>NC_140591.1:1693848907-1699391407 GCF_964204655.1 Triturus cristatus
GTCGCACACTGCTACACCTACCAGTCGTGTTCCCCCAATGAAAATGGTCCCTGAAGGTCAGCGTCGGCGGATACACCTATGCTCGAGTGTGAATGCAAGTATGCGTGGCGTGTGCCATCCCTGGACACGTGTTTCGAGGTAGTTGCCTCTCGTCAGCAGGGAGCAGGAAATGAGTGTGGGGTTGCTGTGTAAGCTGCTAAAATCGTTATCAGGTCTAGTACCTCTCGTAGCGCGCAGGTGCGTAACCAAAGTCCGTCGACTCCACGGCTCAAGAGAGCCTGAATATAAAGTTAAACGAGCCAGCACGCTTGAGTATGTCGCACACTGCTACACCTACCAGTCGTGTTCCCCCAATGAAAATGGTCCCTGAAGGTCAGCGTCGGCGGATACACCTATGCTCGAGTGTGAATGCAAGTATGCGTGGCGTGTGCCATCCCTGGACACGTGTTTCGAGGTAGTTGCCTCTCGTCAGCAGGGAGCAGGAAAATGAGTGTGGGGTTGCTGTGTAAGCTGCTAAAATCGTTATCAGGTCTAGTACCTCTCGTAGCGC
This sequence comes from Triturus cristatus, assembly GCF_964204655.1. Taxonomy (NCBI): domain Eukaryota; kingdom Metazoa; phylum Chordata; class Amphibia; order Caudata; family Salamandridae; genus Triturus; species Triturus cristatus. The sequence goes on from NC_140591.1 coordinate 1,693,849,458, forward strand.
GCAGGTGCGTAACCAAAGTCCGTCGACTCCACCGGCTCAAGAGAGCCTGAATATAAAGTTAAACCCAATTGGTCGCACACTGCTACACCTACCAGTCGTGTTCCCCCAATGAAAATGGTCCCTGAAGGTCAGCGTCGGCGGATACACCTATGCTCGAGTGTGAATGCAAGTATGCGTGGCGTGTGCCATCCCTGGACACGTGTTTCGAGGTAGTTGCCTCTCGTCAGCAGGGAGCAGGAAAATGAGTGTGGGGTTGCTGTGTAAGCTGCTAAAATCGTTATCAGGTCTAGTACCTCTCGTAGCGCGCAGGTGCGTAACCAAAGTCCGTCGACTCCACCGGCTCAAGAGAGCCTGAATATAAAGTTAAACCCAATTGGTCGCACACTGCTACACCTACCAGTCGTGTTCCCCCAATGAAAATGGTCCCTGAAGGTCAGCGTCGGCGGATACACCTATGCTCGAGTGTGAATGCAAGTATGCGTGGCGTGTGCCATCCCTGGACACGTGTTTCGAGGTAGTTGCCTCTCGTCAGCAGGGAGCAGGAAAATGAGTGTGGGGTTGCTGTGTAAGCTGCTAAAATCGTTATCAGGTCTAGTACCTCTCGTAGCGCGCAGGTGCGTAACCAAAGTCCGTCGACTCCACCGGCTCAAGAGAGCCTGAATATAAAGTTAAACCCAATTGGTCGCACACTGCTACACCTACCAGTCGTGTTCCCCCAATGAAAATGGTCCCTGAAGGTCAGCGTCGGCGGATACACCTATGCTCGAGTGTGAATGCAAGTATGCGTGGCGTGTGCCATCCCTGGACACGTGTTTCGAGGTAGTTGCCTCTCGTCAGCAGGGAGCAGGAAAATGAGTGTGGGGTTGCTGTGTAAGCTGCTAAAATCGTTATCAGGTCTAGTACCTCTCGTAGCGCGCAGGTGCGTAACCAAAGTCCGTCGACTCCACCGGCTCAAGAGAGCCTGAATATAAAGTTAAACCCAATTGGTCGCACACTGCTACACCTACCAGTCGTGTTCCCCCAATGAAAATGGTCCCTGAAGGTCAGCGTCGGCGGATACACCTATGCTCGAGTGTGAATGCAAGTATGCGTGGCGGTGTGCATCCCTCCTGACAGGTTACGCACCTGCGCGCTACGAGAGGTACTAGACCTGATAACGATTTTAGCAGCTTACACAGCAACCCCACACTCGTTATCAGGTCTGCTACCTCTGACTAGCGGCAACTACCTCGAAACACGTGTCCAGGGATGGCACACGCCACGCATACTTGCATTCACACTCGAGCATAGGTGTATCCGCCAACGCTGACCTTCAGGACCATGTTTCCCCATTGGGGAACACGACTGGTAGGTGTAGCAGTGTGCGACCATTGGGTTAATTTTATTCAGGCTCTTCTGAGCCGGTGAAGTCGACGGACTTTGGTTACGCACCTGCGCGCTACGAGAGGTACTAGACCTGATAACGATTTTAGCAGCTTACACAGCAACCCCACACTCATTTTCCTGCTCCCTGCTGACGAGAGGCAACTACCTCGAAACACGTGTCCAGGGATGGCACACGCCACGCATACTTGCATTCACACTCGAGCATAGGTGTATCCGCCGACGCTGACCTTCAGGGACCATTTTCATTGGGGGAACACGACTGGTAGGTGTAGCAGTGTGCGACCAATTGGGTTTAATTTTATTCAGGCTCTTCTGAGCCGGTGAAGTCGACGGACTTTGGTTACGCACCTGCGCGCTACGAGAGGTACTAGACCTGATAACGATTTTAGCAGCTTACACAGCAACCCCACACTCATTTTCCTGCTCCCTGCTGACGAGAGGCAACTACCTCGAAACACGTGTCCAGGGATGGCACACGCCACGCATACTTGCATTCACACTCGAGCATAGGTGTATCCGCCGACGCTGACCTTCAGGGACCATTTTCATTGGGGGAACACGACTGGTAGGTGTAGCAGTGTGCGACCAATTGGGTTTAATTTTATTCAGGCTCTTCTGAGCCGGTGAAGTCGACGGACTTTGGTTACGCACCTGCGCGCTACGAGAGGTACTAGACCTGATAACGATTTTAGCAGCTTACACAGCAACCCCACACTCATTTTCCTGCTCCCTGCTGACGAGAGGCAACTACCTCGAAACACGTGTCCAGGGATGGCACACGCCACGCATACTTGCATTCACACTCGAGCATAGGTGTATCCGCCGACGCTGACCTTCAGGGACCATTTTCATTGGGGGAACACGACTGGTAGGTGTAGCAGTGTGCGACCAATTGGGTTTAATTTTATTCAGGCTCTTCTGAGCCGGTGAAGTCGACGGACTTTGGTTACGCACCTGCGCGCTACGAGAGGTACTAGACCTGATAACGATTTTAGCAGCTTACACAGCAACCCCACACTCATTTTCCTGCTCCCTGCTGACGAGAGGCAACTACCTCGAAACACGTGTCCAGGGATGGCACACGCCACGCATACTTGCATTCACACTCGAGCATAGGTGTATCCGCCGACGCTGACCTTCAGGGACCATTTTCATTGGGGGAACACGACTGGTAGGTGTAGCAGTGTGCGACCAATTGGGTTTAATTTTATTCAGGCTCTTCTGAGCCGGTGAAGTCGACGGACTTTGGTTACGCACCTGCGCGCTACGAGAGGTACTAGACCTGATAACGATTTTAGCAGCTTACACAGCAACCCCACACTCATTTTCCTGCTCCCTGCTGACGAGAGGCAACTACCTCGAAACACGTGTCCAGGGATGGCACACGCCACGCATACTTGCATTCACACTCGAGCATAGGTGTATCCGCCGACGCTGACCTTCAGGGACCATTTTCATTGGGGGAACACGACTGGTAGGTGTAGCAGTGTGCGACCAATTGGGTTTAATTTTATTCAGGCTCTTCTGAGCCGGTGAAGTCGACGGACTTTGGTTACGCACCTGCGCGCTACGAGAGGTACTAGACCTGATAACGATTTTAGCAGCTTACACAGCAACCCCACACTCATTTTCCTGCTCCCTGCTGACGAGAGGCAACTACCTCGAAACACGTGTCCAGGGATTGCACACGCCACGCATACTTGCATTCACACTCGAGCATAGGTGTATCCGCCGACGCTGACCTTCAGGGACCATTTTCATTGGGGAACACGACTGGTAGGTGTAGCAGTGTGCGACCAATTGGGTTTAATTTTATTCAGGCTCTTCTGAGCCGGTGAAGTCGACGGACTTTGGTTACGCACCTGCGCGCTACGAGAGGTACTAGACCTGATAACGATTTTAGCAGCTTACACAGCAACCCCACACTCATTTTCCTGCTCCCTGCTGACGAGAGGCAACTACCTCGAAACACGTGTCCAGGGATGGCACACGCCACGCATACTTGCATTCACACTCGAGCATAGGTGTATCCGCCGACGCTGACCTTCAGGGACCATTTTCATTGGGGGAACACGACTGGTAGGTGTAGCAGTGTGCGACCAATTGGGTTTAATTTTATTCAGGCTCTTCTGAGCCGGTGAAGTCGACGGACTTTGGTTACGCACCTGCGCGCTACGAGAGGTACTAGACCTGATAACGATTTTAGCAGCTTACACAGCAACCCCACACTCATTTTCCTGCTCCCTGCTGACGAGAGGCAACTACCTCGAAACACGTGTCCAGGGATGGCACACGCCACGCATACTTGCATTCACACTCGAGCATAGGTGTATCCGCCGACGCTGACCTTCAGGGACCATTTTCATTGGGGGAACACGACTGGTAGGTGTAGCAGTGTGCGACCAATTGGGTTTAATTTTATTCAGGCTCTTCTGAGCCGGTGAAGTCGACGGACTTTGGTTACGCACCTGCGCGCTACGAGAGGTACTAGACCTGATAACGATTTTAGCAGCTTACACAGCAACCCCACACTCATTTTCCTGCTCCCTGCTGACGAGAGGCAACTACCTCGAAACACGTGTCCAGGGATGGCACACGCCACGCATACTTGCATTCACACTCGAGCATAGGTGTATCCGCCGACGCTGACCTTCAGGGACCATTTTCATTGGGGGAACACGACTGGTAGGTGTAGCAGTGTGCGACCAATTGGGTTTAATTTTATTCAGGCTCTTCTGAGCCGGTGAAGTCGACGGACTTTGGTTACGCACCTGCGCGCTACGAGAGGTACTAGACCTGATAACGATTTTAGCAGCTTACACAGCAACCCCACACTCATTTTCCTGCTCCCTGCTGACGAGAGGCAACTACCTCGAAACACGTGTCCAGGGATGGCACACGCCACGCATACTTGCATTCACACTCGAGCATAGGTGTATCCGCCGACGCTGACCTTCAGGGACCATTTTCATTGGGGAACACGACTGGTAGGTGTAGCAGTGTGCGACCAATTGGGTTTAATTTTATTCAGGCTCTTCTGAGCCGGTGAAGTCGACGGACTTTGGTTACGCACCTGCGCGCTACGAGAGGTACTAGACCTGATAACGATTTTAGCAGCTTACACAGCAACCCCACACTCATTTTCCTGCTCCCTGCTGACGAGAGGCAACTACCTCGAAACACGTGTCCAGGGATGGCACACGCCACGCATACTTGCATTCACACTCGAGCATAGGTGTATCCGCCGACGCTGACCTTCAGGGACCATTTTCATTGGGGGAACACGACTGGTAGGTGTAGCAGTGTGCGACCAATTGGGTTTAATTTTATTCAGGCTCTTCTGAGCCGGTGAAGTCGACGGACTTTGGTTACGCACCTGCGCGCTACGAGAGGTACTAGACCTGATAACGATTTTAGCAGCTTACACAGCAACCCCACACTCATTTTCCTGCTCCCTGCTGACGAGAGGCAACTACCTCGAAACACGTGTCCAGGGATGGCACACGCCACGCATACTTGCATTCACACTCGAGCATAGGTGTATCCGCCGACGCTGACCTTCAGGGACCATTTTCATTGGGGGAACACGACTGGTAGGTGTAGCAGTGTGCGACCAATTGGGTTTAATTTTATTCAGGCTCTTCTGAGCCGGTGAAGTCGACGGACTTTGGTTACGCACCTGCGCGCTACGAGAGGTACTAGACCTGATAACGATTTTAGCAGCTTACACAGCAACCCCACACTCATTTTCCTGCTCCCTGCTGACGAGAGGCAACTACCTCGAAACACGTGTCCAGGGATGGCACACGCCACGCATACTTGCATTCACACTCGAGCATAGGTGTATCCGCCGACGCTGACCTTCAGGGACCATTTTCATTGGGGGAACACGACTGGTAGGTGTAGCAGTGTGCGACCAATTGGGTTTAATTTTATTCAGGCTCTTCTGAGCCGGTGAAGTCGACGGACTTTGGTTACGCACCTGCGCGCTACGAGAGGTACTAGACCTGATAACGATTTTAGCAGCTTACACAGCAACCCCACACTCATTTTCCTGCTCCCTGCTGACGAGAGGCAACTACCTCGAAACACGTGTCCAGGGATGGCACACGCCACGCATACTTGCATTCACACTCGAGCATAGGTGTATCCGCCGACGCTGACCTTCAGGGACCATTTTCATTGGGGGAACACGACTGGTAGGTGTAGCAGTGTGCGACCAATTGGGTTTAATTTTATTCAGGCTCTTCTGAGCCGGTGAAGTCGACGGACTTTGGTTACGCACCTGCGCGCTACGAGAGGTACTAGACCTGATAACGATTTTAGCAGCTTACACAGCAACCCCACACTCATTTTCCTGCTCCCTGCTGACGAGAGGCAACTACCTCGAAACACGTGTCCAGGGATGGCACACGCCACGCATACTTGCATTCACACTCGAGCATAGGTGTATCCGCCGACGCTGACCTTCAGGGACCATTTTCATTGGGGGAACACGACTGGTAGGTGTAGCAGTGTGCGACCAATTGGGTTTAATTTTATTCAGGCTCTTCTGAGCCGGTGAAGTCGACGGACTTTGGTTACGCACCTGCGCGCTACGAGAGGTACTAGACCTGATAACGATTTTAGCAGCTTACACAGCAACCCCACACTCATTTTCCTGCTCCCTGCTGACGAGAGGCAACTACCTCGAAACACGTGTCCAGGGATGGCACACGCCACGCATACTTGCATTCACACTCGAGCATAGGTGTATCCGCCGACGCTGACCTTCAGGGACCATTTTCATTGGGGGAACACGACTGGTAGGTGTAGCAGTGTGCGACCAATTGGGTTTAATTTTATTCAGGCTCTTCTGAGCCGGTGAAGTCGACGGACTTTGGTTACGCACCTGCGCGCTACGAGAGGTACTAGACCTGATAACGATTTTAGCAGCTTACACAGCAACCCCACACTCATTTTCCTGCTCCCTGCTGACGAGAGGCAACTACCTCGAAACACGTGTCCAGGGATGGCACACGCCACGCATACTTGCATTCACACTCGAGCATAGGTGTATCCGCCGACGCTGACCTTCAGGGACCATTTTCATTGGGGGAACACGACTGGTAGGTGTAGCAGTGTGCGACCAATTGGGTTTAATTTTATTCAGGCTCTTCTGAGCCGGTGAAGTCGACGGACTTTGGTTACGCACCTGCGCGCTACGAGAGGTACTAGACCTGATAACGATTTTAGCAGCTTACACAGCAACCCCACACTCATTTTCCTGCTCCCTGCTGACGAGAGGCAACTACCTCGAAACACGTGTCCAGGGATGGCACACGCCACGCATACTTGCATTCACACTCGAGCATAGGTGTATCCGCCGACGCTGACCTTCAGGGACCATTTTCATTGGGGGAACACGACTGGTAGGTGTAGCAGTGTGCGACCAATTGGGTTTAATTTTATTCAGGCTCTTCTGAGCCGGTGAAGTCGACGGACTTTGGTTACGCACCTGCGCGCTACGAGAGGTACTAGACCTGATAACGATTTTAGCAGCTTACACAGCAACCCCACACTCATTTTCCTGCTCCCTGCTGACGAGAGGCAACTACCTCGAAACACGTGTCCAGGGATGGCACACGCCACGCATACTTGCATTCACACTCGAGCATAGGTGTATCCGCCGACGCTGACCTTCAGGGACCATTTTCATTGGGGGAACACGACTGGTAGGTGTAGCAGTGTGCGACCAATTGGGTTTAATTTTATTCAGGCTCTTCTGAGCCGGTGAAGTCGACGGACTTTGGTTACGCACCTGCGCGCTACGAGAGGTACTAGACCTGATAACGATTTTAGCAGCTTACACAGCAACCCCACACTCATTTTCCTGCTCCCTGCTGACGAGAGGCAACTACCTCGAAACACGTGTCCAGGGATGGCACACGCCACGCATACTTGCATTCACACTCGAGCATAGGTGTATCCGCCGACGCTGACCTTCAGGGACCATTTTCATTGGGGGAACACGACTGGTAGGTGTAGCAGTGTGCGACCAATTGGGTTTCATTTGTCTCGGAGTGCTGCTGGGGCCACTGGCTCCAACACCCATACCTTCTGTCCTGGCTGATACTCAACCAAGACAGCCTTTTGGTCATGCCAAGCTTTCTGTAAGGCCTGGCTTGCCTCAAGGTTTTTGGATGCCTTCTCCATATACTCAGCCATCCGGGAGCGGAGACCAAGTACATAGTCCACTATGTCTAGCTTAGGCTTTTTGAGAGGTAACTCCCATCCTTCCTTCACCAAACACAGTGGGCCTCTCACAGGGTGCCCAAACAACAATTCAAAGGGGCTATAGCCAACCCCCTTTTGTGGGACCTCTCTGTAAGCAAACAGAAGGCAGGGTAGAAGGATGTCCCATCTTCGCCTGAGCTTTTCAGGTAATCCTTTGATCATACCCTTTAGGGTCTTGTTGAATCTCTCAACAAGCCCATTGCATTGTGGGTGATAAGGGGTGGTGAACTTGTAGTTGACACCACATTCCTTCCACATAGCTGTCAAGTATCCTGACATAAAGTTGGTACCTCTGTCAGATACTACCTCCTTAGGAAACCCCCCTCTGGAGAATACTCCCAGCAGGGCCCTGGCCACAACAGGTGCTGTAGTGGTCCTAAGGGGAATTGCCTCTGGATACCTGGTGGCATGATCCACTACCACCAGTATAAATCTGTGCCCAGATGCAGTGGGAGGATCCATGGGACCCACTATATCTATTCCCACTCTTTCAAAGGGAACCCCCACCACAGGTAGTGGTATCAGGGGGGCCTTTGTTGTGCCACCTGATTTGCCACTGGCTTGGCAGGTAACACAGGAGCGACAAAACTCCTTTGTATCTTCATTCATATGAGGCCAGTGAAAGTGAGGGACAAGTCTGTCCCAGGTCTTATTCTGGCCTAGGTGTCCTGCTAAAGGAATATCATGAGCCAAGGTAAGAAGGAAGCCCCTAAATTGCAGAGGTATAACCAACCTCCTGGTTGCACCAGGCTTGGGGTCTCTAGCCTCTGAATAAAGGAGCCCTTCATCCCAATACACTTTATGGGTACCTTGAGCATTCCCAGCAGCCTCAGCAGCAGCCAGCTGTCTGAGGGGTTCAAGAGAGGGACAGGATAACTGAGCCTGCCTCAAGTCAGCCCTTGAAGGTCCCCCTGTCCCCAGAAACTCAACCTGATCAGGTTCAAGCTCTTCAGGGACAGTTCCTTCAGGGTCCTCTAGATCAGCTTCCTGGGAAGGCTGATCATCACTCTGAGGCAGGGGGGAAGGCACAGCCTTGACCCTCCTGTTCTTCTTCTTGGTAGGTGCTTGGTCCATTGTTCCAGGATCCAAGACCTGTGGTTCAGTGAGGCACTTTTTGGCCTGTGACCTGGTCACAGCAAGGACATGTGATGATATACCTAACATCTCTGCATGAGTCCTGTACTCCACTTCTGACCATAGAGAACTCTCTAGGTCATTGCCCAACAAACATTCTACTGGGAGGTCTGCACTAACCACAACCCTTTTGAGGCCAGTTACCCCTCCCCATGAGAAGTTAACAACTGCCACACTATGTGAAGTAGTGGCATTGCTGGCATTGGTCACCAGGTAGTTCTCACCTGGTATGTACTGTCCAGGGTCCACAAAGCCTGGTGTCACCATAGTGACACTGGCACATGTGTCCCTGTAGGCTTGAGCCACTTTTTCGTTTATTAAAGGAGTCTGTCTGTACTTGCCCAGGTTACTGGGGCTCACAGTCAGGGACAAATCAATGTCCCCATCACAGATCAGGACTGCCTGTGTCAGGGTTCTGTCTAAGTCAGAATCTCCTTCAGTTCCCATAGTGATTCCCACTACACCCTTTGTCTGGGGACCAACACTGCTAACAGTAGTACTGGGAGCAGGTGCCTTAGGGGCAACAGTGTTGGGGGCTCCACCCTTTTTGCAATCACTAGTCCAGTGAGTTGTATTTTTACAATGATTGCACCAGGGTTTCTTTTGACCTTCTTTCTTCTTTTTGGACTGTTGGGACCCACCCTCCTTAGCAGTAGTTTGGGGCCCTGTTGAAGACTTCTGGTCTTTAGGTTTCTGATCTCCACCCTTTTGGTCTGTTTTCTTCTGATCACCCCCTTGGCCCTGGTTCTGGTTCTTTTGCTTAACCCTGGTTCTGACCCATTTGTCTGCCTTCTTTCCCAATTCTTGGGGAGAGGTCAGATCAGAGTCAACCAAGTGTTGATGCAGTTGCTGGTTTTGACAGTTATTTAAAATCTGTTCTCTCATCATCAAATTATACAATCCTGTAAAATCAGATACCTTACTTCCCAGCAACCAACCCTCCAAAGCCTTAGTGGCACATTCAATGTATTCAGACCAGTCCTGAGTCTGTGTCTTTTGGGTGTCTCTGAACATTAACCTGTACTGCTCAGTGGTTAAGCCTAACCCATCAACTAGGACACTCTTCAGGACTCTGTAGTTTCTGACATCCTCTTCTCTAACAGTGAGGAGTCTGTCTCTCCCTCTTCCCTCAAAGGAGAGCCAGAGGATTGCTGCCCACTGGTCTTCAGGAACCTGCTGTACTTTGCAGGCTCTCTCAAGAGCAGTTATCCACTTGTGGATGTCATCCCCACTTTTGTAGGGGGGCACAACCTTAGACAGGTTTCTATTATCGAAAACCCTATCTTTGTCCTTAGGGACAATGCTGCCACCAGTGGGTATAGACCCACTCTCTTTATGCTGTCTAGCCTTGCTCAGTTTCTCTTCCATCAGGGCTACTTCTAGCTCCTGCTTCCTGATCCTCAGCTGGGCTTCTTGCATCTTGGCCTCATGTTCCCTCCTCTGAGGGGTGGTCATCCTTCTCCTGGAGTGACCTTGAGAGCCTCTAGAGCCATGGGAAGCATTGGAGTCACCTGAGCGATTCCTTTGCCTTCCAAGCCCTGTGTTAAGTCCACTGGGGAGATCCAGTGGGGTGAACCCACTGTCAGTCCCCAATAGCCTTAGTTTAGCTGGGCCAAGTATAACACTTGGCACTGGGCTAGTTCTCCCTTCATCCTCACCACTTTCTGTATCCCCATCACTTTCCTCCTCTGTAGTATGGTTTTCATCTAAGGGATGGCTATTGGAAAGGGGTACCTCAGTGGCATCTTCAGAAGGGGGGCCTCCTGTTCCTGTCCCTAAGGGGGCTAACTGGGAAGCTTTCTGGAGCTCTCTTTGATTTTCATCATTTTGCAAGAGTTCCCTGAGCACAGCAGAGGTAGGGTTCTTGGGCTGTTTAAGGCCTCTAAGAGTTGCCAAATGCCTGAGCTCATTCTGATTAAGGGTAGCAAAGATGGATGGTGCCCTCGGGGGGTCACTCTCAACAGAGATGGGTACAGTGGACCCCTCTGCCCCAGCCATTGCTCTTAAGTGTGGGTGGATGTGTTGCAATCTACCTACACTTGGGTTTACCTACTAAACCTATCTAGTAGTTGTAGTCAGGGTGTGCTACTCCCTTTGCTCTACAACAACTAAGTTCAGTAGAACTTAAGTATATCTAATCTTGTTTTATATGTACCTACAGGTACCTATGTGATCTTTCAATTGGTAACCAAGAGATTACAATGGTAAAACACAGCAAGCTCAAATCCAACCGCTGCTCACCAATGTGAGAAGTTGGCCTGGTATATGCTGTTCACTAGTTCTAGTGACCACCTTGTACCATGCCAAGCAACCCTTATGGTGTGGTTGTAAGTCAACCTTTTCGGACTAGCTGCCCTAGTGGTAGCGTAGGCTAAGCAGTCTTTGAGGCTAAACTCGTGATGCGTGTTAAGCAAGCTGTTTTACCAATAGTAACCCCCTTTTATACCAATGAAAGGACACCACACAGATATATATTCAAAATATATATGTATTTATTTCTCAAAGTAACCCCTAGTCTCTTTATGAGCACAGGAGCACAAATCGTCAAACAAGATTATCACAGAATACACAGAAGTTGCACTTTATATGGATAGGCCCTGGTGGCCACTCGAACCATATACTAAAATAGTGGTATAAGTACCACGAACAGAAAAGGGAAAAGGCCTAGGGCCTCTAGAATCGCTGGGCCTACAAGGAGCTAACTTCAGTTAGTGACCAGGAGGTCCACGGGTGGCGTGTGCAGAGCAAATAGTCACACGCGTGCTCCCATAGGTTTCAATGGGTGCGTAAAAAGTACAAAGTTACTGCAAAAGGAATCTTCCGGATGACCTAGGAACTTAAGATTTGGAACACAGGCACTAGAGATGTAATACTACACTTGGGCACAGGAGTGCCAGCTTTACCTCACCCACAGGAAGCGGGTGCATAGGCCTCGAAGTGCGTCGGGTTTCTTCTATCTGTTCCGTGGGGCCTGTAGACAAAAGTGCTGCAGGCGGTCGGTCGGGAAGAGATGCAGTGGATCCAAGAGTGGATCGGAGATGTTGAAGACCTGTAAGCAGAGGGGACAGTGTTCACAGTCACTAGCCAGTGACCAGCGTGGCACCAGGTGGGTACCAGGCGATGTCGGGTGCAAACAGGAAGAAAGGTGTAGCTTGTCTCTGCAGCCACGTGGTCCCTGAAGGTCGACGACGTCCAGGAGTCGAGTCACGAGCTGTCCCACGCAGGCTCTCGCTGTCGGCGGTGTCGGCGACTTGATCGAAGCAAACAAGCCTTGGCAGAAGCAATTGTTGTAGGCAAGGAGATGAGCTGATGGTTCTGACCAGCAAGGTCAGAGGAACTGCTCCTTTGGAGGGGAGCAAGGGCCAGTCTGGAGCAACCAGACCAGTGGTGTTTTTCGTAGATTTCGTCGCCAAGATGGCCACTAGCCAGCGGGCCAGCAACCGGTTAGGCGCGTCGAGTGGCAAAATGCAGAAGGGCCCCACGCAGATCGTGGAGATGCTGGAGGGCTCACCTTTGGTGCAGATGCTGCTCGAGGGTTGGGCTTCTCAGATCCCAAAGCACAACTTGGAGGGAGCCTGTTAGACGGTGACCTCAGAGGAGCCCGGAGAGGGGTCCTGACTACCCTGAGACCCACCCTCGTAGTATCGTAGCCGGGCACTGGCGGGAGACTCCCCAGGGGGAGGAATCTCGCAGCTAGGATCGTACTTCTGGCACCACACGACACAGAGTAACCACACTGGGTATTCTCAGAAAACAATCTTTATCAAGCAAGTTATCACGGCAAATATGTACAAGGTGAGCACGGGCTCAAGAGTCTCGGAAAGGTAGGGGGTAGCGGGACAGTCTTTGGCCAAAGTTCAAGCAGGGACGTATCCGGCGCACAGCTCACAATCCTCGAGCTGGGGGATACGTGGTCGTAGTCGGGGTCCGGCGGGACCGTGAGAGTCTCAGGGAGCCGCGAGTCACTCAGCAGGCTTAGGCACAAGTTCGGAGGTGTTCGATCTCCAAGGAGCCGCGAGTCACTCAGCAGGCTCAGGCACAAGTTCGGAGGTGGTACGATCTTCCAGGAGCCGCGAGTCACTCAGCAGGCTTAGGCACAACTTCGGAGGTGTTACGATCTTCCAGGAGCCGCGAGTCACTCAGCAGGCTTAGGCACAAGTTCGGAGGTGTTACGATCTTCCAGGAGCCGCGAGTCACTCAGCAGGCTTAGGCACGAGCTTGGAGGTGTTACGATCTTCGAGGAGCCGCGAGTCACTCAGCAGGCTCTCGTTGTTCCAGCGTCGAATCTGCCGGACCGACCCAGAGCACCCCTTGTTATAGGTCGACCCCTCTTTGATGTCCGGAGTCGGTGTAGGCAGGGGTCTTGTCACCTGGGAGTCGCTTGTCGGGGTTTCCTGCTATTGTCTTTTGATCTCTTTCAGGGCCGGGTCGGGAGGAGTCCCAGACACCCAGCAGGCACGGAGCCAACCCGCAGGGAGGCCGGAGGGCCGATCGAAACCCATCGTCCCCGGGGAGTTCAGAGGTGCGATAGAAACTGCTCCTCCCTCTCTCATCCCCTGGAAGTGTGATGGTCTCCAGCCGGAGTGGCGCCTCTAGGTCAGGGTCGCGCTGGGGCCGGGCGGCCATCTTGACGCATGAAGTGGGCATGCGGGCCCGGGGTGGCCGAAAGGAGAGAGGCCATGGACGAGGATGTCCGGGCCGGGTGCGGGTGTTCTGGTAGGAAGGACCGGCTAGGCCGGGTGTTTGGGCGGCAGGTACCAGGTTTCGGTGGTGCGGGTGCACGGAGGGCCATTCTATGAGGCCGGGTCCAACACGCGTCCCCCCCAGCTGAAAGCCGGAGAGAACTGCCCATCATCTTGGGGGGTTCTCTTCGCTGAGGCGGAAGAACCGGGAGAGGCCGTCAGCGTTGGCGTGGTCCGTACCAGGGCGGTGTTCTACGGTGAAATCCATCCCCTGGAGGGAGATTGACCACCGCAGTAGCTTGGGGTTTTCTCCTCGCATCTGCATGAGCCATCGCAAGGGCCGATGGTCAGTTTGGACTCTGAAATGCGTGCCGAACAGGTAGGGTCGTAGCTTTTTGAGTGCCCAGACCACGGCAAAGGCTTTGCGCTCTATGGTGCTCCACCTCTGCTCTCGGGGCAACAGCCGCCGACTGAGGAAGGCGATGGGCTGGTCTAGGCCTTGGTCATTCACTTGGGACAGGACGGCCCCAATGCCATGCTCGGAGGCATCGGTCTGGACTATGAACTCCTTGGCATAGTCGGGAGCCTGGAGGACGGGAGCAGTGCACATGGCCTTCTTTAGAGCATCGAAAGCCTCCTGGCAGGCAGCCGTCCACTGCACCTTCTTTGGCTGTTTTTTAGATGTGAGTTCGGTGAGAGGGCCGACAAGGCTGCCATACCCCCGAATGAATCGTCGGTAGTAGCCTGTGAGTCCCAGGAAGGCTCGGACCTCCGTCTGGGTGATGGGTGGTTCCCAGGCCAGGATGGCGTCGATCTTTGGCTGTAGAGGGGCGACCTGGCCGCTCCCGACCTGGTGCCCCAGGTAGACTACGGATCCTTGCCCGATCTGGCACTTGCTGGCTTTTACTGTGAGGCCTGCCTGGCGCAGGGCGGTTAGCACCCTCCGGAGGTGCTGGAGGTGCTCACTCCACTCTGAACTGAAGACAGCGATATCGTCTAGATATGCCGCGCTGAACTGTTCCAACCCGGCCAGGACCCTATTCACCAGTCGCTGGAAAGTGGCCGGGGCATTTTTCATTCCGAAGGGCATTACGCGGAAGCGGTAGTGCCCGTCGGGGGTGGAGAAAGCGGACCGCTCCTTGGCCCCTTCGGTGAGCGCGATCTGCCAGTATCCGCAGGTGAGGTCGAATGTGCTGAGGAACCGGGCTGCCCCTAGTCGGTCAATGAGTTCGTCGGCTCGTGGAATGGGGTGGGCATCGGCTCGGGTAACGTCATTGAGCCCCCGGTAATCTACGCAGAATCGGAGCTCGGGGGCGACACCGGGAGCCGCTGCCTTCGGGACCAGGACCACGGGGCTGGCCCAGGGACTGTCAGAGGGCTCAATCACCCCCAGGGTCAGCATCTTCGAGACTTCATCTTGAATGCAGGACCGGACCCGGTCAGGTACCCGGTAGGCTCGGTGTCTCACCGGCGGGCTGTCCCCGGTGTCCACGTCATGAACACACCAGTTGGTGACCCGGGGGGTCAGAGAGAAGAGGTCGGCAAATTCTCTTAGGAGCTGGCGGCAGTCCGCTTGTTGCTGGGCAGTGAGGGCTGGGGAGAGGTTCACTCCCTCCACGGAGCCATCCTGCTCCTTGACACACAGGAGGTCCGGGAGGGGATCCGACTCATCTTCGGCCCCGTCATCGGTGGCTAGCAGGAGGCTCAGTTCTGTCCGCACAAAGTGAGGCTTGAGGCGGTTCACATGCAGGACCCGGAGGGGGTCCCGAGGCGACTGGACGTCCACCAAGTATGTAACTGGACTCTTCCGCTCAACCACTTTGTAAGGCCCTGTCCATCGGTCCTGGAGGGCGCCAGGCTTCACGGGGGCCATGACCCACACCTGCTGGCCCGGCTGGAACTCAACCAGAGTGGCATTCTGGTCGTACCAGCGTTTCATCTCTTCTTGACTCGCCTCCAGGTTGGCCTCGGCCAGTTCTCGGAACTTCCTGGTCTGGTTCCGGAGGGCCAGGACGTATTGGAACACATCTCGGGGGGTGGTCTGGGGTGCCGCCTCCCACTCTTCCTTAACCAAACTGAGGGGACCTCGGACGGGGTGCCCATAGAGTAACTCAAACGGGCTGAATCCTAGGGACTTCTGGGGGACCTCTCGATACGCGAACAATAGGCAAGGGAGCAGGACGTCCCACTTACGCCGGAGGGGTTCTTCTAGGCCAGCGATCATTCCTTTCAAAGTCCTATTAAACCTTTCTACTAGGCCGTTTCCTTGGGGATGGTACGGGGTGGTGAACTTATAGGACACCCCACATTGTTGCCACAGGGACGTCATATACCTGGAGATAAAATTAGTGCCGCGATCGCTCACGACCTCGCGGGGAAACCCCACCCTGGAAAAGATCCCCATCAGGGCCCGGCCCACCACAGGGGCCGTAATGGTGCGCAGGGGGATAGCCTCCGGATAGCGGGTGGCGTGGTCCACTAGGACCAAGATAAAACGGTGGCCTTGGGAGGTGGGGGGGTCCAGTGGTCCCACGATGTCGATCCCGACTCGTTCGAAGGGGGTACTGACGACCGGGAAGGGTTGGAGGGGAGCCTTGAGCTTCCCCCCACTCTTCCCACTAGCCTGGCACGTGGGGCAGGACTTGCAATGGGCCTCTACCGCTGCTCTCATTTTAGGCCAATAAAAATGGGTCACAAGACGGTTGTAGGTCTTGTCCTGTCCCAGGTGGCCGGCGAGGGGGACGTCGTGGGCTAAACCCAGGAGGAAATCTCGGAAGCGGAGGGGTACCACCAGTACCCGTCCGGATCCCAGCTCCACCGACTTCTGCTCACTGTACAGGATGCTATTCTCCCAATAGATTCGGTGCGTCCCGGTCTGGTCGCCTGCGGCTTGGCTCTCGGCTTGGCGCCGCAGCCCGACCAGGGAAGGACAAGTGGCTTGCTCCCTGCAAAACTCTTCCCGGGTGGGTCCGCCCTCGTGGCGCCATTGGGCCAACTCGGGTAGATCTCCTAACTCAGGGACCGGGGCGGGGTCGGATGGTGCGGGTTCATCGCTAGCGACGGACCCTTCTGGTGGGGGGACGGAAGGACCCTCGGCGGGGACTGTTCTGGTCTCTTCGATCGGGGTGCTCTCGACTTCCCTCTGGGGAGTGAGTCGGGCGGACATAGATCGGGTGGTGGCGCACACCCACTCGGGGAGTCCCATCATTCCCAGGTGGGCCTTACGCTCTACGTGCTTCCATGGGGAACTCTCTAGGTCGTTCCCTAAAAGGCAGTCGACCGGCTGGGAGGTTCTTACGGCCACCTTGAGTTTGCCTATCACCCCTCCCCACTCAAATGGCACCAGGGCTACCTGGCACATACTCTCTCTATTGTCTGCGGATATTACGGGGCAAAAGACGTTGGGGAGGATCTGCTCTTCGGGGACTAGGTGCCTGAGGACACCGGTGATACTGGCCCCGGTGTCTCGCAGGGCCTCTACCTGGTGGCCATTGATTTTGACAAGCTGCCCATATTTCTGGGTGTTGGAGGGGAGGAGGCTACCAGGGATCATCTCCCTATCTCCCAGGGATACTAGGGCCATCGCTGCGGGTTCCCACTCTTCGGCTTCCTCAACCTCCTCCCCCAGGGCTACGTTGGCTATCTGTCTCGTTGGGGGGACTTGGGTGGCCATGGGGCACTCTGGGTCATTGGCGTAGTGCCCGGGTTTCTGGCAGCGGAAACATGTGACGGTCACCCGGTGTCCCCGTTTCCCAGGGGGCCCGGTCACTGGTGGAGGGGGCGCCGGGAAAGGTGGAGGTGGTGTCTTCGGGGGGCTAGGCTGGGACTCTCTCGGCCCTCCCTGGTTCCCTCCTCCTCTCTGGCGGGGTGGTCCCTGACTGGTTCGGGGGTACTCTCCTACCATGCCCCGGGAGACCCGGGTGTTGGTCCAGCGGTCGGCCTCCACAGCCAGTTTCCGGGGATCTGTGAGCTTGCTGTCCAGCAGATGCTGACGTAGTTCTACGAAGCAGTTCGCAGCTAGATGTTCCCACAACATGAGATCAGTGAGTTCGGCAAGGGTGGTGACTTTGCTGCCCTTGATCCACCCATCGAAGGCCCGACTGAAAAAGTTTACATATTCCACCCATGTGGTGCCCGGGATCTTCCTGCAGTCCCGGAACCGTTGACGGTACATTTCTGGGGTGAGGCCGTATCTTGTGAGTAGAGCCTCTTTCATGTGGCTGTAGGAGGTCTGCAGGGAGAGGGGTAGGTCGAGCAGGGTGTCCCTTCCTTCGCTCAGAAACCGCCCCCACAACCCCGCCCCCCAGTCCTTCTGCGGGATCCGATGGGAGGTCATGGCAACCTCGTAGGCCCGAAACCATTGCTGAATGTCATCGTTTTTATAATATTCCTTGACCACATCCTTCGGGATGTGGACCTTCTGTTCCGCCGGGGAGGCCGTCTCTCGGTTTCCTGGGGGCCTCCCCTCCTCGCTTCGGGCCTTGAGCTCGAGTTCCTTTAAGCTGCGTTCGTGCTCCAGTTGGAGCTTCCTTCCTTCGTGCTCCCGTTGGAGCTTTTTCTCCTCCAGTTCGCCTTGTACACGCATTTGTTCTACTGCTAGCTTTTTTTCCGCTAACTTCAATTCGCCCTCAATTTTGAGTTTGGCTAGCTCTAGTTCATGATTGCGGCTTCTCTCTCTGTCCGCGAGTTCTTCTGGGGAGAAGCCCCCGTCTGGTACGATGCCTCGCACCTGATTGCTGCCGCTTTCACTTTGGGGAGGTTCGGTTTCGTCGGGGCGCTCCCCCGTGCCTTCCGGGCGGGAGGCCCCGGTCTCCACCCAAGTTTTCAGTGCTTTCTGCAAATCTTCCTTGGTGTTGAGACCAGTGGTAGCGATTTTAAGTTCTTTGCAAAATTGCTTCAGCTCCTTGTGTGTATATTCTTCTAGGTGCTCCACCTGGAACACCCTGTTGGCGTTGGTTTCTGCGGGGCTCATGGCGCTTCCTTCTGCCATCTTTGTCGGTAGTGCGTCCGTTGTTCACGGTACGATCTCTAGGTGATGGGCCCGAATCCCGTCGCTTGCCACCAATGTTAGACGGTGACCTCAGAGGAGCCCGGAGAGGGGTCCTGACTACCCTGAGACCCACCCTCGTAGTATCGTAGCCGGGCACTGGCGGGAGACTCCCCAGGGGGAGGAATCTCGCAGCTAGGATCGTACTTCTGGCACCACACGACACAGAGTAAC
The DNA here is from genome assembly GCF_964204655.1 of Triturus cristatus. Taxonomy (NCBI): domain Eukaryota; kingdom Metazoa; phylum Chordata; class Amphibia; order Caudata; family Salamandridae; genus Triturus; species Triturus cristatus. The sequence goes on from NC_140591.1 coordinate 1,693,868,157, forward strand.
CACACTGGGTATTCTCAGAAAACAATCTTTATCAAGCAAGTTATCACGGCAAATATGTACAAGGTGAGCACGGGCTCAAGAGTCTCGGAAAGGTAGGGGGTAGCGGGACAGTCTTTGGCCAAAGTTCAAGCAGGGACGTATCCGGCGCACAGCTCACAATCCTCGAGCTGGGGGATACGTGGTCGTAGTCGGGGTCCGGCGGGACCGTGAGAGTCTCAGGGAGCCGCGAGTCACTCAGCAGGCTTAGGCACAAGTTCGGAGGTGTTCGATCTCCAAGGAGCCGCGAGTCACTCAGCAGGCTCAGGCACAAGTTCGGAGGTGGTACGATCTTCCAGGAGCCGCGAGTCACTCAGCAGGCTTAGGCACAAGTTCGGAGGTGTTACGATCTTCCAGGAGCCGCGAGTCACTCAGCAGGCTTAGGCACAAGTTCGGAGGTGTTACGATCTTCCAGGAGCCGCGAGTCACTCAGCAGGCTTAGGCACGAGCTTGGAGGTGTTACGATCTTCGGGGAGCCGCGAGTCACTCAGCAGGCTCTCGTTGTTCCAGCGTCGAATCTGCCGGACCGACCCAGAGCACCCCTTGTTATAGGTCGACCCCTCTTTGATGTCCGGAGTCGGTGTAGGCAGGGGTCTTGTCACCTGGGAGTCGCTTGTCGGGGTTTCCTGCTATTGTCTTTTGATCTCTTTCAGGGCCGGGTCGGGAGGAGTCCCAGACACCCAGCAGGCACGGAGCCAACCCGCAGGGAGGCCGGAGGGCCGATCGAAACCCATCGTCCCCGGGGAGTTCAGAGGTGCGATAGAAACTGCTCCTCCCTCTCTCATCCCCTGGAAGTGTGATGGTCTCCAGCCGGAGTGGCGCCTCTAGGTCAGGGTCGCGCTGGGGCCGGGCGGCCATCTTGACGCATGAAGTGGGCATGCGGGCCCGGGGTGGCCGAAAGGAGAGAGGCCATGGACGAGGATGTCCGGGCCGGGTGCGGGTGTTCTGGTAGGAAGGACCGGCTAGGCCGGGTGTTTGGGCGGCAGGTACCAGGTTTCGGTGGTGCGGGTGCACGGAGGGCCATTCTATGAGGCCGGGTCCAACAGAGCCTCGGTTGTTGCACTTGTCAGCTTGTCGTAGTCGTTCCAAGATGGCTGGCTCCACGTGTCTCGGTGCCTCCACGGGTCTCCTCTTTGCAGGGACTGTGGATCGGGCGGTGAGAGGTCTGGAGGTCCAGGTCTTGTCAGTCTCTGGGCTCGGGCTCCGGCGGGAGGCGGCGGCAAAGCAGACGTTGATTCGCTGGATGGTGCTTGCGTTAGCAAGGTGGTCACTCCCTGACCACAGGGGAGATTGGCTTCAGTCCTCTGTGCGGCAGAGCGTCGAAGTTCCCGTCTTCTTCTTAGTTTCAAGTTGATTCCAGGATGTCTGAAGTCTTAGGACACAGCTCCTACCTTTAAGCGGATTCTAGGGGCCGGACTACCTGCTAGGTCCCTCCCTAAGGGTGGGACCAGGAAGGGGGGTGGTTACACCCCCAATCCTTTGTCCAGCTCGCCCCAGGCCCGGGACTGGTGTGCCCCAGGACCGGATTGAACTGGCATATGCCCCGAGGCTCCTTGTGAGCCACAGGCATGTCTGGTTTCTTTCAAGCCCTACCTGACCAATACACAAAATCCTGTCTGGGGTGGTGCACGCACCTCCCCTGGCAGGAAACCCTTTGTCCACACCTCCCAAGCTGGAAGGACTCCCAGCAGCAGGAGGGCAGACTTGTGTCTGTGGTGGCAGCATCCATTTTGTGGAGCTGAGGCTATGTCTGATTTTACCCGGGTTTCAGGTACTGTACATGTCGTGTCCCTCTAGAAGGGTGGAATGCTAACCCCGTCGCCAGAATTGGCGAGGGGTTAGTATTCCAATTCGTATGACACCTTACTCGACATGTTTTGATAAAGCCAAACCAAAGTTAGCATTTAACCGCGAGGTTCATAATGCACTTAAGAGTATATGGTATGACGATATCTGGAAACAGTAGAAGGAAGGTATTCCGACCACTGCAGACAGGCTCAGCTCATGCCAGAGCACCATCTCACATGGAACCAAGCACTCTGCCTTCAGGATTGTTAAGGCCTGCCATAGGAGTGACTTATAGGTTACCAGGTGTCCCATTTAAGGTTAGGTATAGGTATGCTACACCTAAGTAAGAGGTGGTTACACCAACTTACCCCAGCTGAGTGATCAGCCAGTTGTGTCAGATTTGTTAGGCCAAGCCTGGGGTGGCATAATACATGCTTCAGCCCCGGGCAGGCCTTGGGTACACCAATGCCCTGGGTACCTAGTGTACACTGGTACAGGGGCTGACAGGGTGATCCACTTCCAATTGGTTATGCACCTAGGGTGCATAGTTTTAATTTAGTAGAGAGAACAGCAGGCTGGGGGTCTGATTGGCAGGCCCACAGCCTCAATATGTCAAAAACCAGTGAAGCAAAAAGCAAAAATTTGGGGTGACCATAGGATAGCAGACCCTACTCTCCTACACAACCCCCCCCCAAACGCTGGGACATTAAACTAGCCTTGACCAGTCTCGTCTTCATGTCCTAAGTGGAAGTACCTGGAGAGACCATCTGCATTCCCATGGTCAGTACCTGGCCGGTGCTCCACTGTAAAGTCCATACCCTGTAGGGAAATGGACCACCTAAGCAGTTTGGGATTTTCACCCTTCATCTGATTTAGCCACAAGAGGGGCTTATGGTCGGTCTGAATCTTGAAGTGAGTGCCAAACAAGTATGGCCTCAGCTTCTTCAGGGCCCACACCACAGCAAAGGCCTCCCTCTCAATAGCTGACCAATTCTTCTCTCTGGGGGTCAACCTTCTGCTAATAAAAGCAATGGGTTGGTCTTGACCATCTACATTAAGTTGTGACAGCACAGCTCCCACACCCAACTCAGAAGCATCTGTTTGGACAATAAACTCTTTGGAGTAGTCAGGACTTTTCAGGATAGGTGCAGAGCACATGGCCTCCTTCAGGTCATCAAATGCCTTTTGACAGCTTACTGTCCACTGAACCTTTTTGGGCATCTTCTTGGATGTCAGATCATTAAGAGGAGTCACAATGGACCCATAGTTCTTAACAAACTTCCTGTAGTACCCAGTCAAGCCCAAGAAAGCTCGAACTTGAGTCTGGGTGGTTGGAGGGGACCAGTCCTTGATGGATTGGATCTTACTCTCCAGTGGTTGAACTTGGCCTCCACCTACAAGGTGGCCCAAATATACAACCTTACTCTGCCCTATCTGGCACTTAGTAGCCTTGATAGTGAGGCCTGCCCTCTGCAGGGCCTCAAGAGCCTTCTTCAGGTGGATCAGGTGATCCTCCCAGGTGGAGCTAAAGACAGCAATGTCATCAAGATATGCTGCACAAAAGTCATCCAACCCAGTGAGGACTTGGTTCACCAACCGTTGGAAGGTGGCAGGTGCATTCTTCAGACCAAAGGGCATCACCACAAACTGATAATGCCCACCTGGGGTTGAGAATGCTGTTTTGGCCTTAGACTCCTCAGCTAATCTGATTTGCCAATAGCCAGCTGTTAAGTCAAATGTGCTCAAAAACTTTGCAGAAGCAAGTTTGTCTATGAGCTCATCTGCCCTTGGAATAGGGTGTGCATCTGTCCTGGTGACAGCATTGAGTCCTCTGTAATCCACACAGAACCTCATCTCTCTCTTGCCATCTTTGGTGTGAGGTTTGGGGACCAGAACCACCGGGCTAGCCCAGGGGCTCTCTGAGGGTTCAATGACACCTAATTCCAGCATTTTATGTACCTCAGCCTTTATACAGTCCCTGACGTGGTCAGGTTGTCTGTAAAGCTTGTTCTTTACAGGCAGACTGTCACCAGTGTCCACAACATGGGTACACCAGTCAGTTTGACTAGGTATCAAGGAAAACATATGTGAAAATGATTGTAGAACCTGTCTACATTCAGTCTGCTGATGGGCAGTGAGGTTGCCTCCAAGGGTCACTCCTTCCACTGAGCCATCTTCAGGGTTCTGAGACAACAGGTCTGGGAGAGGGTCACTCTCTTCCTCCTGTCCCTCATCTGTAGCCATGAGCAAGCCCATGTCTGCCCTGTCAACATATGCTTTAAGCCTGTTAACATGGAGTACCCTGTGGGGACTCCTGGGAGTTCCTAGGTCCACCAAGTAGGTGACCTCTCCCTTCTTTTCCAGGATTGTATGGGGTCCAGACCATTTGTCTCGGAGTGCTGCTGGGGCCACTGGCTCCAACACCCATACCTTCTGTCCTGGCTGATACTCAACCAAGACAGCCTTTTGGTCATGCCAAGCTTTCTGTAAGGCCTGGCTTGCCTCAAGGTTTTTGGATGCCTTCTCCATATACTCAGCCATCCGGGAGCGGAGACCAAGTACATAGTCCACTATGTCTAGCTTAGGCTTTTTGAGAGGTAACTCCCATCCTTCCTTCACCAAACACAGTGGGCCTCTCACAGGGTGCCCAAACAACAATTCAAAGGGGCTATAGCCAACCCCCTTTTGTGGGACCTCTCTGTAAGCAAACAGAAGGCAGGGTAGAAGGATGTCCCATCTTCGCCTGAGCTTTTCAGGTAATCCTTTGATCATACCCTTTAGGGTCTTGTTGAATCTCTCAACAAGTCCATTGCATTGTGGGTGATAAGGGGTGGTGAACTTGTAGTTGACACCACATTCCTTCCACATAGCTGTCAAGTATCCTGACATAAAGTTGGTACCTCTGTCAGATACTACCTCCTTAGGAAACCCCACTCTGGAGAATACTCCCAGCAGGGCCCTGGCCACAACAGGTGCTGTAGTGGTCCTAAGGGGAATTGCCTCTGGATACCTGGTGGCATGATCCACTAAATCAGGAGACCACGTGTGCTGTGAAAAGTTGCGTTTGAGGCCTTCCCATCACGTGAATGTACCGTCCCCTTTAATTATTTTACCGTTATCATGGCTGAGGGAGTAAGTTGCCAATTATTTCGTCCTGTTTACCTGCTGCCTACAGCGAGGAGACTCTTAGTTCACTCTAGATGTCAATCCATACCGTGCTGCACTTCCACCTTTTATTTCAGCACGAACATTATTTAATTCGCTTCCTAATGCCTATTTCAAGCTGCGTGTAAACACTCGGAGACTCAATGGGTGTTTTTTCAGAGGAAGGGAACGGTCCTAACAGAGATAAAATTGGGATCGTTGTCTTTCCTGCCTTCCAGAAGGAGCTACAAGGAACTTTGGTCCAGAGCTGCAAAACACAGAGATGGGGGTTGTGATATCTGCTGTGTCTGCTGGACCCTCAAGGGAGGGTTTCAGCCCATCTGTTATTCTACCCGAAATACCTGGGCTATTCTTGAAAATTTGGCGCATCATCTTCTTCTACATGATGTTCCGCGTAATTACCGAGGCTCGAACCCAGTTCCGTACGTCCGTGGTCGAGCGCCCTCCGTTAGGCCAACTCCTCTCCCCGGAATTTTAGTTTATACATTTATATTGCTGCCAATGCCAAAAGAACGCTTCCACCAGGAAGCCTTGAGTAAATATTCACAGGGATACAGATTACCAAACTTAAACCTGCTGAATACCTATCGTTTGAATACCTGGGTGTCAAACTCACTGCCAAGGGCACCTCACCCATCAAATTCCACACCTTCTACCATCCTCCTGGAGAGCGTACCCTTTCCCCGAAGAACTAACAGACCTAATATCACGGTTCTCCATGACAGACACCAAAGACGTGTTCCTGGGTGACCACAATATCCACTGGAACGACCCAGAAGACTCCACTGCCCAGAACCTATTCAACCTACTTGAAATATATAAATTCAAGCAACTCTGCAATAAACCAACTCACATCAAAGGTGCAACACTGGATGCGATCATTACCAACAATGATCTGGTCTCTCTGGGAGCGATTTCTCCCATTGACTGGTCCGGCCACCACCTCATTCTGTTCAAGATTGTTGCACTTGTCTTCCACCAACCTATTCGTGATGACAAACCTAAACACTGGACCAGAAATATCAAAGCAATCCGAACTCGAATCCAGGATTCATGCCCATCTTCAACTCCAACCCACATCATCGACGGCCGATGACCTCACTACACACTTTAACTCAAAAGTGACAGAGGTTCTAGACCAAGTAGCTCCTCTCAAACTCAAACAATTGAGGCGAACCAAATCTAAACCCTGGTTTAACGTGGATCTGAATGAGGAAAGACGTCAACTCAGACAAACGGAAAGGTCTTGGAGACTAAACCCCTCGACCTCACACCTAGCGCCACTTAGATCTGCTCGGCAAGCATACAAAAAACACATTTTCAGTGAAAAGGCATCTTTCTTCCGCAGCCAACTAGATCTGGCAAAAATCAGATCGAGAGAACTCTTCAACATTGTCAAAAGCCAAACTAACTGCACTCCCTCTCAAGAAATCAAAGCCACCAATGAGCGTTGTGAAGAAATTGCCAACTTCTTCACTAATAAAGTCTCGAAAATTGATCAGTCCTTCATACAAACCTCTAACCCTCCTTCTTTCTTTACCTGCCCCTCTCTAACCACCCCTGATCATTCAGAAAGAGTTCTTACCAAAGACAATCAGGTCTGCCTCCAGCTAAAAAACAATGTGCATTGGTCCGACTTTGAGCTAATGTCGGAAAATGAGGTTTTCAGTATAATTTCTAACCTAAAACCTTCCTCACACACTATGGATCCCATCCCATCCACAATCATAAAAGAACTTAATCACACCATTTCCCCTTTCTGGACAAAAATCATCAACGCCTCTCTCACCTCAGGCTGTGTCCCAGACTCCCTTCAACTTGGACAAATCACACCCATTGTCAAAAAACCAGGTGCGAACCCTAATGATCTCAACAACCTCAGACCTATCTCCAACCTCCCATTCCTTGCAAAAACATTGGAGAAATGCGTTCTCCACCAACTCAACAAACACATTGATGAGTTCAACCTCCTCAACACCTTTCAATCAGGATTCAGGAAAGGCTGTAGCGCGGAAACAGCTATGCTCAACGTCTCTGACGATATTCACAAGGCTTTAGATGAAGGGGATGCCTGTCTACTTATCCTTAAGGACCTATCTGCGGCATTCGACACAGTAAAACATCCAGCGCTTCTGGCGACCATGTCGAAGCGCTCCGGCATCAATGGCACAGTACAAAAATGGGTCACCTCCTTCCTTCACCACCGCTCGCAACAAATTAAAATCAACTCCTGTCTCTCGAAGCCAACAAAAGTCACACTTGGGGTCCCGCAAGGCTCGATCCTCTCCCCGGCCCTCTTCAATCTTTTCATGGAGCCCCTCACAATCATCTTGAAAAAAGCTGGAGTGAATTACCACCTTTACGCTGATGACACCCAAATCTATTTCAAAATCAAGTCTTCCAGCGACATCCAACACCTAAATGTCACTCTAACCGAGATCCAAACTTGGTTCAACGCTAACCACTTAAAACTCAATCCAGATAAAACAGAACTAATCCTATTCTCTCCAAAAAGCAGCCATCGTCCAATCCAAGAGTGGCTCAAGAATCTGGTCGCCCTAAACTGCCCCATCGTCCTATTCGACTCAGTTATGTCTCTAGGCATCACCCTTGACAAGAACTTATCTTTGGAGGCCCACATCAAAAACTCTGCAAAAAGTGCTCTTTCCTCTCTAAAACACCTCAAGAAATTGAAACCTTATCTTCCCCATGATGACCTCAAGACAGTAGTCCAATCCCTAGTTCTCTCTAAAATTGACTACGGGAACGCCATCCTAACAGGGACTCCAAAACCTCACCTAGCCCCTCTCAGGGCAGTGTTGAACATGGCCGCTCGACTCATATCTGGAGTAAAAAGATTTGAACACATCACTCCAGCTCTCAAATCCCTCAACTGACTTCCCATGGAAGGGAGGTGTATTTACAAACTGGCCTGCATCACACACAAAACCCTTCACTCTCTGGCCCCTAACTACCTGAACAACAAACTGATAAGAGCAGGTCAATCCAGATCGCTGAGAAGCTCCAACTCACTCCTTCTTATTCCTCCGAAACTGAAAATGAAAACCACACAATACCGATCGTTTTCTGGCAACGCTCCCAGGATATGGAATGCTCTCCCTAGAGTCCTCAGATGCAACCCCTCCTTCTCCTGTTTCAAAAGGGACCTGAAAATCCATCTCCTTAACAAATACTTTCCGGACCAACGTCAACTAACCTAGACTTCAATATCCGAGTTTACTCCTCTCTCTTGACATTCAAGGATAGTTGGTGAATGGACTGTGTTAAGCACCTTATCTTCCATCCTGGTTTTTTTCATCCCTGGTTTTGCTTCCTTACTGCCTGCCTACTATGTAATGCAATTTCCGTCTGTTTTTCTTCACAGTATGTATGTAAAGTGCTCTGATACCTACGGGTCAAGCTAGCGCTATATAAAACTTTTAAAATAAAAATAAAATAAAAACAGCATCTCAGGCATGGTGGTTTGGAGGTATGGTTCCACCCCTCTGCTTGCAGTGGGCTGCCGGACTGTCTCTCCTTGCCAAACACTTATGATCAAAGAGTCTGTTGATAAACACGTCAGGCTGTACTGACTGCCGGATGTGCTTTCTTAAAATGGCAACTTCGTAAGTAAGAATAAGCGGGGGAGAGGATGTGGCGTTATGACTAGAGTGGTCGATCACCACGCTAGGGAAGAGTCTCGGCAGGGACGCTCAACATCCTGTGATTCTGGACAAATCACTTATTCTCCCGGAGCCTAACAAAACAAACATTAAAAATGCAATAGGTCTCGCCTTTCATTAACTTAAAGCCATTTGCTTTGCTATAGAATACCATTAGCAAAGCAAATGGCTTTAACTTAATCAAAGGCGAGACCTATTGCATTTTCAATGCTTGTAATGTACTGGAGCAATGAGATATCGCAACATTGGGCAAGTATATCTTCCTGTTGCAAGAAGCTTTCAAAGACCGTGATAAATTGGACTAACATTCCAAGCAACAATGTGAATCATCACAGACTTTATCTGCGTCTGCTCAAACTCTGTCGATTAAGAATCTAAGAACATTAAAAGCTTCTACATGAAAGTGTTCTGGTTTTCAGGGGGACATTTTACCAATATTCCCCCAGATTCTGAAGTGTAAAGTGATGAATAAAGAGTGGCAGCCAGAGCACGTCTGTCTGAAGCCATGCTGCACATCGCCTAAGTCTCCTTGAACGCACTAACCAGAGGAGCAAACTCTGCGGAGTCTCTCTGCCTTCTTTTTTAAACGATTCTGTCGCTGTCGCTGAAGTGTTGACTGTTGACACCCTTGGTAAGTCGTGGATCTGTGGCACAACAAAATATAAAACTAAAGGGGAATGTGTTGCCTGCAAAAGGGGGGTGGTGGTTGGACCAAAGGCCTCTCAGGGTGGGAGTTTGGGTACCCGCTGGTGGTTACCAGACCCTGCGCCCAACCCCATGCTGCACAAAGCTGAAGACCAGCTGGCCCTGTGCCCACCCTCACACTAGGTAGGGTTCAGGGCCTAGCCGCCGACTGCAGTAGCAGGGACTTGAGCACCCGCGGGTCATTGTATGCAGGACCCGGCCACAAGCTAGGCCCTGCAGCCAACCCCACATCATGCATGGTCAAAGGCCGTGCGGTGTGGTGTTGGAACCCGTGGAGGGTTCTGAAGATACTAGCTGCAGCCCTCGCCCTGCACTGCCTGTACCCTCACATATTACATCACTCATGACATGTTCAGTGACTTCATTGAATAAAATCCCTAATGACATTTGAAATTAAACCATTGATAACACTGCTCATGTTGAGGGTGCAGGTTATACTTACATTAGGGCCCTGGCAGTGGCGGCTTCTCCGCAATGGCAGAGGAGCGTCGCCCCACTGGCTCAGAGCCAACACCTGAAAAATACAATTATATTTTATTATTGTTTTATTTTCAGCTGCTGGCTGAGCCAATGTGGGAAGGGAGGGGCCGGGCCATGGGGGGGGAGGAGTGGAGTGGAATGCACTCATAAGTGCATGCCAGTTGGGCGGCCGTCTTAGGCCGGCCAAACAGACATACATAGTTGGAGCATCGAGGCGCGAGGATGTCGGCAGCATCAGGTACATTTTAAAAATATATATATTAATCCCCCCTCCGCAGCTGCCCCATCACTTTTTATTGCCAGCAGTTGTGACTGAGCATGAGTTACAGTTACATGAGATAATGTTTTAAACTAACAAAACCACTACAATTCACCAGCTCTAGTTCTGTTTTAACTGGCATGTTCACCTACCCAGAACGAGAACGTCCATTTAACATATATATAAAATATTTGAACACACCTGTTATTCATCAAAATACGTTTTCAACATGCTCGCTTCAAACGGTTTTATTGTGACTTATATATATATATTTATTACCTACTGGTAACAATAGCCAGTAGGTAGTAATGGTTAGGACTAAATTGTCCGTAGGAAAAGCATTTTTTGTTTAGCCAATAACTTTGCCGCTGCTTGACCAATCTTCATGAAATTTTCGAATTGAAGCTCCGCCGACTCTTTTTCATTGGCTTGTGTCATTGTCCACTGTAAACTGTGGCAGTTCATTGCTCCAAAGGCTTAGTAGTCCCTCTTTAGTACCGCCTTTTCACATTTTGTAACCTCCCATGGCAACATCCCTGTTACCTGTTTGCTCAGTTGACTTCAATTACAGCCTTTAAGCACTATTTTCTCAAATAGCGTTGTTCCGCCTACTGTTGCAGTCAGGACACTCTCTTCCTGCCACTTTTAAACAAGCATTGGAAATGCAATAGGTCTCACTTTCCACATATGCATATTTACAAGCCCCTTGTGCCACAGGAGCGCCAGTTTTTTAAGGCTCTGGTAGTGCAAAGTACAGGCCCACATCTACGAAGCCAAGCAAAATCACCCTGCGTGGCTTTTCACGGTGTTATAGATAAGGCGTAAGGCCATGCAGCACAAGTCGCTGCATTGCATTATATTGTGGCAAGGAGGTGTGCCATAGATGTTGCTGTGGATGTTCCCACCCAATGCAAATGTATTATGACACTACCCCTGATTTGCAATATAGCGCAAATCTGGAGTATCGTGAAAAACTACCCAGAGCAGGTGCAACGAGGAGAAGTGTTTACATTTCTCCTCATTTTTCCTCTTTCGACATACGCTGCATTCTGCAGCACACATAGAACAAGGAAAACACCTCTTGTGATTGTTTTTGTGCATGGAGGTGCCCCTTTCCTTCACAAAAACAACCATGCCAACAACACAAACGCCCTTGCACCATGTTGCAAAGGGTGCCTGCATTGGCGCACGGCAGCAATATTTGTGCCAATGCTGGCTGAAAGGACAGGAATGCAATGTATCTTGTAAATATGATGCATTTCTGTCCTTTTGAATTGGCATAAGGCAGCGCAGCAAAATGACATGCAGCGCTGCCCTATGCCAATTCTTTGTAAATATGCCCCTAAATCTCATTGTCTATCCTTAACTACAATGCACCCTGCTCTCTGGGCTACCTAGGGCCTACCATAGGGGTGACTTATATCTAATAAAAGGGGATTTTAAGAGGCATGCCAAAGGGGTTAAGTAGCCAAGTCGACAAGGCTGCCAACAGGCTGCAATGGTAGGCCTGCAAAATGTTTTAAGGTGTCACTTAAGTGGGTGGCACAACCAGCTCTGCAGGCCCACTAGAAGCATTTAATTTACCCACTCTGGGTATATGGTGTACCATTCTACTATGGACTTATTGGTAAATTAAAGTTGCCAATCAGGTATATGCCATTTTAACATGTTTAATGGAGAGTGAGCAAACATTTTGGGAAAGTGCAGAGTCCTAAGCCCCACAGAACAAATTCAGCATAGATAAGAGAGGTGAGGGTAAAATGTTTGGGGGAAGACCAACCAAAGGCTGACAGGTTTAACAGCTGAATTACAGTACTAAGGCCAAAAAAGCTGGAGAAACCTTCCTTGTGGAGTTGGTATCCCAGAGCACCGGATCATTGCTCACCACTGAAGTGCAGCCTTGGAGACTGAGCCCCAGTGCTCAAAAGTTACAGCTGAGTCTACTGGACCAGGGAGCCTGTTGGAGAGCCATTTGGCCTCCCAAATGGAAAGTTATTGCCAGAAGAAGGGAACCTTTGGCTTAATTGCCACCAGAGACCAGTTGCTACTGGTTTTAGGCTTGGGTCCCTCAGGACTTTGAGAGACATCGACCTCTTGAGGGCCCCCTGTCACTGGGCTGACAACTGCAGCATCCTTGAACATCTTCCTCCTCCTACATGCCTTGCATCAGGACCACTCCATTGAATTCAACACCATTTCCCACTGCACCCTAGCCACCAGGCTCTGCGACGTCAGCATCTGCGGCAAGGCCCTCAACTGGATCCGCACCTTACTCACCAGCAGAACTCAGCGGGTCAGACTCCTCCCTACCTCTCGGAACCGACAGAGACTGGCTGTGGAGTGCCCCAGGGCTTCTCTCTCAACCCTCTTCAAAGTCTACATGGGCCCACTCGCATCCATCATCAGGAACCACGGGCTCGACATCGTCTCATATGCCGATGATAGCCAGCTGCTCCTCTCCCTCACTAACAAACCCAACATCACTAGACACACCTACCAAGAAGGGATGAAAGCTTTCGCCAATTGTATGAAGAACAGCTGCCTGAAACTCAACTCGGAAAAGACAGAATGCCTCATCCTTGGCTCCTCCCCCTCCTCATGCAACGACTCCTGGTGGCGCTCCACCTTTGGAAATCCCCCCACCCCGACGGACCACGCACAAAACCTCAGCATTATACTAGACTCATTGCTCACCATGAACCGCCAAAACAAAGTCGTCTCCTCGACCTGCTTCAACACCCTCCACATGCTTCAAAAGACCTTCAGATGTATTCGAACCAAATCCAGAAAAACTGTCATGAATGCGCTCATCAGCAGCAGACGGGACTACGGCAACTCTCTCTCTACGCCGGAATCAACAAGAAACTCCTTCGCAAACTCCTGACTGTCCAACACGCCACAGCCAGATTGATCCTCGACATCCCCCATTGCAGTCACATCACTCAACACCTCCACAATCTCCACTGGCTCCCCATCGAAAGAAGAATAACCCTCAAACTCCTCACCCACGCATACAAAGCCCTTCACAACACCGGACTTGCATACCTGAACAGCCGCCTCTCCTTCCAGGCACGCAATAGACACCTCCGATCAGCCAAGCTCTCACTGGCACCTGTCCCACGTATCAGCAAGATTAGAACTGGAGGAAAGTCCTTGTGCTACCACGCAGCCAAAGTCAGGAACAGCATCCACCTCCGGCAATGTACCAGATTGCCCAAGTTAAGGAAGGACCTCAAGACCTGGCTTTGGGGAGAACCCAGCACTCAACGGAACTGCTACGTGACCCCCCCACCTCCCAGCGCCTTGAGACGGGTGAGCAGTTACGCTACCACTTTTTCTACAAGGTAATTGTTCCTTGGTTCTTTGTTTGGCAAATTAAAAAAAATTTCAGGCCCACACTTTCCTTTTTAATACATAAAAGCCACGTATAGGATAGGCCCTGGATAGCCAGAGTGCAGGATGCAGGGCATTTAGAAAGTAGGACATGTGCTTTTAAGTTTTACATGTCTTGGGAGTGCAAATCTCTCACATTAGTTTTTCACTACTGCAAGGCCTATCTCTCTCATAGGATACCATTGGAGTTGTCTTATTACAATTTATAAGTGTAATTTCCATATGGGAAGAGATGACCAATTCATGTTTGAGGTCTATGGAATAACAATTTGAAATCCTAAATTATGGTGTCGGATTTTAAATTGGAATTCTGGAAAGTCTTTTGGAAAGTTGTCATTTTCTTGTCTTAACCATTTATTCCCTGTAGCCTGTCTCTGGCCACATGACCCTGTGCAACTGACAGTTGAGCTTTATGTATTCATCCTAAACAGCCACACAAAATAAGGAGCTAAAGTGTTCCCAGATGGGCCATCACTGTCAGGATGGGAGGGAGGAGCTAGGCACACTCACACCTCAATAGGCTGCCTCCTGCCTCTACAGAAAGGGTTGAATAACCCCTGTAGTTAGACTGCAGTCAAGGCAGCGAAGGCAGGATGCCTAGGGACTTGAAACCTCTAGAAGTCTCTCCCCATTTCAAAGGCACAACTGGGTATAAATACGGGAGCTCGGACACCACCACTTCAGTAGATGTCTGGACCCGTGGATTCACTACTAGGAAAAAGGACTGCTGTGCTGCTGAAGGATTGTCACTCTGCTGGACTACACTCTGCTGGGCTCCTGCTTTGCTGTGCTGACCTGCTGCCTACTGCACTCTTGCCTGGGAGAGAAGGAGTGGACCTCCATCTCTTGAACCCAGAACCCAGAGTTACTCCCAGGGCTAGTCGGCTAGCCTCCTAATCTGAAGCCTCAGGAACATACCATGCATCTAACAACCATGCATCTGCACCTGCACTCTGACATCTGTAAGCCCACCCAGCCAAGAGGTGCCACCTCAGTCCTGGACCCCTGGAAGTGGGCTTAAGGTGCTTGCAGGCTTATGTGGATCCAGCGGAACCGACGCATCTCCACTGCTGCGCAGCGCAATCTAGAGCAGAACAGATGAATCTCCATTGATGCATGGATTAGACCTATTTCAAAACTCACATTGCAGCCCACACTGCCTACAGAACTGCGGCTACACAACACATCCTCGGCATAGGCCCTCACATCTCTCATCACAGCAGCCTCAATGTTAATTATGGACTCTGCATCGCAGCCTCGCAGCTCCTCGGAACTGATGAATCGCCTTGACTGTGTGACGCATCCCAGACTCCAGACTTTGCATCACAAACACTTGTCAATGGGATCCTCGATGTCTACGCAACAGTATCTCGCACCACAGCTTCACCGCATCTTGGAATCGATGCATCGCTTCGACTGCGTAATGCATCATTGACAAGGATCCATGCAATGCTCTGCAAACCAAGATTTAAGGTACTCTGTTCAGCGGTCCTACCGAGGTCTCTGTGGCCAGTCTGCACTCCATCACGGTTGGCTTGAAATTGTGACTTTGGGAAAGATGTACAAAGCATTTTTCTAGTCATTAATTACTCGATCCGCAGAATCTGGCTGTTTGCGACTGGAAAAATGATTTTTCAAGTGTACAAAATGTGAATCGCATTTTGCATTTGCGGTCTGGTATTTGGAAGTGTCGTGTTTAGGGTGTCCCTTCCAATTACCGAATCGGTATGGTATGTACTAAATTCTGGTCGCAAACAGTAATACTTTAACACCAGTTTGAAACTGTTGGTAACCCATTTACAAAGGGGAAGGGATCCCCAAGGGACCTCTTCTTCTTTGGGAATGAAAATAATAATATTTTTTTTTAAGTTTCATTTCAGTTTTTTTTATTAAACTTGAAGGGGAAAGCATGTGGCCTAACAGTTGGAGCAGTCAACCTCGAAGCTGAGGAACCGGGTTCGAATCTCAGAAGGGACGCTCAATATCCTGCTGCAACACCAAAAATGTATCTTTGTACACTCTGGAGAATGTAAAAAAAAAATAAAGAAATAAAAAAAATAATATACACTAACTGGGACTTTGCAATTTCTTGATTAAAAGAAATCTAACATTAATTGAGGAGCAGTATATACTCATTTGCTTCCAAACGCCCAACATCCTGTGATTTTGGGCATATCACTTGAGCTCCCAGTGCCTAACAAAAACAAGCATTTACAATGCAATGGTCTTGGCATTGTTAAAGTTAGAGCTATTGGCATTGCTCATGACACTCTCAAATGCGAGACCTATTGCATTTGCACCCAGACACACAAAGCTACCCACACACACAGAGCCACCCACATACACAGAGCCACTCTGCATCAAACGTAAAATAAGATAAAACTGGAGACAAGGTCGAGAGCAGACGCACAAGACTCCTGTCCTTGGCTCCTGCGCAGCATCACACTCAGAAACTACAGCATCCATCACAGCCCCGGCTCAAACAAACTGCCAAACACTCCCAATGAAGAGCTCAGAGGAGCACACAGCCCTGGTCAAGGACAGGTCCAGCTAGCAGAGAGGCGAACACGAGCAACGCTTCGAAGACCTAAGCGCTCTCGTGCAAACACAAGCTGCATTAAAAAAGCACGGCAGGGCATGGCCTACAGCCCCCACGAAGAATGAAGCGCTCTCGCGCAAACACACGCTGCATTGAAATAACATGGCAGGGCACGGCCCACAGCGCTTCGAAGACCTAAGCGCAAACACAAGCTGCATTAAAATAACACGGCAGGGCATGGCCCACAACCCCTCGAAGAATGAAGCGCTCTTGCGCAAACACACGCTGCATTGAAATAACACGGCAGGGCACGGCCCACAGCGCCTCGAAGAATGAAGCGCTCTCGCGCAAACACACGTTGCATTAAAATAACATGGCAAGGCACGGCCCACAGCGCCTCAAAAAATGAAGCGCTCTTACGCAAACACACGCATTAAAGTAACACAACAGTGTTTGGGTGTGGATAAAATCAATCTGGGCAGTTTGCTACCACTGTTACTTTATTTAATTATTTTTCATATTTTTAACCTTTTATTCCAGATGCTGCACCTTAGAATTAAAATACGACATTTCCAGCAAAAATGATTTTCTTTTTTGGATCCATTTCACAGGGGAGCAAATAAAAGAAAGTAGAGGAAAAGAGTGAGAACCCCATCTTGAAGTGACGGTTTTCAGTAAGAGAAGAACTGCTAGACAGAAAGAGAGGGAAGAATGAAAGAGTGGGGGGGGGGGGGGCAGCTGAAGCGGCAGAGCAGAAGCGGACACTGTATTTTCCTTCTCTAAGTAAAAAGGAAAAGACAGGGTCCTGTTGCTTCTCTGCCGCCCGTCCTCGAACGCCAGGAAACGCCGAGCTTGAGGGGTGAGGAGGAGGGGAAAGAGTGTGGGGGGGCAGCTGAAGCGGCAGAGCAGAAGCGGAAAAGGTGAGCGAGACCATTAACACCGCATATACTGCGGATCTGGCACTAAGCTCTTTGCCTCTGCAGAACCCCTAAAAAAGAACAGGACGGGAAAGTAAGGAAGTAAAGAAAACAGGATGGAAATCCGAAAGTAACTTCTCCTTTAAGCCTGCCTCAGTGGCTCAAGCCTTCACTGGATTCCACGGTTCTCGAGCTGAGCATGCATGGTGGCGAAGGAGATTGGGGGGGGCGGGGGGGAGGCAGTGCGGGGGCCAAGGAACGATAGACATGCCACTGACAACAGGAGCCCATTCAGCAGACCCTGGCCGCAGCAGCACGGCAATAACCCAACTGTTAATTGATTTAACGCTCTGCCGGCCAGGGGATCAGAGAAGCGGGCACTGCACTGGGCCTTTGAATATTACCTTTAACGCAATTGGACATATGTTACTTTAATACAACATTTCACATTTGTTAGCTGTAGAGATGGGAAGGGATACATATGAGAAGAAAGACGTGGTGGTAGGTTACCTGAAATACTATCCGAAGGAGAATGAATGCCAAAACAGGGCCCTTTGAAGTCTGAAGTGCAATTGTGCTAGTATGCATGTGAGTGTGTGCTTTTTGTGGGGCAGCACGAGGGGCGCTGGTGTGGCAGCGTGTGGAGTTCGGCGCGTGCACCCAAGCGTGAGAATATGTGCCTGAGCTTTTTGTATGTGTGAAGTCATGCGCGCATGTATGTGTGTGAGTTTCACTTTCAACACAACGAGGAAGACAGAGTCCTGTTACTTCTCTGCCGCCCGTGAACCATGTGAAACGCAAGCAGGAACAACATTGTTACCTTAACGCTTTTACTCACCGGACTTGAAACGCCGATCCAGCAGCAAGGAAGAGGCGACCCCACATCCTGCTCCGACCGCGCACAAAATGGACGAATCTTCCGACGCAAAAAAAAAAAATCACGCCCACCACGTGTAAAAGGGGCGCAAAGGGGCGGGGCTTAAAAAAAGCAAAAGAAGTGAAAAAACACGCCCCCGAATCGGAAAAAGACGGGGCTTCTTTGGAGAGACAAAACTCTTCTCCAATGGCTGACCAGCGTTTAAGAGGCCAGCCAATGGAGAAGAGGGAAGAAGAGGGGCGGGTTCAAGCCCCACTTCTGAAATCATTAAATCTCGCGAGCGAGACTGCGCAAGCGCAGCCTTCGCTAGCCGAGATCTAATGAATGCGTCCGTCTGTCACGTAACTGGTGCTCATGTAAAGCGCTCTGATACCTTCGGGTCGAGTTTGCTCTGTATAAAACTCCCCCCCCCCAAAAAAAAAGTTTCATTTTTTCTATTTAAATGCATCACATTTTTCTCTAAGGAAAAGGGACTGCATTTAAAAGAAACTAATTCTGAGTCAACTAGAAATGTGTGGAGTAGTAATGAATGGATGTGGTTATCAATAAATATGTTTAACACCATCAGATGCTTTTCTCTGTTTCTCAGTAGCATTTATCCTCCTCACAAATTCAAAAGCTGATTGAATCCTGAAGGCAAGTTCTCAGCCGTGGGTCAACACAGTGCAACCTGCAGGTGGGACATTTTCACTTGGTTTATGTGAATGTAGCTATGAGTTAAGATGCGCCAATGGAGGAACGCACAGTGATGGCTTCTACTGCCCCCACAGGATCTAATCTCTGGTGTTCCATCCTAACCCCCCTCCCCTGCCTTAACCAGGACTGAGGTTTGCCCGCTTCATGGCTGCTGCTGCAATGTCCGGGCGGGCACAGTACCAATCTGTTCCACACAAGCATTGTGCCTTTACACGCGGGAGCTGGGTAAGGGGCTTCACACCATGAAGAACCTCAAAAGGAATATGGAAAGGTTTATTTACCACAGGGGCTGATACGACTACTCCTGTAACTCTGCTGCCTTGAGGCCAGGTGCCCTGGGGTTCCAAGATCCATGCCCCCTGAGGGCTTCTGCCCCATTAAACCTTCACCAAGAGACTTTAACACATTCCAACCCCTCCCAATCATCTCATCTCTCCTATCACCCTGCTACGTCCTCTCCAACTAGTACCAATCTTCCAGTTCAGCCTGCTCACCTTATCCCTGCTGTCTTCAGAAACAAATGCTCCTCCGCAGGGTCCAACTCCCTGTGCTCCTGGGGGTAAGAAAGGTGTGTCCTCCTACCCAGACTCTAGACCCTCATCGTCTCTGACAGATTGAGTTCTGGTTCCCAGTTCACTTCACGGTAACGACTGGACCTCCTCCTCTCTTCATGACTCTGAGAGCCCTGAGGAAGCCTCAGGCATACAGGGATATAGGGGCGAAACATGTGTGGAATGGGCGCAGTCCAGAAGGTTCCACATGCGGAAAGTATATCTACTAACAGCAATAACAAGAAGCTGAGGGTTTCATCATTAGTTCATGGACTGTTAAGAAAACAACGACCTGCTCAAGCCTCCTCGATTGAAGAGGGATAAACTAATAGTACTGTTATATTTGATATCAAATAAATCCTTTCTGTTTTACTGAATGCTGTTACATCAGTTTTTGTTTTTCAATATATAAAGGCTTTGCTTATCTATTTGTTTTTCTTATTTATTTTTGTCACCTGGGAGGCCTTACCTGTACAGTCATATCAAACATAGTGCAAGGTATAGAGTGACCCGCTGGGACTAAGACACTTATGAATACCAGGCACATGTAACATACATGTCCCATTCTAGGGCAGCATGGAGGGACACACAGGCCATGGTGTAGATACTATAGGTGTAATGTTGTGTTTATTCTCTGTCTGAGCCAATCTCTGCTTTTTATCCACCTTCAGTGTAAATAATATTTCTCTGCTATTGATCCGGCCAATGGCCAATAAACAGGAAAACTACTTACCCGGCAGCAGATAAATCGCCGCCCCGTGTCCAAGACCACTTCATCTTCTCCTCCCCTTGCAATGTTGTGCACTTGTGAAGTGAACTTTACCCCGGGTCACCACTCCTTAGGGGAGGAGTTACAAACACACTAAACACAACACGAGACAACCTAATAATACTTAACCATTGTGCTCCACCAGAGAAGACCTTTTTGTTTCTTTCTGCAGCTGTAGTTTGTA
Source organism: Triturus cristatus (assembly GCF_964204655.1). Taxonomy (NCBI): domain Eukaryota; kingdom Metazoa; phylum Chordata; class Amphibia; order Caudata; family Salamandridae; genus Triturus; species Triturus cristatus. Next base: position 1,693,888,199 of record NC_140591.1, read on the forward strand.
TGTAGCACAAATAAAAGGATTGCCATTAAGATGCTCTAATGAGACCACAGCCTCAAAGCCACCCTGAACCCAACAATCTCTGCCATTCCAAGTCACACTTTTTTATTCTAAGTTCAACAGGAACGCACTGCTCAGCTCCAAGTTTACAGTACAAGTCCCAGGGTACTTACATCTCTGCAGTAAGCAAAGGTTGGTCGCACACTGCTCGTCACACCAGCAAGTTGCCACAAAGGACTGTGGTAGATGTAGTGGCAACGGCGGGTACGCCTATGCCACGATGTATAAAGAACAGTATGTGTTGCGTTAGCCATCCTTGGGGCAACATGCTGGTGTGACGAGCAGTGTGCGGCCAACTGGATTTGTTATATAAAGGCTCCCTTGAGCCATTTGGGCTGACGAGCTCTGGACCAGCACCTGCGCGCCATGAGAGGTACTCTACCTGTTTTTACGTTATTAGCAGTCCACGCGGCACCCCTTTACACTTACCTACTCCCTGCTGACGAGAGGCAACTACCTCGAAACACGTGTCCAGGGATGGCTAATGCGACACATACTTTTTTTCAACACTGTGGCATAGGCGTACTCGCCGTCGCCACTACATCTACCAGAGTTCCTTGGGGCAACATGCTGGTGTGACGAGCAGTGTGCGGCCAACTGGATTTGTTATATAAAGGCTCCCTTGAGCCATTTGGGCTGACGAGCTCTGGACCAGCACCTGCGCGCCATGAGAGGTACTCTACCTGTTTTTACGTTATTGGCAGTCCACGCGGCACCCCTTTACACTTACCTACTCCCTGCTGACGAGAGGCAACTACTTCGAAACACGTGTCCAGGGATGGCTAATGCGACACATACTTTTTTTCAACACTGTGGCATAGGCGTACTCGCCGTCGCCACTACATCTACCAGAGTTCCTTGGGGCAACATGCTGGTGTGACGAGCAGTGTGCGGCCAACTGGATTTGTTATATAAAGGCTCCCTTGAGCTATTTGGGCTGACGAGCTCTGGACCAGCACCTGCGCGCCATGAGAGGTACTCTACCTGTTTTTACGTTATTGGCAGTCCACGCGGCACCCCTTTACACTTACCTACTCCCTGCTGACGAGAGGCAACTACCTCGAAACACGTGTCCAGGGATGGCTAATGCGACACATACCTTTTTCAACACTGTGGCATAGGCGTACTCGCCGTCGCCACTACATCTACCAGAGTTCCTTGGGGCAACATGCTGGTGTGACGAGCAGTGTGCGGCCAACTGGATTTGTTATATAAAGGCTCCCTTGAGCCATTTGGGCTGACGAGCTCTGGACCAGCACCTGCGCGCCATGAGAGGTACTCTACCTGTTTTTACGTTATTGGCAGTCCACGCGGCACCCCTTTACACTTACCTACTCCCTGCTGACGAGAGGCAACTACCTCGAAACACGTGTCCAGGGATGGCTAATGCGACACATACTTTTTTTCAACACTGTGGCATAGGCGTACTCGCCGTCGCCACTACATCTACCAGAGTTCCTTGGGACAACATGCTGGTGTGATGAGCAGTGTGCAGCGAACTGGATTTGTTATATAAAGGCTCCCTTGAGCCATTTGGGCTGACGAGCTCTGGACCAGCACCTGCGCGCCATGAGAGGTACTCTACCTGTTTTTACGTTATTGGCAGTCCACACGGCACCCCTTTACACTTACCTACTCCCTGCTGACGAGAGGCAACTACCTCGAAACACGTGTCCAGGGATGGCTAATGCGACACATACTTTTTTTCAACACTGTGGCATAGGCGTACTCGCCGTCGCCACTACATCTACCAGAGTTCCTTGGGGCAACATGCTGGTGTGACGAGCAGTGTGCGGCCAACTGGATTTGTTACTTACATCTCTGCACTGAAGTTTCAAATTCGTCCAATAGCTCCTGTCTGGGAGCTCTCTTCAGTCATTCCTGTGTGATCTCGAGGGCCTTTCGATCACAGTAACATTGAATCATAGCGTCTGCGGTATCCATCCAGTCGGCGCTTTCAAGTCGTGATCTTGGGATCTTTGATGGTCCAGGTGTGACAGCGATGTCTTCGAGACAAATTTTGAATTCCTTGAACTCTTTGCTAGTTAGTGCTTCTAAAAAATGATGGATCACATCTCTGGCTGTTTCTGGACTTCTTCTATGAGCCATTATAAAGCATCAACCTCAGCGGCTGCAATGAAAAATGAATGCATCTTTCAGTTCAATTTACATGAAATTTCTCACACAGTCAATGTTCTGGAGATCTGATTGGATTCATGACAACATGAGCCCTTGTGTAGGGCACCGGAGCCCTGGTGATCGTATATGCTTACACATAAGACAGAGCCTAGTCATATTGAGAGCCTTACATTTATTGATTGAGCCATGACGTCCTGATAACCTTACATCTAGCAGCAGAGTCCGCCATATTGAGAGCCTTACATTTATTGATTGAGCCATGACGTACTGATAACCTTACATCTAGCAGCAGAGTCCGCCATATAGGAGCCTTACATTTATTGATTGAGCAATGACGTACTGATAACCTTACATATAGCAGCAGAGTCCACCATATTGAGAGCCTTACATTTATTGATTGAGCCCTTAGATACAGATAACCTTACATCTAGCAGCAGAGTCCGCCATATTGGAGCCTTACATTTATTGATTGAGCCCTGACGTACTGATAACCTTACATCTAGCAGCAGAGTCCGCCATATTGGAGCCTTATATGTGTTGATTGAGCCATGACGTCCTGATAACCTTATATCTAGCAGCAGAGTCCGCCATATTGAGAGCCTTACATTTATTGATTGAGCCCTTAGATACAGATAACCTTACATCTAGCAGCAGAGTCCACCATATTGGAGCCTTACATTTATTGATTGAGCCCTGACGTACTGATAACCTTACATATCGCAGCAGAGGCCGCCATATTGGAGCCTTACATTTATTGATTGAGCCCTGATGTACTGATAACTTTACATATCGCAGCAGAGTCCGCCATATTGGAGCCTTACATTTATTGATTGAGCCATGACGTACTGATAACCTTACACATAGCAACAGAGTCCGCCATATTGAGAGCCTTACATTTATTGATTGAGCCATGACGTACTGATAACCTTACACATAGCAACAGAGTCCGCCATATTGAGAGCCTTACATTTATTGATTGGGCCATGACGTACTGATAACCTTACACATAGCAACAGAGTCCGCCGTATTGAGAGCCTTACATTTATTGATTGAGCCGTGACGTACTGATAACTTTACATATAGCAGCAGAGTCCACCATATTGGAGCCTTACATTTATTGATTGAGCCATGACGTACTGATAACTTTACATATAGCAGCAGAGTCCACCATATTGGAGCCTTACATTTATTGATTGAGCCATGACGTACTGATAACCTTACATATAGCAGCAGAGTCCTCCATATTGGAGCCTTACATTTATTGATTGAGCCATGACGTACTGATAACTTTACATCTAGCAGCAGAGTCCGCCATATTGGAGCCTTACATTTATTGCTTGAGCCCTTAGATACAGATAACCTTACATATAGCAGCAGAGTTCGCCATATTGGAGCCTTACATTTATTGATTAAGCCATGACGTACTGATAACCTTACACATAGCAGCAGAGTTCGCCATATAGGAGCCTTACATTTATTGATTGAGCCCTTAGATAGAGATAACCTTACATATAGCAACAGAGTCCGCCATATTGAGAGCCTTACATTTATCAATTGAGCCATGACGTACTGATAACCTTACATATAGCAACATAGTCCGCCATATTGAGAGCCTTAGCTAAAGCGACAGAGCCCTGACATTTTCAGAGCCTTACATTTATTGATTTAGCCCTTAGATACAGATAACCTTACATATAGCAACAGAGCCCGCCATATTGGAGCCTTACATTTATTGATTGAGCCATGACGTACTGATAACTTTACATATAGCAGCTGAGTCCGCCATATTGAGAGCCTTACATTTATTGATTGAGCCATGACGTACTGATAACTTTACATATCGCAGCAGAGTCCGCCACATTGGAGCCTTACATTTATTGATTGAGCCATGACGTACTGATAACTTTACATCTAGCAGCAGGGTCCGCTATATAGAGAGCCTTACATTTATTAATTGAGCCCTGACGTCCTGATAACCTTACATCTAGCAGGAGAGTCTGCCATATTGGAGCCTTACATTTATTGATTGAGCCCTTAGATACAGATAACCTTACATCTAGTAGCAGAGTCCGCCATATTGGAGCCTTACATTTATTGATTGAGCCATGACGTACTGATAACCTTACACATAGCAGCAGAGTCCGACATATTGGAGCCTTACATTTATTGATTGAGCCATGACGTACTGATAACTTTACATATAGCAGCAGATTGAGCCATATTGGAGCCTTACTTTTATTGATTGAGCCATGACGTACTGATAACCTTACATATAGCAACAGAGTCCGCCATATTGAGAGCCTTAGCTAAAGCGACAGAGCCCTGACATTTTCAGAGCCTTACATTTATTGATTGAGCCATTAGATACAGTTAACCTTACATATAGCAACAGAGCCCGCCATATTGGAGCCTTACATTTATCGATTTTCGTCTTGCCTTGCCTGCATCAGCGTGGAGAGTTCATCTGGACATCCCTTCATTTTCTACCTTAGCTCCTCGCCGGACCCGCTGCGCGGGTCCCGCTTCATTGTTTCCGGTTACCTGACTGGTGATGAGCCTGCCTGCTGCTCTTCAGCTGCCCCAACTGATTTAGACTGCCGTTGTCAGTGTGTGCGTGTGGACGGGACCACAGGGCTGCGAGCTGACCCGCAGGGACTCAGTGTACCAGGAGTCCCTGCGTGAGGCCGAGACCCGCAACACCTGGGTCGCTCTCCCTGCTTGCCCCGCCCCCGCCACAGCAAATAAGTGTCAGCTGCTCTGTGGTAATCGCTGGGATTTTCGTCTTGCCTTGCCTGCATCCGCGTGGAGAGTTCATCTGGACATCCCTTCATTTTCTACCTTAGCTCCTCGCCGGACCCGCTGCGCGGGTCCCGCTTCGTTGTTTCCGGTTACCTGACTGGTGATGAGCCTGCCTGCTGCTCTTCAGCTGCCCCAACTGATTTAGACTGCCGTTGTCAGTGTGTGCATGTGGACGGGACCACAGGGCTGCGAGCTGACCCGCAGGGACTCAGTGTACCAGGAGTCCCTGCGTGAGGCCGAGACCCGCAACACCTGGGTCGCTCTCCCTGCTTGCCCCGCCTCCGCCACACCACTGTCCTCATTACTGGTCTTCCTCCCCGCTGCGCGGGAGCTCGCTGGAGCGCCCGGGGCTAAGCCCGGGCAAAGGGCGGGCCGTCTAAGGCCGTCCAAGGACGTACAGGGACGGGCCGGGCCCTTTCTCTTTCATTGTGGACTTGAGGTCTTACAGCATGTTTTAACGATGTATGTGAGCAGATTTTCTTAAGTAGGTATTTTGTGGAATTTAATATTTATTCTTTTTTTGTTTCCTTAGTATTTTAATCTGTATACTCTTTGAATAATGCCGCTATTAACTAGGAAGGGTAGGCAGGTCACAGTAAAGTCAGGCAGTGGTAAAGCCACCGGAACTTTAGATGATTTTATTATCCGGGCTACGGGGATACTGGAGAAAGAAATTGCCCTTACAGAAAAACGTTTGTCTTTGGATCTTGTCACGGGCAAACGCTCATCCTTGGGACGGATTGGCTCTGTGGTTACTCCGGAAAAAAGCATAACTAATGATCTGGAAGCTAGCCCCAATCTAGTAGAAATCACAGACTCCCAAGAAATACCTAGGGGGGATGTTGTAGTGGATTGTCCATTAGAAGATCACACTGCATCGGATATTAGCGGGGACGGCAAGCTGTGCACTAACTCGAGTTTGTTGGAGCCTGCCCCCTTACAACCTCAAGCTCTGGACCATGTCCAAGCAGTTATACAAACTAGTAAACGTAAAAGAGGGAGGGGTCAGATGAAGGGAAAGGGAATACGGATGGGGGAACCCGGTTATCCGCCTAATTGCTGTAAAAATCTCAATAATGATGACCTGTTAGGACACATTGAAACTTTGTTAAAAAGCCTCTTGATGCCCCTCATAGAGAGAACACAAATTGTCAATCTAAAATTAGATCAATTAGAGCTCTTATTATCAGTTAATACACACTCACTGGATACCTTGGTTAAAAATAGTAAATCTCTTGAGTCCCCGGAGATTTGCATTGCTACAAAGAAGGGTTCTCAAAAAACTTCTACCCAAAACTCAAGCAAATCATCCCAATCCTTTATATCTGGTGATACTCAGCGAATCCCCGTTCAGACAGCTTTAACTAAACCCACACTGGTGGTTGATGCGGCCTCTCAGCCAATGCCTGAGATAGCCGTAGCAACAACACCGATCCCATCTATATCTATGCCGGTGGTAGCACTGGGAGCTAAACCAACTTTATCAAGTGGACTATTAGTTTCGGGTAAAAAAGCTCCCCTAAGTAAACCAATTTGTGTGAACATACCCCCCGATTCCGCCCCTTTTATGGTAATCCTGACAGGGGTCCCGGTGGTTGCACCGAATAAACATGAATCAAGTCAGGACTTATTAAACAAAGTTATATTCTGGCTTAATAATAATAGAACACTTCCCCCAGCCTCTGTCACAAAAATATTAGGTGTACGAAGGGTTCCTTGGGTTGGCCCAAGCAAGAAGGATTTAGAGGGGGACTGTATTCTTATCAATTTTAGGGACAGGTGGGTTAAAGACCTAATTTGCGATAAAGCAAGGTTTGCTAGAATGGGGGGCATCCAATGTATAGGCCTTGAATATTTTTATCCCAACCTATATCATGTTTCACCAAGTAACTGTTACCCTGGGCCAGGATTGCAGGGAAATGGTCACTCTGAGTCAAGACTGCAGGGAAATAGACACCTTGGATGGATACAGAATAAAACTGTATTTCGACCCCCCCCAAAACCATCCTGGTATGAGGTACCAGGGTGATGGATGCCCTATGGGGCCTATAAGTTTTAGTAACACCATGCAACTACCCTATGATCAACCAGAAATGAGAGTTCAGGGGGAGAAATACCTAGGGTGGATGCCAAATAGCAACATTCCCCTAAGAAATCGTTTTGCCCCATTGGTGGGAATGGAGGGTCTAGATTGACCATTAGACAAAAAAAAGGAAAATGTATCATCTATATCAGACTTGGCTATAGGGGAAAACGAGGGGTTAAGCCAGAAGGATAATTCGGTGGTGGATGTCACCGATCACAATGCAGGGTCTAATATACTTTTGGATACACAGGTGATTAGTATCTTAGGCCGTGAGCCAAACCTATTGATTATTGAGCACGACCAGATAAGTTTAAAAGAGCCTGTGGACGATAACCAAGGGGAACCTACGTTGTGTCTAATTTCATGGAATATTGCCGGTCTTGCGGGTAGACTAGAGGATGAAGGTTGGTTGGACTATGTGGGTAGCCAGGACATTCTGTGCTTCCAGGAGACATGGAGCAGAACGGGTGAGGAAATTGACGGTTTTAAATCTTTTAACGTCCTGGCGGTACCATCACCAGCGGGGAGGGCTAGGGGCGGGATAATGACAGCACTCTCTATCAAACTTAAGAACTTGATAATTTTAAAGATAGCGGACACTCCCTGGTTCCAATTGCTATTGCTTGAAAATCTGTTCCCCGAGCCCTTGTTGTTAATCAACTGGTACCATAATGTTTTTGATAGGAATGATGTAACCACAATTCAGAGTTTGGAGGACGCAATAAGCAAGGCTCGTAGCGAACGACCTCCATTATTCGTTGTTTGGGTTGGTGATTGTAACTCTTCATTGTGCAAATTTGGTGGTTCAAATGTGTGTGGTCTTGAGGATTTAAATAAACAACCTTTGATGCATTTTAAACACACACCCCAGGGGAATGCCTTAAATAATATTATTGTTCTAAATGATTTATGTATGGTAGAGCCCTGGGCAGCCCCAGATATTTCGCCAATACCAACCTTTCACGGATCAAGAGGTGCAACAAGCACTATTGATTTTATTTTTGTGTCCAGTAACTTCCTGCGTTATGTTAATAGACTTGAGATAATAGCTAATGCTGCAAGCGACCATAACCCCTTATAGCTATCTCTGTGTATGCCTGTTAGTGGGAAACACTCGGTCTGGGATCAGCCTATAAAATATAATAAGAATCAGGGCGTTACCATGAAGTGGGGTAAAATAGATGCTGTAGGTCTAGAGGCAAAGATCTTTAATGACTGTAAGACTGAAATCGATTTATGTCAAATGTCAATATTAGACCCAGAAAAAGTTATTGGGAGCTTTGAGAAAATATGTGGGCAAGTGGCTGAGTATCTTAAAAAACCAGCAGGGAAAAAGAATATAAAGTGCTTCAGATGGTTCGACTCCGCATGCTCCGCCTCACATAAATCCCTAAAAGCGGCCCTTATGCAAAAACCAAGGAATAAAGACTTGGTAAGATCAACTAGGAAGGCCTATAAAGAGGCTATTATAAAGAGGAAGCAGGAGTTAAAAAATTGTGCCTGGGAAGATTTAGAAAAGGCCTCTGAGCTAAAAGATAGTAGGCTCTTTTGGGACGTTGTAAATCGTCCCCTGTTTAAAAGTGATACCAAGGAAAGCATAGTGATGCAGGTTACCGCTGAATCCTGGGAAGTTCACTTTGGTAAAATTTTTAATCCCAAGGCATTATCACCCTCGGATTTGTTGGATGACCCAGGAATTTTGGTAAAACCATTGACAGCTTCGCTTCTTAGCTCCTCGCTCACACTGGAGGAGGTCGAAGAAGCCCTGAGGAAAGGGACATCATTAAAAGCCCCGGGGCCTGATGCTGTTCCCTTGGACTTTTTCAAGCACAATATGGAAGTATGGGCCCCGTTGCTGTTAAATGTTTTTAGGGCTGTGGTTGTTGGTAGCATTCCTGTATCATGGAAGAAGGCAGTGGTGGTGCCGATTTTTAAGAAGGGCGATAGGTGCGACCCCCGATGCTATCGACCTATATCCCTGATTGATGCATCATGTAAGTTATTAGGAAGGGTCATTTTGGCCAGATTGGAAACGTGGGCTGATTCTGTTGGTTTAATTGTGAACTCCCAGTATGGATTTAGAAGTGGGAAGGGGACGGTCGAACAGTGTTTAAATTTGGCGCTGATTATTGGCAAGTTCATGAAGGCAAGGAATTCTGCAATCTACCTTGCCTTCATGGACTTGTCTAGCGCGTTTGACACTGTTTGCAGAAGTAAGCTATGGCAGATGATGGATAGTATGGGCTTTGAAGAGCCGTTGGTTACGCTGCTCCGCAGATTGCATGCTGCAACATCCGTGGCCATAAGGTTTGGACCTGGGGTGAAATGACAAACCCGATTCCCTCAACTGAGGGGGTCCGTCAAGGGTGCATTTTGGCACCTTTTCTATTCTTGGTGTATACAAATGGATTGGAGAAGCATTTGCTGGACCATTGTTGTGATTTTCCAAAGGTAAATGGTAGGAGTATTCCCATATTGTCATATGCAGATGACACTGTTTTAATGACCCTCACTGGAAATAGCATGCAGACATGCTTAGATGCTTTTAACACCTTCATTTCGGGCCTTGACCTAAAGGTAAATTTTGCAAAATCCTTTGCTATGGTCTGTGGCCCAAAAGGGTCAAAATCTAGGACATTTGTGGTGAATAACTTCACCATTGAAAAGGTGGATAACTTTAACTATCTGGGAAATCTCTCCAACAACAAATTAAGTTGGGCCCCATTAATGAAGACTCGAGTCCAGAGTACTACTCGCTCTATAGAAGGTCTTTTCCGTTTTTGTGGCAAGTTGGGTCAAAAACCTGTTGCGCATCTCAAAACCCTATATATTTCCAAATGCCTATCTGTGGCCACCTATGAGGCAGGAGTATGGGGGACTGAGAATCCTTCAGTCATACAGGTGATGGAAAACAAATTTTTAAAACGGGTATTATTGATTCCATCGGGTTCATCAAACACCTTCTGTCACAACGAAATGGGAATGACCAAAGTGACTGATATTATTCGCCTGTCGCCTTTATTACTATGGTGCAAAATATGGTTATCGGACGATCTCCAACTTTCTAGAGAAATTCTTTTAGATTGTATGAGCCTGGATAATGTAAAACAGATTCCCTGGCTGTCATATCTTAGTGACATGTTGCATAAGATAGGTTTGGGCTATGTTTATGAAAATCCTGAAAATATTCAAGGAAACATAAAAACCCAAATTAAAGCATGTTATTGGAAATTTTTAGACATACCTAGTTTGGGAGGCCCAACAAGTCATGTATCTAAGGTTCAGCATCAGTTTTATTTAACTTTTTCGACTAATGTCCAATGGCGGTTTTATCTTACAAGGCTTAGGCTAAACACTCCACTTCCTTTTTGCCTTCCCTAAACAAGGGGGTTGGTGTGAGAGGCTACCCCCCTGTCCTTGTAACAATAGAGTCAGTCAAAGTACCATACATTTTGTCCTCTTTTGTTCTTTATACCAGGAACCTAGGATTAGATTCATTAAGCCTATCCTGAAGGGGCGGCAACCATGTACCTATAATGAAGGTTATGACTACTTGTTGTCACTATCTTCCGTTGAAGTTTGTTGTGCTATGTTGAACTTCATACGAGTGTCGCTCCGGATTAGGAAACGTTATGGATAATCTTGCTTAGACCTGTAATTTCCCATTGGGTTTTTTTTTTGTACTTATGCTGTATGACGGCCTCTCAACTAAAATTTTGTTTCATTGATGGCTCATTTTAACCATGTATTTTATGCTTTTAATTTTGTGCTTTTATGATTCTCTGTATGAATCGAATAAAGATATTGAACGAACGAACGATTGAGCCATGACGTACTGATAACTTTACATATCGCAGCAGAGTCCGCCATATTGGAGCTGTACATTTATTGATTGAGCCATGACGTACTGATAACCTTTCATATCGCAGCAGAGTCCGCCATAATGGAGCCTTACATTTATTGATTGAGCCCTTAGATACAGATAACCTTACATATAGCAACAGAGTCCGCCATATTGAGAGCCTTACATTTATTGATTGAGCCATGATGGACTGATAACCTTACATATAGCAACATAGTCCGCCATATTGAGAGCCTTACATTTATTGATTGAGCCATGACGTACTGATAACTTTACATATCGCAGCAGAGTCCGCCATATTGGAGCTGTACATTTATTGATTGAGCCATGACGTACTGATAACCTTACATATAGCAACAGAGTCCGCCATATTGAGAGCCTTACATTTATTGATTGGTCCATGATGTGCTGATAACCTTACATGTAGCAGCAGAGTCTGCCATATTGAGAGCCTTACATTTATTGACTGAGCCCTGACGTCCTGATAACCTTACATCTAGCAGCAGAGTCAGTCATATTGAGAGCCTTACATTTATTGATTGAGCCATGATGTACTGATAACCTTACACATAGCAGCAGAGTCCGCCATATTGGAGCCTTACATTTATTGATTGAGCCATGACGTACTGATAACCTTTCACATAGCAGCAGAGTCCGCCATATTGAGAGCCTTACATTTATTGATTGAGCCATGACGTACTGATAAACTTACATCTAGCAGCAGCGTCCGCCATATTGGAGCCTTACTTTTATTCATTGAGCCATGACGTACTGATAACCTTACACATAGCAGCAGAGTCCGCCATATTGGAGCCTTACATTTATTGATTGAGCCATGACGTACTGATAACTTTACATATCGCAGCAGAGTCCTCCACATTGGAGCCGTACATTTATTGATTGAGCCATGAAGTACTGATAACTTTACATATAGCAGCAGAGTCCGCCATACTGGAGCCTTACATTTGTTGATTGAGCCATGACGTCCTGATAACCTTACATCTAGCAGCAGAGTCCGCCATATTGAGAGCCTTACATTTATTGATTGAGCCATGACGTACTGATAACCTTACATATAGCAACAGAGTCCTCCATATTGAGAGCCTTAGGTAAAGCGACAGATCCCTGACATTTTCAGAACCTTACATTTATTGATTGAGCCCTTAGATACAGATAACCTTACATATAGCAACAGAGTCCGCCATATTGGAGCCTTACATTTATTGATTGAGCCATGACGTACAGATAACTTTACATATAGCAGCAGAGTCCACCATATTGGAGCCTTACATTTATTGATTGAGCCATGACGTACTGATAACTTTACATCTAGCTGCAGAGTCCGCCATATTGAGAGCCTTACGTTTATTGATTGAGCCATGACGTACTGATAACCTTAGATACAGCAACAGAGTCCGCCATATTGGAGCCTTACATTTATTGATTGAACCATGACGTACTGATAACCTTACATATAGCAACAGAGTCCGCCATATTTGAGCCTTGCATTGATTGATTGAGCCCTTAGATACAGATAACCTTACATATCGCAGCAGAGTCCACCATATTGGAGCCTTACATTTATTCATTGAGCCATGATGTACTGATAACCTTACATATCGCAGCAGAGGCCGCCATATTGGAGCCTTACATTTCTTGATTGAGCCCTTAGATACAGATAACCTTACATATAGCAGCAGAGTCCACCATATTGAGAGCCTTACATTTATTGATTGAGCCATGACGTCCTGATAACTGTCAGGGTTTCTTGAGTCTGACCAGTAAAAACCAATATCCTCGGGAGCGAAGAGATTGCCTAACCACTCCTGGAGGGTATATCTACCTCTAGTCACTAGTGCACCTAGAGTAGTATAATAGCCTCAGGGAGTGGAGAGACCCAGAAGAACCACCATGGAGGGAGGCAGGCAAGGGCGACCAAAGATAGGGAAACCTGTATGAAATAAACAGAAGAAGCAGAGGTGTCAGTAATATCAAGGATTAAAGAGGGATGATGAACAAGCAGATAAGAATGTGTATGCTTTCCCCAACTTACCAAACCACTGTTTAGGATATGAAACAGGTCTCTCCTTAGTAAATAGATAGGCAAATAAAGAAATGAGGCACACTTCCTTCTCGGCAGTTCTCATAAACCAACAGTCAACTTAAAGAAATAATGTGGAATAATCCTCCTCCAATTGGCATGTGGTTTGGATTGAGAAAAGTCAATTAAAGTAGTCCATAAAGAATTCCATATAGTACTCCTCATTAATTACAAGCGTGAATCTCCAAAAACGTTGCTTTCACCTTGTACTTGCAAGTCCACAAATAAAATAAAAAAAAAATAACTATGCTCAGCGCGACTCCGCGCGTCAGCCGTTTAAAGCGCTACTAGCGCTATTCACCAAGGAACATGAACTGAGCTGATCCGATTACTCAAGTGTCGTGTATCACACTGCCAGAGGATTAGCGCGATACATTGCAACTTCAGGATTTCATAATAACAGTTCCAGCGCTGCCGCACGCTTTACCTTGCTTGCAGGGACACGCCTGTCGTCTGCAGAGACGATGCTGGATCGAGGTAAATATACGGCAGTGAATCTTCGAAGAGTTTGAGAGAACAGGAAACAGCTCCTCAGCCTGCAGCCAGCTGCGCCGCAGAAACTTGAATTTCGCAAGGGGGAGGGAACAGGAAACTCGTAAGTCCGAGGAGGTCAGACAGGAGAGCTTCACAAGCCGGACTCGAACAAAGAACAAAGGGGCGTGGTTCTGCTGATTAGGAAGCCAAGCACCTGATAACAGGAGTGGGCGGGTTTTATAGCAGGAGAAGTCAGCTGACATTAGTTACGGCAGCAAGGGAAAGCATACAGGGTGGGAACCATTGCACTGTATTGTGGGAGATGTAGTTTGTGTGGGAGTGATAGGACAGCATACGGAGGTACAGGAAGCCTGGAGGTTGACAGTTCTCCCCCCTAACGGCCTACCCACTGGTCTGGGTTTAGAGGGGTGTAAAGCATGGAATCGTCTCACTAAAGTGGGGGCATGTACATTCTCAACTGGTTCCCACGTTCTGTCTTCAGGGGCATATCCCACCCAGTCCACTAAATATTGTAATTTCCCTCTGTGTCTGCGAGAATCTACAATACGTTTGACTTCATACTCTACTTCTCCATTGATGATAACAGGAGGAGGGGGAGGTTCAGAACAAGAAGGTGAGACAAAAGGTTTGAGCAGAGAAGTGTGAAAGACAGAGTGTATTTGCATTTCTGCTGGAAGATCAAGTTTCATCACTACGGGGTTGATTACTCGTAGAATTGAATAGGGGCCTACATATCTGGGTTGCAATTTTCTGGGTCCTGGTAGTTTCAGATTTTTGGTGGACAGCCAAACCTGATCTCCACTCCGATAAGCAGGAGCAGGACGTCTATGTTTGTCAGCCTGTTTTTTCATGTTAAGTTTTGCTTCATGTAATTCCTGCTTAGCTTTTTCCCATATAGACAGGAGGAGTTCATGGTGTTCATTAACTGCAGGAACCTCTACTAACTCAGGGGGAAGGTGAAGAGGAAGGAACTTAGGATGACGTCCTGTGACAAAGTAAAAGGGAGAAAATCGGGAACCGGAATGAGTGGAATTATTATAAGCGAATTCCGCTAAAGGGAGTGCTTGAACCCAGTCCGTGGTAGTAGTGCTGATCAAACACCGCAAAAACTGCTCAAGGGTCTGATTAGTTCTCTCCGTCTGACCATCAGTTTGCGGATGGTAAGCCGAAGAGAGCCGATGATCAATATGTAATCTGTTGCACATGCCTTGCCAAAATTTAGAGACAAATTGGGATCCTCTGTCTGAGATAATGATAGAGGGTAAACCATGCAATTTGACTACATGTTCCAGGAATACATCAATGAGTTCTTTGGCTTTAGGGAGTTTTTTGAGAGGAATGAAATGAGCCATTTTGGATAATAAATCTACGACCACCATGATGACTGTATATCCCTTACTAGCAGGTAGATCTGTGATAAAGTCCATACTGATAGAGGACCAAGGACAGTCAGGGATGGGCAACGTGTGCAATAGCCCAGCTGGAGCACAGTGCTGAGATTTCTGACGGGCACAGGTGGGACAAGCTTTAACGAACTCAGTGATGTCCTGAGACATTCCCTTCCACCAGAACCATCTCTGACAAGTTTTGAGTGTCTTTTCTCCCCCCGGATGGGCGGCCATGGGTAAGGTGTGACACCATTTCATGATCACTTGTCTTATGTTTTCAGAGGGCAGAAACAGACAGTTTTTGTGATAAAACAACCCGTTCACTATTGAGTTCACAGGGTCTGACAACCATTCTTCATGATCCACTTTGAGTAACTCTTTTTCTAAGACACAAAAAAAAGAGTCAGCATCAACCTCCTCTCTCTCTCCCATTGCTATAATCTTATTCTCGGGAATTATAGGCCCAGGATTCTCTGCTACATATTTGAGGTCTCTCCCCAATCGTGACAGGGCATCTGCTTTTCCTTGTTTTGCTCCCGGACGGAAGGTAATAACAAAATCATATTCACTAAAAAAGGAAACCCATCGCATCTGTCTAGGGGTAAGGGCTCTGGCAGACCTAAAGAATTGCAGATTCCTATGATCAGAATAAATAGTAATGGTATGCGGAGATCCCAGCAAATAATGGCGCCATTCTTGAAATGCCATCTTAATGGCCAAAAGTTCTCTTTCGCCTATTGTGTAATTCTGTTCAGCCTGAGACAGAGTTTTCGAGAAGTAGGCTACTGGAAGAAGAGCGCCTGACTTTACATCCCTTTGAGACAGGACTCCCCCCACTGCATATTGGGAGGCGTCTGCCTCTACATAATATGGCTGAGTCTCATCTGCGTGTCTAATGATGGGTGCTGTTGTAAAACTGTTTTTTAGGGCACAGAACGCGGTGTCAGCTGCAGAGTCCCATTCAAACGTTACCCCCTTTTTTAACAGCCTCGTTATGGGAGCAACTAGATCAGAGAAATGAGATATAAAACGCCTATAGAAATTAGCGAATCCTAGGAAGGACTGAATCTCTTTAACTGTTCTAGGCCTCTGCCAGTTAGTAATGGCTGACACCTTGGTGGGATCCATATGGATTCCTTCAGGGGAGATAACAAACCCTAGAAAGTCCACTTTCTTGGCGTGAAAAAGACATTTGTCCAGTTTGGCGAACAAATGATTGTCCTGTAATCTTTGCAGTATTAATCTGACGTGTTCCACGTGTTCTTGTTCTGTTTGAGAATAGATAAGAATATCATCTATATATACGATGACAAAAATGTCAAGGTATTCCCTCAGTATCTCATTCACAAAAAACTGAAAAGCCGCAGGTGCATTGCATAATCCGAACGGCATCACACAATATTCATATAGGCCGAACTTAGTGCGGAAGGCCGTCTTCCACTCATCTCCCTCTCGGACTCTGATCAGATGATAGGCCCCTCGCAAGTCAAGCTTCGTAAAGATCTTAGCCTTACGTACCTGGTCCAACAGGGTGGAGATGAGTGGAAGAGGGTATTTATTTTTTACGGTCACCTTGTTCAAGGCTCTATAGTCCAGGCACGCTCTTAATCCTCCTTCTTTCTTAGGAATAAAAAAAATAGGAGAGGACACGGGAGAGGTGGAATGACGAATGAACCCTTTGTTTAACATGTCCTGTAGGTATTCGTAGAGGTACTTGGTCTCAGGCTCGGTTAAAGCGTATATTCTGCTGACCGGCAGATCCGCCCCCGGAATCAGATCAATCCTACAATCGTAGGCCCTATGTCGAGGAAGTGCAGTGGCCTTCACGTCATCAAAAACCCCAGCAAATTCAGCATATTCAGAAGGCAGACTTGGGGTATCAGTTGTAGAGAGGGCGCAACACAAAGGTGCGTGCCACAGAGTAGTTTCTTGATAGCAGTGTACTATACAATAGGAGGACCGTAACGTTACTTTTCTGGCCACCCAATCGATATTTGGGTTGTGTAACTGAAGCCATGGTACTCCAAGGATAGCTCCAAATGTAGGAGTGTCAATTAAATCAAATGATATAACCTCAGAATGCCAATTATCACATACCATGATTAGATCCGGCGTGTGGTAGGCTATCAATCCAGAAGACAGCTCGGTCCCGTCCACCGCTCTTACTCTCTCTGGTTGAGTCTTAGGGATGAACTCCAACCCAAGGGCCTTGGCTACTGTGATATCCCAAAAATTTCCTGTAGCCCCTGAATCTATCAGAATAGACATAGTCTTTCTGTGTTGAGAGGGCAAAATAAAGACAACAGTGATGGCAAAGTGTTTAGGGACTGAAGGCACGGCATTGGCAAATGCATGTGAGATCTGTAACGACGACAGACTTGGTGGAGCGACCTCTAAACTCCCCAAGTCAGTTAGTTTTCCGCCGATATGGCAGCCCCAGTTCTGACCACAGGATTCTTGCCAGGGATCTTGGGTTTAACAGGACATTCTTTGGCAAAGTGTCCTCCCTTGCCACAGTAGAGGCATAAATTCAGTTTTCTCCTTTTTTCCTTCTCTTCTGTGGATAAGGGGCCTCTTACTCCTCCTATTTGCATTGGTTCACTAGAATCCTTCTTATCCTTCTTTTCACTGCGTGATAAGAAAAGACGAGAGTACTCTCCTCTGGTCTTTTCACCTTTTCTTTCCACCAAACGATGGTCTAACTTGACTACTAGATCTATGAAGGAGGAGCATTCTTCTGGGGGATCTACTATTTGAGATAATATGTCCTTAAGTTCGTCTCTCAGTCCTCTATAGAACAAAGAGGTTCTCTTTTCCTCAGGCCATTGCGTCTCAGTGACTAATCTATTGAACGTAGTAATATAGGTTAATAGATCTTTAGAGCCCTGCTTGAGGTTGAGTAGTTTGTTGTCACTTGCCTGCATATAGGAGTGCCGAGCAAACAGACTACGCATCCTATCTTTAAATAACACTAGATTATATAGAATAGGATCATCATTTTCTACCAATGTTACTGCCCAAAGAGCCGCATTACCACTTAAATAAGAGATAATGAAGGCTATTTTAGCAGCATCATCTGGAAAGGAGGTTGCACGACATAAGAATTGAAGATGACATTGGTTCATAAATACCGCATACTTGGCGCTATCTCCATTAAACCGTTCAGGCATGGCTAGGGGGGTGTGCGGTGGAGTGACTACTGTGACATTAACAGGGGCTGTGGTAGGAGTAGTGGGCGTAACGTGGGTCGTGACAGGACCTGGAAAATGACTTGGTTGTATGTAACTGCGTTTAACTCTATGATGTGTGTCAGGCACAGAAGCTTCTAGTTGCCTTTGTGTTTTTAATACATCTAGTTCAGTCACATGGCGATGATTCTCACTGCGCAACTGTTTGAGCTCGGCTTGTAAATTCACTACGGTAGCCGCTAGCTCATTCATGGTAAGAGCGGGCTTATCAGGGGTCAAGGATTCAGTCATTGGAGTGTCAAATGAGGCACCCTTAATCATCTTCGCTCAGGGGATAGGGCTTTCGTGGGCTTGGCTTTCTGTCAGGGTTTCTTGAGTCTGACCAGTAAAAACCAATATCCTCGGGAGCGAAGAGATTGCCTAACCACTCCTGGAGGGTATATCTACCTCTAGTCACTAGTGCACCTAGAGTAGTATAATAGCCTCAGGGAGTGGAGAGACCCAGAAGAACCACCATGGAGGGAGGCAGGCAAGGGCGACCAAAGATAGGGAAACCTGTATGAAATAAACAGAAGAAGCAGAGGTGTCAGTAATATCAAGGATTAAAGAGGGATGATGAACAAGCAGATAAGAATGTGTATGCTTTCCCCAACTTACCAAACCACTGTTTAGGATATGAAACAGGTCTCTCCTTAGTAAATAGATAGGCAAATAACGAAATGAGGCACACTTCCTTCTCGGCAGTTCTCATAAACCAACAGTCAACTTAAAGAAATAATGTGGAATAATCCTCCTCCAATTGGCATGTGGTTTGGATTGAGAAAAGTCAATTAAAGTAGTCCATAAAGAATTCCATATAGTACTCCTCATTAATTACAAGCGTGAATCTCCAAAAACGTTGCTTTCACCTTGTACTTGCAAGTCCACAAATAAAATAAAAAAAAATAACTATGCTCAGCGCGACTCCGCGCGTCAGCCGTTTAAAGCGCTACTAGCGCTATTCACCAAGGAACATGAACTGAGCTGATCCGATTACTCAAGTGTCGTGTATCACACTGCCAGAGGATTAGCGCGATACATTGCAACTTCAGGATTTCATAATAACAGTTCCAGCGCTGCCGCGCGCTTTACCTTGCTTGCGGGGACACGTCTGTCGTCTGCAGAGACGATGCTGGATCGAGGTAAATATACGGCAGTGAATCTTCGAAGAGTTTGAGAGAATAGGAAACAGCTCCTCAGCCTGCAGCCAGCTGCGCCGCAGAAACTTGAATTTCGCAAGGGGGAGGGAACAGGAAACTCGTAAGTCCGAGGAGGTCAGACAGGAGAGCTTCACAAGCCGGACTCGAACAAAGAACAAAGGGGCATGGTTCTGCTGATTAGGAAGCCAAGCACCTGATAACAGGAGTGGGCGGGTTTTATAGCAGGAGAAGTCAGCTGACATTAGTTACGGCAGCAAGGGAAAGCATACAGGGTGGGAACCATTGCACTGTATTGTGGGAGATGTAGTTTGTGTGGGAGTGATAGGACAGCATACGGAGGTACAGGAAGCCTGGAGGTTGACAATAACCTTACACATAGCAGCAGAGTCCGCCATATTGGAGCCTTACATTTGTTGATTGAGCCCTTAGATACAGATAACCTTACATATAGCAGCAGAGTCCGCCATATTGAGAGCCTTACATTTATTGATTGAGCGCTGACGTCCTGATAACCTTACATCTAGCAGCAGAGTCCGCCATATTGAGAGCCTTACATTTATGGATTGAGCCATGACGTACTGATAACCTTACAAATACCAGCAGAGTCCGCCATATTGGGGCCTTACATTTATTGATTGAGTCCTTAGATACAGATAACCTTACATATAGCAGCAGAGTCCACCATATTGAGAGCCTTACATTTATTAATTGAGCCCTGACGTCCTGATAACCTTGCATCTAGCAGCAGAGTCTGCCATATTGGAGCCTTACATTTATCAATTGAGCCATGACGTACTGATAACTTTACATATAGCAGCAGAGTCCGCCATATTGGAGCCTTACATTTATTGATTGAGCCATGACGTCCTGATAACCTTACACATAGCAGCAGAGTCCGCCATATTGAGAGCCTTACATTTATTGATTGGTCCATTACGTACGGATAACCTTACATATAGCAGCAGAGTCCGCCATATTGGAGCCTTACATTTATTGATTGGTCCATGACGTATGGATAACCTTACATATAGCAGCAGAGTCTGCCATATTGAGAGCCTTACATTTATTGATTGGTCTATGATGTATGGATAACCTTACATATTGCAACAGAGACCGCCATATTGGAGCCTTACATTTATTGATTGAGCCATGACGTACAGATAGCCTTACACATAGCAGCAGAGTCCGCCATATTGGAGCCTTACATTTATTGATTGAGCCATGACGTACTGATAACTTTACATATAGCAGCAGAGTCCGCCATATTGGAGCCTTACATTTATTAATTGAGCCCTGACGTCCTGATAACCTTACATATAGCAGCAGAGTCCGCCATATTGGAGCCTTACATTTATTGATTGAGCCCTTAGATACAGATAACCTTACATATAGCAGCTGAGTCAGCCATATTGAGAGCCTTACATTTATTAATTGAGCCCTGACGTCCTGATAACCTTACATCTAGCAGCAGAGTCTGCCATATTGAGAGCCTTACATTTATTGATTGAGCCATGACGTACTGATAACCTTACATCTAGCAGCAGAGTCCGCCATATAGGAGCCTTACATTTATTGATTGAGCCATGACGTACTGATAACTTTACATACAGCAGCAGAGTCCACCATATTGAGAGCCTTACATTTATTGATTGAGCCATGACATACTGATAACCTTACATATAGCAACAGAGTCCGCCTTATTGAGAGCCTTAGATTTATTGATTGAGCCATGACGTACTGATAACCTTACATATAGCAGCAGAGTCCGCCATATTGAGAGCCTTACATTTATTGATTGAGCCCTTAGATACAGATAACCTTACATCTAGCAGCAGAGTCCGCCATATTGGAGCCTTACATTTATTGATTGAGCCCTGACGTACTGATAACTTAACATCTAGCAGCAGAGTCCGCCATATTGGAGCCTTACATTTGTTGATTGAGCCATGACGTCCTGATAACCTTACATCTAGCAGCAGAGTCCGCCATATTGAGAGCCTTACATTTATTGATTGAGCCCTTAGATACAGATAACCTTACATCTAGCAGCAGAGTCCGCCATATTGGAGCCTTACATGTATTGATTGAGCCCTGACGTACTGATAACCTTACATATCGCAGCAGAGGCCGCCATATTGGAGCCTTACATTTATTGATTGAGCCCTGATGTACTGATAACTTTACATATCGCAGCAGAGTCCGCCATATTGGAGCCTTATATTTATTGATTGAGCCATGACGTACTGATAACCTTACACATAGCAACAGAGTCCGTCATATTGAGAGCCTTACATTTATTGATTGAGCCATGACGTACTGATAACCTTACACATAGCAACAGAGTCCGCCATATTGAGAGCCTTACATTTATTGATTGGGCCGTGACGTACTGATAACCTTACATATAGCAACAGAGTCCGCCATATTGAGAGCCTTACATTTATTGATTGAGCCGTGACGTACTGATAACTTTACATATAGCAGCAGAGTCCACCATATTGGAGCCTTACATTTATTGATTGAGCCATGACGTACTGATAACTTTACATATAGCAGCAGAGTCCGCCATATTGGAGCCTTACATTTATTGATTGAGCCATGACGTACCGATAACTTTACATATAGCAGCAGAGTCCGCCATATTGAGAGCCTTACATTTATTGATTGAACCATGACGTACTGATAACCTTACATATAGCAACAGAGTCCGCCATATTGAGAGCCTTACATTTATTGATTGGTCCATGACGTGCTGATAACCTTACATGTAGCAGCAGAGTCTGCCATATTGAGAGCCTTACATTTATTGACTGAGCCCTGACGTCCTGATAACCTTACATCTAGCAGCAGAGTCAGTCATATTGAGAGCCTTACATTTATTGATTGAGCCCTTAGATACAGATAACCTTACATATAGCAACAGAGTCCGCCATATTGAGAGCCTTACATTTATTGATTGAGCCATGATGTACTGATAACCTTACATATAGCAACATAGTCCGCCATATTGAGAGCCTTACATTTATTGATTGAGCCATGACGTACTGATAACTTTACATATCGCAGCAGAGTCCGCCATATTGGAGCTGTACATTTATTGATTGAGCCATGACGTACTGATAACCTTACATATAGCAACAGAGTCCGCCATATTGAGAGTCTTACATTTATTGATTGGTACATGACGTGCTGATAACCTTACATGTAGCAGCAGAGTCTGCCATATTGAGAGCCTTACATTTATTGACTGAGCCCTGACGTCCTGATAACCTTACATCTAGCAGCAGAGTCAGTCATATTGAGAGCCTTACATTTATTGATTGAGCCATGATGTACTGATAACCTTACACATAGCAGCAGAGTCCGCCATATTGGAGCCTTACATTTATTGATTGAGCCATGACGTACTGATAACCTTTCACATAGCAGCAGAGTCTGCCATATTGAGAGCCTTACATTTATTGATTGAGCCATGACGTACTGATAAACTTACATCTAGCAGCAGCGTCCGCCATATTGGAGCCTTACTTTTATTCATTGAGCCATGACGTACTGATAACCTTACACATAGCAGCAGAGTCCGCCATATTGGAGCCTTACATTTATTGATTGAGCCATGACGTACTGATAACTTTACATATCGCAGCAGAGTCCTCCACATTGGAGCCGTACATTTATTGATTGAGCCATGAAGTACTGATAACTTTACATATAGCAGCAGAGTCCGCCATACTGGAGCCTTACATTTGTTGATTGAGCCATGACGTCCTGATAACCTTACATCTAGCAGCAGAGTCCGCCATATTGAGAGCCTTACATTATTGATTGAGCCATGACGTACTGATAACCTTACATATAGCAACAGAGTCCTCCATATTGAGAGCCTTAGGTAAAGCGACAGAGCCCTGACATTTTCAGAACCTTACATTTATTGATTGAGCCCTTAGATACAGATAACCTTACATATAGCAACAGAGTCCGCCATATTGGAGCCTTACATTTATTGATTGAGCCATGACGTACAGATAACTTTACATATAGCAGCAGAGTCCACCATATTGGAGCCTTACATTTATTGATTGAGCCATGACGTACTGATAACTTTACATCTAGCTGCAGAGTCCGCCATATTGAGAGCCTTACGTTTATTGATTGAGCCATGACGTACTGATAACCTTAGATACAGCAACAGAGTCCGCCATATTGGAGCCTTACATTTATTGATTGAACCATGACGTACTGATAACCTTACATATAGCAACAGAGTCCGCCATATTTGAGCCTTGCATTGATTGATTGAGCCCTTAGATACAGATAACCTTACATATCGCAGCAGAGTCCACCATATTGGAGCCTTACATTTATTCATTGAGCCATGATGTACTGATAACCTTACATATCGCAGCAGAGGCCGCCATATTGGAGCCTTACATTTCTTGATTGAGCCCTTAGATACAGATAACCTTACATATAGCAGCAGAGTCCACCATATTGAGAGCCTTACATTTATTGATTGAGCCATGACGTCCTGATAACTGTCAGGGTTTCTTGAGTCTGACCAGTAAAAACCAATATCCTCGGGAGCGAAGAGATTGCCTAACCACTCCTGGAGGGTATATCTACCTCTAGTCACTAGTGCACCTAGAGTAGTATAATAGCCTCAGGGAGTGGAGAGACCCAGAAGAACCACCATGGAGGGAGGCAGGCAAGGGCGACCAAAGATAGGGAAACCTGTATGAAATAAACAGAAGAAGCAGAGGTGTCAGTAATATCAAGGATTAAAGAGGGATGATGAACAAGCAGATAAGAATGTGTATGCTTTCCCCAACTTACCAAACCACTGTTTAGGATATGAAACAGGTCTCTCCTTAGTAAATAGATAGGCAAATAAAGAAATGAGGCACACTTCCTTCTCGGCAGTTCTCATAAACCAACAGTCAACTTAAAGAAATAATGTGGAATAATCCTCCTCCAATTGGCATGTGGTTTGGATTGAGAAAAGTCAATTAAAGTAGTCCATAAAGAATTCCATATAGTACTCCTCATTAATTACAAGCGTGAATCTCCAAAAACGTTGCTTTCACCTTGTACTTGCAAGTCCACAAATAAAATAAAAAAAAAATAACTATGCTCAGCGCGACTCCGCGCGTCAGCCGTTTAAAGCGCTACTAGCGCTATTCACCAAGGAACATGAACTGAGCTGATCCGATTACTCAAGTGTCGTGTATCACACTGCCAGAGGATTAGCGCGATACATTGCAACATCAGGATTTCATAATAACAGTTCCAGCGCTGCCGCGCGCTTTACCTTGCTTGCGGGGACACGCCTGTCGTCTGCAGAGACGATGCTGGATCGAGGTAAATATACGGCAGTGAATCTTCGAAGAGTTTGAGAGAACAGGAAACAGCTCCTCAGCCTGCAGCCAGCTGCGCCGCAGAAACTTGAATTTCGCAAGGGGGAGGGAACAGGAAACTCGTAAGTCCGAGGAGGTCAGACAGGAGAGCTTCACAAGCCGGACTCGAACAAAGAACAAAGGGGCGTGGTTCTGCTGATTAGGAAGCCAAGCACCTGATAACAGGAGTGGGCGGGTTTTATAGCAGGAGAAGTCAGCTGACATTAGTTACGGCAGCAAGGGAAAGCATACAGGGTGGGAACCATTGCACTGTATTGTGGGAGATGTAGTTTGTGTGGGAGTGATAGGACAGCATACGGAGGTACAGGAAGCCTGGAGGTTGACAATAACCTTACACATAGCAGCAGAGTCCGCCATATTGGAGCCTTACATTTGTTGATTGAGCCCTTAGATACAGATAACCTTACATATAGCAGCAGAGTCCGCCATATTGAGAGCCTTACATTTATTGATTGAGCGCTGACGTCCTGATAACCTTACATCTAGCAGCAGAGTCCGCCATATTGAGAGCCTTACATTTATGGATTGAGCCATGACGTACTGATAACCTTACAAATAGCAGCAGAGTCCGCCATATTGGGGCCTTACATTTATTGATTGAGTCCTTAGATACAGATAACCTTACATATAGCAGCAGAGTCCACCATATTGAGAGCCTTACATTTATTAATTGAGCCCTGACGTCCTGATAACCTTGCATCTAGCAGCAGAGTCTGCCATATTGGAGCCTTACATTTATTAATTGAGCCATGACGTACTGATAACTTTACATATAGCAGCAGAGTCCGCCATATTGGAGCCTTACATTTATTGATTGAGCCATGACGTCCTGATAACCTTACACATAGCAGCAGAGTCCGCCATATTGAGAGCCTTACATTTATTGATTGGTCCATTACGTACGGATAACCTTACATATAGCAGCAGAGTCCGCCATATTGGAGCCTTACATTTATTGATTGGTCCATGACGTATGGATAACCTTACATATAGCAGCAGAGTCTGCCATATTGAGAGCCTTACATTTATTGATTGGTCTATGATGTATGGATAACCTTACATATTGCAACAGAGACCGCCATATTGGAGCCTTACATTTATTGATTGAGCCATGACGTACAGATAGCCTTACACATAGCAGCAGAGTCCGCCATATTGGAGCCTTACATTTATTGATTGAGCCATGACGTACTGATAATTTACATATAGCAGCAGAGTCCGCCATATTGGAGCCTTACATTTATTAATTGAGCCCTGACGTCCTGATAACCTTACATATAGCAGCAGAGTCCGCCATATTGGAGCCTTACATTTATTGATTGAGCCCTTAGATACAGATAACCTTACATATAGCAGCTGAGTCAGCCATATTGAGAGCCTTACATTTATTAATTGAGCCCTGACGTCCTGATAACCTTACATCTAGCAGCAGAGTCCGCCATATTGAGAGCCTTACATTTATTGATTGAGCCATGACGTACTGATAACCTTACATCTAGCAGCAGAGTCCGCCATATAGGAGCCTTACATTTATTGATTGAGCCATGACGTACTGATAACTTTACATACAGCAGCAGAGTCCACCATATTGAGAGCCTTACATTTATTGATTGAGCCATGACATACTGATAACCTTACATATAGCAACAGAGTCCGCCTTATTGAGAGCCTTACATTTATTGATTGAGCCATGACGTACTGATAACCTTACATAGAGCAGCAGAGTCCGCCATATTGAGAGCCTTACATTTATTGATTGAGCCCTTAGATACAGATAACCTTACATCTAGCAGCAGAGTCCGCCATATTGGAGCCTTACATTTCTTGATTGAGCCCTGACGTACTGATAACCTTACATCTAGCAGCAGAGTCCGCCATATTGGAGCCTTACATTTGTTGATTGAGCCATGACGTCCTGATAACCTTACATCTAGCAGCAGAGTCCGCCATATTGAGAGCCTTACATTTATTGATTGAGCCCTTAGATACAGATAACCTTACATCTAGCAGCAGAGTCCGCCATATTGGAGCCTTACATTTCTTGATTGAGCCCTGACGTACTGATAACCTTACATCTAGCAGCAGAGTCCGCCATATTGGAGCCTTACATTTGTTGATTGAGCCATGACGTCCTGATAACCTTACATCTAGCAGCAGAGTCCGCCATATTGGAGCCTTACATTTATTGATTGAGCCATGACGTCCTGATAACCTTACACATAGCAGCAGAGTCCGTCATATTGAGAGCCTTACATTTATTGATTGAGCCATGACGTGCTGATAACCTTACACATAGCAACAGAGTCTGCCATATTGAGAGCCTTACATTTATTGATTGGGCCGTGACGTACTGATAACCTTACATATAGCAACAGAGTCCGCCATATTGAGAGCCTTACATTTATTGATTGAGCCGTGACGTACTGATAACTTTACATATAGCAGCAGAGTCCACCATATTGGAGCCTTACATTTATTGATTGAGCCATGACGTACTGATAACTTTACATATAGCAGCAGAGTCCGCCATATTGGAGCCTTACATTTATTGATTGAGCCATGACGTACCGATAACTTTACATATAGCAGCAGAGTCCGCCATATTGAGAGCCTTACATTTATTGATTGAGCCATGACGTACTGATAACTTTACATATCGCAGCAGAGTCCGCCATATTGGAGACTTATATTTATTGATTGAGCCATGACGTACTGATAACTTTACATTTAGCAGCAGAGTTCTCCATATTGGAGCCTTACATTTATTGATTGAGCCCTTAGATACAGATAACCTTACATATAGCAGCAGAGTTCGCCATATTGGAGCCTTACATTTATTGATTGAGCCATGACGTACTGATAACCTTACACATAGCAGCAGAGTTCGCCATATAGGAGCCTTACATTTATTGATTGAGCCCTTAGATAGAGATAACATTACATATAGCAACAGAGTCCGCCATATTGAGAGCCTTACATTTATCAATTGAGCCATGACGTACTGATAACCTTAGATATAGCAACAGAGTCCGCCATATTGAGAGCCTTAGCTAAAGCGACAGAGCCCTGACATTTTCAGAGCCTTACATTTATTGATTTAGCCCTTAGATACAGCTAACCTTACATATAGCAACAGAGCCCGCCATATTGGAGCCTTACATTTATTGATTGAGCAATGACGTACTGATAACTTTACATATAGCAGCTGAGTCCGCCATATTGAGAGCCTTACATTTATTGATTGAGCCATGACGTACTGATAACTTTACATATCGCAGCAGAGTCCGCTACATTGGAGCCTTACATTTATTGATTGAGCCATGACGTACTGATAACTTTACATCTAGCAGCAGGGTCCGCTATATAGAGAGCCTTACATTTATTAATTGAGCCCTGACGTCCTGATAACCTTACATCTAGCAGGAGAGTCTGCCATATTGGAGCCTTACATTTATTGATTGAGCCCTTAGATACAGATAACCTTACATATAGCAGCAGAGTCCGCCATATTGGAGCCTTACATTTATTGATTGAGCCATGACGTACTGATAACCTTACAAATAGCAGCAGAGTCCGACATATTGGAGCCTTACATTTATTGATTGAGCCATGACATACTGATAACTTTACATATAGCAGCAGATTGATCCATATTGGAGCCTTACTTTTATTGATTGAGCCATGACGTACTGATAACCTTACATATAGCAACAGAGTCCGCCATATTGAGAGCCTTAGCTAAAGCGACAGAGCCCTGACATTTTCAGAGCCTTACATTTATTGATTGAGCCATTAGATACAGTTAACCTTACATATAGCAACAGAGCCCGCCATATTGGAGCCTTACATTTATTGATTGAGCCATGACGTACTGATAACTTTACATATCGCAGAAGAGTCCGCCATATTGGAGCTGTACATTTATTGATTGAGCCATGACGTACTGATAACCTTTCATATCGCAGCAGAGTCCGCCATATTGGAGCCTTACATTTATTGATTGAGCCCTTAGATACAGATAACCTTACATATAGCAACAGAGTCCGCCATATTGAGAGCCTTACATTTATTGATTGAGCCATGATGTACTGATAACCTTACATATAGCAACATAGTCCACCATATTGAGAGCCTTACATTTATTGATTAAGCCATGACGCACTGATAACTTTACATATCGCAGCAGAGTCCGCCATATTGGAGCTGTACATTTATTGATTGCGCCATGACGTACTGATAACCTTACATATAGCAACAGAGTCCGCCATATTGAGAGCCTTACATTAATTGATTGGTCCATGACGTGCTGATAACCTTACATGTAGCAGCAGAGTCTGCCATATTGAGAGCCTTACATTTATTGATTGAGCCCTGACGTCCTGATAACCTTACATCTAGCAGCAGAGTCAGTCATATTGAGAGCCTTACATTTATTGATTGAGCCATGATGTACTGATAACCTTACACATAGCAGCAGAGTCCGCCATATTAGAGCCTTACATTTATTGATTGAGCCATGACGTACTGATAACCTTACACATAGCCGCAGAGTCCGCCATATTGGAGCCCTACATTTATTGATTGAACCCTTAGATACAGATAACCTTACATATAGCAGCAGAGTCCGCAATATTGAGAGCTTTACATTTATCAATTGAGCCCCGACGTCCTGATAACCTTACATCTAGCAGCAGCGTCCGCCATATTGGAGCCTTACTTTTATTGATTGAGCCATGACGTACTGATAACCTTACACATAGCAGCAGAGTCCGCCATATTAGAGCCTTACATTTATTGATTGAGCCATAACGTACTGATAACTTTACATATCGCAGCAGAGTCCTCCACATTGGAGCCGTACATTTATTGATTGAGCCATGAAGTACTGATAACTTTACATATAGCAGCAGAGTCCGCCATATTGGAGCCTTACATTTGTTGATTGAGCCATGACGTCCTGATAACCTTACATCTAGCAGCAGAGTCCGCCATATTGAGAGCCTTACATTTATTGATTGAGCCATGACGTACTGATAACCTTACATATAGCAGCAGAGTCCTCCATATTGAGAGCCTTAGGTAAAGCGACGGAGCCCTGACATTTTCAGAACCTTACATTTATTGATTGAGCCCTTAGATACAGATAACCTTACATATAGCAACAGAGTCCGCCATATTGGAGCCTTACATTTATTGATTGAGCCATGACGTACTGATAACTTTACATATAGCAGCAGAGTCTGCCATATTGGAGCCTTACATTTATTGATTGAGCCATGACGTACTGATAACTTTACATCTAGCAGCAGAGTCCGCCATATTGAGAGCCTTACGTTTATTGATTGAGCCATGACGTACTGATAACCTTAGATACAGCAACAGAGTCCGCCATATTGGAGCCTTACATTTATTGATTGAACCATGACGTACTGATAACCTTACATATAGCAACAGAGTCCGCCATATTTGAGACTTACATTGATTGATTGAGCCCTTAGATACAGATAACCGGATGTATGACGTTACAACGCATGCTATTACAACGCATACCTTTACAACGCATTTTTTACAACGCAAGTACTACTACAACGCATTACTTTACAACGAAGACTCTTACAACGCAAAACCTATTAAAATACTGAAAAGTGCTGTTACAACGAAATCTATTACAACGCATACCATTACAACGCGATTTTTTTTTTTTTTAAATTAAAAGTACAATAAAATCTGGCACGGGATGCAGGGAAATTAGGGGTTTTAGGGTGGGGAAGTGTATTAAAATGTGGAGAAAAACTGTGCGTAAATCTACTAAAACGCATTACCAAATTAATACTCGAGTATTAAAATTAATACTCGAGTATTAAAATTAATACTCAAAATCCCCCATAGAATTCCGTTTTCACACATTTCAAAGTTTTACCAAAATAACTAAAATTTTAAAAACAATACATACACATTTTTATCATAATTACATCGCAAAGTAAGTTATCAAAGTAAAACATAAGACACATACACATAGGCGCCATTTTAACCATCTCACTTGTAAAACTTGTCCTACCACAGTTTCTATGTAAACAATACCAAAAGACATGTTCCAAAATGGATGCCAAAACGGAGCAAATGAATGAAAACAATACTTTTTTAAAAGCATTTTTAAATTATCATTTTCCACAGTAAAACAAAGTATTTAAAAAAACACAACGAACGCAGTTTTAAAAAAAATTAATAGTGACACAGAGTAAAACTTATAAATACCAGGAAGACACCATTTTGCACTCAGTTGATTATCAACTACCAGAGAGACCAGACGTGAAAAGCTGACCCTCTGTCACCTCCACTGCGTCCTCCTCAGAGAGAGCACGGAATTCATTCGGAAAAGCATTAAAAGACAGCAACTACTAGTAAGTCATTACAATATTTTTAAACGTTGGTTTTGCGTAAAATATTTTTACTTAACCCCAAAAAATTTTAAATAAAATTCATAATAATAACTTTTAAAATGTACTGTTTCTAATTTATTATCACTAAAAATATACACCAACTTAAAACAAGTATTTTCTTTTCCAAAAACAGAAACTTGCAATATATTGAAAATCAACAATTGGTGTACCTAATTTAGCATCACCACCACGTTTTCGACTGACATATACTATTGTGAAGGTAAATGTAATTTATTTGTAATTGTTTTACTTTTAAATTTTTTTTTTTTAAATTAGCTAAAGTGATGTATGGCAAAGGTGTATTTTTTTTTACCTCATTCTCACTACATCATAAACGAAAATATACCATGATGCAGGAGTAACAATTACTAATAAGACTTCAGTTGGGTACTACATCTGAAAAAGCGATTCATGTTACTAGGGTAACTATTACTATTCTAAGTCCTAGAATGTTCAGCATTACAGTAATTGAGTGATAGTATCGGTGTAACCAATATTTTTTTTTTTGATAAATGCATTCAATGTGTAATATGTTTTCTTTCACCAATTGTAACTCATACTCATTTGTCATATATCATATTGTTTAAAAATTGTATTTTTTTTTCGACCAACGTTGGCTAAGAAACATTAATTTATTAAACATTTATTTTTTTCCAGAGTACATCTCTAACAAAAAAATAACTTTATCCTGCTGCAAGCATTACCTTAAAGGCACGAGAACAAACAACAACTGAAGAAGGTATTTTACATTTTCAGTATTATTTTTTCTACACATTTTTAATCATTCCTTTTGCAATTATTACTCCTCTAAAGTGCCTAATTAGAAAAATGATGGATAGTTTAGAGTAACAATTTACTATTCCTACTCCAGGAAGGTGCAACAGTAGGGAGAGTTTTTTATGGTGTAGGGGTACATTTCTCTATATCAACTCCAGGAAGGTGCAGTGGTTAGTAAAGTGTCATGTAGTATTAGTTATATTGTATGTCATTATTATTTTAAAGTTACTCAGATTTTACATTTCAAACCAACGTTAATTTTTTTATTATCCTCTTTTTTTTCAAAAGACAACAGTTTGATTCGTTGCAGAACGATTCTTTCCATCACATACGTTAAATCTTGAACCGACAGACCAAATCAACTTCAGAAGCCTCACCCAGAAAAGCAATTTAAAAAAAACAAGGTATTGATTTTCAGCATGGTTTCTTAACCTTCAATATATTAGACTAGCCATTTCATTGCTAATGTTGAAAAAAAAAACAATTTAATTATGGAAACATTTGCAGAATTCAGATTTTTTTTTCAGGACGAAAGGTTGGTGTAGCATTAGGGAAAGTGTTATCTACTACAACTTATAATAATTATACAATTTTTAAAAAATTATTGTAAATTCGCATCGTTCAGTTTTCTCATTCTTTCCTTTTTTCACTTTTCCAGACATTTATTTTTCCATTAGAAATCCAATCAACACATAAGTGTGTACTCCAGCCTACACGCCATTCCCACTTAAGAAGAGTCACCAAGAAAAGCAAATTCGAAAGAAAAAGGCATTTTTATCCAACATTATAAGGTGCAGCAGTTGTAAAAATGTAGCATGGTGTAGGGGTAACAATTACTATTCTAACTCCAGGAAGGTGCAGCAGTAGGGAAAGTGATGGATGGTGTAGGGGTGCAATTTACTATTCTAACTCCAGGAAGGTGCAGCAGTAGGGAAAGTGTTGGATGGTGTAGGGGTGCAATTTACTAATCTTACTCCAGGAAGGTGCAGCAGTAGGGAAAGTGATGGATGTCGTAGGGGTGCAATTTACTATTCTTACTCCAGGAAGGTGCAGCAGTAGGGAAAGTGTTGGATGGTGTAGGGGTGCAATTTACTATTGTAACTCCAGGAAGGTGCAGCAGTAGGGAAAGTGATGGATGGTGTAGGGGTGCAATTTACTATTCTAACTCCAGGAAGGTGCAGCAGTAGGGAAAGTGTTGGATGGTGTTGGGATGCAATTTACTATTCTAACTCCAGGAAGGTGCAGCAGTAGGGAAAGTGTTGGATGGTGTAGGGGTGCAATTTACTATTCTAACTCCAGGAAGGTGCAGCAGTAGGGAAAGTGTTGGATGGTGTAGGGGTAACAATTACTATTCTAACTCCAGGAAGGTGCAGCAGTAGGGAAAGTGTTGGATGGTGTAGGGGTGCAATTTACTATTCTAACTCCAAGAAGGTGCAGCAGTAGGGAAAGTGATGGATGTTGTAGGGGTGCAATTTACTATTCTAACTCCAGGAAGGTGCAGCAGTAGGGAAAGTGTTGGATGGTGTAGGGGTGCAATTTACTATTCTAACTCCAGGAAGGTGCAGCAGTAGGGAAAGTGTTGGATGGTGTTGGGGTACAATTTACTATTCTAACTCCAGGAAGGTGCAGCAGTAGGGAAAGTGTTGGATGGTGTTGGGGTGCAATTTACTATTCTAACTCCAGGAAGGTGCAGCGGTAGGGAAAGTGTTGGATGGTGTAGGGGTGCAATTTACTATTCTAACTCCAGGAAGGTGCAGCAGTAGGGAAAGTGATGGATGTTGTAGGGGTGCAATTTACTATTCTAACTCCAGGAAGGTGCAGCAGTAGGGAAAGTGTTGGATGGTGTAGGGGTGCAATTTACTATTCTAACTCCAGGAAGGTGCAGCAGTAGGGAAAGTGTTGGATGGTGTAGGGGTGCAATTTACTATTCTAACTCCAGGAAGGTGCAACAGTAGGGAAAGTGTTGGATGGTGTAGGGGTGCAATTTACTATTCTAACTCCAGGAAGGTGCAGCAGTAGGGAAAGTGTTGGATGGTGTAGGGGTGCAATTTACTATTCTAACTCCTGGAAGGTGCAGCAGTAGGGAAAGTGTTGGATGGTGTAGGGGTGGAATTTACTATTCTAACTCCAGGAAGGTGCAGCAGTAGGGAAAGTGATGGATGTTGTAGGGGTGCAATTTACTATTCTAACTCCAGGAAGGTGCAGCGGTAGGGAAAGTGTTGGATGGTGTAGGGGTGCAATTTACTATTCTAACTCCAGGAAGGTGCAGCAGTAGGGAAAGTGTTGGATGGTGTTGGGGTGCAATTTACTATTCTAACTCCAGGAAGGTGCAGCAGTAGGGAAAGTGTTGGATGGTGTAGGGGTGCAATTTACTATTCTAACTCCAGGAAGGTGCAGCAGTAGGGAAAGTGTTGGATGGTGTTGGGGTGCAATTTACTATTCTAACTCCAGGAAGGTGCAGCAGTAGGGAAAGTGATGGATGGTGTAGGGGTAACAATTACTATTCTTACTCCAGGAAGGTGCAGCAGTAGGGAAAGTGATGGATGATGTAGGGGTGCAATTTACTATTGTAACTCCAGGAAGGTGCAGCAGTAGGGAAAGTGTTGGATGGTGTAGGGGTGCAATTTACTATTCTAACTCCAGGAAGGTGCAGCAGTAGGGAAAGTGTTGGATGGTGTTGGGGTGCAATTTACTATTTTAACTCCATGAAGGTGCAGCAGTAGGGAAAGTGTTGGATGGTGTCGGGGTAACAATTACTATTCTAACTCCAGGAAGGTGCAGCAGTAGGGAAAGTTTTGGATAGTGTAAATGTTATGTTTTAGGTATTTCATTTATTTTTTCAGGCTAATTTTTTTTTCTTCTCTCCTCTTTTCAGATAATGTCTAGTCTGGAAGCTGCAAAGTTTATTAAATCCAGGAAGGGAAAAAATTTATTAAACCATGGTGGATACATATATAGTAAGGAAAGAATAAGTTTTCCTAGAAATCATTGGAGGTGTGTGCAATACTACACTACCCATTGCAGCGGCAGAGCGGTTACTCTTGATAATTTAGTTGTTAAAACTACTGAACATAACCACTCTGCCTCTGCAATGGAGGTAGAAATAAGAGAAACAATAAACGAAATGAAAGCTATTGCAAGCACCTCCAATGATTCTACAGGATCAATTTTAAGAGAGGTTGCACAGCATGTCCCCAGTCATGTTGCTACTAGCTACATGCCTATAATTCCTAATTTGAGAAGAATTATTCAGAGACAAAAGCAGGCAAGTAACATTCAATTATCTACACCACATTCTTTCTCTGACATTAGAATTCCTCATGATCTTTCTATTTCTTTTTCTGATGAACCTTTCCTTCTGCATGACAACGAAAACCCTCAGAAACGTATTCTCATTTTTAGTACCCCACGTAACCTTGCTAAGTTAGAAAGTAGTGAAATTTGGATGATGGATGGGACGTTTAAAAGTACACCCCATCCTTTCACTCAAATTTACACTATACATGCTAAAATTAACAATAGTGTAATTCCCTTAGTTTATAGTTTGCTACCTGATAAGACTTCTGCAACATACACTGAACTTTTATCAGTGATTAAAAGTAAAACATCTTCAAGTCCTCGAAAAATAATTATTGATTTTGAATTGAGTATGATCAATGTGATCACTAAAACGTACACGGATACCCAAATTCAGGGATGTTTTTTCCATTTTTCGCAGGCATTTTGGCGTAAATTACAGAAAACATCCCTAGTTGCAGATTATTCTCGGGATAGCAAACTACAATTTGAACTAAAAAAATTAACTGCACTTTGTTTTGTTCCTCCCGATAGTGTGGACGAGTACCACACTGCAATTATAGAATCTGTTTATTATACGAGTAACGAAGAAAAATTGGCACCCATTCTAAATTATTTAGAGGACACATGGATTGGACACCTAGGCAGATCGGGTCGCAGGAGGAAGCCACGATTCCATGTGGAGTGGTGGAACTGCTACACGAGTTGTTTAGAGGGAGAAGCAAAAACAAACAATGCCATTGAGGGATGGCATAACTCCTTCAACCATACAATTGGCAAACCACATCCAAACTTCTACTCTTTTTTGGAAACTTTGAAGAAGGAGCAAAGTTTCCAAGAAATGAGAATAGCACAAACACTCGCAGGTAGTCTAAACCCACGAGTAACAGTCAAAACAAGGGAAATGTCTGAGAGACTATTGGCAATTCTACAACAATTTTCGTTGTGTGTGGCTATAGACTACCTGGAAAATCTTTCTAACATTCTTTCTTTTTAAAATAATCTAATAACTTACTTTCCTGCTTTGCTTCAAAATTTAATATTTTTCAAATTACAATTGGCATACAATGTTTTTTTCTAAAATATTTTTCAAACAAACAAGTCGGGTCCTTTTTTTTTTAACAAATCTTCATTTCAAGCAAAAACTACCAATGTCTACAAATTTACTGTCCCATAGTCTTTGAACAATTGTTCTACATCGGAACTCCATTAATATAATTACCGATAACTTCCATTTTAATTACCGTCCAAACAAATCACCAAAACTCAAACATATGTAAATTCTACAAGTCAAACCATATTCCAAAGTGCACTTTGCAGCTTAATCAACATTTTTTAAACAATCTTTAATTTCCAAAATTTGAAAGTACGCAACTTTTTTTCACTTAGAAATGAAGATCGACATTACTTTTGTTACTTCCTAAATCAAGAAATCAACTTTCTGAACAGTAACTTTAAATTTTTTAACAGTTACATACTTTTTTTAACTAAATAAATAACTTTTAGCGACCCGACATAGGCATACATTAATGACATTAATGTGGACATGTTTAAAAACATTTAAGACATCAATTAGTTTTCCCGCAACCTCCCCTTATTCTTTCCTCACTATATATGTATCCCTTTTAAAGGTTTATTCTATAATTACAAATGAAAATATTTCCTACCTGGCCGCAGATCAGCTTCCTGCTGCTTCCTCCTCCGATGCTCTGCAAAATGGCGCATTACGTCGACGCTCACGTCATTACGTCATCGCGTGCATCAACATTTATAACGGACTACTTTATTTAACTAATCTGTAAATAAATGTTTATAAATGTAAATAAAATATTTATATTTTGTTTTAAAAATGTTACTTACATAGCAAAATTAATTAAAAATATGGTTTATTTTTTCATGATTTTTCTATAAATAAAAAATTTGAAAACATTAATTGTTTGCTGTTATTATTTTTTTAATAGTAATTTAAACTTCAAAATTGTAACTATTTAAATGTAAATTTACTAAATATGTTCCTTACCTCGACTCTATTGTCTTTTCCCTTCAAAACTTTCTCTTTCTTCACTTTCTGATCCTTCTTTTCTTGTTCCTTGGGTTGTATATTCTGAATCTGCCAAAATAAATGAAGGACAAATAAGCTCATAGACTTCAATGCAAAAGCGTGGGAATTTTTTTTAAAAAGTAAGTAATTGTTTTCCTTCTTTTTTTTTTTTAACTATTATTATTTTTAAAATGCATTTCTTATTACTCTTTTAATATTTAAATTATTTTTATATTTGTAACTTTTTTTAATAAATTTCTCTTATTTTTTTAAAAAATAATCAAAAAGTACTCTTCCTTTTTAATGAAAAAAATTATACTTTATTTTAAGAACTTAAAAATACTCTAGTATTAATTTTTCTTATTACTTATATTTCTGTACAATACTCCAGTATTATTATTTTTAGAAAGTACTCACAAATTTTAATTAAATTAAATTTAAAATATACTGTTTCTTTATTTAAAAATACACAAGTACTAAATTAATTTAAGAAATACACATTAATATTTAAAAAATACTCAAGTATTAAAATTTAGTTACTCACTCTTATTTTTTTTAATTAAAATATTAAATACTCTTTCTATTTAGAATAATTCTCAAGTATTAATTTTACTTTAAAAATACTCACTATTCACTGTAATATGTATAATATTAAATTTAAAAATACTCATTCTATTTAGAGAAATACTCAAGTATTAATTTAACTATCCAAAAAAACATTTCTACTAGACAAAATACTCAAGTATTAATATTTTGATAAACTACTCACTTTTTAACAATTAAATTTTTTTTAAAAAAAATTAATTATACGATATATATTTATTTCAATTAAAATACCAACATTAAAAAATGCGTTGTAATAGTATATGCGTTGTAAAACTACTTACCATATAACATCCTGCGTTGTAAATGCATGCGTTGTAAATGCATGCGTTGTAAAGGCATTTTCAAATAATGCGTTGTAAAGGTATATGCGTTGTAAAAGTACTTACCATATAATAGCATGCGTTGTAAAAGCATGCATTGTAAAAGTTTTTGCGTTGTAAAAAATGCGTTGTAATAGCATAGCGTTGTAAAAGTTGCGTTGTAAAGGTAGTTCCCCCAGATAACCTTACATATCGCAGCAGAGTCCACCATATTGGAGCCTTACATTTATTCATTGAGCCATGATGTACTGATAACCTTACATATCGCAGCAGAGGCCGCCATATTGGAGCCTTACATTTATTGATTGAGCCCTTAGAAACAGATAACCTTACATATAGCAGCAGAGTCCACCATATTGAGAGCCTTACATTTATTGATTGAGCCATGACGTCCTGATAACCTTACACATAGCAGCAGAGTCCGCCATATTGGAGCCTTACATTTGTTGATTGAGCCCTTAGATACAGATAACCTTAAATATAGCAGCAGAGTCCGACATATTGAGAGCCTTACATTTATTGATTGAGCCCTGACGTCCTGATAACCTTACATCTAGCAGCAGAGTCCGCCATATTGAGAGCCTTACATTTATTGATTGAGCCATGACGTACTGATAACCTTACACATAGCAGCAGAGTCCGCCATATTGGAGCCTTACATTTATTGATTGATTCCTTAGATACAGATAACCTTACATATAGCAGCAGAGTCCACCATATTGAGAGCCTTACATTTATTAATTGAGCCCTGACGTCCTGATAACCTTGCATCTAGCAGCAGAGTCTGCCATATTGGAGCCTTACATTTATCAATTGAGCCATGACGTACTGATAACTTTACATATAGCAGCAGAGTCCGCCATATTGAAGCCTTACATTTATTGATTGAGCCATGAAGTACTGATAACCTTACATATCGCAGCAGAGACCGCCATATTGGAGCCTTACATTTATTGATTGAGCCATGACGTACTGATAACTTTACATCTAGCAGCAGAGTCCGCCATATTGGAGCCATGACGTACTGATAACCTTAGATACAGCAACACAGTCCGCCATATTGGAGCCTTACATTTATTGATTGAGCCATGACGTACTGATAACCTTACATATAGCAACAGAGTCCGCCATTTTTGAGCGTTACATTGATTGATTGAGCCCTTAGATACAGATAACCATACATATCGCAGCTGAGTCCACCATTTTGGAGCCTCACATTTATTGATTGAGCCATGATGTACTGATAACCTTACATATCGCAGCAGAGGCCGCCATATTGGAGCCTTACATTTATTGACTGAGCCCTTAGATACAGATAACCTTACATATAGCAGCAGAGTCCACCATATTGAGAGCCTTACATTTATTGATTGAGCCATGACGTCCTGATAACCTTACACATAGCAGCAGAGTCCACCATATTGGAGCCTTGAATTTGTTGATTGAGCCCTTAGATACAGATAACCTTACATCTAGCAGCAGAGTCCGCCATATCGAGAGCCTTACATTTATTGATTGAGCCCTGACGTCCTGATAACCTTACATCTAGTAGCAGAGTCCGCCATATTGAGAGCCTTACATTTATTGATTGAGCCATGACGTACTGATAACCTTACACATAGCAGCAGAGTCCGCCATATTATAGCCTTACCTTTATTGATTGAGTCCTTAGATACAGATAACCTTACATATAGCAGCAGAGTCCACCATATTGAGCGCCTTACATTTATTGAGCCCTGACGTCCTGATAACCTTACATCTAGCAGCAGAGTCTGCCATATTGGAGCCTTACATTTATCAATTGAGCCATGACGTACTGATAACTTTACATATAGCAGCAGAGTCCGCCATATTATAGCCTTACATTTATTGATTGAGCCATGACGTACTGATAACCTTACACATAGCAGCAGATTCCGCCATATTGGAGCCTTACATTTGTTGATTGAGCCCTTAGATACAGATAACCTTACATATAGCAACAGAGTCCGCCATATTGAGAGCCTTACATTTATTGATTGAGCCATGATGTACTGATAACCTTAGATACAGCAACAGAGTCCGCCATATTGGATCCTTACATTTATCGATTGAGCCATGACGTACTGATAACCTTACATATAGCAACAGAGTCCGCCATATTTGAGCCTTACATTGATTGATTGAACCCTTAGATACAGATAACCTTACATATCACAGCAGAGTCCACCATATTGGAGCATTATATTTATTGATTGAGCCATGATGTACAGATAACCTTATATATCGCAGCAGAGGCCGCCATATTGGAGCCTTACATTTATTGATTGAGCCCTTAGATACAGATAACCTTACATATAGCAGCAGAGTCCACCATATTGAGAGCCTTACATTTATTGATTGAGCCATGATGTCCTGATAACCTTACACATAGCAGCAGAGTCCGCCATATTGGAGCCTTACATTTGTTGATTGAGCCCTTAGATACAGATAACCTTACCTATAGCAGCAGAGTCCGCCATATTGAGAGCCTTACATTTATTGATTGAGCCCTGACATCCTGATAACCTTACATCTAGCAGCAAAGTCCGCCATATTGAGAGCCTTACATTTATTGATTGAGCCATGACGTACTGATAACCTTACACATAGCAGCAGAGTCCGCCATATTGGAGCCTTACATTTATTGATTGAGTCCTTAGATACAGATAACCTTACATATAGCAACAGAGTCCACCATATTGAGAGCCTTACATTTATTACTTGAGCCCTGACGTCCTGATAACCTTACATCTAGCAGCAGAGTCTGCCATATTGGAGCCTTACATTTATCAATTGAGCCATGACGTACTGATAACTTTACATATAGCAGCAGAGTCCGCCATAATGGAGCCTTACATTTATTGATTGAGCCATGACGTACTGATAACCTTACACATAGCAGCAGAGTCCGCCATATTGGAGCCTTACATTTGTTGATTGAGCCCTTAGATACAGATAATCTTACATATAGCAACAGAGTCCGCCATATTGAGAGCCTTACATTTATTGATTGAGCCCTGACGTCCTGATAACCTTACATCTAGCAGCAGAGTCCGCCATATTGAGAGGCTTACATTTATTGATTGAGCCATGACGTACTGATAAACTTACACATAGCAGCAGAGTCCGCCATATTGGAGCCTTACATTTATTGATTGAGCCCTTAGATACAGATAACCTTACATATAGCAGCAGAGTCCGCCAAATTGGAGCCTTACATTTATTGATTGAGCCA
This sequence comes from Triturus cristatus, assembly GCF_964204655.1. Classification (NCBI taxonomy): domain Eukaryota; kingdom Metazoa; phylum Chordata; class Amphibia; order Caudata; family Salamandridae; genus Triturus; species Triturus cristatus. Next base: position 1,693,929,664 of record NC_140591.1, read on the forward strand.
TGACGTACTGATAACCTTACACATAGCAGCAGAGTCCGCCATATTGGAGCCTTACATTTGTTGATTGAGCCCTTAGATACAGATAACCTTACATATAGCAACAGAGTCCGCCATATTGAGAGCCTTACATTTATTGATTGAGCCCTGATGTCCTGATAACCTTACATCTAGCAGAAGAGTCCGCCATATTGGAGCCTTACATTTATCAATTGAGCCATGACGTACTGATAACTTTACATATAGCAGCAGAGTCTGCCATATTGGAGCCTTACATTTATTGATTGAGCCATGACGTACTGATAACTTTACATATAACAGCAGTGTCTGCCTTATTGGAGCCTTACATTTATTGATTGAGCCAGGACGTACTGATAACTTTACATATAGCAGCAGAGTCCGCCATATTGAGAGCATTACATTTATTGATTGAGCCATGACGTACTGATAACCTTACATATAGCAACAGAGTCCCCCATATTGAGAGTCTTACATTTATTGATTGAGCCATGACGTACTGATCACCTTACACATAGCAGCAGAGTCCACCATATTGGAGCCTTACATTTATTGATTGAGCCATGACGTCCTGATAACCTTACATCTAGCAGCAGAGTCTGCCATATTGAGAGCCTTCCATTTATTGATTGAGCAATGACGTCCTGATAACCTTACATCTAGCAGCAGAGTCCGCCATATTGGAGCCTTACATTTGTTGATTGAGCCCTTAGAGACAGATAACCTTACATATAGCAACAGAGTCCGCCATATTGAGAGCCTTACATTTAGTGATTGAGCCATGACGTCCTGATAACCTTACATCTAGCCGCAGAGTCCGCCATATTGAGAGCCTTACATTTATTGATTGAGCCATGACGTCCTGATAACCTTACATCTAGCAGCAGAGTCCGCCATATTGGAGCCTTACATTTATTGATTGAGCCATGACGTACTGATAACTTTACATATAGCAGCAGCGTCCGCCATATTCAGAGCCTCACTTTTATTGATTGAGCCATGACGTCCTGATAACCTTACAGGTAGACGCAGAGTCCGCCATATTGGAGCCTTACATTTATTGATTGAGCCATGACGTCCTGATAACCTTACATCTAGCAGCAGAGTCCGCCATATTGGAGCCTTACATTTATTGATTGAGCCATGACGTACTGACAACTTTACATATAGCAGCAGAGTCCGCCATATTGAGAGCCTTACATTGATTGATTGAGCCATGACGTACTGATAACCTTACATATAGCAACAGAGTTCGCCATATTGGAGCCTTACATTTATTGATTGAGCCATGACGTACTGATAACTTTACATCTAGCCGCAGAGTCCGCCATATTGGAGCCTTACATTTATTTATTGAGTCATGACGTACTGATAACTTTACATATAGCAGCAGAGTCCGCCATATTGAGAGAATTACATTTATTGATTGAGCCATGACGTACTGATAACCTTACATATAGCAGCAGAGTCCGCCATATTGGAGCCTTACATTTATTGATTGAGCGATGACGTACTGATAACTTTACATATCGCAGCAGAGTCTGCCATATTGGAGCCTTACATTTATTGATTGAGCCATGACATACTGATAACTTTACATCTAGCAGCAGAGTCCACCATATAGGAGCCTTACATTTGTTGATTGAACCATGACGTCCTGATAACCTTACACATAGCAACAGAGTCCGCCATATTGGAGCCTTACATTTATTGATTGAGCCCTGACGTACTGATAACCTTACATATCGCAGCAGAGTCCCCCATATTGGAGCCTTACATTTATTGATTGAGCCATGACGTCCTGATAACCTTACATCTAGCAGCAGAGTCTGCCATATTGAGAGCCTTACATTTATTGATTGAGCCATGACGTCCTGATAACCTTACATCTAGCAGCAGAGTCCGCCATATTGGAGCCTTACATTTGTTGATTGAGCCCTTAGAGACAGATAACCTTACATATACCAACAGAGTCCGCCACATTGAGAGCCTTACATTTATTGATTGAGCCCTGACGTCCTGATAACCTTACATATAGCAACAGAGTCCGCCATATTGAGAGCCTTACATTTAGTGATTGAGCCATGACGTCCTGATAACCTTACATCTAGCCGCAGAGTCCGCCATATTGAGAGCCTTACATTTATTGATTGAGCCATGACGTCCTGATAACCTTACATCTAGCAGCAGAGTCCGCCATATTGGAGCCTTACATTTATTGATTGAGCCATGACGTACTGATAACTTTACATATAGCAGCAGCGTCCGCCATATTGAGAGCCTCACTTTTATTGATTGAGCCATGACGTCCTGATAACCTTACAGGTAGACGCAGAGTCCGCCATATTGGAGCCTTACATTTATTGATTGAGCCATGACGTCCTGATAACCTTACATCTAGCAGCAGAGTCCGCCATATTGGAGCCTTACATTTATTGATTGAGCCATGACGTACTGACAACTTTACATATAGCAGCAGAGTCCGCCATATTGAGAGAATTACATTTATTGATTGAGCCATGACGTACTGATAACCTTACATATAGCACCAGAGTCCGCCATATTGGAGCCTTACATTTATTGATTGAGCGATGACGTACTGATAACTTTACATATCACAGCAGAGTCTGCCATATTGGAGCCTTACATTTATTGATTGAGCCATGACATACTGATAACTTTACATCTAGCAGCAGAGTCCACCATATAGGAGCCTTACATTTGTTGATTGAACCATGACGTCCTGATAACCTTACACATAGCAACAGAGTCCGCCATATTGGAGCCTTACATTTATTGATTGAGCCCTGACGTACTGATAACCTTACATATCGCAGCAGAGTCCGCCATATTGGAGCCTTACATTTAATGATTGAGCCATGACGTACTGATAATCTTAGATATAGCAACAGAGTCCGCCATATTGAGAGCCTTAGCTAAAGCGACAGAGCCCTGACATTTTCAGAGCCTTACATTTATTGATTTAGCCCTTAGATACAGCTAACCTTACATATAGCAACAGAGCCCGCCATATTGGAGCCTTACATTTATTGATTGAGCAATGACGTACTGATAACTTTACATATAGCAGCTGAGTCCGCCATATTGAGAGCCTTACATTTATTGATTGAGCCATGACGTACTGATAACTTTACATATCGCAGCAGAGTCCGCTACATTGGAGCCTTACATTTATTGATTGAGCCATGATGTACTGATAACTTTACATCTAGCAGCAGGGTCCGCTATATAGAGAGCCTTACATTTATTAATTGAGCCCTGACGTCCTGATAACCTTACATCTAGCAGGAGAGTCTGCCATATTGGAGCCTTACATTTATTGATTGAGCCCTTAGATACAGATAACCTTACATATAGCAGCAGAGTCCGCCATATTGGAGCCTTACATTTATTGATTGAGCCATGACGTACTGATAACCTTACAAATAGCAGCAGAGTCCGACATATTGGAGCCTTACATTTATTGATTGAGCCATGACGTACTGATAACTTTACATATAGCAGCAGATTGAGCCATATTGGAGCCTTTTTTTTATTGATTGAGCCATGACGTACTGATAACCTTACATATAGCAACAGAGTCCGCCATATTGAGAGCCTTTGCTAAAGCGACAGAGCCCTGACATTTTCAGAGCCTTACATTTATTGATTGAGCCATTAGATACAGTTAACCTTACATATAGCAACAGAGCCCGCCATATTGGAGCCTTACATTTATTGATTGAGCCATGACGTACTGATAACTTTACATATCGCAGCAGAGTCCGCCATATTGGAGCTGTACATTTATTGATTGAGCCATGACGTACTGATAACCTTTCATATCGCAGCAGAGTCCGCCATATTGGAGCCTTACATTTATTGATTGAGCCCTTAGATACAGATAACCTTACATATAGCAACATAGTCCGCCATATTGAGAGCCTTACATTTATTGATTGAGCCATGACGTACTGATAACTTTACATATCGCAGCAGAGTCCGCCATATTGGAGCTGTACATTTATTGATTGCGCCATGACGTACTGATAACCTTACATATAGCAACAGAGTCCGCCATATTGAGAGCCTTACATTAATTGATTGGTCCATGACGTGCTGATAACCTTACATGTAGCAGCAGAGTCTGCCATATTGAGAGCCTTACATTTATTGATTGAGCCCTGACGTCCTGATAACCTTACATCTAGCAGCAGAGTCAGTCATATTGAGAGCCTTACATTTATTGATTGAGCCATGATGTACTGATAACCTTACACATAGCAGCAGAGTCCGCCATATTAGAGCCTTACATTTATTGATTGAGCCATGACGTACTGATAACCTTACACATAGCCGCAGAGTCCGCCATATTGGAGCCCTACATTTATTGATTGAGCCCTTAGATACAGATAACCTTACATATAGCAGCAGAGTCCGCAATATTGAGAGCTTTACATTTATCAATTGAGCCCCGACGTCCTGATAACCTTACATCTAGCAGCAGCGTCCGCCATATTGGAGCCTTACTTTTATTGATTGAGCCATGACGTACTGATAACTTTACATATCGCAGCAGAGTCCTCCACATTGGAGCCGTACATTTATTGATTGAGCCATGAAGTACTGATAACTTTACATATAGCAGCAGAGTCCGCCATATTGGAGCCTTACATTTGTTGATTGAGCCATGACGTCCTGATAACCTTACATCTAGCAGCAGAGTCCGCCATATTGAGAGCCTTACATTTATTGATTGAGCCATGACGTACTGATAACCTTACATATAGCAGCAGAGTCCTCCATATTGAGAGCCTTAGGTAAAGCGACGGAGCCCTGACATTTTCAGAACCTTACATTTATTGATTGAGCCCTTAGATACAGATAACCTTACATATAGCAACAGAGTCCGCCATATTGGAGCCTTACATTTATTGATTGAGCCATGACGTACTGATAACTTTACATATAGCAGCAGAGTCCGCCATTTTGGAGCCTTACATTTATTGATTGAGCCATGACGTACTGATAACTTTACATCTAGCAGCAGAGTCCGCCATATTGAGAGCCTTACGTTTATTGATTGAGCCATGACGTACTGATAACCTTAGATACAGCAACAGAGTCCGCCATATTGGAGCCTTACATTTATTGATTGAACCATGACGTACTGATAACCTTACATATAGCAACAGAGTCCGCCATATTTGAGACTTACATTGATTGATTGAGCCCTTAGATACAGATAACCTTACATATCGCAGCAGAGTCCACCATATTGGAGCCTTACATTTATTCATTGAGCCATGATGTACTGATAACCTTACATATCGCAGCAGAGGCCGCCATATTGGAGCCTTACATTTATTGATTGAGCCCTTAGAAACAGATAACCTTACATATAGCAGCGGAGTCCACCATATTGAGAGCCTTACATTTATTGATTGAGCCATGACGTCCTGATAACCTTACACATAGCAGCAGAGTCCGCCATATTGGAGCCTTACATTTGTTGATTGAGCCCTTAGATACAGATAACCTTACATATAGCAGCAGAGTCCACCATATTGAGAGCCTTACATTTATTAATTGAGCCCTGACGTCCTGATAACCTTGCATCTAGCAGCAGAGTCTGCCATATTGGAGCCTTACATTTATCAATTGAGCCATGACGTACTGATAACTTTACATATAGCAGCAGAGTCCGCCATATTGGAGCCTTACATTTATTGATTGAGCCATGAAGTACTGATAACCTTACATATCGCAGCAGAGACCGCCATATTGGAGCCTTACATTTATTGATTGAGCCATGACGTACTGATAACTTTACATCTAGCAGCAGAGTCCGCCATATTGGAGCCATGACGTACTGATAACCTTAGATACAGCAACACAGTCCGCCATATTGGAGCCTTACATTTATTGATTGAGCCATGACGTACTGATAACCTTACATATAGCAACAGAGTCCGCCATATTTGAGCATTACATTGATTGATTGAGCCCTTGGATACAGATAACCATACATATCGCAGCTGAGTCCACCATTTTGGAGCCTCACATTTATTGATTGAGCCATGATGTACTGATAACCTTACATATCGCAGCAGAGGCCGCCATATTGGAGCCTTACATTTATTGACTGAGCCCTTAGATACAGATAACCTTACATATAGCAGCAGAGTCCACCATATTGAGAGCCTTACATTTATTGATTGAGCCATGACGTCCTGATAACCTTACACATTGCAGCAGAGTCCACCATATTGGAGCCTTGAATTTGTTGATTGAGCCCTTAGATACAGATAACCTTACATCTAGCAGCAGAGTCCGCCATATTGAGAGCCTTACATTTATTGATTGAGCCCTGACGTCCTGATAACCTTAAATCTAGTAGCAGAGTCCGCCATATTGAGAGCCTTACATTTAGTGATTGAGCCATGACGTCCTGATAACCTTACATCTAGCCGCAGAGTCCGCCATATTGAGAGCCTTACATTTATTGATTGAGTCATGACGTCCTGATAACCTTACATCTAGCAGCAGAGTCCGCCATATTGGAGCCTTACATTTATTGATTGAGCCATGACGTACTGATAACTTTACATATAGCAGCAGCGTCCGCCATATTGAGAGCCTCACTTTTATTGATTGAGCCATGACGTCCTGATAACCTTACAGGTAGACGCAGAGTCCGCCATATTGGAGCCTTACATTTATTGATTGAGCCATGACGTCCTGATAACCTTACATCTAGCAGCAGAGTCCGCCATATTGGAGCCTTACATTTATTGATTGAGCCATGACGTACTGACAACTTTACATATAGCAGCAGAGTCCGCCATATTGAGAGCCTTACATTTATTGATTGAGCCATGACGTACTGATAACCTTACATATAGCAACAGAGTTCGCCATATTGGAGCCTTACATTTATTGATTGAGCCATGACGTACTGATAACTTTACATCTAGCCGCAGAGTCCGCCATATTGGAGCCTTACATTTATTTATTGAGTCATGACGTACTGATAACTTTACATATAGCAGCAGAGTCCGCCATATTGAGAGAATTACATTTATTGATTGAGCCATGACGTACTGATAACCTTACATATAGCAGCAGAGTCCGCCATATTGGAGCCTTACATTTATTGATTGAGCGATGACGTACTGATAACTTTACATATCGCAGCAGAGTCTGCCATATTGGAGCCTTACATTTATTGATTGAGCCATGACATACTGATAACTTTACATCTAGCAGCAGAGTCCACCATATAGGAGCCTTACATTTGTTGATTGAACCATGACGTCCTGATAACCTTACACATAGCAACAGAGTCCGCCATATTGGAGCCTTACATTTATTGATTGAGCCCTGACGTACTGATAACCTTACATATCGCAGCAGAGTCCCCCATATTGGAGCCTTACATTTATTGATTGAGCCATGACGTCCTGATAACCTTACATCTAGCAGCAGAGTCTGCCATATTGAGAGCCTTACATTTATTGATTGAGCCATGACGTCCTGATAACCTTACATCTAGCAGCAGAGTCCGCCATATTGGAGCCTTACATTTGTTGATTGAGCCCTTAGAGACAGATAACCTTACATATACCAACAGAGTCCGCCACATTGAGAGCCTTACATTTATTGATTGAGCCCTGACGTCCTGATAACCTTACATATAGCAACAGAGTCCGCCATATTGAGAGCCTTACATTTAGTGATTGAGCCATGACGTCCTGATAACCTTACATCTAGCCGCAGAGTCCGCCATATTGAGAGCCTTACATTTATTGATTGAGCCATGACGTCCTGATAACCTTACATCTAGCAGCAGAGTCCGCCATATTGGAGCCTTACATTTATTGATTGAGCCATGACGTACTGATAACTTTACATATAGCAGCAGCGTCCGCCATATTGAGAGCCTCACTTTTATTGATTGAGCCATGACGTCCTGATAACCTTACAGGTAGACGCAGAGTCCGCCATATTGGAGCCTTACATTTATTGATTGAGCCATGACGTCCTGATAACCTTACATCTAGCAGCAGAGTCCGCCATATTGGAGCCTTACATTTATTGATTGAGCCATGACGTACTGACAACTTTACATATAGCAGCAGAGTCCGCCATATTGAGAGAATTACATTTATTGATTGAGCCATGACGTACTGATAACCTTACATATAGCACCAGAGTCCGCCATATTGGAGCCTTACATTTATTGATTGAGCGATGACGTACTGATAACTTTACATATCACAGCAGAGTCTGCCATATTGGAGCCTTACATTTATTGATTGAGCCATGACATACTGATAACTTTACATCTAGCAGCAGAGTCCACCATATAGGAGCCTTACATTTGTTGATTGAACCATGACGTCCTGATAACCTTACACATAGCAACAGAGTCCGCCATATTGGAGCCTTACATTTATTGATTGAGCCCTGACGTACTGATAACCTTACATATCGCAGCAGAGTCCGCCATATTGGAGCCTTACATTTAATGATTGAGCCATGACGTACTGATAATCTTAGATATAGCAACAGAGTCCGCCATATTGAGAGCCTTAGCTAAAGCGACAGAGCCCTGACATTTTCAGAGCCTTACATTTATTGATTTAGCCCTTAGATACAGCTAACCTTACATATAGCAACAGAGCCCGCCATATTGGAGCCTTACATTTATTGATTGAGCAATGACGTACTGATAACTTTACATATAGCAGCTGAGTCCGCCATATTGAGAGCCTTACATTTATTGATTGAGCCATGACGTACTGATAACTTTACATATCGCAGCAGAGTCCGCTACATTGGAGCCTTACATTTATTGATTGAGCCATGACGTACTGATAACTTTACATCTAGCAGCAGGGTCCGCTATATAGAGAGCCTTACATTTATTAATTGAGCCCTGACGTCCTGATAACCTTACATCTAGCAGGAGAGTCTGCCATATTGGAGCCTTACATTTATTGATTGAGCCCTTAGATACAGATAACCTTACATATAGCAGCAGAGTCCGCCATATTGGAGCCTTACATTTATTGATTGAGCCATGACGTACTGATAACCTTACAAATAGCAGCAGAGTCCGACATATTGGAGCCTTACATTTATTGATTGAGCCATGACGTACTGATAACTTTACATATAGCAGCAGATTGAGCCATATTGGAGCCTTTTTTTTATTGATTGAGCCATGACGTACTGATAACCTTACATATAGCAACAGAGTCCGCCATATTGAGAGCCTTTGCTAAAGCGACAGAGCCCTGACATTTTCAGAGCCTTACATTTATTGATTGAGCCATTAGATACAGTTAACCTTACATATAGCAACAGAGCCCGCCATATTGGAGCCTTACATTTATTGATTGAGCCATGACGTACTGATAACTTTACATATCGCAGCAGAGTCCGCCATATTGGAGCTGTACATTTATTGATTGAGCCATGACGTACTGATAACCTTTCATATCGCAGCAGAGTCCGCCATATTGGAGCCTTACATTTATTGATTGAGCCCTTAGATACAGATAACCTTACATATAGCAACAGAGTCCGCCACATTGAGAGCCTTACATTTATTGATTGAGCCATGATGTACTGATAACCTTACATATAGCAACATAGTCCGCCATATTGAGAGCCTTACATTTATTGATTGAGCCATGACGTACTGATAACTTTACATATCGCAGCAGAGTCCGCCATATTGGAGCTGTACATTTATTGATTGCGCCATGACGTACTGATAACCTTACATATAGCAACAGAGTCCGCCATATTGAGAGCCTTACATTAATTGATTGGTCCATGACGTGCTGATAACCTTACATGTAGCAGCAGAGTCTGCCATATTGAGAGCCTTACATTTATTGATTGAGCCCTGACGTCCTGATAACCTTACATCTAGCAGCAGAGTCAGTCATATTGAGAGCCTTACATTTATTGATTGAGCCATGATGTACTGATAACCTTACACATAGCAGCAGAGTCCGCCATATTAGAGCCTTACATTTATTGATTGAGCCATGACGTACTGATAACCTTACACATAGCCGCAGAGTCCGCCATATTGGAGCCCTACATTTATTGATTGAGCCCTTAGATACAGATAACCTTACATATAGCAGCAGAGTCCGCAATATTGAGAGCTTTACATTTATCAATTGAGCCCCGACGTCCTGATAACCTTACATCTAGCAGCAGCGTCCGCCATATTGGAGCCTTACTTTTATTGATTGAGCCATGACGTACTGATAACTTTACATATCGCAGCAGAGTCCTCCACATTGGAGCCGTACATTTATTGATTGAGCCATGAAGTACTGATAACTTTACATATAGCAGCAGAGTCCGCCATATTGGAGCCTTACATTTGTTGATTGAGCCATGACGTCCTGATAACCTTACATCTAGCAGCAGAGTCCGCCATATTGAGAGCCTTACATTTATTGATTGAGCCATGACGTACTGATAACCTTACATATAGCAGCAGAGTCCTCCATATTGAGAGCCTTAGGTAAAGCGACGGAGCCCTGACATTTTCAGAACCTTACATTTATTGATTGAGCCCTTAGATACAGATAACCTTACATATAGCAACAGAGTCCGCCATATTGGAGCCTTACATTTATTGATTGAGCCATGACGTACTGATAACTTTACATATAGCAGCAGAGTCCGCCATTTTGGAGCCTTACATTTATTGATTGAGCCATGACGTACTGATAACTTTACATCTAGCAGCAGAGTCCGCCATATTGAGAGCCTTACGTTTATTGATTGAGCCATGACGTACTGATAACCTTAGATACAGCAACAGAGTCCGCCATATTGGAGCCTTACATTTATTGATTGAACCATGACGTACTGATAACCTTACATATAGCAACAGAGTCCGCCATATTTGAGACTTACATTGATTGATTGAGCCCTTAGATACAGATAACCTTACATATCGCAGCAGAGTCCACCATATTGGAGCCTTACATTTATTCATTGAGCCATGATGTACTGATAACCTTACATATCGCAGCAGAGGCCGCCATATTGGAGCCTTACATTTATTGATTGAGCCCTTAGAAACAGATAACCTTACATATAGCAGCGGAGTCCACCATATTGAGAGCCTTACATTTATTGATTGAGCCATGACGTCCTGATAACCTTACACATAGCAGCAGAGTCCGCCATATTGGAGCCTTACATTTGTTGATTGAGCCCTTAGATACAGATAACCTTACATATAGCAGCAGAGTCCACCATATTGAGAGCCTTACATTTATTAATTGAGCCCTGACGTCCTGATAACCTTGCATCTAGCAGCAGAGTCTGCCATATTGGAGCCTTACATTTATCAATTGAGCCATGACGTACTGATAACTTTACATATAGCAGCAGAGTCCGCCATATTGGAGCCTTACATTTATTGATTGAGCCATGAAGTACTGATAACCTTACATATCGCAGCAGAGACCGCCATATTGGAGCCTTACATTTATTGATTGAGCCATGACGTACTGATAACTTTACATCTAGCAGCAGAGTCCGCCATATTGGAGCCATGACGTACTGATAACCTTAGATACAGCAACACAGTCCGCCATATTGGAGCCTTACATTTATTGATTGAGCCATGACGTACTGATAACCTTACATATAGCAACAGAGTCCGCCATATTTGAGCATTACATTGATTGATTGAGCCCTTGGATACAGATAACCATACATATCGCAGCTGAGTCCACCATTTTGGAGCCTCACATTTATTGATTGAGCCATGATGTACTGATAACCTTACATATCGCAGCAGAGGCCGCCATATTGGAGCCTTACATTTATTGACTGAGCCCTTAGATACAGATAACCTTACATATAGCAGCAGAGTCCACCATATTGAGAGCCTTACATTTATTGATTGAGCCATGACGTCCTGATAACCTTACACATAGCAGCAGAGTCCACCATATTGGAGCCTTGAATTTGTTGATTGAGCCCTTAGATACAGATAACCTTACATCTAGCAGCAGAGTCCGCCATATTGAGAGCCTTACATTTATTGATTGAGCCCTGACGTCCTGATAACCTTAAATCTAGTAGCAGAGTCCGCCATATTGAGAGCCTTACATTTAGTGATTGAGCCATGACGTCCTGATAACCTTACATCTAGCCGCAGAGTCCGCCATATTGAGAGCCTTACATTTATTGATTGAGTCATGACGTCCTGATAACCTTACATCTAGCAGCAGAGTCCGCCATATTGGAGCCTTACATTTATTGATTGAGCCATGACGTACTGATAACTTTACATATAGCAGCAGCGTCCGCCATATTGAGAGCCTCACTTTTATTGATTGAGCCATGACGTCCTGATAACCTTACAGGTAGACGCAGAGTCCGCCATATTGGAGCCTTACATTTATTGATTGAGCCATGACGTCCTGATAACCCTACATCTAGCAGCAGAGTCCGCCATATTGGAGCCTTACATTTATTGATTGAGCCATGACGTACTGACAACTTTACATATAGCAGCAGAGTCCGCCATATTGAGAGCCTTACATTTATTGATTGAGCCATGACGTACTGATAACCTTACATATAGCAACAGAGTTCGCCATATTGGAGCCTTACATTTATTGATTGAGCCATGACGTACTGATAACTTTACATCTAGCCGCAGAGTCCGCCATATTGGAGCCTTACATTTATTTATTGAGTCATGACGTACTGATAACTTTACATATAGCAGCAGAGTCCGCCATATTGGAGCCTTACATTTATTGATTGAGCCATGACGTACTGATAACTTTACATATAGCAGCAGCGTCCGCCATATTGAGAGCCTCACTTTTATTGATTGAGCCATGACGTCCTGATAACCTTACAGGTAGACGCAGAGTCCGCCATATTGGAGCCTTACATTTATTGATTGAGCCATGACGTCCTGATAACCTTACATCTAGCAGCAGAGTCCGCCATATTGGAGCCTTACATTTATTGATTGAGCCATGACGTACTGACAACTTTACATATAGCAGCAGAGTCCGCCATATTGAGAGCCTTACATTTATTGATTGAGCCATGACGTACTGATAACCTTACATATAGCAACAGAGTTCGCCATATTGGAGCCTTACATTTATTGATTGAGCCATGACGTACTGATAACTTTACATCTAGCCGCAGAGTCCGCCATATTGGAGCCTTACATTTATTTATTGAGTCATGACGTACTGATAACTTTACATATAGCAGCAGAGTCCGCCATATTGAGAGAATTACATTTATTGATTGAGCCATGACGTACTGATAACCTTACATATAGCAGCAGAGTCCGCCATATTGGAGCCTTACATTTATTGATTGAGCGATGACGTACTGATAACTTTACATATCGCAGCAGAGTCTGCCATATTGGAGCCTTACATTTATTGATTGAGCCATGACATACTGATAACTTTACATCTAGCAGCAGAGTCCACCATATAGGAGCCTTACATTTGTTGATTGAACCATGACGTCCTGATAACCTTACACATAGCAACAGAGTCCGCCATATTGGAGCCTTACATTTATTGATTGAGCCCTGACGTACTGATAACCTTACATATCGCAGCAGAGTCCCCCATATTGGAGCCTTACATTTATTGATTGAGCCATGACGTCCTGATAACCTTACATCTAGCAGCAGAGTCTGCCATATTGAGAGCCTTACATTTATTGATTGAGCCATGACGTCCTGATAACCTTACATCTAGCAGCAGAGTCCGCCATATTGGAGCCTTACATTTGTTGATTGAGCCCTTAGAGACAGATAACCTTACATATACCAACAGAGTCCGCCACATTGAGAGCCTTACATTTATTGATTGAGCCCTGACGTCCTGATAACCTTACATATAGCAACAGAGTCCGCCATATTGAGAGCCTTACATTTAGTGATTGAGCCATGACGTCCTGATAACCTTACATCTAGCCGCAGAGTCCGCCATATTGAGAGCCTTACATTTATTGATTGAGCCATGACGTCCTGATAACCTTACATCTAGCAGCAGAGTCCGCCATATTGGAGCCTTACATTTATTGATTGAGCCATGACGTACTGATAACTTTACATATAGCAGCAGCGTCCGCCATATTGAGAGCCTCACTTTTATTGATTGAGCCATGACGTCCTGATAACCTTACAGGTAGACGCAGAGTCCGCCATATTGGAGCCTTACATTTATTGATTGAGCCATGACGTCCTGATAACCTTACATCTAGCAGCAGAGTCCGCCATATTGGAGCCTTACATTTATTGATTGAGCCATGACGTACTGACAACTTTACATATAGCAGCAGAGTCCGCCATATTGAGAGAATTACATTTATTGATTGAGCCATGACGTACTGATAACCTTACATATAGCACCAGAGTCCGCCATATTGGAGCCTTACATTTATTGATTGAGCGATGACGTACTGATAACTTTACATATCGCAGCAGAGTCTGCCATATTGGAGCCTTACATTTATTGATTGAGCCATGACATACTGATAACTTTACATCTAGCAGCAGAGTCCACCATATAGGAGCCTTACATTTGTTGATTGAACCATGACGTCCTGATAACCTTACACATAGCAACAGAGTCCGCCATATTGGAGCCTTACATTTATTGATTGAGCCCTGACGTACTGATAACCTTACATATCGCAGCAGAGTCCGCCATATTGGAGCCTTACATTTAATGATTGAGCCATGACGTACTGATAATCTTAGATATAGCAACAGAGTCCGCCATATTGAGAGCCTTAGCTAAAGCGACAGAGCCCTGACATTTTCAGAGCCTTACATTTATTGATTTAGCCCTTAGATACAGCTAACCTTACATATAGCAACAGAGCCCGCCATATTGGAGCCTTACATTTATTGATTGAGCAATGACGTACTGATAACTTTACATATAGCAGCTGAGTCCGCCATATTGAGAGCCTTACATTTATTGATTGAGCCATGACGTACTGATAACTTTACATATCGCAGCAGAGTCCGCTACATTGGAGCCTTACATTTATTGATTGAGCCATGATGTACTGATAACTTTACATCTAGCAGCAGGGTCCGCTATATAGAGAGCCTTACATTTATTAATTGAGCCCTGACGTCCTGATAACCTTACATCTAGCAGGAGAGTCTGCCATATTGGAGCCTTACATTTATTGATTGAGCCCTTAGATACAGATAACCTTACATATAGCAGCAGAGTCCGCCATATTGGAGCCTTACATTTATTGATTGAGCCATGACGTACTGATAACCTTACAAATAGCAGCAGAGTCCGACATATTGGAGCCTTACATTTATTGATTGAGCCATGACGTACTGATAACTTTACATATAGCAGCAGATTGAGCCATATTGGAGCCTTTTTTTTATTGATTGAGCCATGACGTACTGATAACCTTACATATAGCAACAGAGTCCGCCATATTGAGAGCCTTTGCTAAAGCGACAGAGCCCTGACATTTTCAGAGCCTTACATTTATTGATTGAGCCATTAGATACAGTTAACCTTACATATAGCAACAGAGCCCGCCATATTGGAGCCTTACATTTATTGATTGAGCCATGACGTACTGATAACTTTACATATCGCAGCAGAGTCCGCCATATTGGAGCTGTACATTTATTGATTGAGCCATGACGTACTGATAACCTTTCATATCGCAGCAGAGTCCGCCATATTGGAGCCTTACATTTATTGATTGAGCCCTTAGATACAGATAACCTTACATATAGCAACATAGTCCGCCATATTGAGAGCCTTACATTTATTGATTGAGCCATGACGTACTGATAACTTTACATATCGCAGCAGAGTCCGCCATATTGGAGCTGTACATTTATTGATTGCGCCATGACGTACTGATAACCTTACATATAGCAACAGAGTCCGCCATATTGAGAGCCTTACATTAATTGATTGGTCCATGACGTGCTGATAACCTTACATGTAGCAGCAGAGTCTGCCATATTGAGAGCCTTACATTTATTGATTGAGCCCTGACGTCCTGATAACCTTACATCTAGCAGCAGAGTCAGTCATATTGAGAGCCTTACATTTATTGATTGAGCCATGATGTACTGATAACCTTACACATAGCAGCAGAGTCCGCCATATTAGAGCCTTACATTTATTGATTGAGCCATGACGTACTGATAACCTTACACATAGCCGCAGAGTCCGCCATATTGGAGCCCTACATTTATTGATTGAGCCCTTAGATACAGATAACCTTACATATAGCAGCAGAGTCCGCAATATTGAGAGCTTTACATTTATCAATTGAGCCCCGACGTCCTGATAACCTTACATCTAGCAGCAGCGTCCGCCATATTGGAGCCTTACTTTTATTGATTGAGCCATGACGTACTGATAACTTTACATATCGCAGCAGAGTCCTCCACATTGGAGCCGTACATTTATTGATTGAGCCATGAAGTACTGATAACTTTACATATAGCAGCAGAGTCCGCCATATTGGAGCCTTACATTTGTTGATTGAGCCATGACGTCCTGATAACCTTACATCTAGCAGCAGAGTCCGCCATATTGAGAGCCTTACATTTATTGATTGAGCCATGACGTACTGATAACCTTACATATAGCAGCAGAGTCCTCCATATTGAGAGCCTTAGGTAAAGCAACGGAGCCCTGACATTTTCAGAACCTTACATTTATTGATTGAGCCCTTAGATACAGATAACCTTACATATAGCAACAGAGTCCGCCATATTGGAGCCTTACATTTATTGATTGAGCCATGACGTACTGATAACTTTACATATAGCAGCAGAGTCCGCCATTTTGGAGCCTTACATTTATTGATTGAGCCATGACGTACTGATAACTTTACATCTAGCAGCAGAGTCCGCCATATTGAGAGCCTTACGTTTATTGATTGAGCCATGACGTACTGATAACCTTAGATACAGCAACAGAGTCCGCCATATTGGAGCCTTACATTTATTGATTGAACCATGACGTACTGATAACCTTACATATAGCAACAGAGTCCGCCATATTTGAGACTTACATTGATTGATTGAGCCCTTAGATACAGATAACCTTACATATCGCAGCAGAGTCCACCATATTGGAGCCTTACATTTATTCATTGAGCCATGATGTACTGATAACCTTACATATCGCAGCAGAGGCCGCCATATTGGAGCCTTACATTTATTGATTGAGCCCTTAGAAACAGATAACCTTACATATAGCAGCGGAGTCCACCATATTGAGAGCCTTACATTTATTGATTGAGCCATGACGTCCTGATAACCTTACACATAGCAGCAGAGTCCGCCATATTGGAGCCTTACATTTGTTGATTGAGCCCTTAGATACAGATAACCTTACATATAGCAGCAGAGTCCACCATATTGAGAGCCTTACATTTATTAATTGAGCCCTGACGTCCTGATAACCTTGCATCTAGCAGCAGAGTCTGCCATATTGGAGCCTTACATTTATCAATTGAGCCATGACGTACTGATAACTTTACATATAGCAGCAGAGTCCGCCATATTGGAGCCTTACATTTATTGATTGAGCCATGAAGTACTGATAACCTTACATATCGCAGCAGAGACCGCCATATTGGAGCCTTACATTTATTGATTGAGCCATGACGTACTGATAACTTTACATCTAGCAGCAGAGTCCGCCATATTGGAGCCATGACGTACTGATAACCTTAGATACAGCAACACAGTCCGCCATATTGGAGCCTTACATTTATTGATTGAGCCATGACGTACTGATAACCTTACATATAGCAACAGAGTCCGCCATATTTGAGCATTACATTGATTGATTGAGCCCTTGGATACAGATAACCATACATATCGCAGCTGAGTCCACCATTTTGGAGCCTCACATTTATTGATTGAGCCATGATGTACTGATAACCTTACATATCGCAGCAGAGGCCGCCATATTGGAGCCTTACATTTATTGACTGAGCCCTTAGATACAGATAACCTTACATATAGCAGCAGAGTCCACCATATTGAGAGCCTTACATTTATTGATTGAGCCATGACGTCCTGATAACCTTACACATTGCAGCAGAGTCCACCATATTGGAGCCTTGAATTTGTTGATTGAGCCCTTAGATACAGATAACCTTACATCTAGCAGCAGAGTCCGCCATATTGAGAGCCTTACATTTATTGATTGAGCCCTGACGTCCTGATAACCTTAAATCTAGTAGCAGAGTCCGCCATATTGAGAGCCTTACATTTAGTGATTGAGCCATGACGTCCTGATAACCTTACATCTAGCCGCAGAGTCCGCCATATTGAGAGCCTTACATTTATTGATTGAGTCATGACGTCCTGATAACCTTACATCTAGCAGCAGAGTCCGCCATATTGGAGCCTTACATTTATTGATTGAGCCATGACGTACTGATAACTTTACATATAGCAGCAGCGTCCGCCATATTGAGAGCCTCACTTTTATTGATTGAGCCATGACGTCCTGATAACCTTACAGGTAGACGCAGAGTCCGCCATATTGGAGCCTTACATTTATTGATTGAGCCATGACGTCCTGATAACCTTACATCTAGCAGCAGAGTCCGCCATATTGGAGCCTTACATTTATTGATTGAGCCATGACGTACTGACAACTTTACATATAGCAGCAGAGTCCGCCATATTGAGAGCCTTACATTTATTGATTGAGCCATGACGTACTGATAACCTTACATATAGCAACAGAGTTCGCCATATTGGAGCCTTACATTTATTGATTGAGCCATGACGTACTGATAACTTTACATCTAGCCGCAGAGTCCGCCATATTGGAGCCTTACATTTATTTATTGAGTCATGACGTACTGATAACTTTACATATAGCAGCAGAGTCCGCCATATTGAGAGAATTACATTTATTGATTGAGCCATGACGTACTGATAACCTTACATATAGCAGCAGAGTCCGCCATATTGGAGCCTTACATTTATTGATTGAGCGATGACGTACTGATAACTTTACATATCGCAGCAGAGTCTGCCATATTGGAGCCTTACATTTATTGATTGAGCCATGACATACTGATAACTTTACATCTAGCAGCAGAGTCCACCATATAGGAGCCTTACATTTGTTGATTGAACCATGACGTCCTGATAACCTTACACATAGCAACAGAGTCCGCCATATTGGAGCCTTACATTTATTGATTGAGCCCTGACGTACTGATAACCTTACATATCGCAGCAGAGTCCCCCATATTGGAGCCTTACATTTATTGATTGAGCCATGACGTCCTGATAACCTTACATCTAGCAGCAGAGTCTGCCATATTGAGAGCCTTACATTTATTGATTTTGCCATGACGTCCTGATAACCTTACATCTAGCAGCAGAGTCCGCCATATTGGAGCCTTACATTTGTTGATTGAGCCCTTAGAGACAGATAACCTTACATATACCAACAGAGTCCGCCACATTGAGAGCCTTACATTTATTGATTGAGCCCTGACGTCCTGATAACCTTACATATAGCAACAGAGTCCGCCATATTGAGAGCCTTACATTTAGTGATTGAGCCATGACGTCCTGATAACCTTACATCTAGCCGCAGAGTCCGCCATATTGAGAGCCTTACATTTATTGATTGAGCCATGACGTCCTGATAACCTTACATCTAGCAGCAGAGTCCGCCATATTGGAGCCTTACATTTATTGATTGAGCCATGACGTACTGATAACTTTACATATAGCAGCAGCGTCCGCCATATTGAGAGCCTCACTTTTATTGATTGAGCCATGACGTCCTGATAACCTTACAGGTAGACGCAGAGTCCGCCATATTGGAGCCTTACATTTATTGATTGAGCCATGACGTCCTGATAACCTTACATCTAGCAGCAGAGTCCGCCATATTGGAGCCTTACATTTATTGATTGAGCCATGACGTACTGACAACTTTACATATAGCAGCAGAGTCCGCCATATTGAGAGAATTACATTTATTGATTGAGCCATGACGTACTGATAACCTTACATATAGCACCAGAGTCCGCCATATTGGAGCCTTACATTTATTGATTGAGCGATGACGTACTGATAACTTTACATATCACAGCAGAGTCTGCCATATTGGAGCCTTACATTTATTGATTGAGCCATGACATACTGATAACTTTACATCTAGCAGCAGAGTCCACCATATAGGAGCCTTACATTTGTTGATTGAACCATGACGTCCTGATAACCTTACACATAGCAACAGAGTCCGCCATATTGGAGCCTTACATTTATTGATTGAGCCCTGACGTACTGATAACCTTACATATCGCAGCAGAGTCCGCCATATTGGAGCCTTACATTTAATGATTGAGCCATGACGTACTGATAATCTTAGATATAGCAACAGAGTCCGCCATATTGAGAGCCTTAGCTAAAGCGACAGAGCCCTGACATTTTCAGAGCCTTACATTTATTGATTTAGCCCTTAGATACAGCTAACCTTACATATAGCAACAGAGCCCGCCATATTGGAGCCTTACATTTATTGATTGAGCAATGACGTACTGATAACTTTACATATAGCAGCTGAGTCCGCCATATTGAGAGCCTTACATTTATTGATTGAGCCATGACGTACTGATAACTTTACATATCGCAGCAGAGTCCGCTACATTGGAGCCTTACATTTATTGATTGAGCCATGACGTACTGATAACTTTACATCTAGCAGCAGGGTCCGCTATATAGAGAGCCTTACATTTATTAATTGAGCCCTGACGTCCTGATAACCTTACATCTAGCAGGAGAGTCTGCCATATTGGAGCCTTACATTTATTGATTGAGCCCTTAGATACAGATAACCTTACATATAGCAGCAGAGTCCGCCATATTGGAGCCTTACATTTATTGATTGAGCCATGACGTACTGATAACCTTACAAATAGCAGCAGAGTCCGACATATTGGAGCCTTACATTTATTGATTGAGCCATGACGTACTGATAACTTTACATATAGCAGCAGATTGAGCCATATTGGAGCCTTTTTTTTATTGATTGAGCCATGACGTACTGATAACCTTACATATAGCAACAGAGTCCGCCATATTGAGAGCCTTTGCTAAAGCGACAGAGCCCTGACATTTTCAGAGCCTTACATTTATTGATTGAGCCATTAGATACAGTTAACCTTACATATAGCAACAGAGCCCGCCATATTGGAGCCTTACATTTATTGATTGAGCCATGACGTACTGATAACTTTACATATCGCAGCAGAGTCCGCCATATTGGAGCTGTACATTTATTGATTGAGCCATGACGTACTGATAACCTTTCATATCGCAGCAGAGTCCGCCATATTGGAGCCTTACATTTATTGATTGAGCCCTTAGATACAGATAACCTTACATATAGCAACAGAGTCCGCCACATTGAGAGCCTTACATTTATTGATTGAGCCATGATGTACTGATAACCTTACATATAGCAACATAGTCCGCCATATTGAGAGCCTTACATTTATTGATTGAGCCATGACGTACTGATAACTTTACATATCGCAGCAGAGTCCGCCATATTGGAGCTGTACATTTATTGATTGCGCCATGACGTACTGATAACCTTACATATAGCAACAGAGTCCGCCATATTGAGAGCCTTACATTAATTGATTGGTCCATGACGTGCTGATAACCTTACATGTAGCAGCAGAGTCTGCCATATTGAGAGCCTTACATTTATTGATTGAGCCCTGACGTCCTGATAACCTTACATCTAGCAGCAGAGTCAGTCATATTGAGAGCCTTACATTTATTGATTGAGCCATGATGTACTGATAACCTTACACATAGCAGCAGAGTCCGCCATATTAGAGCCTTACATTTATTGATTGAGCCATGACGTACTGATAACCTTACACATAGCCGCAGAGTCCGCCATATTGGAGCCCTACATTTATTGATTGAGCCCTTAGATACAGATAACCTTACATATAGCAGCAGAGTCCGCAATATTGAGAGCTTTACATTTATCAATTGAGCCCCGACGTCCTGATAACCTTACATCTAGCAGCAGCGTCCGCCATATTGGAGCCTTACTTTTATTGATTGAGCCATGACGTACTGATAACTTTACATATCGCAGCAGAGTCCTCCACATTGGAGCCGTACATTTATTGATTGAGCCATGAAGTACTGATAACTTTACATATAGCAGCAGAGTCCGCCATATTGGAGCCTTACATTTGTTGATTGAGCCATGACGTCCTGATAACCTTACATCTAGCAGCAGAGTCCGCCATATTGAGAGCCTTACATTTATTGATTGAGCCATGACGTACTGATAACCTTACATATAGCAGCAGAGTCCTCCATATTGAGAGCCTTAGGTAAAGCGACGGAGCCCTGACATTTTCAGAACCTTACATTTATTGATTGAGCCCTTAGATACAGATAACCTTACATATAGCAACAGAGTCCGCCATATTGGAGCCTTACATTTATTGATTGAGCCATGACGTACTGATAACTTTACATATAGCAGCAGAGTCCGCCATTTTGGAGCCTTACATTTATTGATTGAGCCATGACGTACTGATAACTTTACATCTAGCAGCAGAGTCCGCCATATTGAGAGCCTTACGTTTATTGATTGAGCCATGACGTACTGATAACCTTAGATACAGCAACAGAGTCCGCCATATTGGAGCCTTACATTTATTGATTGAACCATGACGTACTGATAACCTTACATATAGCAACAGAGTCCGCCATATTTGAGACTTACATTGATTGATTGAGCCCTTAGATACAGATAACCTTACATATCGCAGCAGAGTCCACCATATTGGAGCCTTACATTTATTCATTGAGCCATGATGTACTGATAACCTTACATATCGCAGCAGAGGCCGCCATATTGGAGCCTTACATTTATTGATTGAGCCCTTAGAAACAGATAACCTTACATATAGCAGCGGAGTCCACCATATTGAGAGCCTTACATTTATTGATTGAGCCATGACGTCCTGATAACCTTACACATAGCAGCAGAGTCCGCCATATTGGAGCCTTACATTTGTTGATTGAGCCCTTAGATACAGATAACCTTACATATAGCAGCAGAGTCCACCATATTGAGAGCCTTACATTTATTAATTGAGCCCTGACGTCCTGATAACCTTGCATCTAGCAGCAGAGTCTGCCATATTGGAGCCTTACATTTATCAATTGAGCCATGACGTACTGATAACTTTACATATAGCAGCAGAGTCCGCCATATTGGAGCCTTACATTTATTGATTGAGCCATGAAGTACTGATAACCTTACATATCGCAGCAGAGACCGCCATATTGGAGCCTTACATTTATTGATTGAGCCATGACGTACTGATAACTTTACATCTAGCAGCAGAGTCCGCCATATTGGAGCCATGACGTACTGATAACCTTAGATACAGCAACACAGTCCGCCATATTGGAGCCTTACATTTATTGATTGAGCCATGACGTACTGATAACCTTACATATAGCAACAGAGTCCGCCATATTTGAGCATTACATTGATTGATTGAGCCCTTGGATACAGATAACCATACATATCGCAGCTGAGTCCACCATTTTGGAGCCTCACATTTATTGATTGAGCCATGATGTACTGATAACCTTACATATCGCAGCAGAGGCCGCCATATTGGAGCCTTACATTTATTGACTGAGCCCTTAGATACAGATAACCTTACATATAGCAGCAGAGTCCACCATATTGAGAGCCTTACATTTATTGATTGAGCCATGACGTCCTGATAACCTTACACATAGCAGCAGAGTCCACCATATTGGAGCCTTGAATTTGTTGATTGAGCCCTTAGATACAGATAACCTTACATCTAGCAGCAGAGTCCGCCATATTGAGAGCCTTACATTTATTGATTGAGCCCTGACGTCCTGATAACCTTAAATCTAGTAGCAGAGTCCGCCATATTGAGAGCCTTACATTTAGTGATTGAGCCATGACGTCCTGATAACCTTACATCTAGCCGCAGAGTCCGCCATATTGAGAGCCTTACATTTATTGATTGAGTCATGACGTCCTGATAACCTTACATCTAGCAGCAGAGTCCGCCATATTGGAGCCTTACATTTATTGATTGAGCCATGACGTACTGATAACTTTACATATAGCAGCAGCGTCCGCCATATTGAGAGCCTCACTTTTATTGATTGAGCCATGACGTCCTGATAACCTTACAGGTAGACGCAGAGTCCGCCATATTGGAGCCTTACATTTATTGATTGAGCCATGACGTCCTGATAACCCTACATCTAGCAGCAGAGTCCGCCATATTGGAGCCTTACATTTATTGATTGAGCCATGACGTACTGACAACTTTACATATAGCAGCAGAGTCCGCCATATTGAGAGCCTTACATTTATTGATTGAGCCATGACGTACTGATAACCTTACATATAGCAACAGA
Organism: Triturus cristatus; assembly: GCF_964204655.1. NCBI lineage: Eukaryota > Metazoa > Chordata > Amphibia > Caudata > Salamandridae > Triturus > Triturus cristatus. The sequence goes on from NC_140591.1 coordinate 1,693,954,229, forward strand.
GTTCGCCATATTGGAGCCTTACATTTATTGATTGAGCCATGACGTACTGATAACTTTACATCTAGCCGCAGAGTCCGCCATATTGGAGCCTTATATTTATTTATTGAGTCATGACGTACTGATAACTTTACATATAGCAGCAGAGTCCGCCATATTGAGAGAATTACATTTATTGATTGAGCCATGACGTACTGATAACCTTACATATAGCAGCAGAGTCCGCCATATTGGAGCCTTACATTTATTGATTGAGCGATGACGTACTGATAACTTTACATATCGCAGCAGAGTCTGCCATATTGGAGCCTTACATTTATTGATTGAGCCATGACATACTGATAACTTTACATCTAGCAGCAGAGTCCACCATATAGGAGCCTTACATTTGTTGATTGAACCATGACGTCCTGATAACCTTACACATAGCAACAGAGTCCGCCATATTGGAGCCTTACATTTATTGATTGAGCCCTGACGTACTGATAACCTTACATATCGCAGCAGAGTCCCCCATATTGGAGCCTTACATTTATTGATTGAGCCATGACGTCCTGATAACCTTACATCTAGCAGCAGAGTCTGCCATATTGAGAGCCTTACATTTATTGATTGAGCCATGACGTCCTGATAACCTTACATCTAGCAGCAGAGTCCGCCATATTGGAGCCTTACATTTGTTGATTGAGCCCTTAGAGACAGATAACCTTACATATACCAACAGAGTCCGCCACATTGAGAGCCTTACATTTATTGATTGAGCCCTGACGTCCTGATAACCTTACATATAGCAACAGAGTCCGCCATATTGAGAGCCTTACATTTAGTGATTGAGCCATGACGTCCTGATAACCTTACATCTAGCCGCAGAGTCCGCCATATTGAGAGCCTTACATTTATTGATTGAGCCATGACGTCCTGATAACCTTACATCTAGCAGCAGAGTCCGCCATATTGGAGCCTTACATTTATTGATTGAGCCATGACGTACTGATAACTTTACATATAGCAGCAGCGTCCGCCATATTGAGAGCCTCACTTTTATTGATTGAGCCATGACGTCCTGATAACCTTACAGGTAGACGCAGAGTCCGCCATATTGGAGCCTTACATTTATTGATTGAGCCATGACGTCCTGATAACCTTACATCTAGCAGCAGAGTCCGCCATATTGGAGCCTTACATTTATTGATTGAGCCATGACGTACTGACAACTTTACATATAGCAGCAGAGTCCGCCATATTGAGAGAATTACATTTATTGATTGAGCCATGACGTACTGATAACCTTACATATAGCACCAGAGTCCGCCATATTGGAGCCTTACATTTATTGATTGAGCGATGACGTACTGATAACTTTACATATCGCAGCAGAGTCTGCCATATTGGAGCCTTACATTTATTGATTGAGCCATGACATACTGATAACTTTACATCTAGCAGCAGAGTCCACCATATAGGAGCCTTACATTTGTTGATTGAACCATGACGTCCTGATAACCTTACACATAGCAACAGAGTCCGCCATATTGGAGCCTTACATTTATTGATTGAGCCCTGACGTACTGATAACCTTACATATCGCAGCAGAGTCCGCCATATTGGAGCCTTACATTTAATGATTGAGCCATGACGTACTGATAATCTTAGATATAGCAACAGAGTCCGCCATATTGAGAGCCTTAGCTAAAGCGACAGAGCCCTGACATTTTCAGAGCCTTACATTTATTGATTTAGCCCTTAGATACAGCTAACCTTACATATAGCAACAGAGCCCGCCATATTGGAGCCTTACATTTATTGATTGAGCAATGACGTACTGATAACTTTACATATAGCAGCTGAGTCCGCCATATTGAGAGCCTTACATTTATTGATTGAGCCATGACGTACTGATAACTTTACATATCGCAGCAGAGTCCGCTACATTGGAGCCTTACATTTATTGATTGAGCCATGACGTACTGATAACTTTACATCTAGCAGCAGGGTCCGCTATATAGAGAGCCTTACATTTATTAATTGAGCTCTGACGTCCTGATAACCTTACATCTAGCAGGAGAGTCTGCCATATTGGAGCCTTACATTTATTGATTGAGCCCTTAGATACAGATAACCTTACATATAGCAGCAGAGTCCGCCATATTGGAGCCTTACATTTATTGATTGAGCCATGACGTACTGATAACCTTACAAATAGCAGCAGAGTCCGACATATTGGAGCCTTACATTTATTGATTGAGCCATGACGTACTGATAACTTTACATATAGCAGCAGATTGAGCCATATTGGAGCCTTACTTTTATTGATTGAGCCATGACGTACTGATAACCTTACATATAGCAACAGAGTCCGCCATATTGAGAGCCTTTGCTAAAGCGACAGAGCCCTGACATTTTCAGAGCCTTACATTTATTGATTGAGCCATTAGATACAGTTAACCTTACATATAGCAACAGAGCCCGCCATATTGGAGCCTTACATTTATTGATTGAGCCATGACGTACTGATAACTTTACATATCGCAGCAGAGTCCGCCATATTGGAGCTGTACATTTATTGATTGAGCCATGACGTACTGATAACCTTTCATATCGCAGCAGAGTCCGCCATATTGGAGCCTTACATTTATTGATTGAGCCCTTAGATACAGATAACCTTACATATTGCAACAGAGTCCGCCACATTGAGAGCCTTACATTTATTGATTGAGCCATGATGTACTGATAACCTTACATATAGCAACATAGTCCGCCATATTGAGAGCCTTACATTTATTGATTGAGCCATGACGTACTGATAACTTTACATATCGCAGCAGAGTCCGCCATATTGGAGCTGTACATTTATTGATTGCGCAATGACGTACTGATAACCTTACATATAGCAACAGAGTCCGCCATATTGAGAGCCTTACATTAATTGATTGGTCCATGACGTGCTGATAACCTTACATGTAGCAGCAGAGTCTGCCATATTGAGAGCCTTACATTTATTGATTGAGCCCTGACGTCCTGATAACCTTACATCTAGCAGCAGAGTCAGTCATATTGAGAGCCTTACATTTATTGATTGAGCCATGATGTACTGATAACCTTACACATAGCAGCAGAGTCCGCCATATTAGAGCCTTACATTTATTGATTGAGCCATGACGTACTGATAACCTTACACATAGCCGCAGAGTCCGCCATATTGGAGCCCTACATTTATTGATTGAGCCCTTAGATACAGATAACCTTACATATAGCAGCAGAGTCCGCAATATTGAGAGCTTTACATTTATCAATTGAGCCCCGACGTCCTGATAACCTTACATCTAGCAGCAGCGTCCGCCATATTGGAGCCTTACTTTTATTGATTGAGCCATGACGTACTGATAACCTTACACATAGCAGCAGAGTCCGCCATATTGGAGCCTTACATTTATTGATTGAGCCATGACGTACTGATAACTTTACATATCGCAGCAGAGTCCTCCACATTGGAGCCGTACATTTATTGATTGAGCCATGAAGTACTGATAACTTTACATATAGCAGCAGAGTCCGCCATATTGGAGCCTTACATTTGTTGATTGAGCCATGACGTCCTGATAACCTTACATCTAGCAGCAGAGTCCGCCATATTGAGAGCCTTACATTTATTGATTGAGCCATGACGTACTGATAACCTTACATATAGCAGCAGAGTCCTCCATATAGAGAGCCTTAGGTAAAGCGACGGAGCCCTGACATTTTCAGAACCTTACATTTATTGATTGAGCCCTTAGATACAGATAACCTTACATATAGCAACAGAGTCCGCCATATTGGAGCCTTACATTTATTGATTGAGCCATGACGTACTGATAACTTTACATATAGCAGCAGAGTCCGCCATTTTGGAGCCTTACATTTATTGATTGAGCCATGACGTACTGATAACTTTACATCTAGCAGCAGAGTCCGCCATATTGAGAGCCTTACGTTTATTGATTGAGCCATGACGTACTGATAACCTTAGATACAGCAACAGAGTCCGCCATATTGGAGCCTTACATTTATTGATTGAACCATGACGTACTGATAACCTTACATATAGCAACAGAGTCCGCCATATTTGAGACTTACATTGATTGATTGAGCCCTTAGATACAGATAACCTTACATATCGCAGCAGAGTCCACCATATTGGAGCCTTACATTTATTCATTGAGCCATGATGTACTGATAACCTTACATATCGCAGCAGAGGCCGCCATATTGGAGCCTTACATTTATTGATTGAGCCCTTAGAAACAGATAAACTTACATATAGCAGCAGAGTCCACCATATTGAGAGCCTTACATTTATTGATTGAGCCATGACGTCCTGATAACCTTACACATAGCAGCAGAGTCCGCCATATTGGAGCCTTACATTTGTTGATTGAGCCCTTAGATACAGATAACCTTACATATAGCAGCAGAGTCCACCATATTGAGAGCCTTACATTTATTAATTGAGCCCTGACGTCCTGATAACCTTGCATCTAGCAGCAGAGTCTGCCATATTGGAGCCTTACATTTATCAATTGAGCCATGACGTACTGATAACTTTACATATAGCAGCAGAGTCCGCCATATTGGAGCCTTACATTTATTGATTGAGCCATGAAGTACTGATAACCTTACATATCGCAGCAGAGACCGCCATATTGGAGCCTTACATTTATTGATTGAGCCATGACGTACTGATAACTTTACATCTAGCAGCAGAGTCCGCCATATTGGAGCCATGACGTACTGATAACCTTAGATACAGCAACACAGTCCGCCATATTGGAGCCTTACATTTATTGATTGAGCCATGACGTACTGATAACCTTACATATAGCAACAGAGTCCGCCATATTTCAGCATTACATTGATTGATTGAGCCCTTGGATACAGATAACCATACATATCGCAGCTGAGTCCACCATTTTGGAGCCTCACATTTATTGATTGAGCCATGATGTACTGATAACCTTACATATCGCAGCAGAGGCCGCCATATTGGAGCCTTACATTTATTGACTGAGCCCTTAGATACAGATAACCTTACATATAGCAGCAGAGTCCACCATATTGAGAGCCTTACATTTATTGATTGAGCCATGACGTCCTGATAACCTTACACATAGCAGCAGAGTCCACCATATTGGAGCCTTGAATTTGTTGATTGAGCCCTTAGATACAGATAACCTTACATCTAGCAGCAGAGTCCGCCATATTGAGAGCCTTACATTTATTGATTGAGCCCTGACGTCCTGATAACCTTAAATCTAGTAGCAGAGTCCGCCATATTGAGAGCCTTACATTTAGTGATTGAGCCATGACGTCCTGATAACCTTACATCTAGCCGCAGAGTCCGCCATATTGAGAGCCTTACATTTATTGATTGAGTCATGACGTCCTGATAAGCTTACATCTAGCAGCAGAGTCCGCCATATTGGAGCCTTACATTTATTGATTGAGCCATGACGTACTGATAACTTTACATATAGCAGCAGCGTCCGCCATATTGAGAGCCTCACTTTTATTGATTGAGCCATGACGTCCTGATAACCTTACAGGTAGACGCAGAGTCCGCCATATTGGAGCCTTACATTTATTGATTGAGCCATGACGTCCTGATAACCTTACATCTAGCAGCAGAGTCCGCCATATTGGAGCCTTACATTTATTGATTGAGCCATGACGTACTGACAACTTTACATATAGCAGCAGAGTCCGCCATATTGAAAGCCTTACATTTATTGATTGAGCCATGACGTACTGATAACCTTACATATAGCAGCAGAGTCCGCCATATTGGAGCCTTACATTTATTGATTGAGCGATGACGTACTGATAACTTTACATCTAGCCGCAGAGTCCGCCATATTGGAGCCTTACATTTATTTATTGAGTCATGACGTACTGATAACTTTACATATAGCAGCAGAGTCCGCCATATTGAGAGAATTACATTTATTGATTGAGCCATGACGTACTGATAACCTTACATATAGCACCAGAGTCCGCCATATTGGAGCCTTACATTTATTGATTGAGCGATGACGTACTGATAACTTTACATATCGCAGCAGAGTCTGCCATATTGGAGCCTTACATTTATTGATTGAGCCATGACATACTGATAACTTTACATCTAGCAGCAGAGTCCACCATATAGGAGCCTTACATTTGTTGATTGAACCATGACGTCCTGATAACCTTACACATAGCAACAGAGTCCGCCATATTGGAGCCTTACATTTATTGATTGAGCCCTGACGTACTGATAACCTTACATATCGCAGCAGAGTCCGCCATATTGGAGCCTTACATTTAATGATTGAGCCATGACGTACTGATAATCTTAGATATAGCAACAGAGTCCGCCATATTGAGAGCCTTAGCTAAAGCGACAGAGCCCTGACATTTTCAGAGCCTTACATTTATTGATTTAGCCCTTAGATACAGCTAACCTTACATATAGCAACAGAGCCCGCCATATTGGAGCCTTACATTTATTGATTGAGCAATGACGTACTGATAACTTTACATATAGCAGCTGAGTCCGCCATATTGAGAGCCTTACATTTATTGATTGAGCCATGACGTACTGATAACTTTACATATCGCAGCAGAGTCCGCTACATTGGAGCCTTACATTTATTGATTGAGCCATGACGTACTGATAACTTTACATCTAGCAGCAGGGTCCGCTATATAGAGAGCCTTACATTTATTAATTGAGCCCTGACGTCCTGATAACCTTACATCTAGCAGGAGAGTCTGCCATATTGGAGCCTTACATTTATTGATTGAGCCCTTAGATACAGATAACCTTACATATAGCAGCAGAGTCCGCCATATTGGAGCCTTACATTTATTGATTGAGCCATGACGTACTGATAACCTTACAAATAGCAGCAGAGTCCGACATATTGGAGCCTTACATTTATTGATTGAGCCATGACGTACTGATAACTTTACATATAGCAGCAGATTGAGCCATATTGGAGCCTTACTTTTATTGATTGAGCCATGACGTACTGATAACCTTACATATAGCAACAGAGTCCGCCATATTGAGAGCCTTTGCTAAAGCGACAGAGCCCTGACATTTTCAGAGCCTTACATTTATTGATTGAGCCATTAGATACAGTTAACCTTACATATAGCAACAGAGCCCGCCATATTGGAGCCTTACATTTATTGATTGAGCCATGACGTACTGATAACTTTACATATCGCAGCAGAGTCCGCCATATTGGAGCTGTACATTTATTGATTGAGCCATGACGTACTGATAACCTTTCATATCGCAGCAGAGTCCGCCATATTGGAGCCTTACATTTATTGATTGAGCCCTTAGATACAGATAATCTTACATATAGCAACAGAGTCCGCCATATTGAGAGCCTTACATTTATTGATTGAGCCATGATGTACTGATAACCTTACATATAGCAACATAGTCCGCCATATTGAGAGCCTTACATTTATTGATTGAGCCATGACGTACTGATAACTTTACATATCGCAGCAGAGTCCGCCATATTGGAGCTGTACATTTATTGATTGCGCCATGACGTACTGATAACCTTACATATAGCAACAGAGTCCGCCATATTGAGAGCCTTACATTAATTGATTGGTCCATGACGTGCTGATAACCTTACATGTAGCAGCAGAGTCTGCCATATTGAGAGCCTTACATTTATTGATTGAGCCCTGACGTCCTGATAACCTTACATCTAGCAGCAGAGTCAGTCATATTGAGAGCCTTACATTTATTGATTGAGCCATGATGTACTGATAACCTTACACATAGCAGCAGAGTCCGCCATATTAGAGCCTTACATTTATTGATTGAGCCATGACGTACTGATAACCTTACACATAGCCGCAGAGTCCGCCATATTGGAGCCCTACATTTATTGATTGAGCCCTTAGATACAGATAACCTTACATATAGCAGCAGAGTCCGCAATATTGAGAGCTTTACATTTATCAATTGAGCCCCGACGTCCTGATAACCTTACATCTAGCAGCAGCGTCCGCCATATTGGAGCCTTACATTTGTTGATTGAGCCCTTAGATACAGATAACCTTACACATAGCAGCAGAGTCCGCCATATTGGAGCCTTACATTTATTGATTGAGCCATGACGTACTGATAACTTTACATATCGCAGCAGAGTCCTCCACATTGGAGCCGTACATTTATTGATTGAGCCATGAAGTACTGATAACTTTACATATAGCAGCAGAGTCCGCCATATTGGAGCCTTACATTTGTTGATTGAGCCATGACGTCCTGATAACCTTACATCTAGCAGCAGAGTCCGCCATATTGAGAGCCTTACATTTATTGATTGAGCCATGACGTACTGATAACCTTACATATAGCAGCAGAGTCCTCCATATTGAGAGCCTTAGGTAAAGCGACGGAGCCCTGACATTTTCACAACCTTACATTTATTGATTGAGCCCTTAGATACAGATAACCTTACATATAGCAACAGAGTCCGCCATATTGGAGCCTTACATTTATTGATTGAGCCATGACGTACTGATAACTTTACATATAGCAGCAGAGTCCGCCATTTTGGAGCCTTACATTTATTGATTGAGCCATGACGTACTGATAACTTTACATCTAGCAGCAGAGTCCGCCATATTGAGAGCCTTACGTTTATTGATTGAGCCATTACGTACTGATAACCTTAGATACAGCAACAGAGTCCGCCATATTGGAGCCTTACATTTATTGATTGAACCATGACGTACTGATAACCTTACATATAGCAACAGAGTCCGCCATATTTGAGACTTACATTGATTGATTGAGCCCTTAGATACAGATAACCTTACATATCGCAGCAGAGTCCACCATATTGAGAGCCTTACATTTATTGATTGAGCCATGACGTCCTGATAACCTTACACATAGCAGCAGAGTCCGCCATATTGGAGCCTTACATTTGTTGATTGAGCCCTTAGATACAGATAACCTTAAATATAGCAGCAGAGTCCGCCATATTGAGAGCCTTACATTTATTGATTGAGCCCTGACGTCCTGATAACCTTACATCTAGCAGCAGAGTCCGCCATATTGAGAGCCTTACATTTATTGATTGAGCCATGACGTACTGATAACCTTACACATAGCAGCAGAGTCCGCCATATTGGAGCCTTACATTTATTGATTGAGTCCTTAGATACAGATAACCTTACATATAGCAGCAGAGTCCACCATATTGAGAGCCTTACATTTATTAATTGAGCCCTGACGTCCTGATAACCTTGCATCTAGCAGCAGAGTCTGCCATATTGGAGCCTTACATTTATCAATTGAGCCATGACGTACTGATAACTTTACATATAGCAGCAGAGTCCGCCATATTGGAGCCTTACATTTATTGATTGAGCCATGAAGTACTGATAACCTTACATATCGCAGCAGAGACCGCCATATTGGAGCCTTACATTTATTGATTGAGCCATGACGTACTGATAACTTTACATCTAGCAGCAGAGTCCGCCATATTGGAGCCATGACGTACTGATAACCTTAGATACAGCAACACAGTCCGCCATATTGGAGCCTTACATTTATTGATTGAGCCATGACGTACTGATAACCTTACATATAGCAACAGAGTCCGCCATATTTGAGGATTACATTGATTGATTGAGCCCTTAGATACAGATAACCATACATATCGCAGCTGAGTCCACCATTTTGGAGCCTCACATTTATTGATTGAGCCATGATGTACTGATAACCTTACATATCGCAGCAGAGGCCGCCATATTGGAGCCTTACATTTATTGACTGAGCCCTTAGATACAGATAACCTTACATATAGCAGCAGAGTCCACCATATTGAGAGCCTTACATTTATTGATTGAGCCATGACGTCCTGATAACCTTACACATAGCAGCAGAGTCCACCATATTGGAGCCTTGAATTTGTTGATTGAGCCCTTAGATACAGATAACCTTACATCTAGCAGCAGAGTCCGCCATATTGAGAGCCTTACATTTATTGATTGAGCCCTGACGTCCTGATAACCTTACATCTAGTAGCAGAGTCCGCCATATTGAGAGCCTTACATTTAGTGATTGAGCCATGACGTCCTGATAACCTTACATCTAGCCGCAGAGTCCGCCATATTGAGAGCCTTACATTTATTGATTGAGCCATGACGTCCTGATAACCTTACATATAGCAGCAGAGTCTGCCATATTGGAGCCTTACATTTATCAATTGAGCCATGACGTACTGATAACTTTACATATAGCAGCAGAGTCCGCCATATTGGAGCCTTACATTTATTGATTGAGCCATGAAGTACTGATAACCTTACATATCGCAGCAGAGACCGCCATATTGGAGCCTTACATTTATTGATTGAGCCATGACGTACTGATAACTTTACATCTAGCAGCAGAGTCCGCCATATTGGAGCCATGACATACTGATAACCTTAGATACAGCAACACAGTCCGCCATATTGGAGCCTTACATTTATTGATTGAGCCATGACGTACTGATAACCTTACATATAGCAACAGAGTCCGCCATATTTGAGCATTACATTGATTGATTGAGCCCTTAGATACAGATAACCATACATATCGCAGCTGAGTCCACCATTTTGGAGCCTCACATTTATTGATTGAGCCATGATGTACTGATAACCTTACATATCGCAGCAGAGGCCGCCATATTGGAGCCTTACATTTATTGACTGAGCCCTTAGATACAGATAACCTTACATATAGCAGCAGAGTCCACCATATTGAGAGCCTTACATTTATTGATTGAGCCATGACGTCCTGATAACCTTACACATAGCAGCAGAGTCCACCATATTGGAGCCTTGAATTTGTTGATTGAGCCCTTAGATACAGATAACCTTACATCTAGCAGCAGAGTCCGCCATATTGAGAGCCTTACATTTATTGATTGAGCCCTGACGTCCTGATAACCTTACATCTAGTAGCAGAGTCCGCCATATTGAGAGCCTTACATTTAGTGATTGAGCCATGACGTCCTGATAACCTTACATCTAGCCGCAGAGTCCGCCATATTGAGAGCCTTACATTTATTGATTGAGCCATGACGTCCTGATAACCTTACATCTAGCAGCAGAGTCCGCCATATTGGAGCCTTACATTTATTGATTGAGCCATGACGTACTGATAACTTTACATATAGCAGCAGCGTCCGCCATATTGAGAGCCTCACTTTTATTGATTGAGCCATGACGTCCTGATAACCTTACATCTAGCAGCAGAGTCTGCCATATTGAGAGCCTTACATTTATTGATTGAGCCATGACGTCCTGATAACCTTACATCTAGCAGCAGAGTCTGCCATATTGGAGCCTTACATTTGTTGATTGAGCCCTTAGAGACAGATAACCTTACATATACCAACAGAGTCCGCCACATTGAGAGCCTTACATTTATTGATTGAGCCCTGACGTCCTGATAACCTTACATATAGCAACAGAGTCCGCCATATTGAGAGCCTTACATTTAGTGATTGAGCCATGACGTCCTGATAACCTTACATCTAGCCGCAGAGTCCGCCATATTGAGAGCCTTACATTTATTGATTGAGCCATGACGTCCTGATAACCTTACATCTAGCAGCAGAGTCCGCCATATTGGAGCCTTACATTTATTGATTGAGCCATGACGTACTGATAACTTTACATATAGCAGCAGCGTCCGCCATATTGAGAGCCTCACTTTTATTGATTGAGCCATGACGTCCTGATAACCTTACAGGTAGACGCAGAGTCCGCCATATTGGAGCCTTACATTTATTGATTGAGCCATGACGTCCTGATAACCTTACATCTAGCAGCAGAGTCCGCCATATTGGAGCCTTACATTTATTGATTGAGCCATGACGTACTGACAACTTTACATATAGCAGCAGAGTCCGCCATATTGAGAGAATTACATTTATTGATTGAGCCATGACGTACTGATAACCTTACATATAGCACCAGAGTCCGCCATATTGGAGCCTTACATTTATTGATTGAGCGATGACGTACTGATAACTTTACATATCGCAGCAGAGTCTGCCATATTGGAGCCTTACATTTATTGATTGAGCCATGACATACTGATAACTTTACATCTAGCAGCAGAGTCCACCATATAGGAGCCTTACATTTGTTGATTGAACCATGACGTCCTGATAACCTTACACATAGCAACAGAGTCCGCCATATTGGAGCCTTACATTTATTGATTGAGCCCTGACGTACTGATAACCTTACATATCGCAGCAGAGTCCGCCATATTGGAGCCTTACATTTAATGATTGAGCCATGACGTACTGATAATCTTAGATATAGCAACAGAGTCCGCCATATTGAGAGCCTTAGCTAAAGCGACAGAGCCCTGACATTTTCAGAGCCTTACATTTATTGATTTAGCCCTTAGATACAGCTAACCTTACATATAGCAACAGAGCCCGCCATATTGGAGCCTTACATTTATTGATTGAGCAATGACGTACTGATAACTTTACATATAGCAGCTGAGTCCGCCATATTGAGAGCCTTACATTTATTGATTGAGCCATGACGTACTGATAACTTTACATATCGCAGCAGAGTCCGCTACATTGGAGCCTTACATTTATTGATTGAGCCATGACGTACTGATAACTTTACATCTAGCAGCAGGGTCCGCTATATAGAGAGCCTTACATTTATTAATTGAGCCCTGACGTCCTGATAACCTTACATCTAGCAGGAGAGTCTGCCATATTGGAGCCTTACATTTATTGATTGAGCCCTTAGATACAGATAACCTTACATATAGCAGCAGAGTCCGCCATATTGGAGCCTTACATTTATTGATTGAGCCATGACGTACTGATAACCTTACAAATAGCAGCAGAGTCCGACATATTGGAGCCTTACATTTATTGATTGAGCCATGAAGTACTGATAACTTTACATATAGCAGCAGATTGAGCCATATTGGAGCCTTACTTTTATTGATTGAGCCATGACGTACTGATAACCTTACATATAGCAACAGAGTCCGCCATATTGAGAGCCTTTGCTAAAGCGACAGAGCCCTGACATTTTCAGAGCCTTACATTTATTGATTGAGCCATTAGATACAGTTAACCTTACATATAGCAACAGAGCCCGCCATATTGGACCCTTACATTTATTGATTGAGCCATGACGTACTGATAACTTTACATATCGCAGCAGAGTCCGCCATATTGGAGCTGTACATTTATTGATTGAGCCATGACGTACTGATAACCTTTCATATCGCAGCAGAGTCCGCCATATTGGAGCCTTACATTTATTGATTGAGCCCTTAGATACAGATAACCTTACATATAGCAACAGAGTCCGCCACATTGAGAGCCTTACATTTATTGATTGAGCCATGATGTACTGATAACCTTACATATAGCAACATAGTCCGCCATATTGAGAGCCTTACATTTATTGATTGAGCCATGACGTACTGATAACTTTACATATCGCAGCAGAGTCCGCCATATTGGAGCTGTACATTTATTGATTGCGCCATGACGTACTGATAACCTTACATATAGCAACAGAGTCCGCCATATTGAGAGCCTTACATTAATTGATTGGTCCATGACGTGCTGATAACCTTACATGTAGCAGCAGAGTCTGCCATATTGAGAGCCTTACATTTATTGATTGAGCCCTGACGTCCTGATAACCTTACATCTAGCAGCAGAGTCAGTCATATTGAGAGCCTTACATTTATTGATTGAGCCATGATGTACTGATAACCTTACACATAGCAGCAGAGTCCGCCATATTAGAGCCTTACATTTATTGATTGAGCCATGACGTACTGATAACCTTACACATAGCCGCAGAGTCCGCCATATTGGAGCCCTACATTTATTGATTGAGCCCTTAGATACAGATAACCTTACATATAGCAGCAGAGTCCGCAATATTGAGAGCTTTACATTTATCAATTGAGCCCCGACGTCCTGATAACCTTACATCTAGCAGCAGCGTCCACCATATTGGAGCCTTACTTTTATTGATTGAGCCATGACGTACTGATAACCTTACACATAGCAGCAGAGTCCGCCATATTGGAGCCTTACATTTATTGATTGAGCCATGACGTACTGATAACTTTACATATCGCAGCAGAGTCCTCCACATTGGAGCCGTACATTTATTGATTGAGCCATGAAGTACTGATAACTTTACATATAGCAGCAGAGTCCGCCATATTGGAGCCTTACATTTGTTGATTGAGCCATGACGTCCTGATAACCTTACATCTAGCAGCAGAGTCCGCCATATTGAGAGCCTTACATTTATTGATTGAGCCATGACGTACTGATAACCTTACATATAGCAGCAGAGTCCTCCATATTGAGAGCCTTAGGTAAAGCGACGGAGCCCTGACATTTTCAGAACCTTACATTTATTGATTGAGCCCTTAGATACAGATAACCTTACATATAGCAACAGAGTCCGCCATATTGGAGCCTTACATTTATTGATTGAGCCATGACGTACTGATAACTTTACATATAGCAGCAGAGTCCGCCATTTTGGAGCCTTACATTTATTGATTGAGCCATGACGTACTGATAACTTTACATCTAGCAGCAGAGTCCGCCATATTGAGAGCCTTACGTTTATTGATTGAGCCATGACGTACTGATAACCTTAGATACAGCAACAGAGTCCGCCATATTGGAGCCTTACATTTATTGATTGAACCATGACGTACTGATAACCTTACATATAGCAACAGAGTCCGCCATATTGGAGCCTTACATTTATTGATTGAGCCCTTAGAAACAGATAACCTTACATATAGCAGCAGAGTCCACCATATTGAGAGCCTTACATTTATTGATTGAGCCATGACGTCCTGATAACCTTACACATAGCAGCAGAGTCCGCCATATTGGAGCCTTACATTTGTTGATTGAGCCCTTAGATACAGATAACCTTACATATAGCAGCAGAGTCCACCATATTGAGAGCCTTACATTTATTAATTGAGCCCTGACGTCCTGATAACCTTGCATCTAGCAGCAGAGTCTGCCATATTGGAGCCTTACATTTATCAATTGAGCCATGACGTACTGATAACTTTACATATAGCAGCAGAGTCCGCCATATTGGAGCCTTACATTGATTGATTGAGCCCTTAGATACAGATAACCTTACATATCGCAGCAGAGTCCACCATATTGGAGCCTTACATTTATTCATTGAGCCATGATGTACTGATAACCTTACATATCGCAGCAGAGGCCGCCATATTGGAGCCTTACATTTATTGATTGAGCCCTTAGAAACAGATAACCTTACATATAGCAGCAGAGTCCACCATATTGAGAGCCTTACATTTATTGATTGAGCCATGACGTCCTGATAACCTTACACATAGCAGCAGAGTCCGCCATATTGGAGCCTTACATTTGTTGATTGAGCCCTTAGATACAGATAACCTTACATATAGCAGCAGAGTCCACCATATTGAGAGCCTTACATTTATTAATTGAGCCCTGACGTCCTGATAACCTTGCATCTAGCAGCAGAGTCTGCCATATTGGAGCCTTACATTTATCAATTGAGCCATGACGTACTGATAACTTTACATATAGCAGCAGAGTCCGCCATATTGGAGCCTTACATTTATTGATTGAGTCCTTAGATACAGATAACCTTACATATAGCAGCAGAGTCCACCATATTGAGAGCCTTACATTTATTAATTGAGCCCTGACGTCCTGATAACCTTGCATCTAGCAGCAGAGTCTGCCATATTGGAGCCTTACATTTATCAATTGAGCCATGACGTACTGATAACTTTACATATAGCAGCAGAGTCCGCCATATTGGAGCCTTACATTTATTGATTGAGCCATGAAGTACTGATAACCTTACATATCGGAGCAGAGACCGCCATATTGGAGCCTTACATTTAGTGATTGAGCCATGACGTACTGATAACTTTACATCTAGCAGCAGAGTCCGCCATATTGGAGCCATGATGTACTGATAACCTTAGATACAGCAACACAGTCCGCCATATTGGAGCCTTACATTTATTGATTGAGCCATGACGTACTGATAACCTTACATATAGCAACAGAGTCCGCCATATTTGAGCATTACATTGATTGATTGAGCCCTTAGATACAGATAACCATACATATCGCAGCTGAGTCCACCATTTTGGAGCCTCACATTTATTGATTGAGCCATGATGTACTGATAACCTTACATATCGCAGCAGAGGCCGCCATATTGGAGCCTTACATTTATTGACTGAGCCCTTAGATACAGATAACCTTACATATAGCAGCAGAGTCCACCATATTGAGAGCCTTACATTTATTGATTGAGCCATGACGTCCTGATAACCTTACACATAGCAGCAGAGTCCACCATATTGGAGCCTTGAATTTGGTGATTGAGCCCTTAGATACAGATAACCTTACATCTAGCAGCAGAGTCCGCCATATTGAGAGCCTTACATTTATTGATTGAGCCCTGACGTCCTGATAACCTTACATCTAGTAGCAGAGTCCGCCATATTGAGAGCCTTACATTTATTGATTGAGCCATGACGTACTGATAACCTTACACATAGCAGCAGAGTCCGCCATATTATAGCCTTACCTTTATTGATTGAGTCCTTAGATACAGATAACCTTACATATAGCAGCAGAGTCCACCATATTGAGCGCCTTATATTTATTGAGCCCTGACGTCCTGATAACCTTACATCTAGCAGCAGAGTCTGCCATATTGGAGCCTTACATTTATCAATTGAGCCATGACGTACTGATAACTTTACATATAGCAGCAGAGTCCGCCATATTATAGCCTTACATTTATTGATTGAGCCATGACGTACTGATAACCTTACACATAGCAGCAGATTCCGCCATATTGGAGCCTTACATTTGTTGATTGAGCCCTTAGATACAGATAACCTTACATATAGCAACAGAGTCCGCCATATTGAGAGCCTTACATTTATTGATTGAGCCATGATGTACTGATAACCTTAGATACAGCAACAGAGTCCGCCATATTGGATCCTTACATTTATTGATTGAGCCATGACGTACTGATAACCTTACATATAGCAACAGAGTCCGTCATATTTGAGCCTTACATTGATTGATTGAACCCTTAGATACAGATAACCTTACATATCACAGCAGAGTCCACCATATTGGAGCCTTACATTTAATGATTGAGCCATGATGTACTGATAACCTTAGATACAGCAACAGAGTCCGCCATATTGGATCCTTACATTTATTGATTGAGCCATGACGTACTGATAACCTTACATATAGCAACAGAGTCCGCCATATTTGAGCCTTACATTGATTGATTGAACCCTTAGATACAGATAACCTTACATATCACAGCAGAGTCCACCATATTGGAGCCTTACATTTAATGATTGAGCCATGATGTACAGATAACCTTATATATCGCAGCAGAGGCCGCCATATTGGAGCCTTACATTTATTGATTGAGCCCTTAGATACAGATAACCTTACATATAGCAGCAGAGTCCACCATATTGAGAGCCTTACATTTATTGATTGAGCCATGATGTCCTGATAACCTTACACATAGCAGCAGAGTCCGCCATATTGGAGCCTTACATTTGTTGATTGAGCCCTTAGATACAGATAACCTTACCTATAGCAGCAGAGTCCGCCATATTGAGAGCCTTACATTTATTGATTGAGCCCTGACATCCTGATAACCTTACATCTAGCAGCAGAGTCCGCCATATTGAGAGCCTTACATTTATTGATTGAGCCATGACGTACTGATAACCTTACACATAGCAGCAGAGTCCGCCATATTGGAGCCTTACATTTATTGATTGAATCCTTAGATACAGATAACCTTACATATAGCAACAGAGTCCACCATATTGAGAGCCTTACATTTATTACTTGAGCCCTGACGTCCTGATAACCTTACATCTAGCAGCAGAGTCTGCCATATTGGAGCCTTACATTTATCAATTGAGCCATGACGTACTGATAACTTTACATATAGCAGCAGAGTCCGCCATAATGGAGCCTTACATTTATTGATTGAGCCATGACGTACTGATAACCTTACACATAGCAGCAGAGTCCGCCATATTGGAGCCTTACATTTGTTGATTGAGCCCTTAGATACAGATAATCTTACATATAGCAACAGAGTCCGCCATATTGAGAGCCTTACATTTATTGATTGAGCCCTGACGTCCTGATAACCTTACATCTAGCAGCAGAGTCCGCCATATTGAGAGGCTTACATTTATTGATTGAGCCATGACGTACTGATAAACTTACACATAGCAGCAGAGTCCGCCATATTGGAGCCTTACATTTATTGATTGAGCCCTTAGATACAGATAACCTTACATATAGCAGCAGAGTCCGCCAAATTGGAGCCTTACATTTATTGATTGAGCCATGACGTACTGATAACCTTACACATAGCAGCAGAGTCCGCCATATTGGAGCCTTACATTTGTTGATTGAGCCCTTAGATACAGATAACCTTACATATAGCAACAGAGTCTGCCATATTGAGAGCCTTACATTTATTGATTGAGCCCTGATGTCCTGATAACCTTACATCTAGCAGAAGAGTCCGCCATATTGGAGCCTTACATTTATCAATTGAGCCATGACGTACTGATAACTTTACATATAGCAGCAGAGTCTGCCATATTGGAGCCTTACATTTATTGATTGAGCCATGACGTACTGATAACTTTACATATAACAGCAGTGTCTGCCTTATTGGAGCCTTACATTTATTGATTGAGCCAGGACGTACTGATAACTTTACATATAGCAGCAGAGTCCGCCATATTGAGAGCCTTACATTTATTGATTGAGCTCTGACATCCTGATAACCTTACATCTAGCAGCAGAGTCCGCCATATTGAGAGCCTTACATTTATTGATTGAGCCATGACGTACTGATAACCTTACACATAGCAGCAGAGTCCGCCATATTGGAGCCTTACATTTATTGATTGAGTCCTTAGATACAGATAACCTTACATATAGCAACAGAGTCCACCATATTGAGAGCCTTACATTTATTACTTGAGCCCTGACGTCCTGATAACCTTACATCTAGCAGCAGAGTCTGCCATATTGGAGCCTTACATTTATCAATTGAGCCATGACGTACTGATAACTTTACATATAGCAGCAGAGTCCGCCATAATGGAGCCTTACATTTATTGATTGAGCCATGACGTACTGATAACCTTACACATAGCAGCAGAGTCCGCCATATTGGAGCCTTACATTTGTTGATTGAGCCCTTAGATACAGATAATCTTACATATAGCAACAGAGTCCGCCATATTGAGAGCCTTACATTTATTGATTGAGCCCTGACGTCCTGATAACCTTACATCTAGCAGCAGAGTCCGCCATATTGAGAGGCTTACATTTATTGATTGAGCCATGACGTACTGATAAACTTACACATAGCAGCAGAGTCCGCCATATTGGAGCCTTACATTTATTGATTGAGCCCTTAGATACAGATAACCTTACATATAGCAGCAGAGTCTGCCAAATTGGAGCCTTACATTTATTGATTGAGCCATGACGTACTGATAACCTTACACATAGCAGCAGAGTCCGCCATATTGGAGCCTTACATTTGTTGATTGAGCCCTTAGATACAGATAACCTTACATATAGCAACAGAGTCTGCCATATTGAGAGCCTTACATTTATTGATTGAGCCCTGATGTCCTGATAACCTTACATCTAGCAGAAGAGTCCGCCATATTGGAGCCTTACATTTATCAATTGAGCCATGACGTACTGATAACTTTACATATAGCAGCAGAGTCTGCCATATTGGAGCCTTACATTTATTGATTGAGCCATGACGTACTGATAACTTTACATATAACAGCAGTGTCTGCCTTATTGGAGCCTTACATTTATTGATTGAGCCAGGACGTACTGATAACTTTACATATAGCAGCAGAGTCCGCCATATTGGAGCCTTACATTTATTGATTGAGCCATGAAGTACTGATAACCTTACATATCGCAGCAGAGACCGCCATATTGGAGCCTTACATTTATTGATTGAGCCATGACGTACTGATAACTTTACATCTAGCAGCAGAGTCCGCCATATTGGAGCCATGACGTACTGATAACCTTAGATACAGCAACACAGTCCGCCATATTGGAGCCTTACATTTATTGATTGAGCCATGACGTACTGATAACCTTACATATAGCAACAGAGTCCGCCATATTTGAGCATTACATTGATTGATTGAGCCCTTGGATACAGATAACCATACATATCGCAGCTGAGTCCACCATTTTGGAGCCTCACATTTATTGATTGAGCCATGATGTACTGATAACCTTACATATCGCAGCAGAGGCCGCCATATTGGAGCCTTACATTTATTGACTGAGCCCTTAGATACAGATAACCTTACATATAGCAGCAGAGTCCACCATATTGAGAGCCTTACATTTATTGATTGAGCCATGACGTCCTGATAACCTTACACATAGCAGCAGAGTCCACCATATTGGAGCCTTGAATTTGTTGATTGAGCCCTTAGATACAGATAACCTTACATCTAGCAGCAGAGTCCGCCATATTGAGAGCCTTACATTTATTGATTGAGCCCTGACGTCCTGATAACCTTAAATCTAGTAGCAGAGTCCGCCATATTGAGAGCCTTACATTTAGTGATTGAGCCATGACGTCCTGATAACCTTACATCTAGCCGCAGAGTCCGCCATATTGAGAGCCTTACATTTATTGATTGAGTCATGACGTCCTGATAACCTTACATCTAGCAGCAGAGTCCGCCATATTGGAGCCTTACATTTATTGATTGAGCCATGACGTACTGATAACTTTACATATAGCAGCAGCGTCCGCCATATTGAGAGCCTCACTTTTATTGATTGAGCCATGACGTCCTGATAACCTTACAGGTAGACGCAGAGTCCGCCATATTGGAGCCTTACATTTATTGATTGAGCCATGACGTCCTGATAACCTTACATCTAGCAGCAGAGTCCGCCATATTGGAGCCTTACATTTATTGATTGAGCCATGACGTACTGACAACTTTACATATAGCAGCAGAGTCCGCCATATTGGAGCCTTACATTTATTGATTGAGCCCTTAGATACAGATAACCTTACATATAGCAGCAGAGTCCGCCAAATTGGAGCCTTACATTTATTGATTGAGCCATGACGTACTGATAACCTTACACATAGCAGCAGAGTCCGCCATATTGGAGCCTTACATTTGTTGATTGAGCCCTTAGATACAGATAACCTTACATATAGCAACAGAGTCTGCCATATTGAGAGCCTTACATTTATTGATTGAGCCCTGATGTCCTGATAACCTTACATCTAGCAGAAGAGTCCGCCATATTGGAGCCTTACATTTATCAATTGAGCCATGACGTACTGATAACTTTACATATAGCAGCAGAGTCTGCCATATTGGAGCCTTACATTTATTGATTGAGCCATGACGTACTGATAACTTTACATATAACAGCAGTGTCTGCCTTATTGGAGCCTTACATTTATTGATTGAGCCAGGACGTACTGATAACTTTACATATAGCAGCAGAGTCCGCCATATTGAGAGCCTTACATTTATTGATTGAGCCCTGACATCCTGATAACCTTACATCTAGCAGCAGAGTCCGCCATATTGAGAGCCTTACATTTATTGATTGAGCCATGACGTACTGATAACCTTACACATAGCAGCAGAGTCCGCCATATTGGAGCCTTACATTTATTGATTGAGTCCTTAGATACAGATAACCTTACATATAGCAACAGAGTCCACCATATTGAGAGCCTTACATTTATTACTTGAGCCCTGACGTCCTGATAACCTTACATCTAGCAGCAGAGTCTGCCATATTGGAGCCTTACATTTATCAATTGAGCCATGACGTACTGATAACTTTACATATAGCAGCAGAGTCCGCCATAATGGAGCCTTACATTTATTGATTGAGCCATGACGTACTGATAACCTTACACATAGCAGCAGAGTCCGCCATATTGGAGCCTTACATTTGTTGATTGAGCCCTTAGATACAGATAATCTTACATATAGCAACAGAGTCCGCCATATTGAGAGCCTTACATTTATTGATTGAGCCCTGACGTCCTGATAACCTTACATCTAGCAGCAGAGTCCGCCATATTGAGAGGCTTACATTTATTGATTGAGCCATGACGTACTGATAAACTTACACATAGCAGCAGAGTCCGCCATATTGGAGCCTTACATTTATTGATTGAGCCCTTAGATACAGATAACCTTACATATAGCAGCAGAGTCTGCCAAATTGGAGCCTTACATTTATTGATTGAGCCATGACGTACTGATAACCTTACACATAGCAGCAGAGTCCGCCATATTGGAGCCTTACATTTGTTGATTGAGCCCTTAGATACAGATAACCTTACATATAGCAACAGAGTCTGCCATATTGAGAGCCTTACATTTATTGATTGAGCCCTGATGTCCTGATAACCTTACATCTAGCAGAAGAGTCCGCCATATTGGAGCCTTACATTTATCAATTGAGCCATGACGTACTGATAACTTTACATATAGCAGCAGAGTCTGCCATATTGGAGCCTTACATTTATTGATTGAGCCATGACGTACTGATAACTTTACATATAACAGCAGTGTCTGCCTTATTGGAGCCTTACATTTATTGATTGAGCCAGGACGTACTGATAACTTTACATATAGCAGCAGAGTCCGCCATATTGGAGCCTTACATTTATTGATTGAGCCATGAAGTACTGATAACCTTACATATCGCAGCAGAGACCGCCATATTGGAGCCTTACATTTATTGATTGAGCCATGACGTACTGATAACTTTACATCTAGCAGCAGAGTCCGCCATATTGGAGCCATGACGTACTGATAACCTTAGATACAGCAACACAGTCCGCCATATTGGAGCCTTACATTTATTGATTGAGCCATGACGTACTGATAACCTTACATATAGCAACAGAGTCCGCCATATTTGAGCATTACATTGATTGATTGAGCCCTTGGATACAGATAACCATACATATCGCAGCTGAGTCCACCATTTTGGAGCCTCACATTTATTGATTGAGCCATGATGTACTGATAACCTTACATATCGCAGCAGAGGCCGCCATATTGGAGCCTTACATTTATTGACTGAGCCCTTAGATACAGATAACCTTACATATAGCAGCAGAGTCCACCATATTGAGAGCCTTACATTTATTGATTGAGCCATGACGTCCTGATAACCTTACACATAGCAGCAGAGTCCACCATATTGGAGCCTTGAATTTGTTGATTGAGCCCTTAGATACAGATAACCTTACATCTAGCAGCAGAGTCCGCCATATTGAGAGCCTTACATTTATTGATTGAGCCCTGACGTCCTGATAACCTTAAATCTAGTAGCAGAGTCCGCCATATTGAGAGCCTTACATTTAGTGATTGAGCCATGACGTCCTGATAACCTTACATCTAGCCGCAGAGTCCGCCATATTGAGAGCCTTACATTTATTGATTGAGTCATGACGTCCTGATAACCTTACATCTAGCAGCAGAGTCCGCCATATTGGAGCCTTACATTTATTGATTGAGCCATGACGTACTGATAACTTTACATATAGCAGCAGCGTCCGCCATATTGAGAGCCTCACTTTTATTGATTGAGCCATGACGTCCTGATAACCTTACAGGTAGACGCAGAGTCCGCCATATTGGAGCCTTACATTTATTGATTGAGCCATGACGTCCTGATAACCTTACATCTAGCAGCAGAGTCCGCCATATTGGAGCCTTACATTTATTGATTGAGCCATGACGTACTGACAACTTTACATATAGCAGCAGAGTCCGCCATATTGAGAGCCTTACATTTATTGATTGAGCCATGACGTACTGATAACCTTACATATAGCAACAGAGTTCGCCATATTGGAGCCTTACATTTATTGATTGAGCCATGACGTACTGATAACTTTACATCTAGCCGCAGAGTCCGCCATATTGGAGCCTTACATTTATTTATTGAGTCATGACGTACTGATAACTTTACATATAGCAGCAGAGTCTGCCATATTGAGAGAATTACATTTATTGATTGAGCCATGACGTACTGATAACCTTACATATAGCAGCAGAGTCCGCCATATTGGAGCCTTACATTTATTGATTGAGCGATGACGTACTGATAACTTTACATATCGCAGCAGAGTCTGCCATATTGGAGCCTTACATTTATTGATTGAGCCATGACATACTGATAACTTTACATCTAGCAGCAGAGTCCACCATATAGGAGCCTTACATTTGTTGATTGAACCATGACGTCCTGATAACCTTACACATAGCAACAGAGTCCGCCATATTGGAGCCTTACATTTATTGATTGAGCCCTGACGTACTGATAACCTTACATATCGCAGCAGAGTCCCCCATATTGGAGCCTTACATTTATTGATTGAGCCATGACGTCCTGATAACCTTACATCTAGCAGCAGAGTCTGCCATATTGAGAGCCTTACATTTATTGATTGAGCCATGACGTCCTGATAACCTTACATCTAGCAGCAGAGTCCGCCATATTGGAGCCTTACATTTGTTGATTGAGCCCTTAGAGACAGATAACCTTACATATACCAACAGAGTCCGCCACATTGAGAGCCTTACATTTATTGATTGAGCCCTGACGTCCTGATAACCTTACATATAGCAACAGAGTCCGCCATATTGAGAGCCTTACATTTAGTGATTGAGCCATGACGTCCTGATAACCTTACATCTAGCCGCAGAGTCCGCCATATTGAGAGCCTTACATTTATTGATTGAGCCATGACGTCCTGATAACCTTACATCTAGCAGCAGAGTCCGCCATATTGGAGCCTTACATTTATTGATTGAGCCATGACGTACTGATAACTTTACATATAGCAGCAGCATCCGCCATATTGAGAGCCTCACTTTTATTGATTGAGCCATGACGTCCTGATAACCTTACAGGTAGACGCAGAGTCCGCCATATTGGAGCCTTACATTTATTGATTGAGCCATGACGTCCTGATAACCTTACATCTAGCAGCAGAGTCCGCCATATTGGAGCCTTACATTTATTGATTGAGCCATGACGTACTGACAACTTTACATATAGCAGCAGAGTCCGCCATATTGAGAGAATTACATTTATTGATTGAGCCATGACGTACTGATAACCTTACATATAGCACCAGAGTCCGCCATATTGGAGCCTTACATTTATTGATTGAGCGATGACGTACTGATAACTTTACATATCGCAGCAGAGTCTGCCATATTGGAGCCTTACATTTATTGATTGAGCCATGACATACTGATAACTTTACATCTAGCAGCAGAGTCCACCATATAGGAGCCTTACATTTGTTGATTGAACCATGACGTCCTGATAACCTTACACATAGCAACAGAGTCCGCCATATTGGAGCCTTACATTTATTGATTGAGCCCTGACGTACTGATAACCTTACATATCGCAGCAGAGTCCGCCATATTGGAGCCTTACATTTAATGATTGAGCCATGACGTACTGATAATCTTAGATATAGCAACAGAGTCCGCCATATTGAGAGCCTTAGCTAAAGCGACAGAGCCCTGACATTTTCAGAGCCTTACATTTATTGATTTAGCCCTTAGATACAGCTAACCTTACATATAGCAACAGAGCCCGCCATATTGGAGCCTTACATTTATTGATTGAGCAATGACGTACTGATAACTTTACATATAGCAGCTGAGTCCGCCATATTGAGAGCCTTACATTTATTGATTGAGCCATGACGTACTGATAACTTTACATATCGCAGCAGAGTCCGCTACATTGGAGCCTTACATTTATTGATTGAGCCATGACGTACTGATAACTTTACATCTAGCAGCAGGGTCCGCTATATAGAGAGCCTTACATTTATTAATTGAGCTCTGACGTCCTGATAACCTTACATCTAGCAGGAGAGTCTGCCATATTGGAGCCTTACATTTATTGATTGAGCCCTTAGATACAGATAACCTTACATATAGCAGCAGAGTCCGCCATATTGGAGCCTTACATTTATTGATTGAGCCATGACGTACTGATAACCTTACAAATAGCAGCAGAGTCCGACATATTGGAGCCTTACATTTATTGATTGAGCCATGACGTACTGATAACTTTACATATAGCAGCAGATTGAGCCATATTGGAGCCTTACTTTTATTGATTGAGCCATGACGTACTGATAACCTTACATATAGCAACAGAGTCCGCCATATTGAGAGCCTTTGCTAAAGCGACAGAGCCCTGAAATTTTCAGAGCCTTACATTTATTGATTGAGCCATTAGATACAGTTAACCTTACATATAGCAACAGAGCCCGCCATATTGGAGCCTTACATTTATTGATTGAGCCATGGCGTACTGATAACTTTACATATCGCAGCAGAGTCCGCCATATTGGAGCTGTACATTTATTGATTGAGCCATGACGTACTGATAACCTTTCATATCGCAGCAGAGTCCGCCATATTGGAGCCTTACATTTATTGATTGAGCCCTTAGATACAGATAACCTTACATATAGCAACAGAGTCCGCCACATTGAGAGCCTTACATTTATTGATTGAGCCATGATGTACTGATAACCTTACATATAGCAACATAGTCCGCCATATTGAGAGCCTTACATTTATTGATTGAGCCATGACGTACTGATAACTTTACATATCGCAGCAGAGTCCGCCATATTGGAGCTGTACATTTATTGATTGCGCAATGACGTACTGATAACCTTACATATAGCAACAGAGTCCGCCATATTGAGAGCCTTACATTAATTGATTGGTCCATGACGTGCTGATAACCTTACATGTAGCAGCAGAGTCTGCCATATTGAGAGCCTTACATTTATTGATTGAGCCCTGACGTCCTGATAACCTTACATCTAGCAGCAGAGTCAGTCATATTGAGAGCCTTACATTTATTGATTGAGCCATGATGTACTGATAACCTTACACATAGCAGCAGAGTCCGCCATATTAGAGCCTTACATTTATTGATTGAGCCATGACGTACTGATAACCTTACACATAGCCGCAGAGTCCGCCATATTGGAGCCCTACATTTATTGATTGAGCCCTTAGATACAGATAACCTTACATATAGCAGCAGAGTCCGCAATATTGAGAGCTTTACATTTATCAATTGAGCCCCGACGTCCTGATAACCTTACATCTAGCAGCAGCGTCCGCCATATTGGAGCCTTACTTTTATTGATTGAGCCATGACGTACTGATAACCTTACACATAGCAGCAGAGTCCGCCATATTGGAGCCTTACATTTATTGATTGAGCCATGACGTACTGATAACTTTACATATCGCAGCAGAGTCCTCCACATTGGAGCCGTACATTTATTGATTGAGCCATGAAGTACTGATAACTTTACATATAGCAGCAGAGTCCGCCATATTGGAGCCTTACATTTGTTGATTGAGCCATGACGTCCTGATAACCTTACATCTAGCAGCAGAGTCCGCCATATTGAGAGCCTTACATTTATTGATTGAGCCATGACGTACTGATAACCTTACATATAGCAGCAGAGTCCTCCATATTGAGAGCCTTAGGTAAAGCGACGGAGCCCTGACATTTTCAGAACCTTACATTTATTGATTGAGCCCTTAGATACAGATAACCTTACATATAGCAACAGAGTCCGCCATATTGGAGCCTTACATTTATTGATTGAGCCATGACGTACTGATAACTTTACATATAGCAGCAGAGTCCGCCATTTTGGAGCCTTACATTTATTGATTGAGCCATGACGTACTGATAACTTTACATCTAGCAGCAGAGTCCGCCATATTGAGAGCCTTACGTTTATTGATTGAGCCATGACGTACTGATAACCTTAGATACAGCAACAGAGTCCGCCATATTGGAGCCTTACATTTATTGATTGAACCATGACGTACTGATAACCTTACATATAGCAACAGAGTCCGCCATATTTGAGACTTACATTGATTGATTGAGCCCTTAGATACAGATAACCTTACATATCGCAGCAGAGTCCACCATATTGGAGCCTTACATTTATTCATTGAGCCATGATGTACTGATAACCTTACATATCGCAGCAGAGGCCGCCATATTGGAGCCTTACATTTATTGATTGAGCCCTTAGAAACAGATAAACTTACATATAGCAGCAGAGTCCACCATATTGAGAGCCTTACATTTATTGATTGAGCCATGACGTCCTGATAACCTTACACATAGCAGCAGAGTCCGCCATATTGGAGCCTTACATTTGTTGATTGAGCCCTTAGATACAGATAACCTTACATATAGCAGCAGAGTCCACCATATTGAGAGCCTTACATTTATTAATTGAGCCCTGACGTCCTGATAACCTTGCATCTAGCAGCAGAGTCTGCCATATTGGAGCCTTACATTTATCAATTGAGCCATGACGTACTGATAACTTTACATATAGCAGCAGAGTCCGCCATATTGGAGCCTTACATTTATTGATTGAGCCATGAAGTACTGATAACCTTACATATCGCAGCAGAGACCGCCATATTGGAGCCTTACATTTATTGATTGAGCCATGACGTACTGATAACTTTACATCTAGCAGCAGAGTCCGCCATATTGGAGCCATGACGTACTGATAACCTTAGATACAGCAACACAGTCCGCCATATTGGAGCCTTACATTTATTGATTGAGCCATGACGTACTGATAACCTTACATATAGCAACAGAGTCCGCCATATTTCAGCATTACATTGATTGATTGAGCCCTTGGATACAGATAACCATACATATCGCAGCTGAGTCCACCATTTTGGAGCCTCACATTTATTGATTGAGCCATGATGTACTGATAACCTTACATATCGCAGCAGAGGCCGCCATATTGGAGCCTTACATTTATTGACTGAGCCCTTAGATACAGATAACCTTACATATAGCAGCAGAGTCCACCATATTGAGAGCCTTACATTTATTGATTGAGCCATGACGTCCTGATAACCTTACACATAGCAGCAGAGTCCACCATATTGGAGCCTTGAATTTGTTGATTGAGCCCTTAGATACAGATAACCTTACATCTAGCAGCAGAGTCCGCCATATTGAGAGCCTTACATTTATTGATTGAGCCCTGACGTCCTGATAACCTTAAATCTAGTAGCAGAGTCCGCCATATTGAGAGCCTTACATTTAGTGATTGAGCCATGACGTCCTGATAACCTTACATCTAGCCGCAGAGTCCGCCATATTGAGAGCCTTACATTTATTGATTGAGTCATGACGTCCTGATAACCTTACATCTAGCAGCAGAGTCCGCCATATTGGAGCCTTACATTTATTGATTGAGCCATGACGTACTGATAACTTTACATATAGCAGCAGCGTCCGCCATATTGAGAGCCTCACTTTTATTGATTGAGCCATGACGTCCTGATAACCTTACAGGTAGACGCAGAGTCCGCCATATTGGAGCCTTACATTTATTGATTGAGCCATGACGTCCTGATAACCTTACATCTAGCAGCAGAGTCTGCCATATTGGAGCCTTACATTTATTGATTGAGCCATGACGTACTGACAACTTTACATATAGCAGCAGAGTCCGCCATATTGAAAGCCTTACATTTATTGATTGAGCCATGACGTACTGATAACCTTACATATAGCAGCAGAGTCCGCCATATTGGAGCCTTACATTTATTGATTGAGCGATGACGTACTGATAACTTTACATCTAGCCGCAGAGTCCGCCATATTGGAGCCTTACATTTATTTATTGAGTCATGACGTACTGATAACTTTACATATAGCAGCAGAGTCCGCCATATTGAGAGAATTACATTTATTGATTGAGCCATGACGTACTGATAACCTTACATATAGCACCAGAGTCCGCCATATTGGAGCCTTACATTTATTGATTGAGCGATGACGTACTGATAACTTTACATATCGCAGCAGAGTCTGCCATATTGGAGCCTTACATTTATTGATTGAGCCATGACATACTGATAACTTTACATCTAGCAGCAGAGTCCACCATATAGGAGCCTTACATTTGTTGATTGAACCATGACGTCCTGATAACCTTACACATAGCAACAGAGTCCGCCATATTGGAGCCTTACATTTATTGATTGAGCCCTGACGTACTGATAACCTTACATATCGCAGCAGAGTCCGCCATATTGGAGCCTTACATTTAATGATTGAGCCATGACGTACTGATAATCTTAGATATAGCAACAGAGTCCGCCATATTGAGAGCCTTAGCTAAAGCGACAGAGCCCTGACATTTTCAGAGCCTTACATTTATTGATTTAGCCCTTAGATACAGCTAACCTTACATATAGCAACAGAGCCCGCCATATTGGAGCCTTACATTTATTGATTGAGCAATGACGTACTGATAACTTTACATATAGCAGCTGAGTCCGCCATATTGAGAGCCTTACATTTATTGATTGAGCCATGACGTACTGATAACTTTACATATCGCAGCAGAGTCCGCTACATTGGAGCCTTACATTTATTGATTGAGCCATGACGTACTGATAACTTTACATCTAGCAGCAGGGTCCGCTATATAGAGAGCCTTACATTTATTAATTGAGCTCTGACGTCCTGATAACCTTACATCTAGCAGGAGAGTCTGCCATATTGGAGCCTTACATTTATTGATTGAGCCCTTAGATACAGATAACCTTACATATAGCAGCAGAGTCCGCCATATTGGAGCCTTACATTTATTGATTGAGCCATGACGTACTGATAACCTTACAAATAGCAGCAGAGTCCGACATATTGGAGCCTTACATTTATTGATTGAGCCATGACGTACTGATAACTTTACATATAGCAGCAGATTGAGCCATATTGGAGCCTTACTTTTATTGATTGAGCCATGACGTACTGATAACCTTACATATAGCAACAGAGTCCGCCATATTGAGAGCCTTTGCTAAAGCGACAGAGCCCTGACATTTTCAGAGCCTTACATTTATTGATTGAGCCATTAGATACAGTTAACCTTACATATAGCAACAGAGCCCGCCATATTGGAGCCTTACATTTATTGATTGAGCCATGACGTACTGATAACTTTACATATCGCAGCAGAGTCCGCCATATTGGAGCTGTACATTTATTGATTGAGCCATGACGTACTGATAACCTTTCATATCGCAGCAGAGTCCGCCATATTGGAGCCTTACATTTATTGATTGAGCCCTTAGATACAGATAACCTTACATATAGCAACAGAGTCCGCCATATTGAGAGCCTTACATTTATTGATTGAGCCATGATGTACTGATAACCTTACATATAGCAACATAGTCCGCCATATTGAGAGCCTTACATTTATTGATTGAGCCATGACGTACTGATAACTTTACATATCGCAGCAGAGTCCGCCATATTGGAGCTGTACATTTATTGATTGCGCCATGACGTACTGATAACCTTACATATAGCAACAGAGTCCGCCATATTGAGAGCCTTACATTAATTGATTGGTCCATGACGTGCTGATAACCTTACATGTAGCAGCAGAGTCTGACATATTGAGAGCCTTACATTTATTGATTGAGCCCTGACGTCCTGATAACCTTACATCTAGCAGCAGAGTCAGTCATATTGAGAGCCTTACATTTATTGATTGAGCCATGATGTACTGATAACCTTACACATAGCAGCAGAGTCCGCCATATTAGAGCCTTACATTTATTGATTGAGCCATGACGTACTGATAACCTTACACATAGCCGCAGAGTCCGCCATATTGGAGCCCTACATTTATTGATTGAGCCCTTAGATACAGATAACCTTACATATAGCAGCAGAGTCCGCAATATTGAGAGCTTTACATTTATCAATTGAGCCCCGACGTCCTGATAACCTTACATCTAGCAGCAGCGTCCGCCATATTGGAGCCTTACATTTGTTGATTGAGCCCTTAGATACAGATAACCTTACACATAGCAGCAGAGTCCGCCATATTGGAGCCTTACATTTATTGATTGAGCCATGACGTACTGATAACTTTACATATCGCAGCAGAGTCCTCCACATTGGAGCCGTACATTTATTTATTGAGCCATGAAGTACTGATAACTTTACATATAGCAGCAGAGTCCGCCATATTGGAGCCTTACATTTGTTGATTGAGCCATGACGTCCTGATAACCTTACATCTAGCAGCAGAGTCCGCCATATTGAGAGCCTTACATTTATTGATTGAGCCATGACGTACTGATAACCTTACATATAGCAGCAGAGTCCTCCATATTGAGAGCCTTAGGTAAAGCGACGGAGCCCTGACATTTTCAGAACCTTACATTTATTGATTGAGCCCTTAGATACAGATAACCTTACATATAGCAACAGAGTCCGCCATATTGGAGCCTTACATTTATTGATTGAGCCATGACGTACTGATAACTTTACATATAGCAGCAGAGTCCGCCATTTTGGAGCCTTACATTTATTGATTGAGCCATGACGTACTGATAACTTTACATCTAGCAGCAGAGTCCGCCATATTGAGAGCCTTACGTTTATTGATTGAGCCATGACGTACTGATAACCTTAGATACAGCAACAGAGTCCGCCATATTGGAGCCTTACATTTATTGATTGAACCATGACGTACTGATAACCTTACATATAGCAACAGAGTCCGCCATATTTGAGACTTACATTGATTGATTGAGCCCTTAGATACAGATAACCTTACATATCGCAGCAGAGTCCACCATATTGGAGCCTTACATTTATTCATTGAGCCATGATGTACTGATAACCTTACATATCGCAGCAGAGGCCGCCATATTGGAGCCTTACATTTATTGATTGAGCCCTTAGAAACAGATAACCTTACATATAGCAGCAGAGTCCACCATATTGAGAGCCTTACATTTATTGATTGAGCCATGACGTCCTGATAACCTTACACATAGCAGCAGAGTCCGCCATATTGGAGCCTTACATTTGTTGATTGAGCCCTTAGATACAGATAACCTTAAATATAGCAGCAGAGTCCGCCATATTGAGAGCCTTACATTTATTGATTGAGCCCTGATGTCCAGATAACCTTACATCTAGCAGCAGAGTCCGCCATATTGAGAGCCTTACATTTATTGATTGAGCCATGACGTACTGATAACCTTACACATAGCAGCAGAGTCCGCCATATTGGAGCCTTACATTTATTGATTGAGTCCTTAGATACAGATAACCTTACATATAGCAGCAGAGTCCACCATATTGAGAGCCTTACATTTATTAATTGAGCCCTGACGTCCTGATAACCTTGCATCTAGCAGCAGAGTCTGCCATATTGGAGCCTTACATTTATCAATTGAGCCATGACGTACTGATAACTTTACATATAGCAGCAGAGTCCGCCATATTGGAGCCTTACATTTATTGATTGAGCCATGAAGTACTGATAACCTTACATATCGCAGCAGAGACCGCCATATTGGAGCCTTACATTTATTGATTGAGCCATGACGTACTGATAACTTTACATCTAGCAGCAGAGTCCGCCATATTGGAGCCATGACGTACTGATAACCTTAGATACAGCAACACAGTCCGCCATATTGGAGCCTTACATTTATTGATTGAGCCATGACGTACTGATAACCTTACATATAGCAACAGAGTCCGCCATATTTGAGGATTACATTGATTGATTGAGCCCTTAGATACAGATAACCATACATATCGCAGCTGAGTCCACCATTTTGGAGCCTCACATTTATTGATTGAGATATGATGTACTGATAACCTTACATATCGCAGCAGAGGCCGCCATATTGGAGCCTTACATTTATTGACTGAGCCCTTAGATACAGATAACCTTACATATAGCAGCAGAGTCCACCATATTGAGAGCCTTACATTTATTGATTGAGCCATGACGTCCTGATAACCTTACACATAGCAGCAGAGTCCACCATATTGGAGCCTTGAATTTGTTGATTGAGCCCTTAGATACAGATAACCTTACATCTAGCAGCAGAGTCCGCCATATTGAGAGCCTTACATTTATTGATTGAGCCCTGACGTCCTGATAACCTTACATCTAGTAGCAGAGTCCGCCATATTGAGAGCCTTACATTTAGTGATTGAGCCATGACGTCCTGATAACCTTACATCTAGCCGCAGAGTCCGCCATATTGAGAGCCTTACATTTATTGATTGAGCCATGACGTCCTGATAACCTTACATCTAGCAGCAGAGTCCGCCATATTGGAGCCTTACATTTATTGATTGAGCCATGACGTACTGACAACTTTACATATAGCAGCAGAGTCCGCCATATTGAGAGCCTTACATTTATTGATTGAGCCATGACGTACTGATAACCTTACATATAGCAGCAGAGTCTGCCATATTGGAGCCTTACATTTATCAATTGAGCCATGACGTACTGATAACTTTACATATAGCAGCAGAGTCCGCCATATTGGAGCCTTACATTTATTGATTGAGCCATGAAGTACTGATAACCTTACATATCGCAGCAGAGACCGCCATATTGGAGCCTTACATTTATTTATTGAGCCATGACGTACTGATAACTTTACATCTAGCAGCAGAGTGCGCCATATTGGAGCCATGACGTACTGATAACCTTAGATACAGCAACACAGTCCGCCATATTGGAGCCTTACATTTATTGATTGAGCCATGACGTACTGATAACCTTACATATAGCAACAGAGTCCGCCATATTTGAGCATTACATTGATTGATTGAGCCCTTAGATACAGATAACCATACATATCGCAGCTGAGTCCACCATTTTGGAGCCTCACATTTATTGATTGAGCCATGATGTACTGATAACCTTACATATCGCAGCAGAGGCCGCCATATTGGAGCCTTACATTTATTGACTGAGCCCTTAGATACAGATAACCTTACATATAGCAGCAGAGTCCACCATATTGAGAGCCTTACATTTATTGATTGAGCCATGACGTCCTGATAACCTTACACATAGCAGCAGAGTCCACCATATTGGAGCCTTGAATTTGTTGATTGAGCCCTTAGATACAGATAACCTTACATCTAGCAGCAGAGTCCGCCATATTGAGAGCCTTACATTTATTGATTGAGCCCTGACGTCCTGATAACCTTACATCTAGTAGCAGAGTCCGCCATATTGAGAGCCTTACATTTAGTGATTGAGCCATGACGTCCTGATAACCTTACATCTAGCCGCAGAGTCCGCCATATTGAGAGCCTTACATTTATTGATTGAGCCATGACGTCCTGATAACCTTACATCTAGCAGCAGTTGAGTGGGTTTGAGTGGAAGGAAAGATCAGTTGGTGAGATGGGCTGAGCAGCAGGGAGGCTGCTCCTGGTGGGGCATTTATGGATATTAATCAAGGCCTAATCTGAGCTTGTTGTGGATCCTGCTTGAGAAATAAAGCTAAGATCTTGGACCACATCCCTGGACTACCTGGCTTTCTTTAATTGTAACACTGGCGACGAGTTAGAAGAACCTGCGTGCTGATTGGACTGTTAATAGTGAAGGTATCAATTTATTACGAACCTGCGTGCAACTTTAAGAAGTTTGGACTGTTTAAATTAGTGAAACTGAAGAAACTACAACCTGTGGACAAAATGCCCCACCAGTGACCTTGTCAACGGTCGCCCACGAAGTGAGGGTGTCAGTTTAAAGCTTTACTCGGTTTTGTGGACTTGAAGACATGAACTGTTCTAGCTGTATACTGTGTGTACTACATAGAAGTACCCCGGTGTTTGGGTCACATCGCGTTTTGAAGAGACATCTGGTATTTGTTTAAATGGAGGAATATTGAAAGGAATATTGGTGACTTGAGGAGCGTTGTTTGTATACAATGGACTGGCGTGTATTTGAACACTGCCGCTGCTTTTGGTGACTGGACAGAGGAGAGGCATTTCTACAAGTCAATTTAAAGCTTTAAAAACGACGCTCGAGTCCTGTAGCGCGTGCAGTAGTACCTGTTTGCTGTAAACCGCTGGGTTGCCATGGTTCCTCTTCCATGAGCGCTGTTGATGTCTGTCTGCATGCGACGACGTGCCGCGAGCCACCCGATGCATCATCGCCTGCGTGCCTCATACGTAGTATCGCAGGAAATGGAGCGGCGAGACACGGAGCAGTATGAAAGATTTCCGTGGTTGCTGGGAGCAAAGCAGAGGCGCATTTAGTGAGGCGGGGTGGTGCAGCATCGCACAAGGTGGAGCGGCGAGACACGGAGCGGTATGGTGGATTTCCTTGGTGAACTTGAACTCTGATCAGTCCTGAATTTCTGACTTTGACTTTAGGAAGAATGTTGCAAGTCCAGTCCAGTGAGAGGGCAGCCAATTGGGAAGTTTTTTTTGCTTGGGTGGCAGCGAGAATGCAAACGTCGCTGAGAGGAGTTTCTTTTGGTATTGCTGTTTGAAGCCTCGGGTGAGAGGTCGCTCACCGGTCACGTGACTGTTTTGTGACTTTTCTTCAATGTGTTATCTGAGCCTGTGCTATTTTGTCTAAGACCTTCCTTTTCTTTTACGTTGTTTTCCATGCTCTCTTTTAGGATTCGTGATGATGTGTGAACTTTGTTTAGTATATGTTGTGAGGCAGTACGCAAGTCCTAGGTCCAGTGCCTTTTGCAGAAGAGGAGGGTGTTTGTGTTACCTTCCAAGTCCTGCGAATGTTACTGCACAGTAGTGCGTAAATGGGCGTGGTAGGGGAAACGATATGTGTTTCCTGTGAGTTGTTGGTTATGAGGGTTCTACGTGTTGTGTGTTTGTATGGATAAGAGGGAGAAAGAGAGTATAGGGTGTGCTTAGTTAAACTTTACCTCGTGTGAGGTGTTGGTCTGTGTGTCACGTGTACGCACGTTAGAAGGTTTTTTAATTTGAGGCTTCTCAGGCTTACCTGTCTGGTGTTATTGATGTGTTTGTGGTTACCTCGTGTGAGGTGTTGGTCTGTGTGTTTAAGTACGCATGTCAGAAGATTCTTAATTTGAGTCTTCTCAGACTTACCTGTCTGGTTTTACCATTTGTTAGTGGTTACCTCGAGTGAGGTCTCGGTCTGTGTGTTATGGGTGCGCACGTAAGAAGACTAAGTCTTCTCAGACTTGCCTGTCTGGTTTTACCCATGAGTTGGTGGTTGCCTCGTGTGAGGTGTCGGTCTGTGTGTTATGGGTGCGCACGTTAGAAGATCCTTTCTAAGGCTTCTCGGACTTACCTGTCTGGTTTTACCCATGAGTGTTGGTTACTTGTGTGAAGTGTTGGCCTGTGCGTGGTGGATGTGCACGTTAGAAGACCCTTGTCAAGGCTTCTCAGACTTTACTGTCTGGTTTTACCTTTGGGTTTGTGGTACCTCGTGTGAGGTGTTGGTTTGCGTGTTATTGGTATGCACGTTAGAAGACCCCTAATGTGAGCCTTCTCAGACGTATGTCTGGTTGTACCCTTAATAGGTTACTTGGTGTGAATGGTTGGTCTGTGCGTCATGGGAGCGCACGCGTAGAAATTGTTTATCTTTTTATCATCTTGATTTGTTTGTCAGCAATGTTAATCTTTTCAAGTTTTTACTTGAAGATCATTTGTTTTTGGGATGTGTGTTTTTCTATCTTCGCACAGTTTATTTATTTGGCCTTGTTGCATAATGTACTTTGTTTTTGCATTTTTACTATCTTCACAATTTGCTCTAAGGTACATTGTTTTTGCATGTTCATATTTTTACTAATTTGATGAGGGGGGGATGTGTTGTAATCTAGGAAGTTTATAACGCATCTACTCTCTGTTGCTGTCCTTG
The DNA here is from genome assembly GCF_964204655.1 of Triturus cristatus. Classification (NCBI taxonomy): domain Eukaryota; kingdom Metazoa; phylum Chordata; class Amphibia; order Caudata; family Salamandridae; genus Triturus; species Triturus cristatus. The sequence continues at coordinate 1,693,992,254 of NC_140591.1, forward strand.
CCTTGCTGCTCAGTCTGTGTGATGTCATCGGAATGTTGAGTGGGTTTGAGTGGAAGGAAAGATCAGTTGGTGAGATGGGCTGAGCAGCAGGGAGGCTGCTCCTGGTGGGGCATTTATGGATATTAATCAAGGCCTAATCTGAGCTTGTTGTGGATCCTGCTTGAGAAATAAAGCTAAGATCTTGGACCACATCCCTGGACTACCTGGCTTTCTTTAATTGCAACATCCGCCATATTGGAGCCTTACATTTATTGATTGAGCCATGACGTACTGATAACTTTACATATAGCAGCAGCGTCCGCCATATTGAGAGCCTCACTTTTATTGATTGAGCCATGACGTCCTGATAACCTTACATCTAGCAGCAGAGTCTGCCATATTGAGAGCCTTACATTTATTGATTGAGCCATGACGTCCTGATAACCTTACATCTAGCAGCAGAGTCCGCCATATTGGAGCCTTACATTTGTTGATTGAGCCCTTAGAGACAGATAACCTTACATATACCAACAGAGTCCGCCACATTGAGAGCCTTACATTTATTGATTGAGCCCTGACGTCCTGATAACCTTACATATAGCAACAGAGTCCGCCATATTGAGAGCCTTACATTTAGTGATTGAGCCATGACGTCCTGATAACCTTTCATCTAGCCGCAGAGTCCGCCATATTGAGAGCCTTACATTTATTGATTGAGCCATGACGTCCTGATAACCTTACATCTAGCAGCAGAGTCCGCCATATTGGAGCCTTACATTTATTGATTGAGCCATGACGTACTGATAACTTTACATATAGCAGCAGCGTCCGCCATATTGAGAGCCTCACTTTTATTGATTGAGCCATGACGTCCTGATAACCTTACAGGTAGACGCAGAGTCCGCCATATTGGAGCCTTACATTTATTGATTGAGCCATGACGTCCTGATAACCTTACATCTAGCAGCAGAGTCCGCCATATTGGAGCCTTACATTTATTGATTGAGCCATGACGTACTGACAACTTTACATATAGCAGCAGAGTCCGCCATATTGAGAGAATTACATTTATTGATTGAGCCATGACGTACTGATAACCTTACATATAGCACCAGAGTCCGCCATATTGGAGCCTTACATTTATTGATTGAGCGTTGACGTACTGATAACTTTACATATCGCAGCAGAGTCTGCCATATTGGAGCCTTACATTTATTGATTGAGCCATGACATACTGATAACTTTACATCTAGCAGCAGAGTCCACCATATAGGAGCCTTACATTTGTTGATTGAACCATGACGTCCTGATAACCTTACACATAGCAACAGAGTCCGCCATATTGGAGCCTTACATTTATTGATTGAGCCCTGACGTACTGATAACCTTACATATCGCAGCAGAGTCCGCCATATTGGAGCCTTACATTTAATGATTGAGCCATGACGTACTGATAATCTTAGATATAGCAACAGAGTCCGCCATATTGAGAGCCTTAGCTAAAGCGACAGAGCCCTGACATTTTCAGAGCCTTACATTTATTGATTTAGCCCTTAGATACAGCTAACCTTACATATAGCAACAGAGCCCGCCATATTGGAGCCTTACATTTATTGATTGAGCAATGACGTACTGATAACTTTACATATAGCAGCTGAGTCCGCCATATTGAGAGCCTTACATTTATTGATTGAGCCATGACGTACTGATAACTTTACATATCGCAGCAGAGTCCGCTACATTGGAGCCTTACATTTATTGATTGAGCCATGACGTACTGATAACTTTACATCTAGCAGCAGGGTCCGCTATATAGAGAGCCTTACATTTATTAATTGAGCCCTGACGTCCTGATAACCTTACATCTAGCAGGAGAGGCTGCCATATTGGAGCCTTACATTTATTGATTGAGCCCTTAGATACAGATAACCTTACATATAGCAGCAGAGTCCGCCATATTGGAGCCTTACATTTATTGATTGAGCCATGACGTACTGATAACCTTACAAATAGCAGCAGAGTCCGACATATTGGAGCCTTACATTTATTGATTGAGCCATGACGTACTGATAACTTTACATATAGCAGCAGATTGAGCCATATTGGAGCCTTACTTTTATTGATTGAGCCATGACGTACTGATAACCTTACATATAGCAACAGAGTCCGCCATATTGAGAGCCTTTGCTAAAGCGACAGAGCCCTGACATTTTCAGAGCCTTACATTTATTGATTGAGCCATTAGATACAGTTAACCTTACATATAGCAACAGAGCCCGCCATATTGGAGCCTTACATTTATTGATTGAGCCATGACGTACTGATAACTTTACATATCGCAGCAGAGTCCGCCATATTGGAGCTGTACATTTATTGATTGACCCATGACGTACTGATAACCTTTCATATCGCAGCAGAGTCCGCCATATTGGAGCCTTACATTTATTGATTGAGCCCTTAGATACAGATAACCTTACATATAGCAACAGAGTCCGCCACATTGAGAGCCTTACATTTATTGATTGAGCCATGATGTACTGATAACCTTACATATAGCAACATAGTCCGCCATATTGAGAGCCTTACATTTATTGATTGAGCCATGACGTACTGATAACTTTACATATCGCAGCAGAGTCCGCCATATTGGAGCTGTACATTTATTGATTGCGCCATGACGTACTGATAACCTTACATATAGCAACAGAGTCCGCCATATTGAGAGCCTTACATTAATTGATTGGTCCATGACGTGCTGATAACCTTACATGTAGCAGCAGAGTCTGCCATATTGAGAGCCTTACATTTATTGATTGAGCCCTGACGTCCTGATAACCTTACATCTAGCAGCAGAGTCAGTCATATTGAGAGCCTTACATTTATTGATTGAGCCATGATGTACTGATAACCTTACACATAGCAGCAGAGTCCGCCATATTAGAGCCTTACATTTATTGATTGAGCCATGACGTACTGATAACCTTACACATAGCCGCAGAGTCCGCCATATTGGAGCCCTACATTTATTGATTGAGCCCTTAGATACAGATAACCTTACATATAGCAGCAGAGTCCGCAATATTGAGAGCTTTACATTTATCAATTGAGCCCCGACGTCCTGATAACCTTACATCTAGCAGCAGCGTCCACCATATTGGAGCCTTACTTTTATTGATTGAGCCATGACGTACTGATAACCTTACACATAGCAGCAGAGTCCGCCATATTGGAGCCTTACATTTATTGATTGAGCCATGACGTACTGATAACTTTACATATCGCAGCAGAGTCCTCCACATTGGAGCCGTACATTTATTGATTGAGCCATGAAGTACTGATAACTTTACATATAGCAGCAGAGTCCGCCATATTGGAGCCTTACATTTGTTGATTGAGCCATGACGTCCTGATAACCTTACATCTAGCAGCAGAGTCCGCCATATTGAGAGCCTTACATTTATTGATTGAGCCATGACGTACTGATAACCTTACATATAGCAGCAGAGTCCTCCATATTGAGAGCCTTAGGTAAAGCGACGGAGCCCTGACATTTTCAGAACCTTACATTTATTGATTGAGCCCTTAGATACAGATAACCTTACATATAGCAACAGAGTCCGCCATATTGGAGCCTTACATTTATTGATTGAGCCATGACGTACTGATAACTTTACATATAGCAGCAGAGTCCGCCATTTTGGAGCCTTACATTTATTGATTGAGCCATGACGTACTGATAACTTTACATCTAGCAGCAGAGTCCGCCATATTGAGAGCCTTACGTTTATTGATTGAGCCATGACGTACTGATAACCTTAGATACAGCAACAGAGTCCGCCATATTGGAGCCTTACATTTATTGATTGAACCATGACGTACTGATAACCTTACATATAGCAACAGAGTCCGCCATATTTGAGACTTACATTGATTGATTGAGCCCTTAGATACAGATAACCTTACATATCGCAGCAGAGTCCACCATATTGGAGCCTTACATTTATTCATTGAGCCATGATGTACTGATAACCTTACATATCGCAGCAGAGGCCGCCATATTGGAGCCTTACATTTATTGATTGAGCCCTTAGAAACAGATAACCTTACATATAGCAGCAGAGTCCACCATATTGAGAGCCTTACATTTATTGATTGAGCCCTGACGTCCTGATAACCTTACATATAGCAACAGAGTCCGCCATATTGAGAGCCTTACATTTAGTGATTGAGCCATGACGTCCTGATAACCTTTCATCTAGCCGCAGAGTCCGCCATATTGAGAGCCTTACATTTATTGATTGAGCCATGACGTCCTGATAACCTTACATCTAGCAGCAGAGTCCGCCATATTGGAGCCTTACATTTATTGATTGAGCCATGACGTACTGATAACTTTACATATAGCAGCAGCGTCCGCCATATTGAGAGCCTCACTTTTATTGATTGAGCCATGACGTCCTGATAACCTTACAGGTAGACGCAGAGTCCGCCATATTGGAGCCTTACATTTATTGATTGAGCCATGACGTCCTGATAACCTTACATCTAGCAGCAGAGTCCGCCATATTGGAGCCTTACATTTATTGATTGAGCCATGACGTACTGACAACTTTACATATAGCAGCAGAGTCCGCCATATTGAGAGAATTACATTTATTGATTGAGCCATGACGTACTGATAACCTTACATATAGCACCAGAGTCCGCCATATTGGAGCCTTACATTTATTGATTGAGCGTTGACGTACTGATAACTTTACATATCGCAGCAGAGTCTGCCATATTGGAGCCTTACATTTATTGATTGAGCCATGACATACTGATAACTTTACATCTAGCAGCAGAGTCCACCATATAGGAGCCTTACATTTGTTGATTGAACCATGACGTCCTGATAACCTTACACATAGCAACAGAGTCCGCCATATTGGAGCCTTACATTTATTGATTGAGCCCTGACGTACTGATAACCTTACATATCGCAGCAGAGTCCGCCATATTGGAGCCTTACATTTAATGATTGAGCCATGACGTACTGATAATCTTAGATATAGCAACAGAGTCCGCCATATTGAGAGCCTTAGCTAAAGCGACAGAGCCCTGACATTTTCAGAGCCTTACATTTATTGATTTAGCCCTTAGATACAGCTAACCTTACATATAGCAACAGAGCCCGCCATATTGGAGCCTTACATTTATTGATTGAGCAATGACGTACTGATAACTTTACATATAGCAGCTGAGTCCGCCATATTGAGAGCCTTACATTTATTGATTGAGCCATGACGTACTGATAACTTTACATATCGCAGCAGAGTCCGCTACATTGGAGCCTTACATTTATTGATTGAGCCATGACGTACTGATAACTTTACATCTAGCAGCAGGGTCCGCTATATAGAGAGCCTTACATTTATTAATTGAGCCCTGACGTCCTGATAACCTTACATCTAGCAGGAGAGGCTGCCATATTGGAGCCTTACATTTATTGATTGAGCCCTTAGATACAGATAACCTTACATATAGCAGCAGAGTCCGCCATATTGGAGCCTTACATTTATTGATTGAGCCATGACGTACTGATAACCTTACAAATAGCAGCAGAGTCCGACATATTGGAGCCTTACATTTATTGATTGAGCCATGACGTACTGATAACTTTACATATAGCAGCAGATTGAGCCATATTGGAGCCTTACTTTTATTGATTGAGCCATGACGTACTGATAACCTTACATATAGCAACAGAGTCCGCCATATTGAGAGCCTTTGCTAAAGCGACAGAGCCCTGACATTTTCAGAGCCTTACATTTATTGATTGAGCCATTAGATACAGTTAACCTTACATATAGCAACAGAGCCCGCCATATTGGAGCCTTACATTTATTGATTGAGCCATGACGTACTGATAACTTTACATATCGCAGCAGAGTCCGCCATATTGGAGCTGTACATTTATTGATTGACCCATGACGTACTGATAACCTTTCATATCGCAGCAGAGTCCGCCATATTGGAGCCTTACATTTATTGATTGAGCCCTTAGATACAGATAACCTTACATATAGCAACAGAGTCCGCCACATTGAGAGCCTTACATTTATTGATTGAGCCATGATGTACTGATAACCTTACATATAGCAACATAGTCCGCCATATTGAGAGCCTTACATTTATTGATTGAGCCATGACGTACTGATAACTTTACATATCGCAGCAGAGTCCGCCATATTGGAGCTGTACATTTATTGATTGCGCCATGACGTACTGATAACCTTACATATAGCAACAGAGTCCGCCATATTGAGAGCCTTACATTAATTGATTGGTCCATGACGTGCTGATAACCTTACATGTAGCAGCAGAGTCTGCCATATTGAGAGCCTTACATTTATTGATTGAGCCCTGACGTCCTGATAACCTTACATCTAGCAGCAGAGTCAGTCATATTGAGAGCCTTACATTTATTGATTGAGCCATGATGTACTGATAACCTTACACATAGCAGCAGAGTCCGCCATATTAGAGCCTTACATTTATTGATTGAGCCATGACGTACTGATAACCTTACACATAGCCGCAGAGTCCGCCATATTGGAGCCCTACATTTATTGATTGAGCCCTTAGATACAGATAACCTTACATATAGCAGCAGAGTCCGCAATATTGAGAGCTTTACATTTATCAATTGAGCCCCGACGTCCTGATAACCTTACATCTAGCAGCAGCGTCCACCATATTGGAGCCTTACTTTTATTGATTGAGCCATGACGTACTGATAACCTTACACATAGCAGCAGAGTCCGCCATATTGGAGCCTTACATTTATTGATTGAGCCATGACGTACTGATAACTTTACATATCGCAGCAGAGTCCTCCACATTGGAGCCGTACATTTATTGATTGAGCCATGAAGTACTGATAACTTTACATATAGCAGCAGAGTCCGCCATATTGGAGCCTTACATTTGTTGATTGAGCCATGACGTCCTGATAACCTTACATCTAGCAGCAGAGTCCGCCATATTGAGAGCCTTACATTTATTGATTGAGCCATGACGTACTGATAACCTTACATATAGCAGCAGAGTCCTCCATATTGAGAGCCTTAGGTAAAGCGACGGAGCCCTGACATTTTCAGAACCTTACATTTATTGATTGAGCCCTTAGATACAGATAACCTTACATATAGCAACAGAGTCCGCCATATTGGAGCCTTACATTTATTGATTGAGCCATGACGTACTGATAACTTTACATATAGCAGCAGAGTCCGCCATTTTGGAGCCTTACATTTATTGATTGAGCCATGACGTACTGATAACTTTACATCTAGCAGCAGAGTCCGCCATATTGAGAGCCTTACGTTTATTGATTGAGCCATGACGTACTGATAACCTTAGATACAGCAACAGAGTCCGCCATATTGGAGCCTTACATTTATTGATTGAACCATGACGTACTGATAACCTTACATATAGCAACAGAGTCCGCCATATTTGAGACTTACATTGATTGATTGAGCCCTTAGATACAGATAACCTTACATATCGCAGCAGAGTCCACCATATTGGAGCCTTACATTTATTCATTGAGCCATGATGTACTGATAACCTTACATATCGCAGCAGAGGCCGCCATATTGGAGCCTTACATTTATTGATTGAGCCCTTAGAAACAGATAACCTTACATATAGCAGCAGAGTCCACCATATTGAGAGCCTTACATTTATTGATTGAGCCATGACGTCCTGATAACCTTACACATAGCAGCAGAGTCCGCCATATTGGAGCCTTACATTTGTTGATTGAGCCCTTAGATACAGATAACCTTACATATAGCAGCAGAGTCCACCATATTGAGAGCCTTACATTTATTAATTGAGCCCTGACGTCCTGATAACCTTGCATCTAGCAGCAGAGTCTGCCATATTGGAGCCTTACATTTATCAATTGAGCCATGACGTACTGATAACTTTACATATAGCAGCAGAGTCCGCCATATTGGAGCCTTACATTTATTGATTGAGTCCTTAGATACAGATAACCTTACATATAGCAGCAGAGTCCACCATATTGAGAGCCTTACATTTATTAATTGAGCCCTGACGTCCTGATAACCTTGCATCTAGCAGCAGAGTCTGCCATATTGGAGCCTTACATTTATCAATTGAGCCATGACGTACTGATAACTTTACATATAGCAGCAGAGTCCGCCATATTGGAGCCTTACATTTATTGATTGAGCCATGAAGTACTGATAACCTTACATATCGCAGCAGAGACCGCCATATTGGAGCCTTACATTTAGTGATTGAGCCATGACGTACTGATAACTTTACATCTAGCAGCAGAGTCCGCCATATTGGAGCCATGATGTACTGATAACCTTAGATACAGCAACACAGTCCGCCATATTGGAGCCTTACATTTATTGATTGAGCCATGACGTACTGATAACCTTACATATAGCAACAGAGTCCGCCATATTTGAGCATTACATTGATTGATTGAGCCCTTAGATACAGATAACCATACATATCGCAGCTGAGTCCACCATTTTGGAGCCTCACATTTATTGATTGAGCCATGATGTACTGATAACCTTACATATCGCAGCAGAGGCCGCCATATTGGAGCCTTACATTTATTGACTGAGCCCTTAGATACAGATAACCTTACATATAGCAGCAGAGTCCACCATATTGAGAGCCTTACATTTATTGATTGAGCCATGACGTCCTGATAACCTTACACATAGCAGCAGAGTCCACCATATTGGAGCCTTGAATTTGTTGATTGAGCCCTTAGATACAGATAACCTTACATCTAGCAGCAGAGTCCGCCATATTGAGAGCCTTACATTTATTGATTGAGCCCTGACGTCCTGATAACCTTACATCTAGTAGCAGAGTCCGCCATATTGAGAGCCTTACATTTATTGATTGAGCCATGACGTACTGATAACCTTACACATAGCAGCAGAGTCCGCCATATTATAGCCTTACCTTTATTGATTGAGTCCTTAGATACAGATAACCTTACATATAGCAGCAGAGTCCACCATATTGAGCGCCTTACATTTATTGAGCCCTGACGTCCTGATAACCTTACATCTAGCAGCAGAGTCTGCCATATTGGAGCCTTACATTTATCAATTGAGCCATGACGTACTGATAACTTTACATATAGCAGCAGAGTCCGCCATATTATAGCCTTACATTTATTGATTGAGCCATGACGTACTGATAACCTTACACATAGCAGCAGATTCCGCCATATTGGAGCCTTACATTTGTTGATTGAGCCCTTAGATACAGATAACCTTACATATAGCAACAGAGTCCGCCATATTGAGAGCCTTACATTTATTGATTGAGCCATGATGTACTGATAACCTTAGATACAGCAACAGAGTCCGCCATATTGGATCCTTACATTTATTGATTGAGCCATGACGTACTGATAACCTTACATATAGCAACAGAGTCCGCCATATTTGAGCCTTACATTGATTGATTGAACCCTTAGATACAGATAACCTTACATATCACAGCAGAGTCCACCATATTGGAGCCTTACATTTAATGATTGAGCCATGATGTACAGATAACCTTATATATCGCAGCAGAGGCCGCCATATTGGAGCCTTACATTTATTGATTGAGCCCTTAGATACAGATAACCTTACATATAGCAGCAGAGTCCACCATATTGAGAGCCTTACATTTATTGATTGAGCCATGATGTCCTGATAACCTTACACATAGCAGCAGAGTCCGCCATATTGGAGCCTTACATTTGTTGATTGAGCCCTTAGATACAGATAACCTTACCTATAGCAGCAGAGTCCGCCATATTGAGAGCCTTACATTTATTGATTGAGCCCTGACATCCTGATAACCTTACATCTAGCAGCAGAGTCCGCCATATTGAGAGCCTTACATTTATTGATTGAGCCATGACGTACTGATAACCTTACACATAGCAGCAGAGTCCGCCATATTGGAGCCTTACATTTATTGATTGAATCCTTAGATACAGATAACCTTACATATAGCAACAGAGTCCACCATATTGAGAGCCTTACATTTATTACTTGAGCCCTGACGTCCTGATAACCTTACATCTAGCAGCAGAGTCTGCCATATTGGAGCCTTACATTTATCAATTGAGCCATGACGTACTGATAACTTTACATATAGCAGCAGAGTCCGCCATAATGGAGCCTTACATTTATTGATTGAGCCATGACGTACTGATAACCTTACACATAGCAGCAGAGTCCGCCATATTGGAGCCTTACATTTGTTGATTGAGCCCTTAGATACAGATAATCTTACATATAGCAACAGAGTCCGCCATATTGAGAGCCTTACATTTATTGATTGAGCCCTGACGTCCTGATAACCTTACATCTAGCAGCAGAGTCCGCCATATTGAGAGGCTTACATTTATTGATTGAGCCATGACGTACTGATAAACTTACACATAGCAGCAGAGTCCGCCATATTGGAGCCTTACATTTATTGATTGAGCCCTTAGATACAGATAACCTTACATATAGCAGCAGAGTCCGCCAAATTGGAGCCTTACATTTATTGATTGAGCCATGACGTACTGATAACCTTACACATAGCAGCAGAGTCCGCCATATTGGAGCCTTACATTTGTTGATTGAGCCCTTAGATACAGATAACCTTACATATAGCAACAGAGTCTGCCATATTGAGAGCCTTACATTTATTGATTGAGCCCTGATGTCCTGATAACCTTACATCTAGCAGAAGAGTCCGCCATATTGGAGCCTTACATTTATCAATTGAGCCATGACGTACTGATAACTTTACATATAGCAGCAGAGTCTGCCATATTGGAGCCTTACATTTATTGATTGAGCCATGACGTACTGATAACTTTACATATAACAGCAGTGTCTGCCTTATTGGAGCCTTACATTTATTGATTGAGCCAGGACGTACTGATAACTTTAAATATAGCAGCAGAGTCCGCCATATTGAGAGCCTTACATTTATTGATTGAGCCCTGACATCCTGATAACCTTACATCTAGCAGCAGAGTCCGCCATATTGAGAGCCTTACATTTATTGATTGAGCCATGACGTACTGATAACCTTACACATAGCAGCAGAGTCCGCCATATTGGAGCCTTACATTTATTGATTGAGTCCTTAGATACAGATAACCTTACATATAGCAACAGAGTCCACCATATTGAGAGCCTTACATTTATTACTTGAGCCCTGACGTCCTGATAACCTTACATCTAGCAGCAGAGTCTGCCATATTGGAGCCTTACATTTATCAATTGAGCCATGACGTACTGATAACTTTACATATAGCAGCAGAGTCCGCCATAATGGAGCCTTACATTTATTGATTGAGCCATGACGTACTGATAACCTTACACATAGCAGCAGAGTCCGCCATATTGGAGCCTTACATTTGTTGATTGAGCCCTTAGATACAGATAATCTTACATATAGCAACAGAGTCTGCCATATTGAGAGCCTTACATTTATTGATTGAGCCCTGATGTCCTGATAACCTTACATCTAGCAGCAGAGTCCGCCATATTGAGAGGCTTACATTTATTGATTGAGCCATGACGTACTGATAAACTTACACATAGCAGCAGAGTCCGCCATATTGGAGCCTTACATTTATTGATTGAGCCCTTAGATACAGATAACCTTACATATAGCAGCAGAGTCCGCCAAATTGGAGCCTTACATTTATTGATTGAGCCATGACGTACTGATAACCTTACACATAGCAGCAGAGTCCGCCATATTGGAGCCTTACATTTGTTGATTGAGCCCTTAGATACAGATAACCTTACATATAGCAACAGAGTCTGCCATATTGAGAGCCTTACATTTATTGATTGAGCCCTGATGTCCTGATAACCTTACATCTAGCAGAAGAGTCCGCCATATTGGAGCCTTACATTTATCAATTGAGCCATGACGTACTGATAACTTTACATATAGCAGCAGAGTCTGCCATATTGGAGCCTTACATTTATTGATTGAGCCATGACGTACTGATAACTTTACATATAACAGCAGTGTCTGCCTTATTGGAGCCTTACATTTATTGATTGAGCCAGGACGTACTGATAACTTTACATATAGCAGCAGAGTCCGCCATATTGAGAGCATTACATTTATTGATTGAGCCATGACGTACTGATAACCTTACATATAGCAACAGAGTCCCCCATATTGAGTCTTACATTTATTGATTGAGCCATGACGTACTGATCACCTTACACATAGCAGCAGAGTCCACCATATTGGAGCCTTACATTTATTGATTGAGCCATGACGTCCTGATAACCTTACATCTAGCAGCAGAGTCTGCCATATTGAGAGCCTTACATTTATTGATTGAGCCATGACGTCCTGATAACCTTACATCTAGCAGCAGAGTCCGCCATATTGGAGCCTTACATTTGTTGATTGAGCCCTTAGAGACAGATAACCTTACATATAGCAACAGAGTCCGCCACATTGAGAGCCTTACATTTATTGATTGAGCCCTGACGTCCTGATAACCTTACATATAGCAACAGAGTCCGCCATATTGAGAGCCTTACATTTAGTGATTGAGCCATGACGTCCTGATAACCTTACATCTAGCCGCAGAGTCCGCCATATTGAGAGCCTTACATTTATTGATTGAGCCATGACGTCCTGATAACCTTACATCTAGCAGCAGAGTCCGCCATATTGGAGCCTTACATTTATTGATTGAGCCATGACGTACTGATAACTTTACATATAGCAGCAGCGTCCGCCATATTGAGAGCCTCACTTTTATTGATTGAGCCATGACGTCCTGATAACCTTACAGGTAGACGCAGAGTCCGCCATATTGGAGCCTTACATTTATTGATTGAGCCATGACGTCCTGATAACCTTACATCTAGCAGCAGAGTCCGCCATATTGGAGCCTTACATTTATTGATTGAGCCATGACGTACTGACAACTTTACATATAGCAGCAGAGTCCGCCATATTGAGAGCCTTACATTTATTGATTGAGCCATGACGTACTCATAACCTTACATATAGCAACAGAGTTCGCTATATTGGAGCCTTACATTTATTGATTGAGCCATGACGTACTGATAACTTTACATCTAGCCTCAGAGTCCGCCATATTGGAGCCTTACATTTATTTATTGAGTCATGACGTACTGATAACTTTACATATAGCAGCAGAGTCCGCCATATTGAGAGAATTACATTTATTGATTGAGCCATGACGTACTGATAACCTTACATATAGCAGCAGAGTCCGCCATATTGGAGCCTTACATTTATTGATTGAGCGATGACGTACTGATAACTTTACATATCGCAGCAGAGTCTACCATATTGGAGCCTTACATTTATTGATTGAGCCATGACATACTGATAACTTTACATCTAGCAGCAGAGTCCACCATATAGGAGCCTTACATTTGTTGATTGAACCATGACGTACTGATAACCTTACATATCGCAGCAGAGTCCGCCATATTGGAGCCTTACATTTATTGATTGAGCCATGACGTCCTGATAACCTTACATCTAGCAGCAGAGTCTGCCATATTGAGAGCCTTACATTTATTGATTGAGCCATGACGTCCTGATAACCTTACATCTAGCAGCAGAGTCCGCCAAATTGGAGCCTTACATTTGTTGATTGAGCCCTTAGAGACAGATAACCTTACATATAGCAACAGAGTCCGCCACATTGAGAGCCTTACATTTATTGATTGAGCCCTGACGTCCTGATAACCTTACATATAGCAACAGAGTCCGCCATATTGAGAGCCTTACATTTAGTGATTGAGCCATGACGTCCTGATAACCTTACATCTAGCCGCAGAGTCCGCCATATTGAGAGCCTTACATTTATTGATTGAGCCATGACGTCCTGATAACCTTACATCTAGCAGCAGAGTCCGCCATATTGGAGCCTTACATTTATTGATTGAGCCATGACGTACTGATAACTTTACATATAGCAGCAGCGTCCGCCATATTGAGAGCCTCACTTTTATTGATTGAGCCATGACGTCCTGATAACCTTACAGGTAGACGCAGAGTCCGCCATATTGGAGCCTTACATTTATTGATTGAGCCATGACGTCCTGATAACCTTACATCTAGCAGCAGAGTCCGCCATATTGGAGCCTTACATTTATTGATTGAGCCATGACGTACTGACAACTTTACATATAGCAGCAGAGTCCGCCATATTGAGAGCCTTACATTTATTGATTGAGCCATGACGTACTGATAACCTTACATATAGCAACAGAGTTCGCCATATTGGAGCCTTACATTTATTGATTGAGCCATGACGTACTGATAACTTTACATCTAGCCGCAGAGTCCGCCATATTGGAGCCTTACATTTATTTATTGAGTCATGACGTACTGATAACTTTACATATAGCAGCAGAGTCCGCCATATTGAGAGAATTACATTTATTGATTGAGCCATGACGTACTGATAACCTTACATATAGCAGCAGAGTCCGCCATATTGGAGCCTTACATTTATTGATTGAGCGATGACGTACTGATAACTTTACATATCGCAGCAGAGTCTGCCATATTGGAGCCTTACATTTATTGATTGAGCCATGACATACTGATAACTTTACATCTAGCAGCAGAGTCCACCATATAGGAGCCTTACATTTGTTGATTGAACCATGACGTCCTGATAACCTTACACATAGCAACAGAGTCCGCCATATTGGAGCCTTACATTTATTGATTGAGCCCTGACGTACTGATAACCTTACATATCGCAGCAGAGTCCGCCATATTGGAGCCTTACATTTATTGATTGAGCCATGACGTACTGATAACCTTACACATAGCCGCAGAGTCCGCCATATTGGAGCCCTACATTTATTGATTGAGCCCTTAGATACAGATAACCTTACATATAGCAGCAGAGTCCGCAATATTGAGAGCTTTACATTTATCAATTGAGCCCCGACGTCCTGATAACCTTACATCTAGCAGCAGCGTCCACCATATTGGAGCCTTACTTTTATTGATTGAGCCATGACGTACTGATAACCTTACACATAGCAGCAGAGTCCGCCATATTGGAGCCTTACATTTATTGATTGAGCCATGACGTACTGATAACTTTACATATCGCAGCAGAGTCCTCCACATTGGAGCCGTACATTTATTGATTGAGCCATGAAGTACTGATAACTTTACATATAGCATTAGAGTCCGCCATATTGGAGCCTTACATTTGTTGATTGAGCCATGACGTCCTGATAACCTTACATCTAGCAGCAGAGTCCGCCATATTGAGAGCCTTACATTTATTGATTGAGCCATGACGTACTGATAACCTTACATATAGCAGCAGAGTCCTCCATATTGAGAGCCTTAGGTAAAGCGACGGAGCCCTGACATTTTCAGAACCTTACATTTATTGATTGAGCCCTTAGATACAGATAACCTTACATATAGCAACAGAGTCCGCCATATTGGAGCCTTACATTTATTGATTGAGCCATGACGTACTGATAACTTTACATATAGCAGCAGAGTCCGCCATTTTGGAGCCTTACATTTATTGATTGAGCCATGACGTACTGATAACTTTACATCTAGCAGCAGAGTCCGCCATATTGAGAGCCTTACGTTTATTGATTGAGCCATGACGTACTGATAACCTTAGATACAGCAACAGAGTCCGCCATATTGGAGCCTTACATTTATTGATTGAACCATGACGTACTGATAACCTTACATATAGCAACAGAGTCCGCCATATTTGAGACTTACATTGATTGATTGAGCCCTTAGATACAGATAACCTTACATATCGCAGCAGAGTCCACCATATTGGAGCCTTACATTTATTCATTGAGCCATGATGTACTGATAACCTTACATATCGCAGCAGAGGCCGCCATATTGGAGCCTTACATTTATTGATTGAGCCCTTAGAAACAGATAACCTTACATATAGCAGCAGAGTCCACCATATTGAGAGCCTTACATTTATCAATTGAGCCATGACGTACTGATAACTTTACATATAGCAGCAGAGTCCGCCATATTGGAGCCTTACATTTATTGATTGAGTCCTTAGATACAGATAACCTTACATATAGCAGCAGAGTCCACCATATTGAGAGCCTTACATTTATTAATTGAGCCCTGACGTCCTGATAACCTTGCATCTAGCAGCAGAGTCTGCCATATTGGAGCCTTACATTTATCAATTGAGCCATGACGTACTGATAACTTTACATATAGCAGCAGAGTCCGCCATATTGGAGCCTTACATTTATTGATTGAGCCATGAAGTACTGATAACCTTACATATCGCAGCAGAGACCGCCATATTGGAGCCTTACATTTAGTGATTGAGCCATGACGTACTGATAACTTTACATCTAGCAGCAGAGTCCGCCATATTGGAGCCATGATGTACTGATAACCTTAGATACAGCAACACAGTCCGCCATATTGGAGCCTTACATTTATTGATTGAGCCATGACGTACTGATAACCTTACATATAGCAACAGAGTCCGCCATATTTGAGCATTACATTGATTGATTGAGCCCTTAGATACAGATAACCATACATATCGCAGCTGAGTCCACCATTTTGGAGCCTCACATTTATTGATTGAGCCATGATGTACTGATAACCTTACATATCGCAGCAGAGGCCGCCATATTGGAGCCTTACATTTATTGACTGAGCCCTTAGATACAGATAACCTTACATATAGCAGCAGAGTCCACCATATTGAGAGCCTTACATTTATTGATTGAGCCATGACGTCCTGATAACCTTACACATAGCAGCAGAGTCCACCATATTGGAGCCTTGAATTTGTTGATTGAGCCCTTAGATACAGATAACCTTACATCTAGCAGCAGAGTCCGCCATATTGAGAGCCTTACATTTATTGATTGAGCCCTGACGTCCTGATAACCTTACATCTAGTAGCAGAGTCCGCCATATTGAGAGCCTTACATTTATTGATTGAGCCATGACGTACTGATAACCTTACACATAGCAGCAGAGTCCGCCATATTATAGCCTTACCTTTATTGATTGAGTCCTTAGATACAGATAACCTTACATATAGCAGCAGAGTCCACCATATTGAGCGCCTTACATTTATTGAGCCCTGACGTCCTGATAACCTTACATCTAGCAGCAGAGTCTGCCATATTGAGAGCCTTACATTTATTGATTGAGCCATGACGTCCTGATAACCTTACATCTAGCAGCAGAGTCCGCCAAATTGGAGCCTTACATTTGTTGATTGAGCCCTTAGAGACAGATAACCTTACATATAGCAACAGAGTCCGCCACATTGAGAGCCTTACATTTATTGATTGAGCCCTGACGTCCTGATAACCTTACATATAGCAACAGAGTCCGCCATATTGAGAGCCTTACATTTAGTGATTGAGCCATGACGTCCTGATAACCTTACATCTAGCCGCAGAGTCCGCCATATTGAGAGCCTTACATTTATTGATTGAGCCATGACGTCCTGATAACCTTACATCTAGCAGCAGAGTCCGCCATATTGGAGCCTTACATTTATTGATTGAGCCATGACGTACTGATAACTTTACATATAGCAGCAGCGTCCGCCATATTGAGAGCCTCACTTTTATTGATTGAGCCATGACGTCCTGATAACCTTACAGGTAGACGCAGAGTCCGCCATATTGGAGCCTTACATTTATTGATTGAGCCATGACGTCCTGATAACCTTACATCTAGCAGCAGAGTCCGCCATATTGGAGCCTTACATTTATTGATTGAGCCATGACGTACTGACAACTTTACATATAGCAGCAGAGTCCGCCATATTGAGAGCCTTACATTTATTGATTGAGCCATGACGTACTGATAACCTTACATATAGCAACAGAGTTCGCCATATTGGAGCCTTACATTTATTGATTGAGCCATGACGTACTGATAACTTTACATCTAGCCGCAGAGTCCGCCATATTGGAGCCTTACATTTATTTATTGAGTCATGACGTACTGATAACTTTACATATAGCAGCAGAGTCCGCCATATTGAGAGAATTACATTTATTGATTGAGCCATGACGTACTGATAACCTTACATATAGCAGCAGAGTCCGCCATATTGGAGCCTTACATTTATTGATTGAGCGATGACGTACTGATAACTTTACATATCGCAGCAGAGTCTGCCATATTGGAGCCTTACATTTATTGATTGAGCCATGACATACTGATAACTTTACATCTAGCAGCAGAGTCCACCATATAGGAGCCTTACATTTGTTGATTGAACCATGACGTCCTGATAACCTTACACATAGCAACAGAGTCCGCCATATTGGAGCCTTACATTTATTGATTGAGCCCTGACGTACTGATAACCTTACATATCGCAGCAGAGTCCGCCATATTGGAGCCTTACATTTATTGATTGAGCCATGACGTACTGATAACCTTACACATAGCAGCAGAGTCCGCCATATCGGAGCCTTACATTTATTGATTGAGCCATGACGTACTGATAACTTTACATCTAGCAGCAGAGTCCGCCATATTGGAGCCATACATTTAGTGATTGACCTCTGACATCCTGATAACCTTACATATAGCAGCAGAGTCCGCCATATTGAGAGCCTTACGTTTATTGATTGAGCCCTGACGTCCTGATAACCTTACATATAGCAGCAGAGTCCGTCATATTGAGAGCCTTAGGTAACGCGACAGAGCCCTGACATTTTCAGAGCCTTACATTTATTGATTGAGCCCTTAGATACAGATAACCTTACATATAGCAACAGAGCCCACCATATTGGAGCCTTTCATTTAATGCTTGAGCCATGACGTACTATAACCTTACATCTAGCAGCAGAGTCCGCCATATTGAGAGCCTTACATTTATTAATTGAGCCCTGACGTCCTGATAACCTTACATCTAGCAGCAGAGTCCGCCATATTGAGAGGCTGCCATTTGTTGATTGAGCCATGATGTCCTGATAACCTTACACATAGCAGCAGAGTCCGCCATATTGGAGCCTTACATTTATTGATTGAGCCATGACGTACTGATAACTTTACATATAGCAGCAGAGTCCGCCATATTGGAGCCTTACATTTATTGATTGAGCCCTTAGATACAGATGTTGGTGTTCCGTCAAATGCATCTGCAGTTGCTGCATCCAACATGTGTCTGTGTGTAGATGGGCATGGCACCATATTATGCACACCAGGTCACATGTGGAATCAGACGTAACGTGTGTATGTATGCATCGAACATGGACTTGCGAGACAAGGACATATCTGCGTAGTCTCAATGTATGTGTGATCAGTCTTGACATGTACCCCTTCATGGCAAGGTGTGTGGTCTGTCCTTTTTTCAAGGACATGTGACCTGTGCCTCTAGTGTTCCGCAACCTGTCTGTATGATAAACATCCTTCTTCTGCACATATGTGGATGTCTGTCACTCCTGTAATGCGTCTGCCTGTTCACTTACACTGGCCCACAGCTAGTTTCATGCCATGTCATGTTGACCTTGAGAATCCACGTTTGTAGCTGGCTCTTGGTAGGAGTGTCACCTGCCTTGCATACGTGTCCAGGATATATTGCAGAGACCTGACTCTGTATGTAGCATATGTGTATTGGCTGTTGAACATGTGCTCAGAACATTGACAGTGTTGTTGTACTATACTCACTCTTCATTGTCCCTTCCAAATTACTGCAGGGCTCCGCCTCTCCCCCGACCAATGCCAGACTTGGCTGCCCTGAGGGAACGTGACTGTATACGCCGCTACCGCTTCACCCAACCGTTGATTGAGAACTTGACCGCAAGGCTGGCACCACACCTCCAACCTCTACACAGGTATCCTACTGCACTGACACCCAAGATGAAGGTGATGGCAGCCCTACATTTCTTTGCCACGGGTACGTTTCAATATACCATAGCTGATGTTGGTGGCATGTCCCAGACCATATTCAGCCGTGTCCTGCATGATTTTTTAGAGGCCATGTTGGTTCACCTGGATGAGTTTATTCATTTCCCAACTCGTGAGCAGTTGACAGGTGTCAAGGGTGAGTTCTATGCCCTGGGAAGGATGCCCCATGTCATTGGGTCTATTGATGGGACACATGTGGCTTTGGTACCACCACAGGCACAGGAGGTAGCCTATCGCAACCGTAAACATTACCACTCCATTAATGCCCTTGTAGTGTGTCTTGCTAACATGGTGATTTCCCATGTCTGTGCTCGTTTTCCAGGATCAGCACACGATGCCTACATCATGAGGCGTAGCAGGGTGCCTGAAATGATGCTGCAGCTGCGCAACGAACAAGCATGTCTTGTTGGTGGGTATACTCTGTTAGTCCTGTATTTTGCGTCATCTTTATGTCTTACTGCTTCTCCTGACCCACTTCCGTCCATGATGTTTCCATGTAGGGGATTCTGGCTATCCCAACATGCCATGGCTGATCACGCCTCTCCGCAACCCCGGGACGGCTGCCGATCACCGGTACAACAACGCCCATGGGCAGACCAGGCGAGTGATAGAGAGGACTTTTGGCCTCCTGAAGAGCCGATTCCGGTGCCTCCACAAGACCGGCGGCTCCCTCCCATATGCACCGGTGAAGGTCTGCAAAATCTTCCTCGTGTGCTGCATGCTGCACAACATGGCAGTGGAGAAAGCTGTGCCACTCATCCTGGATCCGGATGAGCAGGAACATCCACCCGTGGAGGATGAAGGGCTTGGTGACGAGGCAAGTGATGTGGAGGAGGAGGAGGAAGAGGACATTCGGAGTCGGCTCATACGCAACTTCTTTGCTTAGTGGTGAGTTGCAGTGTCTGAGTGTGCACGCATTAAGCCTTGTGTGGCATGTGTTGCAATGTGTGGGTCCATCTGCATGTATGCTAAGTGACTCAGAGGTGTGTTTGGATGTGACACTCGAGTGATGGTGTAATAAAAGAATGTTTTCCCTGAGACACTATTTTCACCTAGCATGTTGACAACCTTATACGTGTCGAGTACATGCCCATGCATGCGGATGTGCTTCTTTTGGCTGACTTCTTGTGTGTCTCTCATCCCCAGGTATTTGCGCATGCTGTCTGCTGGTGGCATCGTTGTGCTCCTGCTATTCCTCATGAATACAGCAACGTGTGTTGAATCAGCGTTACATGCACGGACAAGTTTGAAAATCTCCTTAGGGTAAGGGATGCAGCACGGCTTTTTGGGTGTGGTATTTGTTTTGAATGTGTGTGCACTGCTCCTGTTCATGTTTGGTTACTTTGCATACATGTATAATCACCATGGGGCACATGACATGGAGCTGGATTCACCTGAATTGATGGTCACACTTGGTGACAGTCATCTGTAATGTGATTGTGAATTGTGATGAAGGCATCAATGTGTGTAACACTGCCCTCGGAAACATACGGGATGCACCGGGTTGACATAGTGTGGGACATCCCCATTAGAGGCACAATGGTGAAAAGCAGCCTCTCCGTGAGCAGCAGGGGGTGTTTGCCTCAAACCCGTCACTTGTGTGCCAGTTCAATGGATTTCCAGCATCTGTGGTGCAAAGGGGAGTGCCTGTGTAGGTCCCACATGTTCATCCACATGACCTGTGCATCTGTTAATATAGATGCACTTGCCTTCCGGCGAACATCACTAATAAAGGTGTCCCTCAGCCTCCAAGGTGCCTCATCTCTGTCAATGCAGGTCTCTTGCCACTGTGCATGTGGCATGTCTGGCATAGTTATCAGAGATCGTGCATATGAGTCTATGTGTAGAGTAGCAAGATGCAAGCTGTTTGTCAGGGATTATAATCTGTATTGTTCATGATGTCCATGGCTGTGTAGGTATTTTGGCATCTCAGTCCCCACAACGGCCACTTTGCTGATTGTGCATCCATTGTCTGTGTGTGTGCCATGTTGAACCAGACACTCCTTCCTTAACATACACCTTTTGCAGTAGTCCTTTCTGACATCCTTGTCTTTGTGTGCAACTTGTGGCATGGTTTTCAGGACATGGCGCATGCTGCTGCAGGCCCTGCAGGAAGGGCACACAGAGTTTCTATATTTGGCCTCACACACACGCCTATAAGATGCACCCCCCTTCCTCCCTCCACCCATTCATTTGGTTGTAATCAGCTTGTGTGTGACACAGTTGCGGTGGGAAAGGCTGGACCGTCTGCACATGCTACGTGCACATTGCACGTGCCTCGTGTCCTTGCATGTGCCACATCACGCTACACCATGATGTTGAGGCCACCCACCAAGCAATGTCCATCCAATACATCTGTTGCATGCACTCAGGCATGCACTAATCGCCCACACAACACCTTTGCATAATGTGTGCAACTACAAATGCCTACACAGCGCTGGCACGCCTTCCAGGGCCTGTCACAACAACCAGGTCATGTCCCTTATACTCCCCACCGGCTCTGTACCCCAACAAGGCCATGGGAGTGGTACTCCAGGCCTCTGCATGTAGTATGGTGTCGTTGTGGGATACATGGCACAGGTATCATGTCTCAGTGTGTCAGTCTACGATGTGTCCAGGATCCCCCTCTACACCACGACATGCGCACTGCATCTCATCATCATCTTGTGTCCCATTGACAGCCAGGTGCTCCTCACCCTCCTCAAAGACGCAGTCCTTGCCAGTTCTCATATTGAATAATGCATGCTATCCTTTGGCAGATGGCTGAACATCAGCCACCTGATGCTGGACTTGTATAGGACTGAGGTGTTCATCTGCGGATTGCCCCTTACAGGTGGCTCAACTGCTTGTGTCCCACCCGCAAGGGCCCTGCACAGGCACACAGTGTCCACGCACACGAGCTGGTGTGCATCATGGATTGTTTGCTCACATGTGCTATGCTGATCACCAGCATCTGTACCTCAGGCTGCAGCACACTCTGCATTATGCACAAGATCCACAGTTCGATCCACCTCAAGGCAAGACAGTTCATCCCCCAGGTCAACTACAACATCCGTGTCTAATCCTACCCTGCCCTCCACGGACAAGTACGTTACAACTCCCATGATACTTGTCCACATCCAGGGTGCATCTGCACAGCTCTGCTTCAACATCCGGCAACCTAGCCACATCACCGTCCAACAGAGATAGCTGCAATGGATCACTGTCAGCTGCAGGATGACCTTCACAATCCATGCCCACACTCAGGATGCAGCCCACGAAAACGACCCCAACACAACCTTGTGGCACTGTCATCCAAGACCCTATTTTGCCATCTCCATGCATCCAACCTTGGCCTGGTCACCATTCTCCACATCCACCTGACTCCAGCATGCAGGACATAGTTCTCCCACCTGGCTACACATACCTGGGACTCCCACCCCAGGACACTCCACATGATCCCTGACCTCTGCGCATGACTGTTGCTCTTCGAAATAGGTCTGTCCGCACAGTTGTGCAGGCACCCCCTCAGCTGGTTGGGCCCATCACGGGTGAGTATGGTGCTCCATGTCTGTATTGGATGATACATTGTGACCCATGTGTGTCCTGTGCCAGACTCAGACCCCAGGGTATGGATGGTTGGAGTTACTTCTAAACTCAGGCATGGTTTGACATTACAACACACACATGTTATGGAATAATGCTAAATGACGGCATCATCTTGTGATTTAGATGATTTTTATTAGTGGTGGGGTACGTGTTTGGGGGGATGAAAAGAGGTGCTCGCCGGGTGTCTAGAATCCAAAGTTCACAGGGGGAATTGGTATCCTTGCCATTGGAAGTCATCAGAGTCACAGTCTTTGTCAACATTGGTCAGACTGTGACCAGCAAGTCCATGTGGCAGAGAATGTCATTGGATGAGGTGCTGCTGTTGCGCCAGAGGGCCAGGTGCCAGGCCAGGTGACCTGGGAGAGGGTGATGGTCCGCTGACTCTCACAGTCTTTTGCGTGGACAACCCACCTTCCTCCGGGGACACTCAGAAGCAGGCCGTGACGATGTCTGTGATGCTCCGTCGGACGAATCCTCCTCCTCCTGATCCCTCCCTGTGGCTGGTGGTGATCTTCGCCTGGTGGCACAGGGAGGGTTGCTCATGTTTTCGGCAATCTGACGGACTGAACGGCTCATGTCCGTTTGCACCGCCACGAGCTCAGCCAGGCTTGCCTCCATCCGTCCTTGGTGTTGTCGTTGACTGGCATGTTGCTCGGCCTGCAGGGTCTTCATCTCCTCGAGGGTCCCCTTGATGTCTGTGAGGGTGGACACAATCTGGCTGATGCCCCTGGTGTCACGCCGGTATGTGTCCAGGATGTTGCGTACATGGGACATACCGGTTTCCTCAGCTGGCTGGTCATGTTCGCGCCTCCGCCGTCCTCCACTCCCACCACCCCTGCCAATTTGAGCCAGGCCTGCCGTTGTGGGCACATCGGGTCTCCGGGACCCCTGAGGGATGGCATTTGCGGGGTCGCCTGCCTCCTGCTGGGTTCATACCCATGTCATCCTGCGACGCGGCCACCATTTGCAGGCGACACAGTACTGTGTCAGGACACACTGTTTGTATAGCTCTGCCCTAGGCCATATGGGCTGAGGGCATTGGTGTCTGCTTCTGAGTTGCACAATGTGTTTTTTGAGGCCCACCCTCCCGGCATCACGGTCATCCTGTCTTGTGTTGGTGTTTTGTGTGGCCTGTGACTTGGCATGGCCTTGCTTGGTGCATGGGGCATGGAGCCGCTAGTGGCATGTGCGTGTTTTTTGAGTGTGGTTGTGTCCGGTGATGGCTTTGGGGTAGTTGCGTGCATTATTGGGAGTTGGGTTGTGGATGCGGTTCCCCCCATGTGAGGTGAGTTGTTTGTGTACTCACCAGGCTCGGCGACTCCTTCTACTCCGTGTACTCCCACCGGTGGCAGCGTGCGCATCACCTTCTCCTCCCAGGGATGGTAGTGTACCGGTCTGCGGTGTTCCCCTGGTTATATTCGCCCGTCATTTTGTGGCGGACCGTCCTCCGCAGATCGTACCACCTGGCTTGGCATTCATGCCTGGTCCTTCTGATGGGCGCAACAGCATTCACCCTCTCGACGATCCTCTGCCACATGGCTGATTTAGCTGTTACGCTGGTCTGTCTGACCAATGTTCCAAAGAGCTGTGGCTCGACTCTGATGATTTCGTTGACAAGGATCTCCAGCTCCTCCCTTGTGAACTTTGGATTCTTGTCTGTGGGCATGGTGTGGGGTGTGGGTGTGGATGGTTGTGGGTGTGTGGGTGTGGTTGTGAAGGTGTGTGTGTGAATGTGATGAGGGGGTGTTTGTGAAGGTGGTTGTGTGAAGGTGTGCAAGTGTAAGGTGTAGTCAAGGTTCAAGTATGGTGCAGTGGGTTGTCTGTGGGGTCTGTTGCAAAGGCTCATGGTTTGTGTGTGTGGGCCCTTTTTATTGGTCCATTTGTGGGTGTGGCTGTGTTTGAACTTTGGGTGGGTGTGTTATAAGTAGTGGTTGTGGTTTGGGCCTCTGTTTACCTGTTTGGCTGTTGCAGGTCAGTGTTTTGGATGTATTTGGGCTTGTTGGACGTGTTTTGTGGTGTTGTGCGATTCGAATTGACTCTCCTTGTGGTTCAGTACGAGTGTTTTTCGCGTCTGTAAGGTGCGTACATCGGCCATGTTGTTGTACAGCGCTCGCATTTGCTATGGCTTGGTACGACTCATACATGCGCGATGCTGGGTGAGGGTGTTGGTGTAGGGGCCTGGGGTAGGGTGCGTACAGGCATGGGCAGGGTGTATGGGCCTGGGGGTACATGCCGTACATACGGGAACCGGGGGTACGGCGCGTACATAGGGGGGGGCTGGGAGCGTACCCCCACCCCCGTATGGACGGTGCGTACCCCCACCCCCATATGGACGGTGCGTACCCACACACCCCCGTATGGACGGTGCGTACCCCCACCCCCGTATGGGACGTTGCGGACCCCTGCGGGGCTCCACAACGTCCATACGGGGGTGGGGGTCCGCACCGTCCATACAGGGGTGGGGGTCTGCACCGTCCATACAGGGGTGGGGGCCCGCAACGTCCATACGGGGGGGGTCCACACCATCCATACGGGGGTGGGGGTACGCTCCGTACATACGGGGGGTGGGGGTGCGCTCCGAACATAAGGGGGGGGTTCGGCACGTATGCGGGCACATGTTTGGACGTCTCCATGGTTGCTATAGAAGTTCGCTCCGCTTGTACATTCGGACGGATGGGACGGATCGTACTTGCGTGCTCGGACTTCAGTTTTCCGATTCGTACGTCAAATTGTCCGGGGACGTGTCAGAGACATTTCCCGATCCGAGGACGTGTCGGGGAATTTTCCCAATGCGATTTGTATGGACTTTTTCACATACGAATCGTACTTGCCAGTTTGTAAGGGACTTGTACGATGCGTACGGTAAAAAATCCGGATACGATTCGTACGGGGAATATTTTTAACGGATCGGAATCAGCACCTATGTGTGACACCTGAGCTGATAGTCTATAGAACGGAGCTAAAGGAGATATGGAGTATCCCTGGCGCGGCAAAAATTCCCTGGTTTATTCATGTAAAAAAGGAATGTTCTAGGCTGGGTAAACCTAGCCGGTGGAGTAACCCAGAGGAAGCATGCCCCTCAATCTCCCGTTCTGAACTAGTGAATGCCTATCGAATGAGTAAGCTAGCACAGCCCGTCCACAGGACAATTGACAGCTAAATTCTTATCTCTGAAGGAGGAATAATTATTTGAGCCTTTTCTAGATGACATCTATCCACACTTGGCAAGGAAATTATATGTTCAGTTCAGACTGGGTACCCTTCTACTCCGCGCCTTTTCCTGTAAATGGACGGGCGCGGTCCGGAGGGAGTGCCCAGCCTGTAGCTGGGAGGAAGAGTCAGAGCTCCAGGTCGTCTTTTTCTGCCCAGCCTACAAATCAGCAAGGAAGTACTGGCTCGTCCCTCTGTGTAGGAATTTTGGGTTTGTACACTGTCCTGAGGCACTTAGAGTTTTAAAAAGTACGACACTTGTAATCGTATTTGCTGTATCGCGATTCTTGACCTCCATGTGGCGCACACGCTGGATGTTTGTAGATAAGACCATACAACAATAATATTAATATTGCCCCCCCCCCCAAAAAAAAAATGATGGCTCTATAAAGAATCCTAATCCTTCTCTAGTTCCAATTTTCAAAAATGATTGAAGTCTGTATGTTTTTAGAAGCACAAGTCACTGTCTGGTATAATGAATTGCCCCTGTATGGCTATTTTACATTTTTAAGTAAACTTATACTATTAGGCCCAATGCTGTTATTAATCGTGGACTTTTAATCGGGCTTTGTTTTATCACGCCAGTGCCTCGGTCTCTGTAATCTTCCAGTTAACATAATTTTAGAAAATTATTGTATATAGATGATGGGTCAGTGCAAACTTTTTTTCTATTGTTAGAAGTACGGAGGTGCTGTAACCAGATTCATGCAAACAAGCATGGCAATCACTGTATAATTTTAAATTGTCATGAATTTTAATGTATTGTTCTTTTTAGGCATGCTTTTATGGTCGTCTGACCGAAATAAAGTTTTCATGATGATGATAAGTCAAGTCCAACTGCTCCGAAAATGTATCCCCAGCCCCTAGCTCACAAATGAAAGATAAAACAACAACATTATGGCTACCAAACTGAACATCTCAATCAACAATGTAAATAACTACAAATATGGTGTGAGCAGCAACTCATTAGAGAAGAACAGCAACCAGCCCATGACCCTACTAAAAACGTGCACATGAGCTACTGTATATAATCTACCAAAAATGTTGGTTGTCTTCACTTTCACGGTATTCTGCTTGTACTTATGCGTTGCTCAACAGAAATTCCACTTCTCCGAGGACGTACAATACCATCCCCACCACCCTGCACACCTGAATTCACACCCTGTTCGCTCTCACTCCATACTGTATCGTCAGACATAAGCATTTACCCGCTGTAACTGTTATTGTCATCACCTTGGCTCTCCAACCCGATGCCCACCATACTTTGCTACCTCCTCAAGTTCCAACGTTCACCATTAGACAACACTACATACCACTTATGCACCTCCTTGTCCTTAAAAGGCTCTAGAAAACTGTCAAACTCTTTTTTTCCCCTGCCAGACTTTATTTTTAACCAATCTCTGGGAGCAACCCTCACCTTGTCCTTAACCTTTCGTCTGTGAGTGATCTCAGGCACACTGACCCTCATATTGGAACCTTTGCTGACACCCGTGAACATTCCATCAATCATATCACACATCCAGGACGGGCAAAGTTTTGAATGCGGTTTTCTTCCATCCATCACACAAAAAGGAATGCTTCCAGTAACTGAGTTTTCTGTAGTGCGGTACACCCACACTAAATCACAAATAAAGTTCTCCACATCCAACCGATTAGCATCAGCCATCTGCAGGGCTCCTTTCAACATGCGGTTGGCCCTTTCAAGCATTCCATTAGAATGCAGGTTGTACAGAGACGTATGTGAATGCTTGATACCACACGACAACAAGAATTCATACATCTCACCTGAGGTGAGTTGAGTCCTTTTGTCAGTGATGAGCACGGTTGGGAAACCCTCTTCTCTAAAGACCTCCTTGAGCACACTGATGGTTGCTCGCGTGGTAATATCACACAGATTTTCCAAGAAGCCATCGTAAATGTACATCACTCATAGCTATAGCAAATCTCTTTCCATGCCCCAACCCACTCATGGGACCAATGAAGTCTAAACAAACACTGTGTCATGCTTAACCAGGACCAGTAAGCCTATCCCCAACTTCAACCTTGTTTCACTCTCATTACACTGGAAGCAGCTCTCTACCAAATCTACAATGCTGCCATCCATGCTGGGTCACCAAAACTCATTCCTTATCCGTTTCTTTCTGACAGTTTGGCTCAATTGTCCTTCGTGAGCTAACTCAAACAATCTCTTGTGTACCCCTACAAGGGAAATCAATTTATCGCCTCTCAGAATTATAGTACCTCTGTTGATGGGCAGTTCACCATAACCTTACAATATGGTCGTTGACATAATGGAAGGGCACTCTCTCTTCTTTTGCCATACTTGATCATGCTTTTCACCTTTGTCAACACCTCATCACTTTCCATTGCTTTTACCCATTCTGCTTCACTTACCACACTGCTCCCTCGCTCTTATTACTTATTACTGCATCTCCATCTACAATCTACCATTGCAGTGACAACTGTGAAAGGCAATTGGCTTGAACATTTCTTCAACCTGGAATAAACTCCATTTCATAGTCATATTACTGTAATTGTGATGCAAGCCAGGCTAACCTAGCCGAGCTTTTGCCCGTACAACCAGGAAATAGAATTTTTAACAGAGGTTTGTGATCAGTGCGCAACACAACACGGCTGCCCCACTCATACGTACGGAATTACTCAAGACCCCATGCTGCTGCCAATGCCTCTCTCTCTATAACCACCTGGTGTCGTTCAGTATTACTTTACATGCGTGACTGTTTTTTCACCCACACCATGCATTTATGACAATAAGGCACCTGTGCCCGTAGCACTCGCATCCACTGTAACAAACGTATTGAGTGTAGTATCAAATGGTACTAAAATCTGTGCTCTACATATTTCCTCCTTGATTTTAACAAAGCAAACTTGCTGTGAAGTACCCCATTCAAATTTCACACCTTTCCTCATCAGCACTTTCAAACACTCGGTTTTGCTGGCGAAATCTGTGACAAATGTTGATTAATACTCTATAAGTCCCAAAAATGATCTCAGTTGCTCTTTATCTTTAACTTTACAACAAACAATTGATGGACGGAATGCTGACAATGCAGACATTCTCCCCCAGTCAAGAGATCTGGGTTAAATCCACCGTTCTTTAGCCCACTCTGCCACCCCAGTTCAGACATGGCCATATGCAAATCAGTCTTGACCCTGTGCCTCATGGGAACAGTCCAGCCCAAACTGCCAAGCCATGTCTTCCCTGGACCGGAATCAAGCATCCTAGGACCGGTTTCTGGCTATCAGCCGTCATCAGCCAGGATAGCTTGACTCCAGTGGCGTAGTGAGCACGGGTCCCACGTCTGGGAATACCCATCCCACTTAGGGCGAAAAGCGTTACAACAAACAAATGATGGACGGAATGCTGACAATCCTGACATTCTCCCCCAGTCAAGAGATCTGGGTTAAATCCATCGTTCTTTTGCCCACTACACCACCCCAGTTTAGACATGGCCATATGCAAATCAGTCTTGACCCTGTGCCTCATGGGAACAGTCCAGCCCGAACTGCCAAGCCATGTCTTCCCTGGACCGGAATCAAGCATCCTAGGACCGGTTTCTGGCTATCAGCCGTCATCAGCCAGGTCTCAAATTCCGGTAAATGATCCAAGGCTGGTTTTAAAGTGACATTGCGATTATGTTCTGTATGTACAGCATCACCAAACACAAGTATATCGTCCGGGAAAAATATAAAATCTTCCAAACCCTTAAAGATTACATTCATCATTCTCTGGAAGACACTTGCTGCTGAGGATAGTCCAAAAGGCATTCCAGTGACTGGAAGGTGTCTTCCTTTGTGATGAATACCATCAAGGACTTGAATCTCCCTCCTTTTCGTAAGAGTAAGAATTGATATTAAGAAGTGGGAAATTGTCAGATACGATGTTCTGATTCAATCCCAGCAAGTCAACATATAATCTCAGTTTCCCATCTTTCACTCCACTCTCTAACATATCTTGCAACAGTTGTTTGACCTCTTCTATTATCCTAGTGGGCACTTTCCTAACTTTATGCTGCACGGGAACAGCATTGGCTTTAATTTTATCTCATGCACATAACCACGCAGCTCCCCTAAATACCTTCTCTGCATCCTGTAAAATGTCTTTCAACGTTGTGTCTTCTACCACCATGACCTGGTTGGTTTGGAGCATGTGGATTAATGGGTATATGCAAATCACACTGATGGTACCAGCCAAGGATAGGTGGTCTTGATTCAGCTACGTAAACCTTCCCTTTAACGCTCCTATCCTTGAATACTATTTCAGTTTCCATATACTCAATAAGGTCAACCTGTTCACTCTGGTATCCACCAAGATCGATATCCTTAGGTAACAAACGTACACTCGGCCACTCCTTGGTGAACATACTCTTAGGAATTATTTTGTAGAGTGACCCGGAGTCCACCATCAATTCTACTAATTGATTTTTAATGGTAAACTCAGCTTTGGGTCTACTAAATCTGGCTGAACGGACATCCGCGGTCTGATCCTCATTTACGCACAAAATTCGGTCACACAACCCAACATAAGTGCACTCATCCATGTTCTCTCGCACGACTGCCACTTTTCCCTTCACGGTGCGTCTACTCCTACACATTTCTGCAAAATGTCCCCTACACCCACACTTTCTGCAGTCCTTCCAAATAGCATACCAATTTCTGGCCTCAGAGGACTGATAGATCCTTCCAAACCTACTGCAGTTTTTGGCAGACAACCTGTTAATACTTACTTGTCTACGCAAGCACCTAGGGCCTCCCTTAGAGGTTGCTGCTATGTAACTCTCCACAATTGAGACTGAACTGGACTCCTTGCCCTCCCTTCTTTCTATTTCTGCATACAGGACTCTGATTCTTCCACCATCTTTGCTATCTCAATGGCATCTTTTAACAAAGGATCTTTAGCTGCCCATGATCTCTCTTGCATTTTCCTACTCCGGCACTGCACTATAAACTCTAATCATTTTGTCAGCCATCACTCCAAACTTGCACTGCACTTATAGCTCTCTCAGATGTGCAATAAACTCATCCAAAGATTTACCCTCCCTTTGAGGTTGAGTGTAAAACCTATGTCTCCTCATCACCACATTAGCAGTCTTTGCAAACCTATTTACCAACCTTTTGCGCTCTTCAACATAGACATTCTCAACGGCACGCCCAGCCTCGTTCAGTGCTTTGGGTAAGCATTTAAAAACATGCTGGCCCTCTTTCCCCAAAGTGTTCAAAAGTATTGCTTTTTTTCTGCCAGCGCTGAATTCTAGACCATCCAACGCCCCCAGGTAGTTGTTAAAAATGTAAATCCATTCCTCTCATTCAAGGGATGGCACACCGGGTTTAGCAATAAAGACTTGGAAGTGGATTAATTGCTGCAATATCCATTTCTGCTTAAGGATAACTCCTTGAATAGGGAATCAAATGAGGATGTAGAAATGAGTATACACTTAGACTAGATTTGAGTACCACTGAAATCTGGAATAAGCGAGTGTAGCATTAGCACAATATATAAAAAGAAATATGCACCGAAGCTTGAATAAGGTGATGCACCTGTCACCCAAACGAGACAGGCTCTCCAGTTGAATGGGAAATTTGGTGTGCCAATCATTGAGTGGACAGGCCTCCTGAGCTTGCGACTTGATTAAAGATCCCAGGGCAGCAACGCTGTCACATGCGCGGATTTCCCTTAAGCGTCGCAATGCCTTTATCGCACGCACTGACTGTTCATTGGTCTCTCGGCAACCTGGTTGTGCTGACATAACTGCCCAAACAGTATTGGATGGGAGGCTTCTAGCACATGAAACATGGGCTCGCAGCTTCGCGTGGTATCCTAGCAACTCCTTAGTGCAGAGCACAATGACGCACTTTTCTGGCGATAAATGCAGAGGTCAAGCACAGGGCGGTGATGACTGGGTTGGTCGCGGTGCTTGGGCCGACTCTATACTGTGCACGCAGACTCACAGCAATCGCGAGTGAACCGTCCTTCCTCATGAAGATAAGGCGCACTTGATATTGGTTGAGGGAAGGGCTTTATTAGATAAGATGTATAACCAGCACGGAGCCAGGCAGCCACCAACTGACTCCAGTCACATGAACCGGAGCCCACATTCCAACCCCCTTTATTATATCACAGCCCCCAACACATTCCAATACAAGTACCAAAATGCAACATACCTCGCTTAATAACAATTTCAATAACTATTATACATGACTTTTTTTCTGGAAATAGACAATGAATGTATCCTACCATAATGAGATACCTAAAAACTATATACACATACAATGTAGGTTTAGAAGGCTAGTAGTTCCAGTAAAATGCAAAAACATAATGCATAACATGTACGCATTACACATAATCCTTTAACTTCCTAGTAAATGTTGTGACAACAACTCCTCCGCACAGGATTTTGGACATTTGTTTCACCCGTGCATCATCTTTCTTGTCATCACACTTCTGCTCACCTCCTGCAAATTTCTCATTAATAAAAACACTTTTTCCATCCTTCAGACCAGCTGAGAATTGATCAGATTCGACCTTCCCACATCTCACAATATTCCCTGCATTGCGCTTTTTTCCATCATTCACAACAACAGAGAATTTCAATGCCTTCCGTACTTTTTCAGGTTCCACTCATTTGGACTCACCCTTCCTGAATGATTGGAATTTCCTCACCCTTACCAGATCATCAACCTCAAACTTAGAAGCATAATTCTTGGATCCCACCATAGTTTACCTGTACATTTGCTGTTTCTTATGCACCACATCTTTCATCTTCTCACCATCCACCCTTGCCACCCTGCTCTTGTTCATCCATGCCGGAAAAGCCACAGTACACGCTTTGCTACCCCTTAGTAACACAAAAGGTGTTTCATCAGTGGTAGAATGTGGAGTAGTCCTATAATTCCACACCAATTTTCTTATTCCTTCGTTTCAATCTAATCCACTGTTTAAAGACAATTGCAAATTATCTGCAACCACCCTATTAAACCTTTCCACCAATCCATTTCCCTGGGAATGATATACAGCTGATTTATTATGCCTTATACCACTCTGAACTAAAAAAATTGGTAAATTCTTTTGCCACAAATTGCTGACCATTGTCCGAAATGAGCGCTTCAGGATAACCTTCCCTTCTGAAAACCTCTTTACAAAAATCAATCACCACTTTGGCTTTAATCTCCTTAACAAATGTAATTTTAGGCCATTTCAAATAATAGTCCATAGAACTATTGCAAACCTCTTCTCACTGCCCAAAATATTGAATGGCCCACTCACATCGATTCCAACCCTCTGCCAAGCAAACTTCGGAAACTCCATTGCTACTGTAGGTAACCCTTCCACCGTGTGGGATGTGTCACTACAAGCACAAGCTACACAACCTCTCAGTCATCTCTCCACCGCACCATCCACACCTGGCCACCACAAATCACGTCTCACCTTACATTTCGTGGCTGACATGCCCCCATGGCCTTCATGTAAAGCATCAAGCAACTTCACACGCAAACTCCTAGGTACAACCAACTTGACACCCTTTCTTAAAATTCCATCAATACAAGACAACTCAGACCAGACATATTTGTAATGCTGCAATCCTTCCTCCTTGTCCCATAGCATATTCAAACCAACAGGTAATCGATCAATGATTTCCTGACAAATCTTGTCCTTGCTGAACTCATCTCTCCATTCTAGTTCCGAAATAGCTTTACAACAAAAATTGTCAATATTGGGGAGGAGCCTAGCGCGCAACCAAGATGGCCGCGTAGGCTTACGGCTCCCGAGGGCCTCCGCAACCTCCCACGTCTATCCTGACTTAATCCTGGTTTACTCGACGGGCTATTGCAGATGAACAAGCGCTGAGGTGCCACCCGTTTTCCAAATTCAGATCGGACACCGGGACCCGGAATGGCTGTACTCCGAAGTTTGCGGCCTGCTCTTGCCTTGGTCCCGATCTTGAGCTGGTGAAGTGCCCGGGTACGAAGTGAACAACAGCGGCTGGCAGGGCTTGACCTGCCACGGACCCCGCACTTTCACTTTCATTTTCAAGATTGCTCTCTGATATCGGCCGAGAGACTCTGGTGTCTCAGAGGGGCGCGGACGGCGAAGTGTCTGGCCTGACTCTCGGATTATACGTGGACCGACTGTCTGCGACGGCTGTGCTCAATTGGATTAGCCACTTGTCCCCCCTTTTTCCTGGTGCGGGCGGGTGCCGGCCTTGGTGGCCTCCGGACGATGACGGGGAGACTAGACGGAGACAAGTCGAAACCCAAGTCAACCCGGAGGGGTGCCTATACTCAGGTCAATAACATGGATCGATATGCGCAGGCAAAGGGATCCCCTGGTGGCTCGCATAAAT
The DNA here is from genome assembly GCF_964204655.1 of Triturus cristatus. NCBI lineage: Eukaryota > Metazoa > Chordata > Amphibia > Caudata > Salamandridae > Triturus > Triturus cristatus. Next base: position 1,694,027,398 of record NC_140591.1, read on the forward strand.
CGCCTGAGAGGTCTAAGGAGGTCTCCGGCCCATCATCGGAATTGACCCTGCTGGACGTCATGGGCGCCATTGAGGAGATGAAGACCGCTGTGGGTCAGCAGTTTGATACCCTGGCTCAAAAACTGGACGCGGTCCTGATTGATGTGAACTTGGTCAGGGCAGACCTGTCCAAAACTAACGAGCGGGTCGACTCCTTGAGTCAAGCGGCGTCGAGTCTAACTGTGGACGTGGCCGCCCTGCAGACGGAGGTCCGTAGGTTGCGGCTAGCCAGTGATCTGACAGACCGTCGGCTTGAGGACTCTGAAAGCAGGGCTAGACGGAACAATGTCCGTATCATCGGAGTGCCGGAAAGATCAGAGGAATCTGCTGCGGATCTGTTTGTTGAGAATCTGGTGACCAATCATCTCGCGCCCAAGGGACTGAGCAAGTTCTTTGCGGTGGAGCGGGCCCACAGGATTCCGGGTGGTGCGCCCAAGGTGGGTGCTCCCCCGCGGCCTATAATCGCCCGACTCTTTAACTTTCGGGATAGGGATGCTATCCTTCAGGCGTCGAGGGTTGCCGGGCCGCTGAAGTTTGAGAACTCCAATGTCAGCTTTTATCCGGACTTCACGCAAGCGGTCCACAAACAACGGATGGGATTTTTGGGTGTCAAACGGCGCTTGAGGGACATGGAACTGAAATATGCGATGTTGTTCCCGGCGAGGCTGTGGGTTGAGTTCCAGGGTCGTTCCCACTTCTTCGACCGGCCGGAGGCGGCTGGAGACTGGTTGGATGCCCTGCCTCGGGGACAAGATCGAGACAGTCGGATGGAGGAGAGCGTACGGGATTTGGTGCAGCAGGACTAGAACTTGGTTCCTGGTGATGGACTGAACTGGTGACGTTTTGTACCTTGGCGCAATTGGACCCTAGATTTGCACAATATGCCCTTCAAATGCCCGGGGGTTGTGGGGAGCTTATTGGGGTCCTTTCCTCCTTCTGGGGTTCTTTTTGTGGTATACGTTAGGGCAACAGGCACACTGCGAGTTGGGGGGGCTGTTCGGGCTCAAGCAGGGGTGCAGGGCGGGGGGAGTTGTTGTTTTGGGATTGTGGGGGAGGGGGGTTGTTGGGAATTGTTTGTTTGTTTCGCAAGGCAATGTGAAGTTCTTTGCTGACTTATCCGGGTTGTGCTTTCCGGGATGTGGGTATCATGCAGGGGAGTGGGATGGGGGGTAGGGGATTGAGAATCCTTTCGTGGAATGTGAATGGACTTGGGGACAGGATCAAGCGCGGGGTGGTGCTGCAGTTTTTGAAGCGGATTTCGCCTAACATTGTTTTTCTACAGGAGACACACGTGATTGGGAACTCCTTCCATGCCTTAAATGGGAGGGGCTATCTCCTTGCCGCTCACTCTGGTTTCACTTCTGGCTCTAGGGGAGTGGGCATTTTGGTTAGGGCCTCTCTCCCATTGGAGGTTGATGAGGTGCTTCATGATGATAGGGGGCGCTATGTGGCCCTGGTGGGGTGATGCGAGGGTAGGACTATCTCGCTCGTCGCTGTGTATGTGCCACCGGGGTTACAGATGGCTACATTTGCTGATTTGGGGCGTTTGGTCCTGGGACTCCCTGGGGGGTTCTGGTGTTGGGGGGTGACTTTAATGCCGTTGTCTCCGGGTTGGAGGACCGTCACCCCCCCAGGGATCTCCCTAGGGCTCAGGCCTGGTTGGGTGGCTTCTTGGACACTTTGGGACTTGTAGACTGCTGGAGATTGATGCACCCGGGTCAGGCGCAATATACCTTTCACTCAGGGGCTCATGGGAGTCTCTCGAGACTTGATTACATGCTTATGCCGGCGATCCAAGCCGGGATGATTGGGGAGGTGCGTCATTTAGCCCGAGGTATTTCTGATCATTCCCCTATATGGTTGCAACTGAAGGTTGTCCCTGAGGCGGAGGGGAGAGTGGCACCCATTAGCCCCTGGTACCTACGTAACCCTAAGATCCGCGCGGAACTGGTCAAGTCAACTGATCACTACTTCAATGATAATGTGGGGTCGGTGCCGTCGGCCGTCTCCCTATGGGAGGCTTATAAGGTGGTGGTCAGGGGGCAGGCCTTTTCCCTTATCTCCCATGCCAAGAGGTGCGAGAGAGCAGAGGTGGTTCGCCTGGAAACTGAAATAGCTGAAATTGAGGAGGACTTGGAGCGGGGAGTTACTGATGAGAAAGTGCATGTTCTCAGCCTCAAACAATCAGATTATAGAGCAATGGTCACGGAAGCCGCTAGAGGGATGAGTAGAGAGCAGCAAGGACGACTGTATGATGTGGGGGATAAGGCCGGAAAGCTGATTGCTTGGTTGGATAAGAAGGAGAGAGCGAGCAGGGTGGTGCCCGTTGTGGAGAGACTGGATGGAGTGCGTGTGACTGACCCGGTCGAAATCGTTGACTGCTTTGCGGCTCATTTCCGTGGGATATACTCTCCGGTTTCTGTGCGTTCGGAGGAGGATTCTCATCTGTTGCTTAGAGACATAGCATTGCCGACCCTGTCAGAGGCGGATGTAGTATTGATGGAGGCGAAGTTGTCGTCGGATGAGATTGCTCTGGCCATTCGCTCGATCGCATCGGGTAAAGCTGTGGGTCCTAATGGTCTTCCCATAGAGCTATATAAGTTGCGTCCCGATAAGGTAGCGCCGCATCTTTGGGACATGTTTTTCGCGGCACGTGCGGCGGGCTTCCTCCCCCCCGACCAGCGCCTCGCCACCATAGTTGTGATACACAAAGAGGGGAAACCGCGAGATCGCTGCGCTTCCTATAGGCCCATTTCGCTGTTGAACGCAGAACCCAAAATTCTGGCCAAGGTATTGGCTAATTGACTGGTTCGGGTCGTGGGCGACTTGATTCATCAGGATCAGTCCGGTTTCATACCTCATCGGAATACCGCTCTAAATCTGAGGCGGTTGCACGGCGTGCTTGCTAGAGCGGAATTTATACATGAGCCGGCCATCTTGGCATCTTTAGATGCTACTATGGCGTTCGACACTTTGGAGTGGCCATATATTTGGGCCGTGTTGGCGAAATTTGGGTTCGCCCTGAGTTTATTGGTTGGGTAAAATTATTATATGCGGACCCTCTGGCTCAGGTGGTGGTGAATGGGAGGGTATCGGCTCCCTTCACACTGGGGAGAGGTACGCGGCAGGGATGTCCATTATCACCCCTTCTCTTTGCACTTTCTTTGGAGCCTCTCGCCGCCTGGTTGCGTTGGGAGCCGTCGTTGCGAGGCATTAGATGGACCCCGGAGTTTGAAGATCGTGTTTCTCTCTACGCGGACGACATCCTCCTGTATCTCACCTCTCCTCGACAGTCGCTAATTGTATTGGTGGACGTGCTGAATTCTTTTGGTCGCAACTATGGCCTGGTCATCAACTGGGCCAAGTCATGTGTTTACGTCCTCTCGGGCGAGGCCCCCCTCCTGCCATGGGATTGCCCTATCCAGATTGCTACACTGGGGTTTAAATATTTGGGAATCTTTATTTCACTGGATCCCGCGGTCCGCTATGAACGAAACCTTCTCCCTCCCCTCCAGCGATTGAAGGCCGACGTCGCGAGGTGGCGACGACTCCCGCTCTCGCCACTCGGACGTGCGGCATTGTTTAAAATGTACGCTTTGCAAAACACGCTAGATGTCGTGCCAGCCCGTTATTTCTGGGAGTTAGAGGGTCTTCAGCGCCAATTGTTTTGGGACGGGCGGCCGCGGATTGCTCTCGCCAAGTTGACGCTCCCTTGGTACGATGGGGGGGTCGCCCTCCCCGATATTAAACGATACTATTGGGCATCCCAGTTGGCGTCGGTAAACCACGGAATATACGGTCCTGCTTTGAATCCGGCCTTCGAGATGGATACATTTTTACTCCCGGGTGGGGACTATAATAGAGCGCTGTACTCGGTGACCCCGGACTCACGGTTGACAAGACCCACGCAGGTTGCGGTGCGTGTGTGGCATGCGGCGAATGCTGCGATGGGGTGGAGGGATCGCTTGACTCGGGCGACGCCGTTGTATGCCTCTGCGCGGTTGGGCTGTTTGTGGAGATCGAAAGGCTTTGAGAAATGGGATATGATTGGTATATGTAAGGTGGGTGATCTTTGGGCGAAGGGGTCTTTCAAAACGTTTGAAATGCTTAAAACTGAATATAAATTAAACGACAGAGAGTACTTCCGGTATGCTCAAGTCTACCATGCGCTGAGTTCTGCTTTTCCGGACGTCGCTGCTATCCCCGAGTACTCCCCACTGGAGGATAGAGTGTTGGTTGGCTACGTGCCCGACAGCACTATTTCTCTGATTTATAAGAAACTCATTAATGATCGCGCGGACTTGCTGCTCCGTCTGCGGGAGGCATGGACGGGCGATGGCTTGGAACTGGACGATGAGGACTGGGTATCGGCGGTGGCCTCCCCGAAAGAGGTGGCGATCCCGGCCCGCTTACGATTCGTACAGCTGAAAATCCTTCATAGAGTGTATGTCACGGGGTCCGGTTTGCTGCGCATGGGTTACTCGATGGATGGATTGTGTAAGCGTGGATGTGGTCTGTCGGGTACATTTTTCCATATCTTATGGGAGTGTTCAGAGGTGGTGCAATTTTGGAACGGTATCCACACCGTAATGGAGGAGGTCACGCACGTTGCTCTGTTGCCAGAGGCTATGAGGTGTCTGTTGAATGTCTGGGAACCGAATGATTGCAATGCGGCACAGACGCAGTGGGTGACCTTGGGGTACATGGTGGCTAAGCGTAACATTGCACAGCTGTGGGGCTCCCCGAGGCCGCCCACGATCGAGGTATGGAAGGAGAATATGGACTGGTGTATGTTCAGGGAAAAGACGGTGTATGTGGCGAGAGGCAAACCAGGGAAGTGGACTAAGGTATGGGGTCCATGAAATTTATATCGAGGACGTATCTGCACCCCGCCTCTGCCCTTAGAGATCGATATTGCTTTGTCCCCCTGACCGCGCATTCTGCGGGATGGTGTGAAGTGTGTTCCATGCTTTGTTCTCCCGTTGCCCCCCTGTACCGCTTCCAGACACGAACTGCTTTGAACACTGTACGTTGTCCCCCGTCCTGGGAAGAGCACGCTGTTATTTCGGACTCTCATTGCCTTGAATGTGTTTTATATTTGATAAAAAATGAAACTGTTTATTCCGCTTGCTACTGGCCTATGGCCACGGCCTATTGCATGGGCTCACGGATTGCCGGGAGCTTAGCTTCTGGTCCATTTGAAGCTGTGGCGTTGCACTGCGGGCCCTCGGGCTCTATAGCGGCCGGCCCTGGTGGTTGTAGGCCCTTGTCTGTATTTTACTGTGTACCAACGGTTTCTAATAAAAAAATTCTAAAAAAATTGTCAATATTGGCAATCATACAATCCTCCTCAGATTCCTCACAACTCCCTTGTACTGGAAAATGTGATAGATAATTAGTATTTACATTTTTTACTCCAGGGACGTATTTCACCTTGAATGTATGTTATTGTAATTTAAATAACCATTTTGCGTGGAGTAGCATTTCCTACACCTTTAGTTGTAAAAACATCGGCCAATGGTTTATGGTCTGTCCATAATTCAAATTCTGTACCCCATACAAAGTTTGAGAATGGATTGAATTAGAGGCAATATAGAAACACAAATGAGTCCGGTACAGTGCCAAATAAATTACATATACATATTTTGTATCTTCCGTCTTTAATTTTCCTTGTAGAACTTCGTAAAAACAACCAGCCAACGCGTTTCGCCCAACACATGGGCTTCTTCAGGGCTGTAGTGACATACAATACAAAACCATATTTAAAAACAAACAATGCAGAAAAAAGAACACAAAAACGTTCTTTGAGAGTAATAATACTAAACGATGAACTAACAGAGAGAAATGACGAAAGACCCAAATGTCTTGAAGCAGTGGTTATGTGAGCCAACCACATTACAAAAACATGTGTGATGTAAAATAGGACATTGGCTCTATGACAGAGGCTTTGGCCAAGTTTGTTGATACATTTGTGCAGCCGTTAGTTATTAATTTGCCCTCGTACATCAGGGACAGTACTGATCTACTAAATAAACTTTCGGATTTGGATTGGGATGACAGTATGTGGTTTGCCACATTGGATGTGAAATCTTTATATACGTGCATAAAACGGGAGTTTGGTGAAATAGCTGTAGATTCTTATCTTTCCTCTAGACATGCCAGTCTATTTGATCACAATCTGATGTTAGGGATGATAGATCTAATCCTTGACAATAACTTTTTCATGTTTAACACCACATGGTAAAAACAAGAGCAGGGTACGGCTATGGGTTCTAAATTTTCGCCTTCATACGCCAACCTCTTTATGGGGTGGGTGGAGCGCACCCATGCTTGGTCTGTAGCTGCGTCAGATTGGACCCAACACATCCAATTCTGGGGCCGCTACATTGATGATATTATTATCAACTGGACGGGCTCAGGAACTGAACTCAAGGAATATCACAATTTCCTTAATGACAATGCTCTGAATGTCATGTTTACGCTTGAAATGTCTCAAACAAGAATCCAGTTTCTAGATTTGGAACTTTATGTTAAAGGGAGTACCATTCACAGCACTTTACATAGGAAAGAAACAGCAGTCAACAGTATTTTACACTTTAGCAGCTCACATCCTCCTTCGACAAAGAAAGCTATCCCATATGGGGAATTTCTGCGGATTCGTAGAAATTGTAGTGAAGATGATAATTTTGCTGAACACTCAAGTAAGACCATAGACAGACTTAAAAGAAGAGGATATCATGCACGGTTACTTGAGACCGCGGTTAGTAAAGTGCAGAACATCAAAAGAGAAGATATGTTAAATTGCCAAAAAAAGAAAACTGACCACGAGACTCAGAGACTGTCGTTTATCACCACCCACCCAACCCTAAACCATGAGGTTTACAAGTCTTTGAATAAACATTGGGGACTTCTTAAAGGGAGTCCAGGAATTGGTAACATGATTACTGTGTGAATCAAATTCTCAGTGTGTCACTGTTATTTAGAAAATAAAATCAACGTTAAAAAAATAAAGCAACTTTTAAAAAGTCCCACAAACGCTATATTTCTTCCACTTCCGAGACGCCCCCCTCCTAATCACCCATGGGCAGACAACGTCTCTGCTGGCATGTCACAAAATTGTCCAGCCCGCACTTGACAGATGAGGAGGAAACAAAAGCCTCTTTATGGAAATATACGTTAGAATTCTTGAAGATTTTTTACGTACTATACACTGTACTTCAAGGAGGTTCCTAATCGAGATTCACTCAGATAGAAGTTCAATAGGTATTGTTCTGCAGTGGACTCCTTTGGAAATTCATTGTTACACACCTTCTTACGGTAAGGAGACTAGTTTTTTTTGCCTTTGCTATGTGGAGATTTTGGATAGTTGCACTAGTGAGAAAGTTTAATAGGATTAATTATTACAACTTCTCTTCAGAAGTGTTGGCATGTTGGCAGATTTGAAGCGCTGCTATGCTGGGGATGGGTCTGCAGTTCATAGCTCCAGGCTGGATCCTGAGAAATCATGGTTCTTTGTGGAGGCTTCTGAGAAAATGTTAAATTGGTGTTGTTGTGAAGCAGACTCCTTCGGCGATGCATTGTTATAGAGACAACAGTGGGGTCATGAGGCATTGCAGATGATGTTTTTGAAGGGTAAATTGGTGTTGCTGTGTAGTGGACTACTGCTACGTATTGGCTTCTGATAGACTGGTTTGGTGACTTTACAGTTTGTATGCTGTGTGGTAGGCTCCTTTGGAGATGCGTTGTTACAGCTGATGTACATTGCTACTCTGAGGGACTGCGGTGCTACCTGGAGGTTTATGACATCTTCTTTTGAAGATACCTCTGTCCATACATGCTCCATGGAGTAAAATAATCCACAGAGGTATGCATTCTTCAAAAGATTTTTGCAGGCCCATGTTTCTAGTTGGTACTTTGCTGTGAGTGAAGAGTGTCCAAGGGGGCCAAGTCTGTCTAAAATATCCTGTGGTCGAGAACATTAGCTACTGGGCAGCACTCTCTGGGTTAGGTGGTGGGGTCTCCTCCACTCCTGCAGGTGGCACATTGTCGGCTAAGTTGTGGGCATGCTCGAAGAAGAGGCCCTTTAGGACACTCAGCTCCTTGGTCAACAGCTTTATCTTGGCTTCAAGATGCTCGTTCTCCTCTTTGAGCTGGGTGACCCGCTGCAGGGTGTCCTGGGCTTTCTGCTTGCTCTTTAAGCGGCTTTTCTTCACAGCCATGTTGTTGCGCTCACGCCGCTGGCGATACTCGTCGCTGGCCCGATCCATACGAGCACCTTTCTTGCATTGCTTGCTTGGTGCCTGGGCCTTTCCTCCACCACTGCCCCCTCCACTGCTACTGCTGCTGCAACCACCACCACCCCCCATTCCGCCAGGACTGGCAGGCACCAGCTGAGAAGCCTGTTGAACCAGGCAAGGGGTCCCGTGCAGGACACCCAGCCCGTTCTGTTCAGGGGCGCCGTGGGCTGGCGGTGCCTTGCTCATCGGAGCCAGCTCTCCTGATCCCCAATTGTGGCAGTCTGGGCCTCCTGGGAAACAGGATTGATTTCAGTGGGCAAGACACCCTTTATATGTTGGATTTAGCCTGAGGTGTGAGATCCCACTCCGGGTCCCTGGTACTAGTCCCATGGAGAAGAGGTACCCGGTCCGTGCCGCTGCACTGTAACATGATTACTGAAAAACCCTCCATGACATTCAGACGCAGTAGAACAATCAGGGATGTATTATGCCCTAGCTACACACTACAGGAGATCACTAAACAACACTCATGGTTAAGCAAACCTACTGGATTCTATGTATGTAGCACATGTAATATCTGTCATTTGGGATGCAACAAAACATCAATGTTTAGCTATAATAGCAATGCTAAACATAGGATTGTACATTTCATCAACTGCCGTCTATGTCATTATTTGTGGCTGTGGTAAAATCTACGTAGGCAGCACGACCAGACAACTGAAGATTCGAAAACAGGAACATCGCAGAGCTGCCTTAAATGGGGACCTTTCTTATGCCCTTGTCTCGCATGAGTGCATAGTGGGTGTGGACCGGGCTCGGTTCAAATTCCATGGTATTGAAACCGTTACAAGTAACAGTAGGGGTGGAGACAGGGCACTCATGCTGAGACAATTGGAGGCTAGATGGATTTGTACTTTACGCTCCTCAACTCAGGGCCTTAACACTGATAGGGAATTACACTACTTTCTCTAAATAATGTGTGGCCCTAGTTAATACGACGTAAGGTCTTCAATTGCTGTCCTTATGTGTATATCGTTGCTTAGAGACAGACAACTGTTTTAAGGTAATCTCTCTGTTATTTTGGACTTGTGTGGCCTTTATATTCTCCGTCTTACCTTTATAAATGCACACCCAATATATTGTCTGCAATATGATTTTCAACATTGGGTGTTCAGTTTAAGCATCGATTGTGTGGGGAACATGGTCCATTACTATACTGTATTGTACACCATGAGTGTTGTACTTCTATTTCATATTATTTTGGCTGTTTAGCTTTGTTGTAGAAATTATGGTGGGTTCCATGACTTGTTGGAATGACTGTCCTTATTATCCCTAATGTATTGTGCTTTGCTGGTTTCTGGAACTACTACATGATAGTGGCTCCTGTTCTCAATCATTTTAGTTACTTTGATTTTTGTCCATTCTAATGCTTTAAGGGATTATCAATGCCAGTGTCTAACGTAATGTTTCTGCCGCATTTCTGTATGAAAGGGTTAGGAGTAGAAACTCGTTTTTCCACCCTTTTACATCCGGAGACGGATGGACAAATGGAAAGAGTGAACCAGGAATTGGAGCAATATTTGCGGTTGTTCTCGTTGAAACAGGATGGAGAATGGCCGGACTACTTGTGGACAGCTGAATTCGCTCATAACGCGAAGATTGTGTCCACTGGGTATTCTCCGCTCTATTTAAACTATGGTAGACATCCAAATTCCGCAGTACAAGATGTGGAGCTCTCAGTGTCAGCAGTCAAGGATTTGGTGACTCATTTAAATTCAGTACATGAATTAGCATCAAAGAATCTAGAACAGGCTAAGGAAAGGTATAAGAAGTACGCAGATAAGAAAAGAAAGAAACCTCCTCCATTAGAAATTGGAGATAAAGTCTGGTTGAATACAAAAAATTTAAGACTAAAAGGGAACCGAAAATTCCAGCCACGATTTATCGGTCCTTACCCTATTGCAGAGCAGATTAATCCAGTGACCTATAAATTGACCTTGCCCTCCAAATTCAAAATTCACCCAGTGTTTCACGTTTCCCTCTTGAAGAAGGCAGTTCCTAATTTGAGAAAAGAATCGATTCCAAACCCAATTCAGCTAGATACAGGAGTGGAGTTTGAGGTAAAAGAAATTCTGGACTCAAAATTAGTTAGAGGAAAACTGTATTATCTGGTTGATTGGAAAGGCTACGGTCCAGAGGAGCGGTCCTGGGAATTAGATTCAGATGTTCATGCTCCTAGACTAATAAAACTTTTTTATCAGCGCAATCCAACCAAGCCCAGAGTGGGAGGATCATCCTTGGTGGGGGGTACTGTCAGGATCCCTAATGTGAGTTCCAAAACGATGCGCAAGGGGTTAAGTTCAAGTGGCGCTTCAGAGTTGATAGGCTTCAATGGTCGAGTTGGTGGCATGTCCGCAATTCCAAAATGGCCGCTAAGGCGCTGGGGTCTGCTGTCTAGTTGTTTGCAAATCCAGAGAGACTGTGTGACGCGCGCACGCCTGAAGTATTGCGCACTTCACTAAGACTTTTCCTCAGAGTAGACTGCTTTCGCGAGTGTTCCCAGTTTGAAGTGAATTACCCTTGAGTAAGAAGTTTTCCAGAGAGTTACCCCTTTGTGAACCGTTCCTAGTCAAGGAACCGATACTTACGGAAGAAAAAGAAAAGACGCTTGGAGTCCGAGGAGAAATACTTACCGGAATCGAGAACGGAGTCAGCTTGTCTCTTCAGAAAATCGAGTGAAGATTTCAGCTACGCCTGAAAGAGAACAAGTAGAAAGCTAAGTGAATTACAGGAAGAGTTTTCAGGCACATAAATAATGTCAAGTTATGTCAAGAAATGCAATATCGCTAAGAGTAATTAAAACTTACCGTAGTCTGCAGTTATAAGCATACAGAGTCCTGTAAAAGAAAAAGAGAACATTTACGAATATATTGTGAAAAGGTTTTGAGTGGCGCAGAATAACAGACAATTCAAAACTGTAAACTAGGAAAGAAAAGAGATAGACTTACCAGAGTTATACCAGCACAGTGTTAACCTGAGGAGAGAAAGCGAACAGAAAAAGGGTTAAAAGACACAGGAAGAGATAATCTAGAAGACAACAGTTTAGAATATAAAGAAACTGAAAAAAGAAAACTACGAGAGGAAAGAGAAAGCTTCCAATAAATAAAACTTCTGATAGATTAATTAGAAAAAGAGTTAATAGATTTACACATCAAAGAATAAATAGGTTATAATCAACAGATACATGTTTTACAGATAAATAGAGACATCTATAACAAGGAAAGAAGAAGGCAGAGTTGGTCAGGAAGAGAGGCACGGAGTTCAGGATCTTGGGTAGGTAGCATTCACAAGAGAAAAAGAGATAAGATAGAGTAGAGTAGGGGAAAAAATAAAATTGTTGTGTGTTCAGTTTTCCTTAGGAGTCTTCAGTAGCCAGTGCGAAAGCTGAAGAAGAATTCCAGATAGAAAACCAGAAGGTCCAGTCTCTTCTTATTGTTTATTATTTTATCCACTTTCCCCCTTCCCCCTCACTAACCAGTTGGCGCCAAAGCATTTCTTGGGGCTGAGTGGTTGGTAGTGGGAGTTGGGAAGCTAGCGACTTCTGTTCCTGTGCAAGACTACAGTAACCAGCGAGAAGCTGAAGGTGAGCCCTGACAGCTGTTGGAAGACAAGCATAATGCTGATAGGGGCTGAGAACCGCAGAAACATTCTGCATGTGCTCAATGTTGGAGAACTGTATAGATGGCAGAAGTAATGGCTGTGAGGGAGCTCTCGGGATCAATGCAGGGGAAATGCTAGGGAGATGTGGTGACTGGAATAGGTGAGCTGATTGTGGGTGCATATACACAGTACAGTCATTCTCTACTCACCTCTGCCACAATGACATCACAGTCCAGCCCTCGGTTAAAGCCTTGAGGGTTTCCCTTCACTCCAACCTGAACAATGATGAGAGGTAATATGAGCATTAATAAATCTGTAGCCGTTACCATCTGGAGAACATGAGGGAGGCAGAAGCCATGATCGACGTGGGCAGTGGCTAGAGTTCGAGAATTGAAAACCCTGGTAGAAGCCCTCTTAGTATCACAACACATTTAAATACAGTGAAAGCAAGCCTGCAGGATTCAGGAGGTGGTTTTAGTTTTACACCTGTCAGTGGGGACCGCGGTTACAATATGAAGGAGGTGGAAAGCGCTTCTTTACTCAGTGAAATGAAAGCCCCACAAACACTCCATTCCCAACTCCATCCCAGTCAAGATGGCAGTGCCATGGTTACCAGACAGTGCTCTTTGCCATGGTTCAGCCAATGGCCTGTACGGCCAGTCCTGATGATACGCTGCAGCTGATTGGTCTTCACCCAGATGATCTCATCCACCCGTTCATACCTAAAGAGAGGAAACAGATTAATTTAGGACAGTAGAGCAACTCCTGATACATTTGGAAGGGTGCAGAAGCGTGAATGCAAGCGTGTACAGATGGGAAACACGGAGAGCACAAAGTATTTCAGTGCAAACCTTCATTAAGGGATTATATTATTCAGGTAGAGCTTCAAATGTGCACTGCAACCATCTAATGCATCCATTACCAACTCCATCCACACGGTCATCAGTTTGGAACACGAAGCGCTCATGCCGGCAATCTTGGCACTTTTTCGGTGTGTGAGTTTGGTTTTCCAATCGGAATCTTAGTTACCTGGATCAATCCTCATCCAGGACTACACTACAAAACATGTTCTACTGTTAACAAAGAAAAAAACATTTTTAATTTCAGTTATAGATGACCTGAAGATGGAGAAATGGCACAATGAATCTGCATATTGACTATATGCTAACTTTCTAGAATGGTTCATGGGCTTTGTGTTTTGCCTGGCTGCAGGGCTGGACTGGCCGCAGCGGGCACCGGGCAATCCCCCGGGCTGGCTGGTGTTGGTTCCCAGTCCGGCCCTGCCTGCCTGCGAGGCAAAGCAAGTGCCATAGGACACTGATTAAACAAGAAACCCTTGCCGGACCTCTGCAGAACTGCGCTGGAACATTGCTGTACTTTCTCTACTTGCAAACTCTACAGAAGCTCTTTGCATGACCTTCATGAAAGAGAACAATCCGCCGCGGATCAGGCGCAGCTTTAATATTTGCATGCCGCTAGATCACGAGTGACTTCAAGACGGACGCTCAGCAGCAGAAAGTGCCCTTCCTCATCCTGGCATCTTCAGCAAGAGTTAAACACTGAACAGCCGCGGTGCGTCCATTGGGGCGTAGGGGCGTAGCCCCACCAGCCATGCTGCTTGGACCCACGTTAAATAATTAAAATAAATGTTTTAAACTTTTACGAAATTACCATTTACTGCGCAGCACCAAAATTATTCCGGCGGCGCCGGGCAGCACCCGACTTTATCGGGAGTGGGGGGGGGGGGGGGGACGGGCCGGGCTGGCTGGTGTGGATTGACAGGTCTTTAGATCTTTAAAAAAACGTTTTTTTCCCCCCCGCATGTATGCTTCGGGCAGCAACTTGCCCGAGCATGCGCACCCAGGCCGGCCCCATTAGCTAGTAGGGGGGGGGGGTGCAGGACCTGCTGGCAGCAAAAGGGCGACAGGGCGAGCAGTCACTGTGCCCTCCAAGCCAATCCTGGCGCTGCATGCAGCGCCACTGCGCCAGGATTGGCCGGTCACCGCAGGGGCAATCCATATTGGATGCCGAGCGCGTGACGTAAGGTAAGCGTGCTGCTCGGATCCGGTAACGGTCGGGTTCACTTCACTCTCGACTCGTGCGCGTCGCCTGAGCCCAGCCTCGTGGTCGTGAGGGACGGTGTGTGTGTGGCTACTGCTTGCCCGGCAGGACCTTCATTAGTTCCCCCTAATAGGTAAGGTAACATTTGATGACTGGTTAAACAAGCATTTACAATGCAACGGTGAGCGAGATTTATTATGCGAGCATTATTTGGGAAGTTTGGCAAATCCATAATTATGAGGAAAACGCTGCAGCATCGCAAAATGCCAGTGGCCCAGACTAATATGCATGATTAGTATGTGGATTCCATGCCCATTCCATCTTTGTCCTCTCTGCTGAAACTGCTGTCTGAAGTGTCAAATTTTATTAATACTAAACAAAAATCGCACTACCGTGCCAGGGCCAGACTTGGCGTTGATAATGATTGTTTGAAAAGGGAACTTTGAAAGGATACGAACTTGACCAATTCTGGTTTCAAAATATAAGAGAACACTGTAGAGGCATGCGTCTACCGACTGTTATATATAATTTGGGATATCTTTCTTAATCTGTCGAGTTCAGCCACTGCATGATTATATTGTTGTCTCTTTTTGAAACTCAGGAGCAGTAACATTGTCGTGGTGTCACTAGGGCTTCAAGTGGATGCTTTTTCAATATTATATACAAGCCACAGTTACTGCTAATTTATCTTATGCAACTAACAACGATTGACAAAGCCAATAGTCCTAACTTGTTGTAGGTATCATGTTACTTGCTGTATCATTATGCCTGGATGCAATGACAAAAGAGACAGCAAAATACAAGTCGTATAGACCCCGCGCAACACCGGCCCCACCCCCACCCATTTTTTTTTATCCCACTTAAAGCCCTGGGTAGGATACTCAACAACAGGGCCGAACTGGAACCCCAAAGTAGGCCTGGCAATTATGTCGGACCAGCTGGAGGGTCATGGGGGAGGTTAACTGTGAAGCACTTTTGCTACAGGAAACGTCCGATGCCCGGGCAAGCCAGCCCGGCCCTGCTCAACAACCCCGTTCTCTCCCGCATTTACCTGTGATCAGGCGCGCAACACCCATTGAACTCAAAGGGCTTCAGCCCCCCCCCCCCCGTCGTGTGTGGCAGCCCGGGACCCACTGACGCCGACATTCATTCATTTCAGTATCCGTAGGACCCACTGAGGCCGACATTCATTCATTTCCTTCACGTTGAGAACCCTAAGGTTTCTGCATGTTTTCTTAGTAAAACGAGTTTTAATGATGCACAGAATTTAATGGTATGGATAGTTTTAGAGGTTCCTAACAGTTGTATCTAGTTGTATGATGCATTTTATAGCGTTATTTCATTTTGCATGTGTTTAAGCGGCTTTGATTGATTTGCTGGTCAACAGGGGTAATGGCAGAATATCTAAGACCGCAGATATACAATTACTTGAAATAAATTGTATTCATGTATCTAGATGGACAATATGTTGGGTTAGGAGAGGAACGGACCTTTACTCAGGATTTTGTTGTCAGGTACAAGTTGTGTAACCTCCTGAGATAGCAACTATCCTTACTGTTCCTGTATTAGCTGCTTAAATTACCTTTTGTGTTATAGGCTTTGTTTTGTTTGCTGCACTTTACATGGTTTTTATTGATATGTTATGAATTTTAACTTTGTTTACATGCACTTTTATGATCAGGATTGGACGAAAAAAGATTTGATGCTGACGAATTGCAAATGGTCAAAATCAGCCAAAGCTAAATAATGTAGAGACTTTTGTGGGTGCATTTAGAGAGATACATATTTTTTAAATAGTAACAAATAAAATGTACATTGCTATGGATATCAGATGTCTTTTACACTCTCCTTCCATGTAATTGTAACTTGTTTCTCTTCCAGACTCAAGTGAAGAATCAGATGAGCTGCAAACTCACAGATATCAACTCAACGTTTAAATACATTTATTTTACTTTAGTGGTGGTTTGGGTGATTTGACTTAATACATTTATTAGATTGAAATTGTGATGCTGATGTTAATGTTAAATATTTTCAAAGAACAACAGTCCCTTACACTTAAAATATTATTACTGTAATTTACATAGAAATACACTGATATCTATGTTTTGACTGTCCAACTGTACATAATCATTTCAATGTAATCGGTCGGTCCCTTTGTCAAAATACTGGGATAAACTTCAGGACAACAATGAGAATGCCTGAGATGAATGCCTATCACAATAGTAGCCTAGAACGAATGGTCAGTTCTGAGTGATTCCTGAGTGCAGTGGTGTGAGATACCCTGCCCTGCGGAGGGTCTCAAGTGAGGCAATGCTCAAGGATTAGTGGGAGGCCGGCCGGATCCCGGTGGTCAGACGGTGGAACATTGGAGCGAACCAGGATTGAACGCTCAATACGTCTGTAAGGCTCTGTTTGAGGCAACCAATGTGGTTGTCGATAGTAGATGAAGCACGGTAAGGTCAAGAGTGAGGGCTCACTACCAGCCGGCCTCCCACTTATCTTTGTGGTCCTGAAGATGATCCCAGTATTTTGACAAAGGGATTAAAACTTCGTCGACTCCTTGCACCTTGACACAACCGTACTGTTTAACAAATTGTGATATGGTGCCGTAATGTATGTTTGTCGGTCTAACTACTGAATTATGCTATAGGCCTTACTACTTCAGTGCCTGAGTCCTCATCTTTTTCATGTAAAATGTCCCACTTACAAGTTGTTCTAATTAATTGTTTACATTAAAATGAATATGTACAGTTGGACAGTCAAAACGTAGATATCAATGTATTTCTATGTAAATTACAGTAATAATATTTTAAGTGTAAGGGACCGTTGTTCTTTGAAAATAATTTATACTTAAGGTCCCCAACCATTAATTGGCTTTCCTTGTTGTTGTAAAATATATTAATGTAAGGGGCATATTTAAGGAAAAGTCATGAAACACAATGCAACAAGGCAATTTGCTGCGCTGCATGACAGGGCAGAGCAGAAATGCACTGTATCTACTAAGATATGAGGCATTCCTGCTCTGGTGCACTAAATGCTGCAGTGCAAATGCAGGCACCCTTGCACCATAGTACAGCGGTGCGTGCGTTGTAGGTAGGATTGATTTTGTGCAGGAAGGGACACCTTATTGCACAAAAACAATCCTGAGAGGCGTTGCCCTCTGTCTACGTGTGCCGCAGAATGCATTACACCCAGGAAGAGGAAATAACGAGGAGAATAAAGATATTTCTCCTTGTTGCACCTCTGTGGTAGGCACACCATTTTGAAGCATTGCCAGGTTTATAAGTCTTTTTAAATCTGGGAATGCACCAAAATCCATGGGTGGGTGCACGGGAACGCCAATGCTCCACCCATGGAACGCCTTCCCAATGGAGAGTAACACAAGGCAGCGATTTGTGATTCTTTGCGTTACTCTGGACTTACTAAGCCACGCACAGTGGCTTTCTGTGGCTTAGTAAGTCTCACTTAAGCCCTTGCATTGCCTTGCGTCACCTTGCCGGATGCAAGGGCATCTCAAGGTTTTAGTAAATCTGTCCCTTATTATTTAAATGGGCATTTGTGTATTATTCATTTTTTAAATCTTTTTATGCCAATCACTGTCTTATGTGTTATTGACTTCTTGGGGGTTTTCAAAGCATTTCACAGAGAATTCTGTGCAAAGCAGGATAAGTTAGATTGTAACATAATCTGTGGCTTTATTTGCTTAGTTATATTCTGGCGTGGAAACCGACGCAGTCGTGCGCCCCTGGGAAAGTGATTAGAATGTGCAGCAAAACAGTTGTTGACGATAGAATTCACCCATAAAGGATGTACATTTAAGTTAAGATGTAGACATTCAAATATGGCAACTGTTTGATCATTTAAATACCAACAAATGAAAAGGGAATGGAACCAAGGTGAAGGGCCTCCTCACCTGGGAATCTTTCATCGTTTTTAAAAACACTCTCACTCGCTAGAATACTCCTGTGGCTTCATCATCAAGCGCTCACTCACAACACTGAGGGCCTGATTCACAAAGATAAACGTACACAAACGTGAAAGTTTACCCTTGTTTGCTATTCACACAGGGTTTTTATGAGCAGTATCTTTGTGCATGCGGAGCCTTTTTAGTGTGTGCGGTCCTTGCAGGGATATGGCATTCCTATATCCTAATGTCTAGGACATATTACTTGGGGTCAAGGGTAACAAGTTTTCATGTTCAGTTTGTCTACTGGACAAGTAGACACAGTCCAATATATGTTTGTGTATAGTATTTCTATAACGTAGCCTAAAGACAGCGGACCGCTGTAAAGGATCAGAGACAAGCCCAAAGTTGTGGATGGCTAATGCATTGTGGTGCATCTTCAGCTCTTTCCTAAATCAGAGCCACGTTCATTGACAGAGTCCTGATGGATACAGTGTCCATACCCTGGGTGCATGGCTGGAAAAGGCTTTCTGTCTTGTTATTCCCTTTGAACACTTCTTAGTCTGCAGTCTAATGGTGTCCTGGCTGCAGGTGTGCCAAGAACCACCACAGATGGTGAGCTTGTCTACTAGATAATCCTGGTTGTATCTCTGGAGCTTCTCTTAGCCCGTGTAACACCCACAGAACGCTCCAAGTAACTTTTCACTGTTCCGCTCCCCAAGAAATTCCATAAACCAGCCCACTTTGTTAATCCTAATATCGGCACCCCTATTCAGAGCCACCAGCTTTCATTCCAGATGAGCCAGCTTGTATAAGCTCATCAGTTTCAGATGCACCGGCCCCTCCACGCCTTCCAGTCCAAGCACTAACTCCTGGCTAATGGGCGTGCTGATAAATGCCTGGTTAGACAACACTCCTCCAAAAACTTTCAGCCTTAGTTACGATCGCGATTTGGGCATCCTTGTATCAACAAATACAGGCTTAATGCACAATCTTAACCTTTCAGTGACCTGTTGTTTCTGCACGGATACAGATTCACCTGCACTGATAGACAACATGAGGGTCGCACCCACATTCAGAATCAGAATCACCTTCAAGGTATTGAAATATGTCGTATTGCTGAAAAAGAAATCTGGCAAAAATATACTAACAGGGAGATCAATCTTGACTTAGAAAATGGCCAGTATAAACCTTGTGCCATGCTAGATAATTTAGAATTGATCAAATATTTACAGCAGCCTCCCTCCCATCCTAGACGCACCAAAGGCTGAATCCTCAATCTCATCTTTGCCAACCTGGGCATCATCGAATGCTTGTCCCCCATTGTAATGACCAGTTGCTCCACTTCCCATTCTTACCTCCACATCAACCTTGAACCACAATATTTGTGTCAAGAACAGTTGGAGATGCCTAGCAATAAAGGATTCACCTAATTTACTCCAAGACCTCCTCGGTCCAGTGTGTGTGTGTACAGGTATTTGTAGATCGTGAACCTTGATAGTGGAGCAGTGATCAAACGTGGGTGCCCAAAGTTATTGTTAAATTTTATGATATATACTGATAAACCCAATAAAAACACTGTACCTAAAAAGGTCCCCTTATGGTTTCAACCAGAAAACTGACTTTCCTAGTCAAAGAATCAAAAAAATCAGTTAAGACAGTTCCTGCTGACTCCAAACTACCTCCACATATATTAATTCTGCTGGGGACCTTTCATGGTCGGAGCAGACACTTTGAGATGAGAGCAGTGCTGGGCCTGAAATGCTGTCACTCACCTGCCTGACCCCAAAATGGCCCTTACACATGTTCACTGGGATGAGGGCCTCACTCAGTCAGGGGCATGTGCAAGAAATCCAACTTGTTTCAGTTGTCTCTCTTCTCTTTTCATTGGTGACCCGGTCTCTCCTCATTGCTGCTTCACAAGCCCATTA
Source organism: Triturus cristatus (assembly GCF_964204655.1). Taxonomy (NCBI): domain Eukaryota; kingdom Metazoa; phylum Chordata; class Amphibia; order Caudata; family Salamandridae; genus Triturus; species Triturus cristatus. The sequence continues at coordinate 1,694,047,230 of NC_140591.1, forward strand.
GGGTCTGGTGGATAAGGCTTGGAAAGGAGTCCGACTGCTGTAGGACAGGGGAGACGGCTGTATCCATGGCAGACACAGCCTCGTGCTGTCACCACACTCTGTATTAAGGCCTGCTCTTCTTGAAAAGGTAACTCTCTTTTTAGGTCATGAATAAACAGTTTCAGCTGGAGACCTATTGAGTAGAATATAATCAATTGAGTGATCTTTGGATCACTCAATTGATTATATCTTGAGTGTATTGATTTTTGGTCGATTTATCTCCCCTGATTCTGATTTGAAGGCTTTCCTCACTTTTCTTTGGTTTGTTCTGCCCAATGAGCATTTAATTCTTGCAATGTTTTGATTGGTTGGGTTGTAGTCTTCTGTTGCTATTGTCCTGGGACTATGTTTCCTTTTGCTTGTCACTGGAACCATTCATTTTTCGGGCAGCAGAGCTCAGAACTGGAAAACAGCAAATGCAATGACCACCTTTGCAACGCAGGCAGAACAACGATTGTATCTGAACCACGCATTCCATTTACAATGCATGTCATTACAACGATTTGCGTAGGTAAATTGGCGTTGAACTTTAAAGTCCAACGCTTTCCCTACTGTTGCGGATACTGGAGTTGGAATAGTAAATTATACTATTCAAAAGTCCAGTGCCCGCTAAGGCAACAACGATTTGCGTTGTAAATTAAATGCAGGGTTCAGACGCATTTGTTGTTCTGCCTTTGTTGTTAAGAAACACACAGCAAAGGAAATCATGGTTGTGTCATACAACTCTCAGAACTGTTTGTCTTTCCCCCTCCACCCATGTTCTTGTCCATCTCTCTTTGCTGCAGTGGTTCTCACTACTCCCGGCTCTCCCTCTTTCCTGTGGTCTCTCCTCGTCATCTGTCTCTTACCCTGACCTCTCTACCCTTCCATCCTCCCAGGCCTCCACTCACTCAGGTCATCAGTGCTGCTCACTGTTCCCTCCCTCTCTCTCCTCAGAAGCTTCAACACTGAATGAGTAAGACAATGTAAGTTGCTCTTCAAACATGCTGGTTCCACACAAATATGCGAGACATTGATAAAAAAAAAAACACACAAATCATCATTGTCATGGCCCAAGTCTGGGGTGGACATGGATGGACAGAGCCCACCCCCCCCCCCATTAATTATAGAGTATGCAACTGTGACTCCTTTTCTAAATGTAGGTTTATCGGATGAAGGGAAGGCTGGTTGGGGGAGAGGTGGATAATGGTAAAATAGAAGATGCTCTGCCTGTGAATCGACTTCACTGAAGACTCTGTAATGTTCTGTTAACTGTACTTACTGGAAAATTCAATAAACAAACCTTTAAAAACAAAATGTAGCCTCATGTATTACAAAGCTACTAACATTTTGTTTACAGGCAGCACATAAAGATCTCTTATTTGTATTGTTTTGGCATATCTATAGCGCTTTCCAAGACCTGCATGGCTAAAAGCGCTTTCTGGATGGTCCAAATGTATTTAAATAGCACTTCATGCCTCTGACGAGGTCATAAAGTGATTCAATCATCATTGAGTTCCTAGAAAACCTTCGGAGCTCATTGTTGTGAGGTTACTGTTTGTGATTTGTCCAATAAGGGACATGTTTGTGAGGTACATGATGTTTGGCTGTAGTAGCATGGCACATTGAACGATTGATATGTTCTCGATCAACTATCACACGGCCTGGAAATAGGTGTTCTAGACACTGGAGAACCACAGTTTACAGGTAAGTAATTTATTTTCTTCTTGACCCTCCACAACCCAGCCCACAAATAGGCATTCTAGACCCCTGGCACTGAGGACTTTGTCACTGTGCCAACACGAGACAGAAACCCACTTGGACTGCAACTGCTCTGGAACCCACTGAGCAGCACCGGGTGAGATGTGTTTCAAGTAACAATCAATATGATAAAATGTCACAGAGAGAATCAGGAATCCAAACCCTCGTTCATGTTGGAAAGACACCTCAAGAACACTAGGATGCAATGGATATATTTTGCCAATTTATTTCAAAGTCCTAATTGTACGAAGGTGGAATCTGACTATCTGGTTGCCCCCACTTTTTTCCTGGTGTTTGAATGGTTTTTGACTAGTCTGGCTGGGATCCTGCTATCCAGGACCCCATCCTATCTGCTTACTCCCTTAAATGATTGGTGTGCATACTAGATGCACTAGTGATTGGATACTGTGGTACCTTATGAGCCCCTAGTATATGATACCTTAGGTACCTAGGGCATTGGTACTTCACAGGCCTACCAGGGGCTGCAGCATGTGTTATGCCACCCCTGGGAAGCATTCACAATCTGACACCACATGCCTGCTACTGCAGCCTGTGTGAGGTAGTGTTAGCACTCCTCACTGAGGTATAGGTTCCTATATCTCACCAGCCACCCCTATAGCAGGCCCTCTCAATCCTAAGAGCAGGGTGCGTGGTTTACTATGTGAGGGGGTGCTTCTGTCTGAGCAGGACCCCTCTGCAGTTGGCAGAGTCTATTCTCTGCTGTTGTTTGTGGATGCGGTTAAACCATATACTCTTAAGTGCATTATAACCTCGCGGTAAACGCTAACTTTGGAATGACTGCATCAAAACATGTTGTGTTTGGTGTCAAACAACTTGGAATCATACCCCCACACCAGTAACTGGTGTGGCAGTATGATCTCACCCTTCTAGAGGGGACGACATGTACCCACTGTACTAAACGGTAGAAATCTCCAGGAGCCCTGGCATCACAAAATGGATGCCACCAGCACAGACACCGGGCTGCCCTCCTGCTGCTGACCGAAACTCGCAGTGGAGGAAGCCCAACAAAGGGTTTCCTGTCACAGGGAGGTGTTACCACCTCCCAGACAGGATTTAGTGTATTGGAGCTGAGTGGGTGCACTCTTAGAGTGCTTTGAAGTCCTGCACTGGGGGAGCAGTACTCTCCTCTGTGCATATGCCAGTTCAAACCGGTCCAGGGGCTACCTGCCCCTGCTCTGGCGCGAAACTGGACAAAGGGAAGTGGGTGTAACCACCCACTACCCTGACGCTCCTAGAGGAGTGGTCATCGAGCTAGTCCCTCCCCTATCTTCACTAAAAGATAGCAAGCATTGCCAATGCAATTCAGATACACCTGGACGACGCTCTACAAAGAAAAATCCTGGTCCTTCGACGTTCCATTACCGCTGGAAGACTGAAGAATCTCCCTTGGAGTCAAGGAGTGACTCCCCTGCTTGGCAGGCACCAAAACCTTCAATGACGGATGTAAACTTTGCCGCTCCCGCCGGAGCCCAAAGTCCCTACGACCCCAGAAGCAGATTTCCTGACCTCTCGACGGCCATTTTGAGTCCCCAGCGAAGCTGTGGCATCTGGACCCCACGAGTGATGAGGAACTGCAATTCCTGGGAACTGCGCACTGATCTCGAGTGCAAACCCTCAACAACGTTTCACGAACTTGTGCTTTGGACCACTTGTGGCCCAAGTCCCTAGCAGGTCTTGTTCCAAGAATCAGCTGCCTACTCCGTCCCGAGTGACTGTGGGCTCCTGTGAAACTTTTTCTGCAAAGGCGTCTTTGCAGTTGCTTGCCCGTTGGCTAGTGACTCCCCCGAAAATTTTCTGAACCACATCAAGGGCTTTTCTAGTTGTTCCGGGCCTGCCCTCACTCATCCTCACTGGGTGAGTCCAACAGACCTTGCTGGTCCACAACATCGTCAATCTTCAATCCACACAAGACTTGCAGCTGCCAAGGCTTGTTGGCTCCACTCCGGTTGCCGACACCGCCATCAGCTGCAGACGTTGTGGGACCCTCCACATCCAGCTGCTGGTCATCTTCGATCCCTCCTGGACCTCATGAGTGAAGAGACAAGACACCCTCGACGACCCAAAACGACGCGACAGCAGTGGTCATCCATCTCGCTGGCCACTGGTCACTGGCAAGTGACTTTGAACACTGTCCCCTCAATTTTCAGGTCCTCTCCATCTTCGATCCACCTTCGGATTCCAGCGGACACCTCTTTAGTCGTGGCAAGCAGCAAGTCTTCAGTGATCTCCATTGAAAACAGCATCTCGACCCGACACCAAAAGACACCTATGCACCCGGCTTCCCTGGGTGAGGTAACTTGTGCACGCCGGTGCTCAAGTGTGTGTTGGCCCTCGAAATACTTACCTTGTAAGTGGCTTGCTTGTTGACTTCTTCGAAGTGCCCTACAACTTTAAAAAACAAACCGAGACTTGCTCCATTGTAACCTATAGGAAACCCGCGTCTGTGTTTAGACACTGCACGCGTCTCCCTTGGGCTGTCTACTTACCTGCTAACACTGCATAAGTTGAGCCCCAGCGATTCCCAAGGCCCTAGGCTTTGTTACTTTGCATGTCGAGTTTGTTAACCCATTTTCTTAGTATATGGTCTGGTACGCCCCTAGGGCCCCAGCCATATTTTTGCTTAATTTATTGTGAACTGTTGATCTTTTGAATGTTTACCTGGCTCTAATCTCATAAAGAGATTAGTAGAGTATGTTTAGAAATAAATACATATATATTTGATATATATACCTGTGTGGTGTCCTTTCATTTGGTAATTCAAGAGATTATAAGGTAAAACAAGCTGCTTTACATTCCTCAGAGACTTAGCCTGAAGGCTGCTCTCCACAGCTACCACTAGGATAGCTTTCTTTAAAAAGTTGTCTTAAACCGATCTACCATAAGAGTCTAATTGGACTGGTGCAAGGTGGCCACTATAACTAGTGACCAGCATATGCCAGGCCAACTTCTCACATTGGTGGGCAGCGTGTGGGATTCAAGCTTGCCATTGTTTTACCAGAAAATCTCTATTTGAATTACTAACTGAAAACCACTAAAGGTGCTCAAGGTACATATAAAGTCAAGCTAGTATCAATAAGTTCTACTGAACTTAGAGCTGTTTGTGAAGGGATAAGCACACCCTTGCTACAGCTCAAGCTAGGTCCAGTAGGCCTCAACTAGTGTAGGTAGTACAACACTGCACAACACTAGTATGTCTGCCCAGGATGGAGCCAGTGGGTCCACCCCATTTCAGTATAAAGACATGGCCTACACTGACCTGAAGGCATTATTCTTTGAAAGACAACTGAGAGTAGGCAGGAGTCCCTCCTCACAACACCTGATAGATCTGTTAGTAGCAGATGACCTTCGACTGGCTCTAGGAGCAAGTGGGTCTGCTTCAGGGAGTGGGTCAACTGTAGTCACTGGGTCTGATGATGAAAATCAAGATGACCTGGAGGCTGGGGTTGAAGGGCCAGACCTAGAAAGGTCTGAACAGAACAGAGGAATTCTCCTTAAGAGAACTGACAGAGTGGACGAAAGGCCTAGGTCCCCCTCAAGAGACTCTGACCATTCTGGTCACTCTGTCTCTCAGCCCCTGGTCACTCTGTCTCTCAGCCCCTGGTCACTGTCTCTGAGCCCCTGGTTACCCTGTCTCTGAGCCCCTGGTCACTGTCTCTGAGCCCCTGGTCACTGTCTCTGAGCCCCTGGTCACTCTGTCTCTGAGTACCTGGTAACTGTCTCTGAGCCCCTGGTCACTGTCTCTGAGCCCCTGGTCTCTGTCTCTGAGCCCCTGGTCACTCCGTTTCCCAGCCCCTGGTCACTCTCTGAGCCCCTGGTCACTCTGTCTCTGAGCCCCTGATCTCTGTCTCTGAGCCCCTGGTCACTCTGTCTCTGAGCCCCTGGTCTCTGTCTCTGAGCCCCTGGTCACTGTCTCTGAGCCCTTGGTCACTCTGTCTCTGAGCCCCTGGTCACTCTGTCTCTGAGCCCCTGGTCACTCTGTCTCTGAGCCCCTGGTCACTCTGTCTCTGAGCCCCTGGTCACTGTCTCTGAGCCCCTGGTCACTCTGTTTCCCAGCCCCTGGTCACTCTCTGAGCCCCTGGTCACTATGTCTCTGAGCTCCTGGTCTCTGTCTCTGAGCCCCTGATCTCTGTCTCTGAGCCCCTGGTCACTATGTCTCTGAGCTCCTGGTCTCTGTCTCTGAGCCCCTGGTCTCTGTCTCTGAGCCCCTGGTCACTCTGTCTCTGAGCCCCTGGTCACTCTGTCTCTGAGCCCCTGGTCACTCTGTCTCTGAGCCCCTGGTCACTCTGTCTCTGAGCCCCTGGTCACTGTCTCTGAGCCCCTGGTCACTCTGTTTCCCAGCCCCTGGTCTCTGTCTCTGAGCCCCTGGTCACTGTCTCTGAGCCCTTGGTCACTCTGTCTCTGAGCCCCTGGTCACTCTGTCTCTGAGCCCCTGGTCACTCTGTCTCTGAGCCCCTGGTCACTCTGTTTCCCAGCCCCTGGTCACTCTCTGAGCCCCTGGTCACTATGTCTCTGAGCTCCTGGTCTCTGTCTCTGAGCCCCTGATCTCTGTCTCTGAGCCCCTGGTCACTATGTCTCTGAGCTCCTGGTCTCTGTCTCTGAGCCCCTGGTCTCTGTCTCTGAGCCCCTGGTCACTCTGTCTCTGAGCCCCTGGTCACTCTGTCTCTGAGCCCCTGGTCACTGTCTCTGAGCCCCTGGTCACTCTGTTTCCCAGCCCCTGGTCACTCTCTGAGCCCCTGGTCACTATGTCTCTGAGCTCCTGGTCTCTGTCTCTGAGCCCCTGATCTCTGTCTCTGAGCCCCTGGTCACTATGTCTCTGAGCTCCTGGTCTCTGTCTCTGAGCCCCTGGTCTCTGTCTCTGAGCCCCTGGTCACTCTGTCTCTGAGCCCCTGGTCACTCTGTCTCTGAGCCCCTGGTCACTGTCTCTGAGCCCCTGGTCACTCTGTTTCCCAGCCCCTGGTCACTCTCTGAGCCCCTGGTCACTATGTCTCTGAGCTCCTGGTCTCTGTCTCTGAGCCCCTGATCTCTGTCTCTGAGCCCCTGGTCACTATGTCTCTGAGCTCCTGGTCTCTGTCTCTGAGCCCCTGGTCTCTGTCTCTGAGCCCCTGGTCACTCTGTCTCTGAGCCCCTGGTCACTCTGTCTCTGAGCCCCTGGTCACTCTGTCTCTGAGCCCCTTGTCTCTGTCTCTGAGCCCCTGGTCACTGTCTCTGAGCCCCTGGTCACTCTCTGAGCCCCTGGTCACTCTGTCTCTGAGCCCCTGGTCTCTGTCTCTGAGCCCCTGGTCTCTGTCTCTGAGCCCCTGGTCACTCTGTCTCTGAGCCCCTGGTCTCTGTCTCTGAGCCCCTGGTCACTATGTCTCTGAGCTCCTGGTCTCTGTCTCTGAGCCCCTGGTCTCTGTCTCTGAGCCCCTGGTCACTCTGTCTCTGAGCCCCTGGTCACTCTGTCTCTGAGCCCCTGGTCACTCTGTCTCTGAGCCCCTTGTCTCTGTCTCTGAGCCCCTGGTCACTGTCTCTGAGCCCCTGGTCACTCTCTGAGCCCCTGGTCTCTGTCTCTGAGCCCCTGGTCACTCTGTCTCTGAGCCCCTGGTCTCTGTCTCTGAGCCCCTGGTCTCTGTCTCTGAGCCCCTGGTCACTCTGTCTCTGAGCCCCTGGTCTCTGTCTCTGAGCCCCTGGTCTCTGTCTCTGAGCCCCTGGTCTCTGTCTCTGAGCCCCTGGTCTCTGTCTCTGAGCCCCTGGTCACTCTGTCTCTGAGCCCCTGGTCACTCTGTCTCTGAGCCCCTGGTCACTGTCTCTGAGCCCCTGGTCACTGTCTCTGAGCCCCTGGTCACTGTCTCTGAGCCCCTGGTCACTCTCTGAGCCCCTGGTCACTCTGTCTCTGAGCCCCTGGTCTCTGTCTCTGAGCCCCTGGTCACTGTCTCTGAGCCCCTGGTCACTCTGTCTCTGAGCCCCTGGTCACTCTGTCTCTGAGCCCCTGGTCACTGTCTCTGAGCCCCTGGTCACTCCGTTTCCCAGCCCCTGGTCACTCTCTGAGCCCCTGGTCACTCTGTCTCTGAGCCCCTGATCTCTGTCTCTGAGCCCCTGGTCTCTGTCTCTGAGCCCCTGGTCACTCTGTCTCTGAGCCCCTGGTCACTCTGTCTCCGAGCCCCTGGTCACTCTGTCTCTGAGCCCCTGGTCACTCTGTCTCTGAGCCCCTGGTCACTGTCTCTGAGCCCCTGGTCACTCTCTGAGCCCCTGGTCACTCTCTGAGCCCCTGGTCACTCTGTCTCTGAGCCCCTGATCTCTGTCTCTGAGCCCCTGGTCTCTGTCTCTGAGCCCCTGGTCACTCTGTCTCTGAGCCCCTGGTCACTGTCTCCGAGCCCCTGGTCACTCTGTCTCTGAGCCCCTGGTCACTCTGTCTCTGAGCCCCTGGTCACTGTCTCTGAGCCCCTGGTCACTGTCTCTGAGCCCCTGGTCACTCTCTGAGCCCCTGGTCACTCTCTGAGCCCCTGGTCACTCTGTCTCTGAGCCCCTGATCTCTGTCTCTGAGCCCCTGGTCACTGTCTCTGAGCCCCTGGTCACTGTCTCTGAACCCCTGGTCACTCTGTCTCTGAGCCCCTGGTCACTCTGTCTCTCAGCCCCTGGTTATTCTGTCTCTCAGCCCCTGGTTACTCTGTCTCTGAGACCCTGATCACTCTGTCTCTGAGCCTCTGAGCGCCTGGTCACTGTCTCTGAGCCCCTGGTTACTCTGTCTCTGAGTCCCTGGTCACTCTGTCTCTGAGCCTCTGGTCACTGTCTCTGAGCCCCTGGTCACTGTCTCTGAGCCCCTGGTTACTCTGTCTCTGAGCCCCTGGTCACTGTCTCTGAGCCCCTGGTCACTCTGTCTCTGAGTCCCTGGTAACTGTCTCTGAGCCCCTGGTCACTGTCTCTGAGCCCCTGGTCACTCTGTCTCTGAGCCCCTAGTCACTCTGTCTCTGAGCCCCTGGTCACTCTGTCTCTGAGCCCCTGGTCACTGTCTCTGAGCCCCTGGTCACTCTGTCTCTCAGCCCCTGGTCACTCTGTCTCTGAGCCCCTGGTCTCTGTCTCTGAGCCCCTGGTCACTGTCTCTGAGCCCCTGGTCTCTGTCTCTGAGCCCCTGGTCTCTGTCTCTGAGTCCCTGGTAACTGTCTCTGAGCCCCTGGTCTCTGTCTCTGAGCCCCTGGTCACTCTGTCTCTGAGCCCCTGGTCACTCTGTCTCCGAGCCCCTGGTCACTCTGTCTCCGAGCCCCTGGTCACTCTGTCTCCGAGCCCCTGGTCACTCTGTCTCTGAGCCCCTGGTCACTCTGTCTCTGAGCCCCTGGTCACTGTCTCTGAGCCCCTGGTCACTCTGTCTCTCAGCCCCTGGTCACTCTGTCTCTGAGCCCCTGGTCTCTGTCTCTGAGTCCCTGGTAACTGTCTCTGAGCCCCTGGTCTCTGTCTCTGAGCCCCTGGTCACTCTGTCTCTCAGCCCCTGGTCACTCTGTCTCTGAGCCCCTGGTCTCTGTCTCTGAGCCCCTGGTCACTGTCTCTGAGCCCCTGGTCTCTGTCTCTGAGCCCCTGGTCTCTGTCTCTGAGTCCCTGGTAACTGTCTCTGAGCCCCTGGTCTCTGTCTCTGAGCCCCTGGTCACTCTGTCTCTGAGCCCCTGGTCACTCTGTCTCCGAGCCCCTGGTCACTCTGTCTCCGAGCCCCTGGTCACTCTGTCTCCGAGCCCCTGGTCACTCTGTCTCTGAGCCCCTGGTCACTCTGTCTCTGAGCCCCTGGTCACTGTCTCTGAGCCCCTGGTCACTCTGTCTCTGAGCCCCTGGTCTCTGTCTCTGAGTCCCTGGTAACTGTCTCTGAGCCCCTGGTCTCTGTCTCTGAGCCCCTGGTCTCTGTCTCTGAGTCCCTGGTCACTCTGTCTCTGAGCCCCTGGTCACTCTGTCTCTGAGCCCCTGGTCACTCTGTCTCTGAGCCCCTGGTCTCTGTCTCTGAGCCCCTGGTCACTGTCTCTGAGCCCTTGGTCACTCTGTCTCTGAGCCCCTGGTCACTCTGTCTCTGAGCCCCTGGTCACTCTGTCTCTGAGCCCCTTGTCTCTGTCTCTGAGCCCCTGGTCACTCTGTCTCTGAGCCCCTGGTCACTGTCTCTGAGCCCCTGGTCACTCTGTCTCTCAGCCCCTGGTCACTCTGTCTCTGAGCCCCTGGTCTCTGTCTCTGAGTCCCTGGTAACTGTCTCTGAGCCCCTGGTCTCTGTCTCTGAGCCCCTGGTCACTCTGTCTCTGAGCCCCTGGTCACTCTGTCTCCGAGCCCCTGGTCACTCTGTCTCCGAGCCCCTGGTCACTCTGTCTCTGAGTCCCTGGTAACTGTCTCTGAGCCCCTGGTCTCTGTCTCTGAGCCCCTGGTCACTGTCTCTGAGCCCCTGGTCACTCTGTCTCTCAGCCCCTGGTCACTCTGTCTCCGAGCCCCTGGTCACTCTGTCTCCGAGCCCCTGGTCACTCTGTCTCTGAGTCCCTGGTAACTGTCTCTGAGCCCCTGGTCTCTGTCTCTGAGCCCCTGGTCACTGTCTCTGAGCCCCTGGTCACTCTGTCTCTCAGCCCCTGGTCTCTGTCTCTGAGCCCCTGGTCACTCTGTCTCTGAGTCCCTGGTAACTGTCTCTGAGCTCCTGGTCTCTGTCTCCGAGCCCCTGGTCACTCTGTCTCTGAGTCCCTGGTAACTGTCTCTGAGCCCCTGGTTACCCTGTCTCTGAGCCCCTGGTCTCTGTCTCTGAGCCCCTGGTCACTCTGTCTCTCAGCCCCTGGTCACTCTGTCTCTGAGCCCCTGGTCTCTGTCTCTGAGCCCCTGGTCACTGTCTCTGAGCCCCTGGTCTCTGTCTCTCAGCCCCTGGTCACTCTGTCTCTGAGCCCTTGGTCTCTGTCTCTGAGCCCCTGGTCACTGTCTCTGAGCCCCTGGTCACTCTGTCTCTGAGCCCCTGGTCTCTGTCTCTGAGTCCCTGGTAACTGTCTCTGAGCCCCTGGTCTCTGTCTCTGAGCCCCTGGTCACTCTGTCTCTGAGCCCCTGGTCACTCTGTCTCCGAGCCCCTGGTCACTCTGTCTCCGAGCCCCTGGTCACTCTGTCTCTGAGTCCCTGGTAACTGTCTCTGAGCCCCTGGTCTCTGTCTCTGAGCCCCTGGTCACTGTCTCTGAGCCCCTGGTCACTCTGTCTCTCAGCCCCTGGTCACTCTGTCTCTCAGCCCCTGGTCACTCTGTCTCTGAGCCCCTGGTCTCTGTCTCTGAGTCCCTGGTAACTGTCTCTGAGCCCCTGGTCTCTGTCTCTGAGCCCCTGGTCTCTGTCTCTGAGCCCCTGGTCACTCTGTCTCTGAGCCCCTGGTCACTCTGTCTCCGAGCCCCTGGTCACTCTGTCTCCCAGCCCCTGGTCACTCTGTCTCCGAGCCCCTGGTCACTCTGTCTCCGAGCCCCTGGTCACTCTGTCTCCGAGCCCCTGGCCAGGCAATGTGCTGTGCTGAGCTGTGTGAGAATGGCGCCGAGCCCCACCGTACTGGCATCCACCGTGAGTTCTATGTGTAATTCGGGGTTGAAGTATGCCATGACCGTGGCAGTTCCGTGGCAGTTCCGATGCTTTGGAACATGTTTTCACATTCTAGCGACCACTCGGATTCCACTTTTTGTGTTGTCAGGCCGTGCTGTGGCATGCTTAAGGTGACGTCGTGCAATAACAGTCCATGCCGCTCACATCTCTGGGGGGTTTGTTCTCTGAAGTGCCTTCACCTTGACAGGGTCTACGGTCCAGCGATCAGCCTTGAATGTGTGGCATCTAGAGAGAGTCCCGCTTCAGTGAGTAGCTGACATACTCGGAGGAGCGCTTTATCGTGCACCGTTCATGTGTTTCCAAAGACCTGTATGCCATCACTGTTATCGATGGCCTCGTGGGCTGGCAGGATCATCCCGGAAATGACGTCTTGAAAGATCTCAGCTGCTGATGAAATGCCAAAATGTAGTTATTTATATTGGAAGAATCCTACGTGGTGGCACAAGTCGTGCTGCACCTGCAGTTCTCTTCGGTTTCTAGCTAGTGGCAGCCTTTGCTGAGGTCCACTCTGGAAAACACTGGGGCGCCGTTCAGTTGGGTGATCATGTCAGCTATGTGAGGGCCCGGGTGTCTCTCCCACTCTATCGCTCTCTACATCTCTTTTGTGGCCTTTTTTCGGTAGAACAACTGTGGGTGAACCCCGCTGGCGGGCCCTTTTGATAATCCAAGCTGTCCAGCTTCAGTAGATTGGTTATTTCATTTTCCACTCCCTTTTGGAGATGAAAAGTGACCTTTAGATGTCTTGGGATTTTTTATGGAATTGATTGTTACTTGAAACACATCTCACCCCGGTGCTGCTCAGTGGGTTCCAGGCGGCTGCAGTCCAGCTGGGTTTCTGTGTCGTTGGCGCAGTGACAAAGGCCTCAGTGCCAGGGGGTCTAGAAATCCTTTTCTGGGTCCATGATGTGGATGATCAAGAACATATATCATTCAATGTGCCACGTTTCCACTACAGTCAAACCTCATGTACCTCACAAACATATCCCATGATTGACAAATCACAAACAGCGACCTCACAACAATGAGCTCCGAAGGGCTTCTAGGCACTTGAAGATAATTGTAGCACTTCACGGCCTTGTCATTGGCATGAAGTGCTATTTAAATACATTTGGACCATCTAGAAAGCGCTTTTAGCCTTGCAGGGCATTGGAAGCGCTATAGAAATTCCAATACAATACAAATAATAGATCTTTATGTGCTGCCTGTAAACGAAATGTTTGTATTTTTGAACACATTAGGCCACATTTTGTTTTTAAAGGTTTGTTTATTGCATTTTCCAGTAAGTGCAGATAACAGAGCATTACAGAGCCTCCAGTGCAGTCGATTCACAACCAGAACATCTTCTATTTTACCCTTGTCCCGCCCCCCCTCCCCCAAGCAGCCTTCCCTTTATTCCATAAACCTACATTTAGGAAAGGAGTCACAGTTTTAGATCTTTCAAGGGTGAAGCCCCCTCCTCTGCCACTACCAGCATACCCTCCTCACCGGCTGTTCTGAGGGCCGAGGAGGCTACTGTCCGAAGGGTTCAAAGCAACAAGGACTCCACTCTGTAAACACACGCAGGGGCAGGAACCAGGCAAGCCGGTGACCCCAAGCACGGAGACCCCAGGAGCCGTCATCTTACAATAAAAGACGCATTGTCCAGCCTCCCTTGGGGGGGGGTGCTCTGTGCTTAGGCCGTGATAATAATGATTTGTGTGTTTTTTAATAAATATCTCACGTTTGTGTGGAACCAGCGAGCTTTAAGAGCAGCTTTCATTGTCGGAATCATTACCTCCTCGTCCAGTCTTCCTCGCCACAGTATTCACAAATGAGCCTCAGGCTCCACACACAACTCCAAGTAAAATTAAAAGAGCAGCGCTCTAGTCTCCCCTCCCTCCTCCAATATGGCCCCCGGTGTCTTCAGCCAATCCCATAAAGGGATACAGAACCAACATCACGACCTGTTCTTTTTTTCTGCACTTCTCCGAGTGCTGTGTTGCCTGTGTTGACCGGTGGTGTCATCAGGTGTGTGGGGCTGGGTTCCTGCTTCAGCGGTCCCGTTGTGCCCTTGGGTATTTAGTTTGGGGGTAGTAGTGTGTTTTTACACGATCGTTTGTTTAATATGTTGTATTTGTACCTCCTGCTACTACCTTTGAAGCCTCTGGTCCTGCTTTAGCGGACTTTCAGTGGCGTGCGTCTTGTTTTCTGCCTGTGTCGTACGGTGACACTGACGATCCCTCGTGGTCTGTTTCATTTCCCGGCCGCGCGTCCTGCTCAGCGGACATAGCGCGGCCGGATGCATTTGATCTGGGGGCCCGAGGCTCCTGGTATCATTATTACCTGCTATTGATGCCGCGTATGCGTGCTGTGGGGGCGGGTAGATCCCGTAGGCATTTCTTTGAGCTGATTCTTAGTTGTGAGTTCCTTGTTGTTCAAATCTGTCTCGGACCTCGCTTGCACGGTATGTGGACATGCGCGCGGCTGTTTCTCCTTCATTTATGGTTGGTTTGTCTGATTACAGGTTCTGGCTGGTTTGGTTACCTAGCAACCCCGGGGCCTTTTAAGCCAGGCGTGTTGTCTTCTTCCCTGCCTGTGTTTCTCTTCATGCGTTCACTGGTGTGTTGATATTATGGAGAGTGGTTCTGTTCCTGGTTCTGCTCCTGGGGCTTCTGGTTCTGGTATCCAGATCCTGTCTATGGATGTGTTACAGCAGCTGATCAATTCTGCTGTGGCTGCTGCTATGCAAAGTCAGACGCCTGTTCCTCCTGCGAAGCGGGCTAAGGTGGATGAAGCTGCGGCTGCTGATTCTGACATTGAGGAGGATGTTGATGTCAGGGGTCGTTTTGTGCAGGGTGCCGACCTGAAGGAGGTGCTGGGTCACATTAGAGAGAACTTGGTGTTTCCTGCTTCTGTTGTTCCTCTGGAAGACGATCTCTTTGCACAATACCAGCGTCCTGAGCCTGATTCTTTGCCTTTACACTCTTCGGTCTTGAAGGTCCTGGAGAATGAATGGAAAGATGTGGACAAAGGTTCCTTTCCACGCTTTTTGAGTAAACAGTACCCGCTACAGGACTTTGATGTGAAATTCCCTTCTTCAGTGAAGGTTGATTCATTGTTGGCCAGCATGGTGTCTCATGGGACTGTAGTGTCTGAGGATTCTTCTCCTGCTGACCCGGTTGACCGTAAAGTGGATGGTGCGGTGAAACGCACTTTTGCGGCTGCGAATTTCTCTATCAGGGCGGCTGCCTATGCATCTTACACTATACAATCCTTGCTTAAGGATTTTCAGTCTCTGTCTGAATTGATGGACCAGGGGGAGGATGTTTCTTCTACCCTGGCGATGATGGAGCAACAAGTTCGGTTGCTTTCGGATGTCTCCTTTGACTCTTTAGGTGCTGCGGCTTCCGCAGCTGGGTCTTCAGTGGCTGCGAGGAGACAGTTGTGGCTTCGTTCGTGGAAGGCTGATGCTGCGCAGAAAAATCTCCTGATGAAGATTCCTTTTTCTGGGGTTAAACTTTTTGGGTCACTGATGGATGACATGGTTAAGAAGACGGCGGAGGACCGTAAGCTAATGGCTCCTGAGAGGGCGGGTCACTTCCGTTCCTTTGGTTCTCAGAGGGCTTTTGGCCCTTCTCGGAGGGGTCGAGCTGGTCAGCCCTTTCGTGGGAGGGGGCGTGGCCGGGGTGCTCCTTCCTTTGGAAAAACCCGGTTCTCCGGTTCCTCTTCCTCCTCCACTCCTGCACCGAAGTCGTGACTGGATCGCTCCTGGTATGGGTCCGGTTGGGGGTCGCCTCAGTTTCTTCCTGGAGTCTTGGAGACTGTCTGTGTCGGACAAATGGGTGCTGCAGGTGGTTTCAGAGGGTTTGCGGATTGGATTTATCCTACCTCCCCCAGACTATTTCAGGGCTACTCCTTGTCCCAGAGATCCTGTAAGGAGATTGGCGCTTTTGGAAGGCATCGACTCCCTGGTGGTAAAGGGTTCGGTGGTTCCTGTTCCCGTCGATCAGTTGGGGTTGGGTGTGTATTCCATCCTATTCCTGGTGTCGAAGCGCACTGGAGATCTTCGCCCTGTGATGGACCTGAAGTGGGTGAATACTTACATCCCTCACCAGAAGTTCAAGATGGTTTCCCTTCAGTTGATCCTTCCTCTGATATCTCGGGGCGACTTCCTTGCATCGATAGACTTGAGGGATGCTTATCTACATGTCCCGGTTCATCCGGATTCTCAGAAGTTTCTCCGGTTTTGCGTGATGGGTCAGCATTACCAATTCCAGGTAATGCCATTTGGACTCTGCTCTGCTCCCAGGGTCTTTACTAAGGTTCTGGCTCCTCTTATTGGCCTTTTGCATGGGGAGGGCATTAGTGTGTTTCCTTATCTGGACGACATTTTAATTTCTGTTTCTTCTCTTCCTAAGGCGGAGTTGCATGTCCAGAGGGTGTGCCATGTCCTGGAACGTCATGGGTTCCTAGTGAATATACCGAAGTCCTCCCTGGTTCCTGCACAGGAATTGACTTTCATTGGAGCTCTGTTCAGGACTCGGTTGGGTATGGTGTTCCTGCCTCCTCCCAGGATTCTGTCCCTGGTGTCTGCTGTTCGTGCTCTGTTGGTGGGACATTCTCATCCTGTGAGCCTATGGCTGAGGGTTCAGGGTCTGATGTCGGCGTCATTGTTGATGGTGCCGTGGGCTCGACTACACATGTACCCGGTGGTGTCGCACATTTTGTCGCATTGGGACCCCTGTTCCCTAGATATGAATGTTTTGATTCCTATGTCGGAAGAGGTTCGGGTGGTCCTGAGTTGGTGGTTGGACGAGGGTCATCTGTCCAGGGGCCGCCCATTTCTGATTGTTCCCACCCGCGTGGTCACTACCGATGCCAGCCTGCTGGGGTGGGGTGCTACTCTGGGGGATTCAACGACTCAGGGGGTTTGGCCTCGGTCGGTGTTGTCATGTTCCTCCAACTACAAGGAGCTGAAAGCCGTCCTGCTGGGTTTGTTGGATTTCTCAAATCTGGTTCAGGGTCACCATGTGCAAGTTCGAACGGACAATCGGGTTGTGATGTCATATATAAACCATCAGGGAGGGTGCAGAGTTCAATCCCTCAGTTGCCTCAGCCGTCGGATTTGTTATTGGGCGGAGTTGAATCTAGAGTCCCTATCGGCCATTTATCTTCCTGGCGCGGAGAACACTGTGGCGGATTGTCTGAGCCGGGTGTTTCCCTCCATGGGCTCTTTGTCCCTGACGCCTGTGATTTTCAAGAGGTTGCGACGGATGTTTGGTTGTCCGATTGTCGACCTCTTTGCTTCCCAGGACAATTTCAAGATCCGTTGCTATTGCACAATTATGCCTTGCCGGGATGCTTGGAGGGTGGATGCCCTGTCGTTCCCTTGGCCGAAGGGTCTATTGTATGCTTTTCCTCCTGTTCCCCTGATTCCGGCGGTCTTGCAGAAGATCAAGAGGGAGGGATCCTTTGTGCTTCTCATTGCTCCGGGTTGGATGCGTCGCCCTTGGTATCCCCTGATTTTGGAATTAGCTGTGTCTCCGGGGTGGGCCTTGCCATTCAGTCCTTATCCTCTGTTGGGACCTCCTCTTCCTCTGCCTGTGTTCCGGTCCTTGGGTCTGCGGGCCTGGCTCTTGAGAGGGATTCGTTGATGCGGACTGGCTGTTCATTGGCTGTAGCTGGGGTCATTCAGCAATCCAGGAGACCTTCTACTCTTAAATCCTATGCTAAACACTGGGATAATTTTGTTGCTTGGTGTCTGTGTCGCGATCTGTCGGTGGCTTCTTTGGATCCGGCACGCATTTTGGATTTTTTGAATGATGGTTTTGTGCTGGGCTTGGCCATTTCGACTCTTCGGGCTCAGTGGGCTGCGATTCAGGCGTTCCATGTCCTCCCTTTGATTTCTGTTTCACCATTGGTTGCTAGACTTTTTAAGTCTCTCTCTTTCCAACACCCCCGTCCTATTATGTGTCCTCCACCTTGGGACCTGCCTTTGGTTTTGCGCTCCTTGCAGTTGGCTCCGTTCGAGCCTTTGGAGTCGGTGGAGTTGAAGTTTTTGACACTCAAGGTGGTGTTTCTTGTGGCGATTGCTTCTGCCAGACGTATGGGGGAGCTGGGTGCATTCCTTCGTTCTGCTCCCTTTTTGTTGGTTTTGCCGGACAGGGTGGTGTTGCGCCCTCATCCTACGTTCGTTCCGAAAGTGGGTTCTTATTTTCATAGGTCTTCTGAGGTGGTGCTTCCATGTCTTTGTCCTGATCCTTCCTCGGATGAGGAATCCCTGTTGCACCTCTTGGATGTTCGGCGTGCTTTATTGATATATTTGTCGCGCACGTCTTCATTTTGCAAAGTGGACAACTTGTTTGTCAATTATGGTTTGTCACGTCAGGGACTGAAACCCTCCCTCTCGACGATCAGTCGCTGGATTAAGGAGGCCATTTTGTTGGCGTATGCTTCGGTTGCTGAAGTTCCCTCCCTTCCTGTTCAGGGGCGTTCCACCCACTCTGTTGCTGTGTCTTGGGCCTCCTTCAAAGGGGTGTCCATGGAGGATGTTTGCCGGGCAGCTACTTGGTCTTCACCTCATACATTCATGTCCCATTACCGCCTCCAGGTTGGGGGTGGGGGTTCTGTTTCATTTGCATCTTCTGTGTTGACTGCGGGGATGCCTTGAGAGGTTGTCTTTGATTGCTGTACCTCTGTATATTAAATATAGTTTCACTGCACTTTGATGTGGTCTTTTCCTTACATGAAGCTGATTGCTTTGGTATCGGCTCATTTGTGAATACTGTGGCGAGGAAGACTGGACGAGGAGGTAATGACCCGATTACTTACCGGTAATCTTCATTACTCCGAGTCCTAGTCTTCCTCGCCACAGTATAGTTTCCCTTCCCTCCCGGCCCTGGTGGTGGCTTCATGTCTGCGGCTTGGTGTATCAGGTCGTGATGTTGGTTCTGTATCCCTTTATGGGATTGGCTGAAGACACCGGGGGCCATATTGGAGGAGGGAGGGGAGACTAGAGCGCTGCTCTTTTAATTTTACTTGGAGTTCTGTGTGGAGCCTGAGGCTCATTTGTGAATACTGTGGCGAGGAAGACTAGGACTCGGAGTAATGAAGATTACCGGTAAGTAATCGGGGCATTCATCGTTGAGGCTTCTGAGGAGTGACAGGCGAGAGGGACGGTGAGCAGGACTGATGAACTGAGTGAGTGGAGGCCTGGGGGAATGGACGGGTAGAGAGGTCAGGGTAAGAGACAGGTGACAGGGAGAGACCACAGGAAAGAGGGAGAGCCGGGGGTAGTGAGAACGCTGCAGCAAAGAGAGAGGGAGAAGAACAAGGGTGGAGGGGGAAAGACTAGCAGTTCTGAGCTCTGCGGCCCAAGGAATGAAAACCAAAGGGGTCCAGTGAGACGCAAAAGGAAGAGTAGTCCCAGGACAATAGCAACAGAAGACTACAACTCAACCAATCAAAACACTGCAAGACCAAAAGGCTCATTGGGCAGAACAAACACAAGAAAAGGGAGGAAAGCCATCAAATCAGAAGCAGGGATGGTAGATAGACCAGAAATAGACCAGAAATTAATGCAATCATGACCACGGGCCGTTCGAAGGATAACTCGATTGATTCTATTCTACTCAATAGGTCTCCAGCTGAAACTGTTTATTCATGACCTAAAAAGAGAGTTACCTTTTCAAGAAGGGCAGGCCTCAATACAGAGTGTGATGACAGCAAGAGGCTGTGTCTGCCATGGAGAAAGCCGTCTCCCCTGTCGTAAAGCAGTCGGTCTCCTTTCCAAGCCTTATCCGGCAGACCCTAATGGGCTTGTGCAGCAGCACTGAGCGGAGACCGAGTCGCCAATGAAAAGAGAAGAGAGACAACTGAAACAAGTTAGAATTCTTGCACACGTCCCTGGCTGAGTGAGGCCCTCATCACAGTGAACACTTGTGGGGGCCATTTTGGAGTCAGGCAGGTGAGTGAGAGCATTTCACGCCCACCACTGCTCTCAGCTCAAAGCGTCTGCTCCGACCATGGCAGGTCCCCAGCAGAATGAATATATGTGGAGGGTGTTTGGAGTCATCAAGAGCGAACTTAACTCATTATTTTGATTCTTGTACCACAAAAGTTGTTTTCTGGTTGAAACAATAAGGGAACAGGTTCAGTTTTTTTTTTTTATTGGGTTGCAGTGTTATATATCGTAACATTTAACAATACCTCTGTGCACCCATGTTTTTCTGAATGTTCCACTGATGTCTGTCGAGGTTCACGATCTACCTGCACGCATGCGCACTGGAGCGAGGAGGTCTTGGAGTAAACTTTACTAGGCAACTCTGATTGTTCCCGACACAGATATTGTGGGTCAAGGCTGACGTGGAGGTGAGAATGAGAAGTGGACCAAAGGTCTCTACAATGTGGGATGAGGCCCAGATTGTCAAAGATGAGATTGAGGATTCAGCCTTTGGTGGGTCTAGGATGGGAGGGAGGCTGCTGTAAATATTCGATCAATTCTAAATTTTCTAGCATGGCACAAGGTTTATACTGGCCATTTTCTAAGTCAAGATTCAACTCCCTGTTAGTATATTTTTGCCAGATTTCATTTTAAGCAATTGGACATATTTCAATAACTTGAAGGTGAATCTGGTTCTGAGTGTGGGTGCGGCCCTCATAGTGTCTCTCAGTGCGGGTCGGGCCCTCATGTTGTCTCTCAGTGCGGGTGCGGCCCTCATGTTGTCTCTCAGTGAGGGTGCGGCCCTCATGTTGTCTCACTGCGGGTGCGGCCCTCATGTTGTCTCTCAGTGCGGGTGTGGCCCTCATGTTGTCTCTCAGTGCATGTGCGGCCCTCATGTTGTCTCTCAGTGCAGGTGCGGCCCTCATGTTGTCTCTCAGTGCGGGTGCGGCCCTCATGTTGTCTCTCAGTGTGAGTGTGGCCCTCATGTTGTCTCTCAGTGTGGGTGTGGCCCTCATGTTGTCTCTCAGTGCGGGTGTGGCCCTCATGTTGTCTCACTGCGGGTCCGGCCCTCATGTTTTCTCTCAGTGCGGGTGCTGCCCTCATGTTGTCTCTCAGTGCGGGTATGGCCCTCATGTTGTCTCTCAGTGCGGGTGCTGCCCTCATGTTGTCTCACTGCGGGTCCGGCCCTCATGTTGTCTCTCAGTGCGGGTGCTGCCCTCATGTTGTCTCTCAGTGCGGGTGCGGCCCTCATGTTGTCTCTCAGTGTGGGTGTGGCCCTCATGTTGTCTCTCAGTGCGGGTCCGGCCCTCATGTTGTCTCTCACTGCGGGTGCAGCCCTCATGTTGTCTCTCAGTGCGGGTGCTGCCCTCATGTTGTCTCTCAGTGCAGGTGTGGACCTCATATTGTCTCTCAGTGCGGGTATGTCCCTCATGTTGTCTCTCAGTGCGGGTGCTGCCCCCATGTTGTCTCTCAGTGTGGCTGCGATCCTCATGTTGTCTCTCAGTGCGGGTATGGCCCTCATGTTGTCTCTCAGTGTGGGTGCGGCCCTCATGTTGTCTCTTAGTGTGGGTCCGGCCCTCATGTTGTCTCTCAGTGCGGGTGCGGCCCTCATGTTGTCTCTCACTGCGGGTGCGGCCCTCATGTTGTCTCTCAGTGTGGGTGTGGCCCTCATGTTGTCTCTCAGTGCGGGTCCGACCCTCATGTTGTCTCTCACTGCGGGTGCGGCCCTCATGTTGTCTCTCAGTGCGGGTGCTGCCCTCATGTTGTCTCTCAGTGTGGGTGCGGCCCTCATGTTGTCTCTCAGTGCGGGTATCATGTTGTCTCTCAGTGTGGGTGCGGCCCTTATGTTGTCTCAGTGCGGGTGCGGCCCTCATGTTGTCTCTCAGTGCGGGTGCTGCCCTCATGTTGTCTCTCAGTGCAGGTGTGGTCCTCATGTTGTCTCTCAGTGCGGGTATGGCCCTCATGTTGTCTCCCAGTGCGGGTGCGGCCCTCATGTTGTCTCTCAGTGTGGGTGTGGCCCTCATGTTGTCTCTCAGTGCAGGTCCGACCCTCATGTTGTCTCTCACTGCGGGTGCGGCCCTCATGTTGTCTCTCAGTGCGGGTGCTGCCCTCATGTTGTCTCTCAGTGCGGGTGCGGCCCTCATGTTGTCTCTCAGTGTGGGTGCGGCCCTCATGTTGTCTCTTAGTGTGGGTGCAGCCCTCATGTTGTCTCTCAGTGCGGGTGCAGCCCTAATGTTGTCTCTCAGTGTGGGTGCGGCCATCATGTTGTCTCTCAGTGCGGGTGTGGCCCTCATGTTGTCTCTCAGTGCGTGTGCGGCCCTCATGTTCTCCCTCAGTGTGGGTGCGGCCCTCATGTTGGCTGTCAGTGTGGGTCCGGCCCTCATGTTGTCCCTCAGGGCGGGTGAATATGTATCCAAGCAGAAATGGCAGTTCACTCAAAGGTTTGGATTGTGCATTGAGCCAGTATTTGCTGATGCAGGGAATGCCCAAAACGTCATCATAACCAAGGCTGAAAGTTTTTGGAGGAGTGTCGTCTGACCTGGCTTATCAGCATGCACATTAGCCAGGAGTTAGTGCTTGGACTGGAAGGCGTGGAGGTGCCAGAGCATCGGAAACGGATGAGCTTATACAAGCTGGCTCATCTGGAATGAAAGCTGGTGGCTCTGAATAGGGGTGCCGATATTAAGATTAACAAAGTGGGCTGGTTTATGGAATTTCTTGGGGGAGCGGAAATGTGAAAAGTTACTTGGAGCGTTCTGTGGGTGTTACACGGTCTAAAGAGAAGCTCCAGAGATACAACCAGGATTATCTAGTAGTCAAGCTCACCATCTGCGGTGGTTCTCAGCACACCTGCAGCCAGGACACCACTAGACTGCAGACTAAGAAGTGTCCAAAAGGAATAACAAGACATCAAACCTTTTCTATCCATGCACCCAGGGTCTGGACCATGTATTGATCAGAACAGTCTCAACACTGCTACGATTTAGGAAAGAGCTAAAGACGCACCTCTTTAAAGAACAGTTCGCCACAAGGCATTAATTGTCCACAACCCATTTCCCTCCGCTATCACTCATTGACTTTAGGCTCGTCTTAGACCCTTTACAGCAGTGTGATGTCTTTAGGCTACGTTTGCGCTATAGAAATACTATATACACATATATATTGGGCTGTGCCTACTTGTCCAGTAGACAAACTGAACATGAAAACTTGTTATCCTTGACCCCAAATAATATGTCCTAGACGTTCGGATATAGGAATGCCACACTCCTGCAACGACCACACACACTAAAAATGCTGCACGCTCACAAAGATTCTACTTGTAAATCCGTATGTGAATAGCAAACAAGGGTAAATTTATACCTGTGGGACTCAGACCCTCGGTGTTCAGAGTGAGGATCGATGATAAAGCATGCCACTTAAGAGGCTCCGCACTCACAAAGATACTACTCGTAAATCCCTGTGTGAATAACAAACAAGGGTAAACTGAAACCTGTGTGAATCAGGCCCTCGGTGTTCTGAGTGAGGGATCGATGATGACGCATGCCACTGAAGAGACTCCGCATTCACAAGATACTACTCGTAAATCAGTGTGAATAGCAAACAAGGGTAAACTTACATCTGTAATCAGGCCCTCGGTGTTCTGAGTGAGGGATCGATGTTGACGCATGCCACGGGAGAGGCTCCACACTCACAAGATACTACTCGTAAATCCCTCTGTGAATAGCAAACAAGGGTAAACTTACACCTTTGTGAATCAGGACTTCGGTGTTCTTAGTGAGGGCTCGATGATGAAGCCACTGAAGAGGCTCTGCACTCACAAGATACTACTCGTAAAT
Organism: Triturus cristatus; assembly: GCF_964204655.1. NCBI lineage: Eukaryota > Metazoa > Chordata > Amphibia > Caudata > Salamandridae > Triturus > Triturus cristatus. Next base: position 1,694,070,339 of record NC_140591.1, read on the forward strand.
CCCTGTGTGAATAGCAAACAAGGGTAAACGTATACCTGTGTGACTCAGGCCCTCGGTGTTCTGAGTGAGGGATCGATGTTGACGCATACCACTGTAGAGGCTCCGCACTCACAAGATACTACTCGTAAATCCCTGTGTGAACGGAAAACAAGGGTAAACTTATACCTGTAATCAGGCCCTCGGTGTTCTGAGTGAGGGATCGATGTTGACACATACCACTGTAGAGGCTCCGCACTCACAAGATACTACTCGTAAATCCCTCTGTGAATAGCAAACAAGGGTAAACTTACACCTTTTTGAATCAGGCCCTCCTTGTTCTGATTGAGGGATCAATGTTGACGCATGCCACTGGATAGGTTCCGCACTCACAAGATACTACTCGTAAATCCCTGTGTGAATAGCAAACAAGGGTAAACTTATGCCTTTGCTTCTAAAGCCCTAAGGGTTCTGAGTGAAGCTCGGTGATGATGCCTGCAACTGAAGAGGCTCCGCACTCACAAGATACTACTCGTAAATCACAGTGTGAATAGCAAACAAGGGTAAACTTACACCTTTGTGAATCAGGCCCTCGGTGTTCTTCGTGAGAGATTGATGATGACGCATGCCACCGAAGAGACTCCTCACTCACAAGATACTACTCGTAAATCCCTGTGTGAATAGCAAACAAGGGTAAACTTACACCTGTGTGAATCAGGCCCTCAGTGTTCTGAGTGAGGGCTCGATGATGAATCCACTGAAGAGACTCCGCACTCACAAGGACCTACTCGTAAATCCCTGTGTGAAGAGCAAACAAGGGTAAAGTTACACCTGTGTGAATTATGCCCTCGGTGTTCTTATTGAGGGCTCGATGATGACGCCACTGAAGAGGCTCCGCACTCAGAAGTTACTACTCGTAAATCCCTGTGTGATTAGCAAACAAGGGTAAACTTACACCTTTGTGAAGCAGGCCCTCGGTGTTCTGAGTGAGGGCTCGATGATGAATCCATTGAAGAGACTCCGCACTCACAAGGACCTACTCGTAAATCCCTGTGTGAATATCAAACAAGGGTAAACTTACATCTGTGTGAATCAGGCCCTCGGTGTTATGAGTGAGGGCTCGATGATGAAGCATCCCACTGGAGTGGCTTCGCACTCATAAAATACTACTCGTAAGTCCCTGTGTGAATAGCAAACAAGGGTAAACTTACACCTTTGTGAATCAGGCCCTCGGTGTCCTGAGTGAGGAATCGATGATGACGCATGCAACTGAAGAGGCTCCGCACTCACAAGATACTACTCGTAAATCCCTGTGTGAATAGCAAACAAGGGTAAACTTACATCTTTGTGAATCAAGCCCTCCGTGTCCTGAATGAGGGCTCGATGATGACGTATGCTACTGAAGAGGCTCCGCACTCACAAGATACTCCTCGTAAATCCCTGTGTGAAGGACAAACAAGGGTAAACTTACACCTTTGTGAATCAGGCCCTCGGTGTTCAGAGTGAGTGCTCGATGATGACGCATGCCACTGGAGTATTCCAGTGAGCGAGAGTCCTTTTGAAAATAATAAAAGATTCCCAGGTGAGGAGAGGCGTCACCCGGCTTCCATTCTTTTTCAATTTGTTGTTATTTAAATGATCAAACAGTTGCCATGTTTGAATGTCTACATCTTAAATGTACATCCTTTATTGGTGAATTCAATCATCAACAAGTGTTTTGCTGCACAGGGCCACACGTTTCTGTCAATTTCCACGCCCGGAATGTCACTAAGAGAGTAACGTCAGTGATTATGTAACAATCAAACTTTCTGTGCTTTGTATAGACTTTGATACTTTTGGCCTGTGTACGCACTTTACAAAAACTCCAGAGAAATCAATAACACGTAAGATAGTAATTTACGTACAAAAAGATTCAAAAATGAATGAAACACAAATATCCTTTCACTAACAAATAAAGGAAAGATTTACTAAACCCTTGAGATCCCCGTGCATCCGGCAAGGTGACGCAAAGCAACGCAAGGGCTTAAGTGAGATTTACCCAGCCACGGAAAGCCGCTGTGCCTGGCTCTGCGTGGATTAGTATATCCAGAGTGACGCAAGGGATCACAGATCGCTGCCTTGTGTTTCTCTCCATTGGGAAGGCGTTCCATGGGTGGATCATGGGCGTTCCCGGGCATCCACCTGTGGATTTTGGTGCATTCCCAGATTTAAAAAGACTTATAAACCTGGCAATGTGTCAAAATGGTGGGCCTACCTGACAGAGGTGTAACAAGGAGAAATATCTTTATTTTTTCCCCTTTCTTGGTGTAATGCCTTCTGTGGCACACATGGAAAGAGGAAACTGCCTCAAAGCATTGTTTTTCTGCAGGAATCCCTCCTCTAACGCAGGCACCCCTGCACCGTGGCACGAGGGCGCCTGCGATGCCCAGCAGCACTCAGTGCATCAGCGCAGGGCGAGAGCAGGAGTGCGTCGTATCTTGGTAGATACAGCGCACTTCTGCTCTGTCCCTGACGTGCAGCACAGTAAGTTGCTGTGTTGCATTGTGCTGCATGACTTTTTGTTAAATATGACCCTGACATCAATATCAGCATCGCAATTACCATCTGGAAAGATCCACTCTCAATGAAAAGGTCCGCTCTCATTGATGTGTGAAGAAAATTTAATAGCAGATCATAAGCAAACATCCATTACCACAGCAGTAACAGAACAACTGATTAGAGGAGTGCAGGTTAGAACGCTCGCCACGTTCCACAAGCGTTCCAATGGTGAGGGGTGGGCGGAAGGAACCAAAACAAGGACTAAATATAACACATCTTCCTTCCAATACAGTTTTGGGAACACAATAAAGTCAGTACGTGAAATAGTCTTTTTGCCATCTCGGTTTGAGGTGCACTTTTCTCAGGCACATCCTTTCATCAGGATTGGTATCCTGGCGGTTACTGTTAGGTTTTACATTACCCTCATTTTGTGTAGAATCATCGCTCCTATCATGAACTATTCTGTCAACACTCCAATACTGGCCATCGTCCAACTTTACAACATTCTTAAATACTTTGCTTACCACTCTTTTCCCCGAGAATTTGGAACAGCCAGACGTTACAAAATTAGGTAATTTCACTTTCACTGCATCACCTACTTCAAAGACTCTAGGTGACCTCTGTATTCTTACATTGTACCTATCCATATATTTTCTTTGGTTTAGGTGTATCTTTTCCATGATCATATCTCTACTCACTTCCTCTTCTCTTCCCCCGCCAAGCCACAAAGGGCTTAACTTAGTACCTGGCTCTCTTCCTTTAAGAGACTTAAATGGTGACACGCCGGTGACTGAGTGAGGAGTGATAAGATAGGACCAAACCATGTCCTCCAGTGCTTTCCCTACATTGCTGCTGTTTTGAACATTGAGTTGAATGCAGTCCTTGATCATGCGATTTATGCGCTCTACCAGCCCATTTGCCCTAGGGCAATACAGTGGCGTAAGATGATGTTCAACCGAAAACTTGTGCAGGAACTCTTTCATACATGCAGAGGTAAATTGGACCCCATTATCTGTGACCAAAATCTGTGGTACACCTTCAGTACGGAAAACCCCTTGAAGGAAACTCTTTACACTATCAGTAGTGATGTTTTCTACTACCTTGACAATTATCCATTTCAAATGATAGTCTACTAATGTGATGATAAATCTTCCACCCAGTCCTCTTACATTTAGAGGACCGACAATGTCCATGGCTAATTTGACCCAAGGGGCAGTAGGAACTTCCACTGGAGAGATTTTCCCTTTGCTCACCACCTTACTCTTGTCACTCATGGTACAAGGTATGCATTCTCTTACTTTCCTCTCCACCATGGTGTCCATTTTCGGCCACCAATAATGTAACCGAATTTTACCTTTGGTTTTGCTGCAACCTAAATGGCCCTCATGTGCCAAATGTAATAACTTTTCTCTTATGCCCTCAGGAGGTACCAGTTTGTTCCCTCGATATAGGTTATTACCTTGAACATGTAACTCATTTCTCACTTCCCAAAACACCTCCTCTCCATTTTTCAACAATTTGGAACTGCACGGCCATCCCTCCTGGATAAGCTGTTTTACCCTTGGGAACAACTCATCCTTAGATAATGCTTCCTCCCATTCTGATTTGTCCAACCCATCGAAAACTGTAGACACTACAATTTCGTCTCCAGGATCCTCCTCAACTTCCTGATTCCTTAGCGGTAACCTTGACAAGCAATCAGCTGCCTGATTCTTTTGTCCAGGTATGTACACCACTTCATAATTGTAACCTTGAAGACCTAGGAACCATCTTGATATCCTAGGTGTAGACCTTCCTAGATTCTTTGATGAAAAAATGCTTACTAAGGGCTTGTGATCTGTCCTTACCATAAAGGGTATGCCCCACACAAAAGTCCTGAAATGCAATGTGGCCCAATAGCATGCTAATGCCTCCCTTTCGATTACTGAGTAGCGTGATTCAGCTGCAGTCAGAGCCCTTGATGCAAAAGCCACTATCCTTTCTCCATTTTCTGTCACCTGACTGAGAGTAGCTTCAATCCCCTTTAAACTTGTATCTGTAGTGATGATGGTGCATTTACTAGTGTCAAAACATCCTAGGAATGGTGCCTCTGATATACTGTCTTTGATCATCCTGAAAGCCTTGCTACATTTCCCATCCCATTCAAATTTTGTACCTTTCTTCAGTAAGCACCTCAAAGGGTAAGTAGTGTCAGTAAAGTTCTTTATAAATTTGGAGTAATACTCTGACTGCCCCAAGAAGGACTTGATCTCTTCCTTGTTGGTGGGACATGGCGCTAACTTAATGGCATCTACCAGATTTGTTTTAGGCTTGATTCCTTCTTGTGAAATGATATGCCCTAAGTAAGTAACTGAACAGACTCCTATCTGGCACTTTTCCTTCTTCAAAGTAAGACCAGCTTCCTTCAATCTACTCAGAACCAAACGTAGCTTCCCATTGTGTTCATCTTCATTCTTACCATACACTAACAAGTCATCTTGGAAACATAAAACTTGCTCCAACCCTTCTAGAATATTCTGCATTGCCCTTTGGAAAACTGCCGCCGCTGAGGCTAAGCCAAATGGCATTCTACAAAATCGGAATGCCCCAAACGGCGTTATGAACATTGTGAATGCCTTACTATCAGGATGAAGTCTTATTTGGTGGTAGGCTGATGACAAATCTATTACTGAGAAGAGTTCAGCTCCACATATCTGGTTCAGCATATCATTGATGTTAGGCAAAGGGTGCCTAACAATCCATATGTTCTTGTTTAACTCTCTTAAATCAATGCACAATCTGATACTGTTAGTATTCCCTTTAGCTGTGATAACAATGGGTGCAACCCACTCAGCACACTCCACCGACTCTATGACCCCTTGACTAAGGAGTCTGTCGAGTTCCGCCTTCAATGGTTCTCTCATCATGATCGGGATATTCCTACATTAATGGGCTACTGGCTTTGCCCCCACCTTCAATTTTATTTTATGTTGGTATTCTTTCATGCACCCCAGTTTATCTGTAAAGATTTCCGGGAACTCATCAAAAATCTCTGCCCCACACACACCTCTTCCCACCAACATAACCGGAGTATCTGCACTGGGATCCAACTTCATTCCAAGGTCTCTCTGGTGCCCCCATCCTAGCAGGTTTGCCCCTTTCTTTGCAATATACACTTTTCCAACTGTGCTCCTGTTCTTGAATGATATCCTCATAATGGATACTCCATCTAAGGGAATTCGATCCTTGTTGTACCCCACAGGTATTACATCTGGAGTGTGTAGTTCAATCTTCCCCTCATTGAATTTCTTCCAAAATGTCTCGCTATTCATGAACGTGAATGGTGAACAGGAATCTGCAAACATTTCCACATTTTCTCCATCTAACCCTATTTCACATTTAGGTAGCTCAATGTGATTCACATTGCTTCCCTCCAAAGCCCTCACTTGTAACACAAAATTCCTTTTGTATCCTTCACCATTCTCTACACTGTTCACTGTTCTACCAGACAGATCTTTGCACGCTCGCGCAAAGTGTCCCTTGCGATTGCAATTCCTGCACGTAGCTGTTCTTGCCAAAGAATTCATACTGTTTGCCAAAGGCCCACTACTCCCACATCTGAAGCATTTCAACCTGTTCTCATTGTACATCTTCTCCTTGTTGATCACCTCCTTCCCTTCTTTCCTCTTTGTATTCTTTATAGCACAAACCTCTCTTAGTTCCTCACTTATCTCACTCACACTGTTATCACCTGTTGTGTTCATTTCCTTCATGCATTCCACAGTATGCTCGACACTCTTGGCAATATCTATTGCCATTTTCAAATCTGGGTTTCCTACTAGAAACTTTCACTGAATCTTCTTATTATTCGTACAGCGTACAAGTTAGTCACGTATCAAGGATTCCGTAAGTTCATTAAACTCACATGTGTTTGCAAGCCCTCTTAAACTAGCAATGTAGTTTCCTACTTTCTCATTCTTTCCTTGAACCCTTCCATAAAATTTATGTCTTTCAAGGACCACATTAATTTTGTCTGCAAATTGAAGTTCTAGTTTCTTCATACTACAATCATATACATCTCCCCCTTCTTCATCTGCCTCCTCAACCTCTACCTCTGGGAAGCTATCAAAGATCTTCCTTCCCTCTGCCCCTAGATTATGAAGCAAAATATGCTGTCTCCTTATTGCGGAAAACCCACTTGCCCCTATAACTTTTCTTCCATTCTTTCCATGTGACTAACGGTTCTCCTGCTTCAGATAGGAATGGTGTAGGCTGTAACATACTAGCTGCTGCCATAATGATCTCTCTCTCCCACACAACTACTTTTATTCTACCTCACGTAAGGTCCTCAACCCCACGCACTATCTAAATTACCTCACTTTACTCCTTATAATGTATTTTAGAAATTGACTCCTGTTCCTCAATTCCTTCCACACCAATGTATAAGTGTCACTTTGCAGCCACTATACTCCAGTCAATACAGATTCTTTCCTGACTACACACCCTCCATTATTCTTCTCACTTTCGGCGATAATCTGTCTCACCGTACTTCCTCCCAAGTCAGTTCCCACCTACAACCTCTTCTGACAGAGTTCTTATCAGTTCCAGATTTTCCCGCTGTCTCCGTCAAGGCGTCCTTCGATTGCTCCCTTCTCACACCGATACTCTTCCAGTCCGCCCTGGATTCCTCCTCACGCAACGTTGGAAACCTCCTTCCCTGTCAGTTGGGTATCACACGCTGCGCATGCCTGAAGAAAATTCACCGCTCTTCTCGTTTTGCTCACACGCAGTCGCCCCTTCCAGTCAGCTCCATCAGTGCACTGCGCAAGGCTGCAATCGATTCCTCTCCTCACCACACCGCGCATGTGCTTATTCTTCACACTATTTTCGACGCAACTTCCTCCTTACGTGTCTTTCACCCAGTTCACTTAATTTCCCTTCACCACAACGCGCTGCACGTCTGAGAAATCCTCTGAGCACTCACGTCCCAGCAAGTTCTCTGGTATTTTCCTCACCTCCTTCAAGGTTCGCCTCCAATTTCACAGCAACTTCCTCTCCGCACGTACCTCCGAGAACACCTCTGCACCATGCGTCACATAGAGTCGTTAATACGGTGAGTCTTCTTATCAATTTGTTCCGTACCTTCCTTCACTTCATTTATTCCTGTATCCTCTTATTCCTGCTGCGGCCACACACGGAGGGGATGTAAGGCTTCGTCCTCCTCACGAACACTCGTCGTCAATGAAAAGATCCGCTCTCAATGAAAAGGTCCGCTCTCATTGATGTGTGAAGAAAATGTAATAGCAGATCATAAGCAAACATCCATTACCACAGCAGTAACAGAACAACTGATTCTAGGGAGTGCAGTTTAGAACGCTCGCCACGTTTCACAAGCGTTCCAATGGTGAGGGGTGGGCGGAAGGAACCAAAACAAGGACTAAATATAACACCATCTAATAATTTGATTAAGAGAAATCACCCAAACCACCAGTAAAGCAAAATAAATGTATTTAAACGTTGAGTTGATATCTGTGAGTTTGCAGCTCATCTGATTCTTCACTCCAGTCTGAAAGAGAAACAAGTTACAATTACACGGAGGGAGAGGAAGAGTGTAAGAAACATCTGATGTCCATAGCATTATACATTTTATTTTTTACTATTTTATAAATACATATCTCTCTAAATGCACCCAAAAAAGTCTCCACATTCTTTAGCTTTGGCTGATTTTGATCATTTGTAATTCATCATCATCAAATCTTTTTTTGGCCAATATTGAACTCAAAGTGCATGTAAACATTGTTAAAATTCAAAACATATCTATAAAACCCATGTAAAGTGCAGTGTGGAAAAGAAAGCTTATAACACAAAGGGTCATTTCAGCAGCTGATACAGGAACAACAAGGATAGTTGCTATCTCAGGAGGTTACACAACTTGTACCTGACAACAAAATCCTAAGTGTGGGTCCGCTCCGTTCACAGGGATGTTTGTATCCCTCTCCTAACCCAACATATTGTCCATCAAGATACAGTAATACAATTTATTTCAAGTAATTGTATATATGTGGTCTTAGATATTCTGCCATTGTCCCTGTTGCCCAGCAAATCAATCAAAGCCGCTTAAACACATGCAAAATGGAATAAAGTTATAAAATGCATCATACAACTAGATAAACATGTTAGGAACTTCTAAAACTATCCACACCATTACAATTCTTTGCTTGATTAAAACTCGTTTTACTATAAAAAAAACATGCAGCAACCTTAGGGTTCTCGATGTGAAGGGAAAGGAATACATTTCGGCCTCAGTGGGTCCTACCGATATTGAAATGAATGAATGTCGGCCTCAGTGGGTCCTACGGATGCTGAAATGAATGAATGTCTGCCTCAGTGGGTCGTGCGGATAGTGAAAAGAATGAATGTCCGTCTCAGTGGGTCCTACGGATCCTGAAATGAATGAATGTCGGCCTCAGTGTGTCCCACGGATACTGAAATGAATTTCACAGCAACTTCCTCTCCGCACGTACCTCCGAGAACACCTCTGTACCATGCGTCACATAGAGTCGTTAATACGGTGAGTCTTCTTATCAATTTGTTCCGTAACTTCCTTCACTTCATTTATTCCTGTATCCTCTTATTCCTGCTATGGCCACACACGGAGGGGATGTAAGGCTTCGTCCTCCTCACGAACACTCGTTGTCAATGAAAAGATCCGCTCTCAATGAAAAGGTCCGCTCTCATTGATGTGTGAAGAAAATTTAATAGCAGATCATAAGCAAACATCCATTACCACAGCAGTAACAGAACAACTGATTCTAGGGAGTGCAGTTTAGTTTGGAGACACCATCGAATCACAGCAGCAATGACACGCGCTTACTTTAACAGATTGCCGTTTATGTTGATTCGCAGCTCGTCATATTGAGTGAGTGATACTTCAGTCTTTTACTAACTTTAACAGCATGGGGCACGGTATTAATTATGATTTTACTGTTCACATGAGTGTTTAGATACCGCCCACCCAGGTGACGCTTATATCGGTTGACCAAATCCCCTGCAGTAATAGCGCGACCTGCATTAAGCTGCATTTCTAACTTGCACAATTTCACTACCACGTTTGATTCACTTTCTTAAGACCCATGGACTGCGATAGTGCTTGTCACCTGGGCTATTGACATGGAGATACTTTGTTCACTTTGTAAGCTAACAATGCGCAATCGCAATACACAGTAGTATAGCACTGACAGCATTGCATTTTTCTTTAATTCGTAGAGCTACCCCCTGAGGAAGGGCTGCAGCAATAGCCCGAAATGCATTGGGGATATATAATGTGGACGACATCATTGATTTAATACATTGGAATATTTCAAGATATGGAGAATCTTTTTGCAAATTGAATAACCTCGAGGATAATATGTTGAATAAACTTTAATTTGGAGCTTGATGGATTACATGAGTGGAACTTTGAATATTGAAATAGACCATTGAGTCTCATTTACGCTGTGCGCCAAGGAGTCCGCACCCAAGTTGGGGACGCATTGTAATAGTCGTTGCAGTACTTAGCGCTGTAAGGAACAGACAGCGCCACCTTAGTAGCACGCGACAACCCATAAACTTTCTGATTTACATCAATTACATTTAAGCAGTGCGAGTCCCACCAATATCTTTGTCAGTACGCTTATCTGAATGCACCAGTGGCAGAAGATAGTCACTATCTTGCAACAACACAATTAAAGGGAGGCATGTCTTTCTAGCCCCACCGCCACATGTCTCTGAGTCTTACTGTCTCATGCGAGATCTCCCTCTAGGAGACAGCTGACACCGACTCTTCCCCTGAGACAGTATGGGAGATGCGTGTGTGTGCATAGTGTGTGTGTCTATATGTATATATCTGTGTGTGTATGCATGTGTGTGTGTTTGTATGTGTATATGTTTGTGTATGCATGTGTGTGTTGGTGTGCAAGTATGGGTGTGTCATTGTGTTCATTTGTCTTCATGGATGTGTACACATATGTTTGTGTGTATACCTATGTCTGTGTATGCATGTTTGTGTGTATGTATATGTGTTTGAGTATGTTGGTGTGCGTGCTTGTTTATATGTGCGAGAAGTGTTGGTTTGTTGGTGTGCATGTATATGCATATGTTTATGCATGTCTGTGTGTGTTTGTATATGTTCATATGTGTGTGTAAATGCATGTGTGTGTTTGTATGTGTGCATAGTTGTGTATGCATGTGTGTGTTGGTGTGTATACATGTGTGTGTTATATGTGTATGTATGGCCGGTGTGATGGTATGCAAGTATTAGTGTCAGTGTGCTTATTTGTCTGCATGGATGTGTACATATGTGTTTGTGTGTATACCTATACCTGTATATCCATAATGGCGTGTATGTATGTGTTTGTGTATGTTGGTGTGCATACATGCTTACATGTGTATGTATGGCTGGCGTATTGGTGTGCATGTACGTGCATATGCTTACGTAAGTTTATGTGTGTTGCTGCCTGTGTGTATATGTGTTTGTGTGCATATATGTGCACGTGTGTGTTCGCGTGTGTGTCCTTCACACGCGCCTCCATTGGAAACCTACGCCAAGCGTGAGTTGAGATATGGGAACAGCCAGTAAATTCAGACCGACTCCCGACATTGTCATAAAATACATTAGTAAATGCATGAAATTAATTTTTAATTTCCATTTATGCGGTTTCTAGTAAAGGAGGGGGGTTAGACGGGGGTGCGCCGCTGGGTTCCAACACTGTGTTGTAACACAACTCAAACACCGTCTTTTGTCACACTCGTGGCCCGGCGCGTTGTGTATGGGGTCAGGCATCCTTCTGAGCCGTCCTCTTGTGTAGCGCTTCGAATCTGGAGGTCGCCTGATTCTAAGCGCTTCCATGTTTTGCCTGTAAGGGAAGAGGGACTATGAGAGCGAGGATATCTCAGCATTGATTCCTCCTTGCCATGTTTGACACTGCACACGTCCAAGGAGGTACATTAAAAAGAGAGTAGGACATCCGGGTATTAGCGAGGGTTTGCGAAGTGTAGGGGGGCTGTCGAGCGTCGTTCGCTGTAGTTTCCAGGTTCGCCCGTGACTAGTTTCTCTCTTGCCTGTTTTCCTTGGATACTTTTCTTCAACTCATTCATATACCGTTGACGAACCCATCGAGCTGGTTACGGTGCAGATGGGTCATTCCCCAAAGTTGGGTGGTGAGACCACAGCTGGCCTGTTGATGCTGTCAACCCTCTGGTGCTCGGTAAACACTGCACTGGATTGCAGAGACGCCTTGCCAACTTGAACGCGTTCTGTAGAAACTAGAACGGAAATCTGGCGGGAAAAACAAAAAAATCTTATGGTCGGCAAGAAAGTGAAAAAAAATGTAAGTGTCGCTTGGTAGGCGAGTGGGGAGAGAGAGAGAGAGAGTCGGATAACGAGTATGGGAGTCATGGTGGATAACCGTGGACCTCACAAGCAGGCAGAGGGATGGGGGTGATCCTCACGGACTGCTAGCGCCTGCTGACGGCCTTTCTCAATGAAATGGCGCCGGAGCCAAGGGTCAAATTAACAAGCCCGGCGGAGGCGAGACCTAAAAATCAGAGTGCACTTGAGGGCAAAGAGAAAAACATACAGGGAAGAGTATGTGAGGGCAGAGAGAAAAATACAGAGGGAAAAGCACGTGAGGGCAGAGAGAAAAATACAGAGGGAAGAGTCCATGTGAGGGAGGAGAGAAAAATACAGAGGGTAGGGCGCATGTTAGACCGGAGATAAAAACATAGAGGGAAGAGAGCATGTGAGAGCAGAGAGAAAAATATAGAGAGAAGAACACATGCGAGGGCAGAGAAAAAAATACAGAGCGAAGAGCACATGTGAGACCATAGAGAAAAAATGCAGAGGGAAGAGTACATGTGAGGGAAGAGAGACAAATACAGAGGGAATAGCATGAGTGAGGAAAGAGAGAAAAATAGAGAGGGAAAAGCACATGTGAGGGCAGAGTGAAAATACAGAGGGAATAGCACATGTGAGACCAGAGAGAAAAACATAGAGGGAAGAGCATATATGAGGACAAAGAGAACAAGTACAGGCTATGCCAAGCGGAAGTGATCGTGTTTGTGATCAAACATCAAAGCGGCGAAAGTGAAAGTAATCGAGCAGAGCATCAAAGGACTGGGTGAGAAGGGAGGGGGGAATGCAAGGAGCAGAGGAGCCGCTGTGCACGTGCACGCCATCGTGCACTCAAGCCCTAGGCCAGCAAAACATGTGGGCAGCACTTTTGAAAGCCCACTTACAAAATGTCTCAAAGAGACAGCTTTCGCTGTCTCAGCGAGACCTAAAAACCTGACAGGTATCAGGATACTGATACACGTTCTTCTCGTTCATTTCAGAGTTCGTCAAAAAATGTGGAGAGGGAAGGACGGTCAGAACACAGATCAGAAGAGCGAGTCAAGCCAAGAGACACACATCGTACTTCAGACAACATTATCAAACAAGAAGATAAAACCAAATCTAAACCTCAATTTAAAAAGAAGAAGGTAGCTGGCCTTAAAATAAGAAATGCCCATGCTACTGAGGACTCTACTATTGCACGGGGAATGGGCTCTGACGGTGCTAGACAACGCAGCAGAAGTAAAAGTAGCTCACCAGAACCTGATGAAATTTCTGGTGAGAGCAACGTTGAATGAACATATCATGGTGGATACACCTGATACTAGGGTAAGCGTCCCCCACCTTTTACACAAAATAACACCTAACAAAATGGAGGGGGAAATACCCAGGAAAGTCAAAGGTCTCTTTTGGGAGAACCTGACTTATGGGTCCAATATACTTTTGGCGGAAAGAGATTGACCGCCTGAATTTGTTATTGAATGCCCGGAAGGGGAAGACGTAACAATACCAGCCTTCTCCGACCTCGTTCAAGAGTCACTAAAACATACATACGTGCATGAGTGGGCGTTAGCACTAGCTCCCGCACTTCTCCGCAATCATGTAGGGTGGGATGCTGAGTGACCTCACCATGAAATCCCATTAAAATCTACTCTTACTCCACAGAGGCAAAGATTTAAGGAAATCTTAGATCAACTTGAGTACCAAGGTATGATTGAATATAGCACCTCTTCCATGAATAATTTTTTATTTTACGGAGTTTTATATCGCGCGAACTTGACCCAAAGGTATCGGGTATCTGAGCACTTTACATAGCACCAGTTGCATTACATGAGGACACATTAATTTCTTTTTGTTAGGCACGGGGAGATGAAGTGATTTGCCCAGAATCACAGGATGTTCAACGTTATTGCAAAGACTCGAACCCAGTTCCCCAGATTCGAGGTCGACCGCCCTAGCCATTAGGCCAAGTCCTCTCCTCTAATCCATTGATTCCCATAATGAAACCCGACAATTCTTACCGTCTTGTTTTAGACTACAGTCATTTGAACACATGCGCACGAACATTTGCAGTACAAAATGCTCACAGTGATGCATTAATGAATAACATTATGCGGAAAAAAATACAAAACAACACGGAAATGCGTTTTGCATCCACAGAAAAAATACTGACGGTAGTAACAAACTGCTGTAGTGAGAGAAAGAGCACTAGCGCAGGGGAGACACATAATTGTTGTGAGTCCAGTACCAACCGTAGAGACTGATAGAAAAACAAGCATTCCAAACGCAAAAGGCTGCATCTTCGATTGATACAATGGGCTAATTCTCCCACTACAACAGATGTAACTACAAATTTGATTCCACATTAAAAACACAATCATTCCTGCTCTACGAACAAGAATATCCTCTCCCGAATGAAATAATGCCTCTAGATCCTCGTGAATAAATCATTTGCACTGACGGATCTGCCCAGCCTGCAGTAGGGAGTAAACAGCAATACAGTGCAGCATTCGCAATTGTAAAGGGACATATGCAGGACGGCAAGTTCCGTCCTAGCAATACACAGACGCAGTGTCTAGGAGATTGCACGGCACAGCTGACAAAACTAAAAGCCTGATACTGGCTTTACAAAATACAGATCGGGCATTCCCCACACTCAATTCAATTTTCAATTCAATAAGCTTTATTCGGTTAAAGTGTAGCAACCATAAAAGCAAATGTACATACACAGATTCTAAAATCCAATTTCATTAAAGGCAACAACAATTCAATCACAGTTCATAATTAAACTAAAACATCATTCTTTTTCTAGCATGAATTTATCTTAAAATAAATGTTGCAGCATAAAAACAAATCTCAGGCTCTCTTAGTGTAAACAACAGACTCATAGCAGCATTGGTGGTTTTGGTGTTATATTACTTAAACAATGGTTTTAAATAGACGATTCTAAAATTCAAGTACAAGTCGCATAAAAGTAGAAAGTGCAAGGTGCTCTGCTTAGTATGCACATCACATGGACACGGGGAGACTGGTCGCTGTTTCATTATTGGGAACGCTACTAAGTGGTGAACAAGGCCTAGTCTCATTCTTGTCAAAACAAAACGGTGTGAGGGTCTCGTGACTAGTGCTAGATAGCTTTGGAAGCCATCAATATCTATATACAAGTTGTAAAGCTGATACATGGTTTGCTTCCCTACTGTTCTCAACCTGCACTCCTTCTTATGGTACAAGAAAGGATTCTTTATCTCCTGCTTAGGCAACCCTGTTACGTCATTTGGATTTTCCAGGGTCAACAGATTGAATAGATCTCTATAAGCATTAGCTATATGTTAGACGGACCGGGAGGGTCGGCCGAGGACAAGGGGAGAGGTCTCCGGGGAGAGCCGTCTCCAGCGATCGTACAGACGAGTAACTTCCCCCCCACAGATATACACCACACGAAGATAAGGTTTAACGCTCTTTATAAGCAATCTTTAGGTACGATAGAATGGTACAAGGAGGTCAGGACTCAGGGGTCCCCTCGATTCTAGTCTCTTGGTCGGGAAATGGGGTAGCGGGACAGTCTTGTTACCAATCTGGTAGATGCGATGATATGATGGATAGCTCACAATCCTCGAGCTCGGCGTTCTAGATGGACGGGCAGCGGCGGTGCCAGCAGGTCCCGGTGAAGGTGGTTGTTACAACGGTCCGCGGCAGCGCCAACAGGTCCCGGTGAGGGTGGTAGTTAGAACGGTCCGCGGCAGCGCCAGCAGGTCCCGGTGAAGGTGGTAGTTACAACGGTCCGCGGCAGCGCCAGCAGGTCCCGACGAGGATGAAAGATGCAGAAGGTTTGCGGCAGCGCCAGCAGGCAGGACGATAGTTCGCAAGGTAGGGCTACGGCAGTGCCAGTAGTCCGTCAAGGATGGGTTCTTCACGGTGTCTCTCGACTCCAGGATACAACTGCCTTCCTGCTCTGGAGCTGCCCCAGTTATAGGTCTGGTGCCCTTTGATGTCCGGACCCTCGCACTTGGAGGCCGGGAGGTCCGGGATGAGGGAGTCCAGACACCCAGCAGGGGGGTGGAGCAAGCGCCCGGGGGAGCTGGGGGGTGATCGGCACCTGGCGGGGGAGAGCCATCGACACTTCTTTCTCCCATTGACCTGCCAAGTGGTCCGTTCACCTCCTGGGTGGATGGTGGTGCCGGGATGACGGGGCCTGGCCAGGCCCAGGGTTAGGGTCGAGCTGAGGCCACGTGGCCTCGTGGTGCAGTGTCCAAGATGGCGGCCGGGCCGGGCGAGGGAGCCGGTAGTGGTCCAGCCCCATGATACAGAGATGTCCGGGGGCAGGAGTCCCGTATGAGACGGGGTGCGGGTTGCTTCTGGGGGTAACACCTGGGGGGCCGGGGCTCGGGCCCTGTCATGCGGGGAGGGAGCAAGCCCTTCATGTGGCCTGTCCAACATGCGTCCCCCCCAGCTGAAGGCGGGGAGAGTCACCCATCCTCTTGGGGACTCTCCTCGTCGAGGCGGAAAAAGCGTGACAGGCCATCCGCGTTGGCGTGGTCTTGGCCAGGTCGATGTTCCACAGTGAAGTCCATCCCCTGCAGGGAGATGGACCAATGCAATAGTTTGGGGTTTTCCCCCCGCATCTGCATTAGCCACTGCAGGGGCCGATGATCTGTTTGCACCCGGAAGTGGGTACCGAAGAGATAGGGCCGGAGCTTTTTGAGGGCCCACACCACTGCGAAGGCCTCCCTCTCGATGGTGCTCCAGCGCTGTTCTCGGACCAGGAGGCGTCTGCTGATGAAGGCCACTGGTTGGTCAAGTCCCTCGGAGTTCAACTGGGAGGGAACCGCCCCGATGCCATGGTCAGAGGCATCTGTTTGTACGATGAATTCCCGACTGTAGTCGGGGGCCTGGAGCACAGGGGCAGTGCACATGGCAGCCTTCAGTTTCTCGAAGGCCGCTTGACAGTCTGGGGTCCAGTTGACCTTCTTCGGGTGGTTTTTGGATGTGAGTTCCGTGAGGGGCCCCACAATGTTGCCATAGTCCCTCACGAACCGCCGGTAGTAGCCGGTGAGCCCCAAGAAGGCTCGGACCTCGGTCTGCGTGACTGGAGGCTGCCGGGACTGGATGGCAGCGATCTTGAGTTGTAGAGGGGCCACCAGACCGCTTCCCACCTGGTGTCCGAGATAGGTCACGGACCCCTGACCAATTTGGCACTTGCTGGCCTTGATTGTGAGGCCGGCCCGTTGGAGGGCCTGCAGGACCTCTCGGAGGTGGTGAAGGTGGTCGGACCAGTGGCGGCTGTACACAGCGATATCGTCCAGGTAGGCGGCGCTGAACTCCTCGAGTCCCGCCAAGACCTGGTTCACCAGTCGCTGAAAAGTAGCTGGGGCATTCTTCATGCCGAATGGCATGACTTTGAAGTGGTAGTGGCCATCGGGTGTGGAAAAGGCGGATCGTTCTTGAGCCCGGGGTGTGAGACCGATCTGCCAGTAGCCCGCTGTCAGGTCGAAGATGCTGAGGTAGCGGGCAGCCCCCATGCGGTCGATCAGTTCATCCGCTCGGGGGATGGGATGAGCGTCGGTTCTGGTGACAGCATTCTAGCCCCGATAGTCGACGCAGAATCGGAGCTCAGGAGTGGTGCCGGGGGCACCAGCTTTGGGGACCAGCACGACCGGGCTGGCCCAGGGGCTGTCCGAGGGCTCGATGACCCCGAGCGTGAGCATCTTTGACACCTCCTCTTGGATGCAGGCCCGTACCCGATCTGGTACGCGGTACGCCCGATGTCTGATAGGGGGACTGTCCCCAGTGTCCACGTCGTGCAAGCACCAGGGGGTGACCCCTGGGGTGAGGGAAAACAGGGTCGCAAACTGCAGCAGGAGGTCCCGGCAGCCTTGGCGCTGTTCCGGGGTGAGGGCATCTGAGAGTCGGACCCCGTCCACGGAACCATCTTTCTCACGAGTCTTTAGGAGATCAGGGAGAGGCTCGGAGTCTTCTTCCGCTCCACTGTCTGTAGCCATCAGGAGGCTGAGCTCCGAGCGCACAAAGTGGGGTTTGAGTCTGTTGGCGTGGAGGACCCGGAGGGGGTTCCGTGGAGATTCCATATCGATGAGATAGGTGACGGGGCTCCTGCGCTCGACCACTTTGAAGGGCCCCGTCCACTTGTCCTGCAAGGCACATGGTTCGGTGGGGGACATCACCCACACTTGTTGGCCAGGTTCGAATTCGATGGAGGAGGCATTTTGATCGTACCATTTTTTCATGTCCTCCTGACTGGCCTCAAGGTTTGCTTTCGCCATTTCTCTGAATCGCCTGCTCTGATTGCGCAGGGCCAGGAGGTACTTGAAGACGTCTGGAGGTGTCTTTAGGGGGGCCATCTCCCAACCTTCTTTGACTAGGCTGAGGGGCCCTCGCACAGGGTGCCCGTACAAGAGTTCGAAAGGGCTGAAGCCGAGGGACTTCTGGGGGACTTCTCGATATGCGAAGAGGAGGCACGGAAGTAGCACATCCCACTGGCGACGGAGGGGCTCTTCCAACCCCCCAATCATTCCCTTGAGGGTGCGGTTGAACGCTCGACTAGTCCGTTTCCTTGGGGGTGATAGGGGGTCGTGAATCGGTAGGTGATCCCGCACTGTTGCCAGAGGAACTTCATATATTTTGAAATAAAGTTTGTGCCTCTGTCGCTGACGACTTCTCGGGGGAAGCCCACCCGGGAGAAGATCCCCATTAAGGCCCGGCCGACCACCGGGGCTGTTACAGTTCGCAGGGGAACAGCCTCGGGGTATCGGGTGGCGTGGTCCACCAGTACCAGGATGAACCGATGTCCTTGTGCTGTACGGGGGTCCAGGGGCCCCACAATGTCTATTCCCACCCTCTCGAACGGGGTGGTGACAACTGGGAAGGGTTGCAGAGGTGCTTTAAGTTTGCGGCCGCTCTTCCCGCTGGCCTGGCACGTGGGGCAGGACCGGCAGTGGTTGAGGACGTCGTTTCTCATCTTTGGCCAGAAAAAGTGGTTCACCAGGCGACTGTAGGTTTTGTCCTGGCCCAGGTGTCCAGCCAGGGGGACATCGTGGGCCAAATTTAACAAGAAGTCCCTAAAACGGAGGGGCACCACCAGCACTCGACTGGCCCCTAACTCCGCGATTCTCTGTTCACTGTACAACAGGTCGTTGTTCCAATAGATCCAATGGGCTCCGGTGGTGTCCCCTGCGCTCTGGGCGAGGGCTTGCTGGCGGAGTCCCTCGAGGGAGGGACAGGTCTTCTGCTCTTGACGGAACTGTTCCTGGGTGGGCCCCCCTTCTTGACGCCACTGAGCCAGGTCGGGAAGGTCCTGGGGCTGAGCGAGCCCTTCGGGGGTTTGCTCTGGGGGGTCGGTGTGGTCGGTGTCCTCTACTGGAGCGATCGGGGGAGGAGGTGCTGGCCATTCTGGTTCTTCTGGTCGGGGGATGGCACGGGCGGCCATGGACCGGGTGGTTACGCACGCCCAGTCCGGGAGGCCCAACATCCCCAGGTGCTCTCTCCTTTCTACGGCGGCCCACGGGGAACTCTCAAGATCATTCCCCAGGAGACAGTCTACGGGGGCATCATCTCGGACCGTCACCTGCAACATGCCGGAGACTCCTCCCCATTTGAAGGGGACGCAGGCCATCCGACATAGACTCTCCGAATTGTCGGCTGAACGGACGGGGCAGAGAATGTTCGGCAAGATCTGTTCTGGGGTCACCAGGTGACAGCGGACGGCCGTCACACTGGCCCCCGTGTCACGTAGGGCTTCGGCCCTGCGTCCATTAATGTTCACCCACTGACTATATTTTCTGGTGTTGGCGGGTAGGGGAGCCCGCGGGACCATGTCTCTTCCCCCTAGGCACGCTAGAATCATGGCGGCCGGTTCCCACTCTTGTGGTTCTTGTTCGCCTTCTTCCTGTTCCTCGGAGATTTGTTCTCCCCCCAGGGCGGCGGCAGCTACCTGGCGGGGTCTCGGAGTTTGGCTCTGAGGACAGTTCGGGTCATTGGCGTAGTGGCCGACTCGCTGGCATCGGTGACACGTGACATTGGCTCGGAACCCCGGGCGCATCGGGGGGTTGCCCCGGCTGGCCGGGGGCGGGGTGCTGGCAGCGGGGGCGGTCGGGACGGTGTCTCTTCCTCGTCCCTGGCCTCCTCCTCCTCCTCGGGGCCGGTGCTGACCTTGGTTGTTCCGGTTCTGTTCGTGCGGCCCCCTCCGGCCTATTCGGGTGCTTTCCCACCGGTCAGCTTCGGCGGCGAGCTGCCGTGGGTCAGTCAATTTACTGTCGAGGTGGTGCTGCCGGAGCTCGATGAAGCAGTTGTTAGAGAGGTGCTCCCACACCATGAGATTAAAAAGTTGCTCGTAGGTTGTTACGTGGCTTCTCTTGATCCAACCCTCGAAGGCTCGGCTGAAATAGTTTACATATTCCACCCAAGTTGTACCCGGGATCCGGGTGCAGTCTCGGAACCTCTGGCGGTACATTTCGGGTGTGAGCCCATATCGGGTGAGGAGGGCAGCCTTCATGTGGTCGTAGGATGTCATCAGATGGTCTGGGAGCTGTAACAGGGCATCGCGGCCTTCATTGACGAACCTCCCCCACAGACCGGCTCCCCAGTCACTTCGATCGATCCGGTGGGAGGTCATGGCGATCTCGTAGGCCTTGAACCACTGTTGTATGTCGTCATCTCGGAAATACTCTCGAACGACATCCTTGGGGATGTGGACCTTCTTTTCTGTCGCTCCTGGGGGGCGCGGTTGCTCGGGCACCCCCAGTTCTTTGTTCTGCTTCCGTAGGTCTATTTCTGCCAGGTTGCGCTCGTGTTCGTACGCTAATCTCTTTTCTTCGAGCTCTCTCTACCTCTGTTTTTCTTCCCGTTCTTCTCGGAGCCGCAGATGTTCTAGGTTCAGTTTTTGTTCGGCTAATTTTAGTTCACCGTCCATTTTGAGCCGTGCCATTTCTAACTCATGTAGTCTGCTTTTTTCTCTCTCTTGGATCTCCTCCTGCGAGAGACCCGTTCTTTGCTCCTCGGGAGCCGTGGTGTTCCTCTCTGATGCTGCAATGTTTTGGTCCGGGGGTCTGGTGGCCCCGGTTTCTGCCCACGACTCAATGGCGTGCTTGAAATCGTCTTTGGTACTCAGACCGGTGGTAGCAATGCCTAGTTCAATGCAGAATCGTTTCAACTCACGATGGCTGTACTCTTCCAATTTCTCCATCTGGAATTTCTCGGTGGATCCGCTCTCTTTGGTTGTCATTGTGGTTTCGTCGTGGGGTGAGCTACTCTCTGTACGATTACGCGTTGATTCGGATCGCGCCGCTGGCCACCAATGTTAGACGGACCGGGAGGGTCGGCCGAGGACAAGGGGAGAGGTCTCCGGGGAGAGCCGTCTCCAGCGATCGTACAGACGAGTAACTTCCCCCCCACAGATATACACCACACGAAGATAAGGTTTAACGCTCTTTATAAGCAATCTTTAGGTACGATAGAATGGTACAAGGAGGTCAGGACTCAGGGGTCCCCTCGATTCTAGTCTCTTGGTCGGGAAAGGGGGTAGCGGGACAGTCTTGTTACCAATCTGGTAGATGCGATGATATGATGGATAGCTCACAATCCACGAGCTCGGCGTTCTAGATGGACGGGCCGTGGCGGCGCCAGCAGGTCCCGGTGAAGGTGGTCGTTACAACGGTCCGCGGCAGAGCCAGCAGGTCCCGGTGAGGGTGGTAGTTAGAACGGTCCGCGGCAGCGCCAGCAGGTCCCGGTGAAGGTGGTAGTTACAACGGTCCGCGGCAGCGCCAGCAGGTCCCGACGAGGATGAAAGATGCAGAAGGTGTGCGGCAGCGCCAGCAGGCAGGACGATAGTTCGCAAGGTAGGGCTACGGCAGTGCCAGTAGTCCGTCAAGGATGGGTTCTTCACGGTGTCTCTCGACTCCAGTACACAACTGCCTTCCTGCTCTGGAGCTGCCCCAGTTATAGGTCTGGCGCCCTTTGATGTCCGGACCCTCGCACTTGGAGGCCGGGAGGTCCGGGATGAGGGAGTCCAGGCACCCAGCAGGGGGGTGGAGCCAGCGCCCGGGGGAGCTGGGGGGCGATCGGCACCTGGCGGGGGAGAGCCATCGACTCTTCTTTCTCCCATTGACCTGCCAAGTGGTCCGTTCACCTCCTGGGTGGATGGTGGTGCCGGGATGTCGGGGCCTGGCCAGGCCCAGGGTTAGGGTCGAGCTGAGGCCACGCGGCCTCGTGGTGCAGTGTCCAAGATGGCGGCCGGGCCGGGCGAGGGAGCCGGTAGTGGTCCGGCCCCATGATACAGAGATGTCCGGGGGCAGGAGTCCCGTATGAGACGGGGTGCGGGTTGCTTCTGTGGGTAACACCTGGAGGGCCGGGGCTCGGGCCCTGTCATGCGGGGAGGGAGCAAGCCCTTCATGTGGCCTGTCCAACACTATATATTTAAGCCAGGGGATCTTAAAACAATTGTACATTCGCGTGCAGTCCTTAATAATATATTTAGTAAATATAGTCTCCTCTTTTGACCACAACAGGAGGGGTCTCAGTGCAATCAGGTCTGACATGTAATTGAGCCCCACTTCGCAATGGATTTGTTCAGAGGATGCTGAGGCAGGCAGACATAGGAGCTTTTTTAAGAAGGAATTTTCCTCTATTTGCAATTCTTGGCTGGAATGGTGACCCCAAACCCCTGCGCCATATGGTAAAACAGAGACGCATCTAGCTTTATAATTATAAGTCATGTCTTTGATGCAGTGATCCCCCAATTTAGATGCGAACCTAAAAACGCCATGCACACTTTTAGTCATCTTGGCCCGGACATTAGACGTTTCACGCATCCATTTACCGTCACCAGCGAAAGATAGCCCTAAATAGCAAAAAATGTCTACATTTTGCACTTTTTTCCCATCTATAAAAAAGTATTTCATATTCCTGGGTTTTAAACCACAGACCATTGTGTATGTTTTGCCTTGTTAATCAGCGTTACAACAAACAAATGATGGACGGAATGCTGACAATGCATACATTCTCCCCCAGTCAAGAGATCTGGGTTAAATCCATCGTTCTTTTGCCCACTACACCACCCCAGTTCAGACATGGCCATATGCAAATCAGTCTTGACCCTGTGCCTCATGGGAACAGTCCAGCCCGAACTACCAAGCCATGTCTTCCCTGGACCGGAATCAAGCATCCTAGGACCGGTTTCTGGCTATCAGCCGTCATCAGCCAGGATAGCTTGACTCCAGTGGCGTAGTGAGCACGGGTCCCACGTCTGGGAATACCCATCCCACTTAGGGCGAAAAGCGTTACAACAAACAAATGATGGACGGAATGCTGACAATGCAGACATTCTCCCCCAGTCAAGAGATCTGGGTTAATCAGCAGCTTCCTCCCATTGATACAATCTGCAAACCCATCAATTAACCGCTGTAGGCCTACCAGTGTTCTAGATAAAAGCACAGCGTTGTCCGTCTAAAGCAGAACCGGGACATCCTGGCCCTCAGCTTGGGGGGCGTCCGCCTGTATCAGTTTAAGAACTGCGCCTGCCTCATTAATAAATAAGGTAAAAAGCAATGGTGCTTAAACGCAGCCTTGGCGGATACCACGTTTTACGTTAAAATTAGGGGTGCATTCGCCCCTTTGGCCATACCGTACTCTGTTCGATAATTTCTCGTACAGCCTAGCTAAAAAGTAAATAATGGGCTCCGGGGCACCGAGATTGAGTAAAACTGGCCAAAGTATAGCGTGGTCCACTAAATCGAAGGCGATGCTAAGATCAGCAAAGCATAAAAAAAGCCGTCCTTGTTTAGCACACGTATATTTTCCAATTTAAAGCTCTAAGTTAATATACTGTTCAATCGTGCCAAGCCCCTTTCTAAAACCGCATTGAGCCTGTGACAATATCCACCACCCACTCTTCCGGCCTTACTAATAAAACCCTGCTCATGACCTTTACTGATGAGCCTAATAGGGAAATTGGACGGTAATTTTTGGCTTCTGATTTATTCCCCTTTTTATAAATGGGGATAATAACAGATTCGCCCCAAGTTGTGTGAGCTCCCGCTGTTACTGCAGCATTAAAAACTCTAGTGAGTGTCGGGCCCCACAGTTCCGGCACAGTTTTATAAACATCGATAGGTACACCATCCGGGCCTGGTGCTTTTCCCCCTTTGCTGCTTCTAATGCCTAGCTCAACCTCATCGAGGGTGATATTTAGAGGAATGGCGGGACATTTACTTGGGTTTGTAAGAACATCAGTAACGTTAACACATGGGTTAAAAATGCTAGAGAAATGTGCCACCCTTTCCTCACAACTAACGTGGCACAGGAGTTCTGGGAAAGATTACTTTTTAAGAATTGACAAATTCACAGTTTCCCAGAACAACTTATTATTAGATTAGTGTGCAGCCATCTTTATGATGTAGCCATAGTAACTGCGAATGGTACCCTACATCGGTAACCCTGTTGACTCTCAAGGGCAAATTATTTTTCAGAAGGATTAGCAGCCCGCCCTTCACTCTCCCAGACAAAGAGGGAGCTGCTGGTAAATCATAAGAGGTAAACCCTTCAAAATAAACATGATCGATACTCCAAGTTTCTTGTAAACAAATTATGTCATGTGTATTGATGAAATCCACCCAGACTAACATATCCTCTTTACTTGCCAATCTGGCTATATTCCAGGTGACGATGTTATAGCCGCTGGCTGAGGGGTTTCCTGTACTTCCAATGGTTTGGTCATTTATTCTACTGCTGGCTTCTCGCTTCCTAGTACAGGGGAGCAAAACGGGCGAGTTTCTAACCTTTTCCGTTAATTGCCCTTCGTTTTCATCTGGGTGAACCCCTACACTGACAATTATCTTCTTATTTATTGAATGCGAGACAGGCAGATTTATATCCCTAGATGGATACTTGGGCATAATTAGATTAGGCACATCCGTGTTAAGCACGCTATCTTCAGATAGCCCCACGCCCGTCAGCCCAGTTCCTTCAGATCCCTCCCCCCACGGGTAGATGGGCAGTGCCCTGTCAATCATTTACATCAAGTGTGCTAAGTGGTGAAAATCTATTAAATGTGGGTAATCCATAATACGGCTGAGGTAGCACTGCTGGCTTAATTCTGCGTAGCTCCTGGTCCCCTCCCATACTGGGTGAGGACCTTAGATGTCTATAGAAGAAGCCTAAAGGCAAAAGTAAGAGGGAGGTCCTGGCCCGATTGGGGCTCCTGAAGTTAATGATTACGCAGTCACCATGCAATTATTTTCTTAGGGGCCCGATCCAGTTTGCTCTTCTAGTCAAGAGTATCTGGTCAGCCCCATCCACAGGGAAAGCACCATTTTGATTTAGCCAGTGCACCACTTTATTGTTTTAAGTATCGCGCATTTCCTTTTGGCCAGACTCTAGTTGGGGTACATTCCCAAAACTGCCACAAATGGACAGCATTCTGGGGGTTGGTTAATCGGCAAACCTGTTCTTCCCTCTGATTTCTCCCTCTCCTTAGGTTTGTTAGGGGCCTGGGTTGACTCTACACTTACAATCCTGTCCCCTTTATTAAGGCAGGGATAGTTACTGTTTGTCGCTTTCTGTCTGGGGCCTGTTGGGGTCGTGTTAGTACCAGTTTTGGGCGCTTGAAGGTTAATACCTTCGCCCTCAGAGTCCCTATTATTTCTATTGGTGGTGCTTAGGGTACTAGTAATTGTGTTAACAGCAGCAGTAGTTGTACCTAGTTTAGGGCTCTCGTACAATCCCCCTGTGGCCCATTCGCATTCTCCCTTGGATATTCGCTAATATGTTTTAATATGTTACTAAGTTTGGTGACTTCTCCATTAAGTTTGTCTAGTTTGTCATGTAGTGGTTTAACAGATACTTCCAGTTTTTGTGTTTAAAAGGTTTACAATATGGTTAACTCGCTCATCAGACAGGGGTCCTGTGTCAAGGGGTTTCTCCAATGCCTTGACAGTAATATTCGATACTGGGCCTTTTTTACTTTTACGCTTGACTTTTCCTGCAGCTCCTTTTCCTTTTAGGTGTAGGTGAACCACTAGATGATTGCGATCGTAGTGCTTCGGGTGGTAAAGGTAAAGGTAGATCTGGATCAAGGTCAAGGATCCCAGTGTTCACAAGTGGGGAAATTTCTTGTTCATTACATGGAGAAGACTCTACTTCCAACCCAGCTATTTCTTCCATCACTGTGCCTACACCTAATGAGAGGCGGCGTTCCGACGTATCTATTTCAATGTTGAGGGTGCTAACCACCCTTACTAGATAGGAATCAATGGTAAAGCATGAGGGGTCAGCTGCAGTTTTAGTTTTTTTTTGTAATTTGCGTTTCGACATCCTGATAATTAATAATATGTCACAAAATCCCATAGCAAAGTCAGCAAAATGAAACCAAGTTAGTTGTCTGCAGTGTGCAAGATTGCGATCTGCACAACCGTAGAGAGAACTAAATGCCAAGAATGTAAAGTGCTTTAAGTGCCGGAAAAGTGCAAAATGCAAAATACAAACACTTATACCATAGAGCCTAAGGTAATAAGATTGCAATAATACAATCACAAGGTGCTAGATGCCAACGATATAAAGTGCATAGAGTGCCTAAAAGTGTAAAATGCAAAAAACACGAGCACTGAGACCGCAAGGCCAAGAATAAAAGAGGACGGGGCACAAATATAAACAGTAAACACCTATAAAATCGAGTTAAAAAAACCAATCAACTCGTGCTAGTCATCTAAATATATGTACCATTAATAAACAATTCAATACACACTCCAAAAGTAACTGGTAAGCTACACAAACCCTAGCTTAGTCTTTTAGCTATCTTGCTTACTGATTGTCCAGGTTTAAAATCATTTAGTGACAAGAATGATCACACTGCCGACTTAGAGAAGATGTGGTACTTCATTAGTTGTCTCACCACCTTTCAGTTCTATAAGGTAGTTGCAAGACCAGCACTCAGTTCACTCAGATTTTTTTTTCCAGACAATATCCAGTTCCGTATCCAGTTCAGAGCCGCCCAGACACGGTTTCCAAAGAGCCAAATAAGGGGGCCCTGCCCTGCTGCGGTCTGACGCGGACGGGCGCACATGGGCCCGCCCTTGGCCCGGGCTTTGCCCGGGTGCGTCAAGCATTGCGGGAGTGCCTGGGGAGCTTTGAATGGTGCAGGGGGGGTGACGTCACCTCCAGTGCAGAGTGTTCACCGGGGCCAGCTGGAGATCAAGTCCCACCCCAGCTGTGATCCTGGCTCTCTGGGACTGCTGGCTGCTTCTCCTGGGAGGCCCCCCCGGGGCAGAAAAAAGGCAAACAGCGTCGGGGCTCACGAGCCCACAGGAAGCGTCCCGCGCTGCGGGAGTGCCTGGGGGCATTTGAAGGGCGTAGGGAGGGTGACGTCACCTCCCGCACCGAGTGTTCACTGGGGCCAGCTGGGGGACCGTGTCCCACCCCAGCTGTGATGCTGGCTCTCCGGGACTGCTGGCTGCTTCTCCTGGGAGGCCTCCCGTGGGGCAGAAAAAAGGCAAATAGTGTGGGGACTCACGAGCCCAAAGGAAGCGTCCCCTACACTCATTGTGTGCGTTTCGTTTTATTGTGTCCAGTCGTACAATGAATATCTTCACTATTGGGGCCAGAATGGCTTTAGAGATTCCAAACGTTGCACAATAAAGCACAAGTTGCTGTGGGAACAGGTGGCAGAGCTGGAAAAATACATGCCACGGGGTCATGTAATTCACACATTGAGTCATCAGCATGTTGGCGTGCACTTTAAAGGGAATTCACTGGCTGATGAAGCGGCCAAGGCGACAGTGCAAACTGCTGCCATAGCTGCTATCACTCATTCTAGCACAAGGATAGATGGACAGATGATAATAGCTGTGAACGCAACGCGTAACATCTCAGCCTTGCCAAAAGGTTTTCCACTCAAGTATTCATACCAGTTAGATGCGCAACTCATTCTGTATGCTCAAATTCCAGGAGCGGGGGCTAGAGTAATACCAAACACGGATCGCTGATTAGGATTTATTCTAGCTGCACACAAGGGTCTGAGTACAGCACACGCAGGTATTACTGAGACCGTTTCACTACTGAAACAGCGTTCTTGATGGCCAGGTTTTAATAAACAGACCAAGGGCTTTTGTCCTCAAGTGCGACATCTGTCACCAGATGAAAGGTTCCACTGTACCACATCCACCACAAACACCATCACTGATATCAGACAGACCTCTTGCATCTGTCTATTTGGACTACTGCAGCCCCTTACAATATGATGGGGCTTACAAATACATCTTGGTGGCAGTGGATTTATGCTCTAGAATCCTGTGGGTTTGGCCCTAGTGGTCAGCTGACGCCCAAACTGTTATAAAAGATTTTCGAGTCTTCTTAGGGACATATACGCAATTGACACATTACATTCTGAACCTGGCCCTGTGTTTAGCTCACGGCTTACAAAGAAGCCATGGGAAGTTTTGGTGTAGCATTGCGGTACTCCTCTCCATATCATCCTGTAGGACCTGGTGTCTCCAGGCCCTATGGGGCGGTAACGTGACACGAGCGGTCGGGCCACCAAAGGTCTGTGTGTAAAGCAACCATACAACACGCACCTCTCATGAAACGAGGAACACACACAATAAGTGACGTCACACTATTGGAATTAGTTAAATACTCAAGTTTATCCAAGTAGATCACGTTAGATGCAGTTCATGAGGTAGCAGTACATTTCATAAGCTGATAATACAATACCTAGCGATGTACATATCAGTCAGGAGCTATAAATGCTGGTCATACCATAAATGCAATTCATGAAATGTCAGTACTGCCTGATAAACCCCTACCATTCACATAACTGTACACAGCGCCTTAGGGGATTGATGATAGCGCTATGCGCGCTAGCGGGTGACGACCTCAGAACGGGGCATCTAGCACAGAAAGCTACTCGTGATCGATGACATTTAGCCCTTCAATATGGAACCTGGATAACAGAGCGCTACTCAGAATCAATAGCATGTAGCACTGCAATATGGCACATAAATAACAGAGCGCTACTCGTAATCAATAGCACGTAGCACTGCAATGTGGCATATGAATAATAGAGCGCTACTCGTAATCACTAGCACGTAGCACTTCAACATGGAACAGGAATAATAGAGCACTATTCGTAATCACTAGCACGTAACACTTCAACCTGGAGCAGGATTAATAGAGCGCTACTCGTAATCACTAGCACGTAACACTTCAACATGGAACAGAAATAATAAAGCGCTACTTGTAATCACTAGCACGTAACACTTTAACATGGAGCAGGATTAATACAGCGCTATTCGTGAGCATTGACATTCAGAGTTTCACTACGGAGCATAGATAACCCAGCGCTACTCGGGAGGAAGGATCTTTAGCACTTCAGAGCGGAACAGGGCTATCGGAGCGCTATTTGTACTCCGGGGCAGTCAATGTCTCACACGGGGGCTGTCCGCAGGGAGCGCACGGGACTTGTGGAGCGAGTCTCTTGCTCCGGTGCAGTTCGTAAGCACCGCGCTTCAGTGCAGACACGGGGGGCACCAGGAAGGGATCCCTCGGCGGGGTCTCTCCGTCGCGATGACAGGGGGAACTCCCACGGAGAGGGAACCCGGGCCAAGGGTGCGGTGTGGCTCCCAACCAGCAGGGGGCGCACCGGGGGCGATCCCAGCCTTCGGGCTTACCTCGATCTCTGCGTCGGAAGGCGTCCGCTCCAGCGACGATGATGAACCTCGGCCTCGCGCACCTTTTCACGCAGCTGCGACGGCAGCGGCGGGGCCCCGGGCTTCTCCGCGGGCCTCGCGACTCTGCAGGGCACTTCTTCCGGCCTCCGGGCCGCGACGGTGAGCGCGCTGGCTTTCACGTCACAGGAGGGGGGCTCAAATTAAGGATGGGGGTTCCGTGCTCAGCGGAGCACGCTGCCGGGGGTCCCAGACCAGATCAGGGAGCGCAGGGGTCACAGCGCTAATACCTGGTCGATCCCCGGTGGCTCTTCAATCTGCTTTGCATACGGCTTCAGGGGTCAGTTTAGACACGCAGTCTCAACGCTTGGCATTTAGGTTTAGAGTTCAATCTGGACACGCAGTCTCAGCGCTTGGCAAATAAGTTTAGAGTTCAATCTGGACACGCAGTCTCAGTGCTTGGCAAATAAGTTTAGAGTTCAATCTGGACACGCAGTCTCAGTCTTGGCATATAAGTCTTTGTTCTCAGATGTTAGATGAAGTCTTTTGGCGCAGATGTATCTGGCGCCCTTCAGGGGTTCTGTTACAGGGGTAGGGATGGAGAGGGCGACTAGGTCCTTCCTAGTCAGGTTGGCAGAGATTCTCTGGGTCCTCCTACTACTGGGCAAGATCAGTGGGTTTCACAGGGTCCCTCACTCACTTAAGAGGCAGCACCTAAATCCTGTCACTCTCAGAGGCATAAGTCCCTGGCTAGGCCCTACCGCCTACACTACTGGTGGATTCTTCCAGCTCTGCTTCACCCCACTGGCCAACTCAACACAAAAAGTTCCCTCCCACTCTTAAGTAGCCCTAGGTCAGGTGATCTCTAGCCAAGGCGGCAAAAGAAAAACCACACCTCCCTTCTAGAAGGTTCCAGCACATTCCAGGAGCTTCCCCACTCTACCTATGGGACAAAAAGGCGGGCTGGTGTCGCAACATTGTTGTGGGGTTCCAGCCAGCTCCTGGCAGCTAGGGTGCTACTATGAAAGACCACTCTGCAGTAGCAGGGGTCTGTGGCAGCCATCTTGGGAGAAGGGAGCACCTGCACCTTAACACTGATTGGCAATGAAAAGGCGCCCGGAGACCTAGTCCAACATAAAAATGAGGGTGGAAAAAATGAGGCACGATCAAAAATGGAAGGGGAGACCACCCTAGGGCTGACAGATGTCATCAGTGATGTCATCAGTGATGTCACTGACCATGTCATGAGTGATGTAATATGTGACGTCATCAGCAGTGCATTGCGGGGGCGCGAGTTATAGTTAGCTGAACTAGCTATAACAGGGGAATTTCTAGGGTTTTGTACGAGGGAAATGTCCAGCTAACTATAACACCCTGAAACCTATGGTTTTTTCAGTGAATTTCAAAGGTTTTTTAAATGCTAATTCCTAACTATATCAGGCCTGAAACCTATGGTTTTTTCAATGAATTTCAAAGGTTTTCTAAATGACAATTTTGAATATATTAATTGTTATACTGATTTTTTTGATACTGATTTACTAAATTTTTTAAACTCTTTATTTTTAGATATATATTTTTTAATTACTTTATAATTACATTATACATTACAATACAAAATATACTTTCTCAGAATGAATTTCTTTAGTTTAAATACTTGGCAAATAGACAACAGACTTTTAAGTACAGTAGTTCCAGTTGTTGCAATGGGCAACACAATTTCAAACACAAAGCAACATTGAGCTCAATGTGAATTTCTAGTTAAATGCAATTAGTTACTTTATGGATTACTTTTCTAACCACAGGACTGGATCCTAGATTCAGTCTTTGGACATCTCCTGTAAACAGTTGAGTAAAAGCGCTTTGGTTACAGTAGTGATTTTTAAGGAATATTATTGTATCTTAAAAGTTGACACTTAGAAACTTTTTCCAATAGAATCACCAATGTTATCCTATGGCAGAAAATTCACGTAGCAGGTAAGTAGTGTTATCGTTACTTTTTCTTACTCAGTGGTGGATCCTGGATCCAGCACTGGCCAACCTCCTGTAAACAGTTGAAAGAATGTGTTTAAGTCATACAGACGATTTTTTAGGAATATTTTTAGTTTGTGAAAATAGACACTTAGAAACTTTTCTGGTGAAACAATGGATTCCTATGGAAGGAAATACAAGTTACTGGTAAGTACGCTTAGAATTACTTTTCAGGGTCAGTGCTGAGCTAAATGATGCAGCCCTGGGTTCTCTCCTGATAACAGGTGAGTAAATCGGAATTCGTAGTTCGGCTGATTTTAGAGGAATATTTGTACTAGGGGTGGGCGGAATTTGCGAAAGCGACTTTCGCAAATTATCGCGAAAATGTTTAAAATCTCCGCAAACACGCGGAAATATCGCGAAGATGCGGAAGTTTTTTTCCCGCCCGTTTGCGGTATTTTCTGCGTGTTCGCGGCTCGCCAACTTACCCATGCGGTTGCTTGCGGGCGCGGCCATCTTGTTTTCACTCTTCTCGCGGTGCATGATCGCGAGAAGAAAGACGTGATCGCGCGACGCATGACGTTACTGCGGGCGCGAACTGTCGCGAGACAGCGCAAGTGGCTACCAACAATCCAACATCTCGTGGAGAACGCGACCAGATCGGGAAAACGTGTCGGCGAACGCGGGGATTCAGGTAAGGCGATCACGCGCGTGCGAGAATGTATTATTTTACAGCGCGAGCAAGAACCAAATTATCGCTAAGCTGCGGAACGCGGAAATTTTGACATTTTCGCGCTCTCCGCGGAACGCGAAAATGTAAAATTATCGCAATTTCCGCGAGCGGAACAGAAATTTAGCCCAGGCCTAATTTGTACGTTTCAAAAATGGACGCTGAAAATTTTCTGGTGAAAACCACACAATGGATTCCTATGGAAGGAAATATAAGTTACTGGTAAGTACGCTTAGAATTACTTTTCAGGGTCAGTGCTGGGCTAAAAGATGCAGCACTGGGTTCTCTCCTGATTACAGGTGAGTAAATTGGAATTCGTAATTCGGCTGATTTTAGAGGAATATTTCTACAATGGTGAAGGAAGGGGGAGGGGCCTGAGGTGACATGTGCAAACACGCCCTGTGGCACATTTTAAGTTGGGGAATTAATTCCTCTTCAATCCTGAGGTCCCCTGGGGGCCAACTAGCCCACCAGGTACCTCCAGTATGCGCCAGGGAGCTGCATTGCAGAGAGGTATTCAGAGGCCACGCCCCTTTTTACAACACTCTGCAACGCAGCTCCGTGGCGCTTAGTGGAGGTACTTGGTGGGCTATTTGTCCCCTAGGGGACCTCTGGATTGAAGAGGAATGAATTCCCCAACTTAAAACGCGCCACCGGGCGTGTTTGCACAGTATCACCTCAGGCCCCGCCCCCTACCTTCACCACTGTGCAAACGCGCCCCGTGGCGCGTTTTAAGTTGGGAGATTAGGTCCCCTTGAATCCTGAGGTCCCCTGGCGGCCAATTAGCCCACCAGGTACCTCCAGTAAGCGCCAGGGAGCTGCGTTGCAGAGAGGGGTAAAAAGGGGCGTAGCCTCATTACACCTCTCTGCAACGCAGCCCCCTGGCGCATACTGGAGGTTCCTGGTGGGTTAGTTGGCCCCCAGGCACCCCCAGTATTGAAGGGGAATTCGATCCCCCTCTGCAAACGTGCCAGGGGCGCGTTTGCAGAGTGGTGTAAGGAGGGGGCGTGGCCTCATGCCCGATCCTTTTTTTCCCCCTCTGTTTTTTAGAAGGGGGGCTTTGTAGCACCCCTTCTTTTTCTTTTTTTTTGGCCCTGGGGACCCCATCCCCCAGGGCCTGCCCCCAATTTTTTTTTATTTTTTTTTTGTTTTTAATGGGAAGGGGGCCGTGTGGCCCCCCTTCCCAGGCCATAATTTGCCCCGGGGACCCCATCCCCTGGGGCATGGCCCTTTGTAAAAAAGTATTTTTTTATGGAGGGGGGCTGCATATCCCCCCTCCTGTACCACCTATGGCCCCAGGGACCCCATCCCCCGGGGCCATTTTTAAAAAACATTTTTAAACAATTTTGCCGCGTGGCCCCCCTCCCGGGCCACTTACGGCCCCGCCGGCTCCCCGCGTCCTGCGGGAGCCGGCATTGCTTTTCCACATGGGGAGCAGCTAACATGCTGCTCCCGGTGTGGAAAATTAATCGTCTTTGGTATGTGGACGAGAGAGCAGGTTTCTTGCTCTCTCATCCAAATACCAAAGCATTTTGCTATGGCAGGATGGGAGCCGCGAGGCTCCCACCCTGCCATAGCAAACAGCAGTGTCCCGGGGTGGGCACCCCGGGACACTGCAGGAGCCGGCCCTGGGGGGTGGCGGTCCCCAGGGCCATCATTGGCTCCAGGGGGGGGCGCGTGGCCCCCCCACTTGAGTTAAAGCCCCAGGGGTGGTGGTCCCCGGGGCTTGGGGGACCCTCTATTTTACATATTCAGTGCCCCGGGGAGGTGGCGGTCCCCTGGGCGTGTGGGGGGCCATAAGCCCCCCCCACCCCAAACAGGGTTGTTTTTTTTTGTTTTTTTTTAAAAATCCCCGGGGGTGGCGGTCCACGGGCTGCTGGGGGCCATAAGCCCCCCTGCATACATTAACATAAGCCCCGGGGGGTGGTGGTCCCCAGGGCTGGGGGGCCCCTCTGGGCCCCCCATTATAAAACCATATTGCCCCTAAGACTTGGCTCCCCCGGGGGCTAAATCTAAACGAAGCGCGGGAGCCCGCTGTCAGGAACCTGGTGAATACCCTTCCCATAGGGAAGTGTTATCCCAAAAGACATAGAGTAGTAATCAAACCCTCTACTGTGAATTATTGGTTTAATGTAAACCCGGCGAAAAAGACCATTTCAAGATGGCCGCCGAGTGGTCCACAAAGCACCAGAGCCTCCGAAAGTGACGTTCTAGTCTTGGAGGCTTTTCGGAATGATGCGGCTCGCGAGCGCGCTCAACTACGCACTTCAATTCGTATCTGAGGAAGAGAAATCCGAGTCCGAAGCGCGCTTCTTTATAAGTATCTAGCGGAAGCGGCGCTTTCTCAAAGATATAATTTGGTAGTGGGAATTATTTCCCCTTTAAGTTGGCGGAGTACAAGTGTCCTATTCTTATTTTGGGCATTGCAATATCCACATTGTGAGAGACCAGTTGTTGAAGCCTTCCAGGAATTTTGCGAGTCTAAGGTTGGTGTGCCTTGATTCTTCACAGCCAAATAAGCCAAGTAAGCCAAGAATTAATTCGGCATCTGCGCTAAGGAGACTGCAAGTTTGGAGTAGCGCGTTTTGCTTCTGTACCCTTCCTTCCTTGCGAACTTCTCTCCTTTCCTTCCATTTTTTCCTTCCTTGTCCCTTTTTGCGCGTACCTTCCAGAAGCTATTAATCCCCATAATATTACAAGGTGAACAGAACAAGACTTCAGGAAGAGAGACTTCATGAGAGAACTTCATTCAATTAGACTATAATGCTGAACATTGGATGAGTACCATATGAGATAGGTCCAGCTATCATTTAAGTAGGAGACGTCAATTTCCCAGTTAGTAAGAAGAAAGGTTAAACGTTGTGGTGTGATATTAATGCGGTATCTTCTATATGTGTTAGGAAGCTGCAGTTCCAGGTCAGTAGGGACTGAGAGACCTCAATACAGAAGAGGAGCCTATACTCCAGCCAAACCTGGTAGGATAGAGTTAAGAAATGAACTGTTAAGTAATGAGCAGGACTGCTATGTGTATTGAAGGCTTCTTTCCCCTTTATGTGCATTAGGAATCCCAGAAGACAGGAAAACGGAAGATAAGGGAATTCAGGTCCAGCTCGAGTGTCTTTCTCTTCTCTGTCCACTCCCCTTTCCCCCTGCTTAGAGCAGCTGCTTAACGCAGTGTGTTCTGAGAGGAAGGAATTGGGAATAAGCTTCTTCTGCCTCTGTGGAGAATCGACGTCTTGACACCCGCGCTTCGTTTTTTTTTCTGTTAGCGGGATGCGCATCCCGCGATTTAAAAAAATAAATAATTTTTTGGGCCTTGGGGGTCCTTGTGGGACCCCCTGAGCAGGCCTAGGGGGTCAGGGTGTTTCTACCTTGCCCCCTTGTTGCGTTTTGCGTCTTTGTTTTTGTGCTTTCTTGTGCCTCGGTTCTACCGAGGCACAAGATGGCTGCCAACACTTCCTGATTCAGAGTCTTGGCAGCCAATTAGCATTCAGCTCGTGCTCGGGAGGGTTCGGGGAGGGTGCGGGGAGGATCCGCGGATCCTCCCCGGCCATAGATATATATGTACTTTAAACTCTAATTTTCTCAGGAACTACTCAACGGATTTACACCATTTAAGCAAAAGGCACGAGTCTGAACTGAGGACTACCTCTTTGCCAAATTTGGTGTCATTCCATTCAGCGGTTCGGGCTGTAGCTGCGACAACAGATCCTATGGGAAATTGCATGGAGAAAATGCGTTTTGGGACCCCCCTTTTTGCTTGACCCCCGCTTGACGAATCACCGCAAAACTTTCAGGAGCGGAGCGGAGCTGGCCAAAAGTTTGGAAACTGTTGCGAAGATTCGTCAATCGGCGCCAAAGATATTCCCAATAGAATGTTGCGGATTTCCTATGGAAAATAGGTCTAGGTCCTAACTATAACTATCTACATATATATTATCTACTGGCGGTTGCCAGTAGATAGTTATAGTTAGGATCGTGTTTCCATAGGATATCTGAAAATTCTATTTTGAATAACTTTGGCGCCGGTTGACGAATCCTCGCGAAATTTTCAAAACTAATGGGGCGCTCCGTTCAGCTCCTACCCTGAAAGTCTCGGGGTGATTCGTCAAGCGGGGGCCAAGAAAAAAGGGGGGTCCCAAAACGCGTTTTCCCCATGCATTTTTCCATAGGACCTTTAGACACAGCTACAGCCCGAACGGCTGAACAGAAATACTTGAAATTTGGCAGAGAGGTAGCCATAAGGTCAAGGAAGTGCCTTTTGCAGGTCTGGTGTAAATCTGTTCAGTACTTCCTGAGAAAATAGCATTTAAAAGCATATCAATATCTATACGCGCGCACCGTGCGCGCACTGTGCAAGCCCTGTGCGCGCACCCTGCCGTGCGCGAGCGTAATTCTGATTGGTTGTTAGATGTCAGTAAACATTCGAATCGGTCGAAATCAGGAAGTGTCGGACGCCATTTTGTCTGTCGCACTAAAAAGGAAAGGTGGAGACCATGAATAGGGGGCAGGGTAGGGAGTTCTTGACCCCCTAGCCATTGTAAGGGGGTCACAGTAGGAGCACGAAGGGGAAAAAAAGAGATTTTTCTTTTTTTTAAAAACATCGCAAGGTGCGCACCCGAAAAAAAAAAAATATATAGAAATAAAATTCAAGTTTAAGTGTTTAGATATTATGTGGCTCTAAAAAGAGCCCTTGGGCCCGATTCACAGAACTAACTTAAGACAAAATCCTAAACTTACTACCATTTTGGTATTCACAGAAGGCACTTACTCATTTTGGTATTCACAGAAGGCACTTACTCATTTCGGTATTCACAGAAGTTAGGAGTCCTAACTTTAGGACTCCTAAATGCCTTCTGTGAATACCGAAAGTCTTAAAATTAGGATTTTTCTCAGTTTAGTAGTAGTATAGTTAGGACTCCTAACTTTAGGACTCCTAAATACCTTCTGTGAATACCGAAAGTCTTAAAATTAGGATTTTTCTCAATTTAGTAGTCCTAAGTTTAGACTTAGGACTACTAAATTGAGAAAAATCCTAATTTTAAGACTTTCCGTATTCACAGAAGGCATTTAGGAGTCCTAAAGTTAGGACTCCTAACTATACTACTACTAAACTGAAAAAAATCCTAATTTTAAGACTTTCGGTATTCACAGAAGGCATTTAGGAGTCCTAAAGTTAGGACTCCTAACTTCTGTGAATACGGAAATGAGTAAGTGCCTTCTATGAATACCAAAATGAGTAAGTGCCTTCTGTGAATACCAAAATGGTAGTAAGTTTAGGATTTTGTCTTAAGTTAGTTCTGTGAATCGGGCCCCTTGTGTTTATTGAGTGTTTTTCGGTACCTACAAGTAAGTACCGATGCAGAGTCTAAAGTTCAAGAGGAAGACTCTGTTCCCTTCATCATTGAAATGTACACCGTCTCCTCTATAAATGTCTTGCATGTTGTAACGCAAGTTGTTGTTGTATATAGAACCCATACCATAGTCTCTGAGGAAAGCAGAAACAGACTTATTGACGTGCTTTCTTGCTTTGTCAATCTGCGGACAAAATTGGTTGGACCAGTTCCACTTTTGCCTTTGGCATATATTAGAATATACAAAGGCAGTTTGTGGAAAAAGTGACATCAATTGCACAAAGGTGTCCTTAATAAGCATTTCCAGACCTACCCCAGTTAAAGTGCCTAGGTCATTTCCACCACAGTGCACAATAATAAGGTTAGGATGTGGGAGATGTAGAAAGGTTTTCACCAAAGGCATTAATTGGTGCCACTTTAACCCTCTCTGACCAATCCATTTAATGTCTACATTTGGCAAAGCAAGGTCTTTTACAATACCTCTTTTTTCTGCAAATTGTTCACTCCAGAAGACATAGCTATGACCTACAATCCACACTGTGAACATCTTCCAAGGAGAACAGGATGCACTCAGGAGGTGTCTTTCAGTAGAATGGCAATATGAAAAGAAAGACAGTTGAAAAATGGAGGCATACATACTTTTTTTTAATAAAAAAGAACTCATTGGCTGATTCAAACCATTTTACAGTTAAAACTAGGCTGTATGTTTACATTTTTGAAAGCATGTTTTGGACTGGTTCAGAAAAATGTGTTCCCACTGAACATTACTTTGGATTTGCTGTTAGGTTTGAAAAGTCAAGCACTCTTGCTCTTTGGATTAGAAACATTGTGTGCTGAACTTCTGACCTCTCTGCTCACACCAGTGTTCCATGACCTGTTGCTATGGTAGCAGGCAGAAGTCATGTTGGGGGAATGGATGATTTGGAAAGGGGTTGAAAGTTGTAACCAATAGAAATGTGTGATTCCATTTGAAAAAATGTGGGAAGGACTGTGATTTGAAATTAACATGTATATGTGTGAAAAAAGAGAGGGAAAAATTGCCATTTACTGGTTGTGGAGAGAGGAGAGAGGTGTACAGCTCTGAGATTCTGGCTCTGATAATCTGCTGTTTGAGTGCCACATTTATTTCTGAACTAACTACTTTTAAAGGTGAGTTATGAATTTGAGAGGGGATGTATGTGGTGATGTTTGATATAAATATTAGAATTGTCATTCTTCTTTTAAAGTTGTGTTTTACATTTTGTGGTTAGGAGATATTTAACTGCCTTGAACTTGTAAGATATTATGGAGTATGTCTTCACCGTAAGTTAAGGTGTACTGGTATCACCTAGGAATACTGTTTTGTGCCTAGAATCACATCATGAGTCTGTGTGCACACAGGAATTGTTGTCAGAGATTTAATTTGTGTTGCTCTTGTTCTGTAAGGAAAGGGGCAGCTTGTTTTCTTGAACTGTGATGGTTCTGAGGGGCCTGGCAGAATTGTTTCTTTATCGTGTTGAGGGATGTCACGTACACGACTCTTTTCGACATTCAAAGATCATTGGAGGATAGTTTCGCGGGCGCACGTCATTGTTGAGTAGTTTGTGTGACACTTTTACACTGGGCTAGCGCCCGGTTCCGCGGATTCCTCCTCGCAGCGCTATAGCTTCGGAAAGTTGGCGGTTCCGCAGAGGGGATGGTAAGCGGGTATCCGGAAAGGAAGGGGACGGGGGCCAGATTGTCCCTCCGTGAAGCCCGGGCTCTCACCCACGTGTGACACTGGCTGCCTTTTGGAGGTTTCGCTGGGAAAGCTGTAGTGTCACTCAGATGAGGCGTTACTGTTGTCATAATTATTATCATTACTGGAGGGAAGCGGCCCCAGACACCCACCTTTAGGGCGTTGCTTGAGTGGCTGTCATACAAAATGGACGATTTAGGACAAGTTTGTAGATTTAAGTGGCCCATGGCCCACACTAGGAAAACTAAACATCTCTACCAGTCTCTGCTCTGTAATTGGGCTCTAACTCCTAATTTCGCGACTTTTTCATGAACTCGTCTGATCTTTCCGGTGGGGGGGCTTAAAGGATGTTCACCCCGCAATAGCAATACTTCCACTTCAGCCTTCACTTCACAGCACATGTAATGTGGTTATCGATAAATGCTGCACGTTGTCTGCCGTTTCTTCCTTTTTCCAATAAAGTCGACGCTGTCCATTTAATGTGTTTTACTTTCCGATTAAGTCCATCTATTCCCCACTACTTTTCATTGTTTGTATAGGTTTAATGCTTAACTCAATTAATATTGGAGAAATATTATAGTTTGAGTCTTGAAAATATAGTCTCTTGTTCTGAGATTCGGCAAATTCTCTAAACTGTTGCGCCTGTCAGCAGCGCGATATTCAAGGCGCTTTACTTGGCCCTGGTATATAACAGTGTGTAAAACAGACCATTGCACACCTACACACGATTTAATTGAAAGTAATATGGAGATTTTAACATTGACATATAGGGTATAATATAATTCATGTTTTAAGTACTTTACACATTCTGCTCATTTGATTCCTATTTCACTTTTATAATGTAAATGTTACTGCAATTTTTTTTAATTAATCATGGAAATAAAGTGATAACTTACTTACATAACATATCGCAATCCAGGCGCCCCCAGTGAGATCTTAGTGGATGCGTCCGTGCTGTGGATACTACGGATTGGTTTATTGTACCGTTTTACTGTAGATAAAAAAAGGTGGGGGGGTGTATGTCACAGGGTTGTTTTGCCTGCTTCATGGTGGCGGCAATGTACCACAAAACACTGGAGAGATGCCACCTGATTTGAACAAGAGATGAAACGATCTGTGTGGTTTGTGCTTTTAACACAACGGGCCGCAGCCGCGGATGCAGGCTGTGGTTGGTACATGTGTGGGCACCTCTGCGCGTCACCTCACTCTCAGATATCCTCCTCCCGAGCTCCCCTTATGTATCACCACTCCTCCCTTCGGGTGGTCCCAGGAGCTGCTGGCCACAAGGCCACTGAGGGCTCCAATGGAAGTCCGTAAACCAGCCTCCACAGACCACCCAACTCCAGAGGGTACCCCAGCCAGCTCCTCTCGCGCCAGGGGAACTCCCTGGGTTGTGTGGGCACCAGGCCCCTTCCAAGTAACGGCTGGCCTCACACCCGACAACATGGCGCCACGGTCGTGAGGTTCCGTGTGAGACGGAACAACACTTTTGAGTGGTGACGAATATGGATGAGTTTGGTGTCTACGAACCGCAAATGACGAGTATAGTGGGTGTACGTAGTTTCGCTATGCAACCACGTATGGTTCGTCTTATTTTTGGGTTTGTTCATCCGAACCCTCGGGTTCCATTTTAGATACCGCATCCATTTTGTTTCTTGCCCTCAAGTAGCCAGCGAACGGACTTTGTCCTCTTTGTGACCCTGGCACTCCCAAGCTTACACGAGGGACACGTGTTCCTTTGAGTGTGACTTTTACGATGAGGGAAATGACACGGCGAAGGCATATGGCCTCGCTCGAGGCTCATCTTGCCGTGCCGGTCTATTGTTTCAGTCATGCATACATTGGACACGAGGTCTTTGATCCCGTTATCGAGTTTCCTTTATTACCCCTAACACTCTTTTCTAATCTGTTGTGCATCCTTGTCTTTTCTTTGCATCTGTTTTCGTCCCTTCTCCTAATGTGTTTACGGTCAGGATGGAATGTGTTTTATTGCAGAGAAGATATGTTTTTACAGTTGGGAACCGGCAATACTGTTGTAATTATGTTCCGGCCTCCTGAAACATGAACATGACTCTTTTGAAGTTTATTGTGGGAACTGAGTTGTAACCTTTGTTCGCCATACTGTGCAATGGCAAAAACGTGTATAAAAGGAGCGATCCACTTTTGCAATTCGAAGCAGTCTCCGAGAACCTACACGTTGTGTACTTCTTGTGACCTCTGTATCCCTGCAGTAAATAAACGCTGATCTCTGACGTCGCTGGAAGTGTCCCGCGTCTCTGTGATTTGTACGCCAGAACAGGTAACCCACGAAGGTTTCAGGTGTTGTTCCCTGGCACCGCTGGGTCTTAGAATTGGGTTGACCTGACGGAATGTCAGAGGTGGATGTTACCAGATGCGTACGTATTAGCTGTCGTGACGATGGCTCATGGGTTGTCACATATTAGTGCAAAAGGAATATGTAAGTTCTTGTCCCCTGTATGGAGGAATGAGGGTATTGCTAAGTGTGCCGAGAGAGTGGTTAAGAATTGTATGGTGTGTTTGATGCACAATCCTGGCAAGGGCACCCCCACTCCACCTGGTCATTTTGCTCCTCCTGCCTGTCCCTTTGAGGTTATCCAACTGGACTTTATCCATATGGAGAGATGCAATAACTTGAAATATGTTTTGGTTGTGGTTTGTGCGTTCTCCAGATGGATTGAGGCCTATCCTCTTAAGGATAATACTGCCCTGTCCACAGCGAAAATCCTGCTGAAGGAATACTTTCCTCGGTATGGAATGCCACGGATCGTGTGGTCGGATAATGGAAGCGAGTTTGTGGGAAGTGTAATGCAGAGTGTGTGTAAGGGCCTTGGAATTCGTCAAAAATTCCATAGTGCTAATCATCCTCAGGCAGCGGGTTTGGTTGAAGGGTACAATGGTACCCTGAAACTAAAACTCGCAAAGATACAAGCTACGACTGGTCTATCATGGCCTGATGCCTTGCCTCTGGCTCTCCTATCAACCAGAGCGACTGTACACTCTCGAGTAGGGCTTAGCCCATATGAGATTGTGTTCGGCCGCCCTGCGAACATTTGGGGAGTCCCGAGGCCTAAGGCTTTTGATAGTCTTGAGTATCCAATGCTAATTGATTACCTTCATGATTTGACCACTAAACTACGGTTAATCCATCAACAGGTCATTGAAGCTCTACCGGCGCAGACAGAGGGTCCTGGACACCAGCTCCGGCCAGGCGACTGGGTCGTTACCCGAAATTTCGGTCGGAAACGTAACTTGGAGCCAAGATTCGTAGGACCCTTTCAAGTCTTGTTGACAACGAGGACTGCGGTTCGACTGGAGGGCCGGAAGAACTGGGTCCACGCCAGTCATACGAAAATGGTACCGATCCCCTTACCAACAGACGGTTGGGTGAGAACTGGGATTTCGGCAACGGAAACTGAGACTCCTTTACACTTTGTGCCGTTTAGTGACGCTCAACTTGTAGGGGATGATTTGTCACTGCCAAACCCACATGTGGAGTCATCGGTAGCGGAGAACCCAAGGTCTGACTCGTCGTTCACTTTATCGAACACTGTTGCGCCAGCTGAACAATTGTT
The DNA here is from genome assembly GCF_964204655.1 of Triturus cristatus. Classification (NCBI taxonomy): domain Eukaryota; kingdom Metazoa; phylum Chordata; class Amphibia; order Caudata; family Salamandridae; genus Triturus; species Triturus cristatus. Next base: position 1,694,113,230 of record NC_140591.1, read on the forward strand.
TGAAGAGCAAACCCGACCTGGAAGAAGTCGATACTTTCTTCGTTCAAGGACTAATAAAAATTAGGTGTATATTTGCTTTTTGATGCTATGAACATTATGGACAATTATATCCTTTCTTTTTGAGTTCTTATGTGCTTTTCACTGCTAAGAGATTTGTAATAAAACTGACCATTTTGAGGAAACCCTACCATCCGGGTTACCGTAGGGCCGTGCGGGTACTCCTTTCTGTTTAGCAGGTTTCTGACACTAGGTCGGTTACTTTTGTCGGTTCCTGGGAACTCCTGGGGATTGATAATCGCTACTCAGAATGAAGTGCGTCAAGTACGTCACGGACGGTTTGTAGAGGATGGCATTCTCTAAGCTGTTGGAAGTAGAAAGGATGTCGGCGCAGAGATTAGAGTTACGGAGGGTTGTATGAACAAAATGTTTTCTGTTCCAGGTGTTCCTACTGTTTCTGACCGTATCTATGCTATTGGTGGGTGGAGTGTATCTTGGAGTACAGTTGTTATTACCTTCTGTTTCACCTACCCTTTCTCCTAAACTAAGCTCCCTCACCACTGTTTCCCCACATTCTTTTCATCCTTTGCCTCAACATGAACAGGTTAGACGTGCGGAATTTATGAATAACTCCTTCGTTCAACTTCTACATCAGCATCAGTTGGTGATGAATACTACCAATTGTTGGGTGTGTGGGTTAATGCCACATACCATGGATAGGGGTATTCCGTATTTGGTCCTTCCTTACAGCTCCCAGGGTTCAGCTCGAGCATTCCAAACTATGTTCCGTAGTGCACTAGATTCCTACCCCAGTCGAGAGCCACGTTCTGTCAATTTTGGTCCTGGGCCGTATCATAAGCCTTTGGCGATAGCAATAGCGGATTTAGATAGAGATGTTTTTGATGCATCGCTTATCCCAAATGAAGAGGTGCAGGCCTATAAGGATCTGAGCGAGGCTGAGTATAGTACGTCAGTGGGTGATAGGCAGCTTAAGAGCTTGTCCCCAATATGGATTGTACCACACCTCGGTAATTTCTGCTTGAAAGGTTTGGGTCGAAACCTGAGAGCACAACTTGGGAACAGTGCTTGCACTGACACGTATGTTCTACCGATGCTCTCTTCCCCTTTTTTTCTGACTGCTAAGGGCACTTATTTTGTATGTTATGAACGCGCATATACATGGTTACCCCGTGATTTTTCGGGTACCTGTTATATTGCGAATCTTTTACCACCGACTTTCACAGTTGCCTCAGACTATCACAAAACTAGAGTTGTGAGAGGCGTTATTAGCAAAGAGGATACTGCCGGTCAAGAAGCAGGAGACTTCTTTAAGGGTTTCTTGCCGTTTTGGGGACCTATGGTTAATAGTAGGAACCTAAGACAGTTGACCCATGTAGTTGAGTCGACTGCTAATATTACTGCAAGTGCCCTTGGTAATTTAACAGCTGAACTTCAGGCGGATAGACTCATGACGTTGCAGAACCGTATGGTTCTAGACGTTGTTCTTGCAGATAGAGGTGGTGTGTGTAAAGTTATCCATTCGAGTTGTTGCATTTTCATTCCTGACAATGCTCCAACTGTGTACCAAGCCATCTCGAAGTTGCACAAGATTTCCGAGTCCATACACGTGGACGAAGGTAATTGGACGCTTCTAGGATGGTTTTGGGGCCTGATGTCAACTTGGGGTTGGAAGATTCTGATGATCGTAGGAGTTGTTGTATCGTTTCTGTTCACGTGTTGCCTTTGTGTACAGTGTGGTCCTGCCTTATGTGGCCTATGTGCTACAACGTGTATAAGACGGCCATCTGTTACCAAGGAGACGTTGATGAATAGAATGATGTTTCAGCAGCAGCTGAACGATCTGATGAATATTGAAATAGATTCCGATCTTGACTAGTGCTTGCCTACATGAGGGCAAAAGGAGCGTCTGAGGTTCCGTGTGAGACGGAACGACACTTTTGAGTGGTGACGAATATGGATGAGTTTGGTGTCTACGAACCGCAAATGACGAGTATAGTGGGTGTACGTAGTTTCGCTATGCAACCACGTATGGTTCGTCTTATTTATGGGTTTGTTCATCCGAACCCTCGGGTTCCATTTTAGATACCGCATCCATTTTGTTTCTTGCCCTCAAGTAGCCAGCGAACGGACTTTGTCCGCTTTGTGACCCTGGGACTCCCAAGCTTACACGAGGGACACGTGTTCCTTTGAGTGTGACTTTTATGATGAGGGAAATGACACGGCGAAGGCAGATGGCCTCGCTCGAGGCTCATCTTGCCGTGCCGGTCTATTGTTTCAGTCATGCATACATTGGACACGAGGTCTTTGATCCCGTTATCGAGTTTCCTTTATTACTCCTAACACTCTTTTCTAATCTGTTGTGTATCCTTGTCTTTTCTTTGCATATGTTTTCGTCCCTTCTCCTAATGTGTTTACGGTCAGGATGGAATGTGTTTTATTGCAGAGAAGATATGTTTTTACAGTTGGGAACCGGCAATACTGTTGTAATTATGTTCCGGCCTCCTGAAACATGAACACGACTCTTTTGAAGTTTATTGTGGGAACTGAGTTGTAACCTTTGTTCGCCATACTGTGCAATGGCAAAAACGTGTATAAAAGGAGCGATCCACTTTTGCAATTCGAAGCAGTCTCCGAGAACCTACACGTTGTGTACTTCTTGTGACCTCTGTATCCCTGCAGTAAATAAACGCTGATCTCTGACGTCGCTGGAAGTGTCCCGTGTCTCTGTGATTTGTACGCCAGAACAGGTAACCCACGAAGGTTTCAGGCGTTGTTCCCTGGCACCGCTGGGTCTTAGAATAACCCAGTCCTTCAGTTGGCGCCCAACGTGGGGCGACATCAACGGTACCGGTCCAAAGCCCGACGATCGTGAGGAACTTCGTGTGAAATCTCCGAGGGAAGGTGCACCCCGCTTCATCGATCCAGTTGTCGAAATAAGTGGCCTGACGTCTTTTCCCGCGAAGATCCCCGCCTCCTGACGGCTGCGACGGACTGATGCCCTGACTGTCGACCTGTTTTGGCGCCTGGCGTAGTCCTTTGTACGGCGAGACGATAGACAGGCCTTCCTGGTGACGCCATTGATCTCTCAGTTAAGTATTTGTGGGTCGCTCCCAGTGTTCCTTTGTTGTTTGCATGGTTCCATAGCATTTGTGGTTCTTAGTTGTTGGGTTTTATTTGACGATTGCAATTGCCAAAATCCGAGGGTCTTGCATTTTTGTGCGAGGACATCATAATTCGATAACCCTTGAAGTTTGTATACTCCGTTAGTGTGCACGATGCCTAGCCGTAGTACTTTGTTTGGGTTTTTCAAATGTTGCAGAATGGATTCTCGGCTGGAGGATTCGTGTCCGATACCTCCGGTTGGAACTCCAATTTACGAGCTCTATAGTCGCCATGGCGTGGGTCCTATCGTATATAATGAATATTGGGTCCGCTACACTAAAAATGATGGTGTCCTTAGTTGGCCATCCCATAGTAGTTTCGAAACTGCCGTTTTAGATAATTTGGAAGCCAAACTGTTTAAAAAGAAGGCTAGGCCGGCCATGTTTGATTCCTTCCGGTTATGGCAGAAAGAGGCCAAGCAGAAAGAAATCAAACAGAGTAAGAAAAATAAAAGAGAAGGTGTTATTACGGTGATGCGAAATGCAGAACAGTATCAGCGAGACAAAGATGAGAAAGAGCAGGAAGTTAGTGCTCGACTTCATCATATGGCGGTGGATAAATGTTATCCGGTGTTACCGTCTACTGCCGATAAGGCGGGAGAAGAAGCGATAGAGGATTCGCTACTATCTTATCTGTTGAAATCACCACCTCCCTATGCTCCCGATACTGTGGGTCTTCCTCAACCTGCTGTTTTGGCGGCTGCTGGTCAGCCCGCCGTTCCTCCCGCTCTCCCGAATCCTCTTGTGCCGCAGATCGTTCATCCTCCTTTACCGGCTTTTCTTCCTACTGCGCCTTTCCAAGTCCCTCCTCAGTCTGTCGTTCCAGCTATTCCTGGTGCTGCGTCTACTTCTACTGCCTCCACTCCTACTGTTGCTGCGCCTGCACCTTCTTCCTCTTCTCCTTCTGTTCGTAGCCGTCTCCTGACTGCTGTTGCTACTCTTTATTCTCCGCTTTTTGGGCCCATACTCGGCTCGACTCTTTCAGATGTTGCCCAGAGGCGCAGCCAGCTTCCTGATGGTAGGGAACGTGAATCATTGGTAAGAATGGCACGTAAATGGGTTCGTAATCCTGTTAAGTACACTTCGCGTGTAGTGTTTGAAACGTTTTCTCAGTTTAATGCGCCCACGCAACGATTCATGTTTGAGGAAATGTGTAAATCGTTGAAGGAGTGGGATCATGATGTGGTCGATAATGTACCGTCTGAGGTTTCTGAGCTCCGGCATCAATTCACAACTGGTGTGATTGTAGGTGATAAGGTTCGGGATGCTCTAGAACGTTTGTTATCCTTTCGATGTACAGTGCAACCTCGAGCATTGTTTAAAGAAGAGACTGCAGAGTGGATGGCAAAACCTGGTCAATATCCTATGCGGGAAGTTCCCCCAGTGTGGATGCCAGGTGATCCTAATGCTAACCCTCCTGTCCCAGGCCGTTTTCAGAGAGTGTGGATACACCTCCCTTGGAAACGATCGGAAGTTTTACAGGTGAAGCAAACTTTGCCTGATCCCCGTAAAAATCCTGCAGGTTATTATAAGGAGCTGTCCCAATTAGTGGATGCTACTGTTATGAACCTTGCTGATATTGACATGTTGTTTGGCAATGTAGTGCCTCAGCCGATTTGGGCGAAAATCCGTCACGAGAATCACGCGGCCGAGTTAGGTGGTGACTGGGCTGCCCTTACGGCGGCAGACGCTCAGCAAGTTGGTGGGGCTAAACCTGAACAGCTTATTGTAGAGCTGCCCCAGAGGATAATTACCCTTATGAAAACGCTTATGCCAGCGATGCGCGTCAATTGGGACAAGTTGTCCGCGTGCAAGCAAAAGAGGGATGAAAGCGTTTCCGATTTCTTTACGAGATTCGAGGAAGCATTTGTTGATCATAGTGGTCAGAACATGAGTTCGGAGGGTGGTCAGCGGTTGTTCATTGATAAGTTTGTATCGAACCTGTTGCCCGAACTTAGCAACAAGTTGAAAAATTCTGAGAGTTCGTGGGCTGTTTCTACCACTGCTCAAATATTGGCTACGGCCCAATATTACGAAAATAGAGAAAAGGAGGAAAGTGAACGTGTAGATAAGAAAACGAAGGATCTTAAAACTAAGGTCTTATTGCAGCAAGCGTATCCTCCGCGCTCAAATTTCAGTGACACGCAACAGCTAAATCGATCACAATCACAGTTCTCCAGATCGCAGACGCGAAATGACTCTCCCGCACCTCGTTTTATGTTGGGATATAATCAATGTGCGTATTGTCGAGGGGAGGGCCATTTGAAGTTTAATTGTCCGGTTCTCCATGATAGGAACAATGGTGTGTCAGCTCGAGGAGGTCGTAGTGGTCCTCAACAAGCTTCACGTGGTAGAGGTCGTGGAGTCACTCAGAATCAGGCCGAGCGTTTTTCCACTCCCTCAGACTCGCAGAATTGTTTTGATCGACGCGACCCCTCGTCTGGTAGATCTGCACAGTATCATGTGGATGACTATTACGTCGAGCGTGATGTTGATACGGACGTTATCTACTAGGACAGCCATAGACAAAGGAAGGGAGAAGTATCAGTTCCGGTTGATCAGAGAGGGCCTTATGTTGCAGTTGCCACATTGGGCGTCGTTGAGCCTTTTCTGTTGGACACTGGTGCAGCAAAAAGTTCCATTATGCATTCGAAACTCCCTGGCGCGCCTTTGTCTGGCTTAACGGATGTTTCCGTTGGATTCTCTGGCGCCCCTGTTAGCAATCCAGTTTCTAGCCCCTTGCCCCTTACGATTGGGTCTCATGAGTTAGAAGCTCCTTTGATTTTGACTACTGGTTGTGGTGAGAATCTTTTGGGCTTGGATTTGTTGAAGAGGTTACATGCGACTTTGTACTGCTCTCCTACGGGTGTGGAGCTTACATTGGGTGAGAGTGTGATTTCCCCTATGTATCTATCGATCGATAAGCTCCCACCGGAATTGAGTTCTCTTCCGGCTTCTTTGTGGGCGACAGGTCCCAATGATGTGGGCCTGCTGGATATACCACCTTATGTTGTTCAATTGAAAGTTGATGCGCGCTTACCACGCATACCACAGTATCGTATCTCCCTTGATGGTGAACGGGCACTATTAGCGATCATTTATGATCTGATCGATAAAGATGTTATTGAGGAGACACGAGGTAACGTGTGTAACAGTCCCGTGTTGCCTATTCTGAAGCGAACTGATCCCTCCAAGCCTCCCGTGTACCGTCTAGTTATTGACTTGCGGGAAGTAAATAAAATTGTTGTCCCGCAGTTTCCTGTGGTACCAGACATTACAGCTTTACTGACTCTGATTCCAGCCTCTGCATCATGGTTCTCGGTAATCAATCTGAAGAATGCGTTCTTTAGCATTCCGATTGCTGAGGAAAGTCATGATTTGTTCGGGTTTTCATTAGGAGGTCGCAGCTTCCGGTTCAAACGCGCACCTCAAGGCTACTGTGAGAGCCCATCGATCTACAGCCAAGCTCTTAAGAGTCAACTGGATGCATTTGTGCTGCCGTCTGGTGCGGCTTTGATTCAGTACGTCGACGATCTGTTGGTAGCTGCAGACACTGAACAAGTTTGCAAGACTGCTACTGTGTCTCTGTTACAGCATCTCTGTGACTTACACCACAAAGTGTCACCTTCTAAATTACAATATTGTTGTCAAGAAGTTACCTATTTAGGTCACTTATTGTCAAAGGCGGGAAGAAGGTTGACCCCTGAAAGAATCGCAGCAATTGCTCGAATGACTGTGCCGACGACTCAGAGAGATGTGCGTGCCTTTTTAGGTATCACGTCATACTGTAGACAGTGGATCCCAAATTTTTCACTCTTAGCGAAGCCATTGATAGCGCTCACGTGCAAGGATGTTTCGACTCTTTTGCCATGGACAGAAGAATGTCAGAAAAGTTTTTCTGAACTACGTGATGCGTTGTGTTCGGCTCCTGTGTTAGGCACTCCTGATTACAGCAAGCCATTTACACTATACGTTCACGAGAGAGAAGGTTGTGCGTTGAGTGTTTTAACGCAACAATTTGGTGGCAAGCAGCGTCCGTGTGCATATTTTTCCTCGACCTTAGACCCGGTAGCTAGAGCATTGCCAAGTTGCTTGAGGGCGACAGCGGCAGCAGCGGCGTCTATTCGGCAGTCCGCAGGTCTTGTTATGGATAATATGCTCATGGTGATGGTTCCGCATGCAGTTGACACTCTCTTGAATCGGACAAAAACTCAACATCTGACGAGTGCAAGGTTGTCTGGGTACGAGCTGACCCTTTTGGCAAGTCATATACAGATCAAGCGTTGTAATGTACTGAATCCGGCGACATTGTTGCCGACTAATATGGAATCAGATGATGTGCCGCCACATGATTGTTATTTACGAACTGAGGAAGAAACAAAGGGTCGTGTGGACCTGAAAAACACTCCCTTGACAGATCCCGATGGTACTTTGTATGTGGATGGCTCTTGCTTTAAATTGCCGAATGGCGATGTGACGACTGCGTATGCTGTAGTGACGTTGAGCACGGTTGTGGAAACTGCGAGATTGAATCAGAATTCAGCACAAGCGGCAGAGTTGATTGCATTGACAAGAGCGTGTGTTTTGTCTAAAGGAAAGCGAGTGAATGTGTTTACCGACAGTCAGTACGCATTCGGCGTTGCGCACAACTTTGGAAGACTGTGGAGAGAAAGAGGATTTATGACATCGCATGGTACGAAGATTCAGCACGGGCAGCTTGTGAATGACCTTTTGGATGCACTTACATTGCCTAAACAAGTGGCGGTCGTTAAATGTAGTGCACATCGGAAAGTGACGGATGATGTTGGTGGTGGTAATGCGTTTGCGGATGAGATTGCTAAGGAAACGGCTAAGGATCTTGCGACCCGAATGTATGTCACGAGTTCAGTGAGGTGGCCGACGGAGACTGGTATGTATGAAAATACTGTTGAGAGTGTGAAAGCAATTCAGAACGAAGCTACTAAAGCTGAAAAGACCAAGTGGAAAGAAAGTACGGGAAAGTTGGATATGCATGGATGTTGGGTTGACCTGACGGAATGTCAGAGGTGGATGTTACCAGATGCGTACGTATTAGCTGTCGTGACGATGGCTCATGGGTTGTCACATATTAGTGCAAAAGGAATATGTAAGTTCTTGTCCCCTGTATGGAGGAATGAGGGTATTGCTAAGTGTGCCGAGAGAGTGGTTAAGAATTGTATGGTGTGTTTGATGCACAATCCTGGCAAGGGCACCCCCACTCCACCTGGTCATTTTGCTCCTCCTGCCTGTCCCTTTGAGGTTATCCAACTGGACTTTATCCATATGGAGAGATGCAATAACTTGAAATATGTTTTGGTTGTGGTTTGTGCGTTCTCCAGATGGATTGAGGCCTATCCTCTTAAGGATAATACTGCCCTGTCCACAGCGAAAATCCTGCTGAAGGAATACTTTCCTCGGTATGGAATGCCACGGATCGTGTGGTCGGATAATGGAAGCGAGTTTGTGGGAAGTGTAATGCAGAGTGTGTGTAAGGGCCTTGGAATTCGTCAAAAATTCCATAGTGCTAATCATCCTCAGGCAGCGGGTTTGGTTGAAGGGTACAATGGTACCCTGAAACTAAAACTCACAAAGATACAAGCTACGACTGGTCTATCATGGCCTGATGCCTTGCCTCTGGCTCTCCTATCAACCAGAGCGACTGTACACTCTCGAGTAGGGCTTAGCCCATATGAGATTGTTTTCGGCCGCCCTGCGAACATTTGGGGAGTCCCGAGGCCTAAGGCTTTTGATAGTCTTGAGTATCCAATGCTAATTGATTACCTTCATGATTTGACCACTAAACTACGGTTAATCCATCAACAGGTCATTGAAGCTCTACCGGCGCAGACAGAGGGTCCTGGACACCAGCTCCGGCCAGGCGACTGGGTCGTTACCCGAAATTTCGGTCGGAAACGTAACTTGGAGCCAAGATTCGTAGGACCCTTTCAAGTCTTGTTGACAACGAGGACTGCGGTTCGACTGGAGGGCCGGAAGAACTGGGTCCACGCCAGTCATACGAAAAAGGTACCGATCCCCTTACCAACAGACGGTTGGGTGAGAACTGGGATTTCGGCAACGGAAACTGAGACTCCTTTACACTTTGTGCCGTTTAGTGACGCTCAACTTGTAGGGGATGATTTGTCACTGCCAAACCCACATGTGGAGTCATCGGTAGCGGAGAACCCAAGGTCTGACTCGTCGTTCACTTTATCGAACACTGTTGCGCCAGCTGAACAATTGTTTGAAGAGCAAACCCGACCTGGAAGAAGTCGATACTTTCTTCGTTCAAGGACTAATAAAAATTAGGTGTATATTTGCTTTTTGATGCTATGAACATTATGGACAATTATATCCTTTCTTTTTGAGTTCTTATGTGCTTTTCACTGCTAAGAGATTTGTAATAAAACTGACCATTTTGAGGAAACCCTACCATCCGGGTTACCGTAGGGCCGTGCGGGTACTCCTTTCTGTTTAGCAGGTTTCTGACACTAGGTCGGTTACTTTTGTCGGTTCCTGGGAACTCCTGGGGATTGATAATCGCTACTCAGAACGAAGTGCGTCAAGTACGTCACGGACGGTTTGTAGAGGATGGCATTCTCTAAGCTGTTGGAAGTAGAAAGGATGTCGGCGCAGAGATTAGAGTTACGGAGGGTTGTATGAACAAAATGTTTTCTGTTCCAGGTGTTCCTACTGTTTCTGACCGTATCTATGCTATTGGTGGGTGGAGTGTATCTTGGAGTACAGTTGTTATTACCTTCTGTTTCACCTACCCTTTCTCCTAAACTAAGCTCCCTCACCACTGTTTCCCCACATTCTTTTCATCCTTTGCCTCAACATGAACAGGTTAGACGTGCGGAATTTATGAATAACTCCTTCGTTCAACTTCTACATCAGCATCAGTTGGTGATGAATACTACCAATTGTTGGGTGTGTGGGTTAATGCCACATACCATGGATAGGGGTATTCCGTATTTGGTCCTTCCTTACAGCTCCCAGGGTTCAGCTCGAGCATTCCAAACTATGTTCCGTAGTGCACTAGATTCCTACCCCAGTCGAGAGCCACGTTCTGTCAATTTTGGTCCTGGGCCGTATCATAAGCCTTTGGCGATAGCAATAGCGGATTTAGATAGAGATGTTTTTGATGCATCGCTTATCCCAAATGAAGAGGTGCAGGCCTATAAGGATCTGAGCGAGGCTGAGTATAGTACGTCAGTGGGTGATAGGCAGCTTAAGAGCTTGTCCCCAATATGGATTGTACCACACCTCGGTAATTTCTGCTTGAAAGGTTTGGGTCGAAACCCAAGAGCACAACTTGGGAACAGTGCTTGCACTGACACGTATGTTCTACCGATGCTCTCTTCCCCTTTTTTTCTGACTGCTAAGGGCACTTATTTTGTATGTTATGAACGCGCATATACATGGTTACCCCGTGATTTTTCGGGTACCTGTTATATTGCGAATCTTTTACCACCGACTTTCACAGTTGCCTCAGACTATCACAAAACTAGAGTTGTGAGAGGCGTTATTAGAAAAGAGGATACTGCCGGTCAAGAAGCAGGAGACTTCTTTAAGGGTTTCTTGCCGTTTTGGGGACCTATGGTTAATAGTAGGAACCTAAGACAGTTGACCCGTGTAGTTGAGTCGACTGCTAATATTACTGCAAGTGCCCTTGGTAATTTAACAGCTGAACTTCAGGCGGATAGACTCATGACGTTGCAGAACCGTATGGTTCTAGACGTTGTTCTTGCAGATAGAGGTGGTGTGTGTAAAGTTATCCATTCGAGTTGTTGCATTTTCATTCCTGACAATGCTCCAACTGTCTACCAAGCCATCTCGAAGTTGCACAAGATTTCCGAGTCCATACACGTGGACGAAGGTAATTGGACGCTTCTAGGATGGTTTTGGGGCCTGATGTCAACTTGGGGTTGGAAGATTCTGATGATCGTAGGGGTTGTTGTAACGTTTCTGTTAACGTGTTGCCTTTGTGTACAGTGTGGTCCTGCCTTATGTGGCCTATGTGCTACAACGTGTATAAGACGGCCATCTGTTACCAAGGAGACGTTGATGAATAGAATGATGTTTCAGCAGCAGCTGAACGATCTGATGAATATTGAAATAGATTCCGATCTTGACTAGTGCTTGCCTACATGAGGGCAAAAGGAGCGTCTGAGGTTCCGTGTGAGACGGAACGACACTTTTGAGTGGTGACGAATATGGATGAGTTTGGTGTCTACGAACCGCAAATGACGAGTATAGTGGGTGTACGTAGTTTCGCTATGCAACCACGTATGGTTCGTCTTATTTTTGGGTTTGTTCATCCGAACCCTCGGGTTCCATTTTAGATACCGCATCCATTTTGTTTCTTGCCCTCAAGTAGCCAGCGAACGGACTTTGTCCGCTTTGTGACCCTGGGACTCCCAAGCTTACACGAGGGACACGTGTTCCTTTGAGTGTGACTTTTACGATGAGGGAAATGACACGGCGAAGGCAGATGGCCTCGCTCGAGGCTCATCTTGCCGTGCCGGTCTATTGTTTCAGTCATGCATACATTGGACACAAGGTCTTTGATCCCGTTATCGAGTTTCCTTTATTACTCCTAACACTCTTTTCTAATCTGTTGTGCATCCTTGTCTTTTCTTTGCATCTGTTTTCGTCCCTTCTCCTAATGTGTTTACGGTCAGGATGGAATGTGTTTTATTGCAGAGAAGATATGTTTTTACAGTTGGGAACCGGCAATACTGTTGTAATTATGTTCCGGCCTCCTGAAACATGAACACAACTCTTTTGAAGTTTATTGTGGGAACTGAGTTGTAACCTTTGTTCGCCATACTGTGCAATGGCAAAAACGTGTATAAAAGGAGCGATCCACTTTTGCAATTCGAAGCAGTCTCCGAGAACCTACACGTTGTGTACTTCTTATGACCTCTGTATCCCTGCAGTAAATAAACGCTGATCTCTGACGTCGCTGGAAGTGTCCCGTGTCTCTGTGATTTGTACGCCAGAACAGGTAACCCACGAAGGTTTCAGGTGTTGTTCCCTGGCACCGCTGGGTCTTAGAATAACCCAGTCCTTCAGTCGCCCTCACACTCGAAGCAACTACTGACAAGAAGGGGCTGCAGGCCATAGAGTCCACCGCCATCTTGTTCCTGAAAGTGGTTCATGCCTCATGGCACAGAAGCCCGAAACTTCTGACCGAGTAGGCACTAGAAAAAAGTTTATTTCATATTTCACCTACTGTCCCCTGTGTTACGTACACGATTACAAAGGCCCCCTTTCTGCCAGCCCCCTGTCACGCACAGCAGCCTGGCATGAGTGCCTGCCCACCAGAGAACCACCCTGCCAGGCAGCCTCGGGCGTTGTCACCAGCGGGCACGTTTCTGCCCCTGCCTTGGGTGTACTTTCACCAGTGGCCTGTGTATGCTAATACAGGCACGCATGCACAGAAGCAGAGACAAGCACACGTGCGCACACCTATACTCAAGCGTGCACACAAACATGAGCTCAGTCGTACACACACGTACACACTTGTACTTAAGTGTACACACAAACAGAAACTCAGTCACACACACACACGTACACACACGCTCGTACTTAAGTATATACACAAACTCAGTCACATGCGACACGCACACTCGTGTTTAAGTGTAGAAACAAACGCAGTCACACGCACGCGCACACATACACATTCGTACTTAAGTGTACACACAAACATAAACTCAGTAACACACGCACACAAATACACAAGCACATACTGGTTTATACAAATACATAGCCACATGCATTCAAAAATAATATACCTATACAAAATATAAACACACGCACATACTAATGCATGCATATATACATCTGTGTACCTAATAATATGTTCTGCTCCAAAGGTTGTCCACCAGGTGAGCAGCACTCGATCAGCAGCTTTGTTTATGATAGGCATGGACGAGGGTCCGCTTGTAGAAGCCGCTCCGTAGTGGAATTGCCTGACGCGTTTCGAAGCTCCATATGCTTCTCTTCAGAGGCTTTAACGGAGACGGTGTGTGCAAGCGCTGAACCTACTTCGCCATTTTCATATTGCACTCCCACCAATGGGAAGCTCGAATGAGACTGTGCATTGTGGGAAATATGGTCCGGATAGCACACAAATCTTGTCCTGTATGGACCCTGCTAGTGGACTCGTCCTCAATCCTGTTTGCCGCTGCTGGCCCACATTACTGACATGATGGTTACCATGTCAGGTGGCCCCCGTAACATTGCGGGGTGGTGTAAGCTCCGCGGCAGGACGGCCGCGTGTTACATTCTGCTCCAAAGGTTGTCCACCAGGTGAGCAGCACTCGATCAGCAGCTTTGTTTATGATAGGCATGGACGAGGATCCGCTTGTAGAAGCCGCTCCATAGTGGAATTGCCTGACGCGTTTCGAAGCTCCATATGCTTCTCTTCAGAGGCTTTAACGGACACGGTGTGTGCAAGCGCTGAACCTACTTCGCCATTTTCATATTGCACTCCCACCAATGGGAAGCTCGAATGAGACTGTGCATTGTGGGAAATATGGTCCGGATAGCATACAAATCTTGTCCTGTGTAGACCCTGCAAGTGGACTCGTCCTCAATCCTGTTTGCCGCTGCTGGCCCACATTACTGACATGATGGTTACCATGTCAGGTGGCCCCCGTAACATTACGGGGTGGTGCAAGCTCCGCGGCAGGATGGCCGCGTGTTACATTCTGCTCCAAAGATTGTCCACCAGGTGAGCAGCACTCGATCAGCAGCTTTCTTTATGATAGGCATGGACGAGGATCCGCTTGTAGAAGCCGCTCCGTAGTGGAATTGCCTGACGCCTTTCGAAGCTCCATATGCTTCTCTTCATAGGCTTTAACGGAGACGGTGTGTGCAAGCACTGAACCTACTTTGCCATTTTCATATTGCACTCCCACCAATGGGAAGCTCGAATGAGACTGTGCATTGTGGGAAATATGGTCCGGATAGCACACAAATCTTGTCCTGTATGGACCCTGCAAGTGGACTCATCCTCAATCCTGTTTGCCGCTGCTGGCCCACATTACTGACATGATGGTTACCATGTCAGGTGGCCCCCGTAACATTGCGGGGTGGTACATGCTCCGCGGCAGGACGGCCGCGTGTTACATTCTGCTCCAAAGGTTGTCCACCAGGTGAGCAGCACTCGATCAGCAGCTTTGTTTATGATAGGCATGGACGAGGATCCGCTTGTAGAAGCCGCTCCGTAGTGGAATTGCCTGACGCGTTTCGAAGCTCCATATGCTTCTCTTCAGAGGCTTTAACGGAGACGGTGTGTGCAAGCGCTGAACCTACTTCGCCATTTTCATATTGCACTCCCACCAATGGGAAGCTCGAATGAGACTGTGCATTGTGGGAAATATGGTCCGGATAGCACACAAATCTTGTCCTGTATGGACCCTGAAAGTGGACTCGTCCTCAATCCTGTTTGCCGCTGCTGGCCCACATTACTGACATGATGGTTACCATGTCAGGTGGCCCCCGTAACATTGCGGGGTGGTGCAAGCTCCGCGGCAGGACGGCCGCGTGTTACATTCTGCTCCAAAGGTTGTCCACCAGGTGAGCAGCACTCGATCAGCAGCTTTGTTTATGATAGGCATGGTCGAGGATCCGCTTGTAGAAGCCGCTCCGTAGTGGAATTGCCTGACGCCTTTCGAAGCTCCATATGCTTCTCTTCAGAGGCTTTAACGGAGACGGTGTGTGCAAGCGCTGAACCTACTTCGCCATTTTCATATTGCACTCCCACCAATGGGAAGCTCGAATGAGACTCTGCATTGTGGGAAATATGGTCCGGATAGCACACAAATCTTGTCCTGTATGGACCCTGCAAGTGGACTCGTCCTCAATCCTGTTTGCCGCTGCTGGCCCACATTACTGACATGATGGTTACCATGTCAGGTGGCCCCCGTAACATTGCGGGGTGGTACATGCTCCGCGGCAGGACGGCCGCGTGTTACATTCTGCTCCAAAGGTTGTCCACCAGGTGAGCAGCACTCGATCAGCAGCTTTGTTTATGATAGGCATGGACGAGGTTCCGCTTGTAGAAGCCGCTCCGTAGTGGAATTGCCTGACGCGTTTCGAAGCTCCATATGCTTCTCTTCAGAGGCTTTAACGGAGACGGTGTGTGCAAGCGCTGAACCTACTTCGCCATTTTCATATTGCACTCCTACCAATGGGAAGCTCGAATGAGACTGTGCATTGTGGGAAATATGGTCCGGATAGCACACAAATCTTGTCCTCTATGGACCCTGCAAGTGGACTTTTCCTCAATCCTGTTTGCCGCTGCTGGCCCACATTACTGACATGATGGTTACCATGTCAGGTGGCCCGTAACATTGCGGGGTGGTGCAAGCTCTGCGGCAGGACGGCCGTGTGTTACATTCTGCTCCAAAGGTTGTCCACCAGGTGAGCAGCACTCGATCAGCAGCTTTGTTTATGATAGGCATGGACGAGGATCCGCTTGTAGAAGCCGCTCCGTAGTGGAATTGCCTGACGCGTTTCGAAGCTCCATATGCTTCTCTTCAGAGGCTTTAACGGAGACGGTGTGTGCAAGCGCTGAACCTACTTCGCCATTTTCATATTGCACTCCCACCAATGGGAAGCTCGAATGAGACTGTGCATTGTGAGAAATATGGTCCGGATAGCACACAAATCTTGTCCTGTATGGACCCTGCAAGTGGATTCGTCCTCAATCCTGTTTGCCGCTGCTGGCCCACATTACTGACATGATGGTTACCATGTCAGGTGGCCCCCGTAACATTGCGGGGTGGTGCAAGCTCCACGGCAGGACGGCCGCGTGTTACATTCTGCTCCAAAGGTTGTCCACCAGGTGAGCAGCACTCGATCAGCAGCTTTGTTTATGATAGGCATGGACGAGGATCTGCTTGTAGAAGCCGCTCCGTAGTGGAATTGCCTGACGCGTTTCGAAGCTCCATATGCTTCTCTTCAGAGGCTTTAACGGAGACGGTGTGTGCAAGCGCTGAACCTACTTCGCCATTTTCATATTGCACTCCCACCAATGGGAAGCTCGAATGAGACTGTGCATTGTGGGAAATATGGTCCGGATAGCACACAAATCTTGTCCTGTGTAGACCCTGCAAGTGGACTCGTCCTCAATCCTGTTTGCCGCTGCTGGCCCACATTACTGACATGATGGTTACCATGTCAGGTGGCCCCCGCAACATTGCGGGGTGGTGCAAGCTCCGCGGCAGGACGGCCGCGTGTTACATTCTGCTCCAAAGGTTGTCCACCAGGTGAGCAGCACTCGATCAGCAGCTTTGTTTATGATAGGCATGGACGAGGATCCGCTTGTAGAAGCCGCTCCGTAGTGGAATTGCCTGACGCGTTTCGAAGCTCCCTATGCTTCTCTTCAGAGTCTTTAACGGAGACGGTGTGTGCAAGCGCTGAACCTACTTCGCCATTTTCATATTGCACTCCCACCAATGGGAAGCTCGAATGAGACTGTGCATTGTGGGAAATATGGTCCGGATAGCACACAAATCTTGTCCTGTATGGACCCTGCAAGTGGACTCGTCCTCAATCCTGTTTGCCGCTGCTGGCCCACATTACTGACATGATGGTTACCATGTCAGGTGGCCCCCGTAACATTGCGGGGTGGTGCAAGCTCCGCGGCAGGACGGCCGCGTGTTACATTCTGCTCCAAAGGTTGTCCACCAGGTGAGCAGCACTCGATCAGCAGCTTTGTTTATGATAGGCATGGACGAGGATCCGCTTGTAGAAGCCGCTCCGTAGTGGAATTGCCTGACGCGTTTCGAAGCTCCATATGCTTCTCTTCAGAGGCTTTAACGGAGACGGTGTGTGCAAACGCTGAACCTACTTCGCCATTTTCATATTGCACTCCCACCAATGGGAAGCTCGAATGAGACTGTGCATTGTGGGAAATATGGTCCGGATAGCACACAAATCTTGTCCTGTATGGAGCCTGCAAGTGGACTCGTCCTCAATCCTGTTTGCCGCTGCTGGCCCACATTACTGACATGATGGTTACCATGTCAGGTGGCCCCCGTAACATTGCGGGGTGGTGCAAGCTGCGCCGCAGGACGGCCGCGTGTTACATTCTGCTCCAAAGGTTGTCCATCAGGTGAGCAGCACTCGATCAGCAGCTTTGTTTATGATAGGCATGGACGAGAATCCGCTTGTAGAAGCCGCTCCGTAGTGGAATTGCCTGACGCGTTTCGAAGCTCCATATGCTTCTCTTCAGAGGCTTTAACGGAGACGGTGTGTGCAAGCGCTGAACCTACTTCACCATTTTCATATTGCACTCCCACCAATGGGAAGCTCGAATGAGACTGTGCATTGTGGGAAATATGGTCCGGATAGCACACAAATCTTGTCCTGTATGGACCCTGCAAGTGGACTCGTCCTCAATCCTGTTTGCCGCTGCGGGCCCACATTACTGACATGATGGTTACCATGTCAGGTGGCCCTCGTAACATTGCGGGGTGGTGCAAGCTCCGCGGCAGGACGGCCGCGTGTTACATTCTGCTCCAAAGGTTGTCCACCAGGTGAGCAGCACTCGATCAGCAGCTTTGTTTATGATAGGCATGGACGAGGATCCGCTTGTAGAAGCCGCTCCGTAGTGGAATTGCCTGACGCGTTTCGAAGCTCCCTATGCTTCTCTTCAGAGGCTTTAACGGAGACGGTGTGTGCAAGCGCTGAACCTACTTCGCCATTTTCATATTGCACTCCCACCAATGGGAAGCTCGAATTAGACTGTGCATTGTGGGAAATATGGTCCGGATAGCACACAAATCTTGTCCTGTATGGACCCTGCAAGTGGACTCGTCCTCAATCCTGTTTGCCGCTGCTGGCCCACATTACTGACATGATGGTTACCATGTCAGGTGGCCCCCGTAACATTGCGGGGTGGTGCAAGCTCCGCGGCAGGACGGCCGCGTGTTACATTCTGCTCCAAAGGTTGTCCACCAGGTGAGCAGCACTCGATCAGCAGCTTTGTTTATGATAGGCATGGACGAGGATCCGCTTGTAGAAGCCGCTCCGTAGTGGAATTGCCTGACGCGTTTCGAAGCTCCATATGCTTCTCTTCAGAGGCTTTAACGGAGACGGTGTGTGCAAGCGCTGAACCTACTTCGCCATTTTCATATTGCACTCCCACCAATGGGAAGCTCGAATGAGACTGTGCATTGTGGGAAATATGGTCCGGATAGCACACAAATCTTGTCCTGTATGGACCCTGCAAGTGGACTCGTCCTCAATCCTGTTTGCCGCTGCTGGCCCACATTACTGACATGATGGTTACCATGTTAGGTGGCCCCCGTAACATTGCGGGGTGGTGCAAGCTCCGCGGCAGGACGGCCGCGTGTTACATTCTGCTCCAAAGGTTGTCCATCAGGTGAGCAGCACTCGATCAGCAGCTTTGTTTATGATAGGCATGGACGAGAATCCGCTTGTAGAAGCCGCTCCGTAGTGGAATTGCCTGACGCGTTTCGAAGCTCCATATGCTTCTCTTCAGAGGCTTTAACGGAGACGGTGTGTGCAAGCGCTGAACCTACTTCGCCATTTTCATATTGCACTCCCACCATTGGGAAGCTCGAATGAGACTGTGCATTGTGGGAAATATGGTCCGGATAGCACACAAATCTTGTCCTGTATGGACCCTGCAAGTGGACTCGTCCTCAATCCTGTTTGCCGCTGCTGGCCCACATTACTGACATGATGGTTAGCATGTCAGGTGGCCCCCGTAACATTGCGGGGTGGTGCAAGCTCCGCGGCAGGACGGCCGCGTGTTACATTCTGCTCCAAAGGTTGTCCACCAGGTGAGCAGCACTCGATCAGCAGCTTTGTTTATGATAGGCATGGACGAGGATCCGCTTGTAGAAGCCACTCCGTAGTGGAATTGCCTGATGCGTTTCGAAGCTCCATATGCTTCTCTTCAGAGGCTTTAACGGAGACGGTGTGTGCAAGCGCTGAACCTACTTCGCCATTTTCATATTGCACTCCCACCAATGGGAAGCTCGAATGAGACTGTGCATTGTGGGAAATATGGTCCGGATAGCACACACATCTTGTCCTGTATGGACCCTGCAAGTGGATTCGTCCTCAATCCTGTTTGCCGCTGCTGGCCCACATTACTGACATGATGGTTACCATGTCAGGTGGCCCCTGTAACATTGCGGGGTGGTGCAAGCTCCGCGGCAGGACGGCCGCGTGTTCCATTCTGCTCCAAAGGTTGTCCACCAGGTGAGCAGCACTCAATCAGCAGCTTTGTTTATGATAGGCATGGACGAGGATCCGCTTGTAGAAGCCGCTCCGTAGTGGAATTGCCTGACGCGTTTCGAAGCTCCATATGCTTCTCTTCAGAGGCTTTAACGGAGACGGTGTGTGCAAGCGCTGAACCTACTTCGTCATTTTCATATTGCACTCCCACCAATGGGAAGCTCGAATGAGACTGTGCATTGTGGGAAATATGGTCCGGATAGCACACACATCTTGTCCTGTATGGACCCTGCAAGTGGATTCGTCCTCAATCCTGTTTGCCGCTGCTGGCCCACATTACTGACATGATGGTTACCATGTCAGGTGGCCCCCGTAACATTGCGGGGTGGTGCAAGCTCCGCGGCAGGACGGCCGCGTGTTACATTCTGCTCCAAAGGTTGTCCACCAGGTGAGCAGCACTCGATCAGCAGCTTTGTTTATGATAGGCATGGACGAGGATCCGCTTGTAGAAGCCGCTCCGTAGTGGAATTGCCTGACGCGTTTCGAAGCTCCATATGCTTCTCTTCAGAGGCTTTAACGGAGACGGTGTGTGCAAGCGCTGAACCTACTTCGCCATTTTCATATTGCACTCCCCCCAATGGGAAGCTCGAATGAGACTGTGCATTGTGAGAAATATGGTCCGGATAGCACACAAATCTTGTCCTGTATGGACCCTGCAAGTGGACTCGTCCTCAATCCTGTTTGCCGCTCCTGGCCCACATTGCTGACATGATGGTTACCATGTCAGGTGGCCCCCGTAACATTGCGGGGTGGTGCAAGCTCCGCGGCAGGAGAGCCGCGTGTTACATTCTGCTCCAAAGGTTGTCCACCAAGTGAGCAGCACTCGATCAGCAGCTTTGTTTATGATAGGCATGGACGAGGATCCGCTTGTAGAAGCCGCTCCGTAGTGGAATTGCCTGACGCGTTTCGAATCTCCATATGCTTCTCTTCAGAGGCTTTAACGGAGACGGTGTGTGCAAGCACTGAACCTACTTCGCCATGTTCATATTGCACTCCCACCAATGGGAAGCTCGAATGAGACTGTGCATTGTGGGAAATATGGTCCGGATAGCACACAAATCTTGTCCTGTATGGACCCTGCAAGTGGACTCGTCCTTAATCCTGTTTGCCGCTGCTGGCCCACATTACTGACATGATGGTTACCATGTCAGGTGGCCCCCGTAAATAATATGTATGTATACATCTAGTACAGATTCCTATAGATTTGGTGTCAGCGTTTTCATCGAGCTGCAACTAACAGACATGTAAGGTACGTCATCTGTGCTAAGTGTCCAGTCTGTTCAAACTTACCTTGCAGTGGAAATGTCGCCGACAGTCGCGCATATTATTCACTGGAATCTTTTGCCAGAGACTGTTTGAAATTTAAGTTGCTCTGACGCTCCACTCGACCCCAAAAATATCTCCACTGTACTACGCTGCACTATCACTAGGGGTGGGCGGAATTTGCGGAATGAACTTCCGCAAATTATTGCGAAAATGCAGAAAATCTCCGCAAACACGCCGGAAATATCGCGAAGACGCAGAAGTTTTTTTGCCGCCTGTTCGCTGTATTTTTTGCGTGATCGCGGGTCGCCAACTTACCCATGCGGTTGCTCACGGGCGCGGCCATCTTGTTTTTACTTGTCCCGCCCTCTCGCGAGGCTTACTTCCTGTTCTGGGTCGCGCAATGCATGTTCGCGCCTGTTCGCAGTCGATATTTCCTGTTCGCGACCGCTTTTACTTGATCGCGTTGCTTTTTGCTTGCTCGGGGAGAAAATATCGCGCGAACTTGCGCACGTGGTCGCAATGGGCACGGCCATCTTGTTTTTCACTCTATTGCATGGTTCTGGGGCCTGATTTTCAATCCTCCCTAAATCTTTTCAATCCTTTGTTTATAGCCACTTTTTTTGGATCTTTATTACTTATTATTTCTCTAACTATTTTCCTGCTTCTATATTTTTTGTTTTTGTCTACTTTTTTTTTGTTTTTTAGCTACTTTTTCACTCTTTCTATTGCCTATTTATTTCCTTTACTTACTTTTTTAATTTTATTACCTTTTCTTTCCCACCCCGTCTCTCATCCCCAGAACCATGTCAAAGGGTAGGGCTCGCCGCAGCCAGAGCCGCGACCGCCTTCCATGTGGAAGGCGGCGCCCACAAGGGGTGCAGGCACGGGCCTTATTTGGGGAGGTGGAGTTGGCTGCACTCATTTTCTTTGTGCAGCGCCACCTCCCCTCAACCCTGGCAGCAGGTGGCAGGCCTGGGTCCGGGTACGGCCTCCGGGAGCGTCGGCAGCGGTGGGGGAAGGTGCGCCGGGCAGTGTCGCGCATCTCTGGGGTCCGGCGCACCCAGGCACAGCTGACGCACCGGTGGTCCGACATCCTGGACCGTGAGCAGGACCTGCTGGACCTGCTAGGAGTGGATGTCCCGGGGCTTGGTGAGTACCTATTTAATTATGGTAATCACTAGAAGGCACTGTTCCAGGGTCGGTATGGTTGGAAGTCAACCAAGGCCAGACCTCAACAAGAAGCAAAAAAAGAAAAAGAGATAGATCTATGGGTTTTTGGTCTAGGGTGAGGTACTCTGGATGGGGGAGACAGCAAAAGTGTCTCTTGTTGCCCTCACACACCCCGAGGGATGTCATGCTTCATCATCGGGCGGTGCTCCTCGTCGGGCCGGCGGTGCAATGCCCTACGGGTCCCCCGAAGGGTCTCTTTAGCGGAGATCTTTTAGAGAGCTGCCGATGGGTGCATGCGGGTATGTGGAGGGGGAGTACCGGGGTCAGTGGTGAGGGTAGTGTGTGCAAGGATAAAAATACCTAAGGGTTACCTGGGAGGCTATTTTAATAAGGAGGTACCCTTGGTACAATAAAAATTGTGAATAAATTGTTACTTGTCGAGACGTAATGTGTCTGTGGTAACTGGAGATAAAGGTCAAATGGTCGACATGTTTCGCGCCTTTTAGTGGTCAGAATGATCCATGGCGTTTCATCAGGACCAGTAGAGGTGAAAAGTGTGGGAAGAGGTGCCCAGACTATGTGTAGTGGGGGGGGTAAAAAATCACCCTCTCACTAGGCAACAGGGGGGGGGAAGAGTGAAGTGTCTCCTAAACAGGTAGTGTGTGAAAAAGGAGTCTGTTGTGCCCCCTTTGCATTGGACCTAGATCAAAAAAAGGATAAAACATAACAAAGGAAAGAGGTTAAAATACATATGCGGAGGTATGGCACCTCCGCATATGTATTTTAACCTCTTTCCTTTGTTATGTTTTATCCTTTTTTTTGATCTAGGTCCAATGCAAAGGGGGCACAACAGACTCCTTTTTCACACACTACCTGTTTAGGAGACACTTCACTCTTCCCCCCCCTGTTGCCTAGTGAGAGGGTGATTTTTTACCCCCCCCACTACACATAGTCTGGGCACCTCTTCCCACACTTTTCACCTCTACTGGTCCTGATGAAACGCCATGGATCATTCTGACCACTAAAAGGCGCGAAACATGTCGACCATTTGACCTTTATCTCCAGTTACCACAGACACATTACGTCTCGACAAGTAACAATTTATTCACGATTTTTATTGTACCAAGGGTACCTCCTTATTAAAATAGCCTCCCAGGTAACCCTTAGGTATTTTTATCCTTGCACACACTACCCTCACCACTGACCCCGGTACTCCCCCTCCACATACCCGCATGCACCCATCGGCAGCTCTCTAAAAGATCTCCGCTAAAGAGACCCTTCGGGGGACCCGTAGGGCATTGCACCGCCGGCCCGACGAGGAGCACCGCCCGATGATGAAGCATGACATCCCTCGGGGTGTGTGAGGGCAACAAGAGACACTTTTGCTGTCTCCCCCCATCCAGAGTACCTCACCCTAGACCAAAAACCCATAGATCTATCTCTTTTTCTTTTTTTGCTTCTTGTTGAGGTCTGGCCTTGGTTGACTTCCAACCATACCGACCCTGGAACAGTGCCTTCTAGTGATTACCCTATTGACTTCTCGGAGCATAGGCACTGGACCATTATCCAGCTCCTGGTCCCCCCTCTCTTTTTTTGATACAGTACCTATTTAATTATTACAACTTTGTGTCTGTTCTTCTGCTCTATGTTATATATTGCGAATATCTTTTTTTCCTTCCAACCAGCTAGAATGTTGCTGCTTACAATACATTCCAGGTTAATAACGTTTAAAAGTCTTCTGTGATTATTATGACACAGGTGCTCTTCTGCGCTACTACTAATCTTACTTGTTTGCAGCTTTGCGTTTGCGCTTGCTTAGCGTGATTCTTTACGAGTTTATTTTAGAGAAATTAAGTTACGTAATGCTACAGTGACTCACGTCCACTCCTTACTTTGTCCTGTCACTAATAGAGAGGGGCGGATTGATACTTAGCTTTAGGGACTTTGTAGTTGTATGAGCTTCTAATTGGTTAGTGGTATGCGTGATGCCCCCCCTCACTCAGTTACGTGACGTGCTGCTATTACGGCAGTCTTTAGAACCTTTTCTAGTTTGTTCAATGAGTGGAGGTAGGCTTAGCAGTTACTTAGCAGTAGCAGATCAGCATCAATCAAACCAAAATTTGGTGTATACAAAAAATGTAGTCATGTTCATGTGTCCTCCATGATTGGACCATACGCATTGTTGAGGAATACAGTGGAAATGCATACTGTTAGACCTGGCACCTTGGCGTGAGTTTCCCTTCCACTTTTTGATGGTGTGCCTCGATTGTTTTGCTGGTGTTGTCCGCTCAGGGCACTGCGCCACGGCTAATCCGTGCCGCAGTGCAAGTGCTCCCTAAGTAAAGTGTACCTGTAATTGATGTCCATGATTGGTTTATTGGATTCACTGTCAGTCCCCAGTAAAGTGCACCAGGGGTGCCAGGGCTCGTGAATGCCAATGCTGCTGGTGGGCTTGCAGCGCTGGTTGCGCCACCCACAGAAGCGGCCTTTTAAAATGTGTCTAGGGTCTGCCACCGCAGACCCTGTGCGCGGTCCGGGACCGTCGCGCTGACTGCGCAAGTGCCCCCACTTGCCAGTCCCTAAACCTTCCCTTACCTACATATTAGCCACCCCTCTGGTAGGCCCAAGGGCAGGGTGCATTGTAGGCATAAGGTAAGACATGCCCTGGTGTGTGTGGCATGTCTTAGTAGTGAATTACAGCCCTTTCCGTTCTTCACTATTGAAGGCTACCTGCTCTCCATAGGCCAGGATGGGCTGCTGGGATCACGCCAACGCGGTGACCCCAGTGGACTCAGAGAGCATGGTAGAGTGTCAAGTTTGGTATGCCTGAACTCAGAATAATAAAATACTTCTTGTAGTCAAGTTTATTTTAATATCCTGGGTTTGTAAATCCTACTTTTAGAAAGTTAGTATTTACTGACCTGACCATCTCAGTCCGCCTCTGCTGTGTGTGTGTGTGTGTGTTCTGCCTAGCGACAGTAAGGAGCAGGGTGGGGGGATCCCCAGAGACAGGTTGGCTGCCAGGTGGTGGGTAGAGAGATTACACCAGGATGGGTGGGAGGAGTACACCTTGACTCTTGAATAGACCTGTGCTCTGCCACCACAAAGCCGGCGCCGCCCCCTGTGGGGCGGCTGATGTCTCTGCCCTGCTGCTGAAAGGAAAGAGCAGAGTCACCATAACAAAGTGCTCCAGAACTGGACTGAGCCAGGCCTAGGCCCCCTGGCGCTAAAGAACAAAAGAATCATGGTATAAAAGTAGGAGCCTGGCTCCTAAGAAATCAGAATCCTGTTTACCACAAAGAACCTCTGCCCGACTAGAAGGAGAAGGAGACGCTGGAGGAGCTGGCCTGCTGCCTGCCTTGCTGAGAAAGGAGAGGAAGAGACTACTGAAAAGACTTTGCTACTTTGTGCTTGAACATTCTCCAAGGGCTTGATCTGAGCTTGCCCCCTGAACTGAACCCCAGGACCAGTGGGTTCTCTGTGCTTCTTGCTCGTCCTCCAATTCAAGCCGTGTGTGCATCCCGCTGGAAAAGAGACTGCGCCCCTCACCGCCCCTCCTAGGGCCGTGACACTCAGGAGCTCGCCTGCCGCAATCCCGTGAGAGCCCCGCTCCGTCCGGAGCCGCTCTCTGTCCCCGGGCCAGGCCGCCTGCACCCCTGTCACCGCCTGCCATTGGAGCACGCTGAACGCGCTATCACCCCTCCCGCCGGAAGCCGTCCGACGACTGTGATCTACGCCGGGTCATCCAGCTGCACTGACTGTGCCCTGTGACCCCGCTTCGCTATCCCCGGACATCTCAGGCCGCGCCGCCCCCGCTGTGGAGACCCTCCTGCACCGCCGTGCCAAAGGGTCGCGGGCCGCGCCTGCCTACTTGCCCACACCTGCTGATTGAGGACCCAAGAACACTTCCCGAAGTTGAGAGTCGCACCGACCTGTGCCGACTCTCCACATCACGAAAGAAGTTCCAGTATCGGGCTCGGGGCCCGCACCGCCTTATTTC
The DNA here is from genome assembly GCF_964204655.1 of Triturus cristatus. Taxonomy (NCBI): domain Eukaryota; kingdom Metazoa; phylum Chordata; class Amphibia; order Caudata; family Salamandridae; genus Triturus; species Triturus cristatus. The sequence continues at coordinate 1,694,139,147 of NC_140591.1, forward strand.
CCCGTTCGCAGGAACCGATCTCTGTGAGTACTGGAACTACAAGTAAAGAGACTACAAACTATCCATTTGAAACTACGAACCAAGAACATTTGCCTGCTGTATAACCTGGTGGCCTAGCGAAAACGTTATTGGTCTTGTGATAAGTCTGCTGAGATATATATACCTTATTTTTACATAAAGAAACGTATTTTTATATATATCCAAGTCTGGTGTCCGTTTCTGGGGGGATTGATGTATTTACTGTGTGTATGATTGTAAGTGCTTAACCAACAACGCCTGAGGAATCGCCTTGGCTGCTCACGCCACGCACCTAGAGGGTGAGCAAGGGTCATTCAAAAGGGGTTATCCTGCGCCCTGACGTGGAGGAGAGGGTTCCTGCTTGACACAAGGGCAACCTTGCGCCAACCAGAGATCCCCGACTCTAACATTGTTGGCAGCGGTTGGGATTCCGGATTTGCACTTGTAATTTGCATACAGTGAATTATTAATCACCAGATAGTGAGAGCAGACCAAATAACGCAGCCACAGGTTTTCATTTTTGGAACTTTGTTGAGACATCTGCCATTACTGCAACCATGCCTAGCTCACTCTCCGCTGGAAGAGCACTCTCTGTGATTTCTGGAATAGATGAGGTGGATTGGGAGAGACTGGAAGGCTACACAACGGAGCAATTGAAAGGCTACAGTGTAAAATTCAGAGTTCCCCATGCTGGATTCAGGAAGAAGAACCAGTACCTCAAGGCGTTGAGAGCCTGGAAGGAGTCAAGAGACCCACGGAATGCGGGGGACATCGTTCCACCCGACAACCTTGAGGAGCCCAGCAGAGTCCGGTCGCCAGAGGAGCTGGCAGACAGGGCAGCAGACAGGGCGCATGCAATGGAGATGGCAAAGTTGGCAGGACAAATGGAAATGGAAAAGCAGAAGTTGGCCCTGGAGGCACAACAACGCCAAATGGATATTGATATCAGATTGAAGGAGTTGGAGCTGAAGGCGAAAAGTTTGGACACCGCTCCTTCTGGTGGCAGCACTCCACCGGTGCAGGTAGAGTCCAAGGTGTACATCCCCAAAGATGTAGTAAAGGAGTATTTTAGAAAGGATGACATAGGGCAGTGGTTTAGAGCCTACGAGGTGGCCATGTCTTCACACCGGGTCCCTGAGAAAGACTGGGGAGCGGGGTTGTGGGGAAGGTTCCTTGCTGAAGGGCGTGACACCCTGTTAGATTTACCCTTAGATCTCCAAACCTCATACCCCCATATGAAGGAAGCTTTAATGACCAGGTATGGGTTAACTCCGGAGCTATATAGACAGCGGTTCAGGGAGACGAAGAATATCCCTGAGAGTACGTATGTGGAGTATGTGACCTTTTTCTGCAGAGCGCTGGATGGTTGGGTGAAGGGTAGCAAAGTGAATGATTATCAAGGGCTGCTTGACTTAATTGCATGGGAGCACTTGTCCAGTCAATGTTTTCCTGAGCTACGCCAGCACCTGATTGATAGCAAGCTGTCCAACCCGAGGAAGCTTGCTGAGGAGGCGGACCGCTGGCTCAGCACCAGGGTCCACAAGGGTCAAGTGGGAGACTCCGCCAAGGGTGGGCAGGGTCCCCAGCAGAAGAGTGGGGGGGACAAGGGTAAACAGAAGGGGTTCCAAAAAGGCCCCCAAAGTAATTCCCAAGGGAACCAGCAGAAGGGTTCTCAGCCTCCCCCACCCCCGCAGCAGAACGGGGCCCCGACAGGTAGACCTGTTCCAAAGGGGCCCTTCAATTGTTATAAGTGTGGTGACCCGGGTCACATTGCCTCTGATCCTAAGTGTCGCCTGTTTGGTAAGACCGCACCCACTGGTGCTCCACCCCGGCAAGTAGCTAGTGTTAACTTTGGGGAGGAGGTAGCAGTCCAGGAGGGTGGGGGTCCCGGGCAGATGACCCTAGTCTCGCTAGGAGACAGTGAGATGGTCCCCGAAACTTACTTGCCCTCTAACACTAAGAAATATGGGCAAGTAGTGACCATCAATGGAAAGAAGGTTGAGGCTCTTAGAGATACAGGAGCCAGCGTGACCTCGGTGAGGCAACACCTGGTGTCTCAAGAGCAGATTGTACCCAATGCCTACTGTAGGGTTGTCAATGCTGACAACATAGAGAAAACAACAATTGATGGACAGAATGCAGAACAATGTCATACATTCACCCCAGTACAGAGATCTGGGCCTAAATCCATCGTTTTTTTGCTCACCATGCCATTCCAGTTTGAACCCAGCCATATGCAAATCAGTCTTGACCCTGTGCCCCATGGGAACAGTCCAGCCCGAACTGCCAAGCCAGGTCCTCCCTGGACTGGAAACAAGCATCCTAGGACCGGTTTCGGGCTTTCAGCCCTCGTCAGCCAGGATAGCTTGATTCCAGTGGCATGGAGAGCAAGGGACTCACGTCTGAGCATACCCTTCCCACTCGGGGTTTTGCTTTGTTCGCCATAAGTTGGCAGGGTATGCTCAGACGTGAGTCCCTTGCTCACTTTGCCACTGGATTCAAGCAAGCCTGGCTGAAGACGGCTGAAATGCCAGAAACCGGTCCTAGGAAGCTTGTTTCCGGTCCAGGGAAGACATGGCTTGGCAGTTCGGGCTGGACTGTTCCCATGAGGCACAGGGTCAGACTGATTTGCATATGGCCATGTCTGAACTGGGGTGGCAGAGTGGGCTAAAGAACGGTGATGGATTAAACCCAGATCAGTTGACTGGGGGTGAGTGCTTGCAATGTTCAACACTCCGTCCATCATTTCCTTTGGTTTTGCTTTGTTCGCCATAAGTTGGCAGGGTATGCTCAGACGTGAGTCCCTTGCTCACTTTGCCACTGGATTCAAGCAAGCCTGGCTGAAGACGGCTGAAATGCCAGAAACCGGTCCTAGGAAGCTTGTTTCCGGTCCAGGGAAGACATGGCTTGGCAGTTCGGGCTGGACTGTTCCCATGAGGCACAGGGTCAGACTGATTTGCATATGGCCATGTCTGAACTGGGGTGGCAGAGTGGGCTAAAGAACGGTGATGGATTAAACCCAGATCAGTTGACTGGGGGTGAGTGCTTGCAATGTTCAACACTCCGTCCATCATTTCCTTTGGTTTTGCTTTGTTCGCCATAAGTTGGCAGGGTATGCTCAGACGTGAGTCCCTTGCTCACTTTGCCACTGGATTCAAGCAAGCCTGGCTGAAGACGGCTGAAATGCCAGAAACCGGTCCTAGGAAGCTTGTTTCCGGTCCAGGGAAGACATGGCTTGGCAGTTCGGGCTGGACTGTTCCCATGAGGCACAGGGTCAGACTGATTTGCATATGGCCATGTCTGAACTGGGGTGGCAGAGTGGGCTAAAGAACGGTGATGGATTAAACCCAGATCAGTTGACTGGGGGTGAGTGCTTGCAATGTTCAACACTCCGTCCATCATTTCCTTTGGTTTTGCTTTGTTCGCCATAAGTTGGCAGGGTATGCTCAGACGTGAGTCCCTTGCTCACTTTGCCACTGGATTCAAGCAAGCCTGGCTGAAGACGGCTGAAATGCCAGAAACCGGTCCTAGGAAGCTTGTTTCCGGTCCAGGGAAGACATGGCTTGGCAGTTCGGGCTGGACTGTTCCCATGAGGCACAGGGTCAGACTGATTTGCATATGGCCATGTCTGAACTGGGGTGGCAGAGTGGGCTAAAGAACGGTGATGGATTAAACCCAGATCAGTTGACTGGGGGTGAGTGCTTGCAATGTTCAACACTCCGTCCATCATTTCCTTTGGTTTTGCTTTGTTCGCCATAAGTTGGCAGGGTATGCTCAGACGTGAGTCCCTTGCTCACTTTGCCACTGGATTCAAGCAAGCCTGGCTGAAGACGGCTGAAATGCCAGAAACCGGTCCTAGGAAGCTTGTTTCCGGTCCAGGGAAGACATGGCTTGGCAGTTCGGGCTGGACTGTTCCCATGAGGCACAGGGTCAGACTGATTTGCATATGGCCATGTCTGAACTGGGGTGGCAGAGTGGGCTAAAGAACGGTGATGGATTAAACCCAGATCAGTTGACTGGGGGTGAGTGCTTGCAATGTTCAACACTCCGTCCATCATTTCCTTTGGTTTTGACAACATAGAGAGTCGTTGTCCAATGGCTCAAGTTCCCTTTGAGTGGGGGGAGGTCTCTGGTACTCTACAAGTCGCTGTGAGAACTGACATGCCTGTAGACTGTCTGCTAGGGAACGACCTGGAGAGCTCCCCTTGGGAAAAGGTGGAGAAGACCACGCATCTGAGGATGGTGGGTCTACCCGACTGGGCGTGCGTGACCACCCGGTCCATGGCAGCCAGTAGGGGTGTTGAGAGGGTCCTGGAGCCTGAGGGAGAGGTCCAGGAACCGGCCTTAGGGAGAAGGCGCAGGAGGCGCGGGAAACCGGCCCCCGAAGTTCCCACGGCCCAGGAGGAAGTAGACCCTGAGGGGGATGCTCTGGAGCCTACCGGGGAACAGATTGCCGAACTGGGAGACTTGCCTGAGCTGACCCATTGGCAGCAAGAAGGAGGTCCCTCCAGGGAGGAATTCTGCAGGGAGCAGAAAGAATGCCCTTCTCTCGTGGGTATGCGGCAACAGGCTGCAGACCAGGCCAATGGTGTTCAGGCCAAAACACACTACGTGTACTGGGAGAGTGACCTCCTGTATTCCGAGCCTAAGGCTGCTGAACCTGGGTCAGCCCGTGTGCTGGTGGTACCCCAGAAGTTCAGAACCTTCCTACTGGGGCTGGCTCATGATGTGCCGTTAGCAGGACATTTGGGGATGGACAAGACCTATGACAGGCTTGTCACCCACTTTTACTGGCCCCAAATGCACAAGAATTCAGATTCCTACTGCAGAACCTGTCAGACTTGCCAGGCAAGTGGTAAGAGCGGAGGGAAGCACAAGGCTCCTCTGCAACCTTTCCCTGTGGTCGGTACGCCATTCCAACGAGTGGGTATTGATATTGTGGGGCCTCTGGACCCCAAGACAGCCCTGGGCAACAGGTTCATCCTGGTCTTGGTGGACCATGCCACCCGGTACCCTGAAGCCATCCCTCTGAGGACAGTGACGGCCCCCGTGGTGGGACGGGCACTGATGGGAATTTTCTCCCGAGTGGGATTCCCTCTAGAGGTGGTGAGCGACAGGGGGACCAATTTCATATCCACATATATGAAATCCCTGTGGAAGGAGTGTGGGGTAACTTACAAGTTCACCACTCCTTACCACCCCCAAGGAAATGGGTTGGTTGAGAGATTCAACCGAACCCTCAAAGGCATGATCATGGGCCTGGACGGTCCAATGAGGCGTAAGTGGGACGTCCTCTTGCCATGCTTACTCTTCGCTTACCGAGAGGTGCCACAGAAGTCTCTAGGATTCAGCCCCTTTGAGCTTCTGTATGGTCACCCGGTAAGAGGACCTCTGAGTTTGGTGAAGGAAGGCTGGGAGCAATCTCCCAGGAAACCTCCCCAGAATGTATATAGTTACATGCTGGCCTTCCGAAACCAGACTCGGCGTTTCAGGCAACTTGCTGAGGCAAATCTGGAAGCCAGCCAGGAGGAGATGAAGCGGTGGTACGACCGGAATGCCACTCTGGTAGAGCTTCAACCTGGACAAAAGGTGTGGGTCTTGGCCCCAGTGGAGCCTTGTGCACTTCAGGATAAGTGGACAGGTCCATTTGAGGTTGTGGAGCGCAAAAGTCCTATCACCTACCTGGTGGACATGCAGACTCCCAGGAACCCTTTGAGGGTCCTACATGTTAACCGCCTTAAGCCCCACTTAGAGAGGACCGAAGTGGGCATGCTGCTGGCCACTGATGATGGAATGGAAGAGGAGACCGAGCCTCTTCCTGACCTCTTAGTGGCCTCTGAGAAAGATGGGTCAGTGGATGGAGTTAACCTCTCACCCACCCTGACGCCCGAACAACAGGAAGACTGCCGCCACTTGCTGGGACAGTTTTCCGACCGATTCTCCCTGGTTCCTGGTGTCACAGATTGGTGCGTCCATGATGTGGACACAGGAGACAGCTTACCTGTGAAGCACAAGGCTTACAGGGTAACTGACAGGGTCAGAGCTTGCATCAAGGAGGAGGTCTCCAAAATGCTTGCGCTAGGGGTGGTTGAGTCCTCCAGCAGTCCTTGGTCCAGCCCCGTGGTCTTGGTCCCAAAGGCTGCTGCGCCGGGAGCCACACCTGAACTCCGGTTCTGTGTGGACTACAGAGGACTCAATTCAGTCACGAAGACTGACGCGCACCCCATCCCCAGAGCTGATGAGCTCATTGATCGGCTGGGGGCTGCCCGGTTCCTCAGTACGTTTGATTTAACCTCTGGGTACTGGCAGATCGCCTTGACCGATGGGGCCAAAGAGAGGTCAGCATTCTCTACACCAGATGGGCACTTCCAGTTCCGAGTCATGCCATTTGGGATGAAGAATGCCCCTGCCACCTTTCAGAGGTTGGTCAACCAGGTACTGGTTGGGCTGGATGCGTTCAGTGCCGCCTACCTGGATGACATCGCAGTGTTCAGTGCCACCTGGCCTGAACACCTGCGCCACCTCTGGGCAGTGTTGATGGCGCTGCGCCGAGCAGGCCTCACGATCAAGGCAAGCAAGTGCCAGATCGGGCAGGATTCCGTGGTGTACTTGGGACACCAAGTGGGGAGTGGCAAGGTGGCACCCTTGCAACCCAAAATTGAGACCATCCTGGCTTGGGAACCTCCCAAGACGCAGACCGCAGTGAGGGCCTTCCTGGGGCTCACTGGGTACTACAGGAGGTTTGTCAAGGGCTATGGAACGATCGTTGCCCCCTTGACAGAGCTGACTTCTAAGAAGCAGCCCAGGAACGTGATTTGGACTGACACCTGTCAGAAAGCTTTCGACACCCTGAAGACTGCCATGTGCACGGCGCCCGTGCTCTTGGCCCCTGACTTCTCCAAGGAATTCCTAGTGCAGACAGACGCTTCAGAGCATGGTGTAGGGGCTGTTCTTTCACAGATGACTGAGGAGGGCTGGGACCAACCCGTAGCCTTCATCAGTAGGAGGTTACTTCCACGGGAAAGTAGGTGGAGTGCAATTGAGCGAGAAGCATTTGCTGTGGTCTGGGCGCTGAAGAAGCTAAGACCCTACTTGTTTGGGTCTCACTTCCGGGTTCAGACGGACCACAGGCCCCTCAGATGGTTGATGCAAATGAGGGGTGAAAACCCGAAGCTGTTGAGGTGGTCCATCTCCCTACAGGGTATGGACTTTACGGTGGAACACCGTCCTGGGACAGATCACGCCAACGCTGACGGTCTGTCCAGGTATTTCCGCCTTAGTGACGAGGAACCCCCTGGGCAAGGGTAGTTCTCCCCACATTTCAGCTGGAGGGGACACGTGTTAGACCTGGCACCTTGGCGTGAGTTTCCCTTCCACTTTTTGATGGTGTGCCTCGATTGTTTTGCTGGTGTTGTCCGCTCAGGGCACTGCGCCACGGCTAATCCGTGCCGCAGTGCAAGTGCTCCCTAAGTAAAGTGTACCTGTAATTGATGTCCATGATTGGTTTATTGGATTCACTGTCAGTCCCCAGTAAAGTGCACCAGGGGTGCCAGGGCTCGTGAATGCCAATGCTGCTGGTGGGCTTGCAGCGCTGGTTGCGCCACCCACAGAAGCGGCCTTGTAAAATGTGTCTAGGGTCTGCCACCGCAGACCCTGTGCGCGGTCCGGGACCGTCGCGCTGACTGCGCAAGTGCCCCCACTTGCCAGTCCCTAAACCTTCCCTTACCTACATATTAGCCACCCCTCTGGTAGGCCCAAGGGCAGGGTGCATTGTAGGCATAAGGTAAGACATGCCCTGGTGTGTGTGGCATGTCTTAGTAGTGAATTACAGCCCTTTCCGTTCTTCACTATTGAAGGCTACCTGCTCTCCATAGGCCAGGATGGGCTGCTGGGATCACGCCAACGCGGTGACCCCAGTGGACTCAGAGAGCATGGTAGAGTGTCAAGTTTGGTATGCCTGAACTCAGAATAATAAAATACTTCTTGTAGTCAAGTTTATTTTAATATCCTGGGTTTGTAAATCCTACTTTTAGAAAGTTAGTATTTACTGACCTGACCATCTCAGTCCGCCTCTGCTGTGTGTGTGTGTGTGTGTTCTGCCTAGCGACAGTAAGGAGCAGGGTGGGGGGATCCCCAGAGACAGGTTGGCTGCCAGGTGGTGGGTAGAGAGATTACACCAGGATGGGTGGGAGGAGTACACCTTGACTCTTGAATAGACCTGTGCTCTGCCACCACAAAGCCGGCGCCGCCCCCTGTGGGGCGGCTGATGTCTCTGCCCTGCTGCTGAAAGGAAAGAGCAGAGTCACCATAACAAAGAGCTCCAGAACTGGACTGAGCCAGGCCTAGGCCCCCTGGCGCTAAAGAACAAAAGAATCATGGTATAAAAGTAGGAGCCTGGCTCCTAAGAAATCAGAATCCTGTTTACCACAAAGAACCTCTGCCCGACTAGAAGGAGAAGGAGACGCTGGAGGAGCTGGCCTGCTGCCTGCCTTGCTGAGAAAGGAGAGGAAGAGACTACTGAAAAGACTTTGCTACTTTGTGCTTGAACATTCTCCAAGGGCTTGATCTGAGCTTGCCCCCTGAACTGAACCCCAGGACCAGTGGGTTCTCTGTGCTTCTTGCTCGTCCTCCAATTCAAGCCGTGTGTGCATCCCGCTGGAAAAGAGACTGCGCCCCTCACCGCCCCTCCTAGGGCCGTGACACTCAGGAGCTCGCCTGCCGCAATCCCGTGAGAGCCCCGCTCCGTCCGGAGCCGCTCTCTGTCCCCGGGCCAGGCCGCCTGCACCCCTGTCACCGCCTGCCATTGGAGCGCGCTGAACGCGCTATCACCCCTCCCGCCGGAAGCCGTCCGACGACTGTGATCTACGCCGGGTCATCCAGCTGCACTGACTGTGCCCTGTGACCCCGCTTCGCTATCCCCGGACATCTCAGGCCGTGCCGCCCCCGCTGTGGAGACCCTCCTGCACCGCCGTGCCAAAGGGTCGCGGGCCGCGCCTGCCTACTTGCCCACACCTGCTGATTGAGGACCCAAGAACACTTCCCGAAGTTGAGAGTCGCACCGACCTGTGCCGACTCTCCACATCACGAAAGAAGTTCCAGTATCGGGCTCGGGGCCCGCACCGCCTTATTTCCCCGTTCGCAGGAACCGATCTCTGTGAGTACTGGAACTACAAGTAAAGAGACTACAAACTATCCATTTGAAACTACGAACCAAGAACATTTGCCTGCTGTATAACCTGGTGGCCTAGCGAAAACGTTATTGGTCTTGTGATAAGTCTGCTGAGATATATATACCTTATTTTTACATAAAGAAACGTATTTTTATATATATCCAAGTCTGGTGTCCGTTTCTGGGGGGATTGATGTATTTACTGTGTGTATGATTGTAAGTGCTTAACCAACAACGCCTGAGGAATCGCCTTGGCTGCTCACGCCACGCACCTAGAGGGTGAGCAAGGGTCATTCAAAAGGGGTTATCCTGCGCCCTGACGTGGAGGAGAGGGTTCCTGCTTGACACAAGGGCAACCTTGCGCCAACCAGAGATCCCCGACTCTAACACATACTTAATGTACAATTGGCATGCCTGGAATAGGTGGGCTAGGTTGGGTGGTACGTTGTACTACTACTTAGGCTTAGTTGTAACTTAGTTTTCTGGAATCAGAATGGAAGACTGGATTACTGTTGATAAATAGTAACTTAAGTAGTCGAACTGCGAATCCCCCGATATTACATGTTGACCAGATGAGATCGGTCAATGTAGTTATTGCAATTGTTGTTTACATAAGTGTTTTTTGACCGTTGTTGAAAAATATTGTATTTGTTTGACACCATCCATCAATGTTTGTCTCTTTCTTATATCTTTCCTGTTCATCAGCACCCAGGGGCAGACGGGCAGGGACTGGGCAGTTGACGGGACAGGAACACCACCAGGAGGACACCGCTGAGGGCTCCTCTGCTGGCCCCAGTAAGTCTTCTTGTTTTTAATAATATTTCTTATTCCATAACTTTTACTGCCCCATTTCTCCCGAACTATAGTGTGTTTCCAAATGCTATTTTTTTACCACCAATTATCCTTCGATCTGTACGGTTTCAAAAATCTTATCCCTGCCTCCGCTATGATGACTCTGAGTACTACTACATCCTATCAATCTGTCTGTACTGTAGTAGCTAGTCTTGCCCAGTTGGCCAGTGCCACTCTTTGTGAAAGGTTGTAATATAAAACTCATATTCACCAGTAGCACGTACAATCCGTTGGGTCGTTGTCTTGTACTACTTTTACTCCTATTGATGTTGAGGCTTTAAAAATTCACAGCAACAGCCCTACCAGATTTCTTAATATTTTGATATGATACCCTATAGGACATACCACTGTTGTAGGGATCTTGCACATACATTTGCACCAGAAAATAGGATGTTGGTGATGGTAGGTTGGACCTTCCTTGCACACCTCAATCAGAAATTCCGCACCCACCACAATTCCACTGCTTGACTATAGTACTGTCTTGTCATACCTATTAGGTCTCGGAACCCTCCCCCCAAGATACCAACAAGTAGACAACCCAGAACATAACACACCCAACCTCTGTCGTGGAAGCAATTCACATGCACACCCTTACTTTCATTTGCTCACTCGTGTAACTTAGTCCACTCCACACCAAATACCACGAAGTCTATGTAAGTTTAAAATGTTTATTTCAATTTGAGAAGGTCTGTACACTGTTTTCTTAGCAGCACCAACCGGCAAATCAATAACATTAAAACAATATACATTGTTACACTTATACAGTTGGGAATTAAATCATGATAACTGAACAGTGGTGGAAGGCAGCACCACCATCCCATAGCAATTTAGTTTATATACATTTATAAATGAAGATGTGAGTGAAGGGACCCCTCACCTCAGAAGAACCTAGTACTGGTAGTTTGTGCATCGTTCAGAAGCTCTGGTTCATAGAAGGGAATCTTGCGTCTAATGCGAAAAAATAAATGGTGTGCGTTAGTATATTGCAACTTGCAAGCATTTCTCAGCCGTGCCAAAAAGTGTAGCATCTATGGATAAGCAATATGGACTAACAGTAACAGTAGTACACCAGTTCTTCCTAAAAAAGTGGCTTGTTAATGTTTGTTGACCGCTTGTACGCAGCGCATAGACTAGACAGTAGCAGTGTGAGGCAGCTCATGTGGGCTCAAAGGTGTCTTAAGAAGCTGCAAGGTAAAGGTAGCGTCACATGTGCATGGCTAGGGCTAATCAAGCAAAGGCTACAATGATCATATAACTATTAGTGTCTACTCTACTACTACCTGATTTGTACTAGTGATGTATGTTAGTATTAACTCATTTTTCAACCTTGCTACTGATCAATAGGGGGGAGGTGTATATGACGCCTAATAAATGTGTAATGTTTTCTAGGCGCACTACCGACCACCATTGCTGGGGCCAGCGAAGGCGACGCCGAGGGCAAGGATGCGGCAGTTGCTGCCGATACCGACGATGGAGCGGTAGGGGGAGTGGCAGCACCAGTGGTAGGCGGTGGTAAGTTAGATTCATAATCTTTAACTATTGTTGAACTTGACAGCACACTCACTGCAAGGGTGTACTGTATGTATATGTATACTGTACAGTTGTGACTTAGGGCCCCCATTAGGATGGTGGGCGTATTGCTCCCGCCGGGCCGGCTGGAACTGCCGTCACCGCAGGGGCAAACCTCCCGCCATCCCTGTAGAAAATATTCAGACATGTCCAGGCGGAAAAGGGTTCAATATGGCGGTGGTGTCTCTCTCACCACACGGCCAGCCATATAATCTGCATTTTGGAATGCCTTTGCGTGGCGGCATTGCCGTCCGCCACGGAAAGGCATGCACACATTGCAGAGCATGCTTGGGGGCCCCCATGGAGGGTACATACCGATGCTATGGTACACCCCCGACTTTCAAAGCAAAACGTGACAGGCTCCGTGCGGGGCCCGTCATGTTGTGCTTGGAAAAGCAGCACAACATTTTAGCATTGCTTTCAGCAAAGCCAACCAGAATTTAAATTAAAAAAAACAGAGTGCGCCCTCCACTGTGCCGGGCGCATCATCCTAATTAATTGTCCCCACGGGACCCCCACCCTTTTTAGCAGTCGGATGGCGGGCGGACAAAGTCCGCCCGCTATCCGATGTCGTAAGTAAGTATGAGTTCTTGGGGACGTTTGAAGAGTGAACTAGAAGACTAGAATTCCCTTTAATTGGTATAGGACTAGGAGCCGGAGTATTGAGTAACCAATGGCCTCATCTATCTGATTTGAACTCCGCTTTGAAAGTTTTATGGAGAAGAGCACCTGGTGCACTGTTCAACTAAAAAGTGTAAGACAGGTGGAAGGAAGAAGGACGGGCGCCTTTTAAAATGTTATATACTACTGTGCTTTATTTTATAGTGCTACTCTACCATGCCACTATGTGTATAAATAATTACCTTGTCCTACTGTTTTATTAAGACTATATTTTACAATTGTCTTGTTTTTTTCTTTTTGATACACAGCAACTCCGAAAGTCAACCGTAAGGAGTTGGCCGCCAAGGCATGGCGCCGGAAGCTGGAGGCAATCCAGCAGGAATACCGGCGGCTGGTGGTCCTAGCCGAGGAGGAGGAGGAGACTGCAGCAGCAATTCAAGCCTCCTCCAGTGCCCCGGGCCCCAGTCACCGCCCTCCAGCATTACGGCGCCACCGCCTGGCGGCTGCCCGCCACCACCGTGTTATCTCCGGTGCCCCCCCCCACTGTGGCTGCAACTGCCGCGGCCTTAGACGCCGCGTCGCCCATTTAGAGGAGGAGATGCGCCAGATGCGTGTCCTCCTCCAGTCCCGCCCCACCAGTTAGTCCCTGTCACTGCCCCTTTTTTAATTCTTGTTCGTTTGGGCGTTCCAGACTTTTTTCTATGGACAGTGGTTGGGGTTAGGGAGGGGGGTGGGTCAGCTTTTGTGGGTTTAGTTTATTTGTTAGGGTAAATTAAATATATTTTTCTATGTTACATGCAATGTTGTTAATGTGTTGTAGGTGGGGTAACTGTTTTACATCACACTGTTTCCTTGCTGGTGCTTGTCCGCCCATAGCCTGTGTTTGATTTCAATAATTTGCTGACTGTATAAGACACAAACAGATAGATGCGACACACCTCACTCATTGACTGGTCCTTCTAGTACTTTCAGTCTGTCCTCTAGTCTATGCATTGTTTGGAGTGGTGTTTGAAAATGAAATCATTGACATGTCCATTATTAATTCTGCCTCCCCCAAACTTCTCTCTTACCGGTGCTTGATGTTTATGTCCAACTGTGGCACAGCACTGGCTGCATGGTGAAGATGGTTTCCTTTTTCATACATGCCATGATTGGGGTGGTGGTGATGGTAGTATAGTAGTAGTAGTATACACTGGCAGGGTGGCAGCATTTCCAAAAAAAGAAAAGGAGATAGTCAATCGCCTTTGAGAGACTGTTAGAGGAGTAGTTGAATGAAGTACATCACAGAATTTACCGAGCAACAATTATATGCTCAAATATTTGACAAAAAAACTGAATGGTGGTTATTATGAGGATAGCCTACTAGACAGAGTTACAAACTATAGTTTTGTCGACTCGAGTCACTTGACTATGCCTACAGTCTAACAGTTAGTGCTGTATATGAGGAATGACAACAAACAAATCCAATCAATGCCGGCAATTCATGCTGAGGTATATGTTCCTTTGTTAAATAAAATAACTTCTGAAATATCCTACTCATGGGTGGCCAAGCAGAAGAAGATCCTCGCTCTGCATTGAAATTGAAGTAGTGTTGCTTTCACCACATCCGCCCCAGCAAGTGTGTGATTAAGTATTGGTGTACATTTAATTTAGTTACACCTCGACAATAAGTCACACAGCCCGGGGGAAGAGGGTTAGGGTTTGTTGAATGGATGGGAAGGGGGATTTTGGGAAAGGTTTGACATAGAAAAACAGTATGCATACATAGACAAACAAACGACAATCATTGAAGTCTACCATACCATATCCATTCCATATGTTAAGGGAGAAAAAGGCAATGCATGCATGATGATGAGACCCGGATTACATACACTTCTATTTCTTGTTCTGTTCCGGCCTTAATACTTTAACAGATAGCAAATAGAAATTTTAAATATTGGTAGTGAAGAATCGTAAACACAGAGCATGATTGATAATAACAACTCCAAGAACACACTGTTGTAAAGATTGTATACAAGATAGTAATCAAATTATTTAAAAGAAGTTAAGTGGATACTGTTACTGTCTTATCCTGGTCAAAAAGGTGGACTGGTTTTGCGCATCTCGGCATTCCTCTTGATCCTCTCGTCCATCAATCTTGGGTGTGTCGCCTCGCCACTCGCCACTGCCCGGCTGTAAAAAAAAGGTGATTGATTGGTAAGGTAATTAATATGCATTGTAATGTTTTACAAAGTTTTGGCCAAGGCCCGGCCTGTAATTTTAGATTGAAAACCAAAGGGGATATTGAGAAAGAAAGTGAAAACAAATGCACAAGTGATGGTGTAGTGCAACAAGAACACTTTCCGAGGTGGCATGTATGCATATGCATCATCTCTACTCTAGTCTGTTTCCAGCATTGACCTTCAACAGTAACAGGAGAGATCAGGCCCACAGTGCTTACCATTAGCACATCCTACGTTAACACTTTAGAGTCCTTTTTTTTCTCTCAAAGAGTTGGACAAACACAAAGCACATTATCCATTCCAAACATAGCATTTTACAGTTAAAGTTAGTAAAATCAATGCACTGCAGTCATCCCACCGCTACACTCTATTCAACTTCTACACAGACATTTGGGTCTGCTGTGGTTGTTGTTGACGTGTTTACCTTTATGCTTTTCCGTTGCCACTCCTGAAACATCCTCCTCCTGACTTCATCATCATCTCTGAATCGATACTTTTACTGACTGAAGATCGGCCTGCAGTATAAGTATAATTTTTATGAATCACCCAGAGTAGAAATATAAATATTACTGACTTGAGTCATTCTTTATTGTGTACAGAAAGATAGATTACTACTAGTACACTTTGACATCACTTTGTGCACAACAAACAACGCAAACACAAAGACCAATAGCTCAGAGTCAGGTGTCCAATGCATGCCATTAATTGTCATTCATTACCTGTTCCTTCTCATCATAAGTTAACGGGCCGTCTCTTTCGCCATCATCATGATGGACGGTGCTGTTAAGTCACAGTCATTTGCATTGCGCAGATTGAGTGAGTCCCCTTCCTGTATTGAATTAAAAGCAATGTATCACCAAGATGCAGGAGAAGTACACATTTCTTGTTTGCAAGAAGGGGAAAATTAGTGTGTTCTGTAGAATGTTGATTAGTGGCAGTGCACAATTACATCAATTCATTCATGCGCAACACACACAACAAAATCTACATCATTCAGTCTGCTATTCTGCGGCCAATGCATGGCATCAATCATTACCTGTTGCATCTTATTTTCAGTTAATGGCCAGTCTCTCTTGGCTCTGAAGGAGGATAGCTATAGAAGTCATCAGATTCATGGTCCACTTGTTTTAGAAGGACGAGGAAAGTTTGAATTTGTTGTTACCATCATCCAATCATCATTCATGAGGGAAATGGAATTGAGCAGGAGATGCAGTATGATCGAGCGGAGGAGCTGGATTCTGAGGACTGTAGTGTCAAATGGCAGACACCTGAAACTTGTATCTTAAATTAGAAGAGTAGAAGATGGTGATAATGCATTTATTGCGATTCACAAGTTTATAACCGGAACGACAGACACAAACAAAGGGGGAAAAAAGGGAGGAAGACAGTAAGTGCGAGCCTAATTGTCAGGGAAGTATAGCTCGTCCTCAAACTCTGGGGGATCTTCCAGTAGTAGGTAATCATCTGAGACAATACTTCCGTCACCTGAGCCGCTGTCCTCATCTTCCTCTGTTGATTCATGCATTGTGTAATTCGGTGGTATGAAGTGCTGATTCATTTTGATCATTGTTAACCTCTCCACGTTTTTGGGAGATAGACTGGTCCTTCTCAAGGTTACAATGGAACCAGCAGCACTGAAAAAACGTTCGGAAGAGACACTTGCGACAGGGCAAGCCAGATAGCTTATCGCCAGCCTGCTGAGCTGTGGCCATTCAGACCTTTTCCTATACCAATACTGCACTGGGTTTTGATCAACGTACACCTCTGTTGGGTCGTTCAGATAGGCCTGGACCATCCGCTCAATGTTCAGGGTTGCTGCTGGTAAGCTTTTGTGCTGTTTTTTCTGTGCATCAGCACTGTGCTTAAGGCCCATCTTTACATACCAATCTGATAATGATTGTACTCGGCCGAATGATCCAGTTATTGTTTTTGTAGTCGATGGTGATGGTGAGTGTTGCGATTGTGAGCCAACCGCACTGCCCTCAGCCGACGAAGTTGCACTTGATTCTGCATGGCCTGCTTCAGTATCAGTACTTGTTGTGGGTTGATGTGGCGGGCTTTTAATTAGCAGCCCTTCGTTTTCAAACTTGATGGCTGCTTCAGCTATACAACTTTTGTAGCGGGCAACATCATCGTCGGAAAAAGAAAGGAATAGTCCTAATTTTGCACGTGGATCCAGAATTGTGGCACAAATGTAATGTTCTTGTGACAAAATTTTATTTTGTATCCTTACATTTTCTGATAAGCGCCTGGATAAGCTCTCCACCAAGTCATGGGCTTGCCTTCTGTCCTCTACACCTTTGTAGGATTCAGACACATTATTCAGCTCATGCTCTAGCATTTGCAACAATGGGATAGCTTGGCCCATTGTACAGTCCTCCTTGCTGACTTCACGTGTGAAGACCTCAAAAGGAGACAGCATCTCAGTCAGGCATTGAATTAGGGTCCATTGCTCCCTCTGAAGGGTCATGCCTTTAACACTAGCATCACTGCTTCTGTACCAGACATATTCATTGAGTGACCTGTGCTGTTCGTACAGACGATCAAGCATGTAATACGTTGAGTTCCAACGTGTTGCCACCTCCTGGATGAGTGCCTTGACTGGCATCCTACGGTCACGTTGGATGATCCTCAGCTGCTTCCGAGCTTTAAAAGAATGGCTGAAATGAGTGCATATTCTTCGGCAGATGGCCAGTAAATTGCTTACTATGGGTTCTTTTTTCAGAAAGTCTTGCACTATAATGTTTATGCAGTGTGCCAAACACGGAACCCTGAAATAGGAACCAAGTTCCATGGCCTTAAGTACATTACTGCCATTGTCTGTGGCAACAAAACCAATACCAAGCCCTCTGGGCCGCAGCCATTCCAAAACCTTGGTGCGAAACTCTTCTAAAATGTTTTCAGCCGTATGAGATTTCTCCATGGCGAACATGGCTACAGTTGCATGTTTCCGAGTACCTTCAAAAATCGCAGCTGTGTCAACAACACCTCGTGCAGATAGTTGATCTCTAACCCCCACAAAAGAGATCCAGTGTGCAGTGATGCACATGTAATCTGTGGCTTGGCAACTGGTCCACATGTCTGTTGTCAGGTGGATATTGTGCACAGCACTCTGCTGCAAACCGTGACCAACCAATTCCAGCACATCATGATGTAGTGCCGGAACAGCAATTCTTGCGAAATAGGACCGGCTGGGAACTTTCCATTTCGGGCAGATGGCAGACACAAATTCAAGGAAACCCACCCCTTCCACAAATGAAAAAGGAAGAAGGTCCAGCGCTAACATTTTAGCCAGCTTTGCATTGTACAATCGTGCCGTTGGGTGGTTGCGTTGGAACTGCCCCTCCAACCTAAACATGCTCTCAATGGTAGGCTGGCTTACTTTCCTTAGTGGTGCTGTTTTCATTAACCCACTAAGGCTCAACAATACAGATTGTCTCATTGAGGTACTCGCCGGTCGCCTTGGTGTCTCACCCACACTCTGAGTATGGCTCTTACTGCGGTGCCACTCTGATGTTACTGAGGAGGATGTGGGCATTACCACTGCAGTGACTGCACTGCTGGAGACAGGGCTAGAAATGCCTTCCTGTTCTTCACCTGCCACCTCAATAATATCGCTCCCTGATTCCTGACCAACTTCAATGGGTTGAGTTTTTCTACTTTCTTTTAACTTAAGTAGGTGATCCTCCCACACGATAGTGTGGTGTATTTTTAGATGACTTGCTTGTCCTCCGGTACCATAGTTTGTACCAAGCTTACCACGCCGAACACCTTGCCAACAAATTGAGCATATAGCAACGTTCTCCTCCTTGGCACTAACAGAAAAGAAGTCCCAAACTGGGGAGGAGAACTTTCTGGCACTGCTGGATGTGCCACTTTCCACACCAGATGAACTTGATGGGGTGCTTGAAAATATGTGACCCTGTCTACCTACACTGTGACTTTTACTACCACTTCCTACTGAGATGGTTGAGCTGGATGTAGGTCCCTGCCGGGCCTTGGAAAATATGGCAGCTGGAGGTAGTGGTGGTGTAACCTGTGTTGGTGAGATCCGTGCTACATCCCGCTCAGTAGCAGCCTTTCTGGATAGGGTGAGAATGTCGGTCTCCAATCCCTTTGGGGCGGGAGTAATGTGCGTGATGACTGGCTCGTCTTCATCAACATCATCACCCCCCTCTTCTACATCTACCTCCATAACTCTAAGTTTTTCTGGGACCTTCCTTTTCAGAAGCAATGTCTTGTGGCGTACTTCACTCTCAGACCGAGCTGGTGGGACCCAAGTGTCATCACGATCATCGGAAGCGGGGCTTGAAGAAGAAGATGATGGACTAAGCCTCCTTTTCCTTGCTGGTGGTCTGGAAGACAATTGATCTTCTGAAACAGTGGTTTGACTTCGCTCCACTTTGTCTGCAGGAAGCTCGATTTCCTGAAATGCCCCTACTTCAGGAGCAACAACTACTATGGTGGACTGTTGCGGCGGCTGCTGCTGTTCTGGTTGCGGCGGCTGCTGCTGTTCTGGTTGCAAAAACAACAATTGATGGACAGAATGCAGAACAATGTCATACATTCACCCCAGTACAGAGATCTGGGCCTAAATCCATCGTTTTTTTGCTCACCATGCCATTCCAGTTTGAACCCAGCCATATGCAAATCAGTCTTGACCCTGTGCCCCATGGGAACAGTCCAGCCCGAACTGCCAAGCCAGGTCCTCCCTGGACTGGAAACAAGCATCCTAGGACCGGTTTCGGGCTTTCAGCCCTCGTCAGCCAGGATAGCTTGATTCCAGTGGCATGGAGAGCAAGGGACTCACGTCTGAGCATA
Organism: Triturus cristatus; assembly: GCF_964204655.1. Classification (NCBI taxonomy): domain Eukaryota; kingdom Metazoa; phylum Chordata; class Amphibia; order Caudata; family Salamandridae; genus Triturus; species Triturus cristatus. The sequence goes on from NC_140591.1 coordinate 1,694,158,419, forward strand.
CCCTTCTCACTCGGGGTGACAAATGCAAAAACAACAATTGATGGACAGAATGCAGAACAATGTCATACATTCACCCCAGTGCAGAGATCTGGGCCTAAATCCATCGTTTTTTTGCTCACCATGCCATTCCAGTTTGAACCCAGCCATATGCAAATCAGTATTGACCCTGTGCCCCATGGGAACAGTCCAGCCCGAACTGCCAAGCCAGGTCCTCCCTGGACTGGAAACAAGCATCCTAGGACCGGTTTCGGGCTTTCAGCCCTCGTCAGCCAGGATAGCTTGATTCCAGTGGCATGGAGAGCAAGGGACTCACGACTGAGCATACCCTTCTCACTCGGGGTGACAAATGCAAAAACAACAATTGATGGACAGAAGGCAGAACAATGTCATACATTCACCCCAGTACAGAGATCTGGGCCTAAATCCATCATTTTTTTGCTCACCATGCCATTCCAGTTTGAACCCAGCCATATGCAAATCAGTCTTGACCCTGTGCCCCATGGGAACAGTCCAGCCCGAACTGCCAAGCCAGGTCCTCCCTGGACTGGAAACAAGCATCCTAGGACCGGTTTCGGGCTTTCAGCCCTCGTCAGCCAGGATAGCTTGATTCCAGTGGCATGGAGAGCAAGGGACTCACGTCTGAGCATACCCTTCTCACTCGGGGTGACAAATGCAAAAACAACAATTGATGGACAGAATGCAGAACAATGTCATACATTCACCCCAGTACAGAGATCTGGGCCTAAATCCATCGTTTTTTTGCTCACCATGCCATTCCGGTTTGAACCCAGCCATATGCAAATCAGTCTTGACCCTGTGCCCCATGGGAACAGTCCAGCCCGAACTGCCAAACCAGGTCCTCCCTGGACTGGAAACAAGCATCCTAGGACCGGTTTCGGGCTTTCAGCCCTCGTCAGCCAGGATAGCTTGATTCCAGTGGCATGGAGAGCAAGGGACTCACGTCTGAGCATACCCTTCTCACTCGGGGTGACAAATGCAAAAACAACAATTGATGGACAGAAGGCAGAACAATGTCATACATTCACCCCAGTACAGAGATCTGGGCCTAAATCCATCGTTTTTTTGCTCACCATGCCATTCCAGTTTGAACCCAGCCATATGCAAATCAGTCTTGACCCTGTGCCCCATGGGAACAGTCCAGCCCGAACTGCCAAGCCAGGTCCTCCCTGGACTGGAAACAAGCATCCTAGGACCGGTTTCGGGCTTTCAGCCCTCGTCAGCCAGGATAGCTTGATTCCAGTGGCAAGGAGAGCAAGGGACTCACGTCTGAGCATACCCTTCTCACTCGGGGTGACAAATGCAAAAACAACAATTGATGGACAGAATGCAGAACAATGTCATACATTCACCCCAGTACAGAGATCTGGGCCTAAATCCATCGTTTTTTTGCTCACCATGCCATTCCGGTTTGAACCCAGCCATATGCAAATCAGTCTTGACCCTGTGCCCCATGGGAACAGTCCAGCCCGAACTGCCAAGCCAGGTCCTCCCTGGACTGGAAACAAGCATCCTAGGACCGGTTTCGGGCTTTCAGCCCTCGTCAGCCAGGATAGCTTGATTCCAGTGGCAAGGAGAGCAAGGGACTCACGTCTGAGCATACCCTTCTCACTCGGGGTGACAAATGCAAAAACAACAATTGATGGACAGAATGCAGAACAATGTCATACATTCACCCCAGTACAGAGATCTGGGCCTAAATCCATCGTTTTTTTGCTCACCATGCCATTCCGGTTTGAACCCAGCCATATGCAAATCAGTCTTGACCCTGTGCCCCATGGGAACAGTCCAGCCCGAACTGCCAAGCCAGGTCCTCCCTGGACTGGAAACAAGCATCCTAGGACCGGTTTCGGGCTTTCAGCCCTCGTCAGCCAGGATAGCTTGATTCCAGTGGCATGGAGAGCAAGGGACTCACGTCTGAGCATACCCTTCTCACTCGGGGTGACAAATGCAACAACAACAATTGATGGACAGAATGCAGAACAATGTCATAGATTCACCCAGACGTGGGACCTGTGCTCACTACGCCACTGGAGTCAAGCTATCCTGGCTGATGACGGCTGATAGCCAGAAACCGGTCCTAGGATGCTTGATTCCGGTCCAGGGAAGACATGGCTTGGCAGTTCGGGCTGGACTGTTCCCATGAGGCACAAAGTCAAGACTGATTTGCATATGGCCATGTCTAAACTGGGGTGGTGTAGTGGGCAAAAGAATGATGGATTTAACCCAGATCTCTTGACTGGGGGAGAATGTCTGCATTGTCAGCATTCCGTCCATCAATTGTTTGTTGTAACGCTGTTCTGGTTGCGGCAGCTGCTGCTGTTCTGGTTGCGGCGGCTGCTGCTGTTCTGGTTGCGGCGGCTGCTGCTGTTCTGGTTGCGGCGGCTGCTGCTGTTCTGGTTGCGGCGGCTGCTGCTGTTCTGGTTGCGGCGGCTTGATACTGATCTGCTGAGTTTGCGCCTGCGTTGAACTTGATTGTGTACTACTTTGCGGTAATGACATTTCTTCAACATCGCTGCTCGTTAGTAGACTGGCTACCTCCGCAACAGTAAAGCCCTTGGGCCTAGGTTGGTGGGGTTGCTGGACCGCTGTGCTGCTCCCAGCTTGGTTCCCGGACAACGCTTTGGTGCCAAAAAAAACCTTTGCCGGCACACCACCAGTCGTGTTTAATGGCACTTCCTTTTTCTGTTCCTTCTTCTCACCGGCAACTTTCTTGGTACTGGACCTGGTACCTTTCTTTGGGGCCATCTTCTTCCGATGTCAGGCAGGAGGCAGATGCACAACAAGTTCTGGTCACACGTGGGCGTGATGCGCAGCAGGACTTCTGTCTGGCTGGCAGTACAACGGGTAGCCAGGTGATGCCGATGACACCTCCTACTCTGTCTTTTGTGCACCTAAAAGCAAAGAAGACAGGAGAAGAACATCAGTGAAATGTTGCATTTGTTTTTGTGGTTCAGTTACTTAGTACTGTACTAGTGCAAACAAAAGATAGTCTAGCCATTTATGACTTTTTTTTAACTAGAGCTATGTTATACTACTAGTACTGTGTACAGCCACACACTACACTCTCAGGAAGGTGATGTCTAAAAATTCAACAGATCACATAGAAAACACTTGATCAATAAAGCTGTGGCTACCTGCTCTGATCCTAGTGGATGAAAAAGCAGGCCTGTTGGCAGACAAGGCCAGGCAAGCTTGTAGGCCTAGGCCTCAAAATTGCCACCAGCCACATGGCCAGGCCCAACAACATCAGCAAGGCCACCCCAAAAACACACTTCCCCAACTCAATCCAATGCCATCCATGCCCTAAATGATGTCTAAATTCAACAGATCACATAGAAAACACTTGATCAATAAAGCTGTGGCTACCTGCTCTGATCCTAGCGGATGAAAAAGCAGGCCTGTTGGCAGACAAGGCCAGGCAAGCTTGTAGGCCTAGGCCTCAAAATGGCCACCAGCCACATGGCCAGGCCCAACAACATCAGCAAGGCCACCCCCAAAAACACACTTCCCCAACTCAATCCAATGCCATCCATGCCCTAAATGATGTCTAAATTCAACAGATCACATAGAAAACACTTGATCAATAAAGCTGTGGCTACCTGCTCTGATCCTAGTGGACGAAAAAGCAGGCCTGTTGGCAGACAAGGCCAGGCAAGCTTGCAGGCCTAGGCCTCAAAATGGCCACCAGCCACATGGCCAGGCCCAACAACATCAGCAAGGCCACCCCCAAAAACACACTTCCCCAACTCAATCCAATGCCATCCATGCCCTAAATGATGTCTAAATTCAACAGATCACATAGAAAACACTTGATCAATAAAGCTGTGGCTACCTGCTCTGATCCTAGTGGATGAAAAAGCAGGCCTGTTGGCAGACAAGGCCAGGCAAGCTTGTAGGCCTAGGCCTCAAAATGGCGACCAGCCACATGGCCAGGCCCAACAACATCAGCAAGGCCACCCCCAAAAACACACTTCCCCAACTCAATCCAATGCCATCCATGCCCTAAATGATGTCTTAATTCAACAGATCACATAGAAAACAGTAGATTACTAAAGCTGTGGCTACCTGCTCTGGTCCTAGTGGATGAAAAAGCAGGCCTGTTGGCAGACAAGGCCAGGCAAGCTTGCAGGCCTAGGCCTCAAAATGGCCACCAGCCACATGGCCAGGCCCAACAACATCAGCAAGGCCACCCCCAAAAACACACTTCCCCAACTCAATCCAATGCCATCCATGCCCTAAATGATGTCTAAATACAACAGGTAACATAGAAAACACTTGATCAATAAAGCTGTGGCTACCTGCTCTGATCCTAGTGGATGAAAAAGCAGGCCTGTTGGCAGACAAGGCCAGGCAAGCTTGTAGGCCTAGGCCTCAAAATGGCCACCAGCCACATGGCCAGGCCCAACAACATCAGCAAGGCCACCCCCAAAAACACACTTCCCCAACTCAATCCAATGCCATCCATGCCCTAAATGATGTCTAAATTCAACAGATCACATAGAAAACACTTGATCAATAAAGCTGTGGCTACCTGCTCTGATCCTAGTGGATGAAAAAGCAGGCCTGTTGGCAGACAAGGCCAGGCAAGCTTGTAGGCCTAGGCCTCAAAATGGCCACCAGCCACATGGCCAGGCCCAACAACATCAGCAAGGCCACCCCCAAAAACACACTTCCCCAAATCAATCCAATGCCATCCATGCCCTAAATGATGTCTAAATTCAACAGATCACACAGAAAACAGTAGATTACTAAAGCTGTGGCTACCTGCTCTTGTCCTAGTGGATGAAAGCAGGCCTGTTGGCAGACAAGGCCAGGCAAGCTTGCAGGCCTAGGCCTCAAAATGGCCACCAGCCACATGGCCAGGCCCAACAACATCAGCAAGGCCACCCCCAAAAACACACTTCCCCAACTCAATCCAATGCCATCCATGCCCTAAATGATGTCTAAATTCAACAGATCACATAGAAAACACTTGATCAATAAAACTGTGGCTACCTGCTCTGATCCTAGTGGATGAAAAAGCAGGCCTGTTGGCAGACAAGGCCAGGCAAGCTTGTAGGCCTAGGCCTCAAAATGGCCACCAGCAACATGGCCAGGCCCAACAACATCAGCAAGGCCACCCCCAAAAACACACTTCCCCAACTCAATCCAATGCCATCCATGCCCTAAATGATGTCTAAATTCAACAGATCACACAGAAAACAGTAGATTACTAAAGCTGTGGCTACCTGCTCTGGTCCTAGTGGATGAAAGCAGGCCTGTTGGCAGACAAGGCCAGGCAAGCTTGCAGGCCTAGGCCTCAAAATGGCCACCAGCCACATGGCCAGGCCCAACAACATCAGCAAGGCCACCCCCAAAACCACACTTCCCCAACTCAATCCAATGCCATCCATGCCCTAAATGATGTCTAAATTCAACAGATCACATAGAAAACACTTGATCAATAAAGCTGTGGCTACCTGCTCTGATCCTAGTGGACGAAAAAGCAGGCCTGTTGGCAGACAAGGCCAGGCAAGCTTGCAGGCCTAGGCCTCAAAATGGCCACCAGCCACATGGCCAGGCCCAACAACATCAGCAAGGCCACCCCCAAAAACACACTTCCCCAAGTCAATCCAATGCCATCCATGCCCTAAATGATGTCTAAATTCAACAGATCACATAGAAAACACTTGATCAATAAAGCTGTGGCTACCTGCTCTGATCCTAGTGGATGAAAAAGCAGGCCTGTTGGCAGACAAGGCCAGGCAAGCTTGCAGGCCTAGGCCTCAAAATGGCCACCAGCCATATGGCCAGGCCCAACAACATCAGCAAGGCCACCCCCAAAAACACACTTCCCCAACTCAATCCAATGCCATCCATGCCCTAAATGATGTCTAAATTCAACAGATCACATAGAAAACACTTGATCAATAAAGCTGTGGCTACCTGCTCTGATCCTAGTGGATGAAAAAGCAGGCCTGTTGGCAGACAAGGCCAGGCAAGCTTGCAGGCCTAGGCCTCAAAATGGCCACCAGCCACATGGCCAGGCCCAACAACATCACAAAGGCCACCCCAAAAAACACACTTCCCCAACTCAATCCAATGCCATTCATGCCCTAAATGTGCTTGAAAATGAAATCCATTCAAAAAACAAAAGGAACAGTTGCTTCATCATGCACACACACACCCATGAGGCCATGCCCATGGCTAGCTCGGGCCTACTACTACAACCCACAAAATTTAAAAAACAAAAAAAGGAATGATGATAATTAATGCCCACAATCAAACACAACAACCACTTACTTGTAAAATATCCTATTCCAAAAATCCTGAAATCCAATTGCAATGATGCAGCAGACAAAAAGAGTGTTCTTTCCAGCTCCAAATCCAAAGACAGAATGAGCAGGAGATGGACAAAGCACTGGGAGGAGCCTGCTGGACAGGAACAGGAAGTTGGAGATTCTGTGTCACTTCCTCCCTCTCTCCACCTTTAAAACAAAATGACTCCTTGCACAAAAATGTCAATGTAAGGAGTTCTTTTCATCCAAAATCAGCATTTGCAGATGGTTTCATGCTGCTAGAGCCGATATTCCTCTCCAAATTGTAAATTTTACGTTGTTGAGTTCTCGAGCTTCACATTACTTCCGCCGGCGTGTCGAAAACGATATGATCGCGTTCTCTTCTTTGTCCCTGTCGCGTTGGATATGACGTGTTCGCGGTCTCTTTCTCCTGTTCGTGTTCGATTACACGTGCCCGCGTCCTCATCCTCTGGCTCGCGATGTAGAATGACATGTTCGAGATCTCAATCTTCTCATACTCGCGCGGTGCATGATCGCGAGAAGAAAGACGTGATCGCGCGACAAATGACGTGATCGCGTGACAAATGACGTTAATGCGGCCGCGAACTCTCGCAAGACATCGCAAAATGGCTATCAAAATCCAACATCTCGTGGAGAACGCGACCGGGTCAAGAAAACTTGTCGGAGAACGCAGGGATTCAGGTAAGGCGATCGCGGGCGCGCGAGAATGTATTATTTCACAGCGCGAGCAAGAAACAAATTATCGCTAAGCTGCGGAATGTGGAAATTTTTACATTTTCGCGCTTTCCGCGGAACGCGAAAATGCCAAAATATCGCAATTTCCGCGAACGGAACGGAATTTTGGCCCAGGCCTAACTATCACCACTGTTTAGCATGGGGAGGGAAGCCTCGAGGGGCCCATGGTGCCCCCCAATCCTCCAACAAGGAAATAGCGGATTATACGTTGTGACTCCGCATCTATGCCGGGCAGTTTTCGTCTGTATGTGTATTTCAACAAATGTATCCAGCCACAACCAAGATGTGATGTGATAGATCTGGGAAACTCGCACACACTCACGGGCCACTGTGGTTATTCGAGAGTTGTTTGTAATATGCATTCTGTGAGGGAGGAAATTGTTTTTGTTCTCTTGTTCCTTTGCTATACTCTGGTAATAAACTCGATTTAAACACTAATCTGTAGTAATAATTGTGTGACTGTGTGTTTATCAGTTACATCTCACTCTCTATATATATATATATATACACACACACACGGTGAAAAAGTTTTAAAAAATATATATATATTAATAAATACATAACTTAGCATTTAAAAAACCGTACAAATTCACTGAATAAACCATAGGTTTCACACACGTTATAGTTAGGAATTAGCATTTCAAAAACCTTGCAAATTCACTTCAAAAACCATGGGTTTCACACATGTTATAGTTAGCTGGACATTTCACTCGTAAAAAAACAATGAAATTCCCCCGTTATAGTTAGTGCAGGCAACTATAACTCACGCGACCGCAATCCTCTGCTGATGACATCAGATATTACATCACTGATGACATATGTGTCTTTATGAAAAATAAATATTTGTAATATATGGATAGCTAAAGATTAATGAAGAAGACATGGGTAAATAAGTGTCTAAATACAGTGATGTAATATCTGACGTCATCAGCAATGGCTGAGGTGGTTCCTACATGTTGAACAGTCCAATTAACCCTTACCACACATGTACTCTTACACACATATCTGCAGTGTTCATGCAGTTGTGGAAGTCTCCATGCAGATCTCTCTTGCAGCTGACAATACACAGTCTCCAGAAACACACTCTTTGCACACACGCAGCAGCTTCTCGTACACTCCCATGTATAATAGTCAGCTGTGTGTGGTGTTTCAGATAGCAGTGTGTAACGCAAACACATTCAACGTCATCAAGGATCATTTCCTTTGCTGTAGTCTAATCACTCACCCTGTAACACATGGTCATGGTCTCAAGGAGCTGTTAGGACATGTGCTCTTTTCTGCCTCTCTAAACTATAAGGAAAATGTGTGAGGCTGTTACAGTAATTATCACTTGCTCTACCACAGTACTAAATGTGCTTTCAAATTGCCAAAGGAAATATCGCTTTCTGCCTAGAATCACACCATGAGTCTGTGTGCACACAGGAATTGTTGTCAGTGTGTAGGTACCCACACACTGGAAAAAGTAATTTTTTTTAATTATTTGGGGATTGTCTTTGACCAAGATCTCTGTTTTAAACCCCTAGTAAGCCTTAAATGCAGTCAACTGCCGAGTACGGTGGGATCCATTATGAATTTTGCAACAATATTGGGTCGTTGGTCCCCGCATGAAATTATCCAACTATATAGATCAGTTTGCCGCTCAAAGACCCTTTACTGCAGCGAGGTTTGGGGCTTTCGTGACATGGGGAACATTCAGAAAGAAGAAGACAAATTCTTAAAAAGGCTTCTGCAGGTCCCTACAAGCGTCTCTACGTATGTTACCCATGAGAAGTTGGGCATAGACTATATTACTGACCAGGCTGCCTCCAACCCAATTTCCTGCTGGGTAAAAATATGGACTAACCCAGAGGCAACTCTGAGTAGATCAATCATACAGGATTGTATGAAAGGGGATAAGTGGTTTAGAATACCATGGCTAAAATATGTAAGGGATGCACTGATCAAGTTGGGTCTTGAAAAATTTTTTAATGATCCAAGTACGTTGGCCAATAGAGATAAGGGCAGCATAAAGAAAGCCTGTAAGCAGTATCTGGCCACGAGCAGAGAAGTAAAAGAAGGGCCCAAAAGTACAGTGAGATTACATCAGCTGATTAAAATTAAACCGGGCATGGAATTTTATTTGGCCAACATGTACAATAGACATGATAGATTTTTAATGTCTAGATTTAGATTAGACCTGCTGCATCATATCTTGGCCGTCCCAGCAGGTTTTGTACATGACGCAAGTTCAAAAGGGTGATGCGGCTGCGATCTTAAATCTCCGCAAGACACCCTGCACTTTGTTTTATTGTGTCCCTATTATGCCCACCCACGCTCACTGTTTTTAAAAACAATACTTAAACGGGCTAATATTGGCCAGGCTAAAGTGGCCCTTTTATTTCTCAAGCTTGCCGCTGATCCGTTTACATTGTTTAGTATGGTACACTTCTTGCGCTTGGCAGTTAAGCTGAGAAAAACTAGGGGAGAGGAGTAATGGGGCAGACCGCATCAAAAATGAGCAGTAACAAACTAATTAAACCCAGAAAGGAATATAGTACATTTGTACAGTTCCCTCGCATAAGGATGACATTGATTGTGAGTTTTAAGATGAATGTTTTAATGTGGATTATTTATTAATGTATGAAATACTGTGTTTTTGGGAAGGCCCGATTGTATAACATGTATCTTTTATGGCTATTTTTATAACCGAATAAAGATTATTTGAATTGAATTGAATTGAGAGATGAAGTTTTGTGTGGACTACAGAGGCCTCAATGCAGTCACTAGGACTGATGCCCATCCAATACCAAGGGCAGATGAGCTTATAGATACTTTGGCCTCAGCCAAGTACCTTAGCACATTTGACTTGACAGCTGGCTACTGGCAGATCAGACTAGCTGATGATGCAAAGCCAAAAACAGCATTTTCTACCCCTAGTGGGCATTATCAATTTGTGGTGATGCCCTTTGGTTTGAAGAATGCACCTGCCACTTTCCAAAGGTTGGTGAATACAGTTCTCACAGGCCTGGAAGCCTTTAGTGCAGCATATCTAGATGATATTGCTGTCATTAGCTCCACCTGGGAGGGTCACCTAGTCCACCTAAGGAATGTTTTGAAGTCCCTGAAAAAGCAGGTCTAACTATCAAGGCTACTAAGTGCCAGATAGGGCAGAGTCAGGTTGTGTACCTGGGACACCTTGTAGGTGGAGGCCAGGTTCAACCATTGCAGAGCAAAATCCAGATCATAATGCAATGGACTGCTCGAACTACCCAAACTCAGGTGAGAGCCTTCTTAGGCCTGACTGGGTACTACAGTAGATTTGTCAAAGGGTATGGATCAATAGTGACACCCTTGAATGACTTAACTTCTAAGAAAATGCCCAAAAAGGTTCAGTGGACAGCTAGCTGTCAAAAGGCATTTGATGACCTGAAGCAGGCCATGTGTACTGCTCCCATTCTGCATCAGCCAGTAGCTTTCATATGCAGAAGGCTGACCCCTAGAGAGAAACGTTGGTCAGCCATTGAGAGGGGGACGTTTGCTGTGGTTTGGGCTCTGAAGAATTTGAAGCCATACTTGTTTGGCACTCACTTCCTTGTTCAGACAGACCATAAGCCCCTCTTATGGCTAAAACAGATGAAGGGTGAAAATCCCAAACTGCTTAGGTGGTCCATTTCCCAACAGGTGATGGACCTTACAGTGGAACATCGACCTGGGAGCAACCATGCCAATGCAGATGGACTCTCTAGGTATTTCCACTTAGAACATGAAGACTCAACTGGTCAAGGTTAGTTTAATGTCCCTGCGTTTGCGGGGGGGGGGGTTGTGTAGGAGAGTAGGATCTGCTTCACATGGGTACCCCCACTTTTTGCTGGTGTTTCAGTGTTTTTGACTTTAGTCTGGCTGTGGCCCTGCCAATCAGGACCAAAGCCTAGCTGCTTCCTCTCTAAAATGGTTTCCATGTACATTAGGTACATATCTAATTGGATTCTGGAGTGTCTTATAAGCCCCTAGAATATGGTATACTATGTACATAGGGCATAGGTACCACAGAGGAGGCCTACCAGGGGCTGCAGCATGTATTATGCCACCCCTGGGAAGCACTCCAAAATGACACCACAAGTTTGTTACTGCAACCTGGGTAAGGGTGTGCTTGCACCCCTTACTGTGGTATAGGCTACCTATGTCACCACCTTATACAGACACATATAAACCTATAAGCCACTCCTATGGCAGGGGTTGACAATCCTGAAGGCAGAGTGCTTGGTTTTATGTGAGAGGGTGCCCAAGCATGAGCTGAGCCCATCTGCAGCATTCGGAAATACTTCCTTATGCCTGTTCTGTGATACAGCCATACCATATACTCTTAAGTGCATTATAACCTCGCGGTAAATGCTAACTTTGGAATGGCTGCATCAAAACATGTCGTGGTTGGTGTCAAACGCTTTGGAATACTACCCCCCCCCCCCCAGTTCTGGCGGCGGGGGTAGCATTCCACCCTTCTAAAGGGAGAAACATGTTCACACTGGCTAAACCCGGTTAAATCCTGCTGGGGAAAACTCCGGCAGGGGAGGCCTGGACAATAGGTTTCCTGTCACAGGGAGGTGTAACCACCTTCCCAGACAGGCAGATGTATATTGGGGCAGGGTGAGTGCATTCACAGAATGCTTTTGAGACACTGCCTGGGGCACACAAGGTGTCCCTGTGCATAGCCCGGTTAAAACTGGTTGAAGGGGCACTCAGCCCCTGCTCTGGTGCGAAACTGGACAAAGGGGAAGGGGTATAACCACCCCCACCCCATGTCCACCCATAGGTGGAACCTTAGAGGTAGTCCATCCCCTAAGCTTAATATAAGTATAGGAACCCAGTCCCTAGGACTTTAGATTACCCTGGACGAACCTCTGAAACATATTTCCTTGACCTTCGACTTTCTATCTCGACTAGAAGACGGAAGAAATCTCCCTTGGGGTCAAGGAGTAACTCCCCTGCTTGGCAGGCACTAAAGAAGCAACTGACCGGCCTGCATTACTGAAGCTCCTGCCGGACGCCAAAGTCTCTGCATCACCAGAGGTGGATTTCCAGAATTCCCCGAGGTTACCCTGAGTCCACAGCAAAGCTGAGGCCAGTGGCTATCGTGGGTAACGTGGGACCATGACCCCAGGACACTGTGAACTTTTGCAGCAACAACACCTTCCTGGTCATCCTCGAAGTTGTGCTTTGGGCTCCGAGTAGCCCCAGCCTTGAGCACCTCCTGCACCGAAGATTGTTGGCCTCCACTCCACGAGTGACCCGTGGGCCAGCTCCAAGTGCAACCACTGGAGGCTCTTTCGCGTTCACTAGCCCATTGGCTAGCAGGTCCCCACAAATGCAACTCCACTTCTAACTGTGCTTTTCTGGTTGCACCAACCTTGTGCTTACTTACCCTCGCTGGGTGAGTCCATCAGACCTTGCTGATCTGCACCGCAGTCCTTTTTCTGATTTCCTGAGACTTGCCGTTGCCAAGGCTTGTTGGGTCCTTCCTGGTCGTCGACACCGCAGCACTCGACAAACTTTGTGACACAGGTAGAATCCGGCTTGTGGACTTCGTCGATGCCTCCTGGACCTCGTGGCTGAAGAGTCAAGACACCCAACAACTCACCTGAAGCACCCGACATCTGTGGGCATTGGTCAATCCTGCCCTAGGTCACTGGCAAGTGACCCAGACTCTGTCCCCACTGCTTTCAGGTTCCTTACATCCTAGCTCCAGGCTTGGATCTCTCCGGACTCTTCTCCTCTTCTCGGCAGCAGCAGTTCTTTGTAGGCTTCCATTGGAATCAACGACGCGACCCGACACCAAAAGGCACCTATGCACCGGCTTCCTTGGGTGAGGTAACACATGTACTCCGGTACTCTCGAGGGTACTAGCCCTAGAACTGTCTTAGTCCAAAAGGGTTTGGTCCTAGTTCGATTTGAAGTGTCCCTAATCTTTAAAATTCCAACGCGACATTCCCCATAGAAAGTAATTGGAACCCACGGTTGGGTTTCCACACTGCATATGGCTCCCGTGGGTCCCCGACGTCCCTACCTTTGCTGGTTCCTTAGGGTCCCAGCGATTCAAGAGGTGATTAGCACCTTGCCTATCTCCGTTGATGTTCTTATACCAGTATCTTAGTATATTGTTTGGTACGCCCCTAGGGCCCAAACGTGTATTTGTGCTTTTACTGATGCTTAAACACTTGCAACTGAAGTACTTCGAACTCCAGTCTCATAAAGAGACTAGAGGGGTGTGATTTATCTTAAAAACATATATTTTGAATATATACCTGGTGTGGTTGTCTTTTCATTTGATCATTCAAGAGATTATAGACTGGTAAAACAAGCTGCTTTACATTCCTTCAAGACTTAGCCTGAAGGCTGCTCTCCATAGCTACCACTAGGATAGCTTTCACAAAAGGTTGTCTTTAACCTATCACCATAAGGGGTTGTTTGGACTGATACAAGGTGCCCACTAGAACTAGTGGACAGCATATATCAGGCCACCTTCTCACAAGGACTGTCCTGGTATTGTGTGCTGTTCCCTTGGTTGGCCTGCAGTAGTTTTTATTGGACTGGAAGTAAGATGGAAAAGGAGCTGTAAGAGAACTTTTTAATCTTGAACCCGCAATCACCCAAGGGCTAGAGAGAGAACTAGTCTCCTGAATGAAGTCTCAGGACCAGTAGACTTCATTTCGTCGCAAAGGCCTGTTAGCGAGCCGCCGCAGCCGAGGAGCGTCAAGAAAATCATCGCACTGCTGCCACCGAGGGCTCGCTGGCCTGATCCTCACCCCGCACGTTTGCGGGCCTCAAATTTATCGCTAAAGCCTGTTAGCGAGCCGTCACAGCTGCGCAGCGTCAAGAAAATCATCGCACTGCTGCCGCTGAGGGCTCTCTGGCCTGATCATCGCCCGCACGTTTGCGGGCCTCAAAATTATCGCCACAGCCACGGAGCATCAGGAAAATCATCGCGTGGCTGCCGCTGAGGGCTCGCTGGCTTGATCATCGCCCCGCACTTTTGCGGGCCCCAAAACTGTCGCTAACACTCGTTAGTGTGCGGCCGCGACCAAGAGCGTGAGGAAAAATATCGCTATCCCGCCGTAGCAGCGTTTTTGTGGATTATTGACAACAACATCCCGGAACTGTGAGTAAAAGCGTCGCAGAGACCATTGCCCTGAACTGAAGTTTGCATTCCCCATTTGAACTATTTTTGCAGCATCCAGAGAGAATTATTTTTGCACAGTATTGTGGCTTTCTCGTTATTTGGTCTTGTGATAAGCCTATATATAAAGATAACTATTTTTTGATACCTACCTGTGTTGTGTCCCTTTGTAGTGTTCCTCACTGTATTACTGTGTATGGTCATAAACACTTAACACACTGCATCTGAGATTAGCCTAACTGCTCGTGCTACGTTACCACAGGGTGGAGCAGGGGTTGCCAAAGGGGTGCAGCCCTTCACTCTGACTTAGGAAGAAGGGTCCCTGCTTGGACAGTGGCCATCCACTGCCAACCAGAGAGCCCCATTTCTAACATTGGTGGCAGCGGTGGGATCTGGACTTGCGTTTGTGAACCCATACAGTAATTATAGTGTACACTACTAGTGAGTGCAGACCATAACGTACCACATACATATTTGAGGATTTTTTTTTGTGTCTATTTTTGATTAAGAGTGCCAGTTGTTGATACACTGGCCAAGCCCAGAGCTGTTGACCCAGAAGAGTTCTCCTGGGAAGAGGAGAAGATAGATACCTACACTTCCAAGGAGCTAAAAAAAATTTGAGAGAAACTTACAGTCCCTACCACAGGTTTTACCAGGAAAGAAGAATTTTGCAAGGCGCTAAAGGCCTGGCTAGCAGCCAGGGATGCCCCTAGGAATATGGGAGAGCATGTGGGGGAGAGAGAGAATGTGGAGGAAGTGATTGATGTAGTAGGTGGTAAAGCGCTTTCCAGCCCGGGCACGAGTGTGTCGGCGAGGAGTCTGTCCCCAAAGGAGATGGAGGACTGGGAAAAAGAGAGACACCATAATATGGAGATGGCTAAAATGCAACTAGAAGATCAGAGGAAGAGAGATCTTGAGAATAAGAAGCTGGAGTTTGAAATGATGAAAATGAAGCTTGAGCATGAGAGAGCATTGAGGGAGCTGGAGATTAAGGCAAAGAATGGAGAGACCTCCAGTCCCTCTGGTGGCAGCATACCAGTAGTACAGACAGAGAGCAGAGTATACATTCCTAAAGAGTTTATTAAGGATTTCCACAAGAGTGAGGATATTGGGCAATGGTTTGCCGCTTATGAAATAGCTATGGTGTCCCACCGGGTCCCTGAGAAGGATTGGGGAGCGGGGTTGTGGGGACGGTTTGTGAGTGAGCGGAGAGACACCTTGTTGGATATGCCCCCAGAAAGTAGAATGGTTTATGAACACATGAAAGAAGCGCTGATGATCCGCTATGGGTTGACCCCTGAGATGTACAGACAGAGGTTTAGGTTCTGTAAGAAGTTGGAAGGTACCACATGGATGGAATATGTGTCTTGTTTTTGCAGAGCAATGAAACGCTGGGTAAAAGGTAGCAAAGTAGAAACTTTTGAGCAACTGTATGATTTGATTGCATGGGAGCATCTATCTGAAAACTGTTTTCCTGAGCTACGCCAACACCTCATTGATTGCAGGCTGACTAAACCTAGGAAGCTTGCTGAGGAGGCGGCCGGCTGGGTCAGCACCAGGGTCCAATGGGAGACTTCGCCAGAGGTTGGCAGGGTCCCCAGCAGAGAAGTGGGGGGGACAGGGGTCAACCAAGGGAGTTCTGCCGAGGGCCCCAAAGTAATACCCAAGGGAACCAAGCAGTGGTGTCCCAGCCTCCCCAAGAAAGGAAGCCAATGCCCCAGACAGGTAGGCCTGTTCACAGGGGGCCCCCTCCTTGTTATCATTGTGGCCAAGTGGGCCACCGGTCCCCTTTGATCCCCAGTGTCCTCAGAGGGCTACTGCCGTACCCCCCCCATGCGCCACCCCGCCAGATGGCTAGTGTAGCCTTGGAAGGGGAGGAGATGGATGCCCAAGAGGGGTGGGACCCTGTACAGTTAACCCTTGTCTCCCTAGGAGACTGTGAGATGGTCCCTAAACCTGCACTGCCTGACATCACTAAGAAATACAGGCAGTGGGTGACCATCAATGGCCATAAAGTGGAGGCTCTCAGGGACCCAGGAGCCAGTATAACTGCTGTCAGCTCCCGGTTGGTGTCCCAGTAGCAGATCATTCCCCATGCATTCTGCCCAGTAGTGTCAGCCGACAACTCAGAGAGCCAATGTGAGGTGGCTCAGGCTCCCTTCGAGTGGGGGGGGGGGTCTCAGGAACTCTTGAGGTAGCTGTGAGGCCAGCTGTGCCTGTAGACTGTCTGTTGGGCAACGATTTGGAGAACTCCCCGAGGGCTCTGGTGGAGAGGAGTTCTCCCTTGGAAATGCTGGGTCTGCCTGAATGGGCGTGTGCCACCACTTGGTCCATGGCAGCCAAAGAGGGTGTTGAGAAAAGTCTGGAGCCTGAAAGTTTGGCCCAGATCCCTGCCTTAGAGAGAAGGGGCAGGGGGTGCGGGAAACCAGCCCCCTTAGTTCCCACGGGCCAGGAGTGGATGCCCTGGAGCCTATTGGGGAGCAAAGAACCGACTTGGGGGACCTGCCTGTGCTGACCCATTGGCAGCAGGAGGGGGGGCCCACCAGGGAGGACTTTTGTGAGCAGCAGAAAGTTTGCCCTTCTCTTGAGGGTATGCAGCGTCAGGCTGCAGCCCAGGCAGCAGGTGATATGTCTGGTTCGCATTTGATCTATTGGGAGATCAGTCTCCTGTATAGTGAGCCTAAGGCTGCTGAGCCGGGGTTCGGCCTGTGTGCTGGTGGTACCCGGGTGCTTCAGAGCCTTCCTACTGGGGTTGGTTCATGACATTCCATTGGCAGGGCATCTGGGGCAGACCAAGACCTTTGAGAGGCTGGTCACCCACTTCTATTGGCCCCAGATGCGCAAAAGTACAGATACTTATTGCAGAACCTGTGAGACTTGCCAGGCAAGAGGGAAGAGTGGGGGGGAAGATCAAGGCCCCACTCCAGCCCTTTCCAGTTGTGAGTACCCCATTCGAGCGAGTGGGAATTGACATTGTGGGGCCTCTGGACCCCAAGACAGCCATGGGCAACAGGTACATCTTGGTCTTGGTGGACCATGCTACCCGGTACCCTGAAGCCATCCCGCTCAGGACAGTGACGGCCCCCGTGGTGGGACGTGCGCTGATGGGGATCTTCTCCCGTGTGGGGTTCCCCAGAGAGGTGGTGTCTGACAGGGGAACCAACTTCATCTCCCAGTGCATGAAGTCTCTGTGGGAGGAGTGTGGGGTAACTTATAAGTTCACCACTCCTTACAACCCCCAAGGTAATGGTCTGGTTGAAAGGTTCAACCAGACCTTGAAAGGTATGATTATGGGCCTAGAGGAGCCCCTGAGGCGTAAGTGGGACGTCCTCTTGCCATACCTGTTGTTCGCCTACCATGAGGTGCCCCAGAAGTCCTTAGGGTTAAGCCCCTTTGAACTACTCTACGGTCACCCAGTCATAGGGCCTCTGAGTCTGGTCAGGGAAGGCTGGGAGCAATCTCCGAGGAAACCTTCCCAAGACGTATTTAGCTACATGGTCCCTAAACCTGCACTCGGTGTTTCAGAAAGATTGCTGAGGCAAATCTGGAAGCCAGCCAGGAGGAGATGAAACATTGGCACGACCAGAATGCCACTCTGGTCTAGTTTCAACCTGGTCAGAAGGTTTGGGTACTGGCCCCAGTGGAGCCCTGCGCGCTCCAAGATAAGTGGATTAGTCCATTTAAGGAGGTGGAGCGCAAAAGTCAAGTTACCTACTTGGTGGACTTTCAGTCGCCCAGGAACCCCCTGGGGGTCCTGCATGTGAACCGCCTGAAGCCCCACTTTGAGAGGTCTGAAGTGGGAATGTTGCTTGCCACAGGTGCTGGAATGGAGGAGGAGAGTGAGCCTCTTCCTCATCTCCTGTGCGCAGAAAAGAAGGATGGGTCAGTTGAGGGTGTGGTCCTCTCCACCACGCTGACCCCTGAGCAGCAGAGAGATTGTCATCAGCTGTTGGGACGATTCTCAGATTTGTTTTCCCTAGTGCCTGGTGTCACTGACTGGTGCGTCCATGAGGTAGACATCGGGGACAGCCCCCCTGTCAAGTACAAGGCTTACTGGGTGTCCTATAGGGTCAGGGCCTACATTAAGGAGGAAGTCTCCAAAATGTTTGCCCTAGGGGTGATTGAGTCCTCTAGCAGCCCTTGGTCCAGCCCAGTGGTCTTGGTACCGAAGGCTGCCGCGCCTGGTGAGGCCCCTGAACTAAGGTTCTGTGTGGACTACCGACTACCGAGGTCTCAATTTGGTCACCAGGACCGACGCGCACCCCATCCCCAGAGCAGATGAGCTCATTGATCGGCTAGGGGCTGCCCGGTACCGCAGCACATTTGATCTAACGTCTGGGTACTGGCAGATCACCTTGACTGATGGGGCAAAGGAGAGGTCAGCATTCTCCACCCCAGATGGGCACTACCACTTCTGGGTGATGCCCTTTGGGATGAAGAATGCCCCTTCCACCTTTCAGAGGTTGGTCAACCAGGTGTTGGCTGGGTTGGAGGATTTCAGTGCCGCCTACCTGGACGACATTGCAGTGTTCAGTTACTCCTGGGAGGATCACTTGCGCCACCTCTGGGAAGTGTTGATGGCGCTGCGCAGAGCAGGCCTCACAATCAAGGCCAGTAAGTGCCAGATTGGGCAGGGTTCTGTGGTGTACCTAGGACACCAAGTGGGGAGTGGCCAGGTGGCACCCCTGCAGTCCAAGATTGAGACCATCCTGGCTTGGGGGCCCCCAAGGACTCAGACGCAGGTGAGGGCCTTCTGAGGACTCACGGGGTACTACGGGAGGTTTGTCAAGGGGTATGGCAACATTTTTGCACCCTTGTCTGAGCTGACTTCCAAGAAGCAGCCAAAGATTGTGAACTGGACTGACACCTGCCAAAAAGCTTTTGATGCCCTGAAGACTGCCATGTGTACAGCACCCATACTCCAGGCACCCAACTTTGCTAAAGAATTTATTGTCCAGACAGACGCTTCAGAGCATGGAGTGGGAGCTGTTCTGTCACAGGTGAATGAGGAGGGACTAGACCAACCTATCGCCTTCATCAGTAGGAGGTTACTGCCACGGGAGCAGAGGTGGAGTGCAATTGAGCGGGAAGCATTTGCTGTGGTCTGGGCGTTGAAGAAGCTGAGACAATACCTGTTTGGGACTCACATCCGGGTTCAGACAGACCACAGGCCCCTCAGATGGTTGATGCAAATGAGGGGTGAGAATCCAAAGTTGTTGAGGTGGTCCATTTCCCTACAGGGGATGGACTTTACGGTGGAACACTGCCCTGGTACAGAGCACGCCAATGCTAATGTCCAGAGTTTTCCGCCTTAGTGATGAGAACTTCCCAGGGGATGGGTAGTTCTCCCCACATTTCAGCTGGGGGGGACATGTGTTAGACCTGGCACCATTGGCGTTAGTCTCCCTTCCAGTTTTTTTCGCTGTGCCTCCTCTGTTTTTCTGGTGATAGATGCTCTGGGCGCTGCGCCACTGCCATTCAGTGCCAAAGCGCGGATGCTCCCTGTGTAAAGATGGCATATGAATTGATGTATCCCTGATTGGCTTATTTGGTCTACCTGTTAGTCCCTAGTAATGTGGCCTGTGTGTGCCCAGGGCTGGTAAACCAAATGCTGCTGGTGGGCCTGCAGTGTTGGTTTGCGCCACCCACAGAAGCAGCTTGTAAAGTGTGTCTCAGACCTGCCACTGCAGTGTCTGTGTGCAGTCTAGAACTGCCATCTTGGCTGTGAAGTGCACCCACTTCCCAGCCCCTGAACCTTCCCTTGGCATCATGTAAGCCACCCCTATGGTAGTGTGCATTGTATGTGTAAGGTAGGACATGTTCTGATGTGTGTAGCGTGTCCTGGTAGAGAATTACACCCAATTTCGTTATTTTACTACTGTAAGGCTACCTGTTCTCCATAGGTCAGAATGGGAGGTTTGGCTATTACATTTTATAGTCCTAACTGACCCATAGGACATGGTAGAAAAATGAATTTAGTATGCCTGAGTTCAGAATATTAAAATACATCTTTTAGTGAAGTTTATTTTTATATTCTGTGTTTGAAAATACCACTTTTAGAAAGTAGGTATTTTCTTGCCTAAGCCTGAGTCAGACCCGGGTTGAATAGAGAGATCTGCATTGGAGTGTGGGGAGGGGTAGCTCCTGGACCTGAATAGGGCTGTGCCTGGCAAAGTGAATGCTGGCTCCACCTCCCACTGTGCGTCTGATGGCAGACCCCCTCTTTCTGAAACGAAGGATGCAGCCTGTTAAACAAAGTGCTCCAGGGCTGGGCAGAACTGGTTCTGGCTGGGTTCAGTGACTTATGACTCTTTAGAACAAAGACTTTTGGGGTATAAATATCTGTGCTGAAACCCCTACAATTTGTATTGCCCCTGGATCACAAGACCAACCTCTGTCCGTGGAACTACAGGAATCTGCAGGAGAGGACTGTCCTGGTGTTGTGTGCTGTTCCCTGGATTGGCCTGCAGTAGTTTTCATTGGACTGGAAAAAGGAGGGAAAAGGAGATGTAAGAGAACTTTTTAATATTGAACCTGCAATTACCCAAGGGCTAGAGAGAGAACTAGCCTCCTGACTGAAGTCTCAGGACCAGTAGACTTCATTTCGTCGCTAAGGCCTGTTAGCGAGCCGCCGCAGCCGAGGAGCGTCAAGAAAATCATCGCACTGCTGCCGCTGAGGGCTCGCTGGCCTGATCCTCGCCCCGCACGTTTGCGGGCCTCAAAATTATGATATATGCTGTCCTCTAGTTCTAGTGGGCACCTTGTATCAGTCCAAACAACCCCTTATGGTGATAGGTTAAAGACAACCTTTATTGAAAGCTATCCTAGTGGTAGCTATGGAGAGCAGCCTTCAGGCTAAGTCTTGAAGGAATGTAAAGCAGCTTGTTTTACCAGTCTATAATCTCTTGAATGATCAAATGAAATGACAACCACACCAGGTATATATTTAAAATATATGTATTTAGGTTAAAACACAGCCCTCTAGTCTCTTTATGAGGCTGGAGTTCGAAGTACTTAAGTTGCAAGATAGCAATCATCAGTAATAGCACAAATACATGTTTGGGCCCTAGGGGTGTACAAAACCATATACCAAAAAAGTGGAATAAGAACCACAACTGAACTAGACACAAGGCCTAGAGCCTGTAGACTTGCAGGGACCCCAAGGAACCACCCAAGGTAGTGACACAGGGGACCCACAGGGATTGTATGCAGTGTGTAAACACAACCACGGGTTCCCCTTATCTTCTACGGGCAATGTCGAGGTTGGAAAATTAAAGATTAGGGACACTTAGAATCGAGTCAGGACCAAACCCTTTTGGACTTAAGTAGTTCTAGGGCTAACACCCACGAAAGCACTGGAGTACTCGAGTTACCTCACCCAGGGAAGCCAGGTGCATTGGTGTCTTTTAGTGTCCGGTCGCGTCGTCGATTTCAATGGAAGCCTGCAAAGAACTGCTGCTGCCGTGAAGAGGAGAAGTGTCCGAAGAGATCCAAGCCTGGATCTAGGATGGAAGGAACCTGAAAGCAGAAGGGACAGAGTCTGGGTCACTAGCCAGTGACCAAGGGCAGGATGGACCAATGCCCACAGATGTCGGGTGCTTCAGTTGAGTTGATTGGTGTCTTGACTCTTCAGCCACGAGGTCCAGGAGGCGTAGACGAAATCCATGAGCTGGATTCTAGCTGTCCCACAAAATCTGTCGAGTGCTGCAGTGTCGGTGACCAGAATGGACCCAACAAGCCTTGACAACGGCAAGTCACTGGAATTCAGAGAAAGAACTGCGGTGCAGACCAGCAAGGTCTGAGGGATTCACCCAGCGAGGGTAAGTCAGGGCACGTCAGGAGCAACCAGGAACGCCCAATCAGAAAAGGTGTTGCCTTCGTGGGGACCTGCTAGCCAACGGGCTAGTGATCGCGAAGGAGCCTCAAGCGGTCGCACTTGAAGCTGGCCCACGGGTCACTCGTGGAGTGGAGGCCAACAATCTTCGGTGCAGGATGTGCCAAAGCTGGCGCTACTCGGAGCCCAAAGCACAACTTCGAGGAGGACCAGGAAGATAGTGTTGCTTCAACAGTTCACTGTGTCCAGGGGTCACGGTTCCACGTCACCCACGATAGCCACGGTTCCCAGCTTTGCTGGGGACTCAGGGTAGCCTCGGGGAAGTCTGGAAATCCACCTCTGGGGATGCAGAGACTTCGGCGTCCGGTGGGAACTTCAGTAATGCAGACCGGTCAGTTGCTTCTTTGGTGCCTGCCAAGCAGGGAAGTCACTCCTTGACCCCAAGGGAGAATTCTTCCATCTTCTAGTCGTGATAGAAAGTCGAAGGTCCAGGATATATGTTTAAGAGGTTCGTCCAGGGTAAGTGCTAGGGACTGGATTCCTATACTTTTAGTAAGTTTAGGGGATGGACTAACTCTAAGGCCCCATCTATGGGTGGGCCTGGAAAGAGGGGTGGTTAGGGTTACACCCATTTCCTTTGTACAGTTTCATGCCAGAGCAGGGGCAGGTAGACCCTGCAACCGGTTTGAACTGGGCTATGAACATGGACAGCAAATGTGCCCCCAGTGCAGGACTTCAAAGCACCAGAGAGTGCTCCCGCCCAGCCCCAATACACATGTGCCTTTCTGGGAAGGTGGTCACACCTCCCTTCGACAGTAAACCTATTGTCCAGGCCTTCCCTGCCGGAGTTTCGGTCAGCAGCAGGAGGCCAGACCCGTGTCTGTGGCAGAGGCATCCATTTTGTGATGCCAGGGCTCAGGAAAGTCCTACTGGGTTTAGCCAGTGTGAACATGTCACTCCCTCTAGAAGGGTGGAATGCTACCCCCGCCACCAGAAAATGCGGGGGTAGTATTCCAAAGCGTTTGACACCAAACACGACATGTTTTGATGCAGCCATCCCAAAGTTAGCATTTACTGCGAGGTTATACTGCACTTAAGAGTATATGGTATGGCTGTATCACAGAACAATGAACTAGTATATATAAGTTAGAGCACACCAACTGTTATCAGTAAGCAAAAACAATTCATACATTTAAGCACATTGTTGGACAGGCCACACGAAGGGCTTGCTCCCTCACCGCATGACAGGGCCCAAGCCCCGGCCCGCCAGGCGTGACCCACGAGAATCACCCGCACCCCGTCTCCCGACGGAACTCCTGCCCCCGGACCTCCATGTATCACGGGACCAAGCCACCACCGGCTCCCCCGGCCGGGTCAAGCCGCCATCTTGGGCCCTGCGCCACGAGGCCGCGTGGCCTCCACCCGACCCTAACCCTGGGCCTGGCCGGCCCCGACATCCCGGCACCACCATCCACCCAGGAGGTGAACGGACCACTTGGCAGGTCAATGGGAGAACGAAGCGCCAAGGGCTCTCCCCCGCCAGGTGCCGATCGCCTCCAGCTCCCCCAGGCACTGGCTCCACCCCCTGCTGGGTGTCTGGACACCTTCATCCCGGTCCCTCCGACCTCCAAGTGCGAGGGTCCGGACATCAAAGGGCGCCTGCCCTATAACTGGAGCAGCTCCGGAGCAGGAAGGCAGTTGTATCCTGGAGTCGAGAGACACCGAGAGAACTCAGCCTTGACGGACTACTGGCGCTGCCGTAGCCCTACCTTGTGAACTATCGTCCTGCCTGCTGGCGCTGCCGCGGCCTTCTGCAACATCCATCCTCGTCGGGACCTGCTGGCGCTGCCGCGGCCCGTTGTAACGACCATCTTCACCGGGACCTGCTGGCGCTGCCGCGGACCGTGCATCGACCATCTCCACCGGGACCTGCTGGCGCTGCCGCGGACCGTGTATCGACCATCTTCACCGGGACCTGCTGGCGCTGCCGCGGCCCGTCCCAGCTAGAACACCAAGCTCGAGGATTGTGAGCTACCCACCATACCATCTCAACTACCAGACTGGTAACCAGACTGTCCCGCTACCCCCTTTTCCCATCTTGAGAGACTTGAATCGAGGGGACCCCTGAGTCCAGACCTCCTTGTACCATTTCATCGTACCTTAAGAAATTGCTTATAAAGAACGCTAAATCTTCTCCTTGTGTGGTATCTGTCTGTGGGGGGGAAGTTATTTGTCTGTACGATCGCTGGAGACGGCTCTCCCCGGAGACCTCTCCCCTTGTCCTCGGCCGACCCTCCCGGTCCGTCTAACATTGGTGGCCAGCGGCGCGATCCGAATCAACGCGTAATCGTACAGAGAGTAGCTCACCCCACGACAAAACCACGATGTCAGCCAAAGATAGCGGTTCCACTGAAAAGTTCCAAATGGATAAGTTGGAAGAATATAGCCACCGCGAACTTAAACAATTCTGCATGGAACTAGGCATTGCTACCACCGGCCTGAGTACCAAAGACGATTTGAAGCGCGCCCTTGAGTCGTGGGCAGAAACTGGGATCGCCGGATCCTCCGACCAAAACAGTGTCGCACCAGAGGGGAACGCCACGGCTCCCGAGGAGCCGGGAACGGGCCTCTCGCAGGAGGAGATCCAAGAAAGAGAAAGAACCAGATTACATGAGTTGGAAATGGCACGACTCAAGATGGACGGTGAACTAAAGTTAGCCGAGCAGAAACTAAATCTAGAACATCTGCGGCTCCGAGAAGAACGAGAAGAAAAACAGAGACAGAGAGAGCTTGAGGAAAAAAGAATAACACTCGAACACGAGCGCAAACTGGCGGAAATAGAACTTCGGAAACAGAATAAAGAACCGGGGGTGCCTGAGCGACCGCACACCCCGGGAGCAACCGAGAAAAAAGTCCACATCCCCAAGGATGTTGTCCGAGAGTATGTCCGAGAGGACGACATACAACAGTGGTTCAAAGCCTACGAGATCGCCATGACCTCCCACCGGATCGACCGGAGTGATTGGGGAGCCGGACTATGGGGGAGGTTCGTCAACGAAGGCCGCGACGCCCTGTTGCAGCTCCCAGATCACCAAATGTCGTCCTACGACCACATGAAGGCTGCCCTCCTCACCCGCTACGGCCTCACACCCGAGATGTACCGCCAGAGGTTCAGAGATTGCACCCGGATCCCGGGTACAACTTGGGTGGAGTACGTCAACTATTTCAGCCGAGCCTTCGAGGGTTGGATCAAGGGGAGCCATGTAACGACCTACGAGCAACTCTTTAACCTTATGGTATGGGAACACCTGTCGAACAACTGTTTCGTCGAGCTCAGGCAGCACCTCCTCGACAGTAAATTGACTGACCCCCGGCAACTCGCCGCTGAAGCTGACCGATGGGAAAGCACCCGAGTGGGCCAGAGAGGACCACACGAGCAAAACCGAAGCAACCAAGGCCAGCACCGTCCTCGGGGAGGAGGAGGAGGCCAGGGGCGAGGGAGAGACACCCTCCCGGCAACACCCGTGGCCAGCACCCCGCCCCCGGCCGGCCGGGGCAACCCCCCGATGCGCCCGGGGTTCCGAGCCAACGTCACGTGCCACCGATGCCAGCGAGTCGGCCACTACGCCAATGACCCGAGCTGCCCGCAGAACCAAACGCCCAAGCCCCGCCAGGTAGCTGCCGCTGCCCTGGGGGAAGAACGACTATCAGAGGAACAGGAAGAGTATGAGCCGGCCCAGCAAGAGTGGGAACCGTCCGCCATGGTTCTAGCGTGCCTAGGGGGAAAAGACATGGTCCCGCGGGCTCCCCTACCCGCCAACACCCGGAAATATGGCCAGTGGGTGACCATTAATGGGCGTCGGGCCGAGGCCTTACGTGACACAGGCGCCAGTGTGACGGCCGTCCGCTGTCACCTGGTGAAGCCCGAGCAGATCTTGCCGAACATTCTCTGCCCCGTCCGCTCAGCCGACAATTCCGAAAGTCTGTGTCAAATGGCCTGCGTCCCCTTCGAATGGGGAGGGGTCTCCGGCCTGTTGAAGGTGACGGTCCGGGATGATGCCCCCGTGGACTGCCTCCTGGGGAATGACCTTGAGAGTTCCCCGTGGGCCACCGTCGAAAGAAGAGAGCACCTGGGGATGCTGGGCCTCCCGGACTGGGCCTGCGTAACCACCCGGTCCATGGCCGCCCGTGCCGTCCCCCGATCAGAAGAACCGGAATGGCCAGCACCTCCGCCCCCGGTCGCCTCAGTAGAGGACAACGACGAGGCCAACCCCCCGGAACCAACGACCGAAGAGGACGCGCAACCCCAGGACCTTCCCGGCCTGGCTCAGTGGCGCCAAGAAGGGGGGCCCACCCAAGAACAGTTCCGCCAGGAGCAAAAGACCTGCCCCTCCCTCGAGGGACTCCGCCAGCAAGCCAGCGCCCAGAGCGCAGGGGACTCCACCGGAACTCACTGGGTCTATTGGGACAACGACCTGCTATACAGCGAACAAAGAATCGCAGAGCTAGGGGCCGGTCGAGTGCTGGTGGTACCTCTCCGCTTCAGAGACTTCCTGCTCACTCTGGCCCACGATGTCCCCCTGGCTGGACACCTGGGCCAGGACAAAACTTACAGTCGCCTAGTGACTCACTTTTTCTGGCCGAAGATGCGGAACGACGTCCTTAACCACTGCCGGTCCTGCCCCACGTGCCAGGCCAGCGGGAAGAGCGGCCGTAAGCTGAAAGCCCCTCTGCAACCCTTCCCAGTGGTCACCACCCCGTTCGAGAGGGTAGGAATAGACATTGTGGGGCCCCTGGACCCCCGCACGGCACAAGGACATAGGTTCATCCTGGTACTGGTGGACCACGCCACCCGCTACCCCGAGGCGGTGCCCCTACGAACTGTAACGGCTCCGGTGGTTGGCCGGGCCCTAATGGGGATCTTCTCCCGAGTGGGCTTCCCCCGAGAAGTCGTCAGCGACCGAGGCACGAACTTCATCTCAAAATACATGAAGTCCCTCTGGCAACAGTGCGGGGTCACCTACCGATTCACGACCCCCTATCACCCCCAAGGGAACGGACTAGTGGAGCGATTCAACCGCACTCTCAAGGGGATGATTGGGGGATTGGAAGAGCCCCTCCGTCGCCAGTGGGATGTACTACTCCCGTGCCTCCTCTTCGCCTACCGAGAAGTTCCCCAGAAGTCCCTCGGTTTTAGCCCTTTCGAACTCCTGTACGGGCACCCTGTGCGAGGGCCCCTCAGCCTAGTCAAAGAAGGTTGGGAGATGGCCCCCCTAAAGACCCCTCCAGACGTCTTCAAGTACCTCCTGGCCCTACGCAATCAGACCCGGCGCTTCAGGGAGATGGCCAAGGCAAACCTCGAGGCCAGTCAGGAGGACATGAAAAGATGGTATGATCACAATGCCTCCTCCGTCGAGTTCGAACCTGGTCAACAAGTGTGGGTGATGTCCCCCACCGAACCATGTGCCTTGCAAGATAAGTGGACGGGGCCCTTCAAAGTAGTCGAGCGCAAAAGCCCCGTCACTTACCTCATCGACATGGGGACCCCCCGGAACCCCCTTCGGGTCCTCCACACCAACAGACTCAAACCACACTTTGTGCGCTCAGAACTCAGCCTCCTGATGGCTACGGACAGTGGGGCGGAGGAGGACTCCGAACCCCTCCCGGATCTCCTGAAGACTCAGGAGAACGACGGTTCCGTGGACGGGGTCCGGCTCTCCGATGCCCTCACCCCAGAGCAACGCCAGGGCTGCCGGGACCTCCTGCTGCGGTTCGCTACACTGTTCTCCCTCACCCCCGGGGTCACCCCTTGGTGCTTGCACGACGTGGACACCGGGGACAGTCCCCCTATCCGACACCGGGCCTACCGCGTACCAGATCGGGTACAGGCCTGCATCCAAGAGGAAGTGGCCAAAATGCTCACGATCGGGGTCATCGAGCCCTCGGACAGCCCATGGGCCAGCCCGGTTGTACTGGTCCCCAAAGCCGCTGCCCCCGGCACCACACCTGAACTGAGATTCTGCGTCGACTACCGGGGCTTGAACGCTGTCACCCGGACCGACGCTCACCCTATCCCCCGAGCGGATGAATTGATCGACCGGCTGGGGGCCGCCCGCTACCTCAGCATCTTCGACCTAACAGCGGGCTACTGGCAGATCGGTCTCACACCCCGGGCTCAGGAACGATCCGCCTTCTCTACCCCCGATGGGGGGAACAACCTTTACAACGCAACTTTTACAACGCACTACCTTTACAACGCATTTTTTACAACGCATAATCCATTACAACGCATGACATTACAACACATACCATTACAACACATTTTTAAAAACTACCTTTACAACGCATTCCATTACAACGCATACTACCATTACAACGCATACCATTACAACGCATAATATTACACTACACTATCCAACACTTACCCTACTGTTGCACCCCCTGGAGTTAGAATAGTAATTTTTACCCCTATACTATCCAACACTTACCCTACTGATGCACCCCCTGGAGTTAGAATAGTAATTTTTACCCCTATACTATCCAACACTTACCCTACTGATGCACCCCCTGGAGTTAGAATAGTAATTTTTACCCCTATACTATCCAACACTTACCCTACTGATGCACCCCCTGGAGTTAGAATAGTAATTTTTACCCCTATACTATCCAACACTTACCCTACTGATGCACCCCCTGGAGTTAGAATAGTAATTTTTACCCCTATACTATCCAACACTTACCCTACTGATGCACCCCCTGGAGTTAGAATAGTAATTTTTACCCCTATACTATCCAACACTTACCCTACTGATGCACCCCCTGGAGTTAGAATAGTAATTTTTACCCCTATACTATCCAACACTTACCCTACTGTTGCACCCCCTGGAGTTAGAATAGTAATTTTTACCCCTACACTATCCAACACTTACCCTACTGTTGCACCCCCTGGAGTTAGAATAGTAATTTTTACCCCTATACTATCCAACACTTACCCTACTGATGCACCCCCTGGAGTTAGAATAGTAATTTTTACCACTACACTATCCAACACTTACCCTACTGTTGCACCCCCTGGAGTTAGAATAGTAATTTTTACCCCTATACTATCCAACACTTACCCTACTGATGCACCCCCTGGAGTTAGAATAGTAATTTTTACCCCTATTCTATCCAACACTTACCCTACTGTTGCACCCCCTGGAGTTAGAATAGTAATTTTTACCCCTATACTATCTAATACTTACCTTAAATGTAATTTAATATAATGCGTTGTAATGGTATGCGTTGTAAAGGTAGTATGCGTTGTAATGGCAATGCGTTGTAAAGGTATTTTTTAAAAATGCGTTGTAGTGTCATGCGTTGTAATGTCATGCGTTGTAATGGATTATGCGTTGTAAAAAATGCGTTGTAAGTGCATGCGTTGTAAAAGTGTGCGTTGTAACGTCATACATCCCCCGATGGCCACTACCACTTCAAGGTCATGCCCTTCGGCATGAAGAATGCCCCCGCTACTTTTCAACGTCTCGTGAACCAGGTCTTGGCGGGGCTCGAAGAGTTCAGCGCCGCCTACCTGGACGATATCGCTGTATACAGCCGCCACTGGTCCGACCACCTCCTCCACCTCCAAGAGGTCCTACAGGCCCTCCAGCGGGCCGGCCTCACGATTAAGGCCGGCAAATGCCAAATTGGTCAAGGGTCCGTGACCTACCTCGGGCACCAGGTGGGAAGCGGACTGGTGGCCCCGCTGCAACTTAAAATTGCTGCCATCCAGTCCTGGCAGCCCCCCGTCACCCAGACCGAGGTCCGAGCCTTCTTGGGGCTCACCGGCTACTACCGGCGGTTCGTGAGGGACTACGGCAGCATTGTGGGGCCCCTCACGGGTCTCACGTCCAAAAACCAGCCGAAGCGGATTAACTGGACCCCCGATTGTCAAGCGGCCTTCGAAAAGCTGAAGGCCGCCCTGTGCACCGCCCCTGTGCTCCAGGCCCCCGATTACAGTCGGGAATTCGTTGTACAGACAGACGCCTCCGACCACGGCATCGGAGCGGTTCTTTCCCAATTGAACCCCGAGGGTCATGACCAGCCGGTGGCCTTCATCAGCCGACGTCTCCTGGCCCGAGAACAGCGCTGGAGCACAATCGAGAGGGAGGTCTTCGCAGTGGTGTGGGCCCTCAAAAAGCTCCGGCCCTATCTCTTCGGTACCCACTTCCGGGTACAAACCGACCACCGACCCCTGCAGTGGCTGATGCAGATGCGGGGGGAGAACCCAAAACTATTGCGCTGGTCCATCTCCCTGCAGGGAATGGACTTCACCGTGGAGCACCGACCGGGCCAAGACCACGCCAACGCAGATGGCCTGTCACGCTTTTTCCGCCTCGACGAGGAGAGTCCCCAAGAAGATGGGTGACTCTCCCCGCCTTCAGCTGGGGGGGACGCATGTTGGACAGGCCACACGAAGGGCTTGCTCCCTCCCCGCATGACAGGGCCCAAGCCCCGGCCCGCCAGGCGTGACCCACGAGAATCACCCGCACCCCGTCTCCCGACGGAACTCCTGCCCCCGGACCTCCATGTATCACGGGACCAAGCCACCACCGGCTCCCCCGGCCGGGTCAAGCCGCCATCTTGGGCCCTGCGCCACGAGGCCGCGTGGCCTCCACCCGACCCTAACCCTGGGCCTGGCCGGCCCCGACATCCAGGCACCACCATCCACCCAGGAGGTGAGCGGACCACTTGGCAGGTCAATGGGAGAACGAAGCGCCAAGGGCTCTCCCCCGCCAGGTGCCGATCGCCTCCAGCTCCCCCAGGCACTGGCTCCACCCCCTGCTGGGTGTCTGGACACCTTCATCCCGGTCCCTCCGACCTCCAAGTGCGAGGGTCCGGACATCAAAGGGCGCCTGCCCTATAACTGGAGCAGCTCCGGAGCAGGAAGGCAGTTGTATCCTGGAGTCGAGAGACACTGAGAGAACTCAGCCTTGACGGACTACTGGCGCTGCCGTAGCCCTACCTTGTGAACTATCGTCCTGCCTGCTGGCGCTGCCGCGGCCTTCTGCAACATCCATCCTCGTCGGGACCTGCTGGCGCTGCCGCGGCCCATTGTAACGACCATCTTCACCGGGACCTGCTGGCGCTGCCGCGGACCGTGCCTCGACCATCTCCACCGGGACCTGCTGGCGCTGCCGCGGACCGTGTATCGACCATCTTCACCGGGACCTGCTGGCGCTGCCGCGGCCCGTCCCAGCTAGAACACCAAGCTCGAGGATTGTGAGCTACCCACCATACCATCTCAACTACCAGACTGGTAACCAGACTGTCCCGCTACCCCCTTTTCCCATCTTGAGAGACTTGAATCGAGGGGACCCCTGAGTCCAGACCTCCTTGTACCATTTCATCGTACCTTAAGAAATTGCTTATAAAGAACGCTAAATCTTCTCCTTGTGTGGTATCTGTCTGTGGGGGGGAAGTTATTTGTCTGTACGATCGCTGGAGACGGCTCTCCCCGGAGACCTCTCCCCTTGTCCTCGGCCGACCCTCACGGTCCGTCTAACACACATGAAGCGTGCAACTCAGAGACGAGGAAGCCCACCTCGCAACATAACAAATAAACTGCTGGTGAACAGACACCAGTATACTGAGTGCACAGCAGAAAATATGTAAGAAACAATTGTTACATTTGCAAAAGTAGAAAAAAAATTAGCATGAGTTTAAACTCTCTTGAACAACAATCTGGTGGTCAATGAAAACAGAAGTATATTGAGAGAGACTCTTTATATAAGTCAATCAGCAAGCAACATAAAGATAGCACATAGCATCAATGTTGAAGTGACATGAGAAAAGAAAATACTTGAATACATTCAATATAAAAACTGCGCAATGGCAGTAAACTTGGTCGTCAGTTCATAGAAAAATGCCCAATGCATTTCGGGATGAGAAGCATCCCTTCTTCAGGGGCAGCTGTGGGAAAAAAAATTAATTGTATTGAGACTTTTATGCACTGCGAAAACACATGGTATAAAGAACTGCTACAATTACAAGATGCATCGTGACTGGAACAAGGGAAATAAGCAGCTGGTCTGAGTCAAGCCGAAGCAATTCAACATGCAGAGGTGTGAGGGAGATAGAACGAACACATAGCGTGTTTATAGAGTGAAAGTAAACTTATTGTGTTCAGAAGGGTGAAGAGGATGGAAATTGTGTGCAAAGTGACACCTGATATCTCGACAAGATGTTGAGGTGAACAGAATACTGAAGCGGTGCACCAAAATACTGCCCTCTGTGAAAGACGAAGAAAGCGGTAGAATCTTACTGGATAAGAAGAGACGATGTACACGAAATGCGGAGTTCACAGTAACTGCCAATGAATGGGGAACTTCGACAGAAGTAAACTGAAACACAGTTAATGCACTGTAAACCTGAGCCAAAGGAGAACACTCGCGTAACAGAGAACGGAGTCAAAGCTAAAACTTACTGGAAAACAAATCCACAAGAAGCTGGTGAATGGGATGGTGAAATGCTTCGGAAGAGCACAACATTAATTGTCACCGGTATGAGCAATGATTCGCCGCGTGATGGGAGATGGGTAGGCACTTGGACAAAACAAAAGAGAGAGAGAAAAACTCAAAAATAAGAACAAAAAAGTTCAGAAAGAATCGTGAACAAGAGTAACTGAGGGATACAGACTTACCAACAAAACGTGGAGTACAAGGACGAAATGGTGCGAGCTACTGTAAACCTCAGAGAAAGGCAGCAACGCGAGCTTGTGCAACCAGGAAATAAGTGAGCGGACACGTAATCACGTGACACCAGACGAAAGAGAATAGGGATTACGTGTCCGCTCACTTATTTCCTGGTTGCACAAGCTCGCGTTGCTGCCTTTCTCGGAGGTTTACAGTAGCTCGCACCATTTCGTCCTTGTACTCCACGTTTTGTTGGTAAGTCTGTATCCCTCAGTTACTCTTGTTCACGATTCTTTCTGAACTTTTTTGTTCTTTTTTTTTTGTTTTTCTCTCTCTCTTTTGTTTTGTCCAAGTACCTACCCATCTCCCATCACGCGGCGAATCATTGCTCATACCGGTGACAATTAATGTCGTGCTCTTCCGAAGCATTTCACCATCCCATTCACCAGCTTCTTGTGGATTTGTTTTCCAGTAAGTTTTAACTTTGACTCCGTTCTCTGTTACGCGAGTGTTCTCCTTTGGCTCAGGTTTACAGTGCATTAACTGTGTTTCAGTTTACTTCTGTCGAAGTTCCCCATTCATTGGCAGTTACTGTGAACTCCGCACTTCGTGTACATCGTCTCTTCTTATCCAGTAAGATTCTACCGTTTTCTTCGTCTTTCACAGAGGGCAGTATTTTGGTGCACCGCTTCAGTATTCTGTTCACCTCAACATCTTGTCGAGATATCAGGTGTCACTTTGCACACAATTTCCATCCTTTTCACCCTTCTGAACACAATGGGTTTAGTTTCGCTCTATAAACACGCTATGTGTTCGTTCTATCTCCCTCACACCTCTGCATGTTGAATTGCTTCGGCTTGACTCAGGCCAGCCGCTTATTTCCCTTGGTCCAGTCACGATGCATCTTGTAATTGTAGCAGTTCTTTATACCATGTGTTTTCGCAGTGCATAAAAGTCTCAATACAATGAATTTTTTTTCCCACAGCTGCCCCTGAAGAAGGGATGCTTCTCATCCCGAAATGCATTGGGCATTTTTCTATGAACTGACGACCAAGTTTACTGCCATTGCGCAGTTTTTATATTGATTGTATTCAAGTATTTTCTTTTCTCATGTCACTTCAACATTGATGCTATGTGCTATCTTTATGTTGCTTGCTGATTGACTTATATAAAGAGTCTCTCTCAATATACTTCTGTTTTCATTGACCACCAGATTGTTGTTCAAGAGAGTTTAAACTCATGCTAATTTTTTTTCTACTTTTGCAAATGTAACAATTGTTTCTTACATATTTTCTGCTGTGCACTCAGTATACTGGTGTCTGTTCACCAGCAGTTTATTTGTATCACAGAACAGCCATAAGGAAGTATTTCCAAAAGCTGCAGAGGGGCTCAGCTCATGCTTGGGCACCCTCTCACATAAAACCAAGCACTCTGCCTTCAGGACTGTCAACCCCTGCCATAGGAGTGGCTTATAGGTTTATATGTGTCTGTATAAGGTAGTGATATAGGTAGCCTATACCACAGTAAGGGGTGCAAGCACACCCTTAGCCAGGCTGCAGTAGCAGACCTGTGGTGTCATTTTGGAGTGCTTCCCGGGGTGGCATAATACATGCTGCAGCCCCTGGTAGGCCTCTGATGTACCTATGCCCTAGGTACATAGTATACCATGTACTAGGGGATTATAAGGCACTCCAGAATCCAATTAGATATGTACCTAATGTAGGAGAGTAGGATCTACACTTTTGTTGCCCCCACTTTTTTTCTGATGTTAACACTGGTTTCTGGCTATAGTCTGGCTGGGACCCTGCTAATCAGGGCCCCAGCCTCTCTGTTCCCTCTAAACAACTTGGAGTGCATATTAGATGCACTAGTGATTGGATACTGTGGTACCTTATGAGCCCCTAGTATATGGTGCCTTAGGTACCAAGGGCATAGGTACTTCACAGGCCTACCAGGGGCTGAAGCATGTATTATGCCACCCCTGGGAAGTAGACTAAATCTGACACCACAGGCCTGCTACTGCAGCCTGGGTGAGGTAGTGTTAGCACTCCTCACTGAGGTATAGGTTCCCTATATCTCACCTTACACACACATATAAACCTATCAGTCACCCCTAAGCCAGGCCCTATCAATCCTGAGGGCAGGGTGCTTGGTTTCCATGTGAGGGGGGGCCTCTGCCTGAGCAGGGCCCCTCTGCAGCTCTCAAAGCCTATTCTCTGTAGCTGTTCGTGGATGCGGTTAAACCATATACTCTTAAGTGCATTATAACCTCGCGGTAAATGCTAACTCTGGGATGGCTGCATCAAAACATGTTGTGTTTGGTGTCAAACGCTTTGGAATCATACCCCCACACCAGTAACTGGTGTGGGAGTATGATCCCACCCTTCTAGAGGGATAGATATGTACCTACTGTGGAAACACAGTAGAATCCTGAAAGAGCCCTGTCATCACAAAATGGATGCCACCAGCACAGACACTGGGCTGCCCTCCTGCTGCTGACCGAAACTCGCAGTGGAGGAGGCCCAACGATAGGCATCCTGTCACAGGGAGGTGTCACCACCTTCCAGACAGGATTTAGTGTATTGGGGCTCGGTGGGTGCACTCCTAGAGTGCTTTGAATTCCTGCACTGGGGGAGCAGTAGGCTCCTCTGTGCATATGCCAGCTCAAACCGGTTCAGGAACTACCAGCCCCTGCTCTGGTGCGAAACTGGACAAAGGGAAATGGGTATAGCCACCCACTCCCATGACCCTCCCATAGGAGGGGTCATAGAGCTAGTCCCTCCCTTCCTTCTAGTATAAGTTAGGGAACCCTTGCCATTGTAAAATCGATATCTCTGGATGATGCTCTGAAGAAGAATCCTGGACCTTCGATGTTCCACTACCTTTGGAAGACTGAAGAATCTCCTTTGGAGTCAAGGAGTGACTCCCCTGCTTGGCAGGCACCAAAACTTTGCATCAACGGTCACAAACGTTCCCGCTCCCGCCAGAGTCCAAAGTCCCTGCAGCCCCAGAAGTGGATTTCCTGACTTCTTGACGGCCATCGTGAGTCCCCAGCAAAACTGAGGCGAGTGGACCCCACGAGTAACGAGGAACAGCAATACCCGGGTACCGTACACTCTTTTCGAGTGCAATACCTTCATGACGTTCTACGAACTTGTGCATTGGACCACGTATGGTGCAAGCCTCCAGCAGGATTTCCACCTAAGATCAGTGGCATACCTTGTCCCGAGTGACCATGGGCTCCTGTGAAGTGAATCCTCCTAAGGCGTCTTTGCGATCCCTTGCCGGTTGGCTTGTGGGTCCCCTGAAGACTTTTACTACAGAACCAAAGGACTCCCCTGGTTGCTCCAGGCCTGCCCTAATTTACCCTCACTGGGTGAGTCCCTCAGACCTTGCTGGTCTGCACCGCTGACTTTCTTCACTTTCCACAAGACTTGCTGTTGCCAAGGCTTGTTGGCTCCAATCCGGTTCAACGCCTCCTGGACCTCGTGGCTGAAGAGTCAAGACACATGTGATCACCTGAAATCACCCGACTGGTGTGGGCATCCATCTTCCTGGCCCTGGGTCACTGGCAAGTAACTTTGAACACTGTCTCCTCTGCTTTCAGGTCTTCTTTCTTCTGAATCCAGCCTTGGATTCCACCGGACACTTCTCCTGTCTTCACAAGCAGCAAGTCTTCTTTGGCTCCCATTGAGAGCGACGACGCGACCCGACACCAAAAGACACCTAGGTGAGATAACTCGAGTACTCTGGTGCTCCTGTGTGTGTTGGCTCTAGAACTACTTACCCTGTAAGTGATTTGCTTGTAGACTCTCCCGAAGTATCCTGAAACTTTAAAATTCCAACCGCGACTTGCTCCATTGAAGTCTAATGGGATCCGCGGCTGTGTTCTCACACTGCATGCGTCTCTCGTGGGTCCTTTACTTACCCGCCTTGGGTGGATTAGTGAGGCCCCAGCGCTTATGAAGACCTTAGGCCATCTCCCTTCTCAAGTCGTTCTTCTTATACCTCTTTTTTAGTATATGGTCTGGTACACCCCTAGGGCCCCAGCCATATAAGTGCTTAATTTGTTGTGAAATGTTGATTTGTGCATATGTCCTTGACTTCTAATCTCATAAAGAGATTAGTAGAGTGTGTCTAGTAATAAATACATATATTTTTTATATATATACCTGTGTGGTGTCCTTTCATTTAGTGATTCAAGAGATTATAAGGTAAAACAAGCTGCTTTACATTCCTCAGAGACTTAGCCTGAAGGCTGCTCTCCACAGCTACCACTAGGATAGCTTTCTTTAAAAGGTTGTCTTAAACCTACTACCATAAGAGTCGAATTGTACTGGTGCAAGGTGTCCATTTTAACTAGTGACCAGCATATACCAGGCCAACTTCTCACACCTAATGTACATGGAAACCATTTTAGAGAGGAATCAGCTAGGCTGGGGTCCTGATTAGCAGGGCCACAGCCAGACTAAGGTATAAAAACAGTGAAACACCAGCAACAAGTGGGGGTACCCATGTGAAGCAGATCCTACTCTCCTACATAACCCCCCCAAACTCAGGAACATTAAACTAACCTTGACCAGTTGAGTCTTCATGTTCTAACTGGAAATACCTAGAGAGTCCGTCTGCATTGGCATGGTTACTCCCAGGTCTATGTTCCTCTGTAAAGTCCATCCCCTGTAGGGAAATGGACCACCTAAGCAGTTTGGGGCTTTCACCCATCATTTGCTTTAGCCATAAGAGGGGCTTATGGTCTGTCTGAACAAGGAGGTGAGTACCAAACAAGCATGGCCTCAACTTCTTCAGAGCCCAAATCACAGCAAAGGCCTCCCTCTCAATGGCTGACCAATGTTTCTCTCTAGGGGTCAGTATTGGACTTGGCCCTTTTTGCAGGGTCATCCCTGAACTTTTTGCCTACCTCCTGTCTTTTTTTCTGACCTGTTGTTGGCCGCTTTATGACTCTGGGCACCTTACCACTGCTGATCAGTGCTAAGGTGCATATGCTCTCCCTATGGTAAAATGTTGATGTTGATTGGTGTCCATGTTTGGCTTATTTGGTTTACTGTCAGCCCCTAGTAAAGTGCACCACGAGTGCCAGGGCTTGTAAATACAAATGCCGCTGGTGGGCTGCAGCACTGGTTGTGAAACCCACAGAAAGCGGCCCAGTAAAATGTGTCTAGGGTCTGCCATTGCAGCCCCTGTGTGCAGTCTGGTACTGTCATGCTGACTGCGCAAGTGCACCTACTTGCCAGTCCTTAAACCTTCCCTTAACTACATATTAGCCACCCCTATAGTAGGCCCAAGGGCAGGGTGCATTGTAAGCATAAGGTAGGACATGCCCTGATGTGTGTGGCATGTCTTAATAGTGAATTACAGCCATTTTCGTTTTTCACTATTGAAGGCTACCTGCTCTCCATAGGCCAGCATGGGCTGCTGGAATTACTACACGCTGTAATCCCAGTGGACTCATAGAGCATGGTAGAAAGTCATGTTTAGTATGCCCGGACTCAGAATAATAAAATACTTCTTTTTAGTAAAGTTTATTTTAATATCCTGTGTTTGTAAATACTACTTTTAGAAAGTTAGTATTTACTTGCCTAAGCCATTTCAGTCCACCTCTGCTGTGTGTGTGTGTGTGCTGCCTAGTTTCAGTGAGGGGCAGGGCTGGGGAATTCCAGGAGACAGGCTGGCTGCCAGGTGGTGGGTAGAGAGATTACACCAGGATGGGTGAGAGGAGTATACCTTGACTCTGAATAGGCCAGTGCTCTGCCACCACAATGCTGGCTCCGCCCCCTGTGGAGCGGCTGATGTCTCTGCCCTGTGCACTGAAAGGAAAGCGCAGAGTCACCACAACAAAGTGCTCCAGAACTGGACTGAGCCAGGCCCAGGCCCCCTGGCGACAAAGAACAAAAGAAACTGTGTATAAAACAAGGAGCCCTGCTCCTAAGAAATCAGAGCCTGTTTACGCCAAGACAAACCTCTGCCAATAAGAGAAGGACCTGGGAAAGCTGCATGGAGGAGTACTGTCTCTAAGCCGGAGAGACTGGCCTGTGGTGGGTGCCTTGCTGCAAGAAGGAGAGGAAGAAGACTGAGAAAGACTTTTATTTCAACTTGTGCTTTAAAAACAATCTCCAAGGGCTTGCTTGTGAACTTTCCCCCTGATCTGCGCCCCAGGAACAGTGGGCGCTACCTTTCCCTGGAAGAAGAGGATGCTGCTGTGGGGGGTTTTGCTAACGCTGACCCCAGAAGAACCTGTGTGCCCCAATCTCTCTGAGCACCACGACCTCCACCCGACCGTGCTGCTGCGAGCACCGTGACGGCCTGCCTGCCTGGCCTGAACAAAGTAAACAGCTGCCCCCTCGAGCCGGAGCTCGCAACGTGAGGAAAGACTGCCTGTGTCCAAGCACCGAGCCTCTGCGACCCCGGGCCGTAGAGACCACTGTGAGGACCGAAGACGCACTGGTTCGCCGATCCTGGCCGATGCCGACAGCGCTGCGTGCTGAGAATCACCCCCGAGCTGCCCCTCCTGCTTCCAACCTTTGAGGTGGGCTGTGACGTCTGAAAGCGCCCCACGAAGCATCGTCGTCCACTGAGCAAGCGGGACTGCAACGCGACGCAGGACACCCTTCTCAAGACTGCTGTGGCTGCCGCGACTTCCCCCGTAAAAGAATAAGGTACTGTGAGCAAGCGCCTTGGTACGACGTGTACTTGTCATCATACGGTCCGTACTGCGCTGTCGACCCGCTACGCTACTCACGCGGGAAGTGTGAGCCTTTGTGCGG
This sequence comes from Triturus cristatus, assembly GCF_964204655.1. Lineage (NCBI taxonomy): Eukaryota > Metazoa > Chordata > Amphibia > Caudata > Salamandridae > Triturus > Triturus cristatus. The sequence continues at coordinate 1,694,197,913 of NC_140591.1, forward strand.
TTCGCACCAAGCCCATCCGGCGCGTCCCGGTACCTGTACGGTCCCTACAGTGTTAAAGAACCAGACGCTGCTCACGCAGGAAGCGTGAAGAGTGGCAAGAGGCGTACCGGACTCGTACGACGCGTACCTACGAAGGTACGGCCCGTACGGCTTGAGTCCGAGTACGCGTGCTCACGCGGGAAGCGTGAGGAATCGTACGACGCGTCCAAAAAGGCCCTACGAAGCGCACAGACCCCCAGAAAGTGCGGATTGCACTAAAAGTGACCATTTTAAGAACTGTGGCCTCCTGAAGAGTATTTACAAGTAACTGGAACCCTCTGCTGAAGTCAAAGACTTATTTTGAAGCCTGCTTAGAGAAATTATATAAAGAAGTATATTTTTACAAGTACAGTCTCGTGTCCCTGTGTGGTGGGTTGGTGGTCGTTGTGTGGGATACTTCAAGTGCTCAACCTAATGCCCTCTGGAACCTAGCCTGACTGCTCGCGCCACGTTACCTAGAGGGAGAGCAGGGGTTATTTTTCAAGAGGTAATCCTTCGCCCTGACTTGGAGGAAAGGGTCCCTGCTTGTCGCAAGTGCATACCTGCGCCAACCAGAGACCCCGGATTCTAACATTGGTGGCAGCGGTGAGGATTTACGGATTTGCATTTGTGGTGTCTGCGCAGTGATTACTAGCCATTGCACAGTGAGGACAGTCCAGTAGCTTAAGCCACAGACTTTTAAGTTTTGCTTGCCAAAGAAAGAAGATCCCTTGTGTTTGGAGTCATGCTGGGCCCAAACAGCATAGAGAAAACAGCGTCTGAAGCTTCTGAAATGGGAGAAATTGAATGGGATGAGTCAAAACTGGACAGCTACAAGAAATCCGAACTCAAGTACTTCTGCAGGAAGTTCAAGGTTCCACATGTAGGATGCAGGATCAAACTAGATTTCTACAAGGCGCAGAAAGCCTGGATTGAATCAAGGAATGCACCTAAGGAGGTTGTACCAGTAGAACCCGCAGAGAGCGTTTATAGCTTTAGCAGAAGCCTGTCGCCAGAGGAGTTGGCAGACAGACAAGCCACCAGGGATCATGAAATGAAGTTGGCGGAGCTGAAATTAAAAGGCCAATTGGAGCTAGAAATCAAAAACTGGCTCTGGAAGAAAAGAAAATGCAAATGGAGCATGACTTAAGAATGAGGAAGCTTAACTTAGAGATCGAGATACTTGAGACCATGAGTGTCTCAGCCCAGGAACAAGAAATGTGTGTCGCTCAGAGATTGAGCTTTTCTGAGTGGGAGGAGGAATCCAGCTCAGATGGTGGCAGCAATATTGAATTTTCTAGTGCTGAGAGAGTAGTACGCACACCCAGAGATGTGGCGCCTGACTTGAAGGAGGGGGTTAACATACACCAGGAGGTTCAAGGACATGAGGTAGCTCCAGTAGTGCGCAGTATCCCTGAAGGGAATAGGGTAACTGGCGCAGGGGTTCATGGTCCTAGTGGTGGGAGGGACACTCTACTGACTCTAGATGAGAGGTGCAGGGAGTGGGGTTCCCCCAAATTTGAAGTCCTGGTATGTGAGTGTGAAGACCGCCCAGAAGAGTGTGGGTTGTGTGACAGGGACAGTCAGATACTGTCTTGCCAGTCTCAGGAGAGTGGTGTGGAGTACGTGTGTGAGGCACTAGATGGTGAGGTGAAGGATAGTTTGGTTAACCCCGCTAGGGGGCTGTGTGATCCAATTGTGGAAGAGCATATTGTAAGTCCCTGTTTTCCAGAGCTAGGCCAACACCTGTGGGAGAGTGAGTTCTCTGACCGCAGGCAGCTCACATTGGAGGCAGACCTTTTGGTGGAGTCCAGAGGGTCTGGAAAGGCATCGGGGAGGGATCCCAAGAGGAGTGGTTCAGGTATCGTCAAACCCAGTGTGGTGGAAGTGGCTCAGAGTAGCCCAGCTAGGTCCTGTAGTAGTGAGAGGGGTGTAGGGCCTCACGTCCTGTCTTTAAGGGGAAGGAGTGAGAATGGGTTATGTCCCGGTAGTGCCCAACCTCAGTCTCAGAGCCTGGATGGTTCTTTAAGGGAACACCAGATGGGGAGCCTAGTCTGTCCTGAGGGGCTGCCCGTTGTGCGGGATCCCCTAGTGTCTGGTGAACGGGGAGGGTCTGTAAGTAGGCCTCCCTCAGTTCTGGTGTCTGGCAGTACCGCTCCAGTTGGGAGGGTGCAGAAGTCCAGATTGAGGGATGAGAGGTGGAAAGAGTCCCCAGTGGAAGAACCAGTGGGTCAGGGGCTAGCCAGAAGGGCTGCGTCACCCGTGAATGACCATGGTGACACCACTTCTGTTCTGGGGGATCTTCGGGCACTGTCAGATGGACAGGGGTCGGGAGATCTGCGCCAGGCAGACTGTCACACGACACAGGAGTTATGTGTCACCCTCAAGGGGGGCATGTGTGCTCCCCGGGAAGTCCTGGTGCGCCAGGCAAGCGTTCAACCGCATGGGATGGTCCCAGGGTTGGGACGCCAGGTTCAGGTGTTGTCTGACCTGGAGGGTGGGACAACTGTAATCAGTGTCCTGACCCATGTTGCTTCTAGGGGTACCACTCCAGTTGGGAGTGGGCAGTACTCTGGAAGGGGATGCAGAGGGAGGGAGTCCTCACCTCTAACCCCGGCGCAACTGAAGGGTTTAGACCCTAGGTTGGAGGGCCAGGTTCAGGGTCCCCCCCCTGACCTGGACACCCAGTTGCAGGATAGAACCCCTGAACTGGTGGACGAATTGCGCAGGACACCTGCCACAGGTGCCCTGGCAATTCTGGAAGGGGGTACCACTCCAAGTGGGAGGGTGCAGAGCCCCAAGGAGGAGGACCGGGTGTGGGAGAGGCCACCCCAGTCTTTGGTCCAGCTGCCGGGTACAGACCTGGGGCTGGTGGGTCAGTGCCAGGATGTCGGACCTGACCTGACAGGAGGGAGAATGGACAAAGGGTGTCAAGCACCTGGGGCTACTGCCCCCCGCTCCCTGGCGCCACAGAGGTTTGAGAGCCCTGAGAGGCATACGGCCTGGGTCTCATCCCTGACTACTGTCAGTGGCCACTGTAGCAATTTGCTGTCTGTCGGTTGGGACACACCTGTGCGCCAGTTAAGGTTAGGTGCTGCACAGGTGGTGTCCACAGGTAAGGAGAAGGGTTCCCCATGGATTGGCTTGGTGGGCCCTGACAGTATGGACAGAGGGAGTCCAATAGGTTCAGATTGGCGTAGAACTGGAGTCTGCCACTGCAGTTGCGGGCCAGGTCCTTGTTCTATCGCCCCAAGCAGGGAAGACCATCACAGTGGTGATTGGTCTACCCTGCGGGAAGGGGGTTGTGTTGGACTTGGCCCTTTTTGCAGGGTCATCCCTGAACTTTTTGCCTACCTCCTGTCTTTTTTTCTGACCTGTTGTTGGCCGCTTTATGACTCTGGGCACCTTACCACTGCTGATCAGTGCTAAGGTGCATATGCTCTCCCTATGGTAAAATGTTGATGTTGATTGGTGTCCATGTTTGGCTTATTTGGTTTACTGTCAGCCCCTAGTAAAGTGCACCACGAGTGCCAGGGCTTATAAATACAAATGCCGCTGGTGGGCTGCAGCACTGGTTGTGCCACCCACAGAAAGCGGCCCAGTAAAACGTGTCTAGGGTCTGCCATTGCAGAACCTGCGTGCTGTCTGGTACTGTCGCGCTGATTGCGCAAGTGCACCTACTTGCCAGTCCCTAAACCTTCCCTTAACTACATATTAGCCACCCCTATAGTAGGCCTAAGGGCAGGGTGCATTGTAGGCATAAGGTAGGACATGCCCTGATGTGTGTGGCATGACCTAATAGTGAATTACAGCCATTTTCGTTTTTCACTATTGAAGGCTACCTGCTCTCCATAGGCCAGAATGGGCTGCTGGAATTATTACACTCTATAATCCCAGCGGACTCAGAGAGCATGGTAGAAAGTCAAGTTTAGTATGCCCAGACTCAGAATAATAAAATACTTATTTTAGTAAAGTTTATTTTAATATCCTGTGTTTGCAAATACTACTGTTAGAAAGTTAGTATTTACTTGCCTAAGCCATTTCAGTCTGCCTCTGGTGTGCGTGTGTGTGCTGCCTAGTTCAGTGAGGGGCAGGGCTGGGGAATTCCAGGAGACAGGCTGGCTGCCAGGTGGTGGGTAGAGAGATTACACCAGGATGGGTGGGAGGAGTACTCCTTGGCTCTGAATAGGCCAGTGCTCTGCCACCACAATGCTGGCTCCGCCCCCTGTGGAGCGGCTGATGTCTCTGCCCTGTGCACTGAAAGGAAAGCGCAGAGTCACCACAACAAAGTGCTCCAGAACTGGACTGAGCCAGGCCCCCTGGCGACAAAGAACAAAATAAACTGTGTATAAAAGAAGGAGCCCTGCTCCTAAGAAATCAGATCCTGTTTACGCCAAGACAAACCTCTGCCCGAAGAGAAGGACCTGGGAAAGCTGCATGGAGGAGTACTGTCTCTAAGCCTGAGAGACTGGCCTGTGGTGGGTGCCTTGCTGCAAGAAGGAGAGGAAGAAGACTGAGAAAGACTTTTATTTCAACTTGTGCTTTAAAAACAATCTCCAAGGGCTTGCTTGTGAACTTGCCACCTGATCTGCGCCCCAGACAGTGGGCGCTACCTTTCCCTGGAAGAAGAGGAAGCTGCTGTGGGGGGTTTTGCTAACGCTGACCCCAGAACAACCTATGTGCCCCAATCTCTCTGAGCACCACGACCTCCACCCGACCGTGCTGCTGCGAGCACGGTGACGGCCTGCCTGCCTGGCCTGAACAAAGTAAACAGCTGCCCCCTCGAGCCAGACCTCGCAACATGAGGAAAGACTGCCTGTGTCCAAGCGCCGAGCCTCTGCGACCCCGGGCCGTAGAGACCACTGTGAGGACCGAAGACGCCCTGGTTCGCCGATCCTTGCCGATGCCGACAGCGCTGCATGCTGAGAATCACCCCCGAGCTGCCCCTCCTGCTTCCAACCTTTGAGGTGTGCTGTGACTTCTGAAAGCGCCCCACGAAGCATCGCCGTCCACTGAGCAAGCGGGACTGCAACGCGACGCGGGACGCCCTTCTCAAGACTGCTTTGGCCGCCGCGACTTCCCCCGTAAAAGAATAAGGTACTGTGAGCAAGCGCCTTGGTACGACGCGTACTTGTCTTCGTACGGTCCGTACTGCGCTGTCGACCCGCCACGCTACTCACGTGGGAAGTGTGAGCCTTTGTGCGGTTCGCACCAAGCCCATCCGGCGCGTCCCGGTACCTGTACGGTCCGTACAGTGTTAAAGAACCAGACGCTGCTCATGCAGGAAGCGTGAAGAGTGGCAAGAGGCGTACGGGACTCGTACGACGCATACCTACGAAGGTACGGCCCGTACAGCTTGAGTCCGAGTACGCGTGCTCAAGCGGGAAGCGTGAGGAATCGTACGACGCGTCCAAAAAGGCCCTACGAAGCGCACAGACCCCCAGAAAGTGCAGATTGCACTAAAAGTGACCATTTTAAGAACTGTGTCCTCCTGAAAAGTATTTACAAGTAACTGGAACCCTCTGCTGAAGTCAAAGACTGTACTTTGAAGCCTGCCTAGAGAAATTATATAAAGAAGTATATTTTTACAAGTACAGTCTCGTGTCCCTGTGTGGTGGGTTGGTGGTCGTTTTGTGTGATACTTCAAGTGCTTAACCTAATGCCCTCTGGAACCTAGCCTGACTGCTCGCGCCACGTTACCTAGAGGGTGAGCAGGGGTTATTTTTCAAGAGGTAATCCTTCGCCCTGACTTAGAGGAAAGGGTCCCTGCTTGTCGCAAGTGCATACCTGCGCCAACCAGAGACCCCGGATTCTAACAGTCAGCCTTCTGCTTATGAAAGCTACTGGCTGATCCTGACCTTCTTCATTCAATTGTGACAGTACAGCCCCAACCCCCAATTCAGATGCATCAGTTTGAACAATTAACTTTTAGGAGAAGTCAGGACTCTGCAGAATGGGAGCAGTGCACATGGCCTGCTTCAGGTCATCAAATGCCTTTTGACAGCTAGCTGTCCACTGAACCTTTTTGGGTATTTTCTTAGAAGTTAAGTCATTCAAGGGTGTCACTATTGATCCATACCCTTTGACAAATCTCCTATAGTACCCAGTCAGGCCTAATAATATCTTTCACACTGCATACGGCTCCCGTGGGTCCCCTGTGTCACTACCTTGGGTGGTTCCTTGGGGTCCCAGAGATTCTACAGGCTCTAGGCCTTGTGTCTATCCCAGTCGTGGTTCTTATACCACTTTATTGGTATACGGTTTGTTAAGCCCCTAGGGCCCAAACGTTTATTTGTGCTATTACTGATACTTGCTAACTTGTAAACAAAGTACTTCGATCTCCAGTCTCATAAAGAGACTAGAGGGGTGTGTTCTATCTTAAATACATATATTTTTAATACATACCTGGTGTGGTTTTATATACTAAAAACCCCTTATGGTGAATGGTTAAAGACAATCTTGTGTGAAAGCTATCCTAGTGGTAGCTATGGAGAGCAGCCTTCAGGCTAAGTCTTGAAGGAATGTAAAGCAGCTTGTTTTACCAGTCTATAATCTCTTGAATGATCAAATGAAAAGACAACCACTCCAGGTATATATTCAAAATATATGTATTTAAGGTTAAACACACCCCTCTAGTCTCTTTATGAGACTGGAGTTCGAAGTACTAAAGTTACAAGTGATTAAGCATCAGTAAAAGCACAAATACACGTTTGAGCCCTAGGGGCGCACCAAACCATATACTAAAAAAATGGTATAAGAACCACGACTGTAATAGGCACTAGTGTGCCTATTACCTCTAGAATCGCTGGGACCCCAAGGAACCACCCAAGGTAGTAACACAGGGGACCCACGGGAACTGTATGCAGTGTGGAAATACAACCGCGGTTTCCTTTTACTTTCTATGGGGAATGTTGCAGTTGGAATTTTAAAGATTAGGGACACTTCTAATCGAGTCAGGACCAAACCCTCTTGGACTTAGGTAGTTCTAGGGCTAACACCCACGGGAGCACTGGAGTACTCGAGTTACCTCACCCAGGGAAGCCGGGTGCATAGGTTTCTTTTGGTGTCGGGTCGATTTGTCGATTTCAATGGAAGCCTGCAAAAAACTGCTGCTGCCGGGAAGTGTCGAGTGCTGCGGTATCAGCGACCAGAAAGGACCCAATAAACCTTGGCAACTGCAAGTCACAGGAAATCAGTGAAAGGACTGCGGTGCTGATCAGCAAGGTCTGATGGACTCACCCAGCGAGGCTATGTAAGAGTAAGTCTGGAGCAACCAGAAAAGCCTCAGCAGAAATAGAGTTGCCTTCGTAGGGACCTGCAAGCCAACGGGCTAGTGATCGCGAAGGAGCCTCAAGCGGTCGCACTAGAAGCTGGCCCACGGGTCACTTTTGGAATGGAGGTCAACAATCTTTGGTCCAGGAGGTGCTCAAGGCTGGTGCTACTCAGAGCCCAAAGCACAACTTTGAGGATGACCAGGTATAGCCACGGGCCTCAGCTTTGCTGTGAACTCAAGGTTGCCTCAGCGAAGTCTGGAAATCCAAATCTGGGGATGCAGAGACTTTGGCATCCGGCGGGAGCTTCAGAATTGCAGACCAGTCAGTTGCTTCTTTGGTGCCTGCCAAGCAGGGGAGTCACTCCTTGACCCCAAGGGAGATTTCTTCAGTCTTCTGGTCGTGATAGAAAGTCGAAGGTCCAGGATATATGTTGCAGAGGTTCGTCCAGGGTAATCTAAAGTCCTAGGGACTGGATTCCTATACTTATACTAAGTTTAGGGAATGGACTAACTCTAAGGCCCCACTTATGGGTGGACCTAGGGTGGGGGTGGTTACACCCCTTCCCCTTTGTCGCGTTTCACGCCAGAGCAGGGCCTGAGTGCCCCTGCTACTGGTTTGAACTGGTCTATGCACAGGGAAGCACTCCAAAATGGCACCACAGGTCTGCTACTGCAGCCTGGGTAAGGGTGTGCTTGCACCCCTTACAGTGGTATAGGCTACCTATATCACTACCATTGTACAGACACATATAAACCTATAAGCCACTCCTATGGCAGGCCTGGACGATCCTGAAGGCAGAGTACTTTGTTTTATGTGAGAGGGTGCTCAAGCATGAGCTGAGCCCCTCTGCAGCTTTCAAAAATCCTTCCTTATGGCTGTTCTGTGACACAGCCATACCGTATACTCTTAAGTGCATTATAACCTCGCGGTAAATGCTAACTTTGGGATGGCTGCATCAAAACATGTTGTGTTTGGTGTCAAACACTTTGGAATACTACCCCCCGCCAGTTCTGGCGGCGGGGGTAGCATTCCACCCTTCTAGAGGGAGAGACATGTTCACACTGGTCAAACCCGGTAGGACTTTCCGGAGCCCTGGCATCACAAAAAGGATACCTCTGCCACAGACACGGGTCTGGCCTCCTGCTGCTGACCGAAACTCAGGCAGAGGAGGCCTGGACAATAGGTTTCCTGTCGAAGGGAGGTGTAACCACCTCCCCAGACAGGCAGATGTGTATTGGGGATGGGCGGGAGCACTCTCTGGTGCTTTGAAGTCCTGCATTGGGGGCACGTTTGCTGTCCCTGTGCATAGCCCAGTTCGAACTTGTTGCAGGGGCTACCTGCCCCTGCTCTGGCGTGAAACTGGACAAAGGAAATGGGTGTAACCACCCCTCTTTCCAAGCCCACCCATAGGTGGGGCCTTAGAGTTAGTCCATCCCCTAAACTTGGTATAAGTATAGGAATCCAGTCCCTAGGATTTTAGATTGCCCTGGACGAAACTCTGCAACATAAATCCTGGACCTTCGACGTTCTATCCTGTCTAAAAGACTGAATAAATCTCCCTTGGGGTCAAGGAGTGACTCCCCTGCTTGGCAGGCACCAAAGAAGCAACTGACTGGTCTGCATCGCTGAAGCTCCCTCCGGATGCCGAAGTTTTTCCATCACCAGAGGTGGACTTCCAGACTTCACCACGGCAACCCTGTGTCCACAGCAAAGCTGAGGCCCGTGGCTACCGTGGGTGATGTGGAACCGTGACCCCTGGACACCGTGAACTTTTGCAGCAATACTATCTTCCTGGTCCTTCTTGAAGTTGTGCTTTGGGCTCCGAGTAGCCCCAGGCTTGAGCACCTCCTGCACCGAAGATTGTTGGCCTCCACTCCACGAGTGACCCGTGGGCTAGCTGCAAGTGCGACTGCTCAAGGCTTCTTCGCGATCACTAGCCCGTTGGCTTGCAGGTCCCCACGAAAGCGACTCCTTTTCTACTTGGACTTTTCTGGTTGCTCCAGACGTGCCCTGACTTACCCTCACTGGGTGAGTCCCTCAGACCTTGCTTGTCTGCACCGCAGTCCTTTCTCTGAATTCCAGTAACTTGCCTTTGTCAAGGCTTGTTGGGTCCATCCTGGTCGCCGATGCCGCAGCACTCGACAGACTTCATGGCACAGCTCGAATCCGGCTCATGGACTTTGTCGATGCCTCCTGGACCTTGTGGCTGAAGAGTCAAGACACCCATCAACTTACCTGAAGCCCCCGACATCTGTGGGCATTGGTCCATCCTGCCATTGGTCACTGGCTAATGACCCAGACTCTGTCCCCTCTGCTTTCAGGTTCCTTCCATCCTAGATCCAAGCTTGGATCTCTTCGGAGACTTCTCCTCTTCACGGCAGCATCAGTTCTTTGCAGGTTTCCATTGAAATCGACAACGCTACCCGACACCAAAAGACACCTATGCCCCCGGCTTCCCTGGGTGAGGTAACTCAAGTACTCCGGTGCTCCCGTGGGTGCTAGCCCTAGAACTTCTTAAGTCCAAAAGGATTTGGTCCTGACTCGATTCTAAGTGCCCCTAATCTTTAAATTTCCAACCGCTACATTGCCCATAGAAGCTAACAGGAACCCGCGGTTGTGTTTACACACTGCATACAGTCCCTGTGGGTCCCCTGTGTCACTACCTTGGGTGGTTCCTTGGGGTCCCAGTGATTCTACAGGCTCTAGGACTTGTGTCTATTCAAGTTGTGGTTCTTATACCACTTTTTTGGTATATGGTTTGGTACGCCCCTAGGGCCCAAACGTGTATTTGTGCTATTACTTGCTAACTTCATAAAGAGACTAGAGGGGTGTGTTCTATATTAAATACATATATTTTTAATATATTACTGGCGTGGTTGTCTTTTCATTTGATCATTCAAGAGATTATAGACTGGTAAAACAAGCTGTTTAACATTCCTTCAAGACTTAGCCTGAAGGCTGCTCTCCAAAGCTAACACTAGGATAGCTTTCACATAAGGTTGTCTTTAACCATTCGCCATAAGGGGTTGTTTGGACTGAAACAAGGTTCCCACTAGAACTAGTGGACAGCATATATCAGGCCACCTTCTCACAGGAAGGAACCTGAAAGCAGAGGGGACAGAGTCTGGGTCACTTACCAGTGACCAAGGGCACGATAGACCAATGCCCACAGATGTTGGGTGCTTCAGGTGAGTTGATGGGTGTCTTGACTCTTCAGCGCCTCCTGGACGAGGTCCAGGAGGCGCCAATGACAACCAGGAGCTGAATTCGACCTGTCCCACGAAGTCTGTCGAGTGCTGCAGTGTCAGCAACTAGATTGGACTCAACAAGCCTTGGCAATGGCAAGTCACTGGAATTCAGACTGCGGTGCAGACCAGCAAGGTCTGAGGGACTCGCCCAGCGAGGGTAAGTCAGGGTACGTCTGGAGCAACCAGGGAAGCCCAAGTAGAAGAGGAGTTGCCTTCATGGGGACCTACTAGCCAACAGGCTAGCGATCGTGAAGGAGCCTCGAGCGGTCGCACTTGAAACTGACCCACGGGTCACTTGAGGAGTGGAGGCCAGCAATCTTCGGTGCAGAAGGTGCTCAAGGCTGGGGCTACTTGGAGGCCAAAGCACAACTTCGAGGAGGACCAGGAAGATAGTTTTGCTGCAAAAGTTCACGGTGTCCAGGGGTCATGGTTCCACATCACCCACGATAGCCATGGGCCTCAGCTTTGCTGTGGACTTAGGGTAGCCTCGGGAAGTCTGGAAATGATGCAAAGACTTCTGCGTCCGGCGGGAGCTTCAGCGATGCAGACCAGTCAGTTGCTTCTTTGGTGCCTGCCAAGCAGGGGAGTCACTCCTTGACCCCAAGGGAGATTTCTTCTGTCTTCTAGTCGAGATAGAGAGTCGAAGGTCCAGTATATATGTTGCAGAGTTTCGTCCAGGGTAATCTAAAGTCACGAGGACTGGTTCCCCTACTTATACTAAGTTTGGGGGTTGGACATACTCTAGGGACCCACGTATGGGAGGGTTTGGAAAGAGGGTTGGTTACATATCCAGTTTCATGCCAATGCAGGGGCAGGTAGCCCCTGCAACCGGTTTGACCTGGGCTATGCACAGGGACACCAAATGTACCCCCAGTGGAGGACTTGAAAGCACCAGAGAGTGCTCCCGCCCATCCCCAATACACATCTGCCTGTCTGGAGAGGTGGTTACACCTCCCTGGGACAGGAAACCTATTGTCCAGGCCACCATTGCCGGAGTTTCGGTCAGCAGCAGGAGGCCAGACCCGTGTCTGTGGCAGAGGCATTCATTTTGTGATGCCAGGGCTCAAGAAAGTCCTACCGGGTTATACCAGTGTGAACATGTCTCTCCCTCGAGATGGGTGGAATGCTACCCCCGCTGCCAGAACTGGTGCGGGGTAGTATTCCAAAGCGTTTGACACCAAACACGACATGATTCCGTGCAGCCATCCCAAAGTTAGCATTTACCGCAAGGTTATAATGCACTTAAGAGTGTAAGGTGAGGCTGCACCACAAACAGCATCAGAGGAGATACTTTGAACGCTGCAGAGGGGCTCTGCTCATGCAGGGGCACCCTCTCACATAAAAACCAAGCGCTCTGCCTGCAGGATTGTTAAGGCCTGCCATAGGAGTGACTTATAGGTTTTATATGTGTATGCAATGGTAGTGATGTAGGTAGCCTAGGTAAGGGGGTGCAAGCACACCCTTACCCAGGCTGCAGTAGCAGACCTGTGGTGACATTTTGGAGTGCTTCCCAGGGGTGGCATAATACATGCTTCAGCCCCTTGTAGGCCTCTGAGGTACCTATGCCCTAGGTACATAGTATACCATATACTAGGGGATTATAACGCACTCCATAATACATTAGGAAATGTCTAAAATGGTACATGTAAACCATTTTAGAGAGGAGGCAGCTAGGCTGTGGTCCTGATTAGCAGGGCTACAGCCAGACTAAGGTCGAAAAACAGTGAAACACCAGCAAAAAGTGGGGGTAACCATGTGAAGCAGATCCTACTCTCCTACACCAGTCTCCCTGGCTTCTCACTGTCCAGCATGTGTCTGGCAGCTCAGAAAGTGCACATTTTCATACAGCGCGTCATTGAGGTGTCCTGAACTTAGGCTCCTGGCCCTCCCAACTTCCGTTAATGTTTATTATTAAAAGCAAATGCGATGGGTGCCCGTGTGGTACTTTGTGTTTCCTTTAACCCCCTGGCTGCGGCGTGAATTCCCCCGCGAGGCTCAACATTCCAATCGCGGGCGTGGCTTGGACGACCCCCGGACGTCTTGCGCACAAGCCCACTGTAGCTCATGATGGCCAGGGGCCGTCATGAGCATGCAAGGGGTTAATCCCCTTGCCCTCTCTGTGGGGAAAGGACACTACCAGGGTAGTGACATAACACAACATTATTTCTGCTCCCTCAGAAATTGGTGAGACCCCCACATCTCACAGAAATTGACAGGCCTCAGTCTGGGGGCCTCCTGAGGGGGGCCCACAGCAGGCCACAGGGGCTGCAGGGCCCCGCATGACGCCCCTCCTTCGGGGCGTCACTCTGCGGCCCAGCAAGTCTTGTTGTGAATCGCGGTATCTGAAAAGGTGAGTGTTAGAAATGGGATTTCTGGTTGGCTAGGGCTTGCGCCAAAGCCAGGCAGAAACCACCACTCTAGTCAGGGCAAGGAAGTTACACGCCAAAGATAACCCCTGCTCACCCCCTTGGTAGCTTGGCACGAGCAGTAAGGCTTATCCCGGAGGCAATGTGTAAAGCGTTTGCGCGCGCACCCAGCAACAACACCCAAGGCCCACCACAAAAGAAACTCCACACAAGGTTATATATAAAAATAGCCTTTGTATTATACCAAAACACATTAGATAATAAATACACACTTTACAATGTGCCACTGGCACGGGCAGAATTTACAGGGGGATTATCTACATGGGACAGGGCCTCATGGACCACTGTCAGGAATAAGCACTTTTACAACTAGCACTTTGTAGAACTAGCACGTTGTAGAATTAGCACTTTCTAGGAATAACACTTTAGAACATAGCACATACAATCACTGTAGCACCAATTAGAAAATGAAGTGCACAACCAGTAACCACTGGTAACAGGTAAGTACCACCTACGCAACCCTAACCACCTTAGGAAAATATTACGCAGGGAACCATGAACACACCAGCATAACCTATACTAGGAAAAACCCTCTCCTACGCATAGGTACAGCTAGAAATAAACATAGCATAAAGGAAAGGCACATTGCGCAACAGTACACAGGTAAACATACCCAGGTACCCTAGGTGAGGGCACAACACCAGAAAACTGTCTCCAGGCCAACTTGGCCTATCAGGGGCTCAAACGCCCTTTGTCACAAAGTCAGGGCAAGGCTGCGCAGGCTGCGCAAGCCAAAGCGCGAAGGGGCACAACCTAAACGGTGCAGCGGCCCACTAAGTGCTGGGCAGCTGGGACGATGAGCTTGGGCACCACGGTGCCTTTTAAATCAAACGTGTCACGCGTGGGAGCCTCTCTGGGCTCTTACAGAACAATGCCCCCAAAACAGCGTGGGAGCCTCGTGGGCTCTAGGACTAAAATATGCCCCAAAACGTTGGAGCGGCCCGCTGCCTTCCGGGGCCGCTCCTATCAGCAACAACAAATGCCCCCGAGTAACGTTGGAGCCTCTTGGGCTCAAGGAAATAGACCGGTCTGGGACCGGCACCCACAACACACACACGGAGTCCCCCAGCCCTTTCTAACTCACCGGGCTGCTCTCTGGGGACTCCGCTCCTCTTCGCCGGCCTGCTGGCTCCCGCAGCCTCCTCCCGCGTGCCTCAGAGCTTCCGGGCCGACGGCCGGTGCGGGGGAGTCTCCGGGGCTTCCCTCCACCTCACGGGAGCCCCCGCCTGGGACTCCGGGACTTCCTGGTTCCGGGACAGTCCTGGGGCATGAGCAGTAGCCCCGCTCCAGCTTCCACAGGCCTGACGTCCTCGAGGACGCTCTCCGGTTGCCGGGCAACTCCCGGCGTGAGCACCAATCCCAGCGCGGCTCCCCTCTAATGTCAGCGGGGTGCCGGCGTGGAGCTGTGGCAAGGTCGGACGCAATACGGGGTAGGCTCCCGTGGTTTAAGCATAAAGTCCCTGGCGGGGTGAGCACCCACTAGGGATATAAATCAGTGGATATACGGGGTAGGCTCCCGTTCTTTAAGTACACAAAGCGGGGTGGGCACCCGCGACAGGCACAAGTATGCGGGGTGGGCTCCCGCGCCGTAAATACGTACAATCGCGGGGGGGGGGAATCTCAACGCCGGGGATTCCCTTTCCAAAAATGATCGCAGCCTGGGGCTGCAGTGGAACATCAGCAGCGCTGCTCCTCTTGGGCCACCAAACAGAGGGCTCACCGTAATTGAGGATACAGCGCTTCCCAGGCGCTGAAGGCAAGGTTCAGGAGCAAAGTTCTTCTAGGAGGCAGGGGGGCAAGGGCTGGGCCCAGGGGCCAGCTCACAGGGCCCTCCAGGCAGGGAGGCAGTCCCCAGTGGCGGTCTCTCCTGGCGCCCGGCAGCAACAGGCCCCCCTCAGGTTTAGGATCAGAAGAACCTTTTGTAAGGGGACACAGCCCCTTTTTATACACATATCCCTTTGTCTCAAGGTGCAGGGGAGGGGCGAACCAGATGCAACTGGTTCTTGAGCACTTTGTTTTGCTCAGCCCCTCTCCCTATTCACAGGACAGGCCAGGGTCATCAGTCGCACCACAGGGGGCGGAGCCAGCATTGTGTGGGGAAAGCCCAGCCCTATTCAGGTCCCAGGTGTACTCCTCCCACCCATCTGGCTGCTGATCTCCCCATTCACCACTGGGTGACTCCTCCTGACTCTGGGGATTCCGTAGCCCGTCACATGACCTCAGCCAGCCAATCGCCAGATAAGGCACACATTTCACACTGCACACAGAAGTGCCCGCTTCTAGAAGTGGCACTTCCACACTAGATACATGCACGCCGCACACATCATCGCGCAGCATTTCATCACACGAGTCCATACATACCAAACTCGCACCTGCACTCCCCACGCATCAGGAACTACCAGGGACACATACATTCCCCCATGCATTCCTATGAGAGGGCAGGCCAACCTCAATACACGCACGCACTTTACCCTGGGACACAGTGGTAAAGTGCGCAGAAGCCAAAAATCACTACACCAGGTCACAATAAAAAGCAAAACGTTTAGGGGTGAACCTGCCAGAAGGGCCAAGTCCAACAGTGAGGTCAAACCATAACCCTGCCAGCACCTCTATGATGAACTGTAGACAGGTGCACGACAGACCAGGGACCCAAAGGTTGCTTCCTGTCGTGCACGTCTGGGCTGTACGAACATGCCTTCTTTAACTCCATCATTTTTTAGGTCCTGCCACACAGTGAGACCACATGACACATTTTGCCATGATTTGACATGCAGATACCACTTCCTCTTTGAGGGGAAACCACGAGGTGCTGCTCTGTAAAGCAGAAGTGTTTCCAAAGAAAGTGTGGGGGAGAGCGCTGCGAGCAGGACTGTTTGTCACGTACAATCTGTGATGAAACATTTGTGAGCTGTGAAAGAGGGAGCGATGCTGTAAAGGTAAGAGACTTTGCTGCCTGATTGCAACCAATCACAGGTCTGCCTGCCTGAGGGAATTCTCTGGGCCGATGCAATGGCCACTGACATAGGTGGTGGATTTTAGTGAGGGGAAGTTTGTGCCCGAATGTAGGGAAGAAGTGTCTCCCCCGCCATTACTGGTTTACTAGAATCCGGCCATAATTGAAAAATAAATGGAAAATGCCTTCAGATTTGTCTCTTGGCTGTGCAGTGGTATGCTGTGCAGTGGTATGCCGTGCAGTGGTATGCCGTGCAGTGGTAAGCCGTGCAGTGGTAAGCCGTGCAGTGGTAAGCCATGCAGTGGTATGCCTTGCAGTGGTATGCCATGCAGTGGTAAGCCGTGCATTGGTATGCCATACAGTGGTAAGCCATGCAGTGGTAAGCCATGCAGTGGTATGCCGTGCAGTGGTATGGTGGGTAATGTCTGCTAGGTATGTTACCGGGCACTCTAGGATCTCTCTGATGTGCCTTGGGGTCCTGGGTGATGGCTGAGGTACTGGGTGTTATCTGGGTCTCTGATATGAAGTGCTCTGCAAAGTGTGCGGCTGTGCTGCGCACTGCAGTGCTTTGTATCCCATGGGCTATGCAGTGGGTGTGTGCTGCTGGTATTGTCACTGGGTTGTGCAGTGCTTTGTATTCCATAGGCTACGCAGTGGGTGTGTGCTGCTGGCATTGTCGCTGCACTGTGCAGTGCGTTGTATTCCATAGGCTATTCAGTAGGTGTGCGCTGCTGGATATTGTCGCTGTGCTGCGCAGTGCTATGTATTCCGTAGGCTATGCAGTGGATGTCTGCTGCTTGTTCTTGTCACTGGGTTGTGTAGTGCTTTGTATTCCATAGGCTGTGCAGTGGGTGTGTGCTGCTGGTATTGCCGCTGTGTTGTGCAGTGCGTTGTTTCCATAGGCTACGCAATGGGTGTGTGCTGCTGGGTATTGTTGCTGCGCCGTGCAGTGCTTTGTATTCCATAGGCTATGCAGTGGGTGTGTGCTGCTGGTATTGTCGCTTTGCTGTACAGTGCTTTGTATTCCATGGACTATGCAGTGGTTGTGTGCTGCTGGGCATTGTCACTGTGCCGTGCAGTGCGTTGTATCCCATAGGCTATTCAGTGGGTGTGTGCTGCTGGTTATTGTTGCTGTGCTGCGCAGTGCAGTGCTTTGTATTCCATGGGCTATGGAGTGGGTGTGTGCTGCTGGGTGTTGTTGCTGTACTGCGCAGTGCAGTGCTTTGTATTCCATAGGCTATGCAGTGGATGTGTGCTGTCGGTTATTGTTGCTGTGCTGCACAGTGCTACGTATTCCGTAGGCTGTGCAGTGGATGTCTGCTGCTTGTTCTTGTCGCTGTGTTGTGCAGTGCGTTGTATTCCATAGGCTACGCAGTGGGTGTATGTGCTGCGCAGTGCTTTTTATGCCAACGTCTACGCAGTGGGTGTGTGCTGCTAGGCATTGTTACTGTGTTGTGCACTGCTTTGTATTTCATGGACTATGCAGTGGGTGTGTGCTCCTGGTTATTGTCGCTGTGCTGTGCTGTGCAGTTCTATGTATTCCATAGGCTATGCAGTGGGGGCCCGATTCACAGAACTAACTTAAGGCAAAATCCTAAATATACTATCATTTCCTCATTTTGATATTCTCAGAAGGCACTTACTTATTGATGAGTAATTGCCTTCAGTGAATACCAAAATGAGTAAGTGCCTTCTGTGAATACCAAAATGAGTAAGTGCCTTCTGTGAATACCAAAATGAGTAAGTGCCTTCTGTGAATACCAATATGGTAATAGGTTTAGGATTTTGTCTTAAGTTAGTTCTGTGAATCGGGCCCTGGGTGTCTGCTACTTGTTCTTGTCGCTGTGCTGTGCAGTACTTTGTATTCCATGGGTAATGCAGTGGGTGTGTGCTGCTAGTATTGTTGCTGTGCTGTGCAGTGATTTTTATTTCATAGACTATGCAGTGGGTATGTGCTACTGGTTATTGTAGCTGTGCTGTGTAGTGCTATGTATTCCATAGGCTATGCAGTGGATGTGTGCTGCTGGTTATTCTCGCTGTGCAGCGCAGTGCTTTGTATTCAATAGGCTACGCAGTGGGTGTGACCTGCTGGTTATTGTTGCTGTGCTGTGAAGTGCTTTGTATTCTATGGGCTATGCAGTGGATGAGTACTGCTGGTATTGTCGCTGTGCTATGCTGTGCAGTGCAGTACTTTGTGTTCCATGGACTATGCACAGGATGTGTGGCTGCTGGTTATTGTCACTGTGCTGCACAGTGCTTTTTCTTCCATAGGCTACACAGTGGGTGTGCACTGCTGGTATTGTCACTGTGCTGTGCAGTGATTTGTATTCCATGGACTATGCAGTGCGTGTGTGCTGCTGGCTATGGTCGCTGTGCTCTGCAGTGCTTTGTATTCAATAAGCTGTGCAGTGGGTGTGTGCTGCTGGTTATTCTCACTGTGCTGTGCAGTGCTTTGTATTCCATCGGTGATGCAGTGGGTGTTTGCTGCTGGTTATTGTCGCTGTGCTGTGCAGTGCTTTGTATTCCATGGGCTATGCAGTGGGTTTGTGCTGCTGGTATTGTTACTGTGTTGTGCAGTGCTTTGTATTTCACGAACTATGCAGTGGGTGTGTGCTGCTGGTTATTGTCGCTGTGCTGTGCATTTCTATGTATTCCATCGGCTATGCAGCGGGTGTGTGCTGCTGGGTATTCTTGCTGTGCTACTCACTTCTTTGTATTCCATAGGCTATGCAGTGGGGGCCCGATTCACAGAACTAACTTAAGGCAAAATCCTAAATATACTATCATTTCCTCATTTTGAAATTCTCAGAAGGCACTTACTTATTGATGAGTAATTGCCTTCAGTGAATATCAAAATGAGTAAGTGCCTTCTGTGAATACCAATATGGTAATAGGTTTAGGATTTTGTCTTAAGTTAGTTCTGTGAATCGGGCCCTGGGTATCTGCTACTTGTTCTTGTCGCTGTGCTGTGCAGTACTTTGTATTCCATGGGTAATGCAGTGGGTGTGTGCTGCTAGTATTGTTGCTGTGCTGTGCAGTGATTTTTATTTCATAGACTATGTAGTGGGTGTGTGCTGCTGGTATTGTCGCTGTGCTGTGCAGTGCTTTGTATTCCATTAGCTGTGCAGTGGTTGTGTGCTGCTGGTTATTCTCGCTGCGCTGTACAGTGCATTGTGTTCCATGAGCTGTGCAGTGGGTGTGTGCTGCTGCGTATTGGCACTGTGCTGTGCAGTGCTGTACTTCATATTCCATAAGCTGTGTAGTAGGTGTGTGCTCCTTGAACTATTTGCAGGCACCTGTTGGAGGCGCAGCCCTTACCTGCTGGCTGTGCTACGAGGGCTGGGCGCTGTGTGACTTCTTTCCCTATCGCCGCTGTGGTGCTGAGTGCGGCCGAGACTACATCTCCCAGGCTCCTTTGCCCTCGGCCCGGATCCCGGAAGCGGCATTTCGCGCCCGAAGGCGCTTTAAAAACGACCCCGCCCTCCGCATCGCGGGAACGCGCGCAGGCGGCGCCGGGAGAAGCCCGGGACAAGGGCGGGACCGTCTGTGGCCGTCCGGGGCCGAAGGAGGCCGGGCTGGGCCACCCCCCCGAATTCTACCGTTCGTTGGCGTTAGTTATAAAGGTACTGTGACTATTTCCAGAGGTCGCGATTTATCCCATGCAACTTATGCCCTATACATGAGGCGGATCGAAATTTTCTGCTTAAGGTTGCCTGTGCAGGGTGTGCAGTTGCCCTTGTAAGACGTTCACGACGGCCCCTGATTTTATGGTTAACCCCTAACCTGTTGTGTTCTACAGGACTTTTGTTTCTTTTATTTTTCCTTATTATTGTATGTATTATTACGGGGTTAATTTTATTTCTGCTATATAGATATTGTTGTGTGTCTACATAGCTGGACTCATTTCATTATAAGTGCTTTGTAATTGGCCGTGTTTTCTTGCTGTATATATTTTGACATTTGGTAACATGTCCAGGTCCACAGGGACATCTAGGCCTTCTATTTCTACGCTTGATAACTATTTAGTCAAGGTCGTAGATAAGATCAACAAGGAACGCAGATTGTCCCTGGGTTTGATTAGTAATGAAGGCCCTGAATGCCTGAGCCACCCAGTTTCTGTTGACATTCATTCCCCCGAGGACTGTCAGGCACAGACTCATATAGACTCTCTAGTGAGGACTGATATATGTGTAATAGAACCAACTCAGGTCTCTCCACTCGACACTGATCCTCCCGAAGTTTTTGAGATTAGTAGGTCTCCTAAGGTTACCGCAGATTCGACCCCTGTGGCCCCTAAAATGCATAGAGTGTTAAGATCAGGGACGCACTTTAATAGAACTGCACCGCCAAAAAAGCCAGTTTGTAAATGTAAGAAGATTGTGGTCTCTGATCCTAAGAAAGCCACATCTGATCATACCTGTTCTAATAATACCGTTAATACCAGCCAAATGATATTGGCCCCAGATCAGCTTGAGTTGTTAATTGGTATTATTGATAGTAGGTTTGGCAAAATTATTACACCTCTTTTAGACAAACTGGAGGTTGTGTCGAGGGAAATGAACAGATTAAGTGAATTAGTGCAATCACGACTGATCCCCTTAAGTAGTTCCCATCCGCACACTACGGCTGGTGCTACAGTGGGGTTAGTCGGTAATAGGGTACTACACTCAAAGGAAGTATCCGATATTGGGCAGACTCGCGCTGATACCATCAGTCCCCTACAACCGGTAAACGGGACTAATTTAGTTAACGAGAGGCAGGGGCATGTTGGTAATATAATACAACCTACTTCTCGGGATATATCCACTGTGATTTCATCTAAGCCTCCCTGTCCTAATAACATCTCCGATAATGTAGCTATCCAAGTCAAGGGGACTGCGGCAAGGTCCGATGGCAGGGGGAATTTTAATTTTAATAACCCAGACCTACCCCAACCCAATTTGCCACCCGATTGTGCACCATATGTGGCAGTATTAACCAATGTGCCACCTATTAGAGAGGACGGCCTCTATCGCCACACCGAATCTCACGACTCTCTCAAAAATAAAACTGTGGCATGGCTCAATCGTGAATGTGGCTTTCCTGTGGCTCTGGCGGATCAAATTTTGTCTACCACCAGAACCAATTGGATTGGAAGGTCCCCTAAAGTTATCTCTGGTGATTGTATTATTATTAATTTTGGTAACCCCCATCTTGCCACGACAGCCCTGATCCATGCTTCGTCCCGCCCCAACACCGGTCAGGGTATCTCACTCCGCCCTCTGGGGTATTTCTATAGCCATCATATGGAACACCTCCCAGCGCATCAGGGGGGTGCAAGATTGAGGAGAGAAGAGATGTCTAGTTGGATAAACAGTCCCCAGATTCTTACTGCCAATCGTTTTCAATGCCTGAGTGGGCTGGATCAAAATGATTGACAGGAGACGGATGAAGCACTAGAGTTAAATGAAAATTCTCCCACTATGGATAAAACGCCCGTTCCCATCATAAACACGGAACTTCGTACGGAGGAGGAGGTAACTCCTCAGGAAAGTGGCATAATAGGTTATCCGGCATTAGACGGAGAGTTCGGTAATATTGCCACCCCCGTACAGGCAAATAATATTACTGATCCAGGGACGGATGTCTATGGTCTATCTGGTTGCTACATTGTAAGCTGGAACATCGCCGGAATTAGATCTAAAACTGAGAGTCTAGGGTGGCTCGAATTTTTAAATCTCTTCGATATAATTTGTTTGCAGGAAACATGGTGCACCGATGTCAATGGATTTTGTGGTTTTAACTCTTACCAGTTACCTGCGCTGGGGTCGGTTTCAGGAAGAGCCAAGGGGGGCTCACTTGTTTTGATCTCAGTTAAAGCCCCCTTGTTAGTTATTAAATATATCCCTGTTGGGAATAATTCACAAATTTTATGGTTGCATATAAATGGAGGCAGAAATATCCTTTTAATCAATTTTTATAATAATTTCTTTACAGATTTCAGGGACCAGCCTGTTAAGGATCTCACCAACGCATTGGAGGATCTCCTTAGGGACACTAATGAAGTGTTCGACTTGCTTATGGCAGGGGACTTTAACATCACCACATGCCCCTTCTCAGAGACCAATGTATGTGGGCTGGTGGATGGTCAAGAGGACGGGTTTCTACATTTCCCACATAATTTTTATGGAGATGCCTTAAATAAGTTCCTTGCATCATATAATATGTATATTATGGATAACGAAAAAAACGCTAAGGGGGAGATTTGCCTTACCTTTACAGGTCGGGGTTCGAATTCAGTTATAGATTTTATTTGTATCTCCCCGGGCCTAGAGGCCTGTATTATGGCCCCTAAAACAATAGATATCCAACTTAGCGACCATAATTGCCTGGTAGTAAAGGCCATGTTGTGGGAAAATGCTGATGCTCATACCCCGGCCCGCATTATTAATTGTATTGAGGCCGAGCGCCCCAATGGAATAAGACTCAGATGGAAGGGAGATAAGGCAGACATTATGTCGGATTCTATTATATCCAGCTGTCTGGCAGATATTACTATGATCCTAGAAGGTAAAATTGGTATTTTCTGCACCATCGAGCATTTTATTAGTATTAATGCGGTCATCAACTCTAAATTTACTTCCACACGCAAACACAAGGAGGACAGATTACGGGGATGGTTTAATTCTACCTGTACTCAGGCACTGAAGCAGTTGAAATCTGCCTTAGCTGCCAAACCTAGAGATAAGGGTCTGGTTGTAGATTTAAGAGGTAAATATAAAGAAACCCTTAACCAGAGGAAAATAGAACTTCGTCAGGAGGCATGGGACAATTTGACTATGGCAGCCGAATTGAAGAATTGTTCCTTGTTCTGGAAAACTGTTAATTCTCCTTTTCTTAAAAATGATAATATTCCGGAACTTACCTCCAATGTTTTACAGGCAGAATGGGTTTTGCATTTCTCTAAAATCTTTCAATCAGATGTTGTTCCCATTGTTTCAGAGAATAGTTGGCCGCATTTACCTTTAGATTTTACGGTTCAAGAGGTTTTAGTCAGTATACGGGAAAGTAAAGGGGGTAAAGCACAAGGCCCGGATGGGGTACCAATTGATGTGTACAAATTGGTCCCGGAAATATGGGGGCCTCTGCTTACAAATACTTTTAATGCAGCAGTTAACAGTGAAGTGCCCCCAACTTGGGAAGAATCCATTCTAGTCCCAATTTTTAAGAAGGGTAATCGAGGGGAAGCCAAAAACTATCGACCAATCTCCCTGTTAGATTCCTCAGTAAAAATTATGAGCCGAGTCCTCTTGGTAAGACTGGAGGAATGGGTGGAAGAACACGGTATTTTGGCCGAGAGCCAGTTTGGTTTCAGGAAGGGCCGTGGCACGATTGAGCAGTGTCTAAATTTAGAACTGCTCATCGGCAAATATACCTTGGCCAAGACGGGCACTATTTATCTCTGCTTCGCGGATTTAAGCAGTGCATTTGATCTGGTGGATCATGGTATTCTCTGGGCAAAGTTGTTGGAAATGGGGGCCCCAGAGGGTATCATTTTCTTTTTAGCACGTCTATACACCAAACTGAGAGCTTGTGTCCGATATGGGCCACAAGGCGAATGTACACCCATGTTCAAGATTGGTCGTGGAATACGTCAGGGTTGTGTTCTAGCCCCATTGCTTTTTATACTTTTTATTAATGAAATGGATTCTTTCCTTAAATCCCTGACTGTGGACGCCCCCAAAATTAATAATGAATATATCCCAGTATTACTTTATGCGGATGACGCGGTTTTAATTTCTCGCACACCATATGGTCTCCAAAAGCTATTGGATGGTTTTATGCAGTTTATCAAGGGTAGAAAGTTAGTTTTAAATAAAACCAAAACTTTTACTATGGAATATGGGCGTAGACCAGGAAAGAAACAGCCCGCCTTCTTCATAGAGGGCCATAAGGTTCAGGCAGTTGACAATTTTTCCTACCTGGGGGTTACATTCTCAAATAACAATTCCTGGGTTAATGAACATAAGAATGTACGGTCTAAAATGGCCAGGAGTGCTTATGGAATTTTTACTATGGCAAGTAAATTAGGAGATAGACGGGTAAAGGACATGCTTAAAATATTTCAATCACGGTGTGTTTCTATTGCCCTATACGGAGCTGGTATATGGGGCTACGCCCCGGCAGGATCTCTCCAGGTTGAGGAGAATATATTTTTAAAGAAACTTTTGTGCCTACCAAGCTCTGTGTCCAATGCCCTAGTGCATAATGAATTGGGTATGCATTTTCTCTCCGACTTGATTTCTTTAAGACCACTGCTTTTATGGCGTTCAATATGGATCAAAGACGAGACGTCTTTGTGTAGAGCCATTATTTCAGATTGTCTTGCCTTGGATTATTACAGAAGGATCCCATGGTTGAAGTTTGTTATCGATAATTTTAGAGAGAATTTTAACATCGATATTATTCTGGATCACCATGGGATAGATGCGGTATCCAAATCCCATCTTAAACAATGTAATTTAAATCAGATTGCCATTAAGAGACATTATAGCAGTTCTAATCTCTCATCCTATGTTCTTTACCAGGATCTAAATAAAGTTACGGGTTTTCAACCCTATTTGTCTCAAGTAACTTGGAAGGCACATCGGTTTGTGTTAATTAGACTTAGAATGGGTGTAGTCCACAACCTTGTTGCCTTCCCCTCTTTGAGCAAACATCCAGACGGCCCATGTCCCTGTGATAACTGTACCCCACAAAGTACCATGCACTTTCTTTTACTCTGTAGATTGTATAAATTCATCCGAATAGCTTACCTAAAACCCCTGTTTGTTAAGTATGGGGTTAGATCGCTAAAAGACTGTATGAGTTTACTTTTTAACTTGCATTACCCGGATGTATGTTTTTACACTGCTACTTTCCTACTTAAATCTATTAATGTCAGGAAAAGTATGCTTTTTTAACCACATAGTTGCGGATCAATTTTTTCTGTCTCTGTATTCAACTTTGTATATATGCCATATTTTATGATGTTTTATGTGTGCTTTTATGAACTTGTTTTATGTTCGAATAAAGCCTTATGAAATGAAATGAAATGAGTGTGCTGCTGGTTATTCTCGCTGGGCAGTGCAGTACTTTGTATTCCATAAGCAATGCAGGGTGTGTGTGCTGCTGGGTATTGCCGCTGTGCTGTGCTGTCAGTGCAGTACTTTGTGTTCCATGGACTATGCAGTTGGTGTGTGCTGCTGGTATTGTCGCTGTGCTGTGCAGTGGTTTGTATTCCATAAGCTATGCGTGGATGTGTGCTGATGGTATTGTCGTTGTGCTGTGCAGTGCTTTGTATTCATGCAGTGGGTGGGTGCAGCTGGGTTTATCGCTGTGCTGTGCAGTGCTTTGTATTCCATAGACTATGCAGTGGGTGTGTCGTGATAGTCATTCTTGCTGCGCTGCACAGTGCTTTGTCTTCCATAGGCTATGCCGTGGGAATGTGGCTGCTGGTTATTGTCGCTGTGCTGTGCAGTGGTTTGTATTCCATAAGCTTTGCAGTGGGTGTGTGGCTGCTGGTTATTGTTGCTGTGCTGTGCAGTGGTTTGTATTCCATAAGCTGTGCAGTGGGTGTGTGCTGCTGATATTGCCGCTGTGCTGTGCAGTGCTTTATATTCCATGGGTTATGCAGTGGGTGTGTGCTGCTGGTATTGTCGCTGTGGTGTGCAGTGATTTGTATTCCATAGACCATGCAGTGGGTGTGTGCTGCTGGTATTGTCCCTGTGCTGTGCAGTTCTTTGTATTCCATAAGCTGTGTAGTGGGTGTGTGCTGCTGGTATTGTCTCTGTGCTGTGCAGTGCTTTGTATTCCATAAACTCTGCAGTGGGTGTGTGCTGCTGGTTATTCTCGCTGTGCAGTGCAGTATTTTGTATTCCATTAGCAATGCAGGGGGTGTGTGCTACTGGGTATTGTCGCTGTGCTGTGCTGTGCAGGGCAGTACTTTGTATTCGATAGGCTATGCAGTGGGTGTGTGCTGCTGGTATTGTCGCTGTGCTGTGCAGTGCTTTTTATTCATGTTGTGGGTGTGTGCTTCTGGTTATTCTTGCTGTGCTGCTCATTTCTTTGTATTCCATAGGCTATGCAGAGGGGGCCTGATTCACAGAACTAACTTAAGACAAAATCCTAAATTTACTACCATTTCCTCATTTTGGTATTCACAGAAGGCACTTACTCATTGATGAGTAATTGCCTTCAGTGACTACCAAAATGAGTAAGTGTCTTCTGTGAATACCAAAATGAGTAAGTGCCTTCTGTGAATACCAAAATGAGAAAGTGCCTTCTTTGAATACCAAAATAGTATTAAGTTAAGGATTTTGTCTTAAGTTAGTTCGGTGAATCGGGCCCTGGGTGTCTGCTACTTGTTCTTGTCGCTGTGCAGTACTTTGTATTCCATAGGTTATGCAGTGGGTGTGTGCTGCTGGGTATTGTCACTGTGCTGTGCAGTGATTTTTATTCATGTAGTGGGTGGGTGCTGCTGGGTATTGTCGCTGTGCTGTGCAGTGCTTTGTATTCCATAAGCTATACAGTGGGTGTGTTGTGATAGTTATTTGTGGTGTGCTGCGCAGTGCTTTGTCTTCCATTGGCTATGCTGTGGGTGTGTGGCTGCTGGTTATTGTCACTGTGCTGTGCAGTGGTTTGTATTCCATCGGCAATGCAGTGGGTGTGTGCTGCTGGTATTGTCGCTGTGCTGTGCAGTGCTTTGTATTCCACGGGTTATGCAGTGGGTGTGTGCTGCTGGTATTGTCGCTGTGCTGTGCAGTGATTTGTATTCCATAGACTATGCAGTGGGTGTGTGCTGCTGGTATTGTCACTGTGCTGTGCAGTGCTTTGTATTCCATAATCTGTGCAGTGGGTGTGTGCTGCTGGTTATTCTCGCTGTGCTGTGCATGTGCAGTGCAATGTATTCCATAAACTGTGCAGTGGGTGTGTGCTGCTGCCTATTGGCGCTGTACTGTGCAGTGCTTTGTATTCCAGAAGGTGTGTAGTGGGTGTGTGCTGCCGGTTATTCTCGCTGTGCAGTGCAGTACTTTGTATTCCATAAGCAATGCAGGATGTGTGTGCTGCTGGGTATTGTTGCTGTGCTGTGCAGTACTTTGTGTTCCATGGACTATGCACTGGGTGTGTGCTGCTGGTATTGTCGCTGTGCTGTGCAGTGCATTGTATTCCATAAACTATGCAGTGGGTGTGTCGTGATAGTTATTCTTGCTTTGCTGCGCAGTGCTTTGTCTTCCATAGGCTATGCCGTGGGTGTGTGGCTGCTGGTTATTGTCGCTGTGCTGTGCAGTGGTTTGTATTCCATAAGCTATGCAGTGGGTGTGTGGCCGCTGGTTATTGTCGCTGTGCTGTGCAGTGGTTTGTATTACATAAGCTATGCAGTGGGTGTGTGCTGATGGTTTTGTTGATATGCTGTTCAGTGCTTTGTATTCCATCGGCTATGCAGTGGGTGGGTGTGTGCTGCGGGTATTGTCGCTGTGCTGTGCAGTGCTTGTATTCCATGGGTTATGCAGTCAGTGTGTGCTGCTGGTATTGACGCTGTGCTGTGCAGTGATTTGCATTCCATAGACCATGCAGTGGGTGTGTGCTGCTGGTTATTGTCACTGTGCTGTGCAGTGGTTTGTATTACATAAGCTATGCAGTGGGTGTGTGCTGATGGTTTTGTTGCTGTGCTGTTCAGTGCTTTGTATTCCATCGGCTATGCAGTGGGTGGGTGTGTGCTGCTGGTATTGTTGCTGTGCTGTGCAGTGCTTTGTATTCCATGGGTTATGCAGTCGGTGTGTGCTGCTGGTATTGTCGCTGTGCTGTGCAGTGATTTGTATTCCATAGACTATGCAGTGGGTGTGTGCTGCTGGTATTGTCCCTGTGCTGAGAAGTGCTTTGTATTCCATAAGCTGTGCAGCAGGTGTGTGCTGCTGGTTATTCTCGCTGAGCTGTGCAGTGCTTTGTATTCCATAAGCTGTGTAGTGTGTGTGTGCTGCTGGGTATTCTCGCTGTGCAGTGCAGTTCTTTGTATTCCATAAGCAATGCATTGTGTGTGTGCTGCTGGGTATTGTCACTGTGCTGTGCTGTGCAGTGCAGTACTTTGTGTTCCATGGACCATGCAGTGGGTGTGTGCTGCTGGTATTGTCGCTGTGCTGTGCATTGCTTTGTATTCCATAAGCTATGCAGTGTGTGTGTGCAGCTGGATTGTTGCTGTGCTGTGCAGTGCTTTGTATTCCATAAGGTCTGCAGTGGGTGTGTGCTGCTGGTATTGTCACTGTGCTGTGCAGTGCTTTGTATTCCATAATCTGTGCAGTGGGTGTGTGCTGCTGGTTATTCTCGCTGTGCAGTGCAATGTATTCCATAAACTGTGCAGTGGGTGTGTGCTGCTGCCTATTGGCGCTGTGCTGTGCAGTGCAGTGCTTTGTATTCCATAAGGTGTGTAGTGGGTGTGTGCTGCTGGTTATTCTCGCTGTGCAGTGCAATACTTTGTATTCCATAAGCAATGCAGGGTGTGTGTGCTGCTGGGTATTGTTGCTGTGCTGTGCAGTGCAGTACTTTGTGTTCCATGGACTATGCAGTGGGTGTGTGCTGCTGGTATTGTCGCTGTGCTTTGCAGTGCTTTGTATTCCATAGGCTATGCAGTGGGTGTGTGCTGCTGGTATTGTCGCTGTGCTGTGCAGTGCATTGTATTCCATAAACAATGCAGTGGGTGTGTCGTGATAGTTATTCTTGCTTTGCTGCGCAGTGCTTTGTCTTCCATAGGCTATGCCGTGGGTGTGTGGCTGCTGGTTATTGTCGCTGTGCTGTGCAGTGGTTTGTATTCCATACGCTAGGCAGTGAGTGTGTGGCTGCTGGTTATTGTTGCTGTGCTGTGCAGTGGTTTGTATTACATAAGCTATGCAGTGGGTGTGTGCTGATGGTTTTGTTGCTGTGCTGTTCAGTGCTTTGTATTCCATCGGCTATGCAGTGGGTGTGTGCTGCTGGTATTGTCCCTGTGCTGTGCAGTGCTTTGTATTCCATAAACTGTGCAGCGGGTGTGTGCTGCTGGTTATTCTCGCTGAGCTGTGCAGTGCTTTGTATTCCATAAGCTGTGTAGTGTGTTTGTGCTGCTGGTTATTCTCGCTGTGCAGTGCAGTACTTTGTGTTCCATGGTCCATGCAGTGGGTGTGTGCTGCTGGTATTCTTGCTGTGCTGTGCATTGCTTTGTATTCCATAAGCTATGCAGTGGGTGCGTGCTGCTGGTATTGTTGCTGTGCTGTGCAGTGCTTTGTGTTCCATAAGGTCTGCAGTGGGTATGTGCTGCAGGTTATTCACGCTGTGCAGTACAGTACTTTGTATTCCATTAGCAATGCAGGGGGTGTGTGCTACTGGGTGTTGTCGCTGTGGTGTGCTGTGCAGGGCATTACTTTTTGTTCCATGGACTATGTAGTGGGTGTGTGCTGCTGGTATTGTCGCTGTACTGTGCAGTGCTTTGTATTCCATAAGCTGTGTAGTGGGTATTCGCAGCTGGTTATTCTCGCTGTGCAGTACAGTACTCTGTATTCCATTAGCAATGCAGGGGGTGTGTGCTACTGGGTATTGTCGCTGTGCTGTGCTGTGCAGGACAGTACTTTGTGTTCCATGGACTATGTAGTGGGTGTACTGTGCAGTGCTTTGTATTCCATAAGCTGTGTTGTGGGTGTGTGCCCACTGGTCATTCTCGCTGTGCAGTGTAGTTCTTTGTATTCGATAGGCTATGCAGTGGAGGTGTGCTGCTGGGTATTGTCGCTGTGCTGTGCAGGGCAGTACTTTGTGTTCCATGGACTATGCAGTGGGTGTGTGCTGCTGTTATTCTCGCTGTGCAGTGCAGTACTTTGTATTCGATAGGCTATGCAGTGGGGGTGTGCGGCTAGTATTGTCGCTGTGCTGTTCAGTGCTTTGTATTCCATAAGCTATGCAGTGGGTGTGTGCTGCTGGTATTGTCCCTGTGCTGAGAAGTGCTTTGTATTCCATAAGCTGTGCAGTGGGTGTGTGCTGCTGGTTATTCTCGCTGAGCTGTGCAGTGCTTTGTATTCCATAAGCTGTGTAGTGTGTGTGTGCTGCTGGGTATTCTCGCTGTGCAGTGCAGTTCTTTGTATTCCATAAGCAATGCATTGTGTGTGTGCTGCTGGGTATTGTCACTGTGCTGTGCTGTGCAGTGCAGTACTTTGTGTTCCATGGACCATGCAGTGGGTGTGTGCTGCTGGTATTGTCGCTGTGCTGTGCATTGCTTTGTATTCCATAAGCTATGCAGTGGGTGTGTGCAGCTGGATTGTTGCTGTGCTGTGCAGTGCTTTGTATTCCATAAGGTCTGCAGTGGGTGTGTGCTGCTGGTATTGTCGCTGTGCTTTGCAGTGCTTTGTATTCCATAATCTGTGCAGTGGATGTGTGCTGCTGGTTATTCTCGCTGTGCAGTGCAATGTATTCCATAAACTGTGCAGTGGGTGTGTGCTTCTGCCTATTGGCGCTGTGCTGTGCAGTGCAGTGCTTTGTATTCCATAAGGTGTGTAGTGGGTGTGTGCTGCTGGTTATTCTCGCTGTGCAGTGCAATACTTTGTATTCCATAAGCAATGCAGGGTGTGTGTGCTGCTGGGTATTGTTGCTGTGCTGTGCAGTGCAGTACTTTGTGTTCCATGGACTATGCAGTGGGTGTGTGCTGCTGGTATTGTCGCTGTGCTGTGCAGTGCATTGTATTCCATAAACAATGCAGTGGGTGTGTCGTGATAGTTATTCTTGCTTTGCTGCGCAGTGCTTTGTCTTCCATAGGCTATGCCGTGGGTGTGTGGCTGCTGGTTATTGTCGCTGTGCTGTGCAGTGGTTTGTATTCCATACGCTAGGCAGTGAGTGTGTGGCTGCTGGTTATTGTTGCTGTGCTGTGCAGTGGTTTGTATTACATAAACTATGCAGTGGGTGTGTGCTGATGGTTTTGTTGCTGTGCTGTTCAGTGCTTTGTATTCCATCGGCTATGCAGTGGGTGTGTGCTGCTGGTATTGTCCCTGTGCTGTGCAGTGCTTTGTATTCCATAAACTGTGCAGCGGGTGTGTGCTGCTGGTTATTCTCGCTGAGCTGTGCAGTGCTTTGTATTCCATAAGCTGTGTAGTGTGTTTGTGCTGCTGGTTATTCTCGCTGTGCAGTGCAGTACTTTGTGTTCCATGGTCCATGCAGTGGGTGTGTGCTGCTGGTATTGTTGCTGTGCATTGCTTTGTATTCCATAAGCTATGCAGTGGGTGCGTGTTGCTGGTATTGTTGCTGTGCTGTGCAGTGCTTTGTATTCCATAAGGTCTGCAGTGGGTATGTGCTGCAGGTTATTCACGCTGTGCAGTACAGTACTTTGTATTTCATTAGCAATGCAGGGGGTGTGTGCTACTGGGTGTTGTCGCTGTGGTGTGCTGTGCAGGGCAGTACTTTTTGTTCCATGGACTATGTAGTGGGTGTGTGCTGCTGATATTGTCGCTGTACTGTGCAGTGCTTTGTATTCCATAAGCTGTGTAATGGGTGTTCGCAGCTGGTTATTCTCGCTGTGCAGTACAGTACTCTGTATTCCATTAGCAATGCAGGGGGTGTGTGCTACTGGGTATTGTCGCTGTGCTGTGCTGTGCAGGACAGTACTTTGTGTTCCATGGACTATGTAGTGGGTGTACTGTGCAGTGCTTTGTATTCCATAAGCTGTGTTGTGGGTGTGTGCCCACTGGTCATTCTCGCTGTGCAGTGTAGTTCTTTGTATTCGATAGGCTATGCAGTGGAGGTGTGCTGCTGGGTATTGTCGCTGTGCTGTGCAGGGCAGTACTTTGTGTTCCATGGACTATGCAGTGGGTGTGTGCTGCTGTTATTCTCGCTGTGCAGTGCAGTACTTTGTATTCGATAGGCTATGCAGTGGGGGTGTGCGGCTAGTATTGTCGCTGTGCTGTTCAGTGCTTTGTATTCCATAAGCTATGCAGTGGGTGTGTGCTGCTGGTATTGTCGCTGTGCTGTGCTGTGCAGTGCTTTGTATTCATGTAGTGGGTGTGTGCTGCTGGTTATTGTCGCTGTGCTGTGCTGCGCAGTCTTTTGTATTCGATGGGCTATGCAGTGGGTGTGTGCTGCTGGGTATTGTCGCTGTGCTGTGCAGTGCTTTGTATTCCATGGGTTATGCAGTCGGTGTGTGCTGCTGGTATTGTTGCTGTGCAGTGATTTGTATTCCATAGACTATGCAGTGGGTGTGTGCTGCTGGTATTGTCCTTGTGCTGTGCAGTGCTTTGTATTCCATGGGTTATGCAGTCGGTGTGTGCTGCTGGTATTGTCGCTGTGCTGTGCAGTGATTTGTATTCCATAGACTATGCAGTGGGTGTGTGCTGCTGGTATTGTCCCTGTGCTGTGCAGTGCTTTGTATTCCATAAACTGTGCAGCGGGTGTGTGCTGCTGGTTATTCTCGCTGAGCTGTGCAGTGCTTTGTATTCCATAAGCTGTGTAGTGTGTGTGTGCTGCTGGTTATTCTCGCTGTGCAGTGCAGTTCTTTGTATTCCATAAGCAATGCATTGTGTGTGTGCTGCTGGGTATTGTCACTGTGCTGTGCTGTGCAGTGCAGTACTTTGTGTTCCATGGACCATGCAGTGGGTGTGTGCTGCTGGTATTGTCGCTGTGCTGTGGATTGCTTTGTATTCCATAAGCTATGCAGTGGGTGCGTGCTGCTGGTATTGTTGCTGTGCTGTGCAGTGCTTTGTATTCCATAAGGTCTGCAGTGGGTATGTGCTGCAGGTTATTCACGCTGTGCAGTGCAGTACTTTGTATTCCATTAGCAATGCAGGGGGTGTGTGCTACTGGGTGTTGTCGCTGTGGTGTGCTGTGCAGGGCAGTACTTTGTGTTCCATGGACTATGTAGTGGGTGTGTTCTGCTGGTATTTTCGCTGTACTGTGCAGTGCTTTGTATTCCATAAGCTGTGTAGTGGGTGTTCGCAGCTGGTTATTCTCGCTGTGCAGTACAGTACTCTGTATTCCATTAGCAATGCAGGGGGTGTGTGCTACTGGGTATTGTCGCTGTGCTGTGCTGTGCAGGGCAGTACTTTGTGTTCCATGGACTATGTAGTGGGTGTACTTACTGTGCAGTGCTTTGTATTCCATAAGCTGTGTAATGGGTGTGTGCCCACTGGTTATTCTCGCTGTGCAGTGCAGTTCTTTGTATTCGATAGGCTATGCAGTGGAGGTGTGCTGCTGGGTATTGTCGCTGTGCTGTGCAGGGCAGTACTTTGTGTTCCATGGACTATGCAGTGGGTGTGTGCTGCTGTTATTCTCGCTGTGCAGTGCAGTACTTTGTATTCGATAGGCTATGCAGTGGGGGTGTGCTGCTAGTATTGTCGCTGTGCTCTTCAGTGCTTTGTATTCCATAAGCTATGCAGTGGGTGTGTGCTGCTGGTATTGTCGCTGTGCTGTGCAGTGCTTTGTATTCGTGTAGTGGGTGTGTGCTGCTGGTTATTGTCGCTGTGCTGTGCTGCGCAGTACTTTGTATTCGATGGGCTATGCAGTGGGTGTGTGCTGCTGGGTATTGTCGCTGTGCTGTGTTGTACAGTGATTTGTATTAATGCAGTGGGTGTGTGCTGTTGGGTATTGTCCCTGTGGTGCGTAGTACTTTGTATTCGATAGGCTATGTAGTGGGTGTGTGCTGCTGGTTATTGTCGCTGTGCTGTGCAGTGCTTTGTATTCATGCAGTAGAGGTGTGGCTTATCTCAGCAAAGCCCTGGCCTGCTGGTATTTGCGTCTTGAGAGAAAGTAGGTAACAATTCAATCTGATTATTATGAATGCTCATGTGTGGTTCTGGGGGTCAAAGGCAGACTTCACTCTGTAGCTCGGATTACACATTTCTGAAGGTCAGATGTTCAGTGCAGGGGATGGTGCTATGGAAAGGCAGAGATCGGGTCCAGATGTTCAGTGCAGGTGATGGTGCTATGGAAAGGCAGAGGTCGGGTTGTTGGACCCGGCCTCGTGGCGTGGTCCCGAACCCTCCTACCAGACTTAACAGGGGCTACCCGAACCCTTCAGGGTCCCCCTGGACTGTACACCGCTACCCTCCAGCTGCCGCGACGCGACCCGGCCTCGGTCCCTGCGAAGCCCTGACCTCAAGGCGCCCAGACCTGACCAGGGGGTCGAGTGGCCACTCCACAGATTCCAGAGGAGGAGATTTTCGATGGGGCCGCCAGCCGTCCCCCGACGCCTGGTTGCGATCACGCCCCAGCCTCCCTGGGCGCTGGCTCCACCCCCCGCTGGGTGTCTGGACGCTCCTCTCCCGGCCCCTCCGACCTCCCCAGGCGCGAGGGTCCGGACATCAAAGGGCTCCAGACCTATATCTGGGGCAGCCCAAAACCAGAACAGCAGTTGTATCCTGGAGTCGAGAACCCTGCTGATCAGATCACGGCTGACCCTACGGAGATAGACTCCTTGCCTGAAACGTGGAACTCGAGCTCTGCTGACCTCGTCGCGGCTCGACCTCGCAGAAGTAACCATCGGAGCCCTGCTGACCCCGTCGCGGCTCGACCTCGCCGAAGTAACCATCGGAGCCCTGCTGACCCCGTCGCGGCTCGACCTCGCAGAAGTAACCATCGGAGCCCTGCTGATCTCATCGCGGCTCTACCTCATCAAGGCAACCCTCCGAGCCCGGCGGACGACGCCCCGGCTCCCGGAAACCCCCCAGCTCGAGGATTGAGAGCTAGGCGCAGGGTGTTCCCGTACCAGGCTGGTACTGAGACTGTCCCGCTACCCCGTCCCTGAACGCCCCTGAGACTCTTTGGGATCCCTCGATCCACCTGTAAATATTGCCACAGAAACCTGCCTTTGAGATACCGATAAAGACTTGTGAGAATTTGATACCCTTGTTGTGTCCCTTTGTGGTGGTGGGGTTGCTTGGCTGGTACGATCATAGGAGAAGGACCTCGCCCCGGAGGCTTCTCAGCGGTGCTCGGCTACTTTCCTACGGAACGGTGGCTCTCGGGGTGGTCAGTGCGACACCCTCGGACTCCCCAGAGAGCGCCTTTCTAACACGGGTCCAGATGTTCAGTGCAGAGGATGGTGCTATGGAAAGGCAGAGGTTGGATCCAGATGTTCAGTACAGGTGATTGTGCTATGGAAAAGCAGAGGTCGGGTCCAGATGTTCAGTGCAGGGGATGGTGCTATGGAAAGGCAGAGGTCGGGTCCAGATGTTCAGTGCAGGGGATGGTGCTATGGAAAGGCAGAGGTTGGGTCCAGATGGTCAGTGCAGGGGATGGTGCTATGGAAAGGCAGAGGTCGGATCCAGATGGTCAGTGAAGGTGATGGTGCTATGGAAAAGCAGAGGTCTGGTCCAGATGTTCAGTGCAGGGGATGGTGCTATGGAAAGGCAGAGGTCTGGTCCAGATGTTCAGTGCAGGGGATGGTGCTATGGAAAGGTAGAGGTCGGGTCCAGATGTTCAGTGCAGGTGATGGTGCTGTGGAAAGGCAGAGGTCGGGTCCAGATGTTCAGTGCAGGGGATGGTGCTGTGGATAGGCAGAGGTCGAGTCCAGATGTTCAGTGCAGGGGATCGTGCTATGGGAAGGCAGAGGTCGGGTCCAGATGTTCAGTGCAGGGGATGGTGCTATGGAAAGGCAGAGATCGGGTCCAGATGTTCAGTGCAGGGGATGGTGCTATGGAAAGGCAGAGGTCGGGTCTGTGAGAAGTTGGCCTGATATGTAGTGCTCACTATTCTAGTGATCACTGTGTATCATTCCAAACGACCCTTATTGATGATTGGTTGTAAGTCAACCTCATAGACCAGCTATCCTAGTAGCGTGGATACGAGCAGTCGTAGGCTAAACTCTAGAGGGCGTGTTAAGCCAGCTGTTTACCATCACATATACCCCTTGAACACCAAGTGAAAGGACACCACACAAGTTGTTATGAAAATAAAGGATATTTATTTATAACAAGACTACCCTGGCTCTTTATGAGTCAGGGAGCTAAGCACAATACGAAACTCTTAGGAAAATACTTCTGGTTGCACAATTTACACAAATGCCCGAGGGCACGAAACCATTACACTGTAAGTGGAAGGGGAGAGGTTAGAAAGTCTAAAGTTACTGATTCCGGAGTGATCCGATCAGGGGGACTTAAACGAAAAAGGAACTGGACACTTGTAAAGCGAACCTGCGCTGGAGCACCGAAATGCTCGTGTTACCTAGCCCAGAGGCTGCGGCTGTAGAAGGTTCGGCAAGATGTCGGAAGTCCTCGTTGTAGTCTCAGGAGCCTGAAAGAAGAGTTGCTGGCAGGCGACCAGTGTCGATACTCGGCGAGATCCAAGCCTGGATCGGTGATAAAGGAAACCTGAAAGCAGAGGGGACTCAGTTCTCAACCGCTAGCCAGCGATCGTGCGGGTACCAGGAGGGTACCGGCTGAAGTCACCTCGACCAGGTGAGTGGATGACGTCGGACTCGGCTGTTCCTCGGACCAGGAGGCGCGGCGGCGACCAGGATGGAGGGCGAGCTGTCCCACGAAGGTGTCTGCTGTCGATGATGCTGGGCCCAGGAATGGGGCAGCGGATCTTGGCAGTGGCAAGCCCACGTGGTGGAGTCAAGATGGCGTCTGGAGTGGACTAGGAGAGTCCGTGGTACTCCTCTGTTGGAGGGGAGCAAGAGCCAGTCTGGAGCAACCAGACTAGTGATGAACAATCGTGGTGCGTCGTTAAGAGGGCCACCAGCCGGTCGGCCAGTGGTCGAACAACGCGGTGAACAGCAAGGAGCGGAAGGGCCCCCACGCAGATCTCGGGGATGCTGGGGAGGCAGACTTCGATGCTGGAGCTGCTCAGGGTTAGGGCTTCTCAAACCCTAGGTGCACTCATTCGAGGGTCCCTCGGTGGGCGTGCTAGATAAGCGTCGTGCCGGTTCTGGGGATGGCCGGTCCCGCAGGTCTCGTCCCACCTACGGCTCTCAGCTGGGCTGATGAGGTAAGTAAAAGGTCAGAGATGGCAGGGACTCGGGTCTCGTCGAGCTGGGCAGTCTTGATCCGTAGGAGAGACTTACAGCAAACCGCAAGCGCTTAGGTGGTGCCTGCTGGTGCAGGGTGGCTACTCCTTAGCCACAAGGGAGAGTCTTCAGAAATAGTCAAGAGTTCCTTTCGTGGAAAGTGGTTCGTGATTCGGAGTTATCCGATTATCTGATTATCCAATTTGGGAAGGGGACTCGCTCCTACCTTTATTCTAAGAAAAAGGGGTTGGCCTGTGACTAGGTTCTACCTATGGGTGGAGCCAGGAGGGGGGTGGTTACACCCCTATCCTTTGTCCGGCTTCGCGCCCGCTCAGGGGCTGGTGTGCCCCCGAAACTGGTCTGAGCCGGGCTATGCACAGTGAGCACCGGGGTGCCACTTGCAATCACCTTCCTTTCAGCCCTGCCTACCTGGAATACACAAACCCTGTCTGGGATGGTGCTAACACCGCCCTCGACAGGAAACCCTTTGTCCAAACTCCCTTCGCTGGAAGGTCCCCCAGCAGCAGGAGGTCAGACTTGTGTCTGGTGGCAGCATCCATTTTGTGATGCTGAGGCTTGAGTCAACTTTAACCGGGGTTCAGGGTTACTTCCATGTCGTGCCCCTCTAGAAGGGGGGAATGCTAACCCCGTCGCCAGAACTAGCGAGGGGTTCGTATTCCAATTCGTATGACACCTTACTCGACATGTGTAGGTGATGCGATGCCAAAGTTAGCAAATAGTTGGCCCGCGTCACCATGGAACGGCTATTAGGACTTGGTTCCGCAAGCCGTCGACGGGCTCAGCTCGCGCCAGAGCACCATCCCACATGACTCCCCGCACTCTGCCTTCAGGATTGATAAGGCCTGCCATAGGAGTGACTGATAGGAATCCATGTGTCCATTTTAGGGTTAGGTGTAGGAATACTACACCTACAGCAACGGGTGATTACACCACGTGGCCCCAGCTGTCGTGCAGCCAGTTGTGTCAGATTTGGGCGGCCATTCCAGGGGTGGCATAATACATGCTGCAGCCCCTGGTAGGCCCTGGGTACACCGATGCCCTGGATACCTGTGGTATGCTGAGACAGGGACTGACAAGGCGGCCCAGTTCCAATTAGTGGATGTACCTAATGTACATGTGTGTTAATTTCGAGAGAGAACAGCTAGGCTGTGGGTCTGATTGGCAGGCCCACAGCCGGGGAAAGTCGTAAACCAATGAAGCAAAAGCAAAAAATCTGGGTGATCATAGGATTGCAGACCCTACTCTCCTACATGACCCCCCCCCCCCATACTTTGGGACAATAAGCTAACCTTGACCAGGTGAGTCTTCTTGCTCTAAGTGGAAATACCTGGAGAGCCCATCTGCATTGCCATGATCAGTGCCAGGTCTATGCTCCACTGTGAAGTCCATCCCCTGTAGGGAAATGGACCACCTAAGTAGTTTGGGGTTTTCACCCTTCATTTGATTTAGCCACAAGAGGGGCTTATGGTCGGTCTGAATCTTGAAGTGAGTGCCAAACAAGTATGGCCTCAACTTCTTCAGGGCCCAAACCACAGCAAAGGCCTCCCTCTCAATAGCTGACCAATTCTTCTCTCTGGGGGTCAGCCTCCTGCTAATAAAAGCTATGGGCTGGTCATGACCATCAAAATTCAGTTGCGATAGAACAGCTCCCACACCCAGCTCCGAAGCGTCTGTTTGGACAATGAATGGTTTGGAGTAGTCTGGACTCTTTAGGATAGGGGCTGTGCACATGGCCTGCTTTAGGTCATCGAATGCCTTCTGACAGCTTGCTGTCCACTGAACTTTTTTTGGCATCTTTTTACTTGTCAGGTCGTTTAGCGGGGTCACAATGGATCCATAATTTCTGACAAATTTCCGGTAATAACCAGTCAGGCCCAAGAAAGCTCGAACCTGAGTCTGGGTGGTTGGAGGAGCCCAGTCCTGGATGGCCTGTATTTTGCTCTCCAACGGTTGAACCTGACCCCCTCCTACAAGGTGGCCCAGGTATACAACCTGTGTCTGCCCTATCTGGCACTTGGTGGCCTTGATAGTGAAGCCTGCCTTCTGCAGGGCCTATAACACTTTCCTCAGGTGGACCAGGTGATCCTCCCAGGTGGAGCTAAAGACAGCGATATCGTCCAGATACGCCGCACAGAAGTCGTCCAACCCAGTGAGAACTCGATTCACCAGCCTTTGGAAGGTGGCAGGTGCATTTTTCAAACCAAAGGGCATTACCACGAACTGATAATGCCCACCCGGGGTAGAAAATGCGGTTTTGGGCTTGGCCTCCTCAGCTAACCTGATTTGCCAATACCCAGCTGTCAGGTCAAACGTACTTAAGTAGTTGGCCGAGGCCAACCGGTCGATAAGTTCGTCTGCTCTTGGTATCGGGTGGGCGTCAGTCTTAGTGACTGCATTGAGACCTCTGTAGTCCACGCAAAACCTCATCTCTTTCTTACCGCCCTGGGTGTGAGGTTTCGGCACGAGCACTACGGGACTAGCCCAGGGGCTGTCCGAGGGTTCAATGACTCCCAGCTCCAACATTTTCTGCACCTCCGTCTTGATGCAGTCTCTGACGTGATCAGGTTGCCGATAGATTTTACTCTTTACGGGTAGACTGTCCCCAGTGTCGACCTCATGGGTACACCAATTGGTCTGACTGGGTGTCAGAGAGAACATATGTCGAAAGGATTGAAGAACCTGTTTACAATCCTTTTGTTGATGTCCAGAGAGGCTGCCACAAAAGACAACACCATCTACCGATCCATCGTCAGGGTTCTGAGAGAGCAGGTCCGGGAGAGGGTCACTCTCCTCCTCCTGTCCCTCATCTGTGGCCATGAGCAAGCCCATGCCCTCCCTGTCGACATATGCCTTGAGCCTGTTTACATGGAGCACCCTGTGGGGGCTCCGGGGAGTTCCCAGGTCTACCAGGTAGGTGACCTCTCCCTTTTGCTCAATGATCGTGTGGGGCCCAGACCATTTGTCTTTGAGTGCTGCTGGGGCCACTGGCTCCAGCACCCACACCTTCTGTCCAGGCTGGTACACAGTCAGAACAGCCTTTTGGTCGTGCCAAGCTTTCTGTAATTCTTGGCTCGCCTCAAGGTTTTTAGACGCCTTTTCCATGTATTCCGCCATCCGCGAGCGGAGACCGAGTACATAGTCCACAATGTTCGATGCCGGCTTTCTGAGAGGTCTCTCCCATCCTTCCTTTACCAAACAAAGGGGTCCCCTTACAGGATGTCCGAACAGAAGCTCAAAAGGGCTGTAGCCAACCCCCTTCTGCGGGACCTCTCTGTAGGCGAACAAGAGGCAGGGTATCAGGACATCCCATCTCCGCCGAAGCTTTTCAGGTAGTCCGTGAATCATCCCTTTTAGGGTCCTGTTGAATCTCTCAACAAGCCCATTGCATTGTGGGTGATAGGGTGTGGTGAATTTGTAGTTGACACCACATTCCTTCCACATAGCAGTCAGATATCCCGACACGAAGTTTGCACCTCTGTCTGAGACGACCTCCTTAGGGAAGCCCACTCTGGAGAACACTCCAAGTAGGGCCCGTGCCACCACAGGTGCTGTAGTGGTCCTAAGGGGAATAGCTTCAGGATACCTGGTGGCGTGGTCCACCACCACCAGTATAAACTTGTGCCCTGATGCTGTCTGGGGTTCCATTGGTCCGACAATGTCGATCCCCACTCGTTCAAAGGGTACCCCCACCACTGGTAGTGGTATGAGGGGGGCCTTTGTCGTGCCACCTGACTTACCACTGGCTTGGCAAGTGACACAGGAGCGGCAAAACTCCTTCGTATCTTCGGACATGTGGGGCCAGTGAAAGTGTGGAACAATCCTGTCCCAAGTCTTATTCTGGCCTAAGTGACCTGCAAGGGGAATCTCGTGGGCCAAGGTGAGAAGGAAACCTCTCAGAGACAAGGGGATGACCAGCCTCCTGGTCGCACCAGGTTTGGGGTCTCTTGCCTCAGAGTACAGGAGTCCATCGTCCCAGTACACTTTGTGGGTACCTGTGGCGTTCCCTGCAGCCTCGGCAGCAGCCTGCTGTCTGAGGGGTTCAAGTGAGGGGCAGTCTAACTGTGCCTTCCCCAGGTCTTCCCTGGAGGGTCCCCCTGAGCCCAGAAACTCAACCTGACCAGGTTCAAGCTCTTGCGGCTCAGTTTCCCTCAGTTCTTTAAGGTCAGCCTCCTCGGAGACTTGATCCACGACCTGGGGCAAGGGGGAAGGCGAAGCCTTACCCTTACTGCTCCTTTTCTTGGAAGGTGTCTGGTCCGTTCTTCCAGGATCCAGCACCTGTTCAGTGGGGCATCTTTTGGCCTGTGACCTGGTCACAGCAAGGACATGTGCTGGCAAGCCTAACATTTCCATGTGAGTCCTCTGCTCCACTTCTGACCATTGTGACGTTTCCAAATCATTGCCCAACAGACATTCTACGGGGAGGTCTGAACTAACCACAACCTTTTTCGGGCCACTTACCCCTCCCCAGGAGAAATCAACAACTGCCATACTGTGATTGGTAGTGACGTTGCTGGCATTGGTCACTAGGTAACTGGTACCTAGCATGATCTGTCCAGGGTCCACAAAGTTAGGCGTCACCATGGTGACACTGGCACAAGTGTCCCTGTAGGCCTGATCCACTTTTCCATTGATCAAAGGTGTCTGTCTGTATTTGCCCAAAGTATTGGGACTGGCATCAGGGGACATATCCATATCCCCTGTACAGACAAGGACGGCCTGAGTGAGCGTGCCGACTAAGTCGTCACTCCCCTCGGTTCCCAAGGTTAACCCAACTAATGCCTTGGGAGGCGCACTACCACTGCTGACTGTACTAGGGGGTGCAGGTGCCTTAGGGGCTGCAGTGGTAGGAGTTTGCCCTCCTTTCTTGGTGCACTCACTAAACCAGTGAGTCTTACTTTTACAGTATTGGCACCACCTTTTTGACTGGCCTTCTTGAGTCTTCTTCTTCTGTGAAGCCTGACCCCCACCCTCTTTGGTTTGTTGGGGACCTGTCGAAGACTTCTGGTCATTTTGTTCGTTCTTGTTACTACCCTTCTGGTCTGCTTTCTTCTGACCACCCTGGGTCTGATTCTGGTTCTGCTTGACCCTTGTTCTGACCCATCTGTCTGCCTTCTTTCCCAATTCTTGGGGAGAGGTCAGATCCGAGTCGACAAGGTGCTGATGCAACAATTGGTTCTGACAGTTGTTTAAAATCTGTTCTCGCATGATAAGATTGTACAATCCTGTGTAATCAGTAACCTTGCTACCCAGTAACCAGCCTTCCAAAGCCTTAGTGGCACAATCAACAAAGTCAGTCCAATCCTGAGACTGAGTTTTCTGGGTGTCCCGGAACAGCACCCGGTACTGTTCCGTGGTTAGGCCGAACCCGTCAATCAGTGTGTTCTTCAGGACTTGGTAGTTGTTAGCATCCTCAGCTCTAGTAGTGAGGAGCTTGTCCCTTCCTTTACCTTCAAAGGAAATCCACAGTATAGCTGCCCACTGACTTGGGGGGACGCACTGGACAGTGCAGGCCCTCTCCAAGGCAGTTATCCACTTGTGGATGTCGTCCCCTTGTTTAAAGGGGGGCACTATTTTACTCAGGTGTCTAGTGTCTATGCCCCTGTCTTTCTCTCTATGGAGAATGCTGCCACCAGTGGGATCTAACCCACTTAATTTCTGCTCTCGGGCCAGGGCAAGTCTTTCTTTGGCGAGGGCAAGTTCTTCCCGCTCGATCCTCAGATTGACTTCCCTCATCTTCGCTTCATGCTCCCTTCTCTGGGGGGACGTCATCCCTCTCTGAGAAGATGCCTGAGAGACATGTGTATGAACCGATCTGCCGGAGCCTCTGGAGAGAGACCTAGCTCGTCCGTTCCCAAGGTTAAGCCTGCTTAAGCGTGGGCCCGGGGCTCCCCCAGTTCCATTCTCATGCCTGCTTAAGTTGGTCCTTGTAAGCCTGCTGACTACCACTGGAACTTTGTCTGCCTCGTCTCCCGATAACTCGTCCTCGTCCTCTGTGTGGAGGTCGAGGTCGGGGTCACCGAGGGTTCCCTCTAAGGGAGGCATGTTCCCATCTGCACTAGGGGGACCTGTGTTAGAGGACCTCCTAGCATCGTACGCCTCTAAGAGACCTATCAGTATTGCGATGGTAGGGTTAGAACCCTGGTTTAGCTTCCTGGAGGCACACAGTTGTCGCATCTCCTTGAAGCTAAGGGTTGCATATCGTGACACGACCTGTGGAGGGTCACTGACCACTAAGGGAGTCTGCGAGGACTCTCCGTGGACCGACATGCTTGTCTAGTGTGGTGTAAGTGATGCACCTACCTACACTATGTGTTTACCTACTGATCCCTTGCTAAGAGTTGTAGTCAGGGTGTGCTAAGCCCTGTTACACTACAACAGCCGGTTCAGTAGAACTCGGAGTATTCTAAGTTAAATGTACCTGGGTACTTATGTGATCTTTCACTGCGATATTCTTAGGATACGTGTGTGGTAAAACAACAGCAAGCTCAAATCCCAACCGCTGCTCACCAATGTGAGAAGTTGGCCTGATATGTAGTGCTCACTATTCTAGTGATCACTGTGTATCATTCCAAACGACCCTTATTGATGATTGGTTGTAAGTCAACCTTATAGACCAGCTATCCTAGTAGCGTGGATACGAGCAGTCTTAGGCTAAACTCTAGAGGGCGTGTTAAGCCAGCTGTTTACCATCACATATACCCCTTGAACACCAAGTGAAAGGACACCACACAAGTTGTTATGAAAATAAAGGATATTTATTTATAACAAGACTACCCTGGCTCTTTATGAGTCAGGGAGCTAAGCACAATACGAAACTCTTAGGAAAATACTTCTGGTTGCACAATT
This sequence comes from Triturus cristatus, assembly GCF_964204655.1. NCBI lineage: Eukaryota > Metazoa > Chordata > Amphibia > Caudata > Salamandridae > Triturus > Triturus cristatus. Next base: position 1,694,241,661 of record NC_140591.1, read on the forward strand.
TACACAAATGCCCGAGGGCACGAAACCATTACACTGTAAGTGGAAGGGGAGAGGTTAGAAAGTCTAAAGTTACTGATTCCGGAGTGATCCGATCAGGGGGACTTAAACGAAAAAGGAACTGGACACTTGTAAAGCGAACCTGCGCTGGAGCACCGAAATGCTCGTGTTACCTAGCCCAGAGGCTGCGGCTGTAGAAGGTTCGGCAAGATGTCGGAAGTCCTCGTTGTAGTCTCAGGAGCCTGAAAGAAGAGTTGCTGGCAGGCGACCAGTGTCGATACTCGGCGAGATCCAAGCCTGGATCGGTGATAAAGGAAACCTGAAAGCAGAGGGGACTCAGTTCTCAACCGCTAGCCAGCGATCGTGCGGGTACCAGGAGGGTACCGGCTGAAGTCACCTCGACCAGGTGAGTGGATGACGTCGGACTCGGCTGTTCCTCGGACCAGGAGGCGCGGCGGCGACCAGGATGGAGGGCGAGCTGTCCCACGAAGGTGTCTGCTGTCGATGATGCTGGGCCCAGGAATGGGGCAGCGGATCTTGGCAGTGGCAAGCCCACGTGGTGGAGTCAAGATGGCGTCTGGAGTGGACTAGGAGAGTCCGTGGTACTCCTCTGTTGGAGGGGAGCAAGAGCCAGTCTGGAGCAACCAGACTAGTGATGAACAATCGTGGTGCGTCGTGAAGAGGGCCACCAGCCGGTCGGCCAGTGGTCGAACAACGCGGTGAACAGCAAGGAGCGGAAGGGCCCCCACGCAGATCTCGGGGATGCTGGGGAGGCAGACTTCGATGCTGGAGCTGCTCAGGGTTAGGGCTTCTCAAACCCTAGGTGCACTCACTCGAGGGTCCCTCGGTGGGCGTGCTAGATAAGCGTCGTGCCGGTTCTGGGGATGGCCGGTCCCGCAGGTCTCGTCCCACCTACGGCTCTCAGCTGGGCTGATGAGGTAAGTAAAAGGTCAGAGATGGCAGGGACTCGGGTCTCGTCGAGCTGGGCAGTCTTGATCCGTAGGAGAGACTTACAGCAAACCGCAAGCGCTTAGGTGGTGCCTGCTGGTGCAGGGTGGCTACTCCTTAGCCACAAGGGAGAGTCTTCAGAAATAGTCAAGAGTTCCTTTCGTGGAAAGTGGTTCGTGATTCGGAGTTATCCGATTATCTGATTATCCAATTTGGGAAGGGGACTCGCTCCTACCTTTATTCTAAGAAAAAGGGGTTGGCCCGTGACTAGGTTCTACCTATGGGTGGAGCCAGGAGGGGGGTGGTTACACCCCTATCCTTTGTCCGGCTTCGCGCCCGCTCAGGGGCTGGTGTGCCCCCGAAACTGGTCTGAGCCGGGCTATGCACAGTGAGCACCGGGGTGCCACTTGCAATCACCTTCCTTTCAGCCCTGCCTACCTGGAATACACAAACCCTGTCTGGGATGGTGCTAACACCGCCCTCGACAGGAAACCCTTTGTCCAAACTCCCTTCGCTGGAAGGTCCCCCAGCAGCAGGAGGTCAGACTTGTGTCTGGTGGCAGCATCCATTTTGTGATGCTGAGGCTTGAGTCAACTTTAACCGGGGTTCAGGGTTACTTCCATGTCGTGCCCCTCTAGAAGGGGGGAATGCTAACCCCGTCGCCAGAACTAGCGAGGGGTTCGTATTCCAATTCGTATGACACCTTACTCGACATGTGTAGGTGATGCGATGCCAAAGTTAGCAAATAGTTGGCCCGCGTCACCATGGAACGGCTATTAGGACTTGGTTCCGCAAGCCGTCGACGGGCTCAGCTCGCGCCAGAGAACCATCCCACATGACTCCCCGCACTCTGCCTTCAGGATTGATAAGGCCTGCCATAGGAGTGACTGATAGGAATCCATGTGTCCATTTTAGGGTTAGGTGTAGGAATACTACACCTACAGCAACGGGTGATTACACCACGTGGCCCCAGCTGTCGTGCAGCCAGTTGTGTCAGATTTGGGCGGCCATTCCAGGGGTGGCATAATACATGCTGCAGCCCCTGGTAGGCCCTGGGTACACCGATGCCCTGGATACCTGTGGTATGCTGAGACAGGGACTGACAAGGCGGCCCAGTTCCAATTAGTGGATGTACCTAATGTACATGTGTGTTAATTTCGAGAGAGAACAGCTAGGCTGTGGGTCTGATTGGCAGGCCCACAGCCGGGGAAAGTCGTAAACCAATGAAGTAAAAGCAAAAAATCTGGGTGATCATAGGATTGCAGACCCTACTCTCCTACAGGGTCCAGATGTTCAGTGCAGGGGATGGTGCTGTGGAAAGGCAGAGGTCGGGTCCAGATGTTCAGTGCAGGGGATGGTGCTGTGGATAGGCAGAGGTCAGGTCCAGATGTTCAGTGCAGGGGATGATGCTATGGGAAGGCAGAGGTCGGGTCCATATGTTCAGTGCAGGGGATGGTGCTATGGAAAGGCAGAAGTCGGGTCCAGATGTTCAGTGCAGGGGCTGGTGCTATGGAAAGGCAGAGGTTGGGTCCAGATGTTCAGTGCAGGGGATGGTGCTATGGAAAGGCAGAGGTCGGGTCCAGATGTTCAATGCAGGGGCTGGTGCTATGGAAAGGCAGATGTCGGGTCCAGATGTTCAGTACAGGGGCTGGTGCTATGGAAAGGCAGAGGTCGGGTCCAGATGTTCAGTGCAGGGGATGGTGCTATGGAAAGGCAGAGGTCGGGTCCATATGTTCAGTGCAGGGGATGGTGCTATGGAAAGGCATAGGTCGGGTCCAGATGTTCAGTGCAGGGGATGGTGCTATGGAAAGGCAGAGGTCGGGTCCAGATGTTCAGTGCAGGGGATGGTGCTATGGAAAGGCAGAGGTCGGGTCCAGATGTTCAGTGCAGGGGATGGTGCTATGGAAAGGCAGAGGTCGGGTGCAGATGTTCAGTGCAGGGGATGGTGCTATGGAAAGGCAGAGGTCGGGTCCAGATGTTCAGTGCAGGGGATGGTGCTATGGGAAGGCAGAGGTCGGGCCCAGGTTCTTGGTGAAGACCTGGGTGAAGTTCAATGCCATGCATTACTTAGGTGGGTACCCTAGCGGTGGATTACTGCCAGTAACGAGCGAGATACGAAGAAGCGATTTAGCATTTATAGATTGCTTTATAAACCTTCCTGCTTTCTCAAATTTGCTTAAAAATGCACCATTTCCCCACTTTAAAATGGATAATCCCCCGAACTCACCTTATGACAGTCGGCCTCGCGCGACACACTCGCCATAGGGCACTTATTTCAAACTTTTACACCTTACCACTATTAAATATCACCAGCCGAAACTGGGCACGTGTCAGTAAACATTGTACATGCATACGTCACAGTGACACATGAGACGTGCAGCGTGTGCTTGTAAAGTCCAGATTCACACCGTGCTCGTGTGAAGGATCTCACAGCAGGAGGTCACTTCTGAGCCTGGACTCACACGGTGGCGGACACTACAACTGTAAACTACTCCTGTGTGGGGGGGTCTGTGTCAGCATATTGGGGTCACGAATATCAGAGTAAAAGGTTACTGACTGCAGAACATGGACCACCTGTAACTTGTGAAAACGGATATATAAATAAGTTTAGAATTGATATCCTGAACACAGCTGTGTACCTTGAAGGTATACACCTCACCGGGGTAAGTGGGCGTGCGGTCAGTCGTAAATCCAGATTTACCTCTGTATATTTACCTTTACGATGCTTCGGTGGGAGGGATGTTCTGGCCCGAGTATTGTTGTAGGTCAGTGTCAATCACTCCATCTTCTGGTGCCCCACCCCCCCGGGTGGGCGGTCCCAGGAGAGTGGGAAGGAAGGTTCCTTGAAAGTGTGTATTCTTACAAAGAGGCATTATCTGGGTTTTCACAAACTAGTTTAAATCCCTTCCCAAATGTATCTGCCCTCCTAAACTTACACCTGAAGGCGCCAGGAGTAAGTGGTGGAGTAAGTGTGAGAATACACACGTAAGTTCCATCTTCACAGCGAGGAAGGGAGAAGGAAAGACGGGTTTGGGATTGTAAATCTCATGTCTGGGGCTGAAATGTCTTATTTCTTTGTGAATTGGGTACTGAGTGCTTCCCAAATGCATCACACTTTTAGGCGCTACAAAAATAAAACAAATTGGAATATCTGCTCTAATAGTAGGCTACGAATTCTAGGACAGATTTACAATAAACTAACGCAGCACGGTGCAACAAGTCATTTTGCTGCCCCGTGCTGCGTTAGTTTGGAAAGCACAGAGATGCGACATATTTACAAGAATATGTCGCATCTCTGTGCTTCCCCTGCGCTGGCGTACAAACTGCTGCCATGCGCCGACGCAGACACCGATGCCTGCGTCGTAGGGGAGATATTTTTTGTTCAGGAAGGGTTCCTTTCCTGCACAAAAACAATTTGAAATGCAGTTTTTCAACTTATATGTGTGCTGCATTAAGAACAGCATTCTTTCAATGATTGTATATGTGCAGGAAGGGCACCCCGCTTGTACATAAACAATCCTTAGAGGTGATTTCCTCTTTCAATGTGTGCTGCAGAATGCAGAATGCATACAGAGGAAAAGACATTGAGGAGAAATGAATAACTTTCTCCTCGTTGCGGCTCCCTACGCCTCCCCTGGGGAGCCGTAGCATTTACACACATTTTCAGATTTACGATTCCTCGTAAATCTGAAAATGAGTCTTGTTCCATGGGTGTTGCGTGGGAACACCCACAGCAACACCCATGGAACGCCCCTTTCACGCAAAGAGCTGCGTGTTAAGGGGCCATATTTACAAGGACAGGAAAAGCCACGCAGGGTGGCTTTTCCTGTCCTTGTAAATGTGGGGCAGTGTATTGCGCTGCCAGTGTGTCACAAAAAGTGTGGAAATGTGGATTTTCCTGGTCAGTTATGTCCCCTATCTTGGACCCCAACGGTTCTATATACATGTTACAAGTACATGTATGTTCCCTCCAGTTCCAGTTTCTAAGACGCAAACATATGTGTGTCTACCGTCGACATGTTCTCTGTCAGATCCGCCATCAATGGGCTGGATATTCGATTCCTAGGTATGAAAGGCCACCGACTTTATATGGCTAAATTACTACATTTTTACAGTTCAGGCAAGTAGGCCCGATTCTGTCCTCAAAGCCTTTCCCTGCTCTCAGCCTCTGACAGCTTCAGCTTGAGCTCGCATCTGTATCCATGAACTTTGTCCTACTCCCTGTGCAGCTAACGGTGCCTGCCTCGGCCAGTTTTCGCATGCCTGCCAAGAAGCTGTATTTCACCTTCGAATTATCTATTTTGCTCTTCAGCCGATGCATTCCTGTCTAGTGATTTAGGTAAACATTTCCTTTAGCTCACAAGCAAAGGACTCAGCCTTTCCGTCCTCCTGCAAGTGATTCATAGCCCTGCTGCCATGGAAAGTTTTCTGCCCCTCACATCTCATATAGACACTTAGACGCTTGTACACGCACACACAGTTAGTATAGAATAGATTCTGTCCGAGAGTCCTTCCTTGTGGATAACATAGTTCTCCAAACATAGGATGGTAGATATGATTTGGGATTAGGTTGACTTGACCCCTCAGACTTCTCGTCTCCACATGTAGAGCTAAATGTCAAGTCCCCTTCACCCCCTAGTTGCACGTCAATTACACGTCATACTGCTGCGCGCGCATCTATGCCAAGTATTATCTTATAGATCCACCTATGTCTGATAATGCAAACCAATCATGTTTCTTTTATTCCTTATTACGCCCAGTTTCGATTACGTACCTGTTTTGTCACTTTTCTTATCAAATGTTACGCCTTCTACATTCGTTTCATTGTAATGTACTTATTATAAAAATACATGTCTGTCAATAAATTATTGTACTTCACTTCCTGAACCCTCGTGGTGACGGAACCTGAAGGCCGCGACTCGAGTCGGCCATTTTGAATGGAATAAAGCCCATTTAGAAAACCTCTTATACCACGGATTCTGCCTCTTGTTATTTTGAGCTATTTACTTTATTTTAAGATTCCGTATGAAATTCAGTCCGGTATTTTATTTACCACATAATGGCGCCCGAATAGGGACACTTTCTCATCTCACGCGCCGGCGGTGCGTTGCAGGCCCGGTCTCCTGCCACAGCTGGACGGACCATAAACGCGTACCAGCAGGATTTCCTGTAAGCTCCCTCCGGTCAAGCGGGGGCGACTGAGGCTGCGATCAACCCAGACGAGGCGGTGAGAAGTGCGAAGTATCCCGACCAGAGCCTAGCTGAGAGAGCAAGATCCGAGGTATACAGAGGCCCACCAGGTTTTTCGAAATCCCGATGTCCAGAGGGTCCGCTGTCCGCAGTCATCGAGTCCTGTCCATTCTCTGAGGCCTTCCGTTTCAAGGAGCTACTCGGTGAGTACCATCGCCGGGGAGGCGTGTTGACGCGCACATAGGTTGTGCCGGTCAAAACGGATTTGGGTACACAAATCCGGTCTGCACTGTTTAGCAGTGTATATGTACTGTTTAGCAGTATATCAAGTATTCCGAAGTATTCAGTTATTGTCAAGAATTCAGCGTGGTGATTAGTTAGGCAGACTGTCATCATTGTCGATCATTGTTAAAATGTTTAATGTTTAATGTTTAAAGTAGTCAGAAATGTCTTGCATATTGTGGTATGAATGATTGTTCATTGTTCACCGTTCATTATTGTGTTTTTTTCGTATAAAGAAAATTCAAGAGTAAGTATCAGATCAGTTGTCAATATGCCGCTCTTCTCGAAGTTAAGACAGATTACTACCAGAAAAGGGGTGCTTGAAGAAGCAGTTCCTATTCCTCCTAGGGACACTCCAGGGCATTTTATGTACCATAAACATGGCTTAGATGCCATATTGTTTCTTGATCTATGGGTAGATTATACCAAGGGATTACCGGAAAGTCAAAGGTGGCCCATAGCGGGAACCTGGGATGCAGAGTGCATCATGAAAGTGGAGGAAGAGTTATGGAAAAGAAAGGTCAGACAGTCACAGAAAGACGCTGTTGAGTTATGGCGTAAAGAATCTCATAGACGAACAGAAAAAGCACGTAGACAAGAAGAGAGGAGTAAAGAAAGTTCAAATAAAGTTCAAGAAAATCTATTAATTGAGGAAGGTATCCGAGTGAGATCAGAACAAGTAAATAGACAAAGAAATGCTCTTATGAATGGTATGTATCCCCTACTAGCCGAAGGATTACCTAAGGCTGCTCCAGAGATACCAAAAGACTTGCCACCCCCATTATTTCCAATTAAGGTACATCCAAAGGGGCTTCCCAGAACCGCAGAAGATGTTTTTCTTTCCTCATATCTAGATGACGCAGCTCCCGAGTATGCTAACGCCGCACCACATAGACCATCTGGCAGAGGGGTTCAACGTCAGGATCAGGTATCTGTCCCCGTGCAACAGCAAGTTCCGACACAAGCGTCGGCAAGCACATCTGTTTCCGCATCTGTCTCCGCAGTCGACTCTACAGAGGTATCGACACCCATAGTTGCTGTGTCACGTTCGACGAACCCTTTCACACCCGACGCCCCAGATGGGGCCACGGGAGGTGCTAGCAGTACTTTTACACCACCTAGAATAAATAAACTTGTCTTTCAAGAGTCAACACATTCACGTACACCAAAATTCGTAAATGAACGTACGCTTAAGGAACTCCTTGTTAATTGTAGATATGACCCCGTGGTCGGTAAAGAGGACGAAATGGTCCTGGCATCATTACGTATCAGACGAGCCGCAGAGTATTTAGCAAGGTTACCAGGAATGACTACGCATCTGGATAACATATATCATTTTGTTCAAACAGGACGAGATCCAGGATGTATTAACAGAGCTATGGAATTCCAGAAAGTAGAAATACAGGGGGAACTGTTACGTTTCCTCATAAACTGTGTGATCAGAAATCAAGATCGTCCGGGGGTAGACCCGAATGCAATGCTTATTCTTACAAAATGGAGTCAGAATATATCGGAAGGGAGACACGATAAGCAAAATTGTATAATAGCCATGTGCCGAAAAATCCGTAAAGAAATAGAGCGTATTCATGAAGAAAGATTGGGAACAGACGAGTTTGAGCAAGATGAAGTGTCCGAATCAGGGAACTCTGCAAGACAGTCAGAGACCATAGCCTATGTAGGCAGAGGAAGATCCTGTGATAATGCTAGATGTTTTTCTGATCCCATACACTCAGTATGCTCAAATAACAGCAGAACGTATCCAACGCCTGTAATAAATCTGAAGTCTCCTGAACATTCGTTTCAAGCCGCAGATAAAATACTACGAGAACGAAGGGGTTATCACCTCCTCGATTCCAGAGATGAGCAAGAATTAGCCAGATCAGCCGTTCACTGGATTGTTAGTCCTGAAAAATACGGTGATGAGACCGTAGCACACACGTTTCTCAACCTCAGTACAGATGAACAACGTTTAGCTGGAATCTATATGATTCAGCAACTCCTCATATTATATAAGAGCCAACATGCTGACCCTGGTCCTTTACCTGATATATTAACGGAACTACTCACGTACAGATGGAGAGGTTCTAGTAACAAGCTAATTAAAGAGATATTAGTGTCACGTAAGCAGTACGTCCTTTTTGTAAATCCAGATTCTCTCTCCCTGCCCCCCAGAGAAAGAGCACCGTACTACATGGATAGACAAAATCCTTTACGAGAGGTGCACCCAATAAAAGGCGAAGACAATGAGTTTCACCGTGTATTTGTTTACACACCCATATCAAAAATGGAATTATTAGAAATGAAGAAAGTAGTACCTAGTCATGACAAAGACCCAGCGGGTTTCCACCGAGAAATTAAAGACATGTTACTGATGGGAGAGTACACCTTTCCTGATATTATGACGATATTAAAGGTGCTTTTGCCTGCTGGCATTTATGAAAAACTGAAAGAAAAAGAGTGGGAAGTGGGAGACCAAAAGATAGACTGGACAGCATTAGCAGAGGAAGAAAGGAGCCGAACTGCAGGTTCGGGGCTCGGGGATAAAGTTAAACTATTACCAGGTTTATTAGTACAGGTACTGCCACGTTTATTAACTACAAAAAAGGAAGATTGGGGTGCAATCACAGCCTGTAAACAAAAGCAAGATGAAGACACAAGCGATTATTATGCTCGATTTGAAAAATGTTTTGGTATAAATAGTGGTATAAAAGCAAGTAGTGACTCATATCCACATCTATTTGTGACAAAATTAGTGGAAAATGCATTGCCCCCAGTGAAGAATAGAATATTGAAATTCGAGAGTACCTGGCAAAGTAACACTCCGTCGCAAATGCTACAAATGTTACAGTATCATCACAATAGAATTAGGGATGAACAAGAACACGAGCATAGACGCATGAAGGATACAAAAATGAAAATGCTAGTTTCTCAGACAGTACCAGCAGATGGTCACAAAAAGGGTGTGACACATTCTGGTGAGTCTGCAGTTCCTGTAAAAGGAACCTGCAATTACTGTAAACAACTAGGCCATTATGTACATGATTGTCAAGTCCTGAAACGTAATATAGCTACAGGTATTGCAAAAGAGAGACCACGATTAGTTAGACAAGATCAGAATGAACAAGGAGCTATGCAGCATGGACAGTCCATGCCAGTTCAGCAACAGTCCATGCCAGCCTCACAGCAACCCATACAGTTTGTGCCGGCTGCACCACCGTTGCCTGCTACTGCCACACAAACCACAACACGACAAATGTATCAGACTGCACAGTATGAATACCCTGAGTATCAGCGTTACGCATGAACCAGCCTAGAGAGGGAAGTTGACTTACCGCTTATCGAGATTCCGGTAGATCAAGAAGGACCTTATGTACATAGTGAATTATTAGGTCAAGATAGAAAATTCTTACTCGATACAGGGGCAAGTCGAACAACCATAAAACGTAGTGAAGTTCCAGGGGCACCCCTCTCAGGCTCTCAAAATGTTTCCCTTGGTTTTTCAGGAAAACCTATTGTTAATGAAGTATCACAGCCTCTACCACTTACGATAGGACCTTTGACACGAACTACAGATTTATTGCTTACTAAATCATGCCCAGAAAATCTGTTAGGAATTAAAACTCTGAAAGCACTAGGAGCCATAATATGTTGTTCTCCGGAAGGAGTAAGGTTGTTTTTGCGTGATTTTAAAGGTCACTATGTGTCTAGAGACATGGATCCCCGACTACAGACTTTACCAGTACATCTATGGGCACAAGGCCCTACGGATGTTGGCTGCATGAACATTACACCCTATCGAGTTACATTGAAAGCAGGAGTGGTACTACCACGAATGCGACAATACAAGTTACCGCATGATGCTGTAGTGGCTTTGCTGAAAATCATTGATGAGCTAATTGCCCAGGGAGTAGTTGTAGAAACAGACTCCAATGTATGTAATTCGCCGATAATTCCGATTCTTAAACGAACTGATCCTACTGCCCCACCAGTGTACCGATTGGTTATTGATTTGCGTGAACTAAACAAGTGTATTGTACCACAATTCCCTGTGGTCCCTGATATATCATCATTGTTGACAGCAATTGATTCCGAAGCAACATTTTTTACTGTAATTGATCTCAAGAATGCCTTTTTCAGCGTCCCAATAGATCCGGAAAGCCAATACTTGTTCGGATTCAGTTTAAATGGGCGCAGCTTTAAATTCTCACGCGCTCCCCAAGGATTCACAGAAAGCCCCAGCATCTACAGCCAAGCACTGAAACGAGAACTTGACAGTATCCACATGCCAGTCAATACAGCACTGCTTCAATATGTCGATGATCTGCTGATCACCGCGAGAAGCGAGCCAGAATGTGAAAAAGCTTCTCTGACAGTTTTACATTTTCTAGCCGACAAGGGGCACAAGGTGTCTCCTTCTAAGCTGCAATTCTGTGTCCAGCGAGTTATTTATCTTGGTCACTCGCTGTCCAAGGAGGGAAGGCAGCTTACACCAGATCGCATCCAGTTAATTGCTAACATGTCAATACCCCAGACACAGAAGGAGGTGCGGGCTTTCATAGGCCTCACTTCATATTGTAGGCAGTGGATCCCTCAGTACGCATTTCTAGCAAAACCACTCATTCAGTTAACCACACAGGAGGCAGCCACATCGACTGTTCTCCCTTGGACTCAGGAACATACACAAGCTTTTGAAAGCCTAAAGAAAGCTTTATGTCAAGCACCTGTTTTAGCAACACCATGTTATAACAAACATTTTACACTCTTTGTTACAGAACGCGAAGGTACTGCCTTGTCAGTACTCACTCAGGATCAAGCAGGATCACGCAAGCCATGTGCTTATTTTTCCAGTACATTAGATCCCGTAGCTCAGGCTTTGCCTGCATGCCTGAAGTCAGTGGCAGCGACAGCTTTAGCAATCAGACAAAGCGATGCCATAGTATTAGGACACCCATTGACAGTACAAGTACCACATGCAGTAGAGATTCTTGTGAACCGAACACAAACACAACACTTGACCATAGCAAGACTTACCGGTTATGAACTGACATTGTTTCAACCACACATAGAGATCCGACGGTGTAATACATTGAATCCTGCTACACTATTACCTGTAATTGGAACAGACCCACTAGCTCATGATTGTGTTGAAATCATTGAAATAAAGACGAAACCTAGACATGACTTGACAGACGTTCCATTGTTAGATCCAGACCTGACGTTGTATGTAGACGGATCGTGCATGAGAACAAGTACAGGAGATTTAGTGGCCGCGTATGCAGTCACAACAGACACTGAAATTATTGAGACACATTGTATAGATACTCTGTCAGCCCAAGCAGCAGAACTTATTGCTCTAACGCAAGCCTGTATTCAAGCCACAAATAAGAAAGTTAATGTATACACTGACTCACGTTATGCATTCGGAGTTGTACACGACTTCGGCGTGCTATGGCGAGAGAGAGGTTATTTAACGTCCCATGGTGCCCACATTCAGCACGGACCCCTCATTCATGCCTTGTTAGACGCAATACATCTACCCACTGCTATATCGATTATGAAATGTAAAGCACACACGAAGGTTACTGATACCATTTCTCAAGGAAATGATTTAGCTGACAGAACAGCTAAACAGACTGCTCAGAATCGCACATTAGACATGACAAAGCCAATAGTTCAGACACCAACACAGTGTATGACAATTAAGGATCCCGCACTTGACGTAATTGACATACAGACACATGCCACAGCAGAAGAAATAAAGAAGTGGACGGAACTAGGAGGGATCCAGACAGATCAAGGATGGATGACGAAGGAGAAATCTGTATGGTTTCTCCCTGATTCCATGGTTCAAGCCATTATAGCTACAGTTCACAGTCCAGCACATTTGGGAGAGAAGGCTATGCTAGACAGCATTCAGCACATTTGGTTCAACAAACATTTACGAGCAGCAGCTAAACAAAAAGTTCGTACCTGTATGATATGTTGTCAGTTTAATCCAGGAAAGAGTGTTCCCGTAGAGCAGGGTGGATTTCAGCCTCCTGACCATCCTTTTGAAGTTCTCCAGATGGATTATATTCAGATGGAACGTTGTCGAGGATTCAAATATGTTCTCGTAGTTGTCTGCGCTCTCTCCCGTTGGACAGAGGCGTATCCCGTATCAGATTACACTGCCCCGACTACTGCCAAGCAGCTAGTTCGAGAATTCTTCCCACGGTACGGTTTACCACGTGTTGTATATTCAGATAACGGCCAGCCTTTCTCATCCGAATTAATGAAACATGTCTCACTTTTGTTGGGATATCAGTGGAAATTCCACTGTGTCCGACACCCCGAGGCAGCAGGTCTCGTGGAACGACATAATCAACTTTTAAAAATCAGATTGTCTAAAATATGTCAGGAAAAAGGTGTGGACTGGATAGTAGCCTTACCAGTTGCGCTATTCTACATGAGAATGGTAGCACACTCTCGAACAGGGCTATCCCCTTATGAAGTGATCTTTGGTAGACCACCGAATATGTGGGGGACGCCTATACCCCGTAAAATAACTGATGTTGACTGTAATATGCTGACAGATTACCTGGCTTCCTTGATGTCTGCACTACAATCTTGTCGTTCACAGGTAGTCGCAGCTTTTCCCGACAACACCGAGGTGAAACCTCATGACGTAATTCCCGGTGATTATGTTCTCATCAGAAATTTTGATCGGAAAACCCAACTGGAGCCAAGGTGGAGGCTTCCTAAGTTGGTCCTGCTGACGACCAGAACAGCTGTGAAGATCGAAGGAAGAAAAGGATGGGTGCATTCCAGCCATATAAAAAAATTTTATGGACTTCCTCCTGACACAAACAGTACTTCCCGTGTGTCTTCCCCCATTGACTCAAAGCTACCTTTGGCTGAGGCCAGTAGCACCGAACTCTATAAGCAGAAACTCAGGTCCAGATCTAAACTGTCGGACGATTTGATTGTTTAAGTCCTCTCCAAGGTGAAGCGGTTGAATCTGTCCCGACATGTATCCTTTAGGTCTGAATGATGTAGAGTCCAGAATCATAATGAAACGACATGCTTATTGTAAATTACTGCGTAACCACTGTATTGTGACTTTATTAATTTTGTTTTCCTTGAGTTTTTTAATAGTTACTACAAGTATATTGTTGCATATGTATTATCCTGTTTCTAACCGTGCTTTCAATATAACTGATGAACATTCTTTTAGTGACTTACCCCCACATGAGTTGTCCTATAGACTTGCGCTGCGTAATAACACATTCATTAGTATGTTACATCATTCCCATCAGACTAGTAATGCCACCAATTGTTGGGTGTGTGGCCGACTTCCTCCCTATCAGAATAACAAAGGAGTTCTGCCTTTCTTTCCACATCCGTTCACACACAATGGCTCCTGTGGAGCATGGTTTAGTTTATTAAATTCCATAGACCCAGACACAGCAGTTTATCAACAACATTGGATATGGGGAAATCTGAATCTAGTTTTATTCAAAGTCTGTCACCCTAATAAGGAGGGTCACCCCAGTAGAACAGGAACTGATTTAGAAAATGAAGTGTATAAATTAGGTAATTTTACGCCTAATCTTATGATTTTGAATGTCAAATCCGAAGTTGAACTAATTCTGCCCACTATGTCAGTATTTCCAGCTAAGGGTGATCTATGTGTAAGAAAAGTTGGTTCCATACATATGGGCCATAGCCAATGTGTTACTACAGTAGAATATAGTGATCAAGGTAAATCTTCATTTAGAGCTTCTCGCCATTCTTACTTTATATGTGGTCAGACGGCATATATGCGTCTGCCTCTAGATTGGGATGGTACCTGTTACATCGCATTCCTTTTGCCACCTGTTTTCCTAGCTCCTCCTGATTATTATCGACATGTTCATTTAGTACACAAAAGAGAGCGGAGAGATCTCCCAGTTGTCGATTATACTGAGACGGCATGGGACAAGTATGTAGATTTCAATAAAGGTATCTTTCCCTATATAGGTACTATATCAAATAGTAAGCTGATACGTAGACTAACCAAGACTCTTGAAGCTGTAGTAAACGAGACTATAGCCGCCCTAGGCAATCTGACAGAGGAACAATCAGTGATGAGAATTGTTGTTCTCCAGAATCGTCTTGTCCTTGACGTCATCCTGGCCGATAGGGGCGGAGCTTGCAGGGTCATCGGATCCAGCTGCTGCATATTCATACCAGAAAATTCGCCATCTGTATATAAAGCCATAACACGCCTTCATAAGATTGTAAGCCAGATACACGAGAATCCAGGCACTTGGACGTGGTCCGGGTGGTTTTGGAGTGTGATATCAGCCTGGGGATGGAGAGTTCTATCCTTCCTAGGTATTGGCCTTCTTATGCTCTTCAGTTGTTGTTTATGCCTGCAATGTGGACCAGCGATTTGTGGTCTGTGTGCCACATCATGCATTCCATATCACAGTTCTCGTTCAAAATGCCGGAAGAAGAAGGAAGAAGAAATGATGCTCCATGAGCAAATCGATGGAATGATGAAGATTGATATCTCTTGAAGGGCAAGTAGGGGACAAGGAGGGAATGTGGAAATGTGGATTTTCCTGGTCAGTTATGTCCCCTATCTTGGACCCCAACGGTTCTATATACATGTTACAAGTACATGTATGTTCCCTCCAGTTCCAGTTTCTAAGACGCAAACATATGTGTGTCTACCGTCGACATGTTCTCTGTCAGATCCGCCATCAATGGGCTGGATATTCGATTCCTAGGTATGAAAGGCCACCGACTTTATATGGCTAAATTACTACATTTTTACAGTTCAGGCAAGTAGGCCCGATTCTGTCCTCAAAGCCTTTCCCTGCTCTCAGCCTCTGACAGCTTCAGCTTGAGCTCGCATCTGTATCCATGAACTTTGTCCTACTCCCTGTGCAGCTAACGGTGCCTGCCTCGGCCAGTTTTCGCATGCCTGCCAAGAAGCTGTATTTCACCTTCGAATTATCTATTTTGCTCTTCAGCCGATGCATTCCTGTCTAGTGATTTAGGTAAACATTTCCTTTAGCTCACAAGCAAAGGACTCAGCCTTTCCGTCCTCCTGCAAGTGATTCATAGCCCTGCTGCCATGGAAAGTTTTCTGCCCCTCACATCTCATATAGACACTTAGACGCTTGTACACGCACACACAGTTAGTATAGAATAGATTCTGTCCGAGAGTCCTTCCTTGTGGATAACATAGTTCTCCAAACATAGGATGGTAGATATGATTTGGGATTAGGTTGACTTGACCCCTCAGACTTCTCGTCTCCACATGTAGAGCTAAATGTCAAGTCCCCTTCACCCCCTAGTTGCACGTCAATTACACGTCATACTGCTGCGCGCGCATCTATGCCAAGTATTATCTTATAGATCCACCTATGTCTGATAATGCAAACCAATCATGTTTCTTTTATTCCTTATTACGCCCAGTTTCGATTACGTACCTGTTTTGTCACTTTTCTTATCAAATGTTACGCCTTCTACATTCGTTTCATTGTAATGTACTTATTATAAAAATACATGTCTGTCAATAAATTATTGTACTTCACTTCCTGAACCCTCGTGGTGACGGAACCTGAAGGCCGCGACTCGAGTCGGCCATTTTGAATGGAATAAAGCCCATTTAGAAAACCTCTTATACCACGGATTCTGCCTCTTGTTATTTTGAGCTATTTACTTTATTTTAAGATTCCGTATGAAATTCAGTCCGGTATTTTATTTACCACAAAAGTGACAAACTGGCAGCGCAGGGGGCTTGAAAATCTGCCCCCTGTGTATTTTTTTTTTACTTTGTTTGAGGTGTTGTAGGGTCTTTGCAGCAGGCACATGAACCCACTAGTTGCCATACCATTGACTGACAGCTGGAAACATGCCACAATACTCACCCTACTCAGGAAGCCCTCCGCAGACCAATGACGCTAACCGAGTATCGACCCATCTACCTGCTCCTCTACCGGCTAAAGCCCTGGTGAAGATGATCAGGGGCCGACCCATCAACCTCAACGAAAATCATCTCCTCAGCACCACTCCATCCAGTCTCACGCTGTACTGCAGCACGGAAACAGCCCTCACCGACCAGACGACATCTGTATCATATGGACAGAGGAGACACCACAGCCCTCATCCTCCTGGACCTCTTGGCAGCCTTCAATACTGCCTCTCACCCGATCCACATTCCACGACCACATAAAGCCTGCATTCAAGGACCTGCATTCCACTAGAGATGATCCTTCCTGATACAACGAAAACACAGTCAGTTATTCTGCTCCTGCTACCAGACACCCTGAACCCCACCTGCCTCAAGGGTCAACACTCAACACAACCCTCTCCAACACCTACATGAACCCGCTCACGAGCATCATCCACCCCCACGGAATCCACGACCTATCTCATGCTGACGAATCACTACCATCCCTGTACGAGACAACACCAAAGCCTCAGACCAAGTTCTCCAGTTGCAGGACCCAAGCTTCCAAATGGATGAAAACAATCTGGGGCCGATCCACAGAACTAATGTATGACAAAATCCTAAACTTACGACTTTTGGTATTCACAAAAGACATTTAGTAGTCTTAAGTTAGGATTTTGTCTTAAGTTTGTCTGTGTGAGAAGGTGGCCTGATATATGATGTCCACTAGTTCTAGTGGGCACCCTGTATCAGTCCAAACAACCCCTTATGGTGATTGGTTAAAGACAACCTTTATTGAAAGCTATCCTAGTGGTAGCTATGGAGAGCAGCCTTCAGGCTAAGTCTTGAAGGAATGTAAAGCAGCTTGTTTTACCAGTCTATAATCTCTTGAATGATCAAATGAAAGGACAACCACACGAGGTATATATTCAAAATATATGTATTTAGGATAAAACACACCCCTCTAGTCTCTTTATGAGACTGGAGTTCGAAGTACTTAGTTTACAAGTTAGCAATTATCAGTAAAAGCACAAATACACGTTTGGGCCCCAGGGGCGTACCAAACCATATACCAAAAAAGTTCTATAAGAACAACGACTTGAATAGACACAAGGCCTAGAGCCTGTAGAATCGCTGGGACCACAAGGAACCACCCAAGGTAGTGACACAGGGGTCCCACGGGGACCGTGTGCAGTGTGTGAACACAACCGCGGGTTCCCGTTATCTTCTATGGGCAATGTCGCGGTTGGAAATTTAAAGATTAGGGACACTTCTAATCGAGTCAGGACCAAACCCTTTTGGACTTAAGAAGTTCTAGGGCTAGCACCCACGAGAGCACCAGAGTACTCGAGTTACCTCACCCAGGGAAGCCGGGTGCATAGGTGTCTTTTGGTGTCAGGTTGTGTCGTCGATTGCAATGGAAGCATGCAAAGAACTGCTGCTGCCGTGAAGAGGAGAAGTGTCCGAAGAGATCCAAGCCTGGATCTAGGATGGAAGGAACCTGAAAGCAGAGGGGACAGAGTCCGGGTCACTACCCAGTGACCAAGGGCAGGATGGACCAATGCCCAAAAATGTCGGGTGCTTCAGGTGAGTTGATGGGTGTATTGACTCTTCAGCCACGAGGTTCAGGAGACATCGACGAAGCCCATGAGCTGGATTCGAGCTGACCCACAAAGTCTGTCGAGTGCTGTGGTGTCGGCGACTAGAATAGACCCAACAAGCCTTGGCAACGGCAAGTCACTGGAATTCAGAGAAAGGACTGTGGTGCAGACCAGCAAGGTCTGAGGGACTCAACCAGTGAGGGTAAGTCAGGGCACACCTGGGGCAACCAGGAAAGCCCAAGTAGAAAAGGAGTTGCCTTCATGGGGACCTGCTAGCCAACGGGCTAGTGATTGCAAAGGAGCCTCGAGCGGTCGCACTTGAAGCCGGCCCACGGGTCACTCGTGGAGTGGAGGCCAACAGTCTTCGGTGCAGGAGGTGCACAAGGCTGGGGCTACTCGGAGCCCAAAGCACACCTTTGAGGAGGACCAGGAAGATAGTTTTGCTGCAAAAGTTCACGGTGTCCAGGGGGTCATGGTTCCACGTCACCCACGATAGCCACGGGCCTCAGCATTGCTGTGGACTTAGGTTAGCCTCGGGGAAGTCTGGAAGTCCACCTCTGGTGATGCAAAGACTTCGGCGTCCAGCGGGAGCTTCAGCGATGCAGACCGGTCAGTTGCTTCTTTGGTGCCTGCCAAGCAGGGGAGTCACTCCTTGACCCCAAGGGAGATTTCTTCAGTCTTCTAGTCAGGATAGAACATCGGAGGTCCAGGATATATGTTGCAGAGTTTCGTCCAGGGTAATTTAAAGTCCTAAGGACTGGATTCCTATACTTATAGTAAGTTTAGGGGATGGACTAACTCTAAGGCCCCACCTATGGGTGGGCTTGGAAAGAGGGGTGGTTACACCCATTTCCTTTGTCCAGTTTCGTGCCAGAGCAGGTAGCCCCTGCAACCGGTTTGAACTGGGCTATGCACAAGGACAGCAAGTGTGCCCCCAGTGCAGGACTTCAAAGCACCAGAGAGTGACATAACAAATAAGTCCCTAATAGCAGTGACGTTATGTCACAATATGAAACAGTCTATTGGATAATGTTCGTAGTCTGAAGATTACAAGATTGAAAGGACCTAACAGTTGTACAATGTCATAAAGTCAACAATACAATTACACAATTTTCAATAGAAAAAATCATATGTTTGCATAAAAAATGTATTAAATACAATTATGTACAACTATCATAAAAAACCATAAAAACATTTCATTAAAAATACATCATTGTGAGAAAACACTTGTCGACGCAACGTTTCGGTATGTGATTAACACCTTCTTCAGGACAGTTTTCTAAATAGTAAGAAAAATACAATTATTATCTTGTAAATGTTGACATCAAAATTTCGATTAACAAATATCATTCCTTTTTATTCCTTCCAATTTGACATTTAAAGTATCCTACATGACTACCAGTGCAAAAGACACGTACAATTTAAACAATTCTATATAGTGAGTGATATTTTACTGGTACTAGTTACAATTATTTTCTACAAAGAACAGTGAACTTTCATACATGGGAAAAGTATGATTGACATTGCCACGTACCTAACCACAGCAGAGGTGATGTTAGACTTCAATTTATCTAACACTTCTGGTGATTAAGATCATTGGCATTAGAGTCATGAAGAGAGAGGCAGTGGCGTAACGAAACTTGAGGGGGCCCCCCTGCAAAACACAGGGAGGGGGCCCCCACCCGGCGGCCCGGCTCACCTCCTACCACTATGCCCCACCGCCCAAAAATCTGGCATATTTTGATTTGAAACCTCCAACATTTAAATGAAATGCCTCTATATAGTCTTTCTCAAAGTTCTAATTAGAAAATGGGAAACCCTCTTAACATATAAGGTACCCCATTTGTAACAATAATGCCAGAAGGAGATTATTTAATTGAGGCAGCAATCAGAACAATGCCAAGGAGTGATCCTATTGTCTCAGAAACGGCATCAATTTGAACAATGCCAAAGAGCGATCCTATTGTCTCAGGAACGGCAGCGATCAGAACAGTGCCAAGGAGCGATCCTATCGCCTCAGGAACGGCAGCAATCAGAACAGTGCCAAGGAGCGATCCTATCGCCTCAGGAACGGCAGCAATCAGAACAATGCCAAGGAGCGATCCTATTGTCTCAGGAACGGAAGCAGTTTGAACAATGCCAAGGAGCGGTCCTATTGTCTCAGAAACTGCAGCAATCAGAACAATGCCAAGGAGCGATCCTATTGTCTCAGGAACGGCAGCAATCAGAACAATGCCAAGGAGCGGTCCTATCGCCTCAGGAACGGCAGCAATCAGAACAGTGCCAAGGAGCGGTCCTATTGTCTCAGGAACGGCAGCAATCAGAACAATGCCAAGGAGCGAGCCTATCGTCTCAGGAACTGCAGCAATCAGAACAATGCCAAGGAGTGATCCTATTGTCTCAGGAACGGCAGCAATCGGAACAATGCCAAGGAGCGATCCTATTGTCTTAGGAACGGAAGCAATCAGAACAATGCCAAGGAGCGCTCCTATTGTCTCAGGAACGGCAGCAATCAGAACAATGCCAAGGAGCGGTCCTATTGTCTTAGGAACGGAAGCAATCAGAACAATGCCAAGGAGCGATCCTATTGTCTTAGGAACGGAAGCAATCAGAACAATGCCAAGGAGCGGTCCTATTGTCTCAGGAACGGCAGCAATCAGAACAATGCCAAAGAGCGGTCCTATTGTCTCAGGAACTGCCTAAGGCTGTAGAAAAACTATGAAGGGTCTGAATTAGAATTGACACAAGATTTAAGGCACACATATTACAGACATGTGCGAGCAACACCATAAATAACACTGCATGTAGAATAAAAACAAACCATATCAGCAAGCACCTAATGACAATCTATACAAACTGTAGTTGGTAAAGCAAAAGAAAAGTGCAAATACTTTCAAAGTGCACAATAAAGCAATCACCAGTCCAGCAATAAACAAAAATCAAGCATGTTTAGTAAAACAATTAACTTTCTTTCTTTCATCATAATGAAAATACATTCAAAGCGCATGATAACAACAAGTCCAGCAGTATGCAAAAATGAGGCCAGGTTAGTCAAACAATTCCCCCGTTTAGTGTGTGCATAAAGGCACATATATTTCAAAGCAACTGGTAAACAATAACAACTACAACACCATACAATAATCAAACTGGTTTAAACTAACAATTTCCTTTTTGAAGTGTCAAATATTTCAAAGTAACTAGCAAAACAGTAACAAGTACAGCAGGCAGCAATAAACAAAAATCAAACCACTTTAGTCAACCAATGACCTTTTGGTCTGTGCTTGTGTATGAAGGTGCAAATATTTCAAAGTGACTTGTAAAACAATAACAAGTACAGCAAACAGCAGCATACATAAATCAAACCTATCTAGTCAAATTACTCCCCTTTTGTTTGTGCACCACCACAGAAACACTTATGCAGAGTTTAAACATTCTGCACCTTTGCTTTTTTTTTTGCTGAACATTATGCACAAAATATCTTTTCCATGGACCTAGACGTGCCAGCCCATGTGGTAATTAGGGTCCTCATATTCGCAGATGACACCAGGAACATCTTAAGGATATTAGGGGCCAACCGCCAAACATATTTTGGGGACCCCTGTAAGAACAGTTTTGAATTTATGATCCTATTTTAGCTCTTTCATGCCCTCTTTGGGTGAGTCACAGACTGTGCACAAACACACTAGTCCAAATTCTTAATATGTTTACATGCAATAATCATGGATAGTGATGCGTGTTTTCAATATTGTAACACAGCAGCATATTATTGCAAATAATGTCTGTGATGCTCTCCCATTTCTCATATGTGTGAGGTCCTGATTTGACCCAAAAGAAAATGTTAGGGATTTTGCATGAAACAAAACATTCCTCTACAAAATGTCTGTAATAGACACACATCACCAATATTGAAAAAAAGTGACGGAAAGATGTATTTAAAACAATCTGTTCAAGAATCATTTAATGCCATCAGGGCAAGGCTCTACAGAACAGAGCTGGTTTTATCAGGGGGCCCCAGAAAATCTGGGGCCCTGGGCCGGAGCCCACTTTGCCCATGCCTCAAAAAGTCTCTGGATGGCATCTGACAGACTTTTTTGGCACGCCCTTCCTCCTCCTTTTCCATGAATTCCCTCACTACCACTCACCAACAATGCACATCATCTCTCTTTAGCACCTTTCTGAAAAACATTTAAATTTTTTTATAGCACTACTCATAGCTTACTCACACTCAGTTCTGCGATCTGCATGGTACACATTCTTTGTAGCAGGCTCATTAACTCTGCGCTGTGTGGGTGACAGGAGTGCCCATGTGAGTTCACAGTGAGCGACGCAACAGTGTGAGAGTAGGGTAAGAGGAGTGACGACAGGGTGAGTGAGTTGACCATATGAATTTGGGTGCGGATGTAAGTGCAGAGTGGGATGAAATAACTCATGGTTAGTGATGGGCTTTTTTAAATGAGATTGCAGACTGAGCAGTTAGGGGGACAGGTGAGTGAAGTGTGACATGAGTGCAGGGTGAGTAGTGTGCTTGTGTGACTGCAGGGTGAACAGCGCAAGTGTATTGTGAGTGCAGAGTTATCACTGTGAGTGCAGGGTGAGCGGGTGAATGGTGTGAGTGCATGGTGATCAGCGTGAGTGCATTGTGATTGCTGTAAGTGCAGGGTGAGCGTAAAAGTGAAGGGCGAGAATTAGGAGTGAGTTGTCTGATGCAGGGTGCATTCCCAGACACTTTAAGTAACTCAGCATGTTATTGAGGGCGGCGTAGGGATTTCAGATACAAGTTAAACTATTGCTATTATGGCGTTAATCAGGGATCGAGGGTGGAGGAAATAAATCATGTGCTGATCCTGCAACAAACAGCCAGTCTTATGATTAGGGTCGCCAGCTCATTATTTTGATGTCCCAGACGGGAAAAAAATAAGCAGTCACCTAAAGCTTTCAGCACTTATCTGTGCGTACTTTGAACAACAAATATAAATAGGAAGCACTTTTAATTGTGTTCTAGGGCTGCCTGAATGATACATGACTGATAATTAAAGGGAACAAAGACAGAAAAGTCACATAACGAATCAATACATACTTTATTTATAACCCTATTTAGTGTCAAGATGAGGTCTTTCCAGGCTCTTTAAACATTTCTGGCATTTTTCTTTTGGCAAACTTACTTTATATTTCTTTTCATGGAATGCATTCTCACACTACAGCAGTAAATGTAAATTTCAAATGTAAGGAATTGGCAGAGTGGGGGCCCAGGGGGTACTGGAACCAGAAACAAACTAATGGGCACATGCATCAAAGCAAACACCGGTCGCAAACGGGCAGATGCTCAGAATCTGCCCTTTGCGACCGGTATTTTTGCATTTGGGATGCATCATCCCAAATGCAAAAATTGCAATTTAAGGAATCCCTAAATTGCGATTCCTTAAATTGCAATTGCATTTAAGGAATCATAAATTGAGATTCCTTAAATGCAATGCATTAAGGAAAAAAAATAGTGATTTCGCTAATAGCGGGAGCAAATTACCATGAAGTTGAACTTCATGGTAATTTGCAGAAACTTTGAAAAATGCACTTTTGTGCATTTTTCAAAGATTCATGTTGCGCACACACATTCCCTTAGAGCATGTGTGTGTGCAACATATGTGCACTGATCAATTTCAGGGGTGCAATAGGGTGTCATTTTGACACCCTTGCAACCTTTAAATTGCATGAGCAATTTGCGAGTACCTACTGGTACTCGCAAATTGCTCATGCAATCTCCAATTCATTCCTATGGGCCTGGAGGCCCATAGGAATGAATGGGACGGCATTCCTTAATTGTGACTCGCAATTTGCGAGTCGCAATTAAGGAATTTGTAGGAATCGCTATTTTTATAGCGATTCCTACATGCATTGGCTTTTGCAATTCCTTAATTGCGATTCCTTAAAAATCGCAATTAAGGAATCGCAAAAGTCTGGGATGATGCATGTGCCAGATAGCCTCTGTAACCAGTTTACAAAGGTATGTAAATCTGCAAATGGTCTCTGGCCTCAAGGCAGTTGCTTTCAACCCCCTTGCTGCTGGGCCTGGAAGCTCAGGTCACCTGCACCCACCGCACGTGGCAAGCACCATTTAATTTATGAGGCAGGACTGTTATGAGGCAACTCACTGGTGCAACCAATGCCAGCGAGAGAGTGTAGTGCTGCCTGTGTGCGCTACAGCACTGATGGGGCCCCAGGAGGCTGGAACACGGGGGCTGCTGCGGGCATAGCTGCCAAGGTTTCAGATTGCCATGTGTGACATTTTCATAATTTCAGAGTAATTATGAGTGACATTTAAACGACTATGAGTGACTCTTTCTTGCGAGCAAAATTATGAAACGAAGACAATCAAAACATATAAGTATCAAAAATTATACCCATTTGAGCAAGAAGAAACTTGAAGATCGTAAAACACCAGAAATGGTGAAAAGCACCAGAAATGGAAGGGCACTCAGTCATGGAATGGCACAGTACGGCCTCTCATTGTATAGTAGATGGTCATGTACTGTGCGTGTTGTCTTTCCCTTCCACAGAGGCCAATGGGCCATTTCCAAGCCATGCCATCCTTGAAGAAGCACACCTGCAGGGCATAGAGACTGCACCGCAATACACAGGGCGCAGTGCTGGCAACGTAGAACCACCTTGATACAAACTAACTTCCGGGGCCAAACATCGTTAAAAAACACATACCGAAACCTCATGCCGGGAAACAGAAATCAAAGGTTTTTGGCAACCTATGGGTTGGAAGTGTGTTTTGTCAAGTTATTAGGAGTGTTTTATAACACAGGGCTGCTGGGAACACGGTTTAAGCACATGAAATGGCTTGTGGTACACATCATGATCAGTATGAAAACTCCCATGTTGTATGTGGGGGTAAAAGGAATATTTAAAACACCTCCTGATACTTAACCTGTACATTCCCATGTGCTTTTATGAAATACAAGTTTGCTGCCTGCTGCAGAGGCGCCCCTAAGATTGCCAACCTTTGCCCACACTGGGCCCCCTCCGTGCCAGCAATCCATCAGGGGAGCACCAGGACTCCACGTGAATAGTTACAACACACAAATCCATCTTAGCTGCCTAAGTGTGACACTGACTCGTGCACAGACAGGCACCATACTGCAGTAGCCTCAGGCTGAGGCAAGAGCTGTGCAGTAAGTAATCTCACGGCAAAACCAACAGCTAGTATGACTGTCAGAAGAGACCCACCTGTTTTAAATTATTACCCCCAAGATACAAACGAAGCACGGCTGCCAGAAAGCCGGCTGCATTTGCCAACAAGCGCTTGAAACAATGTACCTACGTACCTGTGGCATTGCAGCCAAGTTTTTAAGATTGCTGATGTGCGACATTTCGATTGCGATTCCAATCGCAGAGCCCACCAAGGCACCAAAGGCATGTATTAGGCACAAGTGGTCTCAGAAGTGTAAGAAAGTGCACATAAAATTCCCAACTTTCAAGGTTGTACGAGGCTTTGAACATATCCCAGCCCTACACGTTCTGTTTTTTCTGAGCGCGAAAATGCAACAATCATAGAGAAAGGCCTTTTCCAGAACAGTAAGGGAAGATGTAGAGCTACATCGTGTAAACCTATCGCTTCGGTGAATCAGGTAAAACATGAGAAATTGTCACAATGCACAGGCCCCTATCTATGTATGCTGTAAGGTATGTTTCTTTGGTGACTACACGGACGCCCATTACTTCTAGACTGGATGCCCATATTATGTTCTCACCTTTGATTATGGTTGCGGCTTTGCACCGTTGCGTGGCTGCATTAAATCAAATTTTTTAATCATGATGATTGTGACAATCATCAGTCCTGTCAAGCACCACGCATCAGGCGTTAGAGTAACGCGTTTTAATGTGGTGGTCCGCATCATCGCATTGAAATGCATTAATCACCATCTTTACTAATGGTCTGACCACCTGTACGCTGAGGGTAAAGCAGGGAAATGACTGCAAACGTCAAAGCTGCCTTTACAGCAGCTAATGATGAGGGCTGGGGCAGCTGAAGCGGGGCTTGCACAGCTGGTTCCTGCGGCAGGGCAACTCTGAACAGGACAGGCACATGACGGAATTTGTGCCCCTATTGGCCCCCAGAGCAGCACACCACCGCCTGCGGCACTGTGTCACAGTGTCAGTCACTTTCTGGGGAGCTAGGCACTTGAACCCACTCCCTGTCACTCTGGCGAAGTACCCATGGATAGCTACCTCCAGCAGTTGCCAATGCACCAGAGAGTGGCAGTGCAGGGGCGAATCGGGATAATTAAAGGGCAACGCGATTCCTGAAGAGGCCGGAGGTAAGCAAGGAACTGGCGCCAACCCCACTGTCAGTGACCTTTTGGCGGCTTCACATTCTACCGCTGGTGAAACATGATGAACGAATGGCGGGTAGTCAATCACACAAAACTTTCTAGCTACTTCCATTCTCTAATGAAGCCTCTGGCTCCTGGGCTCTCACAGGTCTGGTGTTATGTTGGTAGACGGTCACTGACTTTCGTGATGCTGCTTGAGGAGGATCTGGTCAGCGCAAGCGGCAGCAGGAAGTATTTAATTATTTAAAATTGATGCCCGCAGCCTGGCCCGGGATTTGCTGCTGCCTCCCGGTGCTGGCTGAGTTTAAATATAGTAAGACTAACACTTGTGTTTGACCTCATGACCTGGCATGTGCAGGTTAGCGCCCTTACATTTCTGGTGCTTTACAGCAGTTACACGATCATCTAAGAGACAGAGTTTCTTTGTGTAATTTCTGATATTTATCTATTTCCCTTGTCTTCATTGCTTAATTTTGCTCGTAACAAAGTGTCACGCATAGTCGTTGAAATTTCAATCATATTTACAAAGATATTATGAAAATGTCAGACACAGCAATCTGAAACTTTGGCAGTTTTGAATCCGATTCCTCATGAATAAAAACTCGCACTGGAGCAATCTTTACAGTCTCCGTCTCCACTTGGCAGAACCGAGGCCTATATGACGTTTCACTTTTAAACCCGGCCGCCCGCCCGCCCCACCATGCATCCCATTCCAGCCTACCCTCTAACATGGACCCCTTGCTTCGTGGATGCATGGACAGACTCACCTGCGGGCAGAAATAATTCAATTATGGCCTGCGGGCTGCGGCCGCATGGTCCCTTTCAGTCATCTCACTTTGGCCTCTGTGATGCCTCGCCTCAGCAGTCACGCTTGCGCGAAGCGCATGATAATGGTCACCAGACCAGCCCCACCCTAAGGGAGAATACTGCGCAGCCGCGGAGACATCCGCGCGCGCCGCGCACCAATATGAAGAGGCCACTGCGAGGACCAGGTGCTGCTGCAACGAACGACTGCCATGCACGTAACCATTTTTCATTAGCAAATACCTGACGATTTGTAGTGCTTGATGGCTCCCGCTGAGGGGGCCCCTGAAGCCGCGGGGCCCCCCGCACCGCGGGGGCTGCGGGGGCTGCGGGGGCCTGTGTTACGCCCCTGGAGAGAGGTGAATGATGGCCTTCTCTGGGAGTTAAACCTTAATTTGAAAAGGAAATATAGATTTCATGTACTAATTACACTCAGGTGATTTACTGCAAAATTTCATTATTAAAGCCCGTATAAATATAGGTTATATACCTTATGATGCAAGGTATTCGTCATGTAAATATGTACACTGGTGCCACCGTCGGTTTACATGCAAGGAATTAATATTCATTATTCGGTGTCCCAGTTGGAGTTGTACCCAGAGGTTACACATAGAAAGGCCAAAAACTTACCAAATAAAATGAAATGACATTTTCCAACCGTAGTGTTGTGATTGAAGTACTAATATTTGGCCGATGTGCTTAATCTGCGGTGCGTCAGCCCACATGTGGGTTCCGTCACGTCCGCTTGGGCTGGCCTTTGATGAACCACCTATAATGGCATAGCGTTTATTTAAAATGTACGTATTTGTAGTAACAGGAAATGATTCAAACAGAGCTGTGTTTATTCATTAAGTGTCCCACTGTATTGGGTATTACCTATTCTGAGATTTGTTAGGAACCTCGAGCTGTATATGGCAATAAATCGCTGGTCTGCGCGCGATTTAGTAGATGTCACACTTATGGAAGAACAGACGCTGCCCCGCGTCATTCGTCCTAAAGACGGGTCAATAACAACAGGAGCGTAAGGGTGGACTCAAAGAAAAGTAAGTAATCCACTATTACAATAAAGGATTACAGGGACATGTCGACACTGAGTGCCGTGTTTTTAAAATTATACAATTTTTGATTTATCATTTAAGAATCACTTATGTGCAGATTTCATGCCGGGGAAACTCTTAGCTGCCCTGCTCATTATAGTAGCAAAGTACTAACCCGCTATCCCTTGCAAAGGACAACTCGAGACTATTCCGACAATATTAACTTTAGACTGCTTCCACCGCGGCTGCGCCGAATCTCTCGTTGCGCCGCAGCACGCTTAATTAATCCTGCCGCTCTTTAAGAACTATCGCTTTATTTATTCCCCCTACAAACTGACGGTCAGAGCTGTGATTTAACGAGCATCTGTGTGTGTGGCTACGGATTGAATCCAATTATCCCGATTACAACCCATGCTCGTCTGTTTACGACAACTCAATGATGTTCAGTGCAGGCGCGCAACACCCATTGGACTCGAAGGGCTTCAGCCCCCCCCCTCGTGTGTGGCGCCCGGGATGAGACAGCTCCCGGGCACACACATCCGCACCCGAGCACTTCACAGGTCTTTAAAAGATCATTTGCATGTTAATGAGGCCTCGCTGTTGTTTCACCCCTTCTAAGAGCCCCTGCAGCTCCACTTTGCCTATGGCTTAAAAGATTCAGCCCCCCCCCCCCGAAATTTTTTCTTAGCCCCCCCCCCCCCCGAAATTTGGCTCTAGTTGCGCCTCTGGTTCAGTGCATATTAATATAAGCGCGTTTACTTTGTCGTGGCTATTGCACTGCGGCGCGCCTAGTACACGCCACCGATAATTGGGGACTCTAAATTTGTTTAGTACCACTACTCTCTATGCTATGGACATATTCTTATAACAAACATTCAGACCGCGAGTGCAGCTTTTGAATCACTACCGCTGCTAAATATTTGGGTACATACCTGTTGAATTTGCCACGGCCTCCCTGCTACCAGTGTACAGCTTTTACAAGATAATAATTGAATTTTTCTTACTATTTAGAAAACTGTCCTGAAGAAGGTGTTAATCACATACCGAAACGCTGCGTCGACAACTGTTTTCTCACAATGATGTATTTTTAATGAAATGTTTTTTATGGCTTTTTTTGATATTTGTACATAATTGTATTTAATACATTTTTTATGCAAACCTATGATTTTTTCTATTGTTAATTGTGTAATTGTATTGTTGACTTTATAACATTTTAGAACTGTTAGGTCCTTTCAACCTTGTAATCTCCAGACTACCAGCATTGTCCAATAGACTGTTTTATATTGTGACATAAAGTCACTGGTATTTGGGACTTATTTGTTTCTTGACACTAGTGTATCAGCCATAGGCCCTGCCACTGCAGTAAGGCTTATCCTCCACCTGCATGCTGATAGTCTGCACGGTCGGGGACTTTTTGCAACTGTTGCCTTTTGTCCCTATTGACAGACAGGTAGGAAAGCGAACACCCCAGAGCCTCCTGGGTTTTCCAGAGATTTACACCCCCCTAGATGCTTCCAGAAAAGTGCCACCCCTCCCGGTCACCTGACTTTAGGGTATAATAGGGAGGGTTCTGGCCACACATCTCAGTTACACTACTGGACCAGCATAACTCTCTGTAGGAGTGGAGACTGCTGTGCCAGGAGGATTGCCACACTGTTGAGGCTGACTGCTCCCGGGATCTGCTGCCCCCAACGTGCTGAGCTGCCCTACTGACTGCTGATCTTGCCCTGCCAGGGGGACTGAGGTAACATCTCCAGGGTGTCTCCCCAGCCTCTTGTGAGCTGTTCCCCCTGCCTAGTGGGGACTTCCTTGGGCAGTAACGTTTGATCATAGTGACAGACTGCCTCTACAGCTTAAACTGTGTCCGCATTACCGGCTGCCAACCCGTGCCCCCAACTGCGCGGTGCTCTAAAAGCGCTGGGAGGGAAGAAGCGCTGGTTACCGTGAACTCACAGCCGCTGCCCGGGAACTGTAATTGACCAGGAATGCTGGAAGTGCTAAGAGCCTGGAGTCACCGCTGTCGGCCTGGGCGGAGAGCGCCTCAGAGAGCAATCCATAGTGCTGGGTAACGCGGCCAAGTACCTGGAGTACCGGAGGCCGTGAAGACATCGTGGCCGCCCGCGGCCGCGGGAGTGCTGCGGTTGGGAAGTGCTGGTGCCCCAGTGATCACTGTCGCAGGGCGGGCCCTCCAACTTCATAATACCGCGGAGTTCTGTCTGCTGGCAACACCGCTGCATCCTGGTCGCCTTGGAAGTCCTGGGTGCGCCATTGCCGACAAACCGGGGAAGCCGTGCTGAGATTGGCTCCCGCGCCGGGTGTTGCGTAGCACCCAGTGGGCTCGTCCTGAGTCCCGGCCGTGGAAGAACTCCGGAAGGGCTGGCCTGCCCTCCGTGCACCGCTGCAGGAAGCACCCTGGACTGGAGTGTTCTCGGCCGATGCCCGCCTCGCCCTCCTCCCCAGGTAAAAGTCAAGCGCTGTGGGTTGAGCTGGCTAGCTCGGGGTTGCGTGGGGCAGGCTGTTGGGCTGACTACCCTCGGTGGGACTGCCGGAGGCTGCATAGGGCAACATCCAGGGAGTGGGAGTGTGCCCAGAAGAATCTGACTTTCCTTCCCGGCCGCATTCTGGCTCAAACACAGAAGGACTAATTTTGGCTTTGGCTGCCGTATCCTGACTGTGAGCATGGCAAGGGCGCATTAGTGCGGAAGTTTAACCCCTGTCGCACCCGGACCATTTTGTTGGTCTCGGCGGCTGAAACCCACTTCACTGAGCACTAGCACTGACTGCCCCTGTGCTCACTTCTCTTATATACTATTAAATTGAGATTGAACCGATGACTGTTATAAACTGAGGCCTTTACCAAGGACCCACATGCTTTGTACTTTTTTATGATTATACCGCCTAATGAGAAGCCTGAATTTCGGTGCACTTCATTACCCATAATCCTCTCGGAGCCTGACTGGTATTTGCCTAAGGGATTACTGCGCCTGCATGAATGAATGTTACCGGAATATTCCCAGGGGGGCCCCTTTTGAAAAGACTACCTCTGGGAACCTTGTGTTGTGGGCAGTGGGCTCTTGCTGTTCTTCAGTTGATAGAAATAAGATAAAGATATCTAAAGTCTTGCATACAACGGGAGTGGTGTCTCTTTTCTGTGCGCATCACTGTGTTGCAGTTGGGGCGGTTGCACAATGCCTTTACACAGCGCTTGAATGCCCATAGGCGTCTTGGTGCTAGCGTTGTTGCTATCAAGAAGCACCCGGTAAAGAAAGGGAAGATTAAAGCTCAATCTGCATTAAACAGCCAGGGTTTCAAAGCCTTCCTAAACATCAGTGGATTGGGCCGGGCTCTAATGCGCAGGGGAGAGAGTTCCAAGCATTCCTACACATCAGTGGATTGGGCCGGGCTCTAATGTGCAGGGAGAGAGAGTTCCAAGCCTTCCTAAACATCAGTAGATTGGGCCTGGCTCTAATGTGCAGGGAGAGAGAGTTCCAAGCATTCCTACACATCAGTGGATTGGGCCTGGCTCTAATGCGCAGGGGAGAGAGTTCCAAGCCTTCCTAAACATCAGTAGATTGGGCCTGGCTCTAATGTGCAGGGAGAGAGAGTTCCAAGCCTTCCTAAACATCAGTGGATTGGGCATGGCTCTAATGCGCAGGGGAGAGAGTTCCAAGCCTTCCAAAACATCAGTAGATTGGGTCTGGCTCTAATGTGCAGGGGAGAGAGTTCCAAGCCTTCTTAAACATCAAGTGGATCAGGCATGGCTCTAATGTGCAGGGGAGAGAGTTCCAAGCTTTCCCAAACATCAGTGGATTGAGCATGGCTCCAATGTGCAGGGGACAGAGTTCCAAGCCTTTCTAAACATCAGTAGATTGGGCATGGCTCTAATATGCAGGGGAGAGAGTTCCAAGACTTCCTAAACATCAGTGGATTGGGCATTGCTCTAATGTGCAGAGGAGAGAGTTCCAAGCTTTCCCAGACATCAGTGGATTGAGCATGGCTCTAATGTGCAGGGGAGAGAGTTTCAAGCCTTCCTGAACATCAGGGGATTGAGCATGGCTCTAATGTGCAGGGGAGAGAGTTCCAAGCCTTCCAAACATCAAGTGGATCGGACATGGGTCTAATGTGCAGGGGAGAGAGTTCCAAGCCTTCCTAAACATCAGTGGAATGAGCCTGGCTGTAATGTGCAGGGGGGAGAGTTCCAAGCCTTCCTAAACATCAGTGGATTGGGCATGGCTCTAATGTGCAGGGGGAGAGTTCCAAGCCTTCTTAAACATCAGTGGATTGGGCATGGCTCTGATGTGCAGGGGAGAGAGTTCCAAGCCTTCTTAAACATCAGTGGAATGAGCCTGGCTGTAATGTGCAGGGGGGAGAGTTCCAAGCCTTCCTAAAAATCAGTGGATTGGGCATGGCTCTGATGTGCAGGGGAGAGAGTTCCAAGCCTTCTTAAACATCAGTGGATTGGGCATGGCTCTGATGTGCAGGGGAGAGAGTTCCAAGCCTTCCTAAACATCAGTGGATTGGGCATGGCTCTGAAGTGCAGGGGAGAGAGTTCCAAGCCTTCCTGAACATCAGTGGATTGGGCATGGCTCTGAAGTACAGGGGAGAGAGTTCCAAGCCTTCCTAAACATCAATGGATTGGGCCTGGCTCTGAAGTGCAGGGGAGAGAGTTTCAAGCCTTCCTAAACATCAGTGGATTGAGCATGGCTCTAATGTGCAGGGGAGAGAGTTCCAAGCTTTCCTAAACATCAGTGGATTGGGCATGGCTCCGATGTGCAGGGGAGAGAGTTTGAAGCTGTTAGACCTGGTTCCATTAACATTAGTCTCCCTTCCATTTTTGCGGATTGACTCCTCTGTTTTTGATATGTTTTGCTGGTTTAGATGCTTTGGGCACTATGCCACTGCTATTCAGTGCCACAGTGCAAGTGCTCCCTATGTTAAATTGATGTATTGATTATTGACTCCATGATTGGGGTATTTGATTTACCTGTCAGACCCAAGTACAGTGCAGCATGTGTGCCCAGGGCTTGTAAGTCAAATGCTGCTGGTGGGCTTGTAGCACTGGTGGTGCCACCCACAGAAGCAGCCTGTAAAAGTGTGTCTCAGGTCTGCCATTGCAGAGCCTGTGTGCAGTCTGGTATTGCCATACTGACTGGGCAAGTGCACCCACTTGCCAGTCCCTAAACTTTCCCTTATCTTCATATCAGACACCCCCATGGTAGGCCCAAGGGCAGGGTGCATTGTAAGTATAAGGTAGGACATGCCCTGGTGTGTGTGGCATGTCCTAATAGTGAATTACAGCCCTTTTCGTTTTTCAATATTGCAAGGCTTCCTGTTCTCCATAGGCCAGAATGGGCAGTTTGATTATTACATCGTATAATCCTAACTGACCCAGGGAACATGGTGGAAATTCGAGTTTGGTATGCCTGAACTCAGAATTATAAAATACATATTTTAGCAAAGTTGGTTTTAACATTCTGTGTTTGAAAATACCACTTTTAGGAAGTAGGTATTTTCTTGCTTAACTGTCCAAGATTGTCTCTGCTAGGTTGTGTATTGTGTGTCTGGTTCTGTAAGTGACAGGGGCTGGGAAATTCCAGGAGAGAGGGTGAGTCAGCACAGGGCTGAATA
Organism: Triturus cristatus; assembly: GCF_964204655.1. Lineage (NCBI taxonomy): Eukaryota > Metazoa > Chordata > Amphibia > Caudata > Salamandridae > Triturus > Triturus cristatus. The sequence goes on from NC_140591.1 coordinate 1,694,275,406, forward strand.
GAGAGATCTTCATGCAGATGGGTGGGAGGAGTTGCACCTTGGACCTGAATAGGGCTGTGCCTTCCCTCCACAATACTGGCTCCACCTCCTGTGGTGCGTGTGATGTCTCTGCCCTGCACAGTGAAAGGAAAGAAGGAGTCCTGTAAACAAAGTGCTTCAAGACTGACCAGAACTGGTTTGGACTAGGCAAAGGCCTCTCTGCCTTCAGAGAACAAAGAGAAAAGTATTATAAATATGGGGACCCAAACCCCCAGACTTAAGATCACTCCTTGAACAACAAGACGAGCCTCTGCCAAGGAGAAGAACCAAAGGAAGCTGTAGGAGTGGACTGCCCCCCGCCAGTGTGCTGTGTTGCTGGGTTGGCCTACAGTGGTGTCTTCAGTGCCAAGGAGTGGAGAAGGAACTTTGTGTGTACTTCATCATCTTGCAGAAATTTACTCCAAGGGCTTGAACTTGTGTTTGCCTCCTGCTGAAGTCTCAGTGACAAAAGACTTCACCACCAGCTCCCCTCTGAATTTCCTTGCTGGGAATTCTATCTGCAGAAGCCTGCGTGTCGCTGGGAGCTGGAAGAGCGACGCAACAGGAAGAAGCGTGTCGCCGCCGAAGCTGTAGTCGTCACATCGCCAGAGAAGCGTGCCACCGACGCATCTTCGCAGAAGTGTGTCTTCATCGCAGCTGTCTGCTGTCGCATCACCGGAGATGCGTGTCGCCACCGTGAGGGTCGCCGTCGCATCACCGGAGAAGCGTGTCGCAGGGCCTGTCGTGGCTTGTGGTATCTTGGTCATCACCTTGACATTACTATAGTTACTGTTACTAGATGCTTATCACTGTTCTAGATTGTTGTGTGAGGCATTCAGTTAGAGAGAGGTCTTGTCGTGTAAGGATGTACCTGCTTGCTCCAATAAACTACTTATCCCACCAGACACTTCTTGGAGTCTTACTACATGGCTCCAAAGTACAGAGTCACCGCAAGGCTGCCAGGGTGTATCCGCATTGTCTCAACACCGTCGCATCAAGGGCGCCATCTTATCGCATCGCACCGGATCATCGCATCGCATCGAGGCGCCATCTTGCCGCATCGCAACCTGGCCATAGTCCGAGAATCTACGCATCACCTCCTCTCCAGTAAGGATCAAGATGCATCCCGTACTCTGCGCAAGCATTGAGGCATGACGAATCATCTCCCCCGAAGCAAGGAACCGAAACATCTCCAACGCTGCAAGCCTTTTGTTTATTTTGCGTTACGCATCCAGGTACTTTTGTGAGAACTGTTTCGCATTCACCATCAACTTGAACTAAGTTAACTCTACCATCTTTAAGTCAATTTTGAGTACAGTATTGAGGATTTTTGTCATTTGTGGTCTTGTATTAAGTCTATATAAAGAATAATTATTTTTATAAAACCTGTGTGGTGTCCATCTGTAGTGTTTTCACTGTAATACTGTATGTGTTTTTGTAGGAGAGTAGGATCTGCCTCTTATGTTGCCCCCACTTTTTTTCTGATGTTAACACTGGTTTCTGGCTATAGTCTGGCTGGGACCCTGCTAATCAGGGGAGGGCCCCAGCCTCTCTGTTCTCTCTAAACGACATGGAGTGCATATTAGGTGCACTAGTGATTGGATACTGTGGTGCCTTATGAGTCCCTAGTATATGGTACCTTAGGTACCAAGGGCATAGGTACTTCACAGGCCTACCAAGGGCTGAAGCATGTATTATGCCACCCCTGGGAAGCAGACTAAATCTGACACCACAGGCCTGCTACTGCAGCCTGGGTGAGGTGGTGCTAGCACCCCTCACTGAGATATAGGTTCTCTATATCTCTCCTGCACACACATTTAAACCTATCAGTCACCCCTAAGGCAGGCCCTATCAATCCTGAGGGCAGGGTGCTTGGTTTCCAAGTGAGGGGGGCCTCTGCCTGAGCAGGGTCCCTCTGCAGCTCTCAGAGTCTATTCTCTGGGGCTGTTTGTGAATGCGGTCAAACCATATACTCTTAAGTGCATTATAAACTCGCAGTTAATGCTAACTTTGGAATGGCTGCATCAAAACATGTTGTGTTTGGTGTCAAACGCTTTGGAAACATAAGCCCACACCAGTAACTGGTGTGGGAGTATGATCCCACCCTTCTAGAGGGATAGACATGTACCTACTGTGGAAACGCGGTAGAAACCTGAAGAGCCTTGGAATCACAAAATGGATGCCACCAGTCACAGACACTGGGCTGCCCTCCTGCTGATGACCGAAAATCACAGTGGAGAAGGCCCAACAATAGGTATCCTGTCACAGGGAGGTGTGATCAACTCCCAGACAGGGTTTAGTGTATTGGGGCTGGGTGGGTGCACTCCTAGAGTGCTTTGAAGTCCTGCACTGGGGGAGCAGTAGGCTCCTCTGTGCATACACCAGTTCAAACCGGCTCAGGGGCTACCTGCCCCTGCTCTGTTGCAAAACTGGACAAAGGGAACTGGGAGTAGCCACTCACTCCTCTGACCCTCCCATAGGTAGGGTCATAGAGCCTCCCTTCCTTTCAGTATAAGTTAGGGAACCCTTGCCCTTGCAAACTAGATACCCCTGGACGACGCTCTGAAGACGAATCCCAGACCTTCGGCGTTCCATTACCTCTGGAAGATGGAAGAATCTCCCTTGGAGTCAAGGAGTGACTCCCCTGCTTGGCAGGCACCAAATCTTGCAATCAACGGTCGCAAACTCCACCACTCCTGCCGGAGCCCAAAGTCCCTGCAGCCCAGGAAGAGGATTTCCTGACTTCTCCAAGGCCTTCGTGAGTTCCCAGTGACGCTGAGGCAAGTGGACCCCACGAGTGATGAGGAAACCTAATCCCTGCGTACCGTGCACTATTTTCAAGTGCAACCCCTTCACAACGTTCTACAAATGTGTTCATTGAACCACATGTGGTCCAAGCCTAAAGCAGGAATCCCTCCGAAGATCAGAGGCTTACCCCATCCTGAGTGACCGTGGGCCCCTGTTGAGTGGATCCTCCTGAGGCTTCTTTGCGATCCCTTGCCGGTTGGCTTGTGGGTCCCCAGAAGACTTTTCTACAGTTCCAAAGGACTCACCTGGTTGCTCCATGCCTGCTCTGACTTACCCTCACGGGGTGAGTCCCTCAGTCCTTGCTGGTCTGCACCGCTGACTTTTTGTCCTTTCCCTGAGACTTGCTGTTACCAAGGCTTGTTGGCTCCAATCGGGTCACTGACACCGCAGTAAGCTGCAGACTTTGTGGGACACACAGAATCCAGCTCCTGGTTGTCGTCAACGCCTCCTGGATCTCGTGGCTGAAGAGTCAAGACACCCGTGGATCATCTGAAATCACCTGAAATCACCCGACGACTGTGGGCATCCATCGTCCTTGCCCCGGGTCCCTGTCAAGTGACTATGAACACTGTCCCCTCTGCTTGCCTTCTTCTGAATCCAGCCTTGGATTCCACCCGACACTTCTCCTGTCTTCACAAGCAGCAAGTCTTCATTGGCTCCCATTGAAAACGACGCCGCGACCCGACACCAAAAGATACCTATGCACCAGCTTTCCTGGGCGAGGTAACTCCAGCACTACGGTGCTCCTGTGGGTGTTGGCTCTACAACTACTTACCCTGTAAGTGACTTGTTTGTAGACTCTCCCGAAGTATCCTTAAACTCTTAATTTCCAATCGCGACTTGCTCCTTTGAAGTCAATGGGGATTCGCGGCTGTGTTCTCACACTGCATGCGTCTCCCGTGGGTCCTTTACTTACCTGCCTTGGGTGGTTTTGTGAGGCCCCAGCGCTTCTGAAGACCCTAGGCCTTGCCCGTTTGCAAGTCGTTGTTCTTAATCTCTTTTTTAGTATATGGTCTGGTACGCCCCTAGGGCCCCCGCCATATTTGTGCTTAACTTATTGTGAAACGTTGATTTATGCATATGTTCCTGACTTCTAATCTCATAAAGAGATTAGCAGAGAGTTGTTAGTAATAAATACATATATATTTGATATATATACCTGTGTGGTGTCTTTTCATTTAGTGAATCAAGAGATTATAAGCTGCTTTACATTCCTCTAAAGACTTAGACTGATGGCTGCTCTCCACGGCTACCACTAGGATAGCTTTCTTTAAAGGTTATCTTAAACCTACTACCATAAGAGTCGAATTGTACTGGTGCAGTTGTCCACTTTAACTAGTGAACAGCATATACCAGGTCAACTTCTCACAGTGTTCACAAATACTTAACACAATGCCTCTGAGATAAGACTGTTTGCTCATGCCAAGCTACCAAGGGGGTGAGCAGGGTTTATCCAGTAGTGTAATCCCCTTTACTTGACTTAGAAGCAAGGGTACCTATTTGGTCAAAGATACCTACCTCTGCCAACTAGAGACCCCCAGTTCTAACACAAGCCTTCCTAAACATCAGTGGATTAGTCATGGCTCCGATGTGCAGGGGGGGGAGAGTTCCAAACCTTCCTAAACTTCTGTGGATTGGGCCTGGCTCTGATGTGCAAGGGAGAGAGTTCCAAGCCTTCCCAAACATCAGTGGATTGGGCCGGGCTCCGATGTGCAGGGGAGAGAGTTCCAAGCCTTCCCAAACATCAGTAGATTGGGCATGGCTCTGATGTGCAGGGGAGAGAGTTCCAAGCCTTCCCAAACATCAGTAGATTGGGCATGGCTCTAATGTGCAGGGGAGAGAGTTCCAAGCCTTACTAAACATCAGTGGATTGGGCCTGGCTCCGATGTGCAGGGGAGAGAGTTCCAAGCCTTTCTAAACATCAATGGATTGGGCATGGCTCTGATGTGCAGGGGAGAGAGTTCCAAGCCTTCCTAAACATCCGTGGATTGGGCGAGGCTCTAATGTGCAGGGGAGAGAGTTCCAAGCCTTACTAAACATCAGTGAATTGGGCCTGGCTCCGATGTGCAGGGGAGAGAGTTCCAAGCCTTCCTAAACATCAGTAGACTGGGAATGGCTCTGATGTGCAGGGGAGAGAGTTCCAAGCCTTCCTAAACATCAGTGGATTGGGCATGGCTCTGCTGTGCAGGGGAGAGAGTTCCAAGCCTTCCTAAACATCAGTGGATTGGGCCTGGCTCTAAGGTGCAGGGGAGAGAGTTCCAAGCCTTTCTAAACATCAGTAGATTGGGCATGACTCTAATGTGCAGGGGGAGGGAGAGAGTTCCAAGACTTCCTAAACATCAGTGGATTGGGCATGGCTCTGATGTGCAGGGGAGAGAGTTCCAAGCCTTCCTAAACATCAGTAGATTGGGCCTGGCTCTAATGTGCAGGGGAGAGAGTTCCAAGCCTTCCCAAACATCAAGTGGATCGGGCATGGCTCTAATGTGCAGGGGAGAGAGTTCCAAACCTTCCAAAACATCAAGTGGATCAGGCATGGCTCTAATGTGCAGGGAAAGAGAGTTCCAAGCTTTCCCAAACATCAGTGGATTGAGCATGGCTCCAATGTGCAGGGGAGAGAGTTCCAAGCCTTCCTAAACATCAATGTATTGGGCATGGCTCTAATGTGCCGAGGAGAGAGTTCCAAGCCTTTCTAAACATCAGTAGATTGGGAATGGCTCTAATATGCAGGGGAGAGAGTTCCAAGCTTTCCCAGACATCAGTGGATTGGGCATGGCTCTAATGTGCAGAGGAGAGAGTTCCAAGCTTTCCCAGACATCAGTGGATTGGGCATGGCTCTAATGTGCAGAGGAGAGAGTTCCAAGCTTTCCCAGACATCAGTGGATTGGGCATGGCTCTAATGTGCAGAGGAGAGAGTTCCAAGCTTTCCCAGACATCAGTGGATTGGGCATGGCTCTAATGTGCAGGGGAGAGAGTTCCAAGCCTTCCTAAACATCAGTGGATTGGGAATGGCTCTGATGTGCAGGGGAGAGAGTTCCAAGCCTTCCCAAACATCAGTGGATTGGGCATGGCTCTAATGTGCAGGGGAGAGAGTTCCAAGCCTTCCTAAACATCAGTGGAATGAGCCTGCCTGTAATGTGCAGGGGGGAGAGTTCCAAGCCTTCCTAAACATCAGTGGATTGGGCATGGCTCTAATGTGCCGGGAAGAGAGTTCCAAGCCTTCCTAAACATCAGTGGATCGGGCATGGCTCTAATGTGCAGGGGAGAGAGTTCCAAACCTTTCTAAACATCAGTAGATTGGGCCGACCCTAATGATCTCAACAACCTTAGACCTATCTCCAACCTCCCATTCCTTGCAAAAACATTGGAGAAATGTGTTCTCCACCAACTCAACAAACACATTGATGAGTTCAACCTCCTCGACACCTTTCAATCAGGATTCAGGAAAGGCTGTAGCACGGAAACAGCTATGCTCAACGTCTCTGACGATATTCACAAGGCTTTAGATGAAGGTGATGCCTGCCTACTCATCCTTATTGACCTATCTGCGGCACTCGACACAGTAAATCATCCAGCTCTTCTGGAGACCTTGTCGAAGCGCTCCAGCATCAATGGCACAGTACTAAAATGGTTCACCTCCTTCCTTCAACACCGCTCGCAACAAATTAAAATCAACTCCTGTCTTTCTAAGCCAACAAAAGTCACACTTGGGGTCGATCCTCTCCCCGGCCCTCTTCAATCTTTTCATGGAGCCCCTCACAATCATCTTGAAAAAAGCTGGAGTGAATTACCACCTTTACGCTGATGACACCCAAATCTATTTCAAAACCAAGTCTCCCAGCGACATCCAACACCTCAATGCCACTCTAACCGAGAAACTGAAAAAGAAAACCACACAATACCGATCGTTCTCTGGCAACGCTCCCGGGATGTGAAACGCTCTCCCTAGAGTCCTGAGATGCAACCCCTCCTTCTCCTGTTTCAAAAGGGACCTGAAAATCCACCTCCTTAACAGATATTTTCCTGACCAACGTCAACTAACCTAGACTTCAATATCCGTGTTTACTCCTCTCTCTTGCCATTCAAGGATAGTTGGTGACCGGACTCTGTTAACCACCTTATCTTCATTGCTGTATTTTTTTTTTTATCCCTGGTTTTGCTTTATTACTGCCTGCCTACTATGTAATGCAATTTCCATCTGTTTTTCTTTACAGTATGTATGTAAAGCGCTCTGATACCTACGGGTCAACCTAGCGCTATATAAAACTTTTAAAATAAAATAAATAAATAATGTGCAGGGGAGAGAGTTCCAAGCCTCTGCTGCTCCAAATACAAAAGGTCTTCCATCCTAGGAAGATCTACTAAACCTGGACATTACCACACGTTTGGCTGTTGCGACCCATAATGTTCTACCTGGGATGTACCAGTAGAAACTGTTTTTCAGGAAATCTGGACCTTGGTTGTGAAGCGCTTTGTCAGCGGTGCACAGAGCTTTGAAAGTGATTCTCTAACCCGCAGCCAGTGCAGCTTCTTGATAGATTTACACACTGACGGATATTTTGGAATGCTCAATGTTGGACTTGGCCCTTCTGGCAGGTTCACCCCTGAACTTTTTGCTTTTTATTGGTGACTTGGTGTGGTGATTTGTTTGGTTCCTGCGCACTTTCCCTGTGTCCCAGGGTAAAGTGCGTGCACACTCTGGGTGCATGTGGTGAGATAGGCCTGCCCTCCCATAGGAATGCATGGGGAATGTATGTGTCCCTAGTAGTTCCTGATGCGTGGGGTGTGCAGGCCCGAGTTTGGTATGTGCGGACTCGTGGGAGTGAATGCTGCGCGATGATGTGTGCGGCGTGCATGTACCTAGTGTGGAAGTGCCACTTCTAGAAGTGGGCACTTCTGTGTGCAGTGTGTCTGTCGCGTGATTGGCTGGTCATGTCATGTGACGGGCTAGGGATTCCCCAGAGTCAGGATGAGTCACCCAGTGGTGAATGGGGAGATCAGCAGCTAGATGGGTGGGAGGAGTACACCTGGGTCCTGAATAGGGCAGGGTTTTCCCCACACACTGCTGGCTCCGCCCCCTGTGGTGCGACTGACGACCCTAGCCCTGCCAGTGAATAGAGTGAGGGGCTGAGCACATCAAGGGTGCTCCCCAACCAGCTGCGACTGGTTTTCCCCCTCACCCTGAACCCAGACAAAGGGATTTGGTGTATAAAAAGGGGCTGTGTCCCCTTACAAAATGTTCTTGTTCTGCACTTGAATCTGCCAGGGGCGTGCTGCTGCTGGGGCTCAGGGGAAGGCTTGCCTCCCTGGGCCCTGCCCAGCCCCTGATGCCCTGGACGCTGGAGGACTTCTGGGACCATTCTTTGCCATTGCCCCATACTTTCTAAAGGCCTCTTTGCTGGGAGCTTTTTGCTCCATCTCTTTGTGCCTCCAGGACTTTAGAGACTTCAGGCAGCCGTTTTTAGCGCCCTGGGAGCGCTGTGGTGCTTTATTTCTTTTAGGAAGCGCTGGATTGTCGCAGCACCGGGCTGCACCTCACCGTAGAGGGAGGGAATCCCCAGCGTAGGGATTCCCCCACATTTGCCTGGTCGAGCGGGAGCCCACCCCGCTTCATCCTGTTTCTAAATTGCGGGTGCCCACCCCGCGATTGTGCTCCTAGCGAGAGCCCACCTCGCTTCATCGTTATCTGCGGGTGCCCACCCCGCATCTGAGCCGTTCTGGAGTCACCGCCGCGGCCCGAGCCGCCTTTGAAAATCACCGCTGCCGTCCGCGGCCCGCCTGGTTGTGGGCGGGGCCGCGGGACGGAAGCGGAAGTGCCGCCATTTGCCCCGGAGCCTCGCAGGCTCCACCAGTGAAGTCCCGGTCCCGAGATGGGGGACCGGGCGAAGGCCGGCGCATCCAGGGACGGGGCTCTCATGAGGTGAGAGAGCCCCGCCAGTACAGAGAAGTCCCGGTCCCACCAGAGGGACCGGGCGAGGAGAGAGCCCCGCCAGTACAGAGAAGTCCCGGTCCCACCAGAGGGACCGGGCGAGGAGAGAGCCCAGCATGTGAGGCGCCGCTCCGGAGTCCCCGGAGACCGCCTCCTGCCTCCGCCTCCCCCAGCCGGTGAGTGCGAGAGAGTCCGGGTGGGGGGGGAGGCAGTATCAGAGCGGCCCCGTCTGGCAGCGGGCCGCTCCACCGAGGCAGGCATGTTTGCTTGAGCGCCCTTTCGCTCCTACGATTACGGGGGCAAGTTCTTTTTCTTTAATTGGCGCAGGTTATCTCTAGAGCCTATGTGGCTCCAACGTGGGCATGATGTGTTTAGGCGGCACCCCGCCCCCTTGTGGGCACGACTGTTTCTCGAGCCGGCATGGCTCCAACGGGCCTACTTGTTTTCAGAGCCCAGAGGGGCTCCAACGATGGGACATAATTGTCTTTGAGCCTCGGTGGCTCCAGCGCTATGGGGGCATGCTGTTTCTAGAGTCTAAAGGGCTCCAAGGATGGGCGCAGTTTGTTTTGAAGGGCTAATGAGAGCCCCTGCCGCTATTTGCCTTCCCCAGCTGCGCAGCACTTAGTGCCAGCTGCAGCGTTTAGGCCCTGCTTTGTCCCCAGCTGCCCAGCAAGTAGTGGGCAGCTGCTACGTTTAGGTTCTGGCGCAACCTGGACTCTGATGTGATTTGGGTGCTAGGAAATGTACGGTGTAGTATGTTTTGCGCACCCTGTGTTCATGCTTTTGGTGCTAGGAAATGTACGGTGTAGTATGTTTTGCGCACCTTGTGTTCATGCTTATGGGGTTGGGAAATGTACTGTGTATAGTATACTTTGCGCTCCCTGTATTTCATACCTCTAGATAGGATTTCTGCCTAGGAGGTTGTTTTACCTTGTTTAGGTTGATGGTAGGGAGAATGTACTTCCCTGTGTTATGTACGCCCCTAGTGTAGGTATACTTAGGTGGCTAGGTCTAAGGCGTTAGACTTGCGAGAATTGCATAATGTGATTTATGCCCCTGTGATGGATGCAGGATAGGTTTTATACTTAATGCTAGTGTGATGACGCTGAGGTCATTATTGCGCCAGTAGATACTGGTTATGTTCTACATGTACACTTGGTAATTTGTGTTATGTTCTAAGAGTGCTAATTCCTGACAGTGGTCCAGGTGGCCCTGTCCCCTGTATATATAATCCCTTGTAAATTCTGCCCGTGCCTGTTGGCACATTGTAGAGTGTGTGTTTTTATCTAATGTGTTGTGTATAATACAAAGGTTATTTTTATAGAATACCTTGTGTGGAGTTTCCTTTGTGGTGGGCCTTGGGTGTTGTTGCTGGGTGCGCGCGCAAACGCTTTACACATCGCCTCAGGGATAAGCCTGTCTGCTCGTGCCAAGCTACCAAGGGGGTGAGCAGGGGTTATCTTTGGCGTGTAACTTCCTTGCCCTGACTAGAGTGGTGGTTTCTGCCTGGCTTTGGCGCAAGCCTCAGCCAACCAGAAATCCCATTTCTAACATTGGTGGCAGCGGTGGGATTTGGACTTGCGTTTGCGCTGTACCGCAGCGGCAACTGGCCGCACTACAAAACTCTGCATTTAGATAAATCACATGGTATAGGGATTATTGTTTTAAAATTGTTTTAACTTGTCATTTCTTTGGAAATGTGTTTTTGTGCACTGTGAGTTAGGTGTCCCTAGCTCGGGAGGGTAGATCATCCCCCTTAGTGCATTGTGTTTCTGGATTCACCAGAGGGTGGGATCCAGTGGTGGCAGCAGATGTGTGTCCAGTGCATGTATTCCCATTCCCAGTTCCAGGGGTAGTGGTACCTGTGTCACGTGGTGGTCAGGTTGAGAAATCAGGGGCGGTAGAAACTGTCTTACCAGTCTTGGGAGGGGTTTGGGGATGAATGTGTAATGCGCTGGATGAATGTGAATGTCCCATTCTCAGTTCCCAGAGTAATAGTACCTGTGTCACGTGGTGGTCAGGTTGAGAAATCAGGGGCGGTAGAAACTGTCTTACTAGTCTGGGGGGTGTGTGAGTGTGGATGAATGGTGTGAGTTCTCTGAAAGAAGGAGCTTGCTGAATACTTTGGTGTGAGTTCTCTGAAATAAGGAGCTTGCTAGTTGCTTGGGTGTGAGTTCTCTGGGATAGGGAACTTGCATTGGGGAGTGATTCCAATAGGAGTGGCTGAGGTGTCTTCCAGCCCAGTGTGGTGGAAGAGGTTCAGAGTAGCCCAGCTAGGTCTCGGTGTAGGGGCTCACGGCCTGTCTCTGCGGAGAAGGAGTGGGTGGGACTGCGTGTTTCCAGGTGCCCGAAACCCAGTGTCAGGGCCTGGATGGTTTCTTTAGGGAACATCAGGTCGGGGGCCTAGGCTGTACCAATAGGTCACTTGAGGAGGATCTCCCAGTGTCTAGAGGACGTGGAGCGTCTGTAATCAGAGCTCCAGTAGTCCTGGTGTCTGGCGGTACCGCTCCAGTTGGGAGGGTGCGGAAGTCCAGAGGGAGGGGTGAGAGGGGGAGGGATTCCCCAGTGGGAACCAGTAGGTCAGGGACCAGCCGGGAGGGCTGTGTCGCCACTGAGTGACCGTGGTGTCGCCACTTCTGTCCTGGGGGGTCTGCACGCACTGTCAGATGGACAGGAGGTCGTGAGATCAGCGCCAGGCAGACTGTCACACGACCCATTAGGTATGTGTCACCCTCGTTAAGTCCTGGTTCGCCAGGCATCTGACCAAAGGGTACGTCCCTCGGTTGGGGAGCCAGTAGTCGGTGTTTCCGGATCTGGACGTAAGGGCGGCTGTAGTCCTGAGGGCAGGTGGGGCTCATCTTAAGTGAAGAGACCCTGCTCTACAGTGGAAGGGGGTGCAGAGGGAGGGAGTCCTCGCCTCTGACCCCTTGGATCCCAGGTGGTAGACCAGTTGGTGGAGAGAGGTCCTGAACTGGTGGGAGAGTTGTGTTCTGGTGGGTGCTTCCCTGGGAGGGTGCGGAACCCCAGAAGTAGAGGTAGGGTGGGGCATTCTTGCCCGTGACCTCTGGTCAGCCTGAGGGTGCGGACCCTAGGTTGAAGGATCAGTGGTAGTTGGGAACTACACTGAGAGGGAGACTGGAGAATGGCTTGTATGCCAGGGGTTACTACCCCCCACTCTGGGTTTGGCAAGGACCAGTGGTATCTGGGTGGCCTAGGGCCTGGTCCTGGCCGTGGACAACTAGGTAGTACCAGTGGGGTAGCCTAGTTGGGCCTGAGTTCTTTTCGGTTGTGGTTTTTTCAGATGGAACCATGTTGATTGAGAATGGCGTAGAACCGGAGAGTGTCCCTGCAGTGCGGGCCTGCGTCCGTGTTCTATCGCCCCAAGCAGGGAAGTCCATCACAGTGGTGATTGGTCTGCCCTGCGTTTTGGCTGGAAGGGGGTTGTGTTGGACTTGGCCCTTCTGGCAGGTTCACCCCTGAACTTTTTGCTTTTTATTGGTGACTTGGTGTGGTGATTTGTTTGGTTCCTGCGCACTTTCCCTGTGTCCCAGGGTAAAGTGCGTGCACACTCTGGGTGCATGTGGTGAGATAGGCCTGCCCTCCCATAGGAATGCATGGGGAATGTATGTGTCCCTAGTAGTTCCTGATGCGTGGGGTGTGCAGGCCCGAGTTTGGTATGTGCGGACTCGTGGGAGTGAATGCTGCGCGATGATGTGTGCGGCGTGCATGTACCTAGTGTGGAAGTGCCACTTCTAGAAGTGGGCACTTCTGTGTGCAGTGTGTCTGTCGCGTGATTGGCTGGTCATGTCATGTGACGGGCTAGGGATTCCCCAGAGTCAGGATGAGTCACCCAGTGGTGAATGGGGAGATCAGCAGCTAGATGGGTGGGAGGAGTACACCTGGGTCCTGAATAGGGCAGGGTTTTCCCCACACACTGCTGGCTCCGCCCCCTGTGGTGCGACTGACGACCCTAGCCCTGCCAGTGAATAGAGTGAGGGGCTGAGCACATCAAGGGTGCTCCCCAACCAGCTGCGACTGGTTTTCCCCCTCACCCTGAACCCAGACAAAGGGATTTGGTGTATAAAAAGGGGCTGTGTCCCCTTACAAAATGTTCTTGTTCTGCACTTGAATCTGCCAGGGGCGTGCTGCTGCTGGGGCTCAGGGGAAGGCTTGCCTCCCTGGGCCCTGCCCAGCCCCTGATGCCCTGGACGCTGGAGGACTTCTGGGACCATTCTTTGCCATTGCCCCATACTTTCTAAAGGCCTCTTTGCTGGGAGCTTTTTGCTCCATCTCTTTGTGCCTCCAGGACTTTAGAGACTTAAGGCAGCCTTTTTTAGCGCCCTGGGAGCGCTGTGGTGCTTTATTTCTTTTAGGAAGCGCTGGATTGTCGCAGCACCGGGCTGCACCTCACCGTAGAGGGAGGGAATCCCCAGCGTAGGGATTCCCCCACATTTGCCTGGTCGAGCGGGAGCCCACCCCGCTTCATCCTGTTTCTAAATTGCGGGTGCCCACCCCGCGATTGTGCTCCTAGCGAGAGCCCACCTCGCTTCATCGTTATCTGCGGGTGCCCACCCCGCATCTGAGCCGTTCTGGAGTCACCGCCGCGGCCCGAGCCGCCTTTGAAAATCACCGCTGCCGTCCGCGGCCCGCCTGGTTGTGGGCGGGGCCGCGGGACGGAAGCGGAAGTGCCGCCATTTGCCCCGGAGCCTCGCAGGCTCCACCAGTGAAGTCCCGGTCCCGAGATGGGGGACCGGGCGAAGGCCGGCGCATCCAGGGACGGGGCTCTCATGAGGTGAGAGAGCCCCGCCAGTACAGAGAAGTCCCGGTCCCACCAGAGGGACCGGGCGAGGAGAGAGCCCCGCCAGTACAGAGAAGTCCCGGTCCCACCAGAGGGACCGGGCGAGGAGAGAGCCCAGCATGTGAGGCGCCGCTCCGGAGTCCCCGGAGACCGCCTCCTGCCTCCGCCTCCCCCAGCCGGTGAGTGCGAGAGAGTCCGGGTGGGGGGGGAGGCAGTATCAGAGCGGCCCCGTCTGGCAGCGGGCCGCTCCACCGAGGCAGGCATGTTTGCTTGAGCGCCCCTTCGCTCCTACGATTACGGGGGCAAGTTCTTTTTCTTTAATTGGCGCAGGTTATCTCTAGAGCCTATGTGGCTCCAACGTGGGCATGATGTGTTTAGGCGGCACCCCGCCCCCTTGTGGGCACGACTGTTTCTCGAGCCGGCATGGCTCCAACGGGCCTACTTGTTTTCAGAGCCCAGAGGGGCTCCAACGATGGGACATAATTGTCTTTGAGCCTCGGTGGCTCCAGCGCTATGGGGGCATGCTGTTTCTAGAGTCTAAAGGGCTCCAAGGATGGGCGCAGTTTGTTTTGAAGGGCTAATGAGAGCCCCTGCCGCTATTTGCCTTCCCCAGCTGCGCAGCACTTAGTGCCAGCTGCAGCGTTTAGGCCCTGCTTTGTCCCCAGCTGCCCAGCAAGTAGTGGGCAGCTGCTACGTTTAGGTTCTGGCGCAACCTGGACTCTGATGTGATTTGGGTGCTAGGAAATGTACGGGGTAGTATGTTTTGTGCACCCTGTGTTCATGCTTTTGGTGCTAGGAAATGTACGGTGTAGTATGTTTTGCGCACCTTGTGTTCATGCTTATGGGGTTGGGAAATGTACTGTGTATAGTATATTTTGCGCTCCCTGTATTTCATACCTCTAGATAGGATTTCTGCCTAGGAGGTTGTTTTACCTTGTTTAGGTTGATGGTAGGGAGAATGTACTTCCCTGTGTTATGTACGCCCCTAGTGTAGGTATACTTAGGTGGCTCGGTCTAAGGCGTTAGACTTGCGAGAATTGCATAATGTGATTTATGCCCCTGTGATGGATGCAGGATAGGTTTTATACCTGATGCTAGTGTGATGACGCTGAGGTCATTATTGCGCCAGTAGATACTGGTTATGTTCTACATGTACACTTGGTAATTTGTGTTATGTTCTAAGAGTGCTAATTCCTGACAGTGGTCCAGGTGGCCCTGTCCCCTGTATATATAATCCCTTGTAAATTCTGCCCGTGCCTGTTGGCACATTGTAGAGTGTGTGTTTTTATCTAATGTGTTGTGTATAATACAAAGGTTATTTTTATAGAATACCTTGTGTGGAGTTTCCTTTGTGGTGGGCCTTGGGTGTTGTTGCTGGGTGCGCGCGCAAACGCTTTACACATCGCCTCAGGGATAAGCCTGTCTGCTCGTGCCAAGCTACCAAGGGGGTGAGCAGGGGTTATCTTTGGCGTGTAACTTCCTTGCCCTGACTAGAGTGGTGGTTTCTGCCTGACTTTGGCGCAAGCCTCAGCCAACCAGAAATCCCATTTCTAACACTCAATAGCAGTCGTGCTGCGGCGTTTTGAAGAGATTGCAGTTTAATAAGTGCTGATGTAGATTACATACATTCCATTACAGTACTCTATTTTAGAAAGTATTAATGAACTGACTACCGTTTTTTGCAGAACTGGGGGGTGAAAGGTAAGATCTTTTTAATGGTTCTTAATGTATGGAAAGGGTAGGACGTCACCGCATTAATTTGAACTGTGATTGTGAGTTTGCCATCAATTATTACCCCTAAATTCTGGGCCTTACTAGCCGGTGACGAAAGTACCCATAGTCCTGCAGCCACCAACTAGGGGTCCAAAAGGATGACTGATCCCAATAGCAACACCTCAGTTTTTCCTGAGTTCAGTTTTAAACAGTTCCTATTCATCCAGGTAGTGACCGCCATCATGCAATCGCGGAATCTGGACTCTGTCTCATTTTCAGCCCTGGCTAAAGAAACGACAATTTGAGTGTTGTGTGCATACGATGTAAGAGAGAAGCCATGCGGTCCAATTACTTCGTCTAATATTGTAACATAGACAATAAGCAAAGTGGTGCTTATCAAGGACTCCTGTGGGACCCCGCAAGGAAGTGAGAAAGGTTGGGAAACAAACTCACCTAGTGCCACTGACTGTCCTTTATACCCAGGAGAAATGAACTTAACCCGTCCCGGGCTGCCCAGTAATGCTAATCTCGGCCAACCGATCTGTCATCAGCCAGTGGTTAACGGTATCAAAGGCCGCTGATAGATCGAAGAGGATGAGGGCTGCGCTGCCTCCCTGATCGAGGGACCATCAGACCTCCTTCATGGCTTAATTTACGCTGACTAATTGGGTTTGATCTGGTCGGGTCTGCACATACTATATTATGTTTTTATCTGTGTTTGATTGTACTTTTATGCTTTTTTTTTCATGAAACACAATGAAGATATTTGATATTTGGCTGACTCCGTACTATGGTCTCTGCGAAATCCACATTGGGGAGGATCTAATGAATTATTTTGCTGGATAAGATTTGACAGTTGTTTTTATTCAACATTTTTTCAACAATTGTGGCTGGCAGAGATAGCCGCGAAATGGGGCGATAGCTGTTTGTGCCCAAAGCATTGAGGGAGGGATTTCTGATTAATGGGAGCAGCGATGCTCTCTTCCAGGTGAGAGGAAAGAAGCCCGCCCTAGGCATCAGTTGAAAGATTTCGCACAACTTGGAGGCGATGTTGTCAGGAGCCAGTTTGGTCACCTGAGGAGGGCAAGGGTCATATGTGTGACCTGGCTCAGAGGAGTTGATCAAGATTACTACTTCCTCCAAGGTTGGCGGGATGAATTCTTTCAGAAGTGCTTTACTCTGTGGTTGTCTTGGTGAATAGATCGAGTCATTTGAGGGGGGGAGTTGGATTAATAGGAAAAGGGAGGGCTGACTCTGAGAACCTGTTGTACACCTCTTTGACTTTATGTTGAAAAAAATTAGCTAAGGTTTTGGAGAACGCTTGACCTGTGTTCACCAGCTTGTTAGATGTTTTTGTTGTCAGTTTTTTTAAAGTCCGTAATAATTCTTTAGTAGAATGTTTTGAAGCTTTTATCGTCTGTGTAAAATAGGCCATTTTTTCCTTCATAGTTGGTGACGCTAAATTTGCTCCTTACCTTCCCTACTAAATTAAAGGCAGATGATCTTGTATTGCCTGCTACAAAGTCTGGAGGGGAGTAAAACAATTCAAGATTATACTTTCCAATTTGACATTGTTTAAAGGACCACAGACTCCGAATTCCAGTTTTGTGGATTTATTATAAGGCCAAAAATAATTTAATGTAGATACACCTCAATATCAGAGTATATAGGTACATGAAAATCAATACAGAACCGAGTCTACGTATATAATTCATTTGGCATAAGAGGCATAATACAATGCTCTCTAAAATCAAAATACAACAAAGAATAGAAGCTGAGTCTAATTCTCTTTTCATTTGAGAGTAAAAACAAAAGTATCTTTCCCTACTCTGCTCTATGTGAACATCCTATCTATTTCCCCATCTTCCTATCCCAAATGTGTCAGTACGTATTGACTTCCTGAGAAGTACTCACGTCAAATGGGTCTGATAGCTAAAACCTATGGAGCTCGCTTTCAGATGCTCCTTCTCCTCCGACAATAAGCAGAAGTCTCCCCAGATCTGTCCCTACACTTCATACAATAAGACAATGTTCAACCCACAATACATCATATGTCCATTAACACCATTCTTCAGTAAGTTTCCACAGAAGCTTTAACTAAATTGCTTCTTCTCCAGTGGCCTTGGTTTCCAGATAGGCCGAACACAAAAGGCGTCCTCCCTTCCCGCTTTCCAGACTCCTTCAAAGACATTCGGGGTATCTCCTCAAATCTAAGAATAACGAGGTCGAATTCCTGCACCTGCAGTAGGATGAGAACACACTGTCTTCGAGCACAAAAATTATTATTTTTAATTATAACTCTTGAGCAACCAAGGAGAACCGAAACTTAAAACATCCTAAAATAGGGGCCTACAATTTGATGAACTTAAACTGAATACAAATTACATTACACAAGCATGAATTAATCCTGCACATTATACATACAGGAATTATAAGTTTCTCTAGTACATACAAAGACTTACTTAAATGTGCAAACTACATTTCAATCCTAATAGCACTTGAATAAATGCATGTTTATAATCATGGAACACTGCAAATGACAAAGATACAGGTGAGTGCATTTAAATCATGAGTATAGTGCACCCATACAATTTAGAGTGCTGTAAGCGCTCTATCAGTTCCCTCCTCTTATGACTAGTGTCATAAACCCCAACACTTTACCCTCTCACAGTTCTCTCCTTGTAGAAGGGACCGACCTAAACCTTAGTTGTAGCTTGCAGTCCCTGTCTAAATCCTTCCAAATTTCTTAAGGTGCAAATAATGACTGTCCTACAGTCGTTCCATCTGAAATTTCAGTATGTTGTGCCCTTTGCCATTTGTAAGCCTTGATGGCTCCCAACAGTACAATTATACAAATGACAGCTATTGTGATAGGTCTCAAGATGTATCCCATTATTCCTTGTCCCAGACTTCCAAACCAGCTTCCAACCTTTCCAAATCCCTTACCAATTTGTTCCCAAAGACAATCAGCAGCTAGATCACGTAAGTCTTGATGTATCTCTGTAATATTATTCATGTACTTCCTTATATCCCGACTATTGCCAGGAATATAAGTACAGCACTGTGCTTTTGCTAATAACACATCTAGTGCAAGACGATTTTGAAGTACCATAGCTCTTATCGAAACCATCTCCCCGTCAACCAATAATAACATTTGAGCAGTATTCACAGAGATCTTATCCACTAGTGTTGCCAACTTTCTAATTTTCACATCATTCAAAACCACACCCATGCTAGGTATCATAGTGCCAAACACATCTCCAATAATTTCCCCCGCACTTGCACCATGTTTTCCCCTATGAGATCCTTTTCCTTCCAAAGGCCATACGTCATCTACATGGAACATTTTAGGAAATACCACAGCCATATAACACATACCATACTAATGTTTAGGCAATTTCACATAAGCATTTTTCTCACATACAAAATACACATTTGGCACTACAGTTAATTTGTCCAATAGCGCCTTCCTTATTGAATCCTCAATTAAGAAAATGTGTTCACAAACACTTTCACCCACAAATATTTTGTCATAATATGTTGATGGCTGCCTAATACACAGTTTCCCTTTTTGCTGTAAATCCAAAGCTATGGGACCAGAACCTCCCTTTGCCTTATGATCTAATTCTTCCTGGGTCCATGGAATAACCTTATGCTTTGGATCTGGTCTAAATAAAGTCTGCCTATGCCGATCTTCTATCTGATCTATAAACTTCTTTTCGACATCTGACAACGTGCAGGTCAAATTATGTCTTGTAGTAATCGTATTTATTCATGTACTTGAGAACTGGAACTTCTGGAAGTACCACATCATAATTAGAGAAATAGTACTCAAAATGTGCCTTACTATAGAACATGCTCAACAACACACTACATGTGATGTCATACGTGAAAGGTTAATGATGGTTTTGAATGCCTTCTACTGATGCTTGCAACTGCGTGCACACATAGCAGTCTTTCGCTTCCATTGTATTAACATACCCATACAACATTCCAGCATTCGCATTCAATGTGAAATCACCCTTTGACAAGTCTGCGTGTAACATCCGACTAGTTTCCTTGATCATGTCTCTATCTTTTTCAGATGCACCCTCTCCTAAATCTGAGTCAGGTGGAGTAGGTGTCGCCTGTTCCCCATTCTTTTTGGCATTGTGAGATTCAACCAGAGATGTAACAATCACCACAATTATGACAATGAGCACCACAACTATAAGTGTGCCGAATATGCACTTCTGCCTGCGACCTGAATTTCCAGGCTCCATTTTGAACAAATGGTTGTTTTGAGGTGCAAACCGAAATCAACAAAGTCTCCTTTCTTCTTTTTCCGTGCCTTTTCTCTTGATTTACAATGCCTTTTCCCCCCCGTTCAATTATTGCAGTATTCAATCCAGTAGTACTAATCTATAGTAGAGATGTAGTCAGCCCTAACCCTCAGTACTTCTTCTATTGAGAGTCCTTAAATTTCAATCTTCTTCCACTTGGGCCTAGATCATCTTCTTTCTAAGGCTAATAAGTTCTTCTTTCACAATTCAAGCTTCATCAATATTGATATTTGATCCAAGCCTGGTAAGAACAAGCTGTAGAATTTCTGCACGAATCTCTCCCAGTTCCTCTGCAGTGGGCTGTCGACCAAAGGTAGGGAAAGCAACCTGGTTAAGGATCAAAAATCGCAGACCACTCAGCCTTGGTGGATCAGGGAATGTCAGAGTCAGGATTCCGAAGCCATCAATTCCAGGGACCAGCAACTGAATATCAATTGTCAGGGTACTCTCTCGTGACTCACTGTACCGGTCCCCAGCCTCCCGGATACGTCCAATCAGGAGATATGTACTTCTGAGACGGTACCCTCTCTTTTCTGGATTGTCTTAGACCATCCGGTCTCTCTTCTGTTTCACTTTGATCTGATTCAGACGTTTCAGGAATAGTAGCGAGATTCTTTTCAGATGCAAGCCGTATATTCAGCCTTTCTTTTCTTGCTGGCCACGTCTCTTCTTCAGCACCTGCTCTCCTCCTTTCCTCTCAGTCTGATCCATCTTCATTAAGCTGAGCACTCTGATCTGGCTCACAGTTCACCTCTGCAATCTCCTTTATTTCAGAATCTGAACTTAACTCCGCAGCAGCTTAATCTAGTCTTCCTTGCTCTATTGATCGACCAGCCTCTCCAAGAGTTCCTTCAACTTGACCTGTTTCTTCCCTTACTGTTGCATTCTCAGTGACACTTGTCGGAACAAGGGGAGTTGTTTCTTCCACAGGCTCTGGGACTTGGCGGGTATGAGAAGCATGGATCCAGTTCGGCAATCCTCCACACTTCACAGCTGTATTTGTGACCAAGATCACCTGGTTGTCCACACCACCAAGCCAGCTTTTCCTCACGTGCTTTCGGACAAGCACCCAGTCTCTATGATTATGATCATGCAGCTGGTCTCTCGAGGTAGATGCGGTCGCAGACTCAACCTGGTGGGACAGAGAATTAACCATATCAGCCAGTCCCTTACAATAATCCAAACCAAATCATCTGTGATGTTTATCAATGCTGTAGCTGGCACCTAAGGTAACCGCATAGCTCTTCCCATCAATATTATGTGGGGAGAGAAACCTACTCTCCTATCAGGAGTACTACGCAGACTCATCAATACCAATGACAACGCGTCTGGCCATTTCAAAGAAGTCAACGAACAAAACTTTGATACTCTCATCTTGATCGTGCCATTTATCTGCTCCACCAGACCAGATGCCTCGGGCCTATAGCTACAGCACAATCTCTGATCAATTTGTTTTTAAAGCTGTACACAACAACTTCATGATTTCGCTATGAAAACGCATTCCTCTATCTGTTTCCACTGAGGTCGGAAATCTGAAGCGCGGAATCAGCTCCCTCAATAGCAATTTTGCCAGTGTAAGACTGTCACATCATCTAGTTGGATATGCCTCAACCCAACGTGAAAAGATACACACCACCACCAAAACATATATCAGCCTATTGCATCTTGGCATATCAATAAAATCCAAATGGATCCTATTAAAAGGACCTCCTGATCTTCCAGTGTGACTCATCGCAACCACAGTTCTCTTCCCAACATTCATTTGTTCACACGTAACACACCTGTGACACACTGCTTCAGCACACACATGGAATCGTGTGTTAAACCATGTTTGCCTGAACACTCCCACCATAGCATCTCTCCCAAGATGAACTGCTCCGTGAATTTACCTTGCCATTGGTCTCAGTACACAGTCAGGTAACACTGCCCTTTCATGTGTTGACACCCAGATGGGACGCTTTGAATACTTGTTTCTTACCTGAGCCATAGCGGGTTGCATCATATCGTGGAGGAGTGTGTAACTGCCTGTTGCATCTCCGGTCTGACGCCAGAGAGGGGGCCAGAACTACATCTCCCTATAGCCCTTGCGGCGCGCATGCCGCTTACGAGGAGGAGAGCGCCTGGAGGCGCTCTTATAGTGGTCAGGGCTCCCGAAGCGCGGGAAGTGCGCGGGCATGCCCAGGCCAAGGGCGGGCCCGTCTGCGCTCGTGTGCATCAGAACAAGGCAGGGCTGGGCCATCCCTCTTGGATTTATAGGATTTACCAAGTTTGGGTAAGATACAACTAACTTTATATCTACTTTGACCAATCTGATATCCACATACATCGACCAAAGTATGGGCGAAAGGAAATTAACATTAGAAGGGGGAAAAGTGCCCATCAAGAGTGCGTCAATCACTAAGTACTTAAAAAATGCAGTGTTCCTTCTCAATAGCGAAGTTGTGCAAGTTGAGGAGCAATTGGCAGCTACAAAAATGGCTCTAGATGCTGCTTTAAAAGAATCCATCATAGAAGGTGGGACTGACTCTGTAGTATCTGCAAGTAATGGGAGAGATGGGGATAACGAGACAGAGACACGTATAACTAACGTTAATAATAAGGATGTTGTATCTAAATTAATTAATCCATGTATCCTTACAACATCTCTGGAGATTTCAATATCCTTGAATGATGCAGCCCCACAATCTCCTCCTGCAAAAAATGTGAAACAACTCCCCCGAAAGGATACTACCCCCGTGGATAAACAACTTGCTAAGGCGAAAATTAAACCTAACATACAAAGGGTGAAAATAACAATGGAATATCAAAAGGGGATAGTAGTTTTACACATCATTCCGAAATTAAGCAAAATGTTGAAACTTTATTTAAGAAACTACATGGCAAATTGGACAGTATTGAACACCGTTTAATGTCTGAAATTAAATTGGTACAAAAAGACATGGCATTCTTAACAGCTTTGGTTTTGGAATTATCACCACCTAAATCTACGAGTAAGATCAACAGTCTCCACAAACAAGCTGGTGATACAAACCAAAGAGAGACTGTCCCAGCACCACTATTAAAGAACTATTAAACCAACACAAGACCCAAGAATCCATAAACAAGACACTGGCCAGCGTACAAGATCTCCAATAAAACGTTTGACAGATAGAACCAATAGTATACTGCAAGAGGACAGTAAATCCAAGTGGACACTAAATCTTCCCCCTCAGGCAACACCATACGTTATTGTTTTAAATAATGCCCCAAAATTGACAGAAAATCAGAGGGAATCTTATGATACCTTGAGAAACCAAGCGGCGCATTGGATCTCCAAAAACTCTAAATTTGGGACTAGCATTTGACATCAGTTTATCATCATGTTAAGGAGAGTAAACCGGGTGGGCAACTCCAAAAAATGTATTGTGGTTAATTTTCGTAGTAAGGAGCTGGTGTGAACTGTGTTGGAAGACTTGCTAAATGATGCTAATAGGTACCGCCTTGATAATAATGATTATATATTGGCTGTTCCACTTGGCTTTTTCTATAGGCCTAGTTTTAATAATACTGAATTAGTCTCTAGGCATAATTTTTATCCAATTATACCATTGTTCAACAGGTTTGAACCTTTGAGAAGATGTAGCGAAATAGATTGACAGCGATAGGCTATGGGTGAGATACTAGTTACGGATATGGAATATGTTCTACCTTGTAATCAGATAAATGCTGACATAATCTTGCAAACACAGCAGGATGTAGTAGAAAAGCACCTGGTTAGTAATAAGGACTATATTCGGAGTAGTAATGCGTCTACCAAATTGAGTAATACCGATCAAACTGTTCAATTCCAGAAAGAGGCCATGGAAGAGGCCCTGTTTAGTAGTAAGGCTCACTCCCCTACTTGTAATTTGATGGAAGCTAGTCCCGGTACACGCCCCAAAGAATGTTTAAATATTATGACATGGAATGTTGCAGGGATCAAAAACAAGATTAATGATGAGGAGTGGTTGAAAATAATAGATGGGATTGAATCAATCCTTATTCAAGAAACATGGCATACCGAGCCCTTCTTTATAAATGGTTATCAAACTGTTTGCATTAATGCCGTTCCAGCTAGGTTGGGGAGAGCAAAAGGTGGCCTCGTGGCACTAATTGCAGTTTCATCACCTTTAATTTTAAGGAAATCTAATATTTTGTCTCAGTACTATCAGCTCTTACATTTTTATTCGGAGAGAAAACATACGATTATTGTTATAAATTTTTATAACAATATTTTTGATAAAACAAAAAGTAGGCTTATTAAGTCACTTGAAGAGGATCTGGATCATTTTTTGGAGGGAATGGGAGGGGAGTATGTTTTAGTTTGGGCGGGTGATTTTAATTGTGCTTTATGTGATATTGAAGTAGGAGAACCTTGTGGACATCATGATCACTTTGGTGATAAGATCCCCCACTTTACACATGATTCCTATGGGGAAGCTATCAATAATGCTATACCCAAATATAATTTAGCAGTTTTAGAACCTACAATTTATGACGGTGATGTAATAATACAAACGTTTGTAGGGGTAAGGTCATCTTCGAATATAGACCATTTTATTGTATCAGATAATTGTAGGGATCTGGTGGAAAAAATTTCGATTGCAGTTTGTCTTTTTAGTGATCATCACCCTTTAATTATGTCCTTGAGGCTTAATCTGACACAGAAAAAAAGGGGAAAGACAGCGGATATTGATATTAAAACCCAAGGTAACAATGGAACTTCAATTAAATGGTCAGGAGTGAACCCGACAACTTTTATGGAAAATCTTAGAGGAAAAAAACAAAAGGATCTAGAAATATGCATGGAAAGGTATAGAGCTAACTAGCACTTAGAGAAACGTTTGGCAACTCTTGGCTAAACTAAAATGTAGCTAGCTATACTTTAGAAATGGCACCTACTTCAAACCTCCTACTGCACTTATGTTAGGTACACTGGGGTAGAACAAATTAGAAGCATCAGATGAGTATTACATTTTAGCTTATGTTATTTATGTGTGTATTTTGATTAATATATGTCATAGCTACAAACCATGCTATTGCAGTATTATTTTATCTTACTGCTAATCTTGTACATATTGTACTTCGCAGTCTGTCTTATGATTGTAGCAATTCATATCTCTTGCATGAGAAATAAGACTGTTCAATAAATCCTTTTATCGAAACGCCCGTCTCTCTATTTCTCTGCAACTCTGTAGAAACGAAGCATGCACGATTGACTGAGTGAAACTGTTATCTATTGTTTCCACGAATCTGAGACATGTTCCGATTCTAAAAGGAAACAAAGTTGTCATGTTTATGCGGTTGTCAGAGACTAATCCCTTCTTGTATATACAAGACGTTTCTAGTGACCTTTGAGTTAGCTGGCACACACAAGTAATTAAGTTTAATATACTCGATAGAGACATACTGACCTTAGTACTATGTCAAATCTATAGTGTATGTTATTCCAATGCGCAGAGCCTATCAGGGATATTGGAACTACATTACACTCCTCTGTACAAGGGCACCTCCTGCACCGGTCTTCCTTTTCTATGCAGCCTTTCCTTCATACAAGGGCACCTCCTGCACCGGTCTTCCTTTTCTTTTCAGTCTCCCGTTTGTACAAGCACTCCCTCTGCACTGTCGTCCTTTTCTATGCAGCCTCTCCTTCATACAAGGGCTCATTCTGCACCAGTCTTCTTTTTCTATGCAGCCTCTCCTACATACAAGGTTACCTCCTGCATCATTAACCCTTTTCTATGCAGTGGATCCTACATACAAGGTGTAGGAGGCTGGCCTGTTATATAGTGCACACTTATGTAAGTGCAGCACCCGGCACCAATACAGACAACCCTTATGGTGGTTTTTGGTGGTTTAAACAACCTTAGAAAGATCTCGAAGTGGTAGCTGTGGAGAGCAGCCTTCAGGTTTAGTCCAGAAGGAGTGTAAAGCAGCTAGTTTTACCAGTACCTAATCCTGTCGTGTAGGTTAAGTGAAAAAGAACAACACAGTGTACTTATAAAAATAGGTACTTATTAGAGACACTCATTAACACATTGCAAAATCTCCTACCTGGAGATACAATCAGAATACACACAATACTTTAGCAATAAACAGGTAAGAAGCACAAATACACATTAGTCCACAGAGAGAGACAAAATCATATACTAGAATAGTGGAATACAAACCACAACCTAAGTTGAGACTGGACCCAGAAGACTTTGAAAAGTCAGGGACCCAAGGAACCACCCAAGGTATGTATCTAGGAAACCTACGGAGTCCCTGGGCAGAGTGAATACCTGACGGCGTACTCAATACTCAATACTAGTCAATGTGTACATCGCGGTTGCAGTTTTAAAGAAGAAGGAGCCTTCCCAGTAGACCTTGGAGTAACCCTGTGGAAGATGGAAGGTTGAAGAGTCACCCCACCTGGGAATACCCCAGGAACCAGGCTACCTACACCAGGGAAGCCAGGTGCATAGGTGCGAAGTGACGTCGGAAACTGACGTAGACCACAATGGAGGACTTCAGGAAAAGTGCCACTGGAGAAGAAGACGAAGGAGTCCGGTGGAACCCACAAGTGGATTCAAGATGAGAAGAACCTGCAAGCAGAGAGGGCAGAGTCTATGCCACTCAGGAGTGACCAGGAGGCACAGAAGATGAGTGCCCACCAATGTCGACAAATGCAGGAGAGTTGATGGTGTCCTTTAAGTTGCAGCTGTATGTGTAGAAGTGGACCTCAGCTAGGCCCACCAGTGCAAGGGGTTCGCCCTTCTCTGCACAGAGTCCTCAGACCAATAGGAAGAAGTTGGCACAGAAACTGGAATAGAAAATACAAAGTTTAATAAACCTCATGAGGTGGAACTACATTCACACAGCACCCTTCGGCATTGAATGAAGTAGCCCACTGAACAGAAGGAGCATGGTCCTTTTATACCCACACAGGGGCTTAAAAGAGGGCGGTACAAGTACAGGAGAAGGTTTTATGTACATATAAGGTCATATAGAAATGCACAGTCGACAAGTAGGAGGAGTTAACAGTTTGCCAATGCTAGTAAACACATCCTGACAGTTACATACTACTAACAGCTGCAAGGACAGCTGAAAACTCACTGGGCATGTGCAAAGGTGGAAGATCATAAATATAGTTTGTTTCTAGGCAGATTACAAGAGCAGTCAACACTGAGGGAGGACAAAGCACATGGTGAGCACATGGCAGCACATGGCAAACAAAATGGCTGCCAGAAACACAAAATGGATTCCACAAAATGGACAAGATAGCCTCTAATTACTAGATAGCTTCCGCTAATGCTAAGCCAATCGCTGCCAATTTACAACAGACAACCCTTTTAGCATTAGCTGAAGACATTTGTTCCACTGGGGTAATCTAAATATGCATCCCGTACATCTATTAGCATTATTTCGGCCACCTCTTTATTCAACATTTGTTGGGCCTTTGTCTCTGCAATATTCCTTTTGACAGGTATACAGGCAGAGATGCAAATGGAGCAAAGCATTGGACCACATTGGATACATACACAGCATATAAAAAGTATCGTAATCATTACACACAGGATAGTCAGTAGCTTCCAGCCCCAAGAAACAAGAGTCCAAAACCATCCAGCAAAAGTCCAAGTACCAGTCTCTGGATGAATTTCTGCAGCAATATTATGCAGTTTTGATATTGCGTCATATACTGAAGGTGAGTGATCCGTTATGAATACGCAACAGCTGCTACCGATGATGCGACATGCACCACCTCGGTCAGCCAGAACCACATCTAGAACCATTCGGTTCTGGAGAGCTACTATCCTTGCAATTTGCAGATCCTCCGTAATGTTCCCAAGTGCCATAGCTGTCTGATTGGTAACAGCTTCCACAACTCTAGTCAATCGTCTTATTTTCCTACTGTTTAATGCAGCACCCACAAAGAAGAACAAACCTAAATTAAAATCGACATATTGTTGCAGCGTAGTATCAGTTTGGTCTACTTCATCAGTACTTATTGTCCTTTTGTATCTATTTCTAGAGATATCGTTGAATAATTTAAGGTCCCGGTGGTATGATGCAGGTGCCAGAAACACAGGGGGAAATAGAAAGGACACATAGCACACACCTGACCACCCAGCAGGTAGTTGATAATATCCGTGGCTACCACAGATAAAGTAGGTATTATGTGAGGCTATAAAACTACTGTTATTTACACCTTCAATAGTCAGAATTACAATACATTCGCTTTTCCCCACTGGAATCCTTCCAATACTGCTTACACATAGATCTGCTTTAGCTCTAGTAACAGAAATCACAAATTGTTCATTACTGGTAAAAGTTCTCATATTTGTGAAGACATATGGTGTTGAAATATTGTCCGGTTGATACTCTTCCCATTCCCATTTGGTCCCTTTGGCTTTAGGATAACCATCTTTATCTTGGTAGCATACTTTATTAAGGCGAAAAAGAAGCCCGCCTACTGTAGGTCTTCCAGATGCAAACAAAAGCGCATACCAAGCTTGACAAGAACCATTATGAGAAAAGGGAAGAGGAATAAAAGGTGTTCCTCCTTTCTTTTGATGTGCAGGTATCATCCAACACACCCAACAGTTGGTAGTATTTGTGGCATTATGAGTATGATGCAACATCTGGATAAAGGTATTATTTAAGTAGGATTGTCGATGCTTCTGCTCATGGTAGGAAAGCGTAAAGTAGTGGTGTTCAACTGATACTGGAGCAGTGGCGATCAAAAGCTCTCGAGCAGGAGCCACTTACTCAACGAACCAAGTTATTACTGCTACAGCCACCATAGCAACAACAAACCCTATAGCACAAATGATCTTTCTCTTAGCAACAGTTGATCTCATTGTGGACATGATCAGCTTGTCGTTGAAAACAATCGTTGGAGCTCTTATCCCTGGGCAGCCGTTGGTTTCTTCACCGAGGGTCAAGACGGGTGTCGCTACACTTGCCACATCGGAATTTCGTTTCACTAACCGAGGGCAGTTGCTCAACCAGTCTATTTTGACGATGCAGGCTCTTTCCGAGGTCTCAGTTGGTATCGGGATACTCCAGGAATCGTGTGGTCCGGGAAGACTTCCTCAGGTTCGTCAGGTGATATGGCTTGGCCTTTCTCTGTATCCAGGATGTCCCGATGGTCGATCAAGGCAGCAGGATCCACCTAGGTAGACGGCACTTTCTTGCAGTGGGTGGAGTGCACCCAGTTCCTCCTGTTCGTCACTCGGACCGCAGTTCTCGTTGAAAGGAGCACCTGCTCCGGGCAGCGCCACCTCGGTTCCAAGCTGTTTGACCTCTGGAATGATCGGATCATCACCTGGTCTCCAGGTCGAAGTCCATGGCCTTCACCTGCAGAGCTATCAGGAAGAGCTTCTCGAACCTATTGATGAATAGAAACCAAACTGTCAGTCAATTGTGATAGGTAGTCACTCATCAACACACATGGTACATCATGTATGGGACGTGGTTTAGGAATTCCCCAAATGTTCATAGGCCTTCCAAACACAACTTCATAAGGTGTAAGACCAGATCGCGAATGTGGCACTGATCTTATGGACAACAGTGCCAAAGGTAATGCGTCTGGCCAATTCAAGGATGTGGAAGCCAGTATTTTCGCCAGTTTCAATTTAAGTGTGGCGTTATACCTTTCCACTAGCCCTGCTGATTGTGGATGGAAAGCAGCGTGAAATTTCTGCTTAATTCCTAGTCCCTTCAGGACATATTCGACAACTTGCCCAATAAAATGGGGTCCGATATCACTCCATAAAAGTTTACAAACACCAAATCTAGGGAAGAACTCCTTCAAAAGTACCTTTGCTGTAGTGAGAGCTGTATTGTCCTTCGTAGGGTATGCCTCTATCCATTTACTGAAGGTACATACCACTACCAAAACATACTTTAAGTTATTACAGCGCTCAAGCTGGATGTAATCCATTTGCAAAACTTCAAAAGGTGCGGTTGTCGTAGCAAACCCTCCTGTAGGAGTTTGTGTCCCTTTACCAGGATTATGCTGAAGACAAATCAGACAAGACTGCACCATCTTTTTAGCTGTGCCGGCAATTTCTGGATGCTCCCAAACTTGCGTGAGCAATTTAGTTATCGAGGAGGCTCCAACATGTGCCGGCCCATATGCCATATGAATCATAGGTTGTAAATAGGCCGTAGGCAATCTCCACTTGCTCATCTCTTTATTCCTACAACAGCCCTCATCGTCCAATGTTCCATCCTTAGACCATTGCTCAATTTCTTCTGCAGAAGCAGATCTCTGCATATCTAGCACTTCCTGTCTGGTATCATGCCAGGGTTCAGCCTGTGACTTCACTACGTACATAGACGTGGTGTTTCGCTGCATGGAAGTTTCACGAGCTGTTTGGTCTGCAGAAGTATTGCCTTGTCCTATCTTATCAATTACTTTCTTATGTGCACTACATTTAACAATTGCTATTCTGTTCGGGTATGTTAAAGCAGTCAAGAGATTATGTACTAATTCTCCATGCATGATTTGCATCCCGTGGGATGTAAGAAAGCCCCTCTCCGTCCAGAGTAGCCGAAAATCATGAGCCACTCCGAAAGCATAGCGGCTATCTGTATAAATGTTCACAGATAAGTCAGTACTAAGTTCACATGCTCATGTTAAAGCTATTAGCTCAGCTGCTTGAGCTGACTTCTGTGGAATACGAGCTGTCTCAACTACCGTCTGAAGTGTTGTAATTGCATATGCAGCTGACGTTGTACCATCTCGTAACTTCAAACAGGACCCATCAACCCATAGTTCCCCATCAACACTTGAAAGGGGCGTGTCTTGCAAATCGACACGACCCTTTGTCTGTTCCTCAGTAAAGAATATACAATCATGAGACTCCTGTGACTGAGACTGAATCACCGGGTATGGCAACAAAGTGGCTGGGTTTAGTGTCGCACATCTCTTTAGTGTAATGTGAGGGGCCAACAATGTCAATTCGTATCCTGTCAGACGAGCATTAGTTAAATGCTGCGTCTTCGTCTGATTTAAAAGAGCATCAACCGCATGGGGTACTAGCACCAACAGCTTATGTGACAAAACTATCCCTTCACTCTGACGTATTACCACAGCTGTTGCTGCAACTGAACGGAAGCATCCAGGTAACGCACGAGCAACAGGATCAAGTACTGCTGAAAAATATGCACATGGACGCTGTTTGTCACCGTGTGTCTGCACTAAAACTGACAATGCGCATCCATCTTTCTCATGTACATATAATGAAAAAGACTTCGTATAATCTGGAGTACCTAACACTGGTGCTGAACAAAGAGCTTGTCGTAACTGTCGGAAAGCAGTCTCACACTCATCTGTCCATGGAAGGGGCATTGGAGTATCTTTAGTCAAAAGTGCTAGCAAGGGTTTAACAATGTGTGAAAATCCTAATATCCATTGCCTACAAAAAGAAGTAAGACCAATGAATGCACGGACATCTTTCTGAGTACGGGGCACTGGTGTGTCTAAAATAGCTTGAATGCGATCCTGTGTGAGTGCACGTCCCTCCTTAGACAGAAGGTGACCTAAGTAGGTTACCTTCGGTCTACAATATTGCAATTTCTTTCGTGATACTTTGTGATGATGGGAAGCAAGAAAAGAAAGCAAGGACAAAGTACATTTTTCACACTGTTCAGGGGTATCGGCTGCCAACAAGATGTCATCGACATATTGTATGAGAGCCACACCTTCAGGCAAAACGAAGTTGTCTTTTTAATGCTTGACTGTAAATACTAGGACTCTCAGTATAGCCTTGAGGAACTCTACAAAATCTACACGATCGATTATTCAAAGTGAAATCGAACAAATATCGGCTATCAGGATGAATAGGGATAGAAAAGAAAGCAGTGTTCAAGTCTATCACAGAGAATGTAGTTGCTGTAGGAGGAACCAAAGTAAGAAGTGTCGTTATGTCAGAAACCATGGGGCATTGTGGTACTACAATCTTGTTAACTTCTCGTAAATCAATAATGAATCCCGTAAATCCTAGTGTCAGTATCTTTTTTCAAAATAGGAAGAATTGGACTGTTACAAACATTGTAAGGAACTTCCTCAACGACCCCCACTTTAATGAGATCATGGACAATACGTATGAGTGCTTCTTCGCCTTCCTGTGAAATGTTGTATTGAGGCAAACGTGGCAGCACAGCGCCCTCCTTGACACTAATATGTACTGGTGGAATAACCATTTGCCCTACATCAGTGTCTGAAGTAGCCCACAAGGTACTAGGGAGTGAAGCTAATGCAATATCCTCTTTAACAAGACAAGCTCTCTCCGTCACAGGATGGTTATCATTCAAGATAACACGTACACCTTCTGGAGAACATCGTATCGTAACCCTGAAATACTTGAGCATATCAAGACCCACGATATTGTCTGGTGTATTCAGGGAAAGCAAAAATGGACATGGAGCAGTAAATTTATCAACATGGAATGCAAGTGGTTGTGACAGTGGGCTAAGGGAAGGGGTTCCATCGAAACCTATCGATGTAATGGTTAAGCCAGACAGGGGAGCCCTTGGACCCAATTGTTTAGACAAGGCGCTACGAGTAGCTCCTGTATCAACCAGAAACTGATCAGTAGAACCCAAAACATGTGCTGTAACATAGGGACCCCTCTGATCTACTGGAACTTCAACTGATTCCTTACCCCATCCTAGGCAATCCTATTCATGAGCAGAATCTTGAAAATCAGACGACACATAGTCAGACATTTGATATTGGTTCCTTCTATCAAAAGTGTTAAACCCATCCTGTCCACGTATATTAGCATCAAACCTAGCACGATCACCCGTGCTTCCTCTAGGCCCTGAATATCCTGAACGATTTCTCATTTGTCCCCGACCACGTGGACACTGCTGAGCATGCAGTGCTGGACAATCGGAAGCCCAGTGCCCAAATTTCTCACAGTACGCGCACTGGTCAGCAGACAAATTCGAACGAGTATAAGAAGGGAAAGACGAACCATAAGATCCACGTCCACCTCTATCACTACCTCTAAAAGGTGGACCATAAGCCTGAGCCAACATAACCTTCGTTTTTAATTCTTTAGTCTTCTTATCCTCATTACCCTTTGCTTCTAATTCCTGGCGTTCATAATACTGAGCCATAGTCAAGAGAGAAACCGGAGAAGAGGTAGTCCATGAACTCTCACTGGCTTTTAGGCGACTAGCTATTCCTGGCAACAGGTTTGCGACATATTTATCGACAAACAGATGTCTGCCTGTGTCATCTGTCAATGACTGGCCACTAAAATCGTGGAATGCTTCTTCAAAGCGTGTAAAGAAATCAGAGACCGATTCATCTGCCTTTTGCTTGCAAGACGCTAAAACAGTCCAATCTATCTTTTTAGGGGGAATAATCATTTTTTACTTAACTAATATAGCTGCGGGAAGATCTAAAATTAACTGACATGGCTTCTGTGCGGGTTTCCTTTCTACATCCATTTGTTCTAAGTCTTTCCATAACGCCCCAAAAGCTGCACGATCATCAATTTTACGAACAGTTCTCCACATATCAGGCGGTAATATCAATCCGAAAAATAAATCAATATCAGGCAAAGTCATAGTACAAGAGCTAATAGCACCCTCAACTTCCTCATAAAAAGCGGCTGGATTTTTCCGCGGATCAGGCAATGCAGTTTTAAGTGCCATAACATCCGTCCTATTCCAAGGAGTGTAAACCCAATTATAAATAAAATAACCCTTGGCATCGATAGAGGCCTTATCATCACTTGTACCCTGTCCTTTAGGAGGAACATACAAAGGCGCGGCCTCCCGCATAGGTTTCGCATGAACTATCATAGTCTTATCTGTTCCGAAGATAGGAGCTTGTGCCATGCCGGTCTGAGATGTCTGTGCAGCTACGTCTGCAGCCTTTTTCTCCTCTCGCAAACGGACTGCATCAACACGCAGTTTAACCAAATGCCTGATTGTATCAGTCACCTGGGAGAAAACAAAAAGACCATCACGCATTTGCTTACAATTATCTGCTACATCGTCGGGCTCTAACGAATATTTCCTAAACAGCTCAAGT
Source organism: Triturus cristatus (assembly GCF_964204655.1). NCBI lineage: Eukaryota > Metazoa > Chordata > Amphibia > Caudata > Salamandridae > Triturus > Triturus cristatus. The sequence goes on from NC_140591.1 coordinate 1,694,309,047, forward strand.
ACCTCTGCTGCAAACACCTCAGTAAAATACATCTGCTCCCTTTCCTGCCACCCTTTCATACCATCTAGAAGTTCAGAGGCGGGGGCAGTGCTACAAACTGCTTTACGAGCAGCAGATCTAAGCTGGGACGCACGCTCAGCGGTCAACATAGAACGAGTTTCTCGTGCCTTGTGTTCCTCCGAACTAGAGTCCTCATCTGACTCATGAGGGGCAGAAGGAACAGTATACGGAGGTGGAGGACGATCTAATAATAAGAAATCATCTTGTGGTTTATTAAGTATAGGATAAAGGGGCCGCCGAACCGCGTATTGGCCAGTTACCTGTAAATTGCGCTCCCTATCTTCTCTCTCTTTTAACTCTTTTATTTCTTTGATTTTCAACTCTAATGCTTTCGCATAAATGTTCGCTCGCTGTTCTTTTTCAATCAAGGCTTGCTCACGCTTAATTCGTTCATGCACTTCTTTCTCCCACATTCGTACACAGTCAAACATATCTTGCCTAGTCTTTCGCTTAAACATACATTGTTCCACATACTCAATCTTTCGTAAAACAAATGACCCATGCATAGGCCAACTCAACTCAGGATCCTTACGAGTGTATTTATTCCATAATGTGCTGTACATTATAGAAGAAAGACCATACTTAATATACATATCCCTATAAGGCGTCCCCTCCGGGGGGGCCGGTTGTGCTTCATCGAGTCTCAAATTGGTACCACTACAAAAGCAACACATCTTACGAAGTGTGCTAAAAACAGGCATGCCAAAAATAGTGCAGAATATGCAGTATTATAATCAAAGTAGCACTTAAGGTACCTTTAGTACGATGTGCCATTCAAATCAATTCAGATAGAGAAAATTCTCCTCATTACCTGCCTATATAAATTGCAATTTATATATAAATCACATAGAAATCCAAGTTGGCCAACACAAATCCAAAATACAAAAGCCGCAGTAAGTGTTACTAAACTACCTTACCAATCCCAGGCATAAAAACCAACAGCAAGCGCCGCAGAACGACACTTACCAATCACTTGGTGTCCAGGTTCCAACTGCCAAGTTCTAAAATCGACCAAATGGTCACTGCACGGCGAATCAACAGAAGAGATCTCAGTCGAGAACCGGCACCACCTGGATGGCCAGATCAGAAAGAAAGGAAGAACGCCGTGGTTGTCAAGACTCGGGTCTCATCAGGCAGCGATCGCGTCCAGAGCGAGATTCCAATCCTTCGTCGCGACCAATCCTTTGGGCATCCGAGTCGCCGATGAGCCCCACTGGTTGGGCGCCAATTTGTAGAAGTGGACCTCAGCTAGGCCCACCAGTGCAAGGGGTTCACCCTTCTCTGCACAGAGTCCTCAGACCAATAGGAAGAAGTTGGCACAGAAACTGGAATAGAAAATACAAAGTTTAATAAACCTCATGAGGTGGAACTACATTCACACAGCACCCTTCGGCATTGAATGAAGTAGCCCACTGAACAGAAGGAGCATGGTCCTTTTATACCCACACAGGGGCTTGAAAGAGGGCGGTACAAGTACAGAAGAAGGTTTTATGTACATATAAGGTCATATAGAAATGCACAGCCGACAAGTAGGAGGAGTTAGCAGTTTGTCAATGCTAGTAAACACATCCTGACCGTTACATACTACTAACAGCTGCAAGGACAGCTGAAAACTCACAGGGCATGTGCAAAGGTGGAAGATGCTAAATATAGTTTGTTTCTAGGCAGATTACAAGAGCAGTCAACACTGAGGGAGGACAAAGCACATGGTGAGCACATGGCAGCACATGGCAAACAAAATGGCTGCCAGAAATACAAAATGGATTCCACAAAATGGACAAGATAGCCTCTAAATACTAGATAGCTTCCGCTAATGCTAAGCCAATCGCTGCCAATTTACAACATATGGACCAGGTGATGCTGTGGAGGGCCAGGAGCTGTTCACGAGTTGTCCCATGGCTGATGTCGAGGGCCAGTTGGCCATTGTCCGGCAGGGGCACCAACACGCCTTGGCAACGGAAGCAGGCACAGAAGTCAAAGAAGGTGCAATGTCAGGACCAGCAAGGTCCAAGTGACTCACCACCACTAGGTAAGTCAGAGCAGTCCCCAAGCAAACAGGGGAGCTCACTGGAGTCAACAGGAGAGCTGAAGTTCTCCAGAGGAGAAAGCCGTTAAGCCTTTACAACGGCCAGTCGACTTGGTGCAAAGGGTCTCGGTTCCGGCGATGCGGATGAGGGAAACTGGCTTCAGACTCTGTATGAAGTCAGTGCAGGCCTCGATGTGGGGCAGAACTATCGCTTGTGTTACGGGAGCCGTTTGGAGTCCATTGGAGCCCAGGATCAGCAAACCGGTCAACTGTGTTGCGCTGCCTGCAAATGCAGGGGAGTGACTCCTTCACTCCAAGGGAGATTCCTTCAGATGTCTTTGAGTGCCCATAGGCCCTGGACGAAACCTGTATGGAGCACGGACACTGACGGTGCAGCGGACTTTCAGGAAGACGTGGCCAGGAGCAGACCGAGTCTTTCCAGGTTGCAGACTCAGTTCGTAAAAGCAAAGTTCGATGCGGTCTGGCCGACGGCAGTCAGAGTGTCCAGACGGTTGAAGATGAAGTGGAGTTGGATCTGAATCAAGTCCCATGACGAATCTAGGGACCCACCCACAGGTAAGCCTTTGACCCCTTCCGCGTGCTTGAAATTTCCACGCTGTGCGGGAGTTTTCATTAGTGGGCGGGGATTCGGACGGCTAGGGCTGTCCTCCGCATGCGCCCACCGTGACGCGTGATGGCTCCTGGCCGTCACGAGCATGGAAGAGATTTAGCACCCTAAGGAGAGGGTTGGTACATTTCAGAGGTCCCTCCCAGAGGAGAGGCTGGACAGTGGGGAGGATATCCCCAAGTCCTTTGTCCAGTTTCCCGCCAGTGAGGGAGCCATGGGCTCCCTGAACTGGTTCCAACTGGAGTATGCAAGGAGGACACCAAATAAGCCCTTCAAAGCAGTCTGGTCATGCTACAAGCGCCCCCACCCCGGCCCAATACACTAAATCCTGTCTGGGAGAGGGTCACATCCCTCTGTAACAGGAAACCTATTGTCCTACCTTCCTCTGCTTAGGCTTGGCCCAGCAGCAAGAGGGCAGAATCGTGTCTGTGGTTGGCAACAGCCCTTGGTTACTCTCAGGCTTTGGAAGATTGGTCCCGGGATCATGGAGGGCTACCCGGAGGAGCCCTACCATGGATTGAATCATATCTCCAACACTGGATATGGTGTTGGGGGTTTGATTTCAACATGTTTGATACCAAACATGCCCAGGTTCATTTTAGCCAGAGATGGTCATCGCATGATGATGCATGGCTTCTTTATCGTAATGGCTGATTCACTTACAAAGCCTGGAGAATGGACTCTGGGGTTTGTAGGGGTGCCCCGCTCATGCAGGGGCACCCTCAAACTTATAACCGAGCACCCTGGATTTGGGACTGAAAGGCCTGCTAGAGGGGTGACATATAGGTTTTAAGTGCAGTGATGTTAGATATAAGGAAACTACAAGGGTACACCAGTAGCCAAATAGGAATGTACCAATGCTCTCACCAATGCCAATTTAGGGAGGAAGCGTGAAGACTGGGGTCCTGGCTAGCAGGATCCCAGTCAGACTTGTCAGAAAAACAGTGTGACACCAGAAAAAAGTGGGGGTAACCATGAAAGCAGATCCTACTTTCCTACACCCCCCCCCAAACATAAGGGGCTGGCACTAACCTTGTCTAGTTGAGTCTTCATTTCCTAAATCAAAATATCCAAAGTGTCCATCTGCGTTAGCATGGATACTCCCAGGTCTACGTTCTACTGTATAGTCCATCCCCTGAAGGGAAATGGACCATCTCAAAAGTTTGGGATTTTCACCTTTCATCTGTTTATGGTCTGCCTGAACAAGCAAGTGAGTACTAATCAGGCATGGCCTCAACTTCTTCAGGGCCCAGACACAGCAAAGGCCTCCCTCTCTATGGCTGACCAACGTTTCTCCCTGGGGTCAACCTTTCACTTATAAAAGATCCTGGTTGGTCCTGGCCCTCTGCATTAAGTGGTGATAACAAAGCTCCTACCCCTATCTCAGAAGCATCTGTCTGGACAATGAAGGTCTTGGAGAAATCAGGACTCTGCCGAATTGGACCTGTGCACATGGCCTGCTTCAGGTCAGCAAAAGCCTTTTGACAGCTTGATGTCCACAGAACCTTCTTTCGCATTCTCTTGGATGTAAGATCATTAAGAAGAGTCACAATGGCCCCATATCCCTTAACAAATCTTCTGTAGTACCCAGTCAGGCCTAAGAAAGCTCTGACCTGGGTCTGGGTGGCGGGAGCCACTCAGTCCATGTTGCTCTGGATTTTGCACTCCAAGGGTTGAACCTGGCCTCCACCTACCAGGTGGCCGAAGTACACAACCTTGCTCTGCCCTATCTGGGACTTAGTGGCTTTGATAAATAGACCTGCCTTTCGCAGAGCCCCCAGACATTCCTCAGGTGGACCAGGTGATCCTCCCAGGTGGAGCTAAAAACAGCAATATAGTCAAGATATGCTGCACTGTGTAACGTTGCGGAGCCTTGTTATTATTTGTAGAATATGTATTTAGACGGACACATAGCAGTCCTCTTGCTTTCCAGTCTCTAACCTGTGTATACTATAAACTAGAATTCTTACACATTCTTTGTGGCCATAACTACATGGCCACAGTTCTATATGTGACATCACTACATCTTCCCCTTTCTTGACAACAAGGAAAAACATTGGTGTGTATATGCAGCAAATAACAAAACACAATAAAAGAAAATATCAAAGACAAATAAAAGAAAGAGAAATAAATCATCAACATTGTTCAATCAGTCTTTGGGGTCTTTTTTGTATCCTTCCTGTTCTTCTGAGAGAAATGCAATCATTGACATCATCCCCTTCTCCACGCACTACATTTGGCGGGCTTATGAATTCCTTGAAATGTGCCTTGCTTCTTATTAATATTTTATCTTCATTCTGAGCAGTAATACCTGAACCCCGTCACCCTAGTCACTTCCAAAGGAGACGGGTGGAATCTGCTCATAGTCTTTTGTGTCTGATTTTGGATTTTGCACACTTTTCTTTAAGCTAGCCATCAATCTTTCCACTATTGTGTTTACTTGTGGCCAGAGATGAGTAATTTTTCTGTGTCTCACACCCATGTAGTCAAGAAATTTGGTCAAATATTTTCCATTGAAAGGCGGACCATTATCTGTTTTTAAAACTTTGGGTATACCCCAAGGTGAGAAAATGTCATCAAGAACAGGTAATATCATGGATGCAGAAGTGGATGACACTGGTTTTACAACTGGGAACCTTGAATATTCATCAATGAGTACAAACAAATACAGCCATGAGCATAGGCGTCCATAGAAATCACACGCTAGTTCGGACCATGCAGCATCTGGCAGTTTAGACATGTGCAGCTCTTCAACAGTTCTTTCTCTTGTGGTACACTGACAGAAATGTCAGGATTGTATGACTTCTTCTACTTGACTGTCAAGCCTCAGAAACCACACTTTTCTTCTTAAAAGAGTTTTTGTCGCTGATATCCCTCTGTGACTTTCATGTGCAAGATTAATGACACGCCTTTGTAAATTTCCTGGATTGTCTATTCTGTTTCCTCTTATAAGAATGTCAGAAGTGACTATTGTTAGATCTGCTTGAATATTTTTGAATGCAAGCACATCTCTTTTGCACATTTCTGGTTGAAATTCCATTTAGGCATTGATTTGCTTCCATCTATTTAAGCCTATTATTCTTTTCACCTCTGCTAGGGTATTATACTTTTTAGATTCGTGAATTAATTCTTGTTCAGTGATTACTTCAGGAACTGTCGACTTAATTATGAAATTTATATGATCTTCTGTATCATCGATTTCATTTTTGTCTGTATCTGTTGAGTGTCTGGAGAAATCGTAAGCTGGATTGTACTCTTTTTCAGGTTTATGGTTTATTTTAAAATCATAGTCCATCACCCTCATACCCCTTTCAATCCGAAGAGGTCTTTTTGCTTTCGGATTTCCAAAAATAGTTGTGAGTGCCTGGTGGTCTGTTACTATCACAATCGTTTTTCCAAACAAGAAATCGTGATAATGATCACATGCCCAGACCATCGCCAAACTTTCCTTTCTCGGCTGAGAGTATTTTTTCTCTACATCCGTTAAACTTCGGATGGCATGTGACACCGCAAACCTTGGGGTGTCTTTCCCAAACTTATACTGGAGTAAGATAGCACCTAGTCCGACCAGACTTGCATCCATCATTATCTCTGTGCAACAGATGCCGGATCTGAAGGAGGTGTTGATGGGCCATCCTAGTTCGGGTGCGATGGCGGAGGCGGCCCTGTGGAAAATGTGGGGTGGGCAAGGGTCCGTAGGGGCTCCTGAGTGGGTTATCTTCATGGTCGCTCTGGCATGTTCGACGGTGGTGGGATCCCAGGTCATGATGTGTGGCTTATCGGCAGTGATGGGGAGGGGAGTGATGGAGTTCGGCGTCTGTTCACTGAAGTTGTCATAGAGGATCTTGATCTTCAGATGGAATTAGGAGCTGAGCTTGTCGCAGAGTTCTTGGGAAGGTGTGACGTCCGTGGCTTCGCTGGGGGGTTTTGTGAACTGCTGTATGATGTTGAACAGTTCCTTGGTGTTGATCGCGTTGGTTTGGACGTTGTCTCTTATGAAGGTCTGCTTGGTTTCTCTTATGAGCTGGTGGTATTCCTGCAGGGCGTTCCTGTGGTTGTCTCGTGCTTCCGTGGTTTTCTGGTTTCGCCAGGTTTTCTCAAGGGGTCTGCAGGAGCGTCTGGCTTCTTGTAGTTCTGTGGTGAACCAGGAGACCTTCGGGGGCGTTGTTTGGCGGGGTTACGGAGGGGTGCGAGCTTGTCGGCACAGCAGAAGATCCAGTGGTGAAATTCTGTGGCTGCGGAGTTGGTGTCGGTCGTGGCGCTTGGGGAGGTTTGGAGGAGGGTGGTGTTGAGGTGTTCCTCTGTGACCTTGCTCCAGTTCCGTCGTGGAGGGCGTGGGGCAGACTTGGGTGCGGCAGTGGTGTTGAAGGTGAAATGGATGCAGTGGTGGTCCGTCCAGAAGGGGTGGGTGGTGTGGCTGAAATGGATGATTGAACCTCCCGCGAAGATGGGGTCGAGGGTGTGTCCAGCTCTGTGGGTGGGCATGTTGACCAGCTGCTTCAGTCCGAGGATGGCAAAGTTGTCGAGGAGAGTGGTGGTGGCTTTAAATTAGCTGCTGTCGCCATTTCCCCTTTTATCTTCTCAAATGCTCTCTTACATTCCTTACTTCAGAAGAAAGTCCTCTCCTTCTTCGTTAGCTCTCTAAGGGGTGCACTGACAGTAAATAATCCTTGATATAACAGGAACAATAGCTAGCCATTCCCAAGAAAGAGCGTAACTCCGTTATATCCTTTGGATAAGACATTGCTATTAGTGATGATACCTTTTTTGGATGTCAATTATTGCATTTCTCTTAGAAGAACAGGAAGAATACAAAAAAAAAAACAAAGACTGATTGAACAGTGTTAATGATTTATTTCTCTTTCTTTCTTTTAAAGGTCGTTGACTTTTCCGTTCTACTATCAGTTTTTTCATCCTTTTTGTTAACTTTTCCTTCATTTTCCTATCAACCATGGCATACCAACTATAACACCAAACTGTGGGTCTGCGATAACGTCAAAGTGAATAATTTCCTTGTGAATACCGGCATCCCTCATACACCACAAGTTTACATAATTCGTTTGATGAGTCCAGAAGTTAACATTTACCCATCCACTGCTCTTACGGATTCCAATTTTGTTTTCTTAACTACTGGTATTTGTAATTGAGCACAATAGGTGGCATCTATTAAATTCCCGACTGCACTAGAAACTATCATGAGGGCTATTTGTCTTGGTTCGTTGTCGACGTGTATTTGAGTATTCAAAGTCAGATGTGGAGCTGAAATCTGCAGTGTATTTGCTATTACTTGATAAAGAGGTGAAATGGACAAGATCTACAATCTCTCCTGTTGATTTCCCAAGCTAGTTAGTTTTCTGGTTTCTTGTTAGACTTAAGACCCAGGGTCTATGGACACATCGGACATTCTTTAACAAAATGTACCTTCTTACCACAGTAGAGACTAAAACCCTGACATCGACGTTGTTCTTTATCTTCTGAGGACAGCAGTTTCCAGAGTCCACCTATTTCCATCAGTTTTCCGGTATCTAGTGAACTGTGGTTGTTTTTTTTCTTTGCGTCGTACAAAGACTTGGAATTCTAGCTTTTTCTTATCTCCTTTTCTTTCATGTACACGATGATCTAGGCGCAAGGCTAGTGCTATTAAATCCTTGCAGCATGTTGGTTGTGGATCTATTTGCGCAATCATGTCTGTTACTTTGTCTCTTAACCCTTGATAAAATAGGATTGACCTTTTGTCTTCGGGCTACCTAGTCTCTGGTACAAGACGATTACATTGAGTTAGATAAGACACCAGATCCTTGTTGCCTTGTCGCAATTCCAACAACTCTCTGTCTGCGGACCATGTCATTGTTCTGCAATCAAACACTTTCTCAAATTCAGTTTTAAAATTGCACTAGTTGTATAGAAGTGGATCATCAGATGTGATCAAAGGAACAGCCCACATAGCTGCATCACCGCTCAAATAGGAGATTAAAAAATGCTTTTTCAAGTTTGTGCTTCAAGAAATGCAGCGGGACGCACCATGAAATGTAATCACACTTGCGTCAAAAAGTTTTGCACTCTCATGGGCTCACCTGTGTAACATTCTGGTGATCCTAAAGGCATAGGCGTAGGTACTGTGACAACTACTGGTTGCTGACCAGATGGGCCGCTGGTGACGGGTACAGATTCTCATTGTCTAGGGGTAACCTGGTCTTGCAGTTGAGATACCCTTGTGGCTAATGTTTCAGTACGTGTGGTACCACCTTGTTCTGTAAATTGTGCATTAGTTCACACAGTTCCTCAAGAGTGGACATTTTGGGGATACTGCTCAGGAGGAATTAGGATACCGGTGGACTTGCAGTTCTGACAGGTTACGCACCGTTCCTCAGGAGCAGTACCTGCTAAAGCCCATCTTCCAGCAGCACAGATTCTGTGGTTGAACTAGTCAACAGAGTATCGGAGTGGCTAGATGAGGGGAGGGAATTAGGGAGGGTGCTGTGGGGAGGGAGACCTGGAAAGACAATGTTTGTAATTTAGCCAAAATGTTCCAATACCTTCTGTAATACTGTTAAGTATTTTTCTTCTGACACCAGCTATGACAACCTTACCTGAAAAGGAAACTGTGGAAACAATATCCATAGTTATAGGAGATTGACTGTAACCAAGTTTTCTTTTATCAGCAGTTTGTGACTTGCGTATAATCAAAAAAGTCATTGGCACAGTGAGAACAATGTCCTTTAATCCGCAAAGGTAGTATTTTACCTTTAACCAGAGAGGTCTTTAATACTGAGAGTAAAAAGTCACCAAACAATAATATGCAGTTAGATTCACTGTAGTGTTTTATTTTTATGTAGCAAACAAAAATCAAATACTTCGAAGAGAACCTACCCATGAGATTAGTGATAGGAGACAGCGAGAATCCGCTGCAATCACTTACTAGAAAAAATACTTTTTTTCTAGAGACCCCTCACCCACCAGGATTACTCCTAGGTGGCATGCTTCATCATTGGCGTTCATCCCGATCCTCTACGGATTGAGGCGTGCTGCGACTTAGCGATAACGGAGGAGCACTTACTGGTGTAGACTAGGTGAAGTAAAGGGGCAAGTCATGGCAACTGATTACCCTCATCAGTTGCCTTGAGCAAACTCATGTCAGTCCTGTCCACAAAAGGTTTCAGGCGGTTCACATGAAGTACCCTGTGGGGACTTCTGGGAATGGCTATGTCCACCAAGTAGGTGACCTCACATTTCTCTTCAAGGATGGTGTGGGGGGTACTCCACTTGTTTTGGAGAGCTGCTGGGACCACAGGCTGCAACACCCACACTTTCTGCCCTGGCTGGTAAACAGTCAGTACAGCCTTTTGGTCATGCCAGGCCTTCTGGAGCTCCTCGCTGGCCTCGAGGTTTTTACTTGCCTTCTTGATGTACTCAACCATGCGTGAACGCAGGCCAAGGACATAGACCACAATATCTTGTTTAGGAGGTTTGAGAGGCTGCTCCCTTCCCTCCTTAACCAGACACAAGGGACCCCTATTTGGATGACCAAACTAAAGTTCAAATGGGCTGTAACCAATTCCCTTTGGTGGGACCTCTCTGTAGGCAAAGAGAAGGCAGGGTATCAAGACATGCCATTTTTGCCTGAGCTTCTCTGGGAGTCCCATGATCATACCCTTTAGGGTCTTGTTGAACCTTTCAACAAGCCCATTGCACTGTGGATGGCAGGGTGTGGTAAACTTATAGTTTACTCCACACTCTTTCCACATGGCAGTGATGTAACTTGGCATGAAGTTGGTAACTGTGTCAGTTAAGACCTCCTTATGGAAGCCAACCCTGGAAAAGATTCCCAGGAGGGCCCTATCCACCACAGGAGCTGTGGTGGTCCTAAGAAGAATGGCTTCTGGATACCTAATGGCCTGGTTCACCACCACTAGTATATAACTGTCTCCAGATGCTGTTGGAGGGTTTAAGGGACCTACAGTGTCTATCCCGAATGTATGACGTCACAATGCAAACATTTACAACACATGCCTTTAAATGCAGTTTTTACATCGCAACATCCATTACAACGCATGATTTTACAACGCATGCCATCACAACGCATTTTACGAAACTCCATTTACAACGCATTCCATTAAAACCCATACCACTACAACGCATACCATTACAACACATATTACGTTTAGGGCACCAGTAGGTTAAGTGTTGGATAGTGTAGGGGTAAAAATGACTATTCCCTCTCAAGTGAGTGCAACAGTAGGGTAAGTGTTGGATAGTGTAGGGTTAAAAATTAATCAAATGTGTTGTAATGGCATGCGTTGTAGTGACATGCGTTGTAGTGACATGCATTGTAATGGCTGCGTTGTAATGGCACGCGATGTAAAGAATGTTGCATTGTAATGACTGCATTGTAAAAGTAGTGCATTGTAATGACTGCGTTGTAAAGGTTGTTTCCCGTCTATCCCTACACTGTCAAAGGGAACTCCATCCACTGGAAGTGGAATTAAGGGGGCCTTTGTAGTGCCACCTGACTTACCACTGGCTTGGCAGGTGACACAGGAGCGACAAAAATCCCTGGTGTCTTTAGACATATGGGGCCAGTGAAAGTGAGGGACAAGCCTGTCTCAAGTCTTACTTTGCCCAAGGTATCCTGCAAGGGGAATGTTGTGTGCTAGGGACAGAAGGAAGCCTCTGAACGTCTGAGGTATAACCAGCCTCCTGGTGGCACCAGGCTTGAAGTCTCTACTTTCAAAATACAGGAGCCCATCTTCCCAGTAAACCCTGTGGGATCCACTGGCATCCCCTGCCTCCTCAGCAGCAGCTTGCTGTCTGAGCTGTTCAAGAGAGGGGCAGGATTTCTGCTCCAAACTCAAGCCTACCCCAAGAAACCTGCCTGGTCAGGCCCAAGTTCCTCTGGGACAGTTCATTCACAGGCACTGAGATCCTCAACCTCAAGAGACTGATCTTCACTGGGAGTTTGGGAGGAGGATAATGCCTTACCTTACCTGCTCCTTCTCTTAGGAGCAACCTGAGCCCTGGTGACAGCGAAAACACTGGCAGAGATGCTCATAATCTCTGTATGCATCCTAAACTCCTCTTCAGACCAGACTGAAGTTTCTAGATTATTGTCCAACAGACATTCTGCAGGTAGGTATGGAGAAACCACAACTCTTCTATGGCTAGTTCCCCCTCCCCAGCTGAGATCCACAACTGCCAAGTGATGGTCAGTGTAGGAGGCTGGCTTGGTATAAGGTGCACACTTATTCAAGTGTAGCACCCTGCACCATTCCAGACAACCCTTGTGGTGATTCTAGTGGTTTAGACAACCTTAGAAAGCGCTCTAAGTGGTCGCTGTGGAGAGCAGCCTTCAGGCTTAGTCTAGGAGGAGTGTAAAGCAGCTCGTTTTCCGAAAATACAACCTTATAGTGTAGGCTAAGTGAAAAAGAACAACACAGTGTACTTATAAAAATAGGTATTTACTAAAGACACTCACTAACATATTGCAGTATCTCCAACCTGGAGATACAATAACAATACGGTGCAACAGACTTGCAGGACGACGAGGCCAGGAGCAGACAGAGCCTTCCTGAGCACAGACTTGGTTACTAAAAGCAAAGTTTTCGCACTCAGTCTGATGCGGTCAGTCAAGCAGTCAGAGTGCTCAGACGGTTGAAGTTGAAGTGGAGCTTGATCTGAATTTAAACCCATGACAAATCTAGGGGCCCACCAACAGGCAAGCCCTTAAGTACCCTAAGGAAAGGGTTGGGTCGATTCAGGGACCCCTCCTAGAGGAGGGGCTAGACAGTGGGGAGGATACTCCCATGTCCTTTGTCCAGTTTCACACCAGAGTGGCAGCCAACGTCTCCCTAAACCGGAGCATCCAAGGAGGGCACCAAATGTGACCCTCCTGTAGTCTCAGTGGCGCTGGCATGCGCCCCCACCTCGGCCCAATACACTAATTCCTGTCTGGGAGGTGGTCACACCTCCCTGTGACAGGAAACCCATAGTCCTTCCTTACCCAGCTCAGGATTGGCCCAGCAGCAGGAGGGCAGAATCATGTCTGTGGTCGGCAGTGTCTGTAGGTTGCAGTCAGGCTCTGTAAGTTGGGTCCCAGGAGCATTGAGGGCTCCCTGGAGGAGCCCTACCGTGGATGGAATCACACCTCCAACACCGTATACGGTGCCGGGTTATGATTCCAACATGTTTGACACCAAACATGCCCAGGTTTGTTTTAGCCAGGTTAGAGATGGTCATCGCGTAATAGAGATCAGCACTATCTGCGCCAACTGTGGCGAAACACTCGAACACTCTTGAAGCAAGCAAGTAACTGAAACTGCATTTACCACAATGCCAGGTGCGAACCTTGCTGGGAGGTGAAGCGGTGTGCTCCCACCCCTGTTCCTATCGTATAATAACAGATTCACTTACAAAGTTGGGAGAATGGGCTCCAGGGTTTGTATGGGTGCCCCGCTCATGCAGGGGCACCCGCACCCTTATAACCGGGCACCCTGCCTTTCGGACTGTAAGGCCTACTAGAGGGAAGACTTATAGGTTCTAAGTGCTACTAGATATAAGGAACGTATATCTTTTGTGAGAGGTGCAAGCACCAACTCACACAGGCTGCAATGGCAGGCCTGTCGTCAGGTTTTGAAGGATCCCCCACGGGTGGCATAATATATGCTGCAACCCATGATGGACCCCTGGTGCACCTATACCCCAGGTACCTCAGTACCATATAACAGAGGCTTACAAAGGTGTACCAGTAGCCAAATAGGTATGTACCCAATTGTTCACCATAGCCAAATTAGAGAGGAAGCACAGAGACTTGGGTCCTTGTTAGCTGGATCCCAGTCAGACAAATCAGAAAAACATTAGAACACCAGGAAAAAGTGGGGGTAAGCATGAAAGCAGATCCTACTTTCCTGCAGAAGGGTATCTCCTATACCAGTCTTCCTTTTCTATGCAGCCTCTTCTTCATACAAAGGCACCTCCTGCACCATTGTTCCTTTCCTACACGCTCCCCTTCATACAAGGGCACCTCCTACATCAGTCTTCCTTTTCTATGCAGCCTCTACTTCATACAAGGGCACCTCCTGCACGGGTTTTCTTTTTCTAAACTCTCTTCTTTATTCAAGGGCTCCTCCTGCAGCAGTTTCCCTTTTCTATGCAGCCTCACCTTCATACAAGGGCACCTCCTGCACTGGACTTCCTTTTCTAAGCAGCCTCTCCTTCATACAAGAGCCCCTCCTGCACCAGGCATCCTTTTCTAAGCAGCCTCTCCTTTGTACAAGGATTTCTCCTTCACCGGTCTTCTTTTTTTATGCAGCCTCTCTTTCATGCAACGGCCCCTCCTGCACCGGTCTTTATTTTATATGCAGCCTCCCCTTCATACAAGGGAACCTCCTGCACTGATATTCCTTTTCTACATGATCTCCTTCATCCAAGGGCACCTCCTGCACGGGTTTCCTTTTTCTAAACGCTCTTCTTTATTCAAGGGCTCCTCCTACAGTAGTTTTCCTTTTCTATGCAGCCTCACCTTCATACAAGGGCACCTCCTGGACCTGTCTTTATTTTCTATTCAGCTTCTCCTGCAAACAAGCGTACCTCCTGCACAGTTTTTTTTTCTATGCATCCTCTTGTCCGTACAAGGGCATCTCCTGCACTGGTCTTCCTTTTCTATGCAGCCTCTCCTTCATACAAGGGCTCCTCCTACACCAATCTTCCTTTTCTATGCAGCCTCTTCTGCATACAATGGTACTACCTGCACGGGTTTACCTTTTCTAGTCAGCCTCTCCTTCGTACAAGGGCACCTCCTGCAGCAGTCCTCATCTTCTATGCAGCCTCTCCATCGTATAGGGTCTCCTCCTGCACCAGTCTTCCTTTCTTTCAGATTGACTGGTGGGTTCTGTCCTAAACTCATTTTTTTGACAATGTAAGCAAGCCTAGGAGCGTATCTCCATGTGTATAAATTTTTCTTCCTGGCGTGACCCCATGATGTAGCAACATTAAGCTACGTGTAATTGTATTAAATGTTTTCCATATTTACTTTAAAAGCAACAAGCAGCGTTGCCAACATTCATGCTGTGTTTTACCTCTTTGTAATGGGCACCAGGATTGATGGGCATTCATCTCAAAATAGGAGTAAATTGTGAGTTTCCGGACACATGTGTTAAAATCTTTCTTAGTTTCCTCAAGATTTGAGTCTGCATTTTTGTTAGTTCATTGTAATCTGTCTCTATTCAGAGGGTTGCCGTTCACCATATTGTCTTATATTTTAACACCCTGATTGAAGTTTGAGTTGATTTCATTTTAAATACTTGTGACTGTCACATTCTTGGCATATTTTTCTCCCAGCTCACTTAGAATAAATCATGTTGAGGGAAACTGTCAATAGAGATAGCAAAAAGGAAGTGAGACCTCTCATATTCACCCTTGGTGGACAAACGCCCATTACGTTTGCAAAGATGTTTCTTGAAAAATTGTTGCTGCTGTGCTGTTTATTCGTAACATTTATCGCACAAGTTTGCATTTACCTCATCCAGGGTTACCCTCTTACCTGGAATTGGTGGGGAATACTTTGGTAAATAACGAAGCCCTGAGTTTAGGATGGGTACGTTGTGCTGCTTTGAAAAGTGTATTATGGCCTGTTCCCGCGTTGTATTCATCTCTAGTGGTTGTGGCCTTTAGTGTGTCTGTCAGATTGCTATTTCTAGTGAAAACCAGACTCGGTGTCGCACTGCGCAATTCCATTGCATCCCTAGTAGAGCGGTCATCCCCTCAATCTTAACACCATTAGTATTGATATTTCTTTTTTAAGATGACTCTTTGGGGGGGGGGGGAAACGCTTGCATTTAAGCATATAGCAACCATGTAGCTGTTCTCCAAATCAACCTATTACATAGATCCTCGTAATTTATATGTTAAACTTGCATCATCTGTTGTGCATTGGGGGGCGGAAGAGACGGTTGAACAGGAGGCCCATTTGTGCTTCTGGCTGAAACCATTTTACCTTCATTGCAAACCCCTTCTCAGCGCTCCCTCCAGTAGTGTCCCTCCCCCTACCCCCTCACTTCCCAAAGTTTCCATTTCACCCATAAGCTTCCGATCTTCAGGGGCAACCTGTGCTTTGGTAAACACTCTTTTAGCCACATGCACTGATCTGTGCACCTCTGCCAATTTTTGGGGGATGGACACTCTGCCTCATTTGCGAGCTGAACCCCTTTTGGCAACCATTAGACCAAGGTAGCAGAGGGGTACTTTTATTTTATTGTCTGCATCTATGGAATGCGCTCTTGCAATGTTGCCGATAGTGTGTTCATAACCTCTGTTCAGACTGTGTGTATAATGCCGCAGCTCCATAACGTGTGTAGGAAGGTCATTCCAAGCAGTGACCAGTGATTGCTTGCCCCATGTTGTGCAACTTGCTAGTTAGAGTTATATTATCCTGGATAAGACTGGGACTTGCTTTTATAGCCACCTCTCTGGGGTGCCCCAAGCCTGCCTTCCATTCTACCAGTGAGCCCTACATTCTTCTCCCATTTACTTCCGATTGTTATGCATTAGCGTCTTGAAAATGTTTGTCATCCATTCTCCCAGGACTCTTCTTTCTATGTGAGTGGCATCAAGTAGCTATCCTCTGCTTCCATTCAGTTGTGCAGGAAGAAAGAGCACGTTAGGGCTGTGCATGCTGATAACTTTTGCAATCTTTGCAACTCACTTTTCTCCCCGAATATCCTGAACATCTTAATCCCCCCCCCCCATATCTACTAAGCCAACAAGTTCTCACCATGGAAACCCCCTAGTTTCATCTTTTGTAAAGACACTTTTAGTTCTGGGGTTTGATAGTATATGTAGTGAGCGTTGATTGGCCAGAGTCTTTCAGCTACCGGCTTGAAGCATTGTCACTCGTTTCTTGGCTCTGCACTGTGGGCTACTCCTCTGTCACCCAAGGCCTATATTGTTGCACCTCCACTTGAGTTCTTAATTAGAACTGCATGAGGGACTCCGACTAATTAACAGCTAAAGCCCTCTTTGTACACTTCTGCTGGCTTGCTATCGTTTGTCTAGCTTTTTTGTGCTAAATATTGCGTTACTACAGCAAACTTGCTGGCTTTCCCATTGCTTGTTTTACCCTATTCTGTGGTGGCTATTTTCTATGTTTTAATTAGTGCCCACAATTGTGGCTGTCACCAAGGTGGTCTCACCTCTTTCAAATATATTGCAAGAAGGACCTAACCCCAAGACCAGTCTAGCCTATTGCTCTGCGTTCTGTGTTGGTGCCTATTCGTTTAGTATCTAGTTGGGAGATTCAATGATACTGCCACACATGTGGCCCCCCCATTACAACAATTCTAAACTGGCCGATAGATCATGTTCAACGCAGTACGTGGATTGCCTCTGACCCACTGCCAGTTCCTGCACTCCCCTCCCAGTAGCTCACATTGGCTGTCCCAGACTGCATAGCTGCTGCTTTCGGGATCTCTATTTTTGAGCTTGGCTGTAATTTTGAAAACACCTGCCTTACGCGATAGGGAGAGGGGCAGTTTTTTTCCATAGACTTACCTCATCCTGAAAATCAGTCATGATTGCTTGTAGGTTAGGTTTAAGGTCTCTTGCCCTTGTGTGAACTCTGTTCCCAAATATTTAGTGTTCACCCATCTTGTATGGTTGTCTCTCTACATCCGTCATTTCATCTCCCAGGGCCCGATTCACAGAACTAACTTAAGACAAAATCCTAAACTTACTACCATTTTCGTATTCACAGAAGACACTTACTCACTTTGGTATTCACAGAAGTTAGGAGTCCTAACTTTACTACTACTAAACTGAGAAAAATCCTAATTTTAAGGCTTTCGGTATTCACAGAAGGCATTTAGGAGTCCTAAAGTTAGGAGTCCTAACTTTACTACTACTAAATTGAGAAAAATCCTAATTTTAAGACTTTCTGTATTCACAGAAGGCATTTAGGAGTCCTAAAGTTAGGAGTCCTAACTAAACTACTATTAAACTGAGAAAAATCCTAATTTTAAGACTTTCGGTATTCACAGAAGGCATTTAGGAGTCCTAAAGTTAGGACTCCTAACTTCTGTGAATACCGAAATGAGTAAGTGCCTTCTGTGAATACCAAAATGAGTAAGTGCCTTCTGTGAATACCAAAATGGTAGTAAGTTTAGGATTTTGTCTTAAGTTAGTTCTGTGAATCGGGCCCTGTGTCTTTAAATATTAGTGCTGGGCACTTGCACCAATTTGGTCTGGTATCGTGAATAATCTCCAGTTGAGTGAGAGGCTTGCAGAGTCGAGGGCATGGACTTCTTCGGGTCTACTGCATTAAGGAGGTTGTCATCTGAGTACAAAGCCTGTCCTTGGCCTCTGCTGCTGAAAAACCCTGGGTGCCACTGTTACCCAGTTAAGTCGCCTTTGTGAATAAGAGCAGTGAAAGAGTGCGTCCCTTCCTTGCACCGGTATTCAGTCCTGTTTGCACAGCACCCCATTATCCCTTCCTACCAATGTCAGCCAAACCTACTAGCAGTGGATTGTGTATTTTTTAAATGATCATCACTTATTCTCTTCTCTGTAGGGTTCAAATCCATTACATTTTCTGATTAGTTTCTTTTTTTTGTAACTTGGATACTTGTTTGTGGTTTATGTTGTAGGGTACTCGTTGTTTTTGACCACCCTAGTTCTCATGCACTACTTGCTGAGAATTTCATTATCAAACGACTTGAATGATTTCCTAAATATAGCCAGCAGTACCCTGAGTGCCTTTGCCAACCAAATTGGACCTTATAGTGGTAATGTTATTCGAGTATCACTTAACTATTACCTTATCCCTATTTCCCCTTAGTCTTCTCCAGCATTTTTTATGGCTTCTCAAACTTCTCTGAGGTTCCTGTGTTTCGCTTTTAACTTTTAGTGGTTGGAATAAATAAGAACAGTACTAGAATAACCTGGTTGTTGTGAGTTCGCATCTTTGGCGATTTGGTCAGGAGAATACAATCTATTGGTTCGTTAACAAGGACGAACAAGCATTGGCATAGCCAATAGGTCTCGCCTTTGGGACCTTATAAGTGTTTAGCCTTGCAACAGTTGATGTTGTTGCACCAAGGATTTTGTGCTGGATAACTAAACCCTTAGAAGGTCCCAAAGGCGAGACCTATTGGCTATGCCAATGCTTGTTTTCTATGCAGCCTCTCCTCCGTACAAGGGCCTCTCCTGCACCAGTCTTCCTTTTCTATGTAGCCTCTCCTTCATACAAGGGCATCTCCTGCACCTGTCTTCCTTTACTATGCAGTTTCTCCATCGTACAAGGGCCCCTCCTGCACCGATCTTCCTTTTCTATGCAGCCTCTTCTGCATACAATGGTACTACCTGAACTGGTCTTCCTTTTCTTGTCAGCCTCTCCTTCGTACAAGAGCACCTCCTGCAGCAGTCCTCAACTTCTATGCAGCCTCTCCGTCGTATAGGGTCTCCTCCTGCACCAGCCTTCCTTTCTTTCAGATTGACTGGTGGGTTCTGTCCTAAGCTTATTTTTTGGCTTCAGATTGTGTATTCCACAAGTCCAGCTCTGGGCCACTTTCCAGGCAGTTCATGACTGTTCTGTTTTCGGCCATGACTGGCCACGCATAGTTTTCATTTGCATTGTCAGCAGGAAGGTGCGGTGGAGTTGGGAGCTCCCTGCCCGAGAGACCCAAAACAAGGGAAAAAAAGAGGGAGAGACCTCCTCACTCTGCTGGAGGTAACACATCTTGGGAACAGGAAAGATTATGGGGGGAGGTCCCTACACTTCATAGGGGTTCACTCTCTCCTCCCACCACACCCCAGAGTCTGGTGCACTACAAAGGATCCAGGGATGCTGTGAAGAATCCTATATTCCACTCTTGAGCAGGAAATGAAATGGATTTCTGTTTAGCCACAGACACAGGCAGCATCCTTGTTCCATGAACATCCTACCACTCAAAGCTCCGAACATTACAAGGCTTGATCGCTCTACTCAAGGCTCTGAGCGTGGCAGGGCTCTATCGCTCTATGCAAACCACTGAACATAGCAGTGCTCTATCACTCTACTCAAGGCTCTGAATGTAGGAGGGTTCTATCGCTCTACTCAAGGCTCTGAACATGGCAAGGCTCTATCACTCTACTCAAGGGTCTGAACATGGCAGGGCTCTATCACTCTACTCAGAGCTCTGAACATGACAGGGCTCTATCGCTCTACTCAAAGCTCTGAACATGGCAAGGCTCGATCACTCTACTCAGGGCTCTGAACGTATGAGGGCTCTATCACGCTACTCAAGGCTCTGAACATGGCAGGGCTCTATCACGCTACTCAAGGGTCTGAACATGGCAGGGCTCTATCACTCTACTCAGAGCTCTGAACATGACAGGGCTCTATCGCTCTACTCAAAGCTCTGAACATGGCAAGGCTCGATCACTCTACTCAGGGCTCTGAACGTATGAGGGCTCTATCACGCTACTCAAGGCTCTGAACATGGCAGGGCTCGATCACTCTACTCAAGGGTCTGAACATGGCAGGGCTCTATCACTCTACTCAGAGCTCTGAACATGACAGGGCTCTATCGCTCTACTCAAAGCTCTGAACATGGCAAGGCTCGATCACTCTACTCAGGGCTCTGAACGTATGAGGGCTCTATCACGCTACTCAAGGCTCTGAACATGGCAGGGCTCGATCACTCTACTCAAGGCTCTGAACATGACAGGGCTCTATAACTCTACTCAAAGCTCTGAACATGGCAAGGCTCGATCACTCTACTCAGGGCTCTGAACGTAGGAGTGCTCTATCGCTCTACTCAAGGCTCTGAATGTAGGAGGGTTCTATCGCTCTACTCAAGGCTCTGAATGTAGGAGGGTTCTATCGCTCTACTCAAGGCTCTGAACATGACAAGGCTCGATCACTCTACTCAGGGCTCTGAACGTATGAGGGCTATATCGCTCTACTCAAAGCTCTGAACATGGCAGGGCTCTATGACCCTACTCAAGGCTCTGAATATGGGAGGGCTCTATCACTCTATGCAAGGCTCTGAACATGGCAGGGCTCTATCACTCTATGCAAGGCTCTGAACATGGCAGGGCTCTATCACTCTACTCAGAGCTCTGAACATGGCAGGGCTCTATCGCTCTACTCAAAGCTCTGAACATGGCAGGGCTCTATCACTCTACTCAAGGCTCTGAACGTGGGAGGGCTCTATCACTCTATGCAAGGCTCTGAACATGGCAGGGCTCTATCACTCTACTCAGGGCTCTGAACGTAGGAGTGCTATATCGCTCTACTCAAAGCTCTGAACATGGCAGGGCTCTATGACCCTACTCAAGGCTCTGAATATGGGAGGGCTCTATCACTCTATGCAAGGCTCTGAACATGGCAGGGCTCTATCACTCTACTCAAAGCTCTGAACATGGCAGGGCTCTATCACTCTACTCAAGGCTCTGAACGTGGGAGGGCTCTATCGCTCTACTCAAGGCTCTGAACATGGCAGGGCTCTATCACTCTACTCAGGGCTCTGAACGTAGGAGTGCTATATCGCTCTACTCAAAGCTCTGAACATGGCAGGGCTCTATGACCCTACTCAAGGCTCTGAATATGGGAGGGCTCTATCACTCTATGCAAGGCTCTGAACATGGCAGGGCTCTATCACTCTACTCAAAGCTCTGAACATGGCAGGGCTCTATCACTCTACTCAAGGCTCTGAACGTGGGAGGGCTCTATCACTCTACTCAAGGCTCTGAATATGGCAGGGCTCTATCACTCTACTCAAGGCTCTGTACATGACAGGGCTCTATCACTCTATGCAAGGCTCTGAACATGGCAGGGCTCTATCACTCTACTCAAGGCTCTGTACATGACAGGGCTCTATCACTCTATGCAAGGCTCTGAACATGGCAGGGCTCTATCACTCTACTCAGAGCTCTGAACATGGCAGGGCTCTATCGCTCTACTCAAAGCTCTGAACATGGCAGGGCTCTATCACTCTACTCAAGGCTCTGAACGTGGGAGGGCTCTATCGGTCTACTCAAGGCTCAGAATATGGCAGTCTCTCTTAGTAAATCAAGAGTCTGAATGTGTCAGTGCTCCAACGATAAATGTAAGTCTGGGAAAATGCCAGGGCTTTGTGGCACCACATCAGGCTCTGAATATGGCAGGTTCTGTTAGTATCTCAAGTGTATAAGTAGGTCAGCTCTCCGTTGATAAATGTAAGGCTCTGATTAGGGGGGCTCTGTCACTCTATGTAGCGTTAGCAGTATGCCATGGCTCAATCAATAAAAGTAAGGCTCTGAATATGGGCGGGCTCTGCATTTATGTGGAAGGATATAAGATTTCCAGGCCTCCGACGCCATACACAGGGGAGCATATTGTCATGAATCTAATCAGACCTCCATAACCTGGACTGTGTGACAGATCTCAGCTACATTCACCTGAATGATGCATTTTTCATTGCAGGCACTGATGGTCATGCTGTATAATGGCCCATGGAAGCAGCCCAGAGACCGCCAGGGATGTGATCTATCGTTGTTTAGAAGAACTAACTGGCAAAGAGTTCAAGGAATTCAAAGTTCGGCTCCAAGACTCTGCTGTGGAACTTGGACAGGAAAAGATCCCAAGATCACGGCTTGAAGATGCGGATCACTTGGACACCACGAACACTATGATCGAACATTACTGTGACCGAAGGGCCCTCGAGATCACACAACATGTACTGGAGAAAATTCCCAGAAAGGACCTTGTGGAAGAACTTGAACCTGCAGCACAGAGATGTGAGTACCCGGATGTTGTACTGTGGACCTTGGAGCTCAGCCATGCATTCTTGTTTAACTTTGAATTAAAAAAAAGATGAATTTGATTGGCAGCAAGTATTCTGAAATTCCATATTCAGAGGAAGTCTGGCTCTGTGCACTCACTGCAGTTCTTTGTAGCAGTTCTTTTATTTATCCTATATGCAAATTAGAGCTGCAGAACCCCCCCCCCCAAAAAGACTGCTCACCTGTTGTGTAATGTTTGTGGTTGTGATATATTATGCAGCGTTTTATTGTTTCATCTATTGTGTACAGTGTGTCGATAACCCACGCAGTGATGACCCTTGTCAAAGGGTTAAGGTTTACCTCACAAGAGCACAACATTTTAATGGGAGGAGAAGATACATGGAGAGTGAAGAAGGGGGGCTGTTTTGTTAGTCACTGGGGTGGCGTTTTGCTGTCAATTAGCCATGGGCCAGGTTAATAGCAGAGATTGTGTACCATTTGCTCAATAGCTGGAGAGACAGAAAATACACACACGTTTACCTAAAATAGTATTTACACCAAGGCCTGTGTGTCTGGACATATCCCTCAGTGTTGTCCTGGAATGGGACATGCATGTTACGTGTGCCTGGCATTTGTAAGTGTCTGGGCCTTGTGTGCCAGTAGGTTGCTCTGTACACTGGAGTTTTTGATCCCAGGCCCTACATTTGATGTGACTGTATTGGTAAGTCCCACCTCATGACATAAGTAAATAAATAAAACAAATATGACGTAAAGAGATTAGTGAAATGTTTATATATTCAAAAGCATAAATACTGACCACACGTAACAGTAATTCTTTCTTGCGTATCAGCTGTAACAGTGTTTTTAGTTTATCCTTCTTCAGTTGAGGAGAACAGAAAAGGCTTGAGCAGGTCGCTTATATTATATTATTTCACGCACTATTATCCAAGCATGTAGTTTCTTGTTGTTGCTGGTAGTAGATGTACCTTCCGTATGGTCAACCTTCTGGACTGCGACCAGCCCACACGTGTTTCGCCCCTATATGGCTGTTCGCCTGGGGCTTACTCAGGGCTCTCCAAGTCATAAAAAGAGGATGAGGTCCAGTCGTTAACGTTAAGTGAACAGGGTATCAGAAATAGAATCTATCTGTCTGCTATAGATTTCTGCCAACGGTCTGAGGTGGAAGGACACACCTTTGCTTCTCCCAGTTAACCAGGGCGTCGGAATCTACGGACGAAGGACTCTCACTTATGACGACAGGAGTAAGGTGCGCAGGCTGAACTGCAAGGTTGTTACTAATTGGAGAAGGTGTCTGGTGGCTCAGTGGACTAATGCATCCACTGCAGGGGCAGGTGTTCGACCTCATGGTCACAGCTTCAAAATCCCGGCAGGTTCACTCAGCCTTTCATCCATCTGAGGTCGATAAAATGAGTACCGTTGGGTAACAATAAATATCTGTTATTCAATACCTACAGGTGACCGTGCGCTTTACAAATTCATGTAATGTTATGTACAGTGCACCAGTGAGTAGGGTGAGAGGAGAGATGAGGGGTTGGAATGGATGGAAGTCTCTTTGTGAAGGTTTAAATGTAGCAGAAGCCATCATGGGGCATGGATCTTGGAACCCCAGGCATGTAGGTTTCAAGGGAAGCAGAGTTACAGGTCTAACTGCATCAGACCCTGTGGTGGACTAACCTGGCCATAATCTTCTGTAGTTTCTTCATGGTGTAAAACTCCACTTACACACTCTCCACATGTCAAGGCACAATAGTTCTGTGGAACAGATTGGTACGGCGCACGCCCGCACATTATTAGAGCAGCAGC
The DNA here is from genome assembly GCF_964204655.1 of Triturus cristatus. Classification (NCBI taxonomy): domain Eukaryota; kingdom Metazoa; phylum Chordata; class Amphibia; order Caudata; family Salamandridae; genus Triturus; species Triturus cristatus. The sequence continues at coordinate 1,694,333,316 of NC_140591.1, forward strand.
CATGAAGTGGGCAAACAACAGACCTAGTTAAGGCAGGGGAGGGGGGTTGGGATGGGACAGAAGAGAATTGATCCTGTGGGAACAGTAGAAGCCATCACTGTGCGTTCCTCCATCGGTGCATCTTAACTCATAGCTGCATCCACCTACAGGCTGTAATAGGTTGAGTCGCGGCTGAGTACTCAGGATTGAATCTGCTTTTGGATTTGGGAAGGGGCTAACTGTTACTGAGAAACAGAGAAACACGGTTATTAGTGTCCAACTCCCTTATTGATAACAACATTAATTTATTACTGTACACAGATTTCTACTCAAGTGAACTCCGTTTTAAGTTCCAGTGGGGACATTCGCTTCCAGGCTGTTCTTGTCCACATTGTGAATTGATAATACTCTCAAAGTGACGCATCTAGGTAGATGCGTCACTTTGTAAACCCCGGCGTCACATTATACCTGCGCCAAGTATAATGTGTGCAGGGTGGGCGTTCCCCCGCGAAAAGTCTTGTAGAAGTGACGCAGTGAAATCTATTAGATTTCACTGCGCCACTTTTAGGATGTATATGCGTCAATACCTTACGCCTGCCTCACAGCAGGCGTAAGACTGACGTAGGGACATTTGAAATGGGACTTGCCCATGTGAAATGACCCATTGCTGGAGTTGCATCACCTTTGTAACACACTCCATCAATGCGTCATTTTTGCACCAACAGATACGTCAGAAATACTGATGTATCTGTAACTCCTTGCGACATGAGGCGTCATACTGTAAATATGACACATCCAGCATGTCGCAAGGAGGGCGCAATGAAGAGTTACGCATCGCTGTTTTCACGCAGCGATGCCTCACTTTTCATAAATGAGGGCCAAAGTCTTCTTCTGAGGAGCAGGACCTCTCCTTGCCACACTGCTGCTTCCTCTTTGAATCTGTGTCGACAAGCGGTTATGCCCAAACATGTCTCCTATTTACACCAGGCCTAGGCCCAGGGCAACACCAAACCCCAAGAGACTTAGCAAGATCTTGCAGGAATTGAAGGGATTCAAGATGGCGGATGGAGAGCTCCGCACGAGACCCGCGTGTGAAGCCGCCCAGGGCACATTATATCTAAGAGAACCGCACGTGACTCAAAATGTTTCAGGCCACATCTTGGTCCCTTGAACAGCTTCTGGGACTCAGGGCGGCCACAATCAGTGTAGCACTGATGCACCTCACAGTTCCCCACCCCAGGGTTTGTGAAGATAGGCACCCAGCTTCCAGCACATGGATGTGAGACAGCGGTTCTCAAGAGCATTTCTGGAAGGAACTCCAACAAATTAATTAAATACAAAATGTTTCCATTCCACTTTCAAGAGTCAATGATCGTTTAACCTTGCACCTTTATCTCCTTGCAGTAATTCCAAGGACTTTGGCGAGGGTCTTCAAATTATGGCACGAGGGTCAACTGAAAGGCAGAGTGAATTGACTCTGAGGATGAAGCTGTAACGTTTGGATGACACACAAATAATACCTGGCTTCAGAAAGGGCCATCCTGAAGCGCCATCGAGTCTGTCTAGAGAGAGAGCAATGCTGGATGGGTTTGAATCATCCGAAGCTTACTGGCTCAAAAACAGAGATCTTGGGCCTAGTGAAACCCCTGACACATCGCCATCTACGTTTTGTCCAGAAAGCGCAGGGCCTCCTCCGGTACTAGGGCCAATAGTTGATAACGTGGATGTTTTCAAAATTGAGATGTTTGGACAAAATATCGGCAAAAAAATATCCTGATACAAAAATATTGTGTCAATATTATTGGCACTTCAAAAATATCCTGGACAGCAATATTGAAGTGTAGTGTTTAATATCGTTGTCAAAAATATCGATGCAAAAAATATGGTTGTTTGTAATAATGTTTGTAAGTGTTGAATAGTATGCCATTTATTGTAGTATGTTTGATTGTATATGTTTAGCATTCTTTTATTTGTGTTTTTAGTTACCCTGGGTGGGTAACTCTGCTCCGCCAGTGGAGTTTGCAGAGATTTGCCTACTCCGTGCTTCGTTGCGAACGCGGAGTTTAGGCAAAACTCCGACTCAGTGGTCAAGCGGAGTTAGCTGGCCCCTCTACCCTCACTAATGAATTATAATTAGAAAAAAGGCACTTACCTGCTGTGACTGCCTCCTCCTCGCCAAGGCCGCTCTCCTTCCTCGTTGGCGCCATCCGTTTCTATGGAAATCCCTACGTTGTACATCTTGCGTGTGCGCACGCGCAAGACGTACAACGTAGGGGTTTGCAATAGAAAAGGACGGTGAGAATGACGAAGGAGTGCAGCCATGGAGAGGAAGAGGCAGCCACAGCAGGTAAGTGCCTTTTAAAAAAAATTATAATTAATTCGGGAGGGGAACGGAACGGAGTTCCACAGAGTTTTTTTCGAACTCCGTAGAACTCTGCGTAGAGGCACTATGCCAGCTCTGCCCACCTCTAGTTTTTAGTAAGATAATTTTTTAGATATGAAATTGTTGAAATTTGTATAATTAGTTGTGTAAATGTATCTAATTAATTGTTATATTATTTAGTAGCAAATTATTGGGTTTTTAGGAGAAAGAGGTGGGGGATTTTTTTTTTAATTATGTTTTATTGTAAATATTAAGGTAATAATTTAAAAGATATGGAAATTAATAATTTAGAATTTTAAAATGTATTTTGGTATATTAATATTTTTTATATATTTTATTTGGATGTTACTGTCAGGCCGGATCTGCGCCCAGCAGAGCAGAGATGTCTCTCCCCAGTTTCAGGATTGAAGAGGAATTTTGGTTGCAGACAAGGTCCGTTGATGTGGAGTCAGTTGGTTGCAAGAAGATTTCATTCTGCAGCTCATAGACTGTGAAGTAGCTACAGCGGAAATTCCAACATGGCGGACTAACTCGGTTTTGACTTAGCATTCTAGTGTTTCACCCTATAGTTAGTCTTGTCGGTTATCATGCTCGCACACCTGTAGCACTTCGCACTTCAACCGTCGTTCTTCGTGGGAAGCAGCCTTTTTCTGGTGCGCTTCATCTTCCTGAAAGGAATTCCTGCAAGGTTCTCTTCTGCTTGCATTTCCTGAAATTCCTATCTTCTCGATTCAGAGGTCAGTTAAGCGGTTCCCATAGCGCTGTCGAAGGAGCATACAGGTATTTTTCCTGGGACTAGAGAGAGTCTAAGCTTTGACTCTCTCTTTCAGTCCACATCTTTGTTTATCTTTTTTCCTTCAAGTGAGTTTGTTTATTTGTGACAGGAATTAGTCAGTATTCCTGTATATACATTTTTTCTTTGACTCAGAGTGAAATTCCTCGAACTCGTTTACTCAGTAAAAGAGAAATAGAAACAATTTGTTCTTTCATGTGTTCAAAAGGAAGCACAGAGTCTAACTAATCATTCTAGAGCGCTAAAGCTGAACTAATTGAAGAACTAATTGCGCAGGGACTTTCTCACCACTCAGCTCTTATGAATACCACAATAGACTCTTGTAACTAGCCGCTCTAATCCTAATCTCCACTAACATGCAGCACTCAACCTTATAGAGTACAATTAAATATAAATATATATATATGTTTCTACTTACCAACTCTACCGGTGTTGTTCTTCCAACTGCATCATCTAGAGCGACCTGAGAAAAGAAGAATTGTTAGTGGCACTGTATTGACTAAGAACAATTTTAATTAAGGCAATCACTAAAGGAGAGAAGCTAGTCCACTGCATAATACAGGTATATAGATGTTTAGAATCACATTTAGAAATTAAGGATATGTATTTGCAAAAGTAGTGTACAGAGCATTTTTCTGTTTTTCATTACAGGTGCTAGGAGACCAGATTAAGAAAGAGCTCAAGGTGGCACTGCAGTGGCAGTCCCTCTGTCTTCCCATTCCCCTTTCCCCTCCCCTCTGTGGTGAGAGAGAAATCTGGTGCATGGTGGGTTTGGGGAGCTGGGAAATTATCACCCTTACAGTGGTTCAGCCCATCTGCTCCCGTGGAGGCACAAGTTCAGGTACGGAGCTTCTCGTCAGATTAAAGTGCCTACATTCCTTCACTTGGGCAGAATGGCTGAAGGTATTGACGTTAAAGCTTTGGCGTCTGTTTTAGAAGAGATACAGAAGCAGTTGATTGAAACTAGGGAGGAAGTGAGGAAATCTAGTCAGAAAGCTTGTTTCCTTTGACAGAGGGTTGAGGAATTGTCAGCCAGTACCAGTTCAAGCACTAGGAAACAAAATTCCCAGCCTTTCTCCCCTTCTCCCTCCGTCTCAGAGTTAACCACCCAAGTGATCCATGCCATCTCCCCTACTATTCCATTGGCCCCGCCCGAGAGGTTTCATGGGGACCCACACAAGGCACGGATTTTCTTCATGCAGTGTTCTTTACATTTCTTGTGTACACCTATAATCTTCAAGGAAGACCAATCCAGGTAGCTTTCTTACTGTCTTACCTGAGTGGAGATGCTGCTGCCTGGTCCATGCCTTTAATGAACATGATTGATCCCATTCTTTATAATTTGGAAGAGTTTAAGTTGGAGTTTATGCGCATTTTTGATCGAAGAGCCATCTCGCAAACCACAGATAATGAACTGTTAGATTTAAAACAGGGGAATCGCGAATTGGTAGCCTACTTGGTGCACTTTAACAAGTTGATAGCTGAAACAAATTGTCCGGAGTCGAAGAGAGCTGCCATTTTTTTACAGAGGGCTGAAGGATGAGTTGAAAGATGGTTTAGCTCAAATCCCCAAGAGACCCACAGAGTTGTCTGAAATAATTGATCTGGTTCTCCAACTCAATCAGCGACAATTTGAGAGAAGCAGTGAGCGTCGAAAGGAAACAAGACCTCTACCACCTCGCTTTGATCAGTTAAAGACTGATCTTCTAAGCCAAGTGAATTCGGTTCTGGAGAGGAGCCCATGCAGATTGGTTCAGTGCGTGGTCCGTTAACCAAAGAAGAGCAACAGAAGAGAAGAAGCAGCAAATTATGTATGTACTGTGGAAGCGTAGGGCATTTTGTTAAAGAGGCCAAAAAACAATTCATGGGTAAAAGACAGGCCCCACCGGTAGATGGAGTTCGTCTGGTGGGAGCTGCTGAAGAGACAACTCCAAATGCTAAGTTTTAGCGAATACGTTTCAGTCTGCCGCACCACACTTAATAATTTCCAGTCTGATAAGATTTCGAGACGTTGAGGTGGACGAAGTATCGGTCATCGTGGATTCTGGGGCCACCGGAAATTTTTGTGACATCAAATTCGCAAAGGCCCTAGGAATTCATTGCGTCAAGAAAGAGAAGCCGGAGCCAGTTTGGGCGGTGGATGGTACCAACTTATCCTCAGACCCAATCATCCATGACACTGAAGAGATCACCTTTATCGGACCTGGAAAACATCAGAGCATCTTAAGGTTTAGCCTTATAGATGCTCCTCAATTTCAATTGATTCTGGGTCTGCCTTGGTTGACAGAACACAATCCGAAGATAGATTGGGCAAAAAGAACCATCGGATTGAATTCGGAGTATTGTCAGAAACATTGCTTCAACTCTAAAGTTGCAGTTTCACAGCAGTTTCCATCTGTTCTTCTGGCAGATCAGGCACAGATGATTTGTGCAGTTCAGATACAGAGCATTCCCAAGGAATACCAAGATTTGACAGCTGTCTTTGATGAGAAGGAAGCTGAGAAACTACGCCCGCACCGGGAATATGATTGCAAGATGGAACTTGAACCTGGGGCATCTTTGCCGAGAAGTCGCATCTATGCCCTATCGGAGGTGAAAAACAAACATTTAAAGGATTACCTGGACCGATATTTAGCCAATGGGTTCATTCGACATTCACAGTCTCCAGTTTCATCTCCATTGTTCTTTATTCCTAAGAAGGATGGAAAATTGAGAATCTGCATGGACTATCGAGCTCTGAACCAAGTCACCAAAAAGAATCAATACTCCTTACCTTTGATCTCGGAAATCTTGGACCAGGTCAAAGAAGCCCAAATCTACACCAAGCTGTATTTAAGGGGGGACTATCATCTAGTTCGCATGGCTGAAGGTGATGAGTGGCAGACTGCATTTCGAACTCGATTTGGTCTGTTCGAATACCAGGTCATGCCATTTGGCCTGTGTAATGCGCCCGCCGCTTTTCAGAATTTTGTTAACAACATTCTATGCAAGTTTTTGGATCGATTTGCGGTCGTTTACATCGATGACATTCTTATATTCTCCGCTAATTTCGAGGAACATGTTCTACATGTTCGAACAATCCTTGAACGTTTATTGGAGAATCACTTGTTTGTTAAATTAGACAAATGTGTTTTTCATTCCAGGTGAGTGGAGTTCTTGGGTTTCATTCTCTCCTCCGACGGTGTATCGATGGATGATTCCAAAGTGAGGGCGATTAAAGATTGGCCTGCTCCTCGTACTGTCAAAGAAATACAAAGTTTTGTGGGCTTTGCAAATTTTTACAGGCGATTCAGTCCAAACTTCTCTGAGAAGGTCAGTCCCATCACTCGTTTGCTCAAATAGAAGGAAAGATTTCACTGGAATGATGAAACAGAGAATGCCTTCCAGATACTGAAGAAAACCTTCATCACTGCCCCGGTATTGGCTCATCCGAATCCAGAGGAGCCCTTCTATGTTGAAGCGGGTGCCTACAATTTGGCCATCGGTGGAGTTCTCTCCCAGAGGCATAAAGAGACAGGCCAGCTGCATTCAGTGGTGTATCGCTCTCGTGGCCTGTGGAAACTCAAAGACATCCAAAGGACTCTCCCTTGGAGTGAAGGAGTCAGTCCCCTGCATCCACAGGCACCACAACATAGCTGACCGGTTTGCTGATCCTGGGCTCCGACTGACTCGGAAAGGCTCCAGTAACACAGGTAATGGTTCTGTAACGCATCAAAACCTGCGTTGACCACACCGAGGCTGAAACTAGTTTCCCTTGTCTGCATCGCTGGAACCGAGTGCCTGTGCACCACGTCGGCTGGCTGTTGTAAAGGGATGACGATTATCCCCTTCAGAGAACTTTGTCTCTCCTGCTAACTCCAATGGGCTCCCCTGTTGCTCGGGCCTGCTTCTGACTTGTCTAGTCGTGTTGAGTCCCTGGGACTTTGCTGGTCCCGACTATGCATCTTCTGTTGACTTCTGCACCTGTTGCTGTTGCAAAGGTGTGTTGATGCCCCTGCCGGACACTGACCCCCTGGTTCTCGACATCTGACATGGGACAGCTTGTGAACTGCTCCTGGCCTGAACAGCTGCAACTTCGAGGACACCATCAACTCTCCTGCATGCAACGACATTGGTGGGCATTTGTCTCCCATGCCTCCTAGTCATTGCTGAGTGGCATAGACTCTGTCCCCTCTGCTTATAGGTTTTTCTCAATCTTGAATCCACCTTTGGGTTCCACCGGACTCCTTCATCTTTTTCTCCAGCAGCACTCCTCCTGATGTCCTCCATTGTGGTTTGCGACAGTTTCTGACGCCACTACTCACCTGTGAACTTGACTTCCCTGATGTAGGTATCCTGGTTCCTGGGGTATCCACGGGTGGGGTGACTCTCTAACCATCCATCTTCCACAGGGTTCCTTCAGAGTCGACTGGGAAGGGTTCTTCTTTATTAACAATTGCAACTGCAACATACCCATCGACTTCCATTGACCCCGCGGTCATGTTCCCAGTATGCACACAGCCTCTGTGGGGTTCCTAGATACTCATCTGGGGTTTTTCCTTGGGTCCCCGGCTCTTTTACGTCATCTGGGTCCATTCTCGACTTCAGTCATGGGTCGCATACCACTATTTTAGTATATAGTTTTGTCTCCCCCTGGAGCCCATTGTATTTCTGTGATACTTACCTGTTTTATTGCTAAAGTACTGTGTGTATTGTGATTGTATCTCTGGGTAGGAGATACAACAATGTGTTAGTGAGTGTCTGTAATAAATATCTATTTTATAAGTACACTGTGTGGTTCTTTTTCACTTAGCCTACACTATAACATTGGATATTCGTGAAACAAGCTGCTTTCCACTCCTCCTAGACTAAGCCTGGAGGCTGCTCTCCACAGCAACCACTTAGAGAGCTTTCTAAGGTCGTCCAAAACCACTAAAATCTCCATAAGGGTTGTCTGGATTGGTGCAGGGTGCTAAACTTAAATAATTGTCCACCATATACCAAGCCAGCTTCCTACATTAGTGTGCAACGGTTGGGATCCCAGCTTGCACTGTTTTACTAGCTATGGATTCATTGAAAAAACATCACTAACATCAGGCACATGTAATAGTTTGTAGACAAGTAAGTTCTTTTTTTAAGTTAAGTAGTTTTTATTGAAGATAAAAGCACACAAGATAAGCAATACAAATTAGGCCAGCAGGAGTAAGTAAATTGTAAAACATGTCAGCAAAAATAGAGGATGCCTATACGATAAGCTAATACTACGGAGGGAGGAAACAGAGTTTAAGTAATATAAACAGTGAAAAAACTTAACAATTGGCTAAGAATAAACAATAATAGGTAAAGCATAATAAAACACCAAGAGGTATAAAACTCCTAAAAAACGCAATAGTGCAGATATACAATTTAAGTAGGCGAGTGAACATTTTTATGAAAAAAGGGGAGAAGGAGAGAGAGAAAGAAAAAGGATAGGAGGAGAGAGAAAAGAGAAGTATAGGAAACAGAGAGGACAGAAAAAGAAGAGAGAAGAACAAGATGTTAGAATAGATAGAAACTATAATGATGCTGATAAGAAGGATGTAAAGGGTAACCATAGTAGGTCGGACTTAATTTGTACATGAATGGACGACTGAGGGATAGAAGCAATTCTATGTTCATCACAAATATAGTTCCACCAATGTAGAGAGGATAGTTTAGAATTATCTTTCCAGCAAGTGAGAATGACTTTAAAGGACACAGCAAGGAATAAGTCTAACAACGGAGAGGGGGGAATGACTAGATCAAAATCTGGTGAAACAGAGCCCAAAAATACATTATGAATATTAAGTTGTACATTATTAGAAAAGATCCGAGTACACTTTGACCAAATCTCCTTCCAAAAGGCATAAACCTTAGGACAGTAAAACAGTAGATGTACTAATGAGCCTTCAGCATTAGAGCAAGACCAACAAGATGGCGTGACAGAGTGATTAAATTTATGAAGTAAAAGAGGAGTAATGATGACTCTATTAAAAATAAAAAAGAGGGACTGTGTGAGATTTGCAGCTTTGGAGGTTTTGAAAAGTTTCAGCCAAAACTTATCCCAATGTGATACTGATAGAGTCAAGGAGAGGTCATGTTCCCATTCTAGTTCCACCTTAGATTTAACCCTTGTGCAGATAGAAGTAGATAGAGATTTATAGATATAAGAGGCACTAGGAGTAGTATCGAAAGAAGTGTGAAATAATGAAGAGTCAGAAGGAGAAGAAGGAGGAGTTGGAGGAGAAGAGAATTTCTGTAGACACTCCTGCAAAATTGGGACTAGTGTATCATATTGCAGAATACAGGAATCAGGAAGATTGAAGGTAACTTGTAGCTGATGGAAAGAGAGAATTACATTGTTGACAATTAGCTGATGTACAAAAAGAAGGCCCTTTTCTTTCCATTGTTTGTAGTAGAATGACTTGTGGCGAAATTTAATGTACTTATTAAACCAAAGGGATGACGCTAGAAAAGATTCATAGTTATTCATGTTCTTAAAGAAAAGTGTATGCAACAACATATGGGAATGTTTCAAAATAGGGTATTTAGAAATAAAAGTACAGTTAGACATGTGTACAACATCTCGTATTGAAAAATCATTAAGCAAGGAGCATTCAACATTAACCCACGCAGGCTTAGGCAAATCTTGATAATCCCTAGACAAGGCAAAAAATTGACGAATCAAGAATGCATTATGATACAAATTAAAAGCAGGGAATCTTACACCTCCTTCATTTTTAGGCCGAATCAATTTAGCTAGAGCAATACGTGCATGCTTGTTATTCCAAAGAATCTTTGTGCATAGCGAATTAATCTGGGAAAAATAATATTTAGGAATTTTGAAGGGTAACATAGATAATATAAACAAAATTTGAGGAACAATCATCATTTTGATTGTATCAAGTCTGCCCCACCAAGAAAGGAACAATGGAGACCATAAATTCAACAAATTAGTAATTTTAAGTTTTAAGGCAGAGAAATTCTGGACAAGTGTATCACGAATGGTGGGGGTAAACCATGTACCAAGGTATTTTATTTTCTGGGGACACCAAGTGAAATTAGACGATTCAAACATATATCTGTAACATGAAGGATTTAAGGGTAAAATCTCAGTTTTAGAGAAGTTCAGTTTGTAACCTGAAACCTTAGCGAACGCTGCAATTTCCTTCAAAAAAGGGGGCAGGGAGGATACAGGATTAGACATATAAATAGGGACATCATCAGCATATGCGGACAATTTAATTTGTTGAGATTTAAGATTAAAACCAGTAATGAGAGGATTACTTCTGATACGTTCCAGAAATGGTTCTAGACATAACAGGAAAAGTAATGGTGAAAGGGGGCGCCCTGGCGTGTACCTCTTTGAAGGGAAAAATAAGGGGAAAAGAGACCATTAACAAAAATACAAGCTTTGGGGTTGGTGTATAACAACTTAACATAAGAAATAAACATCGGACCAAAGCCAAACCATCGTAAGGTGTGAAGCAGAAATTCCCAATTAACACGGTCAAAGGCTTTTTCAGCGTCCAGGGATAAAGCCGCTAATGGGGAGGGATATTTTGTACTAAGAGCAAGGATATTGGAAAACATTCTGGCGTTGTCAGAGGCCAAGCGACCTTTAACAAAACCAACTTGGTGACAAGTAAGTTCTACTGAACTTACAGATTGGTTGTTAAGGGCCTAGCACACCCTGCCTCTTGGGGCACTTAAGATCACCCTTGATGTGCCCATATTCACAACATTTACAGCACTCTGGCCAGACGTGCAATGACTCTTATCAGAGAAGCCTTTCTTCTCGTGGCCAGATTGGGATTGGGACCCTTTGCCTTGAGAGCTGTTTTGGGGGCCTTGAGAGAACTTCTTTTTATCTCCACACTCCTTCGGGTGGGAACTCTGAGCACCATTTGGGGAGCCCCCCCCCACACAGATACACTCCAATACTGCCCCAGAGGTCCTCCTTCTGAGCAATGTTTCTGGGATCAGTCAGCTTGTAATCTGCCAGGTGTTGGTGCAGCTCCGTTAAACAGGTATTGAGCACGCGCTACCTCAAAATCAGGTTGTACAGCCCATTGGAATCCTCTACCTTGCTGCCCCTAACCCAGCCCTTCAGTGTTTTGCTGAAGTAGTCTAAGAATTACACCATGGACTAGTCTGGGAGTTTGTGGCTGTCCCTGAACCTCTGTCTGTACTTCCCCGGTGGCAGCCTACATTTAGTAAGGAGAATGCCTTCATAGGGGCAGACTTGGTCTGGTCTTCTACCTCTAGTGTCAAGAGTGTATCCCTCACCACCATGGGCATATACCTTCACAAGCTACGCCCTACCCTCTAGTACTCCTCTGGGACCTTTTGTACCCTCAGAGCTATCTCAATAGCTGAGAAACATTTATCCATATCATCTCCCACCACATAACTGGGCACCAGGTCCTTGGGTAGGCAGACTCTCACCTCTCCTTTGTACGCTGCTGGTATGCTGCCACCATTATTGCTAGACTCGGTCTGCTTTGCTCTTGAGTACAGCTCTCTGAGACTGAGTTCATGGACCTTCCTCTTTTCTCCCATGATCTCTGACTTGCCAATCTCTCCTCAGTTTCCAGTTTTAGTTCCTCTCCTCCCTCCTGTCCTCCAACCTCACTTGTGACAGGCCCCTGTAAGACACATTGAACCCTGCCCCATCCTGGGCATCCCGATTCTCCTCCTGGAGTCAAGGAAGAACTTCCTGCAGCCCAGGGTTCTCCTCTGGATCCTGTTCATCATCCTCATTCAGACGCAGGTCCCCCTCAGGGTCATCCTCCTCTGTTCCTGCTTGCAGCTTCTTGACTTTCTCATTGGCTTAAAGCATGGGCGTCCACAAAGGGGGGCAAAGGGGTGTGCTTGCCCCCTCCGCCACCCCAGATCACTCAGTCACTCTGGCAGTGGCAGATGGCAGGAGCGGCCTGGTGGATTTACAGACAGTGCAGTGCAGCATAATGCTATGGCTGCCACCCACTGTAGTGTTACACTGCACTAGTCTAGTATCGGGCGCCATTGCAGCAAAATAAGTCTGCAACAGACCCGGTCATGGCGGGTGGGACCTTCTGGCGGCAGGCAGCTACCAGTAGTAGAAGCCTACTGACTGTCATTGGTAGCTGAGCGCTACGCTACCAATGAGACTCTCATTGGTAGTAGCGTAGCGCTCTGCTACCAATGATAGTGCAACCTCAGTCTGGCAGCACTGTCATTGGTAGCTGAGCGCTACGCTACCAATGAGACTCTCATTGGTAGTAGCGTAGCACTCAGATACCAACGACAGTGCAACCTCAGTCTGGCAGCACTGTCATTGGTAGCTGAGCGCTACGCTACCAATGAGACTCTCATTGGTAGTAGCCTGGCACTCAGATACCAACGACAAGTGCAACCTCAGTCTGGCAGCACTGTCATTGGTAGCTGAGCGCTACGCTACCAATGAGACTCTCGTTGGTAGTAGCGTAGCACTCAGATATCAAAGACAGTGCAACCTCAGCCCCCCATTGCAGCCTGGCAGCACTGTCATTGGTAGCTGAGCGCTACCAATAAGAGCCACCTCAAGGTGTCCCGACTCCTGTGTCGGACTAATCATGGTCCCATCAGGCCCAAACCCTAGCCCCCAGCATAGTTGACACTGCCCAGGTTTGTGCATCAGAAAAATGGAGGAGTTCAGAGCAGGAGCCACGGCATCTGTGACGTGAGCTGCAGCACACTCTGCACAAAAGTCCCCGTTCACTCACTGGCTCAGTGGCAGTGGCTCTGACTGCCTCTTAGCTCTTTTTGGCCCCCAACCGACCTGCTGCAGCCTGATTCCAAATCCAATTCTGGCTGTATGTCATAGTTTGCTTCCTCAGTCATTTGATGGGCAGTTTAGAAACGATATCCTGCGCCCAACGCTTTTGAGGAAAAAGCAAGAAGCAGTGAAAATGAAAATGAGAGAAAGTAGGCACTTAGGACAACGGGGGAAAGGAAACAAGCATTGGCATAGCCAATAGGTCTCGCTTTTGGGACCTTATAAGTATTTAGTTATGCAGCACAATATCCTTGGTGCAACAACAACTGTTGCATGGCTAAGCACTTATAAGGTCCCAAAGGCGAGAAGTATTGGCTATGCCAATGCTTGTTGCTGTTTTTGTGGTACTGCAATATATAGGGATGCTATTTGTCACAGTTTACAGTTTGGATTAGATCATTGATGACACTATTGTTCATAGGATCACGATGTCTCCAGTGACAACTTCTTGCTGCCCAGGTCGTGCCGAGGGGTTCCTTTTCCGGTGGTTCTGCTGTCCTGATCGAGCCGAAGGTCCTGCTGCAGTTGTCTCCTCCTTTTGTGTGTGTGGTTGTGGTTGTGTGTGTGGTTGTGTGTGTGTGGTTGTGGGTGTGGTTGGGTGTGGTTGTGTGTGGTTGTGTGTGTGGTTGTGGCTGTGGTTGTGTGTGTGGTTGTGTGTGTGTGGTTGTGTGGTTGGTTGTGGTTGGTTGTGTGTGTGTGGTTGTGTGTGTCGTTGTGTGTGGTTGTGTGTGTGTGTGGTTGTGTGTGTGTCGTTGTGTGTGTATGTGTTGTGTGTGTGTGTGAGTGTGGGTGTGTGTGGTTGTGTGTGGTTGTGTGTGTGGTTGTGTGTGTGTGGTTGTGTGTGTGTGTGGTTGTGTGTGTGGTTGTGTGTGGTTGTATGTGTAGCTGTATATGGTTGTGTGTGTGGTTGTGTGTGTGTGGTTGTGTGGTTGTGTGTGTGTGGTTGTGTGTGTGTGTGGTTGTGTGTGTGGTTGTGGTTGTGTGTGCTTGTGGTTATGTTTGAGGTTGTGTGTGTGTGGTTGGGTGTGGTTATGTGTGTATGTGGCTGTGTGTGTGGTTGTTGTGTGTGTGTTTGTGGTTGTGTGTGTGGTTGTGTGTGTGTGTGGTTGTGTATGTGGTTGTGTGTGTGTAGTTGTGTGGTTGTGTGTGGTTGTGTGTGTGGTTGTAGTTGTGTGTTCGTGGTTGTGTGTGTATGTGGTTGGGTGGTTGGATGTGGTTGTGGTTGTGTGTGTGGTTGTGTGTGTGTGTGCTTTTGTGGGTGTGGTTGTGTGTAGTTGTGGTTGTGTGTGTGTTGTTGTGTGTGTTGTTGTGTGTGTGTGGTTGGGTGTGGTTGGGTGGTTGTGTGTGGTTGTGTGTGTGTGTGGTTGTATGTGTGGTTGTGTGTGTGGTGTGTGTGTGTGTGTGGTTGTGTGTGTGTGTGTGGTTGTGTGTGGTTGTGTGGTTGTGGTTGTGTGTATGGTTGTTTGTGTGACAGTAATACTGAAAGCATCTCAAAATAAAGGAACACAAACATCAAGTTTGAAGAAAGAGAAAGCACGTTGTAAGTCAAACGGGCGCAGTAAAGCATTGACACAACAACAAAAACAAAACAAGATCACTTAGCGAAGACTGAGTGCTGATAATGGATACACACAGCCCATCATCTTAAGAGTTCGATTGCAACCATTGTGCACTCAAACCTGCCCCCTCCTTGTGAGTTGCAGCCTATATTTCATGAGTTATAACTGCTGCACCCACCATAGCGCTTTGAGATCTAAAGTGCAACATAGGTCTAATCGACTAAGCAGTCGCCAACATGCTTTGCTTTTAAAGAGAATGTGCCAAAAGTTTCCAGCTTCCTCATCATGTCCTCATGAAAGCATCAACGAAAGGACTCCCTGAATGGTGCAACGGACATGAAGCAGCCGCTGCGTTCAGAAATAAACACTGTGAACGTTGTTCAGTTTCACGGTAACATTTACTTAATGTTCCCTAAGTCACAAAACAGTAATACTAAAAGCATCTCAAAATAAAGGAACACAAACATCAAGTTTGTGGAAAGAGAAAGCACGTTGAGACAGCAATGGAAGATACATTTAAGATGGGCATGATATTGCGTGAGGGAGAGGCACCCAGAACGCTTGTAAGCGCGAAGGTGGGGGGAGGGGCGGAGGCAGGGAGAAAGCAAGAGGGAAGACAGATGGAGCTGAAGGCTGGCGGTTCGCGCTTGCACGCTCGCGTGAACGCAAGCTTGTCGCCAGCCAGCAGCACTTTGAAAACTCACCTACTAAAGTCTTTCCGAGCAGCGCATGCGCGCTGACTCAGGGAGACCTAAAAACCATTAAAAAATGAGGCAAAAGCAGGAGAAAGCACTCAGACAAAACGAGAGGAGTGGATGGAGAGAGAGCAGTAAAAAATGAGCCAAAAGGAGTATAAAGTAGTGGATTTATATCCTGTGCCACCATGAGGGGGTTATATGATTATCTGGTATGGTGGGGTTATACCTGGTGATGTGGGATTATGTCTGGTGAATGATATTGATGCCATCCAGTGCCAAGGCAAGTGCTGTTGGTTTATAGCTGGTGCTGTGGCAAGGGTTTTGGGTGCAATCCAGTGCTGTAGGTGCAATCTAGTGCTGTGTCAACTGCTGTGTGTGCAGTGTGGTGCTATATATATATTATTTACTGGCGGTTGGCAGTAGATAGTTATAGTTAGGACCTAGTTTCCATAGGAAAAGCATTTTTTGTTTTCCCAATAACTTTGGCGCCGGTTGACGAATCTTCCCAAAATTTTCAAAACGTATGGCCCGCTCCGGTCAGCTCCTATCCTGGAAGTTTCAGGGCCATTTGCCAAGTGGAGGCCGAGAAAAAAGGGGGGTCCAAAACGTTTTTTTCCCATGTTATTTTCCATTGGAATCTTTAGACACGGCTACAGCCCCAACTGCTGAACGGAATTACACCAAATTTGGCAAAAAGGTAGCCCGTGGTTCAGAAAGAGACCTTTTTGTTAAATGGTGTAAATCCATTCAGTAGTTCCTGAGATATTAAAAAATAAAACGTTTCGATATCTGGGCGGAGCCTAACCCCCTGAGCACGAGTTTGGCTCTAATTGGCTGCCAACACTTCAAACCAGCCATCTTGTGTCTCGCATCGAGTGAACATCTTCAGGGGGGGCTGCTGGAGGCTCGCTGCTAGCAGGCAGGGTGAAGATGCCTCTCGCTGTCTAAAAGCAGGCAATTGAGAATTGAATGGCGACGCGTGTCACTCTAATTAATTGGAGCCTTCTTCGAGCAGGAGCTGCAATTGCAGCGGAAATGGAAGGCAATAGAGACATCAACCTATCACAGCAATTTAGAAATTGTTGATTTGTTAAAGGACAATGACATTTTTCTGCAAACTAGAAAAAATACAGTGCGCGCCTGCAGTCGCCGGGTAAATAAAAAATTCCAAATGTGAGGAGGCCCGACAAATGAGTTTCGTTGTAATGTTCAGGACGAGCACGGCATTTGGCATTGCAGAGCTTCAGTGGACGCGAATGTTTGCATAAAAACAATGGATTGCATTTTAACAAGGCTACCATAACTTTTTCATGATTTCCCAAAACACTGTATATAACAACAGTGGAAGCTGTAAGAGATACATTATGAACTCTTACAAACTAAAATTCCTATCTGTCATCTGCGCAATTGCGCTCCGATCTTGGAGGCTCTGTTTTCTTTTGAAGAATTCGGGAAGACATATGCAGCCTCTATGTACATTACCAGCTGAACTTGGTATGACATAAGCACCAGCACACAGTGTAGTAGCGAAATTATTTCACTGCTCGGCGAGGGCACACGGGCGTCATAGCACAGGTGTGTACGTTGATTCTTATACCAGTTCTATGCAAACCCTAAACATGTTCTAGTTCAAGCGCTATGCGGCATGTTGTCCCAACAATAGCTTACTCTTCTTGTATTGCTGTCCCTTGTCATGCATGACACTATTAGACTTCACCAAATGTTTAGGTAACAGCTAGCTGCATTCTGGGACTTGTAGTATCGCTGTCAACAATGCGCTAAAAAAAAATCACATGATGGAAAGGCGGCTGACTGAAAAACAAGATTGGTTAAAGGGGTCACGCATGACACGGAGCCCCTTGCTAGCTGGTTGCACCAGCTTTCATTTGGTGAAGTACATTGTGTTCTTTACAGCATAAATCCCCCCTTTTTACCAGCATCGAGTACAACGTTGTTTACAAACTGCGCATCAAATCTGTGCGCCCGGTACACACTGCAGGTGCAGCAACCAGTCTCATTTATCTTAAAACCTTACATGAAAATGTCACTGCATCCGGTGTACAACCGTGATGGATATGCACATTTTTTGACGAGCACAAGAGAATGACCCGTTGAGAACAGAGACAAATAAAGTGCTCAAATAGGAATTAACAAAGAGAAATACAAATATTTCTCTTTGTAATGCCTGGTTCAGGAAGGCGTACCATTTTGCTGCAATTCTAGGTTTACTCACCCTAATAAATCTGGGATTGTGTCAAAATCCATGAGTGGATGCAAGGGACGCCCATGCTTCACCCATGGGACACCTCCCTGAGTCAAAATCCATGAGCGGATGCAAGGGATGCCCCTGTTTCACCCATGCGACACCTCCCTGAGTCAAAATCCATGAGCGGATGCAAGGGATGCCCATGCTTCACCCATGCGACACCTCCCTGAGTCAAAATCCATGAGTGGATGCAAGGGACGCCCCTGCTTCACCCATGCGACACCTCCCTGAGTCAAAATCCATGAGTGGATGCAAGGGACGCCCCTGCTTCACCCATGGGACATCTCCCTGAGTCAAAATCCATGAGCGGATGCAAGGGACGCCCATGCTTCACCCATGGGACACCTCCCTGACTCAAAATCCATGAGTGGATGCAAGGGATGCCCATGCTTCACCCATGCGACACCTCCCTGAGTCAAAATCCATGAGCGGATGCAAGGGACGCCCCTGCTTCACCCATGCGACACCTCCCTGACTCAAAATCCATGAGCGGATGCAAGGGACGCCCCTGCTTCACCCATGCGACACCTCCCTGAGTCAAAATCCATGAGTGGATGCAAGGGATGCCCATGCTTCACCCATGGGACACCTCCCTGAGTCAAAATCCATGAGCGGATGCAAGGGATGCCCCTGCTCCACCCATGCGACACCTCCCTGAGTCAAAATCCATGAGTGGATGCAAGGGATGCCCATGCTTCACCCATGCGACACCTCCCTGAGTCAAAATCCATGAGCGGATGCAAGGGATGCCCCTGCTTCACCCATGCGACACCTCCCTGAGTCAAAATCCATGAGTGGATGCAAGGGACGCCCATGCTTCACCCATGCGACACCTCCCTGAGTCAAAATCCATGAGTGGCTGCAAGGGATGCCCCTGCCCCACCCATGCGACACCTCCCTGAGTCAAAATCCATGAGCGGATGCAAGGGATGCCCATGCTTCACCCATGCGACACATCCCTGAGTCAAAATCCATGAGTGGATGCAAGGGATGCCCCTGCTTCACCCATGCGACACCTCCCTGAGTCAAAATCCATGAGCGGATGCAAGGGATGCCCATGCTTCACCCATGCGACACGTCCCTGAGTCAAAATCCATGAGCGGATGCAAGGGATGCCCATGCTTCACCCATGGGACACCTCCCTGAGTCAAAATCCATGAGTGGATGCAAGGGACGCCCATGCTTCACCCATGGGACACCTCCCTGAGTCAAAATCAAGGAGCGGATGCAAGGGACGCCCCTGCTTCACCCATGGGACACCTCCCTGAGTCAAAATCCATGAGAGGATGCAAGGGATGCCCATGCTTTACCCATGGGACACCTCCCAAAGTCAAAATCCATGAGCGGATGCAAGGGATGCCCATGCTTCACCCATGCGACACCTCCCTGAGTCAAAATCCATAAGCGGATGCAAGGGATGCCCCGGCTTCACCCATGCGACACCTCCCTGAGTCAAAATCCATGAGCGGATGCAAGGGACGCCCATGCTTCACCCATGGGACACCTCCCTGAGTCAAAATCCATGAGCGGATGCAAGGGACGCCCCTGCTTCACCCATGCGACACCTCCCTGAGTCAAAATCCATGAGCGGATGCAAGGGATGCCCCTGCTTCACCCATGGGACACCTCCCTGAGTCAAAATCCATGAGCGGATGCAAGGGATGCCCCTGCTTCACCCATGCGACACCTCCCTGAGTCAAAATCCATGAGCGGATGCAAGGGATGGCCATGCTTCACCCATGGGACACCTCCCTGAGTAAAAATCCATGAGCGGATGCAAGGGATGCCCCGGCTTCACCCATGCGTCACGTCCCTGAGTCAAAAACGATGAGTGGATGCAAGGGATGCCCCTGCTTCACCCATGGGACACCTCCCTGAGTCAAAATCCATGAGTGGATGCAAGGGATGCCCCTGCTTCACCCATGCGACACCTCCCTGAGTCAAAATCCATGAGCGGATGCAAGGGATGCCCCTGCTTCACCCATGCGACAACAACCTGAGTCAAAATCCATAAGCGGATGCAAGGGATGCCCATGCTTCACCCATGCGACACCTCCCTGAGTCAAAATCCATGAGTGGATGCAAGGGATGCCCATACTTCACCCATGGGACACCTCCCTGAGTCAAAATCCATGAGCGGATGCAAGGGATGCCCATGCTTCACCCATGCGACACCTCCCTGAGTCAAAATCCATGAGCGGATGCAAGGGATGCCCATGCTTCACCCATGCGACACCTCCCTGAGTCAAAATCCATGAGTGGATGCAAGGGATGCCCCTGCTTCACCCATGGGACACCTCCCTGAGTCAAAATCCATGAGTGGATGCAAGGGACGCCCATGCTTCACCCATGGGACACCTCCCTGAGTCAAAATCCATGAGCGGATGCAAGGGATGCCCATGCTTCACCCATGCGACACCTCCCTGAGTCAAAATCCATGAGCGGATGCAAGGGATGCCCCTGCTTCACCCATGGGACACCTCCCTGAGTCAAAATCCATGAGCGGATGCAAGGGATGCCCCTGCTTCACCCATGCGACACCTCCCTGAGTCAAAATCCATGAGTGGATGCAAGGGATGCCCATGCTTCACCCATGGGACACCTCCCTGAGTCAAAATCCATGAGCGGATGCAAGGGATGCCCCTGCTTCACCCATGCGACACCTCCCTGAGTCAAAATCCATGAGCGGATGCAAGGGATGCCCATGCTTCATCCATGCGACACCTCCCTGAGTCAAAATCCATGAGCGAATGCAAGGGATGCCCAGGCTTCACCCATGCGACACCTCCCTGAGTCAAAATCCATGAGCAGATGCAAGGGATGCTCATGCTTCACCCATGGGACACCTCCCTGAGTCAAAATCCATGAGCGGATGCAAGGGATGCCCATGCTTCACCCATGCGACACCTCCCTGAGTCAAAATCCATGAGCAGATGCAAGGGATGCCCCTGCTTCACCCATGGGACACCTCCCTGAGTCAAAATCCATGAGTGGATGCAAGGGATGCCCCTGCTTCACCCATGCGACACCTCCCTGAGTCAAAATCCATGAGCGGATGCAAGGGATGCCCCTGCTTCACCCATGCGACAACAACCTGAGTCAAAATCCATAAGCGGATGCAAGGGATGCCCATGCTTCACCCATGCGACACCTCCCTGAGTCAAAATCCATGAGTGGATGCAAGGGATGCCCATACTTCACCCATGGGACACCTCCCTGAGTCAAAATCCATGAGCGGATGCAAGGGATGCCCATGCTTCACCCATGCGACACCTCCCTGAGTCAAAATCCATGAGCGGATGCAAGGGATGCCCATGCTTCACCCATGCGACACCTCCCTGAGTCAAAATCCATGAGTGGATGCAAGGGATGCCCCTGCTTCACCCATGGGACACCTCCCTGAGTCAAAATCCATGAGTGGATGCAAGGGACGCCCATGCTTCACCCATGGGACACCTCCCTGAGTCAAAATCCATGAGCGGATGCAAGGGATGCCCATGCTTCACCCATGCGACACCTCCCTGAGTCAAAATCCATGAGCGGATGCAAGGGATGCCCCTGCTTCACCCATGGGACACCTCCCTGAGTCAAAATCCATGAGCGGATGCAAGGGATGCCCCTGCTTCACCCATGCGACACCTCCCTGAGTCAAAATCCATGAGTGGATGGAAGGGATGCCCATGCTTCACCCATGGGACACCTCCCTGAGTCAAAATCCATGAGCGGATGCAAGGGATGCCCCTGCTTCACCCATGCGACACCTCCCTGAGTCAAAATCCATGAGCGGATGCAAGGGATGCCCATGCTTCACCCATGCGACACCTCCCTGAGTCAAAATCCATGAGCGAATGCAAGGGATGCCCAGGCTTCACCCATGCGACACCTCCCTGAGTCAAAATCCATGAGCAGATGCAAGGGATGCTCATGCTTCACCCATGGGACACCTCCCTGAGTCAAAATCCATGAGCGGATGCAAGGGATGCCCATGCTTCACCCATGCGACACCTCCCTGAGTCAAAATCCATGAGTGGATGCAAGGGATGCCCATGCTTCACCCATGGGACACCTCCCTGAGTCAAAATCCATGAGCGGATGCAAGGGATGCCCCTGATTCACCCATGGGACACCTCCCTGAGTCAAAATCCATGAGTGGATGCAAGGGATGCCCCTGCTTCACCCATGCGACACCTCCCTGAGTCAAAATCCATGAGTGGATGCAAGGGATGCCCCTGCTTCACCCATGGGACACCTCCCTGAGTCAAAATCCATGAGTGGATGCAAGGGACGCCCATGCTTCACCCATGGGACACCTCCCTGAGTCAAAATCCATGAGCGGATGCAAGGGACGCCCCTGCTTCACCCATGGGACACCTCCCTGAGTCAAAATCCATGAGCGGATGCAAGGGATGCCCCTGCTTCACCCATGGGACACCTCCCTAAGTCAAAATCCATGAGCGGATGCAAGGGATGCCCATGCTTCACCCATGCGACACCTCCCTGAGTCAAAATCCATGAGCGGATGCAAGGGATGGCCCGGCTTCACCCATGCGACACCTCCCTGAGTCAAAATCCATGAGCGGATGCAAGGGACGCCCATGCTTCACCCATGGGACACCTCCCTGAGTCAAAATCCATGAGCGGATGCAAGGGACGCCCCTGCTTCACCCATGCGACACCTCCCTGAGTCAAAATCCATGAGCGGATGCAAGGGATGCCCCTGCTTCACCCATGGGACACCTCCCTGAGTCAAAATCCATGAGCGGATGCAAGGGATGCCCCTGCTTCACCCATGCGACACCTCCCTGAGTCAAAATCCATGAGCGGATGCAAGGGATGCCCATGCTTCACCCATGGGACACCTCCCTGAGTCAAAATCCATGAGCGGATGCAAGGGATGCCCCTGCTTCACCCATGGGACATCTCACTGAGTCAAAATCCATGAGTGGATGCAAGGGATGCCCCTGCTTCACCCATGGGACACCTCCCTGAGTCAAAATCCATGAGTGGATGCAAGGGATGCCCCTGCTTCACCCATGCAACACCTCCCTGAGTCAAAATCCATGAGCGGATGCAAGGGATGCCCCTGCTTCACCCATGCGACACCTCCCTGAGTCAAAATCCATGAGCGGATGCAAGGGACGTCCCTGCTTCACCCATGGGACACCTCCCTGAGTCAAAATCCATGAGCGGATGCAAGGGACGCCCATGCTTCACCCATGGGACACCTCCCTGAGTCAAAATCCATGAGTGGATGCAAGGGATGCCCCTGCTTCACCCATGTGACACCTCCCTGAGTCAAAATCCATTAGTGGATGCAAGGGACGCCCATGCTTCACCCATGGGACACCTCCCTGAGTCAAAATCCATGAGCGGATGCAAGGGACGCCCATGCTTCACCCATGCGACACCTCCCTGAGTCAAAATCCATGAGTGGATGCAAGGGATGCCCCTGCTTCACCCATGTGACACCTCTTCGAGTCAAAATCCATGAGCGGATGCAAGGGATGCCCATGCTTCACCCATGCGACACCTCCCTGAGTCAAAATCCATGAGCGGATGCAAGGGATGACCCTGCTTCACCCATGGGACACCTCCCTGAGTCAAAATTCATGAGCGGATGCAAGGCACGCCCATGCTTCACCCATGCGACACCTCCCTGAGTCAAAATCCATGAGTGGATGCAAGGGATGCCCCTGCTTCACCCATGCGACACCTCCCTGAGTCAAAATCCATGAGCGGATGCAAGGGATGCCCCTGCTTCACCCATGCGACACCTCCCTGAGTCAAAATCCATGAGCGGATGCAAGGGACGCCCCTGCTTCACCCATGCGACACCTCCCTGAGTCAAAATCCATGAGTGGATGCAAGGGATGCCCCAGCTTCACCCATGCGACACCTCCCTCAGTCAAAATCCATGAGCGGATGCAAGGGACGCCCCTGCTTCACCCATGGGACACCTCCCTGAGTCAAAATCCATGAGTGGAATGCAAGGGACGCCCCTGCTTCACCCATGCGACACCTCCCTGAGTCAAAATCCATGAGCGGATGCAAGGGACTCCCCTGCTTCACCCATGGGACACCTCCCTGAGTCAAAATCCATGAGTGGATGCAAGGGATGCCCATGCTTCACCCATGCGACACCTCCCTGAGTCAAAATCCATGAGCGGATGCAAGGGATGCCCCTGCTTCACCCATGGGACACCTCCCTGAGTCAAAATCCATGAGCGGATGCAAGGGATGCCCCTGCTTCACCCATGGGACACCTCCCTGAGTCAAAATCCATGAGTGGATGCAAGAGATGCCCATGCTTCACCCATGCGACACCTCCCTGAGTCAAAATCCATGAGCGGATGCAAGGGATGCCCCTGCTTCACCCATGCGACACCTCCCTGAGTCAAAATCCATGAGCGGATGCAAGGGATGCGCATGCTTCACCCATGGGACACCTTCCTGAGTGAAAATCCATGAGTGGATGCAAGGGATGCCCATGCTTCACCCAGGCGACACCTCCCTGAGTCAAAATCCATGAGTGGATGCAAGGGACGCCCCTGCTTCACCCATGCGACACCTCCCTGAGTCAAAATCCATGAGTGGATGCAAGGGATGCCCCTGCTTCACCCATGCGACACCTCCCTGAGTCAAAATCCATGAGCGGATGCAAGGGATGCCCCTGCTTCACCCATGCGACAACTCCCTGAGTCAAAATCCATGAGTGGATGCAAGGGATGCCCATGCTTCACCCATGCGACACCTCCCTGAGTCAAAATCCATGAGTGGATGCAAGGGATGCCCATACTTCACCCATGGGACACCTCCCTGAGTCAAAATCCATGAGCGGATGCAAGGGATGCCCATGCTTCACCCATGCGACACCTCCCTGAGTCAAAATCCATGAGCGGATGCAAGGGATGCCCATGCTTCACCCATGCGACACCTCCCTGAGTCAAAATCCATGAGTGGATGCAAGGGATGCCCCTGCTTCACCCGTGGGACACCTCCCTGAGTCAAAATCCATGAGTGGATGCAAGGGACGCCCATGCTTCACCCATGCGACACCTCTCTGAGTCAAAATCCATGAGCGGATGCAAGGGATGCCCCTGCTTCACCCATGGGACACCTCCCTGAGTCAAAATCCATGAGCGGATGCAAGGGATGCCCCCATGCTTCACCCATGCGACACCTCCCTGAGTCAAAATCCATGAGCGGATGCAAGGGATGCCCCTGCTTCACCCATGGGACACCTCCCTGAGTCAAAATCCATGAGCGGATGCAAGGGATGCCCCTGCTTCACCCATGCAACACCTCCCTGAGTCAAAATCCATGAGTGGATGCAAGGGATGCCCATGCTTCACCCATGGGACACTTCCCTGAGTCAAAATCCATGAGCGGATGCAAGGGATGCCCCTGCTTCACCCATGCGACACCTCCCTGATTCAAAATCCATGAGTGGATGCAAGGGATGCCCATGCTTCACCCATGCGACACCTCCCTGAGTCAAAATCCATGAGCGAATGCAAGGGATGCCCAGGCTTCACCCATGCGACACCTCCCTGAGTCAAAATCCATGAGCGGATGCAAGGGATGCCTATGCTTCTCCCATGGGACACCTCCCTGAGTCAAAATCCATGAGTGGATGCAAGGGATGCCCATGCTTCACCCATGCGACACCTCCCTGAGTCAAAATCCATGAGTGGATGCAAGGGATGCCCCTGCTTCACCCATGCGACACCTCCCTGAGTCAAAATCCATGAGTGGATGCAAGGGATGCCCCTGCTTCACCCATGGGACACCTCCCTGAGTCAAAATCCATGAGTGGATGCAAGGGACGCCCATGCTTCACCCATGGGACACCTCCCTGAGTCAAATCCATGAGCGGATTTAAGGGACGCCCCTGCTTCACCCATGGGACACCTCCCTGAGTCAAAATCCATGAGCGGATGCAAGGGATGCCCATGCTTCACACATGGGACACCTCCCTGAGTCAAAATCCATGAGCGGATGCAAGGGATGCCCATGCTTCACCCATGCGACACCTCCCTGAGTCAAAATCCATGATACAATGCAAGGGATGCCCCGGCTTCACCCATGCGACACCTCCCTGAGTCAAAATCCATGAGCGGATGCAAGGGACGCCCATGCTTCACCCATGGGACACCTCCCTGAGTCAAAATCCATGAGCGGATGCAAGGGATGCCCCTGCTTCACCCATGGGACACCTCCCTGAGTCAAAATCCATGAGTGGATGCAAGGGATGCCCCTGCTTCACCCATGCGACACCTCCCTGAGTCAAAATCCATGAGCGGATGCAAGGGACGCCCCTGCTTCACCCATGCGACATCTCCCTGAGTCAAAATCCATGAGCGGATGCAAGGGATGCCCCTGCTTCACCCATGGGACACCTCCCTGAGTCAAAATCCATGAGCGGATGCAAGGGATGCCCCTGCTTCACCCATGAGACACCTCCCTGAGTCAAAATCCATGAGCGGATGCCAGGGATGCCCATGCTTCACCCATGGGACACCTCCCTGAGTCAAAATCCATGAGCGGATGCAAGGGATGCCCCTGCTTCACCCATGCGACACCTCACTGAGTCAAAATCCATGAGTGGATGCAAGGGATGCCCCTGCTTCACCCATGGGACACCTCCCTGAGTCAAAATCCATGAGTGGATGCAAGGGATGCCCCTGCTTCACCCATGCGACACCTCCCTGAGTCAAAATCCATGAGCGGATGCAAGGGATGCGCCTGCTTCACCCATGCGACACCTCCCTGAGTCAAAATCCATGAGTGGATGCAAGGGACGCCCCTGCTTCACCCATGGGACACCTCCCTGAGTCAAAATCCATGAGCGGATGCAAGGGACGCCCATGCTTCACCCATGGGACATCTCCCTGAGTCAAAATCCATGAGTGGATGCAAGGGATGCCCCTGCTTCACCCATGCGAAACCTCCCTGAGTCAAAATCCATGAGTGGATGCAAGGGACGCCCATGCTTCACCCATGGGACACCTCCCTGAGTCAAAATCCATGAGCGGATGCAAGGGACGCCCATGCTTCACCCATGCGACACCTCCCTGAGTCAAAATCCATGAGTGGATGCAAGGGATGCCCCTGCTTCACCCATGCGACACCTCCCTGAGTCAAAATCCATGAGCGGATGCAAGGGATGCCCATGCTTCACCCATGGGACACCTCCCTGAGTCAAAATCCATGAGCGGATGCAAGGGATGCCCCTGCTTCACCCATGGGACACCTCCCTGAGTCAAAATCCATGAGCGGATGCAAGGGACGCCCCTGCTTCACCCATGCGACACCTCCCGGAGTCAAAATCCATGAGTGGATGCAAGGGATGCCCCAGCTTCACCCATGCGACACCTCCCGGAGTCAAAATCCATGAGTGGATGCAAGGGATGCCCATGCTTCACCCATGCGACACCTCCCCGAGTCAAAATCCATGAGCGGATGCAAGGGATGCCCCTGCTTCACCCATGCGACACCTCCCTGAGTCAAAATCCATGAGCGGATGCAAGGGATGCCCATGCTTCACCCATGGGACACCTCCCTGAGTCAAAATCCATGAGTGGATGCAAGGGATGACCATGCTTCACCCATGCGACACCTCCCTGAGTCAAAATCCATGAGCGGATGCAAGGGATGCCCATGCTTCACCCATGCGACACCTCCCTGAGTCAAAATCCATGAGCGGATGCAAGGGATGCCCCTGCTTCACCCATGGGACACCTCCCTGAGTCAAAATCCATGAGCGGATTCAAGGGACGCCCCTGCTTCACCCATGGGACACCTCCCTGAGTCAAAATCCATGAGCGGATGCAAGGGATGCCCCTGCTTCACCCATGCGACACCTCCCTGAGTCAAAATCCATGAGCGGATGCAAGGGATGCCCCTGCTTCACCCATGCGACACCTCCCTGAGTCAAAATCCATGAGCGGATGCAAGGGACGCCCCTGCTTCACCCATGGGACACCTCCCTGAGTCAAAATCCATGAGTGGACGCAAGGGATGCCCCTGCTTCACCCATGCGACACCTCCCTGAGTCAAAATCCATGAGCGATGCAAGGGATGCCCCTGCTTCACCCATGCGACACCTCCCTGAGTCAAAATCCATGAGCGGATGCAAGGGATGCCCATGCTTCACCCATGCGACACCTCCCTGAGTCAAAATCCATGAGTGGATGCAAGGGATGCCCCTGCTTCACCCATGCGACAACAACCTGAGTCAAAATCCATAAGCGGATGCAAGGGATGCCCATGCTTCACCCATGCGACACCTCCCTGAGTCAAAATCCATGAGTGGATGCAAGGGATGCCCATACTTCACCCATGGGACACCTCCCTGAGTCAAAATCCATGAGCGGATGCAAGGGATGCCCATGCTTCACCCATGCGACACCTCCCTGAGTCAAAATCCATGAGCGGATGCAAGGGATGCCCATGCTTCACCCATGCGACACCTCCCTGAGTCAAAATCCATGAGTGGATGCAAGGGATGCCCCTGCTTCACCCATGGGACACCTCCCTGAGTCAAAATCCATGAGTGGATGCAAGGGACGCCCATGCTTCACCCATGGGACACCTCCCTGAGTCAAAATCCATGAGCGGATGCAAGGGATGCCCATGCTTCACCCATGCGACACCTCCCTGAGTCAAAATCCATGAGCGGATGCAAGGGATGCCCCTGCTTCACCCATGGGACACCTCCCTGAGTCAAAATCCATGAGCGGATGCAAGGGATGCCCCTGCTTCACCCATGCGACACCTCCCTGAGTCAAAATCCATGAGTGGATGCAAGGGATGCCCATGCTTCACCCATGGGACACCTCCCTGAGTCAAAATCCATGAGCGGATGCAAGGGATGCCCCTGCTTCACCCATGCGACACCTCCCTGAGTCAAAATCCATGAGCGGATGCAAGGGATGCCCATGCTTCATCCATGCGACACCTCCCTGAGTCAAAATCCATGAGCGAATGCAAGGGATGCCCAGGCTTCACCCATGCGACACCTCCCTGAGTCAAAATCCATGAGCAGATGCAAGGGATGCTCATGCTTCACCCATGGGACACCTCCCTGAGTCAAAATCCATGAGCGGATGCAAGGGATGCCCATGCTTCACCCATGCGACACCTCCCTGAGTCAAAATCCATGAGCAGATGCAAGGGATGCCCCTGCTTCACCCATGGGACACCTCCCTGAGTCAAAATCCATGAGTGGATGCAAGGGATGCCCCTGCTTCACCCATGCGACACCTCCCTGAGTCAAAATCCATGAGCGGATGCAAGGGATGCCCCTGCTTCACCCATGCGACAACAACCTGAGTCAAAATCCATAAGCGGATGCAAGGGATGCCCATGCTTCACCCATGCGACACCTCCCTGAGTCAAAATCCATGAGTGGATGCAAGGGATGCCCATACTTCACCCATGGGACACCTCCCTGAGTCAAAATCCATGAGCGGATGCAAGGGATGCCCATGCTTCACCCATGCGACACCTCCCTGAGTCAAAATCCATGAGCGGATGCAAGGGATGCCCATGCTTCACCCATGCGACACCTCCCTGAGTCAAAATCCATGAGTGGATGCAAGGGATGCCCCTGCTTCACCCATGGGACACCTCCCTGAGTCAAAATCCATGAGTGGATGCAAGGGACGCCCATGCTTCACCCATGGGACACCTCCCTGAGTCAAAATCCATGAGCGGATGCAAGGGATGCCCATGCTTCACCCATGCGACACCTCCCTGAGTCAAAATCCATGAGCGGATGCAAGGGATGCCCCTGCTTCACCCATGGGACACCTCCCTGAGTCAAAATCCATGAGCGGATGCAAGGGATGCCCCTGCTTCACCCATGCGACACCTCCCTGAGTCAAAATCCATGAGTGGATGGAAGGGATGCCCATGCTTCACCCATGGGACACCTCCCTGAGTCAAAATCCATGAGCGGATGCAAGGGATGCCCCTGCTTCACCCATGCGACACCTCCCTGAGTCAAAATCCATGAGCGGATGCAAGGGATGCCCATGCTTCACCCATGCGACACCTCCCTGAGTCAAAATCCATGAGCGAATGCAAGGGATGCCCAGGCTTCACCCATGCGACACCTCCCTGAGTCAAAATCCATGAGCAGATGCAAGGGATGCTCATGCTTCACCCATGGGACACCTCCCTGAGTCAAAATCCATGAGCGGATGCAAGGGATGCCCATGCTTCACCCATGCGACACCTCCCTGAGTCAAAATCCATGAGTGGATGCAAGGGATGCCCATGCTTCACCCATGGGACACCTCCCTGAGTCAAAATCCATGAGCGGATGCAAGGGATGCCCCTGATTCACCCATGGGACACCTCCCTGAGTCAAAATCCATGAGTGGATGCAAGGGATGCCCCTGCTTCACCCATGCGACACCTCCCTGAGTCAAAATCCATGAGTGGATGCAAGGGATGCCCCTGCTTCACCCATGGGACACCTCCCTGAGTCAAAATCCATGAGTGGATGCAAGGGACGCCCATGCTTCACCCATGGGACACCTCCCTGAGTCAAAATCCATGAGCGGATGCAAGGGACGCCCCTGCTTCACCCATGGGACACCTCCCTGAGTCAAAATCCATGAGCGGATGCAAGGGATGCCCCTGCTTCACCCATGGGACACCTCCCTAAGTCAAAATCCATGAGCGGATGCAAGGGATGCCCATGCTTCACCCATGCGACACCTCCCTGAGTCAAAATCCATGAGCGGATGCAAGGGATGGCCCGGCTTCACCCATGCGACACCTCCCTGAGTCAAAATCCATGAGCGGATGCAAGGGACGCCCATGCTTCACCCATGGGACACCTCCCTGAGTCAAAATCCATGAGCGGATGCAAGGGACGCCCCTGCTTCACCCATGCGACACCTCCCTGAGTCAAAATCCATGAGCGGATGCAAGGGATGCCCCTGCTTCACCCATGGGACACCTCCCTGAGTCAAAATCCATGAGCGGATGCAAGGGATGCCCCTGCTTCACCCATGCGACACCTCCCTGAGTCAAAATCCATGAGCGGATGCAAGGGATGCCCATGCTTCACCCATGGGACACCTCCCTGAGTCAAAATCCATGAGCGGATGCAAGGGATGCCCCTGCTTCACCCATGGGACATCTCACTGAGTCAAAATCCATGAGTGGATGCAAGGGATGCCCCTGCTTCACCCATGGGACACCTCCCTGAGTCAAAATCCATGAGTGGATGCAAGGGATGCCCCTGCTTCACCCATGCAACACCTCCCTGAGTCAAAATCCATGAGCGGATGCAAGGGATGCCCCTGCTTCACCCATGCGACACCTCCCTGAGTCAAAATCCATGAGCGGATGCAAGGGACGTCCCTGCTTCACCCATGGGACACCTCCCTGAGTCAAAATCCATGAGCGGATGCAAGGGACGCCCATGCTTCACCCATGGGACACCTCCCTGAGTCAAAATCCATGAGTGGATGCAAGGGATGCCCCTGCTTCACCCATGTGACACCTCCCTGAGTCAAAATCCATTAGTGGATGCAAGGGACGCCCATGCTTCACCCATGGGACACCTCCCTGAGTCAAAATCCATGAGCGGATGCAAGGGACGCCCATGCTTCACCCATGCGACACCTCCCTGAGTCAAAATCCATGAGTGGATGCAAGGGATGCCCCTGCTTCACCCATGTGACACCTCTTCGAGTCAAAATCCATGAGCGGATGCAAGGGATGCCCATGCTTCACCCATGCGACACCTCCCTGAGTCAAAATCCATGAGCGGATGCAAGGGATGACCCTGCTTCACCCATGGGACACCTCCCTGAGTCAAAATTCATGAGCGGATGCAAGGCACGCCCATGCTTCACCCATGCGACACCTCCCTGAGTCAAAATCCATGAGTGGATGCAAGGGATGCCCCTGCTTCACCCATGCGACACCTCCCTGAGTCAAAATCCATGAGCGGATGCAAGGGATGCCCCTGCTTCACCCATGCGACACCTCCCTGAGTCAAAATCCATGAGCGGATGCAAGGGACGCCCCTGCTTCACCCATGCGACACCTCCCTGAGTCAAAATCCATGAGTGGATGCAAGGGATGCCCCAGCTTCACCCATGCGACACCTCCCTCAGTCAAAATCCATGAGCGGATGCAAGGGACGCCCCTGCTTCACCCATGGGACACCTCCCTGAGTCAAAATCCATGAGTGGAATGCAAGGGACGCCCCTGCTTCACCCATGCGACACCTCCCTGAGTCAAAATCCATGAGCGGATGCAAGGGACTCCCCTGCTTCACCCATGGGACACCTCCCTGAGTCAAAATCCATGAGTGGATGCAAGGGATGCCCATGCTTCACCCATGCGACACCTCCCTGAGTCAAAATCCATGAGCGGATGCAAGGGATGCCCCTGCTTCACCCATGGGACACCTCCCTGAGTCAAAATCCATGAGCGGATGCAAGGGATGCCCCTGCTTCACCCATGGGACACCTCCCTGAGTCAAAATCCATGAGTGGATGCAAGAGATGCCCATGCTTCACCCATGCGACACCTCCCTGAGTCAAAATCCATGAGCGGATGCAAGGGATGCCCCTGCTTCACCCATGCGACACCTCCCTGAGTCAAAATCCATGAGCGGATGCAAGGGATGCGCATGCTTCACCCATGGGACACCTTCCTGAGTGAAAATCCATGAGTGGATGCAAGGGATGCCCATGCTTCACCCAGGCGACACCTCCCTGAGTCAAAATCCATGAGTGGATGCAAGGGACGCCCCTGCTTCACCCATGCGACACCTCCCTGAGTCAAAATCCATGAGTGGATGCAAGGGATGCCCCTGCTTCACCCATGCGACACCTCCCTGAGTCAAAATCCATGAGCGGATGCAAGGGATGCCCCTGCTTCACCCATGCGACAACTCCCTGAGTCAAAATCCATGAGTGGATGCAAGGGATGCCCATGCTTCACCCATGCGACACCTCCCTGAGTCAAAATCCATGAGTGGATGCAAGGGATGCCCATACTTCACCCATGGGACACCTCCCTGAGTCAAAATCCATGAGCGGATGCAAGGGATGCCCATGCTTCACCCATGCGACACCTCCCTGAGTCAAAATCCATGAGCGGATGCAAGGGATGCCCATGCTTCACCCATGCGACACCTCCCTGAGTCAAAATCCATGAGTGGATGCAAGGGATGCCCCTGCTTCACCCGTGGGACACCTCCCTGAGTCAAAATCCATGAGTGGATGCAAGGGACGCCCATGCTTCACCCATGCGACACCTCTCTGAGTCAAAATCCATGAGCGGATGCAAGGGATGCCCCTGCTTCACCCATGGGACACCTCCCTGAGTCAAAATCCATGAGCGGATGCAAGGGATGCCCCCATGCTTCACCCATGCGACACCTCCCTGAGTCAAAATCCATGAGCGGATGCAAGGGATGCCCCTGCTTCACCCATGGGACACCTCCCTGAGTCAAAATCCATGAGCGGATGCAAGGGATGCCCCTGCTTCACCCATGCAACACCTCCCTGAGTCAAAATCCATGAGTGGATGCAAGGGATGCCCATGCTTCACCCATGGGACACTTCCCTGAGTCAAAATCCATGAGCGGATGCAAGGGATGCCCCTGCTTCACCCATGCGACACCTCCCTGATTCAAAATCCATGAGTGGATGCAAGGGATGCCCATGCTTCACCCATGCGACACCTCCCTGAGTCAAAATCCATGAGCGAATGCAAGGGATGCCCAGGCTTCACCCATGCGACACCTCCCTGAGTCAAAATCCATGAGCGGATGCAAGGGATGCCTATGCTTCTCCCATGGGACACCTCCCTGAGTCAAAATCCATGAGTGGATGCAAGGGATGCCCATGCTTCACCCATGCGACACCTCCCTGAGTCAAAATCCATGAGTGGATGCAAGGGATGCCCCTGCTTCACCCATGCGACACCTCCCTGAGTCAAAATCCATGAGTGGATGCAAGGGATGCCCCTGCTTCACCCATGGGACACCTCCCTGAGTCAAAATCCATGAGTGGATGCAAGGGACGCCCATGCTTCACCCATGGGACACCTCCCTGAGTCAAATCCATGAGCGGATTTAAGGGACGCCCCTGCTTCACCCATGGGACACCTCCCTGAGTCAAAATCCATGAGCGGATGCAAGGGATGCCCATGCTTCACACATGGGACACCTCCCTGAGTCAAAATCCATGAGCGGATGCAAGGGATGCCCATGCTTCACCCATGCGACACCTCCCTGAGTCAAAATCCATGATACAATGCAAGGGATGCCCCGGCTTCACCCATGCGACACCTCCCTGAGTCAAAATCCATGAGCGGATGCAAGGGACGCCCATGCTTCACCCATGGGACACCTCCCTGAGTCAAAATCCATGAGCGGATGCAAGGGATGCCCCTGCTTCACCCATGGGACACCTCCCTGAGTCAAAATCCATGAGTGGATGCAAGGGATGCCCCTGCTTCACCCATGCGACACCTCCCTGAGTCAAAATCCATGAGCGGATGCAAGGGACGCCCCTGCTTCACCCATGCGACATCTCCCTGAGTCAAAATCCATGAGCGGATGCAAGGGATGCCCCTGCTTCACCCATGGGACACCTCCCTGAGTCAAAATCCATGAGCGGATGCAAGGGATGCCCCTGCTTCACCCATGAGACACCTCCCTGAGTCAAAATCCATGAGCGGATGCCAGGGATGCCCATGCTTCACCCATGGGACACCTCCCTGAGTCAAAATCCATGAGCGGATGCAAGGGATGCCCCTGCTTCACCCATGCGACACCTCACTGAGTCAAAATCCATGAGTGGATGCAAGGGATGCCCCTGCTTCACCCATGGGACACCTCCCTGAGTCAAAATCCATGAGTGGATGCAAGGGATGCCCCTGCTTCACCCATGCGACACCTCCCTGAGTCAAAATCCATGAGCGGATGCAAGGGATGCGCCTGCTTCACCCATGCGACACCTCCCTGAGTCAAAATCCATGAGTGGATGCAAGGGACGCCCCTGCTTCACCCATGGGACACCTCCCTGAGTCAAAATCCATGAGCGGATGCAAGGGACGCCCATGCTTCACCCATGGGACATCTCCCTGAGTCAAAATCCATGAGTGGATGCAAGGGATGCCCCTGCTTCACCCATGCGAAACCTCCCTGAGTCAAAATCCATGAGTGGATGCAAGGGACGCCCATGCTTCACCCATGGGACACCTCCCTGAGTCAAAATCCATGAGCGGATGCAAGGGACGCCCATGCTTCACCCATGCGACACCTCCCTGAGTCAAAATCCATGAGTGGATGCAAGGGATGCCCCTGCTTCACCCATGCGACACCTCCCTGAGTCAAAATCCATGAGCGGATGCAAGGGATGCCCATGCTTCACCCATGGGACACCTCCCTGAGTCAAAATCCATGAGCGGATGCAAGGGATGCCCCTGCTTCACCCATGGGACACCTCCCTGAGTCAAAATCCATGAGCGGATGCAAGGGACGCCCCTGCTTCACCCATGCGACACCTCCCGGAGTCAAAATCCATGAGTGGATGCAAGGGATGCCCCAGCTTCACCCATGCGACACCTCCCGGAGTCAAAATCCATGAGTGGATGCAAGGGATGCCCATGCTTCACCCATGCGACACCTCCCCGAGTCAAAATCCATGAGCGGATGCAAGGGATGCCCCTGCTTCACCCATGCGACACCTCCCTGAGTCAAAATCCATGAGCGGATGCAAGGGATGCCCATGCTTCACCCATGGGACACCTCCCTGAGTCAAAATCCATGAGTGGATGCAAGGGATGACCATGCTTCACCCATGCGACACCTCCCTGAGTCAAAATCCATGAGCGGATGCAAGGGATGCCCATGCTTCACCCATGCGACACCTCCCTGAGTCAAAATCCATGAGCGGATGCAAGGGATGCCCCTGCTTCACCCATGGGACACCTCCCTGAGTCAAAATCCATGAGCGGATTCAAGGGACGCCCCTGCTTCACCCATGGGACACCTCCCTGAGTCAAAATCCATGAGCGGATGCAAGGGATGCCCCTGCTTCACCCATGCGACACCTCCCTGAGTCAAAATCCATGAGCGGATGCAAGGGATGCCCCTGCTTCACCCATGCGACACCTCCCTGAGTCAAAATCCATGAGCGGATGCAAGGGACGCCCCTGCTTCACCCATGGGACACCTCCCTGAGTCAAAATCCATGAGTGGACGCAAGGGATGCCCCTGCTTCACCCATGCGACACCTCCCTGAGTCAAAATCCATGAGCGATGCAAGGGATGCCCCTGCTTCACCCATGCGACACCTCCCTGAGTCAAAATCCATGAGCGGATGCAAGGGATGCCCATGCTTCACCCATGCGACACCTCCCTGAGTCAAAATCCATGAGTGGATGCAAGGGATGCCCCTGCTTCACCCATGCGACACCTCCCTGAGTCAAAATCCATGAGCGGATGCAAGGGATGCCCATGCTTCACCCATGGGACACCTCCCTGAGTCAAAATCCATGAGTGGATGCAAGGGACGCCCATGCTTCACCCATGGGACACCTCCCTGAGTCAAAATCCATGAGTGGATGCAAGGGATGCCCATGCTTCACCCATGGGACACCTCCCTGAGTCAAAATCCATGAGCGGATGCAAGGGATGCCCCTGCTTCACCCATGCGACACCTCCCTGAGTCAAAATCCATGAGTGGATGCAAGGGATGCCCTTGCTTCACCCATGCGACACCTCCCTGAGTCAAAATCCATGAGCGAATGCAAGGGATGCCCAGGCTTCACCCATGCGACACCTCCCTGAGTCAAAATCCATGAGCGGATGCAAGGGATGCCTATGCTTCTCCCATGGGACACCTCCCTGAGTCAAAATCCATGAGTGGATGCAAGGGATGCCCATGCTTCACCCATGCGACACCTCCCTGAGTCAAAATCCATGAGTGGATGCAAGGGATGCCCATGCTTCACCCATGGGACACCTCCCTGAGTCAAAATCCATGAGCGGATGCAAGGGATGCCCCTGCTTCACCCATGGGACACCTCCCTGAGTCAAAATCCATGAGTGGATGCAAGGGATGCCCCTGCTTCACCCATGCGACACCTCCCTGAGTCAAAATCCATGAGTGGATGCAAGGGATGCCCCTGCTTCACCCATGGGACACCTCCCTGAGTCAAAATCCATGAGTGGATGCAAGGGACGCCCATGCTTCACCCATGGGACACCTCCCTGAGTCAAAATCCATGAGCGGATTCAAGGGACGCCCCTGCTTCACCCATGGGACACCTCCCTGAGTCAAAATCCATGAGCGGATGCAAGGGATGCCCATGCTTCACACATGGGACACCTCCCTGAGTCAAAATCCATGAGCGGATGCAAGGGATGCCCATGCTTCACCCATGCGACACCTCCCTGAGTCAAAATCCATGATACAATGCAAGGGATGCCCCGGCTTCACCCATGCGACACCTCCCTGAGTCAAAATCCATGAGCGGATGCAAGGGACGCCCATGCTTCACCCATGGGACACCTCCCTGAGTCAAAATCCATGAGCGGATGCAAGGGATGCCCCTGCTTCACCCATGGGACACCTCCCTGAGTCAAAATCCATGAGTGGATGCAAGGGATGCCCCTGCTTCACCCATGCGACACCTCCCTGAGTCAAAATCCATGAGCGGATGCAAGGGACGCCCCTGCTTCACCCATGCGACACCTCCCTGAGTCAAAATCCATGAGCGGATGCAAGGGATGCCCCTGCTTCACCCATGGGACACCTCCCTGAGTCAAAATCCATGAGCGGATGCAAGGGATGCCCCTGCTTCACCCATGCGACACCTCCCTGAGTCAAAATCCATGAGCGGATGCAAGGGATGCTCATGCTTCACCCATGGGACACCTCCCTGAGTCAAAATCCATGAGCGGATGCAAGGGATGCCCCTGCTTCACCCATGGGACACCTCACTGAGTCAAAATCCATGAGTGGATGCAAGGGATGCCCCTGCTTCACCCATGGGACACCTCCCTGAGTCAAAATCCATGAGTGGATGCAAGAGATGCCCCTGCTTCACCCATGCGACACCTCCCTGAGTCAAAATCCATGAGCGGATGCAAGGGATGCCCCTGCTTCACCCATGCGACACCTCCCTGAGTCAGAATCCATGAGTGGATGCAAGGGACGCCCCTGCTTCACCCATGGGACACCTCCCTGAGTCAAAATCCATGAGCGGATGCAAGGGACGCCCATGCTTCACCCATGGGACACCTCCCTGAGTCAAAATCCATGAGTGGATGCAAGGGATGCCCCTGCTTCACCCATGCGACACCTCCCTGAGTCAAAATCCATGAGTGGATGCAAGGGACGCCCATGCTTCACCCATGGGACACCTCCCTGAGTCAAAATCCATGAGCGGATGCAAGGGACGCCCATGCTTCACCCATGCGACACCTCCCTGAGTCAAAATCCATGAGTGGATGCAAGGGATGCCCCTGCTTCACCCATGCGACACCTCCCTGAGTCAAAATCCATGAGCGGATGCAAGGGATGCCCATGCTTCACCCATGCGACACCTCCCTGAGTCAAAATCCATGAGCGGATGCAAGGGATGACCCTGCTTCACCCATGGGACACCTCCCTGAGTCAAAATCCATGAGCGGATGCAAGGGATGCCCCTGCTTCACCCATGGGACACCTCCCTGAGTCAAAATCCATGAGCGGATGCAAGGGATGCCCCTGCTTCACCCATGGGACACCTCCCTGAGTCAAAATCCATGAGCGGATGCAAGGGACGCCCCTGCTTCACCCATGCGACACCTCCCTGAGTCAAAATCCATGAGTGGATGCAAGGGATGCCCCAGCTTCACCCATGCGACACCTCCCGGTGTCAAAATCCATGAGTGGATGCAAGGGATGCCCATGCTTCACCCATGCGACACCTCCCCGAGTCAAAATCCATGAGCGGATGCAAGGGATGCCCCTGCTTCACCCATGCGACACCTCCCTGAGTCAAAATCCATGAGCGGATGCAAGGGATGCCCATGCTTCACCCATGGGACACCTCCCTGAGTCAAAATCCATGAGCGGATGCAAGGGATGCCCATGCTTCACCCATGCGACACCTCCCTGAGTCAAAATCCATGAGCGGATGCAAGGGATGCCCCTGCTTCACCCATGGGACACCTCCCTGAGTCAAAATCCATGAGCGGATTCAAGGGATGCCCCTGCTTCACCCATGGGACACCTCCCTGAGTCAAAATCCATGAGTGGATGCAAGGGATGCCCCTGCTTCACCCATGCGACACCTCCCTGAGTAAAAATCCATGAGCGGATGCAAGGGATGCCCCTGCTTCACCCATGCGACACCTCCCTGAGTCAAAATCCATGAGCGGATGCAAGGGACGCCCCTGCTTCACCCATGGGACACCTCCCTGAGTCAAAATCCATGAGTGGACGCAAGGGATGCCCCTGCTTCACCCATGCGACACCTCCCTGAGTCAAAATCCATGAGCGGATGCAAGGGATGCCCCTGCTTCACCCATGCGACACCTCCCTGAGTCAAAATCCATGAGCGGATGCAAGGGATGCCCATGCTTCACCCATGCGACACCTCCCTGAGTCAAAATCCATGAGTGGATGCAAGGGATGCCCCTGCTTCACACATGCGACACCTCCCTGAGTCAAAATCCATGAGCAGATGCAAGGGATGCCCATGCTACACCCATGGGACACCTCCCTGAGTCAAAATCCATGAGTGGATGCAAGGGACGCCCATGCTTCACCCATGGGACACCTCCCTGAGTCAAAATCCATGTGTGGATGCAAGGGATGCCCCTGCTTCCCCCATGCGACACCTCCCTGAGTCAAAATCCATGAGTGGATGCAAGGGACGCCCATGCTTCACCCATGGGAAACCTCCCTGAGTCAAAATCCATGAGCGGATGCAAGGGATGTCCCTGCTTTACCCATGCGACACCTCCCTGAGTCAAAATCCATGAGCGGATGCAAGGGATGCCCATGCTTCACCCATGCGACACCTCCCTGAGTCAAAATCCATGAGTGGATGCAAGGGATGCCCCTGCTTCACCCATGCGACACCTCCCTGAGTCAAAATCCATGAGCGTGAGGAAATATGAATTTTATGATCAGTTATGTCCCCTATCTTAGACCCCAACGGCTCCATGTACATGCTATAAGTACATGTATGTTCCCTCCAGTTCCAGCTATGAAGACGCAAATACATGTGCGTCCAACGTCAACATGTCCTCTTTCAGATCCGCCATGAATGGGTCGGATATTCCGTTCCTAAGTATGATTGGCCACCGACTTTATGTGGTTCACTTTCCACGTTTTACAGTTCAGGCGAGTAGGCCCTGAATTCTGCCATCGAGCCTTTTCCTGCTTTCTGCCTCTGAAAAGCTCCAGCCTGAGCTTGCATCTGTATCCATGAACTTTGTCCTACTCCCTGCGCGGCTAACGGTGCCTGACGCGGCCTGTTGCCTGCCAAAAGACTGTATTTCACCTTCAAGTTATCTGCTCCGCTCCTCATCCAATGCATTCCTGTCTAGTAGTTTAGGTAAACATCCTTCCAGCTACCGAGCAAAGGGCCCGGCTTCACTGTCTTCATACAAGTAATTCATAGCCCCTGTTACCGTGGAAGATTCCTGCCCCCTCGCATCTCATGTAGACACTTAGACGCTTGTACACGCACTAACAGTCAGTATAGAATAGATTCCGTCCGAGAGACCTTTCCTTTTGGATAATACAGTTCCTTAAACATAAGATATTAGATATGATTTGGGATTAGGTTGACCTGACCCCCCAAACTTCTGTCTCCACATGTAGAGCTAAATGTCAAGTCCCCTGCACCCTCTAGTTGTACGTCAATCACACGTCATGCGGCTGCGCGCGCATCTCTGCCAAGTATTTCTGCTGACATTGCAGGATTCTCTTATGGATCCACCCACTTGTGACATCACTTCAAATGACGTTTCTAGTATACGCCTATTATTACGCCCTTTTTATTACGTATGTGTATCCTTATCTGTATTATCAGCTGTTACGCCTCCTGCATCTGTCTCAATGTAATGCTTTTCTTATATATATTATTACTTGTCAATAATGTATTGCCTATCCCTTCCTGAACCTTCGTGGTGATGGAATATGATTGCCATGGTTCGAACCATAATTCCTTTGTAGAGGAATAAAGCCTTTTAGAACCTCTAATAACACGGATTCTGCCTCTTATTTTTACTGAGTTATTCTTACTAGACTTACCGCATAAAAATAGTA
Organism: Triturus cristatus; assembly: GCF_964204655.1. Lineage (NCBI taxonomy): Eukaryota > Metazoa > Chordata > Amphibia > Caudata > Salamandridae > Triturus > Triturus cristatus. The sequence continues at coordinate 1,694,374,108 of NC_140591.1, forward strand.
CAGGTAATTTAAATATTTACCACATAAATTGGCGCCCGAATAGGGACACTTTCCCATCTCACGCGCCGGAGGTGCGTTGCAGGCCCGGTCTCCTGCCACAGCTGGATGGACAACTACGCGTACCCGCAGGATTTCCTGTATCTCCCTCCGGCCGAGCGGGGGTGACTGAGGCTGCGATCAACACCCAGACGAGGCGGTGAGAAGTGCGAAGTATCCCGACCAGAGCCTAGCTGAGAGAGCAAGATCCGAGGTATACAGAGGCCCACCAGGTTCCGAAGTTCCGAGTCGAGTCGAGTCCAGTCCGGTCCAGTCCAGTTCAGTTCCGAGGCCTTCCGATTCCGTGCTACCCGGTGAGTACCGTTGCTGGGGAGGCGTTTAGACGTGCACATTAGTTCGTGCCGGTCAAGACGGGTTTGGGTACACAGATCCGGTGTGCACTGTTTCAGCAGTGTATCTGTACTGTTTAGCAGTATATCTAGTATGTCTTGTACATAATCCAGTATTATCTAGTATTAGTATTAAGTCGGTAACTAGTTTTCTTTTAATTATCATCATTCCTTAAATGTTAAATGTTAAATGTTTTAATATGTTTTAAAAATTGTGGTATGAATGAATGTTCATTTTTGTGTTTATTGTATTAATCGTGTTCAAAATCAAGTAGCAAAGTTTAAAGATGCCGCTCTTTTCAAAATTAAGACAGATCAAAACTAGAAAAGGGGTACTCGAAGAAGCTGTTCCCATTCCACCGAGGGACACTCCAGGGTACTTTATGTATCATAAACATGGCCTAGACGCCGTATTATTTCTTGATTTATGGGTGGACTACACCAAGGATTTAGCAGAAAGTCAGAGGTGGCCCGCAGCTGGGACATGGGATGCAGATTGCATCATGAGAGTAGAAGAAGAATTATGGAAAAAGAAAGCCAGACAGTCACAGAAAGATGCCATTGAATTATGGCGTAAAGAATCACATAGACGTACAGAGAAAGCGCTCAGACAAGAAGAGAAAAGTAGGGAGAATTCAAGTAAAGCCCGAGAAAATATATTAATTGAGGAAGGTACCCGAGTAAAAGCAGAACAAGTAGACAGACAACGAAACACTCTTATGAATGGTATGTATCCTCTTCTGGCCGAAGGTTTACCTAAGGCCACCCCGGAAATACCCAAAGATCTACCACCTCCATTACTCCCGATAAAAACACATCCCAAGACCGCAAAAGATATTTTCCTTTCTTCCTATTTAGACGATGCAGCTCCCGAATATGTTAATGTTCCGCCACACGCACCGCCTGCCGATGGTGCTCAACGCCAAGATCATCCGTCCCTACCTCCACAACAACAAACTCCTCCGCACATTCCCACAGGTCCATCTGTTTCTACCGCTTTTCCTGCATCTACAGTCACTACCTTACATCCAACAAATCCTTTCGTGCCTAGCACCTCAGATGGTGCGACAGGAGGTGCGACAACAATTTTTGCCACGCCACCGCGAGCAAATAAATTGTCCCTTAGAGATTTAGCATACCAACGTACACCCCAACTAGCAACTTCCGACATGTTTAAGGAACATCTTGTGGATTGTAGATATGATCCAGTGCCCGGTAAACAGGACAGAATGCTGCTGTCATCACTACGTATACGATGAGCTACAATGTATTTAACGACGCTACCAGGAATGGTTGAGCATCTAGACAATATATATCATTTTGTCCAATCAGGGCGAGGCCCTGAAAGTATTGACGATGCCATGGAATACCAGAAAGTGGATATACAGAGACAACTGTTACGTTTCTTTATAAACTGCGTGATCAGAAACCAAGACAGGCCTGGGGTAGATCAGGATGAAATGCAAATACTTACCAGATGGGGTCAGAATATATCAGAAGGGAAACATGATAAACAGGCGTGTATAGTAGTTATGAACCGAAAGATCCGCAAGGAAGTAGAACGAATACATAAAGACAGATTAGAGGCAGACAAAACTGAATCAGAGGGAGAGGAGGAGGAAGAATCAGAAATGCCCACAGGACAATTAGAAACGATAACTTATGTAGGTAAAGGAAGATCTTTTAATAATACCAGATGCTTTAATGATTCGATACGTCCGATACGTCCAGAATGTAACAGAAATTTTCAAGCCCCTATGTTAAATACAAGGTCTCCTGAACACTTATTCCAGGCTGCTGATAAACTACTCCGAGACCGAAGGGGGTATCATATGCTCGATTCTATGGATGAACAAGAATTAGCCAGGTCAGCAGTACAATGGGCTGACAGTCCTGGAAAATACAGTGATGATGCGCTAGCACACACGTTTTTGAATCTTACTCCAGACGAACAGCGTTTAGCTAGTATATACATGATTCAACACCTCCTTATATTATATAAAAGCCAACACTCCGATCCTGGTCCCCTACCTGACATATTGATAGAACTACTCACGAATAAATGGAGAGGTTCAGGTACTGATTTAATTAAAGAAATTCTAGAATTTCGAAACCAGTATATTGTTTTCGTATGCCCAGAACATGTTTCAGTTCCCATCAAGGAAAGAAAAACGTACTACATAGACAGACAGAATCCCTTACGCGAAGTGCACCCAATCAAAGGTGATGACAATAATTTTAAACGCGTGTTTGTGTACACGCCCATAACTAAAATTGAATTATTGGAAATGAAGAAAGTAGTACCTAGCCATGACAAAGACCCAGCAGGTTTCCACCGTGAGATAAAAGACATGTTACTCATGGGAGAGTATACTTATCCTGACATTATGAAAATATTAAAGGTATTAATGCCTGCCGGTATTTACGAGAAACTCAAAGAAAAGGAATGGGAGGTGGGAGACCAAAAGATAGATTGGACAGCATTAGAAACCGAAGAAAAGGCCTGAGCTCCAGGTTCAGGGCTTGGGGAAAAGACTACAGCGTTACCAGGACTATTAGTACAAGTATTGCCACGCTTGTTAACTACGAAAAAGGAAGACTGGGGTGCAATTTCAGCCTGCAAACAAAAACAAGATGAAGACACTAGTGGTTTTTATTCCCGATTTGAAAAATGTTTTGGTATTAATAGTGGCATAAAAGCAAATAGTGAGTCGTATCCACATCTGTTTGTGACAAAATTAGTAGAAAATTCCCTACCCCAAGTTAAGAATAGAGTATTGAAATTCGAGAGTACCTGGCAAGGTAACACCCCGTCACAGATGTTACAAATGTTACAATATCATCACAATAGAATTAGAGAAGAACAAGAACATGAACAAAGACGTATGAAAGACACGAAAATGAAAATGCTTGTTGCCCAGTCAGTTCCAGCTGACGTTCATAGAAAGGGTATGACACAGTCCAGTGATTCAGCGGGTCCTGTAAAAGGGACATGTAACTATTGTAAACAGCCAGGTCATTATATACACGATTGAGCAGTTCTGAAACATAATATCTCTACGGGTAAAACCAAGGAGAGACCACGTCCACCTAGACAGGATCAGATTCAACAACAAGTCCCTCAGCATGTACAGTCTATGCCAGCTCCACAACAGGTAGCTCCACAACAGACCGTAGCAACATCACAGGCGCAGCCTATTGCTGCAACACAAACAACGACGCAACAGATGTACCAGTATGCACAAGCTGACTATCCCGATTATCAGCGATACACATGAAATAGCCTAGAGAAGGAAGTTGGCTTACCCCTTATTGAGGTTCCTGTAGACCAAGAGGGACCTTATGTACATAGTGAAGTATTAGGGAAAGACAGAAAGTTTTTACTCGATACAGGGGCAAGCAGAACAACTATAAGTCACAGCGAAGTTCCAGGGGCACCCCTCTCAGGCTCACAGAATATTTCCCTTGGATTCTCAGGAAAGCCTATTATTAATGAAGTATCACTACCTCTTCCACTTACGGTTGGTCCATTGACACAAACTACAGATTTATTGCTTACTAAATCCTGTCCAGAAAACTTGCTAGGTATAAAAACATTGAAAGCTCTAGGAGCTATAATATGTTGTTCTCCGGAAGGAGTACGATTATTTTTACGTGACTTTAAAGGACACTACGTGTCCAGAGACATGGATCACCGGTTACAGAATTTACCTACACATTTATGGGCACAAGGCCCCACTGATGTTGGTTGTATGCACATCACACCACATCGAGTCACACTCAAAACAGGAGTGGTCCTACCACGAATGCGACAATACAAGCTACCTCCAGATGCTGTAGTGGCTTTGCTGCAAATCATTGACGAGCTCATTGCACAAGGAGTGGTTGTGGAAACCGACTCCAATGTATGTAATTCCCCGATAATTCCGATTCTTAAACGAACTGATCCAAAAGCACCGCCAGTATATCGATTAGTTATTGATCTGCGCGAATTGAATAAATGCATTGTACCACAATACCCCGTGGTCCCAGACATCTCTTCATTACTAACAGCCATTGATTCTGAAGCAACGTTCTTTACTGTAATTGATCTCAAGAACGCCTTCTTTAGCGTCCCAATCGATCCGGAAAGCCAATATTTGTTCGGATTCAGTTTAAATGGACGAAGTTTTAAATTCGCACGCGCACCTCAAGGATTCACAGAAAGCCCCAGCATCTATAGCCAAGCACTGAAACGAGAACTTGACAGTATCCACATGCCAGTTAACACTGCCCTGCTTCAATATGTCGATGATCTGCTGATCACCGCCCGAAGCGAACCTGAATGTGAAAAAGCATCACTGAAGGTTTTACAATTCCTAGCCGACAAGGGGCACAAGGTGTCCCCTTCTAAGCTGCAATTCTGTGTCCAGCAAGTTGTGTACCTTGGGCACTTGCTGTCCAAGGGGGGAAGACAGCTTACACCTGACCGCATCCAGTTAATTGATAACATGCCGCAACCCAAGACACAAAAGGAGGTGCGGGCTTTCATAGGCCTCACTTCGTACTGTAGGCAGTGGATCCCTCAATATGCATTCCTAGCAAAACCACTCATTCAGTTGACAACACAGGAGGCAGCGACATCGACTGTCCTCCCTTGGACTCAAGAACATACACAAGCTTTTGAAAGCTTAAAGAAAGCATTATGCCAAGCACCTGTTTTAGCAACACCATGTTACAGTAAGCCTTTTACACTATTTGTTACAGAACGCGAAGGTACTGCCTTGTCAGTACTCACTCAGGAACAAGCAGGATCACACAAGCCATGTGCTTATTTTTCCAGTACATTAGATCCCGTACCTCAGGCTCTTCCTGCGTGCCTGAAATCAGTGGCAGCAACAGCTTTAGCGATCAGACAAAGCGATGCCATAGTGTTAGGACATCAATTGACAGTACAAGTACCACACGCAGTAGAGGTTCTCTTGAACCGAACACAAACACAACACTTGACTATAGCAAGACTTACCGGTTATGAATTGACATTGTTTCAGCCACACATAGAAATCAGACGTTGTAGTACATTAAATCCTGCCACACTTTTGCCAGTAAATGGAACAGACCCATTGGCACATGATTGTATTGAAGTCATTACTATTACGACGAAACCCAGACAAGACTTGACTGATATTCCATTACCAGATCCAGACCTGACATTGTATGTAGATGGTTCATGCATGAGAACAAGTACAGGAGAGTTAGTGGCCGCTTATGCAGTCACAACAGACACTGAAATCATTGAAACAAATTGTATTAACACTTTGTCAGCTCAAGCAGCAGAGCTCATCGCTCTGACACAAGCCTGTATTCAAGCCAAAAATAAGAAAGTTAACATATACACAGATTCACGTTATGCATTCGGAGTCGTCCATGACTTCGGCGTTCTTTGGCGAGAGAGAGGTTATTTAACTTCTCACGGTGCCCACATCCAACACGGACCCCTCATTCAAGCTCTACTAGATGCAATACATTTGCCTACTGCAATATCTATTATGAAATGCAAAGCCCATACAAAAGTTACCGATATCATTTCTCAGGGTAACGACCTAGCTGACAGAACAGCTAAACAGACTGCTCAGAATCAGACTCATACAACTGACACGACAAAGACAATAGTTCCGACACCGACACACTGCATGACAGTTAAGGATCCCGCCCTTGATGTAATTGACATACAGACACATGCTACACCAGAAGAAATAAAGAAATGGACTGAATTAGGAGGGATCCAAACGGATCAAGGATGGATGACGAAGGGAAAATCTATATGGTTTCTCCCCGACTCCATGGTTCAAGTCATCATTAACACAATACATAGTCCAGCGCACCTAGGAGAGAAAGCTATGCTAGACAGCATTCAACACATTTGGTTCAACAAACATTTGCGAGCAGCAGCTAAACAAAAAGTACGTACCTGCATGATATGTTGTCAGTTCAATCCAGGTAAAAGCATTCCCGTAGAGCAAGGTGGATTTCAACCTCCCGATCACCCTTTTGAAGTCCTCCAGATGGATTATATCCAGATGGAACGATGTCGAGGATTCAAATATGTTCTCGTAGTTGTCTGTGCTGTTTCCCGTTGGACAGAAGCCTACCCGGTTTCAGATTACACTGCCCCGACTACTGCCAAACAGTTAGTTCGAGAATTCTTCCCACGGTACGGTTTGCCCCGTGTTGTGTACTCAGATAACGGCCAGCCATTCTCATCCGAGCTCATGAAACACGTTTCACTTCTGTTAGGCTACCAATGGAAATTCCACTGTGTCCGACATCCCGAGGCAGCAGGTCTCGTGGAACGCCATAATCAAACTCTGAAAATTAGATTGTCCAAAGTATGTAGAGAAAAAGGTGTCGACTGGATAGTAGCTTTACCAGTTGCGCTCTTTTACATGAGAATGGTAGCACACTCTCGAACAGGGCTATCCCCGTATGAGGTGATCTTCGGTAGACCGCCAAATATGTGGGGGACGCCTATACCTCGTAAAATCACTGATGTTGATTGTAATATGCTGACAGATTACCTGGCTTCCTTGATGTCTGCACTACAATCTTGTCGTTCACAGGTAGCTGCAGCTTTTCCCGATAACACTGAGGTGAAGCCGCATGAAGTGGTTCCAGGTGACCTCGTGCTTGTGAGGAACTTCGACAGGAGGAGCCCGCTGGAGCCTCGGTGGCAGTCGCCCAAGCTCGTTTTACTGACCACGAGGACTGCCGTGAAGATTGAGGGACGGAAAGGGTGGTTGAACTCGATCCATATCAAAAAATTTCATGGACTACCGTCAGACGTGAACTTTCAGCCCTGCATTCCCTCACAGACTGACTCAAAACTCCCCCTGATTGAAAAGAATGAGAGCGAAAACTATAAACTGAAACTAAGGTCTAGCAAGTCAGACAATTTGATTGTTTAAGTCCTCTCCAAGGTGAATCGGTTGAATTTGTCTCTGACATGTATCCTCTAGACCGAAATAGAGAGAGAAATAGACAGAAACAGCTCAAGAAACATGCGTATTGTAAATCACTTCGTAGTCACTGTATAGTGACATTATTAATTATGTTTTTTCTAAGTCTTCTCATCATCGCTGCAAGTATACTGTTACACATGTATTACCCTATTTCCAAGCGTGCTTTCAATGCTACTGCCGAACATTCTTTTAGCGAATTACCCCCGCATGAGTTGTCCTATAGATTTGCGCTGCGCAACAACACATTCATTAGTATGTTACATCATTCCCATCAGACCAGCAATGCTACCAATTGTTGGATATGTGGCCGACTCCCTCCCTATCAGAAATACAAGGGAGTTCTGCCTCTCTTTCCGTATCCATTCACACACAATGGCTCCTGTGGAGCATGGTTTAGTTTGATTAATTCCCTAGATTCAAATTCAGTAGTTTACCAAGACAACTGGGTATGGGGAAACCTGAACCTAGTTTTACTTAAAGTCTGCTACCCTAACAAGGAGGGACTTCCCAAAAGAACAGGAACTGATCTAGAAAATGAAGTATATGGATTAGGTAACTTTACACTTAACCTCATGATCTTGAATGTTGAATCCGAAGCTACACCAGTCTTGCCCGCTATGTCAGTATTTCCAGTTAAAGGTGAATTATGCGTAAGAAAGAATGGTTCAACACACATGGGCCATAGTACATGTACCACTGTGATAGAATTCAGTGATCAAGGCAAGTCTACATTTAGAGCTTCTCGTCATTCCTACTTCATATGTGGCCAGACCGCATACATACGTTTACCTCTAGATTGGGATGGTACCTGTTACATTGCATTCCTTCTGCCACCAGTTTTCCTAGCCCCTCCTGATTATCACAGAAATACCCATTTAGTACACAATAGACAGCAGAGAGATCTCCCAATTGTCGACTACACTGAAACGGCATGGGAACAATACACAGACTTCAATAAAGGTTTCTTTCCCTACATAGGTACAGTCACTAATAGTAAGCTGATACGTAGATTAACTAGAACACTTGAAGCAGTAGTGAATGAAACTACTTCCGCCCTAGGGAACTTAACAGAGGAGCAGTCTGCGATGCGGATTGTTGTTCTTCAAAATCGTCTTGTCCTTGACGTCATCCTGGCCGATAGGGGCGGAGCTTGTAGGGTCATCGGATCAAGTTGCTGTGTTTTCATACCAGAAAACTCGCCGTCAGTATATAAAGCCATAACTCGCCTTCATAAGATTGTAAGCCAGATACACCAGAGTCCAGGCACCTGGACTTGGTCCGGTTGGTTCTGGAGCGTGTTGTCAGCCTGGGGATGGAGGATCCTATCCTTCCTAGGTATTGGCTTTCTCGTACTATTCAGTTGTTGCTTATGTCTACAATGTGGGCCAGCGATTTGTGGTCTGTGTGCCACATCGTGTATCCCACCTTCAAGTTTTCATTCAAGATCCCAGAAGAAGAAAGAAGAACAAATGATGTTATATGAACAGATTGATGGATTACTGAAGATCGATATCTCATGAAGGGTCCGTAGGGGACAAGGAGGGAATGAGGAAATATGAATTTTATGATCAGTTATGTCCCCTATCTTAGACCCCAACGGCTCCATGTACATGCTATAAGTACATGTATGTTCCCTCCAGTTCCAGCTATGAAGACGCAAATACATGTGCGTCCAACGTCAACATGTCCTCTTTCAGATCCGCCATGAATGGTCCGAGAGACCTTTCCTTTTGGATAATACAGTTCCTTAAACATAAGATATTAGATATGATTTGGGATTAGGTTGACCTGACCCCCCAGACTTCTGTCTCCACATGTAGAGCTAAATGTCAGGTCCCCTGCACCCTCTAGTTGTACGTCAATCACACGTCATGCGGCTGCGCGCCCATCTCTGCCAAGTATTTCTGCTGACATTGCAGGATTCTCTTATGGATCCACCCACTTGTGACATCACTTCAAATGACGTTTCTAGTATACGCCTATTATTACGCCCTTTTTATTACGTATGTGTATCCTTATCTGTATTATCAGCTGTTACGCCTCCTGCATCTGTCTCAATGTAATGCTTTTCTTATATATATTATTACTTGTCAATAATGTATTGCCTATCCCTTCCTGAACCTTCGTGGTGATGGAATATGATTGCCATGGTTCGAACCATAATTCCTTTGTAGAGGAATAAAGCCTTTTAGAACCTCTAATACCACGGATTCTGCCTCTTATTTTTACTGAGTTATTCTTACTAGACTTTACCGCATAAAAATAGTACAGGTAATTTAAATATTTACCACAAGCGGATGCAAGGGATGCCCATGCTTCACCCATGGGACACCTCCCTGAGTCAAAATCCATGAGTGGATGCAAGGGACGCCCATGCTTCACCCATGGGACACCTCCCTGAGTCAAAATCCATGAGTGGATGCAAGGGATGCCCGTGCTTCACCCATGCGACACCTCCCTGAGTCAAAATCCATGAGTGGATGCAAGGGACGCCCATGCTTCACCCATGGGACACCTCCCTGAGTCAAAATCCATGAGCGGATGCAAGGGACGCCCATGCTTCACCCATGCGACACCTCCCTGAGTCAAAATCCATGAGTGGATGCAAGGGATGCCCCTGCTTCACCCATGCGACACCTCCCTGAGTCAAAATCCATGAGCGGATGCAAGGGATGCCCATGCTTCACCAATGCGACACCTCCCTGAGTCAAAATCCATGAGCGGATGCAAGGGATGACCCTGCTTCACCCATGGGACACCTCCCTGAGTCAAAATCCATGAGCGGATGCAAGGGATGCCCCTGCTTCACCCATGGGACACCTCCCTGAGTCAAAATCCATGAGCAGATGCAAGGGACGCCCCTGCTTCACCCATGCGACACCTCCCTGAGTCAAAATCCATGAGTGGATGCAAGGGATGCCCCAGCTTCACCCATGCGACACCTCCCGGAGTCAAAATCCATGAGTGGATGCAAGGGATGCCCATGCTTCACCCATGCGACACCTCCCCGAGTCAAAATTCATGAGCGGATGCAAGGGATGCCCCTGCTTCACCCATGCGACACCTCTCTGAGTCAAAATCCATGAGCGGATGCAAGGGATGCCCATGCTTCACCCATGGGACACCTCCCTGAGTCAAAATCCATGAGTGGATGCAAGGGATGCCCATGCTTCACCCATGCGACACCTCCCTGAGTCAAAATCCATGAGTGGATGCAAGGGATGCCCATGCTTCACCCATGGGACACCTCCCTGAGTCAAAATCCATGAGCGGATGCAAGGGATGCCCCTGCTTCACCCATGGGACACCTCCCTGAGTCAAAATCCATGAGTGGATGCAAGGGAAGCCCATGCTTCACCCATGGGACACCTCCCTGAGTCAAAATCCATGAGTGGATGCAAGGGATGCCCATGCTTCACCCATGCGACACCTCCCTGAGTCAAAATCCATGAGTGGATGCAAGGGATGCCCCTGCTTCACCCATGCGACACCTCCCTGAGTCAAAATCCATGAGCGGATGCAAGGGATGCCCATGCTTCACCCATGCGACACCTCCCTGAGTCAAAATCCATGAGCGGATGCAAGGGATGACCCTGCTTCACCCATGGGACACCTCCCTGAGTCAAAATCCATGAGCGGATGCAAGGGATGCCCCTGCTTCACCCATGGGACACCTCCCTGAGTCAAAATCCATGAGCAGATGCAAGGGACGCCCCTGCTTCACCCATGCGACACCTCCCTGAGTCAAAATCCATGAGTGGATGCAAGGGATGCCCCAGCTTCACCCATGCGACACCTCCCGGAGTCAAAATCCATGAGTGGATGCAAGGGATGCCCATGCTTCACCCATGCGACACCTCCCCGAGTCAAAATTCATGAGCGGATGCAAGGGATGCCCCTGCTTCACCCATGCGACACCTCCCTGAGTCAAAATCCATGAGCGGATGCAAGGGATGCCCATGCTTCACCCATGGGACACCTCCCTGAGTCAAAATCCATGAGCGGATGCAAGGGATGCCCATGCTTCACCCATGCGACACCTCCCTGAGTCAAAATCCATGAGTGGATGCAAGGGATGCCCATGCTTCACCCATGGGACACCTCCCTGAGTCAAAATCCATGAGCGGATGCAAGGGATGCCCCTGCTTCACCCATGGGACACCTCCCTGAGTCAAAATCCATGAGCGGATGCAAGGGAAGCCCATGCTTCACCCATGGGACACCTCCCTGAGTCAAAATCCATGAGCGGATGCAAGGGACGCCCCTGCTTCACCCATGGGACACCTCCCTGAGTCAAAATCCATGAGCGGATGCAAGGGATGCCCATGCTTCACCCATGGGACACCTCCCTGAGTCAAAATCCATGAGCGGATGCAAGGGATGCCCATGCTTCACCCATGCGACACCTCCCTGAGTCAAAATCCATGAGCGGATGCAAGGGATGCCCCTGCTTCACCCATGCGACACCTCCCTGAGCCAAAATCCATGAGCGGATGCAAGGGTCGCCCAGGCTTCACCCATGGGACACCTCCCTGAGTCAAAATCCATGAACGGATGCAAGGGACGCCCCTGATTCACCCATGCGACCCCTCCCTGAGTCAAAATCCATGAGCGGATGCAAGGGATGCCCCTGCTTCACCCATGGGACACCTCCCTGAGTCAAAATCCATGAGCGGATAAAAGGGATGCCCCTGCTTCACCCATGCAACACCTCCCTGAGTCAAAATCCATGAGCGGATGCAAGGGATGCCCATGCTTCACCCATGGGACACCTCCCTGAGTCAAAATCCATGAGCGGATGCAAGGGATGCCCCTGCTTCACCCATGGGACACCTCCCTGAGTCAAAATGCATGAGTGGATGCAAGGGATGCCCCTGCTTCACCCATGGGAAACCTCCCTGAGTCAAAATCCAAGAGTGGATGCAAGGGATGCCCCTGCTTCACCCATGCGACACCTCCCTGAGTCAAAATTCATGAGCGGATGCAAGGGATGCCCCTGCTTCACCCATGCGACACCTCCCTGAGTCAAAATCCATGAGCGGATGCAAGGGATGCCCATGCTTCACCCATGGGACACCTCCCTGAGTCAAAATCCATGAGTGGATGCAAGGGATGCCCATGCTTCACCCATGCGACACCTCCCTGAGTCAAAATCCATGAGTGGATGCAAGGGATGCCCATGCTTCACCCATGGGACACCTCCCTGAGTCAAAATCCATGAGCGGATGCAAGGGATGCCCCTGCTTCACCCATGGGACACCTCCCTGAGTCAAAATCCATGAGTGGATGCAAGGGACGCCCATGCTTCACCCATGGGACACCTCCCTGAGTCAAAATCCATGAGCGGATGCAAGGGACGCCCCTGCTTCACCCATGGGACACCTCCCTGAGCCGAAATCCATGAGCGGATGCAAGGGATGCCCATGCTTCACCCATGGGACACCTCCCTGAGTCAAAATCCATGAGCGGATGCAAGGGATGCCCATGCTTCACCCATGCGACACCTCCCTGAGTCAAAATCCATGAGCGGATGCAAGGGATGCCCCTGCTTCACCCATGCGACACCTCCCTAAGTCAAAATCCATGAGCGGATGCAAGGGTCGCCCAGGCTTCACCCATGGGACACCTCCCTGAGTCAAAATCCATGAGCGGATGCAAGGGACGCCCTTGCTTCACCCATGCGACACCTCCCTGAGTCAAAATCCATGAGCGGATGCAAGGGATGCCCCTGCTTCACCCATGGGACACCTCCCTGAGTCAAAATCCATGAGCGGATGCAAGGGATGCCCCTGCTTCACCCATGCGACACCTCCCTGAGTCAAAATCCATGAGCGGATGCAAGGGATGCCCATGCTTCACCCATGGGACACCTCCCTGAGTCAAAATCCATGAGCGGATGCAAGGGATGCCCCTGCTTCACCCATGGGACACCTCCCTGAGTCAAAATGCAGGAGTGGATGCAAGGGATGCCCCTGCTTCACCCATGGGACACCTCCCTGAGTCAAAATCCAAGAGTGGATGCAAGGGATGCCCCTGCTTCACCCATGGGACACCTCCCTGAGTCAAAATCCATGAGTGGATGCAAGGGATGCCCCTGCTTCACCCATGCGACACCTCCCTGACTCAAAATCCATGAGCGGATGCAAGGGATGCCCCTGCTTCACCCATGCGACACCTCCCTGAGTCAAAATCCATGAGCGGATGCAAGGGATGCCCCCGCTTCACCCATGGGACACCTCCCTGAGTCAAAATCCATGAGCGGATGCAAGGGACGCCCCTGCTTCACCCATGCGACACCTCCCTGAGTGAAAATCCATGAGTGGATGCAAGGGATGCCCCAGCTTCACCCATGCGACACCTCCCTGAGTCAAAATCCATGAGTGGATGCAAGGGATGCCCATGCATCACCCATGCGACACCTCCCTGAGTCAAAATCCATGAGCGGATGCAAGGGACGCCCCTGCTTCACCCATGGGACACCTCCCTGAGTCAAAATCCATGAGTGGAATGCAAGGGACGCCCCTGCTTCACCCATGCGACACCTCCCTGAGTCAAAATCCATGAGCGGATGCAAGGGACGCCCCTGCTTCACCCATGGGACACCTCCCTGAGTCAAAATTCATGAGTGGATGCAAGGGATGCCCATGCTTCACCCATGCGGCACCTCCCTGAGTCAAAATCCATGAGCGGATGCAAGGGATGCCCCTGCTTCACCCATGGGACACCTCCCTGAGTCAAAATCCATGAGTGGATGCAAGGGATGCCCATGCTTCACCCATGCGACACCTCCCTGAGTCAAAATCCATGAGCGGATGCAAGGGATGCCCCTGCTTCACCCATGCGACACCTCCCTGAGTCAAAATCCATGAGCGGATGCAAGGGATGCCCATGCTTCACCCATGGGACACCTCCCTGAGTCAAAATCCATGAGCGGATGCAAGGGATGCCCATGCTTCACCCAGGCGACACCTCCCTGAGTCAAAATCCATGAGTGGATGCAAGGGACGCCCCTGCTTCACCCATGCGACACCTCCCTGAGTCAAAATCCATGAGTGGATGCAAGGGACGCCCCTGCTTCACCCATGGGACACCTCCCTGAGTCAAAATCCATGAGCGGATGCAAGGGATGCCCATGCTTCACCCATGCGACACCTCCCTGAGTCAAAATCCATGAGTGGATGCAAGGGACGCCCATACTTCACCCATGGGACACCTCCCTGAGTCAAAATCCATGAGTGGATGCAAGGGATGCCCATGCTTCACCCATGGGACACCTCCCTGAGTCAAAATCCATGAGCGGATGCAAGGGATGCCCATGCTTCATCCATGGGACACCTCCCTGAGTCAAAATCCATGAGGGGATGCAAGGGATGCCCCTGCTTCACCCATGCGACACCTCCCTGAGTCAAAATTCATGAGTGGATGCAAGGGACGCCCCTGCTTCACCCATGGGACACCTCCCTGAGTCAAAATCCATGAGTGGATGCAAGGGATGCCCCTGCTTCACCCATGCGACACCTCCCTGAGTCAAAATCCATGAGCGGATGCAAGGGATGCCCCTGCTTCACCCATGCGACACCTCCCTGTGTCAAAATCCATGAGCGGATGCAAGGGATGCCCCTGCTTCACCCATGAGACACCTCCCTGAGTCAAAATCCATGAGCGGATGCAAGGGATGCCCCTGCTTCACCCATGGGACACCTCCCTGAGTCAAAATCCATGAGCGGATGCAAGGGATGCCCATGCTTCACCCATGCGACACCTCCCTGAGTCAAAATCCATGAGCGGATGCAAGGGATGCCCATGCTTCACCCATGCGACACCTCCCTGAGTCAAAATCCATGAGCCGATGCAACGGATGCCCCTGCTTCACCCATGGGACACCTCCCTGAGTCAAAATCCATGAGCGGATTCAAGGGACGCCCCTGCTTCACCCATGGGACACCTCCCTGAGTCAAAATCCATGAGTGGATGCAAGGGATGCCCCTGCTTCACCCATGCGACACCTCCCTGAGTAAAAATCCATGAGCGGATGCAAGGGATGCCCCTGCTTCACCCATGCGACACCTCCCTGAGTCAAAATCCATGAGCGGATGCAAGGGACGCCCCTGCTTCACCCATGGGACACCTCCCTGAGTCAAAATCCATGAGTGGACGCAAGGGACGCCCCCTGCTTCACCCATGCGACACCTCCCTGAGTCAAAATCCATGAGCGGATGCAAGGGATGCCCCTGCTTCACCCATGCGACACCGCCCTGAGTCAAAATCCATGAGCGGATGCAAGGGATGCCCATGCTTCACCCATGCGTCACCTCCCTGAGTCAAAATCCATGAGTGGATGCAAGGGATGCCCCTGCTTCACCCATGCGACACCTCCCTGAGTCAAAATCCATGAGCGGATGCAAGGGATGCCCATGCTTCACCCATGGGACACCTCCCTGAGTCAAAATCCATGAGTGGATGCAAGGGATGCCCCTGCTTCACCCATGCGACACCTCCCTGAGTCAAAATCCATGAGCGGATGCAAGGGACGCCCCTGCTTCACCCATGCAACACCTCCCTGAGTCAAAATCCATGAGCGGATGCAAGGGATGCCCATGCTTCACCCATGGGACACCTCCCTGAGTCAAAATCCATGAGTGGATGCAAGGGACGCCCCTGCTTCACCCATGCGACACCTCCCTGAGTCAAAATCCATGAGCGGATGCAAGGGATGCCCATGCTTCACCCATGGGACACCTCCCTGAGTCAAAATCGATGAGTGGATGCAAGGGACGACCCTGCTTCACCCATGGGACACCTCCCTGAGTAAAAATCCATGAGCGGATGCAAGGGATGCCCCTGCTTCACCCATGCGACACCTCCCTGAGTCAAAATCCATGAGCGGATGCAAGGGATGCCCCTGCTTCACCCATGCGACACCTCCCTGAGTCAAAATCCATGAGTGGATGCAAGGGACGCCCCTGCTTCACCCATGGGACACCTCCCTGAGTCAAAATTCATGAGCGGATGCAAGGGATGCCCCTGCTTCACCCATGCGACACCTCCCTGAGTCAAAATCCATGAGTGGATGCAAGGGATGCCCATGCTTCACCCATGCGACACCTCCCTGAGTCAAAATCCATGAGCGGATGCAAGGGATGCCCCTGCTTCACCCATGCGACACCTCCCTGAGTCAAAATCCATGAGCGGATGCAAGGGATGCCCCTGCTTCACCCATGCGACACCTCCCTGAGTCAAAATCCATGAGCGGATGCAAGGGATGCCCCTGCTTCACCCATGCGACACCTCCCTGAGTCAAAATCCATGAGTGGATGCAAGGGATGCCCCTGCTTCACCCATGCGACACCTCCCTGAGTCAAAATCCATGAGCGGATGCAAGGGATGCCCATGCTTCACCCATGGGACACCTCCCTGAGTCAAAATCCATGAGCGGATGCAAGGGATGCCCCTGCTTCACCCATGGGACACCTCCCTGAGTCAAAATCCATGAGCGGATGCAAGGGATGCCCCTGCTTCACCCATGCGACACCTCCCTGAGTCAAAATCCATGAGTGGATGCAAGGGACGCCCATGCTTCACCCATGGGACACCTCCCTGATTTAAAATCCATGAGCGGATGCAAGGGAGGCCCCTGCTTCACCCATGCGACACCTCCCTGAGTCAAAATCCATGAGCGGATGCAAGGGATGCCCCTGCTTCACCCATGGGACACCTCCCTGAGTCAAAATCCATGAGTGGATGCAAGGGATGCCCCTGCTTCACCCATGCGACACCTCCCTGAGTCAAAATCCATGAGCGGATGCAAGGGACGCCCCTGCTTCACCCATGCGACACCTCCCTGAGTCAAAATCCATGAGTGGATGCAAGGGACGCCCCTGCTTCACCCATGGGACACCTCCCTGAGTCAAAATCCATGAGCGGATGCAAGGGACGCCCCTGCTTCACCCATGGGACACCTCCCTGAGTCAAAATCCATAAGCGGATGCAAGGGATGCCCCTGCTTCACCCATGCGACACCTCCCTGAGTCAAAATCCATGAGCGGATGCAAGGGACGCCTCTGCTTCACCCATGCGACACCTCCCTGAGTCAAAATCCATGAGCGGATGCAAGGGATGCCCATGCTTCACCCATGGGACACCTCCCTGAGTCAAAATCCATGAGTGGATGCAAGGGATGCCCCTGCTTCACCCATGCGACCCCTCCCTGAGTCAAAATCCATGAGTGGATGCAAGGGATGCCCATGCTTCACCCATGCGACACCTCCCTGAGTAAAAATCCATGAGCGGATGCAAGGGATGCCCCTGCTTCACCCATAGGACACCTCACTGAGTCAAAATCCATGAGTGGATGCAAGGGATGCCCCTGCTTCACCCATGCGACACCTCCCTGAGTCAAAATCCATGAGCGGATGCAAGGGATGTCCATGCTTCACCCATGCGACACCTCCCTGAGTCGAAATCCATGAGCGGATGCAAGGGATGCCCCTGCTTCACCCATGCGACACCTCCCTGAGTCAAAATCCATGAGCGGATGCAAGGGACGCCCATGCTTCACCCATGGGACACCTCCCTGAGTCAAAATCCATGAGTGGATGCAAGGGATGCCCCTGCTTCACCCATGCGACACCTCCCTGAGTCAAAATCCATGAGCGGATGCAAGGGATGCCCCGGCTTCACCCATGCGACACCTCCCTGAGTCAAAATCCATGAGCGGATGCAAGGGCTGCCCCTGCTTCACCCATGCGACACCTCCCTGAGTCAAAATCCATGAGCGGATGCAAGGGATGCCCATGCTTCACCCATGGGACACCTCCCTGAGTCAAAATCCATGAGTGGATGCAAGGGATGCCCCTGCTTCACCCATGCGACCCCTCCCTGAGTCAAAATCCATGAGTGGATGGAAGGGATGCCCATGCTTCACCCATGCGACACCTCCCTGAGTAAAAATCCATGAGCGGATGCAAGGGATGCCCCTGCTTCACCCATGGGACACCTCACTGAGTCAAAATCCATGAGTGGATGCAAGGGATGCCCCTGCTTCACCCATGCGACACCTCCCTGAGTCAAAATCCATGAGCGGATGCAAGGGATGCCCATGCTTCACCCATGGGACACCTCCCTGAGTCAAAATCCATGAGTGGATGCAAGGGATGCCCATGCTTCACCCATGCGACACCTCCCTGAGTCAAAATCCATGAGTGGATGCAAGGGATGCCCATGCTTCACCCATGGGACACCTCCCTGAGTCAAAATCCATGAGCGGATGCAAGGGATGCCCCTGCTTCACCCATGGGACACCTCCCTGAGTCAAAATCCATGAGTGGATGCAAGGGAAGCCCATGCTTCACCCATGGGACACCTCCCTGAGTCAAAATCCATGAGTGGATGCAAGGGATGCCCATGCTTCACCCATGCGACACCTCCCTGAGTCAAAATCCATGAGTGGATGCAAGGGATGCCCCTGCTTCACCCATGCGACACCTCCCTGAGTCAAAATCCATGAGCGGATGCAAGGGATGCCCATGCTTCACCCATGCGACACCTCCCTGAGTCAAAATCCATGAGCGGATGCAAGGGATGACCCTGCTTCACCCATGGGACACCTCCCTGAGTCAAAATCCATGAGCGGATGCAAGGGATGCCCCTGCTTCACCCATGGGACACCTCCCTGAGTCAAAATCCATGAGCAGATGCAAGGGACGCCCCTGCTTCACCCATGCGACACCTCCCTGAGTCAAAATCCATGAGTGGATGCAAGGGATGCCCCAGCTTCACCCATGCGACACCTCCCGGAGTCAAAATCCATGAGTGGATGCAAGGGATGCCCATGCTTCACCCATGCGACACCTCCCCGAGTCAAAATTCATGAGCGGATGCAAGGGATGCCCCTGCTTCACCCATGCGACACCTCCCTGAGTCAAAATCCATGAGCGGATGCAAGGGATGCCCATGCTTCACCCATGGGACACCTCCCTGAGTCAAAATCCATGAGCGGATGCAAGGGATGCCCATGCTTCACCCATGCGACACCTCCCTGAGTCAAAATCCATGAGTGGATGCAAGGGATGCCCATGCTTCACCCATGGGACACCTCCCTGAGTCAAAATCCATGAGCGGATGCAAGGGATGCCCCTGCTTCACCCATGGGACACCTCCCTGAGTCAAAATCCATGAGCGGATGCAAGGGAAGCCCATGCTTCACCCATGGGACACCTCCCTGAGTCAAAATCCATGAGCGGATGCAAGGGACGCCCCTGCTTCACCCATGGGACACCTCCCTGAGTCAAAATCCATGAGCGGATGCAAGGGATGCCCATGCTTCACCCATGGGACACCTCCCTGAGTCAAAATCCATGAGCGGATGCAAGGGATGCCCATGCTTCACCCATGCGACACCTCCCTGAGTCAAAATCCATGAGCGGATGCAAGGGATGCCCCTGCTTCACCCATGCGACACCTCCCTGAGCCAAAATCCATGAGCGGATGCAAGGGTCGCCCAGGCTTCACCCATGGGACACCTCCCTGAGTCAAAATCCATGAACGGATGCAAGGGACGCCCCTGATTCACCCATGCGACCCCTCCCTGAGTCAAAATCCATGAGCGGATGCAAGGGATGCCCCTGCTTCACCCATGGGACACCTCCCTGAGTCAAAATCCATGAGCGGATAAAAGGGATGCCCCTGCTTCACCCATGCAACACCTCCCTGAGTCAAAATCCATGAGCGGATGCAAGGGATGCCCATGCTTCACCCATGGGACACCTCCCTGAGTCAAAATCCATGAGCGGATGCAAGGGATGCCCCTGCTTCACCCATGGGACACCTCCCTGAGTCAAAATGCATGAGTGGATGCAAGGGATGCCCCTGCTTCACCCATGGGAAACCTCCCTGAGTCAAAATCCAAGAGTGGATGCAAGGGATGCCCCTGCTTCACCCATGCGACACCTCCCTGAGTCAAAATTCATGAGCGGATGCAAGGGATGCCCCTGCTTCACCCATGCGACACCTCCCTGAGTCAAAATCCATGAGCGGATGCAAGGGATGCCCATGCTTCACCCATGGGACACCTCCCTGAGTCAAAATCCATGAGTGGATGCAAGGGATGCCCATGCTTCACCCATGCGACACCTCCCTGAGTCAAAATCCATGAGTGGATGCAAGGGATGCCCATGCTTCACCCATGGGACACCTCCCTGAGTCAAAATCCATGAGCGGATGCAAGGGATGCCCCTGCTTCACCCATGGGACACCTCCCTGAGTCAAAATCCATGAGTGGATGCAAGGGACGCCCATGCTTCACCCATGGGACACCTCCCTGAGTCAAAATCCATGAGCGGATGCAAGGGACGCCCCTGCTTCACCCATGGGACACCTCCCTGAGCCGAAATCCATGAGCGGATGCAAGGGATGCCCATGCTTCACCCATGGGACACCTCCCTGAGTCAAAATCCATGAGCGGATGCAAGGGATGCCCATGCTTCACCCATGCGACACCTCCCTGAGTCAAAATCCATGAGCGGATGCAAGGGATGCCCCTGCTTCACCCATGCGACACCTCCCTAAGTCAAAATCCATGAGCGGATGCAAGGGTCGCCCAGGCTTCACCCATGGGACACCTCCCTGAGTCAAAATCCATGAGCGGATGCAAGGGACGCCCTTGCTTCACCCATGCGACACCTCCCTGAGTCAAAATCCATGAGCGGATGCAAGGGATGCCCCTGCTTCACCCATGGGACACCTCCCTGAGTCAAAATCCATGAGCGGATGCAAGGGATGCCCCTGCTTCACCCATGCGACACCTCCCTGAGTCAAAATCCATGAGCGGATGCAAGGGATGCCCATGCTTCACCCATGGGACACCTCCCTGAGTCAAAATCCATGAGCGGATGCAAGGGATGCCCCTGCTTCACCCATGGGACACCTCCCTGAGTCAAAATGCAGGAGTGGATGCAAGGGATGCCCCTGCTTCACCCATGGGACACCTCCCTGAGTCAAAATCCAAGAGTGGATGCAAGGGATGCCCCTGCTTCACCCATGGGACACCTCCCTGAGTCAAAATCCATGAGTGGATGCAAGGGATGCCCCTGCTTCACCCATGCGACACCTCCCTGACTCAAAATCCATGAGCGGATGCAAGGGATGCCCCTGCTTCACCCATGCGACACCTCCCTGAGTCAAAATCCATGAGCGGATGCAAGGGATGCCCCCGCTTCACCCATGGGACACCTCCCTGAGTCAAAATCCATGAGCGGATGCAAGGGACGCCCCTGCTTCACCCATGCGACACCTACCTGAGTGAAAATCCATGAGTGGATGCAAGGGATGCCCCAGCTTCACCCATGCGACACCTCCCTGAGTCAAAATCCATGAGTGGATGCAAGGGATGCCCATGCATCACCCATGCGACACCTCCCTGAGTCAAAATCCATGAGCGGATGCAATGGACGCCCCTGCTTCACCCATGGGACACCTCCCTGAGTCAAAATCCATGAGTGGAATGCAAGGGACGCCCCTGCTTCACCCATGCGACACCTCCCTGAGTCAAAATCCATGAGCGGATGCAAGGGACGCCCCTGCTTCACCCATGGGACACCTCCCTGAGTCAAAATTCATGAGTGGATGCAAGGGATGCCCATGCTTCACCCATGCGGCACCTCCCTGAGTCAAAATCCATGAGCGGATGCAAGGGATGCCCCTGCTTCACCCATGGGACACCTCCCTGAGTCAAAATCCATGAGTGGATGCAAGGGATGCCCATGCTTCACCCATGCGACACCTCCCTGAGTCAAAATCCATGAGCGGATGCAAGGGATGCCCCTGCTTCACCCATGCGACACCTCCCTGAGTCAAAATCCATGAGCGGATGCAAGGGATGCCCATGCTTCACCCATGGGACACCTCCCTGAGTCAAAATCCATGAGCGGATGCAAGGGATGCCCATGCTTCACCCAGGCGACACCTCCCTGAGTCAAAATCCATGAGTGGATGCAAGGGACGCCCCTGCTTCACCCATGCGACACCTCCCTGAGTCAAAATCCATGAGTGGATGCAAGGGACGCCCCTGCTTCACCCATGGGACACCTCCCTGAGTCAAAATCCATGAGCGGATGCAAGGGATGCCCATGCTTCACCCATGCGACACCTCCCTGAGTCAAAATCCATGAGTGGATGCAAGGGACGCCCATACTTCACCCATGGGACACCTCCCTGAGTCAAAATCCATGAGTGGATGCAAGGGATGCCCATGCTTCACCCATGGGACACCTCCCTGAGTCAAAATCCATGAGCGGATGCAAGGGATGCCCATGCTTCATCCATGGGACACCTCCCTGAGTCAAAATACATGAGCGGATGCAAGGGATGCCCCTGCTTCACCCATGCGACACCTCCCTGAGTCAAAATTCATGAGTGGATGCAAGGGACGCCCCTGCTTCACCCATGGGACACCTCCCTGAGTCAAAATCCATGAGTGGATGCAAGGGATGCCCCTGCTTCACCCATGCGACACCTCCCTGAGTCAAAATCCATGAGCGGATGCAAGGGATGCCCCTGCTTCACCCATGCGACACCTCCCTGTGTCAAAATCCATGAGCGGATGCAAGGGATGCCCCTGCTTCACCCATGAGACACCTCCCTGAGTCAAAATCCATGAGCGGATGCAAGGGATGCCCCTGCTTCACCCATGGGACACCTCCCTGAGTCAAAATCCATGAGCGGATGCAAGGGATGCCCATGCTTCACCCATGCGACACCTCCCTGAGTCAAAATCCATGAGCGGATGCAAGGGATGCCCATGCTTCACCCATGCGACACCTTCCTGAGTCAAAATCCATGAGCCGATGCAACGGATGCCCCTGCTTCACCCATGGGACACCTCCCTGAGTCAAAATCCATGAGCGGATTCAAGGGACGCCCCTGCTTCACCCATGGGACACCTCCCTGAGTCAAAATCCATGAGTGGATGCAAGGGATGCCCCTGCTTCACCCATGCGACACCTCCCTGAGTAAAAATCCATGAGCGGATGCAAGGGATGCCCCTGCTTCACCCATGCGACACCTCCCTGAGTCAAAATCCATGAGCGGATGCAAGGGACGCCCCTGCTTCACCCATGGGACACCTCCCTGAGTCAAAATCCATGAGTGGACGCAAGGGACGCCCCCTGCTTCACCCATGCGACACCTCCCTGAGTCAAAATCCATGAGCGGATGCAAGGGATGCCCCTGCTTCACCCATGCGACACCGCCCTGAGTCAAAATCCATGAGCGGATGCAAGGGATGCCCATGCTTCACCCATGCGTCACCTCCCTGAGTCAAAATCCATGAGTGGATGCAAGGGATGCCCCTGCTTCACCCATGCGACACCTCCCTGAGTCAAAATCCATGAGCGGATGCAAGGGATGCCCATGCTTCACCCATGGGACACCTCCCTGAGTCAAAATCCATGAGTGGATGCAAGGGATGCCCCTGCTTCACCCATGCGACACCTCCCTGAGTCAAAATCCATGAGCGGATGCAAGGGACGCCCCTGCTTCACCCATGCAACACCTCCCTGAGTCAAAATCCATGAGCGGATGCAAGGGATGCCCATGCTTCACCCATGGGACACCTCCCTGAGTCAAAATCCATGAGTGGATGCAAGGGACGCCCCTGCTTCACCCATGCGACACCTCCCTGAGTCAAAATCCATGAGCGGATGCAAGGGATGCCCATGCTTCACCCATGGGACACCTCCCTGAGTCAAAATCGATGAGTGGATGCAAGGGACGACCCTGCTTCACCCATGGGACACCTCCCTGAGTAAAAATCCATGAGCGGATGCAAGGGATGCCCCTGCTTCACCCATGCGACACCTCCCTGAGTCAAAATCCATGAGCGGATGCAAGGGATGCCCCTGCTTCACCCATGCGACACCTCCCTGAGTCAAAATCCATGAGTGGATGCAAGGGACGCCCCTGCTTCACCCATGGGACACCTCCCTGAGTCAAAATTCATGAGCGGATGCAAGGGATGCCCCTGCTTCACCCATGCGACACCTCCCTGAGTCAAAATCCATGAGTGGATGCAAGGGATGCCCATGCTTCACCCATGCGACACCTCCCTGAGTCAAAATCCATGAGCGGATGCAAGGGATGCCCCTGCTTCACCCATGCGACACCTCCCTGAGTCAAAATCCATGAGCGGATGCAAGGGATGCCCCTGCTTCACCCATGCGACACCTCCCTGAGTCAAAATCCATGAGCGGATGCAAGGGATGCCCCTGCTTCACCCATGCGACACCTCCCTGAGTCAAAATCCATGAGTGGATGCAAGGGATGCCCCTGCTTCACCCATGCGACACCTCCCTGAGTCAAAATCCATGAGCGGATGCAAGGGATGCCCATGCTTCAACCATGGGACACCTCCCTGAGTCAAAATCCATGAGCGGATGCAAGGGATGCCCCTGCTTCACCCATGGGACACCTCCCTGAGTCAAAATCCATGAGCGGATGCAAGGGATGCCCCTGCTTCACCCATGCGACACCTCCCTGAGTCAAAATCCATGAGTGGATGCAAGGGACGCCCATGCTTCACCCATGGGACACCTCCCTGATTTAAAATCCATGAGCGGATGCAAGGGATGCCCCTGCTTCACCCATGCGACACCTCCCTGAGTCAAAATCCATGAGCGGATGCAAGGGATGCCCCTGCTTCACCCATGGGACACCTCCCTGAGTCAAAATCCATGAGTGGATGCAAGGGATGCCCCTGCTTCACCCATGCGACACCTCCCTGAGTCAAAATCCATGAGCGGATGCAAGGGACGCCCCTGCTTCACCCATGCGACACCTCCCTGAGTCAAAATCCATGAGTGGATGCAAGGGACGCCCCTGCTTCACCCATGGGACACCTCCCTGAGTCAAAATCCATGAGCGGATGCAAGGGACGCCCCTGCTTCACCCATGGGACACCTCCCTGAGTCAAAATCCATAAGCGGATGCAAGGGATGCCCCTGCTTCACCCATGCGACACCTCCCTGAGTCAAAATCCATGAGCGGATGCAAGGGACGCCTCTGCTTCACCCATGCGACACCTCCCTGAGTCAAAATCCATGAGCGGATGCAAGGGATGCCCATGCTTCACCCATGGGACACCTCCCTGAGTCAAAATCCATGAGTGGATGCAAGGGATGCCCCTGCTTCACCCATGCGACCCCTCCCTGAGTCAAAATCCATGAGTGGATGCAAGGGATGCCCATGCTTCACCCATGCGACACCTCCCTGAGTAAAAATCCATGAGCGGATGCAAGGGATGCCCCTGCTTCACCCATGGGACACCTCACTGAGTCAAAATCCATGAGTGGATGCAAGGGATGCCCCTGCTTCACCCATGCGACACCTCCCTGAGTCAAAATCCATGAGCGGATGCAAGGGAT
Organism: Triturus cristatus; assembly: GCF_964204655.1. Taxonomy (NCBI): domain Eukaryota; kingdom Metazoa; phylum Chordata; class Amphibia; order Caudata; family Salamandridae; genus Triturus; species Triturus cristatus. The sequence continues at coordinate 1,694,399,908 of NC_140591.1, forward strand.
GTCCATGCTTCACCCATGCGACACCTCCCTGAGTCGAAATCCATGAGCGGATGCAAGGGATGCCCCTGCTTCACCCATGCGACACCTCCCTGAGTCAAAATCCATGAGCGGATGCAAGGGACGCCCATGCTTCACCCATGGGACACCTCCCTGAGTCAAAATCCATGAGTGGATGCAAGGGATGCCCCTGCTTCACCCATGCGACACCTCCCTGAGTCAAAATCCATGAGCGGATGCAAGGGATGCCCTGGCTTCACCCATGCGACACCTCCCTGAGTCAAAATCCATGAGCGGATGCAAGGGCTGCCCCTGCTTCACCCATGCGACACCTCCCTGAGTCAAAATCCATGAGCGGATGCAAGGGATGCCCATGCTTCACCCATGGGACACCTCCCTGAGTCAAAATCCATGAGTGGATGCAAGGGATGCCCCTGCTTCACCCATGCGACCCCTCCCTGAGTCAAAATCCATGAGTGGATGGAAGGGATGCCCATGCTTCACCCATGCGACACCTCCCTGAGTAAAAATCCATGAGCGGATGCAAGGGATGCCCCTGCTTCACCCATGGGACACCTCACTGAGTCAAAATCCATGAGTGGATGCAAGGGATGCCCCTGCTTCACCCATGCGACACCTCCCTGAGTCAAAATCCATGAGCGGATGCAAGGGATGTCCGTGCTTCACCCATGCGACACCTCCCTGAGTCGAAATCCATGAGCGGATGCAAGGGATGCCCCTGCTTCACCCATGCGACACCTCCCTGAGTCAAAATCCATGAGCGGATGCAAGGGACGCCCATGCTTCACCCATGGGACACCTCCCTGAGTCAAAATCCATGAGTGGATGCAAGGGATGCCCCTGCTTCACCCATGCGACACCTCCCTGAGTCAAAATCCATGAGCGGATGCAAGGGATGCCCCGGCTTCACCCATGCGACACCTCCCTGAGTCAAAATCCATGAGCGGATGCAAGGGATGCCCATGCTTCACCCATGGGACACCTCCCTGAGTCAAAATCCATGAGCGGATGCAAGGGCTGCCCCTGCTTCACCCATGCGACACCTTCCTGACAAAACGTAACGCAAGATAGTGCTAAGCGCTGCCTTATGTTACTTTTTTGAAAACTTTCAAGCAAAGCCACACAAATCGGATTTGCATGGCTTTTTAAATTACAAATAACATTTTGCAACATGGCTGAGCCCAACAAGTGGCTTATTCACGACGCAAAATATTAGTAAATCTGGGTCCCAGTTTTGACATCCGGGGAGTGTTTAAGGCACAGGGAACTCCTGCCACATTTTAATATTTGTGTATATAAATGAAACATATAGCAGCAAGAAAATAGAGGAGGTTGACAGAGAGGGGAAGAAAGAAAGAAAGTTGGTTATCTGAGGTAAGAGGGGAAACCGATATAGGAAGAGAGGAAGAGATAACAAGAGTGGGAGGTGAAAAGTGAAACAGAGATAGCAAGGGTAGTAGAAAAAGAGAGAGTGTAAAAAAAGAAAGAGAGATACAAGACCAGAGAGAGAGGAAAAGGGGGGAGAAAGAGAGATAAAAAGGACAAATGATTAAAGAAAGGAGGAGGGAAAGTGAGAGAGAAAACAAGAATGGCAATGAGATGGGAAGAGGGAAATAAAGGAAGAGAGAAATTAGAGAGAATACATAATAGATACTTAGGAAAGGGAATAGCAAAATAGATGTTCACATACATTTGTAGTGAGAGACAGCAGTATAGTGACAGGCAAAGACTGATTTAGAAAAAACCACGGAGTGCGAAAGAGGAATGGAGAAATATAGAGTGAAGGGGGATTAGAGTCGAGGAGAAAGAGTGGGGACAAGACAGATACAGAGGGAGAGAGGGGGAAGAAGACAGAGAATGATGGATCTGTAAACATCATTCGATCCTAACTATCAAGATAAGGTACCATCATGCATCCATTGACCAGGTTCCAGAGGTTTCAGTGCCTCTTAACACACATTTAGAAGTTGTGACCATTTGTTATCATCAGGAAGGAAGACTACAGACCAGAAGACCTGCACATTTCTTCCATATGTTTATAACAGGGTTGTAACACAGACACCTACAGCCTGTGCGGTGCAGATGGGCTCCAGCTCTACAGAGGCACCACCATTCAACCCAAGACCAATGAATATATGTGTGACATATGGGAGTCTTGTGGATCCCCTCCTTCCATTCTGCAGGGGGGCCTCCATCACTTCACAATTTACCAAACAAATGAGATTTTACAATAATACAGATGACACACAGCTGTTCTTGTACAGAGGATTTTACAAAGGGGGTTAACACATCTAAATAGAGCACGTTAGGTTCACCCTAGACTAGACTAAGCTCATGAGCTACTGGGATCTTCACAGCTGCCTGCAGGTTGCTCTCCAGTGTGCAGCCCAGACTATTACATTAGACATTTTTGCTCGAATGAAATAATATATGTAAAATAAAACTGAGTTTTTATTAAATATGAACATGTGTGTATTTTCAGAACTCATACGTTCATGTTTGTAGAACAATGGTTTTATTTGTGAAATATATTTAAAGCTGATATGTGAGTGATTAATCATGTGGCATTGGGCAAACAGATTATTAATGCCATAACCTTTGGTGCCAGAGGCTTTGGGTTATATATTATCCATTAAAGGCATGTGAAACTGATAAACCCTTTTCACACTGCAAGTGGCCACTAATGTAGTCTTGTGTGGTATGGCCACTAAAACAACACTAATAATATGAGTACCTCCTCATCCTTTTCATTTAACATAAGTAGCTCTTGCTACAGAAGAATTTGGAGATTCCTGCCCTAAACATAAATAAATAGTGAGCCTACGCTAAGACTTATACATTTCTTCTCTAAACTAAGGCTGGAGTGCAAGTTATATATGGTTGGAAATATCCACACTGCCCCATTAGCAAAAGTTAAGACCCTGGGCATTACCCAAATCTAGATACTGTCCATTAACACTACTCCCTACCAGACATCCAACATCGGCCTTCCAGTACTACCTTTCACTGCTGGACTCAATAGGTAGATTTTGAGCCAAGCTCATTGTACTATCATGGCGACACCTTTCTGTGGTACTCATTCACTTTGTCTTCCTAGCCCTAGGCAGTCCTCAGAAAGCACGTTATTTGAGGCTTATATGGGACCAAGGGCAAAACATTTTGGTGAGGCACCATAAACTAGGAATTTTATCTGCTTTGGAAGGGTGGAATGCTGATTGAATCTGACATTCAAATGTGTGATTTACAGGTTACATATAGATATCTGCAGCAGGCACATCAACTGAGAGATATGTACCAATTGCACACTCAAAGAAAGAATGCACTTAGAAAGTAGTGGAGTGCTAGAACTAAGCACTGTTCATGTGTTATTTTGTTATTGTGGACTTTGAAGGTCACGAGGTGGCAAGTGACATTTGTGCATTACAAATAAACCCAGCGTACCCCTGTAACATTTCCCCTTATCGTCTAGAACCAACCTATCCCTTCCTTGTCGTCCCTCGCATCCAATTACCCCCTCAATGTATGTTCTGATGCGTGTTTATGAACACTAGGATGTGTCAAGCATAGGAAAGAGTGCCCATCTGTCCTCTTTGCTCTCCTAAACAGCAAGATACTGGCTCCTGCATAACACCTCTCTGCATGAGGCAAAAACCACAAATCCACAAGTAGACCTAGTTATGTTTATTTTAGTGTGAGCCGCTGAGCTCAAATGTTGTCAGCTCAAGAACAGGGTCCTGTCCAGAATGGGGCTTGAGTCAAGCAGCTTTAGTTGCCCCCTCATGTGAAGGTCCGGTCTGAAAGTTGAGTATGATACTGAAGAGCCATCTCTTCCACCAAACATTTCACTTAAGGGGTTATTAATAATACAGCTTTTGTTTCTCTTCCCCTCTCATGTTCAGCCGGGGCTAAGAAGCAACCGACATTTGTACTAACACCTCACAAACACAATACATTTATTATCTACTGGCGGTCGCCAGTAGATAGTTATAGTTGGGACCTATTTTCCATAGGAAATTCACATCATTCTATTTCCAATAACTTTGGCGCCGGTTGATGAATCTTCACGAAATTTTCAAAACTCGTGGGGCGCTCAGGTTCGCTCCTATCATGAAAGTTTTGGGGTGATTCGGAAAGCGGGGACTAAGAAAAAAGGGGGGTCCCAAAACATGTTTTCCCCATGCAATTTCCCATAGGAAACTTTAGACACGGCTACAGCCCGAACTGCTGAACGGAATTACACCAAATTTGGCAAAAAGGTAGCCCTTGGTTCAGAAAGAGGCCTTTTTCATAAATGGTGTAAATCCGTTAAGTAGTTGCTGAGAAAATCAAAAGTAAAAATACATATATATCTATGACCGCGGAGGATCTGCGCACCCTCCCGATCACGAGTTTTATGCTAATTGGCTGTCAACACTCCAAACCAGGAAGTGTTGGCAGCTATCTTGTGCCTCGGTAGAACCGAGGCACAAGACATCAGTAAAACTAAGGCGCAAAACGCAAAGAGGGGGCAGGGTAGAAAATCCTGACCCCCTAGGCCTGCTTAGGGGTTCCCACAACCCCGGGCCCCCGGCCACATTTTTTAAAAATGAAAATCGGCAAAATCCGTGCAAGGTGCGCGGATCCTGCGGAGAAAAGAAAAACCGTGCCGGCTCCCGCGCTTCGTTGCTATTTAGCCCCCGGGGGGGCCAAGTCCCGGGGCAATATTGTTATGTAATGGGGGGCCCAGAGGGGCCCCCCAGCCCCGGGGACCTCCACTCGCTGGGCTTTATGAATTTATGTGGGGGGGCTCACAGCCCCCCTGCCCCGGGGACTGCCACCCCCCGGGGATTCGAAAATAAATCGGTGGGGGAGCTCAAAGGACCCCCAAGCCCCAGGGACCGCCATCCCAGGGGCTTTAAGACAATGTATGCGGGGGGCTCATGGCCCCCCACTGACCCAGGGACCGCCACCCCCGGGGCTTGTGTTGTTGTAAAATTTCAACAACAAAAAAAACCTGTGTGGGGGGGCTCAAGCCCCCCCACACACCCCGGGGACCGCAACCTCCCCGGGGCTCTAAATATTATTATTGGGGTCCGTCACGGACCCCCCAGCACTGGGTATCACCACCTCCCTGGGGCTTTTGAAATGATGGGAGGGGACCGTGCGGCCCCCCCTCCTGGAGCCCTCGATGGCCCTGGGGACCGCCACCCCCCAGGGCCGGCTCTTGCAGTGTCCCGGGGTGCCCATCCCCGGGACACTGTAGTTTGCTATGGCTATGCTCTCTCTTTCAAAATGCAAACCGAATTGCTTTTTCACACGGGGAGCTGCATCTTAGCATCTCCCCATGTGGAAAAGGAATGCCGGGATCCCGAGGGACGCGGGGAGCCGGCGGGACCGTGGGGGGATCGGGGACCCCCCCACGGTCCCCAACGGAGAGGGCCAGCCCCGGGGAATGGGGTCCCCGGGGCAACAAGTGGGCCGGGAAGGGGGCCACGCGGCCCCCCTCCCCAAAATTTTTGTTACAACAAAAAATACATAAAAAAACAAAGGCCAGCTCCGGGAGATGGGGTCCCCGGGGCCAGAAGTAGCCTGAGGAGGGGGGCAACGCAGCCCCCCTCCAAAAAAATTATAATAAAAAAAAAGGCCATGCCCCGGTGGATGGGATCCCCGGGGCAGATGAAGGCCTCAGGAGGGGAGCCACGCGGCTCCCTTCGAAATTTATTAATTTAAAAATAATAATTAAGGGGCAGGCCCACACAGTCCTATATATAAAAGACCGGCATCTTGCCGGAGGCCACGCCCCCTCCTTGCAGCACTCTGCAAACGCGACCCCTGGCGCGTTTGCAGATGGGGAACAAATTTCCCTTGATTACTGGGGGTCCCTGGGGGCCAACTAGCCCACCAGGAACCTCCAGTATGCGCCAGGGGGCTGCGTTGCAGAGGTGTTCTGAGGCCACGCCCCTTTTTACACCTCTCTGTAACGCAGCTCTGTGGCACTTAATGGAGGTAACTGGTGGGCTAATTGCACCCCAGGGACCCTCAGGATTCAAGGGGAGTTAATCCACAAACTTAAAACCTGCCACGGGGTGCGTTTACACAGTGGTGAATGGAGGGGATGGGGCCTGAGGTAACATGTGCAAAAACGTCCTGTGGCGCGTTTTAAGTTGAGGAATTAATACCTCTTCAATCCTGAGGGTCCCTGGGGGCTAACTAGCCCACCAGGTGCTTCCAGTAAGCTCCACTGCGCTGCGTTGCAGATATGTGGTCATGGCCGTGCCCCTTTTTACACCTCTCTGCAATGCAGGTCTGTTGCACTTACTGGAGGTACCTAGTGGGCTAGTTGGACCCTAGGGACCCTCAGGATTCAAGGGAACCTAATGTCACAACTTAAAATGGCCACTGGGCGCATTTCTTCTTTCTTCACATGTCCTACCTCTGTAGGCATAGTTAGAAACTAGCATTTAAAAAACCTTTGAAATTTACTGAAAAAACCATAGGTTTCAGGCGCGTTACAGCTACAAATTAGCATTTAAAAAACCTTTGAAATTCACTAAAAAAACCATAGGTTTCAGGCACGTTATAGTTAGGAATTAGAATTTTAAAAAAACTTAGAAATTCACTGAAAAAACCATAGGTTTCAGGGGCGTTTCACTCTTACAAAACCATTGAAATGTCCCCGTTATAGTTAGTTCAGCTAACTATAACTCGCGCCCACAATGCACTGCTGATGACGTCACATATTACACCACTCATGACATGGTCAGTGACATCATTCATGACATCACTGATGACATCACAAATGACATCACTGATGACATCATCCTTGTGATAGAGTGGCAGACCTCCTCTCACCCTAATATAACCTTTGATACACACACTCACAAAATAGAAACTAACATTTTCAAAACAATGGACACACCAATACCAGTTACAACTAGGTCTGGGCTAAAATTCTGTTCCGCTCGCGGAAATTGCGATAATTTGACATTTTCGTGTTCCGCGGAAAGCGTGAAAATGTCAAAAATTTCCACAATCCGCATCATACCGGTAATTTTTTTCTTGCTCGCGCTGTAAAAAAATACATTCTCGCGTGCGCGTGATCGCCTTACCTGAATCCCCGGGTTCGCCGACAAGTTTTCACTATCCGGTCGCGTTCTCCACGAGATGTTGGATTGTTGGTAGCCATTTGCGCTGTCTCGCGACAGTTCGCGCCCGCATTAACGTCATTTGTCGCGCAATCACGTCATTTGCCGTGCGATCACGTCTTTCTTCTCGCGATCATGCACAGCAAGAGTATGAGATGATTGAGATCTCGAACACGTCATTCTCCACCGCAAGCGAGAGCGTGAGGACGCGGGCACGTCATATCGAACGCGAGCGGGCGGGACAAGTGAAAACAAGATGGCCGCGCCCGTGAGCAACCGCATGGGTAAGTTGGCGAGCCGCGATCACGCAAAAAATACCGCGAACAGGTGGGAAAAAAAACTTCTGCGTCTTCACGATATTTCCGGCGTGTTTGCGGAGATTTTCAACATTTTCGCAATAGTTTGCGAAAGTGAATTTTGCAAATTCCGCCCACCCCTAGTTACAACACATCTATTCAGTAATTCCAAGATCTACACATACATCCACTCATTCAGCAACAGTCCTATACAGTCACTCATACATGTAGTTACTCATCATATGTACTCATACACCTATACATCCTGTTACTCACTGACACTCATCCATAGAGTTACTCACACACACAGTCACACATGCAAACAAAGTATCAAACATCCATTAAATTGCATATACAGTTATACACACACCACCACACTTACTGCTATATACATTTACACATACTTACTCTCTTAAGCAATGACTTATAGAAACACAGACTAATTTATACAGGAACTCTTCTAATCTCTCACTGTCACATATACTCACTTATATACACCAATACTCACATATACTAGTTTAAAACATATGTAGTTACTCATAAACACACTATTGAGACAGTCATTCATTCACCAATGCACCCATACACACACTCATCCACTCATACAGGCCTGCACACATGCTGTCTTCAACACATACAAACAGTGAGTCACTCATTCAGGCATCTATGCACTACGTAATACCCCCACCGAACCATACAGACACTCACACTCATATTGATACTCAAAAAACAACTAATAACATATAGAGACACTCATGTAGCTACTCACCAAAACATGCAGCTACTTATACACAAAGTGAGAGACTGTTACAGATATTTATATATTTAAACATTACTCACTAACACATGTATTCACTAAGATACACTTAATCAGTCAGTTATACAATCAATTTTTCAAAAAAAATCATCCATTTAGACACTTATATACCCATTTATTCTTCCATCGACCTTGGGATATACATATATAAAACATATTTAATTTTCAGAAAAACACACATTCACTAAATGATGTCATCAGTGATGTCATTAGTGATGTCACTGACCATGTAATGAGTGATGTAATATGTGACATCATCAGCAGTGCATTGTAGGCGCACAAGTTGTAGTTAGCTGAACTAACTATAACGGGGGAATTTCAATGGTTTTGTACGAGTGAAATGTCCAACCAACTATAGCGCCCCTGAAACCTGTGGTTTTTTCAGTGAAAAAAAATATATATATATATATATATATATATATATATATATATTATCTACTGGCGGTCGCCAGTAGATAGTTATAGTTAGGACCGTGTTTCCATAGGAAATCCGCAACATTCTATTTGGAATAACTTTGGCGCCGGTTGACGAATCCTCGCAAAATGTTTAAAATAGGTGGGGCGCTCCGTTCCGCTCCTACCCTGAAAGTCTCGGGGTGATTCATCAAGCGGGGGCCGAGAAAAAAGGGGGGTCCCAAAACGCATTTTTCCCATGCAATTTTCCATAGGGACCTTTAGTCCAAGGTACAGCCCGAACGGCTGAACAGAATTACTTGAAAATTGGCAGAGAGGTAGTCCTCAGGTCAGGGATGTGCCTTTTGCAGGTCTGGTGTCAATCTGTTCAGCAGTTCCTGAGAAAATCAAAAGTAAAATCATATATATATGTGGGCGGAGCCTAACCACACATCTCATCCTGAGATCTGATTGGCTGTCAGCACTTCATCCAAGAAGTGTTGGCAGCCATCTTGGGACCAATATACATGATAGCACCTCATTAAAAAGCATTGCAGTTAATAGAAGGTTTTAAGTCTTTAGTTACATTATAAATCATTTGTTGATGGTACCATACTCATTTTAGGAATTGTGGTATCTTCTAAGGTGATTTCACCATGTGAAAAAGCCTTCTGCTGGAATATCATGATTGAGAGAAAAATATTTTCTCATGCTTTTCCCAAAGAGGTTTGGAAGGTGATCTATAAGCTAAACTGAGAGCTTATTTTCTGTAAATTCACATTATTTTTCTCAGTCATGTGAGAATGAAGTCTGACATTCTCAGTAAAACATGTACATCCAACAAGGGCAGAGACTGTCAGTTGATTCCTTTGTGTTCTACTGCAGCTTCCCAGAGTTTTCTAAAGAACAACTAGAGCGCTAACAGTCCTACTTATGACAAAGTTATGGCACACCTGAAGCCATCTTGATTGGAATAAAGTGGTAACTCTTAAAACATTTAATTTAAAAAGGAACAAAATGAGGGGGTTCATTTTTCCATAAAAAGTATGATTAGTGCTGCAGAAAGAAAAATTAGGACACATTTTGAGTGACTTCTCAAATCCTCTTCTATTTCATTAAAAAATTCTGACATACAGACTGAAACATGCACTTTCAATACCAGCAGCAGTTTCCCCTGGTGAGCAGTAGCTTTACTACAGTGATCTAATGAGCAAAAAGAGTGCTAACATTCTGAATTTATGGCAAATGTGTGACACATCTGAATGCCTTCTTGATGGAATCAAAGTAAAAAACTGAAAGTATTTACTACTGAGGAGACTGCAGTAAATGAGGAAATTAGGAAACTTCATAACAAATAAGTCTTCCAAGATGGCCACCAGAGACAAAAGAGCCCAAATGTAGCCCAAATATCACCCAGATGTAGCCCAAGTATAGCCCAATGACAGAATGTCCCAGAGTGTTCTTAAAAACAACTAGAGCGCTTACTGTCTTCATTATGACAAAAGTATGGCACACCTGAAGCCATCTTGATTGGAATAAACTGGTAACACTAAAAACATTTAATTTAAAAAGGAACACAATGAGGGGGTTCATTTTGCCATAGAAATTATGATTAATGCTGAAGAAAGAAAATGAGGGCACATTTTGAGTGACTTCTCAAATCCTCTTCTATTTCATTAAAACATTCTGACATGCAGACTGAAACATGCACTTTTAATACCAGGTGCAGACTTCCATGGTGAACAGTAGTTTTACTACAGTGATCTAATGAGCAACTAGAGTGCTAACATTCAGAATTTATGGCAAATGTGTGACATATCTGAATACCTTCATGATGGAATCAAAGTAAAAAACTGAAAGCATTTGCTACTGAGGAGACTGCAGTACATGAGGAAATTAGGAAACTTCATAACAAATAAATCTCCCAAGATGGCCACCGGAGGCAAAAGAGCCCAAATGTAGCCCAAAATCACCCAGATGTAGCCCAAATATAGCCCAATGACAGAAGTGTGCAAAACACTTATTATTTTGTGTTTTTGCAGTGTTATATAGTGCAGACTTGTCAGGTATTGGAGTGCTTTACATGAGCATTAGTTACATCACACAAGAACAAATTCATTTTGGTTGTAGACATGGGGAGACTAAGTGATTTGACCAGAATCACAGAATGTCGAGCTGAAGCAGAAACTCCAAACTGGTTCCCCAGTTGCAAAGTCTGCAGCTCTGGAAGTAACACCACATCCTCTCCACTAAGTGCAACATTTAATCAAGTGGTCAACTGGATAAAAAAACATAAAGATAACAAATAATTTAAAAGTGCTTTGTCGCTATTTGAAAACTCAGAAAATAGGTCCTTATTTTAGTCTTTTAGAGCACTAACCATAATTTTGATGCCAATAAGACCCTCTCATATATGTAATTTCTAAAGGAAATACTCTAGGTATTACAGTTTTTATTACATCAAGATGACGTCAGGCGTTCCGCACTTTAATAATAAATATAGAATGTTAGAAATCTAGTTGTTCATTAGGATACTGTTGAGAGGCAGAGGCCAGGGGCACGGACTCTGAAAATTGAAGGCAGGTAGGAGGGTGCAAAGGCAACAATTTAACCACACTGAGCAGGCAGGAATGGCCGTGGCAGCACAACAGACTATGGAGGGCAGTGGAAAGGGGGGCAGGGGCAATAAACCAACAATACAGGACTTGCAAGAGAGGCTGTGGCAATGTAATAGACCATTGTGGGCAGAAGGAAGAGGCAATGGTAGTACAACCATACATGCCAACAGACCCGATTCAGCCAGGAAACGTCCAATGTTTTTAAGCTCAAATGGGCTTTATTTGATCTGTCTCCTGTCTACAATCTCCTCTTTTTCAATGTAACTCAAAGGGGAAAATCAATACCCCAGTTTTTTTTCAAAATCTCCCTCTTACCAAGTTCAAAATGTTCGCAAGTATGGTACATTGGATCATGGAAGGAAATGGGGTAGGGACATGGACTTGGATAACAGAGGACAGGAGGGAAATGGAGAGGTGCACCAAACTGACCCTGCAGGGCAGGCATCAGGGTTTGCAGCAGCACAATACACCACACAGGGCATGCGGGACGGGAGTGCAGCACAACAATCCATAGAAAGCAAGAGGGAGGGGACAGGACCATGCACATGGACAACAGAGAACAAGAGAGGGGCAAGAGGCAGGACCACAATGGACAGACAGGAGAGAAAGCTGCAGCATAACAGACCATAAAGGGCAGGAGGGATGGATCAGGGGCATTACAATGGAACAGACAAGCCAGGAGGGAGGGAGTAGGGGTCTGCACATGTAAACAGAGGGCTGGGGGCAAGGGGGAAGGGCAGGAGCAGCAAGATAGCCATGGAGGTCAGGCAGGATGGGCACTAGAAGCAAGACACACCATGAAGAGCAACAGTGAGACTGTGATGGCATACACACAGACCATGGAGGGAAGGTAGGAGGGGGTCGGGGGCAGCTAACTGACCACACAGGGAAGGTGGGAGGGGCCATGGCAGCACAGAAGACCATGCATGGCAAGTGGGAGGGTTAGTGGCAGCACAATGGCTATGATGGGCAAGAAGGAGGGTGCAGGGGCATGCACAAAGGGCGATGGAGGATAGAAGGGACGGTCAGGACCTGTGCACAGACAAGAAAGTTCAGGGGAAGGGGCCTCACAACAGACTGCACGGGGCAGGCAGGAGGAGCAGTTGCAGCACAACAGACCAGGGAGGGCAGAAGGGTGTGGCAGTACAATGGACCATGTAGGACAGGAGGAAGAGGATAGGGGCATGGCATGTGGACAGGCAGGGTGGAAGTGGCAGGGACAGGTTACAGTCATCTGACAATGATAGGCAGGTGGGAGGGGAGTGGCAGCTCAAAAGAACACTCAGAGTAGATAGGAGTGGCAGCTCCATGGAACATGGTGGGCAAAAAGGATGGAGCAGGAGCATGCACAAAGACATCGGAGGGCAGGGGGAAGGAGAATAGGGGCAGCACGCTAAGCACAGAGTTTAAGCAGGAGGTCAATGATGGGGCATAGAATTGGGCAATGGAGGGCAGGAGGAGTGGACTGGTAAATCATACTAAATTGAGGGCAGTGGCAGCACATCAGACCATGCATGGCAGGAGGGAGGAGGCTAGTCCATGGATTCACACAACAGAGGATAGGGAGGAGGGGGATGGGGCAGCAAGCTAACTGTTCAGAGAAGGCGGGTATTAGGAACTTTATTGTTTTTAAAACGTGTGTCTGTGCGAACTACTTAAAATATGAACAAGTATGCAGCATAATCTCACTTTTATTCAGGAAGAAGAGGACGTTTGTGACTGTGACTCCGGGCTCACTTGGCAGAAACACCCCCTGACCCTCCACCCCCTATCGCAAAATGTAATGCCCGTGAAAAGGGTAGGTGAACACAGTGTTATATAGAATATAGTCCTGAGAGCACGATTGAAAATGAAAACTAGATATAGTGTATGGTATAAACTATGCACCAAAAAGTGTGATATAAGATGAACAGGGCGTGAAATATAATATGCAATACATTGTGCGCAATGACAGATTCATTGGAGAGTGCGAGATAGCACAGGCACTAGCGCGTGCTATACGATATGCGCCTTGGAGTGTAATATGCACAGGGCAGTGTTGTGCAACCTAACTAGTCTCTAAAGTTGTAATATAAAATATGTGCTGGGGAGTGTAACGTTGCGTATGCACTGTGACAAAGATATGGATCCCAGATTGTAATATGTATGGCATAGCACTGTGCGTTTCTGTTGTAAATTAAAACAGCAATGTGATTAAGCATTTACTGAAGACATTAATGCTTTCCCTTTAGATCATGTTTTCTCCGTTATGTTGACCGAAGTTCGGAATCCATTTTGTATTATCATGTGCCACGTGTTCGCCACGAGGAGAGTCCGACCTTTGTGTTAGTTGCTCTTGTAATCTGCCTAGTAACAGTTTATAAATAGCTCTCTCTTGTCCATCTGGCGCATGCCCAGACTTGACCACATCTGTTATAATTAGCTTTGCTTGACCATGTGTTTCGCGGGCTCAAGGAGTGTGTTGGCTCCGCCCATGTATTGATTCAGTATCGAGAATGACCATAAATGGTAATGTTCTTCGGCCTCATGTTGTATCCACCCACTTATGAGCCCCTCTGTTGTGTATAAAAGGGGACTGTGTACGCAAGTTCTGTGTGCTACTCTATGCAATGCTGAAGGGTATTGTATGGATTGTAGGACCACCCTTAAGGGTTAATAAACCTTGTTTTTGTACTTTGCAGTTTCCGTGCCAACTTCCTTATAGATTCCGTTACAGGAGAGCGAACCCTTGTGCCTTGCGGGCCTAGCTGGGGCCTGTATTCATCAATTGGCGCCCGTCACGTGGGGCTCATCGGCGACTCGGATGTTTGAAGGACTGGTCGCGACGAAGGTGAGGAGTTTGGCCGGGGACGTGATCACTGCCAGCGGCGTTTTAGCCCTGGCATCCCGAGGTTTTTCTTCCTTCCCTTCCGAGCTGACCGTCTGGGTGGCGCCGGTCATCGACTGAGACCTCTTCTGTCGGTCCTGCCGTGAGAGCCGTTTGGGCGATTGTGGAGCTTGGCAGTTGGAATCTGGACTCTTGATTGGTAAGAACCGTTGTACGGTACTTGCTCCGAGTTTTTGAAGCCTGGGTTGGCTATTTGAGTTTGATTGATGATGACTAGTCATATTTTGGATTTGTCTTTGTGAATATATATGCGTTGCAACACATATAGGCAGGTAATGTGGAGAGATTTCTCCAGAGTTGTGTAACTTTGAACGGCGCAACGATTAAGTGCCATTTTTTATAATATTGCATATTTTGCATTATTTCTGAGCATGCCTGCTTTCAGCGCACTCCGTAAGTGGTGCTGCTGTTTCGGAAACCGGTTGAACCTCGAGGAATCTGCTCCGGCTCCCCCAGAGGGGACGCCTAATAGGGATATGTATGTGAAGCATGGTCTTTCTTCCATAATGTACAGCACAGTATGGAGGAAATACACAAAGAAGGATCCTGAGTTGCGATGGCCTTTGTATGGATCGTTTGATATACGTAAGATTGAGTATGTGGAACAGTGTATGTGTAAGCGACGTGCTCGTCAGGATATGTTTGAGTGTGTGCGATTATGGGTGAAGGAAGTGCGTGAGCGAGAGAAGCGTGAGAAAGCGCTGTATGATAAAGACCAACGAAAGAATGATCATGTGCGAGCACAGGAAGCGAAGCGTCGGGAGGACAAAGAGCAGGCGGACAGACAAGAGAAAGAGCGTAGGCTCCAAGTTTCGGGTCAATATGTTGTTCGCCAGCCACTTTATCCTGTCCTTAATAATCCTGATGATGATTTTTATTTGCTAGATCGCTCTCCGCCCCCTTATGTTGGCGCATCTGCTCCGCGGCCGCAAGATTCTGGCCCGGCTTCGGGTAAGGTAGACACACGGTCCATGTTATCGGCCGAGCATATGGCTGAGCTTCGGAAACTTTCCCTCCGTGCACTTAAGGGCAAGATGTCTAAGGAGGAGTTGTTCCATACTTGGGGGTCGTGGCAAGATAGAGAGAGGGTGTATTTTCTGTCTCATTTCGCTGAGGAAGTGATTGCTGCTTTCCGAAAATATTCTAGTGTCTTTGAGCCTGACGAAGTGACATCGGATGCTAAAGCATTGCATGATGGTGTTTTTTCTCCCCCTAAGGCTCCTGAGGCGGCTCGGCGGTTGTTCGCTTTGCGGGACGAGGTGCTGGCCCTTAGAGAGAAAGCACGCCAACAAACGGAGGAGGAGAAGCAGTCGGATTCGTTTGCAGCAGGGGGCCACTCATCCACCTCCCAGTCAGATAAGGATGACGTAGTGCATGCTAAACCAATGCGAGAGGCGGCGCCTTTGTATGTTCCTCCTAAAGGAGCGGGGACTAGCTCGGACATTAACTCCGCCGATGCTAGGGGATATTTTGTGTATAATTGGGTTTATACTCCATGGCATAGGGCCGATGTTATGGCGTTAAAGAATGCATTGCCTGACCCCCGCAAGAATCCAGCGGCCTTCTATGAGGAAGTCGAGGGGGCCTTGAATTCTTGCGTTATGACCTTAGCGGATATAGATCTGTTCTTTGGCCTTATTCTGCCACCGGACACGTGGCGATCTGTCCGAAAGGTAGATGATGTGGTTGCCTTTAAGGCTCGATGGTCTGAGCTTGAGGATGAAGACAGGGAGAGGAAGCCCGCGCAGAAACCGCCGCAGAGTATCTTAGATCTCCCTGCTGCTATTGTGACTAAGCTGAAGACGATTATCCCCCCTAAAAAGATTGACTGGAATATGTTAGCCGCATGTAAACAGAAAGTTGATGAGTCAGTTGCAGATTTCTTCACGCGCTTTGAGGAAACGTTTCATGATTTTAGTGGCCAGTCGCTTACTGACGACACTGGCCGCCACCTTTTCGCGGACAAATATGTGGCTAATCTGTTACCGGCAGTTGCGGCCCGTTTAAAAGCGAGCGAGAGTTCCTGGTCCTCCGCGACGCCGACGGCCCTTCTGACTATTGCTCAGTATTATGAGCGTCAGGAGCACGAGGCGAAGGGCCAGGAGGAAAAGAAATCGAAAGATCTTAAGACTAAGGTAATGTTGGCACAAGTTTATGGCCCGCCCCGACGGGGTAATAATAGAGGAAGGGGAGGATCTTATGGTCCCCCTTCGGGCCGATCTGATTTGAATAGGAACCAGTGTGCGTATTGTAAGCAATTGGGCCATTGGGCCAGGGATTGCCCAGTGTTGCGTGCTTCGCGTCAGGGGCATACTCCGGGTGGCCCGAGAGGTAGAGGGGGTTCCTCGAGCTTTAAAGGGAATTCTAATGATCATGTTCGTTTCGATACCGCTGGGCAGCACCGGGATAGCTCAAATGTTTTCGATCGCCAGCACCAGTATCACGTATCGGAGATCGATCGGTCGGGATATCATGATTCGCAGCATGCATAGGAATGCGTTGGATGGGGGTCTGAATCAGTTGAGGTGCCGGTCGATCAGACGGGTCCTTATGTATCGGCTGAGGTTTTAGGTTCTACTGATCAGTTCCTAGTAGATACAGGAGCGACACGTAGTGCATTGTCTAGGTACTTGGTTCAGGGGGCTCCCCCATCCGGCTCAGTGGTTACATCGGTAGGGTTTGACGGTACACTCTCCCGAAGCCCTCTTTCACAGCCCCTTACATTTAAGGTTGATTCTTTTTCTGCGCCCTGTCCGTTTCTGCTTGCTCCGTATACACCGGATAACATTATGGGCCTTGATATGTTAAAGCACTTCAGGGCTACGATCCGCTGCTCCCCTGAGGGTGTGAGGGTGATCTTAAATGACAACTACCCCCGGTCAGGGCGGATGTGTACGATATCAGAGGATGCGTTGTTGGCCACCCTCCCTCGAGCTTTATGGGCGACTTCGGACACAGATGTGGGACAAATGGTGATTCCTCCGGTCCACATTAGTGTCCAGGAGGGGGCGGTGTTACCACGCCTCCCGCAGTATCGTATTTCGCAGGAGGGCGAGGAGGCTCTCATACAGATTGTGCAAGACTTGATCGCAGTAGGTGTAGTGGAAGAAGTTCCCTATAATATCTGTAACAGTCCGATTCTCCCTATTCTGAAAAAGGACACGGATGCAAAGATCTATCGGTTCATAATTGATTTGAGAGAGGTAAACAAGATCGTGATACCCCAGTACCCGGTGGTTTCCGATATCACGACATTGCTTACCTTGGTCCCGCCTATGGCGACCACGTTTTCAGTGATTGATTTGAAAAATGCCTTCTTTTCCATTCCCATTCACCCTGATAGCCGATATCTTTTTGGGTTTACATTAAATAATAGATCTTATCGTTTCTGTAGGATTCCCCAGGGCTATACAGAAAGCCCTAGCATTTACAGTCAGGCTTTGAAACGACAGTTGGATTCCTTTGTTTTACTCGAGGGGGTCGCCCTCATTCAATATGTCGATGACATCTTGTTGGCGGCTGACACCCTGGAGCTGTGTGAGAAAAGCACGCTATCCTTACTTTCCTTTTTAGCCTCCCACAATCATAAGGTATCTCGGAAGAAATTGCAATTCTGTAGACCAAAGGTGACTTATTTGGGTCACCTTTTGTCTAAGGAGGGACGTGCACTCACACCGGATCGTATCCAAGTAATTTTGGATACACCGAGACCATCCACACAGAAGGATGTCCGTGCATTTTTGGGCCTCGTTTCTTTTTGTAGACAGTGGATATTGGGGTTTTCACACATAGCTAAGCCATTGTTAGCCCTTCTGACAAAGGATACACCTATCCCAATCCCTTGGTCAGATGAGTGTGATGCTGCTTTTCAGCAACTGCGACAGGCCCTTTGTTCAGCACCAGTGTTAGGGACCCCTGATTATGCAAAACCCTTTTCGTTGTATGTGCATGAGAAAGATGGATGTGCATTGTCAGTTTTAGTACAGATGCACGGCGACAAGCAGCGCCCTTGTGCATATTTCTCGGCTGTACTTGATCCTGTCGCCCGAGCATTGCCTGGTTGTTTCCGCTCGGTTGCGGCGACAGCTGTGTCAATACGCCAAAGCGAGGGAATTGTGTTATCTCACAAGCTGTTGGTATTAGTCCCCCATGCTGTTGATGCCCTGCTTAATCAAACAAAGACGCAGCACTTGACCAGTGCCCGTTTGACGGGATATGAGTTGACGCTTTTGGCTCCTCATATTACATTGAAAAGGTGCGTAACACTAAACCCGGCAACATTGTTGCCATACCCCGAAACTCAGCCTGAGGCGCGGAAAGCGCATGATTGTATTCTTGTGACTGAGGAACAAACAAAGGGTCGTATTGATCTCCAGGATACGCCCTTTCCAGATGTAGATGGAGAACTGTGGGTGGATGGATCCTGTCTGAAGCTACCAGATGGTACGACTTCAGCAGCATATGCAATTACCACATTACAGACGATAGTGGAGACAGCACGCATACCACAGAAATCAGCTCAAGCAGCGGAACTGATAGCATTAACACGAGCATGTGAGCTCAGTACAGGACTATGTGTGAATGTTTATACAGATAGCCGCTATGCCTTCGGAGTAGCGCATGACTTCGGCCTACTCTGGAAGGAGAGAGGGTTTTTAACGTCACATGGGGCGCAGATAATGCATGGAGAGTTAGTTCACAATCTTTTAACCGCATTGACGTACCCAAAGAAAATTGCCATCGTTAAGTGTAGCGCCCATAGGAAAGTGGTTGATAAAGTTGGAGAAGGGAATGCGTTAGCAGACCGAGTAGCACGGGAGACTGCGATGCAGCCCGGTGCTACTGCCATGTATGTAGTAAAGTCACAGGTGGAAAGATGGCGTGATGCGAAGGAGGAGGTGCGAGAAATGCAAAGGACCGCTTCTGATAAAGAGCGGGAGCAATGGGCTAGCGAGGGAGAGTTGGATGACGAGGGTTGCTGGAGAAATAAGCAAATGGATAGATGGAAATTACCCACGGCCTTTGTACAACCTATGGTTCAGATGGCACATGGGCTAGCACATGTTGGAGCTTCCGCAATAGTGAAATTGCTTACTCAAGTTTGGGAGCATCCAGAGATTGCTAGCACGGCAAAGAGGGTGGTGCAGACTTGTATGATCTGTCTGAAGTATAACCCAGGAAAGGGTACTCGAACTCCAGTAGGAGGATTTGCGACACCTACTGCACCCTTTGAGGTTCTGCAGATGGATTACATCCAGCTCGAGCGCTGTAATAATTTGAAGTACGTCCTAGTAGTGGTTTGCGCTTTCAGCAAATGGGTTGAGGCGTACCCTACGAAAGACAATACTGCAATGACTACAGCGAAGCTACTGCTGAAAGAGTTTTTCCCTCGATACGGTGTCTGTAGGCTTCTGTGGAGTGATAATGGGCCTCACTTTGTAGCGGATGTTATAAAGTATGTCTTGAAGGGCCTAGGCATCACTCAGAAGTTCCACGCCGTGTTCCACCCTCAGTCTGCAGGACTAGTCGAGAAGTATAATGGTACACTGAAGCTTAAGATCGCCAAAATTCAAGCTTCAACGTCGTTGACTTGGCCAGATGCCCTACCACTGGCGTTATTGTCAATTAGATCAGTGCCACACTCTCGAACTGGCCTTACGCCATACGAAATTGTATTTGGACGCCCAATGAACATTTGGGGTCCACCAAGGCCTAAGGCTGTGTATGATGTACCTTGTATAATGATGAGCGATTATCTGGCACAGTTAACGGATAACTTGGTTTCTATTCATCAACAGGTCCGAGAAGCGCTCCCTGATCGGTCTACCGGTGAAGGACATGGTCTCCGGCCTGGTGACCATGTGATGGTGAAAGTCTTTGACAGAACAAACAGCTTGGAACTGAGATGGGTGGGCCCTGAGCAAGTCCTCCTTGCAACGAGGACGGCTGTGCGAGTTTCGAACAGGAAGAATTGGATCCATTCCTTGCATTGTCGAAAGGTACCGCCCGGATTGGTGGAGTCTGCCGTGCTGACCGATCAACGAGAAATCCTGGCAGCAGAGACAGGCCGTGCTGCAGAGCCAAGTGACACTGAGGAGCTCTTTCCGGACCACGCGACTCCTGGAGGGAGGCGATATCATCTTCGACCAAGAAAGTGAGTTTCCAGTACCGGGACATACTGTCAGAACGGCCCTTGGGTTAGTGAAACGGAGAGCCAATGAGGCAAGGGGGGGGGATCAGCCCTGCATTAGTGTAGTGACACCCGTCTTGGCCCGCTGGTGAAGAAATCAACCGCTGCCCAAGGGGAAGAGTTCTGACAGACTCTTTAGTTTCAGGAAGATATCAGGGTATTGTTTCCTTTGACATGGAGAAGAAGAAAATCCTTTGTGCGTTGGGGTTCATGCTAACAGTAGCTATTGTTGGAATAACAACATGGTTTGTAGAGGAGGTAACTCCTGCTCGGAAAACACTTGTGTTGACGACTCCGGTGCCTGCGGAGCACTACTTCTATACATTGCCGTATCAAGAGTTGAAGCATCGACAGTCTTATTTGAATAACACTTTCATTCAGATGCTGCATCATACCCACGTTGCTACGAACGCTACGAACTGTTGGATATGTGGGATGATGCCGGCCCATCAGAAGAAAGGAGGTACGCCATTCATACCACTTCCTTTCTCTCATAATGGCTCCTGTAGAGCATGGTACACCTTACTGTTTGCCACTCGGAAACCGACAGTGGGACGATTGCTTTTTAGACTTAATAAAGAATGCCATCAAGACAAGAATGGGTATCCACAAGCGAATGGGACAATTTGGGAGTGGGAAGAGTACCGACCAGACAATGAATCCATTCCCTACATCTTCACGAATACCAGAGACACTGTGGGGAAGGGCAAATTCGTGATCCAAGTGGCACAGGCTCAAGCGGACCTGTGTGTCCAGAGTGTGGGTTTTATCCCTGTTGGTGTCAGTGATTGCCTAACGGTCTTGAACATTGATGGGTTGAACAACAGTACCTTCCTAGCGTCCCATAATACCTATTTTGTATGCGGAAATAAAGGTTATTACCGTTTGCCGGCTGGGTGGTCTGGGGTATGTTATGTATCCTTCCTATTACCTCCTGTATTCCTAGCACCAGCATCTTACCATAAGGACTTGAAATTGTTGAATAATGTGACTGTAAATAGGTATAAACGTACTTTATCGATTGATGATGTGGATCAAACTGATACCAGCTTGCAGCAGTATATTGATTTTAACTTAGGACTGTTTTTCTTTGTTGGAGCCGCTTTGAATAGTAGGAAGATCCGAAGATTAACAAGAGTGGTAGAAGCTGTGACAAATCAGACTGCTGCTGCTCTTGGGAATCTTACGGAAGAGTTACAAATAACTAGGATTGTTGCATTGCAGAATCGTATGGTATTAGATGTAATGCTAGCTGATCGAGGTGGAGCCTGTAAAATTATTGGAAGTAGTTGCTGTGTGTTCATCCCTGATCATACGCCATCCGTTTATAACGCCATTAACAAGCTGCATAAAATAGCAGCTGAAATCCACACAGAAACCGGCACTTGGTCCTTTTCTGGATGGTTTTGGGCATTGGTTACTGCCTGGGGATGGAAGGTCTTAACTGGTCTCTGTATTATTATAGCAATTCTGTTCTTTTTCTGTATGTGTGTTCAATGTGGACCATTGTTCTGTTCTGTATGCATTTCATTCTGCATTCCGGATAAGAAAGCTATTGCCGATGTTGCTCATCAGAAGCGTCTAGCTAAAGAGGTTAAAGGAATGATGATAATTGACATATATGATGATTTTTGGAAACCGGATGTCTTCAGTAAATGCTGAAAGGGTCGTCTGTTGTAAATTAAAACAGCAATGTGATTAAGCATTTACTGAAGACATTAATGCTTTCCCTTTAGATCATGTTTTCTCCGTTATGTTGACCGAAGTTCGGAATCCATTTTGTATTATCATGTGCCACGTGTTCGCCACGAGGAGAGTCCGACCTTTGTGTTAGTTGCTCTTGTAATCTGCCTAGTAACAGTTTATAAAAAGCTCTCTCTTGTCCATCTGGCGCATGCCCAGACTTGACCACATCTGTTATAATTAGCTTTGCTTGACCATGTGTTTCGCGGGCTCAAGGAGTGTGTTGGCTCCGCCCATGTATTGATTCAGTATCGAGAATGACCATAAATGGTAATGTTCTTCGGCCTCATGTTGTATCCACCCACTTATGAGCCCCTCTGTTGTGTATAAAAGGGGACTGTGTACGCAAGTTCTGTGTGCTACTCTATGCAATGCTGAAGGGTATTGTATGGATTGTAGGACCACCCTTAAGGGTTAATAAACCTTGTTTTTGTACTTTGCAGTTTCCGTGCCAACTTCCTTATAGATTCCGTTACAGGAGAGCGAACCCTTGTGCCTTGCGGGCCTAGCTGGGGCCTGTATTCATCAATAACATAGGCATCGAGGAAGGCACGTTAGATGGGGCAATATAACCCGTGCGAAGACAAGTGTGGCATGACATATTCACGGGGTGGTGTTACAGTGCACATGGGCTAGAGAGTGTCATAGCATATGCACTAGCTAGTGGAATACAACACAGAGGTGTGTGGCACTCAGCAGGCAATTGTGGGTGTAACACAGCATTGGGCTCTGCCAGGAGCGCGCTGTGACTCAAGTGATGTTCGTCCCCTTTCCAGAGGGTAAAAAAAAAAGTATTACACATTCGGCAGTGGATGTGTGTTTTATTAACCGTGAGGGGGGTTTCTTGCATAGTTTTGGTCGTATTTTTGTCGAATCCCCTTTGAATGGCTTGGTGTGCATGTGTATTAAATGTGCCCGTCAATAGCTACCCATGTTTGTATAAATAAACGACAAGGGTGTCTACCGGGATTAGGCACGGTAGGGTATCAGACATGTCAGAGCTTCACTAGTGGTGTAAATACATTCCACGTGGATTCATTGTATGAATAGTCGCCTTTTAATGAATATCACGCAAATCGTCATGGTGATAGGTACGTACGGTTTGTCCAGCATGTCCTAGGTGTGTCTATAAATATATATTTTTTAAAAATAATAAAAAACAGTGGCCGGCCCTTGGGATTGGGGTCAAAAAAATATAATTAGGAGACAGGCCCTGGGGGATGGGGTCATCAGGGCCAATAAATTAGAAGAAGAAGGGGAACCACACAGCCCCCCTTCTTAAAAAATTAAAATAAATAAAAGACTGGCATCGTGCCGGAGGCCATGCCCCCTCCTTGCAGCACTCTGCAAACGCGCCCCCTGGCGAGTTGTAAGTTGGGGAATAAATTCCTCTTCAATACTGAGGGTCCCTGAGGGCCAACTAGCCCAACAGGCATCTCCAGTATGCGCCAGGGAGCTGCGCTGCAGACAGGTGTTCTGAGGCCAAGCCCCTTTTTACACCTCTCTGCAACGCAGCTCTGTGGCGCTTACTGGAGGTACCTAGTGGTCTAGTTTGACCCTAGGGACCCTTAGGATTCAAGGGGACTTAATCTCTCAACTTAGAACAGCCACAGGGCGCGTTTACACAGTGGTGAAGGGAGGGGACGGGGCCTGAGGTGACGTGTGCAAACACGCACTATGGCACGTTTTAAATTTGGGATATAATTTCCCTTCAATACTGAGGGCCCCTGGGGGCTAACTAGCCCACCAAGTGCTTCCAGTAAGTGCCACTGAGCTGCATTGCAGAGAGGTGGTCCAGGCCGTGCCACTTTTTACACCTCTCTGCAACGCAGCTCTGTGGCACTTACTGGAGGTACCTAGTGGGCTAGTTGGACCCTAGGGACCCTCAGTATTCAAATGAACTTAATCTCCCAACTAAAAACGGACACAGGGCGTGTTTACACAGTGGTGAAGGGAGGGGACGGGGCCTGAGTTAACATGTGCAAAAACACCCTGTGGCCTGTTTTAAGAGGTAGTTTTAATCCCCCTGCCCTATTATATACTAGGGGCTTACAGAGGAGGTCATGCTAATCACAGGGGGACCCCAACGCATAATGTTTCCTAGTGTATGTAGGTGTTTTCACTGTATTCTAAGTGTCTTTTAACAGGGCACTGGCTCTAGGACTGGTAAGTCAGACTCAGTTACCACCAGTATCCGTCTGAAAAAGTTGAGGGTACAGGATGATTTTACAACAAGGCTTCTTTCTGATCTTCTTTTTGTTCTTTCTGCACGTTATCCTTCTTCCTGCACTTTTCTTCGTCTTTGAGGACTTCTGTTGCTTCTTTCTGCACTTCTTTTTTTTCTTTCTGTGCATTTTTCCTTCTTTCTTCACATGTCTCATCTCTGTAGGCATAGTTAGAAATTAGCATTTAAAAAACCTTTGAAATTCACAGAAAAAAACATAGGTTTCAGGCACGTTATAGTTAGGAATTACCATTTAAAAAACCTCAGAAATTCACTGAAAAAACCATAGGTTTCAGGGGTGTTATAGTTAGCTGGACTTTTCACTTGTACAAAACCATTGAAATTCCCCCGTTATAGTTAGTTCAGCTAACTATAACTCGCGCGCCCGCAATGCACTGCTGATGACGTCACATATTACATCACTCATGACATGGTCAGTGACATCACTCATGACATCACTGATGACATCTCAAATGACATCACTGATGACGTCACTGATTACATCATCCTTGTGATAGAGTGGCAGACCTCCTCTCACCCTAATATAACCTTTGATACACACATTCAAAAATAGAGACTAAAATTTTCAAAACAATGGACATACCAATACCAGTTACAACAACCTCTTCAGTAATTCTAAGATCCACATACACATACACTCATTCACCAACAGTCCTATACAGTCACTCATACATGTACTCACTCATCATATGTACTCATACACCTATACATCCTGTTACACAATGCCACTCATCCATAGAGTTACTCACACACATAGTCACTCATGCTAATAAAGAATCAAACATACATTTACTTGCATATACAGTTATACACACACCACCACACTTACTTCTACGGAAACTTACACATACTTAGTCTTTTAAACAATCACTTATAGAAACACATACTTATTCATACAGGAACTCTTTCAATCTCTCACTCTCACATATACTCACTTATATACACCAATAGTCACATATACTAGTTTAAAACATATGTAGTTACTCATAAAGACACTATTGAGACAGTCATTCACTCACTAACACACCCATACACACACTCATCCACCCATACAGTCCTGCACACATGCTGTCTTCAACACATACAAACAGTGAGTCACTCATTCATGCACCTATGCACTACGTAATACCCCCCACCGAACCATGCAGACACTCAGACTGATACTCAAAAAACCAACTAATAACCTATATAGACACCCATGTAGCTACTCACCAACCCATGCAGCCACTTATACACAAAGGGAGAGACTGATACAGATATTTACATATTTAAACATTACTCACTAAGCCATGTATTCACTATGATACACTTAATCAGTCAGTCACACAATCAATTTTTCAAAAACAAATCATCCATTTAGACACTTATATACCCATTTATTCTTCCATCGACCTTGAGATATACATATATAAACATATTTAATTTTCAGAAAAACACACATTCACTGGATGATGTCATCAGTGATGTCATTAGTGAAGTCATTTGAGATGTCATCAGTGATGTCATGAGTGATGTCACTGACCATGTCATGAGTGATGTAATATGTGACGTCATCAGCAGTGCATTGCGGGCGCGCGAGTTATAGTTAGCTGAACTAACTATAACGGGGGAATTTCAATGGTTTTGTACAAGTGAAAAGTCCAGCTAACTATAACACCCCTGAAACCTATGGTTTTTTCAGTGAATTTCTGAGGTTTTTTAAATGCTAATTCCTAACTATAACGTGCCTGAAACCTATGGTTTTTTCTGTGAATATATATATATATATTATCTACCGGCGGTCACCATTAGATAGTTATAGTTAGGACCTAGTTTCCACAGCGTTTTTTTCTTTTCCCAATAACTTTGGTGCCCGTTGAAGAATCTTTGCGAAATTTTAAAAACTAATGGGGCGTTCCAGTCAGCTCCTATCCTGAAAGTTTCGGGGTGATTCGGTAAGCGGGGGCCGAGAAAAAAGGGGGGTCCCACAACGTGTTTTCTCCTTGTTATTTTCCATAGGAAACTTTAGACACGGCTACAGCCCAAACTGCTGAACCGAATTACACCAAATTTGGCAAAAAGGTAGTGCTTGGTTCAGAAAGTAACCTTTTCTTTTTTAAATGGTGTAAATCCGTTCAGTAGTTGCTGAGGAATTGAAAAATAAAAGTTCCAATATCTGGGCGGAGCTTAAGTCCCGAGAACGAGCTTGCCTCTGATTGACTGCCAACACTTCAAACCAGGAAGTGTTGGCAGCCATCTTTTACTTCCGAGGAGTGAAAATCAAAAAGGTGAGACAAAGATTAAAAAAACATGAAAAGGGGGCAGGGTAAAAACCCCCTGACCCCCCAGGCTGCTCAGGGGGTCCCACAAGGACCCGCAGGCCCCCAAAAAACATTTTTGTAAAACAATTTCGGGCAGGGTCGCGCCGGGTGTGTGAATCCGCCGAAAATGTACAAAAAAACTAAGTGGCTGCTGGCTGTGCTCTATTCATATATGGGGTTGGGGGTGGCTGGTGCCTGCCATGAACCCCTCCCAAGAGTTGCACGTGAGGATCAGGGGCAGAACAAGTACAGTGATGCTGATGGCCGGCTCTCTGCACCTGCCCCTCTCCCTGCCTGCTCACAAGCGTTTCATGCCAGACACGAGCAGTTTATTCAGCCCGATGCATTTTGATACATGTAGTTCTGCATTTCTCAGTATAAATGCATGGTTACAGGTCGCAGAAAGCAGCATAACATTTGTACTGGCTAATGTGCAGTGCATCCCCAGGATGGCCCCCAATAGACTTGCTACCCAGTGCCGCCTTTGCCCTCACAGCGCTAAAGCCGGATACCTGGGTCCGCCTCTGGCTGCCTTGCGTTCTCTTATGGATGCTCATGCAGGAGGGGTGCAGCAAGGGAGGAGGTCTGAGCGGGGTTTATATCTAGGGGTATTTAAATGTCTCTCTCCGCTGGCCCTTTCTTCAGCCTCTTAGTGACTAACCAACTCACGAAGGACCTTGCATCTCTCTCTGTAACGCGTGCAGCAGGCCAGGTGTTTTAATATGTTAAACCGCACGCATACATACACAAACACACGCACACACAAATCCATGTCTTCCTCCTTAGATACGTCTTTGTTTCCTCTCTCCGTTTCTTCTCTTGCTTACTTCCTTTCTCTTCTAGAGCCCCCTTTGTGCCCCACTGACCCGTAGAACAGTTTCCATGGCATACCCTGCCTTCCCCAATCACTTCACTTCCTCTCCCCTCTTTGTTGTTCCCTTCTATCTCCTTTACGTTTGCCGTTTTTGTTTTGATTTCTTTCTTCACGCAGCGCGTCTCCCCCTTTCTGTTCCCAATGTTAGCTTTGCCCTTTTGTTATTTGTTCTATTCCACTTTGCTCTCTGCTGGTCTTGACTGTGCTTACTGTTCTGCTCTTCTCTTTTCTGTGCTGCCCTGTTCTGTTTTGCAATGTCCTATCCAGTTGTGTGCTTCCCTGTTCTGTTGTGCACTGTTCTGGGCTGCACAGCTCTGTTCTGCCCTGTTCTGCTCTGTCCTTTCCAGGTCTGTGCTGCCTTGTTCTGTTTTGCAATGTTCTGTTCTGTCCAGTTGAATGTTGCCTTGTTCTGTTCTGGGATCAAATGTAAAAAAACAAAACGAAGCGGCTGCTGCTGTGCTCTATTCATATAAATTGCTATATTTGGTATATTGGCACTTTGCATGCTTCCATAGTATAGTACTCTAATCATTTAGTCAGCATCCAAGTACTCATGCTGTGAGCCAGGCCTGTCCACTATGCATGCAGTCCTCTAACCACCTACACACTTGTCGTTCACACCTTCAATTCCCCAGTCAGTATCCATACACTTCCAGCAAACAAACTGTCACTCCTCTTGCACTCCTCCAGTGACCCATTGAGCACCATGTACTAATCCATTCACTGCGCCAAAACCCAAACACTTATAAATTCACCCAGGCACTGTCCTTGCAGTACTCTAATCATTCAGTCAGTTCCCAAGTACTCATGCAATGACCCAGGCCTTAACACATGCACTGATATAAACCCCTGTCCACTACCCATGCAGTCCTCTAACCACCTACACACGTGTCTTTCACACCTTCAATTACCCAGGCAGTACCTATACACTCCAGCAGTCACCCTGTCACTCCCCATGCACTCCTCCAGTCAGCCATCCAGTACCATGTACTAATCCAAACACTGTGCCAAAACCCAAACACTTATAAATTCACCCAGGCACTCTCCTTGCAGTACTTTAATCACCCAGTCACTACCCAAGTACTCACGCAATGTCCCAGTCCTTAATACATGCACTGCTACAAACCCCTGTCCACTACGCATGCAGTCCTCTAGCCACCTACACACTTGTCTTTCACACCTTCAATTACCCAGGCAGTACCTATACAATCCAGCAATCACCCTGTCACTCCCCATGCGATCCTCCAGTCAGCCATCCAGCACCATCTACTAATCCAAACACTGTGCCAAATCCCAAAAACTTATAAATTCACCCAGGCACTCTCCTTGCAGTACTTTAATCACCCAGTCACTACCCAAGTACTCACGCAATGTCCCAGTCCTTAACACATTCACTGCTACAAACCGCTGTCCACTACGCATGCAGTCCTCTAGCCACCTACACACGTGTCTTTCACACCTTCAATTACCCAGGCAGTACCTATACAATCCAGCAATCACCCTGTCACTCCCCATGCGATCCTCAAGTCAGCCATCCAGCACCATCTACTAATCCAAACACTGTGCCAAATCCCAAAAACTTATAAATTCACCCAGGCACTCTCCTTGCAGTACTTTAATCATTCAGTCAGTACCCAAGTACTCATACAGTGACCCAGGCCTTAACACATGCGCTGCTATAAATCCTTGCGCACTATGCATGCAGTCCTCTTACCACCTACACACTTGTCTTTCACACCTTCAATTACCAAGACAGTACCTATACACTCCAGCAATCACCCTGTCACTCCCCATGCACTCCTCCAGTCAGCCATCCAGCACCATGTACTAATCCAAACACTGTGCCAAAACCCAAACACTTATAAATTCATCCAGGCACTCTCCTTCCTGTATTCTAGTCATTCAGTCAGTACCCAAGTACTCATGCAGTGAATCAGACCTTACCACATGGACTGCTTCAAACACCTATCCACTACCCATGCAGTCCTCTAACCACCTACACACGTGTCTTTCACACCTTTAATTACCCAGGCAATACCCATACACTCCAGCATTGACCCTGTCACTCTCCATGCACTCCTCCACTCACCCATCCAGCACCATGTACTAATCCAAACACTGAGCAAAATCCCAAACACTTAAAAATTCACCCAGGCATTCTCCTTGTAGTACTCTAATCATTCAGTTAGTACACAAGTACTCATGCAATGAACCAGGCCTTAACACATGCACTGATATAAACCCCTGTCCACTACCCATGCAGTCCTCTAACCACCTACACACGTGTCTTTCACACCTTCAATTACCCAGGCAGTACCTATACACTCCAGCAATCACCCTGTCACTCCCCATGCACTCCTCAAGTCAGCCATCCAGTACCATGTACTAATCCAAACACTGTGCCAAAACCCAAACACTTATAAATTCACCCAGGCACTCTCCTTGCAGTACTTTAATCACCCAGTCACTACCGAAGTACTCACGCAATGTCCCAGTCCTTCACACATGCACTGCTACAAACCCCTGTCCACTACGCATGCAGTCCTCTAGCCACCTACACACTTGTCTTTCACACCTTCAATTACCCAGGCAGTACCTATACAATCCAGCAATCACCCTGTAACTCCCCATGCGATCCTCCAGTCAGCCATCCAGCACCATCTACTAATCCAAACACTGTGCCAAATCCCAAACACCTATAAATTCACCCAGGCACTCTCCTTGCAGTAATTTAATCATTCAGTCAGTACCCAAGTACTCATGCAGTGACCCAGGCCTTAACACATGTGCTGCTATAAACCCTTGCGCACTATGCATGCAGTCCTCTTACCACCTACACACTTGTCTTTCACACCTTCAATTACCCAGACAGTACCTATACACTCCAGCAATCACCCTGTCACTCCCCATGCACTCCTCCAGTCAGCCATCCAGCACCATGTACTAATCCAAACACTGTGCCAAAACCCAAACACTTATAAATTCACCCAGGCACTCTCCTTGCTGTACTCTAATCATTCAGTCAGTACCCAAGTACTCATGCAATGACCCAGGCCTTAAAACATGCACTGCCACAAACCCTTGTCCACTACGCAAGCAATCCTCTAAACACCTACACACGTGTCTTTCACACCTTAAATTACCCAAGCAGTACCCATAGACTCCAGCAATCACCCTGTGACTCCCCATGCACTCCTCCAGTCAGCCATCCAGCACCATGTACTAATCCATTCACCTCGCCAAAAACCAGACACTTATAAATTCACCCAGGCACTCTCCTTCCAGTACTCTAATCATTAAGTCAGTACCCAAGTACTCATGCAATGACCCAGGCCTTAACACATGCGCTGCTGCAAACCCCTGTCCACTATGCAAGCAGTCCTCTAACCACATACACACTTGTCTTTCACACCTTCAATTACCCAGGCAGTACCTATACACTCCGGCAAACACCCTGTCACTCCCCATGCACTCCTCAAGTCAGCCATCCAGCACCATGTACTAATCCAAACACTGCGCCAAAACCCAAACACTTACAAATTAACCCAGGCACTCTCCTTGCAGTACTCTAATCATTGATTCAGTACCCAAGTACTCCTACAATGATCCAGGCCTTAGCACATAGACTGCTACAAACCCCTATCTACTACGCATGCAGTCCTCTAACCACCTACACTCTTGTCTTTCACACCTTCAATTCCCAGGCAGTATCCATAAACTCCAGCAAACACCTTGTTCCTCCCCATGCACTCCTCCAGTCAGCCATCCAGCACATATACTAATCCAAACACTACACCAAAACCCAAACACGTATAAATTTACCCAGGCACTTTCCTTGCAGTTCTCTAATCCTTCAGTCAGTATCCAAGTAGTCATGCAGTGAACCAGGCCTTAACACATGCACTGCTGCAAACCCCTGTCCACTACGCATGCAGTCCTCTAACCACCTACACACTTGTCTTTCACATCTTCAATTACCCAGGCAGTACCTATACACTCCAGCAAACACCCTGTCACTCCCCTTGCACTCCTCCAGCAACCCATACAGCACCATGTACTAATCTATTCACTGTGCCAAAACCCAACCACTTATAAGTTCACCCAGGCACTCTCCTTGCAGTACTCTAATCATTGATTCAGTACCCAAGTACTCCTACAATGATCCAGGCCTTAGCACATAGACTGCTACAAACCCCTATCTACTACGCATGCAGTCCTCTAACCACCTACACTCTTGTCTTTCACACCTTCAATTCCCAGGCAGTATCCATAAACTCCAGCAAACACCTTGTTCCTCCCCATGCACTCCTCCAGTCAGCCATCCAGCACATATACTAATCCAAACACTACACCAAAACCCAAACACTTATAAATTTACCCAGGCACTCTCCTTGCAGTACTCTTATCATTCAGTCAATACCCAAGTACTCATGCAGTGACCCAGACTTTAACACATGCACTGCTTCAAACCCCTGTCCACTACGCATGCAGTCCTCTAACCACTTTCACACTTGTCTTTCACACCTTCAATTACCCAGGGAGTACCTATACACTCCAGCAGTCACCTTGTCACTCCCCATGCACTCCTCCAGTCAGCCATCCAGAACCATGTACTAATCCAAACACTGTGCCAAAACCCAAACACTTAAACATTCTCCCAGGCACTCTCCTTGCAGTACTCTAATCATTCAGTCAGTAACCAAGTACTCATACAATGACCCACTTGCTCCTTTCTACTCTTCCCCTGCCTCTTTCTGCACCCCTGTTGCTTCATTCTGCACTTTCCATGCTTCTTTCTGAACCTCTCTTGCCTCTTTCTGCTCCCCGTTGTCTCTTTATGTACCTCTTCTGTCTCTTTCTGCACTTTTCTTGCCTTTTTCTGCACCTCTCTTCCCTCTTTCTGAATGTCTGTTGTCTCTTTCTGCACCTCATTTGCTTCTTTGTGCACCTGTTGTCTCTTTTAACACTCGTCTTCCCTCTTTCTGTAGCTTTCATGCCTGTTTTTGCATCTCACTTGCCTCTTTCTGCACTTTTCTTGCTTCTTTCGACACCTCTGTTGCTTCTTTCAGCAATGCTCTTGCCTCCGCCTGCAACTCTTAGTTAGAGGTAGTTTTAATCCCCTTGCCCTATTATGTACTAGGGCCATACAGGGGAGGTCATACCATTCACAGGGGATAACCAACACATAATGTACCCTTGTGTTTGTAGGTTTTTCAATGTATTCTAAGTGTCTTTCAGCATAGCACTGGCTCCGGACCTGGTTAGTCAGAGTCAGTTATCGCCAGTACCCATCAGCAAAAGGTTGGGGGCACCGGATGACTTTGCAACAAGGCCTCTTTCTGCTCCTCTGTTGGTTCTTTGTGCACATCTCTTGCTTCTTTCTGTACCTTTCTCCCTCTTTCTGGACTTCTGTTTCCTCTTTCTTCATATATCTTGCTTCTTTCTGCCCCTTTCTTCCTCTTTCTGCACATGTCCTAGCTTTGTAGGCATAGTTTGAAATTAGCATTTAAAAAACCTTTGAAATTCACAGAAAAAACCACAGGTTTCAGGGACGTTATATTTAGAAATTATCATTTACAAAACCTTAGAAATTCACTGGCAAAACCACAGTTTTCAGGGATGTTATAGTTAGTTGGACATTTTACTCGTACAAAACCAGAGAAATTCGGACGTTATAGTTAGTTCAGCTAACTATAACTTGCGCCCCCACAATACACTGCTGATGATGTCACATATTACATCATTCATGACATGGTCAGTGACATCACTGATGACATCACTGATGACATCATCCACATGATAATCTGCAGCACCTCCTCATACCCTAATATAACCTTTGATACACCCACTCTAAAATACAGACTACCATTTTCGAACTAACTATAACGGAGGAATTTCTATGGTTTTGTACGAGTGAAATGTCCAGCTAACTATAACACCCCTGAATCCTATGTTTTTTTCTGTGAATTTCTAAGGTTTTTTAAATGCTAATTTCTAAATATGATGTCTCTGAAACGTATGGTTTTTTCAGTGAATTTCAAAGCTTTTTTAAATGCTAATTTTAACTATAACGTCTCTGAAACCTATGTTTTTTTTCAGTGAATATATATATATATATTACCTACTGGCGGTCGCCAGTAGGTAGTTATAGTTAGGACCCTGTTTCCATAGGAAAACCGCAACATTCTATTTGGAATAACTTTGGCGCCGGTCGACGAATCCTCGCGAAATTTTCAAAACTAATGGGGCGCTTTGCTCCGCTCCTACCCTGAAAGTCTCGGGGGGATTTGTCAAGCAGGGGCTGAGAAAAAAGGGGGGTCCCAAAACGCGTTTTTCCCATGCATTTTTCCATAGGACCTTTAGACACAGATACAGCCTGAACGGCTGAACAGAGTTACTTGAAATTTGGCAGAGAGGTATTCTACAGGTCAAGGAAGTGCCTTTTGTAGGTCTGGTGTAAATCTGTTCAGTAGTTCCTGAGAAAATAGCATTTAAATCAATATATATATCTGTGGCAGCTTACGGTGCGCTTACCGTGCGCTTACGGTAAGCTTACCGTACGCGTCCGGTGCCGTGCGCGAGCGCGATTCTGATTGGCTGTTAGAGCTTAGTAAACATTCGAATCGGTCGAAACCAGGAAGCGGCGGCCGCCATTTTCTCTCTCGCACTCTGAGTGGTGGAGGAAAAACAAAGGTTGAAAACATGTAAAGGGGCAAGTTAGACAGCTCCTAACCACCTAGCCTTGATTACGGTGTCCCAATCGAACCCCCAAGGCAAAAAATTCAATGTTAAATTTTTTCGAAAAAACGCCGATTACGCTTACCGTACGCGTACGGTAAAAATTTAATATAAAATAAAAACTATCCACACTTTCCCACCCCCGTGTGCAAAAGGTGCCCACAGGGCACATTTTGTGCAAGGCATATGTTTAAAAGGGACAATTAATAGATTACCCTTCACAACGAAGCGCATAATATGTCCTCCATGTGCGGACGGTGCGCGAAGCGCATCGTGCGTACATGGCCCATCTAGCGTAACGTGGGCACGCGGTGCGCGTAGCGCACCGCGTGCCCACTGTGTGTGCACGGCACTAACTGCGTAAAGTGGGCGCGCGGTGCGCGAAGCGCACCGCGTGCTCACTTTGCGCGCACGGAACGAACTGCGTTAAGTGGGCGCGCACGCCACGAACGGCGTAAAGTAACTTAGCATTTAAAAAACCGTACAAATTCACTGAAAAAACCATAGGTTTCACACACTTTATAGTTAGGAATTAGCATTTAAAAAACCTTGCAAATTCACTGAAAAAACCATAGGTTTCACACATGTTATAGTTAGCTGGACCTTTTACTCATAAAAAACCATTGAAATTCCCCCGTTATAGTTAGTGCAGGCAACTATAACTCACGCGACCGCAATCCTCTGCTGATGCTAATACTGTATTTAGACACTTATTTGCCCATGTCTTCTTCCATTAAATTTTAGCTATACATATATTACAAATATTTTTTTTTCATAAAGACACATATGTCATCAGCAGAGGATTGCGGTCGCGTGAGTTATAGTTGCCTGCACTAACTATAACGGGGGAATTTCAATGGTTTTTTATGAGTAAAATGTCCAGCTAACTATAACATGTGTGAAACCTATGGTTTTTTCAGTGAATATATATATATATACCACACGCAACGGGATACGGAATGAAGCAGATCTACGAGCCCACTCGATCAAGTTTGCAGAAAGTTTTATTCTACAGTGACAAAAGAACGTGTTTTGACCACGTCCGTGGTCTTGATCACCTGACCACATCTTGGGTGATACACCTTTTGAAAGATTTGCTTGTGGTCAAACATACCACGTGACAATAGACATAAAAGAAATGTGTATCAAATATAGTGAGTGAAAAAATTGCAACAGTTTTCGCCACAAATTTCAACATTTTGGATTTCGCCACAAATTTCAACATTTCGGATTTCTTAATACATAATAGACAAGATGTTAATTTCACTTCTAGTGTGCCGTGAGTCCTATGGAATATTGGTGCTTATTTGTTACAGTGTCCTGGATTTGCCAGTCTCACGTGTGGAGTGACAATGGTGAGGTATTCAAGTGTTTCCCCTTTAAGGGGGACTACAAGTTGGTACAGAAGGGTATAGTACCTGTATGTGTGCTCTACCTCTTAATCGGTTTTACTTGAATCATTCCCTCGGAGAAGTGCTGGTGTAGTACAATAATTTCAATCAAGCTGGTCGACTACTATGGGGTTAGTGGTCATTGATTATGACTAGGGATTATATTATCATTTTATCAGAGAGTAAGGAGGATGTTTGGGTTGTCCATCCACTCTGGTTGAGCATACATTTATCGTGGGTGAGTGAATTCCTCGTGCACTACCAACGTTGTCTCCCTGTAATAAAGAATACAAAATCGCATATTTAAAAAGGTCACATGATTCATTCTTGATATAATAAGCTCTTGTCTCTGGCACTTGGTTTAGGCATTAAACAAAAGAGTAAAAAAAGAAATAAGGCTCAATATCAAAAATAGCCAGATTGTTGCAACATAATACTGATGCATACACATTTGTGAAATATTATGGGTAAACAGTGAATTTTGGTGGGTGTGGAAAGAAGGGAAAGGAAGGGAGAAATGGATGGGGGTGGGAGGGCGTGAGGCTTGCTAAGACTGATGCCTGGTTATCACTACTCTTTCACAAATGTGAATGCATCTCCTCATCTAAGTTCAACCCTCCTGGGAACTTGCTACCGGCTTGTAAAATAAAGCGTGACTCTAGTTTGAGGAGGGCCCCTAACCGGTAAGTATTTGGCCTTGATCCAATCTTCATTGTGTTTAGCTGTAACGTGCCTTGCTGTGCTGCAACTATGGTCTTTATTCGTTATTGCTCTCCAGTGTTTGAGGATTCTCTTCTTCACAGGCAATGTAGTGGAACCAATGTACCAAAGGTTACATGGGCACACTACGACATAAACAACAAACTCAGTGTTGCAAGTTATCAACTTAGGGATCTTCCACTGGGCTTTGACCTTTCCTAGAGTAATCTCTGTTACGTTGCTGCTGTGTCTACATGCCTTACAGTTTTCGCATTTGCGGAAACCTTTGGCTTGTTTGAGCCAATTGGAATCTTTGGCTTGTAGATGGCTGTGCACTAGCATGTCTTTGAGTGAAGTACTTCTTCTGTAGGATATGGAAGGGTTGGGTCCTATCTTGTTCCTCAATATGGGGTCCTGTCTCAAGATCCCTCACCTGTGTTTCAGGATTTTGTGTAGTTGTGCCACCTGACTGCTGTATCTAGTGATGAACCAGAATGGCTCGGGAGTTGCCTGTTTGCTATTGGTAGTACTGCTCACTTTGGACATGAGATCATCCCTCTGTAGTTCCCTTACTCTTGCTTCTGCCTGTTTCAATGCCTTTGTTGGGTAACCCCTCTCCCTGGACCTCACTTTCATGGCCTGTGTGGTCTGTTCAAAGGCTGTAGTGTTGCTTCAATCTCTCTTTGCTCTAAGGAACTCACTGTAGGGTATACCCCATCTGAAGGTAGGTGGGTGGCTACTAGCTACATGCAGGATAGAATTCACTGCGGACTTCTTCCTGAAGAGATTAGTGCAGATGGTTCCGTCTTCAACAGATAGTTTCAAATCTAGGAAGTCTATAGCCACCTTACTATAGTGTCTGCTGAATTTAAGGTTCACATCATTTTCATTCAGTAGATCAATTAACAGATTCAATTCTCGTTCACTGCCTTCCTACACAAAAAACACATCATCGATATATCTTAACAATTTTTTGATATTGTAAATCCATTTCTCTGTTTGGTTGTTCCAGAGCACCTGCTTCTTCCACCAGCCTACCATCAGGTTGGCATGGCTGGGGGCGAAGCAGGTGCCCATGGAAGTCCCCTGCAGCTGTTTGTAATGATCTTTTTCAAACATAAAAACATTTTCTATCAAACATGTATTGATCATCTCTAAAATCATGTGTGTATGTTCCAATAGGTGCATATCACATGTCTTCAGAAAGAATTTGCATGCCTTGAGTCCATCGTCATGTGTTATGAATGTGTAAAGCGACTCTACGTCTAGACTAACTAGCCAATAGTTATCGGTCATGACTATGTTCCTGATCTTTTCCAGGATGTCACTGGTGTCTCTGATATAAGAATTCAGTTTTTTCACATAGGGGAATAGGAAATGGTCAACAAATGTTGACGTTTTTTCCAACAGACTGTTTTTGGAGGAGACTATTGGTCTGTCCAGGGGTTGTTGGGCGTTCTTGTGGACCTTGGGTAGAAGATAAAACGTGGGTGTTGTCGGTGTTTCGTTATTAAGAAATCTCCTGTCGTCCAATGTCAGTAGTCCTCCCTCATGCCAGTCGTCTAGTCTACCATGGTACCTGCGTTGTAAGTCAATAAGATATTTTTTGTCCACTCTATAATAGCATTGTGTATTTTTAAGTTGTTGGTAGGCCTCCCTGATGTACATAATTCTGGTAATAAGGACCAGTCATAAGGACCATGTTGCCACCTTTGTCTGAAAGTTTTATTATCAGGTCCTGGTCAATCTGTAGATGTCTGACAGCTTCCCACTGGGTTTTGGTTAACCCTGGGCAATGAACTTCGCTTCCACAACTCCACGTAGCAGAGTCAGCTACTAAACTGCACCCACAAATGCTTTGATAAAGCAACTTTACATGCTAAAAAGTATATAACCAATTCACAAAAGTGAATTTTAAAAATGAAAAATATCAGGCAATGAGAGAGGTGATGATTTTGGGGTCCCCCCTAATCTAGGGGGAGGACCAGGCAGATGCCTTGAACACAAAGAGCATATCAAGCTGAACGATTCTGTGGTGGTCCCATTCTCTTAGGACCACCCCAAGCACAGTTATAGGCAAAAATACAATCCCAATAAAAGGCCCTGCAAAGCATTATGTGATGAGATTAGCAGTGGGCAGTGAATATTGTAGTATCCAATAGCAAAACATTCCTCAAGGGGCAGCAGCTCTCGGGCTGAGCTGAGAGCTAATACTATAAATTCTACAAAGAGCTGCAGTTCAACTAGTCGTTGCTAGGTGTCCCTCAAGTCAAATGTTTTTGCATTTGACTCATGAGGGACACCCAGTAACGACTAGTGGAACTGCAGCTTCATGAAAGGGTTTCAATGCTTTTGCATTTGACTCGTGAGTACACCTAATAATGACTGGTTGAACTGCAGC
Source organism: Triturus cristatus (assembly GCF_964204655.1). NCBI lineage: Eukaryota > Metazoa > Chordata > Amphibia > Caudata > Salamandridae > Triturus > Triturus cristatus. The sequence continues at coordinate 1,694,438,642 of NC_140591.1, forward strand.
TCTTTGTAGAATTATTTTGATATTGGATACTATAATATTCACTGCCCACTGCTAATCTCGTCTCATAATGCTTTGCAGGGCCTTTGGTTGGGATTGTATTTTTGCCCATAACTGTGCTTGGGGTGGTCCTAAGAGGAAGGGACCACCACAGAATCATTCAGCAAGATGTGGTCTTTGTTTTCAAGGCATCTGCTTGGTTCTTTCCCTAGGTTAGGGAGGATCCCAAAATAATCACCTCTCTCACTGCTTGCTAAATTTTCATTTGCACTTTTGTGAAATGACTATATGCATTTTAGCATATAAAGACAGAGATACTTGTTATTTTACCAAAAGTACATGAGGTCTCTGTTTTATTAATTGGGAGTCGGACACGTTAACCAACTACGCCCACCCTTAGTTTTGGTCATGTTCTTGTTGTGTGGAGTCCTATGTATCAGTTTCTCAAGGTCTTGAGTGACTAAGTCACTAAATATGTCAATGTTATCTTTGGGTGTCATGGGTACACATTTTGTGTTATATCTTGTATGTGTACGGGTTCAAAAGGATCAGTCACTGCGTCCATGGTGTTAACTCCAGTCTCATCCTCCAAGTCAGTGATCATCTGTAGCATGGGTATGTCTTCAATTGCCAGTCTATTATCTGTACTAAGTGTATTTGGGTGTCTAGCTCTCCCTGTTTCCATACAATTTTGTCAAGGTGTAATTTGTACAATTTCAATTTTCTCTCAATTTTATAGAGGTCAACTCTTGTCTGCGCAAAGTCAAAGCTGATGTCGGGACAAAAGGACAGCCCTAGTTTGAGTACATTTTCTTCTTCTTTTGATAGTGTTCTATTAGTAAGGTTCATTACCATTAACTGTGTGGCATTGTCCTCCATTATGGTTTCTTGTTCATTTGAACTTGTGTTCCAATGCCAACTCTCCTTATATTTTCTTCTTCTGATCCTCTTTTTCCGATTCTGTCTTGTGTTCCTCGTCCTCTTATTTTCCCTTTGGTGAAGTGTTCTTTTGTCATCTGCAGGAGGCATACTTCCTCTGAAAAAGAATGTTGCTCGTTCAAGCCGGACGAGAGGCTGTCCGTAGAACCTTAATCAGAGCTGAAATCAGTGTTAGATCCTTCTGCGCTTGCCTCTAAAGTGCCCAGGGCTTTGTCCTTTGCGAGTGCTGATCGTGCCTTGTCAAACTTCCTGACAAATGTTAGTATTCTACCTGTGGCATAATCACGCTCATCGCGTAGGAATATACATTGTTTTCTCGCTACTACTTCTTTTTCATGTGTTCTCACCCTGTCATCAACTAGTTTTAGGACCTTGCTTGTCTCTGTTTGATTTGTTTCCTTGCCCAATTCCTCCATCAGTTCATCAATCTGGGTCATTAGGTCTTTGTGTTCCTCCCACGCGTTGGAAGTTAGAATTTCCAGCATCCTTTTAGAACAGGCGTTGGTGTTTCCACACAGTTTTTTAGCACTTGTGGTTTTGGGATTGACACAGTTGGGGTAATCAGTATTCTAAGCCCTCTCGGGATTCTGTTCACCTCTAAGTAGTTTTGGAGGGAAGTCGCCTCCCACCACCGACGTATCTCTTTTTTACGTAGTCGTTCCAGAATGTTGCCTTTCTGCTTAATGCTTGTCACTGGTGTGTCTGATAGGTGGGTCTGTACTGTGCTTGTTGATGCTGTATCTTTCCTTCTGGTAAAGATAGCTTTAGTTGAGGCCTCACGCCCCTCCAAAATTTCACTGGCCGTTCTGGTATGGAAATTGTTGTTGTTGGGAGGAGCAAGACTCCCTCCCTCCTGACCTGATCGCACGCTTTGGCTGCAGTAGCCTACGTGAACTGTGGACGCTACGGTGCGGCAGGGGTCGGCACAAGGTCACTCCGCAGCCGCAGCTGACACTCCTCTGGCAGTTTTGAACGCGCACAGGGAACGAGGCAAGGAGAGAAGCCGCAAATAAATTGTGTGTGTGTCAGTGTGTGTACATATAACCACACACACATGTCTTATTTTTCAAGTTTCTATTACTGCATACAGGGCTGTATTCAATAATTAGTGTATTGTACATTAGTTATTTGAAGTTCACAAATCACATCTTGCCAATATAACTATGCATTATGCAAGGAAAGCTTGGTTCTCTTTGCACAGGAAATTTGAAGGGATTTTTCAACTCCCTGAAGCTCATCTACAACTCAGTTTATTCAATACAGCCTGGTGATGAGCAGAGAATTTCATGATCTCAACTTATTTTCAGAAATGGAAACCCGCAATTTTGTTTCAAAACAAATATTGGATGATTTAGAATCTGATATTAGGGAAGTAAGAAAAGAATCTAAACATGATGTTGAAGCTTCTCTAAATGAAATCAGGTTGTATTTGAATACATCAAAAACGAACAGATGATTCCAAATACAATCTTCTAATAAATACACATGCCCCACTAGAAAAGTATGACTTCAAGAAGGAATCATGTGGACCACACTGTTTCCGTCATGTGTGGATTAATTGATATTCACCTTGGTTTAGCTACCCTCCACAGCTGAAAGATATGATTTGCACAGTTTTTCCACAGCCAGTTCCTCATGGGGCACAAGGAGCATACATAACTATGCCTTTCACTAAATATAAAGACTTCCATGAAAGTGCACACAACCATGTTTCATTGTCGTGGCATAAGTGGATGTAAATCACTTTTTGGTGATCAGAAAGAAACCAGAAACATGTAGTGTTTGCCAAATAGCGCTGTGAAAAGGAAAGTTGAAGTAAATCGTGAAAAGTTATTTCCAATTTTGTCCACTATCATTTTTTGTGGCACACATGACATTGCTTTGCATGAAAAAAAGTACAACTGGAAATGTGCAAAGTATGTACTGAATTCACATTGAAGCAGGAGATGTGATCTTAAATAACCATCTGGAAAATGCACCAGTTAATGCCCATTGTACATCAGTCGAGCTGAAAATGAATTGATTACATTATGTGAAGAAACATTAGAAGAAGATCTAGTATCCATAGTCAATAGGTCAAATGGATTTTCAATCATTGCTGATGAAAGTGCAGACATATCCGGAAAAGAACAGATGTCACTTGGAGAACATTTTGTTGACACAACAAGTAGCAGCATATATGTCATCAGAGAAGAATTCCTTGGATTTGCAACCTTAAAAGAACTGGATGCTAACTCAACTGCAAATATGGTTATGGATTCATGTTCTAAATTTGGATTATACTTAGAAAAACTCCATGGCCAAGGATATGATGGATGCTCTACAACGGCAGGAAAGGAAGGTGACGTTCAAGCCACAATAAAAATAAAAACATCCTCAAGCTGCTTTTGTTCACTGTGCCGCACATATACTTCATTTGGTTGTTAAAGTTCCGCTGCTCCTGATATACAGAGTTCTATTAGCACTATGAAAGCCATCATCAAGTTTTTCTGTGAGAGTCTAAACAGAAGATCTCTTATTCACAATGTGCCATTTCTGAATGAAACACAATGGACAGCAAAATACAAGAGCATTAGAATTTTTAGCTCAAACTTTGAAGAGATTTTTAAGCAATTAGCTTACTGGTTACGACAACATCAGGGAAAACATGTCAGGATGCACATCAATTGCAATGTTGCTCCAGCACGGTGAGCTTTCTCTTTTGCTTGTCCATAATTTCAAATCACGATTGGAATCTGTAAGCCAGGCTCTCCAAGCTGTTCAGCTTGATATCCTTAAGGTGTGTAATCATGTGCAAGACCTTCTGACGGAGTTCCATGATCACAGACAAAAATCAGAAGAGCAATTTAACCCTTTTGGTGCTCATGACGGAATGATTCCGGCATGAGCACAAGTGCTCTTGTACTCAAGATGGAACCATTTTGTCATGAGTACAGGAATACTAAATCCCTCTGCTGCAGACAGCAGAGGGATTTCCTATTGTTTTTGTTGGCCTCTGGAGGTTGGGGAAGAGCTTGAAAATGAAACTAACACTTAGTTTCAGTTTCATTGTTTCGGTGGTCGTGGGGCTATGTCAGCCCCCTGAGCACCTAAACACATGGGAGAGGTAATGTTAGAAAGGAGAGAATCTCCCTTTCCAATGGTACCCTTCTCTAGTGGATCCCTGCTTTGGGATCACCCCAGGAGGGCGATCTCCAAGCAGGGATCCACCCACTAACCCCCAGGGAGGGGCCCCTTGGACAAGGGCCTTTGCTCCCCCCATTTGATTGTGCCACAGCCAGTCTTTCCGCCCCCCCTGGGAGGCAGATGGGGGCAATAGCCCCTTATCTGCCCCCTCGTGGGAGCAGAAAGCCCACTAGGCACCAGGGATAATTTTTTTCAAAATTCAGGGGAGGGAGCTGCCCAGATTGGTATGACAATGCCCCCACCATCCCAAAAAGATGCCACAGTCGTTCTGCCCCCCCAGGAGGAAGATGGGGCAGTAGCCCCTGACCTGCCCCCGGGGGGGCAGAGAGCCCACTAGGCGCAAGTGATTATATTGACTTTTTTATACATAGTGGTGGGGGCTGCCCAGAATGGGCATCCCAATGCCCCCCCCAAGAAATAGCCACAGTCTTTATGCCCCCTTGGGGACATTTTGTGGCAATAGTCCCTGATTTCCCCCTTCCCAGGGTGGCAGAAAGCCCACTAGGCACTGATTTTTTTTCGGACTGTGCCTACCTGTGGATTTTGGATCCTATCTCAGCCGGCACCTAGGAAAACATATCAACCCTGTATATTTTTTTAAACTAGACACCAAGGGAAATCCAGGATGGGGTGGCTTGTGTGGCTCTCATTAGGTTCTGTTACCCAAAATCCCTTGCAAACCTCAAACTTTTTAAAATAAAACACATTTTCCACATTTCAGTGATGGAAAGTTCTGGAATACCCGCAGATCCACAAACTTCCAACCACCCAGCATTCTCCAAAATCTCCCAATAAAAATGGTACCTCACTTATTTGGGCAGGCTTACTACCCGCGACAGGAAACTGCCCAAAACATACCATGGACACACCACATTTTTCCAGTGAAAACTTACCCTTTTTTTTGCAAAGTGCCTAGCTGTAGTTTTTGAACCCTACCTCTGCCGGCACTTAGGGAAACCTAGCAAACCTATACATTTGTGAAAACTAGACACTCAGGGGAATCCAGGATGGGGTGACTTGTGTGGCTCTCACAAGGTTCTGTTACCCAGAATTCCTTGCAAACATCAAACTTTGTAAAAAAGAAAACACATTTTCCCCACGTTTCTGTGATGGAAAGTTCTGGAATCTGTGTGGGTCCACAAACTTCCACCCACCCCGTATTCTCCAAAGTCTCCTGATAAAAATGGTACCTCACTTGTGCGAGTGGGTCAAGTACCCGCCACAGCAAGGGCCCAAAACATATTACCTATCACAAAAAAACCTGGTTTTGCAAGAGGGGTGCACCTGGGTTTTTGGCCCCAGGCTCAGCAGCCATCTAGGGAAATGTTAGACCTGGCACCATTGGCGTGGGTCACCCTTCCATTTTTGTCTGTGCCTCAATGTGTTTTGTGTTGGTGTTAGCTGCTCAGGGCACTGTGCCACTGCCATCCAGTGCCACAGTGCAAGTGCTCCCTATGGTAAAATGTATTATGTGAATTGACTTCCACGTTTGGTTTATTTGGTTTACTATCAGCCCCTAGTAGAGTGCACCAGGGGTGCCAAGGGCTTGTATATCCAAATGCTGCTAGTGGGCTTGCAGCACTGGTTGTGCCACCCACCGAAGCAGCGGGGTAAAATGTGTCTAGGGTCTGCCACTGCAGACCCTGCGCGCGGTCGGGTACCGTCGCGCTGACTGAGCAAGTGTCCCCACTTACCAGTCCCTAAACCTTCCCTTAACTACATGTTAGTCACCCCTCTGGTAGGCCTGAGCGCAGGGTGCATTGTAGGTATAAGGTAGGACATGCCCTGATGGTGTGGCATGTCTTAATAGTGAATTACAGCCCTTTTCGTTTTTCACTATTGAAGGCTACCTGCTCTCCATAGGCCAGAATGGGCTGCTGGGATCGCTACACGCTGTGACCCCAGTGGACTCAGAGAGCATGGTAGAAAGTCATGTTTAGTATGCCTGAACTCAGGATAATAAAATACGTCTTTTAGTAAAGGTTATTTTAATATCCTGGGTTTGCAAATGCTACTTTTAGAAAGTTAGCCTTTGCGTGCCTAACCATCTCAGTCCGCCTCTGCTGTGTGTGTGTGTTCTGCCTAGCAACAGTACAGGAGCCGGGCTGGGGGATTCCAGGAGACAGGTTGGCTGCCAGGTGGTGGGTAGAAAGATTACCCCAGGATGGGTGGGAGGAGTGCACCCTGACTCTTGAATAGACCTGTGCTCTGCCACCACAAAGCCGGCGCCGCCCCCTGTGGAGCGGCTGATGTCTCTGCCCTGCTGCTGAAAGGAACAAGCCGAGTCACCACAACAGAGTGCTCCAAAACTGGACTGAGCCAGGCCCAGGCCCCCTGGCGCTAAAGAACAAAAGAATCCCTGTATAAAAGTAGGAGCCTGGCTCCTAAGAAATCAGATCCAGATTGAACCACGAAGGAACTCTGCCTGACTAGAAGGACCTGGAAGAAGCTGAAGGAGGAGTAACTTTCCCTGACCTGAGGGACTGGCCTGCAGTAGGTGCCTTGCTAAGGAAGGAGAGGAAAAAGACTGAAAGAGACTTTTGCACTTTGTTCTTCAACTATCTCCAAGGGCTTGGAAGAAGAGCTTGCCCCCTGAACTGAACCCCAGGACCAGTGGGTTCACCGTGTCTCCGCTCGTCTGAGAATTCGAGCCGTGTGCTTTCTCCCGCCGGAGTGCCCTGCGCACCTTCGCATCCCTCCTAGGGCCGTGACACCCAGAAGCCTGGCCGCCTCCACTCGCCGAGAGCCCCGCTCAACCTGAGTCGCTCTGGACCCACGAGTCTGGCCGTCCCGCTTCCCTGTCACCTGCCTGCTACTGGAGCGCGCTTGGTGCCCTTTCGCCCTCCCGCCGGATTTCTAGTGGGGAAGTGAAATCCAGCCTCGGACGGCCGCCCGTACGTCGTAACGTATCCGGCCGCCCCGCTTCACCTCCCAGCCTGAGTCTGACCGTGCCGCCCTCCGCAGTGACCTCCCGCACAGTCCGTGTCGGAGGCCCTGGGCCGCACCTGTCTACCGAAAGCCGCCCGCTGAATTCTTGATCCGGAAGACCCACGAGGTGCAGAACCTGCATCTCTCCTGAAGACTCGTCCAAGCACATCGCACGTTCCCAGGTACAGTGAACTCTCTATCGGACTCGGGGTCCGCAACGTTCTGATTTCCCCGTATCACTGTACCCTGGGTGCCCTGCGCATCATCGTGACTGGACCGACTCAACCGAGCCCTGTGAAGCGCTCGTGATCGAATAAGTTACCAAAGACAAGAACAGTGCCTAATTATCATCTTGTGGCTTCCATTTCGTAACCGTTATTGATGGTCTTGTACATGCCTGCGTAACAAAGAATCTTTTATATAAAGCATCCGTATTTTTGATACAACTTACGCCTGGTGTCCGTTTGTGGGGGATCATTGTGGTTTACTGTGTGTGATCATAAATGCTTAACTGACTAGCGCCCTGAAGTTTAGCCCTGACTGCTCGCGCCACACTACCTATAGGGTGAGCAGGGGTTGTTCTGAAGGGGTAATTCCCTCGCCCTGAATAGAAGAAGGGACCGCTGCTTGTCACAAGTACCTACCTGTGCCAACCAGAGGTTCCCCATTCTAACATTGGTGGCAGCGGTGGGATTTCGAATTTGCATTTATGATTTACATACAGTGAATTATTGATCACCACGTAGAGCAGACCTATAACGCAGCCACAGATTGATTGACAGTTGTTGCTAAAGAAAAATCTCCACCTTAAGAAACCATGCCTAGCTCAGTCAACGGAGGCGGAGCGCCCTCTGTATTCTCTGGAGTAGATGACATCGATTGGGAGCCCGAGGCACTGAGGAAGTGCACAAATGATGTCCTGAAGGGATATCTCTCCAAGTACAGAATAAAGCAAAGTGGACTAAGCACCAAGGATCAGTACGTGACCGCACTGAGAGCCTGGCACGAATCAAAGTTCCCAGAGAATGCCCGGGAGGTGATACCCCCCGAAGGTGTGTTTGAGCCTAGCAGAGGCCTGTCGCCAGAGGAGTTGGCCGACAGGAGTGCCGCCCGAGCACACGAGGTGGAGATGGCAAAGCTGCAAATGGAGCGAGAAAGGCAGAAACTGGCCATGGAGCATGAGGTAAAAATGAGGGAGTTGGATCTCAAGGCCAGGAGTTTAGACAACTCACCCTCTGGTGGCAGCAATTCGACAGAGTCAAGGGTGCACATTCCTAAAGATGTAGTCAAAGAATATTATAAGCAGGATGATATTGGGCAGTGGTTTAGGGCCTATGAAGTAGCCATGTCCTCCCACCGGGTCCCTGAGAAGGATTGGGGAGCGGGGTTGTGGGGAAGGTTCCTGAGTGAGGGGCGGGACACACTGCTAGACCTCCCCTCTGATGTCCACACATCCTATCCACACATGAAGGAGGCTCTTATGACAAGGTATGGGTTGACTCCTGAATTGTACAGACAGAGATTTAGGGATTGCACCAAGAAACCTGGTACCACTTATGTAGAATATGTGACCTTTTTTTGCAGAGCGCTGGATGGTTGGGTGAAGGGTAGCAAGGTGGATGATTACCAAGGGCTGTTTGATTTAATCGCATGGGAGCACTTGTCGGATAATTGTTTTCCTGAGCTACGCCAACACCTGATCGATAGCAAGCTGTCCAACCCGAGGAAGCTTGCTGAGGAGGCGGACCGCTGGATCAGCACCAGGGTCCACAAGGGTCCCGTGGGAGGCCCCGCCAAAAGTGTTCAGGGTCCCCAGCAGAAGAGTGGGGGGGACAAGGGTAAACAGAGGGAGTTCTACCAAGGGCCCCAACGTAATTCCCAAGGGAACCAAGGGAAAGGTTCTCAGCCACCCCCACCCCCGAAGCAGACCGGGGCCCCGACAGGTAACCCTGTTCAAAGAGGGCCCCTCAGATGTTACAAGTGTAACAACCTGGGGCACATTTCCGTGGATCCCAAGTGCCCCCTGTATGGTAAACCAGCACCCTCTGGTGCTCCACCCCCCAAGCAGGTGAATAGTGTAGCCTTGGGGAGGGAGATAGACGTCCAAGGGGCGGGGGATCCCGTACAGATGACCCTAGTCTCATTAGGAGACAGTGAGATGGTCGCTGAGGCCCAGCTGCCCCCCAATACTCAAAAGTATGGGCAGTGGGTGACCATAAATGGCAAGAGGGTGGGGGCTCTTAGAGATACTGGAGCCAGTGTGACTGCTGTCAAGCAACACCTGGTGTCTCAAGAGCAGGTTGTCCCGCACGCATTCTGCCGTGTTGTCAACGCTGACAACACAGAGAGTCAGTGTCCAATGGCTCAGGTTCCCTTTGAGTGGGGGGGGGTCTCTGGTACTCTGCAAGTGGCTGTGAGAGAGGCCATGCCTGTTGATTGTCTCCTAGGTAACGATTTGGAGAGCTCCCCTTGGGAAAAGGTGGAGAAGACGACTCACCTGCGGATGGTGGGCTTGCCTGATTGGGCGTGTGTGACCACCCGGTCGATGGCAGCCGGTAGGGGTGTTGAAGGAACCCTGGAGCCTGAGGGAGAGGCCCAGGAACCGGCCTTAGAGAGAGGGCAAGGGAGGCACGGGAATCCGGCTCCTGACGTTCCCACGGCCCAGGAGGAAGCAGACCTTGAGGGGGATGCCCTGGAGCCTACCGGGGAACAGATAGCCGAACTGGGGGACCTGCCTGAGCTGACCCATTGGCAGCAAGAAGGAGGCCCCACCAGGGAGGAATTCTGCAGGGAGCAGAAAGAGTGCCCCTCTCTAGAGGGTATGCGGCAGCAGGCTGCAGCCCAGGCCAATGGTGATCAGTCCGGAACTCACTTGATCTACTGGGAGAACGACCTCCTATACTCCGAGCCTAAGGTTGCTGAACCTGGGTCAGCCCGTGCGCTGGTGGTACCCCAGAGGTTCAGAGCCTTCCTACTGGGGCTGGCTCACGACGTACCGTTAGCAGGACATTTGGGGCAGGACAAGACCTTTGAAAGGCTTGTCACCCACTTTTATTGGCCCCAAATGCGCAGGAGTTCTGACACTCACTGCAGGACATGCCAGACTTGCCAGGCAAGTGGCAAGAGTGGAAGGAAGCTGAGAGCTCCACTCCAACCTTTCCCTGTGGTCAGTACCCCATTCCAGCGGGTGGGGATTGACATTGTGGGGCCCCTGGACCCCAAGACAGCCCTGGGCAACAGGTTTATCCTGGTCTTGGTGGACCATGCCACCCGGTACCCTGAAGCCATCCCTCTGAGGACAGTGACGGCCCCCGTGGTGGGACGGGCACTGATGGGAATTTTCTCACGAGTAGGATTCCCTCTAGAGGTGGTGTCTGACAGGGGGACCAACTTCATATCGAAATATATGAAGTCCCTTTGGCAAGAGTGTGGTGTAACCTACAAGTTCACCACACCTTACCATCCCCAAGGAAACGGGTTGGTTGAGCGCTACAACCGAACCCTGAAGGGCATGATTATGGGTCTCGAGGAACCCCTGAGGCGTAAGTGGGACGTCCTCTTACCATGCCTTCTCTTTGCGTACCGCGAGGTGCCACAAAAGTCTCTAGGGTTCAGTCCCTTTGAGCTTTTGTATGGCCACCCAGTACGAGGACCTCTTAGTCTGGTCAAGGAAGGCTGGGAGCAATCTCCCAGGAAACCTCCCCAGAATGTATACAGCTACATGCTGGCTTTCCGGAACCAGACTAGGCGTTTCAGGCAACTTGCTGAGGCAAACCTGGAAGCCAGCCAGGAGGAAATGAAGCGGTGGTACGACCAGAATGCCACTCTGGTTGAGCTTCAACCTGGCCAAAAAGTGTGGGTCCTGGCCCCTGTGGAGCCTTGTGCACTCCAGGACAAGTGGACAGGACCCTTTGAGATTGTGGAGCGCAAGAGTTCTGTCACCTACTTGGTGGACTTGCGGTCTCCTAGGAACCCCTTACGGGTCCTACATGTCAATCGACTGAAGCCCCACTTGGAGAGGTCCGAAGTGGGCATGCTCTTGGCCACCGATGATGGGACGGAAGAGGAGTCCGAGCCTCTTCCTGACCTCTTGGTAGCCTCCGAGCGAGACGGGTCAGTGGATGGAGTAAACCTCTCACCCACCCTGACCCCCGAGCAACAGGGTGACTGCCGCCAGCTGCTGGGGCAGTTCCCTGACCTGTTCTCCCTGGTTCCCGGTATCACAAATTGGTGCGTCCATGATGTGGATACGGGAGACAGCTTACCTGTGAAGCACAAGGCCTACCGGGTAACTGACAGGGTCAGAGCCTGCATCAAAGAGGAGGTCTCGAAGATGCTTGCTCTAGGGGTGGTTGAGTCCTCCAGCAGTCCTTGGGCCAGCCCAGTGGTCTTGGTCCCAAAGGCTGCAGCGCCGGGTGCCACGCCCGAACTCCGGTTCTGTGTGGACTACCGAGGACTCAACTCAGTCACGAAGACTGACGCGCACCCCATCCCCAGAGCTGATGAGCTCATCGATCGGTTAGGGGCTGCACGGTACCTCAGCACGTTTGACTTAACGTCTGGGTACTGGCAGATCGCCTTAACTGATGGGGCCAAAGAGAGGTCCGCATTCTCTACGCCAGATGGGCATTACCAGTTCCGGGTGATGCCCTTTGGGATGAAGAATGCCCCTGCCACCTTCCAGAGGTTGGTCAACCAGGTGTTGACGGGGCTGACCGAGTTCAGCGCCGCCTACCTGGATGACATCGCAGTGTTCAGCGGCACATGGGAAGAACACCTGCAACATCTCTGGGAAGTGTTGATGGCGCTGCGCACGGCAGGCCTCACGATCAAGGCAAGCAAGTGTCAGATCGGGCAGGGTTCCGTGGTGTACTTGGGACACCAAGTGGGGAGCGGCCAGGTGGCGCCCCTCCAACCCAAAGTTGAAACCATCCTGGCTTGGGAGCCCCCAAAGACCCAGACGGAGGTGAGGGCCTTTTTAGGACTCACCGGGTACTACAGGAGGTTTGTCAAGGGGTATGGCAGCATCGTTGCCCCCTTGACAGAGCTGACTTCGAAGAAGCAGCCCAGAAAAGTGATATGGACTGACACCTGTCAGAAAGCCTTCGACACCCTGAAAACTGCCATGTGCACGGCGCCCGTGCTCTTGGCTCCTGACTTCTCCAAAGAGTTCCTGGTGCAGACGGATGCATCAGAGCATGGTGTAGGGGCTGTTCTCTCACAGATCACTGAGGAGGGCTTTGACCAACCCGTAGCCTTTATTAGCAGGAGGCTACTTCCCCGGGAACAAAGGTGGAGTGCGATAGAACGAGAAGCATTTGCTGTGGTCTGGGCGCTGAAGAAGCTAAGACCCTACTTGTTTGGGTCTCACTTCCGGGTTCAGACCGACCACAGGCCCCTCAGATGGTTGATGCAAATGAGGGGTGAGAACCCAAAACTGTTGAGGTGGTCCATCTCCCTACAGGGTATGGACTTTACGGTGGAGCATCGCCCTGGCACAGATCACGCCAATGCTGACGGTCTGTCCAGGTTTTTCCGCCTTAGTGATGCAGAACTCCCTGGGGTAGGGTAGTTCTCCCCACTTTTCAGCTGGAGGGGACACGTGTTAGACCTGGCACCATTGGCGTGGGTCACCCTTCCATTTTTGTCTGTGCCTCAATGTGTTTTGTGTTGGTGTTAGCTGCTCAGGGCACTGTGCCACTGCCATCCAGTGCCACAGTGCAAGTGCTCCCTATGGTAAAATGTATTATGTGAATTGACTTCCACGTTTGGTTTATTTGGTTTACTATCAGCCCCTAGTAGAGTGCACCAGGGGTGCCAAGGGCTTGTATATCCAAATGCTGCTAGTGGGCTTGCAGCACTGGTTGTGCCACCCACCGAAGCAGCGGGGTAAAATGTGTCTAGGGTCTGCCACTGCAGACCCTGCGCGCGGTCGGGTACCGTCGCGCTGACTGAGCAAGTGTCCCCACTTACCAGTCCCTAAACCTTCCCTTAACTACATGTTAGTCACCCCTCTGGTAGGCCTGAGCGCAGGGTGCATTGTAGGTATAAGGTAGGACATGCCCTGATGGTGTGGCATGTCTTAATAGTGAATTACAGCCCTTTTCGTTTTTCACTATTGAAGGCTACCTGCTCTCCATAGGCCAGAATGGGCTGCTGGGATCGCTACACGCTGTGACCCCAGTGGACTCAGAGAGCATGGTAGAAAGTCATGTTTAGTATGCCTGAACTCAGGATAATAAAATACGTCTTTTAGTAAAGGTTATTTTAATATCCTGGGTTTGCAAATGCTACTTTTAGAAAGTTAGCCTTTGCGTGCCTAACCATCTCAGTCCGCCTCTGCTGTGTGTGTGTGTTCTGCCTAGCAACAGTACAGGAGCCGGGCTGGGGGATTCCAGGAGACAGGTTGGCTGCCAGGTGGTGGGTAGAAAGATTACCCCAGGATGGGTGGGAGGAGTGCACCCTGACTCTTGAATAGACCTGTGCTCTGCCACCACAAAGCCGGCGCCGCCCCCTGTGGAGCGGCTGATGTCTCTGCCCTGCTGCTGAAAGGAACAAGCCGAGTCACCACAACAGAGTGCTCCAAAACTGGACTGAGCCAGGCCCAGGCCCCCTGGCGCTAAAGAACAAAAGAATCCCTGTATAAAAGTAGGAGCCTGGCTCCTAAGAAATCAGATCCAGATTGAACCACGAAGGAACTCTGCCTGACTAGAAGGACCTGGAAGAAGCTGAAGGAGGAGTAACTTTCCCTGACCTGAGGGACTGGCCTGCAGTAGGTGCCTTGCTAAGGAAGGAGAGGAAAAAGACTGAAAGAGACTTTTGCACTTTGTTCTTCAACTATCTCCAAGGGCTTGGAAGAAGAGCTTGCCCCCTGAACTGAACCCCAGGACCAGTGGGTTCACCGTGTCTCCGCTCGTCTGAGAATTCGAGCCGTGTGCTTTCTCCCGCCGGAGTGCCCTGCGCACCTTCGCATCCCTCCTAGGGCCGTGACACCCAGAAGCCTGGCCGCCTCCACTCGCCGAGAGCCCCGCTCAACCTGAGTCGCTCTGGACCCACGAGTCTGGCCGTCCCGCTTCCCTGTCACCTGCCTGCTACTGGAGCGCGCTTGGTGCCCTTTCGCCCTCCCGCCGGATTTCTAGTGGGGAAGTGAAATCCAGCCTCGGACGGCCGCCCGTACGTCGTAACGTATCCGGCCGCCCCGCTTCACCTCCCAGCCTGAGTCTGACCGTGCCGCCCTCCGCAGTGACCTCCCGCACAGTCCGTGTCGGAGGCCCTGGGCCGCACCTGTCTACCGAAAGCCGCCCGCTGAATTCTTGATCCGGAAGACCCACGAGGTGCAGAACCTGCATCTCTCCTGAAGACTCGTCCAAGCACATCGCACGTTCCCAGGTACAGTGAACTCTCTATCGGACTCGGGGTCCGCAACGTTCTGATTTCCCCGTATCACTGTACCCTGGGTGCCCTGCGCATCATCGTGACTGGACCGACTCAACCGAGCCCTGTGAAGCGCTCGTGATCGAATAAGTTACCAAAGACAAGAACAGTGCCTAATTATCATCTTGTGGCTTCCATTTCGTAACCGTTATTGATGGTCTTGTACATGCCTGCGTAACAAAGAATCTTTTATATAAAGCATCCGTATTTTTGATACAACTTACGCCTGGTGTCCGTTTGTGGGGGATCATTGTGGTTTACTGTGTGTGATCATAAATGCTTAACTGACTAGCGCCCTGAAGTTTAGCCCTGACTGCTCGCGCCACACTACCTATAGGGTGAGCAGGGGTTGTTCTGAAGGGGTAATTCCCTCGCCCTGAATAGAAGAAGGGACCGCTGCTTGTCACAAGTACCTACCTGTGCCAACCAGAGGTTCCCCATTCTAACATTGGTGGCAGCGGTGGGATTTCGAATTTGCATTTATGATTTACATACAGTGAATTATTGATCACCACGTAGAGCAGACCTATAACGCAGCCACAGATTGATTGACAGTTGTTGCTAAAGAAAAATCTCCACCTTAAGAAACCATGCCTAGCTCAGTCAACGGAGGCGGAGCGCCCTCTGTATTCTCTGGAGTAGATGACATCGATTGGGAGCCCGAGGCACTGAGGAAGTGCACAAATGATGTCCTGAAGGGATATCTCTCCAAGTACAGAATAAAGCAAAGTGGACTAAGCACCAAGGATCAGTACGTGACCGCACTGAGAGCCTGGCACGAATCAAAGTTCCCAGAGAATGCCCGGGAGGTGATACCCCCCGAAGGTGTGTTTGAGCCTAGCAGAGGCCTGTCGCCAGAGGAGTTGGCCGACAGGAGTGCCGCCCGAGCACACGAGGTGGAGATGGCAAAGCTGCAAATGGAGCGAGAAAGGCAGAAACTGGCCATGGAGCATGAGGTAAAAATGAGGGAGTTGGATCTCAAGGCCAGGAGTTTAGACAACTCACCCTCTGGTGGCAGCAATTCGACAGAGTCAAGGGTGCACATTCCTAAAGATGTAGTCAAAGAATATTATAAGCAGGATGATATTGGGCAGTGGTTTAGGGCCTATGAAGTAGCCATGTCCTCCCACCGGGTCCCTGAGAAGGATTGGGGAGCGGGGTTGTGGGGAAGGTTCCTGAGTGAGGGGCGGGACACACTGCTAGACCTCCCCTCTGATGTCCACACATCCTATCCACACATGAAGGAGGCTCTTATGACAAGGTATGGGTTGACTCCTGAATTGTACAGACAGAGATTTAGGGATTGCACCAAGAAACCTGGTACCACTTATGTAGAATATGTGACCTTTTTTTGCAGAGCGCTGGATGGTTGGGTGAAGGGTAGCAAGGTGGATGATTACCAAGGGCTGTTTGATTTAATCGCATGGGAGCACTTGTCGGATAATTGTTTTCCTGAGCTACGCCAACACCTGATCGATAGCAAGCTGTCCAACCCGAGGAAGCTTGCTGAGGAGGCGGACCGCTGGATCAGCACCAGGGTCCACAAGGGTCCCGTGGGAGGCCCCGCCAAAAGTGTTCAGGGTCCCCAGCAGAAGAGTGGGGGGGACAAGGGTAAACAGAGGGAGTTCTACCAAGGGCCCCAACGTAATTCCCAAGGGAACCAAGGGAAAGGTTCTCAGCCACCCCCACCCCCGAAGCAGACCGGGGCCCCGACAGGTAACCCTGTTCAAAGAGGGCCCCTCAGATGTTACAAGTGTAACAACCTGGGGCACATTTCCGTGGATCCCAAGTGCCCCCTGTATGGTAAACCAGCACCCTCTGGTGCTCCACCCCCCAAGCAGGTGAATAGTGTAGCCTTGGGGAGGGAGATAGACGTCCAAGGGGCGGGGGATCCCGTACAGATGACCCTAGTCTCATTAGGAGACAGTGAGATGGTCGCTGAGGCCCAGCTGCCCCCCAATACTCAAAAGTATGGGCAGTGGGTGACCATAAATGGCAAGAGGGTGGGGGCTCTTAGAGATACTGGAGCCAGTGTGACTGCTGTCAAGCAACACCTGGTGTCTCAAGAGCAGGTTGTCCCGCACGCATTCTGCCGTGTTGTCAACGCTGACAACACAGAGAGTCAGTGTCCAATGGCTCAGGTTCCCTTTGAGTGGGGGGGGGTCTCTGGTACTCTGCAAGTGGCTGTGAGAGAGGCCATGCCTGTTGATTGTCTCCTAGGTAACGATTTGGAGAGCTCCCCTTGGGAAAAGGTGGAGAAGACGACTCACCTGCGGATGGTGGGCTTGCCTGATTGGGCGTGTGTGACCACCCGGTCGATGGCAGCCGGTAGGGGTGTTGAAGGAACCCTGGAGCCTGAGGGAGAGGCCCAGGAACCGGCCTTAGAGAGAGGGCAAGGGAGGCACGGGAATCCGGCTCCTGACGTTCCCACGGCCCAGGAGGAAGCAGACCTTGAGGGGGATGCCCTGGAGCCTACCGGGGAACAGATAGCCGAACTGGGGGACCTGCCTGAGCTGACCCATTGGCAGCAAGAAGGAGGCCCCACCAGGGAGGAATTCTGCAGGGAGCAGAAAGAGTGCCCCTCTCTAGAGGGTATGCGGCAGCAGGCTGCAGCCCAGGCCAATGGTGATCAGTCCGGAACTCACTTGATCTACTGGGAGAACGACCTCCTATACTCCGAGCCTAAGGTTGCTGAACCTGGGTCAGCCCGTGCGCTGGTGGTACCCCAGAGGTTCAGAGCCTTCCTACTGGGGCTGGCTCACGACGTACCGTTAGCAGGACATTTGGGGCAGGACAAGACCTTTGAAAGGCTTGTCACCCACTTTTATTGGCCCCAAATGCGCAGGAGTTCTGACACTCACTGCAGGACATGCCAGACTTGCCAGGCAAGTGGCAAGAGTGGAAGGAAGCTGAGAGCTCCACTCCAACCTTTCCCTGTGGTCAGTACCCCATTCCAGCGGGTGGGGATTGACATTGTGGGGCCCCTGGACCCCAAGACAGCCCTGGGCAACAGGTTTATCCTGGTCTTGGTGGACCATGCCACCCGGTACCCTGAAGCCATCCCTCTGAGGACAGTGACGGCCCCCGTGGTGGGACGGGCACTGATGGGAATTTTCTCACGAGTAGGATTCCCTCTAGAGGTGGTGTCTGACAGGGGGACCAACTTCATATCGAAATATATGAAGTCCCTTTGGCAAGAGTGTGGTGTAACCTACAAGTTCACCACACCTTACCATCCCCAAGGAAACGGGTTGGTTGAGCGCTACAACCGAACCCTGAAGGGCATGATTATGGGTCTCGAGGAACCCCTGAGGCGTAAGTGGGACGTCCTCTTACCATGCCTTCTCTTTGCGTACCGCGAGGTGCCACAAAAGTCTCTAGGGTTCAGTCCCTTTGAGCTTTTGTATGGCCACCCAGTACGAGGACCTCTTAGTCTGGTCAAGGAAGGCTGGGAGCAATCTCCCAGGAAACCTCCCCAGAATGTATACAGCTACATGCTGGCTTTCCGGAACCAGACTAGGCGTTTCAGGCAACTTGCTGAGGCAAACCTGGAAGCCAGCCAGGAGGAAATGAAGCGGTGGTACGACCAGAATGCCACTCTGGTTGAGCTTCAACCTGGCCAAAAAGTGTGGGTCCTGGCCCCTGTGGAGCCTTGTGCACTCCAGGACAAGTGGACAGGACCCTTTGAGATTGTGGAGCGCAAGAGTTCTGTCACCTACTTGGTGGACTTGCGGTCTCCTAGGAACCCCTTACGGGTCCTACATGTCAATCGACTGAAGCCCCACTTGGAGAGGTCCGAAGTGGGCATGCTCTTGGCCACCGATGATGGGACGGAAGAGGAGTCCGAGCCTCTTCCTGACCTCTTGGTAGCCTCCGAGCGAGACGGGTCAGTGGATGGAGTAAACCTCTCACCCACCCTGACCCCCGAGCAACAGGGTGACTGCCGCCAGCTGCTGGGGCAGTTCCCTGACCTGTTCTCCCTGGTTCCCGGTATCACAAATTGGTGCGTCCATGATGTGGATACGGGAGACAGCTTACCTGTGAAGCACAAGGCCTACCGGGTAACTGACAGGGTCAGAGCCTGCATCAAAGAGGAGGTCTCGAAGATGCTTGCTCTAGGGGTGGTTGAGTCCTCCAGCAGTCCTTGGGCCAGCCCAGTGGTCTTGGTCCCAAAGGCTGCAGCGCCGGGTGCCACGCCCGAACTCCGGTTCTGTGTGGACTACCGAGGACTCAACTCAGTCACGAAGACTGACGCGCACCCCATCCCCAGAGCTGATGAGCTCATCGATCGGTTAGGGGCTGCACGGTACCTCAGCACGTTTGACTTAACGTCTGGGTACTGGCAGATCGCCTTAACTGATGGGGCCAAAGAGAGGTCCGCATTCTCTACGCCAGATGGGCATTACCAGTTCCGGGTGATGCCCTTTGGGATGAAGAATGCCCCTGCCACCTTCCAGAGGTTGGTCAACCAGGTGTTGACGGGGCTGACCGAGTTCAGCGCCGCCTACCTGGATGACATCGCAGTGTTCAGCGGCACATGGGAAGAACACCTGCAACATCTCTGGGAAGTGTTGATGGCGCTGCGCACGGCAGGCCTCACGATCAAGGCAAGCAAGTGTCAGATCGGGCAGGGTTCCGTGGTGTACTTGGGACACCAAGTGGGGAGCGGCCAGGTGGCGCCCCTCCAACCCAAAGTTGAAACCATCCTGGCTTGGGAGCCCCCAAAGACCCAGACGGAGGTGAGGGCCTTTTTAGGACTCACCGGGTACTACAGGAGGTTTGTCAAGGGGTATGGCAGCATCGTTGCCCCCTTGACAGAGCTGACTTCGAAGAAGCAGCCCAGAAAAGTGATATGGACTGACACCTGTCAGAAAGCCTTCGACACCCTGAAAACTGCCATGTGCACGGCGCCCGTGCTCTTGGCTCCTGACTTCTCCAAAGAGTTCCTGGTGCAGACGGATGCATCAGAGCATGGTGTAGGGGCTGTTCTCTCACAGATCACTGAGGAGGGCTTTGACCAACCCGTAGCCTTTATTAGCAGGAGGCTACTTCCCCGGGAACAAAGGTGGAGTGCGATAGAACGAGAAGCATTTGCTGTGGTCTGGGCGCTGAAGAAGCTAAGACCCTACTTGTTTGGGTCTCACTTCCGGGTTCAGACCGACCACAGGCCCCTCAGATGGTTGATGCAAATGAGGGGTGAGAACCCAAAACTGTTGAGGTGGTCCATCTCCCTACAGGGTATGGACTTTACGGTGGAGCATCGCCCTGGCACAGATCACGCCAATGCTGACGGTCTGTCCAGGTTTTTCCGCCTTAGTGATGCAGAACTCCCTGGGGTAGGGTAGTTCTCCCCACTTTTCAGCTGGAGGGGACACGTGTTAGACCTGGCACCATTGGCGTGGGTCACCCTTCCATTTTTGTCTGTGCCTCAATGTGTTTTGTGTTGGTGTTAGCTGCTCAGGGCACTGTGCCACTGCCATCCAGTGCCACAGTGCAAGTGCTCCCTATGGTAAAATGTATTATGTGAATTGACTTCCACGTTTGGTTTATTTGGTTTACTATCAGCCCCTAGTAGAGTGCACCAGGGGTGCCAAGGGCTTGTATATCCAAATGCTGCTAGTGGGCTTGCAGCACTGGTTGTGCCACCCACCGAAGCAGCGGGGTAAAATGTGTCTAGGGTCTGCCACTGCAGACCCTGCGCGCGGTCGGGTACCGTCGCGCTGACTGAGCAAGTGTCCCCACTTACCAGTCCCTAAACCTTCCCTTAACTACATGTTAGTCACCCCTCTGGTAGGCCTGAGCGCAGGGTGCATTGTAGGTATAAGGTAGGACATGCCCTGATGGTGTGGCATGTCTTAATAGTGAATTACAGCCCTTTTCGTTTTTCACTATTGAAGGCTACCTGCTCTCCATAGGCCAGAATGGGCTGCTGGGATCGCTACACGCTGTGACCCCAGTGGACTCAGAGAGCATGGTAGAAAGTCATGTTTAGTATGCCTGAACTCAGGATAATAAAATACGTCTTTTAGTAAAGGTTATTTTAATATCCTGGGTTTGCAAATGCTACTTTTAGAAAGTTAGCCTTTGCGTGCCTAACCATCTCAGTCCGCCTCTGCTGTGTGTGTGTGTTCTGCCTAGCAACAGTACAGGAGCCGGGCTGGGGGATTCCAGGAGACAGGTTGGCTGCCAGGTGGTGGGTAGAAAGATTACCCCAGGATGGGTGGGAGGAGTGCACCCTGACTCTTGAATAGACCTGTGCTCTGCCACCACAAAGCCGGCGCCGCCCCCTGTGGAGCGGCTGATGTCTCTGCCCTGCTGCTGAAAGGAACAAGCCGAGTCACCACAACAGAGTGCTCCAAAACTGGACTGAGCCAGGCCCAGGCCCCCTGGCGCTAAAGAACAAAAGAATCCCTGTATAAAAGTAGGAGCCTGGCTCCTAAGAAATCAGATCCAGATTGAACCACGAAGGAACTCTGCCTGACTAGAAGGACCTGGAAGAAGCTGAAGGAGGAGTAACTTTCCCTGACCTGAGGGACTGGCCTGCAGTAGGTGCCTTGCTAAGGAAGGAGAGGAAAAAGACTGAAAGAGACTTTTGCACTTTGTTCTTCAACTATCTCCAAGGGCTTGGAAGAAGAGCTTGCCCCCTGAACTGAACCCCAGGACCAGTGGGTTCACCGTGTCTCCGCTCGTCTGAGAATTCGAGCCGTGTGCTTTCTCCCGCCGGAGTGCCCTGCGCACCTTCGCATCCCTCCTAGGGCCGTGACAC
Source organism: Triturus cristatus (assembly GCF_964204655.1). NCBI lineage: Eukaryota > Metazoa > Chordata > Amphibia > Caudata > Salamandridae > Triturus > Triturus cristatus. Next base: position 1,694,459,892 of record NC_140591.1, read on the forward strand.
CCAGAAGCCTGGCCGCCTCCACTCGCCGAGAGCCCCGCTCAACCTGAGTCGCTCTGGACCCACGAGTCTGGCCGTCCCGCTTCCCTGTCACCTGCCTGCTACTGGAGCGCGCTTGGTGCCCTTTCGCCCTCCCGCCGGATTTCTAGTGGGGAAGTGAAATCCAGCCTCGGACGGCCGCCCGTACGTCGTAACGTATCCGGCCGCCCCGCTTCACCTCCCAGCCTGAGTCTGACCGTGCCGCCCTCCGCAGTGACCTCCCGCACAGTCCGTGTCGGAGGCCCTGGGCCGCACCTGTCTACCGAAAGCCGCCCGCTGAATTCTTGATCCGGAAGACCCACGAGGTGCAGAACCTGCATCTCTCCTGAAGACTCGTCCAAGCACATCGCACGTTCCCAGGTACAGTGAACTCTCTATCGGACTCGGGGTCCGCAACGTTCTGATTTCCCCGTATCACTGTACCCTGGGTGCCCTGCGCATCATCGTGACTGGACCGACTCAACCGAGCCCTGTGAAGCGCTCGTGATCGAATAAGTTACCAAAGACAAGAACAGTGCCTAATTATCATCTTGTGGCTTCCATTTCGTAACCGTTATTGATGGTCTTGTACATGCCTGCGTAACAAAGAATCTTTTATATAAAGCATCCGTATTTTTGATACAACTTACGCCTGGTGTCCGTTTGTGGGGGATCATTGTGGTTTACTGTGTGTGATCATAAATGCTTAACTGACTAGCGCCCTGAAGTTTAGCCCTGACTGCTCGCGCCACACTACCTATAGGGTGAGCAGGGGTTGTTCTGAAGGGGTAATTCCCTCGCCCTGAATAGAAGAAGGGACCGCTGCTTGTCACAAGTACCTACCTGTGCCAACCAGAGGTTCCCCATTCTAACAGGAAACCTACCAAACCCACACATTTCTGAAAACTAGAAACCCTGGAGAGTCCAGTGAGGTATGGCTTGCGTGGATCTCTCAACGGTTCTCTACCCATAATCCCCTGCAAACCTCAGATTTAGCTGAAAAATATAATTGTAGGTTAAAAATACCTGACCTGCAGGACTATTGTTTTATTCCCACCTTTAGCCGGTATGGTTTTGAAAATATCTCCATCAAAATGGTGAGGCATTGTAAGACAAAATGAACAAACAAAACAAACACAACATGTACATACATTTTTGACACCGTACTATTGCGTCATGGTCTTGCCAGGGAGGAGGGGCCTGTAGTCAAACCCTAAATCAAGGAGAGAATTGAACATAGGATAGTTGCGAATAGTAACCAGCATATGGCTGTTGAGCTTCAGAAAAAAGTGAAGGTTGTCAAACGATTGCCTCCACTCGTGGCTATCAGGAGAAAAGCCACGTTAGACTGCTAAGATTATTTACTTCGTCAAAGCCGTCCTCGGCCTACTTTCCTAAATCGGATCCCTGGAGACTGCGTCTTGTCGATGTGTGTCTCCAGCTCCCCTTTGAAGACTGACGCGAAAAGGTCCTTCCGCATGCGTGATCAGATCGAATAAAGACCAGACTGCTCTGTGGTCTACACTGATGAAAAGCGGGCCATTTTGAAGTATTAGTAGATTGGCACAAATCAGCAATAGTAAACGGTAATACTAGGCACCGAATGGGTGGAAAAGTATATTAAAAAAATGTTCCTTATTATGAAGGCAGTGTTTTTCGAGACGGCAGATTCTATCCCAATTAGTATGGGTAGGGTCTGGAAAAATAAAATAAATAGCAAAGGTAAGGAATTAATGTTGCTGATTGTGGAGAGATACCAAAAAACACTGCCTTCATAATAAGGAACATTTTTTTAATATACTTTTCCACCCGTCGGGTGTCTATTATAACTGTCTACTATTGCTGAGGTATCATTTTTATAAGGAGACCAAGGGGTATGCTGGGTGGTAGGACATTTTTACCAGTGCAGTGATCCCACACAAAAATGTATGGAAAATTAGATTTTTTAGCTAAACTTGAGGTTTGCAGGGGATTCTGGGTAGGAAAACATTTGGGGATCCATGCGAGCCATATCTCCCTGAACTCCCCAGGGTGTCTAGTTTTCAGAAATGTCTAGGTTTGGTAATTTTTCCTAGATGGCCATCTAGCCCGGGGGGCCAAAGACGCAGGTGGCCCCCTTGAAAAACCAGGTAATTGTGTGATAGATAATTTTTGATGTCTCCAAAATAGGTTTTGGGCCCTTCCTTGCGACGGGTACTTTCCCCGTCCACACAAGTGAGGTACCATTTTTATCTGGAGACCTGGGGGAATGCTGGGTGGTAGGAAATTTGTGTCAGCCGAGTGATACCACAACTTTCCCGCACATAAATGTGAGAACATTTTGATTTATTTTCAGCTTGGGTTAGAAAACGTAGGGGGATCAATGCTAGCCACACCTCCCTAGACTCCATCGGGTGTCTGTTTTTCAGAAATGTGTGAGTTTGGTAGGGTTCCCCAGTTGTATGTCGAGCACGGGACCAATAACGCAGACTCCCCCCTTGCAAAACCAGGTTCTTTTCTGATAGATAGGGGCCATCTGCGTTTTTGGTCCCGGGGTCTGCAGCCATCTTGGGAAACCTACCAAACCACAAATTTCAGAAAACTAGAGACCCAAGGGAGTACAGGGAGGTATGGTTTGCGTGGATCCCCTAAAGTTTGCCTACTCAGAATCTCCGTCAAACTCAAAATTTCCTGGAAAAAACAAAAAAAAAATTTCAAATTTGTGTGTGGTAAAGTTGTAGGATCACCAGGCTGACACAAATTTCCTACCACCCAGCATTCCCCCAGGTCTCCCTATAAGAATGTTACCTCACTCGTGTGGTCGAGTCAAGTACCCACGACAGACAAGGGCCCAAAACGTATTGTGGAGACATCCAAATTAATTTTCACAAAATGATCTGGTTTTGCAAGGGGGTTACATGAGTTTTTGGTCCTGGGCTTGGCGGCCATCTAGGAAAACCTACCAAAACCACACATTTCTGAAAACTAGAGACCCGGGGGAGTCCAGGGAGGTATCGCTTGCATGGACCCCCAATGTTTCATATCCAGAATCCCCTGCAAACCTCAAATTTTGCTGAAGAAATCAAATTTTTCTCAAATGTTTGTGTGGGAAAGTTGTAGGATCACCGGGCCGACACAAAATTCCTACTACCCAGCGTTCCCCCAGGTCTCCCAATAAAAATGATACCTCACTTGTGTGGGTGGGTCAAGTACCTGCGAGAGGCAAGGGCCCTAAACCTATTGTAAAAACTTCAAAATTACATGGGCACCTGGGTTTTCGGCCCCCGGCTCAGCGGCCGTATAGGGAAACCTATCAAACCCACACATTTCTGAAAACTAGACACCCTGGGGAGTCCCATTGGAGAATGCCGGGTGGGTGGAATTTTGTGAATCCACGCAGATTCCAGAACTTTACATCACAGAAATGTAGGGAAAATGTGGTTTTTTTTCAAAGTTTGATGTTTGCAAGGGATTCTGGGTAACAGAACCTGGTAAGAGTCATACAAGTAACCTCATCCTGGATTCTACTGGGTGTCTAGTTTTAGAACATGTATAGGTTTGCTTTGTTTCCCTAGGTGCCGGCAGAGCTAGGGTTCAAAATCTAAAGCTAGGTACTTTGCAAAGAAGGGGTCAGTTTTCACTGTAAAAATGTGGTGTGTCCACGTTGCCTTTTGGGCCACTTTCTGTCGGGGGCACTTGGCCACCCACACAAGTAAGATACCATTTCTATTGGAAGACTTTGGAAAATGCGTGGTGGGTGGAATTTTGTGGATCCACGCAGATCCCAGACCTTTCCATCACAGAAATGTGAGGAAAATGTGATTTTGTTTTTTACAAAGTTTGAGCTTTGCAAGAGATTCTGGGCAACAGAACATGGTGAGAGCCACACAAGTCACCCCATCATGGATCCCCTGGGTGTCTAGTTTTCAAAAATATATAGGTTTGCTAGGTTTCCCCAGGTGCCGGCAGAGCTAGGGTTCAGAATCTAGAGGTAGGCAATTTGCAAAAAAGGAGTCCGTTTTCACTGTAAAAATGTGGTGTGTCCACGTTGCATTTTGGCCCGTTTCCTGTCACGGGCACTAGGCCTACCCACACAAGTGAGGTGCCATTTTTATCAGGAGACTTATGGGAAGACAGAATTGTAGAGCAACTATTATTACCTATTGACTTTCGATGCATTTCAAATGTTGAAACAATGGCAGAAAAACCGAACACCGAACTTTGTGTTGCCAGACAGTATGGACGGCAAATATTTCATTCTAATTTTAGTTCCTGTACTGTGGAAGAATACTATCGCTCATCTATCTTTGTGCCAAAAATGAACTCTATCATCGCATCATTAGAAAGCCGGTTTAGCAATGAAAACAAGAACAATTTGAGTCTGTTGTCACTCTGCCCAAAACACATGGCAAATATCACACTTGAGCAATCCAAATGCCACATTGCAAACATCGGGGAAATTTACAACATTGAACACCTGTAAGCCGAAGCAGTCACATGGTTTGAGATCTGGTCAACGGAGGGTGAGCAGTTTGACAATGGATTTCTGGATTTGCTAAACCACACAGATTTATCTCCATCAGTCCAGCAAGCAAGTCTCATTGCTCTCACATTACCAGTGACCACTTGCACAGTGAAAAGGTCTTTCAGCACAATGAGAAGGGTGAAAACCTGGTTGAGGATAACAATGACAGATGATTGCTTATTAGGTTTGTGCATGATGAGCATACATCGAGCAAAAATTAAAGAAAACATAGAACAGCTGATTGAAAATGTAATTGATAAATTTGCACAAGACTACAGACGTTTACAGTTCCTTTTTCGAGGTCACTAACCAGTGACCAAAAACTGCATAAAACTACTTATTGAAAAATGTGATTGTTAAATTGGAGCAAGAGTGTTGATGTTTGCAGTTCCTAACCAGCAACAGTTATCCAATTTAAATGTATATGTTTTATTTTCCAATTTGGTTGAGAACAGTTGTTTTTTTATTTAAGTTAATACGTTTTCAAAATAAATGTGTCATAGATTTTAATTGTCCTTCGTTTGTGCACGTTTACACCAAATGCAGATTCTACATATTTTTTAAATTCAGGTATAGTGCCTTCACTGCCTTGATCATGTGTGAATGAATAATGTGGTGCATTCAATAATGGTGACATAAAAGCAGATAAGAAATTGCTGATCAGACAATGGCAGTATGATGCTTCTATTAAGCTTTTGCATCAGGTTTCTCAACTCTTTGCATGCCTGCGCTTTGCACCTTTGGTCGGGAGCCGCTCCTGGCAGCAGCTTTGTTGTTTGTGCCAACTGCTCGAAGGTGTGAATGATATCTACCAAAGGCCACAAAAGAACAAGATGGCTGTGACCCAATAAACCTTTGGTCTAAGGGAACATATGTGGTATGATTCGTGTGCCCCATGGCTCCTCCTGCACCCCAGAGTTTCTTGTGCCCCACCTGGCACACATCATGTCGGAGGATGGGCGGCACTCAACCTTTGCCCGCCCATAGTTCCTTCTGATGCCCATATCTCAGAGGGTTATCTGTGGATCTACCTTAGAAGCGTTCCTGCCCACATTCAGCCCCATCTCCTTGCAGAGCCTTTGCTCAGACCTAGTGAGGCTGTTAACATCAATCAGCTGCATCGCTGTGGTAGTAGAGGAAGGTAGGCTTACTAGAATTTAGAAAATGAAAACAGCCAGTGGAGATGAAGGAGAACTTCAAAAGGCTTGATTGGTCCCAGACATGAGATAGCAGTGTACACCAAATCACTGTATGGCACGGAACAAGTCCTATTCTCACCGCTGATCACCAATGTTAGAATTGGGTTACTGGTTGACTGGGGTGTGAGCCCTGTTCAACCAGCAACCACAATCCTATTCAGGGTAAGGCACAAGCAAACACCTAATTAACCTGTGCTTAATCCCCTGGTAGCTTGACATAGAGCAGTCAGGCTTAACTTAGAGGCAATGTGTAAATTATTTGTACCACACTTCAGATAGTAGAACAGTGAAAATACCTAACAAAAAGTATTCCACACCAGGTAAGAGAAATAAATATTGATTTAATGAATATAAACGAAGACCAAAGCCACAACAATCCAAACAGTAGAACTGGAGGTATGAAGTTTTAAAGAATAAACTGCAATTTATTGCCTAAAAGCATATAGCGCCAATAGTGCTATTTGGACGATCTGGACCAGGTCAAAGTCATAAGTTTAAGCTGACCATGATGGAGTGCAACTCGGTTACATTCCCAGATTGGTCCTGCTGACGTTTTACCTTCTCACGTTTTGTGCCAAGAGTCTCGTTCACATTGGAGAGGTGTAGCGAGGAGCAAGGAGAGAGTTGTGGGCAGTGATCGGTTTGGCACGAGGAGCAGTCCGGGTGTCACGTACAGGTGGGCTGATGCTTTGCCCTGGTAGTCCTCCGCGAGTGGTCGATGATGTTGTGTGAAGAGATGGGCTGGAGGCAGCTCGTGCTGATAGAGTGGCAAGGTTCCCATTCGAACAAGCCTGTTCACGGTAGCGAAGAGCCCAAAAGCTTGAATTTAAGAACTCAAGAGTCACACGAAGGGTCCAGGACCTGAGAGACACCTCTTGGGGGTCAGGAACTCCCTGAAGACTGGTCCAGGAGCTGTTGGGGAGCCTTTCATATCCCTGAGGATCTGATAAGGTGGCCAGCAAACAAGCCCTTTGAGTCACTCTGGGTCCTGGGTTCAAGATTGAGTTTCAGGCCCAGTTGTTCTTCCCTAGGCAAGAGGGCAGCAGGTCAGCACAGCAGGGCAGCAGTTCTTCCAGAGCAGCAGTCCAGAGAGTGGCAGTCCTTGTAGCAGCACAGTAGTCCTTCCTGGCAGAGTATCCACAGGTCCAGAAGTGTACTGTAGAGGTGGGGTGAAGGCCCTATTTGTATACCCTGGTGCCCTTCTCCTGGAAGGTGGGAGAAGCTTCTGAAAAGGTTTTTTGAAGTGCATGTGTAGGAAAGTAGGATATGGAATTTCGTAACTCCCCTGCCTTGGTTCCAGGCTGGCTGCTGCGACAATACAGGGTGATAAGGCATTTGTGTGAAGGCAGACCACAGACTGTTCAGTTGTAAGTGGGGCTCTGCTCATCTCCCCCCATCCTGGCAGCAGATGGCCCATCCAGGCACACCTAATCGCTCTATTGTGTCTGTCTGGGAGCAATTCAAAAAATCTGTCAGCTACACCAAGTCATGTAACCCAAGGCAAACTGCAGGCACAAAGGGATAAGGGCAGGAAAATACAAACTTTCTAAAAATTGGATTTTCAAAATTGTAATGAAAAATCCAATTTTTTCATAAAAGAGTATTTATCATTACAATGTCATAGGTATCAAACATTACATATCTACCTCCTCTCAGTTACGCATTACAGCTTATTAAAAATAATCAGTAATCCCCAATGCTATCCTATGGGAGGGGTAGGCCTCCGAGTTGTGAAAAACTAATTTGGGAGTTTTTCACAACCAGGATATGTAAAAGTTAAAAGTACATTTCCAACCATTAAATTACACAGAACCATGCCCTATGGGCTACGTACGGCCTACCTTAGGGGTGACTTCTATGTAATAAAAGGGGAGTTTAAGGCTTGGCGAGCTTATTTTAATGCTAAGTCAACATGGCAGTGCAACAAGGCATTAAGTCTGCAATGGCAGGCCTGGGATATATTTTAGGGTGCTACTAAGTGGGTGGCAAAAGAAGTGCTGCAGGCCCACTTGTAGTATTTAATTCACAGTCCCTAGGTATATGGTATCCCACTCTACAAGTGACTTATAAGTAAATTAAATCTGCCACTTAGGTGTTTGCCAATCCAACCATGTTTAGGGGAGTCAGCACAACCACTTTAGCACTTGTTAGCAGTGGTAAAGTGCACAGAATCCTAAGACCAACAGAAGCAAAAATATAGCAAATATTGGAGGTAAGTAGGTACAACATTTGAGGGAAGACCAGCATAAAGCTGACATGGCTAACACCTGTTGTCAAGCCGCCATACCTCCACGGAGAATGGGAACTTTAGAGTCACTCGGCTCCAGTCATGCTCACTGGGGAGCATGGTTAAGTCAGGTGAGCACCAGTATATGGGAATCGAGGAAGCTGGCCAACAAGGGCATGGCATGCAAGAATTCCCCTTAAGTCCGAGTGGTGGAATAGACCCATCCCGTTCTATTTTAATTTAGTTACAAGCAAGAGAAACTCCATTGTATGTGGTCCCAAAAAGTGTCTGGTTCATTTGTGCCTCACTAAGAAAGTAAGACACGCTTGACAAGAGAAGAGTGGGACTTCCCTGATGTTCATGTTTTTTTGTTTACATTTCTGGTTTGTAGAATAGTTCTAACAAGGAAAGAAGGACAGGGTGGGAGAATATGCCCAGGGAACTCTCATAAGTGAAAGAGAAACAGAAAAAGACAGGAAGAATAGAAGAAAGGTGAAATTAAAGAACGAGGAATTACATAGGAAAGGCACAGAAGAGAAATTTACCTGACCTTGTTGCATTGCCGAGGGTCCCCAGTCTCACGTAAGAGAGCAAACTAGAAGTAACAGAATACAAGGAAGTCTGAACAAGGACCTAACAAAAGAAGAAGATACAAGATACAAACATATAAGCTTACAGCATTCAGGACAAAGATATTCTGACAAAATACCGATTACAGTTACCAAGACTCACCTCTAAAATATTGGCTTGTTGTATGATGTATGTTGTATACAACCTTGATAAATTTGTACAACAAATTTTCACTTTTCTTTTTTCAGATTCCAATAATAAAGTCAAACTGTATGGATCAGATGTGGAAGGTAAGATGTATAAATTATCAAGTTCCACTTCCTTTTTGTAGGATTGACTGTCCTAAACCATCCTGTTAGGGGCCTGGCCATTGTAAATACCTGGAAAAGAAGATTCTCTTCACCCAACTGCCAGCTCAATGACCCACCGCTCGCACTATTTACCACCATCTGTTTATTCATTAGGTGACTGCCAGGTCATATGACTGCCTGAGCGTGATTCTCCTCCCACTTCATGATTCAAGAATTAAACCTGAGAAGATGAGAGGAGAGGGAAGGAGGAAGGTAAAATCAAGAGAGAGATGGAGAGATGGGTAGACTGGGTAGAACTGGCGGAGCAAGGTTAGAGTGGGCAGGCTGAAGGAAAAGAGGCCGGAACTGGGCAGAGGTGAAGAGAAGACTGGGTGTAAGAGGGCAACTGGAATAAAAGAAATGGAAGAATATATACTAGAATAAAGCAGTCAGTCTAAGAGAAATGGGGGCAGAAGAAAAGGAGAAAACAGGCGGACTGGTGGAAAGTCAGCAAGGGTACGTGGGCAGAATAGGGAGAATGCCTGTATTAATTACTAGTAATCTTCATTACTCTGAATCCTTATTCCTCGTCCCATTACATACTAATTGCAACTATCCCCCTTATTTAAGGATATTTTAGGACTATATTTTTCTAAAGCTTGGTCTGCAGTTTATTCCTAAAGTTAATTCCATCTTTCCCAGATCACAGGTATTTGTTCTTCTCTTTCTTCCTCTAACGCTGAATCTCTTTTGGATGTGGTGAGAGCAGTTAAGATTTACACCGTTTGGAATTTTTAATTCAAGTACTAGCTGTTGAAGGGCCCGATTCACAGAAATAACTTAAGACAAAATCCTAAATTTACTACCATTTTGGTATTCACAGAAGGCACTTACTCATTTTGGTATTCACAGAAGGCACTTACTCATTTCGGTATTCACAGAAGTTAGGAGTCCTAACTTTAGGACTCCTAAATGCCTTCTGTGAATACCGAAAGTCTTAAAATTAGGATTTTTCTCAGTTTAGTAGTAGTATAGTTAGGACTCCTAACTTTAGGACTCCTAAATGCCTTCTGTGAATACCGAAAGTCTTAAAATTAGGATTTTTCTCAATTTAGTAGTAGTAAAGTTAGGACTCCTAACTTTAGGACTCCTAAATGCCTTCTGTGAATACCGAAATCCTTAAAATTAGGATTTTTCTCAGTTTAGTAGTAGTAAAGTTAGGACTCCTAACTTCTGTGAATACCGAAGTAAGTGTCTTCTGTGAATACCAAAATGAGTAAGTGCCTTCTGTGAATACGAAAATGGTAGTAAGTTTAGGATTTTGTCTTAAGTTAGTTCTGTGAATCGGGCCCGAAGTGATTGCAGACCCTCCTTTAATAGAGTGTTTGACAAATACCATCCTGGAGAAGGCCACTCCATATATGGAGTTATGGGGCATACCTCCTTTAGAAGCTGGGAAGTTAGGGAATAGCACTGCTGGGGCCAGTGCATGGCCTCCAGTGAAAACTGCTCTTCATTTAAGTTATTCTTCAGCCACTGTCCATTGCTCACAAATCTACAACCTCCTGCTCACCAAGGGGCATATCAACAACAACCGGCGATAATTATCGCTAAGCGCACTTACCGCTAGGATAATTATCGACGGCTAGCGTGGATTTTTATCGCTGAGATAGCGTGCTATTAGCAACGCTTATCTCAATAGCGATAAAAATCCTTACGCTAAGTGGCTAACGTGAGATTACCGCTGGAAACCCAGCGATAATCTCACGTTAACTTGTTGATAGGGACAGACAAATTTAGCCATGATATCCACCTTACATAGGATATCATGGTTAAGTCAGAAAAATACCAGACGTAAAAAAGCAGCGTTAACCGAGGTTAGCGCTGCTTTTTTTGTCTCTAACAGGGTTAGCGATATTCTTGATAATAGGAGAAATGTCGCTTAGCGACATTTCTCCTATTATTTTACTCTGGAACGCCCCCTTTGCATCTCATTAGAGATGCAAGGGGAAGCGTAGAGTAAAAGGATGCTAACATGAGAATTTGCATGTTAGCACCCTGTTGTTGATAGGGTGCTAGTTTTATCTCTGCTTTTTGACTTTTAAAGCCAAAAAAGCAGAGATAAAGCCCTTGTTAATATGCCCCCAAGAGAGGATGTGGTCTCACGCTAGATTCCCGACTTTGGAGCTGGGAAACCAAGGATCGAGCCTCGGGGTCGACTCCACATCCTGTGATTCTGGACAAATCACGTAATCTCCCCGGGCATGCCAAAAAAATTAATGTGTCCTTGTGTAACATAACTGGTGCTCTTGTAAAGCGCTCCAATACCTTCGGGTTGACTTCGTGCTATATAAATCTGCAAAAAAATAAAAACAAGCATTTGCAATGCAATCGGTCTCGTATGTACGCAAGTTTGAGCTATTGACATTGCAAACAACAATGCCTTTTGTTTTGTTTTCGTTTTCAAAACATAAATAAAAGGCATTGTACAGCCACCATCAAGCCCAGCGTGACCCATATTTTAGTCTTAAAATTTAGGTCAGTGGGCTCCCAGACATTCAAAAGACATCTTTTAGCTTCAAGTCCTATGTTTATCTCAAGGACCTCCCCAATACAGGCATGGACTTCCTTCCAGTTGTTCTGGATATACACACATTCCCACACGATATGCATAAATGTACCTGCTAGGCAACACTGCCTTCTACATAAATGCTGACGAGCCTAGACCCCATGACATATATTATGTGGAGGTTCTTAAGTTGGACCAGCCGCACTCTGGAGGAGATTGCAACCTCACGTGCAGAGGCCACTGCCTCCTGCCATTCCTCATCATCGAGCTCTAGTCCATCCCTCTACCAGGGTGCCCGGACAAGTTTGAGGGGATCTGGGGTATTATTAATCAACTTTTTGTAAGTCAGGGATATCGCTTTTGTTGGCATATACCCATCAGGTAACCTGTCCTCCAACTGCGAGGATTCTGGGGGACAGTCACCATTTGGTAGACGTGATGTTAGCGCATGCCTCACTTGCAAATATCAAAAGTGCTCTGTAAGGCCAGCTCATATTCCTGTTGCAGAAAGGCAAATGTGACCACCTCACCCTTTTTCCAAAGGTCCCCAACTTTTCTGATCCCAATCAAATCCCACTTGTCAAATTCCTTCATGGTTCTCAGGGTGCTCACCTGTTCTGTATCCCACAAAGGAGTGGCCAGTGTGAGTTTCTGATCCCACCCCAAGCTTCTATTGGCTGCATACCATACCTGTACAGAGTGCTTGGTTGGTCCCATCAGAGGAAAGTTTTTGGGCTTAGAGTATAGGGCCGTATTATAATTATCATCCAGCAGTAATCATTTGTCCATCCTGTAACCCGGTCGTCCCAGCAGCGGTATGTACAATGATTGATAGCAGCCAGATGGGCCGCCCAGTAGTATTTTTTGACGTCCGGGAGTCCTATCCCCCCTTCATACCAATTCAAGACTCATTTTGGCAAGGCTATGCGGGGTCGACCATCCCAAAGCAATTCCCTCTGGAGGCCCTCTATCTCTTTAAAGTACTGCGCAGGGACCGGTTCCGGGAAAATTCTGAAGTGCGTAGAGAAAATGTGGTAGCGACATAATTTTGAACAGCGCTGCCTTTCCCAGTAGGGAAAGTGGGGGCGCTTTCCAGTTGCAAAACACAAGGAGATGATGGACGAAGCAGTGAAACTTTTCAGACACTCGAACTGCCAATCCAGGTCTTCCCTGAACCGGAAACAAGCATCCTGGGATCAGTGTCTGGGTAACACCCTTCATCCGCCACGCTAGTTTGAATCCATCCATCATCTCCTTGTGTTTGCTTTGTTCACCCTAAGTTGGCAGGGTATGCCCTGATGTAGGGTCCCTTCCTCACTTTGCCACTGGATTCAAGCTAGCCTGGCTGATGAGGGCTGTTAGCCCGAAACCGGTCCCAGAATGCTTGTTTCCAGTCCAAGGAAGACATGGCTTGGCAGTTCAGGCTGGACTGTTCCCATGAGGCACAGGGTCAAGACTGATTTGCATATAGCTGTGACTGAACTGGGGTGGCAAAGTGAGCTAAAGAATGATGATGGATTCAACCCAGATCTGTGACTGGGGGTGAGTGTTTGAAAAGTTTCAGCACTCCGTCCATCATTTCCTTGTATTTGCTTTGTTCGTCCGAGGTTGGAAGGGTATGCCCAGACGTGGGTCCCTTGCTCACTTTGCCACTGGATTCAAGCTAGCCTGGCTGATTAGGGCTGTTAGCCCGAAACGGGTCCCAGGATGCTTGTTTCTGGTCCAGGAAAGACATGGCTTGGCAGTTCGGGCTGGACTGTTCCCATGAGGCGCAGGGTCAAGACTGATTTGCATATAGCTGTGTCTGAACTAGGGTGGCAAAGTGAGCTAAAGAATGATGATTGATTCAACCCAGATCTGTTACTGGGGGTGAGTGTTTGAAACATTTCAGCATTCTGTCCATCATCTCCCTGTGTTTGCCGCGCTTTCCAGTTGGCCACGTCCCGCTTCAGTCTCTGCAAGGGTGGGAGCAGATTGCGTTCGTAACTAGTTCTGGGGTCTGTCGTGATAAAAATTCCCAAACACTGAAAGCCCTCCTTCACTACCTATATAGGACATCCCCTAGGCAGGGGAGGGGGCTCGCCACTGAGGACATACAAGAGGGACTTACTCCAATTGATTTTGTACCCAGAATATTTCCCAAAGTTTGTGAATATGTTGAGCACTCTATGGAGCAACACCTTAGGGGATGCGAGGTACAACAGAATGTCGTCCGCATAAAGAGAGATGCAGTCCTCCCACGCTTCAGTCCACTTCAGTCCCCAGATTATTGGATCTCTGCGGATCCATGCCGCCAATGGCTCCAGGGTGAGGGCAAAGAGCAAGGGGGACAATGGACAGCCCTGTCGAGTCCCATGGCCTAGCGCATACACCTCAGACTTTTTATTGTTGACCACTACCTGCGCTAAGGACTCTGTGTATAGTAGGCACACCCACCCGATGAAGTTGGTTCCGAAACCCATTTTAGCCAAGACTGCAAACAGGTATGGCCACTCGATGGTGTCAAATGCCATCGAAGCATCTAGTGAGACCACCACTGCAGCTTCTTGGATTGTGCCCTGTCTTCCCAGCACTCCATGCAGTCTCCTCAGATGTAGCGCGGTGTTTCAGTGAGGCATGAAGCCCGATTGGTCAGGGTGTACCAAAGTGCTTATCAATTGGGCCAGTCAACTCGCCAATAGTTTAGCTAGAACTTTAGGCTCTGAATTTAATAAAGAGATGGGCCTGTATGATGCGCACTTATGTCTGGGTTTACCCGCTTTGTGTATAGTAACCAATGTAGCTACCCTTTGGTCATGGGGGAGCAGTCCCAACTCTCGGCTATCAACAAACATGGCCTGTAAGTGCGGGGCTAATGTGTCTGGCTTTAATTTATACAACTCGATCGGTAGTCCATTAGGGCCCAGAGCTTTGTCCGTCTGAAGGTTTATAATTGCCTGACCAATTTCATCGTTAGTAAAGTCGCTATCTAATGCATCCTTTTCGTCTGCTGTTAGTCTGGGGAGTTGTATGCCCGAGAGCAGAGCTTGTGAGTCCTCCTCTGAGAAGGAGGAACTCGTTCGATGTATAGAGCAATAATACTCAGCAACCTTGTTGGCTATTTATTGTGGATCTGTTATTTTCCCACCTGACTCGTTTAATAATTCTGGTACCAGTCTATTTGCCAGCTCTTTCTTGTCTAACCAGGCCAGTAACTTCCCAGCCTTATCTATCAAGTCATACAGTCTTCCATCTTAATCTCTGCCCAATGTCTTGGCCATGTCTGTGGCAATGGATTTATATTTGTCTTGCTTGAGTTTCAAGGCATGAAGTCTATCTTGTGTCACCGTTCCCTCATTCTCTTTCTCCAGGAGGAGGATCTTGTTCTCTAAGCGGGCTAGGTCTTTTGACTTTTCTTTCAGCACATCTGCAATTAGTGAAAGCGCCTGACCCCTCAGTACTGTTTCAAAAGCTTACCACAAGGTTTGGGATGTTCGCACTGATTCCTTGTTTTCTTGGAAATAGTTGTTAACGGCTTGTAAGAGTGCGTTTTTGACCACGGGGTTCCGAAGGTACCAGGGGTTAATTGGTGCTATTCTCCACACCCTTTTATCACCCAGGACCAAATCTGCCCATATTGGGGAGTGATCAGAGATGCCCAGCGCCATGTGTCTAATCTCCCGAATATTCCCTTTTTGGGACGCTGCAACAAGGAGGCAATCAATGCCAGGTAGGCTATTATGTGCCCCTGAGTGGAAGGCATGTTGGATGCTTTCGGGGTGGTACGCTCTCCACGCATCTACAAGGCCCCGTGCGTCTAGGAAATCTGGGAGCCATCTGTGGGAAGGACCTATTTCACGGGGGGATATCAATTGAGAGAACCAGACACTACTGAATTAATATCTCCACCCATGACCAGGTAGACCTCTGGGAATGACAGCATGATTTTACCTAAATCTTTGAAGGTTTGGCCCTGCAGCCCCAGTGGGACATATACTGCCATGAGCGTAAGAGACTTCCCCTCCCACTGCCTGAAAACCGCTGCATATCTGCCCATATAGTCTGTCCAGGTGTGTTGTATAGATAGTGGGAAGGAATTTTTTAACATGATGCCCACCCCCCTGGAGCCCGTGGTGAAACCACAGTGAGCCACTAGCCGGTAGCCTCATTTATTCATTGCTTTACAGGAGTTGCCTACCAGGTGCGATTCCTGAAGGAGTTTGACATCTGGGGCGTGTTGTTTGATGTATTGTAGTACAATGCTACATTTCAATTTGTTCCCAAGTCGGTTGACATTCCAGCTCAGGAGCCTAAAGCTCTTGTCCCAGTGTGTACCCATAAGTGTTACTGTAAGCCGCGTATCCCCTCTCTCATCTGCCAATATTCAAAGCTGCCTTCTCTAAAAAAAACTGAAACAACCCTATCCCAACCCAACTACCCCACTCCCTGCTCCCCTGCACTCTGGGCCTAAGACTGCCCATCTACCCAACTATGCAGAGTGCCTGTCGCCCAAACTTTAACCTAAAAGTAGAATATAGTGGGGGTGAAGAGATCTGCCACCCCTACCCCTTCCTTTGATCAGTGGAACTATATCATCTCCCTGGGGGGGGGGGCAAAAAATGCCAATAAGGAACCATTGGATAGTTAGTGCTGTTGACCAAACTGTAGTTCTCTGTTTAGGCTCTGTAGACCCCTGCAACTCGGTGTATTGCATTCAGTCGAATATTCAGAGCGAGTCCATGACACCTTACCTCCTAAGACAGTTCTGGCAGTTAACGTGGTCAGATCCACCACTTAGCAAGCTTTATGTTTTCTTGTCCCTCTCCAACCCTCCAGCCAGTCCGCAGCCGCTTCAGGGTGATCAAAAAACTAGGCCTGGGTGTAGTACTTCGCTACGCTCACGTAGTTTGCGCTACTTTGCACTACACGAATTGCACGTAGCACAGTGCAAAAACGCGTAGCGTAGCGGGCATTTTTTGCTTGCTCGCGGTCCTCAACGTCAAGTTGGCGACCGCGAGTGAGCAAAATGACATCCGCCAAGACTTTTTCCTCGTTTGCGATCAGCATTATCAAGTTGCCGATTGCGAGCATGGAAAATAAACCTCCCGGTGAGATTCTCAACGCGGGGAGGTCAGGTTTCTCATTGTGAGTGGTCGCGTATGCTCGCGACCGCTCGCGATGAGAAACTACCAGTCCGCGTTGAGAAAGCTGTTGCTCGAGTAAAAATCTACTCCAGCGGCAGAAAACGACCGCTTGCACTGTGCAAGATGCCGTTTGCAATGATTGCACAGTGCGGACAAGCATCCGGCACTGTGCAATCATTGCGAACAGCAAACTTCACAGTTTGCGTAGTGCTACGCGTAGCTCGCGTAGTGTGAAGTGCACTTTGCGTAGCTACGCGTAGTGCTACTACGCGAACTACGCCCAGGGTTACAAAAAACCAGGCCTTGACCTCTGCCTCTACACGAAGTCGGGCCAGGAACAGCATAGTGTATTTGATCCCCTTGTCTCCAAGCTTTTTTTTCACCTCAAGAAATGATCGACGCTGTCTCTGCTTGTTTAGGGTGAAGTCTGGGAAGAAGGAGATCTCTGAATTCTCAAACCTGAGTGGAGGGGCCACGCTGACGTTTTGCAATATGGCATCTCTGTCCCTGAAGTTAAAAAAGTTCGCTAATATCGGGCAAGGAGGCGCACCAGGCTTCGGTCGTCCTCCAGGGACTCTATGTGCCCTTTCGACCACAAACATTTTTGATAACCCCTTAGGTTGAAGGCGATTAAGTATGGGGTCCTCCACAAATAGGTCAGCCGCCAGACCCTCCACCCTTTCTAGTGTTCCAATAATTTGTACATTGTTCCGTCTGGTGCGACCTTCGTAGTCGTCCAGCTTATCCTCTGCGAATTTTCGAAAGGCCTGCAGGTCCTTGATATCTTGCTGCATTTTTGAGGTGTCTCTGATAAGGCTAGATGTGACAACCTCCATTCATTTCTTTCACCTTCTCCCCGATTTTTGTCAGGTCTGACCTGATGAGTGACATCTCTGATGTGATTGAGTCCATTCTCTACTCTAAAGGTGACCGGACCCCCGAGATGGCGTCCATAGCATCCTTCAGTGTTAGTTCAGGGTGTTCCCCTTCCGGGCTGGTCGCCATTTTCCCTTTGGTGTTATGCTTGGAGACAGTTGGCTTTGGCAGAGGATACTTGTCCAGTTTCGTCTGCTGTGTCCCTTTCAGGTCTTTCGCTCCTGACATTTTCTCTCCCGTTATGCAGGGCCAGCTCCTGCCTCTCAGTTCAGGCCGCGCCCCCAACAGGTGAGTGTCACACAATTTTACCAACGTCCTTGTGGTCCTCTGGGACTGTAAAGGCCTGACTCCACCAACTCAGTGTCAGGGTGGGTGGGAGAGAAAAAATCACGGTGTGACTTGAGACGTTTGTTTCCCAGGGGTATGCGACCGATGCGTCACTCGTGCCCAGTCTGATGCAGCGTCGTCAGTACTCCGCTCACTCTGTACTGATCATGCACACACTCAACATTACTGGTCCAGGTTCGCGCCCTTCAGTGGCCCTCGCGGTCACATGTGTTAGTGGTCTCAGGGATGGATCTCAGCCTTTTGTCACAAGCAGGCAGGCAGGCGGGACAAACCGTGCCTGGGCGCACACACTGTCAGGGCGCTAATATGCTCTCCTGCCGCCCAACTCCTCCCCCCAGGTCCAGAACAGTGCCCCAATGCAGCATGCGCAAGTCGTCAGTTTAGGGAACCATGACGGGCCACGAGGGACAGAAACAGCCAAGTAGGTGACTCCGGACGCCCCGTTCCTAAGCACTTCGCAGTGATAGTGCAGTCACCACCTCTGGCGAAACCATAGCTCACTTCTGTTCTGCTGGCGCTGGTAGCGCACCAGTGAAGCCCACGGCCCTCGGCGCCTCAGTATTTCCTTGTCTCGCCTGGTGTCAGATGTAGGCCGCGACTATGGCCTCGCGTTGTCAATGGGCCGGATCGGCTGCGTCACCACGCCCAGTTCCGCAGCACGGCAGCTCCTGGCCTCGGAGTTCAGAAGGGCCGCCTGGCGTGATGTCAATATCTCAATGATTCCGGGGCCCACAGATTGGGTTTGGGCTCAGTAGCACCAGCGGCGGTTAGGATGGTCCACCCGCCGTGTGGGAGACGGATTAATGTGGCGGATTGCTGGAAGTGATCAGGTGTTTACGGAGCTAATCTATCGAGCCGCCATTACGCTCTGCAGTGAAGCCGCGCCCCGTAACTGCCCTATCTTGATGCTTCTCACAATAAATGCTTGCATAAATTAAAAATACAGATATCCATTCTCACTGGGCCCGATTCACAGAACTAACTTAAGACAAAATCCTAAACTTACTACCATTTTGGTATTCATAGAAGGCACTTACTCATTTTGGTATTCACAGAAGGCACTTACTCATTTTGGTATTCACAGAAGGCACTTACTCATTTCGGTATTCACAGAAGTTAGGAGTCCTAACTTTAGGACTCCTAAATGCCTTCTGTGAATACCGAAAGTCTTAAAATTATGATTTTTCTCCGTTTAGTAGTAGTATAGTTAGGGGTCCTAACTTTAGGACTCCTAAATGCCTTCTGTGAATACCGAAAGTCTTAAAATTATGATTTTTCTCAATTTAGTAGTAGTAAAGTTAGGACTCCTAATTTTAGGACTCCTAAATGCCTTCTGTGAATACCGAACGCCTTAAAATTAGGATTTTTCTCAGTTTAGTAGTAGTATAGTTAGGACTCCTAACTTTAGGACTCCTAAATGCCTTCTGTGAATACCGAAAGCCTTAAAATTAGGATTTTTCTCAGTTTAGTAGTAGTATAGTTAGGACTCCTAACTTTAGGACTCCTAAATGCCTTCTGTGAATACCGAAAGTCTTATAATTAGGATTTTTCTCAATTTAGTAGTAGTAAAGTTAGGACTCCTAACTTTAAGATTCCTAAATGCCTTCTGTGAATACCGAAAGCCTTAAAATTAGGATTTTTCTCAATTTAGTAGTAGTATAGTTAGGACTCCTAACTTTAGGACTCCTAAATGCCTTCTGTGAATACCGAAAGTCTTATAATTAGGATTTTTCTCAATTTAGTAGTAGTAAAGTTAGGGCTCCTAACTTTAAGATTCCTAAATGCCTTCTGTGAATACCGAAAGCCTTAAAATTAGGATTTTTCTCAATTTAGTAGTAGTAAAGTTAGGACTCCTAACTTTAAGATTCCTAAATGCCTTCTGTGAATACCGAAAGCCTTAAAATTAGGATTTTTCTCAGTTTAGTAGTAGTAAAGTTATCCCCCTCTTAGCATTGCCCTTTGCAATCATACCTTTCTCATTCGTGCTACATTCCCATTCTCTCAACTCACCCTCCTCTAGATCCTCACTATCTTCCTCGTAATCCAAAATATTATCACATTCTGGTCTCTCCCCATCATCCACACCCCCATCGTATACCTTCCATTTTGATGTAGACATGTGCTTAAAATGATCTTTTGAGGAAGGAAGATCCGCCAATGATCTACCTTTTTCTTCAGACCAATGTAAGAGAGCCGCTTCATGCTCAGTTGGTGACTGCTTGTTTCCATGTAGAATCCCTGGTTGATCTTTAGAAAGCTTCTTAACAAGGCCGCACCTGCCTGCTGGAGCAGCAGTGCCCAGGGCCCTAACTGAAATGTCACCCTTAACATGCCCAGAAGACAAATCTGAATTCTTCCACCCACACCCACTGCCCTGAATTGCCATAAAAATCTACTTTTTGTTGAATATATGCTGACTGGGAAAAACCCTTTAACTTTGGTAAAACGTTATCCATCCTTCCTCCCTCAGACAATCTCTGATCTGTCTTCATATCCATTTCCAAATTCCTCAAATGTTCGCCCAATTCAAAAGGGGGGACTTTGTAACAGTTAGGCATCCTAACTTTTTTCATAACAGGTGTTCTAGCCCTGAATTCACCTCTTAAATCAACTGGTTCCAGAAAGTATGTGTTGTCCCTGGCAGGCGTATAGTCACCTTCAACTGCTGTTTTTCCAAACAGATTATGAGAAAAATATTCACTCATGTTAGCAAATTGAGGCAGTTGCAAATAAGAGGGATCAGGCTTTCCTTCTTGAACCATATAAACGTCCGCTGCCTCTCCCTTCTCAGGGGCTGCGATTGCTATATCCTCTTGACGGCCTCTTTGATTAGGTTCAATAGGATCAGGCAGTACAGTGACAGGAGGCACGATCTCCTCAGTGCCACCTCCCAAAGCGTTGTTGAGGACACGCCCCCTAGCACTGGGGACCTCCCTCACAAGCCGGAGAGCATTGGAAATACTACCCGCTACGCCCCTGGCCTTCTTCCCGGCTCCGTGTGTGGTCAAAATGCTGAGCCCCGCCCTTCCCGCTCCACTCCTGCGCCTTCATGCTCTCGCTAAAACTTGCCTCACACCTGGGATCAGCGAAGCATATACATTAATTGATCGCATCTCTGTCTGCATTATTGCACATTTCCAACTCCACCATTGGGGATATACATATGTCTCCACGATAAACATTCCATTTGAACCATTTCCTGTCCCTTTTTTTAAGGGCACTCCCGGGTTATGAATATTTCCTTCTCCGCTATCATGCATCTGTCTAATTATTTTGCCCACATAGAAGTGGAGGGTGGAGTTGCCCCCCATCCCCTCGCCAGTTCCCGATTGACCAATGTGTATCCCAGCGTCACCAGCTGTTGTTCGATGTCAGTAAGGTTAGTTGCGGTCCAGATGTGTAATAGTCCCAGTTGTGGTGTCAGAACTACCTCCTTTCCCAGTGCGGTCTGTATGTGATTTGTGGCTTCTTCCCATAGATGATGAATAGCGGGGCAAACCCAGATAGTGTGGTAGAAGGTGGCTGGCTGTTGGCAACCCCTCAAACAGAGGTCATGAGGTATTGTGCCTATTTTAGCCAAGGTAATCCCTGTCATATAGGACCGGTGTAATATCCTAAACTGTATCAGTCTAAATCTGAGTGTGATGGCTGCTTCCCTAGGGGACATAAGGGCTGATCGCCAATCCTCATCATCAATCGGTCCCAAGTCTCCCTGCCACTGCTCTCTAAGTTTACTGAAGGTATCGGGCATATTGTTACAGAGTTTTTTTATATGCTAAAGATATGGCTTTCGAATGCAGTGGCCCATCTAGCAAGCGATCTTCTAATGGCGATGATTCTTATATGTCCTTGAAGTTTGGAAAGGCCGCCTGTAAGGCCTGTCGTATTTGCAGGTATGTGAATATGTCCCCTTGAGCCATTTGGTGGTGTCTCCGGAGTTCCTCAAAACTAAGTATCGAACCCTTTTTAACCAAATCCCTTACCACTGAAATTCCAATCATGTCCCATTTGTCGAACCCACGTTAGTAAGACAGCATGCCCAGTTTCTGGGCGTACCACAGTGGCGTTGCTTTGGTAAGGGTGTTAGACCAACCCAGTCGAGAGTTCACTTGGTGCCAAATCCCAAGTGTGTGCGAGGTGGGTCCAAAGTATCGACTTTTCCTAGTGCGTGAATATAGGGCACCTAAATAACCGGAGCGGTCTGTTTGGTACCTGTCTATAGCATAGGCCAGATCGGTAGGGGGGTGATATATCCAATGATTTACAGCTACCAGTTGTGAGGCCCAATAGTAGAGCCTGAGGTCCGGTAATGCTATGCCTCCGTCATACCAACTTTTCGTTAGCTTTTTCATTGCTACCCTAGGGGCCTTTCCATCCCACAGCAGCGTACGGACCTCACTGTCCACTGCTGCGAAGCATGCATCTGGGACTCTGTTTGGGCTATTCTGAAGAATATACAAAAAGCGCAGAACGGCCAACAATTTGAAGAGGGCGGCGCGGCCCACTAGGGATAGAGGCAAGGACCGCCAGTGCTTACATCTATTCGTAGTCTAGCTAGCGGGGGCGATAAGTTAATATTGTGGAATAGAACCGGGTCTGACATGACTCCTAAATACCGGAACCCTTCTCTAGCCACTTCTATCGTACAATTTACTGGAAGGCGTGGGATCTGTCCCCGAAGCACAAAAAATACCTACTTGTTCCAATTTATTGCATATACAGAATATTTCAGCGTGTATGGATTTATAGGGAGAGGCAAGATATAGTAGTATGTCGTAGACATATAGGGATATTCAGTCTTCCTGGTCTTCTGCCCACTTCAACCCCCGTATCATTAAGTCCCGACGTACCCACGTGGCCAGGGGCTCTAATATTAGGGAGAATATCAGTGGGGACAAAGTACACCCATGTCTGGTGCCTCTTCACAACATGAACGTGAGAGATGTAGTTATTAACTCTCACTTGTCCCTGTGTATCGGTATACAGCAGCCTTACCCAAACAATAAATTTGGGGCCTAATCCCACCCTGTTAAGAACCTCAAATAAGTATGGCCATTCTATAGAGTCAAATGCCATAGAGGCATCCAACGACAGCACCACTGCGTCTTCCTCCAGGAATTCTATGCGTGCCAGCACATTGTGGAGACGACGAATGTTAACTGCTTTATTTCTCCCAGGCATAAAAGCCCGATTGATCCGGGTGTACTAGGGAGGAAATGACTGCCACGAACCGTATGGCAAGGACTTTCGCTAGGATTTTAGCTTCTACATTGATCAATGAAATAGGCCTATACGAGCCACAAATGTCCTCAGGTGTCCCTGGCTTACGGATGACAGCTATGGTAGCCAGACGCTGGTCTGCTGGCAATTGTCCCTTCTCGTAGCTTTTGTTGTACATAGCTCTTAGATGTGGGGCTACTTGAGAGGCAGTGACTTTTAAAAACTCGATGGGAGTGCCATTTGGCCCCATCGCTTTTCCCGAGTTAATTTGACCAATGGCCCTTTGGATCTCTTCATCCGTCAGGTCCTCATCCAGGGTGTCTCTGTCTGTTTCCGAGAGGGTCGACAGATCGCTGTCCAAGAGGAGTTGACGTGTGCGTGGTAGAAGGAGAGTAAATCTTTTTTAAGGGATCCGCAAATGCCTCAGCTATGTCCTTGGGATGGGTAAGTGTCTCGCCCCCTGGGAGTGTCAACCTGGACACCCATCTCATACTGTGTTCTCGCTTCTCCAACCACGCTAGGGGGATGTATGATGTAACAACGCGTACCATTACAACGCGGTATGTTACATCGCGGTTTTAACAACGCAAGTCGTTACATCGACTTGCGTTGGAGGGCGCTGGACATAGGAATAGTGTGAATTACTATTCCAACTCCAGTCTACGTACAGTAGGGAAGGTGTTGGAAAGTAATTCACACTATTCCTTATCCTACAGCGCCCTCCAGTGCAAGTCAGTGTAACGACTTGCGTTGTTAAAACCACGATGTAACCATACCGCGTTGTAATGGTTGCGTGGTAAAGGATGTTTCCCACGCTAGGGTTTTGCCAGCCCTGTCACCCAATTCGTATAGTCTGTTTTGGATACTGCGGTGTTTGGCCATCATGTGTTCTCGAGTCTTAATTCTGTACTCGTCTTGTTTAAGATTCAGGCGATGATAAGTGTTGCTTGATGGGCTATTCGCTTGGTCAGACTTCAGCTGTTGAAGTTCTTCTTCCACCTGAACAAATAACCGATGCTTCTTTTGAATATACCTAGTTTTTAAGGACAAGGCTTGCCCCTTCAAGACCACTTTGAATGCCTCCCATATGGGTTGCGCTGAGTCAACCAAGCCCATATTTTCTTTGAAGTAATTACCTGTTTGTTTCCACAGTTCCTCTTTTATGTCAGCAGCCACGGGTTGAGGACGATAGTGGTGCGTGGCTGTCGTTTCCTGTGTGTGAGTTCAATCCTGACTGGGGAGTGGTCCAAAATGACTTTTGGCAGGACTTGGGGGTGTCTAAAACTCCCTAGCGAGGCTGTTTATGTTAAAAAGTAGTCAATACGGGATAGACTTTTGTGTACGTTAGAGAAATACGTGTATAATGTGTCTGTCAGTTGTAGTGCTCGCCCCACGTTGGTTAGCCCCATTGCTGTGGTGAATTCTGCCATGAGTCCGTTCTGTCTCGCTCCTGGCCGCTGTG
Organism: Triturus cristatus; assembly: GCF_964204655.1. Classification (NCBI taxonomy): domain Eukaryota; kingdom Metazoa; phylum Chordata; class Amphibia; order Caudata; family Salamandridae; genus Triturus; species Triturus cristatus. The sequence continues at coordinate 1,694,484,295 of NC_140591.1, forward strand.
GGTGCCTGTCAGTTGTGTCATCCATTGTCATGTTATAGTCTTCACCCAGAATTAGGGTGCCCACGGGCAGCCCGGTCAGTATGTTCCCAAGGTCCGCCAAGGCTGTCTTACCCAATGCTGACGATAGGTATAGTGAAATCACGTTAAGTGCTCTCCCCTCCCACTGTGCCTCTAATGCAGCAAATCGTCCCCCAGGGTCTGCCCACGTCCTGTGCACAGTAAGAGGTGTACTCCTTTTCACCAGGATCCCCATTCCCCTGGAGCCAGTGGTGTAATCTGCATGTACTAGGAGTTTGTACCCCCAACTAGTGAGGGCTTCGCTTTTTTGCCCGACCAAGTGCGTCTCTTGCAGTAGTACATGGTCTGGAGAGTGTCTCTTCAAATATTGTTGGACAATTCCCCTTTTAATTTTATCTCCCATCCCGTTCACATTCCAGGTTAAAACAGAGAGTGTTCGATCACTTTCATCCCCCATCACATACCATGGTGAAATTCGCAATACAGTAGATCAATGATAATGGACAAGTGTCATGTGGTACTAGCTGAGTCCATGTAGCTCTCCTCTGCTCTTCTGAAACCAGCTTGAGCATCGGTACATAGCAATATACGATAGTCACGTTGCAAATCAACAAAACATTGAAAATGTGAACACCCCTCCCTCCTCCCTTCCCCCACACCCTCCCTGCCCCCCTGCCCGTGGATGTAAAACTACCCACTCCCCAACTAGGCAGAGCGCCTCTCTCCCCCCCCCCAAAATGCTGAAAGAACGTGGGCATAGTCAGTCCACATCCCCGCTAGTTGCACGTTACATCTTGCCTGTTGCAGTCTATCGATTGTCCGTACTAATTAAGTGTCCCGGGAGGATCTCTCTCAGTAAGGTGTGATATAACTAAGCATACAACAATCAAATCTCCAAGCAGCCACATGTGTATGCAAGTCTTAGGAACAGTCTCACCACTCCAGCTTCTGTAGATCTACCGGCAGGCATTCCAGATCCCCAAGGTGTATGCAGGCTCCGTCTCCTCCTCGTTCCCCCCCTGCTGTCTGGGTATGCCAGTACGATCCCTTCTCTGGCCCCCCACCCTTCGCCACACCTCCAACCAGTCCCACGCTTCCTCTGGCGATGTGAAGAACCATGTCCTGCCGTCGTACTCTACTCTAAGTTTCGCCGGAAAGAGCATGGTGTATTTCACTTCCCAGTCTTGGAGCTCTTTTTTCACTGCCTGAAAGCTGCGGCGTTGGGCTTGATCTTTGGCCGTGAAATCCGCAAAAATTGTTATCAATCTTTAGAGGCGGGCTGGATCTTGCCGTCTGCAGTATGATATCTCTGTTTTGATAATTAAAGACACAGGCGATGAGGGGTCTCAGGGGGGCCCCACGCTTCAGCCTACCTCCTGGCACCCTATGTGCCCTCTCTATCGAGAAATAGCGTGACAGGGTCTTGGGTTGTAAGTGCGTGGTTATCAATTCCTCCACATACAGGTCAGCCGCTGGCCCTTCGGCTCGTTCCGGGACGCCTAAAGTACGTATATTATTGCGACATGCCCGTCCTTCATAGTCATCGAGTTGTCCTTCCCCCTCTCTTCCATTTTACGAAAGTCTGCTCTGATGAGAGAAACCTCTACGGTAACTGAGTCCAGCGAGGTGCGCACTTCGTTTATGGCCGCCATGACGTTATGGAGCCTTGGCTTCGACCCTGGTTTAGGGGCATTCTGCGCCTCAGTTTTTTCCATTTGGTCTGTTTCTTGGTCATCTCCTGATTTATTCCAGGCGAATTTGGCGAATTTGTTCTGCGCGTTGGCTTTTGGTCCCCTGCCTGTTGCCATGTGTGCACCTCAAAGTCTTGCAAGTAAACGGTAGAATCCGGAGCAGCCACAGGTATTCCCCGCCGCCTACCCAGCGAGTCAAGTAATCTCGCCGTTGGCCTGTCGAGTTTCCCTAGGGTCCCTTCTTTCCAGCTCTCCCAGATCAGGTCTCTTCTCTGTAAGAGAGTAGGATCTGCTTCACATGTTTACCCCCACTTTTTGCTGGTGTTTCACTGTTTTTCGACTTTAGTCTGACTGGGACCCTGCAATTCAGGGCCCCAGCCTAGCTGCTTCCTCTCTAAAATGATTCCATGTACTTTAGATACAGTTTAGATTGGATCTGAGGTGCCCTTATAAGTCCCTAGTATATGGTATACTATGTACCCAGGGCATACGTACCTCTGAGGCCTACCAGGGGCTGAAGCATGAATTATGCCACCCCTGGAAAGCCACCCAAAATGACACCACAGGTCTGCTACTGCAGCCTGCGTAAGGTGGTGCATGCACCCCTTACTGAGATATAGGTTCACCATATCTCTCCATATACTGCACATACAAACCTATCAGTCCCCCCTATGGCAGGCCTTATCAGTCCTGAAGGCAGGGTGCTTGGTTATATGTGAGTGGGTGCCCAGGCATGAGCTGAACCCCTCTGCAGCCTTCGGAATCTCTTCTCCGGGGTTGTCAGTAGTGCAGCCTGACCATATACCCTTAAGTGCATTATAACCAAACGGTAAAGGCTAACTTTGGACTGGCTGCACGGAAACATGTTGTGTTTAGTGTCAAACACCTTGGAATCATACCCCCCACACCAGTAACTGGTGTGGGAGCATGATCCCACCCTTCTAGAGGAAGAGACATGGTAGCACTGGTATACCCGGTAGAAACTTAATAGAGCCCTGGCATCACAAAATGGATGCTGCAGACACGGGTCTGGCCTCCTGCTGCTGACAGGCTGATGTGTATTGGGGCTGGGCGGGGGCACTCTCTGAGTGCTTTGAAGTCCTGCACTGGGGGCACATTTGGTGTCCCTGTGCATAGGCCAGCTCAAACCGGTTCAGGGTCTGCCAGCCCCTGCTCTGGCGCAAAACTGGACAAAGGAAATGGGTGTAGCCACCCCTCTTTCCAAACCCTCCCATAGGTGGGTCCCCAGAGCTAGTCCAACCCCTTCCTTAGGTATAAGTAAGGAACTTCTTTAAGCAGAACTTTAGATTACCCTGTACGAAACTCTGAAGCCAAATCCTGGACCTTCGAAGCTCTGCTAAAGACCAGAGGACTGAAGAAATCTCCCTTGGGGTCAAGGAGTGACTTCCCTGCTTGGCAGGCACCAATGAAGCAATTTGCCAGTCTGCATTTCCGAAGCTCCCGCCAGACTCCGAAGTATTTGCAGCCCAGGAAGAGGATTTTCAGACATCTCAGAGGCCGATCCCAGTCCCCAGCAAAGCTGAGACCCGCAGGCCTTGTGAGTAGTGTGGAACCGGAACTCCTGGTCACCGTGCATTTCTACAAGTGCATTGACTTCTCGACGTCTCTTGAAGTCGTGCTTGGGCTTAATTGTAGCTCTCATCTCGAGCACTGAATCTACCAAAGATTGCCAGCCTGGTCATTCCGAGTGACCCGTGGCCCGCGATTTTGTGTTTCGTCTCGAGGTCCCTTCGCGATCCATGGTCTGTTGACTGGTGGGTCCCTGAGAGGGAACTTTGAATTTCCTTGGGCTTCCCTGGTTGCTCCAGTCGTGCTCCAATTCCCTACCAAGTGGTGAGTCCCTCAGACCTTGCTGGTCTGCACTGAAGCATCTTTCTCGTTTCTGCGTGGGTTGCTGTTGCCAAGGCTTGTTGTGTCCAATCCAGGCACCGACGCTGCAGCACTCGACATCCTTTGTGGGGCAGCTTGAATCCACCTCTTGGTCATCCTTGATGCCTCCTGGTCCTCGTGGCTGAAGAGTCAAGCTTCACCTCTTTCACCTGAAATCACCCGAAATCGGTGGGCATCTGTCCATCGCCTTCCTGGTCACTGGCTAGTGACCCAGACTCTGTTCCCTCTGCTTCCAGGATCCTCTCATCTTCGATCCAGGCTTGGATCTCTTCAGACACTTCGCATCTTCATGACAGCAGCACTTCTTTGCCAGCTCCCATTGAAATCGAGGACGCGAACCGACACCAAAAGACCCCTATGCACCCGGCTTCCCTGGGAGAGGTAACACGAGTACTCTAGTGCTACCGTGGGTGCTAGCCTTAGAACTTCCTAAGTCCAAAAGGGTTTGGTCCTGACTCATTTCTAAGTGTCCCTAATCTTTAAAAACCTAACCGCGACTTTGCCCATAGAAGCTAACGGGAGCTTTCGGCTGTGTTCACAGACTGCACACGGCCCCCGTGGGTCCCCTGTGTCATTACCTTGGGTGGTACCTTGGGGTCCCAGCAATTCTATAGGCTCTAGGCCTTGTGTCTAGTTAAGTCGTGGATCTTATACCACTATTTTAGTATATGGTTTGGCTCGCCGCTAGGGCCTAACGTGTATTTGTGCTATTTTACTGTCATATTTGAAGTGTAACTTATGTGTTTTGACCTCTAGTCTCATAAAGAGACTAGGAGGGTGTGTTTAGTAATAAATACATCTATTTTATAGATATATACCTGGTATGGATATCTTTCATTTAGTAACTCAAGAGATTATAGACTGGTAAAACAAGCTGCTTTACATTCCTTCAAGACTTAGCCTGAAGGCTGCTCTCCATAGCTACCACTAGGATAGCTTTCAATAAAGGTTGTCTTTAACGTATATCCAATAAGGGGTTGTTTGGACTGATACAAGGTGCCCACTATAACTAGTGGACAGCATATATCAGACCAACTTCTCACATTGGTGTACAGCATGTGGGATTCCAGCTTGCTATTGTTTTACCAGATAATCTCAATTGAGTGACTAACTGAAAACCACTAAAGGTACCTTAGGTACATATAATACAAGCTTTAGAAATACAGTAAGTTCTACTGAACTTAGAGTTGTGTGTTAAGGGCTAGCACACCCTTTCTACAACTCAAGAGAATTTAGTAGGCCACACTAGAGTAGGTGGTCCAAACTAATAACATCACGGCGGTCAATTATGCTGATGACACGCAATTGATTATATCCCTGGAAGGGGACCATGCTGACTCCCAAGTAATGTTTCATAATTGTATGACCGAAATGGTGTCCTGGTTGAGAAATAATGCTCTGCAATTCAACAATGCCAAAACAGAGATTCTGCACTGTGCAGTGGGTAAAGTGCCGAAGGCCCTGCCATCTAACTTTTGGCCTTTTCCCCTGGATACACCTCTGGTCCCTGCAAAGACAGTGCGGAATTTGGGGGTTAGCTTTAATGAGAAGCTCAGCCTGGAGTCTCATGTGAATAAAATGGTGACTAACTGCCTCTTGATTATCAGAGGCTTGCGCAAGGTGCTACCACTCTTACCCTCTATAGTTAGAGGGACTGTAGTCAGGTGTGTTATTCTTACCCGCCTGGACTACTGCTATGCCTTGCTGCTGGAGTCGCCTGGCTACTTGGTTCTGCCACTCCAGCGTATCCAGGCAGCAGCAGCAAAGCTCGTCTTAATGAGAACTCGCAATGCATCAACTACTGAGACTAGTGGAGTTGCACTGGCTCCCGGTGAGACAAAGAATTTTGTTTAAGTACTTGTGTATGGTTTTTAAAGCTCTTCATGGGCTAGGACCTAAACCGCTGCAATGTAGGTTCAGCTGGTATGTACCCACGCGCAGCTTGCGTTCCGCGGTAGCCAAATTGGTCAGGATTCCGATGACAAAAAGAACCACCATGGGGGGGCGAACGTTCAGCGTCGCTGCGGCGCGCCTGTGGAATAGTCTCCCACTAGAGCTGAGACAGATACAGGATTTGCTGCTGTTCCATAGGCAAGTCAAGACCTGGCTTTTTCCCATAGCATAATCTGCTGTTCTTTTTGCCCATCCGCAGTTGCGTTCATTTTTCGATGTGTCTTAGCCCCAGGATGCCCGTAGGGCTACAGTGCACTCTATAAATGATAAATACATACAAATACATACATACACCACACCACACTAGTGATGTCTTCAAGGCCAGGAACCAGTAGGTCCTTGCCAGAAGCCAATGGGCTTCAAGATTCCCAGCATGATAGCCTCTCATTCATGGAACTGGAGCATTATGTACAACTAGGAAACTGAAGACAGGCAAAAGTTCAACCACCCAGCATCTCATAGGGGTACTCAGACTGGATGACCTTAGCAGATCTTTAGGATCTGAAGGGCTAGGCAGAGTGGGTGGGACAGCACCTGAGGAAAGGCCTAGGGGTGTAACTCCCCATGACCTGATCTCTGAGGCTGGCCAGGCAGATAACAATGATCTGGACCTGGAAAATCCAATTCCCCTAGACAGTGATGGAGAGGACCAAAATGGACCCCTCTTTGTCCCTCCTGGGAGAGTTGGTGGTGGGCCTAGAAGGTCAAGATCTCCTTCAGTGGAGTCTAACCATTCTAACTCATAAGTTGGGACCTCAATCTCCTCTCATAGGCGGGAAACCTCTCAGGAGAGAAGGGAGAGACTGCTTACGTATGAGGAAGCTCAGCTTGAAATCAGAAGAAAGCAGGTGCCCTAGATAGAGAGGCCCTAGAGCCCTACAGAGCTTGAAGAAAGGTGGGACTAGAGCCCCATGGTGACAGCAACATCCCTAGAGATAGGGAGAGGTCTCATGGCCATAGAAACTTGAATAAGATTGTCCCTCCCTACCAGAGTGGGGATGACATCCACAAATGGATAACTGCCTTGGAGAGGGCCTGTAAAGTACAAAGGGTCCCCCTTGAGCAGTGGGCAGCAATCTTATGGCTCTCCTTTGCAGACAAAGGTAGAGATAAGCTCCTCACTGTTGGAGAGGAGGAGTCAGATGATTACAGCAGTCTGAAGAGTGCCTTAATTGATGGGTTTGGCCTAACCACTGAGCAAAACAGGTTAAAGTTCAGGGATACCCAAAAGGCACAGACTCAGGACTGGGTGGACTTTGTAGATTGTGCTACTAAGACTCTGGAAGGTTGGTTACTTGGCAGTAGAGTGCATGACTATCAAGGATTGCACAATTTAATTTAATTATGAGGGAGAAGATCCTTAATAATTGTCAGAATCAGCTGTTGCCCCAGTACCTGGTGGACTCAGATCTCACCTCTCCTCAAGAATTGGGAAAGAAGGCAGACAAGTGGGTCAGAACCAGGGTGAGGCAGAAGGTACAGAACCAAGTTGGTGAACCCAAGAAGCAAGATCCTAAAAACTCTGACAAGGGTGGGGAGAAAGGTAAAGACCAGAAGTCTTCACAAGGGCCCCAAAAATCTTCTTCAGGTGGGGATTCACAATCTGCCAAGGGATAAGGCCAAAAGAAACCATGGTGCAAAATGTGTAAACAGAAAACTCACTGGACCAGTGATTGCACCAAGTCCAAAGAATCTACTACAGCCACCACCAATGCCCCTGAGGCAACTGTTCACCCTAGTGCAGCTACAATAGGTGGTGGTAATGTCCAGAATAAGGGTGAAGTAGGGTTGACCCTGGGTTCTGAGATGGACTCTGGCCTAGTCAGAGTTCCAACTCAGGCTGTTTTAGTCTGTGATGGGGGCATGGATATGTCCCCCTTTGTGAGCCCCAGTAATCTGGGCAAATACAGACAACAGCCTTTAATCAATGGAATAGTGGCTTTGGCATTTAGGGACACAGAGCAAGTGTCACAATGGTGACAAAAGATCTTGTGGATCCTGGGCAGATTATACTTGGTGAAATGTACCAAGTGACCAATGCTAGCAATGCCAGAACAGACCATTCTCTGGCAGTTGTTAACTTCTCCTGGGGAGGGGTAACTGGCCTTAAGAAGGTTGTGGTGAGTGCAGACCTACCAGCACAGTGCTTGCTTGGCAATAATCTGGAAACCTGAAGTGGAGCTCAGGACACATGCAGAAATGTTAGGGATCCCTGCTCATGTCTTTGCTGTGACTAGGTCACAGGCCAAAATGTCAAAAACTGAACAGTCCCTGGATTCTGGAATAATGGACCAGGTTCCTCACAAGAGGAGGAGCAGTAGGGTTAAGGCAGTGCCTTCCCACCTGACTCAGAATGCAGATCAGTCTCCTCAGGGAGATGATCTTGAGTCTGAAGAAGGAACTGTCCCAGAGGAGCTTGAACCTGACCAGGTTGAATTCTTGGGAACAGGGGGCCCTTCCAGGTCTGACCTGAGCCAGTAGCAGAAAACCTGCCCCCCTCTTGAACCCCTCAGAAAGAAAGCTGCTGACGAGGCTGCTGGGAATGCTAGTGGCACCCATAAAATTAATTGGGATGATGGACTCCTTTACTCAGAGAGTAGAGACCCCAAGCCTGGTGCATCCAGGAGGTTGGTTATACCTCTGAAGTTTAGGGGTTTCCTATTGACTCTAGCCCATGATATTCCCCTAGCAAGACACCTGGGCCAGAACAAGACTTGGGACAGAATTGTCCCTCACTTTCACTGGCCCCACATGTCTGAAGACACTGAGGAGTTTTGTCGCTCCTGTGTGACCAGCCAAGCCAGTGGCACGGCAGGTGGAACCACAAAGGCCCCCCTGATACCACTACCTGTGGTGGGGGTTCCCTGTGAGAGGGTTGGGATTTACATTGTTGGTCCCATGGATCCTCAGACAGCATCTGGGCATAGGTTTATTCTAGTGGTGGTGGACCATGCCACCAGGTACCCAGAAGCAATTCCCCTAAGGACCACTACAGCACATGTGGTGGCAAGAGCTCTCTTTGGTGTATTCTCAAGAGTAGGCTTTCCTAAGGAGGTAGTATCCAACAGAGATGTAAACTGTATGTCGTTACTTAACGCTATGTGGAAGGAGTGTGGAGTGAACCACAAGTTCACCACACCCTATCACCCACAATGCAATGGTTTAGTTGAAAGGTTCAACAAAACCTTAAAGGGCATGATTAAAGGACTCCCAGAAAAGCTTAGGCGGAGATGGGACATACTCTTGCCCTGCCTTTTATTTGCATACAGGGAGGTGCCTCAAAAGAGGGTTGGCTACAGCCCTTTTGAACTTTTGTTTGGTCACCCTGTCAGGGGTCCATTGTGTCTGGTTAAGGAAGGATGGGAGTTACCTCTCAAGCCCCCCAAACAGGACATAATGGACTATGTACTTGGTCTCTGCTCCAGGATGGCTGAGTATATGAAAAAGGCAACCAAAAACCTTGAGGCTAGCCAGGAATTACAAAAAGCCTGGCATGACCAAAAGGCTGAACTGACTGTCTACCAGCCAGGGCAGAAAGTGTGGGTGTTGGAGCTTGTGGCCCCAGTAGCCCTCCAGGACAAATGGAGTGGCCCCCATACAATTGTTGAACAGAAAGGGGAGGTCACCTACTTTGTAGACCTTGGAACCCCTAGGAGTCCCCACAGGGTACTTCAAGTCAACAGACTAAAACCATAAGTTGACAGGGCAGACATGGGCGTGCCCATGGCTACTGATGAAGGACAGGAGGAAGAGATTGACCCACTCCCTGACCTGCTTTCTCAGAACCCTGATGATGTGTCAGTGGATGGTGTAGCCTTGGCAGGCAGCCTCACTGCCCAGCAGCAAACTGACTGCAGAAAAGTTCTCAGCTAGTTCAGACATTTGTTTTCTCTGACTCCAGGTCAGACCACCTGGTGCACTCATGAAGTGGACACTGGGGACAGTCGGCCTGTAAATAATAAGATCTACAGGCAACCTGACCATGTCAGGGACTGTATAAGGACAGACGTCCAATAGATGTTGGATTTGGGAGTCATTGAACCCTCAGATAGCCCTTGGGCTAGTCCAGTAGTCCTGGTACCTAAACCTCACACCACAGATGGCAAGAGAGAGATGAGGTTTTGTGTGAATTACGGGGGTCTCAATGCAGTCCCTAGGACTGATGCCCATCCCATCCCCAGGGCAGATGAGCTAATAGATACTTTGGCCTCAGCCACGTTTCTAAGCACATTTGACCTGACAGCTGGCTACTGGCAGATCAGACTAGCTGATGATGCCAAGCCAAAGACAGCATTTTCTACCCCTAGTGGGCACTATCAATTTGTGTTAATGCCTTTTGGTTTGAAGAATGCACCTGCCACTTTCCAAAGGCTGGTAAATTAAGTCCTTAGAGGCCTGGAAGTCTATAGTGCAGCATATCTAGATGATATTGCTGTCTTTAACTCCACCTGGGAGGATCACCTCGTCCACCTGAGGAATGTTTTGGAGGCCCTGAAAAAATCCGGCCTAACTATCAAGGCTACTAAGTGCCAGAAAGGGCAGAGTCAGGTTTTGTACCTGGCCACCTTGTAGGTGGAGGCCAGGTTCAACCATTACAGAGCAAAATCCAAACCATAATGGACTGGGTTGCTCCAACTACCCAGACTCAGGTAAGAGCCTTCTTAGGCCTGACTGGGTACTATAGAAGATTTGTCAAGGGGTATGGATCAATAGTGACACCCCTGAATGACTTAACCTCTAAGAAAATGCCCAAAAAGGTTCAGTGGACAGCTAGCTGTCAAAAGGCATTTGATGACCTGAAGCAGGCCATGTGCACTGCTCCCATTCTGCAAAGTCCTGACTACTCCAAAAAGTTAATTGTCCAAACAGATGCATCTGAGTTGAGGGGCTGTACTGTCACCGTTGAATGATGAAGGTCAGGATCAACCAGTAGCTTTCATAAGCAGAAGGCTGACCCCTAGAGAGAAACGTTGGTCAGCCATTGAGAGGGAGGCCTTTGCTGTGGTTTGGGCTCTGAAGAAGTTGAGGCCATACTTATTTGGAATTCACTTCATTGTTCAGACAGACCATAAGCCCCTCTTATGGCAAAACAGATGAAGGGTGAAACCCCCAAATTTCTCAGGTGGTCCATTTCCCTACAGGGGATGGACTATACAGTGGAACATAGACCTGGGAGTAGCCATATCAATGCAGATGGACTCTCCAGATATTTCCACTTAGAACATGAAGACTCAACTGGTCAAGGTTAGTTTAATGTCCCTGCGTTTGGGGGGGAGGGGTTGTGAAGGAGAGTAGGATCTGCTTCACATGTTTACCCCCACTTGTTGCTGGTGTTTCACTGTTTTTCGACTTTAGTCTGGCTGGGACCCTGCTATTCAGGGCCTCAGCCTAGCTGCTTCCTCTCTAAAATGATTCCATGTACTTTAGGTACAGTTCAGATTGGATCTGAGGTGCCCTTATAAGTCCCTAGTATCTGGTATACTATGTAACCAGGGCATAGGTACCCCAGAGGCCTACCTGGGGCTGAAGCATGTGTTATGCCACCCCTGGAAAGCCACCCAAAATGACACCACAGGTCTGCTACTGCAGCCTGGGTAAGGTGGTGCATGCACCCCTTACTGAGATATATGTTCACTATATCTCACCATATACTACACATGTAAACCTATAAGTCACTCCTATGGCAGGCCTTATCAGTCCTGAAGGCAGGTTGCTTGGTTATATGTGAAGGGGTGCCCAGGCATGAGCTGAGCCCCTCTGCAGCCTTCGGAATCTCTTCTCCGTGGTTGTCAGTAGTGCAGCCTGACCATATACTCTTAAGTGCATTATAACCAAACGGTAAATGCTAACTTTGAACTTGCTGCACGGAAACATGTTGTGTTTGGTGTCAAACACCTTGGAATCATACACCCCACACCAGTAACTGGTGTGGGAGTCTGATCCCACCCTTCTAAAGGGAGAGACATGGCAGCACTGGCATACCCGGTAGAAAATTAATAGAGCCCTGGCATCACCAAAATGGATGCTGCAGCCACAGACACGGGTCTGGCCTCCTGTTGCTGACCGAAACTCTGGCAGGGGAGGCCTGGACAATAGGTTTCCTGTCCCAGGGATGTGTAACCACCTCCCAGACAGGCAGATGTGTATTGGGGCTGGGTGCTTTGAAGTCCTGCACTGGGGGCACATTTGGTGTACCTGTGCATAGTCCAGCTCAAACCGGTTCAGGGGCTACCAGCCCCTGCTCTAGCATGAAACTGGACAAAGGAAATGGGTGTAGCCACCCCTCTTTCCAAACCCTCAACATAGGTGGATCCCCAGAGCTAGTCCAACTCCGTCCTTAGGTGTAAGTAAGGAACCTCTGTAACCAGAACTTCAGATTACACTGGACGAAACTCTGAAGCTGAATCCTGGACTGTTGGAAGGCGTTCCCCGGGGGGGGCTGCGGAATGCGTTCCCGACCACCCGGAGGCCTACCTTACCCAGAGTTGAGCCGAGCAAGAGCAGGGAGGCCCTTCCTGGAAGGGTCTCGTACCTAGGATCGCACACGCTGCGCTTACTCTCTTCTTCGGATAGAGGGACACCACACAGTAAGTCGTTGTAAGATAATATGCTTTTATCAGTAGTAGTCAGGGATCTTTATGATCCGGCAGGCAGGTGCAGAATGAATGCCACAAGCGGCAGCGATCTCGTGATGAGGGGAAAAGGGGTAGCGGGACAGTCTTGGAATCAGTGTCTCTGCAAGGTATCCGGCGCCCAGCTCTCAATCCTCGAGCTGAGGGGATGTTGCTTCTCTCGGCAATCTCTGCCGATTCTCTTGGAGGAGCGGGCCGCGAGTCACTCAGCAGGCACCGGAGGGTCGTAGTTCAGGGAGCCGCGACGGCGTCAGCAGGGCTCAGATGGTTCAGGATTCGGTGAGCCGCGACGGCGTCAGCAGGGCTCAGATGGTTCAGCGTTTGGGGAGCCGCGACGGCGTCAGCAGGGCTCAGATGGTTCAGAGTTCGGGGAGCCGCGACAGCGTCAGCAGGGCTCAGATAGTTCAGAGTTCGGGGAGCGTTCTTCTGTTCAGGGAGCGATCGAGCCGCGACCAAGTCAGCAGGCTCTCGTCAGTCCAGGTCTTCTCTCCCCCCGTCCCGTCAGCACCCCTTGTTATACTCCCCCTCCTCTTTGAAGCCCGGAGTCCTCGCGGAGAGGGGTCTGGTGCCTGGGGGGCGGTGTGATGGTGTTTCCTGTCGCTCGGCCCTTTGATCTGTTCAGGTGGGTCCGGGAGGAACTCCAGACGCCCAGCAGGCGAGGCGCCCGCTCACCGGGGGCCTGGTGGTCGATCGAAACCTCCCTCGGGGAAGAGACCAGAGGTGTGACAGGGTCGGCGCCTCTCGGTCTGGCTTGGGGGGTTCCTCTCTCCCTCGGCCGGGCATGCGTGTTGGGGATCTGGTCGGTCCTCGGGATGTTGGCCCACGGGAGCCGGAAGGCCGTGTCCACGAGGTTCGGCGTGGTTGTAGTGTAACTTGCTGGTCGGGAGGGCCCACGCCACGAGGCCGGTCTCACACGTGCCCCCCCCAGCTGAAAGGCGGGGAGAACTACCCATCCACTTGGGGGCTCTCCTCGCTGAAGCAGAAGAATCGGGACAGGCCGTCCGCGTTGGCGTGGTCCGTCCCGGGGCGATGTTCCACAGTGAAATCCATCCCTTGGAGGGAGATGGACCAGCGTAGCAGCTTGGGGTTTTCCCCTCGCATCTGCATCAACCACCGCAGGGGTCAATGATCTGTTTGTACTCGGAAGTGTGTTCCGAACAGGTAGGGCCGTAGCTTTTTGAGGGCCCAGACTACTGCGAAGGTCTCTCTTTCAATTGTGCTCCACCGCTGTTCCCGGGGCAGCAACCTTCGGCTGATGAAGGCTATGGGCCGATCTATGCCTTTGTCGTCGAACTGGGAGAGGACTGCCCCGATGCCGTGTTCCGAGGCGTCCGTCTGGACCACAAACTCCTGGGCGTAGTCGGGTGCTTTGAGCACTGGAGTCGCGCACATGGCGGCCTTTAGGGTGTCGAACGCCTTCTGGCAGGAGGGAGTCCAGTGTACTTTCTTGGGGTGTTTTTTGGAGGTTAGTTCTGTGAGGGGGCCTGCGATGCTGCCATAGTTCTTAATAAATCTTCGGTAGTAGCCGGTGAGGCCCAGGAAGGCCCGGACTTCCGTTTGGGTTGCGGGGGGTTCCCAGGACAAGATGGCGTCGATCTTCGGCTGGAGGGGGGCGACCTGCCCACTTCCCACCTGGTGCCTGTTAGAGTCGGGGATCTCTGGTTGGCGCAAGGTTGCCCTTGTGTCAAGCAGGAACCCTCTCCTCTACGTCAGGGCGCAGGATAACCCCTTGTGAATGACCCTTGCTCACCCTCTAGGTGCGTGGCGTGAGCAGCCAAGGCGATTCCTCAGGCGTTGTTGGTTAAGCACTTACAATCACACACACAGTAAATACATCAATCCCCCCAGAAACGGACACCAGACTTGGATATGTAGAAAAATACGCTTCTTTATGTAAAAATAGGTATATATATCTCAGCAGACTTATCACAAGACCAATAACGTTTTCGCTATGCCACCAGGTTGTAAAGCAGGCAAATGTTCTTGGTTCGTAGCTTCAAATGGATACTTTGTAGTCTCTTGCAAATGTTACTTGTGGTTCCAGTACTTACAGAGATCGACTCCTGCGAACGGGGAAGTAAGGCGTTGCGGGCCCCGAGCCCGATACTGGAACTTCTTCAGTGATGTGGAGAGTCGGCACAGGTCGGTGCGACTCTCAGCTTGGGAAGTGGTCTTGGGTCCTCGATCAGCGGGTGTGGGCAGGTAGGCAGGCGCGGCCAGCTACCCTCAGCACGGCGGTGCAGGGGGGTCTGCACAGCGGGGACGGCGCGGCCTGAGATGTCCGGGGATAGTGAAGCGGGGTCACAGGGCACGGTCGGTGCAGCTGGATGACCCGGCGTAGATCACAGTCGTCGGACGGTTTCCGGCGGGAGGGGTGATAGCGCGTTCAGCGCGCTCCAGTGGCAGGCGGTGACAGGGGTGCAGGCAGCCTAGCCCGGGGACAGAGAGCGGCTCCGGACGGAGCGGGGCTCTCACTGGGTTGCGGCAGGCAAGCTCCTGAGTGTCATGGCCCTAGGAGGGGCGTTGAGGGGAGCAGTCTCTTTCCAGCGGGATGCACACACGGCTCGAATCGGAGGACGAGCAAAAGCACAGAGAACCCACTGGTCCTGGGGTTCAGTTCAGGGGGCAAGCTCAGATCAAGCCCTTGGAGAATGTTTAAAGCACAAAGCAGCAAAGTCTTTTCAGTAGTCTCTTCCTCTCCTTTCTCAGCAAGGCAAGCAGCAGGCCAGCTCCTCCAGCGTCTTCTTCTCCTTCTAGTCGGGCAGAGGTTCTTTGTGGTAAAACAGGATTCTGATTTCTTAGGAGCCAGGCTCCTACTTTTATACCGTGATTCTTTTGTTCTTTAGCGCCAGGGGGCCTGGGCCTGGCTCAGTCCAGTTTTGGAGCACTCTGTTGTGGTGACTCGGCTATTTCCTTTCAGCAGCAGGGCAGAGACATCAGCCGCCCCACAGGGGGCGGCGCCGGCTTTGTGGTGGTAGAGCACAGGTCTATTCAAGAGTCAAGGTGTACTCCTCCCACCCATCCTGGTGTCATCTCCCTACCCACCACCTGGCAGCCAACCTGTCTCTGGGGATTCCCCAACCCTGCTCCTTACTGTTGCTAGGCAGAACACACACACACAGCAGAGGCGGACTGAAATGGCCAGGTCAGTAAATACTAACTTTCTAAAAGTAGTATTTAGAAACCCAGGATATTAAAATAAACTTGACTACAAGAAGTATTTTAATATTCTGAGTTCAGGCATACTAGACTTGACATTCTACCATGCTCTCTGAGTCCACTGGGGTCACAGCGTGTAGTGACTCCAGCAGCCCATTCTGGCCTATGGAGAGCAGGTAGCCTTCAATAGTGAAAAACGAAAATGGCTGTAATTGACTACTAAGACATGCCACGCACAACAGGGCATGTCCTACCCTATGCCTACAATGCACCCTGCCCTTGGGCCTACCAGAGGGGTGGCTAATATGTAGGTAAGGGAAGGTTTAGGGACTGGCAAGTGGGGACACTTGCGCAGTCAGCGCGACGGTCCCAGACCGCTCACAGGGTCTGCGGTGGCAGACCCTAGGCACATTTTACACGGCCGCTTTCTGTGGGTGGCGCAACCAGCGCTGCAGGCCCACTAGCAGCATTGGCATTCACAAGCCCTGGCACTCCTGGTGCACTTTACTGGGGACTGACAGTAAATCCAATAAACCAATCATGAAGTCAATTAATGTATACATTTTTCCATAGGGAGAGCATATGCACCTTAGCACTGGTCAGCAGTGGTAAGGTGCCCAGAGTCATAAAACAGCCAACACCAGGTCAGAAAAAATACAGGAGGAAGGCAAAAAGTTTAGGGATGACCCTGCAAAAAGGGCCAAGTCCAACAGTGCCCCAGATAGGTTACGGAGCCGTGCCCAATCTGACATTTGCTGGCTTTGATGGTGAGGCCGGCCCGGCGCAGAGCCAGCAGGACTTGACGGAGGTGCTGGAGGTGCACGGTCCATTGGGAGCTGAAGACCGCTATGTCGTCGAGGTATGCTGCGCTGAACCCCTCTAGTCCGGACAGGACCCTGGTTACCAGCCGCTGGAAGGTGGCCGGGGCATTCTTCATTCCAAACGGCATCACCCTAAAGCGCTAGTGTCCATCCGGGGTGGAGAAGGCGGAGCGCTCCTTGGCTCCCTCGGTGAGGGCAATCTGCCAGTATCCACTAGTCAGGTCGAAGGTGCTGAGGTAGCGAGCGGTCCCAAGGCGGTCAATGAGCTCGTCAGCATGGGGGATAGGGTGAGCGTCCGCTCGAGTGACCGCATTGAGTCCTCGGTAGTCCACGCAAAACCTCAGCTCGGGGGCAACACCCGGGGTAGTCGCTTTCGGGACCAGGACTACCGGGCTGGCCCAGGGGCTGTCGGAGGGTTCAATCACCTCGAGGTCTAGCATCTTCGCCACCTCGGTCTGGATGCAGGTTCGGACCCGATCAGGGACCCGGTAGGCCCGATGTCTCACTGGCGGGCTGTCGCCGGTGTTCACGTCGTGGACACACCAGCTGGTGACCCCAGGGGTCAAGGAGAAGAGGTCCGCGAACTGCCCTAGTAGCTGGCGGCAGTCGTCGGACTGTTGGGCTGTGAGGTCGGTTGACAGTCTCACTCCCTCCACGGACCCATCGGTCTCTCTCGCCCCCAGGGGGTCTGGAAGGGGCTCGGTGTCTTCTTCGGCCCCATCGTCGGTGGCCAGGAGTAAACTCAATTCGGTCCGTACAAAGTGCGGTTTGAGGCGGTTCACGTGGAGGACCCGGAGGGGGTTCCGCGGGGACTGCACATCGACGAGATAGGTGACCTGGCTCTTCCGCTCGACCACCTTGAAGGGCCCAGTCCATTTATCTTGGAGAGCGCAGGCTCTCACCGGGGCCATGACCCACACTTGTTGGCCCGGCTGAAACTCGACCAGCGTAGCATTCTGGTCATACCAGCGCTTCATTTCTTCCTGACTAGCCTCGAGGTTCGCTTCGGCGAGTTCTCTGAATTTTCGGGTCTGGTTGCGGAGCGCCAAGATGTATCGGAACACATCCGGAGGGGTCCCCCGGGGGGTTGTTTCCCACCCCTCCTTGACCAGGCTCAGGGGTCCCCGGACGGGGTGTCCATATAGTAGTTCGAATGGACTGAATCCCAGGGATTTTTGGGGAACCTCCCGGTAGGCGAACAGGAGACATGGGAGGAGGACGTCCCACCTCCGGCGTAGGGGTTCCTCGAGGCCCATGATCATTCCTTTCAGTGTTTTGTTAAAGCGCTCGACTAGGCCGTTTCCTTGGGGGTGGTACGGGGTGGTGAATTTGTACGATACTCCGCACTGCTGCCAGAGGGACTTCATATATCGGGAGATATAGTTCGTGCCCCGGTCACTCACGACTTCGCGGGGGAACCCCATGCGGGAGAAGATCCCCATCAAGGCCCGGACTACCACGGGGCCCGTCACGGTGCAGAGAGGGATGGCTTCGGGGTAACGGGTGGCATGATCCACCAGGACGAGGATGAACCGGTGGCCCTGGGTGGTCTTGGGGTCCAGCGGTCCCACAATGTCGATTCCTACGCGCTCAAAAGGGGTACTGACGACGGGGAAGGGCTGTAGCGGAGCCTTGCGCTTGCCCCCACTCTTTCCGCTGGCCTGGCACGTGGGGCAGGACTTGCAGTGGGCCTCCACATTTGCTCGCATCTTGGGCCAATAGAAGTGGGTGACGAGTCGTTGGTAGGTCTTATCTTGGCCTAAGTGTCCGGCCAGGGGTACATCATGGGCCAGGCCCAGGAGGAGACTTCGGAAGCGTAGGGGTACCACTAGTACCCGGGCCGATCCCAACTCGGCCGACTTCTGTTCGCTGTACAGGAGGCCGTTCTCCCAGTGTACCCAGTGTGTGCCAGTCCGGTCGCCTGCTTCTTGGGCCTCGGCCTGTTGTCGGGGTCCAATGAGGGACGGGCAGGTGGATTGTTCTTGGCAGAACTCTTCACGGGAGGGGCCCCCTTCACAGGGCCACTGGGCCAGTTCTGGCAAGTCCTCGAGTTTGGTCAGGGTTTCAGGGTCGGAAGGCACTGACCCTTCGTCGGGAGCGGTCGGTTCGTCCAGAAGGGGGTCGTTGGCCTCTGGTGGTGTATTCTGGATCTCGGGGATGGTGGCGGTGTCTAGCGGCATGGCCTCTCCCCCCTCGGAGGAAGGCGCCCTGAGAGTCATTGAGCGCGTGGTGGCGCATACCCACTCGGGTAGGCCCATCATCTCGAGGTGGGCTCTTCGTTCCACTTGTCCCCACGGGGAGTTCTCAAGGTCGTTGCCCAGGAGGCAGTCCACGGGCTGGGACGTTCGGACCGCCACCTTTAACTTGCCGGTGACTCCCCCCCATTCGAAGGGGACTAGGGCCATCCGACAGAGGCTCTCGGAATTGTCTGATGATATGACGGGGCAAAAGGGGTCAGGCAGGATCTGATCTTCGGAGATCAGGTGACAATGAACCGCCGTGACACTCGCCCCCGTGTCCCGGAGGCCCTCGATGCGGTGACCGTTGACCGTTACCTGCTGTCGGTACTCCTTCGTGTTGGCGGGCAGGGACGTTCCGGGGACCATTTCCCAGTCCCCTAGGGAGACCAAGGCCATGGCGGCTGGTTCCCATTCTTCGGAGTCTTCCATCTCTTCCCCCAGGGCTACGGAGGCCATCTGACGAGCCGGCGGGGTTGTTGTGGTGGTCCGCTGGTACAGGGGACATTGAGGGTCGCTGGCATAGTGTCCGGTCTGTTAGCAGCGAAAACAGGTGATCCTCACTCGGGGCCCCGGTCTCCCTGGTGGCCCGGTGCTGGCCGGAGGTGGAGCTGGAAAGGGCGGAGATGGTCCTCTGGGAGGGCTGAGCGGGGGTCCCCCCGGGAGCTCCCTTTGCCGGCCTTGATTCCCTCCGCCCCTCTGGCGGGGGGGTCCCTGACTGTGGCGACCGTAGTCTCCCACGGGGCCCCGGGAGGCCCAAGTGTTCACCCACCGGTCAGCCTCGACGGCCAGTTTTCGAGGGTCTGTGAGTTTGCTGTCCAGGAGGTGCTGGCGCAGCTCTACGAAGCAATTAGCGGCCAAGTGTTCCCATGCGATTAGGTCGAACAGCTCCTCAAAGGTGGAGACCTTGCTGCCCTTGATCCATCCGTCCAAGGCCCGGCTGTAAAAGTTCACGTACTCCACCCAGGTGGTACCGGGTATCTTTTTGCAGTCTCTAAACCGTTGCCGGTACATTTCAGGGGTGAGCCCATATCTGGCTACTAGGGCCTCTTTCATGTGACTGTAGGAGTTCATCACCGTGGAGGGCAGGTCCAGCAGGGTATCTCTCCCCTCGCTCAGGAACCGGCCCCACAGCCCAGCCCCCCAGTCTTTCTGCGGGATTCGGTGGGAGGTCATGGCGACTTCGTAGGCCTTGAACCATTGCTGGATATCGTCGTTCTTATAGTATTCTTTCACCACATCTTTGGGGATGTGGACCTTTGGTTCCACGGTGGAGGAGATGGGTTGGGTTTCCGAGGGTCGGGCCTCCGCCTTCTTAGCCTTGAGCTCGAGTTCTTTTAGGCTACGTTCGTGCTCTAGTTGGAGTTTTTTCTCTTCGTGTTCTCTCTGTTGTTTCTTTTCCTCTAGTTCTCCTTGTAGGCGTAACTGTTCCACTGCCAGTTTTTTTTCCGCCAGTTTTAGCTCTCCTTCGATTTTTAATTTTGCTAGTTCTAGTTCGTGGTTGCGACCTCTTTCTCGGTCCGCTAGTTCCTCTGGGGATAGGCCCCCCTCGGGGGCGCCGTTTCTCCCCGGGGCGCTTCGTGGTTCGTTGGGAGGCTCTCCTTCTGTTTGTGTCCGGGGAGTTTCCGCCTCGACCCAGGTTTTTAATGCCCCCTGGAAGTCCTCTTTCGTGCTTAGTCCGGTGGTAGCGATTCCAAAGTCTTTGCAAAATTGTTTCAGTTCTCGGTGCGTATAAGATTCTAACTGGTCCTTTTGGAATGCCGTGCTCGGGTTGGTGCCTGCGGCACCTAGGGAAGTTTCTCCTTCCATTCTTCTTGGTAGTGTATAAGCCGTCTACTGCACGATCTCTAGGTGTTGGCTCAGATCCCGTCGCCTGCCACCAAATGTTGGAAGGCGTTCCCCGGGGGGGCTGCGGAATGCGTTCCCGACCACCCGGAGGCCCATCTTACCCAGAGTTGAGCCGAGCAAGAGCAGGGAAGCCCTTCCTGGAAGGGTCTCGTACCTAGGATCGCACACGCTGCGCTTACTCTCTTCTTCGGATAGAGGGACACCACACAGTAAGTCGTTGTAAGATAATATGCTTTTATCAGTAGTAGTCAGGGATCTTTATGATCCGGCAGGCAGGTGCAGAATTAATGCCACAAGCGGCAGCGATCTCGTGATGAGGGGAAAAGGGGTAGCGGGACAGTCTTGGAATCAGTGTCTCTGCAAGGTACTCCAGACGCCCAGCAGGCGAGGCGCCCGCTCACCGGGGGCCTGGTGGTCGATCGAAACCTCCCTCGGGGAAGAGACCAGAGGTGTGACAGGGTCGGCGCCTCTCGGTCTGGCTTGGGGGGGTTCCTCTCTCCCTCGGCCGGGCATGCGTGTTGGGGATCTGGTCGGCCCTCGGGATGTTGGCCCACGGGAGCCGGAAGGCCGTGTCCACGAGGTTCGGCGTGGTTGTAGTGTAACTTGCTGGTCGGGAGGGCCCACGCCACGAGGCCGGTCTCACATGGACCTATGACGCTCTGCTAAAGACCAGAGGACTGAAGAAATGTCCCTTGGGGTCAAGGAGTGACTCCCCTGCTTGGCAGGCACCAACTAAGTAATTTGCCGGTCTGCATTTCCGAAGCTCCCGCTGGGCTCCAAAGTATTTGCAGCCCAGGAAGAGGATTTCCAGACATCTCAGAGGCTGACCCGAGTCCCCTGCAAAGCTGAGACCCGCAGCCCTCGTGAGTGCATTGACTTCTCGATGTCTCTTGAAGTCGTGCTTGGGCTGACTTTTAGCCCCCACCTCGAGCACTGAATCCACCAAAGATTGCCAGCCTGTTCATTCCGAGTGACCCGTGGGCCGCCATTTTGTGTTTCGTCTCGAGGTCCCTTCGCGATCCCTGGTCCGTTGACTGGTGGGTCCCTGAGGGGGTAACTTTGAATTTCCTTGGGCTTCCCTAGTTGCTCCAGACGTGCCCCGACTCCCTACCAAGTGGTGAGTTCCACAGACCTTGCTGGTCTGCACTGAAGCATCTTTCTTGTTTCTGCATGGGTTGCTGTTGCCAAGGCTTGTTGTGTCCAATCCGGGCACCGACGCTGCAGCACTCGACATCCTTCGTGGGACAGCTCGAATCCAGCTCCTGGTCACCCTCGACGCCTTCTGGTCCTCGTGGCTGAAGAGTCAAGCTTCACCTCTTTCACCTGAAATCACCCGACATCGGTGGGCATCTGTCCATCGCCTTCCTGGTCACTGGCTAGTGACCCAGACTCTGTCCCCTCTGCTTTCAGGTTCTTCTCATCTTCGGATACTTTGCATCTTCGCTACTGAGAGAGGGTAGATTTTGTATCATAGGGGGTCCCTGGCCCGTTCTGTCCACACCTGTAGTATGAGACCCTTGCCCTTGCCCTGCCAGCCGCATTTGTAGGCCGTATTAAATTGACCAGCGGGTCCTGTGTTACTATATGACAAATACCCTGGGACATCCTTACCACTCAGCCAGCATGAAACCCCTGTGTAGGCCCTTCTGTTCCATATGTAGGCCTCTTTGTTAAATTGACCATAGTTCTGCCATTTTACTGTATAGCAGGCTGAAGGCAGGTCTGACCCAAATCATATCCAGCTCCTCTTTGTGCGAGGCCTCCTGCTCCAAACTAAGAGCCCCCACCCTACCCGAGTGCTCAGTTCACTGTATCAGAGTTCAACATCCCCCTGAAACTTTCGACATACAGTGGGCTGCATCCTGGACTGGTACTGGCTTCCTGGGCTGGTTCATGCTTTTAAGGAAGTGGCCACCGCAGACGTGTCAAGTTAGAGAACAGAGGAGATTTATACATGAATATATCGAATTCCCGTACAATATCCACTTTTTTTCTGCTTGCTCTAAGCAACTTACGACAAGCGATTGGCCTGAGAAACTGACCTTTTCACCTAGTTCATTGTCAGCATTAAGTGGGTAAATGACGAGATGTCTGGTGAAAAATTGCAGACAAAGCTTTTTGGGGTAGCCTGACTGTTATATTCTATGTTCAATGACAAGCATGTTTATCATCACCTTCTTCCAGCCGGAGGTGTTTATGTGATGTCATTTCCTGATGTCACAGTTGGAATGTTATCTTTTGTACTGAATGAGACTGGCTGATGATGAAGGTGGTTGGCAGTTCAAGAGCTGTGTAGTTTTCTCTATCAATAAATCCACTTTCATGCAAACTGTTCCTGAGTGAATTACTACAGAAATTTGGCGACGATTTTACTACACAGCAGAAACCACAAAGATCTACGCTCAAGTCTATCTGGAAATCAAGTCTGCTTTCAACCATCAAGTTACCTGCTCGCTTTGAAGAAAGTCTACTTTCTACTATCAAGTTTCCTGTTGCTTTCAAAGAAGACATCACTTTAATTAAACAACTTTAGTGAGGACCTCGCTCATCATCTCCATCAACATTTTGGACTATATTGTGGCTATAATATATTTTCTTTGATCTCAAAACTCTCCACTTCTTCTTCTTGCGGATTAGATGACCCATGTATTTGTCACATACAGCTGCCTTCTGATGTAATTCCTGCTCTTCAAAACATCGTCAAGCAGTATTCGTGATTCTATCCATGTATGTGCGTCATCTAGCTAAGTTAAATATGGAGAGAATGCGCTACGTATACCGTTTCTTGGGCAGTCAACTTTAATCAAGATAGAACTGTCTCGTTCACCTTATTTATTGCCGACACCCATACCCCTCTAAATTAATTTGGGAAAGAGTTGTTCTATCGATTAACATTTCACGCGCAGTCCGCGCGCTGATGCTTACTTTTGAATTTTGTCCAGCGCGTCTTGTTTGGAGCGTCCATTGTTTATCTTGCGGAGGACATCGTACGCGCATGCGCATGTGCGCGAAGAAGCTGTCTTGAATCAGAGCATGTGCAGAGGATCCTATCTTTGTTTCTGTTACACGTCACAGTTCTATTCTCACGGAAACACTCGAGAAGCCTCACCAGTGAAACTTCATTTGTTTCCTTGACAACCTCTGTCTATCTTGACACTCACGACCGGTCTTTGCCAACCAGAGCCATTTTTGCCAACCACGTTTTGTTTTGTCAATGTAAAGTACATTTTGCCAACCACGACTCGTTTTCTCTACAAAGCTGGAGTTAAAACATGGAAATCTTCAATTTTTCTTAAACATTTTTATGGCATAGTGACTTTTGTTCAAATATTATTGTGGACTATTCTATGGTTTTTTTTTTTTCAATAATTGTATTATTTTCAAAAAAAAAGTTAAAAGTGGTTAGGTGTATTCCAGTGGAGTTCAACTAATTTAAGCTGGTTATTTATACTATGCTCAACCAAAAGCGTTTTAATCAATGTTTTTTAGTGTGTCTAGTTCATGACTATAGAAATTTTTAACATTGGTCAAAACCAAAGTTTTGAACGCAAGTTTTAACGAATTTTTTTTCGTTTTATTTGCACATTTTTTTTTCTGTGCTGTATATTCACCTGAATTTATGTCAACTATGCAATCAATCAATGCACCTCCAGCGTTTTTAGAAACTCCAGGTGAACCTCCGGTTAAGTGGGATGTTTGGTTTGATGCTTTTGAAACCTATTTAGGAGCAATTGGCGCACTAAGATACCGACCAGAAAGGAAAAAATATCTGTTACTATATTCTCTTGGGTTCGAGGGCAGGTCAATATTTAAGCATTTACCTGATCTAGCGGACAATGGAGAAGAGTTAGATGATTATCAGGTGACTGTATCAAAACTTAAGATTCGTTTCGACAAACAACCCAGTTTGATTGTATTAAGGCACACATTTTTCAAGAGGAAGCAAACTGAAAATGAAGATGTTGATGGTTATATCTCCATTCTTAGGAAGTTAGCTTCAGTGTGTGTATTTGGAAATTTTACTGAACAACTTATTCGTGACCAGTTTGTATGCCATGGCAAGGATAAACACATTAGGCAGAAACTACTGTCCATGGACAATCCCACACTTGATGAAACTATAAAGATTGCTAAAAGCATTGAGACTTCTCAAGTTTCTCTAAAGGAACTTGAAGATAAACCGGTTGACAGTGTTAATTTTGTTGGGGGGGGGTGAAAAAAGAGAAGAGTAAATTTAGTAAAAATACCACTAAGAATTCCTCAAATGTCAAATCTATTGTACCGATTCCTAGCAATGTCTGTCTGCGATGTGGTAATGCAACTCACGTCAAGGGTGGTAAATGTCGTGCTATCAATTCAATTTGTAATTACTGTAAGAAAATGGGACATTTTGCAACCGTCTGCCTCAAGAAGAAATTTCAAAATAAGTCTATAGCTTGTGTTGTAGAATCTGGTGATGAATCAGAGGGAGAAATTGTTTCTGTTGTTCATGATGAAGTATCTGTCCAGGAAACATCTCCTCCTCTCACTGGTGATCCCTCATGTTGCGTTGATCCTGTTGTTGAAATAGTAGTGGGAGATAAGACACTTAGGGCCATATGTAGGTAGCCTCACATTTACCGATTCATAAATACCGAATTTTACCGATTCGGTATTTATGAATCGGTAAATGTGATGTAGGTAATGATTCGGTAAAGTTTACCGAATCGGAAAAATTCGGTAATTATGAATCGGTATTTACCGACTCGGTAATGAGGCATACCTTCCCATTTATTCCTATGGGCCTGGAGGCCCATAGGAATCAATGGGAAGGTATGCCTCATTACCGATTCGGTAAATACTGATTCGGTAATGGGGGGAGCATATTCAAGGGTGGCAGGGTGTCACATTGACACCCTGTTGCACCCCTGAATCTTGCATGTGTGCACATGTGGCGCACATTCATGCCCTAAGGGCATGTATGTCTGCCATATGGCACTCTTAAATCTGCAAAATATTGCTTTTTGCAAGGTATTCGTTATTTATCAGCAACCTGTATTTGGTGGTAAATAACGAATTTCTAATACTAATTTTCACTCTTTAGAGTGCTCCCTACATCTGATTTCTGGATTCGGTATTTACCGAATCGGTATTTTACCGATTTCTTAATTTCCGATTCGGTAAAGACCGAATCCAGAAATCAGCCCCCTACATAGCAAATGCCTAAATACCGGTCGGTAACGGGAAATTTACCGAATTTCGGCCGTTACCGACCGTTATTTGGCTTCCTACATGAGGCCCTTAATCTTCTTGTGGATTCTGGGGCCAGGATCACAATGATAACCCAGAAGCTATTTTATGACACCTGGGGAAGTAGAGAATTGTTCCCTCCTGATCGATCACCCGTTTCTTATGAAGGACGGAAAATCGAGTTGTTAGGCTTCATTGAAGATTTTTTAATTTTCAAGGGAAGAAGGATCAGGGGAAAAATTTATGTAGCGGCCAAGGGTTTGAACATTTTAGAGTGGTTTCACCAAGGCCTTTTTGGCATGATTTTAAGACCAGGAACTAAAGAGCAGGTCATGTTAGTCACCTGTGAAGAGGAATGTACTAAATGGAAAAATCAGTTTCCTTCTGTTTTCAGTAACAAGCTGGGTAAGATTGCAGGATTCAAACATAAAATAATTGTTAAGGATGGAGCCATCCCTGTCAAGCATAAGCTCAGAGGGGTTCCTTTTACTATACGAGAAGATCTCAACAAAGAGCTTATGTCACTGTGTGATAAAGGAATTATTGAGGCCACAGAGTCTTCTCTCTGGTTGTCACGTTTGGTTGTCGCTCGAAAAAGGGATGGACAGCTGCGTGTGTGTGTGGACCTCAGGTCTCTCAATAAAGAGATCTGGGTTGATTCCCACCCTTTGCCCGGAATATCTGACTTGTTCACATGTATCAAAGGTGCTTGTGTGTTCTCGAAATTAGATTTGGCTAGCGCCTATCATCAAATAGAATTGCATCCTGACTCATGTTCTCTAACTGCGTTTGTGTCCCCGCTTGGCACTTTTCAGTACAGGAGAATGCCATTTGGGTTAGCCTCCGCGGCGTCAGTTTTTCAGAGAATTATGCAAAACATGTTAAGAGGGGTTGAGGGAGTCATTGTTTTTCAAGACGATGTTCTTATCTATGCTAAGGACAATGACTCACATGACGCTATCATCAAACATGTTCTTGAAATTTTCAAGAAATGTGGTGTTGTACTTAAAACTGAAAAGTGTAAGTTCGCCTGTAAAGAGATAGAATATTCGGGACATTTGTTATCTCACGAGGGTATTAAGCCTAGACAGGGTCTGATTGATGCCATTCTAGAAGCCCCAGTACCGAAGGACAAGACAGGAGTTAAATCTTTATTAGTTCTTCTAGAATACTACTCTAGATTTATTCCTAATTATGCGTCAATTGTCTGGCCCATTAGCAATCTACTCAAGGCCTCGAGTAAATTCTTGTGGTGTGCAGAATGTGAGCAGGCATTTAAGGAGGTTAAGAATATTTTAAGGAATGGGGATGCTCTTACTCCATTTGATCCAGATCTACCGTGTTACATAACGGTGGATGCCAGTCAGGTAGGATGGGTGCCATACTTACTCAGCGAAATGGTAAGGTAGAGAATACTGTTGCTTTTGCTTCAAGAGTGCTTAGGAGTGCTGAGACACAGTATTCGGGGATTGAGAAGGAACTACTTGCTTGTTTGTGGGCTATAGACAAATATCGACCTTATGTTTGGGGAAGATGTTTATATTTAATGACTGATCACAAGCCCCTAGTTTCCATTTTGTCTTCAGGTCCCAGTAAGTGCTGTACTCCAAGAATTACGAGAATGGTCAGCAAACTTCAATATCAATTTGAGGTTTTCCACATTGCTGGGGGCAAAAATACTAGAGCTGATTTCTTGTCTCGTTTTCCTCAGAGTGATGGACATTGTGAAGGAACCAGCTTTCTAGATTTAAACGATGAAGACAATGAGGATTGTTTTGTAGCCTCATTAGACATTCCTGTTCTTGCAGTTGGTTCTGAATCTGAGTGGAGGGGAGCATTATTGGAAGATTGTCTTCTACAAGAAATCTGTAGGTTTGCTAGAGATGGGTGGCCCAAGGAGAGATCTTTACCTACAACTCTACAAGCTTATTGGAAGGTTGAGTCTGAAATTTCTGTAGAAGATGGTTTGTTGATGAGATGTGATAAACTTATTCCACCTCACACTTTGAGATTTAAAATTATCAAAGAGGCTCATGAAGGACATTTGGGGATCACTCTCACTAAACGACGAGTCTGTCAAGATTTTTGGTGGCCTAGTATGGATGTGGAGATTTCAACTAAGGTTGAAAACTGTCCGGTTTGTCAAACATCGGAAAAAGCATTGCAGGTGTCCACACCTCCTTTGCAACCCATTGAATGTCCTAAGGGGCCATGGGTAAAAATAGGTATTGACATCATGGGACCTTACGAGATTCTTCCTTTGGGAATGAAGTACATTTTAGTAGTGATGGATTATACATCAAAATGGCCGGAAATTAAAGTAGTCAGGGAAGCTAATTCCTCAAGTGTTTTCAAGTTTCTTAAGGACATATTTTTGAGAGAAGGGTTTCCACAGTATGTAGTCTCTGATAATGGGACGCAATTTTTGAGTGAAGAATTTCAATCTTTTTTAAAACTAAGTGGCATTAAACATCTCAAGAGCTCACTTTATGGGCTTGTTGAAAGAATGAATAGGGTTGTGGGTGAGTGTATCAAGTGGGCGGTGAGTGGGTGTCATCAATCAATCAATCAATCAATCATGGAATTTATATCGCGCACTACTCACCCGGAAGGGTCTCAAGGCGCTTGGGGGAGGGGGTCTGCTACTGCTCGAACAGCCAGGTCTTGAGCTGTTTCCTGAAGGCGAGGTGGTCCTGGGTCAGCCGCAGGTGGACGGGCAGGGAGTTCCATGTCTTAGCCGCCAGGTAGGAGAAGGATCTTCCTCCGGCGGTGGCTCTCTGGATGCGAGGGACGACGGCGAGGGCGAGGTTCGCGGATCGTAGCTGTCGGGTGGGCGTGTAGAAGGTCAGGCGGTCGTTGAGGTACCTTGGGCCCAGGTCGTGGAGGGATTTGTGTGCGTGGGTGAGGAGTCTGAACGTGATCCTCTTGTTGACAGGGAGCCAGTGCAGGTCTCTCAGGTGGCTCAAGATGTGGCTGCATCGAGGGGCGTCCAGGATGAGACGGGCGGAGGCGTTCTGGATACGCTGAAGTCTTTTCTGAAGCTTGGCTGTTGTACCGGCGTAGAGGGTGTTTCCGTAGTCTAGTCTGCTGGTGACGAGGGCCTGGGTGACAGTCTTCCTGGTCTCGGTCGGGATCCATCTGAAGATCTTGCGGAGCATGCGGAGGTTGTGGAAGCAAGATGAGGAGACGGCGTTGACTTGTCTGGTCATCGATAGGGAGGAGTCCAGGATGACGCCCAAGTTGCGTGCGTGGTCCGTTGGCTTGGGTGCGGTGCCCAGGGCCGGGGGCCACCAGGAGTCGTCCCATGTGGAGGGCGACGGTCCCAGGATGAGGACTTCTGTCTTGTCCGTGTTCAACTTCAGGCAGCTGATGTTCATCCATTCGGCAACATCTTTCATCCCTTCGTGTAGGTCGGCTTTGGCGATGTCGGGGTCTCTGGTGAGGGAGAGAATCAGCTGGGTGTCGGCGTAGGAAATGATGTTGAGGTTGTGTTGGCGTGCGATGGCAGCGAGGGGTTTCATGTAGATGTTGAAGAGAGTGGGGCTGAGCGACGATCCTTGCGGGACGCCGCAGATGACTTCGGTGGCCTCAGATCGGAACGGAGGGAGGCGTACTCTCTGTGTTCTGCCGGAGAGGTATGAGATGATCCATTCCAGAGCAATCCCCTGGATGCCGGTGTCGTTGAGGCGTTGGACTAGGGTGCGGTGGCAGACAGTGTCAAATGCTGCGGAGAGGTCAAGGAGGATGAGTGCCGCTGTTTCACCTTTGTCGAACAGGGCTCGGATGTCGTCGGTGGCTGCGATGAGGGCGGTCTCGGTGCTGTGGTTGGCTCTGAATCCGGATTGCGATAGGTCGAGGGATCCGTTCGTCTCGAGGAAGGCGGCCAGCTGCTTGTTGACGACCTTCTCGATGACTTTGGCAGGGAATGGAAGGAGCGAGATTGGGCGGAAGTTCTTGAGGTCGGTCGAGTCCGCTGTTGGTTTCTTCAGTAGTGCGCTGAGTTCGGCGTGCTTCCAGCTCTCCGGGAAGGTGGCTGTGTCGAAGGAGGCGTTGATGATGTCTCGGAGGTGGGGTGCGATGGTAGAGGCGGCCTTGTTGAAGACATGGTGGGGGCATGGGTCGGTCGGAGATCCGGAGTGGATGGTGTTCATCATGCGTGTCGTGTCTTCGGGGGTCACTTTGGTCCATGTCTGGAGGATAGCGGCGGGGTGCGTAGGTTCGGTCGATGGGTGCGGGGGTGGAGCGCCGAAACTGTTGTGGATGTCGGCGATCTTGCGGTGGAAGTACGAGGCGAGGGAGTCGCAGAGGTCCTGCGAGGGAGTGATGTCGTTGTTGCCGGTGCTGGGGTTGGAGAACTCCTTGACGATGTTGAAGAGCTCCTTGCTGTCATGGGCGTTCTTGTCCAGTCGTTCCTGCAAAGATTTTTTCTTGGTGGTGCGGATGAGCTGGTGATGTCTGCGGGTGGCGAGTTTGAGGGCGGTCATGTTGTCGGTGGTCTTGTCGAGGAGCCAGGCCTTCTCGAGGGTGCGGCAGGCCTTCTTGGAGTCCTTGAGTTCGTCGGTGAACCAGGGGGCCTTCTTGCTTCTGGGCCTGGTGAGTGGGTTCTTCAGTGGGGCGAGGTCGTTGGCACAGGAGGTCAGCCATTGCGTGAGGTCGAGGGCTGCTGTGTTAGGGTCCGTTGTCCTGACCGGTGGGTTCTGGCTGAGGGAGGTGGTGAGCTGGTCGACGGTGATCTTGCTCCAGTTTCTGTGGGGAACCTGCTTCGGGTGGTGGTGGACCGTGTTCTTCTTGAAGCTGAAGTGGACGCAGCTGTAGTCAGTCCAGTGGAGTCCGGTGCAGTGGCTGAAGGTGACGTGCTTGCTGGATAAAAAGAGGGGGTTGAGCGTGTGGCCGGCGTAGTGGGTGGGGGTGTTGACCAGTTGCTGGAGTCCGAGGTTGGCGAGGTTGTCCAGCAGGGTGGTCGTGTTGCGGTCGTTGTTGTTCTCCAGGTGGAAGTTGAGGTCCCCGAGGAGGATGTAGTCGGCGGAGGGGAGGGCGTGAGGGCTGATAAAGTCCGTGATGTCTTCGCAGAACTGTGCGCGTGGTCCTGGGGGTCTGTAGATGAGGGTGCCTCTGAGGGTAGTCTTGGGGTCGGTGTGGATCTGGAAGTGCAGGTATTCGGCGGTGTTGAATGCGTCGGTGGAGTCAGTCGAGATGCGAATGGTGCTTTTGTGAGCGATGGCGATGCCCCCTCCGGTCTGGTTGTTGCGATCCCTCCTGATGATCTTGTAGCCGTCCGGGATGGCTATGGCGATGTCGGGGGCTGAGGAGTCATTCATCCAGGTTTCCGTGAGGAAGGCGACGTCTGGAGATGCGGTGTCGAGGAGGTTCCAGAGTTCCACGGCGTGTCTGTGGACGGAGCGGGTGTTGATCAGGATGCACTTGAGGTGGTTGCTGTTGTCCGTCTTGGTGGGCGTGGTGCTTGTTTGGAGGCAGGAGAAGTTGCAGGATCGGCAGACGAAGGGTCCATGGGTGCGTCGCGGGGACGGTCGGTAGCATCCGGGGGCTCGGGCGGTTTTGAGTGCGATGAGCGTAGCGTAGTCGTAGGTCCTGCGGGGGGGCTGGTGGGCGCGGGGGCCAGGGGGTCTGGCGCTGGGCGCGGTCCAGGCACAGACGGGCTTACCTTTGGCGCACATTTGGCGCTCAATCGGCGCTCCCGCTGCGCGCGTCCGCTGTGCGGTCGCTCAGGGGGCGTCATAAAAAAGGAGCCGGGAGGGAGGGTCAGCTGGGAGGCGGGAGCGGGTTGTCCAATGGGCAGTGAGGGGAGGCGGGACTGCAGGCGGAGGCGGGAGCAGGAAGGAGGAGAGCGGGTCAGCGGCGGCGGAAACGGCGGGAAAAACGGAGCTGAAGTGACCGGGGCAGCGTCGGAGGTCAGCGGGCGAGGAGGGGCAGCAGCGGCAGGAAGTTTATGATGTTTATGAGTCCCTTGAAAGTATGTTGTGGTTTTATAGGACCACACCACATTCATCGACGAAAGTGTCTCCTTTTGAGATATTAAGGGGTAGGAAGGCGAATACCAGTTTCCGACCAGGTTGGATGAGTAAATGGGCAGAATCTCTGTTTGATGTGGAGGTTCTTATGGAAAAAGTCAAGGTCAATTCTGATGTGGCTCAGGGGAAAGAGAAAATATGGTTTGATAACAAGAGAGGTGTTAAATTAGTTGCTCTTTCTGTGGGTGATTTTGTACGCATTAAGAATCCTGTGCACACCAAGAAAGGGTATTGTAAATTCAGAAATCCCGTCAAGGTCATTCGGATTTACAATAATGCTGCCCAGGTTGAAGGGGGTTGTTGGTGGAATCTGTCTAGATTAATTAAGACAAGACATCGTCCTACATCTAGAGATGCAAGTCTGATGAGTAAAGAAAACACCACTTCCAAGCCTTCTGTGGTACAACGCAGAAAGAGTTCTAGAGTTCGTACTAATCCTTACAGGTTTCGTGATTAGGATTGTACTCAAGTTTTTTTTTATTATATTGTACTATAGGAAATGTTTAGCTTTGTTTGTTTAGGAGAAAAGGAGGTATGTTATATTCTATGTTCAATGACAAGCATGTTTATCATCACCTTCTTCCAGCTGGAGGTGTTTATGTGATGTCATTTCCTGATGTCACAGTTGGAATGTTATCTTTTCTACTGAATGAGACTGGCTGATGATGAAGGTGGTTGGCAGTTCAAGAGCTGTGTAGTCTTCTCTATCAATAAATCCACTTTCATGCAAACTGTTCCTGAGTGAATTACTACACTGACGTATGTAGAAGTGGCATGAGATGATGCCTCTCATAGCCTAAAAATGATATAAAAGGGAAGCCCACACAGTCATCGGCAGACTACCTCTCTGTCTGTATGTAGGTAACAGGCTGTGCAGGTTTTTCCCCAAGAGCTAAGAGCTCTTGTCTTCTATTGCTTAAAATGTCTTGCTCTGCTTTGCTTGAAGTATCTTGTTCTATTTCACCTATATGAAATGTCATGTTACGTTTAACCATTGTTCTCTTCACTTTTGCATTTAAAATGTTTGCATTGTAATTGCAGGAATGCTTGCTCTAGAGTAAACGTGGGTGTTCCTAGGTAACAGTGTTTTTATATTCTGAAACATTTTTCCTTGGTGTAACTTGTTTCTCATGATGCACTTATAGATGTGTTCTCTCCCTCTGACAGTTACAATAATCCAGATACGGAGAATATCATGAAATCCATGTGATTATCTGGATTCTGTATTTTGTATTTTATGCCTTTGTCTTGCAGTTTCTTTGAAGTTGCATCTTCTCATTAAACTGCCGTTGTATTCTGCCTTCAATTCTATGTCTCATATGTCTGTTTTCTTCATTTTTAGAGCAAGCATTCCTAGGCACCCCGGCTCAAATTAAGGTGCCCCTTTTGTCCCTAACTCACTCCCTCGCTCACTCCGTGACGGCTCCCGGGGCTCTGTGCACAGCCCCCTGCCCTCTTGACCCTTAATAAATCTTCCCTCCAACACTACCACTAGGATAACTTTCAATAAAGGTTGTCTTTAACCTATAACCAATAAGGGGTTGTTTGGACTGATACAGGGTGCCCACTATAATTAGTGGACAACATGTATCAGCCAACTTCTCACATTCTCTGTCATAAGGCTCCCGCTGTGTAGGGACACTCCGTGACAATGGGTGCTCAGCAAGCTGCGCCGTACTCGCCCACTCTTCCCACTGATCTTTGGTTAGGTAGGGTGGTGTCCTCGACTATCGCTCCTACAACTCCAGCTTCGTTTGTACCCGAATTGTCTATGGGTGGTCCCCTCTTCTTACAGGAGGTTACTGGCCCCTCTGGCGAGATTGGGGGGGAGGTAAGAACCACGCACGTTGCTCAATGAATGCGCTGCTTCAGGTGGTGGTGTTAACTCGCACTCTCCTTCTCTACCCAAGGCCCCTGTCCTCTCAGTGTAGTCTGGCTGTATTTGGAAATCTCCTCTGTCTCTGAGATCTCACTATCTGCTGGCGTGTCTGTTTCAACTTCACTGCCTATGGTGCACTCGTGTGGGCCCAGGCTAGACTGGATGTATCGCCTTTCAGTTTATAGCCCTAGTATATAGCCGAATATCTGTGGAATTGGAGTTACATATGATCCGCACGCCTGCAGCTCATGGCCTCAGTCGAGTAAGTAATGGCTCACCTTTCGCGGCGCGAGGTTCAGGTCTCCGTTTCTATCTGCACTGGGAGAGGGGGGGCATGCTGCTGTCCCTGAACAGTCTCTCCTGTGTCCGCCTGTTTGTTCTTATGCCCCCAGGTAGTTTCGTGCCCCCCCCTCTGCTGTCTCCCCCTCACAGAGTCCCATTTCTGCCAGGGTCCGGTCAGGGCCTAGCAGGCCTCCAAAGCCAGGGCCTCGATTTGTGGGATCAGCCCCAGGATGCCCGCCTCGTTACCTCCGGGCTTCCGCTGCTATTACCCGGACCCCACAGACCTCTGCCGCCAGATCCACCGCTGTCACAGGCCAGTGCTCTGCTCCGCAGCTCGTCTCGATGGGGTGGCGGCGTGGAAACGCTACAGGACACCAAACGCCATCATCGGGTGGCTAGGTGCCTCCGTCGTTTTTTGTTCGGCTCACTCGGGCACGTCAGTTAAGACTCCGTTCTCTCTTATTTGCTCACCACGGATCTCTTAGGTCTTGCCTCACTCTCGGAACGGGTTTGCAGTTACATACGGCACAGGATTATTCAGGATAGCCGGCGGGGATGCGGCAGCTCACTTAGTTAGCGGCCATACTCGTCGGATACTAGCCACGCCCCTCCCAAAGCTCTGTTTTTAATATAAAATCAGGGCCTTCAGTGGTCATATCACTGAAAATACAAGATTTGAAAAAATATTATTGTCTTCAGGTGCTTGTGGAAGACAATTTCTATGGACTGGAATCTAGAGACTGCTAAAGTGATTCTGGTATTTCACTGACCTCTGCTGGTCGTTTTCTATCAAGAAAGTTAAATAGAGGCAGTTGCCAGAAAATTTTAAAAAAAGAAAGTCCCTAAGCAGAAAGCAATTCTCGTATTTAACTGACCTCTACTGGTTGTTTTCTATTAAGACAGTTAAATAGAGGCAGTCGAACAGAAAAAAAAGCCCCTAAGCGGAAGCTGACAAGTCCTAGGGCTGATCTCCAGGGCCCACAAAGTACATACACATATAAGTATATACTAAAGTATATACAAGAGGTCTCAAATGCTCGACCTAAATGTGTTCTGCTCTGTGTTGAGCCATGGTGACCAGGAGTATGCTAGCGGATCTGAAGTGGAGTAAATAGAAATGCTATGACAGGAGGCATGCATCAGTCCTGCAAGAGGGGAACTGAGGTCTCCCCTCATGTCTGCTCAAGCACTGTCACAAGGCTTCTCAAGACTGTTAATGAATTACCCTGACAGTGCGCCTATACAGTGAATCAGGGAGATTCTATCATTTATATCACATTATCCAACCTACCTGACTAAGTACAGCTAGAGGCAACAGGAGACAACAATCAAGGGCCCAGATGTACTATGATTTTGTGTCAGGGTTGGGTCATTTTTGGCGTCTACTAAGCAATACAAAGTCACTTTGCTTGTTTTAGTAATTATAAAATAATGCAATGCAGCGCATAGTACTTTTTGTTAGGTAGGTGTTATATAGTTGGAGCATGGGCATTTCATGCATGCACCCATGTTTTTGGTACAAACCCATAGTTTCAAAGGCTTGTAAAGCGGGGTTTGCGCCAAAACGATGTGCCTACCCAATGGATGTGTACTGATGAGAAATATCTTTATTTCTCCTCGTCACTTCTTCTTTCCCTGCATGCTGCATTTTGCGGCACACATGGAAAGAGCAATATGTCTCTGATAGACCTGCGTGGGTCTCCCTTCCATTTTTCCATTTTTCGATTCTGTCTCCTCTGTTTTTGCTGGTGTTAGATGCTCTGGGCACTGTGCCACTGCCATTCAGTGCCACAGCGTGAATGCTCCCTTTTGTAAAATTGACTGTATGGATTGGTATTCCTATAATTGGCTCATTTGATTTACCTGTTAGTCCCTAGTATAGTGCACCGTGCGTGCCCAGGGCTGGTAGACCGAAGGCTGCTGGTGGGCCTGCAGCGCTGATTGCGCCACCCACAGAAGCAGCTTGTAAAGTGTGTCCCAGACCTGCCATTGCAGAGTCTGTATGCAGTCCAGAACTGCCATTTTGACTAGGAAGTGAACCCACTTCCCAGTCCCTAAACCTTCCCCTGGCATCATGTAAGTCACCCCTATGGCAGGGTGCATTGTATGTGAAAGGTAGAACATGCCTTGGTCTGTGTAGCATGTCGTGATAGTGAATTACACTCCATTTCGTTTTTCACTATTGCAAGGCTATCTGTTCCCTTAGGTCGGAATGGGCAGTTTGATTATTACATTCTATAATCCTAACTGACCAAAGGAACATGATAGGAAAGTCGAATTTAGTATGCCTGAGCTCAGAATATTAAAATACACCTTTTAGTGAAGATTATTTTTATATTCTGTGGTTGAAAATACCACTTTTAGAAAGTAGGTATTTTCTTGCCTAAGCCTTCCAGTGTGCTCTGCTGTTATGTGTATTGGCTGTCTGGTTTTGGAGGGACAGGTCAGGCTGAGTCCGACCTGGGTTGAATAGAGAGATCTGCCTTGGAGTGAGGGAAGGGGTAGCTCCTGCACTTGAATAGGGCTATGCCTGAGGCAGATGAGCTCTCCACTGCTGGGAGATCAATCATGGGTTCACATTCACAGAGTTCAACAAACCACATCGAATCTGACAAAAGAGGCAAAGTAATGACTCTTTATATGCAGAGAGTATGTGACCTGCTCCCTCAATGTGTCTCGAGGACAGGCTGACTCGGTAAATCTTGATGAGGCTGCTGATGGACTAATATAAGACTCACATATACATATACCCTTGTCTGTGCACACATGCACAACACAACTGTGTGTGTACACCTGTACACAGACACCAACACACACGCAGGACCCATCCTACTAGAGACAAAGATTTGCAATTAAAGGAATAACAAAGCATCAAGCTTTCTCCATCTGTGTACCCAGGATCTAGAACGACATCCCTAAAAGCACCGAGAGCCCATGAGCGCGCTAACGCCGTTCCAGTGAAAGAAAGAGGTGAAGAAACAGCTTTAAAAATAATTGCATCACAGAAAAGGAACAGTCCATTCCTGCTATCGGAATCCAGCTACCACTCCAATTACTTGTTGGCTGCAACTTTACCTTGGACCACGTGCAGTCCTCCAGGGTCGGACTGGTAATGCGGGCAGTCAGGCAATGGCCGAAGTAGCTGAGTTCTACCTGTGGGCTGCTTTTTAGGTCTCGCCTAGGCAGGACGCATGCGCTGCTCTTGGAGATGACCTTTAGAAATCAGTCAGCTCTTTTCAAGCACTCGTGCTTTTGCTGGCATCCACCTTACGGGAGCGAGCAGTGGTGTGCGTGCTAATTGAAAACAGATGGCCTGCGTGCCTCTGTCCAATCCCGCAGCCAGCACAAGCATGAGTGCTTGAAAACAGCTGCTGCTTGAACTTTGCCCTTCCTCCTCTTTTCCTAAAGCACGCGCTTTCTGTGACGCAATGAGGCTAGAGAATACTTCTGAGGGGGGAAGGGGGCAACAAGTGTGAGTTACGAACATCAACGTGCGAGCGCGCATGCACCACTCATGGGATCTTAGCCAGCGCATGCACTGTCTCTGTAAGCTGTAGTCAGTCAAGTGTTCATCTTGATCGTGGCGGCGCCCACTTCGCTTCGGTTTCAGCACACTTTAATTCATAGCTGAGCTCGCCGATGCACTTCCTGTTTCAATATTGACTTTGTGCGTTCCTTCGCGCCCATTGACGTGCACTTTACAGTGCCCCAGGGCTTGCGGTTACGAGCATCTGCACGCACCACTCGCGGGACCTTAGGCAGTGCCTGCGCTGTCTCTGTAAGCTGTAGTCAGTCAAGCGTTCATCTTGATCGTGAAGGCGCCCTCTTCGGTTTCAGCACGCTTTAATTTATAGCTGAGCTTGCTGATACACTTCCTGTTTCCATATGGACTTTGTGGTCCCTTCATGCCCATCGACGTGCACTTTACAGTGCCCCTGGGACCGACTAGAGTGCTCCCCTGTCAGTACGCACTCTATGGTGCCCCCGGGGCACAGACAGGCATCCACTCCAGTGCGCCTTTTTGTCATGCTTGTGCGCTGTGAAGGCAGCTTGCGACATGGAGGAGAGATGTACCTGGCTGCTG
Source organism: Triturus cristatus (assembly GCF_964204655.1). Classification (NCBI taxonomy): domain Eukaryota; kingdom Metazoa; phylum Chordata; class Amphibia; order Caudata; family Salamandridae; genus Triturus; species Triturus cristatus. The sequence continues at coordinate 1,694,522,068 of NC_140591.1, forward strand.
GTGTTCAGCTCGGCCTTTCTCTGCAACCTCTTTAAAATCCTGCTCCCCTCTTTTTCCTCTGTAGTAAGTAAAACCGGATGGGGAAGGTAGTGTGCCGAAAGACTTATGGTGTAGGGGACTGTTTTTGGTTCTTTCGTATTTTCAGCTTCCTCCAATTTTGCTTGCACAGCCCATCTCCAGTCGTTGTTTGCCACCCGCCCACTACTCTTAGCTCATTGTTGCTTGTTTAATTTAATTTTAGTGAGTTCTTGCGGTGCAAGAATAATACTGCCTCTACCATCCCTTCCAAGCGTATTTTCTTAAAGTTGAAAATGGAGAATACATTAATGGAGGAAAATATGGAACCGCTCCTAATAACGAGTTAAACCAACGTAAAGAGTGTTGTTTCTGCTGCCTTTTCCATATTAACACTACTTTGCTCCAATAAGATTTTTTATTGTTGTTGCTTTTTGTTCTTCTTTACTTCACTTGAGTGTCAAAGAGCTTTTCACGTAAAGTGAAAAGCCTAGAATGGTAGAGAGTGGTTTTGAATTTAAACTGGGAAAGATGTGAGGTTACTGGATGACTGTCTCCAAGGACACTGTGCTCGAGTGCAGGAAATAACTGAAAGCCTGTATGTGTGTGCTGCATGGCTAAACACCTTAAAGGTCTCAAAGGCGAGACCTATTGGCTATGCCAATGCTTTTTTTATTTTACTACATTCACTCTCCTGTTGAATTTTGGGATGGTATATCATAGAAGAAAAGCAATTCTTTGCATAACTACGCAGATTTTTATGAGCAGAGGTGCCTTCAAACCAGTCATGTATGCACAGCCACTGCACGCAACTGCACTCCAAGCACAGTACCACCTCAGCCCCAGAGCAGCACCACCTAAGCACCAGTGCAGCACTACCACCTGAGCATGACTCAGAACCACCACCTTGACTCAGAACCACCACAGCATCACTCAGCATCACCTCAGTATCACTCAGCACCACCTCAGCACCACCTCAGCATCACTCAGCATCACCTCAGTATCACCCAGCATCACGTCAGTATCACTCAGCACCACCTCAGCATCACTCATCATCACCTCAGTATCACCCAGCATCACCTCAGTAACACTCAGCCTCACCTTAGTATCACTCAGCATCACCTCAGTATCACTGAGCATCACCTTAGTATCACTCAGCATCACCTCAGTATCACTCAGCATCACCTCAGTATCACTCAGCATCACCTCCGTATCACTCAGCCTCACCTTAGTATCACTCCACATCAGCGTTGCACAAGCACACCACCACCTCAGTATCACTCAGCAGCACCTGAGTATCACTCAGCACCACCTCAGTATCACTCAGCATCACCTCAGTATCACTCAGCACCACCTCAGCATCACTCAGCATCACCTCAGTATCACCCAGCACCACCTCAGCATCACTCAGCTTCACCTCAGTATCACTCAGCATCACCTCAGTATCACTCAGCATCACCTCAGTATCACTCAGCCTCACCTTAGTATCACTCAGCATCACCTCAGTATCACTGAGCATCACCTTAGTATCACTCAGCATCACCTCAGTATCACTCAGCATCACCTCAGTATCACTCAGCATCACCTCAGTATCACTCAGCATCACCTCAGTATCACTCAGCTTCACCTCAGCATCACTCAGCATCACCTCAGTTTCACTCAGCATCACCTCAGTATCACTCAGCATCACCTCAGTATCACTCAGTCTCACCTTAGTATCACTCCACATCACCTTCGCACAAGCACACCACCACCTCAGAATCACCCAGCACCACCTCAGCATCACTCAGCATCACCTCAGTATCACCCACCACCACCTCAGCATCACTCAGCATCACCTCAGTATCACTCAGCATCACCTCAGTATCACTCAGCATCACCTCAGGATCACTCAGCATCACCTCAGTATCACTAAGCATCACCTCAGTATCACTCAGCATCACCTCAGTATCACTAAGCATCACCTCAGTATCACTCAGCCTCACCTTAGTATCACTCAGCATCACCTCAGTATCACTGAGCATCACCTTAGTATCACTCAGCATCACCTCAGTATCACTCAGCATCACCTCAGTATCACTCAGCATCACCTCAGTATCACTCAGCATCACCTCAGTATCACTCAGCCTCACCTTAGTATCACTCCACATCAGCGTTGCACAAGCACACCACCACCTCAGTATCACTCAGCAGCACCTGAGTATCACTCAGCACCACCTCAGTATCACTCAGCATCACCTCAGTATCACTCAGCACCACCTCAGCATCACTCAGCATCACCTCAGTATCACCCAGCACCACCTCAGCATCACTCAGCTTCACCTCAGCATCACTCAGCATCACCTCAGTATCACTCCGCATCACCTCAGTATCACTCAGCATCACCTCAGTATCACTCAGAATCACCTTAGTATCACTCAGCATCACCTTCGCACAAGCACACCACCTCAGCATCACTCAGCAGCACCTGAGTATCACTCAGCCTCACCTCAGCATCACTCGGTCTCACCTTACTATCATTCCACATCAGCTTTCCACAAGCACACCACCACCTCAGCATCACTCAGCAGCACCTGAGTATCATTCGACATCACCTCAGTATCACTCAGTCTCACCTTACTATCACTCCACATCAGATTTCCACAAGCACACCACCACCTCAGCATCACTCAGCAGCACCTGAGTATCATTCGACATCACCTTCGCCCCAGTGCTCCACCTCAGCATCATCCAGCACCACCTCAGCATCACTCAGCATCACCTCAGTATCACTCAGCATCACCTCAGTATCACTCAGCATCACCTTAGTATCACTCCGCATCACCTTCGCACAACCAAACCACCACCTCAGCATTACTCAGCAGCACCTGAGTATCATTCGACATCACCTCTGCACCAGTGCTTCACCTCAGTATCACCCAGCACCACCTCAGCATCACTCAGCATCACCTCAGTATCACTCAGCATCACCTCAGTATCACTCAGCATCACCTCAGTATCACTCAGCATCACCTTCGCACAAGCACACCACCACCTCAGCATCACTCAGCAGCACCTGAGTATCACTTAGTGTCACCTCAGTACCACTCAGCATCACCTTACTATCACTCCACATCAGCTTTCCACAAGCACACCACCACCTCAGCATCACTCAGCAGCACCTGAGTATCATTCGACATCATCTTCGCCCCAGTGCTTCACCTCAGCATCATCCAGCAACACCTCAGCATCACTCAGCATTACCTCAGTATCACTCAGCATCACCTTAGTATCACTCCACATCACCTTCGCACAAGCACACCACCACCTCAGATTCACTCAGCAGCACCTGAGTGTCATTTGACATCGCCTTCGCACCAGTGCTTCACCTCAGTATCACTCAGCTTCACCTCAGCATCACTCAGCATCACCTCAGTATCACTCAGCATCACCTCAGTATCACTCAGCATCACCTCAGTATCACTCAGTCTCACCTTAGTATCACTCCACATCACCTTCGCACAAGCACACCACCACCTCAGAATCACTCAGCAGCACCTTTGTGTCATTCGACATCACCTCCGCACCACTGCTTCACCTCAGTATCACCCAGCACCACCTCAGCATCACTCAGCATCACCTCAGTATCACCCAGCACCACCTCAGCATCACTCAGCATCACCTCAGTATCACTCAGCATCACCTCAGTATCACTCAGCATCACCTCAGTATCACTAAGCATCACCTCAGTATCACTCAGCATCACCTCAGTATCACTAAGCATCACCTCAGTATCACTCAGCATCACCTCAGTATCACCCAGCACCACCTCAGCATCACCTCAGTATCACCTAGCACCACCTCAGTATCACTCAGCATCACCTCAATCTGCCCTCAGCATCACCTCAGTATCACTCAGCATCACCTTAGTATCACTCCACATCACCTTTGCACAACCACACCACCACCTCAGCATTACTCAGCAGCACCTGAGTATCATTCGACATCACCTCTGCACCAGTGCTTCACCTCAGTATCACCCAGCACCACCTCAGCATCACTCAGCATCACCTCAGTATCACTCAGAATCACCTCAGTATCACTCAGCATCACCTCAGTATCACTCAGCATCACCTCAGTATCACCTCAGTATCACTCAGCATCACCTTCGCACAAGCACACCACCACCTCAGCATCCCTCAGCAGCACCTGAGTATCACTTAGTGTCACCTCAGTACCACTCAGCATCACCTTACTATCACTCCACATCAGCTTTCCACAAGTACACCACCACCTCAGCATCATTCAGCAGCACCTGAGTATCATTTGACATCATCTTTGCCCCAGTGCTTCACCTCAGCATCATCCAGCACCACCTCAGCATCACTCAGCATTACCTCAGTATCACTCAGCATCACCTTAGTATCACTCCACATCACCTTCGCACAAGCACACCACCACCTCAGAATCACTCAGCAGCACCTGAGTGTCATTCGACATCACCTCCGCACCAGTGCTTCACCTCAGTATCACCCAGCACCACCTCAGCATCACTCAGCATCACCTCAGTATCACCCAGCACCACCTCAGTATCACTCAGCATCACCTCAGTATCACTCAGCATCACCTCAGTATCACTCAGCATCACCTCAGTATCACTCAGCATCACCTCAGTATCACTAAGCATCACCTCAGTATCACTCAGCATCACCTCAGTATCACCCAGCACCACCTCAGCATCACTCAGCACCACCTCAGCATCACTCAGCATCACCTCAGTATCACTCAGCATCACCTCAGTATCACTAAGCATCACCTCAGTATCACTCAGCATCACCTCAGTATCACTCAGCATCACCTCAGTATCACCCAGCACCACCTCAGCATCACTCAGCATCGCCTCAGTATCACCCAGCACCACCTCAGTATCACTCAGCATCACCTCAGTCTGCCCTCAGCATCACCTCAGTATCACTCAGCATCACCTCAGTATCATTCAGCACCACCTCAGCATCACTCAGCTTCACCTCAGCATCACTCAGCATCACCTCAGTATCACTCAGCATCACCTCAGTATCACTCAGAATCACCTTAGTATCACTCAGCATCACCTTCGCACAAGCACACCACCTCAGCATCACTCAGCAGCACCTGAGTATCACTCAGCCTCACCTCAGCATCACTCGGTCTCACCTTACTATCATTCCACATCAGCTTTCCACAAGCACACCACCACCTCAGCATCACTCAGCAGCACCTGAGTATCATTCGACATCACCTCAGTATCACTCAGTCTCACCTTACTATCACTCCACATCAGCTTTCCACAAGCACACCACCACCTCAGCATCACTCAGCAGCACCTGAGTATCATTCGACATCACCTTCACCCCAGTGCTCCACCTCAGCATCATCCAGCACCGCCTCAGCATCACTCAGCATCACCTCAGTATCACTCAGCATCACCTTAGTATCACTCCACATCACCTTCGCACAACCACACCACCACCTCAGCATTACTCAGCAGCACCTGAGTATCATTCGACATCACCTCTGCACCAGTGCTTCACCTCAGTATCACCCAGCACCACCTCAGCATCACTCAGCATCACCTCAGTATCACTCAGCATCACCTCAGTATCACTCAGCATCACCTCAGTATCACTCAGCATCACCTTCGCACAAGCACACCACCACCTCAGCATCACTCAGCAGCACCTGAGTATCACTTAGTGTCACCTCAGTACCACTCAGCATCACCTTACTATCACTCCACATCAGCTTTCCACAAGCACACCACCACCTCAGCATCACTCAGCAGCACCGGAGTATCATTCGACATCATCTTCGCCCCAGTGCTTCACCTCAGCATCATCCAGCAACTCCTCAGCATCACTCAGCATTACCTCAGTATCACTCAGCATCACCTTAGTATCACTCCACATCACCTTCGCACAAGCACACCACCACCTCAGATTCACTCAGCAGCACCTGAGTGTCATTTGACATCGCATTCGCACCAGTGCTTCACCTCAGTATCACTCAGCTTCACCTCAGCATCACTCAGCATCACCTCAGTATCACTCAGCATCACCTCAGTATCACTCAGTCTCACCTTAGTATCACTCCACATCACCTTCGCACAAGCACACCACCACCTCAGAATCACTCAGCAGCACCTGTGTGTCATTCGACATCACCTCCGCACCAGTGCTTCACCTCAGTATCACCCAGCACCACCTCAGCATCACTCAGCATCACCTCAGTATCACCCAGCACCACCTCAGCGTCACTCAGCATCACCTCAGTATCACTCAGCATCACCTCAGTATCACTCAGCATCACCTCAGAATCACTAAGCATCACCTCAGTATCACTCAGCATCACCTCGGTATCACTAAGCATCACCTCAGTATCACTCAGCATCACCTCAGTATCACCCAGCACCACCTCAGCATCACTCAGCATCACCTCAGTATCACCTAGCACCACCTCAGTATCACTCAGCATCACCTCAGTCTGCCCTCAGCATCACCTCAGTATCACTCAGCATCACCTTAGTATCACTCCACATCACCTTTGCACAACCACACCACCACCTCAGCATTACTTAGCAGCACCTGAGTATCATTCGACATCACCTCTGCACCAGTGCTTCACCTCAGTATCACCCAGCACCACCTCAGCATCACTCAGCATCACCTCAGTATCACTCAGCATCACCTCAGTATCACTCAGCATCACCTCAGTATCACTCAGCATCACCTCAGTATCACCTCAGTATCACTCAGCATCACCTTCGTACAAGCACACCACCACCTCAGCATCACTCAGCAGCACCTGAGTATCACTTAGTGTCACCTCAGTACCACTCAGCATCACCTTACTATCACTCCACATCAGCTTTCCACAAGCACACCACCACCTCAGCATCATTCAGCAGCACCTGAGTATCATTTGACATCATCTTCGCCCCCGTGCTTCACCTCAGCATCATCCAGCACCACCTCAGCATCACTCAGCATTACCTCAGTATCACTCAGCATCACCTTAGTATCACTCCACATCACCTTCGCACAAGCACACCACCACCTCAGAATCACTCAGCAGCACCTGAGTGTCATTTGACATCGCCTTCGCACCAGTGCTTCACCTCAGTATCACTCAGCTTCACCTCAGCATCACTCAGCATCACCTCAGTATCACTCAGCATCACCTCAGTATCACTCAGCATCACCTCAGTATCACCTCAGTATCACTCAGTCTCACCTTAGTATCACTCCACATCACCTTCGCACAAGCACACCACCACCTCAGAATCACTCAGCAGCACCTGTGTGTCATTCGACATCACCTCCGCACCAGTGCTTCACCTCAGTATCACCCAGCACCACCTCAGCATCACTCAGCATAACCTCAGTATCACTCAGCATCACCTCAGTATCACTCAGCATCACCTCAGTATCACTAAGCATCACCTCAGTATCACTCAGCATCACCTCAGTTTCACCCAGCACCACCTCAGCATCACTCAGCACCACCTCAGCATCACTCAGCATCACCTCAGTATCACTCAGCATCACCTCAGTATCACTAAGCATCACCTCAGTATCACTCAGCATCACCTCAGTATCACTCAGTATCACCTCAGTATCAACCAGCACCACCTCAGCATCACTCAGCATCGCCTCAGTATCACCCAGCACCACCTCAGTATCACTCAGCATCACCTCAGTATCACTCAGAATCACCTTAGTATCACTCAGCATCACCTCAGTATCACTGAGCATCACCTCAGTATCACTCAGCATCACCTCAGTATCACTCAGCATCACCTCAGTATCACTCAGCATCACTTCAGTATCACCCAGCACCACCTCAGCATCACTCAGCATCACCTCAGTATCACCCAGCACCACCTCAGTATCACTCAGCATCACCTCAGTATCACCCAGCACCACCTCAGTATCACTCAGCATCACTTCAGTATCATTCAGCACCACCTCAGTATCACTCAGCATCACCTCAGTATCACCCAGCACCACCTCAGCATCACTCAGCATCACCTCAGTATCACCCAGCACCACCTCAGTATCACTCAGCATCACCTCAGTCTGCCCTCAGCATCACCTCAGTATCACTCAGCATCACCTCAGTATCACTCAGCACCACCTCAGTCTGCCCTCAGAATCTGGCATCTGTTGATTCTCCCCTGGTGTCCCTCCGCTGCTCCTTTGTAATTCAGGTAGTATTTCCCAAACTCCATCCTCTCATTGTTTATGCCCCTCCCTCTTCTAAAAAAAGCCATAACAAACAAGCATCAGAAGAGGCAGGGAAAAGTTGCCAGAATTGCAAGGAACAAAACTAGAAGACTGTTGTGTGTTCTTTTTAGGTCTCGCCTGAGGCACGCTTTAGCGCTGCTCTGGCGAGACTTATAGTAAGCGAGTTTTGGAAGTGAAAACGAGTGCTTTCAGGCCTCCAAATACAGTGCATGTGTGCCGGGCGCGCGCACCATTTGGAGGCCTGAAAGCACTCGTTTTCTTTCACTTTCGCCTGCCACACGGCCGCGCTTTGAAGTGTGATTGCGATTGCGATCACTTACGTTTCGCGGGCGCTTTGATGTTCTCAGTGAGCCGCGCGGCCACTGAGGACATCAAAGCGCCCGTGAACACCATTTGCCACCCCCTTCCTGCTTGTTTGGTTTCCTGCCTTGGGTTAATTACTAAATGTGAGCAGGGCGTCATCACTTTAAAGTAAAATAGTCTGTCTTTCTTTTCACTTACCGAACGTTTCGGGAACAGCATAATCCTTTCCCCACCTGGTATATTTTGAGCATTGTTTGTCACTCGTGCTTTATCTGTTGCCCACAAATATCACATTTTGCCTTCAGGTCAGTGATGTTTCTCTGCACTCAGACAATTACCAGTTGCAAGTAATATTGAAGCTAGTTCCAGGCAGCCTTAGCAATGAAGACACAATGGAGGCATTTTGGTTTAGAGAGGGTGAGTGATGGCCAGACATTTTTTTTTAATTCAGAGCATCCACTAAACTTTCCTCGGTCTACCAAAGACCGTTGTCTATTTTTATATTGCTCGAGTAAAGGTCAAGAAATGTTTTTTTTTTTTTTTTAAATCAAGGATTTTACAATTGATCCAAACTAAAATTGGCATGTTTAATGCTAATGCAGTGAGACCGCTTCAGTGCACAAGGTAAAAATGCAGCGATCTGGGGTCCAGTAGCCGTTCCTTGAGGACGCACACACGGATGCAGGAACATTTTATATAATGGCCAGCACCTACCGAGGGAGGCAGGGTGGGAATCTTAGGTGCAGCAGTGGCTAAATATGCTCCTGCACCTTGTTTCCATAGAGACAGAAATTGTAAGTAAGGAATGTTCGCAGGGAGACTGTAACTAAATTCAGAACTGCCTAATGAGATGATTCCGGCACCTCTGCGATCTGAACACAGTGTGATGTGCAGGTGCCTGCTGTCGCCGGGGCCTGGGCTGTGACGCACGAGCCCGCATCATGGCGGCCCTGGAAATGCATTCATGGTGTAGGGGTGCACCAGTTTTCTGTGTGGACTTTTCCCCCTCTGACAAAGTTAGCAAACAACGAAGGGCATAGTGCGTTTATCAATCTTCTGTGCAGCATTTGCATTATGCATGTTTCTTGTGGTAACTATCTGTTGAGCTCTTCGCATCAAGAAACTCTGAATGCCTGCCTCGTGCTGTTCTATGCAGCTGTCACTCAAAGTGGACATCAATACTGTAGCACTGCTAGACGGTCGTGCCCCCCCGACTCCCCAGTAACAGGTTACAGAAGCTCTTGTTACCCCCAAGAAGGCACTTGCCTTGCAAGACCTACCTGCTAGTCTGGATGCATGTGAAGGTCGGGACACTGGCGCAGTTGATATGCGCCAACCGGATTCATTTACTTAGAGGTGAATATCAGGTCACCTCTGTGAACTAACATGTACAATTCAACTCCAAGAAAAACTTTCAGAGGAAGTTTAGACACTGCGGAGTCAAGTTTTCTTTATCTGCTAAGGACATGTTTTTCATTGCAGAAAGTAGATGAGCGTGCTGTTATGTGGCCCCCAAATTATTTGCTGCTTCTGCACTTTGCCTTGTATTTTCGCTTCAGCCCATACGTGCTTCTGTTAAACGGACCACTCTTTAACCCACGGGCAAACCACACTGGTAGTAGGTGGGATGTACTTAACACGTCATGCTTCATGTGCATGGGGGTATCACTTTTATTCAGATTGTGCACTGAAATTGTTAGTGCGCATGAGTAAAATACCATGCAGCACTTGTTGCCAATGTTAAAGATGGCTTGGAAGGAAGCGTCCAGTTTTCTCGGTCTTCTTTGTTCTGCCATTGTGAATGAGGTTCTGGCACAGCCGTTTTAATTTTACCAGCCGGGCCAAACGCACAGATCCTTGGCTCAAATGGATAGAATTGGACTATCCAAAGGAAGATGAGCTGGCGCTTTCCCAGATTTGTGTTTCTGACCATTGATGTAAAAGATATGACCGATTGACTGGAAAACGTAATAATTGAACCAACATTTCACACAATAATTCATTGTGAAATTGGTGTATTGTGTCCTCTGACTATTGTGAATGGCTTTCTTTTATAGAGATGTTATTAGGTGTTTACATTCCATATATTATTGATTTATATTTTCTGTGGTAGAAGGCCCTCCATATGTTTATGCTCACTATTTCTGGAATAGAGAGCCTTACCTATGTATTAATAGAAATGAAGCGATAACACCAACCGGATATAAGCATTGATCCATATTGGCTAGTAAGCGGGAGTACAAGGACTTGGGGGCTTGTCTTTCTTTATGTTCACTCTTCAACCACTTCTTAACCCATCCAGCAAGCAGCTTAGGAAGAATTGCCATCAAGTTGCTACATAACCGATAACCAGGAACTAGCAATCTTTCCAATGTCAGTCATGGTTAGGCACTTACACACAACAAATGGAGCCTTTCTCAATCAAACGGCAATGCTTCCTCATTCCTCCTCCCGCAGCCATTCCCTGCTCTGCCCGACCTCCTCCCTCTCTCCCAACACCCCTATGCATAGGTCCTGCAAGCGCATACAAGTACAAGCTTCACAGCAGCATTTCTATTTTTAAAAATGTAGCATGTGTAGGCATTTCCATCCTCAGCCATTCCCTGCTCCGCCCGACCTCCTTCCTCGCTCCCAACACCCCCATGGGCGCCTACAAGGTACGAGCTTCGCAGCTGCAGCATTTGTATTTTCAAAAGAATAGCGTGTGTAGGCATTTACAATTTGTAAATGCTCAGTCACTACTGGTAAATAAATATTTGAGTGCGTAGACTTTAGCATGTGAACTGCCAGAGCTGCGAAGAAATGCTTTCACATTCTTCCCGTATCAACCTGTCTGTGTCACCAGAACTGGCACACAGGCCAGGACTGGCCGTAGCGGGCACCGGGCAGACGCACGGGTGGGGGCCGGTTTTGGGCCCCTGGGGGCCGTTTTTGATACAGGGCCGTTTTTGCAGCATGGCTGCAAAATCGGCCCTGTAACAAAATCGGCCGAAAACCGGCCCTGGCAAAGAGCTCGGCGGCACCCCCAAGCCCCGGGGGCCGGCCGAGCACTTTGCCAGGGCCGGCTTTGGTTACCAGTCCGGCCCTGCTGGCACAGAGTGTTGGGCGCTTGACATGATAAAAAGGCAATGAGAGACTTGAGCAAAGCTGTCCTTTTAGACAAGTGCTATTTGACTCATGGGACAAAGTGCTCAATACAGGCAGCGTGCAATCAAAGGGCGAGCAGACAAATTGACTTGCCACCCCTGCCTGCAACGAGTACGGCCACTTCAGGGCTAGTCTGCTTAAGAACGCGATGTTAACCAAGAGGGCAGGAGCTGAACATGAGGTCAATACAACACGTATTAAAGTCTCGCATTTGCAAGAGTTTAAGCAATTGGCATTGTAAATGACAATGCTTTTTATTTATGTTTTAAAAATCAAGACATAAATAAAAGGCATCGTCATTTACAATGCGAATAGCTCAAACTCTCGTAAATGCGAGACCTATTGCATTGCAAATGCTTGTTTAATAGGGCTGCTCAGTTATACATAATGTCTTCTTAGTTACATATAAGGTGATAAAAATGCTTCTAACTATTTTTTACTATAACCTTTTGCAGCCACACTGCTCACACAGCTTAAAGACATTGGCAAAGCCAATAGCTCTGTCTAAACACTTATAAGGTCCCAAAGCGAGACCTATTGGCTATGCCAATGCTTGTTTTGACAGCCTGGGGGCTGTCTGTGCTGTTAGGATGCCGCCTGCGGCCCAGTGGGTGCCTGAGTGGCCTTTATAGAGGTAGATGGGCGGAGGTGTCCCTCCCGTTCTTCGCAGGGCCGGCTCATTAATGGATGCTGATTGAGGGGGGCAGGGGGCCCGAGCAGAAGTGGTTTCCCTTGGATTCATGTGTGCCTCAGCAGTGTGAACTAATCTGTACATTGTTTTAATCCACGTGAAGTTAATAAAACATGCCCCCACCCCCTTTCTTCTCATACATCTTCACTGAAGCAGTGTTTTGTGGAAAGGCAATACGCAAATGTGGGCCGCTTTTTAGGTCGAGGACTACCGGTCTGCCGAAAGGCAGAACCGGAAGTCGGAGATTTAATGACTTGGAGAAGAGGGGCTTGAACCCGCCCCTCTTCTCCCCTGTTCTCCATTGGCTGGCCTCGTAAATGCTGGCCAGCCACTGGAGAAGAGGTCAGTCACTCCGATTAGGCCCCGTCCTTTTCGGATCGGGGGGCGTGTTTTTTAAAGAAAGTCTCATTCTCTCCTCCAGCCAATGGCTGGAGGAGAGAAAAGACAAACACGCCCCCGAATCCGAAAAGGACACTGCGTTTCTCCGAGGCATTTCTGCTCTGCCTCGGAGAAAGGCGGTGGTGTGCCTTTTGCTCTGCCTTGTTCCTGTATGACTCTTTATTCCCTACACACTGAACGTACCTTCCCCTACCCACTTCGCTTACACAGTCCCTCTACACAAGGTCCACCGGGATACCGTCTCCAACCCAATGAGAGACCCAGCACCTAGATGACGCTGGCCTCCTCGCTCAACAGACTCAATGATTCACCTACAGGGCGACGCTCCTCTAAAGTTTGCTGGTCATTCTCTCACCCATCAAATGCACCCATTCCCTAACGGCGCTCCGCCATGACTAGGAAGCATATCTGCCCCACAGGCTCCGAGTCTGCAGCCTATGCCCTGGGCCCCTCACCTCGTAGCAAGCAGTAGAGGTTGCACACCAGCAGGCTCCTCAGCAAGGCGCCCATGGCTCCCCGCGTACTCTAGCGGCCCCGTGACATGGCCACAGTGCTCTGAACGCTCTAGGCGCTGCTCTGCCACCGAAGCGCGGAGCCTGTGGTGGTGGTGGTTGTCGGTGGGGCCCGGTCCTGCTGTCTGCTTTCCTCCATGGCGCTGGTGGATCGGCCGCTATGGCTCCACCTCCCCCTCCTGCAGGGCCGACCGTGCGCACGGACACCAGGGGACTTCAAAGGCTGTAAAGGATGGAACTGCAGACTAGAGTTAAGATTTATTTTTCTCCCTGATGGTGAGGGCAAAAACGGAGAGCCCGATAGAGAACCGTTTCAACGCTTGCGTTTTCACCGGCAGGACCCTGCCCACTTAAAGCCCTGGTGGTCATAGAAACGCGACAGCCCTGGAAAGGCGCAGGGATTGTTACCAAACAGAGACCTGGGAAGGGAGGTGAAAAGCTAACCTCCTCGTCCGGTTATTTACAACAAACACAAAGAACACCTGGCTTTAAATTTGGGCACGCTTGGCCGGCCGTTCAAAAATCACAACTCGATACTCCCGAGGAACTAGGCGGATAATGCTCGACCTTGCGCGGAACTGTTTTTTTTTTTTCCACTCGTCATTTTTGCCCCCTGGCTGAAATTAAGAGGACAAGTAAACTGTTATTAAAATCCGTGGAGCAATCGGTCGGTGCGTTTATTTCAGGCACGTTCTTTCTGCCTAGACTATGGCGTTAAGTAAATAATGCGAGATAGCACTACATATCCCACCATGCAATGGTGCGTTTTGTAGTCGAGCTGAACAATAGGGGAACAAGCATTTACAATGCAATGGTCTCGGCATTGGTAAAGTTAGAGCTATTGGCATTGCTCATGACATTATTTTTGTTTATGTTTTTGTTTTTAAAACATTTAAAGAAACGGCATTGTCATGAGCAATGCCAATAGCTCTAACTTTAACAATGCCGAGACCGTTGCATTGTAAATGCTTGTTTTGGGTGTGCCCGGGCTGATTATTAATCCCAGTCCAACCCTGTCTGCAGTCATCTGACCGGGTGCTTGCGCTATAGAGATGCCACAAACATACTTACACATACATACAATGTAAACGCACCTGACATCTGTAGAGAATGGCTGACACTGTGAAAAGGTACGCGCTTGCAAGTATTCCCACGGCTTCCCACGGCTTTCAGAAAACTGGCTTCAGTAAACAAACAAACACTAGTATTTCAAATAAAACTTCATCGTTTTATAATGCATGGAATGGCAGACATAAATGTTCCCACGGGGCGTGCATAAAAGAAGGCAGTGCACGGAAAAGCAAAAGGACTCTATACAGATCCTTCAGTTGCAGCATGAATGAATGTGTCCGCGGGATAGCTCATTGAAGCGCCGAGGCGCTGCTTTAAAAACACGCATTGAATTCTTGCCTATTCCGAAGTGTGAGTTGATGAGCTGTGCTGTCCACACGATGGGGCGACGGCAGCAGCAGGAGTCTCACTACAGTCCCAGGAAGAGTTAGAATGCCGCTGCCCGCGTCCCACGCAGTGGGACATCAGCAGGGCAGCTCTCTAGTGGCCGCCCGTCGCAGCCTTCCCCCTTCTTCTGCCTCGCGCGCGAGGCCGCACCCAGGGAGGAGATCTCCCAATGAGTGTGCAGGTGGAGGTGGGCCGTTAGGGGGGCGAGGCTAGCCCCCCCCCCTACATAGGCGTCCCTCTCGCCCAGTTCCCCCTCTGCTTCCTGCGCGCCGCTCCTGCCTGGACACGCGTATTCTTCGTGGTCGTCGGTCGTGGTCGTCTCCGTCTCCTTCGTGGCAGCGTCGCGTTGATTGCGGTCGGCGGCGGGACGCGGTGCGTGGCGGGATCCCGAGGTGAGGTGGCTGGGGCCGAGGGAGCGTGTTGTCGCGGGGCGTTCTCGCGGAGACGCCGTGCCTCGAGGGCGGGTCCTCTGTGTGTCTTGGCGCTCCTTCTCCCACAGCTGTTTTGGGCCTCGAACACAGAGAAAGCGTGTTTGCAGGGGTCCATTTGTTCATTCAGCCTTTTGGGTTTGCACAGGTTTACAGCGGTTGGTCGGGGTGGCTTATCCCAGAGAGGGCCCGCGATCGGCTGGCGGGGTGCAGCGATCGCGGCTCCCGCTTCTGCGGGGGAGCTCCGCCTTTGTGTTTGGTGGATACTGGGTTGATGCGCGGTGAATCCTGGCCACGCAGGGGTCCCGGGTCGTCTCCTTGAGGTCCCCACTCACTGCTTCCCCGGGCAGACCAGCATCCTCGTGACTCTTCTCTGGCTCGGGGTCCGTCAGAGAGCCGGGAAGGCAGAGGGGGATGAAATGGGGGGTCATGGCCGCAGCCTGCGCAGCCATCGCTCCCCGTCCTTTTGGTGAGGCTCGTTTTTGTCGATTGCGGCGTCTTGTTGCTTCGGGTGCCCATGTCTCGGGTTTCAGCGCTGCTTGTTCCTCGGCCACTGAGCCTGTTGAAGGTTTGCCAAGGCTTTCTATCGAAGGGCAGAGTGAAGGGTCCTGCGCAACGAGTCTTGTGGCGTCGGACTGCAGAGTTCCCGTCAGCACGCCTCTCTTGTAAACACAGCTTCCTCTGCTTCTCGCGCCGCTCCTCCTAGCCACGCGAGATCCAGGAACGCACGCCGGGCCAGCGGCGGCCCGTAACTTGTTTTCCCCTTTGTTCCCTCTGCAGGTGCGACTCGTTGGTGGATGTGGACACGTAATCGGCGGTGGGAGTAGCGGCACTGTTTGGCTCCGAGCGTGGTGACCAGCGTGGCGATCGATGGGGGACCTGTTAATGCTGTCCGGGAGAGCGCTGGACCGCAGGACGGATCTCGGCGAAGGAGGGCGCCCCCGCACGCAGAATCATCTGGAATTGCACAGTTAAATGGGGAGCGACTGTCGGTTTTGGGCCCACCCTGCTCCGTACAATGAGGCTTGGGGAGCGCTCAGTTTCAGCGCAGATGATTTTGGCGATTGTGTAGTTCTGTGCACTGAGGTTTGTATGGTTGCGGCTGGGGGTGCGTTCATTGGGTGAGCGATGGCGTGCGCATCGCATAGCGGCACTTTGGCTACAGCTTGGCGAGGGCAGCGGCAGGGACATTTTGGTAGAGCACCCACCCTTGGTCCGTGCAACGAGGCTTAGCTTCATGCATGTTACACTTGCTCCATATCTTTACTCATTGTCGCTCAGTCTACAATTGAAAATGTGCATGGAAAAAACAACTACAGCATGTTTACAGAACTCGCTCGCACGTTTTTCTAATTTCTCTGGTACGATTCACCGCCTGAGCGTTTTTGTCATGTTCACCACGGCGCTCACCTCCAGCTCTTGACATGTCAGGCCTTTTAATTTTCAGTGCTGTATTTTCCTCGTGCCCGGGGGGCTGCCAAACTGAGCCGGGCACGTACCGCTGTACCATCCAGATTCGTTCCACAGAGCTGAATCTGACCTATGACCCGTGACTTAAGCCTAATTGGCTTTGTTAAAAATCTGCACAGTTATTTGTCACGTATATCGACATTTAGAAATGTGCTTGGCACAGCATGTTAAAGGCCATCAACTCAATCGTAGGACAGCAAAAAACATGTACTCACGGTTTATACGTCTTGACGCAGTTTGTGTATTCCTGCTGTGCTATTGCAACTCGGTCCGCCTAAACATAAAGCAACCTTTATTGTGACATATAGCATCTATGGATGAACAGTCAGTACCGTCACCATGTCAGGCTTTCGATTTTGACAGGGAAGTCAAGAAAATCGAATACAATTTAGAACTGTGGCATTACGAGCATTGGCTGTATAGATCCCTGTCTATGCGCAGTTTCCGTTATGCAACTAATTGAGTGCACGTTAGCGATGTGGGTCGAGTGCCTGCTGCAACGATCTCTGCCTGTACGGCAGGTCATGTATTCAATCCTAACATAGTTGCTCGTTACAACAAAACACCCAGAAACGTAGGTAATTCCACATGTGGAGGACAGCCTGGTGGAAGTAGGGTTAGGAAAGCTGTGGAATGCCGCTGCCTACGTCCCACGCAGGGGGACATCAGCAGGGCAGCTCTGGAGGTTTTTTGACTTCGGTGTAGTAGTGCAGAGGGTTAATATGCCCGCTGCAAGAACGTGTGCCAAGTAGATTTCAGAGTACGTATGATGTAAATAGGTCAGCAGCTTACTGTGTTCAAAAGAGGCATCCTTTTGTTACTTGCAATGTATATCTTAAAGCACTAATAGTCAACAGTGAGCTACGAACGCTCATCCTAGAGCTGCGTACATACCGCTAAGCATACATTATTAGAACATTGATTACTGTTGCAAAGAGGGTTAATTTGGCTAGAAATCGACTGAGCTTGTGCTTCTCCACACCAAGCAGCCTTAAACTATACTGCCTGCCAGTAGGGATGACATGAGTCTCCTACTCTTCGAGTCCTTTGGCTCAGGTACCATTTCTGACACACTGATTCACATGCGCATGATTGATTGGCTCGGCATTCTCAGACACTGTACAATGGTAGGCGTGGCGCTATATAACTAATTAAATGCATCTGAGAGTGTGGTTATGGAAACTTGGTCAACTGTTAAAGGGGGGTAGTGAGAGAATAAGTGTGGGAGGCGGCATTGGGGGGGCACCAACAACATTCTTGCACAGGGCGCCACCATCGACAAGGCCGGCATCGCCGTTACCGCGGGGGGGCGTGCGTTCTACAACACTTTTAGGGCGTGCTGAATTACATTAATGATAACCAGCATAGCGCAGGATACAAACCAAATTATTTCCGGCAACTAGTATAAATTTCTAGGGATATCCAATGAAACTTGTTTATCGGGCAGAAATAACAGATTTCAAACGTTAGCTACTGGAACTTATGCTTCCATGCACAACTAGCTAGTGCATGGCCCATTACGAGATGCTGGAGAGAACCAGGCCCGAAGTCTCAGCGCCTTATCAATATGCAGTGATCCTGGGAAAATCACTTAATGTCCCCGTGCCTAATAAGAAAGGAGTGTGTCCTTGGTGTAGCGTTAATTGGTGCGCAGGTAAAGCGCGCAAACACTCGATACCTTTCTGGTGGTGCAGCACTACCATAAACTGAAACATATATATGGTACCAAGTAGTCTAGCATGAGGGTGTGTTGCAGTCATAGTAGGGTAATCAGCAGCTCACTAGTGGGCGTCAGTGATCTGGCTTGTCCTTCGAAATAGGCAGCATGCGCTATACCTATTTTTGATATTTGGGGTCCGTAACAGGATATTACTCACATAGTTTCAGTATGAGCATCCCCCTGTGCCAGCCGGTTAGTTCATAGCCCTAGCCCGGACTGACACAGCTAGATCTCTGCAGCAGCCGCCTGTGTCTCCAAAATACCGAAAAATAAGTCCTGTTTGACACCATAGGTGTGTGGGGGGCAGTATTGTATTTTCGGTGACTGTTCTGTGCTGGCCGAAATGTGCGGGGGTAGCGAGCTTGGTTCTTACTAGATCAAAGTTGGAGACGGGTGTGTCAGGGAGGGCCGTGACACACTAAGCTAAGTGTGAGTGGGTGGTTCTTGGCGGGCTATGAGGCTGTAATATGTTATCATTTGTGGAAGGGTTTTATTGGAAACATTCTGAATGAGACAAGTATTGGTATAGATACAGGTTGTTATTTGCAGGTACAGTAGACTGGCTACTTTTACCACCTTTTGTCGAACATAACGGCTTGCCAAAACAGCATGGTTTTCAGAGTCTGATGTAAGATATATAGGCATTGTTGTCCAAACATCATGCTCATATTGGTACCTGTAATGTAATTCGTTTTGCTGGTGGAACTACAATCCATGCAAGCAACCTATGGGGGCAGCTTCCCAAGCTCGAGTTGAGTTAGTGGTCTCGCGTAACTTGAAGGATGTTTCATTCCTGAAAGCCCTGGGCCTGGGGCCACCACCACTATTCACACCATTGTCCCCAAGCTCTCCTTCGATTCATGGCTTCATGTTTAAAATGCATGGCTTCATATTTCAAATGTACTCTTTTGCGGGCCACTCGCCATTTTAATAAGGAAGTAGGCCTAGGCTGATGGTGATTAAGATAGTCACATGTGATATAACTTTGGTTAAATGTTTGGATTTGGAATACCAAGGTTATTATTGTGAGTTCCAAGTTTGAGTCAAGAGGTGCTGCTGTCTTTCATCTTTACCTTACTATCCGAAAACAGCTGGTGTAATGTGTCCTTTCAACTCACAGTGTCAGCTTTGTCTAGACAGGATAGTCATCAGCCCGAGCTGTTTGGAGACAAGCGGATAGGCCTGGGTTTGTGTGTCATACATAACATCTTTAAGGTTATTCTCCCTGTTCCACAGGGAGGCAAGGAAAAGCCCAGAGTGACATGGGGCCGGCCACATATTGCTTTAGCTCCAGCATGCTTTGCTGAATCAATTGATTAAATGAATAAAGTCGCATGTTCTAGCTCAAACAGAGCAACAGTTACTAATCGCAATGCCATGGGTTCACATGCACTGGAGAACCCCCCCTTTTGCATTTATTCCCTGGTATCTTTGTCCCAAATTCAGCATTTATTAGGGTTGTCCGGTACTAGGGGGGAATCTCTTTGGCATTAGTTCCATGCCTGTAGGGACGAAGGGACGAAGTTGTGTCCCAAGTGCTGCACCAGGATAAGGGAGAGTATATATGTATATATAGATATGTTACCTTATTCAAAGGGAGGCCAGGGAAAGCACAGTGACATGGTTTACCGAGACTTAGCCTGGCTTGCCGCTTCTGCGACCTTGTGAGGTTTGTTTATGTATTGTATGAAGGTGACAGAGCCTGTCACTGTTGTTTGATAGGCACCAGGGCCAGGTGACATTTAGTGCATTGTGTGCTGGAAACTAAGGAGCGGGTCCATTTAGTAAGCACAAGGAGTATGGGGCGGTGTTTCTAGCTCCAAAAGGGAAGTTTAGACAACCAAGTTAAGTTTCAGCGCAAGGCCACAGTTGGTAGGGCAATTCCAGGCGTAAAGCATTCAGCCAGCAAGCCCTGGGAATTAGGCAGGCGTACGATTAGCTAAGATTTTGTTCCAACTGGCTCGATAACTCTTTATTCTACCTGCGTTGGCACGTCTTGGCAGGAGTGATTGTCAAAGATTTTGCCTTCAGCCAGTTTAGGTTGACACCCATCCACTCCAAGCTAAGTATTCATGGTGATATTGGGCCACATATGCACAGCCCAGTATCAGGCCCCGGGGTGGTCGGTGTTGTGATTTACTAAATTCTACTGAATTGGAGGTGTGACCGGGTTTTACACTAGCAGAAGTTTGGGTGGGCAAGCCTCCACCTAGGGGGTGGTTGGCTGATTTTGATGAACTACTTCAAATGTTTCACAGCACTGCACGTGGGAGAGTGTCAATTACCGGTGCATGCTTCAACCAGACATCCCAGAATGAGTGTCAATTACCTGTGCATACTTCAACCTGACACCCCAGAATGGCATGCCCTCATCTACATGGTAATAATTGAGAGATCAGAGAGTGAACATACCTCTTGAATTTTGCACTTAAACTTTCTAGTAATGGAAAGGGCTTAACACCTTCTGAAATGAGCATGACCAGAGACGTGCTGCTCTCCACAGACATTTGACAGGTTAATGGGCAAGGCTAGCGAAAAGCCAGATGTAATGTCGTCATTTAAGGCGGACGTGACCCAGGTATTGGCAAGGTAGAGACACTGTCAACTAGGAAGATATGAACGAAATCATAACTGGGGCTCACAACAAATCATTTGATAAAATAAGACGTTTCATTTTCAAGCCACTATGGCGGTGCCACGAATTACCTATAGCACAGCAACACCGGTATAACAAGGACTGTAGGCAAACCTATTGACCCTTTCCAGCAGCAATAAAGTCCGGAAGCTAGCTTCTATTCAACAAGCGAGGCAATTGGACACGCTGTCCCAGTGGAGGGCAGGAAAAGATTGGGATGGACAGCGGGACTAGTATAAGACTCTATCGTCCAATTTAATGTAGCTTAATTTGCAAGTAGAAAGGCAAAAACGAGGAGATGTTGCTAAGATATGGGTCAGTTTGCAGTAAACAATAGGATAATACCATGTGAAAGGAAGCAAATTTATATACCCGTGATGTCAGCTTGTGTTTATATAAGTAGGTAAAGTGGCTGACTCACACGCTACCTTCACCTTGCTTGTTGTGCTGTAGCTGTTGGGAACACAATTACAAGCCAGGAAGGCACTTAATTTGGCCAATTGAAAAATCTTAATAAGATTGCAGGTCCATAAGTGCCTAATTCACCTATGCCTTGTTACCAATGCCATATTTCCCAGCGTGAGAAACAGATTTAGGTGTTGCTCTTCTCGCTCAGCCTTTCTTGGAGTCAGGGAGTTGGGAAACATTCACAAATTTGGGTCCCCGAGCTGAGAGATGTATTCTTCGGCAGCTCAGTCAGTCATATTGGGAGTCATGATAAAGGCGTCCGATTAGCAGTTGCGTTAAAAAGGTTTTGCCCAGCCGAGAAATCATGCAATCCTCGCAGTAGCCGCAGCAACTCAGGAACCATGACGCTATCTATACATCACATTTGTAGATAGAGTGGAAATTAAAACCTTCGTGCTAGGATATGAAGGGAAGCGATGGATTGAAGAATTCAGCTATGGTTCATTTCTGGCTCCATATGCAGGTGCTAGATCTTCCCATAATTACGTTAGGATGATCTGCTGTGGCATCGCTTAGAAGGTTAGGAACACCAGTCACGTCTAAGCTTACAGCAGTGGGGCCAACAGACATCCTTTCTTCATCTGCCCTGGGCTTCTGAGTAATGTTGCAAATTAATGCCGTCTTTTACGGGTTACAGAACAGGACCCCTAATTTAGCCCATTATAAGCTGGCTCGCAGGGGCAGGGCACATATAACAGCAAAGGGAGGAAGGGGGGGCTCTGGCAGCAACGGTAGCCTCCCCAGAGCTGTGGCGGAGTTACAGGGCGATCTGGAGGCAGACGGGTACAGTAAGGGTACCTCTGCGACAGGCGGTACAGTAAGGGTACCCCTGTCCGGCACAGTAAGGGTGCCCGAGCCAAGGTCCACGAGCCGAAGGGGGCTCTGGGAAGACCGCGACGGCGCCCCGTTAGTCCTTCGGGCGGTTGGGGGGCCTGACCAACCGGGGGTGTGCCACAACACGCTCCGCCCCTGTCAGAAGGGGCGGTAGTAGGAAACAGATCACGTGACCCAGTGGATGATCTGAAAATAAATATGTGCCGCACTGCCGGGCATCGACCCACCGTGCGTGCCGGCTCACCAGGCGGGCGGAGCAGCGAGGGGCTGCTTGCCCTGGATCGCCCGTAAGATAACCCATTTATCGTCATACTTATGGTGTATGAAATAAACCTGCAGCAGTTCTTCACCCACAATGAAATTGTCAGTGTAATCCTTGGGTGACGTCTGTGCATGCGTGTTGAATGAAGCGGATGACGGTGTGGTCACTATAGCCCAGAGCTGAGGGCGAGGACACACTGCACTCTCTGAGGCTGGCTACAAGGCTCAGCGCCCGCGCCCGAAGCCTGGAGCGGCGCCAAGAGACCGCCGTACCGCAGCGCAGCGCTGTGTGACCACAGCTACACAGGAAGCAGGGGTGCTCTGACATAGAAACACAAACCGGCACAAAACTCCACTGCGGCCATGCAGAGGGGTTTGGTAACACCCTGGAGACATCAGTCGCCTCCTGGTGTCCCAAGATTCCGCAAAACATGGGGATGTGGCACAGGTACTGGAAACATAACGCCTTGGTAGGGGCACCATTTTCAACACATTTTTATAAAGTGTTCATTGGGATTTCCATTAATGAATACATATGCGAATCTCAGTCACCGGGAGGCTTTAAACCACAACAAAGGCAGCAAAACCCTGCATTCCTTAGACCGGTGGGCGATTTCTGAAAGAATGCACACAGCACAACATTAGTCGGCAAGTACAACTGACAGCGTGTGCAGCGAACCTTGTGGACTCTGCTTGGGAAGTGCGAGGTGCATATACACCCTAGCACAGATTTGTAGCCTGCGGGCCACGCGGGCTCCCCCAGCTGTGTGCTTGGGTCACAGATCCTACGTCATTTATATGAAAGGGCTTTAGCTTTTAACTCATATCATTAAACAAAATCACCCTACACACCATGAATTGCCCTCTAACCAGTGGCAGGCAAGAGTATTTTAGCTTTTAAATTTAAGAGCAGGATGCGCTGCTGGAGTCATGGGGCCCACACTTACATTCAGTCAGAACTGTTGGGGACGCGTCAAAGGCGTGGGAAAGCCTCCTGTTTCCGGTGAACACCGGCTCCCTAGAGGAGGGCAGATCATAGGGCGGCGACTGACCACTCCCAAGCATCATTTTCAGCCACTGCCAGGGTGTTCAAGGACAGGGCCTAACAGATAAGCGGCAGGAGGTATTTCTGCTCGTGTTTGCATCCCCATCGCTCGCACACTTTAGGGGGTAGTTTGAATATTTTTAAGCACCCGTTGGAAGCGAACTTTCTGGGTTTTTTAAAAATGGGGAATACATGGAGGGCCTGCAAATCAGAGATAAGATTGGACACCAGGAGCCGAGACTGCGCGCGCTACGCCCAGGAGAATAGCTGTATTTTGCACTTTCCCTGGAGATGGTGAGAGTCTGGCGCTAGATGTGAGAAGTTGGCCTGATGTATGATGTCACTAGTTATAGTGTACACCTTATATCAGTCCAAATACCCTTATGGTGATTGGTTGTAAAGTCAACCTTATAGACCAGCTATCCTAGTGGTAGCATGGACAAGAGCAGTCTTAGGCTAAACTCTGAATGGCATGTGAAGCCAGCTG
The DNA here is from genome assembly GCF_964204655.1 of Triturus cristatus. Taxonomy (NCBI): domain Eukaryota; kingdom Metazoa; phylum Chordata; class Amphibia; order Caudata; family Salamandridae; genus Triturus; species Triturus cristatus. The sequence continues at coordinate 1,694,546,202 of NC_140591.1, forward strand.
TGATACCATATATAATCCCTTGAATACCAAATGAAAGGACACCACAACAGATATATATATAAAATAAAGTGTATTTATTCTAAGCAAACCCTCAGCACTCTTTATGAGTTTAGAGGTAAGTACAACACAGTCTTATTAATGCATACAGTAAGTCACACAGGTAAGTAATACAGTTAGGCCCTAGGGGCCACGCAAACCATATACTAAATAAGTGGTATAAGAACCACTGTCACGGAAATAGAATAGGCCTAGGCCTAGGGAATCGCTGGGGCTACACTACACTAGCGTTAGTTAGGAAGTGGGAGGCCCACGGGATTCGTGTGCAGAGTGGAAACACTCACGCGTAATGCGTAAAAGTCAATAGCAATGTTACAGGTTAGAAATAGATAGATTTAGGACACTTCCGGAGTAGCTAGGAAGTTGAGACTTGAAAACTAGACACTAGGATAGTCACTATCCTGATGAGCACCGGAGTACCCAAGTTACCTAGCCCACAGGCTGCGGGTGCATAGGGGTGAAGATGCGTCGTTTTCGTCGTCGATTCCTATGGATGCCTGAAGAAAGATGCTGACAGGCAGTCAGGAGAGAGTGTCCGGTGGATCCCAAGCCTGGGATCAAGAAGAGAAGAAACCTGCAAGCAGAGGGGACAGAGTCAAGGTCACTAGCCAGTGACCACGTGGAACCAGGAAGGAACCAGGCGATGTCGTGAAGAGTTGCAGGGGAAGGTGAAGCTTGTCGCTGCAGCCAGGAGGACCAGGAAGCGTCGAGGACGACCAGGACCAGGAGGCGAGCTGTCCCGCGAAGGCTCTTGCTGTCGGCGGCGTCGAAGTTGGACTAGGACTCACCAAGCCTTGGCAAGCGGAACCCACGAAGAACAAGGGACTTGCTTCTGGTGCAGACCAGGAAGGTCTGGGGTGCTTCTTCTTTGCAGAGAAGCGGGAGCCAGTCTGGAGGAGCCAAACCAGCGCAGAAGATTTCAGGGAGCGTCGTCACAGAGGCCACTAGCCAGAGGGCAAGCAACCGGACAGACGCGGCAAGCAGGAAAATGCTGAAGGGCCCCACGCAGGACTCGTGGAGTGTGGGGGGCTGGTCTTCGGTGCAGATGGTGCTTGGGGTTGGGGCTTCTCAATCCCCGGTGCACAACTTCGAGGGTACCTCAGAAGCTGCGCTGTAAGTTACTAGCCACTTTTCCCAGGTAGCCGGTCCCACGTCGCTCGTCGCCTCCACGGATCTCAGCTCTGCTGCAGATGTGGATGAGGGTCGGAGAAGTCTGGAAATCAAGGCTCTGGTCGGGCTCTGCAGTCGGTTCCTCGTCGAACGTTTCACAAAGCAAAGGGTAGTCACTTGATGGTGCCTGTTTGCACAGGGTAGCCACTCCTTGGCTACAAGGGAGATTCTTCAGTCTTCTTCTTTCGTCGAATGTCGAAGGTCCAGAGTTTCTGTTCAGTTTTGCAGGTTCAGGATAATCTAAAGTCTTGAGGCCCAACTCCCACTCTTATACTAATCTGGGGGGCTGGGATACCTGCTAGGTCACGCCTTATGGGTGGGACCTGGGAGGGGGTGGTTACACCCACTTCCCTTTGTCCAGTTTCGCGCCAGAGCTGGGGCTGGAGTGCCCCAGCGCCGGTTTGAACTGGACTATGCAAGGAACACCTTGTGTGCCCCAGGCATGTCTCATTCCTTTCAGCCCACCCTGCCCCAATACACTAAAGGCTGTCTGGGGAGGTGCTAGCACCTCCCCAAGCAGGAAACCTATTGTCCAGGCCTCCCTGGCTGGGATCACTCCCAGCTGCAGGAGGTCAGACTTGTGTCGTGGCAGCAGCATCCATTTTGTGATGCTGAGGCTTTGGTCAGAGGCTAACAGTTGAAGTATGATTTTAACATGTCTTTCCCTCTAGAAGGGGGGAATAATATTCTCATGTCCAGAAATGGCATGGGGGTATTATTCCCGAGTGTTAGACACCTTACACGACATGTTTTGATAAAGCCCAACCATAGTTACCATAACCGTCTAAGATTATAAGGCACTTTAAGAGTATATGGTAGGCTATATCATAGAACAGCTATAAGGACATGGTTCCGAAAGCTGCAGACAGGCTCAGCTCATGCTAGAGCGCCATCTCACATGTTACCAAGCACTCTGCCTCCAGGATTGTTAAGGCCTGCCATAGGAGTGACTGATAGGTACACATGTGTCTATATATAAGGTAGGTATAGGAATACTACACCTAAGCAAGGGGTGATTACACGACCTTGCCCCAGCTGAGTGATCAGCCAGTTGTGTCTGATTGGAAGGCCAGACCAGGGGTGGCATAATACATGCTGCAGCCCCTGGGAGGCCTAGGGTACACCTATGCCCTGGGTACCTAGGGTACACTGTACAGGGTCCAATAAGGTGATCCTTACCAATTGGTTATGTACCTAGGGTACATGGAGTCCATCTTACAGAGAGAGCAGACAGCCTGAGACCCTGAATGGCAGGATCTCAGGCCAACTAAGTCGAAAAACCAGCTAGACACTAGGCAAAAAGTTGGGGGTAACCATAGTCAGATATCCACCTTCCTACACAACCCCCCCCCCCCAAACGAAAGGAGATAAGGCTGGCCTTGACAAGGTAAGCCTCTATTGCCTGAGTGGCCATATAAGGAAGAACCAGCACTGGCATGGTTACCCCCTGTCTCATGGTCCACTAAGCAATCCCTCATCCTAAAGATATCATAGGGTCTCCACCATAGGGAATCTCTACCTTTGGTGTGTCTTTGCAAAGTAAAAGGCTGGTGTTGAGATGGAGTACTGAAGTGAGTGTCCTCAAAGTGAGGCCTCAGCTTCCTCCAATCATCCTCCACCATGGATGCCTTTCTTTCTCTAACTGAGTTGCACTGTGCTCTCAGGGTCAGCCTCTGGCTACCTAAAGCTGGAGGCTGGGTCCCTTTTGTGGGCTTACTGGAGGGACAGGTCAGGTTTGGGGCCCTAAGGTCCCATGTTTGCCTGTGCCCAACAGAATCCCTCTGGGGGAGGTCCCTAACTACCTGTGAAGGGGATCCCTCAGGAATGTTTTTACCCATCACCTGGCTAGGGCTACTAGCCAGGCAATCCTCATTCTTTTGATGGGGGGGTTCTTGTGGACAGGGGCCCTCTTGGGGTCCACTGGCCTCCCTGACCTCTGCAGCCCTGGGCTGACTGAGGCAGGGTAGAGAGAGGCAGGCTACCTGCACCAGACTGGGTCCCACCTTGGAAGGGGCCACTGACATCAGAGGCTCTGCCAGGCCAGGCCTGGCTACCTCTGGGGCAGTTCCTTCACAAGGGGTGAGGTCAGATCCCTGAGGAGGCTGACCTTCTCCTAATGTCTGGGGAGAGGGAGACTTTTCTTCCTCCCCACTACTCTCTGTTTGTGTGGAGTGATCCATAGTTTCAGGCTTCACTACACCTATATCAGTCTGAGTGTGGGCTGAGACCATTACAGCCTTGCCAACCTTTTCAGGAAGGCACTCAGTTTGTGTTTGAGCTGTGACTGTCACAGCTCTGCCAATTTCTACAGGGAAGTCTGTCTGTGCCTGGGCTGTGGCTACCACTGCCCTTCCAACCTTTTCAGGGAGGAAAGCTACTTGGACAGGGGTTGTGACTGGCACAACCCCACTACCCTTTTTGGAAAGGCCTACCATTTTAGAATGGGTGTCTTGTTCAACTCCAGCCCAAGCTGAGAGTTCTAAGTCATTCCCCAGCAAGCAGTCCACAGGCAAGGTTGGAGACACTGCCACCCTTTTAGGGCCAGTGACACCTCCCCAGCTGAGACATACCTCTGCCATGGGATGACTGTTCTGGTTGCCATCAATGTTAGTCACCTGGTATGAGAAACCAGGCAAAAGCTGCTCAGAGGGAACTAGCCTATGGGCCACCATAGTGATGCTAGCTCCAGTGTCTCTGTAGGCCTCAGCTTTTCTACCATTGATGTAGGGTTCCTGTCTGTACCTACCCAAAGTGTTGGGACAGGCAGTGAAGTTGGCAAACCCCATGCCACCATCACAGACAAGAGTAGCTGCTGCAGGGGAATTGGCTAAGCCAGGATCCCCCTGTGTTCCCCAAGAAAACCCAACCAAATTTTTGGGGGCACTCCCACCACCTGGGGGATTACTGCTGACAGTAATAGGTGGTGTGACAGGAGTAGTTGGAGGAACAGTTTTGTTTTTAGCCTGTGGACAACTGCTGTCAGTTTTCCAATGCCCAGGTGTTTTACACACATGGCAGTAAGGCTTTTTAACTGTGGTAGAGGAGGGAGCTTGGGACCCACCACCCTGTGTGGAGTTTTGGGGCCCTGAGGAAGATTTCTCTTTTGCTTTATCCCCACCCTTCTCTTGAGGCTTGGTGGTATCTTTCTTTTGGTCACCACCCTGATTTTTAGGCCTAATCCTGGTCCTGACCCATTTATCTGCCCTCTTTCCCAATTCTTGGGGAGAGGTCAAATCTGAGTCTACCAGGTGTTGATGGAGAAGCTGGTTCTGACAATTATTAAGGATCTGCTCCCTCATAATCAAGTTGTACAATCCTGTATAGTCCTGCACCTTGCTGCCATTTAACCAACCTTCCAAAGCCTTAGTGGCACAATCCACAAAATCAGACCAGTCCTGTGTCTGTGTCTTCTGGGTGTCTCTGAACAACAACCTATATTGCTCAGTGGTTAAGCCAAACCCATCTATCAGAGCACTCTTCAGGACTTTGTAATTGTTTGCATCCTCATCACTGACTGTGAGGAGCTTGTCTCTACCTTTGTCAGAAAAGGAGAGCCACAAGATAGCTGCCCACTGACTTTGGGGTACCTGCTGTACTTTGCAGGCCCTCTCCAAAGCAGTCATCCATTTGTGGATGTCATCCCCATTCTGATATGGGGGGACTATCTTGCTTAGGTTTCTATGGTCATAAGACCTATCCCTATCTCTAGGGATGTTGCTGCCACCAGTGGGTTCTGACCCACACAATTTTTGCTCTCTAGCCAGAGCAAGCTTCTCCTTGGCAAGGGCAATTTCTTCCCTCTGAATCCTCAGATTAGCTTCCCTCATTCTGGCTTTATGCTCCTTTCTCTCAGGTGAAGTCATTCCCCTGTGAGAGGAAGCATTAGAGATGTTAGAGACATGGGAGTGGATGGATTCCCTTGAAGGGGATCTGTCCCTCCTGCTTCTCTGTGAATGCCTACTTGTGGGTCTGTATGGGGGGACCCCATGCAAACTCCCATGTAAACTTAAGTTAGCCTGGCTAAGTCTTCCTACTTGGCCCTGGCTGTCTACCTCTTCCTCTGAAGTCCCATCTGACTCATCTGTGGTGGGTAGACCCTCCTCTGTGCCTAGGGCACCTGCCTGAGATGCCCTCTGAGCATCATACTCCTCTAGGAGTTGTCTTAACTGAAGGAGGGTAGGGTTTGCACCCTGTTTTATTCCTCTGGAGGTACACAATTGTCTCATCTCCTGGAATGTTAAGGTATCATACCTAGAGGGGGTCTTCTGCAGACCTGACCCTCCTGGGAGAGCATCTACTTGATCTCCTCCCAGAGGCATGATCTAGTGAGGGTGTGGTGTGTGCACCTACCTACACTAGTTGTATCTACTAAACCTCTCTAGTGGTTGTAGTCAGGGTGTGTTACTCCCTTCAACCTACAACCACTAAGTCCAGTAGGACTTAAGTATTACAAACTATGTTATATGTACCTAGACAATATCTGTGTGATCTTCCAATTTAGTATCTCAAGATTACAATGGTATTACAACAGCAAGCTCAGATCCCAACCGCTGCTCACCAATGTGAGAAGTTGGCCTGATGTATGATGTCACTAGTTATAGTGTACACCTTATATCAGTCCAAATACCCTTATGGTGATTGGTTGTAAAGTCAACCTTATAGACCAGCTATCCTAGTGGTAGCATGGACAAGAGCAGTCTTAGGCTAAACTCTGAATGGCATGTGAAGCCAGCTGTGATACCATATATAATCCCTTGAATACCAAATGAAAGGACACCACAACAGATATATATATAAAATAAAGTGTATTTATTCTAAGCAAACCCTCAGCACTCTTTATGAGTTTAGAGGTAAGTACAACACAGTCTTATTAATGCATACAGTAAGTCACACAGGTAAGTAATACAGTTAGGCCCTAGGGGCCACGCAAACCATATACTAAATAAGTGGTATAAGAACCACTGTCACGGAAATAGAATAGGCCTAGGCCTAGGGAATCGCTGGGGCTACACTACACTAGCGTTAGTTAGGAAGTGGGAGGCCCACGGGATTCGTGTGCAGAGTGGAAACACTCACGCGTAATGCGTAAAAGTCAATAGCAATGTTACAGGTTAGAAATAGATAGATTTAGGACACTTCCGGAGTAGCTAGGAAGTTGAGACTTGAAAACTAGACACTAGGATAGTCACTATCCTGATGAGCACCGGAGTACCCAAGTTACCTAGCCCACAGGCTGCGGGTGCATAGGGGTGAAGATGCGTCGTTTTCGTCGTCGATTCCTATGGATGCCTGAAGAAAGATGCTGACAGGCAGTCAGGAGAGAGTGTCCGGTGGATCCCAAGCCTGGGATCAAGAAGAGAAGAAACCTGCAAGCAGAGGGGACAGAGTCAAGGTCACTAGCCAGTGACCACGTGGAACCAGGAAGGAACCAGGCGATGTCGTGAAGAGTTGCAGGGGAAGGTGAAGCTTGTCGCTGCAGCCAGGAGGACCAGGAAGCGTCGAGGACGACCAGGACCAGGAGGCGAGCTGTCCCACGAAGGCTCTTGCTGTCAGCGGCGTCGAAGTTGGACTAGGACTCACCAAGCCTTGGCAAGCGGAACCCACGAAGAACAAGGGACTTGCTTCTGGTGCAGACCAGGAAGGTCTGGGGTGCTTCTTCTTTGCAGAGAAGCGGGAGCCAGTCTGGAGGAGCCAAACCAGCGCAGAAGATTTCAGGGAGCGTCGTCACAGAGGCCACTAGCCAGCGGGCAAGCAACCGGACAGACGCGGCAAGCAGGAAAATGCTGAAGGGCCCCACGCAGGACTCGTGGAGTGTGGGGGGCTGGTCTTCGGTGCAGATGGTGCTTGGGGTTGGGGCTTCTCAATCCCCGGTGCACAACTTCGAGGGTACCTCAGAAGCTGCGCTGTAAGTTACTAGCCACTTTTCCCAGGTAGCCGGTCCCACGTCGCTCGTCGCCTCCACGGATCTCAGCTCTGCTGCAGATGTGGATGAGGGTCGGAGAAGTCTGGAAATCAAGGCTCTGGTCGGGCTCTGCAGTCGGTTCCTCGTCGAACGTTTCACAAAGCAAAGGGTAGTCACTTGATGGTGCCTGTTTGCACAGGGTAGCCACTCCTTGGCTACAAGGGAGATTCTTCAGTCTTCTTCTTTCGTCAAATGTCGAAGGTCCAGAGTTTCTGTTCAGTTTTGCAGGTTCAGGATAATCTAAAGTCTTGAGGCCCAACTCCCACTCTTATACTAATCTGGGGGGCTGGGATACCTGCTAGGTCACGCCTTATGGGTGGGACCTGGGAGGGGGTGGTTACACCCACTTCCCTTTGTCCAGTTTCGCGCCAGAGCTGGGGCTGGAGTGCCCCAGCGCCGGTTTGAACTGGACTATGCAAGGAACACCTTGTGTGCCCCAGGCATGTCTCATTCCTTTCAGCCCACCCTGCCCCAATACACTAAAGGCTGTCTGGGGAGGTGCTAGCACCTCCCCAAGCAGGAAACCTATTGTCCAGGCCTCCCTGGCTGGGATCACTCCCAGCTGCAGGAGGTCAGACTTGTGTCGTGGCAGCAGCATCCATTTTGTGATGCTGAGGCTTTGGTCAGAGGCTAACAGTTGAAGTATGATTTTAACATGTCTTTCCCTCTAGAAGGGGGGAATAATATTCTCATGTCCAGAAATGGCATGGGGGTATTATTCCCGAGTGTTAGACACCTTACACGACATGTTTTGATAAAGCCCAACCATAGTTACCATAACCGTCTAAGATTATAAGGCACTTTAAGAGTATATGGTAGGCTATATCATAGAACAGCTATAAGGACATGGTTCCGAAAGCTGCAGACAGGCTCAGCTCATGCTAGAGCGCCATCTCACATGTTACCAAGCACTCTGCCTCCAGGATTGTTAAGGCCTGCCATAGGAGTGACTGATAGGTACACATGTGTCTATATATAAGGTAGGTATAGGAATACTACACCTAAGCAAGGGGTGATTACACGACCTTGCCCCAGCTGAGTGATCAGCCAGTTGTGTCTGATTGGAAGGCCAGACCAGGGGTGGCATAATACATGCTGCAGCCCCTGGGAGGCCTAGGGTACACCTATGCCCTGGGTACCTAGGGTACACTGTACAGGGTCCAATAAGGTGATCCTTACCAATTGGTTATGTACCTAGGGTACATGGAGTCCATCTTACAGAGAGAGCAGACAGCCTGAGACCCTGAATGGCAGGATCTCAGGCCAACTAAGTCGAAAAACCAGCTAGACACTAGGCAAAAAGTTGGGGGTAACCATAGTCAGATATCCACCTTCCTACACTAGAGCCACTGGCCGTACTTGTCGTGTCGCTTCTTCTGCAAGGATCACCACAACACCAGGTCACCCTCTGCCCTCTGCCCTCTCCGAGGTCCTAGTGCCCTGTCTCTCAGGACACTACAGTACTCATGTTCATAAAATTTCCACAGGGCAGCTTGCCATTGCCGCTCTCCAAGGACAGTCATGCGCTGCAGCTGTGGGGGAGCAACTGCCCCTCACAGACAGAATCATGTAGCCACTGGGGTGGGTGCAGGCTCTGCGAGGTCACAAGATCTGTTGCGGGCAGACACGCTGGTGGGGCTAATGCAGTAATGCTTAGTGCCAATATCGCCAACTTGTTGGACAGGCCACACGAAGGGCTTGCTCTCTCCCCGCATGACAGGGCCCAAGCCCCGGCCCGCCAGGTGTGACCCACAAGAATCACCCGCACCCCGTCTCCCGACGGAACTCCTGCCCCCGGACCTCCATGTGTCACGGGACCGAACCACCACCGACTTCCCCGGCCGGATCAAGCCGCCATCTTGGGCCCTGCGCCACGAGGCCGCGTGGCCTCCATCCGACCCCAACCCTGGGCCTGGCCGGCCCCGACATCCCGGCACCACCATCCACCAGGAGGTGAGCGGACCACTTGGCAGGTCAATGGGAGAACGAAGCGTCAAGGGCTCTCCCCCGCCAGGTGCCGATCGCCTCCAGCTCCCCCAGGCGCTGGCTCCACCCCCTGCTGGGTGTCTGGACACCTTCATCCCGGACCCTCCGACCTCCAAGTGCGAGGGTCCGGACATCAAAGGGCGCCAGCCCTATAACTGGAACAGCTCCGGAGCAGGAAGGCAGTTGTATCCTGGAATCGAGAGACACCGAGAGAACTCAGCCTTGGCGGACTACTGGCGCTGCCGTAGCCCTACCTTGTGAACCATCATCCTGCCTGCTGGCGCTGCCGCGGCCCTCTGCAACATCCATCCTCGTGGGGACCTGCTGGCGCTGCCGCGGCCCGTTGTAACGACCATCTTCACCGGGACCTGCTGGCGCTGCCGCGGACCGTGTACCGACCATCTGCACCGGGACCTGCTGGCGCTGCCGCGGCCCGTTGTAACGACCATCTTCACCGGGACCTGCTGGCGCTGCCGCGGACCGTGTACCGACCATCTGCACCGGGACCTGCTGGCGCTGCCGCGGACCGTGTACCGACCATCTTCACCGGGACCTGCTGGCGCTGCCGCGGCCCGTCTCAGCTAGAACACCAAGCTCGAGGATTGAGAGCTATCCACTATACCATCTCAACTACCCGAAGGGTAACCAGACTGTCCCGCTACCCCCTTTCCCCCATCTTGAGAGACTTGAATCGAGGGGACCCCTGAGTCCGGACCTCCTTGTACCAATTCATCGTACCTAAGAAATTGCCTATAAAGAACGCTAATTCTTCTCCTTGTGTGGTATCTGTCTGTGGGGGGGAAGTTATTTATCTGTACGATCGCTGGAGACGGCTCTCCCCGGAGACCTCTCCCCTTGTCCTCGGCCGACCCTTCCGGTCCGTCTAACATTGGTGGCCAGCGGCGCGATCCGAATCAACGCGTAATCGTACAGAGAGTAGCTCACCCCACAACAAAACCACGATGTCAGCCAAAGTTAGCGGTTCCACTGAAAAGTTCCAAATGGATAAGTTGGAAGAATATAGCCACCGCGAACTTAAACAATTCTGCATGGAACTAGGCATTGCTACCACCGGCCTGAGTACCAAAGACGATTTAAAGCGCGCCCTTGAGTCATGGACAGAAAATGGGGTTACCGGATCCCCCGACCAAAACAGTGTCGTACCAGAGGGGAACGCCACGGCTCCCGAGGAGCGGGGAATGGGCCTCTCACAGGAGGAAATCCAAGAAAGAGAAAGAACCAGATTACATGAGTTGGAAATGGCCCGACTCAAGATGGACGGTGAACTAAAGTTAGCCGAGCAGAAACTAAATCTAGAACATATGCGGCTCCGAGAAGAACGGGAAGAAAAACAGAGGCAGAGAGAGCTCGAGGAAAAAAGAATAACACTCGAACACGAGCGCAAACTGGCGGAAATAGAACTCCGGAAACAAAATAAAGAACCGGGGGTGCCTGAGCGACCGCACACCCCGGGAGCAACCGAGAAAAAAGTCCACATCCCCAAGGATGTTGTCCGAGAATATGTCCGAGAGGACGACATACAACAGTGGTTCAAGGCCTACGAGATCGCCATGACCTCCCACCGGATCGACCGAAGTGATTGGGGAGCCGGACTATGGGGGAGGTTCATCAACGAAGGCCGCGATGCCCTATTGCAGCTCCCAGATCACCAAATGTCGTCCTACGACCACATGAAGGCTGCCCTCCTCACCCGCTACGGCCTCACACCCGAGATGTACCGCCAGAGGTTCAGAGACTGCACCCGGATCCCGGGTACAACTTGGGTGGAGTACGTCAACTATTTCAGCCGGGCCTTCGAGGGTTGGATAAAGGGGAGCCATGTAACAACCTACGAGCAACTCTTTAACCTTATAGTATGGGAACACCTGTCAAACAACTGTTTCGTCGAGCTCAGGCAGCACCTCCTCGACAGTAAGTTGACTGACCCCCAGCAACTCGCCGCTGAAGCTGACCGATGGGAAAGCACCAGAGTGGGCCGGAGAGGACCACACGAGCAAAACCGAAACAACCAGGGTCAGCACCGTCCCCGAGGAGGAGGAGGCCAGGGGCGAGGGAGAGACACCATCCCGGCAACCCCCGTGGCCAGCACCCCGCCCCCGGCCGGCCGGGGCAACCCCCCGATGCGCCCGGGGTTCCGAGCCAACGTCACGTGCCACCGATGCCAGCGAGTCGGCCACTACGCCAATGACCCGAGCTGCCCGCAGAACCAAACACCAAAGCCCCGCCAGGTAGCGGCCGCCGCCCTGGGGGAAGAACGACTATCAGAGGAACAGGAAGAGTATGAGCCGGCCCAGCAAGAATGGGAACCGGCCGCCATGGTTCTAGCGTGCCTAGGGGGAAAAGACATGGTCCCGCGGGCTCCCCTACCCGCCAACACCAGGAAGTACGGTCAGTGGGTGACCATTAATGGGCATCGGGCCGAGGCCTTACGTGACACAGGCGCCAGTGTGACGGCCGTCCGCTGTCACCTGGTGAAGCCCGAGCAGATCCTGCCGAACATTCTCTGCCCCGTCCGCTCAGCCGACAATTCCGAAAGTCTGTGCCAAATGGCCTGCGTCCCCTTCGAATGGGGAGGGGTCTCCGGCCTGTTGAAAGTGACGGTCCGGGATGATGCCCCCGTGGACTGCCTTCTGGGGAATGACCTTGAGAGTTCCCCGTGGGCCACCGTCGAGAGAAGAGAGCACCTGGGGATGCTGGGCCTCCCGGACTGGGCCTGCGTAACCACCCGGTCCATGGCCGCCCGTGCCGTCCCCCGTTCAGAAGAACCGGAATGGCCAGCACCTCCGCCCCCGGTCGCCCCAGTAGAAGACAACGACGAGGCCAACCCCCCGGAACCAACGACCGAAGGGGACGCGCACCCCCAGGACTTTCCCGGCCTGGCTCAGTGGCGTCAAGAAGGGGGGCCCACCCAAGAACAGTTCCGCCAGGAGCAAAAGACCTGCCCCTCCCTAGAGGGACTCCGCCAACAAGCCAGCGCCCAGAGCGCAGGGGACTCCACCGGAACTCACTGGGTCTACTGGGACAACGACCTGCTATACAGCGAACAAAGAATCGCAGAACTAGGGGCCGGTCGAGTACTGGTGGTACCTCTCCGCTTCAGAGACTTCCTGCTTAACCTGGCCCACGATGTCCCCCTGGCTGGACACCTGGGCCAGGACAAAACTTACAGTCGCCTAGTGACCCACTTTTTCTGGCCGAAGATGCGGAGCGACGTCCTGAACCACTGCCGGTCCTGCCCCACGTGCCAGGCCAGCGGGAAGAGCGGCCGTAAGCTGAAAGCCCCTCTGCAACCCTTCCCAGTGGTCACCACCCCGTTCGAGAGGGTAGGAATAGACATTGTGGGGCCCCTCAGCCTAGTCAAAGAAGGTTGGGAGATGGCCCCCCTAAAGACCCCTCCAGACGTCTACAAGTATCTCCTGGCCCTACGCAATCAGACCCGGCGCTTCAGGGAGATGGCCAAGGCGAACCTCGAGGCCAGTCAGGAGGACATGAAAAGATGGTACGATCACAATGCCTCCTCCGTCGAGTTCGAACCTGGTCAACAAGTGTGGGTGATGTCCCCCACCGAACCCTGTGCCTTGCAAGATAAGTGGACAGGGCCCTTCAAGGTGGTCGAGCGCAAAAGCCCCGTCACTTACCTCATCGACATGGGGACCCCCCGGAACCCCTTTCGGGTCCTCCACACCAACAGACTCAAACCACACTTTGTGCGCTCAGAACTCAGCCTCCTGATGGCTACGGACAGTGGGGCAGAGGAGGACTCCGAACCCCTCCCGGATCTCCTGAGGACTCAGGAGAACGACGGTTCCGTGGACGGGGTCCGGCTCTCCGATGCCCTCACCCCCGAGCAGCGCCAGGGCTGCCGGGACCTCCTGCTACGGTTCGCTACACTGTTCTCCCTCACCCCCGGGATCACCCCTTGGTGCTTGCACGACGTAGACACCGGGGACAGTCCCCCTATCCGACACCGGGCCTACCGCGTACCAGATCGGGTACGGGCCTGCATCCAAGAAGAAGTGGCCAAAATGCTCACGATCGGGGTCATCGAGCCCTCGGACAGCCCCTGGGCCAGCCCGGTTGTACTGGTTCCCAAAGCCGCTGCCCCCGGCACCACACCTGAACTGAGATTCTGCGTCGACTACCGGGGCGTGAACGCTGTCACCCGGACCGACGCTCATCCTATCCCCCGAGCGGATGAATTGATCGACCGGCTGGGGGCCGCCCGCTACCTCAGCATCTTCGACCTAACAGCGGGCTACTGGCAGATCGGTCTCACACCCCGGGCTCAGGAACGGTCCGCCTTCTCTACCCCCGATGGCCACTACCACTTCAAGGTCATGCCCTTCGGCATGAAGAATGCCCCCGCTACGTTTCAACGTCTGGTGAACCAGGTCTTGGCGGGGCTCGAAGAATTCAGCGCCGCCTACCTGGACGATATCGCTGTGTACAGCCGCCACTGGTCCGACCACCTCCTCCACCTCCAAGAGGTCCTGCAGGCCCTCCAGCGGGCCGGCCTCACGATTAAGGCCGGCAAATGTCAAATTGGTCAAGGGTCCGTGACCTACCTCGGGCACCAGGTAGGAAGCGGGCTGGTGGCCCCGCTGCAACTTAAAATTGCTGCCATCCAGTCCTGGCAGCCCCCCGTCACCCAGACCGAGGTCCGAGCCTTCTTGGGGCTCACCGGCTACTACCGGCGGTTCGTGAAGGACTACGGCTGCATTGTGGGGCCCCTCACGGGTCTCACGTCCAAAAACCAGCCAAAGCGGATCAACTGGACTCCCGACTGTCAAGCGGCCTTCGAAAAGCTGAAGGCCGCCCTGTGCACCGCCCCTGTGCTCCAGGCCCCCGATTACAGTCGGGAATTCCTTGTACAGACAGACGCCTCCGACCACGGCATCGGAGCAGTTCTTTCCCAACTGAACCCCGAGGGTCATGACCAGCCGGTGGCCTTCATCAGCAGACGCCTCCTGGCCCGAGAACAGCGCTGGAGCACAATCGAGAGGGAGGCCTTCGCCGTGGTGTGGGCCCTCAAAAAGCTCCGGCCCTATCTCTTCGGTACCCACTTCCGGGTACAAACCGACCATCGACCCCTGCAGTGGCTGATGCAGATGCGGGGGGAGAACCCAAAACTATTGCGCTGGTCCATCTCCCTGCAAGGAATGGACTTTACCGTAGAACACCGACCGGGCCAAGACCACGCCAACGCAGACGGCCTGTCACGCTTTTTCCGCCTCGACGAGGAGAGTCCCCAGGAAGATGGGTGACTCTCCCCGCCTTCAGCTGGGGGGGACGCATGTTGGACAGGCCACACGAAGGGCTTGCTCCCTCCCCGCATGACAGGGCCCAAGCCCCGGCCCGCCAGGTGTGACCCACAAGAATCACCCGCACCCCGTCTCCCGACGGAACTCCTGCCCCCGGACCTCCATGTGTCACGGGACCGAACCACCACCGACTTCCCCGGCCGGATCAAGCCGCCATCTTGGGCCCTGCGCCACGAGGCCGCGTGGCCTCCATCCGACCCTAACCCTGGGCCTGGCCGGCCCCGACATCCCGGCACCACCATCCACCAGGAGGTGAGCGGACCACTTGGCAGGTCAATGGGAGAACGAAGCGTCAAGGGCTCTCCCCCACCAGGTGCCGATCGCCTCCAGCTCCCCCAGGCGCTGGCTCCACCCCCTGCTGGGTGTCTGGACACCTTCATCCCGGACCCTCCGACCTCCAAGTGCGAGGGTCCGGACATCAAAGGGCGCCAGCCCTATAACTGGAACTGCTCCGGAGCAGGAAGGCAGTTGTATCCTGGAGTCGAGAGACACCGAGAGAACTCAGCCTTGGCGGACTACTGGCGCTGCCGTAGCCCTACCTTGTGAACCATCATCCTGCCTGCTGGCGCTGCCGCGGACCGTGCACCGACCATCTGCACCGGGACCTGCTGGCGCTGCCGCGGCCCGTTGTAACGACCATCTTCACCGGGACCTGCTGGCGCTGCCGCGGACCGTGTACCGACCATCTGCACCGGGACCTGCTGGCGCTGCCGCGGACCGTGTACCGACCATCTTCACCGGGACCTGCTGGCGCTGCCGCGGCCCGTCTCAGCTAGAACACCAAGCTCGAGGATTGAGAGCTATCCACTATACCATCTCAACTACCCGAAGGGTAACCAGACTGTCCCGCTACCCCCTTTCCCCCATCTTGAGAGACTTGAATCGAGGGGACCCCTGAGTCCGGACCTCCTTGTACCAATTCATCGTACCTAAGAAATTGCCTATAAAGAACGCTAATTCTTCTCCTTGTGTGGTATCTGTCTGTGGGGGGGAAGTTATTTATCTGTACGATCGCTGGAGACGGCTCTCCCCGGAGACCTCTCCCCTTGTCCTCGGCCGACCCTTCCGGTCCGTCTAACACAACTGTTGTCACATAACACATAGTAAATACATAAATAAACCACACGACACTTTTGTAAGTGGAGAAATATTGCTGCAGGTTTATTAGCATAAACAATATGCAAACATGGTGGGTTATCTTACGGGCGATCCGATCCCAAGGCAGGCCAACCCCTAGCAGCCTGCCCGTCTGATAAGCCTGAATCACACCGTGGCAGTCGCCGATTGGTGCATACCAAACCTTGGGAGGGGCCACCCCTCCCATCCGTGGACCACCAGTCCATGTGCTTACTCACGCCCCCCCCGAAAGAGGTGGGCGGAGCGTATACTGGCAGCCCCCGGTTGCTCAGACCCACAACAGCCCGTAGGACTAACGGGGCGCCGTAGTTCTTCCAGGGGACACTCTTGACATCCCTGGGTATCCTGGCTTAGCACCACGCTGTGCTGCTGCATGAAGTACCCCTTGGTATCTGCAGACTCTGGATCGCCCTGTAACTCCTTCTGCAACACAAAATAACATGTTAGAGAGCCTAACCCCCTCCTTGTACCTCCGTCTGCTGGGTAAGCGGAGGGGCGGGCAAGGCGAGACGAGAGGGACAAGAGGGCGAGGAAGGGGCGGGCACAGCCTAAATACCCTTGCCCCCTCCCCCACCGCCGGAAGTAACCATTCGCCGGACGTCTTCCCTGGCTGAGCCCAGGGACTAGACCGGCTGCCCCCAGTGCCTTCATGCGGCACTAAGGCGGTCGCCCTGTTAGGGGGGCTGCTGCGCAACCCCCCGGGGCAGCCTTGCAAATCGCCCGGTGGGTTGGGACCACCCCTGGACTCATGGGCATTGTTGTAGGCTGCGCCATGACAGTGTAGTTGTAGGCTGTGCTAGGTCCTAGGTGTGGCCCAGGAGTCCCTGCTGGCTGTCGGGATGCAGTGGGTAGGTACTGGTTGAGTGTGTCCGGTTCCTTAAACCCGGATCTTGGGCTGGCGAGGGTCGGCAACCATGCAGAAGTACATCAGCTTGTGGCAGGGTTGCCAGATTTTTTCACAACTTTCAAGCCCAAAAGCAACAAAACGGTAGCCCAAAGTAGCCCAAAGTTGCTACTCCATTAACGTACGTGTAGCTTGACTACAACATTCACAAATATACTTCTATTTCAAGGATTATATATTTACCTCCCACATTAATCAGATAACTTATATTTTGTACACTGAAATCAAAGTTGGTCTGTCAGGAAAACTGTCACTCACTTGATATCGCATGGTGTGGAGAAAGCCGGCCAAACATTTTCTGGGTTCAATTTGGGGGCCTGCAAGTGCGGAAACGTTCTTCTTGGGAAAGGTGCTCTCTTCAGCTTGCATACTCACGTCAGCCCCCCCCCAGAATAACGGCAATATAGGCCAATGCTCCATGTTTTTCACACTTGTTTGAATTTTCCCAAAGCAATGCTGAACATCTCTTTACATACGCAAATTACGTATGTTTCGTACTTTTTGGTACTCATCAGAAGAGAGCAGTTCGTGGCATGGGGTGCAGGGCTTGCTGCTTGAAGTTCCCATGAGCTGAGACCTGATAAAGTGCAAGTGCATTCTGCAGACTCACACAAGCGCCATCTCCTGTTTTTTGCCCGGCAACAGTATGGCGGATCCTTGTTCAGACAGTGGAAAGTTCAATTGTGCCAAAGAGTTCTTCTGGGCCAGGCACTGGCAAGATAAGCAGCAGCCCATAGTCTGGCAGTGGCATGGTGAAGGCTAGCAGCATCTCAGTCTGTGGTTCTGCCAAGATTAACAGCATACTTCAGGGTCTGGCAGTGGCAGGTTGAGGTGTGGAAAATGTTTCGACAGTGCAGAATGTAGCAGCACCATCAGGGTTTGGCAGTGGCAGGTTGGGGTGGGCAAACTTGTTCTGACTGGTTAAGGTGCACAAACTTCTTCTTCTGGGCCAGGCACTGGCAAGATTAGCAGCAGCCCATAGTCTGGCAGTGGCATGGTGAAGGCTAGCAGCATCTCAGAGTCTGGCAGTGGCTCTGCCAAGAATAGCAGCATCACAGAGTCTGGCAGTGGCAGGTTGAGGTGTGGAAAATGCTCCAGGCAGTGCAGAATGTAGCAGCATCCTCCAGAGTCTGGCAGTGGCAGGTTGAGGTGGGCAAACTTGTTCTGACTGGCTAAGGATACTTTTTTAAGTGTCTTCTGGAACCCCAGGTAAGAAGAAAGAAAACAAGGGCTGTTTTAAAAACTATCATGATAGATAGATACCCATGTCACCAGCATCACTTTCCGAAACAGACCAATGTCTCAGGGCATCTGCTTTACAAGTGTACCCGTTTATCCATTTGGGGTAAAAAAACAACAACAAAAAACACCCACGTAACCACCGAGGTGGTCATCAGTGACAGCTACTATTTGGTCTTCTACGGAGTCTGTCACATCTTCCCCTGAAGGATGGGGCTGGCAGGTGGTTGAACAAATGGCATTACATAATAATTTACAGGGCCACAGGCTGCTGGAGGAAGCCAAGAATATAATCTGTCGTGCCTTGCTAGTGGAGGAAAGAAAGGAAATACACCTTAGATAAGTGAATATGAGGATTGTATTACGATGATGGATTCTTTCACCATTTATGCTAGTTGCAACACGATGGGAAATTAAAACAATAATAACTACAAAAAATAATACTAACAGGAACAAAAAACAACACCAACAACATTAATTTGGAATTTAAATGACTGCTACGCTCTTAGCGAGCTGTTTACATTTTATCCAGTCTTGTCCACTTTGGGCGGAACACCTGGCCACTGAGATGCTGCCATTTTGGGGAAGAACACTTTTTAAAAAAATGGCCCTGCGGTCTGTCATATTAGTAGGCAGTATAGTTTAATAGTCATTGATCTGGAGAAACACAAACTCAGAATTTACAACTTAATACCATGATTGGAGGTTTTCTTTAATAATCATTATTGATTTCTCTCCAAAAGAACACGTTTTGCAACATTAGGATAATCAGAGGCTTAGGGAAAAAACATAAAACTCAAGTGTATACCTTGCAGTTTCTATGCAGCGCTTAGATGAAAGTTAAAAGCTCACTGATCTTTGTTAGGATTTTAACTTAAAAACTAAAACTAGCAAAAGGATCTTACTGTCAAAAGCAGTAACCCACTGACCTATTTTAAATATGTGCACTTTGTGATGGGCATGGTACATTTTCTTTGCAACAGGCACATTAACACTCTGCGCTGTCTTTCCATGACTCAAAACTTCCACTAGACAAAACTCCGATCTCGCTCTAGGAAGAAGTTTATTCACCGGAGTTTTTATGACATTTTTATTATTGCCGAAAATTGCTGTAGGCCAGGAAGGAGGCAGCAATAATTTACAATGCCCCCACTCAAAGTCAGCACCCGTTGCAGTCACACCGGTCGCACCGCCCTAGAGCCAGCTCTTCTCAGGGGTCCTGAGTCAGAGTCACTGTTGCTCTAGGGTCTGCTACTTCGTAGGCCTGCCCGCAAGACTGGAGGTGAACATCAGTATGGATTGTGGTGGGCAAGCCTTCAAGGTGAACCCACACTTGCCACTGCTAGGGACCACCTGCTGGTGTTAAGACACCAGGGCTTTTCCGGATTTGCAGGGTCTTCTAAGGTCTAGCATGGGAGTGTGCTCCCTCAGAAGAGTGGTCTGGGGGACTGTTCATGAAGGCTGAACCTGGTTCCCTAGTTCTAAATTCGGCAGCTCTGCCCCCAGTGCTACATCCGCTCCCCCGCTGAACACCATAACGCCCCACTGAGAGAAATTCACACTGCCCTCAACTACAATCCAGTTTGACCTGCTATAAACACCTGGATGCGACTCAATTCAAATTACGCACTAGGCAAGAGCAATATGCAGCCTAAAGGAAAAACTAACAACATGCTTGAAAAAGCAAACACTCATAGGGAATGAAAGATTAAATAAAGCATGTGAAATGTAAGCAGAAACAACATGGTGAACTTAACGCTTTTACATTTATGCAGAAATCAATGAGTATTTTTGCCTGAAAACTACGGGGCCCAGAAAGGACCCATTTCAATGTCCACTGCTTATGCTTACAAAACGTAAGCAGTATGGTTTAAAAAGACCACATTCGTGAACACAAAGCCGCCCTACACATTTTGTATTGCAGTATGTAGGAGAGTAGGGTCTGCTATCCTATGGTCACCACAAATTTTTGCTTTGTGCTTCACTGGTCTTTGACATATTGAGGCTGTGGGCCTGCTAATCAGACCCCCAGCCTGCTGTTCTCTTTAACTAAATTAACACTATGCACCCTAGGTGCATAACCAATTGGAAGTGGATCACCCTGTGAGCCCATGTACCAGTGTACACTAGGTACCCAGGGCATTGGTGTATCTAAGGCTTGCCAGGGGCTGAAGCATGTATTATGCCACCCCAGGCTGAGCCTAACAAATTTGACACAACTGGCTGATCACTCAGCTGGGGTAAGTTGGTGTAACCACCTCTTACTTAGGTGTAGTATACCTATACCTAACCTTAAATGGGACACCTGGTAACCTATAAGTCACTCCTATGGCAGGCCTTAACAATCCTGAAGGCAGAGTGCTTGGTTCCATGTGAGATGGTGCTCTGGCATGAGTTGAGCCTGTCTGCAGTGGTCGGAACAACTTCCTTCTACCGTTTCCAGATATCGTCATACCATATACTCTTAAGTGCATTATGAACCTCGCGGTTAAATGCTATCTTTGGTTTGGCTTTATCAAAACATGTCGAGTAAGGTGTCATACGAATTAGAAAACTAACCCCTCGCCAATTCTGGCGACGGGGTTAGCATTCCACCCTTCTAGAGGGACACGACATGTACAGTACCTGAAACCCGGGTAAGATCAGACATAGCCTCAGCTCCACAAAATGGATGCTGCCACCACAGACACAAGTCTGCCATCCTGCTGCTGGGAGTCCTTCCAGCTTGGGAGACGTGGACAAAGGGTTTCCTGCCAGGGGAGGTGCGAGCACCACCCCAGACAGGATTTTGTGTATTGGTCAGGTAGGGCTTGAAAGAAACCAGACATGCCTGAGGCTCACAAGGCGCCTCGATGCATATGCCAGTTCAAACCGGTCCTGGGGCACACCAGCCCCAGACCTGGGGTGAGCTGGACAAAGGATTGGGGGTGTAACCACCCCCCTTCCTGGTCCCACCCTTAGGGAGGGACCTAGCAGGTAGTCCGGCCCCTAGAATACGCTTAAAGGTAGGAGCTGTGTCCTAAGACTTCAGACATCCTGGAATCAACTTAACCACAAGAAGAAGACGGGAACTTCGACGCTCTGCTGCACAGAGGACAGAAGGAAATCTCCCCTATGGTCAGGGAGTGACCATCTTGCTAACGCAAGCACCAACCAGCTATTCGACGTCTGCTTTGCCGCCGCCTCCTGCCGGAGCCCGAGCCCAGAGCCCGACAAGACCTGGACCTCCAGACCGCTCACTGCCCGATCCACAGTCCCTGCAAAGAAGGAACCCGTGGAGGCACCGAGACACGTGGAGCCAGCCATCTTGGAAGACCGACGACAAGCTGCAAGCGCAACGACAGAGGCTCCCTCCAAGTTGTGCTTTGGGTCCTGAGAAGGCCAACCACCGAGCCGCATCTGCACCAAAGGTGAGCCCTCCAGCATCTCCACGATCTGCGTGGGGCCACTCTGCACTTTGCATCTCGACGCGCCTGCCCGGTCCCTGGCCCGTTGGCTAGTGGCCATTTTGGCGACCTAACTTGAAATCAACGACGCTGGTCTGGTTGCTCCAGACTGGCCCTAGCTGCTCTCCAAAAGAGCAGCCCCTCTGACCTTGCTGGTCAGAACAATCAGCTTTCTTGAACTTCCACAACTCCTGCCTTTGCCAAGGCTTGTTTGTTTCTTTCGAGTCGCCGATACCGCCGACAGCGAGAGCCTGCGTGGGACAGCTCGTGACTTAACTCCTGGACGTCGTCGACCTTCAGGGACCACGTGGCTGCGGAGACAAGCTACACCTAATCACCTGTTTGCACCCGACATCGCCTGGTACCTACCTGGTGCCACGCCGGTCACTGGCTAGTGACTGTGAACACTGTCCCCTCTGCTTTCAGGTCTTCTACAACTCCGATCCACTCTTGGATCCACCGCATCTCTTCTGGACCGACCGCCTGCAGCATCTTTGTCATCAGGCTCCATTGAATCGGTAGAAGAAACCCGACGCACTTCGAGACCTATGCACCCGCTTCCTGTGGGTGAGGTAAAGCTGGCACTCCGGTGCCCAAGTGTAGAGAAACATCTCTAGTGTCTGTGTTTCGAATCTTAAGATCGTAGTCCATCCAGAATATCCTTTCTGCAGTAACTTTTTAACTTTTACGCACCCATTGAAAACCTATGGGAGCCCGCGTGTAACTTTCCTCACTGCACACGCGATCCGTGGACCGCCTGGTCACTAACTGAAGTTAGCTCCTTGTTGGCCCAGCGATTCTAGAGGCCCTAGGCCTTTTCCCTTTCCTGTTCGTGGTACTTATACCACTATTTTAGTATATGGTTTGAGTGGCCACCAGGGCCCATCCATATAAAGTGCAACTTCTGTATATTATAACGTTGTCTTGTTTAACGATTTGTGCTCCTGTGCTCATAAAGAGTCTAGGGGATACTTTGAGAAATAAATACATATATATTTTGAATATATATCTGTGTGGTGTCCTTTAATTGGCATAAAGGGGGGTTGCAATTGGTAAAACAGCCTGCTTAACACGCTTTAACGAGTTTAGCCTCAAAGACTGCTTAGCCTACGCTACCACTAGGGCAGCTAGTCCGAAAAGGTTGACTTACAACCACACCATAAGGGTTGCTTGGCATGGTACAAGGTGGTCACTTTAACTAGTGAACATCATATACCAGGCCAACTTCTCACATTGGTGGCAGCGGTGGAATTTGAGCTTGCTGTGTTTTACCATTGTAATCTCTTGGTTACCAATTGAAAGATCACATAGGTACCTGTAGGTACATATAAAACAAGATAGATATACTTAAGTTCTACTGAACTTAGTTGTTGTAGAGCAAAGGGAGTAGCACACCCTGACTACAACTACTAGATAGGTTTAGTAGGAAAACCCAAGTGTAGGTAGATTGCAACACATCCACCCACACTTAAGAGCAAGAGCAATGGCTGGGGCAGAGGGTGTGAGAAGTTGGCCTGATGTATGATGTCACTAGTTATAGTGTACACCTTATATCAGTCCAAATACCCTTATGGTGATTGGTTGTAAAGTCAACCTTATAGACCAGCTATCCTAGTGGTAGCATGGACAAGAGCAGTCTTAGGCTAAACTCTGAATGGCATGTGAAGCCAGCTGTGATACCATATATAATCCCTTGAATACCAAATGAAAGGACACCACAACAGATATATATATAAAATAAAGTGTATTTATTCTAAGCAAACCCTCAGCACTCTTTATGAGTTTAGAGGTAAGTACAACACAGTCTTATTAATGCATACAGTAAGTCACACAGGTAAGTAATACAGTTAGGCCCTAGGGGCCACGCAAACCATATACTAAGTAAGTGGTATAAGAACCACTGTCACGGAAATAGAATAGGCCTAGGCCTAGGGAATCGCTGGGGCTACACTACACTAGCGTTAGTTAGGAAGTGGGAGGCCCACGGGATTCGTGTGCAGAGTGGAAACACTCACACGTAATGCGTAAAAGTCAATAGCAATGTTACAGTTTAGAAATAGATAGATTTAGGACACTTCCGGAGTAGCTAGGAAGTTGAGACTTGAAAACTAGACACTAGGATAGTCACTATCCTGATGAGCACCGGAGTACCCAAGTTACCTAGCCCACAGGCTGCGGGTGCATAGGGGTGAAGATGCGTCGTTTTCGTCGTCGACTCCTATGGATGCCTGAAGAAAGATGCTGACAGGCAGTCAGGAGAGAGTGTCCGGTGGATCCCAAGCCTGGGATCAAGAAGAGAAGAAACCTGCAAGCAGAGGGGACAGAGTCAAGGTCACTAGCCAGTGACCACGTGGAACCAGGAAGGAACCAGGCGATGTCGTGAAGAGTTGCAGGTGAAGGTGAAGCTTGTCGCTGCAGCCAGGAGGACCAGGAAGCGTCGAGGACGACCAGGACCAGGAGGCGAGCTGTCCCACGAAGGCTCTTGCTGTTGGCGGCGTCGAAGTTGGACTAGGACTCACCAAGCCTTGGCAAGCGGAACCCACGAAGAACAAGGGACTTGCTTCTGGTGTAGACCAGGAAGGTCTGGGGTGCTTCTTCTTTGCAGAGAAGCGGGAGCCAGTCTGGAGGAGCCAAACCAGCGCAGAAGATTTCAGGGAGCGTCGTCACAAAGGCCACTAGCCAGCGGGCAAGCAACCGGACAGACGCGGCAAGCAGGAAAATGCTGAAGGGCCCCACGCAGGACTCGTGGAGTGTGGGGGGCTGGTCTTCGGTGCAGATGGTGCTTGGGGTTGGGGCTTCTCAATCCCCGGTGCACAACTTCGAGGGTGCCTCAGAAGCTGCGCTGTAAGTTACTAGCCACTTTTCCCAGGTAGCCGGTCCCACGTCGCTCGTCGCCTCCACGGATCTCAGCTCTGCTGCAGATGTGGATGAGGGTCGGAGAAGTCTGGAAATCAAGGCTCTGGTCGGGCTCTGCAATCGGTTCCTCGTCGAACGGTTCACAAAGCAAAGGGTAGTCACTTGATGGTGCCTGTTTGCACAGGGTAGCCACTCCTTGGCTACAAGGGAGATTCTTCAGTCTTCTTCTTTCGTCGAATGTCGAAGGTCCAGAGTTTCTGTTCAGTTTTGCAGGTTCAGGATAATCTAAAGTCTCTAGGCCCAACTCCCACTCTTATACTAATCTGGGGGGCTGGGATACCTGCTAGGTCACGCCTTATGGGTGGGACCTGGGAGGGGGTGGTTACACCCACTTCCCTTTGTCCAGTTTCGCGCCAGAGCTGGGGCTGGAGTGCCCCAGCGCCGGTTTGAACTGGACTATGCAAGGAACACCTTGTGTGCCCCAGGCATGTCTCATTCCTTTCAGCCCACCCTGCCCCAATACACTAAAGGCTGTCTGGGGAGGTGCTAGCACCTCCCCAAGCAGGAAACCTATTGTCCAGGCCTCCCTGGCTGGGATCACTCCCAGCTGCAGGAGGTCAGACTTGTGTCGTGGCAGCAGCATCCATTTTGTGATGCTGAGGCTTTGGTCAGAGGCTAACAGTTGAAGTATGATTTTAACATGTCTTTCCCTCTAGAAGGGGGGAATAATATTCTCATGTCCAGAAATGGCATGGGGGTATTATTCCCGAGTGTTAGACACCTTACACGACATGTTTTGATAAAGCCCAACCATAGTTACCATAACCGTCTAAGATTATAAGGCACTTTAAGAGTATATGGTAGGCTATATCATAGAACAGCTATAAGGACAAGGTTCCGAAAGCTGCAGACAGGCTCAGCTCATGCTAGAGCACCATCTCACATGTTACCAAGCACTCTGCCTCCAGGATTGTCAAGGCCTGCCATAGGAGTGACTGATAGGTACACATGTGTCTATATGTAAGTTAGGTATAGGAATACTACACCTAAGCAAGGGGTGATTACACGACCTTGCCCCAGCTGAGTGATCAGCCAGTTGTGTCAAAAATGGAAGGCCAGGCCAGGGGTGGCACAATACATGCTGCAGCCCCTGGTAGGCCTAGGGTACACCTATGCCCTGGGTACCTAGGGTACACTGTACAGGGGCCAATAAGGTGATCCTATCCAAATGGGTTATGCACCTAAAGTACATAGTAGTAATTTAGAGAGAGAACAGCAGGGCTGTGGGTCTGCTTAGCAGTCCCACAGCCACATCTAAGTCGTAAACCAGTAAAGCAAAAGCAAAAAGTGGGGGTGAACATAGAAAGCAGACCCTACTCTCCTACAGAGGGGTCCAATGTACCCATCTCTGTTGAGAGTGACCCCCAGAGGGCACCACCCATCTTTGCTACCCTAAACCAAAATGAGCTCAGGCAGTTGGCAAATTTCAGGGGCCTTAAACAGCCCAAGAACCCTACTTCTGCTGAACTCAGAGAGCTTTTACAAGCTGATGAAGATCAAAAAGCTCTCAAGAAAGCCTCCCAGTTAGGCCCCTTAGGGACTGGAACAGGAGGCCCCCCTTCTGAAGATGCTACTGAGGTACCCCTTTCCAATAGTCACCCCTTAGATGAGAATCATACTACAAAGGATGAAAGTGATAAGGGTACTGATACAGAAGGTAGTGAGGATGAAGGGAGAACTAGCCCAGTGCCATGTGTTATACGTGGCCCAGCTAACCTAAGGCTATTGGGGACTGACAATGTGTTCCCCCCATTGAATCTCCCTAGTGGACTTAACCAGGGGTTTGGGAGACAGAGGAATCACTCAGGTGAATCTAATGCTTCTCATGCCTCTAGAGGCTCTCAAGGTCACTCCAGAAGAAGGATGACCAGCCCTCAGAGGAGGGAGCATGAGGCCAGAATGCAGGAAGCTCAGCTGAGAATCAGGAGACAGGAGCTAGAAGTAGCTCTGATGGAAGAGAAACTGAGTAAGGCTAGGCAACCTAAAGAGAGTGGGTCTATACCCACTGGTGGCAGCATTGTCCCTAAGGACAAAGATAGGGTCTTTGACAATAGGAACCTGTCCAAGGTTGTGCCCCCCTACAAAAGTGGGGATGACATCCACAAATGGATGACTGCTCTTGAGAGAGCCTGCAAAGTGCAGCAGGTTCCTGAAGACCAGTGGGCAGCAATCCTATGGCTCTCCTTTGAAGGAAGAGGCAGAGATAGACTCCTCACTGTTAGAGAGGAGGATGTCAGAAACTACAGAGCCCTGAAGAGTGTCCTAGTTGATGGGTTAGGCTTAACCACTGAACAGTACAGGTTAATGTTCAGAGACACCCAGAAGACACAGACTCAGGACTGGTCTGAATACATTGAATGTGCCACTAAGGCTTTGGAGGGTTGGTTGCTGGGAAGTAAGATATCTGATTATACAGGATTGTACAATTTGATGATGAGAGAACAGATTTTAAATAACTGTCAGAACCAGCAACTGCATCAACACTTGGTTGACTCAGATCTGACCTCTCCCCAAGAATTGGGAAAGAAGGCAGACAAATGGGTCAGAACCAGGGTTAAGCAAAAGAACCAGAACCAGGGCCAAGGGGGTGATCAGAAGAAAACAGACCAAAAGGGTGGAGATCAGAAATCTAAAGACCAGAAGTCTTCAACAGGGCCCCAAACTAGTACTAACGAGGGTGGGTCCCAGCCTAAAGGGAAGAAGAAAGAAGGTCCAAAGAAACCCTGGTGCAAATCTTGCAAGAATACAACTCACTGGACTAGTGATTGTAAGAAGGTTGGAGCCCCCAACACTGTTGCCCCTAAGGCACCTGCTCCCAGTACTACTGTTAGCAGTGTTGGTCCCCAGACAAAGGTGCCAATTACGATCCTGTAAAAACCGGGTACGGACCGTCGGACGGAGCATATTCTCCGTCCGACGCGTACCCGGTCGTCAAAATTTACAAACGTGGAATTACGATTCGCACGGGAACACCATTTCCGTACGAATCGTAAAAAACCCCGACCGAACAAAATAAACCTACAAATGCGATCCGGGAAAGCGCCGACCTGACGTCGGGACGCTCGCAGCCTGCCATTCACGAACCAGGAATTACGATTCGCACCGACGTCATCCCGCACGGTGAATATTTTCCGGCTGCCAAAAACTGCCAGGAAATCAGGACGACGCGAACAAGGACTACCAGTACGCGACGGACAGACAGGACGACGCAAACAAGGAGGACCAGTACGCGACGGACAGACAGGACGACGCGAACAAGGAGTACCAGTACGCGATGGACAGACAGGATGACGCGAACAAGGAGGACCAGTACGCGACGGACAGACAGGACGACGCGAACAAGGAGGACCCGTACGCGACGGACAGACATGGACCCGAACCTACGTGTCATCCCGGCCCTCATAGCAGTCGACCTCCTCTACAGGTTCGGACGCAGACGCCGCAGAAGGTCAGAACAACTAAGGGAGGGGGGAAAGTGGGGTGGGGTGGGGGTGGCAGGACCACGGCAGGCCACAAACCCCCCACCAAAGTCACACAGCACACATGCCCTGGACATACCTGACTCCCATGCCCTGGTCACTACGAGGGGGTGGGGGCGTGTCCAGCTAAGCCAGCGACCGCCACAACGGAAGTCCGTCACGACGCGAACCGGCAACACAACCAGACAGGTACGTCCCGTACCCACGCCTGAAGAACGTGGGTACGAGTCGTACCACGCCCACACCCACGTCACCCCAACAATGGCGGGACAGCTCGTACCCACGTGGCAAAGGCCTGGGTACGGGCCGCACAAGCATCACATAGCGTGGGGACGGATATGTACGGACCCTACCCCCACCCCGTATGCATGGAGCGTACCCCCACCCCAACAGTGTAAGTACGACCCGTACCCCCACTCGCGTACGTATGGAGCGTACCCCCACCCCAACAGTGTAAGTACGACACGTACCCCCACCCGCGTACGTATGGAGCGTACCCCCACCCCAACAGTGTAAGTACGACCCGTACCCCCACCCGCGTACGTATGGAGCGTACCCCCACCCCAACAGTGTAAGTACGACACGTACCCCCACCCGCGTACGTATGGAGCGTACCCCCACCCCAACAGTGTAAGTACGACCCGTACCCTCACCCGCGTACGTATGGAGCGTACCCCCACCCCAACAGTGTAAGTAAGACATGTACCCTCACCTCGAATGCATGGAGCGTAGCCCCACCCCAACAGTGTAAGTACGACACGTACCCCCACCTCGAATGCATGGAGCGTACCCACATCCGTGTATGTCATGAGCGTACATATTGTGAAATTGGAGAGGTGGGTGCAGAGTCCTCCCAGCAGTGCCCTGAGACAGGAGGGGTGGGTGCAGAGTCCTCCCAGCAGTGCCCTGAGACAGGAGGGGTGGGGGCCTATCACTCCCAGCAGTGCCCAGTCACAGGAGGGGTGGGTGCAGAGTCCTCCCAGCAGTGCCCTGAGACAGGAGGGGTGGGGGCCTATCATTCCCAGCAGTGCCCTGAGACAGGAGGGGTGGGTGCCTATCACTCCCAGCAGTGCCCTGAGACAGGAGGGGTGGGGGCCTAACACTCCCAGCAGTGCCCAGAGACAGGAGGGGTGGGGGCCTATAACTCCCAGCAGTGCCCAGAGGCAGGAGGGGTGTGTGCAGAGTCCTCCCAGCAGTGCCCAGAGACAGGAGGGGTGGGTGCCTAACACTCCCAGCAGTGCCCAGTCACAGGAGGGGTGGGTGCAGAGTCCTCCCAGCAGTGCCCTGAGACAGGAGGGGTGGGTGCAGAGTCCTCCCAGCAGTGCCCTGAGACAGGAGGGGTGGGTGCCTATCACTCCCAGCAGTGCCCTGAGACAGGAGGGGTGGGTGCAGAGTCCTCCCAGCAGTGCCCAGAGACAGGAGGGGTGGGGGCCTATCACTCCCAGCAGTGCCCAGACACAGGAGGGGTGGGTGCAGAGTCCTCCCAGCAGTCCCCAGTCACAAGAGTGGTGTGTGCAGAGTCCTCCCAGCAGTGCCCAGACACAGGAGGGGTGGGTGCAGAGTCCTCCCAGCAGTGCCCAGAGGCAGGAGGGGTGTGTGCAGAGTCCTCCCAGCAGTGCCCAGAGACAGGAGGGGTGGGTGCCTATCACTCCCAGCAGTGCCCAGTCACAGGAGGGGTGGGTGCAGAGTCCTCCCAGCAGTGCCCTGAGACAGGAGGGGTGGGTGCAGAGTCCTCCCAGCAGTGCCCTGAGACAGGAGGAAGGGGGGCTATCACTCCCATCAGTGCCCTGAGACAGGAGGGGTGGGTGTAGAGTCCTCCCAGCAGTGCCCTGAGACAGGAGGGGTGGGTGCAGAGTCCTCCCAGCAGTGCCCTGAGACAGGAGGGGTGGGGGCCTATCACTCCCAGCAGTGCCCTGAGACAGGAGGGGTGGGGGCCTATCACTCCCAGCAGTGCCCTGAGACAGGAGGGATGGGTGCAGAGTCCTCCCAGCAGTGCCCTGAGACAGGAGGGGTGGGTGCAGAGTCCTCCCAGCAGTGCCCTGAGACAGGAGGGGTGGGGGCCTATCACTCCCAGCAGTGCCCTGAGACAGGAGGGGTGGGTGCAGAGTCCTCCCAGCAGTGCCCAGAGACAGGAGGGGTGGGTGCCTAACACTCCCAGGAGTGCCCAGTCACAGGAGGGGTGGGTGCAGAGTCCTCCCAGCAGTGCCCTGAGACAGGAGGGGTGGGTGCAGAGTCCTCCCAGCAGTGCCCTGAGACAGGAGGGGTGGGTACCTATCACTCCCAGCAGTGCCCTGAGACAGGAGGGGTGGGTGCAGAGTCCTCCCAGCAGTGCCCAGAGACAGGAGGAGTGGGGGCCTATCACTCCCAGCAGTGCCCAGACACAGGAGGGGTGGGTGCAGAGTCCTCCCAGCAGTGCCCAGTCACAAGAGTGGTGTGTGCAGAGTCCTCCCAGCAGTGCCCAGACACAGGAGGGGTGGGTGCAGAGTCCTCCCAGCAGTGCCCAGTCACAAGAGTGGTGTGTGCAGAGTCCTCCCAGCAGTGCCCAGAGACAGGAGGGGTGTGTGCAGAGTCCTCCCAGCAGTGCCCAGAGGCAGGAGGGGTGTGTGCAGAGTCCTCCCAGCAGTGCCCAGAGGCAGGAGGGGTGTGTGCAGAGTCCTCCCAGCAGTGCCCAGAGACAGGAGGGGTGGGTGCCTATCACTCCCAGCAGTGCCCAGTCACAGGAGGGGTGGGTGCAGAGTCCTCCCATCAGTGCCCTGAGACAGGAGGGGTGGGTGCAGAGTCCTCCCAGCAGTGCCCTGAGACAGGAGGGGTGGGGGCCTATCACTCCCAGCAGTGCCCTGAGACAGGAGGGGTGGGGGCCTATCACTCCCAGCAGTGCCCAGACACAGGAGGGGTGGGTGCAGAGTCCTCCCAGCAGTGCCCAGTCACAGGAGTGGTGTGTGCAGAGTCCTCCCAGCAGTGCCCAGAGACAGGAGGGGTGTGTGCAGAGTCCTCCCAGCAGTGCCCAGAGGCAGGAGGGGTGTGTGCAGAGTCCTCCCAGCAGTGCCCAGTCACAAGAGTGGTGTGTGCAGAGTCCTCCCAGCAGTGCCCAGAGACAGGAGGGGTGTGTGCAGAGTCTTCCCAGCAGTGCCCAGAGGCAGGAGGGGTGTGTGCAGAGTCCTCCCAGCAGTGCCCAGAGGCAGGAGGGGTGTGTGCAGAGTCCTCCCAGCAGTGCCCTGAGACAGGAGGGGTGGGTGCAGAGTCCTCCCAGCAGTGCCCTGAGACAGGAGGAAGGGGGCCTATCACTCCCATCAGTGCCCTGAGACAGGAGGGGTGGGTGTAGAGTCCTCCCAGCAGTGCCCTGAGACAGGAGGGGTGGGTGCAGAGTCCTCCCAGCAGTGCCCTGAGACAGGAGGGGTGGGGGCCTATCACTCCCAGCAGTGCCCTGAGACAGGAGGGGTGGGGGCCTATCACTCCCAGCAGTGCCCTGAGACAGGAGGGGTGGGTGCAGAGTCCTCCCAGCAGTGCCCTGAGACAGGAGGGGTGGGTGCAGAGTCCTCCCAGCAGTGCCCTGAGACAGGAGGGGTGGGGGCCTATCACTCCCAGCAGTGCCCTGAGACAGGAGGGGTGGATGCAGAGTCCTCCCAGCAGTGCCCAGAGACAGGAGGGGTGGGTGCCTAACACTCCCAGCAGTGCCCAGTCACAGGAGGGGTGGGTGCAGAGTCCTCCCAGCAGTGCCCTGAGACAGGAGGGGTGGGTGCAGAGTCCTCCCAGCAGTGCCCTGAGACAGGAGGGGTGGGTGCCTATCACTCCCAGCAGTGCCCTGAGACAGGAGGGGTGGGTGCAGAGTCCTCCCAGCAGAGCCCAGAGACAGGAGGGGTGGGGGCCTATCACTCCCAGCAGTGCCCACACACAGGAGGGGTGGGTGCAGAGTCCTCCCAGCAGTGCCCAGTCACAAGAGTGGTGTGTGCAGAGTCCTCCCAGCAGTGCCCAGACACAGGAGGGGTGGGTGCAGAGTCCTCCCAGCAGTGCCCAGTCACAAGAGTGGTGTGTGCAGAGTCCTCCCAGCAGTGCCCAGAGACAGGAGGGGTGTGTGCAGAGTCCTCCCAGCAGTGCCCAGAGGCAGGAGGGGTGTGTGCAGAGTCCTCCCAGCAGTGCCCAGAGGCAGGAGGGGTGTGTGCAGAGTCCTCCCAGCAGTGCCCAGAGACAGGAGGGGTGGGTGCCTATCACTCCCAGCAGTGCCCAGTCACAGGAGGGGTGGGTGCAGAGTCCTCCCAGCAGTGCCCTGAGACAGGAGGGGTGGGTGCAGAGTCCTCCCAGCAGTGCCCTGAGACAGGAGGGGTGGGGGCCTATCACTCCCAGCAGTGCCCTGAGACAGGAGGGGTGGGGGCCTATCACTCCCAGCAGTGCCCAGACACAGGAGGGGTGGGTGCAGAGTCCTCCCAGCAGTGCCCAGTCACAAGAGTGGTGTGTGCAGAGTCCTCCCAGCAGTGCCCAGAGACAGGAGAGGTGTGTGCAGAGTCCTCCCAGCAGTGCCCAGAGGCAGGAGGGGTGTGTGCAGAGTCCTCCCAGCAGTGCCCAGTCACAAGAGTGGTGTGTGCAGAGTCCTCCCAGCAGTGCCCAGAGACAGGAGGGGTGTGTGCAGATTCTTCCCAGCAGTGCCCAGAGGCAGGAGGGGTGTGTGCAGAGTCCTCCCAGCAGTGCCCAGAGGCAGGAGGGGTGTGTGCAGAGTCCTCCCAGCAGTGCCCAGAGACAGGAGGGGTGGGTGCCTATCACTCCCAGCAGTGCCCAGTCACAGGAGGGGTGGGTGCAGAGTCCTCCCAGCAGTGCCCTGAGACAGGAGGGGTGGATGCAGAGTCCTCCCAGCAGTGCCCTGAGACAGGAGGGGTGGGGGCCTATCACTCCCAGCAGTGCCCTGAGACAGGAGGGGTGGGTGCAGAGTCCTCCCAGCAGTGCCCTGAGACAGGAGGGGTGGGTGCAGAGTCCTCCCAGCAGTGCCCTGAGACAGGAGGGGCGGGGGCCTATCACTCCCAGCAGTGCCCTGAGACAGGAGGGGTGGGTGCAGAGCCCTCCCAGCAGTGCCCTGAGACAGGAGGGGTGGGTGCAGAGTCCTCCCAGCAGTGCCCTGAGACAGGAGGGGTGGGGGCCTATCACTCCCAGCAGTGCCCTGAGACAGGAGGGGTGGGGGCCTATCACTCCCAGCAGTGCCCAGACACAGGAGGGGTGGGTGCAGAGTCCTCCCAGCAGTGCCCAGTCACAAGAGTGGTGTGTGCAGAGTCCTCCCAGCAGTGCCCAGAGACAGGAGGGGTGTGTGCAGAGTCCTCCCAGCAGTGCCCAGAGGCAGGAGGGGTGTGTGCAGAGTCCTCCCAGCAGTGCCCAGTCACAAGAGTGGTGTGTGCAGAGTCCTCCCAGCAGTGCCCAGAGACAGTAGGGGTGTGTGCAGAGTCCTCCCAGCAGTGCCCAGAGGCAGGAGGGGGGTGTGCAGAGTCCTCCCAGCAGTGCCCAGAGGCAGGAGTGGTGTGTGCAGAGTCCTCCCAGCAGTGCCCAGAGACAGGAGGGGTGGGTGCCTATCACTCCCAGCAGTGCCCATGTCACAGGAGGGGTGGGTGCAGAGTCCTCCCAGCAGTGCCCTGAGACAGGAGGGGTGGGTGCAGAGTCCTCCCAGCAGTGCCCTGAGACAGGAAGGGTGGGGGCCTATCACTCCCAGCAGTGCCCTGAGACAGGAGGGGTCGGTGCAGAGTCCTCCCAGCAGTGCCCTGAGACAGGAGGGGTGGGTGCAGAGTCCTCCCAGCAGTGCCCTGAGACAGGAGGGGTGGGTGCAGAGTCCTCCCAGCAGTGCCCTGAGACAGGAGGGGTGGGGGCCTATCACTCCCAGCAGTGCCCTGAGACAGGAGGGGTGGGTGCAGAGTCCTCCCAGCAGTGCCCTGAGACAGGAGGGGTGGGTGCAGAGTCCTCCCAGCAGTGCCCTGAGACTGGAGGGGTGTGTGCAGAGTCCTCCCAGCAGTGCCCAGAGACAGGAGGGGTGGGTGCCCATCACTCCCAGCAGTGCCCATGGAACGCAAAGGGTGGAGTAGTCACAGATACCATGCCCACAAATGTCAGGCAGGTGCACAAAGACCCTGCAGTACATGTACCACATGTGTGCGAGGCTGGGAGTATACACATGCATAGCGCAGAAAAGAAAACATGTACACATGAAGTCATGTCAATAGGCCACATACACAAGTACAATGACTACCAAGGATGCCACGAATGATGCAGGTGGAGACATCGCTCAGCATGCATGTGCAAAGGTGAAGGACTACGTCACACACCCAGCTAATTGATACACAGCTCTGTGCCAAAGTCAGGGGACACCCTGCAGGGAAGAAATCAGGGTACACAGAGGAAGGAATACACCTTGGGACAATTGCAACATGCAGCAACTGCTTACATGAATGGAGAAAGGTAGCTAACACCGTGTGATGGCACACAGATCCCAGGGTCCCCCCTATGAGCAGCACACTACTACATTTCCCACACACCCAACACATGACCAACACCCACAACCATGTAGCAGCCCCACCAACAGCAATGCCAGCAATGCAGGAGTGTTCCAAGGCCAAAATTAAATAGCTTTATTCAGCATGAGCAAAAAACTAGTATGACGTAAGTCCAATATTAACAAAGGCCATAGGGCAGTCCAGGAGTCCCAGCTGGATGGGGGACACAGTGGGATGCGTGTCCCCTAGCTTGCCTGCATAGTTACAATCCGTTGTCTTCCACAGGGGTGAGGGCATCATGTGGGGGGGAAGAAACAGGCACCGCAGGGACAGGAGGGTGAAGGGTAGGCGTCGTGGGTGCAGGGATGGAGGACTCCACCACAGGGGGTGGGGCAGGGCCAAAGGAGGAGGCCAGGATCTCGCTGCACACCTTAGCAAGGTCCTCCAGGGACTCCCCTGCACCCGAAGGAACCACAGGCCCCAAGGAGGGGGGGGGGTCAGAGGGATGGGTCGCAGCGCCACTGGGGGAGGGTGTGGACAGGGGGGGGGACTCAACCACCCTGACCGAGGACTTCCTTGACCGCTTGCGTGGTGGCGTCACTGTGGGGCTCAGGGACAGAGCGGCCATGAAGGAGTCTTTGGGGGAGATGTGGCCAGGAGAGCTGAGGGGAGGGGATTTGGAGGGAGTGGATTGGGTGGAATGCGGACTCCCACTCTGGCTGCGTGTCACACGTTTGCCCCCCGACCCAGTGGGTGTGCCTACTGCACCCTGTGTGTGCGTGTCAGGAGGTGTGCGGCGGACCTTCCCTGCTGGGGTGGTGCCTGTGTCTGTTGTGGTGGGTGCATGCTTACGTCTGGGTGTATGTGGGAAAGGCATGGGAGTGGGAATTGTGGAAGGAGCAGGGGTAGGGGGTGGGACGTAGCGCTGCAGGAGACCCACTGCTGCAGTCAGTGTGGAGTCTATGGGCCTCAGCAAGTTGCGTTGGTCAGCCTGCGATGAATGAATGCCCTCCAAGTATGCCTCCATGTTGTTGAGGACCTGGCTGTGGCCATGGAGGACATTAAGGATCGCAGTCTGACCAATCTGCAACTGCCGCTGGATGTCCACAGACTCAGCATTGGCGGCAGCAGTGGAGACAGGGGCAGGGGGTGCGGTGCCTGGCAGGAAGGAGACATGTGGTGACCGGACACGTTGGGAAGGGACACGAGCACGTGGGAGGCGGCTGATGCCAATGGAGGGGGCGGTGCCAGATGTAGGGCTGCTGTCAGATGGTGGTGCAGCCACCGCCCACTCGGAGAGATCATCCTCGGACCCGTCAGCTTCATACTCTGTTGTGCCAGTCGACAGGTCCCCGGGTTCACTCTCCTCCGCCTCAGTCCCACTCGAAGTGCCAGCCCCGATGTCACCGCTGGCACTGGTGCTCGGTCCCTCGCGCCGTCTGTGTCCATGTCTCCCTCCGTGTCCCCCGACGATGCTGTGGGCAGGGTGAAGAGACAGAAATTAATCATACACCTGTATACATATGTCACATGAGTCAAATCTACGTAGGTTACAGTGCATAGCCTGAAACAAAGGATGAGTTACAACTACAAAACAAGGTACATACGTAGGCCCTGCAAGACACAGTTGTGTGACCCACCATGCCATGGAAAAACTATGGAGAGCATGACACAATAGCAAATGAGATGACATGGTATTCTGACTGAGGAGCAAGGCCCTGGGGACAATCCAGCACTGCATCTGCACCACACAGCGTGGCAGGAAATTGGGATGAGCAGGGACCAAATCCAGGAACTAGAGGCACATGCAGCATAGGTAATACTGAGAACATGCCCACCCTGACTGGCACGCTGCACCTTGAGTGTATGTCCAGACAAACATCACACACTGGCCAGTCCGAGCAAGGAGATGACAGGTCTTGACATGTAGGCCATGCCCGCCCCACCCACCCCCTACATGAGACAAATCTGTGGAGACACAGGAAGCACTTACATCTCTTAGTCTGGGTGAAATACACATGGGATGCAACAATTCAAGATTGCACACCAAATACCCAAGGTGCGCCTGTCCTAATAATAATCTACAAATGGGCATCATCAGATGATTGCAACAAGACACACAGGCAATGGCCACCGTGAGTATGTACTTTGAAAATCAGGTCAGGCTGGACAGTGGACACTTGTAATACATCTCACGTCAAGAAACATGGTGCCAGGGGACAATGGCACAGAGCACAACCTATGCTGTAGACACAGAGATTGTCGACATTCTCGGATTACACACATGATACCTAGGAAAAGATGCCCCTGGGGACAGTAGTGGCCACACAACTCCATGCTCCTGAATGGGAATGACTGCAACACACGCTAACATCCCTGCACTATGCCTAACGCACACTCATGCACATCATGTCACAGGCCACCACATGGGACATGCCTGCTGGAAGGCCTGGCACTCGAGAGATTAACTCTCATGTCTGGACTCAGCATTAGTGCCAACTGACATGGAACCCACAAGTCCAGAACTGGACAGGGCACAGGCAAGGTCACAAAACCTGTTACACACCACCCCCACACATGATGCTGCAGGCATTGTACACTTGGAGAAGGTGTCAGGCTACATAACCTTATGATGGAGTGACTACACACAGACCAGGGAACACATTGCAAGGAGGGGAAGGGAGGCAGGAGAGCACTGCAATACTGTGGGGAACAGGATCTGCACAGCACCATAAACCCTGGAAGTGTATCCATGGAACAGTGCACTTACAAATGCTGGTGAAACACAACAAACACACACATGTACCTACCCCCTTCCGGCTGCTGCATGTCCTGTAGACGCCTGTCCAAGTCAGGAAAGACCACCGCCAGCACACGTTTCTGGATGTGGGAGAGACGGCGGCGCCCGCGGTTCTTGTGGCTCTCAGGTGAGTCCCCCAGCAGGACCCGTGCGATCCTCCGCGTCCAGCACCGGATATCCTGCCAGCGTTTCCTCACCTGGGACAGGTGCCGCCTCCGACCATCCGCACTCCTCACGGCGCTGACGGCGTCCAGCCATATCTGCTCCTTGGCAGAGGCGTCTACCTGTGAGGATGAACAAGTGACACTACATCAATACACCTTGCACATGTCACGGGGACACAGATTAGAACACATTTGCTGTTTACAACAAGGCATAGTGTGCATCCAACGCATTGCAACTTTGTCATAGGGACATGATCCTGTGGGGGAAGGCCAAAAGCAGTACGTGCCATTGAAAGGACACAGGTGGAATGAGGGCAACTGTTAGACGGACCGGGAGGGTCGGCCGAGGACAAGGGGAGAGGTCTCCGGGGAGAGCCGTCTCCAGCGATCGTACAGACAAGTAACTTCCCCCCCACAGATGTACACCACACAAGGATAGGTTTTAACGCTCTTTATAGGCAGTTTCTTAAGGTACGATGAAATGGTACAAGGAGGTCTGGACTCCGGGGTCCCCTCGATTTTAGTCTCTGGGTTTGGGAAAGGGGGTAGCGGGACAGTCTGATTACCAATCTGGTAGATGTACTGATGGATAGCTCACAATCCTCGAGCTTGGTGTTCTAGCTTGGACGGTCCGCGGCAGCGCCAGCAGGTCCCGGTGAAGATGGTCGTTACACGGTCCGCGGCAGCGCCAGCAGGTCCCGATGAAGATGGTCGTTACACGGTCCGCGGCAGCGCCAGCAGGTCCCGATGAAGATGGTCGTTACACGGTCCGCGGCAGCGCCAGCAGGTCCCGATGAAGATGGTCATTACACGGTCCGCGGCAGCGCCAGCAGGTCCCGACGAGGATGGAGGATGAAGAAGGCCGCGGCAGCGCCAGCAGGCCGGACGGTAGTTCACAAGGCAGGGCTACGGCAGCGCCGGTAGTCCGTCAAGGATGAGTTCTTCGCGGTGTCTCTCGACTCCAGGATACAACTACCTCCCTGCTCTGGAGCTGCCCTAGTTATAGTTCTGGCGCCCTTTGATGTCCGGACCCTCGCACTTGGAGGTCGGGAGGTCCGGGATGAGGGAGTCCAGACACCCAGCAGGGGGTGGAGCCAACGCCCGGGGGAGCTGGAGGGCGATCGGCACCTGGCGGGGGAGAGCCATCGACACTCCTCTCTCCCATCGACCTGCCAAGTGGTCCGTTCACCTCCTGGGTGGATAGTGGTGCCGGGATGGCGGGGCCTGGCCAGGCCCAGGGTTAGGGTCGAGCTGAGGCCACGCGGCCTCGTGGTGCAGTGTCCAAGATGGCGGCTGGTCCGGACGGGGGAGCCGGGAGTGGGTCGGCCCCATGATACACAGATGTCCGGGGGCAGGAGTTCCGTCTGGAGACGGGTTGCGGGCTGGTCCTGTGGGTCACACCTGGAGGGCCGGGGCTTGGGCCGTGTCATGCGGGGAGGGAGCAAGCCCTTCATGTGGCCTGTCCAACATGCGTCCCCCCCAGCTGAAGGCGGGGAGAGTCACCCATCCTCTTGGGGACTTTCCTCGTCGAGGCGGAAAAAGCGTGACAGGCCATCTGCGTTGGCGTGGTCTTGGCCCGGCCGATGTTCTACCGTGAAGTCCATCCCCTGCAGGGAGATGGACCAGCGCAATAGTTTGGGGTTCTCCCCCCACATCTGCATTAGCCACTGCAGGGGTCGATGATCTGTCTGCACCCGGAAGTGGGTGCCGAAGAGATAGGGCCGGAGCTTTTTGAGGGCCCACACCACTGCGAAGGCCTCCCTCTCGATTGTGCTCCAGCGCTGTTCTGGGGTGAGGGCGTCGGAGAGCCGAACCCCGTCCACGGAACCATCCTTCTCCTGAGTCGTCAGGAGATCCGGGAGAGGCTCGGAGTCTTCTTCTGCTCCACTGTCTGTAGCCATCAGGAGGCTGAGCTCGGAGCGCACAAAGTGGGGCTTGAGTCTGTTGGCGTGGAGGACCCGGAGGGGGTTCCGGGGAGACTCCATATCGATGAGATAGGTAACGGGACTTTTGCGTTCGACCACTTTGAAGGGCCCTGTCCACTTGTCCTGCAAGGCACATGGTTCGGTGGGGGACATCACCCACACTTGCTGGCCTGGTTCAAATTCGATGGAGGAGGCATTGCGGTCGTACCATTTTTTCATGTCCTCCTGACTGGCCTCAAGGTTTGCATTTGCCATCTCCCTGAACCGCCGAGTCTGGTTGCGTAGGGTCAGGAGGTACTTGAAGACGTCTGGAGGGGTCTTTAGGGGGGCCATCTCCCAACCTTCTTTGACTAGGCTGAGGGGCCCTCGCACAGGGTGCCCGTACAAGAGTTCGAACGGGCTAAAGCCGAGGGACTTCTGGGGAACTTCCCGATAGGCGAAGAGGAGGCACGGAAGTAGTACATCCCACTGGCGACGGAGGGGCTCTTCCAATCCCCCAATCATTCCCTTGAGCGTGCGGTTGAATCGTTCAACTAGTCCGTTTCCTTGAGGGTGATAGGGGGTCGTGAATCGGTAGGTGACCCCACACTGTTGCCAGAGGGACTTCATATATTTCGAGATAAAGTTCGTGCCTCTGTCGCTGACGACTTCGCGGGGAAAGCCCACCCGGGAGAAGATCCCCATTAAGGCCCGGCCGACCACCGGGGCTGTTACCGTTCGCAAGGGCACAGCCTCGGGGTAGCGGGTGGCGTGGTCCACCAGTACCAGGATGAACCGATGTCCTTGTGCTGTACGGGGGTCCACGGGCCCCACAATGTCTATTCCTACCCTCTCGAACGGGGTGGTGACAACTGGGAAGGGTTGCAGAGGTGCTTTCAGTTTGCGGCCGCTCTTCCCGCTGGCCTGGCACGTGGGGCAGGACCGGCAGTGGTTGAGGACGTCGTTTCTCATCTTCGGCCAAAAAAAGTGTGTCACCAGGCGACTGTAGGTTTTGTCCTGGCCCAGGTGTCCCGCCAGAGGGACATCGTGGGCCAAATTTAGCAGGAAGTCTCTGAAACGGAGGGGCACGACCAACACTCGGCTGGCCCCTAACTCCGCGATTCTCTGTTCACTGTATAGTAGGTCGTTGTCCCAATAGATCCAATGGGCTCCGGTGGTGTCCCCTGCGCTTTGGGCGAGGGCTTGCTGGCGTAGTCCCTCGAGGGAGGGACGAGTCTTTTGCTCTTGACGGAACTGTTCTTGTGTGGGCCCCCCTTCTTGACGCCACTGAGCTAGGTCGGGAAGGTCCTGGGGCTGGGCGACCCCTTCGGGGGTTTGCTCTGGGGGGTCGGTATAGTCGGTGTCCTCTACTGGAGCGATCGGGGGAGGAGGTGCTGGCCACTCTGGTTCTTCTGGTCGGGGGATGGTACGGGCGGCCATGGAACGGGTGGTTACGCACGCCCAGTCCGGGAGGCCCAACATCCCCAAGTGCTCTCTCCTTTCGACGGCGGCCCACGGGGAACTCTCAAGATCATTCCCCAGGAGACAGTCCACGGGGGCATCATCTCGGACCGTCACCTTCAACATGCCGGACACTCCTCCCCATTCGAAGGGGACGCAGGCCATCCGACATAGACTTTCGGAATTGTCGGCCGAACGGACGGGGCAGAGAATGTTCGGCAGGATCTGCTCTGGTTTTACCAGGTGACAGCGGACGGCCGTCACACTGGCCCCCGTGTCACGTAGTGCTTCGGCCTGGCGTCCATTAATGTTCACCCACTGGCTATATTTTCTGGTGTTGGCGGGTAGGGGGGCCCGCGGGACCATGTCTCTTCCCCCTAGGCACGCTAGGACCATGGCGGCCGGTTCCCATTCTTGTTGTGCCTGCTCATATTCTTCTTGTTCCTCGGAGATTTGTTCTCCCCTCAGGGCGGCGGCAGCTACCTGGCGGGGTTTTGGCGTTTGGTTCTGCGGGCAGTTCGGGTCATTGGCGTAGTGGCCGACTCGCTGGCATCGGTGACACGTGACGTTGGCTCGGAACCCCGGGCGCATCGGGGGGTTGCCCCGGCCGGCCGGGGGCGGGGTGCTGGCAGCGGGAGCGGCCGGGACGGTGTCTCTCCCTCGCCCCTGGCCTCCCCCTCCTCCTCGGGGTCGGTGCTGACCTTGGTGGTTCCGGTTCTGCTCGTGCGGCCCTCTCCGGTCCACTCGGGTGCTTTCCCACCGGTCAGCTTCGGCAGCGAGTTGCCGGGGGTCAGTCAATTTACTGTCGAGGAGGTGCTGCCTGAGCTCGACGAAGCAGTTGTTAGAGAGGTGTTCCCATACCATAAGATTAAAAAGTTGCTCTTAGGTTGTTACGTGGCTTCCCTTGATCCAACCCTTGAAGGCTCGGCTGAAATAGTTGACATATTCCACCCAAGTTGTACCCAGGATCCGGGTGCAGTCTCGAAACCTCTGGCGGTACATTTCGGGCGTGAGCCCATATCGGGTGAGGAGGGCAGCCTTCATGTGGTCATAGGATGACATCTGATGGTCTGGGAGCTGTAGCAGGGCATCGCGGCCTTCGTTGACGAACCTCCCCCATAGGCCGGCTCCCCAGTCACTTCGATCGATCCGGTGGGAGGTCATGGCGATCTCGTAGGCCTTGAACCACTGCTGTATGTCGTCCTCCCGGACATACTCTCGAACAACATCCTTGGGGATGTGGACTTTCTTTTCTGTTGCTCCCGGGGTGCGCGGTCGCTCGGGCCCCTCCGGTTCTTTGTTCTGCTTCCGTAGGTCTATTTCTGCCAGTTTGCGCTCGTGTTCGTACGCTAGTCTTTTTTCTTCGAGCTCTCTCTGTCTCTGTTTTTCTTCCCGTTCTTCTCGGAGCCGCAGATGTTCCAGGTTCAGTTTTTGCTCGGCTAGTTTTAGTTCACCGTCCATTTTGAGCCGTGCCATTTCTAACTCATGTAGCCTGTTTTTCTCTCTTTCTTGGATCTCTTCCTGCGAGAGGCTCGCTCCTCGGGAGCCGTGGCGTTCCTCTCTGATGTGGCCCTGTTTCGGTCTGGGGATCTGGTGACCCCGGTTTCTGCCCACGACTCAATGGCGTGCTTAAATCGTCTTTGGTACTTAGTCCGGTGGTAGCAATGCCTAGTTCCATGCAGAATTGTTTTAATTCACGATGGCTGTACTCTTCCAATTTATCCATCTGGAATTTCTCGGTAGATCCGCTCTCTTTGGTTGACATTGTGGTTTTGTCGTGGGGTGAGCTACTCTCTGTACGATTATGCGTTGATTCGGATCGCGCCGCTGGCCACCAATGTTAGACGGACCGGGAGGGTCGGCCGAGGACAAGGGGAGAGGTCTCCGGGGAGAGCCGTCTCCAGCGATCGTACAGACAAGTAACTTCCCCCCCACAGATGTACACCACACAAGGATAGGTTTTAACGCTCTTTATAGGCAGTTTCTTAAGGTACGATGAAATGGTACAAGGAGGTCTGGACTCCGGGGACCCCTCGATTTTAGTCTCTGGGTTTGGGAAAGGGGGTAGCGGGACAGTCTGATTACCAATCTGGTAGATGTACTGATGGATAGCTCACAATCCTCGAGCTTGGTGTTCTAGCTTGGACGGTCCGCGGCAGCGCCAGCAGGTCCCGGTGAAGATGGTCGTTACACGGTCCGCGGCAGCGCCAGCAGGTCCCGATGAAGATGGTCGTTACACGGTCCGCGGCAGCGCCAGCAGGTCCCGATGAAGATGGTCGTTACACGGTCCACGGCAGCGCCAGCAGGTCCCGATGAAGATGGTCGTTACACGGTCCGCGGCAGCGCCAGCAGGTCCCGACGAGGATGGAGGATGAAGAAGGCCGCGGAAGCGCCAGCAGGCCGGACGGTAGTTCACAAGGCAGGGCTACGGCAGCGCCGGTAGTCCGTCAAGGATGAGTTCTTCGCGGTGTCTTTCGACTCCAGGATACAACTACCTCCCTGCTCTGGAGCTGCCCTAGTTATAGGTCTGGCGCCCTTTGATGTCCGGACCCTCGCACTTGGAGGTCGGGAGGTCCGGGATGAGGGAGTCCAGACACCCAGCAGGGGGTGGAGCCAGCGCCCGGGGGAGCTGGAGGGCGATCGGCACCTGGCGGGGGAGAGCCATCGACACTCCTCTCTCCCATCGACCTGCCAAGTGGTCCGTTCACCTCCTGGGTGGATAGTGGTGCCGGGATGGCGGGGCCTGGCCAGGCCCAGGGTTAGGGTTGAGCTGAGGCCACGCGGCCTCGTGGTGCAGTGTCCAAGATGGCGGCTGGTCCGGACGGGGGAGCCGGGAGTGGGTCGGCCCCATGATACACAGATGTCCGGGGGCAGGAGTTCCGTCTGGAGACGGGTTGCGGGCTGGTCCTGTGGGTCACACCTGGAGGGCCGGGGCTTGGGCCGTGTCATGCGGGGAGGGAGCAAGCCCTTCATGTGGCCTGTCCAACAGCAACTACACAATCAATGAGCCAGGCTCACACTGTGCATCACACCCACCCCTCCTGTCTCAGGGCACTGCTGGGAGGACTCTGCACCCACCCCTCCTGTCTCAGGGCACTGCTGGGAGTGATAGGCCCCCACCCCTCCTGTCTCAGGGCACTGCTGGGAGGACTCTGCACCCACCCCTCCTATCTCAGGGCACTGCTGGGAGTGATAGGCCCCCACCCCTCCTGTCTCAGGGCACTGCTGGGAGTGATAGGCCCCCACCCCTCCTGTCTCAGGACACTGCTGGGAGGACTCTGCACCCACCCCTCCTATCTCAGGGCACTGCTGGGAGTGATAGGCCCCCACCCCTCCTGTCTCAGGGCACTACTGGGAGTGATAGGCCCCCACCCCTCCTGTCTCAGGGCACTGCTGGGAGGACTCTGCACCCACCCCTCCTGTCTCCGGGCACTGCTGGGAGGACTCTGCACCCACCCCTCCTGTGACTGGGCACTGCTGGGTGTGATAGGCCCCCACCCCTCCTGTCTCAGGGCACTGCTGGGAGGACTCTGCACCCACCCCTCCTGTCTCAGGGCACTGCTGGGAGTGATAGGCCCCCACCCCTCCTGTCTCAGGGCACTGCTGGGAGGACTCTGCACCCACCCCTCCTGTCTCAGGGCACTGCTGGGAGACATCAGGCATTCCCCCCCCTGGGACCCCCCCTACAGTACATAGCATGTGTGTCACACCTGGACACAATGGCAGAAATCACAGTCACAAAAAAGGGACACAGTCTGTGGCAGTGGACACGGCACTCACCTGATAACCTGGTCGCCCATACAGCATGGGGTACCGTGGGAGGATCACTTCCACCAAAGCCATGTTCTCCTCCAGGGTGAATGGCTGTGACCTCTCCACAGCCCTTGACATGGTTCCAGGGAATCAGTAGCAGCAGCTGGGTCGTGGAATACAGAGATGTGCAGGCAAGTGCTCCCTCATG
This sequence comes from Triturus cristatus, assembly GCF_964204655.1. Lineage (NCBI taxonomy): Eukaryota > Metazoa > Chordata > Amphibia > Caudata > Salamandridae > Triturus > Triturus cristatus. Next base: position 1,694,590,591 of record NC_140591.1, read on the forward strand.
GGACCTGGCTGCCTTATATCTGCCTTGCTGGCCCATCTCATGCACAGGAGTACAGAGTGATTGGTCACTCACATTTGCATCCCATGTTTCCTCCAATCCCTTCAAACCTAGCAGTCTGTGGGTTCTCTATCGGTTTTATTCTCCTGCATGATGTCAGCCCCACAAACACATTGCAACAAAGTAGATTAATTCCAACTGACTTCTGCTGTGCACCTTCCAGAACAAATTCAAAATTTGAACTTGGTCTCCATGACAACCAGCATGCATGTAGGCCTTAATACTTGTCCCTCATGTGCCCCCTATGTAATTTGGAGCTTCACACACAGGTACGGTGCGTTCCGGGGCCCTAGGGCACCCCAAATGCATTGCAACTGCCCGTACACGCGTGCCTACGTTCACTATCACTATGGGTGTCCTCGCGTATTCGTACTCGTAGTGGTACGGGCCGTACACACGCCTGTACGCTCCCTATCACTATGGGTGTCCTCGCGTATGCGTACTCGTAGTGGTACGGGCCGTACACACGCCTGTACGCTCCCTATCACTATGGGTGTCCCCGCGTATGCGTACTCGTAGTGGTACGGGCCGTACACACGCCTGTACGCTCCCTATCACTATGGGTGTCCTCGCGTATGCGTACTCGTAGTGGTACGGGCCGTACACACGCCTGTACGCTCACTATCACTACGTGTACGCATACGCGAGGACACCCATAGTGATAGGGAGCGTACAGGCGTGTGTACGGCCCGTACCACTACGAGTACGCATATGCGAGGACACCCATAGTGATAGGGAGCGTACAGGCGTGTGTACGGCCCGTACCACTACGAGTACGCATACGCGAGGACACCCATAGTGATAGGGAGCGTACAGGCGTGTGTACGGCCCGTACCACTACGAGTATGCATACGCGAGGACACCCATAGTGATAGGGAGCGTACAGGCGTGTGTACGGCCCGTACCACTACGAGTACGCATACGCGAGGACACCCATAGTGATAGGGAGCGTACAGGCGTGCGTACGGCCCTACCACTATGGGTGTTCTTGCGTATGCGTACTCGTAGTGGTACGGGCCGTACACATGCCTGTACGCTCGCCATCACGATGGGTACACATACGGCAGCACTCCCATAGTGATATGGGAACGTACACAGGCCCTCTTAGCAGCAGTACGGCGGTTTTCACACATCACAGTCATGACAGGCGGCACACAGGTAGGGATAGGGCGGACATACTTGTCCATGGATGGACATACTTGTCCATGGATGGACATACTTGTCCATGAATGGACATACTTGTCCATGAATGGACATCAAGGCATCGTCTGTGCATTACTACATGTGTGGGGCACAGGTGTGACATGCTGTGATGTGGAACATTACTACTGAGTCGAGAAGGCACCAGATGTATGATGAGATGTGTACAGATGTACTGTGTGACGGTGCAATGTGTGCCAGGCATGCCCTTGACTCCTTTGACATGTGTGCATGTCGTACTGCACACTTGGGGTGAGCGTCACTGGCATGGCACGGACACCAACACACGGAAGTGTCCCCTGATGCCCGGTACAGGGGTTACCACACCTGACTTGTCACTACCCACGGTGCACAATGTGACTATGTCATGTATGTGTGGGGGCTTCCCATCAGGTTGATGTTGGAGCACCCTCAAAAGCTGCAGCTGTTGCAGCAACCAACATGTGTCTGTGTGTAGATTGACATTGCACACTATTCCGCACACCATGCCACATGTGGTATCAGATGTGAGGTGCACATGTATGCATGGGACACGGAGTAGCGTGACAAGGACATGTCTGCATCCTCACAATGAATGTGTGGTGAGTCATGACATGTGCACCTTCATGGCAAGGTGTGTGGGCTGTCCTAGTGTAATGTCATGTGACCTGTGGCTCTAGTGTTCCGCTACCAGTCTCTGCAATCGGCATCCTACTTCTGCTGATGTGTGGGCGTATGTCACTCCTGTCTTGCGTCTGGCTGTTCACTTGCACTGGGACACAGCTATTCCCATGGCATGGGGAGGTTCTCAATCTCCGTGTGTAGCTGGGTCTTGGTAGGAGTGTCACCTTGCAGCCATACGTGTCCTGGGCATGTAGCACATACCTGACTCCCTATGTAGCATATGTGTATTGACAGATTAACATGTGCTCAGTACATATGAATTGTTGTCGTAGTGCACTCACTCTTCCTTGTCACTTCCAAATTACTGCAGAGCGCCGCCTCTTGCCCGACCAATTCCGGACTTGGCTGCCATGCGGGAGAATGACAGCATCCGGTGCTACCGCTTCCCCCAACCGTTGATTCTGGAGTTGACAGCGAGACTGGCACCACACCTGCAACCGCAGCACCGGTATCCTACGGCACTGACACCCCAGCTGAAGGTAATGGCTGCCCTACATTTTCTTGCCACGGGTACCTTTCAATATACCATAGCTCATGTTGGTGGCATGTCCCAGAGCATGTTCTACCGTGTGCTGCATGATTTCTTAGAGGCCATGTTGATTCACCTGGATGACTTCATCAAGTTCCCAACCCCTAAACAGTTGACTGCGGTCAAGCGTGGATTCTATGCCCTGGGAGGGATGCCCCATGTCATTGGGTCCATAGATGGGACACATGTAGCTTTGGTACCACCACACGCACGGGAGGTGGCGTACCGCAATCGGAAGCACTACCACTCCATCAATGCCCTTGTGGTGTGTCAGTCCAACATGGTGATTTCACATGTCTGTGCTCGTTTTCCAGGATCAGCACACAATGCCTACATCATGAGGCGTAGCAGGATGCCTGAAATGATGATGCAGCTGCGCAACGAAAGAGCATGTGTTGTTGGTGGGTACAGTCTGTCTGTCCTGTATTTTGCATAGCCTACCAGCACGACCGCTTCACCACTTCTAACGATGTCCATGTGCTTCCCATGTAGGGGACGCTGGCTATCCCAACATGCCATGGCTGCTCACACCTCTCCGCAACCCCATCACGCCGGCCCAGCTCCGCTACAACACCGCCCATGGCCGGACAAGGCGAGTGATAGAGAGGACGTTTGGCCTGCTGAAGAGCCGATTTCGGTGCCTCCACAAGACCGGTGGCGCGCTCCCATATGCCCCTGCGAAGGTCTGCAAAATCTTCATGGTCTGCTGCATGCTGCACAACATGGCAGTTGAGAAAGCTGTGCCACTCATCCTGGATCAACATGACGAGGACCATCCACCCGTGGAGGACGAAGGGCTTGGCAATGGGGCTAGTGATGTGGAGGATGTGGAGCCGCAAGAGGACATCCGGACTCGGCTCATACGCGACTTCTTTGCTTAGTGGTGAGTACCAGTGTCTGAGTGTGCACGCGTTGGTCCCCGTGTGGCATGTGTTGTGATGTGTGTCTCCACCTGCATGTATGGCACGTGAGTCAGAGGTGTGTGTGGGTGTGTCACTGGAGTGATGGTGGCAGTGATGGTTGTATTTCCCCAGTCATAATTGTGACCTAGCATGTTGTCATCCATACATGTGTCGAGTAAATGCACATGCAAGTGGCTGTGCTTTTTGTGGCTGACTTCTTGTGTGTCTCTCTTCCCCAGGTATTTGCGCATGCCGTCTGCTGGTTGCATTGTTGTGGCACTGCTATTCCTCATGGACACGTCATCGTGGGCTGACTCAGCGTTACAGGCACGGACACGTTTGGAAGTCTCCATAGGGTAAGGGATGCATCAGGGGTGTATTGGGTGTGGCAGTTGTTCACGATGTATGCACACTGCCCCTGTCGATGTTTGGTTCCTCTGCAGCCATGTAGCATCACCATGGGACACGACATGCAGCTGTGTACACCTGAATAGATGGTCTGCCTGGTTGACAGTCATCCGTGATGGGATAGTGGATTGTGATGATGGCATCAATGTGTGTGACACTGCCCTCGGACACATACGGTTAGCATTGGCTTGACATGGTGTGGGACTTCCACATCAGCGGATCAATGGTGTATGGCAGTCTCTCCGTGAGCAGCTGTGGGTGTTTAGCTGTTAGCCGACAATTGTGTGCCAGTTCCATGGCTAACACGCATTTGTGCTGCAGAAGGGGGGTGCCAGTGTTGGACCCACATGTTACTCCACAAGATGTGTTCATGTGTACTTCAAGTTGCCTCTGCAATCCCGAAAACATGACTAATAAAGGTGTCCCTATGCCTCCAAGGTGCCTCTTCTCAGTCAATGCTGGTGTGTTGCCACGGTGCATCCAGCATGTCTGGCATGGTTTTCCCTGATAGTGGCTATGTGTCGATGTGTCAAGTAGCAAGATGCAAGCTGTGTGTGTGGGCTGAGACTGTGTATTGGGCATGATGTCCATGACTGTGTGGGTATTGTGACATGTGCCATCCCCATGCATCCAACGTTGGCCAGGCCCCCATTGTTGGACCCGGCCTCGTAGCATGGCTCTACTTGTCCCCGCACCACCTAACCTGGTACCTGCAGCCCCGAGCCCACGGCCTAGCCGATCCTTTCCACCAGAACACATGCACCCGACCCGGACATTCTCGTCCATGGCCCCTCTCCATTCGGCCACCCCGGGCCCGCGTGCCCACTTCATGCACCAAGATGGCCGCCCGGCCCCAGCGCGACCCGGGCCTAGCGGCGCCACTCCAGCTGGAGGACATCACGCTTGCCAGGGGATGAGAGAGGGAGGAGCAGTTTCTATCGCACCTCTAAACTCCCCTGGGACGATGAGTTTCGATCGGCCCTCCGGCCTCCCTGAGAGCTGGCTCCACGCCTGCTGGGTGTCTGGGACTCCTCCCGACCCGGCCCTGAAAGGATCAAAAGACAATGGCAGGAAACCCCGACAAGCGACCCCCAGGTGACAAGACCCCTGCCTGCACAGACTCCGGGCATCAAAGAGGGGTCGACCTATAACAAGGGGTGCTCTGAGACTGTCCGGGAGATTCGACGCTGGAACAACGAGAGCCTGCTGACGTGGTCGCGGCTCCTGGAACTTAGAACCACCTGAGCCCTGCTGAGTGACTCGCGGCTCCCTGAAGATCGTAAGACCTCCGACCTGTACCCGAGCCCTGCTGAGTGACTCGCGGCTCCCTGAAGATCGTAAGACCTCCGAACTTGTACCTGAGCCCTGCTGAGTGACTCGCGGCTCCCCGAAGATCGTAAGACCTCCGAACTTGTCCTTGAGCCCTGCTGAGTGACTCGCGGCTCCCTGAAGATCGTAAGACCTCCGAACTTGTACCTGAGCCCGCTGAGTGACTCGCGGTTTCCACAGACTCCACCGGTCCCGCCGGACCCCAACGTCAACAAGCCTACCCCCCAGCTCGAGGATTGAGAGCTGTGCGCCGGGTACGTCCTTGCCTTGAACCTTTACCAGAGACTGTCCCGCTACCCCCTATCCCTTCCGAGACTCATTGAGCCCGCGCTCTCCTTGTACATATTTGCCGTGCTAACCTGTTTGATAAAGATTGATTCCTAAGAACGCACGGTGTGGTGTTTCTGTGTCGTGTGGTGCCAGAAGTACGATCCTAGATACGAGATTCCTCCTCCTGAGGAGTCTCCCGCCAGTGCCCGGCTACGATACTTTGAGGGTGGGTCTCAGGGTAGTCAGGACTCCCTTTCCGGGCTCCTCTGAGGTCGCCGTCTAACATTGGTGGCAAGCGACGGGATTCGGGCCCATCACCTAGAGATCGTACCGTGAACGACGGACGCACTACCGACAAAGATGGCAGAAGGAAACGCCATGATCCCCGCAGAAACCAACGCCAACAGGGTGTTCCAGGTGGAACAACTAGAAGAATATACGCACAAAGAACTAAAGCAATTCTGCAAAGAACTGAAAATCGCTACCACCGGTCTCAACACCAAAGAAGATTTGCAGAAAGCACTGAAAGCTTGGGTGGATGCCGGGGCCTCCCGCCCAGAAGGCACAGGGGAGCGCCCCGACGAAGCCGAACCCCCCCAAGGCGAAAGCAGCAGCAATCAGGTGCGAGGCATGGTACCAGACGGGGGCCTATCCCCGGAAGAACTCGCAGACAGAGAGAGAAGCCGCAATCACGAACTCGAGCTAGCCAAACTCAAAATCGAAGGCGAATTAAAGTTAGCGGAAAAAAAGCTAGCAGTAGTGCAAATGCGCGTGCAAGGCGAGCTAGAAGAGAAGAAGCTCCAACGGGAACACGAAGGAAGGAAGCTCCAACTAGAGCACGAACGCAGCTTGAAGGAAATCGAGCTCAAGGCCAGAAGCGAGGAAGGGAGGCCCCCGGGAAACCGAGAGGCGGCCTCCCCAGCGGAGCAGAAGGTCCACATCCCCAAGGACGTGGTCAAAGAATATTATAAAAACGATGACATTCAACAATGGTTTAGGGCCTACGAGGTCGCCATGACCTCCCATCGGGTCCCGCAGAAGGACTGGGGGGCAGGGTTGTGGGGACGGTTTCTGAGCGAAGAAAGAGTCACCCTGCTCGACCTACCCATCTCTCTGCAGACCTCCTACAGCCACATGAAAGAGGCTCTACTCACAAGGTACGGTCTCACCCCCGAGATGTACCGTCAGCGATTCCGGGACTGCAGGAAAATCCCGGGCACCACCTGGGTGGAATATGTACACTTTTTCAGTCGGGCCTTCGATGGGTGGATCAAGGGCAGCAAAGTCACCACCCTTGAGGAACTCACCGACCTCATGTTGTGGGAACACCTGGCTGCGAACTGCTTTGTGGAACTACGCCAGCATCTGCTTGACAGCAAACTCACCGATCCCAGGAAGCTGGCGGTGGAAGCAGACCGCTGGACCAACACCCGGGTCCCCCGGGGCATGGTAGGAGAATACCCCCGAGCCAGTCAGGGACCACCCCGCCAGAGAGGAGGAGGGAACCAGGGAGGGCAGCGAGAGTCCCAGCCTAGCCCCCCAAAGACCCAACCTCCACCTTTCCCAGCGCCCCCCCACCAGTAACCGGACCCCCCGGGAGACGGGGACACCGGGTAACCGTCACTTGCTTTCGTTGCCAGAAGCCCGGGCACTACGCCAATGACCCAGAGTGCCCCATGGCCACCCAAATCACCCCTGCAAGACAGATAGCCAACATAGCTCTGGGGGAGGAGGTTGAGGAAACCGGGGAGTGGGAACCCGCAGCTATGGCCCTAGTATCCCTAGGAGATAGAGAGATGGTCCCCGGTAGCCTCCTGCCCTCCAACACGAAGAAATACGGGCAGCTCGTCAAGATCAATGGCCACCAAATAGAGGCCCTGCGGGACACCGGGGCCAGCATCACCGGTGTCCTCAGGCACTTAGTCCCCGAGGAGCAGATCCTCCCCAACGTATTTTGCCCTGTAATTTCCGCAGATAATAGAGAGAGTATGTGTCAGGTAGCCCTGGTGCCGTTTGAGTGGGGTGGGGTGACAGGTAAACTGAGGGTTGCCGTAAGAACCTCCCAGCCGGTCGACTGCCTCTTAGGGAACGACCTAGAGAGTTCTCCCTGGAAGCACGTCGAGCGCAAGGCCCACCTAGGAATGATGGGACTCCCCGAGTGGGTGTGCGCGACCACCCGATCTATGTCAGCTCGACTTCCCCCCCTGGGCGAAGTCGAAGACGCCCCGACCGAAGAAGTCAGAACAGTAACCGCCGAGGGTCCTCCCGTCCCTCCATCGGAAGGGTCAGTCGCCAGCGACGAACCCTCACCGTCCGACACCGCCCCGGTCCCCGAGTTAGGCGATCTACCCGAATTGGCCCAATGGCGCCACGAGGGCGGGCCCACCCGGGAGGAATTTTGCCGGGAGCAAGCCACTTGTCCTTCCCTGGTCGGACTGCGGCGCCAGGCCGAGGGCCAAGCCGCAGGCGACCAAACTGGAACGCACCGAATTTATTGGGAGAATAACATTTTGTACAGTGAGCAGAAGTCGGTGGAGCTGGGATCCGGACGGGTGCTGGTGGTACCCCTCCGCTTCCGAGACTTCCTCCTGGGCTTAGCCCACGACGTCCCCCTCGCCGGCCACCTGGGTCAAGACAAGACCTACAGCCGTCTCGTGACCCATTTTTACTGGCCTAGAATGAGAGCAGCTGTAGAAGCCCACTGCAAGTCCTGTCCCACGTGCCAAGCTAGTGGGAAGAGTGGGGGGAAGCACAAGGCTTCCCTCCAACCCTTCCCGGTCGTCAGTACCCCCTTCGAACGAGTCGGGATCCACATCGTGGGGCCCCTGGACCCCCCCACCTCCCAAGGTCACCGTTTCATCCTGGTCCTAGTGGATCACGCCACCCGATACCCTGAGGCTATCCCCCTACGCACCGTCACGGCCCCCGTGGTGGGCCGGGCCCTGATGGGGATCTTTTCCCGGGTGGGTTTTCCCCGCGAGGTCGTGAGCGATCGCGGCACTAATTTTATCTCGAAGTACATGACGTCCCTGTGGCAACAATGTGGAGTGTCCTATAAGTTCACCACCCCGTACCATCCCCAAGGGAACGGCCTAGTAGAGAGGTTTAACAGGACTCTGAAAGGGATGATCACCGGCCTAGAAGAGCCCCTCCGGCGTAAGTGGGACGTCCTGCTCCCCTGCCTCTTGTTCGCTTACCGAGAAGTCCCCCAGAAGTCCCTAGGGTTCAGCCCGTTTGAGTTGCTCTATGGACACCCCGTCCGAGGTCCCCTCAGTTTGGTTAAGGAAGGGTGGGAGGCGGCACCCCAGACCACCCCACGAGATGTGTTCCAATATGTTCTGACCCTCCGGAACCCGACCAGGAAGTTCCGAGCACTGGCCGAGGCCAACCTAGAGACAAGCCAAGAAGAGATGAAGCGCTGGTACGACCAGAATGCCACTCTGGTCGAATTCCAGCCGGGCCAACAAGTATGGGTCATGGCCCCCGTGAAGCCAGGCGCCCTCCAGGACAGGTGGACCGGGCCCTACAAAGTGATTGAGCGGAAGAGTCAAGTCACATACTTGGTGGACGTCCAGTCGCCTCGGGATCCCCTTCGGGTCCTTCACGTGAACCGCCTCAAGCCTCACTTCGTGCGGACAGAACTGAGCCTCCTGCTGGCCACCGATGACGGGGCCGAAGATGAGTCCGATCCCCTCCCGGACCTCCTGTGTGTCAAGGAGCAGGATGGCTCCGTGGAAGGAGTGAACCTCTCCCCAGCTCTCACTGCCCAGCAACAAGAGGACTGCCGCCAACTCCTAGGACAATTTGCCGACCTCTTCTCCCTGATCCCCCGAGTCACCGACTGGTGTGTCCGTGACGTGGACACCGGGGACAGCCCACCGGTGAGACACCGAGCATACCGGGTCCCTGACCGGGTCCGGTCCTGCATTCAAGCTGAAGTCTCGAAGATGTTGACCATGGGGGTGATCGGGCCATCTGACAGTCCCTGGGCCAGCCCCGTGGTCCTGGTCCTGTCGCCCCCGAGCTCCGATTCTGTGTGGACTACCGGGGGCTCAATGACGTCACCCGAGCCGATGCCCACCCCATCCCACGGGCCGACGAGCTCATTGACCGACTCGGGGCAGCCCGGTTCCTCAGCACATTCGACCTCACCTGCGGATACTGGCAGATTGCGCTCACCGAGGGAGCCAAGGAGCGGTCCGCCTTCTCCACCCCAGATGGGCATTATCGCTTCCGCGTAATGCCCTTCGGAATGAAGAATGCCCCGGCCACCTTCCAGCGACTGGTGAATAGAGTCCTGGCCGGGCTGGAACAGTTCAGCGCAGCCTATCTAGACGACATCGCCGTTTTCAGTTCTGAATGGAGTGAGCACCTCCAGCACCTCCGGAGGGTGCTAACCGCCCTGCGCCAGGCAGGCCTCACAGTTAAAGCCAGCAACTGCCAAATTGGGCAAGGATCAGTTGTCTACCTGGGGCACCAGGTCGGGAGTGGCCAGGTCGCTCCTCTACAGCCGAAGATCGACGCCATCTTGGCCTGGGAACCCCCCACCACCCAAACGGAGGTCCGAGCCTTTCTGGGCCTCACTGGCTACTACCGAAGATTCATCCGGGGGTATGGCAGCCTTGTCGGCCCCCTCACAGAACTCACATCCAAAAAACAGCCAAAGAAGGTGCAGTGGACCTCTGCCTGCCAGGAGGCGTTCGATGCCCTAAAGAAGGCCATGTGTACTGCCCCCGTCCTCCAGGCTCCCGACTACTCCAAGGAGTTTGTAGTCCAAACCGATGCCTCCGAGCATGGCATTGGGGCCGTCCTGTCCCAGGTGAATGACCAAGGCCTAGACCAGCCCATCGCCTTCCTCAGCCGGCAGCTGCTGCCCAGAGAACAGAGATGGAGCACCATTGAGCGTGAAGCCTTTACCGTGGTCTGGGCACTCAAGAAACTACGCCCTTACCTGTTCGGCACCCATTTCAAAGTCCAAACCGACCATCGGCCCTTGCGATGGCTCATGCAGATGCGAGGAGAAAACCCCAAGCTACTACGGTGGTCAATCTCCCTCCAGGGGATGGATTTCACCGTGGAACATCGCCCTGGTACGGACCACGCCAACGCTGACGGCCTCTCCCGGTTCTTCCGCCTCAGCGAAGAGAACCCCCCAAGATGATGGGCAGTTCTCTCCGGCTTTCAGCTGGGGGGGACGCGTGTTGGACCCGGCCTCGTAGCATGGCTCTACTTGTCCCCGCACCACCTAACCTGGTACCTGCAGCCCCGAGCCCACGGCCTAGCCGATCCTTTCCACCAGAACACACGCACCCGACCCGGACATTCTCGTCCATGGCCCCTCTCCCTTCGGCCACCCCAGGCCCGCGTGCCCACTTCATGCACCAAGATGGCCGTCCGGCCCCAGCGCGACCCGGGCCTAGCGGCGCCACTCCGGCTGGAGGACATCACGCTTGCCAGGGGATGAGAGAGGGAGGAGCAGTTTCCATCGCACCTCTAAACTCCCCTGGGACGATGAGTTTCGATCGGCCCTCCGGCCTCCCTGAGAGCTGGCTCCACGCCTGCTGGGTGTCTGGGACTCCTCCCGACCCGGCCCTGAAAGGATCAAAAGACAATGGCAGGAAACCCCAACAAGCGACCCCCAGGTGACAAGACCCCAGCCTGCACAGACTCCGGACATCAAAGAGGGGTCGACCTATAACAAGGGGTGCTCTGAGACTGTCCGGGAGATTCGACGCTGGAACAACGAGAGCCTGCTGACGTGGTCGCGGCTCCTGGAACTTAGAACCACCTGAGCCCTGCTGAGTGACTCGCGGCTCCCTGAAGATCGTAAGACCTCCGACCTGTACCTGAGCCCTGCTGAGTGACTCGCGGCTCCCTGAAGATCGTAAGACCTCCGAACTTGTACCTGAGCCCTGCTGAGTGACTCGCGGCTCCCCGAAGATCGTAAGACCTCCGAACTTGTCCTTGAGCCCTGCTGAGTGACTCGCGGCTCCCTGAAGATCGTAAGACCTCCGAACTTGTACCTGAGCCCGCTGAGTGACTCGCGGCTTCCACAGACTCCACCGGTCCCGCCGGACCCCAACGTCAACAAGCCTACCCCCCAGCTCGAGGATTGAGAGCTGTGCGCCGGGTACGTCCTTGCCTTGAACCTTTACCAGAGACTGTCCCGCTACCCCCTATCCCTTCCGAGACTCATTGAGCCCGCGCTCTCCTTGTACATATTTGCCGTGCTAACCTGTTTGATATAGATTGATTCCTAAGAACGCACGGTGTGGTGTTTCTGTGTCGTGTGGTGCCAGAAGTACGATCCTAGATACGAGATTCCTCCTCCTGAGGAGTCTCCTGCCAGTGCCCGGCTACGATACTTTGAGGTTGGGTCTCAGGGTAGTCAGGACCCCCTTTCCGGGCTCCTCTGAGGTCGCCATCTAACACCCATTCTCTGCATCCACCGGACTCAGGCTTGCAGGACATGGTTCTGCCACCTGTCTACACATACCTGGGTGCCCCCCAGGACACTCCACATGATACCTGACCTCTGCGCATGACTGTTGCTGTACTCAATGTGTCTGTCAGCACGGTTGTGCGGCCACCCCCTCAGCTGGTTGGGCCCATCACGGGTGTGTATGGTGCTCCATGTCTGTCTTGCCTAATACACTGTGACCCGTGTGTCCTGTGCCAGACTCAGGCCCCAGGGTGTGGATGGTTGGAGTCAAAAGAGAGCTCAGGCATGTTTAGACTTTACAACACACATGTAAGGTAATAATGCAACCAGCAGGCATCTTCTCTTCATGGTGTGATTTTTTATTTTGGGGGGGGTGGGGGGGGATAAAGTGAGGGGCTTTCCGGGAGTTTGGAATCCAAAGTTCAGTAGGGGAGTTGGTGTCCTTGCCATTGGAAATCCTCATAGTCCATGCCACAGTCTTTGTCAACATTGGTCAGACAGTGACCAGCAGGGCCATGTGGCAGAGAATGTCTCTTGATGCTGTGATGCTGTTGCTCCAGTGGGCCAGGTGCCAGGCCAGGTGTCCTGGGAGATGGTGATGTAGCGCCGACCCTCACGGTCCTTTCCGTGGACGACCCGGCCTCCTGCGGGGACCCTCAGCAGCAGGCCGTGACGATGTTTGGGAGGCTCCGTCGGATGTCTCCTCCTCCTCCTGATCCCTCCCTGTGGGTGGTGATGTTCTACGCCGTCTGGCACAGGGAGGGTTGCCCATGTTGTCGGCCATCCGACGGAGTGTATCGTGAATCCCCTGGAACACCGTCACTTGCTCAGCCTGTCTGTCCTCCATCCTCCGTTGGTGTTGCAGTAGACAGGCATGTTGCTGGGCCTGCTGGGTCTTGATCCCCTCGAGGATGGACACAACCTGGGCCATGCCCGTGGTGTCCTGCCGGTATGTGTCCATGATGTTACGGACATGGGCAAATACCGGTTCCCCAGCCAAATGGTCAGGCTCGCGCCTCCGCCGTCCTCCACTCCCACCACCCCTGCCCACTTGCACCTGGCCTGCCCTTGTGGATACATCGGGTCTCCGGGACCCCTGAGGGGTGGCATTGGCGTTGTCGCCTGCCTCCTCCTGGGTGCCCGGGATACCGTGTCCCTCCTGGCCAGCCTGGCTGCATTGTGGTGGTGGGGCAGGGATCCTGGGTGTCTCCTGGGATGTGGCAGGAGTGGGGGTGGTGGTTGGCACAGTTGTACCTGACGCAGGTGCTGCAGGTGGTTGGACACCAGAGGGGCCAGGTCGGTCGGGGTCGTCCACAGAGTGGTGAGAGTCGTCGCTGCCGGTGGGATCGGGCTCCCGCAGATCCGGGTCCTGTGAGTCTTCCCCCCCAGTGTTGGGGGGTGAACCACGACGTTGACCTGTGTGTGAGAGAGACAATGTTAATTTTGGTCCATGCAACATCCATGTTTCATCAGTTTCAAAGTTGGCACTTTTCCTCTTGGAATTAGGATCTGTCTTGCATTCCACTCACAGTGCACTTGTGCATGGGTGTGTCCGTTGGGCACCACTTTGGCCCCTTTAACTATGTGTGGCACAGTCTTACTTGCTGCGTCAAGTGTGACTGCAGTCAGCAGTGGAGTGGGCAGGTGTGGCGAGCCATGCATTGGCGCCTTCCGTGTAGCACTGTACATGTGCACATGGAGTGGATCCACACACTTATATAATGCAGGTAGCTGTCGTTGTGCTCGTGAACAGGTTGTGACATGGCCCTGTGTTTTGCCATGGTGAAGAGGGGGGGTTCTGGCACTGGCCACCCTTGGCTACATGCACGCAGTCTACCTGCTGACGAGCAGACATTCCCACACACCACACGGCTGATTTGCTCTCCCTGTGTCTCCCTCCCTCTCTGTCCCCCTCTCCCTCCCTCTCTGTCCCCCTCTCCCTCCCTCTCTGTCCCCCTCTCCCTCCCTCTGTGTGTCAGCCTCCTCCCTCTGTCCGTCTTCCTGTGTCTCCCTCCCTCTCTGTCCCCCTCTCCCTCCCTCCGTGTGTCAGCCTCCTCCCTCTGTCCGTGTCCCTGTGTCTCCCTCCCTCTCTGTCCCCCTCTCCCTCCCTCTCTGTCCCCCTCTCCCTCCCTCTGTGTGTCAGCCTCCTCCCTCTGTCCGTTTTCCTGTGTCTCCCTCCCTCTCTGTCCCCCTCTCCCTCCCTCCGTGTGTCAGCCTCCTCCCTCTGTCCGTGTCCCTGTGTCTCCCTCCCTCTCTGTCCCCCTCTCCCTCCCTCTCTGTCCCCCTCTCCCTCCCTCTCTGTCCCCCTCTCCCTCCCTCTGTGTGTCACCCTCTGTCACCTCAGCCCAGCTTCCTAGACACACACTTTTTCCAGTCCTTTGAATGGCCCTTGGCTTGTTGCTGTGAGTTTGTTTCTGATCTCCAGGCACCCATTGGGTGTAGTGTCTGTGTGTACGCTGCTGCTGTGGTTGTGTGTGCTGCCACTCTTTCACAGTGTTGGCTGTTCATTAGCTGTTGTCATGTGCAAAACAGTGCCTTCACCCCCATGTGTTGATGCAAGGCGTCCGCCATTTGCTGGCGAGTCTTTCCTGTGTGGGGACACACTGTTTGTCTGGCTGTGACCTGGGCCATATGGGCAGAGGGCATTGTTGTCTGCTTCTGAGTTGCACTATGTGATTTTTGGGGCCCACCCTCCCGCCATCCGGGTTACGGTGTCATGTGTTGTTGTCTTCTGTGGCCTGTGACTTGACATTGTCCAGCTGGGTGCATGGGGCATGGTGGCGGCAGTGGCATGTGCGTGTTCATGGAGTGTGGTTGAGTCATGCGATAGGTTGGGGTGGTTGCGTGTCTGTTAGTGATTTTGGTTGTGGATGAGGTCCCCCCCATGTGAGGTGCGTTGTTCGTGTACTCACCCGGGTCTCGGAGTCCTCCTAATCCTTCGACTGCCTCCACCGGCTGTATGGCCATCACCCTCTACTCCCAGGGCTGGTAGTGTACGGGTCTGCGGGAGGGCCCTCCTCCAGTGGCGTTGGCCTGGTTGTGTTCCTCCAGCATCTTGGCTCGGACCCTCCTCCGCAGATCGTACCACCTGGCTTGGCATTCCTGCCTGGTCCTTCTGGTGTCCGCAACAGCATTCACAGCATCGACGATGGTCTGCCACATGGCTGTTTTTGCTGCCATGCTGGTCTGTCTGACCAATGTTCCAAAGAGCTGTGGCTCGACTCTGAGGATTTCATCAACAAGGACCTCCAACTCTCGGTTACTGAACTTTGGATTCTTGTTAGTGGGCATGGTGAGGCGTGTGGGTGTGGATGGTGGGGGGTGTGTGTGGATGGTTGTGGGTGTGGTTGTGCAGGTGTGTGTGTGTGAATGTGATGAGGGGGTGTTTGTGGAGGTGGTTGTGTGAAGGTGTGCAAGTGTAAGGTGTGGTGAGGCTTGTAGTATGGTTCTGTGGTGTCTGGCAGCAGTGAGTCTGTTGCAAAGGCTCATGGTTTGTGTGTGTGGGCCCTTTTTATTGGTCCATGGGTGGGTGTGGCTGTGTTTGAAGTTTGGGTGGGTGTGTTATAAGGAGTGGTGGTGTTTTGGGCCTCTGTTTGTTTTTGGCAGTTGCAGGTCAGTGAATGTGTGTTTTTAGTGTTTGTTGGCCATGTTTAGTGGCTTTGTGCCATTCGAATAGTGTATTCTTGTGTTGTTTTGTTTTGTCCTGGTTGTGTACGTGCGTTTTGAGCGTGTGTACGGTGTGTACATGGGCCATTTGGTTGTACGGTGCTGTCCTTGTGTGTGGCTTGGTACGACTCGTACATGCGGTTGTGATGTTGGGGCCTGGGGTGCGCTCCGTACTTAGGAGGTTGTGTTGGGGGTGCGACTGGAACGTACTGGGGTGTACATTGACGGTGGTACGACACGTACAGGGGTGGGGGTACGACTCGAACGTACTGGGGTGTACATAGACGGTGGTACGACACGTACAGGGGTGGGGGTACGACTCGAACGTACTGGGGTGTACATACATGGGGGTCGGACACGTACAGGGGTGGGGGTACGACTCGAACGTACTGGGGTGTACATAGACGGTGGTACGACACGTACAGGGGTGGGGGTACGACTCGAACGTACTGGGGTGTACATACATGGGGGTCGGACACGTACAGGGGTGGGGGTACGAATCGAACGTACTGGGGTGTACATAGACGGTGGTACGACACGTACAGGGGTGGGGGTACGACTCGAACGTACTGGGGTGTACATACATGGGGGTCGGACACGTACAGGGGTGGGGGTACGAATCGAACGTACTGGGGTGTACATAGACGGTGGTACGACACGTACAGGGGTGGGGGTACGACTCGAACGTACTGGGGTGTACATACATGGGGGTCAGACACGTACAGGGGTGGGGGTACGACTCGAACGTACTGGGGTGTACATAGACGGTGGTACGACACGTACAGGGGTGGGGGTACGACTCGAACGTACTGGGGTGTACATAGACGGTGGTACGACACGTACAGGGGTGGGGGTACGACTCGAACGTACTGGGGTGTACATAGACGGTGGTACGACACGTACAGGGGTGGGGGTACGACTCGAACGTACTGGGGTGTACATAGACGGTGGTACGACACGTACAGGGGTGGGGGTACGACTCGAACGTACTGGGGTGTACATAGACGGTGGTACGACACGTACAGGGGTGGGGGTACGACTCGAACGTACTGGGGTGTACATAGACGGTGGTACGACACGTACAGGGGTGGGGGTACGACTCGAACGTACTGGGGTGTACATACATGGGGGTCGGACACGTACAGGGGTGGGGGTACGAATCGAACGTACTGGGGTGTACATAGACGGTGGTACGACACGTACAGGGGTGGGGGTACGACTTGAACGTACTGGGGTGTACATTGACGGTGGTACGACACGTACAGGGGTGGGTGTACGACTCGAACGTACTGGGGTGTACATAGACGGTGGTATGACACGTACAGGGGTGGGGGTTCGACTCGAACGTACTGGGGTGTACATACATGGGGGTCGGACACATACAGGGGTGGGGGTACGAATTGAACATACTGGGGTGTACATAGACGGTGGTACGACACGTACAGGGGTGGGGGTACGACTCGAACGTACTGGGGTGTACATAGACGGTGGTACGACACGTACAGGTGTGGGGGTACGACTCGAACGTACTGGGGTGTACATAGACGGTGGTACGACACGTACAGGGGTGGGGGTACGACTCGAACGTACTGGGGTGTACATAGACGGTGGTACGGCACGTACAGGGGTGGGGGTACGACTCGAACGTACTGGGGTGTACATAGACGGTGGTACGACACGTACAGGGGTGGGGGTACGACTCGAACGTACTGGGGTGTACATAGACGGTGGTACGACACGTACAGGGGTGGGGGTACGACTCGAACGTACTGGGGTGTACATAGACGGTGGTACGACACGTACAGGGGTGGGGGTACGACTCGAACGTACTGGGGTGTACATACATGGGGGTCGGACACGTACATGGGTGGGGGTACGAATCGAACGTACTGGGGTGTACATAGATGGTGGTACGACACGTACAGGGGTGGGGGTACGACTCGAACGTACTGGGGTGTACATTGACGGTGGTACGACACGTACAGGGGTGGGGGTACGACTCGAACGTACTGGGGTGTACATAGACGGTGGTACGACACGTACAGGGGTGGGGGTTCGACTCGAACGTACTGGGGTGTACATACATGGGGGTCGGACACGTACAGGGGTGGGGGTACGAATGGAACGTATCGGGGTGTACATAGACGGTGGTACGACACGTACAGGGGTGGGGGTACGACTCGAACGTACTGGGGTGTACATAGACGGTGGTACGACACGTACAGGGGTGGGGGTACGACTCGAACGTACTGGGGTGTACATAGACGGTGGTACGACACGTACAGGGGTGGGGTACGACTCGAACGTACTGGGGTGTACATAGACGGTGGTACGACACGTCCAGGGGTGGGGGTACGACTCGGACGTACAGGGGTGTACATACACGGGTGGGGGTATACATACACGGGGGGTACGTCTCGGACGTACGGGGGCAGGGGGGAGTGTTGGGCGCGTATGCGGGCACATGTCTCCATGGTTGCTATGGGAGTTCGGTGCGGACGGTGTTTTATCCATACGGTTGTATCATCGGACGCACGGGATGGATGGTGATTCCTCGCTCGGACTTCACCTTTCACATTTGTACGGTACATCGTCCGAGGACGTGTCGGACACATTTTCCGACCCGAGGACGTGTGGGAAATCATTCCCGATGCGGTTCGTATGGACTTTTTACCATGCGAATCGTGATTGCCAGTTCGTACGGCACTTGTACGACTCGTACGGTAAAAGGACCGGATACGAGTCGCACGGGGAATTTTTTTACCGGATCGTAATTGGCACCAAAGGGTGTAGTGGGAATCACTATGGGAACTGAAGGAGATTCTGACTTAGACAGAACCCTGACACAGGCAGTCTTGATCTGTGATGGGGACATGGATTTGTCCCTGACTGTGAGCCCCAGTAACCTGGGCAAGTACAGACAGACTCCTTTAATAAATGAAAAATTGGCTCAAGCCTACAGGGACACATGTGCCAGTGTCACTATGGTGACACCAGGCTTTGTGGACCCTGGACAGTACATACCAGGTGAGAATTACCTGGTGACCAATGCCAGCAATGCCACTACTTCACATAGTGTGGCAGTTGTTAACTTCTCATGGGGAGGGGTAACTGGCCTCAAAAGGGTTGTGGTTAGTGCAGACCTCCCAGTAGAATGTTTGTTGGGCAATGATCTAGAGAGTTCTCTATGGTCAGAAGTGGAGTACAGGACACATGTAGAGATGTTAGGTATATCACCACATGTCCTTGCTGTGACCAAGTCACAGGCCAAAAAGTGCCTTACTGAACCACAGGTCTTGGATCCTGGAACAATGGACCAAGCACCTACCAAGAAGAAGAACAGGAGGGTTAAGGCTGTGCCTTCCCCCCTGCCTCCAAGTGATGATCAGCCTTCCCAGGAAGATGGTCTAGAGGACCCTGAAGGAACTGTCCCTGAAGAGCTTGAACCTGATCAGGTTGAGTTTCTGGGGACAGGGGGACCTTCCAGGGCTGACTTGGGGCAGGCTCAGTTATCCTGTCCATCTCTTGAACCCCTCAGACAGCTGGCTGCTGCTGAGGCTGCTGGGAATGCTCAAGGTACCCATAAAGTGTATTGGGATGATGGGCTCCTTTATTCAGAGGCTAGAGACCCAAAACCTGGTGCAACCAGGAGGTTGGTTATACCTCTGCAATTTAGGGGCTTCCTTCTTACCTTGGCCCATGATATTCCTCTAGCAGGACACTTAGGCCAGAACAAGACTTGGGACAGGCTTGTCCCTCACTTTCACTGGCCTCACATGAATGAAGATACCAAGGAGTTTTGTCGCTCCTGTGTGACCTGCCAAGCCAGTGGCAAATCAGGTGGCACAACAAAGGCCCCACTAATACCACTACCTGTGGTGGGGGTCCCCTTTGAAAGAGTGGGAATAGATATAGTGGGTCCCATGGATCCTCCTACTGCATCTGGGCACAGATGTATACTGGTGGTAGTGGATCATGCCACCAGGTATCCAGAGGCAATTCCCCTTAGGACCACTGCAGCTCCTGTTGTGGCCAGGGCCCTGCTAGGAGTATTCTCCAGAGTGGGGTTTCCTAAGGAGGTGGTTTCTGACAGAGGTACCAACTTCATGTCAGGATACTTGACAGCTATGTGGAAGGAATGTGGTGTCAACTACAAGTTCACCACTCCTTATCACCCACAATGCAATGGGCTTGTTGAGAGATTCAACAAGACCCTAAAGGGTATGATCAAAGGATTACCTGAAAAGCTCAGGCGAAGATGGGACATCCTTCTACCCTGCCTTCTGTTTGCTTACAGAGAGGTCCCACAAAAAGGAGTTGGCTACAGCCCCTTTAAATTGTTGTTTGGGCACCCTGTAAGAGGCCCACTGTGTTTAGTGAAGGAAGGATGGGAGTTACCTCTTAAAAAGCCTAAACAAGACATAGTGGACTATGTACTTGGTCTCCGCTCCAGTATGGCTGAGTATATGGAGAAGGCATCTAAAAACCTTGAGGCAAGCCAGGCCTTACAGAAAGCTTGGCATGACCAAAAGGCTGTCTTGGTTGAGTTTCAGCCAGGACAGAAGGTATGGGTGTTGAAGCCAGTGGCCCCAGCAGCACTCCAAGACAAATGGTCTGGACCCCATACAATCCTGGAAAAGAAGGGAGAGGTTACCTACTTGGTGGACCTAGGAACTCCCAGGAGTCCCCACAGGGTACACCATGTTAACAGGTTAAAAGCATATGTTGACAGGGCAGACATGGGCTTGCTCATGGCTACAGATGAGGGACAGGAGGAAGAGAGTGACCCTCTCCCAGACCTGTTGTCTCAGAACCCTGAGGATGGTTCAGTTGAAGGAGTGACCCTTGGAGGCAACCTCACTGATCATCAGCAGATTGAATGTAGACAGATTCGACAATCATTTCAACATATGTTCTCACTGATACCTATTCAAACTGACTGGTGTACCCATGTGGTGGACACTGGTGACAGTCTGCCTGTGAAGAACAAACTTTACAGACAACCTGACCACGTCAGGGACTGTATGAAGGCTGAGGTACACAAAATGCTGGAATTGGGTGTCATTGAACCCTCAGAGAGCCCCTGGGCTAGCCCAGTGGTTCTGGTCCCTAAACCTCACACCAAAGATGGCAAGAGAGAGATGAGGTTCTGTGTGGATTACAGAGGACTCAGTGCTGTCACTAGGACAGATGCACATCCTATTCCAAGGGCAGATGAGCTCATAGATAAACTAGCTTCTGCTAAGTTTTTGAGCACATTTGAATTGACAGCTGGCTATTGGCAAATCATATTAGCTGAGGAGTCTAAGGCCAAAACAGCATTCTCAACCCCAGGTGGGCATTATCAATTTTTGGTGATGCCCTTTGGTCTGAAGAATGCACCTGCCACCTTCCAAAGGTTGGTGAATCAAGTCCTTACTGGGTTGGATGACTTTTGTGCAGCATATCTTGATGACATCGCTGTCTTTAGCTCCACCTGGGAGGATCACCTGATCCACCTGAAGAAGGTACTTGAGGCTCTGCAAAAGGCAGGCCTCACTATCAAGGCTACTAAGTGCCAGATAGGGCAGAGTAAGGTTGTGTATTTGGGCCACCTTGTAGGTGGAGGCCAAGTTCAGCCACAGGAGAGTAAGATACAATCCATCAAGGACTGGTCTCCTCCAACCACCCAGACTCAAGTTCGAGCTTTCTTGGGCTTGACTGGGTACTACAGGAAGTTTGTTAAGAACTATGGGTCCATTGTGACTCCTCTTAATGATCTGACATCCAAGAAGATGCCCAAAAAGGTTCAGTGGACAGTAAGCTGTCAAAAGGCATTTGATGACCTGAAGAAGGCCATGTGCTCTGCACCTATCCTGAAAAGTCCTGACTACTCCAAAGAGTTTATTGTCCAAACAGATGCTTCTGAGTTGGGTGTGGGAGCTGTGCTGACACAACTTAGGTGCCGATTACGATCCGGTAAAAAATTTCCCCGTGCGACTCGTATCCGGTCTTTTTACCGTACGAATCGTACAAGTGCCGTACGAACTGGCAATCACGATTCGCATGGTAAAAAGTCCATACGAACCGCATTGGGAATCATTCCCCACACGTCCTCGGGTCGGAAAATGTGTCCGACACGTCCTCGTACGATTTACCGTGCAAATGTGAAAGGTGAAGTCCGACCGAGGAATCACGATCCATCCCGTGCGTCCGAGGTCACAACCGGATGGAAAAAACACCGTCCGCACCGAACTCCCATAGCAACCATGGAGACGTGCCCGCATACGCGCCGACCCCCCCCCCAGCCCCCGTACGTACATGCCGACCCCCCCCAGCCCCCGTACGTACGCGCCAAACCCCCCTGTATGTACACCCGTTTTACGTGTCGAACCCCCGTGTACGTTCGAGTCGAACCCCCCGTGTACGTTCGAGTCGAACCCCCACCCGTGTACGTTCGAGTCGAACCCCCGTGTACGTTCGAGTCAAACCCCCCCGTGTACGTTCGAGTCGAACCCCCCCGTGTACGTTCGAGTCGAACCCCCACCCGTGTACGTTCGAGTCGAACCCCCCCGTGTACGTTCGAGTCGAACCCCCCCGTGTACGTTCGAGTCGAACCCCCCGTGTACGTTCAAGTCGAACCCCCACCCGTGTACGTTCGAGTCGGACCCCCGTGTACGTTCGAGTCGAACCCCCCATTGTACGTTCGAGTCGACCTTCGAACGTACACGGGGGTACGCACCGTACATACACGGGTGGGGGTACGACTCGAACGTACACGGGGGTTCGACTCGAACGTACACGGGGGGTTCGACTCGAACGTACACGGGAGGTACGCACCGTACATACACGGATGGGGGTACGACTCGAACGTACACGGGGGGTACGCACCGTACATACACGGGTGGGGGTACGACTCGAACGTACACGGGGGGTACGCACCGTACATACACGGGTGGGGGTACGACTCGAACGTACACGGGGGGTACGCACCATACATACACGGGTGGGGGTACGACTCGAACGTACACGGGGGTTCGACTCGAACGTACACGGGGGGTACGCACCGTACATACACGGGTGGGGGTACGACTCGAACGTACACGGGGGGTACGCACCGTACATACACGGGTGGGGGTACGACTCGAACGTACACGGGGGGGTTCGACTCGAACGTACACAGGGGGGTTCGACTCGAACGTACACGGGTGGGGGTTCGACTCGAACGTACATGGGGGGTTCGACTCGAACGTACATGGGGGGGTTCGACTCGAACGTCCACGGGGGGGTTCGACTCGAACGTACACGGGGGGGGTACGCACCGTACATACACGGGTGGGGGTACGACTCGAACGTACACGGGGGGTACGCACCGTACATACACGGGTGGGGGTACGACTCGAACGTACACGTGGGGTACGCACCGTACATACACGGGTGGGGGTACGACTCGAACGTACACGGGGGTTCGACTCGAACGTACACGGGGGTTCGACTCGAACGTACACGGGGGGTTCGACTCGAACGTACAGGGGGGGGGTACGCACCGTACATACACGGGTGGGGGTACGACTCGAACGTACACGGGGGGTACGCTCCGTACATACACGGGTGGGGGTACGACTCGAACGTACACGGGGGGGTACGCTCCGTACATACACGGGTGGGGGTACGACTCGAACGTACACGAGGGGGTACGCACCGTGCATACACGGGTGGGGGTACGACTCGAACGTACACGGGGGGTTCGACTCGAACGTACACGGCGGGGGTTTGACTCGAACGTACACGGGGGGGTTCGACTCGAACGTACACGGGGGGGGGTACGCACCGTACATACACGGGTGGGGGTACGACTCGAACGTACACGGGGGGGTTCGACTCGAACGTACACGGGGGGGTTCGACTCGAACGTACACGGGTGGGGGTTCGACTCGAACGTACACGGGGGGTTCGACTCGAACGTACACGGGGGGGTTCGACTCGAACGTACACGGGGGGTACAGAGGACTCAGTGCTGTCACTAGGACAGATGCACATCCTATTCCAAGGGCAGATGAGCTCATAGATAAACTAGCTTCTGCTAAGTTTTTGAGCACATTTGACTTGACAGCTGGCTATTGGCAAATCATATTAGCTGAGGAGTCTAAGGCCAAAACAGCATTCTCAACCCCAGGTGGGCATTATCAATTTTTGGTGATGCCCTTTGGTCTGAAGAATGCACCTGCCACCTTCCAAAGGTTGGTGAATCAAGTCCTTACTGGGTTGGATGACTTTTGTGCAGCATATCTTGATGACATCGCTGTCTTTAGCTCCACCTGGGAGGATCACCTGATCCACCTGAAGAAGGTACTTGAGGCTCTGCAAAAGGCAGGCCTCACTATCAAGGCTACTAAGTGCCAGATAGGGCAGAGTAAGGTTGTGTATTTGGGCCACCTTGTAGGTGGAGGCCAAGTTCAGCCACAGGAGAGTAAGATACAATCCATCAAGGACTGGTCTCCTCCAACCACCCAGACTCAAGTTCGAGCTTTCTTGGGCTTGACTGGGTACTACAGGAAGTTTGTTAAGAACTATGGGTCCATTGTGACTCCTCTTAATGATCTGACATCCAAGAAGATGCCCAAAAAGGTTCAGTGGACAGTAAGCTGTCAAAAGGCATTTGATGACCTGAAGAAGGCCATGTGCTCTGCACCTATCCTGAAAAGTCCTGACTACTCCAAAGAGTTTATTGTCCAAACAGATGCTTCTGAGTTGGGTGTGGGAGCTGTGCTGTCACAACTTAGGTGCCGATTACGATCCGGTAAAAAATTTCCCCGTGCGACTCGTATCCGGTCTTTTTACCGTACAAATCGTACAAGTGCCGTACGAACTGGCAATCACGATTCGCATGGTAAAAAGTCCATACGAACCGCATTGGGAATCATTCCCCACACGTCCTCGGGTCGGAAAATGTGTCCGACACGTCCTCGTACGATTTACCGTACAAATGTGAAAGGTGAAGTCCGACCGAGGAATCACGATCCATCCCGTGCGTCCGAGGTCACAACCGGATGGAAAAAACACCGTCCGCATCGAACTCCCATAGCAACCATGGAGACGTGCCCGCATACGCGCCGACCCCCCCCCAGCCCCCGTACGTACGTGCTGACCCCCCCCCAGCCCCCGTACGTACGCGCCAAACCCCCCTGTATGTACACCCGTTTTACGTGTCGAACCCCCGTGTACGTTCGAGTCGAACCCCCCGTGTACGTTCGAGTCGAACCCCCACCCGTGTACGTTCGAGTCGAACCCCCCGTGTACGTTCGAGTCAAACCCCCCCCATGTACGTTCGAGTCGAACCCCCCCGTGTACGTTCGAGTCGAACCCCCACCCGTGTACGTTCGAGTCGAACCCCCCGTGTACGTTCGAGTCGAACCCCCCCGTGTACGTTCGAGTCGAACCCCCCGTGTACGTTCGAGTCGAACCCCCACCCGTGTACGTTCGAGTCGGACCCCCGTGTACGTTCGAGTCGAACCCCCCCGTGTACGTTCGAGTCGACCTTCGAACGTACACGGGGGTACGCACCGTACATACACGGGTGGGGGTACGACTCGAACGTACACGGGGGTTCGACTCGAACGTACACGGGGGGTTCGACTCGAACGTACACGGGGGGTACGCACCGTACATACACGGATGGGGGTACGACTCGAACGTACACGGGGGTACGCACCGTACATACACGGGTGGGGGTACGACTCGAACGTACACGGGGGTACGCACCGTACATACACGGGTGGGGGTACGACTCGAACGTACACGGGGGGTTCGACTCGAACGTACACGGGGGGGTTCGACTCGAACGTACACGGGGGGTACACACCGTACATACACGGGTGGGGGTACGACTCGAACGTACACAGGGGGTACGCACCGTACATACACGGGTGGGGGTACGACTCGAACGTACACGGGGGGTTCGACTCGAACGTACACGGGGGGGTTCGACTCGAACGTACACGGGTGGGGGTTCGACTCGAACGTACACGGGGGGTTCGACTCGAACGTACACGGGGGTTCGACTCGAACGTACACGGGGGGGTACGCACCGTACATACACGGGTGGGGGTACGACTCGAACGTACACGGGGGGTACGCACCGTACATACACGGGTGGGGGTACGACTCGAACGTACACGGGGGTTCGACTCGAACGTACACGGGGGGTTCGACTCGAACGTACACGGGGGTACGCACCATACATACACGGGTGGGGGTACGACTCGAACGTACACGGGGGTACGCACCGTACATACACGGGTGGGGGTACGACTCGAACGTACACGGGGGTTCGACTCGAACGTACACGGGGGGTTCGACTCGAACGTACACGGGGGGTACGCACCGTACATACACGGGTGGGGGTACGACTCGAACGTACACGGGGGGTACGCACCGTACATACACGGGTGGGGGTACGACTCGAACGTACACGGGGGGGTTCGACTCGAACGTACACGGGGGGGTTCGACTCGAACGTACACGGGTGGGGGTTCGACTCGAACGTACACGGGGGGTTCGACTCGAACGTACACGGGGGGTTCGACTCGAACGTACACGGGGGGTACGCACCGTACATACACGGGTGGGGGTACGACTCGAACGTACACGGGGGGTACGCACCGTACATACACGGGTGGGGGTACGACTCGAACGTACCCGGGGGGTACGCACCGTACATACACGGGTGGGGGTACGACTCGAACGTACACGGGGGTTCGACTCGAACGTACACGGGGGGTTCGACTCGAACGTACACGGGGGGGTTCGACTCGAACGTACAGGGGGGGGTACGCACCGTACATACACTGGTGGGGGTACGACTCGAACGTACAGGGGGGGTACGCTCCGTACATACACGGGTGGGGGTACGACTCGAACGTACACGGGGGGTATGCTCCGTACATACACGGGTGGGGGTACGACTCGAACGTACACGGGGGGTACGCACCGTACATACACGGGTGGGGGTATGACTCGAACGTACACGGGGGTTCGACTCGAACGTACACGGCGGGGGTTCGACTCGAACGTACACGGGGGGTTCGACTCGAACGTACACGGGGGGGTACGCACCGTACATACACGGGTGGGGGTACGACTCGAACGTACACGGGGGGTACGCACCGTACATACACGGGTGGGGGTACGACTCGAACGTACACGGGGGGTTCGACTCGAACGTACACGGGGGGTTCGACTCGAACGTACACGGGTGGGGGTTCGACTCGAACGTACACGGGGGTTCGACTCGAACGTACACGGGGGGTTCGACTCGAATGTACACGGGGGTTTTGACTCGAACGTACACGGGGGGTTCGACTCGAAGGTACACGGGGGGTACGCACCGTACTTACACGGGTGGGGGTACGACTCGAACGTACACGGGGGGGTACGCACCGTACATACACGGGTGGGGGTACGACTCGAACGTACACGGGGGGTACGCACCGTACATACACGGGTGGGGGTACGACTCGAACGTACACGGGGGTTCAACTCGAACGTACACGGGGGTTCGACTCGAACGTACACGGGGTACGCACCGTACATACACGGGTGGGGGTACGACTCGAACGTACACGGGGGGGTACGCACCGTACATACACGGGTGGGGGTACGACTCGAACGTACACGGGGGGGTTCGACTCGAACGTACACGGGGGGTTCGACTCGAACGTACACGGGTGGGAGTTCGACTCGAACGTACACGGGGGGGTTCGACTCGAACGTACACGGGGGGGTTCGACTCGAACGAACACGGGGGGGGTTCGACTCAAACGTACACGGGGGGTTCGACTCGAACGTACACGGGGGGGTACGACTCGAACGTACACGGGGGGGTTCGACTCGAACGTACACGGGGGTTCGACTCGAACGTACACGGGGGGTTCGACTCGAACGTACATGGGGGTACGCACCGTACATACACGGGTGGGGGTACGACTTGAACGTACACGGGGGGTACGCACCGTACATACACGGGTGGGGGTACGACTCGAACGTACACGGGGGGTACGCACCGTACATACACGGGTGGGGGTACGACTCGAACGTACACGGGGGTTCGACTCGAACGTACACGGGGGGTTCTACTCGAACGTACACGGGGGGTTCGACTCGAACGTACACGGGGGGGTACGCACCGTACATACACGGGTGGGGGTACGACTCGAACGTACACGGGGGGTACGACTCGAACGTACACGGGGGGTTCGACTCGAACGTACACGGGGGGGTACGCACCGTACATACACGGGTGGGGGTACGACTCGAACGTACACGGGGGGTACGCTCCGTACATACACGGGTGGGGGTACGACTCGAACTTACACGGGGGGTACACACCTTACATACACGGGTGGGGGTACGACTCGAACGTACATGGGGGGGTACGCACCGTACATACACGGGTGGGGGTACGACTCGAACGTACACGGGGGGGTACGCACCGTACATACACGGGTGGGGGTACGACTCGAACGTACACGGGGGTTCGACTCGAACGTACACAGGGGGGGTTCGACTCGAACGTACACGGGTGGGGGTGTAGGAGAGTAGGGTCTGCTTTCTATGTTCACCCCCACTTTTTGCTTTTGCTTTACTGGTTTACGACTTAGATGTGGCTGTGGGCCTGCTAATCAGACCCACAGCCCTGCTGTTCTCTCTCTAAATTACTACTATGTACTTTAGGTGCATAACCCATTTGGATAGGATCACCTTATTGGCCCCTGTACAGTGTACCCTAGGTACCCAGGGCATAGGTGTACCCTAGGCCTACCAGGGGCTGCAGCATGTATTGTGCCACCCCTGGCCTGGCCTTCCATTTTGACACAACTGGCTGATCACTCAGCTGGGGCAAGGTCGTGTAATCACCCCTTGCTTAGGTGTAGTATTCCTATACCTAACTTACATATAGACACATGTGTACCTATCAGTCACTCCTATGGCAGGCCTTGACAATCCTGGAGGCAGAGTGCTTGGTAACATGTGAGATGGTGCTCTAGCATGAGCTGAGCCTGTCTGCAGCTTTCGGAACCATGTCCTTATAGCTGTTCTATGATATAGCCTACCATATACTCTTAAAGTGCCTTATAATCTTAGACGGTTATGGTAACTATGGTTTGGCTTTATCAAAGCATGTCGTGTAAGGTGTCTAACACTCGGGAATAATACCCCCATGCCATTTCTGGACATGAGAATATTATTCCCCCCTTCTAGAGGGAAAGACATGTTAAAATCATACTTCAACTGTTAGCCTCTGACCAAAGCCTCAGCATCACAAAATGGATGCTGCTGCCACGACACAAGTCTGACCTCCTGCTGCTGGGAGGGATCCCAGCCAGGGAGGCCTGGACAATAGGTTTCCTGCTTGGGGAGGTGCTAGCACCTCCCCAGACAGCCTTTAGTGTATTGGGGCAGGGTGGGCTGAAAGGAATGAGACATGCCTGGGGCACACAAGGTGTTCCTTGCATAGTCCAGTTCAAACCGGCGCTGGGGCACTCCAGCCCCAGCTCTGGCGCGAAACTGGACAAAGGGAAGTGGGTGTAACCACCCCCTCCCAGGTCCCACCCATAAGGCGTGACCTAGCAGGTATCCCAGCCCCCCAGATTAGTATAAGAGTGGGAGTTGGGCCTCAAGACTTTAGATTATCCTGAACCTGCAAAACTGAACAGAAACTCTGGACCTTCGACATTCGACGAAAGAAGAAGACTGAAGAATCTCCCTTGTAGCCAAGGAGTGGCTACCCTGTGCAAACAGGCACCATCAAGTGACTACCCTTTGCTTTGTGAAACGTTCGACGAGGAACCGACTGCAGAGCCCGACCAGAGCCTTGATTTCCAGACTTCTCCGACCCTCATCCACATCTGCAGCAGAGCTGAGATCCGTGGAGGCGACGAGCGACGTGGGACCGGCTACCTGGGAAAAGTGGCTAGTAACTTACAGCGCAGCTTCTGAGGTACCCTCGAAGTTGTGCACCGGGGATTGAGAAGCCCCAACCCCAAGCACCATCTGCACCGAAGACCAGCCCCCCACACTCCACGAGTCCTGCGTGGGGCCCTTCAGCATTTTCCTGCTTGCCGCGTCTGTCCGGTTGCTTGCCCGCTGGCTAGTGGCCTTTGTGACGACGCTCCCTAAAATCTTCTGCGCTGGTTTGGCTCCTCCAGACTGGCTCCCGCTTCTCTGCAAAGAAGAAGCACCCCAGACCTTCCTGGTCTGCACCAGAAGCAAGTCCCTTGTTCTTCGTGGGTTCCGCTTGCCAAGGCTTGGTGAGTCCTAGTCCAACTTCGACGCCGCCGACAGCAAGAGCCTTCGTGGGACAGCTCGCCTCCTGGTCCTGGTCGTCCTCGACGCTTCCTGGTCCTCCTGGCTCCAGCGACAAGCTTCACCTTCCCCTGCAACTCTTCACGACATCGCCTGGTTCCTTCCTGGTTCCACGTGGTCACTGGCTAGTGACCTTGACTCTGTCCCCTCTGCTTGCAGGTTTCTTCTCTTCTTGATCCCAGGCTTGGGATCCACCGGACACTCTCCCCTGACTGCCTGTCAGCATCTTTCTTCAGGCATCCATAGGAGTCGACGACGAAAACGACGCATCTTCACCCCTATGCACCCGCAGCCTGTGGGCTAGGTAACTTGGGTACTCCGGTGCTCATCAGGATAGTGACTATCCTAGTGTCTAGTTTTCAAGTCTCAACTTCCTAGCTACTCCGGAAGTGTCCTAAATCTATCTATTTCTAAACTGTAACATTGCTATTGACTTTTACGCATTACGCGTGAGTGTTTCCACTCTGCACACGAATCCCGTGGGCCTCCCACTCCCTAACTAACGCTAGTGTAGTGTAGCCCCAGCGATTCCCTAGGCCTAGGCCTATTCTATTTCCGTGACAGTGGTTCTTATACCACTTATTTAGTATATGGTTTGCGTGGCCCCTAGGGCCTAACTGTATTACTTACCTGTGTGACTTACTGTATGCATTAATAAGACTGTGTTGTACTTACCTCTAAACTCATAAAGAGTGCTGAGGGTTTGCTTAGAATAAATACACTTTATTTTATATATATATATCTGTTGTGGTGTCCTTTCATTTGGTATTCAAGGGATTATATATGGTATCACAGCTGGCTTCACATGCCATTCAGAGTTTAGCCTAAGACTGCTCTTGTCCATGCTACCACTAGGATAGCTGGTCTATAAGGTTGACTTTACAACCAATCACCATAAGGGTATTTGGACTGATATAAGGTGTACACTATAACTAGTGACATCATACATCAGGCCAACTTCTCACATTGGTGAGCAGCGGTTGGGATCTGAGCTTGCTGTTGTAATACCATTGTAATCTTGAGATACTAAATTGAAAGATCACACAGATATTGTCTAGGTACATATAACATAGATTATTATACTTAAGTCCTACTGGACTTTGTAGTTGTAGGTTGAAGGGAATAACACACCCTGACTACAACTACTAGAAAGGTTTAGTAGATACAACTAGTGTAGGTAGGTGCACACACCACACCCTCACTAGATCATGCCTCTGGGAGGAGATCAAGTAGATGCTCTCTCAGGAGGGGCAGGTCTGCAGAAGACCCCCTCTAGGTATGATACCTTAACATTCCAGGAGATGAGACAATTGTGTACCTCCAGAGGAATAAAACAGGGTGCAAACCCTACCCTCCTTCAGTTAAGACAACTCCTAGAGGAGTATGATGCTCAGAGGGCATCACAGGAAGGTGCCCTAGGCGCAGAGGAGGGTCTACCCACCACAGAGGAGTCAGATGGGCCTTCAGATGGGGAGGTAGACAGCCAGAGCCAAGTAAGGAGACTTAGCCAGGCTAACTTAAGTTTACATGGGAGTTTGCATGGGGTCCCCCCATACAGACCCACAAGTAGACATTCACAGAGAAGCAGGAGGGACAGATCCCCTTCAAGGGAATCCATCCACTCCCATGTCTCTAACACCTCTAATGCTTCCTCTCAC
The DNA here is from genome assembly GCF_964204655.1 of Triturus cristatus. Classification (NCBI taxonomy): domain Eukaryota; kingdom Metazoa; phylum Chordata; class Amphibia; order Caudata; family Salamandridae; genus Triturus; species Triturus cristatus. The sequence continues at coordinate 1,694,622,058 of NC_140591.1, forward strand.
AGGGGAATGACTTCACCTGAGAGAAAGGAGCATGCAGCCAGAATGAGGGAGGCTAATCTGAGGATTCAGAGGGAAGAACTTGCCCTTGCCAAAGAGAAGCTTGCTCTGGCTAGAGAACAAAAGTTAAGTGGGTTAGAACCCACTGGTGGCAGCAACATTCCTAGAGATAGAGACAGGCACTATGATAATAGAAACCTGAGCAAGATTGTCCCTCCCTACAAGTGTGGGGATGACATCCACAAATGGATAACTGCTTTGGAGAGAGCTTGCAAAGTACAGCAGGTACCCCAAAGTCAGTGGGCAGCTATCTTGTGGCTCTCCTTCTCTGAGAAAGGAAGAGACAAGCTCCTCACAGTTAGTGATGAGGATGCAGATAATTACACTGTCCTGAAGAGTGCTCTGATTGATGGGTTTGGCCTAACCACTGAACAATACAGGTTGTTGTTCAGGGATACCCAGAAGACACAGACTCAGGACTGGACTGACTTTGTAGATTGTGCCACTAAGGCTCTGGAAGGCTGGCTATTGGGAAGTAAGGTTAAGGACTATACAGGATTGTATAATTTGATCATGAGAGAACAAATACTTAACAACTGTCAAAACCAGCTATTGCATCAACACCTGATTGATTCTGATCTGACTTCTCCCCAAGAATTGGGAAAGAAGGCAGATAGATGGGTCAGGACTAGAGTTAAGCAGAAAAACCAGAACCAGGGCGGTGATCAGAAAAAGGCAGACCAGAAGGGTAATGAGCAGAAACAAAAAGACCAGAAGTCTTCACCAGGCCCCCAAAAGGCTCAGGGGGAGGGTGGTTCCAAAAAGGATAAGAAGAAAGAAGGCCAAAAGAAACCATGGTGCAACTATTGTAAGTCTACCTCACATTGGTTTAGTGAGTGCACCAAAAAGGATAAGCCCCCAGCCACCATTGCCCCTAAGGCAACTGTACCCCCTAGTTCAGCTGTAAGTGGTGGTTCCCAGCAAAAGGGTGTAGTAGGGTTAACCCTGGGAACTGAGGAGGATTCTGGCCTAGTCAGAGTGCCTACTCAGGCTGTCCTGATCTGTGATGGGGACTTAGCTTTGTCCTCTACTGTAGGCCCCAGTAACCTGGGCAAGTACAGACAGACACCTTTTATCAACCAAAGAATGGCTCAGGCCTACAGGGACACTGGGGCTAGTGTCACAATGGTGACACCTGCTTTTGTGGACCCTGGACAGATCATACTAGGTGAGAATTACCTAGTGACCAACGCTAGCAATGCCACTACCTCCCATAGTGTGGCTATTGTTAACTTCTCCTGGGGAGGGGTAACTGGCCTCAAGAAAGTTGTTGTTAGTTCAGACCTTCCTGTAGAGTGTTTACTGGGCAATGATCTTGAAACTTCAGTTTGGTCTGAAGTGGAGTATAGGACCCATGCAGAAATGCTGGGGATAGATGCACATGTCCTTGCTGTGACCAGGTCACAGGCCAAAAAGTGCAACACTGAACAAGTGCTGGATCCTGAAACTATGGACCAGTCACAATCCAAGAGAAAGAGCAGTAGGGTTAAGGCTGTGCCTTCCCCCCTGCCTCAGGTGGTGGATCAGCCCTCCCAGGAGGATGGTTCTGAGAGCCCTGAAGGAACTGTCCTAGAAGAACTTGAACCTGATCAGGTTGAGTTTCTTGGGACAGGGGGACCTTCCAGGGCAGATCTGAGGCAGGCTCAATTAGACTGCCCCTCTCTTGAACCCCTCAGACAGCTGGCTGCTGCTGAGGCTGCAGGGAATGCTCAAGGTACCCATAGAGTGTATTGGGATGAAGGGCTACTGTACTCAGAGGCTAGAGACCCCAAGCCTGGTGCATCCAGGAGGTTGGTCATACCACTGAAGTTCAGAGGCTTCCTTCTAACCTTGGCCCATGATATTCCCCTTGCAGGACATTTAGGCCAGAACAAGACTTGGGACAGGCTTGTCCCTCACTTTCACTGGCCCCATATGTCAGAAGATACTAAGGAGTTTTGTCGCTCCTGTGTCACCTGCCAAGCCAGTGGCAAATCAGGTGGCACCACAAAGGCCCCCCTCATACCACTACCTGTGGTGGGGGTCCCCTTTGAAAGAGTGGGCATAGATATTGTAGGACCAATGGACCCACAAACAGCATCTGGGCACAGATTCATACTGGTGATAGTGGACCATGCCACCAGGTACCCAGAAGCAATTCCCCTGAGGACCACAACAGCTCCTGTTGTGGCAAGGGCCCTGCTTGGAGTATTCTCCAGAGTGGGCTTTCCAAAGGAGGTCATTTCTGACAGAGGTGCCAACTTTATGTCAGGATACTTGACTGCAATGTGGAAGGAGTGTGGTGTTAACTATAAGTTCACCACACCCTATCACCCACAGTGCAATGGGCTTGTTGAGAGATTCAACAAGACCCTAAAGGGAATGATAAAAGGATTACCAGACAAGCTTAGGCGAAGATGGGACATCCTTTTACCCTGCCTTCTGTTTGCTTACAGAGAGGTCCCACAAAAGGGGGTTGGCTACAGCCCTTTTGAGCTTTTGTTTGGGCATCCTGTAAGAGGACCCCTGTGTTTGGTGAAGGAAGGATGGGAGAGACCTCTCAGACAACCCAAACTAGACATAGTGGATTATGTACTTGGTCTCCGCTCCAGGATGGCAGAGTATATGAAGAAGGCTTCTAAAAACCTTGAGGCAAGCCAAGAACTCCAAAAAGCTTGGCATGACCAAAAGGCTGTACTGACTGTTTACCAGCCAGGACAGAAAGTGTGGGTGTTGGAGCCAGTGGCCCCAGCAGCACTCCAAGACAAATGGTCTGGACCCCACACTATTGTTGAGAAAAAGGGAGAAGTCACCTACTTGGTGGACCTTGGGACTCCCAGAAGCCCCCACAGGGTGCTTCATGTCAACAGATTGAAGGCATATGTTGACAGGGCAGACATGGGGCTACTCATGGCTACAGATGAGGGGCAGGAGGAAGAGAGTGACCCTCTCCCAGACCTGTTGACTCAGAACCCTGATGATGGCTCAGTTGATGGTGTGGTCTTTTCTGACAGCCTCACTGTCCATCAGCAACAGGACTGCAGACAAGTTCTGCAGGCCTACAGACATATGTTCTCTCTGACCCCAAGTCAGACAAACTGGTGCACCCATGAGGTGGACACTGGTGACAGTCTGCCTGTGAAGAGTAAAATCTACAGGCAACCTGACCATGTCAGGGACTGCATAAAAGTTGAGGTACAAAAGATGTTGGAGCTGGGAGTCATTGAACCTTCAGAGAGCCCTTGGGCTAGTCCTGTAGTCCTTGTGCCAAAACCTCACACCCAAGATGGTAAGAGAGAGATGAGGTTTTGCGTGGATTACAGAGGTCTCAATGCTGTCACTAGGACAGATGCCCACCCAATACCTAGGGCAGATGAGCTCATTGACAGACTGGCAGCTGCTAAGTTTTTGAGCACATTTGACCTAACAGCAGGCTACTGGCAAATCAGACTAGCTGAGAGTGCAAAGGCCAAAACTGCTTTCTCGACCCCAGGAGGACATTATCAATTTGTGGTAATGCCCTTTGGTTTGAAGAATGCACCTGCCACTTTCCAAAGGCTGGTGAATCAAGTCCTTACTGGGTTGGATGATTATTGTGCAGCTTATCTTGATGATATTGCTGTCTTTAGCTCCACCTGGGAGGATCACCTGGTCCACCTGAGGAATGTTTTAGAGGCCCTGCAAAAGGCAGGCCTCACTATCAAGGCCACTAAGTGCCAGATAGGGCAGAGCAAGGTTGTATACCTGGGCCACCTAGTTGGTGGGGGTCAGGTTCAACCACTGGAGAGCAAGATCCAGACCATAAAGGACTGGGCTCCTCCAACTACCCAGACTCAGGTCAGAGCTTTCTTGGGCCTGTCTGGGTACTACAGAAAGTTTGTTAAGAACTATGGGTCCATAGTGACACCACTTAATGACTTGACCTCCAAGAAGATGCCAAAGAAAGTTCAGTGGACAGCAAGCTGTCAAAAAGCATTTGATGACCTGAAGCAGGCCATGTGCAGTGCACCTATTCTGAAAAGTCCAGACTACTCCAAAGAGTTCATTGTCCAGACAGATGCTTCTGAGTTAGGTGTGGGAGCTGTTCTTTCACAACTGAATGTAGATGGTCAAGACCAGCCCATTGCTTTTATAAGTAGAAGGCTGACCCCTAGAGAGAAACGTTGGTCAGCTATTGAGAGGGAGGCCTTTGCTGTGGTTTGGGCCCTGAAGAAGCTGAGGCCATACTTGTTTGGCACTCACTTCAAGATTCAGACAGACCATAAGCCCCTCTTGTGGCTAAATCAGATGAAGGGTGAAAATCCCAAACTTCTTAGGTGGTCCATTTCCCTACAGGGGATGGACTTCACAGTGGAACATAGACCTGGGACTGACCATGCCAATGCAGATGGACTCTCCAGATATTTCCACTTAGAACATGAAGACTCAACTGGTCAAGGTTAGTTTAATGTCCCTAAGTTTGGGGGGGGGTTGTGTAGGAGAGTAGGGTCTGCTTTCTATGTTCACCCCCACTTTTTGCTTTTGCTTTACTGGTTTACGACTTAGATGTGGCTGTGGGCCTGCTAATCAGACCCACAGCCCTGCTGTTCTCTCTCTAAATTACTACTATGTACTTTAGGTGCATAACCCATTTGGATAGGATCACCTTATTGGCCCCTGTACAGTGTACCCTAGGTACCCAGGGCATAGGTGTACCCTAGGCCTACCAGGGGCTGCAGCATGTATTGTGCCACCCCTGGCCTGGCCTTCCATTTTGACACAACTGGCTGATCACTCAGCTGGGGCAAGGTCGTGTAATCACCCCTTGCTTAGGTGTAGTATTCCTATACCTAACTTACATATAGACACATGTGTACCTATCAGTCACTCCTATGGCAGGCCTTGACAATCCTGGAGGCAGAGTGCTTGGTAACATGTGAGATGGTGCTCTAGCATGAGCTGAGCCTGTCTGCAGCTTTCGGAACCATGTCCTTATAGCTGTTCTATGATATAGCCTACCATATACTCTTAAAGTGCCTTATAATCTTAGACGGTTATGGTAACTATGGTTTGGCTTTATCAAAGCATGTCGTGTAAGGTGTCTAACACTCGGGAATAATACCCCCATGCCATTTCTGGACATGAGAATATTATTCCCCCCTTCTAGAGGGAAAGACATGTTAAAATCATACTTCAACTGTTAGCCTCTGACCAAAGCCTCAGCATCACAAAATGGATGCTGCTGCCACGACACAAGTCTGACCTCCTGCTGCTGGGAGGGATCCCAGCCAGGGAGGCCTGGACAATAGGTTTCCTGCTTGGGGAGGTGCTAGCACCTCCCCAGACAGCCTTTAGTGTATTGGGGCAGGGTGGGCTGAAAGGAATGAGACATGCCTGGGGCACACAAGGTGTTCCTTGCATAGTCCAGTTCAAACCGGCGCTGGGGCACTCCAGCCCCAGCTCTGGCGCGAAACTGGACAAAGGGAAGTGGGTGTAACCACCCCCTCCCAGGTCCCACCCATAAGGCGTGACCTAGCAGGTATCCCAGCCCCCCAGATTAGTATAAGAGTGGGAGTTGGGCCTCAAGACTTTAGATTATCCTGAACCTGCAAAACTGAACAGAAACTCTGGACCTTCGACATTCGACGAAAGAAGAAGACTGAAGAATCTCCCTTGTAGCCAAGGAGTGGCTACCCTGTGCAAACAGGCACCATCAAGTGACTACCCTTTGCTTTGTGAAACGTTCGACGAGGAACCGACTGCAGAGCCCGACCAGAGCCTTGATTTCCAGACTTCTCCGACCCTCATCCACATCTGCAGCAGAGCTGAGATCCGTGGAGGCGACGAGCGACGTGGGACCGGCTACCTGGGAAAAGTGGCTAGTAACTTACAGCGCAGCTTCTGAGGTACCCTCGAAGTTGTGCACCGGGGATTGAGAAGCCCCAACCCCAAGCACCATCTGCACCGAAGACCAGCCCCCCACACTCCACGAGTCCTGCGTGGGGCCCTTCAGCATTTTCCTGCTTGCCGCGTCTGTCCGGTTGCTTGCCCGCTGGCTAGTGGCCTTTGTGACGACGCTCCCTAAAATCTTCTGCGCTGGTTTGGCTCCTCCAGACTGGCTCCCGCTTCTCTGCAAAGAAGAAGCACCCCAGACCTTCCTGGTCTGCACCAGAAGCAAGTCCCTTGTTCTTCGTGGGTTCCGCTTGCCAAGGCTTGGTGAGTCCTAGTCCAACTTCGACGCCGCCGACAGCAAGAGCCTTCGTGGGACAGCTCGCCTCCTGGTCCTGGTCGTCCTCGACGCTTCCTGGTCCTCCTGGCTCCAGCGACAAGCTTCACCTTCCCCTGCAACTCTTCACGACATCGCCTGGTTCCTTCCTGGTTCCACGTGGTCACTGGCTAGTGACCTTGACTCTGTCCCCTCTGCTTGCAGGTTTCTTCTCTTCTTGATCCCAGGCTTGGGATCCACCGGACACTCTCCCCTGACTGCCTGTCAGCATCTTTCTTCAGGCATCCATAGGAGTCGACGACGAAAACGACGCATCTTCACCCCTATGCACCCGCAGCCTGTGGGCTAGGTAACTTGGGTACTCCGGTGCTCATCAGGATAGTGACTATCCTAGTGTCTAGTTTTCAAGTCTCAACTTCCTAGCTACTCCGGAAGTGTCCTAAATCTATCTATTTCTAAACTGTAACATTGCTATTGACTTTTACGCATTACGCGTGAGTGTTTCCACTCTGCACACGAATCCCGTGGGCCTCCCACTCCCTAACTAACGCTAGTGTAGTGTAGCCCCAGCGATTCCCTAGGCCTAGGCCTATTCTATTTCCGTGACAGTGGTTCTTATACCACTTATTTAGTATATGGTTTGCGTGGCCCCTAGGGCCTAACTGTATTACTTACCTGTGTGACTTACTGTATGCATTAATAAGACTGTGTTGTACTTACCTCTAAACTCATAAAGAGTGCTGAGGGTTTGCTTAGAATAAATACACTTTATTTTATATATATATATCTGTTGTGGTGTCCTTTCATTTGGTATTCAAGGGATTATATATGGTATCACAGCTGGCTTCACATGCCATTCAGAGTTTAGCCTAAGACTGCTCTTGTCCATGCTACCACTAGGATAGCTGGTCTATAAGGTTGACTTTACAACCAATCACCATAAGGGTATTTGGACTGATATAAGGTGTACACTATAACTAGTGACATCATACATCAGGCCAACTTCTCACAGGGGGTTCGACTCGAACGTAAATGGGGGGTTCGACTCGAACGTACACGGGGGGTTTGACTCGAACGTACACAGGGGGGTTCGACTCGAACGTACACGGGGGGTTCGACTCGAACGTACAGGGGGGTACGACTCGAATGTACACGGGGGGGTTCGATTAGAACGTACACGGGGGGTTCGACTCGAACGTACACGGGGGTTTGACTCGAACGTACACGGGGGGTACGCACCGTACATACACGGGTGGGGGTACGACTCGAACGTACACGGGGGGGTACGCACCGTACATACACGGGTGGGGGTACGACTCGAACGTACACGGGGGTTCGACTCGAACGTACACGGGGGGTTCGACTCGAACGTACATGGGGGTTCGACTCGAACGTACACGGGGGGGTACGCACCGTACATACACGGGTGGGGGTACGACTCGAACGTACACGGGGGGGTACGCACCATACATACACGGGTGGGGGTACGACTCGAACGTACACGGGGGGTACGCACCGTACATACACGGGTGGGGGTACGACTCGAACGTACACGGGGGGGTATGCACCGTACATACACGGGTGGGGGTACGACTCGAACCTACACGGGGGTTCGACTCGAACGTTCACGGGGGGTTCGACTCGAACGTACACGGGGGGGTTCGACTCGAACGTACACGGGGGGTACGCACCGTACATACACGGGTGGGGGTACGACTCGAATGTACACGGGGGTACGCACCGTACATACACGGGTGGGGGTACGACTCGAACGTACACGGGGGGGGTACGCACCGTACATACACGGGTGGGGGTACGACTCGAACGTACACGGGGGTTCGACTCGAACGTACACAGGGGGTGCGACTCGAACGTACACGGGGGGGTACGCACCGTACATACACGGGTGGGGGTACGACTCGAACGTACATGGGGGGGTACGCACCGTACATACACGGGTGGGGGTACGACTCGAACGTACACGGGGGGTACGCACCGTACATACACGGGTGGGGTACGACTCGAACGTACACGGGGGGTTCGACTCGAACGTACACGGGGGTTCGACTCGAACGTACACGGGGGGTTCGACTCGAACGTACAGGGGGGTATGACACATACACGGGTGTACATACAGGGGGGTTCGGCGCGTACGTACGGGGGCTGGGGGGGTCGGCGCGTACGTACGGGGGCAGGGGGGGGGTCGGCGCGTACGTACGGGGGCTGGGGGGGGGTCGGCGCGTACGTACGGGGGCTGGGGGGGGTCGGCGCGTACGTACGGGGGCTGGGGGGGGTCGGCGCGTACCTACGGGGGCTGGGGGGGGTACGGTGCGTACCGGGCCACCTACTCTGGTCGATTCGCGCCGTACTTCACTTTTCCGGCACTTTTTGGGTGCCGTGAAAATATTGCCGTCCGGACTGCTGTCGGTTCGAATCGTAATTCCTGGGTCGTGAAACGCTGCCTGAAAGCGTCCCGACGTCACGTCGCAGCATTCCCGGATCACATTCGTATGTATATTTTCGTCGGTCGGTGTTTTTTACGATTCGTACGGAAATGGTGTTTCCGTGCGAATCGTAATTCCATGTTTGTAAAGTTTTACGACCGGGTACGAGTCGGACGGGGAAAACGCTCCGACCGACGGTTCGTACCCGGTTTTTACCGGATCGTAATCGGCACCTCAATGTAGATGGTCAAGACCAACCCATTGCTTTTATTAGCAGAAGGTTGACCCCCAGAGAGAAGAATTGGTCAGCTATTGAGAGGGAGGCCTTTGCTGTGGTGTGGGCCCTGAAGAAGCTGAGGCCATACTTGTTTGGCACTCACTTCAAGATTCAGACCGACCATAAGCCCCTCTTGTGGCTAAATCAGATGAAGGGTGAAAACCCCAAACTGCTTAGGTGGTCCATTTCCCTACAGGGGATGGACTTTACAGTGGAGCACCGGCCAGGTACAGACCATGGGAATGCAGATGGTCTCTCCAGGTACTTCCACTTAGGACATGAAGACGAGACTGGTCAAGGCTAGTTTAATGTCCCTGTGTTTGGGGGGGGGGGTTGTGTAGGAGAGTAGGGTCTGCTATCCTATGGTCACCCCAAATTTTTGCTTTTTGCTTCACTGGTTTTTGACATATTGAGGCTGTGGGCCTGCTAATCAGACCCCCAGCCTGCTGTTCTCTCTAACTAAATTAACACTATGCACCCTAGGTGCATAACCAATTGGAAGTGGATCACCCTGTGAGCTCCTGTACCAGTGTACACTAGGTACCCAGGGCATTGGTGTATCTAAGGCCTGCCAGGGGCTGAAGTATGTATTATGCCACCCCAGGCTTGGCCTAACAAATTTGACACAACTGGCTGATCACTCAGCTGGGGTAAGTTGGTGTAACCACCTCTTACTTAGGTGTAGTATACCTATACCTAACCTTAAATGGGACACCTGGTAACCTATAAGTCACTACTATGGCAGGCCTTAACAATCCTGAAGGCAGAGTGCTTGGTTCCATGTGAGATGGTGCTCTGGCATGAGCTGAGCCTGTCTGCAGTGGTCGGAACAACTTCCTTCTACCGTTTCCAGATATCGTCATACCATATACTCTTAAGTGCATTATGAACCTCGCGGTTAAATGCTATCTTTGGTTTGGCTTTATCAAAACATGTCGAGTAAGGTGTCATACGAATTGGAAAACTAACCCCTCGCCAATTCTGGCGACGGGGTTAGCATTCCACCCTTCTAGAGGGACACGACATGTACAGTACCTGAAACCCGGGTAAGATCAGACATAGCCTCAGCTCCACAAAATGGATGCTGCCACCACAGACACAAGTCTGCCCTCCTGCTGCTGGGAGTCCTTCTAGCTTGGGAGACGTGGACAAAGGGTTTCCTGCCAGGGGAGATCGAGCACCACCCCAGACAGGATTTTGTGTATTGGTCAGGTAGGGCTTGAAAGAAACCAGACATGCCTGAAGCTCAAAAGGAGCCTCGGTGCATATGCCAGTTCAAACCGGTCCTGGGGCACACCAGCCCCGGACCTGGGGCGAGCTGGACAAAGGATTGGGGGTGTAACCACCCCCCTTCCTGGTCCCACCCTTAGGGAGGGACCTAGCAGGTAGTCCGGCCCCTAGAATCCGCTTAAAGGTAGGAGCTGTGTCCTAAGACTTCAGACATCCTGGAATCAACTTAACCACAAGAAGAAGACGGGAACTTCGACGCTCTGATGCACAGAGGACAGAAGGAAATATCCCCTATGGTCAGGGAGTGACCATCTTGCTAACGCAAGCACCAACCAGCTATTCGACGTCTGCTTTGCCGCCGCCTCTTGCCGGAGCCCGAGCCCAGAGCCCGACAAGACCTGGACCTCCAGACCTCTCACTGCCCGATCCACAGTCCCTGCAAAGAAGGAACCCGTGGAGGCACCGAGACACGTGGAGCCAGCCATCTTGGAAGACCGATGACAAGCTGCAAGCGCAACGACAGAGGCTCCCTCCAAGTTGTGATTTGGGTCCTGAGAAGCCCAACCACCGAGCCGCATCTGCACCAAAGGTGAGCCCTCCAGCATCTCCACGATCTGCGTGGGTCCCCTCTGCACTTTGCATCTTGGCGCGCCTGCCCGGTCCCTGGCCCATTGGCTAGTGGCCATTTTGGCAACCTAACTTGAAATCAACGACACTGGTCTGGTTGCTCCAGACTGGCCCTAGCTGCTCTCCAAAAGAGCATCCCCTCTGACCTTGCTGGTCAGAACAATCAGCTTTCTTGAACTTCCACGACTCCTGCCTTTGCCAAGGCGTGTTTGCTTCTTTCGAGTCGCTGACACCGCCGACAGCGAGAGCCTGCGTGGGACAGCTCGTGACTTGACTCCTGGACATTGTCGACCTTCAAGGACCACGTGGCTGCGGAGACAAGCTACACCTAATCACCTGTTTGCACCCGACATCGCCTGGTACCTACCTGGTGCCACGCCGGTCACTGGCGAGTGACTGTGAACACTGTCCCCTCTGCTTTCAGGTCTTCTACAACTCCGATCCACTCTTGGATCCACCGCATCTCTTCTGGACCGACCGCCTGCAGCATCTTTGTCATCAGGCTCTATTGAATCGATAGAAGAAACCGGACGCACTTCGAGACCTATGCACCCACTTCCTGTGGGTGAGGTAAAGCTGGCACTCCGGTGCCCAAGTGTAGAGAAACATCTCTAGTGTCTGTGTTTCGAATCTTAAGATCGTAGTCCATCCAGAAGACCCTTTCTGCAGTAACTTTTTAACTTTTGCGCACCTATTGAAAACCTATGGGAGCACGCGTGTAACTTTCCTCACTGCACACGCGACCCGTGGACCTCCTGGTCACTAACTGAAGTTAGCTCCTTGTAGGCTCAGCAATTCTAGAGGCCCTAGGCCTTTTCCCTTTCCTGTTCGTGGTACTTGTATTACTATTTTAGTATATGGTTTGAGTGGCCACCAGGGCCCATCCATATAAAGTACAACTTCTGTATATTATAACGTTGTCTTGTTTAACGATTTGTGCTCCTGTGCTCATAAAGAGTCTAGGGGATACTTTGAGAAATAAATACATATATATTTTGAATATATATCTGTGTGGTGTCCATTTCATTGGCATAAAGGGGGGTTGCAATTGGTAAAACAGCCTGCTTAACACGCTGTAACGAGTTTAGCCTCAAAGACTGCTTAGCCTACGCTACCACTAGGGCAGCTAGTCCGAAAAGGTTGACTTACAACCACACCATAAGGGTTGCTTGGCATGGTACAAGGTGGTCACTTTAACTAGTGAACATCATATACCAGGCCAACTTCTCACACAGTACCTCCAGGTTTGGCGCACTTCCCCAGGGGGTGGGGGAACACCACCTTTTAACTTGCTGGGGACTGCCGCTGGCGCAGTCTGCAGAGTTCACTCGAGACGAGAGGAGGGGAGGGGCTGGGGCTGGGAGGAACATCTGACTGCAGGGCAGGCTGCTACAAGTCCAAGGCCGAGGAGCCACGCACGACACATGGCAACAGGAGGCCACGTCGTCTCAATCAATGTGGTCAGTGGTCACTCGCAGTCGGTGGTCCGTGGTCGCAGGCTCGCAGCAGAGGAAGTAGGGGGGAGCCCAAAGATAAAGGGCAAAGGTATGGGGAAGGGCAGTACTGTACCTGATGCGCCCACCACTGAGGAAATAATCTGACCGACTATCGGGTCATTGGAAATCCAGCGATAATCGCACAGGGAACGGGGATAGCTTGATGATAGGTCAGCCATAATATCCACCTTCCATTAGATATCATGGCTTAGTCAGGTTGTAAGCAGGCATAAAGAAACCTGCGTTAAGCGCGGTTAGCGCAACATTTAGGATCGCTATACAGGTTAGCGATTACATTGTTAATAGGAGAAATGTCAGTTAGCGACATTCTCCACGTTAGTTTGCCAGGGTACGCCCACTTTGCATCTCATTGGAGATGCAAAGATGGGCATTAGGGAGACCGGCGCTGAGGCATTGGAACGCGTGTTAGCGTGTCCATGCTGACAGTGCGATAAAATTATCGCCGGTTTTCGGCCGAAAACGGATGCTAAAGTGGCGATAATTTTATCGCGGGGCCTTGATGATTTGCCCCGTGGACTCTCAGCATAAAAAGACCTATCTTTTTATGTAGGTTTAGTTTTACCTTTGTGAATCTGGCCCACTGTGTTTATTCCAAACACCAATATCAGAAACACACAAATAAGCATATTCCACTGCCGAAAGCACAGCTGAACCAAAGGAAGTGGAGTAAGTGTCATCTAATCGTAATTTGTAATGGGAATAAAAGTATGATGGTCAAGCGGCTGCTGTGCAAATATCTTTGAGTGAAGCCCACTTGAAAGCGCACATGAGGAAGAGACCACCCCAGTGGAACGTCCCTGACCCTGAGAAGGAAGGGAGAGACCCGCCCTTTGGTAAGCCAAAGCAGTCACTGTTTTAATCCACCTGCTAAGCCTGGAAACAGTTTGTTTATGACCCTTAGACCTCATCCCATAAGTGAGAACCAAAGAATCCACTTTCTGTAATGAGGCTGTTCTTTGCAAATTGGTCTTAGGAGCCCTAACCAGATCCAAGGAATGCAAAGTAAGCTCTTTCTCTGAGACTGGTAAAGGAAAGAAAGAGGGGAGAACAAAGTCCTGAGATAGATAAAAAGAGAAAGAAACCTTAGGGAGAAAGGTAAGGTTAGGGTGCCGATTACGATCCGTTAAAAACCGCGTACGAACCGTCGGTCGGAGCGAATTCCCCGTCCGACTCGTACCCGGTTGTAAAACTTTACAAACATGGAATTACGATTCGCACGGAAACACCATTTCCGTACGAATCGTAAAAAACACCGACCGACGAAAATATACATACGAATGTGATCCGGGAATGCTGCGACGTGACGTCGGGACGCTTTCAGGCAGCGTTTCACGAACCAGGAATTACGATTCGAACCGACAGCAGTCCGGACGGCAATATTTTCACGGCACCCAAAAAGTGCCGCAAAAGCGAAGTACGGCGCGAATCGACCAGAGTAGGTGGCCCGGTACGCGCCGACCCCCCCCCAGCCCCCGTAGGTACGCGCCGACCCCCCCCCAGCCCCCGTAGGTACGCGCCGACCCCCCCGTGTGTACACCCGTGTACGGTGCGTACCCCCCGTGTACGCTCGAGTCGGACCCCCCCATGTACGCTCGAGTCGGACCCCCCCGTGTACACTCGAGTCGGACCCCTCCGTGTACGCTCGAGTCGTACCCCCACCCGTGTATGTACGGTGCGTACCCCCCGTGTACGCTCGAGTCGAACCCCCCGTGTACGCTCGAGTCGTACCCCCACCCGTGTATGTACGGTGCGTACCCCCCCGTGTACGCTCGAGTCGGACCCCCCGTGTACGCTCGAGTCGTACCCCCACCCGTGTATGTACGGTGCGTACCCCCCCGTGTACGCTCGAGTCGGACCCCCCGTGTACGCTCGAGTCGGACCCCCCCGTGTACGCTCGAGTCGAACCCCCCCGTGTACGCTCGAGTCGGACCCCCCCGTGTACGCTCGAGTCGGACCCCCCCGTGTACGCTCGAGTCGTACCCCCACCCGTGTATGTACGGTGCGTACCCCCCCGTGTACGCTCGAGTCGGACCCCCCCGTGTACGCTCGAGTCGTACCCCCACCCGTGTATGTACGGTGCGTACCCCCCCGTGTACACTCGAGTCGGACCCCCCCGTGTACGCTCGAGTCGGACCCCCCCGTGTACGCTCGAGTCGAACCCCCCCGTGTACGCTCGAGTCGAACCCCCCCGTGTACGCTCGAGTCGGACCCCCCCGTGTACGCTCGAGTCGGACCCCCCCGTGTACGCTCGAGTCGTACCCCCACCCGTGTATGTACGGTGCGTACCCCCCCCGTGTACGCTCGAGTCGGACCCCCCCGTGTACGCTCGAGTCGGACCCCCCCGTGTACGCTCGAGTCGAACCCCCCCGTGTACGCTCGAGTCGGACCCCCCCGTGTACGCTCGAGTCGGACCCCCCCGTGTACGCTCGAGTCGTACCCCCACCCGTGTATGTACGGTGCGTACCCCCCCGTGTACGCTCGAGTCGGACCCCCCCGTGTACGCTCGAGTCGGACCCCCCCGTGTACGCTCGAGTCGAACCCCCCCGTGTACGCTCGAGTCGGACCCCCCGTGTACGCTCGAGTCGGACCCCCCCGTGTACGCTCGAGTCGTACCCCCACCCGTGTATGTACGGTGCGTACCCCCCCGTGTACGCTCGAGTCGGACCCCCCCGTGTACGCTCGAGTCGGACCCCCCCGTGTACGCTCGAGTCGAACCCCCCCGTGTACGCTCGAGTCGAACCCCCCCGTGTACGCTCGAGTCGGACCCCCCCGTGTACGCTCGAGTCGGACCCCCCCGTGTACGCTCGAGTCGTACCCCCACCCGTGTATGTACGGTGCGTACCCCCCCGTGTACGCTCGAGTCGGACCCCCCCGTGTACGCTCGAGTCGGACCCCCCCGTGTACGCTCGAGTCGAACCCCCCCGTGTACGCTCGAGTCGGACCCCCCCGTGTACGCTCGAGTCGGACCCGCCCGTGTACGCTCGAGTCGTACCCCCACCCGTGTATGTACGGTGCGTACCCCCCGTGTACGCTCGAGTCGGACCCCCCCGTGTACGCTCGAGTCGGACCCCCCGTGTACGCTCGAGTCGAACCCCCCCGTGTACGCTCGAGTCGGACCCCCCCGTGTACGCTCGAGTCGGACCCCCCCGTGTACGCTCGAGTCGTACCCCCACCCGTGTATGTACGGTGCGTACCCCCCCGTGTACGCTCGAGTCGGACCCCCCCGTGTACGCTCGAGTCGGACCCCCCCGTGTACGCTCGAGTCGAACCCCCCCGTGTACGCTCGAGTCGGACCCCCCCGTGTACGCTCGAGTCGGACCCCCCCGTGTACGCTCGAGTCGTACCCCCACCCGTGTATGTACGGTGCGTACCCCCCCGTGTACGCTCGAGTCGGACCCCCCCGTGTACGCTCGAGTCGGACCCCCCCGTGTACGCTCGAGTCGAACCCCCCCGTGTACGCTCGAGTCGGACCCCCCCGTGTACGCTCGAGTCGGACCCCCCCGTGTACGCTCGAGTCATACCCCCACCCGTGTATGTACGGTGCGTACCCCCAGAGCGTACACGGGGGGGTACGCACCGTACACGGGTGTACACACAGGGGGGGTCGGCGCGTACCTACGGGGGCTGGGGGGGGGTCGGCGCGTACCTACGGGGGCTGGGGGGGGTCGGCCCGTACCTACGGGGGCTGGGGGGGGTCGGCCCGTACCTACGGGGGCTGGGGGGGGTCGGCGCGTACCTACGGGGGCTGGGGGGGGGTCGGCCCGTACCTACGGGGGCTGGGGGGGGGGGTCGGCGCGTACCTACGGGGGCTGGGGGGGTACGGCACGTACCGGGCACCTGTTTGGACGTCTCCATGGTTGTTATGGGAGTTCGGTGCGGACGGTCTTTTCACCATACGGTTGTACATTCGGACGCCCGGGATGGATCGTGATTCCCCGGTCGGAGTTCACCTTTCACGTTTGTACGGTGAATCGTACGAGGACGTGTCGGACACATTTTCCGACCCGAGGACGTGTGGGGAAATATTCCCAGTGCGGTTCGTATGGACTTTTTACCATGCGAATCGTGATTGCCAGTTCGTACGGCACTTGTACGATTCGTACGGTAAAAAGACCCGATACGAGTCGTACGGGGACATTTTTTACCGGATCGTGATCGGCACCTAGGTCTCAGCACAACCTCATTGAGAAAGAACCGTAAATAAGGCCATGGCAAAGAGGAGCCCCAGTTTCCCCTAATCTACGACCTGAAGTAATGGCGACAAGAAAGAAAACTTTCAGAGTCAAACATCGAAAGGATGCTGAGGGAAGGGGCTCAAAAGAAGATTCATGTAAAGCAGAGGGCACCAATGGGAGGGTGAGCAGTCTATATATCGACTTTTAAATATCGAGGGACATAAATATCGAGTCAAAAATATCTACTGTACAAAATATCGAAATAGATAATATCGATGTGCAAAATATCGATTTTTTTTTTTAATTATATGTCGATGTAAGTAATATCGTTAGTAATAATATCGACATGTGAAAATATCGTTATTGTGTGTTTAGTAAATATTTTGAAGTTGTTTGTATAAATAGTTAAAATGTATATAATATGAGAAATATTTTTTTTGTTTTAGGGGCGGGATGTTGGGTTATAGGGGATAAGGGTGGGGAGTGTTTTAAAAAAGTTAATTATTTTTTAAATATATTGTAAAATTTAATTAGTAAATTTTAATTCAAATTTGAAATGTATATTTAATTTTAGGAGCGGGATGTTGGGTTACAGGGGATAAGTGTGGGAAGTGTTTTAAAAATGTTTATATATTTTTGAATTTTTACAAAAATTTAGTTAGAAATTTTAATATAAATTTAGATTTTTAAATTTTTTTTTAGGAGCGGGATGTTGGGTTATAGGGGATAAGGGTGGGAAGTGTTTTAAAAATGTTTATATATTATTTAATTGTTTTTAAAAATTATTTAGAAATTGTAAATTAAATGTAGAATTTTACAAATAATTTTAGGAGCGGGATGTTGGTTTATAGGGGATAAGGGTGGGAAGTGTTTTAAAAATGTTTATATATTTTTAAATTTAAAAAAAATATAATTTAGAAATTGTAAATTAAATTTAGAATTTTAGAAATAATTTTAGGAGCGGGTTGTTGGGTTATAGGGGATAAGGGTGGGAAGTGTTTTAAAAATGTTTATATGTTGTAGAATGTTTAAAAAAAATAATGTAGAAATGTTTATTTTAATTTAGAAATTTACAAATAATTTTAGGAGTGGGATGTTGGGTTATAGGGAATAAGGGTGGGAAGTGTTTTGCAAATGTTTATATATTTTTGAATTGTTTATAAAAAAAAATTGTAATTTTAAATTTAATTTAGAAATTTAGTTAAAATTATCGGAGTGAGATGTTGAGTTATAGGGGATAAGGGTGGGAATTGTTGTAAAAAAATATTTTAAATTTTGAATATTTAAAACATTTTATTTGAAATTTGGAATAAAAATATATTTTTAATATTATCTTTTAGGAGTGGGATGTTGGGTTATAGGGGATGAGGGTGGGGAGTGTTTTAAAAAAATTCATTTATGTGTGAATAATTTGTATACAAAATTTAGAAAATTATAATAAAATTTGGAATGTTATATTGAATTTTAGGAGTGAGATGTTGTGTTATGGGGATAAGAGTGTGGAGTTTGATAAAAATGTGTAAAATGTTGGTAATATTGTATAAAAAGTATGTATAAATTTTGATTTTTATTGTACAATTTTAAATTTATTTGGGGCTTGGGATGTTGGATTATAGGGGATAAGGGTGAGGAGTGTTTTAAAAATGTATTTGAAATTAGTAATATTGAGTAATTTATATTAAAATATAATATATTATAATATAATATTTTGGGATAAATTTTAGATTGGGGATTTGGATTTGTAGAGGATAAGTGTGGGTATTTTTTTATGTTAATTTATTAATAATGATTAAAACATATGTTTTTATATATTAATATGTATATATTTGTATTGCAATTACTGTAATTAAATACATATTGGAGTGGGAATATAAAATTAATTAAGATTAGTATACATGATCTAGTGTAATTTAATATATTTATGAGTCGGAATACTAAATTAATTAAGTTTATTGTTTTGCAACTACCATAATTAAATATAGATTTGAGTGAGAATAGTAAATTAATTAAGTTCAGTGTCCAGCACTTATCTTAATTTAATATAGACTGGAGTGGGAATAGTAAATTAATTCAGTTCAGTGTCCAGCACCTACCCTAATTAAATATAGATTGGAGTGAGAATAGTAAATTAATTAACTTCAGTGTCCAGCACTTATCTTAATTAAATATAGACTGGAGTGGGAATAGTAAATTAATTAAGTTCAGTGTCCAGCACATACTCTAATTAAATATAGGTTGGAGTGAGAATAGTAAATTAATTAAGTTCAGTGTCCAGCACTTATCTTAATTAAATATAGACTGGAGTGGAAATAGTAAATTAATTCAGTTCAGTGTCCAGCACCTACGTTGGAGTGAGAATAGTAAATTAATTAAGTTCAGTGTCCAGCACTTATATTAATTAAAGATAGTCTGGAGTGGGAATAGTAAATTAATTAAGTTCAGTGTCCAGCACATACTCTAATTAAATATAGGTTGGAGTGAGAATAGTAAATTAATTAAGTTCAGTGTCCAGCACTTATCTTAATTAAGTATAGACTGGAGTGGGAATAGTAAATTAATTCAGTTCAGTGTCCAGCACCTACCCTAATTAAATATAGATTGGAGTGAGAATAGTAAATTAATTAAGTTCAGTGTCCAGCACTTATATTAATTAAAGATAGTCTGGAGTGGGAATAGTAAATTAATTAAGTTCAGTGTCCAGCACATACTCTCATTAAATATAGGTTGGAGTGAGAATAGTAAATTAATTACGTTCAGTGTCCAGCACTTATCTTAATTAAATATAGACTGGAGTGGGAATAGTAAATTAATTCAGTTCAGTGTCCAGCACCTACCCTAATTAAATATAGATTGGAGTGAGAATAGTAAATTAATTAAGTTCAGTGTCCAGCACTTATCTTAATTAAATATAGACTGGAGTGGGAATAGTAAATTAATTCAGTTCAGTGTCCAGCACATACTCTAATTAAATATAGGTTGGAGTGAGAATAGTAAATTAATTAAGTTCAGTGTCCAGCACTTATCTTAATTTCATATAGACTGGAGTGGGAATAGTAAATTAATTCAGTTCAGTGTCCAGCACCTACTCTAATTTAATATAGGTTGGAGTGAGAATAGTAAATTAATTAAGTTCAGTGTCCAGCACTTATATTAATTAAAGATAGTCTGGAGTGGGAATAGTAAATTAATTAAGTTCAGTGTCCAGCACATACTCTAATTAAATATAGGTTGGAGTGAGAATAGTAAATTAATTAAGTTCAGTGTCCAGCACTTATCTTAATTAAATATAGACTGGAGTGGGAATAGTAAATTAATTCAGTTCAGTGTCCAGCACCTACCCTAATTAAATATAGATTGGAGTGAGAATAGTAAATTAATTAAGTTCAGTGTCCAGCACTTATCTTAATTAAATATAGACTGGAGTGGGAATAGTAAATTAATTCAGTTCAGTGTCCAGCACATACTCTAATTAAATATAGGTTGGAGTGAGAATAGTAAATTAATTAAGTTCAGTGTCCAGCACTTATCTTAATTAAATATAGACTGGAGTGGGAATAGTAAATTAATTCAGTTCAGTGTCCAGCACCTACTCTAATTTAATATAGGTTGGAGTGAGAATAGTAAATCAATTAAGTTCAGTGTCCAGCACTTATATTAATTAAAGATAGTCTGGAGTGGGAATAGTAAATTAATTAAGTTCAGTGTCCAGCACATACTCTAATTAAATATAGGTTGGAGTGAGAATAGTAAATTAATTAAGTTTAGTGTCCAGCACTTATCTTAATTAAATATAGACTGGAGTGGGAATAGTGAATTAATTCAGTTCAGTGTCCAGCACCTACCCTAATTAAATATAGATTGGAGTGAGAATAGTAAATTAATTAAGTTCAGTGTCCAGCACTCATCGTAATTAAATATAGACTGCAGTGGGAATAGTAAATTAATTAAGTTCAGTGTCCAGCACATACTCTAATTAAATATAGGTTGGAGTGAGAATAGTAAATTAATTAAGTTCAGTGTCCAGCACCTACCCTAATTAAATATAGACTGGAGTGGGAATAGTAAATTAATTCAGTTCAGTGTCCAGCACCTACTCTAATTTAATATATGTTGGAGTGAGAATAGTAAATTAATTAAGTTCAGTGTCCAGCACTTATATTAATTAAATATAGACTGGAGTGGGAATAGTAAATTAATTCAGTTCAGTGTCCAGCATCTACCCTAATTAAATATAGACTGGAGTGGGAATAGTAAATTAATTCAGTTCAGTGTCCAGCACCTACTCTAATTTAATATAGGTTGGAGTGAGAATAGTAAATTAATTAAGTTCAGTGTCCAGCACTTATATTAATTAAATATAGATTGGAGTGAGAATAGTAAATTATTTAAGTTCAGTATGTAGTGGGAATAGTATGTTAATTAAGTTTGGTAAATAGCAAATATTAGAATTAAATATAGAGTTGAATAGGAACAGTTAAATTAATTTGTTTTAATTTACAACAAATCTGTAGATTTTAGTTTTGTTTGGATAAAAGATAGAAGTTATATCAGAATGCAAATTCCAAATTTTTGTATAAAATAGTAGAAAGGAAAATAAGATTTGTTTTATAGTTGTTGGAATGTATATTAGTTAGAGAGAAAATATTGTTTATTATTACGCATATTATAATAATTGTCATTGAAATAAACATGTAATAACATAATTAATATTTAACATTTGTATTATTGTAATAATTTTTTTATAATGGATATATATTTGTTTAATGTATATTTTGGACATTAATATATGAACAGACAAAATAATAAAAAAATTACAATTGTGATTTTTATAGTTGTTTAATATTTTTAAATGTATATTGTGTACTCTCAATATTTTTAGACTTTATTTGGATTTATAAGAAATTGTATGTTTTGAAATATATGATAAATATATTTTAATTATTAATATTTATATTAGATAATTAATTTTGAAATTATTTACATTTTAGAATATTTCTTTTTATTTTTATTTTTGGTATGTTGTAGATACAATATATTAATAATATCATGTTCATACATTTTTTTGGGTAATATATACAGTTTGATTATTATATTAATAAATGTATTTTATTTATTATATTAATTTTTATAAGTTAAATATTTTCACATATATAAAAAATAGGTATTCTTTTTGAGTATTTTATTCTAATGTTTTACTAATTTTTAAAGTAACGTGTAATGTCAAATAAATAGTTAGGGCATTTTTTGGGATTTTCTTAGTTGTTATGTTTGTTTGGGTCTTTTATTTTGTAACCGCTCGCTGTTGTTTTGGGTTATTTTGGTAGAATCCAGGTCGCGGTCGGGAGCTGTTTCGCGTTTGAGAAGGTAAGAGTTATTTTCTTTATTATTAAATAGTTTTAAGTGTTTTGTGGAAGTAGTAATGTTGTAATAAGTGTGTATGGATTTATGTTTTAGAAGTTAGGGTGTTAGTAATAGTTTGTATACGGTTTTATAATTTACGTTGTGTTCCGTGTTTGTGGCTTTGTTAGTGTTTTGTTATTTAGGTGTGTTAAAGTTTTATAGTGTTTCAATAATGTTTGTAGTGATGTTTTTAGGTGTATTATGTGTGTTTGTGTGTGGGTGGGAATGTTTGTTTCTCTTTTGTAGGTTTTACGGAGAAGATATTTTCGTCTCTTTCAAACACCTTTTTTTTTTTATAAGGAAGTGTGGATTAGTAGTGTTTACTAATCTTTATTTTACACTTCCTTTATTGTTCGGGTTTCCAGGAGCGGTTATTTACCTTTTTAATATTTTTCGGGATTTTTATGGTTAATTGATAGTCATTTTTTGGCGTAGATGTTTTTTTCGAAAAACAGTTGTATTTTTCCATTTTATTTGGATTTCTTTTGGATACCTATGGCTTTTGAACTACCTGGATTTATTTGGAAGGAATGTTATTATCCCATTGGAGCAACTACACAGGTAAGTTTATTTAAATATTTTAATTGTGGGTGGGCAAATC
The DNA here is from genome assembly GCF_964204655.1 of Triturus cristatus. NCBI lineage: Eukaryota > Metazoa > Chordata > Amphibia > Caudata > Salamandridae > Triturus > Triturus cristatus. Next base: position 1,694,644,570 of record NC_140591.1, read on the forward strand.
TTATATATTTAATATTGTTGTTGTGTACTTGGTTTGTTTAATTATGTTGTCTAAATATATGTAGATATAAATTATTTATATATTTTAGACCACATAATTAAAAATGTGATTTAATAAAGTGGTTTATTTATGTTGTGATAGTTGTTTTAGTAGAATTGTGGGTTAATATTTTGGAAAGGGTTTAGAAGAGAGTTTGAGCTATTATATTTAAGTACTCAAGTCCTCTTGTGGATGGGTATAGCTGTACCTGTTGTTGTAGGTAATTATTCATTTGAGTAGTTTGTCTAGATTGTTTTGGTTTTAATTGTAGGACAGATTGTTGCATTCTTAATTCTTGGAAACGTTGTTCCTTTTGTATGGCAATTAGTAGTTTTTGTAGTGTTGGAGTTGTTCTCCCAGTAGAAGTTAGGAATGCATTATGCCAGCCCTCGACGGCGTTGTTAGTTTTGGCTTGTTGGTTGAGTGCACTTACATATACATTCCACCAAGGTATTTGGAACTTGGGCTGACGTCTATGGCCTGATCTGTGTAGTCTCCCCACCCAGGTATCCTCAAAATAATCTAAGAGGGGAGATAACTTTACTTCATTTTGTTTGTAGAATGGACTTTCTAATAAAAGATTGTAATGTTCTGCAACATCTGTGGTTGGTACATAAGCTAGGGCCGTTAGAAGTTTTATTTGGTGTGCAAAACTTATGTTTGTGGCATATTCTACACTTAGTGAAGATTTTTGTAAATGTCTCCATATTCATTGGTTTAGATGGAAGTAACATCCTTGGATAGCTGTATGGGGGTACAGTTTTAGAATGCAATTTATCATGGCTTGCTCAAAGTCTATGATAATTCTTTGAGGGTAAAAATAATTTGATTCTTGTTTTAGTTTTCCTAGCATTTCATTATATGTTGTGTTTTGTTTGTTAGGTAATAGTGCATAAATTAAAGGTATGGAAGTGTTGTGATATTGACCGTGTATTGTGTAAAGCTGGTAGAATGGTTTTGGGCATATTGTAAAGATGCCATCCATCATCCATGTTTGGCATTGTTGGAGTTTAGTTATATTGTTTGCAGTAGCAAACATTATGATTCTTTTTTCAGTGCTTTTGTTATCAAAAAAAATAAAAGGTTCATTATTGTGGGTGATAGTTAATTCTGGTGGAATGATGATATCTTGAAAAGTTTTAGGGGATGGTATAGTTGTCGTGGTTGATTTTTTTGGTCCTAGCAATTGTTCTTTTTATAGAAGCAATTGAAGGTAATTGGCCTTTTGCTTCTTTGGGCACTCTAGGTAATAGTTCTTTTAGGATTACACTTGTAGCAGTTTGTGAACCAGTGCTTAATTCTTTTATATTTTCAAGGGTTGATCTGACTTCTATTTCAGAGAGATTGGGTGGATGGTTATGCTCTCTTGTATATAGTACAGTTGTTTCTCTTGTTGTTGCTCGTCCGTAGCATTTGTTTGAATAATATTTAGAACACTTCCAGTTCACTTTTCGGTCCGTCTGCTTTTCTTGGGTGTATGTGTAACCCATGTAACACAATAGGAATTTTCCTTTCTGCGAAGTTATAAATTGGGCTTCTTCTGTCATCTTGATGTGTTAGAAATCTGGAAAAAATGTATATGAAAATATATGCAATTGTACTTTATATATTTCTATAAAAATAGGAAACAAAAAACTATTTTATATATACTTACCAAGTGTTTTTGGTTGTATTTGAATGAAGATGTTCTTTGTAGACAAAATGCTGTTTAGTTGATGTAGTCTCTGAAAGTTAAAGAAGATATATTGTTTTGGTTGGTTTAGTTTTTTAAGTGGGGTGGTATTGCTGTTTGGTATAGACTATTTTTTTTGTAGAAACTTTTTTATTGTTTTACAAATCAACAACTCAACAAACATTCCCCTGCCTTCACCCGTCCCGGAAGTACCACACATTTATCATCAAGACCAATTATTCAGGAGAAGGAACAACCTTCCCACCCAGTTCTCTACCCCCCCTCCCCCACCCCATGTCAATGTACCCCTGTCCTCTACCCCTCTTCCTATGTGCCCCTCCTCCCTAATAAATAAGATGCAGGAGCCCAACCTCTCCCTAAGCAAACGGAGCCTTCCCTAATGCCGAGTGGTATAGATTATAGGTGTTTATTTATACAGGTTTTTAAAAACTTAAAAAAGAGAACATGGATTTGTTTAGGGGTTTAGGATGTTTTGGGGTTTGAGTAGGATTTAATTAATATTTTATAAAGTATTTTGATAGTATACTTACTTTTTAGTGAGTCCTTTCTGGCAATCTTCAATATTTTCTTTAGCTGTTTTGATTAATATCTGTAGTGGAAACATAAAGAGATGGAATATATAAGTTAGTTATTTATTTGAGTAAAGATAAATTAGGGTTTTAGTTTAATTTGGTAGTTTAGTTAGAAAAGATTATTTACTTACGTTTTTAGAATAGTAGTAGGATGTAGGTTTCTTCTGTTTAGCAGAGTTTCTTCTTCGTTCAATGCTTTGGTTTAAGGCACAGTAGAAGACTTGTTTTAATTGGTTTATATAGTGGTTTTAAATTGTTTCTTGAATGTTATTGGTTGTTTTCTGTATGTGGCCTTTCTATTGGATGGTTTGAATTTTTTCAAGTTAATTGGTTTCCTTTTATGGAAAATGCTAAGTAAGAGTATATTTAGTTTTAAAGGAGGAGAGTTTAAAATAATTATATATAAAACGATTGTTTATAATGTGTTGTAATTGTGTAAAATGTGTTCGAAATGTCTATGTGATAATTATTTTAGTGTTTTTTTATTATGTTGTTAAATATTTAGATCGTTATAAATGTAATGTTTATGTTTAAGTAGAATATAATTGGAAAATGTATGTTTTCGCAAAATATTGTATTTATGTTGTTTAAAGTATTGGTTTTATTAGTATTAGAATTGTCGATGTATTTAAAAAAAAACGATATTATTGATGTCTATATTTTGGTTATCGATATTTGTTACATTTGTTATATTTATTTACTTATGTCGATATTTAGTATTGCGATATTGATGTGTGCGATATTTGTGTGATCGATATAATTGTATTACGATATTGTCGTGTCGATATTAGTGCAGTTTTTTAATTAAGTATACAATGTCGATAATTTTGATGTCGATATATTTGATGCGATATTTGTGTAGTTCGATAATGTGTCTTTCGATAATATGTCAGAGATCCCAATGGGAGATCCATGAAGGAACTGGGAATGAGCCACAGGCCTTCTGAGATGAAAACTCTTAAAATCAGCTTGTTAAAGGGTCAAAAAGGTCCAAGGAAGGGCCCCGAACAGCCTTGATTGCTGTCCACTGACTCCTCAGAGTGGACACAGCTAAGCCTAACATAAAACCATGTCTGTGAATTTCGAGTACCGTACGCCCCTCACAGGACATGGGGATAGACCCATCAGAAGCATATCACTCCATACAATTAGACCAATGTCTCTTATAGACCTTGAGTGTACTGCCATTCCTAGAAATCTGAACTGAGGTTGCAATGTCTGAAGAACAGAGTCCAGTCTCGGCCTCTCCATTTCTAAAGCCCCAGAGAAAGTCTGGCACTTCCCTAAACGTCAGAGGAGATGGGGCAATTACAAAACTCCAAGGGGACAGTTGGTTGCAACAGGAACCAAGGCTGCGCTCTGTAGTGTGGGACCACCAGAAGGACCTCCGCCCCCTTCCCTCGGATCTTAGATAAAGCTTAAGAAGGAAGGCATAGAGGAGAGCCCTGGGCCATCTGAAACTCATTACTTCCATCCCAGGCCTCCTGACGTGGAAGAAGGGAACAAACCAGAGGCAGCGGTGCATTCTGCAGAGAGACAAACACGTCCTGCCGTGGGGATCTGAACGAACCGCTGTCTCCTGAATATCTGAGGTGACAGGGCCTGGGGTAGAGAAGAGGGAAAAGTCCAGCTCAAGGGATGAGCATGCACATTCTCCCTCCCCTGAAGATTAATCGTTATCAGGGAGAGAAGGTTCGCTTCTGCCTTAACCTGACCTGCGCTGCAAGGGCAGCCAACAGAGGAGCCCGGGTACCCCCAAGGTAACTGATGTATGACCTCGTGACGGGGTTGTCTGTTCCTATCTGGACCGCTCGACATTCAGAGGGGCAGAGGACAAAGGGCTCTGAAAACTGCCACCAGCTCCCACCTGTGTCATGTTTCCTAAAGTAGGCCTGGGTAGTAAAGCGACCTTTCACCTGCATCGTCCTACCTTGCTCTACATAACGATTCTAGCACTGACCTTTTACCCAGTTATATGAGGATAAATGTCGATTGGTTTCCTTGAAACTGCCATCATTCATTATGCATGAGGATTCTTAGCATCATATCTTAATCCCCTGCACATGACGTACATAATGGGATTAACATACTGTGTACAAAAGTCATTGCTATTTTCATCTTTGAGCAATACGACTGATTTGCATAATTGCAAATATTGATTCAGGATGATTTACATAATCGCAATCATAATATATTGATCTAGGTAGAACCCCCAACGCTACCTTTTGGTATAAAAGAACCGCACCTAGGTAACTAGAGAAGGCGCTTCCACGCTGACACTGAGGTCCTGCATGTTGAAGCTTCAACACGCAGCGGTCTGACATCCCTTGCGGGGTGTCCAACTCATGACCAAGACGGTCTCCTTCATTCTCTCCCATAAGGTAAGGGGGTTGGCTTTCTCTTAGGGGATTCTTGGCTTTACATCCACATACATGCTAGGTATATTTAGGTACACTTAGATAGGGTCTGCATAGATGGAGTACACAAAGATTACTGTTTTCATATATGCCTTGATATATTCATTGTTTTAGCACCTTGTTGGAAATGTATCTACTGTTCACTCTTTTGGTGCTTGTAATCTCTTACATTTGCTTCTTTCTACTGATTGTTGCAGCGCATATGTTTTATACTAGAATGACGCTGGTTCAATCGATGCTTATTGAAAATGTCCCCAATGTTTGTTCTGTGTGTCTCTCTGAGACTAAGTGAGCATCAGTGACTGAGCGAATAGTAATGTACTGTTTCCATGATCCCTGAAGGGTCAGGGGTTGTCATGCTCAGTGGTTGCCAGAAACTATTCGCTTTTTGGTAGGGTTCAAGGGCTTATAGTGTCACTGTGAGCTAGCTGGTCTATAGGCTGACATATCCCGTCAGGGTGTCTGAAATAAGTCTTGACACCAATCCCTTAGTTTAAATTGTCCAACAAATGCTCAGATCCTATGTATTTTTGGGAATTACATAACACCAGTTCGAAGAGTTCTTTGCCTCCAATGCTATCCAAAGTCCCTGACAAGTTAGAATGGTAGAGCCCCCAGCCCAGACTGCCCTGAACTGTAGTTATAGTCACCGGCAGATGGGAGTATAGAAGCATTCTGATTACCAGATTGGAAGGGATTAGTCACCACTGTAACTTCTGAACAATCGCTGGAGAAACTGGAACAGACAGTCGTAGTCCTGTGACATCTGATTCCATCTCGACAGAAGGTAGTACACCGGATGGAACAAGTGTAGGTGAGACCAATGCACCAGGCACAGGGAAGCCGCCATGTTGCCTTGTACCCTCAACCCCTCTGAGCCGGGGTCCCCTGGAGACTGAGCGCTGCTGGAGCTGCAGCCTGAGATTCTGTTAGTGAGCAGGAAGCAAGAAAACCCTCCCCAGCTCGGAGTTGAATATGTTCCCTGTGAACTGCAGTTCTTGGGAGGGTATTTGGGAAGATTTTCTTATATTGAGGAGAAACCCATGAGACTCCAGACACTGGCACCATCTTGAGAGCTTGCAGAGCCTCTGAAGATGAGGAAGAGCAAAGGAGCCACTCATCAAGATAGTGACGCCACTGGTGTTAGGGAAGACTTTATTGCACTGAGGAGAAACCCATGAGACTCCAGACACTGGCGCCATCTTGAGAGCTTGCAGACCCTCTGAAGATGAGGAAGAGCAAATGAGCCACTCATCAAGATAGTGACGCCACTGGTGTTAGGGAAGACTTTATTGCACTGAGGAGAAACCCATGAGACTCCAGACACTGGCGCCATCTTGAGAGCTTGCAGACCCTCTGAAGATGAGGAAGAGCAAATGAGCCACTCATCAAGATAGTGACGCCACTGGTGTTAGGGAAGACTTTATTGCACTGAGGAGAAACCCATGAGACTCCAGACACTGGCACCATCTTGACGTCTTGCAGGCCCTTTGAAAAAGAAGCACAAATGAGTCAGTCATCAAGATAGGGAGGAAAACAACAACCCCAAGGCATGCAGGTTACCAACCATAGAAGTCATGGTTTTTGTGAAGACTCAAGGGGTCAACGAGAGGGCAAAAAGAAAATCACAGAACCAAAAATGGTACCCTAGTGTAAAGAATCGAAAAAATCTTCTGAGAGGAAGGGTGCCGAGATAGATGAATGTAGATATCCATCAGGTCTATAGAAGCCAGAAACATGTCAGGACAGATGAGGGGAAGAATGCGTAGTAACCTCACCATTTTTAATTTTTGATGGTGTATGAATTGGTTTACTCTTTTGAGATCCAAAACCAGATGAAATTCACCTGAGAGCTTTAGAAGCAAGCACATAAGTGAGTAGCGGCCTTGGCCCCACTCTTCCTCTGTGACTAGGACAATAGACCACTTTGCTAGAAGTTCTTCAATTCCGCATGTCTGCTCAGTGAGTGATGTGTCTGAATGTGCAGTGAGATGCTGATGTGTAGGTTGAGGGGATGAGAGGGGCTCCAGGGGTGAATGAGGAGCTACAAGGATCAGTGAGCTCTGTGTCTGAGAGCTCAGTGAGATTGCCAGATCATGGCAGACTGACAGGATGAGAAAGGTGACCAAGGGGCAATAAGAGTCAGTGAGCTCTATGTCTGGGATTCCAGTGAGATGCTCGCATCGTGGAAGACTGATTGGATGAGAAGGGTTGCTCTGCTGCAGGCTAGACTCTATAATGATTCAGTAAGCTGTGTCTGGGATCTCAATGAGATTCTGGTACTGTGACAGACTGTCAGATCAAACCGCATGATCCTAACCTTCTTCGTCCGTGATGTGTCTCTTCAGACATGATGTGGACCCAGCCGCTTATGCTCTGCCTTTGTTACCTGTAAATGTCCAAATCGAGAAGGAAGGCTAGTCGGCTCTAGGGAAGAGGGTCTTGTCTGTAGCGCTCTTCTGAATCCCTCAATGAGCTGCTGTTGAACCTTAAGGGCTGTGATATTACTCACTCCCTTCCTAAGCTTTATTTCGCGGTTGTCTACCTGCGATCTGCTTGCTCGTGTGTGTGGGGTGGCGCTCGTGTGTGTGGGGTGGCGCTCGTATGTGTGGGGTGGCGCTCGTGTGTGTGGGGCGGCGCTGGCGAAGGGGCTGCTGAAGGCTAGGCCTGGGCCAAATTTCCGTTCTGTTCACGGAAATTGCGATAATTTGGCATTTTCGCGTTCCGCGGAAAGCGCGAAAATGTCAAAATTTCCGCATTCCGCAGCTTAGCGATAATTTGTTTCTTGCTCGCGCTGTAAAATAATACATTCTCGGGTGCGCGCGATCGCCTTACCTGAATCCCCACGTTCGCCGACAAGTTTTCCCGATCCGGTCGCGTTCTCCACGAGATGTTGGATTGTTGGTAGCCATTTGCGCGGTCTCACGACAGTTCGCGCCCGCAGTAACGTCATGCGTCACGCGATCACGTCTTTCTTCTCGCGATCATGCGAGACAAGTGAAAACAAGATGGCCGCGCCCACGAGCAACCGCATGGGTAAGTGGGCGAGCCGCGACCAAGCAGAAAATACCGCGACCAAGCAGAAAATACCGCGAACGGGCGGGAAAAAAACTTCCGCATCTTCGCGATATTTCCGCGTGTTTGCGGAGATTTTGAACATTTTCGCGATAATTGGCGAAAGTGAATTTCGCAAATTCCGCCCACCCCTACTGAAGGCGTCAGGCGATCCTCACAGAGCCTTCTATGGGTTTGGCTTCACAGACCGATCTACAAAACAATCATTATTTAATTACATTTAGTTAGAACAGATTTATTCTACATCATGTAATTGCTACATGTGTTCATGCATCAACTTGCACAACGCGGAGTGTATTTTGTAGCTTTCCATCTTTCTCTCCGGTGTTTCTTGCACACCGAAGAATTTATTGTCTCTCAACTCTTAGCTCCCAGAGGTTTCGTGAAGAAGTCTTTTTCGATGACTGATTTTGTACTCCCGCTTTCTGGATTTTCCATGGAAGACAAGAGTGACTACCCTCTTTCTTTTCTTTGCAGGAACTTCTGTTGTTGATAGGAGGATCGAGAATCCGACACTGGACCGGAGACTGAAAACGAAGAAGAAGCAATCAGGCTCCCGAACAAGGTGGTGCTGTTGCTGGATGAAGTTAGGTGAGTGATTGATAACGAGGAGAACCTCCTGCTCTGAAGTCCTCGAGGCAAAGCATGTGAAGTCTGTGCGTGTTTTAAATATTGACTATGGCCAAGATGGCCACTGACACTTGCCGAAATCTTGCATGGCTTTGGCAAATCCCAGTGTAGAATTACCTTTTGCAAAACAACACAAGGTGCTCCACATTAACAAGAGGGAGGTGTTGATTACAATACATCAATCAACAGTGGTGTGCAATCAACAGGGGAGACTGAGTATCTCTCTGAGGGTCAAAGAGCTCTGTGCCTCGGGTCTCAGTGGGATCTCAGTATGATGAAAGACCTAGAGGATAGAAGGGCAACTGAGCGGTGTGAGAGATTGGGTTATTGGTTAAGGGGGTGACATCCTATTGAAGCAACAACCACAATCCTTTGCAGGGTGAATCACAAAAGACACTCATCATGTGCTTAACCCTCTGGTAGTTTGGCAGGAAAACAGTCAGGCTTATCTTAGAGACAATCTGTAAAGTACTTATGCAGCACTTACACAGTGATAACATGAAAATACAACAGAAGACAAATCTCAAACCAATTTATAAAAGTAGGATACATTTTAATGAATACAATTACACCAAAATTAATTAAGTCCAATCTGTAGAACCAGAGTTATGAATTTTTAAAGTGCTTAGTTTACAATAGCAACTATAATATCAAGCACCCACCACGAGTATCTGGGCATTCGAGACCAGGACAAAGTCCAAAGTTAGGGTTGACTGCGATGGAGCAGTGGTCGAATACACAAGGTGGATTGGACACGGTCTTGTTCTACCTTCAAACTTAGAAATAATTGTGAAAAGAAAGTCCAAGGAAAGGTAGGTTTTAGCAGGGTAAGGTGGCAGGCTGTGGCCGAGAAGGAGTCATTTTCACCGGGGAACACTTGCCGAAGTCTTGGTGAAGCCATCGATGATGCCGGTAAAATGCTCAGAGCAGGAAAAGCCAGATCTCGAGGCAAAGGAGGTCATGGTCTTCAATGGGGAGATTGTCATCGTCGAGCACTTTGAAAAAAATCACCTGCAGAGTTAGATATTTTTGGGGAAGTCGAAAACCTTCAACGGGAAGAAGCTGCAGGCTGTAGCCAAGGAGAGCTCCATGAGGCCGTATACTGTCGTTCAGAGGTCCTTTTCAACAACATTTACTGCTGCGGAGAATAATGTAGTGGGGGCTACCATGAAGGCAGGCCGACCTGTGATACTTGATCTGCAGATGCGTACTCGCCCCCTCAGGAAGGAAGCCTGTGTAAGCCACTGGAATTATGAGGCAGATGAAGGACAAATTATGCGGCAGGATTGACTAAAATATGCAGCAAGGGAAGGCAAATTATCTTGCATGATGTGGCACATTTTATGATAGAATTACTTCTTTATTTTGTATTTTTCTTTGATGGTAGCCCTGTCTGGGAAACAATTTCACCTTATTAGTACCAATATAACACCCAAATACAGCAATAAGTAATGGAAACATGACCCATCAACATTTGCAAAGGACCTTCCAGTGAGCAGGAACTCGTGTCACCATGTTTTTAGTAACTTTTGATCTGTTTGATTTAGAAACAATTTTTTGGTAAAGCTCTACAGATTATGCAGCAGATGATGGATTATGTGGCAAATGCGGCAGATCCATATTTATTTAGGTCAAAAACATTGCCGCTGCAGAATTGCATTATTCCAGTGGCCCTGGGTATATGCTTATCCTCACAAGACATCATAGACCTATACTATGTAATTGGCAGTGAGTTTTAGAAAACAAATGCTTTCCCAAGTGTTGGTGAAAAGATAGCAAGCAGATTATATGTTTTAAATCAGAACCAGTGTTTAGCTCACCTGACTGCTAGGTAAGAGGGTCATCAGGCTGCAGAAGAGCAAAGCTGATTGTGGTTGATGAGGAGCAGGCTTACTGCTGATAATAGTTAATAATGATGACGAGCAGGCTTACTGCTGATTGTAGTTAATGTTGAGGAGGAGCAGGCATAATGCTGATTATATTTAATAATGATGACGAGCAGGCTTACTGCTGATTGTAGTTAATGTTGAGGAGGAGCAGGCATACTGCTGATTATTTTTAATAATGATGACGAGCAGGCTTACTGCTGATTGTAGTTAATGTTGAGGAGGAGCAGGCTTACTGCTGATAGTAGTTAATGTTGAGGAGGAGTAGGCTTACTGCTGATTATATTTAATAATGATGACGAGCAGGCTTACTGCTGATTGTAGTTAATGTTGAGGAGGAGCAGGCATACTGCTGATTATATTTAATAATGATGACGAGCAGGCTTACTGCTAATTGTAGTTAATGTTGAGGAGGAGCAGGCTTACTGCTGATAGTAGTTAATGTTGAGGAGGAGTAGGCTTACTGCTGATTATATTTAATAATGATGACGAGCAGGCTTACTGCTAATTGTAGTTAATGTTGAGGAGGAGCAGGCATACTGCTGATTATATTTAATAATGATGACGAGCAGGCTTACTGCTGATTGTAGTTAATGTTGAGGAGGAGCAGGCTTACTGCTGATTGTAGTTAATGTTGAGGAGGAGCAGGCATACTGCTGATTATATTTAATAATGATGACGAGCAGGCTTACTGCTGATTGTAGTTAATGTTGAGGCGGAGTAGGCTTACTGCTGATAGTAGTTAATGTTGAGGAGGAGTAGGCTTACTGCTGATTATATTTAATAATGATGATGAGCAGGCTTACTGCTGATTGTAGTTCATGTTGAGGAGGAGCAGGCATACTGCTGATTATATTTAATAATGATGACGAGCAGGCTTACTGCTGATTGTAGTTAATGTTGAGGAGGAGCAGGCTTACTGCTGATTGTAGTTAATGTTGAGGAGGAGCAGGCATACTGCTGATTATATTATTATTATTATTATTATTATTTTTTTTTTACTTTATTCGGTTATATTTCACACCATAAAAGTGCACATATATACAATACGATTAAAAACATTATTCATACTATTACAATAATTCATAGTCACATACAAGAATCATATTACACGTAGCCCATTGCCAATAACTTGATCCAGATACAGGGTAAAGTGCAGATAGTAAGTACAACATCATTGGTCTAGGCAATTCCTTAATTTGACGGTTAATTTTTAAAATTCTTTAACCTGTAAGACACTATCGCTGTACAAAAGCTGCAAATAGAAAAAGGCAGGTTTGATTTGGTTAAAATTAAGTTTCCTTAAGAGTGCAACAAGATAACGTTTGCGGGGATATGCATAAAACCTACATAAAAACATAAAATGCAGCATATCCTGAGGAGACTTCCCGTCGCAGCCACAGGGTGCTGCAGCCTCGTTAAAAATGTCTGACTTCGGTCGAATTAAAAGATGATGGAAGATGTCAAATCTAAACCTAGTCAACAAGAATTTCTCATGAGAGGTGAGATTACTCATTAAATATGGCTCCATGCTTTCACAAGTTTTTAACATCACATATTTCCTAATTCGTGATTTCATAAGCTCCTCACTTTCCCTTTGAGCCAACTTGTCCTTATAGAAGGCTTGTTTGATTGCTGTTATATCCCCCTTTACAATTCCGCTAGGATTTTCAAACAAATTCAGACGGCCTAGCCTGGAAAAGCAGGATTTCAGATATTTTAACCAGGGGACACGCATGTGTTTGTCCTGAGATACAAGATCTCTTACAATCAAATGGGTAAGAGGTATGTCCTGATTTATCCACAGTTTCACCCAGCAAATCAGTGGCTGTAAGGAAAAAATATCACTTAAATACTGGATTCCCAGTTCTTCATGTACTGTCAAGTTGGGTGTACTAGTGGGGACACAAAGTAGACGTTTTAGGAAATTGTTTTCAACAACCTGCAACTGTTCTCCAGCCACATATCCCCAAAGTTCGCTACCATATGCAGCTGTAGCAACAGATTTGGCATTGTAAAGCTTAATCATTGTGTTAATTGGCTTCTTACCCAGTTTTGTCGCAAAGTTAAAAACTGAAACATTAGCCCTTGTCAGTTCACCTTTCTTTTTGACCAGGTGTGGACCCCAGTTAAGCTTGGTATCAAACCGGACACCAAGATATGAGAATGTTTCTGTGACTGGTATTGGGACATCATCCAATTTAAAAATAAAATTCTTTTTGGTTTTATGCCAATATGCATTATGTATGATTTGGAGTTGTTGACCAATAGATTTCGATCAGACATAAAAATGTTAAAAGCATTTAAAAGCGCCTGGAGTCCCTTCTCCGTTCTCGAAATTAAAACCGCATCATCTGCGTATAAAAGAACTGGAATACCCCGCCTGCCGACTCTAGGGCAGTCTGCCTGTACATTCTGTAGATAATCATCTAAATCATTAATATACAAATTAAAAAGGAAGGGGGCAAGAATGCAGCCCTGACGCACTCCCTTCTTTATGTCGAAATTACCAGTGGTGTCCCCATTTACAGAATATCTGACGTTAGCACTGGTATTACTGTGCATATCCACCAGAAAGTCGACTATCCCAGGATCCACACCTTTCTCCCTCATGGACCTCCACAGCCCCCCCCTGTTAACGCAGTCGAAGGCTGAAGAAAGGTCCATGAAGGCAAGATGGACAGTTCCCCTCTGTACAGTGGTATATTTGCTCAATACAAGGAAGAGGTTAAGGCACTGGGTTATGGTGGAGCGCCCCCCACAGAAACCATACTGAGAAATCGACATGATGTTATTTTCAGTCGCCCAGCATGTTATTCTCTGTAGTAGAATTCTCCCCATAATTTTGACCATGGAGTCAATTAATGAGATTGGCCGGTAGCAGTGAGGACTGCCCTTATCTCCTTTTTTAAAAACGGGAACAATCGTTGATAGTCCCCAGGAGATAGGACAGCCCACTTTGGCAGCAGCATTAAATACTGCAGCCAGGATGGGCGCCCAAAAGTGTGGATCAGACTTATACAAGTCTGGGGGGATCCCATCAGGCCCTGGGGCTTTTCTAGCAGTAAGTCCTTCAATGGCCACCATAACTTCACCATTAGTAAACCTAATAGCACCTCCCCTAGCATCAAGCAATTTCTCAGTTGTAACAGGTAACCCAGAAGAGTATAATTGTTTGAAGTGAAATTCCCACTCTTCCTTGGTAATACAACAGTCCAGACCGTTACCCGGGTCTTCTACCAGAAATGGTTTTTTAATTATTGTCCAAAATCTGGTGCTGGATTTTAAGGTAGACGGATCAAGTAACTCATTCCACGCTTCTACTCTTAGCGACTCCTTATGGGATTTAAGAATGGACTTATATTCTCTACGGCACAGTTTGACATTTTCCTGCACTCTCGGAGTAGCTGCCAGTGCTAGCCTGAGGTTACGAGCAGCTTTGGAGCAATCATGATTGAACCATCTTGGCCCACATTTTTCCACACTCATCTTTGCAGGAGCCGACATCAGTTCTGACACCTTCTCCGACAGATTTTGATAAGCAGTGAGAACCCGTCGTGGGTCTGCCCCAACCTGGGTGCAGTTCACAATATCCTCCGTACATGTGTCTACAATGTTTTTATACAGTAAATCTGGAGTCACCATTGACCATTTGAGTCGCCGCCTCCCATCTATGGTGCCCAGCCTCCCGGAATTACATATCTGTCTTTCCTTAGTGAACCAAGGTCCCTTCAGATCGATTGTTAAAGGATTATGGTGACTGAATTCGCTTGGGACAATATCAAACAAATCTAAAAAAGGTAGCAGTGTCGCTGACAACAGCATGTGATCAATAAAGGTGCCCCTACCATTCCCCTTAAAGGTTGGGGTATCAAAACATTTAAATGGATCCCTGAGTGTCATGGCCAGGGAGAGGTCCAGGTTATCAAGGAGAGCATTGCATAGTTCCCCAGCCATTGTGTGATCCAGGTGGAGTCCCTTCATACGCTCACAACTTAAATCATTTATGCATTTGTGCAGAGGGTCTCCACACAAGTGGACATTTAGATCCCCCACAATCATGAGGTTGTGATTAAAATCATTTAGAGAGGAAATGAGAAAGGCATGCAGGACAGATACGGAATTAGATACTGAAGTGACATTGGCAGCATTACAAAAATTCACTTAACATACTCGGCAGTGTTCCCCATTTAAAACCAAACCAGGATCATTTGCATCAATTCTACTGATTTTACAGGTAACAATGATAGAAAAGAAAATCACCAGTCCACCCTTAGGTCTGCCTCTTAATGATGGTGTGGCCGGGACATAGAAGGCCTTGTACCCTTCTAGAAAAAGATCACATTCAACCAGCCATGTCTCTTGTAGGCAGATAACTTTAAATTGCTTAATGTAGTTGACCCAGTTTATGTCTGCCATTTTTGCAGCCAACCCCGCAATGTTCCACGAGACAACATTGCTACCACAGTTTTTATCCTGTGAGTTCAGGATAGGTACCAGTTCATCTGAGATTGAGATGCCCTGACCCACAGGGATCTCATGTCAATCACACATGTCCAGGCCAGATAGAAGGTCGTACCTGTTCTGTGTGTTGATGTTAAACCCGGAATAAGGTTGGGCCAAAAAATTAGGTCTATTCTGTGTTTTGGTAACGTTTCCAAATCCCGTCGGGTTAACAATATTATACTGAGAGCGTCTATGGCCTGGATCTGAGTTTCAGCCACTGGACTAAACAACCTTTGTTGGGGGGAATTATGACAGAGATGGGCATAGAAGTACCCCAGAGGTCGGACACATATACTGCTCTCATTATATATCAGTGACGAAGCTCTTAAGAGAGCGGTGGCCACATGTTGGGGATGTTTGAAGTTCACAACAATGCAGTCTCCGCTTCCCATTTTTTTCGATGGGCCCACCCAAGTCACCCGCCTGACTGCCACTATCTGATCAAAATATGCAATTGGAAAGCCACAGTTTTTACTAAGCCATGACACTGTTTTGTTTTTAAGTGAGGCGTGAGACTCGTCATAGGGTGAGGCAGGATGAGTACCGCAGGGTGGGACATTAGTTAGGACTACCACAAATGGCGCACAGTCGGGCGGTTGGTTAAGATAGCGTTTACTCCTGTGAGGCCTACTATCTGTTCCCTGTCTTGAAACAGGGTTAGATTGAATCTGTGGATCCATTGTTATTTGAGTGGCTGGTGTGGTTGCTTTTATTGGAACCCTGCTCACGGTGGTAGGTACTGCCATCGTATTAGTGGAATTTGACTGCATTTTTCCCCGCACCATCCCTGCCTGTGTGCCTTCCCCAGGGTTATCCCTTAATCCAGTAACTGCAGCCTGGTACGAAGATACCAGGCCACCAAGCCTGGACACCTCAGCTGTTAGAGTGTCTATCTTGGTGGTTAAAGGTCTGATAGCCTCCTCTACCTTAGATTCCAATTTAGACTCGAGGTTTTTTATGAGGGCAACCAGTTGTACAATATTAGCATTTAAGTTATTCTCCTTGTTTCCGGTAAACACAAAGGGATTATTAAGTGGGACATTAAAAATAGCAGAATCTACAGCAGTAGTTTTTTTCTTCTGTTTCCCACCCCCTTTTATCTGTGTTCGCCTACAGTTGCGTACCGGCCTTATAGCTGGCGGAACTTCCTCCAAATCCTCACTGGATGTATCTTGGTGTTCTACATGGACCTCAGTCCTTACCACAATCGGTGTGACCGGGTTTTCTCTAGCAGCACCATTGACGCTGGCCTCTCCCTCAGCGTCCATCGCTATCAGAGGCGGCGTCTCAACCAGTGCTGTTGCAGGGGGCCCTTTCCCTAGAGATGCCCGACGTTCACTGTTGATCTGAGTGACTTTTTTTACCATGTAATTGTCAATAGTGCTATGGCCCGTAGCAGTTTTTCAATTTTTAGCCTTAGAAATCCTAAATAGAAACAATACGTGTTTAAGTTGCAATGCGACTATACATAAATGTTAAAAAGAATTAAAGTCTCACTTGTTACTTAAAAAAGAGGGATCAGTTCACGAAAACCAGGGTCCCGGGCCCAGCCCAGTCTCTTCAGGCCTCTGAGGGCCACGGAGGGCCCGCCCTTGTCCCGGGCTTCGCCCGGGCTCGTTCCCGCGCGCGTTCCGCGATGCGCGTAGCTGTTGGTCAATTTATTCCACCTGGCATGGGCGGGACAAGGAGGCGGTTTCAGGCCCTGGAGGATTCTGGTCAGTGTAGTCTACCAGCCTCTTTGCCTCAGTCCCCCTCCAGCTGCGAGCGTTTCCCGCGAAGAGGGAAACGCGAGTTGTAGCACTGGTGGCAGCGGCAACAGGAGTTCACAAAACGCAGGGTCCTAGCGAAAGAACAGTTCAGCAGCGCAACACTCCCAAAACGGCCAGCAAACAATTCCACAGGGTCGAAAGACAAGGGCTCCCGCAATGCGCGTAGCTGTTGGTCAATTTATTCCACCTGGCATGGGCGGGACAAGGAGGCGGCTTCAGGCCCTGGAGGATTCTGGTCAGTGTAGTCTACCAGCCTCTTTGCCTCAGTCCCCCCCCAGCTGCGAGCGAGTTGTAGCACTGGTGGCAGCAGCAACAGGAGTTCACAAAACGCAGGGTCCCAGCGAAAGAACAGTTCAGCAGCGCAACACTCCCAAAACGGCCAGCAAACAATTCAACAGGGTCGAAAGACAAGCGCTCCCGCATGCGCGTAGCTGTTGGTCAATTTATTCCACCTGGCATGGGCGGGACAAGGAGGCGGCTTCAGGCCCTGGAGGATTCTGGTCAGTGTAGTCTACCAGCCTCTTTGCCTCAGTCCCCCCCCAGCTGCGAGCGTTTCCCGCGAAGCGGGAAACGCGAGTTGTAGCACTGGTGGCAGCGGCAACAGGAGTTCACAAAACACAGGTTCCCAGCGAAAGAACAGTTCAGCAGCGCAACACTCCCAAAACGGCCAGCAAACAATTCCACAGGGTCGAAAGACAAGGGCTCCCCTGATTATATTAAATAATGATGACGAGCAGGCTTACTGCTGATTGTAGTTAATGTTGAGGCGGAGTAGGCTTACTGCTGATTGTAGTTAATGTTGAGGAGGAGTAGGCTTACTGCTGATTATATTTAATAATGATGATGAGCAGGCTTACTGCTGATTGTAGTTAATGTTGAGGAGGAGCAGGCTTACTGCTGATTGTTGTTAATGTTGAGGAGGAGCAGGCATACTGCTGATTATATTCAATAATGATGACGAGCAGGCTTACTGCTGAATGTAGTTAATGTTGAGGAAGGAGCAGGCTTACTGCTGATTGTAGTTGATGAGGAGCAGGCTTACTTCTGATTATATTTAATAATGATGACGAACAGGCTTACAGCTGATTGTAGTTAATGCAGAGGAGGAGCAGGCTTACTGCTGATTGTAGTTGATGAGGAGCAGGCTTACTGCTGATTGTAGTCGATGAGCAGCAAGTTTACTGCTGATTGTAGTCGATGAGGAGCAGGCTTACTGCTGATTGTTGTTGTTGAAGAGCAGGCTTATTGCTGATTGTAGTTCATGAGGAGCAGGCCTACTGCTGATTGTAATTGACGAGGAGCAGGCTTATGCTGATTTTAGTCTGTGATAAGGTGGCCTGATATATGATGTCCACTAGTTCTAGTGGGCACCTTGTATCAGTCCAAACAACCCCTTATGGTGAATTTGTTAAAGACAACCTTTATTGAAAGCTATCCTAGTGGTAGCTATGGAGAGCAGCCTTCAGGCTAAGTCTTGAAGGAATGTAAAGCAGCTTGTTTTACCAGTCGATAATCTCTTGAATGATCAAATGAAAAGACAATCACACCAGGTATATATTCGAAATATATGTATTTAAGATAACGCACACCCCTCTAGTCTCTTTATGAGACTGGATTTCGAAGTACTTAGTTTACAAGATATCAATCATCAGTAATAGCACAAATACACGTTTGGGCCCTAGGGGCATACCAAACCATATACCAAAAAAGTGTTATAAGAACCACGACTGGAATAGACACTAGGCCTATAGCCTGTAGAATCGCTGGGACCCCAAGGAACCACCCAAGGTAGTGACACAGGGGACCCACGGGGATTATATACAGTGTGAGCACACAACTGCGGGTTCCCGTTATCTTCTATGTGCAATGTCGGGGTTGGAAATTCAAAGATTAGGGACACTTCTAATCGAGTCAGGACCAAACCCCTTAGGGCTAGCACCCACGAGAGTACTGGAGTACTCGAGTTACCTCACCCAGGGAAGCCGGGTGCATAGGTGTCTTTTGGTGTCGGGTCGCGTCGTCGATTTCAATGGAAGCCTGCAAAGAACTGTTGCTGCCGTGAAGAGAAGTGTCCGAAGAGATCCAGGCCTGGATCTAGGATGTAAGGAACCTGAAAGCAGAGGGGACAGAGTCTGGGTCACTAGCCAGTGACCAAGGCCAGGATGGATCATGCCCACAGATGTCGGGTGCTTCAGGTGAGTTGATGGGTGTCTTGACTCTTCAGCCACGAGGTGCAGGAGGCGTTGATGAAGTCCACGAGCCGGATTCGAGCTGCCCCACGAAGTTTGTCGAGTGCTGTGGTGTCGGCGACTAGAAAGGACCCAACAAGCCTTGGCAACGGCAAGTCACTGGAGTTTAGAGAACAGACTGCGGTGCAGACCAGCAGTGTCTGAGGGACTCACACAGTGAGGGTAAGTAAGGGCAAAACTGGAGCAAACAGGAAAGCCCAAGCAGAAAAGGAGTTGCCTTTGTGGGGACCTGCTAGCCAACAGGCTAGTGATGGCAAAGGAGCCTTGAGCGGTCGCACTTGAAACTGGCCCACGGGTCACTCGTGGAGTGGAGGCCAACAATCTTCGGTGCAGGAGGTGCTCAAGGCTGGGGCTACTCGGAGACCAAAGCACAACTTTGAGGAAGCCCAGGAAGATGCTGTTGCTGCAAATGAACACGGTGTCCAGGGGTCATGGTTCCACGTCACCCACGATAGCCACGGGCCTCAGCTTTGCTGTGGACTCAGGGCAGCCTCGGGGAAGTCTGGAAATCCACCTCTGGTGATGCAAAGACTTCGGCGTCTGGCGGGAGCTTCAGCAATGCAGACCGGTCAGTTGCTTCTTTGGTGCCTGCCAAGCAGGGGAGTCACTCCTTGACCCCAAGGGAGATTTCTTCAGTCTTCTAGTTAAAGTAGAACGTCGAAGGTTCAGGATATATGTTGTAGAGTTTCGTCCAGGGTAATCTAAAATCTTAGGGACTGGATACCTATACTTATAATAAGCTTAGGGGATGGACTAACTCTAAGGCCCCACCTATGGGTGGGTTTGAAAATAGGGGTGGTTACTCCAATTTCCTTTGTCCAGTTTCACGCTAGAGCAGGGGCACGTAGCCCCTGCAACCGGTTTGAACTGAACTATGCACAAGGACACCAAATGTGCCCTCAGTGCAGGACTTCAAAGCACCAAAGAGTGCTCCCGCCCAGCCCCAATACACATCTGCCTGTCTGGGGAGGTGGTTACACCTCCCTGGGACAGGAAACCTATTGTCCAGGCCTCCATTGCCAGAGTTTCGGTCAGCAGCAGGAGGCCAGACCCGTGTCTGTGGCAGAGGCATCCATTTTGTGATGCCAGGGCTCAGGAAAGTCCTACCGGGTTTAGCCAGTGTGTACATGTCTCTCCCTCTAGAAGGGTGGAATGCTACCCCCGCCGCCAGAACATGCGGGGGTAGTATTCCAAAGCGTTTGACACCAAACACGACATGTTTTGATGCAGCCATCCTAAAGTTAGCATTTACTGCGAGGTTATACTGCACATAAGAGTATATGGTATGGCTGTATCACAGAACAGCCATAAGGAAGTATTTCCAAAAGCTGCAGAGGGGCTCAGCTCATGCTTGGGCACCCTCTCACATAAAACCAAGCACTCTGCCTTCAGGATTGTCAACCCCTGCCATAGGAGTGGCTTGTAGGTTTATATGTGTCTGTGTAAGGTAGTGATATAGGTAGCCTATACCACTGTAAACGGTGCAGGCACACCCTTACCCAGGTTGCAGTAGCAGACCTGTGGTGTCATTTTGGAGTGCTTCCCAGGGATGGCATAATACATGCTGCTGCCCCTGGTAGGCCTCTGAGGTACCTATGCCCTAGGTATATAGTATACCATATACTAGGGGCTTATAAGGCACTCCAGAATCCAATTAGATATGTCCCTCATGTACATGGAAACCATTTTAGAGAGGAAGCAGCTAGGCTGGGGTCCTGATTAGCAGGGCCACAGCCAGACTAAGGTCGAAAAACAGTGAAACACCAGCAAAAAGTAGGGTTACCCATGTGAAGCAGATCCTACTCTCCTACAGACCCTCTACCCAGAGGTCCAGAAACCTGACTGGTGGTGGCAAATGGTGAGTAGCCATTCAGTAACCACACCAGGGCGGGGTGTTATTCAGGGGGCATCACTAAGATGCCATCTGAGTGCTTTTTACATTAAATCCCACAGTGGCATCAGTGTGGGTTTAATGTGCTGAGAAGATTGCAACCAAACTTCCCAGGTTTTAGTAAAAACATTATGGAGCTGTGGAGTTCATAATGACCAACTCTCAGAACATATACTCTTTATGGCTTTACTGCACTTACAATGTCTAAGAATGGACTTAGACACTGTAGGGTTATAGTACTCATGCAATTGTATCCTCAGCTGTGGTCTAATGCACCCTGCTAGAGGGGTGGCTAACCTAGGCCACAGGCAGGGAATTACAGGCATGGCACACATGTGCCATGTCGACTCTTCCCTTTTCACGCACAGCTTGCAATGGCACTGTGTGGGTGCGCAGGTGCAGGGTCGCTAAGGGGGACACAATAGGTGCTCCAGCCCTTGGAGCCCTTCCCTAGTCTCAGTGCCCTTGGTACCTTTTACAAGGGGCTTACCTGTGGCCAGGGATGTGCCAATTGAGGGTACAAAGGTACAGTTTTGGAAAAGAACACAGGCCCTGGGAACCTGATTGGCAGGCACCCAGGGCACATCAAGTCAAAGTGCATCAAGTGTCAGTTAAAAAGTGGGGGTAACCATGCATAAAGGGCGCTTTTCTACACAACTCCCCAAACGAAAGAGGATAACATTAACCTTTCCTAAAAGAGTCTTAATTGTCTGAGTGGAAGAATCTTGAAAGGCCATCTGCATTGGCATGGGCAGTCCCAGGTTTATGTTCCACTATAAAGTCCATTCCCAGTAGGGAGATGGACCACCTCAAAAGGTTTGGCTGTTCACCTTTCATTTGCATTAGTCATCTTAGAGGTCTGTGGTCAGTTTGAACTAGGAAGTGAGTACCAAACAACAGATATTTTCTCAGCTTCTTCAAGGACCAAACCACAGCTAATGCCTTCCTCTCAATGGCACTCTAACGCTGCTCCCTGGGGAGGAATCTCCTGCTTATGAAAGCAACAGGTTGGTCTAGTCCATCATCATGGTCTGGGAGAGGACCGCTCATATCCCGAACTCAGAGGCATCAGTCTGCACAATGATTTGCTTAGGGTAATCTGGAACCATGGGTGGGAAGGTATCAGGGGCCTTCTTTAGACCAAAGGGCATTACAGTAAACTGGAAGTGCCCATCAGGTGTGGAGAATGCTGTCTATTCTTTTGCTCCAAGGGCCATGCCAATCTGCCAGTACCCTGCAGTTAAGTCAAAGGTGCTTAAAGTACTTGGCAGCCCTAACTTATCTATCAATTCATTAGCCCTGGGGATGGGGTGTGCATCTGTCTTGGTGAGAGCATTGAGACCTCTGTATTCCATACAAAACCTAATTTCTCCTTTTCAACCCTGTGGATGAGGTTTGGAGACTGGGACCACTAGGCTGGCCCAGGAACTCTCAGAAGGCTCAATGACTCCCACCTCCTACCATTTTGCTGACCTCAGCCTTGATGCTCTCCTTAACTTGGTCAGACTGGCGATATATTTTAGTTTTGACAGGCAAGTTGTCTCCATTGTCCACATCATGGATACACCAGTGTGTCTGACCAGGGGTTAAGGAGAAGAGCTGTGCATACTGTTGCAGGACCTGCCTACAATCATCTTGCTGTTGAGCAGAGAGAATCTCCGAGTAGACAACTCCATCTACTGACCCATCTTACGGGCTGGAAGAGAGGAGGTCAGGGAGAGGTTCAATCTATGTCTCCTGATCCCCATCAGTAATCATCAACATGTTTACATCCACCCTGTCACAGAAGAGTTTCAGGTGGTTCACATGTATCACTCTTTTGGGGAACCTGCTAGTGCCCAGGTCTAGCAAATAGGTGACCTCACTCTTTTTTTTTCTAGGATAGGGTAAGGGCCACTCCATTTGTCCAGGAGTGCCCTGGGTGCCACTGGCTCCAAACCCCACACCCGTTGCCCTGGTTGGAATTCTACCACTGCAGTTTTTTGGTCAAACCAGTGCTTCTGGAGCTCCAGGCTGGCCTCAAGATTCTTGGATGCCTTCTGCATGTATTCTGCCATCCTGGAACGAAGGCCTACCACATAGTCTACCACATCTTGATTCCGTGATGTGGTTTCTGCCATCCTTCCCCCACAAGAGAGAGTGGTCCCCTTACAGAGTGGCCAAACAAAAGTTCAAAAGGGGAAAACCCTACTTCCTTCTGAGCCACCTCTTTGTAGGCAAAAAACAGGCAGGGGAACAGCACATCCTATCTCTTTTCGAGTTTTTAAAGAAGACCCATTATCATGCCTTTCAATGTCTGTTGTGAACTTATAAACCCCTCCAAACTCATTCCACATGTGTGTCAAGTATGCAGATATGAAGTTGGTACCTTGGTCTGACACCACCTCCTTAGGAAACCCTACCCTGGTGAAGATATCTATGAAGACCTTGGCTACTGTAGGGGCTATAGTAGACCTAAGGGGAATGGCTTCAGGATATCTGGTAGCATGATCCACTGCCACCAGTATATATTTGTTTCCTGATGCTGTGGGAGTTTCAAGTGGAAGCACTATATCCACACCTACCCTCTCAAAGGTAACCCCAACCACTGGTAGTGAAATTAAGGGGGGATTTGGGTGTCCACCTTTTTTGTCACTGGCTAGACAGGTGACACAGGAGCTGACAAACTCCTTAATTGTTTGGGACATCTGGGGCCAATAAAAGTGGTTGACAAGTCTTTCCCAAGTTTTTGTCTGGCCCAGATGTTCAGCTGGAGGGGTGTCATGGCCTTCAATTGTGGGGCAGACCTGCTGCCCAAGGCACAGCTGTTCCCTAGAGGGTCCCCCTTGGCCCAAGAGCTCCAGCTCGTAAGGTTCAAGTTCCATGGGCAATGTTCCCTCTGGGGCTGACAAATCCTCTCCCTGAGGAGAGGGGTCCTTATATTTCTGCTGTATGGAATTTGTGTCACCAGTCTTCATACCTTTTCTTTTGGGAGGTTGGGCCATCCTCTCAGGTGCCAACTCTCCTTTTTCACCTTGAGCTACACATTGTTATCTTGCCTTTATACACGCTATCTCAGGGAGGCTTAGCATTGCTGCATGTGTCCTTCTTTCTCCCTCAGCCCATGCTGAGGTCACTAGATCATTACAAAGCAGACAAGGGACTGGAAGTTTTGAGAGACTGCTAATTGTTTCTGGCCGGTAGTTCCTCCCCAATCTAATGTTAACATAGTCAGTGGATGGACTACAGTGTCATTATCAGCAAACGTTACTGGGACAGATTTCCCAGTTACGAATTGTCCTGGTGAAACCAGCGATTCTCTCACCATAGTAACACTGGCTCCTGTATCCCTCAGGGCTTCTATACTTGACCCATTGACCTTGGGGTGCTGCGGATATTTATTTAAGTTTGTGGGCCATACAGCTAGGGTTGCCATATCTACCCCACCCAAGGAGACTAGTGTAGCTTCTGTGTGCACTCTGAGTTGCTAAGGGCACACCATTGATCCCATCTGGAGATTTGCCATTCGAGGTTTAGCTCGTGGGGGATAGGGGCTGGTTTGTTGTGACAGGCAACATCTCCAGTTTGGTGTCCCTTGTTATTACAGGGAAACACAAGGCCTTAGATCAAAGTTTTCCCCCTTATACCCACCAGTGGGCTGGGAAGATTTCTTGGGCCCACCCCCTGGAACAGGATTTTGGGGGCCTTTAGAAGACTCTTGGCTTTTATCTTTGGGCTTCTCACCCTCTTTCCACTGGGAAGGCTTTGTAACCCTTTTCTTTTGGTCACCCCCAGTAGCTGTCCTTGTCACCCTTGTCTTGACCCAGTGGTCCGCATTCTTTCCCAATTCTTGGGGAGAAATTGGACCTAGAATACCAGATACTGATGCAACTTTTCATTAATGCAATTACTTAATATGTGTTCTTCCATAAACAAATGATAAAGTCCATTATAATCTTGCACTTTACTTCCAGTCAACCAGCCACCTAGTGTTTTACTGAGTAGTCTACAAATTTCACCCAGGACTGATTCTGGGTTTTCTGAGCCCCCCTGAATCTTATTCTGTACTCCTCAGTTGTGATTCCAAATCCCTCAAATAGAATGTCCTTCATGTGTTAATAGGACTCAGCTTCTGCCCCACAAACACAAGGAGAACTGAGCACTGAAACTTTTCAGACACTCACCCCCGTTCACAGTCATGTGAAAGTCTTGCTTTTGGTGGGTCATTCCCACCAAAAGCGACCCCTGGAATGACCATTTTTGTTCCCAAGAGCTAGGTGCCATCCCCCTACCTATGCCGGTCGTGAAAAGCCTTGGCATAAAAGTTGACTCCGAGCTATCCATGACCAACCAGGTCTCCTCAGTGGTTGGTACCTGCACAGGCCTGATGCGGCAGTTGTGGAAACTTGATCACCTTCTTTCTACCACCTCACTACAGATGATAGTATCAGCCACCATCATCTCGAGGCTGGACTATGGCAATGCCTTATATATCGGCCTTCCGCAGAAACGTATTAACAGACTACAGGTGGTACTGAACGATGCGGCTAGGCTGATTTTCAGGCTTCCAAGAAGGTCTCATGCCACCCCGCTGTTGTGCAAGTTGCACTGGCTCCCCGTTAGGCAGAGAGTAAAATTTAAGGGCCTCTGTATTGCCCACAAAGCAATCTATGGCCAAGCTCCAACCTATTTTAAAGAACGCCTCGAGACCTGTGTCCCAGCCAGT
Source organism: Triturus cristatus (assembly GCF_964204655.1). Lineage (NCBI taxonomy): Eukaryota > Metazoa > Chordata > Amphibia > Caudata > Salamandridae > Triturus > Triturus cristatus. Next base: position 1,694,670,002 of record NC_140591.1, read on the forward strand.
ACATTGAGGTCCTCAGAGGCCTGTCGCCTATCCCTCCCACGGTATAACACCACATCAAAAGGGGACAGAGCCTTCTCCTTCCACAGCTATGGAACCAGTTACCTGAACATCTCCAAAAGGAACCCACTCTCCTCTTGTTCAGGAAGCAGCTTAAAACGTTTCTGTTTAGAGAGGCCCTGAATACGGTCTAGCTCCATATCCATGCACTGTTTATGACACCGTTTAGTAGCTTCTGGCCACTCTCCTCCAAGCACTAAGAGACCTGCCGGTGATTAGGCGCTATGTAAATACCAGTTAACATTAACATTAACAGATCTGGGTTGAATCCATCATCATTCTTTAGCTTGCTTCGCCACCCCAGTTCAGACACAGCTATATGCAAATCAGTCTTGACCCTATGCCTCATGGGAACAGTCCACCCGAAATGCCAAGCCATGTCTTCCCTGGACCGGACACAATCATCCTGGGTCCGGTTTCGGGCTAACAGCCCTCATCAGCCAGGCTAGCTTGAATCCAGTGGCAAAGTGAGCAAAGGACCCATGTCTGGGCATACCCTGCCAACTTAGGGCGAACAAAGCAAACACAAGGAGATGATGGACGGAGCACTGGAAACCGCCCAAAACCGGTTCCAGGATGCATATAGCTATGTCTGAACTGGGGTGGTGAAGTGAGCTAAAAAATGATGATGGATTCAACCCAGATCTGTGACTGGGTTTGAGTGTCTTAAAAGTTTCAGCACTCCGTCCATCATCTCCTTGTGTTTTCTAGGCTCAGGAGTCTGTCCCTGCACTTACCAGTGAACAGTTCCCAGAGGACTGCCCCCGCTGAGTCTTTCTCACCTTTGGATTACAAAAGCCCTCTCGAAGGCTGTGAACCATTTGTTGATGTCATCACCATCTTTAAATTTAGTGACCATCTCTTTGGGGATTTTAGGATCATAAGACCCTTCCTTCTTTTGGTTATTTGAATTGCTTCCACCATTTATGGGTCCTAGGCTCATCTCTGCTCTCTCATGACCCCTGGACACCGTGATGTTTTGCAGCAACAGCATCTTCCTGGACTTACTCGAAGTTGTGCTTTGGGCTCTGAGTAGCCCCAGCACCTCCTGCACTGAAGATTGCTGAACCCATGGTTTTTTCAGTGAATTTCAAAGGTTTTTTAAATGCTAATTTCTAACTATAACATCCCTGAAACCTATTTTTTTTTCAGTGAATTTCTAAGGTCTTTCAAATGTAAATTTCTAACTATAACGTCCCTGAAACCTATGTTTTTTTCAGTGAATTTCTAACATTTTTTAAATGCTAATTTCTAACCATGCCTACAGAGGTAAGAAATGTGCAGAAAGAGGAAGAAAGGTGCAGAAAGAAGCTAGAGATATGCGGAAAGGACCAACAGAGGTGCAGAAAGAGGCCTTGTTGCAAAGTCGTCCTGTGCCCTGGGCACCCCCTAACTTTTTTCTGGCTGGTACTGGTGGTAACTGACTCTGACTGACCTGGGGCAGAAACAGGCAGAAGAGGTGCAGAAACAGGCAGAAGAGGTACAGAAGGAGGGAACAGGGGTCCAGAAAGAGAGAAGAGGGGTGCCAAAAGAGGCAAGAGGGGGAAAAAATTTGCAAGAGAGGTGCCTAAAGAAGCAAGAGTTGTGCAGTAAAAAACAACAGAGGTGCAGAAGAAGACAAGAGGGGTTCAGAAGAGGCAAAAGAAGAGCAGAAACAAGCAAAAGAGATGCGGAAAGAGGCTAGAGGGGTGCAGAAAGAGGCAAGAGAGGTACAGAAAGAGGCAAAAGATGTGCAGGAAGAGGGAAGAAGGGTGCAGAAAGAGGCAAGTGGGGTATAGAAAGAAGCAAGAGAGGTGTAGAAAGAAGCAAGAGAAGTGCACAAAGAAACAGAGGTGCAGAAAGAAGCAAGGGTAGTGCAGAAAGATCCAACAGAAATGCAGAAATAGGCAAGAGGGGTGCAGAAAGAGGCAAGGGAAGTGCAGAAAGAAGCAAAAGAGGTACAGAAAGCGGCAAGAGGGGTACAGAAATTTGCAAGAGAGGTGCAGAAAGAAGCAAGAGTAGTACAGTAAAAAACAACAGAGGTGCAGAAGAAGGCAAGAGGGGTTCAGAAAGAGGCAAAAGAAGAGCAGAAACAAGCAAAAGAGATGCGGAAAGAGGCTAGAGAGGTACAGAAAGAGGCAAGAGAGGTACAGAAAGAGGCAAGAGAGGTGCAGAAAAAGGAAAGAAGGGTGCAGAAAGAGGCAAGTGGGGTACAGAATGAAGCAAGAGAGGTGTAGAAAAAAGCAAGAGAAGTGCAGAAAGAAACAGAGGTGCAGAAAGAAGCAAGGGCAGTGCAGAAAGAGTCAACAGAGATGCAGAAATAGGCAAGAGGGGTGCAGAAAGAGGCACGGGAAGTGCAGAAAGAAGCAAAAGAGGTACAGAAAGAGGCAAGAGAAATTCAAAAAGAGGCAGCAGAGGTGCAGAAACACGCAGAAGAGGTGCAGAAAGAGGGAACAGGGGTGCAGAAAGAGAGAAGAGGTTTGCCGAAAGAGGCAAGAGGATTGCAGAAATTTGCAACTGAGGTACAGAAAGAAGCAAGAGCAGTGCAGTAAGAAACAACAGAGGTACAGAAGGAGGCAAGAGGGGTGCAGAAGGAGGCACAAGCAGTGCAAAAAATACCAAGAGACGTGCAGGAAAAGGGAAGAAGTATGCAGAAGGAAGCACGAGGGGTGCAGAAAGAAGGAAGAGAAGTGCAGAAAGAAGCAACAGTGGTGCTGAAAGAGGCACGAAGGATACAGAAAGAGGCAAGAGTTGTGCACAAAGAGGGAAGAGAGGTACAGAAGGAGGTCCCCCGGTAAGCCTGACTTGGGATCCAGCAATCCCTGACCTACCTCAAGCTTCAGACCATCGCCTGCAGCCGCAACCTGAGGGTTCCCCTGACCACGGCTGGAGCTGGTAAAGAAAACCCAACACCTCAAGACACCCCTGCACCTGACGCCCCATGGACATGGGTTTCCCAACATATGGTGTCCAGGCATCCCCCAAGAATCCAACCTACCTCACCTGCCAGTGGTCACCTTCAGGAATCCTCCTTGCCCGAGTCTGCAGACTTTTCTTAGAACCGGAGATCTCCATTGTAAACCACAGGGCTCTCAATGTCTTCCTGGCACTCTGCATCCGGCCGCCCCGTGCTACTGGTGGTGCTTCTCCTGTGCTGATAGTGGGCCCTGCTGTGCTGATCCTAAATCCAGGAGCTTTGCTCCCACACCTGAGTGGCCTGCTCTTAAGCAGTCCCTGAGCAATGGCCCCCTAGGCCTATTGGCTTACATTGGACACCGGCAGTCTGCACCCAGCCGCCATAGTGCTGCTGGTGGTGTGAATTGAGTGCCTAAGTGAACCTTGGGGAACCTTGGTTCTAATCCCCAAAAGCTATTCTTGCAGGACGTTTACTTACCTGCAAACCGATAACCTTCTTTTCTCCCATAGGAACTTGACTTTTTTGTGTGAAAACAAAGTAACCTTGCTTTAAACCCAAAAGTACTGTACTTACCTGCATATTGTAATATTTTGTGTGTCATATCTCCGCTTATCACCTCAAATACTCAAGTTAACTGAAAAGTAATCTAAAAGTAATCCAAAGTACTTTTTATGTATTCTAAACTGTCATAAAAGCAAATGCAAACCTGTAACGATTCCAATTCCATCCGCAATTGCATTTGTGAGTACAGCCTTGCATTTGAAAGTGTATTTTACTTACCTGTGCCAAGTCCTGCTTGATTCCAGAAATAAAACATAAGTATACCTTTGTATACTTACCTAATTGGCCTGAATTCTGTCTCTCAGTGTGTGCCATCAGCCTTTATTGAGTGAATACAATACATGCTTAACACTCCCTCCTGATAAGCCTGACTGCTCGACCACACTACCACAAAGAGAGCTGTTAGTGATTATCTAATTTAGCCTCTGCTATACCTTTGGGGATCCACTGGACTCTCTGCACACTATAGCTTACTATAGTATAGTATATACAGAGCCAGCTTCTTACATAGGCGAAGCATAGAGCAGAGTGGTGTAGAGGGGAGTGGAGTGTCGTACAGTGGAATAGCATAGAGTGTAGTGACATAGAATGGAGTAGCATAGAGTAGAGTGATATTGAATGGAGTAGTGTACAATGTACTAACATAAAGTGGATTGTCATAAAGTGGCCTATAGTCAGGGCCACTGGAATTATGCAGCAGGATAGGGCCAAATCATGCAGCAAGGTTGCGTAAATTATGCAGCAAGAAAGGGCAAATTATGTAGCATAATGCGACACATTTTATAATTGTATTACTTCATTATTTTGCCATTTCTAAACTTGGTAATACCCAAATATAGCATTTAGCAACATAAAGGTGGCCAGTCAAGCTTTGCCAAGGACCTTGAGCTGCGCTGCAACAGGTGTCAATGCATGTTTAGTAACTTTTGAACTGTTTGATCTAGAAGCTATTTTTTTCAAAATCTGCAGATAATGAAGCAGATGGTGGATTATGTGGCAAATGCGGTAGTTGTATAATTATGCAAAACTCACTGAGGCCGCACAATCACATAATTCCAGTGGACCTTTGTATAGTGGAGTGGCATAAAGAGGAGTGGCGTACACTGGAATAGCTTATAGTAGAGTGTTGTACAGTGAAGTGGCATTGAGAATAATAACTTAGACTGTAGTTTTGTCGAGTGGTGTTGCATACAGTGAAATAGAGTACAGTAGAGTAGTGTGGAATGGAGGGCATAAAGTGGAGTGGTGTAGACTGGAGTGTGATAGAATGGAGTGGCATAGAGAGTAATAGCGTACAGTGGAGTTGTGTGGAGTAGAGTGGAGTAGCATAATGTGGATTTGCGTAGAGTGGAGTGGAGTGGCATAGAGTAGAGTGGCGTAGAGTGGAGTGGCACAGACTGAAGTGTGGTAATTGAAACAGACAGCGTGAAAGTGTGCAAACTGATGTAGATTTAATGTGTCTGGAATATACTTTGTGAGGTGTAAATGGTAATTCTTGGTAGTATGTGTGAATAGTGAAAGTAGTTTTAAAGTTCTAAGTTTTATAAAAATGTGTTATATATTTACACCGTGGTAAATAGATGGTATACCACAGTAAGTTTGCGGCTTACCAGGGTACATCGTGGATGACAAGCCAATATGTGATTGCCTAAGCCTGTGTTTACCAAAGATAAAAGGCAACTTTTAGATATGGAGTTTCTGGTTGGCTAGGGTATGCACCTCAGCCAGGCAAAACCCACCACTCTAGTCAGGATAAGGGAGTTACACACCCTAGATAACCCCTGCTCACCCTCTTGGTAGCTTGGCAGAGCAGTCAAGCTTATTTACATAGGCAATGTGTAAAGTATTTTCTCAACACCACACACACCAGTGACACACAACATACACCACAAAAGAGAATCCACACAAGGTTATATAAAAAAATATATTGTATTATATATAAAACACATAGACCACAATCACATAAATCACGTTTTAAAAGTGGCATTTTCAAACACAGAATTTAGAAACCACCTTTACTAAAATGTTTGTTAATAAATTCAGAGATCAGAGAGCCTAAACTCTATTTTCAGATCTTGCCCCTATTGAAAGTTACACATGTAAAATGTTACAGTGTAGCCCCAATGATAGCCTGTGGGACAGACAGAGTTTCCTTAGTGAATAATGAAATACACAGTAATCCACTATCAGGACATGAAACACACATCAGTACTGTTGTCTAGTTCCTATATTACCTTTACAGGATCTGCACAATTTGGATAACATAAACTGTGGGTTTTGTGGCAGACTGATTCTGTGCACCCCCACTGGATATGTTAGCCTGTCTATATCAGCTAGCTCACGTTGCCACTAGAATCTCCTCTTATCGGGGAGAGAATAGTCTTTGGCAACCTCAGAACATGACAACCCTGATCCCCCAGGATCATGGAAACAATATACTACTTTTCACTCAGTCACTCATGCTCACTGAGTTTGTCTCAGAGATACACAGAATAAACAGGCTGGGTGTTTCAATAAGGATTTATCGAACAGTTGTTATTCTAGTGTAGAATAGATGAGCTGCAACAACCATTAGACAGTAGCCGAGATATATGATTAGCAATACTACAAAAGTAAAGGAATGGTATAGTTCTAACATCTTGCAGTAATCATGAATATATAGAAGTACATAGAATACATGATAATAAGTGCAAACTCCTACGATGTCTCCCTAACTAGATGTACCTAAATGTACCTAGCTTCTGTGTATATGTTATGTCAAGAATCCCTCTAGGATCTAGTCCACCCCATTACCAGAGACTTAGACAATGAGGGCCCCCGTCCCGTTCTCGAGTTGGACACCCCGTGAGGGATGTTAGACCACTGATAGCTGGAGCGTCTGCATGCAGGAACCTCAGAGTCTCTGGTCAGTGTGTTAGCCGGGAAGTCACGGTCTCCTCTGTCTCTCTAAGCAAGACATGATGTATATATACCCATTGGTCTCCCCAGGTGTCCTACCTTGCTGTGTTACTGTGTCAGCCTAAAGGATGACATCGGCCCTGAACTTTATACAGAGATATTATACAGGAGATGTCAGTACTGCTGTTAGTCCTGCTGTGCTTCCAAGAAGCCTCATGCATAATCTATAAGATTCAAACTAGGGAAAAACCCGCGTTCTGAATGCAGTGTTGTATCTAGGTGAAAGGTCAGTGCCTAAGAACCGTTTTGTATGTAATGTAGGGAAGAATGTAGGTGAAAGGTTGTGATGTTACCTGCGTCTATATGAGGTACCTATACGGAATATAACAGTACATGTCCTACCTTTTACATATACTGCACCCTGAAAATGGGGGTACCTTGGGCCACCCTAAGAGGTGCCTTACATGTAAGGAAAGGGAAGGTTAGGGCTGGGCAAGTGGGTACACTTAGAAGGTCAACATGGCAATTTACAACTGCATGCACAGACACTGCAGTGGCAGGTCTGAGAAACATTTACAGGGCTACTCATGTGTGCACAACTAGTGCTGCAAGCCCACTAGTATAGTTTGATTTACAGGCCCTGGCACACACTGTGCACTTTACTATGAATTTACCACTAAATCAAATATGCCAATCATGAATAACCAATCATAATCACAATTTACACGGAAAGCATATGCACTTTAGCACTGATCAACATTGGCAAAATGCCCATAATCCTATAGTCAACGAAAACAGGGTCAGAAACATAGGAGGCAAAAGGCAAAACTTTTAGGGATTAACCTGCAAAAAGGGCGAGGTCTAACAGCAGATTTGTCATTTTTAGCACAGTATGACTGCATTCTGCATTTCCCTGTGTTCTACATTAGGATGTTGTGCAGCGCCAGAGCCTCCAACTTGGTAGCTGAGGATCAGGGTTTGAATCTCTGCGTCGGCTCAGCATCCTGTGATTCTGGGCACATCACTTAATCTCCCCCATGGACAGCTCCTGGATACCCGCATGGGTGATAAGCTGTGCTCTATCGAAGACTGTAACCAAAAACACAGCCAAATTGTATTTATTTTAAGTGCTGCAGCACTTCTGAGGCAGTACCGCTGTACCCCGTACATTTAAAAAAAATATGGAAACTATAAATGTTTTTCCATACCTATAACCAGTTTCATAAAGTGGTAATAGGTAGGGAAAAATATCAAAACTAATACTTACTTCTACAAAATGCCAGAAAAACATAGCAAAATTACCACAACTACACATATCAAGAACTTAAAATAGCTTACAACTTAAAAACTACTTACCCTACATACCTACAATACCCAAAATGATCATCAATGCACCATGAAGTGTAATCCTGCCAAATTTAACTAACATCTGTCCAGCCGTCTACATGATCTGCAATAGTACAAAGTCTATAGAAAATGCATTGGTGCCCGAGCACGTTTCTGGACCCTCCCTTTTTCTTTGCACCTGCTTGATAAATTTCTGCAAAACATTGCATACTTCAATCAATGTAGAAAGGGGAATAGGTCTGAATATTTTCGTAGAGATTCATCAAATGGGTGCAAACTTATTTATATTCAAGAATCAGTGGAATTTCTATCTCTAATAACCCTAACTATAACTACAGCGTGGATACCATAATTCACCATTTATAGTTATCTCAAGTAACATCAGTGATGTCATTTCAGATGTCATCAGTGATGTCACTGACCATGTCATGAATGATGTAATATGTGACGGCATCAGTAGTGCATTGCGGGGGTGCGAGTTATAGTTAGCTCAACTAACTTTAACGGCCGAATTTCTCTGGTTTTGTATGAGTGAAATGTCCAACTAACTATAAAGTCCCTGAAACCTGTGTTTTTTTCAGTGAAATTCAAAGTTTTTAAAAAAAATACTAATTTCTATCTATAACATCCCTGAAACCTATGTTTTTTCAGTGAATTTCAAAGGTTCTTTAAATGCTAATTTCTAAATATAACGTTCCTGAAACCTATGGTTTTTTCAGTTAATTTCAAACCTTTTTTAATGCTAATTTCTAACGACATTTTGAGCGTACACAGCTGAAAAGTATTTTTAAAGATTATCATCCCTTGAAGATTTTATAATATAAACAACGGAATCCAGGCTGTTATAAGTAGCAGTGATATACAGATTTCTAAAACGATTGCAACAAGGGACCCTATCTAAAGAAGGAATAGCATATAAGGGGCAATATTTTCGATTTTATCAGATTTTGTGGACTCTGAGCTGGAAATATGCCATGCAGATCAAGCGAATTGATGTACAAATAATAGTAAAATGGAATGAGGATTTGGTACAAAAGGCAACTAAACAGTGCAATAAGAGAGATGTATGCTTGTCTTGAAAAAGATGGAAAATTAATAGAACCATCGAAACACGTCGACGCTTTTTCTTACGTAATCCGTGGAACTACCTTATTCTGCAGATATGGACAATAGATTGTATCCAGGATTAGCCAGACAATTGTTCAGACCGGATATGTTGTTTTATGACAAAATGTACTGTCTTTTTGTTTCTCTCTGTTGATTACAAAATCACGACAATGAACTAGCTAATTAGTCATTTACGCAGTATTCCTGCATTGGCACATTTATGTTACACAATAGATAGAAGATCGGTGAGTGAGTAAATTAATTACTCGTTTGACTTGACTGAGAGCGCCCAGCCGTCAGAACTATTAGAACCCCCCCTGACGGCTACCAGTAATGTAATTAATTTACTCACTCACCACTCTTCTATCTGAATAATTGATGGAGGGCTGATTTCTATTGATTTTCTCACCGCAACGACTTGGACCTACGGAAACCAATGGTTGCCGCGAACAACACCAGCCGCCTACTTGGCTAAGCGGGACAGGTACCTATCCTACGTGGACACCACCTTAAGCACCCTTATTTACTTAGGAAGATTGATGCATTTTGTGCACGTTTATGTGCTAATCGTCCCCAGAATTCCTGTCCTGAAGGGACCCAGTATCACAAGAGGGTTGAAACGTTGTCGCTTACTAGAGAGAGAGAGCCTAAGAAAACTAAAAAAGTTTTGCAAAAATTGATCGTACTACATTTCCTAAGAGCTCTTCTTTTTAAAATACCAATAACCACTGCTGCTTCTCCTCTTTTTTATTAACAATATATATATCACACTTTTTTGGTTATGGTCGCACCACTGGGGGTCACACAAACACTACGAAATATGAAAATGTATATAGCGTAAATACACAACTGAATATTCCGTTTATGCTTTTTCTGTACTTTTGAATATCGTAATGCAAAATAAATTACACCCACTTCGGCTGAAGTGAGTACAGTTGCAATACTTCTTCTGTGGGCTTCTATAAAAATTGCTAGAATATTAAAATACCTAATTGAATTAAGGTTCCATCCTATATGTTTTTCTGTCTCTGCTTCATTCATGCAAGGTATACTATTTCTTGCAGAAACTGTAATAATTGAATTAATGAGTTCTTTTTGAACATTGTTTTTGCTTATTTAGCAACACCCAGTTCGCAAGGACATAGAGGTCGCTCTTGTCTCTTTGTGAAAATCTGAGAAAAGTAAGCATAAGTGACTGAGCAAAAGATACCGTATTGTTTTCCATGATACCTGAGGAATCAGGGTTGTCATGTTCAGTGGTTGCCAGAAACTACATACACCGCTGTAGAATGCAGGGGGTGGTAGTGGCATCGCATAGCTAGCTAGTCTTTTGGCTGACTCATCCTGTGGGGGTGTCCAGAGTCTGTCTGCACACCAAACCCTCAGTTTAGCTCATCCGAAACATGCAGGTTCGGGGAAGGCCCTAGGAACTACAGAACATGGCACTGCCACTGTTGGTTCTCATATTAACAGTAAAATCTGAGTAGTTCAGTTGTGCTTCCTCAGACAGCCCTACTCTCACTTTTCAGAGACGTCTGAAGTGGGAAGGATTATCCGCCTCGGCTGAGCAGGTACATTGTTTTATCTGCTGAAGGTCTAGACAAGCTTGTAAGGATTAGAAGTTCCCATATTGTGCTAAACGCTACCTCTTAAAAACTTTACTTTCTTCTCCTTTCAATATGACTGAACCTGCGACTGGCAGTGAAAGTTCAGACGGAGACGAATTTCCTAACACTCTTAAAAGCACAGAAAACTGTCAACAAGCAGTAACTATGAGATTGTTATAACGTGGCGTACCTGCAACAGATGGCCATGCTACTTTCGTGATTAAGGCATGTGAGGTGTTTGGATCAGAGGTATTCTGTTCTTGGGTAAAACTCCCGCCTGCAGATCCACAGACACCTTTATTCCACGATATATTGAAGTGGATCCACGAGAAGAATACATCCCATACGAGGACATTGAAGTCCTGTTAACTTATCAGCAACATAAAAGCTGGTTAAAAGGCGCCCTAAAGCACACAACTCAGTCCTGTGACTTGGTTCGCCCAGCACAGAAGGAGGGACATGGCCGGTCTTAGCGACTTACTCTCCGCATCCTGAGATAAACACACTCCCAATAGGCGACATGTGCACACTTTACATAGAAGCAGTCAATCTATACAGAAACATTGTCCAGTTCATTATGCGAACACTCACATTACAACCGGCGAGAGCTGCTCCACCTGGTATAGTTCAGACTCAACACAAACCAATAATTAGTCTACAGACACTAAAAGCAATTATGTGTGCGTTCCCATCAAAGAGGGATCAAGTACTATTCTGGATTGCTAAAAAAAGCACACAGTTGGAAGCAGTATTTTTCCATACGGGTCCGCAGGAAAAACACAGAATGTTAACAATTTGCTTGCCAATGGGAATGGTTTCCTCACTTGAGGGTCGTACAACTTGGGGAACAATCTTTGCTGCAGTTTAGGTTAGAATACACGGTTCCCCTTCCATAGCAGTTCTTCAAGAAGTATTGAAACAGATACAGAATGAGAACGGGGCAGGAGCTGCCCTGGACTTGGGGATGAAACTGATGGGTAATTTTGACCAAGTCTTGGCAATTATACTGAGCAACATCAAGGTGGAAGCAGCAGCTGTGGCTATACGTCAACGCTTCAGGGAAACAACTCCTGCAAATCAGGAGCATGCATTACCTAAAATTATCGAAGAAACCTAAGCTTCACTAGGAAGAGACAGTTTGGGAGCCAAACCATGGAAAACACAAGTGGTGAGTAATTCTGACAAGGATAACTCAAGGCAAGCACCCACTTCTTCTAAAAAGAAATGGGATAACAAAAAACAGAAGATCGACCAAAAGGAAGAAGGGAAACACATTGAAATTCAGATTTCATTATCAAACAGGAAGAGGAACCTAAAACAAAGACTCAGTTCAAGAAGACAAAAGTAGCTGGGTTAAAAATAAGACGTGCCCAGGTTACTCAGGACTCAGCTTGTTGTTTTTTCATCTTTACATCTGCAATTTTTACAAATTGGCTGTTTATCTGTATCGGTCTCGTGTTCTCAACATGTCTGTAATATCCATTTCTCTTACTGTCTTCACGCTTGTGACATTGCGGTTTTCACTCAATTGTTGGAACTTAAGCACAGACCCATTTAGGTCTGTAGAGGTTTTAACGCCATTCTTTCGTCCCTCATTTGTTACGTCAGAAACTCCTGATTTTGCCCTTTTCTTTGTCTGTGAACCCTGTACCCCACCCTCTCATTACTCCTTTTTCTTTTCTCCCCTTCTCTCTTCCATTGGGTTCTCCACCACCATTTTAGTTACGTTTGTGATTAGTTTTTTCGCCAGTAATTGACCTTTGATTTATTGTCACTCCACCTTTATCGAATTCATGTCACCCTTCCCCCTTTTTCCTTGCCATAATTTTGATTTTATCATTATATTGTTTCCCAGCCCTGAAGAGTCACAGATTTTTATCTGATGACGAAACATGTGTCGGCTTGCGCTCTTTGTATTGATGGACTCATCTTGAATTAAAACATCACTCACATTATATTGATGTTGAACTATATTGATTATTCTGTGAATATCTTATTCAGTATAAACGTGTGCACAGGACTTGTCTATAATTGTTCTGGCATTGACTTTCGCCCACACCTTACACAGGGGTTTTGGGTCTTCTCCTGACCTGTTTGCACCGTGAAGCCTTTTGTAGAAATAAAAGGAAAGTCTCGTAGACATGCTCTTGAGGTTGTAGTTTATTTCTTAGTTATGTCCTTACAGGTTCTTATGTAAGTCTTTAAGTAAGCCCCACCAGGAGCAGCCTCCTGGCTACTCAGCCCATCTTCCACAACTGCCACTCTAACCGTCCCAACATTCCCAACATTCTACATGACATCACATAGCTGGGGAGAACAGCAGGGCAAGGGAAATGCACTACAGTAAAAGCAGATTACTACATATCTCCCCCCTTTAAATAATAATAAAATGAATTAGCATAGAATTCTACAAGCACAGTAAAAGAAGATAAACATTAAGCAAGAAATACACTGTAAATATAATAATAAAATTCACAAAATGAATTAGCATACAATTCTATAACCGTAGTAAAAGGAAGATAAACATCTAGCAAGAAATCTACTGTAAATATAATAATAAGTAAGTATAATCAAATAACAAGAAATATAGAATTCTATGTATAGGGGAAATCCTCCTCCCTAAACAAATGGCAGGACCAGGGAGATTTACATGCCCTCTACTGCATACACACTTCACCTACTGGACAGGGGGAATCCTCCTCCCTAAACATACCATTGCGCATAACCAATAAAATAAAAATGTTGTCCATTGCGCACTTCAACCTTATGTGACAACTAGAGATACCCATCAAACACACAGCTAACTAACAATATAAAAGGGTAGCGAGATTGAAACACTAATGCTAGGCACAAAAGAAAAACCAACTAGGGTAGAATCAGTGTAAAGGGTGTGCACTACCCTCACTGTAGATTAAAATAGAGTGTGTGAAGACCAGCTTCAACACAACAAATACCCACCAAACCAAACAAAGCCTAGTACCCTAAAAAGGGGAAATCCACCTCCCTCTACATCCCAGTTACCACCAATTGGCGTAAAGGGGGAATCCACCTCCCTCTACATCCCAACCACTTCCAAAATTAACGTAAAGGGGGAATCCACCTCCCTCTACATCCCAACCACTTCCGAAATTAATGTAAAAGGGGAATCCACCTCCCTCTACATTCGAGTTACCACCAATTGACATAAAGGGGGAATCCACCTCCCTCTACATACAAGTTACCTCCAAAAACAATGTAAAGGGGAAATCCTTCTCCCTATACATATCAGTTACCTCCGAAATTAAGGGAAATCCTCCTCCCTATAAAACACATTAAACTACTACGCAGCGCAAATGAAAATAATGACCATACGCTGCAAATAGCACTGGGTCCTAAATAATGGGCACACTCTAGAACAAAAAATAACACCGGCCCACAACTTCACATAATACCCCAAAACATCAATATATGCCCTTCTATACGTAAAAGAACTGAAATACTCACCCCCGCAGTGTTAAATAAGCATCAGACCCCAAAACACATTTTACAACATTTAAAATAATCAAATTACAAAGTGTTGCTCTAGTGAGCACGCTAACATTTCAAAGCATCACCATCTTCCTTCCAAAGCTCTTCAAATGATTCGTGTGTCTCTGGTTTCGCCGTGTTTCTTTTCTTTCCTTAAAGTGAATTAGTGCACAAAACGTGGACAAAATGTTCTTTGTCTCTCTGTCAATAGTGGAATTACACACATTACCCTCTCTGAAGTTGAAGGTAGTTGCTTGCCATGTTTTCCGTTTTAATATGTGAATAAAATCCATAAGGTACCCCTTTTAACACTTCAGTGACGCTACTATTTGTGCTTTAGAACATCACCATCACAACAATCACTGCTCCGATTCTTGGCTTTCCAGATTGTGACCATTCACTACTTTATTCTATGAAAATGAGCCACAGATAAGATACTTGAAAAGTCCACAAGGTGGCGCTGTTGTCACATATTTAACACTGTCACTGCGAGATATTCACAAACGAGAGAAATGTAACCCACATCCGATCACTTGTAAATTCTTTTGTTCCTTTCCAACAACAGTTTGCCATGAAGATGTTAATTAAAACATGCCAACTTCACAGCAAAAAGCTCACCTTATCGCTGCATGAGTGCCTCCATTCATTTCTTAGAAATTTGCATTAAGGGAGTTCGCACCATCCTCTGAACTGCCATTACAATGCCGCTGGAACATAACTGTCCGCGCCTCACAAAGTAAATTAATCTTTGAGCCGAGGCTTTACAATGTGTTCCAGTAACCATAGGAACAAATGACAATATGGCTGCTTCACGTTATGAAAAGCTGCGTGATGACGTGTCCACCCTAGCAACACAGAAAGCATTATTTTACCGTGACGATGCACTGCCTCTTCACCAACACCCACGGAGATTCCAATGCGTCATCAGTAGGAGGATGACAGCACCAAAGGAAGGATCTCTCACCACAGCAACGGTAACAAGGAGTTTGATACGTTTTTTTTAAGGAGTTTTACACGCTTCACCTCTCTCCAAATGTTGCCGATGCCCAGTTCCCACTCTCTCAGCTGACTCATAAATTATTCATAGCTTGTGATCTAAGCCAGTAAATTGCTTCGGAAACACGCTCCTTTAAAATATCTCAGTTTAAAATTATAACATGCACATTTCACGCTTGCTGGTCTCTTTTCTGACTTGTCATGTCGAGTCAATATTCTTTTAACCATTTTTTAAGTGATTTAAACAGCAACAGTCTTTAGTAACTGACAGGACGTCTTGATTCAGAGTTGACAGCAGTGCCCACAGTCAACAGTCATCTCCAAAACACTGGGGCTCGATGTGTGCCCCCGACTATTATACTTCACAGTGAAACATTTCTGACACTCTTGGATATAGGACGATTGGGTCAATGCTTAAATGTTGCAGGGCTTTACAATTACTGCTCTTGATGCAAATCTGGCACATAGAATAATTTAGGGCGACCGTTGTCATGGTCACTGGTGGGGCAGGTGCCAGATAATTTAAATGGTTCAATGTCTTCAATAAAATTTGTACCTTCAGTTGCAGTTCCAAAATTTCTTCTTTACTCCACGCGTAAGTTCTTCGCCTTTAAAATCGTCGCCAATGTAGAAATAAAAGGAAGTCTCGTAGACATGCTCTTGAGGTTGTAGTTTATTTCTTAGTTATGTCCTTACAGGTTCTTATGTAAGTCTTTAAGTAAGCCCCACCAGGAGCAGCCTCCTGGCTACTCAGCCCATCTTCCACAACTGCCACTCTAACCGTCCCAACATTCCCAACATTCTACATGACATCACATAGCTGGGGAGAACAGCAGGGCAAGGGAAATGCACTACATTAAAAGCAGATTACTACACCTTTGTTCTTATTCTTTTTCATTGTACCTGTCCGTTTACCTGCCTGAGCGCCATTTATCCTGTTTTCCAAAACCCTTCACAGTGAATAACCATTACTGATCTCGCATGTGTCTATTTGGACCACTGTGGCCCCTTGAATTCAGACAGGGCTTACAAGTACATCTTGGTGGCAATGGATTAATGCTCTAGATTCCTATGGGGTTGGCCCCAGCGCTCAGCTGATGCTCATACTGATATAAAGGATTTGCGAGTCTTCATCGGGACATACGCAATTGGCACGTTACCTTACGACTGTGGCCCTGCGTTTTGCTATAGGGCATACAAGGAAGCCATGGAAACTATGGGTGTGGCCTTGTGGTACTCCTCCCCCCACCATCCCGAGGGCAATTTGGTGGTGGAGAGGAACCGGGACCTAAAGCAATCCTTAACAGCTAGGGTATTAGGCACAGGATGGTAGTTGTGTCAATCACCTATACGGGGTCCAGAGAGCTTTAAATAACATGCCAAGAAAAACCTTGGGAGGCCGTACCACTTATGAAATCCTGTTTGGGACAAGAATGTGGGTACCTGCTCTCCATTGTGCCAGCACAGTTGTGGATGCAAAACCATTTGAACTGAATGACCATTTGGCTGTCTTACAGGAACTCAGTAAATTTCGGGCGTTACAAAGCAACTTGAAGTCAAACGCGTCTCCACTGGGGAAGTGTAACCAGTCCCGGCAAGACCTGCCTGGGTCCCGATGATTGGGGACCTGGTCATGGAAAAGATCGTACAAAGAAGAGATTTTGGGCCATCTTACAGATCACTTGTACCTGTCCTGGCTGTAGTGGGAACAAGAACAGTACTTCTTCCGCCTCTTTCCGGCAAAACAGAAAAAAGATTTGTCTCCATTGATCTGATCAAATCACATCATGATTCTCAACAGTAGGCCTCGTGGGGACCTGAGTTGCTACAGAGCTCCTCTTGCTACTATACAGGAAGTTTAGATGGCAAGACTATTAACCTTTCAAGACTCTACTACACAAAGTGAAGGAGTAACAAATAACAGAGTACAAATCATTCCACTTGAAATTGAAAAGCATCAAGAAGAAACAACAATGCAAGTTGCAATTCGGCCCAACAATAATGTCGACATTAATGTGCCTTTAAACGACATGTCTACCAGTTCTACCAAACCTGCGGAGCTACAAAAGATAGATCGAACTGAGGGGCATATTATCAAGGACGGCGTTAAAATTATCGCCGGTTTAGCGGTAGAAAACTGCCGCTAAAGCGGCGATAATGGGCTTGATAATATGCCGCAGAGAATTCCAATAGAAGCCCAGGTTCTGGTGTGAACATGGGCTTCTATTGGAATTCTCAAGGGCATATTATCAAGTCCAATATCGCCGATTTAGCAGCAGTTTTCTACCGCTAAACCGGGGATAATTTTAACGCCGTCCTTGATAATATGCCCCTGAGTCTGGCTACTTCCTCAACTTTGATGATTTCTCTTCAGATACAAGTGAACATGATCAAACGCCACCCATTTCAAAGAAAGAAAATCTTCTACAGTTCCATCATTTGCTCAAAAAGACTTACTTAGTACCACCTTGGTTGCATATTTGGTTTGCAATAGAGGTTGTATACCTGTCAATTTGGACCGGCACAGTGACTGTCTTTTTTCTACTTCTTAATGGACATTATCACCCAGACGCTCTGCAGTGTAATCAGTGAACTTGGTCCTGAAACCACCTACATCATCACATTGTGAACAAAGAGACTCGTCCGGGTGAACATTACAGCAATTCCAATACCTGAGGGTATAGTTTGGGATACATTTCATTTGATTTATTTTGCTCGAGTGAACATTTGAAAATTCAAAATGTATTTAAAATTTCTTTAAGTGATTTCATTACCCCCAGTACACTCTCTGATGATTGGGACATTGAAACTGTAAATACTATGCTTTCAGATTTAGAACAGTCTGCTGCATTTTCTAATAGGGAATTGTATGAAGATACAACTGATTATGATACCATGTATTGTTACCAGCATTATGGTCATCGTTTTTTGCATAGAGCAAGTGTTCAATGCACTGCTAATGTGTACCATCAATGAGAACATTGCCCGACACCACCAAAAGGTAGTTCTGCATTATTCGCACAGAAATTCGCATATTTTTCAGGGTTCAATACATCAGACCCAAAATCATTTTACTACAAACTAGCACAGACTAATGCAACAACGAAGATAATTATGCTGACGAATACTAAGCTAATATATTCAGCACCTTTTATCTCCCAACTGTCTGTACAGGGTTTTGACTACTGGAGAGACATCAAAGACACAAAATCCGTCTGGGGGACAAGAGAGTGGCAGGTTCAGGGAACTGAGGCTTTATTTATTTGCCTCATACAATTACAGATGATTTTCCTGAACATAACAGTACAACAACCTACCTGTTACATGTTTGCAAAAGTTAAAGACCTGAAAACACCGTGCATCCCCTAACCCACACCTATTAACGGTATCTCAAATAACACACTAACAAGTGAGGGGACACATGGTACTAGCACATTAACCCCTTCCATGCTCATGACGGAACGGTTCCGTCATGAGCCACGGTTGAGCTGTGCTCATGACGGAACCGTTCCGTCATGGCCCCGCCCGCGCTCGAACCCTTCAGCACCGCGGCGGAATTCGCCCAGCGCTGAAGGGGTTAAATTTGGCATCTCCCAATTGGAGGGTTTGTTTATTTTTGCCTGTAGACACGCATATGTGTAACTCAAGATTTCAGCGTGTTAGTTCAGCGCTTTGATCTACCAGTATGGATATCTTTTAAGAAGTACTCGTCGCTTTTCACTTCGCAGATGAAGTGCTGCATCATTGGGGTGTGTACCATACGTTTTGTTGTAACATGCACAAGCTATTCATGTTGAAGGGGACATTGTGGGACTCATTAGTCGCCTGCCCTTCTTAATGTGCTATAAGCGCTCCCATTTCCAAGTACTCCTGGCTTGTTTTTGATCTAGTCAGCTAGCATGCACTTGCAATCTGTCCAAGGACTAGCATTCTTACAGTGTTTTATATAGTTTTCGGGCACCACACAAGATTCTGTGGGATATGCCTATCGCTAACCAACCTATAGGTACACAGGATGTTAGTAATATGGTTACCGTTTACACACGCTACCTGCGCCGCTGGACATCGGTATGCTATACATATAGCTATGATGTTACGGAGTATGATTTTCATCCAATCATGGTTAGGGGTATCTTTGTGTGAATATATGGTAATTACCAGATTGCAAGTACGCGCTTCTGTTACCATCGGGTTCCCCTGGCCATGCTTTCATATTTATTTCTTCCCCCTGTAGGACTCTGTCTCTGTGGGGTGGGGAATACCCACTAACACGTTTATTAAAAGAATACTTTGATACGCTTTATGCTTCTCTTCTGTCTACGTCTGCCTATTATACCGGATCAACCATTGGGACTGGAAAGAAGCCACCCATGTTAATTGATATTTTTCATTATGGATTATTCTAAATATGGTGGCACACGAAACAGTTGAGGTAGGCCTTATGGGACTTTGTTTTCATTTTCATTTCTATATGCCATTTAGTGTGAATCATGGAGTAGGCGTTTGACCCTGCCAACTTGGTTCATATTACAGAGTTATCAGCTATTTGGAGACTATTGGCTATTTTGTACCGGACGGTCGCTCCTAGTTTGAATTCTCTTATACGGAAAATACATTTGGTATGTAACTCGTTTATTTGCTAAGCATGAGGATTTTTGTTTAACTGCGTGGACATATGGTATAAACACACTTTTGGTGAAATAAGACTGTTTAGGTCCCTTTTGTATACCTCTCCTCACTCGCGGTGTTGATTATGTTGGCTCTCTCAGAGGTCTTTGATACAGTCCATCACGTTTTGTTGATGGACCGGCTGCGAGAGATTGGAGTCCAGGGCACTGCCTGGAAACTATTGGAATCCTTCCTACTTAATAGAACTCAAATGGTCTCTCTTGGTGAATTATCGGCCAAACCATTTTCACTGCCGTGTGGAGTCCCTCAAGGGTCATCCATGAGCCCGACACTTTTTAACATCTATGTTTCGTCGCTGGCTCCCCTAATTGAATTCTTCGGCTTTAGTTTGATGTCCTACGCGGACGACACCCAAATTGTGGTGTCGTTGATATCTGGTCGTTGGGAACAGCTTCACAGTTTCATGACTGTATGACAGCTGTGGGAATTTGGATGGCCCGAAATTGCCTTAAACTCGACTCCGGGAAAACGGAGGTTGTGCTTTTCAGCAATGAGCCCAGCTTCTGGACCCCTGATTGTTGACCGGATGCACTGGGTCCTCTTCCCATTCCCACTAAGAAGGTGAAAAACTAGGGAGTCTGGATAGACAACAGGCTCAGCCTTAGGGATCAAGTGAATGCGGTGGTCTCATCCACATCGTATGTCCTTAGATCCTGCAAAAAAGTAATACCATTCCTGCCCAAAGAACTGTATTTTCTGTTCTGACAATGTCCAGGTTGGACTATTGCAATAGCCTTTTTATAAATCTGCAGGAAGGGCTTATGAACAGACTACAACTTCTACAGAAAGCAGCTGCCAGATTGCTCACTGGTATACCTAGATACGCCTCAATCTCGGCTGAGATTAGAAGGCTCCACTGGTTGCCCGTTAGGAAACGGGTTCAGTTTAAAGCCCTTCAAGGAACTGGGCGTGAGTTCCTAAAACAGCAATTTCATTGGTATGTACCAAAAAGATCACTGCGCTCCTCAGAAGCAAAGCTGGTATCTGAAAGAAACACGTTAGTTAGGTTCCTCACCTAAGAATATCCCCAGGCGCCAGGCTGGATCCGGAAAGATTTTTTGTAGCAATACCCCTTGCAAGTCGCTAGGCGTCGTCTGCGGCTCCGCGTCCGTCGTTGGCGTCGTGTGCCGGAACGACATCGTCGGAGTACTTAGACGCCGCCCTCGCGCGCTGACATCAGTTCTTCTTTTTTCCGCGCCAGACAGCACCGATCCAGGAAGAGCTTACCCCTTAGTCACTTTTTGACTAAAATTTTTGACTCTTTTTGGTCTTCTGTCGACTCGACTCTGGTGCCGGTAGGATGCCTGGTTTCAAAGCCTGTGACTCCTGTCATCGACTGATGTCGGTGACAAACCACCATCGCCGGTGCCTTTACTGCCTGGGGGCCGACCACGACACGGAGTCGTGCCTTGACTGTCAGGCCTTGACCTCGAAAGCTAGGCGGGAGCGGTCCCGTAAGCTTCTCGAGCTTCGGCACTCAGCTCCGCGCCGTTCATGGTCCCGGTCCAGGAGGAGATCCAAGGACCGATCGCGGAGCCGCAGCCACCATCATCGCTCGTCGGGCTCGAAGTCTTCGGGTAAGTCGAAGCGATCAAAGAAGTCCAAGAGGAGACACCGCTCTTTGGACTCCCCTCGTCGGTCGCGCGACTCGACCGAGGGTCAGGGTGGTCCCACCCCCGTGGCTCCGTCGGAGCCGCAGGAGCCGCGTCCGTCCCCATACCCGCCGGTCCCTGGGACTGACGCGACTCCGGCGGAGGTCAGTGCCTCCCTCTCGGCCATGAGGAGCCTGGCTCCGCTGTCGACGCCTGCCGGCGTGCCTTCGGGCCCCGTGGGCTCGACTGGGTGACCTCACGTGCCGGCGGCTCCGGCCCCGGTGCCGTCGACGACTTCGGCCCCGACGCCGCAGGTCCCCGAGGGATCCAGGCCTGGATCACTGCCGGTGCGGGTCGACCTCACGACGCCTCCTCCGCCGGCGCTGACACCGGTTCCACCTCCGGCGCCGTCCCTGGACGCCGCCATTCCCCGGTTTAGCCCCGGTCTGGGCTCGACGCTGGCGCGGCGCCACTCGATGCCGCATCCGACGCCGATGGATGAGCATTTCATCTACCGCCCGGCTCCTATTATTCCTCCTGTTTATCAGGAATCGGATGACGGGGGCGACAGGGAGGGGTCTGAGCACCCTATGGCCAGACAGGGCAACTTTCACAGGACTGGACAGATGAACTGGGGGATGCCAGTGGTGTAGACACCTCCCCAGATGCTGGTTTCATCTCTCCTCCGACTGTGGACTCGGAGGAAGGTGCAGGTTTCTCAGTGGTGCTGCGCAAGGCGGCCGAAGCCCTTGGGCTGGAGTTGCCTGCTGTTACCATGAGGACTAACATCCTCACAGAGGTGCTTCAACCATCAGCAAGCTCCACAGAGCCTCTGCTGCAGTTCAATGAGACCCTCATAGACGTTCTGCAGGGCACCTGGTCCAAGCCCTCCACAGTTCCTCCTGTGGATCGGAACGTGGCCCGGCACCACCGCCCTGCTCCGGGCGACCCCAGTTTTCTGTCCCAACACCCCACCCCCGAGAGTCTGGTTATCCAGGCCTGGACTTCCCAATCCTCCTTCCCGTCCACTCCTCCAGATCGGGAATCCAAGAGGTTGGAACAGCTCGGAAAGAAGCTGTTCTTTTCCCTGAGTTTGGGACTGCGGTCTTTGAATACCGCTTGCCTCTTGGACCGTTATTCCCACTCTCTGTGGGATGCGGTGGAGGACGTGCTGCCCCTGTACCCCGAGGAGGCCCGGACACAACTCACCCAGGTGCTTGCTGATGGGCGAGATGCAGCACGGCATGCCATACGGTGTGGACTAGACACCACGGACTCGCTGGGTAGGGCGATTTCCACCACAGTGGCGCTCCGGCGCCACGCCTGGCTAAGGTCCACGTCTTTCTCGGGGGATGTCCAGAGTACCCTCATGGATATGCCCTTTGATGGCACTCGTCTCTTTGGCGATAAGGCGGATAGTGCGCTGGCTCGGTTCAAGGACTCCCGGGCTACGGCCAAGTCCTTGGGTCTCTCGTCCCCGCGGCCGCAAACTTCTGCCTTTCGTCCCTTTCGTGGCCAAGGAAGGGGCGCCTCCTCATGTCCGCCTAGCCACCGGCCACAGAACCAACATGCATTCGGTCGCGGACGTGGATTCCGCCGAGGCGGTACTGGAGGACAATGTGCCGGTCAGTCCACATCCACCCCGGCAGCATCCGCCTCAAAGCCCTCCTAGTCCGAGCTTTCAGGCCCATTCCACGCCAGTGGGAGGCAGAGTTCGCCATCACCTGCTCCACTGGCATTCCATCACATCGGACAGGTGGGTGCAGCATATCGTCCGAAGGGGCTACTCCCTCCCCTTCGAGACGACCCCTCCAGCCATGCCACCGCAGTACCACCGTATGTCGGGGGATCACTTGAATCTTCTGCGGGAGGAAGTTATGGCCCTCTTGGCCAAAGAGGCCGTCGAGAGCGTTCCTGGTCCAGAAGTAGGTCGTGGTTGCTATTCCCACTACTTTCTGGTTCCCAAGAAGGGCAAAGGGGGCCTACGCCCTATCTTGGACCTCAGGAGCATCAACGCCTTCCTCCGGAAGGAACGGTTCAAGATGCTCACCTTAGCTCAGGTTCTGGCTGCCCTAGACCCTGGAGACTGGATGGTAGCGTTGGACTTGCAGGACGCTTATTTCCACATCACCGTCCTGCCGGCCCACCGGCATTACCTGCGGTCCATGGTGGGTCAGGAGCAGTTTCAGTGCTCCCCTTCGGCCTCACCAATGCCCCTCGGGTGTTCACGAAAGGAATGGCGGTGGTCGCAGCTCATTTGCGCAGATCAGGGGTGTGAGAAGTTGGCCTGATATATGATGTCACTAATTCTAGTGTACACCCTGTATCAGTCCAAACAACCCTTATGGTGATTGGTTGTAAAGTCAACCTTATAGACCAGCTATCCTAGTGGTAGCATGGACAAGAGCAGTCTTAGCCTAAACTCTGAATGGCATGTGAAGCCAGCTGTTATACCATATGTAACCCCTTGAATACCAAATGAAAGGACACCACAACAGATATATATAAAAATAGAATGTATTTATTCTAGTCAAACCCTCAGCACTCTTTATGAGATTCGAGGTAAGTACAACACAGTCTTATTTAAGCATACCTTAAGTCACACAGGTAAGTAATACAGTTAGGCCCTAGGGGCCACGCAAACCATATACTAAGTAAGTGGTATAAGGACACTACACTACCAAAGGTTAGGAAGTGGGAGGCCCACGGGATTCAGGTGCAGAGTGGAAACACTCACGCGTAATGCGTAAAAGTCGATAGAATTACTAGCAGTTAGAATTTAACAGTTTTGGGACACTTCTGGTATAGCTAGAAAGTCGAGACTCGGAAACTAGACCCTAGGATAGTCACTACCCTTGTGAGCACCGAAGTACTCAAGTTACCTAGCCCACGGGCTGCGGGTGCATAGGTGTGAACTTGCGTCGGGTTTCGTCGTGGACTTTTATGGATGCCTGAAGGAAAGTTGCTGACAGGCAGTCAGTGAAGAGTGTCCGGTGGATCCCAAGGTGGGGATCAAGAAGGAAGGAACCTGCAAGCAGAAGGGACAGAGTCTAGGTCACCAGCCAGGAGCCGGGAAGGAACCAGGAAGGAACCAGGCGATGTCGTGAAGATGCAGGTGAAGAGGTGAAGCTTGTCGCAGCAGCCACGGGTACCAGGAGACGTCGAGGACGACCAGGACCAGGAGGTGAGCTGTCCCACGAAGGCTATTGCAGTCAGCGGTGTCGAAGTCGAGTCAGGACCCAACAAGCCTTGGCAAGCGGAACCCACGCAGGATGGAGGACTTGCTTCTGGTGCAGACCAGGAAGGTCTGGGGTGCTTCTCTTTCACAGAGGAGCGGGTGCCAGTCTGGAGGAGCCGTACCAGCAAGGTGAAATTAAAGGTTCGTCGTCACAGAGGTTACTAGCCAATGGGCCAGCAACTGGACAACACGACGAGCAACACAGGTGCAGAAGGGCCCCACGCAGAACACGTGAAGTGTGGGGAGCTGGTCTTCTTTGCAGATGGTGCTCGGGAGTGGGGATTCTCACTTCCCCAAGCACAGCCTCGAGGGAGCCTTGGAAGTCGCGCTAGTCAGTTACTAGCCACTTTTCCCAAGTCGCCGGTCCCACGTCCCTCGTCGCCTCCACGGGTCTCAGCTTCGCTGGAGATGTGGATCTGGTTCAGAGGTGTCTGGAAGTCTCGGCGCTGGTCAGTCTCTGCAGTCGTCCCTCGTAGGATTCAGTCGCAAAGCAAGCAGCGGTCGCTGGATGGTGCCTGGTTGCCCAGGGTGGTCACTCCTTGGCCACAAGGGAGATTTCTTCAGTCTTCTTCCTGAGGTCGAATGTCGAAGGTCCAGAGTTTCTGTTCAAGTTGCAGATTCAGGTTAATCTAATTTAGCAGGGCTCAGCTAGCTACTAATATACTGGGCTAGTGGGCTGGGCTACCTGCAAGGTCCCTCCTATGGGTGGGACCAGGAAGGGGAGTGGCTACACCCCCTTTCCTTTGTCCAGTTTCGCGCCAGAGCTGGGGCTGGAGTGCCCCAGCACCGGTTTGAACTGGACTATGCATGGGACACCTTGTGTGCCCCAGGCAGTGTCTAGTTTCTTTCATCCCTTCCTGCCCCAATACACTAACTCCTGTCTGGGGTGGTGCTCGCACCTCCCAAGGCAGGAAACCTATTGTCCAAGCCTCCCTCGCTGGAAGGACTCCCAGCAGCAGGAGGTCAGACTTGTGTCTGTGGCAGCAGCATCCATTTTGTGATGCTGGGGCTCTGGTTAACTTTAACCGGGTAAGTAGGTTACAACATGTCTTCTCCCTCTAGAAGGGAGGAATAATATCCTCATGGCCAGAAATGGTATGGGCGTATTATTCCAGAGTGTTAGATACCTTACACGACATGTTTCGATAAAGCCAAACCGTAGTTACCATAACCGTTTAAGATTATAAGGTGCTTTAAGAGTATATGGTAGGTTATATCATAGAACAACTATAAGGACATGGTTCCGAAAGCTGCAGACAGGCTCAGCTCATGCTAGAGCACCATCTAACATGTTACCAAGCACTCTGCCTCCAGGATTGTTAAGGCCTGCCATAGGAGTGGCTGATAGATACACATGTGTCTATATATAAGGTAGGTATAGGAATACTACACCTAAGCAAGGGGTGATTACACAACCTTGTCCCAGGTGAGTGATCAGCCAGTTGTGTCATAATGGAAGGCCAGGCCAGGGGTGGCATAATACATGCTGCAGCCCCTGGTAGGCCTAGGGTACACCTATGCCCTGGGTACCTAAGGTACACTGTACAGGGGCCAATAAGGTGATCCTATCCAATTGGGTTATGCACCTAAAGTACATAGTATTATTTTAGAGAGAGAACAGCTGGGCTGTGGGTCTGATTAGCAGGCCCACAGCCACATCTAAGTCGAAAACCAGTGAAGCAAAAGCAAAAAGTGGGGGTGAACATAGAAAGCAGACCCTACTCTCCTACACAACACCCCCCCCCAAACTTAGGGACATTAAACTAACCTTGACCAGTTGAGTCTTCATGTTCTAAGTGGAAATATCTGGAGAGTCTGTCTGCATTGGCATGGTCAGTCCCAGGTCTATGTTCCACTGTGAAGTCCATCCCCTGTAGGGAAATGGACCACCTAAGAAGTTTGGGATTTTCACCCTTCATCTGATTTAGCCACAAGAGGGGCTTATGGTCTGTCTGAATCTTGAAGTGAGTGCCAAACAAGTATGGCCTCAGCTTCTCCAGGGCCCAAACCACAGCAAAGGCCTCCCTCTCAATAGCTGACTAACGTTTCTCTCTAGGGGTCAGCTTCTACTAATAAAAGCAATGGGCTGGTCTTGACCATCTACATTCAGTTGTGAAAGAACAGCTCCCACACCCAACTCAGAAGCATCTGTCTGGACTATGAACTCTTTGGAGTAGTCTGGACTTTTCAAAATAGGTGCACTGCACATGGCCTGCTTCAGGTCATCAAATGCTTTTTGACAGCTCACTGTCCATTGAACTTTCTTTGGCATTTTCTTAGAGGTCAAGTCATTACGTGGTATCACAATGGACCCATAGTTCTTAACCCAAGAAAGCTCTGACCTGAGTCTGGGTAGTTGGAGGAGTCCAGTCCTTTATGGTCTGGATCTTGCTCTCCAGTGGTTGAACCTGACCCCCACCGACTAGGTGGCCCAGGTATACAACCTTGCTCTGCCCTATCTGGCACTTAGTGGCCTTGATAGTGAGGCCTGCCTTTTGCAGGGCCTCTAAAACATTCCTCAGGTAGACCAGGTGATCCTCCCAGGTGGAGCTAAAGACAGCAATATCATCAAGATAAGCTGCACAGTAGTCATCCAGGCCTGTAAGGACTTGATTCACCAACCTTTGGAAAGTGGCAGGTGCATTCTTCAACCCAAAGGGCATTACCACAAATTGATAATGTCCTCCTGGGGTCGAGAAAGCCGTTTTGGCCTTTGCATTCTCAGCTAGTCTGATCTGCCAGTAGCCTGCTGTCAGGTCAAATGTGCTCAAAAACTTAGCAGCTGCCAGTCTGTCAATGAGCTCATCTGCCCTAGGTATTGGGTGGGCATCTGTCCTAGTGACAGCATTGAGACCTCTGTAATCCACGCAAAACCTCATCTCTCTCTTACCATCTTGGGTGTGAGGTTTTGGCACAAGAACTACAGGACTAGCCCAAGGGCTCTCTGAAGGTTCAATGACTCCCAGCTCCAACATCTTTTGTACCTCAACTTTTATGCAGTCCCTGACATGGTCAGGTTGCCTGTAGATTTTACTCTTCACAGGCAGACTGTCACCAGTGTCCACCTCATGGGTGCACCAGTTTGTCTGACTTGGGGTCAGAGAGAACATATGTCTGTAGGATTGCAGAACTTGTCTGCAGTCCTGTTGCTGATGAACAGTGAGGCTGTCAGAAAAGACTACACCATCAACTGAGCCATCATCAGGGTTCTGAGTCAACAGGTCTGGGAGAGGGTCACTCTCTTCCTCCTGCCCCTCATCTGTAGCCATGAGTAAGCCCATGTCTGCCCTGTCAACATATGCCTTCAATCTGTTGACATGAAGCACCCTGTGGGGGCTTCTGGGAATCCCAAGGTCCACCAAGTAGGTGACTTCTCCCTTTTTCTCAACAATAGTGTGGGGTCCAGACCATTTGTCTTGGAGTGCTGCTGGGGCCACTGGCTCCAACACCCACACTTTCTGCCCTGGCTGGTACACAGTCAGCACAGCCTTTTGGTCATGCCAAGCTTTTTGGAGTTCTTGGCTTGCCTCAAGGTTTTTAGAAGCCTTCTTCATATACTCTGCCATCCTGGAGCGGAGACCAAGTACATAATCCACTATATCAAGTTTGGGTTGTCTGAGAGGTCTCTCCCATCCTTCCCTTACTAAACATAGGGGTCCTCTTACAGGATGCGCAAACAAAAGCTCAAAAGGGCTGTAGCCAACCCCCTTTTGTGGGACCTCTCTGTAAGCAAACAGAAGGCAGGGTAAAAGGATGTCCCATCTTCGCCTAAGCTTGTTTGGTAAACCTTTTATCATCCCTTTTAGGGTCTTGTTGAACCTTTCAACAAGCCCATTGCATTGTGGGTGATAGGGGGTAGTGAATTTGTAGTTACACCACACTCCTTCCACATTGCAGTCAAATATCCTGACATGAAGTTGACACCTCTGTCAGACACCACCTCCTTTGGAAAAGCCACTCTGGAGAACACTCCAAGTAGGGCTCTTGCCACAACAGGTGCTGTTGTGGTCCTCAGGGGAATAGCTTCTGGATACCTGGTGGCATGGTCCACTATCACCAGTATAAATCTGTGCCCAGATGCTGTAGGGGGTCCATTGGTCCTACAATGTCTATCCCCACTCTCTGAAAGGGAACCCCCACCACTGGTAGTGGTATGAGGGGGGGCCTTTGTGGTGCCACCTGATTTGCCACTGGCTTGGCAGGTGACACAGGAGCGACAAAACTCCTTGGTTTCTTCTGACATGTGAGGCCAGTGAAAGTGAGGGACAAGCCTGTCCCAAGTCTTATTCTGGCCTAAGTGTCCTGCAAGGGGAATATCATGGGCCAAGGTAAGAAGGAAGCCTCTCAAGGGTATGACCAACCTCCTGGACGCACCAGGCTTGGGGTCTCTAGCCTCTGAGTACAGCAGCCCTTCATCCCAATACACTCTATGGGTACCTTGAGCATTCCCTGCAGCCTCAGCAGCAGCCTGCTGTCTGAGGGGTTCAAGAGAGGGGCAGTCTAATTGAGCCTGCCTCAGATCTGCCCTTGAAGGTCCCCCTGTCACAAGAAACTCAAACTGATCAGGTTCCAGTTCTTCTAGGACAGTTGCTTCAGGGCTCTCAGAATCATCCTCCTGGGAGGGCTGATCCACCACCTGAGGCAGGGGGGAAGGCACAGCCTTTACCCTACTGCTCTTTCTCTTGGGTTGTGTCTGGTCCATTGTCCCAGGATCCAGCACTTGTTCAGTGTTACACTTTTTGGCCTGTGACCTGGTCATAGCAAGGACATGTGCATCTATCCCAAGCATTTCTGCATGGGTCCTATACTCCACTTCAGTTCAGACCAAACTGAAGTTTCAAGATCATTTCCTAACAGACACTCTACAGGAAGGTCTGAACTTACCACAACTTTCTTGAGGCCAGTTACCCCTCCCTAGGAGAAGTTAACAATTGCCACACTATGGGAGGTAGTGGCATTGCTAGCGTTGGTCACTAGGTAATTCTCACCTACCATGATCTGTCCAGGGTCCACAAAGGCAGGTGTCACCATTGTGACACTAGCCCCAGTGTCCCTGTAGGCCTGAGCCATTCTATTATTGATAAAAGGAGTCTGTCTGTACTTGCCCAGGTTACTGGGACCCACAGTAGAGGACAAAGCTATGTCCCCATCACAGATCAGAACAGCCTGAGTAGGTATCCTAACTAGGCCAGGACCCTCCTCAGTTCCCAGAGTTAACTCTACTACACCCTTTTACTGGGAACCACCACTTACAGCTGGACTAGGGGGTACAGTTGCCTTAGGGGCAATGGTGGCTGGGGGCTTATCCTTTTTGGTGCACTCACTAAACCAATGTAAGTTTGACTTACAATAGTTGCACCATGGTTTCTTTTGGCCATCTTTCTTTTTATCCTTTTTGGGACCACCCTCTCCCTGAGCCTTTTGGGTGCCTGGTGAAGACTTCTGGTCTTTTTGTTTCTGGTCATTACCCTTCTGGTCTGTCTTTTTCTGATCACCGCCCTGGTTCTGGTTTTTCTGCTTAACTCTAGTCCTGACCCACCTATCTGCCTTCTTTCCCAATTCCTGGGGAGAAGTTAGGTCAGAGTCAATCAAGTGTTGATGCAACAACTGGTTTTGACAGTTATTAAGGATTTGTTCTCTCATGATCAAATTATACAATCCTGTATAGTCCTGAACCTTACTACCCAATATCCAGCCTTCCAGAGCCTTAGTGGCACAATCTACAAAGTCAGTCCAGTCCTGAGTCTGTGTCTTCTGGGTATCCCTGAACAACAACCTGTATTGTTCAGTGGTTAGGCCAAACCCATCAATCAGAGCACTCTTCAGGACAGTGTAATTGTCTGCATCCTCATCACTAACTGTGAGGAGCTTGTCTCTACCTTTCTCAGAGAAGGAGAGCCACAAGATAGCTGCCCACTGACTTTGGGGTACTTGCTGTACTTTGCAAGCTCTCTCCAAAGCAGTTATCCATTTGTGGATGTCATCCCCACACTTGTAGGGAGGGACCATCTTGCTCAGGTTTCTATTATCATAGGTCCTGTCTCTATCCTTAGGGATATTGCTGCCACCAGTGGGTTCTAACCCACTTAACTTCTGTTCTCTGGCCAGAGCAAGCTTCTCCTTGGCAAGGGCAAGCTCTTCCCTCTCAATCCTCAGATTAGCTTTCCTCATTCTGGCCTCATGCTCTTTTCTCTGGGGGGAAGTCATTCCCCTTTGAGAAGAGGCATTGGAGCTGTTAGAGACATGGGAGTGGATGGATTCCCTTGAATGGGACCTGTCTCTCCTGCTTCTCTGGTTAAGCCCAATTGAGGGTCTGAATGGGGGGGGCCCCATTCAGACTCCCATGCAAGCTTAAGTTAGCCTGGCTAAGTCTTCCTACTTTGACCTGGCTGTCTACCTCATCTTCTGAAGTCCCATCTGACTCATCTGTAGTGGGTAGACCCTCACCTGTGCCTAGGGTACTAGCCTGGGAGGCCCTACGAGCATCATACTCCTCTAGGATCTCTACTAGCTGAAGGAGGGTAGGGTTTGAACCCTGTTTTAACTTTCTGGAGGTACACAATTGTCTCATCTCCTGAAAAGTTAGGGCATCATATCTAGAGGGGATCTTTCTAGGATCTACCCCTCCTGAGAGAGAATCAACTTGATCTCCTCTCAGAGACATGATCTAGTGAGGGTGTGGTGTGTGCACCTACCTACACTAGTTGTATCTACTAAACCTCTCTAGTAGTTGTAGTCAGGGTGTGCTATGCCCTTCAACCTACAACAACTAAGTCCAGTAGGACTTAAGTATTTATAATATATGTTATATGTACCTAAACAATATCTTATGTGATCTTTCAATTTAGTATCTCAAGATTACAATGGTAATACAACAGCAAGCTCAGATCCCAACCGCTGCTCACCAATGTGAGAAGTTGGCCTGATATATGATGTCACTAATTCTAGTGTACACCCTGTATCAGTCCAAACAACCCTTATGGTGATTGGTTGTAAAGTCAACCTTATAGACCAGCTATCCTAGTGGTAGCATGGACAAGAGCAGTCTTAGCCTAAACTCTGAATGGCATGTGAAGCCAGCTGTTATACCATATGTAACCCCTTGAATACCAAATGAAAGGACACCACAACAGATATATATAAAAATAGAATGTATTTATTCTAGTCAAACCCTCAGCACTCTTTATGAGATTCGAGGTAAGTACAACACAGTCTTATTTAAGCATACATTAAGTCACACAGGTAAGTAATACAGTTAGGCCCTAGGGGCCACGCAAACCATATACTAAGTAAGTGGTATAAGGACCACTGTCACGAACGCAGGATAGGCCTAGGGAATCGCTGGGGCTACACTACACTACCAAAGGTTAGGAAGTGGGAGGCCCACGGGATTCAGGTGCAGAGTGGAAACACTCACGCGTAATGCGTAAAAGTCGATAGAATTACTAGCAGTTAGAATTTAACAGTTTTAGGACACTTCTGGTATAGCTAGAAAGTCGAGACTCGGAAACTAGACCCTAGGATAGTCACTACCCTTGTGAGCACCTAAGTACTCAAGTTACCTAGCCCACGGGCTGCGGGTGCATAGGTGTGAACTTGCGTCGGGTTTCGTCGTGGACTTCTATGGATGCCTGAAGGAAAGTTGCTGACAGGCAGTCAGTGAAGAGTGTCCGGTGGATCCCAAGGTGGGGATCAAGAAGGAAGGAACCTGCAAGCAGAAGGGACAGAGTCTAGGTCACCAGCCAGGAGCCGGGAAGGAACCAGGAAGGAACCAGGCGATGTCGTGAAGATGCAGGTGAAGAGGTGAAGCTTGTCGCAGCAGCCACGGGTACCAGGAGACATCGAGGACAACCAGGACCAGGAGGTGAGCTGTCCCACGAAGGCTTTTGCAGTCGGCGGCGTCGAAGTCGAGTCAGGACCCAACAAGCCTTGGCAAGCGGAACCCACGCAGGATGGAGGACTTGCTTCTGGTGCAGACCAGGAAGGTCTGGGGTGCTTCTCTTTCACAGAGGAGCGGGTGCCAGTCTGGAGGAGCCGGACCAGCAAGGTGAAATTAAAGGTTCATCGTCACAGAGGTTACTAGCCAACGGGCCAGCAACCGGACAACACGTCGAGCAACACAGGTGCAGAAGGGCCCCACGTAGAACACGTGAAGTGTGGGGAGCTGGTCTTCTTTGCAGATGGTGCTTGGGAGTGGGGCTTCTCAATTCCCCAAGCACAGCCTCGAGGGAGCCTTGGAAGTCGCGCTAGTCAGTTACTAGCCACTTTTCCCAAGTCGCCGGTCCCACGTCCCTCGTCGCCTCCACGGGTCTCAGCTTCGCTGGAGATGTGGATCTGGTTCAGAGGTGTCTGGACGTCTCGGCGCTGGTCAGTCTCTGCAGTCGTCCCTCGTAGGATTCAGTCGCAAAGCAAGCAGCGGTCGCTGGATGGTGCCTGGTTGCCCAGGGTGGTCACTCCTTGGCCACAAGGGAGATTTCTTGAGTCTTCTTCCTTAGGTCGAATGTCGAAGGTCCAGAGTTTCTGTTCAAGTTGCAGATTCAGGTTAATCTAATTTAGCAGGGCTCAGCTAGCTACTGATATACTGGGCTAGTGGGCTGGGCTACCTGCAAGGTCCCTCCTATGGGTGGGACCAGGAAGGGGAGTGGCTACACCCCCTTTCCTTTGTCCAGTTTCGCGCCAGAGCTGGGGCTGGAGTGACCCAGCACCGGTTTGAACTGGACTATGCATGGGACACCTTGTGTGCCACAGGCAGTGTCTAGTTTCTTTCATCCCTCCCTGCCCCAATACACTAACTCCTGTCTGGGGTGGTGCTCGCACCTCCCAAGGCAGGAAACCTATTGTCCAAGCCTCCCTCGCTGGAAGGACTCCCAGCAGCAGGAGGTCAGACTTGTGTCTGTGGCAGCAGCATCCATTTTGTGATGCTGGGGCTCTGGTTAACTTTAACCGGGTAAGTAGGTTACAACAAGTCTTCTCCCTCTAGAAGAGAGGAATAATATCCTCATGGCCAGAAATGGTATGGGGGTATTATTCCAGAGTGTTAGACACCTTACACGACATGTTTCGATAAAGCCAAACCATAGTTACCATAACCGTTTAAGATTATAAGGTACTTTAAGAGTATATGGTAGGCTATATCATAGAACAGCTATAAGGACATGGTTCCGAAAGCTGCAGACAGGCTCAGCTCATGCTAGAGCACCATCTCACATGTTACCAAGCACTCTGCCTCCAGGATTGTTAAGGCCTGCCATAGGAGTGGCTGATAGGTATACATGTGTCTATATATAAGGTAGGTATAGGAATACTACACCTAAGCAAGGGGTGATTACACAACCTTGCCCCAGCTGAGTGATCAGCCAGTTGTGTCATAATGGAAGGCCAGGCCAGGGGTGGCATAATACATGCTGCAGCCCCTGGAAGGCCTAGGGTACACCTATGCCCTGGGTACCTAAGGTACACTGTACAGGGGCCAATAAGGTGATCCTATCCAATTGGGGTATGCACCTAAAGTACATAGTATTAGTTTAGAGAGAGAACAGCTGGGCTGTGGGTCTGATTAGCAGGCCCACAGCCACATCTAAGTCGAAAACCAGTGAAGCAAAAGCAAAAAGTGGGGGTGAACATAGAAAGCAGACCCTACTCTCCTACAAGGGGTTCCAGTCTTCCCTAATCTTGACAACTGGCTGTTAAAGGCGGGCTCGCCCCAGCAAGTCGTCTCCCACCTCCAGACTACAGCCGACCTCCTGCATTCGCTGGGGTTCTCCATCAATGTGCCGAAGTCGCATCTGAGTCCCTCCCAGAAGCTCCTCTTTACTGGAGCGGTTCTAGACTCGGCGCAGTTCTGGGCCTATCCTCCGGAACAGGAGGTCCGGGATATTCAGGCTCTGATTCCCATCTTTCGGCCTCTATCCTGGGTTTCGGTCAGGTTGGTGCTGCGGCTTCTGGGGCTGATGGCCTCCTGCATCCTGTTGGTACATTACGCCAGGTGGCGAATGCGGGCTCTGCAGTGGGACCTGAAGTTTCAGTGGGCCCAGCATCAGGGCAACCTGTCCGACCATGTCTTGATCTCGGAGGGCACTGCGAAACAGTTGCAGTGGTGGCTCACGGACCGCGATTGGGTCAGCGGCAGATGCCTCTCCCTACCCAAACCGGAGCACGTAGTAGTGACGGATGCGTCCCTCCTGGGATGGGGGGCCATATGGGGGAGGCGGAGATCAGAGGACTCTGGTCTCCAGCGGAGACTCAACTCCATATCAACCTTTTGAAGTTGAGAGCGATCCAGCTTGCGCTGAAAGCATTCCTTCCCTCTGTCCGGGGAAGTGTGGTGCAGGTGTTCACGGACAACACCACCGCCATGTGGTATTGCAACAAACAGGGTGGGGTGGGTTCGTGGACCCTTTGTCAGGAGGCTCTGCGCCTCTGGACATGGCTGGAACACCAGGGCATCATCCTGGTGGGTCAACATCTGGCAGGCTCTCTAAACGCCAGAGCAGACGAACACAGCCGCCGGTGCATGATGGATCACGAATGGCGTCTCAACTTGGACGTGGCGCAAGGCCTCTTTCGTCAGTGGGGAGAGCCTTGGTTAGATCTATTCGCCACCGAAGAGAACACGCAATGTCAGCAGTTCTGCGCGTTGGAGTTTCCAAGGCAGCACTCGCTCGCGGACGCCTTTCGTCGCGAGTGGAGTTGCGGTCTGTTGTACGCCTTTTCACCTATACCACTTCTGCCCAGAGTGCTGAAGAAGATCAGGCACGACCAGGCCCAAGTCATCTTAGTGGCTCCGGATTGGGCACGAAGGTACTGGTATCCCGAGCTACTCAGTATGTTGACCGATCCTCCGATAAGTCTGCCCCGTCGGGAGGACCTTCTGTCGCAGCAGCAGGGGACGGTCCTCCACCCGAACCTGTCCAGCCTCCACCTCCATGTGTGGAGATTGAGCGGCGACAGTTGATGCCATTTGACTTGCCTCCTGAAGTCTGTGATGTCATTCTGGCAGCCAGGCGTCCCTCCACAAAAACGGTATACGCCTGCAGGTGGAACAAATTTGTGGCATGGTGCACAGCGAAGGCTGTTGATCCCCTTTCCGCCCCTCTTTCTGAGGTTCTCCTCTTTCTTCTTTCTTTGGCCCAGCAGGGCTCTGCCCTGGGCACC
Source organism: Triturus cristatus (assembly GCF_964204655.1). Taxonomy (NCBI): domain Eukaryota; kingdom Metazoa; phylum Chordata; class Amphibia; order Caudata; family Salamandridae; genus Triturus; species Triturus cristatus. The sequence continues at coordinate 1,694,705,651 of NC_140591.1, forward strand.
CTGAAAGGTTATCTTTCTGCCATCTCTGCTTTCTTACGGCTTCCTGATCAGCCTTCTCTTTTCAAATCCCCTGTTGTTTCGCGTTTTCTCAAAGGCATTACACACATGTTCCCTCCTGTCCCCTTCGTAATGCCTCAGTGGGATTTGAATCTTGTCTTGACCTTTCTGATGTGCACTCCCTTTGAGCCTCTTCACAATTGTCCCATTCGTCTTCTGACTCTCAAGACTGCTTTCCTGGTCGCTATCACCTCGGCTAGACGGGTGAGTGAGCTCCAGGCTCTATCGTCTAAGCCTCCTTTTCTTTCTGTTCATCAGGACAAGGTTGTCCTCCGGACTCGTCCTTCCTTTCTTCTGAAAGTGGTGACCCCCTTTCACATCGGGCAATCTGTCACATTGCCCACCTTCTATCCGTCTCCGCATCCTTCGAAAGAGGAAGAGAGGCTCCACCGTCTGGACCCAAAACGTGTGCTGTCCTTTTATTTGGACCGCACCAAACAGTTCCGGGTGGACGACCAACTTTTTGTTGGATACGTAGGTGCTAAGAAGGGGAGGGCTGTACACAAACGGACCATCTCGCGGTGGGTCATCTTGTGTATTAAGGTTTGTTACTCCTTGGCAAAAAAGTACCCTCCTGTTGGGCTGAGGGCCCATTCTACCCGGGCCACAGCGGCGACTACTGCCCTGGGACGGGGAGTTTCCCTGCAGGGCATCTGTCAGGCAGCGACGTGGGCCTCACTGCACACGTTTGCAAAGCACTATTGCCTGGACAGCTGTTAGAAATGAGGGGGCTCTGGTTGACGCAGGTGTGAACCCACAACAAGCAGGGACCCTTTACTTCTTGTCAGGGCGAAGGATGACTCCCCAGAATAACCCCTGCTCACCCTCTAGGTGCGTGGCGCGAGCAGTCTAGGCTAAGTCTCAGGCGTACACGGTTAAGCAAATGCAATTACACATACAGTAAACCCCCTGCATGCACCACAAATGGACACCAATCCGGTAGTATATAAAAATAAGCTTTTATGTAGTTTCAGCAGAGTTAAATACAAGGCCCAGTAACGTTGAACTGATGGGGCCACAATTCTTAGGAATACGGTAAAGTTCTCTTGGTGCGGAAAGTTCTTTAGGCGGGCACAAGGTGACTGTAGGCCTCAGCACACTCCAGGCTGAGGTGGCGACTTGGAAGCCCACAGCAGATGACAGGGAAATCAGAACGTTGCGGACCCTGGATCCGATGCGAGCTCGCGGTCAAGTTCGTAAGTACAGTACCTTGTTTCTTGATGCAAAGGTGGGTGCGGGATGTCAGCGGCTCTTCGTCAGAAGAGCGAGGCGGCGTCCGAGGCTCCCACACTTCACGATGGGTGTCTGATCTTCAGGCTCACGACAAGAGCGGGTGTTGCAGGTGGCGGGTAAACAAAGCGGGGCAGCCGGGCACGCAGATGCGTCCGGACCGTCCGAGGCTTGGAGATGCTCACAAACGCCGATTCCGGCGGGAGGGTGAAGGTGCACAGCGAGCCTCCAGCGAGCGAGGTGACAGGGGCAGCCCAGCACAGCGTAGGGGGAGCGGCTCCGATCGAGCGAGGCTCTTCCCAAGGCGGGGGCGGCTAAGCAGTCCGGGTCACGGCTCAGGGAGGGACTGCGGCACGAGGGTCACAGCTCCGGCGAGGGAAAGGACACCACGGTCTAGCAGCAGGCGAGTGAAGATCAGGTAGAGCCCAATGGTCCCGGGGCTCCGTTCAGGGGGCAAGCTCAGTTTCAAGCCCTTGGAGATCGTTTTTGGAAAAGCACAAGTCTTGAAAGTAAAAATAAAGCAAAGTCTTCAGCAACAGTTTCTCTTCTCCCCTTTGGCAGCGAGGTCACCACTGCAGGCCAATCCCCCAGGACAGGGACAGTCTTCCTCCTACAGCTTTCCCGGTGCCTCCTCCTCAGGCAGAGATTCTTCTTGGTCAAAAGCGGATCTAGTTTCTTAGGAGCAGGGCTCCTCTATTTATACCACAAATCTTTTGTTCTCCCAGGCCAGGGGGGCCCTTGCCTAGTTCAGTCCGGTTTCTGAGCACTTTGTTTTCGTGACGCAGGCTTCTTCTTTCAGAGTGCAGGGCAGAGTCATCAGACGCTCCACAGGGGGTGGAGCCAGCCTCGAGGTAGCGGAGCACTGTCCTATTCAGAACCTAGGAGCACTCCTCCCACCCATCTACCTGTCGATCGTCCTATTCATACCAGGCTACCTAGCCCTGCCCATCTGGGTTCCCCCAGCCCTGTCACTCACACCAGCCAGACATCAGATACACATCACGCAGAGGCGGCTGAAATGGTTAGGCAAGCAAAGGCCAACTTTCTAAAAGTGACATTTGCAAACCCGGAATATTAAAATAAACCTTGCGAAAAGATGTACCTTAACATTCCGAGTTCAGGCATACTAAACTCGATCTCCTACCATGTTCCCTGGGTCGGTTAGGATCATAGGGTGTAATAATCCAGGCCGCCCATACTGGCCTACGGGAACAGGGTAGCCTTACAGTAGTGAGCAACAAAATGGCGGTCGTTTACTACTAGGACATGCCACGCATCTAGGCTTGTCCTACCTCAGGCTCACAATGCACCCTGCCCGTGGGCCTACCAGAGGGGTGACTAACATGCAGCTAAGGGAAGGTTTCGGGGACCGGCAAGTGTGGGCACTTGTCGGTCGGCGCGTCATTACCAGACTGCACGCAAGTTCTGCGATGGCAGACCTTAGACGTATTTTACTGGCCGCTTCCGTGGGTGGCACAACCCGTGCTGCAAGCCCATCAGCGGCGTTTGCCTTTACATGCCCTGGCGCTCCTGGCGCACTTTACTGGGGTCTGATAGTAAATCAAACAATCCAATCATGGAATCCAACCAACATATACAATTTACAAAGGGAGCACTCGCACCGCGACACTGGTTGGCAGTGGCACAGCGCCCTGAGCGGCCAACACCATAAAATCACATGAGGCACAGCGACAAAAAGAGGGAGGGAGACTCACGCCAAGGTGCCAGGTCTAACACGTGTCCCCTCCAGCTGAAAAGTGGGGGGGAACTACCCTACCCCAGGGAGTTCCTCATCACTAAGGCGGAAAAATCTGGACAGACCGTCAGCATTGGCGTGATCCGTACCAGGGCGATGTTCCACCGTGAAATCCATCCCCTGTAGGGAAATGGACCACCTCAACAGCTTTGGATTCTCAGCCCTCATATGCATCAACCATCTGAGGGGCTGTGGTCCGTCTGAACCCGGAAGTGAGACCCAAACAAGTAGGGTCTTAGCTTCTTCAGCGCCCAGACCACAGCAAATGCCTCACGCTCAATAGCACTCCACCTTTGTTCCCGTGGAAGTAACCTCCTGCTAAGAAAGGCTACGGGTTGATCTAGGCCCTCCTCATTAATCTGTGAAAGAACGGCCCCCACACCATGCTCTGAAGCGTCTGTCTGAACGATAAACTCTTTGGAGAAGTTGGGAGCCAAGAGCACGGGCGCCGTGCACATAGCAGTCTTCAAGGCCTCAAAAGCTTTCTGACAGGTGTCAGTCCAGATCACCTTCCTGGGCTGCTTCTTCGAAGTCAGCGCTGTCAAGGGGGCAACCAGGTTGCCATACCCCTTGACAAACCTCCTGTAGTACCCAGTGAGACCTAGGAAGGCTCTCACCTCTGTCTGGGTTTTGGGCGCCTCCCAATTCAGGATGGTTTCTATCTTGGGCTGAAGGGGTGCCACCTGGCCACTCCCAACTTGGTGTCCCAAGTACACCACAGAACCCTGCCCGATCTGGCACTTACTCGCCTTGATCGTGAGGCCTGCCTTCCGCAGCGCCATCAACACTTCCCAGAGGTGACGCAAGTGTTCCTCCCACGTGGAGCTGAACACGGCGATGTCATCCAGGTAGGCTGCACTGAACGAATCCAGCCCAGCCAACACCTGGTTGACCAATCTCTGGAAGGTGGCAGGGGCATTCTTCATCCCAAATGGCATAACCCGGAACTGGTAGTGCCCATCTGGGGTGGAAAATGCGGACCTCTCTTTGGCCCCCTCGGTCAAGGCGATCTGCCAATACCCAGACGTTAGATCAAACGTGCTGAGGTAGTTGGCAGCCCCTAGCCGATCGATGAGCTCATCAGCTCTGGGGATGGGGTGTGCGTCAGTCCTAGTGACTGAATTGAGTCCTCTGTAGTCCACACAGAACCGGAGTTCGGGTGTGGCTCCCGGCGCTGCAGCCTTTGGGACCAAGACCACGGGGCTGGCCCAAGGACTGCTAGAAGACTCAATGACCCCGAGGGCAAACATCTTGGAGACCTCCTCCTTGATGCAGGTCCTCACCCTGTCAGTCACCCTGTAGGCCTTGTGCCGTACAGGAGGGCTATCCCCAGTGTCCACATCATGGACGCACCAATCAGTGACACCAGGGACCAGGGAAAACAGGTCAGAAAATTGTCCCAGCAACTGGCGACAATCATTCTGTTGCTCAGGGGTCAGGGTGGAAGAGAGGATGACACCATCCACTGACCCATCTTGCTCCTTGGCTGACAGGAGGTCCGGAAGAGGTTCTGTCTCCTCTTCCATCCCCGCATCTGTTGCCAAGAGCATGCCCACTTGGGACCTCTCCAAGTGGGGCTTGAGGCGGTTGACATGTAGGACCCGTAAGGGGTTCCTGGGAGTCTTCAGGTCCACCACGTAGGTAACAGGACTCTTGCGCTCCACCACCTCAAAGGGACCGGTCCACTTATCCTGGAGCGCACATGGCTCCACGGGGGCCAAGACCCATACTTTCTGCCCAGGCTGAAGCTCTACCAGAGTGGCATTCTGGTCGTACCACCGCTTCATCTCCTCCTGGCTGGCTTCCAGATTTGCCTCAGCAAGTTGCCTGAAACGCCTAGTCTGATTCCTGAAGGCCAGCATGTAGCTATATACATTCTGGGGAGGTTTCCTGGGAGATTGCTCCCAGCCTTCCTTGACCAGACTTAGAGGTCCTCTGACGGGGTGACCATACAGAAGCTCAAAGGGACTGAACCCCAGAGACTTCTGTGGCACCTCGCGGTAAGCGAAGAGAAGGCATGGTAAGAGGACGTCCCACTTGCGCCTCATGGGTCCTTCCAGGCCCATTATCATGCCTTTGAGGGTTCGGTTGAATCTCTCAACCAACCCGTTTCCTTGGGGGTGGTAAGGTGTGGTGAACTTGTAGGTTACACCACACTCTTGCCAAAGAGATTTCATGTACTTGGACATGAAATTGGTACCTCGGTCAGACACCACCTCTAGAGGGAATCCCACTCGGGAGAAAATTCCCATCAGTGCACGTCCCACCACGGGGGCCGTCACTGTCCTCAGAGGAATGGCTTCCGGGTACCGGGTGGCATGGTCCTCCAGGACCAGGATGAACCTATTGCCCATCGCTGTCTTGGGGTCCAGTGGCCCTACAATGTCAATCCCCACTCGCTGGAATGGAGTACCGACCACAGGGAATGGCTGGAGTGGAGCCTTCTGCTTCCTCCCACTCTTTCCACTTGCCTGGCAAGTCTGGCATGTCCTGCAGTGAGTATCCGAACTCCTGCGCATTTGAGGCCAATAAAAGTGGGTGACAAGCCTTTCAAAGGTCTTGTCCTGCCCCAAATGCCCTGCCAATGGCACATCGTGAGCCAGCCCCAGTAGGAAGGCTCTGAAGTCCTGGGGTACCACCAGCGCACGGGCTGACCCAGGCTCAGCAACCTTAGGCTCTGTATATAGGAGGTCGTTCTCCCAGTAAATGAAATGTGATCCTGACTGATCACCTGCGGCCTGGGCTGCAGCCTGCTGCCGCATACCCACGAGAGAAGGGCACTCCTTCTGTGCCTTACAAAAGTCCTCCCTGGTGGGACCCCCTTCCTGCTGCCAATGGCTCAGCTCCGGTAGGTCTCCCAGTTCAGCTATCTGTTCCCCTGTAGGCTCCAGGGCATCCCCCTCAAGGTCTGCTTCCTCCTGGACCGTGGGAACTTCAGGGGCCGGCTTCCCGCGCCCCTTGCCCCTTCTCTCTGAGGCCGGCTCCTGGGCCTCCCTCTCAGGCTCCAGGACCTCCCGAGTACCTTTACTGGCTGCCATGGACTGTGTGGTCACACACGCCCAATCCGGCATACCCAACATCTCCAGGTGAGCGCTCCGCTCCACCTGAGCCCAAGGTGAGCTCTCCAAATCGTTCCCTAACAAACAGTCTACAGGCATGGCGGGCCTCACAGCTACCTGAAGAGTACCAGAGACCCCCCCCCACTCGAAGGGAACCTGAGCCACCTTGCAGTGTCTCTCTGTGTTGTCAGCGGCAACAACGGGATAAAATGCATTGGGGACCACCTGCTCCTGAGACACCAGGTGACACCTGACAGCTGTCACACTGGCTCCTGTATCTCTAAGAGCTTCCACCCTATGGCCATTTATGGTCACCCACTGCCTGTACTTCTTAGTGTTCTCAGGCAGCTGGGTTGGAGGGACCACTTCACGGTCTCCTAGCGAGACCAGGGACATCTCTGCGGGACCCCACCCACCTTGAACATCCCTCTCCTCCCCCAAGGCTACACTAGTCACCTGCCGGGGTGGAGCACCAGGGGGTGCTGGTTTACCAAACATCGGACACTTCACATCAGAGGCAAAATGCCCCAAATTGTTACACCTGTAACATCTTACGGGCCCCTTCTGAACAGGAGGACCTGTCGGGGCCCCGGTCGGTTTCTGGGGTGGGGGAGGCTGAGAACCCTTCCCTTGGTTCCCTTGGGGATTATTTTGGGGCCCTTTTTGGAACTGCTTCTGTTTACCCCTGTCCCCCCCACTCTTCTGCTGGGGACCCTGCCCACCTTTGGCGGAATCTCCCACGGTACCCTTGTGGACCCTGGTACTGACCCAGCGGTCCGCCTCCTCAGCAAGCTTCCTCGGGTTAGTCAGCTTACTATCGATCAGGTGCTGGCGTAGCTCAGGAAAACAATTACTGGACAAGTGCTCCCATGCCATTAGATCAAGAAGCCCTTGATAATCATTCACCTTACTACCCTTCACCCAACCATCCAGCGCTCTGCAAAAGAAAGTCACATACTCCACATACGTACTATTGGGAATCTTAGTGCAACCCCTGAACCTCTGTCTATATAACTCAGGGGTCAACCCATACCTAGCCATCAATGCTTCCTTCATATGGGAATAAGAATTACGAACATCAACAGGTAAGTCTAGCAGTGTGTCCCGCCCTTCACTCAGGAACCTTCCCCACAACCCCGCTCCCCAATCTTTCTCAGGGACCTGGTGGGAAGACATGGCTACCTCGTAGGCTCTGAACCACTGCCCGATGTCGTCATTCCTGAAGAACTCCTTCACTACATCCTTAGGAATATAAACTCTTGGTTCCGCCGATCCTGGCGGTGTGCTGCCACCAGAGGGATTAAGCTCCAAACTTTTTGCTTTCAGCTCCAGCTCCCTCAGCTTCATGTCATGCTCTAATTGTAGTTTCTTTTCTTCCATGGCTAATCTTTGTTTTTCCATATCCATCTGCCCATGGAGTTTTGCCATTTCCACCTCGTGTGCCCGGGTTGCTGCCCTGTCCGCCAACTCTTCTGGCGACAGGCATCTGCCGAACTCATGGACACTTTCTGGGGGAATCACTTCCACCTGATTCTCTGGTGCCTTTGACTCATACCAGGCCCTCAGCGCCTTCACGAGTTGCTCCTTCTTTTTCAATCCAGTTTGGGCAATCCTGAACTTGGAGCAAAGACCTTTCAAGTCTTCATTGGTACGATCCTGAAGTGCGCCTTCCTCCCAATCTATGTCTTCAAATCCAGAGATTATGGAAGCCGCCCTTCCGGCAGAGTGTGAACCAGGCATGGCTCCAACAACGGAGATTCTTGGCAAAACAAAAAACAAATGCTAGCCTTGTGGCTGTGTTACTGGTCTGCTCTCACTACGTGGCGATCAGTGATTCACTATACGCAAACCACAAATGCAAATCCGTAAATCCTCACCGCTGCCACCAATGTTAGAAATGAGGGGGCTCTGGTTGACGCAGGTGTGAACCCACAACAAGCAGGGACCCTTTACTTCTTGTCAGGGCGAAGGATGACTCCCCAGAATAACCCCTGCTCACCCTCTAGGTGCGTGGCGCGAGCAGTCTAGGCTAAGTCTCAGGCGTACACGGTTAAGCAAATGCAATTACACATACAGTAAACCCCCTGCATGCACCACAAATGGACACCAATCCGGTAGTATATAAAAATAAGCTTTTATGTAGTTTCAGCAGAGTTAAATACAAGGCCCAGTAACGTTGAACTGATGGGGCCACAATTCTTAGGAATACGGTAAAGTTCTCTTGGTGCGGAAAGTTCTTTAGGCGGGCACAAGGTGACTGTAGGCCTCAGCACACTCCAGGCTGAGGTGGCGACTTGGAAGCCCACAGCAGATGACAGGGAAATCAGAACGTTGCGGACCCTGGATCCGATGCGAGCTCGCGGTCGAGTTCGTAAGTACAGTACCTTGTTTCTTGATGCAAAGGTGGGTGCGGGATGTCAGCGGCTCTTCGTCAGAAGAGCGAGGCGGCGTCCGAGGCTCCCACACTTCACGATGGGTGTCTGATCTTCAGGCTCACGACAAGAGCGGGTGTTGCAGGTGGCGGGTGAACAAAGCGGGGCAGCCGGGCACGCAGATGCGTCCGGACCGTCCGAGGCTTGGAGATGCTCACAAACGCCGATTCCGGCGGGAGGGTGAAGGTGCACAGCGAGCCTCCAGCGAGCGAGGTGACAGGGGCAGCCCAGCACAGCGTAGGGGGAGCGGCTCCGATCGAGCGAGGCTCTTCCCAAGGCGGGGGCGGCTAAGCAGTCCGGGTCACGGCTCAGGGAGGAACTGCGGCACGAGGGTCACAGCTCCGGCGAGGGAAAGGACACCACGGTCTAGCAGCAGGCGAGTGAAGATCAGGTAGAGCCCAATGGTCCCGGGGCTCCGTTCAGGGGGCAAGCTCAGTTTCAAGCCCTTGGAGATCGTTTTTGGAAAAGCACAAGTCTTGAAAGTAAAAATAAAGCAAAGTCTTCAGCAACAGTTTCTCTTCTCCCCTTTGGCAGCGAGGTCACCACTGCAGGCCAATCCCCCAGGACAGGGACAGTCTTCCTCCTACAGCTTTCCCGGTGCCTCCTCCTCAGGCAGAGATTCTTCTTGGTCAAAAGCGGATCTAGTTTCTTAGGAGCAGGGCTCCTCCATTTATACCACAAATCTTTTGTTCTCCCTGGCCTGGGGGGCCCTTGCCTAGTTCAGTCCGGTTTCTGAGCACTTTGTTTTCGTGACGCAGGCTTCTTCTTTCAGAGTGCAGGGCAGAGTCATCAGACGCTCCACAGGGGGTGGAGCCAGCCTCGAGGTAGCGGAGCACTGTCCTATTCAGAACCTAGGAGCACTCCTCCCACCCATCTACCTGTCGATCGTCCTATTCATACCAGGCTACCTAGCCCTGCCCATCTGGGTTCCCCCAGCCCTGTCACTCACACCAGCCAGACATCAGATACACATCACGCAGAGGCGGCTGAAATGGTTAGGCAAGCAAAGGCCAACTTTCTAAAAGTGACATTTGCAAACCCGGAATATTAAAATAAACCTTGCGAAAAGATGTACCTTAACATTCCGAGTTCAGGCATACTAAACTCGATCTCCTACCATGTTCCCTGGGTCGGTTAGGATCATAGGGTGTAATAATCCAGGCCGCCCATACTGGCCTACGGGAACAGGGTAGCCTTACAGTAGTGAGCAACAAAATGGCGGTCGTTCACTACTAGGACATGCCACGCATCTAGGCTTGTCCTACCTCAGGCTCACAATGCACCCTGCCCGTGGGCCTACCAGAGGGGTGACTAACATGCAGCTAAGGGAAGGTTTCGGGGACCGGCAAGTGTGGGCACTTGTCGGTCGGCGCGTCAGTACCAGACTGCACGCAAGTTCTGCGATGGCAGACCTTAGACGTATTTTACCGGCCGCTTCCGTGGGTGGCACAACCCGTGCTGCAAGCCCATCAGCGGCGTTTGCCTTTACATGCCCTGGCGCTCCTGGCGCACTTTACTGGGGTCTGATAGTAAATCAAACAATCCAATCATGGAATCCAACCAACATATACAATTTACAAAGGGAGCACTCGCACCGCGACACTGGTTGGCAGTGGCACAGCGCCCTGAGCGGCCAACACCATAAAATCACATGAGGCACAGCGACAAAAAGAGGGAGGGAGACTCACGCCAAGGTGCCAGGTCTAACAACAGCCAAGTTCGGAGAGATGGCTTCTTTGGCCGTTCTGTTCTCCAGGACTTTCTGGTTTGATCTTGGTTCGCAGACCCACCACCGGGGTTGGTATTGCTGGGGTATCTATTCTAAGGTGAGGAATCTAACTAACGTGTTTCTTTCAGATGAACAAGTTACTTACCTTCGGTAACGATGTATCTGTAAGAAACATTAGTTAGTGAGATTCCTCACCGACCCACCCATGCTCCCCGTTCTGCAAACCGACATCTAGGGTTAAGGCTATCCTTTTCAGGGGTACAAAAGGGGGTGGTGATGGACGGAGCATCAGAACCAATCAAACACTCACACCCAGTCAATAGATCTGGGTTTGATCCATCACTGTTCTTTAGCCCACTCTGCCACCCCAGTTCAGACATGGCCATATGCAAATCAGTCTGACCCTGTGCCTCATGGTAACAGTCCAGCCCGAACTGCCAAGCCATGCCTTCCCTGGACCGGAAAGAAGCTTCCTAGGACTGGTTTCTGGCATTTCAGCCGTCTTCAGCCAGGCTTGCTTGAAGCCAGTGGCAAAGTGAGCAAGGGACTCACGTCTGAGCATACCCTGCCAACTTATGGCGAACAAAGCGGTACAAAAGGGGGTGGTGATGGACGGAGCATCAGAACCAATCAAACACTCACATCCAGTCAACAGATCTGGGTTTGATCCATCACCGTTCTTTAGCCCACTCTGCCACCCCAGTTCAGACATGGCCATATGCAAATCAGTCTGACCCTGTGCCTCATGGGAACAGTCCAGCCCGAACTGCCAAGCCATGCCTTCCCTGGACCGGAAACAAGCTTCCTAGGACCGGTTTCTGGCATTTCAGCCGTCTTCAGCCAGGCTTGCTTGAATCCAGTGGCAAAGTGAGCAAGGGACTCACGTCTGAGCAAGGGCCCTAGATTTTTTGGCACCAGTGACGGTCTCTTGCATGGCTCTGCGTTCCTGGAGCGGAAAGCTATGTACAAGAACTGACGTCAGCGCGCGAGGGCGGCGTCTAAGTACTCTGACGACGTCATTCCGGCACATGACGCCAACGACGGACGCGGAGCCGCAGACGACGCCTAGCGACCCGCAAGGGGTATTGCTACAAAAAATCTTTCCAGATCCAGCCTGACGCCTGGGGATATTCTAAGGTGAGGAATCTAACTAACTAATGTTTCTTACAGATACATCGTTACCGAACGTAAGTAACTTGTTCATCAGTGCCCAGTGTACGTAAAATAAGCTGGGGGAGCAGAAGCTTTGTAGTTGGCGCAGCTAAGGCTGGAATGGTCTCCCACTACATCTTAGAAGCATGACAAATGTACTTGCGTTCAGGAAGGCCTTGAAAACATGGCTCTTTTCTGTGTAAATTTGATCATATCCTCCCTCTGCTTTTAGGCCTTTGTAGGACTTTTCATACCACCAGGACACCTTTGGGTAACAGCGCGCTCTATAAATATCAATAACATTAAAATTAACATTTTAGTGTGTAAAGAAGTGTCTCTTCATAGCGCATGCAATGCGTTAAGAGCGAATCTGTCCTGCTTCCTGAAGGGGTCCCCAGTTGCTGTAATTTATCCAGTTTTTGAGTTACTTAATGCTGAATGACCAAGGCTGCTGTGGTATGACCCCCAGAGTGAGAAGGTGGCCTGATATATGCTATCCACTAGTTCTAGTGGGCACCTTGTATCAGTCCAAACAACCCCTATGGTGAATTGGTCAAAGGCAACCTTTATTGAAAGCTATCCTAGGTGTAGCTGTGGAGAGAAGCCTTCAGGCTAAGTCTTGAAGGAATGAAAAGCAGCTTGTTTTACCAGTCTATAATCTCTTGAATGATCAAATAAAAGGACAACCACACCAGGTATATATTCAAAATATATGTATTTAGGTTAAAACACACCCCTCTAGTCTCTTTATGAGACTGGAGTTCGAAGTACTTAATTTACAAGTTAGCAATCAACAGTAATAGCACAAATACACGTTTGGGCCCTAGGGGCGTACCAAACCATATACCAAAAAAGTGGTATAAGAACCACGACTGAACTAGACACAAGGCCTAGAGCCTGTAGAATCGCTGGGACCCCAAGGAACCACCCAAGGTAGTGACACAGGGGACCCAGGGGGACTGTGTGCAGTGTGTAAACACAACCGCGGGTTACCGTTAGCTTCTATGGGCAATGTCGCGGTTGGAAATTTAAAGATTAGAGACACTTAGCATCGAGTCAGGACTAAACCCTTTTGGAATTAAGAAGTTCTAGGACTAGCTCCCACAGGAGAACCGGAGTACTCGAGTTACCTCACCCAGAGAAGCCGGATGCATAGGTGTCTTTTGGTGTTGGGTCGCGTCGTCGATTAAATGGAAGCTGGCGAAGAACTGCTGCTGCCGTGAAGAGGAGAAGAGTCCGAATTGATCCAAGTCTGGATCTAGGATGGAAGGAACCTGAAAGCAGAGGGGACAGAGTCTGGGTCACTTGCCAGTGACTTAGGGCAGGATGGACCAATGCCCACAGATGGCGGGTGCTTCAGGTGAGATGATGGGTGTCTTGACTCTTCAGCCACGAGGTCCAGGAGGCGCCGATGACAACTAGGAGCTGGATTCGAGCTTTCCCATGAAGTCTGTCGAGTGCTGCAGTGTCGGTGAGCAGATTGGACCCAACAAACCTTGGCAACGGCAAGTCACTGGAAATCAGAGAAAGGACTGGGGTGCAGACCAGCAAGGCCTGAGGGACTCACCCAGCGAGGGTAAGTCGGGGCACGTCTGGAGCAAATAGGAAAGTCCAATTAGAAGAGGAGTTGCCTTCATGGGGACCTACTAGCCAATAGGCTAGTGATCGCGAAGGAGCCTCGAGTGGTCGCACTTGAAACTGGCCCACGGGTCATTCGTGGAGTGGAGGCCAGCAATATTTAGTGCAGTTGGTGCTCATGGCTGGGGCTACTCGGAGCCCAAAGCACAACTTCGAGGACGTCCCAGAAGATAGTGTTGCTGCAAACGTTCACGGTAGCCAGGTGTCACGGTTCCACGTCACCCACGATAGCCACGGGTTTCAGCTTTGCTGTTGACTCAGGGTTGCCTCGGGGAAGTCTGGTAATCCACCTCTGGTGATGCAAATACTTCGGCATCCGGTAGGAGCTTCAGCAATGCAGACTGGTCAGTTACTTCTTTGGTGCCTGCCAAGCAGGGGAGTCACTCTTTGACCCCAAGGGAGATTTCTTCAGTCTTCTAGTTAAATTATGAACGTCGAAGGTCAAGGATATATGTTGTAGAGTTTCGTCCAGGGTAATCTAAAGTCACAAGGAGTGGGTTCCCATACTTATGCTAAGTTTGGGGGTTGGACATACTCTAGGGAGCCACCTATGGGAGGGTTTAGAAAGAGGGGTGATTACACCCATTTCCTTTGTCCAGTTTCGCACCAGAGCAGGGGCAGGTAGCCCCTGCAACCGGTTTGAACTGGACTATGCACAAGGACACCAAGTGTGCCCCCAGTTCAGGACTTCAAAGCACCAGAGAGTGCTCCCACCCAGCCCCAATACACACCTGCCTGTCTGGGGAGGTGATTACACCTCCCTGGGACAGGAAACCTATTGTCCAGGCCTCCCCTTCCGCAGTTTCAGTCAGCAGCAGGAGGCCAGACCCGTGTCTGTGGCAGAGGCATCAATGTTGTGATGCCAGGGCTCAAGAAAGTCCTACCGGGTTAGACCAGTGTGAACATGTCTCTCCCTCTAGAAGGGTGGAATGCTACCCCCGCCACCAAAACTGGCGGGGGGGGGGTAGTATTCCAAAGCACTTGACACCAAACACAACATGTTTCCGTGCAGCCATCCCAAAGTTAGCATTTACTGCGAGGTTATAATGCACTTAAGAGTATATGGTCAGGCTGCACCACAAACAGCATCAGAGGAGGTACTCCGAACGCTGCAGAGGGGCTCAGCTCATGCTTGGGCACCCTCTCACATAAAAACCCAAGCACTCTGCCTTCAGGATTGTTAAGGCCTGCCATAGGAGTGACTTATAGGTTTTATATGTGTGTGCAATGGTAGTGATATAGGTAGCCTATACCACAGTAAGGGGTGCAAGCACCAACTTACCCAGGCTGCAGTAGCAGACCTGTGGTGTCATTTTGGAGTGCTTCCCAGGGGTGGCATAATACATGCAGCAGCCCCTGGTAGGCCTCTGAGGTACCTATGCCCTAGGTACATAGTATACCATATACTAGGGGCTTATAAGGCACTCCAGAATCCAATTAGATATGTACCTAATGTACATGGAAACCATTTTAGAGAGGAAGCAGCTAGGCTGGGGTCCTGAATAGCAGGGCCACAGCCAGACTAAGGTCGAAAAACTGTGAAACACCATGTGAAGTAGATCCCACTCTCCTACAGAGTATCGCTTCACACTGCCCAGCGCCTTTGCACCGGCATCTCTTGCAATGGCTGTGCAGACGTGCTGGGGTGTAGTAAGCTCGGTGAATGAATTTGTAATGTATGATCCGTAGGTGACTGCTCGCCGTAATTTCTCCTGTTTATCTGCAAGTATGGTATCTAGTTCTGCCTCCCAGCCCTTTCTTGCCTCCGGTTGCGCGCTTAGAAGCTGCCCGGTATAATCTGGACACTACATGTGTCATCTCATAAGCGTGTGTAGGGTATCGCGGCTCATTAGCTCAGGCGGTGAGGTGGGACTTGTTGCTTTTATATCGTGTCTAAGCCTCATGTAGGGAAAGACCTCGAGCAGTGTGACGCCTTCTTCTCCTAGCAGTCCTTGCCTGTCTTTAAATATGCCCTCCTTAGATCGACCCTCCATTGTGCGTAGCTTACGTACTTTAAGCATATTTCTACAAGCAGTTTCATGGGTGGCAGGTGCCCAGCGCAGGTTCGAGATAGGGATGAGCGGTGACTATGGAAAGGTGCACCCCACTTTTCTTAACAATATTGCGACATTCGTATATGCTACTGTCACATATTTGGTGCCTCCTTCTGGGGTATTGGTGCCTAAATCGGCTTCTGATGGCCGTGGCGCTATGCACCCTTGTTCGATAGCTAAGTGAGGCATAAATGGTGGCAGGTGAAACCAGTGTATTGCGTGATGTGCTTGGGCGCAAAGAAAGTATAATTCAATGTCTGGTGCCTCCAACCCTCCCCGCGAGAAAGGAGGCGTCAGTGTCTGCCAGCTATATGGGGTTGCTTTCCCCCATGCCAATCGGATGAGCTTCGTTTTAATTGCGCTAAAGAAAGGGCGTCCTGGATGATATGGGATGGTGATGGAAAAATGAAGAAGTTTCAGCAGAATCACCATTTTCATTAGTGAAATTCTTCCTGCCAGGGACAACGGCATTGCTATCCAGCGAGTTATTAGATTTGTGATGGATTACAAGGCGACCCCATAGTTGCCCGCAGCGTCTCCTCCTTGTCTCGGGCTATCCACACTCCCATGCTAACAGGAATCCTAGGGGGAATTCAGGGGTGGAAGAGATTAAAGGGAACGTCTGAGACTTGCTCCAATTAATATTTATCCCAGAGATGTCACCAAACTTAATAAACTCTTGCAAAACAGGTTTCAAGCATATGTGCGGCTCCCGGAGGTAGAGGGTGATGTCGTCAGCGTAGAGTGACACTAGCATCTGACGGGAGGGATATGGCATAGCGTATTCTCTATGGTGCTGTCGGAGTTTTGCCGCTAGTGGCTCAATGGCAAGGGCAAAAAGCAGGGGTGTTAAGGGACACCCCTGCCGGGTTCCCCTGGAGATCGGGAATGGGCCAGAGTATAATTCATTTATCTGCGCAACTGCCATAGGCTGATTATGTAGCAGCCCCATCCGTCCCAGAATTACGAGTAAATAGTTCCACTCCAGTGAATCAAATTCCTTTGTGGCATCCCAAAAAATTGCTGCGGCATTTGGTCTACTTCCTGGAGCAATGCAAAAATAGTGCGCAAATTATGAAAAGTATCTCTCTCAGGTACAAACCCTGCCTGATCGGGCAGCGCCAGTCCCTCCATTAGCAAGCTCAGCCTGTTAGCTGGGATTTTGGCTAATGTCTTGGAATTGCAATTCATTAAAGACAAGGACCTGTAAGCGTCACATTTAGTGGCGTTCTTGACGGGCTTTAGAAGTGAAATGATCAGGGCCTGTCTCATCGATTGTGGAAGTGTTCTAGGCTCCCTAGCTTCTTCATACAGCTTTCTAAGAATAGGGGCCAAATTGTAGCATTGTTTTATAAAAGTCTGCCGGTAACCCATCAGGGCCTGGGGCTTTACCGGATCGTAATGGCATAATTGCAGCTCGCATCTCATTTTCCACAATGGAGGCAGACAAGAACTCCCTCTGGCTGTCATTAATCCAGCCTAACGCAGTATCTTCAAAGTATGTAGCAATATCTATCTGCCCGTCCTAAGTGTGCAGCATGGCTGCTTATAGTGAGTAGCAAATATATTCAAAATTTACCTTGGGTCTGTGTGTACCCCGCCGTCATCATCTCCCACACTCAAAATATTATTGGAGTACCGAGGGGCTCTTATTGTCTCAGCCAATGCTTTGCCGGGCCTCTCACCCTCCCCATACTTAGATCGGAAAAGAGATTCCCTGTCTGTGATTTCTGTGCATTCTATAAGCAGGTATTTTACCTGTTCTTGTTTCCGATGCGTGTCCGATTCTGGTGTCGAGGTTTCAATGGCCCTAATATCCAGTTCCAGCTTGGCTAGCATTCTCCTGAGATCTCGCAGTATTCCCCCACTTTTTGCTATGCACACTCCGCAAACGGTGACTTTGAAGCTCTCCCAGATGCTTGCCAGCATTTGGACACTCCCTATGTTGCAAGGGAAAAAATCCTGTACCTCCTGCTGAACCTCCTCCCTGAAACAAGATTCCAAGAGAGCTGTAGGGTGTAGCCTCCATGATCTGTAGGGGGTTCATTAACAGGGGGGCAGAGTTTCAAGAGGACAGGGGCATGATAGGAATAGGTACAGGCAAGGTGCTCGGTCCCTCTCAGCCAGGTACATAGTCCGGCCAAAAGTAACCAATAATCTATGCGCGACCAGCTAGCTTGTGCAGTAGGGAAAAACGTGCCCTCCCTGAGATTGGGGTGTGAGGACTTCCAAGCATCTAATAGGTGGTGATCTGTAATAACAGCATTTAGGTGGTGTCCTGCCCTGGAGTGAGGTTCCACAGACCTGTGAGACTGGTCCATGCATGTCTCCTCCCCATAACAAATGCGTTGACCCAATATTTACTATGAGGCCCCAGAGTGTAGCAAGATTGGCGCATCATCATCATTCGGCGCATAGCAGTTCATAAATGTTACAGATTGCTCAACAAGCCTACCCCACATAATGCTAAACATGGGCTAAACATTGTATCCTACGCCGACGACACTCAGCTCATCCTCTCGCTCACGAAGAATCCCGAAGACGCCAGACTCAGCTTTCAGGAAAGAATGGAGAATGTGGCAGGCTTGATGAAGGACAGCTGCCTGAAGCTTAACTCAGAGAAAACCGAGGCCCTTATCTTTGGACCCTGCTCCATCATCTGGGACAACACCTGGTGGCCCTCTGCCCTCAGGAGCCCATCGACCAGTACAGACCACGCTCGGAACCTCTGCATCATCCTGGACTCCTCCCTCTCCATGAGCCACCAGATCAACGCCGTCGCCTCTACCATTTTCAACTGCCTTTGCATCCTCCGTAAGACTTTCAAATGGATCCCCCATGACAGCAGAAAGACCGTCACCCATGCACTCATCACCAGCAGACTGTACGACGGCAACGCCCTCTATGCCGGAATCAACAAAACTCTTCTACACAAACTCCAAACCATCCAGAACGCTGCAGCCAGACTCGTCCTTGGGACACCGTGCCACAAGCACATGACCCAACACCTACGAGGCCTCCACTGGCTCCCCGTCAAAAAAAGAGGGTCACCTTCAAACTTCTCACCCACGCCTACAACTCCCTCAACAACATCGGACCCAAATACCTCAACGAGAGATTATCCTTCCACGTACCCAAGAGAAACCTCTGCTCTGCCGACCTCGCCCTAGCAGAAGTCCCCTGCATCCGCAGAAACAGATCCGGCGGGAGGGCCTTCACCTACATTGCGGCGAAAACCTGGAACGAGCTCCCTGTGAACATCAGATGCTCACCGACTCTGCACACGTTCAGGAAGAACCTCAAGACCTGGCTCTTCGACTGACCCGGAGCCGCCACCCCACCCCCTCCCCCAGCGCTTTGAGACCCTCACGGGTGAGTAGCATGCTTTATAAACCCCTGATTTATTGATTGATTGATGCAATATCTCCCTTGAGGGTCTTGTAGTGAACCTGCGGGACTGTACCACACTCCTGCCTTTATCAAAATGAGAGTTCCTCTGGAATAAGTCGAGAATGAAGAGAAGAATCTATGAGCAGCCCATTTCCCTGCAAATCTAGGGGTGAGCCCAGGAGCAAAGTGCTTCTCTTGAAACATTGCTACTTGGACGTGGTGTCTATCCAGAAAGTTGAGTCTCTTGCGGGGATCTCCCAGTCCCTGTACATTCCATGTCAATAAACTAATAGTGTGCCCTGTTGGCTTTCTTTGTGAGGTCATTCGTTAACTGTTGTATCATTTTGAAATATGAGGATTATTTTGCAGCTCTAGCGACCCAGCTCTGTGATTCGTGTATTTTTGCTCCAGGGTTTCCTCCTATCCCCTTCATGGATTGAACCGCTGTATACGAAAACAACTACAAATTCAATCAACATTTCCCTCCACCACCCCTCCTCCCACGCCCAAGGCCCAATCCTGCAGGTGGATGTGATCCCCATTAACAGCCCAGTCAATCTGTCCCCTGAACACAAGTGAGTCAACCTGGTAATGGGCATTGGATGTGTCCAATGACAATGGTATTGCAAGGAGCGCTCCATAGCTATATGCTCTGCAGTGTCTAACGAGACATGACTCAAAATGAATTAAACCAAGAAAAGAAAAACATAGTATAATGTAACATATAACCCCCGTTAAACATCCGCTGGCAAACACCCATGGGGGGTAGTACACAAGAGAGTCTGACATTCCGTACACAAGTAGCCAGGGGTAGCCAGAGTTCAAAGATATACCGGTGTTGTCCAATTAAAGTATGTTTATAAACCCTTCTATAAGGTGGATTAGGTTGGTCATGAAATAGTGACCTGACATATTAAAATATCACTCCCCCTTTTTCGTAAGCATGTATATGGTTATAATTAGTGATGCTCACGGTGGCAATCTTCGTTGATTATACCGCTTCTCCACCAGTAATTTTAGTCTGCATTCGACAGCGGTGAAGTTGCACTGGAGCCTTCTCCTTCCTGCTCTGAACGAGGGCTGCAAGAAGATGCCTTCTTGAGGAAATCCTGTGCCTGCTGAGGCGTGTTGAACACATGCTGCTTGCCCCGGTGGGTCACCTTTAATCTCGCCGGGTATAGCATCATGTAAGGGATATTGGTCTGCTGCATTTTGCACCTCACTGTGACAAATTTTCTACGGGCTTACTGAACAGATTGCGTGAAGTCTGGAAAGATGGAGATGAGTGATCATCGTGTTGGAGATCCTTTTCCTCCCGCACCAGATAAAGTGTAGTGTCCCTGTTCTTATATTTCAGGATCTGTGCAATAATGAGTCTAGGGGAGGCCCCCGGCAGAGGCCTGGGTTCAAGTGATCTGTGAGCATGCTCCACTATCAACACATTGGAGGAGGCAGCACCAAACAGCACCACTAGCATATGCTCAATGTAATCCTCCATGCAGCCTGTATCTGGATTCAAGTACACCAAATATTTGGAGGTTATTGCGGCATGACCTTGCTTCCAGGTCCTCATTTTTTTGCTGCAATCACTTTCAGAAGGCGTTCCATACTCTGTATCTCTATGTATTTGCTCTCCCCTATCAGTGGATGTATCCTCCAATTGCGATGTTCTGTTCTCCGCTTCTTTGATGTGCTCATCATGCTTTTCTAGCCCCTGTGTAATGTAATCCATTTGCATATTTAGGGCATACATTTTGGATTCGATAAAACTTGGACTTTGTTTCATGGTAACCAGTAGGGAGCACAAGTCCTCTCTGTCTGATTGCGAGTCATCCCCATGTTGGAGGCTGTGTCTTCATCGGAATCTCTGACAGATTTACGTGACTCAAATTGTAACTTAGCTTGGTTGCCCATCTTTCTGCCCATTTCTGAAACTCCGGTAGCGCTGTGACAGCTTGTTGCCTAATATTCTGTGTACGCTACTTTCACCAACTGTAGCTTAGCGCCAGCACGGTTAGCATAACTTTCCTGTCTTTGTCGTTTGAAGCCCCACGTATTTGTGTTCTATATGTTCCTTACACCACTTCGACGTCTCCTGGCTTTTGTTTTACGCTGGTGGGAGCCCTTTGTTCTCGCCATAATGATGGAGTAGTTCTATTAACTCCACATTTCCTGCCTCAGAAGTTATCAGGGATGTGCCTTTTCTTTTCATTTACTTCCAAAGGCAGCCGTTTGCTGGTAATATATATTGCATGCGCAGTCTTGTCTCTGCTTCTTACAATTTTCATCAGGAGTATGAGCTCCGGCAGACACCGCAGCCCACAGCAGGCCCCGCGGCAGGGCTTGCGTGCTCCGTTCCACAGCCACGGCGCACAGTAATCCCCCTCCTCTGTCTTCACTTACTTGGAGCGAGGGGCTGTCAAACATTGCTGCGGGGGCTCTGTCACGGGTCTGCTCAGGATCCCCCTCAAGCCCCACACTCCGCGGTACCATCCGGCTCTTCTTTTGCAGTAGCGGCGCGCTCCCGTCTCAGTCGCAGCACCGAAACAGCGAGGGGAAGAGGTGCCATGGTCACAGCGCAGGTAAGCAGATGTCGCATACCTTCCCCTCCATTGGTCTCGCTCCAGTCGGCCGCCAGATATTTCCGTGTCAATATTTACGGCAGCAGTGTATCTATGGATAATATCCGTTTATAAGCACCGCGTAAGTGCAAGCTTGTTTTTTTTTTTTTCAAGCTTGTTGATCAATCTTCCGCCATTTTGTGTCGGTCTCACGACTCCTGGCCTGTCCTGCATATCTTCTGACACGGGAGAGACAGCAGGTTGTCTCCGCCGTTATTACCACCACTTTTCGGTGATCAGATTTTCATATCGGACGCAACCTTGCTACGGGTAATGTCGGATTATTACTACGGGCAGCAGGAGCCTCACTAGAGTGCGGCCATCTTGCTTGCTGGCTCTCTAGTGCCCCCTTTTATGGACATTTTTAATACATTTTTAAGTGCTTTTAGTATGTGTAGGAGAGTAGGATCTGCACTTATGTTGCCCCCACTTTTTTTTCTGATGTTAACACTGGTTTCTGGCTATAGTCTGGCTGGGTCCCTGCTAATCAGGGCCCCAGTCTCTCTGTTCTCGCTAAACAACTTGGAGTGCATATTAGATGCACTGGTGATTGGATACTGTGGTACCTTGTGAGCCCCTAGTGTATGGTACCTTAGGTACCTAGGGCATAGGTAATTCACAGGCCTACCAGGCCTACCAGGGGCAGAAGCATGTATTATGCCACCACTGAGGTATAGGTTCCCTATATCTCACCATACACACACATATAAACCTATCAGTCACCCCTAAGGCAGGCCCTATCAATCCTGAAGGCAGGGTGCTTGGTTTACAATGTGAGGGGGTGACTCTGCATGAGCAGAGCCCCTCTGCAGCTGGCAGAGTCTATTCTCTGTGGCTGTATGTGGATGCGGTTAAACCATATATGCTAACGGTAAATGCTAACTTTGGAATGACTGCATCAAAACATGTCGTGTTTGGTGTCAAACAACTTGGAATCATACCCCCACACCAGTAACTGCTGTGGGAGTATGATCCCACCCTTCTAGAGGGGACGACATGTACCCACAGAGGAAACACCGTAGAAATCTGAAAGAGCCCTGGCATCACAAAATGGATGCCACCAGCACAGACAATGGGCTGCCCTCCTGCTGCTGACTGAAACTCGCAGTGGAGGAGGCCCAACAATAGGCATCTTGTCACAGGGAGGTGTTACCACCTTCCAGACAGGATTTAGTGTATTGGGGCTGGGTGTGTGCACTCCTAGAGTGTTTTGAAGTCCTGCACTGGGGGAGCAGCAGGCTCCTCTGTGCACATGCCAGCTCAAACCGGTTCAGGGGCTACCTGTCCCTGCTCTGGCGCGAAATTGGACAAAGGGAAGTGGGTGTAACCACCCTCCCAGAGGAGTGGTCATAAAGCTAGTCCCTCCCTTTCTTTTAGTATAAGATAGGGACCCCTTGCAATTGCAAACTAGATATCCCTGGATGACACTTTACAAGAAGAATCCTGGCCCTTCGATGTTCCACTACATTTGGAAGACAGAAGAGTCTCCCTTGGAGTCAAGGAGTGACCCCCCTGCTTGGCCGGCACCAAAATCTCTAATCAACGGTCACAAACGTTCCCGCTCCCGCTGGAGTCCGAAGTCCCTGCAGCCCCAGAAGTGGATTTCCTGACTTCTCGACGGCCATTGTGAGTCCCCAGCAAAGCTGAGGTGAGTGAACCCCACGAGTGGCGAGGAACAGCAATACCCGGGTACCATGCACTATTTTCGAGTGCAATCCCTTCTCGACGATCTACGAATGTGTGCACGTGCACGTGTGGTCCAAGCCTCCAGCAATATTTCCACCGAAGATTAGAGGCCTACCTTGTCTCGAGTGACCGTGGGCTCCTGTTAAGTGAATCCTTACAAGGCGTCTTTACGATCCCTTGCCCGTTGGCTTGTGGGTCCCGTGAAGACTTTCTCATCAAACCAAAGGGCTCCCCTGGGTGCTCCAGGCCTTCCCTCACTTACCCTTGCTGGGTGAGTCTCTCAGACCTTGCTGGTCTGCACAACTGACTTTCTTCAATTTCCATGAGACTTGCTGTTGCCAAGGCTTGTTGGCTCCATTCTGGCTGCCGACACGTCAGTAAGCTGCAGACTTTGTGGGACACTCCGAATCCAGCTCCTGGTTGTCCTCAACGCCTCCTGGACCTCGTCGATGAAGAGTCAAAACACCCTTGATCACCTGAAATCACCAACTTCGTGGGCATCCATCTTCCTGGCCCCGGGTCACTGGCAAGTGACTGTGAAGACTGTCCCTTCTGCTTTCAGGTCTTCTTCATCTTGAATCCAGCCTTGGATTCCACCGGACACTTCTCCAGTCTTCGCAAGCAGCAAATCTTCTTTGGGTTCCATAGAAAACGATGACGCGACCCGACACCAAAAGACACCTATGCACCCGGCTTCCCTGGGTGAGGTAACTCGTGCACTCCGGTGCTCCTGTGTGTGTTGGCCCTCGAAGTACTTACCTTGTAAGTGGCTTGCTTGTAGACTTCCTCGAAGTACCCTAAAACTTTAAAAATCCAACCGCGACATGCTCCATTGAAATCAATAGAGAACCCGCGGCTGTGTTCTCACACTGCACGCGTGTCCCGTGGGTCTTTTACTTACCTGTCTTGGGTGGATTTGTGAATCCCCAGTGATTCTACAGGCCCTAGGCCTTGTCCCCTAGCAAGTCGACTTTCCTAAACCTCTTTTTTAATATATGGTCTGGTACGCCCCTAGGGACCCAGCCATATTTGTGCTTAACTTATTGTGAAACGTTGATATTTGAATGTGTTCCTGACTTATAATCTCATAAAGAGATTAGAAGAGTGTGTCTAGAAATAAATACATATATATTTGATATATATACCTGTGTGGTGTCCTTTCATTTGATAATTCAAGAGATTATAAGGTAAAACAAGCTGCTTTACATTCCTCAGAGACTTAGCCCGAAGGCTGCTCTCCACAGCTACCACTAGGATAGCTTTCTTTTAAAGGTTGTCTTAAACCTATCTACCATAAGAGTCGAATTGGACTGGTGCAAGGTGGCCACTATAACTAGTGACCAGCATATGCCAGGCCAACTTCTCACATTGGTGGGCAGCATGTGGGATTCCAGCTTGCCATTGTTTTACCAGAAAATCTCTATTTGAATTACTAACTGAAAACCACTAAAGGTACTCAAGGTACATATAAAAGTCAAGCTTAGTATCAATAAGTTCTACTGAACTTAGAGCTGTTTGTGAAGGGATAAGCACACCCTTGCTACAGCTCAAGCTAGGATCAGTAGGCCAAAAACTAGTGTAGGTAGTACAACACTGCACAACACTAGAATGTCCTCTAAGGGATGGAGCCAGTGGGTCCACCCAGCCTCAGTATAAGGACATGACCTTCTTTGACTTGAAGGCCATGTGTGTTGCAAGACACCTGAAGCTAGGACAGAGTCCCTCCACACTAGGCCTGATAGATCTGCTGACAGCAGATGATCTGAGGTTGGCTCTAGGAGCTAACAGATCTGAATCAGGGAGTGGGTCAATTACAGTGTCTGGGTCTGATGATGAAAATCAAGATGACCAGGAATCTGTAATTGAAGGGCCAGATCCACAAGGATCTGAACAGGACAGAGGAATTCTCCCTAAGAGAACTGACAGAGTACAAGAGAGGGTTAGGTCCCCTTCAAGGGAATCTGACCACTCATATCACTCTGGAAGATAATCTGTTCATCAGAAGAGCTCATACTTTACTAGAAGAGAGACCTCTACTGAAAGAATGTACAAACTGCTTCAGTATGAGGAAGCAAGGTTTGCCCTTAATGCCAAGCAGTTGGCATTAGATAAAGAAGCCTTTGAGCTCCAGAGAGCTTATAGAAAACAGGGGTTAGAACCCCCGGTTGGCAGCAACAGTGTCCCTAGAATCAGATATTATATCCCAGACCATAGGAACCTGTCCAAGGTTGTTCCTCCCTACCAGAGTGGGGATGATATCCACAAATGGATAACTGCTATGGAGAGGGCCTGTAAAGTTCAACAGGTCCCCCAGAAACAGTGGGCAGCAATCTTGTGGCTCTCCTTTTCAGATAAAGGTAGAGACAAGCTCCTCACTGTTAGAGAAGAGGATGCCGATGATTATGATATCCTGAAAAGTGCATTAATGGATGGGTTTGGCTTAACCACTGAACAGTACAGGAAGAAGTTCAGAGACACCCAAAAAGCACAGAATCAGGACTGGACTGACTTTGTTTATTGTGCAACCAAGGCTCTGGAGGGTTGGCTGGTTGGTAGTAGAGTTACTGATTTTAAGGTATTGTATAATCTTATGATGAGAGAACAGATCCTTAATAATTGCCAAAACCAGTTGTTGCATCAGTACCTGGTGGACTCTGATCTGACCTCTCCCCAAGAATTGGGAAAGAAGGCAGACAAATGGGTCAGAACTAGGGTGAGGTGGAAAACCATTGGTACGCCGATCTGTTTATATTCATCTTAGCAGCAATATGGTAGAAATGTATCTACTATTTACGATATTGGCGCTCGCTCTCCGTGCCCTGTTTTACCGCCGCTGTGTCCCCTTTGGCCCCGCCCCCCTGCCTGCCCATTCATTGCCCGCTCCCGCCTTTCTGCTGCTCCTCCCTCCCACCTCCCCTCATAATGGCGGCCGCTGCACAGCCGCGCATCGGATACGCGCAGCAGATACGCGCAGCAGGCATGCCGCTGGCGCGCCGAAGGTATGCATAAGGCAGGTCTGTCTGCGCCCGTCCGTGCCTGGACCGCGTCCAGTGCCAGACCCCCTGGTCCCTGCGAATGCCACACCGACTGCCGCCACTGCACCGCCAGCACCCTCCACGCACTCAACACCGGGCGACCGCACAACGGCTTCCTGGCCGCCCCGAAGCACACCAAAGGACCCTTCTCCTGCCGGAGCTGCAGCTTCACCAGCCTCCGAGCAGCCAAACCACCCACCGTGACAGAACACAACCACCTCAGATGCATACTACTAAACACCCGCTCCGCACGCAAACACACCATCGAACTCTGGAACCTGTTCGACACATCCTTCCCGAACATTGCCTTCCTAACAGAGACCTGGATAAACGACTCCTCGGCACCCGACATCGCCATAGCCATCCGGACGGCTACAAGACCACCCGCAGGGATCACACCAACGGAATAGGAGGTGGAATCGCCATCGTCCACAAGAACACCCTTAGGGTCTCGACCAGCACCGATGACACCCTCAACACCGCTGAACACCTGCACTTCCAGATCCACACTGACCCCAACACCACCCTCAGTGGAATTCTCGTCTACAGAACCCCCGGACCCTGGCCTCAGTTCAGCGACTCCATCGACGCACGGACGCCCTGGCCTCCACAGACTACATCCTCCTCGGAAACCTGAACTTCCACCTTGAGAACAACAACGACATCAACCCCACCACCCTGATTGACAACCTTGCCAACCTCGGACTCAGACAGCTTGTCACAACGCCCACCAACTCCGCCGGCCACACGCTTGACCCCATCTTCTCCGAAGGCTCCCACGTCACCTTCAACCACACCACCGAACTCCACTGGACCGACCATCGCTGCATCCACTTCACCTTCCGGAAACCCACCACACACCACCGCACTCAACAGATCCCCCGCCGCAGCTGGAGTAAAGTCACGAAGACCAGCTTAACACCACCGAAGCCCACCCGCTGACCCCACCGACTCCAACACCGCCGCCCACAACCTCAGGCGATGGATCGACAACTGTGCCAAGACTCTCACCCCGATCAGGAAACCCTCCAACAGACGCAATAACAAGAAAGCCAGCTGGTTCACCATAGACCTCCAGGCCTCCAAGCAAACCTGCCGAAAACTAGAGAAGGAATGGCACTGCGAACAGACACCGGACTGCTGGGCAGCGCACAAGGACGCTATCCGCAGACACCATCACCTCATCAGATCCGCCAAAAGGGCCTCCTTCAAGGACCGCCTCGACAACAAACCACACAACAGCAAAGAGCTCTTCAATATCGTGAAGGAACTCTCCAACCCCACCTCCAACACCACCGACATCCCACCATCGCAAGACCTATGCGACTCCCTTGCCACCTTCTTCCATCGCAAGATTGCAGACATCCATGACAGCTTCAACAACCCGGCCGCCCTGACAGCCACCGACACCTCAGACCCCGTGGCCACCACCCACATCGCACCCCTGCTCACCTGGACCAACATAAACAACGACAACACCATCAAAAACATGAACACCATCCACTCCAGCTGTCCGTCAGACCCATGCCCACACCACATTTTCAACAAAGCTAGCGCCACCATCGCACCCCTTCTCCGCAAGGCCATCAACATCTCCTTCGAGACCGCGACCTTCCCGGAGAGCTGGAAGCACGCCGAGATCAACATCCTATTCAAGAAACCCAAGGCGGATCCAAAGGACCTCAAGAACTTCCGGCCCATCTCCCTGCTCCCGTTCCCAGTGAAGGTCATCGAGAAGACCGTCAACGGATAACTGACCCGCTACCTCAAGGAGAACAACATCCTGGACCTGTCCCAGTCTGGGTTCCGCAGCAACCACAGTACCGAAACTGCTCTCATCGCCGCCACCAATGACATCAGGGCCCTGCTGGACAATGGCGAAACCGCGGCCCTCATCCTCCTGGACCTGTAAGCCGCCTCCGACACAGTCTGTCACCGCACCCTACGCACACGCCTCCACAACGCAAGGATCCGAGACAAGGCTCTGGAATGGACTACCTCCTTTCTTTCCGGCAGAACCCAGAGCGTCCTCCTCCCTCCTTTCTGTTCCGCAGCCTCCAAGATCATCTGCGGCGTTCCCCAAGGATCATCCCTCAGCCCGACATTATTCAACGTCTACATGACACTGCTCACCCACGTTGCTCGACTGCACGACCTCAACATCATCTCTTATGCTGATGACACCCAGCTGATCCTCTCCCTCACCAAGGACCCCCTCACCGCCAAAACCAACCGCCACGAAGGAATGAAGGCTGTCGCCGAGTGGATGAAGAACAGCCGTCTGAAGCTGAACTCGGACAAGACGGAGGTCCTCATCCTCGGCTCCACCCCCTCAGCCTGGGACAACTCCTGGTGGCCGACCGCACTGGGAGCAGCACCGACCCCCACCGACCACGCACGCAACCTGGGGTTCATCCTCAACTCAACACTCTCCATGACCAAGCAAGTCAACACCGTCTCAGCCTCCTGCTTCAACACCCTCCGCATGCTCCAAAAGATCTACAGGTGGATCCCCACCGAAACAAGAAGAACGGTCACCCAGGCCTTCGTTAGCAGCAGGCTGGACTACGGAAATGCCCTATATGCAGGAGCCTTGGTCAAACTCCTGAAACAACTTCAACGCATACAGAACGCCTCTGCAGGCCTGATCCTCGACATCCCTCGCCACAGCCACATCACACCCCACCTGAGAGACCTGCACTGGCTCCCCATCAACAAGAGGATCACCTTCAAGCACCTAACCCACGCAAACAAGGCACTCCACAACACCGGACCAGCATACCTCAACAAACGACTCACCTTCTACACCCCAAACCGCCAGCTCCGCTCCGCCAACCTCGCCACCGTCCCCCGCATCCCAAGAACAACCACCGGCAGCAAATTGTTCTCCCACCTCGCCGCCAAAACCTGGAACACCCTTCCCATCCTCCTACGGCTGACCCAAGACCTACTAACCTTCAGCAGGCTACTCAAGACCTGGCTATTCGAGCAGTAGCAGCACCCGACCCAGCTCTTGAGACCCTCACGGGTGAGTAGTGCGCTTTACAAATGTTCTGTTTGATTGATTACATTTGTATGCTACTGTCTTTTGGTTGTTGCAGCAAATATGTTCCACGCTAGACTGACGCTTGACCAATAAATATTTATTGAAACCTTTCCAATCTTCATTCTATGTGTAATGTGAGAAAAGTAAGCACAAGTGATTGAGCGAAAGATACCGTATTGTTTTCCATGAAACCTGAGGAATCAGGGTTGTCATGTTCAGTGGTTGCCAGAAACTACATACACCGCTGTAGAATACAGGGGGTGGCAGTGGCACCGTAGAGATAGCTGTTCTAGCAGCTGACATCCTGTGGGGGTGTCCAGAGCCTGTTGGCACACCAAGCCCTCAGTTTAGGTCATCAAAAACACGCAGGTCTTGGGGGGGGTCCTAGGAACTACACGACATGGCACTGCCAACGTTGGTTTGGTTCTTATATTAACAGTAAAATCTGAGTAGTTCAGTTGTGCTTCCTCAGACAGCCCTACTCTCACTTTTCAGAGACGTCTGAAGTGGGAAGGATTATCCGCCTCGGCTGAGCAGGTACATTGTTTTATCTGCTGAAGGTCTAGACAAGCTTGTAAGGATTAGAAGTTCCCATATTGTGCTAAACGCTATCTCATAAAAACTTTACTTTCTTCTCCTTTCAATATGACTGAACTTGCGACTTGCGGTGGTAGTTCGGACGGAGACGAATTTGCTAACACTCTTAACATCACAGAAAACTGTCTACAGGCAGTAACTGTGAGATTGTTAGAACATGGGGTACCTGCAACAAGTGGCCATGTTACTTTCGTGATTGACGCACACGAGGTGTTTGGATCAGGGGTATTCTATTACTGTGTGAAATTCCCACCTGCAGATCCACAGACACATTTATTCCACGATATATTGACGTGGATCCACGAGAAGAATACATCCTATACGAGGACATTGAAGTCCTGTTAACCTGCCAACAACATAAAAGCTGGTTTAAAGGCACCCTAAAGCACACAACTCAGTCATGAGACTTAGTCCGCCCAGCACAGAAGGAGCGACATGGCCGGTCTTAGCGACTTAAACTTCGCATTCTGAGATAGAAACACTCCCAGTAGGCGACATGTGCACACTTTACAAAGAAGCAGTCAATCTATACAGAAACATTGTCCAGTTCATTATGCGAACACTCACATTACAACCGGCGAGAGCTGCTCCACCTGGTACAGTTCAGCCTCAACATGCACCAATAATGAGTCCACAGACACTAAA
Source organism: Triturus cristatus (assembly GCF_964204655.1). Taxonomy (NCBI): domain Eukaryota; kingdom Metazoa; phylum Chordata; class Amphibia; order Caudata; family Salamandridae; genus Triturus; species Triturus cristatus. The sequence goes on from NC_140591.1 coordinate 1,694,735,778, forward strand.
AGCAATAATGGGTGCGTTCCCATCAAAGAGGGATCAAATACTATTCTGGAGTGCAAAAAAAATCGCACAGTTGGAAGCAGTATTTCCCCATATGGGTCCACAGGAAAAACACAGAATGTTAACAATTTGCTTGTCAATGGGAATGGTTCCCTCACTTGCGGATCGTACAACTTGGGGAACAATCTTTGCTGCAGTTTAGGTTAGAATACACGGTTCCCCTTCCATAGCAGTTCTTCAAGAAGTATTGAAATAGATACAAAATGAGAACGGGGCAGGACCTGCCCTGGACTTGGGGATGTAAATGTAAATGTAAATGTGTAAATGTGTAAACAACTGCAAATCAGGAGCATGCATTACCTAAAATTATCGAAGAAACCTATGCTTCACTGGGCAGAGACAGCTTGGGAGCCAAACCAGGGAAACTACAAGTGGTGAGTAATTCTGACAAGGATAACTCAAAGCAAGCACTCACTTCTTCTAAAAAGAAATGGGATAATAGTCACTGGTACACATAGTGCGGCGTTTAGTCATCACACTTCATCCACTGGTCTGATCAATTGTCAGTTGTGAGAAAGTGCCATCTTTCTTGCATGGTATGCCCCCACTTTTTGCTGAATTGCTGATGTACTTTGACTGATTGTGCCCTGGAGTCCTGCCAATCAGGTACCCAAGGCCTGTGTTCCTTCCCTAAAACTGCATTGAAGCCTAAATCCAATTGGCATCTCTGGCCACATGTCATCCCCTGGTAAATGGTACCACAGGTACCCAGGGCACTGTGACCAGAGAAGGCCTCTTAGGGCTGCAGCACTTATTGTGCCACCCTTAGAGTCCCTGTACCCTGACACACACACACTGCCTTTGCAGGCTGGGTGTCTGGGTGCAGGACAAAACAAAGTCGACATGGCACACATCCTTGTGTGCCATGCCCATAAAACCACTGCCCTGGCATACTTCAGTCACCCCTCTAGCTGGGTGCCCTATGGCAGTGGTGAGGGCACATGTGCATGAGCCATGTGCCCCTACACTGCCCAGGTCCATTCCTGGGCCCTGTAAGTCCAATGATGCCATCTAAGAATATATGGTGCTGGGAGGTCGTCAGCACGAACTCCACAGCACCATGACGGCAACACTGAAGACTGAGAAGGTCGGTATCAAACTTCTCAGCACATTAAACCCACACTGGTGGCAGTGTGGGACTTAATGTAAAATGCACGACAGAGGGCAACTTAGAGTTGCCCCCTGAAACTAACTAACAACCCTTGTCCTGACTGAGAGGCTGCCTAGCTGCCACCCAGCAGACATGTTGCTGGACCCCTGGGTAGAGAGCCATCCGCTCTCTTGGGCCTGCAACAATGCACATCCTGGGGCGAGGTGCTAGGCCTCCTCCCCCAGGATGGGCAGGGAAAGCTTTAAAGGCATGCTGCCTTTGAGAGCTTCTCCAGGCCACTTGCTGTACTCAGCAACTGGCCCCCACCGGTTCTGACCACCACTCTGGCGGGAAGACAGGCGGTAAAAACAAAGGAAGGAAAGGGGGTGTGCCAGCCTCTGCCAACCCCACCCCTCAGGTGGAGGAGGCGAGGTAGAGCACAACTCCGGGCTCTTGCCGTTTTGAGAATGGGGAGCCCTACCCAATCAGAGCTAGGCTCCTGCCCCCCTTCCACGGGAGAGTGGCAGGATAGGGGGTGTACTCTCCCCAGGACAGGGACCCATTGGTCCCTGACCTTGCCCTACCTGTGACGCCCCTAAATGTAGTATTTAGGGGCACCCTGAAACTTCCTTCCTCAGATCCTGATTTTGAAACAAGAAGAAGAACAAGAAGAAAGAAGACCTGCTGTGCAGCTGCTAACAAGAAGACGACTCCAACTGACTTGGCCCCAGCCCTACAGGCCTGTCCACCCTCGAACCTGCTCCTGCTAAATCCCGGCGTCTCCTGTGGTCAGCAACCTCGAAAACCCCGGAGGACCTGACTGCCTTGCTCATCTAAAGACTGGGACTTCCACAAGCAGTGGTTCTGCTTAAACAGCAACAACCCCTGGAGCCAGCCAGGACCGCAAAGCCTGCACACTCTGCACCCGGCGAGCCCGGCCCTTGCCTGAGTGAATAAAGACCTCGAAGACATACCCCCGGCAACTGTGACCAACAATCCAGCAACCAAGGACTCTCCTCGATGCTCCTGACGACGCCTGCAGCCTCAAAACAAGGGACCCCTCCAACCACTACCAGCTGAGGGTAAGATTTCCCGACACCAAAAGACTCCCCTGCACCTGGCACCCCATGGCCCCCTGTACCCAACTCCTGGGTGTCTACCTATCCTACAACATCCCAACTTACCTCTCGAACTGGTGGCCGCGCCTGAAGAATCTCCGTCCCGAGCTTGCAGCCTTTGTTCAACTTTCAGCTTTCCCATTGAAATACATTGGGCACCCGAAGGCCCAAAAGCACCCTGAACCCAGCCGCCCGAGTGCCCCTGGAAGTGCAGCATCTATCCTATCTTACTTCCCCACTTGCCCCGAGTAAGTGACCAGGAGATCAGCTCCCACAGCCGCGTGGCTTGCCTGCTAGCAGCCACCAACCAAAGGGCCCCTATCCTCCATAGGATAACATTGGGCCTACTCACTCGGCACCCGGCTGCCCCAGTGCCGCTGAGACTGTACCTACCTGACCCTGGGAGACCCCTGAGTCTACCCCCAGAACCTTAACTCTGCCAACCGAGTACTCACCCAAAGACCGATAACTTGATTTTCTCCATAGGGTAACATTGGCTGGGTTTCACTCAGAATTTCTTCTAAATGTTGAATTTTGCAACTTTGAAATATTCCTTAAAAATCGTCCGATTAACGAAAACAAAACTACTCACCTGCTATTAGGAGACATCCTAGTGCTGGATCTTTGTGCCCAGCACTGACCTTCAAAAGTAATTACAACTGTGATTTTCCGATAACCTGATTTCCTTCCATAGGATCCACTAAGAAGGGACCCCTGAAATAAGATGCGGGCAGGTATATTAGGCTCTCTGTAACCATATTTCTGGCTACTCTAAAAGTGCTCATTGGTGCTTGTTTAAAATCCATCCTTTAGTATATGATTTGTGGAACGACCATTCCAACTTGTACATGGTTTTACTAGTATGTATTAACGTTATGTGTTGTTTGATGTTGCTGTCGGATGCGAGATAGTACGATTGCGTGTTTGTTTGAGGGAGCGTTTGTGGGACTATTAGTAATTTGCTGTATAGAAACTGTATTATTTTGATATTCTTCTTTATTGTTTCTGCTAATTTACACTGTCAAAGTTCAAAAAAATGATTTCCACATCTATACAAACAATAATGATGAAATAAAAAGACTTTTTTCTAAAATACTTAAATTCATCTAGACCCTGTTTTGTTGTTGTTTTCCTTGTCTTGGTTTGCCCATTGGTTGTGGTTTCTAACTATCTGGACCCTGTTCAGGGCCTTATTTATTATCAATTTGTGGCAGGTACTCTTCTCTCTTCTGGTATTCCTTCCATAGGATAACATCGCCTGGTTTTGACCAAAATTTCTTATAAGTGTCGATTTTCAAAACATACAAAATATTCCTTAAAAATCGCCCGTGTAACAAAAACGATTTCTTTCAACTGTTTACAGGAAATGCACCAGGGCTGAATCCAGGATCCAGCCCTGAGTAAGAAAAACATTCGTAAAGTGATTTTATTGCAATTACTTAAAACTTCTCATTGAGCTCAATGTTATAATTTTGTTTAACTTGTGATGCATATTGCAACAACTGACTCTATTGCATTCAAAAGTCTATTGCTCATTGAAAGTATTCAATTGCAACATTTCATTCTGAGAAAGTATTTGTATACCTACTTGTGGTTCTAAAATAAAACAACTATATATTTTTACATACAAAACAATTGGCCTAGAGTTCCGTTCTTGAGTGTGTGAGACACCATTTGCTGACTGAGTGTGTACAACAAATGCTTTACACTGTCCTCTGATACTGCCTTACTGCTCGACCAAGCTACCACTTTAGAGAGTAAGGTTATACCTAACTTTAGCCTCTACCATCCTTGTGTGTTTATAATCTGTCTTCAGATTACAGTAATTCAACACTGAGTACTTTTTCTTCGAGTCAATAAGAATAAAATTTTCATGTGTCATTAAAAGTAAAAAGTTCCTTGCAGACAGGAGTACCTCTAAGAACACCTGCGTGGTAGGAAGTTAACACCCAGTGCTAACAAAATTATAAGCAATTACAAGCCTATATACATCACGCTTTAGCCCTGGCATGTTTTAATTTTTTTAGCATCTTTTTATTTTTGCGGCATGTGCGTGCATTAAAAAATATATAATTTGTTTATTCATTGCACCAGCTTACCAGGGCCATATCTATTGTCTTTATCAGAGTTTATAATTGTGGCTCCTAATTAAGAACTAATGCTGGTTGAGCATAGTTAACCCAATCCATTCACTTCATGATCCAATGGACACCATTGAAAAATATCCCACAGCAAATTCAGCAAACATGCAAACTATACAGTTACAAGTGAAGCAAGAAAGGCTCCCAAAACAAATAAAGAAAATGGAATGGAATCGTTTCTTGGGGGGTAGTTTTGCATAAGGTATCAGGGCACTTTACATGAGCACCAGTTGTGTTAGAGATGGATACATTCATTTTGTTAGGCACGGGGAGATGAAGTGATTTGCCCAGAATCACAGGATGCTGAGCGTCCCTGCCGAGACTCGAACTCAGTCGGGCGTTCTTGCCGTTAGGCCACCTCCTCTCCCCACATAACGTGCAGGATTACTAAAGAACTGATTTGTGCAATGTTTGTGTAGAGTAAACCGCCAAACTGCATGGATTAAAATGCTTCCGGGGCAGATTTACAAGCCCTTTGCAGCACTTTTATGCTGCTGTTGAGTCACTTTTTATGATGCAGTGGTGGCATAAGCAATGCGCCACATTGCGGCCGATGTACATGATGCATCTAGGGAGATGTGTCACCTTGTAAAGCACTGCATCACATTATACCTGCGCCAGGTATAGTGTATGCAGGGTGGCTCACACAGGAAGGCCTCGTAGAAGTGGTGCGGTGAAATCTACAAGATTTCACTGTGCCACTTCTAGGACGCTACTGCATCAAAACCTTACGCCTGCTTGGAGCAGGCATAAGGAGTGACGCAGTGTATTGGAATAGGCATCTCCATTTATTACTGGAGTTGCCTTGTGCTTACGACATGACTCCAGCAATGAGTGACTTTTGCCCCAACAGATGCGCCAGAATTTCTGACGCATCTGTCAATCCTTTCGCCATAGTGCGCCGTATTGTAAATACGCGGCATCCATGGTGGCGCAAGGGTATCACGGCTGGCGCGGGGAAAGTGACGCACCTCTACAGATGAGTCATTTTCTTGTAACTAAGCCCCTTCTGTGCTTTTCTGCCATTGCGAAGTTAACTACAACCAAAGAGCAGGTCTCTGTTCATGTCAAAGGTCTCCCCTGCCTTAACATACAAAAGTAAGAAGACGCCCTTCATCTCAATGGAAAGGACATTTGTAATTCAATGCGGACACAGGTTCACACCTGGATAGATCGCTCAGAGTTAGAGTGAACCTCTCGCATTCCGTGCTGATTTTTATTTCATACTAACACTAAAATAAAGAGTAAAAAGATAAGACTGCAGGTTTGATTCACGCATGTCCCTTTGGTAAAATACTGCTTTTATTTTACTGTGTTTAACAGCACTACAGTAAGATATGCCCGCATTTGTCTCGAGCTGAGTTGACCTTTTAACCCCCCTCCCTTCCCCTTCACCTTTAACGTGGCCACGTGCATGGCTTTTGATTGTAAAACAGCATCTACTTTGTGCATGGAATGGGCTACGGATGGGAGCTGTTATGTGGGTGGGGTCGCAATGACATGTGACCTCGCCAGGTGGTGTGGGTTACTTGGGGGCTACAGAAAAAGACTTGGAGGCGTATGTGCTTGTTTCGTGGCTCTCGCGGTCGTACGTCCTAATTGCCGTACGCACGCACGCACGCCACCGTTTATTAATCTAGGGGTCACTTGACTCAACGTAGCGTGCCTGTTGCGTCACAGGCACGACACAACAGGAGCGAGGTGGATCCATTGACCGTCTGCAAGGACCAGTGTTCGACATTTCATTCGACCCCTGTGTTCCGATTTTCAAACAGGTGTGAATCTTACTGTAATGGCAGAATAATGTGCTTTTTTTATTTAATCAAGGAAAGAAGATCCGACTAGGAATCACGCTTTCATGGTGGGAAAAATGAGTCAATATTCTTTGTTCTTTTTTGTTTTTTCCAGAGTGGTTTAAATTGAACACTTGTGTAAATACTTTTCATTCTAAACCGTTTCTGTGCACGCTTTCTTACTTGTCAGTCTTTTGACAAAACCCAGCATTCCGTTTTAGCAGGTTCCACTTACCCACAACACTAGTGCATCATGGGTAACTGCGTGCCCAGCCTCCCTTGTAGAGACAAAGGTGCAGGTTGTGCAGCAGCAGCAGTGCAAGGCTCCGTCTAGTGCTTAATTTGTTAAACAAGAAACGCCGGTGCCGAAACGCTTTCTCTGAAGCCTTCGGCCGACCTTCCTGATATTGGAGTTGCCGAGTACCACCAGCATCTAACATTCACATCTTACCATGCAGTCCTCCTTATATGCATGGACCGTGTCAGAACAGAGAGCAGGGACCTTGTTACCTGTTACCAAGCAGGTCGCTCCCCTCGCCGCACAGCCCCACCTGTGTGACGCTGCCCTGAGCCCGCTGCTGCTGCTCGTTACGCTTCGTGCCCTTGTATAGCCTTCCTTGTATTTCGCTTATCCCTCTGTTGTATCTTATTGTTCTGGTGATCTGGAATCCATTCCATCATGGTACTATGTCATTGGAATGTAGAATGTACTGGGTGAGGCTGCAGTGGAGAGATTCCAGGTGAGACAGTTACTCTGGGACTGCAGCAGCTGTGGCTAATAAACATATTTCCTGAAGTATCCAACTCTCCTACTATTTACTGCACAATACTTCACTACAATTTGGCGACGATTTGGCCACAGCAAAGGATTCACGCATCAAGAAGCACTTCTTAAAAGAAGAAATCAAAGAAAAGAGGGCAGCCCACAGAAGAAGACACCGCACGCATCAGAAAAGACAGGCTTGTATATTTCAATTTATACTTGACAATGAAGCGCAGGATTTTTGCTCTCAACTAAGCGCAGGAGCGTAACTAACAAAAAATTAAAGACTCTCTCACTGAAAAGACTTTAAGCCATTTTAAAGTATGTCAAGCTAACTACCTCACCGCATTTAAACAGTGTCGAAGTAATTTATGTTTTTGGTATTCAACAGAAACTTTTCTCTTCGTTATATGGCATTGACATCTTTCCCTGCTGAGTATCTGTTTATTATCCACGACAGCGATCAGCCCTTAGGGAAAGACGAAACAATTTCAATACCATCGCGTTGAATTTATCAGAATTTAAAATAAAAATGAGGATCGAAGAGATTACCAAAAACGTGTAATTAGACCAACTAAACAAGCGCAAGGCAGTCACTAACTGGTTGTTTAAAAATAAACACATCGTCCGTGTACATCCAACCAAGCGCGAGGCTGCCATTGTTTAAAGTAGCGAGATAAGCACGAGACTGATATTACTTTCAAAACAAACACGAGACTGTCTTTGCATCGCTCAATTCAACCGCGCGCTTATGCGAAGCCCATTATCAAGATTCACTGAAGTGTGAAGGGAAATCCAAAGTGATTCCCATTCAAGTGTCAATAAATCAAGCCCCTTGTCAGAAGTTACTGAAACGTGAGGGGAAACGCTAAGTAATTAACTCTCGGTGCGAACGAATGTTTTAATCTGAAAGCTTCCTTTTTTTTTTTTATTTATAAGCATTTATTATTTAATGCAAGCAAGGTACAGCAATGTATAAAGAAAAAAAAAGAACCAGTAATACAGTCCACAAATACACTTAATGGTAGAAAAAAAGAAGAAACCAAGTACATTACTTAGGTCAAAGTATCGTTAATCCAATTCTCTAAAGGACTCCAGAGTTCTTCACCCGACCTTCTCTTTTTCCTACTTTTAACACTATATATGGCCTTTTCCAAATTATACTTGGCAAGTAAACATGCTCTCCAGGTAGGGAAAGTGGGAGAGTCTGGACTCAGCCAGGCTTGAGTGATACATGCCCTCCAAGTGGACATACAAACGAAAAGAAAATTTGTCTGTCCCACAGATAACTCAAATGGTGGCAAACCTATTATTATTAATTCTCCTGACAAAATAATTGTCTGATCCATCAATATTGTTAAAAAAGTTTGGATTTCTGACAATACAGGAGACAAACGAGGGCATGCAAAAAACATATGGAGGGCATCTGCTGCATAAAGTCCGCATCGGCTACACAGTATACCTACAGTAGTTGACCATTTGCTAATTTTGGCTGGTGAATAGTATAGATCGAATAAAGCCATATAGTGCTGTGTGCGTGATCTCCCAGTTATTAGTATTGTGTTGGCCAAATCTATTGATTCTTGAATTTTGGTATTAGTTATCCCCAATTTTTCATTCCATTAATCTGAAAGCTTCCATGACAAAAGGAAACCTACTCGCTCATGCGCGTTAAGGCAAACACGACAGCTTAATTAAAGCTTTCTGCAGTGCGCGCGAGTACAGCGCGAGTCCAAACTGGAAAATTGTGTACTGGGAGTAATTGAAGATAAGAGTTACTCACTTCATCTATCACCAACCTGGGGATAATAAAGCGTGTTCATCCCTTGTTACCGGTTCAAACCTTAAAAAAAAAAAAGAGAGAGAACACAGAGGAAGGACCAACCAAAACATCTCAACATCAACAACTAGAATGCTGACTTGTCTTTAATAGGAAAGGAAAAAGGAAGTTACTTTCTCTGAGTCTCAAAGACATATACGGCTTATACTAGATTCATGCTTAACTTAACAGCAAAGAGAAAAATAACAAGAACAGTTTTTTTCTAATTCTTTTTTCTTCTCTTCAAAGACTTATAACGATCTTCAATTATTTTTTTTAAAAAAGGAGGAAAAACAGGAAAAGTCAGAAACAACACAACAATTATTTACTAATGTATAAAATTATCAAAAGAACATTTTGGAAAGAAATTGCACGTCCGTGACGCGCACACGTTAAGGTTATTGACAATATTTTTTTTTAGGTGGTATAATTTTTATTCTCTTTTAAAGAAATATGTCAATTGTATTTATTCAGTAATTTATGCAAATTCTATATCTGGTTTGCTAATTCAAAAAAATTGGATAGAAAGCGATATTGTTCAAAATTTAAGCGCCATGGCAACTATGCAAAATGTTGGTGCTACTCCTCCTTTCCTCCAAACCCCTGGAGATCCACCTCTGCCTTGGAGAAATTGGTATAGGGCTTTTGCAAAATATTTAGGAGCTATTGGTGGTAATAGATATCGACCAGAGCGTAAAAGATTCCTATTGGAACACAATTTAGGATTCGAGGGTCAATCTATTTATGAACACCTTCCACCATATGTTACTCCTCTTGGTCAAGAAGATTTAGATGAATTCGAATTAGCTGTTAAGAAATTGGAAAAACAATTTGACGTTCAACCCAGTTTAATTGTTAACAGACATAAGTTCTTCACAAGAGAGCAATTGCAGGATGAATCTATAGATACTTATGTAGCGGTCAACAAAAGAATCACGTTCCGACTCCTCACCCACACACACAAGGCCCTCCACGACCTGGGCCCCAAGTTCCTCAACAGCCGCCTGACCTTCCACAAGCCCACCCGCCAGCTCCGCTCCGCCAGCCTCGCTCTCGCCACCGTCCCCCGCATCCGCAGAGCCACCGCCGGAGGAAGATCCTTCTCCTACCTGGCAGCCAAGACATGAAACTCCCTCCCCATCCCCTTCCGGACAACGCAAGACCATCTCGCCTTCAGGAAGCAACTCAAGACCTGGCTGTTCGAGCAGTAGCGTTCCCCCCCCCCAACGCCTTGAGACCCTCCGGGTGAGCAGTGCGCTATACAAATGCCTATGATTGATTGATTGATGTTGGCTGCTGAGTGTGAATTTGAAAACTTTACAGACCAGCTTATACGTGACCAAATAGTAGTACGTTGTTGGGATAAAAAAGTACAAGAAAAACTCCTCACGATGAGAAACCCAAATCTGATTGAAACAATTGACATAGTAAAGGAGATTGAGGTTTCACGGAAAGCACTTAGAGAACTCACTCGCAAAGAAACTACTGGTGTGTCTGTGGTGAAAGAAAGCATACTCGCAAAAGAAAATACGAATGAAAGCACAGTTTCAAAACAAAATAGTAGCTTTAAAAAAATTTCAAAGAAAAAAGAGTCAAAGAATAATTTTTTCTATCAAAAGGTTATCTGTTTTAGATGTGGTAATTCTAGGCATGGACCTAATAGCAGACCCTGCCCTGCAAGAAATGTGAAATGCAAAGTATGTAACAAAGTGGGGCATTTTGCAAAGGTTTGTCAGACACCTAGAGATAGAATTAATGCAGTACAAGATGGAGATGTATTTGACAGTTCAGACGAAGAACAAAATTGTAAAAGAGGAGTCAGAGACATGATTGTTGTAGTACAAGATGAAGAGTCTGATTGTGTAAACCCGTATGAACACATTGAAGTCGATGGTAAAGATCTTAGACTTCTCATCGATTCTGGTGCTAGAATGACGATGATAACTGATGAGTTGTATGATGAAGTATGGGGTAAACGTATGTTGTTTCCTCCAGATAGGAACCCAGTCACGTATGATGGAAGAAAAATTGAATTGTCAGGATATTTTGAGTGTCAACTCAAATTCAAGGACCGTAGCATTTTTGGAAAAGTATACGTGGCTAAGAAAGGCTTAAATATTCTTGGATGGTATCATCAAGGTCTTTTTGGGATGACGCTTAGACCCGGGAGAGATGTACAAGTTTCATTAGTAACTGATGGTGAAGAAAATAGAGAGGTTTTTGCAGGAGGTGAGAACAATATCAAATGGGTTGAGAAATTTCCTACAGTGTTTGGTGACAAGTTAGGTAAAATCAATGGATTCAAACATAAGATTAAGGTCCAAGAGGATGTTACTCCTGTGAAACACAAATTGAGAAATGTACCATTCAGTGTACGTGAAGACTTAGCAAATATTCTTAAAAGAATGTGTGATGATGGTGTAATAGAACCAATAGAATCATCTTTATGGTTGAGTCCATTGGTTATCGCAAGAAAAAAAAATGGGCAATTGAGAGTGTGTGTTGACTTAAGAAGTCTTAACAAAGTAATTTGGGTCGACTCACACCCTCTGCCCAGGATTGACGACATCATAAGTACATTTTCAGGTGCTAGGTTATTTTCGAAAATTGACCTAGCATCTGCTTATCATCAAGTAGTACTTGAGGAATCATCACGGCATTTAACAGCTTTTGTTTCTCCAATGGGTTCCTTCCAATTTAAAAGAATGCCGTTCGGCCTCGCATCGGCTGCAGCTGTTTTTCAACGTGTGTTAGAGAACGTACTCGAAGGAATTGATGGAGTAGTAACTTTCCAGGACGGTATTCTAATAGCGGGTGAAAATCAACTTAGTCATGACAAACGTATGGGTGCTGTTTTAGAAAGATTTAAAAAATTTGGTGTTGTGGCCAATCGGGGGAAATGTGAATTTTCTAAGAATACCATAGAACATCTAGGTCATGTAATTTCGGAGAAAGGGGTAGAACCTAGACCTGGCTTAGTTGATGCTATTACCAAAGCACCTACGCCCAAGTCTAAAGAGAATGTGGCTTCATTTTTAGGGCTTTGTGAATTTTATTCAAAATGTATTCAGAATTTTTCGGCCAAAACTGTAAAGCTGAGGGAATTGTTAAAGAAAGACAAAAAAATCTCATGGGAAGAGAAATGTCAAGTTGAGTTTGAAGGGTTGAAGAAGGAAATTACTTCTGCCGGAGTTCTTGCACCATTTGATCCCTCACAAGAATGTATTATTACCGTGGATGCCATTAATGACGGTCTCGGTGCTACCATTGCTCAGATGAAAGGGAAAATTTAAGTAACAATTGGGTTTGCTTCGAGGTCTTTGAGGTCTAATGAAAAAATCTTCTCTGTTATCGAAAAGGAACTTTTGAGTTGTTGTTGGGCGGTTGAAAGATTTAAATGTTTTATTTGGGGAAGGAAATTTGTACTTAAAACTGACCACAAACCTTTAGTTAGCATTCTAAGTGGGACAGCTATCAAAGATCACACCCCTAGAATAGCAAGATTGAGCTCTAAACTCCTACAGTATTATTTCTCAATTGAATACATCCCAGGCGGTAAAAACATAAGGGCAGACTACTTATCTCGCTCACCTCTAAGTTTTACTGATTATCATGAAAACTGTGAGGAAAATGATGAAGAATGTTTAATTGCAAGTATCGATATTTGCTATAACACTACATTTAATGAACGTGAATGGTTGGATGAATCTTCTAAAGATATGGAACTGGATAGTGTCAGGGAGTATGTCATGACTGGGTGGCCTAAAGAGAAAAATCTGCCTCAAAATGTACAACCTTATTTCAAAGTGGCAGATGAACTATCCATTGAAGAAAAGGGGATGCTTGTACGGGGGGATAAATTCATTCCACCCGTATCATTAAGGGAAAGGATTATTTTGTATGGTCATGAGGGACATCTGGGACAAACTATAACCAAAAGGAAAATTAGAGATAGTTATTGGTGGCCCGGAATGGACTCTGCCATTGTAGCCAGTGTTCGGGGATGTGTTATCTGTGCCTCTAGTGACAAAGGTCTTAAAACAGAAGTAGTTCCATTACAACCCGTTGAATTACTGCCATATATTTTATAGGTTCTTTTGGCTCTCTTCCACGGAAGTTAAGATTTGAAATCGTAGTTGTAGATTACTACAGCAAGTGGTAGGAAGTGAAATTTGTAGAAGAACCAAATACTGTTAGTGTTGTCAAGTTCTTGAAAAATCTGTTTTTAAGGGAAGGTTTTCCTAAAGAAATTGTTTCGGACAATGGTGTCCAATTTGTTTCTATGGAAATGAAGAGTTTCCTTAGCAACAATGCTATCAGACACAAGTTTGTTGCTTTATACCACCCACAAGCCAATGGTCTGGTAGAAAAAATGAATCGCACACTAGTTGAGTGTATACAATGGGCAATTCAAAACAAGTTTGATATTTGCAATTCTGTTGAAGAAATGCTGTGGTCACATAGATGTTGTCCAAATGCTGTCACTGGTATCACACCATTTGAATTGTTACGAGGACGTCCACCTGCCTCTAAATTGTGCCCTGCCTGGTTAAGAGAGTGTCAACACAAAAGTGATCATTTGTTAAATATGGACAAAATTGTGAGACCAAAAGTTGAAATTTTTCAAGGTAAAATGAAAAGCCATTACGACACTACCCACAGAGTTAGACCTGTAGAAAGTAAACTACGTGTAGGAGACTGGGTTCGTATCAAGGACCCCAATCATGTTCCCAAGGGAATGTCAAAATTTAAACCTCCTGTCAGAATTGAGGTTGCGACTAGGAATGCAGTGAAAACTAGCAAAAATGAATGGTGGAATAGGGGAAGGGTGGTGAAGGTGCATAGTCACGATGCTCTTTCTCTTGTCTTTCACCCAAACCGTTTTTGCATTCTCGTGTTCCTCCACCTTCTTCTTCTGACATTGTTGTTTCTGAATCAAAGTGTTTCTCTCATCCTGAACTTGAGCGTAGAAGTAATAGGCGGAATGTTATCAAACCTTTAAGATATCGTGATTGATGTTCATTTGTATTAATTATCAGATGTTTATGTATGAATTGATGTATTTACGCTATGTTATTATATTTACTGTGTTTCTGTTTATTTGTTGTAAAGAAGGGAGATATTGTGGTGATCTGGCATCCATTCCATCATGGTACTATGTCATTGTATTTCTTGTATTTTATTGTATTTCGCGTATTCCTCTGTGACTGTTTATTTTCCTCGTGATTGTGCCCTTCTTGCCTTCTGTACCCCCACGCCTGCTTCCCCCTTCGTTTTTCCTGCTGCTGCATCCCCTGCGGCCCGCCCCCCTGTTCACCCATTCGCTGCCCCGCTCCCGCCTCCCACCTCCCACCTGTTCCTCCCTCCCACCTCCTATCATATGGCGGCTGTTGCGTGCCAAAGGTGCACCTAAGGCTAGCCCGTCTACGCCCGTCCACACCTGGACCGCACCCAGCGTCAGAACCCCTATCCCCCGCGATCGTCACAACGCTTGTCTCTGCTACGATGCCAGCACCCTAAACGCACTCAACACCGGACGATCACACACCTCCTTCCTGGCTGCCCCAAAGCGCACCCAAGGACCCTTCTTCTGCTGGAACTGCAGCTACACCAGCATCCGAGCATCCGATCCGCCAAACCTCCCACCTGGGAAGACCGCAACTACCTTAGATGCATCCTCCTCAACAACCGCTCTGCCCGCAAGCACGTTGTTAAACTCTGGGACCTACTCGACTCTACCTCCCCAGATGTCGCCTTCTTGATGGAAACCTGGATGAACCCCTCCTCGGCACCCGACATCGCCATAGTCATCCCAGACGGCTAGAAGATCACCCGCAGGGACCGCACCAACGGAACAGGAGGAGGAATCGCCATTGTCCACAGAAACACTCTCAGAGTTTCGACCAGCGCCGATGACACCCTCAGCACCGCCGAACACCTGCAATTCCAGATCCACACTGATCCCAACACCACCCTCAGAGGAACCCTCGTATACCGACCCTGACCACAGTTCTGCGACTCCATCGCCGACCTCATCAGTACACACACCCTCGCCTCCACAGACTACATCCTCCTCGGGGACCTAAACTTCCACCTCGAGAACAACAATGACACCAACTCCACCACCTTTATTGACAACCTCGCCAACCTCGGACTGAGACAGCTCGTCACCACACCCACTCACTCTGCCGGCCACACGCTTGACCCCATCTTCTCCGCAAGCTCCCACGTCTCCTTGAGCCACACCACCGAACTCCACTGGACCGACCACCGCTGCATCCACTTCACCTTCCGGAAACCCACCACGCACCACGCACCACTGCACCCAACAGATCCCTCGCCGCTGCTGGAGCAAAATCACCAAAGACCACCTAACCACCACCCTCGCCCGGGGCCAACCCGCTGACCCCACCGACCCCGACACCGCAGCCTGCAACCTCAGACAGTGGATCGACGACTGCGCCAACACTCTCACCCCGATCAAGAAACCCTCCAACAGACACACCAGCAAGAAAGCCAGCTGGTTCACCAAGAACCTCCAGGCCTCCAGAAAACTAGAGAAGAAATGGCACCGTGAACCGACACCAGACAACTATGCAGCCCACAAGAACACCATCCGCAGACACCATCCCCTCATCAGATCCGCCAAAAGGGCCTCCTTCAAAGACCGCCTAGATGACAACGCACACAACAGCAAAGAGCTCTTCAACATCGTGAAGGAACTCTCCAACCCCAGCTCCAACACCAAGGAGATTCCACCATCGCAAGACCTGCGCGACTCCCTCGCCACCTTCTTCCATCACAAGATCGCAGACATCCACGACCGCTTCAACACCCTGACCACCCAGACATCCACCGAGACCTCCGACCCCACGGCCACCACCCTCACTGATCCCCTGCTCTCCTGGACCAACATAAACAACGATGACACCATCAAAATCATGAACACCATCCACTCTGGCTCTCCGTCAGACCCTTACCCACACCACATCTTTAAAAAACCAGCGCCACCATCGCAACCCATCTCCGGAAAACCATCAACATCTCCTTCGAGACAGCGACTTTCCCGGAAAGCTGGAAACAACGCCTTACTCAAAAAACCCAAGGCTGACCCCAAGGACCTCAAGAACTTTTGACCCATCTCCCTGCTCCCATTCCCGGTGAAGGTCATCGAGAAGACCATCAACAGACAACTGACTCGCTACCTCGAGGAGAACAGCATCCTGGACCCGTCCCAGTCCGGTTTCTGCAGCAACCACAGCACCAAAACTGCCCTCATCGCCGCCATTGATGACATCAGGGCCCTGCTGGACAACGGCGAAACCGCGGCCCTCATCCTCCTGGACCTGTCAGCCGCCTCCGATACAGTCTGCCACCGCACCCTTCGCACATGCCTCCACGCCGCCGGTATCCGAGACAAGGCTCTGGACTGGACCACCTCCTTCCTCTCCGGCAGAACCCAGAGCGTCCGCCGCCCCCCTTTTCGCTCCGAAGCCACCAAGATCATCTGCGGCGTACCCCAGGGCTCATCCCTCAGCCTGACATTGTTCAACATCTACATGGCACCACTCGCCCATGTCGCCCGACTGCACAACCACAACATGATCTCCTACACCGACGACACCCAGCTGATCCTCTCCCTCACCAAGGACCCCCTCACCGCCAAAACCAACCTCCATGAAGGAATGAAAGCCGTCACCGAGTGGATGAAGAACATCCGACTGAAGCTAAGCTCAGACAAGACAGAAGTCCTCATCCTCGGCTCCACCCCCTTGGCCTGGGATGACTTCTGGAGGCCAACCGCACTGGGAACAGCACCAACACCTACCAACCACGCACGCAGCCTGGGGTTCATCCTCAACTCTACTTTCTCCATGACAAAACAGGTCAACGCCGTCTCGTCCTCCTGCTTCAACACCCTCCACATGCTCAGCAAGAGCTACAGGTGGATCCCCTCCGAAACAAGAAGAACGGTCACCCAGGCCCTCGTCAGCAGCAGGCTGGACTACGGTAACGCCCTCTACGCAGGAGCCTCGGCCAAACTCCTGAAACGACTTCAACGCATTCAAAACACCTCCGCACTCCTGATTCTCGACATCCCTCGCCGCAGCCACATCACACCGTACCTGACAGACCTGCACTGGTTCCCCGTCAACAAGAGGATCACCTTCAAGCTCCTCACCCACGCACACAAGGCACTCCACAACACCGGACCAGCATACCTCAACAGACATCTTACCATCTACACCCCCAACCGCCAGCTCCGCTCCACCGACCTCAGCCTCGCCACCGTCCCCCGCATCTGAAGAGTGACCTCCGGAGGCAGATCATTCTCCCATCTCGCCGCCAAGACCTGGAACACCCTCCCCATCCTCCTACTGCAGACCCAGGACCTGCTAACCTTCAGAAGACTACTCAAGACCTGGCTATTCGAGCAATAGCAGTATCCCCTCCAGCGCCTTGAGACCCTCACAGGTGAGTAGCGCGCTCTACAAATGACTGATTGATTGATTGATTGAGGGATACTCTTGATTGGAGATATGTAAAGAGGCAAAGCTCAAGTCTTCACAACATTGTTTGAAAGCTTCACCAGTTGGGGATTGTTTTTTGTAAAGTGAGGCAAAAATTGTGAGTTTGTTACACAGCGGAGACTTGTGTTGCTGTGCATGGCTGCCTGGGCAGTGGAGATTTGTGTTGTTGTGCATGGCTGCCTGGGCAGTGGAGATTTGTGTTGTTATGCATGGCTGCCTGGGCAGTGGGGATTTGTGTTGTTGTGCATGGCTGCCTTGGCAGTGGGGATTTGTGTTGTTGTGCATGGCTGCCTTGGCAGTGGGGATTTGTGGTGTTGTGCATGGCTGCCTGGGCAGTGGGGATTTGTGGTGTTATGCATGGCTGCCTCAGCAGTGAGGACAGACTCTTGGAGTCTGGCTGCTACATAGATCTCTGCCTGCAGAATGGAGTCTCAGGGTAGCAGTGCTTAATTTGAGCTGATGGTTGCTGGTGGGGGGTCCCCAACACTCATTTTGGGGACCATCATTTATTTTCCCTCATCGGGCTATGACCAAGAGAAAGAAAATCACAAAAGGCCAAAGAAGAAGGAAGAAAAAGTTGGAAAGACACTGACAAAGAAAGAAAGGAGGGGTGACAAACAACCAGAAGCAGTGAAAGTAAGTGGCAGAGGGACCTTTTGAGGGACCTCTTGACATGTACTATGGTTAGGGCCTTGTGCACTACACATGGGGAGGCCTGGAGTGGGTGGCAGGCAGTAGAGGAGCTCAGTGTCAGACTTAATGTGAGTGAGCAATGAGCTATCAAGAGTCTGAGGGCTGGCAGGTGGTCTAATATTCTTGGTAGGCAAGGAATGAAAGAAGGGAAGAAGACATGATCTCAAGGTACTCAGAAGTTGTTTGCCTATCTTATCCTATCTTATCCTATCCTATCCTATCCTATCCTATCCAATCCTATCCTATCTTATCCTATCCTATCTTATCCTACCCTATCCTCCTATCCTATCCTATCCTATCCTCCTAGCCTATCCTATCCTCCTATCCTATCCTATACTATACTATCCTATCCTCTCCTCCTATCCTATCCTATCCTATCCTATCCTCCTATCCTCCTATCCTATCATATCCTATCCTCTATCTTATCCTATCCTATCCTATCCTATCCTATCCAATCCTATCCTATCTTATCCTATCCTATCTTATCCTACCCTATCCTCCTATCCTATCCTATCCTATCCTATCCTATCCTATCCTATCCTCCTAGCCTATCCTATCCTCCTATCCTATACTATACTATCCTATCCTCTCCTCCTATCCTATCCTATCCTATCCTATCCTATCCTATCCTATCCTATCCTATCTTATCCTAACCTATCCTATCCTATCCTATCCTATCCTATCCTATCTTATCCTATCCTATCCTCCTATCCTATCCTATCCTATCCTCCTAGCCTATCCTATCCTCCTATCCTATACTATACTATCCTATCCTCTCCTCCTATCCTATCCTATCCTATCCTATCCTATCCTATCCTATCCTCCTATCCTATCATATCCTATCCTCTATCCTATCCTATCCTATCTTATCCTATCCTATCTTATCCTATCCTATCCTATCCTCCTATCCTATGCTATCCTATCCTCCTATCCTATTCTATCCTATCCTATCCTATCCTATCCTCCTATCCTATCCTATCTTATCCTATCCTCCTATCCTATACTATCCTATCCTATCCTCCTATTCTATCCTATCCTGTCCTATCCTATCATATCCTATCCTCTATCCTATCCTACCCTATCCTCCTATCCTATCCTATCCTATCCTATCCTATCCTATCCTATCCTATCCTCCTATCCTATTCTATCCTCCTATCATATCCTATCATATCATCCTCTCCTATCCTACCTTCTCTTCACTTTTTCAATGCCTTAATCTTAACTCTGCTTGAATACACTAATAATATCTCTCCTGGGCAGAGCCTTTGCTTAATTTGAGTGAGTGGTTGCAGGTGTGGTCCATTAGCTCCTCATTTTCGGGCACCAGAACTTATTTTTCCTAAACACACTTTGACCTAGTGCAAGAGAGAGAAATACATAAAAGCAGGAAGGAAGGAGGAAGAGAAAATGGGGAACAGAGTGACAAATGAAGTAACCAGTGATGAAAAAGAATCTGTAAGGAAGAAGGAAAGACACTGGAAGTGTTTGGTGGTGGATGTGAGAAACGGTTATTGGTTGAGTGAGGTGGAAACCCTGCTCAAGCAACAGCTACAGTCTCTGTCAAGGTGAACCCCTAAGATCAGTAAATTAAACTGCGCTTATCCCTGTGGTAGTTTGGAACAAAAGCAGTCAGTCTTAGCTTAGAGGAAATGTGTAAAGTATTTATGCAGCACACAGTAAAGTGAAAACACAACAGGTAGCAGTTTGGTGATCATTGTTGTGAGCTCTTTGAGGATCTGCCCTGAAGATGGGGTGGTATCTAAATACTAAGGATGTTGTTTGGTTTCCCTTCTAGTTTTCCCACCACTCCAACATTGCGACCTTGCAGGTCATGGATGACCTGCGTGGCCGCCTGTGGGAAGTGCTTGTGGAGTAATGTGGCTACCCCTTTGGAGCCCCTACTAAAAACCTGCATGAAAGATGCAGTTGTAGCTGAATCTAGACAGGAACGGGGAGGTAGAGCCCTATAAGTGAGTTTCTTGCAAAAAAGCTGTCTTGTGCTGGTGCTGTTGACAAAGCGAAGGAGCAATGTGCATTTAATGTGGTCCAGGAGGCCGTTAACATTCCAAGAGATGAGGTGATGTGGCTAGTATCCTGTGGATCGGTGCTAAGGCATGTGCTGTATGGTCTTGGGTATGAGCAAAGGTGACTCAGTGTAACACATTACAACAAGTAATAACCTGAAAGAGAGCAATTTCCCCCAACAGTAACAACCACCACCCCACACTTCCACCCCAGAAGAATCTGTCATCATGAAACTACCAAAAACCAAAAGATAAAACATTTTGTGGTATTCGATCTGGACCTCATCCCGTGTATGATCATGTGTCTAAGTCTGTTGTATGTCTACACCATAGGGTCGAAGGCTGGACTCGGGCCTCATTAGGATTCGCCTTGGCACTTACGTCCATCCCTGTGAGGTTTCTGCCCATCCAGAGTCAGCGGCAGGTGGGGTCTCTTGCGTTGTGTAGGATGCCGCAGGCCGCAATGATGTGGTTCTCTGGTTTGGGAGTGTCCGCTCTCAGTGTAAGAGGTTTTGGGAGGAAAATGTATGTAGACTGCGTCCCCTCCAGATTTTGGGGGTGCCAGCGTGTCTTGGACAGCCTGGCACCATGACAGCTGACGGAGGGGGCTCCCCGTTGGCCAGACCTGGGTGGTTGTGGCAACAGATTTCTTTCTCTTCTGTAGCCCATTCCCAGTCCTCCTCTGGAGTTTCAAAGAAGTAAGAGCAGGATTTGTGGATCACTTTCAATTTTGCCGTGAAGAGCAGCATATATTGCATGGACATTTCCTTCAGTTTCATTTTGACCACGTTGAAAGATTTTCATTGTTTCTGGACTGTCCTTGTATAGTTGGGGAAAGTAATGTGGGCTGACTGGAAGAAGACTCTCCTTTGGGTGCGTGCTGCTTGCAGGATGTTGTTGTGGTAGTTTAGAATTCTAGTAATCTTTGGACGTTGGCGCGCACCCGGTGGAGGGTGTTGTGTCAACACCCAGTGTGTTCACTCCACAGCGAACCACGGGGAGAGGACTTCCTCTGGTACCCAGGACCTGAGCCAGCTCTCAATGAAGGTTTGTGGGTGGGGGATTTCAGCACCTTTTGGGAATCTCACAAATTGAAGATAATTACATTTAGATCGATGTTTGATGTTATCTGCTCTAGCCTCCAAGATGCGGAAAGTGGAAATCACCGCAGTCGCCATCATCTTAAGGTCAACCACATTATCCTACAGGGTGGAAACCCTCCCTTCCGCTATGTGACTCAGCAAGCCACATTACCAAGGTCCTGGCAAAGGAGGGAGATGTCCACCCCTGCCTCACTTATTTTTGCTTCCACCGCTTCCCCTGAGCATTGGATTGCATTGCAGGATTTGTACAGCTTCAGTGGTAGCAAGGGACTTTTGAATTTGGGGTGGCTCTGCATGCTATTTGGCAACCTCTGGGGAACTGGTGGTATACTCGTCAATTTTAGAATTAGAGGAGCCTTGTCTTGTCCCAGGTCTACTGCAGGTGCGGCAGATTGGGATTAACAGGCTCCCAAGGCTTGTTTGCTTTCATCAGGGCAGGAGGGACAGCTGCATTCTAGTGTGGATGGCTGGGCAATTCACAACTCTCCAGTCTTGCACCAGGTTCCTGGCAGTGTAAGGGGATGGTGGAGTTGGTGGTGGGAGGCAGAATCCACAGACCCTCCCTTGAGTGACGGCAGCGCGCACGTTTCTCTGGCCAGCTTGCCCCATGGAGGCCAAGGAGGCCTCATGAGCAGCCGGGGTCCCACATACTATTGACTGTGGTTATGTGGATAGGGTGATGCAGTAGGGCTGGAGTGTGCCTGGTCCAGCAGAGATGGCGGGGTGGCAACAGATGGTGGAAGCATTTCTAAAATTCATCTGCCATCTTGGGCACTATGGCCACGTATCCCCCCCAAAGGCATATTTGTGACACAAATTGTATGTCAAATAAAATGCACAGAGCCAGAGAGCAGGAGGTAACTGAGAGATGCAGTGTGGCTACTCAGTGTCTGCACATGCCAAATTGTCAAACTCTGCTTCAGTGTGAATAATAACCATTTGATAGGAGCAATGTGTAAAATGTATCATTAAAGTGATGAGCCCTGTGGCGGATGCTGCCATGATCTGACGTGTAAGTGCTGAACCATCCCATACCGAGCACAGAGGCTTGAATGAAGAATGGGGAAGGCTGGTGATGATGTCTGGTAGGGAAGTAGCACTTAATCTCATAAAGAAATTTATGAAATAGGGCACAATTATGTATTATGTTTCAAATGTATTTATTAAAATTAAAGGATACATGCCCCAATAAAACAGGAGGAACTTTATTTTAGAAAACCACTGCAAACGTTGCGTGTATGCTAGACTATACAGGATGTATCCAAAATGGGACAGTATTAAAGCATAGTGTTTGTATTGGATGGCTTCCCTTCCAGTACAGTACCTAATATTGACAGAACATACAGACCCTTGCACTACAGTGAAAGGTTGTGAATGTTGGTGCATAGCAGTCAAAAGTTAATTTATAATTATAGAGTGTTTCATCTCTTTCCTTCCTTTCTATCAGTCAGTCAGTCAGAAAACTTTATTTCGGCTATCAGCCATAAAAGTTCATACATCACAATATTTTTAAAACAGTAAAAGTAATAAAAGGAACAGGATTAAGAGTGTGGTTTGGAAGACATATGGGTATACACTTAGACCAAGACAATAAGTTTAACAATATATTAAAAGGATGATGCAAGGGGATACCTTATCATGATATTGAGCGTCTTCTAATCAACCACATTGAAAATAAAAATGTTGCTATCACTGTAACAAATACAGGCGATGGGTCATATTTGAACAGCCTAAACAAATCTCTATAGTTTCTGACCCCCAAATTTTTGGCGAGTTGTATAATCCATTTTCTACGGGGGTTTGTATAGGCTTTACAAAAAAATATGACGTGTACCTCTGTCTCTTCATCGACACCACACCCGGGGCAAGGCTGTCCTACAAAAAAGAGGAAGTGATCCATGCCTAAATTGCATGTAAAGTTTCTTAGCAATTAGCGGATGGATCAGGTCTAATGCAGGCTCAAAGCTGTATCCAATCTTCACCTCGAGGAATACCGAGGTCAGATTGGTTCAATTTTCAGTCCGCAGGATCTGCATTAAATTATGTTCTTCCAAAGCTTTGGCCAAAATCTTTTTTGATAGGGCAGGGCATAACTCCTCAGGTGTACGCCAGAGTTCCTCTCTCCCGATTGCCCTCAAAGATTTTTTTACATGGGCTAGCCACGGGATGTCGCCTGCCTTTGGGAGCATCTAGATAGATTTCAGTTCCTCCCGAAAGTTTGCAAGTTCGGGAGTGCTCCATAATCGGCGCCAATACATGACCGGGCGTGTGGCTACCAGATCAGCGATTGGGTGTATGCCCAAATCCCTCCTGAGGGGGTGAATGGGGGTACTTGTAGGTAGTGCCAGTAGTTGTCTCATAAAATGGTTTTCTGACTTGGTTAAAATCTGGGCTGGGTTATGACCCCAGAGTTCAGCACCGTATACCACCACCCCTCTCGCCTGAGTTTTATATACCTCTACTAGTGGGCTAATTAGCTTTAGTGGGCTTTCTTTGTGCATCTTTAGGATGCCCCCTGTTATCTGTGTAAATTTTAAATTAGCTTTTGATATATGGGGGCCCCAATTCATTTTATTATTAAGTGTTAAGCCCAAATAGTCAAAAATGCTCACCCGTTCTAGATATAGGCCATCCAGTTTTGGGATAGGGCAATTTGTGGTGTCCGCGTGAAGAACCATGTATTTGGCCTTGCTCACGTTTATGACCAGGTTCCTTTTCCTACAGAATGAAGCAAATCCATCCAGGACTCTTTCCATCCCCATAGGGGTCCTGGACAGGAGCAGGGTATCGTCTGCGAACATTAGTGCTGGTATTTTCCTGTCCGCCAACCTAGGTGCATCTACATCTCTTAAATCCAAGAGTTCGTCTACCAGCCCATTTAGGAAAAGAGAAAAGAGGGTTGGCGCTAATACGCAGCCCTGCCTAACTCCCTTCTCAACTCGAAAAGTGGAAGTTAGTTCCCCATTTAGGCCGAACCTAACTCTGGCAAAGGTGTCTTTATGTAAATGCTCTAGAAGGTAACATAGGTGGGGGGGCACTCCCATCCCTTTTAGCAACTCCCAAAGCTGTTGGCGATCTACCATATCGAAGGCAGACTTTAGGTCTACAAAAGAGAGATAAAGACTGCCTCCTTCTAGAATAACAGATTTCCAATGGATCATCTGTAATCTAAACAGTTGATCGATTGTGGACATTTTAGCTCTAAAGCCCACCTGCAGTGGTGTTAAAATGTTGGAATCGTCCATCCATTCTTGGAGTCTCCCTAATAAAACGCGCGCAAAAATCTTCTGGGCCACATCAATTAAGCTGATCGGTCTATAATTTGCTGGATCAAGAGGGGAGCCCTTTTTGTGGATGGGTATGATCTCGGCGCCGGCCCAAGTCGGGG
This sequence comes from Triturus cristatus, assembly GCF_964204655.1. Classification (NCBI taxonomy): domain Eukaryota; kingdom Metazoa; phylum Chordata; class Amphibia; order Caudata; family Salamandridae; genus Triturus; species Triturus cristatus. Next base: position 1,694,760,298 of record NC_140591.1, read on the forward strand.
GTAACGGCATTCCAGCCAAAATTGCATTAAAAATAGGGAACCCAGATGTCCGGCTCGCTCTTGTATAGATCACCTGGGATCCTGTCTAGGCCTGGGGCTTTATTTTGGAGTACTTTACTCAGAGCCATTTTAACTTCAGCAAGCGTACACATTTGAACCGCACCCAGATTAGGGGGTAAGGTTTCATTAGGCAGGGAAACAGGGACGTCTGGTTCTGTTGTTTCAGATGCATAAAGGTCTTCAAAATGACGACACCATATTTCTTCCCCTAAGTTAGGTTGTACTGCTTATTGGGAACCTGATGATCCTGTTTTAACCAAATTCCAAAATGACCTTGAGTCCCTTTTCTTTAACGCGATAGAGATCTCCTCCCATCTATTGAATTCCCAATCTTTTTTAGCTTCCTCAGTGACTTTCTTAAAATGTATCCTCGCCTCCTTGACCAGTATCTTATTTCCCTTTTTTAAATTTGTTAGCAGGACTAGCTTGGCTTCCCTACAGGATTTATTGTACCATGCATTTTTCCACCGCGTGGCTGCTTCCGGTTTCCTCCTAGTTTCCCGATAAAAAAAGGTCGCCAGGATGCCACAGAGATCTACATGTGTAGATCCTATCGTAGCCTGAGCTGAGGATCCCTCTCCCAAAACAGCATCTCCCAGCATACTTTCTATCAAATGAGCCTCCCTTTACCTCCTTCCTCTGCTTGTCTTCACTATTCGAGTACAGCCTATTCTAGGTTGCACAGATCTCTGCCCTATTTTCCACTGCTGTATTTCGGCACAGTTGCTCAAACCTCAGTTCATAGATCACAACCTGTCCTTCTTAGAAAGTGCACCCTGCAGTCTAACAATACGTAACATCCTCTATTTACTCCACCAACCATTGACATAAGCCCACATACTTCCCACTAAGGATCCCATCTAACTCTTATTAATTTAATCTACAACACAGAAATTGGATTAAAGGCAGAGAATGGATCTCTGGACTAAGCGCTAATCTTCTGTCTGGAGTAGTGTACCATCCACTGTAGGGCTCTTCTACACCTCATCAGGGTTAGTAGACACTATTTAAATACAATACAATACTAGCATCTGATGAGTCAGGAGGAATGACCGATCTGTTCACTGTAATTAATTAATATGTACTGAACAAGTACACGTAAGTCACTAAGCATACATATGTGTATGCAATACATAGGAAAGAGTGGTACTGAGGCAAATGTTTATGCCTGTACCATCAAAATGGATAATCACAATCCAACGGACAGTCTAAGACTCTTCTTAATAAAATGAAGCTCTTAAAGAGGCCAGAGGTCATGCCTTGCTGAAGGGAGTGGTGTATGGCTTCTAAAATAACCTTCCTTTATTACTACCCCTCCCTTAACCCTAAAATTACTCTAAACACCATTTATCATTACCCACCCCAAACCCTGAAATTACTCTTAACACCCTTTATCACTCCCCACCCCAAATCCCTAAAATATTACCCTTCTCATGCTTTACCACTACCCACCCCATAACCTTAAATAAATCTTACCATCCTTTACCAATACCCACCACTAAACTCCAACATTTCCCCCACCACCCTTCACCACTACCCACCTTTAAACCCTAAAATTACCCTGCCCGCCCATTACCACTACACACCTCAAACCCTAAAATTACAAAGGCAAAGGAATGTAACAACTCTGAATTCCTGGTACATGCCTTACATTGTAACAATAAGCATTGATACCTCTAAATTATTTGACAAAAATGATAAAAAAACAGTTTATATCGTATCACAGCATAGTGCACTATCATTTTATATTGCAGTTCAGAATCAAACAGCATTAGAGACGCATTCTGGGATTTGAAACTGACCCAAATTAATTTTAGCAATATTTATAAAACCATTAACAACTTTCAGACACCAAATGTCTAAATAAATACTTCCTGTAAATACATTTTAATTTTAATAAATAGAGAAGAGGTTCACTTGCCTGAAAAATATTTGGATAAATGGGGTAATGAAGCTTTTCCATTGAAATGTCTGTCCTTTCTGCTGCTAGTGTGTGTTTCTGGCCATCAAAGTGTGTCTAAAAGCAGTGTGTTTAAGACTGCACTACCACCTCCTGTCTACAGGGGCAGAGCTGAGTAAAAATAGAAACACAGTGCCACGCAAGGCAATTTTTAAAAAAAGTTGTAAAAATTGACACGGATATTCCTGAAGACATTTTTTATCATTTTGAGGACATTGCCTTGTGGGGACCTAGGCTCAGGTCCCCACAGTCAAACAAGTCCCCACAGCGTGAGGGTGTTATCACACCCAAGTCCCACAAGGATAGTAACATACACACACAGCTGCATTTGGAGGTAGGCTGAAATAAATAAAAATGAACCCATTCCATAGAATGTACCTTACACCACGACTAATGACAGCTGAGGCCCAGGGGGGGAACAACAAAAGGCTCCACTGGATCCACGTGAGACTGACTGCTCCTGGCGGTGCTGTATGTTTTGTTTAAGAGAACAAGAGCTTTCTGCCACTGTGAGTGACTGACGTTGCTGCCTGAAACACATGACATGTTCCACAGATGCTGAATCTGGCAGAGCAGATAAGAATTTTTTCTCAAAGCTGCACAAGCGGCGGAAAACAATATATCAGTTACACAACGGATTAGTGTGGGCACCATAACAATGTGAATGAGTCCAGCCCACAGCCTCAGTAAGGTTCGTACATTAATTGCGTTGGGTATGCTGTGGCAAAGCTAGCAGCTGAAGAGTACCTGGGCTACGTTTGTTGATAATTCCTGTAGCCCGTCACTGCACATAAATGCATTCTAGTGTGGTGAAGCGAAGAACAGCACTTAAATGCATTAATCTAAACCCTGATATGTGGTAGTGGCAAGGACTGCAGTCCTCAAGCAGCAGGGCAGCCTCTGAGGAACAAGTCATGCCTTCTGGTGGCTGGGTGTGGTGGATGAGTGGACTAGTGTGTCCACTGTAGGCTTCATGGTCACAGGTTCAAATCCCGGCATGTCCACTCATCCTTCTGAGGCCCATTGAGGTGGATAACAAAACATCTATTATTCAGTGCCAAGATACCCTTCTGGGTGAATGTGCACTTTAAAAACACTCTTGTCATGTTACACACACATGTTGTGTTCCACAGGTCCAAGAGTGTACTGATGAGTATCTCAGGAGGTCCAATATTTATACCTTGTGTGAGCTTTGTAGTGGGGAAATCTTCTAGGCTACCTCCACATCGGGTTCTGGAAAGTTCCTTCCTCCCCCTAAGAAAGCTCCAAGACATCTGGAGTGACAAAAGGCTTGTGTAAGTGTGAGAAGTTGGCCTGGCATATGCTGGTCACTAGTTAAAGTGGCCACCTTGCACCAGTCCAATTCGACTCTTATGGTAGATAGGTTTAAGACAACCTTTTAAAGAAAGCTATCCTAGTGGTAGCTGTGGAGAGCAGCCTTCAGGCTAAGTCTCGGAGGAATGTAAAGCAGCTTGTTTTACCTTATAATCTCTTGAATTACAAAATGAAAGGACACCACACAGGTATATATATAAAATATATATGTATTTATTTTTTTATGAGATTAGAAGCCAGGAACATATGCACAAATCAACGTTTCACAACAAATTAAGCACTTATATGGCTGGGGCCCTAAGGGCGTACCATACTATATACTAAAAAAGAGGTATAAGAATATCGACTTGAGAAGAGACAAGGCCTAGGGTCTTCAGAAGCGCTGGGGCCTCATTAATCCACCCAAGGCAGGTAAGTAAAGGACTCACGGGAGATGCATGCAGTGTGAGAACACAGCCGCGGATCCCAATAGACTTCAATGGAGCAAGTCGCTGTTGGAATTTTAAAGTTTTACGATACTTCGGGAGAGTCTACAAGCAAGTCATTTACAGGGTAAGTAGTTCTAGAGCCAACACACACAGGAGCACCGTAGTACTCGAGTTACCTCACCCAGGGAAGCTGGGTGCATAGGTGTCTTTTGGTGTCGGGTCGCGGCGTCGTTTTCAATGGGAGCCAAAGAAGACTTGCTGCTTGTGAAGACAGAAGAAGTGTCCGGTGGAATCCAAGGATGGATTCAGAAGAAAGAAGACCTGAAAGCAGAGGAGACAGTGTTCAAAGTCACTTGCCAATGACCTGGGGCCAGGAAGCTGGATACCAAAAGTCGTCGGGTGATATCAGGTGATCACAGGTGACTTGACTCTTCAGCCACGAGAACAATGAGACCTATGTGTATTTTTCCTAAGTCCAGCCGGACAAAGGAACATTTATTCTAAGGTATTCATAGAGATAAGGAAATAAAGAGTAAATAAACAAGGGCACAATCCTGTACCAAGTTTTCAAAAGGGGGAGACAAGGAAGTCAGATTTGAATGGAAGAAAATAACAGGCAAAAAGTTTTTCGGAGCAAACAGAGGGCTTACAAACCAATAAACAATTCACGTAAGCACAACCAAGCAGAAACCACAAAACATTTTCACAGTGGATAAAAATTGTGGTACTGTAATAGAAAGTCGACGACGTTTCGATCCCAAGCTCCTAATACTGTGGGATCATCATCAGGACTAGATTTTGAGAGGAAGTTGCCTGGTATATATTGGCGATGCCTGTTAACATGAATTTTTAGGAAAAGAAGGGGGAGAGAAAACAGAAAAAACAATTTTGTTCAGCAATTCTATTTGACTTGCATTAAAACAACAATTGTGAGGTCCAAGGACGTGCCTCATGCTTATGGTGAGTGCTGATGCTTGTTAAAAAAGTTCGTGGTCGGGAGTGCGGAGGAAGAATTCATTTGCGTGGTGCCCGGCGTCGCCGTAGATGAAGCTGAAGGTAGTGGTTCGTGTGCGTGGCCATGTTGCATACATGTGACTAGATGCTGTTCATGCGCTGAGCATCGTTGGTGAATTCATGCCTTTATTTTAAGGAGTTGATTAAGGCTAGGTCGAAGAAGTTGTAAGGTGGAAAACAACTTGCAATTAAAAATAAAAAAGAACCATTTACCTAAAGGTATCGACGAGAGAAAAATAATCTCGCAACAGGGCTCAATTGAGCAGGGCAATCAATGGCAGTCGGCGGACACTGTGATTTGGGAGGGAGAGGGAAGTTAGAGTGTTGCAAGGAACGGGGAATTGCAAAGGACGTGATGAAGAGGTATAACGGCTTACCGTTTGAAAGGTGGATAAGGTTCAATTGGAACAGTAGAGAGGACGCGGTAATCCACGGGTGTAATAACCACAATGTCTGCGTCCTATTTAAAATGTGCAGAGCTAAGGGGATAAAGGGGGGGATGGTAAATATCGGGAAATAAGGACGAGGTGTCCTAGCCAGGGGATAAATCGATACAGGCTTACCTGCTATGGTTGGCTCTGCGGGCGATAGTGCAAAAAACCGTCCAAATGGAACAGCGAACGGCAGTAACAATGGCTGTCCGTTAATGGAAACGAGCTGGGTGGGAAGGGAGAAGCTCATTAGAGGACGTTGTTGGAGTTGAGATAGTAACGGGTGTAATTGGCCAGTAGTCGCTTACCTCAACAGAGTCTCAAAGGGACGTGTAGTAGCGTCCGATGTGGTCTTCAATGTGGACTGGTCTGTGAGGTCTCGGAGCGTTTAAAAACCGCGCGAGAGCGAAAATGGAGGTGGGACTACGTGAAGCCCCGTGCAAGGGAGTGAAAATAGTGATAGGACTGTGCCGGGAAGTAGAATAGTGCCGGGAAGTAAACGCAGGGGACATCTTGGAGTGGAGAAAAATAAATGTGACTGTTTGAAATGCGGTTATACTTGTTACGCTCAACATTGGTAAATTACAAAAACAGGTTATTATCAAAACCAAAATAGAATTCAAAACAAATTAATTCAGTTGGGCTACCTTTGTAGCTGGAAAAAGGCGATTGACCAAATATGACTTCATGATCAACCTTAAAAACATTAGATAAACAAGTACAACCCGACTTTTGAGCAATAAACAAGGTTTAGGGTAACCTCTAGCTTTTCAATTTCGCCGAAAGATAGTTTGCCGGATTATATGGGTGATTACATCACCCATATAATCCGACATCTGAAACTCTCTGTACCATGGACGTTGAGTCCTTATACACCAACATACCTCAGACAGCTGCCCTTTTGGCAATACAAAAGACTCTTGATTCACGTCCCCGTCCGCATGCTGTCCCCAGCCACTTCATCTTACAACTCCTTGAACTTTGTCTTACACGCAATTTCTTTTGGTTCGAAAACAAATTTTACCAGCAAATCAAAGGCACTTCCATGGGTGCAATTTTTGCCCCAAATCTGGCAGTGTTGTTTATGGACCAACTAGAAATAAATGTGATTCTCAATGATTCAAACCCTTTTTTTCCTTGTATCTGCCTTTGGCGTAGATACATAGATGGTATTTTTATCATTTGGAAACAGAACACAGAAACCCTGCCCGTCTTTGTACATTGGATGAATAACAATTGTTCAGGTCTCTCCTTTACTATCACGACTGATAAAAATTCAATTGCCTTCTTAGATCTCACTATTTTCCACCATGAAGGTGAACTACTCAAACGCCTATACCGCAAACCTACAGAGCGCAACACATTGTTGAACTACACCAGCAATCATCCTAGGGCCCTTAGGGACTCATTGCCCTACTCCCAATTCTTACGAATTAGGAGGAATTGCTCTTGCAAAACTGATTATTTCAGAGAGGCAAACTATCTTTCGGCGAAATTGAAAGCTAGAGGTTACCCTAAAAAAATAGTGAAAAATGCATCAAAACGCGCATGGTATTGCCCAAGGGAAGTCCTGCTGACCCCCAAACCGAAAAAAGAAACACAAAGATTAGCATGTGTGACAACATTCTCTCCAGTCTCAAATAAATTGAGGAAGATGATACTCCACCATTGGCCGATCTTGAATGTAGGCAATCTAGTACTAGAGAAACCTTTATTCGCATTTAAAAAGAACAAAAATTTGAAAGATCATCTTATTCGAGCCTCCTTGCCCTGTCCTGTCACTGCCTCTACTCTTGATGTTGCTTGGGGCCTTTCCCCTGTCATTGGTCATTTCAAATGTGGTTGTTGTACTGTTTGTGCATTCACCGTGGAGGGCAAAAGTTTCACTTTCAATAACATTACTTCACTTTGCCACTCTTTTTCTAACTGCAATACATCAAATGTAATCTATCTCATCTACTGCCCATGTCATAAAATCTACATTGGGCAAACCACACAGAAAGTGAAGACAAGAATCTGCCAACATAGAAGCAGAATACGATGTAGGACTCCAAAAGCGCCGTTGGTCGAGCACTTCACAGAGGCTAATCACAATGAGAATGACATTCGCTGGACAGTTTTAAAAGTTCTGAAACTACCACAACGTGGAGGTGACATGGCGCAACTACTGAACCGAGAAGAACTTAAATCTATCATCACCTATGACTCTATTCGTAATGGCCTGAACAGGACAGAAGATTGGACAACACTGCTTTAACAACCATTCAAGTAACAACTGAACTATTCCTCCCAGTTTTCTAATATTGCTCAAAAGTCGGGTTGTACTTGTTTATCCAATGTTTTTAAGGTTGATCATGAAGTCATATTTGGTCAATCGCCTTTTTCCAGCTACAAAGGTAGCCCAACTGAATTAATTTGTTTTGAATTCTATTTTGGTTTTGATAATAACCTGTTTTTGTAATTTACCAATGTTGAGCGTAACAAGTATAACCGCATTTCAAACAGTCACATTTATTTTTCTCCACTCCAAGATGTCCCCTGCTTTTACTTCCTGGCACTATTCTACTTCCCGGCACAGTCCTATCACTATTTTCACTCCCTTGCACGGGGCTTCACGTAGTCCCACCTCCATTTTCGCTCTCGCGCGGTTTTTAAACGCACCGAGACCTCACAGACCAGTCCACATTGAAGACCACATCGGACGCTACTACACGTCCCTTTGAGACTCTGTTGAGGTAAGCGACTACTGGCCAATTACACCCGTTACTATCTCAACTCCAACAACGTCCTCTAATGAGCTTCTCCCTTCCCACCCAGCTCGTTTCCATTAACGGACAGCCATTGTTGCTGCCGTTCGCTGTTCCATTTGGATGTTTTTTTGCACTATCGCCCGCAGAGCCAACCATAGCAGGTAAGCCTGTATCGATTTATCCCCTGGCTAGGACACCTCGTCCTTATTTCCCGATATTTACCATCCCCCCCTTTATCCCCTTAGCTCCTAAAAATTCATGTTAACAGGCATCGCTAATATATACCAGGCAACTTCCTCTCAAACCCTAGTCCTGATGATGATCCCACAGTATTAGGAGCTTGGGATCGAAACATCGTCGACTTTCTATTACAGTACCACAATTTTTATCCACTGTGAAAATGTTTTGTGGTTTCTGCTTGGTTGTGCTTACGTGAATTATTTATTGGTTTGTAAGCCCTCTGTTTGCTCCGAAAAACTTTTTGCCTGTTATTTTCTTCCATTCAAATCTGACTTCCTTGTCTCCCCCTTTTGAAAACTTGGTGCAGGATTGTGCCCTTGTTTATTTACTCTTTATTTCCTTATCTCTATGAATACCTTAGAATAAATGTTCCTTTGTCCGGCTGGACTTAGGAAAAATACACATAGGTCTCATTGTAGTCTATGTTGCAACAGTTCTTTTCCAATTCAATTTAGGTTAAGGACCATTGTTCTCTAAATTAAATGATATACCCGTGGTCCTAAGCTACCTTAATCGGGTCCCCCTTGTTAACGTTATCGTCTTCAGCCACGAGGTCCAGGAGGCATCGACGATGACCAGGAGCTGGATTCAGTGTGTCCCACAAAGTCTGCAGCTTACTGAGGTGTCAGCAACCTGATTGGAGTCAACAAGCCTTGGCTACAGCAAGTCTCGTGGAGAGTGAAGAAAGTCAGCGGTGCAGACCAGCAAGGTCTGAGGGGCTCACCCAGCAAGGGTAAGTCAGAGCAGGCCTGGAGCAACCAGGGGAGCCCTTTGGTTCTGTAGAAAAGTCTTCTGGTGACCCACCAGCTAGCCGGCCAGGGATCGCAAAGACGCCTCGGGAGGATTCTATCACCAGGAGCCCACGGTCACTCGGCACAAGGTAGAAATCCTGCTGTAAGTTTGGACCACACATGGTCCAATGCACAAGTTCATAGAACGTCGTGAAGGGGTTGCACTTGACAATAGTGCACGGTACCCGGGTATTGCTGTTCCTCGTCACTCGTGGGGTCCACTTGCTTCAGCTTTGCTGGGGACTCACGTTGGCCATTGAGAAGTCAGGAAATCCACTTCCAGGGCTGCAGGGACTACGGACTCCGGCGGGAGCGGGAAAGTTTGTGACGATTGATGCAAAGTTTTGGTGTCTGCCAAGCAGGGGAGTCACTCCTTGACTCCAAGGGAGATTCTTCAGTCTTCCAGAGGTAGTGGAACATCGAAGGTCCAGGATTCTTCTCCAGAGCATCGTCCAGGGATATCTAGTTTGCAATGGCAAGATTTCCCTGACTTATACTATAAGGAAGGGAGGGACTAGCTCTATGACCACTCCTATGGGAGGGTCAAGGGAGTGGGTGGCTACACCCACTTCCCTTTGTCCAGTTTCGCACCAGAGCAGGGGCTGGTAGCCCCTGAACCGGTTTGAGCTGGCATATGCACAGAGGAGCCTACTGCTCCCCCAGTGCAGGACTTCAAAGCACTCTAGGAGTGCACCCACCCAGCCCCAATACACTAAATCCTGTCTGAAGGTGGTTACACCTCCCTGTGACAGGATGCCTATTGTTGGGCCTCCTCCACTGCGAGTTTCGGTCAGCAGCAGGAGGGCAGCCCAGTGCCTGTGCTGGTGGCATCAATTTTGTGATGCCAGGGCTCTTCAGGATTCTACCGTGTTTCCACAGTGGGAACATGTCTATCCCTCTAGAAGGTTGGGATCATACTCCCACACCAGTTACTGGGGTGGGGCTATGATTCCAAAGCGTTTGACACCAAACACGACATGTTTTGATGCAGCCATCCCAAAATTAGCATTTACCGCTAGGTTATAATGCACTTAAGAGTATATGGGTTAAACGCATCCACAAACAGCTACAGAGAATTGACTCTAAGAGCTGCAGAGGGGCCCTGCTCAGGCAGAGGCACTCCCTCACATGGAAGTCAAGCACCCCGCCCTCAGGATTGATAGGGCCTGCCTTAGGGGTGACTGATAGGTTTATATGTGTGTGTAAGGTGAGATATAGGGAACCTATACCTCAGTGAGGAGTGCTAACACTACCTCACCCAGGCTGCAGTAGCAGGCCTGTGGTGTCAGATTTAGTCTGCTTCCCAGGGGTGGCATAATACATGCTTCAGCCTGTGAAGTACCTATGCCCTTGGTACCTAAGGTACCATATACTAGGGGCTCATAAGGTACCACAGTATCCAATCACTAGTGCATCTACTATGCACTCCAAGTTGTTTAGAGAGAACAGAGAGGCCGGGGCCCTGATTAGCAGGGTCCCAGCCAGACTATAGCCCGAAACCAGTGTTAACATCAGAAAAAAAAGTGGGGGCAACATAAGTGCAGATCCTACTCTCCTACACAACCCCCCACCAAACGCAGGGACACTAAACTAACCTTGACCAGTTGAGTCTTCGTGTTCTAAGTGGAAATACCTTGAGAGTCCATCTGCATTGGCATGTTGGGTCCCAGGTCTATGTTCCTCTGTATAGTCCATCCCCTGTAGGGAAATGGACCACCTTAAAAGTTTTGGGTTTTCACCTTTCATCTGTTTGAGCCATAGGAGGGGCTTGTGGTCAGTCTGAACTATGAAGTTAGTGCCAAACAAGTATGGCCTCAGCTTCTTCTGGGCCTACACCACAGCAAAGGCCTCCCTCTCTATAGCTGACCAATGTTTTTCTCTAGGGGTCAGCCTTCTGCTTATAAAAGCTACTGGCTGGTCTTGAACTTCATCATTCAGTTGAGACAGTACAGCTCCCACACCCAGCTCAGAAGCATCTGTGTGGACAGTGAACTTTTTGGTGTAGTCTGGACTCTGTAAGATGGGGGCAGTGCACTTGGCCTGCTTGAGGTCTTTAAATGCCTTCTGACAGCTAACTGTCCACTGAACCTTTTTTGGCATTTTCTTTGAGGTAAGATCATTTAAGGGGGTCACTATAGATCCATATCCCTTAACAAACCTCCTATAGTACCCAGTCAGGCCTAAAAAGGCTCTCACCTGTGTCTGGGTGGTTGGAGCAACCCATTCCATGATGGTTTGGATTTTGCTCTGTAAAGGCTGAACCTGGCCTCCACCTACAAGGTGGCCCAGGTACACAATCTAACTCTGCCCTATCTGGCACTTAGTGGCTTTGATAGTGAGGCCTGCTTTTTGCAAAGCCTCCAAAACATTTCTGAGGTGGACCAGGTGATCCTGCCAGGAGGAACTAAAGACAGCAATAGCATCTAGATAAGCTAAGCAATAAGTTTCCATTCCTGTCAGAACTTTGTTCACCAACCTCTGAAAATTGTCAGGTGCATTTTTTAATCCAAAGGGCATCACCACAAAATGGTAGTGCCCACCAGGGGTTGAAAATGTAGTTTTGGCCTTGGCATCCTCCGCTAACCTGATCTGCCAGTAGCCAGCTGTTAGGTCAAATGTACTCAGATACTTGGCTGAGGCCAAAGTATCAATCAGTTCATCTGCCCTGGGAATTGGATAGGCATCAGTCCTGGTGACTGCATTGAGGCCTCTGTAGTCTACACAAAACCTAATTTCTTTCTTACCGCCCTGGGTATGAGGTTTGGGTACTACGACTACTGGACTAGCCCAAGGGCTATCTGAAGGCTCAATCACACCTAGTTCCAACATTTTCGGGACTTCAGTCCTGATACAGTCCCTGACATGGTCAGGTTGCCTGTAGATTTTACTCTTGACAGGCAGACTGTCTCCAGTGTCCACCTCATGGGTGCACCAGGAAGTCTGACTAGGGGTCAGGCTAAACATGTCTAAACTGTTGCAAAACTTGTCTGGACTCAGTTTGCTGATGATCAGTGAGGCTGTTTGCCAAAGCAACACCATCTACTGACCCATCATCAGGGTTCTGTGAGAACACGTCAGGGAGAGGGTCACTCTCCTCCTCCAGTTCCTCATCAGTTGCCATGAGCAAGGCCATGTCAGCCCTGTCAACATATGGTTTCAATCTGTTGACATGGAGCACCCTAAGGGGGCTCCTGGGAGTTCCAAAATTCACCAGATAGGTGACTTCTCCCTTTTGCTCAACAATTGTATGTGGGCCACTCCATTTGTCTTGGAAAGCTGCTGGGGCCACAGGCTCCAACACCCACACTTTTTGTCCTGGCTGGTACACAGCCTTTTGGTCATGCCAAGTTTTTTATAGTTCTTGGCTGGCCTCCAGGTTTTTAGTTGCCTTCTTCATGTAGTCGGCCATCCTGGAGCAGAGACCAAGTACATAGTCCATCACATCCTGTGTAGGGGGTTTGAGAGGTAACTCCCAGCCCTCCTTCACCAAACATAATGGACCTCTTACAGGATGCACACACAGAAGTTCAAATGGGCTGTAACCAACCCCCTTCTGTGGGACCTCTACAGAAGGCAGGGAAGTGAAAGGTCCCATTTTCGACTAAGCTTTTCAGGGAGGCCTTTAATTATTCCCTTTAGGGTTTTGTTGAAGTGTTCAACCAAACCATTGCATTGTGGGTAATAGGGAGTAGTGAATTATATAAGTTATACCACACTCCTTCCACATTACTTTTAGATATCTTGACATGAAGTTGGTACCTCTGTCAGATATAACCTCCTTTGGGCAACTCACTCTGTAGAAAACTCCAATGAGGGCTCTTGCCACAACAGGGTCTGTGGTGGTCCTCAGGTGAATTGCTTCTGGGTACCTGGTGGCATGATCCACTACCACTAGGATAAGGCTGTGCCCAGATGCTGTTGGAGAGTCAAGGGGACCAACAATGTCAATCCCTACCCTTTCAAAGGATACCCCCACCACAGGTAGTGGTATCAGGGGGGCCTTTGTTGTGCCACCTGACTTGCCACTGGCTTGGGAAGTGACACAGGAGCGACAAACCTCCTTGGTCTCCTCTGACATATGTGGCCAATGAAAATGTGGAACAAGCCTATCCCAGGTCTTGTTTTGGCCCAAGTGACCTGCTAAAGGGATGTCATGTGCTAGGGTAAGGAGGAATCCCCTAAACTTCTGAGGTATTACCAACCTCCGGGTGGCTCCAGGGGTTGGATCTCTAGCCTCAGAATATAGGAGCCCCTCATCCCAATAAACTTTATGGGACCCACTAGCACTCCCAGCAGCCTCCGCAGCAGCCTGCTGTCTGAGGGGTTCAAGAGAGGGGCAACACTGTTGCTCCTTACTCAGATTTTCCCTAGAAGGCCCCCCTGCCCCCAAGAACTCAACCTGGTCAGGTTCAAGTCCCTCTGGGGCAGTTCTTTCTTCAGGATCTGCTTCTCCTCCCTCAGGAGGGGAATCTGTGATCTGAGCCAGAGGGGAAGTCACTGCCGTAACCCTACTGCTCCTCTTCTTGGGTAGCACATGGTCCATATTTTCAGGATCCAGAGCTGGTTCAGTTTGATGCATTTTGGCCTGTGACCTGGTCACAGCAAATACCTCTGCAGGTATACCCAACATCTCAGCATGAGTTTATAACTCTACTTCAGACCAGGCTGAAGTCTCCAGATCATTGCTTAATAGACATTCGACAGGGAGGTCTGCACTGACTACAACCTTTTTAAGGCCAGTTACCCCTCCCCAGGTGAAATTCACAACTGCCAGACTATGGTTGGTCCTGACATTGCTTGCATTGGTAACCTGGTACATTTCACCCAGGATGATCTGCCCAGGGTCCTCAAGATCCTCTGCCAGCCACCATGGTGACACTAGCACCTGTGTCCCTGAATGATAAAGCCTGTTTGCCATTTATTACAGGCTGCTGTTTGTATTTGCCCAGATTACTGGGGCTCACTAGGAAGGACATGTCAATGTCTCCCTCACATACCAGCAGTGTCTGCGTGGGTACTCTGACTAGGCCAGAGTCCACTTCAGAACCCAGGGTCAACCCTGCTACACACTTATTCTGATTACCACCTCCACCAGTAGCTGCACTAGGGGGAACAGTTGCCTTAGGGGCAGGAGTGGTGGTGGTTTGGTCTTTGGACTTGGTACAATGAGAAGTCCAGTGCCCTTTCTGTTTACAGAATTTGCACCAGGGCTTCTTTTGGCCTTTTCCCTTTGTAGACTGTGAATCCCCACCAGATGCAGATTTTTGGGGCCCTTGTGAAGACTTCTGGTCTTTTGACCTATCCCCACCTTTCTCTGAGCCTTTAGGATCCTGGTTCTTAGTGTCACCCCCTTGGTTCTGGGTTTTCTACCTCACCCTGGTTCTGACCCATTTGTCTGCCTTCTTTCCCAATTCTTGGGGAGACGTCAGATCAGAGTCCACCAGGTACTGATTCAACAACTGGTTTTGGCAATTATTAAGGATCTGTTCTCTCATCATAAGATTATACAATCCCTTACAATCAGTAACTCTACTACCAACCAGCCAACCCTCCAGAGCTTTTGTTGCACAATCAACAAAGTCAGTCCTGTCCTGATTCTGTGCTTTTTGGGTGTCTCTGAACTTCAACCTGTACTGTTCAGTGGTTAAGCCAAACCCATCTATTAATGCACTCTTCAGGACTTCATATTCATCAGCATCCTCTTCTCTAACAGTGAGGAGCTTGTCTCTGCCTTTATCTGAAAAGGAGAGCCACAAGATTGCTGCCCATTGTTTCTGCGGGACCTGTTGTACTCTACAGGCCCTCTCCATAGCAGTTATCCATTTGTGGATATCATCCACACTCTGGTAGGGAGGAACAACCTTGGACAGGTTCCTATGGTCTGGAATATAATCTCTGACTCTAGGGACACTGTTGCTGCCACCAGGGGGTTCTAACCCCTCTCTTCTAGAAGCTCTCTGGAGCTCAAAGGCTTCTTTATCTAATGCCAACTGCTTGGCCTTGAGGGCAACTCTTGCTTCCTCATACTGTAGCAGTTTGTACATTCTTTCAGAGGAGGTCTCTCTTCAATTAAAGTATAAGTTCCTCTGTTGGACAGATTCTGTGCCAGAGTGATAGGAGTGGTCAGATTCCCTTGAAGGGGACCTAGGCCTCTCTTCCACTCTGTCAGCTCTCTTAGAGAGAATTCCTCTGTCATTTTCAGATCCTTGTGGGTCTGGCCCTTCAACCACAGAGTCCAGGTCATCTTGATTTTCATCATCTGACCCAGAGACTATAGCTGACCCACCCCCTGATTCAGACCCCTTAGCTCCTAGTGCTAATCTAAGATCATCTGCTGTCAGCAGATCTAGCAGGTGTAGTGTGGAGGGACGCTGTCCTATCCTCAGGTGCCTTGCAGCACACATGGCTTTCAAGTCAAAGAAAGACATGTCCTTATACTGAGGCTGGGTGGAGCCACTGGCTCCGGCCCTTAAGGACATTCTAGTGTTGCGCAGTGTTGTACTACCTACACTAGTTTGTGGCCTACTGATCCTAGCTTGAGCTGTAGAAAGGGTTGTGCTATCCCTTGACACACAGCTCTAAGTTCAGTAGAACTTATTGATACTAAGCTTGACTTTATATGTACCTTGAGTACCTTTAGTGGTTTTCAGTTAGTAATTCAAATAGAGATTTTCTGGTAAAACAATGGCAAGCTGGAATCCCATACGCTACCCACCAATGTGAGAAGTTGGCCTGGTACATGCTGTTCACTAGTTAAAGTGGCCACCTTGCACCAGTACAATTCGACTCTTATGGTAGATAGGTTTAAGACAACCTTTTTAAGAAAGCTATCCTAGTGGTAGCTGTGGAGAGCAGCCTTCAGGCCAAGTCTTTAGAGGAATGTAAAGCAGCTTGTTTTACCTTATAATCTCTTGAATTACTAAATGAAAGAACACCACACAGGTATATATATCAAATATATATGTATTTATTTCTAGACACACTCTACTAATCTCTTTATGAGATTAGAAGTCATGGACATATGCACAAATCAACGTTTCACAACAAATTAAGCACTTATATGGCTGGGGCCCTAGGGGCATACCACAACATATACTAAAAAAGAGGTATAAGAATATCGACTTGAGAAGAGACAAGGCCTAGGGCCTTCAGAAGCGCTGGGGCCTCACTAATCCACCCAAGGCAGGTAAGTAAAGGACCCACGGGAGACGCATGCAGTGTGAGAACACAGCCGCGGATCCCAATAGACTTCAATGAAGCAAGTCGCGGTTGGAATTTTAAAGTTTTAGGATACTTTGGGAGAGTCTACAAGCAAGTCACTTACAGGGTAAGTAGTTCTAGAGCCAACACACATAGGAGCACCGTAGTACTCGAGTTACCTCACCCAGGGAAGCCGGGTGCATCGGTGTTTTGTGGTGTCGGGTCGCTGCGTCGTTTTCAATGGGAGTCAAAGAAGACTTGCTGCTTGTGAAGACAGAAGAAGTGTCCGGTGATCCAAAGCGGGATTCAGAAGAAAGAAGACCTGAAAGCAGAGGAGACAGTATTCACAGTCACTTGCCAGGGACCCGGGGCCAGGAAGATGGATGCCCACAGTTGTCGGGTGATTTCAGGTGATCACGGGTGTCTTGACTCTTCAGCCACGAGGTCCAGGAGGTGTCAACAACAACCAGGAGCTGGATTTGGTGTGTCCCTTGAAGTCTGCAGCTTACTTGAGGTGTTGGCAACCGGATTGGAGCCAACAAGCCTTGGCAACAGCAAGCCTCATGGAAAGTGAAGAAAGTTAGCGGTGCAGACCAGCTAAGTCTGAGGGGCTCACCCTGCAAGGGTAAGTCAGGGCAGGCCTGGAGCAACCAGGGGAGCCCTTTGGTTCTGTAGAAAAGTCTTCTGGTGACCCACCAGCCAGCCGTCCAGGGATCGCGAAGATGCCTCGGGAGGATTCACTCACCAGGAGCCCACGGTCACTCGGGACAAGGTAGGCCTCTGATCTTCAGTGGAAATCCTGCTGGAGGCGTGGACCACACATGGTCCAATGCACAAGTTCGTAGAACGTCGTGAAGGGGTTGCACTCGACAACAGTGCACGGTACCCAGGTATTACTCTTCCTCATCACTCGTGGGGTCCACTTGCCTCAGCTTCACTGGGGACTCACGATGGCCGTTGAGAAGTCAGGAAACCCACTTTTGGGGCTGCAGGGACTACGGACTCCGGCGGGAGGGGGAAATTGTGCGACTGTTGATGCAAAGTTTTGGTGCCTGCCAAGCAGGGGAGTCACTCCTTGACTCCAAGGGAGATTCTTCCAGAGGTAGTGGAACGTCGAAGGTCCAGGATTCTGCTTCAGAGCGTCGTCCAGGGATATCTAGTTTGCAATGGCAAGGGTTCCCTAACTTATACTACAAGGAAGGGAGGGACTAGCTCTATGACCACTCCTATGGGAGGGTCGGGGGAGTGGGTGGCTACACCCACTTCCCTTTGTCCAGTTTCGCGCCAGAGCAGGGACAGGTAGCCCCTGAACCGGTTTGAGCTGGCATATGCACAGAGGAGCCTACGGCTTCCCCAGTGCAGGACTTCACCCAGCCCCAATACACTAAATCCTGTCTGGAAGGTGGTTACACCTCCCTGTGACAGGATGCCTATTGTTGGGCCTCCTCCACTGCGAGTTTCGGTCAGCAGCAGGAGGGCAGCCCAGTGTCTGTGCTGGTGGCATCCATTTTGTGATGCCAGGGCTCTTCAGGATTCTACCGTGTATCCACAGTGGGTACATGTCTATCCCTCTAGAAGGGTGGGATCATACTCCCACACCAGTTACTGGTGTTGGGGTATGATTCCAAAGCGTTTGACACCAAACACGACATGTTTTGATGCAGCCATCCCAAAGTTAGCATTTACTGCTAGGTTATAATGCACTTAAAGAGTATATGGTTTAACTGCATCCACAAACAGCTACAGAGAATGGACTCTGAGAGCTGCAGAGGGGCCCTGCTCAGGCAGAGGCACCCACTCACATGGAATCCAAGCACCCTGCCCTCAGGATTGATAGGGCCTGCCTTAGGAGTGACTGATAGGTTTATGTGTGTGTGTAAAGTGAGATATAGGGAACCTATACCTCAGGTGAGGAGTGCTAACACTACCTCACCCAGGCTGCAGTAGCAGGCCTGTGGTGTCAGATTTAGTCTGCTTCCCAGGGGTGGCATAATACATGCTTCAGCCCCTGGTAGGCCTGTGAAGTACCTATGCCCTTGGTACCTAAGGTACCCTATACTAGGAGCTCATAAGGTCCCACAGTATCCAATCACTAGTGCACCTAATATGCACTCCATGTTGTTTAGAGAGGCTGGGGCCCTGATTAGCAGGGTTCCAGCCAGACTATGGCCAGAAACCAGTGTTAACATCAGAAAAAAAGTGAGGGCAACATAAGTGTAGATCCTACTCTCCTACAGTAAGGTTCTTTTGTGCATGTGCTGGAGGCAACTCCATTGAAGTGCAAGTGGGGCAGGGAACAGCTTTGCCCCTAAATACTCTGGCAGGATGGCCCATCCTGCCAAGACTAGGTCCGCTTTAGTCTCACTGTTTGGGGAAAAAAGAAAGACCAACCACTAAGCTATTTACAGTCATTTTACCCAGGAGACTGGCAACAAGCACCAAATGTTTAAGAGAAGAAAATACTTGGGGGCATATTATCAAGCACATGCGATAATCATCGCAAATCACACACAGCGCGATTTTCACTATCGCCTTCTATCGCTGGATTTCAGCACCGGGTTAGCGAGTTATTATTAATGCTTTTTACCCAGGCGATGTGAAATTAAAGCAATAGAGGGTGATAACATACATTAGCGTGAGAAGAGCAGCAAAAAATGTCCTGCGATAATGTTAACCTTGATAATAGGCAGGTGTGGACTTAGCCCTGAGATCCACCTCCCATGTTACAGATGGCTAAGTCGTATTAACAGCAGGAGTTAAAATCCTGCGATAAAGGGGCCTTACCACGACTTTGATCATCGATTCACGTGTCTGGGGCATCCTTGTAAATATTGCGATGCAGTTTAGCGATGTGTACCCATGTTGTTCTGTGAGGAACGCCCACTTTGCATGTCATTATCGATAATAATCGCTGACATGCAAAGTGGAGAAAAGACGGCTGCTAACAAAAGGAAACACGCGTTAGCGTGTCCTTGATAATAGAGCGATATTTAAATCTCTGCTTTTCAGACGAAAATGACCGCTAAAGCAGCGAAATTGGGCTTGATAATATGCCCCCAACTTTCTAAAATTTTCATTTTTAGGTCGTGCCTATAGCGGCAGGGCCCATGTGCTGCTCGCTTTGTGAAGCATGCAGTAATGGAGTGGAAGCCCTGTGGAAGCTCCACCCACTCTCCACCTATGGTTTTAATTGGCTTGTGTGATTGTATTTCATAAATGCTGCCGTCTGATTTATTATGAGGCTTGTTAGTCCCTCCATATTATGGCCATGTCGTCATCTGTACCCTCCCATGGCTACTGGCCCCTTTACTTAGAGTGTTACACTGAATGGTACCTGTTATTTAGACTGTGAGCACTATCTTTTTCCGTGCCTTCTCACTCCCTCCCCCGCCCGCACTCCCGTTGTCTGTTTACCCCCTTCCCGTTGTCCGTGTGCCTCCCCTCCAGTTGTCCGTGATGCAATGCAATAGGTCTCGCATAAATGCGAGACCTATTGCATAGCAAATGCTTGTATTGCCAGTTGTTCACTTGTATGTCTTCTCCCTCGGCCTCCTTTAATGCCAGCCCACGGGGCAGGAATTCACAGTGTGCTTTGGAAGCCCGGCAGAGCGAAGGCTGCACGAGTCACGCGTCGTGGCTTTACGTCCACAGCCCTCAGGAATCGGCACGCGCCACAGAGGACTGTACTTCCTTTGTGTTTCTTTTCATGCTCAGATTTATTAAGTGTTCTAGATGGCAAGAAAGTATCAGAACTTTGCAAAAAGCAGACTTCATATCAGGTATTTATACTGAGATAAACGTTTCCCTGTAGAATGACCGTTATCTTTATGTTATGGCAGCTTTTGGCATTTTCCCGCTTCCTTTGAATATAGTTACACTTTTTTCTTATAGCCTATTATATACATTCTTCTCTAAATAAAATCAGAAAGGAAATTTGATGGGTGGTAACTTGGAGTTTGATATTTACCACAACTTCTAAAATCTCCTCGACACATGAAAGAAAGCTCACCCAAGCAGCACTGGTTTCTTTTCTGCAGTAAACGGCGGGGAAGCCCACTCATGACTGGGACCGAGTGATCTCCATGTATGTGGCACAAAGAGAACCAAAGGTGGGCTGGGGAGGATGCTATCGGTCCTCGCCGGTGAACTGCTCACGCGCTTGTGGATGCTGTTATGTTGTGGGCACTAGGCCCACATACTGCAGGAAGGACGACACCGACACTTAGGTATGGTACTAGGAACTGACCATGAACACGAGCACCCGGGCCCTTTTATTAACAGGGTCACGTCACTCGTGACGCATGCGATGAATGGGTGTCAGTGCACATGTATCCAGCCCTCTGGGGAGTGGCTGGTAAACTCAGTGTCTGCCGTGACACTGGAACGTGTCCAGCAGGACACTACAGATGCTATTGGTCCTCGCCGGTGAACACCTTCTGCGCGCGGTTCCCAGTGCAGGGACAAGAAGCGCGCACGCTCCAGGGCGCATTGGAATGTGTTCAATCTACAAGGCAACTAGAGGAGCGCACCGAATAAGCATACCTGCAGTGGGAGGTGCACACCTGCTGGATGCAGGCGACAGGGTCCAGGTCTTAGGAATATCCCAAAATGGCTGTCACACATAGAAAACTTGACTGGAGTGTAAACGACCTGGACATGCAATGGCTTTGAGAACCTTCCATTTTAAGAAAGTGCGTTATATGAACCAGAAAGCAGGGATACTGATTCCGAGCAACGAGAGGCTTTAATCAGACAATGCTTAAATCCTGATTTATCTATCCACAGATCTGTCTATCTATCTATCTATCTATCTATCTATCTATCTATCTATTTATCTATCTATCTATCTATCTATCTATCTATCTATCTATCTACCCATCCACTGTCCGCACCTGTCCCTAATGATCTACCTTTCTAGCCATTCATCCACCCACGCACCACAATAATCAACTGATTTATCTACTGAAATATCCCACGCATTCTTCTCTACTTATTTATATCTCTCTATTCCTCGACCTTCCCGGCCAAAAATCTACCCACTCACTCCCATACACTATCTATCAGTCTTCCGATCTACCAGCTTAACTATCCCATCCATCCATCCACCCACCCACTTTCCCATTCCATCAGTCTGCCGTCCTAGCCACCCGCGTATCCGTCCATCCATTATTGATCCACCCACCTCACCTGCTGCTAATCATGTCTATCGATCTGCTGACTTAGCTGCTTCATGAATCCATCTCTCCATTACACTCTTTTATTTGAGAAATCTGACATGTGGTTAATGCAGGTCATCTCCCATGCTACTTTCTATTAATATCTTATAGCATAATATAACAGTACCCCATTGGATTTTGACGACAATATCCAATGCTGATGGGAGCCAGAGCAAGGCTCTGGGAAAAAAATGCTTTGGTAATTGGCTGATGTCTCTTTCAATTTCAAAGTCTCATCCGAGCAATACATTCCTTTCTAAGATCTACTCAAGATGACATCATTTCATCAGTTTGTTATGGGAGTAAAGATGTGTTCCCTGGGGTTAGAACAACAGCAAAACTCCAAGGGAACTTTATGAGTTGTTCAAAAACCCTGCACTGCATGTTATTGAGGCCCATGGAAAGGTGACAGTAGGAAGAGCTCTTCAAATGTCACCACATTTCAGTGGCTGAGTTAGTGGAGGGATATACAACAGAGATGACCTACTTACCCGACTGAGGGGGTTGATCACTGGAGGCAGTCGACAGAAAGCCGGATGCAAAATAGCATGGAAACTCTTGCTGCTCTGTGAACATTTGATGCTGAGACACCAGCAAAATCTAGTGGGCAAAGAGCTGTCAAGGAACAAGAACTATGTGTGGCCAGTGGGTCTTGAGAGAGTGAACCATGAGCAAGAAGCCACATACTGTTGGTAAGTGAGAGCAGAGGCACAGAGTGCTTTATTCTATACAACTAGCAAACCAGCATTCAACCTGAGGAGTCGAGTATAATACATTTCAGAGCTATGAAGTTGTGATGACAAAGACAAGCGAAATATTCAAAAGCAACTACTCTTGGCAAGGTAATAAACAGTCAATATATTCAAACAATCATACCATACAACTTCACCAGTCTAGGAAAAGAAAAACAAAAGGATATATATGTATACAATAAATTTAATTGAATTAAAACATCATCAGAATGTACATTTCAATAATAATAACAAATATTTAAAATTATTTGTCATACAATGATTCAACATATTAAAAAGAAGACATCAAAGAGCGATAAAAACAACAGACATGAGCATTTGTCATTGGTATTGGTTATTCTGAAAGAATCAATAGCAGTATTGACAACATTTCATTTTTTACAATCAATACGTTTGTTCCTCGGATGTAACCCCACAAATAAGCATTGATGCGTTTCGGTGGTATCAAAGCACAATAAGACCACCTTCTTCAGGACAAAGTATAAACTACCCCTCTTTTCTTATGAGCAACCTGTTTAAAAACATAAATCTAGTATTTACAGAACATTATCCCCTCTTGTACCTTTTCTCAAAACACAATTTATTGCCTCCTGTTTATTAAACATTATATTTTGTTTTCACAAGGTGATTCTGGTGTTGCTTTAATATGCATCACCACATGCCCGTGTTGTCTCATTCCAGACTGTCAGGTGAAGACGCATATCATACATACATTCAATCAGCTCCTAATTTTCCGAAGCTTCAATGCTATCCAACTCACCTTAAACATCAAGGTGACTTTCACTTAGGTGGACTGTTCACACTTGGATACTTCACGAATCAGCCATTTTCTCATAATAGGAACCTGAAAAAATATATATGAATGAGAATTAGGGGGCCATCCTGTTGTAAATTAAGGCAGAATGTGATTAAGCATTTACTGAAAACATTAGTGTTTCCCTTTTATCGTGTCTTTCCTCATTATGTTGGCCGAAGTCCGGACTCCATTTTGTATTGACATGCTGCCACGTGTTCACCACGAGGAGAGTCCGACCTCTGTGTTAGTTGCTCTTGTAATCTGCCTAGCAACAGTTATAAATAGCTCTCTCTTGTCCGGCTGGCGCATGCCCAGACTTGACCACATCTGTTATAATTAGCTTTGCTTGACCATGTGTTTTCGCGGGCCCAAGGAGTGTGTTAGCTCCGCCCTTGTATTGATTTGGTATCGAGAATGACCCTAAATGGTAATGTTCTTCAACTCTGTGGTATCCACCCACTCATGAGCCCCTCTGTTGTGTATAAAAGGGGACAATGTACGCAAGTTCTTTGTGCTACTCCTTGCAATACTGAAGAGTGTTGTGTGGATTGTAGGACCACCCTTAAGGGTTAATAAACGTTGTTTTTGTACTTTGCAGTTTCCGTGCCAACTTCCTTATAGATTTCGTTACAGAAGAGCGAACCCTTGTCTCTTGCGGGCCTAGCTGGGGCTTGTATTCATCAATTGGCGCCCAACGTGGGGCGCATCGGCGACTCGGATGCCCGAAGGACTGGTCGCGATGAAGGTGAGGAGTTTGGCCGGGGACGTGATCACTGCCAGCGGCGTCTTAGCCTTGGCATCCCGAGGTTTTTCTTCCTTCCCTTCCGAGCTGACCATCTGGGTGGCGCCGGTCATCGACTGAGACCTCTTCTGTCGGTCCTGCCGTGAGAGCCGTTTGGGCGATTGTGGAGCTTGGCAGTTGGAACCTGGACTCTTGATTGGTAAGAACCGTTGTACGGTACTTGCTCCGAGTTTTGAAGCCTGGTCTGGCTATTTGAGTTTGATTGATGGTGACTAGTCATATTTTGAATTTGTCTTTGTGAAAATATATGCGTTGCAACACATATAGGCAGGTAATGTGGAGAAATTTCTCCGGAGCTGTGTAAACTTTGAACGGCGCAACGATTAAGTGCCTTTTTTCCTTGATAATACTGCATATTTTGCATTATTCCTAGCATGCCTGCTTTTAGCGCACTTCGTAAGTGGTGCTGCTGTTTTGGGAACCGGTTGAACCTCGAGGAATCTGCTCCAGCTCCCCCAGAGGGGACTCCTAATAGGGATATGTACGTGAAGCATGGTCTTTCTTCCATAATGTACAGCACGTTATGGAGGAAATATACTAGGAAGGATCCTGAGTTGCGATGGCCTTTGTATGGATCGTTTGATATACGTAAGATTGAGTATGTGGAACAGTGTATGTGTAAGCGACGTGCTCGTCAGGATATGTTTGAGTGTGTGCGATTATGGGTGAAGGAAGTGCGTGAGCGAGAGAAACGTGAGAAAGCGCTGTTTGATAAGGAGCAACGAAAGAATGATCATATGCGAGCGCAGGAAGCGAAGCGTCGGGAGGACAAAGAGCAAACAGACAGACAAGAGAAAGAGCGTAGGCTACAAGTTTCGGGTCAATATGTTGTTCGTCAGCCGCTTTATCCTGTCCTTAATAATCCTGATGACGATTTTTATTTACTAGATCGCTCTCCGCCCCCTTATGTTGGCGCATCTGCTCCACGGCCGCAAGATTCTGGCCCGGCTCCGGGTAAGGTCGACACACGGTCCATGTTATCGGCCGAGTATATGGCTGAGCTTCGGAAACTTTCCCTTCGTGCACTTAAGGGCAAGATGTCTATGGATGAGTTGTTCCATGCTTGGGGGTCATGGCAAGATAGAGAGAGGGTGTATTTTCTGTCTCATTTTTCAGAAGAAGTAATTGCTGCTTTCCGAAAATATTCTAGTGTCCTTGAGCCTGCCGACGTGTCTTCGGATGCCGGAGCATTACGTAATGGTGTTTTTTCTCCCCCTAAGGCTTCTGAGGCGGCTCGGCGGCTGTTCGCTTTGCGGGACGAAGTGTTGGCCCTTAGAGAGAAAGCACGTCAACAAACGGAGGAGGAGAAGCAGTCGGATTCGTCTGCAGCAGGGGGCCACCCATCCGCCTCCCAGTCAGATAAGGATGACATAGTGCATGCTAAATCAATGCGAGAGGCGGCGCCTTTGTATGTTCCTCCTAAGGGAGCAGGGACTAGCTCGGATGTTAACTCCGCCGATGCAAGGGGATATTTTGTATATAATTGGGTTTATACTCCATGGCATAGGGCCGATGTTATGGCATTAAAGAATGCGCTGCCCGACCCCCGCAAGAATCCAGCGGCCTTCTATGAAGAAGTCGAGGGGGCCTTGAATTCTTGCATTATGACCTTAGCGGATATAGACCTATTCTTTGGCCTTATCCTACCGCCGGATACGTGGCGCTCTGTCCGGAAGGTAGATGATGCGGTTGCCTTCAAGGCCCGGTGGTCTGACCTTGAGGATGAGGATAGGGAACGGAAGCCCGCACAGAAACCACCCCAGAATATTTTAGATCTCCCTGCGGCTATTGTGGCTAAGTTGAAGACGATTATCCCCCCTAAAAAGATTGACTGGAATATGTTAGCTGCATGTAAACAAAAAGTTGACGAGTCAGTCGCGGACTTCTTTACGCGTTTTGAGGAAACGTTCCATGATTTTAGTGGCCAGTCGCTTACTGACGACACGGGCCGCCACCTTTTCGCGGACAAATATGTGGCTAATCTGCTGCCGGCAGTTGCGGCCCGGTTAAAAGCGAGTGAGAGTTCTTGGTCCTCCGCGACTCCGACGGCCCTTCTGACCATTGCCCAGTATTATGAGCGTCAGGAGCACGAGGCGAAGGGCCAGGAGGAGAAGAAATCGAAAGATCTTAAAACTAAAGTGATGTTAGCACAAGTATATGGCCCGCCCCGCCGGGGTAATAATAATAGGGGAAGGGGCGGATCTTATGGTCCCCCTTCGGGCCGATCGGATTTGAATAGGAACCAGTGTGCGTATTGCAAGCAGTTGGGCCATTGGGCCAGGGATTGCCCAGCGTTGCGTGCTTCGCGTCAGGGGCACACTCCGGGTGGCCCGAGAGGTAGAGGGGGCTTCTCGAACTTTAGAGGGAATTCCAACGATAATGTCCGTTTCGATACTGCTGGACAGCACCGAGATAGCTCAAATGTTTTCGATCGTCAGCACCAGTATCATGTATCGGACATCGATCGGTCGGGATATCATGATTCTCAGCATGCATAGGAATGCGTAGGATGGGGGTCCGAATCAGTTGAGGTGCCGGTCGATCAGACGGGTCCTTATGTATCGGCTGAGGTTTTAGGTTCTACTGATCAGTTCCTAGTGGATACAGGAGCGACACGTAGTGCATTGTCTAGGTACTTGGTTCCGGGGGCTCCCCCATCCGGCTCAATAGTTACATCGGTAGGGTTTGACGGCACACTCTCCCGAAGCCCTCTTTCACAGCCCCTTGCATTTAAAGTTGATTGTTTTTCTGCGCCTTGTCCGTTTCTGCTTGCTCCGTACACACCGGATAACATTATGGGCCTTGATATGTTAAAGTACTTTAGGGCTACAATTCGTTGTTCCCCTGAGGGTGTGAGGGTGATTTTAAATGACAACTACCCCCGATCTGGGCGGATGTGTACAATCTCAGAGGATGCGTTGTTGGCTACCCTCCCCCAAGCTTTATGGGCGACTTCGGACACAGATGTCGGACAAATGGTGATTCCTCCGGTCCACATTAGTGTCCAGGAGGGGGCGGTACTACCACGCCTCCCACAGTATCGTATTTCCCAGGAGGGCGAGGAGGCTCTCATACAGATTGTGCAAGACCTGATCGCAGTGGGAGTAGTGGAAGAAGTTCCCTATAATATCTGTAACAGTCCGATTCTCCCAATTTTGAAAAAGGACACGGATGCAAAAGTCTATCGGTTTATAATTGATTTGAGGGAGGTAAACAAGATCGTGATACCTCAGTACCCGGTGGTTTCCGATATCACGACGTTGCTTACCTTGGTCCCGCCTACGGCGACCATGTTCTCAGTGATTGATTTGAAAAATGCCTTCTTTTCTATCCCCATTCACCCTGATAGCCGATTTCTTTTTGGGTTTACATTAAACAATAGATCTTATCGTTTTTGTAGAATTCCCCAAGGCTATACAGAAAGCCCTAGTATTTATAGTCAGGCTTTGAAGCGACAGTTGGATTCCTTTGTTTTACTTGAGGGGGTCGCCCTCATTCAATATGTCGATGACATCCTGTTGGCGGCTGACACCCTGGAGTTGTGCGAGAAAAGTACGATAGCCTTACTTTCCTTTTTAGCATCCCACAATCACAAGGTCTCTAGGAAGAAATTGCAATTCTGTAGACCAAAGGTGACTTATTTGGGTCACCTTTTGTCTAAGGAGGGGCGTGCACTCACACCAGATCGTATCCAAGTAATTTTGGACACACCAAGGCCATCCACGCAGAAGGATGTGCGTGCATTTTTGGGTCTTGTTTCTTTTTGTAGACAGTGGATATTGGGGTTTTCACACATAGCTAAGCCATTACTAGCGCTCTTGACAAAAGACACGCCCATCCCGATCCCCTGGTCAGATGAGTGTGACGCTGCTTTTCAGCAATTGAGACAGGCCCTTTGTTCAGCACCAGTGTTAGGGACCCCTGATTATACAAAACTCTTTTCGTTGTATGTGCATGAGAAAGATGGATGTGCATTATCAGTCTTAGTGCAGATGCACGGCGATAAGCAGCGCCCTTGTGCATACTTTTCGGCTGTACTTGATCCTGTCGCCCGAGCATTGCCGGGGTGTTTTCGCTCGGTTGCGGCGACAGCTGTGTCAATACGGCAGAGTGAAGGAATTGTGTTATCCCATAAACTGTTGGTGTTAGTTCCCCACGCTGTTGATGCCCTGCTTAATCAAACAAAGACGCAGCATTTGACCAGTGCCCGTTTAACGGGATATGAGTTGACGCTTTTGGCTCCTCATATTACGTTAAAAAGGTGCGTGACATTAAACCCGGCCACATTGTTGCCATACCCCGAGACCCAGCCTGAGGCACAGAAAGCGCATGATTGTATTCTTGTGACTGAGGAACAAACAAAGGGTCGTATTGATCTCCAGGATACGCCCTTTTCAGATGTAGATGGAGAGTTGTGGGTAGATGGATCATGCCTGAAGCTACCAGATGGTACGACTTCAGCAGCGTATGCAATTACCACATTACACACGATAGTGGAGACAGCACGCATACCACAGAAATCGGCTCAAGCAGCGGAACTGATAGCGTTAACACGAGCGTGTGAGCTCAGTACAGGATTGTGCGTGAATGTTTACACAGACAGCCGCTATGCCTTCGGAGTAGCGCACGATTTCGGCCTACTCTGGAAGGAGAGAGGGTTTCTAACGTCACATGGGGTGCAGATAATGCATGGGGAGTTAGTCCACAATCTTTTAACTGCATTGACATACCCAAAGAAAATTGCCATTGTTAAGTGTAGTGCCCATAGGAAAGTAGTTGATAAGGTTGGAGAAGGGAATGCGTTAGCGGATCGAGTAGCACGGGAGACTGCGATGCAGCCCGGTACTACTGCCATGTATGTAGTGAAGTCACAGGTGGAGAGATGGCATGATGCGAAGGAGGAAGTGCGAGAAATACAAAAGACCGCTTCTGACAAAGAGCGGGAACAATGGGCTAGCGAAGGAGAACTGGATGACGAGGGTTGCTGGAGAAATAAGCAGATGGATAGATGGAAATTACCCACGGCTTTTGTACAACCTATGGTCCAGATGGCACATGGGCTAGCACATGTTGGAGCTTCCGCAATTGTGAAATTGCTTACCCAAGTCTGGGAGCATCCAGAGATTGCTAGCACGGCAAAGAGGGTGGTGCAGACCTGTATGATCTGTCTGAAGTATAACCCAGGGAAAGGCACGCGAACTCCAGCAGGAGGATTTGCGACACCCACTGCACCCTTTGAGGTTCTGCAGATGGATTACATCCAGCTTGAGCGCTGTAACAATTTGAAGTATGTTCTAGTAGTGGTTTGCGCCTTCAGTAAATGGGTTGAGGCGTACCCTGCGAAAGACAATACTGCAATGACTACAGCGAAGCTATTGCTGAAAGAGTTTTTCCCCCGATACGGCGTCTGTAGACTTCTGTGGAGTGATAATGGCCCTCACTTTGTAGCAGATGTTATAAAGTATGTTTTGAAGGGCCTAGGCATCACCCAGAAGTTCCACGCCGTGTTCCACCCTCAGTCTGCAGGACTAGTCGAGAAGTATAATGGTACACTGAAGCTTAAGATCGCCAAAATTCAAGCTTCAACGTCTTTGACTTGGCCAGACGCTTTGCCACTGGCGTTATTGTCAATTAGGTCGGTGCCACACTCTCGAACCGGCCTTACACCCTATGAGATTGTATTTGGACGCCCAATGAACATTTGGGGTCCACCAAGGCCTAAGGCTGTGTATGATGTACCTTGTGTGATGATGAGTGATTATCTGGCACAGTTAACGGATAACTTGGTTTCTATTCATCAACAGGTCCGAGAGGCGCTCCCTGATCGGTCTACCGGTGAAGGACATGGTCTCCGGCCTGGGGATCATGTCATGGTGAAGACCTTTGACAGAACGAACAGTTTGGAGCCGAGATGGGTCGGACCTGAGCAAGTCCTTCTTGCAACGAGGACGGCAGTGCGAGTCTCGAACAGGAAGAATTGGATTCATTCCCTGCACTGTCGAAAGGTACCGCCCGGATTGGTGGAGTCTGCCGTGCTGACCGATCAACGAGACATCCTAGCAGCAGAGACAGGCCGTGCTGCAGAGCCAAACGACACTGAGGAGCTCTTTCCGGACCATACGACTTCTGGAGGAAGGCGATATCATCTGCGACCAAGGAAGTGAGGTTTTCAGTACCGGGACATACTGTCAGAACGGCCCTTGGGTTAGTGAAACGGAGAGCCAATGAGGCAAGGGGGGGGGATCAGCCCTGCATTAGTGTAGCGACACCCGTCTTGGCCCGCTGGTGAAGAAATCAACCGCTGCCCAAGGGGAAGAGTTCTGACAGACTTTTAGTTTCAGGAAGATATCAGGGTATTGTTTCCTTTGACATGGAGAAGAAGAAAATTCTTTGTGCATTGGGGTTCATGCTAACAGTAGCTATCATTGGTATAACCACATGGTTTGTGGAGGAGGCAACTCCTGCCCGAGAGACACTTGTGTTGACGACTCCAGTGCCTGCGGAGCACTACTTTTACACATTGCCATACCAAGAGTTGAAGCATCGACAATCCTATTTGAATAACACTTTCATTCAGATGCTGCATCACACCCACGTTGCTACAAATGCTACGAACTGTTGGATATGTGGGATGATGCCAGCCCATCAGAAGAAAGGAGGTACGCCATTCATACCACTTCCTTTCTCTCACAATGGCTCTTGTAGAGCATGGTACACTCTGTTGTTTGCCACTCGAAAACCGACAGTGGGACGATTGCTTTTCAGACTTAATAAAGAATGCCATCAGGACAAGAATGGATATCCACAAGCGAATGGGACAATTTGGGAATGGGAAGAGTACCGACCGGACAATGAATCCATCCCCTATATCTTCACGAACACCAGAGACACTGTGGGGAAGGATAAATTTGTAATCCAAGTAGCACAAGCCCAAGCGGACCTGTGTGTCCAGAGTGTGGGTTTTATCCCTGTCGGTGTCAGTGATTGTATAACTGTGTTAAACATTGATGGGTTAAATAACAGCACCTTCCTAGCATCCCATAATACCTACTTTGTATGTGGAAATAAAGGTTATTACCGTTTGCCGGCTGGGTGGTCTGGGGTATGCTATGTATCATTCCTATTACCTCCTGTATTCTTAGCACCTGCGTCATATCATAAGGATTTGAAATTGCTGAATAATGTGACTGTAAATAGATATAAACGTACTCTATCTATTGATGAGGTGGATCAAACAGATACCAGCTTGCAACAGTATATTGATTTTAATTTAGGACTGTTTTTCTTTGTTGGAGCCGCTCTGAATAGTAGGAAGATCCGAAGATTAACAAGAGTGGTAGAAGCTGTGACTAATCAGACTGCTGCTGCTCTTGGGAATCTTACGGAAGAATTACAGATTACCAGGATTGTTGCATTACAGAATCGTATGGTATTGGATGTGATGCTAGCTGATCGAGGAGGAGCCTGTAAAATTATTGGAAGTAGCTGCTGTGTGTTCATCCCTGATCATACGCCATCCGTTTATAATGCCATTAATAAACTGCACAAAATAGCAGCTGAAGTCCACACAGAAAACGGCACTTGGTCCTTTTCTGGATGGTTTTGGGCGTTGGTTACTGCCTGGGGTTGGAAGGTTCTAACTGGTCTCTGTATTATTGTAGCAATTTTGTTCCTTTTCTGTATGTGTATTCAATGTGGACCATTGTGCTGTTCCGTATGCATTTCATTCTGCATTCCAGACAAGAACGCTATTGCCGATGTTGCCCGCCAGAAGGGTCTAGCTAAAGAGGTTAAAGGAATGATGATAATTGACATATACGATGATTATTCTTGGAAGCCAGATGTCTTCAGTAAATGCTGAAAGGGTCGTCTGTTGTAAATTAAGGCAGAATGTGATTAAGCATTTACTGAAAACATTAGTGTTTCCCTTTTATCGTGTCTTTCCTCATTATGTTGGCCGAAGTCCGGACTCCATTTTGTATTGACATGCTGCCACGTGTTCACCACGAGGAGAGTCCGACCTCTGTGTTAGTTGCTCTTGTAATCTGCCTAGCAACAGTTATAAATAGCTCTCTCTTGTCCGGCTGGCGCATGCCCAGACTTGACCACATCTGTTATAATTAGCTTTGCTTGACCATGTGTTTTCGCGGGCCCAAGGAGTGTGTTAGCTCCGCCCTTGTATTGATTTGGTATCGAGAATGACCCTAAATGGTAATGTTCTTCAACTCTGTGGTATCCACCCACTCATGAGCCCCTCTGTTGTGTATAAAAGGGGACAATGTACGCAAGTTCTTTGTGCTACTCCTTGCAATACTGAAGAGTGTTGTGTGGATTGTTGGACCACCCTTAAGGGTTAATAAACGTTGTTTTTGTACTTTGCAGTTTCCGTGCCAACTTCCTTATAGATTTCGTTACAGAAGAGCGAACCCTTGTCTCTTGCGGGCCTAGCTGGGGCTTGTATTCATCAATCCTATTATTTGAATGTTGGTCTGCCCTAGGTTAACATGAGATTTAACCAACCCGTAATCATATAAATCATCAAGTGTTTCGTTAGTCTCCTCTTCTTTTCAACTAGGGACTAGTAGGCCGGTCATCCAAATGAACCTATTTCGAAATAAAGATTTTTTTTAAGAATACTTGAGTCACTTTAAGGGCATATCTCATATTTAACTGTGTACAAAAACCTCAGAATGTTAATGTTGACCAATGCATGGTAGCCCTACCCTTCGTTTTATAAGTCTCAAAAATGTCCACTGCTGTTCATCCACTACTTCACAAGCAGGCGGCACTTTAATTTTGTAAACCGATAAAACATGTGCAAAATGTCTTTGCCCACAGCATTTATATAGCCTGCCAATTGCGGAGGCGGGAGATATTGCCTTACTAAGGCACTGGCCAATGTAACCACTGCTAGAGAACCTGCTTGAAAAAATGCTTCCTAAATACGGGTACAACTCAAGTTTATTTTTCCCCAGAAACCAATACATATTTTTCCTAACCCTGCATCTCCGGGACCTAAAAACCATGGGGCAGATTAACAAGCCCCTGCGCCACTTTTGCGTCACTTTTCCCATGTTAAAAGTGACGCAAAAGTGGCTCAAGGTGCTTGTAAATCTGCACCCATGATTTTACTTTTTGAGATATTTATTTGTAAGAAATGATCATCGAAGTAATGGCCGAGCTCGTTAAGAGGCCTTTGTGAATCCATCGGAGTTCAGTCTAACAGAATGGCGTCCTCTGCGTAAAGTAGACAGCTCAATGCCATTGTTGCTAATCTCGCTGGGTCCGCTTTACATACGCTGCTGTAACCAGCGCTGCAGGGCACCCGGCACACGCCGAGATACCGATATAATAGGAGAATAGTTTGGCATACGGTCACCCGCAATGAAGTAGAGTTTGAAAAAAATATCCCGGATATTTGTCCTCATTTAGGATTGTGACAGAATTGAGACTGGCTTAGAAACCAGTTTGAGCTTTTTGACGCCAGGAACTAAATTTGCCTCTCACATTTCGGCATGTACACGAAATCTCCAAGTTCTTCCTTGTAGCCCCGTCCTGATGAGGCCTAAATAGAAGGGTCGAAATGCGCAGACAACTGGAAAAGGAGGAATCCACCGAATGTTAAAGTGTGATATATATTTGTGGACTTGCACATAAAAAAGATTGCGTTGACATGGAGAAAATACCTCTTTTGTGCATAAGGGTTACCTCACAGTGGACCGCAACATACTTTTATGAACGGACACTCGCTGTATATAAATTTGGAGTCTAGGAAAGGATTATTATTTTTTTGTAATTTTGTATGTGTTGTATATGTTTGGTGTATATATTCTTGTCTGATGTCTGTCTAATATTGGCAGAAAAAAAGCAAAAAGATCATTGGTCTTAACCAGATATGAAATAAGAAATAAAATATGGTTTTGACCTGGAATGAATTATAAATGTGACTTATTGAAAAATACAATAGAATCTGATGGGAATAAGATCCTATGCATAGGAGTAATTAAATGTGCTCCACTGCAAATACTTTGGTTATCTGTTCCTCCACATCATATTGTCTTTTGAACCCTTTACAGTGCACCACCCTACTCAGCAAGTCATTATTATAAAGAGAAAAAGGAGAGGAGCCGGTAAGCACCCTTGCTTCAACCCATTGTGGGTTTCCACTTTACTTAACAGGCCCTGAATGCCTCCCATCAGGACCAGTGTCCAAGTTGAGGAATGCCATGCAATGATCAGTCTGAGCAGATGCGCGGGAATCCCCATTGCGGCCGGTTTCCTCCACAGCGTCCACCAGTCAACCCAGTCGAAGCCGTGCGGACATCTATCAAGGCAGCTTACAAGGCCATTTCCTTGCCTATTGGATATTTTCCATCAAGGTTTGCAGGGCAGCGATGTTATCTAAAGTACCACTATGCTTATGAAACCCAGCTTGCTCTGCAGGTACGAGGTCATTACCAAAAGGCCAATCCTGGATGTGAAGAACTATAGTCTTAGCAAACAGTTTTCCAGTCGCATTCAGTAATGCGATCTGTCTGAAGCTGGCAGGGGAAGTTTTGGGGCCCTTTTTATATAATGGTACCACAATGTTTCCTCTCCAAGAGGACGGAATAATCCCATGTGCATAACAGTAAGAAAACACCGGAGAGAGAAAAAGAGCCCATGCGGAGCTGTCTTGTTTAATTATAGCTATCGATAATTCGTCCGAGCCCATTGCACCTGAGTACCTTGCCCCTTTAATGAAGCACTGTATTTCCTTACAGGAAGGGGGGCCGTAAACATTCCCAAAGGAAGACTCTGTAATAAACTCCAAATTACACCCGCTCCAAGAATTTAATGCATATAACTGTGAGATATATTGGGTCCAATCTGCATCAGATATTAAAATTGCTTCAGCCTTAATTCTACAATTAAAGCCCAATATTTATGTGAGTCACCGGAATGTGCAACCTCAGTTTAATCAATTTTAGATCCTCCACCCTCTACGTTCAGATGCGTGATCAATGCTGATCGCTTAAATTGTCCCTTACTACGGAATTCAGCTCCTGATTTAACTTTTTTACCTCCCACGAGGTGGGCACCGAGTGGTTAGTGCCATTAGCTTGATTTTTCCTTCCACACGATCTGGATAAAGCCAGATGCTTCTCAAACCAGATAATGGGATTTTCCTGTTTGGGACCAGAGCTCGCATTTTTAACACGCATCCCTAAGCATGTCAAAGGTGCGCCCATTTGGTATATTATACACAATATTATGGTCTGTAGGATTCCGGAGCTCAAGCATCTTGAGATCCAAATTGACTTCCACTGATAAAATACTGTGGTATCTCGACTTTGTCCTCTGTACCTTAAACTGAGTACATTCTCCAAAGAGTTGATAAGATACCACCATGCAGTCAATTAGTGACTGCCCCGAGAGGAATGAAAAGTAAGGGAGGCGGGGGAGTCCTCTGGGAATCTCTCATTTAAAATAACAAGATCATTAGTTCTCTGACAATCCAAAAAGCTCAACCCTCGCCTATCTGATCTGACATGGCCGGGCAAAGTAGTCTCGGGGATCGTCCATACATCTTCCAACTCCCGGTTACAAAAAGCCAAAGAGGAACAATTTGAGATTTTGGCATTCAAATCTTCCACCACTGTTATCAACGTGCATTCTTCTGAAGAACTAATTTAATGCACAAACGAGAAAATGGATTCAACAAGCGAGGCAGACACCCTCCCAGGGGGAATATACACGTTTAAAAGTAAAGGGGTTGAATGCTGACCTCCTATAACAACATTTCCCAAAGCCAGTTTTATGCACATGCAGAAATTTGACAGATGTACAAAACCCGAGGATTCCAATTTATACTGCCACTAAGTAAAATAGCTAGACATCCACTGGCATGACGCTTTACTGAGGGTTTTGCTGCACAACAGAAGACAAAATGGTTCTCAAAATTAAAATCTGCACAACTCCATGCTTCCTGAATGCAAATTATCTTTAGATCATATATCATTAGTGAACTTACCTTAGAGCTAGGGTGTCCTAAACCTGCCAAGTTTCAGGACAGCATTTTTCCCAAGGGGCTACCTGTACAGCATGGTGAGTTTTACATTTTCTTTGGCAACATTCAGTGAACCAGCTACCCAACTCCACTGGGCCACCTCCACCTCTCCTCTAGATTCAGTGACCCTTTGGTCATCATATCCCCAATATTAATCACTCTTTTTCCTGTAATGCTGCCAAACGAGATTGTAATATCCCTGCTATTAGATACACCTCTATCTAAGCCCTGCTGGTCTTTCCTATGGGATTTTATCTGAGCAACAAATAGCTCCTCAGACAGGAGAACATCAATCCCATCTTTCCTAAAATGATCAACATTGGCCAGGATTAGCCTTGCGATTATCCCAGAGCTAAAATTTACTCTGGAATTCGGAAGTCCACTTCGAGGGTCTAGGAAAACTTGCTCAACATCTCTGCTTGTTACCAATCTCAGACCCTCAATATCAGATAATAACTGTAGAAGGAAACTTCTATTAAGTGACCCAGTTCTCTATCAAACAAGAGAGCAAAGATCAGAGTGTTAGATACTTCCCTGACCCAGGTCCTGCACATGCCCTATCAGTCTGCCTTTGCTCACCCCCCGATGCAGACATTTGTGCTGATGGAGAAGCAAAACCATCCCCTCCTTAGTAAAACCTCCCTTGATTAGGATCAATCCGTACAGGGAGAGTTTCCATATGAGAAATGTATTCACAATCCACCCTACCTCTGGCAGAGAATCATTTGCTATTGCTGCTATACTCTGAGTCAACCAGGTCTAGTCTTGTTTTATGGTTCTCCCGTCCAGTGCGCAATCCCCCCGTTTTAATAGACAGTTTTCACCGTACCCTTATGCCCTTCCTCCTGCCCCAGTCCCCCCCAATGAAGGTACTTCTTTCATAATAGAGGAAGGAAGAGGATTTTCACCCGTGCGCCCCAGTTCCTGACTAACATGGGACTCAACAGACTTGAACTCATTTCCATTGTGGGGCAAAGTGGTGATATCGGGTTTCTCGGGGGCCTTAGAAAACCTACATTTTTTGGCTTACATTTTGTAATACGCCGAATCCTTTTCTTCTTCTCCTTCCATACTTTTAACCCATTACATTCTGAATGAAAGGCACCCTCCCCAGGGGGAACAGCTTTGATTCAGCCCTAGACTGTTTAACAAAGGGAGAGTCATTTAATGGAGCTATATCACAAGACATACTTGTGATCCATTTTAGAAAAATAGGATAAATCGACAAAAAATTCTTGAGTGCTGATGCATTTGTGTTTTCCCTTAGAAAAACAGGTGGATGTTCCCCAAATACCTGATTTTAGGGGGCGGTACGAGACATCTTATCTAACCCAGGGATATCTCCGGGCAGCACTGTTGAAAAAACCCTGGGTCATTCCAAGTTCCCAGTTGGACTCCCATTTCCATCGCCCCTATGTTAGTCTGGGTTGCCTGAGATTTAAAATCAATGCCCATTTCTGCCTTTCCTAGACAAGAACCGACAGTGGTAAGGTACTGCACCCCCATTAGAATCGGGGACAGTGAACCCAACACGTGATCAGAATTAGCAATTGATTTCTCTATCAGGGTTAAAATTGAGGAGAGAATCCTCTCTAAAGCCCACCCATTCCCCCAGTCCCATTAATACCCTCATTGTGCCCCTTGATTTGGGGAAGCCTCTAATTTCGATAGTCCCAATGAACGTGATAGAGGTGCACTGGAAGGAGTACTGGGCATACGAGGGCAACTGACAGGACCGACCGCTGACAGTCTCAAAGCCGTTTTGGGCAACTAGTGATTCTAAATTGGCCTCCATCACTTGATTTGTTTCCATGCGTATAGCGATGTCCGGCGGTGTAAAATCCTCTAAATCCCCAGGATCAAAACTGCATTTACCCCCACGTTGCTCATTCTGAGACACATGAGAGAGCTCTCTAAGAGAAGACATTCCTGGTGATGACTCAGCAACGCTGTTTGTTTCTGGATTAACCTTAACATCCTTCATGTCTATTTCCAGTTCCATTTCCTCGACCACTTCAGCTGGAAGACATTGGTCAGTAAGCTGAGATAGAAGAGCTGGAAGAGTAGGAACTGTCACCTGAGAAAGGTCTGTGACTGTGCCCAGCTCATCTACATTAACTGCGCCTGGAGGCACACCCGATCCCTTATTCCTTTGCACTTCACCCCTCAGTGGGATTTCAAATGAGACAGATGGGTTTGGGGCTTCCTCCACCTCATGGTTTTTAGTAATTTGGGGGAACTGAAGTAGCTGAGTGTCGGTCCAGCTGACCCTAAGGGGTCCATTAAACGACTAGATCGCAAGCACCTAGAGGGCATCTTCCACCTTCAAAAGCGAAGATATTGTGGATGCCGCTGGTGCTCTGTGCCCTTCACTTTGCTGCACTTTCCTTCTCAAACAATAAATTCCACCTCCTGAAGACTGAATCGGAGGCTCGCAAGGTATAGGAGGGCGAGAAACGTACAATGAAACGAATGAACTAGGAGTGACCCCCTCCAAAGAGGTACAAGCTGCACCAACCTAAAGTTGGCCCCTTCCGCACCACCGGGGAGATGGGTTGCCTAGGCCTCGACAACGCACATGATGCTCAGTGTAAGTGTCAGTATGTATCAATGGCCAGCCACCCGTGTCGCTGATGGATTCGTGCTAAATACTTGCTGCCGCTTGCATGCCGCTGGTTTGCTTGATGTTTGTTGCCGCTTCCTTCTTTCTCAGTCAAACCTTTGTGTCTAGAGACTGTAATTATAATTCAGCTCCCACCGCACTCTTGATAACAGGAGGATTGTGATCCCTTCAGTGGGGAGGAAGCAGTAGATGGCAAGGTGAACAACAAGGTAAGTGGCAATAATGTATTTCCTAGACCCAAGGCAAGGAAGTCTTAAACTTTAGACTTTTAACCTTCAGTCTAAGTATAATATGCTCCTACTCACAACTTCTGATGTATCATGTGACCAAGGACAGCTAAAAACAAGGCCAGCTCAAAGACCAAAAACAATAGAGAAAACAAAATCTCCAAAGAGATAAGAAGGGTGCACAAAATAGGCACAAACGTAGGCACAACGGGGAGGGCAGCTTTAAGGCAGAGGCACCTCCAGGCGCGAGCCAACAAAAGGAGTGAAGACAGGAGCGGGGGTGAACCTCCCCCCACACGCAAACTGTATCGGCCTAACGCCGGACGGCTCCACGCAGCCGGAAAAGCTCTAGCTTCACCACCACTACCTGCTGCTTGTTGTCTCAGAGAGTGGAGCATACAGAAGCCCCTCAACCCCAGCCTTGTGCGTCCTCCGCTCCTCCACACCTGGTAAGCCACAGAGCAACACAGACTCAATGCGGCTCTCACTCGCTCGCTGCCGCTGCGTCTGCTGCATCCCCTACGTCCGCTCTGTCACCAGCATCTCCACACCAGCCCTATTTGTTCCAAATCAAATATACCACTTATTAACTCAATGTTATCCAATGGGAGAGGTTGGACTTACAGTAGTGAAAAACGAACTTAGAAGTTTTTTATTACCAAGACTTGTAAAACTTTAAACCACATGTCCTACTTTTCAAAAGTAGGGACTATTCGCTGCTGTAAAGAAATGGCTTTTTGCATGATCACCCCAAAGGTTTTTCAACTCTGAGAGTGCCCTGAGGCCTGGTAACCAGACCTCAGTGCCGGTTCTTTCACCCCTTTAATAGCTGTGTTTGTTTGGCCTATATGAATTTAATTCAATATCTTTATTCGATGCAGTAAAAACTAGACCACAAAAGTACATAAAAAAATATTATACATCCATTATCGAACAAAAACTTAAAATCATTTTACATTTAAAAACAAAGGTTAAAAATATGCATACTTTAAAAGCTATTGGACTCCACATTTAATCAAATGGCCACATTTTTAAAGAACATAAAAAGTGTAATTCGCAAACAGATTCCAAAGCCCCAGTAAACTCCTATCGCAGTGGGCCGAGGTTAAAGGGGAGTATGGGTAAAAAAGGAGAACATGAACTTCAAACAGAGTCTGCTATGTGCTCCTTCTAGCACAGAAGATGAGTGGGGACACCTCAGCCTTGCTCCACCTCTCAAAGGCAGACTTCATACGAGTCATGGCTCTCTTAAGCATAAGTGAGTAAGCAAGGAGGGAAAAAAAGAGAACCCAGAAATTCGATCTCCGCCCAGGGGAAAGAGAAAAATAATGGTGTCTGCCTAATGACCCATGACCTGTATGTAGTTCAGAAAATTTGTTTATCCTAGCCCAAATGGCTGCTTTCAGAAAAGTGCAGACAAAGTAAATTCAGGTGAACTTAAAAATTGTAAATGGAGCAAAGCTACTCTACACCATCGAAATCCTAACTTTTGTTGCAAAAGTGTCAGAAGGCGATTCCGCGCTGGACTGTACAATTTACAAAAAACAGAAAGTGCAAAAGTGATTGTGCAGATTGATTGTCACTGGGGCAAGTAACTACTATGTGTCCGTCAAGGACTGAAAAGTTTTTAAAAGACAAGAACCAACAAATTGACCCTGCCCTAAAGCGAAAAAGAAGTGATTGCTGCCATCCTGTGAGATCTAGGGATAGGTACAATGGGGGTTCACCTGCGAATCGAACTCTACAGTAAGTGAAAACTACTCGTTGTGCATTCTGGCATCAGTGCAGAACTCCATGAGTGATGTTTTTACCTCTTCCTTGATGGAACTGGGAATGCTGCTCGGTTCACTGAACCAAGAGGATAAACCCAGGATTCCTAGAGTGTCCCGTATATAACTTATCCATGGAATAGAGCGTTATAATGCCTCTGCATAACTTTGCTGCTGGATTCGTCCAGACGCTAACCCACAATAAGTGTGGCGTCAAATGTTCCTTGTCCATTATAAAACCTTGGTTTAACTCAAAATGAGTAGTAAGACTAGAGGAGGACGGATGTAAGCTCAGCATCCTCCTAAAAAACGATTTTCCTCAATCTGTAAGGAAGAACAGGGCATATTCACAAGCCCCTAGCACCACCCCAACGTCACTCATCAGGACGTTGCAGCGGTGATAGGGGCTTCACCTTATGTAGAAGGCAGTGTTAAGCCACTTAACTGCTCTTAACCTGGAGAAACGAGGAGAGATGTTTAGATAACATCACTGCCCTACGTTGTGCAACACTCATAGAAACAGCAAGACCCCATTGATTGTTTATGTGCAGGAAGGTATTTCTTCCATAAACAATCATTTAAAACCTGATGTCTTGCAACTTCTATGTCTGCTAAGCAGCACACATACAAGTTCCAAAATGCCATTTCAGATTGGCGGACCTTCCTGCATATTAACAATCTTCCCCTCAATGCAGACACCCTTGCACTCTGGTGCAAGGGTGTCTGCCTTGGCGCTAGGCTGCTAAATTTAGTGCCCGCGCAGGAGGAAACGCAGGGCTGCACCACATGTTTTAAATATGGTGCAGCCCTGCGTTTTAGAAGTGGCAGAGTGCGGCATCAAGGTAAGAAGTCTAATGCCAGACTCCGCCACTTCCTAATAAATATGCCCCAACAGTTGTTATCACCCCAGACTCCTGCGGCATAAGTGGCTGCACTGATACACTGCGAATTACACGCCTTTAATGGTGGTAAGACAGTCCCTCTAAAGTCTGTACTAATAACGCTACAGACTGTCCTGGCACTTTTATTAAGCGTAAGGCTAGCCTGGGCAAGATGGGGATGAAGAGTAGGGGAGCCAAAGCGCACGCCTGTCGCACTCCGCTCTTCAAAGGGAATCAGGAGAAAGCTCCCCATACGAGTTAAAGTGGACTCCAGCTGAGTGCAGGAAGTTTACCAGTGGAGGGTCCGCTCCTTGGTCCAGCAACAACAAACAGATCTTGGTTCTCTTCATGGAATCAAAGGCGGTGGACAGATCCATGAAGGTGAGATAAATAGCAGAGTGCTTAGGAATTGCCAGGGCCACATTCAGACATTGTTCAGTGGTACCTCATTTTGGATGGAAACCATATTGAAAAGGGGAGACAATATTATTGTCAGCTGCCTATTTAACCAGAAGGTTGAAATGACTCTACCAATGATTTAAATCGTGCTGTCGATGAGTGATTGGTGAAAGCATGGAGGCGCACAGAGCATTGGGCTCTCCCTATTCTGTGGGTAAAGTCTCTCCTTTGTGGAACCAGGTTAGAAAAGGAGGACTTACAAACATATAGGGCCTTATGTATGAAGACATTTTTCCATAGACACAGAATGGGTAAAGCCCTTTGATGCATCTGGCCCATAGTCTATAAGTGAGGGACCCCCTCTAAAAGACTGAACCGTACCATTAGTTCCTCTAGATTGGTAGGATTGGCCCTATCCGTGCATGACAAAAGGACATGCTCTATGGCGAACCGGCCAGTCTAAGGTTTTGTTAAAAAGTTCCTGGCAGGTTTCACCCTGGTTAATTCTCAATGAGGGCACTGCCAACGAGACAGCCACATAAGAACGGGCACCGGCGGAAGATTGACAACAGGAAGGTGGGCAAGTGGCTGTGCTGATAAAACCTTTCTCTCTGCTCCCTTCGCTGGATATGGCGATTTGAAATCTGAAAAAGGCAAATGATCTACGTCTCGCCCAATGAATGTGTTTATTTCACGATTTGGGCTAGTTATGTGCATAAAAGTGATAGCAAGTTTGATGGACCGCTTGTGGCTGGCAGAGTAAGTGGTAATGCTGTGAGAGTAGGGGGTGCTGATGGGGGAGTATGGGAAGGTTGCTCAAATCTGTCCATGGATCCGGCTCAGAAGAGGTTAAGTGTTCCAGGGAAAATTGGGCTTCTACAAAGATGGGAACTCCTGGAAACGATGTTCTGGTGAAAGAAAGGAAAGGGGTAGCTGATGTTCGTGCAGAAGAAGCAGAAAAGTGTGACGTAGGAGTGGGCGTTGTCCAATGTCACCTGTCAGGTTCAGGCAGTGGCTCCTTGATGCTTTATTTCAATGTCTACCTCATTTCCCTTGTCCCTTAGGAAGTGTTCTTCTTACAAAGTCAAAGTCAAAGTCAAATAATGCTTTATTCGAGTAATTACTCATAAAAGCAGGACAAACACTCATAGTTAAAATGCAGTTAAAATGCAATCGATTAAAATCAAATAATGCAATATTAAATCAACTAAGGTACATTCATTTGCAGACAATTTCCCATAATACCTGTAAAAAAAAAAAAAAAAAAAAAGATAAAATACAGATACATCTTAAAAATTTAGTCAGCAATAAAACGAATTATCTAAAATTAATTAATGATAATCTATTCTACTTTTGTGTCTCCCATTATCAAAAGTCATAGAGCCTTTTATATCTGAACTTGTTCTATCATTTAAGGCTCTTAGTCCCTTTTCGAGACACATAGCATTCAGGCCTATTATGTCCTCAGTCCAACGTGTGACTGGCTTCAGTTCTAAAGCAGGGATACCCCAAAGTGAATCCTCTTCAGCTCCAAGAAAAGCCTCGCCAGTCGCTAAGGGCTCAAAGGTCCGGTTAAGATCGCCTGCTATAACAATATTCTTGCTTTGTGAATTAATGTCAAGGAGGCCGCCCAGGGCATTCAACACTCCTGGTTGTCCACCCTTGGGGGCATTCAACACTCCTGATTGTCCACCCTTGGGGGCATTCAACACTCCTGGTTGTCCACCCTTGGGGGCATTCAACACTCCTGATTGTCCACCCTTGGGGGCATTCAACACTCCTGATTGTCCACCCTTGGGGGCATTCAACACTCCTGATTGTCCACCCTTGGGGGCATTCAACACTCCTGATTGTCCACCCTTGGGGGCATTCAACACTCCTGGTTGTCCACCCTTGGGGTGGTTCTAGCATACACGTTGTAAACATCAAGAGAACCTGAAGTGTCATTAGTTATCCTAATTAACTGGATATCGTTAGAATTAGTCACCATACATTTAATAGAAAATTTGAGGGACTGTCGAACCCAGATGGTAAGATTGGTCTCCCTCTTGGTCCTTTTAAAGCTGGTACAGAAAAATGTAAGTACCCCAAGACAAAAACAGGTTCACATGCCCAGGTTTCTTGAAATAAACATACATCAAATGAGGTAACAAAACCAAGCCAATCCCCACACTCAATTTTAGAGTGAAAACCTGCCAAGTTCCAAGAGATTAAGTTTGGTGCCCCCGTCATAGTACCCACTAGCGTATTAAGGGTAAGATCAGGAGTGCCAAGGTTACCCATAACTAAATCCACAGCACTAGACTGGCCACTATTACAGATAGCCTTACAAGGAGA
Source organism: Triturus cristatus (assembly GCF_964204655.1). Classification (NCBI taxonomy): domain Eukaryota; kingdom Metazoa; phylum Chordata; class Amphibia; order Caudata; family Salamandridae; genus Triturus; species Triturus cristatus. Next base: position 1,694,804,358 of record NC_140591.1, read on the forward strand.
TAACTTATTTCCACAATCGACACCCTGAAATGTAGATGGACTGCTTCTACCCTGATCATTTGACTCAGATAGAACAATACTTTTGGCCCCAAGAAGTCAGTCGCATTCGTCTAAGTTTGAAAGAGCCGAGAACCTATTTTCTAAATGTATTCCCCACTCTTCAGAATGTACAACCCTTCTTACTGTGTTAAAGCCGCATTCGACAGATTGTGACCCCCTTCTCCCCAGTTTTGACACCATGCTCCATTTCGTCCGCAGCATAGACGGGTTGGGGCCCCTCCCTCTCCGGTGATAGAAAAAGTCTAGGGTCAGAGGGATAATATCGGCAGTTCTTCGCTGTGGCGGTAACAGATTCGGAAGAATATCGATTAATACTTCAGGGTTTGAAAAATTTAAAACAACACAATCACCCTGAAATCTTTTAGGGCTGCTTCCAATCCACTCCACCCTCCTTGCCATAACTAATTCTGCTGCCAGCTGTTGCTTGCCCCAGGGAGTTATCACCATGTTGTTAGACAGCCAGTATAGAGCCTTAGACAACAGAGAAGGAGTAGACTCTTCCTGACCTGGAGACAATATGGGGACGTTGGCTAACACAAGTACCAGAGGGGAAGCCTCACCAATGAGCTCAGCTGAACCCTTTGCTGTGTTCACAGCCATAAATTCACCTTGAGGGACAGCATCCCCTGAAACGGCCACCCCTGTGGCTAGCTGTGGAACAACCGGCTGGCTAGGCAAAGCAGTCACTGCTCCTCCATCATCCGGACTACCTGTACCCTTTTTAGTCTCCACTCTAGTTACGACTTCGTCAGGTAGACTCTCTACTTTAACTAAAGTCTTATCCAAGAGATCCCCCAGCCTGTTCACTTCTGCAGTTAACTGTTCTATCCTGCCGACCAGGGGTTTAACGATGCCACCAATTTTCGAGTCAATCATACCCAACAGCTTCTTAAACTGAGCGTTGGAAAGGGCCATACAAATATCATCAGTCGACCCCTCTTCCTCATCCCCAGCTGCTTTATTAGGTGGTGAAGCCGGCTTTTTCCGACTTGAGCGTAGGCCTCCACGAGTAGGCTGACCCTTTCCTACTCTTCTTGTCATACGTGGAACATCCACTGGGGCTTTTTCCCCTATTGTATACAATTCAGTCTCCTCCTCCCTATTACTTGCCACAGCAGCACAACTAGGCTGGGTCAAGTTGGTGCTTTCAGCAGATTCAGATAGTATCACATTATTACTGCTACTAGCTAAATCAGGTGAATCAGCTGAGGGGAAATCCATCAATGCAAGTTCCGGGGATACATCCAACCCCAGAGAGGCTCTCCTCTCGCTGTTGATTCTAGCTACTACCTGCACCAGATAGTTATCCATAGTATTTATGGCCGTAGGAAGCTTTAGATTAGACATAGCGCACCACAATACACTATGGACACGATTACCCTTAGAAATACAAAGTGATCTGCTAAGAAAGAGAGAAAAAAAACCAAGCCTTAACAATAACAACGCCAAAAAAATATATACAGTCATATAGCCAATCACAATAGGTATAATCTGTGAGGGGCAACCAACGATAACAACGTTTTACCAAAATAAATGGGCAGCGTAAATAGCCCAGTCCAGTCTCTGCCAGTCGCGGACTGTCGCAGACTGTCCCGCCCTTGTCCCGGGCTTCTCCCGGCGCACTCTCGCGCGCTCCCGCGCAGCGTCAGCAGCAGTTCCAGATAAAAGAAATAGGTGGTTGGAGGCGGGGCAAACAGGGAGAGCGTCCAGGTGCAATTGATACCAAACGCAGGGACTCCTGGGAAATGGAGTCCCAGCCCTGGCGCTCACAGCCCTGCTGCTCTAGTCTGATGTAGCCTCAATCCCAACAAGGTAGGCAATGCGGGACCCGCGCAGCGGGTACCGCGAGGATCAGTGATGTGGCAGGCAGGCTGTAAAAGTCAAGAAAATGGCAAGAGAACGGCAGCCAGCACGAGCTCTCCCCAGCGTCTCCTCACTCGATAGATGGTTGTCTCCCCTTCTTCTTACATATATATTTATATATATTGATGTTTTTTGTGTTATTTGCTTTATGTTTCTTAATTTGTTCCTGTCTGTACTGCTGTGTGCTCATATTTTGGTAAATGAAGCATTCTGACAGTCCCCGTCCCTGGTTCCAGTTCTGGTTCTGCTCGAACCGGGACCCCTGTCAGAATGTAGACTCTTGCAATCTTCTGTGTTTAATGATTCTTTTTCAGGTGGCCGAGCATCAACGGCTGCTCTCGATTTTTCTCGGCAGCTCTTCTTACGAATACATTTTAGTTTACCTAACGGCTGTATCCTGTGGTTGTTTCCTACGGTGTTATTACATAACCGTGTCCGAATTTATCAGGGAACAATGAGCGGAAAAAAAGGCCAGACACGTTGAAAGAAGTGCAGAACACAGCGATTCAGCATGTAATTCCCCATTTTCACACGGAAACTCAGATTAGCAGTGTATACGGTTTCTGATGAATGGCTCAGCCTGGGGTAGCGGTAGTTACTGGATCAGCGCACACCTCTCATTACCAGGGCACTTGTGGTTGGGCATCTACCTTGAAATTGGCAGTGTGTGGAGATCCACTCCTGGACTGTGGCCCCCATCGGCTCCTCGTACGATCTTCACTCCCTATCCGCGGAATGTAGAGACACCCACACTATTGTTTCGGGGGTTTAGATTACAGACACAGAGGCCAATTACGATGTTGAGCGGCCGGTTCCGTAGTGCCTTAGGTACCCCATCAACCGTAGGCCGTGGGGCCAAGGAAGCCCAACAATGGGCCCCCAAAGTCACTGTCCAACATCCTTTCTGTGTCAGACAGGGCGAGACGGAAAGGCTGTTGGAAATCAACATCATAATCCCGTATGTGGAAACGCTGTCCTTAGGGGTGTATGATGCGGTTCCCACTGACACGGATACTCCGAGGCCATTTGGAACTGATTCGGAACATCATAATTGGTCAGTCTGAATGTAAACCGACCAAGTTGGTCAGAAGGGTTCCAACGAGGTCGAGAAAATTCCGACTGTCGTAATTGGTCCCACTGTAGTGAAGGCTGCAGCTTTTAAAGGGTGGCCTGCATGTGGACTGGTGGGTGTCAGGACATCTTTGAAAGGAAGATACTGAACCACTAACTCTGCAGTTTTTCTTATGTATTTTGAAATCCTTGTTTGATGAGCCTGTCATGTGTTTCTTTTTCTGATAGACGTTTTCAGCAAATAAATGTCATAATTGAGCCTCCATTCCCTACAATGATGTCCTTCATGCTCCTGCCCTGTTTATTTCAATCCAAAGTCTGTTATCTCAGGACATCAAAGAATCCCCGATGTTAAGATCTCACCGTGAAATGTCTTATTCTCTTCGATATCACCAAACAAGAACCAACCATAGCTACAACTATAAATAAATCTGGTGTTTCACGTTCATTGTGACTGTGCAGTTGAATTAAACTGTATCGCTTCTAACTCGCATTTTATTCTTAAGTACAGTTTCATATGCTTTCTCTATTTTTAAACAGATCCCAAGAGGAAGTACAAGGAATATATTAAAGATGAATTCAGACAAATAAAAGATAATGACAGTAGAATCGGTGATACTGTGACTTTAGAAGAAAGGTATACAAAGCTCCTCATTTTAAAGAACCACCGTAAAAAGAAAGATAAAGAACATGAAATAATGTCATGTGGAGAGAAACATCTAGAGCTTATGGAAGAAAGAGCTGCAGGTTCATACTCCAGCATCCAAGATTTATTTTCCCCTGAAAAGTTTGGACACATCCCCAGAACTGTGGTGCTCCAGGGAGCGGCTGGGATCGGAAAGACAATGACTGCCCGAAAGATCATGTTCGACTGGGCGTCGGGCAACCTCTTCCAGGACAGATTTGAGTATGTGTTTTACATCCACTGCAGAGAATATAACCATCTGAGTGCAGAGAGGCCGATCGCTGACCTCATCATTCCCAGCATTGAAGGGGATCCGCTCCTGTCAATGAGTGAGATCGAAGCCAACCCCGAAAGGCTGCTCTTCATCATCGACGGCTTCGATGAACTTAAAATCAATGATCCTGATAAAAAATCTCAAGAGCGTAAAACAATCTTCAGTTTAATAAAGGAAAAGTATCTAAAGGATTCATATAAAATAATCACCACCAGGCCAACAGCTTTGGACGCCCTTGAAAAGTGCGTGAAGGGCGAACGCCTCGCAGAGATACTGGGGTTTTCTGAAGCTGGTAGGAAAAAATATTTTACAAGGTTCTTTGGAGATGAAATACAAGGTACACACGCTATCGGAATAGTAAAAGAAAATGAAATCCTCTACACCATGTGTTTTGTGCCCATCGTGTGCTGGATTGTCTGCACTGTCATCAAGGAGCAGATGGAAGATAAGGAGGATTCTTTCTATGATTTGAGAACAATTACTTCCGTCTACTTGCTTTATCTTTTCAATTTATTGAAGCAGCAGAGTTTAGACTCTGAGCAGCAAAACGTTACCAGTAACTTGAAGAGGCTGTGTGCCTTGGCTGAGGAAGGCGTCTATAAGCGGACAATCCTATTTAAAGAACATGACATAGTTAATCATCGTGTAGACATCCCGGCCCTACAATCCCTCTTCCTGAACAATATTATTTTTAAACAATGTACTGATACGGTCAGCCTCTACAGCTTCATCCACTTGAGCTTCCAGGAGTTTTTTGCTGCGCTCTTTTACATACTAGAAGGTAAGGATGCAGCCGCACAGACCACAGAGTCTCAGCAGCGATGCGTGACCCGCTTACTGAAGGACTACACAGAGCTGGGAAACAATCACTTAATGCTGACTGTGCGCTTTCTGTTCGGCCTTCTCAACACAGAGAGACTGGATACGATAAACAGGAAATTCCAGTGTAAGGTTTCACCAGAAATCAAACCTGCTCTACAGGCGTGGATAACAGAAAAACTAAAACTAAAACCAGGAGAGGAGCTCACTAGTCACAAAATGGACTTATTCCACTGTTTGTACGAGACCCAAGATGAAGAGTTTGTGAAAAAGGGACGAGAATGTGTGAAAGACATAAATATAACACAAAGTAAGATCAAGCGTAAGATGAGTTCCATGGATTTCAGAGCCCTCGCATTCTGTTTAAAGTATTCAGGAGTCGAGACGATTACTCTACATGGGATTACAATGAGGTCGGAGGATGTCAGAGCGCTGAAGCCGCTTTTAATGAAATGTTCCATACTTTGGTAAGTCTCTCAATTTCATATACTTCACAACGTCTGTGTCTTAGAGTAAAAATAAAAAAAAGATATCATGGGACATCCTGTCAGGGAAGCACAGCATAAAACACAGGAAATCACATTGTACCCTTGGTGGAGCATTGAGTTTGTGGCTGTGCTCGGCGTTATCTTGTATTGGGCAGCGCTGCGCCACGCTCGGCACTTTGTTTCATGGCACTTCTGTGGCTGCTAGTAACTGTGTCACCCCTTGTGCTGCTGTGAGCAAGGAGTACGCTCAGCTTCTGTGGAGCAAATTAATATTTCACAAACTGTTTGTGAATCAGGACCTTGCTTTTTTATTCCACACATCAGGAAAGCCATGTTAGGCGGCCGGGTGTTTCTCCACTTCCCATCGTCTGTTTGGAATGCCTTACCCAGCTGCCCAGGTGACACTATCTGTAGGAAGCCGGCTCTGGTGTACTAAAACAAAGTACAATGCACAGAGAGTCCAGGCAACCCTTATTGGTATACAGATGCACAAATGAAAACATTAAATGCTCTCTTTTGTGGTATTGTCGACGAGCAGTTTAGGCTTATCAGAGGGTAGTGCTGAGCATGTGTTGTACTCACAGAGGCAATAAATGAAACATACACTCAAAGAATAAATCTGAGGCCAATTAAATAGAATCAGTTGTATATTTATATAAAATTTAATACAAAGAGCTACGGAAATAAGTAAGTATGTTTTGACACATTGAATTTCACAGGAGAGCAAAATGTACCCTTAAATGTGTCTTTACTCGTAATGCTTTCCTATGGGACTTACGCTGGTAGGGGGTAAGGTCCAAAGTACTACCAGCAGTTGGAGTGTACCTGCCCTGGGGAGTCGGGGTGCAGAGGTGCTGGTCGGGTTGGTAGCCTTACGTGCTACACCGAAGGAGAGAGGGGGGCACCTAAAAACAGGCTGTAGGGTCAAGTCCGGGAGCTCCCGATAAGAGGCTCAGTTCACAAGGATCCTGGGAGCGCAGCAGCACAGGTGGTTCTTGAGAACGTGGGCCGGGGAGCTCGCCTGCAGAGGGGTTAGGTCGACTGGGCTAGTGCGTCCCAGGTCCTTGCTGTTGTCGGCTTCACCAGTTGAGGGTGCAAAAATCAGGACAGCTGGGCCACTCTGGAAGTCGGTCGCTGTGGTGCTGATGTTCCTCAATGGCTGCTCAGTCGCTGTCTCGGAGTCCCGATTGGACTCAAACAGTGTTTGGTTGCTGCAAGGGGTCCTGTATTCCAAATATTGGTGCTGTGCTGCTCTGAATGGCCCTGGCATCGTCTCATTTCGTGGGGAGATGGATCTGACCTCCTGGAAAACAATGACTTCTTCCTCAGGTGCTGCTGCATCGGTGCGATAAGCGGTAGCACGGTCAACCGAAATATGCTGTTTTGGTGCCCGCGGACAACAGGGGAGTAGCTCCTCTACTCAAAGGGAGACTGCTGGCAAATTGCGAAGGGCTGGCAGTCCATCCCAGTTCTTAGTAGAGGCTCAGCTGCAGGATGAATTGTTTTTTTCACAATTGTTGAGACTGGTGCAGGTAGGCTTTGGCACCAAAAAGTCCACACCAAGTTTTAGTTCTCGTTTTTCCAGATCTTCTTTGTCCTCTTCTTCCTGGTTCTTCGAATCTGAGTTCCTGGCATCAGGGGTGTCATCTAAATACTCAATTTAGGGACATTAAGTGGAGTACACAGGAACGGGTAGTAGCCAATGGACTAGTCACCTTTAGGGTCACTGCACCCGCTATATGACCACTTCCTGTGGGAAGTGGGCATAAGCCTAACACAGAGAACCTAATTCCACCAAAACCAAGATAGTGGAAGTAGTTTTCAGTTCACAACAGGTAGTCCACCTAACTAGCTAATGTTCCCACCTGTCCTGGTGCCAAATGGGCCCTGGGCAGGTGGTGTCATTTCCCGTGTCTGGGGGAAGGCTGGGTCGCTTATCAAAGGCAGCAGAGGCCTTAGAAGCCTCCTGCCTTGATATCCTGATCACTTAGCCATCCTGCTTGGAGGAGGTGACAACACAACAGGCCGTAGCAGGCATTATTTCTGCCTTCAGAGAGCGCAGGCTCTCACCTGCACTGGGTGAGAAACCTGTCTGACGGGGCAGGCTGGTCTTCACCAGTCAGCCAGCATACTAGAGGTTGGAAGGTTTTCAGGGAGCATCTGTAAGGTAACCTCTGGGTGCATGTATTATTAAATCCACCTCTGGAATCAGTGTGGGTTTATTAATGTGAGATGTTTGATACCAAACATCTTTGGTTTCAGAGAGGCCATCATGTAGCTGGGGAACTCGCAATCACCAGTGCCTGGTACATGTGCTCACGATGGCTTCCCTGTTCACCGGCAGTGTCCAGGAATCGACTTGGACACCACAGGGGCATATCTGCTCATGTAACAGGGATCAGGTCTATTTAATTTGAATTCAGAAGTAGTATGCACGAAATGAGAATGACAAACTTTCATGTATGATGGGCATAACAGTCTGGGCGTTTCAATAAGTATTTATTGAACAGTTGTCACTCTCGTGTAGAATATATGAGCTGTGACGATCGTTAGATAGTAGCAGAGATATATGATCAGCATTACTACGAAATTGAATAGATAATACAGTTCTACCATTGTACAATAAGCATGATAAAATACATGAATATTAAATGCAGAGATAAAAGTGTGTGTACTCCTACGATGACTATCTAGATGTACCCAAGTGTACCTAGCAAGTGAGTAGATCTAAAGCCAAGAATCCCTCTAGGATTTAGTCGAACCTCATTTACCTGAAGTGTGAATGTAGGAGCCCTTCTTGGTTTCGAATTGGACACCCAGAAAGGGCTGTTCAGACCACTGTCAGCTGGAGCATCTGCATGCAGGTGCGTCAGCGTCTCTGGTCAGTGTGTCGGCCTGGAAGTCTGGGTTCCCTCTGATTAATATCAGCAAGGGGTGCTGTATTTATACAGAATGTATCTTAGAGCTCCTTTGTCCCGTTGTCTCATGAATCAGCCATTGTTGGGTTTGAGGATGACATATGAGATTAACCAAGTGGTTAGATATGGTGGTATAGCCCCTGTCCTGTTTCCAAGAATCTTATGGATATTAATTCATACTGTGTGAGCCTACTGATACAGCTCTAGGCCTCTGTTGTTCGGGAAAAAACAATTTTCTGCACCCAGGCCCAAAACTAGGTGAAAGATTCAGTCCATAAAAGGCGTTCAATCCTTATAAGGCTCGTTAATGTGTAATACGGGGAGGTAATGTATGTCACGGTGTATTGATATTACCCGGGACTATATTGGGGTACCTATATGACACATAACACCCACTCCTCTTCCAAAAGGTCAACAATGAAGAGTGCTGTTAATTATGAAATGAAATTAAATGAAAAATTATATGGGTGTATAGCGCATATAGATAAACAATGAGAGAGAGAGAGAGGGAAAACAAATGGAGCCACTCTTGGTTCCCCTGAACAATATAAATTCAACAACAAAAGAGTGCAACCAACAAGAGAAGAGCCAGCGAGAGGAGTCACTCTTGTTTTCTAAAAAGAACCCTCACTCACCAACCTAGTTGGTGACATGCTTCATCATTGGGTTCCCACCAGAGAGGCCGAGTGCCTTTCTGGTGTGCTACGACGCCTGACTACAGCGGAGTAGGTTTTTTGGTGTAAGGCGTGAGTGCAATAGGTGAGTGGAAAAAAGTGATTTAAAAGATGCCTTGATTTTATCCCAAAAATTTGGCACCAATAAAAACAAGTGCGTCGGATGTTTTAATAACTGGCTAAATTGACCAGATACATCCTACTGTGAAAAAAGGAAAAATGGTCAACATGTTTCTGCTTCAAAGGGCTATTAGCGAAGCATTCATCAGGACCAGCACACCACGGCGGTATGCGCATGCTAAGGCGCACTCTAACCTGTGGTGGAATAAACCGAATAAACTCACGGTTGTTTGTTGAGCCTTCAGGATTTCTGAAAGCCGTAAGTATGTGAAGTATTGTATAACCTCACGACATGGGACCCGGTTGGGGGCGGTGGCTTATAGTCACACATTCATCAAAATCACACGCCTGTATGACACCTGCACACTCCCTTCCGTGGGGTTCAATGAAGCAGAAACCTGTTGACCATTTTTCCTTTTTCACAGTAGGATGTATCTGGTCAATTTAGCCAGTTAAAACATCCGACGCACTTGTTTTTATTGGTGCCTAGTTTTCCACCATTAACATTTTTGGGGATAAAACCAAGGCATTTTTTAAATCACTTTTTTCCACTCACCTATTGCACTAACGCCTTACACCAAAAAAACCTGCTCCGCTGTAGTCGGGCGTTGTAGCACACCAGAGTGGCACTCAGCCTCTCCGGGGGGAATTCAATGATGAAGCATGTCACCAACTAGGATTCTTTTTAGAAAACAAGAGTGACTCCCCTTGCTGGTTCTTCTCTTGTTGGTTGCACTGTTTCGTTGTTGAATTGGTATAGCACATAGTCATGTTTAAAAAACTTTAAAAACCCAATTCATTAAAACAGTATTGGGATTCGGGAAAGTTACTCCTGAGCCAGAGTCTTAACTAGAGTCCATTTATAAAAGATGAAACACTACAAGTGACAGAATGCCATGCTTTCTCAACGAGTGTGTCAATTTTGAGGAATGTTCCAAATTTAGAATATGAAAAAAGATGAAGAAAAAAGACCAAAAAAATACAGAATTCTTTTCCCAGCACACGATGAGCCAATTGTGGATTAAGAATTCTGGCCGGGAGACAAAACCATTGCTGCTTGCTGCTGCAGGGGACTGTCCATATAACACCTCGCAGAGTACGTTGATGGAGCACAGATGATCGGTAGGACTGACAACAGCTGGTGTTGCCGCAGACGGTGTTGTAGTCAATACCTGGGGACCAGTGGTGCTGGTGGTGCTAGTTAAGGAGTTGATACTCCAACTAGTTGTCAAAGGCACTTGAGGGTTTACGAGGAATGCATTCACTAATATCGGAACACGCTGTGGGCATACTCGGACATGGGACCGCAAGGGCTCCAATATGTCAGAGATCCACAGGTGTGTCTGTCTCAAATGTCAGACAGAGGTCCAACACGCATTCTTCACCGCAAAACAGGCATCGCAGTACAGGTAAGATGCACTCCCTTAGGACTGGTCGAAAGGTTAAGAACCAAGACGCAGGCGAGGTGTGACCAGATGCTGTACCATGCGCTCATAGTACTTTCGATCCAGGAGCGCTTTTGCCATCTCCTTCGTGACAGGGCCGTACATAGCGTAGCAAATAGATGACAATCAGGATTCCCGCTATTGCTAGCAGAATTAGCGGTAGACCTCCAAAAATGCTTCCAAATACGGAGTGTATAAAATTTGGGATTACTCAGAGGACTGTCCGAAATGTGCTTAAGAATCCTGACCCTATGGACTTAAATAAACGTATAATACCACTCGTATCAGACAAGTTAAAGATACGCTCCACCATTTCTGCTAAATGAATGGGGTAGTTTGCACGTATAAGTGATTGTATCTCACTCGAGGTCCTTGCGGTTTGAAGTTCAAAAGTTTCTCGAGCGGAGGTTAGGGGTACAGATTGCTGTAAAAGCATGGCTTTCACTCTGCTCAAAGTATAAAATCGTATAAAGGAAACATTCAGCGAAGGCCATAACGCTTTTGCGTCTGTTTTCAGACGAAAAGCGGTGATAATTTTATCGCCTTATCAGCAAGGTCACGCTATCGTGTGAATCCTTGCATTAGCTCCCTTTCCCGTAACACCCACCTTTGCATCTCTAATGAGATGCAAAGTTGGCGTTCCGTCCCAAAATAACTGGAGAAATGTCGCTACCCGACATTTCTCCAATTATCAATGGGCACGCTAACAAGCATAGCGATAAGAAAAGTAGCGCTAACCTTGGTTATCGCTGCTTTCCTTATGCATGCTTTTAGTTTGACTTAGCCATGATATCCACCTTACATTGGATATAATGGCTAAGTCTGCCCTGCCCTATCAACAAGCTATCGCCAAACTTTGTGAGATTATCGCTGGATTTCCAGCAATAATCTCACATTTGGCAGTTAGCGCTTGGAATTTTATTGCTTTTGAGATAAGCGTTGCTAATAGCACGCTATCTCAGTGATAAAATTCCACGTTAGCCGGCAATAATTATCCTAGCGCTAAGTGCGCTTAGGGATAATTATCGCGTGTCCTTGATGATATGCCCCTGTGTTTGTTGGTGGAAACAATACTTGCATACAGCAAGTGACCCTGGAGTTTACTGTGACTAGATAGGTGATGCCCGGAAGCATACCACAGCAACCCTGATCATTCAGCATCAAGTAACTTCCATTCGAGAGTAGCTCGAACACCAGCGTGATCACGGCAGCTGGATTCCCTTTCATGTAGCAAGACTAGTTCGATACCGACCCATTGCACGCTTCGTGCAACAAGATGTCTTGGCACATGAGAGCGCCGCTCAAAGCGCTCTTGCAGTTTGTACCACTTAGAAACACTTCCCGATCCCCACTCCGGCATCAAAATCTATACGGGAATTCCATTGATTCCTTAATGCATTCTTTTTTTTTTTTTGAAAAACCTTTATTGGGCACAATCAAATCTTACACAGCTTATCACCTACAACCTGAGTGAACAGGCCGGTAGCGGCAATGCAGTATCATGAGCAATGAACAGTGTCTAACTAGGATCAATCATTTAACACAGCTCAAGCGCCTACAACCCTTAAGGGCCGGCAGCGGAATAAAAACATTTACCGCACAGATATGCAATGATGCGTAGTGACAAAGCGGTGCAAAGTCCACAGTGAGTAATTGAGGTTTCGTTTATCTATATAAACCAACTTAGGAACCACACAACATCAAACTTCGATTCCCTCCCAGGTTGTGTCCACCATGCACAGTATGTGGCAGAAAGGACTGATCGGCGCGGGCTGCTGTACGGCAAATCGCACTGAAGAATGAGTTAGGCGCAAGTATCGGCACAGCTCCGCCTCGTATAGCCAGGTCCATTGCGCTGGGAGGGGTAATATGAGCTAATCAGGGAGCCAGAAACATGGTGTTACTATCTAGAATGCCATGCTGCACGTGCTATTAGAGAGCCAGAGTCTCACTACCTAGGGGTCAGGGGGAGTAAGAGAGCCTCCAGCCACCCCTCCCGAGCATCCGGCGCGAGGTGTGTAGGCACATCCGAAAGCGTGCGGTAAGGCAGGGCAAGGCAGGGATGCTGTGCGCGGCGTGTGGTGAAAGGGAAGGGTGTAAGTGGGGGTAAGGTGATGCATCAGCCATGGTCACCCGTGGGGGCAGACCCTGGACCGCGTGGGGTAGGCAGCCCGTCTCTCTCCGAGTCATCTTGAAGCTCCCTCCCTCCTTCAGTCGAGTCTTGAGAGCGCAGGAGATATGCAGTGAGGGGTCCCCATAGGTCTTTGGGACGGGATCGGTGTGGCAAGAGGTCAGCATAGCTGTGCAGTTGTTCCTGCCAGGTTGACATCGTGGCCAACCAGGTCTTGAACTTGGGCGCTCGCCCCCGTCCCCATCTGCATGCCACATGGCGCTTAGATAGCAAAAGTCCCAACGAGAAAAATTTCCGGTGCGCCTTTAATGTGGGGCATGAGCGGCCCAGAAGGGCAATCATGGGGCATGGGGGTATATCCATGGGGGTTTTGCTAGCTTTAGCTCCTGAGGCACAGCCGGGAGCAGGGACAAACAGCTAATTTTACTTATTTCTAATAACTATTGTGAATTGTTTTAAAATCGCCGATTCTGTTGATCCCTCGCCACTCAGCTGATTGCTTGCTGACGTGGACAAGGTCTTACCAGCTGCCGCGACGTGATTGGCCTGTTGCCAGGACACGCCCACTAGCAAAGCCACGCCCCTTTCACACAAAACGCGCGCTGACTACGAGCGCAGCGTTTTGCTAGCTTTAGCTCCTGAGGCACAGCCGGGAGCAGGGACAAACAGCTAATTTTATTTATTTCTAATAACTATTGTGAATTGTTTTAAAATCGCCGATTCTGTTGATCCCTCGCCACTCAGCTGATTGCTTGCTGACGTGGACAAGGTCTTACCAGCTGCCGCGACGTGATTGGCCTGTTGCCAGGACACGCCCACTAGCGAAGCCACGCCCCCTTTCACACAAAACGCGCGCTGACTACGAGCGCAGCGTTTTGCTAGCTTTAGCTCCTGAGGCACAGCCGGGAGCAGGGACAAACAGCTAATTTTATTTATTTCTAATAACTATTGTGAATTGTTTTAAAATCGCCGATTCTGTTGATCCCTCGCCACTCAGCTGATTGCTTGCTGACGTGGACAAGGTCTTACCAGCTGCCGCGACGTGATTGGCCTGTTGCCAGGACACGCCCACTAGCGAAGCCACGCCCCCTTTTAACCCCTCCTCTCCTCCGCCACAAAGCATGAGCCCCCACCGGAAGCGCAGCGGACGAGCGCAGCGGGCGCGACGATTGCGCGCCGAAGGCGCGCCTAAGGCAAGCCCGTCTGCGCCCGTCCGCGACCAGACGGGGCCAGGGGCCATAAACCCTGATCCCCACACTCTTCTGGTTAAGACCTATTCCTCGGCGGCCCTTCGTAGCATAGGCAGTGGAGTCGGTGCTCACTGTACCCATATCTACGCCCCTACAGAGCTTCCTACTCAATGCCCATTCTGTAAATATTCCTTCCGCCATCCCTATAAGTCTATTTTGGCACAAACATACCGCATGCTTGCCCTAAATTGCCGCTCCCTACCCAAACATAGCACGCAGATTGCTATGTTGCTAGAGGAACAAAAACCAGACGTCCTTTTCCTGACGGAGACATGGCTTAAGGCGCACTCCGAGCCAGACGTAGTATCAGCTCTACCTACAGGGTATCATATTGTCCGGCTAGACAGATCGGAAGGGAGAGGGGGAGGTCTGGCGATCGTATTGAAGACCCAGTACCAATGCCGCACCTCAACAGAAACCATTCCCGAGTGTGAGAGCATGGCTTTCTGCATCGAGATGAATGCTAATAGCTCTTTCTCCGGCACCCTGATTTATCGCCCCCCAGAACAACCTAAAATGTTCCACAGATCTCTTCCAGAGATTATAGCAGAAAGAACTATGGCTGCGGCCAACCACACGGTTTTAGGGGACCTTAATTTCCACTTTAACTCCCCCTCAGACCAATTCGCTAAGGAAATAATAGAGGACCTTGGAGCTCTTCAAATGTCCCAGCTGGTGTCAGCTCCAACTCACGAAAAGGGCAATTTGCTGGACCCCATATTCAGCAACTGCCCGGGTCTGACGGTCGATTTACCTATTCCCATCCCATGGTCGGACCACTTTCTGGTCCCGTTTACTTGGACCACACAAAAAGTCACCCAGTTACCACCCCAATCCACGACCAGAAGAAATTGGAAAAAGCTCCCTGTGGATGCCTGGGTACACATTCTGGACGCTACTCGTCCACTACCCTGCCCAGACCCTAATGTGGCAAATAATAATTTTGTAGACTGGATTACAAATTCATTGGACCCGATCCTCCCTCTTCGCAGATCTTCCTCAAAGAAAATACACAAATCTGCACCCTGGTTCTCCGAATCCCTGAGGGAACTAAAACGCCGTTGCAGGCAACAAGAGAGAGCCTGGCGACTAGATTTCCTTCCGGACAAAAAGGCCGCCTATAAAGAGGCGATTAAAACCTATAAAACAGGAATCAGGCTCGCTCAAGCAACCTACTACTCAGATAAAATTCCTGAAGCTAAATCTAAGCCGAAGGAAATCTTTAGTATAATAAAGCTATGCACCAGCCCCAATACAGCAACCCCGCCCAATAAAACCCAGGACCAATGTAATGAGCTTGCTAACTTTTTTCATGACAAAGTTGTAAAAATCTACTCTACATTCCCATCAGTAGCTACAAACCGGGACGCGACTGCCTCACCTCTTCCTAGATCGCACCTTCATCCCGAGCAGCCCTCCCTTGAGCACTTCCCTCTTCTGGATCTCGACACCTTAGATAAGGTGGCACGCCAAGTTAAATCAGGCTCCCCATGTGACCCTGCCCCCCCAGATGTCCTGCTGCAGGCATCTAAAACCATCTTGCCAATAATGCTGGAACTTCTCAACTCGTCCATCTCTGCATGCGTAGTCCCCACGACATGGAAGCAAGCCATGGTGCGGGCGCTGCTAAAAAAACCTAGCCTAGATCCCGATGATAACGCTAGCTATCGCCCCATCTCACTTCTCCCTTGGGTTAGCAAGGTCCTGGAGAAGTTTGTAAACGCCCAACTCGTTCAGTTCCTGGAGAACCATTCTCTGCTACACACATCGCAGACAGGCTTTAGACCAAAGCACGGTACTGAAACCGCCTTGCTAGCAGTCACAGAAGAATCTCGAAGGGTACTGGATCAGGGGGGATCAGTGGCAGTGATCCTCCTTGATCTAAGTGCCGCATTCGATACGGTCAGCCATAACACCTTGCTGAACCGTCTCCATGACATCGGAGTATCTGGCGACGCACTAAGGTGGTTTGAGTCTTTCCTGTCGGAGAGATCCTTTCGGATCTTTGATGGCGAGACAATGTCCTCCAGGAAAACCCTCAGCTGCGGAGTACCACAGGGCTCTTCCCTGAGCCCTGTGCTGTTCAACGTATACATGAGGCCGCTGGCGGGTGTCGTCGAACCGTATGGCATCAAAATTGTGTCATACGCCGACGACACTCAACTAGTGGTCTCATTGGCCGCTAGCAACAACAGGCAATGCCCGGCAGATCTGCTAAAATGCTTAGAGGATGTCAAGGGATGGATGACCTCCTCCTCCCTAAAACTGAATGGGGACAAGACGGAGCTAATGCTCCTAGGCCCAACCCCCCCAGTACCTTTCACCTCTCTATGGCCCTGTACTCTGGGTCCCCCCCCCACCCCCAAGGAAAGTGTGAAGAGCCTAGGAGTGTGGCTGGATAACAAACTCTCGTTTACCACCCAGGCCACGAAGTTGTCCGCCACATGCTTTGGCCTACTAAGAATTCTCAGAAAGATCCTTCCACTTCTACCGTTAGAAGCTAGAAAGGTGGCGGTACAAGGCCTCATTCAGTCTCGTCTGGACTCGAATAATGCCCTGTATGTTGGGGCTCCTGAAATGACCCTCCGGAAATTACAGATCGTGCAAAACTGTGCAGCTCGCACCCTGCTACAGATTCCACGATCCCAGTCAGCCAGACCTGCTCTGAAGAGTCTCCACTGGCTGCCAGTGAGGCAGAGAGTAGCATTCAAGGCGTTATGCATGGCACATCACGCCTTTTGGAAAACAGGCCCACCCATTAACAACGACCTTGTAACCCCCTATCACCCAAACAGGAACCTTAGGTCGATGGAAGCCTTTCTTGCTGTTGTTCCCAGAGTGAAGAGGGTCAGGTCGGGTGGCAGGCTGTTCTCTCTAAACACTGCCAAACTCTGGAACGCCCTTCCCCTCTCACTCCGATCGAATCCAAATCTGCTTTCATCCCGGAAAAACTTGAAGACACTACTGTTCGCTAAATCCTTCGTGTCTTAATTCCTCCGTTCCTGGTCTCTCCGCCTCAGCACAACTTAGCGCTTGGACGCCCCCGGGCAGCAATCGCGCTCAATAAATTTATTTTCATTTCATTTTCATTTCCATCCCGACCATTATAGAAAGGGCCGCGAAAACCGCGATCCAATAATCAGCCACAGTCCGACATGACCATGCCAGGTGCATGAAGTCCGCTCCTGGCTGTCAGCATCGCAGACAGCGATCATCATCCCGGAGGCCGAAGCGGTACAGTTTAGCCGGAGTGAAGTAAAGGCGGTGTAAGTACTTAAAATGTATCAAGCGGAGGCGGGCATTGCCTGTCACAGCAGTGGTGTGACAGCAGCTTTCCTCCCACTGGGCATCTGTCATTGGGGCACCCAGGTCGTTGTCCCAGTCAGTCCGCGCCCTAAGAGGGGGGGGAGAGGGCGCCGCCTGTACATGTTTATATAACATCGAGACCACATGTGTCGGGGTGGTCGTCTGGAGCAGGGCATGTAAAGGCGCCATGGTGTCCGGCTCGTCCGGGAAGTTAGGAGTGACCGCCCTAATATTTTGTCGGAGTCGAGTGTATAGGAAGGTATCCATTACCGACGGGGTGGTGTTCCCGAAGAAGTGGGACGCAGCGCGAAAGCTCCCCTGGTGGTATAGGTCGCCCCATGTATGGATCGCCAGCCGCGCGAGCAGCCTACGTCCAAGCTCCTCGCGGGTAACACTTAGTCTGGGATCATGTGCCAAAGTCATACGGGGAGAGTACAGAAATGTAACCCCCATATAGTCTGCCATGCGCCTCCAGGCTTGAACAGTGCAATCTACCGTGGTGGGGTCGCGAGTCCCCAATCCGGTCTCTGTGTACAGATACCCGGAGGGTTTCTCGGGCCTCATAAACCCGTCTTCCACTGCCAGGTGTGCCATGAAGGGGGGGGGGGGTGGAACCAGTACACCGCAAAGTGGCCCTGAGCGCAATCATAATATCGTTGAAAGTTCGGAACGTCGAGCCCGCCCTGATGGTAGGGCAACATAAGTGTCCGCAGTCCGATCCTGGCCTGTTTCCCGCCCCAAATAAGGCGGGAAAGCTGGGAATTGAGGGTCCGAAAGAAGTATGCCCCTGGACTATATGGTATATTGGTAAAAAGGTACAACAATTTGGGAGGTACTACCATCTTGATCAGGGAGATGCGTCCTGCCATAGACAGCGGGAGATGGTTCCATTGCGTGATTTTATCGGAGAGCTTGTCTATGACAGTCCCATAGTTTGCTCTAAGAAGGGCTTCCCGGTTCCTGGTCACCCTAACCCCCAAGTATGTTATCTCGTCCGCCTCCCACAGCAAGGGGTAATCTAGCGGGAACTGCTCAGTACTGTCAGTCAGGGGGAATAAAGCAGACTTCGCCCAGTTTATTTGTACGCCCGATATAGCCCCGAATTTAGTCACCTCCCGCAATAAGGGGTTAAGATTCTCTCGTGGCTTATGGACGTACAGCGTCATGTCGTCCGCATATAACGCAATGAGCAATTGGCGCTCCGGATAAATAAGAGATCGGTGCTTATGGTGCTGGCGAAATTTGGCCGCCAGCGGTTCTATAGCGAGGGCGAAGTGCCTCTGTGAATAATGAATGGGGCAGATCGGGACCCATTGAGCAGGACCGCCGCCTGAGGTCGGCGGTACAACAACCGGATCCAGTCCAGGAAGTTGAAGGGAATTCCCATCCGCTCCAACAAGGCCAGTAAGTAATCCCACTCAAGTGAATCGAACGCCTTGGTGGCGTCCAAGAAAACCGCCGCAGCCTCGCAGCGGGGGTCGATATCCTGTATCACCGCCTGCAGGGTACGAAGATTGTGGGAAGTCGACCGGTTCGGGACGAACCCGGCCTGGTCGGGAAGAACGAGACGTTCCATCAGTAAATTAAGCCGCGTTGCGAGCACCTTCGCAAGTATCTTACTGTCCGTGTTCAACAAAGAGAGGGGTCTGTACGAGTCACAGTGCTCCGGGGGTTTACCCGGCTTCAGCAGAGATGTGATGAGGGCCTCGCGCATCGTCCCCGGCAGGATACCTTCCTCAAGGGCAGAATAAAACAATTGCTTTAGTATAGGGGCAAGGACATGGATAAAGGCTTTGTAAAAATCTATCGGTAAGCCGTCCGAGTCCGGTGTCTTGCCTGACTTCATGGACATTATCGCGTCTTTGATCTCGTCCAGTTCCAGTTCGTGATGCAGAAATTTTTGCTGGGATGGGCCCAACCAGGCCACCGCGGTGTCGTCAAGGTACTCATGTAGTGCAATCGGAGTCGTTCTACGGGAGGTATACAAACCAATGTAGTGGTCAGTAAGGACTCGGAGCTGAGCCGAAGTGTCCCTCTGCGGGACCCCGTGTTCATCCAGCAGAGAGGACACGTAATTTCGGTAACGAGGCGGCCGTACCGCCGAAGCCAATGCTCTACCGGGTCGGTCACCTTCGCCGCATATCCGCGCAACATAAGGCTTCCCCAGGAACTTGCACTCCTTAGCGGCCACGTCTGTATACTCATTCAATTTTTCTCTAAGACGCACCGCGATCCCCTGATCATGTGTGTTCAGCGCCTGCTCGTGCTCTAATAGCAACAATTCAGCCTCCCGGCTATGCACATCTCCGCGCAGGCATTTGAGGATCCCCCCGCCTTTTGCTATGCACCACCCCCTCACAGTAACCTTAACAGCCTCCCATACAGTAGTGAACTTGGTGACTGTGCTAGTGTTGCGGTTAAAGAAGTCTGTTATGTCATCCTCCATTTCTGCCAGAAATACTGAGTCTGTGAGGTGCGCAGGGTTGAGGCCCCAGTTCAGGTATGGGGACACATCGAGGGGAACGTGCAGCGATACTAACACAGGGGAGTGATCGGAGAATGTGCGTGCCAGGTGACACGCCTTGACCAGCCATGGGGTAAGGCCGGGAGACAGAAATATATAGTCGATGCGGGCCCAAGTGGAGTGTACAGCGGAGTAGTGCGTGCCCTGCCGGAGCGAGGGGTGGAGATGTCGCCAGGCATCAATCAGCCGATTCTCATCTGTTATGTTAACCAGGGTGCGTTGGGTATGAGAGTAGTGAGACGGCTGAGGGTGTGAGCGGTCCACTGCGGGCCGAAGCGCAGTATTGAAATCTCCTCCCAGGATAACATGAGATATGCCTAGTGTCTGTATCTTTCCCCACATGTTCAAAAGCGTCGCCGGGTCATCTACATTGGGGTCGTAATAGCAAGCGAACAGTATTGTGTGAGAGTGGAGCCTCCCCCAAATCATGCAATATCTGCCACAGGGTCCCACCTCGGTTCCCGCCGGTATGAACCCCATCCCGCGCCGCACCAATACGGTCACGCCTCTAGCATAAGTTGAGTAGGACGAGAACACCCTGCATGCAGCCCAGGGTGACGCAAATGAGGGGTCCCCCCCGGGCCGTAAGTGTGTCTCCTGAAGCATGGCAATGGACGCTCCTTGCCTATCTAGGTAACCCAAGACCTGACGTCTCTTTCTCGGGTCATTTAATCCTCGTACATTCCAGGAGACCAACTTAAACTGTTGCATAGGCCCCGTGTCCCCTACGTCCCCCATTGTTCCCGGCCTAGTAATGCTCTACAGCTATTCACAGCATGGTACAACACAATGCAGTCAGCATGGCAACCAAAAGGGACCCCCCTAGGGGCCGTCCCCTTTTCCCTTTTCCGCTCATTCATTACGCGTGTTTCAGTGGCTTGAGAACAGTAACATCGGAACTGATGCCCTCCCACACCGGCTACCCCAACTGGCCGGGAATATTGGTCCCACCCATCCCTCCCCATCCCCAGAAACACCAACCCAGGAAAAGAAAACTGTAGGACATCAACCCCTACCCCGCTAGGGGGGGGGGTGTAGAGGGGCTCACCCGTCGGGGGGGTTATGTCTAGGGGTGCCCAACCTGCCACCCAACTCCTTACTTTCACCCACAAGAATCCAGACGGCACGTCCGGCTTCTTAGTGTGGGACGGAGGTGGGTGACCGAGCACTGAAGTAAGCAATCACTATTTCAGACATCTATAATAGTAGAGGGTTACCTCACCAGGAATGTGCGGTAGCGGGATCAGGAGAGTTCTGCAGCGGCATGTGTATGTGGCCCTGTCACCACTGCAAGTGCGGTCAGTCCTGCTGTCCCATCGGCGAGGGCGACCTGGAGCGATGTGGCGCCTCTTTCTCTCGAGTCTCGTCCCTCCTATGCTGCTTGAGGAAATCCTCAACCTGCTGTGGCTGCTGAAAAAAAGTTGTTTGCCTTGATGAGATATTTTCAATTTCGCAGGGTAAAGCATGGCATAGGGGATCTCACGGGCTTGTAATTTCTTTTTGACGGCAGCGAACTTGCATCGAGACTCTTGTACAGATGCGGTGAAGTCAGGGAAGAATGATAATGTCGCATTGCCGTGCCGCACTGTACCTATCTCCCGGGCGCGGCGGAGGACTGCATCTCTATCCCTGTAGTTCAGGAATCGTGCGATGATGGGTCGCGGAGGGGCCCCAGGAGGAGGGCGGGCCTCCAGGGACCTGTGCGCTCTTTCAACGATCAGGTGTGGGGAGAAGGAGTCTTTCCCAAATAACTCAATCACAAGGTTCTCGATGTAGGCCTCCATTTTCCCCGTATTGGTGGACTCCGCAAGGCCTAAAATGCGGACGTTATTGCGACGGGACCTGGCTTCTAGGTCCTCATTCTTGTCCGCGATTATTTTAAGGAGCCTGTCCATTAGAGTCATCTGTTTGCCTGCGGAAGTGGCACCATCCTCCAAGGCAGAAATCCGCTCCTCAGTCTCCTGAATTCGGACGTCATGTTGATCAAGCTTGGCCACGACCCCGTCCAGTTGGGTAGTCATGGTATCAATCTTGGAGTCGATGGTCGAGAGGCTTTGCTTCATGCCGAGCAGTAGGGACTTCCAATCCTCATCTGGGGCCTCGGCGGTCGGAGGCCCGCCACTCGCTCCGGGCGCCGTCGGAGGGGGGGGTTTCTTGGTCTCGAAAGGCAGCCTGGACGGGGGTGTCACTGCGGCCCATGGCGCGACCAGGGGGGGGGGGGGGGGGAGCCCACCCCGCCGTCCGCGATCCCACCAGAAGGGAAGACCGGCCAAGGTAGGAAGGGGATTTCGTCCCAGAACACCACACGGTCGCAGTCCAACTGGAGTCGGGCACCGGTCCACGGTCCACAGGAGGGACCAAAGCAGGCGAGAGCAGCCAGGCAGGTGGAAAGGAATGCGGGGTCACGAGGAGGGTGCGAGGGCAAGCTGGGCACCCCCCGGCCAGCTAGCACGGAGCAAAGTGCAGTCGATCCCTCGGCGCCATTGGCCACGCGGCCCAGAAACGTACCGCGGTCTCCTCAACGACCTCCGGCCGCAGGCCGAGAGCAAGGTCGCTAGCGGTGCAGGCAGCAAGAGTGGTGGGGGGAGAGGGCCGGGGTCCACAGGCAGCAGAAGGGCCCAAGCGAGGGGGCCGTCCAGTCGTCAGACGTCAGGGGGAGTCCGCAGTGATTCGGCTCTGGGGTCCCCCCACAGCAGGAGCGAGACCAGGCTCCGGTGTGCTCGCAGTCCGCCACAGGGAAGACCACAGGTCGCCCCGCCGGGCGCGAGGTGGCACCCGCTACCCCGCAGCGTGGAGGGCGGCAGAGGGACGGCAAGCTCTCAGTGGGGCCCCAGAGGGCAGCTCCAACGCGGTGTTCGGCCTAGGCCCCAGGCACCTCCCAGCTCGGGGCCTCGCAGCGCCGTCGGTCACAACAGCAGGTGTCAGGCCATTACGGGCAGGCGGACGGTTCCCCCATAGCCCAGGGGCAGTCCGGAGCGGAGAGGCGCCGCGCGGCCGCTAGGGAGCCAGCGATGTCGGAAGCGGCGTTCCTCAACCTGCACAGCGCCCGCAGTCCGGAGCAGCGGCAACGGGCCTCCCCAGCCCCGGGTAGCAGGCAGCAGTCGGCCAGGGTCCTAGGGGCAGGCCTCCTCCCAGCTCCGTCCCCCTCCACAGTCCGCAGGCGACCCGCAGGGCAGACACACTCACCCCCGGGCCGCGGAGCCTCCAGCAAGCCGCCGTATTCCCAGGCCAGGGCGGGCCCCAGAGCCGCGGGGTCTAGTAGTATGTACCGCCGCAAGGCATCGGGTCTCACACAGGGAGCGTCTTCCGCCGGACAGAACCACAGTCGATAGCGTCGCTCTCCAGGGCGGAAGCGCGCCGAGGTTCACACCGCCGTGATCAGCAGGCTCTCCCGGGCAAAACGGTGAGGGGTGTTCCCAGGATAGCATGGTCAGGATGGCTTGGAGGATGATGAAGTGCCCGGTCGGGTAGGAGCCTCACGATAGTGCGGCCAACTTGGTGCAGCGCCACCTAGCGCCCCCCTCCTTAATGCATTCTTTACACATTTTCGCATACATGCCAGCCTGTCTTTGCTCTAAGCAATATTGAAACTGAAAAGTAGTAACCAGTAGAGTTATATGGGCCATGTATAAGCCATTCTGTGGATGGTGATTCTGCTACAGTAAATGGTAATCTAGCCAGTTGCTCTACACGCAGTATTGTATATTTTGCTCCTCTTCGTGCCATTTCCATCTGTTTATCTGTTAGATTATATTCAGCAAACAGAGACATGTTGTTGATATAACGCCAAGGCACATAGCCTGCATTCAACGATTGCAGTGTCCAGCTCAACGACATAACAGAGCGCAACTGAGATTTCCCGTGTTGTAGTAAGGTCAAATCATGCACTAATATGTCTATAGCAGAAGATATAATACTGCCTAAGGAGTGTATCCTGGAGGTCAAAGCTGTTAACCCATTATCCACTACTGCGAGTGCCTTTTCTGGGTTAATACGGTCTATTTCTCGTATTCTCTCAGCGGCTTCCATTTGAGACAGTTTCCAGTTTTCATTGTAGTAAGCATAAATGGCGGTATATATGAAATGTTTAGGACGCTGTTTCCTGGGGCCTAATATAAAATCCCCAAGATCCATGTCTTGTATGAGTAAAGATAGTGTTGTTTTACTTCAGTGAATATTGAGGTCTCTAGCCAATCAAGGCACAAATTCCCAACACTATAGGATGTCAATACCCCTGGGTGTTCTCGTTGTACATAGCACGGGTCTGACCTATGGATAGTAAACCCTTCGGTTCTATTCCAGAATCTTTCTTGACATGTATTTGTGTCTAAGGGCCAAACCAACCATAACAATTGGGGTCTGATCTATTGTACTGTATGATGTCATCTATACCCACTTCTTCTTGTGATGTAGAATTGTGCCCCCCTCCCATTTGTGATGGTGTCAGTAACCTAGGCGTGTTCAGATCTTTATTCTTGGCTATTCCAAGACAGGAGGTTTGTTGCACAGTATAGTTAAGAAATATCTGCTGTGGAATGAGGCATGATCTAAATAGCGCTTCTGTTCCCTGGACTTGCCAGTCCCTTGTACCCCAGACTTATTTTACGTCTATTGTGTCCTTCCATAGGTCAAAACCTTGTTCAGACAGTTGGGTAAGGAAGGAAGCAGAGTAAATCTGTTTGGTGTTTGTGAACATAACTTTCAGTGGTGATGTTGGTGTAACCTTATAATAATATGAGGCTGGGTCACTGGTGTTGAACCCTGAAAAGTATGGAAACTTTTGTGCAAAGGTTCGCAAACTACCTTTAGGTGGTGTAGGGCAATGTTCGCACTGGTGGTATTCAAACACATTTCTAGGTGATGAAGATTTGTGCAAGAAATTATGACCATAATGTTGATAACAGTACGATGCGTCATAATCAGAATTACTTTCTAACATGTCTGTACTCAAAAATGAGGCTATTCTAAATCAGACAACATATTATTTACAGTTTCATCGTCCCAATCATCAGAAAATGTACTGGAGGTAATGATATCACTTAATTAAATTTTAAATCCATGATTTAGTTTGACAAGTTCTGTCGGGCCAAATATATCATAATCAACCTTGTCCCATACTATACCGTCCATAACAGGAACTGCTGTGATGTTCACTGATGACAAGTCTCTTGGTTTGCGATGTGATGATTCATGTGGTTTTAAAATCAAATTAACTTCTTGTGCTTAAGAGCCTTTCCTGAGGTATCCACCTTCAATAAGAATGCCAAAAGATATAACGAAGCATAGCCAGAAAAGAAAAGATAAAAGTCCAGTTATAGCCCATAGTTCCACCCAAGGCGTCGTTTCTGGCTCGCTTGGATCCAAAGAAAACGTATCAAAGTTCATGAAGTAGTCAGAAGCTTTTCGATCATTTGTAGGAATTGCATCGGGATTTGTTGAAATCTCAGGTTGCTCTTGTAGAGGCATGTTGACATAGACATCACTATTGGGTCTTATTGCCAGTTGTTAACGATTCTGGATCGAATTTTCTTGGTGATTTTTTATTTGGATTTCTGGTTCAAGAGGAATGAGTTCCATGTCATCATTGCCTAGTCCTTCATCCCGTACTGGAGGCTCCTTGAATATGTTGAGTCTTTCTGTTTTAACTTCTTCTATTGTAGCAAGAGGAGGGCGTCTGCTACTGTGAAGTCCACAAGGCCTACTGTTCAGTATTGGCCACATAGTGTGGTTTGATTAAATCAATTGAGACAAATCTTTTCTCCTTTTTCTTGGCAAGAGGCGGCAACAGTATGGTTCTTGTTCTGTGTACTGCAAGGACAGGCACAGGTGCTCTGTATGATGATCCAAATTCTTTTTTGTCCGCTATTTTTTCTCTTACCAGATCCTCGACCTTTGGGATCCAGACAGGTCTTGTCTTTACTGCCTTGACTTCCTCAGTGCAAAAAACAACAGTTGATGGACAGAATGCAGAACAATGTCATACATTCACCCCAGTACAGAGATCTGGGCCTAAATCCATCATTTTTGTGCTCACCATGCCTTTCCAGTTTGAACCCAGCCATATGCAAATCAGTCTTGACCCTGTGCCTCATGGGAACAGTCCAGCCCGAACTGCCAAGCCAGGTCCTCCCTGGACTGGACACAAGCATCCTAGGACCGGTTTCGGGATTTCACCCCTCTTCAGCCAGGATAGCTTGATTCCAGTGGCATGGAGAGCACGGGACCCACGTCTGGGCATACCCTTACCACTCGGAGTGACAAATGCAAAAACAACAGTTGATGGACAGAATGCAGAACAATGTCATAGCATCCGAGGACCGGTTTCGGGGTTTCACGCCTCTTCAGCCAGGATAGCTTGATTCCAGTGACATGGAGAGCACGGGACCCACGTCTGAGCATACCCTTCCCACTCGGGGTGACAAATGCAAAAACAACAGTTGATGGACAGAATGCAGAACAATGTCATACATTCACCCCAGTACAGAGATCTGGGCCTAAATCCATCATTTTTTTGCTCACCATGCCTTTCTAGTTTGAACGCAGCCATATGCAAATCAGTATTGACCCTGTGCCTCATGGGAATAGTCCAGCCCGAACTGCCAAGCCAGGTCCTCCCTGGAGTGAAAACAAGCATCCTAGAACCTAGGACAGTGCTTGCAATGTTCAACACTCCGTCCATTATCCCCTTTGGTTTTGCTTTGGTCGCCCTAGGTTGGCAGGGTATGCCCAGACGTGGGTCCCTTGCTCACTTTGCCACTGGATTCAAGCTAGCCTGGCTGATGACGGCTGATTAGCCAGAAACCGGTCCCAGGATGCTTGTTTCCGGGTCAGGGAAGACATGGCTTGGCAGTTCGGGCTGGACTGTTCCCATGAGGCACAGGGTCAGACTGATTTGCATATGGCCATGTCTGAACTGGGGTGGCGGAGTAAGCTAAAGAATGATGATGGCTTAAACCCAGATCAGTTGACTGGGGGTGAGTGCTTGCAATGTTCAACACTCTGTCCATTATCCCCTTTGGTTTTGCTCTGACTTCCTCAGTGGCGTTCTGTTTTACGACAATGTTACTATGTTTAGTCCGGGATTCGTTTGGATCCTGTAAAACAGCCAATCGATCATTGATATCAAAATGTTTCTCATCTGCCACTGTGCCTTCACAATCAAGATCAGGTACCCACATTCTTGTCCCAAACAGGACCTCATATGGAGTGACACCCCCTAGAGAATTTCATGGCTGGTTATTTAGTGCCAGCTCTACCCCATATAGATGATCAACCCAACTACTGCCCTTGCCTAATCCCCTAGCTGTTACAGATTGCTTTAGGTCCTGGTTTTTCCTCTCCACAACCAAATTTCCCTCAGGATGGTACGGAGTGGAGTACTGCAATGCTACGCCCATACCTTCCATGGCCTCTTTGTAAGCCTGAGCGCTAAACGCAGGGCCGTGGTCAGAATGTAACGTGCTAAATGCGTATGTATCGACAAAGACTCGCAAATATTTTATAACAGTTCAAGCGTCAGCCGAGCGCTGAGGCCAAACCCATAGAAATCTGGAGCATGAATCCACTGCCACTAAGATATACTTATAAGCCCCATCAGATTGTAAGGGGCCACAGTGGTCCAGATATACACAAGCGAGAGGTTTGTCTGATTATAATAACGGTGCCTGTGCCGGGTGTTTTATGTCGGAGCCTTTCATCTGTTGACTGATGTCACATTTTAAGACATATTCTTTAGTTTGTTTTGTTAGACCTGACCACCAGTAGCGTTGTTTCAACAAAGAGACAGTCGCTGTTACGCCTGTATGTGCAGAACAAAACCCCTCATGTGCTGCTGAAATTTAACCTAGCCTACGATCCATATTTGGTATTACTCTATCCCCCACTTCAGGAATCTGAGCGTATGGAATGTTTTGTGCATCTAACTTGTAGGAGTACTTGAGTGGAAAATGTTTTCGTAATGCTGTGCTACCTTTACGTGAAGCATTGATAGCCACCATAATCTTGCCGTCTATTAGCTTTTTAGAGAAAGTGATTGCAGTGCATACAGCCCCCTTTGCGGCTTCATCAGCCAATGAATTCCCTTCAACGTGAATGCCATCACGCTGATGACTCAGTGTATGTATACCGTGAGCCCTTGGTAGATCGGTTTTCAACTCCACTACCTGTTCCCATAGCATTTTATGCTTAATTGTGCCACCTTTTCCATCTTTAAACCTGTTTTGTTCCCAATGATGTAGATATTCATTGTAAGACTGGACACAGTAATAGGAATCGCACACAATCAGTGTAGGGAATTCGCGATCCGTATGTACTAGTGCCAGTATTAATGCTTTTTTAATTCTGCCAACTGCGCCGTGCAGTCTCCTAGACATTACATTTTAGTGTAACTTGGATGGAACTTCCCATCCCGACCTTTAACGATTGCACACGCTGAGCTGTATTGTTGCTTACTTCCTATGGCCGGTTGAGCAGATCTGTCAGTCTAAATAATATATTCATACTGATCCAGAGGCAAAATTTCATTTGGTAGAGGATATTCTTGTTCATATTGCAGAAATGCTGTGTTTTTAAACTTGGATCAAATCTCTATTCAACGTCTGTTGCAGTAAGAGAATTAGCCCACTGTATCCATCTTGGATGTAAAGCTTTTGCATTAGGAATGCTAGCCTTCCTAACAGTTTCTGGTACTGGAGTTACAACAATTATGCGTTTCCACTGAGCCAGTGCTATTTCTCTTGCTACAGCTGTCAGGAGTTTCTCTGTTGAAGTGAAACGCAGTTCAGCATTTGTGTACAGGTGTGATTTATATACGATTGGTACTGTTTCGTCTTCAATAAAGGTTAAGTATGTGTATCCGCATTGACCTGCTATTACACGGATCACCAAGTTGTGTGTGTTTACACGTGTCTGTAAATGTTTTGAAGCTATCATGTCTTCTTGTAGTGAACGAAGGATGTTTGAATGTTCCTGAGTCCAATGTTTTGCTGAAAAAACAGGTTTTATTAAGTCGTAAAAAGGTTTTACTCTTTCTGCGTAATCCAAAAAGTATGTTCTGACAAAATTTAGTAATCTCAGTATCGATTGTAAGTTTTTCAATATTTTAGGAGGTTGAAGCAGCGCACACTTTTCTAAAAAGCCAGCTGCAAGGCTTTTACCTTCACTTGACAACTCATATCCTAAAAATAGGATACTGAGCTGGGCAATTTTTTATTTTTTTAAGTTAAATGTGTAGCCCTCAGAGGTGAATCCCATGATAATGGTGCTCACCCTGGTCAAGTGCCTCATTAAGTCATCGTCCGTAAGATAAATATCATTCACATAGGACAATGCTTCTTCATCAAAATTTTGTAGTAACTCAGTTACTCTTGTTGAAAAATCCCCCAGGCTGTTCTTTTACCCCTGTGGGTGTCAACAAAATTGTCGCTGAGACCCGAACGCAGAGAAGGCGCTTAGGTACCTGCTTTCAGGTGCTATATTTTGGCAGAAAAATCCATTTGCGATATCTAGTGTTGTCTTGTATTTTTTCTCCCAATGTTATTCATTAATGCAGCACTATGTGCATTTTGGAAAGCGAATGTTGTTGTAATAAAGATGAAACCACACGAGTAGAAGTTCTCTCTCTTTATTCCTGACCATCCGCTCTCAGCAGTGATGGAACCCACCTGAACATTCTAAGGTGAGCTCCCCAGGGTCATACCATATACTGGTAAGGGGAAGGGGGTTTGGAACATACCAACTCATACTTAAGATACTAAGATTATAACACATCTCCCCTTGTAGGGATTACAACAAAACATTAGTTCACGCAGTGCTTACAACTCTGTCTTTGCTCCATGTCTGTCCGTTGTCCAGACGAACATCACTCTTACTTGTGCTTTCCACCCTTTGAGGTACTCCGAATTTGCTCGTTCCAGGTTGCACCCTACCAGGTTTCCTAACCCACACCGGGGTGTTGGGTTTTACCCCCACCTCTTTAGCTCCATGTTTCCCATCGTACCAAGACTTGTACTTCTGTTGATGAGACTCTACTCGTCCCTCCACCCGACCTAAATCTGGTACGACACTTCTTCCTCCACCCAACCACCTCGGGTTCATTTTGGTGCTGGGTTCCCTTCCTCTGAGAAACACAAACGGGGATAACCCTGTGACCACATTGGGCGCGGTGTGATATGCCCACATGGCTTCTCTCAATGCTTCTTCCACATTCAACCCGTTGGCGGTGGCTAGTTGTATGTGCTCCTTGATCATACGATTCACCCTTTCCACCAATCCATTGGCTTTTGGACAATAGAGAGCAGTCCTCTCATGCTTTATATTGTGTTCCTCCAAAAACTCTCTAATACTGTCAGAGACGAACTGCACTCCATTGTCCGTTACCAGGGTGGCCGGGATTCCTTCATATACAAAGATGTTTTTTAGGAATGCAATGAGATTGCTAGTTGTGGTGGACGCTGTGAACTTAAAATTCACCCACTGGGAAGTGTAATCCACCAACAAAAACATAAACCTCTTCTGTGTCCCCAGGATGTCCATGGGACCCACTATGTCCATGGCCAGTTTAGTCTACGGAGTCATAGGCACGTTGACAGGGGCCAAAGGAGCCCTGTGAATGATTTTGCTCTTGTCACTTCTCGCACAGCTGATACACTCTTTTACTGCGCTTTCCACCTCAGAATCCATTCTAGGGAACCAAAAACAACTCCGCACTTTGTTCTTTGTAAGGCTCCTGCCCAGATGCCCTTCATGGGCCAGGTCTATAATCCTTTTCCTCAACCCTTCCGGTGGAACAATTTTCTCCCCCCTTTGCAAGCGACCAGTTATGATCGAGAGTTCAAATCTAACTTCCCAGAAGTC
Source organism: Triturus cristatus (assembly GCF_964204655.1). Lineage (NCBI taxonomy): Eukaryota > Metazoa > Chordata > Amphibia > Caudata > Salamandridae > Triturus > Triturus cristatus. The sequence goes on from NC_140591.1 coordinate 1,694,834,840, forward strand.
TTTAACCATGTCAGGGACTTCCGACAACTTGTCCGGCCACCCCTTAACAATGAGTTCTTTTAACATACCCATGGCCTTGTCTTCCTCCATGCCCTTGTCCCATTCTGCATCGGTTAGCGAGGGGAGGTGCACCGCGCAAATGGGTACGTCTAGCACTTCCTCACTGTGATTGCCCTTGATGGGTAACCTCGACAAACAATCTGTAATCACGTTTTCTGGCCCCGGTAAGTACTCAATTTTGAAACAAAAGTTTTCCAACCCTAGCACCCACTTACTTATCCTTGGGGCCATGTTTTGTGCCTGTTTCGGTGAAAACATGAATGTAAGGGGTTTGTGGTCTGTGTGAATGGTAAACTTGGTACCCCACAAAAAAAATTTGAAATGATGTACCGCCCAAAAACACGCTAACGCCTCCCTCTGGATGACTGAGTAGTTGCGTTCTGACTCACACAAAGTGCGTGAAGCAAACGCTATCACTCTTTCTTCCCCGTCACCTTTTTGGGACAACATGGCCCCCAATCCTTTGTTAGAGGCGTCCGTGATTAAAATGGTTCTCTTTTTGGGATCAAAAGACCCCAATGCTGGTGAATCTAATATGCACTTTTTTATCACCTCTACCATTCTACTGTGTTCTTCCTCCCACACAAATGCAGGGTTCTTCTTCAGGAGATCACGTAGGCCCACACACAAATCAGCAAAATTCCTGACAAATTTGGACATGTACTCCATTAAACCGAAAAATGATTTAAGCTCCTCCATATTAGTTGGGTGTGGGGCCTCACTGACGGCCTGAATTAGACTATGCTTGGGTCTGAACCCCTCTTTAGTGATGGTGTGCCCCAGGTAGTCCACAGATGTTACCTTTATCCTACACTTGTCCAGCTCAGGATGTCGTCTTGGAAGCAGAGTGTGTTCTTGAGCCCTTTTAGTACCTGCTGCATTATTTTCTGGAATACTGAGGCTGCTGAGGCGAGACCGAAAGGCATTCTTACAAACATAAACGCCCCTAACGGCGACGTGAACGCCGTCAACGGTCTAGACTCGGGATGCAGCTCTACTTGGTGATAAGCCCTGGACAGATCAATTACTGAAAAATAACATGCCTTGCCCATGGTGCTTATCATCTCATTTATATTGGGGAGAGGGAATCTCTCCACCCAAATGTTCTCATTTAAAGAACGTAGATCCACACATAGGCGAATGCCTTTCCCATTACCCTTAGATGCTAAAACTAAGGGCGCAAGCCACTCAGTAGCCTCGATGGGTTGTATGAGCCCTATTTCACACAGTTTATCTAACTCTTTCTTGAGTGTCTCTCTCAGATGGAAAGGTACTGACCGTGTCTTGTGAACCACAGGTTTGGCTCCAAGTCTGATTTTAATTTTGTGCTGAAACTCACGTAGTTTACCCAACTCCTCAGTGAAAAGTTTGGGGAACCTCATCTGTAGACCTTCTTCATCGCTAGCTCTGTCAACCATGATCACCTGATTCTCTCCGTTGGGATCTAACCTGATACCTAATTCTCTTTGGTGCTGCCACCCAAGGAGATTGGCACCATGCTCTACAATGTACACGCTCCCCTTTGTGGTCCTCCCTTTGAAATCAATGTAGCTGTTCAACATGCCCACCAGGGGAATGGGATCTCTTGTGTACCCTTCAGGTGTGATATCAGGAGTCTCTAAAACTTCTCTTGACCCACCCAATGATTCCTCAAAATCATGCACATTCACTAACGTGAAAGGGGAACAGGAATCCGCAAACACTTCCAGCGGTTTGTTATTGAACAGCACAATACATTTAGGGTAGTTCTGTTTTCCCCCCACCGCCGTGCTCCTCACTTGGAAAACATACTTAGCATGAGATTCCTCACCACTACTAACCATGCTCACAGTGTTACTAATCCCTTCTCTGCACACTCTAGCTAGATGTCCTCTCCTGTTGCATTTCTTACACATGACACTTCTGGCAGAACACACAGGGTTATTGGCCAGATGGTTACTGCTTCCACATCTATAACATTTTACAATATGCCCATCTCTACTAGCTTTTGGGGCTTGAGCCTCCTTCGTGCTCCATTTATCGGACAATTTAAACACATCTTTACTCTGCTCCTCCACCTGTACCTGTGCTACTACATCCTCTCTAACTTTCATTTCTTTTACACATTTCACAGTATGTTCCACAGATTGCGCAATCGCCACCGCATCATTCAAGGTGGGATTTTTTGCTAACAGTTTTTCTTGAATCCTGCTATTGTTTGTGCATCTAACCAATTGGTCACATATGAGAGAATCATTCAAATCCCCAAACTCACACAACTGCGTTAGACCCCTTAGAGCTGCAATGTAGTTACTGATCGATTCGCACTTCCCTTGAACTCTGCTGAAAAATTTGTGTCTCTCCAACACCACGTTGACTTTATCCCCAAAGTGTGACTCCAGTTTCATCATTGTCACATCAAAAACATCAATGCCCTCATCATCCTCCAACTCAGGTTCCGGAAGGGTTTCATAAACTTTGCGACCATGCACGCCCAAATTATGCAGTAGAATGTGCTGTTTCCGTAAGGCTGAAAATCTTTCACCTCCCATAGCAATTAGGTATGATTCGAACAGCTTGGCCCAATCCTTCCAGTGGATCTCTGGATCCCCACAGTCATTCAAAAAGGACGGGGGTTGACTCATGCCAGGCGTTCCCATGGTGACTTAAATGGCTACCACAGACCACAGATATGTTGTTGGACCAGTTCAAAAGCGGGGACGAGTGTCCCTACAGATTTCTTGAAAAGCCTTGGGGTAGCCACCACCAGTGCACTGAACAGCTTCCCCTCCCGATGCTCAAGATACCAGAGTCACTCCTTTAAACACTGACAGGATCGCTATCCACCCTCTGATATTGAATAACTTCTTGAACTCACCCCAGCCACGATGCAGGACAGAACCGTTATAGCTAGTAGCCAGAAACCTCTCTCCAGAACCTCTTTAACCGAGGAAACCCACTATTCAGTGGAACGACCAGCTCAAAGCGGCTGGGGCGCCGGATAACGCTGACAGGAACTTGTGTCGTCGAACGGTCCTCAGCAGCTGGCGCGCCGGTTCCTCAGAGAGGATATTGCCTCACAGGACGTCCGCTTGCTGAGGAAACTCGGGGATGAAGCTGCCTCCGTTGCGCGCTACTCCACACGCCGTCCGCCCACAAGTATCCGTCTGATGCCAGGACAATCTCCCCGCGATGACTGTAGCACACCTCAAGACACTGCAAGCGGCTGGATCGGCGCTCGTCCCTCAGAGAGCCTTCCTCGTGGGGCACTGCAAAACGCAAGTGACTGCCTCTGCACTGCCACCACCATACATGCCTCGCGACAGCTGCGCTGACCACGTAAGTGCTTTCTCTGTCCAACGCGTAAGCTGCTCACTCCCGGACCATGACTTACGGGACACCTCACAATCAGTACATCCTTCGCACAGCGGGGATCCACAGGGCACCTATTAAGGCATACTTGCACAATCACCGCGTAGTCCAAGAGGATAGCCAGACACAAGAACTCCTTCACACGAGCCACGCGCCCCCTGGGCTGCTGTTAGTCCTCTTCTCCCCACTCTTTTCCACTTACACTTCAAGGTGCTCGATAGCGAGGTGTTCTCTATGGTGCTTGCCTTCCTTTGCGCCGTAAATTTCCTACGTGTACAATTCTCCACTCAATCGTACACATTGTGGTACTTCACCATGTAGTCTGCCTTGAGAGAATACACAGAGGGGAGATGGCCAGCTGCCCCTTTCGCAGTTCGTCGCCAGTGTTGTAATAAAGATGAAACCACACGAGTAGAAGTTCTCTCTCTTTATTCCTGACCATCCGCTCTCAGCAGTGATGGAACCCACCTGAACATGCTAAGGTGAGCTCCCCAGGGTCATACCATATACTGGTAAGGGGAAGGGGGTTTGGAACATACCAACTCATACTTAAGATTCTAAGATTATAACAAATGTCTTGGAGCAATTGTTTAAATGTCTGTAATCCAAAACTAGACGATACGATTTGTCAGGTTTTATGACAGGAAACAAAGGATTGTTCATTGGGGAGGTGCATGTTTCAAACACCCCCTGATATTCAAGTTGATCTAAGATCTCCCTGACTTGTTTTTTAGCTTCTTGCTTTATAGGGTATTGCCTTTGAGCATTTGATGAAGTTTTTAACGGGATCACGTGGTGGGTTGAATTCTCATCCCTTCCTGCATGATTTTTTTACAATGCTGGAGCTAGGGCGACCGCCCACTCCTGTGCATATGCATGTTTAAGGTGTGTGGGAACGATGTTGGAAAAGGTTGGAAAAATTAATGTTTCTCCCTTAGGGCACTCCATAACGAATGCAGGCGGCCAATCTTGTTTAGCTAATAGGATGTCATAACCAGATGACAGATTCTCCCAAAAGAGACCTTTTACTTTCCTGGGCTTGTCCTCCTCCATTTGGAGTGTTATCTCGTGTAACTTATGCGGGACGCTCACCCTGGTGTCAGGTGTTTCCACCGTGAAGTATTCACTCAAGACCGCTGTCACCAGAAATTCCTTCAAGTTCTGGTGAGCTATTGTCACTTCTGCCGCGCTGTCTAGCATCGTCATAGCCCATTCCCCGTTCAGAAGCAGCGTCCTCAGAATTCTTGGCATTTCTGATCTTTATGCGTGCAACTTTCTTTTTCTTATACTGTGGTTTAGATCTTGGCTTTTCTTCTTTTTTAGAAGTGTAGTCCTGAGCATGTGTTGTTTGTCCTTCGACTTCGTACGCGTTTTTTGATGAACCCTGAAAGGAAGGAGAAGAACGTGTATCAGTACCCGGATACCTGTCAGGTTTTCTAATATTATCCCTATTCCTGAGATTATACCTCTTTTCAGAGGGCTCCTGTGGAGGAGATCTGCCTCGGGATCTTTTTAGAAGAAGTAGGTGTCTGCTTAGAAGTGTCCTTTTCAGGACTGCCACTCAGTAGTAATTTTAAAGCTTTTACACCCAAACTGTCCCCGCCCAGTTCTGCATATGCAGATTCAATTATTTTGGGCAGTTCGCGTTCCTAGATCAATGGACCGACCTCTCTTAGGCGTTGGGGACGGCCACTGAAGCAGTTTTCCCTTTGATATTAGCTAGTTATCATTGGTTGAAACCTGATCATAGTTCATAAGTTACTTCATCCCTAAATTTAGGGCAGGTTTTGCTCCGTAATCATTTTGTATTTGTTTTAATACATCCGGTATTACTAGTAAGGAAGGAATACCATGTGTCCTGGTATATATGGCAGCAAAGACTGTACCCCAAGATGTACAATCCTCCAACTGTGGTGTTATCCCCATGGGCAAGCAGATTGTTAGCATTCTGTGTTTTTCCACTGTGGTGGTATTAGGGAATACTGCCTCGAGCCGAGTTATTTTTTGATGTATACGGATACAATGGTTCTGTCGGGGAATTACAATTGCTTTGCTTTGGAATGTTCACAACATCAATACATTACATGTGACACGTATCCATAATTTAGGAAAAGAAAAAATAAATGACAACACCCAAGCAATACTTTTTCATTCGATATTTTTAAAAGGAATAATGAATCAGATAGGCTACAACAATACAATAGAAAGAATTGTGAAGAAAAAGTGACATGTAAACGATATACTTAATACACTTAATATAACAAAAAAGATTAGGCAGATGCAGTTTTGAACATGATGCGTATGTGATCATGCATATGGACTCAATCATCAAAAAAACTGCATCTGCCTAATCTTTTTTGTTATATTAACCCCTTCCCCGCTCATGACGGAACCGCTCCGTCATGAGCCACGGTTGCCGTGTGCTCATGACGGAACGGTTCCGTCATGACACGACCGTTGGCGGCCGCTCCGCTCACGCGGCGCTGTTTCCCCGCCTGTGCGGGGGGACAACGCAACTGGGCGGAGTCATGACGGAACCGTTCCATCATGAGCACAGCTCAACTGTGGCTCATGACGGAGCGGCTCCGTCATGAGCACCGGGCCACCGCGCTGCCCCCCCCGCACCTCCCAGCTCCGCGGCGGAATTCCCGCCGCGGCGAAGGGGTTAAGTGTATTAAGTGTATCGTTTACATGTCACTTTTTCTTCACATTTCTTTCTATTGTATTGTTGTAGCCTATCTGATTCATTATTCCTTTTAAAAATATCGAATGAAAAAGTATTGCTTGGGTGTTGTAATTTTTTTTTCTTTTCCTAAATTATGGATACGTGTCACATGTAATGTATTGATGTTATGAACATTCCAAAGCAAAGCAATTGTAATTCCCCGACAGAACCATTGTATCCGTATAATACATATACCCAGGTTCTGAGGGACACAGGGTTACCCCATTATTTTGTATAAGAGTTATTTTTTGAGCCACCCAGAATGGTATTTGTTCATGTTTCGTGGGCATTTAACCTTTAACCCATTAATGTGTGTAATGTTTGTGGGGTAATCTTTGTTGCTGTACCCTGATATTTAGGTGCATTTGTTGCAACTGATGTTGGTTGGACTGTAAGAGTCCTCATGATGTATTGCATCAGATTTCTGTATATTTTAAGTAACTCTTTACATTGTATGAGTAAGTCTGGCTGTTGCATTCTTTCCATGTCTGGATGCGATGTGTATGCCGCTAGTATTCGCCATGTTGCACCGTCTCTTCCCAGCGGGCCTAATCTTACTCTTCTTCTTAAGTGGGGTGGGGCGCAATTTAACTAGAAAAAGTGTTCCTGGTGGGTTAGTGGAATCTCTATATCCTCGAAAGAAAGATAGTCCTGTGGTGCATTTCCGTCTGTATAAGAGTGAAATGTCTGTGTTCTTGGATCTGCGTCTGGGAATGTAACCCATGAATAGAATACCTCTGTTTTATGGGATTCATGTACCTCGATCACAAAATATACTAAACCACCCTCAGCTGGTACACCATATTCAAATAGTTCTATAGTTAGTTTTAGTCTGATTTTAGGCAGGATGGGAATCCCATCTACATTTTCCGCTAGTACTTTGACTTGTCTAGCCGCTACTGGGTTACCGCAGTCAGCCATTTTTGAAGAGTAGTTTGTTTTAAGGAAACTAAGATAAGGTTTTATGCACAATTTAGGAACAAAAAATACCTTCTAAGCTTAAATAACCAACAGCAAATAAATAAGATTCTCAGCCTACTCAGCTGTGGCGGATTTTGTTCCCTTCCCACTCCAAACATCTCTGGAATGTGTGAGTAGGGGTTTCTGAGATTTAGCATGACTGAACTACTCAGATTCTACTGTTAAATTAGTGCCTTACCAACGTTGGTGGCGCCATGTCGTGTAGTTCCTATAGTACCCTTTTTGCAGGACCTGTGCGTTTGGTAAACATACACTGGTGGCAGACTCGCTCAGAGCACCCCCACAGCGTATGTTAGTTTTTTTGCAATTACAGTTAGCTCACAGTGCCACTACTGTCTCTTCTTATTGGAGAGAGAATTGATTTTGGCAATCTCAGAACATGACAACCCTGATCCCTCAGGACCGTGGAAACAATGTACTACTTTTCGCTCAGTCCCTCGTGCTTACTGATTAATTCTCAGAGATACACAGAATAAACAGTCTGGGCGTTTCAATAAGTATTTTTTTTTATTTTTGTATTCGTTATATCTGCAATAAATACAAAACAATACAACCAATAACACCAGCCAGTCGTTGTCGCAGCATATCCATATACATAGTGTTGTCATGTGTCATGCAGTGATGTACATATTACAAAATTGGTTGTGTCAACCCGATAGTGGACAATACATATTTTAGAATAAGTCCGTAAGCTTCAGGGACTACGCACATTTAACATAGTTTCATGTAGACGTGAACATATAGAACCCACATGCAGTTATCATAGAAGCCGTACAGTCACACACCATCCCGTACAATTGACCTTGGTTTCTATTCTGGATCTGAAAAAAGGAAAACAAAGTGGTCCAACCTTTCGCGGGGAATCCCCGAGCACTACCTCCATCTACTACAGAAACTACCCATCCAAGGTGTCACTATGTGCTTCTGTGTCCTGCCGTTCCTGAGCACACCGCACGAACGGCTCCCATATATCGCGAGGCCGGGTTGTAGACGGCATCGGCTCCCAGAATGTGTTCAACTGTGTATGACCATATGTTACATCAGCCAGCCAGCCCTTTATCGAAGGCACCCTCCTTCTGCCCCAGCACACCGCTACCTGCCTTTTAGCGAATAATAGAAGTAAAGCATGCAATTTGCGCGATTTTGGTGGAGTATCTCTAACATACCCCAATATACCAAGTACAGGGGATGGGATATCTGATCGCCCAACAATCTGAGTCACCAAATTAAAAATCTGAGACCAATAATTCTCGATCATTGGGCAGGACCATGCTATGTGTAAAAAAGAGGCAGGGGAGTATCTACAGCTCCAGCATTCATCGGTCTCCCGGAGCCCCATTCTTTTCAGACTAATAGGGGTCCTGTAAAATCTGTGCAAATATTTAAAATGTATTAACCGTAGCCTATAGTTGGGAGATAGCTCAGTGAGCTGCCCGCAGCAAAAGTTCCATTGGTCCTCAGTCAGCGGGGATTGGAGGTCCTCGTTCCAATATTGGAGGGATTTAGGTGTGACCACTGGTGCTGTGTTTTGCATTTGCCTGTATATACAGGTGACCAACTTGCGTGGAGATGGGGAGCCCACCACGCCCTCCAAAGCAGTGAACGTCAGAGGGGCTGCCGGGAAGTCCCCGCTAAGTGCGTGCCATGCTGCCCGCAGTTTGTGATATAGAAACAATTCAGAGAAGGGCACAGTGCGGCCTTCCTCTGCCACCGGGGGGGACATGAATGTGTTGTCGGGAAAGAGATCAGCAAATGTATGAAGGTGCATTTTCTTCACTAGGGGTTTGCCAATGCCATCTTCAATACACGGCAACATCGGGCTGTGCGCCAAGGAAAGCGAGGGGGCATAGAGCAATGGGATTCCCGTCCTCTTGTGCAATTCCTCCCATGCCCATCGTAGTGTTCCAGCAGTATCTACATCCCCTCTAGGGCATTTGGCTTTTACACATATTGCTACTTTTAGCGGAACTGGCGCAACAGCATCCCGTTCCACTGCCACATGTGGTGGAAAGGGAGTTGGGTGGGTCCAAAAATGCAAAAATTGGGCTTGAGCGCAAAGTGCATATAGCCGCATGTCTGGGGCGCCCAGGCCTTCTTGTTTTAAGGGCTGCGTCAGCATGTCCCAGGACACCCGCGCTTGCCCACCTGCCCACACCAGTTCAACCAGATGCGACATCAAGGTGGTAAAAAAATGCGATGTAAGCGGAATCAGTATGTTTGCGAACAGGTAAAGGAATTTAGGTGATATAATCATTTTAGCCACCGCTATCCTCCCTGTGAGTGACAAGGGTAGCCTCGCCCATATCTTTACCTTTTCTCCCAGCCACATTATTGCTCTCCCATAGTTTAGGTTCCAGATTTCTTGAAGATCTCGACTTATCCATATCCCCAGATACTTGACCTCGTCTGCCTCCCATTTCAGGGGGTATTCAGAGGACACCTTTGAGGTGTTATCTGTCAGGGGAAAAATAACCGATTTGAACCAATTTACAGAGATACCAGCAAGGCCTCCAAAGCGGACGAATTCATGTAGTACAGGGTCTTGATTTTCTTTCGGGTTTAAAGATAGAGGGTCACGTCGTCTGCATACAATGATATTAGAAGATTCCTGGAACTGAACCCTATACCCCTCGCCGTGTGATGTTGTCTAACTCTGGCAGCCAGAGGCTCCATAGCTATGGCAAACAGTAGCGGGGAAAGGGGGCATCCCTGCCTCGTACCCCGTGAAATGGGGAAGGGTTCCGAAACCAGGCCATTTACCCTTACTCGGGCACTGGGCATGGTGTATAACAAGCACATTTTTTTAATGAGGTGTGGGCTAAAGCCCATCCTGCCCAATATAGCAAATAAATAGGGCCACTCAAGAGTATCGAAGGCCTTGGTGGCGTCCAAAAACACCACAGCCGCCTGAACATCTGGGTGTAAGTAATGCAGGGCTGAGAAGATCGTACATAGATTGTGTGAGGTTGATCTCCCTGGGATAAATCCCGACTGATCAGGGAGCGCAATCATAGGCAACATCGGCTGCACCCGGTTTGCAATTAACTTGGCAAGGATCTTCATATCTACATTTATCAAGGAAAGGGGCCTGTAGGAGTCTAATTCTTCTGCCGGTTTATCTGGTTTTAGTAGTGTGATAATTAGAGCCTCACGCATGGATGCTGGTAGTACGCCCGTTCCCAAAGCCTCTTCATATACGGCTAACAGTCTAGGGGCCAGCTCCTCAGTGTATACCTTATAAAAGGCCGTGGTTAGGCCATCCGGACCAAGGGCCTTGTCGGGGGGCAAGCTCCTTATAACCTGTGCCACATCTTCCGGACTGATCGGGAGATCCATGTATTCCCTGTGCATGTCATTAAACCATACCAGCGCAATTGAGTCCAGAAAAGATTCCAACCCTTCCGGGCACGTGCCCTGAGTAGCTGTATATAGTTTAGAGTAGAAATCAGAAAAGGCACCAAGGATACCTCCTTGCCCTCTAACCGGGACGCCAGATGTTGTGCGCAGTTCATGTATATATGTCCCAGATCTTGGTGCTCTTAGCATACCTGCCAATGCCTTCCCGGTCTCCCCCCCCTCACCATACCTTCTAGCCTCCACATGTTTTCCCAAGAATTTTACCTCACGCTGTGCCTCCTCAGCATAGTCCAATAGCTTGGTTTTCATCAGTCCAGCTATGTCTTGCTCGCCCGTATCATAGAATTGATGTTCGAGTTCTTTTATACTGGTCTCAAGAGATGCGAGTGTGCTTCTTATCGCCCTTAGCACTCCAGCCTGGCAGGCTATACATTGGCCCCTAATTACAACTTTAAACGCCTCCCATAGGGATGTCTCGGTGTCAACCGACCCAGCGTTGAGTTCAAAATAGTCAGTGATATCGTTCCTAATCTCTTCCTTAAAAGCATCATCAAGTAGGGCATGCGGCGGGAGGCGCCATGCGAAGGCCGGACGTGGAAAGCCTAGAATCAACAGTTTCAACAAGCAGGGAGCGTGGTCAGATAGAGAACGGGGCATGTGCTCCACATCGACAGTCCACAGAGCTACATCTCGCGTCACTAACCAATAATCTAGGCGGGACCATGCATTGCGGTGGGCTGAGTTGCAGGTACCCTCCCTCAGCGCCTCATGTCTGCCTCGCCAAATGTCAATTAGTCCGCCATCAGCTATTATTTCCTGAAGGGCGGTGCTAGCCATCGGATTCAGTGTTTGAGCAACTCCCCTCCTATCCATCGCATCATTAAGGACAGCCTTGAAGTCTCCCCCCAGAGAATCGTATTGCAACCAGTAGCCCTAACCTGCGCCCAGACCTTTTGAAAGAAAGCAGGGGAGTCGATGTTAGGACCATAGATAGGCACAATAACCACAGAAATGCCGCATAACAGTCCCTGAACCAAGATACAGTGACCCTCCGGATCCCCCTGGACCGACCCCTCCCTCCAGTCCAATCCCTGCGTGATCAGTATCGCCACACCACGGACGTAGTTGGAATATATAGCCGAATAAGTATGCCCCCATCTATTATGACGCAATCGCTGGGATGGCGTGGGGTTCAAGTGTGTTTCCTGCAGCAGGCAGATATCCACATTGTGTCGTGCTAAGTAGGCATGAACCAGTCTTAACTTCCTACCATCATTTAGCCCCCGAACATTCCAAGTCAAACAATTCAACGTTTTATCAGCTTTATGCATATCTCGCTGTAATACAGAGGTGGAAATCAACAGATCAACATGACCCATTCCATACACAAATGACACTAGACACACATCTTATTGCATTGGTACTGGCATCGAACAATAGAACAGTCCCTCTCCTCCACCCCCTACCCACTCCAACCCCCCAACGAGGTTGTAAAGTACCCATCCTAACTATTAAACCCAAAACAAGGTGCAGCAAGCAAGGGAACTTTCCCATGGGGGCCTAACTATGCCGATAACTACCCTGTATTGGACAGGGTGGCCGGAAAACCTGCGGGAGACTTGTACCGCCCAGATACACATTTGGTTAAAACAATTAGAGACAACGTAAAGGAAAGTCTGGAGAGATTCAAATGCACACATAAATCGACAATAGTCCAGCACCCATTCTAACAATTTGGCAGGGCCCATATATCCACAATACGATACCCATGTTAGTCGTCACTCAGCTGGCCTCCTGACGCTCCCGCTCCCTCTCAATGCCCTTTTGTTTTCTTGCCTCGGATATGTTTAGTGAACTTCAAAGCCGATTTGGCGTCGGTGAATATGTGAGCAGTTCCTTCAAAGGATACTTTCAATTTAGCGGGGTATAGGAGAGAGTATGGGATCTGCGCCTGTAGAAGGACACGCTTTGCCGGGAGAAATTCTCGTTGCGCCGCCTGTACTGCTGGAGTGAAGTCTGGGTAGAATGAGATATTATTGCCTTTATGCGTGATGCTGCCCTTTTCTCTAGCCAATCGTAGGATGAGGTCCCGATCTTGATAATTCAGAAGCTTCGCAATAATAGGCCGGGGCAGTGCCCCAACAGGAGGTTTCTGCCCTAGCGACCTGTGCGCCCTTTCCACCACAAACACCGCAGACAGGTGTGGATCAAATAGCTCGTATGACAGGTCGGTGATATAGGTTTCCATTGTAGATATTGCAGTCGTCTCCGGAATACCGGTATCGCAAAGATTATTGCCTCTTGATCTGGCTTCCAAATCGTCATTCTTAGCTCTCATAACACCAAGCAGTTTGTCCATATGTAGCAACTGTTCCTTCGTTTCAACTTGGAAGTCATGAAACTCAGTATGACGATTTTCCAGCGTATCCAGACGCGTCTCATGGGTTGCCACCTGCGATTTAACAGAGTCTAATTGGGAAGTCAGGGTATCCAGTTTAGTGTCAATGTTGCACAGACTTGATCGCATCTCCAACATAAGTGTCCGCAAATCCTCACCCTGATCCTCTGCATTGAGATCACGTTGACCCTCTGTCTGAGTTTCTGGCTCCGAGTCCGCATGTTGCGTGGAGCGCTTATGCTTAAAGGTCAGCTTCGGCTGCTTAGCATCCTGTTTGCCCATTTCGATTGTAGTTGACTAATAGCACGCGGAGAGGAACAATAAATGCACCCATAAGTCAGTGATATCAAGTTGTTGTCATTAATAGTGGTACACACGTTATGTAATGTTCCGCCTGTGAAGGACCACGGTATATGTGGGGAGTGCAGTTGTTTAAAGCCAATGTGCACCACGTACAGTAAAGCTGCCCAGGTGGGCACCACCTATGGACAAGGGCAGAGGCACAAGGTGGTGTAGCCTACAACAAAGCGTCACGAGTATTTCCCGGGGAGATGCTCTTACAGCACCTGGCTTGGCCCTCCATTCAGTACGGATTCGGCAATGCAGCACCCACCCACATATGGCAAGGAACAGGACAGGATCAACTAATGGAAGAGGTCCATCACAGGTAAGTAGTGCACACCACCGCCACACAGCAGCTTAGACCCAGCAGCCGCCCCAGCAGCAGACCACTCTCGATTCTTTTGCAACAACTCCTCCTCCAAAGGGCACAAACTCCTGTCCGCGTCACAGGCACGCAACAAAGGCGACCAGCAATTAATAAACAATCAGTTTCGTAATCTCAAGGGGCAGCCACTAGCCAAAACAGGTAAGGCGTTTCCAGGTGCTGGTGCCAAGTGTAGCCACCGATGTCCTCCAGGCAGTTAGGGACTGTCTCTTCAGCTCCAGGAAGTGTTCACTTTGCACCCACCGTGGAGTTCCACCGGCGGTGCTCACCGCGCATAGGCATTTATTCAGCTTCACTGAAGCGTGCTTTGCAATCAGCCCCAAGAGTGCACACAAAATGGCGGCCGCACACTTCGCTGCCCAATTTCAGTTATAGTCCGCAGATCCTCCACATGGCAGGCATAAAGAGCCGAAGCGCCTCGCCTTCTCCATAAACAAGCACCATCCCAGCCACTCGGGATCGCCAGCGCCTACCTTGTAATCGCGGCGCACCGTGGGACACCTGACAGCACCCCCGCCGGTCGCGTCGGCGTCTGGCGCTCACCGCAGTGCCCCGCACGTCCGCAGGCACTCTGGTCCGCTTTCCGCCTCCTCAAGCACTGGATAAAGCACACGCTGCAGCCGTTGTTCCTCCCGGGGGGGGCATTTGTCGCCAGAGCCGATCAAGCTCCGGCAGTGACGGGCAAAGCTCCTCCTCCCAAGCAAAGGCCGTGTGCAGCGAGGCAGCCCCGGCCTCGATTGAGATCACCGCCCGGTGGCTCACCAGCGTTAACCACAGGTGCCCCGCGACGTAGGTGTCGACTGGCCACAGCTGCGATCTTCATGTAGTGTTACGGGTAAGAGGGTCCTCCGCCAATGCCCCTCGTCGTCAGCAACGCTCATAGACGGTCTGGGCAGGCATTTGTCACCCCGAAGTGCAGGATAATATGCAGGATGATTTTCCGGCCAGCGGAGTACACTCAAGGAGCGGCCATTCCGCTGCTCAGCAGGCCATGCCTCCCGTTTCAATAAGTATTTATTGAATAGTGGTTATTCTCGTGTAGAATATATGAGCTGCGACAATCGTTAGACAGTAGCAGAGATATATGATCAGCATTACTACGAACTTGAGTAGATAATACAGTTCTACCATTGTACAATAAGTATGATAAAATACATGAATATTAAATGCAGAGATAAAAGTGCGTGTACTCCTACGATGACTATCTAGATGTACCCAAGTGTACCTAGCATGTGAGTAGGTCTATTGCCAAGAAACCCTCTAGGATTTAGTCGAACCCCATTTATCTGAAGTGTGAATGTAGGAGCCCTTCTTGGTTTCGAGTTGGACACCCCGCAAGGGCTGTTCAGACCACTATCAGCTGGGGCGTCTGCATGCAGGAGCCTCAGCGTCTCTGGTCAGTGTGTCGGCCTGGAAGTCTCAGTTCCCTCTGATTAATGTCAGCAAGGGGTGCTGTATTTATACAGAATGTATCTTAGAGCTCCTTTGTCCCTTGTCTCATGTATCAGCCATTGCTGGGTTTGAGGATGACATATGAGATTAACCAAGTGGTTAGATATGGTGGGGAAGGTGGTGTAGCCCCTGTCCTGTTTCCAAGAATCTTATGAATATTCATTCATACTGTGTGAGCTTACTGATAAAGCTATAGGTCACTGTTTTTTCGGAAAAACCCATCTTCTGCACCCAGGCCCAAAACTAGGTGAAAGGTTCAGTCCATAAAAGGCGTTCAATCCTTATAAGGTTCGTTAATGTATAATACGGGGAAGTAATGTATGTCACGGTGTATTGATATTACCTGGGCCTATATTGGGGTGCCTATATGACACACAACAAGACAACCCATCTTCAGTAGCAAAAGAAGCACATGTACATGGGTTAGTACGTGGTGCACGCAGTACTACCTGCAGCCTTCATACTGGGGCGAAACAGTACAGACAGCCCATCGGCTGAAGCAAAAGAAGCACATGTACATGGGTTAGTACGTGGTGCACGCAGTACTACCTGCAGCCTTCATACTGGGGCGAAACAGTACAGACAGCCCATCGAATGAAGCAAAAGAAGCACATGTACATGGGCTAATTCCTGGTGCACACAGAACTACCTGCAGCCTTCATACTGGGGTGAAACTGCACAGACAGCCCATCTTCTGAGGCAAAAAAGTACATGTACATAGGTTAGTACATGGTGCGCACAGTACTACCTGCAGCCTTCATACTGGGATTACACTTTACAGAAAGGCCATCTTCAGAAGCAAAAGAAGCACATGTACATGGGTTATGTTAGAACTGGGGGTCTCTAGTTGACAATGGTTTGCACCTTTGTCCAAATAAGGACCCTTGCTTCTAGTCAGGGTAAGGGGCTACACTGCTAAAATAACCCCTGCTGACCCTCTTGGTAGCTTGGCACAAGCAGCCAGGCTTATATCAGAGGCAGTGTGTAAAGCATTTGTGAACACATACAGTAATACATTGACAACACTACAGATGGACACCACACAAGTTGTATATAAAAATTAGTATTCTTTATATAGACTTAACACAAGACCCAAACGACAAAAATCCACAATACAATACTCAAAAATATGACTGTCAAATGGTAGAAAGTAGCTCAGTCCAATGTAGATGATACATGCAACACTTTCTTCTCAATGTACCTTGGATACGTAACGCAAAACAAACAAAAGGACCTCAGGGAAGGTGATGCGCCGTTCCTTACACTCAGGGGAGTGGATGCATCGTCCTTACTGCGGCGTAGAGGAGGGACGCGTCGCTTCCTTACCGCGTGGGGAGATGATGCGTCTGTTTCTTAATGTGATCCGATGCGACGCGCTGGTGCCTCGATGCGATGACGATCCGGTGCGATGAGACAAAATGGCGTCTTGCTTACGGTGCGACCATGTAGATGCGATACGTGCCCGCCGCGATTTGGTGAACTTTGGAGCCGCGACAGGCCCTTCGACACACTTCTCTGGTGATGCAACGGCGACCTCTGCAGCGGCGGCACACTTCTCCGATGATGCGATGCACTTCGGCGATGCGATGGCGACAGGGGCAGTGGCGGCATGCTTACTCGGCGATGCTACCGCAACTGCTGCGGCGGCGACACGCCTCTTTGTTGAGTCGCGCTTCCAGCTCCCAGCGACATGCAGTCTCTCAGAAGGCCCAAACAACAGCAGGCACTTCAATTCCCAGCAAGGGAATTTAGGGGTAGCTGGTTGGTGAAGTCTTGTATCCTAAGACTTCAGCAGGAGTCAAGCTCAATCTTCAAGCCCTTGGAGATTTTCTTCAAGATGATGCACCATCGAGGATCCCTTTCATAATTAGGGTTTCTTAGCCTGCGAGCGGTCTTCACGTATTCTTTCTGGTTTCGGATTCTAAAGGTTCCCAGGGTTTGTGGATTCCCCTGGAGAGGACCCAGAAATTAGCCAAAACTTTTTTTTTTTTTTTTAAAGTGAAAAAAGTGCTGCAGATGAAAGCATTTTTTTTCCCCTTGCAAATTGTATCAATGAAGGGTTTGTGGTGCTCAAATAACCATCTTCTCAGCTTTGAGGGACTGGCAGACTTTAGACAGAAAACCAACACTGTTTACAAAGTTTTGGCATTTTACTGGGAAATAGCCTATTTTTACTATTTTTTGGGCTTTCAACCTCCTTTCAGTTAATGGTAGAAATGGGTATAACATCAATAATGGATCCTGGAAAGCTGTACATTTCTGAAACCTAGACAGTTCTGAATTTAGCAAGGGGCCATTCAGATCCTTCAAGGGTTTATTATAGGAACTAACAGTTGAACATAAAAAGTATTGAAACTGAGTTGAAAACAACTGCCAACTGTGCCAACGTTTTAACCTGTAACTACTTCTAAGTATCACAGATTTTTTAAAGCAATACACCGTTACCTCTGCTAGACCATTTTGGTTGTGGGGATATATAGGACTTGTAGGTTCACCAAGAACCCGAGTAACCCAGAGCTAATAACCGAGCAGCGTCTTTCAAAGGTTTTTCATTGTGTGCGGGGTATGTAGCAATTCATTTGGTAAAATATAAAGAGTGAAAAATAAGTACCAATGAAACCAGTATATTTCAGAAATGGGAGCAAAATATACAGTTTAGAAGCAGTGGTTATTTGCACATCTCCAAAATGATGGGTACTCATGCAAGCACGCGAATTAGAGGTCCATTTTCAAAAAGACTTGCTATACAAAGTGTCTTACATTTGGAAAGCAGAAATGCAAAGAAAGTCAATTGGTAATAACACTTGTTCTACTATTCTGTGTTTCCCATAGTCTCCCGATAAAAATGGTACCTCATGTAGGCAAGTAGGATCTGCTTCTTATGGTTACCCCTACTTTTCGCAGATGTCTCACTGTTTTTGAGCTAGTCTGGCTGGGATCCTGCTAATCAGGACCCCAGTCTATCTGCTTTCTCCCTAAATTGGTTATGTATGTACTTTAGGTACACTCCAGATTGGATACTGGGGTACCCTTATAAGTCCCTAGTATATGGTACACCATGTACTCAGGGCATAGGTACCCCAGAGGCCTCCCAGGGGCTGAAGCATGTATTGTGTCACCCCTGAGAGGCCATTCAAAATGACAGCACAGGACTGCTAGCTACTGCAGCCTTTGTAAGGTGGTGTAGGCACCCCTTACTGAGATATAGGTTCCCTATATCTATCCAAAATCACTACACACATAAATGTATCAGTCACCCCTATGGCAGGCCTTAACAATCCTGAAGGCAGGGTGCTGTGTTTTGTGTGAAAGGGTGCCCCTGCATGAGTAGGGCCCCTCTGTAGCCTTCGGAAACCATTTTATGGGGTTGTCTGTGATGCAGCCAAACCATATTTACTTAAGTGAATTATAACCTCCCGGTAAATTCTAACTTTGGAGCGGCTGCACAGAAACATGTTGTGTTTGGTGTCAAATACCTTGGAATCATACCTCCACACCAGTAACTGGTGTGGGAGGTATGATTCCCTCTCCTAGAGGGACATGTTTGGATCACCGGTATACCTGGTACCAGCTTTCTCGACCAGGGCATCACAAAATAGATGCTGCCAGCCACAGACACTGGTCTGCCCTCCTGCTGCTGAGCCAAGCTGGAGCAGAGGAAGGCATGACAATAGGTTTAATGTCACAGGAAGGTGTGACCACCTCCCAGACAGGCTTTAGTGTATTGGGGCTGGGTGGGTGAACTCTGGGAGAGCCAGAAAGTCTGCACTGGAGGCAAATTTGGCGTCCCCATGCAGAGTCCAGCTCAAACTGGTTGCAGGAGCCATTTACTCCTGCTCTGGCGTGAAACTGGACAAAGGATATGGGTGTAACCACCCCTCTGTCCTGCCCGTCCCATAGGATGGTCCACAGAGTCAGTCCCACCACTTCCTTGGGTATAAAGTAGGAAACCTGATTACAGGACTTTGGATTTTACCTGAACTAAACTCTTCAAAGAAGATACCACGTACTTTGACCTTCCAGACACTCTGGCTAACTGAAGAATCTCCCATGTAGTAACAGAGTTACTCCCCTGCCCTAGCAGGCACCTTAAGCACGACTGACCAGTTACATCTACCGAGCTCCTGAGGACTCTGAAGATTTCTGCAACATAGGAGGTGGGTCCTTGAAGGTCACTGAGGTTGATCTGCCCTCTCAGCAATTCTGAGGCCAGTATCCCTCGTGGGGACTGCGTGACCCGAACCCCTGTGCACCACGTCTTTTTGCAACTGCACATACTTCCCGGTGGTTCCCGGATTTGTGCATTGGACTCCGTGTAGTCCTGACCCCAAGCAGTAAATCCACGAAGATCTCCGGCCTCCCTGCACCGAGTGCTCCATGGGCTGGCACTTCGTAATTCTCTTGAAGGTCTCCTCGCGATCCCTGGTCCGTTGGCCTGTGGGTCCTGGCGAGGGTCATCTTGATTGTTCTTGGGCTTCCCTGTTTGCTCCAGACATGCCCTGCCTCTCCCTTGATTGGGGAGTCCCCTGGACCTTGCTGGTCCACACCATAACCTGCTTCGACTTCCTGCGTGGGTTGCATTTGCCAAGGCTTGTTGGTGCTCCAGCCAGACACCGACCCCTCAGCACTAAATATCCTTTGTGGGACAGCTCCCCTCCAGCTTCTGGTTGTACTCTACATCTCCTGGTCCTCGTGGCTGCAGAGTCAAGCATCCCGTCTTCGCACCTGAAGCACCCGACATCGGTGGGCATTCGACTACCGAGTCCCTGGTCACCTGAGGTGACCCAGACTCTGTCCCCTCTGCTTTCAGGTTCTTCTCACCCAGAATCCAGGCTTAGATTTCACCGGACACTTTTCATCTTCCCGGCAGCAGGACTTCTCAGCATGCCATTGAAAACGACAAAGGTTTCCAACACCTCTTGACCCCTATGCACCCGGCTTCCCTGGGCTAGGTAACATGGGTACCTCGGTACTCACAAGGGTGCTGGCCTTAGAACCTTCTATGTTCCAAAGGGTTTGCTTGAAGTCCTCTCCGAAGTGTCCTTAAACTGTAATTTTTGCAACTGTGACATTCCCATAGAGTTGTATGGACCCCGCGTCCATGTTCACACACTGCACCTGTCCTCCGTGGGGTTCCAATCTACTCACCTGGGGTGGTTCCTTGGGGTCCCAGTGATTCTACATGCTCTAGGCACTACTTCTACTGAAGCCATTTGTTTAGGTTATGGTTCGGTCTCCGCCTCTAGCCCGGTGTGAATTGTGCTATTTACTGTCGTTCTATTGCTATTATATTGTGTACTTTATATTTCTAGTCTCGTGTGGAGACTAGTAGAGAGTGTTTAGTAATAAATACATCTTTTTTTATAATAACACTTGTGTGGTTCTCCTTTCATTTGATTACGCAGGAGGTTCTACTCTGGTAAAACAAGCTGCTTTACATTCCTTCATGACTAAGCATTAAAGCTGCTCTCCACAGCTACCACTAGGATAGCTTTCTAAAGGTTATCTTTGACCTTGAACATCATGAGGGTCGTTTGGACTGATACAAGGTGCCCACTTTAATTTGTGGACAGCATATACCAGGCCAACTTCTCACACCTCACTTGTGTGGGTAGGCCTAGTTACTGCGACAGGAAATGGCCCAACACTCAACATGGACACATCACATTTTTCCAGTGAAAATTTACCCTTTTTAGGTCGAGGACTACCGGTCTGCCGAAAGGCAGAACCGGAAGTCGGAGATTTAATGACTTGGAGAAGAGGGGCTTGAACCCGCCCCTCTTCTCCCCTGTTCTCCATTGGCTGGCCTCGTAAATGCTGGCCAGCCACTGGAGAAGAGGTCAGTCATTCCAAACAGGCCCCGTCCTTTTCGGATCGGGGGGCGTGTTTTTTGCGAGAAGTCTCAGGGAGGAGACAACAGCAAAACACGCCCCCGAATCCGAAAAGGACGCATTTCTGCTCTGCCTCGGACTCACCAGCCACCACTCAAGTGAGCTCGTCCTGTCTTAGAAACGAGCCTCCGTCCCACACGTCATCGGTGCGGCCGCCTGGGAGCAGGGAAGATAGCTGTGAGTTTAATGAGACCAATTTAGATAAGGTCTTTTCACTCCTCAGAATGCTCGGCCTCAGGCGTCTCTCTGGCAGCCTCGCGTGTCAGGAAGAGTCACTCAGCTGCAGCCGGGGAAGTTTGAGTGAACTATTTACATCCCGACTGCTTTGAAGAGACCGACCTGCAAACGAGACCTTTTCGTCTCAAAGATAGAATATCGCACCCCCTTCCTGCAGACATCGCCCGACCCCCAGCCCATGTCACCTGAGCGCCCGCAGGCACCGCAGCTGACAGGACGTGCAACCTATCTACTGGCCTCAGGAGGATGAAAGGCTTAGTGTATGCAGACTGGGCCTCGAACCTCCATCGAAGGACACTAGTGGCTCCCTGAATCCTCTCCCCCTTCGGGTCAGAGCCACCACAGCCTCGCCCCCCACCACCACCCCCAAGCGACCGTCCGCTCCCCAGCCACCCACGCAAACCCCCTCCTACCTCCCCCCCCCCCATCATCATCCCTCCTCAGACAAGCCCTCCCGTGCGCCACCCTAGGCCCCGTGGCCTCGTAGCCACTGGCGACGAGCTGTACACAGTTAATTTGCATCGGATGGATGCAAGGCCGGGGAAGAAATACTGGTCCTGCACCCGCCATCCCCATCCGAGGAACCAGCGGGTCCCCGAATCCACTCCGCATGCAAAGCAAAGCTAGCCCGGCCTTCAACCCGAGGGCGGAGCACCGACAACCCTGCCCCCATTGTCCCACCGGCCTATCGCCCAATTGTGCCAGCCACTAGGCGACGACTCCCCTCCCCCCCCCCCCCCCACTCGATGGCACTGCATCCTCGCTCCCTCTTGCACCCCATCGCGCTGTGCCACGGGTATCCCGGTGTCAAAGACGCAGCAAAACACCAGCTTGGGCAACAAAAAACGTTATTCCTTGCACCAGTTGAATTACGGCGGCACCCTACTTGCAACCACTATATTCAAGCCAAAAGCGCTTCATCTGCGCCCCCCCATCAAGGCGCCACCGTGCTCGTGCTCTGCACAGCATGACGGGAGGCCGACCTTTCTTGTAGCTCCGCCGGATATCGAACAACTTGCCCAGGACCACCGGATACCAGTCCACACCAAAAAATCCGCACCTTGTCCAACTGGCCCAAAGTTGACAGTTTTTGCCCACACCGCCCGTCGCTTCCCCCTGGGATCCCGATCTTGCCTACTATTGCCTGCTTAATAGCATTCCGATCCTCGTTTCGCAACCTCCACAGTGAGCCTCCAGCCCTCCGAGAAACTGTCTCCCTTCCCACTCGTCACCCCTGCAACCAACCTTCCTGCACCCCTTCGCGTGCCATGTGACTTTCACACATTACCCACTTATGGAAATTTGTGCCGACATTCCGGCCATCCTACATTAAATCTTCTGTACTGCTTCTCATCCTTCACAGCTAGTGACATGTTAGTAGGCCGATCCCATCCCGGTAAAAACATCCATCCTCTCTGAATTGTGCTTAAATTGCCGCTAAGCCCTTTCCCAGTATTTGCTCAGACATGACTTGCTTGAGAACGCCCCTCCCAAACACTTCAAAGCGACCCGATCGTGCGCCCCCTCCCCATCACGCCTCATTTCGGACATTCTCAGGCAGTTCTCTGACTTTCAATTCCCCAAACTCATAATGCCTCCCCTCTTCCTTTCACCCAACTATCCCATACCGCCTAATCCCCAGAACAACACCCTTGTCCCTCTCGCGTCGCCTTGCTTTCATTTTCGAATTCTGCCCGCTCCTCCGGCGATCTTCTCCGCGCCCGAATTTCATTCCGGCTTTAAATTTTTTGTAGTTATTAAGAGGTCAAAGCAATGACAATGCCAGTCATTGCGTGCATTTTTAACACCGCACCAACCCTAGATCGGCAATTAAGCAGCTCCCGCTGACCTCTGCAAACCTTCCTTTGTCACCAACCTTCACAAATGTGCTTCGAGGAGGAAATACACCCTTGGGTGGGGACCTCGCTAGACGAGCCACTGTGCGCTCTCCGGCCAATAATTGGTGAAAGGTGAGTTAGACGAATACATTAATACCCAGAAATATCCTGTAACGAATTCCTTTAACACTTTATTAATGCCCCATAACGTTCTTGTCGTTTATTAACCATTTCAGTTGTAATATTAATACCCCGCCAGCTGCCCCACACATCTCTCCCACCCTCTCCCCTGGGCAACGGCACCTCATCCCTTTCAAGGCCCACTGTTCCCTGAACCCCCCCCCCCCCCCTCACCTCACACTCTGTAGCAGCAGCACCTCTCTTCTTCTCCTTACAAATTTCCCAGGAGAAAGAGGGCCTTGTGCCCGGTGCCCACCTTTAAATACCCCTGCCTCCCTCACACATTCCTACCCTAGATTTACGGCTGATCTGGGCCAGCCCTACTACCAGCCCTATCTTATGGTGTTCCTGCTTCCTTCTCTCCCCTCCCTTATCTCTACCCAATCCGGTCCTTGGTGTTCGGGCTCTGCTCCCGGGGGTGGCCTCCACTGAGGCCCCCGGTCCCGCCACTATCACCCTCCCTCTGGGGAGTGGGGGGCCGAACCAAGGGGCATTGAAGAGACCGACCTGCAAACGAGACCTTTTCGTCTCAAAGATAGAATATCGCACCCCCTTCCTGCAGTCATCTTCACTAGGTGACGTCGGTGTTTTACTGTGGCTCTCTGGCCCAATCAAAAGACGCCGATCTATTCCGAGAATGCATTTTGTAAGAACTGAAACACTTTCCGTGCCCATGCCATACAGGACCGCCCCACCGTCAGTCTGCCCGTCTGTCTGTCTGTCTATCTATGTACTAAATGCACACACCGCTTAGAACTCTGTGGCTTTGATTCCCAACTTCTCTCTGTTTACCTTCTTTTAACTGTCTGTCGGTCTCGTTTTTCTCCTCCTTCTCTCTCTGCCTCTCTTTCCTTATGTAGCCCCCTCTCGATTTCTTCGACTCTGTCTTTTTCTATCTCTCTATCACTTTCTCTATGTAAGGCTGTCTCTCTCTCTTCTTGCTCACTTTTTCTCCCCCGTCGTCTCTTTTTTTTTAACATTGCTTAATACTGTTTAGTTACTTTTGTAAAAGGGAAACTGTCATCTAACCCTTACCTTAAATATTCCGTACCCCAAAAACATCCAATGGGTTGCTCACATCTTCCTCGAAGTATCCGCATCTAAAGAATGGATACCAGTCCTTAATTTACCTAACTGCTGTCTGTGTGTAGCATTACATTGAGTGCGTCTAAACATAAAAAAACAAGTTAGCATGTAAAATACCAACATGACGTGTTCCTTTCTGTTTCAATCCCATTCTTAAGGAAACGTTGAATGAAGTGAAATGGGAAGCGCCCGTGGGCGCCACATATATTCCAAACATAAGTTAGGAAATCTGTTATATAAGTTTGCACTGGTGGAAACAAACGCCGTCAGTCGGAGTTCCCTTCTGATCTGCCCACCCCTTCTTTCCCCAGAGCCAACGGAAAACAAGCATTTACAATGCAACGGTCTCGGCATTGTTAAAGTTAGAGCTATTGGCATTGCTCATGACAATGCCGTTTCTTTAAATGTTTTAAAATCAAAAACATAAACAAAAATAATGTCATGAGCAATGCCAATAGCTCTAATTTTACCAATGCCGAGACCATTGCATTGTAAATGCTTGTTTTGCAATGTGCCGAGCTGTGAACTTAGGACCCTAGCTCAGCCAGCACCTAGGGAAACCTAGCAAACCTATTCATTTTTAAAAACTAGGCACCCGGGGAAAACCAGGATAGGGTGACTTGTGTGGCTCTCACCAGGTTAACTTCTTTGTAAACCTCAAACTGTCAAAAAACCTACATTTTCCTCACATTTCTGTGATGTAAAGTTCTGGAATCAGTGAGGAGGCACAAACTTACAACTACCCCACATTTACCAATTTCTCCCGATAAAAATGGTACCTCACTTGTGTGGTTAGGCCTAGTGCCCGCAACAGGAAACATCCCAAAACAAAACTTACTTTTAGTACTTACTTGCAGTGAGTGCGAGATCTATAGAAAGAGCTCCTCGTTTCTTGTATACAGGCGAGTAACCATAGAGTGTGGTAGAGAGGTAGTGTTACCCCTCTCTACCATAGAGCACAAATTGGCGCCAAAGGTCAGCGTTCTTGCTAACGGACCTCTGATGCTCTTGATGGAGCAGGTAAAACAACATGTTGTATACCATCTCTATTTCTGCATGAAAATACTAATGACGTAATCATTTTACATATTAACCTGTATTAACTGTGTGCCGTGATATACTAACCAATAAAGTGCACCTTGATAAACACAAATTACACGCGGGACTATTTGCTATTTGCATGGCAGAATAACTTTAATGACTAACTGTGGTACGCATATTAACAATAGAAGGCGTGGTGATAGAAATTGCATGATTTGTGTTGCTTTGGTGATGTTTTGCGTTCCTGTTGGGACCAAATGGTGAGTATTATTGCTTTAACTGTCCCTATAAGCCAGGAAAATACTAATAAATAATGGGATTAGTGTGGGTTTAAACATTAGAATCTTTATTTCCGTATATTAATTATATCTTATGTTTGTTTTGCTTAGGTTGGCATTCGGGCCTACCAAGCCATGGTATTCAAAATGGAGTTCGGAAGTGGCCACCGTCTTGAGAGCGCGATGTCTACTGAGCAGACTCAGATGGCTCCGAAGATCTTCAGGCATCCTCAATTCAAAGCACAGTGTTCCTAGTCAAGGATAGGAACGTGGAGGACTGCCAGATTTTAGTCAGTGTAAACGCCCCAAAGGAACAATAACTACCTATAACGGAAGGTCAACATGTCAATACATCGGACCTTTTCGCATGAAAACTGTATGAGCTAAGAGAATGACAAAGCAAATTTTATGAGAACCCCGGAATACGAGAAATAAAGGACCATATTGCAACTTTAAAGGGATCTACCAATCGCAAAACGTTCCCAATTCAGTAAATGTTCCACGTTCCCCAGAATTTGTTATAAAAGGATAGTAGAATAGGGAGTAGGTTAGTGCATTCCGGAGGGGTGTCCCGAATTTGTGTGATCAACTTGCTTGCACGATTGATTGGTCCTTTGGATATCTTTGGGACTGTGCCGCGCTGAGCAAAGGAACTTTTCGGACTTGTTGAGTTTTGGCCCGCATTCGATTGGGACGATTTATCAAAAGGATTTGAGTTATGCAGAGCTAACAGAATTAGAGAAAAGAGCCCCGATAGCAAGACTAGATAAATATAAATGTCATGCTAAATTGTGTTGAATAATAAATTTGAACTTTGTTGACCGAAATGCTAATTATGCAACTGAAAGCAAGTAATTAGATAAACTAAACATTGATTAACAGAGAATGAGTTTGTGGTTCTTTAAGTAGTACAAAATAAGGATTCGAAAGCTTTAATGTGTTTTAGCTGGTTCTAGATCACCATTAACCAGTCCAACTAATTGGTCCGTCGACCAAGTGGTGGAGTGCCTTGATGTTAAGGTTAGGATCCTATAAGTATTGATGTAAATATGTATACATTGTAAAAAGTTTCCCTTCCCTATAGGTAATAAGGTACCCCCACATGTCCAGCGGATTCCTCATCCTCCTGCGTGCGGATTCGAGTGAGAAGTGTGAGTGTTGGTGTTATGGGCCCCACCAATGAATGCGTGCGCGAATGAATAAGTGTGGTTGACGGACCTGTGACGCAGGGAGGATATGTAAATTTGCCCCTTTCTGCTGGATCAGTTTTTCTGGTAGCAGAGTTATGGTTTTATTGTATTGGTTTGGTGATTATTGACTATTGATGATAGAATGATTGATTGATTATTGATTTATGTTCTAACATCCTATGTTGAGTCGCGTCACGTTTTATGTTGTTTTTGAAGACTTCCGGGATGTAGGAAGTTGGATGCCCTGTAGGTACACGGGGAAAACGTGTGGCAAGTGAAGTCGAACGGAGTATTTTCTTGTTGCCCTGTAGGTACACGGGGAAAACGTGTGACGATTGGAGTCGCACAACGCATTGTCTGGGTTCAAATTGGTAACATTGTCGTGTGTTATCGGTAGGGACATTTTCTGTGTGAAAGTGGTGTATGGATAGCGAAGGCCACTTGTGAAATTTCAGTCTTAAGAACAGGAGTCAATTGTGAGCTCTGATTACGCTTATCACTGGAAAGGTAATAGGTCTCCCCTAAGCTTGTAAGAAGGGTAAAGTAGAGGGAAGTGCTACTTTATCGACGAGTGAAATAATTCTGTGGAAGGGCAGAGGTAAGCGCTGCTCTCGAGAAATACAGAATTCTTGTATATATGGACTACACTTTCCATATGAATGTGTGTAAGTGAAATAGCATTCGGTTTTATCGTGAAAGTCTGGCCTTAATTCTCAGAAGCATTGTAGTCTCCACATGTGTTTTATCCCCAGAGAAACGGTTAGCCTTTGCTTGTTAGAAGGGTAAAGTAGAGGGAAGTGCTACTTTATCGACAAATGGAATAATTCTGTGGAAGGGCAGAGGTAAGCGCTGCTCTCGAGAAATATTGAATTCTTGGGTAAAAGGTCAAAACTATTTCTTTGATTTAGCGAAACGGACAATGGTGGTGTTTTTAAGTCGTTACTAACAGATATTGAGTGAAAGAACGTGAAGAAAGTTTGCCAATACATTTTGTAAAGGAGGGGTCAGCAGAAGCAGGAGTAGTGAGAAATGCTGACATCAGGAAGACCGCGCTGGGATTGGCCAGCTGTTAATTTGCGTGAGCGCTCAGGATTGGTGCGTTAGTGTGAGTCGTGCTGGGATTGGAGAATTACAGTGTGACGTAAATGCTCCGGATTGGTGCGTTAGTGTGAGTCGCGCTACGATTGGATAAGAACACAGAATTGTCGTAGAGGAAAGCTAGTGATACAGGATAAAGAGAATGATGTATTACGATCCACCAGAGAAAGAGAAAAAATCATGGTTTGTAAAAATCAAGAACTTATTTAAAAAGGATAAGCCAATTGTGACTAGGGAAGGACAGATACTTCCCCCACAGAAATCACCCGCATCCTTTATGGCGGCAAAATATGGGTATCATTCGTGCATTTGGTTAGATAATTGGGTGAAATATACCAAAGAAGATGGAGTATTAGCATTCCCATGAAATGGCTCTTTTAGTTTATCGGTATTAATGAATTTAAGAGAAAGGATGATGAGACTAGAACCGAAACTTGGACTTACTCAGTTTGAAGCTTTGACGGAATGGGAAGATGAGATGTATGAAAGGGAGCGACAGCGGAGTGGCGGAAGGTATAGATACATGTTTGGGAAACCGTGTGAACAGGAGAGTCATGATGACAGGATGAGGAGATGGCAGAGTGCAAATATGGCTGATGGGATGTTCAATATGAGAAATGCTGAAGAGACTAGTAGTAGAAAGGGTACAGAAAAGAGAAACAATGTAGGGCCAGAAGGCTACAAGTATGGTGTGAATGAGTCGGAGGATGATGTACTCGAGGACATGTTCTATAAAAATCCTCCCCCGTACCAACCAAATTCTACGTTGCTGACGCCAAGTGCGCCAGTAAAAGAGGCACCAAGAAATAAGAATTTTGAGCCAACACCACCTGATTTAGGGAAAAATAATCCCTTTAGGGAATCTGAAAATACACCGCCCGTTAGGATGGCAAATGAAAACTCAGCTGAATTAGCTAGAACTACCCTGGAGTTAACTGAAAAGATTAGGGAATGGACCAAAAATATAGAAGCCGTAACTGTTCCTGTAACAATAGGACCAGTGATGCCTGTCTTTGATAAGCAGAAGGATAGTGAACATTGTCTAACGAACCCTTACAATAGTAATAAACAAACTGAAACGGGGAAAAGGGATTCAGGAGAAAATCCATGGGGAAAATTGGTGGGAACTTCTGAGTTAAGTACTCCTAAAAATTTGACAGTGAATCAAAGTTCAGCAAGTAAAACATTGATGACAATAGAATTGGCACCAGAATCCCTAGACAGGAGTCTAGAGCGAGTAAGAAACAAAACAATCCCTGTAGGTCCCACTTCTGATGAACTAAGTGATTGGTTAAGGAGCCTACAGCGAAGAGATGCCGAACCTCGACCTTTAGATGTGTCGAAATTAAAAATAACTTTGGAAGAATTGATAGTAGGGACTATTCCCACAGAAAAGTTAAAAGCATATCAGGATGTAGAGCTAATATTTCTATGTAAAAGTATAACATGGAGGGCGAGAAGTTTCCATGAGAAATTGGAAGAAGTGGGGAGTAAAATGGGTATTGATTTTGAGAGAATAAAATCGTTACAGAAACCTTACAGAGTAGACTTTGCTGAAAAAGACATTGAGAATTTGAATACCGCAGGAAGATTAACTCAAATAAAAGAATTGATTGTTTTGCTAGGGAAATGGGGCGATGTAGATGAATGGAAGAGCAGGTGATTTTAGAAAAGAGACGATGCAACAGACAAGGCCTTTTCAGCTTTCCCAGTAAGAGAAAAAGAGACAGTGGTAAAAATGTCCTGTGAGGGAAATCCCAGGAGGGGGCTATGTGCATGGTCCTTGGACTAGGCAGGACATTTTATCATTTACAAATGACTTTCCCCGACTTCGCGAGAAGCCGGTGGAATGGTACTGGCAGGTAGATAGGTTTGTTAAATTATCAAAAGTACTATGGATAGATTTGAATGGTCTATTTGACATAATTGTGCCAGCAGATCTATGGGCAGAATGTAAAATGACAGTAGGTTGGTCCACTCAGGAATACCCTAGAGATCCTAAAACAGGTGCCCCGGATCCAGACGTAATGAGAAAATAGGAACAGGTAGTTACCTTCTTGAAAAATAAAGTACCTCCAAAAGAAACTGATTGGGTAAAAATTGATAGAACTCACCAAGAAGTAAAATAATCTGTAAATGCCTATTATGAGAGATTGTTATTGGCTTTTAAACAATACAGTGGTGATGAAAATTTGAGTGACAAAGATTTAACTCATTTTGTATATCGATTTGTGTACGGGTTGCGACCTGAAGTAAGCGAAATGATAAAACAGCATACTGTGGATTGGCAAAATAAAAAGATAGACGAAGTACTGAGGCATGCAAAGGACAGATTAGTTTAGACGAAGCTAAATAGAAGTGGCCATGTCATAACTGCGGAAAGGTAGGGCATTGGAAATCCGTGTGCAAATTACCCCTGAATGCTAGTGGCGATAATGC
This sequence comes from Triturus cristatus, assembly GCF_964204655.1. Taxonomy (NCBI): domain Eukaryota; kingdom Metazoa; phylum Chordata; class Amphibia; order Caudata; family Salamandridae; genus Triturus; species Triturus cristatus. The sequence continues at coordinate 1,694,865,169 of NC_140591.1, forward strand.
ATCATTAAATCCACAGGTGCAGAATGAGGTGAGTTGTCAACCACAGCGAAAGCAGCAGGTTGTTGCCCAACAGTGTCAGGTGCCAAAACCACCTTTTCCACAGAGCGTAAACCCACAGAGATACAGTAATGAGTATTGGCTGCAACGCAATGAGAGTGATTCAGAAGAGAGTTATTGACGGTGCCGAGGAGAGGAAGAAGAGTGCGTATTTGGCACAACTCTGGAAGTAGACCAGACAGGCCCTTTTGTGGACGGAAAGATAAATTATGAAAACATTACTTTCCTAATAGATACTGGTGCTACTCGCTCAACTGTTAGATCAGCTGACGTTAAAAATCTTCCTATCTCGGATGACACAATCCAAGTAGTTGGAGTCTCAAACAGACAGATAAAAACGTATCTTACTGAACCAGTTCAGGTTAAATTAGGGAAATTTTCCGACATGCACCGCTTTGTCGTATGCGACACCAGCCCTGTAAATTTGTTAGTGAGGGATTTGTTGTGTAAGATGAATTGTATGATCTTCTGTACTCCTGATGGCATAGCTTTTGAGACTCCTGACGAGGATGTACTGTACAAAATGACCATGGCCAATATGGAACCCGAGATTACTGAGGCATTTGCTGTATTTGACCCAGAAGAATTGCCTCAGGAATTAAAGAAAACGGTGAAAACCGAGGTATGGGATTTCACGGGAGAAGACATGGGACTAATGAGAAATGTAGATCCCGTAAAAATTATTGTGAAAGAAGGAATAAGTTACCCAAAAATTCCACAGTATAAATTGACACCCGAAATAATTGCAGGAGTTACTCCTATAATAGACAAAATGATTAAACAAGGTATTTCGAGAGAGATAATGAGCAGCCCATGTAATTCACCGATTATAGGTCTGAAAAAGCCTAACTGAACTTTTAGGATAGAACAAGACCTGAGAAAAGTGAATAAAATAGTTGTATCATGTTGTCTCATCGTACCAAACCCTTCTGTGATTCTATACCAGATTCCTCATGATGCAGAATGGTACACAGTCATTGATCTGTGTCATGCTTTCTTTTCCATCCCATTGCACCCTGACAGCCATCAGATTTTTGCGTTCCGGTTTGGCGAACGTACTTTGGCATGGTGCCGAATCCCACAGGGGTATACAGAAAGTCCATCGATATTCAATCAGATTCTGAAGAAGTTCCTAGAAGATTTGAAAATGCCCGAAAGTTCAGTACTAGTCCAATATATCGATGACCTACTGGTGGCATCGAGAACTCGAGAGGCCGGTGTAGTGGATACTGTTGCGTTGCTGAATTATTTAGCGGATGGAGGACTTAAGGTATCCCCATCAAAATTACAATTTTGCCAAAGAGAAGTACAGTATTTAGGCCATAAAATTGAAAAAGGGCTGAGAAAGGTGACTGCAGATAGGATCAGGATAATCAAAGGAATGAGAGCACCAATGACTCAAAGAGAGGTAAGAATGTTTCTTGGAATGGTTGGGTATTGCCGTCGGTGGATCAGCAACTTCTCACTGATTGCAAAACCTCTGGTACGACTGACAAAGAGTAATGTGAAAGACCCCTTTGAATTGAATAAGGAGGAATTGAAGGCTTTCAAACAATTAAGAGACGGTTTGTGTGAAGCCCCAGCTCTTGGCATGCCTGACTATGAAAACGAGTTTGAGCTCTATTGCAGCAAGAGAAATGGGTGTGCACTTTCTGTGCTGGTATAGAAACATGGAAAATTGAGGAGACCAATTGCATATTTTTCAGCTATACTAGATCCGGTAGCTGTGGCATTACCTGGTTGTTTAAAAGCTGTAGCGGCTACCTGTAAGAGCCTGGAACAGAGTGAAGGAATTGTGATGGGATACCCTGTGAGAGTATTTGTGTCTCATGACGTGGCGATCCTTTTAACTACGAGTCGCACCCAGTTACTGCCTATCCTCATTCCCTGCCCCACCCATTCTTTCTACCTCATCTGACCCAGGGGTCTTTCTAAGGTCATCTAAGACTAACACCTCTGTAAGGCGTTGAGCATTGGCGTTTCTCCCTGTCCTTAGCTTTCTAGAGGCAATATCCATACCTCTATCACTATTTTATAGGTGTGAGTGAATGCCATGATACATATAGAATCATGTGAGGATGGGGATTTAAAGGAGGAAATGATCCGGTATTCCCTGGATTATATTTTATCTGTGGGAACAAAGCTTATTATCAACTACCGGATCATTGGTATTGCACATGTTACCTAGGTCTGGTCTTCCCAAAGATATTTCATGTGGGAAGGGGAAAAGATGGTGCGCATGAGATAGGTAGACAACTAAAGAAGGAGGGAAAGTTGGTCAGAAATTATAGGGAATATTTTTGGAGCACTGATACCAGCCGTTGGAATATCTCTGAATGCACACAGAATTAGAAAATTGTCTACAGTAGTGGATCGCTTATCGACAGGCACTGCTGGAGGGTTCTTGCTGGTAAATATCGAAATGGTTGCCATGAGAGCCATGATAATGCAGTATCGACTTGCCCTCGATATCATTTTGGCAAAAGAGGGAGGAGTCTGTGGAATGCTGAAAGTGCAACATTGTTGTACTTATATTCTTGACGAGAGTCATGATTTAAGAAATGTATTCGAAATATTACGGATTTGCATGAGGAAATTGTTCCATTGGAGGTTGAGAGTGTTTGGGAGAAGATTGGGAAAGGATTTTCTACTATTAAAAATGTTCTGATAAAATTAGGTGGCTCATTTGTAGGTAAGATTCTAATTCCAGTAAATTGTTTGATAATATTATTATTAATACTGAGGTTAGGATGTGTATGTATAAAAAGAAGAAAATTACAAAATAAAAGAAAAAGAGAAGTCGCTAAGAAAAGAGAAAGAAAGAAAGGAAAGAAATAGGAGACATAGAACTGGAAGAATGGAAAGAAAATATGTATAAGAAAACAAGAGAGGATGAGACGGGGGAAACTATAATGTGACGTAACAAACTTAAGAGAACTGAATTCATTTCCGTACATTTTTTTATCAAAATTTAGTGGAATTTATGGTGATATTAAAAATCACCAAAGGGGGGATTGATGGAGCAGGTAAAACAAAATGTTGTATACCTTCTTTATATCTGCATGAAAATACTAATGACGTAATCATTTTACATATTAACCTGTATTAACTGTGTGCCGTAATATACTAACCAATAAAGTGCACCTTGATAAACACGAATTACACGCAGGACTATTTGCTATTTGCATGGCAGAATAACTTTAATGACTAACTGTGGTACGCATATTAACAATAGAAGGCGTGGTGATAGAAATTGCATGATTTGTGTTGCTTTGGTGATGTTTTGCGTTCCTGTTGGGACCAAATGTGGAGTATTATTGCTTTAAATGTCGCTATAAGCCAGGAAAATACTAATAAATAATGGGATTAGTGTGGGTTTAAGCAATAGAATCTTCATTTACGTATATTAATTATGTTTTATGTTTGTTTTGCTTAAGTTGGCATTCGGGCCTACCAAGCCATGGTATTCAAAATGGAGTTCGGCTGTGGCTACCGTCTTGAGAGCGCGATGTCTACTGCGCAGACTCAGATGGCTCCGAAGATCTTCAGGCATCCTCAATTCAAAGCACAGTGTTCCTAGTCAAGGATAGGAACGTGGAGGACTGCCAGAATTTAGTCAGTGTAAATGACCTAAAGGAACAATAACCACCTATAACGGAAGGTCAACATGTTGATACATAGGACCTTTTCGCATGAGAACTGTATGAGCTAAGAGAATGACATAGCAAATTTTATGAGAACCCCGGACTATGAGAAATAAAGGACCATATTGCAACTTTAAAGAGTTCAGCCAATTGCAAAACGTTCCCAATTCAGTAAATGTTACACGTTCCCCAGACTTTGTTATAAAAGGATAGTAGAATAGGGAGTAGGTTAGTGCGTTCCGGAGGGGTGTCCCGAATTTGTGTGATCAACTTGCTTGTACGATTGATTGGTCCTTTGGATATCTTTGGGACTGTGCCGTGCTGAGCGAAGGAACTTTTCGGACTTGTTGAGTTTTGGCCCGCATTCGATTGGGACGATTTATCAAAAGGATTTGAGTTATGCAGAGCTAACAGAATTAGAGAAAAGAGCCCCGATAGCAAGAATAGATAAATATAAATGTCATGCTAAATTGTGTTGAATAATTAAATTTGAACTTTGTTGACCGAAATGCTAATTATGCAACTGAAAGCAAGTAATTAGATAAACTAAACATTGACTAACAGAGAATGAGTTTGAGATTCTTTAAGTAGGAGAAAATAAGGATTTGAAAGCTTTAATGTGTTTTAGCTGGTTCTAGATCACCATCAACCAGTCCAACTAATTGGTCCATCGACCAAGTGGTGGAGTGCCTTGATGTTAAGGTTAGGATCCTATAAGTATTGATGTAAATATGTAGACATTGTAAACAGTTTTCCTTCCCTATAGGTAATAAGGTACCCCCACATGTCCAGCGGATTCCTCATCCTCCTGCGTGCGGATTCGAGTGAGAAGTGTGAGTGTTGGTGTCATGGGCCCCACCAATGAATGCGTGTGTGAATGAATAAGTGTGGTTGACGGATCTGTGACGCAGGGAGGATATGTAAATTTGCCCCTTTACTCTGGATCACTCTAAATGTCGACTGGCCAGCCGGTGCGCCGGTTAATATGAGCTCAGGAAGCAAGAGGTGCCGTTTTAAGTGTGCCTTTTTCTAATGATGTCAGGTAGTATTTTTATTAATTTTTACTTGGAGAGTAAAATCGAATGCTATGACTTTTAGTACATACTTGCAGCGAGATCCATAGAAAGAGCTCCTCGTTTCTGGCATACAGGCTAGTAACCATAGAGTGTGGTAGAGAGATAGTGTTACCCTTCTCTACCATAGATTGCAAATTGGTGCCAGAGGTCAGCGTTCTAGCTTATGACCTCTGACGCTTTAAATGTCCGCTGGGCAGCAGGTGCAACAAAGGCAAGCCCGTATGCACCCGCCAGTGCCCGAACTGGACCAGGGGCCAGGGACCCTGTCCCAATTCAGCGGATACAGTACACTGCAAACCAGCTGCTGACTCTCAGGCATACCTCTGAACCATGCAGTGACACAGGAGGACGACTTGATTGCCGATCCGAAGGGGCACATTGCAATTATGAGATAATTGACGCGCCCTCTCTAAACATACAATTCTAATTTGTTTGCTACTAGAGGAGGATAGTCATGACGTCCTGTTTGTTACAGAAACCTGGCTCAATTATAATTTTATCCTGGATATCATGATGGCCCTTCCTACCCCCAAGTTTCAAATCAACAGACATGACCGCACTGGGAAGGTGGGAGGTGGCGATGCGGTCCTGATAAAAGAAGAATATAAATCTGTCATTAACCCCATCCCCATTTCAGATTGCGGATGCTGTCAATTTACCATCACTTTTACCCCCACCTACACCTTCTCAGGGCTGTTAATATATAGGCCCCAAGGCCCCTGTGCCCAGTTTCTAGATACCCTAATGGACACTTTGACTAGTTTTATGATGAAGAAAGCCCACATTACCATTCTAGGAGGCCTAAACTTTCCCTTTGATAATCATAATCTTCCTAATATCAAGAGGCTGGTGCAAGAACTGGAGGGGCTACAATTAACTCAATTAATAACTTCTTACACACACACACTAAAGGACATATACCGGGCCCATTGATCTCGAACAATCCCAACATGTCAGTATTCCCCCCCAGTACCTGTGCTTTGGTCAGATCACTATCTTATTCCGTTTGCACTGTGTAACATGGAGGCACCTCCACCAACTCTGCCATGAATTCCCATTTGAGGAACTGGTCTAAGCTTCACCCAGAAGCTTGGGGGGGATTTTCTAGGTTCTTCAGCCCCCAAGATACAGGGCAATATTGATGAAGCACATTCCAATTGGGAGAGGTGGATCTTCCATTCATTGTCCCTAAAACGACTCCCAAACCAAAAATGAACACCAAAAAAGCACCGTGGTTCTATGCCCAGTCAGCATCTTTAAGGAAAAACTGTAAAAAAGCCGAAGGGGAATTGGGGAAAAATTATGACCTGCAACTTAAGGCCAGCTAGAAGACGGGCATCAGAATTTACCATAACATCAAAGATGCTCAGTCAAATTTTTTGGAGAAGATTACCAAGGCTCAGAACTCATCTAAATCCTTAACCACCTTAACCTATGATAATTCTTCATCCCATGCCTCAAAGGAAAAATGTAATGTTCTAGCCACTTACTTTCATAAGAAAATCACAGACATATACAGCTCCCTCCAAGCAGGGATTGAGGCAACTACAAGGCAAGAAAGAACCGAACCTACATTCAGCTCAACCGGGGAATTATCAACCCGTATCACTTTTACCATTTATTGGTAAATTACGAAAGAAACTTGTAAATGGAGCCCTATCAGGGTGTCTGGAACTTAACCTCCATCTTCACCCCACACCAATGGGCTTTCGGACACAGCACAGCACGGAATCTGCACTGTTAGTGATGGAGCGGGAAAAATAAAAATATTTGATATACCCAATCCATTTATATAAGTTTTATTAAAACGACTAATGAAAAAATTCTAATGAATAATAATGTGTGATGATTGAATTAATCAACCTTATTAACCAAGAGAATACACGCGGGAAGGCACAATATAAAATAATAAGTGAACTAAGTTTGTACGCATATTAAATTTTTATGTTAGCTTAAACAATATTCATGTGTTTTGCGCTTAAATAAATCAGCATTAACGGCTTTAAATGTCGCATATGGCACAGTAAAGATGTGGAACAGCCCATACTCCCGTCATCTACCAAAGCAGAAGTGAAGGACGCTCCTTCTCCCACATCACAGCAAAGACCTGGAGCAGCCCATACTCCCTGAATCTACCGAAGCAGAAGTGGAGGACGCTCCTTCTCCCACATCACAGCAAAGACCTGGAGCAGCCCATACTCCCCTCATCTACTGAAGCAGAAGTGGAGGACGTTCCTCCTCCCACATCACAGCAAAGACCTGGAGCAGCCCATACTCCCCGCATCTACCGAAGCAGAAGTGGAGGACGCTCCTTCTCCCACATCACAGCAAAGACCTGGAGCAGCCCATACTCCCCTCATCTACTGAAGCAGAAGTGGAGGACGTTCCTCCTCCCACATCACAGCAAAGACCTGGAGCAGCCCATACTCCCCGCATCTACCGAAGCAGAAGTGGAGGACGCTCCTTCTCCCACATCACAGCAAAGAACAGTCTCACCACACACCACCGGACCATCACCTCACTTTCGGAATTCTGAAGGTCCCTCAAGTTCTGACTGTTCGAATTAGCCTCCGGGACCTGCAAGCGCCTGGATCCCAATCTGGTAATTAGCCGCACTTTATAAATCCTGATTTATTGATTGAGTGAGAGCTGTTACAGGAGAGGCTGCTCGCTGTAAATCCAATCCTTCACCCTCTTCACTCAGATAAAAGGACTTTATAGAGGGGGGAGTTTCTGACTGAAGCCATTTACAACCAGCCTTTACCCCGTAGAAAGATCTCAGCAGAGAGGCCATGTTGTCATAAAACTTACGTATCCATTCTGTATGGAGTTGTATAAGAAAGAGAGTCTTTCATCAAACTCTACCGTATACTCTCTGTACCCCGTTAACACGTGCTATCACTGGGTCTGGTCTTTCTCTAAAACCTTGTACACAGACCCTTTAATCTGTTCAGAGACATCAGTAGAGAGCTGGCTGTTTGCAAACCCATTCATACACTGTGTTCACTCAGAGAAAAGGTCTTTGCAGAGGGGGGGAGTTACTCACTAAAGCTTTTTACACTCACCCTTTACGCAATAGAGAGGTCTCAGCAGAGAGGACACATTGTCATAAAAAACAACCATTCACACAGAATCAAAACAAGAGGAAGGGCCTTCGCCTACATCGCAGCCAAAACCTGGAACGAGCTCCCGGTCAGCATCAGATGCTTCCATAACCTGCACATCTTCCTGAAGCCCATCAAGACCTTGCTCTTCAACTGATCCGCCCAGCCCTGCGCACCTTGAGACCCTCACAGGTGAGTAGCGCGCTTTATAAACCCCTGATTGATTGATTATTTCATCAAAATCTACCATTTAAATCAGCACCCTGTTAATATGTGATAACACAATGCCTTGTGTTTCCCTGAAGCCATCTACACAGACTCTTTACTCTGTTCAGATGTGTCACTGGAGGAGAGAGGGTGCTGCGAGTGAACGGAATCATACACCCTGTTCACTCATAGAAAAGGCCTTTGCACAGGGATGAGTTCTTCAATAAAGCATTTCACCCCCAGCAGAGGGCGTGTTGTCATAATAACCAAGCATTCACCCTGAACAGAATTATAAACCAAGGGGCAGGCTTTCCTCTAACTCTATTATACGTAGTCTGAACCCTGGCCTCGTGTTTCTCTGAAGCCTTCTACACAGACCCTTGCGGAGAGCTCGCGAGAGCAGAAACGGGAGGCTTCACCCCCTCGGCGTGCATGTGAGGGATTGATTTACTCGCTCTCAGAGGCCTCCTGCAGGCTTCTCGTAGATCTCTTGCAAGAAATCTCAACCCAAAGTTAAGAAAACATGAATACAGTTGTTTTAAGTGAGAGTGTAATGTTACAAGGCAAATTAATATTAAGAGAACGAGAGATGTAGCAGCCGGCATTCCTTTTACCTTATTCCATTTTGTTTAACTGAGTACTAACTATTCTTGATTCTTTGACTGTAATGTGTTTCGTAAAAAAGATGTTATTTTACATAAAAAAACCTAGAAATTCACTGAAAAAAAGAATTAATTAGTAGTTAGATTTGGTAAAACTATTTTTCTTAATAATAATAATTATAAACACACTGAAGAAAACAAAGGTTAAAGTGATGTTATAGTTAGGGGAAAATGTCATTGACAACATAATGTTTTGAACTAAAAAAACACAGAAATTCACCAGTTAGCAGAGCTAACTATTAACCCTTTCGGTGCTCATGACAGAATGGTTCCGTCATGCGCCCAGGTGCACTAATTCCTTCTGGTGCAAACAGAAGAGGGATTTCCCTATTGTTTTGGGCCTCGGAAGGTGGTGAAGAGCTTCCCCCAACCTTTTTTTTATTTTCAATGTAATGACGATCACGCACATGGCGCGCTGTCGTTATTAAATTGAAAATGAAACTGAAACTTAGCCCCATGAACACCGAAACAGTGAAACTATCTCAGCCCCCCCAAAGCACTGAAACACATGGGAAAGGTATTGTTGGAAAGGAGAGAATCTCCCTAGTGGATCCCTGCTTGGGGATTGCCCCAGGAGGATGATCCCCAAGCAGGGATCCACCCACTAGACAGCAGGGAGGGGCCCCTTGGCCAAGGGCCTTTCCTCTTCCCATTAAACAAAGCCATAACCAGAATTTCTGACCCCCCTGGAGAGCAGATGGGGGCAGTAGCCCCCAATATTCCACCCCGGGGGTGGGAGGGGGGCAGAAAGCACCCCAGACACCAGGGATTATTTTTTTTATAGGCCAGTGGTGGGGGCTGCCCAGGATGAGCATGCAAAAGCGCCCACCCTTTCCCCCAGTAACTGCTAAAATGTCTTTCTGCCCCTGTGAGAAGGTAGCCTGATATATGCTGTCCACTAGTTCTAGTGGGCACCTTGTATCAGTCCAAATAACCCCTTATGGTGAATGGTTAAAGACACCTTATGTGAAAGCTATCCTAGTGGTAGCTATGGAGAGCAGCCTTCAGGATAAGTCGTGAAGGAATGTAAAGCAGCTTGTTTTACCAGTCTATAATCTCTTGAATGATCAAATGAAAAGACAACCACACCAGGCATATATTCAACATATATGTATTTAAGGTTAAACACACCCCTCTAGTGTCTTTATGAGACTGGAGTTCGAAGTACTTAAGTTTCAAGCAATTAAGCATCAGTAAAAGCACAAATACACGTTTGAGCCCTGGGGGCGTACCAAACCATATACTAAAAAAGTGGTATAAGAACCATGACTGTGATTGGCACTAGGCCTATTGCCTCTAGAATCGCTGGGACCCCAAGGAACCACCCAAGGTAGGAACACAGGGGATCCACGGGAACTGTATGCAGTGTGAAAACACAACCGCGGGTTCCAATTACTTTCTATGGGGAATGTCGCGGTTGGAATTTCAAAGATTAGGGACACTTCTAATCGAGTCAGGACCAAACCCTCTTGGACTTAGGAAGTTCTAGGGCTAGCACCCACGAGAGTACCGAAGTACTCGAGTTGCCTCACCCAGGAAACCCGGGTGCATAGGTGTCTTTTGGTGTCGGGTCGCGTCGTCGATTTCAATGGCAGCCTGCAAAGAACTGCTGCTGCCGTGAAGAGAAGTGTCCGGAGAGGTCCAAGCCTGGATCTAGGATGTAAGGAACCTGAAAGCAGTGGTGACAGAGTCTGGGTCACTTGCCAGTGACCTAGGGCAGGATGGACCAATGCCCACAGATGTTGGGTGCTTCAGGTGAGTTGATGGGTGTTTTGACTCTTCAGCCACGAGGTCCAGGAGGCATCGACGAAGTCCATGAGCCGGATTCGAGCTGTCCCACGAAGTCTGTCGAGTGCTGCGTTGTCGGCGACCAGGAAGGACCCAACAAGCCTTGGCAACGGCAAGTCACAGGAAATCAGAGAAAGGACTGCGGTGCAGACCAGCAAGGTTTGATGGACTCACCCAGTGAGGGTAAGTAAGAGCAAGCCCCAACAGAAGTGTAGTTGCCTTTGTGGGGACCTGCTAGCCAACAGGCTAGTGATCGCGAAGGAGCCTCGAGCGGTCGCATTGGAAGCTGGCCCACGGGTCACTCGTGGAGTGGAGGCCAACAATCTTCGGTGCAGGAGGTGCTCAAGGCTGGGGCTACTCGGAGCCCAAAGCACAACTTCGAGGATGACCAGGAAGGTGTTGTTGCTGAAAAAGTTCACGGTGTCCAGGGGTCACAGTTCCACGTTACCCACGATAGCCATGGGCCTCAGCTTTGCTGTGGACTCAGGGTAGCCTCGGGGAAGTCTGAAAATCCACCAATGGGGATGCAGAGACTTCGGCGTCCAGCGGGAGCTTCAGTAATGCATACCGGTCAGTTGCTTCTTTGGTGCCTGCCAAGCAGGGGAGTCACTCCTTGACCCCAAGGGAGATTTCTTCCGTCTTCTAGTCGTGATAGAAAGTCGAAGGTCCAGGATATACGTTTCAGAGGTTCGTCCAGGGTGATCTAAAGTCCTAGGGACTGGAGTCCTATACTTATACTAAGCTTAGGGGATGGACTAACTCTAAGGCTCCACCTATGGGTGGGCCTGGGGTGGGGGTGGTTACACCCCTTCCCCTTTTTTCCAGTTTCGCACCAGAGCAGAGGCTGAGTGCCCCTGCAACCGGTTTGAACTGGGCTATGCACAGGGACACCTTGTGTGCCCCAGGCAGTGTCTCAAAAGCATTCTCTGACTGCACCCACCCTGCACCAATACACATCTGCCTGTCTGGGGAGGTGGTTACACCTCCCTGTGACAGGAAACCTATTGTCCACGCCTCCCCTGCTGGAGTTTCCCCCAGCAGCAGGAGGCCAGACCCGTGTCTGTGGCATCCATTTTGTGATGCCAGGGCTTGGAAAGGAGGTAACCGGGTTTAGCCAGTGTGAACATGTCTCTCCCTCTAGAAGGGTGGAATGCTACCCCCGCCGCCAGAACAGTATTCCAAAGCGTTTGACCCCAAACACGACATGTTTTGATGCAGCCATCCCAAAGTTAGCATTTACCGTGAGGTTATAATGCACTTAAGAGTATATGGTATGGCTGTATCACAGAACAGCCATAAGGAAGCATTTCCGAATGCTGCAGAGGGGCTCAGCTCATGCTTGGGCACCCTCTCACATAAAACCAAGCAGTCTGCCTTCAGAATTGTCAAGGCCTGCCGTAGGAGTGGCTTATAGGTTTATATGTATCTGTATAAGGTAGTGATATAGGTAGCCTATACCACAGTAAGGAATGCAAGCACACCCTTACCCAGGTTGCAGTAGCAGACCTGTGGCGTCATTTTGGAGTGCTTCCCAGGGGTGGCATAATACATGCTGCAACCCCTGGTAGGCCTCTGAGTTACCTATGCCCTAGGTACATAGTATACCATATACTAGGGGCTTATAAGGCACTCCAGAATCCAATTCGATATGTACCTAATGTACATGGAAACCATTTGAGAGAGGAAGCAGCTAGGCTGTGGGCCTGATTAGCAGGGCCACAGCCAGACTAAGGTAGAAAAACAGTGAAACGCCAGCAAAAGTGGGGGTACCCATGTGAAGCAAATCCTACTCTCCTACAGCCCCCCCGGAGGCAAATGGGGGCAGTTGCCACTGATCTGCCACACGGCACAGCCCACTAGGCACCAGGGATTTTTTTTTTATACGTAGGGGTGGGGGCTGCACACAACGGGCATGCCAATACTCCCAACCCCCCAAAAAATGCAGTCTTTCTGTCCCCCCGGGAGGCAGATGGGAGCAATAGCCCCTTATGTGCCCCCGGGGGGCTGAAAGTACACTAGGCACCAGGGAATATTTTATTCAATATTCATTGGTTGGGCTGCCCAGAATGGGCATGCCAATGCCCCCACCGCACCTCAAAAACATTCCACAGACTATCTGCCCCCCCGGGAAGCAGTTGGGGGCAATAGCCCCTGATATGCCCACCGGAGGGGCAGAGAGCCCACTAGGCGCCAAGGATTACACTTGCTTTTTTGTACGTAGGGGTGGGGGCTGCCCAGAATGGGCATACCAATGCCCCACCCAGTAAGGAATACAGCCACAGTCTTTTTTCCCCCCTTTGGGGTCATATTAGGGCAATAGCCCCCATTCTGCTCCCCCCCCCACCCTCAGGGTGTCAGAAAGCCCACTAGGCCCTGAACTTTTTTTTCACAATGTGCCTAGCTGTAGATTTTAGCCCTAGAGCAGCTGGCACCTAGGGAAACCTAGCAAACCTGTATATTTTTGAAAACTAGACACCAAGGGGAATCCAGGATGTGGTGACATGTGTGCCTTTCACCAGACTGTTACCCAGAATCCCTTGCAAACCCCAAATTTAGTTTAAAAAAAACATTTTTCTCTCATTTCTGCGATGGAAAGTTCTGGAATCTAAGGGGAGCAGCAAACTTCCAACAACCCATCTTTTCCCCAAGTCTACCGATAAAAATGGAACCTCACTTGTGTGGGTAGGCCTAGTACCCGTGACAGGACAAGGCCCAAAACAGACCTATTAAAGTTTTCCCTTTTTTTCAATGTGCCTAGCTGTGGATTTTGGACCCTAGCTCAGCAGGCACCCTTAGGAAACGTAGCAAACCTATACATTTTTTAAAACTAGACAGCCAGGGAAATCCAGGATGGGGCGATTTGTGTGGTTCTCACCTGGTTCTGTTACCCAGAAGCCCTTGCAAACCTCAAAAACTTTGTAAAAAAAAAACCAACACATTTACCTCATATTTCTGTGATGGAATGTTCTGGAATCTGACGGATCCAAAAACGCAGGTGCCCTCCTTGCAAAACCAGGTTGTTTTTTGATAGATAATTTTGATGTCTCCACAAAAGGTTTTGGGCCCTTCCCTGCCGCAGGTAATTGGCCCACCCACACAAGTGAGGTACCATTTTTATCAGGAGACAAGTGGGAACACTGGATAGTAGGAAATTTGCATCAGACCAGTGATCCCACACCATTCCCACCCAGAAATGTGAAAAAAATAGTTTTTTTTCAGCAAAATTTGAGGTTTGCAGGGGATTCTGGGTAGGAAAACTTAGGGGGGTCCATACTAACCACACCTCCCTGGACTCCACTGGGTGTCTAGTTTTCCAAAATGTGTGGGTTTGGCAGATTTCCCCAGATGGCCGCCTTGCCTGGGACCAAAAACGCAGGTGCCCCCATGCAAAACCAGGTCATTTTGAGATAAATAATTCTGATATCTCCACAACAAGTTTTGGGCCCTTCTCTGCCAGGGGTACTTGGTCCACCCACAGAAGTGCAGTACAATTTTGATCGGGAGACCTGGGGGAATGCTGGGTTGTAGGAAATTTGTCAGCCCGGTGATCCCACAACTTTCCCCCACAAAAATTTGCTAATTTTGAGGTTTACAGGGAATTCTGGGTAGGAAAACGCTGGGGATCCACGCAAGTCACACCGCCCTGGACTAAATGTCTGAGACTGGTAGGTTTACCTAGGTGGCCGCTGAGACCGGGATCAAAATCGCAGGTGACTCACTCACAAAAGAAGGTCTTTTTGTAATCTATACTTTTGAAGTCTCTACAGTACGTTCTGGGCTACTCCCTGATGTGGGAACAAGACCTACCCACACAAGTGAAGTACCATTTTTATCGGGAGACTTTGGGGAATGCTGGGTGGTTACAAGTTTGTGGATTCACCCAGATTCCTGAACCTGAAAAAATGTGAGGAAAATGGGGTTTTTTTGTAACAAAGTTTGAGGTTTGCAAGGGATTCTGGGTAACAGAACCTGGTGAGTGCCACACAGGTCACTTCATCTTAGATCCCCCTGGATGTCTAGTTTTCAAAAATGTGTAGGTTTGCAAGGTTTCCTCAGGTGATGGCAGAGCTAAGGTCCAAAATCCACAGCTAGGCACACTGTAAAAAAAGAGTCAGTTTTCACTGGAAAAATGTGATGTGTCCACGTTGTTTTGGGTGATTCTTGTCGCTTGTTCTAGGCCTACCAACACAAGTGAGGTACCATTTTTATCAATAGACTTTGGGGAATGTTGGGAGGCTGGAATTTTGTGTCCCCCTGCAGATTCCAAAACTTTCCATCGCAAAAATGTGAGGAAAACGTTTTTTTTCTTTACAGAGTTTAAGGTTTGCAGGGTATTCTGGGTAACAGACCCTGGTGAGAGCAACACAAGTAACCCCATCCTGGATTTCTCTGGGTGTCTAGGTTTCAAAAATGTGTGGGCTTGCTAGGTTTCCTTAGGTGCCGGCAGAGCTAGGGGCGAAAATCCACAACTAGGCACATTGCGAAAAAAGGGTAAGTTTTCACTGAAAAATGTGATGTGTCCACGTTGCGTTGTGGGCCATTTTCTGTCGCGGGTACTAGGCCTACCCACACAAGTGAGGTGCAATTTTAATTGGGATAATTTAGGGAATGCTGGGTGACTGGAAGTTTGTGGCTCCTTGTAGATTTCAGAACATTCTATCACACAAATGTGAGGAAAATTAGTTTCTTTTGACCTTGTGTTGAGTCCTTTCTGCACAATGTCAAGTCTGTTTTTGATTCCTTTGTACTTCAGGACAATTGCCTTGCTCAGACCTCTGTTCAACTTAATAAGATACAATTCCTAACTCTTGATATGACACAAGAGTCGCTAGAATGAGCTATCCCAATCCTTTCATCCTTTACTGATTTGACCACGGAACAGACCACCAATTATTGGTGCAATCAAACCAGGCTCTCCCTTAGATCCCTGCCCTTCAAGAATTTTACACATGTCTCAAGAAATTATAGCTATTCCCCTCACAGCAATTTTTAACACTATGTTTACATCAGGGTGCTTCCCAATGGAGTGTAAGAAAGCTTCTATACTTCTTTTATTAAAGAAATCCAATCTAGATGCTAAGGAGACCCTCAACTATAGACCTATATCAAGACTTCCATTTCCTGCAAAAGTCATCGAGAAAGCTATTAATGTCGAACTGTCCTCTTTTATTAAAGACAATGCTATTCTGGATCCCTCCCAATTTGGTTTTCATGCTTACCATAGCTACTGAGGAGCGGAGGCAGACTTTAGATGGCGGGGGTAGCGCCGTCCAGGTCCTGTGGACTTATCAGCCACTTTTGATGTGGTCAATTATGAGCTGCTGTTGGACCGTCAAGCTTGCAGTGGGATCAAGAATAAGGCGCTCTCCCTTCTGGGCCCCTTCCTGGCTAACCGGTCTCAGGAGGTTGCGTTGGGAAACTGTTTCACCTTCCTTTTCCCTACCGTATGGAGTCCTTCAGGGATCCTCCCTGAGCCCAAAGCTTTTTAATCTTGATATTACACCTCTGGCCAGATTAATAAAAAGCGATGGTTTTGTACTCATATCGTACGCAGACGATACACAGATTGTCTCGTGAGCAATCCATTTGGACCCACAGCCAACAGCTTTCATGACTGTATGAGCCATATAGCTAATTGGATGGCAGACAATTGTCTGAAGTTGAACTCATCCAAAACCGAGGTTTTGGTGTTCAGGAACAATCCCTCATTTTGGACTGATAGCTGGTGGTCGGTTCAACTTGGTCCTCTACCTAAACCAGTGCCTAAAGCCAAAAATGTAGGAGTCATCTTTGATACTAAGCTGTCTTTTGAAGCACAAATCAATTCGATCACCTCAGCTTGCATTTTTATCCTCAACATTTTGAGGAATATTCTCCCCTCAATACCAATGAATATTGACAAACAGTGGTCTCTGTGTTGATATCTTCAAGATTGGCCTTTTGTAATGCCCTTTTGTCTAGTGCTTCTAAGCGCAGCATTCAAAAGCTGCAGACTGCTCAAAATGCATCAGCATGAGTATTTTTAGGAATTTCCACATTTGATCCTGTTTCCACAGCTTTACTCCATTTGCACTTGTTGCCGGTAGCTAAATGGATCCAGTTCAAGTCCCTTTGCATTGCCTTTAAATCACCTAACAGCTTGGGGCCCATGGTGAATTTCCTAAAGCCATATACACCAGGATGAACCCTTAGGTCAGCCGATCTTGGAAATGTAACGGTTCCTAGAGTCAGGAGGGTTAGGTGTGGCGGCAGAAGCTTCACCACGATAACAACAAAACTGTGGAACTCTCTACCATCCTCACTTAATAAAGAATCCAGCCTGTTAAAATTCAGAAAGGGCCTAAAAATTTGCTTTTTAAGGCATGATCTTAAAGTATAATATTCCTACTCGTCCAGTCGGTATGTGATTAGGATAGCGCCTTTGACAATGTTTGAAGTTTGCGAGGCATTCTGGCTAACGGAACCTAGTGAGAGCCACACAAGTCACCACATCCTGAATTCCTCTGGGTGTCTAGTTTTAAAAAATGTACACACAAGTGAGGTACCATTTTTATCGGGAGACTTTGGGAAATGCTGGGTGTGTCAAAGTTTGTGGATACATTCAGATTCCAGAACTTTCCATCACAGAAATGTGAGGAAAATGTGTTTTATTGAGAAAGTTTGAGGTTTACACGGGATTCTGGCTATCTGCTCCTGGTGAGAGTCACACAAGTCACCCCATCCTGGATTCTTCTTGGTGTCTAGTTGTCAAAAATGTATATATTTGCTAGGTTTCCTTAGGTGCCAGCAGAGCTGGGATCTGAAATCCACAGCTAGGAACATTGTGAAAAAAGGGTCAGTTTTCACTGGAAAAATGTGATGTGTCCACGTCGTGTTTTGGGTGTTTCCTCTCGCGGGTGCTAGGCCTACCCACACAAGTGAGGTATCATTTTTATTGGAAGACTTTTGGGAATGCTGGATGGCTGGAATGTCTTGGCTCCCCGCAGATTCCAGAACTTTCCATTGCAGAAATGTGAGCAAAAAGTATATATATGTTTTTTACAAAGTTTGAGGTTTACAAGGGATTTTGGGTAACAGAACCTAATGAGAGCCCCAAAAGTCACCCCATCATGGATTCCCCTGGGTGTCTAGTTTTAAAAAATGTTTAGGTTTGCTAGGTTTCCGTAGGTGCCGGCAGAGCTAGGGTTCAACATCTACAGCTAGGCACTGTGCAAAAAAGGGTCAGTTTTCACTGTAAAAATATGGTGTGTCCAGGTTGCGTTTTGGGCCGTTTCCTGTCGCGGGCACTAGGCCTACCCACATAAGTGAGGTACCATTTTTATAGGGAGACGCTGGGGATTTCGGGGTGGGTGGAAGTTTGTGGATCCACGCAGATTCCAGAACTTTCCATCACAGAAATGTGAGGAAAATATGGTTTTTGTTTTACAAAGTTTGAGGTTTGCAAGGGATTCTGGGTAACCGAACCTGGTGAGAGCCACACAAGTCACCCCATCCTGGATTCCCCTGCGTGCTTAGTTTTGAAAAATATATAGGTTTGCTAGGTTTCCCTTGGTGCCGGATAAGCTAGGGTCCAAAATTCACAGTTATGCACATCGCACAAAAAGGGTCAGTTTTCCCTGGAAAAATGTGATGTATCCACTTTATGTTATGTTAAATGATTTTATAAAGCGCATAGCTGCCCAAGGGCTTCCCAGCACTAGGAGTCAAATACGATCCAAAAGCCCAGAGGGGAATTGATTGGTGCTGGTTGAAGATCCAAGTCTTCAGCTTTTCTCATGAAGGTTGATTCTGTTTTGAGGGGGCGCTAGAGAGCCCGGAGCAAAATGGCCGCACCTTAGTGCAGCTCTGCTGGCCGAGATATCAATCCGCCCAATATCTGCGTTACCTGGCGCCATCCATGGCTGAGCTTGAGCAGTGTCTGGCTGTATAATCCTGTGGAGCACTTCGGTTGTTTTTCCTGGGCCCCGGGTCGCTTCTGGCTGCAGTTATCGCAGGTCGTCTGGCTGGATTTCGCCTGCGGCAAAATGGCGGTCCCCCGGAGCGTGAGCTGATCGCTTGTCCTGGGTCGGCGCTGCTGCTGTGGCTCTAAGGAGGGGCGCTGCGCTCGGGAGCGCCTGCCTGCCCCTGACACTTGGGGGGATCACTTGCGCTGCCCCCCACTGCTGGTGTGCCTGACTGCTGCCTCGCTGCTTGGCGGGAGGACGAGTGGGAGGCTGCCGCCTACCTGCCGGCTTCCGTCTTGGATTGTGCCTGGAGGCGGCGCTCTATTCCGGGAGCCTGTGAGCGGTGAGCCGGCGCTGGAGGAGAGGTGAGACGGCGACAGGCGTGGAGCTGAGCGGGGGCCTTGTGGAGTACTCCGGAGTGCCCGCGAGTCTCCGGCGAGTCTGGGGTGGCCGCTGGTGCGTGTGGCTCTGGGCGTGGGCTGCGGCCGCGTCTGGATTTGCGGCGCGGAGGCTGTCACCGGGCGAGCCTCTGGGTGCTCCTCTGCTGCCCGGTCTGGCAGACAGGGTGACTGCTGCAGCTCTGTGGCGGCTCCACTTTGAAATTGGTCAGCGCCTGAGACTGAGCTGCGGGATCTGGATGCAGCGCATTCTTGCTCCGTTTCCACTGCTGCGGAGCCTGGGGCCCGTTGGCCTCCGGTGAAACCCACGCAATCTGCACTGGCCGCCCTGCGGTATTGTTGTACACATGCCGGTCCCCCTTTGATGAGAGTCTTGCCCGGACGCTGATGCCACCTACTACTGCTCTACAGGTACCCTCTGAGTGACGTGTGGAGGCTTCGCACTGCCTGCAGGCCCCTGTTGTCAGCGTGTGTAGAAGAGTGCTGACAGTTACTGCAGGCATATTTGAAGGACGTTGGGGCGACTGTGTATGGACTGGCTGGCGCCCACTCACCCTGCATGTTATCCGCTGGGCCCTGGGTTGGGCTTCCTACGTGCCGACCTCGCTCCTGAGCTGGGGCTGGGATTGGTGCTGGCTGGGTGAGCGGCTCACTTCCCTGGTTGTCTTGGGCTGGACTGTTTTAATACAGTGGAGAGCTTTCGCAAGGATAATCCTCTGCACAATGTGATCTGTTCCGCAACTGACAAGCGACACTGGGGGCTGTGCTCTGTCCCTCTGGGTGTATTTTGAGACCGGATTTTGTGCTCTGCCACTGGTGCGATTTCTGCTGGGCTGCAGCTTTCTGAGGCTGGATTGTTTCTACTTGGAAAGAGCTGCTTGCGCCCTGAGGTGTGTTGATTCACTGGTCTCGGGCTTCTCAGGTGGCGCTCCCGGCTTGCTGGATTGAGAGCAAGCGGTCTGTCAGCATGGGCAAAGTTGACAAGCAGTAAACCAAACTGCAATTTGAGGCCAAGAAACACACCAAGGCCACAGCACCCGTCGCCTCGGACGTGGAACCTGATCTGGAGGCGGGTGCAACAACCAAACTAGAGCACATGATGCTCAGAATGCAGCAGAGTCTGCACACTATTGACGCCAAGACTGACCACATCAACATGCGTATGGACACCATGGCCTCAAAGCTTACAAAGCACTACTCACAGATTGCAGAGGCGTAGCAGCGTATTTTGACTGCGGAGGATCACGTGGAGGCGATTAGTGTTACATGTACCAGCATGGAAAAAATACTGGAGGTAATCAGGGCGGAAAATGAGGACATTGAGGCGCGCTCTCGCAGAAATAACCTTCGAATTACTGGGGTTGCGGAGACCACCAACACTGGCACCATGGAGTCCTATGTCGAGACGATGCTTACAACACTGCTGGGGGCGGAGCACTTCTCAAAGGTGCTCATAGTTGAGCGGGCCCACCGATCTCTGGCTGCCCGGCCGGTCCCAGGCGCTCCTCCGCGTCCTATAATTGCCAGACTGTTGAATTATAGGGACAGAGACACTGCGCTCCGGCTGGCTAGGGAAAAGGGACGGCTGGAGTACCAAGGGATGAAGGTAGAACTGTTCCCTGATTTTACAGTTGCAGTGCAGCAAGCTCGCCGGGAGTTTCAAGCAGTTTAGAAAAAACTGCAAACCCTTAAGATCCAGTCTGCCATGTTATACCCTGCTCACCTCCGCATCCAGAACAATGGGAAGGCACATATTTTTATGACACCGAACGATGCTCTTCACTATCTGCGGCGAATTGAACGACAGGAGAAGTCATTGGAGAAGGGTGGGAACTCTGATCCGGAAGACTGAGCCCTTGTGGCTTTGTTGGAGCTCTTTCGAACTATACTGCTAGTCCTCTGATGATAATTTTAAACATGTGCAAAGTGTTTGATTGGTCTCTATGTCTCTATAGTGTGAAAATCATCCAAAAATGTTTCTCTTCTGTTTAATGGGGACCGTGCATGGTTGGGAGTTATGTCGACGATGGTTCGGGCCTTGGAGAGTACTCAGCGCCAGATGCTGACTCATTGATTGATTGAGGTTCTTAGCTAATGATATTTGATGCGACGTCATGTATTGGCTAGCCTGTCTCTACTTATCTCGGCCCACCCTGTTTATGCAGGGGGCCGAAGGGCTTCTAGCGAACCACTATATGGGAATACCCCACACGGTTCTGGTTATGGTTAGTTTTTTGGGGGCGTTCTTACAGGGCTGCTTTTCTCCATTCCTAGCTTCATGTGGGAGGTGGGAGGAAGATTTGTTTGTTTTTGTTCTGATCACGGGGGGGATTGTGTGCAGTATGTGTTTTGTGCTGCTGTGGGTGGGGAGGGAGGTTGGGGTTCCATATTGTATTGGATGGACATTGGCTGGACTGGCATAGCGAGCGTAGTATGTTGTAACTCAAGATTTCATTCTCCTGTGTGGGGCTTGGTAACTAAGAGGTACGGGCATGATGGCTATGCAACGGTCTAACGTCTAACGTCTCATGGATTAGCTGGAATGTGCGGGGTCTTAACAATGCCAAGAAAGTGCGACAGGTGTTATCCTATTTGGATAGGCATCATATCCATGTAGCCCTGTTGCAGCAGACTCATCTTACGAAACTGAAAGTTCCGCCGGCTCTCGCTAGGTGTCGGGTTCTCGGCAATTGCCGTTTCCCGACATCCCACGAAGCACGCACAACACTGCCGGGATCCTCACTTCCGGGTGGAAGCTGAGCCCCGGTCTAGTTCTTTCCTGCCACAGGCGGGTCATGGAAGCACTTCCGGGGTAAACGCCTTATCACCGCGTTTCCCGCCGGCTCTGTGCTTTGAATTCTTCATCCGATGCTTCAGCGACGGAGGAGCGTTTCTGGCCGCAGCCGACACGAAGGTACCTGTGGTATTGGAGGTTCTCGCGCAGGAGCGCTCTCGTCCTGGTACCATTGCTGGAGTGCGACAGCTGTTGCATTCGATCTGTAAAGAAGCAGCGCAGCAGCGTTTTGAACTGTGGTTCTTTGAGTGAGCAGCGCAGGTGCGCTTTACTCACATTTATTTTGAATAAGCAGCGCAGGAGCGCTTTACTTGTTTGTTTGGGGAGTGGCGCAGGAGCGCAGTACTTGTTTGTTTGGGGAGCCGCGCAGGAGCGCATTACTTGTTATTTTGGGGAGCCGCGCAGGAGCGCATTACTTGTTATTTTGGGGAGCCGCGCAGGAGCGCTATCATTTGGTTGCAGTTAGGGTTTCTGCTGAATCACTGGGTTACCTTCTGCCCGTTTGTTCGCATGACATTAAGTAGGAGAGTCTCTCTTAGATTCTTGGATATTGTTTGGGACTACACGGATGGCTGAAGACACATTATACAGAAGCACTGGTGAGTCCCGGCAGGAGAACGGTTGTGTGTGTTTTAGGGATATTCTGGAATAGCCTGGGGTTGGTTTACCAATCCTGTTATCATTTGTTTTCCAGCTGCCCCGGGATATCCTGCAAGCTCCATTCCACTCACCACCGCCCTACGTCCTTAATCGGCTCCCATCCTTGCGTCCATCTCATCCCTGTTGGGTTGTCTGTCCAAGGGGGGTCAGGTTGGTACAGGGACGGGCGCTCTTGTCGTCTCTGCGGAATTGCTTCACAAGCAAAGGTAAGTCTTGTGGGGCACCCGACAGAATTCAAAGCCCACGTTTACTATTCCACCCAGACGACATGGGCGACCCGGAAGTCACCTTGCAGGACATAGCAGTCCTGTTGGCTGCCATGCAAGCCGAGAACCTCAGTCTACGCCATGATGTAACGTCCATCCAGAGTCACATGGCATCCGGAGTTACCAGTCCTTGGGGCTCTACCCCTAGTTCCAGAGTCATACAGGAAGGGCTGTTGAGGCCGCCTACCTTCACCTTTGGGGGGGGCCCCGCAGCTCCTAATCAGAGCTCCGCCATTCAAGTCGTAACACCTCATCAGGTACAACTGGCACCGCCGGAACGCTTCTACGGCGATAGTACTAAGTATGGGATATTCATCCATCAATGTCACCTACATTTCATGGCCAGAAACACGGCTTTTCCTGATGATGCCTCCAAGGTCGCCTACATATTATCATACATGGGAGGTGACGCCGCTCAGTGGTCCATTTCATTTGTAGAAAACGACGATCCCATGCTCCACCACTTGCCGACGTTCAAAGAAGCCATGCGGCGGATGTTCGCTCGCCACACCTTTGTGCAGGCCGCAGATAACGAGTTGCCTTCCTCCTTTGTCAATTTTCATGGAGTCATGTACTTTAGTGTGGATTCAGTTGGCGGCCATCTTTTAGCAGGCCGAAATAGTCAACTTAAGGTAAAGAAACACTAACCGTAATTGATACATGGAAATGAATAAAACAATGTTATTCCCTTGCTAATACCCTCATGTGTATGCATTTATCTAGCCACTTCTGCTTGGGTAGATGCAGGGAGTATGGGCTGTTCCCGGTCTTTGCTGTGATGTGGTAGAAGGAGCATCCTCCACTTCTGCTTCAGTAGATGCGGGGAGTATGGGCAAGTGAACGGGAGGTGGAGCATATTCGACGGTTGGTGGAAATTCAGTTGGTGGTTAATGTAGACAGGTCCTTGTTCGTGTAGAGCCTCCTGTGCATGGGTCAGCGCTTAAATTGACATCTCTTCTGTATGGGGAGCTAGTGCAGTTGCCTGAGGTGGTGTGTGACATGGGTTTGTCTGGAAGGTTGGCTGCAGCATTATGTATGGTCTGAAGTCGCTGCAGGAGGCGTGTGTGGTTTTCCTATGTAGAGGGCATTGCCATAGTCCAGTCAGCTGGTGATGAGGGCCTGTGTCACAGTGCATCCCATGTGTACGGGTAGCCACTTGAAGATCTTATGTAGGATGTGCAGAGTGAGGAAGCAGGCGGAGGCGATGGCTTTGATCTGTGATTTAGTGGTGAGCTTGTTTTCAATGAGGATTCCGCGTTTTCTGGCGTGGTCGGAGGGAGTGGGTGTGGGTCCTATATCTGATGGTCACCATGAGTCATTCCATGTCTTGCTGTTATTGACAAAGATCAGCACTTCTGTCTTGTCTATGTTCAGCTGCAGGCAGTTGCTCTTCATCCAGTAAGGGACGCTCTTCATGCATCTGCTAACGCTGCTGAGAGATCATGTAGCGTCAGTGCAGCGGTGTCTACCCAGTCGAAGAGGGTTCTGATGTCGGTGGCAGTGATCAGGGGGGTCTTGGTGCTGTGCTTGGAGCATAAGCTGGTCTGGGAGGTGTCCAGCAGGTTGTTCTTCTCCAGGTGATTAGTGAGTTGTCGATTGATGGCCTTCGACGACTTTGGCGGGGAAGGAGAGCAAAGAGATGAGGCAATAGTTCTTGAAAACACTGGGGTCGGCAGTGGGTTGCTTAAGGAGGGGTCTGACCTCTGCATGTTTCCATTAATCGGGGAAGGTGGCCGTGGTAATGGATGCATTCAGGGTGGAGTTGAGTGTGAAGCTGGTGTCCTTGCTTCCAAGGTTGAAGAACTGGTGGGGGTCTGTGGGTCCGTAGGTGCTCCAGAGTGAAAGGAGATCATGATGGCCGTGGTGCTTTGAGTGGTAAAGTGTTTCCAAGCTGCGAGCGGAGGGTTGTGGGTGGCATCAGTTGGTGCGAGGAGGCTGTGGAGGTCTGTAGGTTGGGGTTCGAAGTTACTGTAGATGGTGGATATCTTGTTGTGAAAGTAGCCTGTCAGGGTGCAGTAGAGGTTTTGGGATGGGGGATCGTGTTCTCGGTGGCTGACAGGCAGGAGAACTCTGATGATTCTGAAGAGTTCCTTGCGGTGGTTGGAGCTGGTTTCAATTTGGTCTGCCAGGGTAGGCTTTTTCGTGTCTTTTAAATGTTGATTGTATTTTTTGAGGGCTGATTTGAAGATACCTGGGACTGTGGGATCTTTGCTGGTGCGCCATTGTCTCTTTAGGCATTTGCAGTTGTGTTTCATGGTCCTGGCTTCCGGTGTGTACCATCTGGCTTGTTCGGTGGATCTACTGGTCTTGGAAAGCTTGATAGGGGCGACTGTCAGTGCATTTTTTGATCTAGGCAGAGAAGGTCTTGATAGTGCACTTTCATACAACATTAGCTCCCTTTCTTAGTACTGTGTATAGTGTTAAAACTTCAGTTTTATGACAACATATCCTCTCAGTTGACACCTCTAAACTGACTGAAGCCTGGGTGGCATAGGCTTTAGCGAGGAACGCACTCCCCTTCAAACACCTTTTATGTTGGTGAACAGGGAGTAAGACTGCTTGCTACATCCACACTCCAAAATCATATAGGATATAGAATACTTCCAAAATACATCAACCACTCCTGTGAGACACCTACAACACAAATATCTCAATAGCCATCAATAAACTCAACAACAAACCACAGATAGGAAACGCCAAAACAGAAGTATATAAAAATAAAAACACAAATAGAATTAGCTAAGGTGGACCAGAAAGCACTGTTAATTTGTATTCAGCACTTAATTTAGAAAGAATGATGAGGTTTCAACAGCAACAAACATAATCAAGTAAATACAAACAATAAGGACAACAGTCCAATTACCACCAGAACAACATTTCTCTATGAGTTTCAATAGTAATTTATTACGTTTATTTTTACATGTTTCGTTAGTAAAAGCTTTGGGAATTGCATTTCAACTTAGGCAAATTATCAGCACTCTTATAATAAACATAAATTGCTCTTTAAAATATATTATATTATTTATATATTTAGTCACATACTCCATACTTTAAGTACACTATGTTTTCAAACACCTGCAAGTGAAGCTTTAAGTTGAAGGCAACTGAATACACAAAATCTATTTTACTCCCAAATCTTATTACATTTTCTGAGCACAATTCAAAGAGATTACACTTCCTTCACCTCTAAACCACCAAGGACAATCTCAGGTATCTGTGGTTATGCAACAGATATAAGTATCTGAGGGGCAGATTTACAAGAAACGTATACATCTGTCGAGATTCGTCACTTTCCCTGCGCCAGCCTGCGATACCGTTGCGCCAGCATGGATGCGGCGTATTTGCAATACCGCGCAACATGGCGCAAGGATTGACAGATGCGTCAGAAATTCTGACACATATGTTGGCGCAACAGTTATGCCTTGCTGGAGTCGTGTCGCAAGCATGACGCAACTCCAGCAATACATGGGTAGGACTTATTGTGCTCTACTCCAAGCAGGGGTAAGGTTTTCATGCAGTGGCGTCCTAGAAGTAGCGCAGTGAAATCTTGTAGATTTCACTGAGTCAGTTGAACGAGGCTTTCCTGCGTGGGAAAGCCCACCCTGCATACATTATACTTGATGCAGTTATAATATGGCACAGGGCTTTACAAGGTGATGCATCTCCCTAGATGCATCATTGTTGGACCCGGCCTCGTGGCGTGGTCCTTAACCCCATGGATTGTGCCCGTTCCCCGCCCCGGCCTTCACGGGCCACCCGTCTGAACTGCACCAAGGCCCTTCACCCAGAGCTGCACGCAGTCGCATACTCCTCGTGGCTCCGCCATCTTGTTGGCAGCTACGTCACACTGTGCACCAGCCAGCACGACCCCGCTCAGCCCGGCCTCGACCCCAGCGAAGCCCCGACATCGAGGCACCACAAACTGGCCAGGGGGTGCCGCAGGAACCATTCATCGCCCCTGGCGGAGGACAGTATCGATGGGACCCCCAACTGTCCTCCCCTCTCGAGGTGTGATCGCCCGGCAACTCCCTTGGGCCTGGCGCCTCTCCTGCTGGGCGTCTGGCCACCTCCACCCGGCCACTCCGCCCTCCTGGGCGCATAGGTCCGGACATCAAAGGGCCCCAGCCCTATATCTGGGGCGACCCCACCACAGATCGGCAGTTGTATCCCGGAATCGAGAGCCCTGCTGATTGAATCGCGGCTGACCCTACGGAGAAGAACTCTTGTCGGAACCATCACGAGCCCTGCTGACTGCGTCGCGGCTCCCTCTTGTGAACAATCTGAACCACCTGGAACATCGGAGCCCTGCTGACGCCGTCGCGGCCCAACCTCGCTGAAACCTTCCTCGGAGCCCTGCTGACGACGTCGCGGCTCGAGCTAAGCCAAAGACCATCTTGAGAGCCCTGCTGATTGAATCGCGGCTCTCCACGAACTGCACGCCAGAGCCCTGCTGACGCCGTCGCGGCTCGACCCCTCCGAGATCGGAGGTCCTCCAGCTTGAGGATAAGAACTGGGCCCCAGGTACCCTCGTACCGCATCCCCGCTAAAGACTGTCCCGCTACCCCTACCCTTCCAAAGAGACATTGAGACTTTTGGTGGATCCCTCGATCCCTTCGTGTAAATATTGACTCGTAAACCTTTATTGCTGATAAAGAATTGCTTGTCGTAAAGACAACCTCCTTGAGTCCTGTGTGGTGGTGTTACTGTGCTAGTACGTGATAGGAGAAGGATCTCTCAGGAGACTTCTCGGCAGCGCTCGGCTACTTCGTGCAGTGTGAGGGCCCCCCTTGGTGGTCTCGCCGACTCCTCGGGGTCCGCCTTCCAACATTTGGTGGCCAGCGACGGGATCCGAGCCGAACGCAATACGTACCAGCCAGTACCCACTAGCTACCCATCCAAACGAACAGCGTCATGAGCAGCCAGGAAAACAACGCGGCAATGGAGTTCCAGCCCGAACGGCTGGAGGAATATACGCACAAAGAATTAAAACAGTTCTGCAAGGACAAAGGCATTGCAACCACCGGCCTAGGTACCAAAGAGGAGATGCAGAAAGCTCTGAGGGCATGGTTGGAGGCCGGGGCAGGCCCCTCCCAGGAAGAAGGCCCCTTGCCCCTGACTGAGACCACATCAACCGCACTGACTCCGGCAACCGGAGGAAGAAAGAGCCTAGAAACCGGCCTCTCCGAAGACGAAATACGAGAGCGGGAGAAGGTCCGGAGCCACGAGCTAGAGCTCGCACGACTGCGGCTGGACGGCGAACTCCAGCTGGCAGAAAAGAAACTGGCCCTAGAGCAGCTACGGCTTCAAGAGGAGATTGAGGAGAAGAGACGACACCGGGAGTTGGAGGAGAAGAAACTGACTCTTGAGCACGAGCGCAGTCTCAAGGAGCTCGAGATCAAGGCCAAGAACGGGGGGACCAACACCACCAGTACTAGAGACACTCTACCGCCTTCCGAGACAAAGGTACATATCCCGAAAGAGGTCGTCAAGGAGTATTACAAGAATGACGACATCCAACAATGGTTCAAGGCCTACGAGGTGGCCATGACCTCTCATCGGGTGCCCCGAAAAGATTGGGGCGTGGGCCTGTGGGGGCGGTTCCTGAGTGAGGGTCGAGACACGCTGCTCCAACTGCCGGAGGAGGTGATGACCTCCTACGACCACATGAAGGAGGCCCTGCTCACCCGCTACGGGCTAACTGCGGAAATGTACCGCCAGCGGTTCAGAGACTGCAAGAAAATCCCAGGCACCACATGGGTGGAATATGTGGACTTTTTCAGCCGGGCCCTAGAAGGGTGGATCAAGGGGAGCAAAGTAACCACCTACGGGCAGTTGGTCGACCTCATCGTGTGGGAGCACCTCTCCAACAATTGCTTTGTGGAACTAAGACAGCACCTCCTCGACAGCAAAATGACCGACCCACGAAAACTCGCCGTCGAGGCCGATCGATGGGTCAACTCCCGGGTCCCCCGGAACTCAATGGGGGAGTACCAGAGGAACCCCACCGGACCCCCCCGCCAGCGCGGTGGAGGGGGAGGGCCGAACAGGAACCGAGACCCTCCCGCCGGGGCCCCCAGGAGCCCCCCTCGAGGGCCACCGCAGCAACAACTCTCTCCGAGCCTAGCCCGAAGGGGGGCGCCCCCGGCCAGACCCGGACCACGACCACCAGTGACCTGCTACGGCTGCCAACAAACCGGACACTATGCCAGCGATCCGGTCTGCCCCCTGAACCGAAGAAACGGGGCCGGCGGGCCCCCGCCCCGACAGCTGGCGGCCGCCGCCCTGGGAGAAGGAGAAGAGGAAGAGGAGACCCTCGACCGAGGAAGCACTGAGTGGGAGCCGGCAGCCATGTCCCTGGTCTGCCTGGGTAGCCGAGAAATGGAACCCTGCACCCCCATCCCAAGCAACACCCAGAAGTACCGGCAGCAGGTCACGGTCAATGGACAACAGGCCTAAGCCCTTCGTGACACAGGCGCCAGTATCACCGCTGTCCGCTGCCACCTGGTGACCCCTGAACAGATTCTACCGAATGTCCTGTGCCCCGTACGGAAGGCCGACAACAGTGAAAGCCTGTGCCAGATGGCCCTGGTCCCCTTCGAGTGGGGAGGAGTGACGGGCCTGCTGAAGGTGACGGTGTGCGACGACGCCCCTGTCGACTGTCTCCTGGGGAACGACTTGGAGAGTTCCCCCTGGGCTCAAGTGGAGCGACGAGAGCACCTCCGCATGTTGGGACTGGCTGACTGGGCCTGCGCCATCACCCGGTCCATGACCGCCCGGGCCCCCCGCTCATCCTCGACCTCCGGGGCCGCCCAAGCCGAGGGGCTCACACCCCCTCCCACCAGCAGCGAGGAGGAGGCGGACACCGACCCTGGACGCAGCGAATCCTCCCCCGAAGAGATGGCGTCCCCGAGCGCCCTACCAGAACTGACACAATGGCGACATGAAGGGGGCCCCACCCGAGAGCAGTTCCAGCAAGAACAGCAGTCCTGTCCCTCTCTCGAAGGGGTCCGACAACAGGCGACCGCGCAAGCCGACGGTGACCAGACTGGCACCCACTGGGTCTACTGGGACGAGGGCCTGTTGTACAGTGAACAGAAAGTGGCAGAACTCGGGGCCAGCCGCGTGTTGGTGGTCCCCCTCCGCTTCCGGGAGTTCCTTCTCAACCTGGCACATGATGTGCCCCTCGCCGGACACTTGGGGCAAGACAAAACGTACAGTCATCTGGTGACCCACTTCTACTGGCCCCGGATGCGGAGAGACGTGGACAGCCACTGCCGGTCCTGCCAGACCTGCCAAGCCAGCGGGAAGACGGGGGGTCGGGTCAAGGCCCCCCTCCAGCCCTTTCCAGCCGTCAGCACCCCGTTCGAACGGGTCGGAATCGACATTGTGGGGCCCCTGGATCCCCAAACCGCCCTGGGCCACCGCTTCATCCTGGTCCTCGTGGACCACGCCACCAGGTACCCAGAGGCGGTCCCGCTAAGAACCATAACGGCCCCTGTGGTAGGCCGGGCCTTGATGGGGATCTACACTCGAGTGGGATTCCCCCGCGAAGTGGTGAGCGACCGCGGCACAAACTTTATCTCCAGGTACATGCGGTCCCTGTGGCAGCAGTGCGGGGTCACATACAAGTTCACGATCCCCTATCACCCTCAGGGGAACGGACTGGTTGAGCGGTTCAACCGAACATTAAAAGGGATGATCCAGGGCCTGGAAGAGCCCCTCAGGCGAAGATGGGATGTTCTGCTGCCGTGCCTCCTGTTTGCCTATCGGGAGGTCCCGCAGAAGTCCCTGGGGCTCAGCCCGTTCGAGCTGTTGTATGGGCACCCGGTCCGCGGACCGCTCAGCCTGGTCAAGGAGGGTTGGGAGATGAAGCCCCAAGGCGCCCCCCCTGACGTCTACCGATACCTCCTGACTCTCCGGAACCAGACCCGCAAGTTCCGAGCCATGGCCGAAGCCAACCTCGAGGCCAGCCAGGAGGACATGAAGCGGTGGTACGATCGGAACTCCTCTACCATCGAATTCGAGCCCGGACAAAAGGTATGGGTCATGGCCCCGGTCGAACCCGGCGGCCTCCAGGACAAGTGGACCGGGCCCTTCAAGGTAGTGGAGAAGAAAGGTCCCGTCACGTACCTGGTCGACCTGGAGTCCCCCCGGAACCCCCTCCGGGTCTTACATGCGAACAGGCTAAAACCCCACTTTGCCCGGACCGAACTGAGCCTGCTGCTGGCGACCGACGAGGGGGGCGAGGACGACTCCGAACCCCTGCCCGACCTCTTGCAGTCCAACATTCATGACGGATCGATC
Organism: Triturus cristatus; assembly: GCF_964204655.1. Taxonomy (NCBI): domain Eukaryota; kingdom Metazoa; phylum Chordata; class Amphibia; order Caudata; family Salamandridae; genus Triturus; species Triturus cristatus. The sequence goes on from NC_140591.1 coordinate 1,694,896,072, forward strand.
GAAGGGGTCCAACTCGCCTCTTCCCTGACTCCGGAACAGCGCAACGACTGCCAGCGACTGCTGCGGGACTACGCAGCCCTCTTCTCCCTCACCCCGGGGGTGACCCACTGGTGCGTCCACGACGTCGACACCGGGGAGAGCCCCCCCGTGCGACACAGAGCCTACCGGGTGCCTGACCGAGTGCGGGCCTGCATCCAGGCCGAAGTAACGAAGATGCTGGCCCTGGGGGTCATCGAACCCTCCGACAGCCCGTGGGCCAGCCCTGTCGTCGTGGTGCCTAAGGCCGCAGCTCCCGGCCACCCCCCAGAGTTGCGATTCTGCGTGGACTACCGAGCCCTGAATGCAGTAACCAAGACAGACGCCCACCCGATACCCCGGGCCGACGAACTCATCGACCGCCTAGGGGCCGCTCGCTACTTGAGCATGCTGGACCTCACCGCCGTGTACTGGCAAATCCAGCTCACCCCCGGCGCCCAAGAAAGATCCGCCTTTTCGACCCCGGATGGGCATTACCACTTTCGGGTAATGCCCTTCGGAATGAAGAACGCCCCGGCCACCTTCCAAAGACTGGTAAACAAGGTTTTGGCCGGGCTTGAGGCCTTCAGCGCGGCCTACCTAGATGACATTGCCGTGTACAGCAACTACTGGGCCGAGCACCTCCTTCACCTGAAAGCCGTCCTGGCCGCCCTCCAGCAGGCCGGGCTCACAATCAAGGCCAGCAAATGTCAAGTCGGCCACGGATCCGTGACCTACCTGGGCCATCAAGTGGGGAGCGGGCAGGTGGCCCCCCTCCAAGCGAAGATAGATGCCATCCAGACCTGGGAACCCCCCACTACCCAGACCACTGTCCGGGCCTTCCTGGGCCTCACCGGATACTACCGGCGGTTTATCCGGGACTATGGGAGCATTGTTGGCCCCCTCACAGAGTTAACGTCCAAAAAGCCGCCCAAGAAGGTACACTGGACACCCCGCTGCCAAACAGCCTTCGACACCTTAAAGACAGCCATGTGTACTGCTCCGGTGTTGCTAGCCCCGGACTACCAGAAGGAGTTCGTGGTCCAGACGGACGCCTCCGAGTATGGGATCGGAGCCGTCCTATCCCAAGCCGACGAAAAGGGGCTCGATCGACCAGTGGCCTTCATCAGCCGACGACTACTGCCCCGAGAGCAACGCTGGAGCACCATTGAGCGTGAGGCCTTCGCTGTGGTGTGGGCCCTCAAGAAGCTCCGGCCCTACCTCTTTGGTACCCACTTCCGGGTCCAGACCGACCACCGGCCCTTGCGGTGGTTAATGCAAATGCGGGGCGAGAACCCCAAGCTGCTGCGGTGGTCCATCTCGCTACAAGGGATGGACTTTGACGTCGAACACCGGCCCGGCAATGACCACGCCAACGCCGACGGCCTGTCCCGCTTCTTCCGCCTTGACGAGGAGAATCCCCAAGAAGATGGGTGACTCTCCATGCCTTCGGCTGGGGGAGACGCCTGTTGGACCCGGCCTCGTGGCGTGGTCCTTAACCCCATGGATTGTGCCCGTTCCCCGCCCCGGCCTTCACGGGCCACCCGTCTGAACTGCACCAAGGCCCTTCACCCAGAGCTGCACGCGGTCGCATACTCCTCGTGGCTCCGCCATCTTGTTGGCAGCTACGTCACACTGTGCACCAGCCAGCACGACCCCGCTCAGCCCGGCCTCGACCCCAGCGAAGCCCCGACATCGAGGCACCATGAACTGGCCAGGGGGTGCCGCAGGAACCATTCATCGCCCCCGGCGGAGGACAGTATCGATGGGACCCCCAACTGTCCTCCCATCTCGAGGTGTGATCGCCCGGCAACTCCCTTGGGCCTGGCGCCTCTCCTGCTGGGCGTCTGGCCACCTCCACCCGGCCACTCCGCCCTCCCGGGCGCATAGGTCCGGACATCAAAGGGCCCCAGCCCTATATCTGGGGCGACCCCACCACAGATCGGCAGTTGTATCCCGGAATCGAGAGCCCTGCTGATTGAATCGCGGCTGACCCTACGGAGAAGAACTCTTGTCGGAACCATCACGAGCCCTGCTGACTGCGTCGCGGCTCCCTCTTGTGAACAATCTGAACCACCTGGAACATTGGAGCCCTGCTGACGCCGTCGCGGCCCAACCTCGCTGAAACCTTCCTCGGAGCCCTGCTGACGACGTCGCGGCTCGAGCTAAGCCAAAGACCATCTTGAGAGCCCTGCTGATTGAATCGCAGCTCTCCACGAACTGCACGCCAGAGCCCTGCTGACGCCGTCGCGGCTCGACCCCTCCGAGATCGGAGGTCCTCCAGCTTGAGGATAAGAACTGGGCCCCAGGTACCCTCGTACCGCATCCCCGCTAAAGACTGTCCCGATACCCCTACCCTTCCAAAGAGACATTGAGACTTTTGGTGGATCCCTCGATCCCTTCGTGTAAATATTGAACTCGTAAACCTTTTATTGCTGATAAAGAATTGCTTGTCGTAAAGACAACCTCCTTGAGTCCTGTGTGGTGGTGTTACTGTGCTAGTACGTGATAGGAGAAGGATCTCTCAGGAGACTTCTCGGCAGCGCTCGGCTACTTCGTGCAGTGTGAGGGCCCCCCTTGGCGGTCTCGCCGACTCCTCGGGGTCCGCCTTCCAACAATCATGTTGTAAATGAGCCGCATAATGTGCATTGTTTACTGCCCCTGCGTCACAAAAAGTGTAAATCTGCCCCTGAATATTTAAACCTTGCAGCCAATCATATTGCAGTTTTTATGAATCACATAGTGGAAATGTCAGCTATCAGTTGAACTTATTACTTCATCTTGCATTCTTCACAAAGAAAATGTATCTCTTCCACAGTACATGAACTACATGTACCATGTCGCACCTCTGTGAGCCACAACCAGGCCGACTCCAAAGTCTCGAAGAAGTGGGACTTGTTTGCGTGGATCACCCAGCGCACAGCAGGAAACAGGAGACGGTATTGGAGGCCCTGGCTCTGAGTTTCGGTTTGACCTCGGCGGACGAGCAGTGCTCTTTGCTGCACCTCCTTGTTGTAGTCAGGGAAGAGGAGAACTCTGGCAAATCCACAGCAAAGTTCCTCCGGGAATGGGTCCTCCCTCAGGATCGCATCTCTGTCTCTGAAGTTTAGGATTCGTGCAATCATAGATCTTGGAAAGGCGCCCGGAGGAGGTTTAGGGGTCAGAGCTCGTGGGCCCTCTCGATTGCAAACCAGGAGGACAGTTGGTCCACGGGCATTCAGGGCTTAATCCATGGATCCGGGAAGTCCTCAACTTGCTAAGGCTCAGTTCCTTTGGGATTCCAATCACATGCACAATGTGCCGGGAAAGGTTTACAGCATCCTCTGCGGTGCAACTCTGATGTAAGTGACCTGGGCCTTAAGGGACGTGAATTCATCCTCCACCGCAGAGATTCGGGACTCGGCTTCCATGATCCAGGCCGTGACATTCTTGAGTTCCTGACAGAGGAGTGCCGCATCCATGTGCACCTCTGCAATTTTGGTTTCTGCAGCCGCTTGCAAGGTTTGAATGACTTGGACAATCGTGGCGAGGTCTCTGGACAATGAGGAGCAACCAGTCCTCCCCAGCCCCCGCCACCCTCCCCCCGTCACCCCCAAGTTGGCCATTTGCAGGAACAGCGGTGAATTGCTCGATTCGAATCTGTGAGGTTGCTGGGCGAGTAGTCTTGTCTTTACCTATGTCGGTGGTGTGAAGACACCGCAGGACACTGCTGGTGGGGGAGGTACAGCCCGCTTACCACAGCTTCGCGGCAGCAAGAGCAGCAAATCCTGTGATGATAGGGAGAGGGCCCAAGGTGGCGAGCCAGGTGCATGGATCCTGCCGTGTCAGGGTCTCTTCCAGTGCAGGGGGGAAGTGAGACGGAGGGAAGACGGTTATTGCCCATCAGCCTGGTCGCAACACAGCGCAGGGAGCGGTGCTGTGTAGTAGTTTAGAGTATGATGGCAGGCTTTAAAATAGACAGATCAAGACGCTATCAACAAGCCCAAGCAGGTCCCATGGGAGGTCCAGGCCGAGAGGTGGGGCACTTGCAGTAGGTTGAGAACAAAGGAGGCCAGCACAGGACCCCACAAATACAGATTGGGGTCAAGCGATTGCAGCAGGTCCAGATGCCAGTAGGGAGCAGCTGCTCAGTCCCAACTGGTGGCCCAGGTTGCCTGCCACAAATGACTCACCCCAGCCGTTTCAGGAACAGATGAATGTAAATGTAAATGTAGTTGAGCTTATATAGCGCACAGCTACCCGCTGTGGGTTTCCCGGCGCTTGCTTAGGGAACCCGTCCTGGTATTCCCCTGTGAGATAGCAGGGTATCCACAAGGTGAAAGTCAGGCATCCCGCCGCGAGGGGCCGTTGTGGAGATTAAGCAAGCTATTGCCCAGAGTCGCAGAGTGTGAACCCATGAGTCGAGGAGGCACCGGGGTGAGAATTATCGAGTCCGTGGAATTTTTAGCCCAAGACCTGCTGAGGCGGGGAATTGAACCCTGGTCCAGGACCGATCTCAGCTTCCGGGTCTGCCGCCTCTAACCCCTGAGCCACACTTCTCCACAAGTGACGTAGAGGGCTCCGCTGCTCCACCGCCTCCTCCACCTCTCAGGCCCAGGCTGCCACGCTCACCGAGCACTTCAAAGATCAGAACGGCCAGAGGAGCTCAAAGAGGGCTAGGAAAGGCGGCCCCTCAACTGCAGCTCCCGGATCCAGGTGGCAGGTCCTCACCTGAGTAGCACCAGATGTCCTTGCCCCTTGGGGGCCTTTGCGCTGCGATCAGGGACGCAATTTCGGGACCCAGGCTCATCCTGGGAGGACCCCTGGCCAGTCCACTCCTCCAGCCAGGTCCCGACACCTGTAGTCTGACTCGCATCATCCCCACAACGCCTCCTTCACCAGGACCCCCCCTGCCAGCACTGCAGACAATCTCAAGGCTCGGGGGTCTCCTCGCCATCAAAGCCAGGCCACAAGCGTCCGAGCTCCAAGAGAGCGGCAGATGCCAAAGCAGAGCAGGGCTGTGGTGCATCGGCATCAACCTCTGGGGGTAGGCCTTGGGGGGCGAGTCCACAAGCAGCAGCAGGGTCCATTTGGCCACCTCCACGGTGCCTCCTCAGTATGAGGTGCCTGGGGGAGTCCCACAAATACTGTTAGTAACACTCCAGCACTTCAGTTGTGCAGACAGTGTCCTGTGCTCCGAAGGCCTCACATGACGGGCAGCCTCACTCCCTCGGCCCACGCAGGCCGGCAGCGTCATGGCCTGCAATGGCCACAGTAGAGGTCACTGGGACTGTAGTAGCGGTCCCGGGCGGTGGCAGGTCGTTGTGTGAGTGACTGCTGGATTAGAGGGGATCCATCCGTTAATGAGCGTCCGCCATGCTGGCTGCCCAAGCTACGCTGCAAGACATTCAGCTTTTATTGGACAATGCCTTTTCAAGGGTACAGGTGACCCAGTGCTAATATTGACTATAGTTACAATTGGCTGAGATGTTAGCATGATAATTTATAGGTGTTTGAAGGTTTTAATGCATGTCTGGTATAAAAACTTGGACCAGACTTCCCAGGACCTTGTGCACTTGTCTAATGTCGAGGAAGCGCCCCCAGTACCTTTCCAGTTTGATAAGACCAAGCCATGATCTGGCCAACTTAAGAGCTGTTTCCCTACTGATAAAATAAGTCCAAAGATTAGATCCATTATATGTCTGTGTTAGGTCCATAGTGGCCGACACATTCTCCCTCTTTGCAAAGACATTAAAATCACCTTGCATAAAAAATACTGACCGATGTGTCCGATGTCTTGCGCCTGCTGCAAATGCCTTAATGACGCTGTGGATGCGCTGTATTTACAATACAGCGCTCCATGGCGCAAGGATTCACTGATCCGTCAGAAATTCTGATGCATCTTTTGGCGCTAAAGTGAGGCATTGCTGGAGTTGGTCTTAAGACTGACACAACTTCAGAATGCATCAGAACACAGAGGCGAGTCCCATGTTAAAAGCCCTGTATCAATCCTTATGCCCGGTTTGAGAAGGCATAGGGATTTTATTTTTGACGCATTCAAGTCATAGAGTGACGCAGTGAAAAGTTGTAAATTTCACGGTGTCAGTTCAACGTGGGTTTCAACGTGGGAACGCCCACCCTGAGTACATTATACCGGGCACAAGTATAAAGCGAGGCAGGCCTCTACAAAGGGATGCGTTGGGCCCAATGCGTCAGTTTGTATATATAGAGAAGTGTGGAGCACTGATGGGGCCGATGCTGCGCCAAAACAAATGACACTACGGCAGCGCTAGCTCCTTGTAAATATACCCACGAGTATTATAAGACTAAAGGAGAAATAGAATCTGCAAAGGAGTGTGCAAAAGTAGAAAAGGTGGCAGGGGCACGATAACAGATATGCTGGGATGGAGGTAGCTCCTGACCCCATCACTGAAAAGCCTAAAAGCGCCGCCTCTTCAAATGCGTCTAATTGCAATGACCTAAAACGCCAGCGGTCTTATATAATCACGGATACTCCATCGCTGATCAATGTGTATGGACGGTGAATCACCTTATACGCATCAGAGAATGTTGCAGCAAAGTCAAAATTGGACTCTTGCATCGCCCATGGTTCTGTGATGAACAGAAGATCAAAGTCTCCTGTCTGCGGGAGAAGGTTAATTTCAACTGCCTGTTTCACTAAAGAGCACCTGACCCTGCAGTGAACGACTCTCCTTCCTTTTATCCGGGTTCTACTGTCCCCAGACTCCCCAAGACTGTCCCCTAGGTAGTCTTCACCTGTTTGCATTAAATGGTCACTTGTGTATCTACCCACATTTACGTTCTGTGGCAATCTGGGAGATTCTTCCTCTTTCATCCAACTGGCAGCATGGCTGGCGATGTGCGCGGTCGGTGCGCGAACGCACGCAGACGGGCTTACCATTGGCGATGTGCGCAGTCGGTGCGTGGAGAGACGCAGATGGGCTTGCCTTTGCCGCTGTGCCAGGTCAGTGCATGGGCCGATGCAGACAGGCTTACCTTTGAGGATGGGCGTGAACGGTGCGCGGATGGACGCAGACGGGCTTACCTTTGAGGATGGGCGTCAACGGTGCGCGGATGGACGCAGACGGGCTTACCTTTGAGGATGGGCGTGAACGGTGCGCGGATGGACGCAGACGGGCTTACCTTTGAGGATGGGCGTGAACGGTGCGCCGATGGACGCAGACGGGCTTACCTTTGAGGATGGGCGTGAACGGTGCGCGGATGGACGCAGACGGGCTTACCTTTGAGGATGGGCGTGAACGGTGCGCGGATGGACGCAGACGGGCTTACCTTTGAGGATGGGCGTGAACGGTGCGCCGATGGACGCAGACGGGCTTACCTTTGAGGATGGGCGTGAACGGTGCGCCGATGGACGCAGACGGGCTTACCTTTGAGGATGGGCGTGAACGGTGCGCCGATGGACGCAGACGGGCTTACCTTTGAGGATGGGCGTGAACGGTGCGCGGATGGACGCAGACGGGCTTACCTTTGAGGATGGGCGTGAACGGTGCGCGGATGGACGCAGACGGGCTTACCTTTGAGGATGGGCGTGAACGGTGCGCGGATGGACGCAGACGGGCTTACCTTTGTGTTGGACTTGGCCTTTTGGCTAAAGTTCACTTAAACTTTTTGCTTTTCCCCTGGACTGTTTTCCTAACATAGAAAATTCAATTTAGATGTTTTAGGCACTTGCCACTGCTAATCAGTGCGCAGGTACAGATGTTCCCTGTGTAAAGTGTAGTGGTAATTGGTTGTCCATGATTGGTATGTTTGCCTTACTAGCCAGATCCCTAAGTGATGTGCACTGTGTGCGCCAGGGCTAGTAGTAGAGAAATGCGCAGAGGGGGAACATAGGTCTTCAGTGTAGGGCCTGCGCACATTATGCTAAATTAATATGTTGTCCTGACAAGTGCAACCACTTGTCAGGCCTTACTTTCCCTTTTACATATACGTGGGCACCCCTGTAGGACGTCCTGGGTAATCCCTAGGCAGGGTGCAGCGTCGGTAGAAGTTGGCAGTCTCTTAAATATGCATTAAAAATAGGTTCACAATGTATTCACTCAAACAGTAAAAAAGTGACATTTCATTCAATAACCCAACTTCTAAAAATGGTCTTCAGAGAAGTGCACCTCCCCCACCACCCCCCTCTCTTCAAAGTGCATCAGCCCTGGAGTCAGGGAAAGCTTGTTAAGTATAAATAAGGGGAGCTGAAAAGGAAATGAGATGAAAGCAGGACGGGGAAGATTGAAAGCAGAGGGCGGAGAGAGATTACCCAGGGGTGGGGAAGAATAGGAGAACTGAGAAATTGAGAGAAAGAAAGAATCACTTCCGCTTTCATGGTGAACTTCAAATACAATAAGAAGAGCACTGACAAAGCCAATAGGTCTGACCTTGGCAGGCTGTGCAAATGTTCATTTGCTTTTTATTGCCGACATATGTCATTAAAAATGTTAAAAAATTAAAATCATCACTTATGTGGTATTTTACTAATGATGGTTTTATAAAACAATTCTTTCATTTATGCCAATGGATTTTATTATTATTGTTGTAGATGAAGGAAAAGATGTTATGTTATGTTAAATAAACTTGTAAAGTGCGCGTGCACAAAACGGTTTCATTGCGCTGGAGTCAAGGGGGTACTGCTGCTTGAGAGGTTTAGTCATATGCCTGGTGGAAGAGCCAGGTCTTTAAAAGTTCCCTAAACTGAGCGTAGGAGGTCAGTAATCTAATATCCAAAGGGAGAGAATTCCAGAACTGGGGGGCCAAGACTGCAAATCTTAGTCCCCATTGATTCTTGCGTTTAAAGGACGGGGTGACCAGAAGATTCAGATGAGAAGATCTGAGATCCAAGAAGGGACGTAACGCTGAATCCGAGAGGATATAAATGCCGGGCTGTTGCAATAAAGAGCTTTAAAAGTGATGCACCTCAGCTTAAATGTGCAACGTTTGGCTACTCGGAGCCAGTGTAATCTTTCTATTAGTGACATAACATGGTGCCATTTGGGCTATTGGCAGATTGGTTTTGAACCAGCTGCAAACGTTTTAGTTGCTATGCCGGGATACCAACATAGAGTCAGTTGGCATAATCAATGCGGGTACACTAAGGCCAGAACAACTTGGGTCAGGGCTTCTATGGTATGCTGATCCTTCGAAGCTGAAAGAAACAGGAGGAGACACTGCCCAGACTTTTGATTGAGCACACGGGGAGTGGAGGATTTCCCAATTCGGTTGGCCAGAAGTTGGAATTCCAGGGGTTAGCTGGCCCGCCGATTAGGATCAGCTCCGTTTTAGATCGTTACTGTTCATCCACTCACTTATAAATCGCATGGTGGATTGGAAATTGGACACAGAAGATGCCTAGTGATCGATATCAATTTGCATGTTTATCTAACCGAGCACTGAAATCTAAACCAACTGCAATGTTACTCAAGCACTAAGGAACCTTATAAAGAAGATGGAAAAGAAATCAATCTAAATAGGCACTTAAAGTGCAGGCAAAGTCATTAGCTGGTATTTAATATAAATGTAACACAAATATCACACGCTAAATCAGCTTTGTCACTAAAGATGAAGGAACTTTTTTTAATTGGATGTGAAAAATGTGCACAGGCTTATGATTGCCCCTGCTGTCTGCTGTGGTGGCTGAAGCTAAATGTAAACAACGTTTTAACAGTGCGATGGTCGAAGACCTCCGACCCAAATCCCTTCTATGTTACATAACAACCGGTGTATTAATAGGCAGGTCGCTGCAACAACTACCAAAGTTGTGAGTTGATCATTCACACCGCAGCAGAAGGTCTCCAAAATTAAACGAGTATTAATATATTTATAAATATGTCCATTTAGTTTTGCTTCTGCTAGTCTGAGAACTCCTCTTGTGAGATTCCTTTATAAACAAGCATTTGCAATGCAATTGGTCTCACCTTTGGGAACTTATATGTATTTAGCTATGCAGCACATTAGCCTGGGTGCTGAAACATCTGTTCTTTAATATAGCGGGAAAGTAAGCACCAAACTGCGTGGCTCCAGGTATGGGAACACATGGAGAGAATTATTGCCTTTCAGTGGGAAATGGTATAGTCCAAAGCTCTGTTTTTAATATAAAATCAGAGCCTTCAGTGGTCATATCACTGAAAATACAAGATTTGAAGAAATTATTATTGACTACGGGTGCTCGTGGAAGACAATTTCTATGGACTGGAATCTAGAGAATGCTAAAGTGATTCTGGTATTTTACTGACCTCTGCTGGTCGTTTTCTAACAAGACAGTTAAATAGAGGCAGTTGAACAGAGAAAACAAAAGTCCCTTAGTGGAAGCAGACAAGTCCTAGGGCTGATCGCCAGAGCCCACGAAGTACATACACGTATAAGTATATACTAAAGTATATACAAGAGGTCTTGAATGCTCGACCTAAAAGGGTGTGGTTAGATGTGTAAGATGGAGATGTGTCACTAGAGGAAAGTAATTTAAAGACTGGAAGGAAATGCAGATAAAACTGAAGTTGTGACGCCCCTGTCTGTGCTCTGCTTTACTCCTCTCCATATCTCTTCCGTCCTGCAGGTTGGGTGACTGCTCCTTCATCGGTTCATGCTGCGAAGACATCGCCTCTGTCCTCAAAACAAACACATCTCTCACCCAGCTCAACCTTGGCCACAATAATCTGGGAGACACTGGAGTGAAAGCACTGTGTGAAGGCCTAAAACATCCTGACTGCAAACTACAGTCACTGGGGTATGGAGCTGTGTGTTTCTTATCACGTCACTGATTTCTGAAATATACATTGTTGATGAGGCTCATAGATATATTTTAAATATATAAATTATTCTCTGTTTTCAGCTACTTTTGTGGGAAAGGCATGTCCATTTCATGGCAATAGGATTTGATCAATTATTGAGGTCTGTGTAGTGGGGGTACCCAAGCCCAAATCAGACGTCATGAAAGTGGCCCCTGTCATGGTGCAGAAGGCACTTTTGAAAGTCCGTTTTTGGTATTTACTATATCATACAACAGGTATTAAAAGCAGAGCAGATCAGCCCCTGGCAGCCTGGGCACCTTCCCAACCAGTCCCACTGCCCATTAACAGACCAGCTGCTGGACCACAGGTGCTCTCATCGATAGGCCCCTCACCCCCTCATCATTACATGATGGTGATGGACGTGTACAAAGCAATTACATACAGGATGTGAACACCTCTAGGTAGTGACATTGTGTCCTAGGACATGACAAACCACAATAGAATTAAAAAACACTTTACCAGGAGCGGGTGGAGATTCTCCTCAGTGAGAAATGCATGAAAGAAGAACTTTGCCTTTAATATTTGTTTGACGGGTTAAGCACAAAGGTCCTATCGCTGTCTGGACACATATGTCTTCTTGCCCTTGTTTCCTTTTCTGGCCTTGCTTGTCTGAGCTCCACAAGAAGCCCCATCATCCTCGGGCAGTGCTCTAGATGGATGGTCATGTTCTGCCAGGAGAGTCCTAGACAGCTGCGGAGGGGGGGGGGGGGGCTGAGTCTAGAGTGTGCCATCACTCGGGCCCCTAGCAGAACTCCAAATAGATGTTCATGTTCTGCCAGGAGAGTCATAGAAGATGTAGTAATGTAGTCCAGACTGGTTGAGGTATTTCATGAGGATTTATTGTAAGTTGTTAAGTAGCCTGGAATAAGCCCCACCAGGAGCAGCCAGCAGGCAGCTCAGCCCCATCATAACTGTGGTTTATCTTCAACCAGCACCCAACATTCCATAGTGCATCACAGTGCAGAAGCATTCCACTAGAAGGGCATTGAGTGGGTAAAGGCAAACATAGGAATATGCAATAGACAGAATACAACATACCTCCTTTTCTTCCACAACAGAAAAATGAGCATAGAAGCATAGAAACACATGAAAGAGAAAGCGTACCGATTATTACCTGCTGCCACATCCACTGGCCAGACAGATGCGACAGAAAGCAATGCACATCATTCAGAAAATACAGAAAAGTAATAAAGATCAGACACATTCCTTCTCTGAGAACACAAGGCAATGCAAAATGCATAAAATAAACAAAAAAGACTTGAGAAGTAAAACCGAAAGGTACGAACACATGGATAGGTATGAACGCATAAATAGGTACTCTCTTCTTCCCTTCTCCAAAGAATACAAAAATGAACAGGAAGGTACAAACACAAATAAGTACTCTTCATACCTTCTGCATGAAACACCGAGAAAGAAAATAGAAAGATATAATCAAGAACTACTCCAGACACACCCACTGGAAGAAAAAGGTATAAAAGAAAGACAGTAAGTAAATAAAATAGAAAACAGAGGGGCAGAGGAAAGATCAACAAAAGATCATTCACACCACCCTGTAAAACAGCATTAAAATAATTTAGATTGAAGTAACATTGAAAAGTTTGAGAGAAATAAACCCCTATGTATACATAGAAGAATAGAGAGGGATGAACCCCACATTGACAACCTCAAAAGGTCAAACATTGAAAATTTGAAAGGAATAAACCCCATATCGACATTGAAGAATAGGGAGAAATAAAACCCCATATCGACAACTTCAAAAGGTCAAACATTGAAAAACATTGATGTTGAGAAGTAGCAACACAAATTGACAACCTCAAAATGGTCACAAATTGAAAACATTGAAATATTGACCTCTTAAAACAACTAGAATGCATGCAAATTGATAAATCGATTGAGATACACATTTCTTACCAAGAAATACTGGACGCATGCATATACATTGATAATTGAGTACAGAAGTTGATATGTGCAATTCCTACAAAGAATACTGCACGCATGTAAATGTCAATTATGCAAACTATGCAAAGGTAACTTTCCATGCAACAAATTGAAAAATAGAGGAAGATTGACAAATTGAATTTTTGAAAACATGCAACCTGTAAAACAGAGAGATGTAAAACTGTATGTTTAAACATCACAGTGTACATGCAAGTAGATTGAAAAATAAAAAAAATATATTGAGTAATCGATATCTTGAGAGCATGTCACTAGGGTCATAAATATAAGCACCCCAATTACGAAAATAGAAATGTGAATAGAAATCATGCTCAGCTAGACATGTGATCAATAGCTTGAATGTGCACCCAAAAGACTTGAAATAGAACAAACACACTCCTTAGAAACTTAGTTGACATAGACCTGGAGCTGTCTTATTAGAAGCAACCAAAATAAATATGGCAATTGAACTTGAGCTTATTGAACGAAAAAAAAAAAAACTTGTAGCTTCGTGATGCACTAGATGATCAAACAGTGACGATCTCGGACAACTCCAAAAGTATTGACAAATGGAATACAAAAACAACCACAAGATGACGCTCTTGTGAAATAATTGAAAGACCTTACTCGAGCTCGTTTGTGCTTGTTTCTGTTTTCGTGTTGATTCCAGAAATTGATAGGTCTCTGTGCTCAAAGATAGTACCAGTGAAAAAAAACATGTTCCGTGCACACAAGAAAAGTTTCAAAAGTTGGAGGTAGTGTTGGTTGCCAACATTATAAAACAACAGTGTTAATGCTTAGTTATGCATGCGCTCGCTTCCCTATAATTTGGAAAGGTGACATCGAGTTTAGGGACGGGCATGAGGAATGGGCATTAACCAGTATAACGAAGTGCAAAGCAATTCCTTAGCACAAACCTCGATCTTGGGATACATCGGCATGCGCTGCGTAAGATATTGAGATTACTTGCAGAACCCCAGTCCGGCAGAAAACACTTTCACTGTGCAGAACATTGAGATTACTTGTAGAACCCCAGTCCGGCAGAAAACACTTTCACTGTGCAGAACACCTCCAATGATGGTTTTATTAGCGCTATGTTATGCTCCCGTAACCATGAGAACACAACAAACAAAATGGCGGCTTGAAAGGAACACCTCCCATCATCATTTTATTTGCGCTACGTTGCGCTCCCATTACCATGGGAACGCAACACAAAATGGCTGCTTGACGTTGTGCGACCTTACGCAGTGACGACCTCAAAGTCCTTCCAAAATCGAAGAATGAAGAAAACATAAAGACGCTGGATGCCAATGACGCATTGATATTCCGCTGGTACATTATGATTTCTTTGAGTTTCATTCTCTTCTTGAAGGCATTACCTGACAGGTTCCTTCTGTCTTGAATATTTTACCGCGTTACTTTGTAGGCAGCTTTCATTATTCTGTAGTATCTGGGCAAAACCTCGGCAGTCTTTCTTGGATGGCAGATACTTAAGTTAGAGTGAAGAGTAGTTATTAGTATATTGATATTTCGTTTTTTCAAGAGGACCAATTACCAGAGTTGTTGAAGTTGTAGAAAAGACACAGCAGATGTTGAAAAATTGAAGAAGAATCTGGCATATGCAGGTTGGGGCGACCGATGAAGTGGTCACTGGTGGGGCTCTGAAGCCAGAGTCTTTGCTTGATGTTTGATGAGGTTTGAATATCTTGCCTTCTGGAATATAGAGTTCTTGAATTGACGTGTAGGTAAATTGATGAAGATTTAGAATAACTTGCCTTCTTGAAACTTGACTTCTTTAGTTGCCTTCTTGAAACTTGACTTCTTTAGTTGCCTTCTTTAAACTTGACTTCTTTAGTTGAGCACGTAGGTAAGATCAACTCGTCGCCAAAAAGATGTAGTAATGTAGTCCAGACTGGTTGAGGTATTTCATGTAGATTTATTGTAGGTTGTTAAGTAGCCTGGAATAAGCCCCACCAGGAGCAGCCAGCAGGCAGCTCAGCCCCATCACAACTGTGGTTTATCTTCAACCAGCACCCAACATTCCGTAGTGCATCACAGTGCAGAAGCATTCCACTAGAAGGGCATTGAGTGGGTAAAGGCAAACATAGGAATATGCCATAGACAGAATACAACATACTGCTATGGGGGGGGGGGCTGCCTCTGGAGTGTGCCATCACTCGGGCCCCTGGCAGCGCTGCAGATGGATGTTCATGTTCTGCCAGATGAGTCCCACACTGCTGTAGTAGGGGGGGGGGATTTGCCTCTAGACTCTGCCATCACTCGTGTCCCTCCAGATGGATATTCATGTTATGTAGGGAGTGTCCTAGACTGATGCAGAGGGGGGGGCTGCCTCTAGAGTGTGCCTCGACCCTCAGTGGTATTTGGCTTCAGCCCCCACAGGGTCACCGAATGTCTTACCACTGGTGGCATCTATTTGATTATGCAGGGCCTAATTCACCAAACAGAAGGAAATTACCCTTTTAGGGTCACCCCGGACCACCTCTTTGCCTCCCATACCAAATGAAGATTCGGAGAGACAGTGGAAAAAAATACACCAATAATTATTTATTATATTCGCTCAGAGCGGGGCTCCTTCTGCCCATTCTCGAGAGAGTGCTACAGAGGGAACTGAAAGAAAGTCAGCATAAAGATAAATTATGTATATTACATGGTTAATTAGAACACACCCACAGTGGAATTTTCCAAGCAGATGTAGCTGGACAGGGAAGGACAAAAAAAGGATTCTGCTCTCCTATCTTGCACAACTCATCACAGTCCAAGGCCGTTGCACCCTGGGATGGGATCAAACTGCCAGACAGGTGGGAGAGGGCCTTTATCTAGTGGGAAAGCTAAGCTCTGGCACTAACAGTTCAATATTGCAGAAACAAAACTAGCAAAGGGAATTACTCTGAACTGAAAAAGATTAGTTTCGATCATCACACAAAATGGAGTCTAAAAATAAAATTGTGCAGCGAATGCTAACTTATAGATGGCATTACGTGAGCATCAACGGGCCTAATTTAACAAAACCTTCTTTTAGCATGAGCTAAAGACATTTTCTAATATGCAAAGAAACAGAGAAAACAGGTACATAGACGGGGCTACCGTAACAGCATCAGAAGCTGATCGAGCATCAAAATCAGAAAGGCAAACGAGGCGAAGCTCTGGGCACACTTTGCAATCAACATCAGAAATTGGGACAGCAAGAAGGGATGAATCCTCAAATATTCCCTCATCTATATTCATAAGACCATCAATATCAGCTTGGAGCTTCATAGCAGCATTGAATGAGGATGCAACAGAGAACTAACATTTCCTTGAGAATCCAACTCCAATTACCCAAAAGAGACCACCTCCAGTTCACATTTTCCATCCCCTTGACGTTGACCAGCACACAGCTACCCTACGCCTGGCTATCAGTAAACCCATGTCGACTAATCTTCTAATGGTTTGGGGTAATTGCTTGGAATATCCAAGTAGGGCAAGCATGGGATCAGGGTTTAATAGTCTCTCCATAACTTCACCTAGCGACTTGAAGACCTGTGACCAGAAGCCAGCAATTCCTGGACACGTCCAGGCAAGATGGAAAAAGTCAGCTGGGTCCGCCCCACAACGCTCACATGCAGCAGAGTCCCGCAGCCCGAACCTGTTTAGCCTTTCTGGAGTGTAGTATACTCTATTAAGAAATGTAAAATGTATTAGCCTACGTCGCCCGTTCAAGGAGATCTAATTCCGTGCCCAGGTCTACCTGCCAGACCAATCTGTCTTTCGTGTAATGGTTAATCTGCTAGCCCTGACTAACCTTATAGAACTTGGAAATAATGTGTGAAGAATCTTCAGTCCTCAATAAGTAATTAAAAGCAGCTACCTCCGGTGGTTCCGCTATATCATCACCTAGGTTATCAAGCAATGATATCCTCATCCTTAGGAATTGAAACCTATCGAGTGACGTTTGTTGCCTCTCTGGCTGGTCCACATCCTCCCATTTTTTGACTATACCATCCGTGAACATGTCACCTATCTTTTCAATATGCAGCGCCTGCATCCCTCGGGTAACCCCTTTGTCCTTGCACGCAGGTAGCCAGTGACACTATTCCAAAGGTGTGTGGGGAGAAAATAAAGGAGCGCCCGTCTGCAGTTTCAAAATACGTTGCCAAGCATGAACCGTCGCTTTAATGGAGTCTAAAATGCCAGTCCGACGGTTCGGAGGTTTCTGCAGAAGCGCTGGCAAGGGAAGTGGCGATGCGACCACTGTCTCAATCTGTAAGTGTGGGATGCCCATCGGACCGTGCACCCAATAGTGTGCATGCGCGTATTGCACCACTCTGTAATATAGATCCAAGTCTGGAACACCCAATCCCCCCCATATGGTACAGAAGCGTAAGAACATCCCATTTGACAAGGGAGTGTTTTCCTGCCCAGGCAAGTCTGATTAATAAGGATGTAAGCGTTTTTAAAAAAGGAGCTAGGGAAAACCATAAGTATGTTATCAAATAAAAACAAAACCCGGGGGAGTACTACCATTTTCATAATCGCCACTCTGCCCGCTAACGATAGTGGTATCCGAATCCAGCTCCCCACGTCATCTCCAAGTTTGCTAATTGCGACACCATAATTCTCTTTTAATACAACCTCAGAGTGTACCTTAATACCCAGGTATCTGACTGGATCAGTCGTCCATTGTAGCGGAAACTCAGGTGTGAAGGGAGCTGTGGTAGGGGTGAGCCAAAAATAAGCGACTTGGTCCAGTTAGCTTTTAATCCTGATTTGGCGCCAAATTTGACTACCTAGCGCAAAACTGGGGACAAATTCGATTCCGGGTCATGTATGTATAATAACGTGTCATCACCACACGTGGAAATAATCAGCTGGGATCCCGTAAAACGTATACCTCTGTATCGGTGATATTCCCTCGGAGCGCAAGCCAGCGGTTCTGCGACAAGCACATATAGTAACGGGGAGAGTGGACATCCTTGTCGTGTGCCTCGGGAAATGCAAATCTGGTCAGTAACCATATCGCCAATCTTTATTCTGGCTGACGGACTATTATATAATACTCCTACCATTTGTAAGAAAATCCCTCCCAGCCCCATTCTGTTCAACACGTTAGACATGAACTTCTATTTGACCGAGTCAACTGCTTTCTCCATGTCTAGAAATATGGCAGCAGCCTGTACATCCTGTCTGGTGTGCTGTATTGCGCCAAAGACCGTTCTCGTGTAATAGTTTAGATGCCTAGTCGGGACAAATCCGGCCTGCTCCGAAGCCACCAAGAATGGAATGAGCAGGGCTAAATGGTTCGCCAAGATCTTGGCATAGATTTTGGTATCCACGTTAAGAAGCGACAGGGGACGGTACGAGGGACACTCAGTGGGTGGTTTGTCCTGTTTCATAATCATGACTATTAGTGCCTGTTGATTTAAAGGCGGCATCTTACCACTGAAACTCATCTCCTCAAACAGTGTACCTAAGTGAGGAATAAGGATGTCCTTGAACTCCTTATAAAAAGAGACAGTGAGGCCATCTACACCCTGGACGCTACCAGATTTCATCCCCATCAGTGCTGTGGCTATTTCCTCAGCATCTAAAGGCCGCAGGAGATACTCTCTAGGACAGAGGTCTTCAAACTTTTGTAGGTTGAGCCCCCCCAGCTTTTTTTTTTTAGATGTTGGGCCCCCCCTTCACCTAACAGAAATTTCGGAAATGTGGTACACTATACAATCAACCGCCACGCGCATATCATGGGCCATATCTGGCAAGTAATGTTCAACACAATAAGAGTGTTTAGTAAACTGAAGGTTTGTGATCTAAAATACACTTTTTTATGGTTGTTGCATGAAACAAACACATTTCCCTGCAAATAGTAATAGACTGTCTTACATCAATCACATGAAAAAGAGATGAAACAAAACGGTATTTGCAAGAATCTGTTTAGGAATTATTCCAGGTCATCAGGGCAAAAACAGAGCTGCCTCTATCAAGGGGGAACCCTGGAAGGCTGATGATTGCAGTGCATGTAAATGTGTTCTTTTGTAATTTAGGACGAAAACCTTGATGGGACACGACAGGACATACTTGTGTACAGGGGCACAACTAGACCCGAACTTCAGGTGGGGGCGAACACTCCCAGCCATGGCTGGCCCTAGCACTGGTCGCACAAAGTGAAACAGTCTGTTTTGGCAGCCCGCTCCTCCATTTCCTCCTTCTCCATGAATTCCCTCACTGCCACTCACCAACAATGCACCTCATCTCTCTATAGCACCTGTAGGAACCTGGAGTCACCAGGCCCTAAGGGCGGTAACGTGGCGCGAGCCGGTCGGGCAATCAGAGGGCTATGTGTTAAGCAACCATACACCACACGCTTCTCACGGACTAGAGTCACACACAATAAGGGACGCCACACCGTTTAAATTATGCAAATACTTCAAGTTTATCCAAGTATAGCTGGTCAGTTGCAGTTCAGGAAATAACAAGGTAATACATGAATCATAATACCATCGTTCAGTACATGCGACACTCTTGGTGATATCTATGCAGTGCCTAACCTCGTTCATGTACCCACGCCCGCTGGTTAGATGCGGGAGATTCTAGCGCTGTGCGCGCTTATGTAAAGTCTGTCCCTGAACAGGCCGTCTAACACAGCGTAATACTTGTAAGGGGGAACATTGGGTTCATCAACATGGCGCCTGTCGAACTGAGCGCTCCTCGTGACCACTGGCCCCTAGTACTGTGAAGCAAGGCATATAAAACACAGCGCTACGCGCAATCAGTTGCATGTGGAAACGTTTGCGTAGAACAGTTATCACAACACGTTACTCGTAATCAGTTGCATATCATTACCTTCGAGCAGAGCATATAACACAATGCGCTACTCGCATTCCTGGGCACGTAACTACGGTCGAGCAGAGCATATAACACAGTGCGCTACTCGCATCCCCTAGCAGGTAATTACTTTCGAGCAGAGCATATAACACAGTGCGCTACTCGCATCCCCTAGCAGGTAATTACTTTCGAGCAGAGCATATAACACAATGCGCTACTCGCGTTCCTGGGCATGTAACTACGGTCAAGCAGAGCATATAACACAGTGCGCTACTCGCGTTCCTGGGCATGTAATTACTTTCGAGCAGGGCATATAACACAGTGCGCTACTCGCATTCCTTGGCATGTAATTTACTTTCAAGCAGAGCATATAACCCAGTGCGCTACTCACAGTCCTTGGCATGTAATTTACTTTCGAGCAGAGCATATAACACAGTGCGCTACTCGCCGTCCCGGTCTCTCCGGCTGGGGAAGCAGGGTCGGTGGCATGAAGCGCCACACGAGGGTAATGTCAGTCAGTTCTTTGGGCGGCTTCCAGTGGGGAGGGTGACCGGACTTGAGGAGCGGGTCCCTATGCTCCGGTGCAGTTCACAGAGCACCGCGCTCAGTATTACAGAAGGGGGGACACGGACAGGATCCCTCGGCGGGGTCTCTCCGTCGCGCAGGCAGGGGAGGGGACTCCCACGGAGGGGACAACCCGGGCCAAGTGCGGTGTGGTTTCCAGACCAGCAGGGGGCGCACCAGGGGGGATCTCGGCCTCCGGGCTTACCTCCGTCTCGGCGTCAGCAGGCGTCCGTCCTCACGACGTTGGGGGAACTCGGCCCCGACCTTGCGCACCTCCTCACACGGCTGCGACGGCAGCGACGGGGCCCCGGACTTCACCTGGGCCTCGCGACACAGCAGGGCACTCCTCCAGGCCGCGGCGGTGAGCGCGCTGGCTTCGTCGTCGCGGGGGGGGGGGCTCAAATTAAGGATGGGGGTAAAGTGCTCAGCGGAGCACGCTGCCGGGGGTCCCAGACCAGGGCAGGGAGCGCGGGGGTCACAGCGCTAGTACCTGGTCGATCCCCGGTGACTTGGCAATCGGCTTAGTATTTTGTTCAATAGGGTAGCTTGGACACGCAGTCTCAGCTCTGGCATTCAAGGCTTACAGCTCGCTCTTGTCATGCAGTCTCAGTTCTTAAAGTTAGGTTTCAGTTCTCAGTTGACAGATGAAGTCTTTTGGCGCAGATGTATCTGGCGCCCTTAAGGGGTTCTGTTACAGGGGTAGGGATGGAGAGGGCGACTAGGTCCTTCCTAGTCAGGTTGGCAGAGAGTCTCTGGGTCCTCCTACTACTGGGCAAGATCAGTGGGATTCACAGGGCACCTCACTCACTTAAGAGGCAGTACCTAAATCCTGTCACTCTCGGAGGCATAAGTCCCTGGCTAGGCCCTACCGCCTGCACTCCTGGTGGATTCTTCCAGCTCTGCTTCACCCCAATGGCCAACTCACCACAAAAGTTTCCCTCCCACTCTTAAGTAGCCCTAGGTCAGGTGACCTCTAGCCAAGGCGGCAAAAGTAAAACCCCACCTCCCTTCTAGAAGGTTCCAGCATATTCCAGGAGCTCCCCACTCTACCTATGGGACAAAAAGGCGGGCTGGTGTCGCAACATTGTTGTGGGTCCCAGCCAGCTCCTGGCAGCTAGGGTGCTACTATGAAAAACGACCACCCTGCAGTAGCAGGGGTCTGTGGCAGCCATCTTGGGCGAAGTAAGCACCTGCACCTTAACATTGCAAAAACGAAAAAAATGAGGGAAAAAGGGCCAAGTCCAACAGCACCTTTCTGGCAAACATTTCATATTTTTTTAAAGCACTTCTCATTGTTTACTCACACTCAGTTCTTTGATCTGCATGGTACACATTCTTTGTAGCAGGCACATTAACCCTCTGTGCTGTGTGGGTGGGAAGAGTACCCACATGAGTGCACGGTGACCCATGCGACAGTGTGAGAGTAGGGTAAGAGGAGTGACTGCAGGGTGAGTGAGGTGACCATATGAATTTGGGTGAGGGTGTTAGTGCAGAGTGGGACGAATGAATGTATGGTTAGTGATGGGCTTATTTGAGTGAAATTCCAAATTGAGCAGTGAGGGGGACAGGTGAGTGAAGTGTCACTTGAGTGCAGGGTGAGTAGTGTGCATGTGTGACTGCAGGGTGAGGTACAGGGCGAACAGCGCTTGTGCATTGTGAGTGCAGGGTGAGCGGGTGAGTGGTGTGAGTGCATGGTGATCAGTGTGAATGCGTTGTGATCGCTGTGAGTGCAGGATGAGTGTGAAAGTGAAGGGCGAGAATGAGGAGCGATTTGTCTGAATTCAGGGTGCATTCCCTGACACTTGAAGTAACTCAGCATGGTATTGACTGCAGCGTAGGGTTTCAGATATAAGCTAAAACTATTGCTATTATGGCATTCACCAGGGATCAGGGTGGAGGAAATAAATGTGCTTATCTTGTAACAAACTTGGGGTCATATCAACAAGGGCCTTATCTCCGCTTTTTTGGCTTTAAAAGCCATAAAGCGGGGATAATACTATCGGCCTAGTGGGTGCTAACATGCATTAGCGCATGTTAGCGCCCGTTTTCCCGACACCTCGCTTTGCATCTCTAATGAGATGCAAAGCGGGCGTCACTGGGCAGTACTGCTTGTAAAATATTGCTGGTGTGCACATTGCGATATTTACAAGGAGGCCCACGCATTTTAGCAGACGTTAGTTTTTGCCGAAAACCGCGGTTTTCGCCAAAAACTAACGTCTGCTAAAATGCTGACTTACCTATACTTTACATTGGGGGTAGATTATGCTGATACGACCACAGGGTCGTATCAGCAAGGTTATCGGCGTTTTCCATGGGACATCGCTGGAAAACCAGCGATGTTCCATGGAAAACACCGCTATCGCTGGAATAATTATCGCCATTGTGCTATGCGTTGTTAATACAGCGCTAGAATGGCAATAATTTTGCAGCGATAGCCGGGAATAACAAATCTCACGCTAAGCACAGCCGGCGATAATTATCGCTGCCGCTTGATAATATGTCCCTTCCAGTTTTATAATTAGGTTTGCCAGGTCATTATTTTGATGTCCCAGGCGATACAAAAATAAGCAGTCACCTAAAGCTGTATTGTCAGCACTTGTCTGTGCAGACTTGGAACGGGACATAAATAGAGAGCACTTTTAATTGTGTTCTAGGGCTGCCTGAATGATCCATGACTGATAATAAAAGGGAACAAAGACAGAAAAGTCACATTACAAAGGAATACATATTTCTTTATTTATAAGCATATTTAATGTCAAGACAAGTAATTTGCAGGCTGTTTAACCCCTTCCCTGCTCATGACGGAACCGTTCCGTCATGAGCCACGGTTGCCGTGTGCTCATGACGGAACGGTTCCGTCATGACAATCCTGTCGGCGGCCGCTCCGCCTGCGCGGCGCTGTTTCCCCGCCTGTGCGGGGCGACAACGCAAATGGGCGGAGTCATGACGGAACCGTTCCGTCATGAGCACAGCTCAACTGTGGCTCATGACGGAGCGGCTCCGTCATGAGCACAGGCCCGCCGCGCTGCCCCCCTGCCCCCCCCAGCGCTGCAGCGGAATGTCCGCAGCAGCGAAGGGGTTAAACAACACAGGGCTGGCGGCATTTTGCTTTTGGCAACTTGAAGCCCTTTTAGTCCTGTGGGGCACTGTGCGCCTGCCTGTGTAATTTTAAAAGAAACTTTGTCTCCTTTCTGCTAAGAGCTAACCCTCCCAAGAGGGGGTTAACTTCATAGATCTGAAAGGCTTCAGCTGCAGTGGGGGGCAGGATGTCTCCTCTGCTGAAACTGAAAGAAAGTAACAGTCACTTCCATCTGCAGTGGGAGGCAATGAGTCTCCTCTGCTATGAAATCTAACGCAAAGGAACAGGACTGTCTCTTCATTTGCTTTTGGTTTTAGCAGAGACTTCCTGCCTTCCACTGCAGCTGAAGTATTTCAGCTCTACGAATTAACCTCCTCCCAGGACGATTACAAATAACTGTTAGCTCTTAACATGACAAAGAAAGGGCACATCATGCCCCATCGATCTCCCCTTCCCTCCCCCCTCCAACCCTCTGTTACTGGAGTTCACCCAAGAAAAATTTCCATTTGAAAAGGTTTGTAGACTTGCGCAGTGGGACAGTTAAAGACCAACGCAGTTAAGATTTTAGGGTGGAGTGCGCGTCCCCCCCCCCCCCCCCGGGAAGGTGTCGCGCCCCCCTGGGGGGGGGGCGGGCGCCCCACAGATTGAAGAACTCTGCTCTAGGAGTATTTGTTAGCCAGGGCAGCTTGACATGAGCTAAATAGTCTAGTATTTCTACGTCTGTGTTCCCAGCTGTAGAGGCGTAGAGCTGTGCATAGTACTGCTGAAATCTGTGAGCTATCGCCATCGATTCCGTCAAGGGACTCCCCTGCTCGTCATTTATCACTCCCACCCCCACTGTCTCTCTACGTTTGTGTAATATTGATGCTAAAACTGAGCCGGGATGCTCACACTCCCCATAGGTGCGGGCAGTCGCATATTTACCCATATGTTTAATTTCTGAGTCTGCTGTCTCGTGTTAATCTTTGAGACTTTCATAAACCCCTCAGTCAGCTGTTCGTTAGCGCCATTCTGGAATCCTTGCACCAGAGCCTGTAACCTCTTCTCCAGGTCCACAAGTCATCCGCGAAGCATTAGAAGGACACGAGAGTGCTTTGCCATGGCTATCCCCCTGATGTAAACTTTAAAGGTTTCCCATACCGTGGAGAAAGATTCAACCGACCCAATATTGAGTTGAAAAAAGGTTTCAATCGCTTCAAGTAGTTCAGACTTAAAAACCGAATATAGTAATGAGTATGGGGGGGAATCACCACGTAAATGGGGGTATTAGTTTGTGTGAGCAATCCAATATGAGCAGTATGGGCGAGTGATCCGAGAAGGTGCGAGGAAGGACCATACAGTCCTGAATTCTATTAAGCAATACCTCAGTTGTGAACCAGTAATCAATTTTGGTGTGTATATCGTGGTAAGCTGAATAATGTGGGAACCCTCCCTTACCTGGGTGTCGCATTCTCCAGACATCATATAAGTCAAGCTGCGTCGTCAGATCAATAATCGCCCGTGACGCGGCTGAAGGTCGTCAGCCCGGGCCCCCGAACTATCCAGCTGCGGACACAAAATGCAATTAAAGTCTCCACCCCAAAGTTGGTCCATCCCCTTATAACAGCGAAGGGTATCTCCTAGAGTTGTGAAGAAATTAGGATTGTCATAGTTCGGGCCATATACATTTACTAATATTAAGTCTAGCCCCTTACCCCTGCACCTTGAAATAGTAAATCTCCCATCTACGTCAGGTGATAACAACCCTTGCGTGCGAAGTAAACCCAGAAACATTTGTGTTTCCCTGTAGGCCCTTGCAACTAAACATGCGACTACTGTTAGAAATGGGATTTCTGGTTGGCTAAGGCTTGCGCCAAAGCCAGGCAGACACCACCACTCTAGTCAGGGCAAGGAAGTTACACGCCAAAGATAACCCCTGCTCACCCCCTTGGTAGCTTGGCACGAGCAGTCAGGCTTATCCCGACGGCAATATGTAAAGCGTTTGCGCACGCACCCAGCAACAACACCCTAGGCCCGCCACAAAGGAAACTCCACACAAGGTATTCTATAAAAATAGCCTTTTTATTATAATAAACACATTAGATCATAATCACATAATTTACACTGTGCCAACTGGCACTGGGTATTATCTACAGGGGATTGACAGATACTCCTGAGGCGGAAGCCGGGAGCACGAAGCTTGTGTAATTGATTTTTAAAATTTCAGTGTCACCTTATTTCTTGTACTTTTAACTCACTCACCTTCTGCTCCTTGAACTGCTGCTTGCAGACCTCATTTGCCCAGACCACCCGTGCAGCGGATTTAGCGTTGCCACGGCTGTTGGTACTGGGACACTCTTGGCGCCATTTCCGGCGCATGCCGCGGCCACGCCCCTTTGAGGCCACGCCCTCCTTCTAGTCCTTAAAAGGAGCTGAATACGAACGCCTAGGCAGATTGACAGATACTCCTGAGGCGGAAGCCGGGAGCACGAAGCTTGTGTAATTGATTTTTAAAATTTGAGTGTCACCTTATTTCTTGTACTTTTAACTCACTCACCTTCTGCTCCTTGAACTGCTGCTTGCAGACCTCATTTGCCCAGACCACCCGTGCAGCGGATTTAGCGTTGCCACGGCTGTTGGTACCGGGACACTCTTGGCGCCATTTCCGGCGCTTGCCGTGGCCACGCCCCTTTTTCGAGGCCACGCCCCCCCACACCCCCTCTTACAGATCCATAAAGCATGTGTAGATTTCGGACACGCAGCAGACGAGCGCAGCGGGCGCGCCGAAGGCGCGCCTAAGGCAAGCCCGTCTGCGCCCGTCCGCGGCCGACCGGGGCTAGGGGCATGTCACTCTGCTCAAATCATCACTTACTCTTCCTCACAACTCCACAGTCTTCATGGCCCCTGGCCTCTCTCCGCTTCCACTTGCTCTCTCATATCTTCACATGACCTGTCCCCCTCTCCTTCATCTTCCAACCCTTTCGCTCCCCCCACTCCTTCTCACCCTCTCAGAGAAGACGCCAGCCCAGTCTAACTTAGGACTCTTATTGCCTATTATCTCAATACCCGGTCAGCAGTGGCCCACTCACACGAACTGTCGGTACTGCTAGACCTCCACGCACCTGATCTCCTCTTCCTAACAGAGACTTGGTTCAGTGAGGACTCTCTCCCTACCTTACTGGCCACTCTTCCCGCTCCATACTATGCTCTTCGAGCAGATCGTTCCAATGGTAGGAATGGGGGCGGCGTAGCGGTCATCGCCCGGACCGACCTTCCCTTTCAATGTCTACCGCTGCCAGATATTGCTACAACAGAGTACCTCGCCATTCGCACTACTTCTACCACTCCCCCTCTCACTTGTGTTCTCACTTACCGCCCCCCTCAATCACCCTTATCTTTTCTGCCTGACTTTCAGGAGTTACTTTCCACACTGACGGTCAATAACTCTTCCATCCTATTACTGGGAGATTTTAACTTTTGGCCTTCAGATCCAGCGGAATGTCCGTCCTCTAGAGAATTTTCAGATACACTCCAAACCCTCAATTTCGTATCACATGTTCATTCTCCTACTCACGTCAAAGGACACATCCTAGATCAGATTTGGTCCTTGAACTGTCCGGTAGACTCTCTGACCATCTTGCCATGCACCTGGTCCGACCATCATCTGATTTTGTTTACCCTTCCCATCAATCCCACTGTCAGACCCCCGCTTCCAAAGAATGTTTGGGTCCGCTCATGGAGCCGAGTGGACCCGGAGAATCTATCTACATTATTAGCCTCCTCCTACCCTACCTTACAAGGCCTTTCCACTCATTCCCAGGCCGTTGCCATTGAACACTGGCTCTCCTCTAGCTGTGATTCCATCACCCCGCTGAAGCGGGTGACCTCTAAACGGGAGAAAGATGCCAACTTGTGGTTTAACGAGAATCTTAAAACCACCAAACTTGCAGTACGCCGTGCCGAGCGTGCCTGGAGGAGGATCTATTCTCCCTCACTCAGAGCTGAGTTTACCACTCTTCTAGCTCAATATAAGAAGGCCATCTTGGTTGCAAAAACGGCTTATTTTTCATCTAAGATTCTTGCAGCTGAGAATCAACCGAGGGAAATCTTCTCGATTGTCCACAATCTGGCATTTTCCGACAGGACATCTCTCAAGCCTTCCCCGTCCCAGGATCTTTGTCACTCTTTAAATAATTTCTTTATCGAAAAGATTGCTACTATTAAAGCCAACATCCCCTCACCCCCCCCCGACTTTTGTTGACCCTCAGCGTCCTCCACCTAATGGACAACTTGATGCCTTTCCTCCCCTGACTAAAGATTCTTTGACCTCAATAATTCCTCTTGTTAAATCCGGATCCCCATTGGACACTTGCCCTGCGCATATCCTCCGCCACATTTATACAACCTGTCCAGACCCTCCCCTTCACTTCCTTAACAGTTCCCTTTCCCAGGGGGTTGTTGCCACTCCACTGAAAGCCGCTGTCATTGTCCCCATTCTAAAAAAACCTGGTGCAGACCCTTCGATCCCCGCCAACTACCGCCCTATCTCCCTCCTACCATTTCTGGCTAAGGTGCTCGAACGCCATGTCACCAGGTCCCTGAGCACCTTTGTGGAGGAGTATGGGATTCTGGCTCCCCGCCAGGCTGGCTTCCGCCCCGCACACTCTACGGAGTCCGTAGTTCTCTCGGTCCTAGACAACCTCAGGGAGGGAATGGATACCAACCAGGCCTTGGTTCTCCTCGATCTCTCAGCCGCCTTTGACACGGTTGACCATACCATCTTACTTTCCCGTGTCAGGGCGGCGGGGATCGGGGGTACCGCTCTGGTATGGCTATCCTCCTTCCTGAGGGACCGCACCCAGGCTGTTCGCCTGGGTGTCTTTTCTGCAGACTTCCGGAAAGTTCAGTGCGTGGTTCCCCAAGGCTCCTCCCTTTCACCCCTCTTGTTTAACCTTTATATTGCCCCCCTTATTTTTTCACTAAAGCAAATGGATGTCAGCATATACAATTATGCGGACGACCTTCAACTTGTTTTCAATCTGTCTTCTTCCCCTGCTTCCAGTCTATTATGATTTTCATCCAGGACTGGATGAACTGCAACCACCTGAAACTTAACGCAGCTGTGAATGAAGGAAAGGCCTGGACACCCAATGTGCCCTCTGAGTCAATACCAACATTGCAGCTGTCTTCTGTCTGGTGGGGCAGCTGGGAAAAATACAAATAGGCCCTGGCACAACTGTGCCCTCTGAGACTCACTGGGGCTTCTCTGAATTCATATCGGCCCCAAAACGTTGCAGTTGCCCACTGTCATGCGGGGCAACTGGAAAACATATGGCCACTATTGGAGCGAACACGTGCCCCTCTGGCCCTTCAAACAGCAATGTGCCCCAAAAATGGTGGAGTCCCGCTCGAGGACTCAGAAACACAAATGCCCCAAAAGAAATGTTGCAGCTGCCCGCTGTCGTGCGGGGCAGCTGGAAGCAACCAACGATCACTGGCGCCCTCTGTGCCTCTGAAGAGCGTCCCCAGGGGGAAGGCACCGGCAATGTGCCCCGACCACACCCCCCAGATACACAACACAGCCCCACTCACCGGGACCTTCTCTGGGAGCACTCCGCTCCTCCTTGGGCTCTCCTCCGGTCTCGCGGCGGCTGTCGTGCTGCACACAGGGCTCTCCTCCAAGCTCCCGTCTGCTTCCTTGCTGTGGCTTCTCTTGTGGAGCCTCCGAGGCTCCAGATAAGTTAGGCGACACGCGGGGTTGGTATACGGCGGGGGCAGGCGCCGACAATGCGCCTCGAGCTTCCCCCGCTCCGCTTTCCTCTCTGTCAGCTACGTTGGCGGGGCTCTCTCCACTTATGGGAGTCCCTCACCACCATCCAGCCGTGCCTCACCCGGTCCCCCTCCTCGGGACCGGGACTTTGTTCTGGAGCCCGCGAGGCTCCCAGACTACTTCCTGGTTCCGAACACGGCTTTTGTCTCGCGGCCCGCCCCCAGAAGGGTGCCTGACTTCCGGTTCAGCCCGGGTCGCGGCGGTGAATCCTTTTTTACGGGCAATACGGGGTAGGCTCCCGTTACTTCTACATAAAGTCCCTGGTGGGGTGGGCACCCGCTAGGGGTATTTAGAACAGCAAATATGCGGGGTGGGCACCCGCTATTAATTAACTTCAAGAGGCGGTTGTCACGGGGGGTGGGCTCCCGCTTGAGTCCAGCATAGGCTGGGTGTGCTCCCAAAGAAAAATAGATAAGTGGGGTGGGCTCCCGCTCGAGTGCACACAAATGCGGGGGAATCCTCTACGCCGGGGATTCCCTGTTCCTCATGAGCAGCTCAGCGCTGCAGGCGCACAATAGAAGCGCTCTCTCAGCGCCAGGGTAAGGTCACCAGCCCTCTCCTAAAAAAGGGCTCCCAGGTGTAAAAGTCACAGGTCCAGGGTCGAAAATGGCGCGCTCTTCCCAGCAATAAAGAGCAAAGCGCCCTTTCAAAGTAGAGGCCAAGTTCAGGGGGGCACAAGGCTGGGCTCAGGCAGGCCAGCACTCAGGGCCCTCCAGCAGGGAGGCAGTCCCTTGTGGCGGTTCCTCCTGGAGCCCAGCAGCAGCAGAGCCCAGCAGCAGCAGCCCCCAGCGTCAGGAGCAGAGCAGCAGAGAGCCCAGACATGGGGTAACAGCCCCTTCTTATACACACATTTCCTTTGTTACCAACTGTAGGACATGGGGAGAGCCAGTTATAACTGGTTCTGGAGCACTTTGTTTTGCTCAACCCCTCTCCCTATTCACAGAACAGGCTAGGGACATCAGACGCACCACAGGAGGTGGAGCCAGCATTGTGTAGGGAGGGCATAGTCCTATTCAGATCCCAGGTGCAACTCCTCCCTCCCATCTGCATGCAGCTCTCTCTATTCACCACTGGGCTGACTCACCCCGGCTCCTGGAATTCCCCACACCATCCAGCACCTGTCAATCACAAGCCAGACATGCACTCCACATCAGGGAGGCAGACACACAGCACACAGAAGTGCCAACTTCTAGAAGTGGCACTTCTCCTATAGTTATAATAATGCACAGAGGCAAGATGGCGTCTGCGCGAGTCTTCGCGCCGGCTGTGTGAGCTGATTCTCCTCTGTCCCGCAGCTCTACACATGAGTCTGTTGTGTCCTGCCCGCGATCGATGAGAACGGGTGTGTTTTGCTGAGAGAACGCTCTTCAGAGAGAATTCGCTTTATTTTCCTCCCGAGCCCGGACTTACGGGAACACCGAAGGTTTTGTGAAGAAACGCTGGTATCTTCTGAGGCGTGGATGCTGAAGGCAGTCACCGCTGTTGCCGCGCTGGGGAGGTTGCGAAGAGCGTGGTGGGCGGCGACCAGCACAGGTGTATCGGCTTGGCTTCGTGGCGAGTACTCTGCTAGTAAAGAGACGGTTTTGCCGAAGACGGGAGAAATGGCTCCAAAACAGGCTCGGAAGGGCCGCGGACAGGATTTAAAGACTTCTATCCCCGCAACAAAAAAAGGTGAGAGAGACTCTGGCGTTCACCCAGGGAAAGTTAAACAAACAATTATGACTTTGTTCTCCAACACCAATATCGAGCAAAAATGCTCGGCGACGCCGACTAATGAGCCTTTATCGCTTAATAATTGTTCTACACTTCAGCTTGATGTTTCTACTACAAATGAAGTCTTGAACGATGGGGGAGATAGCAATATTGTAACAGCTGTGGGCAATAATGTAGCCGCAGAGGAAGAACCCAGCTGTTTAATCCCTCTCGAAGCCTTAACTATAACGGATAACTTAATCCTTGAAGAGCCTGTTAGACTTACGCCAATTGAGGTTGAATCCGGAGATTTTTATTCTGTCTCAGAGAACTCAGCATCATCGTGTGAGGACTTGGTTATACAAGATATGAGTCAGATGTCTTTTGAAGGGGAACGTGAGTCTTTTGAAGACGAGGTGAACGCTAGTGGTGAGCCTGGGGAAGAAGACACCCCCATTACAGTAAGAGGCCGTGATACACCTTCAGTTGCCGGCATTGCCGATTTCCAAGTAGCCCAAACGGCTGATATTACTCTTACCACAATCTATCAAACAATCTTGAGCCACATGGACAAGACTGCATTAGATAGCCAGAAGATACAAAATTCCTGTCGGAAACTACAAGGCTCGATCAGGCGGCTCGTGAAGGCTCAATCCGAGTTTGGTGAACGATTTACAGAAGCTGAAACACGCATATCAAATATAGAAGATGAAATGTCCAAACAAAAAAAAACTACCGAGCTCTTGAGTAGTAACAGAGACGATGTCCTCTGGCGCATGGCTGATTTGGAAAACCGATCACGACGCAATAACCTAAGGATAATGCAGATCTCGGAAGGTGATGAAGGGCAAGATCCACGGAAGTTTGTGGTGGATTTGTTTCAGAAAGCTTTCCCTGGTTTAAATAAATGGGATTGGGATAGAGAAATTGAAAGGGCCCATAGATTCCCTTTTAATGTTCAGTCTCGACCCGAACAAAGCACAAGATCTAGACCGAGGCCGATCCTTGTTGCCTTCAATAGTTTTCGAGCAAGAGAAGATGTTTACCTGCAAACTCGATTAAACAGCAAATCTATGGCAGACGGGTATACCTTTTTCACGGTACCTGACTATTCGAAGTACACTATGGATATTCGCTGGCAATTGCGACAATTGGTGGATTCATTTCAAAAAGAGGGTGCGCAGGCTTACATTATGAATCCCGCAAAACTGAAAGTGACTTATAAAGAAAGATCAAGATTTTTCACCAATGTCGCTTTAGCAAAAGAGTATTTACATTCTTTGAAGAACCCTTAAATGTACAAGTTATATCCTGATTATACTTTGCGAATGTATGGGGTTTACCAGATCTATTTTTGTGTATTAGATAATTATATTTTGTAATGTTTAGCAATGTTTCGGGTGGTTAAGCATTTGCCAAGAAAGGAGGGCAAAGACTAGGTTAGACAAGATTGCGGGGGGGGCATAGCAGGTAGGGGGGTGTTTCCCCAGAGTTGATTTTCTTTCTTTTTCACATAGAGCAGATAGAGCTGTGGGGGCTGACAGAGGGGCTGACGCTCACTCCCATCCTCAGGACTGGGTCCTATAGCCTCGATTAAGGGAGAGGGTAAGGGGTTTCCGGGGTCGGGGAGGGGCAGAGGGTGGGGTGGGGTAGGGGATGGTGGTGGGGGTGGCTGGGGAATAAGGGGAAAAAAAGTCCTTGGCGGTTCCAAATGATAGCTATGTAGCGGATAGTCTTGAAAGATTTACATGTATCAAGAGCTTATGTTTGTTTAATCCCCAGTTTGATCGGAATGATACTGTATTGTGGATATTGAGAATAATTCTTAATGTCTCGTAGTTTAAAAATTTGCTCGTTTAATGTATCCGGGCTTAACTCCAGCAATAAAAGACGCCAAATAGCCGCAGAAGTTCGATTTATTCAACCGGATATTCTTTGCTTGCAGGAAACACATCTCTCTTGGGATAATAGGCTTTTGATAGCTGATCTAGGTTTTACGTTGAATGTAGCCTCCCAACAAGCCAACAATACTAGAGGGGTTATGATTTTATCGAGACCTGGATATTGCACAGTCGGTCGTAAATTAGCTGACAAATGGGGTAGATGGGTGATTGCAGAGCTCACAGTGCGGGGTAAGATTTTTACCATATGCTCCATATATGGCTCTAATATGGATGAGGCTGAAGTCCTTGAGTTTTTAAATATAGAGTTAGCTAATTGGGGAACACCACTAATCCTATGCGGAGATCTGAATATAAACTTAAGTACCACGGAACTAATGAGAGGCTTAGTACACTATCAGGGACGTAAACCACGAGTCTTTAGAGCCCTATACAATTTAGTTGAGGATCATGGTTTAGTGGATATCTGGAGTAAAAAATACCCTTCTCTTCCTGGATACACGTACTATTCAGCACCTCATAAGAAATTAGTCAGACTAGATTACTTTTTTATATCTTCAAGTATCCATACATTGACAAAGATACACATCTACCCCAGAGTCACTTCAGATCATTCTCCCCTTATGATTGACTGCTCAATTTTGGCCGAGATGAATATTGTAAAAAACTTTTCATTTGACAGGAAGCTTTGTCTTGATATACAATTTAGAAATCACATAATCGAATGGATGACAGAATTTTTCAGTATTAATCTAGGATCGGCAAATATCCCGATAGTATGGGATACATTTAAGGCCTGCTTCAGAGGAGAAACGACAAAATTTGGATTATACAACCAAAATAAAATAAGAGCACAAATGAGAGTGTTCTATCAGCGATTAGAGGCAGCTGAAGTGGGTCTGGCTACAGCTTTGACAAAAAAAGATAACTTAGATCAGATACTGCTTTTGGAAGAAAAAATTGCACAATGTAAGGCTACTATTACAGGAGTATGGGCCGAAGAGATAGCGCGCAAATATTTAGCAAATAGAAGACATATTTATGAATATGGGGAATCTATCGGCCGCTCTTTAGCTTTGAGATTAAAAATGAAGTCCACCTCTCGGGTGATCTTAAGAGTTCAGGATCAAGCCGGGGTGGTTCGTGAAGCCCCCTCGGAGATCCTAGAAGTATTTCATCAATTCTATTCGGAACTTTATACTCGGCAATTAAACTCCACTACGGCTCAGATCCCTGATTGTGCAGTGATAAATCAACTAAACAAGATTGAAGCAGATATTTTAGATAGTCCCTTTACTATGGAGGAATTAGAGGAGGCTGTTAGTCAAATACCTAATGGGAAGGCTGCCGGCCCTGACTTTATTCCGGGGGAAGTCTATAAATGCTTCTTTGAACCACTAAAGAATGTACTGTTAGCAACATTCAGGATGGCACAAAAGGGAATTGCACCCGTTACCTGGAATGACGCTTCCATAATCGTTTTTAGTAAAAAAGGGAAACCCCCTGAATTACCTGGATCATATCGTCCAATATCTTTACTTAACTGCGACAGTAAGCTATACTCTAAAATGCTAGCCAATCGTATGTCTAAGGTTATATCATCATTAGTCACTATAAATCAGCATGGCTTTATACCTAAAAGAGGAACGGTTTCTCATATCAATAAAGTCATTACTTTATTTGACTATGCTGATGTGAAAAAAAAGGACTTAGCTCTGATACTTCTTGATGCTGAGAAAGCTTTTGATCGCGTGGAATGGGTTTATCTGTGGGAGGTGATGAAACGGATGGGTTTTGGAAGTGCTTTTTTAAAGGCAATTCAGGTATTATATAGTGCACCAACTGCCAGAATTTCAGCTATGGGCTTAAAGTCAGAGGAGATTAAAATTACTAGAGGAACAAGACAAGGGTGTCCTTGCTCCCCTTTACTTTTTGCCTTATATATTCATCCTTTTATCATAAACCTACAGAATTCTTTATGCATCAAACCCTTTCCAATTGCTGACATTTTATTTACAGTATTTGCATATGCTGATGATATAGCCATAGTGACTACTGATCCCAGGGAGGCAATAGTGGAGATCGAATCATTAGCCAAAGATTTTGGAAGTATGTCAGGATACAAATTAAACGCGGAAAAAACCCAAATTCTTTGTACAAAGAATATACAATTTAACGATTCTCGGGTTACTACCGAAGTAACCTACTTAGGTATTCAAATCAAAACCCAAATGCAAGAAATTGTCGAGAGTAATTGGGAAGCGAGCATAGCTCAAATTAAACACTCATTAGATAAATGGAATAGACTTCAATTATCCATAATCGGAAGGGGGAATATAATCAAGATGAATATATTAGCCAAAATTTTGTATTTATTTCGAAGTATACCCTTGGAATTTCCACTTAAACATATACAGTATTTACAAAAAAAAATAATAATAAAGAAAGAAAGCGAAAAAAAAAACAGATCGCAAATACTACAATGTACCCATATCGTCAGACAGAAAATTCATGAGGCATCCCCAAATTAAAATACCTAGTAGGGCGTATAAATGCATTTCAATTTCATACATACGATACAACTTAGCTCTCCAAAATTCAAAAGTCGGAGCCTCAGGTGATAACCACTCTGTTGCAATACATAACCGGGCAGCAGTCATTGCAAGAAAAAGAAAATAAGAATGTTCTTTTAAAACCTGATGGCTGTATATACTTTGACATCTTCCCAATATCATCAATGACGGAGAAATCTTTAAGGGACAAGCTAATACCAATGAAATAAATCTTTCAACCTCAGCAATAAAATGCGCCAGTTTTGTACAATTATAAAAGATATGTACCATGTCTGCTTCTTGTTCTCCACACCGAAAGCATTTACCATCGTATTTTTCGCCCCAAGTCGCCATGCGTTTAGGAGTATAGTATAACCTAAAAGTAGTTTTATAGACTTGGGCTTTTAAATTAGCTGCCAGACAGATTTTCTTAGCGAGACATAACGATTCCCCTATGTCAATTTGAGGGTCTTCCAATTGTATGGTCCAGTACTGGCTATATTTTTGCATGTCATCATTTCTATATTCGTTTAAAATCGCATATAATGGACCAATCCTTTTCTGAAGCCGGATTCCCTCAATTAAGTCATTAGGAAGAGCCTCAATATGATTTTGTAAACAGAAATCGCGAACTTGAAGATATTTAAAAAAAAACACCGGTGAAAGCCGGAATTTGTCCGATAATTCTGCATATGTTGCTAAAATAGCATTTTTATGATATAAATCCCCAATTCTTGAAATCCCTTTTTTAAACCATATCTTAGCAATATCATCCCAGAACACCGAGGGGAGTATTTTGTAGGCTTCAAAAGGAGTGTAATATGTAATTTTACCTAATTTAATTATTTTCTTGACATTTCTCCATACTTTAAATGCTGAGGCAAGTATCTTAAATCGTGTATGTTTGTAATAATTGCCCTCTAATTCTTTTAATAAACAACCTTTTGCTTGTTCTCCTAGAAGTAAAAAGAAAATAGATGGGCTATCCGCCTCATTCTTTGGAGTTTCCCCTGTCAGTATATAGCCCATTTTTTGTAAAAAACAGATATAATAATAAAAAAGAAAATCGGGTAGACCACGTCCTCCTCTTTCTTCCGGCAATGTAAGCCATTTCATGGCTCTGCGCGGTTTACCGGGAGCCCATACAAATTTCCCACAAATGTTTTGTAAATACTGTATATGTTTAAGTGGAAATTCCAAGGGTATACTTCGACATAAATACAAAATTTTGGCTAATATATTCATCTTGATTATATTCCCCCTTCCGATTATGGATAATTGAAGTCTATTCCATTTATCTAATGAGTGTTTAATTTGAGCTATGCTCGCTTCCCAATTACTCTCGACAATTTCTTGCATTTGGGTTGTGATTTGAATACCTAAGTAGGTTACTTCGGTAGTAACCCGAGAATCGTTAAATTGTATATTCTTTGTACAAAGAATTTGGGTTTTTTCCGCGTTTAATTTGTATCCTGACATACTTCCAAAATCTTTGGCTAATGATTCGATCTCCACTATTGCCTCCCTGGGATCAGTAGTCACTATGGCTACATCATCAGCATATGCAAATACTGTAAATAAAATGTCAGCAATTGGAAAGGGTTTGATGCATAAAGAATTCTGTAGGTTTATGATAAAAGGATGAATATATAAGGCAAAAAGTAAAGGGGAGCAAGGACACCCTTGTCTTGTTCCTCTAGTAATTTTAATCTCCTCTGACTTTAAGCCCATAGCTGAAATTCTGGCAGTTGGTGCACTATATAATACCTGAATTGCCTTTAAAAAAGCACTTCCAAAACCCATCCGTTTCATCACCTCCCACAGATAAACCCATTCCACGCGATCAAAAGCTTTCTCAGCATCAAGAAGTATCAGAGCTAAGTCCTTTTTTTTCACATCAGCATAGTCAAATAAAGTAATGACTTTATTGATATGAGAGACCGTTCCTCTTTTAGGTATAAAGCCATGCTGATTTATAGTGACTAATGATGATATAACCTTAGACATACGATTGGCTAGCATTTTAGAGTATAGCTTACTGTCGCAGTTAAGTAAAGATATTGGACGATATGATCCAGGTAATTCAGGGGGTTTCCCTTTTTTACTAAAAACGATTATGGAAGCGTCATTCCAGGTAACGGGTGCAATTCCCTTTTGTGCCATCCTGAATGTTGCTAACAGTACATTCTTTAGTGGTTCAAAGAAGCATTTATAGACTTCCCCCGGAATAAAGTCAGGGCCGGCAGCCTTCCCATTAGGTATTTGACTAACAGCCTCCTCTAATTCCTCCATAGTAAAGGGACTATCTAAAATATCTGCTTCAATCTTGTTTAGTTGATTTATCACTGCACAATCAGGGATCTGAGCCGTAGTGGAGTTTAATTGCCGAGTATAAAGTTCCGAATAGAATTGATGAAATACTTCTAGGATCTCCGAGGGGGCTTCACGAACCACCCCGGCTTGATCCTGAACTCTTAAGATCACCCGAGAGGTGGACTTCATTTTTAATCTCAAAGCTAAAGAGCGGCCGATAGATTCCCCATATTCATAAATATGTCTTCTATTTGCTAAATATTTGCGCGCTATCTCTTCGGCCCATACTCCTGTAATAGTAGCCTTACATTGTGCAATTTTTTCTTCCAAAAGCAGTATCTGATCTAAGTTATCTTTTTTTGTCAAAGCTGTAGCCAGACCCACTTCAGCTGCCTCTAATCGCTGATAGAACACTCTCATTTGTGCTCTTATTTTATTTTGGTTGTATAATCCAAATTTTGTCGTTTCTCCTCTGAAGCAGGCCTTAAATGTATCCCATACTATCGGGATATTAGCCGATCCTAGATTAATACTGAAAAATTCTGTCATCCATTCGATTATGTGATTTCTAAATTGTATATCAAGACAAAGCTTCCTGTCAAATGAAAAGTTTTTTACAATATTCATCTCGGCCAAAATTGAGCAGTCAATCATAAGGGGAGAATGATCTGAAGTGACTCTGGGGTAGATGTGTATCTTTGTCAATGTATGGATACTTGAAGATATAAAAAAGTAATCTAGTCTGACTAATTTCTTATGAGGTGCTGAATAGTACGTGTATCCAGGAAGAGAAGGGTATTTTTTACTCCAGATATCCACTAAACCATGATCCTCAACTAAATTGTATAGGGCTTTAAAGACTCGTGGTTTACGTCCCTGATAGTGTACTAAGCCTCTCATTAGTTCCGTGGTACTTAAGTTTATATTCAGATCTCCGCATAGGATTAGTGGTGTTCCCCAATTAGCTAACTCTATATTTAAAAACTCAAGGACTTCAGCCTCATCCATATTAGAGCCATATATGGAGCATATGGTAAAAATCTTAACCCGCACTGTGAGCTCTGCAATCACCCATCTACCCCATTTGTCAGCTAATTTACGACCGACTGTGCAATATCCAGGTCTCGATAAAATCATAACCCCTCTAGTATTGTTGGCTTGTTGGGAGGCTACATTCAACGTAAAACCTAGATCAGCTATCAAAAGCCTATTATCCCAAGAGAGATGTGTTTCCTGCAAGCAAAGAATATCCGGTTGAATAAATCGAACTTCTGCGGCTATTTGGCGTCTTTTATTGCTGGAGTTAAGCCCGGATACATTAAACGAGCACATTTTTAAACTACGAGACATTAAGAATTATTCTCAATATCCACAATACAGTATCATTCCGATCAAACTGGGGATTAAACAAACATAAGCTCTTGATACATGTAAATCTTTCAAGACTATCCGCTACATAGCTATCATTTGGAACCGCCAAGGACTTTTTTTCCCCTTATTCCCCAGCCACCCCCACCACCATCCCCTACCCCACCCCACCCTCTGCCCCTCCCCGACCCCGGAAACCCCTTACCCTCTCCCTTAATCGAGGCTATAGGACCCAGTCCTGAGGATGGGAGTGAGCGTCAGCCCCTCTGTCAGCCCCCACAGCTCTATCTGCTCTATGTGAAAAAGAAAGAAAATCAACTCTGGGGAAACACCCCCCTACCTGCTATGCCCCCCCCGCAATCTTGTCTAACCTAGTCTTTGCCCTCCTTTCTTGGCAAATGCTTAACCACCCGAAACATTGCTAAACATTACAAAATATAATTATCTAATACACAAAAATAGATCTGGTAAACCCCATACATTCACAAAGTATAATCAGGATATAACTTGTACATTTAAGGGTTCTTCAAAGAATGTAAATACTCTTTTGCTAAAGCGACATTGGTGAAAAATCTTGATCTTTCTTTATAAGTCACTTTCAGTTTTGCGGGATTCATAATGTAAGCCTGCGCACCCTCTTTTTGAAATGAATCCACCAATTGTCGCAATTGCCAGCGAATATCCATAGTGTACTTCGAATAGTCAGGTACCGTGAAAAAGGTATACCCGTCTGCCATAGATTTGCTGTTTAATCGAGTTTGCAGGTAAACATCTTCTCTTGCTCGAAAGCTATTGAAGGCAACAAGGATCGGCCTCGGTCTAGATCTTGTGCTTTGCTCGGGTCGAGACTGAACATTAAAAGGGAATCTATGGGCCCTTTCAATTTCTCTATCCCAATCCCATTTATTTAAACCAGGGAAAGCTTTCTGAAACAAATCCACCACAAACTTCCGTGGATCTTGCCCTTCATCACCTTCCGAGATCTGCATTATCCTTAGGTTATTGCGTCGTGATCGGTTTTCCAAATCAGCCATGCGCCAGAGGACATCGTCTCTGTTACTACTCAAGAGCTCGGTAGTTTTTTTTTGTTTGGACATTTCATCTTCTATATTAGATATGCGTGTTTCAGCTTCTGTAAATCGTTCACCAAACTCGGATTGAGCCTTCACGAGCCGCCTGATCGAGCCTTGTAGTTTCCAACAGGAATTTTGTATCTTCTGGCTATCTAATGCAGTCTTGTCCATGTGGCTCAAGATTGTTTGATAGATTGTGGTAAGAGTAATATCAGCCGTTTGGGCTACTTGGAAATTGGCAATGCCGGCAACTGAAGGTGTATCACGGCCTCTTACTGTAATGGGGGTGTCTTCTTCCCCAGACTCACCACTAGCGTTCACCTCGTCTTCAAAAGACTCACGTTCCCCTTCAAAAGACATCTGACTCATATCTTGTATAACCAAGTCCTCACACGATGATGCTGAGTTCTCTGAGACAGAATAAAAATCTCCGGATTCAACCTCAATTGGCGTAAGTCTAACAGGCTCTTCAAGGATTAAGTTATCCGTTATAGTTAAGGCTTCGAGAGGGATTAAACAGCTGGGTTCTTCCTCTGCGGCTACATTATTGCCCACAGCTGTTACAATATTGCTATCTCCCCCATCGTTCAAGACTTCATTTGTAGTAGAAACATCAAGCTGAAGTGTAGAACAATTATTAAGCGATAAAGGCTCATTAGTCGGCGTCGCCGAGCATTTTTGCACGATATTGGTGTTGGAGAACAAAGTCATAATTGTTTGTTTAACTTTCCCTGGGTGAACGCCAGAGTCTCTCTCACCTTTTTTTGTTGCGGGGATAGAATTCTTTAAATCCTGTCCGCGGCCCTTCCGAGCCTGTTTTGGAGCCATTTCTCCCGTCTTCGGCAAAACCGTCTCTTTACTAGCAGAGTACTCGCCACGAAGCCAAGCCGATACACCTGTGCTGGTCGCCGCCCACCACGCTCTTCGCAACCTCCCCAGCGCGGCAACAGCGGTGACTGCCTCCAGCATCCACGCCTCAGAAGATACCAGCGTTTCTTCACAAAACCTTCGGTGTTCCCGTAAGTCCGTGCTCGGGAGGAAAATAAAGCGAATTCTCTCTGAAGAGCGTTCTCTCAGCAAAACACACCCGTTCTCATCGATCGCGGGCAGGACACAACAGACTCATGTGTAGAGCTGCGGGACAGTGGAGAATCAGCTCACACAGCCGGCGCGAAGACTCGCGCAGACGCCATCTTGCCTCTGTGCATTATAGTTATAATAAATCCGCGCACATCATTGTGCAGCATTTATTGTTACGAGTTCGCACATACTAAACTTGACCCTGCACTCCTCTCACATGAGGAATTACCATGGACACACATATCCCCCATGCATTCCTATGGGAGGGCAGGCCAGTCTCACTAAATGTAACACAGAGCGTACGCACTTTACACTGGGACACAGGGCTAAAGTGCCTAGAGGCCTAAATCCACTAATACTACACAGGGACCAAGGCTAAGATAAATACAAACAGTTTAGGGGTGAACCTGCCAAAAGGGCCAGGTCCAACAACTAACAATTGGTAGATGTGATTCCTGCATGAAGGCGATGTCTATAGTGTGCCTATGTAGATAGGAAAGCACCTTTCTCAATTTCCTAAAATGGTTCAATCCCCGGACATTCCAGGTTATTACCTTTAACTTACATATCTGTGTTTGTGTCATGTAAGGATAATAATTTCGATATCAAAAAAACAGTATGGTTGGAAGAATATCGCCTTATGCACTCTAGTCAAAAGTAAGCAAAATGATATCAAAACCATATGCTCTACCATACCATCGAAGCTCCAGCTAAATCTCTGCGTACCCCCACACACACCCACGCCAAGCATACCCCAACCATGCAATGGCGAAAACCCTCCACCAACACCACAATAAAATAAAAATATAGAAAACAAAAACCAAAAATAACATAAATACATACATTCCAACAAAGTCAAAGATTCCAGGGGTGGGACTCATGCGTGGGCAGATGTTGCCAAAGCCCGCTATTTAACCTTGTTGCAGTCATCAAAACGCCTCCGCCATCTGGCGAGCAGTAAGCATTAATCACCAAAACACTTAGAATCTTAAAAAAATCTGAACTCAACTATGACAATCATATCACAGCTAGGTGAACCCCATCAGGACCTGAGTAACACATGACCCTCCTCTCTTTTAGGCGATCATCATAAAGCAATAAGCATCAACATCTCCCATCTCACTGGTCAGGGCAATAACTAAGACCACAATATGTTGGAAGTCTATCTAGACCCCATATGAACAACAAATCTTAGCTGTACCATGGCAGTTCCGACTTACAGTGTTGCTCATCAAGGCTGCCACCTGTCGCTCCTTCGTGAGTAGGCGATGCAGAATCAGGCGGCCACTCTTTTGCCCAGTCCCTCTAAAAGCCTTCTGTAGAGACCGGGGATCTGTAAAGATGCGAGACCTGCCCTGACGGTTGACCCAGAGCCGCGCCGGATACAACATGGCATAATCCAGACTCAGATCCCTTAGCTGTTTCTTCAAAGGTGTGAATGGACGACGTGCCTCCTGAACACGGGCTGTGTAGTCAGGATATAGGGAAAGGTTTAATCCCTCGTAGTGTAATGTTTCTTTTGCACAAGCCGCTTTCAGCG
Source organism: Triturus cristatus (assembly GCF_964204655.1). Taxonomy (NCBI): domain Eukaryota; kingdom Metazoa; phylum Chordata; class Amphibia; order Caudata; family Salamandridae; genus Triturus; species Triturus cristatus. The sequence goes on from NC_140591.1 coordinate 1,694,938,611, forward strand.
CAGCATCTGGCTCTGTAATTTAACAGTTTAGCAATAATAGGCCTGGGCGCCGCACCAGGCGGAGGTCTCGGGCCCAGCGATCGATGTGCTCTCTCAATCACAAACATTGGGGAAAACATGTCTCGGCCACGTAATGTGGTCAGCAGTTGTTTGACAAAAAGTTCCAAATTACCCACCTGTGTGGATTCGGGAAGGCAGGTAATTCAGATGTTACTACGGCGAGATCTAGCTTCAAGATCCTCCGCCTTTTCTTGGAGTGTAAGCAGGACTTTACTCATTTGTTTGTGCTCTGAATCCATTTCCGTTCACGCTTCTTCGACATCAGTGACCCTACGTTCAGCCATATCCATCCTTTCAACTTGTTTGTCCATGCGCTCTGTCATGCGATCCATTCGATAGGACAGAGTGTCAATCATGCTGTTGATAGATGTCAAGTTCTTTTGCATAGCAGCAAGTATGACCTGGATATCCCCCTCTGCTGATTCAAGCATGTCTGATTGTGTGTTGGGTCCCTCCTCTAATGACTGGTCGTGGTTTCTGGACTTGCGCTGCTCAAAGTGGAGCTTGGGCTGATTCTTATCCCCCTACCCCATGATACCAACTGGAGGAGAAACAGCGGCCTGTCAAAAATAGAGAGAAAGAGCTTCAGCTTCGACTCACCGCCAAATATATAGTCTCAGGGGCAACGCAGACTCTGCAGGGAACTGATAGCAGAATGGACCATGAGCAAGATCAGCAGCACAAGTGGATTCGCCACCAATGGAAGGATCTCATGTGGGGCGCAAATAATCTCTGCAGGTAGGCACAGCACGCAACCCCATAAGTGGGGACCCCAACAGTCAACCGGAGTTCAGCTCCAGCCATCTCCTGCAGTACGACCAGAAGAGGTGGGCACCCCTGCAGCAGCCAGTACCGGGATCCAGGTCGCAGGAGCAACAAGCGCAGTCAGCAGAGACACAGAAGGGCCCACTGAACAATGTCAAGAAGTCCAGCCACTGCAGTAGAGCCCACCAGTGCCGATGCACTCTCACCTGGTATCTTCCTTCACTACCACAAGCCCCCTCTTTATTTGCACAGCCATGTAATATCACAGACAGTTTTGGCTCATCTATCCTTGCCTCTCATCGCCACAACGTCACCTCAGATCTCATGTGGGGGGAAATCAGGGGTGCCCACAGCACTCACTGCAGATTCAGATCTCCAGCAGCCGCTGCCCGTCCATGCTGAGTAGACAGCCCAAGGGCGGGTACTAACCCCAGTCAGCAAGGCTTCTCTTCACTCCCGGGGGGCTGCACAGAGGAAGCCGCCTCCAGTCTCTACGCTACTGCCCGGGGTTCGCTGGGCACAGTCTCAGCCCCCTGGGGTATTTCTGAAGTAGTCGCACAGGTCCAGGGGATCCACAAAGGCGAAGCAACCGCCACCGGTCACTGAACTCTGATCCGCGCTGACAAACAGGCACTCACGGGGCACGCCGCCGGCAACAACGTCACCAGTACCGCTCCCCGTCTCAGCGTCAGGCCACAAAACTTCAACACGCAGTTTCTCGCTCCCCGGATCTCCGTGCTGCACCAAAACCATCACCAAGTGTCCAGCATGGTCCATGGTATCAGTGAGTTGTGTTTTTATTGTTGAGGCGCCAGTATAAAAGCTGAATTAATGCAGGATAATTATCGGCCGGACGGAGCCATCGGCTCAAGCTGCCATCTCAGGCTCAGGCAAGCTCCGCCCCCCCATGTGTTGTAATATTCTTTTCCATATTTTCGATACCAACCACACACTGGTGGCCAACCACTGCGCAGACACCAAAACTCTTAGCCAAGATAAAATCCACTGCATATCTAGTCTGTTCCGAGTGCACGCTTTCTGAGTAGTGATGTCGATCAAGGCAGCCCGCGTAGTATTGGACAAGATTTGCAATTTACAGCCAAAATATTCTCTAACTTTCTCACCCCTGGCCATGGCAGTGTCAGTGTAAAGATGGAAGAGAGGATATTTTCAAATGTAATACCATTACTATAGCCGTTTACTTCCAAATCTGTTACCCCTTCACAGAATCCTTTTGTTAATGTCCGTTTTACCCATCTTGTTTTAGGTCAAACTGAGGTGGGCGAGTGTATGTATAATTACTAGTGACAGATCCATAGAACCTCCTATTGGTCTCCACAAAAAACATTACTCGGGGCAGCCCTTTTATTGCGTCTTGGGGAAATAACTTCACCCCTACTACGTGTATATTATGTCCATCCTCCAAAAACCATGATACCACACATTGTTATAGCCATTATCGAGACAATGACACATGCAATTTTGCTACATTTTGACCAAATCATACTGCGCTGTATAGTGGTCATTGGCTGCTCCTCCACATTAACTTTCCTACTAAAAGGATGCATAGTATATCAAAAGAAGAAGATGCAAAGGAAATATGAATGTTCCCAGTGTTCATCAGAGCCTCACTGGCACAGGCTCCTATCATCCATCAATCAGTTGGTGCCCTTGAGCACCGGCGGTGGAGATTGCAATTGCTCTGTCCTAAGCACTTTCCTAATCTTTCCCACACTGATAAAGGTGGTATACTCTCAGAGTATACTTTCCTAACTAATGTTCAAACAACAAACGCAAAGCAGATACAGAATTTCACTTGCTCAACTCCCTCGTTGGTACTGCTGCTCAGTACTTTCCTACCTTGTGCAGTCCATCCCTAGTCTTTCTTTTCCCTGGACTCGGTGGTCCTCTTCCGAGGATGTAAATTGTACCTGGCAGCTCCAGGCACCGTATGATCACTGAACAGAGGCTCCTGGATAGATCGTATTTCTGGTGGTACAGCCTCGTTCAGAACATTGTCGTTCTCCTTGTCTGTTTGTGTCCAGATCAGCTGTGCGTTATTAAAAGGCACAAACCTGGGCGCCTGTTCACATTCAACGTCTCCTATTCCCTCCTTGACCCACTGGTCATAAGGCAACTGCAAGGGTATTCTTTTACAATGGGTCACATGGACCCAGTTTTTCCGACCAGCAACCTTCACAGCCATCTGTGTAACCAGCAAAACCTGTTCAGGACCTTTCCACCTGGACTCCAAACTTTTCTTCCTCTGAAAGTTTATGAGAACAAAGCTGCCAGGCTGGATGTTGTGGCCAGGTCCCTCGGGTTTAGGAGGTAAGGAGTCTCGTACCTGTTGGTGAATAGAACACAAACTTTCCGTTAGCTGCCCAAGGTAATCAAGCAATACAGGATATTCAATATTGGAGTACTTTTTAGGCCTAGGGACACCCCAGACATTCGCAGGGCACCCAAACACTACCTCAAATGGTGACAAACCAGTTCTAGAGTGTGCTGTAGTTTTAGTTTTATTTGTAAGGGATATTCACAGCAAGGGCTACCATAACTGTGAGGTCAGTATCAAGTATGAGTCCAGCCGATTGTCTCATTGAAGTGGCCACAGCTGCAACCACTTGCAGACAGCTCAGAAGGGGGCTTGCGAAAGGATCCAGTACAGCAGAAAAATAAGCACAAGGTCCCTGTTTATCACCAAATGTTTGAGTCCAGACAGAAAGAGCACAACCAGCCATCTCGTGGACGAACAGCACAAAATGTTTCCTATAACCAGGTGTGCCTAGCACTGGAGCAGAGCAAAGCGCAGCTTTTAATTGTACGAAATATTGCTGACAATCTGGCATCCAAGGCAAAGGTTCATACACTCCTTTTGTTGTTAATCCAAGCAAGTGCTTGATTAGTAAGGAATAATTTGGGATCCACTGCCGACAGTAGGAAGTGATTCCTATAAAAGCACGCACATCTTTTTGGGTTTGTGGAGGGGCCTTTTAGTGATAGTACTGATATGTTCTGGCGTTAACCTTCTACCCTCCTAGGTAGGTGATCTAAATAGGTGACCTCCTGTCGACAGTACTGAAACTTCAAAAGGGAGACCTTATGTCCATGATGTGCCAAATGCAATAATGTGTCACCGTACTATCCTTACAACCTTGTTCCTCATTAGAAATAATTAATAAATCAACTATATACTGCATCAGAACATTGCCTGGAGAAATTGAGAGTGAATCCAACTGACCTTTCAATGCTCGACTATAGATGCTAGGACTTTCAGTATAGCCTTGAGGAGCACGACATATTCAGAAACTTTTGCCAGCTAGTGTAAATCCAAACAAATACCTACTGTCTGGGTGTATAGGGGTGCTAAAGAATGCATTTTTTAAATCAATAGAGAAAAACTGAGCGGTAGATGGAATCATTGTTAAAAGTGTAGTGATATCAGGAACCACTGGGAATTGTGGAAATACTATTTTGTTGACCTCTCGCAAATCAATCACCAAATGATATACATCATCAGTTTTATCAGAGGAGTCTGAAAGCACCCTTTTTAGGACCGGAATAGGATTATTGCATTTGTTACCTGCAGTCTCTTCGACAACTCCCTTTCTTATTCGATCCTGAACAATTTGAAGAAGGGCTCGTTCTCCTGCATGTATTTTATACTGAGGAATATGGGGCAATATAGCATTGTTCTTAACCTGTAAGGAAATTGGGGATATGTGCAATTAACCCACATCGGTATCACCAGTTGCCCACAGAGAGGGCTGTACTTGGTCAAATTCAGGTGGAAGTGGGGCATCGTTAGATAGGCATTGTCTAGTACTCCCGTCCGGACCCATGGTAATATAAACACCATTTGGCGAACAATATATAGTAGCATGCAACTTTTTTAGTAAGTCCAAACCCATCAAATTCTCACCACAATTGGATGTCAAAAGAAATGGGGAGTCCACGGTAAAAGGACCAACAGTAAGAGCAAGTGGGCGCAAGATGGGGCTTACAACCGGTACTCCTGAAAAACCCAGTGAAACATTTTGGCCAGACAGGGCTGCCCCAGGGACCATATGTCGGGAAACAGAACTCTTTTTAGCACCTGTGTTAACCAAAAATTCATTAGTCGATCCCTGGAGGTCCGCTTTGACATAAGGACCATGCTGATCTACAAGTATGTGAATTGGTCCATTGCCCTGTCCCCGGCTGTCCTAGCTGCAAGACAGGCCTGTCACATCATCAAACTCATAATCATCATAAAACTGTCCGTCCCTAGTGTTGTCAAAATAATTGTCAGAACGGCCTAAGGAGGTCTGAGTGTTTTGCTGTATATCGGTCCCACGACCCCTATTCCCAGGACCCCTTCCTCGAGTGGACAAAACTTTTTGCAAAAGCACAGGGCACTGGCTGTGCCAGTGGTCTTCTTCCTTACAGTAAGCACACTGATTCTGTCCCAAAGGTGTCATGGGTGGCTGTCTAGTGCATGGAAGTTGTTGTTGGGGTCCTCGTCCTCTAGTGTTACCTCGATATGCCTGTTGCAATAATACCTTTGTCTTCAGATCCTTATGGTTCTTATCATTTTTGTCTTTCTCTTTATTATCCCTATGCTCATAATTTTCAGCCATATTTAGAATTACAAAGGGGGAGGATGTGGACCATGTGCTTTCAGATGCTTGCAGTTTACACATTATTTCGGGGAGGAGATTAGTGACAAACCTATCAACAAATAAACAGACTCCCCCTTCTGTGGACATAGCCTGCCCACTATAATCCAAAAACTTCTCTTCAAACCTGGTGAAGAAATCAGAAACACTTTTGTCTTTCTTCTGCCAGAAGGCAGATAATCTATCCCAACTAACCTTCTTGGGTAGAATAAGTGTGTGCATATATGATATGATACAGCTGGGCAAGGCGAGTAACTCAGCACATGGTTTATCTCCTGGCTTCAGATCCCGGTCCCAACCGTTAATCGCATTCCATGTACCGCCCAACTCAGCAACATGGTCTTGGGTATGCACTTGTCGCCAAATGTCAACTGGAACTAGTAGGCCAAAAAACATTTCAATATCAGCAAGGTCATTACAGTAGAAGAGGCAGCCTCTGTTAACTCCTTATAGTAAGCAGTAGGGGCCCGATTCACAGAACTAACAAGACAAAATCCTAAACTTACTACCATTTTGGTATTCACAGAAGGCACTTACTCATTTGGTATTCACAGAAGTTAGGAGTAGTAAAGTTAGGACTCCTAACTTTAGGACTCCTAAACTGAGAAAAATCCTAACTTTAAGACTTTTGGTATTCACAGAAGGCATTTAGGAGTCCTAAAGTTAGGACTCCTAACGTCTATGAATACCGAAATGAGTAAGTGCCTTCTGTGAATACCAAAATGAGTAAGTGCCTTCTGTGAATACCAAAATGGTAGTAAGTTTAGGATTTTGTCTTAAGTTAGTTCTGTGAATCAGACCCTAGGATTTTTCCGAGGATGGGGCAAGGTAGATTTAAGGGCCAGAACGTCACTCCTTTTCCACAGAGTACAAACCCATTGTTCCTGAAAGCGGGCAGCCACAGCCGGTGTGGTAACGGCTCGGTGTCGATCCACCACTTCAGGAATTTCCAGGTGATAAATGGAGTGAACTTCTCGCATTGAGAATGGAGTTATTTGAGTGGGACTCTTATCATGCAGTCTGGTTCTATAAGAAAGTAAAGTTGAAACATTCTCGAATACTTGGCCCGGTTCCATGTTAGTTACATAAATGTGGTCTCTAATATCCAATAATATTTGAGGAGCCTTTGTTTCGATATATGAGTGCCAGAGGTCAATCAACGCGGCAGACATATATTTAAGGACATGCTGTTGAATGATATGTTCAAAATCTTGCATGACCTGCCAGATATCCTCAAGGCTGTAAATTGTATTACGAGCCCACTTTATGGCCTGGTCTGCTATTACCTTCTTCTCTTCCTCCCCCACCCCAGATCGTATTAACGTCCCAAATCGTTCTCTAAATTTGGTCAGATCTCTCTTCCGGAGCACGCACCGGTGTATCAGTAACTAGTGACGATGAATGACAGGAACAGGAGTAACAGGTAATGCTGTAGTCAGAGAGAGAAGGAGTAGGGGGTACATTAACCAGGGCAGTAGGTGTGACAGCTATAGAGATGGATGCACCCTGGACAGATTGTTGTTGCTGATGGGAAACAACGGGATATATCCATTCAAAGACATATGATGTTGGGGGTCGGGTATCTAACAAAATCCTCCATAAAAGTATCACCATCCTCCTGAGCCATATATGACCTATCAATTTGCAATCGAAATCTCCTTTATCGCACATTCTACCCCTTTTTCCTGCTTCTCCTTATCATAAGCGACAGCCTTCTGTGTAAGGATCTGCATACCTCACTTTCTAACATCCTTCATCTTTAATCGCCTCTGTTTGGCCTCTCTCTGCCAAGTACGAAGTGAGTCAAATATGGACTGTCTACTGCGCATTTTAAACAACTGTTTTTGAAGAAATCCCATTTTTAGTTCATGAAAGGAGCCCATCAAAGCCCACTGCAACTCTGCATTGTCCCTCGTATATTTGTGCCATAACGTACTAAACATATAATAGGGCCATGGCCATGTTTTATATACATGTCAAAATTAGGACTGCCCTCAGGGGGTGCAGGCTGGGACTCTGCCAACCGTGCATCTGTCGAACAACAACCACAACAAAAACTCTGAATCTTACTAAAACCAGGCTTTGCAAAGAAAAGGGACAGAAAAATCGTTATTTTACCTGGTAAAGTATTTGCAAACGCTTTTTACCAAAACAGTCCTTAGACTGAAACAAAACCAAATTAAAGTGGTACCACATCCACATAGAACCGAAACAGACTCACCTGATTTCAGAGGTACAGATAAACCAGTTCTCCACTGCCGACTCTTCGGACCAAACAGTCAGATCAAGGGTTTTGGCGTTCAGAACCCAAGTCGGGGCGACCGCTGGGTGAGGCCACCCTCTGGTGGAACACAGGCAGCAGCTACGAGAAACAAATCTCCTCATGCACGGATCCCTGAGCTGTCAGTACGACCTGATGATGTCTCCGTTCTCCACTCCTATGGAAAAGGGATGGGTCACTGTCCCGATAAAGTCCCTGTTCAGGTGCCAACTGAAGGAAAATACCCTTTTAGGGTCACCTGGGTCACCTCGGACCACCTCTCAGCTTTCCATTTCAAATGAAGAGTCAGAGAGACATTGGAGAATATACACCAATATTTAATTATTATATATAGAGTTCTACAGTGGGAACTGAAAGAAAGTCAGCATAAAGATACATTATGTCCATTACATGGGGGCATATCAACAAGGGCTTTATCTCTGCATTTTTGGCTTTAAAAGCCAAAGAAGCAGAGATAAAACTAGCACCCTATCAACAACAGGGTGCTAACATGCAAATTTGCATGTTAGCACCCTTTTACTCTATGCTTCCCCTTGCATCTCTAATGAGATGCAAAGGGGGCTTTCTAGAGTAAAATAATAGGAGAAATGTCGCTAAGCGACATTTATCCTATTATATCGCTAACCCTGTTAGAGACAAAAAAAGAAGCGCTAACTGCGGTTAACGCTGCTTTTTTTACGTCTGGTATTTTTCTGACTTAGCCATGATATCCTATGGAAGGAGGATATCATGGCTAAGTTTGTCTGTGCCTATCAACAAGCTAACGTGAGATTATCGCTGGGTTTCCAGCGATAATCTCACGTTAGCCACTTAGCGTGAGGATTTTTATCGCTATTGAGATAAGCGTTGCTAATAGCAAGCTATCTCAGCGATAAAAATCAACGCTAGCCGGCGATAATTATCCTAGCGCTAAGTGCGCTTAGCGATAATTATTGCTGGTTGTTGTTGATATGCCCCAGAGTTAGTTAAGAACATTCCCACAATGCAATTTTCCAAGCAGATATAGCTGGACAGGGAAGGACAAAAAAAGGTTTCTGCTCTCGTTTCTTTCACAACTCAGCACAGTCCAAGGCCGTTTCACCCTGGGCTGGGATCAAACTGCCAGACAGGTGGGAGAGGGCTTTTATCTAGTGGGAAAGCTATGCACTGGCACTGACAGTTCTTTATTGCATGAACTAAACTTAGCAAAGGGTATTTCTCGGAACTGAAAAAGATTAGTTTCAAACATCACACAAAATGGAGTCTAAAAAGAAAATGGTGCAGCAAATACTAACTTATACACGGCATTACATGAGCATCAACGGGCCTAATCTAACAAAACCTTTAATATGAGTCCTTACAGCACAAGATGGACTCATGCAACTATCATTGTGACTGGGCTCACAGGAGAACAGCTCCTTTTATTTTGTGCCACTGATAGCAGTTTCTACTGAACTCTTTACACTAAGGAGCTTATTCATGAGAGGCTTGTGTCACGATTGCACCACGCAAAGTAGTACATGCATGACCAAGCCTCTAAGTCAGATTTAGGAAGCTAAGGAGAGCCACTTTGAATGACTTCTTAAATCTGGAGTTAGGCAACACAGTGGAAATTGCTTTGCCTTACTCTGTGCAAGGGAGGAATTGCATGGGTGTTCTGGTGGGTGATCCCGTGCAACTCCCATGGTTTTTGTTGGATTCCCAGATGTAGAAGGACTTGTAAATGTGGGAATGCACCAACATCTTACACCTTCCCAGGTGAGGCATAAGGAGGAGAAATATATAGTTGTGTCCTCTATCTATGTGTGCTGCAATCTGCATTCTACACGAGGTTTTTATGCAGGACGATGCAAGGGTGCCTGCACTGGTGCTAGGCTGCCAAAACGGTGCCAGCTCAGGGGGAAAAGGCAGGACTGTGCCGTCTTGGATACATAAAGCACATTTCTGCGATTTCTCTGTGATGCAAGGCAGCACAGCAAGGTGGCTTCCTGTGTTGCCCTGTGCCAAAATGTTCATAAATAGGTCCCTAAGTTCACTTTAGAATAAATTTGCTTTCAAATCAATTCACTCTTTCCATAATAGCGCAAAACAAACTAAATGGGGCCTTTCACTTCCTGAGAATGTTTTTGTGTGATTGCATCACATGTGTGTGTGTGGAGTCAAGTGTTGAGTGAGTGGTATCCTCTACAACACATTGAATGTAAAACATGATGGAGCTTCAATGCATGGAGTTCAAGGCCTAGGTGAAGTCCTTTGCCCTTGAAGCAACCCCGAGCTCTGCATCTCTGACACCCTCTTATCTGTCTTGTATCTGGCTGAAATATACCTCCAGACCAGGATGTGTCCAGCGCCAACACCTGAAGAGACCTCTAAGTGATGTGAAGAGCAAACCCAACCCGCCTCGAGTTGAGATGTCTGGGATAAGCCTCTGAGTCCTCCCCCTTCTGATCATCTGCTGGCTCCTCCTACCCTCGAGCTGAGATGTCTGGGATAAGTCTCTGAGTCCTCGCCCTTCTGATCCTCTGCTGGCTCCTCCTTCCCTCGAGCTGAGATGTCTGGGATAAGTCTCTGAGTCCTCGCCCTTCTGATCCTCTGCTGGCTCCTCCTTCCCTCGAGCTGAGATGTCTGGGATAAGTCTCTGAGTCCTCGCCCTTCTGATCATCTGCTGGCTCCTCCTTCCCTCAAGTGTAGGAAACATGGAAAATGTCTCCAAGAATGGTCTGTGCTCTGGTTGTGTGAGGAGCTTTAATTTGAAGATGGAGCTCCTTCTGATATGGATCTTACAGCCGGTGCCCTTAGTTTCTGATTTTAACAGCTCTGAAGAACAAGTGCTTTGTGCTCAGTTTCCAGACGAGGCTCCAGAGCCCCAGCTGAGAGTAGACAACGAGTCTGGAACAGGGCTCCATTGCTGTTCCCCTCTAGGCTGAAACCAACCCTGAGACGTCCTCAGGGAACCCAAGATCCCTTGTGCTGTGCCTGGAGGATGGGGAGCCGAGCTGCAATTAGAGCGACGACCATTGACACGTAGGACTAAAGACAAGGTCAGCCTTACCTGCATTCTGTGTACAGGAAGAGAAGAGCCGCCCTAGCTGACCAGGACCAAGAGAATATACAGAGAACCCCCACAATAGAGAGGCCAAAGGACATCTGGGGATCCCAGGAGCTGTCTGTGTGGGGGGTGGGGGGCTGGTTCCTTTCCCTCTACATTGGGATGGCCTTGCATCACATGTTAGAGAGACCCATGGGCATATTTACTTTTATGATGTTCTTGTGGTGATAGGGGCTTCGCCTTATTAATGGATTTATTAATTATTGTCTTTTAAATGTAGACCAGGAGGCACGGTCAGGGTCCCACAATCGTTTTCTCGGTGAGGTGAACGGCGTATTATATCATAAGGAAACAATGAACTCCAGCATTATCCACAAAACACATAGGAGGAACATATAGGGTCATGTTTAATTGAAATGACCTGAGTGTCAGTGCCCTCCACCAACGCACACTAGTGCAGTGGAATAAGATATGAGCGTTCTTACCCTTAATGAGTACTGCTCTCTCGCAAGCCTAATTAGGCTGCTTAGATCCAGATGCTATGTTAATGCAGTTCCAGTAGAGATCTCAGGTCAAAGAACCTAGGCCTTATTGTTGTCCCAGAGTTTAGAGAGTTAAAGGCGGAGGCCGCTCACTTATCTCACTCCGAAACTCTAGAACTCATTACCCACCAGCCTGAGACTATGACAACTTAATGAGCTTCAGAAAACAATTGAAATAGTATCTTTATGCCTAAACATCTATCACTCTAGCTAGGACGGATAGCCTTGGGAAGCATGTGTTGGGCAGCCATGCGCTTTTCAAGACGTGTAGATTGAACTGAATTGAACTTCCTTAAGTGTGGCAAGCATGTGTTATATGCAGCACTGACCATTTAACATACAATTCACGGGTACCCTACTTTACATTAACAATCAACCACAGATATATGGGAATCCTCATCGCACACGCTGTTCAATAAGTATACTTCTGTTGAGAGAAAGCCAAGTTCTTCGAGATACTCAACGTCTGGTCCTAAATGAATGCCCTACTACCGACAGCTTTTATCTGTAACAAACCCATCACAGTCACCGCTGTATTTTGAGAAATTAAGTTGATGTGAGTAGAAAAGTGGGTACTCTAAACAGTGTTTACTCTACAGAGAGAGTTTTCTATACCACGCTGTCCTCAGACAGGGAGAAACTCTCATGGGAAATATAACAGAGTATTAAAAAGTGTCTACTAAGAACAGCGTACACTCTATGCAACACTTGTCAAAAAAAACACTGTTCATTTAAAATAACCAAAGTCTGAAGGTGCAATAGATCGTACTACCTGCAGCCTTCATACTGGGGCGCAACTGTACAGATCGCCCATCTGCTGAAGCACAAGAAGTGATGTACATGGGTGAGTACCTGGTGCACCCAGTACTACCTGCAGCCTTCATACTAGAGTGATACTTTACAAACAGTATCGGCAAGCAAAGGAAGCACATGTACATGGGTTAGTACCTGGTGCCCACAGTACTACCTGCAGCCTTCATACTGGGGCGAAGCTGTACAGACAGCCCATCGGCTGAAGCAAAAGAAGCACATGTACATGGGTTAGTACCTGGTGCCCACAGTACTACCTGCAGCCTTCATACTGGGGCGAAACTGTACAGACAGCCCATCGGCTGAAGCAAAAGAAGCACATGTACATGGGTTAGTACCTGGTGCCTACAGTACTACCTGCAGCCTTCATACTGGGGCGAAGCTGTACAGACAGCCCATCGGCTAAAGCAAAAGAAGCACATGTACATGGGTTAGTACCTGGTGCCCACAGTGCTACCTGCAGCCTTCATACTGGGGCGAAACTGTACAGACAGCCCATCGGCTGAAGCAAAAGAAGCACATGTACATGTGTTAGTACCTGGTGCACGCAGTACTACCTGCAGCCTTCATACTGGGGCGAAGCTGTACAGACAGCCCATCGGCTGAAGCAAAAGAAGCACATGTACATGGGTTAGTACCTGGTGCACGCAGTACTACCTGCAGCCTTCATACTGGGGCGAAGCTGTACAGACAGCCCATCGGCTAAAGCAAAAGAAGCACATGTACATGGGTTAGTACCTGGTGCCCACAGTGCTACCTGCAGCCTTCATACTGGGGCGAAACTGTACAGACAGCCCATCGGCTGAAGCAAAAGAAGCACATGTACATGGGTTAGTACCTGGTGCCCACAGTGCTACCTGCAGCCTTCATACTGGGGCGAAACTGTACAGACAGCCCATCGGCTGAAGCAAAAGAAGCACATGTACATGTGTTAGTACCTGGTGCACGCAGTACTACCTGCAGCCTTCATACTGGGGCGAAGCTGTACAGACAGCCCATCGGCTGAAGCAAAAGAAGCACATGTACATGGGTTAGTACCTGGTGCACGCAGTACTACCTGCAGCCTTCATACTGGGGCGAAGCTGTACAGACAGCCCATCAGGCTGAAGCAAAAGAAGCACATGTACATGGGTTAGTACCTGGTGCATGCAGTACTACCTGCAGCCTTCATACTGGGGCGAAGCTGTACAGACAGCCCATCGGCTGAAGCAAAAGAAGCACATGTACATGGGTTAGTACCTGGTGCCCACAGTACTACCTGCAGCCTTCATACTGGGGCGAAACTGTACAGACAGCCCATCGGCTGAAGCAAAAGAAGCACATGTACATGGGTTAGTACCTGGTGCCTACAGTACTACCTGCAGCCTTCATACTGGGGCGAAGCTGTACAGACAGCCCATCGGCTAAAGCAAAAGAAGCACATGTACATGGGTTAGTACCTGGTGCCCACAGTACTACCTGCAGCCTTCATACTGGGGCGAAGCTGTACAGACAGACCATCGGCTAAAGCAAAAGAAGCACATGTACATGGGTTAGTACCTGGTGCCCACAGTACTACCTGCAGCCTTCATACTGGGGCGAAACTGTACAGACAGCCCATCGGCTGAAGCAAAAGAAGCACATGTACATGGATTAGTACCTGGTGCCCACAGTACTACCTGCAGCCTTCATACTGGGGCGAAGCTGTACAGACAGACCATCGGCTAAAGCAAAAGAAGCACATGTACATGGGTTATTACCTGGTGCCCACAGTACTACCTGCAGCCTTCATACTGGGGTGAAACTGTACAGACAGCCCATCGCTGAAGCAAAAGAAGCACATGTACATGGGTTAGTACCTGGTGCATGCAGTACTACCTGCAGCCTTCATACTGGGGCGAAGCTGTACAGACAGCCCATCGGCTAAAGCAAAAGAAGCACATGTACATGGGTTAGTACCTGGTGCATGCAGTACTACCTGCAGCCTTCATACTGGGGCGAAGCTGTACAGACAGCCCATCGGCTAAAGCAAAAGAAGCACATGCACATGGGTTAGTACCTGGTGCACACAGTCTTCCATGTCAAGTATAAATTGTCTTGCTGAAACAATTCTATTTAATACCTCAAGGCTGCTTACACCAATTAGCATCTACTACGTAAAATCTTTGCCCTGTTGTAAACTTTTTCTGCTTAACCAAAAAACTTGGGTGGAACATACTGGACAACAGTCACACAGTTATAATCGCACGGAGGTACCCTTCAATACAAAGGTTTATAACATGTTCAATACCTCTACATATCGATGACGCATTAGGAGCAGAGACGTTTTGTAAACACTTATACCCATTAGCTGGACACAGGCTGTAGGAAAGTAGGATCTGCTTCTTATGGTTACCCCCAGTTTTTGCTTAATGTCTCCCTTTTTTGACTAGTGTGACTGGGATCCTGCTAATCAGGACCCCAGTCTATCTGCTTTCTCCTTTAAATTGCAATACATGTGATTTGGTACACTCCAGAATGAATACTGGGGTACCCTTGTCAGTCCCTAGTATATGGTACCCATGTACCCAGGGCATAGGTACCCCAGAGGCCTCCCATGGGCTGCAGCATGTATTATGCCACCCATGAGAGGCCATTCAAAATGACACTACTGGTCTGCTACTGCAACATGTGTAAGCTGGTGCTTGCACCACTTACTTTAGATATAGGTTCACTATATCTATATGTCATTACACTTAAAACGTATCAGTCACCCCTATGGCAGGACTTAATCCTGAAGGCTGGGTTTTACGTGAAAGGGTGCCCATGCATGAGCAGGACCTTTCTGCAGCCTTCGGAGACCATTCTCCTCGGATGTCTGAAGCAGCCAGACATATAGGTAGAGATGCATTATAACCTTGCGGTAAATGCTATCTCGAAAACGGCTGCTTAGAAACATATCGTGATTGGTGTCAAACACCTTGGATTCATACCTCCACACCAGTAACTGTTGTGGGAGGTATGATTCCACCCTTCAGAAGTGAGGTTCGTGGGGTCACTGGTCTAATCGGTGCCAGCCTTCTTGACCCGGACAGCACAAAATGGATGCTGCCAACCAGAGACACATTTCTGCCCTCCTGCTGCTGAGCCAAGCTCGAGCAGTGGAAGGCAGCACAATAGGCATCCAGTCACAGGGAGGTGTGACCACCTTCCAGACAGGGTTTAGTGTATTGGGGCTGGGTGGGTGCACTAGGAGAGTGCCTGAAGGTCTGCACCTGGTGCGCATTTGGTGTCCCTGTGCATAGTCCAGCTCAAACCAGCTCTGTGAGCCATTGGCTCCTGCTCTGGCGCGAAAGTGGACAAAGGACATGGATGTAGCCAACCCTCTGTCCTGCCGCTCCCCTAGGAGGGTACCTTGAATCTGTCCAACCCTCTCCCGTGGGTATATTAGAGCTTACCTGACTGTAGCTCTTTGGATTTGCTGTGGACAATATTCTACTAAGAAGAAACCACTTGCTTTGGCCGTCTGGACACTGGGAAACTGAAGAATCTCCCTTGGAGTGAAGGAGTTACTCCCCTGCCCTACCAGGCACCTTAAAGCGCAACTGACTTGTCTGCTGCTCCTGCGGACTCCGAAGATTTCAGCAACACAGGAGGTGGGTTTCTGAAGGTCCTTGAGGCCAATTTGCCCTCTCAGCAAGTTTGAGGCCAGTATCCCTCATGGGGACTGCATTACCCAAACCCCTGTGCACCGCATCCATTTGCAAATGCATATGCTTGTTGGTGATTCCCGAGCTTGTGCATTGGACTCTGTGTAGTTCTGACTCTGATCAGTAATTGCACCAAAGTACTCTAGCCTCCTCGCAACGAGTGCTCCGTGGGCTGGTACTTTGCAATCTTGCTCGAGGTCCCCTCGCAACTCCTGGTCCTTCGGCCTGTGGGTCCTGCTGAGGGTCATCTTGATTGTTCTTGAACTTTCCTGGTTGCTCCAGACATGCCCTGACTCCCCATTGCTTGGTGAGTCTCCTGAACCTTGCTGGTTCAAACCGTAACCTGTTTGACTTTCCTGCATGGGTAGCTTTTGCCAAGGCTTGTTGGTGCTCTAGCCGGACATTGACCCCTCAGCAATCGACATCCTTCCTGGGATAGCTCACCTCCGGCTCCTGGTTGTCATCGACATCTCCTGGTCCCCGTGGCTGCAGAGTCAAGCATCCCTTCTTCGCACCTGAAGCACCCGACAACGGTGGGCATTTGTCTACCGAGCCCCGGGTCACCTGAAGTGACCCAGACTCTGTCCCCTCTGCTTTCAGGTTCCTTCCATCTAGAATCCAGGCTTGGATTACACTGGACCCTTTTCACCTTCACGCAGCAGTACTTCTTCACATCCCGCCATTGAGAACGACTGCCGTTTCCGGCACCATTCCAGACCTATGCACCCGGCTCCTCTGGGATAGGTAACTCGGGTACTACGGTATCCACTGGTGGGGTGGCTCTAGAACCTCTTATGTTCCAAAGGGTTTGCTCGAAGTCCTCCTAGAAGGATCCTTAAACTTTAAATTTCCAACTGCGCCTTTCCCCCAGAATTGTACGGAGCACACGGTCGTGTTTCCTCACTGCACCCGTCCTCCGTGGGCTCCCTGTGTCATCACCTTAGGTGGTTCCTTGGGGCCCCAGCGAATCTACGTGCACTAGGCACTGTCTCTAGTCAAGTCACGATTTTTATCAGGGGTGTGGAATTTTATAAAATATCTACTTGTCCATGGGGCAGTTTGCTGCATAAATTTACTTGTCCTGTAACAAAATCCACTTGTCCCTTTAGTGCCATGTAATGCGGTGACAAATTATGGCAGCAATCTCATTATTTAAGAGCTCCGGAATAGCCTCTCTGATTATGCCAGGGCTCCTTCCATAGTAGGGTTTGAATACTAGCAATTCCCTTACGTTGCCACGTTTCAGCAGATCTACATACTAGCGCCGAATGTAAGCATCAGTTCCAGGGTTGGAATACTCTTTTGAGTCTGTGCAAACCTACTATTTTGCATATTTTAAGGGTTTTTAGCAACTCTTCTCTAATCTTTTCCCATACTGAGAAAGGTTGGAAATTTACTCCTGATAATGGCAGACATAAAACTTCTTTCAGCGTTGGGGAAAAAATGGTTGGAGGGAAAGTGAACTTGCAAACACTCAGATTTTCGCATGAGCACATCTACACCTGCATATTAGCTCATGCTAAAATGCAGTTCACAAAAATTTTCTAGGAGTATTATTTCTTGGCCTACTTCTGTAAAGTCTTGTGAATTCATGAAAGTCGTATATCTGCACTTAATGCAATGACATGAGTGCACTTTTGAGACTTAATAATAATTGAATAATTGGGCCCCTGATTAGGTCTGGCGTTAACCATGACATTTTGTGTTTATTAAAATTCTGTCTCTCTCTCTGTCGGCTAGCTTCACTGTGAGTGACAGCATTCTGTTCTTTCGCAAGGAGCATAATCAACACATAGTCGTTTTGTTCAATGCCAGGAACTGTTTCAATGTGTGCTTTTGAGACCAAAACAATTTTTGCTTTTGCCAATGTTTGTTATAATGAGGGCCCAGTAGCTCCTACACCAATAAGGTTTTACAAAAAACATGCCAAAACAAGTCACTCACTGACAAAACCAAAAGGCTGACCAACAATTTCAGACCTATTGACTTTATCACTGCTTGTTTATTTTTGTTTCCCATAATCTTATTAAAACTGGTTACACTGATTTTCCATTATGAATATTTTTGGGAAACACTAGCAAACATCAACACATTTTACTAAATGATGCTGCAGGAAAATGGTACCTAAAATGTTACAGTAGTTTACCTAAATGTTTTTGCATTTTTTGTGCACATTTTATTTTGAAAGCAAAGAATAATCAATCTTCCTTTCAAGCTTCTGAATTCATTTGCATCTAATCGGAGAGCATTCTGGGAGCAGTATGCATAGCCTCTTATTGCTAAATATTGAAAACGCGTGTACACATTTTTATACTGGACCCACTGTCAGTAGTATAGTCCGAACTTACAACATGTACTTAGATCACTCACCCTAATAATAAAGGTTTTGCATTAATGACCCATAAATACAAGTTTGAAAAGCATTAACACATGGACACAAATATTACCTTAACTGCAGGCAAAGCCTTTCCCTGATCAATAATGTGCTACTGTAAACTGGAAGTCAAAGGGTTTGTGATGTAGGGGGTTGGGCCTACTTGCCCCAAGGACAAAATATACATGAAACCTTGTTGCCCTTGACCCCAAACAATATGTCCCAGGCGTCGGGCTATAGGAATTCCATATCCCTGTTTATACCGCAACCCATGACCCTGCCAACAGGTAGGTGGCCCCCCCAGCCGCCACACGGTCCTCCTGTGCTCTGCTGCTGCCTGCCAGTTCCCGCCGCTGCCAAGTAAGCCCCCTGCGCCTGCTGTCCTTTCGCTATTGTTGTGCCCCTGTGACCTGTTTTTCTTCTGTACCCCGCTCCTGGTCCCCCGTTATTTCTTCATTGCTGTGCCCCTGTGACCCGTTTTATTCTGTACCCCGCTCCTGGTCACCCGTTATTTCTGCATTGATGTGCCCCTGTGACCCGTTTTTCTTCTGTACCCCGCTCCTCGTCCCCCGTTATCTCTTCATTGCTGTGCCCCTGCGACCCGTTTTTCTTCTGTACCCCGCTCCCAGGACCCACGCTCCTGCCCCCTCATCTCCTCCCCCGCTCCCCCGGTCCACCTTCCCGCTGCTGCACCCTGTGGCCATGCCCCCCGCTGAGGTTCTGGACTTTTAAGAGTCCAGAGGTGTCAGGGAAACAACACCCGAAGACCCCTGAGTTCCTTCCTGTCTCGGTGCACAAATAAACAGAGACGCGGGTTTCTCGATGGTGGCGTCAGAGACCAAGATTTATTCACTGCAGGGACACAGAAGTCATAGGAACCACACAGAGGCAGAATCTACGAGACTGTTCGAATTGCATTAAGTGGGTTGTTCTTTAAATACACGCAAAATGTCTTTAGGCAACATTACACGAATATTTCTCATGCCCAACCCGGTATCCCAAACAAAACAGTAAATAGACATCAAACAATAATTAGTCGTAGGTTTTCGGTATTCGATCAGGTCCCCTCGACAGTTTTCCATTCTTTGCCCGATCCTCCCCATCATAAAAATCGTAACCTCCCCATTGTAAAAGCCCAGAAGGAGAGGAGCAGAGCCAGGTGCAAAGGATTGAAAAGTAGGATAAGAGGTGTTTATGGATCATAAACGGGCATGGCTACCGTCTTCGGCCTTTCAGTAAGGACAACGGACACGAGAACCAGTATAGCAGGACTGGCCTCAGGCAAGGGAGGCAGCTTGATTCTGCCTAGTCATGCAGCGTCAGCCTTTCTCGGGGCTCGAGCTTACGTGTCCTTAACAAGGTGACTCTGCCGGGGTCATCGTCCGTTCATTGACTATGTGAGGGCAAGAAACAAAATGGATGCCGTAACTAAAATGGATGCCATGACTTTACAACAGAATGCCCTATTTCTCAGTGAATTCATGCTAGTTGCGTAGCGAAAACACTGTTATGCATATAATGGATCATTTGCGGTTCATTGGTACCGAAATCGTGTCAGTACTACGATACCGAATTCACGGGTTCGGATCACTACAGAACCTCAGACCGTCCTTTTGCCCTTACATAGGCAATAACTTACTCTATGTCAGAGTCCATTTCTATGTTCATCAGGTCACTGATATGTTGTTGAAGCATTACTCTATCCCGTGGCATATCTCTAAAAACAGGTGGTCTTCTGACGCATGTTGAAATGCAGAGATTACATAAGGCAGGACCACACTGAACAATGAGACAGCACGAAAATAAAAATACCAACGCAACACCAGTGACTATCAGAACCTTCCATCCCCACGCAGTTAACAGGCTCCAGAACCATCCCATTAATGACCAGTCACCTTCCTCTACATGAATAGAGTCAGAGATTTTGTGTAACTTAGAGATGGTCTTATATACTGTTGGCGCATTATCTGGGATAAAAACACAGCAGCTCGATTGGATCATCTTACACACTCCACCTCGATCTGCAAGTAACACATCAAGGACCATACGGTTCTGTAACGTCATGAGGCGATCCGCTTGAAGCTCAGCTGTCAGGTTACTAAGGGCACCCGCAGTTTCGGTGATAGTGGATTCAACTACCCGTGTTAGTTGACGTAAGTTTCTACTGTTGGCCATAGGCCCCCAGAATGGAAGGAAACCTTTGAAGAAGTCTCCTGCCTCTTGGCCACCAGTAGCTTCTTTACTGAAAACACCTCTCACAACTCTAGTTTTGTGATAGTCCGGTGCAGCAGTGTATGTCGGAGGTAATAGTTGAGCGATATAACATGAGCCTGAGAAGTCAGCAGGCAGCCATGTGTATGCTCTGTCTTGGCAAACAAAATAGGTACCCTTAGCAGCTAAGAATGCAGGGGAAGACTGTGACGGGAAAACATATGTTTCGATACAGTCACTTTTCCCTAGTCGAGCTTTCGGATTCCTCCCATTTCCTTGCAAACAGACTTGACCTTGGTGGGGTACAACCCAAATCGGAGTCGAGCTTTTACGTTTGTTCTCACCCAGAGTAATGCCATATTCCGTAACATTCCAACCCATGTAAACTCGCAATTCATCCTTGGGAATGAACGGAGTGTTATTGACATCCCTAACCATGTCAGTGATCCCTTTTACCAAGGCTCTATTAGCAGAGTTATACCTAGTGGAACGCGGAGTTCGTGGAGGATAGGTCTCTAGGGCATAAGCGAACATGGTCTGAAATGCCCAGAATGATCCATTATAACTAAAGGGCAGAACCAGATAAGGGATGCACTTGTTCATGGTATGTGGTATCAAACCACACACCCAGCAGTTTGTTGTGTTAACCACTAGTTGATGTTGATGTAAGAGCTGAATGAAAGTGTTATTTATAAACTCAGAGCGTCGAGCTTGCTCGTGGGCAGGAAAAGGATGGAAAGAATGAAGAGAAACAACAGTCGGAGAAACAGGAACATGGGGAGATACTGTAGATGTAACAGGTGTAAAGATCAACTGAATGCCAAAAATAATTCCGCCTACCAAGATTATCAAAACAATTAGAAGTGTCAGAGTACATTGCATTAGAAAACATTTGCTATATAATATGTCATATAGTTTTGTCTTGTGCACATTTATGACATTAACCCGTCGTAGTTCAGGAAGCTCCATCTTCTACAACCGTTCGCAACGGATGGTTTGTACCTGTTAAAAACTTGCCTCTGTTTACCCTGGGAGTTCCCAAGATAAACAGAAGAAACCGACCTTGTGTCTGGTTCCCTGCAAATTAAAACAAGGCACACGTTACGACCCTACGGTAACCCAGACGGCAAGGTGAGAGAAACAAATAAAACAAAAAGATAAAAAATTAGAGCAAACTTCCTGACTGAATGGAATGCAATAAGATCAAAACAGTTTTCAAACAGAAAGGTAATTATGCAATGTCATTAGTTCACAACATGAGAACGTAGATTATATCTGTACTTTCCGGGTCTTGTCTGATCTTGAAATAGCTGGTCTATAGGTGCGGAAATGTTCGACTCCACAGGTGACAAATGTTCACTTTGTACAATACTCGGTCCAGGATTCAAAAGAGCGGTTCCTGCTGAGGTGTCAAAGTTCTGTGTTTCAGTTCGTGGGTGGTCCGTTATGTACTCTGCATCACTGAAAGGGATGTGCCTAAGAACAGGTTCTGTCTCGGATACACCAAATCCCTGTCTAACCCAGTTGTCATAGGGAAGTGGGAGAGGGACACGTTTCGTATGGCTAGCGTGCACCCAATTCTTCCTTCCAGCTAGGCGTACAGCAGTTCTCGTTGTGAGGAGTACCTGGAACGGACCCACGAATCTTGGCTGGAGGTTCCGAGTTCGTTCAAAATTCCGCACTACCACTTGGTCGCCTGGTTCTTTCAACGTGTGTCCTGGACTCTCTGGCAGTTTAGGCAAGGATTCAAATACCTGTTGACGAATAAGGCTTAGTTTAGCAGTCAGGTCATAAAGATAATCAATCAACATTGGGTATTCGATCTGTTTGAATTCCTTTGGCCTAGGGACTCCCCAAACATTGGCAGGGCGACCGAACACAATCTCATATGGACTAAACCCTACTCGAGAGTGTACAGTCGCTCTGGTGGAGAGTAGAGCTAAAGGCAGTACATCTGGCCAAGATAGACCAGTGGAAGCTTGAATTTTAGCAAGTTTCAGCTTCAGGGTGCCATTGTACCCTTCAACCAAACCCGCTGACTGTGGGTGATTCGCACTGTGGAATTTTTGGTTAATACCCAGACCCGTACACACTCTTTTCATAACTTTCCCTACAAACTCACTTCCATTGTCCGACCAAACAATCCGTGGCATACCATACCTGGGGAAGTATTCTTTGAGGAGGATTTTGGCAGTGGACATAGCAGTGTTATCCTTTAACGGATATGCCTCAATCCATCTTGAAAAGGCACAGACTACCACTAGGACATATTTAAGATTGTTACACCTGTCCATGTGGATAAAATCCAACTGAATCACTTCAAAGGGACAAGAAGGGGGAGCAAAATGACCAGTTGGGGTTGGGGTTCCCTTGCCAGGATTATGCATCAGGCATATCATGCAGTTTTTCACCACTCTTTCCGCACACTTAGTAATTCCATCATTCTTCCATACTGGAGCTAACATTTTACAGATCCCTTTCAAACTGATGTGCGCCGCTCCATGCGCCATCGTGACTACCGCAAGTACATACGCGTCAGGTAACATCCAACGTTGCTGCTCAGACAAATTAACCCAACATCCACTTGAATACTTTTTACCCGTTTTCTCCTTCCATTCATTCTTCTCATTCTCAGTTGCTTCATTCTGGATTGTCTTCACACTTTCAATCGTATTCTCACACATCCCTGATTCAGCAATCCATCTTGCAGACGTTGCAACGTACATTCGGCTCGTCATGTTCTTGGCCGTTTCTTTAGCGACCTCATCAGCAAACGCATTCCCACGGCCAACATCATCCGTAATCTTTCGATGTGCACTGCACTTCACAATCGCAACTTCATTCGGTAGGGTCAGGGATTCTAATAGATCGCTGACTAACTGTCCATGTTGGATCTTAGTCCCATGGGACGTGAGAAAACCTCTTTCTTTCCAGAGACGTCCAAAGCTATGTGCTACGCCGAAGGCGTATTGGCTATCAGTAAACACATTCACTCTCTTTCCCTCAGCTAAAACACACGCTCTTGTTAATGCAATTAATTCTGCAGCTTGGGCAGAATTCTGACTTACTCTTGCAGTCTCAACAATCGTACTCAAAGTCGTAACTGCATACGTGGCCGTCACATCACCATTCTGTAGTTTAAAACATGACCCATCGACATATAAAGTGCCGTCTGGATCTAGTAACGGAGTGTCTTTTAAATCAATCCGACCTTTTGTCTCTTCCTCAGTTCTAAAACAACAATCATGGGGCTCTGAATCACTCGACTCTTGAGTAGTCGGCAGCAGCGTTGCTGGATTCAAGATGTTGCATCGCTTGATCTGAATGTGACTTGCCAAAAGCGTCAGCTCATAGCCTGATAGTCTAGAACTGGTGAGGTGCTGAGTTTTCGTTCGATTCATGAGTGTATCCACAGCATGTGGAACCATGACTACTAACATGTTGTTCATGACTAGTCCAGCAGACTGTCGGATAGACACTGCAGCTGCTGCTGTAGCTCTCAAACAACTTGGTAATGCTCTGGCTACCGGATCTAATGTGGATGAGAAATATGCACAAGGCCGCTGTTTGTCACCAAATTGTTGCGTTAATACACTCAACGCACAACCTTCTCTTTCATGGACATATAAAGTAAACGGCTTACTGTAGTCAGGAGTAGCCAACACAGGAGCTGAACACAGCGCATCACGTAAGTCGGAGAAGCTCTGTTGACATTTATCAGACCATGGCAAAGGGCTCGGAACACCTTTTCCAGTCAGGGCTACCAATGGTTTTGCCATGAGAGAAAAATTTGGGATCCATTGCCTGCAGTATGACGTAATACCCAAAAACGCACGCACTTCTCTCTGTGTGCTTGGTACAGTCATCTGCGAAATTGCTTTGATTCTCTCTGGGGTCAACCTTCTTCCCTCCGTTGACAAAAGATGACCTAAGTAGGTCACTTCTTGGCAACAATATTGCAGTTTAGAAGGTGACACCTTGTGATGTAAGTCTGACAAATGACGTAATAAAGAAATTGTAGCTGCTTTGCAAGTTTCCTTGTCATCAGCAGCCAGTAAAAGATCATCTACGTATTGGATCAGAGCAACACCAGGAGGAAGTACAAGGGCATCTAATTGACTCTTCAATGCTTGGCTGTAAATTGAAGGGCTCTCACAATAACCTTGTGGAGCGCGTTTGAATCTGAAACTGCGACCTCCTAAGGAGAAACCAAAAATGTCTCTACTTTCCTCGGCTATCGGAATGCTGAAAAAGGCATTCTTCAAATCGATCACTGTGAACCATGAAGCGGAGGCAGGAATCAACGTCCATAATGCAGTGATATCTGGTACCACAGGAAACTGCGGAATCACTATTTTGTTAACCTCTCTGAGGTCAATCACAAATCTGTAGATTGGAGGTTTGGACGGGTCAGTGCGTTTCAAAATCGGCAGAACAGGACTATTGCAGACATTTCCTCTAGTTTCCTCTATCACATCTTTCTGTATTAAGTCTTTCACAATCAGCAAGAGTGCACGTTCACCTTCATTCGAAATCCGATACTGTGGGATTCGTGGGAATTTAACATTTGCTTTCAGACTTACCACATAAGGGGAAATTTCCAAGAGGCCTACATCGTTAGGACCAGTCGCCCAAAGAGTATCAGGGAGAGCACGCAGCTCCGGTGGGAGCTTATCCATCGACATATACATTGGAGAGATGACTCTTTTGCCTAATGTGAGCTGTACTCCTGAAGGAGAACAGTACAGTGTCGCATGCAGGCGTTTCAACAGATCTAAACCAAGCAGATTCTCATTACAACCGGTTGTTAGGATAAGGGGTGCTTCTAGTTCGCATGGCCCAACAGATATTGGCAAAGGACTAGAAACAGGATTGTGAACAGGGGCGCCTGAGAAACCTACTGAAGTGTTCGTTAAGCCAGACAAAGGTGCGCCAGGGAGTTTCGCATGCATAATTGAACTTTTCGCCGCACCAGTATCCAACAGAAACGGTTCGACCACGCCTGAGGTAACTACTGCTACATAAGGTCCACTCTTATCAACTGGAACTGATACTGCTCCCTCTCTTTGCCTGTGGCTGTCCTAGTATTCGCTTCTCTGAATCTCTTCATTATGTTCATAATAATCTTCAACATGATACTGTGGAGATCTACCTGGTTGCGCAGATTGTGCATTTCGCTGATCGAAATAATTTGATGGGCGATCAGCCTGTGGTGTCGTTGTACCACAACCTCTACCTCTAGAAGTTTGCATAAACCCAGCATTACCTCTCTGAGCTGGGACACCACTAGTCTGTGCGTGCAGTACTGGACACTCATTCTTATAATGACCCTCCTTTTTACAATAGGCACACTGATTCCATGCTAACTGTTGTCGGGGAAAACCATAATTAAATCTTTGGGACGTCCCTTGCTGGAATTGTGGCTGTTGCTGAAACTGGGGTCGCTGCTGTGAATCTGACTGATTCGAACGAGGCGGATACGCCTGTTGCAATAGAACTTTAGTCTTTAAATCTTTCGTTTTCTTTTCTGACTTTTCCTTCTCTTCTTTCTCTCTATTCTCGTAATACTGAGCAGTTGCAAGTATCTGTGCCGTCGTCGACACTGCCCATGCACTTTCAGAATCCTTTAACTTGTTACTAAGCTCAGGTAATAAATTAAACACGAACTTGTCGACAAACAACCTCTGGCCTCCCTCAGTACTCATATCTTGCCCACTATGGTCTACGAAGGTCTCTTCAAATCTAGTGAAAAAGTCAGAGACGCTTTCGTCCTTCTTTTGCTTGCATGCCGATAGTTTATCCCAATTAACTCGTAACGCTGGCATCAGCGTTTTCATAAGGTTAATTATTCTGCCAGGCAAGGCAGCAATCAGAGGTTCCGGTTTAGCACCGCCAACTTGTTGCCCATCTGCTGCTACAATAGCTGGCCAATCACCTCCTAAGGCGACTGGGTGGTTCTCTTGCCGAATTTTGGCCCATATAGGCTGTGGCACTACATTGCCAAATAGCATTTCAATGTCTGCCAAATTCATGACACACGCTTGAACTGTCTGCGTTAACTCTTTGTAATAACCAGCAGGATTTTTACGCGGGTCCGGCAACGCCTGTTTTACTGCTAATACTTCGGCCCGCTTCCAAGGGATGTGTACCCACATGTGTGCCGGGGCAGCTAAAATACCCTGAGCCGCATCAGCTTGGACTGCATCACGCCATATCGGTGGAACTTCCCTCATCGGATATTGACCTCGTCTTTTCCTAGTAGTAATCGGTGAACCATCAGGGTCCCTTGTCGCTCGAAGAGGGGAATCATCCCTATGAGCTAAGATCAGTTCTATCGCTCCTCTTACTTCTGAACCTATCACCATTCCTGCGGCGAATTTCTGCTGAATATTTATCAGATCAGAGGGGACGGAATCTAAGTCATCATCTTCCCATTCTTCACGCACAAGAGAACACATTACGTCAAAAACATAACGTTGAGTTGGTTCATTCCATTGCATAAAGGTATCTAACACTCTTCGTGCATCATACTTCACAGCTTTCGACATCCACCTAAGACTTGTCGAATCTAACATTTCTCGTTCCTGAGGACCAGGAAGCTGGCTACGTCTCTGTATAGAGTCAGAAACGGGGGTCCCAATTAAAGACCTGTAGAGAGGAGTTAAGATATTAGTTACAGAGTCGGTTATTTTCCGACGAACGGAAAGCGGAGTCAGAATGTTCACAGGGTTCGGGGACAGGGCGGCTGAAGCAGATGAAATAGTAAAGGTGGGAGTAGCAGGTAAAGCAGTTTGCGAAACGACAGGCAAAGGCGGAACAGGCGACCCAGGAAGAGGGGGTGCCGAAGGAACATTAACCACGGGAAGGACAGGAGCTGGAATCAAAGGAAATGGAGCAACTATTCCAGGCTGACCAGCAGCTGGCTGTACAACAGGTAATAACTGTGGTGCTGTAATACCCTGTGCATATGGTGGAGGTGAATTCAACAGGTAAGACAACAGAGGATCCTTTTCATGATCCTCCATCGGCTTAGTAGGACAAGATGGCAATACAGGGTAACATTTATCAATTGCCAAATTATATTTTCTATTCGCCATCTCCATTGCTTTCTCAGTCTCGTTGACATGCAACTGCCTAGCAGACTCCATTAAAGTCAACCCTTTCTCTTTCTGTTCTTTCTTCGTCTTCCTAATTTCTCTCTGTTTGGCTTCTTTGCGCCATACGCGAAAAGAATCAAACATTGCCGGCCGGGCTTTTCTCTTAAACAACTTCATTTCTAGATTGTCTAGTATTTCGGTTTCGAAGCTACCATGCGGTGGCCAACTAAGGACACCATCTTTTCTGGTATAACGGACCCATACTTCATTATACGTAATAGGACCTACACCATGTTTACAATAGAGCTCATATGTAGGAGTTCCAATCGGAGGAACCGAACACGAATCCTCCAACCGGGAATCCCCGTTGCAACGTAACCAGGACAGGAAACAATTACTACTGGTAGTCATGACAAACAAAGACAAATTCCAACCAAAATGCGCAGAGAACTTAGGCCTATCAAATGAACTAATACCAAAACAAAGATTATCTAAACAAGAGCAACCAATGATAATCTACGAATTAAACCAGAGCAACAAAGAACAACTAAACTGAGCGTAACCCACTTAATACTTAACTGAAATGTGGAAGACGTCACCAAGGAGAACCCGTCTACGTCTCGCCGTACTAAGGTCTGCACCTCGGGTCCAAGACAGGGCGACAGTCAGGGCAGCGGTCCTCTGTAGCCGTCGAGGAACGGGAACCCTCGTGGAAGAGATCGTCGGGCCACTTTTACGATATACAGGGATCGATGAAGCGGGGTACCTCCCTCCGGAATCTTCACACGAAACTCCTCGAACTTTTCAGGCTTTGGACCGGTACCGGATGACGTCGCCCCACGTTGGGCGCCAATTTGAGGTTCTGGACTTTTAGGAGTCCAGAGGTGTCAGGGAAACAACACCCGAAGACCCCTGAGTTCCTTCCTGTCTCGGTGCACAAATAAACAGAGACGCGGGTTTCTCAATGGTGGCGTCAGAGACCAAGATTTATTCACTGCAGGGACAAAGAAGTCATAGGAACCACACAGAGGCAGATTCTACGAGACTGTTCGAATTGCATTAAGTGGGTTGTTCTTTAAATACACGCAAAATGTCTTTAGGCAACATTACACGAATATTTCTCATGCCCAACCCGGTATCCCAAACAAAACAGTAAATAGACATCAAACAATAATTAGTCGTAGGTTTTCGGTATTCGATCAGGTCCCCTCGACAGTTTTCCATTCTTTGCCCGATCCTCCCCATCATAAAAATCGTAACCTCCCCATTGTAAAAGCCCAGAAGGAGAGGAGCAGAGCCAGGTGCAAAGGATTGAAAAGTAGGATAAGAGGTGTTTATGGTTCATAAACGGGCATGGCTACCGTCTTCGGCCTTTCAGTAAGGACAACGGACACGAGAACCAGTATAGCAGGACTGGCCTCAGGCAAGGGAGGCAGCTTGATTCTGCCTAGTCATGCAGCGTCAGCCTTTCTCGGGGCTCGAGCTTACGTGTCCTTAACAAGGTGACTCTGCCGGGGTCATCGTCCGTTCATTGACTATGTGAGGGCAAGATACAAAATGGATGCCGTAACTAAAATGGATGCCATGACTTTACAACAGAATGCCCTATTTCTCAGTGAATTCATGCTAGTTGCGTAGCGAAAACACTGTTATGCATATAATGGATCATTTGCGGTTCATTGGTACCGAAATCGTGTCAGTACTACGATACCGAATTCACGGGTTCGGATCACTACAGAACCTCACCACTGTCCCATTCGCCACCCCGCTCCCGCCTCCAAGCTGCTCCTCCCTCCCACTTCCACTTATACGCAGGCCGCGCAGGGGGCGCGCCGCTGGAGCGCCAAAGGCGCGCCTAAGGCAAACCCGTCTGCGCCCGTCCGCGCCCGGACCGCACCCAGTGCCAGGACCCCTGGCCCCCGCCGGAGCCAACCCGCCCGACAGAGATACAGCGCCACCGCCCTCCAAACTCTCAACACTGGCCGACAGTCAGCCTGCTTAAGTGCCACCCCGAAACGCACCCACGGAGCCTTCACCTGCCACACCTGCAAGTTCACCTGCCTCCGGACCTGCGCCGCGCCCGCCAGGACAGGCACCAACAACAACCACCTCAAGTGCATCCTGCTCAACACCCGCTCCGTCCACAAGCACGCCATCAAACTCTGGGACCTCCTCGAGACAACAACGCCTGACGTCGCCTTCCTCACGGAAACCTGGATGAACGCCTCCTCAGCCCCCGACATCGCCATAGCCATCCTGGACGGCTATAAGATCACCCGGAGGGACCGCATCAACCAAGCCGGAGGCGGCATCGCCATCATCTACAGAAACACCATCCGCATCACGACCAACACCGACGACACCCTCACCGCCGCCGAACTCCTCCACTTCCAGATACACACCGACCCCAAGACCACCCTCAGAGGTACCCTCATCTACAGACCCCGGGACCACGCACACAATTCAGCGAAGCCATCGCAGACTTCATCATCCCGCTCGCCCTTGCCTCCTCCGACTACATCCTCCTAGGGGACCTCAACATCCACCTGGAAAACAACAAGGACAACAACACCACCACCCTGCTAGACAACCTCGCCACCTCGAACTCAAGAAACTGGTCAACCCCCCCACCCACTACGCCGGCCACACGCTTGACCCCGTCTTTTCCTCCAGCAACCACATCTCCTTCAGCCACTCCACCGGACCTCACTGGACCGACCACAGCTGCGTCCACTTCAACTTCAGGAAAACCACGACTCACCACCGCCCGCAACAAGCTCCGCATAGGTGTTGGAGCAAGATCACCACCGACCAGCTCACCACCTCCCTGAGCCAAAACCAACCCTCCTACACTACGGACCCCAACGAAGCAGCCCTCAACCTCACACAGTGGATCACCAACTGCGCCGACGCCCTTGCACCACTGAAGAACCCTCCAAGCAAGCCCGACAGCAAGAAAGCCTCATGGTTCACCGACGATCTCAAAGACTCCAAAAAATCCTGCCGTACCCTCGAACAAAATTGGCGCAACAACCAGTCAACAGAAAACATGACAGCCCTCAAGACCGCCATCCGCAAACATCACCAGCTTATCCGCACTACCAAAAGGATAGCATTCATAGACCGACTGGACAACAACACCCACAACAGCAAAGAACTCTTCAGCATCATCAAAGAGCTCTCCAACCCCAGGGCCAGCAACAACGACATCACGCCATTGCAAGACCTCTGTGACTCACTCGCCACGTTCTTCCACCGCAAGATCACCGATATACACAACAGCTTCAGCGCTCAGACCACGTACCCTTCCACCGAGTCTACGCCCCCCACCACCACCCTCTGCACCTGGATCCCCGTCAGCACGGAAGACACCACCCACATAATGAACATCATCCACTCCGGCTCCCCAGCAGACCCCTGCCCACACCACATCTTCAACAAAGCCGACTCCATCATCGCACCCCAACTCCGGGACATCATTAACAACTCCTTCACATCCGCCACCTTCCCGGAGAGCTGGAAGCATGCGGAGATCAGCACCCTCCTGAAGAAACCCACCGTGGACACCACAGACCTCAAGAACTTCCGCCCCATCTCGCTCTTCTCCTTCCCAGCAAAAGTCATCGAGAAAACCATCAACGAACAGCTGACCACCTTCCTCGAGACGAACAACTCCCTCGACCCATCGCAGTCCGGATTTCGAACGAACCACAGCACCCAGACCGCCCTCATCGCAGCCACCGACGACATCAGGACCCTGATGGACAACGGCGAAACGGCCGCCCTCATCCTCCTCGACCTGTCGGCCGCATTCGACACCGTCTGCCACCGCACCCTGTCAACCCGACTCCACCGCGCCGGGATCCAAGGAAAGGCCCTGGAATGGCTCACCTCCTTCCTCTCTGACAGAATTCAGAGAGTCCGCCTTCCGCCCTCCTGCGCAACGCCCACCAAGATCATCTGCGGCGTACCCCAAGGATCCTTGCTCAGCCCTACCCTCTTCAATGTCTACATGAGCCCCCTCGCAGCCATCGCACGCAAACACAACCTCAACATCATCTCCTACGCCAACGACACCCAACTGATCCTCTCCCTCACCAACGACCCCGCCACCGCCAGAGCCAGCTTCCAGGAAGGAATGAAAGACGTCGCAGAATGGATGAAGCTCAGCTGTCTGAAGCTGAACTCAGACAAGACGGAAGTCCTCATCCTCGGACCTTCCCCCTCCACCTGGGACGACTCCTGGTGCCCCCCTGCTCTGGGCACTCCCCCCAAGCCCACAGACCACGCACGCAACCTGGGGTTCATCCTTGACTCCTTCCTCACGATGACCAAGCAAGTCAACGCCGTTACTTCCTCCTGCTTCAACACCCTCCGCATGCTCCGAAAGATCTTCCGATGGATCCCCACTGGAACCAGGAAGACGGTCACCCAAGCCCTTGTCACCAGCCGACTGGACTACGGGAACGCCCTCTACGCCGGGACCACCGCTAAACTACAGAAAAAACTCCAGCGCATACAGAACGCATCTGCACGACTCATCCTGAACAGTCCCCGACACAGCCACATCTCTGCCCACCTGAGAGACCTGCACTGGCTCCCCGTCAGCAAGAGGATCACCTTCAGACTCCTCACCCACGCACACAAGGCTCTTCACGACATGGGCCCCGAATACCTCAACACCCGCCTCACGTTCTACACACCTACCCGCCAGCTCCGCTCCGCCAGCCTCGCCCTCGTCCCACGGATTTGCAAAATCACCTCCGGAGGAAGATCTTTCTCCTACCTGGCGGCCAAGACGTGGAACTCCCTCCCCACCCACCTATGTCTGACCCAGGACCATCTCTCCTTCAGGCGGCACCTCAAGACCTGGCTCTTCGAGCCGTAGCGACACCCCCTCCCCCCAGTGCCTTGAGAACCTCACGGGTGAGTAGCGCGCTCTATAAATGTCTTGATTGATTGATTGACCGCTATTTTTGTATATGGCTTGGTCTCCCCCTGGGGCCCACCGTGTATTGTGCTTCTTACAACTGTTCTATTGAGCTTGTATTGCTTGCTGTGTTCTATCCTCAGGTAGAGGATAGTAGAGAGTGTTATATTAATAAATGCATATTTTTATACAAACACTTTGTGGTTCTCCTTTCATTTGATCATTCAAGAGATTATAGACTGGTAAAACAAGCTGCTTTACATTCCTTCAAGAGTTAGCCTGAAGGCTGCTCTCCATAGCTACCACTAGGATAGCTTTCAATAAAGGTTGTCTTTAACCTATCATCAATAAGGGGTTGTTTGGACTGATACAAGGTGCCCACTAGAATTAGTGAATAGCATATATCAGGCCACCTTCTCACACAGGCTGTACAAAATTTAGGTTGAAAAGTAATATGGCAGTTACCCGCCACTATGTAAACTATAAAACAAACTAACACACATCAGATGATTTCATCAGTGAGGTCATCAGTGATATCATTTGAGATTTTCACCTACCTATCACATCACTTTAACCCTTGTTTTTTTTCGTGACTTTCCAAGGTTTTTTTCATTATTAAAAAATATATTTTACCATATCCAACTATAACTTTGTTTTTTTGTGAATTTGTAGTTTTTTTTTTTAATGACAACATTTTTACGAAACATTCCAGTTGCTGCCCCTGCAGTACCCGACACCTGCTGCTCTCAGTGTACAAGAGAATCTTACCCCGCTGCTGCCCCTACTCTACATGGCCCTACTGCCAGTAGTGCAGCTGTTCTCAGTGAGCAAAAACATGTACGCTGCTGCCCCCACTGTGCCCAACACTTCTGCCTGTGGCGCAGCTGTTCTAAGCGTAGAATAGGATCTTATGCTGCTGCTCCCCTACTGTGCCTGAGACTACTCTCTGCGTACAAGATAATGTTCAACTGCTGCTGCCCCTACTTTATTTGACAATACTACTTGCAGTGTGGCTGTTCAGTGTACAAGGGAATCTTACATTGCTGCTGCCCCTTCTGTACCTGAATTTACTGTGTGTAGTGCAGCTGTTCTCAGTCTACAAGATAATCCTACAGTGTTACTGTCCCTACTGCTCTTGACACTACTATCTGCAGTACAGCTGCCCTCAGTTTACAAGAGAATCTTACGCTGCTGCCTCCTACTCTGACACTACTGTCTGTAGTCCAGGTGTTCTCATTGTACAAGAGAATCTTACACTGCTGTCGCCCCTAGTGTACCTGACACTACTGTCTATGGTGTAGCAGTTCTCAGTGTAGATGACAATATTACACGGATGCTGCCACTACTGTACCTGACACTACTCTCTGAAGTGCAGCTGCACTCAGTGTACAAGAGGATCTTACACTGCTGTCGCCCCTAGTGTACCTGACACTACTGTCTATGGTGTAGCAGTTCTCAGTGTAGATGACAATATTACACGGATGCTGCCACTACTGTACCTGACACTACTCTCTGAAGTGCAGCTGCACTCAGTGTACAAGAGAATCTTACACTGCTGCTGGCCCTACTGTACTTGACACTACTGTATGTAGCACAGCTGTTCCCAATATACAAGAAAAACGTACAATGATGCTGCGCCTGCTGGACCTGAGACTACTGTCTGTAGCGCTGGTGTTTTCGGTGTGCAAGAGAGTCTACACTGCTGCCACCCCTACTGTACCTGACACTACTCTCTGTAGTGCACCTGCTCTCAGTATAGAAGAAAAATGTACACTGCTGCTGCCCCTACTTTACTTGACAGTTCTGGTTGTGGTGTGCCTGTTCTCAGTGTACAAGAGAACCTTACTCTGCTGCAGACCGTACTGTACCTGACACTACTGTCCATACTGCAGCTGTGTTCGGTGTAGACAAGAATCTGACACTGCTGCTGCCCCTACTGTACCTGGCACTACTGCATGTAGTGCAGCTGTTCTCAGTGTACAAGAGAATCTTACACTGCTGCCGCCCATATTGTACCTGACACTACTACCTATACTGCAGTTGTTTTCAGTGTAGATAAGAATCAAACACTGCTGCTGCCCCTACTGTAACAGACAGTACTGCCTGTAGTACAGCTGGTTTTAGTGTGCAAGAGAATCTTTCACTGCTGCCGCCCCTACTATACCTGCCACTACTGTCTGTACTGCAGCTGTCTTCAGTGTACAAGAGGATCTTACACTTCTGTAACTGACACAAGATTTTCATTGTAGACATGAATCTTACACTGCTGCTGCCCCTACAGTACCTGACACTACTGCCTGTAGTGTGGCTGTTCTCAGAGTACAAGAGAATCTACAATGCTGCCCCTACATTACCCAACACTACTGCTTGTAGTGCAGTAATTCTCAGTGTGGACACAAATCTTACCCTGCGTCTGATCCTACTGTACCTAACACTACTGCCTGTAGTGCAGCTATTATAAATGCTCAATAAAATCTTACACTGATGCTGCCCCTACTGTACCTTTTACTACTGCTGGTAGTACATCATCTCTCATTGTAGACAAGAATCTTACCCCGCTGCTGCCCCTACTGCGATTCACACTGCTGCCTGTAGTGCCGCTGTTCTCAGTGTACAAGAGAATGTTTTATGTGGGGGGCTTACTGTATACAATATTATTTCTGATGATTTGTTTCTGCACCAGTGTTAATGTAGGTCTGTCCTCCTCCTTCCCAACCCCCACCGCCTTTTCCCTCTTTACTTCTTCACAAACTATATACTATGGGCCTTATTTATGAAGGGCTTGCAACACTTGCGCCACATAGCCCCATATTTACACAGTGACGCATCTAGGCAGATGTAAAGCCCTGCACCACATTATACCTTCATCAGGTATAATGTATGTAGGATGGGCGTCCCTCGCAAGAAAGCCTCATAGAAGCATTGCAGTGAAACCTATGAGCTTCTACTCCAACACTTCTAGGACGCCAATGCGTCAAAACCTTACGCCTGCCTCATGGCAGGCATAAGGGTGGCTCAGTGCCATAGGCACTGGCCTCCCCCATGCAGTGCTTGAGTTGCATTACGATTGTGACACAACTCCAGCAATGCGTGACTTTTGCACCAAGAGATTTGTAAGGACTCCTGACCTATCTGTCTTTCCTTCTGACATTGAGGGCAGTACATTAAATACAGCGCATCCATCGTGTCGCAAGGAAGGCGCAGTGAAAACTGTTGCATCGCTGTTTTGTCGCAGTGATGCTACAGTTTCCATAAATGAGGCCTTTAATATCTTTGTACATAGTTTGTTTCCACATTCGGTAGTATCAAGGTATCCTTTATATTTTTAAAGACCGGTGTTAATGCTGCACTCCAGAATTCAGCGTCTGTTTTATATAGCATTGGTGGGATGCCATTTGGATGGGGGCACCGGTTGGTCTGCCCCTAGCTATTTGCCTCTTGATGTCAGCTGGTGTGGAGCCAAAATGTTCGGTCTCGGTTAAGGGAGAAGAACTTGAGTCTAGCGTTAATTTGCCCGTGCGAGGGAATAACATGGTCCCTTTTGGATCTGATTCTTTGTATAATGACCCTTGTTTGGGCATTGCCTGTTTTTTCCCTATTGGTTTCTTTACTGGGCCCCTTTATCCCTACTTCTTCGAGGTTCTTGTCATTGTCGGCGGCTGGGCAGGTTAAAATGCTTAAAGAGATGTCCGTGCTTCCTCTGTTATGTTAGAATTCAGGCCAGGTTGGTCTGGGTTCTTTATTTTGATTAATTGCCAAAACCTTGAGCTGTTTTTTCGTTTAACTTCGTGGAGGAGCTTGGCCCATAATTCGTAATTTTTTTTCCTTTTTAGCAGTTTTTTTCGCTTCACGTAGGGCAATTTGTAAGTCATGATTTGTTGGATCTTTTCGCATCTGTCTCAATGTTCGATTTATAATTTGTTTTTGCATTTTTATTTCTGGGGTAAATTGTTTACTGCCCGCTTTTAGTTGATCCAAAGGCATTATTGATGATCCAGGCAGTTCAACATTCAATGCCGGGGTCTGTAGAACAGTTGCTTTTAGATCTGATATTAAATCCCCTATCATAGATGGTAAAGTTAATAGCTTGTCTACGATCGGTACACAGGAGCATGGTGGTGTTGCTTGGACACATAAGCTGCTTCCTGACCGCTCTTTATGAGTCCACTAAGTTCTGATATCTTCCAGTCAATTCCCGAGATGGAATCGGCCATTGTCTCTAAAACAGTGAGCTGTGGCTGAGTCTTGCAAGGTATTTAAGATTGTTATCTATATTGATTCCGGGATTGAACTTCCAGTATTATTGCTTTTCTCCAGTCTTGGGAGGTTGTTTGCTTCTATTGGTGAATGAGAGTGACCTGGTTTCAGGTTGTAGGAAGCTACTAATTCTTCCCATTCCTGCGTAGCTCTAAAGGTCATATCATTATTTGTAGAATGAGAGTCATTGTAAGGTAGCAGAGTGCGGCGCACTGGGGGCGTATTTGCTATTGCGTTGTTGTGTGTTGCTAGTTGCTCCGAGGTGACTCCTTGCTATGTTTGAGTTGGTTTCATTAGAAAAGGAGAACCATTGTTTAATCGAGAGAACAGATCTTGTGTTTTTGCGTCCCGGTTGTCATGTACCTTATTTGTGGCTGGTGGGTCTTCTTGAGTTGTATGAATTGACTTAATTTGGATAGGAGAGCTATTATTTAGTTGAGAAAAAGAAACTTGTACTTTTTCGTCACGGTTATCCTGAACCTTAATCTCAACTGGTAGGTCTAAACTTTCTGTGCAAGGCATACTGGTTTGATTTGGATTTGTCTCGGCTCGGTTAGCTGAATGAGGATATTTCACCAGTTCAGAGGGTTTACCCATCCTCGGCGTGCTCAACAAGCTGTTGTTCACGGTGTTGTGTTCAGGACAGGGCGCGCCTGGTTTGACCCCGCTTTGACTATTCACTCGTCTGCCTGCCAAGTTGATGGAGTCGCCCACTCCTCCAAAGCCGATTGACCATGACGTTGCGGTAGCTTCTCCAGGCGGAGGTTGGCAGTTGGCCCTTTCGAACGGTGATATCTCATCTTGATTGCTCTGGAGATGACTGCAGTCAGTTTTACTTAATAAGAGTGGTGTTTGCAGCCCTTTTATGTTGCCAGTCTTGGAATAAATTCCTGTTCCGGGGTCCTTCACAAAACAAAATTGTGTACATCTTTAGCTGATAGGTGCACATTCCTTTCCTCACAGACGTCCCTTCAATGGTTACGAGTGCGTTCAAGTCCTTTGACAATATAAGAGGCGATTATAACTGTGGTGATAGCTGTGATGTCCATGGTGCCAATGGCAACTGAGGAGCCAGGGTGGAGGACAGCGACTGTGCGGTCGCTAAAGTCAGCTGGAATCAAAGCATCGGTTGACTCCGGGTCGTGAGCTTTGCACACCGGCTGCCTCTCCTCAGAATGACTTAGGGGACTCCGGGGACTTGGGGGACTGCACTGCCTCCGCACAGGTGATGTAAGTACTTTTGCCATTGGTTTTGCATTTACACTCTCACTTACGGTTGCGGTTGTAGTTGCAGTTATGCTTGAGATGGCCTTATTAGGTTCCTCTTTGTAGGTAGTGTAGGCATTCAGGTGTTTGTCTTGGGGCATAGTTGATTGCAACATCACTATGGGTTCGAGCTTCCTTTTATTTTGACTTTGACTTGATTTTCGGTTCAAGTAGGGGCTGTCTGACTTTGCTGGATCTCATTCCTCCTTTGTCATTTTTGTTTTTTATTTTTTGTTTTATTTGATACTTTGATACTTTACGTTATAATGTTTGATGTTTTGGTAATTGATACTTGGATGCTTTCCACTCTACAAACCCCTGACAAGGTCAAATCACAGGTTGTGGCAGATTGTCGATTGGGCCCAGATTGGCACCTGGGTCTTGGCTTTAGGCTTTAGTCCTGATCCTGATTCTGGCTGTCTGGCTGGACTCCTTACTGGGCCCTAAGTTGAGGGGGATAGGACTGTTACCGCTATTTCCGCCTTTGCCTCTATGTAATCCTGGCAGCAGTGGCTGAGGCGTCAGGGGCAATAGTGCTGGCGGTGTTGGAGCCTCAACGTTCCTCAGTTGTTCTGGGATCCTTTTGTCCTTGTGCCCTTGCAGCCCCCTGGGGAGAAGGAGCAGGAGCGGTCCAGAAAGGGAGGTAAAGCAAGCAAGGCTGGGCAGGGCAAGGCAGGGTGAGGCAAAGTACAGGTACAGAAGCAGGAGAGCAGGGCACACTGGGCG
Organism: Triturus cristatus; assembly: GCF_964204655.1. NCBI lineage: Eukaryota > Metazoa > Chordata > Amphibia > Caudata > Salamandridae > Triturus > Triturus cristatus. The sequence continues at coordinate 1,694,977,287 of NC_140591.1, forward strand.
CTGCAGGCTGCACCCAACATAGTTGGGCCGCCTCTGCAGTGCACCTGGGCACAACACTTCGCGGTCAGCGATAATGGTGACCGCTCACTCCACCTTTGCCTTCAGCGCGGCTGCTCCTCCACTGCCTCGGCTGCTTCTGATATTGATGCTGCCTTTGCCTCTGCGTCTGCAACCAATCCTGCGCTCAGCGGCAGCGCTCAGAGCCCAGTTCCACGGTGCCTTGCCTTGGCTCCTCGGCGCTGAAATTAGGTAACTCCCAGGACCGGCCGCCGGCTCCTGCCATTCGTCTCCTTGCTCGCTCGCACAGAGCTCCACCTTCCCTGGCCTTGCTTCCAACCGTTAGAGGAAAGACCGTTGCCGGGTTGGAGGATTCACCACGCCCCTGCGCCCAACAGTGAGGTGTCAGTCGCATCCCAGGGAGGGGGGGATTCACCACACCCCTGCTCCAAACAGTGGGCTGTCAGTCACATCTCGGAAACGGGGAGGTTCACTATGCTCCTGCTCTCAACAGCGAGCTGTCCGTCACATCCCAGGAGCAAGAATTCACCAAACCCCAGCTCGCAACAGTGAGAGACCAGTTACGACCCAGGAGCAGGGGTTCAACACGACCCTGCTCCCAACAGCGAGCTTCCAGGCACATTCCATGTGCAGGGGGTCAGTTCACCATGCCCCTGCTCCCTACGGTGAGCTGTCAGTCGAATCGCAGGAGCAAGGGGGGTGTTTCCCACACCCCTGCCCTAACAGTGAGCTGCCAGTCACATCCCAGGAGAGGGGAGTTTACCAAGCCCCAGCTCCCAATGGTGAGATGCCAGTCACATCCCAGGAACTGGGGGTTCACCAAGCCCCAGCTCCCAACAGTGAGCTGCCAGTCACATCCCAGGAGCGGGGAGTTCAAAACGCCTCTGCTCCCAACAGTGAGCTGTCAGTCGCATTTCAGGAGCGGTAGGTTCAAGGTGCTCCTGCTCCCAACAATGACCGGTCAGTCACATCCTAGGAGCTGGGGGGGTTCACGTTCCCCTGCGTGCAACACTGAGCTGGCAGCCACATCCCAGAAGCGGGGGGGATCACCACGCCCCTGCTCCAAACAGCGAGATGCCAGTCACATCCCAGGAGCAGGGGTTCAGCATGCCCCTGCTATCAATCAATCAATCAATCAAGGGTTTATAAAGTGCGCTACTCACCGAGAGGATCCCAAGGCGCTGTGGTGAGGGGGGGGGGGAATCAGCTCCAGATCAGTCGAAGAGCCAGGTCTTGAGGCTTTTCCTGAAGGTGTGCAGAGTAGGAGAGCATCTGATGTTGACTGGGAGCTTGTTCCAGGCCTTTGCTGTGATGTAGGAAAAGGCTCTTCTGCCTGCTCTGGTTCTGCAGATGCGTAGTGTCTCTGCCAGGGCGAGGTCGGCAGAGCGGAGACTCCCCTTGGGTGTGTGGAAGGAGACTCTTTCGTTTAGGTATTTTGGTCCGATGTTGTGGAGGGAGTTGTAGGCATGGGTGAGTATCTTGAAGGTTACTCTTTTCTCAATGGGGAGCCAATGGACGTCTCCTAGGTGCTGGGTCATGTGCTCGTGTCGTGGGGTTCCGAGGACGAGTCTGGCTGCGGTGTTCTGGATGGTTTGGAGCTTGTGTAGCAGGGTTTTGTTGATTCTGGCATATAGGGCGTTGCCTTAGTCCAGTGTGCTGGTTAGGAGTGTGTGGGTGACGGTCTTTCTGCATTCAGGGGGGATCCTCTTGAAGGTCTTGGAGGGAGTTGAAGCAGGTGGAGGCGACGGCATTGATCTGGCGGGTCAAGGTGAGGGAGGAGTCTAGGATGATGCCGAGGTTCCTGGCGTGGTCCGTCGGGGTGGGTGGGTTTCCGAGGGCAGGGGGCCACCAGGAGCTGTCCCACGCAGTGGGGGAGGGTCCAAGGACGAGGACCTCAGTCTTCTCTGAATACAGTTTTAGGCAGCTGTCGCTCATCCAGGCTGTGACATCTTTTATTCCTTCTTGGAAGCTGAGTCTGGTGTCTTCGGGGTTCTCGGTGAGGGAGAGGATGAGCTGGGTGTCGTCGGCATAAGATATTATGCTGAGTCCATGCTGTCTGACGATGGAGGTGAGGGGGGCCATGTAGATGTTGAAAAGCATGGGGCTCAGCGAGGATCCCTGAGGTACTCCACAGTTGATCTCTGTAGGTTTGGAGAGGAAGGGAGGGAGTCTGATCCTTTGGGTTCTGCCAGAGGGAAAGGAGCGGATCCAGTTGAGGGCAGTTCCTCGTATACCAGCATTGTGGAGTCTGGCTGCGAGTGTGCGGTGTGAGACGTGTCGAAGGCTGCAGAGAGGTCTAGAAGGATGAGGGGCGCAGTGTGGCCCTGGTCGAGCAGCATGCGGATGTCATCGGTGGCAGCGAGAAGGGCGGTCTCGGTGCTGTGGTTGCTGTGGAATCCGGATTGGGAGGAGTCGATGATGGCGTTCTCTTCGATGAAGGTTGTTAGCTGGGCGTTGATGAATCTCCCTGTGACTTTGGCTGCGAAGGGAAGGAGAGAGATGGGCCGGTAGTTTTTCAGGTCCCTCGGTTCGGCCGAGGGTTTCTTGAGGAGGGGCTTGACTTCTGCCCGCTTCCAGTCATTGGGGAAGATACCCGATTCGAGGGAGGCGTTAATGTTCCAGCCTAGTTCGGGTGCTATGGTGGCAGCGGCTGTGTGGTAGATGTGCGGTGAGCAGGGGTCTGTGGTGGCTCCTGAGTGGGTGTTCTTCATGGTGGTGGTGGTGTCTTCACTGGTGGCAGGCTTCCAGGTAGTGGTGGTCTGCTGGTTGTTGGTGGTGGAGAGCGGGGTTGGGTCCGGCGTCTGTTAGCTGAAGTTGTCATAGAGGGCCTTGATTTTCAGGTGGAAGTAGGTGCTGAGCTTGTTGCAGAGGTCCTGAGAGGGTGTGACGTCGTGGCTTCGCTGGGGGGTTTGGTACACTGCTGTATGACGTTGAAGAGTTATTTTGTGTTAATTGCGTTGGTGTGGATTTTGTTCTTGATAAAGGTCAGTTTGGTGGCTTTTATGCACTGGTGGTATTCCTTCATGGCATTCCTGTAGTTCTGGTCTTCGGTGGTTTCCCTGTTCCGCCAGAGTTTCTCGAGGCGTCTGCGGGAGCGCCTGATTTCTTGGAGGTCAATGGTGAACCAGGTGGCCTTCAGGGGGGGTTGTTTGACAGGGAGGCGGAGGGGTGTGAGCTTGTCAGCACAGCCGGCGATCCAGCGGTGTAGTTCTTTGGCTGCGGAGTTGGCATTGGCCGTGGCGGGGGTGGTCGAGGAGGAGGGTGGTGTTGAGGTGTTCCTCTGTGATCTTGCTCCAGTTTCTTGGTGGCGGGCACAGGGCAGGTTTGGGTGCGGTGGGGGTGTTGAAGGTGAAGTTTATGCAGTGGTGGTCTGTCCAGAGGGGCTCATTGGTGTGACTGAAGTTGATGTTAGTCCCTCCTGCGAAGATGGGGTCAAAGGTGTGTCCGGCTCTGTGGGTGGGGGTGGTGATGAGCTGCTTTAGTTCAAGGTTGGCTAGGTTGTCAAGGAGGGTGGTGGAGTCGGGGTCGCTGATGTTGTCGTGGTGGAAATTCAGGTCTCCGATGAGGATGTAGTCCGTGGAGGCTAGGGCGTGGGGGGCGACGAGGTCGGCAAAAGAGGTGGCGTAAGAGGCACGAGGCTTGGGGGGTCTGTAGACGAGGCCCCGTGCAGCGTGGTTCTGGGGCTGGTAAAAGGGTGTCGAGCAGGTCCCAGATCTTTGTGGCATGTTTGTGTAGGGAGCGCACATTGAGGAGGCATGTCAGGGTTTTGGAGGGCCGGGCGTCGGACGTGGGTTCCGCGGTCATGTGGGGTCTGTTGATGGTGAAGGAATGTTGGCAGTGTCACTAGGAGAACTGGCCGTGGGTGGTGTTTGGCATCGGTCTCTGGCACTTGTTGTCTCTCTGGTGTTGAGTGTGAGGACGGCGGAGGAGGTGTAGCGGTGGGGGGGGTCATAGATCCAGGGTTCTTGGCACTGGCCGTGGTTAGGTCGCGGACGGGCGCAGATGGGCTTGCCTTAGGCACGCCTTCAGAGCGCCAGCAGCGTGCCCGCTGCATGACTGAGCAGCGGCCGCCATTAGATAGGGAAGGGGGGCGGGCCGAGGTGCTGGGAGGCAGGAGCGGGGGCTGTCCAGGGAGGAGGGGCCGTAGGGGCAGAAGCGGCGGGAAAATCAGCCGAAATGCAGTCAGAAAATAAAATTAAAATAAGTTAGGGGAAATTCAAATTAAAATAAAGTTAGGTAAGAGCAAGAGTCACCAAGCGGGCAGAAAGATGCAGTATCGCCAGACAGGCAGAGGCTGAAGCAGTGCAGAGGCAGTAATCTGGCAGCAGGCGTGAACCCTTAACGGGAGGAGGTCTAGCTGCTGCGGCAACAGCACTGCGGAGCTGCTGGGGAGAGAGTGGCCCAGACCGGAGTATAATCAGTAGTGAGCTGCTAGTCAGATCCCAGGAGTGGTGGGTTCACCAGGCCCCTGCTCCCAGCACTAAGCTGTCATTCACATCCCAGGAGAGGGTGGTTGAGGTTCACCATGCCCCTGCTCCCAACAGTGAGCTGTCAGTCACATCACAGGCGCGGGGGGGTTCAGCGTGCCCCTGCTCCCGGCAGTGAGCTGCCAGTCACATCCCAGAAGAGGGGGCTTCACCACACCCCTGCTCTCACCAGTGAGGTGTCAGTCACATCCCAGGGCTGGGGGGGGGTCACAAATGCCCCTGCTCCCAACAGTGAGCTGTCAGTCACATCCTAGGAGCAAGGGGGTTTACCAGGCACCTGCTCCAAGCAGTTAGCTGAAAGTCACATCCCAGGAGCATGGGGCTCACCACACCTGTTCTCCCAACAGTGAGCTGCCAGTCAAATCCCAGAAGGGGGGACGGTGGTGTGGAAGGGGGGTTCACCACACCCCGCTCCCAACAGTGAGCTGTCAGTCACATCCCAGGAGAGGGGGGTTCACAATGCCCAAGCTCCCAACAGTGAGATGAGAGTCACATCCCAGGAGAGGGGGTGTTCACCACACCCCTGCTCCCAACAGTGATCTGTCAGTCAAATGCCAGTAGTGAGGGGTTCACCACACTCTGCTCCCAGGAGAGGGGTAAATCACCATGCCTCTGCTCCCAACAGTGAGATGCCAGTCACTTCCCCGGAGAGGGGGGTTCACCATGACCCTGCTCCCAACAGTGAGCTGTCATTCACTTCCCAGGGTAGGGGGGTTCACCACACCCATGTTTCAAACGATGAGCTGCTAGTCACATCCTAGGAGAGGCGAGGAGTTCACCACGCCCCTGCTTCAAACAGTGAGCTGTCAGTCACATCCCCGGAGCAAGAGTTTCACCCGACCCCTGCTCCCAACAGAGAGCTGTCAGTTAAAGACCCAGGAGCGAGGTAGGGTTGTTCACCACGACCCTGCTCCCACCAGTGAGTTACCAGTCAAATCCCAGGAACGGGAGGTTCACCACGCCCCTTCTACCAACAGTGAGCTGCCAGTCACATCCCAGGAAGGGGGGGAGGGTGGCGGGGAAGGGGGGTGACCACCCCCCCTGCTTCAAACAGTGAGATTCCAGTCACATCCCAGGAGCAGGGGGGTTCACCGTGCCTCTTCTCCCAACAGTGAGCTGCCAGTCACATTCCAAGAGCTGGGCATTCACCACGCCCCTGCTCTCAACATTGAGCTGCCAGTCACATTCCAAGAGCTGAGGGTTCCTCATGCCCCTACTCCCAACAGTGAGCTGTCAGTCACATCCCAGGAAGAGGGGGGTGGCGGGGAAGGGGGTCTCACCACCCCCCTGCTCCCAAAATGAGCTGCCAGTCATATCCTAGGAGCGGGGGAGCTCAACGCACCCCTGCTGCCAACAGTGATTTTCCAGTCACATCCCATGAGCGAGGGTCTCACCACACGCCGGCTCTCAACAGCTGCCAGTCAAATCCAAGGAGTGGGGGCTTCACCGCACCTATGCTCCCAAAAGTGAGGTGTCAGTCACATCCCAGGAGAGGTGGGTTCACCACACCGCTGTTCCTAACAGTGAGCTGCCAGTCACATCCCAGAATGTCGAGGGGGGGGGGGTTCACCACGCCTCTGCGCCGAACAGCGAGCTGCTAGTCACATCCCTGAAGCGGGTGGTTCCCGACGCCCTTGTTCCAAACAGTGAGCTGCCAATCACATCCCAGGAGAGGGGAGTTTACCAAGCCCCTACTCCCAACAGGGAGCTGCCAATCACATCTCAGGAGTGGTGGGTTCATCACGCCCCTCCTCCTAATAATGAGATACCAGTCACATCTCAGGAGCGGGGGGGTTCACTACACCCCTGCTATCAGTAGTGAGCTGCCACTCAAATCCCAGGAGTGGTGGGTTCACCGGGTCCCTGCTCCCAACACTTAGCTGTCAGTCACATCCCAGGAGAGGACGGTTCACCACGCTCCTGCTCCCAACAGTGAGCTGTCAGTCAAATCCCAGCAGTGGGGGGGTTCAGCACACCCCTGCCCACAAAAGGGAGCAGTTAGTCACATCTCAGAAGTGGGGGGCTCAACACGGTCCTGCTCCCAACAGTGAGATTCCAGTCACATCCCAGGAGTGGGGGGGTTCACCGTGCCCCTGCTCCCAATCGTTAGCTGGCAGTCACATCCCAGTAGTGGGAGGGAGGGCGGAGGCGGAAGGAGGGGTTCACCACGCCCCTGTTTCCAACATTGAGCTGTCAGTCACATCCCAGGAGAGAGGGGTTCACAATGTCCCTGCTCGCAACAGTGAGATGCCAGTCACATCACAGGAGCAGGGGTTCACCATGCCCCTGCTCCCAACAGTAAGATATTAGTCACATCGCAGGAGAGGGGGGTTCACCACGTCCCTGCTTCAAACAGTGAGCTACCAGTCACATCCCAGGAGAGGCGGGTTCACCACGCCCCTTCTCCCAACAGTGAGATGCCAGTCACATCCCAGGAGTGGGGGGGTTCACCACACCCCGGCTCCCAACAGTGAGTTGCCAGTCACATCCACAGAGAGGGGGGGTTCACCACGCCCCTCCTCCAAACTATGAGCTGCCACTCACATCCCAAGATCAGGGTGGAAGGTGGATGGGGGAAGGGGGAATCACCACAACCCTGCTCCCAACAGTGACATACCATTCACATCCCAGTAGGGGGGGTTCACAACGCCCCTGCTCACCACACCCCTGCTTCCAACCATCAGCTGCTAGTCAGATCCTAGGAGAGTTGGGGGTTCACCACACCCCTGCTTCAAACAGTGAGCTGCCAGTACATCCCAGGAGCAAGGGTTTCACCACACCCCTGCTCCCAACAGTGAGTTGCCAGTCACATTCCCGGAGCTGGGGGTGTTCCCCATGCCCCTGCTCCCAACAGTCACATACCAGGGGCGGAGAGTTCAACAAGCCCCTTCTCCTAACTGTTAGCTGTAATTCATACCTCAGGAATGGGGGATTCACCACACCCTACTCCAAACAATGAGCTGCCAGTCACATCCCAGGAGCGGGGAGTTCAAAACGCCTCTGCTCCCAACAGTGAGCTGCCAGTCACATCCCAGGAGTGGGGGGTTCACCACACCCCTGCTCCCAACAGTGAGCTGTCAGTCGCATCCCAGAAGAGGAGGGTTCACCACGCTCCTGCTCCCAACAATGAGCTGTCAGACACATTCCAGGTGCAAAGAGTTCAGCATGCCCCTGCTCCCAACAGTGAGGTGTCAGTCACATCCCAGAAGAGGAGGGTTCACCACGCTCCTGCTCCCAACAGTGAGCTGCCAGTCACAAACCAGAACAGGAGGGGAGGCACTACGCCCCTGCTACCAACAGTGAGCTGCCATTGACATCCCAGAAGCGGGGAGTTCAGAATGCCCCTGCTCCCAACATTGAGATGACAGTCACATCCCAAGAGCGGGGGTTTACCGGGCCCCTGATCCCAACTGTGAGCTGCCAGTCTCATCCGAGGAGAGGGGGGTTCACCACGCCCCTGCTCCAAACAGTGAGCTGCCTGTCACATCCCCAAACAGAGAGGTTCCCAAAGCCCCTCCTCCCATCTGTGATCTGCCAGTCACATCCCAAGAGCAGGGAGGAAGGTGGAGGGGGAAGGGGTAATCACGATACCCCTGTTTCCAACAGTGAGCTGTCAGTCACATCCTGAAGGAAGTGACCCAACTAGGGCCACCCGGGTCACTCTCGACCTCCTCTTGCCTTCCAAGAAATGAAGAGTCGACGTCGCAGTAGAGAAAACAAGCATACTAGTTTGTTCACATAATACACTGCAAGGGCCGGGATATCCTGGTTATGCAAATTTTGAACTTCTATTTCAAGTAGACTTGTGGCCGCTGCCAACTGTACCTGCCATGGGGAACCATCCTTTTCAAAAATTCTTTTAATTTGTGCTTTCACTCTGGCTCTCCTGGCCTGTTGGGGGGAGGGGGATTAAAACCTTCTTGTAAACAGAGATTTGGAGGTTCATAAGTAACTTGTTGAGTTCGCCGGGAAATACTAGGTGACCGTAATTAACAGAGGGAACAAGTTTTGCTTGAAGAACTTTGAGGTTGAGTTCTGCAGTCGGACTGTGTAGTTGATGGTTTAGGTGTTTCAGACTGAAAATGATGCCGGCCCCCATACTTCTTAGGTGTTTTAGGTGGGTCACTGGTTTTGCCCCTTCTGATAGCCTGACGCCAAGGTAGTTGTTGTAGGAGAGTAGGGTCTGCTTTCTATGTTCACCCCCACTTTTTGCTTTTGCTTTACTGGTTTACGACTTAGATGTGGCTGTGGGCCTGCTAATCAGACCCACAGCCCTGCTGTTCTCTCTCTAAATTACTACTATGTACTTTAGGTGCATAACCCATTTGGATAGGATCACCTTATTGGCCCCTGTACAGTGTACCCTAGGTACCCAGGGCATAGGTGTACCCTAGGCCTACCAGGGGCTGCAGCATGTATGGTGCCACCCCTGGCCTGGCCTTCCATTTTGACACAACTGGCTGATCACTCAGCTGGGGCAAGGTCGTGTAATCACCCCTTGCTTAGGTGTAGTATTCCTATACCTAACTTACATATAGACACATGTGTACCTATCAGTCACTCCTATGGCAGGCCTTGACAATCCTGGAGGCAGAGTGCTTGGTAACATGTGAGATGGTGCTCTAGCATGAGCTGAGCCTGTCTGCAGCTTTCGGAACCATGTCCTTATAGCTGTTCTATGATATAGCCTACCATATACTCTTAAAGTGCCTTATAATCTTAGACGGTTATGGTAACTATGGTTTGGCTTTATCAAAGCATGTCGTGTAAGGTGTCTAACACTCGGGAATAATACCCCCATGCCATTTCTGGACATGAGAATATTATTCCCCCCTTCTAGAGGGAAAGACATGTTAAAATCATACTTCAACTGTTAGCCTCTGACCAAAGCCTCAGCATCACAAAATGGATGCTGCTGCCACGACACAAGTCTGACCTCCTGCTGCTGGGAGGGATCCCAGCCAGGGAGGCCTGGACAATAGGTTTCCTGCTTGGGGAGGTGCTAGCACCTCCCCAGACAGCCTTTAGTGTATTGGGGCAGGGTGGGCTGAAAGGAATGAGACATGCCTGGGGCACACAAGGTGTTCCTTGCATAGTCCAGTTCAAACCGGCGCTGGGGCACTCCAGCCCCAGCTCTGGCGCGAAACTGGACAAAGGGAAGTGGGTGTAACCACCCCCTCCCAGGTCCCACCCATAAGGCGTGACCTAGCAGGTATCCCAGCCCCCCAGATTAGTATAAGAGTGGGAGTTGGGCCTCAAGACTTTAGATTATCCTGAACCTGCAAAACTGAACAGAAACTCTGGACCTTCGACATTCGACGAAAGAAGAAGACTGAAGAATCTCCCTTGTAGCCAAGGAGTGGCTACCCTGTGCAAACAGGCACCATCAAGTGACTACCCTTTGCTTTGTGAAACGTTCGACGAGGAACCGACTGCAGAGCCCGACCAGAGCCTTGATTTCCAGACTTCTCCGACCCTCATCCACATCTGCAGCAGAGCTGAGATCCGTGGAGGCGACGAGCGACGTGGGACCGGCTACCTGGGAAAAGTGGCTAGTAACTTACAGCGCAGCTTCTGAGGTACCCTCGAAGTTGTGCACCGGGGATTGAGAAGCCCCAACCCCAAGCACCATCTGCACCGAAGACCAGCCCCCCACACTCCACGAGTCCTGCGTGGGGCCCTTCAGCATTTTCCTGCTTGCCGCGTCTGTCCGGTTGCTTGCCCGCTGGCTAGTGGCCTTTGTGACGACGCTCCCTAAAATCTTCTGCGCTGGTTTGGCTCCTCCAGACTGGCTCCCGCTTCTCTGCAAAGAAGAAGCACCCCAGACCTTCCTGGTCTGCACCAGAAGCAAGTCCCTTGTTCTTCGTGGGTTCCGCTTGCCAAGGCTTGGTGAGTCCTAGTCCAACTTCGACGCCGCCGACAGCAAGAGCCTTCGTGGGACAGCTCGCCTCCTGGTCCTGGTCGTCCTCGACGCTTCCTGGTCCTCCTGGCTCCAGCGACAAGCTTCACCTTCCCCTGCAACTCTTCACGACATCGCCTGGTTCCTTCCTGGTTCCACGTGGTCACTGGCTAGTGACCTTGACTCTGTCCCCTCTGCTTGCAGGTTTCTTCTCTTCTTGATCCCAGGCTTGGGATCCACCGGACACTCTCCCCTGACTGCCTGTCAGCATCTTTCTTCAGGCATCCATAGGAGTCGACGACGAAAACGACGCATCTTCACCCCTATGCACCCGCAGCCTGTGGGCTAGGTAACTTGGGTACTCCGGTGCTCATCAGGATAGTGACTATCCTAGTGTCTAGTTTTCAAGTCTCAACTTCCTAGCTACTCCGGAAGTGTCCTAAATCTATCTATTTCTAAACTGTAACATTGCTATTGACTTTTACGCATTACGCGTGAGTGTTTCCACTCTGCACACGAATCCCGTGGGCCTCCCACTCCCTAACTAACGCTAGTGTAGTGTAGCCCCAGCGATTCCCTAGGCCTAGGCCTATTCTATTTCCGTGACAGTGGTTCTTATACCACTTATTTAGTATATGGTTTGCGTGGCCCCTAGGGCCTAACTGTATTACTTACCTGTGTGACTTACTGTATGCATTAATAAGACTGTGTTGTACTTACCTCTAAACTCATAAAGAGTGCTGAGGGTTTGCTTAGAATAAATACACTTTATTTTATATATATATATCTGTTGTGGTGTCCTTTCATTTGGTATTCAAGGGATTATATATGGTATCACAGCTGGCTTCACATGCCATTCAGAGTTTAGCCTAAGACTGCTCTTGTCCATGCTACCACTAGGATAGCTGGTCTATAAGGTTGACTTTACAACCAATCACCATAAGGGTATTTGGACTGATATAAGGTGTACACTATAACTAGTGACATCATACATCAGGCCAACTTCTCACATTGGTGAGCAGCGGTTGGGATCTGAGCTTGCTGTTGTAATACCATTGTAATCTTGAGATACTAAATTGAAAGATCACACAGATATTGTCTAGGTACATATAACATAGATTATTATACTTAAGTCCTACTGGACTTTGTAGTTGTAGGTTGAAGGGAATAACACACCCTGACTACAACTACTAGAAAGGTTTAGTAGATACAACTAGTGTAGGTAGGTGCACACACCACACCCTCACTAGATCATGCCTCTGGGAGGAGATCAAGTAGATGCTCTCTCAGGAGGGGCAGGTCTGCAGAAGACCCCCTCTAGGTATGATACCTTAACATTCCAGGAGATGAGACAATTGTGTACCTCCAGAGGAATAAAACAGGGTGCAAACCCTACCCTCCTTCAGTTAAGACAACTCCTAGAGGAGTATGATGCTCAGAGGGCATCACAGGAAGGTGCCCTAGGCGCAGAGGAGGGTCTACCCACCACAGAGGAGTCAGATGGGCCTTCAGATGGGGAGGTAGACAGCCAGAGCCAAGTAAGGAGACTTAGCCAGGCTAACTTAAGTTTACATGGGAGTTTGCATGGGGTCCCCCCATACAGACCCACAAGTAGACATTCACAGAGAAGCAGGAGGGACAGATCCCCTTCAAGGGAATCCATCCACTCCCATGTCTCTAACACCTCTAATGCTTCCTCTCACAGGGGAATGACTTCACCTGAGAGAAAGGAGCATGCAGCCAGAATGAGGGAGGCTAATCTGAGGATTCAGAGGGAAGAACTTGCCCTTGCCAAAGAGAAGCTTGCTCTGGCTAGAGAACAAAAGTTAAGTGGGTTAGAACCCACTGGTGGCAGCAACATTCCTAGAGATAGAGACAGGCACTATGATAATAGAAACCTGAGCAAGATTGTCCCTCCCTACAAGTGTGGGGATGACATCCACAAATGGATAACTGCTTTGGAGAGAGCTTGCAAAGTACAGCAGGTACCCCAAAGTCAGTGGGCAGCTATCTTGTGGCTCTCCTTCTCTGAGAAAGGAAGAGACAAGCTCCTCACAGTTAGTGATGAGGATGCAGATAATTACACTGTCCTGAAGAGTGCTCTGATTGATGGGTTTGGCCTAACCACTGAACAATACAGGTTGTTGTTCAGGGATACCCAGAAGACACAGACTCAGGACTGGACTGACTTTGTAGATTGTGCCACTAAGGCTCTGGAAGGCTGGCTATTGGGAAGTAAGGTTAAGGACTATACAGGATTGTATAATTTGATCATGAGAGAACAAATACTTAACAACTGTCAAAACCAGCTATTGCATCAACACCTGATTGATTCTGATCTGACTTCTCCCCAAGAATTGGGAAAGAAGGCAGATAGATGGGTCAGGACTAGAGTTAAGCAGAAAAACCAGAACCAGGGCGGTGATCAGAAAAAGGCAGACCAGAAGGGTAATGAGCAGAAACAAAAAGACCAGAAGTCTTCACCAGGCCCCCAAAAGGCTCAGGGGGAGGGTGGTTCCAAAAAGGATAAGAAGAAAGAAGGCCAAAAGAAACCATGGTGCAACTATTGTAAGTCTACCTCACATTGGTTTAGTGAGTGCACCAAAAAGGATAAGCCCCCAGCCACCATTGCCCCTAAGGCAACTGTACCCCCTAGTTCAGCTGTAAGTGGTGGTTCCCAGCAAAAGGGTGTAGTAGGGTTAACCCTGGGAACTGAGGAGGATTCTGGCCTAGTCAGAGTGCCTACTCAGGCTGTCCTGATCTGTGATGGGGACTTAGCTTTGTCCTCTACTGTAGGCCCCAGTAACCTGGGCAAGTACAGACAGACACCTTTTATCAACCAAAGAATGGCTCAGGCCTACAGGGACACTGGGGCTAGTGTCACAATGGTGACACCTGCTTTTGTGGACCCTGGACAGATCATACTAGGTGAGAATTACCTAGTGACCAACGCTAGCAATGCCACTACCTCCCATAGTGTGGCTATTGTTAACTTCTCCTGGGGAGGGGTAACTGGCCTCAAGAAAGTTGTTGTTAGTTCAGACCTTCCTGTAGAGTGTTTACTGGGCAATGATCTTGAAACTTCAGTTTGGTCTGAAGTGGAGTATAGGACCCATGCAGAAATGCTGGGGATAGATGCACATGTCCTTGCTGTGACCAGGTCACAGGCCAAAAAGTGCAACACTGAACAAGTGCTGGATCCTGAAACTATGGACCAGTCACAATCCAAGAGAAAGAGCAGTAGGGTTAAGGCTGTGCCTTCCCCCCTGCCTCAGGTGGTGGATCAGCCCTCCCAGGAGGATGGTTCTGAGAGCCCTGAAGGAACTGTCCTAGAAGAACTTGAACCTGATCAGGTTGAGTTTCTTGGGACAGGGGGACCTTCCAGGGCAGATCTGAGGCAGGCTCAATTAGACTGCCCCTCTCTTGAACCCCTCAGACAGCTGGCTGCTGCTGAGGCTGCAGGGAATGCTCAAGGTACCCATAGAGTGTATTGGGATGAAGGGCTACTGTACTCAGAGGCTAGAGACCCCAAGCCTGGTGCATCCAGGAGGTTGGTCATACCACTGAAGTTCAGAGGCTTCCTTCTAACCTTGGCCCATGATATTCCCCTTGCAGGACATTTAGGCCAGAACAAGACTTGGGACAGGCTTGTCCCTCACTTTCACTGGCCCCATATGTCAGAAGATACTAAGGAGTTTTGTCGCTCCTGTGTCACCTGCCAAGCCAGTGGCAAATCAGGTGGCACCACAAAGGCCCCCCTCATACCACTACCTGTGGTGGGGGTCCCCTTTGAAAGAGTGGGCATAGATATTGTAGGACCAATGGACCCACAAACAGCATCTGGGCACAGATTCATACTGGTGATAGTGGACCATGCCACCAGGTACCCAGAAGCAATTCCCCTGAGGACCACAACAGCTCCTGTTGTGGCAAGGGCCCTGCTTGGAGTATTCTCCAGAGTGGGCTTTCCAAAGGAGGTCATTTCTGACAGAGGTGCCAACTTTATGTCAGGATACTTGACTGCAATGTGGAAGGAGTGTGGTGTTAACTATAAGTTCACCACACCCTATCACCCACAGTGCAATGGGCTTGTTGAGAGATTCAACAAGACCCTAAAGGGAATGATAAAAGGATTACCAGACAAGCTTAGGCGAAGATGGGACATCCTTTTACCCTGCCTTCTGTTTGCTTACAGAGAGGTCCCACAAAAGGGGGTTGGCTACAGCCCTTTTGAGCTTTTGTTTGGGCATCCTGTAAGAGGACCCCTGTGTTTGGTGAAGGAAGGATGGGAGAGACCTCTCAGACAACCCAAACTAGACATAGTGGATTATGTACTTGGTCTCCGCTCCAGGATGGCAGAGTATATGAAGAAGGCTTCTAAAAACCTTGAGGCAAGCCAAGAACTCCAAAAAGCTTGGCATGACCAAAAGGCTGTACTGACTGTTTACCAGCCAGGACAGAAAGTGTGGGTGTTGGAGCCAGTGGCCCCAGCAGCACTCCAAGACAAATGGTCTGGACCCCACACTATTGTTGAGAAAAAGGGAGAAGTCACCTACTTGGTGGACCTTGGGACTCCCAGAAGCCCCCACAGGGTGCTTCATGTCAACAGATTGAAGGCATATGTTGACAGGGCAGACATGGGGCTACTCATGGCTACAGATGAGGGGCAGGAGGAAGAGAGTGACCCTCTCCCAGACCTGTTGACTCAGAACCCTGATGATGGCTCAGTTGATGGTGTGGTCTTTTCTGACAGCCTCACTGTCCATCAGCAACAGGACTGCAGACAAGTTCTGCAGGCCTACAGACATATGTTCTCTCTGACCCCAAGTCAGACAAACTGGTGCACCCATGAGGTGGACACTGGTGACAGTCTGCCTGTGAAGAGTAAAATCTACAGGCAACCTGACCATGTCAGGGACTGCATAAAAGTTGAGGTACAAAAGATGTTGGAGCTGGGAGTCATTGAACCTTCAGAGAGCCCTTGGGCTAGTCCTGTAGTCCTTGTGCCAAAACCTCACACCCAAGATGGTAAGAGAGAGATGAGGTTTTGCGTGGATTACAGAGGTCTCAATGCTGTCACTAGGACAGATGCCCACCCAATACCTAGGGCAGATGAGCTCATTGACAGACTGGCAGCTGCTAAGTTTTTGAGCACATTTGACCTAACAGCAGGCTACTGGCAAATCAGACTAGCTGAGAGTGCAAAGGCCAAAACTGCTTTCTCGACCCCAGGAGGACATTATCAATTTGTGGTAATGCCCTTTGGTTTGAAGAATGCACCTGCCACTTTCCAAAGGCTGGTGAATCAAGTCCTTACTGGGTTGGATGATTATTGTGCAGCTTATCTTGATGATATTGCTGTCTTTAGCTCCACCTGGGAGGATCACCTGGTCCACCTGAGGAATGTTTTAGAGGCCCTGCAAAAGGCAGGCCTCACTATCAAGGCCACTAAGTGCCAGATAGGGCAGAGCAAGGTTGTATACCTGGGCCACCTAGTTGGTGGGGGTCAGGTTCAACCACTGGAGAGCAAGATCCAGACCATAAAGGACTGGGCTCCTCCAACTACCCAGACTCAGGTCAGAGCTTTCTTGGGCCTGTCTGGGTACTACAGAAAGTTTGTTAAGAACTATGGGTCCATAGTGACACCACTTAATGACTTGACCTCCAAGAAGATGCCAAAGAAAGTTCAGTGGACAGCAAGCTGTCAAAAAGCATTTGATGACCTGAAGCAGGCCATGTGCAGTGCACCTATTCTGAAAAGTCCAGACTACTCCAAAGAGTTCATTGTCCAGACAGATGCTTCTGAGTTAGGTGTGGGAGCTGTTCTTTCACAACTGAATGTAGATGGTCAAGACCAGCCCATTGCTTTTATAAGTAGAAGGCTGACCCCTAGAGAGAAACGTTGGTCAGCTATTGAGAGGGAGGCCTTTGCTGTGGTTTGGGCCCTGAAGAAGCTGAGGCCATACTTGTTTGGCACTCACTTCAAGATTCAGACAGACCATAAGCCCCTCTTGTGGCTAAATCAGATGAAGGGTGAAAATCCCAAACTTCTTAGGTGGTCCATTTCCCTACAGGGGATGGACTTCACAGTGGAACATAGACCTGGGACTGACCATGCCAATGCAGATGGACTCTCCAGATATTTCCACTTAGAACATGAAGACTCAACTGGTCAAGGTTAGTTTAATGTCCCTAAGTTTGGGGGGGGGTTGTGTAGGAGAGTAGGGTCTGCTTTCTATGTTCACCCCCACTTTTTGCTTTTGCTTTACTGGTTTACGACTTAGATGTGGCTGTGGGCCTGCTAATCAGACCCACAGCCCTGCTGTTCTCTCTCTAAATTACTACTATGTACTTTAGGTGCATAACCCATTTGGATAGGATCACCTTATTGGCCCCTGTACAGTGTACCCTAGGTACCCAGGGCATAGGTGTACCCTAGGCCTACCAGGGGCTGCAGCATGTATGGTGCCACCCCTGGCCTGGCCTTCCATTTTGACACAACTGGCTGATCACTCAGCTGGGGCAAGGTCGTGTAATCACCCCTTGCTTAGGTGTAGTATTCCTATACCTAACTTACATATAGACACATGTGTACCTATCAGTCACTCCTATGGCAGGCCTTGACAATCCTGGAGGCAGAGTGCTTGGTAACATGTGAGATGGTGCTCTAGCATGAGCTGAGCCTGTCTGCAGCTTTCGGAACCATGTCCTTATAGCTGTTCTATGATATAGCCTACCATATACTCTTAAAGTGCCTTATAATCTTAGACGGTTATGGTAACTATGGTTTGGCTTTATCAAAGCATGTCGTGTAAGGTGTCTAACACTCGGGAATAATACCCCCATGCCATTTCTGGACATGAGAATATTATTCCCCCCTTCTAGAGGGAAAGACATGTTAAAATCATACTTCAACTGTTAGCCTCTGACCAAAGCCTCAGCATCACAAAATGGATGCTGCTGCCACGACACAAGTCTGACCTCCTGCTGCTGGGAGGGATCCCAGCCAGGGAGGCCTGGACAATAGGTTTCCTGCTTGGGGAGGTGCTAGCACCTCCCCAGACAGCCTTTAGTGTATTGGGGCAGGGTGGGCTGAAAGGAATGAGACATGCCTGGGGCACACAAGGTGTTCCTTGCATAGTCCAGTTCAAACCGGCGCTGGGGCACTCCAGCCCCAGCTCTGGCGCGAAACTGGACAAAGGGAAGTGGGTGTAACCACCCCCTCCCAGGTCCCACCCATAAGGCGTGACCTAGCAGGTATCCCAGCCCCCCAGATTAGTATAAGAGTGGGAGTTGGGCCTCAAGACTTTAGATTATCCTGAACCTGCAAAACTGAACAGAAACTCTGGACCTTCGACATTCGACGAAAGAAGAAGACTGAAGAATCTCCCTTGTAGCCAAGGAGTGGCTACCCTGTGCAAACAGGCACCATCAAGTGACTACCCTTTGCTTTGTGAAACGTTCGACGAGGAACCGACTGCAGAGCCCGACCAGAGCCTTGATTTCCAGACTTCTCCGACCCTCATCCACATCTGCAGCAGAGCTGAGATCCGTGGAGGCGACGAGCGACGTGGGACCGGCTACCTGGGAAAAGTGGCTAGTAACTTACAGCGCAGCTTCTGAGGTACCCTCGAAGTTGTGCACCGGGGATTGAGAAGCCCCAACCCCAAGCACCATCTGCACCGAAGACCAGCCCCCCACACTCCACGAGTCCTGCGTGGGGCCCTTCAGCATTTTCCTGCTTGCCGCGTCTGTCCGGTTGCTTGCCCGCTGGCTAGTGGCCTTTGTGACGACGCTCCCTAAAATCTTCTGCGCTGGTTTGGCTCCTCCAGACTGGCTCCCGCTTCTCTGCAAAGAAGAAGCACCCCAGACCTTCCTGGTCTGCACCAGAAGCAAGTCCCTTGTTCTTCGTGGGTTCCGCTTGCCAAGGCTTGGTGAGTCCTAGTCCAACTTCGACGCCGCCGACAGCAAGAGCCTTCGTGGGACAGCTCGCCTCCTGGTCCTGGTCGTCCTCGACGCTTCCTGGTCCTCCTGGCTCCAGCGACAAGCTTCACCTTCCCCTGCAACTCTTCACGACATCGCCTGGTTCCTTCCTGGTTCCACGTGGTCACTGGCTAGTGACCTTGACTCTGTCCCCTCTGCTTGCAGGTTTCTTCTCTTCTTGATCCCAGGCTTGGGATCCACCGGACACTCTCCCCTGACTGCCTGTCAGCATCTTTCTTCAGGCATCCATAGGAGTCGACGACGAAAACGACGCATCTTCACCCCTATGCACCCGCAGCCTGTGGGCTAGGTAACTTGGGTACTCCGGTGCTCATCAGGATAGTGACTATCCTAGTGTCTAGTTTTCAAGTCTCAACTTCCTAGCTACTCCGGAAGTGTCCTAAATCTATCTATTTCTAAACTGTAACATTGCTATTGACTTTTACGCATTACGCGTGAGTGTTTCCACTCTGCACACGAATCCCGTGGGCCTCCCACTCCCTAACTAACGCTAGTGTAGTGTAGCCCCAGCGATTCCCTAGGCCTAGGCCTATTCTATTTCCGTGACAGTGGTTCTTATACCACTTATTTAGTATATGGTTTGCGTGGCCCCTAGGGCCTAACTGTATTACTTACCTGTGTGACTTACTGTATGCATTAATAAGACTGTGTTGTACTTACCTCTAAACTCATAAAGAGTGCTGAGGGTTTGCTTAGAATAAATACACTTTATTTTATATATATATATCTGTTGTGGTGTCCTTTCATTTGGTATTCAAGGGATTATATATGGTATCACAGCTGGCTTCACATGCCATTCAGAGTTTAGCCTAAGACTGCTCTTGTCCATGCTACCACTAGGATAGCTGGTCTATAAGGTTGACTTTACAACCAATCACCATAAGGGTATTTGGACTGATATAAGGTGTACACTATAACTAGTGACATCATACATCAGGCCAACTTCTCACAGTTGTAACTCGTGCATGTTTTCATTTGCAGGTCGCCTAGGCGCAATTGAGCTGTTTTCTTTCACTGGTACTTCCCAAAGATGACTGTCTTGATCTTCTCTTCTCCTGGTTCACTCTGAGGTTGTTCTTTTGATTAAACCTGTGGAGAACATTTAGGGCTTTCTGTAGACCAGTCCGCATGTAATTCATTATAACAAGGTCGTCGGCATACTGAACAATTTGGAGCTGCACTTTCCCCAGACTTGGTGTTAGTAAACATGCGCCTTCCAAGGCTTTTCAAAGGTCTGCAGTGTAAAGATTAAAGAGAAAGGGGGCGAGGACACAGCCTTGTTTCAGGCCGTTATTGGTTGGCACCTTGGCTGTTGCAGTGGATTGGTTGGTCTTTATGCGGACCCAGGTCCCCTGATGTAGTGCTATTATTGCCTTTAGTAGCTGTTGGGGGATTCCCCAGGAGTCTAGTTTTTCTCAGAGTTTCCCTCGATCCACCCAATCAAATGCTGCGCTGTAGTCCACAAAACTGCAGAAGAGATGTAATTGTGCTAGCTGTGTAGATCGGTGTGACAGGTGACCCAAAACTAAGATGATATCCGTAGTGGAGCTTTCGGGCCTAAAACCAGATTGAAAGAGGGGAAGGATGTTGTCTTTTGCCCAGGCTTCTAGTTATTTCAATAGTATTCTTGCATGCACGTTTGCTTCTATGTCTAATAGAGCAATAAGGTGGTAGTTTTCTGGTTTCCTGCTGTCCCCTTTTTAGGTCTCGCCTACGCATCGCACATGCGCTCCATAGGAGACCTTTAGCCATCGTGCAGCTCTTTTTCAAAGCACATACTCGTGCTTGTGGCGGCATACGCCATGCGGGAGTGCGCAGCGTTGCGCCACAAGCACGAGTATGTGCTTTGAAAAAGAGCACACTGCGCAATCACTTTCATGGCCACGCGGTCGCGTCACTTTTACGGCCGCGCGGCCATTGCTTGTTTTAACGATGATATAGTGCTCGGATATTCAACTCCAGGGCTATGTTTACTGAAGTGAAAGGTTTGGGTTAACACTCTTAGGGTGGTTGACTTCTCTGGGGCCACTGGCAGTAAGTTTAGCAAATATATATTTTAAACTGCATAGTCTGCAATGACGCTTTAATCTTCTGACAAATTATTTGGATAAACACTTTTGGGGTAGATGCTTACAGAATTGACAATGCATATTAAGAATGAAACTGTTTTTGCTCTCCGCGGAGCTCATTACGTTACAAAAGGTGTGACCTGGCCTGCTGTGAGTTACAACGTGTATGCAGTGCGGGCTGGGTCTCTTTCAAATTGCGCCACCCAACACGCTACGTTCTTGGAGTAAGAAGATATATCTGGGATGCAGGCTATTCAGAGGCTGGTATTTAACAGAACTAAAAGTGCACATCCACTCTCACGCCCTTCACCTATAAACATGCTGCCATGAAGGAACTGATAGGCAGGGTTCCAGGTATACAACTAGTGGCATGCCAGCCTGCTGAACAGGCACTATTGGAACGCATGCCACACGCTATCTCTAAAAGGGCATTCCTGCTGGCTGCAAGCTGGGCAGAGCAGCGCTGAGCGCCGCAGGGCGGGCTATTTACTTTTTAATGCTGTAGTCTGCCAGGTTGAACTGATAACTTTTTATTATCTGTCCTTCCAAAACACTTTCACTGGAAAAACACTTCTAAAAACTCACCAAGTGCGGCTCCTCACTTTTGATTGCTGTAAATGCTGACATCTGACCCAGGAAGCATATTCTGGACAAAAGGTAGAACACAACCAAAGCCTTTTTCACTTACACGCATCTGAACTTTATCACAGTCCAATTTTAAGACTGTTCTTTTTGAGTATCACGACTTTAAGAATACAGAGAGGCCGAGACCGAGAAAGACCTATTAAGTGGCAGCCACGTCTTATCAATTTTGAATTTCCCCAAATATGTTATGGTACCCCAAAATAATCCATCTTGTACGCATAGCGTATATATGAGATTTATATCCATGGGACCTGTACTTAGGGAGTATATTTGGCAAAGTAGGGCACATGACATTTGTATCTGTAACAATCTTAGATGTAGCCTGGAGACAGCTTTGTGTCTATCACAAGCCTCATGTAATAATAATAAACAAGCATTGGCATAGCCAATAGGTCTCGCCTTTGGGACCTTATAAGTGTTTAGCCATGCAACAGTTGATGTTGTTGCAGTAAGGATATTGTGCTGAATAACTAAATACTTATAAGGTCCCAAAGGCGAGACCTATTGGCTATGCCAATGCTTATTTATAAATGGGGAAAAGAATGGAATCTTTCCACAACAATGGAATTATTGAAGTGGCGTAAGCATACTTGAAGAGTGGTGTAAGCTGTCCTGCCCAGTATGCATGTGATAAGCAAACAAATGATGGACGGAATGGTGAATGAACCATAAATTCACCCCAGTCAAGAGATCTGGGTTAAATCCATCGGTTTTTTGCTCACCATGCCACCCCAGTTTAGACCCAGCCATATGCAAATCAGTCTTGACCCTGTGCCTCATGGGAACAGTCCAGACCAAACTGCCAAGCCAGGTCCTCCCTGGACCTGAAACGAGCATCCTCGGACCGGTTTTGGGGTTTCACCCCTCTTCAGCCAGGCTTGCTTGATTCCTGTGGCACGGAGAGCAAGGAACCCACGTCTGGGCATACCCGGATAGTATAAGATAGCGCTAAGTATTTGTTGAACACAATGAGTCAATAAATGAGACACCCTCAAGAAGAACTCAAGACCAATGTTTAGAAAAATAGTTACCTTTTTATAGAATGTTTCAATACCAGAAAACTTCAAAGAAGGCGTAGGAAAGTGCCTCTTTTTGACATCTCACCCCCACTAGTGAATGGTGTGCCTGGTACCTAGGGCCTGAGATAATGAAGAGGGTCCATAAGGGCCGCAGCACAAATTGTGCCACCCTAAGGGACTGCAAGACTGCCACTGCAGGCTGGGTATTTTGGGGCAGACAAAAGTGAAAACACGTCATGATACACATCCTATGTGCCATGTCCCCTAACCCTGCATGTAGTATTGTTATTCACCCCTACAGCAGGCCTTACAGCCATAAGGCAGGGTGCCTTACATTACATGTGAGGACATATCTGCATGCGCAGATATTCCACTGTGCCGTTCAGGTTCATTACTGCCAGTGCAAGTGAACAGGGAAGCCATTTTGAAACGTGCTGGACACAAGTTCCCCAGCTATATGATGGCTTCACTGTAAATAGGGAAGTGTGGTATCAAACATCTCGTATTAATAAACCCACACTGATTCTAGTGCTGGATTTATTAATACAAGCACACAGAGGAAAGCTTAGAGGTGCCCCCTGAAAACCTACCAGCCACTGGTGTGATGGCTGACTGGTTCCTGCCACCAGAGACGAGTGTCTCACCCCCAAGGGTGAGAGCCTTTGCTCTCAGGAGGTCAGAAACAAGGCCTGCTTGAGAAGAGGGTGTTCCACTCCCTCTCACAGGATGGCCTGCTGATTTCCCCCCCACTTTGAAATGCATTTCATTTCATTTATTATCTTTATTCGGTTTACACAAGGGAAACCATAAAAGTACACAGCAAAAGAGAAACTTTTAAAACAATCTCATTTCCAGGTACCCACTCCCAATGGTAAAAGGTGAGAATTTTGAGTCCAGCAGAGCTGGCTCTTTAAACCTAAAAACAAATACCTACTCAATCAATCAATCAATGATTTTTATTCCATTATAAATTAATCTGATATACATATACACATATAATCCACTGTGCTAATGATTAAAACAACCTGACGCTACCCTCGCATATACAATTCAGTTTGCTCTTTTCTGCTACGGAGATGTCCTTCAAAAATACATTTTAAAACCCCCCAAAAAACATTAAAAACTAAAATTGTATATAAAATATTATGGTTAAAGTTCATGACCATATACTTTAAACTAACTATAGACAACCAATAGTCTCTGTTTATCGGCATACGTGCCCGAACTGTGGGTTTCAAGAGCATTCACGCAGAAAAATGCTCTCGTTATCAGTGAGTTGAAGCAACTTCCGGTATACTTCTCTATTGTCACTGGTGGAAAACCTTTCAATTAGAGGGGGGAAGTAAAATTATTTTACCGTAAATAGAATAAAAACCACAGAAGAATAAAAAGTCTAGCAGCGATTGACCTGAACTCCCATTATATGGGCAGGGGGTGGAGCTCACATTTTCCTGAAATCCTAAGGGGAAGCATGACATATTTGACAGTGTCCGCCCTAAATTGGAACAACAAGCATCTCTCCCATCGCCCCATTGGTTTTGTTCAGTACATCACCAATAATCTGTCCGCTCCTGGAGGCATTTGTCCAGGGCCATTTGAAGCTCCTTTTTACTATCGGTTGGGGATCCTTTCGGGTTTTCAAATAAGTGTTGGGAACCAACTTTCCGTAAACGAGGCTCCACGGTTGCCAGCCATGGAACACTCTTGCACCTCTCACAGGTGAGACAGTCTCGAATAATATCTTTAGTGAGAATCGCCTCTGTATTCTGCCATAGTGCGAGCCATAATCTTCAATAAACTGAGCATTCAATTCACTAAAGTTTGATGATGAAATAGGAGCCCCTAAAACTCTTCTGTGAAACCGGTTTTCTTCCGCTTGAGCTGAATTACCCTTATGAATGCCCCATTCTGCTGTCCCCTGTGTGGCTAATGGTGCACACTGTATTTTATACATCTGCAGAAGAGGGAGAGGGGCTCCTCCTTCCTTGGCTATGGCAAGCTAAGCAGCGAGTTCACTGCTCTTGATCATTTATGGCTGCTTTGTGTAACATGTTCAGTCCATAAACCATCATCTGTAAACGTTATTCCCAGATATGAGAAAGTGTGAGTGCATTTTAGAGAGGCCTCACCCACCTTTTGTGTTTCCAGGTTCAGTTTCTTCCGACCACAGGTCATTATGTAAGATTTATTAAAATTAGTGTGTAAATCCAGGGATTTCATAAAATGTACAAATCTGTAAACGAACTGTTGTAAGGCCCTTTGTGTGCACGCCATTAAAACTGCGTCATCAGCGCACAGCAGCAAGGGAAGTAAGGAGCCCTTAACTTTGGGCACATCAGGGGTAACGGTGAGTAAAAATGGATGAAGATCATTTATGTATAAAATAAATAAAAGTGGAGCTAAAACACACTTACTCCCCTAAAAATTCCAATCGCATCGGACAGCACCCGTTCAGTATTTATTCTTCCTCTGGCTTTCATGTCTCTGTGCAAACAGGCTGTAAAGTGCCCCAGTGCTGCCTCCAAGCCAAGGGTTAAGAGAGTGGACCCCAGCTTCTAACAGTTGATACTATCAAAGGTCCCTGAATGCCAGATATATAGGGGAGTTTTGTGCTATCGTATGGTTGCCAATCAATAGGTTAAGAATAAGACACTACTCTTCTGTGCCAATCTTTGATCTGAAGCCATACTGACATAGGTAAAAAAATTGCTTTCTCAGTTGCCCATTCTTTAATACCATTGTACAAGGCCCTCCCCAGAATTTTTAGCGCTGTGTCAATTCATGAGATTGGCCTGTGACAACTTGGCCTTGAGACATTTCCCTTCTTAAAGATTGGTCTATTATTGAGGTTGACCATGTGCTTGGTGAGGGAGAGTATCCTAAACTGTTAAAAACATTCAGTAGCAGCAGGCCCAAAACACTCGGTTATATTTGAAAAGATCAATCGGTACCCCATCGGGACCTGGGACCTACCCCCAATACTCTGATCTATAGCCTCCTCAACTTCCCACAGTAATATTTGTGAGGGGTGTATATTCAGAGTCCGTGGAGACTGGTGCGTAGATGTTTGAGAAGTGCTGCTCCCAGGCCTCACTAGTTATGTTAGTAAATATTTCCCTCCGCCTGCTTAAACTATTTCATTTCTTTTACTGCTGCCCAAAAAGTTTGTTATTCTTATTCTTGGCAGTCATGGCTAGGGAGTCCCAATGCTGGTCTAGGACTTCCTTTTTTCTAGCAACAGTTACTTGCTTATAAGTCTTCCGTAGGCCTCGCACTTCCTGCATATTCCTGGGGGTGGCCTTAAGACCGTGACATAGTTGGCGGTTGGCAATAGAGCATTACTGGCTAAACCATTTTGCTTTACTGCTGTGAGGTTTTATAGGTCTCATGAGCTCTTTCTTAATGAGGAAGCGGAGTTGTTCAAAGGCCGTAGTCAATGGCTGGGCCGTATGCTCTTTGCTAAGGCATGCCATAACCACCGGGAAGTTCTCTTTAGTAACTTTCTGGAATAGAGTAGCCGGTGCAACTGCCTTCCAAATTAAGCTAAGACCATCAGATGGGGGTTGAAGGCTGCTTGCTCCAATTTCCATCGAATGGTGTGGTTTGGGGGCCAGGGAGAGGACAACCTATAGCCTGAAGGTAAGCAGTCCTTCTGAGCAGTTACCTAACACATCCATAACGTTAATTAGTTCACAAGTAGCCAAGAATGAGGCCAGATTAAGTCCCCTAATGCTGGATCTAGTCTGTACACAAGAAGGAGCATTGATGAAACAATGGTATTTGGGGAATAGGAATGGGTACGTGCTGAACTCAAACTAGCATTAAAATCAACAACCAAACAAGAACCGGTGGTGCAGCTGTTCTCATTGTAGACAGGTATCTTACACTGTTTCTGTCCCTACACTGCCAGACACTACTGCCTGCAGTGCAGCTGTTCTCATTGTAGACAGGTATCTTACACTGCTTCTGCCCCTACACTGTCAGACACTACTGCCTGTAGTGCAGCTGTTCTCATTGTAGACAGGTATCTTACACTGTTTCTGTCCCTACACTGCCAGACACTACTGCCTGTAGTGCAGCTGTTCTCATTGTAGACAGGTATCTTAAACTGCTTCTGCCCCTACACTGTCAGACACTACTGCCTGTAGTGCAGCTGTTCTCATTGTAGACAGGTATCTTAAACTGCTTCTGCCCCTACACTGTCAGACACTACTGCCTGTAGTGCAGCTGTTCTCATTGTAGACAGGTATCTTAAACTGCTTCTGCCCCTACACTGCCAGACACTACTGCCTGCAGTGCAGCTGTTCTCATTGTAGACAGGTATCTTACACTGTTTCTGCCCCTACACTGTCAGACACTACTGCCTGTAGTGCAGCTGTTCTCATTGTAGACAGGTATCTTAAACTGCTTCTGCCCCTACACTGCCAGACACTACTGCCTGCAGTGCAGCTGTTCTCATTGTAGACAGGTATCTTAAACTGCTTCTGCCCCTACACTGCCAGACACTACTGCCTGCAGTGCAGCTGTTCTCATTGTAGACAAGTATCTTACACTGCTTCTGTCCCTACACTGTCAGACACTACTGCCTGTAGTGCAGCTGTTCTCATTGTAGACAGGTATCTTAAACTGTTTCTGCCCCTACACTGCCAGACACTACTGCCTGCAGTGCAGCTGTTCTCATTGTAGACAGGTATCTTAAACTGCTTCTGCCCCTACACTGCCAGACACTACTGCCTGCAGTGCAGCTGTTCTCATTGTAGACAAGTATCTTACACTGCTTCTGTCCCTACACTGTCAGACACTACTGCCTGTAGTGCAGCTGTTCTCATTGTAGACAGGTATCTTAAACTGTTTCTGCCCCTACACTGCCAGACACTACTGCCTGCAGTGCAGCTGTTCTCATTGTAGACAGGTATCTTACACTGCTTCTGCCCCTACACTGTCAGACACTACTGCCTGTAGTGCAGCTGTTCTCATTGTAGACAGGTATCTTACACTGTTTCTGTCCCTACACTGCCAGACACTACTGCCTGCAGTGCAGCTGTTCTCATTGTAGACAGGTATCTTACACTGCTTCTGCCCCTACACTGTCAGACACTACTGCCTGTAGTGCAGCTGTTCTCATTGTAGACAGGTATCTTACACTGTTTCTGTCCCTACACTGCCAGACACTACTGCCTGTAGTGCAGCTGTTCTCATTGTAGACAGGTATCTTAAACTGCTTCTGCCCCTACACTGTCAGACACTACTGCCTGTAGTGCAGCTGTTCTCATTGTAGACAGGTATCTTAAACTGCTTCTGCCCCTACACTGTCAGACACTACTGCCTGTAGTGCAGCTGTTCTCATTGTAGACAGGTATCTTAAACTGCTTCTGCCCCTACACTGCCAGACACTACTGCCTGCAGTGCAGCTGTTCTCATTGTAGACAGGTATCTTACACTGTTTCTGCCCCTACACTGTCAGACACTACTGCCTGTAGTGCAGCTGTTCTCATTGTAGACAGGTATCTTAAACTGCTTCTGCCCCTACACTGCCAGACACTACTGCCTGCAGTGCAGCTGTTCTCATTGTAGACAGGTATCTTAAACTGCTTCTGCCCCTACACTGCCAGACACTACTGCCTGCAGTGCAGCTGTTCTCATTGTAGACAAGTATCTTACACTGCTTCTGTCCCTACACTGTCAGACACTACTGCCTGTAGTGCAGCTGTTCTCATTGTAGACAGGTATCTTAAACTGTTTCTGCCCCTACACTGCCAGACACTACTGCCTGCAGTGCAGCTGTTCTCATTGTAGACAGGTATCTTAAACTGCTTCTGCCCCTACACTGCCAGACACTACTGCCTGCAGTGCAGCTGTTCTCATTGTAGACAAGTATCTTACACTGCTTCTGTCCCTACACTGTCAGACACTACTGCCTGTAGTGCAGCTGTTCTCATTGTAGACAGGTATCTTAAACTGTTTCTGCCCCTACACTGCCAGACACTACTGCCTGCAGTGCAGCTGTTCTCATTGTAGACAGGTATCTTAAACTGCTTCTGCCCCTACACTGTCAGACACTACTGCCTGTAGTGCAGCTGTTCTCATTGTAGACAGGTATCTTACACTGTTTCTGCCCCTACACTGTCAGACACTACTGCCTGCAGTGCAGCTGTTCTCATTGTAGACAGGTATCTTAAACTGCTTCTGTCCCTACACTGTCAGACACTACTGCCTGTAGTGCAGCTGTTCTCATTGTAGACAGGTATCTTAAACTGTTTCTGCCCCTACACTGTCAGACACTACTGCCTGCAGTGCAGCTGTTCTCATTGTAGACAGGTATCTTAAACTGCTTCTGCCCCTACACTGTCAGACACTACTGCCTGTAGTGCAGCTGTTCTCATTGTAGACAGGGATCTTACACTGCTTCTGCCCCTACACTGTCAGACACTACTGCCTGCAGTGCAGCTGTTCTCATTGTAGACAAGTATCTTAAACTGCTTCTGCCCCTACACTGCCAGACACTACTGCCTGCAGTGCAGCTGTTCTCATTGTAGACAAGTATCTTACACTGCTTCTGTCCCTACACTGTCAGACACTACTGCCTGTAGTGCAGCTGTTCTCATTGTAGACAGGTATCTTAAACTGTTTCTGCCCCTACACTGCCAGACACTACTGCCTGCAGTGCAGCTGTTCTCATTGTAGACAGGTATCTTAAACTGCTTCTGCCCCTACACTGCCAGACACTACTGCCTGCAGTGCAGCTGTTCTCATTGTAGACAAGTATCTTACACTGCTTCTGTCCCTACACTGTCAGACACTACTGCCTGTAGTGCAGCTGTTCTCATTGTAGACAGGTATCTTAAACTGTTTCTGCCCCTACACTGCCAGACACTACTGCCTGCAGTGCAGCTGTTCTCATTGTAGACAGGTATCTTAAACTGCTTCTGCCCCTACACTGTCAGACACTACTGCCTGTAGTGCAGCTGTTCTCATTGTAGACAGGTATCTTACACTGTTTCTGCCCCTACACTGTCAGACACTACTGCCTGCAGTGCAGCTGTTCTCATTGTAGACAGGTATCTTAAACTGCTTCTGTCCCTACACTGTCAGACACTACTGCCTGTAGTGCAGCTGTTCTCATTGTAGACAGGTATCTTAAACTGCTTCTGCCCCTACACTGTCAGACACTACTGCCTGTAGTGCAGCTGTTCTCATTGTAGACAGGTATCTTACACTGTTTCTGTCCCTACACTGCCAGACACTACTGCCTGTAGTGCAGCTGTTCTCATTGTAGACAGGTATCTTAAACTGCTTCTGCCCCTACACTGTCAGACACTACTGCCTGTAGTGCAGCTGTTCTCATTGTAGACAGGTATCTTAAACTGCTTCTGCCCCTACACTGTCAGACACTACTGCCTGTAGTGCAGCTGTTCTCATTGTAGACAGGTATCTTACACTGTTTCTGCCCCTACACTGTCAGACACTACAGCCTGTAGTGCAGCTGTTCTCATTGTAGACAGGTATCTTACACTGCTTCTGCCCCTACACTGTCAGACACTACTGCCTGTAGTGCAGCTGTTCTCATTGTAGACAGGTATCTTACACTGTTTCTGTCCCTACACTGCCAGACACTACTGCCTGTAGTGCAGCTGTTCTCATTGTAGACAGGTATCTTAAACTGCTTCTGCCCCTACACTGTCAGACACTACTGCCTGTAGTGCAGCTGTTCTCATTGTAGACAGGTATCTTAAACTGCTTCTGCCCCTACACTGTCAGACACTACTGCCTGTAGTGCAGCTGTTCTCATTGTAGACAGGTATCTTAAACTGCTTCTGCCCCTACACTGCCAGACACTACTGCCTGCAGTGCAGCTGTTCTCATTGTAGACAGGTATCTTACACTGTTTCTGCCCCTACACTGTCAGACACTACTGCCTGTAGTGCAGCTGTTCTCATTGTAGACAGGTATCTTAAACTGCTTCTGCCCCTACACTGCCAGACACTACTGCCTGCAGTGCAGCTGTTCTCATTGTAGACAGGTATCTTAAACTGCTTCTGCCCCTACACTGCCAGACACTACTGCCTGCAGTGCAGCTGTTCTCATTGTAGACAAGTATCTTACACTGCTTCTGTCCCTACACTGTCAGACACTACTGCCTGTAGTGCAGCTGTTCTCATTGTAGACAGGTATCTTAAACTGTTTCTGCCCCTACACTGCCAGACACTACTGCCTGCAGTGCAGCTGTTCTCATTGTAGACAGGTATCTTAAACTGCTTCTGCCCCTACACTGCCAGACACTACTGCCTGCAGTGCAGCTGTTCTCATTGTAGACAAGTATCTTACACTGCTTCTGTCCCTACACTGTCAGACACTACTGCCTGTAGTGCAGCTGTTCTCATTGTAGACAGGTATCTTAAACTGTTTCTGCCCCTACACTGCCAGACACTACTGCCTGCAGTGCAGCTGTTCTCATTGTAGACAGGTATCTTAAACTGCTTCTGCCCCTACACTGTCAGACACTACTGCCTGTAGTGCAGCTGTTCTCATTGTAGACAGGTATCTTACACTGTTTCTGCCCCTACACTGTCAGACACTACTGCCTGCAGTGCAGCTGTTCTCATTGTAGACAGGTATCTTAAACTGCTTCTGTCCCTACACTGTCAGACACTACTGCCTGTAGTGCAGCTGTTCTCATTGTAGACAGGTATCTTAAACTGTTTCTGCCCCTACACTGTCAGACACTACTGCCTGCAGTGCAGCTGTTCTCATTGTAGACAGGTATCTTAAACTGCTTCTGCCCCTACACTGTCAGACACTACTGCCTGTAGTGCAGCTGTTCTCATTGTAGACAGGGATCTTACACTGCTTCTGCCCCTACACTGTCAGACACTACTGCCTGCAGTGCAGCTGTTCTCATTGTAGACAAGTATCTTAAACTGCTTCTGCCCCTACACTGCCAGACACTACTGCCTGCAGTGCAGCTGTTCTCATTGTAGACAAGTATCTTACACTGCTTCTGTCCCTACACTGTCAGACACTACTGCCTGTAGTGCAGCTGTTCTCATTGTAGACAGGTATCTTAAACTGTTTCTGCCCCTACACTGCCAGACACTACTGCCTGCAGTGCAGCTGTTCTCATTGTAGACAGGTATCTTAAACTGCTTCTGCCCCTACACTGCCAGACACTACTGCCTGCAGTGCAGCTGTTCTCATTGTAGACAAGTATCTTACACTGCTTCTGTCCCTACACTGTCAGACACTACTGCCTGTAGTGCAGCTGTTCTCATTGTAGACAGGTATCTTAAACTGTTTCTGCCCCTACACTGCCAGACACTACTGCCTGCAGTGCAGCTGTTCTCATTGTAGACAGGTATCTTAAACTGCTTCTGCCCCTACACTGTCAGACACTACTGCCTGTAGTGCAGCTGTTCTCATTGTAGACAGGTATCTTACACTGTTTCTGCCCCTACACTGTCAGACACTACTGCCTGCAGTGCAGCTGTTCTCATTGTAGACAGGTATCTTAAACTGCTTCTGTCCCTACACTGTCAGACACTACTGCCTGTAGTGCAGCTGTTCTCATTGTAGACAGGTATCTTAAACTGCTTCTGCCCCTACACTGTCAGACACTACTGCCTGTAGTGCAGCTGTTCTCATTGTAGACAGGTATCTTACACTGTTTCTGTCCCTACACTGCCAGACACTACTGCCTGTAGTGCAGCTGTTCTCATTGTAGACAGGTATCTTAAACTGCTTCTGCCCCTACACTGTCAGACACTACTGCCTGTAGTGCAGCTGTTCTCATTGTAGACAGGTATCTTAAACTGCTTCTGCCCCTACACTGTCAGACACTACTGCCTGTAGTGCAGCTGTTCTCATTGTAGACAGGTATCTTAAACTGCTTCTGCCCCTACACTGTCAGACACTACTGCCTGTAGTGCAGCTGTTCTCATTGTAGACAGGTATCTTAAACTGCTTCTGCCCCTACACTGCCAGACACTACTGCCTGCAGTGCAGCTGTTCTCATTGTAGACAGGTATCTTAAACTGCTTCTGTCCCTACACTGTCAGACACTACTGCCTGTAGTGCAGCTGTTCTCATTGTAGACAGGTATCTTAAACTGCTTCTGCCCCTACACTGTCAGACACTACTGCCTGTAGTGCAGCTGTTCTCATTGTAGACAGGTATCTTACACTGTTTCTGTCCCTACACTGCCAGACACTACTGCCTGTAGTGCAGCTGTTCTCATTGTAGACAGGTATCTTAAACTGCTTCTGCCCCTACACTGTCAGACACTACTGCCTGTAGTGCAGCTGTTCTCATTGTAGACAGGTAT
This sequence comes from Triturus cristatus, assembly GCF_964204655.1. Taxonomy (NCBI): domain Eukaryota; kingdom Metazoa; phylum Chordata; class Amphibia; order Caudata; family Salamandridae; genus Triturus; species Triturus cristatus. The sequence goes on from NC_140591.1 coordinate 1,695,009,746, forward strand.
CTTAAACTGCTTCTGCCCCTACACTGTCAGACACTACTGCCTGCAGTGCAGCTGTTCTCATTGTAGACAGGTATCTTAAACTGCTTCTGCCCCTACACTGTCAGACACTACTGCCTGTAGTGCAGCTGTTCTCATTGTAGACAGGTATCTTAAACTGCTTCTGTCCCTACACTGTCAGACACTACTGCCTGTAGTGCAGCTGTTCTCATTGTAGACAGGTATCTTAAACTGCTTCTGTCCCTACACTGTCAGACACTACTGCCTGTAGTGCAGCTGTTCTCATTGTAGACAGGTATCTTAAACTGCTTCTGCCCCTACACTGTCAGACACTACTGCCTGTAGTGCAGCTGTTCTCATTGTAGACAGGTATCTTAAACTGCTTCTGCCCCTACACTGTCAGACACTACTGCCTGTAGTGCAGCTGTTCTCATTGTAGACAGGTATCTTAAACTGCTTCTGCCCCTACACTGTCAGACACTACTGCCTGTAGTGCAGCTGTTCTCATTGTAGACAGGTATCTTAAACTGCTTCTGCCCCTACACTGTCAGACACTACTGCCTGCAGTGCAGCTGTTCTCATTGTAGACAGGTATCTTAAACTGCTTCTGCCCCTACACTGTCAGACACTACTGCCTGTAGTGCAGCTGTTCTCATTGTAGACAGGTATCTTAAACTGCTTCTGTCCCTACACTGTCAGACACTACTGCCTGTAGTGCAGCTGTTCTCATTGTAGACAGGTATCTTAAACTGCTTCTGTCCCTACACTGTCAGACACTACTGCCTGTAGTGCAGCTGTTCTCATTGTAGACAGGTATCTTAAACTGCTTCTGCCCCTACACTGTCAGACACTACTGCCTGCAGTGCAGCTGTTCTCATTGTAGACAGGTATCTTAAACTGCTTCTGTCCCTACACTGTCAGATACTACTGCCTGCAGTGCAGCTGTTCTCATTGTAGACAGGTATCTTAAACTGCTTCTGCCCCTACACTGCCAGACACTACTGCCTGCAGTGCAGCTGTTCTCATTGTAGACAAGTATCTTACACTGTTTCTGCCCCTACACTGCCAGACACTACTGCCTGCAGTGCAGCTGTTCTCATTGTAGACAGGTATCTTAAACTGCTTCTGCCCCTACACTGCCAGACACTACTGCCTGTAGTGCAGCTGTTCTCATTGTAGACAGGTATCTTAGACTGCTTCTGTCCCTACACTGTCAGACACTACTGCCTGTAGTGCAGCTGTTCTCATTGTAGACAAGTATCTTACACTGTTTCTGCCCCTACACTGTCAGACACTACTGCCTGCAGTGCAGCTGTTCTCATTGTAGACAAGTATCTTACACTGTTTCTGCCCCTACACTGTCAGACACTACTGCCTGTAGTGCAGCTGTTCTCATTGTAGACAGGTATCTTACACTGTTTCTGCCCCTACACTGCCAGACACTACTGCCTGCAGTGCAGCTGTTCTCATTGTAGACAGGTATCTTAGACTGCTTCTGCCCCTACACTGTCAGACACTACTGCCTGTAGTGCAGCTGTTCTCATTGTAGACAGGTATCTTACACTGTTTCTGCCCCTACACTGTCAGACACTACAGCCTGTAGTGCAGCTGTTCTCATTGTAGACAGGTATCTTACACTGTTTCTGCCCCTACACTGCCAGACACTACTGCCTGTAGTGCAGCTGTTCTCATTGTAGACAGGTATCTTACACTGTTTCTGCCCCTACACTGTCAGACACTACTGCCTGTAGTGCAGCTGTTCTCATTGTAGACAGGTATCTTAGACTGCTTCTGTCCCTACACTGTCAGACACTACTGCCTGTAGTGCAGCTGTTCTCATTGTAGACAGGTATCTTACACTGTTTCTGCCCCTACACTGTCAGACACTACTGCCTGCAGTGCAGCTGTTCTCATTGTAGACAGGTATCTTAAACTGCTTCTGCCCCTACACTGTCAGACACTACTGCCTGCAGTGCAGCTGTTCTCATTGTAGACAGGTATCTTAAACTGCTTCTGCCCCTACACTGTCAGACACTACTGCCTGTAGTGCAGCTGTTCTCATTGTAGACAGGTATCTTAAACTGCTTCTGTCCCTACACTGTCAGACACTACTGCCTGTAGTGCAGCTGTTCTCATTGTAGACAGGTATCTTACACTGTTTCTGCCCCTACACTGCCAGACACTACTGCCTGCAGTGCAGCTGTTCTCATTGTAGACAGGTATCTTACACTGTTTCTGCCCCTACACTGCCAGACACTACTGCCTGCAGTGCAGCTGTTCTCATTGTAGACAGGTATCTTACACTGTTTCTGCCCCTACACTGCCAGACACTACTGCCTGCAGTGCAGCTGTTCTCATTGTAGACAGGTATCTTAAACTGCTTCTGCCCCTACACTGCCAGACACTACTGCCTGCAGTGCAGCTGTTGTCATTGTAGACAGGTATCTTAAACTGCTTCTGCCCCTACACTGTCAGACACTACTGCCTGCAGTGCAGCTGTTCTCATTGTAGACAGGTATCTTAAACTGCTTCTGCCCCTACACTGTCAGACACTACTGCCTGTAGTGCAGCTGTTCTCATTGTAGACAGGTATCTTAAACTGCTTCTGCCCCTACACTGTCAGACACTACTGCCTGCAGTGCAGCTGTTCTCATTGTAGACAGGTATCTTAAACTGCTTCTGTCCCTACACTGTCAGACACTACTGCCTGTAGTGCAGCTGTTCTCATTGTAGACAGGTATCTTAAACTGCTTCTGTCCCTACACTGTCAGACACTACTGCCTGTAGTGCAGCTGTTCTCATTGTAGACAAGTATCTTACACTGTTTCTGCCCCTACACTGTCAGACACTACTGCCTGCAGTGCAGCTGTTCTCATTGTAGACAGGTATCTTAAACTGCTTCTGTCCCTACACTGTCAGATACTACTGCCTGCAGTGCAGCTGTTCTCATTGTAGACAGGTATCTTAAACTGCTTCTGCCCCTACACTGCCAGACACTACTGCCTGCAGTGCAGCTGTTCTCATTGTAGACAAGTATCTTACACTGTTTCTGCCCCTACACTGCCAGACACTACTGCCTGCAGTGCAGCTGTTCTCATTGTAGACAGGTATCTTAAACTGCTTCTGCCCCTACACTGCCAGACACTACTGCCTGTAGTGCAGCTGTTCTCATTGTAGACAGGTATCTTAGACTGCTTCTGTCCCTACACTGTCAGACACTACTGCCTGTAGTGCAGCTGTTCTCATTGTAGACAAGTATCTTACACTGTTTCTGCCCCTACACTGTCAGACACTACTGCCTGCAGTGCAGCTGTTCTCATTGTAGACAAGTATCTTACACTGTTTCTGCCCCTACACTGTCAGACACTACTGCCTGTAGTGCAGCTGTTCTCATTGTAGACAGGTATCTTACACTGTTTCTGCCCCTACACTGCCAGACACTACTGCCTGCAGTGCAGCTGTTCTCATTGTAGACAGGTATCTTAGACTGCTTCTGCCCCTACACTGTCAGACACTACTGCCTGTAGTGCAGCTGTTCTCATTGTAGACAGGTATCTTACACTGTTTCTGCCCCTACACTGTCAGACACTACAGCCTGTAGTGCAGCTGTTCTCATTGTAGACAGGTATCTTACACTGTTTCTGCCCCTACACTGCCAGACACTACTGCCTGTAGTGCAGCTGTTCTCATTGTAGACAGGTATCTTACACTGTTTCTGCCCCTACACTGTCAGACACTACTGCCTGTAGTGCAGCTGTTCTCATTGTAGACAGGTATCTTAGACTGCTTCTGTCCCTACACTGTCAGACACTACTGCCTGTAGTGCAGCTGTTCTCATTGTAGACAAGTATCTTACACTGTTTCTGCCCCTACACTGTCAGACACTACTGCCTGCAGTGCAGCTGTTCTCATTGTAGACAGGTATCTTAAACTGCTTCTGCCCCTACACTGTCAGACACTACTGCCTGTAGTGCAGCTGTTCTCATTGTAGACAGGTATCTTAAACTGCTTCTGTCCCTACACTGTCAGACACTACTGCCTGTAGTGCAGCTGTTCTCATTGTAGACAGGTATCTTACACTGTTTCTGCCCCTACACTGCCAGACACTACTGCCTGCAGTGCAGCTGTTCTCATTGTAGACAGGTATCTTACACTGTTTCTGCCCCTACACTGCCAGACACTACTGCCTGCAGTGCAGCTGTTCTCATTGTAGACAGGTATCTTACACTGTTTCTGCCCCTACACTGCCAGACACTACTGCCTGCAGTGCAGCTGTTCTCATTGTAGACAGGTATCTTAAACTGCTTCTGCCCCTACACTGCCAGACACTACTGCCTGCAGTGCAGCTGTTGTCATTGTAGACAGGTATCTTAAACTGCTTCTGCCCCTACACTGTCAGACACTACTGCCTGTAGTGCAGCTTTTCTCATTGTAGACAGGTATCTTAAACTGCTTCTGCCCCTACACTGTCAGACACTACTGCCTGCAGTGCAGCTGTTCTCATTGTAGACAAGTATCTTACACTGTTTCTGACCCTACACTGTCAGACACTACTGCCTGCAGTGCAGCTGTTCTCATTGTAGACAGGTATCTTACACTGTTTCTGCCCCTACACTGTCAGACACTACTGCCTGTAGTGCAGCTGTTCTCATTGTAGACAGGTATCTTACACTGTTTCTGCCCCTACACTGCCAGACACTACTGCCTGCAGTGCAGCTGTTCTCATTGTAGACAGGTATCTTAGACTGCTTCTGCCCCTACACTGTCAGACACTACTGCCTGTAGTGCAGCTGTTCTCATTGTAGACAGGTATCTTACACTGTTTCTGCCCCTACACTGTCAGACACTACTGCCTGTAGTGCAGCTGTTCTCATTGTAGACAGGTATCTTACACTGTTTCTGCCCCTACACTGCCAGACACTACTGCCTGTAGTGCAGCTGTTCTCATTGTAGACAGGTATCTTACACTGTTTCTGCCCCTACACTGTCAGACACTACTGCCTGTAGTGCAGCTGTTCTCATTGTAGACAGGTATCTTAGACTGCTTCTGCCCCTACACTGTCAGACACTACTGCCTGCAGTGCAGCTGTTCTCATTGTAGACAGGTATCTTAAACTGCTTCTGCCCCTACACTGTCAGACACTACTGCCTGTAGTGCAGCTGTTCTCATTGTAGACAGGTATCTTAAACTGCTTCTGCCCCTACACTGTCAGACACTACTGCCTGTAGTGCAGCTGTTCTCATTGTAGACAGGTATCTTAAACTGCTTCTGTCCCTACACTGTCAGACACTACTGCCTGTAGTGCAGCTGTTCTCATTGTAGACAAGTATCTTACACTGTTTCTGCCCCTACACTGTCAGACACTACTGCCTGCAGTGCAGCTGTTCTCATTGTAGACAGGTATCTTAAACTGCTTCTGCCCCTACACTGTCAGACACTACTGCCTGTAGTGCAGCTGTTCTCATTGTAGACAGGTATCTTAAACTGCTTCTTCCCCTACACTGTCAGACACTACTGCCTGTAGTGCAGCTGTTCTCATTGTAGACAAGTATCTTACACTGTTTCTGCCCCTACACTGTCAGACACTACTGCCTGTAGTGCAGCTGTTCTCATTGTAGACAGGTATCTTAGACTGCTTCTGCCCCTACACTGTCAGACACTACTGCCTGTAGTGCAGCTGTTCTCATTGTAGACAGGTATCTTAAACTGCTTCTGCCCCTACACTGTCAGACACTACTGCCTGTAGTGCAGCTGTTCTCATTGTAGACAGGTATCTTACACTGCTTCTGCCCCTACACTGCCAGACACTACTGCCTGTAGTGCAGCTGTTCTCATTGTAGACAAGTATCTTACACTGTTTCTGCCCCTACACTGTCAGACACTACTGCCTGTAGTGCAGCTGTTCTCATTGTAGACAGGTATCTTACACTGTTTCTGCCCCTACACTGTCAGACACTACTGCCTGTAGTGCAGCTGTTCTCATTGTAGACAGGTATCTTACACTGTTTCTGCCCCTACACTGTCAGACACTACTGCCTGTGATGCAGCTGTTCTCATTGTAGACAGGTATCTTACACTGCTTCTGCCCCTACACTGTCAGACACTACTGCCTGTAGTGCAGCTGTTGTCATTGTAGACAAGTATCTTACACTGTTTCTGCCCCTACACTGTCAGACACTACTGCCTGTAGTGCAGCTGTTCTCATTGTAGACAGGTATCTTAAACTGCTTCTGCCCCTACACTGTCAGACACTACTGCCTGTGGTGCAGCTGTTCTCATTGTAGACAAGGATCTTACACTGCTTCTGCCCCTACACTGTCAGACACTACTGCCTGTAGTGCAGCTGTTCTCATTGTAGACTGGTATCTTACACTGTTTCTGCCCCTACACTGCCAGACACTACTGCCTGTAGTGCAGCTGTTCTCATTGTAGACAGGTATCTTACACTGTTTCTGCCCCTACACTGCCAGACACTACTGCCTGTAGTGCAGCTGTTCTCATTGTAGACAGGTATCTTACACTGTTTCTGCCCCTACACTGCCAGACACTACTGCCTGTAGTGCAGCTGTTCTCATTGTAGACAGGTATCTTACACTGTTTCTGCCCCTACACTGCCAGACACTACTGCCTGCAGTGCAGCTGTTCTCATTGTAGACAGGTATCTTAGACTGCTTCTGCCCCTACACTGCCAGACACTACTGCCTGTAGTGCAGCTGTTCTCATTGTTATGTTATGTTATGAGGGGTTTTGTTAAGCGCTCAGCTACTCAGGCAGAGTGTCCCGGCGCTATCAGACCCATAACCGTAGAGCTCCAGCAGGGGAGAAAAGACTTATTGGCCAAACAGCCATGTTTTGAGCTTCTTTCTGAAGGCCATCAGGCTCTCACTCTTTCTTAAGGACAGTGGGAGGGCATTCCAGGCCCGGGGCACAAGATATTTAAAAGACCGTCCTCCGATCCGGGCGCGCCTAATTGCCGGGACCGTGGTGAGAGACAGTGACGCAGAACGCAAGGCTCTGGCAGGCAGATGAAAACCGATCCTCTTCCTCAAATAGAGGGTTAAACGCCATAGTGAGCACCTTGAATTCAATGCGCCTCTGAATTGGCAGCCAATGAAGAGACTCCAACAGTCCCGTAGCATGGGAACGGTGGCTGAGGCCAAAGATTGCCCGAGCGGCCAAGTTCTGCACTACCTGCAGGCGTGAGAGAAGGAGCTTCGGAACACCCAGATAAAGGACATTGGCATAGTCCAGCCTAGATCCTATCATGGCCTGCACCGTAATTTTCCTATGGGCAATGGATAGGAAAGGAAGAAATTTTCTAAGCATTTTTAGAATCCCAAAGCATTGACCAACCAGGCTCATAATCTGTGGTTTAAAAGTAAGACAGTTGTCCATCTTAACACCGAGATTTTTAGCCACCGAGGCCACAGCGGACGGGGGAAACGTATCCGCCGTCCACCAAGACATCCAACAGGGATCAGGAGGACAACCGAATAAAATAACCTCGGATTTATCCGAGTTGCATTTAAGCTGGTTGCATTGGAACCAGGTAAAAACTGCACCCAAACAGCTTTTAATACGATCTCCGTTGAAGTCCATATATTTTCCACATATGAAAAGAAGCTGGGTGTCATCAGCATATGAGACAATCTGGGCGCCGAACGACTCAACCAGCGCCGCCAAAGGGGACATATAGATATTAAAGAGAGTCGGGCTTAATATTGACCCTTGAGGAACTCCCACTTCCAGAGGCGGCTGCAGCTGAGTACGGAGGGGCCCAGACTGTCTGTTGGCGGTTGACCAGAAAGGACTTGAACCATTTGAACACCGTTCCTCCAACACCAATCTCTGCAAGTCTCGCCAATAGGCGATCGTGTGGAACGGTGTCAACCGCCGCCGAGAGGTCAAGCAGCACCAGCAGTGCCTTCCCCCGGAGTCCTGAACTTCCTTAATGGCCTCAGCCACCTCCAGCAGAGCCGTTTCCGTGCTCATATGCGCACGGAAACCGGATTGGGTATAGTGCAAGACACCGTGGGACTCAACAAAATGTGAGAGGACGGACTGAACATGCTTTTCTGCCACTTTAGCCAGGGCAGGGAGCAAAGAGATGGGTCGGTAGTTAGCATGAATGGCATGGTCCAGGGAAGGCTTCTTCAGAAGAGGAATGACCATCGCCTGTTTCCAGGCAGGCGGCACTTTCCCTGTTTCCAATGAGGAGTTTAATATTGGATTGACCATAGGGTTAATAGCTTGAGCCACTTTAGCTAGAAACTTAGCGGGACAGGGGTCCAGTGGAGAGCCGGATCTCATTTTAGAGAAATTCCAGTGAGACTTGAGGCTCAATAGGTGGAAAACTCACCAAACTGGGCATTCCCGGGTCAGACACAACGGACTGGGTTTCAGAACAGGACACTCCCCCCAGCGCAAAAGATGGAAAAGTTGCCTGAATGCTTTTGATTTTATTGGCAAAAAAGCTGGCTAATTGCAGAACCCAAGGTTCCGAAAAAGAGCACTTAGGAGTGATGGAGGCTGGTGATGTGAATTCTTTCACAATCAAGAAGATTTCTTTGCTGGTGTTGGCTGCCTCCTCAATCCTTTGAGCAAAGTAGGCTTTTTTGGCCAGATAAATTTCCTTATGATAGGCCTTGGTGCAACACCTATAAGCCTCCCTCAAAGGATCCAGATAGTTTGCACGCCATGCTCTTTCGGCTTTCTTACAGAGCCTTCTGCTGGTATTAAGCACAGGCGTGAACCATGGGGCAGACGCTCGCGAGGATTTCTTATAAGACCGCCTAGGCGGGGCCAAATCCTCCAAACCCTGCACGAGCCATGCTTGAAAGCGGGCTAGGTCCACTTCTAAGTCACCCGTAAGGGAGCAGGGGTGAGTTAATCGATACTGATCAATCATTTCCGGTGTTACTCGATGGAAAGCACGCGACATCCGGGGTTGACACCCGTCACCTCTAATAGTCAGTGATTTTAGACTGGATATTAAAAGTCACCACTAGGTGGTCGGACCATAACACAGGAAGGGGGGGCGCAACTGTAACAGAAGAGATAGAGAAAATCTGATCCAATGTATGCCCTTTGTTGTGAGTGGGCGACACTACGTAGGGTGATAGGCCCAGAGGAGTGGTAATATCAAAAATTTTAATAGTATCTGCAGCATCCGCATTATCAAAGTGAATGTTGAAATCGCCCAGAATAATGAAGTGCTTAAATTGAACACTCATTACAGAGATCACTGCGTCCAACTCCTCGTTAAATGATCCAATAGGACCTGGGGGTCTGTAAACCAACAGACCCGTGCAAGATTGAGCGGGTGAAAGTGTTAGACAAAAACCCAATGCTTCAACCCCAAAAATGTCTTCAGTGGGTATGATGGAACACTCAAAGCGTCTGTCTATCACCAGTGCCACTCCCCCTCCTTTGCCTTTGCGCCGGTCTTTCCTTAGCATAAAGTAATTAGAGGGCAGGGCATTTGCTACATCTGGGCCTGATGCTTCGCCAAGCTAAGTCTCTGTCAGGAAAAGGCAGGCGGGATTAAAGTCAGAGAGAAAGTTAAACAGATCCTGAGCATTTTTGCTCGCAGACCGAGTGTTCAAAAGGGCGCAGCTGAAAAAACGTTCAGCTGAACTCCGCACCGTTGTTGAGATTACATGATGGCCAGGCTTTGCGAGGTTTGTCTCCGCCCCCCCATCCTTCAATGACCACCCACAGCCAGTACAAGAATATTTACCCCGAAAGGAGAGGTCATGGATACTGCAGCCTCTATTTATACGCGGTCCTAAAGCTAATAGCTGTAAGGCGGTGTAATCTTTGATTCCCCCGTGGCACAGTGTCTCTGGGTCCCCAACCCGTCCGCATCCGGGACGCTGACGGGCGCAGACGGGCTTTCCTTAGGCGCTCCTTTGGCGCGGGAAAGGCGCATCCGCTGTACGCGTCCGCTGCACGGAGCCATCCCCGTCTTACTTTATACTTCCCGCCCGTGAGGCAGCAAGCCTAGTCCACGACTAGCAAGCCTGCCTCACCAAAGATGGCCACCGTACCAGTGCGTCTGTCCCGCTGCTCGAATCGGCAGAGAGAGGGTCGCCCGGAAAGCACAGCAGGAGGAGGGCAGGGGAAGAGCGGCGTGGCCCCAAGAGCAGCAGCAGACTATACCACTGCCCCAAAAGGTAAGAGCCGAGTCCCCCACACCAGAGAAAGAGAGAATGCAGCAAGAAATCTCCCGGCTTTTCGCCTCTGGAGAGAAAGGCAGTGCGCAGTTCCCCGCAGTCACACAATACACAAAACACAATACAGAATAAGTTTAAAATACAATTTTAAAACAGCGCGCTAAATGTGCAAAAAAGCAATTAGCTAAAAGCTACCAAAGAGAAGCTCAGTCCGATAGGCAACCGCCCCGGGAGTCTCAATGGTGAAGGTCATTGTAGACAGGTATCTTACACTGTTTCTGCCCCTACACTGTCAGACACTACTGCCTGTAGTGCAGCTGTTCTCATTGTAGACAAGTATCTTAAACTGTTTCTGCCCCTACACTGTCAGACACTACTGCCTGTGGTGCAGCTGTTCTCATTGTAGACAGGTATCTTACACTGTTTCTGCCCCTACACTGTCAGACACTACTGCCTGTAGTGCAGCTGTTCTCATTGTAGACAAGTATCTTACACTGCTTCTGCCCCTACACTGTCAGACACTACTGCCTGTAGTGCAGCTGTTCTCATTGTAGACAAGTATCTTACACTGCTTCTGCCCCTACACTGTCAGACACTACTGCCTGTAGTGCAGCTGTTCTCATTGTAGACAGGTATCTTAAACTGCTTCTGCCCCTACACTGTCAGACACTACTGCCTGTAGTGCAGCTGTTGTCATTGTAGACAGGTATCTTAAACTGCTTCTGCCCCTACACTGTCAGACACTACTGCCTGTAGTGCAGCTGTTCTCATTGTAGACAAGTATCTTACGCTGCTTCTGCCCCTACTATACCTGGCACTACTGCATGTAGTGCAGCTGTACTCAGTGTATAAGAGTATCTTACGCTGATGCCACCCCTACTGTACCTGACACTGCTGCCTGTAGTGCAGCAGTTCTCATTGTACAAGAAAATCTTACACTGCTTCTGCCCCTATTGCACCTGAACCTACTGCCTGTAGATGTGCTGTTCTCAGTGTACAAGAGAATCTTATTCTGCTGCTGCCCCTGCTGGACCTGACACTACTGCCTGCAGTGCAGCTGTTGTCTGTGTGCAAGAGTCTTACACTGCTGCCGCTCCAGCAGGACCTGACACTACTGTCTATGGTGCAGCTGTTCTCAGTGTAGACCAGAATCTCACAGCTCTGCTGCCCCTACTGTGACTTACACTACTGCCTGTAGTAGAGGTGTTCTCAGCATGCAAGAGAATGTGCGTTTGTGGGGGGCTAACTATATCTGTTGTTAATGTATGTTTGATCACCCCTCCTCACATGTGACCTTTGCCCTCTGTACTCGTGCACAATTGCTCACAAACAATATACTATGGGCCTTATTTAGGAGAAGTGTTGCATCGCTGCAGCAAAGCAACGATTATGAGAAGTGTTGCATCACTGCGGCAAAGCAGCGATTATGAGAAGTGTTGCATCGCTGCAGCAAAGCAGCGATTATGAGAAGTGTTGCATCACTGCGGCAAAGCAGCAATGCAACACTTGTCAGTGCGCCATCCTTGCGACACCATGGATGCTTCGTATTTTGCAGTACGGCACATGTCACAAGGAGTTACAGATACTTCAGTATTACTGACATATCTGTAGGCGCAAAAGTGACACATTGCAACTCCAGCAATGTGTCCTTTCACATGGGGCAGGCCTCAGGTTTTGACCCATTGGCATCCTAGAAGTGGCGAAGTGAAATCTCAAAAATTTCACTGCGCAACTCCTTGGAATGGAGGATCGTTTCCGGTAGCGAAGAAATCCCTTGGCAGCGGTGCCGTAGGGAATGTATTAGATGTCTAATACAGCCAGGCTCACGCCGGTGCAGCAGCTTGGTCTACCTCTCTGCCCCACTGGACCCATACCGAGGGATTCATTCCCTACGGGACCGCTGCCAAGGGATTTCTTCCCTACCGGACAAGATCCTCCATTCCAAATGGACACCTCCTGAAGTCTCTCGGGCTTCCAGCAGCCACCCAAGTCGCCCTCGAGATTGTTTTATTGCCATCCGTAACCTGGGACTAAGTCATCCCGTACGATTCTTGCCAATTACTGAAACCCTAATGGATCCTTGAAGTACTCTTGTCTGGATTTGACCCTAAACCGTAATCCTTCCAGTCCACTTTCACATCTGGGAGTCTCTTGCTACCACATCCATACCGCGCACCACTCGTGGTGCCTACTTCCCTTCCACTGTAATCCCTGGACGCAGTGTGCCTTTCCTCCAGTGCCCATCACACCGGGTCTTGATCCTTCAGACTTCTCAGCAATGTTCCCTAACTAACTGTAACCTTGTCCTGATGATGGCCTTACATTGTGTATAATAACAATGCCAGTACTGATGGGTTAATTTACTCCACTTTCTTATGTGGGAACATTTCGAAAGAAAACAAAATGCACGAGGGACCTTTTGTTTCGGACACACCACAGGCGATTGATTTTTTTGGTTACACGACTTAGTAGGATTAATTCTGGGTCTAACCTTTTTCACTTAGATTTTACACGGCAAAAGATCTGGTGGACACCTCATCCACAGGTACAACTCACTTCTTTTAAAATGAGGCCGTTGCATTAAAAGGTGGAAGCAGTCTAGTAAGAGTCCTTTTGTGTTCTCCTTTTCAGCTCCCAGGTCCTGATGAGAGCCCCCGCACTAGAAGGGGCTTGAAACGCGTCGACCTCTAATTTTTTGGCCTAATGAATCCAAAAAATCATTTGGAACCCTCAATATTGTTCTCTACAGAATACATCATTTTCAATGGCCAAATTGTAAATTGTGTCTTTTAAGAGGATTTAGATTGTTTGTTAATACTTATTATGTTTGGTTCTGGACTGTCCAGTGTGGTATGGGAGTGAATGTTGATACGACTGTGGTTGAATGTGTCTATTTATGTACAGTAAATATTTTGTGTTATTAGCTCAATGTTAATTGTGGAAATACTTATAAAAAAAAGTTTTGGTGAAATTAAAAACAAAACGCATAAACATATTGATTAAATCGACGAAACAAAAGGTCCCTCGTGCATTTTGTTTTCTTTCGAAATGTTCCCACATAAGAAAGTGGAGTAAATTAACCCATCAGTACTGGCATTGTTATTGTTACTTCTGTTATAAGGCACGGCCTTACTGACTAGAGTCTAAACCCTTGTCTTGTTCAACACTTACATTGTGTATAGGCCGAAACGCCATCGTCTTTCACAGCGTAATTTATGGCGTCTCTCTCATGATTGCCCACAAAAACTACTCTGTACTGCCTGTATCCATTGTATGGGTATAACTAAGAATACACACTGTTTATATGATTTGTTTTGTTTGCACCACTTTATTCCACTGTATATACTCCTTCACGTGTCACCAGCGCCGTTCACCCCTTCACGAGCACTTGTGCACTGTATAACACAGGTTACATGACATTCAATGTAACACAGTGCCTTTTTGACAGATTAATTATTTATTATTTTTGTCTTTGAATATATGACTAAATATATGAAAGTCTTTCCTCAACCACGTCTCCTGAATTTTAGTCTCTCTGCTTCCCCTTTCCCTTGTTTACAGCAATTGGCTGTGTTCCCTTAGAAACTGCCTTTTAAACAATACCCTTTGAGACACCGTTGAATGTTATAACCAACAGTGAGATGCCAGTCACATCCCAGGACTGGGGGCGGCACCACGCCCCTACCCCCAACAGAGGGCTGCCAGTCATATCCCAGGAGTAGGGGTTCACCACCCCCTGCTCACAACAGTGAGATGCCAGTTACATGCCAGGGGAGGGGGGTTCACCATGCCCCTGTTTCTAACAGTTAGCTGGCAGTCTCGTCCCAGGAGTGGGGCTCAGCCCTCCCTGCTCCCAACAGTCAGATGCCAGTCTCATCCCAGGAGAAGGGGGGGTCACCACGCCCCTGATCCCAACAGTGGGCTGCAGTCACATCCCAGGAAGGGGGGGTTCACCACGCCCGTGTTCCCAACAGGGAGTTGTCAGTCACATCCCAGGAGGGGGTTCAATGCGCCCCTGATCCCAACAGTGAGCTGCAGTCATATCCCAGGACGGGGGTTCACCACGCCCCTGTTCCCAACAGTGAGTTTTCAGTCACATCCCAGGAGGGGGGTTCACCGCACCCCTGCTCCCAACAGCGAGCTGCCAGTCGCATCCCAGGAGCAAGGGTTCACTATGCCCCTGCTCCCAACAGCGAGCTGCCAGTCACATCCCAGGAGTGGCAGGGGGTGAGGGTTCACAACACTCCTCCTTCCAACAGTGAGCTGCCAGGAGCAGGGGTTCACTATGCCGCTGCTTCCAACAGTGAGCTGTTGGTCACATCCCAGGAGTGGCAGGGGTTGGGGGTTCACCACTCCCTTGCTCCCAACAGTGAGATGCCAGTCACAACCCAGGAGTAGGGATTCATCACACCCCTGCTCCCAACAGTGAGCTGTCAGTCACATCACGGGGGGCTCATTACACCACTGCACCCAACAGTGAGCTGCCAGTCACATCCCAAGAGCGGGGGGTTCACCATGCTCTGCTCCCAACAGTGAGCTGCCAGTCACATCACAGGGGCAGGGGTTTTCGACGCCCTTACTTCCAACAGTGAGCTGCCAGTCACATTCCAGGGACAGGGGCTCCCCATACTTCTCCTTCCAACAGTGAGTTGTCAGCCACATCACAGGAGCGGGGGTTTACCACCCCCTGCTCCCAGTATCAACAAATTGAGGGTTGAGGCAAAGCAATCCACACCCGTCAATATACTATGTGGGCAGTAAATAATAGTGCAAAGAACCATGGAGTACACCCCTCTACTCCTAAGCCAGGAAAAAAAATTCCTGATCAAACATCAACACAGTGAGGTTCAGCACATCACAATGTAACATAACATAGCAAACAGTCTTGGTGTGCACATTGAAAAACTCCCAGTTCCCAGTTGTTTCTTTTCGTTCCAAAATGTTCTTTATTAAACTTTTTCGCTAAAATTCATTAGCCATAGCCGACGTGTTTTGTCCCTAAGGGGACTTCTTCAGGGCTATAAGAAAACATATATGCAAACATTTAAAAACAAATTCACTTATATACATTGATGCACCGATATAACTTATATAATACAATAGTACATGTTCGAATTATAACAGAGTCAGCTATATCTATCCAATCATTTAGGTAAGATTCTCAATGGGCATTATTTGGACCCATATTTTAATGGTTAACAAGATGGGGAACATTTATTAATGACTTTATATATTTCTCATTTATATGATTTAATGGTGTGGCCGATGCTGAACATTTCTTGTCAAATACACATGGTGCATTATAATATATTGCTATAATCACATACCTCCACAGCGTGATAAGTAGTTTCCACCAGTAACATTTGTTCTGCAGTCTGGCTTAGGTCCTTTGTTCAAATATTTTATACAATTTGTCTTTACTAGAACAACAGAGTGTGCATCATTTACCAATTTTGCATTAGCGCTATTTACACATAGTTGCTCTTGTTCGCTATTAAAAAGCTCAAGATTTCATTAGCAAATGTAATAAAAACATTTATTTCATGTCTAATATTTTAAATCCACATTACTTATATACATTTCAGGATGTCAAGAATCTAAGGGGCATATTCTCAAAGACTTATCGCCGAGTTAACGGCACTTTATCGCAGCCAAAGTGGTGATAACATTAGCACACCATTCACAAGCTGGTGCTAACAGCCCATAACACCAGTTTAGCAGCGATAGAAGCCTAAAAAAACTTCGCCATTGATGACCCTGGCAACTAACGCAAATGCGATGCAGAGTAGGCGTTCCTGAGCAAAAAGCTGCAAACACACCACTTCTCAACATTCACAACGACCAGCAAGATCGGTGAAGAGAACACAAAACAGGCGATAAGGCGCGTTAGCACCAGGAACCTAACCCCTGCTCTGACCGGGTGTAAAGTCGGACTACAACCTGCAACATGAAAGGGAGCCCAGTCCACAGCCACACCTGAAGGACAACAGATGCCAAGCATCATGCAGCTCGGACACTCAAGAGGGCCACGACACCCACCGCCAACACCCCCGTATCTTATTTATAAAGCGCTCTATCACCTAACAGGCATCCTGGCGCTGACATTGAAAGTGCACGTAAGAGTAATGCTACATGGAAGACTGACAACAGATTATGCTTTGGGGAAGAGAAAGGTTTTTAATCTCTTCCCGAAAGGGAGAAGATCCCTCAGTTGTCTCCGTTCTAGTGGGAGTTTATTCCGTAGTCTTGCGGCAGAGACACTGAAGGCTCTGCCACCGGATTTCATTTTGTTGAATCTCGGTATTTTAACCAATCTGGCCGAGGAGGAGCGAAGGCTTCTCTCAGGTACATACCAGGCAAACTTCCTCTGCATAGCTACTGGTCCAAACCCATGCAGGGCCTTAAAAGCTATGCAGAGGGCTTTGAACTGGATTCTTTTCATTATCGGGAGCCAGTGCAGTTCCGCCAAAGCCAATCAGGAGGAGGAACCTCTGGGCCTCCCCAAGGCTAACTTGGCTGCTGTTGACTGAATCCTCTGGGGCCTATCTATTAGATATCTCGGGGACTCCAACAGCAGCGCATCGCAATAATCCAATCTGCTTAATATAGTGCTTTGTACTACCAGCGCTCGAGCGTAAGTAGGCAGCAGAGGAAAAATCTTCCGATGGATTCTAATGATAGCGAAGCAGCTTCCCACAGTTTTGTTAACCTGTGACTTCAACGTCAGTTTGTTGTTAAACATAATGCCCAGATTTCGTACCTTCTCAACAGGCCTCAGTACAGTAGATGTATCTAGGGGCCAAAAATGTACAGGTATGTATGAGGAAGTAACTGATGCGGGATCCCTGTTGTGCTGCCGCCACCCGGGCCACAATCGGCAATGTGTCACCATGTGACCCAAGTCCCACACCATGAGCAACATGGAAGTTATGGGGAATCACTGACCCTACATTCATCCATACTTCCACACTTGAAAGATCGTGGTCATGACACATCTGTGTGAACATGAATCTTTATTGCACATTCAGTGGAGTGTTGTAGATGGAGCAATACAGGACCATGCAAACCCCACTTTACAGTTGTGGCACGTGGAGGGCCAGCCGGAGTACCTCAGGGAATGACAAGTCCAACGGAAGGGAAAGAGCTCAGTTCGCAGTCTGAATGCTGTGTCACTGGTGACCAGTCAGAATTTGGCAGTCCATGTCAAGGTCAAAGGTGAGTGTCGCAGAGCTTATCGGGGGACAGTGGAAGGTGATGATTCAGAGGGCAGAACCAGGCAGCAACCGTCCAAATGCCGGAGATGACTGCTGCTGTTTTCCTGTTACAAGATGTTCAGATTCATCCGCATCTTCGTCCTGTGCTGTTTCACGAGCCACACGTGTGGGCGGTGGTGTTCTGTCTCCAGCACTCTGTGGCACTGGCACATCAGGGGCCGGGGATGTGGGTGTGGTGGTAGCAGCAGCAGTCATCAGCGCCAGGCCTTGTGGCAGCAATGCCATGAGGAGGGTCTTCAGGTCATTGAGGAACCCAGCTACCACTCGGTGATGGAGCGGACTGTGGGTGTCCGTAAGGGACTGTGAGGTCCCTGATGGGACTCAGACACCCACGTATGGCATCTAGTTTGTCTGCCATGCGGTCGAACCCCACCTGCACCTGTTCAGCCAGCTGCTCCTGGCACACCAACACACGGCGTTGGAAGGCCATGTGGTCTCCGTGGGGGCTCTGGGAGGCAGCCGTGGTGGTGGGTGCTGCCTGCTGTGTGGTCTGTGCAGGGGGTTGGAAGTCCTAATAGCAGCTGGGCTGCCCTGCTCCTGGAGGTGTGAGGTTGTAGATGTGCAGGAACTGTATGATGGCGTAGTTGTCGAAGGTGTCTTGGTCCTCTTCGTCATCAATGAAGAGAGGTTCGGACTGCTCAGCAGGAGGCGTTTTATTCCCCTCTGCAATGTGAAGGGGAGATGCGTTTTAACATTGTGTTCACATGTATAATGACGCATTGTACATATTTACATTCAGACTGCATGACTGTGTACATTGAGACTGTTTGGGAGGAGCTGCCTATTTGATTTGGGACAGTGGACATTCCGACACCATCACGGATGTGTGTTTGTAATTGTACATCATCATCATCATCTCACATTTCCCTGCAATGCCAGATGTGATTGGGCATTTTCAACACTCAAGCGGCACCAGTTGTGTCCTGTGTTCTGTTGTGTGCGTTTTGCGGTTTTTTACCACATTGTAGTCAATGTTGATGTGTCCTGCCTGTTATGTGTGTGCTGCATTTTGGGTGAGTCGGCCCTGCTGCTCTGATTTTACTGCCCCTTCTCCCTTTCACGGGGTGTGCCTTTGACTTCTGCGCTTATAACAGTGCTGAGAGGTTGCATACTTGGGGAGATTGGTCTCTTGGTGGTTTTGGGGTGTCTGGGGCATGATTTGTCTGCAGATGTGCTCTACTTATTTGTGCACGTGTGCCTTTGTGCCCATCTCCCCCCGTCCCAGGTCGTTACTCACCCTGTTGCTGTTGTGTCCGGTCATGTTGAGCAGTGTCCGGTCCCCCAGCACCTGTCACCGTCTCCCCACTGATGACTGTGGACACCAGTTCCTCCATCTCGTCCAGGTCCTCCTGTGGTCCTGGACTGCCACATCTAGTCTGCATTGCTGCCTTCCGGTTGGCTGCATGTTTGTTCTTTGTTTTCTGCTTCAAATCATGCCATTGCCTCTTGACCTCTTCCATTGTCCTCTTCAGCACTCCGACGGCATTCACCTTGTCCAGGATGAACTGCTGTTAGACCTGGCACCTTGGCGTGAGTTTCCCTTCCACTTTTTTGATGGTGTGCCTCAAATGTTTTGCTGGTGTTGTCCGCTCAGGGCACTGCGCCACGGCTAATCCGTGCCGCAGTGCAAGTGCTCCCTAGGTAAAGTGTACCTGTAATTGCTGTTCATGATTGGTTTATTGGATTCACTGTCAGTCCCCAGTAAAGTGCACCAGGGGTGCCAGGGCTTGTGGATGCCAATGCTGCTGGTGGGCTTGCAGCGCTGGTTGCGCCACCCACAGAAAGCAGCCTTGTAAAATGTGTCTAGGGTCTGCCACCGCAGACCCTGCGTGCAGTCTGGGACTGTCGCGCTGACTGCGCAAGTGCCCCCACTTGCCAGTCCCTAAACCTTCCCTTACCTACATATTAGCCACCCCTCTGGTAGGCCCAAGGGTAGGGTGCATTGTAGGCATAAGGTAGGACATGCCCTGATGTGTGTGGCATGTCTTAGTAGTGATTTACAGACATTTTCGTTTTTCACTATTGAAGGCTACCTGCTCTCCATAGGCCAGAATGGGCTGCTGGAGTCGCTACACGCTGTGACCCCAGTGGACTCAGAGAGCATGGTAGAATATCAAGTTTAGTAGCCTGAACTCAGAATAATAAAATACTTCTTGTAGTCAAGTTTATTTTAATATCCTGGGTTTGTAAATACTACTTTTAGAAATTTAGTATTTACTGACCTGGCCATTTCAGTCCGCCTCTGCTGTGTGTGTGTGTTCTGCCTAGCAACAGTAAGGAGCAGGGTTGGGGAATCCCCAGAGACAGGTTGGCTGCCAGGTGGTGGGTAGAGAGATGACACCAGGATGGGTGGGAGGAGTACACCTTGACTCTTGAATAGACCTGTGCTCTGCCACCACAAAGCCGGCTCCGCCCCCTGTGGAGCGGCTGATGTCTCTGCCCTGCTGCTGAAAGGAAAGAGCAGAGTCACCATAACAAAGTGCTCCAGACCTGGACTGGGCCAGGCCCAGGCCCCCTGGCGCTAAGGAACAAAAGAATCACGGTATAAAAGTAGGAGCCTGGCTCCTAAGAAATCAGAATCCGGTTTTACCACAAAGAACCTCTGCCCGACTAGAAGGAGAAGAAGACGCTGGAAGGACTGGCCGGCTGCTTGCCTTGCTGAGAAAGGAGAGGAAGAGACTTACTGAAAAGACTTTGCTGCTTTGTGCTCTAAACATTCTCCAAGGGCTTGATCTGAGCTTGCCCCCTGAACAAAACCCCAGGACCAGTGGGTTCTTTGTGCCTTTGCTCGTCCTGAAACTCGAGCCGTGTGTGTACCCCGCTTGAGGAAGACTGCGCCCCTCATCGCCCCTCCTAGGGCTGTGACACTCGGGAGCCTGCCTGCCTTTGTCCCCCTTGAGAGCCTCGCTCCGACCGGAGTCGCTCTCTACCCCGGGCTAGGCCGCCGGCACCTCTGCCACTGCCTGCTATTGGAGCGCGCTGAAGCGCTATCGCCCCTCCCGCCGGAATTCTGGTCCGACGATCGTGATCCCCGCCGGGTCCCCAGCTGCACGGACCGTGCCCTGTGACCCCGCTTCGCGATCTCGACCTGAGATCAGGCCGCGCCGCCCCCGCTGAGGAGACCCCCGCACTGCCGTGCTGAGGGTCGTGGGCCGCGCCTGCCTGACCACACGCACCTGCTCAAGAGGATCCAAAGATGCCCCCATCACTGCTGAGTCGCACCCTCCCGTGCCGACTCCCAAAAGCAACTACACGTTCTTAAGAATTCCAGTATCGGGCTCGGGGCCCGCAACGCCTTATTTCCCCGTTCGCAGGAGCCGATTTCTGTAAGTACTGGAACCACAAGTAACATTTGCGAGAGACTACAAAGTATCTAAGTTGAACCTGCAAACAAAGAACATTTGCGTGCTTTACAACCTGGTGGCATAGCGAAAACGTTATTGGTCTTGTGATAAGTCTGCTGAGATATATATACCTATTTTTACATAAAGAAGCATATTTTTCTACATATCCAAGTCTGGTGTCCGTTTCTGGGGGGATTGATGTATTTACTGTGTGTGTGATTGTAAGTGCTTAACCAACAACGCCTGAGGAATCGCCTTGGCTGCTCACGCCACGCACCTAGAGGGTGAGCAAGGGTCATTCACAAGGGGTTATCCTGCGCCCTGACATAGAGGAGAGGGTTCCTGCTTGACACAAGGACAACCTTGCGCCAACCAGAGACCCCCGAGTCTAACATTGTTGGCAGCGGCTGGGATTTCGGATTTGCATTTGTAATTTGCATAAAGTGAATTATTAATCACCAGATAGTGAGAGCAGACCAAGTAACGCAGCCACAGGTTTTTATTTTTGAACTGTTGAGACATCGACCATTGCTTCAGCCATGCCTGGCTCACTCCCTGCTGGAAGAGCACTCTCTGTGATTTCGGGAATAGATGAGGTGGATTGGGAGGAACTGGAGGGATACACAGTAGAGCAATTGAAAGGCTACAGTGTAAAAGTCCGAGTTCCCCACGCTGGATTCAAGAGGAAGGTCCAGTACACCAAGGCGTTGAGAGCCTGGAAGGAGTCAAGAGACCCACAGAATGCGGGGGACATCGTTCCACCCGACAACCTTGGGGAGCCCAGCAGAGTCCGGTCGCCAGAGGAGCTGGCAGACAGGGCAGCAGACAGGGCGCATGCAATGGAGATGGCAAAGTTGGCAGGACAAATGGAAATGGAAAAGCAGAAGTTGGCCTTGGAGGCACAACAACGCCAAATGGATCATGATATAAGATTGAAGGAGTTGGAGCTGAAGGCGAAAAGTTTGCACACCGCTCCTTCTGGTGGCAGCACTCCGCCGGTGCAGGTAGAGTCCAAGGTGTACATCCCCAAAGATGTAGTAAAGGAGTATTTTAGAAAGGATGACATAGGGCAGTGGTTTAGAGCCTATGAGGTGGCCATGTCTTCACACCGGGTCCCTGAGAAAGACTGGGGAGCGGGGTTGTGGGGAAGGTTCCTTGCTGAAGGGCGTGACACACTGTTAGATTTACCCTTAGATCTCCAAGCCTCATACCCCCATATGAATGAAGCTTTAATGACCAGGTATGGGTTAACTCCTGAGCTATATAGACAGAGGTTCAGGGAGACTAAGAAGATCCCTGAGAGTACGTATGTGGAGTATGTAACTTTTTTCTGCAGAGCACTGGATGGTTGGGTGAATGGTAGCAAGGTGAGTGATTATCAAGGGCTGCTTGATTTAATTGCATGGGAGCACTTGTCCAGTCAATGTTTTCCTGAGCTACGCCAGCACCTGATTGATAGCAAGCTGTCCAACCCGAGGAAGCTTGCTGAGGAGGCGGACCGCTGGCTCAGCACCAGGGTCCACAAGGGTCAAGTGGGAGACTCCGCCAAAGGTGGGCAGGGTCCCCAGCAGAAGAGTGGGGGGGACAGGGGTAAACAGAAGGGGGTCCAAAAAGGCCCCCAAAGTAATTCCCAAGGGAACCAGCAGAAGGGTTCTCAGCCTCCCCCACCCCCGCAGCAGAACGGGGCCCCGACAGGTAGGCCTGTTCCAAAGGGGCCCTTCAATTGTTACAGGTGTGGTGACCCGGGTCACATTGCCTCTGATCCTAAGTGTCGCCTGTTTGGTAAGACAGCACCCACTGGTGCTCCACCCCGGCAAGTAGCTAATGTTAATTTTGGGGAGGAGGTAGCAGTCCAGGGGGGTTGGGGTCCTGCGCATATGACCCTAGTCTCGCTAGGAGACAGTGAGATGGTCCCTGAAACCTACTTACCCTCTAACACTAAGAAATATGGGCAAGTAGTGACCATCAATGGAAAGAAGGTTGAGGCTCTTAGAGATACAGGAGCCAGCGTGACCTCGGTGAGGCAACACCTGGTGTCTCAAGAGCAGATTGTACCCAATGCCTACTGTAGGGTTGTCAATGCTGACAACATAGAGAGTCGTTGTCCAATGGCTCAAGTTCCCTTTGAGTGGGGGGAGGTCTCTGGTACTCTACAAGTCGCTGTGAGAACTGACATGCCTGTAGACTGTCTGCTAGGGAACGACCTGGAGAGCTCCCCTTGGGAAAAGGTGGAGAAGACCACGCATCTGAGGATGGTGGGTCTACCCGACTGGGCGTGCGTGACCACCCGGTCAATGGCAGCCAGTAGGGGTGTTGAAAGGGTCCTGGAGCCTGAGGGAGAGGTCTAGGAACTGGCCTTAGGGAGAAGGCGCAGGAGGCGCGGGAAACCGGCCCCCGAAGTTCCCACGGCCCAGGAGGAAGCAGACCCTGAGGGGGATGCTCTGGAGCCTACCGGGGAACAGATTGCCGAACTGGGAGACCTGCCTGAGCTGACCCATTGGCAGCAAGAAGGAGGTCCCTCCAGGGAGGAATTCTGCAGGGAGCAGAAAGAATGCCCTTCTCTCGTGGGTATGCGGCAGCAGGCTGCAGACCAGGCCAATGGTGTTCAGGCCAAGACACACTACGTGTACTGGGAAAGTGACCTCCTGTATTCAGAGCCTAAGGCTGCTGAACCTGGGTCAGCCCGTGTGCTGATGGTACCCCAGAAGTTCAGAACCTTCCTACTGGGGCTGGCTCATGATGTGCCTTTAGCAGGACATTTGGGGATGGACAAGACCTATGACAGTCTTGTCACCCACTTTTACTGGCCCCAAATGCACAAGAATTCAGATTCCTACAGCCGAACCTGTCAGACTTGCCAGGCAAGTGGTAAGAGCGGAGGGAAGCACAAGGCTCCTCTGCAGCCCTTTCCCGTGGTCGGTACGCCATTCCAGCGAGTGGGTATTGATATTGTGGGGCCTCTGGACCCCAAGACAGCCCTGGGCAACAGGTTCATCCTGGTCTTGGTGGACCATGCCACCCGGTACCCTGAAGCCATCCCTCTGAGGACAGTGACGGCCCCCGTGGTGGGACGAGCACTGATGGGAATTTTCTCCCAAGTGGGATTCCCTCTAGAGGTGGTGAGCGACAGGGGGACCAATTTCATATCCACATATATGAAATCCCTGTGGAAGGAGTGTGGGGTAACTTACAAGTTCACCACTCCTTACCATCCCCAAGGAAATGGGTTGGTTGAGAGATTCAACCGAACCCTCAAAGGCATGATCATGGGCCTAGACGGTCCAATGAGGCGTAAGTGGGACGTCCTCTTGCCATGCCTGCTCTTCGCTTACCGAGAGGTGCCACAGAAGTCTCTAGGGTTCAGCCCCTTTGAGCTTCTGTATGGTCACCCGGTAAGAGGACCTCTGAGTTTGGTAAAGGAAGGCTGGGAGCAATCTCCCAGGAAACCTCCCCAGAATGTATACAGTTACATGCTGGCCTTCCGAAACCAGACTAGGCGTTTCAGGCAACTTGCTGAGGCAAATCTGGAAGCCAGCCAGGAGGAGATGAAGCGGTGGTACGACCAGAATGCCACTCTGGTAGAGCTTCAACCTGGACAAAAGGTGTGGGTTTTGGCCCCAGTGGAGCCTTGTGCACTTCAGGATAAGTGGACAGGTCCATTTGAGGTTGTGGAGCGCAAAAGTCCTATCACCTACTTGGTGGACATGCAGTCTCCCAGGAACCCTTTGAGGGTCCTACATGTTAACCGCCTTAAGCCCCACTTAGAGAGGACCGAAGTGGGCATGCTGCTGGCCACTGATGATGGAATGGAAGAGGAGACCGAGCCTCTTCCTGACCTCTTAGTAGCTTCTGAGAAAGATGGGTCAGTGGATGGAGTCAACCTCTCACCCACCCTGACGCCCGAACAACAGGAAGATTGCCGCCACTTGCTGGGGCAGTTTCCAGATAGGTTCTCCCTGGTTCCTGGTGTCACAGATTGGTGCGTCCATGATGTGGACACAGGAGACAGCTTACCTGTGAAGCACAAGGCTTACAGGGTAACTGACAGGGTCAGAGCTTGCATCAAGGAGGAGGTCTCCAAAATGCTTGCGCTAGGGGTGGTTGAGTCCTCCAGCAGTCCTTGGTCCAGCCCCGTGGTCTTGGTCCCCAAAGCTGCTGCGCCGGGAGCCACACCCGAACTCCGGTTCTGTGTGGACTACAGAGGACTCAATTCAGTAACTAAGACTGACGCGCACCCCATCCCCAGAGCTGATGAGCTCATTGATCGGCTGGGGGCTGCCCGGTTCCTCAGCACGTTTGATTTAACGTCTGGGTACTGGCAGATCGCCTTGACCGATGGGGCCAAAGAGAGGTCAGCATTCTCTACACCAGATGGGCACTTCCAGTTCCGGGTCATGCCATTTGGAATGAAGAATGCCCCTGCCACCTTTCAGAGGTTGGTCGACCAGGTACTGGTTGGGGTGGATGCGTTCAGTGCCGCCTACCTGGATGACATCACAGTGTTCAGTGCCACCTGGCCCGAACACCTGCGCCACCTCTGGGAAGTGTTGATGGCTCTGCGCCGAGCAGGCCTCACGATCAAGGCAAGCAAGTGCCAGATCGGGCAGGGTTCAGTGGTGTACTTGGGACACCAAGTGGGGAGTGGCAAGGTGGCACCCTTGCAACCCAAAATTGAGACCATCCTGGCTTGGGAGCCCCCCAAGACGCAGACCGCAGTGAGGGCCTTCCTGGGGCTCACTGGGTACTACAGGAGGTTTGTCAAGGGCTATGGAACCATTGTTGCCCCCTTGACAGAGCTGACTTCCAAGAAGCAGCCCAGGAACGTGATCTGGACTGACACCTGTCAGAAAGCTTTCGACACCCTGAAGACTGCCATGTGCACGGCGCCCGTGCTCTTGGCCCCTGACTTCTCCAAGGAATTCCTAGTGCAGACAGACGCTTCAGAGCATGGTGTAGGGGCTGTTCTCTCACAGATGACTGAGGAGGGCTGGGACCAACCCGTAGCCTTCATCAGTAGGAGGTTACTCCCACGGGAAAGTAGGTGGAGTGCAATTGAGCGAGAAGCATTTGCTGTGGTCTGGGCGCTGAAGAAGCTAAGCCCCTGTAGGAAGGTGGATATCTGACTATGGTTACCCCCAACTTTTTGCCTAGTGTCTAGCTGGTTTTTCGACTTAGTTGGCCTGAGATCCTGCCATTCAGGGTCTCAGGCTGTCTGCTCTCTCTTTAAAATGGATTCCATGTACCCTAGGTACATTCCCAATTGGTAAGGATCACCTTATTGGACCCTGTACAGTGTACCCTAGGTACCCAGGGCATAGGTGTACCCTAGGCCTCCCAGGGGCTGCAGCATGTATTATGCCACCCCTGGTCTGGCCTTCCAATCAGACACAACTGGCTGATCACTCAGCTGGGGCAAGGTCGTGTAATCACCCCTTGCTTAGGTGTAGTATTCCTATACCTACCTTATATATAGACACATGTGTACCTATCAGTCACTCCTATGGCAGGCCTTAACAATCCTGGAGGCAGAGTGCTTGGTAACATGTGAGATGGTGCTCTAGCATGAGCTGAGCCTGTCTGCAGCTTTCGGAACCATGTCCTTATAGCTGTTCTATGATATAGCCTACCATATACTCTTAAAGTGCCTTATAATCTTAAACGGTTATGGTAACTATGGTTGGGCTGTATCAAAACATGTCGTGTAAGGTGTCTAACACTTTGGAATAATACCCCCATACCATTTCTGGTGATGAGGATATTATTCCTCCCTTCTAGAGGGAGAGACATGTTAAAATCATACTTTGCTGTGTAACCTCTGACCAAAGCCTCAGCATCACAAAATGGATGCTGCTGCCACGACACAAGTCTGACCTCCTGCAGCTGGGAGTGATCCCAGCCAGGGAGGCCTGGACAATAGGTTTCCTGCTTGGGGAGGTGCTAGCACCTCCCCAGACAGCCTTTAGTGTATTGGGGCAGGGTGGGCTGAAAGGAATGAGACATGCCTGGGGCACACAAGGTGTTCCTTGCATAGTCCAGTTCAAACCGGTGCTGGGGCACTCCAGCCCCAGCTCTGGCGCGAAACTGGACAAAGGGAAGTGGGTGTAACCACCCCCTCCCAGGTCCCACCCATAAGGCGTGACCTAGCAGGTAGTCCCAGCCCCCCAGATTAGTATAAGAGTGGGAGTTGGGCCTCAAGACTTGAGATTATCCTGAACCTGCAAAACTGAACAGAAACTCTGGACCTTCGACATTCGACGAAAGAAGAAGACTGAAGAATCTCCCTTGTAGCCAAGGAGTGGCTACCCTGTGCAAACAGGCACCATCAAGTGACTACCCTTTGCTTTGTGAAACGTTCGACGAGGAACCGACTGCAGAGCCCGACCAGAGCCTTGATTTCCAGACTTCTCCGACCCTCATCCACATCTGCAGCAGAGCTGAGATCCGTGGAGGCGACGAGCGACGTGGGACCGGCTACCTGGGAAAAGTGGCTAGTAACTTACCGCGCAGCTTCTGAGGTACCCTCGAAGTTGTGCACCGGGGATTGAGAAGCCCCAACCCCGAGCACCATCTGCACCGAAGACCAGCCCCCCACACTCCACGAGTCCTGCGTGGGGCCCTTCAGCATTTTCCTGCTTGCCGCGTCTGTCCGGTTGCTTGCCCGCTGGCTAGTGGCCTTTGTGACGACGCTCCCTAAAATCTTCTGCGCTGGTTTGGCTCCTCCAGACTGGCTCCCGCTTCTCTGCAAAGAAGAAGCACCCCAGACCTTCCTGGTCTGCACCAGAAGCAAGTCCCTTGTTCTTCGTGGGTTCCGCTTGCCAAGGCTTGGTGAGTCCTAGTCCAACTTCGACGCCGCCGACAGCAAGAGCCTTCGTGGGACAGCTCGCCTCCTGGTCCTGGTCGTCCTCGACGCTTCCTGGTCCTCCTGGCTCCAGCGACAAGCTTCACCTTCCCCTGCAACTCTTCACGACATCGCCTGGTTCCTTCCTGGTTCCACGTGGTCACTGGCTAGTGACCTTGACTCTGTCCCCTCTGCTTGCAGGTTTCTTCTCTTCTTGATCCCAGGCTTGGGATCCACCGGACACTCTCCCCTGACTGCCTGTCAGCATCTTTCTTCAGGCATCCATAGGAGTCGACGACGAAAACGACGCATCTTCACCCCTATGCACCCGCAGCCTGTGGGCTAGGTAACTTGGGTACTCCGGTGCTCATCAGGATAGTGACTATCCTAGTGTCTAGTTTTCAAGTCTCAACTTCCTAGCTACTCCGGAAGTGTCCTAAATCTATCTATTTCTAAACTGTAACATTGCTATTGACTTTTACGCATTACGCGTGAGTGTTTCCACTCTGCACACGAATCCCGTGGGCCTCCCACTCCCTAACTAACGCTAGTGTAGTGTAGCCCCAGCGATTCCCTAGGCCTAGGCCTATTCTATTTCCGTGACAGTGGTTCTTATACCACTTATTTAGTATATGGTTTGCGTGGCCCCTAGGGCCTAACTGTATTACTTACCTGTGTGACTTACTGTATGCATTAATAAGACTGTGTTGTACTTACCTCTAAACTCATAAAGAGTGCTGAGGGTTTGCTTAGAATAAATACACTTTATTTTATATATATATATCTGTTGTGGTGTCCTTTCATTTGGTATTCAAGGGATTATATATGGTATCACAGCTGGCTTCACATGCCATTCAGAGTTTAGCCTAAGACTGCTCTTGTCCATGCTACCACTAGGATAGCTGGTCTATAAGGTTGACTTTACAACCAATCACCATAAGGGTATTTGGACTGATATAAGGTGTACACTATAACTAGTGACATCATACATCAGGCCAACTTCTCACATTGGTGAGCAGCGGTTGGGATCTGAGCTTGCTGTTGTAATACCATTGTAATCTTGAGATACTAAATTGAAAGATCACACAGATATTGTCTAGGTACATATAACATAGATTAT
Organism: Triturus cristatus; assembly: GCF_964204655.1. Lineage (NCBI taxonomy): Eukaryota > Metazoa > Chordata > Amphibia > Caudata > Salamandridae > Triturus > Triturus cristatus. The sequence continues at coordinate 1,695,038,495 of NC_140591.1, forward strand.
TATACTTAAGTCCTACTGGACTTTGTAGTTGTAGGTTGAAGGGAATAACACACCCTGACTACAACTACTAGAAAGGTTTAGTAGAAACAACTAGTGTAGGTAGGTGCACACACCACACCCTCACTAGATCATGCCTCTGGGAGAAGATCAAGTAGATGCTCTCTCAGGAGGGGCAGGTCTGCAGAAGACCCCCTCTAGGTATGATACCTTAACATTCCAGGAGATGAGACAATTGTGTACCTCCAGAGGAATAAAACAGGGTGCAAACCCTACCCTTAGACAGCTAGTGGAGCTTCTGGAGGCCTATGATGCTGAAAGAGCTGCCAGGGATGGTGCCATAGCTGTAGATAGGGGTCTACCCACCACAGATGAGTCAGATGGGACTTCAGAGGAAGAGGTAGACAGCCAGGGCCAAGTAGGAAGACTTAGCCAGGCTAACCTAAGTTTACATGGGAGTTTGCATGGGGTCCCCCCATACAGACCCCCAAGTAGGCTTTCACAGAGAAGCAGGAGGGACAGATCCCCTTCAAGGGAATCCATCCACTCCCATGTTTCTAGCATCTCCAATGCTTCCTCTCACAGGGGAATGACTTCACCTGAGAGAAAGGAGCATAAAGCCAGAATGAGGGAAGCTAATCTGAGGATTCAGAGGGAAGAAATTGCCCTCGCCAAAGAGAAGCTTGCTCTGGCTAGAGAGCAAAAATTGTGTGGGTCAGAACCCACTGGTGGCAGCAACATTCCTAGAGATAGGGATAGGTCTTATGACCATAGAAACCTAAGCAAGATAGTCCCCCCATATCAGAATGGGGATGACATCCACAAATGGATGACTGCTTTGGAGAGGGCCTGCAAAGTACAGCAGGTACCCCAAAGTCAGTGGGCAGCTATCTTGTGGCTCTCCTTTTCTGACAAGGGTAGAGACAAGCTCCTCACAGTCAGTGATGAGGATGCAAACAATTACAAAGTCCTGAAGAGTGCTCTGATAGATGGGTTTGGCTTAACCACTGAGCAATATAGGTTGTTGTTCAGAGACACCCAGAAGACACAGACACAGGACTGGTCTGATTTTGTGGATTGTGCCACTAAGGCTTTGGAAGGTTGGTTAACTGGCAGCAAGGTGCAGGACTATACAGGATTGTACAACTTGATTATGAGGGAGCAGATCCTTAGTAATTGTCAGAACCAGCTCCTCCATCAACACCTGGTAGACTCAGATTTGACCTCTCCCCAAGAATTGGGAAAGAGGGCAGATAAATGGGTCAGGACCAGGATTAGGCCTAAAAATCAGGGTGGTGACCAAAAGAAAGATACCACCAAGCCTCAAGAGAAGGGTGGGGATAAAGCAAAAGAGAAATCTACCTCAGGGCCCCAAAACTCCACACAGGGTGGTGGGTCCCAAGCTCCCTCCTCTTCCACAGTTAAAAAGCCTTACTGCCATGTGTGTAAAACACCTGGGCATTGGAAAACTGACAGCAGTTGTCCACAGGCTAAAAACAAAACTGTTCCTCCAACTACTCCTGTCACACCACCTATTACTGTCAGCAGTAATCCCCCAGGTGGTGGGAGTGCCCCCAAAAATTTGGTTGGGTTTTCTTGGGGAACACAGGGGGATCCTGGCTTAGCCAATTCCCCTGCAGCAGCTACTCTTGTCTGTGATGGTGGCATGGGGTTTGCCAACTTCACTGCCTGTCCCAACACTTTGGGTAGGTACAGACAGGAACCCTACATCAATGGTAGAAAAGCTGAGGCCTACAGAGACACTGGAGCTAGCATCACTATGGTGGCCCATAGGCTAGTTCCCTCTGAGCAGCTTTTGCCTGGTTTCTCATACCAGGTAACTAACATTGATGGCAAACAGAACAGTCATCCCATGGCAGAGGTATGTCTCAGCTGGGGAGGTGTCACTGGCCCTAAAAGGGTGGCAGTGTCTCCAACCTTGCCTGTGGACTGCTTGCTGGGGAATGACTTAGAACTCTCAGCTTGGGCTGGAGTTGAACAAGACACCCATTCCAAAATGGTAGGCCTTTCCAAAAAGGGTAGTGGGGTTGTGCCAGTCACAATCCCTGTCCAAGTAGCTTTCCTCCCTGAAAAGGTTGGAAGGGCAGTGGTAGCCACAGCCCAGGCACAGACAGACTTCCCTGTAGGGACTGACAGAGCTGTGACAGTCACAGCTCAAACCCAAACTGAGTGCCTTCCCGAAAAGGTTGGCAAGGCTGTAATGGTCTCAGCCCACACTCAGACTGATATAGGTGTAGTGAAGCCTGAAACAATGGATCACTCCACACAGACAGAGAGTAGTGGGGAGGAAGAAAAGTCTCCCTCCCCCCAGACATTAGGAAAAGGTCAGCCTCCTCAGGGATCTGACCCCACCCCTTGTGAAGGAACTGCCCCAGAGGTAGCCAGGCCTGGCCTGGCAGAGCCTCTGATGTCAGTGGCCCCTTCCAAGGTGGGACCCAGTCTGGTGCAGGTAGCCTGCCTCTCTCTACCCTGCCTCAGTCAGCCCAGGGCTGCAGAGGTCAGGGAGGCCAGTGGACCCCAAGAGGGCCCCTGTCCACAAGAACCCCCCCTTCAAAAGAATGAGGATTGCCTGGTTAGTTGCCCTAGCCAGGTGATGGGTAAAAACATTCCTGAGGGATCCCCTTCACAGGTAGTTAGGGACCTCCCCCAGAGGGATTCTGTTGGGCACAGGCAAACCTGGGACCTTAGGGCCCCAAACCTGACCTGTCCCTCCAGTAAGCCCACAAAAGGGACCCAGCCTCCAGCTTTAGGTAGCCAGAGGCTGACCCTGAGAGCACAGTGCAACTCAGTTAGAGAAAGAAAGGCATCCATGGTGGAGGATGATTGGAGGAAGCTGAGGCCTCACTTTGAGGACACTCACTTCAGTACTCCATCTCAACACCAGCCTTTTTCTTTGCAAAGACACACCAAAGGTAGAGATTCCCTATGGTGGAGACCCTATGATATCTTTAGGATGAGGGATTGCTTAGTGGACCATGAGACAGGGGGTAACCATGCCAGTGCTGGTTCTTCCTTATATGGCCACTCAGGCAATAGAGGCTTACCTTGTAAAGGCCAGCCTTATCTCCTTTCGTTTGGGGGGGGGGTTGTGTAGGAAGGTGGATATCTGACTATGGTTACCCCCAACTTTTTGCCTAGTGTCTAGCTGGTTTTTCGACTTAGTTGGCCTGAGATCCTGCCATTCAGGGTCTCAGGCTGTCTGCTCTCTCTTTAAAATGGATTCCATGTACCCTAGGTACATTCCCAATTGGTAAGGATCACCTTATTGGACCCTGTACAGTGTACCCTAGGTACCCAGGGCATAGGTGTACCCTAGGCCTCCCAGGGGCTGCAGCATGTATTATGCCACCCCTGGTCTGGCCTTCCAATCAGACACAACTGGCTGATCACTCAGCTGGGGCAAGGTCGTGTAATCACCCCTTGCTTAGGTGTAGTATTCCTATACCTACCTTATATATAGACACATGTGTACCTATCAGTCACTCCTATGGCAGGCCTTAACAATCCTGGAGGCAGAGTGCTTGGTAACATGTGAGATGGTGCTCTAGCATGAGCTGAGCCTGTCTGCAGCTTTCGGAACCATGTCCTTATAGCTGTTCTATGATATAGCCTACCATATACTCTTAAAGTGCCTTATAATCTTAAACGGTTATGGTAACTATGGTTGGGCTGTATCAAAACATGTCGTGTAAGGTGTCTAACACTTTGGAATAATACCCCCATACCATTTCTGGTGATGAGGATATTATTCCTCCCTTCTAGAGGGAGAGACATGTTAAAATCATACTTTGCTGTGTAACCTCTGACCAAAGCCTCAGCATCACAAAATGGATGCTGCTGCCACGACACAAGTCTGACCTCCTGCAGCTGGGAGTGATCCCAGCCAGGGAGGCCTGGACAATAGGTTTCCTGCTTGGGGAGGTGCTAGCACCTCCCCAGACAGCCTTTAGTGTATTGGGGCAGGGTGGGCTGAAAGGAATGAGACATGCCTGGGGCACACAAGGTGTTCCTTGCATAGTCCAGTTCAAACCGGTGCTGGGGCACTCCAGCCCCAGCTCTGGCGCGAAACTGGACAAAGGGAAGTGGGTGTAACCACCCCCTCCCAGGTCCCACCCATAAGGCGTGACCTAGCAGGTAGTCCCAGCCCCCCAGATTAGTATAAGAGTGGGAGTTGGGCCTCAAGACTTGAGATTATCCTGAACCTGCAAAACTGAACAGAAACTCTGGACCTTCGACATTCGACGAAAGAAGAAGACTGAAGAATCTCCCTTGTAGCCAAGGAGTGGCTACCCTGTGCAAACAGGCACCATCAAGTGACTACCCTTTGCTTTGTGAAACGTTCGACGAGGAACCGACTGCAGAGCCCGACCAGAGCCTTGATTTCCAGACTTCTCCGACCCTCATCCACATCTGCAGCAGAGCTGAGATCCGTGGAGGCGACGAGCGACGTGGGACCGGCTACCTGGGAAAAGTGGCTAGTAACTTACCGCGCAGCTTCTGAGGTACCCTCGAAGTTGTGCACCGGGGATTGAGAAGCCCCAACCCCGAGCACCATCTGCACCGAAGACCAGCCCCCCACACTCCACGAGTCCTGCGTGGGGCCCTTCAGCATTTTCCTGCTTGCCGCGTCTGTCCGGTTGCTTGCCCGCTGGCTAGTGGCCTTTGTGACGACGCTCCCTAAAATCTTCTGCGCTGGTTTGGCTCCTCCAGACTGGCTCCCGCTTCTCTGCAAAGAAGAAGCACCCCAGACCTTCCTGGTCTGCACCAGAAGCAAGTCCCTTGTTCTTCGTGGGTTCCGCTTGCCAAGGCTTGGTGAGTCCTAGTCCAACTTCGACGCCGCCGACAGCAAGAGCCTTCGTGGGACAGCTCGCCTCCTGGTCCTGGTCGTCCTCGACGCTTCCTGGTCCTCCTGGCTCCAGCGACAAGCTTCACCTTCCCCTGCAACTCTTCACGACATCGCCTGGTTCCTTCCTGGTTCCACGTGGTCACTGGCTAGTGACCTTGACTCTGTCCCCTCTGCTTGCAGGTTTCTTCTCTTCTTGATCCCAGGCTTGGGATCCACCGGACACTCTCCCCTGACTGCCTGTCAGCATCTTTCTTCAGGCATCCATAGGAGTCGACGACGAAAACGACGCATCTTCACCCCTATGCACCCGCAGCCTGTGGGCTAGGTAACTTGGGTACTCCGGTGCTCATCAGGATAGTGACTATCCTAGTGTCTAGTTTTCAAGTCTCAACTTCCTAGCTACTCCGGAAGTGTCCTAAATCTATCTATTTCTAAACTGTAACATTGCTATTGACTTTTACGCATTACGCGTGAGTGTTTCCACTCTGCACACGAATCCCGTGGGCCTCCCACTCCCTAACTAACGCTAGTGTAGTGTAGCCCCAGCGATTCCCTAGGCCTAGGCCTATTCTATTTCCGTGACAGTGGTTCTTATACCACTTATTTAGTATATGGTTTGCGTGGCCCCTAGGGCCTAACTGTATTACTTACCTGTGTGACTTACTGTATGCATTAATAAGACTGTGTTGTACTTACCTCTAAACTCATAAAGAGTGCTGAGGGTTTGCTTAGAATAAATACACTTTATTTTATATATATATATCTGTTGTGGTGTCCTTTCATTTGGTATTCAAGGGATTATATATGGTATCACAGCTGGCTTCACATGCCATTCAGAGTTTAGCCTAAGACTGCTCTTGTCCATGCTACCACTAGGATAGCTGGTCTATAAGGTTGACTTTACAACCAATCACCATAAGGGTATTTGGACTGATATAAGGTGTACACTATAACTAGTGACATCATACATCAGGCCAACTTCTCACAGCCCCTACTTGTTTGGGTCTCACTTCCGGGTTCAGACGGACCACAGGCCCCTCAGATGGTTGATGCAAATGAGGGGTGAGAACCCAAAGCTGTTGAGGTGGTCCATCTCCCTACAGGGTATGGATTTCACGGTGGAACACCGTCCTGGTACAGATCACGCCAACGCTGACGGTCTGTCCAGGTATTTCCGCCTTAGTGACGAGGAACCCCCTGGGCAAGGGTAGTTCTCCCCACATTTCAGCTGGAGGGGACACGTGTTAGACCTGGCACCTTGGCGTGAGTTTCCCTTCCACTTTTTTGATGGTGTGCCTCAAATGTTTTGCTGGTGTTGTCCGCTCAGGGCACTGCGCCACGGCTAATCCGTGCCGCAGTGCAAGTGCTACCTAGGTAAAGTGTACCTGTAATTGATGTTCATGATTGGTTTATTGGATTTACTGTCAGTCCCCAGTAAAGTGCACCGGGGTGCCAGGGCTTGTGGATGCCAATGCTGCTGGTGGGCTTGCAGCGTTGGTTGCGCCACCCACAGAAAGCGACCTTGTAAAATGTGTCTAGGGTCTGCCACCGCAGACCCTGCGTGCAGTCTGGGACTGCCGCGCTGACTGCGCAAGTGCCCCCACTTGCCAGTCCCTAAACCTTCCCTTATCTACATATTAGCCACCCCTCTGGTAGGCCCAAGGGCAGGGTGCATTGTAGGCATAAGGTAGGACATGCCCTGATGTGTGTGGCATGTCTTAGTAGTGAATTACAGCCATTTTCGGTTTTCACTATTGAAGGCTACCTGCTCTCCATAGGCCAGAATGGGCTGCTGGAGTCACTACACGCTGTGACCCCAGTGGACTCATAGAGCATGGTAGAATATCAAGTTTAGTATGCCTGAACTCAGAATAATAAAATACTTCTTGTAGTCAAGTTTATTTTAATATCCTGGGTTTGTAAATACTACTTTTAGAAAGTTAGTATTTACTGACCTGGCCATTTCAGTCCGCCTCTGCTGTGTGTGTGTGTTCTGCCTAGCAACAGTAAGGAGCAGGGTTGGGGAATCCCCAGAGACAGGCTGGCTGCCAGGTGGTGGGTAGAGAGATGACACCAGGATGGGTGGGAGGAGTACACCTTGACTCTTGAATAGACCTATGCTCTGCCACCACAAAGCCGGCGCCGCCCCCTGTGGGGCGGCTGATGTCACTGCCCTGCTGCTGAAAGGAAAGAGCAGAGTCACCATAACAAAGTGCTCCAGAACTGGACTGGGCCAGGCCCAGGCCCCCTGGCGCTAAGGAACAAAAGAATCACGGTATAAAAGTAGGAGCCTGGCTCCTAAGAAATCAGAATCCTGTTTTACCACAAAGAACCTCTGCCAGACTAGAAGGAGAAGAAGACGCTGGAAGGACTGGCCGGCTGCTTGCCTTGCTGAGAAAGGAGAGGAAGAGACTTACTGAAAAGACTTTGCTGCTTTGTGCTCTAAACATTCTCCAAGGGCTTGATCTGAGCATGCCCCCTGAACAGAACCCCAGGACCAGTGGGTTCTTTGTGCCTTTGCTCGTCCTGAAACTCGAGCCGTGTGTGTACCCCGCTTGAGGAAGACTGCACCCCTCATCGCCCCTCCTAGGGCTGTGACACTCGGGAGCCTGCCTGCTTTTGCCCCCCTTGAGAGCCTCGCTCCGACCGGAGTCGCTCTCTACCCCGGGCTAGGCCGCCGGCACCTCTGCCACCGCCTGCTATTGGAGCGCGCTGAAGCGCTATCGCCCCTCCCGCCGGAATTCTGGTCCGACGATCGTGATCCCCGCCGGGTCCCCAGCTGCACGGACCGTGCCCTGTGACCCCGCTTCGCGATCTCGACCTGAGATCAGGCCGCGCCGCCCCCGCTGAGGAGACCCCCGCACTGCCGTGCTGAGGGTCGTGGGCCGCGCCTGCCTGACTACACGCACCTGCTCAAGAGGATCCAAAGGTGCCCCCATCACTGCTGAGTCGCACCCTCCCGTGCCGACTCCCAAAAGCAACTACACGTTCTTAAGAATTCCAGTATCGGGCTCGGGGCCCGCAACGCCTTATTTCCCCGTTCGCAGGAGCCGATTTCTGTAAGTACTGGAACCACAAGTAACATTTGCGAGAGACTACAAAGTATCTAAGTTGAACCTGCAAACAAAGAACATTTGCCTGCTTTACAACCTGGTGGCATAGCGAAAACGTTATTGGTCTTGTGATAAGTCTGCTGAGATATATATACCTATTTTTACATAAAAAAGCGTTTTTTTCGACATATCCAAGTCTGGTGTCCGTTTCTGGGGGGATTGATGTATTTACTGTGTGTGTGATTGTAAGTGCTTAACCTTCAACGCCTGAGGAATCGCCTTGGCTGCTCACGCCACGCACCTAGAGGGTGAGCAAGGGTCATTCACAAGGGGTTATCCTGCGCCCTCACATAGAGGAGAGGGTTCCTGCTTGACACAAGGACAACCTTGCGCCAATCAGAGATCCCCGAATCTAACAACTGCCATATTCCATTTTTAGTTGCCGATGACACAGTGGAGGTGACGTACAGTTTTTGATGGTGTTCTACCTTCTCCGTTATCAGGATCCTGTTTTCCTGCGGACTGAACCGCTTCTTCCTACTCTTCTTGTCCTTGCCCTTCCCTGACCCAAGGTCCCAGGCTGGTCCTCCGGGGGGCTTGTGAGGTTCTGGTTGTCCCCTGGACTTGCTCTGGCTGCGTCCATAGTGCTTCGTTGTGTGTTTTTTTTTTTCTCCCACTTTTGTAGATGTTTTTCCCACCTGAGGTGTGTGGATTGCATGCCTGGGGAGGATTGTCGCAGATTTTTTTTCCACGGTTGGGCCCATCGCAACTTCTTTTGCGTTGGGGTTAGTTTTTTTATTGCCGTGCCGGAGCCTTTTACGCAGTCATTTTAGGTGTTATCGTGGGACTATTGCATGGTACCGCCGTGTTGTGAATTGTACGTTAACACTGTTATTTTCCCGCAATGCACTCTGATATGCAGAGTTGCGATAAGTAACTATTGTGATTTTTAACACACGTTATTGTCAGTATCCCCCTATATATGTTTATCCTTTTTTGTAACCTATTTAAATACCATATATTGTCTAAGACAGAAAAGTGTGCATCATTTACCGATCTAACATAAGTGCTATTTACACATGTTTGTTATTAATGTCAATAAAAAGCACACAAAAACACTATCATGTATTTTCAAGATTATTTCAAGCCTGATAGTTTTGTTCAATCTCCAAATGTATTTATCTTTCATTTGCAATTGTGTCCGGGACAAAATTGCCAAATGTGCATATATGAGTGCGCATTATTAGAATACCCGGGGCTTTGGGATCGTTACGCGGTCCCATTTACTGACAGTGCTTCATCTTTAAAGATGTTGATTAAAGTAACTGGTTAACTATGCTACAATGTAATTTAAACAAAACGGAGGTATATAATGTCCGCGTTTGATCTGGAAAGTGAAAAGAGACCGCACTGTTTCGTTTTTCTCGCTAACACAGACGGGCCATTTTTAAAAGTAGAGAGCTGACTCACTTCAATAGTATTTAGAGGTCTGCCCAATAAACATTAGTATTGTCGACTCGTGCACTTCGACTCACCATTTGCTAGGCTCGATAACCGGTGGCACGTGCATGCGTCAGATTCACGGTATGGCAACCGAGCAGCTTTTGGCGGGCATGTGTATACTATGATTCTTTGGCAGGACGGAGGCCCATCAGATAGGAGAGGAATGAAAAGAGTGCCACTTAACTGTCGAGCAGTGAAGAAAGAAGAAGCGGAAGGGACGTCATGGCAATATGTGTGGTGGACTGTCACAAGAGTGGACTGTTGTTACCATAGAGACTACCCCTTTGGTTCATGGGATTTGTAGACTTTGGTGTTTATTGTGTTTCTTTTAACCTGCTATGCAAAATAAAGTGACAGAAGATATGCATAATCCTCGCCTCCTAGTCCTTAATAGAATTGAAACTTTCCTTCTCGTAAGCTAGGACATTTTTCATTCAGAGATGTAAACACCTGAGACTGTAGACATCGACAACGCCCAAGTCGAGCGTGTCAAAGTTGTGTAAACCAGACGCCATCTTGGAGTGGATGTCGCTCCTTCACTCATAGAGGCACATGATAATAGAAACATCTATGCACAAATCGTGCCGCTTAAAAATATGGGCAGAACTTAACAGCATCCTTCTTTCGAAAGGATATTTTTCAAAGTATTAGTTTAAACGCCCAATCTTGTTATACAATTTAAACGGCACCGTTTGATTAGATAAAGTCGATCCCGTTTTGTATTACGAGTCTGGTTCAATTCCATCCAGATTATAATTAAAAATGCTTATAGTCATGTGCCTTCAACATTTATTAAATGATCATAATATGCGTTTGCTTCCAATTTAAAAAAACAACACAATATATTTCAATAAATTCTGTATGTATCTTAAACATAAAATGGGCAATCACCCCCCTGCTCCCAACATTGAGCTGTCAGTCACATCCCAGAAGGGGGGGGGGTGTAAAGGGGGAGGTGGGGGAGGGCAGTTCCTCAGGCCCTTGATCCTAACAGTGAGCTGCCAGTCAAATCCCAGGAGCGGAGGGGGGGTTTCATCATGATGCAGGGGAGTTTACCAGTTCTACACTTTCATACACACAACAACCATTTGGGCCCATATACATTCATACACACACTGAGCTGGCAAATATCCACTGGCCATCAATTTTATTTTACCCTAGGAAACCTTTACACCAGTATTCTTACCATTCCGGTCGTTCGATAAGATCTAGTAGTAGATTAGAACAGGGAGGAAAGACAATAATGCATTTAACTTAAATTTAAAGAACCACAGACTCAGAGGGAGTTTTAAAAGTTTATCTGAATTAATAATTTTGGGGCATATTATCAAGCATGGTGCAGAGAATTCCAATAGAAGCCCATGTTGACACCAGAACATGGGCTTCTATGGGAATTCCCATGGGCATATTGTCAAGCCCATTACACTAGAAGAGGCCACCTTCCCTGTTCTGAACCTGTCCTGAATCCTTGATACTCTGATGTCGGGGTCCTCAGACCATTCTAGGTAAATATAGTTCTGTGGGTTTGTGCTTCGTATTTGCTCTCTGTTCTTTCTCTCCTCAGGTACTGTCATCATATGAGATTATTTAATGTGAATTGAATTTATAAACTAATTGAACTTTTAACGCCGTTTCTTGATAATATGCCCCTTCGTGAGTCAAATCAAAATACACATGGATACAGCAAGATTCTCCATCAGGAATAAAAGGCTGTAAGAAAAGGAGTTCTGAGCATAAGAAGACGTAATTGACAACTGTTCAGCGACTCAAATGGAGCCCCCATCAAGAATAACCCACAGAAGAGTAACGAACGGTGGAAGGGTAGAGATTAACCAAACCTTTTAAGAAACATATCACAATGGGTGACGTAAGCCGGGAGGGCTGCTCTGGAAACAAAAGAAACACCAACAATGCAGCCATGTACCTCTTCCCAGAGCCAGCCGCACAGTCCTGCTGGGCCCACAAAAGCGCAAAGTGAAGAATCGCAGAAAGATGGACTTTCAAAGGGTCCCCTTTCTGCTCTTCTAAAAGATACGGCGCATTCCTGCCGTCTCCGTTTCAAGCATCGCACCAAGCTGTCAAGCTGCGTTGTGTGAGAAAATTATAAATATGACCCAAACTCAGCAAAAGTGAAGACCTTCAAACTGTCTGAAGCTACAAATGGCTCTTGTTCTAAGACATCATCAACATGTCACCCAGATACACTATCACTCAAATCCGCCAAGTACTGAACAAAGCTCCCTCTTGCTTCAGGAGCCTTGCACAGCACCTGCAGCAGATGATAAACTGCACTGAAGATATGTGAAGTGGAATCTTTCCTGAGTCCAACAAAACTGTAGAACACACCTGTGACTCAGATGGATTGAAACAAACAAAAATGCATGTTTCAAATCCATTTTACACATCCAGGACATCTCTGAGGAATGTACCCCTTCCATCTTGAAGTGTGTGTAGAGTATGAAACCATTCAACAACCTTGGGTTTATCAGCAGAAAAAAACTCAGGGGCATATCATCAAGGGCTGGTGACAAAATTATTGCCGCTTTTGCGGCCGTTTTCGGCAGAAAAACGGCGATAATTATATTGCATTATTTGCGTGTTTCCTTGTTTCAGCTCCCATTTTGTTCACGCCTCGCTTTGCATCTCTAATGAGATGCAAAGGAGGCATGCCTGACGAAACATCATGGGAAAATATCGCTACCCCAGCTTCGTGATATCATCAACGAGGGGTAGCGATATTTTAAATCCCGTTAACTATGCCTTAACGCAGGAATTTAACATTTAACATAGCTAACATGGGAGGGTCGTATCTCCACGGCTATCTCCGTTTTGGGGGCAACATCGCTGGTTTTCCAGCGATGTTGGCCCATTTCCCTGGAATATTATCGCCCTGGAGTAACGCGTTGTTAATAACGCGTTACCAGGGCAATAAATTCCTGCGATAGACGGCATAAATAAACAAGCGCTAAGCGTGCTTTGCGTTTATTTATCGCCGTCCTAGTAAATATGCCCCTACGTTTCCATTCTTCACCAGAAACAGGCTGCTTAGAAACCGCTTCACTCAATCCTGTGCCCTTTCTGTAGCCCCTGCATTGGTAATTCTGTGACATCTCTGACACCAAACCCCTCTCTGCTTCGGAAAAAACCTTTGTGCAAGGTGGTACTGATTAGATTTGGTGAGTGTAGAATTATATCTCATAAACCTGTACTGTCTACAATATCCAGGGGTCTGAAGTTATTCAATGCCATTGAGGAAAAAAGAGCGCGTCTGCCGCCCAACCTTCTTGAGTGAAAAAGATTTAAGATTTGCCAACTCAGCAGTGATCTGGCTCTCTGGCCTCTTCCATGCCATTGCCTCCCTTCTGGAGGTAGTAAGGGGTAAACCTTCATGGTTACCATCTGAGGGTCCATTGCCTTCCCTGGGAGGGTACAATGTCCGTCTGAATTTTAGGGGCTGCTGTAGTCGAAAGCCAGTGCCCTACCTATGCCGGGTCCAGAACACACAGAAAACATTTCCCTTAGGTCTGGTTGGGCTTTCTCCTGTGACATGAAAGCCGCACAAAACCAGTGCTCTCTTAAACTTTTCCTCGCCAAGATACCCAACTGCGGCCACTCCCCGATCCCGTCGGCCAATTTGCAGAAAGAGCAGAATTCAGATTCCCCACCCAGAGTGCAAATGAACCTTTGAATCCAGCCTCTTAGGACAGGAAGATGTAAAACTCCTCTGGGTGTGGAAGCTTCTTCACTCACTTCCATGATCTGAGTCAGTGGACCCCACGCGTCGAGAAGCGTGTCCTGGCAGACTCTCAGCGCCTGGTCTCTTCCCTTCTTTGGGTCCTTCCTTTCTTAGATAAGAAGAGGTCACCACTGTGGGATCAGCGTGAGCAGCTGAAGACAGTTCATCAGAAGCGATGGGCCTCGGGCAGTCTGTTCCTGTTTGCCTTGTCCAGGGGACATGATGTCCATGGGGTAAAAAATCTGAAATACTGCGAGAGGGAACCCCAAAAGATGTGTTAGACACATCCAAGACTTTAGCATCCGATATCCGTCTGAAAGAGCAAAGTAAGCTTTGCTGCAAGGTTCTTCTGAGACAATCCTCAACAGTTTTAACATTCCATAACACTGAAAATCCATGTTTAAGAAGAACCTTAAAATTCACCTGACCTTGGATGAATAGTTACACTAGTGTTAAAGTAGGGAATCTACGATTTCCCCTTCACACCCGCCGCAGAGGGTCTCCAAGGAAACCTACACCTCTTCACTTCTTCTTAGGAATCTCTGCCAGAAAGGAACCAGAAGTGAACCTGAAAGGCACCAAGGGGTTATCTTTCTCCTCAGAAATATATTTTTGCTTAAGTAAGCAGTTTATTCCTTCCCCACAGAAGCTGGTGGAAACCCACCTTTAAGTGATGTATTTGAACTGTCTCTATGGCTTGGGGCAGATGTGAGAGGAGCCATCAAAGGAGGTGGAAATGGAATTACCGACTGCTTCCTGCATTGACGTCACCGCTGATTGGACACCTTTACAGATGCTTCCCTGGGCACCTTCTTATCAGACTCCTGCTCCCTGTCCTGAAAGAAGTCTCCCTCATCTGAGGACTCTGACCTCCCTGACTCCTGCATGACCTCTTCGGGAAGCTTGAGCTGATGCAAGACACTCTTGTCTATGCTCTCCACTAGGTGATGGAGAGATACAATATATAAATAGGAAGTGAAACCCTCTATCACTAAATAACTACAAACCTTATTTTATAATTCTACAATAACTAAAAATGATATGCCAAAAACTATTATAATAAAAAATATAAATGGTACTATCACAAATCCCAAAGAGAATCTCACCAGAAACATATTTTAACTAGCTAAACAGAAAAATACCAAGCTAACCATAAAATAATGTTTAATGATTATTAGTAAAGTGCTTTTCTCAAGGATGCTGCCTGGAAGAACGTGGGGGCATATTATCAAGGACAGCGTTAAAATTATCGCCGCTTTAGTGGCAGAAAACTGCGGCTAAAGCGGCGATAATGGGCTTGATGATGCGCCGCAGAGAATTGCAGTAGAAGCCCAGGTTGACACCAGAGCATGGACTTCTATTGGAATTCTCCAGGGTGATAATTTTAACGCCGTCCTTGATAATATGCCCCTTAGTACCATATGGCAGGATTTATGTGAGGGAGAAGCACAGCTGATCGCCTCATCAACCATGCGCAGCTGACACCTGGGGTCAAAGGGCAGCTTCAGAGGAAGGGCAACCTCTACCCTTTGACCCCTCTGACAGGGAAATGTATCTGCACAAACATGTGCTGTTAACAAATTAAAAAACATGTACTTGGCTCTATTAAGAAAGAAATCACCTCAGGTTAATATCAGAACAAAAGAAGGAAACTTCACCAGCGCGAATATACAACATCCAAGAAAACAAATTCACATGCTCTCCCCACGCGCCTGAGAAAAACATTTGGGGGGAGGAGCTTGAATCCGAAGAGAACAAGCATTGGCATAGCCAATAGGTCTCGCCTTTGAGCCCTTATAAGTGATTAGGCACGCAGCATATTAGCCTGGGCGCTGGGCTGCACAAGTGCTACACGCGGGGTCATGCAGCCGGATTCAGGAATGCATGTTGTATCTCATGTTAAAAATAGCTTAGTTCTCAAATGCCTCATATGTAGATTATTATACTGGGAGGATGGGGATGCATTCAAAATATTTCATCTTGTACAACTATGTGAATGATGTTATAGTGACTGTGGTCTGTGGCACCAGCTGCGTTTTTGTCTACGAAATAACAAATACATTAGAAAAAATCATGAACAACAACCTCCCAGATCTGTAGGATCCATCAACAAGGAATGCCTTCAAGGAATGCCTTCAAGGAATGCCTTCAAGGAATGCCTTCAAGGAATGCCTTCACGGAATGCCTTCAAGGAATGCCTTCAAGGAATGCCTTCAATGAATGCCTTCAAGGAATGCCTTCAAGGAATGCCTTCAAGGAATGCCTTCAAGGAATGCCTTCAAGGAATGCCTTCAAGGAATGCCTTCACGGAATGCCTTCAAGGAATGCCTTCAAGGAATGCCTTCAAGGAATGCCTTCAAGGAATGCCTTCAAGGAATGCCTTCAAGGAATGCCTTCAAGGAATGCCTTCAAGGAATGCCTTCACGGAATGCCTTCAAGGAATGCCTTCAAGGAATGCCTTCAAGGAATGCCTTCAATGAATGCCTTCAAGGAATGCCTTCAAGGAATGCCTTCAAGGAATGCCTTCAAGGAATGCCTTCAAGGAATGCCTTCAAGGAATGCCTTCACGGAATGCCTTCAAGGAATGCCTTCAAGGAATGCCTTCAAGGAATGCCTTCAAGGAATGCCTTCAATGAATGCCTTCAAGGAATGCCTTCAAGGAATGCCTTTAGGCAAACAAGAGCGCACATGTTGAAAAGAACAAGTCATCCTGAAACGGTGATGACAAGATCAAGTTAAAATGTTTATGTTGCTGAATTGGCCTGTGTCGTTTGCGAGCCTTACGGCGTGCACCGTACTTTGGGCCTCATTTATGAGGTTTTGCCGTAGGGACGCGCTGCAGGCCTTCCTGCTGAGCTTCCCTACGGCAAAAGAAAAGGGCAGGGATGCGCCGTATCTATAAAATGCGGCGCATTCCTGTCCTTTTCCCCTGCGCCGGCGCACAATGGGCTGCCTGCACCAACGCAGGCACCTCTGCACTATGGTGCAAGGGTGCCTGCGTTGCGGAGATGAATGTTTTTGTACAGGAAGGGAAACCTTTCTGTACAAAAATAATCACAAGAGGTTTTTCCTCTTTGTATGTGTGCCGCAGAATGCAGCACACATGGAAAAAGGAAAAACGAGGAGAAATAAAGATATTTCTCCCCGTTGCGCCTCCCTTACGCCTCCCCTGGGGAGGCGGAAGCTTTTGGCGCTGCCTCAGATTTACGATTTCTCGTAAATCTGGGGCAGTGTCAAAAGGCCATGGGTGTTGCTGGGAACGCCCCCAGCAACACCCACTGCACGCCCCTTTAACGCAGAACACTGCGTTAAAGGGACTGATATTTATGAGGCAGCATTAAGCCACAAAAAGTGGCTCAGCGCTGCCTGATAAATATCACGCAGGCTTCTGCGCCACGGAACGTCACAAAAAGTGACGTTCCGATGGCGCAACGGGCCTCATAAATGAGGCCCACAGTATGATGGGGGTTACATAAAACCTGGCTCTATTATCAAGGAAAATCTGCTGTCTGGAAGGGTTTGTTTGCAAAAGATTCAGTTACACATTATGTCCACAGCACTGAGCCTTGTACTGCGGTGTCTGTTTCCTTTACCCTGAGGACTTTCACTTTGAAGTGCTCTTTGTGCCGCACTGACCAGCGGGTCCCTGAGGAGCAGCTCAGTATTATAGCCCGAAATGCATTGGGAATCAGGTGCAGTGCACCGGGGCCCAGAGCGCAGAGGGGCCATGCACACCTTGATGCCTGTGGTAGTTTACGACCCTAACAGCAGTCAGCGAGGCCTCCTGTTCTGCTTGCACCAGGGCTCATGGAATCCTTGCACAATTCGTGGTGAACATAAGTTATTAAGGTGATCATGTTTCCAAGGAAATGTCTTTGTAAAAAATCGAATCAACTCATTAAATGTTGCAAAATAAAAACTGTATTCACTAAAAGAAAGAAGAACGCAGTAAAAAATGTGGACAAACTATGAAGTTCATTTGAACTCTAAACACATTGGTACAGAAGGACAGATTACACCGAACCCAAGTGGAAATTGTGCGAACAGGACATTTATTTACAAAATAAGCATGTATTTAATAACCTGTGAATCAGAGGTTTAAGTTGCCAGAGTTTAGTTAGTGGTGCATGCCAATATACAGAGAGCAAGACACAAATTCACACTTTAAGATACACAAGTGCCGAGTTTGGTTACAGTAAGAGCTAGCAGGTCCCGATCAGAAACCATGGCAACAGAAAGGATGGCCTTCGAACAGCAAATACCTCAGAAGCCAAGCTGCGGAAGCATCTCCACGTGCACAATGGTACCAAGAGCAAGAAAATATGGCAGAAGTGGGTTACAGTTACACCAATGCAGCTCTGCGCCTTCACACTATGATCAAATACAGGGAGTGGTTCTATAAAATCTTATAAGAAGCTTGCAGTGACGGAGATCTCACCTGTGGCACGCGCTGCCCACTGGCACATTACATAGAGGGGCCCCCTTCAGGCTCAATCAGGAGCTCTCCGGCCAGAGTGCAGTGCCGAGGGGGTCCCTTGTGTAGTGTTTAGGGGTGGCACGCAGTTACAGGGGAGGCCTAGGGGAATGTAAAGACAAACAGGACACGACAGCCAGGGTTACTGTGGTGGGCCGAAGACCACGAGCGGTCTCGCGCCCGTTTATTTATACCGGTGCGTGAACCACATCCCTCCAATCTTTCAGATACAGAGATCATTTCTCGCTGAACAGTTCGGTTCTTGCGCACACCACGCAAAGTCTCTGAGTCTCTTACTTGGGGCCGGGTTTGGCCGAAGTCCATACGGCTGACTCCGTGGAACATCTCCTCGGCCTGTTCCTCCTGCCCCTCGGCCACTGGGCGCCTCGGCGGAGGGCCCGCCTTCTCGATCGCCCGCCCCGGGCAGTGGGGGTGCGCTCCGCGATGGGCTCGCCTGCACTCCTGGTGAGCCGCACCCTTCCGAGGCCTCAAACTCTTCCTCCTCCTGGTCGGTCTCAGGGAAGCCAGATGTTATTCGTTTGAACCAAGACGCATTTCGTGTTACCGTCCGCGTCCCTCTCCTGGCGGACACCATGGTGCCCTGCACTCCGGTCACTTCCCACACCTCCGGTTCGAATGGGGTACGATACTTCCAATTCGGGTACCGGTCTTTCAGGATGACCCTGTCTCCCACCTGGAGACTCCTCGCCCGGGCTCTTCTCTTCAGGCTGGCCTTCTCGTTGGAGGTCCGCCTTCTCCCTTGCGCCGCCTCTTGGTCTAGCGGCGTGGGCTGCCACACATGACTCGCCGGGATATTGTCCCTGGGGGCCTTCTTGAACAGAAGGTGCGCTGGCGCACACCTGGTCGTACAGTGGGGGGTCCGTCGGTAAGCACTTAGGAACTGCGAGAGGCACTGATCCGCGTCTTCTCCTTGCTCGACTCCGATTCTCAGCGCCCGGTTCATCGTGCGCATGAAACGCTCCACCTCCCCATTCGCCTGGGGCCACTGCGGGGTAATCTTCCTGTGTCTGACCCCTCGAGCCGCGAGGTATTCCTGGAACTCTCGCCCTTGGAACGGGGGCCCGTTGTCCGACCGGACTTCCTCAGGTAGGCCCATCATGGCAAATATGCGATCCAGCGCCGCTCGCACCTGGTTGAACGCCGTTGATGACACCACTTCCACCACCGGGAACTTGGAGTGTGAATCCACCACCACTAAGGTGTGTCGCCCATCCGGGAACGAACCAAAGTCTACACTCAACTTGGACCAGGGTTCCAGACAGGGGTCTTCCGTGATCACTGGGTGAGGCGTCGGCTCCCCCCCCGTGATGTTGCACGAGTGACAGTTGCGGATGGCTTCCTCAACCAGCGCGTCCATCCGAGGGAACCACACCTTGCTCCACAGCCTTGCCTTGGTCTTGGAGACGCCTTGATGCCCTTGATGCGCCAACCTAACCGCCTCTCCTTGGAGACTCCTCGGAATGACGAGTGTTGCTCCTCGCAGGACCACGCCATGCGGCCCCTCGCTGAGTTCACTCCGCGCGTTCCACACCTGCTGTCGATACACTTTCTCCTCTTCGGTGAGGGCTCGCACTCCATCCAGGAAGTTCCGCCAGTGGTGGGTCGCCAGCGTGCGCTTCACTTTCACGAGGCAGTCGTCCAGCTCCGTGGCCTTGCCGATGTCTTCCAACGTGAGTGCCACCGGGCATGCAGCTTGCGACACCAGGCGGACGAACTCCTCCGTTTCCGCCTCATCCGACTGATCAGGGTGCACCGGCTCCGGGTGGCGGGACAGGAAGTCCGCTGGGTTGCTGGCCCCGGGTCGGAACACGACCTCAAATCGGTACGCTTGTAACTGGACCGCCCATCTCTCGATCCTTGGGGGCCCTAGCCTCGCCGTGCCGGCGAAGAGCGGAACAAGGGGCTTGTGGTCGGTGACCACCCGGAAGTCGTGACCATAAAGGTAGAGATGGAAATGTTGACAGGCCCACTTGATGGCCAGCGCCTCCCGCTCAATCTGCGCGTACCTCATCTCCGTAGCCGTCAGAGCCCTGCTGGCATACGCGGTCGGGACCCATTCTTTCGCCTCCGTCTCCTGCATCAGGACCGCGCCCAGCCCCACGGGGCTCGCGTCCACCACCACCTCTGTCCGCCGGTGGGGTCTGAAGTACGCCATCACCTTGTCATCGATCAGCGCGTCCTTGACCGCTTGGAACGCCATATCTTCCTTAGCCGCCCAGGTCCAAGGATGACCACTCTTCGTGAGAAGCCGGAGCGGCTCCGACAGGGACGCCAGATTGGGAATAAACCTCCCACAGTAGGTTGCCATCCCTAGGAAACTCCTGACCTCGGTGGCAGATGTGGGCCTCGGGGCAGCGCGGATCGCCACCGCTTTCTTCGGATCCACTCTCAGGCCTTCCCTCGAGAAGATGTAGCCGAAGAATTCGACCGACTCCTGGTAGAAGGAGCACTTGGCCTCATGCAGGGTGAGGCCACTATCCGCTAGCCGCTGCAGCGTGTCTCGCAGATGCCGATGGTGTTCTTCCAGAGTTCGTGAGAACACCAGAATGTCGTCACTTAAGTTGATGACTCCCTGGAGACCCGAGAGAGTCTCCCTTATGGCGTTTTGGAACACTTCGGCCGCTGACGAGATTCCGAAGCTCAACCGCTTATATCTCCGCAGGCCAACGTGGGTGGAGAAGGTGGTTATATTGCGGCTGTCGGGGTGGAGTTCAAGCTGGTGGTACCCCGCGTTGAGATCCAGTTTCGTGAACCACTGCGCGCCGTTGAGGTCGGCCACAATATCGTCCATGGTGGGCGTGAGGTGCCTTTCGCGCTTGACTGCCTTGTTTGGGAGGCGCATGTCTACACACAGTCGGATGGCGCCGGGCTGCTTGGGTTTGGGCGCCACGACCAGGGGGGACACCCACGGGGTCGGACCCGATACCTTCTCAATCACCCCCAAGTCTTCCAATTTTTGCAACTCCTCCTCTACCCGTGGTCGCAGGAGGAATGGTATTCTCCGGTGACGCAGCGCCATGGGCCGGACCGTCGGGTCCACGTGTAGTTTGAACTGCTTCCCGCGTAGGTATCCTAGACCTTGAAACAACATCGGAAAGTCCTTCAGTATCTCCCTTGCATGCAGGTCGTGCACCTGATTCGCGAAGAATACCAGCGCCAGATCTTCGGCGGTGTGGCAGCTCAGCAGGGTGCCCCTCTTGCCTTCCGCCACGTGGAATGTCGTGGCCAGCTTCCGGCCCTCGCTGACGACTTCAACGTCGATCACCCCTCGCAGGGACAGTGGCCGGTCACTGTCATACGTGAAGATTTGGGCTTTGGAGGGTCTCAGGGGTGGGCGTGGCGACAACCTCTCATAATGGCAGCTGTCCATGACGTTCACCGACGCCCCCGTGTCGATGAGAGCACTCACCGGGGACCCGGCCACCATGATGTCACACATGGGCGGCGGTCTTCTCCTCGTGCCTTCCCGGCCTACGAACGACACGAAGAATACTTCCTCTTCTTCCCCCTCTTCATCGAACTCTGGCTTGGAGTTTTCGCGCAGGGCGGCGGATTCCTCCACTGTCAGTTGGTGCACGCGCGCCGCAGCCCCACGCGGGCCGGAAGCACCTCCGCGCCCCCTTCGGCCACTTCTGCAGACCTTCGCAAAGTGGTTCGCTCGACCGCACTTCAGACATGTTTGTCCCATTGCGACGCACCGGCCGCCAGGTGGGTGACCTAGGCCGCAGTTGCCACATGTGCTGCCCTGTGGAGCCCTCGCGGCTCCTCGCTGTTGGTTCGGTCGCTTCTGCAGCGCGTCCACTCTCTCTTCCTTGATTGCTGGCGGTTTCGGGGCAGTCGCTGGCCGATTGAGGGCCGCCTCCATCGCATCCGCTCGAGCATTGGATAGCTCGTGAGACCGGCCTAGGACCAGGATGTTGTCTAGGGAGATGCCTGGCTCCCGTAGGATGAGACGCCGCAACGGGACTGACCTGCACCCTTGTATGAGTTGAGCCCGAATCTCTGCCCTCTGGTCTGGCAGCTCACAGGACAGCGAGAGTTTCCGCAGGCGTGCATAGAAGACGTCAATGCTTTCATTTTCTTCTTGTCGCGCCTGGCGAAGCTTAAACCACTCAAAATCGGGGTTCGTTTGGGGGTCAAAATGGCGGTTCAGGGCCCTTATGGCGCCCGCATAGTCGTCGTCGTTCCCCCGGTCCGGTAGAGTTTCGAAGAGGTCGTACAGTTCTTCACCACCGTAGCACATGAGGAGAGATCTCTTGACCGTGTTGTCCGTCTCCCGCACTCCGACAAAATAGTGCTCCAGCCGTCCGATCCATGATCGCCACCGCAAGGCCGCCGTGGAGGGGTCCGACAATTCGCTGAACGGCGGCAGCGGGGCCACCGCGCTGTGTCCAGGCGCGGCGGCCGCGGGCTGCGCGGCGGCTACCGGCTGAGGCTGCTGCGCCGTGCCACTTCCGCTGGAGGCAGGGGTCGTCATACTCGTCACCCCTCACTGCTCACCTCCCAGACCGTGGCTGCTTGGCTGGTGTCCAGGCGAGACCACCGTTGCACTCCTCCCTTGATTGGGCCGCTGCAGGCCACCTGCCTGTCGCAGCGCGCAGGCGAGACCTTTTCTTCTGCTGGTGCTGCGCGTGGGCGAGACCTGTGCTGCTGTTGGTGCTGCGCGTAGGCGAGACCTGCTTATCCACCGTTTTTTTTTTTTTTGTATACTTTATTGTCCACTCTCCCCCGCAGGCACCGCTGAGGACGCCCTCTACTACAACCTGCCTCGGGGCCTTCACCGGCAGAGCCAAAGCCAGCTACGTCCTCACAGACGCTCATGCAGCTCACGAGGGCCGACTCCCCCCTCCGAACGGAGCTCACCTGCAGAGCGCCCGCTTCGAGATCCCCAGCGCGAGGACGCGCACGGCGAGGTCCTCCTCGTTCCGCCTCCGCGGAGAGCGCCGGGCACCACCAGGCAAGTTTGTAGAGCGCCGGAGAGGCGAGGCGCGGGTAGGCTCCGCCCTCGTCGCCAATGTAGTGTTTAGGGGTGGCACGCAGTTACAGGGGAGGCCTAGGGGCATGGGGAATGTAAAGACAAACAGGACACGACAGTCAGGGTTACTGTGGTGGGCCGAAGACCACGAGCGGTCTCGCGCCCGTTTATTTATACCGTCGGGCGTGCCCGCCCTCCGGGTGCGTGGGTGCGTGACCAGCGTGCTGGAACGGGCCGGGTGGCTCTGTTACCACACCTTGGAGCTTGGGGCCCCCCGCTCCGTAGGGGCTGCGGGGGCCTGTGTTACGCCCCTGTCGCTGCCATACAGAAGCCAAGGTGAACGATTCTCACCACTACTCTCTAGCAGAGTGTGCCCTAATGAAGGTTGGCCCCCAGCATTTGAGAAGCACGGTACGCTGCGGTGACTGAACCAGGCCATTCCACCCTCTCGGAGACACCCCTACAAGAGCATAGGCATGCTACCCCCTCCTGACCTGCACTACCAACTGCTGGGCTCCCCAGATCACCGAGAGGCCAAGTCAGTGACCTGCTGACCGGAAAGGGGAAGAGAAGGTTCTCGCCAGCGCTCACGCATGCGCAGGCTTTAAAAACACAGCGTCAAATTGGCCGCATCTGTAGCCCCTGTTATGGAAGGAAGCCAGGACTATCGACAGTAGTTGAATTAATGATTTATTTAAGATAAATATACTTAAAAATAGGCCCACAGGCAGCAAAGAATAAACGAGCTTAACAGATCTAAGAACAACCGGCAAGTGCCGGAAGCGTTCTATGACGTCACTTAAGTACCCGGTGAAGGTTCTATGGGGACACATAGAAGCGCGAGGCAAAAAAGAAAACAAATGGAAAAAAAACAACAAGTAATGGTTGAGAAAAGAGAAAAGAAAATGCATAACTGTGATAATAAAACTAACGGAAGGTACAACATCTTCCTCCTTTACAAAAAAACAAATTAAAACATTACGAAATTGTCATATCGCTTTGGAATCCTGACCTCCCTGCCAGACAATCGTGTTAACATTAACATCAGTTTGACATTGAAAAGTATCATCAACATTGTCAAGCTTAGCATTTTCTGTTATACTATCATTTACATTAACATCATAGGAAATATCAACTTGCTTAGATGAATTACTGTCATTAACCAATAAACTATTTTCTTCTGTCGGTGTGTTAGTGTTTCTTTCAAGTATAGATGTATTAAAAATGTCATTAACATCATAAAAACTATTGTTACAAGATGAATTGCTTTCATAATCGTTTAAAATCTCATTGTTAATATGATCCTGTTCATGATTAGCTTTCACTATAATCTTTTCCTGGCCTTCCTTCAACTTTACTACATCATCTTTGCACCACCAACCTTTCATTCCAAGGTAAACAGCCCATTTAGAAACCTCTTTTACACAAAATGGAATAGCAAATGTAGATTCGCCTTTGGGCACTTTGTATGGTTTCTTTATTATGACCCAATCTCCTTTTTTTAAGAACTTGTTTTTAGCCTTATTTCTCAAATCAGTATTAGTTTTAGAGACTTTTTGTTTAGCTACAATTTTCTCTTTAACTTTGATTTCATAATCAATTACAGCTTCAATTGTGTTATCCTTTTTATACCATTCATTGAATTTAGGTGTAAGAATGGTGTTACAATTCCTACCTCTCATTAAATAAAAAGGAGTATGTTTTGTTGTCTCATTGATATTAATATTGTAACCACATACCTTTTCTTTGAATTGCTCTTGTATATTCAAATTAGATGCTATTGCTAGCTGAACGCCTTCCTTTAAAAATCTATTTACTCTCTCCACTTGCCCATTAGAATTAGGACTATAAAGTGGTGTTTTTTCTTGTTTTATACCAAGTTTAGTTAGTAAATTACTCATTTTTTTAGATACCAATTGAGTACCATTATCTGAAACGATAATTTTAGGTTGTCCTTCCAATGCAAATATTCTTTTAAGGAACTGGATTACCAAATCTGTAGTTATGTTAGGCAAGAATTCAAAATGAACCCATTTGGAAAATAATCAGTTAAAACAACTAAATATTTACATTTTCCATAACATTAAACGGACCTGAAAAGTCAATAGCAATTTTAGACCATGGTCCATTTGGTATTTCAACCATTTGCACTTCACTTTTAGTTACTTTCCAATGTTTGTCTGCTTTCGAACATTGTTCACATTTATCAATGTAGTCGTTGACATCACTGTTCATTCTTGGCCACCAAAAATAGTTTTTAAAAATCTTCTTTGTAGCAGTACATCCAGGATGACCCATGTGAGCTAGGTTTATTCGTTTTTTCCTTAACTTGAATGGTGGTACAAAGAGATCATTTCTTTTTAAGAATCCATTTTCAATAGTTAATTCATCACAAACTTGTTGAAAACTTTTCAATTCTACGGTTAAGTTTCTAATAGGCGGCAATTTGGTGATTAGATACTGGAAAACATTTTTAAAAGTAACATCTCCCTCTTGATGTTCCAACCATTCATTTTCACTGATAGATCCTTCGCACATAATAGTAGCATCAATATGTGCCACTACACATTCAGTATCATCAATTTTATCTTCCTCATTATCACCAACAGGCAAACGTGATAAACAGTCTGCTCGACAATTTAATCCGCCCTTAATGTGTCTTATTTTGAAATTAAATTCTTGCAATTTGGATAGTAGTCTTATTAGTCTTGAACTTACTTTTCCATTTCCGCGTCCACATCCGTCCATCATGTAAATTAAAGGTTTATGGTCTGTCACAATTTCAAACTCCTTTCCTCATAAAAATGTCTTTCATTTTTCTACAGCCCATACACATGCTAATGTTTCTTGTTCGATCGTACTGTAGTTTTTTTCAGCAATACTAAGTCTTCTGGAAACGAAAGTAATTGTGTTTTCTTTTTCATCTTTCTTTTGGCAAAATACAGCTCCAATTCCCACAGCACTGGCATCTACGGTTATAATGTTTTTTAATGTGGGATCAAAAGGTTGAAGTGTTGGTGCTTCTACAATACTCTTTTTAATTCAAATGCAGTATCTTGTTCACATCCCCATTGATATTTTACACCTTTACGCAACAATTTTCTTAAGGGCTCAACTTTATCAGCATATTCTGATATAAATCTAGAATAATACTCGCTCAATCCCATAAATGATTTAAGTGTCTCTTTGTCATTTGGTTTTGGAGCTTCTCTAATTGCTTTAATGAAGTCGTTTTTGGGTTTAATTCCATCAGATGACAAAACATGCCCTAAGTATTCAATGTTATTTACCAAGAATTTGCATTTATCTTTAGATACAGTCATACCTTTCTCTCTTAATATATTTAATACTTTTAAAAATATTTTGTTGTGTTCCACTTCTGTTTTAGCATGAATAAGGATATCGTCTTGAAAAGCCTCCACCCCAACAATTTCTCCAAATAGAATGTCCATTAATTTTTGGAAAACACTAGGGGCCATATGTAGGTAGCCTAACATTTACCGATTCATAAATACCGAATTTTACCGATTCGGTATTTATGAATCGGTAAATGATATGTAGGTAATCTATCGGTAATATTTACCGATTCGGTAAGGGTCGGTAATTTAGAATCGGTATTTACCGATTCGGTAATGATGCATACCTTCCCATTGATTCCTATGGGCCAGGAGGCCCATAGGAATCAATGGGAAGCCAGTTACCATTACCGAATCGGTAAATACCGAATCGGTAATGGGGGGAGCACAATCAAGGGTGGCAGGGTGTCACATTGACACCCTGTTGCACCCCTGATTCCTGCATGTGTGCACATGTGGCACACATACATGCCCTAAGGGCATGTATGTCTGCCACATGGCACTCGTAGTCCAGCAAAATATTGCTTTTTGCAATGTATTCGGTATTTAGCACCAACCTATATTTGGAGCTAAATACCGAATTATTTTTCCTACACATCACTCATTTGAGTGTCACCTACATATCATTTCAGGATTCGGTATTTACCGAATCGGTAAAATTACCGATTCGGTAATTTTTCCGATTCGGTAAATTACCGAATCCTGAAATGTGCCCCCTACATAGCAAAAGCCTAAATACCGGTCGGTAACTGGATATTTACCGAAAATCGGCCGTTACCGACCGGTATTAGGCTTCCTACATATGGCCCTAAATGCGGATGTTAATCCAAATGGCAATCTAATGTATCTATATGCCCCAAATGGGGTTACAAAAGTAGTTAAATCCTTGGATTCTTCGGATAAATGTACTTGGCGATATGCTGACCTTAAATCTATAAATGAAAAACATTTTGAGCCAGCTATTGATTTTAAAATATCTTGAATCTTTGGCAGGGGATGACAATTAACGATAATGTTTTTATTAAGTGATCTAAGGTCAGCACAAAGTCTAATCTCACCTGTTTTCTTTTTCTTTGAGACAACAATTGCTGAAACCCACTCTGAAGAATCATTTGGTTCGATTACTCCTTCTTTACACAATTTTTCCAAAAGTAATTTTAACTTTTTCTTTACTGATAGAGGAACTATCCTTTGTCCTTAAAAACATCCTTGTTACATTCCAATATTTGATCTATACTTTCACATTTTTCATATATTTCAACATTATTTATGTATTCATCATCTAGAACGATTGGGTCTTCTGCACCTGGTTTTAAAATAACTCCAAGCTTAGCTAAATCTTTCCAACCTACCAGGTTACGTCCACGTTCTGCAACATAAACTTTTGTTTTAATTGTCCTACCTTTAAATGAAAGTGTGTCTTGAAAGTAACCTACCATGTCGATATCATATTCCCCAAAGGCTTTTGGGTTTACGTCAGTTACAGTAAGTTCCATTTTACTCCATTTTTCACCAAATGTTATGTCTGAAATTATAGTTATTGGTGAACCTGAATCAGCCATGACTTCCAATTCAACGTCACCAATAAGTACTTTACCAAGTGGTCCTTTTATTTTCCCGTCTGCAGAGTCTATACATAAAATAATATTTGCACACATATCTTCTTCAAAACCCTCTATTGCATTAATTTTAACATTACTTCTTTTGCTTTTGCACAATGTTGTAAGATGCCCGTATTTTTTACATTTGATGCACCTTTTTCCAATGGCAGGACATGTTTTACAATCAGCCAAATGCTCATGCGAACCACATCTAAAGCATGCAAAATTTTTACCTTCAATTTTCTTAATACTCTTTGTTTTATCATAGTTCTTGTTATAATTTTTCTTTTTGTCCTGTAAATAGAAAACATTTGAGTTAGAATCTGCGCTTGTCAACTCTTTAGTAGAAATCAAAGACCTCTCTATTCCCTTCGCAATGTCTATTACTTCTTGCAAAGTTGGGTTCCTAAAAGCAAGTAGTCTCTCTTGAATTTTCTTTGAGAAACAATAGAAAACTAGTTGGTCTCTTATATAAATATCAGTCATATCCTCAAATTCGCAATCGTTTGCTAAATCTCCCAAAGCTGCTATATATTCCTCAATTGTTTCCTCCTCATTCTGTTTTCTCAATGCAAATTTATGTCTGCCAACCATTACGTTAGTTTCTTCAGAAAACTGTTTTTCCAATCTTATAATTGGCTCTTGGTACTCATCCAGTGGAATAAAAACACCAGGTGGGCTTTTAAACTCTGGCAAACTGTCAAATATTTCCTGACCTGCATTACCAAGGAGACCAAATAGTTTTGCTTTTTTACGTTCTGCAGAATATCCTTTACCATCAATAGATATAATATAGTTCTCAAATGATCTTAGCCAGTTTTTCCATTTTATCGTTGGTTTTCCTGGCTCATTCAAAAAATGTTGAGGTACACACATATTTTTACTTTGAGCCATATTCTTTTTTAATTTAACATTTTTTTTTCCTTTAATGTCCTTAATATTCCCACTTAAACACTCTTTGCTGAATTTCAATGTGGGTTAGATTCGCTTTATGGTTTTTTTTTTTTTACGTTGCTTGTAATTACCGTCAGCACGCAGTGTTTATTTATTCACTTTCAGTCTATTGACTGATGCCAAACTTTCTGCACGTTTCAACGCGCTGCGTGTGCGTGTGAATTCTCCAGCATTCATTCCACGTGACGTGGATAGATTGCCTACGTCACATCAACACGCTCGCGGACACAGCAACCAGAAGTCCGTTTATCAGCAACTGCCAAACGGTAACTGAAATATATTCAACTAAACAGCGACTTACTTTTCTCCTGTAATTTTGAAGTGAAAATGCGCTATACTTGCTGCGCGAAATCTTCGGTACTCAGCCGCATAAGTTTAAACGCGAATGCACCTCTGAACACGAAGTCTCACATTATAACAAATTACTTCTCTGTGGGCCAATTTCTTTCACACGTCCTCGTCGCCAAATTGTTATGGAAGGAAGCCAGGACGATGGACAGTAGTTGAATTCATGATTTTTTTAAGATAAATATACTTATAAATAGGCCCACAGGCAGCAAAGAATAAACGGGCTTAACAGATCTAAGAACAACCGGCAAGTGCCGTAAGCGTTCTATGATGTCACTTAAGTACCCGGTGAAGGTTCTATGGTGACACATAGAAGCGCGAGGCAAGAAAGGAAAGAAATGGAAAAAATACAACAAGTAATGGTTGAGAAAAGAGAAAAGAAAATGCATAACGGAAGGTACAACACCCTCCATGGCAGACCGTAGCCCCACCAGCCTCCTTACTCGCCACTTTTAATATAAAAAACAAACATTATCAGTGACGGATTTTGTTGTATTCAGGAAAGAAATGATTCATGGAAGGTATTTATAATGTTATCTATGGACAAACCACGGGAAGTTATTTATGTCCTTCTCTACTGAAAAGCCGCATTAAAATAACAAGGACTCGAGGGAAGAGTAGGAGCAGGCACACTACTTACAACTTTTGAGGTGGTAGTTAAGGAATTCACTGACATTAAACAACCAGAATAAATCGACGCGGCCGTGAAAGTGAAACCGATCGCGCTAATTACCCGACGTGGCCCACGCTGTGCTTAATGACTGTGAATAATTAATGCTGAAACAAGCAGCAGCTGTTTTCAAGCACACTCATGCTTGTGGTGGCATCCGCCTTGCGGAAGCGAGCAACAGCCAATTAGCATGCGCGCCGCTGCTCGCTCCCGCAAGGTGGTTGCTGCCACAAGCACGAGTATGTGCTTCCAAAAAGAGCAGAGCGACGGCTAAAGGCCCTCCTATGCAGCGCATGCGCGACCTAAAAAACAGCAAACCAGGAATAAACGCCAGGGCCACGGGTGGAAACACAAAAGCAATACCAAAACTGCAGTTTCACATTGCTTTATCAACTACATCACAATGTTAAAAGAACAGCATAGAAATAACAAGCATTGGCCACGCCAATACTTCTCAGCAATGCAAGACTTATTGGCGTTGTCAATGTCAATGTCTTTTAGCAATGTTGTATAGCAGCATGGCTGCTGTTCAGCATGGTTGAAGGTCCTTGAAAAAAGTGCTATGCCGTGGCCAGTGCTGACCGTGTCATAGCGCATTAGTAGGCAGCTGGGGTGAGAAAAGCAAGACAGCACAGCAAGGGAGGGGGTGGACAGCAGGTAGGGACAAGGTAAGTAAAAAGGCATTTAGTATTTGCCACACTAGTGAAAAAACAATCCATTACAAAATTACGGGCACGAAGACAGGCATCTGCACACTAATGAAAAACTGTACTATGATCATAAAATGAAAGGTGCGGTTGTGGGTATGATATCTCATAGATGACACATTGTAACCCCGTCGAGCACAGCGCGAAGGCTGACATCGACAAAGTAATGAACAACTAAAGTCGATCACAGAATGAACGGAGTAGGCCGCCCGTATGGTGATTCTTTTAAGATACATCGCATTCCAATAGGGCCGAGCACAATGACTGTGGCTAGTTCCAAAGACAGGCCGATGGATCCAGAGCGTACTGGGGGAGTCTGTGTGCAAATAAACCATGTCTAAATTACCCTTATTCTAAGGGGGACAAAAATGTGTGTTCACGCTCGATAACTGCATGATGCAAAGTATCGCAACTGCATGATGCAAAGTATCTAATGCACTATGACATTAATGGCACAGTACTAGAATGGTTCTCTTCCTTCCTTCAGCACCGTTCACAACAGATTAAAATGAACTCTGCTTCTCTGCACCAACACGTGTCAGACTTGGAGTCCCGGAAGGATCGACCTTCTCACCATTCCTCTTCAATCTCTACATGGAACCCCTTGCAAATATTCTGAAACAAGCAGGGGTTCAATACCACCTATATGCTGATGACACACAAATATACTACAAAACCAAATCGCCCAGTGACGTCCGACACCTCAATGGCATGCTAACCAAGATCCAAACCTGGTTTAACGCAAACCACTTAAAGCTGAACCCGGACAAAACGGAACTAATACTGTTCTATCCGAAAAGTAACCACCGACCAATTAAAGACTGGCTCAAGGTGCTTGATGCTCTAAACTGCTCCCTTGTCCTATCCGACTCGGTAAAGTCACTAGGCATTACCCTGGATAAGAACATGTTAATGAAGGACCACATTAATAACTCTGCAAAAAGTGCGTTTTACTCTTTAAAACACCTCCAGAAAATGTAACCTTTCATTCCTTAAGATGATCTCAAGACAATTGTACAATCCCTAGTCCTTTCTAAAGTGGACTATGGAAACGTCATCCCAACAGGGTAAACAAAAGTTCACCTGGCCCCACTAAGGTCAGTCCTTAACATGGCAGCCCGACTCATAACTGGTGTAAAAAGATTTGAACACATCACACCAACCCTCAACACTCTCAACTGGCTTCCCATGGAAGGTATTTACAAATTGGCCTGTATCACACACAAGGCCCTTCACGCCCAATCCCCGAACTACCTAAACCCAAACTAGTAAAAGCAGGAAAATCCGTAACTCTGAGAAGCACCAACTCACTTCTTCTCATCCCTCCGAAACTGAAAAGGAAAACGACCCTTGTGACCTCAGATGCAACCCCTCCTTCTCTTGTTTCAAAAAGGACCTGAAACTCCTTCTCCTCATCCAATACTTTACCGACCAAGTCAACCAACCCAGGCATCAATAACCGAATGGACTCCCCCCCCACCCCCCCCCACTTTGACCTTCAAGGACGGTGGTTATCTGACTGTTTCAACCACCTGCGTCTTTCTCCCATCACTGGATACATAAGTATCAAGTCTTTGCTTATATCTTTATGCATCCTCATGTCCTGCGATGTTAGGCAATTTTTCTTTTCCTTTGTGTATGTAAAGCGCTCTGATACCCACAGGTTTAGGTAGCTCTATATAAAACTTTATAAATAAAATAAATAAATAAATCTATGCTGAGAGAGAGGGCGCACTAAAGACAACATGTTCATAGTTAATATGCAAACCAGTCTATAGCCTGAAAAAGTAATGTACCTGTTGGAAACACATACTAGTTTTAAAAGATACAAATAGGACGTAAAATAAAATACTTGTGCCACACTAGTGATGTTTGAATTATGAATGAATCACATAATTTACAGACTGAAATGTGAACTAAAATAGACTGATAATTTAGAACAAATACTGCATTGTAACCAGCGTCTGACATTTGACCTTGGTCTTTGAATTCACAGCAAATGTGATGAGATGAGAACAAGGGGGGGGGAGGCAGAGCTTGCCTGGCTCCATGATGGCTGCAAGCTAACGGAGCTCTGCTGTCCCGGCCACAATCCTTCAATATCCTGCTCCCAAATCAAGACTACACTGCTGAGAAATAGCTGTGAGGACAGACCTACACCCTTTGGGATCCTTGACTCGCCGTCTGCTGCTCGATTACGCACCGGGAGGCCAGCGAGGCCTGCATGGTAGAGGAAGCACCGCACGAGGCGATCTGCATGGCGTGTGTGGAGCATGATGACCGTCGCCCTGGCTGCTGTCCTTTGTTGAGTGGAGAACATCTATTACTGGCGCTGACCGGCGTGAGCAGCTGCTTCCGGGTCGCCAGTGCAATCCTGGGCCTTCTGGCCGGGTGTGATCCCCTCGGCCTCTGCATTGCTGGTTGTGATGGGCCGGGGCAGAATCGCTTTTCTCCCCCCCTCCCCCTCAGCAGCTTTACAGCTTTCTCAGCAGCGCTGAGTGGGAGGAGGCCTCAAGTATTCTCCCGGATCCCTCCGCGGAGACAGCTTTTGAGTCCTAGGGACTGCTTCCCATGCGGGGTGAAGATTGCAAGCGTCGGGGCGGGTGAGACCAAACTGAGTCACGAGGTGGCCTGGGGCATGCTGATTACTCAGTAAGGTCTGAGCAAGGAGCTGGCTGAAGTATTCTAAATATTAAAGCCTGAGAAAGGAGCTAGCTGTACCACATTGATGCCCTCTGGGCTATGCCTCATTGCATGGTTGTACCTGACCCAGTCGCCTCCTCTATAGGAGCACGCTACGCCAGTTAAGGAGGCGGCGGGGAACTGCAGCACTGCCCTATCCTCGACCGGGGCCTAGCTGCCTTTGAGGCTGGCAATTAATCGCCATACACTACTGGAACGCTCCTCTGGCTGGTGGTCAACTCACACCTGGTCTCCCTGACTGGTCCGCTGAGCTCGAATAAGGGGATATAGCTGCATCGGCCTCAACATGGGGAAAACTGAAAAGGCACAATCTAAACTACCCTTTGAGCCTAGGAAGACCCAGAGGCACCAGGACCCTGAGAAAAACCCATCTGAATCAGGTTTCAAAGCAGGCGATGCTACTGCGGACACAGACCTAAAGCAGATTTTAGCCCCATACAACATAGTTTAAACAGAATTGACAGGAAAATTGATGTCCTCTCATACCGTATGGACAGGATGTCTGAGCGTATCGATAACATTCAAAGCGCCTGCATGCTGTGGAACAGAGGGTAGCGGAGACCGAGGACGCCCTTGTCAGCGGTGTGCAGGCTCAGGCTACAATGGAGAAGCTCCTGAGGAGTGTCCAAGCTAAAGCGGAGGATTTGGAGGCACGCTCCAGATGGAACAAGCTTTGAATCACTGGGGTCTCAGAGTCGATCAATATTACAAATATGGAACAGTATGTGGAGCAGTTGTTGGTCACTCCCCTGGACAGGGAAAACTCTTCTCCACCATGTTTGCTGTGGAGCGTGCTCACCGATCATTAGCACCGAGACCTGCTTCGGAGGCCCCTCCGCGCCCCATAATCCCGAAACTTCTAAACTACAGGGACCGCGACTCTGCCCTACGCAAGGCGAGAGAGCTACGAGAACTGCACCACGAAAGCATTACTATCTCTATCTACCCTGACTTCACACAGCAGGTGCAGGAGGCTCGGTGCCTGTTCGCTCCAGTTAAAAAACTGTTGTGTGAACTACACTTGGAATATAATATGTTGTACCCTGCTAAGCTTCAAGTTATGGTGGACGAATCACCACAGGTCTTCATGGATCCTAAACAGACACTGCAGTTTCTCAAGAAGTATGAGGGAGCGGCACGAAAGGCGAGATCTCCAGTGTGCATGGAGATGAACAGGTCTGATCCGGATGAATAATGAACAAGAGACATGTAAGCAACCCTGGTTATCGGGCATTTGAATCACTTTGGGGCTGGTTCACTAGCCTACACCTGAAGGGGCTACCAACCACAGTAAGAAGATTATAGAGACTGCCGGGCTGAACATTCAATGCCAGTGACTGTTATATAAAAGACTTCTGGGGTTATTATTATTGTGGCATTGCCGTGTCCGCGGCCTCCCGTGGGTACAGAATGGGGGGAGATTATTAACACTGTGCATTTCTGAGAGTGGGGATGTATGTCGGGGGTCCCATCTACCTGATGAAGGTGTTGGTTGTTATCCGTTCATTAAAGGGGTGGGTTCGCTGCAGGCAGCAGGGTTTAACCCCTTCGCCGCGGCGCTGGGGGGTTCGGGGTCAGCGCGGCGCTGCCATGCTCGTGACGGAACCACTCCGGCATGAGTCACGGGCGAGCTGTGCTCATGATGGAGTGGTTCCGTCACAACTCCGCCCACTTGAATTGATCGCCCGCACAGGCGGGGAATCAGTGGCGCGTGGGCGGAGCAGCCGCCAACGGCCGCAGCATGACGGAACCACTCTGTCATGAGCACAGCGCGCCCGTGGCTCATGACGGAGTGGTTCCGTCATGAGCAGGGAAGGGGTTAAGACAGTGTCTGGATAATCTTAATGGGAAGCACTCAACAACCTATCTATAGAGGGTGTGCCGGGCGGTGGTCATATTCACCGTTTGTCAGCAACATCCACCCCAGAGTGTGATCCACACAGGGAATGTTATGTTTTTTGCATGTAATGGTATTGAGTAATGTACTGATTTGGGAGGGGGGTAGGTTCTTTGACTATGCAATGTTAGGTACTGCGTAGAGTGGGTGGAGAGTTGGGGGAAGTTGGGTTGTAAGGCAGTTAATGTTATAGCACAGCACTCTATCACTGCACTGCCCCTCCTGGGCTACATGTGGGCGCGTATACATACTTTTCTCATAGTTGGAGGGAATGGAGCCTAAACACTTGCAGACTAATGGTATACGTTTCCTGATATGGAATATCAGGGGGTAAATGAGTATAGAAAAGCCCGGAAGGTAGTAACATACCTCAATCGTCATAAAATAGATATCGGGCTGCTGCAGGAGACCCACCTAGCCCAAACAGTAAAATGCTCTCACATAGAACTTTCCAGGGCAAGGTCATGGAGGCAAACTTCACCTCTGACGCTAGGGAAGTGTTGATCTGGCTTAATCCTAGGTCGGGAGTGACATTGCAGTGCTTACACAGGAATCCTAATGGCAGGTACATTATCGCTAAAAGCAGACCACCATGTCTGAGTGGTTAATGTCTACGGTCCCAACTACAACGACCCTCTTTTTTATAATAAGATGGCTTCACTGCTGCTGCAGAAGGAAGAGATGCCAATAGTGTGGAGCTGTGACTTTAATTGAATATTAAACCCAACCAAAGACAGGTCTAAAGGCCCCCTCGCAGGCAATCTGCAGCTGCTAGCACTACATTGGAAATGATTGAGCAACTAGGCCTGGTGGATGTCTGGAGACAGAAATTGATAGATATTGCAGGGTACACTCATTACTCAGCTAGCTATAACACTCATACACGTATCGACTTCTGGTTGGTCTCTAGGACCCTGTTACCCCAGGTTGGCACTTGCGAGGTGCTCCCCAGAACTTACTCCGATCACTCAACGATTATTCTGGAACTGAATATTGGTGCAGTTGTGCCGGGGGCCCTTTCTCTGACGATTTCACCCATTCTCGTTGCTTGACCCTGTATTTAGGTCTGAACTGGCCCAGCTCATTGAAACATTTTTTGAAATAAACGTGGGCTCTGTAGATAGGTTCGCCATGGTTTGGGAAACCTTTAAGGTATACATCAGGGGTATGACAATAGCTAAGCATGCGGGGGTGCTCCGCGCCATCCGCGATAGGTTGGCGAGATTGGAGAGAGATATTGCCTGTCTTGAACAAACTTACCAACGCACTGGGGATGCTGCATCACTTGAGGATTAAAGGGGCCCTGGAGGACTTTCACGAAACTGCTGATGGTGAGGTGAAACACCTTGGCAAATATGCATTCGCTAGGGTGTACGGTGAGGGGGACCGCCCGGGTGCCACACTAGCAAGACTTACACATCCTAGTAGGGAAACTGCTGCATTCTCAATACTTATTGATGAGGAAGGGCACATACATACATCCACTAGTGAAGTCACCAACATGTTCAAGAGGTATTACACCAGTCTGTACACCTCTAAAGCCACAACTGATGAGTAGGCGATCAGACACTATCTGGAATACATTCATATATGCCTTGGCTCTCTACCTTGCATAGGGAACACTTGATGGCCCCGTTACACCCCAGGATAATACATACATCGGTTAAGTCGATGCGCTTAGGTCATGCCCCAAGCTTTGACGGCCTTACTGTGATGTTTTATAAAACATTCCTGGAAGAACTTATACCTCACCTGACACCCCTCTACGAGAAGATGGCTGAAAAAGTGGAGATGTCCCCAACTTTGAGGGAGCCCCTGATTGTCACATTACTGAAACCTGGCAAGCCACCAGAGCTTGCTTCTTGTACAGGCCACTATCCCTTAGAAATGTAGATACGAAGATATTTGCGAAAATATTGGCTAACGGGTTGGCCCCTTTGATTCCGCACTTAGTAGGGCCAGAGCAGGCGGGATTTGTGCCTGGTCGCAGCGTTACAAATAATTTGCGTACTATTCTTGGGACAGTAAGAGCTGTTGCAGTTTTTCTTGATGCCGAGAAGGCATTTGGCTCAGTTGAATGGGGTTTCCTGAAGGGCGTCCTGAACAAGGTGGGGGTGGGCGAGGTGTTCCTCAGATTGATCTCTGTCTTATACACAAGACCTCGTGCCAGGGTTCGGGTGGGCAAAGCTGTCTCTGACCGTATTAAAATATCGCGGGGTACTCATCAGGGATGCCTGCTTTGCCTGTTGCTATACGCCTTAGTAGCGGAACCACTTCTTTGTGTGCACAGGGAATATCAGCATCACAGAGACATCCACTTTCTTGATTACTCCCTCATAGTGTCTGCATACGCGGATGACACTCTAATATATGTCCACGACCCGGAGAGGAACCTCAAGCTGGTGTTGGCTGAGGTTACACAGTTTGGGCAGGTCTTAGGACTTCATATCAACTGGTCCAAGTCGATTATGTTCCCCTGAACCCCTTGCACTGCCCAGGTGCAACTCGATCTCCCCTTGCAATGGTCCACTGGGCAGGTGGATTAAACTGCCCCTCTCCCTGATGGGATGTTATATCTATGATTAAATTGGTTGTCTTGCCCCAATTTCTTTTCCTTTTTACAAATATACCCATGACTCTTCTGACACGCACATTTAACATACTGAGGTCTTTAATGATTGGGCTGGCGTGGGCAGGCAAACAGCCCAGAGTCAGATGGGAAACATTGACACTGCCCTACTCTGCCGGGGGTCTTAATACCACCGATTTAGAGCTATACTACAGAGTGGCTCAAGCTGCGCATGCACATGTATGGACAAACGGTCCAGAAGATGTCCCACACTACTGCATTGAGAGGGTGGTAGCTAACCCGATCCCCCTGTCCCATCTGATTTTCTTCAAATCTAATAAAAGACATGGAGACTTGGACTCTATACACGCAACTATACATGCCTGGAAGAGCCTCGTGGAGAGGCAGGCGGGAGTGCTCCTATACTCTCCGCTAATACCTGTACCATGGTGTAAGTGGTTCTCAACGAGTACTGAGCCGGACGTCATCAGAGCGCTACAGAAATTTGACATTACACGGTTGGGGGATTTCTTTGATGATGGGGTGGTCTATGCATGGGATGATATCCCGAAGGTGGGAGGGTCCATCACAGCACTGGATTAATTTCAATATCTTAGGGCCAGACACACCTGGCATGAGTTGCTTGGGGATGATCTTCAGGAACCTGAGCGGTGCTGGCACTCACGTATTTTCTGAAATAAACTCACGTGTGTACTGCAGGCAAGTTCTCCCCAGAAGCTGGTGACTAGATTGAATGAGCTGTTACAAGATCAGAAGAAGTCTTTATCGCTTAAGACACGACAAGACTGGCAGAAAGACTTAACCATTGTTATTGACGATAAGAGTTGGCAATACTGCTGTTCTGTTACCAAGAGCATTTCCCTAAACAGCAGACACAGATTAATAGAGTATCTTACACACCTGAAAAACTCTGTAGATACGGCTTGAGGGACTCAACCAAATATCATAGATGCCCTGAGCAGATAGCTGGTTTTATACACGTGGCGTGGTACTGCCCGAACATCCGTAGTTTCTGGGAGGATATCTTTCGTAAACTGAATGAGATCAAGGGACATGCTATTTCCCCTGACCCTGCACTGGCTCTCCTTGGCCTAGATAAGGGACTAGACAAAGATATAAGGAAGCTAGTTGCGTTTGGTATGACGTTAGACAAACGGCAGGTTGCCATGAAATGGGGGAGTGGCCCCACACCCACGTTAGAGTGGGCTGCCGATATGCTCTATTGTAATACCCAATTAGATGTGTACAGTGAATTGTTGCCTCCGCAGAGCCGGCCTAGAAGCTTCTGGGGACTGTACCAAAACTATTTAGTGGGAAAGGAAATGGTGGCAACTGAGGGTGAACACAATCCAGCATATTGTCTTTCATTGTTGATATATTGCGCTACGGACTCAATTGTATGTTACACCTGGCGATAGATAGACCGGGCAGCTTGGATGAGTTGTGCTGCATGATTTGACCTGAAATGCTAGCTTGCTGTTTTCTTTTTCCAATTGAGAGGCATCCCCGTCCGAGACCCCTTGTCTCTGTACCAGGCTCCTGTATGTATACCCAAATACGCGTCTGTTGACTCTACCACGTATGCTAACAAGGGCACATAAAGCCACCCTGCGTGGCTTTATGTGCCCTTGTAAATATTGCCCCTTCTCACGGAACACTTTGGGGCGTATTTACAAGGGAAGTGGCGGAGAGAGGCGTTAGCCTTTCAGCCTTAAGGCCTCACTCCGCCACTTCAGAAACACAGGGCAGCACCATATTTACAAGAATATGGTGCAGCCCTGCGTTTACCCCTGCGCCGGTGCTACACTTAGCGCCAACGCAGTCACCCTTGCACCATAGTGCAAGAGTGTCTGCGTGCAGGGGAAGATTGTTTATGTGCAGGAAGATCCCCCTTCTTAGTAAATCTCCCCACTTGTTTCTGAAAAGCTATGTATAACTAGCGTGTATTAACAAGAGGCGAGTCCAAACGTCTGTCCTAGGTGGCGTCATTATAATTGCAGTCTCTGAGTTGTATCTTCTTAAGAGAGAATACCCTTCCAGTCGCATTGCATGTTAGAAGGCACAGCGTTTGTGAAAGATAGCCACATCTAATCACAGCTTCAAGTTACGCCAATGGGCAGATAAAGGGTCACTACGAAGTAGCAAGAAAATACTAATTTCAATAACCGGCTTCAATACACGGGAGAAGGGGACATCACGCGCTGTGCTGGGCCGTGCACGATCAAAATGAACAATGAGTGAAATTGCCTGGAGGAAACAAGCACACAAAGGCGGGGCAATAACAACAAATGCACCAATAAAAACGCAGTCAACAGGAAGGGTGAAATAACGTGATAGATCTCAGTGCTCACCTGACAGTCAACACAATATGTCAGAACTCAATACAATCAGAGTGGCGCTCATACGGGAAGAATGTTTACCCCACATCCAAAATTCGGAACCCCTCACAGGGTCCTATACATTGAATATAAACCCCATTGGCACACACTTAGTCAGTACATAAGCATAATTTGCATTCATAATCTTTCACATTTCCATTGCTGTATTTCTTAATCCCTTCGCCGCGGGGCAAATTCTGTCGCGGTGCGAGAGGGGGCAGGGTTGGGCGTGGCGGGCCCGTACTCAGGACGGCCCCCAGCCGTCATAAATCACGGTGGGCCTGTGCTCATGACGGCCGGGAGCCATCCGAACTCCGCCCACTGATTAATTTTCTCGCACAGGTCGGGGAATTAATACCACGTGGGCGGAGCGGCAACATTCGGCCGTCATGAGCACACGCCCACCGTGACTCATGACGGCCGGTAGCCGTCATGAGCACTCCAGGAGTTAAAATTCTGGACTCCTCACGTCAGTTTATAAATCTTGGAGTCCACAAGTCATTTATTTTGATTTTCCACAAAGCAGAATATCTCAGTAGCCAATAAGTGTTTCGTCAACAGTTTTGACTTCATCAGGGCTATAATAGTAAAGATTATAACAATATAGACATTCTGGGCTTGAGTAAACGAAAAGCAATTAAAAGCAACTGTAATGCCTCCACCAATGCCTCAAGGTGTACTCCCGTTGCATGCATACAGTGCAAACGCTTGCATGCGTGTAGATCAGGTAGTCATGCAAATTAAAAAGACAAACACTGCTTTTATTACCAAATATCAACGTCTCAATTGACATGTATAAGCATCAAGACAGGCATGATAAAAAAATTCTGTGACAGGAAGTTTGGTTACATTTTTTCAAATTCCGCACAAAACATTATTTCATAGTAGTTGCATAACAATCACGAGGTCGGGGTGATTGTAGGAAAACAGAACCCACCTGCAGGTAAAGAGCAATGAGCCCTTTACCTCAAATCCACTAGTTGAGATAAATTAATACTTACCCAGGAGCCGTCATTACGAGTTAAACATTGGCTTATGTTATCTAACTAAGTATCTAAAGAGGGGTTACTCAGCCCATCCTGGCAAATTCACACTTGTGCTGTCTATTCCTTATCTTATGTCAGCACTCAAAATATTAAAACCTGGAAAGTACCCAATATGTGATGTTAGTCTATTTGTCCATATACTATTTTATTTTGTGAATAAACACCTCATCCAACAGGGACCTCTGACGAAAACATCTCTCTGTGTGCATCACAACCTGTGTAAATATACAACTGGCTGCAAGAACTGCTAAAGTTGTGAGTTGACCATTCACATCACAGCAGTGGGTCTCCAGCATAAAACGTGCATTAATATTTTTATTAATATGTCCATTTAGCTCTGTCTCTGCTAGTCTGAGAACTCCCATCATGAGGTTCCTATATAAACAGGGCGTGGTCGGACGTATAAGGTGGGGATGTGTCACTAGAGGGGAGTAAGTCAAGGGCGGGAAGGAAATGAAGATAAAACTGAAGTTGTGACCCCCTTGTCTGTGCTCTGCTTTACTCCTCTCCATATCTCTTCTGTCCTGCAGGTTGGTTGACTGCTCTCTCACTGATTCATGCTGCGAAGACCTCGCCTCTGTCCTGGAAACAAACACATCTCTCACAGAGCTCGACCTGGGCTACAATGAGCTGGGAGACACTGGAGTGAAGAAGTTGTGTAAAGGCCTAAAACATTCTGGCTGCAAACTACAGACACTGAGGTACAGAGCTGTGCAGTTCTTATCACGTCATCGATTTCTAAATATACATCATAGGTGGGGGCTCACACATATACTTTAAAATGTTGTGGGAAAGGCACATCCGTTTCATGACAATACAATGTGTGCAATAAGTGAGGTTTGTGAAGGGGGGTTCCCACATCCAAGAACTGAGTTTGGAACAAGCCCCCCCTAATGGTGCAGAAGGGCAGTCTTTAAAGCTTGTTTTTCAGGTATTTGGACTAAAATGTCAACAACGGCGCAGATCTGCCCATAACTGCTCGGGCACCTTCTCCAACTAGACGCTCCACCCATTAACAGATCTGCTGCTGGCCTTAAACTTCCATATTAATGATGGACATGGACAGAACAGTGAGGAAAGAACATCTGACCGTATATAGTCAGAAGCGCAGCTTGTGGTGGGGTGTAGGAGTTGGAACCCCCCATATAATTTCTTAAAGTCCAGTCTCAGCCTCTTGACAGCCCAATGACAGCTGGTCGTCACTGTCATATGACATCACCGCTGAAAGTGTGGTATATCCCCTAGTGTTTTGTGTCTGTGTGTAGGTCTGTGAGACAGATTGTGTGTAGGTCTGTGAGACAGAATGTGGGTAGGTCTGTGAGACAGAATGTGGGTAGGTCGGTGACAGTGTGCCCGTGTGTCTGTATATATTCAGACATTTGCCAGCATCCTTGATTAAAAGACTTTAAACTTGCTTTAGAGAGTTGTTTTAGTTGCCTCCTGCTGAGAGAGCTGGGTGTGTCCTTTTAGGAGGTCCTTTGCAGTTTTCTGAAAATATCACAATATCTGATGATAGAGAGGGGAGTGTCCATAGAGAGGTGCCTGTTTATAGAGAGAAGTCTGTCCATAGAGAGGAGTCTGTCCATAGGCAGCAGTCTGTTCATAGAGACAAGTGAGTCTGTCCATAGAGAGGACCTGCCCATAGGGAATACCCTGTTCAGAGAGACAAGTCAGTCTGTCCATAGAGAGGAGTCTGTCCACCGGGAGACGTCTGTTCTTAGACAGTAGTCTGTCCGCAGAGTGGAGTCTGTCCGTAGAGAGAGGTCTGTTCTCAGAGAGGAATTTGTCCATAGAGAGGAGTCTGTCCATAGAGAGAAGTGTGTTCATATGGAGGAGTCTGTCCACAGAGAGGAGTCTGTTCATATGAGTAAGACTGTCCCTAGAGAGGGATCTGCCTATAGAGAGGGGTCTGTTCATAGAGAGGGGTCTGTTCATAGTGAGGAGTCTGTCTACAGAGAGGACTCTGTTCATAAGTAGATGACTGTCCCTAGAGAGGTGTCTGTCCATTGAGAGGAGTCTGTTCATAGAGAGGAGTATGTCCATAGAGAGGAGTCTGTCCATAGAGAGGAGTCTGATCATAGAGATGTGTTGGTCCATGGGGAGGAGTCTGTTCATAGAGAGGAGTATGTTCATAGAGAGGAGTCTGTCCATTGAGAGGAGCCTGTTCAGAGAAAGAAGTATGTCCATAGAGAGGAGTCTGTCTGTGGAGTTGTCTGTCCTTAGAGAGGAGTTTTGTCCATAGAGGAGTCCGTCCATAGAGAGGAATCTGTTCATAGAGAGGAGTCTGTTCTTAGTGAGGGATCCTTCCATGGAGAAGTGTCTGTCCATAGAGAGGAGTCTGTCCATAGAGAGGAGACTGTCTACAGAGGGAAGTCTGTTCACAGAGGAGTCTGTCTATAGAGAGAGATCTGTCCGTAGAGAGGAGTCTGTCCATAGAGAGGAGTCTATCCATGTAGAAGAGTCTGTTCATAGAGACGGGTCTGTCCATGGAGAGGAGTCTGATCATAGAGAGGTGTCTGTCCACAGAGGAGTCTGTCCATAGAGGTGAGTCTTTCATTGGGGAGAAGGGTCTGTACGTGGGAAGGAGTCTGTTTGTAGAGCGGGTTCAGTTCATAGAGAGGGGTCAGTTCATGAAAGAGGAGTCTGTCTGTAGAGATGAGTCTGTTCCTAGAGTCCAAGAGGAGTCTTTTCACAGAGAGGGGTCTGTCCACAGAGAGGAGACAGTTCATGAAGCAGAGCCTGTTCATAGAGTGGTGTCTGTTCCTAGAGTGGTGTCTATTCATAGAGAAGTGTCTGTTCG
Source organism: Triturus cristatus (assembly GCF_964204655.1). Lineage (NCBI taxonomy): Eukaryota > Metazoa > Chordata > Amphibia > Caudata > Salamandridae > Triturus > Triturus cristatus. The sequence continues at coordinate 1,695,082,171 of NC_140591.1, forward strand.
TAGGGAGGAGTCTGAACATATAGAGAAGTCTATCCATAGAGAGGGGTATGTTCGTAGAGAGGAATCTGTCCATAGACAGGAATCTTTCCATAGAGAGGAGTCTATCTGTAGGGAGGAGTCTCTCGATAGAGAGGGTTCTGTCCATAGAGAAGAGCCTGTCCATAGAGAAGAGTCTGTCCATAGAGATGAGTCTCTCCATACAGAGGAGTCTGTTCATAGAGAGGAGTCTATTCCATAGAGAGGAGACTGTCAATAGAGAGGAGTAGTTCCATAGAGCAGAGTCTGTCCGTAGAGAGGAATCTGTCCACAGAGAAGAGTCTGTCCATAGAGAGGGGTCTGTTCATAGAGAGGAGTCTGTTCATAGAGACGAGTCAGTCTGTCCATAGAGAGGAGTCTGTCCATAGAGAGAAGATTGTCGGTAGAGAGGAGTCTGTGCATAGATAATAGTCTGACCACAGAGAGGAGTCTGTGTAGAGAGAGGAGAGTGTCCACAGAGAGGAGTCGGTGGATAGAGAGGAGAATGTCCATAGAGAGGAGTCACTCCATAAAGAGGATCTTTTCCATGGAGAGGAGTCTGTTCATAGAAAGAAGTCTATTCCATTGAGAGGGGTCTGTCCATGGAGAGGAGTCTGTCCATAGAGAGGAGTCTGTCCATAGAGAGGAGTCTGTCCATAGAGAGGAGTCTGTCCATAGAGAGGAGTCTGTCCATAGAGAGCAGTCTGTTCATAGAGAGCAGTCTGTCTATAGTGAGGCGACAGTCCATAGAGAGGAGTCTGTAAATAGAGAGAGGTCTGTAAATAGAGAGAGGTCTGTCCATAGAGAGGGTGTCCGTCCATGGAGAAGAGTTTGTCATAAGGAGAGGATTCTGTCCATGGATAGGGGTCTGTCCGTGAAGAGGAGTCTGTCTGTAGAGAGAAGTATGTTCCTAGAGGAGTCTGTTCACAGAGAGGTGTCTGTCCACGTAGAGAAGTCAGTTCATAGAGCTGATTCTGTCCATAGAGAGGTGTCTGTCCATAGAGAGGTGTCTGTCCATAGAGAGGTGTCTGTCCATAATGAGGTGTCTGTCCATAATGAGGTGTCTGTCCATAATAAGGTGTCTGCCCATAATGAGGTGTCTGTCCATAATGAGGTGTCTGTCCATAGAGAGGTGTCTGTCCATAGATGGGAGTCCGTCCATAAATGGGAGTCCGTCCATAGAGAGGAGTCCATCCATAGTGAGGGGGTCGGTCCATAGAGAGGGGTCGGTCCATAGAGAGGGGTCGGTCCATAGAGAGGGTTCTTTCCATAGAGAGGAGTCTGTCCATAGAAAGTAGTCTGTCTGCAGATAGGAGTCTGTCCGTAGAGAGGGGTCTGTCCACAGAGAGAAGTCTGTCCATAGAGATGAGTCTGTCCATTGAGTGAAGTCTGTCCGTAGAGAGGAAACAGTCCATAGGGAGACATCTGTCCATAGAGAGGAGTCTGTCCATAGAGAGGAGTCTGTTCATGGAGACGAGTCTGTGCATAGAGAGGACACTGCCCATAGAGAGGACTCTGTACATAGAGAGGAGTCTGTCTATAGAGAGGAGTCTGTCCATGGTGAGTGGTTTGTCCATGGAGAGTGGTCTGTCCATGGAGAGTGGTCTGTCCATGGAGAGTGGTCTGTCTGTGGAGAGGAGTCAGTTCGTAGAGAGGGGTCAGTTCGTAGAGAGGGGTCAGTCAATAGAGAAGAGTCTGTCCATAGAGAAGAATCTGTCCATAGAGAAGAATCTGTCCTTAGAGAGGAGTCTGTCCATAGAGAGGAGTCTGTCCATAGAGAGGAGTCTGTCCATAGAGAGGAGTCTGTCCATAGAGAGGTGTCTGTCCATAGAGAGGAGTTTGTCCATAGACACGAGACTGTCCACAGAGAGAAGTAGGTAGATAGAGAGGAGAATGTTCACAGAGGAGTCTGTTCGTAGAGAAGGTTCCTGTCCATAGAGAGGACTCTGACCATAGGGAGGAGTCTGTCTTTACAGAGAGGAGTCTGTCCATAGAGAGGAGTCTCTTCATAGAGAGGAGTCTGTTCATAGGGAGGAGTCTATCTGGAGAGATGAGTCTGTTCCTAGAGTCCAAGAGGAGTCTTTTCACAGAGAGGGGTCTGTCCACAGAGAGGAGTCTGTCCATAGAGAGGAGTCTGTTCATAGAGAGCAGTCTGTTCATAGAGAGCAGTCTGTCTATAGTGAGGGGACAGTCCATAGAGAGGAGTCTGTAAATAGAGAGAGGTCTGTAAATAGAGAGAGGTCTGTCCATAGAGAGGGTGTCCGTCCATGGAGAAGAGTTTGTCATAAGGAGAGGATTCTGTCCATGGAGATGGGTCAGTACATTAAGAGGATTCTGTCCGTACAGAGGGGTCAGTTCATAGAGAGGGGTCAGTTCAGAGAGAGGAATCTGTCTGTAGAGAGAAGTATGTTCCTAGAGGAGTCTGTTCACAAAGAGGGGTCTGTCCATGTAGAGAAGTCAGTTCATAGAGCTGAGTCTGTCCATAGAGAGGTGTCTGTCCATAGAGAGGGATCTGTCCATAGAGAGGGGTCTGTCCATAGAGAGGTGTCTGTCCATAGATGGGAGTCCATCCATAGAGAGGAGTCTGTCCATAGATAGGAGTCTGTCCATAGAGACGAGTCAGTCTGTCCATTTAAAGGAGACTCTCCATAGATAAGAGTCTGTCCACAGAGAGGAGTCTGTGCATAGAGAGGACACTGCCCATAGTGAGAAGTAGGTAGATAGAGAGGAGAATGTTCACAGAAAGGTGTCTTTCCATAGAGGGTAGTCTGTTCATAGAAAAGGCGCCTGTCCATGGAGTGGAGTCTGGACATAGAGAGGAGTCTGGACATAGAGAGGAGTCTGTTCATAGAGAGGAGTCCATAGAGAGGAGTCTGTTCATAGAGAGGAGTCTATTCTCTAGAGAGGAGTCTGTCCATAGAAGGACTCTGACCATAGAGAGGAGTCTTTCCATACAGAGAGGAGTCTGTCCATAGAGAGTAGTATGTTCATAGAGAGGAGTCTGTCCGTAGCGAGAAGTCTGTCCGTAGCGAGAAGTCTGTCCATAGCGAGAAGTCTGTCCATAGCGAGAAGTCTGCCCATAGAGACTGGTCTGTTAATGGAGGGGGGTCTGTCCACAGAGAGGAATCTGTTCACAGAGACGAGTCAGTCTATCTATAGAGAGGAGTCTGTCCATAGAGAGGGTTCTGTCCACAGAGAGGTGCAGTTCATAGAGAGCAGTCTGTCCATAGAGAGAAGTCTGTTCATAGCGAGACGTCAGTCTGTAGCGAGATGTCTGTCCATAGAGCGTTGTCTGTCCATAGAGAGACGTCTGTTCATAGCGAGCAGTCTGACCATAGTGAGAAGCCTGTCCCTAGAGAGGGGTCTGTCCATAGATCAGAGTCTGTTCATAGGCAGCAGTCTGCTCATGGAGACGAGTCAGTCTCTCCATAGGAGTCTGTCCATAGAGAGGAGTCTGTTCATAGAGATGTCAGTCTGTCCATAGATATGAGTCTGTCCATAAAGCATAGATTGTCAGTAGAGAGGAGTCTGTCGAAAGAGAGGAGTCTGTTCATAGAGAGAAGTCTGTCTATAGAGCGGCGCCTCTCCATAGAGAGGAGTCTATTCATAGAGTGCAAGTCTGGGAGCTCGGAGCCCCACCTTGGCCTCAGGCATGGGGAGGCTGGAGGATGGAGCCCATGGTGGGAGCTCCTGCCCGGGGGCCCGGTGGGACCCCGGGGCTCCGTTGGAGCTCCTGGACCCTGCTGAGCAGGGGAGGCCTGCACAGGCCGGCAGGAGCCCGCCCTGGGCACTTTGTCACACAGTGGTCTTGAGGACTGCGCCCAGGATGGTGGGGCACCCACTCCAGGATCTGGCCAAGCAGAGACCAGACTGACTCCAATCCCGGGCCCTTGGCCAAGCGGCAGGCCAGAGGATGGAGCCCAGGGGGGAAATGCCTGCTCCGGGACCAGTTGGGGCCCTGGTCAGAGCTTCTGAACCCAGCCAGGCAGGGGAAGCCTCCCCAGACTTGACGGACCTACCTTCCAGGCCCTTGTCAGGGCGGCAGGCCAGAGAACAGAGCCCGGTCGGAGCTCCTGAGCTCGTACATGAAGGGGAGGCCTCTCCGGGCCCGTGGGACCTGTCCCGGGCACTTTGCCATGCGGTAGCCTGGAAGACGGAGCCCAGGATGGGGGGCCCTCACCCTGTCAGAGCTTCTGAACCCATCAAAGCAGGAGAAGCCTTTTCGTGCTGGATGGAACCCAGACCCGGACCCTTGGCAGTGCAGCAGGCATGAGGATGGATTCCAGGGCAGAAGGGCCCTCCTGGAGCCAGGCTGGGCCCTTGCGCCTGGCTCCAGATACAGTATTAGCATCAGCAGAGGATTGCGGTCGTGCTGCATTTTTAGTTTAAACTGCAACAGTTAATCCGTTACTGAGGACACAACCGCACATACACGGTACACCTTGACAAAGCAGTGAAGACCCTTGAATAAAGGTGTAATGCAGTCAACATCAGCATATCTCTACTCCTGAAAACGTTTGCTGCCGAATAAAAAAACGTTGTTTGATGATTTGTCAACCTCAGAGCCTTCTGGTAATCTTTGCCCTCACTCGACACTTCTTAAGAATCGATGTACTTCTTCTCTGCCAAACAGCATCAGACAACAACGGGGCCCGATCCTTGCCCCTGTTCAACTTATTATTTTGAAAGTTAACAGACTGCTTATCAGTTTCTCACCGGGGCCCGGTCTTTGCCCCCGAGCAAATATATTTCAAAAGTAAACACTGGGGCTCGATCTTTGCCCCCGATCAACACACACAGATTCTTCACACTGAGACCAAATCCTTCAACAATTAGCACTGGGGCCCGATCTTAGTAATATATTTCAAAAGTAAACACCGGGGCTCGATCTTTGCCCCCGATCAACACACACAGATTCTTCACACTGAGACCAAATCCTTCAACAATTAGCACTGGGGCCCGATCTTTGTCCCCAATCATCATATTTTTGATAAACAAATTTTTATTTTTACAAATAAACATACAAAATTACATGGACAACCGTTCAAGCGAACTGGCATCAGAAGATATCGTCTACGATCATTAACATTCAACAACAAGACCTCCCAACCCTTTCCCGACTGCCTCACTCCCTCCACCCGCATTGACACCCCTAAATTATACCCCCTAGCCACTTCCCCCCATACTCTGTTAAACTTCTGAGGACAGCCCCGCGCTGAATACATCATGCGCTCCTGCGTTGCACACCAATCCACCCCCCTCCTCCACATAGCACATTTGGGTGGGTCAGACCGCTTCCATGCGGCCGCAATATCCGGTTTTGCTACCCAATCACCATATTTAAAGTGAAATACTGAAGCTCGTATTTTGTCCATGATTAACACTGAATCTGGCACGCTTGGGTTAAAGGGCGACCGTTGGCAGGGTCACTGGTGGGGTTTGGGTGCCAGACAGCATTACACACACTTTTTATCTCCATAAAAATTATTTTACCTTGTGATTTTCTTGGTTTCAGTTCTCTGTTTCTGTCGATACTTATTTTTCCAACATCCTTCGGCTTCACTTTTCAGTTCCTGTCACATTTCTGTTATGTTGTTTTCGGTTTTCTTCAAATTGCACACGTGGATGCTTCTTCAAAACCATCGCCAAAATGTTGTAATCCAAATGAAGATATGAACTTCAAGCGTAGATTAGTTAAGTTCTTTATTTGAGTTGTTACAAGTATAAATCATGAAAACCCCACCAGGAGCAGCTGTCCTGCTGCTCAGCCCATACCCAACTGACATTCACAGACCTCCAACATTCCATCCAGCCAACATTTCACAACACACTCATTCTGGCTGAGCAGCAGGGAAATCTAAGTTACAACAGGAAACAGTGACATTTGCATGAAAAAACACTAAAGGCTACCCAGGCAGGGATGATGCAAAAGGAAATGTGCCCCCCTCCAGCCCTGATCACGAGAAAAGCCTGAGAGGGCCACCTAGGTGTCACAGGGAGACAGTGCCAGGAAAACGCTGCCATGTTCAACCATTGCACCAGTACTGCACAACACTGCCTGCAAGTGAAGAAAGCAGCCAGGGCAAAGCTCTGACCAAAGCCTCGCATGGCGTTCCTAGTCCTGCACTACCTGTCTCAGCTCCAAGAACCCAAAGCTGCCTCAACAAGGATAAGGCAACGCCAGAGGAGAGACAAAGAACCCCTACAGAGAGGGAGGGAGCAACACTAACTACGAGAGCAGCCCACATGTGAGGCTGGGGTAGCAACAGAAACTGACAATTCTCAACAAAAGAAAAAAGGAGAGCCACACACACACATCCTGCCAAAGGGTTTTAGAGAGGGAGAGACTGAACCTCTGCATAAAGCCCCTGCCAAGCCCAATGTGACAGTGCAAATGAGAATCTAGGAACGCGAATGGCCCCGTTCAAGGACTTACTACTCTTGGGCGCAGCACAACTCCGCTGACCCCCTCGAGAAGCCCAAAGCGGCGCCAGCCCAGAAACGAGACAAGTAGCCTAGAGCAGCAAAGCTTAAGAAGGCTGCCAGCCTCACACAAGATGCAAGAAAAACGTGCAGAGAAGACGCAAACCCCAGTTGCTGTCTTACGCCACCGCAAGCGAGAAGAGCGCGCCACCTATCCCAGTGTTGAATAGCCACCACTGCAAGCTAGGAGAGGACGCCCATAAAGAGGTCAAAGTGCACGAGGTGCGCGACACATGCCCCCAGAAGCCTCACGACACGGACAAGCGCCCAGGAGACAGAGACCTCTCCACAGAGAAGAAGTACTGCTGGAGACAGCAGGGAGATCCCATACATCTCCACAGCAGCAATGAAGCAAACGAAGGGCGCAGTTAGAATCTCGCCGAAGCGATGCAACCAGAGAGAGCACAAAGAAGTGGTTGCGCAGACGCACAGAAGCACGAATACCCAGAAGAGGGTAGAAGAGCGCCAAGTCCGAGGGGCGCGACAAAGGCACCCAGAAGTTTGATTGCATGAGCAGTCACCCAGGAGAGCAAGACCTCCTCGAAAACAAGGGGAAATGCCGAAGGCATCAAGAAGAAACTTCATCGCCTCAACGATGCCTAGAAGGGGCCTAACGCAGAACAGTGTCCTCCCTCACGCTGAAGTCGTTAGTGACCCAAGGCTCGCGAGAGGAGAGTCGCACACCACACGTGGACAGCTGCCACCGCTACCTCACTACTGACCGAGGAAGTCATTCCCTGGAGAGGGAACGCCCGGAGTAGGGGCGTCAAGAAGCTGCCTGAAGAAGGAGCACCAAAGATGAGCAGCTGCTACCCATGCAGCTGAAAAGAGCGACTGAAGTCTCACCTGGATGGTCAAGAGACCATTGAAGTTAATAGGCCCGTTGGCCTTGTTAGAACATGGTGCCTGTCACTGCACCCGGAGGAGAAGCAGAAGAAGAGTGGAGATCGTGTCACCCCGAAGAGCCGGACAAACGCAGGCATGTCAGACCAAGAGAGGAGAAGTGATCCAGATCTGAGTGCTCAATTCCTCTCTATTACCACAGATCGAACGATTTCTCAGTCACACACATCACACAATTCACACGCTGGTGGGGCCCATAACACCAACACTCATTCCATCGAACAATCCGCACGTTTCAAGAGGTAATTGACTCCGAACTCTGGTTTGGAAGAGATATCCTTTTTCCCTATACTACTCCTAGCATCCCTTCCATTCAAAAGGGTCGATCGGATCTAAATAGTTGAGATCAATTTAATGATTTATCAACACTTCATAAATAGAACATTTCAATGAAATAACAACCCATCACACATTTTAAATGAAATAATCAATTTTATCTAATCAAAATGCAGGTTAAATCTTGGTCATTCAATCTCAATTCGTGATATTTACCTATTTTTCAGCTCTGTCAAAGGCCTAGGGGAGAAGGGTTAGTGGGCTGTAATGAGTGTTTGTGAGGAGGAGTAGTCATAGCTGTCTCCATTTTCGGTGCACTACCTTGGGCACAGCTTCAGGCTTGCCGCCGGAGGATTTTGAGCTCCATAAAAAAAGGAAGGGACTGATTTAGATCGCGGAACATGTGTTTACTTTGTAAGGGCAACAGAGTAAAAGACTCCATCGCCCTGACGGAGTCCCCATTTTCCACATTTAGACTTGTCCACTGCACTGAGTTGCTGTTAAAGCAGTGCCTAGTTTGAACCGCTCAACCGCTTTTAATGCGGGGACGCGCAGGAGGAGCAAAAGAGTGCTTTGCCTTGCCTTTCTTCGTCTGCCGTGAGGGGAACGGCTTGCCTTGTGGGGGAATCCTGACACCAGCCTACCTCATTTAACTCCCGTGCCGTGAGGGGAACGGCTGTGCAGACTACAATTCCCAGCACCCCCAGACACCGGCGCAGCGCTTGACGTCATCCTAGCGCGCCGGTGTCCTACATAAGCCACTGAAAGCTCCCGCAACGCGGGACGCGCGTGGGCGGCGCCGGGCTAAGCCCGGGCAAAGGGCGGGCCCTCTGTGGCCCTCAGAGGCCAGAAGAGACTGGACTGGGCCAGGTTTCTGTGCATCTTGTCGAATGGTGTTGATCGCGCATTGACTATTGTTGCCATTTGATATATCCATTTATTTTTAATTTGATTGTCCTATTTGTGAGTGCGTAGGCAGACACTAGGGTTTCTGGGTAGAAGCTTAACCTATAAGCGAACGGAATGGTTAAATCAAAAACTGATAAAGCGACGGCGGCTCCAGCTACCCTAGATAATTTCCTGGTCAGGAAAGTAACACAGATTAATAATGATAGACGTGTATCCTTGGGGAAAGGCACCGTGATTGAAGATACATTATTAGAAAATGATCCTCTAAGCCAGCCCCAAGACCCTGAGATCAACCCGAGTGGTGTCATCTCTACGGCCCTCCCAGTTCTCATTCCTGTAGAGGTGGAGGTCCATTCTGCTTCTCGGGTGTCATCAAGTTCTGATGCTGATGTATTAATTGAGACCCAACCTGAGATTAGGCACACGAGATCATGTAGAACACGGTCTCAAAGGGAGAACGGGAAAAATAATAATTGTAAGCCAAGAAAGAAGGTCGGTAAGCCAAATACTGGTACTAGTGTACCAAACCCGTTTGTATTCACGGCCACCAATGGTGCTGGCAATGGTACTAATTTAAACTCGGATATGATTGCCTCTCTTTTAAAAAACTTAGAAGCCTCTTTTACTGCCAAAATGGAGGAGCTTATTAAACCATTAACCACTAAGATTGATGATTTAGCAAAGGAAGTGATAAGGCTGGGTGACCTGTTATTGTCTCGGGAGATTGCCCAGCCTAGCGGAATTGATTATTCTGGGGGGAAAAGGAGAGATACTGCTGTTCCTAATGATTTACAGAATAAGGGGAGGGGAGAATCTGCTGATACAGTTATCCCAGGACCTGTAACCTCTATCCAGCCGGATATTCCTGTGAAAACTGCTTTGCAGCAACAAATATCCATAACTCCCCACAGCAACAGAGCCTCTAGTGTGGCGAGACACAATGGTCATCTTAATCTACCACCAGACTGTGCTCCTTTTGTAGTAGTACTGACCAATGTGCCCTCTTGTGGCACCCATCCTGCATCTCCCTATGATGAATCCTTTATCTCTCTGAAAAATAAGACAGTGTCTTGGCTTAACAAAAATTGTGGTTTTCCGATTTCCTACTTTGACGAGATATTAACAGTAAGGCGTGTAAATTGGGTAGGGCCGTCCAAAAAGTCTGGTTCAGGGGACTGTATAGTCGTAAACTTTAAACACCCCCAGCATGTAGCAACCGTACTTTTGAGAGCTTCTGCACTGGTTTATAACACAAATAGTATCTGTGTACGCCCCTTGGGTTATTTTTATGCACATTTGTGCAAACCACGACTGCCACAGAATTTAACCAGGCGGAGACGTGAACCTTTTACTCCCGTGCAAGAGACCTATCTTCAGCATAGTATTACTAATTCCTGTGGTGTAGGTGGACCGATTGGCGTGTCTAACAGGAGTGTTAGTGCTGGACACTATCAATATGGGCCGAATCTTCACACACAGAATAAGTTCGAAGTATTATCTGGTCTTGAACTGTGCGATTGACGGGGGCACCTGCAGCTCAGGACATCGGGGCTTCAGGTGAACCTTCTAATCCAGATAGTTTGGTAGGCAAACTGTCAGGATGTCTTGCTGTCTCTTGGAACATTGCGGGCCTTGCTGCTAAAATGTCTGATGTAAACTGGGTGATCTATATCAAACAATTCTCGATTATTTGTTTACAAGAAACCTGGGAATTGGGATGTGAACTCTTTTTGGAAGGGTATCGGGCCTTCTTTGTGCCAGCCTTGCCATCTGTGCGTGGTAGGCCCAAGGGGGGCCTCGTAATTTTTGTATCTATATTAATTCCCTGTGAAGTACAAAGAATTGTAGCACAGCATACAGGTGTAATGGGTGTAATCTTAAGTGGAGGTAATGTCCGTGTCGGGCTGGTGAACTTTTACAATGCTGTTCATGATAGTGGTGGCAGGAATCATATTTATTTTTTAAATTCCTTTGTTTCAAATTTTATGGAAAATGTGGGCCATAACCTCCTGATTATGGGGGATTTTAATTTGTAACCTTGTATAGACCCATTGCATAAATGTTTACCAGAAATGGTGTGTGATCGGGCAGACTGTCTCCATATGGAGCACACAAAGGAGGGTGAACTGTGTAATGACTTTTTGAATGACCATGACCTCTCTTTGGCTATGTCTTTAAAAGACCCGCTATTTCGCTTTGATACCCCTACGTTTAAAGGGCATGGAAGGGGTACCTTTATAGACCACATACTGGTCTCGCAGACGATGCAAACTTTTGTGGATTCTTTTACCATTGACTTTAGTGAATTCAGTGACCATAATCCTCTTATAATCGGTCTAAACTGCCCATGGTTCAAAAAAGGTATTACGAGTATCAGGCAAGGTAGTTTGGTTACAACAGATGGTAAGAGGCGCTTAAAATGGTCTATGGTCTCTGAGGATATCCTCTATAAGAATATCACTGTAGGCTGTGCCGAGGACATCAAAGTTTGTATGAATGGGGGAGGTGAACCCAAGTTGGTTTTAGAAGCGTACCAAAATATTACGGAAAAGGTATCAGCATTTCTATCGGTCCCATATAAACCCCAACTTAACTCAGGCCCGAGATGGTTCTGTCATGACTGCACTCTAGCTGCCCGTAATTTGAGGGTAGCCTTGGCAGCAACCCCGAGGAACAGGGAGGCCGTAAAACTCTGTAGAAAGGAATATAAGGCTACTATTGCTGCCCGTAAAGAGTTTTTGAGGAAAGAGGCCTGGGAGGAATTGCTTGATCCCTCCACTTTGAATAACAGCACTAAATTTTGGGGTCTGGTAAAGAAACCTTTTTTGACTGGGGACTCGGGAGATGGACTGGTTTGTTGTATAACTAAGGAGGAATGGGAGAGTCATTTTAAAAGTTTATATTATTCAGAAGCTGATGCAACTATGGTTGCTGTCCCCTCTGATATGGTCAGTACTGCCATCATTTTTTATATAAATGAGGTTCTGGTCGCTATAAAGGGTCTTACTGCTAACAAAGCCCCTGGCCCTGATGGAATACCACCTGATCTTTATAAATCTGATCCGGACTTTTGGGCTCCCATTCTGACTGCTGTTTTTAATGCAGCAGCCATATTGGGCTGCCCGGAGACTTGGGGTCTCTCAACAATAGTTCCGGTCTTTAAGAAAGGAGACAGGGGTAGTGCTTTGTGTTATCGCCCAATCTCGCTAATTGATTCAATGGTGAAGATAATGGGGAGAGTTATACTCCAACGCCTAACAAGCTAGTCGAACGAGAACAATATTTTGTCGACCTCTCAATATGGTTTTTGTGAAGGGCGTTCAACTATAACTCAATGTCTTAATTTGTTTCTTATATTGAATAAATATACTGTTGTGTATAAAGGAACAATTCACCTTGCCTTCATGGATCTGTCCTCTGCCTTCGACTGTGTTAACAGGGGGAGGCTGTGGCAGACCATGAAGGATAAAGGTATTGATAAGGGGATTGTGGAGTTCCTTGCGGACCTGCACAATGACACAAGAGCTAACGTGAGGTTTTCATCGACCGGGGAAACTACAGGGAGTTTTAGTATCAATAAAGGAGTACGTCAGGGGTGTATTTTGGCCCCTTTTCTTTTTAACTTTTATATAAATGACCTTGAGGCTGTGTTACAAGAGGTAAAATCAGACTGCCCTAGAGTTGGTCCGAGGGGTATCCCTCTACTTTTATACGCTGACGATGCGGTCTTAATTTCCAGAACAGAAGTTGGTCTCCAGGCACTATTGAATGTTTTTAATAATTTCATGTTTGATAGGGATCTTAAGGTCAACAACTCAAAATCCTATATTATGCATGTTGGCCGACAACCAAAGAAGAAGTTCAATTTTAAATTGAATGATGTCTCGATCCCTACCACCCAAACATTTACCTATTTAGGTATCTTATTTGATACCAAACTTAATTGGGCTCCTCACTTGGCCAAGAAAAAGGGGGAAATGACTAGAGCCAATGCCTCCATCTTCAATATTGCGTCTAAACTGGGGAATAAACCAAATGTGGCTATGATGAAATTATACAACTCTAAATCCATAGCCACTGCTGTATACGGTAGTGAGATATGGGGCTACATAAATGGCGAACAATTACAAATAGTTGAAAATAAATTTTTAAAACGCCTGTTATGTGTCCCATGTAGTACCTCAAACTTAATTGCACATGAAGAACTTGGCTGCCAGTACCTATCCGACATCGTCGGTTTAAAACCTCTGTTATGCTGGATAAAATTATGGTTAAGTGATGAAATTCCTTTAACACATCTGATAGTGGAAGACCTTATATCACTTGATCATGCCATGTGTGTACCTTGGCTTAAATACCTGAAGTCCCAATTTTTGAAACTTGGTCGCCTGAATCTGTTTGATAATCCGAGGGATATAGTCAAGGGTGATGTAGCAGCAATTAAAAAAGTTTTCTCTATGAAATGTATTGCCCTAAGAGATGAAGTTGAGCTCTTAAAACCTAATGTTAGAAAGTATATTATGCTGAGTACTTGTAACTCTATGGAAAAGTATCTAACATGCCCCTTCACCTCACATGAGAAATTTTTGCTGACCCGATTCAGGCTTAACATTTTCCATCTTCTCTTATTTAGACCCACGGCAGATATTTTTAAGAAACCTGTAGCTCCCTGTGGCTGCGACGGGAAGTCTCCACAGGATATGCTACATTTTATGTTTTTATGTACATTTTACGAATATCCCCATAGGAGATACCTTGTCACCCTTTTAAAGAAATTAAATTTTAAACAAATTAGACCTGCCTTTATGTATTTACAGCTGCTGCACCCGGATAGTGTCCTCCAGGTGTTAGAATTTTTAAAATTGACACTAAGATTTAGAAAATGTTTAGATGAGTAAATGTAACTACCTCTGAACTATTAGTCGCCCATTGCACCAATGCACTTTTTTTCCTGTACTGTTTTGCCTTTGCACTCTTTTATGGAATTTATTTATGTATTGTATGTTTGTGTGATTGATTTTGTTATTAATGTGATGTTTTTTAATATGAACTGTTTATTGATGTGTACTTTTATGGATTGAAAAAATATCCGAAATAAAGTCATTATCTCTCTCTCTACCTATTCTGGCTAATTGTCGTTTTCTAAGTCAAAGTCTGGTCATCAGTCAGTCTGTCAAAGTTCTTGGTTCGTCATGCAGAGTCACCGTCCTCTCCGTCAGCATAACATCAAGAAATGGAAATGACGTTCACCATCCGCTACAACACATACCCTCTCTAGTCTACCATTTTTATAGTAAAATTTGCATTCCGAATGTTACAAATAACATTTTGAGGGGCAATGATTGGTCCATTGGAATACATCTTAGTGCATCCGGAAACATTCGATGATATTCCCATGCGGGAAAAGTGTCCATGGGTCAGGAGATGTCAAGTTCGTTAAACTAATGTATCGTTTATGTCACATCCAGGGGAACTGGCGCTTCGCCCAGGGTGGCCTCGCTGGGCACGGCTGAGTCAGGTCACCGAGGGGACACGGTTGCTGAAGTCAGCGCAGGCTCATTCCTCCATGTTTCACCAGTGATGTCATTTTGTCTAGTCCGATTCAGTCGGCAGCCATTTTGTGGCAGGCCCAAATGGTCAACTTAAGTAAAGAAAACACAAAAATGTAATTAATACATTGAAATAATTAAAACAGTGTTATACCCTTACTAATACCCTTATGTGTATGCATTTATCTAGCAATATGCAACATTTAAAGCAGTTTATACTCATTTAATTAAGCACAAATCACAAATACATCACAAAGCAACACTTATAATATTAATATGCGTGCGTATTTAATTCACATATCATTTTAGCCATGCAGATGCATTCCCACATGTATTCTCTCTGTTAATACGGTTGATTAATGTCACTCATCGAACTATTAATAGAATTACAATTAATTAATTATTCGTTTTAATATAAACATTCAAAAATGAAGTGGGTATACCAAAACAAAAACATTTTACCCGCTCCAGCAATCCCCCCTTTGGTGATTTTATCACCACAAAAACCCCACAAATTTATTCTCCCATTTTACGGAATTTTAAATGTTTTCTTGCTCAGATTATAGTTCGTTTTCCCCTTCATCCTCTCTTTTTGCTGACTCATACATACTCTCCTTCCACTCCTCCAATTCTATTTCTTCAAATTCTCTTTCTTGTTTCTTTTCTTTTCTTTTTAACTTTTCTCTTTTTATTTTCTTTTTGTTCTTTTTATATCTACAACACATACATTCTAATTTTATCACTAGTATCATAAAAATCACTCCTGTTAGTGGAAACAATATCTTACCTATAAATGTGCTACCTATTTTTACTAAATAATTCTTAATAGCAGCTATCTTTTTAGTAATTCTATTCCACACACTTTCAACCTCCAGTGGTACTATTTCGTCATGCAATTCTGTTATGTTTTTGATATAAACTTTTAGATCTTTGCTTTCATCAGGAATGTAAGTGCAACAATGTTGTACTTTCAGCATTCCACAGACTCCACCCTCTTTTGCCAATAAAATATCAAGGGCAAGTCGATTTTGCATAACCATAGCCCGCATGGCAACCATTTCCGTATTTACCAATAAGAATCCTTCAGCGGTGCTTGTTGACAAGCGATCCACTACAGTTGATAGTTTCCGAATGTTTGCATTCAAAGAGATTCCCACTGCTGGTATCAATGCTCCAAAAATATCACCTCCAATTTCTGCCCAAGTTCCTCTTCTACTACGTATTAACTGACTACTCAGTACATTATTTTCTACTCTATCCATGTGAAAGATTTTTGGAAAGACCAAACCAACATAACATGTGCCATACCAATGGTCTGGCAAACGATAATATGCCTTGTTCCCACAAATATAATACAATCCAGGAAAAACTGGATCGTTTCCGCCTCTGAATCTCCATCCTGTTGCAATGAAATATGTATCATGGCACTCACTAATACCTATAAAGTAGTAATCATACTGAGATTTTTCCCTTCTAATACATAATTTTACCTTCTGTGGTGTATCTAAAGCCAAAGTTGGACTGGCTTCGTTTCTCAAGTGTTTTTCTTTATCTACATCCCAAACTGTTTCATCCATCTTTCCTCCTTCTGTTTTTCTTTGCATTTTTAATCTCCTTTCTTCAACCATGCGTAGGAATGTCTTTTCTTCTTTCTGTAAACTGCAAGTTAAATTGTTTCTAAAAATGTATTCTGAACGTTAGTTCTTTAGTTTCTATAAAAATTTCACCTAATACTTTAGCAGATTTAGCTGGATTTAGTTTGTTATTCATAGGCAATTGTCCAAGAATGTTATCTAATCTGAAAAATAATACTCTAATTTACCTATTTTATAAAATATACTTGTTAACATACTACATGATATACCATAAGTGGCTGGAAGGTGGTGATAAGTCACTCCTTCTGAAACAGAGGCAGGTAATTGCATACATACGTAGCAATCCCTTACATCCATTGTCTTTACATATTCATACAATAACTTTGAAAACACATTGCTAGAGAAATCAGTTATAGACCTATCCTTGTGTAAATGTTCATTGCTTATTCTAGTTGGAACTACCTTTTGGGGAATCTTCCCTATGTTAGTGGTATTTTCAATATGACCTTCTAATGTATCTAAAGTTACTTTGAAAGAAATTATTAAAGCAAGTATGCTCCAAAGAAGCATTATTAATCCTGTACAACAACAACACATCTTGCACCATCTTTTCATAAATGTACATTTACTCTTGTTATCATCTATGTTAGCCATCTTGTTAAAATGGACCGTGTCTTTTGACTTAGCCTCTTCTACTCCACAACTAGTTTTCTACCTTAAGGCACTAAGCGCCTAGTTGGTTATACCAGTTTCTTGTTTTAGTCTCTATTATTTCTTTTCCAACAGCTTTCCTTGATCTTATTCAGTTTGGCATCTCATCATTTTTCACTTCCTTCTTGACATCCAAGAACAGAAATTCCTGAACTTCCGTTTCTTCTTCTCCAATGTCGGGCAAGATAACTCCTAGGATTCCTGCTGCTTCTTCTTCTTCAACCACTTTCAGTATATCCTCCTCCGCATTTCCTTGACTATCTGCCTCTTCTCCTTGTTCAGGCAGTGCCACGTACGTCCATTCTGGCGACTTATACTTCTGGTTTGGTTTCCTTGTTCTTTTGTTTTCTTCTGATACACTTATCTCTTCTTCCTATGATTTCTTTTGGCTTGACACTTCATTTACTTGTTCAGCCTTTGAGGAATCAGCTCGTGTCAATCGATATATTAGTCTCTTTATCTTATTTGGCCAAATATCTCCTTTAGCATTTCTCATTGATTTACCTTCTTTAACGTTTTTTCTCTTTGATCCAAGTTCTCTTTCTTAGAACTCGACCTTCAGGTATCTCACTTTCACTTTCTTCAGATCCTGTCTCAACTCGCTTTTCCTCTCCAACAGTTTCTTTTTCCACCTCTTGTGTCTTCCCTACTTCTGTCCCTCCTCGGGTCTCCGACACGCAATCTTCCTGCTGTCTACTTGTCCCTTCACCTAACTCAGTGTTGGTGATCCCTACACCTCCTCGGGGGTTTTCCGCAGAAATCTGTCCCTCTCTTTCTACTTCTGACCCTTCCTCACTTTCAAGGATTATTTCAGGTGGAATTTCTCCTAATCCTTCATTTGGTACAAATGTCTTTTCTGTTTGATTTTCCTTTTCCTTTCTTTTCTTCTTTTTGAGTTCTTTGCTAGAACCTTGTGTCTCTTGTTCGTTCTCAGAATCTGAACTTGTATCAGAAATCTGTAATCTTTTCCTCAGGGAGATGCTTCGCGGGACTAGAGCTAGTCTCGGCTCTTTCTCCCCCCTTTCAGGGTTTTCTTTTGTCTTTGTACTCTCGTCATCTGACTCGGCACTTGATTCTGGGTCAACAAAATATTCTTTACCAGTGCTGTCTACTGGATTTGGAACTCTCAAAGTATGACTTGCATGAATCCAGTTTTTCACTCCAGCACACTTCACAGCTGTTGTTGTGGTCAGTATGACTTGCCTTGGCCTTCCCCACCTTGGAACCAGACAATTCCTTCTTCTGTGGACTTTTATTCTCACCCAGTCCCCTGGGCTCAGATCATGGGCTGGTTTTCTATCAAGTGTGGTGGCATCCGCTCCAACCTGGTGAAACACAGAATGGACTGCGTCAGCCAGGCCTTTACAGTAATCCAAAACCACGTCATCAGTTATAGTCATCAACTTGTTGGCTGGTACAAACACGTGTCTCATGGCGCGTCCCATGATAATCTCATGTGGATTTAACCCTGTGGTTCTGTCTGGAGTAGATCTGATCGTCATCAATACTAGAGGCAAGACATCAGGCCATTTAATACCTGTAGCCAAACACATTTCCCCTATTCTGTTTTTGATGGTACCATTCATTTGTTCAACCACACCAGAAGCCTCTGGTCGGTAGGCACAATATAGTTTGTGTTGTACACCCAATGCTTCACAGATCAATTTCATAATCTCATTATAAAAATGTCCTCCTCTGTCAGATTCAATTGTCACTGGGAACCCAAACCTAGGGATGAATTCTCTCAACAATAGCTTGGCCACTGTCATTCCATCATTTCTTCTTGTAGGGAATGCCTCCACTCATCTGAAGAACAGACAGACTATTACCAGGACATACCTCAACCTGCAACAGGGTGGCATCTCAATGAAATCCACTTGCATTCTGGTGAAAGGTCCTCCCTCCCGACCTATTGTTCCTAGGCTCACTACTGTTTTCCTCCCAGGATTGTATTGCTGGCATATCAAACATCTTTGACAAAGACTCTCTGCTTCAAGTCTGAATTTTGCGTTGTACCAGGTTTGTTTAAAGGCCCTTATCATGGCATCCCTCCCTATGTGTCCCTGGCCATGTGTTCTGCTTGGGTTTTCGGATCAGATAGAACCCGCTCACCAGAGCCTCTCTAACCCAGCCAGAACGTTACCCCCTCCCTAGGGCCTATTCACAACAAGTAACCACATGTACATACCACCTAAGGACAGGGAATTCCTACTATATATATATATATATATATATATAGATATCTAGACCTCTTATAATACAAGTGGCGGCCTCGCGATCCCAGACGGACCCAGGACTTCCTACCCAGACGGCAGCCTTAGCCTCGCGGTCCCAGACGGACCCAGGACTTCCTACCCAGACGGCAGCCTCAGCCTCGCGGTCCCAGACGGACCCAGGACTTCCTACCCAGACGGCAGCCTTAGCCTCGCGGTCCCAGACGGACCCAGGACTTCCTACCCAGACGGCAGCCTTAGCCTCGCGGTCCCAGACGGACCCAGGACTTCCTACCCAGACGGCAGCCTTAGCCTCGCGGTCCCAGACGGACCCAGGACTTCCTACCCAGACGGCAGCCTTAGCCTCGCGGTCCCAGACGGACCCAGGACTTCCTACCCAGACGGCAGCCTTAGCCTCGCGGTCCCAGACGGACCCAGGACTTCCTACCCAGACGGCAGACTCAGCACAAGTTCATCCTATAATTACCATAACATACAACAAGGGAATCAGTTTTACTATTCATCGGATCACACAAGAACTACCAGTTTGAGCACAACCTGTTCTCTGGTTTGAGGGGCTTCTCTCTCCCTTATTCAGTTACCACTTACCTGATCAGTGTTAACATCTGTTCATGTCAAGTCACAGCTGACTAGAAGAATAGGCTACCCCCTTATACAAGAACATGCGGCACATGTTGATTCACTACAAACTGAGTACTTTATTACTAATTACATACGCAATCACATAACATTACTATATAACACATATCCTGCAAAGAAAAGTGAAAGATTAGATTGTACACTCTAATAAGAAAGGGGTAGACATCACCTTAGTCGTGTGTAGCCTGCACTCAATGGTCATCTAGGTTCCCTCCTCGTCTGTGCCTCAGCTCGCTTGGAAGTAACACCTCCGCAATCACGGATCTGTTCCCTTCTCCCTTCTCCGAGTCACTGGGACCTCTTCCTCATCGGCTACTCTCTCCTCTCTGGCTATTCTGCTAGAAGAGTATCTGCTCCTCGGTTTTTCTCCATCCTTAAGTTTATCATCTGTCTTCCCTGGAATAAGTAGTAGCTTTACTGCTAACGGCTAGGTGCCGCCTATGGATTGAAAATAAAAATAATGCCGGTATCTGCCTCAGACTTTCACTAATATAGAGGTGCATTTCCTCATGGAAAATTCCAGCCCGTAACCTGCCGCCCACCAAATTCTTGTACCTCCCCGTACCAAGGACACGTTCCCAGCCGGCCGGCCTGATGTAGTGTCTTCGGCATGAAGAAAAATACAATCCTTCGATAAGGGCCGGCCTGAACCGGTTCTCTCCAAGCGAATAACACCTCATAACTAAAACATCACCCTTGACCTAGAAGCCTCCCAAGCTGCCGGAGCAGAAAGAAAGATGGAGTCTCTCCCGTTTGAGGCCTACCAGGCCTGAATTCAGCACGGCTCCCTGAAATACCCTCACTACAGGACAGGGTACCCCTAATACTAACGAATCTATCCCCTAGGCTATGTGTGCAAGCCCTGATCAATGGGGAAGAGCACAGGATCATGTCGAAGTGCCTAACAAATAGACTCCATTCACTACTCTAACCCTTAGACTTGGATGGAAAGAGACTGAAGTCACACTAGTTGCCCTTTAACACAAAAAGGCCGGGAAAATCGAGCAGTACATTTCACCCTTGACTTCAGTCTATTATACATTCATTAAACAGAACTAACATCGGTGGAAGAATAATATGAAACAAAGCTAACTGATCTATGTCTAGTACCAAGTGTGCAGAATTGAAGTAGTGAAGGAATACACTGAATAAAGCAACAGATAGAAATCAAAACAGCGATAGTAATCAGAATACCTCCTAATATTTGACGTAACATATGTAAATCAGGCAACCAATTAAAGAGCCAGTCAAACCAGCCCTGATCAATGTGTTTTCTAACTTCTTCCGTCAAGTCACGTAACTTGTCAATATGAGCGCGAATGGATTGTGTATGATCAGACAAGTTAAAACAACAAAGACCCTCAAAATCAGAACAATCGTGTCCATGTTTAAGCAAAAGATAATCAATGGCCGCTCGATTTTGCAAAATAGCCCTACGTTCACCCTGGGCGTCTAATAGCATGTCAGACAGGACTGTAGAAGTATGATTAATGGATTTCACCATCCAGCAGGCCATTTTCCCAATAGATTTGGCATTATAAACTGCCAAAGCAGGAACACCAATAATTGAAATAGCTAGGCTAAGGTATTCAGACTTGGAATATAAATGCAAAGATGAGTCACAATCCTCCTGTAACATCACTGTATCTCGAATCACACGAGAGTTGGCATTCGGATGTGACGAGAACATCAGTAAACTGAGTCTCGTAATGGCACAAGGGCCTCCAGAAATATTTGCGGGGACATATGGCCAGGAAGTATTACCACATGAGAAAAGCCATCCGGCAGGTAGTAACATCGTGCGATAATGACTGGGAGTAACTACCAAACTCTTGCAAGTCATATTGTTCTGAACCGAAACACATGTTTTCGGTGTCCTTTGAAAGCACAAAGTTCGTTCATGAGCGGTGAATGAAGTGGCACCTTTCAATTTTAGACGCAGACATTCAGAAATCGCACTAGGATTACACGTAAGGAAAAAACACAAATCTCCTTGTGTGATATTATAGGTAACTATTTGGGACTGGATGGGGGGTGTCTGGTCTGGCATTTCAGTACACAAGGGGCAATACACATGGGTAGTGAAATCACCCAGAAGAACATTGGGGCGAGCCTTTGAAATGTTGAAAATATGAGTCAGAGTTTCAAGCGAAGCAGGGACAGCAACCAGGCAGGTCGCCAAGATGTCGTGCACAGATCTCATCGGTGTCAAACAGAAGTGAGGGGCATCAGTCACCCTTTTTGCCAGCGAGGTCCAAAAGTTCGATGACGAATCCCACGCAGCGAAGGAACGCGACACTCTGGTACGTAGCTCATCCCGGGTTGACGGGATCCCTCCTCTCTCGTCGAACCATCCCAAATACAGTACGACGCCGACACATCCTGCAGCAACAGTCCAAAGAATGATCTGAAAGAGAATCAAATACAGGCATTAATCATTCTCGTAAGTAACATTTGTCAGCCGGGACCGCTTCCCAGCTATCTTTCCCTGGTCTCATAACTAAAATGGTGTTATCGTGACCGGTGGCAATAACCTCTGCTTGTTCAGGGGGATTCTTAGGCGACTGCACCCAAACCCTGGCCCCAGGGTTATCTGTGGAGCCAAAACCTTTCTGGCCTCGTACAGTTAGCAAAGTTGGGGCAGTGCCTTTCGTTAGTGTACCACTGAAAACAGGCATTATGAGTAATTGAGCCACTCGGTCAGTTTGGTGTATCAGTAAGTCAACCTCATTGCTATTCAGCAGGAGCACCTTAATCTCTCCCTGATAATCACTGTCAATGATTCCTCCAAGCACCTGAATGCCTTTTACAGCCAGCCCCGATCTAGGGGCGATTAATCCGAAATTCCCAGTTGGTATATGAACACCAACACCGGTTTCAATGATGACCCGATCCTTACTTTTTATAACGGTGTCATCCATGGCATGCAAGTCTAAACCTGCCGACCCTGGGGTCGCTCTACATGGAGCCAAAGCTCCGGGAGTAATTTCCCAGTACATCACAGTCTCTCTGATTTCATTGGGCATAGCATTAACATTCGGAGGAAACAAACGCATAAGTGGAGATTCAGCAGTTAGAAAAGGACGATTATTTAAAATCAATATCGCTTGGGGCAAAAAGTCTCGCCAATTCTTATACTTGTCATCAGTCAATTTACGGAGTTGCTCCTTCAGCAGGCTATTCAACCTCTCCACAAGACCCGAGGCCTGTGGATAGTACGGGATATGAAATATCCATTCAATATTGTTTTCCACACAGAATTCCTGTACCAATCTTCCACGAAAATGGGATGCATTAATAGATTGAATTTGGAATGGCACACCATAATACATCATAATCAATTCCAATGTTTTAATGGTATTCAATTGGGTAGCTTGCTTACAGGGAAGGGCTACCAGCAGGCCACTGTATGTATCAACAATAGTGCAAACGTATTGACAATTCCTACTCATAGGAAGTGGACCAATGTAATCAATCTGCCAAATTTGAGCGGGCAGTTTCCCGCGATGTAAATGACCTTTAACAATTTGGGGCACCTTGCGCTGTCTGATATGCTGACAAACGGGACAATGTAAAATAACATTTTTGATTAAATCTAGGGGAATATAAATTCCTCGATCAGCAGCCCACCTGCTAGTGGCCTTCTCTCCAAAATGTCCTGCCTTCTGGTGGGCCCATTTCGCCAATCCCGCAATATCAGAATCTTGCCTGTCCACCACTGCCTCAGCAATTTTAGAGTTCTCATCTGCAATGTTATGAAAAAATTTGTCAAGAGAATCTATCGGGGTGTGAGCATCCACATGGAAGATTGTAACAGTACTCTGTGGGAGCATCTCCCAAATCTCTTGCCATAATTCTTTTCCCCACAATTCTTTTGAATGCAATTTCCAATAATGGGAATGCCAAGTCGGCAACCAAACTGCCAGTCCATTGGCAGTAGACCAAGAATCGGTGAAAATATGACATGTGCCAGGTAACTCTTGTTTTAGAACTTGATAAACAGCATAAAGTTCAGCAAATTGACTGCTTTTACCTTCACCAGTTGTGCTCAGCAGTTTTTGTGTGATCGGATTATAGGACACCGCCTTCCAGTGCCGTTTCGTCCCTATGAACCTCGCCGAACCATCCGTAAACCAAACATGATTTCTGTCCTCTGCGGACAAATCATCAAAAGGTCTACCCCACTTGATAGGAGACTCCTGTACTAAAGGTACGGAACATTCACTCTCAGTCTCAGTCGAGGGCGCTCGCGCCACCTGCTAATGCAAAGATGCCACTCCTTTTTGTCCCACACGTGCCCTGTCTTGTATATACCATTTCCATTTAATCACACTCGCCTCTTGAGCATGTCCAATTCGGTGAGTTTTCGGCGAACTCATAACCCACTGCATGATAGGAATTTCAGGTCGCAAAACTATATCATGTCCCAAAGTCAATTGCTCGGTATCCACCAGAGCCCAATAACATGCAAGTAACTGTTTCTCAAAAGGTGTATAACGCTCACCAGCATCAGGTAACTTCTTGGTCCAGAAACCTAACGGTACTCTACTCCTGCCTTGCTTCTGCCACAAGCTCCAATTCGCATAAAGGCCCTGTACAGACACATTCAAATCCACATCACCATCACGTACAGGCCATAAATCCAGAGCATGCTAAATTGCTTCTTTTGCCAGACTAAACGCATCTTGCTGTGGTTTATCCCATTCAAATGCATTCTTTTTACGCGTGACACGGTACAAAGGGGCCAATATTTGACTCAAATGAGGAATATGCTGGCGCCAAAAACCAAACAGACCAATGAAGCTTTGGGCTTCTTTCCTATTCCTCGGAACTGCAAAATCAAGAATTTTCTGTTTAACCTGAGGGATCACTTCACGGTGCCCTTCATGCCAATTAATACCCAAAAATTTTACAGCCTGGGACGGGCCTTGTAATTTATCCGGGTTGATTTCCCAACCTTTCTCACGCAGGCACTCAATGACTCTGTCCAATTGGGTCTGAACTTTCTCTTGTGTTTCGCCTTGGATCAAAACATCATCAATATAGTGACATATCTGAATTTGCGGATGAACCGGTACCTCAGCCAAATGCTCTGCCACCAGCCGGTGACATATCGTAGGACTATGCACATAGCCCTGGGGAAGACTTCTAAACGTCATCTGACGCCCGTTCCACGTAAAACTGAATTGTTCCTGACACTCAGGGGCAATCGGAATTGAAAAGAAAGCATTAGCAATATCAATGGACGCATACCATGTACCTGGATGTTTTTGGATTCTTTCAATTAGGGTAATAACATCCGGTACTGCAACAGTCAAAGAGGGCGTGTGTTTGTTCAATTCCCGATAATCGACAGTCATGCGCCAAGAATTATCACTCTTACGTACCGGCCAAACAGGATTATTCCAAGCAGAAGTAACTGGGGTTATAACACCTGCATCCACCAACTCCTGAATAGTGGTACTAATCTCCTCATGACCACCTGGAATACGATACTGCTTCTGACAAACCACTTTCGTCGCCTGAGGAACTTTTATGGGGGGCATTCTTAAACGACCAACCCGTATAGGCCTAGACGATATATAATGCGTAGTTCCAAATTGGTAACATCCATCATCTAAATGCAAAGTCATTCCTTTCAAAATATCAATTCCAATTATGAATTCTAAGAGTGGCACCACTAGTACAGAGTATTCTTTTCTAGGGATTCTACCTATTCTCATTTCAAGCAAAGTTTGAACTGCGGGAGTTTCCTTTCCACCTAATCCGGTAATTGTAAAAGGCTGACCTTTAAACTTCTTTGATTTTCCATGAATAAGAGTGGCCTCCGCTCCTGTATCTACCAATGCTCGGGCCCTTTGGATATTACGGTGTCTCCAATAAATATCAATATCTACATAGGGTCTATTATCTCTGTGAGCCCATCTGTGTACCGGAGCTTGACCTATTTCCTAGTCATTCTTACTGCATTCTGTGTACCAGGATAAATCAGGATAAAGACTCTCACGTTTCTTAGGTATCGGTACCTCCTGTTCATATCCATTCCCAGTACGGAATGGATTCGTGTCTTCTACATTGTACTGCGGGTTTCGATCGGCCAAACTGTGACGATCCTCTCTCCTCCTCAACACAGGGGATTGATCCCTATCATCTCTACGTCTGCTGTGTACATAATCATTTCTCCCCCTGTCTCTGTCCTCCTCTCTCTCTCTGTCTCTCTCACGACGGGGGGACATATCACGAATATAACGTCGATCATCACGACGAACAGAGCGCCCACGGCGGTCGTCATCACCGCTACCGTCAGAACCACCACGATCACACTCAGTCGTCCGAACACGCCGGGCACCCTCCTTCCGATCCAAACCACGTTTGCGAAACAACTCCCACAAACGAGCAGTAGTCTCACCGTCAATGTCCTCCCTCCGCACACCATCGGCCAGAAGAGCAGAAAAGATATCACGTCTAGTAAGTTTATTGTCACCAGGAGTACGAGTGTCAGGCCGGGACTGACGTTCAGGTTTAAACCACTCACCCAACTCACCGAGTTGGCGCACCGACTCCAGAACCGTAGATAACACGTTACCAGTCTGATTAATCAATAAAGTCATCATGACCTGCTTGTAGGCAACAGGAGAGGAACGAATAATACGATTCCGCACAGAAGATGTCAACGAACCATCAAGCAACCTGTCAGCAGTACCCAGAAAAATTGCCGTTTTCATCACCTCCTCTTTGAGACGTTGTGCAGCGTCGCGCAAAGTATACCATGGTTTGTCAGTCACAGGCCAGTCAGACTCAGTAGGATACTTTTGATTACAACCCTCAGTCGCTAACTGAAGCAAAGAAATCTGACCACCACCATTATAGTTACGAAAATGATCCTGTACAGTAGAATCCGAACTCAAGGAACAAAACTTCAAACAATCGCCAGTATCTAACATAATGCCAGCAGCGCCCAGTTCATAAAGGCGCACCATCCATGTGAGCAAGGTCTCACCAGCTCGCTGCCGAAAGCGCTGCAAAATATCACTAATTTCTTGTTGAGTAAAATCCTCCAAAGAGTCTAAAGAAATACCATTCGGAGCATTGGGACCATGCTGCAACTTCCGTCGAAAAACCGGGTGCGCCGAGACCGCGGGACGAGTAGCACAAGGAGCCCGATCAGTACTCGTAGAGGGACAATCAGTGTACGAGGCATCGACCCCACTCGAAGAGCGAGCGCAACCACGGGGTGCATCATCAGAGGAGCGAGAAGCAGACTTACAATCATGGCGGGAGCGAGAGGACTCGCGCTTGGCAGACTCCTCACCCGAGGAACAAGAATCACTCGAGTTCCAGATAATACCATCCCATTCATCAGGATTCCAATCCAGTCCGGCTTTCGCCACGACCAGACGCACCTTTCGCGTCGAAACCCGACCGCGCCGATTCTTGTATTTATAACGAGCAATTCGCACAGCCGCCCTCTCGGCAATAGTTTGGTAAGTCTCAAGTTTATCGGCAAGCAACTTATTTTGACACCGCAACAAAGTATGAGAATTCTGAATCTCAACAAAGTGCGCTTCCACATCCTTAAGAGATATCTGTACCTTCAACAACCTCTCATGTAGAATCCTGTACGCAGACAGAACAATCCAACCTCTGCGCCCCAAAATGGGAATCTCCTCACCCTTCGATACGGGTGCCTTTTGTAAACAAGTAATCACATTAGCCGGCTCCGCCAGCTCCAAAGAAGAATTCCAATTCTCACTCAAACCAGTAGAATCAGCCCACTCACGGGCTAGGGCTTCATAAGGCGTTGAATCCCAGCCGGGAATATCAACGGGCAACTTAAAAGTAGATTTTGACTTTCTAGAAAACATCGTGGAGAAGAAAAAGAAGAAAAAGAAAGAGAAAAAAAACTATACACACAATTATACAAAAATAAAATGCAAACAAAACCACGCACGCGCCGAAAGCAAACACAAGACAACCACAATGCACACAGGTTTCGTAAACGGTTCGTGACGCCAAATGTTCTGCTTGGGTTTTCGGATCAGATAGAACCCGCTCACCAGAGCCTCTCTAACCCAGCCAGAACGTTACCCCCTCCCTAGGGCCTATTCACAACAAGTAACCACATGTACATACCACCTAAGGACAGGGAATTCCTACTATATATATATATATATATATATATATCTAGACCTCTTATAATACAAGTGGCGGCCTCGCGATCCCAGACGGACCCAGGACTTCCTACCCAGACGGCAGCCTTAGCCTCGCGGTCCCAGACGGACCCAGGACTTCCTACCCAGACGGCAGCCTCAGCCTCGCGGTCCCAGACGGACCCAGGACTTCCTACCCAGACGGCAGCCTTAGCCTCGCGGTCCCAGACGGACCCAGGACTTCCTACCCAGACGGCAGCCTTAGCCTCGCGGTCCCAGACGGACCCAGGACTTCCTACCCAGACGGCAGCCTTAGCCTCGCGGTCCCAGACGGACCCAGGACTTCCTACCCAAACGGCAGCCTCAGCCTCGCGGTCCCAGACGGACCCAGGACTTCCTACCCAGACGGCAGCCTTAGCCTCGCGGACCCAGACGGACCCAGGACTTCCTACCCAGACGGCAGCCTCAGCCTCGCGGTCCCAGACGGACCCAGGACTTCCTACCCAGACGGCAGCCTTAGCCTCGCGGTCCCAGACGGACCCAGGACTTCCTACCCAGACGGCAGCCTTAGCCTCGCGGTCCCAGACGGACCCAGGACTTCCTACCCAGACGGCAGACTCAGCACAAGTTCATCCTATAATTACCATAACATACAACAAGGGAATCAGTTTTACTATTCATCGGATCACACAAGAACTGCCAGTTTGAGCACAACCTGTTCTCTGGTTTGAGGGGCTTCTCTCTCCCTTATTCAGTTACCACTTACCTGATCAGTGTTAACATCTGTTCATGTCAAGTCACAGCTGACTAGAAGAATAGGCTACCCCCTTATACAAGAACACGCGGCACATGTTGATTCACTACAAACTGAGTACTTTATTACTAATTACATACGCAATCACATAACATTACTATATAACACATATCCTGCAAAGAAAAGTGAAAGATTAGATTGTACACTCTAATAAGAAAGGGGTCGACATCACCTTAGTCGTGTGTAGCCTGCACTCAATGGTCATCTAGGTTCCCTCCTCGTCTGTGCCTCGGCTCGCTTGGAAGTAACACCTCCGCAATCACGGATCTGTTCCCTTCTCCCTTCTCCGAGTCACTGGGACCTCTTCCTCATCGGCTACTCTCTCCTCTCTGGCTATTCTGCTAGAAGAGTATCTGCTCCTCGGTTTTTCTCCATCCTTAAGTTTATCATCTGTCTTCCCTGGAATAAGTAGTAGCTTTACTGCTAACGGCTAGGTGCCGCCTATGGATTGAAAATAAAAATAATGCCGGTATCTGCCTCAGACTTTCACTAATATAGAGGTGCATTTCCTCATGGAAAATTCCAGCCCGTAACCTGCCGCCCACCAAATTCTTGTACCTCCCCGTACCAAGGACACGTTCTCAGCCGGCCGGCCTGATGTAGTGTCTTCGGCATGAAGAAAAATACAATCCTTCGATAAGGGCCGGCCTGAACCGGTTCTCTCCAAGCGAATAACACCTCATAACTAAAACATCACCCTTGACCTAGAAGCCTCCCAAGCTGCCGGAGCAGAAAGAAAGATGGAGTCTCTCCCGTTTGAGGCCTACCAGGCCTGAATTCAGCACGGCTCCCTGAAATACCCTCACTACAGGACAGGGTACCCCTAATACTAACGAATCTATCCCCTAGGCTATGTGTGCAAGCCCTGATCTATGGGGAAGAGCACAGGATCATGTCGAAGTGCCTAACAAATAGACTCCATTCACTACTCTAACCCTTAGACTTGGATGGAAAGAGACTGAAGTCACACTAGTTGCCCTTTAACACAAAAAGGCCGGGAAAATCGAGCAGTACACCATGATACATTCGTGCCATGGTAGACATCATGCTATCAGGCATCACTGGTCTTCCATCTCGATAGACCCACACATGATCCTTCTCTCGTGGTGCACATCCTGCTTTCACCCACTGTTTCATTTCCTCATCTCCTACCTCATCCTGCAACTGTCTTACTTCTTCCCACGTTCCCACAACATTAGTAACCATTAAGGAGCAAGAAGACATTTCCTTTTCCTTTGCCCGATTGATTGAATACTGATTTCGTGCACAATATTGGGCCATGTCATTAGCATTGCGATTTCCTGTAGTGATATAATCACTACCTTGACCATGTGCAGCACATTTCACAACAGCCAATTCTTTAGGCAGCTGTATCGCCTCAAGCAATTTTTCAACTGCTTCTGCATTCTTAATGGGAGTTCCACTTGAGGTTAGGAAACCTCTTTGTAGCCAAAGTTGGCCAAAATCATGGACAACTCCGAAGCCATACTGGCTGTCAGTTATCACAGTCACTCTCACATTCTTTCCAATCCTGCATGCTCTTGTCAAAGCCACAAGTTCTGCCATTTGAGCTGATTTCACACCTTTTAAGTGTGATGCTTCCATGACTGCTGCAACTGTGCATACTGCATATGCTGCACTCAACAATCCCTCATCCGTTCTCAAACAAGATCCATCCACAAACATCATAAAATCACTTTCTGGCAATGGCAAATCTTTTATGTCTGGTCGTGCTTTCGTGCAGAAATCTAGTACATCCAAGCAATCATGATCAACTTCATCTCTTACCTCCACTCTCTCAGCGTCTGGCAGTAATGTTGCTGGATTCACATTCACACATCTCTCAAGACTCACATTGGTTGCACCTAGAATGACCTTCTCATACTTAGTCAGCCGACTGGTTAGACTTTCCAGAGATTTCTTCAATAACTGATTAAATATTGAGGGGCTCTCTATGTACCCCTGTGGGATTCGACACCATGCCAAAATACGCTCACCAAACCGAAATTCAAAAATTTGCTGAATGTCGTGGTGCAAAAGAATTGAAAAGAAAGCATGACACAGATCAATTACTGTGTATCATTCTGCGTCATGGGGAATCTGATACAGAATCACTGATGGATTAGGTACAATGGGACAACATGATACAACGATTTTGTTTACTTTCCTCAAGTCTTGTACTATTCTGAACTTCCCATTAGGCTTTTTCAGTCCCATTATAGGTGAGTTACATGGACTACTCATTATTTCTCTCAAAATTCCTTGTTTGATCATTTTCTCTATTATCGGGGTAACTCCTTCAATTATTTCAGGTGTCAATCTGTTCTGTGG
The DNA here is from genome assembly GCF_964204655.1 of Triturus cristatus. Classification (NCBI taxonomy): domain Eukaryota; kingdom Metazoa; phylum Chordata; class Amphibia; order Caudata; family Salamandridae; genus Triturus; species Triturus cristatus. Next base: position 1,695,112,780 of record NC_140591.1, read on the forward strand.
AATATTTGGGTAGATTACTCCTTCTTTTACAGTGATTTTTACTGGGTCTACATTTCTCATAAGTCCTACATCTTCTCCCGTGAAATCCCAGACTTCTGATTTTACTGTCTGTTTCAACTCTCTTGGCAACTCATCAGGATTGAATACCGCATATGTTTCAGTAACATCATTTTCTCTGTTAGCTATGGTCATTTTATACAATACATCCTCATCTGGTGTCTCAAATGCTATTCCATCCGGAGTACAAAATATGGTGCAATTCATCTTACACAATAGATCCCTGCCTAACAAATTTACCGGACTGGTGTCACACACCACGAAGCGGTGCATTTCTGAAAATTTCCCTATTCTTACTTTTACTGGTTCTGTAAGGTACGTTCTAATCTGTTTGTTGGATACACCAACTACTTGGATCATTTCATCCGAAAGAGGAAGATTCTTTGCATCAGCTGACCTTACAGTTGATCGAGTAGCTCCAGTATCGACTAGGAAAGTAATATTTTCATCATTAACTTTCCCATCTACAAATGGTCCTGTCTGGTCTACTTCTAGAGTTGCGCCAAGTACGCACTCTTCTTCCTCCCTTCGGCACCGTCAATAACTCTCCTCTGAATCACTCTCATCATGTTGTAGCCAATACTGCGAAACAGCGCTTGCGCTTGGCAGTTTGTTTACCTGTTCTTCATTGTAGAATACCAATTCGTTACTATACTTCTGTGTGTTTCTGCTCTGTGGTAAAGGTGGTTTTTGGCACCTGATTCTGTGGATTAACAGCCTTCTGCTGCTGCTGCTGTTGACCCCTCACCTCATGCTGATGCTGCACCTGTTGATTCAAGGATGGATTTTCATTGTTAGTGCTTGGGGGAAATTTACACTCGGATTTCCAATGCCCTATCCTACCGCAATTATGACATGGGAATTTCTTTTTAGCTTCTTCTATATTACCTTTCCCTTTTCCAGGCCCAAATCTTGGTCTTATTCCTGTGTCTTTGGCTTGTTCCACTAATTGAGCTTCCTGTCTCTCTGCAACTTTCACCTGTGCCCACATTGCCTTTTCTTTCAATTTTCATTGTTTTGCCTCAATCTCATCACTAAAATATTTAGCATGTCTCAATATCTCATCGATTTTCTTGCTTTGCCAATCAACGGTATGCTGCTTAATCATGTCACTAATTTCAGGACGTAAACCATATACAAATCTGTATACAAAATGACTCAGATCTTTCTCACCCAGGTTTTCATCTCTGCTAAACTGCTTAAAAGCTAGTATTAGCCTCTCATAATAAGCATGTACTGACTCTTTTACTTCCTGATGTGTTCGATCAATTTTTACCCAATCTGTCTCTTTGGGAGGTACTTTGTTTTTCAAAAATACCATAACTTGTTCATATTTTTTCATTACTTCAAGGTCTGGGGCTCCTGTTTTAGGATCTCTTGGGTATTCCTTAGTTGGCCAATCAATTACTATCGTACACTCTGTCCATAAGTCTGCTGGCACTATTATGTCAAATAGGCTATTCAAATCAATCTATAATAGCTTTTCGCGTAGTCGAGGGAAATCATTTGTAAAAGACAAAATATCCTGTCTGGTCCATGGGACATGTACATATCCTCCTCCAGGAATTTCTCTCATGGGAAATTCTGTCGCTACCTTCTCCTTTTCTCTTACCGGGAATGTTGAAAATGTTCTATCTGTGGCATCATCTCGTTTCCTATACCACCTACTTCTCCATTTTTCCACATCTCCCCATTTTCTCAACAAAGTGATTATATCCTTAATCTGCCCTATTCGTCCCGTTGTATTCATGTTTTCAATATCTTTTTCAGTGAAATCCACTCGATAAGGTTTTTGTAAAGCTTTTACCTTGTCCATGTCAATTCCCATCTCACTTGCTATTTCTTCTAGCCTTTCATGTAAGTTTTTCGCTCTCCATGTGACACTCTTGCACAGAAACAGCAGTTCCTCATCCTGATAATTTTTTTATTTTTCTGCGGGGATGGTCCCTACTATTAATTCTTCTAGTACCATACGTAACTTGGCCACATCAATTGTTTGGGATTCTTTCTCTTTTCCCTGCAAACCTTTCAGCCATTCGCTCAATTCGTCTGTGAATATTCCTACTGTTTTCTCTACATTCCCTTGGTCTGAAATTCTCTTTCGGTCTAATATTGATCCTGCTGTCATTTTATTTCTTTCTGTAGAATCTGGGCTTAGAAATGGATCATTTGAAACATTTGGCTCGATCATACTCATTGTGTGCCTCCACGGATTCTCATTTGCTCTCGTCCGTGTTTGATCAACCTGTCTGTTACTCATATAAGGGACTGTCAAACAATGCTCACTGTCTTTTTGTTTCTCAAAAACGGGCATTACTGGACCTATGGTTACAGGAACAGTTACAGCTTCTAGATTCTTGGTCAATTCTCTTATTTTCTCTGTCAATTCTAGCGTAGTTTTGGCTAATTCCATAGAATTCTCACTATTTGTCTTGTTTTCTGTTATTTTCTCCTCTTTTCTAATGGGGTTGCTTCCTTCTAAATCTTGTGAACATGGCTCCGTTTTTATAATTCAAACTGTCTCTCTCATTGGGGCACTTGGTGTCAAAGCATCTGGTTCTGGTCGATAGGGTGGTGGATTCTTATAAAACATGTCATCCAACACATCATCCTCTGATTCATTTGCTCCATACCTTCTGGACTCTACATTATGTCTCTTTCCTGCACACTTTCTCCCTTCATTTTCTCCTGCAGTTCTTACGGGAAACAGTCCTTCAGTCATACTTGCATCTCGCCATCTTCTCATTCGGTCACTATGAGTCTCACGATCGTACTGTCGCCCAAACATATATCTATATCTACTGCCACTTCTTTGTTTTTCTCGCTCATGCATTTCATCTTCCCATTCTGTCAATGCCTCAAACTGCGTCGGTCTAGGTCTTGGCTCTAAACCCATCATCCGCTCCCTCAAATTTCTCAAAATCGCCAAATTAAATGAACCATGTTCAGGGAAAGCTAGGACTCCGTCCTCCTTCGTATTCTTCACCCAATTGTCTAACCAAATGCAAGTATGATATCCGTATTTGGCAACCATGAAGGATGCAGGTGTTTTCGTCGGAGGAAGTAACTGTCCTTCCCTCGTCACAATCTTTTTGTCCTTCACAAACCATCCTTTTATTTTGCTGAACAAGGACTTTTTCTTCTTTTCTGCCGCATGATAATACATTTTCCTGTCTTCCGTGTACCGCTAGTCCTTCTTACAACTGTACGGATTTTCTGTCCAATTCAATCAATCAATCAATCAAGGAATTTATAACGCGCACTACTCACCCGGAAGGGTCTCAAGGCGCTGATTGCAGCACGACTTACACTAACGCACCAATCCTGGAATGTCTACGTCACTGTCACAATCCTCCTATTCCAGCGCGACTCACACCAACGCACCAATCCTGGAGCGTCTACGTCACCCTGTATTTCTCCAATCCTTGCGCGGTGCACACTAACGCACCAATCAGGGCGTTTTGCTATTCCGACCCACTGTCCAATCCCAGCGCGGTCTTTCTGACGTCAGCAGTCGCTGCGGCTGCTCCTGCTCCTGACTCTTGTCTACCCCTCCTTTACAAAACTACTCAATCGACCTTTGTTTCAATTTCTACAATTCTATTAGTTACAACATAGAAACATCTCCATTGTCCGCTTTGCTAACCAAATTACAGCAATAGACCTTTCTCACGAGAATTCCGTCTTTCCCGAGAGCAGCGCTTACCTCTGCCCTACTACGGAATCATTACTTCCGCTGGTAAAGTAGCACATCCCTCTACTTCACCCTTCTAACAAGCATCAATTAACTGTTTCTCCAGATTTAGGAAAATCAGAGTTTCACAATTAACCAGAATGCCTTTTCATACACACGCTTTCACACAGAAAATGTAGTACATTCATACAGAATCCTGTCTTTCCCGAGAACAGCGAAATGTCTGTCCTACTACAGAATTATAACCCTCGTTAACAAAGCAGCGCTTACCTCTACTTTGTCCTTCTTACAAGCTCAGAGAGTACCTATTACCTTTCCAGTGATAAGGGTTATCGGAATGCCAATTGGATCCCTGGTACCTAAGACCAGAACTTCACAGGTAACCTTCGCTACCATACACACTTCTCTTACGCACAGAAATTTTCTAATGGCAACACACGGCGATGCTACCGAATCAAACCCAGACAATGCGACGTGCAACTTCAATTGCTACACGTTTCCCCTGTGTGCATACAGGGCCTAACAATTCCGTCTTTCCCAAGAGCAGCGCTTACCTCTGCTCTACTACGGAACTGTCACCGACTTCCTACGTCCCAGAAGCCGTACCAACTACATAAAACTCAACGCAACTGAACATAGAGTGTTAGTACATATATTGATACAAACCAATAATCAATAAGCTATATATATAAGCAAAAATCACTAAACCAAAACAATAAAACCATCGTCTTGCTACCAGAAAAACTGATCCAGATCTGAGTGCTCAATTCCTCTCTATTACCACAGATCGAACAATTTCTCAGTCACACACATCACACAATTCACACGCTGGTGGGGCCCATAACACCAACACTCATTCCATCGAACAATCCGCACGTTTCAAGAGGCAATTGACTCCGAACTCTGGTTTGGAAGAGATATCCTTTTTCCCTATACTACTCCTAGCATCCCTTCCATTCAAAAGGGTCGATCGGATCTAAATAGTTGAGATGAATTTAATGATTTATCAACACTTCATAAACAGAACATTTCAATGTTATAACAACCCATCACACATTTTAAATGAAATAATCAATTTTATCTAATCAAAATGCAGGTTAAATCTTGGTCATTCAATCTCAATTCGTCATATTTACCTATTCTGGCTAATTGTCATTTTCTAAGTCAAAGTCTGGTCATCAGTCAGTCTGTCAAAGTTCTTGGTTCGTCATGCAGAGTCACCGTCCTCTTCGTCAGCATAACATCAAGAAATGGAAATGACGTTCACCATCCGCTACAACACATACCCTCTCTAGTCTACCATTTTTATAGTAAAATTTGCATTCCGAATGTTACAAATAACATTTTGAGGGGCAATGATTGGTCCATTGGAATACATCTTAGTGCATCAGGAAACATTTGATGATATTCCCATGCGGGAAAAGTGTTCATGGGTCAGGAGATGTCAAGTTCATTAAACTAAAGTATCTTTTATGTCACATCCAGGGGAACTGGCGCTTCGCCCAGGGTGGCCTCGCTGGGCACGGCTGAGTCAGGTCACCAAGGGGACACGGTTGCTGAAGTCAGCGCAGGCTCATTCCTCCATGTTTCACCAGTGATGTCATTTTGTCTAGTCCGATTCAGTCGGCAGCCATTTTGTGGCAGGCCCAAATGGTCAACTTAAGTAAAGAAAACACAAAAACGTAATTAATACATTGAAATAATTAAAACAGTGTTATACCCTTACTAATACCCTTATGTGTATGCATTTATCTAGCAATATGCAACATTTAAAGCAGTTTATACTCATTTAATTAAGCACAAATCACAAATACATCACAAAGCAACACTTATAATATTAATATGCGTGCGTATTTAATTCACATATCATTTTAGCCATGCAGATGCATTCCCACGTGTATTCTCTCTGTTAATACGGTTGATTAATGTCACTCATCAAACTATTAATAGAATTACAATTAATTAATTATTCGTTTTAATATAAACATACAAAAATGAAGTGGGTACACCAAAACAAAACCATTTTACCCGCTCCAGCAGAAGCACGAGGACTCGAAGCACCACAAGCCAAGAACACCTCCAGAGACACCAGACAGCCACCCAGGTAGACCGACGGCCCTGGCGACAGCACCAAGGGAGAACCACAGTAAGCCGCAGCAAGCGCAAACCGCATTGCTCCCATCGCTTCACAGTGAGACCGTCTAGCCCCGAGTGTCAGCAGTTGGAGTTGAGAGGCATCCCTGCTCCTGACCGCAAATGCCAGAGGTGCAAGAGAAGATCCAGAAGAGGCAATCATGTGGCTACGACGTCCAGCCACAAGCTTCATCTCCTAGTTAATCGTCACCACCTGTCGTCCAGGCTCAATGGCAGCCATGTCATCTGTGCCGTGTACATGACACCGCACTCAGCAAGAAATGTGGAAGTGTGACCGGAGGGTCCGCACCAAGAATCGGACAACCAACTGAGGCCAGAAGGGGATGTCACGATTGACAGGGCCGGACGATGAAGAGAACCCAAGCTACAACAGGAGTGAGTCCTGACACAGCAACAGCAAGGGAAGAGGATGATAGCCCGAGAAGGAACTGGCAGCCGCACAGCGGGAGTCCGAGAGTAAGCCGCACAGCCTGCGCCAACCGAGTCTCAAACCTTACGTTCCTCAGCATGTTCATCACTCCACCGTCATCAAAGTCCCAACAGCCCAAGAAGCACAAGTTCACAAATGCCAATGCCTCCCCAGAGAACACGGAAGTACCTGGCCACTCCCTGCCTCAGGTGATCAACTCCCGACTAGATGCCTGCACCCATCAAGGCAAGTCGTCACCCTCCATCGTCCAGATTCACCACACGGCTGGCAACGCCAACATGCAAGTCCTCATCAAGTGCGTCAACCGACACAATCTCGAAGTCACATGGAGCGGAGTCCTATGCTATTGCCAAACTAGCCAACAAGAAAACTCAGAGGCTACCTGCTAACCTGGTCTGCACCTGAACTGCGGCAGCGAGAGCATGTCCTGACCAAGATCCATACACCCTTGAGGTTTGTGCGAGAGACCGGCTACTGGCTCCTCGTGGCTTGCAGCTGCCCCGAGCCGGCACATACACAGCCCCAATTGCAGCCTATCAGCAGTCCCGTGGCAAGCCCGAAGAAGGGCCGTCCCCAGGCGGAGAGCTGGAAGAGACATTGTTCCACTGACAGGTCACCGGACACAGCAAAGCAGCCTCATAGAGACTTCCGGCTATACAGAAATAATCCAGTGAACTTTCACCATGGACTCCAACCATGATCTTGACGCACCCAGCTAAGGAACTGTTGTTAATCACCACACACCATCCTCAAGGTCAGCGAAAGGAAGCCACCTGGGAACAAAGGGCATGATTCCACAGACACGTTACTAAAGTGCCGCGGACATCTTCAAGAAAAGCATTCGTGTCCTGAATCACACAGGTTAAACGATGAAGGCTTGCCGAGATCCTCCTGCTACCGTTGGAGTCACCAGTCCTGGTCTGTTGTCTTCTGGATGCTTGACCCGAGAAACTGATGGACCCTGTGGTGTATATTTCAGTGTTATTTCTCCCTACAGGTTGGACTAGGGAACTTTTGTTTTTATTAAAATTTGGGAGGAATGTTGTGTCCTGCGAGACACGTTCTAGTGTCTCGACAGGCACAGAGTTAGTAGCCACTCCCCTATGGGAGTGGGCACACACACCCCACACCCATCCATCACCGGCGTCACGAGTGACGTGACCCGGCTAATAAAGGGGCCCGAGTGCACGTGCTCGTTGCCAGTTGAGTAACCAGGAACACTGTGTCTGCGTCAGTTATTTATTAGTATGTAGGCCTAGGGCCCACAACACCACAGGCACCCTCCTGTACACTACAACTTCTGCTGTCTCCCACCACTGCTCCCCTGTATCCTCAGCACACCACCAGCACTGCCCTCCTGCCCTCCATCCTTATAACCAGCGCCTTCCTGTCCCACTGCACACTGCAGTCACACTGCGCTACACCCTGCCTGCACTGCACTACAAACAAATGACCCCTTCAGGCAATACTGTGTATCTCTGGTGGCCATGTGTAGGGTGACGGGGAGTCCCCTCCCTGGACAAGGCCCTGGGCTGCTCGTGGCCCCGCGTCGCTGCTGAGGAGCTGATGCTTCTGTTCTGTAGGAGAGCATCGCAGAGCCCCGCAGGAGGGATGGATGTGCGCAAGAGCACCCAGCCATCGGGGGAAGCGCTGGGAATAATTCCGTGTTCATTCTCCTCTGCCTTTTGGGCCCCTCCCACGGCTGCAGGGCCACTGAAAACACACAGCATTCAAATGAATGGCTGCAGCTTGCCCAAAGGACTCTGACACGTGCATTAACCCACTGAGATATCTCACATGGTTTCTGTCCTAAATGTTGCACTTGGATCTCTGCAGCAGGTGGGGTACAGTTTGCACCCGTGCCTCCTGGAAATGTCAGAGGTGACCATTGTCTGCATGTGTGTGACACCCCCAGAGGCGGATCTGTGTGTGAGGCCTTGTCAAGGATTGTCACTTCATAAACTCTTGACACCAGAGGCCACTTTCACCACACCCCCTGTTTATCACCGTCACAGCTTGTAGGAGGGACGTAAAGGAGACCTTCCGGGACACAGGGGGCACTGCTGGGCACAATTTGTGACTTCAAGCTTAATGAGCTGTATCTTGTGTAATTAGGAATTTAATGGCTGTAAGATGGAAAGATGTCGAAGGGTCAAGGCTGCCATCTTGTGATGAGAGAAGAAGTGCAGGACAAACGCCACCATCGTTGAAGGGAGCAGTGCTGTCCTGCAGTGGCGGCTGGGGACGTGATGTTGCATTTTCAAGCAAATTTGAGAAAGCAAGAAGGTTAATAAGACAATTGTGAAAGTGTAGTTAATCCATCAATAAAAGAGAATTATTATGATAATGACGTACATAGATGCTTATTCAGCATAACCACAGAACTTGATAAGAGACTTTGAGTAAAAAAGGCTGAGTACCTCACAAATTTTCTTTTTTACTGATTTACCTTTACAAATGAAATCTACGGAGTAAGTATATGTTGGCACAGGCCCAGTCTGGTTGTGAGTGTTCTAGATAGTGGCACTGTCAGCCTGTCCATGGCACATGCACCAGAAGCTTGGCAGCCTCAAGTGATTCAGCGGAGAGTCTAGAAGTCAAACACAGAGAGGCCACTGCGTTTCCCACGAGCCTTTTGTAGCAAACTGGCTATATATATACCCCACCAAAATGAGGTATAGTGTGTTTAGGGTCCAGGTGACTCCAGAGGTAGGCAGTGGTCAAAGTTAGATAGAACCTTACTCTCTATTTGTGGTAGAGTGGTCGAGCAGTATCAGAGGACAGTGTAAAGCATTTGATGTACACACTAAGGCAAGAAATGAATTCACACACTCAAGAACTGAACTCTAGGCCAATTGTGTTTGTATAACAATATATACTGTTGTTTTATTTTAGAACCAAGCAAGTCTGGCACAGGTAAGCATTAAATACTTTTCAGTAATAAGTTGCTGAATGTAGAGCAGTTTGAAAATGCAGTAGAGATTGTACTTTGTTTGATTTACAGGGGATGCAGCGGGTTGCAATACTTAGCAAATACAGTACATTGGAATGAATGGGCTTTTTCAGTAAATCACAGGTAAGTTACTTTTTACGTTACTTTTCTTACTCAGTGCTGGATACCTGAATTCAGCACTGGGACATTTCCTGAAAACAGGTGAGTAAATACGTTTTGGTTATTTGTGCGATTTTTAAAGAATATTTTCAGATTTTCAAAACTCCACACTTAGAAACGTTTTTGGAAAAAAATTGTCAATGTTATCTTATGGAGGAAAAACAGGTTATCGGTTCACAGGTAAGTTATCGACTGTGGGAGTTAAGGTTCTGAGGTTAGACTCTGGGGTCCCCCAGGGTCAGTGATGCACTCTTGTTACACCCTCAGCGGCACTAGGGCTACCGGGTGCAAAGTGTTGAGGCCCAATGTTTTCCTATGGAGGATAGGGGGTCTCTGGTTGGTGGCTGCTGGCAAGCAGGCCACACGGCTGTGGGAGCAAAGCTCCTGGAGTTTAGCACATGGCAAATGGGGTTGAAGGTTCGCACAAAAGATGCACCCTCAGCAGCACTGGGGCGGCCGGGTGCAGAGTGCTGTTTTGGCGTCAGGTGCCCTTTTGTTTGCTATGGAGAGACACCGGTCGTAAGAAACACTACAGGCTGGAGAGCGAAGATCTTCTGGGTGTGACCACCACTTCAAGGGGTACATTGGGATGTCTTGATTGGTTAGGCACCATTGGTTAGGGCACACAAGGCCATGGGGCGTCGGGTGCAGGGGTGCCTTTGGGCGGCGGAAAGTATTACCCGCTCTTGGTCGCAGTAGAGGAGATTCTCTGGGTTGAGGCTGCAGGCGTCGGCTGGAGGCTTGAGGCAGGTCAGGGGTCACCGGATCTTGGGTCAGGATCACCGGGGGGGACCTCCTCGTGGTGTTTTCCACCTCTAGCTTGGGCTGTGGACGGCAGGTGCAGAGTGGGGCGGATTCGCAGTATTCGGTCGGAGCCAGAGGTTGCAGTTGAACAACTCCTGTGTTCACGGAAGAAGCAGTCTTTGGAAGTGAAGGCAGGCAGGTCCTCTGAGGTTTATTGAGGTTGCTGGCTGCAGGACACACAGGGATTTCACAGGAGCTGGTTTGAGGGGAGACAGGCCTGTAGGTCAGTGGGTGTCATCCTCTTGTTAGCTCTGCACAGCTCTTCATTCCTTCTTCTTATCTTCTTTTTTGTTGTTTCTGGATCTGAGGAAGCAAGGTTCAGGGTTACCCCTAAATACTAGATTTAGGGGTGCTACAGGTAGGTAAAGGGCAGGGACCGATGGGTCCCTTCCCTGGGGTGGGTACATCCCCTATTCTGCCACTCTACATTGGGAGGGGAGCAGGAGCCTGTCCCTGAATGGTTGGGTCCCTCATCCTCAAGATGGCAGGGACTCAGAGTTGTGCTTCACCTCGCCTCCCCCACCTTAGGGGTGGATTTGGCAGAGGAGGGCACACCTCTCTCCCTCACTTGTTTTTCCCCCCTGTTCTCCCACCCAAAGTGGGGGGTAGAACCAGTGAGGACCAGTTGCTGAAAGCAGCAAATGTTCTGGAGAGGCTCACAAAGGCGGCATGCCTTTGAAGCTTCCCCTTCATGAACCCTGCCCATCCTGAGGGAGGAGGCTTGGCACCTCGTCCCAGGATGTGCATTGTTTCAGGCCCCCGAGAGCAGCAGGCTCTCGACCCAGGGGTCCAGAAACATGTCTGTTGGTGGCAGCCTGCGCAGCCACTCAGTCAAGACACTAGAAGTTGGTCGAGTTTCAGGGGGCATCTCTAAGATGCCCTCTGTTGTGCATTTTACATTAAATCCCACACTGGCATCAGTGTGGGTTTAATGTGCTGAGAAGTTTGATACCAAACTTCCCAGTCTTCAGTCAAGCCATTATGGTGCTGTGGAGTTCGTAATGACAAACTCCCAGTACCATATACGCTTAATGGCAGCACTGCACTTACAATGTCTAAGAATGGACTTAGACACTGTAGGGGTACAGGGCTCATGCACCTGTACCCTCACCACTGGCATAGGGCACCCAGCTAGAGGGGTGGCTGATCTAGGCCAGGGCCGTGGGTTTTAGGCATGGCACACAGGGATGTGTGCCAAGTCGACTCTTCACTTTGTTCTGCACCAAGACACGCAGCCTGCAAAGGGAGTGTGTGGGTGAAAAGGTGCAGGGCCTTTAAAGGTAGCACAATAAGTGCTGCAGCCCTTAGTGGCCTTCCCTGGCCACAGTGCCCTGGGTACCTGTGGTACCATTTAACAGGGGCCTACCTGTGGCCAGGGATGCCAATTGGGTTTAGGCTTCAATGCAGTTTTAGCAAAGGAACATAGGCCCAGGGTACCTGATTAGCAAGAGCCCAGGGCACACTCAGTCAAAGAACATCAGCAATTCAGCAAAAAGTTGGGGCATACCATGCAGAAAGAGGGCACTTTCTCACACCTTTCCTTTGTGTTCTGAAAGAAATGTTTCCTGAGCACATATAGCTTTGAAATCCTTTTAACTGCTGACATCTTCCTATGACCTGCAGGGCACGGGTTTAAATAGCGTCAGGGACATTTATCCTTCCTAGCAAGATAAATTCAGTTTTGTTAAGTAAGAGTAACAGTTATTTACAGCACTTAGAAATGGCGTGGTGAGTGGAAGCAAAATGTTCACAAAAGAATGCTGACTCCATGCCCCAGTATGTCTGTCTGTGTGTGTGTGGGGGGGGGGGGGGGTGCTTGGCTTCCAGAGGGTTGCATGTCAACTGGGACACCAGACTCCAGGCGTATGTGTTCAGTCTTGGAGTGGTGGCCCTAAAATGTTAAACAAGTAGCATGTTGGAGGCAAAAGTGCATAAAAGAGTGCCCTGATGGAGTAAGTCAGTGCAGGACCCCATCCTTCCCCTGAATGGTGTGGTTTGATGATTTATTTACATTAATACTCAAGAACACAATCCATGCACGCGCAAAACAGAATAAGCTCGCCGCAGGAAACAGACCAGAGGAAAAAGCCCGCAATCTTTCCTACACCGCAGAGTAAACACCTCGTGTCGCAGGGAGCTCTGACGAAAAGATCTCTCTCTGTGCATCACAACCCGTGTAAATATACAACTAGCTGCAACTACTGCTAAAGTTGTGAGTTGACCATTCACACCACAGCAGAGGGTCTCCAGCATTAAACGTGAATTAATATTTTTATTAATATGTCCATTTAGCTCTGCCTCTGCCAGTCTGAGAACTGCCCTCATGAGATTCCTTTATAAACAGGACGTGGTTGGATATGTGAAGTGGGGGGAAGGGTGTCACTAGAGGGGAGTAATTCAAGAACAGGAAGGAAATAAAGATAAAACTGAAGTTGTGACGCCCCTGTCTGTGCTCTGCTTTATTCCTCAACATGTCTCTTCTGTCCTGCAGGTTGTTTTACTGCTCCTTCACCGATTCATGCTGCAAAGACCTCGTCTCTGTCCTGGAAACAAACACATCTCTCACGGTGCTCGACTTGGAGTACAATAAGCTGGGAGACACTGGAGTGAAGAAGTTGTGTGAAGGCCTAAAACATCCTGGCTGCAAACTACAGACCTTGGGGTATGGACCTGTGCACTTTTTATCATCACATCACTGATTTCTACAATTTTATTGTAGGTTGGGCTCACACATATATTTTATAATGTTCTTGAGAAAGGCACATCCATTCCATGACAATAAAATGTGTACAATAAGTGAGGTTTGTGAAGTGGGGGTACCCAAGTCCGAGGACCGAGTTTGGAACAAGCCCCCCTAATGGTACAGAAGGGCACATTTTAAAGCTTGTTTTTAAAGTATTTGGACTAAAATGTCAACAACAGACACATCTGCTCATAACTGCCCTGGCATCTTCTCCTACTAGACACTCCGCCCATTCACAGATCCGCTGCTAGCCTTAAACTTCCATAGTAAAGATGGACATGGACAGAACAATTAGGAAATTACTTCTGACCATATATAGTGAGGGGCGTAACTTGAAGGGGGTGTAGGAGGAACACCCCTAATAATTTCTTAAAGTCTGATCTCAACCTCTTGACAGCCCAATGACAGCTGGTCGTTACTGTCATATGAAATCTTTGCTGGAAGTGCGAGATTTCCTGTCGTGTGTGTGTGTGTGTGTGTGTGTGGCTGTGTGTACCATTGTCTGTGTGGCTGTGTGTGTGTCTATGTGTACTTATGTGTGGCTGTGTGTGTTTGTGGCTGTGTGTTTGTGTATGTGTCTGTGTAGCTGTGTGTGTGTGTCTTTGTGTTTGTGTGTCTGTGTGGCTCTGTGTACCTGTATGTGTGTGTGTCTATGTGTGTCTGTGAGGCTGTGTGTGTGTGTGTGTCTGTGGCTGTATGTAGCTGTTTGTGTGTCTTTGCGTTTGTGAGTGGGTGGCATGTAGGCAGCAAGCACGATGGTCAGGCCCTTCGTTATGTCTGCTGGTGCCCCGGGCCCCTGACAGTCTTTCACAATGCTTGCCTGGATGACCCAGTGAACCCACAAGCAAATTTAGATGTTTGGGGTTCACACCCCAAAGAACAATTGAACAATTTTCCAAGTGGTGTTGTGGACCTAAATGACAACCTTCAGGAAAGCATCATTGTCTACATGCAAAAGCAGATGTCGGTGTTGAATGCTTTTAGTTTCAGTCAGCCCAGGGGACTCCAACCTTTTCTGTAGTGAGAGCTGCTACTGTCTGTAAATCATCGTGATCTACTAAAGGCGAAGGAACTCATGCATTGTTACCAAAAACCCCCACACTCGGCTTCACTGAGTCAAAGCCTAACATCCATAGAGCCGGATAATACGGATTGAACAAAATACATGAACCAAGGGCAATATGACAGCACTACATGTATGTCAATGAGAGCGTGGTCTGTGAAGATGTATGAACGTGTGTGTGCATGAATGAGATATATGTGTATGGGTGACTGAGAGCCTGTGTTGCATGTACTCATAGAACAGGACATACCTTTCATCATATGTGGCATTGTTACATGTATAATACAAACAAACAAGTATTTTATTTAATTTGGAGAAATTTAAAGGCAGAAAAGTCTTTCATAATATGGAATAATTTTTGCCTACATTTATCCCCAAATGCTATATATTTCAGATATAAATATGTCATGTCTACCAGCCACCAAGAGCAAGATGCCTGCTGTGTGTAAACGCATCAGGTTGAAATGGGAGAACATTAAAATAAAGAGTTAACTCAATAACAGGTCTTTTTTTAAATTTTCTCCCCTTTAAAAGCATTCAGAAACATTTTGTTCTTGCGCTCCGCTCTGTTACTGAGTAGACATCAACTTTTATTTGAGTTAAAACCATCAGTCCTTCATCTCTTCCCCTCTGTGCCCCATCCGGGGTCATAAATCAGAGTTGGGCACTGACCGTTACCAGGTCTTGCTGACTGCGGCTGAAGAGGCCTGACTGAAATAAACACGGTCTTCATTCACTGTAAATGGCAGATGCCAGACTTCATGGACCCAGCCTTATTTACAAATGAACTCAAGGCTGCGAGCTACTCTGAAGGTGTCAGCAAGATACCAGTAGCTCGCGATCGACTGGTTGGAGACTCCTGAATCAAATATTCTTAATGAGACTAAGAATCCTCTGAGCACTACAGAGCCAGGCTTTCAACAGACTTTCTCGCAGCTTGTATTCCTTCGACCCCTGCTATTTTACAGCTGACCCTGGGCCCGTGCGGTGGTGATGAGCTGTGATAATCCCAGCACAGTGTACTCGGGTATGACTCCTCCTGAAACAGGGGCCCATTTACGCGAAAAACTGACATAGAAATGATTACTTTCTATATTGGTGTTTTATCAAAGCCGCCAAATTCCAAAGGTCAATGTATGGCTAACTGCTTTGAGCAGGTTCTTTGTTTGCATTGTGGGACTTGTAGTTCCGGTTTTATAATGGGAGAAACAAGATTACAAGTCACTAAATTAAAAATTAATAATCCGGGTTTGAGCACCTAATCACAAATGGACCCGGGAGACGTGTTTGCCCTGCTGCGCGCCGCAGTGTTATAGTGATGTCATCGGATCTGTAGAGTGCAGTATCACCCGGGAGCGTATCCTGGCGCTGGCTGCGGCGCACTATGAATAACAGCAGGTACTAGTGGTGGGTAACCCGGGTGGCTTATGGTTGGATTACTTACTGGTAATGTTCATTACTCCAACTCTTCCTCACTTGTCCTAGTACTTCAGTGAGTAATGTGGCAGCATTACTGCACTCACCCCACCCATTGCAAAGCTTTTGTCACTGTTCATGACTACCTAGGTTTATAAAACTGGTTCTGTTAAGCAGTAGTAAACACCAAGTCTGCGTGCACAGTGCTGTATAAACGAGAATTATGAGCATAAGATCACTCCGCTGCCACTTGGTTAGGGTCCTGGCCTGACCTGCCTCCACCATTTCTGTCTGGCTTGGTTTGCATAATGTGTGTGTGTGTGAGACAAAATGTGGGTAGGTCTGTGAGACAGAATGTGGGTAGGTCTGTGAGACAGAATGTGCATATGTCTGTGAGGCAGAATGTGTGAAGGTCTGTGAGACAGAATGTGTGTAAGTCTGTTAGATAGAATGAGTGTAAGTCTGTGAGACAGAATATGTTAGAATCCAGATTCTCTGGTTGGCACAGGTAGGTACTTGTGCCAAGCAGGGAACCTTTCCTCTAGTCAGGGTAAGGGGTTACACTCTAACAATAACCCCTGCTCACCCTCTAGGTAGCTTGGCGCGAGCAGACAAGGCGTTATCTCAGGCGTAATGGTTAAGCATTTGTGACCACATACAATAATTCAATGACACCCCCCAAATGGACTCCACACTGGGTTTATCAAAAATATACTTCTTTTATAGAATCAGACTTATCACAAGACCCAATAACGTGTAAACGGGCCCACAATACTATTTAGCAAAAGAGTTCTTGGCTTAGCGTAGATTTACAAGTTCTGTGCGCTTCGTTCCTCGCCGTACGTTAGTACGCGGTAGAACTGCTGGGAACGGGTCTCACACGCACTGAAGGCACTCCAAGAAGGAGCGTACACTCTACGGTGCGATCTGGCACAGTACCTTTATCTTTGTTGAATTCGTCATGAAGGCTGCGTCGGCATCCAGCGCGATGTACGATGCGGTGTCTTCCTGGCGTTGCGTACTACGGTACGTTGGACCTTGGGTGTGCAGGCTCAGGGGACGGTGCGTACGTACGGCACTTTCCAGCTTGTTGCGGCGTTCGCGCCGTACTGTTAGATCGGTAACCTTGAGTTCGAGCTGCTGGGTACGAACACTCGTACGCTCCGCACAGGGGAGACGTACGCGACCACCACACGCGCCGCAGCCTTCCCAAAAGCAGGGGAAAGGAGCGTACGCTGGCAGTATGGTTCATAGGGGGATAAAAGCAAGTACGGGTCACAGTCCTTCCGTTACGGTGCGAACTACGGCTCATAGAGGGGCCTCAGTCACTTTGTTCGGGCCGGACAGCGGGTGAAAGCTTCAGGGGGGTACGCTTTGATCGGGAAGCGCACATAGCAGTTCTCTTCAAGATTACAGGGAAAACGGTCCGTTTTCCAGCGCTCTCTCACGGCAGTGAAGTCCACTGGTCCTGGGACTTCGTTCAGGGGGCAAGCTCACTCACAAGCCCTTGGAGATCTTTAGCACAAGTCAAATAAAAGTTTCTTTGATCTTTTCTTCCTCTTCTTCAGTAGCAAGGCAACCACTGCAGGCCAATCCCCCAGGTCAGGGACAGTACTCCTCCATGCAGCTTTCCCGGTTCCTCCTCGTCGGACAGAGGTTTCTTCTTGGCAGGACAGGATCTAATCTCTTAGGGGCAGGGCTCCTACATTTATACTACATTTCTTTTGTTCTCCCAGGCCAGGGGGCCCTGCCTAGTTCAGTCCAGTTCTGGATCACTTTGTTGACACAATGCAGGCTTCTTCTTTCAGAGTGCAGGGCAGAGTCATCAGACGCTCCAAAGGGGGTGGATCCGGCATTGTGGTGGCAGAGCACAACCCTATTCAGAGTCCAGGTGTACTCCTCCTACCCATCTACAGGTCAATCTTTCTATTCACCACCAGGCTACCTAGCCCTGCCCCACTGGGATTCCCCAGCCCTGTCACTCACACAAGCCAGACAGCAGATACACATCACGCAGAGGCGGGCTGAAATGGGGTTAGGCAAGCAAATGCCAACTTTCTAAAAGTGGCATTTGCAAATGCAGAATATTAAATAAACCTTGCTACAAGATGTACCTTATTATTCTGAGTTCAGGCATACTAAACTCGATCTTCTACCATGTTCCCTGGGCCTGTTAGGATCATAGGATGTAATAATCTTAACAGGCCATTCTGGCCTATGAGAACAGGGTAGCCTTACAATAGTGAAAAATGAAAATGGCTGTAATTCACTATTAGGACATGCCACACACATCAGGGCTTGTCCTATCTTATGCTTACAATGCACCCTGCCCTTGGGCCTACCATAGGGGTGACTAATATGAAGTTAAGGGAATGTTTAGGGACTGGCAAGTGGGTGCACTTGCCCAGTCAGCATGACAGTACCAGACTGCACGCAGGTTCTGCAATGGCAGACCTAGACACATTTTACCAGGCCGCTTCTGTGGGTGGCACAACCAGTGCTGCGAGCCCACCAGTGGCATCTGCATTTACACGCCCTGGCACTCCTGGTGCACTTTACTGGGGTCTGATAGTAAACCAAATAAGCCAATCATGAAATCTAACCAACATATACATTTTACATAGGGAGCACTTGCACTGTGGCACTGGTTGGCAGTGGCACAGTGCTCTGAGCGGCAAACACCAGCAAAACACATGAGGCACAGCGACAAAAAGTGGAAGGGAGACTCACGACAAGGTGCCAGGTCTAACAGAATGTGTGAAGGTCTGTGAGGCAGAATGTGGGTTGGTTTGTGAGACAGAATGTGAGTAGGTCTGTTAGATAGAATGAGTGTAAGTCTGTGAGACAGAATGTGGGTAGCTCTGTGAGACAGAATGTGTGTGTGTCTGTGAGACAGAATGTGTGTAGGTCTGTGAGACAGAATGTATGTAGGTCTGTGAGACAATGTGTGTGTATCTGTGAGACAGAATGTGTGTGTCTGTGAGACAGAATGTGTGTGTCTGTGAGACAGAATGTTGTATGTCTGTGAGACAGAAAGTGGGTAGGTCTGATCAACAGAATGTGTGTAGGTCTGTGAGACAGAATGTGTGTGTGTCTGTGAGACAGACTGTGTGTATGTCTGTGAGACAGAATGTGTGTGTGTCTGTGAGACAGAATGTGTGTATGTCTGTGAGACAGAAAGTGGGTAGGTCTGATCAACAGAATGTGTGTAGGTCTGTGAGACAGAATGTGTGTGTGTCTGTGAGACAGAGTGTGTGTATGTCTGTGAGACAGAATGCGTGTAGGTCTGTGAGACAAAATGTGTGTATGTCTGTGAGACAGAAAGTGGGTAGGTCTGATCAACAGAATGTGTGTGTGTCTGTGAGACAGAATGTGTATATGTCTGTGAGACAGAATGTGTGTATGTCTGATCAACAGAATGTGTGTAGGTCTGTGAGACAGAATGTGTGTGTGTCTGTGAGACAGAATGTGTGTATGTCTGTGAAACAGAAAGTGGGTAGGTCTGATCAACAGAATGTGTGTAGGTCTGTGAGACAGAATGTGTGTGTGTCTGTGAGACAGAGTGTGTGTATGTCTGTGAGACAGAATGCGTGTAGGTCTGTGAGACAAAATGTGTGTATGTCTGTGAGATCGAAAGTGGGTAGGTCTGATCAACAGAATGTGTGTGTGTCTGTGAGACAGAATGTGTGTATGTCTGTGAGACAGCATGTGTGTATGTCTGATCAACAGAATGTGTGTAGGTCTGTGAGACAGAATGTGTATAGGTCTTTGAGACAGAATGTGTAACATCATTCAAGAAATCAAGAAAATCAGATTTTTTACTTCTAAGAACAAATACGTTTTAGTTGCAAGTTGTGCAAATTAAAGACAATAAAAACAGTGGAGGCGAAGCAAATTAATGTGTAAGGTTGAAGCAGATCAAAGCTGATTGGTCTGAAGGTGTGAGAGAAAGAGGGAGAGTGATGCAAAGAGTCAACAGTCTGAAGAGTAGTGAAGAACAATCTGCAGAAGCAGTAACAGATCTAAATGACAGAGACTGCAAATCTGAAATCAGAAGGTGAAAAAGAGTGAGAATAACAAACAAAAAGTACACAACTCCGGAATGGGCGTATCTGATATGGATTGTGTCAGAAGAAAGAGGCAGTGAACTGAGAGGCATTCGATGTTTGTTTGAAGAACCTCCGCTTGCCAGCATTTTAGAAGACTCATTTTCAACCAGCTTAAATATTCATTTGGACTGAACATTGGTCTACATGAACTGTTTTCTTTGCCCATATAATTTTTTCAACACCTGAACTGCTTGAATTATCTGCTCAACATATTCTAGATTTTTAGATTCCCACATTTTTTCTTGAAAAGTATTGTCCAAAGACTATTTTTATCACTGCCCACACAATGTTGATTCTAACAGTTTTGGAGAGAAAATTGAATTTGCATCTTGTTTTTAAGATCAAGATTTTATAGAGAATGTATTTTACAAGAGCGAAAACGGCCTCTGCCGGGCTCTTAACATACATTTTATGATTTTTATCTTGATATATTAATTGGTATCTTGATGAGTTTATACTCCCCTGCTGGATATGCTTCAAACTATTTAAATAGGTCACAAAATATTAATCTTACTAAATATTTTAAGTTAGTTCATAGAGCTAGTTCTAATGGAACTAGTGGGGAAAATACTCACGGAAAATTTGGGTAAATAATTGTGAATGTTTCTGATTGGGATATCTGCCCATCCTCCCTACTTCTGTTTCAGAACGAGGTACTTACGTATATCTACCTTTATTGTATGGTTTGTCCCGTTCATATATATTTCACAATTATCATGAACCAAGACTTTGTGGAAGAATATGAAATACATTTTAATGTTACAATAGAAAGAATATCTGAAGTTGTAAGGTTAAACATTCAGGGGAATATAAAACTCCCATTATGTTCTGTAGTGAATATACTAAGAATAATGAAAAGAGTGTGTGTAAGTTGACTGATGCAGAACATATGTTTTTAGGGAATATACAAACAAGCAATGTAGATGCATATAATTTAGGAAACAATAAACATTCAGAAATTGTTTTGTGTTCTTCTTTAATCTTGAACGGTTGCCCAGCCCACACGTGTTTCGTCTGGGGAAGTACCCCAAACCTTCATCAGGGCTGCAAGGATATGTAATAAAAACAATATCTAAGTCACTTGGATATGACAATGATCACATGATACTGTCCAAGGCGACAACTGTGGATGGGTGAGCACCAGTGGTGAACCCATAGTGACATGATAGTGTGTACACATCATGAAGGTGTGGGGTGAGGGAACCCAGTGACTGATCAGACATAATATTGAGCACGAGTGGAGGTGGTGCAATGTGACTATGCATTGCATGGGTGAGTTATACACAGAAATGGTGTGGTGAGCGGTTGGAGTGAGAAAGAGGAAGGGAGGGAGAAGTACCTCCAGATGGAGAAAGGATGAGGGGGAGAGGGAAATAGGGAGAGCATGTGTTGTAAGGTGAAGGAGAAAGCGAGAAGGACGAGAGTAGAGGATACGATGAAAAGGGCTGAGTGGTGAGTGGAGAGAGAAGATGTTGAGACTCACACTTAAAATCTGGAGAACATACCTTTTCGAGGTAAATGAGGGACGGGAAGCCCCCAGAACTAAGTAAAATGCCAAAATCTGTAGTCCGCTGCAAAAACAACAATTGATGGACAGAATGCAGAACAATGTCTTACATTCACCCCAAAATCTGCAGTGCAGCATAGTATGTGGCCAATAGAGGTGATATTCCTTCCTGATCTACCATTGTTACTAATTTCCAGGAATCACTCTACTTTACCCTGACACCCTGTCCTCGTTTTTGTCGTTACGTTTAGATCCAATATCTCCTACGCATTGACTCAAGGTAGGATCCCACCTTCTGGCCAGGTTCTCCTTACCTAGTGACCTCCCTGTAGACTTAAGTGTCTAGTCGCGATGGGTCATTATTAGCAGAGCATGTTGCTCACTTACCCTCACTATAGTTCACCTTACTCTTGTTGAGACCATATGCCTCATTCACCTAGAACAAGAATGTTCTTCAGATTTCGAGTGTGAGTCTCAACGTCTTGTCTCTCCACTCACCACGCAGCCCTTTTCATCGTATCCTCTACTCTCGTCCTTCTCTCTTCCTGCTCTTCCGCCCGGCAGCAGCAGCAGATAGACTGCGCAAATGCCTTAACCACGTATATGCCGGTCAAGGCATATTTATGGTTCAGACGTGCATGCTACCGCCAGCGTGGTTCAGCCCCACACAGTTCAAGTTGCGTGGTTAAGGCTGTTTCCCCTTGTTTGTATTTAGTAGCTGTGCATTGGAATGCTTATATTCTTACAGCTCACAGGTTTGTAGGGGTAGTCATGTAGTTGTCAGGGCTGTGAGGGGGTCAGGGTAGTTTACAGGGATGGCGGGGGTCGGGAGGGCTGGGGAAGTTGTGAGTTTTAGGGCTCAGGGCAGGGGACGGAGGTGAGGGTAGATTATTTGGATTGGGGTAGTTTTGGGGGTGGGGGTTCGGGAGTTTTAGGGCTCAGGGCAGGATAAAGGAAAGGGACAGTTTCAAGACTGAGGGGCCAATTGGGCCTGGGCAGGGGTACGTGGGGTTAGGTTTTAGGTGGTTAGGCTTGTTTTAGGGCTCAGGGAGGGGGCTGGGGTCGGATTACTTTTTAGGGGGCTAAGTTGTAGGGTTCAGGGCAGGGGACAGGATAGGGCAGTTTTAAGACTGATGGGGCAGTTGTGCTAGGGCGGGGGTAGGTGAGGTTAGGTTGTAGAGGGTAGAGACTTGTTCTAGGGCTCAGAGAGGGTGCTGGGGTTGGAGTAGTTTTTAGGGGGCTAAGTTGTAGGGCACAGGGCAGGGGACAGGAAAGGGGCAGTTTTTAGGCTGAGGGGGCAGTTGGGAGTTTTTGGGCTCAGGGGACGGAGGTGGGGTTAGATTATTTGGGTTGGGGTAGTTTTGGGAGTGGGGGGCCGGGGTAGTTCTCAGGGTTTGGAGGGTCGGAGGTTTTAGGGCTCAGGGCAGGCAACAGTAGAGGGACAGTTTTAAGGATGAGGGGCAGTTGGGCTGGGGCGGGCTAGGTGAGGTTAGGTTTTAGGGGAACAGTTGGGCTCGGGTACGGGGAAGGTAGGGAGTTTAGGTTATGGGTGTTTTTAGGGTTTATGGCAGAGGGGCAGGAGTGTGATATTTACCACACATGCCCATTTACCAAACATGTCTTTATCATGAAATTGCGAGGTAAAGGCATGCGTCGTAAAGATGCAGTCGGGGTTTATGCCACGTGGTTAAGGCATGCGTTATTGAGGCTTGCATTTTTTTCATCACACAACAACATTCAAGGGACCCCAAACCTGTGAGCTACAAAAATATAAGCTGTCCCGTGCACAACTATTAAATGCCCTCCAGGGACCCCAACCCTGCGAGCTCGAAGAATATAAGCAGGCCCGTGCACCCCTACTAAATACAGTCATGGGACCCCAACCCTGTGAGTAATAAGAATATAATAAGGCCAATGCACCGCTTCTAAATATGGTCCAGGGACACCAAACCCTCGAGCTATAAGAATATAAGCAGGTCCGTCCACCGCTACTAAATACACTTCAGGGACCCCAAACCTGCAATAAGAATATAAGCGGGCGAATGCATCACTAATAAATACAGTCAAGGGACCCCAAATCTGCAAGCTATAAAAATATAAGAGGGTCCGTGCACCGCTACTAAATACTGTCCAGGAACCCCAAACCTGCTAGTTATAACAATATAAGCGGGTCAGTGCACCCCTACTAAATACACACCAGGGACCCCAAACCTGCAATAAGAAAATAGGCAGGCGCATGCAACGCTACTAAATACAGTCCAGGGACCCCAAGCCTGCGAGCTATAAGAATATAAGCAGGCCAATGCAGCGCTAACAATTACAGTCCAGAGTGAGGTAACTCAGTTTCTGATTTCGCTCGTATCCAGACGTCATTTTGTGCCCAGCCCCCATTTTGTGTTGCCCTCACTCAGGCAGCACGGCGAGTGGAGTGTTTTTGCCTTTCCTACTGCGACGTGTCAAACAACCTCCTGTCTCTGTTTGCGAAACTGGTGTTAAGGTCTGGCCGAGCTATCTCCAAATTACATGTGATCTCCAAGTCGATTCATCAGGACGAAGGAGATTGGTCTTTATTGGGATGGTGTTGGGGATTACTGTCCAAATGGAGATGGTAGGTATTAACCTTCCTTGGAGTAATTTCGGCCATCATTTTTTCCTGTTGTCTCTGTATGCAGTGTGGCCCCACCATCTGTGGTCTTTGTGCCACTATGTGTGTTCCGAGGCCTGTGTCACAGAAAACGGAAAATATTAAAATGATGTTGCAACGACAGCTTGATGACCTCATGGCCATTGATGTCGACTCAGATTAAAATGAGTCTTTGTGCTTTGCCTGAGTAATGGCAAAAGGAGGGTCTGAGGTGACTCAGTTTCTGATTTCGCTCGTATCCAGCCACCATTTTGTGCCCAGCCGCCATTTTGTGTTGCCCTCACTCAGGCAGCACAGCGAGCGGAGTGTTTTTGCCTTTCCTACTGCGACGTGTCAAACAACCTCCTGTCTCTGTTTGCGAAACTGGTGTTAAGGTCTGGCCGAGTCCACTAATCCTCGTCTGGTTTGACTGATCCCTGTTTCAACTATCTGTTGGTCCGCACCATTCTTTCCTGACTTTATCTTATCTTCTGTCCTTCGCTATTCTCTACTTGTATTCTCCCATTTTCACAACTATGCTTCAAAGCATACAAATGTGTCCTGCCACCTGCAAGACGAATTGTAAGCACCACCACTGATTAACCTGTGGGGAGGGGGGAGTTTGACAAGCAGAGCTGAACGAGGGGCTTATTTGGGTTACTTGATATCCTGTTTTCAATCTTTTCTCATTGGTTAGCCATGTATACATTGGGAGTGTTCTTTGTGAATCTGTATACTATAAAAGATTATGCGCCACGGAGTAAAGTGGCAGTCTCCTAAGAACATACTGAGCGTACTTCTGGGACAACTATGCTTAGCTGCAGCTAATAAACCTGATCTTCTACGCCTTACGGAGTGTCCTGTGTCTCTGTTCGACAAAGCAGGTGAACTCGGAGATTAAGGCGTGCCCTGCGCCGCCAGGCCCATAAGGCCTAGGTTCTTCAAAATGGCGCCCAACTGGGGCGGCTTCAGAGGTAGTGGTTCAGCCCGAAGGTCGTGAGGAGCCCCACAAGAAAATTCCGGAGGAATCGCGAACCACGTCGAGCGACCCCTGCATGTCGAAGTGGTCCGAAGGTCTTTTGCAGCGCTGTTTCTCCTTTCTGACGACTGCTGCCCTGACTGCCGCCCTGCTTTGGTCATTTCGGGAAACATCCTTTACCAAGAAACCATTACAACGCGGTATGGTTACATCGTGGTTTTAACAACGAAAGTCGTTACACCGACTTGCACTGGAGGGCGCTCTAGACTAAGGAATAGTGTGAATTACTATTCCAACACCTTCCCTACTGTACGTAGACTGGAGTTGGAATAGTAATTCACACTATTCCTAAATCCAGCGCCCTCCAACGCAAGTCGATGTAACGACTTGCGTTGTCAAAACCGCAATGTAACATACCGCGTTGTGATGGTACGCGTTGTATCATCATACATCCCCCTTCGGTGATGTTTGGTATCGCGAGACGTTAGACGGACCTCTCTTGGCGTAAGAAGACACTTAGTTAAGTATTGGTGGGTAGCTCTCACTACTTTGTTTTGTTTTTGGTCTTTGATTCGGCTATTGCAAAAGCCGAAGCCGAGGGGTGAGTACGATTGTACTGTGCTATTTTGATTCCACATTTCAGAGAGACAGCACCGTATGGTGATAGATAGATGCTACCCGGTGTTGCCTACTTCCCCTTCTGATAAAAGTAAGGAACTTGAGGAAGACCCCTTGATGTCTCACTTATTGAGATTGCCTCCGCCCTACGTACAAGGTGCTAATGCACCCCCGTTGTTACAACCTGCTCAGTTGCCTGTTGTGCCCCCACCTGTTCCGGTCCTTCCGCATCTGCCCCTTCCGGTATTACCACCCCCACTTCCTTTGCCACCAACTCCTTCGCCATTGACTGTTTTGCCCCCATCTCCCGTATCTCAATCTCCTTTGCCTTCGGCTCTTCTTCTCACGGCTAGTTCTTCTCCTGTATCGCCTAATACTCTGTCGCATGTCCTTATGTCCAATTCCCCTACTGTGCGCAAACGATTCACTGATACTGTTTCTGTCCCCTTTCTTTGGGACTTTGAACATGTCTCCGGCTTTCTCCCGAAGACAGTCTCGTAGTCAATTTCCAGATCCTGATGAACGGGTGGTGTTGGATTCTCTCGCTCGCAAATGGACCGAGAAGGGTCCCCAGTATAGTGTGAATCATATCATGACCACCTTTAATCAATGGAATGCGCCCACGCAGAGATACGTTTTTAATGTTATGTGTGACACTCTTGTGAAAGGATGGGAGGATATGGATTTGGGTATAGTTCCCCAGGGTCTGTTGGATGTTCAGGCTAATTTCGATAAAGGACTCATTGTGGGTTCTAAGGTTGAGGACGCCATGACAACACTTGTTAACTTTAGATCCTTATTTTCTTCACGGACCTTTCTTGATTCTGATCCTGCTGTTCGGCTGACATTAAAACAGTACCCAATGAGAGAGGTTCCCCCGATATGGAGGGAAGCGGTTGCACAAGCAGGTAATAATCCAGCTGTTCCCGCTCACTTCCAGCGTATATGGGTACATGTCCCCTGGAAGAAATCTGATGTTTTGGCTCTTAAACAGTCTCTACCGGATCCTCGTAAAAACCCTGCTGGCTATTATAAAGAGTTGTCCCAGACTGTTGATGCCTGTATTATGAATCTAGCCGATATTGAAATGTTGATGGGAAATGTAGTCCCACAAGCATTATGGGCTCGGATTCGAAAAGAGGACCACGCTCCAGAATTGGGTGGTACTTGGGCTGCTATAATTGCTGCGGATAGAGCCCAAGTGGGTGGTGCTAAGCCTGATGTTTTGATTTCAGAACTTCCTGGTAGGATTATTACTTTAATGAAAACGATGATGCCCGCCTTACGAGTTAATTGGGATAAACTAGCTGCGTGTAAACAGAAGAAACATGAGTGTCTCCGATTTTTTCACTCGTTTTGAGGAGTCGTTCATTGATCACAGTGGTCAGGATATGAGTACGGAGGGTGGACAGCGATTATTCGTAGATAAATTCGTATTTCATTTGCTTCCTGAGTTGTCACATAAATTGAAAGACTCCGAAAGCTCATGGGCTGTTTCTTCTTCTGCTCAGATATTGGCTACTGCTCAATATTACGAAAACAGGGACAAAGAGGAAAAAGATAAGCAAGAGAAAAAGACTAAAGAATTAAAAACGAAGGTTCTTCTGCAGCAGGCTTATCCTCCTCGCTCTACTCAGCGCCAGTTTCAACAGCCTCCACAGTTTCAGAGGGTGTTTCAAAAGCCCGAGCCTTTTATTCCGCGACCTTTGCTAGGTCCTAACCAATGTGCCTATTGTAGGGAGGTAGGTAATTTTAAAAGTGACTGCCCGGTTCTATTGCAGCGTAATGGAGGACTATCTGCTCCACGAGGTCGTGGTGGTTTCCAGTCAGTGCCCAGGGGTAGAGGTCGAGGTGTGTTGCCTCAAACACCGCGTTCCCTTCCCCCTCCCAATTCGATGAACTACTTTGATCAGCAAAATACTCAGTCTACGCAGTATTACAATGATGACTACTGTCGAAGGTGAGAACGAAGGTTTTCACGCTAGCTAGGACAGCCATAGACAAAGTGAGGGAGTTGTATCGATTCCAGTAGATCAGAATGGGCCTTATGTTAATGTCACTACAATGGGTGTTTCAGAACCATTTCTTTTAGATACTGGTGCGATGAGAAGTTCTATCATTCACTCCAAACTCCCTGGGGCACCTTTATCTGGCTTAACGAATGTATCAGTAGGATATTCTGGCGCCCCAGTTTGTAACCCGGTCTCCTGCCCTCTGCCTATTTCAATTGGTCCTTATGATTTGGAGGTTCCGCTTCTTTTAATGACTGGTTGCAGCGAATTTGTTGGGTTTGGATTTATTAAAACGATTGCATGCAACGATACATTGTTCTCCTTCTGGTGTACTTCTTACTTTGGGGCAGAAACTGACTTCTTCAATGTATTTGTCCAAAGATCAATTTCCACCTGAATTGCTCTCTCTCCCTGCAACACTTTGGGCTACAGGTCCAAATGATGTCGGTTGTCTTGAGATCCCACCCTCTGTTGTTACCCTCAAGCCCAATGCTAAATTGCCACGCATTCCGCAATACAAAATTTCCAATGATGGTGAGAAAGCACTTTTGGCTATTATTTATGATCTGGTTCAGAAGGATGTGGTTACATTTACATTTACATTTACATTTGAGGAGATGAGAGGAAATGTATGCAATAGTCCTGTTCTCCCGGTTTTTAAACGCAATGACCCTTCTCAGCCTCCTGTCTACCGCTTTGTAATTGATCTTCAGGAGGTTAATAAAATTGTTGTACCTCAGTTTCCTGTTGTCCCAGATATCACAGCCCTGTTAACGATGATACCTGCCTCAGCGACTTGGTTTTCTGTTATTGATCTGAAAAATGCTTTCTTCAGCATCCCCATTGCTGAAGAGAGTTGGGATATTTTTGGCTTCTCTTTAGGAGGCCGAAGTTTCCGGTTCAAACGCGCACCTCAAGGCTATTGTGAAAGTCCCTCCATCTATAGTCAAGCTCTGAAATCCCAACTTGATGCTTTCCCTTTGCCCCCAGGTGCTACACTTATTCAATATGTGGATGATTTATTGATAGCTGCTGATTCAGAGGATGTTTGCAAAAATATAACTGTTGCGTCACTTGTCTGATCTTCATCATAAGGTTTCACCTTCCAAACTACAATATGCCCGCCAAGAGGTTACCTATTTAGGTCATCTCTTGTCGAAGGAGGGAAGGTGATTGACCCCAGAACGTATCCAAGCAATTGCACAAATGTCTGTGCCATCCACACAAAGAGAGGTGCGTGCCTTTTTGGGCATTACCTCTTATTGTAGACAGTGGATTCCAAATTTTTCTTTGTTGGCTAAACCTTTGTTGGTACTCACTTTAAAAGACACACCCCAACCCCTTCCTTGGACTGACGAATGTCAGAAGAGTTTTACTGATTTGCGTGCTGCTTTGTGCTCTGCTCCTGTGTTGGGTACGCCAGATTATAGTAAGCCTTTTACGCTTTATGTTCATGAAAGAGAGGGTTGTGCGTTGTCAGTCTTAACAACGATTTGGAGACAAGCAGCGGCCATGTGCCTATTTTTCGGCTACGTTAGATCCAGTAGCCAAGGCACTGCCTAGTTGTCTTAAAGCTACAGCAGCAGCAGCAACTTCTATTCGTCAGTCTGCTGAAGTGGTGCTAGATAACACTCTTGTTGTTATGGTACCACACGCAGTGGATACTTTGCTAAATAGGACAAACGCAGCATCTTACAAGTGCTCGCTTGTCTGGATATGAGCTGACGCTCTTGGCTAGTCACGTGCACATCAAACGATGTAACACTTTAAATCCGGCTACATTGTTACCTCTTCCAGAGGAGAAAGGTATTCAGGAACAACATGATTGTTTTCTCCGTACTGAGGAGGAGACAAAGGTAGGATTGATTTGAAAGATACACCATTAGTGGACCTGGATGGGATCCTATGGGTGGATGGTTCTTGTTTTAAACTCCCTAATGGTGAGACCTTCAGCTTATGCTGTTACCACCTTGCATACAATCGTGGAAACAGCACGCATAAGACATAATTCAGCTCAGGCAGCTGAGCTGAGAGCTTTGACCAGAGCGTGTGTATTATCCAAGGGAAAGAGAGTGAATGTGTATACCGACAGGCAGTATGCGTTCGGTGTGGCACATAGTTTTGGTCGTTTGTGGAAGGAAAGAGGATTCTTTACATCCCACGGTACTAAAATACAGCATGGTCAGTTGGTAACTGACCTTCTTGAGTCACTTGCTTGGCCTACCCAGATAGCAACTGTAAAGTGTAGTGCGCATAAGAGGATTACTGATGATGTTGGTCGCGGGAATGCTTTTGCGGATGAGGTAGCGAAAGAGACAGCCAGAGATGCTACAAGTCGCATGTATGTTGCGGGCCCTGCAAATCGGGTCAGGGAAAGAGGAATGTGTGAGGACACAATAGAAAGTGTGAGATCGATTCAAGGAGAGGCTACAGAGAAGGAGTTGAGTAAGTGGAAAGAGAGCACAGGAATGTTAGACGCTATGGGATGTTGGACAGACTTGTCAGAACATCAGCGTTGGCTGTTACCAGACGCCTATGTACTGCCTGTAGTTGCTATGGCGCATGGTCCAGCCCACATCAGTGCGAAAGGAATATGTAGGCTTCTGGCTCCAGTGTGGTTGAACGAAGGGATTCCAAAATGTGCAGATAATTTGGTGAAACATTGTATCGTTTGCTTGATGCATAATCCAGGAAAGGGAACCCCAACTCTGGCAGGTCATTTTGCTCCCCCAACATATCCTTTTGAGGTGTTGCAAATTGACTATATTCACATGGAGCGATGCAACAACCTCAAATATGTTTTGGTGGTGGTGTGTGCCTTTTCCAGATGGATAGAGGCCTACCCCCTGAAAGACAACTCTGCTTTGTCCACTGCCAAAGTTCTTTTGAAAGAATTCTTCATTAGGTTTGGTTTGCCGTGCATTGTCTGGAGTGACAATGGAAGTGAATTTGTGGGAAAAAAAATGCAAAAGGTGTGTGCCGGTCTTGGTATTAAGCAGAAGTTTCATGCGGCAAACCATCCTCAGTCAGCAGGTTTGGTAGAATGCTATAATGGCACTCTCAAACTTAAGCTTGCAAAGGTACAGGCCAGCACGGGTCTTGCCTGGCCTGATGCTTTACCTTTGGCTCTCCTATCCACCAGAACAGCTGTACATTCTCGTTTGGGACTCAGCCCATACGAGGTTTTCTTTGGGCGCCCAGCTAATGTTTGGGGAGTTCCTCGCCCTAAAAAGTATTCCGACATACAGTATCCAATGCTGATTGACTACTTACATGACCTCACCACTAAATTACGTGTTCTCCACCAACAGGTGCAAAATGCTTTACCAGAGGCCTCTACAGACCCAGGTCATTCTATCCAGCCCGGAGACTGGGTCTGTGTGAAAAATTTTCAGAGGACAAGAAATCTGGAACCTCGTTGGAAGGCGCCTCGACAAGTCCTCCTGGTGACGCGTACAGCGGTGAAAGTCGAAGGGAAAAAGAACTGGATCCATGGCGTGCACTGCAAGAAGGTGCCCTTGCCCTTGCCTTTTGACCAGTGGGTCTGTAAGGGTGTCGGTGACTTTGAAGGTGAAAGGGTCCCCCGGTTTGTACCTTTCAGTAGTGCACACCTGGATGGAACTCGGTCAGAGAAAGAAGATGACGACGTTCTACAGGAAGCCGTACCGCCACATCTTCGATTGAACAGATCCACGAACATTATTTCAGGACCAAACTGTTCTAAACAAAACTCGATATAATTTAAGACCTAGGCTGGTCAAGGACACCTAAGATTTTTATCTCTTTTGTGACATGTGCCATCTGTCCAGGTTGCAGGGTCACGGTAGGAGTCTTGGTTTGTGACCAGTATAGTGGCTAGGCCCCCAGGACTTGCAGTGTCATAGGACGGCTAACAATCACAGCCAAGTGAGTAAGGAAGATTGCCGTGAGAAACAATTTTAGAGGATGGATGTCAAATTGGAAAAGAAGGATAAGAAGGAAGAGATGAAAAGAAAATATTGTAAATTATTGTGCAATAGATGTGGCATAACATTGTGTGTTTTTATGTTTTTATGTATCTTATTGGCTTGTGTAGGTTGGGTTGTTCATACTATGCAGCAACACTCTGTCCCTACTTCTATTTCCTTGCCTTTTCATTCTACTGTCTCCCCACATCAGTTACATACACTTCCCCAACATTAACTAATCAGGAGAACAGAATATTTTAACAATTTATTTGTCCAGTTGTTGCACCAGCATCAATTGGCGGTCAATATAACGGACTGTTGGGTGTGTGGACTGATACCGCATACCACAGATAAAGGGATGCCATATTTAGTCCTTCCATTTTCTTATGAAGGTTCTGCTTGGGCCTATTTGACGATGTTTTCAACTGCATACCAGAACCGATTTAGACATCCTGCTGGTTCATATGGTAATGGACCAGATTTTAGTCATAGTTCTCTGATAAAGGGAATAGTGGCCATGGCTAGAATTGTGGAAAATAGTAAGGTTCCTGTTGACGAGAAACGGACATATGATGATTGGAATGTGACTCTTTACGTTACTAGCCTTACAGATAAAGTTAAACAGGGAAAATCTCCACCAATTTGGACTATACCTCATCAGGGTAACTTTTGTTTACAAATGAATGGCCAGACTACTGACACTGGACAAGGAAAGAGCTCTTGCTCCCATACATACATTTACACGTCTCGGAATTCACCACCATTAGTGCCATGTCAGGGCACGTATTTTGTCTGCCACGATAGAGCCTACACGTGGCTACCAACTGATTTCTCAGGAAGGTGCTATATAGCTTTCCTTCTTCCCCCTACATACACTGCTCCTTCAGGTTATCACAGAAGCAGATATGGCAGAGGGATTATTGATTCTAAAGACACAGTAGGACAAGAAGGAGGTGACTTCCTCAAAGGATTTCTCCCTTTTTGGGGCCCAATGGCTAATAGTAGAAACATGAGGCAGTTGGTTCGTGTTGTTGAGACTACCATAGATGTTACTGTGGGAGCCTTGAGTAATCTCACAGCTGAACTTCAGGCAGATCGTCTCATGACATTGCAGAACCGGATTGCTCTAGATGTTATTCTGGCGGATCGTGGTGGAGTTTGTAAATTGATCGGATCTAGCTGTTGCATTTATATACCTGCTGACGCCCCTACGGTATACCAAGCCATCTCCAAATTACATGTGATCTCCGAGTCGATTCATCAGGACGAAGGAGATTGGTCTTTATTGGGATGATTTTGGGGATTACTGTCCAAATGGGGATGGAAGGTATTAACCTTCCTTGGAGTAATTTCGGCCATCATTTTTTCCTGTTGTCTCTGTATGCAGTGTGGCCCCGCCATCTGTGGTCTTTGTGCCACTATGTGTGTTTCGAGGCCTGTGTCACAGAAAACGGAAAATATTAAAATGATGTTGCAGCGACAGCTTGATGACCTCATGGCCATTGACGTTGACTCAGATTAAAATGATTAATGGCAAAAGGAGGGTCTGAGGTAACTCCATTTTGTGCCCAGCCGCCATTTTGTGCCCAACCGCCATTTTGTGTTGCCCTCACTCAGGCAGCACAGCGAGCGGAGTGTTTTTGCCTTTCCTACTGGGACGTGTCAAACAACCTCCTGTCTCTGATTGCGAAACTGGTGTTAAGGTCTGGCCGAGTCCACTAATCCTCGTCTGGTTTGACTGATCCCTGTTTCAACTATCTGTTGGTCCGCACCATTCTTTCCTGACTTTATCTTATCTTCTGTCCTTCGCTATTCTCTACTTGTATTCTCCCATTTTCACAACTATGCTTCAAAGCATACAAATGTGTCCTGCCACCTGCAAGACGAATTGTAAGCACCACCACTGATTAACTTGTGGGGAGGGGGGAGTTTGACAAGCAGAGCTGAACGAGGGGCTTATTTGGGTTACTTGATATCCTGTTTTCAATCTTTTCTCATTGTTTAGCCATGTATACATTGGGAGTGTTCTTTGTGAATCTGTATACTATAAAAGATTATGCGCCACGGAGTATAGTGGCAGTCTCCTAAGACATACTGAGCGTACTTCTGGGACAACTGTGCTTAGCTGCAGCTAATAAACCTGATCTTCTACGCCTCACGGAGTGTCCTGTGTCACTGTTCGACAAAGCAGGTGACCTCGGAGATTAAGGCGTGCCCTGCGCCGCCAGGCCCATAAGGCCTAGGTTCTTCAAGAGAGGACCCCAAACCTGCAATAAGAATATAAGCAGGCGAATGCAACGCTACTAAATACAGTCCAGGGACCCCTACCCTGCGAGCTATAAGAATATAAGCAGGCCAATGCAGCGCTAACAATTACAGTCCAGAGAGGACCCCAAACCTGCAAAAAGAATATAAGCAGGCGAATGCAACGCTACTAAATACACTTCAGGGATCCCAAACCTGCGAGCTATAGGAATGTAAGCCAACCAATGCACCCGTACTAAATACACTCCAGGCACCCCAAACCTGGGCGCTATAAGAATATAAGCAGGGCAATGCACCGCTACTAAATACGGTCTAGAACCCCAACCCTGCGAGCTATAAGAATATAAGAGGGGCCGTGCACTGCTACTAAATATTGTACAGGACCTCAAAACTGTGAGGTATAGTACTATAGGCGGGCCACTGCACTGCTACTAAATAAAGTCAAGGGACCCCAAACCTGGGAGGTATAGGAATATAAGCAGGCCTGTGCACCGCTACTAAATACAGGCCAGGGACCCCAAACCTGAGAGCTATAAGAACATAAGAGGGCCCTTGCACCGCTACTAAATACACTCCACGGACCCCAAACCTGCGAGCTATAAGAATATAAGAGGGCCCTTGCACCGCTACTAAATACACTCCACGGACCCCAAACCTGTGACCTATAAGAATATAAGAGGGCCCTTGCACCGCTACTAAATAAAGTCAAGGGACCCCAAACCTGGGAGGTATAGGAATATAAGCAGGTCCGTCCACTGCTACTAAATACACTCCAGGGACCCCAAACCTGAGAGCTATAAGAATATAAGAGGGCCCTTGCACCGCTACTAAATACACTCCACGGACCCCAAACCTGCGAGCTATAAGAATATAAGAGGGCCCTTGCACCGCTACTAAATACACTCCACGGACCCCAAACCTGTGAGCTATAAGAATATAAGAGGGCCCTTGCACCGCTACTAAATAAAGTCAAGGGACCTCAAACCTGGGAGGTATAGGAATATAAGCAGGTCCGTCCACTGCTACTAAATACACTCCAGGGACCCCAAACCTGCAATAAGAATATAAACAGGTGAATGCACCACTAAGATATACAGTCAAGGGACCCCAATTCTGCAACCTATAAAAATATAAGTAGGCCAATGAAACGCTACTAAATACACTCCAGGGACCCCAAAACTGCGAGCTATAAGAATATAAGAAGACCAATGCACCGCTACTAAATAGACACAAGAGACTCCAAACCTCTGAGCTGTAAGGTTTTATGCGGGCCTGTGCACTGCTACCAAATACACTCCAAGGACCCAAACCTGTGAGCTATAACAATATAAGTGTGCCAATGTGAAGGAAGTGACCCGATTAGGGACACTCATGACCACCTCTCAGCCTTCCATAGCAAATGAAGAGTCGGTCAGACAGTAGAGAATACTAACAAATAACAGTTTATTCAAAGTACACTCATAGCGGAGCCCTGTCTCCCCAGTCGCTAGGAGTGCTGCAGAGAGACTGACATTAACAAGCATAACGATACATTATGTACACTTCGAAACCAATGAAAGGGCGCCCACCATGGAAATTTCCAAGGAGATTCAGCTGGATAATAAATTACAAGGGAGTACGTTTCGATTTTGTAGCCGGGCACACATTATCTACTATTCAAGGTCACTCTGCCTGTACCCACCACTAGATAAGTGGGAGAAGGCCTACGTCTAAAGGAAAGGTATGCGCTAATAAGAACAGTGCATTCATTAGTGTAGCAAAACTCAGCTCTGAAGAAACATAACCTAGAGAAGGTTGTTTCTAGGAATTGGCAAAGGATTAGTTTCGACCATGATACAAAATGGCGCCCTTACAGAAAATGGTGCAGCAAATGCTAACTTGTGTGAAACAATGATAAAGCATATTTTCTATTCTAACAGACCCTCCATTTAGCATGAGCTAAACATTTTGTATACTAGCAAAAATACATGTAATTCAATGAATCATGGATAAACTGTTTTAGGAGCACTCCATATTTTCAGCTTCGGGAAGGGAAGCAGGAAGGAGGGAAGAAGTCTCAAAAATACCCTCATCTATCTGCATGATGTCCTCTACTTCCTTTTGAATCCTAATTGTTGCATTAGTATCATGACTCGATATTCTCTTAGGAGCGAGAGGGGTGGTGCAATAAGAGCAACATAAGGGAAGACACTGGACCAGAACACAACAGAAGATCAGAATTACAATGTAGTAAATCACCTTCTCAAGTATCCAACCCCATCCACCAAAAAGTGACCAACTCCAGTTCCCACTCTCTATTCCTTTAACATTCTCTTAAATGTCTAAAATGTGTTGGGTAATGTTCTTTTCCATATTAGTGATCCCGACTACACGCTGGTCTCCTATTACCGCGCACACACCACCACTCTTAGCTAGAATGAAATCAACAGCATATCTAGTCTGCTTGGAAAATATCCGCATACTTTCCAATTGCGTGGTGATGTCACACAGAGCCGCTACTGTGGAGTTAGACATTATCTGCAGCTTACAGCCAAAATATTCTCTGGCTCTTTCACCCCAGGCCATTGCAGTACCACTAAAGGTAATGATGGAGGAGAGATTATACCCAAAAGTGATCCCATTACTGTAATTGTTGACTTCCAAATCTGTTACTCCGTCACAAAACTCTGCAGTTAAAGTTCTTTTTACCCACCTTACATTTGGCTTACATGGCACACCGAAAGGGAGCACCATTCCCAAAACAACATCATGAATAAGTACCATTAGACAGAAAATAAAATTCTGGGTGTGCATAAAGTGGACCTTGATAATCTACAGGAGTGTATCTGGTGTTTATTCCAAAGGTACTCAGATGCTTCTTTTTCACGAGGGACATCGTATTTCGGAACAATATTATTCCAGAACAATTGACATACAAAAATGCATCAGGTCTATTAATTATTGGACAACATGCAGCTTTTCGGATAACCGTTAAATCTTGGTAATGCCAGCCGACTAAGGTGATATTCTGTTCTCTCATGTACAAGTTATCACAATACGTATTATTGTCACAATCCGGATGCCCCTTTCCTCGTGGCTTTCTATAATACAAACAAGGGCCAGGATATCCCATACCAAACTCACCCCTTACTTCTATGAAGTGAGCTGGGCGACTATACGTGTAATTGACAAGTGACAATGGGTAAGCAGTCCATAAATTTGTAACACATTCGGTGGGATAACAAGCTGTACCTTCTCCCAAAAATCTTTTATGTGTGTCTAAAAATACATTACTCTGTTCTGTCCTTTTTGTGTGGATTTGGAAACAACTTTATTCTCAGTACATGACGGTGCATCCTGATCACGTTTGAAAACCCAGGACACCCCACCCAGAATCAACAGCAGCAAAATCACAAAAATAGCACATAATATCTTTTTCTTGGTAGACCAAAATACATGTGTGTAAACAGGGGGAATAACTGGCTGCTCTTCATCAGCAACCATTCTGCCAAAGGGATACATAGTAAATGATGAAGCTAGGGGGCCAAATGCCAGCAAGCGATATATATAAGTTCCCAGTGTCTGCAGAGCCTCACTGGTACAGGCTCCTATTTTCCATCAAAACGTTGGCGCTCTTGAGCACCGGCGGTGGAGCTTGCTCTGTCCTAAGCTCGGGTTCCCACGCTGAACAGGATAATGTACCCCCAAGGAGATACTTTCAATCTATTCTGTCCATTGTTCAAACAGTGCACAAATATCACACCACCCTAAACTAACTCCATTGGTGCTATAGCAAAGTACACCCTAACTAACACAGTCCATCCCTAACAGACCCCCTACGTTTTACGTCTTGCTTGGACTGCGCATGCGTAGGGGGTTGCAACCAGCAATGAGGAGGAGGACAGCGGCAATGAGGAGACTCCATGGCAAGGAGAAGGGTGGCCCGCAGATGCGAGAGAGCAGAAAATAAACACCTGCTCCATGTTAAAACAAACTTGAAAAAAGGCTGTAAAACTGTGCAATACATCTCCACAAAACACAAGATGTGGAGTGTATGTCAGTAAGACCGGCCAGGTCGTTCCTTTCATGCTGAGCGGACAGAGTCTCATGACAGATGCTGTTTGTGGGAGGTCGCCTTTAAACCAGCTTTTATGCTGCTGTCTCCCGGCTCCGTTCATTCCAGCTGCTCGCGCTGACAGACAGACAGACGGACGGACGGAGGGTCGTTTCTGCAGGTCTTATCCAGGTCACGAACCAGGCTGCTGGGGACGCCACGCTGATCTACGGGGGACGACGCCTTTAACCGGACATTTCTACAATCGGGACTGCGAGGTCCAGGGTGCTCTGCGCACAACTCACCTGCTGCACCTGGCTCCTCTTCCCAACCCCGCCTCCACAGACTACATTACGCCTCGCGGCCCCCGCTTCGCGGGAGCCGCTCGTAGGCTTGACTCTCTTCACAAACGGCTGGGCTCTCATTCAGGTCTTATCCAGGTCACGAACCAGGCTGCTGGGGACGCCACGCTGATCTACGGGGGACGACGCCTTTGACCGGACATTTCTACAATCGGGACTGCGAGGTCCAGGGTGCTCTGCGCACAACTCACCTGCTGCACCTGGCTCCTCTTCCCGACCCCACCTCCCCTTTTACTTTCCAATAATAGCAAGGCCCTGCCCATACGCGCTAGCGGATCGCGCGCGGGTCGCAGTTCGGGGCAAAGACCGGGCAAAGAGCGGGCCGTTTGAGGCCGTTCGAGAACGGTCGAGGAAGGGCCAGGGCCATTATCCCTGGATCTGGATTGCGCCACGAATTGAGAAATCGCGCTGGTGAACATGTCTGCCAGAGAAACGAGGAGTAAAACATCATCGGCCTCGGGGGCCCCCAAAGGTACTTTGGATACGTACTTTGCCAAGGCGGGGTCTCTTCTCATAGATGAAATCTCTACACTTGAAAGGCGCATATCGCAAGAAATAGAATGGGTCAGAAGGTCATCCCTGGGCCCACTTCGACATGCCACCACTCCAGACTCTTTGCCTAATCGCACATTGGTAGCAGGGGAGGGACCAAATGTAATACCCAACGTAACTACGGATCTTTCTGTACTTAGCAATTCTGGTGTCTCATTAACTGACTGTGACATCTCTGCTTCTACAGAGTTTAGCACACTACCCCACCCGCTACTCACTTTACCTACACCTGCCACTAACGTTAAACCTAGCACACCAAATAGAGAGCAATCCACATCTAGGGTTTCCCACTCCGACCAAACACCTCAACATGTGCGGGAAGGAGCCATTCCGAAAAGTAAAAGAAGAGCTCAAATAATAGGAGGGCAAAAGCCCAAGCATCCTAAACATAACCCCACCTGCGAGAATAATCGAGAGGGTACGACCAAAACGGGCCAGAGTAAATCCCAAGAACAAGGGTTATTATCTTCTAGTGTCCCGACCCAGAAAAATCCCAGCCCAAATGTCGCATTGAGGGAGGAGGGCCTTACCCTGCTGAACATTGGTGCTCTCCTGAGGGATATATTTAATCCCCTTGAAAAATGTTTAATAAAGATAGAAGCATGCTTAGCGCACCTCCAGAAGGGCATCACCCAATTAGTAGAGGGACCAAACACAATTATTCAGCCCCAAGGTGGTAGCCCGCCGGACACTGCCGGGATCCCCCCATTTGTGCCCCCAATTGAGGAAGGGTGCAGGACATTAAAAACCACACATTCGCAACAGCCACTGCCTGTTATCCTAGAGCCTTCAAATTCTAACCTGCCAAAGTATGCACAAGGCACAAGCCAGCAAGTGAAGACAGCTGAACATTTAATGGGCACCTATGATAAAGATGTAAATTATAGATCCATCGATTTGCCACCAGAGGCCACACCTTACACAGTCATCTTAACTGGTATCCCTGAATTAAACCCCTCTACTCGTGAATCTCAGGGGGCCCTGAAGAATAAGGTAATTCATTGGCTCTCCGCCCATAGGCCTCTCCCGGCAGGAATACATAGTGAGGTGCTTATGGTGAGGCGAGTCCCATGGATAGGAA
Source organism: Triturus cristatus (assembly GCF_964204655.1). Taxonomy (NCBI): domain Eukaryota; kingdom Metazoa; phylum Chordata; class Amphibia; order Caudata; family Salamandridae; genus Triturus; species Triturus cristatus. Next base: position 1,695,152,341 of record NC_140591.1, read on the forward strand.
ACACCAGAAAGTCAATCCAAGGCGACTGCGTCCTGATTAACTTTAGGGACCCCCTCTCTGTCTCTCATATATGTAGCTGGACACATCAGGCTCGAGGGACATCAATACACCCACTCCCCCTATCCTTCTTTTATCCACTTGTTAATCGAGTACAGGAAGAAGAGCAATGGGAATTAGTAACCAGGAGGGGAGGCACCCGGGCTCCAATGGTCTCAAGTATTAACCCTCACCTCAGACAAGTAAGACTTGATTGTGTACCCACCTACAATAGATTTAGTAGCCTTGACATGGTGGATTGACATAACATGATAGTGGGTGAGGAGGTTATAGTGCCCAATAAGATCAAGGAAACTCAAGCTCGGAAAGTAGTTTCAGCAGTGAAGGTTAAAGCCAATTGGGATCGTCTAGACATGGAGAAAGTTGTGGGGACCTTTCTACCCTTGCCTAGCTTACAAGAGGAAATTCCACCTCAAGTGGCTAGTCCAGATAATATTCCATCTACAGGGCATGCCCCGGGTGAGGATGCACCCTTAAATTTAGCAATGGAGAAAAGTAACTGCCCCCCCTTAAGATTTTATCTTGGAACGTGGCAGGCTTGGGAAATAAAGTAAATTGCCCGGACTGGTGTGCCTACATCCAGGCCCAAGACATTTGCCTGTTTCAAGAAACTTGGGCAAGAGAACACCTCCCCCATCTAGGCTTTGCAACATCCGATGTGCAAGCAAAATGGGGAGGTATAGGACGCCCCTCGGGAGGTTTGGCCATATGGGTGGCTAATGACCTGGGTTGTAGGGCTGTCGTTCACCGACAAAAATCGGAGGATATTCTTGCTGTTCGGCTCGAGTGGCCAAACGCAAATAGTCTCCTGTTGGTGAATGTATACTCTAGGCCAACTAATATCTCACACGTTTCACGCACGATAGAGGAGTTGGCACTCGCTCTAGATGAAATTCCCCAGGGTACTCCTACCGTAATCGGAGGAGATTTTAACTGCCATTTTGAGCCCCTTCCGGGCCTATTGGTGGACTTGGCTCAGGAAGAGGACCTGGAGTGGTCTATACCTCCCGTGCAAGCATCGGTACCAAGAGCCTGGACACCTCTAGCCACACAAATTACCTCCTTAGTTCTGAAACATGGTCTTCGGGCCTGTAATGGCAGGACCAACTCAGATACACCAGCTAGACATACCTACAATAGAGTGGGTAGGGAGTCAAGACTGGACTATATTCTCGTTCCACTAGCTTTGTGGTCACGCATTATTGATTTTCGGGTGACATCTAGGGCAGACAGTGACCACAATGCGTTGGAACTGGAATATGACCATCCCGGCCTTGACCCCAAGGTGAGACAGAGGGTGACATCTGAGGTGGGTCTTGGCCTTACACACAATAGACGCAGAGTAAAATGGGAGAGATTAGTTTCCAGCCCAGAGAAGTTACCCATGCTTTACGCGAGGGTTATTCCCATATTTGAAAGGATACAGGCACTCATGGCCCATGGTACAACTCAGAGTGCCCATAAACAATTAGGGCAGTATCACAAAGATCTCTCTAAATCAGTATCTGTAATCCTAACCTGCTTACCAAAAAGGGCCAACGGTAGTGTCAAAGGTCCAGTTTGGTATAACAAGGCTTGCCGAAACGCAAAAACTAACTTATTGACCTCCATCAAGGCGGGGATGGGAAGTGAGGAAATTAGGGCTAAGAGATCTGCCTATAAAATCTTAACAAGCAACGCAAAAAGCGAATGGGAACTGTCCAAATGGGAAACTCTCTCCACTTCTCTTGCTAGGGGGGATTCACGTAGATTCTGGCGCACCATACATACGGGCTCTGCGGATTTGGCCCCAGCAGTGGAGCCAAATATTTCAGCTAGGGTTTGGACAGACCACTTCCAACTGTTATATCACCTACCCGATGTGGAAATGGTGGTTTCTCCCCTATCGATGGTTGATAACACTGTGGAAGTGGTGCATCTTACACTAAAGGAGGTTATAGCAGCCATCGCCGGGTTGGCATCAGGCAAGGCTCCTGGCCTGGATGGCCTCCCGGGCGATCTTTTTAAACAGGAACCGGATGTATGGGCACCCTATTTAGCTCTACTATTTAATTCTATCCTGGAGGGAATGGAGGTTCCCGACACTTGGCTGGGCGCAGAGATCATCCCCATCTATAAAAAGGGTTCGCCTCTGCTCCCAGCCAACTACAGACCTATCAGTCTCATCGATGTCACACAAAAAATCTTCGGTAGACTGAAATTGAATCGCCTTCAGGTCTGGCTTGATTCCCAAATTCTGAGCCCTTTTCAAGCAGGGTTTAGGAGAGGTGTGTCAACGGTGGATCAAATTTTCCGCTTGAACCTCCTCTATTGGAAGTCTGTACTAATTGAGGGGGGTAGTCTATACACGGTGTTCGTTGATCTGCGAGCGGCCTTTGATTTAGTCCCCAGGGACAAACTATGGGCCGTTTTGACGGATCTAGGGGTCCCCGCTGATCTTTTGATAATTTTGAGGAAATTACACCAGGGCAACTTCGCAAGGGTAAGATGTGGTAGAGGAGGACATCTCTCAGATGGTTTTCCCGTTGACAGGGGGGTTAGACAGGGCTGTGTGCTTGCACCGACCCTCTTCTGCCTCTTTGTCAACGGGGTTTTTAGCCACCTAAATGACCTAAGCAATATTGATGCCCCCAAGTTGGTCGGCAGCAGGGTGCCAGCAATTATGTTTGCAGACGATACCCTGCTGCTCTCCAAATCTCCCATGGGCATACAAAAAGTCCTAGATGGATTCGTGGACTTTTGTAAGATACATGGTTTGGAGATCAACACCTCAAAAACTAAATATATGATCTTCAACCCCCCTTCCTCAACACGACTGAGCCCTCGGATAGGGGCATCTAGACTTGAGAGGGTATACACGTTTGAATACCTGGGGGTTACATTCAATCAGTTCATGAAGTGGGATGCACATCACGCTAAGGTAAAACTGAAGTTGACCCAGATGACGGGAGCCATTTGTAGGATGATGCAAGGACTGACTTACAAACCACTAGGCCCACGTCTTCACATCTACAAAACCCAGGCGAGGGCGGCAGGGCTCTATGGGGGTGAAATATGGGGCCACACGGCTAACCAGAAACTACAGGTTATCGAAAACAACCTCCTAAGACATATGACAGCCTTACCGCCTAGTACACCATTACTTCCATTAAGATTGGACCTGGGTTTAAGACCTTTCACTGAGGAGCTTGGACTCAAACCCATAATTTTTTGGCGCAAAATTTGGTGCACACCAGAGCTCCAGAATTATAGAACGGAGCTCCAAGAGATCTTGCGCCTTGTAAAAGCCGTCCAATTTCCATGGCTAAAGTATGTGAAACAAACCTGTGACTTACTAGGAAGACCTGATTTGTGGTCAGATCCGGCCAATGCATGCCGTACAACTTCACGCAAAACTATTTCACTGGCCTATTATGAGTATAAGTTACGTGTCTCACTCATGAATGTCCGAGATGGGTCTCTTACCGACCACTTTCTGAGGTGTAAAGACACATATCACCGGGAGCCTGTCTTCGATGATATAGGACCACCATTAACAAGGAAACTTTACTTCCAATGGCGTTATGGCACCCTTCCCCTCAGGGCACACATGGCTAGCTGGTCAGAATCGCAGTTTACAGCACAATGCCCAGCATGTGGTCATCCATCTGAGTCTGACCTACACATCATATTCTTTTGCCGAGCCTACCAGAGACAAAGGAAATACTGGCTGGTCCCACTATCAAATAACCTGGGTTTTAGGCAGCACCTTCCAGCTTACAGAATTTTAAAAACAGATTTATCAGTTTCTACAGTGTTCAGAGTTGCGAAATTTTAAACAGCAATGTGGTTCAGTCGCAACCGTTGTATAAAATTGAACACTGTAACTGAACATTCTCTCTGATAACTATTGTTAATTTTATTTGATTCATTTTATTCTCACCCAGAGCGTATGCACTTTGTTGTATGCTATTTGTTTTATTCTTTTATGGTCCTAGTGACCGAAATAAAGTTGACATGATGATCTTACTTCTCCTTTGGTGCACCGTTCCTCAGCCGAGGGCGCAGATTGTACCTAGTGACTCCAGGCACAAGCGTGAAAAGGGGTGCCTGGATAGCCTGTATTTCCAGAGGAACTGCTGCATTCAGCACTTCAGCATTTTCCTCATCCATATTGGTTCAGGACAGCCTGGCATCGCTAAAGGGGACAAATCGAGGCACCTTCTCACATTCGGAGTCCCCTACTCCATCTTTCGCCCACTGATCATAGGGCAGAGGCAGAGGGACCCTGCAACAATGAGTCGCATGGACCCCAAACCCACTAGCTATAAGAATATAATCAGGCAAATGCACCGCCACTAAATGCAAAACAGGGACCCTAACTTGCAAGCAGTAAGAATATAAGTGTTCCAATGCACCACTACTATGTACACTCGATGGACCCCAAACTTGTGAACTATAAGAAAGAAACTATAAGAAAGGATGGAAGTTACCTCTCAAGAAAATAAGCAGTTACCTCTCAAGAAAATAAGCAAGCCAATGCACCGCTACTAAATACACTCATGGGACCCCAAACCCTCGAGCTATAAGAATATAAGCGGGCCTGTGCACCGCTACTAAATACAGTCCAAGGACCTCAAACCTGCGAGTAATACGAATATAAGCGTGCCAATGCACCGCTATTAAATACACTGCAGGGACCCCAAACCTGCGAGCTATAACCATATAGGCGGACCAATGCACTGCTACTAAATACACTCAAGGGACACCAAACCTGCGGACTATAATATATAATCGGGTCAATGCACCACTATTTAAAACATTCCAGGGAGGACTTCAAACTTGTGAGCTATAAGAATATAAGCAGGCCAATATACCGCTGCTAAATATAGTTCAGGGACCCCAAACCTGTGAGGCCAATGCATCACTACTAAATACACTCAAGGGAGCCCAAAACTTGTGAGCTATAAGAATATAAGCGGACCAATAAACTGATACTATATGCAGTCCAAGGACGCCAAACCTGCGAGCTATAAGAACATAAGCAGCCAATGCACCGCTACTAAATATACTCAAGGGACCCCAAACTTGCAAGCTATAAGAATATAAGCGGGTAATGCACTACTACTAAATACACTTAAGGGATCAATCAATCAATCAGGTTTATAAAGCTCAGTTACTCACCCGAGCGACTTCTTGATGCGTGGTACCATAGCAAGGGAGAGCTGGGCCGAGCTGAGGGACGTTTGGGGTGCGTGGAAAGTGAGGTGATGCTTCATGTAGGCGGGTCCGATGTTGTGGAGGGCTTTGAGGGGGTGGGTGAGTAGTTTGAAGGTGATTCTCTTCTCGACAGGGAGCCAGTGTAGTGTCCAAAGGTATTCGCTGATGTGACAGTGGCGCGGTAGGTTGAGGAATAGTCTGGCGGCGGCGTTCTGGATGTTCTGGAGTTTGCGGGTGAGGTTCCTGTTGATTCCGGAATAGAATGTATTCCCGTAGTTCAGTCTGCTGCTGATGAGGACGTGGATGACGGTTTTCCTGTGTTCAAGGGGAATCCAGGTGAGGGTTTTTCAGAGAAGGCGGAGGGTGTGGTAGCAGGAAGAGGTGACAGAGTTGATCTGGCGGTGCATTTTGAGTTTGGAGTCCAGGATGTTTCCAAGATTGCGTGCGTGGTCCGTAGGGAAGGGAGGGTTCCCGTGTGTGGGGTGCCACCAGGTGTCGTTTCAGGCGTCAGGGTGTGGGCCCATTATGAGCTCCTCAGTTTTGTCCGTGTTGAGTTGTAGGTAGCTACTCTTCATCCACCTGGCGACTGCATCCATTCCACCTTGGGTTCGTTGGACAGGGAGAGGATGAGTTGGGTGTCATCGGCGTACAATACGATGTTGAGTCTGTGTGATCTGACGATGGATGTGAGCAGGGCCATGTAGACGTTGAACAGGGTCAAGCTGATGGAGGAACCTAGGGGGACTCCGCAGGTGGTCGGTGTGGGTTCCGAGTGGAAAGGAGGGAGTCTGACCAGTTGTGTTCTGCCGGAGAGGAAGGAGCGGATCCAGTCGATGGCCTTGTTCTGGATTCCCGCGTTTTGTAGTCTGCAGGCTAGGGTCCGATGGGAGACTGTATTGAAGGCCGCGGAGAGGTCCAGGAGGTTGGGGGCCATGGTCTCTCCTCTGTCGAGGAGGGAGCGGATGTTGTCTGTTATGGCAAGTTGGGCGGTTTCAGTGCTGTGGTTTTTCCTGAAGCCTGATTGAGAGGAGTTGATGATGTTATTTTCCTCTAAGAAGGCGGCGAGTTGACTGATGAAAACCTTTACAATGACTTTTGCTGGATACAGGAGCAAGGAGATGGGTCTGAAGTTTTTGAGGTTGGTGAGGTCTGCCAAGGGTTTTTTTAGGAGAGGGTTGATCTCGGCGTGTTTCCAGTCATCGGGGAATGAGGCAGTCTTGAAGGAGCAGTTGATGATTCACTGATGTTCGGGGGCGATGATGTCTGCAGCGCTGTGGTTGATGTGGTGGGGGTAGGGGCCCGTGGGGGCCTGGGAGTGGGTTGTCCTCATAATCTTTAGGGTGTCCTTGATGCTAAGGGTGGTCCAGCTGTCCAGTGTCGGCTGGGTGGGGCTGGGAACAGTGGGAGAGGGTTCCTCATGGAGTTTGTTGTCGTCGAAGTTGTTATAAATGGTCTTGATCTTGTGATAGAAGAATACGATGAGTCTGTCGCAGAGGTCCTGGGAGGGTGGGATGTCGGTAGTCTCGTTGTTGGGTTGGGCGAACTCTTTGATGATGCCGAAGAGTTTCTTGCTGTTGTGTGCGTGGGTGTAGATTCTGTCCTGGAGTACCTTCTTCCTTGAGTATCTAATGAGTTTGTGGTGGGCGGTGGTGGCTCTTTTGAAGTTGTCGAGGTCTGCTGGGGTTTTGGAGTTCCTCCATAGCTTTTTGAGGTATCTGCAGGTGTTTCTAGAATCCCAGGCTTCGGTGGAGAACCAGCTGGCTTTCTTGGCATGAGGGTTGGAGGCTTTCTTGAGGGGGGCGACTCGGTTGGCGCAGTCATTGATCCAGCTGTGTAGGGTGCGGGCGGTGGTGGTAGGGTCATCATCTGTGGCGGTGAGAGCAGAGTTACTGAGGTCGGCGGTGAGCTGTTCGTTGGAGATCCTGGTCCAGTTTCTGCTTTAGAGTTGGTGTGGATGCCTGCGGGAGATGTTAGTTTTGAAGTTGAAGTGTATGCAGCAGTGGTCTTTCCATGGGAGTTCGGAGGTGTGGCTGAAGGTGATGAAGTTCCCTGCTGTGAAGATGGGGTCGAGGGTGTGTGCTGTTGAGTGCGTTGGTTCTTGTACAATCTGTTTGAGTCCGATGTTGTGGAGGTTGTCCAGGAGGGAGGTGGATTTGAGGTCTTGGCGGTTGTTGAGGTGAAAGTTGAGGTGTAGTCAGCGTAGGTGATGGTGAGCGGGGTGAAGAGGTCAGGGATGGAGTCGGAGAAGGGTGTGCGGGGTCTGGGGGACCTGGGGGGTCTGTAGACGAGGGTGCCTCGGAGGGTGGGGGACGGGTTAATCTGTATCTTGAAGTGGAGGTGTTCCATCAGATCTGTGGGCCAGTTGGCATAGCTGCTCAGGAGAAGGTTGGCCTTGTGGGCGATGGCGTTGCCTCCTTCAGGACAGCCCTTCCGGGTGATTTTGTATCCATCGGGGATGGTGATCGTAATGTCTGGTCCCGAGGTGGCGATCGTCCAGGTTTCGGTGAGGAAGGCAATTTCAGGGGAGGATCTGTCGAGGAGGTCCTAGATTTCTGCGGCGTGTCTGTGGAGGGACTGAATGTTGAGGAGGATACATTGCAGGGATTGGGGTGCGAGGGAGGTGTTGTTGGAGGGTGGAGGGGGGTCCTGCGTCTCGGCAAGATTGAAGGAGTGGCGGCAGTGTCGATAGGTGAAGGGTCCATGGTTGTTGAGGGGTGAGTGCAGCTTGCAGTTGTTGTTCTTACCGGCGTTGAGTGCGCAGAGAGACGAGGAGCTGTAGCGTTGGTGGCTTGGTGGACAAGGATTCCTGCCGCTGGTCACAGTCAGGTTGCGGACAGGCTTGCCTTTAGTGTGCCTATGGCGCTCCAGCGGCGCAGCCGGGCAGGAGCCGCCATTAATTAGGGGTCGGGGGAGGGCAGGACAGCTGGTAGGCAGGACCCCAAACCTGTGAGCTATATGAATAGTAGCGGCCAATACACCTTTACTAAATACATTCCAGGGAACCCAAACATGCGAGCTATAAGCATATAGGCAGGCCCGTGCACCACAACTAAATACAATCCAGGGTCCACAAACCTGTGAGCTATAAGAATATAAGCAGGATAAATGCACTGCTATTAAATACACTCCAGGACCCCAAGCATGTGAGCTATAACAATGTAAGCGGGCCCATGCACCGGTACTTAATACACTACATACACTACAGGGACCCCAAATCTGTGAGCTATAAGAATATGAGCGGGCCAATGCACCGCTACTAATTACAGTCCAGAGAGGACCCCAAACCTGGGACCACAAACCTGCGAGCTATAAGAATATAAGCTGGCCAATCCATCGCTACTACTTACACTTTAGGGACCCCAAACCTATGAGCTATAAGAATATAAGTGGGCCCATGCACCTATACTAGATACAGTCCAGGGACCCCAAACCTGTGCGATATGAGAATATAAGCAGCCAATGCACTGCTATTAAATACACTCCAGGGACCCCCAAACCTGGGGGCTATAAGAATATAAGCGGACTCGAGCACCACTACTAAATATGGTCCGGGACCCCCAAACTGTGAGCTATAAGAATACAAGCAGGCCAATCCACTGCTACTAATTGCACTCCAGGGACCCCCAAACCTGGGAGCTATAAGAATATAAGCGAACTCGAGCAGCTCTATTAAATGCAGTCCAGGAACCCCAAACCTGCAAGCTATGAGAATATTACCTGGCCAATGCACCACTACTAAATACACTACAGGGACCCCAAACCTGTGAGGTTTAGGAATATAAGTGGGCCCATGCACCGCTAGTAAATATGGTCCAGGAACCCCAAAGATGCGAGCTATAAGAATATAGGCAGGCCCGTGCACTGCTATTAAATGCACTCCAGGGACACAAAACTTTCGAGCTATAACAATATAATCGGGCCCATGCACCGCTACTAAATACACTCTGCGGACCTCAAACCTGTGAGCTATAAGAATATAAGGAGACCAATGTACCGCTACTAATGACAGTCAGGGAACCCAAGCCTGTGAGCTATTAGAATATAAGAAGACCCGTGGAGTGCTACTAAATACACTCCAGGGTCCCCAAACCTGTGGCCTATAAGAATATAAGCGGGCCCGTACCTCAGTATTAAATACGGTCCAGAAACCCCGAACCTGCGAACTATAAGAATATAAGCGAGCCAATGCACCGCTACTAAATATGCTCCAGGGACCCCATGTAGAAATAAAAACCTTTTTAGGGGTTCACTGATGCACCTGGTCCTTAAAGCAACAATGAAGAGATTGGCACGGAAGCTGCAATATCACAAGAATGCATTTATTAACCGCACATGAGGGAGACTGTGTCAATACGGTACCCTCAGGCCACTGTAGGAGGCAGTCTAAGGAGTACAGAGACCAGGGGCATTATATATGCATTTGTTGCATAGTCAGCATGAGACCAAGGGGAGGTACTGGCACATACAAGAATAGTTATTGACTAATATGGGTATTCAAAAATTGCTTGCTCAACAAAGTGGGAGGGGAGACATTTCTCCTTACATCAGGAAGAAAGCCTCACAGTTATACACTAGGAGCAGGTGTATTGGCAGCTACAGGTCTTTCTGAGCATGTGAAAGGCTCTGGCTCAGTGCTGAAGGAGTTAACTATATCACATGACACAAGCAGAATACAGGGGCAGGTGACAGTGAAGAGGGAGAAAGCACCTGGCGCGCACATGGCTAACCAAAATGGCTGCCAAGAACAAAATGGCCTCAGCAGATGCTAACAGCGATTTCAGCTAGTTTTCCACAGATGGCTGTTTTAGCATTAGCTGAAGACATCCGCTATGATCTAGAAGGAATATAAGAAATATTTTGCACATTTATTCTCATAAATTTATTAATATTCTGATCCATTGCTAGGTGGGCATTTTCATTCCTAAACATTAAATTAAGAGGGTATATATATGGTATAGACAGGAGAGAATAATGACTATTATTACAAACAAAACTATCCATTTTTTCCAACCCCAAGCAGAAAGCAAATCCCAAAACCATCCAGTCCAATTCTATATTTCAGGGCTCCTATGTATTTTTAATAGACCTTTCCAATGTTCTTTTCATGAGGCCTGGAGTATCAATTAATATACTTCAAGAGGAGGGACCAAAGGGGTACATTGCTAACAAAAAGAAGTCCTTGGGAAATTGAAGCCGCTGTACAATCAGCCAGAGGGGAGTCTTCTCCCTGTGTCCGTTTGAGCGTCACAGGCAGGCTCTTGTTGTTCCCACGGTGGAGCTGCACAACTCGCAACTCAGGAAAACAATCACGGCCCAGTTTTAAGGGAAAAGTTTCTTCTTTCAGGATAGGGCAATCACCTTCTGGGGCAAATGCTCTCAGCAATCCTGTCCAGTGTCTCAGACAGTGCACCAGTTTTCTTCACTTCAGTCTAACAGGCCCCAGAGACACAGCACCTGTACCCTGAACTCAAGTCCTTCCCTAACTCCTGTATTGCTCCGCTGGCACACTGCTCTTTTGTTGGGGCCACAGATTGTACCCAGTGTGCCCAGGCATTCCTTGATCAACAAACAAAGGTGTAGACTTTCATTCACTTTGGGAACAGGATTCAAGGGCCTGAAGCAACCCTTGTTTCAAAAGGGGGTCACCTCAAGCAAAAGCCTCCTTGCCGTTCTGGTCGGTCTGTGACTCTCAGCTGGGCATCAAAAACTGGATTCACAAATCCTCCATTCTGATTTGTGACCCCATCTTTCGCCCAAGACAGTGGCAGGGGTACACACTTCACGTCCCAGTGCTTCCGGCCTTCTACCTTCACCGCGGTCCTAGTTGCCAGCAATGCCTGTGCTGGTTACCTTCACCTTGGCTTCAAGCTGGACTGGTGCTGACTCCCCAGACTGGATCTGATGTCCGCGCCCCTCTGGCAATGGTTGTAAGGCAGCAAATATCTATTGGTGGACAGAAAAAAAGGTCTTTAGACAAGGCACAGAAATAATCTATCAACAGAGAGGATAGCCTCAGAATACTTCCTAGTCTTGGGGCGCTCCATACATTAGCAAGGCACCCAAGAACCACTTCATCTATCTAACATTGTACGCTTAGGACCATGCTCTCATGTTATAGGCGCAGCGGGAAAATCTAAAACTGCTATTTTAACAGGGATTCTTATTACATAAAGAACTAAAAAAAAAACTCAACATAGTGGGTACATAAATTTCTCCAGCAGAACATGATGTAACAAACAAACTCCTATAAAACAATATTTTCCTTCAAAAATGTTTCCTGAGGATCATATGGGCGTCTTTCCTAACATTATAAACCTTATGCATTCTACTTTTCACGATGTGGACTATGCAACATCATTTTCAAAGAAAAACCCTATTCTCCAGCTCTAATAAGGGCTGTCAGCTCAATTACACAAACTAACTAATAAGAGACTATTGATGCCTTTGCAAAGATATATATATATATATAGCATGAGAATAACAAACAATAATGGTGTTGTCACCTGAGACTTTTGAACAGAAACCCCCACTATATAGTTCCCCTTAAAGGTCAAATAAGGGAACATCAATCTGTTCTACTCATTCTTTCATACGGGCTGGGCAGTAACATGGCATATTTCTTTATTTTATTGATGCTAACAATGTTTCCAAAACAGTATTACTTAATAGCCAATTAGACGGGCACTGATAGGGTGCTTTGTCTCTATTGATTCAGAAACATATTAACAACATCTTGTGGAATGAATGACTAAGGCGAGCCCAACCAATTGTTTCATGGCTGTTCCTAGACCGCTTAGACAAACTTGAGAGAGAATGAGAAAAAGAAAGAGAAAACGTAAATTTGCTTACCCTTAATTTGCCCAGGAGCTAGCCTCCTTTCCCCCATTTCGACAGTAGGAAACCTGAAACAGGTAACCTTCTGTCAACACTATCTACCCCTAGTTTTGGCAAGTGGGCACAAACAAACTTGTAGGAGGTAAATAGCACATTGAGCGAGCTACAAAACATTAATAACGAACTATCAATTCCTTTAGCAATTGTACTAGTGTAACATGAGGGCGCAAACTAAATCCCATTGCCTCCTTATCTCAGCCCTTGCACAGTAATCTTTAAACTAAAAGCATTAGTGCTATATACATGGCAGAGCTATTCTCTGCATATGGCCTACAATGTGAGAATCAGGACTGTCACAGTGGCCGCCTGCGTGGAAATTTCCCGTTCAGTAGGGCTGGTCAGTTCTAAAACAGACCTTGGCCTCTGACCCTTAAACCTGTTGTCCCCTGTCAGTAAGGCTATTCCATGCGGTCTTTCTAATTCAAAACAACTCTGAAGAATCACAGCTGAAAGGCAGTCCTGTTCCGTACCTGTGGTCTAATATTTTTAAAGGTAGGATGATAACTTCTGCTGGTTTCTTTATACCTCGTGCAGTGTGTGGTGTGCTTTCTAGCAGTATAGAGGTCAGCTGCTCGTTCTATACTTGCATGTGTGCATCACTGAAGCCTGAGATCAGCTTGAAATCGGCTCTGAGCGGCAGAACTGCTTTTAAACAGTGAATTTTGACCAATTTCGACTTTGGTGTTTGGGGCACTTGAAAATGAATACCCTACAATGTGTGGACATATTAGGGACCCCTATGGTCTCTCCTAGATATCCCAGGGGTGGGGGATCAAAAATGTATAAGGTGCACCTTTAAAAAGTAAGTTTTCATACACCTGGGTAAAGTGAAATTTCACTCCCTACATTGTGGTTAAGTGCTACTTAAATTCAACTTTGATGCTAGGAGCTTATATTGTTCACAGTAGGGAATGCACACGTCACAACGTCACATACAATATGCCAGACAACATGCCCACCCACCAGACACAACAGCACAAATTACTGTGGGAACCAGGGCTAGTCATGTACATAAGCCATCAACGGCATGGCACCTCAGACACACAGCAGAATGTGGGGAGAGGTGGGAACCACGCATGTGCGAAGGAGGCAAGTGACCCATGAATGAGAATGTACACAATGCCAAGTGTGACGTGGACCTGCTGGACAGACTGCAGTGTGCTGTCCACACACATATCCATGTCGACACGCACCGCTGGTGGTGGTAGTGGTGTGGACAGTGGACGCAACCATGTCACCTCAGGAAGTGGTGAAGACCTGGGACATGTAGCCGTGTTGTACATCCCTGTGAGCGTAAGCGGAGTGTACAGGCATAAATCAGTACAGTGGAGTGGTGTGGCTCCTCCAAGGTAGATCTGGGTGTTGTTGATTTTAGGACTTGTCAAGGATGTGGCTGATGCGTGTGTCTCTGTTAAGAAGCCTACTGCTTGATAACTGATTACGACTCGGCATTTCTACCATTCAACCATGCGCCCGCCTAACCCCATCCGGAACTCTAATCTCGTGTGTTACGGACCCAACTCCTGGTCCATTAACTACCCAGATAAAATGACCAGTATTGCAGAAAAGAACTTCAAGCACAGTACTCTAAAACAACACCCTGAAACACTCATTGTATATAACTACCACACAGCGACCAACAGCAACGCGAAAACTAACTTCATTTTTTACACTAATCGCCCGACTAAATGGAAAAACACCTTCTCTCTTCACCTTCAAGTCGCCAAGTCAGTAATCATTCCCTGTGGTGAAAAAATCTCCACTACCATCTCCCCGACCTTCAAAGGGGAACTCACCATCTCCATCTACAGAACTGGAACCATTCTCATACAGGCCACCGACCCGCACCTCACCACTTTTGACCGCCACTTCCCCACACTTCTCTCCTCGTTAACTCAACTGAGCCATAAAACCCTAGCTCCCCTATCCCCCACCACCCTCACTAATAACGTGGAACTGATCCAATCTCCCTGCCCTGAAGAACGTCTCTTCAACTCGGACATCCACCATCACTCACTACAATCACATTACCTCTATCATTACTCTCCGTTGCCAAACACCCACCATTATTACATCAACTGATCACACCAGGAACAACAAACTCACAATTAACAAACACCACAAGGCCAATCTCGATCTTGACAGCTTGGACGCCGCCCGCAGCCCTTCCGCGACTGAAATCCCCACAGGCACTCCCCTCTCTACCCCTGATAATCTGAACCCTCCCTCACAATCTACCCCTTCCTCCAACACAGACCCTGTTCCCCCGACCCTTACTTCCCCCTTGTCCAATGTCATCTCCAATCCAGGGGTCACTCTCCCTCCTACTACCACTGCACACTCCCCCGCTGATGTCCCACATCCACAGACACAACCGGTCTCCACCGATTACCTCACTGACAACCCCTGTGACATCCCCATGGCCAACGTCGTCACCAATCCTTTAAACTCGTTCCCCCCTATTATCACTACACGCTCCCCCTCTGCCGTCGCACACCCACATACACAACCTGCCTCCACCGCTAATCTCATTGACATTCCCCGGAAATCTGACTTCTTACCTAGAATTTCTCTCCCTCCTCACTTGGACAGTAGACCCTCTACTCCTCCTTTGAACCCCTTGAATGGGAGCATTACTAATCCGGGCCCCCGCGTCCAACCTCTCCCCTCTCCTAACCCCACTGATTCTGTCCAATCCCCGACCCCTTTTCACTCTCCCTCCAAAGACCCAAGTCATTCTCGGCCCCTGCCTAAAACCTTAAACTTCTTCAGCTCAATAGCACAGCAACTGAACAGAATGGAGCTGAAAATTAACTCCCTTGCTGCTGATTTCCTATACTTACAACAATATCTTCTCAACAGGACCAAGCAGCCGTGCTCCCTCTCCCTGGGTAGATTTCCTCCCACCCCACTCAATACCGCTCCCTTGGCCCCTCAGTGCATCCCTCGTCCCTCCAGTCCGTCAGTGAGTCAGGCACTTTGACCCAACAGGGATCGCCAACCCTTTTCGATACCGAAACCTGATGAGATCAACGACTCTTACCTCACTTTGAGCCAGAACTCAGCCCCTTTCCCCATCCCTGTTATTATCGGCACTAACAGAATCCCTAAGAATGTCCACTCGCCTAGACCTCCTGCTCAATACTCCTCTATCCACCTTACTCCCCCCCATCATCGAGGCTCCCCGTCCTCTCTCTTGCATGCTCCTCAACTGCAGATCAGCAGTACAACACGCCACAGACATTGCTGAAGCTCTACTCGCTGAAGAAATTGACATCGCTTTCCTCACTGAATCCTGGCTCAATGTCCACTCCACCCCCATTCTTGACATTCTCACCCCTCCAGAGTACACCATCATCAGACAAGACAGACCGATCAAAACGGGGGGAGGGATAGCCATCATCCACAAGGCAGGAATACAGATTACCAAACTTAAACCTGCAGAATACCTATCGTTTGAATACCTGGGTGTCAAACTCACTGCCAAGGGCACCTCACCCATCAAATTCCACACCATCTACCATCCTCCTGGAGAGCGTACCCTTTTCCCCGGAGAACTAACAGACCTAATATCACGTTTCTCCATGACAGACACTAAAGACGTGTTCCTGGGTGACCACAATATCCAATGGAACGACCCAGAAGACTCCACTGCCCAGAACCTATTCAACCTACTTGAAATATATAACCTCAAACAACTCTGCAAGAAACCAACTCACATCAAAGGTGCAACACTGGATGCGATCAATACCAACAATGATCTGGTCTCTCTGAGAGCGATTTCTCCCATTGACTGGTCCGACCACCACCTCATTCTGTTCAAGATTGTTGCACTTGTCTTCCACCAACCTATTCGTGATGACAAACCTAAACACTGGACCAGAAATATCAAAGCAATCCCTTTATCCGAACTCAAATCCAGGATTCAGGCCCATCTTCAACTCCAACCCTCATCATCGCCGGCCGATGACCTCACTACACACTAACTCAAAAATGACAGAGGTTCTAGACCAAGTAGCTCCTCTCAAACTCAAACAATTGAGGCAAACCAAATCTAAACCCTGGTTTAACGTGGATCTGAATGAGGAAAGACGTCAACTCAGACAAACGGAAAGGTCTTGGAGACTAAACCCCTCGACCTTACACCTAGCGCAACTTAGATCTGCTCGGCAAGCATACAAAAAACACATTTTCAACTACATCTGGCAAAAAACAGACCGAGAGAACTCTTCAACATTGTCAAAAGCCAAACTAACTGCACTCCCTCTCAAGAAATCAAAGCCACCAATGAGCGTTGCGAAGAAATTGCCAACTTCTTCACTAATAAAGTCTCGAAAATTGATCAATCCTTCATCCAAACCTCTAACCCTCCTTCTCTCTTAACCTGCCCCACTCTAACCACCCCTGATCATTCAGAAAGAGTTCTTACCAAAGACAATCAGGTCTGCCTCCAGCTAAAAAACAATGCGTATTGGTCCGACTTTGAGCTAATGTCGGAAAATGAGGTTTTCAGTATAATTTCTAACCTAAAACCTTCCTCACACACTATGGACCCCATCCCATCCACAATCATAAAAGAACTTAACCACACCATTTCCCCTTTCTGGACAAAAATCATCAACGCCTCTCTCACCTCAGGCTGTGTCCCAGACTCCCTTCAACTTGGACAAATCACACCCATTCTCAAAAAACCAGGTGCCAACCCTAATGATCTCAACAACCTCAGACCCATCTCCAACCTCCCATTCCTAGCAAAAACATTGGAGAAATGCGTTCTCCACCAACTCAACAAACACATTGATGAGCTCAACCTCCACGACACCTTTCAATCAGGATTCAGGAAAGGCTGTAGCACGGAAACAGCTATGCTCAACGTTTCTGACGATATTCACATGGCTGTAGATGAAGGTGATGCCTGCCTACTCATCCTTATTGACCTATCTGCGGCATTCGACACAGTAAATCATCCAGCGCTTCTGGCGACCATGTCGAAGCGCTTCGGCATCAATGGCAGAGTACTAAAATGGTTCACCTCCTTCCTTCAACACCGCTCGCAACAAATTAAAATCAACTCCTGTCTCTCGAAGCCAACAAAAGTCACACTTGGGGTCCCGCAAGGCTCGATCCACTCCCCGGCCCTCTTCAATCTTTTCATGGAGCCCCTCACAATCATCTTGAAAAAAGCTGGAGTGAATTACCACCTTTACGCTGATGACACCCAAATCTATTTCAAAATCAAGTCTCCCAGCGACATCCAACACCTCAATGCCACTCTAACCGAGATCCAAACTTGGTTCAACGCTAACCACTTAAAACTCAATCCAGATAAAACAGAACTAATCCTATTCTCTCCAAAAAGCAACCATCGTCCAATCCAAGAGTGGCTCAAGAATCTGGTCCCCATAAACTGCCCCATCGTCCTATCCGACTCAGTTAAGTCTCTAGGCATCACCCTTGACAAGAACTTATCTTTGGAGGCCCACATCAAAAACTCTGCAAAAAGTGCTATTTTCTCTCTAAAACACCTCAAGAAATTGAAACCTTTTCTTCCCCATGATGACCTCAAGACAGTAGTCCAATCCCTAGTTTCCTCTAAAATCGACTACAGGAACATCATCCTAACAGGGACTCCAAAAGCTCATCTAGTCCCTCTAAGAGCAGTCTTGAACATCGCCGCTCGACTCGTAGCTGGAGTAAAAAGATTTGAACACATCACTCCAGCTCTCAACTCCCTCAACTGGCTTCCCATGGAAGGGAGGTGTATTTACAAGCTGGCCTGCATCACTCACAAAACCCTTCACTCTCCAGCCTCCAACTACCTGAACAACAAACTGGTAAGAGCAGGAAAATCCAGAACTCTGAGAAGCTCCAACTCACTCCTTCTTATTCCTCCGAAACTGAAAAAGAAAACCACCCAATACCGATCGTTTTCTGGCAACGCTCCCAGGATGTGGAACGCTATCCCTAGAGTCCTCAGATGCAACCCCTCCTTCTCCTGTTTCAAAAGGGACCTGAAACTCCATCTCCTTAACAAATACTTTCCTGACTAACGTCAACCAACCTAAACTTCAATATCCGAGTTGACTCCACTCTCTCTTGACATTCAAGGATAGTTGGTGACCGGAATGTGTTACCACCGTTGTTTGTTTCCTCTCCCTCCCGTCCACTGTTTACTTATTTTTCACACTGCATTTTTTTATCTCTGTTTTGCTTCCTTACTGCCTTCCTACTATGTAATGCAATTTCCTTCTGTT
This sequence comes from Triturus cristatus, assembly GCF_964204655.1. Lineage (NCBI taxonomy): Eukaryota > Metazoa > Chordata > Amphibia > Caudata > Salamandridae > Triturus > Triturus cristatus. The sequence continues at coordinate 1,695,170,745 of NC_140591.1, forward strand.
TTTTACAGTGTGTATCTAAAGCGCTCTGATACCTACGGGTCAAGCTAGCGCTATATAAAACTTTAAAAATAAAAATAAATATGTTAAGAATGACTGTACCATCACTATAAAACCCGCCGATAACAGTGGTGGGGGGGGATCATTTTTGATATCCCTGATTACGAAGACAAAATGATGGAACTTCTTAGAGTGGAAGATCATTACAGAAAAGTCCCCATGAGCCAATGGAACAACCTTCACAAAGAAATTACTAAACTCCTGACTATAGCTAAAACCAATGATTGGATTTCAGAACAAAAATACAGATTTCTCTACAATGATAAAGCCATCATCCTTGCTATATACGGCCTACCGAAGATGCATAAAAACTTAACCAACCCACCCATGAAACCGATTGTGAGTTGTATAAACTCAACACTCGAGCCACTAAGTAAATATGTGGATAGTTTTTTAAGACCACTTGTACAGAAACAAAAATCCTATCTCAAGGATTCTGCCCACATGATTCATAACATCGAGGGCTGTAGTTTTAATTGTAATATACAAATTTTAGAGACGCTAGATATTGAAGCATTGTATACTAACATACCCCAGGATGCCACACTTAATGTCATCAGGGGCATCCTGGGTCCTGCAGAGAGACAGAGGTGCTAATGTGGAATTTATCCGAGCATGGGCTTCACTGGTCCCAAAGCACAACTTGTTCTTGTTCAAAAATGACCTTTACCTCCAATGTAAGGTACCAGTATGGGGGCCCCATGTGCCCCCAGTCTGGCGTGCCTTTATGTGGGACATTTTGAGGATGTACACATCTTCAACGAATCTGATCCACTTTTTATTTGGGAAGGCAGAATAGAACTCCTAGAGGAATTCCTACTATGGCTGAACCTGGGGGATGCTAATTCAACATTTACATCTCAATATAGTAACAAAACTGTGAACTTTTTAGACCTTAGTATTAAGGATGTTGGTGGAAGCTTGGCAGTGGAGTTTTTTACAAAATCAAGCGATAAAAACAGTCTACTGCACTATTCAAGCTTCCACCCTAAAGCTCAGAAAGATAATGTCAGGTTTAATTGCCGGCAATTCCGCTATCTGCTCGCGATAATGGAGAGACCTGGGCGGAACTACCTTACCCATGGTGCTTTGCGGGACGCGCCGTGCGTCCCACAACGTCAGTGCCGCAAACAGGAACAAGAACCCTGGACGCCGGCCCTCGCGGCCGATTATTCGTCCAAGATCCCTGAAGCCGAGGTCATCTCAGAGTACTGGTCCGGTAAGCCGAAAGCGGTAAGCGTGTCTCAGACGCAACCATAGACCCGCTTTTCCGGACACCCGGAAATTCCTATGGCAACATCAGACTCCCCCGTTGGTGGAGACCGGTGACTAACACGGTCTCATGCGGGGGAGCGTAGGTGCCCGTAGCGGCGCTTGGGCGGAATAACTTCACCCTGTTGGCTGAAACCGCGTTGGGTTTCATGCAGGGTGATCGTAGCACCCGCGACTTACACTGGAACGTCGGAAGGTAACCTGGAGTGTATGAGAGGATATTGGAACCGTGTGCCAGAGATCCTTATCCCCAATACGTTCGTGTCTATCCCAGTGTGTGAGTGTATGTTTACCAAGGGATTCGAACCAAGAGCCAAAGCATCATACCATGCATGCAACTCAGAGGGGAATTTCCCCTACGTGACATTAAGGACATACATCCTAGTGTAAGCCACAGTAGAGACATATGTGAGCATATTCCGTTAAGACTCCCAGGCTGGTCAACAGAGGGGAAGTATCCAATGCAACAACGTTGATATCAGTACGCAGTGTGTGTGTGTGTGTGTGAAGTATGTAACACACCTCATCCTGGGAGCAGGACTCATCGACCCTTATTGTTAGTAGTATTTCATCTCTCGCTGATACCGAACAGGGCACATTGCACAGATAACCTACAACCAGATAATTGGGACCCTCTCTGTTGCCTTGTTGGTGTTTGTTTTTTCTTTCTTTTATTACTGTACACAGGAGGGTGTGGCAAGAACGAAAGGAACAGACCTGGGCCAGGCTGGACAGGAGTGGAATCCCACAGGACTGTGTGTTAAAGTCGTAGCCTGTAGACATCTTACTCGTTCTCCTCCTGTGTGCTGGGTTGCTCTTCTTTTCTTTTGCAGGTAGGAAAAGGGACATCAGAGGGGGTGTAAGGAGGCTAGATCTTAGCACTAGACGAAGGGAAGGTATAACAGATTCTGATAGTATTCTCTTGTCTCCCTCACAGGTCTCCCTCCCCGCAGTCCCTACCCTTTCCTCCCCCTGCTCAATTGCCCCAAAGGTCTGTGTGTTGCCAAGTGAGCCAGACTTGGGCCAATTCAGAGGTGGGTCCCCATAGAGCATCGCCCCAGCCAGAGGAAGCGGAACTCGACACAACCCCGAGGATACAGGACTAGAGCACGACAGAATAATCGTCCCACGGATCAGTTTCCTCCTGGTTGTGTTGAGCTCCGGTATGGCCACCCTGGAGGACGTTGTCGCGGCCTTAGCGCTTGTACAAGCGGAACTGGCCGCCTCGCGTCAGGAAACATCCGCGCTACATGCACGAGTGGATACAATACAGAGAAACCCTTTTGACGTGGGGGGAGCGCCCCCACCAACGCCAGTAGTGGTAGAAATGCCTGTACAGATCAGAGTAGCCTTCCTAATTTCCTATTTGGGTGGTGAGGCAGCTCAGTGGGCGGTTCCCATAGTGCAGAGGGACGACCAGAAACGATACGATTGGGACGAGTTCTGAGAAAGTTTTGAGAAAACATTTGATAGACGAGCTGAGACTTTCTCCGCAGATCGTGATCTGTTGGAGTTACGACAAGGGAACTCCGATTTAGTCAGCTATTTGAACTGTTTCAGGAGGTTGGTGGCAGAAACGGATTGGCCAGAAACAAAACAATCAGCAATCTTTTATCAGGGACTCTCGGAGGAGCTCAAAGATGTTATAGCCCAGATAGATCCTCAGCCTCGCACATGCACCGCCCTTATCGATCTTACACTTCGGTTGGATCACAGACTTCGAGAACGTCGAGGAGAAAATAAAAAGAGAGACAAACATACCCCGTTCGGGGAACGCACTGCCTTGTCCGACAGACAAACCCCCCAATCCGAGGCGATGGAGATAGGAATGGTACGAGCATCACACACGTTGAGTGAAAGAGACCACCACCGTAAACAAGGGTTATGTCTGTATTGCGGAAAGAAAGGACATTTCCTTCGGGAATGTCCGGTAAATCCCTGATTCGGCAAGAATAGAGCTGGGCAGACGGCAGCCCTTACCTCCAATAAACAAGAGGGAAACGAGAAAGCTTGAGGAAACAGGAAGGGAACTCCTCAAGCGGTCGGATCATCCCTTCGGTTGATTCTTATGGGGGTACGAATGCGGAACATATGTTTGTTCGGTTTTCTATTACACTCGAGCAAGACACCAAGAACATCCTAGCCATGATCGACTCAGGAGCCAAGGGGTGTTTCATGGACAGAAAAGAGGCAGAACGCTTGGGTCTGCAGCTAGTTACCAGGGCTGTTCCAGAGAAAGTCTACGCTGTGGACGGAAAAGAATTATAATTCGGACCGATCACACACAACACCCGGGAGTACAAGATGCTCTATGGCGGCTACCACAGGGAGACAGTAACGTTTAGTATAATTCATGCCCCGCAGTACGGGATTATACTCGGTCTTCCCTGGCTCCAGAAGCACGACCCAAACATACGGTGGGCGCACAAAACGCTGAGTTTTGAATCAGACGATTGCCGAAATAACTGTACGGTTGAGGCGGCCAGTCCATCAAGTTCCCTCACTACAAGACAACATATCGCAACCGCAGCCGAAAAGGACGTGACCTTACCTCCTTCTTATGCGTCTTATGCTGACGTCTTCTGCGACATCAAGGCCGAGATGTTGCCACCCCACAGAGAATATGACTGTCGGATAGATCTGACTCCGGGATCGGTGATTCCGTGCGGAAGGATCTACGCTCTTACGGTGCCAGAAACCATGTACCTACGAGAGTACCAAGATAAGCTGTTATGGCGGGGATTCATTCGTCCGTCCCGTTCACCAGCGACCTCTCCCCTTTTCTTCATCTCGAATGCCAATGGAGAGTTGCGCTGTTGCATCGACTACAGAGCGTTGAACGCAATAACTATCAAAAATCGGTATCCGCTCCCGTTGATCCCAAATGGGACCTGAGGGGTGCATATCATTTGGTCCGGATAGAGGAAGGGGATGAATGGAAAACTGCTTTCAAAACGAGATATGGCCTCTATGAATACCTTGTAATGCCCTTCGGATTGTGCAACGCCCCCGCTGCATTTCAATTCTTTCTCAACGAAGTGTTAAGAGCCTACTTGGACCTTTTTGTCGTGGTATACATAGACAACATCCTTATCTACTCCACCACTGAGGAAGAACGCGTTCAACATGTCCGTCTGGTGTTACAAGCACTGCGAGACCACCACCTGTTCTGTAAAATCACGAAGTATGAGTTCCACGTAACCTCTGTGGAATTCTTAGGGGTCATTCTAACCCCCTCCGGTCAAGTCATGGCTGACAGGAAGTTGAAGGCCATCACCGACTGGCCTTGTCCACATACCGTCAAGGAGGTCCAGAGCCTCCTAGGATTCGCAAATTTCTATCGCAGGTTCATCTGGCATTTCTCAGACATCGTGGTTCCCTTGACCAAATTAACTTGGAAAAAGACACCGTTCTTGTGGACCGATGAAACCCAAAAAGGCGTTCAGCCAACTAAAGCAAGCCTTCACATCTGCCCCAGTTCTCTCTCACGCTGACTCTGCGCAGTCATTTGTAGTAGAAGCTGACGCCTCCGAAGTTGCAATTGGAGCAGTGCTCTCACAAAGACAAGAAACCACAGGTCATTTGCATCCCATCGCTTTCATGTCCAGAAAATGGAACCCTGCGGAAATGAATTACACGATAGCCGAGAAGGAGCTATTGGCCATCAGAGACGCGTTCCGGGAGTGGAGGCATTGGTTAATGGGGGCAGTCCATCAGGTTACGGTGTATTCAGACCACCGCAACCTTCAGTTTATGAAGGCCGCACGCCTTCTCACTCCTCGTCAACTCCGGTGGATGCTCTTCTTTGCGGAATACCACTTTGTGGTCCCTTACCGGCCCGGAGACCAAAACAGGAAGGCAGACGCCCTAACAAGACAAGAAGCGACTCCTCTCGGCAGCATTCAGGCCGAGGCCTCCATCATTGAACCTAGCAGGGTGTTGTGTGCCTTGCACATGGATGATTTCCTAAGCAAGATCCGAAAAGGAATAAAGAACTTCGTTTGGAGAACATGGTTTAAAGCCCATCCTGAGTGGAGGATGAAAGGCAGGATCCCTACGAAAGGGCAACAGCTCCTCCTCCCTACTCGAACCTTACGCAAGATTGCGTTCGCCTGGTGTCATGATCTCCCATGCGCCGGGCACCTTGGAGGCACAAAAACCGTGGAGAAGGTGCTGAGACAGTTCTGGTGGCCCACAGTGCTGAGGAAATATGAATTTTGTGATCAGTTATGTCCCCTATCGTAGACCCCAACGGCTCCATGTACATGCTACACGTACATGTATGTTCCCTCCTGCTCCAGTTTTGAAGACGCAAATATATGTGCGTCCACCGTCAACATGTCCTCTTTCAGATCCACTATGAATGGGTCAGATATTCCTTTTCTAAGTATGAAAGGCCACCGACTTTATGTGGTTCACTTTCCACATTTTACAGATTCAGGCGAGTAGGCCCGAATTCTGTCATCAAGCCTTTTCCTGCCTTCTGCCTCTGAAAGCTCCAGTCTGAGCCTGCATCTGTGACCATGAACTTTGTCTTACTCCCTGCGCGGCTCACGGTGCCTGATCCATCCCGTAGCCTGCCAAAAAACTGTATTTCACCTTCAAGATTATCTCCTCTGCCCCTCATCCGATGCATTCCTGTCTAGCAGTTTAGGTAAACATTCCTCCAGCTACCGTGCAAAGGGGCCAGGCCTCGCTGTCCTCATGCAAGTAATTCATAAACCTGTTACCATGGAATATTCCTACCCCCTCGCATTTAGTGAAGACACTTAGACGCTTGTACACGCACTAGTCAGTATAGTCAGTATAGAATAAGATTCTATCCTAAGAGACCTCTCTTTTTGGATAACACAGTTCTTTAAACATAGGATATTAGATATGATTTGGGATTAGGTTGACATAACCCCAGACTTTTGTCTCCACATGTAGAGCTAAATGTCAAGTCCCTTTCTCCCTCTAGTTGCACGTCAATCACACGTCATGCGGCTGCGCACGCATCTCTGCCAAATATTTCTGCTGACATTGCAGGATTCTCTTATGGATACACCCACTTATGACATCATGTATGATAATGTTGTCTAGTTACGCCTATTCTAGTTACGCATGCATAGTTTATTTTTCTTATCAGTTGATACGCCTACTGCATCTGTTTTACTGTAATGCTTTTTCTATAAAAATGATTACCTGTCAATAATATATGCCCCTTCCTTCCTGAACTTTCGTGGTGATGGAATAGAACGCCAACAATTCGAATTGTGTTCCTTTGTATAGGAATAAAGCCTTTTTAAACCTCTAATACCACGGATTCTGCCTCTCATTTTACTGAGTTATTTTTAATAGACTTTACAGCATAAAAAATAGTACCGGTAACGAAATATTTACCACATAAATTGGCGCCCGAACAGGGACACTTTCTCATCTCACGCGCCGGCGGTGCGTTGCAGGCCCGGTCTCCTGCCACAGCTGAACGGACAAAAACGCGTACCCGCAGGATTTCCTGTATCTCCCTCCGGCCAAGCGGGGACGACTGAGGCTGCGATCAACACCCAGACGAGGCGGTGAGAAGTGCGAAGTATCCCGACCAGAGCCTAGCTGAGAGAGCAAGATCCGAGGTATACAGAGACCCGCCAGGTTCCGAAGTTCCGAGTCCAGTCCGGTCCAGTCCAGTTTCAGTTCCGTTCCGAGGCCTTCCGTTCCGAGCTACCCGGTGAGTACCATTACCGGGGAGGCATTTAACGTGCACATAGTCTGTGCCGGTCAAGACGGGTTTGGGTACACAAATCCGGTCTGCACTGTTTTAGCAGTGTATCTGTACTGTTTAGCAGTATATATAGTATGTTGTGCATATAAATAAATATAAATAAGTATTATCTAGTGTCAGTATAATGTCAGTAACTAGTTTTCTATTAGTTATCATTGTTCGTAAAACTGTTAAGTGTTAAATGTTTTAAATACGTTCTATATACTGTGGTGTGAATGACTGTTCATTATTGTGTTTTTGTAAAGTGTGTTCTAGTAATAAGGTCTAAAAATGCCGCTCTTTTCAAAACTAAGACAGATCAAAACTAGAAAAGGTGTACTCGAAGAAGCCGTTCCCATCCCACCTAGGGACACTCCAGGGTACTTTATGTATCATAAGCATGGCCTAGATGCCGTATTATTCCTTGATTTATGGGTGGACTACACCAAAGAATTACCAGAGAGTCAGAGATGGCCCGCAGCGGGGACCTGGGATGCAGATTGCATCATGAGAGTAGAAGAAGAATTATGGAAAAAGAAAGCCAGACAGTCGCAGAAAGATGCCATTGAATTATGGCGTAAAGAATCATATAGACGCACGGAAAAAGCACTCAGACAGGAAGAGAAAGGTAGGGAGAATTCGAATAAAACCCGAGAAAATCTATTACTTGAGGAAGGTACCCGAGTAAAATCAGAACAAGTAGACAGACAAAGAAACGCTCTTATGAATGGTATGTATCCACTTCTGGCCGAAGGGTTACCTAAGGCTACTCCGGAAATACCAAAAGACTTGCCACCTCCATTGTTTCCGATAAAAGCACATCCCAAGGGGCATCCTAGAACCGCAGAAGATGTTTTCCTTTCCTCCTATTTAGATGACGCAGCTCCCGAGTATGCAAATACCGCACCACATAGACCGCTTGCCGATGATGTGCATCGCCAAGATTCTCCGTCTGTACCTCCACAACAACCAGCTCTGGCACACATTCCGACAAGCACATCTGTTTCTACCGCTTTTTCCGCAACGACAGTTGCTGTCTCACCTTCAACAAATCCTTTCATGTCCAGCACCCCAGACGGTGCTATAGGAGGTACGACAGACATTTTTTCTACGCCACCCAGAGGAGATAAATTTTCCCTTAGAGAATTAGCACACCAACGTACGCCCAAACTAGCAACGCCCGACATGCTCAAGGAACTTCTAGTAGATTGTAGATATGATCCTGTGCCCGGTAAACGGGACGAAATGCTGCTGTCGTCATTACGTATTCGACGAGCTGCAATATATTTAACGAAGCTACCAGGAATGGCTACACATTTAGAAAATATATATCACTTTGTCCAGTCAGGACGAAGTCCTGAAAGTATTAGCAGAGCCATGGAGTACCAGAAAGCGGAGGTACAGGGACAACTGTTACGTTTCCTCATAAACTGTGTAATCAGAAATCAAGACCGGCCTGGGGTAAATACGGAAGAAATGCAAAAACTTGTCACTTGGGGTAAGAATATATCAGAAGGGAGACATGATAAACTGTTATGTATAGTAGCTATGTACCGAAAGATCCGCAAAGAAGTAGAAAGAATACACGAAGAAAGATTAGAGGTAGACCCCACTGACCTAAACAGAGAGGAGGAGGAGCAAGAATCAGACCAAGGAGATACAATAGCTTATGTAGGTAGAGGAAGATCCCATAATAATACCAGAGGTTTTAACGACCCAATACGTCCAATACGTCCAGAATGTAATAGACATCTTCCAAACCCTATGCTAAATACAAAATCCCCTGAACATTTATTCCAAGCCGCTGATAAATTACTCCGAGATCGAAGGGGATACCACGTGCTTGATTCCATGGACGAACAAGAATTAGCCAGGTCAGCAGTACAATGGGCTGACAGTCCCGGCGAATACAATGACGATGTACTTGCACACACGTTTCTGAATCTAGACCCATATGAACAGCGTTTAGCTAGTATATACATGATTCAACACCTCCTTATATTATATAAAAACAAACACTCCGATCCAGGACCCTTAGCTGACATACTGACAGAACTACTCACGAATATATGGAGAGGGTCAGGTACTGATTTGATTAAGGAAATTCTAGAATCCCGAAACCAATATTTAAATTTCGTATGCCCAGAACACGTTCCAGTTCCCATTATGGGAAGAAAAATGTATCACATAGATAGACTGAATCCGTTACGCGAAGTGCACCCAATAAGAGGTGCCGGTGATAATTTTACACGCGTGTTTGTGTACACGCCTATAACTAAACTGGAATTATTAGAAATGAAGAAAGTAGTACCCAGCCATGACAAGGACCCAGCAGGTTTCCACCGTGAGATAAAAAGACATGTTACTCATGGGAGAGTATACCTACCCCGATATTATGAAAATATTAAAAGTCCTATTACCCGCCGGTGTTTATGAGAAACTCAAAGAAAAGGAATGGGAGGTGGGAGACAAAAAGATAGATTGGACAGCATTAGAAAACGAAGAAAAGGCCCGAGCTGCAGGAGCAGGGCTTGGGGATAAGACTACAGCATTAGCAGGATTACTAATACAGGTACTGCCACGTTTATTAACTACGAAAAAGGAAGACTGGGGTGCAATCTCAGCCTGTAAACAAAAACCAGATGAAGACACTAGTGATTTCTATTCCAGATTTGAAAAATGTTTTAGTATAAATAGTGGTATAAAAGCCAGTAGTGAGTCATATCCACATCTGTTTGTGACAAAATTAGTTGAAAATTCTCTGCTACAAGTCAAGAATAGAGTATTGAAATTCGAAAGTACCTGGCAAGGTAATACCCCATCACAGATGCTGCAGATGTTACAATATCACCACAATAGAATTAGAGAAGAACAAGAACACGAACAAAGACGTATGAAAGATACAAAAATGAAAATGCTTGTTGCACAGTCAGTTCCAGCCGATAGTCATCAAAAGGGTGATTCCGCAGGTCCTGCGAAAGGGACATGCAACTATTGTAAACAACCAGGTCATTATATACACGATTGTCCAGTCCTGAAACATAATATTGCCACAGGTAGAACACATGAGAGACCACGTCCACCTAGACAGGATCAGAATCAACAAATAATGCCTCAGCAGGCACAACCTAGGTTAGCTCCGCAACAACTAGCTCCACAACAGGCAGCTCCACAACAGATCGTAGCACCACCACAAGCGCAGCCTGTCGCTGCAACTCAAGCAACAACACAACAAATGTATCAGTATGCACAAACAGATTATCCCGATTATCAACGATACTCATGAGATAGCCTAGAGAGGGAAGTTGGCTTACCCCTTATAGAGGTTCCTGTAGACCAAGAGGGACCTTATGTACATAGTGAACTATTAGGGGAAGACAGAAAGTTTTTACTTGATACAGGGGCAAGCAGAACAACTATAAGACGCAGTGAAGTTCCAGGGGCACCCCTCTCAGGCTCACAAAATATTTCCCTTGGATTTTCAGGAAAACCTATAATTAATGATGTAACACAACCTCTTCCACTTACAGTCGGTCCATTAACACGTACTACAGATGTATTGCTTACTAAATCATGTCCAGAAAACTTGTTAGGTATAAAAACATTGAAAGCTCTAGGAGCCATAATATGTTGTTCTCCGGAAGGAGTGCGACTATTTTTACGTGACTTTAAAGGTCACTACGTATCCAGAGACATGGATCACCGACTGCAGAATTTACCTACACATTTATGGGCACAAGGCCCCACTGATGTTGGTTGCATGAACATTACACCATATCGAGTCACACTAAAGGCAGGAGTGGTACTACCACGAATGCGACAATACAAGTTACCACCAGATGCTGTAGTGGCTTTACTGCAAATCATTGACGAGCTTATTGCCCAAGGAGTGGTTGTCGAAACTGACTCCAATGTATGTAATTCCCCGATAATTCCGATTCTTAAAAGAACGGATCCAAAAGCTCCGCCAGTATATCGATTGGTTATTGATCTGCGCGAATTAAATAAATGTATTGTACCACAATACCCTGTGGTCCCAGATATCTCCTCATTACTCACAGCTATTGACTCAGAAGCAACGTTTTTCACTGTAATTGATCTCAAGAATGCTTTCTTTAGTGTCCCAATTGACCCAGAAAGTCAATACTTATTCGGTTTTAGTTTAAATGGACGAAGTTTTAAATTCACACGCGCACCTCAAGGATTTACAGAAAGCCCCAGCATCTATAGCCAAGCACTGAAACGAGAACTTGACAGTATCCACATGCCAGTTAACACTGCCTTGCTTCAATATGTCGATGATCTGCTGATCACCGCCCGAAGCGAACATGAATGTGAAACAGCGTCACTGACGGTTTTGAAATTTCTGGCTGACAAGGGGCACAAGGTGTCCCCTTCCAAGCTGCAATTCTGTGTCCAGCGAGTTGTTTATCTTGGGCACTCGCTGTCCAAGGAGGGAAGGCAGCTTACACCCGATCGCATCCAGTTAATTGCTAACATGCCACCACCCAAGACACAAAAGGAGGTGCGGGCTTTCATAGGCCTCACTTCATACTGTAGGCAGTGGATCCCTCAATATGCATTCCTAGCAAAACCACTCATCCAGTTGACAACACAGGAGGCAGCCACATCGACTGTCCTCCCTTGGACTCCAGAACATACACATGCCTTTGAAAGCTTAAAGAAAGCTTTATGTCAAGCACCTGTCCTAGCAACACCATGTTACAGTAAACAGTTTACACTCTTTGTTACAGAACGCGAAGGTACTGCTTTGTCAGTACTCACTCAGGAACAAGCAGGATCACACAAACCATGTGCTTATTTCTCTAGTACATTAGATCCAGTAGCGCAGGCACTTCCAGCGTGCCTAAAATCAGTGGCAGCAACAGCTTTAGCAATCCGACAAAGCGATGCCATAGTGTTAGGACATCAATTGACAGTACAAGTACCACATGCAGTAGAGGTTCTCTTGAACCGCACACAAACACAACACTTGACTATAGCAAGACTCACCGGTTACGAATTAACATTGTTTCAGCCACACATAGAAATCAGACGTTGTAATACGTTAAATCCTGCCACACTGTTACCAGTAGGCGGAACAGATCCATTGGCACATGATTGTGTCGAAGTCATTACTATCACGACGAAACCCAGACAAGACTTGACAGATATCCCTTTGACAGATCCAGACTTGACATTATATGTAGATGGGTCATGTATGAGAACAAGTACAGGAGAGTTAGTGGCCGCTTACGCAGTCACAACAGACACTGAAGTCATTGAAACAAATTGTATTAACACTTTGTCAGCTCAAGCAGCAGAGCTCATCGCTCTGACACAAGCCTGTATTCAAGCCACAAATAAAAAAGTCAACATATACACAGATTCACGTTATGCATTCGGAGTCGTCCATGACTTCGGCGTACTGTGGCGAGAGAGAGGTTATTTAACTTCTCACGGTGCCCACATCCAACACGGACCCCTCATTCAAGCCCTATTAGACGCGATTCATCTACCTACTGCAATATCAATTATGAAATGCAAAGCCCACACAAAAGTCACCGATATTATTTCTCAGGGTAATGACCTAGCTGACAGAACAGCTAAACAGACTGCTCAGAATCAGACTCTCGCAACTGACATGACAAAGACAATAGTCCCGACACCAACACATTGCATGACAGTTAAGGATCCCGCCCTTGATGTAATTGACATACAGACACATGCTACACCAGAAGAAATAAAGAAATGGACTGAATTAGGAGGGATCCAAACAGATCAAGGATGGATGACGAAGGAAAAATCTATATGGTTTCTTCTCGACTCAATGGTCCAAGTCATCATTAACACTGTACATAGTCCAGCGCACCTAGGAGAAAAAGCTATGCTAGACAGCATTCAACACATTTGGTTCAACAAACACTTGCGAGCCGCAGCGAAACAAAAAGTTCGTACCTGTATGATATGTTGTCAGTTTAATCCAGGTAAAAGCATCCCCGTAGAGCAGGGTGGATTCCAAACTCCCGATCACCCTTTTGAAGTCCTCCAGATGGATTATATCCAGATGGAACGATGTCGAGGATTCAAATATGTTCTCGTAGTTGTCTGTGCTCTTTCCCGTTGGACAGAGGCATACCCGGTTTCAGATTACACTGCCCCGACTACTGCCAAACAGTTAGTTCGAGAATTCTTCCCACGGTACGGTTTACCACGTGTTGTCTACTCAGATAACGGCCAGCCGTTCTCATCCGAACTAATGAAACACGTTTCCCTTCTATTAGGATACCAATGGAGATTTCACTGTGTCCGACATCCCGAGGCGGCAGGTCTCGTGGAACGCCATAATCAAACTCTGAAAATTAGATTGTCCAAAGTATGTAGAGAGAAAGGAGTCGATTGGATAGTAGCCTTACCAGTTGCGCTCTTTTACATGAGAATGGTAGCACATTCTCGAACAGGGCTATCCCCGTATGAGGTGATCTTCGGCAGACCACCAAATATGTGGGGGACGCCTATGCCTCGTAAAATAACTGACGTTGACTGTAATATGCTGACAGATTACCTGGCTTCCTTGATGTCTGCACTACAATCTTGTTGTTCACAGGTATCCGCAGCTTTTCCCGACAATACTGAGGTGAAACCCCATGACGTGGTTCCTGGGGATCTGGTTTTAGTCAGGAATTTCGACCGGAAGACCCAACTGGATCCTAGGTGGAAGTCACCGAAGTTGGTTTTACTTACCACAAGGACAGCTGTGAAAATCGAGGGAAGAAAAGGGTGGTTGCACTCGAGTCATATCAAGAAATTTTATGGACTACCATCCAGCGTAGAGACTCAACCCTGTATTCCCTCACAAACAGACTCAAAGCTCCCTTTGGCTGAATCTACGAAACAAGAACTGTATAAACTAAAATTGAGGTCCAGTAAGTCAGACAATTTGATTGTTTAAGTCCTCTCCAAGGTGAATCGGTTGAATTTGTCTCTGACATGTATCCTCTGGACCGGAATAGAGAAAGAAATAATCAAATGCTGCTCAAAAAGCATGCGTATTGTAAATCATTTCGTAGTCATTGTACAGTAACATTATTAATTTTGTTTTTTCTAAGTCTTCTGATCATCATTGTCAGCATCCTATTGCACATGTATTACCCTATTCCTAAGCATGCTTATAATATAACTGCAGAACATTCCTTTAGTGAATTACCTCCACATGAATTGTCCTATAGATTTGCGCTGCGCAATAACACTTTCATTAGTATGCTACATCATTCTCATCAAACCAGCAATGCCACAAATTGTTGGATATGTGGCCGACTCCCTCCCTATCAGAACTATAAGGGAGTTTTGCCCCTCTTTCCCTATCCGTTCACACACAATGGCTCCTGTGGAGCATGGTTTAGTTTGATCAATTCCCTAGATTCGAATTCCGCAGTTTATCAAGACAACTGGGTATGGGGAAACCTGAACTTAGTTTTGCTTAAAGTCTGCTACCCTAACAAGGAGGGACTTCCCAAAAGAACAGGAACTGATCTAGAAAATGAAGTATATGGATTAGGTAATTTTACGCTTAACCTCATGATCCTGAACGTTGAATCTGAAGCTACACCAATCTTGCCCGCCATGTCAGTATTCCCAGCAAAAGGGGAACTATGTATAAGAAAGAATGGCTCCATACACATGGGCCATAGTAAATGCACCACTGTAATAAAATTCAGTGATCAAGGCAAGTCTACATTTAGAGCTTCTCGTCATTCCTACTTTATATGTGGCCAGACCGCATATATACGCCTACCTTTAGATTGGGATGGTACCTGTTACATAGCATTCCTCCTACCACCTGTTTTCCTAGCTCCTCCTGATTATCACAGAAATACCCATTTAGTACACAATAGACAGCAGAGAGATCTCCCAATTGTTGATTACACTGAAACAGCATGGGAAAAATACACAGATTTCAATAAAGGTTTCTTTCCCTATATAGGTACAGTCACTAATAGTAAGCTGATACGTAGATTAACCAGAACCCTTGAAGCAGTAGTGAACGAAACTATTTCCGCCTTAGGCAATTTAACAGAAGAGCAGTCTGCTATGCGGATTGTTGTGCTTCAAAATCGTCTTGTCCTTGACGTCATCCTAGCTGATAGGGGCGGAGCTTGTAGGGTCATCGGATCAAGTTGTTGCATTTTCATACCAGAAAATTCGCCGTCAGTATATAAAGCTATAACCCGCCTTCATAAGATTGTAAGCCAGATACACCAGAGTCCAGGCACCTGGACTTGGTCCGGTTGGTTCTGGGGCGTGTTGTCAGCCTGGGGATGGAGAATGCTCTCCTTCCTAGGTATTGGCTTTCTCATACTATTCAGTTGCTGCTTATGTTTACAATGTGGGCCAGCGATTTGTGGTCTGTGTGCCACCTCGTGTATCCCACATCCAAGTTTTCGTTCGAGATCCCGGAAGAAGAAAGAAGAACAAATGATGCTATATGAACAGATCGATGGATTGATGAAGATCGATATCTCCTAAGGGTCCGAAGGGGACAAGGAGGGAATGAGGAAATATGAATTTTGTGATCAGTTATGTCCCCTATCGTAGACCCCAACGGCTCCATGTACATGCTACACGTACATGTATGTTCCCTCCTGCTCCAGTTTTGAAGACGCAAATATATGTGCTTCCACCGTCAACATGTCCTCTTTCAGATCCACTATGAATGGGTCAGATATTCCTTTTCTAAGTATGAAAGGCCACCGACTTTATGTGGTTCACTTTCCACATTTTACAGATTCAGGCGAGTAGGCCCGAATTCTGTCATCAAGCCTTTTCCTGCCTTCTGCCTCTGAAAGCTCCAGTCTGAGCCTGCATCTGTGACCATGAACTTTGTCTTACTCCCTGCGCGGCTCACGGTGCCTGATCCAGCCCGTAGCCTGCCAAAAAACTGTATTTCACCTTCAAGATTATCTCCTCTGCCCCTCATCCGATGCATTCCTGTCTAGCAGTTTAGGTAAACATTCCTCCAGCTACCGTGCAAAGGGGCCAGGCCTCGCTGTCCTCATGCAAGTAATTCATAAACCTGTTACCATGGAATATTCCTACCCCCTCGCATTTAGTGAAGACACTTAGACGCTTGTACACGCACTAGTCAGTATAGTCAGTATAGAATAAGATTCTATCCTAAGAGACCTCTCTTTTTGGATAACACAGTTCTTTAAACATAGGATATTAGATATGATTTGGGATTAGGTTGACATAACCCCAGACTTTTGTCTCCACATGTAGAGCTAAATGTCAAGTCCCTTTCTCCCTCTAGTTGCACGTCAATCACACGTCATGCGGCTGCGCACGCATCTCTGCCAAATATTTCTGCTGACATGCAGGATTCTCTTATGGATACACCCACTTATGACATCATGTATGATAATGTTGTCTAGTTACGCCTATTCTAGTTACGCATGCATAGTTTATTTTTCTTATCAGTTGATACGCCTACTGCATCTGTTTTACTGTAATGCTTTTTCTATAAAAATGATTACCTGTCAATAATATATGCCCCTTCCTTCCTGAACTTTCGTGGTGATGGAATAGAACGCCAACAATTCGAATTGTGTTCCTTTGTATAGGAATAAAGCCTTTTTAAACCTCTAATACCACGGATTCTGCCTCTCATTTTACTGAGTTATTTTTAATAGACTTTACCGCATAAAAAATAGTACCGGTAACGAAATATTTACCACAGTGCGACCGGATGTTTTGTCTTGGGTCAGAGAATGTAATACGTGTGCCCAATCAAAAACGAATCACCAACAGACTCAAGGACTATTGCAGATCATGCCTACACCCCGTTAACCTTGGGAAAGGATTTCAGTAGATTTCATAGTGGGTTTACCTGCGGACCAAGGTAACACCGCCATCATTGTTGTGGTGGATTTTCTGACCAAGATGGGACACTTCATAGCCTGTAAGCAAGCCCCCACTGCCAGTCAGTTGGCCAAACTGTTATTAATCCACGTGGTCAGGCTCCACGGACTTCCCCAAGATATTGTATCAGACCGAGGGGCCCAATTCACAGCGGGGTTTTGGAGAACGTGGTGCTCGGAGCTGCGAATCGCCTCCTCTCCCTCCACGAGTTTCCACCCCCAAACGGACGGCCAAACAGAGAGGCTAAACCAAACCCTGAAACAATTTCTGAGGTGCTATGTTAAAACAAATACGGACACATGGGTGGACTGGTTATGGTTAGCGGAAATCACCTACAACAGCGCCAAACATTCATCTACACAGCTAACTCCCTTCTATTGTTCATATGGGTTCCATCCTAGATTCAGACCTTTGATCCTTCCTAGCACGGACACCCATATCCCTGAAGTACACAAAAGACTACAGCTTATGCGCAAAACACTTTTGGCTGCTCGAGCTAACCTGATAAAAGCCAAAGAAAGATACAAGATACAGGCCGATAAACACCGTAGATTAGGTCCAACGTATGAGAGTGGTGATTGGGTTTGGCTATCCACGAGGAACATTCGCTTTAAGAAGTATAGCGTGTTCAGCCCCAAGTACATAGGTCCTTATCAGGTAGTGAAGCACGTAAACCCTGTAGCGGTAAGACTGAAACTCCCTTCCCATTTCCGCATTCATCCTGTGTTTCATGTGTTCCTCCTGAAGCCGATTCATGGTAGGGTGCGCAAAAGACCAGCTCCCATATTGGTGCAGGGAGAACCAGAGTATGTAGTGCAAGGCATCAGAGATGCCAAGAAACTGAGGGGTAAATTGTGGTATCTGGTGTCCTGGAAAGGGTATGGGCCTGAGGAGGACTCCTGGGAACCGAAGGAAGCGGTCCACACTCCCAGACTGGTGGCCAGGTTTCACCGTTTGCACCCTGAAAAACCTGGCAGCAGATAGCGTTCCCGGGAAGGGGAATGTTCTGTCAGGTTTAATTGCCGGCAATTCCGCTATCTGCTCGCGATAATGGAGAGACCTGGGCAGAACTACCTTACCCACGGCGCTTTGCGGGACGCGCCGTGCGTCCCGCAACGTCAGTGCCGGAAACAGGAACAAGAACCCTGGACGCCGGCCCTCGCGGCTGATTATTCGTCCAAGATCCCTGAAGCATAGGTCGTCTCGGAGTACTGGTCCGGTAAGCGGAAAGCGGTAAGCATTTCTCAGACGCCACCATAGACCCGCTTTTCCGGACACCCGGAAATTCCTATGGCAACATCAGACTCCCCCGTTGGTGGAGACCGGTGACTAACACGGTCTCATGCGGGGGAACGTAGGTGCCCGTAGCGGCGCTTGGGCGGAATAACTTCACCCTGTTGGCTGAAACCGCGTTGGGTTTCATGCAGGGTGATCGTAGCACCCGCAACTTACACTGGAACGTCGGAAGGTAACCTGGAGTGTATGAGAGGATATTGGAACCGTGTGCCAGAGATCCTTATCTCCAATACGTTCGTGTCTATCCCAGTGTGTGAGTGTATGTTTACCAAGGGATTCGAACCAAGAGCCAAAGCATCATACCATGCATGCAACTCAGAGAGGAATTTCCCCTACGTGACATTAAGGACATACATCCTAGTGTAAGCCACAGTAGAGACGTATGTGAGCATATTCCGTTAAGACTCCCAGGCTGGTCAACAGAGGGGAAGTATCCAATGCAACAACGTTGATATCAGTACGCAGTGTGTGTGTGTGTGTGTGAAGTATGTAACACACCTCATCCTGGGTGCAGGACTCATCGACCCTTATTGTTAATAGTATTTCATATCTCACTGATACCGAACAGGGCACATTGCACAGATAACCTACAACCAGATAATTGGGACCCTCTCTGTTGCCTTGTTGGTGTTTGTTTTTTCTTTCTTTTATTACTGTACACAGGAGGGTGTGGCAAGAACGAAAGGAACAGACCTGGGCCAGGCTGGACAGGAGTGGAATCCCACAGGACTGTGTGTTAAAGTCGTAGCCTGTAGACATCTTACTCGTTCTCCTCCTGTGTGCTGGGTTGCTCTTCTTTTCTTTTGCAGGTAGGAAAGGGGACACCAGAGGGGGTGTAAGGAGGCTAGATCTTAGCACTAGACGAAGGGAAGGTATAACAGATTCTGATAGTATTCTCTTGTCTCCCTCACAGGTCTCCCTCCCCGCAGTCCCTACCCTTTCCTCCCCCTGCTCAATTGCCCCAAAGGTCTGTGTGTTGCCAAGTGAGCCAGACTTGGGCCAATTCAGAGGTGGGTCCCCATAGAGCATCGCCCCAGCCAGAGGAAGCGGAACTCGACACAACCCCGAGGATACAGGACCAGAGCACGACAGATAACATCCCGTTTGGACAGTTCCTCTGTCTCCGAAGGAACTGTTCAACACTGGATAATTATTACAAGCATTCTGAAACCCTGAAACTTAAACTGAAAGAGAGGGGGCACCCAAAAAAGCGAATTACTCACTCATTTAAACGTGCCCGGTTCTATAACCGGGAGAGCATGCTATCAAACACTAGGGTTGATAAACATACCCACAAAAATAACCATAGGAAAGTTTTCGTAAGCCAGTTCTCACATATCAGTGATAAAATCAAGAATGTCATTAACTGTAATTGGAGTATTCTAAATGACAATGATTCAAAGACACTGGATAGACCATTGTTTGCGTTTAAACGCAACAATAATTTGAGAAAGAACTAGTACACATCTATCGGGAAACATCGATTGGGGGACAAAACTCCCTTACAGGCAGCAAAGTTGTGGGCAACTATAAGTGTAGCAATTGCACAATGTGCAAGCAATGCATAGTGAGTAAAGAGATAACGTACAAAAAACATACCCTATTAGCAAGAGATTTTAATAATTGTAGGAGCAAAAATGTGGTTTATTGTTTATTATGCCCTTGTGACCTGGCCTATACAGTCGAAAGATCACGTGAATTACGTATTCGCCTTTTAGAAAACAAATTGGCCATCAAAAATAACAAAGAGAATGCACCTTTAGTTAATCACTTTAGGGAAGTAGCTCACACATGTAGGGATTTTACATGGCTCATCGTGGAAAGAATTAAGGGAAACGGGAGAGGTGGTGATCTCTCGAGAAAAAGAAAGAACCGTGAGCAATGGTATATTTCTATATTAGATACCATTCGATCAGGTTTAAACACAAAGGAGGATTGGATGCGATTAATTAACTAAATAGAGGAGGACTAATAGGAACTGAGGTTAAATACTACAAAAGAAAATGTTGCCGGGGATACAGTGTGGTGTGCGATGAGAGGGATCGCGACAGAGACCTGTACTGGCCGAACTTCTGTTTTCAGTCGTTGGCATCTGCCTCCACATTGGGTTCCCTATTTATTATTAATATATATATAATGATGCTGGAATTGTACGAAGGTTCAATAGATCATTTATGACAAATAGGTAGGTACCCTCGGACTGGCCCAGGCACCCCAAATTTGAGCGGTTTGGGAATACCCAGGGCCAGCCCTCTGGTACAACTGGTTTACTTGACTATGGTGTCGTTACCACGATAATCGCCATTAGGAAAAGACTGCAGATATTTTCTGTATATTTTTGTTTAGTTATGGCATTTAGACAGGGTATTGCCATATAGATATTTGGGGGTTCTATTTTTGAAAAACGCAAATCCGCCCGATACAATAAGATGACATAGTGGGGCGCACCCGATATGTCGCACATGTAGGTGTCGCTTTAAAAGTATTGCTGCCTTAAGAGAGATGTTATTGCTGGCCTCGCCGTCGTAGCCTTACTGGCATACGTACGTGCGCGACCCCTTTATTAAATTTAGGTCACATGACCTTGCGTGGTGCGCCTGTTGCGTCATAGGCGCAACATAACATTCCTCCCAACAAACAAAGCCCAACAGTAGCAGGCAACCTTCCTGCTTGGCTCATACTTTATCAAACTAATTAGTGCAAAATTCAGCAGACACAAATAGGAACAGTCTTACATGAAGTAGTCGGCAGGAGGGCGCTGGATTACCACACAGTTGATGTTGGGACAAGCCCCGGCTCTGGGTGTCCCGGGCTTCAACTTCAGGTGTGATGTCACCGGACCGGGCCTTAGGATGATCGCATCGACTCTCCAGCACTTCACTCGTTGGGACTCCTCGCTGCAACACGGGGCCAGGCGATACTCAACTGTCTTCGGGGGCTGACGTGTCTGCCACCTCGCTTGGGTTGGCGTCTCCCGAGGACGTACAGTCAGGACTGCTCTCAGACCAGGTGGACGAGGGCCCTACTCCTTCTGACTGGTATTTCTTGAAATGAGATACATTTCAGGTTACAGTTTCCCTACCTCATGTGGCAATAATCCGGGTCCCTTCAACACTGACCACAGTCCAGGGTCCCTTTTCGTATGGCAACCTAAACTTTCCACTTGGAATGCGATTCTTGAGCAATACCATATCCCCTCTGACAAGCTGAGGACTTCTGGCTCTGCGCCGGTGACTGACTTGGGCATAGGTCTTGCAACGTCTAGCATCAATGTGATTGTCATCAGGGGTCTCCGGCCACGATTGAGGGTGGTGAGGAATCGAGTCCATGACTACTTGTCCCATAAGATGATGTACGGGGGCTACGCCCGTCGTGGTGTGGGGTGTTTGACGGTAGCTCCGTAGAAACATGAAGATGGCCAACTCTGTGGACTGTCCCTTGTCATGAGCAATTCTGATCACTTTATTTAAAGTCCGCATGAATCTCTCGACTTAGCCATTCGCTTGCGGCCACCTGGGACTGATTCTTCGATGACGGATACCAAGGGAGCTCAGATAATTGACAAGGTCCTGCCCTTGGAAAGGAGCCCCATTGTCAGTCCTCGGTTCTTGTATAAGACCATGTGTGGCTATTTTGTTTTCTAGTTTCAGGATCACTCCCGTAGCATTAGGAGCTGATATGATTTCTACTTCCGGGTATTTGGAATGGTCATCAACGGCCACAAACGTGTGTTGACCGTCGGGAAGGCTCCCAAAGTCCGAACTGACACAGGACCACGGAGTTTTCGGCCTTGGTTCCACCAGGATCGGTTCGGGCCAGGGTGTCTCCCCCGTCACTTGGCAGACAAGGCATGACCGGACGTTGGCTTCCACGAGTTCGTCCATCAGTGGGAACCACACTTTAGTCCGGAGGCGTGACTTGGCCTTGACCATGCCCTGATGTCCGATGTGTGCAAGCTGGATGACCTGGGCTTTCAACAATGTCGGAATCACCAGCCGGTGACCTCGCAGCAGTCATCCCGTGGCGTCTTCAGTGAGCTCATCTCTCACATGATATAGACTGTCCATGATGCACTGTGCATCAGTCGTTAGGATCCTCCATTCCTCCTTGGCCTTGTGCCAGTTTTCACTTTGTAGAGCCGCTATGGCCCGTTGGAGACAGTTGTCCCTGCTTGTGGCTTCTCTGAGCCTCTCCATGGAGACAGGAAGGGGGCAGGAGCGAGAAGTGACGCACCAGACGTACTCTTCAGCATCGGCTGCATCTTCCATCTCCTGGACCGTGGCTGCACGGGGATGTTGAGACAAGTAGTCGGCAGGGTTCCGGGACCCGGGCTGATTCTCCACCTTGCAGTTGTAATTCTGGAGCTGCAGCATCCACTTCTCGATTCAAGGCTTTGGCTTGGTGGAAGTCCCCAAGAACAGGGCTACAAGAGGTTTGTGATCGGTTGCTACTACGAAGGGCTTACCGTAGACGTACAGGTGAAAGTGGCGGCACCCCCAGTGAATGGCAATGGCTTCTTTCTCGATTTGGGAGTACCGCTGCTCCGTGTCCGTGAGAGATCGGCTAGCGAATGCCACTGGAGCCCAGTCTTCATCCTGGTGTCGCCTTTGCAATAGCACCGGTCCTAGCCCCACGGGCCCGGCATCCACCGCAACTAGTGTCAGCTTCCTGGGGTCGAAGAAGGCAAGCGTGGTGGCTTCTGAAAGGGCTTCCTTGATTTTTTTTAATGCTTTGGCTTGATCGGGGCCCCACCTCCACGGGGTGGAGTCTTTGGTGAGCTCCCTCAGTGGTAGGGTCAGGTTGGCTAGACCTCGGATGAACCTCCCGCAATAGTTTACCATACCGAGGAAGCTGCGGACCTCGGTAACATTTGCAGGAATGACGGCTTCTTTTATGTCCCTGACCTTTTCAGGGTCTGGATTGACTCCTTCTGTAGAGAAAGTGTAGCCGAAAAACTGTAGCTCCGTTTTTAGGAATTCACACTTCTCCCTGTGGAGGGTGAGTCCTGCATCTCACAGTCGACGAAGTACCTGAGTGAGGCGAGTGTTATGTTCCGGGATGGTCTTTGCATGTATCATGATGTCGTCACTGACATTGATAACACCAGGGATATCGGTGATTAGCTCCTGTATTACATTCTGAAAGACTTCAGCCGCGCTGGACACCCTGAAACTCAGGCAGATATATCTCTGGAGGCCGACGTGGGTTGAGAAGGTCGTGATGTTACGGGACTCTTCATCTAACACCAGCTGATGGTAGCCGGACCTCAGATCTAGCTTGGAAAACCAGCAGGCTCCGGCCATCTCCCCTATGAGGTTGTCTATGGTGGGGGTAATATGGCGCTCCCTCTTGATGGCGGCATTGGGTAGCCTCATATCTACACAGATGCTCACCGCGCCAGTCTGTTTGGGCTTTCGTGTGACCACAATTGGAGAGACCCAGGGAGTGGGACCGGTCACTTTCTCGATTATACCTGCGGATTCCAATTTCTTGAGCTCTTCCTCTACCAGTGGCCGCAGGTGAAAGGCTATTCGTCGATGTTGCAGAGCCACCGGTTGGATGGTGGGGTCGATGTGTAAATGTACCTCTTTTCCTTTAAACCTTCCGATACCTTTGAAGACCTCTGCGAACTCGGTTAGGAGATGTTGGATGGACTCCTGGTGTACCCTGAAGGCGAACGTCACCACGCCTAACTCTTCGGCCGCTCGGCACCCCAGCAACATGCCTTGTCCGTCTTCCGTGACATAGACGTTGGTGGTTATGGACTGGGCACCATGTGAAATGGATGTTCGAAACCGGCCTCGTATTTTCAGGGGTGTGTCTTGACCATATGTGAACACTGTGATTGCCGATGAGTGAAGAACCGGCATCGGATTCATGGTTCGGTGAAGGGCTGAAGCCATGATGTTGATGGTGGCTCCGGTGTCAACTACTGCTGTGACCTCTTGGGAGCCTACGCGAATGCTGCACTGTGGGAGACGTCACGCTTTCCGGGTCGTGGTGCCGATCATGTGTACTTTGTGCACTACCCGCTCTTCCTCCTCATCGTCATCCATGTCACTCGGTCCTCTCTCTCCTTCCGGCAGGGCATTCACTACTTGTCGGGCTTTCGGTATCTCTTGAACCTGCAACCTTTCTCGAAGTGGTTAAACTGTACGCAGCCCGAGCATCGCTTGCCTCTGGCGGGGCACTCAGCTGCCTGATGGGGTGGTCCTCCGCAGTATCCACAGGTCTTATTGGGTCCAGAGGCCGATGTTCCTGGTCCTTTCTTGACCCACCTCGCCGTGGGTTTGGTCGCCACCGCGTTCACCGGTTCCAACTTCACCGGTACCTGGAGGGCTGCTTCCATGTGCGCTGCCCGTA
Organism: Triturus cristatus; assembly: GCF_964204655.1. Taxonomy (NCBI): domain Eukaryota; kingdom Metazoa; phylum Chordata; class Amphibia; order Caudata; family Salamandridae; genus Triturus; species Triturus cristatus. The sequence continues at coordinate 1,695,195,391 of NC_140591.1, forward strand.
CCTTTGACAGCTCCTTAATGCGCCCCAAGGTCAGTATGTCAGCAAGAGACTTCCCTGACTCCTCCAATATCCATCCCCGGAGCTTGGTGGACACACAGCCCTGGATCACTTGCACCCTAATTTCCTCCGTCTCATCGGGGATTCCGCACGTGGACGCTAGGTTTTTGAGTCTGGCGTGATATGTATCCAGTGATTCTTTGGGAAGTTGACGCGCTTGTCTAAATATGAACCTTTCGTAATCTTGATTGGCCATTGGCTCAAAATGTCCGTTTAGTGCGTTTATCAGGGTGCGGTGATTCTTGGGCGTGGCCTCTACGAGTGTTTTGGCGATGTTATGTATGTCCTTGCCCCAAGATGCAATAGCATGGCTCTTTTCTGGTCCTTGTGAACCTTGGTGGCTTCGAAAAATATGAGTAGGCGGTCCACCCAGTCTTTCCACTTGGGTGCAAGTGACGAGAGTGATCCCTCCACTACAAAAGGCTCTATGGGAGGTATTGTGGACATGGTTTGCGCTTTGACCGGTGTGTGTGTGTCCTTCTGCCCGGTCCCCACGTGCTCGCTGTCCCTCAGGAGCACAGCTGTACTTTGGGTAAGTGTGTGCCTTTAGCAGTGCTTGTTGTCTTCACTTGCTGCTAAGATCTACAGCTTACAGACTGGCTGCTGACTAGAGCTGTACTTTAGGTGAATGTATGCCTTTAGAAGTGCTTGTTGTCTTCACTCACTGCTGAAATCTACAGCTTACAGACTGGCTGCTGACTGGGCCTTTCCCCTTGTGTGGGAAGCGGTAGTCTGTCTCCTTTCTGGGGGCTCCACGTGTCTCTTTCTCTCTCCTAGGCCTGCGATGGGGCCCTCTCAGCCAGGCTTGCAGTGTGGGCCTTTCTACTTCACCCCCCATGCGCTGTAATGGAGCCTCTCCTGGCCCTGCAGGGGGTGCTTCCCTTCTAGGATTATCCTGGGTGAGGGCGAAATACGATGGGGACGCTTCAATGAGGCCCCGCTGGCAGCCAAGGTATCAGAGCGCACACACACTCTGCAGCATGCAGGTGGCCCGCGTCACACAGCCTCACCTTTGCGGGCTTTCGCCAACGTTATCCAGCCGCCTCCACAGTCGCGCCGGGCTCCAGGCGAACCTCGCAGGTTGCCGAGCTCAGGGGCACGACGCGCCGCACACCGGGGCTCGTGCGCCGCGAGCCGATGACAGTGCTCGCGGCTGCCACACCGATGCGCCGAGTGCAGCGAGGGCACGACCACCCTCGTCGCCAGATGTTGTGTCGCGAGCCGGGCTTGGGATGCGACCGTCACCGACACACAGAGTGGGTCAGTTACTGTTGGGCCTCACAGGATTATAAATAATATTTGGGAGCCCAGTGATGATATTGCTGGTATCGCCGTCGTAGCCTTACTGACGTACGTACGTGCGCGACCCCTTTACTAAAGTTAGGTCACATGACCTTGTGTGGTGCGCCTGTTGCGTCACAGGCGCAACATACCAGGGATGGCAATAGTAGAAATGTTTTATTTGAATTGTGGTTCACAGAGAAACTTAATGTAAATACGAAGTGGACCCGCATACTAAATGAGAACTGACAGGCGGGAACCAAAATACGCTGAGTTATATAGAATCAGGTTACCCGTTTTTAACCTATTGGTGCCATAGACATACAAACAAACTTTGGGAGTTCTAATGGGAACCGATAAAATCATAACAGCAAAGAGTTTAATCAACATAGTGATTGCGACTCACATTGGCAGTCCTGTCCTTTAGCTACACTATAATAAAAATGATTATTCTGTCAAGTTGCTGTCTAGACAGTAGGATGTGTATAGAAATTAGGGGATGATTACATAATAAGATTTCACATTATTTCAGAATTTATGGAAATGCCCAAGTGGTAGAATGATTCAAACATCATAAGGAGAGGTGTTCGAAAATCAGAGATTGCTGATTGAATGCATCTCGACAGAAGTCACAAAAAAAAGACCATTATTTTTAAGGCATGTTACGAAACAAGATAGATGTGGACAGACTAAGGGCAAAATAGAGGTTTTGTTAAAAATCTGGGTGATAAATCGAAGACCCCGTTACTTACTCTATGTTCATCACTTTTATATACATTTTCCAAAGGGCTCTATGAGTTACCGTATGGAAATATTGAGGTTTCCCCTTTTGATGTGTACAAATATCTGAGTGGTAAATGAAAAACTGAGGACTTAATACATTGGAGCTTTGATTCCCACACAAGTAAGTAAGTTAAATTCACCAACTCAGGTTAGCACTATGAGCTTGTATTGGCAAAGGAGTGTATGTGTGGATACTTCTAGCGATATATCAAAGACTCCACACCTTCTCTATATATTTTTCCGGGACTCCATGAATGTTTATGTGGAATTGTCGTAGTCCTGCATATGAAGCAGATTTTATCCGACTTTTTATGAAAATCTGAGGAATTTAAATCAGTTCCTAAATAGGTAGGTATATTGGATCAACTTGTGGCTGAAGTATAGTTTGACTCATAGAAGGATAAAAAATATATTTTTCATTCCACATTCTCCTAACAAACCACAAGTCTTATATATAATCTTGCGCAGGGGACTGGGACCCTGAAAAATATCTATCACTAGAATTTTCGTCACTTGAGGGAACTAGAAAGGAAATATTGGGTAGATTAATCATAAGCATATTTTCCTTTGAGTAGTATGAGTTCTTGCAAACCTTATAGATAAGCATGGACTTGGGGTGGTGACATATACACTGATTAAACTAGTATGAGTGAGGTAAGAGAATGCAAGCATGATAAAAACTGAATGAGTGTGAGTATGCAATGTACTTTAGCTAAACTATCGTTTGGACCCTCTTAAACAATTGTTAGATGATTTGATCACAATTTGGGATAGTAACATTATGATTTATGTGTTTTGATTTTTATGGCATTGAATTCAGCTATTCTTAGATAAATCTAGTAATAGAAAAATTGTTCTTATATATAAAGTGGTGCTTTTAATTTTTACTCTACATAAGTTTGTTTATGTGTTTTCAAATAGGTTTAATGAACTGATGACAACTTTAAGAGAGACCATTTATTGAATTGTCCTGAAGAAGGTGGTTGCATAAATTGTTTAATTGCCACCGAAACGCGTCAACGCCCTGTTGATTGAGAGTTATACCCAAGGAACTGTTGGGGTCTCAATAACTATTGAATGGTGGACATCCTTTCTTATGAATGATTGATTCCTATTGGGATAACCGGTTTTATGATGTTCTTAACGTTTCACATGTTTGTTGTCTCTCAAAACATTTTAACATATTGTATATATGCGTTATACGATTGTGTGTAAATATATTTGCGACACTGTATTGAACTTAAAAAATAGTTTTCTCCAAAAATATTTTTAATGTGTTTTATGAATATCAATAAAATCAATTTTTATAGAGAATAGGTATATGTGTGGTTTGATATCAGGACAATTGTTTCTCAGGGTTCATATATTTGAGGAATGTGTAAGACTGATAGACACATATGGATGGTTTGAGTGGATGTTTTGAGTAGTTGTTTTTTTAAATATTTTGTTCCAAGAGAATTTCTGCTTGACTTACCTTTGCCACCCAGATCCTGCGAACCTGCGGCCCTGGCGAAAAGAAGAGGAAGGAGCACCAGCAAGTTACCCCCGCATGCCACCCTCCATTAAAGCAGGAGGAGTAAGTTGTGCCCGCCCACTGGCCCGAGGGAGAGAGAGCGCTCCACCAGCAGGAAAATAAATTGAGGCTGCAGTCTGAGGTGCAGGCCCCCTGTGGATCTTGCTGTCACTAGACAACTGAGGAGGTGTGTACTGTGTGCCCTGCCACAGGAGAAAGGAGACCCTTCGCCTCACCTTCTGAGTCCTGTCCTGTCTGTAGCTCCAGCCCTGCGTACCCTGTAATTAGAGAAAGACTACTGCAGGGAACCGATGGCCGGCCTGTAAGGTATGGAAAGTGACTGCAGTGCCACCATTGGCGGTCTCCCCCCCCCCACCAAGCACCTCCATTTTGTGCCCATTGCCATATTTAGCCTCTCCTCTGAACAAGTGATTGCTGCACGGTCTGCAATTTAGGAAAGCTGCAGTGGCCTGAGAGCATAGGTGGCAGCAGCACCAACGGGTGGACAGTTGCTGCCAGTACAGCAGGAGCAAACTCATTTGTGCTGCCATGAAGCACTAGGGAGAGAAGCCTGTGGCACTCGTACACATACCCACTGGGGACACAGCCCAACCCCCAACTACAAGCAGGAAACTAGCAGAAGAGATGGAGCACTGCTCCCTGGCACTATAGTTAAAGACTTTAAACCTCAGCAGACTGTCCCAAGGAGCTCAAAGCTGGGAAGCGGCCAAGAGTCCAGTGATGTCGGTGAACAACCTTTACAACGCAACTTTTACACCGCACTACCATTACAACGAAACTATTACAACGCGAAATCTGTTACAACGCATGCCATTACAACGCATGCTATTACAACAAAATGCACTAGATGGCGTGCTAACATTAGAAATAGTGTAGTTTTACTATCCAAACACCTTCCCTACTGCAACGTGGACTGGAGTTAGAATAGTAAATTATACATTTCTAATGTCAGCACTCCATCTAGTGTACGTCGTTGTAAAAGCATGCGTTGTAAGGGCTGGCGTTGTAACAGATCTTGCGGTGTAAAAAATGCGTTGTAACGGCATGCGATGTAAAAGCATGCGTTGTAACGTCATACATCCGTGATGTCAGACAGGAAGCCCCAAGCCAACAAAACGTGCAAAGAGTATGTGGACCAGCCAGCGATTGTATTATTTCACTGCAAGCAAGGAAATAGCACCACACACCCCTGGTAATGAATGGCCACCACCGCAAGAAAGAAGAACATGCGTGCCAAGCACCAGAAGAGGGCGGCCTGAAGAAGGACCAAGAGCGCAGATTCCTAGGTGCGGGACACATGCACGCAGAGGCTTGAGAGCACGGGCAAGGACCCAGAAAAGAGAGACTGCTCCACAAAGAAGAAGCAATGCTGAAGACAACAGTGAGATTCTCCACATCTCCACCGCACCAGCAAAGCACCGCAGTGGGCCAAAGAAAACACAGTGTCCTCCCTCAAACTGCCTCAAGACGGAGGCACCAGTGGCCCCAGACAGGCAAGAGGAGAGTCGCACACTCCAAGTGGCAGGCGGCCACCGCAACATGTGCTCCAACGACATGCAACACTTGGCCGGATGCCACATTGCACCTCAAGCAAGGAGCACATCACACGAAGTGACTGACCCTGCCAAGCATGCCCGAACGGAGGCTGGAGCAGGCGCCACGACTGTGCAGACTCGAGGGGCAAGCATGACGCCCTTGAGCGAAGAGGTGACCTGCCATCCTGGCAGAGGAGCCCCGTAAAATAATCCCGTAGGAGGGGATGGGGCCCTTGAAAGGTCCAGAAGGAGAAGAAGCCTGTCCTAGTGACAGGACAGCCCTGCCACAGGTCCGCAGCAAGCAAAGACAGTCCTAAGAACTGGGCATGACCAGCAAGGTGTCCTTGTGGCGCAAACATGAGTCATGTTGCAGGACGCCACCTCAAAGTGAGGAAGCTGGTCGGAAGGAGGGGAAGAGTGTGGCTGGATGCCACATAGCGAAGGAGAAGAGCGTGGCAGGATGCCACTTCACGAAGGAGGAGAGTGGCATAACGCCACAGGGTGAACAACCACCACAGGTGCACAGGGGGAAAAGGAGAAGAGCGACAGGACAGAGGACTCGTGCCAGCACTGGAGAAGGTGTTTATCAGCACAAGCCAGCCCCCGGGGTGCCGAGACATCACTGGAGACAGCTTCGCTGGAGGACCAACCGTAAGCCGTTAGCAAGCGCGCTCTGCGTCCAGGCCCCACGCTTCACAGTGCGACTGTCCACTCACTGGTCACGGCTGCTTGGCATCAATGGCACCACATCTAGCAAGAGCACCTGGAACAAGACACCCATAAGTGCCCACGAAGTCCCTCCAGTCCTCCTGGCTCCATTAGATCACCTAAAGCAAGAGATCACTGCACCTTGTCCAACTGAAAGAAAATTATTGTATTCATCCTCCAGGTGCATCCTCGCCACCAAGAACATCTAAGGAGCATCACATGACCAGAGTGGATCCAAACACTCAAGACATCTGGAGTTCAAGGAGACTAGCCACCCAGGAACCCTCTGTGTGCCCCCGTAAACTTGAGGCCTGCCGAAGAAGAGCATACCCGACCATTGGACTATCCACCCTTGGGGTTACACGAGGCTTGGCCATGGCCCTGTTGGGAGTTCCACAGCGACCCCTCAGCGTGGCCTACGAGAGGCCCACACAGCCCACACAATCACGTGGCAATCCAGGGGCAAGGGCCTCAATGAAGTTCCTGTGAAAGGGGAATCCCAACCGGAGAGATGCATCGGCAGCAGCTCCACAACAGGCACCGGGAATCATGGAGGTCGAAGATGGAGACTGGTCACCCAAAGACCATGTGAGAAAGGAGTAGAACCTGAGTCCTGACAGCGAGAGCACACAGACTCTGAGACCCCCCCCATGCCTTGCGGCTGCATGAGCTACTTGGCTATGGTCCTGTTGGCAGTTCCTCAGCGACACCTTTGTGCGGCCTACACAAGGTCTGCACAGTCCACGCGGTCCCATAGCAGCCCGGCAGGAAGGCCCTCCAGGAGACTCCTGTGAGAGGGGAATACGGCAGCAGAGGCAAGTATGAAGCTGCTCAGGCAGCAGGAACTGGGGGGCATCATCGCCTCCAAGGAAGGCCCTCATCCACCAAGGTCATCCTCAGTATTTGCAGGTTTGCCATCCACCGGAGCCTGAGAGCCTGCAAGAAAATCTCCAACGTGGACTCTACCACCGCTCCAGATGCACCGCCATTGGAAATATGTAAATAGACTCCAACACCGCGAGACCAGGACGGTCTAAACTAAATTGCAGAGGTGGACTAAAGCATCCTGACGGTGCAGTCCCGAGCGCCAGGCCTGCCCAGCAGATGGCCTGAAGAGACTCATTGGTGCTGTGTATTGTTTGTTCTTTCATAGGTTGGACTTTTGTTTGTTTCGTTTTCATTAAAGTTTGGGAAGGATATTGTGTCCTCCTGGAAACGTTCTGGTATTCCGCCTGTGTTTGCACCCACACTATACATCTACCCATCACAGGCGTCGCCAGTCAGGTGACCCTGCAAATAAAGGGGTCCAGGAACACTGCCCTGGGACAGTTCCAGTACCACATACCAGAGGTCTGTGTGGTCATTCACCCAGCATGTGGGCCTAGGGCCCAAGACACCACAGGCCCTACCGAGGACAATATTAGCAAAAAAATACACAAAAGTGAAAGGTGGGCGTAACTATACTAGTCTGGGACTTCTCAAAAAAGGTTGGAGTGCTGGGTCATTATTTTCAAGAGCAAGCATTAGGGGCGCACATTTACCGGGACTGGTCTGTGAAAAGCCACCCTTCTGACAGGGACCAGGGGATGTGGAAAGGACCTCCTGCTGCCAGGGACCGAGGTGTGGAAAGGACCTCCTGCTGCCAGGGACCGAGGTGTGGAAAGGGCCCCCTGCTGACAGGGACTCAGGTGTGGAAAGGACCTCCTGCTGCCAGGGACCGAGGTGTGGAAAGGGCCCCCTGCTGACAGGGACTCAGGTGTGGAAAGGGCCCCCTGCTGACGGACTGAGGTGTGGAAAGGGCCCCCTGCTGACAGAGACTGAGGTGTGGAAAGGGTCCCCTGCTGACAGGGACTGAGGTGTGGAAAGGGCCCCCTGCTGGCATGGACTGACATGTGGAAAGGGCCCCCTGCTGCCAGAAACTGAGGCGTGGAAAGGGTCCCCTGCTGACAGAGACTGAGGTGTGGAAAGGGCCCCCTGCTGACAGGGACTGAGGTGTGGAAAGGGCCCCCTGCTGCCATGGACTGAGGTGTGGAAAGGGCCCTTGCTGACATGGACTGACGTGTGGAAAGGGCCCCATGCTGACAGGGACTGCGGTATGAAAAGGGCCCCCTGCTGCCATGGACTGACGTGTGGAAAGGGCCCTTACTGACATGGACTGACGTGTGGAAATGGCCCCCTGCTGACAGGGAATGAGGTGTGGAAAGGGCCCCCTGCTGACAGAGACTATGGTGTGGAAAGGGCCCCCTGCTGACAGGGACTGAGGTGTGGAAAGGGCCCCCTGCTGCCATGGACTGACATGTGGAAAGGGCCCTTGCTGACATGGACTGACGTGTGGAAAGGGCCCCATGCTGACAGGGACTGCCGTGTGGAAAGGGCCCCCTGCTGCCAGGGACTGAGGTATGGAAAGGGCCCCTGCTGACATAGACTGACATGTGGAAAGGGCCCCCTGCTGCCAAGGACTGAGGTGTGGAAAGGTCCCCCTGCTGACATGGACTGACATGTGGATAGGACCCCTGCTGACATGGACTGAGGTGTGGAAAGGGCCCGTGCTGCCAGGGACTGAGGTGTGAAAACGGCCCCTGCTGCCAGGGACTGAGGTGTGGAAAGGGCCCGTGCTGCCAGGGACTGAGGTATGGAAAGGGCCCCCTGCTGCCAGGGACTGAGGTGTGAAAAGGGCCCCTGCTGCCAGGGACTGAGGTGTGGAAAGGGGCCATCTGCTGACAGGGACTGCGGTGTGAAAAGGGGCCCGTGCTGACGGACTGATGTGTGGAAAGGGCCCGTGCTGCCAGGAACTGAGGTGTGAAGAGGGCCTGTGCTGCCAGGGACTGAGGTATGGAAAGGGCCCCCAGCTGCCAGGGACTGAGGTGTGAAAAGGGCCCCTGCTGCCAGGGACTGAGGTGTGGAAAGGGCCCCCTGCTGACTGGGACTGAGGTATGGAAAGGGCCCCCTACTGCCAGGGACTGACCTCTGAAAAGGGCCCCCTGCTGACAGGGACTGACCTCTTACTGCCAGTGCCCAGGAACCAGAGTCTCTCCAGTTTTTGTAACGTTTGAGCGAGATACAAACATTTTTTTGTTCAAATCCTCATGTTATGCAGCAAGTGATGGACTCTGTGGCAAAAGCGGCAAATCAATATTTATATGAAAAGACCTGCGGGGGCAGAACCGTATAGTTCCAGTGGCCCCGGTCATAGGCTTGAACAGTTTTTCTGCACCAACAACATGAATTTGTGTGTGATTGACAGGTTACAGCTTCAGATCACTGGGAGGTAGCTCAGTTGGTTCTGCAGTGACTCCTGCATTGTTCTGTGTTTCCAATGCAGGTGACGGGTTATAAAAGTACTAAGACTGTCCCTTGGGCAGGATGCCAGGCCCTCGCGTCTGTGTTCACCCAGCATGCCCTCATGTCTGTGTGCACCCTGCAGGTCCTCACGTCTGTGTGCACCCAGCAGACCCTCATATCTGTGTGCACCCAGGAGGTCCTCACGTCTGTGTGCACAGAGCAGGCCTTCACGTCTGTGAGCACCCAGGAGACCCTCGCATCTGTGTGCACCCAGCAGGCCCTCACATCTGTGTGCACCTAGCAGGCCCTCACATCTGTGTGCACAGAGCAGGCCCTCGCCTCTGTGTGCACCCAGCATACCCTCAAGTCTGTGTGCACCCTGCAGGTCCTCACGTCTGTGTGCACCCAGAAGGCCCTCATGTCTGTGTGCGCCCAGGAGGTCCTCAAATTTGTGTGCACAGAGCAGGCCTTCATGTCTGTGTGCACCCAGGAGACCCTTGCATCTGTGTGCACCCAGCAGGCCCTCACATCTGTGTGCACCCAGCAAGCCCTTATGTCTGTGTGCACAGAGCAGGCCCTCACGTCTGTGTGCACCCAGTAGGCCCTCATGTCTGTGTGCACCTAGCAGGTCCTCACGTCTGTGTGCACCCAGCAGGCCCTCATGTCTGTGTGCACAGAGCAGGCCCTTACATCTGTGTGCACCCAGGAGGCCCTCGCGTCTGTGTGCACTCAGGAGGTCCTCACGTCTGTGTGCACCCAGCAGGTCCTCACGTCTGTGTGCACCCAGCAGGCACTCATGTCTGTGTGCACCCAGGAGGTCCTCACGTCTGTATGTACAGAGCAGGCCTTCACGTCTGTGTGCACCCAGGAGACCCTTGCATCTGTGTGCACCCAGCAGGCCCTCACATCTGTGTGCACCCAGCAGGCCCTCACGTCTGTGTGCACAGAGCAGGCCCTCTCGTCTGTGTACACTCAGCATGCCCTCATGTCTGTGTGCACCCAGCAGGCCCTCATGTCTGTGTGCACCCAGCAGGCCCTCATGTCTGTGTGCACCCAGGAGGTCCTCACGTTTGTGTGCACAGAGCAGGCATTCACGTCTGTGTGCACCCCGGAGACCCTTGCATCTGTGTGCACCCAGCAGGCCCTCACATCTGTGTGCACCCAGCAGGCCCTCACGTCTGTGTGCACAGAGCAGGCCCTCACGTCTGTGTGCACCCAGGAGGCCATCGCGTCTGTGTGCACTCAGCAGGTCCTCACGTCTGTGCGCACCCAGCAGGTCCTCACGTCTGTGTGCACCCAGGAGACCCTCGCATCTGAGTGCACCCAGCAGGCCCTCACATCTGTGTGCACCCAGCAGGCCCTCACGTATGTGTGCACAGAGCAGGCCCTCACGTCTGTGTGCACCCAGCAGGCCCTGATGTCTGTGTGCACCTAGCAGGTCCTTGCGTCTGTGTGCACCCAGCAGGCCCTCATGTCTGTGTGCACAGAGCAGGCCCTCACGTCTGTGTGCACCCAGGAGGCCATCGCATCTGTGTGCACTCAGTAGGTCCTCACATCTGTGTGCACCCAATAGGTCCTCACGTCTGTGTGCACCCAGGAGGCCCTCACATCTGTGTGCACCCAGCAGGCCCTCACGTCTGTGTGCACCCAGGAGACCCTGGCATTTGTGTGCACCCATCAGGCCCTCACATCTGTGTGCACCCATCAGGCCCTCACGTCTGCAGGCACCCAGCAGGCCCTCGTGCCTGTGTGCTCCCAGCAGGCCCTCACGTCTGTGTGCACCCAGGAGGCCCTCACGTCTGTGTGCACCCAGGAGGCCCTCGCGCCTGTGTGCACCCAGCAGGCCCTCACATCTGTGTGCACCCAGGAGGCCCTCGCGTCTGTGTGCACCCAGCAGGTCCTCACGTCTGTGTGCACCCAGGAGGCCCTCACGTCTATTTGCACCCAGGAGGCCCTCACATCTGCGTGCACCCAGGAGGACCTCGCATCTGTGTGCACCCAGGAGGCCCTGGCATCCGTGTGCACGCAAGAGGCCCTCACGCCTGCGTGCACCCAGGAGGCCCTGGCGTCAGTGTTCACCCAAGAGGCCCTCACGCCTGCGTGCACCCAGGAGGTCCTCACATCTGTGTGCACAGAGCAGGCCCTCATGTCTGCGTGCAACCAGGAGGTCCTGTCGTCTGTGCGCGACCAGCAGTCCTCGCATCTGTGTGCACCCAGCCAGCCCTCACCCCGCAGGCTGCAGGTTGGGTCTGCATGCGTAGGAGAGTCCATGCATCTCTCAGTGGAACCTGTCTATGATTGACAGGTAATGCTTTCAAATCATAGCAAGCAGGGCCAGTGGGTTCAGCTCCTGCGGTCCATGTGTAAGCCGCAGGCTTACACACGGACTCAGATGTCACTGCAGATGGAGTGCCCTCTCTAGTGAGTGTCATCTGCTTGCGGAAGGTCAGTGTGTCTGTAAGAGACATCAGCAGGTCTGTGCACACACATCTTTGTATGACCTGCTGAGTATCGGCACTTCTTAGTTTTATCACTCTGTGTTGGACTTGGCCCTTTTCCCAGAAATTTTTCGCTTTTCTGTGGAACCACATATGAATGCTGTATGAATGTGTGCAGACTGGGTTTCCCCATTTTAAAAATGTAATTTAAGATGGATGCCAAAGCTGTGTGGTTGCGCCGTTTGACTGAGCTAGGTTGACAGTCTAGGCGTTATTTCCCAGCAGCCCCAGCTTTTGGAGGGAAGCCTGGCACCCAGGGTGCTCTACCCCTCCCCCTAGGCCAGTTAGAGCCAGTTTCCCAGACGCTTCTAGAAGCTTCTGGCACTGTCTGGAAGGTGGGGTGAGGGGCGTCTAAAGGGAGGAGCTGGGTTGCCATGCAGTCAGTCAGAGGGTGGACCTGGGAGAGAGGGGACCTGCTGCCAGGGGTTACCGCCACATGGGCCTGTGTGCTGGGCCCTGAGCCTACCTACCCCCCCCCCTACTGTCCACAGGGCGAGGGAAAGATATAGTTGGGGCAACGCAAACCTGGAGAAGCCCTCGCAGGAGTTTTAGGCGGTAGGATCAGTCAGGGACCTATGCCTCTGAAGGTGACAGGGTTGAGGAACTGCCCTTTAAGTGAGTGAGGGATCCTGAACTACCCACTGATCTGGCCCGGCGAGAGGAGAATCCAGGGACGACAGGCAGAGACTGAGTAGTCCGCCTGCAGCCACCAACGCAGCTTCCCCCCCCTCAAGAAACCCTCAATCAAGGGGCAGGGACCAGAGAGCGCTATTTACAAGCTGCCTGCAAAGAGAGAGCGCTATTCACAAGCTGCCTGCAGGGAGAGAGCGCTTTATTCAAGCTGCCCGAGGAAGGAGAGCGCTATATCCGGTGAGCGCTACATTTGAAGTGACTGTGTTCTGCTGGGGGGCGCTGTCTGTCCGCTCCCCTGTGATGTCGCCATATTATTGGTAAAGCGACGCCAGTGGGAGCCCACCCCGCGTGATACCGCCGTGGGCGCGAGTGCCAACTGCCTCGGCGCCTATTTACATCACCGGGAGCCCACCCCGTGTGTGTGTCACCACGCGGTGTGTGGAGTTAGACCACGGGAGCCTACCCCGTATTGGCGCTGAATTAAGAAACGGGAGCCTACCCCGCATTGCCCCCGCGAAGAGAAACTGACCAAAATCACCGCCGCGGCCCCCGAGGCCCAGGGAGAGCCGCCGCAGCTTCAGCGAAGGCCGCGCTAGGCCTGAGGCACGCAAGCAGGCGTTGCCCGGCAACCGGGGCGCCGGCCGTGTCAGTGGCCGCGCCCCCGGGAAGCCGCGACGGGATTGGCTGTCGGGCTCAGGCCCGAGAAGAAGGCCGGAGGATGCCGGACGAAGAAGCCCGGGGAGAGCGGGAGCCTACCCCGTCTCCCCCCTGGCAAGGAAGTGCCCCAGTGACGTTGGGGGCTCCCCGGGAGGAAAGGAGAGCCCCGCGGAAGAAGCCCTGGGTCCCCGGAGGGGGCCCGGGCGAAGACCCGACCGCTGCCTTGGTGGGCGGGGCCCTCGCGAGGTGACGAGAGCCCCGCAAGCACAGCGAGGGAAGAGTCCTGAAGGAGCAGGGGACTGTCGAGGCAACGATCGGTGCCTGTCCCCTGCTGGAGGGAGTCTGAGGGCCCAAGGAGCTCTCCAGCGAACTGGTGAGTGGGGCCTGGGGTTTTGCTCGGTGGGGGTGTGTCGGGGCACATTGCCGGTGCCCGCCCCCAGTGCCCGGACTGGTCCTCCCCGCTGCCCCGTCTGACAGAGGGCAGCGGCAACGAAGCCCAGGAGTTGGAGGAGGGGGGGGCAACGGGGTACATTGCCGGTGCCCGCCCCTGGTGCCCGGAGCCTGCACAGCTGCCCCACCTGTCAGCGGGCAGCTGCAACGAGCCGGCCTCAGAGCCTGGGAGCCCCTTTCAGGAGCAAAGGCTCCCCTTCACAGCACAGCCATAGACAGGGCCTTTCTAGAAGCGGGGGATTGAGGGGGCGACGGGGCACATTGTCGGTGCCCGCCCCCCCCTTGCACCAGTGTGACTGTCTAACGGCGGGACATAAGAAGGGACCCGGGGGAATACCCCCCAAGGAAGGCTCCCAGCCCGAACCGGAGGTAGCGCTTTCATCCTTGATATTGGGAAGCGCTCCAGGAGCCGGCTATGGTCAATGCTCCAGTGAGCTGCTAGGTAGGGCTTCAAGGACCAGCCCTGGTGAAGGTGCCTATGCTCGAGTGCCCTGTTAGAAGCGCTATTAGATGGGTAGGCGCAGCACTACGTGTAGAGGCCAGTTTGGGAGCGCTAATATTTGGCTATGTTTATGTGCCATGTTCTGAGCGCTATTGCCCTGTACAGCGTTATGTTCTTAGGCCTGATGTAAAGTGCTAGTCATTTGTTCTGGGCAGCGCTAGTTTCGGATGCCAGGGTTTGATGTATTGATGCTCTGCCTAACCTAATTTCCTGCTTCAGGGGATGCCCAGGACGGTCATGTATATTGTGATGCTGTGAGGTTTCCGTTACAGGTGTTCCGGCCTAATGTCTCACGTCATGCCCTGATGTATTTTATTGCAGGATTAATGTGGATGGATGGGAGCTTTATTTCTCACGTACAATTATTTTATCTGTAAATCGCAATGATTCCGGCAAGGGCCCGATTGGCCCTGCCCTGTACATAATTCCCCCCCAGTAAATTGGAACCGAGCGCCAGTTGGCGCAGTGTAGAGATTACCTGACACCTAGTGGTTTTGACAATACAAAAGTTATTTCTACCTAAACTGGTGTAGTGTCTCTTTTTGTAGTGTGCCTTGTGTGTCGCCTGTGTGTACTGCGTGGATGCTTTGCACATTTCCTCCGGAGTTTGGCCCGCCCGCTCTGCACCACGCTACCCGTTTCCAACACTCTGAGTACTGAGGAGAGTACCGGTACTCATGAAGGGTAGGAGTATTGGCCTCTAGTAGTGGTAGCCTGTCTCTTTGACAGCCAAAGCACTTTTATAGCCCTGAGCTGAGTCCCGGATGACCTATTCAGCGTGGGCTCATTTGCATGATATCCGGGTGTTCACCATCACACTGTGTTGCAAGGAATCGAGGCAGCCCAGTGACAGCACAAAGCGGAAAGCCATGGGAGGTAAGGAGGTTAAAAGGGCTTTAATCCCACCTGATTCTTTTTTTTGAGTGTCTGCTTATGTTTGTCTATTGCATGTGGGTGCGTGTTTTTTTGTGAGAGAAAATTGGGAGAAATATTACAAAATAAGGAAATGTTAAAATATCACTGTGTTTGACTTTAATTTTGTTCAATTAATTAACCTGTTTTGTTTATGGTAACACATTTCTCGTGTTTTGGTATGTGCTGTAACTAGTATATAAGTCAATAAGCTTTGCATGTCATGCCTTTAGCCCTGCCCCTAGCCCCGCCCACTCGCCATATTTAAATGAGTACCTGCACTATTTTTTTCCTATTTAAAGCACTGACCGGAAGTGACATAGCAGGGCAGGGTGCTAATGGCAGCAGGTGTGTATGTGACGTGGAGGCCACTGATTCTAGGGAGGAGTGAGTTTCTGCTTCTGCTGAAGGGGTCTACCTGTGGCCTACAGGTGAGCCTCACATCACAGGTGAGCCTCACGTCACAGATGAGCCTTACATCACAGGTGTGCCTCCTGTCACAGGTGTGCCTCACGTCACAGGTGAGCCTCACAACACAGGTGAGCCTCGCATCACAGGTGAGCCTCGCGTCACAGGTGAGCCTCGCGTCACAGGTGAGCCTCACGTCACAGGTGTGCCTCACGTCACAGGTGAGCCTCACGTCACAGGTGAGTCTCACATCACAGGTGAGCCTCGCATCACAGGTGAGCCTCGCATCACAGGTGTGCCTCACGTCACAGGTGTGCCTCACGTCACAGGTGTGCCTCACATCACTGGTGAGCCTCCTGTCACAGGTGAGCCTCCTGTCACAGGTGAGCCTCCTGTCACAGGTGTGCCTCACGTCACAGGTGAGCCTCACGTCACAGGTGAGCCTCACGTCACAGGTGAGCCTCACACCACAGGTGAGCCTCGCATCACAGGTGAGCCTCGCGTCACAGGTGAGCCTCGCGTCACAGGTGAGCCTCACGTCACAGGTGTGCCTCACATCACAGGTGAGTCTCACATCACAGGTTAGCCTCACATCACAGAACTTTGATTCAGGCACCTGTGGAGACATGTGTTTGTGAATTGCAGGTCACGGGGCAGAAGCAGGGTGAGAGGTCGAGGCCTTTAATGAGCAGCTAGAAATATACAACATACAGGACAGGAGGTCTCTGTTCAGTGCTGAGAGGTTTCAGTGCATCAGACATCTGTGCTGAGATCTGGGGGTCACCTCGGGGGTCATAGGTTAATCTTTACTATGGTATCATGGCGGATTCACCCCCCCAAACAGTCATCCGAGTGTACTGTGAAGGGGCCACCTCTGACGTCAGTCATTATCATTCCTCGATAAACAGCAGGACATTGTTTTGAGCAAAAATAGCAGCGATTGGTGAATTCCACCAGAGGCAGCTGCTGCTGGAATGCAACTTTTCCAGTTCGTGTCACGTGCTGTGAAGGTTATTACTGTAAAAGAGTCACTGTCCACCTCCTACGGCTGCCAAGAGTATGGTTTGCTGTACATCAAAATAAACAAGCATTGGTAAATGCATTAGGTTTCGCCTATGTGATTAAAAAGCTGTTTTTTGTTGAAAGTTATAGCTTGCTGAGTAGGTGTACAATATAAGTTACAGCAAGTCTGTTTATGTGCATAAAGGCAATATATTGTGCTGTTACTAGTGATATAAGTAATAGCCAAATTATGAAAAATGAAATTAAAAAGGGAAATAATAGAATTAATTGATGTAATATCAATATTATGTGTTTAAAGCAGTTCTGACAACTTTTGAGCCTGGTGTAACTGCACCTGCTGCATCATTCAAATCACGCCCCTAATGCCTACAAGATAACTGCATTTTTGACAGCCTCTTTAGTAGTAAAATATAGCAATAATCTGTGTTTAGTGGGGTGCCTGAAGCTTTTAGAACTGGTGCCACTGCACCTGCTGCACCATTCAAATATTGACCCTGTTGCCTGCAAGGTAACTGCACTTGTAGCTCCTGTTTATTAACTTTATTTTTGACACACAACGTTTATTTCATTAATTAGAATTTGATCATAATGGCCAAATAAATTGATCTAAAAAAAATCAACCCTATAATGCCCACAAAGTGGAAAGAATGCTACTGAGGCATGAATAGGAAATGCTACACCGGTTCCAAGGCTGGAGCATCTGCTTTACACAACTAAGTAATAAAAAGCAAGCCTTCCAGCATAC
The DNA here is from genome assembly GCF_964204655.1 of Triturus cristatus. Classification (NCBI taxonomy): domain Eukaryota; kingdom Metazoa; phylum Chordata; class Amphibia; order Caudata; family Salamandridae; genus Triturus; species Triturus cristatus. The sequence goes on from NC_140591.1 coordinate 1,695,212,399, forward strand.
AGTTAGAAGCTGTCTGCCTTTTCCGTGGGTGGGAAGAGATCTTATCTGGACAGTGAATGAGGCTTAAACAGTGTGAACAGCTTTAGTAGAAGTATCGTAAATGCGTGGAGACAGGGGAAGTTAACAAAAACAAAACAAAGTTCCACACACAAGCAAATGAACACAGTAATTTGGCTATAGGAACTGATAAGAGCCCCCTTTTAAGATATACTAAATGCAAGAGATAAGCACAGCATCTGGGCAGGTGAAACCATACATTTTTATGGAGGTCGGATTACGGCAGCCAAGATGGTGGTATCGGTCTAAAGCTCCCTGTGGCCTCCTCGTGTATTCTCCCTCCTCCCCCACCCTCCCCCCGTCAATGTCCGGGCCCCTGGTCATGTTGCCCACCGAGAGACAGATGCCCGGGTGTGGCGAGGAGCTCTGAGGCCTCTGGTTCCCTACTCCTAAAATGTCAGCCCACTCCCACGAGTGAGTGTTAGAAAGGTTAGACGGACCGGGAGGGTCGGCCGAGGTCAGAGGGAGAGGTCTCCGGGGAGAGCCGTCTCCAGCGATCGTACAGACAAGTAACTTCCCCCCCACAGACAGATACCACACACGGATAAGGTTCAGCGTTCTTTATAAGCACTTCTTAAGGTACGGTTGAATGGTACAAGGAGGTCTGGACTCAGGGGTCCCCTCGATTCAAGTCTCTCAAAGTAGGGAAGGGGGTAGCGGGACAGTCTGTTTACCGGTCAGGTAGTTCGGATGAGATGATGATTAGCTCACAATCCTCGAGCTTGGTGGTTTAGTTGGTACGGGCCGCGGCAGCGCCAGCAGGTCCCGGTCGAGATGGTCGGTACACGGTCCGCGGCAGCGCCAGCAGGTCCCGGAAAGATGGTCGATGTACGTTCCGCGGCAGCGCCAGCAGGTCCCGGTGAGGATGGTCGTTACAACGGGCCGCGGCAGCGCCAGCAGGTCCCGACGAGGATGGATGTTGCAGAAGGCCGCGGCAGCGCCAGCAGGCAGGACGATGGTTCGCAAGAGAGGGCTACGGCAGCGCCAGTAGTCCGTCAAGGCTGAGTTCTCTCGGTGTCTCTCGACTCTAGGATACAACTGCCTTCCTTCTCCAGAGCTGCCCCAGTTATAGGGCAGGCGCCCTTTGATGTCCGGACCCTCGCACTTGGCGGTCGGAGGGCCCGGGATGAAGGTGTCCAGACACCCAGCAGGGGGTGGAGCCAGCGCCTGGGGGAGCTGGAGGCGATCGGCACCTGGCGGGGGGAAGAGCTCTTGACGCTCCGTCCTCCCATTGACCTGCCAAGTGGTCCGCTTACCTCCTGGGTGGATGGTGGTGCCGGGATGTCGGGGCCGGCCAGGCCCGGGGTTAGGGTCGTGGCGAGGCCGCGCGGCCTCGTGGTGCAGGGCCCAAGATGGCGGCTTGACCCGGCCGGGGAAGCCGATGGGGTTGGGCCCCGTGATGTGTGGAGGTCCGAGGGTAGAAGATCCGTCGGGAGACGGGGTGCAGGTGCTTTTCGTGGGTTACGCCTGGTGGGCCGGAGCTCGGGCCCTGTCGTGCGGGGAGGGAGCAAGCCCTGCGTGTGGCCTGTCCAACATGCGTCCCCCCCAGCTGAAGGCGGGGAGAGTCACCCATCTCCTTGGGGACTCTCTTCGTCGAGGCGGAAAAAGCGTGACAGGCCATCCGCGTTGGCGTGGTCTTGGCCCGGTCGGTGCTCCACGGTGAAGTCCATTCCCTGCAGGGAAATGGACCAGCGCAGTAGCTTTGGGTTCTCCCCCCGCATCTGCATCAGCCACTGCAGGGGTCGATGGTCGCTTTGTACCCGGAAGTGGGTACCGAAGAGGTAGGGCCTGAGTTTTTTGAGGGCCCACACCACTGCGAAGGCCTCCCTCTCGATGGTGCTCCAGCGCTGTTCTCGGGCCAGGAGACGTCGACTGATGAAGGCCACCGGCTGGTCATGACCTTCGGGGTTTAACTGAGAAAGAACGGCTCCGATGCCGTGGTCGGAGGCGTCGGTCTGTACCACGAATTCCCGACTGTAATCGGGGGCCTGGAGCACAGGGGCGGTGCACAGGGCGGCCTTCAGTTTCTCGAAGGCCGCTTGACAATCAGGGGTCCAGTTAATTCGCTTCGGTTGGTTCTTAGACGTGAGACCCGTGAGGGGCCCCACGATGCTGCCGTAGTCCTTCACGAACCGCCGGTAGTAGCCGGTGAGCCCCAAGAAGGCTCGGACCTCGGTCTGGGTGACGGGGGGCTGCCAGGACTGGATGGCAGCAATCTTAAGTTGCAGCGGGGCCACCAGCCCGCTCCCCACTTGGTGCCCAAGGTAGGTCACGGACCCTTGGCCAATTTGGCACTTGCCGGCCTTAATTGTGAGGCCGGCCCGCTGGAGGGCCTGTAGGACCTCTTGTAGGTGAAGGAGGTGGTCGGACCAGTGGCGGCTGTATACTGCGATATCGTCCAGGTAGGCAGCGCTGAACTCTTCGAGCCCCGCCAAGACCTGGTTCACGAGGCGTTGAAATGTGGCGGGGGCATTCTTCATGCCGAAGGGCATGACCTTGAATTGGTAGTGGCCATCGGGGGTAGAGAGGGCTGACCGTTCCTGAGCCCTGGGTGTGAGGCCGATCTGCCAGTAGCCCGCTGTTAGGTCGAAGATACTAAGGTAGCGGGCGGCCCCCAGCCGGTCGATCAGCTCGTCTGCTCGGGGAATCGGATGAGCGTCGGTCCGGGTGACAGCGTTCAAACCCCGGTAGTCGACGCAGAATCTCAGTTCAGGTGTGGTGCCGGGGGCAGCGGCTTTGGGAACCAATACAACCGGGCTGGCCCAGGGACTGTCCGAGGGCTCGATGACCCCGATTGTGAGCATCTTGGCCACTTCCTCCTGTATGCAGGCCCGTACCCGATCTGGTACGCGGTAGGCCCGGTGTCGGACAGGGGGACTGTCCCCGGTGTCTACGTCGTGCAAACACCAAGGGGTGACCCCGGGGGTGAGGGAGAACAGGGTAGCGAACTGCAGCAGGAGGTTCCGGCAGCCCTGGCGTTGCTCCGAAGTGAGGGCGTCCGAGAGCCAGACCCCGTCCACGGAGCCGTCATTCTCCTGAGTCTTCAGAAGATCCGGGAGGGGTTCGGAGTCCTCCTCCGCCCCACTGTCCGTAGCCATCAGGAGGCTGAGTTCTGAGTGCACAAAGTGTGGTTTGAGTCTGTTGGTGTGGAGGACCCGAAGGGGGTTCCAGGGGGTCCCCATGTCGATGAGGTAAGTGACGGGGCTTTTGCGCTCGACCACTTTGAAGGGCCCCGTCCACTTATCTTGCAAGGCACATGGTTCGGTGGGGGACATCACCCACACTTGCTGACCAGGCTCGAACTCAACGGAGGAGGCATTGTGATCATACCACCTCTTCATGTCCTCCTGGCTGGCCTCGAGGTTCTCCTTGGCCAACTCCCGGAAGCGCCGGGTCTGGTTGCGTAGGGCCAGGATGTATTTGAAGACGTCTGGAGGGGTCTTTAGGGGGGCCATCTCCCAACCTTCCTTGATTAGGCTGAGGGGCCCTCGCACAGGGTGCCCGTACAGGAGTTCGAAAGGGCTAAAGCCGAGGGACTTCTGGGGAACTTCTCGGTAGGCGAAGAGGAGGCACGGGAGTAGTACATCCCACTGGCGACGGAGGGGCTCTTCCAATCCCCCAATCATCCCTTTGAGAGTGCGGTTAAAACGCTCCACTAGTCCGTTTCCTTGGGGGTGATAGGGGGTCGTGAATCTGTAGGTGACCCCGCATTGCTGCCAGAGGGACTTCATGTACTTGGAGATAAAGTTCGTGCCTCGGTCGCTGACGACTTCTCGGGGGAAGCCCACCCGGGAGAAGATCCCCATTAGGGCCCGGCCGACCACCGGAGCTGTCACGGTTCGTAGGGGCACCGCCTCGGGGTAGCGGGTGGCATGGTCCACCAGTACTAAGATGAACCTGTGTCCTTGTGCCGTGCGGGGGTCCAGGGGCCCCACAATGTCTATCCCCACCCTCTCGAACGGGGTGGTGACCACAGGGAAGGGTTGCAGAGGGGCTTTCAGCTTTCGACCACTCTTCCCGCTGGCTTGGCATGTGGGGCAAGATCGGCAGTGGTTCAGGACGTCGTTTCTCATTTTCGGCCAGAAAAAGTGGGTCACTAGGCGGCTGTACGTTTTGTCCTGGCCCAGGTGTCCAGCCAGGGGGACATCATGGGCCAGGTTGAGCAGGAAGTCTCTGAAGCGGAGAGGTACCACCAGTACTCGACCGGCCCCCAGCTCGGCGATTCTTTGTTCGCTGTATAGCAGGTCGTTATCCCAGTAGACCCAGTGAGTTCCAGTGGAGTCCCCTGCGTTCTGGGCGTTGGCTTGTTGGCGGAGTCCCTCGAGGGAGGGACAGGTCTTTTGTTCCTGGCGGAACTGTTCTTGGGTGGGCCCCCCTTCTTGACGCCACTGAGCCAGGCCGGGAAGGTCCTGGGGTTGCGCGTCCCCTTCGGTCGTTGGCTCCGGGGGGCTGGCCTCGTCGTCGTCTCCTACTGGGGCGACCGGGGGCGGAGGTGCTGGCCATTCTGGTTCTTCTGATCGGGGGACGGCACGGGCGACCATGGACCGGGTGGTTATGCAGGCCCAGTCCGGGAGGCCCAGCATCCCCAGGTGCTCTCTTCTCTCAACGGCGGCCCACGGGGAACTCTCGAGGTCATTCCCCAGGAGGCAGTCCACGGGGGCATCGTCCCGGACCGTCACCTTCAACAGGCCGGAGACCCCTCCCCATTCGAACGGGACGCAGGCCATCTGACACATACTTTCGGAGTTGTCTGCCGAACGGACGGGGCAGAGAATGTTCGGCAGGATCTGCTCGGGCTTCACCAGGTGACAGCGGACGGCCGTCACACTGGCGCCTGTGTCACGCAAGGCCTCGGCTCGCTGTCCATTAATGGTCACCCACTGACCGTATTTCCTGGTGTTGGCGGGTAGGGGAGCCCGCGGGACCATGTCTCTTCCCCCTAGGCACGCCAGGACCATGGCGGCCGGTTCCCACTCTTGCTGGGCCGGCTCATACTCTTCTTGTTCCTCCGATAATTGCTCTTCCCCCAGGGTGGCGGCAGCTACCTGGCGGGGCTTGGGTGTCTGGTTCTGCGGGCAGCTCGGGTCATTGGCGTAGTGGCCGACTCGCTGGCATCGGTGGCACGTGACGTTGGCTCGGAACCCAGGACGCAACGGGGGGTTGCCCCGACCGGCCAGAGGCGGGGTGCTGGCCACGGGTGTTGCCGGCAAGGCGTCTCTCCCTCGCCCCTGGCCTCCTCCTCCTCGAGGACGGTGCTGGCCTTGGTTGCTTCGGTTCTGCTCGTGTGGCCCTCTTCGGCCCACTCGGGTGCTTTCCCACCGGTCAGCTTCGGCGGCGAGCTGCCGGGGGTCAGTCAGCTTACTGTCGAGGAGGTGCTGCCTGATCTCGACGAAACAGTTGTTCGACAGGTGCTCCCACACCATCAGGTTAAAGAGTTGTTCGTAGGTGGTGACATGGCTCCCCTTGATCCAACCCTCGAAGGCCCGGCTGAAATAGTTCACGTACTCTACCCAAGTTGTACCTGGGATCCGGGTGCAATCTCTGAACCTCTGGCGGTACATCTCGGGTGTGAGGCCGTAGCGGGTGAGGAGGGCAGCCTTCATGTGGTCGTAGGACGACATTTGGTGATCTGGGAGCTGCAGCAGGGCATCGCGACCCTCGTTGACGAACCTCCCCCATAGTCCGGCTCCCCAATCACTCCGGTCGATCCGGTGGGAGGTCATGGCGATCTCGTAGGCTTTAAACCACTGTTGTATGTCGTCTTCTCGGACATACTCGCGGACAACATCCTTGGGGATGTGGACTTTTTTCTCGGTTGGCCCCGGGGTGTGTGGTCGCTCAGGCACCCCCAGTTCTTTACTCTGTTTCCGAAGTTCTATTTCCGCCAGTTGGCGCTCGTGCTCGAGCGTTATTTTTTTCTCCTCCAGCTCTCTCTGTCTCTGCTTCTCTTCTCGTTCTTCTCGGAGCCGCATATGCTCGAGGTTGAGTTTCTGTTCAGCTAGCTTGAGTTCCCCATCCATCTTGAGTCGTGCCATTTCCAACTCGTGCAATCTGGTTCTTTCTCTTTCTCGGATCTCCTCCTGCGAGAGGCCCGTTCCCCGCTCCTCGGGAGCCGTGGCGTTCCCCTCTGGTGCGATACTGTTTTGGTCGGAGGGTCCGGCGACCCCAGTTTCTGTCCACGACTCAAGGGCGTGCTTTAAATCCTCCTTGGTACTCAGGCCGGTGGTAGCAATGCCAAGTTCTATGCAGAATTGTCTCAGTTCGCGGTGGTTGTATTCTTCTAACTTATCCATTTGGAATTTCTCAGTGGAACCGCTATCTTTGGCTGACATCGTGGTTTTGTCGTGGGGTGAGCTACTCTCTGTACGATTATGCGTTGATTCGGATCGCGCCGCTGGCCACCAATGTTAGAAAGGTTAGACGGACCGGGAGGGTCGGCCGAGGTCAGAGGGAGAGGTCTCCGGGGAGAGCCGTCTCCAGCGATCGTACAGACAAGTAACTTCCCCCCCACAGACAGATACCACACACGGATAAGGTTCAGCGTTCTTTATAAGCACTTCTTAAGGTACGGTTGAATGGTACAAGGAGGTCTGGACTCAGGGGTCCCCTCGATTCAAGTCTCTCAAAGTAGGGAAGGGGGTAGCGGGACAGTCTGTTTACCGGTCAGGTAGTTCGGATGAGATGATGATTAGCTCACAATCCTCGAGCTTGGTGGTTTAGTTGGTACGGGCCGCGGCAGCGCCAGCAGGTCCCGGTCGAGATGGTCGGTACACGGTCCGCGGCAGCGCCAGCAGGTCCCAGAAAGATGGTCGATGTACGGTCCGCGGCAGCGCCAGCAGGTCCCGGTGAGGATGGTCGTTACAACGGGCCGCGGCAGCGCCAGCAGGTCCCGACGAGGATGGATGTTGCAGAAGGCCGCGGCAGCGCCAGCAGGCAGGACGATGGTTCGCAAGAGAGGGCTACGGCAGCGCCAGTAGTCCGTCAAGGCTGAGTTCTCTCGGTGTCTCTCGACTCCAGGATACAACTGCCTTCCTGCTCCGGAGCTGCCCCAGTTATAGGGCAGGCGCCCTTTGATGTCCGGACCCTCGCACTTGGCGGTCGGAGGGCCCGGGATGAAGGTGTCCAGACACCCAGCAGGGGGTGGAGCCAGCGCCTGGGGGAGCTGGAGGCGATCGGCACCTGGCGGGGGGAAGAGCTCTTGACGCTCCGTCCTCCCATTGACCTGCCAAGTGGTCCGCTCACCTCCTGGGTGGATGGTGGTGCCGGGATGTCGGGGCCGGCCAGGCCCGGGGTTAGGGTCGTGGCGAGGCCGCGCGGCCTCGTGGTGCAGGGCCCAAGATGGCGGCTTGACCTGGCCGGGGAAGCCGATGGGGTTGGGCCCCGTGATGTGTGGAGGTCCGAGGGTAGAAGATCCGTCGGGAGACGGGGTGCAGGTGCTTTTCGTGGGTTACGCCTGGTGGGCCGGAGCTCGGGCCCTGTCGTGCGGGGAGGGAGCAAGCCCTGCGTGTGGCCTGTCCAACAGTGAGCAGTGTGGAGGCTGAGAGATTCCAGCGCCGCTGTGGAGAGGAGAGTGGCGAGGCGCTACGACTGCTCAGGGGTCCTGTAGGACCGCGTGGGCCACCGACCACAGCTCTCTGCTCGAGGGACTGGAGAGGGGCTGTCAAGTGAGGGGGGTGGGGAGGGTAGGCTGGCACTCACGCGCCCGCGGTGAGCTTGAGTGGACAGTCCAGCCTACTAAGGGGGGCCGAGTCCGTGTACCTCCAGAGCTGCTGTGTCCGCTCCCTTACAGGGGATAAGTATGCCCTTCTTGCTCCCACAGAAGGACGGGCACTTCAGAGGCCCATCGGGGCCATTTGCGCCAAAGTGGGTCTGAGAAAAACGTCCTGAGGGGACTTGAGGATTTGAGGGGCATTGACCTGGCACCCCAGAGGGGGGACAGCTGCTGTTTTCAGCTGGGTGACCGAGAGATACAGTGAGAAGCGGTCTTGGCAGCAGTAATGTGGGGCCTGCAGGCGGGGCCTCAAATAGGGCCCCTGGGGATCACCCCTAGATTGTGGGGAGCTCGCAACTTGCGATCACTTCTGCCGTGTCGCCTGCTGCTCGCCTCCACCGGTGTCCATTGGGAACTGGGGACATCGGCTCCCACAGCAGGCATGCGGCTTTCCTTTCTTGGGCTCCCACATATGACAGAGGCCATGGGCAGACAAACCCCCGCTGCCTGCACAGGCCCAAACTAAGACGGACAAGTACGCAACATCAGCCTCTGGTGCCGCAGGAGCCGCCGACAACCACCCGGCGCCTCAGCAGAATCCTGCACAATTTGACCTAACAACCCTTCTCCAGGCGATCTGGGCCTCGAGGGAAGCTGTGGAGACTAAAGTGGCTGAGGGTACAGTGGATGCCGCCCTCCGAGAGGCCAGGGAAGCGTAGGAGCTTCACTTTCACAGCTCGTGCATTGCACACGCGGCTAAGCCGCGCAGGCGCGCCTTCAGTGGGGTCAAACAAAAACTCTGCGCCCTCTACTCTTCAGTACAGCTTCATTTAACCTTCAAAACTGAAGGCCATCTTTCAGTCCAAAATGCATCTCTTTGAGAAAGCAGAGCAGGTCTGGGAGCGTGTGGCCGAGAGGACAGAGCGGCATCTGACGGACAGGACTAGTGAAGCTGAACAAAGAGAGACCTCTCTGTGTCCCACCAGGGGGGAAATGAACAAGATCACTCATTCACGGCTTGCGTCCCGCGGATGCCAGGAATCTGAGGAAGAGAGCGCGATGGCCAGAAGCGACAACCGAGCTGAAGCGTCGATGGGCTCGCCAGAGCTCTTCGGGTCCCAAGTCGAGGACTCCACTTCTCCACCGTAATGATGCCCTGGTGGCCGTCTGCCACAATGGAGGGAGTGCTACTACCTGATGCAAACTGCAAAACAGAGCAGTTGTTTGACCTGAGAAATGACAATAGAGGGAGTTCCCTCTTTAGGCTTTTAGCTGATGCTTTTACTCCCAGTCTAAGTTATGACCAGTTGTAGGCAACAGATGCTACATGGGTAGATGTATCGGATGTGAGGGATTTGGGGGGTGGGAAGCTATAATTGTTGTGTAAGAGGGCGCTGTGCAGTGCATTTGGAATGCATTTGGTGTAATTGTGACACGGGAGAGATCCCTGCGCAAATGCTGTGTGTAGTTGTGAATAGGTGCGGTGGTATCCAGAACAGACAGAGGGTACATCACTTGTAACTGAGCTTTGCAGATCTCGGATATCGATCCAGGGTAGGTGTTCGTGGTGCTCTGGTGATTGAAGTTTTCTTGTTTCACAGTTCAAACAAAAAAGTTCACGGTACAGTTCGTAATGTTGATTCGCAAACTTTTAAACCCATGTTGAGCTGTTGATGTGGCAGCTGAAAAGGGGGTGCACTTGGTGGTTCGATGGTAGACCTGTTGGATAAAGCTTGGCTCATTTTGTTGAGTCCGAAAACATTGCAAGTGCCGTGGTAAACGACATTCCGTTGTGGTTCCTGTACTTCCCTTTACAGGTGTGCTCACCACACTCCATTCATGCAATTGTTAGTGATGCACCTGAAGATTGTGGTAAAACTTGAAGGTGGCTTACTGGTGATAAGGCAAATTAATCTAATTTACAAGTCCCTGAGCCCCCCCTCCCCTATTTTCTTTGTTCCTAACTCGGTGCTTGTGCTGGAGCAGAGTTTTCTGTTGAAAATTTATCGAGTTTTAAGCTCCAGTTTTGTCTATATGTTATGACTAAAATTACTGATTTTAAATTACTAATTATTAGTTTTGTTAAAGGTTTTGACTAACCAACATTACTAATGAGAAAAGACTACACGTGGGAATGCATATATGTTGCTTAATAATAAATGTGCGGTTTAACTAAATAAGTATCGTAAAAGTGCTATTTGTTTTGTGTTTGTGCATTTAAAATAACGTGTGCTAATGCTTTATTGCGTTGTAGAAGGCTAGATAATTACATACACATAAGGGTATTAGTGGGGTTTAACACTGTACAATCATTATGATGTGGTAACGTTGTTTTGTGTTTCTTTTAATTAAGATGGTCCGTTTTGGCCTAAATAAAGATGGCTGCCATTTACAGCCTGCACTCGAGTGATCGAATTTTGTTGAGAGGCCTTGCTGAACATGGTCGAGAGTCACCTGACCACAGCTTCTGCCTGGGTAGAAAGTTTTCCGTGAGGACAGCAGCTCTGGGAATGATTCCAACTGTCCTTGGAAAAGGATAAAGCCACAATGAACAATGACCAGTCTGCGGTGGCTCTGCTAAGATATCAAGGAAGAGCATTTCTTGAAAGTAACATTTGCAAACTCGAGTTTCCTTCTTCCGTGTTTTTATTTTTGTGATTTTTCCTGAGCGGAGGTTTTCTAAATGTAACCGAGTGACATCCTTTCCTGCTCGCTCTGCTCAGCGGCTCAACGGATATTCAACATTTGTTTGTAACTTTTTATTTGTAATTTTCCCTATAAATATTTTAGACTAGAGAGGGTCCGTGTTCTTTCCTTTGTGCTCATTACATTCATCGCATCCCTTGTGGTCATCGCGTTTTGGACTTCCTATGCTGAGGACAGCGGCTCGAGAGATTTTGCCGAGAGACCTGTCCTGACCCATTTAACTAGAATAGGTAACTATGAGAATAACAATTTTGCTAATGATTGACTTTCCATTTGAATTAATTTAGATAAACAAGCATTTGTTTGAATTCTAGTGTCGGGTGTTTATTCCTTGTCATTTATTGAATTTCAAATGTATTTCCTATGTTTAAAATCATGACTCAGGACAGTAACTTATGGTCGCATTGACCTCATTGTAGATGCAGATCGGTTTAGGTTTTCTCTCCTATATTCAGTGTGGATAGAGTAATGGTGTGAACTTAGTGTGATGGGCCCTAGCGTATGATGTGTGATTGTGCGTGTGACTGTAGTTTTACTCTGTCCGTGGAAGCAGGGAGAATTTATATGCGCCGATCTGCAGCAGTTTCCTGGTAGCAGTATGATGGTTAAGATTATTGTCTTGATCTGATAGATTGCTTGTACATAGGCTTTTGATTTATTGATTATTGATTGATGTTGGTATATGTACTAATACTATATGTTGAGGTTGTCGTGTTAAGTTTTATGTAGTGTGTACGGCTTCTGGAACTTGGGAGCTGGTGACGGTTCCGTAGTAGGGCAGAGGGAAGTGAGTGCTGCTCTCTGGAAAGACGGGATTGTTGGCCCTGTACGTATGCGGGGAAAAACGTGTGACAATTGAAGTTACGCGTCACATTGTCTGGGTTCGGAATCAGTGACATCGTCGTGTTACTATTAGGGACATATTTTCGGTATAAAAGGAGTGTGTATGGTAGCGAAGGTTATCTGTGAAACTCTGGTTTTAAGTCCCAGGGATCCGTAAGGTTCGCCGTTAAAGCTTATCGCGGGAGGAGTAATGGGTAGTCTCTGAGCTTGTCTGACTGGGCAGAGGTAAGCGCTGCTTGGTTAACGCGTGTTATAATTCTGTAGTGGGACAGACTGTTCGGTGTTCTCGGGAAAGGCAGGATTCTGTGTGGGTGTGCTATATTTTTCTGGTGTGAAAGTGCGTGAATGTATGAGCATTTAGTTGATTGTAAGACTCTTTGGAGCAGTCCTAGAGGAAACAGTTAATGGATGCATGTTAGAAGGGCAGAGTAGAGGGATGTGCTACTGTGTCAACGAAAGTAATTATTCCGTAGTGGAGCAGAGGCAAGCGCTGTTCTAGAGAGAAGCGGAATTTCTTGTGAGAATTTTCTTTACTATTCTGTGGTTAGCGAGGCAGACAATGGAGATGTTTATATGTTGTAACTAATAGATTTTGTAGAATCTGAAACGAAGTCTACTGAGAAGGCTTTGTAAAGGAGGGGTAGACGAGTGACAGGAGACAGAGCAGAAGCGACTGCAGCGACTGCTGACGTCATTCAGACCGCGCTCTGATTGGGTAGTGGATCAGAACAGTGCTCGCGCTAGGATTGGTGCGTTGGTGTTAGTCGCGCAGGGATTGGAAGGAGTACAGGGTGACGTAGACGCTCCAGGATTGGTGCGTTGGTGTGAGTCGCGCTGTTATTGGACAAAAGATCGTACAGTGCGGAAGGGACTAGAGAATATTGGTAAACGATAAAATGCATTACCAACCGGAGGAAAAGAAGAAAAAATCCTTGTTCGGTAAAATAAAAAGGTGGTTCGACAAGGATAAAAACGTAATAACTAGAGAGGGTGAATTGCTACCTCCTATGAGAACTCCTGCATCCTTCATGGTTGCGAAATATGGGTATCATACCTGTATATGGTTGGATAACTGGGCTAAGTATACTAAGGAAGATGGTGTCTTAGCGTTCCCGGAACATGGTTCATTTAATCTGGCCGTGTTGAGAAATTTACGGGAAAAAATGATGTGTCTAGAGCCTAGACCAAGGCCGACACAGTTTGAGGCGTTGGTGGAATGGGAAGATGAGGTGCATGAGTGAGAAAAGCAGAGGAGTGGAGGCAATTATAGGTACTTTTTTGGGAGGAAGTATGATCGTGAGACTCATCATGATCGAATGAGGAGATGGCGAGATGCTAGTATGTCAGAGGGATTATATCCTATGAGGACTGTTGAAGAAGCAGAAGGGAGGAAAGGTGCAGAAAAGGTGCCTGATACAGAAGTGAGAAGGTATGGAGTTAATGATTACGAGGATGAGGTCTTGGATGACATGATTTACAAGAGACCACCTCCGTATAGACCAGAACCAGAAGAGAGCACGCCAGTTGCTACTCCTGTAAGAGATACTTTGCGAATTATTAAAACTGAGGTTGTGACACCTGACCTGAAAAGTGGTAGCTCTTTCACAGAAAGGGAGAGAGAGAGAGCGAGAGAGAGAGAATCGAGTCAGTGACGAGAAAACAAGAGAATTAGCTAGAACCACATCTGAGCTGACTGAGAAAATCCGAGAGCTGACCAAAAATCTTGAAGCAGTTACAGTGCCTGTAACTATTGGTCCGGTTGTGCCTATTTTTGATAAACAAAGAATGGGTGAAAATAGTTTGACAGTTCCTTATGTTGGAAATGGTTTGGTTGGTACTTGTACTTTGGAGGAATCAAGAATAAGAACAGGAGGAAATGATTCCAGACAGTCGAGACATGACACATGTGGTGGAGGATTAGATGTACAGCCTAATTCAGGATTGAATACTGGTTGTTTGGGAGGAACAATTTTGGAACCACAGAGGATGACAGAACAAGTGGGTGTAGTGAAAAAATCTACTGAAATAACAGCTGAAGATTTGAATGATTGGTTGAAAGTTCATCAAAAGAGGGATAAAGATTCACAGGCAATTGATGTAGCCAGGTTGCGCATAGAATTGGAGGAGCTTATTGCAGGGACAATTCCTACAGATATACTAAAAAACCATCATGATGGAGAATTGTTATTTATGTGTAAAAGTATCACCTGGAGGGCTAAGAGTACACACGACAGGTTGAGAGCAATAGCGAGTGAACAAGGTGTTGACATGGATAAGGTGAAAGCTTTGCAGAAGTCTTACAGGATGGATTTTACAGATAAAGATATTGAAAATCTAAATGGTGCTGGCAGAACAGGGCAGATTAAGGAAATGATTGCCTTATTGCGAAAATGGGGTGATGTAGAAAAGTGGTAGGATAGGTGGTACAAGAAAAGGGAAGATTCAGTGGACAGGACTTACTCAGCTTTTCCCATGAGAGAAAAAGAGAAAACAGTGGATGCTTATCCTATGAGAGAGATTCCTGGAGGAGGATATGTACATGTTCCATGGACTAGACAGGATATTTTATCATTTACGAATGATTTCCCTCGACTGAGAGAAAAGCCCGTCGAGTGGTATAGGCAGGTAGACAGGTTTGTGAAATTGTCAAAAGTGCTGTGGATTGACCTGAATAGTCTGTTTGATAGAATTGTTCCAGCAGACTTGTGGGCAGAGTGTAAAATAGTTGTAGATTGGCCTGCTAAGGAGTATCCAAGAGATCAGAAAACCGGAGCACCAGATCCAGAAGTTATGAAGAAATATGAGCAGGTAATTGTGTTCCTGAAAAATAAAGTACCCCCGAAAGAGACAGACTGGGTTAAGATAGATCGAACACATCAGGAAGCAAAATAATCAGTTCATGCTTTTTACGAAAGGCTGATACTGGCTTTTAAACAGTTCAGTGGAGACGAACACCTGGGTGACAAGGATTTGAGTCATTTTGTATACAGATTTGTATATGGCCTGAGACCTGAAATCAGTGAAAGAATACGTGAGCATACAGTTGATTGGCAGAGTAAAAAGATTGATGAAATCTTGAGACATGCAAAGTACTTCAGTGATGAGATTGAGGCGAAACAGAGAAAGCTGAAAGAGAAAGCAATGTGGGCACAGGTGAAAGTTGCTGAAAGACAAGAAGCACAGTTGATGGAACAGGCAAATAATCCAGGAAATAGGCCCAGATATGCGGGAAAAGGAAAGGGAAATCTGGAGGAGGCCAAGAAAAAGTTTCCTTGTCACAACTGTGGACAATTGGGGCATTGGAGATCCGAGTGTACCAATCCACCATTAGTGAGTAATGAGAATAAACCCTTAAATCAACAGGTGCAGAGCGAGGGGTGTAATCAACAGCAACAACAGCAGAAGGTTGTCAGACAGCAGAGTCAAGAGCCAAAACCGCCTTTGCCGCAGAATAGAGGGTCTCAAAAGTATAACCAGGACTCAGGATTCTACAATGATGAGCAGGTAAACAAACCGAGACGTTCTAACCTGGTACAGCAGTACTGGTTAAAGAATGAGGGGAGTGAGTCTGAAGGTGACTATTGACGGTGCCGAAGAGAGGAGGAAGAGTGCATACTTGGTGCAACTCTAGAAATAGACCAGGCAGGACCATTTGTAGATGGGAAAATAAATGGGGAGAGTGTTACTTTTTTGGTAGACACAGGAGCAACGAGATCAACTGTCAGGTCAGCAGATATTAGAAATCTTCCTCTCTCGGACGAAGCAATCCAAGTAGTTGGTGTAGCTAATACACAGATTAAGACTCGTTTTACCGAACCAGTAAGGGTAAGAATAGGGAAATTTTCAGACATGCACAGATTCGTAGTCTGTGACACCAGTCCAGTGAACTTGTTAGGTAGGGACCTATTGTGCAAGATGAATTGTACAATTTTCTGTACTCCGGATGGAATAGCTTTTGAGACACCAGATGAGGATGTTTTGTACCGGATGACTCTAGATAATAGAGAGAGTGAGATTGTTGGTACATATGCTGTGTTTAATCCAGATGATTTGCCTCAGGAGTTGAGACACACTTTGAAAACAGCAGTTTGGGATTTTACTGGAGAAGATGTGGGATTGATGAATAATGTGGATCCAGTGAAGATTTCAGTGAAAGAGGGGATTGTTTATCCTAACATCCCACAGTACAGATTGACACCAGAGATAATTGAGGGAATAACTCCTATAATTGACAAGATGATTCAACAGGGTGTTTTGAGAGAGTTACTGAGTAGCCCGTGTAATTCACCGATAATGGGGCTGAAGAAACCTAATAGAAAGTTCAGGATTGTACAGGATCTGAGAAAAGTTAACAAAATTGTGGTGGCATGTTGTCCCATTGTGCCAAATCCGTCAGTGATTTTGTATCAGATTCCTCATGATGCTGAGTGGTACACAGTGATTGATTTGTGTCATGCTTTCTTTTCAATTCCATTGCATCATGATAGCCAGCCGATTTTTGCATTCCGGTTTGGCCAGCGTATTTTAGCATGGTGTCGTATCCCACAGGGGTATACAGAGAGTCCTTCGATTTTCAATCAGTTGTTGAAAAAGTCATTGGAGAGTTTGATCATGCCTGAAAGCTCAGTACTAGTGCAGTATATCGATGACTTACTTGTGGCATCGAAGACACATGAAGCTTGTGAAGTAGATACCATAGCTTTACTGAATCATCTGGCAGATGGAGGGTTAAAAGTATCTCCAGCCAAATTGCAATTTTGCAAGAAAGAGGTGCATTATCTTGGACACAATATTGAAAAGGGTCTGAGAAAGGTGACTGATGATAGGATCAAAATTATCAGAGGAATGAGAGCCCCGATGACCCAGAGAGAAGTGAGGATGTTTCTGGGGATGGTGGGTTATTGTTGTCAGTGGATAAGTAATTTCTCCCTGATAGCGAAGCCACTGATTAAGTTGACCAAAAGTGAGGTGAGAGACCCATTGGAACTGGATGGGAAACAAATGGCAGCATTTGAAGAGTTGAAAAGCAGAATGTGCGAAGCCCCTGCTTTGGGAATGCCAGACTATGAGAAAGAGTTTGAACTGTACTGCAGTGAGAGAAATGGTTGTGCACTTTCAGTGTTAATTCAGAAGCACGGACAACTGAGAAGGCCAATTGCGTACTTCTCATCGACACTTGACCCTGTAGCTGTGGGTTTGCCAGGTTGCCTGAAAGCGGTAGCTGCTACATGCAGAAGCTTGGAACAGAGTGAGGGCATAATAATGGGATATCCTGTAAGGGTATTCGTACCTCATGATGTGGCAATTCTTTTGACAAGAAGCAGGACTCAGTACATGTCACATAGTCGGTTGACTAAATATGAGAAAATCATTCTGGGAGCATCAAATGTGACTCTTGAGAGATGTGTGAATGTGAATCCAGCAACGTTGTTACCGGATGCTGACAATGTGAATGTTGGAGATGATGTTGATCATGATTGTTTGGATGTGCTTGATTACTGCACAAAACCCAGACCAGACATAAGAGATTTGCCATTGCCAGAGAGTGATCATGTGTTGTTTGTGGATGGATCATGTTTGAGAACTGATGATGGTGTGCTGAGTGCAGCATATGCAGTGTGCAAGGTTTCAGAAGTCATGGAAGCTTCGCCTTTGAAAGGAGTAAGATCTGCTCAAGTGGCTGAATTGGTGGCATTGACGAAAGCTTGCAAAATTGGGAAGAATCTGAGAGTGACTGTGATGACTGATAGTCAGTACGGATTTGGGGTCGTTCATGACTTTGGCCAGCTTTGGCTACAGAGAGGTTTCTTGACGTCGAGTGGGACTCCAATAAAGAATGCTGAGGTGATTGGAAAGTTGCTTGAGGCGATACAGCTGCCTAAAGAACTAGCAGTTGTAAAATGTGCTGCTCATGGACAAGGAGATGATTTTGTTACTCTTGGTAATCGTTTTGCCAACGACATAGCACAATATTGTGCTAAGAACAATCATTCGATTAATAGGGCACGAGAAAGGGAAATGTCTTTTTGTTCTGTGATGTTTACTAATGTCCTAGAGACGTGGGATGAAGTGAAACAGTTGCAGGATGAGGCAGGAGATGAGGAAATGAGAGATTGGATCAAGGCAGGTTGTGCCCCAAGAGAAACAGATCATGTTTGGATCTATAGAGATGGTAGACCAGTCATGCCCAACTCAATGCTGTCGACAATGGCAAGAATGTATCATGGCCAAGGACATCTGGGGAGGGACGCAATTATTAGGTCATTTAAGCAAACCTGGTACAATGCGAAATTCAGGTTAATTGCAGAGAGCATCTGTCAGAGATGTTTGATTTGTCAGCAGTTTAATACTGGGAAAAAGACAGTGGTGAGTCTAGGAACAATAGGCAGAGAAGGAGGTTCTTTTACCAGAATGCAAATAGATTTAATTGAAATGCCCCAAGTGAATAAATTGAGGTATGTTCTAGTGGTAGTCTGTTTGTTCTCAAGATGGGTGGAGGCCTATCCGACTAGGAGAAATGATGGGATAACAGTTGCAAAATTACTGTTAAGGGAGTTGATTCCTAGGTACGGGTTCCCAGTGACAATTGAGTCTGATAGAGGTGGACACTTCTATAATGAGCTCATGGGTTTAATTTGTGAAGCATTGAGCATACAGCAGAAGCTACATTGTGCATACAGACCAGAGGCTTCTGGCGTCGTTGAACAGATGAATGGCACAATTAAAAATCGAATTGGTAAGATGTGTTTAGCTACTGGAATGAAATGGCCTGATGTCTTGCCTCTAGTGCTTATGACTATTAGATCTACTCCAGATAGAACCACAGGTTTGAGTCCGCACAAAATCTTAATGGGACGTGCAATGAGACATGCATTCGTGCCTGTCAACAAGTTGATGACAATAACTGATGACATGATTTTGGGTTACTGTAAAGGCCTGGCTGACGCAGTTCATTCTGTGTTTCACCAGGTTGGAGAAGACGCTACCACACTTGAGAAGAAGCAAGCCCATGATCTGAGTCCAGGGGACTGGGTGAGGATTAAGGTGCACAGGAGAAGAAATTGCTTGGTTCCAAGGTGGGGAAGGCCAAGACAAGTTATTCTGACTACGACAACTGCAGTGAAGTGTGCCGGTGTGAAAAACTGGGTGCATGCAAGTCATACTCTGAGAGTTCAAAATCCAAAGGATGGGACTGGTAAGGAGTATTTTGAAGAGTCAGATTCCAGTGATGATGCAGAAACTGAACAAGTGAGAAGGAGAAAGGATCCAAAAAGGGGTGAAGGAGAAAGAGAGTCAGGTGATTCTTTTCCTTTTCCAAGAGAGGCTTCAAGAGAAACATTGGGAGTCTCAGAGGAAAGATCAGATTCTGTAAGAGTGCCTGAAGTTCCAACAAGCAGTAGAAGAGAAAAGAGCAATTCCACAGAAACTACACCTGAATCGGATGAAGAGGTTGAAAATCCACTTGAGATTACACCTGAAGAAGCAGGGTCAGAAGAAGATAGAGAGGGACAGATTGCGGAAGACCCCCGAGGAGGTGTAGGGAACATTCCTGATAAGCTAGGTGAAGGGACAAGTAGACAGCAAGAAGACTGCGTGTCGGAGACCCGAGGAGGGACAGAATTAGGGAAATCTCAATCGGTGGTGGAAAAGACTGTGGAACGAAAGAAAATTGTTGAAGAACAAGAGGCAAATGAAACAGAATCAGATGAGAGTGAAAATGAGAAATCAGAGGGTCGAATTCTGAGAAAAAGAACTTGGATTGGAGAAAGAAATAATAAAGAAGTGAGACCGAAGAGGGTTGTAAGAGGAGATCTTTGGCCTAACAGAATAAAGAGATTGAGGTACAGACTGACCCGAGCAAATTCATCGAAAGCTTAACAGGTGAACGAGGTGTCAAGTCAGAATCAAACAAAAGGTGAAAAACAAAAGGTAACAAAAGAACCAGAGGAGATCAAGAGAATCAGAAAACCTAACCAGAAGTATAGGTCACCGGAATGGACGTACGTGGCACTGTCTGAAGGTGAAGAGGCAGAAAGTCAGGGAAATCCAGAGGGGGCCGTACGAGAAGTGGTTGAGGAGAAAACTGTTGGAATCCTGAAAGTTATCCTGACTGACGTTGGAGAAGAGTCGGATGCACAGGATGTTGTTGATGATCTGATACAATTTGATGTTGCTGAAGAAGTGAAAAGTGATGAAAATCCAAATTGAGTGAATTAAAGGAGTCACTTGGAGAAAAGTGAAAAGAAGAAAAAACGGAATTAGCTGTGTGAAATAATCTAGTGTTCCAGGGCCTCATGTAGGTAGCATACCAGTTACCACTTCTAAAATACCGAACGTTACCGAATCGGTATTTAAGAAGTGGTAACTCGTATGTAGGTAATGAGTCGGTAATTTTTACCGATTCGTTACAATTCGGTAATTACCGAATCGGTATTTACCGATTCGGTAATGAGGCATACCTTCCCATTGAGGGGAAGGTATGCCTCATTACCGAATCGGTAAATACCGATTCGGTAATGGTGGAGAACATGCAAGGGTGGCAGGGTGTCACATTGACACCCTGTTGCACCCCTGATTCGGCCATGTGTGCATATGTGGCACACATACATGCCCTAAGGGCATGTATGTCTGCCACATTGCACACTGCTAAGCGCTGAAAAATGCCTATACACATCCATTAATTATTTACCACCAACTATTAGTTGGTGGTAAATACCGACTCCTAAACACACCCACACACTCCCCCTACATCTCATTTTTGGATTCGGAATTTACCGAATCGGTAAAATTACCGAATCGGAAAAGTTACCGATTCGGTAACATTACCGATTCGGTATTATTACCGATTCGGTAATTTTACCGATTCGGTAAATTCCGAATCCAAAAATTGTCCCCCTACATACCAATAGCCAAAATACCGGTCGGTAACGGTATAATTACCGAAAATCGGCCGTTACCGACCGGTATTTGGCTACCTACATGAGGCCCCTAGTGTTTAAGTAGTGGAGTAGAAGGGGCTAAGTCAAAAGACACTGCCAAAGTAGTAAAATGGCTAACACAGAGAATAATCAAAGTAGATGTGCCTTTTTGAAAAGATGGTGTAGAATGTGCTGCTGCTGTACTGGATTATTAATGCTATTATGGGGTGTATTAGCTTTACTAGTTACCTTTAGGGTTACAATAGATACTTTTGGAATACAACTGAGAATGTGACTAATATAGAGAAGAATTCACAAAAAGTAGTTCCAACTAGAATTAGTAACATTTACATACATAAAGATAGGTCAATTAATGATTTTTCTAGCAATGTTTTTTCAAAATTGTTGTATGAATACGTAAAGACAATGGAAGTTAGGGATTGCTACGTTTGTATGCAATTACCTGCATCCGTTTCAGAGGGTGTTACTTATCGTCATTTACCAGCTACGTATGGAATTTCATGTAGTGTGCTAAGTAGTGTTTTTTATTTGTTAGGGAAAATAGATTATGAGATGTCTAACAACGATAACATTTTTGGGCAATTGCATATGAACAAAAAGCTGAATCCAGCTAAAGAAGCTAACATTTTTGGTGAGATTTTTATTGAGAAAGAGGAATTAATATTAGATTACATTTTTAGAAACAATTTAACTTGCAGTCTGAAAGAAGAGGAGAAGGCTTTCCTAAACATGGTAGAGGAAAGAAGAATGAGCATGCATGAGAAGGCAGGGAAATATAAAGTGAGTGAGACAATTTGGGACATTGAGATGGGAAAGGAATTGAGGAATGGGGCCAGTCCAACTTTGGCTTTAGATGCACCACAGAAGGGTAAACTATGTATTACCAGAAAGAAATCCCAATATGATATATATTTTGTTGGGACTAGTGAGTGTCATGATACATACTTCATTGCGACAGGATGGGGTTTTAAAGGTGGAGAAGATCCAGTTTTCCCAGGAGTGTATTATGTTTGTGGGAACAAGGCTTATTACAAGTTGCCTGACCATTGGTATTTCACGTGTTATGTGGGCCTGGTCTTTCCAAAGATTTTTCATATAGATAGAATAGAAGATGTAGAACACATTAATTTACTAACACGTTTTAAGAGAGAAACTTGGTCAGAAATCGTAGGTGACATTTTTGGTGCTTTAATTCCAGCAGTGGGAATTTCTTTAAATGCATATGGGATTCGGAAACTGTCAACAGTGGTGGATCGCTTATCGACAAGTGCCGCTGGAGGGTTTCTTTTGGTAAATATGGAAATGATTGTCGTACGTGCCATGTCTATGCAAAATCGACTTGCCCTTGATATTCTGTTAGCCAAAGAGGGTGGAGTCTGCGGAATGCTGAAAGTTCAACATTGTTGCACTTACATTCCTGACGAAAGCAAAGATCTAAAGGTCTATATCAAAAATATTACTGATTTACATGAAGAATTAGTACCACTAGAAGCTGAAAGTGTCTGGACTAAAATAGCTAATAAGATAGTTGCTGTTAAGAGTTTTATTGCTAAGATAGGTAGTACCATTATTGGTAAAATATTGTTTCCTTTGACATGTGTAATTGTTGATTTATTGATACCAAGAATGGGGTGTATGTGTTTGCAAAAACAGGGTAGGGAAAAAGAGAATAATCAGAAGAAATGCTGAAAAGAAACAAAAGAGGTCCAGGAGAGACCCACAAGAAATAGAATTAGAAGAATTGAGGGAGAGTGTGTACTTGGAATCAAAGAGGGATGATGTGAGAGAGTCTGGTGTTTAATGTTGTGTCATAAAAGACATTTTCAATTTCTCCTAAAAATTTGGGACTACATTTTTCCTTTTGGGTTGGTTTTTGTGGTGATAAGATATCACCAAAGAGGGGATTGCTGGAGCAGAGTTTTCTGTTGAAAATTTATCGAGTTTTAAGCTCCAGTTTTGTCTATATGTTATGACTAAAATTACTGATTTTAAATTACTAATTATTAGTTTTGTTAAAGGTTTTGACTAACCAACATTACTAATGAGAAAAGACTACACGTGGGAATGCATATATGTTGCTTAATAATAAATGTGCGGTTTAACTAAATAAGTATCGTAAAAGTGCTATTTGTTTTGTGTTTGTGCATTTAAAATAACGTGTGCTAATGCTTTATTGTGTTGTAGAAGGCTAGATAATTACATACACATAAGGGTATTAGTGGGGTTTAACACTGTACAATCATTATGATGTGGTAACGTTGTTTTGTGTTTCTTTTAATTAAGATGGTCCGTTTTGGCCTAAAACAAGATGGCTGCCATTTACAGCCTGCGCTCGAGTGATCGAATTTTGTCGAGAGGCTTTGCTGAACATGGTCGAGAGTCACCTGACCACAGCTTCTGCCTGGGTAGAAAGTTTTCCGTGAGGACAGCAGCTCTGGGAATGATTCCAACTGTCCTTGGAAAAGGATAAAGCCACAATGAACCATGACCAGTCTGCGGTGGCTCTGCAAAGATATCAAGGAAGAGCATTTCTTGAAAGTAACATTTGCAAACTCGAGTTTCCTTCTTCCGTGTTTTTATTTTTGTGATTTTTCCTGAGCGGAGGTTTTCTAAATGTAACCGAGTGACATCCTTTCCTGCTCGCTCTGCTCAGCGGCTCAACGGATATTCAACATTTGTTTGTAACTTTTTATTTGTAATTTTCCCTATAAATATTTTAGACTAGAGAGGGTCCGTGTTCTTTCCTTTGTGCTCATTACATTCATCGCATCTGTCCTGACCCATTTAACTAGAATAGGTAACTATGAGAATAACAATTTTGCTAATGATTGACTTTCCATTTGAATTAATTTTGATAAACAAGCATTTGTTTGAATTCTAGTGTCGGGTGTTTATTCCTTGTCATTTATTGAATTTCAAATGTATTTCCTATGTTTAAAATCATGACTCAGGACAGTAACTTATGGTCGCATTGACCTCATTGTAGATGCAGATCGGTTTAGGTTTTCTCTCCTATATTCAGTGTGGATAGAGTAATGGTGTGAACTTAGTGTGATGGGCCCTAGCGTATGATGTGTGATTGTGCGTGTGACTGTAGTTTTACTCTGTCCGTGGAAGCAGGGAGAATTTATATGCGCCGATTACGGAGTGGTCTTCTGGTCACAGGGATGGATCATATCAGTGTTTTATCTAGGGATTTATGGGCACCGCCAATTTTCTGAAACCCTGTCTCTCCTGGTGTGTGTGGGGGCGCCATCGGTGCGGGCTGCTTTTCGACCTGCATGTGTGTAGGACATTGCGAGGAGGGGGCGTGTCATTGTTAAGTGTTGTTGGGGGTTGCAACGTGCCCCGAGGTAATGTGTATGTATGCTTCTCCATTCCGGGCATGTGTTGTGCAATGTGCCTCTTTCCTGCGACACCAGATATCTCAATTCCACCCTTTCTTTAGCGACTTTTTTTGGGCTCTTTTTGTTGGCTTTTGTGTGCTTTCCTAGATTTTGCTTGATCTGCTATCTCACTTATCATGAGGTAGAGGTGGTCGGAAAGTTGTTCCATGGCCCCCATGTACCCCTGGCCATGCTGTTTTGCGGTGTCCGAGGTCGGGTCTTACAGCTTTCTCTGGATGGTGTATGTAGGGCCTGGGTCATCGGTTAATTGTTAGGCCTGATACAGGGTAATCACATTCTGCTTTCTCCTTCTCGCCTGGATCTGTGATGAACTTTGCAGACCCCTCTCCCCCAGACATCCCCGTCCCTTGAACAGCGTCTTTTCAGTGCTTTTGGATCTGTGGTTCCTGGCTTGTAGCTGAGGACTTCTAACTAGAAGGCAGAGGGTATGGGTAGATAATACCTCACTGTAGGAATCTGGCTCTGTATAGACTATACCAAAGTGAGGTATAGTGTGCACAGAGTCCAGTGGATCCCCAGAGGCTTGAGTAGATAATACCTCACTGTAGGAAGCTGGCTCTGTATAGACTATACCAAAGTGAGGTATAGTGTGCACAGAGTCCAGTGGATCCCCAGAGGCTTGAGTAGATAATACCTCACTGTAGGAAGCTGGCTCTGTATAGACTATACCAAAGTGAGGTATAGTGTGCACAGAGTCCAGTGGATCCCCAGAGGCTTGAGTAGATAATACCTCACTGTAGGAAGCTGGCTCTGTATATACTATACCACAGTAAGGTATAGTGTGCACAGAGTCCAGTGGATCCCAGAGGCTTACAGAGGCTTGAGTAGATAACACCTCACTGTAGAAAGCCGGCTCTGTATATACTATACCAAAGTGAGGTATAGTGTGCACAGAGTCCTGTGGAACCCAAAAGGCAGGCCGAGGTAAAGTAGATAGCACCTCACTCTCTATTTGTGGTAGTGTGGTCGAGCAGTAAGGCAGTATCAGAGGACAGTGTTAAGCATTTGTTGTACACACTCAATCAGCAAATGAATTCATACACTCAAAGTATTTTTTTTATTTCCACAATTAATTAGAATTGTTGCAATTCATACAAAACAAGGTTAAAACACTGTCCATATTATACTTTTTTTTTTTTAAAAGGTATTTGTGAGAGCAAAGTGGTTCATAGCTGGAAGGGCAAAGGCTCAAGGTGATCGTCTTCTGTTAACAGGAAATTAATCTCTGTCATGAATTTTACAAAACGGGCGGCCGTCTGAGCTGAGTGGCACCTCATACACTCCTCTAGAGCTTCTTGGCATGTCCGGACATTCAGGATCCGCCAAATTAGACACAAAAAAAAAGTTCGTAAAGGGAGTAAGGTTCTGCAGATGCACAGGATGTGGATTTCTTCCCCGCTCTTGCAGAATCGGCACTGTGTGGACACATCGTCCTTGAATCTCCGGCCCTACTTATACGCCCTCAGTGGGATTAGTCCAAAACGTAGTCTCATTAGACGGTGTTTCACTCGTGGTTTCATGGATGACGACAAATAGTGTGGTGGAGTTTTAGGGCCACAGAGTTTTGAGGCCCAGATGCCATGGGGGAGAGATTCTTCACGGTTAGGGCATCATGTTTGAGTGATGAGATCTTTGCTTGTTTGGTCAGGATTTTTGTGATCAGCCCTATGGGCAGCAACTTGTCCATATGTCTTGAGCTTCTAGTGCATCCAGGCAGGATGTTAAAAATTGGTTCCAGGGAGTGCTAGGGTTATTTAAAAGAAACCATATGCAGCTCTTTAGTGTAAGATCACAAGCCTTTTTGTTTTTTAAACAATAGGCAATGAATCTTGCTTTCATTACCCAATGTTGGGATGACAAAGAGAACTCCATGCGGATATGGGCATGAGAGGTCGAGTTGGTGTAAAATTCAAGTAAAAAAAAAGATGAGGAGTTTATTCCAGTAAAGTGATCCCATCCATCCAGAAGGAGATGTCAGCTGCAACTGACAGTAAGCTGCAGAAGCATCACCACACAGGTTCTGTCACCATGGTGCACTTTAAGCATAAGCAAGTTGTCAGTAATGATAATCAAATATGTGAATTAAGTAACTTAAGCATATTACTGCTGGGTAGGTGGAACACTCTGCGATACAGCCTTACCATATACTCTTAAGTGCATTATAACCTCGCGGTAAATGCTAACTTTGGGATGGCTGCACGGAAACATGTCGTGTTTGCTGTCAAACGCTTTGGAATACTACCCCCCCCCCCCACCAGTTCTGGCGGTGGGGGTGGGGGTAGCATTCCACCCTTCTAGAGGGAGAGACATGTTCACACTGGCTAAACCCAGTTAAATCTTTCCAAAGCCCTGGCATCATAAAATGGATGCCACTGCCACAGACACAGGTCTGGCCTCCTGCTGTTGAGGAAAACTCCGGAAGGGGAGGCCTGGACAATAGGTTTCCTGTCACAGGGAGGTGTAACCACCTCCCCAGACAGGCAGATGTGTATTGGGGCTGGGTGGGTGCATTCAGAGAATGCTTTTGAGACATTGCCTGGGGCACACAAGGTGTCCCTGTGCATAGCCCAGTTCAAACCGGTTGCAGGGGCACTCAGCTCCTGCTCTGGCGCGAAACTGGACCAAGGGGAAGGGGTGTAACCACCCCACCCCAGGCCCACCCATAGGTGGGGCCTTAGAGTTAGTCCATCCCCTAAACTTAGTGTAAGCATAGGGATCCAGTCCCTAGGACTTTAGATTACCCTGGACGAACCTCTGTAACATATATCCTGGACCTTCGACTTTCTATCACGACTAGAAGACGGAAGAAATCTCCCTTGTGTTCAAGGAGTGACTCTCCTGCTTGGCAGGCACCAAAGAAGCAACTGACCGATCTGCAATTCTGAAGCTCCCGCTGGACGCCGAAGTCTTTGCATCCCCAGAGGTGGATTTCCAGACTTCCCCGAGGCTACCCTGAGTCCACAGCAAAGCTGAGGCCCGTAGCTATCGTGGGTAACATGGAACCGTGACCCCTGGACACCGTAAACTATTACAGCAGCAACACTACCTTCCTGGTCATCCTCGAAGTTGTGCTTTGGGCTCCGAGTTGCCCAAGCCTTGAGCACCTCCTGCACCGAAGATTATTGGCCTCCACTCCATGAGTGACCCGTGGGCCAGCTTCAAGTGCGACCTCTCGAGGCTCCTTCGCGATCAATAGCCCATTGGCTAGCAGGTCCCCACGAAGGCAACTCCACTTCTGTTTGGGCTTTCCTGGTTGCTCCAGACTTGCTCTTACTTACCTTCGCTGAGTGAGTCCATCAGACCTTGCTGGTCTGCACCGCAGTCCTTCTCTGCATTCCTGTGACTTGCCGTTGCTAAGGCTTGTTGGGTCCTTTCCGGTCGCCACACAGCAGCACTCGACAGACTCCGTGGGACAGCATATATCAGGCCACCTTCTTCCTGGTCTAAAAGAGTTCTAAAGTCCTGGGGTCTGGGCCCCAATATTTATACCACATTTCCCTTTGTTCTCTTGTGGCAGAGAGTGCCTGTGCTCAGTCCAAGCCAGTTCTCCTCTCTGGTCCATCTTCCTGGCAGAAGGTGGAGACAGCATTGTCCAAGGCAGACCAGTCCTACTCCAGTGCAAGGAAATCTCCTCCCACTACTCTAAATGCAGCCCAGGTCTATTCAGCCCAGCCCTGACTCCTCCAGGAAAGGCAGGACACACCTAAACCCCCCCCCCCAATGGCTGTAACCAGTGAATGCGCATCCCCAGCCCCTGTCACTCCAAAGCCAGACAGTCAATCTACAAGCCAGCAGAGGCACACAGAATGACTAAGCAAGAAAATACCCACTTTCTAAGACTGGTACTTTCAAACACACAACATAAAAATCACCTTTACTAAATGATGCATTTTTACATTCTGAGTTCAGGCATACTAAACTCCATTTCCATATCTTGTCCCAGTGAGAAGTTATACTTGTAAGATGTTACAAAGTATCTCCTATTCTATCCGACAGATGGTCTTTCAATAGTAAAAAACAAATGACACTATTTCTCTATCAGGACATATCACGCACACCAGTACATGTCTTACCTTTCACATACACTGTACCCTGCCCATAAAGGTACCTTGGGCCTACCTTAGGTGTGACTTACAGGTAATAACAGGGAAGATTAGGGCTTGGCTTGTGGGTGCACTTGCCAATTCGACATGGCAGCAAAGCCTGCGCGAAGACACTGCAGTGGCAGTTCTGAGATACCTTTACAGGGCTACTTCTGTGGGGGCAAAATCCGTGCTGCAAGCCCACTAGCAGCATTTGATTTACAGGCCCTGGCACTCTCAGTGCACCATACTAGGGACTTACCAGTAAATCAAACAAGTCAATCATGGAAACACCAACACATAACATAATTTACAGATGGAGCACTTGCACTTTAACACTGAACAGCAGTGAGAAAGTGTGCAGAGACACCAAACCAGCAAAACCAGAGTCAAAACCAGGGGGTCAGAAAGCAAAAAGACAGGGAAACATGCCAAAAGATGTCAGGTCTAACAGTCCTTCTTCGGTTTTGGCGCAGTTAACTTTTTTTGGGACACGGATGAATGGGTGGTATTAACTCTGTAGGCTTATCTTACTGCTTGTTTGGACTCAGTGTTTGTGCAAAGTCATTACCTCCCCAGACAGTTGCCCTTTCCCTACCGAGGCTGCAGTCCCAGTCCCTGCTGGGCTGAGTTCCCCCATGTGGTTGTTGTTGCCACATGTTTGTCCAACTACCTGCTCCCTGCTGTGATGGTGCAGCAGCTGACTGACCTCCCTGCGGCTGAATGTAAGGTGTATTTGAGTCTCCCCGAGTTTGGATTTGTGGATGAGGATTTTGTGGTGGCTGGCCCTGGTCCATCAATCTCTGTTCATGGTATGCTTTGAGCCGGCATCTGTCTGCCAGGTGGCCCATCCTATGGCAATAGTAACATTCCCTTGGGTCTGGTTGCTGCCAACCTCCCTCGTTCGCTAGGTTTAAACCCTCTGGGCCCGATTCACAAAAGTAATCTGAGACAAAATCCTAACTTTACAACTTTCGGTATTCACAAAAGGCATTTAGGAGTAGTAAAGTAAGGATTTTGTCTTAAGTTTGACTTACTTTCAAATGGTGTGCCAGTTTTATCTCACTTTTTCACTATTACTATACTCCTTGGTGCTGCGTATCTCACCCAACCTAGGAATACAACATCCCTGGGCTTCTCCCTCTCAGATATGGGGTTGTAACCCGTGGCAGGACTAGGTTTTCCCATCACGAGTAGAATCTCAATGATGACGCATGCCACCTATGGTGGGTGAGGGATTTCATCCTAATAAAGAGACACCCCAAGGGACACAAAAGGCTCACTTTGGATGTTCTCTCTCTTCTTAGTTTTCATTTTAGACCCGAGGCTTCTATATTGTGTTCTATATTGTGTTTTTGTTAGAAGATTGGGGCGCAAACCCTGGCAGGTCTTAAAACCTTCTCCTCAGACCCTCTCCTCCATTTTGTGTGTATATAGAGAAAAAATTATGACTTTGTGAAAAAAAAATCCCTTAGCCCACGCCTAACACATGTTATCTTGCGACCAGGGGAAGCTTTGCGCGGTACACAGGACTAAGTAAGCCTAATAGTCTGTCAATATCTGCTCCAGGACAAAGATAATAATTGTGAGAAGGTGGCCTGATATATGCTGTCCACTAATTCTAGTGGGCACCTTGTATCAGTCCAAACTAGGGGTGGGCGTAATTTGCGAAATTAACTTTCACAAACTATCGCGAAAATGCTAAAAATCTCCGCAAACACGCCGGAAATATTGCGAAGACGCAGACGTTTTTTTCCCGCTTGTTCGCGGTATTTTTTGCGTGATCGCAGGTCGCCAACTTACCCATGCGGTTGCTCACGGGCGCGGCCATCTTGTTTTCACTTGTCCTGACCTCTCGCGATGCTTACTTCGTGTTCCGGGTCGCGCGAGGCATGTTCGCGCCCGCTCGCGGTCGATAATTCCTGTTCGCGACCGCTTTTACTTGATTGCGTTGCTTTTTGCTTGCTCGGGAGAAAATATCGTGCAAACTTACGCACGTGGTCGCAATGGGCGCGGCCATCTTGTTTTTCACTCTATTGCATGGTTCTGGGGCCTGATTTTGAATCCTCCCAAAATCTTTTCAATCCTTTGTTTATAGCCACTTTTTTTGGATCTTTATTACTTATTATTTCTCTAACTATTTTCCTGCCTCTATATTTTTGGTTTTTGTCTACTTTTTTTTTTTGTTTTTTAGCTACTTTTTCTCTTTCTATTGCCTGCTATTTATTTCCTTTACTCCTTTATTTATTTTACCTTTTCTTTCCCGCCCCGTCCCCAGAACCATGTCCAAGGGTAGGGCTGTTCGCCGGCGCAGCCAGAGCCGCGACCGCCTTCCTTGCGGAAGGCGGCACCCACAAGGGGTGCAGGCACGGGCCTTATTTGGGGAGGTGGAGTTGGCTGCACTAAGTTTCTTTGTGCACCTCCGGGAGCGTCGGAAGCGGTGGGGGAAGGTGCGCCGGGCAGTGTCACGCTTCTCTGGTGTTCGGCGCACCCAGGCGCAGCTGACGCACCGGTGGTCCGACATCTTGGACCGTGAGCAGGACCTGCTGGACCTGCTGGGAGTGGAGGTCCCGGGGCTTGGTGAGTACCTATTTAATTATTACTACTTTGTGCCTGTTCTTCTGCTCTGTGTTATATATTGTGAATATCTTTTTTTTCTTCCAACCAGCTAGAATGTTGCTGCTTACATTTCAGGTTAATTACGTTTAAAAGTCTGTGATTTTTTTGACACAGGTGCTCTTCTGCGCTACTACTAATCTTACTTGTTTGCAGCTTTGCGTTTGCGCTTGCTTAGCGTGATTCTTTACGAGTTTATTTTAGAGAAATTAAGTTACGTAATGCTACAGTGACTCTAGTCCACTCCTTACTTTGTCCTGTCACTAATAGATAGGGGCGGATTGATACTTCGGTTTAGGTACTTTGTACGAGCTTCTGATTTGTTAGTGGTATGCGTGATGCCCCCTCACTCATTTACGTGACGTGCTGGTAGTACGGCTGTCTGTATTAGAACCTTTTCTAGTTTGTTCAATGAGTGGTGGTAGGCTTAGCAGTTACTTAGCACTAGCAGATCAGCATCAATTAATCAAACCCAAATTTGGTGTATACAAAACATGTAGTCATGTTCATGTGTCCTCCATGATTTGACCATATGCATTGTTGAGGAATACAGTGGAAATGCATACTTAATGTACAATTGGCATGCCTGGAATAGGTGGGCTAGGTTGGGTGGTACGCTGTACTTAGGCTTAGTTGTAACTTGGTATTCTGGAATCAGAATGGAAGACTGGATTACTGTTGATAAATAGTAACTGAAGTAGTCGAACTGTGAATCCCCCGATATTACTTGTTGACCAGATGAGATCGGTCAATTTAGTTATTGCAATTGTTGTTTACATAAGTGTTTTTTGACCGTTGTTGAAAAATATTGTATTTGTTTGACACCATCCATCAATGTTTGTATCTTTCTTATATCTTTCCTGTTCGTCAGCACCCAGGGGCAGACCGACAGGGACTGGGCAGTCGGCGGGACAGAAAGAACACCAGGAGGACACCGCTGAGGGCTCCTCTGCTGGCCCCAGTAAGTCTTCTTGTTTTTAATAATATTTCTTATTCCATAACTTGTACTGCCCCATATTTTCCCCGAACTATTGTTTGTTAACAAATACTATTTTTTTACCACCAATTATCCTTCGATCTGTACGGTTTCAAAAATCTTATCCCTGCCTCCGCTATGATGACTCTGAGTACTACTACTACTACATACTATCAGTCTGTCTGTACTGTAGTAGCTAGTCTTGCCCAGTTGGCCAGTGCCACTCTTTGTGAAAGGTTGTAATATAAAACTCATATTCACCAGTAGCTCGAGCCAGTGAGTCCAATCCGTTGGGTCGTCGTCTTGTACTACTTTTACTCTTATAGATCTTGAGGCTTTGAAAATTCACAGCAACAGCCCTACCGAATTTATTACTATTTTGATATGATACCCTATAGGACATACTACTGTTGTAGGGTCTTGCACATACACAGACATTTGCACCAGAAAATAGGATGTTGGTGATGGTAGGTTGTACCTTCCTTGCACACCTCAATCAGAAATTCCGCACCCACCACAATTCCACTGCTTGACTATAGTACTGTCTTGTCATAACTATTAGGTTTCAGAACCCTCCCCCTAAGATACCCAACAAGTAGACAACCCAGAACATAACACTCCCAACCTCTCAGTCGTGGAAGAAATTCACATGCACACCCTTACTTTAATTTGCTCACTCGTGTAAGTTAGTCCACACCAAATACCACCAAGTCTATGTAAGTTCAAAATGTTTATTTCAATTTGAGAAGGTCTGTACACTGTTTTCTTATAAATGCAGCACCAACCGGAAAATCAATAACATTAAAACAATATACATTGTTACACTTATACAGTTGGGAATTAAATCATGATAACTGAACAGTGGTGGAAGGCAGCACCACCATCCCATAGCAATTTAGTTTATATAAATTTATAAATGAAGATGTGAGTGAAGGGACCCCTCACCTTAGAAGAACCTAGTACTGGTAGTTGTTGCATCATTCAGAAGCTCTGGTTCGTAGAAGGGAATCTCGCGTCTGTAATGCGAAAAATGAAATGGTGTGCGTTAGTATATTGCAACTTGCAAGCATTTCTCAGCCGTGCCAAAAAGTGTAGCATTTATGGATAAGCAATATGGACTAACAGTAACAGTAGTACACCAGTACTTCCTAAAAAAGTGGCTTGTTAATGTTTGTGGACCGCTTGTACGCAGCGCGTAGACTAGACAATAGCAGTGTGATGCAGGTCATGTGGGCTCAAAGGTGTCTTAAGAAGCTGCAAGGTAAAGGTAACGTCACATGTGCAAAAATAAAAGCCACAAAGGTAAAATGGTAGCATGGCTAGGGCTAATTAAGCAAAGGCTACAATGATCATATATAACTATTAATGTCTACTCTACTACTACCTGATTTGTACTAGTGATGTATGTTAGTATTAACACATTTTTAAACCTTGCTACTGATCAATAGGGGGGAGGTGTATATGACGCCTAATAAATGTGTAATGTTTTCTAGGCGCACTACCGACCACCATTGCCGGGGCCAGCGAAGGCGACACGGAGGGCGAGGATGGGGCAGTTGCTGCAGATAGCAACGGAGCGGTAGGGGGAGTGGCAGCACCAGTGGCAGGCGGTGGTAAGTTAGATTCATAATCCTTAACTATTGTTGAACTTGACAGTACACTCACTGCAAGGGTGTACTGTATGTATATGTATACTGTACTGTTGAGACTTAGGGCCCCATTAGGATGGCGGGCGTATTGCCCCCGCTGGGCCAGCGGTATTCACCGCCGACACCACAGGGGCAAACCTCCCGCCATCCCTGTAGAAAAGAGTCAGACCCCCCATATGTCGACCAGGCGGAAATGGGTTCAATATGGCGGTGGTGTCTCTCTGAACACACCGCCAGCCATATAATCTGCATTTTGGAATGCCTTTGTGTGGCAGCATTGCCGTCCGCCACCAAAAGGCATGCAGACATTGCAGAGTATGCTTGGGGGCCCCCATGGAGGGTACCTACCTATGCTATGGTACCCCCCTGCCTTTCAAAGCAAAACGTGACAGGCTCCGTGCGGGGCCCATCATGTTGTGCTTGGAAAAGCAGCACAACATGTATTTTTAGCATTGCTTTCGGCACCGCCAACCAGAATGTAAAAAAAACAGGATGCGCCCGCCACTGTGCCGGGCGCATCATCCTAATTAATTGTCCCCACGGGACCCCCACCCTTTTTAGCGTGAGGATGGCGGGCAGATAAAGTCCGCCCGCCATCCGATGTCGTAAGTAAGTATGAGTTGTTGGGGACGTTTGAAGAGTGAACTAGAAGACTAGAATCCCTTTAATTTGCATAGGAGCGGGAGTATTGAGTAACCAATGGCCTCATCTATCTGATTTCAACTCCGCTTTGAAAGTTTTATGGAGAAGAGCACCTGGTGCACTGTGCAACTAAAAAGTGAAAGACGGCTGGAAGGAAGAAGGACGGGCGAGATTTAAAATGTTATGTACTACTGTGCTTTATAGTGCTACTCTACCATGCCACTATGTGTATAAATAATTAACTTGTCTTACTGTTTTTCTAAGAGTATATTTTACAATTGTCTTGTTTTTTTCTTTTTGATACACAGATACTCCTAAACTAAACCGCAAGGAGTTGGCCGCCAAGGCACGGCGCCGGAAGCTGGAGGCAATCCAGCGGGAATACCGGCAGCTGGTGGTCTTAGCCGAGGAGGAGACTGCGGATGCAATTGTTGAAGCCTCCTCCCGTGGCCCGGGCCCCATCCACCGCCCTCCAGCGGTACGGCGCCACCGTCTGGCGGCTGCCCGCCACCACCGTTCCATCTCCGGTGCCCCCCCCACTGTGGCTGCAACTGCCGCACCCTTAGACGCCGCATCGCCCGTTTAGAGGGCGAGATGCGCCAGATGCGTGTCCTCCTTGAGTCCCGTCCCACCACTTATTCCCTGTCATCCTGTTCTGCCCCCTTTTTAATTCTTGTTTGGGTGGGTGGGTGGGAACTTGTTTGGGTGTTACGGACTTCTATGGACATTGGTTGGCGTTAGGGAGGGGGGTGGGTCAGCTTTTGTGAGTTTAGTTTATTTATTAGGGTAAATTAAATATATTTTTCTATGTTACATGCAATGTTGTTAATGTTTTGTAGGTGGGGTAACTGTTTTACATCACACTGTTTCCTTGCTGGTTCATGGCCGCCCATAGCCTGTGTTTGATTTCAATAATTGGCTGACTGCATAAGACACAGATAGATGTGACACACCTCACTCATTGACTGGTCCTTCTAGTACTTTCAGTCTGTCCTCTAGTCTATGCATTCTTTGTACTGGTGTGTGAAAATGAAATCATTGACAACATGTCCATTATTAATTCTGCCTCCCCCAAACTTGTCTCTTACCGGTGCTTGATGTTTATGTTCAACTGTGGCACAGCACTGGCTGCATGGTGAAGATGGTTTCCTTTTTCATACATGCCATGATTGGGGTGGTGGTGGTGGTGGTGGTAGTATAGTAGTAGTAGTAGACACTGGCAGGGCGGCAGCATTTTCAAAAAAAGAGAAGGAGACATTCAATCGCCTTTGAGAGACTGTTAGGAGTAGTTGAATGAGGTACAGTACAGAACTTACCGAGCAACAATAATATGCTCAAATATTTGACAAAAAAACAGAATGGTGGTTAGGAGGATAGCCTACTAGACAGAGTTACAAACTATAGTTGTGTCGAGTCACTTGACTAGGCCTACAGCCTAACAGTTAGTGCTGTATATGAGAAATGACAAGAAACAAATCCAATCAATGCCGGCAATTCATGCTGAGGTATATGTTCCTTTGTTAAAAAAAATAACCTCTGAAATATCCTACTCATGGGTGGCCAAGCAGAAGAAGATCATCGCTCTGCCTTGAAATTGAAGTAGTGTTGCTTTCACCACATCCGCCCCAGCAAGTGTGTGATTAAGTATTGGTGTACATTTAATTTAGTTACACCTCGACAATAAGTCACACAGCCCGGGGGAAGAGGGTTAGGGCTTGTTGAATGGATGGGAAGGGGGTTTTTGGGAAAGGTTTGACATAGAAAAACAGTATGCATACATAGACAAACAAACGACAATCATTGAAGACTACCATATCCATATGTTAAGGGAGAAAATGGCAAAGCATGCATGATGATGAGAGACCCGTATTACATACACTTCTAGTTCTTGTTCTGTTGTTCCGGCCTTAATACTTTAACAGATCGCAAATAGAAATTTTAAATATTGGTAGGGAAGAAACGTAAACACAGAGCAAACCTAATGATGATTGATAATAACAACTCCAAGAACACACTGTTGTAAAGATTGTATACAAGATATTAATCAAATTATTTAAAAGAAGATAAAAGTGGATACTGTTACTGTCTTATCCTGGTCAAAAATGTGGACTGGATTTTTGCATCTCGGCATTCCTCTTGCTCCTCTCGTCCATCAATCTTGGGTGTGTCGCCTCGCCACTCGCCACTGCCCGGCTGGAAAAAAAAAGGTGATTGATTAGTAAGGTAATTAATATGCATTGTAATGTTTTACAAAGTTTCGGGCAAGGCCCGGCCTGTAATTGTAGATTGAAAACAAAAGGGGATATTGAGAAAGAAAGTTAAAACAAATGCACAAGTGATGGTGTAGTGGAACAAGAACACTTTCCGAGGTGGCATCTATGCATCATCTCTACTCTAGTCTGTTTCCAGCATTGACCTTCAACAGTAACAGGAGAGAGCAGGCCCACAGTGCTTAGCATTAGCACATCCTACGTTAACACTTAAATTTCTCTCAAAGAGTTGGACAAACGCAAAGCACATTATCCATTCCAAACATAGCATTTTACAATTTAAGTTAGTAAAATCAATGCACTGCAGTCATCCCACCGCTGGACTCTATTCAACTTCTACACAGACATTTAGGTCTGCTGTGGTTGTTGTTGTTGAAGTGTTTACCTTTTGGCTTTTCCGTTTTATGACACTCATCATGAAACGTCCTCCTGAGTCCTGACTTAATCATCATCATCTCTGATACTTTTACTGACTGACTGTGAAGATAGGCCTGCAGTATAAGTAAAATTTTTATGACACAACAAGAGTAGAAATATACATATTACTGACTTGAGTCATTCTTTATTGTGTACAGAAAGATAGATTACTAGTACACTTTGATATCACTTTGTGCACAACAAACAAACAATACAAACACAAACACCAATAGTTTAGAGTCAGGTGTCCAATGCATGCCATTAATTGTCATCATTACCTGTTCCTTCTCATCTTAACCCCTTCCCTGCTCATGACGGAACCGTTCCGTCATGAGCCACGGTTGCCGTGTGCTCATGACGGAACGGTTCCGTCATGACAATCCTGTCGGCGGCCGCTCCGCCTGCGCGGCGCTGTTTCCCCGCCTGTGCGGGGCGACAACGCAAATGGGCGGAGTCATGACGGAACCGTTCCGTCATGAGCACAGCTCAACTGTGGCTCATGACGGAGCGGCTCCGTCATGAGCACAGGCCCGCCGCGCTGCCCCCCTGCCCCCCCCAGCGCTGCAGCGGAATGTCCGCAGCAGCAAAGGGGTTAAGTTAACGGGCCGTCTATTTCGCCATCATCATGATGGACGGTGCTGTTGTGTCAATCATACTCATTGCGCAGATTGAGTGAGTCCCCTTCCTGTATTGAATTAAAAGCAGTGGGTCACCAAGCTGCAGGAGAAGTACCACTTTCTTATTTGCAAGAAGGGGGAAATTAGTGTGTTCTGTAGAAAGTTGATTAGTGGCAGTGCACAATTACATAAATTCAGGAACAACAAACACAACAAAATCTAAATCATTCAGTCTGCGACTCTGTGTCCAATGCATGGCATCAATCATTACCTGTTCCATCTTATTTTCAGTTAATGGCCAGTCTCTCTCGGCTCTGAAAGGAGGATAGCTATAGTAGTCATCTGATTCATGGTCCACTTCTTTTGGAAGGACTAGGAAAGTTTGAATTTGTTGTTACCATCATCCAATCATCATTCATGAGGGAAATGGAATTGAGCAGGAGATTCAGTATGATGGAGCGGAGGAGCTGGATTCGGAGGACTGTACTGTCAAATAGCAGACACCTGAAACTTGTATATTAAATTAGAAGAGTAGAAGACGGTGGTAATGGATTTGTTGTGATTCACAAGTTTATAACCGGAACGACAGACACATAAACAAAGGGGGAAAAAAAGGGAGGAAGACAGTAAGTGCGAGCCTAATTGTCAGGGAAGTATAGCTCGTCCTCAAACTCTGGGGGTTCAGCCAGTAGTAGGTAATCATCTGACACAATACTTCTGTCACCTGAGCCGCTGTCCTCATCTTCCTCTGTTGATTCATGTATTGTGTAATTCGGTGGTATGAAGTGCTGATTCATTTTGATCATTGTTAACCTCTCCATGTTTTTTGGAGATAGACTGGTCCTTCTCAATGTTACAATGGAACCAGCAGCACTGAAAACACTTTCGGAAGAGACACTTGCGACAGGGCAAGCCAGATAGCTTATCGCCAGCCTGCTGAGCTGTGGCCATTCAGACCTTTTCCTATGCCAATACTGCAATGGGTTTTGATCAACGTACACCTCTGTTGGGTCGTCCAGATAGGCCTGGACCATCCGCTCAATGTTCAGGGTTGCTGCTGGTAAGCTTTTGTGCTGTTTTTTCTGTGCATCAGCACTGTGCTTACAATAGCCCATATTTACATACCAATCCTATAATGATAATGATTGTACTCGGCCTAATGATCCAGTTATTGTTTCTGTAGTCGATAGTGATGGTGAGTGTTGTGATTGTGAGCCAACCGCACTGCCCTCAGCCGACGAAGTTGCACTTGATTCTGCATGGCCTGCTTCAGTATCAGTACTTGTTGTGAGTTGATCTTGCGGGCTTTTATTTAGCAGCCATTCGTTTTCCAACTTACTGGCTGCTTCAGCTATACAACTTTTGTAGCGGGCAACATCATTGTCGGAAAAAGCAAGGAATGTCTTCAGTATGCGAAGTGGGTCGCACACCGCTCGTCATACTAGCAAATAGCCCCATAGGATTCTGCAGGATGTAGTGACAGCGGCGGGTACACCTATGCCACGAGTAAAAAGTTTAAAATGCCATCCCTGGACACGTGTTTCGAGGTAATTGCCTCTCGTCAGCAAGGGAGCAGGTACGTATGCGGGGTGCTGTAGACTGCCAAAAATTATCAGGTCTAGTACCTCTCACGGCGCGCGGGTGCGGGATCCGGGCTCGTCAACCCATAGCTCAGGGAGCTTTAAATACAAAATGCGAAGTGGGTCGCACACCGCTCGTCATACTAGCAAATAGCCCCATAGGATTCTGCAGGATGTAGTGACAGCGGCGGGTACACCTATGCCACGAGTAAAAAGTTTAAAATGCCATCCCTGGACACGTGTTTCGAGGTAATTGCCTCTCGTCAGCAAGGAGCAGGTACGTATGCGGGGTGCTGTAGACTGCCAAAAATTATCAGGTCTAGTACCTCTCACGGCGCGCGGGTGCGGGATCCGGGCTCGTCAACCCATAGCTCAGGGAGCTTTAAATACAAAATGCGAAGTGGGTCGCACACCGCTCGTCATACTAGCAAATAGCCCCATAGGATTCTGCAGGATGTAGTGACAGCGGCGGGTACACCTATGCCACGAGTAAAAAGTTTAAAATGCCATCCCTGTCTTCAGTAGTCCCAATTTGCACGTGGATCCAGAATTGTGGCACAAATGTAATGTTCTTGTGACAAAATTTTATTTTGTAACCTTACATTTTCAGTTAAGCGCCGGGATAAGCTCTCCACCAAGTCATGGGCTTGCCTTCTGTCCTCTACACCTTTGTATGATTCAGACACATTATTCAGCTCATACTCTAGCATTTGCAATAATGGGATAGCTTGGCCCATTGTACAGTCCTCCTTGCTGACTTCACGTGTGAAGACCTCAAAAGGAGAAAGCATCTCAGTCAGGCATTTAATTAGGCTCCATTGCTCCATGTCAAGGATCATGCCTTTAACAGTAGCACTAGCATCCCCTCTTCTTTTCCAGACATATTCATGGAGTGACATGTGCTGTTCGTACAGACGATCATGCATGTAATACGTTGAGTTCCAACGTGTTGCCACCTCCTGGATGAGTACCTTGACTGGCATCCTAAATTCACGTTGGATGATCCTCAGCTGCTTCCGAGCTTTAAAAGAATGGCTGAAATGAGTGCATATTCTTCGGCAGATGGCCAGTAAATTGCTGACTATGGGTTCTTTTTTCAGAAAGTCTTGAACTATAATGTTTATGCAGTGCGCCAAACACGGAACCCTGAAATAGGAACCAAGTTCCATGGCCTTAAGTACATTACTGCCATTGTCTGTGGCAACAAAACCAATACGAAGCCCTCTGGGCCGCAGCCATTCCAAAACCTTGGTGCGAAACTCGTGTAAAATGTTTTCAGCCGTATGAGATTTATCCATGGCGAACATGGCTACAGTTGCATGTTTCCGAGTACCTTCAACAATCGCAGCTGTGTCAACAACACCTCGTGCAGATAGTTTATCTTTAACCCCTACAAAAGAGATCCAGTGTGCAGTGATGCACATGTAATCTGTGGCTTGGCAACTGCTCCACATGTCTGTTGTCAGGTGGATATTGTGCACAGCACTCTTCTGCAAAGCTTGTCCAACCAATTCCAGCACATCATGATGTAGTGCCGGAACAGCAATTCTTGCGAAATAGGACCGGCTGGGAACTTTCCATTTCGGGCAGATGGCAGACACAAATTCAAGGAAACCCACCCCTTCCACAAATGAAAAAGGAAGAAGGTCCAGCGCTAACATTTTAGCCAGCTTCGCATTGTACAATCGTGCCGTTGGGTGGTTGCGTTGGAACTGCCCCTCCAACCTAAACATGCTCTCAATGGTAGGCTGGCTTACTTTCCTTAGTGGTGCTCTTTTCATTAACCCACTACGGCTCAACGACACAGATTGTCTCATTGAGGTGCTCGCCGGTCGCCTTGGTGTCTCACACAGACTCTGAGTATGGCTCTTACTGCGGTGCCACTCTGATGTTACTGAGGAGGATGGGGGCGTTACCACCACTGCACTACTGGGGACAGGGCTAGAAATGCCTCCCTCTTCTTCACCTGCCACCGCAATAATATCGCTCTCTGATTCATCCTGACCAACTTCAATGGGTTGACTTTTTCTACTTTCTTTTAACTTAAGTAGGTGATCCTCCCACACGATAGTGTGGTGTATTCTGAGATGACATGCTTGTCCTCCGGTACCATAATTTGTACCAAGCTTACCACACCGAACACCTTGCCGACAAATTGAGCATATAGCAACGTTCTCCTCCTTGGCGCTAACAGAAAAGAAGTCCCAAACTGGGGAGGAGAACTTTCTGGCACTGCTGGATGTGCCACTTTCAACACCAGATGAACTTGAGGGGGTGTTTGAAAATGTGTGACCCTGTGCACCTACAATGTGACTTTTACTACCACTACCTACTGAGATGGTTGAGCTGGATGTAGGTCCCTGCCGGGCCTTGGAAAATATGGCAGCTGGAGGTAGTGGTGGTGTAACCTGTGTTGGTGAGATCCGTGCTACATCCCGCTCAGTAGCAGCCTTTCTGGATAGGGTGAGAATGTTGGTCTCCAATCTCTTTGGGGCGGGAGTAATGTGCGTGATGACTGGCTCGTCTTCATCAACATCTTCACCCACCTCTTCCACATCTACCTCCATAACTCTAAGTTTTTCTGGGACCTTCCTTTTCAGAAGCATTGTCTTGTGGCGTGTATCACTCTCAGACCGAGCTGGTGGGACCCAAGTGTCATCACGATCATCAGAAGCGGGGCTTGAAGAAGAAGATGATGGACTAAGCCTCCTTTTCCTTGCTGGTGGTCTGGAAGACAATAGATCTTCTGAAACAGTGGTTTGACTTTGCTCCACTTTGTCTGCAGGAAGCTCGATTTCCTGAAATGCCCCTACGTCAGGAGCAACAACTACTATGGTGGGCTGTTGCGGCAGCTGCTGCTGTTCTTGTTGCGGCGGCTGCTGCTGTTCTTGTTGCGGCGGCTGCTTCTGTTCTTGTTGCGGCGGCTGCTGCTGTTCTTGTTGCGGCGGCTGCTTCTGTTCTTGTTGCGGCGGCTGCTTCTGTTCTTGTTGCGGCGGCTGCTACTGTTCTTGTTGCGGCGGCTGCTGCTGTTCTTGTTGTGGCGGCTGCACACTGATCTGCTGAGTTTGCGCCTGCGTTGAACTTGATTGTGTACTACTTTGCGGTAATGATATTTCTTCAACATCGCTGC
The DNA here is from genome assembly GCF_964204655.1 of Triturus cristatus. Taxonomy (NCBI): domain Eukaryota; kingdom Metazoa; phylum Chordata; class Amphibia; order Caudata; family Salamandridae; genus Triturus; species Triturus cristatus. Next base: position 1,695,254,041 of record NC_140591.1, read on the forward strand.
TCGTTAGTAGACTGGCTACCTCTGCGACACTAAAGCCCTTGGGCCTAGGTTGGTGTGGTTAGACCGCTGTGCTGCTCCCAGCTTGGTTCCCGGACAACGCTGCTGCAGGCGTAACTTTTTTGGTGCCAAAAAAAACATTGGCCGGCACTCCACCAGTCGTGGTTAATGGCACTTCTTTTTTCTGTTCCTTCTTCTCACCGGCAACTTTCTTGGTACTGGACCTGGTACCTTTCTTTGGGGCCATCTTCTTCAGATGTCAGGCAGGATGCAGATGCACAACAAGTTCTGGTCACACGTGGACGTGATGCGCAGCAGGACTTCTGTCTGGCTGGCAGTACAACGGGTAGCCGGGTGATGCTGATGACACCTCCTACTCTGTCTTTTGTGCACCTAAAAGCAAAGAAGACAGGAGAAGAACATCAGTGAAATGTTGCATTTGTTGTTGTGGTTCAGTTACTTAGTACTGTACTAGTGCAAACAAAAGATAGTCTAGCCATTTATGACTTTTTTTTTTAACTAGAGCTATGTTATACTACTGTGTACAGCCACACACTACACTCTCAGGAAGGATAGGAAAGTTAATAATAACCACCAAAATAAAAAATGTATGAAAGTGGGGTGGACCATTAAATTATTTGAGCATCTCAGCATCCATGGAGCTGCTGCTGGCAAAGGGGGAGGATGGATGGAAGCAGTAAGCCAAATAGCCAATAGGAAAACCATGCAGGCCTATGGCAAAAGCAGGACACTAATAACTCACAGTCCAAACACCAAAAAAGGCCACCACCCACATGGAAACTCACAAATCACAAACAAGCCGGGGGCCTGGGAAACACCAGGAGCTGACAAAAGGCCTATAAAAGCCAGGTAAAGGATGCATGCTAAAGCACACTGCTCTGCCTTTTTAATGCAACAAAATGGAAATACGAACATTCACAGGTCCCAAAAAGGTCTGCAGGGTGCATGCATTGCACACCAACACACCAGTTACATACAACAAAAGCATGTCTTTAAGACAACCAACATCAGAAAGGCCACCCCAAAAAACACACTTCCCCAACTCAATCCAATGCCATCCATGCCCTAAATGATGTCTAAATTCAACAGATCACATAGAAAACACTTGATCAATAAAGCTGTGGCTACCTGCTCTGATCCTAGTGGATGAAAAAGCAGGCCTGTTGGCAGACAAGGCCAGGCAAGCTTGCAGGCCTAGGCTTCAAAATGGCCACCAGCCACATGGCCAGGCCCAACAACATCACAAAGGCCACCCCCAAAAACACACTTCCCCAACTCAATCCAATGCCATCCATGCCCTAAATGATGTCTAAATTCAACAGATCACATAGAAAACACTTGATCAATAAAGCTGTGGCTACCTGCTCTGATCCTAGTGGATGAAAAAGCAGGCCTGTTGGCAGACAAGGTCAGGCAAGCTGGCAGGCCTAGGCTTCAAAATGGCCACCAGCCACATGGCCAGGCCCAACAACATCACAAAGGCCACCCCCAAAAAACACACTTCCCCAACTCAATCCAATGCCATCCATGCCCTAAATGATGTCTAAATTCAACAGATCACACAGAAAACACTTGATCAATAAAGCTGTGGCTACCTGCTCTGATCCTAGTGGATGAAAAAGCAGGCCTGTTGGCAGACAAGGCCAGGCATGCTTGCATGCCTAGGCTTCAAAATGGCCACCAGCCACATGGCCAGGCCCAACAACATCACAAAGGCCACCCCCAAAAAGCACACTTCCCCAACTCAATCCAATGCCATCCATGCCCTAAATGTGCTTGGAAATGAAATGCATTCAAAAAACAACAAAAGGAACAGTTGCTTCATCATGCACACACCCATGAGGCCATGCCCATGGCTAGCTCGGGCCTACTACTACTACCCACAAAATAAAAAAATAAAAAAAGGAATGATGATAATTAATTATCAAAAATAAATTGTAGTTACTTACAACAACTGCAATGCCCACAATCAAACAGACACAACAACCACTTACTTGTAAAATATCCTATTCCAAAAATCCTCAAATCCAATTGCAATGATGCAGCAGACAAAAAGAGTGATCTTTCCAGCTCCAAATCCAAAGGCAGAATGAGCAGGAGATGGACAAAGCACTGGGAGGAGCCTGCTGGACAGGAACAGGAAGTTGGAGATTCTGTGTCACTTCCTCCCTCTCTCCACCTTTTAAAAAAAGGACTCCTTGCACAAAAAAGGACAGCCAAATGTCAATGTAAGGAGTTGTTTTCATCCAAAATCAGCATTTGCAGAAGGTTTCATGCTGCTAGAGCTGATATTCCTCTCCAAATTGAAAATTTTACATGTTCGAGTTATCGAGCTTCACATTACTTCCGCCGGCGTGTCGAAAATGACATGAACGCGTTCTCTTTGTCCCTGTCGCGTTGGATATGACGTGTTCGGGGTCTCTTTCTCCTGTTCGAGTTCGATTAGCCGTGCCCGCGTCCTGACCCTCTCACTTGCGATGTAGAATGACGTGTTCGAGATCTCAATCTTCTCATACTCGCGCGGTGCATGATCGCGAGAAGAAAGACGTGATCGCGCGACTAATGACGTTAATGTGGCCGCGAACTGTCGCGAGACAGCGCAAAATGGCTACCAACATCCAACATCTCGTGGATAACGCGACCGGGTCGGGAAAACTTGTCGGCGAACGCGGGGATTCAGGTTAGGCGATCGCGCGCATGCGAGAATGTATTTTTTTACAGCGCGAGCAAGAAACAAATTATCGCTAAGCTGCGGAATGCGGAAATTCAGACATTTTCGCGCTTTCCGCGGAACGCGAAAATGCCAAAATATCGCAATTTCCGCGAACGGAACGGAATTTTGGCCCAGGCCTAGTCCAAACAACCCCTTATTGTGAATGGTTAAAGACAACCTTATATGAAAGCTATCCTAGTGGTAGCTATGGAGAGCAGCCTTCAGCCTAAGTCTTGAAGGAATGTAAAGAAGCTTGTTTTACCAGTCTATAATCTCTTGAATGATCAAATGAAAGGACAATCACACCAGCTATATATTTAAAATATATGTATTTAAGATAAAACACACCCCTCTAGTCTCTTTATGAGACTGGAGTTCGAAGTACTTAAGTTACAAGATAGCAATCATCAGTAATAGCACAAATACATGTTTGGGCCCTAGGGGCGTACAAAAATATATATAAAAAAGTGGTATAAGAACCACGACTGAACTAGACACAGGGCCTAGCGCCTGTAGAATCGCTGGAACCCCAAGGAACTACCCAAGGTAGTGACACAGGGGACCCACGGGGACTGTATGCAGTGTGTAAACACAACCGCGGGTTCCCGTTAGCTTCTATGGGCAATTTAAAAGATTAGGGACACTTAGAATCGAGTCAGGACCAAACCCTTTTGGACTTAAGAAGTTCTAGGGCTAGCACCCATGGGAGCACCGGAGTACTCGAGTTACCTCACCCAGGAAAGCCGGGTGCATAGGTGTCTTTTGGTGTCGGGTCGCGTCGTCAATTTCAAGGGGAGCCTGCAAAGAACTGCTGGTGCCGTGAAGAGGAGAAGTGTCCGAAGAGATCCAAGCCTGGATCTAGGATGGAAGGAACCTAAAAGCAGAGGGGACAGAGTCTGGGTCACTAGCCAGTGACCAAGGGCAGGATGGACCAATGCCCACGGGTGCTTCAGGTGAGTTGATGGGTGTCTTGACTCTTCAGCCACGAGGTCCAGGAGGTGTCGACGAAGTCCATGAGTTGGATTCGAGCTGTGCCACGAAGTCTGTCGAGTGCTGCGGTGTCAGCGACCAGAATGGACCCAACAAGCCTTGGCAACAGCAAGTCACAGGAATTCAGAGAAAGGACTGCGGTGCAGACCAGCAAGGTCTGATGGACTCACCCAGTGAGGGTACATCAGGGCACGCCTGGAGCAACCAGGAAAGCCCAATTAGAAAAGGACCGGCCTTCATGGGGAGCTGCTAGCCTACGGGATAGTGATTGCGAAGGAGCCTCAAGCGGTCGCACTTGAAACTGGCCCACGGGTCACTCATGGAGTGGAGGCCAGCAATCGGGCTTCTTGTACCCTCTCTTGGCCTGTTAACAAGCGACAAACTACATGTCCCATGATGCATTGCGATGGTTATCGCATGGTATGCTTTCCCATGCTGCTTTGAGATTGATCAGGTGACCCCTTACAGCATATAAGAGCCCGCCGCTCCCTGTAGCAGGTGCTTGGCCTTCTATCCTGACTGGACCACGCCCCCTTGTCCGAGTATCTCGCATTTGAGTACGAGTTCCAAGATTCCCTCTACCTTCCTGTTGTTTTCAAGGACTTCTGAGTCTCCTCCAGCCAACTGCTTCCCTTGTTTGTCCTTTCGTGTACTTAAGAGACCAGCACCTGCTCGAAACGACTTCTTCACTCCTGATGCGCAAGGCCGCGCTGCTCTCTGCCCCCGCCTTCACAAATTAGCCGCGGAGAGGCTGCTACTGAGTTCCGTAACGGATCGCTGAACAGCGCGGACGAGGATCCTTTTTCTCCTCAGGAAAACTGCTTGTGGAGTCGGCTTAGAAGCACGGAAGAGCGCGGAACGAAGCCTTCGAGTTTAGCTAAGTCTGCCCTGCCAGATTTCACGAACTAAGTGAGAATTTTCTCACCAGTGTAATTCTTTATTTTTTTTGCTGGCTATCTTTGAGGGTGAGCACTGACGAGCGCGACTCAGCACTTCAGAGGGTGGATTTCACCCGAGAAAGAGACACCACCCCTATTAGGGAACCTTGTCATTTTTGTGCACCTTATGCCCTCCCCAGTGAGCTGTTATCGCTGGGCATCACCTCCTTGTTCTTCAACCTGTAATCAGACCCGATTGTAACCTGAAGGAAACAGGCGGACTTCCGATAAACTACGTGGACACCTGCCTTCTCTTCACTGCACCCCAGACTCCTCGTTATAGCAGAGAATCCTGTTAAGAGTGTGAGTATGGGCAAGCATATCATCTGATGGGTTGTCGCTTGTTATTTGCTTTAGGTGCACAGTAGATGGACTGGCTATAACCTTGTGCCTGTTTGTCTCCCTCTGCAGGGTTCCTTCTATATCCAAGTTGTCGTCCTGGTGGTCCTTTCCAGTCTCTCCACTCCCTAGGGGCTTTGTTTATCTTCAGTGTATACCAACCTGGAGGTAGCTTGGCTCTGTGAGAGTGAAGAGACATTCTCTTCGCTCCCGTGGATTTAGGACGTCTGTCATTAGAACCAAAGCCCGACAAGAGGTGCTCAAGGCTGTGGCTACTCGGAACCCAAAGTACAACTTCGAGGAGGATCAGGAAGATGCTGTTACTGCAAAAGATCACGGTGTCCAGGGGTCAAGGCTCCAAGTCACCCACGATAGCCACGGGCCTCAGCTTTGCTGTGGACTCAGGGTAGCCTCGGGGAAGTCTGGAAATCCACCTCTGGTGATGCAAAGACTTTGGCGTCCGGTGGGAGCTTACGCGATGCAGACCGGTCAGTTGCTTCTTTGGTGCCTGCCAAGCAGGGGAGTCACTCCTTGACCCCAAGGGAGATTTCTTCCGTCTTCTAGTCATGATAGAAAGTCGAAGGTCCAGGATATATGTTGCAGAGTTTCGTCCAGGGTAATCTAAAGTCCTAGATACTGGATTCTTATACTTACAGTAAGTTTAGGGGATGGACTAACTCTAAGGCCCCACCTATGGGTGGGCTTGGAAAGAGGGGTGGTTACACCCATTTTCTTTGTCCAGTTTCGCGCCAGAGCAGGGGCAGGTGTGAGAAGTTGGCCTGGCATATGCTGGTCACTAGTTATAGTGGCCACCTTGCACCAGTCCAATTCGACTCTTATGGTAGATAGGTTTAAGACAACCTTTTAAAGAAAGCTATCCTAGTGGTAGCTGTGGAGAGCAGCCTTCAGGCTAAGTCTCTGAGGAATGTAAAGCAGCTTGTTTTACCTTATAATCTCTTGAATTACCAAATGAAAGGACACCACACAGGTATATATATATCAAATATATATGTATTTATTTCTAGACACACTCTACTAATCTCTTTATGAGATTAGAAGCCAGGTACACATTCAAATGTCAACAGTTCTCAATAAATTAAGCACAAATATGGCTGGAGCCCTAGGGGCGTACCAGACCATATACTCAGAAAATGGGTTAACAAACTCGACTTGCAAAATGACAAAGCCTAGGGCCTTGGGAATCGCTGGGGCTTCACTACTGCAGTGTTAGCAGGTAAGTTACAAGCCCACAGGAGACGCGTGCAGTGTCTAAACACAGCCGCGGGTTTCCTATTGGTTACAATGTAACAGGTCGCGGTTTGTATTTTAAAGTTTTAGGGCACTTCGAGGAAGTCAACAAGCAAGCCACTTACAAGGTAAGTATTTCGAGGGCCAACACACACTTAGGCACCGGAGTGCACGAGTTACCTCACCCAGGGAAGCCGGGTGCATAGGTGTCTTTTGGTGTCGGGTCGAGATGCTGTTTTCAATGGAGATCACTAAAGACTTGCTGCTTGCGACGACTGAAGAGGTGTCCGCTGGAATCCGAAGGTGGATTGAAGATGGAGAGGACCTGAAAATTGGGGGACAGTGTTCAAAGTCACTTGCCAGTGACCGGTGGCCAGCAAGATGGATGACCACGGCTGTAGCGCTGATTCAGGATGTCGATGGTGTATTGTCTCTTCGCTCACGAGGTCCAGGAGGGATCGAAGATGACCAGCAGCTGGATTCGGAGTGTCCCACGATGTCTGCAGCTGATGACAGTGTCGGCAACCGGATTGGAGCCAACAAGCCTTGGCAACTGCAAGGCTCGTGTTCACTGAAGATAGTCAGTGATGCAGACCAGCAAGGTCTGATGGACTCACCCAGCAAGGGTACGTGAGGGCAGGCCCGGAGCAACCAGGAGAGCCCTTAGAGTCATTGAAGAAGTCTTCGTGGGACCCACTAGCCAACAGGGAAGTGATCGCAAAGATGCCGCCTCAGGAAATGCTTCACAGGAGCCCACAGTCACTCGGGATGGGGTAGGCAGCTGATTTCTGCTACAAGACCTTCTGGAGGCTTGGGCCATAAATGGTCTAATGCACAACTTTGTAGCACGTCTTTTAGGGTTTGCACTCGACAATAGTGCACGGTCCCCGGGTATTGCTGCTCCTCATCACTCGTGGGGTCCACTCGCCACTGCTTCACTGGGGACTCACAGGGGCCGTCGAGAAGTCAGAAGATCTGCTTCTGGGGCAGCAGGGACTTCGAACTCCGGCGGGAGCGGGAAAGTTTGCAACCGTTGTTTCAAGTTTCTGGTGCCTGCCAAGCAGGGGAGTCACTCCTTGACTCCAAGGGAAATTCTTCTGTCTTCCAAAGGTAGTGGAACGTCGAAGGGCCAGGATTCTTCTTTGTAGAGCATCGTCCAGGTTTATCTGAATTGCATTGGCAATGCTTGGTATCTTATAGTGAAACTATGGGAGGGACTAGCTCTATGACCACTCCTCTAGGAGGGTCAGGGTAGTGGGTGGTTACACCCACTTCCTTTTGTCCATTTTCACGCCAGAGCAGGGGCATGTAGCCCCTGAACCGGTTTGAGCTGGCATATGCACAGAGGAGCCTACTGCTCCCCCAGTGCAGGACTTAAAAGCACTCTAAGAGTGCACCCACCCAGCTCCAATACACTAAATCCTGTCTGAGAGGTGGTGAGACCTCCCTTTGACAGGATACCCTTTGTTGGGCTTCCTCCACTGCGAGTTTCGGTCAGCAGCAGGAGGGTAGCCCAGTGTCTGTGCTGGTGGCATCCATTTTGTGATGCCAGGGCTCTTGGAGATTTCTACCGTTTAGTACAGAGTGTACATGTCGTCCCCTCTAGAAGGGTGGGATCCTACTCCCACACCAGTTACTGGTGTGGGGGTATGATTCCAAGTTGTTTGACACCAAACACAACATGTTTTGATGCAGTCATTCCAAAGTTAACATTTACCGCGAGGTTTTAATGCACTTAAGAGTATATGGTTCAACCGCATCCACAAACAGCAGCAGAGAATAGACTCTGCCAGCTGCAGAGGGGCCCTGCTCAGGCAGAGGCACCCCCTCACATAGTAAACCAAGCACCCTGCCCTCAGGATTGATAGGGCCTGCTATAGGGGTGGCTGATAGGTACTATAGCCAGAAACCAGTGTATACATCAGAAATAAAGTGGGGGCAACATAAGTGCAGATCCTACTCTCCTACACAACCCCCCCCCCCCCAAACGCAGGGACATTAAACTAACCTTGACCAGTTGAGTCTTAAAGTTCTAAGTGGAAATACCTTGAGAGTCCATCTGCATTGGCATGTTGGGTCCCAGGTCTATGTTCCACTGTATAGTCCATCCCCTGTAGGGAAATGGACCACCTGAGCAGTTTAGGATTTTCACCTTTCATCTGTTTGAGCCATAGGAGGGGCTTATGGTCAGTCTGAACTATGAAGTGAGTGCCAAACAAGTATGGCCTCAGCTTCTTCAGGGCCCACACCACAGCAAAGGCCTCCCTCTCAATAGCTGACCAACGTTTCTCTCTAGGGGTCAGCCTTCTGCTTATGAAAGCTACTGGCTGGTCTTGACCTTCATCATTGAGTTGAGACAGTACAGCTCCCACACCCAGCTCTGAAGCATCTGTTTGGACAATGAACTTCTTTTTGTAATCTGGACTCTGTAAGATGGGGCAGTGCACATTGCCTGGTTGAGGTCATCAAATGCCTTTTGACAGCTAGCTGTCCACTGAACCTTTTTTGGCATTTTCTTGGAGGTCAGATCATTTAAGGGGGTCACTATAGATCCATATCCCTTAACAAACCTCCTGTAATACCCAGTCAGGCCCAAGAAGGCTCTCACCTGTGTCTGGGTGGTTGGAGCTACCCATTCCATTATGGTCTGGATCTTGCTCTGCAATGGTTGAACCTGGCCTCCGCCTACAAGGTGGCCCAGGTACACAACCTGACTCTGTCCTATCTGGCACTTAGTGGCCTTGATAGTGAGGTCTGCTTTCTGCAGGGCCTCCAGTACATTCCTGCGGTGGACCAGGTGATCCTGCCAGGTGGAACTAAAGACAGCAATATCATCAAGATAAGCTGAGCAATAGGTTTCCATAACAGTCAGAACTTTATTCACCAACCACTGAAAGGTGGCAGGTGCATTCTTCAAACCAAAGGGCATTACCACAAAGTGATAGTGCCCACCAGGGGTCGAAAATGCTGTTTTAGCCTTGGCATCATCAGCTAACTTGATTTGCCAATAGCCAGCTGTAAGGTCAAATGTACTGAGATACTTGGCTGAGGCCAAAGTGTCTATTAGTTCATCTGCCCTTGGTATTGGGTAGGCATCAGTCCTGGTGACTGCATTGAGGCCTCTGTAGTCAACACAAAACCTCATCTCTTTCTTACCACCCTGGGTATGAGGTTTTGGCACAAGGACTACTGGGCTAGCCCAAGGGCTATCTGAGGGCTCAATAACACCTAGCTCCAACATTTTCTGGACTTCAGTCCTGATATAATCCCTGACATGGTCAGGTTGCCTGTAGATTTTACTCTTTACAGGCAGACTGTCCCCAGTGTCCACCTCATGGGTGCACCAGGAAGTCTGACTTGGGGTCAGGCTAAACATATGTCTAAACTGATGTAGCACTTGTGTACAATCAGTTTGCTGATGTTCAGTGAGGCTGCTTGCCAAAGCAACACCATCAACTGATCCATCATCAGGGTTCTGTGAGAGCAGGTCAGGGAGAGGGTCACTCTCCTCCTCCTGGTCCTCATCAGTTGCCATGAGCAAGCCCATGTCAGCCCTGTCCACATATGGCTTAAGTCTGTTGACATGGAGCACCCTAAGGGTGCTCCTGGGAGTGCCAAGATCTACCAAGTAGGTGACCTCTCCCTTTTGCTCAACAATTGTATGGGGGCCACTCCATTTGTCTTGGAGAGCTGCTGGGGCCACAGGCTACAACACCCACACTTTCTGGCCTGGCTGATAAACAGTCAGGACAGCCTTTTGGTCATGCCAAGCTTTTTGTAATTCTTTGCTTGCCTCCAGGTTTTTAGTGGCCTTCTTCATATACTCTGCCATCCGGGAGCGGAGACCAAGTACATAGTCCATCACATCCTGTTTGGGAGGTTTGAGAGGTAACTCCCATCCCTCCTTCACCAAACATAATGGTCCTCTAACAGGGTGCCCAAACAGAAGTTCAAAAGGGGTGTAGCCAACCCCCTTCTGTGGAACCTCCCTGTATGCAAACAGAAGGCAGGGAAGTAAAAGTCCCATTTTCGTCTAAGCTTTTCTGGGAGGCCTTTAATCATTCCCTTTAGGGTTTTGTTGAATCTCTCAACTAACCCATTGCATTGTGGGTGATAGGGGGTAGTGAATTTGTAGTTTGCACCACACTCCTTCCACATTGCAGTTAGATATCCTGACATAAAGTTAGTACCTCTGTCAGAGATGACCTCCTTAGGGAAACCCACTCTGGAGAAGACTCCAATGAGGGCTCTTGCTACCACCAGAGCTGTGGTAGTCCTTAGGGGTATAGCTTCTGGATACCTGATGGCATGATTGTGAGAAGTTGGCCTGGCATATGCTGGTCACTAGTTATAGTGGCCACCTTGCACCAGTCCAATTCGACTCTTGGTAGATAGGTTTAAAGACAACCTTTTAAAGAAAGCTATCCTAGTGGTAGCTGTGGAGAGCAGCCTTCGGGCTAAGTCTCTGAGGAATGTAAAGCAGCTTGTTTTACCTTATAATCTCTTGAATTACCAAATGAAAAGACACCACACAGGTATATATATCAAATATATATGTATTTATTTCTAAATATACTCTACTATCTCTTTATGAGATTAGAGTCAGGTAAACATTCAAAAGATCAACAGTTCTCAATAAATTAAGCACAAATATGGCTGTAGCCCTAGGGGCGTACCAGACCATATACTAAAATAGTGGTTTAACAAACTCGACTTGCAATATGAAGAGGCCTAGGGCCTTGGGAATCGCTGGGGCTTCACTTCTGCAGTGTTAGCAGGTAAGTAATCAGCCCACAGGAGACGCGTGCAGTGGCTAAACACACACGCGGGTTTTCAATGCGTTTCAATGGCAAAATGTCGCGGTTTGTAATTTACAGTTCTAGGGCACTTCGGAGTGGACAACAAGCAAACAACTTACAGGGTAAGAACTTCGATAGCCAATGCACACTTGGGCACCGTAAAGCCAGAGTTACCTCACCCAGGGAAGCCGGGTGCATAGGTGTCCTTTGGTGTCGGGTCGCGATGCTGTTTTCAATGGAGATCGTTGAAGACTTGCTGCTTGTGTCGTCAAGAGAAGTGTCCGCGGGAATCCAACAATGGATTGGAGTTGCAGGCGACCTAGAAATTGAGGGGACAGAGTTCAGAGTCACTTGCCAGTGACCGGTGGCCAGCAGGATAGATGTAAATACAAAGCTAACTGTGAGTCTGGAGGGCTAGGTGAACTTCATACAACAGCACCATAAAGGTATGTTCCTACCAAAATATCGCTTTGGATATGTGCATGCATTATGAGAACTATAAATGCATCGAAGGTTCCCATCACCCACATAGAGTGGCTTGCCTCATCATTTGGGAAACCAGGGACTTTTATCTGAGGACCGGATGCCACCAAGTTGTCATGAGGCAAGGTTCAGAATACGTCCCGGATGCTCGTGTGGCAATGTTGTTAAAATGGGAGGACCACTCTAGGACATTGTATAGGGTGATGTGTGCAGTGCAATTAAGTGAATGTGGTGTAATAAAATTGGGAGCAAGGCACAAAAATAGTTTAATAAAGTGCTGCCTTGGTACCAAATTAAAACAGTGCTTTGACAGTTTTAACAAATAACTGTGGTAGAGGTGGTCGACATGTTTCAGCCTTGGGTAAACGTACCCTGGCTTTCGTCAGGACCGAGTAAGCTACTGCAATTGTGATTGTGAAAAAAAGGTAAATCATACAACCTGCACCTGGAATAGGTGTGGAAGAAATTACCTGTGGGGTGGAAACAAACATAATGAATAGTGCTGTTTGAAGGTGAACCCTTATGGATGATAGGTCACACAATGCATCAAATTAATGCTCAATTATGCCCAATACATATTAGTAGAAACACCTTTTCAAAAGGATAAAGGTATAAAAAGTTTTATTCACTTACCCGAATTAATCTGGGTATTAGCCTCGCCTCACCTGGCAACTGCTCAGGGAATAGGAGGCCCCGCTCTGAAATAATAAATAAGAGGCATGGTCCATCGTATAATGTGACACACTACCTTTAGAAAGTGAGAGACGCTCATCCTTAAGAAACCTAGGGCAGAAACACATAGGCGTAGTCCTGTGACCAGGGTGGAGCCCTATCTGAGCTAGGTATTGCTAACAGTGATCTTAAAATGAGTAGAAAGCTATCGTGGCGTTGTTACTTAGTGTTCAGGCGCTCACGAATGATGTAAACTACACTCATCTCTACTACTGAATACAGTGTTGTCTTTCGAGATACAGTCTGTCCACAAAGTACTAGGGGAAACAAACAATATCCGAAATCTCGTTTTAAAAAGGTGGCCAGTTTAACGCCCTTCTCATGTGGCTGCAGCGGTATGGCAAAATAGAAAGAATATCAAGTGCACGCCATCAATAGCGTGCAAATCAAGCTATACAGGCAACCCCTCTAGTTGTCTTTAAGGGGGAACAACCTTTACAACGCAACTTTTACAACGCACTACCATTACAACGCATTTTTTACAACGCATAATCCATTACAAAGCATGATATTACAACGCAGGACACTACAACGCATTTTTAAAAACTACCTTTACAACGCATTCCATTACAACGCATACTACCATTACAACGCATACCATTACAACGCATAATATTACACTATACTATCCAACACTTACCTTACTGATGCACCCCCTGGAGTTAGAATAGTAATTTTTACCCCTACACTATCCAACACTTACACTACTGATGCACCCCCTGGAGTTAGAATAGTAATTTTTACCCCTATACTATCCAACACTTACCCTACTGATGCACCCCCTGGAGTTAGAATAGTAATTTTTACCCCTATACTATCCAACACTTACCCTACTGATGCACCCCCTGGAGTTAGAATAGTAATTTTTACCCCTATACTATCCAACACTTACCCTACTGATGCACCCCCTGGAGTTAGAATAGTAATTTTTACCCCTATACTATCCAACACTTACCCTACTGATGCACCCCCTGGAGTTACAATAGTAATTTTTACCCCTATACTATCCAACACTTACCCTACTGATGCACCCCCTGGAGTTAGAATAGTAATTTTTACCCCTATACTATCCAACACTTACCCTACTGATGCACCCCCTGGAGTTAGAATAGTAATTTTTACCCCTACACTATCCAACACTTACCCTACTGTTGCACCCCCTGGAGTTAGAATAGTAATTTTTACCCCTACACTATCCAACACTTACCCTACTGTTGCACCCCCTGGAGTTAGAATAGTAATTTTTACCCCTATACTATCTAATACTTACCTTAAATGTAATTTAATATTATGCGTTGTAATGGTATGCGTTGTAAAGGTAGTATGCGTTGTAATGGTAGTGCGTTGTAAAGGTATTTTTTAAAAATGCGTTGTAGTGTCATGCGTTGTAATGTCATGCGTTGTAATGGATTATGCGTTGTAAAAAATGCGTTGTAAGTGCATGCGTTGTAATAGTGTGCGTTGTAACGTCATACATCCGTCTTTAAGCAGTATTACAATTAGTGCACCGGTCTTACCTCTCCGTCGGTACCTCGGGCAACTGCTGAGCCGGAGGGGAGGTAAGCGGTCTTCATGCCTTCAGTCATTTAAACTCCCCGAAAACAAAAGATGCCGGAATCGCGTCCGCAGTGGGCGCCTACCGATGACGCGGTAGCACGTGATCCAGGCATCATGGGGGATGTAGTTCGAATATCGAACTATACATATATCTAATCAGCGTTAGACCGCTATTGGAAAATAAAATTGTTGCGGGATACTATTATATCTTATTCAAACGCCAGATCCATGATTATGATGGGTCGTAAAAGTGGAACTGATCGGAGTGTATTCAGTAGAACGCGCTTGTAATGTTTTATTATTTTGAATACGCGCGTAAATGTACGGGAGGGATGACATATTCTACTGACAATATCCCCCGACTGTAACGAACCGTTGATCAACAGCAGGAGGTGTAACTGTGCTTTTCTAGATCTAGGGGAGAATCGCGTAGCGTTACACGTGAACCGGGCATCCTGGGAATTGTAGTTAGGGTGCCAACGATCCACTAACCTAATCAATGAGGATTCATCCCAAAAATTTGATAACGTGTTAGGACGCTTACAGTCTTGTTGTGGGAGTGTACCAAATAACACGCGCTTATAATGTTGTGACAAATGAGCGCATAAGAAAAATTAGTATATTCTGCCAGCAGTTCTAATGCTGTTTTAAAAACAAATAATGTAACAATGTTGTTATAAATCTCACAGGGAATCGCGCTGGCGTTCTGTACTCCCGATTAAAGTCAGTATATCAACATATGTTGTATGAGAAAACTCACAAAAAACCACACTGGTACTCAGAGTTACTGGTCATCACAACGATGTCCAAGGTATCTGGTCATTCAAACCTTGGACATCGCTTTTCAATTTGAACACCCATTTCTGCTCTTTGAGGAAGAGAAATTTCGTGATATCACTAATATGCGATGGAATGAAAGGTTGTTCCAAGATGATCCATCTCAGGTCCTCGGGTTTGTGATTAAGAGCAAGAAAGTGATTGGTCAATCTGGTAGCTTGTTTGTTGCGCCTTATGGTGCTCTTGTGCTCACTGATACGAGTCTTGATCTTACGTGTGGTCATGCCAATGTATCGAAGTGAGCAAGGGCAGCTGGGGGTCGCGTAACTAGTATAGATGACCACAGCTGTCGCGTCTCTTCAGGTCGCGGATGTCGTTATGTCTCTTCGCTCACGAGGTCCAGGAGAGATCGATGAAGACCATCAGCTGGGCTCGGAGGGTGCCACAATGTCTGCAGCGGTTGGCGGTGTCGGCACTCGGATTGGAGCCAACAAACCTTGGCAACTGCAAGTCTTGTGTGGATGGAAGATTGTCGATGGATCAGACCAGCAAGGTCTGATTGACTTACCCAGCAAGGGTAAGTGAGGGCAGGCCCAGAGCAACCAGGCGAGCCCTTGAAGTGGATAAGAAAGTCTTCTGGAGAGTCGCTAGCCAATGGGCAAGCAACTGCGAAGACGCCTGTTGGACAGGCCACACAGAGGGCTTGCTCCCTCCCCGCACGACAGGGCCCGAGCTCCGGCCCACCAGGCATACCCCCGTGACAAGCCCCTGTACTCCGTCTCCCGACGGACCCTCTGCCCTCGGACCCCTACTCATCACGGGGTCCAGCCCCACCGGCTTCCCCGGCCGGGTCAAGCCGCCATCTTGGGCCCTGCACCACGCGGCCGCGTGGCCTCACCTCGACCCTAACCCCGGGCCTGGCCGGCCCCGACATCCCGGCACCACCATCCACCCAGGAGGTGAGCGGACCACTTGGCAGGCCAATGGGAGAACGAAGTGTCAAGAGCTCTTCCCCCGCCAGGTGCCGATCGCCTCCAGCTCCCCCAGGCGCTGGCTCCACCCCCTGCTGGGTGTCTGGACACCTTCATCCCGGACCCTCCGACCTCCAAGTGCGAGGGTCCGGACATCAAAGGGCACCAGCCCTATAACTGAGGCAGCTCCGGAGCAGGAAGGCAGTTGTATCCTGGAGTCGAGAGACACCGAGTGAACTCAACCCTGACGGTCTACTGGCGCTGCCGTAGTCCGCTCTTGTGAACCATCGTCCTGCCTGCTGGCGCTGCCGCGGCCTTCTGCAACCTTCTTCTTCCTGGGACCTGCTGGCGCCGCCGCGGCCCGTTGTAACGACCATCCTCACCGGGACCTGCTGGCGCTGCCGCGGACCGTCATCTTCCTGGGACCTGCTGGCGCTGCCGCGGCCCGTTGTAACGACCATCCTCACCGGGACCTGCTGGCGCTGCCGCGGACCGTACATCTTCCGGGGACCTGCTGGCGCTGCCGCGGCCCGTTGTATCGACCATCCTTACCGGGACCTGCTGGCGCTGCCGCGGACCGTACCACCTAACCACCAAGCTCGAGGACTGTGAGCTCATCATCATCTCATCCGAACTACCTGATTGGTAAATAGACTGACCCGCTACCCCCTTCCCTACCTTACGAGACTCTAATCGAGGGGACCCCTGCGTCCAGACCTCCTTGTACCATTCTACCGTATCATAACTAAGTACCTATAAAGAACACTGAACCTTATCCGTGTGTGATATCTGTCTGTGGGGGGGAAGTTACTTGTCTGTACGATCGCTGGAGACGGCTCTCCCCGGAGACCTCTCCCCCTGACCCCGGCCGGCCCTCCCGGTCCGTCTACCTTTTCTAACATTGGTGGCCAGCGGCGCGATCCGAATCAACGCGTAATCGTACAGAAAGTAGCTCACCCCACGACATAAGCACGATGTCGACCAAAGATAGCAGCTCCACCGAGAAATTCCAAATGGAGAAATTAGAAGAATACAACCACCGCGAACTGAGACAGTTTTGCATAGAACTTGGCATTGCTACCACCGGCCTGAGTACAAAGGATGATCTAAAGCGCGCTCTGGAGTCATGGACAGAAACGGGGGTCACAGGACCCTCCGACCAAAGCAGCGTCACACCAGACCAAACCAGCATCACACCAGAGGGGAACGCCACGGCTCCCGAGGAGCGGGGAACGGGCCTCCCGCAAGAGGAGATCCGAGAAAGAGACAGAGTCAGATTACACGAGTTGGAGATGGCACGACTCAAGATGGATGGGGAACTCAAGTTAGCTGAACAGAAACTCAACCTCGAGCATATGCGGCTTCGAGAGGAACGAGAAGAAAAGCAGAGACAGAGAGAGCTGGAAGAGAAAAAAATAACGCTCGAGCACGAGCGCCGGCTAGCGGAAATAGAACTGCGCAAACAGAATAAGGAACTGGGGGTGCCTGAGCGACCACACACCCCGGGGCCAAGTGAGAAAAAAGTTCACATCCCCAAGGATGTTGTCCGCGAATATGTCCGAGAAGACGACATACAACAGTGGTTTAAAGCCTATGAGATCGCAATGACCTCCCACCGGATCGACCGGAGTGATTGGGGAGCCGGACTTTGGGGGAGATTTATCAACGAGGGTCGCGATGCCCTGCTGCAGCTCCCCGATCACCAAATGTCGTCCTACGACCACATGAAGGCTGCCCTCCTCACCCGCTACGGCCTCACGCCCGAGATGTACCGCCAGAGGTTCAGAGATTGCACCAGGATCCCAGGTACAACTTGGGTAGAATACGTGAACTATTTCAGCCGGGCATTCGAAGGTTGGATCAAGGGAAGTCAGGTCACCACTTACGAACAACTCTTCAACCTTATGGTATGGGAGCACCTGTCAAACAACTGTTTCGTCGAGCTCAGGCAGCACCTACTCGACAGTAAGCTGACCGACCCCCGGCAGCTCGCCGCCGAAGCTGACTGGTGGGAAAGCACCCGAGTGGGCCGGAGAGGGCCCCACGACCAGAACAGAGGCAACCAAGGCCAGCACCGTCCTCGGGGAGGAGGAGGGGGCCAGGGGCGAGGGAGAGACGCCTTACCAGCAACACCCGTGGCCAGCACCCCGCCTCCGGCCGGCCGGGGCAACCCCCCGTTGCGGCCTGGGTACCGAGCCAACGTCACGTGCCACCGGTGCCAGCGACTAGGCCACTACGCCAATGACCCGAACTGCCCGCTAAATCAAACACCCAAGACCCGCCAGGTAGCGGCCGTTGCCCTAGGGGAAGAGCAATCATCGGAGGGACCCGAAGAGTACGAGCCGGCCCCGCAAGGGTGGGAACCGGCCGCCATGGTCCTGGCATGCCTAGGGGGAAGAGACATGGTTCCGCGGGCTCCCCTACCCGCCAACACCAGAAAATACGGTCAGTGGGTGACCATTAATGGACAGAGAGCCGAGGCCTTGCGAGACACCGGCGCCAGCGTGACGGCCGTCCGCTGTCATCTGGTGAAGCCCGAGCAGATCCTGCCGAACATTCTCTGCCCCGTCCGCTCGGCAGATAACTCTGAGAGTATGTGTAAGATGGCCTGCGTCCCGTTTGAATGGGGAGGGGTCTCCGGCCTACTGAAAGTGACGGTCCGGGACGATGCCCCCGTGGACTGCCTCCTGGGGAATGACCTCGAGAGTTCCCCGTGGGCCACCGTCGAGAAAAGAGAGCACCTGGGGATGCTGGGCCTCCCGGACTGGGCCTGCATAACCACCCGATCCATGGCCGCCCGTGCCACCCCCCGATCAGAAGAAACCGAATGGCCAGCACCTCCGCCCCCGGTTGCCCCCGTCGAGGACAACGGCGAGTCCGACCTCCCGGACCCGACTATCGAAGCAGACGCACAACACCAGGACCTTCCGGATCTGGCTCAGTGGCGTCAAGAGGGGGGGCCCACCCAAGAACAGTTCCGCCAGGAACAAAAGACCTGTCCCTCCCTCGAGGGACTCCGCCAACAAGCCGATACCCAAAACGCAGGGGACACCACCGGAACCCTCTGGGTCTACTGGGACAACGACCTGCTCTACAGCGAGCAAAGAATCGCCGAGCTGGGGGCCGGTCGAGTTCTGGTGGTACCGCTCCGCTTCCGAGACTTTCTGCTCAACCTGGCCCACGATGTCCCCCTGGCTGGACACCTGGGCCAAGACAAAACATACAGTCGCCTGGTGACCCACTTTTTCTGGCCAAAAATGAGGAATGACGTCCTGAACCACTGCCGATCTTGCCCCACGTGCCAAGCCAGCGGGAAGAGTGGTCGGAAGCTGAAGGCCCCTCTGCAACCCTTCCCTGTGGTCACCACCCCGTTCGAGAGGGTGGGGATAGACATTGTGGGGCCGCTGGACCCCCGCACGGCACAAGGACACAGGTTCATCTTGGTACTCGTGGACCATGCCACCCGCTACCCCGAGGCGGTGCCCCTACGGACAGTGACAGCTCCGGTGGTTGGCCGGGCCCTGATGGGGATCTTCTCCAGGGTAGGCTTCCCCCGAGAAGTCGTCAGCGACCGAGGTACGAATTTCATATCTAAATACATGAAGTCCCTCTGGCAACAATGCGGGGTCACCTACAGATTCACGACCCCCTATCACCCCCAAGGGAACGGACTAGTGGAGCGTTTTAACCGCACTCTCAAGGGGATGATTGGGGGATTGGAAGAGCCTCTCCGTCGCCAGTGGGATGTGCTGCTCCCGTGCCTCCTCTTCGCCTACCGAGAAGTCCCCCAGAAGTCCCTCGGCTTTAGCCCTTTCGAACTCTTGTACGGGCACCCTGTGCGAGGGCCCCTCAGCCTAGTCAAGGAAGGTTGGGAGATGGCCCCCTTAACGACCCCTCCCGACGTCTTCAAATACATCCTGGCCCTACGAAACCAGACCCGGCGCTTCAGGGAGCTGGCCAAGGCGAACCTCGAGGCCAGTCAGGAGGACATGAAGAGGTGGTATGATCACAATGCCTCCTCCGTTGAATTCGAGCCTGGGCAGCAAGTATGGGTGATGTCCCCCACCGAACCATGTGCCCTGCAAGACAAGTGGACGGGGCCCTTCAAAGTGGTCGAGCGTAAAAGCCCCGTCACTTACCTCATCGACATGGGGTCCACCCGGAACCCCCTGCGGGTCCTCCACACCAACCGGCTCAAACCACACTTTGTGCGCTCCGAACTAAGCCTCCTGATGGCGACAGACAGTGGTACAGAAGAAGACTCCGAGCCCCTCCCGGATCTCTTAAAGACTCAGGAGAAGGACGGCTCCGTGGATGGGGTCCGGCTCTCTGACGCCCTCACTTCGGAGCAACGCCAGGACTGCCGGGACCTCCTGCTGCAGTTCGCTGCCCTGTTCTCCCTCACCCCCGGGGTCACCCCTTGGTGTTTGCACGACGTAGACACCGGGGACAGTCCCCCTGTCCGGCACCGGGCCTACCGCGTACCAGATCGGGTACGGGCCTGCATACAGGAGGAAGTGGCCAAGATGCTCACGATCGGGGTCATCGAGCCCTCGGACAGTCCCTGGGCCAGTCCGGTTGTATTAGTTCCCAAGGCCGCTGCCCCCGGCACCGCCCCTGAACTGAGATTCTGCGTCGACTACCGGGGCTTGAACGCTGTCACCCGGACCGACGCTCATCCCATCCCCCGAGCAGACGAGCTGATCGACCGGCTGGGGGCCGCCCGCTACCTTAGTATCTTCGACCTAACGGCGGGCTACTGGCAGATCGGCCTCACACCCAGGGCTCAGGAACGGTCAGCCTTCTCCACCCCCGATGGCCACTATCAATTTAAGGTCATGCCCTTTGGCATGAAGAATGCCCCCGCCACATTCCAACGCCTTGTGAACCAGGTCTTGGCAGGGCTCGAAGAATTCAGCGCTGCCTACCTGGACGATATCGCTGTATACAGCCGCCACTGGTCCGACCACCTCCGTCACCTCCAAGAGGTCCTCCAAGCCCTCCAGCGGGCCGGCCTCACCATTAAGGCCGGCAAGTGCCAAATTGGCCAATGGTCTGTGACCTACCTTGGGCACCAAGTGGGAAGCGGGCTGGTGGCCCCACTACAACTTAAGATTGCTGCCATCCAGTCCTGGCAGCCCCCCGTCACCCAGACCGAGGTCCGAGCCTTCTTGGGGCTCACCGGCTACTACCGGCGGTTCGTGAAGGACTACGGCAGCATCGTGGGGCCCCTCACGGGACTCACATCCAAGAATCAACCGAAGCGGGTCCACTGGACTCCTGATTGTCAAGCGGCCTTCGAGGAGCTGAAGGCCGCCCTGTGCACCGCCCCGGTGCTCCAGGCCCCCGATTACAGTCGGGAATTTGTGGTGCAGACCGACGCCTCCGACCACGGCATCGGGGCCGTCCTCTCTCAGCTGAACCCCGAAGGTCATGACCAGCCGGTGGCCTTCATCAGTCGTCGTCTCCTGGCCCGAGAACAGCGTTGGAGCACCATCGAGAGGGAGGCCTTTTCAGTGGTGTGGGCCCTCAAAAAGCTCCGACCCTATCTCTTCGGTACCCACTTCCGGGTACAAACCGACCATCGACCCCTGCAATGGCTGATGCAGATGCGGGGGGAGAACCCAAAACTCTTGCGCTGGTCCATTTCCCTGCAGGGAATGGACTTCACTGTGGAGCACCGGCCAGGCCAAGACCACGCCAACGCGGATGGCCTGTCCCGCTTTTTCCGCCTCGACGAAGAGAGTCCCCAAGGAGATGGGTGACTCTCCCCGCCTTCAGCTGGGGGGGACGCATGTTGGACAGGCCACACAGAGGGCTTGCTCCCTCCCCGCACGACAGGGCCCGAGCTCCGGCCCACCAGGCATACCCCCGTGACAAGCCCCTGTACTCCGTCTCCCGACGGACCCTCTGCCCTCGGACCCCTACTCATCACGGGGTCCAGCCCCACCGGCTTCCCCGGCCGGGTCAAGCCGCCATCTTGGGCCCTGCACCACGCGGCCGCGTGGCCTCACCTCGACCCTAACCCCGGGCCTGGCCGGCCCCGACATCCCGGCACCACCATCCACCCAGGAGGTGAGCGGACCACTTGGCAGGCCAATGGGAGAACGAAGTGTCAAGAGCTCTTCCCCCGCCAGGTGCCGATCGCCTCCAGCTCCCCCAGGCGCTGGCTCCACCCCCTGCTGGGTGTCTGGACACCTTCATCCCGGACCCTCCGACCTCCAAGTGCGAGGGTCCGGACATCAAAGGGCACCAGCCCTATAACTGAGGCAGCTCCGGAGCAGGAAGGCAGTTGTATCCTGGAGTCGAGAGACACCGAGTGAACTCAACCCTGACGGTCTACTGGCGCTGCCGTAGCCCGCTCTTGTGAACCATCGTCCTGCCTGCTGGCGCTGCCGCGGCCTTCTGCAACCTTCTTCTTCCTGGGACCTGCTGGCGCCGCCGCGGCCCGTTGTAACGACCATCCTCACCGGGACCTGCTGGCGCTGCCGCGGACCGTCATCTTCCTGGGACCTGCTGGCGCTGCCGCGGCCCGTTGTAACGACCATCCTCACCGGGACCTGCTGGCGCTGCCGCGGACCGTACATCTTCCGGGGACCTGCTGGCGCTGCCGCGGCCCGTTGTATCGACCATCCTTACCGGGACCTGCTGGCGCTGCCGCGGACCGTACCACCTAACCACCAAGCTCGAGGACTGTGAGCTCATCATCATCTCATCCGAACTACCTGATTGGTAAATAGACTGACCCGCTACCCCCTTCCCTACCTTACGAGACTCTAATCGAGGGGACCCCTGCGTCCAGACCTCCTTGTACCATTCTACCGTATCATAACTAAGTACCTATAAAGAACACTGAACCTTATCCGTGTGTGATATCTGTCTGTGGGGGGGAAGTTACTTGTCTGTACGATCGCTGGAGACGGCTCTCCCCGGAGACCTCTCCCCCTGACCCCGGCCGGCCCTCCCGGTCCGTCTACCTTTTCTAACAACGCCTTTGCAGGGAAACTTCACCAACAGCCCACGGTCACTCGGGATGGGGTAGGCCGCTGATCTTCGGTTCCAGACCTGCTAGGGACTTGGACAATAAGTGGTCCAAAGCACAAACTTGTAGCTCGTCGTTTAGGGCTTGCACTTGAAATCAGTGCACGGTTCCCTGGTATCGCCGTTCCTCGTCACTTGTGGGGTCCAGATGCCACAGCTTCACTGGGGACTCAAAATGGCCATCGAGAGGTCAGGAAATCTGCTTCAGGGGACGCAGGGACTTCGGGCTCCAGCGGGAGCGGTAAAGTTTGCAACCGTAGTTCAGTCCTTTAGGTGCCTGCCAAGCAGGGAAGTCACTCCTTGACTCCAAGGGAGATCCTTCAGTCTTCTAGAGGTAATAGAAAGTTGAAGGGCCAGGATTCTTCTTCTTAGAGCGTCGTCCAGGTGTAATCTAAATTGCATTGGCAATGTGTGGTATCTTATACTGATAAGATGGGAGGGACTAGCTCTATGGCCAATCCTCAAGGAGGGCCAGGATAGTGGGTGGGTACACCCACTTCCCTTTGTCCAGTTTCGTGCCAGGACAGGGGCAGGCAGCCCCTGAACCGGTTTGAGCTGGCATATGCACAGAGGAGCCTACTGCTCCCGCAGTGCGGGACTTCAAAGCACTCTAAGAGTGCACCCGCCCAGCTCCAATACACTAAATCCTGTCTGGGAGGTGGTGAGGACACCTCCCTGTGACAGGAAACCCTTTGTTGGGCTCCCTCCACTGCGAGTTTCGGTCAGCAGCAGGAGGGCAGCCCGGTGTCTGTGCTGGTGGCATCCATTTTGTGATGCCAGGGCTCTGAAAGATTTCTACCGTGTAGTACAGTGTGTACATGTCGTCCCCTCTAGAAGGGTGGGATCCTACTCCCACACCAGTTACTGGTGTGGGGGTAGGATTCCAAGTTGTTTGACACCGAACACGACATGTTTTGATGCAGTAATTCCAAAGTTAGCATTTACCGCAAGGTTATAATGCACTTAAGAGTATATGGTTTAACCGCATCCACAAACAGCAGCACCCTGCCCTTGGGATTGGTAAGGCCTACCATAGGGGTGACTGATAGGTTTATATGTGTGTGTATGGTGAGATATAGGAACCTATACCTCAGTGAGGAGTGCTAACACTACCTCACACAGGCTGCAGTAGCAGGCCTGTGGTGTCAGATTGTGAGTGCTTCCCAGGGGTGGCATAATACATGCTGCAGCCCCTGGTAGGCCTGTGAAGTACCAATGCCCTAGGTACCTAAGGTACCATATATTAGGGGCTCATAAGGCACCACAGTATCCAATCACTAGTGCATCTAATATGCACACCAATCATTTAAGGGAGTAAGCAGATAGGCTGGGGTCCTGGATAGCAGGATCCCAGCCAGACTAGTCAAAAACCATTCAAACACCAGGAAAAAAGTGGGGGGCAACCATATAGTCAGATTCCACCTTCCTACATAACCCCCCCCCCCACAAACGAAAGGAGATAAGGCTAACCTTGCCCATTTAAGCCTTTATTTCCTGAGTGGCCATATAAGGAAGAACCTGCACTAGCATGGTTGCTCCCTGTCTCATGGTCCACTTGGGAAATCCTACCCCAAGGGGTTTTGGAGTTTCTCCAAAGTCTAGGGAAATTACCTGTATTGTTTTCTGGTACAGAAGTAGGTTGGTGGGGTGTCTGAGTGTGGAAGTGAGGCCCTATTTGGGGTGGTCTCAACTTCCTCAGCACACTGGTCACCATGGAAGCCTTTCTGTCCATGACTGTGTCATATCTGGCCCTAAGGGTCAACCTCTGGCTGCCTACAGCTGGGGGTTGGGTCCCTCTGGTTGGAGTAGTAGAGGGCATTGGAATGTTTGGGGCATCTATGCCCCAGGTTCCCCTGTGCCCAACAAAGTCCATCTGGGGGGTACCTGTACCTAGGGGTAAAGGGGATCTCTCAGTTTGTAGAGGAATATTCACCTGGCTAGAACTACTCTGCTGGGTGTCCCTAATCTGCTGATGAGGGGGTTCCTCTGGACAGGGGCCCATTAAGGGTCCACTGACCTCCCTGACCTCTGCAGCCCTGGGCTGACTGAGGCAGGGTAGAGAGGGGCAGGGTACCTGCTCCAGACTGGGTGCCACCTTGGAAGGATCCCCTGCCATCAGAGTTGTGGCCAGGACAGGCCTGACCACTTCTGGGGCAGTTACTTCACAAGGGGCAGGGTCAGTTCCCTTAGAAAGCTGACCCTTACCTTTAGTCTGGTGGGGGGAGGACTGTTCCTCACCCCCTATGCTCTCTGTTTGTGTGGAGTGATCCATAGTTTCAGGCTTCACTCCCCTTAATTTCTCCTGGGGTGGAGGTGAGGCCCTCAGGGTCTCATCCACTCTCTCAGGGATGCCTAACATTCTTAAATGGGCATTGTGGTCTACCTCAGCCCAGGCTGAGATTTCCAGATCATTCCTCAGTAGACAATCCACAGGCAAGGTTGGGGACACTGCCACTCTCTTTGGGCCAGTGACCCCTCCCCAGCTGAGATTTACTACTGCCATGGGATGGTCTGTCCTAATTCCATCAATATTGGTCACCTGGTAGCTAAACTCAGGTAAAAGCTGTTCTAGGGGCACTAGTCTCCTTGTCACCATGGTGACACTAGCCCCTGTGTCCCTGTAGGCCACAGCCTTCTGACCATTGATCATAGGCTCTTGTCTTTACCTGCCCAAGGTATTGGGACTCATGGTAAAGTTGGCAAACCCCATGCCACCATCACAGACTAGAGCTGCTTGTGTAGGGGACCTGGTTAGGCCAGAGTCCCCCTGAGTTCCCCAAGAAAGCCCAACTATTTTTTTGAGTGCACTCCCACCACCTGGGGGATTACTACTGGTAGTAACAGGAGGTGTTGGAGCTGCAGAGGGAGGAACATTTTCTTTATTGCCATTCTTTGGACAGCTGGAGTCAGTTTTCCAGTGTCCAGGTTGCTTGCACACATGGCAATATGGTTTCTTATTGGAAGAAGAAGGATTTTGGGACCCACCCTGTCATGATCCTCGCGAGCCATTTGGCTTCCAGACGGAAGATCGGCGCCACCCGGGGGTATCTAACAGCGCGGCAAAGGAGCGTACTCCTAAGACCGACTACAAGTCCCAGAAGACCTCGGGACATCCAACGGCGGAGCACCGGAAGCGGGGTCGGTCACATGACCGCCGCTATAAGACCATCCCCCTCTGGAGAAACGGCGCTTGACAATCCGAGGAGGTTCCCTGAAGACAGCGCTTAGCGGATGGTATTCCCCGCTGGAGGACGAGCGCTCGCTTACTTTTCCAGCATCGTGACTCCCATGTCCCGTACCCGTTGTCACGCCGCTCCTGAGGTCTCCCTGGTTCCCGTTCCTGCCTGAGGTACCTAGATCCGGTATCAGGTAGGACACTCCGTTGGGAGGAGCAGGAGCACCCGTTTGCATCGTATTCTGCTAGGCAGTGACGTAACTGCCGTAGCCCAGTGTCTTTCCCGAGGAATTCCCGATTTCCGTCTCCTTCGACAGCGTCCTGCGCGAGCAGCGCGAGGAGGCGTGGAAGCCCTGCCGCTTGCTTCGACATTTGCTTACAGAGAGAGAACACCTTTTTGTTTAGATAGGCATTGCTGGTTGCTGCCACGGTAGTGAGGTTAACTACCGCGTGCGCAACAACAGAACGAGCTGGTTCTGCGCAGACCATACCCTACAACGATTCCTGGGGTTCGCCAATTACTATAGGCGGTTTATAAAGGACTTCTCAAAGGTAATTCACCCCATCTCTCGTCTACTGAGAAAAAATACTCCTTTCGTCTGGGATCAAGAAGCGGAACGGTCTTTTCAGGAACTAAAACGACGGTTCACAACAGCTCCCATTTTGTTACACCCAAATACTGACCTGCCGTTCGTGGTGGAGACGGATGCGTCTCAATACGCCATAGGAGGAGTGCTGTCACAACGGCACCAACAAACGGGGCAACTCCATCCGGTGGCATTTTATTCCAAGAAACTATCCCCGAGTGAGGTGAACTACTCCATTACGGACAAGGAACTACTGGCCATCAAACGGGCTTGCGAAGAGTGGAGGCACTATCTGCTAGGGGCAAGCCATACAGTTGAGATGTAAACCGACCACAGAAACCTTTTGTTCATGAAATCGGCCAGAGCCCTCACACCACGTCAGTTACGCTGGTCCCTATTCTTCTCTGATTATGACTTTCTCATCAAATACAGACCTGGACCCCAGAACGGCAAGGCCGACGCCTTATCCCGTATGGCAGAAACCATACACCCCGAAGCGAGCCTACCCTCTGATCCACCGTCGATCCTGCCCAGCAAGGCGTTTGCTCATCAAGTGCATGCTCTCGCCTCGTCAGACGAATACCTCGAGGCTGTAAAAGCGTCCTTAACCGACTTCAACATTTCAGCCTGGATACAAATAGACCCAGCCCACAGAACAAAAAGAGGGGAATTCCTGTTCCAGAACGATGCCTTATTTCTCCCACAGAAGGCACAACAACAGCAAGCAATTTCCTGGGTTCATGATTCCGCGCTAGGAGGCCATTTGGGGGAATACAAAACCATAGCAGGGCTCGAAAGGTCCTTCTGGTGGCCCACATTACGAACAGATGCCAAAGAATACCTGAAGAATTGTGCCATCTGTGCGCAGAGTAATGTCAGCCATTCGAAACCAGCGGGGCTGTTGCGTCCCATACCCATCCCACCAGCCCCATGGCATACGGTATCGATGGATTTCATCGTTGAGATGCCACCCTGTGAAGGATACACCACCGTGCTAGTAATTATAGATCACTTAACGAAGATGGGCCACTTCGTCCCTCTCAAAAGACTACCCACGGCGGGCGAACTGGCTCTGGCATTCCTACAACATGTGGTGAGAGCACACGGACTACCAAGGGTGCTTATAACAGACCGAGGATCCCAGTTTACCTCACGCTTTCGGAGAAAACTATGTGAAACTATGAACATTGATGCCCGTCTATCCACAAGTTACCATCCCCAGACGGATGGCAAAACAGAACGTCTGAACCAGACGTTAGAACAGTACCTGCGCTGCTTTACCCTCCAAAACACCATGGAGTGGTACCCCTTAATATGGTTAGCAGAGTTCACCTACAATAGCGCAGAACACACCACCCTAGGGTGTCCCCCGTTCTTTTGTCTTTATGGTTTCCACCCCGACATTCTTCCATTCGAGTGGCCTGTAGTCACTACACACCCTACAATTCAAGAACACCATACACATCTCCGCACCATTCTCAGAGAAACCAAACTCCATTTAGAGACAGCGCAAAACACACAAAAACTATACGCTGACCGAAAGAGAGCGCCAGAACCCGAGTATAGGGTGGGAGACAAAGTATGGTTATCCACCAAGAACTTACATCTAAAGGGGGTGGGTAAATTGGCACCCAAGTACGTGGGGCCATACAGAATAGACCGCGTCCTGAATCCCGTTGCGGTAAGACTAAGCCTTCCTGCCTCCTGGAGAATCCATCCTGTTTTCCATGTTTCCCTTCTCCGACCATGCCCTGCCAACATGAGACTACCTCTGACTCCCCTCCCTGTGGAGGTGGAAGGGCAAGAGGAATATGAAGTCCAAGCCTTATT
This sequence comes from Triturus cristatus, assembly GCF_964204655.1. NCBI lineage: Eukaryota > Metazoa > Chordata > Amphibia > Caudata > Salamandridae > Triturus > Triturus cristatus. The sequence goes on from NC_140591.1 coordinate 1,695,282,239, forward strand.
AGACTCCTGACAAGTGAGGGGAAGAGTACAATACCTGGTTGAATGGAAAGGGTTTGGGCCGGAAGAACGGACTTGGGAACCAGCAGCTAACTTACATTGTCCAAAACTACTCCGACAATTCCACGCCAAACATCCTGGTAAACCAGGACAACCGCCGAGACGGCGGTCCTTGAGAGGGGGTACTGTCATGATCCTCGCGAGCCATTTGGCTTCCAGACGGAAGATCGGCGCCACCCGGGGGTATCTAACAGCGCGGCAAAGGAGCGTACTCCTAAGACCGACTACAAGTCCCAGAAGACCTCGGGACATCCAACGGCGGAGCACCGGAAGCGGGGTTGGTCACATGACCGCCGCTATAAGACCATCCCCCTCTGGAGAAACGGCGCTTGACAATCCGAGGAGGTTCCCTGAAGACAGCGCTTAGCGGATGGTATTCCCCGCTGGAGGACGAGCGCTCGCTTACTTTTCCAGCATCGTGACTCCCATGTCCCGTACCCGTTGTCACGCCGCTCCTGAGGTCTCCCTGGTTCCCGTTCCTGCCTGAGGTACCTAGATCCGGTATCAGGTAGGACACTCCGTTGGGAGGAGCAGGAGCACCCGTTTGCATCGTATTCTGCTAGGCAGTGACGTAACTGCCGTAGCCCAGTGTCTTTCCCGAGGAATTCCCGATTTCTGTCTCCTTCGACAGCGTCCTGCGCGAGCAGCGCGAGGAGGCGTGGAAGCCCTGCCGCTTGCTTCGACATTTGCTTACAGAGAGAGAACACCTTTTTGTTTAGATAGGCATTGCTGGTTGCTGCCACGGTAGTGAGGTTAACTACCGCGTGCGCAACAACAGAACGAACTGGTTCTGCGCTGACCATACCCTATCTACCGTTTCCAAGACCGTGAAGCCAACGGTCTCACTGACTGGGGAATCGAAGTTAGCGCCCACAGTAGGTGAGTGGTGGCCCTTGAGCGGGGAACAGGGAGGTAGGAGGTAAGTGGTACTTCCTTCCATAATGCTCTGACTTGTCTGTCTCCTCCTTACTGCAGCCTACTAGAGAACTACCCGTCAGACCCTCTGGCTCCCTGACAGAAGAGACAAGCGGACCCTATCCTTCCCTTCATTCGTTCCTCTCTTTTTCCCCCTAAGTGCCTCTACCACGCATTGGTTGTTTTGGTTCGCCAGCTTGGGGTTGCACCAGTGGGAAGGGAGAAATATTCTACACGCCATCGTTCCTGCCGATCGATCAGCAGGTTAGTAGGAGCCTAGAGTATACGGCTACTGCCGGCCTGACACACCCCCAGAACTGGGTTTTTGGGGCCCTTCAGAGGACTTTTCTGTTTTATCATCCCCACCTTTCTCTTTGGGCTTAGTGGAATCTTTCTTCTGGTCACCACCTTGGTTCTTGGGCCTAACCCTGGTTCTGACCCATTTGTCTGCCTTCTTTCCCAATTCTTGGGGAGAGGTCAGATCAGATTCCACCAGGTACTGGTGTAAGAGTTGGTTTTGACAATTTTTAAGGATCTGCTCTCTCATAATCAAATTATACAATCCTTTAAAGTCAGTGACTCTACTTCCAACTATCCAACCCTCCAGAGCCTTGGTAGCACAATCTACAAAGTCCACCCAATCCTGAGTCTGTGCTTTCTGGGTGTCTCTGAACTTCAACCTGTACTGTTCACTGGTTAAGCCAAACCCATCTATCAAAGCACTCTCGGGGCTTCATAATCATTAGCATCCTCTTCTCTAACAGTGAGGAGCTTGTCTCTACCTTTATCTGAAAAGTAGAGCCACAAGATTGCTGCCCACTGTGTCTGGGGGACCTGTTGAACTTTACAGGCCCTCTCCATAGCAGTTATCCATTTGTGGATATCATCCCCACTCTGGTAGGGAGGAACAACCTTGGACAGGTTCCTATGGTCTGGAATGTAATATCTGCCTCTAGGGACACTGTTGCTTCCACCAGGGGTATATAACCCCTCCTTTTTGGAAGCTCTCTGGAGCTCAAAGGCTTCCCTATCTAAGGCCAATTGCTTGGTTCTGAGGGCAAGCCTAGCTTCCTTATACTGGAGCATCTTGAACCTTCTGTCAGAGGAGGTCTCTCTGGGATAGTTTGAGTTCCTCTGCTGAACAGATTCTCTTCCAGAGTGATATGAATGGTCAGAGTCCCTTGAGGGGGACCTAGGCCTCTCCTCCACTCTGTCAGTTCTCTTAGGGAGAATTCCTCTGTTCTGTTCAGACCTTTCTGGGTCTGGCCCTTCACCCACAGACTCCAGGTCATCTTGATTTTCATCATCAGACCCAGTGACTATGGTTGATCCACTCCCTGATGCAGACCCACTAGCTCCTAGAGCTAGTCTGAGATCGTCTGCTACTAACAGATCTATCAGGTGTTGTGAGGAGGGACTCCTGCCTACTCTCAGTTGTCTTTCAAAGCATAAGGCCTTCAGGTCAGTGTAGGCTATGTCTTTGTACTGAGATGGGGTGGACCCACTGGCTCCACCTTTGTAGGACATACTAGTGTTGTGCAGTGTTGTACTACCTACACTAGTTGAGGCCTACTGATCCTAGCTTGAGCTGTAGCAAGGGTGTGTTTAGCCCTTCACAAACAGCTCTAAGTTCAGCAGAACTTATTGATACTAGCTTGACTTTTATATGTACCTTGAGTACCTTTAGTGGTTTTCAGTTAGTAATTCAAATAGAGATTTTCTGGTAAAACAATGGCAAGCTGGAATCCCACACGCTGCCCACCAATGTGAGAAGTTGGCCTGGCATATGCTGGTCACTAGTTATAGTGGCCACCTTGCACCAGTCCAATTCGACTCTTATGGTAGATAGGTTTAAGACAACCTTTTAAAGAAAGCTATCCTAGTGGTAGCTGTGGAGAGCAGCCTTCAGGCTAAGTCTCTGAGGAATGTAAAGCAGCTTGTTTTACCTTATAATCTCTTGAATTACTAAATGAAAGGACACCACACAGGTATATATATCAAATATATATGTATTTATTTCTAGACACACTCTACTAATCTCTTTATGAGATTAGAAGCCAGGTACACATTCAAATGTCAACAGTTCTCAATAAATTAAGCACAAATATGGCTGGAGCCCTAGGGGCGTACCAGACCATATACTAAGAAAATGGGTTAAGAAACTCGACTTGCAAAATGACAAAGCCTAGGGCCTTGGGAATCGCTGGGGCTTCACTACTGCAGTGTTAGCAGGTAAGTAACAAGCCCACGGGAGACGCGTGCAGTGTCTAAACACAGCCGCGGGTTTCCTATTGGTTTCAATGTAGCAAGTCGCGGTTTGTATTTTAAAGTTTTAGGGCACTTCGAGGAAGTCAACAAGCAAGCCACTTACAAGGTAAGTATTTCGAGGGCCACCACACACTTGGGCAACCGAGTGCACGAGTTACCTCACCCAGGGAAGCCGGGTGCATAGGTGTCTTTTGGTGTCGGGTCGAGATGCTGTTTTCAATGGAGATTACTGAAGACTTGCTGCTTGCGACGACTGAAGAGGTGTCCGAAGGTGGATTGAAGATGGAGAGGACCTGAAAATTGAAGTGACAGTGTTCAAAGTCACTTGCCATTGAACGGTGGCCAGCAAGATGGATGACCACGGTTGTCACGTTGATTCAGGTCGTTGATGGTGTTTTGACTCTTCGCTCACGAGGTCCAGGAGGGATCGAAGATGACCAGCAGCTGGATTCGGAGTGTCCCACAACGTCTGCAGCTGATGACGGTATCGGCAACCGGATTGGCACCAACAAGCCTTGGCAACTGCAAGTCTCGTGTAGACTGAAGATAGTCGATGATGCAGACCAGCAAGATCTGATGGACTCACCCAGCGACTGTAAGTGAGGGCAGGAGAGCCCCTTGAGTCATTGAAGAAGTCTTCGGGGGACCCACTAGCCAATGGGCAAGTGATTGCAAAGACGCCGCCTCAGGAAATGCTTCACAAGAGCCCACGGTCACTCAGGACAAGGTAGGCAGCTGATTTTTGGTGCAAGACCTGCTGGGGGCTTGGGCCACAAATGGTCCAATACACAACTTTGTAGAATGTTGGGTTTCCACTCGACAATAGTGCATGGTCCCCGGGTATTGCTGCTCCTCGTCACTCGTGGGTTCCACTTGCCACAGCTTTGCTGGGGACTCACAGGGGCCGTCGAGAAGTCAGGAGATCTGCTTCCGGGGCAGCAGGGACTTCGAACTCCGGCGGGAGCGGGAAAGTTTGCAACCGTTGTTTCAAGTTTCTGGTGCCTGCCAAGCAGGGGAGTCACTCCTTGACTCCAAGGGAGATTCTTCTGTCTTCCAAAGGTAGTGGAACGTCGAAGGGCCAGGATTCTTCTTTGTAGAGCGTTGTCCAGGTTTATCTGAATTGCATTGGCAATGCTTGGTATCTTATAGTGAAAAGATGGGAGGGACTAGCTCTGAGAGAGGGTAGATTTTATATCATATGGGGCCCCTGGCACGTTCTGTCCACACCTGAAGTATGAGACCCTTGTCCTTGCCCTGCCAGCCTAATTTGTAGGCCGTATTAAATTGACCAGCGGGTCCTGTGTTACTATATGACAAATACCCTGGGACATCCTTACCACTCAGCCAGCATGAAACCCCTGTTCCATATGTAGGCCTATATGTTAAATTGACCATAGTTCTGCCATTTTCCTGTATAACAGGCTGAAGGCAGGTCTGACCCAAATCATATCCAGCTCCTCTTTCTGTGAGGCCTCCTGCTCCAGACTAGTAGCCCCCACCCTACCCGTGTGCTCAGTTCACTGTATCAGAGTTCAACATCCCCCTGTTCTTTTGACATGCAGCAGGCTGCTTCCTGGGCTCGTACATATTTTAAGGAAGTGGCAACCGCAGAGTGTCAAGTTAAAAACAGAGGAGATTTATACATGTATCTATTGAATTCCCGTACAATACCCACTTTTTTTTGCTTGCTCTATGCAACTTACGACAAGCGATTGGCCTGAGAAACTGACCTTTTCACCTAGTTTACGGTCAGCATTAAGTGGGTAAATGACGAGATGTCTGGTGAAAAATTGCAGACAAAGCTTTTTGGGGTAGCCTGACGTAGGTAGAAGTGGCGTGCGATGAAGCCTACAAAATGATATAAAAGGGGAGCCCACACAGTCATCTGCAGACTACCTCGCTGTCTGTATGTAGGTAACAGGCTGTGCAGGTTTTTCCCCAAGAGCTAAGAGCTCTTGTCTTCTATTGCTTAAAATGTCTTGCTCTGCTTTGCTTGAAGTATCGTGTTCTATTTTACCTATATGAAATGTCATGTTACGTTTAACCATTGTTCTCTTCACTTTTGCATTTAAAATGTTTGCATTGTAATTGCAGGAATGCTTTCTCTAGAGTAAACGTGGGTGTTCCTAGGTAATAGTGTTTTTATATTCTGAAACATTTTTCCTTGGTGTAACTTGTTTCTCATGATGCACTTATAAATGTGTTCTCTCTCCCTCTGACAGTACAATAATCCAGATACGGAGAATATCATGAAATCCATGTGATTATCTGGATTCATTATTTTGTATTTTATGCCTTTGTCTTGCAGTTTCTTTGAAGTTGCATCTTCTCATTAAACTGCCATTGTATTCTGCCTCCAATTCCTTTTCTCATATGTCTGTTTTCTTCATTTTTAGAGCAAGTGTTCCTAGGCACCCCGTCTTAAATGAAGGTGCCCCTTTTGTCCCTAATTCACTCCCTTGCTCACTCCGTGAAGGCTCCCGGGGCTCTGTGCACAGCCCCTTGCCCTCTTGACCCTTAATAAATCTTCCCTCCAACAGCTCTATGACCACTCCTCTAGGAGGGTCAGGGTAGTGGGTGGTTACACCCACTTCCCTTTGTCCAGTTTCGAGCCAGAGCAGGGGCAGGTAGCCGCTGAACCGGTTTGAGCTGGCATATGCACAGAGGAGCCTACTGCTCCCCCAGTGCAGGACTTCAAAGCACTCTAAGAGTGCACCCATCCAGCTCCAATACACTAAATCCTGTCTGGGAGGTGGTGACACCTCCCTGTGACAGGATACCTTTTGTTGGGCTTCCTCCACTGCGAGTTTCGGTCAGCAGCAGGAGGGCAGCCCAGTGTCTGTGCTGGTGGCATCCATTTTGTGATGCCAGGGCTCTTGGAGATTTCTACCGTTTAGTACAGTGGGTACATGTCGTCCCCTCTAGAAGGGTGGGATCATACTCCCACGCCAGTTACTGGTGTGGGGGTATGATTCCAAGTTGTTTGACACCAAACACGACATGTTTTGATGAAGTCATTCCAAAGTTAGCATTTACTGCGAGTGTATCGATGGTGAGATATAGGAACCGATTCCTCAGTGAGGAGTGCTATCACTACCTTACACAGGCTGCAGTAGCAGACCTGTGGTGTCAGATTGAGAGTGCTTCCCAGGGGTGGCATAATACATCCGGCAGCCCCTGGTAGCCCTGTGAAGTACCAATGCCCTAGGTACCTAAGGTACCATATACTAGGGGCTCATAAGGTACCACAGTATCCAATCACTAGTGCATCTAGTATGCACACCAAGTTGTTTAGAGAGATCAGTGAGACTGGGGCCCTGATTAGCAGGGACCCAGCCAGACTATGGCCAGAAACCAGTGTATACATCAGAAAAAAAGTGTGCTGATCCTACTCTCCTACACCTGGGCTCTTCATAGGTGCAGAGATCTCTCAACCCTGGGCTCTTCATAGAGGCAGAACACCCTCGATTCTGGGCTCTTCATAGAGGCAGAGATCCCTCAACTCTGGGCTTATCATAGAGGTAGAGATCCCTCAACCCTGGTATCATCATAGAGGCCAAGATCCCTCAACTCTGGGCTCATCATAGATGCAGAGATCCCTCAACCCTGGGCATGTTGTAGAGTCAGAGATACCTCAACCCTGGGCTCATTATAGAGGCAGAGATCCCTCAACCCAGGGCACATCATAGAGGCAGAGATCCCTCAACCCTGGGCTCTACATAGAGGCAGAGATCCCTCAACCCTTGGCTCATCATAGAGGCAGAGACCCCTCAACCCTGCACTTGTTGTAGAGGCAGAGATCACTCAACCCTGGGCTCATCATAGAGGCAGAAATCCCACCACCCTGGGCTCATCATAGAGGTGGAGATCCCTCAACCCTGGGCTCTTCATAGGTGCAGAGATCCCTCAACCCTGGGCTCTTGCTGGAGGCAGCGTACCCTCAACCTTGGACTCTTCATAGAGGTGGAGATCCCTCAACCCAGAGCTTATCATAGAAGCAGAGATCCCTCAAATCCAGGCTCAACATAGAGGCAGAGATCCAGCAACACTGGGCTCATCATAGAGGCAGAGATCCCTCAACCCTGGGCTCTTCATAGATGCAAAGATCCCTCAACCCTGTGCTCTTCCTGGAGGCAGAGATCCCTCAACCCCGGGCTCTTCATAGAGGCTGAGCTCCCTCAACCCTGGGCTCTTCCTGGAGGCAGAGAACCCTCAATCCTGGGCTTATCATAGAGGCAGAGATCCCTCAACCCAGGGATCTTCATAGAGGCAGAGATCCCTCAATCCTGGGCTCATCATAGAGGTAGAGATCCCTCAATCCTGGGCTAATCATAGAGGCAGAGAATCCTCAAACCTGGGCTACTCATAGGGGTGGAGATCCCTCAACCCCGGGCTCATCATAGAGGCAGAGATCCCTCACCCCCGGGCTCATCATAGAGGCAGAGATCCCTCAACTGTGGGCTCATCATAGAGGAGGAGATCTCTCAAACAAATGCTCTTCATAGAGGCAGAAAACCCTCAACCCTGGGCTCATAATAGAGGCATGACCCCTCAACCATGGGCTCATCATAGAGGCAGAGAACCCTCAACTCTGGGCTCATCATAGAGGCAGAGATCCCTTCACCCTGGGCTCGTCATAGTGGCAGAGATCCCTCAACCCAGGGCTCATCATAGAGGCAGAGCTCCCTCAACCCTAGGCACTTCATAGGGGCAGAGATCCCTCAAACCTGGGCTCGTCATAGAGGTAGACATCCCTCAACCCTGGGTTCATGATAGAGGAAGAGAACCCTCAACCCTGGGCTCTTCATAGAGGCAGAGATCCCTCAACCCTCGACTCCTCGTAGAGGCAGAGATCCCTCAACCCTGGGCTCATCACAGAGGCAGAGATTCCTCAACCCTAGGCTCTTCATATAGGCAGAAATCCCTCAACCCTGGGCTCTTCATAGAGGCAAAGATCCCTCAACCCTGGGCTCATCATTGAGGCAGAGACCCTTCAACCCTGGGATCATCATAGAGGCAGAGATCCCTTAACCCTGGCTCTTCATAGAGGCAGAGATCCCACCACCCTGGACTTGGCATTGAGGCGGAGATCCCTCAATCCTGGGCTCTTCATAGAGGTGGAGATCCCTCAACCCTGGACTCTTCATAGAGGCGGATGTCCCTCAACCACGGGTCATCATAAAGGCAGAGATCCCTCAACCAAGAGCTCATCGTAGATGCAGAGATTCTCAACCCTGGGCTCGTCCTAAAGGCAGAGGTCCCTCATCCCTGGGCTCATTATAGAGGCAGAGATACCTCAACCTTGGGCTCTTCATAGAGGAGGAGATCCTTCAACCCTGGACTCATCATAGAGGCAGAGATCCCTGAACCCTGGGCTCATCATAGAGGTAGAGATCCCTCAACCCTGGTATCATCATAGAGGCGAAGATCCCTCAACTCTGGGCTTATCATAGATGCAGAGATCCCTCAACTCTGGGCACGTCGTATAGGCAGAGATCCCTCAACCCTGGGCTCCTTATAGAGGCAGAGTTACCTCAACCCAGGGCACTTCATAGAGGCAGAGATCCCTCAACCCTGGGCTCTACATATAGGCAGAGATCCCTCATCCCTGGCCTCATCATAGAGGCAGAGACCCCTCAACCCTGCACTTGTAGAGGCAGAGATCCCTCAACCCTGGGCTCATCATAGAGGCAGAGATCCCACCACCCTGGGCTCATCATAGAGGTGGAGATCCCTCAACCCTGGGCTCTTCATAGGTGCGGAGATCCCTCAACCATAGGATCTTCATAGAGGGAGAAAACCCTCGATTCTAGGTTCTTCATAGAGGCAGAGATCCCTCAACCCTGGAATCATCATTGAGGCAGAGATCCTTCAATCCTAAGCTCATCATAGAGGCAGAGATCTCTTAAGCCTGGCCTCATCATGGAGGCAGAGATCCATCAACCCTGGGCTCATCATAGAGGCAGAGATCCCTCAACCCTGGTATCATCATAGATGCAGAGATCCCTCAACCCTGGGCACTTCGTAGAGGCAGAGATCCCTCAACCCTGGGCTCATTATAGAGGCAGAGATCCCTCAACCCTGGGCTCTTCATAGAGGCAGAGATCCCTCAAACCTGGGCTTGTCATAGAGGCAGAGATCCCTCAACCCTGGTCTCTACATAGAGGCAAGCATTCCTCAACCCTGAGCTGATCATAGAGGCAGATATCCCTTCACCCTGGGCTCGTCATAGTGGCAGAGATCCCTCAACCCAGGGCTCATCATAGAGGCAGAGCTCCCTCAACCCTGGGCACTTCATAGGGGCAGAGATCCCTCAACCCTGGGCTCGTCATAGAGGTAGACATCCCTCAACCCTGGGTTCATGATAGAGGCAGAGAACCCTCAACCCTGGGCTCTTCATAGAGGCAGAGATCCCTCAACCCTTGACTCATCGTAGAGGCAGAGATCCCTCAACCCTGGGCTCATCACAGAGGCAGAGATTCCTCAACCCTAGGCTCTTCATAGAGGCAGAAATCCCTCAACCCTGGGCTCTTCATAGAGGCAAAGATCCCTCAACCCTGGGCTCATCATTGAGGCAGAGATCCTTCAACCCTGGGCTCATCATAGAGGCAGAGATCCCTTAACCCTGGTTCATCATAGAGGCGGCGATACCTCAACCCTGGGCTCTTCATAGATGCAGAGGTCCCTCAACCCTGGGCTCTTCATAGAGGTGGAGATCCCTCAACCCTGGGCTCTTCATAGAGGCAGAGATCCCACCACCCTGGGCTTGTCATAGAGGCGGAGATCCCTCAATCCTGGGCTCTTCATAGAGGTGGAGATCCCTCAACCCTGGACTCTTCATAGAGGCGGAGGTCCCTCAACCCCGGGTCATCATAAAGGCAGAGATCTCTCAACCCAGAGCTCATCATAGATGCAGAGATCCTCAACCCTGGGCTCGTCCTAAAGGCAGAGGTCCCTCATCCCTGGGCTCATTATAGGGGCAGAGATACCTCAACCTTGGGCTCTTCATAGAGGAGGAGATCCTTCAACCCTGGACTCATCATAGAGGCAGAGATCCCTGAACCCTGGGCTCATCATAGAGGTAGAGATCCCTCAACCCTGGTATCATCATAGAGGCGAAGATCCCTCAACTCTGGGCTTATCATAGATGCAGCGATCCCTCAACTCTGGGCACGTCGTAGAGGCAGAGATCCCTCAACCCTGGGCTCCTTATAGAGGCAGAGTTACCTCAACCCAGGGCACTTCATAGAGGCAGAGATCCCTCAACCCTGGGCTCTACATAGAAGCAGAGATCCCTCAACCCTGGGCTCATCATAGAGGCAGAGACCCCTCAACCCTGCACTTGTAGAGGCAGAGATCCCTCAACCCTGGGCTCATCATAGAGGCAGAGATCCCACCACCCTGGGCTCATCATAGAGGTGGAGATCCCTCAACCCTGGGCTCTTCATAGGTGCAGAGATCCCTCAACCATAGGATCTTCATAGAGGGAGAAAACCCTCGATTCTAGGTTCTTCATAGAGGCAGAGATCCCTCAACCCTGGAATCATCATTGAGGCAGAGATCCTTCAATCCTAAGCTCATCATAGAGGCAGAGATCTCTTAAGCCTGGACTCATCATAGAGGCAGAGATCCCTCAACCCTGGGCTCATCATAGAGGCAGAGATCCCTCAACCCTGGTATCATCATAGATGCAGAGATCCCTCAACCCTGGGCACTTCGTAGAGGCAGAGATCCCTCAACCCAGGGCTCATTATAGAGGCAGAGATCCCTCAACCCTGGGCTCTTCATAGAGGCAGAGATCCCTCAAACCTGGGCTTGTCATAGAGGCAGAGATCCCTCAACCCTGGGCTCTACATAGAGGCAGGCATTCCTCAACCCTGAGCTCATCATAGAGGCAGAGACACCTCAACCCTGCACTTGTTGTAGAGGCAGAGATCCCTCAACCCTGGACTCGTCATAGAGGCAGAGATCCCACCACCCTGGGGTCATCATAGAGGTGAAGATCCCTCAACCCTGGGCTCTTCATAGGTGCAGAGATCCCTCAACCCTGGGCTCTTCATAGAGGCAGAAACCCCTCGATTCTGGGATCTTCATAGAGGCAGAGATCCCTCAACCCTGGAATCATCATTGAGGCAGAGATCCTTCAATCCTGGGCTCATCATAGAGGCAGAGATCTCTTAACCCTGGGCTCATCATAGAGGTGGCGATCCCTCAACCCTGGGCTCTTCATAGAGGCAGAGATCCCTCAAACCTGGGCTTGTCATTGAGGCAGAGATCCCTCAACCCTGGGCTCTACATAGAGGCAGGCATTCCTCAACCCTGAGCTCATCATAGAGGCAGAGATCCCTTCACCCTGGGCTCGTCATAGTGGCAGAGATCACTCAACCCAGGGCTCATCATAGAGGCAGAGCTCCCTCAACCCTGGGCACTTCATAGGGGCAGACCTCCCTCAACCCTGGGCTCGTCATAGAGGTAGACATCCCTCAACCCTGGGTTCATGATAGAGGCAGAGAACCCTCAACCCTGGGCTCTTCATAGAGGCAGAGATCCCTCAACCCTCGACTCATCGTAGAGGCAGAGATCCCTCAACCCTGGGCTCATCACAGAGGCAGAGATTCCTCAACCCTAGGCTCTTCATAGAGGCAGAAATCCCTCAACCCTGGGCTCTTCATAGAGGCAAAGATCCCTCAACCCTGGGCTCATCATTGAGGCAGAGATCCTTCAACCCTGGGCTCATCATAGAGGCAGAGATCCCTTAACCCTGGCTCATCATAGAGGTGGTGATACCTCAACCCTGGGCTCTTCATAGATGCAGAGGTCCCTCAACCCTGGGCTCTTCATAGAGGTGGAGATCCCTCAACCCTGGGCTCTTCATAGAGGAAGAGATCCCACCACCCTGGGCTTGTCATAGAGGCGGAGATCCCTCAATCCTGGGCTCTTCATAGAGGTGGAGATCCCTCAACCCTGGACTCCTCATAGAGGCGGAGGTCCCTCAACCCCGGGTCATCATAAAGGCAGAGATCCCTCAACCCAGAGCTCATCATAGATGCAGAGATCCTCAACCCTGGGCTCGTCCTAAAGGCAGAGGTCCCTCATCCCTGGGCTCATTATAGAGGCAGAGATACCTCAACCTTGGGCTCTTCATAGAGGAGGAGATCCTTCAACCCTGGACTCATCACAGAGGCAGAGATCCCTGAACCCTGGGCTCATCATAGAGGTAGAGATCCCTCAACCCTGGTATCATCATAGAGGCGAAGATCCCTCAACTCTGGGTTTATCATAGATGCAGAGATCCCTCAACCCTGGGCACTTCGTAGAGGCAGAGATCCCTCAACCCTGGGCTCATTATAGAGGCAGAGATCCCTCAACCCTGGGCTCTTCATAGAGGCAGAGATCCCTCAAACCTGGGCTTGTCATAGAGGCAGAGATCTGTGGAAATGTGGATTTTCCTGATCAGTTATGTCCCCTATCTTGGACCCCAACGGTTCTATATGCATGTTACAAGTACATGTATGTTCCCTCCAGTTCCAGTTTCTAAGACGCAAACATATGTGTGTCTACCGTCGATATGTTCTCTGTCAGATCCGCCATCAAAGGGCTGGATATTCGATTCATAAGTATGAAAGGCCACCGACTTTATATGGCTAAGTTACTACATTTTTACAGTTCAGGCAAGTAGGCCCGATTCTGTCCTCAAAGCCTTTCCCTGCTCTCTGTCTCTGACAGCTTCAGCTTGAGCTCGCATCTGTATCCATGAACTTTGTCCTACTCCCTGTGCAGCTAACGGTGCCTGCCTCGGCCAGTTTTCGCCTGCCTGCCAAGAAGTTGTATTTCACCTTCGAATTATCTATTTTGCTCTCCAGCCGATGCATTCCTGTCTAGTGATTTAGGTAAACATTTCCTTTAGCTCACAAGCAAGGACTCAGCCTTTCCGTCCTCCTGCAAGTGATTCATAGCCCTGTTGCCATGGAAAGTTTTCTATCCCTCGCATCTCATATAGACACTTAGACACTTGAACACGCACACAGTCAGTATAGAATAGATTCTGTCCGAGAGTCTCTTCCTTGTGGATAACATAGTTCTTTAAACATAGGATGTTAGATATGATTTGGGATTAGGTTGACTTGACCCCCCAGACTTCTCGTCTCCACATGTAGAGTTAAATGTCAAGTCCCCTTCACCCCCTAGTTGCACGTCAATTACACGTCATGCTGCCGCGCGCGCATCTATGCCAAGTATTATCTTATAGATCCACCTATGTCTGATAATCCTAACCAATCATGTTTCTTTTATTCCTTATTACGCCTAGTTTCAATTACGTACCTGTTATGTCACTTTTCTTATCAAATGTTACGCCTTCTACATTCGTTTCATTGTAATGTACTTATTATAAAAATACATGTCTGTCAATAAAGTATTGTACTTCACTTCCTGAACCCTCGTGGTGACGGAACCTGAAGGCCGCGACTCGAGTCGGCCATTTTGAATGGAATAAAGCCCATTTAGAAAACCTCTTATACCACGGATTCTGCCTCTTGTTATTTTGAGCTATTTTACTTTATTTTAAGATTCCGTATGAAATTCAGTCCGGTATTTTATTTACCACATAATGGCGCCCGAACAGGGACACTTTCTCATCTCACGCGCCGGCGGTGCGTTGCAGGCTCGGTCTCCTGCCACAGCTGGACGGACCATAAACGCGTACCAGCAGGATTTCCTGTAAGCTCCCTCCGGTCAAGCGGGGGCGACTGAGGCTGGGATCAACCCAGACGAGGCGGTGAGAAGTGCGAAGTATCCCGACCAGAGTCTAGCTGAGAGAGCAAGACCCGAGGTATACAGAGGCCCACCAGGTTTTCCGAAATCCCGATGTCCAGAGGGTCCGCTGTCCGCAGTCATCGAGTCCTGTCCGTTCTCTGAGGCCTTCCGTTTCAAGGAGCTACTCGGTGAGTACCATCGCCGGGGAGGCGTGTTGACGCGCACATAGGTTGTGCCGGTCAAGACGGATTTGGGTACACAAATCCGGTCTGCACTGTTTAGCAGTGTATATGTACTGTTTAGCAGTATATCAAGTATTCCGAAGTATTCAGTTATTGTCAAGAATTCAGCGTGGTGATTAGTTAGGCAGACTGTCATCATTGTCGATCATTGTTACAATGTTTAATGTTTAATGTTTAAAGTGTTCAAAATATTGTAGTATGAATGACTGTTCATTGTTCACTGTTCATTTATTGTGTTTTTCGTATTAAGTGAATTCAAGAGTAAGTATCAGATCAGTTGTCAATATGCCGCTCTTCTCGAAGTTAAGACAGATTAGTACCAGAAAAGGGGTGCTTGAAGAAGCAGTTCCTATTCCTCCTAGGGACACTCCAGGGCATTTTATGTACCATAAGCATGGCTTAGATGCCATATTGTTTCTTGATCTATGGGTAGATTATACCAAGGGATTGCCGGAAAGTCAAAGGTGGCCCGCAGCGGGAACCTGGGATGCAGAGTGCATCATGAAAGTGGAGGAAGAATTATGGAAAAGAAAGGTCAGACAGTCACAGAAAGACGCTGTTGAGTTATGGCGTAAAGAATCTCATAGACGTACAGAAAAAGCACGTAGACAAGAAGAGAGGAGTAAAGAAAGTTCAAATAAAGTTCAAGAAAATCTATTAATTGAGGAAGGTATCCGAGTGAAATCAGAACAAGTAAATAGACAAAGAAATGCTCTTATGAATGGTATGTATCCCCTACTAGCCGAAGGATTACCTAAGGCTGCTCCAGAGATACCAAAAGACTTGCCACCCCCATTATTTCCAATTAAGGTACATCCAAAAGGGCATCCCAGAACCGCAGAAGATGTTTTTCTTTCCTCATATCTAGACGACGCAGCTCCCGAGTATGCTAACGCCGCACCACATAGACCGTCTGGCGGAGGGGTTCAACGTCAGGATCAGGTATCTGTCCCCGTGCAACAGCAAGTTCCGACACAAGCGTCGGCAAGCACATCTGTTTCCGCATCTGTCTCCGCAGTCGACTCTACAGAGGTATCGACACCCATAGTTGCTGTGTCACGTTCAACGAACCCATTCACACCCGACGCCCCAGATAGGGCCACGGGAGGTGCTAGCAGTACTTTTACACCACCTAGAATAAATAAACTTGTCTTTCAAGAGTCAGCACATTCACGTACACCAAAATTCGTAAGTGAACGTACGCTTAAGGAACTCCTTGTTAATTGTAGATATGACCCCGTGGTCGGTAAAGAGGACGAAATGGTCCTGGCATCATTATGTATCAGACGAGCCGCAGAGTATTTAGCAAGGTTACCAGGAATGACTACGCATCTGGATAACATATATCATTTTGTTCAAACAGGACGAGATCCAGGATGTATTAACAGAGCTATGGAATTCCAGAAAGTAGAGATACAGGGGGAACTGTTACGTTTCCTCATAAACTGTGTGATCAGAAATCAAGATCGTCCGGGGGTAGACCCGAATGCAATGCTTATTCTTACAAGATGGAGTCAGAATATATCGGAAGGGAGACACGATAAACAAAATTGTATAATAGCCATGTGCCGAAAAATCCGTAAAGAAATAGAGCGTATTCATGAAGAAAGATTGGGAACAGACGAGTTTGAGCAAGATGAAGTGTCCGAATCAGGGAACTCTGCAAGACAGTCAGAGACCATAGCCTATGTAGGCAGAGGAAGATCCTGTGATAATGCTAGATGTTTTTCTGATCCCATACACTCTGTATGCCCAAATAATAACAGAACGTATCCGACGCCTGTAATAAATCTGAAATCTCCTGAACATTCGTTTCAAGCCGCAGATAAGATACTACGAGAACGAAGGGGTTACCACCTCCTCGATTCCATGGATGAGCAAGAATTAGCCAGATCAGCCGTTCACTGGATTGACAGTCCTGAAAAATACGGTGATGAGACCGTAGCACACACGTTTTTTAATCTCAGTACAGATGAACAACGTTTAGCTGGAATCTATATGATTCAGCAACTCCTCATATTATATAAGAGCCAACATGCTGACCCCGGTCCTTTACATGATATATTAACGGAACTACTCACGAACAGATGGAGAGGTTCTAGTAACAAGCTAATTAAAGAGATATTAGTGTCACGTAAGCAGTATGTCCTTTTTGTAAATCCAGATTCTCTCTCGCTGCCCCGCAGAGAAAGAGCGCCGTACTATATGGATAGACAAAATCCTTTACGAGAAGTGCACCCAATAAAAGGCGAAGACAATGAGTTTCACCGTGTATTTGTTTACACACCCATATCAAAAATGGAATTATTAGAAATGAAGAAAGTAGTACCTAGTCATGACAAAGACCCAGCGGGTTTCCACCGAGAAATTAAAGACATGTTACTGATGGGAGAGTACACCTTTCCTGATATTATGACGATATTAAAGGTGCTTTTGCCTGCTGGCATTTATGAAAAACTGAAAGAAAAAGAGTGGGAAGTAGGAGACCAAAAGATAGACTGGACAGCATTAGCAGAGGAAGAAAGGGGCCGAACTGCAGGTTCGGGGCTCGGGGATAAAGTTAAACTGTTACCAGGTTTACTAGTACAGGTACTGCCACGTTTATTAACTACAAAAAAGGAAGATTGGGGTGCAATCACAGCCTGCAAACAAAAGCAAGATGAAGACACAAGCGATTATTATGCCCGATTTGAAAAATGTTTTGGTATAAATAGTGGTATAAAAGCAAGTAGTGACTCATATCCACATTTATTTGTGACAAAATTAGTGGAAAATGCATTGCCCCCAGTGAAGAATAGAATATTGAAATTCGAGAGTACCTGGCAAAGTAACACTCCGTCGCAAATGCTACAAATGTTACAGTATCATCACAATAGAATTAGGGATGAACAAGAACACGAGCATAGACGCATGAAGGATACAAAAATGAAAATGCTAGTTTCTCAGACAGTACCAGCAGATGGTCACAAAAAGGGTGTGACACATTCTGGTGATTCTGCAGTTCCTGTAAAAGGAACCTGCAATTACTGTAAACAACTAGGCCATTATGTACATGATTGTCCAGTCCTGAAACGTAATATAGCTACAGGTATTGCAAAAGAGAGACCACGATTAGTTAGACAAGATCAGAATGAACAAGGAGCTATGCAGCACGGACAGTCCATGCCAGTTCAGCAACAGTCCATGCCAGCCTCACAGCAACCCATACAGTTTGTGCCAGCTGCACCACCGTTGCCTGCTACTGCCACACAAACCACAACACGACAAATGTATCAGACTGCACAGTATGAATACCCTGAATATCAGCGCTACGCATGAACCAGCCTAGAGAGGGAAGTTGACTTACCGCTTATCGAGATTCCTGTAGATCAAGAAGGACCTTATGTACATAGTGAATTATTAGGTCAAAATAGAAAATTCTTACTCGATACAGGGGCAAGTCGAACAACAATAAAACGTAGTGAAGTTCCAGGGGCACCCCTCTCAGGCTCTCAAAATGTTTCCCTTGGTTTTTCGGGAAAACCTATTGTTAATGAAGTATCACAGCCTCTACCACTTACGATAGGACCTTTGACACGAACTACAGACTTATTGCTTACTAAATCATGTCCAGAAAATTTGTTAGGAATTAAAACTCTGAAAGCACTAGGAGCCATAATATGTTGTTCTCCGGAAGGAGTAAGGTTGTTTTTGCGTGATTTTAAAGGTCACTATGTGTCTAGAGATATGGATCCCCGACTACAGACTTTACCAGTACATCTATGGGCACAAGGCCCTACGGATGTTGGCTGCATGAACATTACACCCTATCGAGTTACATTGAAAGCAGGAGTGGTACTACCACGAATGCGACAATACAAGTTACCGCATGATGCTGTAGTGGCTTTGCTGAAAATCATTGATGAGCTGATTGCCCAGGGAGTAGTTGTAGAAACAGACTCCAATATATGTAATTCGCCGATAATTCCGATTCTTAAACGAACTGACCCTACTGCTTCGCCAGTATACCGATTGGTTATTGATTTGCGTGAACTAAACAAGTGTATTGTACCACAATTTCCTGTGGTCCCTGATATATCATCATTATTGACAGCAATTGATTCCGAAGCAACATTCTTTACTGTAATCGATCTCAAGAATGCCTTTTTCAGCGTCCCAATAGATCCGGAAAGCCAATACTTGTTCGGATTCAGTTTAAATGGGCGCAGCTTTAAATTCTCACGCGCTCCCCAAGGATTTACAGAAAGCCCCAGCATCTACAGCCAAGCACTGAAACGAGAACTTGACAGTATCCACATGCCAGTCAATACTGCACTGCTTCAATATGTCGATGATCTGCTGATCACCGCAAGAAGCGAGCCAGAATGTGAAAAGGCTTCTCTGACAGTTTTACATTTTCTAGCCGACAAGGGGCACAAGGTGTCTCCTTCTAAGCTGCAATTCTGTGTCCAGCGAGTTATTTATCTTGGTCACTCGCTGTCCAAGGAGGGAAGGCAGCTTACACCAGATCGCATCCAGTTAATTGCTAATATGTCAATACCCCAGACACAAAAGGAGGTGCGAGCTTTCATAGGCCTCACTTCATATTGTAGGCAGTGGATCCCTCAGTACGCATTTCTAGCAAAACCACTCATTCAGCTAACCACACAGGAGGCAGCCACATCGACTGTTCTCCCTTGGACTCAGGAACATACACAAGCTTTTGAAAGCCTAAAGAAAGCTTTATGTCAAGCACCTGTTTTAGCAACACCATGTTATAGCAAACATTTTACACTCTTTGTTACAGAACGCGAAGGTACTGCCTTGTCAGTACTCACTCAGGATCAAGCAGGATCACGCAAGCCATGTGCTTATTTTTCCAGTACATTAGATCCCGTAGCTCAGGCTTTGCCTGCATGCCTGAAATCAGTGGCAGCGACAGCTTTAGCAATCAGACAAAGCGATGCCATAGTATTAGGACACCCATTGACAGTACAAGTACCACATGCAGTAGAGGTTCTTGTGAACCGAACACAAACACAACACTTGACCATAGCAAGACTTACCGGTTATGAACTGACATTGTTTCAACCACACATAGAGATCCGACGATGTAATACATTGAATCCTGCTACACTATTACCTGTAATTGGAACAGACCCACTAGCTCATGATTGTGTTGAAATCATTGAAATAAAGACGAAACCTAGACAAGACTTAACAGACGTTCCATTGTTAGATCCAGACCTGACATTGTATGTAGACGGATCGTGCATGAGAGCAAGTACAGGAGACTTAGTGGCCGCGTATGCAGTCACAACAGACACTGAAGTTATTGAGACAAATTGTATAGATACTTTGTCAGCCCAAGCAGCAGAACTTATTGCTCTAACACAAGCCTGTATTCAAGCCACAAATAAGAAAGTTAATGTATACACTGACTCACGTTATGCATTCGGAGTTGTACACGACTTCGGCGTGCTGTGGCGAGAGAGAGGTTATTTAACCTCCCATGGTGCCCACATTCAGCACGGACCCCTCATTCATGCTTTGTTAGACGCAATACATCTACCCACTGCTATATCGATTATGAAATGTAAAGCACACACGAAGGTTACTGATACCATTTCTCAAGGCAATGATTTAGCTGACAAAACAGCTAAACAGACTGCTCAGAATCGCACATTAGACATGACAAAGCCAATAGTTCAGACACCAACACAGTGTATGACAATTAAGGATCCCGCACTTGACGTAATTGACATACAGACACATGCCACAGCAGAAGAAATAAAGAAGTGGACTGAACTAGGAGGGATCCAGACAGATCAAGGATGGATGACGAAGGAGAAATCTGTATGGTTTCTCCCTGATTCCATGGTTCAAGCCATTATAGCTACAGTTCACAGTCCAGCACATTTAGGAGAGAAGGCTATGCTAGACAGCATTCAGCACATTTGGTTCAACAAACATTTACGAGCAGCAGCTAAACAAAAAGTTCGTACCTGTATGATATGTTGTCAGTTTAATCCAGGAAAGAGTGTTCCCGTAGAGCAGGGTGGATTTCAGCCTCCTGACCATCCTTTTGAAGTCCTCCAGATGGATTATATTCAGATGGAACGTTGTCGAGGATTCAAATATGTTCTTGTAGTTGTCTGCGCTCTCTCCCGTTGGACAGAGGCGTATCCCGTATCAGATTACACTGCCCCGACTACTGCCAAGCAGCTAGTTCGAGAATTCTTCCCACGGTACGGTTTACCACGTGTTGTATATTCAGATAACGGCCAGCCTTTCTCATCCGAATTAATGAAACATGTCTCTCTCTTGTTGGGATATCAGTGGAAATTCCACTGTGTCCGACACCCCGAGGCAGCAGGTCTCGTGGAACGACATAATCAACTTTTAAAAATCAGATTGTCTAAAATATGTCAGGAAAAAGGTGTGGACTGGATAGTAGCCTTACCAGTTGCGCTATTCTACATGAGAATGGTAGCACACTCTCGAACAGGGCTATCCCCGTATGAGGTGATCTTTGGTAGACCACCGAATATGTGGGGGACGCCTATACCCCGTAAAATAACTGATGTTGACTGTAATATGCTGACAGATTACCTGGCTTCCTTGATGTCTGCACTACAATCTTGTCGTTCACAGGTAGTCGCAGCTTTTCCCGACAACACCGAGGTGAAACCTCATGACGTAATTCCCGGCGATTATGTCCTCGTCAGGAATTTTGATCGGAAAACCCAACTGGAGCCAAGGTGGAGGCTTCCTAAGTTGGTCCTGCTGACGACCAGAACAGCTGTGAAGATCGAAGGGAGGAAAGGCTGGGTGCATTCCAGCCATATAAAGAAATTTCATGGACTTCCTCCTGACACAAACAGTACTTCCCGTGTGTCTTCCCCCATTGACTCAAAGCTACCTTTGGCTGAGGCCAGTAGCACCGAACTCTATAAGCAGAAACTCAGGTCCAGATCTAAACTGTCGGACGATTTGATTGTTTAAGTCCTCTCCAAGGTGAAGCGGTTGAATCTGTCCCGACATGTATCCCTTAGGTCTGAATGATGTAGAGTCCAGAATCATAATGAAACGACATGCTTATTGTAAATTACTGCGTAGCCACTGTATTGTGACTTTATTAATTTTGTTTTCCTTGAGTTTTTTAATAGTTACTGCAAGTATATTGTTGCATATGTATTATCCTGTTTCTAAACGTGCTTTCAATATAACTGATGAACATTCTTTTAGTGACCTACCCCCACATGAGTTGTCCTATAGACTTGCGCTGCGCAATAACACATTCATTAGTATGTTACATCATTCCCATCAGACTAGTAATGCCACCAATTGTTGGGTGTGTGGCCGACTCCCTCCCTATCAGAATACCAAAGGAGTTCTGCCTTTCTTTCCACATCCGTTCACACACAATGGCTCCTGTGGAGCATGGTTTAGTTTATTAAATTCCATAGACCCAGACACAGCAGTTTATCAACAACACTGGATATGGGGAAATCTGAATCTAGTTTTATTCAAAGTCTGTCACCCTAATAAGGAGGGTCACCCCAGTAGAACAGGAACTGATTTAGAAAATGAAGTGTATAAATTAGGTAATTTTACGCCTAATCTTATGATTTTGAATGTCAAATCCGAAGTTGAACTAATTCTGCCCACTATGTCTGTATTTCCAGTTAAGGGTGAATTATGTGTGAGAAAAGTTGGTTCCATACATATGGGCCATAGCCAATGCGTTACTATAGTAGAATATAGTGATCAAGGTAAATCTTCGTTTAGAGCTTCTCGCCATTCTTACTTTATATGTGGTCAGACGGCATATATGCGTCTGCCTCTAGATTGGGATGGTACCTGTTACATAGCATTCCTTCTGCCACCTGTTTTCCTAGCTCCCCCTGATTATTATCGAAATGTTCATTTAGTACATAAAAGAGAGCGTAGAGATCTCCCAGTTGTCGATTATACTGAAACGGCATGGGACAAATATGTAGATTTCAATAAAGGTATCTTTCCCTATATAGGTACAATATCAAATAGTAAGCTGATACGTAGACTCACCAAGACTCTTGAAGCTGTAGTAAACGAGACTATAGCCGCCCTAGGCAATCTGACAGAGGAACAATCAGTGATGAGAATTGTTGTTCTCCAGAATCGTCTTGTCCTTGACGTCATCCTGGCCGATAGGGGCGGAGCTTGCAGGGTCATCGGATCCAGCTGCTGCATATTCATACCAGAAAATTCGCCATCTGTATATAAAGCTATAACACGCCTTCATAAGATTGTAAGCCAGATACACGAAAATCCAGGCACTTGGACGTGGTCCGGGTGGTTTTGGAGTGTGATATCAGCCTGGGGATGGAGAGTTCTATCCTTCCTAGGTATTGGCCTTCTTATGCTCTTCAGTTGTTGTTTATGCCTACAATGTGGACCAGCGATTTGTGGTCTGTGTGCCACATCATGCATTCCATATCACAGTTCTCGTTCAAAATACCGGAAGAAGAAGGAAGAAGAAATGATGCTCCATGAGCAAATCGATGGAATGATGAAGATTGATATCTCTTGAAGGGCAAGTAGGGGACAAGGAGGGAATGTGGAAATGTGGATTTTCCTGATCAGTTATGTCCCCTATCTTGGACCCCAACGGTTCTATATGCATGTTACAAGTACATGTATGTTCCCTCCAGTTCCAGTTTCTAAGACGCAAACATATGTGTGTCTACCGTCGATATGTTCTCTGTCAGATCCGCCATCAAAGGGCTGGATATTCGATTCATAAGTATGAAAGGCCACCGACTTTATATGGCTAAGTTACTACATTTTTACAGTTCAGGCAAGTAGGCCCGATTCTGTCCTCAAAGCCTTTCCCTGCTCTCTGTCTCTGACAGCTTCAGCTTGAGCTCGCATCTGTATCCATGAACTTTGTCCTACTCCCTGTGCAGCTAACGGTGCCTGCCTCGGCCAGTTTTCGCCTGCCTGCCAAGAAGTTGTATTTCACCTTCGAATTATCTATTTTGCTCTCCAGCCGATGCATTCCTGTCTAGTGATTTAGGTAAACATTTCCTTTAGCTCACAAGCAAGGACTCAGCCTTTCCGTCCTCCTGCAAGTGATTCATAGCCCTGTTGCCATGGAAAGTTTTCTATCCCTCGCATCTCATATAGACACTTAGACACTTGAACACGCACACAGTCAGTATAGAATAGATTCTGTCCGAGAGTCTCTTCCTTGTGGATAACATAGTTCTTTAAACATAGGATGTTAGATATGATTTGGGATTAGGTTGACTTGACCCCCCAGACTTCTCGTCTCCACATGTAGAGTTAAATGTCAAGTCCCCTTCACCCCCTAGTTGCACGTCAATTACACGTCATGCTGCCGCGCGCGCATCTATGCCAAGTATTATCTTATAGATCCACCTATGTCTGATAATCCTAACCAATCATGTTTCTTTTATTCCTTATTACGCCTAGTTTCAATTACGTACCTGTTATGTCACTTTTCTTATCAAATGTTACGCCTTCTACATTCGTTTCATTGTAATGTACTTATTATAAAAATACATGTCTGTCAATAAAGTATTGTACTTCACTTCCTGAACCCTCGTGGTGACGGAACCTGAAGGCCGCGACTCGAGTCGGCCATTTTGAATGGAATAAAGCCCATTTAGAAAACCTCTTATACCACGGATTCTGCCTCTTGTTATTTTGAGCTATTTTACTTTATTTTAAGATTCCGTATGAAATTCAGTCCGGTATTTTATTTACCACAGATCCCTCAACCCTGGGCTCATCATAGAGGCAGAGACCCCTCAACCCTGCACTTGTAGAGGCACAGATCCCTCAACCCTGGGCTCATCATAGAGGCAGAGATCCCACCACCCTGGGCTCATCATAGAGGTGGAGATCCCTGAACCCTGGGCTCTTCATATGTGCGGAGATCCCTCAACCATAGGATCTTCAAAGAGGGAGAAAACCCTCGATTCTAGGTTCTTCATAGAGGCAGAGATCCCTCAACCCTGGAATCATCATTGAGGCAGAGATCCTTCAATCCTAAGCTCATCCTAGAGGCAGAGATCGCTTAAGCCTGGACTCATCATAGAGGCAGAGATCCCTCAACCCTGGGCTCATCATAGTGTGGAAATATGGATTTTTATGATCAGTTATGTCCCCTATCTTGGACCCCAACGGTTTCATGTATAAATCACAAGTACATGTATGTTCCCTCCAGTTCCAGTTATGAAGACGCAAACACTTGTGCGTCCACCGTCAACATGTCCTCTTTCAGATCCGCCATGAATGGGCCGGATATTCTATTTCTAAGTATGAAAGGCCACCGGCTTTATATGGTTCATTTATCCCATTTTTCAGTCCAGGCGAGTAGGCCCTGATTCTGTCATCAAGCCTTTTCATGCCTTCTGCCTCTGAAAGCTCCAGTCTGAGCCTGCATCTGTGACCATGAACTTTGTCTCACTCCCTGCGCGGCTAACGGTGCCTGATCCAGCCCGTCGCCTGCCAAGAACTGTATTTCACCTTCAAGATTATCTCCTCCGTCCCTATCCAATGCATTCCTGTCTAGTAGTTTAAGTAAACATTCTTCCAGCTACCGAGCAAAGGGCCCGGCTTCTCTGTCTTTATGCAAGTAATTCATAGCCCTGTTACCATGGAATATTCCTACCCCCTCGCATTTAGTGTAGACACTTAGACGCTTGTACACGCACTAGTCAGTATAGTCAGTATAGAATAAGATTCTATCCTAAGAGACCTCTCTTTTTGGATAACACAGTTCTTTAAACATAGGATGTTAGATATGATTTGGGATTAGGTTGACATAACCCCAGACTTTTGTCTCCACATGTAGAGCTAAATGTCAAGTCCCTTTCTCCCTCTAGTTGCACGTCTATCACACGTCATGCGACTGCGCACGCATCTCTGCCAAATATTTCTGCTGACATTGCAGGATTCTCCAGGTATACACCCACACATGACAAATTACCCATTATCATCAAATGGACGCCCACATGGACGCCCACCTTCACGCCTACTTACACGCCCACATGCTCTTATCTCATTCTCTCTTGCTCTTTTGCTTACGTACAATTGAGAAATGTATATATACTGTACTCTGTGAATAATGTTTTGAGAATATTGAGAATACTTTTGAGCCCCTTTCCAGATCCAATTTTGGTGATGGAAATATTCTCCCTTTGACTCGAGTTATTGGAATAAATCCCTTTATGAACCTGATACCACAGACTCAGCCTCTTGCTTTATGCATGATCTTATTTATATTTTAAAAGTCTGAGAGCGTAATATTTTATTTACCACATAATGGCGCCCGAATAGTTTAATCTCTTTCCCCACACGCCGGAGATGAAGGTCCAGTTTTGCCCCCTTCCATAGCCGTGATGGACTTCAAGCGCGCACGTCGCGGGTCTTCCCGCCAACTCCCTCAGGCCAACGAAGGGGACAGACTGCGACCAGGCATCCATACGAGGCGGTGAGGAACGCAGATTGTCCTACCCAGAGCCCACCTGCGAGAGAGCTGTGTCCGAGGTATACAGAGGCCCACCAGATTCCGAAGTTCCGAAGTATCCAGGTCACGAGTCGGGTCCAGTCCAGTCCAGTCCGGTCCAGTCCAGTCCAGTTCAGTTCCGAGGCCTTCCGTTCCGAGCTACCCGGTGAGTACCATTGCCGGGGAGGCGTTCTGACGTGCACATAGGTTGTGCCGGTCAAGACGGGTTTGGGTACACAAATCCGGTCTGCACTGTTTCAGCAGTGTATCTGTACTGTTTAGCAGTATATCTAGTATGTCTAGTATATAATTCTGAAACACCTAGTTAGTGTTCCCAATGGCCATCATTGTTGTTCGTTAAATGTTAAATGTTAAATGTTTTAAGTACGTTCTGCATATTGTGGTGTGAATGACTGTTCATTATTGTGTTTATCGTATTAAGTTTGTTCAAGATCAAGTATCAGATCAGTTCTCAATATGCCGCTCTTTTCGAAATTAAGACAGATCACAACTAGAAATGGGGTACTCGAAGAAGCTGTTCCTATTCCTCCTAGGGACACTCCAGGGTACTTCATGTATCATAAACACGGCTTGGACGCTATATTATTTCTTGATTTATGGGTAGACTACACCAAGGAATTACCAGAAAGTCAGAGGTGGCCCGCAGCTGGGACCTGGGATGCAGATTGCATCATGAGAGTAGAAGAAGAGTTATGGAAAAAGACAGCCAGACAGTGACTGAAATATGACATTGAATTATGGCGTAAAGAATTGCATAGACGCACAGAGTAAGCGCTCAGAAAAGAAGAGAAAAGTAGGGAGGATTCAGACAAAGCCCGAGAAAACGTGTTAGTTGAGGAAGGTATACGAGTAAAAGCAGAACAAGTAGATGGACAACAAAACACTCTTATGAAAGAGAAAATGTAGACCAGCTTGGAAGGATGCCATTGAGTTTTGGCGCAAGGAGTCACATAGTAGGTCAGAGTAAGTGTTTCACGAAGCAGAGAGGAGTAGACTGGAGTCTGGAAAAGCCAAGGAACAGATGTTACAGGAGTAATTGGAGTAGGTAAAATGAGCGCAGGCTGACAGAGAAAGAAATACTGACGTTGCTGGTATTTATCCCGTCCTTTCAGAGGACCTAGCAAGAGTGGCCCCAGTAGAAAGACCAGTTAGAGTGCCACCGCAAGTACCACGATACATATAATAATGATATAGTAGCCCAAAGGTTCTTGAGCCTCCCACCAAACGAACAGCGCATGGCTGGTGTTTTCATGGTCCCACATTTGTTCACGTTGTTAAAAGGGAATTGGGAGGGGTGTAGCTAGAGAAAGAGCACCACCTGTGATTTGATGACACCCCTAATGTACGAAGTGTTAACGAAAAATAATTAGTGATCCATTAAGGGTTTAGCTTGAGAAAAAATTGTGGGTATTTCGAATTTGCAAATTGTTCCAGAATCAAGGTTTGTTTTCTTGGTGGTCCAGTGAGCCAATGTGCTGGGTCAAGTCGGTAAGATTATGACCCCCTGAGTGCAAATTGTATGTTAAAATAATTTTTCAATTGAGCGAATTATTGCAGTTTTTGTGGAATTGAGTAGTCTTTTTGTCTTTGACAGCTTCAGAGTGAGGAGAAGGTGGGGGCTGTGTAGAGCAGTATGTGATACAGAAATCCAGTGTAGCCAGTGTAGGTGGGGGCCGGTGAGAGGAGCAGAACAGAGGCACTGCTTAGAAAGCTTCTCTGACATCGCATCTGTGTAATGCCTGCAGGCGGAGAGCCTTGGGGGCAAGGAGTAGGAATAACAAAAAAAGATGGCTGGCAGCCCAGGCTCAGGCCGCGCTGAGGGGCTATTTTTAACTTCTCTGATAAGACAGGGCAGCTGAGAAATGTAAGTCGAGAAAGATTCCCTTGTTCTATTCTGTGCAAAACGAGTGCCCCGAGGGAATGTCTATGGAGAAGATTTGTTTTATTTT
The DNA here is from genome assembly GCF_964204655.1 of Triturus cristatus. Taxonomy (NCBI): domain Eukaryota; kingdom Metazoa; phylum Chordata; class Amphibia; order Caudata; family Salamandridae; genus Triturus; species Triturus cristatus. The sequence continues at coordinate 1,695,309,946 of NC_140591.1, forward strand.
TTAGCAAATGCTATATTGCTTCTGGCCAGAAAGTAAAATGTTGCTCTTGCTTGGAATTTTAAGGGCTATGTGACTATATAAAAACGATTTTCAAATTCAGACATTTTTGAATTGTGGCCACAAGCTGCCACCAGTTGCATTGGATAAATGATCCAGTGGTTAAAAGTCTGTGAGGAGAGATGAGAGGGGCGTCTTCGTCTGGGACATTAGGGTACATTGTGTTGACGAAGATGCATAGCTCATTTTTTATAAAAGAAAACAAACAGGTTCGTGTGTTCTTCGTTTTTGATTATTATTGCTGATTCTGTTTTTATAAAAGAAAACAAACAGGTTCGTGTGTTCTTCGTTTTTGATTATTATTGCTGATTCTGTGTTTCAGATGGGGGTGTATAGGGCAGGTAAATAAGTTATTGATTATAAGCCTGACAAATTAAGCAGGCCAGAATGTTCGCCTCTGAGCTGTAGGTACTGTAATTGCGCATCGCTGCTCATTTATATATGTTAGTGCAATTGTCTATGCTTTCTGTGCTTGGTATACTGATGGCTTGGCATATGTATTTTATATATGTTTTGTTTTTGTGTTGTATTGACCAGTCTGTTTAGCGTTTAATACCAAGTTCTCCTGTGCAAGTACAGAGATAGTCGTGACGACGGCGATCTTTGCACAGCGCTTGGCTGGAACTTGTTCACAATTACTAAATTTCACAGACGTGATATTACCTTTATCATGCTGTCAAAATAGCAGACAACACGTTATCAGTGTATGTCTAATTGGTGTTGGAGATGAATGAAATAAAAGGAAAAATTATGCAAGACTAAAATATTTTTCACATGACTGCCTTTCTCTTATAGACAGGCAGCCTCGGTCATATGTTTCCAGATTGGACATTAAGGAACAATTATGATCTGTGCACTCGCATCTTAACTCTTGAAAGGCCTGTTTTAAATAAGGACTGCCACCACAGAGTGACAAATGAGGCTCGGTATTTAGGGTAATGAGAAAATATCTGACAGGATTTCCTTTTTAATGTTTGCTTTAGTAAGCTCATTCTTGTAAGTGGTGGCCCCAAAAGTTGACTTGTTTTTAGATTAGGCTATTTATTGTATAGGTGGAAATTATTGCAAAATGACTGATTTCTTTAGCAGATAAATTATTAATTATCAACATTAACAACTGTTCTTAAACTTGGTTTTCCGAATATTTAGGTAATTTAGTGTTCCTATTAGGGCCTACTAGCATTAATATTGACTTCAGGTTGGTGTAGGTTCATGTAATAGGGACATTTGCATATGAGATGTCATTTGGCCAGCTTATGAGCTAACACAATGAGGTTTGTACATTAATTTGAAGGATTTCTCGCCGTTTCAAATACGCTGTGTATCTCCTATAATTTTGCTTACGCCCAGTAGCTACACACAGGGATTAATAGTGTTGACAAGACACAGGGTTTGATAGTGTTTGACAGCAGTGAAATCTGTTTCAGATTTCCTCCTGTCAAAAAGGGGGGGAAGGAGGAGAATATTGGCTTTCTGCTGGCCCCTGAGGAGGTTCGCTTCCCGCTAGCCCCTTAAGAAATTAAGCCCCTTAGAAATTAGCCCCCTTAGAAATTAAGCCAAGGAAATAGGTATGGTGTTTTCCCCTTTTTCTCATGTTTTATTGTGATCTTTCAGGGGAATTAGTCCAAGCCCCTAATACAGCTTCTACTAAAGTCCTCCCTTGGACACAAGAACACACTGTGGCATTTGAAGAATTAAAGAGAGCTTTATGTCAAGCACCAGTTTTAGCAAACCCTGATTACAACAAATCGTTTATGTTTTTTGTGACAGAGCGGGATGGAACAGCACTATCTGTCCTGACACAAGATCATGCAGGAAAACACGAGCCCTGTGCTTATTTTTCTAGTACATTAGACCCAGTAGCACAGGCTTTGCCTGCGTGCCTAAAATCAGTTGCAGCAACGGCCTTAGCCATAAGACAAAGTGACTTGATAGTGCTGGGCCACCCTCTGACAGTACAAGTACCACACGCAGTAGAGGTTCTCTTGAACCGGACACAAACACAACACCTGACTGTAGCTAGACTGGCAGGCTATGAGCCAACGTTATTTCAACCACACATAGAGATCAGACGATGCAACATACTGAATCCTGCTACCCTTTTGCCCTCCAGTACAGAAAGCGTTTCACCACACGACTGTGTTGAAGTAATACATACCGTGACTAAACCAAGACAAGACTTGACAGACGTTGCACTCCCAGACCCCGACCTAACACTATAAGTTGACGGCTCATGCATGAGGACAGGGGCGGGAGAATTAGTGGCAGCATATGCAGTGACTACTGATACTGTAATAATAGAGACTAAAAGAATAGACATATTGTCAGCACAAGCAGCAGAGCTCATCGCCCTGACACAAGCGTGCATAAGAGCTAAGCACCTGAGAGTAAACATTTACACCGATTCTCTGGCGAGAAAGAGGTTTCTTGACCTCTCATGGGGCCAAGATACAGCATGGCCCCCATATTCAAGCCCTACTGGAAGCAATACATTTACCAACAGCCATAGCTATCCTAAAATGTAAAGCACATACTAGAGCCACAGATACCATTTTCCCAAGGCAATGATCTGGCAGACCGAACAGCTAAACAGACAGCTCAGACCCCACTAGACATGACAAAGTTACAGGTTCAATAAGTGTCCAAAGCCATGACAGTTAGGGATCCTTCCAAGGATGTACAAGACATACAGACACATGCTACTGTAGACGAATTAAAGAAATGATCGGAACAAGGAGGGGTACTGACTGATCAAGGTTGGATGACAAAGGGCAAATCCCCATGGTTTCTTTCTGATTCAATGGTACAAATAATCATAAATACCGCACATAGTCCTGCACACTTAGGAGAGAAAGCAATGATAGATAGCTTACAGAATATATGGTTCAACAAGCACCTGCGTGCAGCAGCGAAACAAAAGGTCAGAACATGTATGATCTGTTGCCAATTCAATCCAGGTAAAGGCATTCCGATGGAACAAGGTGGATTCCATCCACCTGACCACCCTTTTGAAGTGCTCCAAATGGATTATATCCAAATAAACAGATGTAGAGGTTACAAATATGTCCTGGTACTAATGAAGCAGGTGTCCCTTCTGTTAGGGTATACCTGGAAATCCCATTGTGTGCGACATCCTGAAGCAGCAGGCCTTGTAGAAAGACATAATCAGACATTAAAAATTTGCGCAGACAAAGGTATAGATTGGATGGTAGCCCTGCCGGTTGCCCTCTTTTACATGCGAATGGTAGCTCATTCTAGAACAGGCTTATCTCCCTATGAAGTGGTCTTTGATAGACCACCAAATATGTGGGGCACTCCAATGCCTAAAAGATTACTGATGCTGACAGATTACCTGGCTTCCTTGATGTCTGCACTACTCTCTTGTTGTTCGCAGGTTGCTGCCGCCTTCCCTGACAACACCCAGGTCAAAGAATACTCCATCGCTCCTGGATGAAAGGCGCCAAAGTCAGTGCTCTGGACCACGGGGACGGCCGTTAAAGTCAAAGTGCACCTTCACCACTCTTTTACAAAGGAAAAAGACTTTAAACTTGGATTTTGGATTTTGAACACCATTTTCTAGAGGAGACTCCCCAGCAGTTTCCACAAAGCTAAACTTAGATCTAAAAAGTCAGAACCCGTTTGATCAATTAAGTCCACTAGGTGGTGAAGCGGTTGAACATGTATTCTGGCTCGCATAAGATCTTGGACAATAACATTGATATAAAAAAAAAAAAAGAGCCAGATGTGCATCACGATAATATGTATCAGCTTAATACTACATGCTATTTTTCCTCCTATTGCCTCACTTTTACACTCCTCCACTAATGATACCATAAAGCACACATTTAGTGATCTGCCATCCTATGAGCTATCATATCGACTTGCCTTACGCAACAATACCTTTATTCAGATGCTGCACCATTCACATCAGACTAGCAATGCTACAGACTGCTGGGTCTGTGGCCGACTCCCCCCCTATCAGAACTATAAGGGAGTTTTGCCCCTCTTTCTCTATCCGTTCACACACAATGGCTCCTGTGGAGCATGGTTTAGTTTGATTAATTCCCTAGATTCGAATTCCGCAGTTTATCAAGACAACTGGGTATGGGGAAACCTGAACTTAGTTTTGCTTAAAGTCTGCTACCCTAACAAGGAGGGACTTCCCAAAAGAACAGGAACTGATCTAAGAAATGAAGTATATGGATTAGGTAATTTTACACTTAACCTCATGATCCTGAACGTTGAATCTGAAGCTACACCAATCTTGCCCGCCATGTCCGTATTCCCAGTAAAAGGGGAATTATGTATAAGAAAGAATGGCTCCATACACATGGGCCATAGTAAATGCACCACTGTAATAAAATTCAGTGATCAAGGCAAGTCTACATTTAGAGCTTCTCGTCATTCCTACTTTATATGTGGCCAGACCGCATATATACGCCTACCTCTAGATTGGGATGATACCTGTTACATAGCATTCCTCCTACCACCTGTTTTCCTAGCTCCTCCTGATTATCATAGAAATACTCATTTAGTACACAATAGACAGCAGAGAGATCTCCCAATTGTCGATTACACTGAAACAGCATGGGAAAAATACACAGATTTCAATAAAGGTTTCTTTCCCTATATAGGTACAGTTACCAATAGTAAGCTGATACGTAGATTAACCAGAACCCTTGAAGCAGTAGTGAACGAAACTATTTCCGCCTTAGGCAATTTAACAGAAGAGCAGTCTGCTATGCGGATTGTTGTGCTTCAAAATAGTCTTGTCCTTGACGTTATCCTGGCCGATAGGGGCGGAGCTTGTAGGGTCATCAAATCAAGCTGTTGCATTTTTCATACCAGAAAATTCGCCATCTGTATATAAAGCCATAACTCGCCTTCATAAGATTGTAAGCCAGATACACCAGAATCCAGGCACCTGGACTTGGTCCGGTTGGTTTTGGAGTGTATTATCTACCTTTGGATGGAGGGTCCTATCCTTCCTAGGTATTGGCTTTCTCATACTATTCAGTTGCTGCTTATGCCTACAATGTGGACCAGCGATTTGTGGTCTGTGTGCCACATCGTGTATTCCACCACCAAGATTTCGTTCGTCCCAGAAGAAAAAAGAAGAACAAATGATGCTATATGAACAGATCAATGGATTGATGAAGATTGATATCTCTTGACGGGCAAGTAGGGGACAAGGAGGGAATGTGGAAATATGGATTTTTATGATCAGTTATGTCCCCTATCTTGGACCCCAACGGTTTCATGTATAAATCACAAGTACATGTATGTTCCCTCCAGTTCCAGTTATGAAGACGCAAACACTTGTGCGTCCACCGTCAACATGTCCTCTTTCAGATCCGCCATGAATGGGCCGGATATTCTATTTCTAAGTATGAAAGGCCACCGGCTTTATATGGTTCATTTATCCCATTTTTCAGTCCAGGCGAGTAGGCCCTGATTCTGTCATCAAGCCTTTTCCTGCCTTCTGCCTCTGAAAGCTCCAGTCTGAGCCTGCATCTGTGACCATGAACTTTGTCTCACTCCCTGCGCGGCTAACGGTGCCTGATCCAGCCCGTCGCCTGCCAAGAACTGTATTTCACCTTCAAGATTATCTCCTCCGTCCCTATCCAATGCATTCCTGTCTAGTAGTTTAAGTAAACATTCTTCCAGCTACCGAGCAAAGGGCCCGGCTTCTCTGTCTTTATGCAAGTAATTCATAGCCCTGTTACCATGGAATATTCCTACCCCCTCGCATTTAGTGTAGACACTTAGACGCTTGTACACGCACTAGTCAGTATAGTCAGTATAGAATAAGATTCTATCCTAAGAGACCTCTCTTTTTGGATAACACAGTTCTTTAAACATAGGATGTTAGATATGATTTGGGATTAGGTTGACATAACCCCAGACTTTTGTCTCCACATGTAGAGCTAAATGTCAAGTCCCTTTCTCCCTCTAGTTGCACGTCTATCACACGTCATGCGACTGCGCACGCATCTCTGCCAAATATTTCTGCTGACATTGCAGGATTCTCCAGGTATCCACTCACACATGACAAATTACCCATTATCATCAAATGGACGCCCACATGGACGCCCACCTTCACGCCTACTTACACGCCCACATGCTCTTATCTCATTCTCTCTTGCTCTTTTGCTTACGTACAATTGAGAAATGTATATATACTGTACTCTGTGAATAATGTTTTGAGAATATTGAGAATACTTTTGAGCCCCTTTCCAGATCCAATTTTGGTGATGGAAATATTCTCCCTTTGACTCGAGTTATTGGAATAAATCCCTTTATGAACCTGATACCACAGACTCAGCCTCTTGCTTTATGCATGATCTTATTTATATTTTAAAAGTCTGAGAGCGTAATATTTTATTTACCACAATAGAGGCAGAGATCCCTCAACCCTGGTATCATCATAGATGCAGAGATCCCTCAATCCTGGGCACTTCGTAGAGGCAGAGATCCCTCAACCCTGGGCTCATTATAGAGGCAGAGATCCCTCAACCCCGGGCTCTACATAGAGGCAGGCATTCCTCAACCCTGAGCTCATCATAAAGGCAGAGACACCTCAACCCTGCACTTGTTGTAGAGGCAGAGATCCCTCAACCCTTGTCTCATCATAGAGGCAGAGATCCCACCACCCTGGGGTCATCATAGAGGTGAAGATCCCTCAACCCTGGGCTCTTCATAGGTGCAGAGATGCCTCAACCCTGGGCTCTTCATAGAGGCAGAAAACCCTCGATTCTGGGATCTTCATAGAGGCAGAGATCCCTCAACCCTGGAATCATCATTGAGGCAGAGATCCTTCAATCCTGGGCTCATCATAGAGGCAGAGATCTCTTAACCCTGGGCTCATCATAGAGGTGGAGATCCCTCAACCCTGGGCTCTTCATAGAGGCAGAGATCCCTCAACCCTGGGCTCTACATAGAGGCAGGCATTCCTCAACCCTGAGCTCATCATAGAGGCAGAGATCCCTTCACCCTGGGCTCGTCATAGTGGCAGAGATCCCTCAACCCAGGGCTCATCATAGAGGCAGAGCTCCCTCAACCCTGGGCACTTCATAGGGGCAGAGATCCCTCAACCCTGGGCTCGTCATAGAGGTAGACATACCTCAACCCTGGGTTCATGATAGAGGCAGAGAACCCTCAACCCTGGGCTCTTCATAGAGGCAGAGATCCCTCAACCCTCGACTCATCGTAGAGGCAGAGATCCCTCAACCCTGGGCTCATCACAGAGGCAGAGATTCCTCAACCCTAGGCTCTTCATAGAGGCAGAAATCCCTCAACCCTGGGCTCTTCATAGAGGCAAAGATCCCTCAACCCTGGGCTCACCATTGAGGCAGAGATCCTTCAACCCTGGGCTCATCATAGAGGCAGAGATCCCTTAACCCTGGCTCATCATAGAGGTGGCGATACCTCAACCCTGGGCTCTTCATAGATGCAGAGGTCCCTCAACCCTGGGCTCTTCATAGAGGTGGAGATCCCTCAACCCTGGGCTCTTCATAGAGGCAGAGATCCCACCACCATGGGCTTGTCATAGAGGCAGAGATCCCTCAATCCTGGGCTCTTCATAGAGGTGGAGATCCCTCAACCCTGGACTCTTCATAGAGGCAGAGGTCCCTCAACCCCGGGTCATCATAAAGGCAGAGAACCCTCAACCCAGAGCTCATCATAGATGCAGAGATCCTCAACCCTGGGCTCGTCCTAAAGGCAGAGTTCCCTCATCCCTGGGCTCATTATAGAGGCAGAGATACCTCAACCTTGGGCTCTTCATAGAGGAGGAGATCCTTCAACCCTGGACTCATCATAGAGGCAGAGATCCCTGAACCCTGGGCTCATCATAGAGGTAGAGATCCCTCAACCCTGGTATCATCATAGAGGCGAAGATCCCTCAACTCTGGGCTTATCATAGATGCAGAGATCCCTCAACTCTGGGCACGTCGTAGAGGCAGAGATCCCTCAACCCTCGGCTCCTTATAGAGGCAGAGTTACCTCAACCCAGGGCACTTCATAGAGGCAGAGATCCCTCAACCCTGGGCTCTACATAGAGGCAGAGATCCCTCAACCCTGGGCTCATCATAGAGGCAGAGACCCCTCAACCCTGCACTTGTAGAGGCAAAGATCCCTCAACCCTGGGCTCATCATAGAGGCAGAGATCCCACCACCCTGGGCTCATCATAGAGGTGGAGATCCCTCAACCCTGGGCTCTTCATAGGTGCGGAGATCCCTCAACCATAGGATCTTCATAGAGGGAGAAAACCCTCGATTCTAGGTTCTTCATAGAGGCAGAGATCCCTCAACCCTGGAATCATCATTGAGGCAGAGATCCTTCAATCCTAAGCTCATCATAGAGGCAGAGATCTCTTAAGCCTGGACTCACTATAGAGGCAGAGATCCCTCAACCCTGGGCTCGTCATAGAGGCAGAGATCCCTCAACCCTGGTATCATCATAGATGCAGAGATGCCTCAACCCTGGGCACTTCGTAGAGGCAGAGATCCCTCAATCCTGGGCTCATTATAGAGGCAGAGATCCCTCAACCCTGGGCTCTTCATAGAGGCAGAGATCCCTCAAACCTGTGCTTGTCGTAGATGCAGAGATCCCTCAACCCTGGGCTCTACATAGAGGCAGGCATTACTCGAACCCTGAGCTCATCATAGAGGCAGAGCTCCCTCAACCCTGGGCACTTCATAGGGGCAGAGATCCCGCAACCCTGGGCTCGTCATAGAGGTAGACATACCTCAACCCTGGGTTCATGATAGAGGCAGAGAACCCTCAACCCTGGGCTCTTCATAGAGGCAGAGATCCCTCAACCCTCGACTCATCGTAGAGGCAGAGATCCCTCAACCCTGGGCTCATCACAGAGGCAGAGATTCCTCAACCCTAGGCTCTTCATAGAGGCAGAAATCCCTCAACCCTGGGCTCTTCATAGAGGCAAAGATCCCTCAACCCTGGGCTCACCATTGAGGCAGAGATCCTTCAACCCTGGGCTCATCATAGAGGCAGAGATCCCTTAACCCTGGCTCATCATAGAGGCGGCGATACCTCAACCCTGGGCTCTTCATAGATGCAGAGGTCCCTCAACCCTGGGCTCTTCATAGAGGTGGAGATCCCTCAACCCTGGGCTCTTCATAGAGGCAGAGATCCCACCACCCTGGGCTTGTCATAGAGGCAGAGATCCCTCAATCCTGGGCTCTTCATAGAGGTGGAGATCCCTCAACCCTGGACTCTTCATAGAGGCAGAGGTCCCTCAACCCCGGGTCATCATAAAGGCAGAGAACCCTCAACCCAGAGCTCATCATAGATGCAGAGATCCTCAACCCTGGGCTCGTCCTAAAGGCAGAGTTCCCTCATCCCTGGGCTCATTATAGAGGCAGAGATACCTCAACCTTGGGCTCTTCATAGAGGAGGAGATCCTTCAACCCTGGACTCATCATAGAGGCAGAGATCCCTGAACCCTGGGCTCATCATAGAGGTAGAGATCCCTCAACCCTGGTATCATCATAGAGGCGAAGATCCCTCAACTCTGGGCTTATCATAGATGCAGAGATCCCTCAACTCTGGGCACGTCGTAGAGGCAGAGATCCCTCAACCCTCGGCTCCTTATAGAGGCAGAGTTACCTCAACCCAGGGCACTTCATAGAGGCAGAGATCCCTCAACCCTGGGCTCTACATAGAGGCAGAGATCCCTCAACCCTGGGCTCATCATAGAGGCAGAGACCCCTCAACCCTGCACTTGTAGAGGCAGAGATCCCTCAACCCTGGGCTCATCATAGAGGCAGAGATCCCACCACCCTGTTCTCATCATAGAGGTGGAGATCCCTCAACCCTGGGCTCTTCATAGGTGCGGAGATCCCTCAACCATAGGATCTTCATAGAGGGAGAAAACCCTCGATTCTAGGTTCTTCATAGAGGCAGAGATCCCTCAACCCTGGAAGCATCATTGAGGCAGAGATCCTTCAATCCTAAGCTCATCATAGAGGCAGAGATCTCTTAAGCCTGGACTCACCATAGAGGCAGAGATCCCTCAACCCTGGGCTCGTCATAGAGGCAGAGATCCCTCAACCCTGGTATCATCATAGATGCAGAGATCCCTCAACCCTGGGCACTTCGTAGAGGCAGAGATCCCTCAATCCTGGGCTCATTATAGAGGCAGAGATCCCTCAACCCTGGGCTCTTCATAGAGGCAGAGATCCCTCAAACCTGGGCTTGTCGTAGAGGCAGAGATCCCTCAACCCTGGGCTCTACATAGAGGCAGGCATTACTCGAACCCTGAGCTCATCATAGAGGCAGAGACACCTCAACCCTGCACTTTTTGTAGAGGCAGATATTCCTCAACCCTGGACTCATCATAGAGGCAGAGATCCCACCACCCTGGGGTCATCATAGAGGTGAAGATCCCTCAACCCTGGGCTCTTCATAGGTGCAGAGATCCCTCAACCCTGGGCTCTTCATAGAGGCAGAAAACCCTCGATTCTGGGATCTTCATAGAGGCAGAGATCCCTCAACCCTGGAATCATCATTGAGGCAGAGATTCTTCAATCCTGGGCTCATCATAGAGGCAGAGATCTCTTAACCCTGGGCTCATCATAGAGGTGGAGATCCCTCAACCCTGGGCTCTTCATAGAGGCCGAGATCCCTCACCCCCGGGCTCATCATAGAGGCAGAGATCCTTCAGCCCTGGACTCGCCATAGAGGTAGAGATCCCTCAACCCTGGGCTCATTATAGAGGCAGAGATCCCTCAACCCTGGACACTTCATAGAGGCAGAGATCCCTCAAACCTCGGCTCTTCGTAGATGCAGAGATCCCTCAACACTGAGCTCATCTTAAGGTTAGAGATCCCTCAATCCTGGGCTCATCATAGAGGTACATATCGCTCAACCCTGGGCTCATCATAGAGGCAGAGATCCCTCAATCCTGGGCTTTTCCAAGGGGCATAATTCCCTCAACACTGGGCTCTTCATAGAGGCAGAGATCCCTTAACCCTGGGCTCGTCATAGAGGCAGAGATCCCTCAATCCTGGGCTCATCATAGAGGCAGATATACCTCAACCCTGGGCTCATCATAGAGGCAGTGATCCCTCAACCCCGGGCTCATCATAGAGGCAGAGATCCCTCAAAATGGGGCACTTCATGGAGGCAGAGATCCCTCAACCCTGGGCTCATCATAGAGGCAGAGATCCTTCAACCCTGGGCTCATCATAGAGGCAGAGATCCCTCAACCCTGGGATCTTTGTAGAGGCAGAGATCCCTCAACCCAAGGCTCATCATAGAGGCAGATATCCCTCAACCATGGGCTCTTCATAGAGGTGGAGATCCCTCAACCCTGGGCTCATTATAGAGGCAGAGATCCTTCAACCCTGGGCTCATCATAGAGGCAGAGATCCCTCAACCATGGGCTCTTCATAGACGCAGAGATCCCTCAACCATGGGCTCATCATAGAGGCAGAGATCCCTCAACCCTGGGCTCATTAGAGGCAGAGATCCCTCAACCCTGGGCTCATTAGAGGCAGAGATCCCTCAACCCTGGGCTCTTCAGAGGCAAAATCCCTCGACCCTGGACTCTTCACAGAGGCAGAGATCCCTCAACACAGGGCTCATCATAGAGGCAGAGATCCCTCAACCCTGGGCTCTTCATAGAGGCAGAAAACCCTCGAATCTGGGATCTTCATAGAGGCAGAGATCCCTCAACCCTGGAATCATCATTGAGGCAGAGATCCTTCAATCCTGGGCTCATCATAGAGGCAGAGATCTCTTAACCCTGGGCTCATCATAGAGGTGGAGATCCCTCAACCCTGGGCTCTTCATAGAGGCAGAGATCCCTCAAACCTCGGCTCTTCGTAGATGCAGAGATCCCTCAACACTGAGCTCATCTTAAGGTTAGAGATACCTCAATCCTGGGCTCATCATAGAGGTACATATCGCTCAACCCTGGGCTCATCATAGAGGCAGAGATCCCTCAACCCTGGGCTTTTCATAGGGGCATAATTCCCTCAACACTGGGCTCTTCATAGAGGCAGAGATCCCTTAACCCTGGGCTCTTCATAGAGGCAGAGATCCCTCAAACCTGGGCTTGTCATAGAGGCAGAGATCCCTCAACCCTGGGCTCTACATAGAGGCAGGCATTACTCGAACCCTGAGCTCATCATAGAGGCAGAGACACCTCAACCCTGCACTTGTTGTAGAGGCAGAGATCCCTCAACCCTGGACTCATCATAGAGGCAGAGATCCCACCACCCTGGGGTCATCATAGAGGTGAAGATCCCTCAACCCTGGGCTCTTCATAGGTGCAGAGATCCCTCAACCCTGGGCTCTTCATAGAGGCAGAAAACCCTCGATTCTGGGATCTTCATAGAGGCAGAGATCCCTCAACCCTGGAATCATCATTGAGGCAGAGATCCTTCAATCCTGGGCTCATCATAGAGGCAGAGATCTCTTAACCCTGGGCTCATCATAGAGGTGGAGATCCCTCAACCCTGGGCTCTTCATAGAGGCCGAGATCCCTCACCCCCGGGCTCATCATAGAGGCAGAGATCCCTCAGCCCTGGACTCGCCGTAGAGGTAGAGATCCCTCAACCCTGGGCTCATTATAGAGGCAGAGATTCCTCAACCCTGGACACTTCATAGAGGCAGAGATCCCTCAAACCTCAGCTCTTCGTAGATGCAGAGATCCCTCAACACTGAGCTCATCTTAAGGTTAGAGATCCCTCAATCCTGGGCTCATCATAGAGGTACATATCGCTCAACCCTGGGCTCATCATAGAGGCAGAGATCCCTCAATCCTGGGCTTTTCATAGGGGCATAATTCCCTCAACACTGGGCTCTTCATAGAGGCAGAGATCCCTTAACCCTGGGCTCGTCATAGAGGCAGAGATCCCTCAATCCTGGGCTCATCATAGAGGCAGATATACCTCAACCCTGGGCTCATCATAGAGGCAAAGATCCCTCAACACTGGGCTCTTCATAGAGGCAGTGATCCCTCAACCCCGGGCTCATCATAGAGGCAGAGATCTCTCAAAATGGGGCACTTCATTGAGGCAAAGATCCCTCAACACTGGGCTCTTCATAGAGGCAGAGATCCTTCAACCCTGGGCTCATCATAGAGGCAGAGATCCCTCAACCCTGGGATCTTTGTAGAGGCAGAGATCCCTCAATCCAAGGCTCATCATAGAGGCAGAGATCCCTCAACCATGGGCTCTTCATAGAGGTGGAGATCCCTCAACCCTGGGCTCATTATAGAGGCAGAGATCCTTCAACCCTGGGCTCATCATAGAGGCAGAGATCCCTCAACCATGGGCTCTTCATAGATGCAGAGATCCCTCAACCATGGGCTCATCATAGAGGCAGAGATCCCTCAACCCTGGGCTCATTAGAGGCAGAGATCCCTCAACCCTGGGCTCTTCAGAGGCAAAATCCCTCGACCCTGGACTCTTCACAGAGGCAGAGATCCCTCAACACAGGGCTCATCATAGAGGCAGAGATCCCTCAACCCTGGGCTCTTCATAGAGGCAGAGATCCCTCAGCCGTGGGCTTATCATTGAGGCAGAGAACCCTTAAATCTGGGCTCATCATAGAGGCATAGATCCCTTCACCCTGGGTTCGTCATAGAGGCAGAGATCCCTCAACCCTGGGCTCATCATAGAGGCAGATTTCCCGCAATCCTGGGAACTTCATAGGGGCAGAGATCCCTCAACCCTGGGCTCATCATAGACATAGAGATCCCTCAACCCTGGGTTCATTATAGAGGCAGAGATCCCTCAAACCTGGGCTCTTAATAGAGGCAGAGATCCCTCAACCCTGGGCTCATCATAGAGGCAGAGATCCCTCAACCGTTGCCTCATCATAGACGCAGAGAACCCTCAACCCTTGGCTCATCATAGAGGCAGAGATCCATTCACCCTGGGCTCGTCATAGAGGCAGAGATCCCTCAACCCTGAGCTCATCATAGAGGCAGAGCTCCCTCAACCCTAGGCTCGTCTTAGAGGTAGAGATCCCTTAAACCTTGGCTCATCATAGAGGCAGAGATCCCTCAACTCTGGGCTCATCATAGAGGAGGAGATCTCTCAAACAAATGCTCTTCATAGAGGCAGAAAACCCTCAACCCTGGGCTCATAATAGAGGCATGATCCCTCAAACATGGTCTCATCATAGAGGCAGAGATCCCTTAACCCTGGGCTCATCATAGAGGCAGAGATCCCTCAACCCAGGGCTCTACATAGAGGCAGAGATCCCTCAACCCTGGGCTCATCATAGAGGCAGAAACCCCTCAACCCTGCACTTGTAGAGGCAGAGATCCCTCAAACCTGGGCTCATCATAGAGGCAGAGATCCCACCACCCTGGGCTCATCATAGAGGTGGAGATCCCTCAACCCTGGGCTCTTCATAGGTGCGGAGATCTCTCAACCATAGGATCTTCATAGAGGGAGAAAACCCTTGATTCTAGGTTCTTGATAGAGGCAGAGATCCCTCAATCCTGGAATCATCATTGAGGCAGAGATCCTTCAATCCTAAGCTCATCATAAAGGCAGAGATCTCTTAAGCCTGGACTCGTCATAGAGGCAGAGATCCCTCAACCCTGGGCTCATCATAGAGGCAGAGATCCCTCAACCCTGGTATCATCATAGAGGCGGAGATCCCTCAACCCTGGGCACTTCGTAGAGGCCGAGATCCCTCACCCCCGGGCTCATCATAGAGGCAGAGATCCCTCAGCCCTGGACTCGCCATAGAGGTAGAGATCCCTCAACCCTGGGCTCATTATAGAGGCAGAGATCCCTCAACCCTGGACACTTCATAGAGGCAGAGATCCCTCAAACCTCGGCTCTTCGTAGATGCAGAGATCCCTCAACACTGAGCTCATCTTAAGGTTAGAGATCCCTCAATCCTGGGCTCATCATAGAGGTACATATCGCTCAACCCTGGGCTCATCATAGAGGCAGAGATCCCTCAATCCTGGGCTTTTCCAAGGGGCATAATTCCCTCAACACTGGGCTCTTCATAGAGGCAGAGATCCCTCAATCCTGGGCTCATCATAGAGGCAGATATACCTCAACCCTGGGCTCATCATAGAGGCAAAGATCCCTCAACACTGGGCTCTTCATAGAGGCAGTGATCCCTCAACCCCGGGCTCATCATAGAGGCAGAGATCCCTCAAAATGGGGCACTTCATGGAGGCAGAGATCCCTCAACCCTGGGCTCATCATAGAGGCAGAGATCCTTCAACCCTGGGCTCATCATAGAGGCAGAGATCCCTCAACCCTGGGATCTTTGTAGAGGCAGAGATCCCTCAACCCAAGGCTCATCATAGAGGCAGATATCCCTCAACCATGGGCTCTTCATAGAGGTGGAGATCCCTCAACCCTGGGCTCATTATAGAGGCAGAGATCCTTCAACCCTGGGCTCATCATAGAGACAGAGATCCCTCAACCATGGGCTCTTCATAGACGCAGAGATCCCTCAACCATGGGCTCATCATAGAGGCAGAGATCCCTCAACCCTGGGCTCATTAGAGGCAGAGATCCCTCAACCCTGGGCTCATTAGAGGCAGAGATCCCTCAACCCTGGGCTCTTCAGAGGCAAAATCCCTCGACCCTGGACTCTTCACAGAGGCAGAGATCCCTCAACACAGGGCTCATCATAGAGGCAGAGATCCCTCAACCCTGGGCTCTTCATAGAGGCAGAAAACCCTTGAATCTGGGATCTTCATAGAGGCAGAGATCCCTCAACCCTGGAATCATCATTGAGGCAGAGATCCTTCAATCCTGGGCTCATCATAGAGGCAGAGATCTCTTAACCCTGGGCTCATCATAGAGGTGGAGATCCCTCAACCCTGGGCTCTTCATAGAGGCAGAGATCCCTCAAACCTCGGCTCTTCGTAGATGCAGAGATCCCTCAACACTGAGCTCATCTTAAGGTTAGAGATACCTCAATCCTGGGCTCATCATAGAGGTACATATCGCTCAACCCTGGGCTCATCATAGAGGCAGAGATCCCTCAACCCTGGGCTTTTCATAGGGGCATAATTCCCTCAACACTGGGCTCTTCATAGAGGCAGAGATCCCTTAACCCTGGGCTCTTCATAGAGGCAGAGATCCCTCAAACCTGGGCTTGTCATAGAGGCAGAGATCCCTCAACCCTGGGCTCTACATAGAGGCAGGCATTACTCGAACCCTGAGCTCATCATAGAGGCAGAGACACCTCAACCCTGCACTTGTTGTAGAGGCAGAGATCCCTCAACCCTGGACTCATCATAGAGGCAGAGATCCCACCACCCTGGGGTCATCATAGAGGTGAAGATCCCTCAACCCTGGGCTCTTCATAGGTGCAGAGATCCCTCAACCCTGGGCTCTTCATAGAGGCAGAAAACCCTCGATTCTGGGATCTTCATAGAGGCAGAGATCCCTCAACCCTGGAATCATCATTGAGGCAGAGATCCTTCAATCCTGGGCTCATCATAGAGGCAGAGATCTCTTAACCCTGGGCTCATCATAGAGGTGGAGATCCCTCAACCCTGGGCTCTTCATAGAGGCCGAGATCCCTCACCCCCGGGCTCATCATAGAGGCAGAGATCCCTCAGCCCTGGACTCGCCGTAGAGGTAGAGATCCCTCAACCCTGGGCTCATTATAGAGGCAGAGATCCCTCAACCCTGGACACTTCATAGAGGCAGAGATCCCTCAAACCTCGGCTCTTCGTAGATGCAGAGATCCCTCAACACTGAGCTCATCTTAAGGTTAGAGATCCCTCAATCCTGGGCTCATCATAGAGGTACATATCGCTCAACCCTGGGCTCATCATAGAGGCAGAGATCCCTCAATCCTGGGCTTTTCATAGGGGCATAATTCCCTCAACACTGGGCTCTTCATAGAGGCAGAGATCCCTTAACCCTGGGCTCGTCATAGAGGCAGAGATCCCTCAATCCTGGGCTCATCATAGAGGCAGATATACCTCAACCCTGGGCTCATCATAGAGGCAAAGATCCCTCAACACTGGGCTCTTCATAGAGGCAGTGATCCCTCAACCCCGGGCTCATCATAGAGGCAGAGATCTCTCAAAATGGGGCACTTCATTGAGGCAAAGATCCCTCAACACTGGGCTCTTCATAGAGGCAGAGATCCTTCAACCCTGGGCTCATCATAGAGGCAGAGATCCCTCAACCCTGGGATCTTTGTAGAGGCAGAGATCCCTCAACCCAAGGCTCATCATAGAGGCAGAGATCCCTCAACCATGGGCTCTTCATAGAGGTGGAGATCCCTCAACCCTGGGCTCATTATAGAGGCAGAGATCCTTCAACCCTGGGCTCATCATAGAGGCAGAGATCCCTCAACCATGGGCTCTTCATAGATGCAGAGATCCCTCAACCATGGGCTCATCATAGAGGCAGAGATCCCTCAACCCTGGGCTCATTAGAGGCAGAGATCCCTCAACCCTGGGCTCTTCAGAGGCAAAATCCCTCGACCCTGGACTCTTCACAGAGGCAGAGATCCCTCAACACAGGGCTCATCATAGAGGCAGAGATCCCTCAACCCTGGGCTCTTCATAGAGGCAGAGATCCCTCAGCCGTGGGCTTATCATTGAGGCAGAGAACCCTTAAATCTGGGCTCATCATAGAGGCATAGATCCCTTCACCCTGGGTTCGTCATAGAGGCAGAGATCCCTCAACCCTGGGCTCATCATAGAGGCAGATTTCCCGCAATCCTGGGAACTTCATAGGGGCAGAGATCCCTCAACCCTGGGCTCATCATAGACATAGAGATCCCTCAACCCTGGGTTCATTATAGAGGCAGAGATCCCTCAAACCTGGGCTCTTAATAGAGGCAGAGATCCCTCAACCCTGGGCTCATCATAGAGGCAGAGATCCCTCAACCGTTGCCTCATCATAGACGCAGAGAACCCTCAACCCTTGGCTCATCATAGAGGCAGAGATCCCTTCACCCTGGGCTCGTCATAGAGGCAGAGATCCCTCAACCCTGAGCTCATCATAGAGGCAGAGCTCCCTCAACCCTAGGCTCGTCTTAGAGGTAGAGATCCCTTAAACCTTGGCTCATCATAGAGGCAGAGATCCCTCAACTCTGGGCTCATCATAGAGGAGGAGATCTCTCAAACAAATGCTCTTCATAGAGGCAGAAAACCCTCAACCCTGGGCTCATAATAGAGGCATGATCCCTCAAACATGGTCTCATCATAGAGGCAGAGATCCCTTAACCCTGGGCTCATCATAGAGGCAGAGATCCCTCAACCCAGGGCTCTACATAGAGGCAGAGATCCCTCAACCCTGGGCTCATCATAGAGGCAGAAACCCCTCAACCCTGCACTTGTAGAGGCAGAGATCCCTCAAACCTGGGCTCATCATAGAGGCAGAGATCCCACCACCCTGGGCTCATCATAGAGGTGGAGATCCCTCAACCCTGGGCTCTTCATAGGTGCGGAGATCTCTCAACCATAGGATCTTCATAGAGGGAGAAAACCCTTGATTCTAGGTTCTTGATAGAGGCAGAGATCCCTCAATCCTGGAATCATCATTGAGGCAGAGATCCTTCAATCCTAAGCTCATCATAAAGGCAGAGATCTCTTAAGCCTGGACTCGTCATAGAGGCAGAGATCCCTCAACCCTGGGCTCATCATAGAGGCAGAGATCCCTCAACCCTGGTATCATCATAGATGCAGAGATCCCTCAACCCTGGGCACTTCGTAGAGGCCGAGATCCCTCACCCCCGGGCTCATCATAGAGGCAGAGATCCCTCAGCCCTGGACTCGCCATAGAGGTAGAGATCCCTCAACCCTGGGCTCATTATAGAGGCAGAGATCCCTCAACCCTGGACACTTCATAGAGGCAGAGATCCCTCAAACCTCGGCTCTTCGTAGATGCAGAGATCCCTCAACACTGAGCTCATCTTAAGGTTAGAGATCCCTCAATCCTGGGCTCATCATAGAGGTACATATCGCTCAACCATGGGCTCATCATAGAGGCAGAGATCCCTCAATCCTGGGCTTTTCCAAGGGGCATAATTCCCTCAACACTGGGCTCTTCATAGAGGCAGAGATCCCTCAATCCTGGGCTCATCATAGAGGCAGATATACCTCAACCCTGGGCTCATCATAGAGGCAAAGATCCCTCAACACTGGGCTCTTCATAGAGGCAGTGATCCCTCAACCCCGGGCTCATCATAGAGGCAGAGATCCCTCAAAATGGGGCACTTCATGGAGGCAGAGATCCCTCAACTCTGGGCTCATCATAGAGGCAGAGATCCTTCAACCCTGGGCTCATCATAGAGGCAGAGATCCCTCAACCCTGGGATCTTTGTAGAGGCAGAGATCCCTCAACCCAAGGCTCATCATAGAGGCAGATATCCCTCAACCATGGGCTCTTCATAGAGGTGGAGATCCCTCAACCCTGGGCTCATTATAGAGGCAGAGATCCTTCAACCCTGGGCTCATCATAGAGGCAGAGATCCCTCAACCATGGGCTCTTCATAGACGCAGAGATCCCTCAACCATGGGCTCATCATAGAGGCAGAGATCCCTCAACCCTGGGCTCATTAGAGGCAGAGATCCCTCAACCCTGGGCTCATTAGAGGCAGAGATCCCTCAACCCTGGGCTCTTCAGAGGCAAAATCCCTCGACCCTGGACTCTTCACAGAGGCAGAGATCCCTCAACACAGGGCTCATCATAGAGGCAGAGATCCCTCAACCCTGGGCTCTTCATAGAGGCAGAAAACCCTCGAATCTGGGATCTTCATAGAGGCAGAGATCCCTCAACCCTGGAATCATCATTGAGGCAGAGATCCTTCAATCCTGGGCTCATCATAGAGGCAGAGATCTCTTAACCCTGGGCTCATCATAGAGGTGGAGATCCCTCAACCCTGGGCTCTTCATAGAGGCAGAGATCCCTCAAACCTCGGCTCTTCGTAGATGCAGAGATCCCTCAACACTGAGCTCATCTTAAGGTTAGAGATACCTCAATCCTGGGCTCATCATAGAGGTACATATCGCTCAACCCTGGGCTCATCATAGAGGCAGAGATCCCTCAACCCTGGGCTTTTCATAGGGGCATAATTCCCTCAACACTGGGCTCTTCATAGAGGCAGAGATCCCTTAACCCTGGGCTCTTCATAGAGGCAGAGATCCCTCAAACCTGGGCTTGTCATAGAGGCAGAGATCCCTCAACCCTGGGCTCTACATAGAGGCAGGCATTACTCGAACCCTGAGCTCATCATAGAGGCAGAGACACCTCAACCCTGCACTTGTTGTAGAGGCAGAGATCCCTCAACCCTGGACTCATCATAGAGGCAGAGATCCCACCACCCTGGGGTCATCATAGAGGTGAAGATCCCTCAACCCTGGGCTCTTCATAGGTGCAGAGATCCCTCAACCCTGGGCTCTTCATAGAGGCAGAAAACCCTCGATTCTGGGATCTTCATAGAGGCAGAGATCCCTCAACCCTGGAATCATCATTGAGGCAGAGATCCTTCAATCCTGGGCTCATCATAGAGGCAGAGATCTCTTAACCCTGGGCTCATCATAGAGGTGGAGATCCCTCAACCCTGGGCTCTTCATAGAGGCCGAGATCCCTCACCCCCGGGCTCATCATAGAGGCAGAGATCCCTCAGCCCTGGACTCGCCGTAGAGGTAGAGATCCCTCAACCCTGGGCTCATTATAGAGGCAGAGATCCCTCAACCCTGGACACTTCATAGAGGCAGAGATCCCTCAAACCTCGGCTCTTCGTAGATGCAGTGATCCCTCAACCCCGGGCTCATCATAGAGGCAGAGATCTCTCAAAATGGGGCACTTCATGGAGGCAAAGATCCCTCAACCCTGGGCTCTTCATAGAGGCAGAGATCCTTCAACCCTGGCCTCATCATAGAGGCAGAGATCCCTCAATCCTGGGCTTTTCATAGGGGCATAATTTCCTGAACACTGGGCTCTTCATAGAGGCAGAGATCCCTTAACCCTGGGCTCGTCATAGAGGCAGAGATCCCTCAATCCTGGGCTCATCATAGAGGCAGATATACCTCAACCCTGGGCTCATCATAGAGGCAAAGATCCCTCAACACTGGGCTCTTCATAGAGGCAGTGATCCCTCAACCCCGGGCTCATCATAGAGGCAGAGATCTCTCAAAATGGGGCACTTCATGGAGGCAAAGATCCCTCAACCCTGGGCTCTTCATAGAGGCAGAGATCCTTCAACCCTGGCCTCATCATAGAGGCAGAGATCCCTCAACCCTGGGATCTTTGTAGAGGCAGAGATCCCTCAACCCAAGGCTCATCATTGAGGCAGAGATCCCTCAACCATGGGCTCTTCATAGAGGTGGAGATCCCTCAACCCTGGGCTCATTATAGAGGCAGAGATCCTTCAACCCTGGGCTCATCATAGAGGCAGAGATCCCTCAACCATGGGCTCTTCATAGATGCAGAGATCCCTCAACCATGGGCTCATCATAGAGGCAGAGATCCCTCAACCCTGGGCTCATTAGAGGCAGAGATCCCTCAACCCTGGGCTCATCATAGAGGCAGATTTCCCGCAATCCTGGGAACTTCATAGGGGCAGAGATCCCTCAACCCTGGGCTCATCATAGACGTAGAGATCCCTCAACCCTGGGTTCATTATAGAGGCAGAGATCCCTCAAACCTGGGCTCTTAATAGAGGCAGAGATCCCTCAACCCTGGGCTCATCATAGAGGCAGAGATCCCTCAACCGTTGCCTCATCATAGACGCAGAGAACCCTCAACCCTTGGCTCATCATAGAGGCAGAGATCCCTTCACCCTGGGCTCGTCATAGAGGCAGAGATCCCTCAACCCTGAGCTCATCATAGAGGCAGAGCTCCCTCAACCCTAGGCTCGTCTTAGAGGTAGAGATCCCTTAAACCTTGGCTCATCATAGAGGCAGAGATCCCTCAACTCTGGGCTCATCATAGAGGAGGAGATCTCTCAAACAAATGCTCTTCATAGAGGCAGAAAACCCTCAACCCTGGGCTCATAATAGAGGCATGATCCCTCAAACATGGTCTCATCATAGAGGAAGAGATCCCTTAACCCTGGGCTCATCATAGAGGCAGAGATCCCTCAACCCAGGGCTCTACATAGAGGCAGAGATCCCTCAACCCTGGGCTCATCATAGAGGCAGAAACCCCTCAACCCTGCACTTGTAGAGGCAGAGATCCCTCAAACCTGGGCTCATCATAGAGGCAGAGATCCCACCACCCTGGGCTCATCATAGAGGTGGAGATCCCTCAACCCTGGGCTCTTCAGAGGCAAAATCCCTCGACCCTGGACTCTTCACAGAGGCAGAGATCCCTCAACACAGGGCTCATCATAGAGGCAGAGATCCCTCAACCCTGGGCTCTTCATAGAGGCAGAGATCCCTCAGCCGTGGGCTTATCATTGAGGCAGAGAACCCTTAAATCTGGGCTCATCATAGAGGCATAGATCCCTTCACCCTGGGTTCGTCATAGAGGCAGAGATCCCTCAACCCTGGGCTCATCATAGAGGCAGATTTCCCGCAATCCTGGGAACTTCATAGGGGCAGAGATCCCTCAACCCTGGGCTCATCATAGACATAGAGATCCCTCAACCCTGGGTTCATTATAGAGGCAGAGATCCCTCAAACCTGGGCTCTTAATAGAGGCAGAGATCCCTCAACCCTGGGCTCATCATAGAGGCAGAGATCCCTCAACCGTTGCCTCATCATAGACGCAGAGAACCCTCAACCCTTGGCTCATCATAGAGGCAGAGATCCCTTCACCCTGGGCTCGTCATAGAGGCAGAGATCCCTCAACCCTGAGCTCATCATAGAGGCAGAGCTCCCTCAACCCTAGGCTCGTCTTAGAGGTAGAGATCCCTTAAACCTTGGCTCATCATAGAGGCAGAGATCCCTCAACTCTGGGCTCATCATAGAGGAGGAGATCTCTCAAACAAATGCTCTTCATAGAGGCAGAAAACCCTCAACCCTGGGCTCATAATAGAGGCATGATCCCTCAAACATGGTCTCATCATAGAGGCAGAGATCCCTTAACCCTGGGCTCATCATAGAGGCAGAGATCCCTCAACCCAGGGCTCTACATAGAGGCAGAGATCCCTCAACCCTGGGCTCCTCATAGAGGCAGAAACCCCTCAACCCTGCACTTGAAGAGGCAGAGATCCCTCAAACCTGGGCTCATCATAGAGGCAGAGATCCCACCACCCTGGGCTCATCATAGAGGTGGAGATCCCTCAACCCTGGGCTCTTCATAGGTGCGGAGATCTCTCAACCATAGGATCTTCATAGAGGGAGAAAACCCTTGATTCTAGGTTCTTGATAGAGGCAGAGATCCCTCAATCCTAGAATCATCATTGAGGCAGAGATCCTTCAATCCTAAGCTCATCATAGAGGCAGAGATCTCTTAAGCCTGGACTCGTCATAGAGGCAGAGATCCCTCAACCCTGGGCTCATCATAGAGGCAGAGATCCCTCAACCCTGGTATCATCATAGATGCAGAGATCCCTCAACCCTGGGCACTTTGTAGAGGCAGAGATCCCTCAACCCTGGGCTCATTATAGAGGCAGAGATCCCTCAACCCTGGGCTCTTCATAGAGGCAGAGATCCCTCAAACCTGCGCTTATCATAGAGGCAGAGATCCCTCAACCCTGGGCTCTACATAGAGGCAGGCATTCCTCAACCCTGAGCTCATCATAGAGGCAGAGACACCTCAACCCTGCACTTGTTGTAGAGGCAGAGATCCCTCAATCCTGGGCTCATCATAGAGGCAGAGATCCCACCACCCTGGGGTCATCATAGAGGTGAAGATCCCTCAACCCTGGGCTCTTCATAGGTGCAGAGATCCCTCAACCCTGGGCTCTTCATAGAGGCAGAAAACCCTCGATTCTGGAATTTTCATAGAGGCAGAGATCCCTCAACCCTGGAATCATCATTGAGGCAGAGATCCTTCAATCCTGGGCTCATCAAAGAGGCAGAGATCTCTTAACCCTGGGCTCATCATAGAGGTGGAGATCCCTCAACCCTGGGCTCTTCATAGAGGCCGAGATCCCTCACCCCTGGGCTCATCATAGAGGCAGAGATGATGAATACAGGCCCCAGCTAGGCCCGCAGGACACAAGGGTTCGCTCTCCTGTAATGGAATCTATAAGGAAGTTGGCACGGAAACTGCAAAGTACAAAGACAGCATTTATTAACCCTTAAGGGTGGTCCTACAATCCACACAACACTCTTCAGTATTGCATAGAGTAGCACAAAGAACTTGCGTACATGGTCCCCTTTTATACACAGTAGAGGGGCTCATAAATGGGTGGGTACAACATGAGGTCGAAGAACATTACCATTTATGGTCATTTTCGATACTAAATCAATATATGGGCGGAGCTAACACACTCCTTGAGCCCGCGAAAACATGGTCAAGCAAGGCTAACTGATAACAGATGTGGTCAAGTCTGGGCATGCGCCAGATGGACAAAAGGGCTATTTATAGACTGTTACTAGGCAGATTACAAGAGCAACTAACACAGAGGTTGGACTCTTCTCGTGGGGAACACGTGGAGGCATGACAATACAAAATGGAGTCCGAACTTCGGTCAACATAACAGAGAAAACATGCTCTAAAGGAAGGGAACTAATGTCTTTAGTAAATGCTTAATCACATCGTTGTTTTAATTTACAACAGACGACCCTTTCAGCATTTACTGAAGACATCCGGTTTGTTAGGATAATCATCATATATGTCAATTGTCATCATTTCTTCGACTTCTTTAGCTAAACGTTTCTGATGAGCAACATCGGCAATAGCTTTCTTATCAGGGATACAGAACGATACGCATAAGGAACAGAGCAATGGACCACATTGAACACAGATACAGCAAAAGAACAGAATTGCTATAATGATACAGAGACCAGTTAAGACCTTCCATCCCCAGGCAGTAACCAATGCCCAGAACCATCCAGAAAAGGACCAAGTGCCGTTTTCTGTATGGATTTCAGCTGCAATTTTGTGCAGTTTATTAATGGCATTATAAACTGATGGCGTATAATCAGGGATAAACACACAGCAGCTACTTCCAATAATTTTACAAGCTCCACCTCGATCGGCTAGCATGACATCTAATACCATACGATTCTGCAATGCAACAATTCTAGTAATTTGCAATTCTTCCGTAAGATTCCCAAGAGCAGCAGCAGTTTGGTTTGTGACAGCTTCTACCACTCTTGTTAATCTTCGGATCTTCCTGCTATTCAAAGCGGCCCCAACAAAGAAAAACAGTCCTAAGTTAAAATCAATATACTGTTGCAAGCTGGTATCAGTCTGATCCACATCATCAATTGATAGAGTACGTTTATACCTATTTACAGTCACATTATTCAACAATTTCAAATCTTTATGATAAGATGCTGGTGCTAGGAATACAGGAGGTAATAGGAATGATACATAGCATACCCCAGACCACCCAGCCGGCAAACGGTAATAACCTTTATTTCCACACACAAAGTAGGTATTATGGGACGCTAGAAAGGTACTATTATTCAATCCATCAATGTTCAGGACAGTGATGCAATCACTGACACCAACAGGAATAAAACCCACACTCTGGACACACAGGTCCGCTTGAGCTTGTGCCACTTGAATCACTAATTTGTCCTTCCCCACAGTGTCTCTAGTGTTCGTGAAGATATAGGGAATGGATTCGTTGTCTGGTCGGTACTCTTCCCATTCCCAAATTGTCCCATTCGCTTGCGGATACCCATTTTTATCCTGGTGACATTCTTTATTAAGTCTGAATAGTAATCGTCCCACTGTCGGCTTCCGAGTGGCAAAAAGCAAAGTGTACCATGCTCTACAAGAGCCATTATGAGAGAAAGGAAGTGGTATGAATGGCGTTCCTCCTTTCTTCTGATGGGCCGGCATTATCCTACATATCCAACAGTTCGTAGCGTTCGTAGCAACGTGGGTATGATGCAGCATCTGGATGAAAGTGTTATTCAAATAAGACTGTCGATGCTTCAACTCTTGATACGGTAATGTATAAAAGTAGTGCTCCGCAGGCACCGGAGTCGTCAACACAAGTGTTTTCCGAGCAGGAGTTACCTCCTCCACAAACCATGTGGTTATCCCCACAATAGCTACTGTCAGCATGAACCCTGATGCACAAAGGATTTTCTTCTTCTCCATGTCCAAAAAAATAAAACCCTGATATCTTCCTGAAACTAAAAGTCTGTCAGAACTCTTCCCCTTGGGCAGCGGTCGATTTCTTCACCAGCGGGCCAAGACGGGTGTCGCTACACTAATGCAGGGCTGATCCCCCCCCCCTTGCCTCATCGGCTCTCCGTTTCACTAACCCAAGGGCCGTTCTGACAGTATGTCCCGGTACTGGAAAACTCACTTCCTTGGTCGAAGATGATATCGCCTTCCTCCCGGAGTCGCGTGGTCCGGAAAGAGCTCCTTAGTGACGTTTGGCTCCGCAGCACGGCCTGTCTCTGCAGCCAGGATTTCTCGTTGATCGGTCAGCACGGCAGGCTCCACCAATCCGGGCGGTACCTTTCGACAGTGCAGAGAATGGATCCAATTCTTTCTGTTTGAGACTCGCACAGCCGTCCTCGTTGCGAGGAGGACTTGCTCAGGGCCCACCCATCTCGGCTCCAAACTGTTCGTTCTGTCGAAGACTTTCACCATGACATGGTCACCAGGCCGGAGACCATGTCCTTCACCGGTAGACCGATCAGGGAGCGCCTCTCGGACCTGTTGATGAATAGAAATCAGGTTATCCGTTAACTGTGCCAGATAATCGTTCATCATTACACAAGGTACATCATACACAGCCTTAGGTTTTGGTGGACCCCAAATATTCATTGGGCGTCCGAAGACAATCTCATACGGTGTGAGGCCAGTTCGAGAGTGTGGCACGGATCTAATTGACAATAACGCCAGCGGTAGAGCGTCTGGCCAAGTCAAGGACGTCGAAGCTTGAATCTTAGCGATCTTGAGCTTCAGTGTACCATTATACTTCTCGACTAGTCCTGCAGATTGAGGGTGAAACACGGCGTGAAACTTCTGAGTGATGCCTAGGCCCTTCAAGACATACTTTATAACATCCGCTACAAAGTGAGGCCCATTATCACTCCACAGAAGTCTACAGACGCCATATCGAGGGAAGAACTCTTTCAACAGCAGCTTCGCTGTAGTCATTGCAGTATTGTCTTTCGTAGGGTACGCCTCAACCCATTTACTGAAGGCGCAAACCACTACTAGAACATACTTCAAATTGTTACAGCGCTCAAGCTGGATGTAATCCATCTGCAGAACCTCAAAGGGTGCAGTGGGTGTCACAAATCCTCCTGCTGGAGTTCGAGTACCCTTTCCTGGGTTATACCTCAAGCAGATCATACAGGTCTGCACCACCCTCTTTGCCGTGCTAGCAATCTCTGGATGCTCCCAGACTTGGGTAAGCAATTTTACAATTGCGGAAGCTCCAACATGTGCTAGCCCATGTGCCATCTGAACCATAGGCTGTACAAAAGCCGTGGGTAATTTCCATCTATCCATCTGCTTATTTCTCCAGCAGCCTTCATCATCCAATTCCCCCTCTCTAGCCCATTGCTCCCGCTCTTTATCAGAAGCGGTCCTTTGCATTTCTCGCACTTCCTCCTTCGCATCACGCCATCTTTCCACCTGTGACTTTACTACATACATGGCAGTAGCACCGGGCTGCATCGCAGTCTCCCGTGCTACTCGGTCCGCTAACGCATTCCCTTCTCTAACTTTATCAACTACTTTCCTATGGGCGCTACATTTAACGATGGCTATTTTCTTTGGATATGTCAATGCAGTTAAAAGATTGTGAACTAACTCTCCATGCATTATCTGTACTCCATGTGACGTTAAAAACCCTCTCTCCTTCCAGAGCAGGCCGAAGTCATGCGCTACTCCGAAGGCATAGCGGCTATCTGTATAAACATTCACACATAATCCTGTACTGAGCTCACATGCTCGTGTTAATGCTATCAGTTCCGCTGCTTGAGCTGATTTCTGTGGTATGCGTGCTGTCTCCACTATCGTTTGTAACGTGGTAATTGCATACGCTGCTGAAGTCGTACCATCTGGTAGCTTCAGGCATGATCCGTCCACCCACAGTTCTCCATCTACATCTGGAAAGGGCGTATCCTGGAGATCAATACGACCCTTTGTTTGTTCCTCAGTCACAAGAATACAATCATGCGCTTTCCGCGCCTCAGGCTGGGTCTCGGGGTATGGCAACAATGTGGCCGGGTTTAACGTTACGCACCTTTTCAACGTAATATGAGGAGCCAAGAGCGTCAACTCATATCCCGTTAAACGGGCACTGGTCAAATGCTGCGTCTTTGTTTGATTAAGCAGGGCATCAACAGCATGGGGAACTAACACCAACAGCTTATGGGATAACACAATTCCTTCACTTTGGCGTATTGACACCGCTGTCGCCGCAACCGAGCGAAAACACCCTGGTAATGCTCGGGCGACAGGATCAAGTACAGCCGAAAAGTATGCACAAGGGCGCTGCTTATCGCCGTGCATCTGCACTAAAACTGATAATGCACATCCATCTTTCTCATGCACATACAACGAAAAGGGTTTTGCATAATCAGGGGTCCCTAACACTGGTGCTGAACAAAGGGCCTGTCGTAGTTGCTGAAAAGCAGCGTCACACTCATCTGACCAGGGGATCGGGATGGGCGTGTCTTTTGTCAAGAGAGCTAACAATGGCTTAGCTATGTGTGAAAACCCCAATATCCACTGTCTACAAAAAGAAACAAGACCCAAAAATGCACGCACATCCTTCTGCGTGGACGGTCTCGGTGTGTCCAGAATTACTTGGATACGATCTGGTGTGAGTGCACGCCCCTCCTTAGACAAAAGGTGACCCAAATAAGTCACCTTTGGTCTACAGAATTGCAATTTCTTCCTAGATACCTTATGATTGTGGGATGCTAAAAAGGAAAGCAAGGATAACGTACTTTTTTCACACAACTCCAGGGTGTCAGCCGCCAGCAAGATGTCATCGACATACTGAATGAGGGCGACCCCCTCGAGCAGAACAAAGGAATCCAATTGTCGTTTCAAAGCCTGACTGTAAATACTAGGGCTTTCTGTGTAGCCCTGGGGGATCCTACAAAAACGATAAGATCTATTATTTAAAGTGAACCCAAAAAGATATCGGCTATCGGGGTGAATGGGAATGGAAAAGAAGGCATTTTTCAAATCAATCACTGAGAACATGGTCGCCGTAGGCGGGACCAAGGTAAGCAATGTCGTGATATCGGAAACCACTGGGTACTGAGGTATCACGATCTTGTTCACTTCTCGTAAATCAATTATGAACCGATAAACCTTAGCATCCGTGTCCTTTTTCAGAATGGGGAGAATCGGACTGTTACAGATATTGTAGGGAACTTCCTCCACTACCCCCACTGCAATCAAATCTTGCACAATCTGTATGAGAGCCTCCTCGCCCTCCTGGGAAATACGGTACTGTGGGAGGCGTGGTAACACCGCCCCCTCCTGGACACTAATGTGGACCGGTGGGATCACCATTCGTCCTACGTCAGTATCCGAAGTTGCCCACAAAGCACGAGGGAGGGTAGCTAACAGCGCATCCTCTGATATCGCACACATCCGCTCAGACCGGGGGTAGTTGTCATTCAATATCACCCGCACACCAGCAGGGGAGCAGCGGATCGTAGCCCTAAAATGCTTTAACATATCAAGGCCCATAATGTTGTCCGGTGTATACGGGGCAAGCAGAAATGGACAGGGCGCAGAAAAAGAATCAACCTTAAATGTGAGGGGCTGTGAAAGAGGGCTTCGGGAGAGTGTACCGTCAAACCCTACCGATGTAACCATTAAGCCGGATGGGGGAGCCCCCGGAACCAATTGCTTAGACAGCGCACTACGTGTCGCTCCTGTATCCACTAGGAACTGATCAGTAGAGCCTAAAACCTCAGCCGATACATAAGGGCCCTTCTGATCGACCGGCACCTCAACTGATTCGAACCCCCATCCAACGCATTCCTATGCATGCTGAGAATCATGATACCCCGATCGGTCAATCTCCGACACGTGATACTGATGCTGGCGATCGAAAACATTTGATCTATCTCGGTGCTGCCCAGCAGTATCGAAACGAGCATTATCGTTAGAGTTCCCTCTAAAGTTCGAGAAACCCCCTCTACCTCTCGGGCCACCCTGAGTATACCCCTGACGCGAAGCACGCAACACCGGGCAATCCCTGGCCCAATGGCCCGATTGCTTACAATACGCACATTGGTTCCTATTCAAATCGGATCGGCTCGAGGGAGGACCATAAGATCCTCCCCTACCTCTATTAACACCCCGTCGGGGCGGGCCATATACTTGCGCCAACATCACCTTTGTTTTTAGATCTTTCGATTTCTTCTCCTCCTGGCCCTTCGCTTCTTGCTCCTGACGCTCATAATACTGAGCGATAGTCAGGAGAGCCGTTGGGGTCGCGGAGGACCAAGAACTCTCACTCGCTTTTAAACGGGCCGCAACCGCCGGCAGCAAATTGGCCACATATTTATCCGCGAAAAGGTGGCGGCCCGTTTCGTCAGTAAGCGACTGGCCACTAAAGTCATGAAACGTTTCTTCAAAGCGCGTGAAAAAGTCTGCAACTGACTCGTCAACTTTCTGTTTACATGCAGCTAACATATTCCAGTCAATCTTTTTAGGGGGGATAATTGTTTTCAACTTAGCCACAATAGCAGCAGGGAGATCTAAAATACTCTGGGGAGGTTTCTGTGCGGGCTTCCGTTCCCTATCCTCATCCTCAAGCTCAGACCACCGGGCCTTGAAGGCAACTGTATCATCTACCTTTCGGACAGATCGCCACATATCCGGTGGTAGACTAAGGCCAAAGAACAGGTCTATATCTGCTAAGGTCATAACGCAAGAATTCAAGGCCCCCTCGACTTCTTCGTAGAAGGCCGCTGGATTCTTGCGGGGATCGGGCAATGTATTCTTCAACGCCATAACATCAGCCCTATGCCAAGGAGTATAAACCCAATTATACACAAAATATCCCTTAGCATCAGCGGAGGTAATGTCCGAGCTAGTCCCCGCTCCTTTAGGAGGAACATATAAAGGCGCCGCCTCTCGCATTGGTTTAACATGCACTATGTCATCCTTATCTGACTGGGAGGTGGATGAGTGGCCCTCTGCTGTGCACGAATCCGACTGCTTCTCCTCCCCTGCTCGCTGGCGCGCTTTCTCTTTAAAGGCCAGCACCTCGTCCCGCAAGGCGAACAGTTGCCGAGCCGTATCAGGAGCCTTAGAAGAAGAGAAAACACCATTACGCAATGCTTTAACATCCAATGACACTTCGTCAGGCTCAAAAACACCAGAACGTTTCCGGAAAGCATCAATCACTTCCTCCGCGAAATGACCCAGAAAATACAATTTATCTCTCTCCTGCCACGTCCCCCAAGTATGGAATAAGTCATCCACGGATAGCTTGCCCTTAAGTGCACGGAAGGAAAATTGCCGAAGCTCAGCCATTTGCTCGGCTGACAGCATGGACCGCGTATCTACCTTACCCGAAGCCGGGTCGGAATCTTGTGGCCTCGGAGCAGATGCGCCAACATAAGGGGGCGGAGAGCGATCTAGTAAATAAAAATCATCATCAAGATTATTAAGGACAGGATAAAGTGGCTGCCGAACAGCATATTGACCCGAGACTTGCAGCCTACGCTCTTTCTCTTGTCTCTCTGTCTGTTCTCTGTCTTCCCGACGCTTCGCTTCCTGGGCTCGCACATGATCATTCTTCCGTTGTTCTTTATCAAACAGCGCTTTCTCACGCTTCTCTCGCTCACGCACTTCCTTCACCCACAACCGTACACACTCAAACATATCCTGCCGAGCACGCCGCTTACACATACATTGTTCCACATACTCAATCTTACGTATATCAAACGATCCATACAAAGGCCATCGTAACTCAGGATCTTTTTTCGTATATTTCCTCCATACTGTGCTGTACATTATGGAAGAAAGACCATGCTTCACATACATATCCCTATTAGGAGTCCCCTCTGGGGGAGCCGGAGCAGATTCCTCGAGGTTCAACCGGTTTCCAAAGCAGCAACACCACTTACGGAGTGCGCTAAAAGCAGGCATGCTCAGAAATAATGCAAAATATGCAATATTATAAAGAAAATGGCACTTAATCGTTGCGCCGTTCAAAGTTACACAGCCCCGGAGAAATCTCTCCACATTACCTGCCTATATGTGTTGCAACGCATATATTTTCACAAAGACAAATACAAAATATGACTAGTCATCACAAACCAAACTCAAATAGCCAGACCAGGCTTCAAAAACTCGGAGCAAGTACCGTACAACGGTTCTTACCAATCAAGAGTCCAGATTCCAACTGCCAAGCTCCAAAATCGCCCAAACGGCTTTCACGGCAGGACCGACAGAAGAGGTCTCAGTCGAGGACCGGTGCCACCCAGACGGTCAGCTCGGAAGGGAAGGAAGAAATACCTCGGGATGCCAGGGCTAAGACGCCGCTGGCAGTGATCACGTCCCCGGCCAAACTCCTCACCTTCGTCGCGACCAGTCCTTCGAGCATCCGAGTCGCCGATGAGCCCCACGTGACGGGCGCCAATTGATGAATACAGGCCCCAGCTAGGCCCGCAGGACACAAGGGTTCGCTCTCCTGTAATGGAATCTATAAGGAAGTTGGCACGGAAACTGCAAAGTACAAAGACAGCATTTATTAACCCTTAAGGGTGGTCCTACAATCCACACAACACTCTTCAGTATTGCATAGAGTAGCACAAAGAACTTGCGTACATGGTCCCCTTTTATACACAGTAGAGGGGCTCATAAATGGGTGGGTACAACATGAGGTCGAAGAACATTACCATTTATGGTCATTTTCGATACTGAATCAATATATGGGCGGAGCTAACACACTCCTTGAGCCCGCGAAAACATGGTCAAGCAAGGCTAACTGATAACAGATGTGGTCAAGTCTGGGCATGCGCCAGATGGACAAAAGGGCTATTTATAGACTGTTACTAGGCAGATTACAAGAGCAACTAACACAGAGGTTGGACTCTTCTCGTGGGGAACACGTGGAGGCATGACAATACAAAATGGAGTCTGAACTTCGGTCAACATAACAGAGAAAACATGCTCTAAAGGAAGGGAACTAATGTCTTTAGTAAATGCTTAATCACATCGTTGTTTTAATTTACAACAGAGATCCCTCAGCCCTGGACTCGCCGTAGAGGTAGAGATCCCTCAACCCTGGGCTCATTATAGAGGCAGAGATCCCTCAACCCTGGACACTTCATAGAGGCAGAGATCCCTCAAACCTCGGCTCTTCGTAGATGCAGAGATCCCTCAACACTGAGCTCATCTTAAGGTTAGAGATACCTCAATCCTGGGCTCATCATAGAGGTACATATCGCTCAACCCTGGGCTCATCATAGAGGCAGAGATCCCTCAATCCTGGGCTTTT
This sequence comes from Triturus cristatus, assembly GCF_964204655.1. Lineage (NCBI taxonomy): Eukaryota > Metazoa > Chordata > Amphibia > Caudata > Salamandridae > Triturus > Triturus cristatus. The sequence continues at coordinate 1,695,343,511 of NC_140591.1, forward strand.
CATAGGGGCATAATTCCCTCAACACTGGGCTCTTCATAGAGGCAGAGATCCCTTAACCCTGGGCTCGTCATAGAGGCAGAGATCCCTCAATCCTGGGCTCATCATAGAGGCAGATATACCTCAACCCTGGGCTCATCATAGAGGCAAAGATCCCTCAACACTGGGCTCTTCATAGAGGCAGTGATCCCTCAACCCCGGGCTCATCATAGAGGCAGAGATCCCTCAAAATGGGGCACTTCATGGAGGCAGATATCCCTCAACCCTGGGCTCTTCATAGAGGCAGAGATCCTTCAACCCTGGGCTCTTCATAGAGGCAGAGATCCCTCAACCATGGGCTCTTCATAGACGCAGAGATCCCTCAACCATGGGCTCATCATAGAGGCAGAGATCCCTTAACCCTGGGCACATTAGAGGCAGAGATCCCTCAACCCTGGGCTCTTCACAGAGGCAAAATCCCTCGACCCTGGACTCTTCACAGAGGCAGAGATCCCTCAACACTGGGCTCATCATAGAGGCAGAGATCCCTCAACCCTGGGCTCTTCATAGAGGCAGAGATCCCTCAACCGTGGGCTTATCATTGAGGCAGAGAACCCTTAAATCTGGGCTCATCATAGAGGCAGAGATCCCTTCACCCTGGGTTCGTCATAGAGGCAGAGATCCCTCAACCCTGGGCTCATCATAGAGGTGGATTTCCCGCAATCCTGGGAACTTCATAGGGGCTGAGATCTCTCAACCCTGGGCTCATCATAGAGGTAGAGATCCCTCAACCCTGGGTTCATTATAGAGGCAGAGATCCCTCAAACCTGGGCTCTTAATAGAGGCAGAGATCCCTCAACCCTGGGCTCATCATAGAGGCAGAGATCCCTCAACTGTTGCCTCATCATAGACGCAGAGAACCCTCAACCCTTGGCTCATCATAGAGGCAGAGATCCCTTCTCCCTGGGCTCGTCATAGAGGCAGAGATCCCTCAACCCTGAGCTCATCATAGAGGCAGAGCTCCCTCAACCCTAGGCTCGTCTTAGAGGTAGAGATCCCTTAAACCTTGGCTCATCATAGAGGCAGAGATCCCTCAACTCTGGGCTCATCATAGAGGAGGAGATCTCTCAAACAAATGCTCTTTATAGAGGCAGAAAACCCTCAACCCAGGGCTCATCATAGAGGCAGAGCTCCCTCAACCACGGGAACTTCATAGGGGCAGAGATCCCTCAACCCTGGGCTCGTCATAGAGGTAGACATCCCTCAACCCTGGGTTCATTATAGAGGCAGAGACCCATCAAACCTGGGCTCTTCATAGAGGCAGAGATCCCTCAACCCTGGGCTCATCATAGAGGTGGAGATCCCTCAACCCAGGGCTCATCATAGAGTCAGAGATCCCTCAACCCCGCGCTTGTCGAAGAGGCAGAGATCCTTCAACCCTGGGCTCTTCATAGAAGCAGAGATCCCTCAACCCTGCGCTTGTTGTAGAGGCAGATATCCCTCAACCCTGGGATCTGCAAAGAGGCAGAGATCCCTCCACCCTGGGCTTGTCATAGAGGAGGAGATCTCTCAAACAAATGCTCTTCATAGAGGCAGAAAACCCTCAACCCTGGGCTCATAATAGAGGCAGAGATCCCTCAACCGTGGGCTCATCATAGAGCTAGAGATCCCTCAACCCTGGTATCATCATAGAGGCGGATTTCCCGCAATCCTGGGAACTTCATAGGGGCAGAGATCCCTCAACCCTGGGCTCATCATAGAGGTAGAGATCCCTCAACCCTGGGTTCATTATAGAGGCAGAGATCCCTCAAACCTGGGCTCTTAATAGAGACAGAGATCCCTCAACCCTGGGCTCATCATAGAGGCAGAGATCCCTCAACCGTTGCCTCATCATAGACGCAGAGAACCCTCAACCCTTGGCTCATCATAGAGGCAGAGATCCCTTCACCCTGGGCTCGTCATAGAGGCAGAGATCCCTCAACCCTGAGCTCATCATAGAGGCAGAGCTCCCTTGTTAGAAATGGGATATCTGGTTGGCTAAGGCTTGCGCCAAAGTCAGGCAGAAACCACCACTCTAGTCAGGGCAAGGAAGTTACACGCCAAAGATAACCCCTGCTCACCCCCTTGGTAGCTTGGCACGAGCAGTCAGGCTTATCTCTGAGGCGATGTGTAAAGCGTTTGCGCGCGCACCCAGCAACAACACCCAAGGCCCACCACAAAGGAAACTCCACACAAGGTATTCTATAAAAATAGCCTTTGTATTATACACAACACATTAGATAAAAACACACACTTTACAATGTGCCAACAGGCATGGGCAGAATTTACAAGGGATTATATGTACAGGGGACAGGGCCACATGGACCACTGTCAGGAATTAGCACTCTTAGAACATAACACAAATTACCAAGTGTACATGTAGAACATAACCAGTATCTACTGGCGCAATAATGACCTCAGCGTCATCACACTAGCATCAGGTATAAAACCTATCCTGTATCTATCACATAAATCACATTATGCAATTCTCGCAAGTCTAACGCCTTAGACCTAGCCACCTAAGTATACCTACACTAGGGGCGTACATAACACAGGGAAGTACATTCTCCCTACCATCAACCTAAACAAGGTAAAACAACCTCCTAGGCAGAACTAACCACATTTAGAGGTACACAATACAGGGTGCGCAAAACATACTATACACAGTACATTTCCTAGCACCCAAAATCACATTATAGTCCAGGTTGCGCCAAAACCTAAACGTAGCAGCTGCCCACTACTTGCTGGGCAGCTGGGGACAAAGCAGGGCCTAAACGCTGCAGCCGGCACTAAGTGCTGCGCAGCTGGGGAAGGTAAATAGGAGGCACGGGCTCTCACTGGCCCCTGAACACATTATCCGAGACGCTGGAGCCACCTGGCTCAGAAAGTCACTTTGGAGCGCACTAGCGCTCTTAACACAAACAATGCGGGGGACGTTGGAGCCCTCTAGGCTCTATAACCAATTTTGCCCGTCTCGTTGGAGCCCCATGGGCTCGAAAGTACACCTGCCCAGCCTCGGAGGAGCCTCTGGCTCTGGAGTAATAATGCCCCCAACGGAGCCTCTCTGGACTCCGAAATAATGATGGCCCCGTTGGAGCCACGGGGCTCTTTAACACAAACAGGAGGCCCCTTCGTTGGGGCGGCCCGCTGCTAGACGGGGCCGCCCAGGAAGTCGGCACCGGCACTGGCGCCTCTCTCTCGCTTCCCCCCCCCCGAGCCCTCACTCACCGGGCCTCGGGGCAGGAACTCTGCTTGACCGGGACTTCACTCGGGGGCAGCATGCGGACAGGCGGGGTGGGCTCCCGCAGGTCTCCACACTGCTTCGCTTCGGCGGCGGCGATCTCTGGCTCTGCCCGGCGTGGCGAGACACGGCGCTGCTTCCCCCGACGGATGGCCACTCTTCCGCTTCCGTCCCGCGGCCCCGCCCACAACCAGGCGGGCCGCGGGCAGCAGCCAGCGGCAATCCTCGGCAGAAATGAGGGGTAGGCTCCCTCCTTCTTGATCGCGTAAAGTGGGGTGGGCACCCGCCCATTCAAAGTCCAACAACCACGGCGGTCATGCGGGGTGGGCACCCGCATTGGGAGGCAATGAGCGGGGTGGGCACCCGCATTCAGCATAAAGAAATTAGAAAGGCAGCCATGACGCGGGGTGGGCACCCGCAATTCCCAATGAACGTACAATCGGACAACGAGGGGTAGGCTCCCTCCGAAGTCAAAATATGAAGCGGGGTGGGCTCCCGCTCGGCAGCCACGACGGGGGAATCCCTATGCTGGGGGTTCCCCCTGCACAGACGGCTGCTCAGCGCTGCGAAGCTCCAGCGCTCCCAGGCCCACATGTTCCTCCTTCTGGGGAGGAAAGATAGCGCTTTCCAGGTACTAGGGGCAATAGGAAGTCCTGGAGAAAAGAAATGGAGCACCACGCTCCCAGCAAAGGAAAGTCCTTCAGGTATCCAGGGCATCCAGGGGCTAGGCAGGGCCCAGGGAGGCAAGCCTTCCCCTGGGTCCCAGCAGCAGCGCGCCCCTGGTAGATTCAAGTGCAGAACAAGAACATTTTGTAGGGGGACACAGCCCCTTTTTATACACCAAATCCCTTTGTTCTGGGTTCAGGGTGAGGGGGAAAACCAGTCGCAGCTGGTTGGGGAGCACCCTTGATGTGCTCAGCCCCTCACTCTATTCACTGGCAGGGCTAGGGTCGTCAGTCGCACCACAGGGGGCGGGGCCAGCATTGTGTGTGGAAAACCCTGCCCTATTCAGGACCCAGGTGTACTCCTCCCACCCATCTAGCTGTTGATCTCCCCATTCACCACTGGGTGACTCATCCTGACTCTGGGGAATCCCTAGCCCGTCACATGACACGACCAGCCAATCACGCGACAGACACACTGCACACAGAAGTGCCCACTTCTAGAAGTGGCACTTCCACACTAGGTACATGCACGCCGCACACATCATCGCGCAGCATTCACTCCCACGAGTCCGCACATACCAAACTCGGGCCTGCACACCCCACGCATCAGGAACTACTAGGGACACATACATTCCCCATGCATTCCTATGGGAGGGCAGGCCTATCTCACCACATGCACTCAGAGTGTGCACGCACTTTACCCTGGGACACAGGGAAAGTGCGCAGAAACCAAAAATCACCACACCAAGTCACCAATAAAAAGCAAAAAGTTCAGGGGTGAACCTGCCAGAAGGGCCAAGTCCAACACAACCCCCTTCCAGCCAAAACGCAGGGCAGACCAATAACCACCGTGATGGACTTCCCTGCTTGGGGCGATAGAACACGGACGCAGGCCCGCACAGCAGGGACACTCTCCGGTTCTACGCCATTCTCAATCAACATGGTTCCATCTGAAAAAAAACAACCGAAAAGAACTCAGGCCCAACTAGGCTTCCCCACTGGTACTACCTAGTTGTCCACGGCCAGGACCAGGCCCTAGGCCACCCAGATACCACTGGTCCTTGCCAAACCCAGAGTGGGGGGTAGTAACCCCTGGCATACAAGCCATTCTCCACTCTCCGTCTTAGTGTAGTTCCCAACTACCACTGATCCTTCAACCTAGGGTCCGCACCCTCAGGCTGACCAGAGGTCACGGGCAAGACTGCCCCACCCTACCTCTACTTCTGGGGTTCCGCACCCTCCCAGGGAAGCACCCACCAGAACACAACTCTCCCACCAGTTCAGGACCTCTCTCCACCAACTGGTCTACCACCTGGGATCCAAGGGGTCAGAGGCGAGGACTCCCTCCCTCTGCACCCCCTTCCACTGTAGAGCAGGGTCTCTTCACTTAAGATGAGCCCCACCTGCCCTCAGGACTACAGCTGCCCTTACGTCCAGATCCGGAAACACCGACTACTGGCTCCCCAACCGAGGGACGTACCCTTTGGTCAGATGCCTGGCGAACCAGGACTTAACGAGGGTGACCCATAACTAATGGGTCGTGTGACAGTCTGCCTGGCGCTGATCTCACGACCTCCTGTCCATCTGACAGTGCGTGCAGACCCCCCAGGACAGAAGTGGCGACACCACGGTCACTCAGTGGCGACACAGCCCTCCCGGCTGGTCCCTGACCTACTGGTTCCCACTGGGGAATCCCTCCCCCTCTCACCCCTCCCTCTGGACTTCTGCACCCTCCCAACTGGAGCGGTACCGCCAGACACCAGGACTACTGGAGCTCTGATTACAGACGCTCCACGCCCTCTAGACACTGGGAGATCCTCCTCAAATGACCTATTGGTACAGCCTAGGCCCCCGACCTGATGTTCCCTAAAGAAACCATCCAGGCCCTGACACTGGGTTTCGGGCACCTGGAGACACGCAGTCCCACCCACTCCTTCTCCGCAGAGACAGGCCGTGAGCCCCTACACCGAGACCTAGCTGGGCTACTCTGAACCTCTTCCACCACGCTGGGCTGGCAGACACCTCAGCCACTACTTTTGGAATCACTCCCCAATGCAAGTTCCCTATCCCAGAGAACTCACAGCCAATCAACCAGCAAGCTCCTTATTTCAGAGAACTCACACCAAAGTATTCAGCAAGCTCCTTATTTCAGAGAACTCACCCCATTCATCCACACACACACCCCCCAGACTAGTAAGACAGTTTCTACCGCCCCTGATTTCTCAACCTGACCACCACGTGACACAGGTACCACTACCCCGGGAACTGGGAATGGGAATACATGCACTGGACACACATCTGCTGCCACCACTGGATCCCACCCTTACTGGTGAATTCAGAAAACACAATGCACTAAGGGGGATGATCTACCCTCCCGAGCTAGGGACACCTAACTCACAGTGCACAAGAACACATTTCCAAAGAAATGACATTTAAAAGCGAATTTTAAAACAATAATCCCTATACCATGTGATTTATCTAAATGCAGAGTTTTGTAGTGCAGCCAGTTGCTGCTGCGGTACAGCGCAAACGCAAGTCCAAATCCCACCGCTGATCACCAATGTTAGAAATGGGATTTCTGGTTGGCTAAGGCTTGCGCCAAAGTCAGGCAGAAACCACCACTCTAGTCAGGGCAAGGAAGTTACACGCCAAAGATAACCCCTGCTCACCCCCTTGGTAGCTTGGCACGAGCAGTCAGGCTTATCTCTGAGGCGATGTGTAAAGCGTTTGCGCGCGCACCCAGCAACAACACCCAAGGCCCACCACAAAGGAAACTCCACACAAGGTATTCTATAAAAATAGCCTTTGTATTATACACAACACATTAGATAAAAACACACACTTTACAATGTGCCAACAGGCACGGGCAGAATTTACAAGGGATTATATGTACAGGGGACAGGGCCACATGGACCACTGTCAGGAATTAGCACTCTTAGAACATAACACAAATTACCAAGTGTACATGTAGAACATAACCAGTATCTACTGGCGCAATAATGACCTCAGCGTCATCACACTAGCATCAGGTATAAAACCTATCCTGTATCTATCACAGGGGCATAAATCACATTATGCAATTCTCGCAAGTCTAACGCCTTAGACCTAGCCACCTAAGTATACCTACACTAGGGGCGTACATAACACAGGGAAGTACATTCTCCCTACCATCAACCTAAACAAGGTAAAACAACCTCCAAGGCAGAACTAACCACATTTAGAGGTACACAATACAGGGTGCGCAAAACATACTATACACAGTACATTTCCTAGCACCCAAAATCACATTATAGTCCAGGTTGCGCCAAAACCTAAACGTAGCAGCTGCCCACTACTTGCTGGGCAGCTGGGGACAAAGCAGGGCCTAAACGCTGCAGCCGGCACTAAGTGCTGCGCAGCTGGGGAAGGTAAATAGGAGGCACGGGCTCTCACTGGCCCCTGAACACATTATCCGAGACGCTGGAGCCACCTGGCTCAGAAAGTCACTTTGGAGCGCACTAGCGCTCTTAACACAAACAATGCGGGGGACGTTGGAGCCCTCTAGGCTCTATAACCAATTTTGCCCGTCTCGTTGGAGCCCCATGGGCTCGAAAGTACACCTGCCCAGCCTCGGAGGAGCCTCTGTCTCTGGAGTAATAATGCCCCCAACGGAGTCTCTCTGGACTCCGAAATAATGATGGCCCCGTTGGAGCCACGGGGCTCTTTAACACAAACAGGAGGCCCCTTCGTTGGGGCGGCCCGCTGCTAGACGGGGCCGCCCAGGAAGTCGGCACCGGCACTGGCGCCTCTCTCTCGCTTCCCCCCCCCCTGAGCCCTCACTCACCGGGCCTCGGGGCGGGAACTCTGCTTGACCGGGACTTCACTCGGGGGCAGCATGCGGACAGGCGGGGTGGGCTCCCGCAGGTCTCCACACTGCTTCGCTTCGGCGGCGGCGATCTCTGGCTCTGCCCGGCGTGGCGAGACACGGCGCTGCTTCCCCCGACGAATGGCCACTCTTCCGCTTCCGTCCCGCGGCCCCGCCCACAACCAGGCGGGCCGCGGGCAGCAGCCAGCGGCAATCCTCGGCAGAAATGAGGGGTAGGCTCCCTCCTTCGTGATCGCGTACAGCGGGGTGGGCACCCGCCCATTCAAAGTCCAACAACCACGGCGGTCATGCGGGGTGGGCACCCGCATTGGGAGGCAATGAGCAGGGTGGGCACCCGCATTCAGCATAAAGAAATTAGAAAGGCGGCCATGACACGGGGTGGGCACCCGCAATTCCCAATGAACGTACAATCGGACAACGAGGGGTAGGCTCCCTCCGAAGTCAAAATATGAAGCGGGGTGGGCTCCCGCTCGGCAGCCACGACGGGGGAATCCCTATGCTGGGGGTTCCCCCTGCACAGACGGCAGCTCAGCGCTGCGAAGCTCCAGCGCTCCCAGGCCCACATGTTCCTCCTTCTGGGGAGGAAAGATAGCGCTTTCCAGGTACTAGGGGCAATAGGAAGTCCTGGAGAAAAGAAATGGAGCACCACGCTCCCAGCAAAGGAAAGTCCTTCAGGTATCCAGGGCATCCAGGGGCTGGGCAGGGCCCAGGGAGGCAAGCCTTCCCCTGGGACCCAGCAGCAGCGCGCCCCTGGTAGATTCAAGTGCAGAACAAGAACATTTTGTAGGGGGACACAGCCCCTTTTTATACACCAAATCCCTTTGTTCTGGGTTCAGGGTGAGGGGGAAAACCAGTCGCAGCTGGTTGGGGAGCACCCTTGATGTGCTCAGCCCCTCACTCTATTCACTGGCAGGGCTAGGGTCGTCAGTCGCACCACAGGGGGCGGGGCCAGCATTGTGTGTGGAAAACCCTGCCCTATTCAGGACCCAGGTGTACTCCTCCCACCCATCTAGCTGTTGATCTCCCCATTCACCACTGGGTGACTCATCCTGACTCTGGGGAATCCCTAGCCCGTCACATGACACGACCAGCCAATCACGCGACAGACACACTGCACACAGAAGTGCCCACTTCTAGAAGTGGCACTTCCACACTAGGTACATGCACGCCGCACACATCATCGCGCAGCATTCACTCCCACGAGTCCGCACATACCAAACTCGGGCCTGCACACCCCACGCATCAGGAACTACTAGGGACACATACATTCCCCATGCATTCCTATGGGAGGGCAGGCCTATCTCACCACATGCACTCAGAGTGTGCACGCACTTTACCCTGGGACACAGGGAAAGTGCGCAGAAACCAAAAATCACCACACCAAGTCACCAATAAAAAGCAAAAAGTTCAGGGGTGAACCTGCCAGAAGGGCCAAGTCCAACATCCCTCAACACTAGGCTCGTCTTAGAGGTAGAGATCCCTTAAACCTTGGCTCATCATAGAGGCAGAGATCCCTCAACTCTGGGCTCATCATAGAGGAGGAGATCTCTCAAACAAATGCTCTTCATAGAGGCAGAAAACCCTCAACCCTGGGCTCATAATAGAGGCATGATCCCTCAAACATGGTCTCATCATAGAGGCAGAGATCCCTTAACCCTGGGCTCACCATAGAGGCAGAGATCCCTCAACCCAGGGCTCTACATAGAGGCAGAGATCCCTCAACCCTGGGCTCATCATAGAGGCAGAAACCCCTCAACCCTGCACTTGTAGAGGCAGAGATCCCTCAACCCTGGGCTCATCATAGAGACAGAGATCCCACCACCCTGGGCTCATCATAGAGGTGGAGATCCCTCAACCCTGGGCTCTTCATAGGTGCGGAGATCTCTCAACCATAGGATCTTCATAGAGGGAGAAAACCCTCGATTCTAGGTTCTTCATAGAGGCAGAGATCCCTCAACCCTGGAATCATCATTGAGGCAGAGATCCTTCAATCCTAAGCTCATCATAGAGGCAGAGATCTCTTAAGCCTGGACTCATCATAGAGGCAGAGATCCCTCAACCCTGGGCTCATCATAGAGGCAGAGATCCCTCAACCATGGTATCATCATTGATGCAGAGATCCCTCAACCCTGGGCACTTCGTAGAGGCAGAGATCCCTCAACCCTGGGCTCATTATAGAGGCAGAGATCCCTCAACCCTGGGCTCTTCATAGAGGCAGAGATCCCTCAAACCTGCGCTTGTCATAGAGGCAGAGATCCGTCAACCCTGGGCTCTACATAGAGGCAGGCATTCCTCAACCCTGAGCTCATCATAGAGGCAGAGACACCTCAACCCTGCACTTGTTGTAGAGGCAGAGATCCCTCAATCCTGGGCTCATCATAGAGGCAGAGATCCCACCACCCTGGGGTCATCATAGAGGTGAAGATCCCTAAACCCTGGGCTCTTCATAGGTGCAAAGATCCCTCAACCCTGGGCTCTTCATAGAGGCAGAAAACCCTTGATTCTGGGATCTTCATAGAGGCAGAGATCCCTCAACCCTGGAATCATCATTGAGGCAGAGATCCTTCAATCCTGGGCTCATCATAGAGGCAGAGATCTCTTAACCCTGGGCTCATCATAGAGGTGGAGATCCCTCAACCCTAGGCTCTTCATAGAGGCCGAGATCCCTCACCCCCGGGCTCATCATAGAGGCAGAGATCCCTTAGCCCTGGACTCGCCGTAGAGGTAGAGATCCCTCAACCCTGGGCTCATTATAGAGGCAGAGATCCCTCAACCCTGGACACTTCATAGAGGCAGAGATCCCTCAAACCTCGGCTCTTCGTAGATGCAGAGATCCCTCAACACTGAGCTCATCTTAAGGTTAGAGATACCTCAATCCTGGGCTCATCATAGAGGTACATATCGCTCAACCCTGGGCTCATCATAGTGGCAGAGATCCCTCAACCCTGGGCTTTTCATAGGGGCATAATTCCCTCAACACTGGGCTCTTCATAGAGGCAGAGATCCCTTAACCCTGGGCTCATCATAGAGGCAGAGATCCCTCAATCCTGGGCTCATCATAGAGGCAGATATACCTCAACCCTGGGCTCATCATAGAGGCAAAGATCCCTCAACACTGGGCTCTTCATAGAGGTAGTGATCCCTCAACCCCGGGCTCATCATAGAGGCAGAGATCCCTCAAAATGGGGCACTTCATGGAGGCAGAGATCCCTCAACCCTGGGCTCTTCATAGAGGCAGAGATCCTTCAACCCTGGGCTCATCATAGAGGCAGAGATCCCTCAACCCTGGGATCTTTGTAGAGGCAGAGATCCCTCAACCCAAGGCTCATCATAGAGGCAGAGATCCCTCAACCCTAGGCTCTTAATAGAGGTGGAGATCCCTCAACCCTGGGCTCATTATAGAGGCAGAGATCCTTCAACCCTGGGCTCATCATAGAGGCAGAGATCCCTCAACCATGGGCTCTTCATAGACGCAGAGATCCCTCAACCATGGGCTCATCATAGAGGCAGAGATCCCTCAACCCTGGGCTCATTAGAGGCAGAGAGCCCTCAACCCTGGGCTCTTCACAGAGGCAAAATCCCTCGACCCTGGACTCTTCACAGAGGCAGAGATCCCTCAACACTGTGCTCAACATAGAGGCAGAGATCCCTCAACCCTGGGCTCTTCATAGAGGCAGAGATCCCTCAACCGTGGGCTTATCATTGAGGCAGAGAACCCTTAAATCTGGGCTCATCATAGAGGCAGAGATCCCTTCACCCTGGGTTCGTCATAGAGGCAGAGATCCCTCAACCCTGGGCTCATCATAGAGGTGGATTTCCCGCAATCCTGGGAACTTCATAGGGGCTGAGATCCCTCAACCCTGGGCTCATCATAGAGGTAGAGATCCCTCAACCCTGGGTTCATTATAGAGGCAGAGATCCCTCAAACCTGGGCTCTTAATAGAGGCAGAGATCCCTTAACCCTGGGCTCATCATAGAGGCAGAGATCCCTCAACTGTTGCCTCATCATAGACGCAGAGAACCCTCAACCCTTGGCTCATCATAGAGGCAGAGATCCCTTCTCCGTGGGCTCGTCATAGAGGCAGAGATCCCTCAACCCTGAGCTCATCATAGAGGCAGAGCTCCCTCAACCCTAGGCTCGTCTTAGAGGTAGAGATCCCTTAAACCTTGGCTCATCATAGAGGCAGAGATCCCTCAACTCTGGGCTCATCATAGAGGAGGAGATCTCTCAAACAAATGCTCTTCATAGAGGCAGAAAACCCTCAACCCAGGGCTCATCATAGAGGCAGAGCTCCCTCAACTACGGGAACTTCATAGGGGCAGAGATCCCTCAACCCTGGGCTCGTCATAGAGGTAGACATCCCTCAACCCTGGGTTCATTATAGAGGCAGAGACCCATCAAACCTGGGCTCTTCATAGAGGCAGAGATCCCTCAACCCTGGGCTCATCATAGAGGTGGAGATCCCTCAACCCAGGGCTCATCATAGAGTCAGAGATCCCTCAACCCCGCGCTTGTCGAAGAGGCAGAGATCCTTCAACCCTGGGCTCTTCATAGAAGCAGAGATCCCTCAACCCTGCGCTTGTAGTAGAGGCAGATATCCCTCAACCCTGGGATCTGCAAAGAGGCAGAGATCCCTCCACCCTGGGCTTGTCATAGAGGAGGAGATCTCTCAAACAAATGCTCTTCATAGAGGCAGAAAACCCTCAACCCTGGGCTCATAATAGAGGCAGAGATCCCTCAACCGTGGGCTCATCATAGAGGTAGAGATCCCTCAACCCTGGTATCATCATAGAGGCAAAGATCCCTCAACCCCGGGGTCATCATAAAGGTAGAGATCCCTCAACCCAGGTCTCATCATAGAGGAGGAGATCTCTCAAACAAATGCTCTTCATAGAGGCAGAGATCCCACAACCCTGGGCTTGTCATAGAGGCGGAGATCCCTCCACCCTGGGCTCCTCTTAGAGGCGGAGATCCCTCAACCCTGGGTTCATTATAGAAGCAGAGATCCCTCAAACCTGGGCTCTTCATAGAGACAGATATCCCTCAACCCTGGGCTCATCATAGAGGCAGAGATCCCTCAACCCTGGGTTCATCATAGAGGCAGAGATCCCTCAACCCCGGGGTCATCATAAAGGCAGAGGTCCCTCATCCCTGGGCTCATTATAGAGGCAGAGATACCTCAACCTTGGGCTCTTCATAGAGGCGGAGATCCCTCAACCCTGGACTCATAATAGAGGCAGAGATCCCTCAACCCTGGTATCATCATAGAGGCGAAGATCCCTCAATTCTGGGCTCATCATAGATGCAGAGATCCCTCAACCCAGGGCTCATCATAGAGGTAGAGCTCCCTCAACCCCGGGCACTTCATAGGGGCAGAGATCCCTCAACCCTGGGCTCGTCATAGAGGTAGACATCCCTCAACCCTGGGTTCATTATAGAGGCAGAGATCCATCAAACCTGGGCTCTTCATAGAGGCAGAGATCCCACAACCCTGGGCTCATCATAGAGGTGGAGATCCCTCAACCCAGGGCACTTCATAGAGGCAGAGATCCCTCAACCCTGGGCTCAAAATAGAGGCAGAGATCCCTCAACCCTGGGCTCTTCATAGAGGTGGAGATCCCTCAACCCTGGGCTCATTATAGAGGCAGAAATCCTTCAACCCTGGGCTCATCATAGAGGCAGAGATCCCTCAACCATGGGCTCTTCATAGAGGCAGATATCCCTCAATCATGGGCTCATCATAGAGGCAGAGGTCCCTCAACCCTGGGCTCATCAGAGGCAGAGATCCCTCAACCATGGGCTCTTCACATAGGCAAAATCCCTCGACCCTGGACTCTTCATAGAGGCAGAGATCCCTCAACTCCATGCTCATCATAGAGGCAGAGTTCCATCAACACTGGGCTCATCATAGAGGCAGAGATCCCTCAACCCTGGGCTCTTCATAGAGGCAGAGATCCCTCAACCGTGGGCTCATCATAGAGGCAGAGAACCCTTACATCTGGGCTCATCATAGAGGCAGAGATCCCTTCACCCTGGGTTCGTCATAGAGGCAGAGATCCCTCAACCCTGGGCTCATCATAGAGGCAGATTTCCCTCAATCCTGGGAACTTCATAGGGGCAGAGATCCCTCAACCCTGGGCTCGTCATAGAGGTAGAGATCCCTCAACCCTGGGTTCATTATAGAGGCAGAGATCCCTTAAACCTGGGCTCTTCATAGCGGCAGAGATCCCTCAACCCTGGGCTCATCATAGAGGCAGAGAACCCTCAACCCTGGGCTTTTCATAGAGGCGGAGATCCCTCAACCGTTGCCTCATCATAGAGGCAGAGAACCCTCAACCCTTGGCTCATCATAGAGGCAGAGATCCCTTCACCCTGGGCTCATCATAGAGGCAGAGATCCCTCAACCCTGAGCTCATCATAGAGGTAGAACTCCCTCAACCCTAGGATCATCTTAGAGGTAGAGATCCCTTAAACCTTGGCTCATCATAGAGGCAGAGATCCCTCAACTCTGGGCTCATCATAGAGGAGGAGATGTCTCAAACAAATGCTCTTCATAGAGGCAGAAAACCCTCAACCCTGGGCTCATAATAGAGGCATGATCCCTCAACCATGGGCTCATCATAGAGGCAGAGAACCCTCAACTCTGGGCTCATCATAGAGGCAGAGATCCCTTCACCGTGGGCTCGTCATAGTGGCAGAGATCCCTCAACCCAGGGTTCATCATAGAGGCAGAGCTCCCTCAACCCCGGGCACTTCATAGGGGCAGAGATCCCTCAACCCTGGGCTCGTCATAGAGGTAGACATCCCTCAACCCTGGGTTCATTATAGAGGCAGAGATCCATCAAACCTGGGCTCTTCATAGAGGCAGAGATCCCACAACCCTGGGCTCATCATAGAGGTGGAGATCCCTCAACCCAGGGCTCATCATAGAGTCAGAGATCCCTCAACCCTGCGCTTGTCGAAGAGGCAGAGACCCTTCAACCCTGGGCTCTTCATAGAAGCAGAGATCCCTCAACCCTGTGCTTGTTGTAGAGGCAGAGATCCCTCAACCCTGGGATCTGCAAAGAGGCAGAGATCCCTCCACCCTGGGCTTGTCATGGAGGTAGAGATCCCTCAACCCTGGGCAACCCTGGGCTCATCATAGAGGCAGAGATCTCTCAACCCTGGGCTCTTCATAGAGGCGGAGATCCCTCAGCCCTGGGCACTACATGGAAGCAGAGATCCCTAAACCCTGGGCTCTTCAAAGAGGCGGCGATCCCTCAACCCTGGGCTCTTCATAGAAGCTGAGATGCCTCAAACCTGGGCTCTTCATAGAGGCAGAGATCCCTCAACTGTGGGCTCATCATAGAGGAGGAGATCTCTCAAACAAATGCTCTTCATAGAGGCAGAAAACCCTCAATCCTGGGCTCATAATAGATGCAGAGATCCCTCAACCGTGGGCTCATCCTAGAGGTAGAGATCCCGCAACCCTGGTATCATCATAGAGGCGAAGATCCCTCAACCCCGGGGTCATCATGAAGGCAGAGATCCCTCAACCCTGGGCTTTACATAGAGGCAGAGATCCCTCAACCCTGGGCTCTACATAGGTGCAGAGATCTCTCAACCCTAGGCTCTTCATAGAGGCAGAAAACCCTCGATTCTAGGTTCTTCATAGAGGCAGAGATCCCTCAACCCTGGAATCCTCATTGAGGCAGAGATCCTTCAATCCTGGGTTCATCATAGAGGCAGAGATCCCTTAATCCTGGACTCATCATAGAGGCAGAGATCCCTCAACCCTGGGCTCTACATAGAGGCAGACATTCCTCAACCCTGAGCTCATCATAGAGACCAAGATCCCTCCACTCTGGGCTCATCATAGATGCAGAGATCCCTCAACCCTGGGCACTTCATAGAGGCAGAGATCCCTCAACCCTGGGCTCATAATAGAGGCAGAGATCCCTCAACCCTGGGCTCTTCATAGAGGCAGAGATCCCTCAACCCTGGGCTGGTCATAGAGGCAGAGATCCCTCAACCCTGGGCTCTACATAGAGGCAGACAGCCCTCAGCCCTGAACTCATCATAGAGGCAGAGACCCCTCAACCCTGCACTTGTTGTAGAGGCAGAGATCCCTCAACCCTGGGCTCATCATAGAGGTGAAGATCTCTCAACCCTGGGCTCTTCATAGGTGCAGAGATCCCTCAACCCTGGGCTCTTCATAGAGGCAGAAATCCCTTGATTCTGGGCTCTACATAGAGGCAGACAGCCCTCAACCCTGAACTCATCATAGAGGCAGAGACCCCTCAACCCTGCACTTGATGTAGAGGCAGAGATCCCTCAACCCTGGGCTCATCATAGAGGTGAAGATCTCTCAACCCTGGGCTCTTCATAGAGGCAGAGATCCCTCAACCCTGGAATCATCATTGAGGCATAGGTTCTTCAATCCTGGGCTCATCATAGAGGCAGAGATCTCTTAACCCTGGACTCATCACAGAGGCGGAGATCCCTCAACCCTGGGCTCTTCATAGAGGCTGAGATCCCTCACCCCCGGGCTCATCATAGAGGCAGAGATCCCTCAGCCCTGGACTTGTCGTAGAGGTAGAGATCCCTCAACCATGGGCTCATTATAGAGGCAGAGATCCCTCAACCCTGGACACTTCATAGAGGCAGAGATCCTTCAAACCTGGGCTCTTCGTAGATGCAGAGATCCCTCAACACTGAGCTCATCTTAAGTGTAGAGATCCCTCAATCCTGGGCTCGTCATAGAGGTACAGATCCCTCAACCCTGGGCTCATCATAGAGGCAGAGATCCCTCAACCCTGGGCTCATCAGAGAGGCAAAGATCCCTCAAAACGGGGCTCTTCATGGAGGCAGAGATCCCTTAACCCTGGGCTCATCATACAGGCAGAGATCCCTCAATCCTGGGCTCATCATAGAGGCAGAGATACCTCAACCCTGGGCTCATCAGAGAGGCAAAGATCCCTCAAAACGGGGCTCTTCATGGAGGCAGAGATCCCTCAACACTGGGCTCTTCATAGAGGCAGAGATCCCTCAACCCTGGGCTCATCATAGAGGCAGGGATCCCTCAACCCTGGGATCTTCGTAGAGGCAGAGATCCCTCAACCCTGGGCTCTTCACAGAGGCAAAATCCCTCGACCCTGGACTCTTCATAGAGGCGGAGATCCCTCAACTGTTGCCTCATCATAGAGGCAGAGAACCCTCAACCCTTGGCTCATCATAGAGGCAGAGATCCCTTCACCCTGGGCTCGTCATAGAGGCAGAGATCCCTCAACCCTGAGCTCATCATAGAGGCAGAGCTCCCTCAACCCTAGGCTCGTCTTAGAGGTAGAGATCCCTTAAACCTTGGCTCATCATAGAGGCAGAGATCCCTCAACTGTGGGCTCATCATAGAGGAGGAGATCTCTCAAACAAATTCTCTTCATAGAGGCAGAAAACCCTCAACCCTGGGCTCATAATAGAGGCATGATCCCTCAACCATGGGCTCATCATAGAGGCAGAGAACCCTCAACTCTGGGCTCATCATAGAGGCAGAGAACCCTTCACCCTAGGCTCGTAATAGTGGCAGAGATCCCTCAACCCAGGGCTCATCATAGAGGCAGAGCTCCGTCAACCCCGGGCACTTCATAGGGGCAGAGATCCCTCAACCCTGGGCTCGTCATAGAGGTAGACATCCCTCAACCCTGGGTTCATTAGAGAGGCAGAGATCCATCAAACATGGGCTCTTCATAGAGGCAGAGATCTCTCAACCCTGGGCTCATCATAGAGGTGGAGATCCCTCAACCCAGGGCTCATCATAGAGTCAGAGATCCCTCAACCCTGCGCTTGTCGAAGAGGCAGAGATCCTTCAACCCTGGGCTCTTCATAGAAGCAGAGATCTCTCAACCCTGCGCTTGTTGTAGAGGCAGAGATCCCTCAACCCTGGGATCTGCAAAGAGGCAGAGATCCCTCCACCCTGGGCTTGTCATAGAGGTAGAGATCCCTCAACCCTGGTCAACCCTGGGCTCATCATAGAGGCAGAGATCTCTCAACCCTGGGCTCTTCATAGAGGCGGAGATCCCTCAGCCCTGGGCACTACATGGAGGCAGAGATCCCTAAACCCCGGGCTCTTCAAAGAGGCGGAGATCCCTCAACCCTGGGCTCTTCATAGAAGCAGAGATCCCTCAAACCTAGGCTCTTCATAGAGGCAGAGATCCCTCAACTGTGGGCTCATCATAGAGGAGGAGATCTCTCAAACAAATGCTCTTCATAGAGGCAGAAAACCCTCAACCCTGGGCTCATAATAGAGGCAGAGATCCCTCAACTGTGGGCTCATCCTAGAGGTAGAGATCCCGCAACCCTGGTATCATCATAGAGGCGAAGATCCCTCAACCCCGGGGTCATTATAAAGGCAGAGATCCCTCAACCCTGGGCTCTACATAGAGGCAGAGATCCCTCAACCCTGGGCTCATCGTAGAGGCAGAGACCCCTCAACCCTGCACTTGTTGTAGCGGCAGAGATCCCTCAACCCTGGGTTCATCATAGAGGCAGAGATCCCACCACCCTGGGCTCATAATAGAGGTGGAGATCCCTCAACCCTGGGCTCTTCATAGGTGCAGAGATCCCTCAACACTGGGCTCTTCATAGAGGCAGAAATCCCTTGATTCTGGGCTCTTCATAGAGGCAGTGAGGTTCTGGACTTTTAAGAGTCCAGAGGTGTCAGGGAAACAACACCCGAAGACCCCTGAGTTCCTCCTGTCTCGGTGCACAAATAAACAGAGACACGGGCTTCTCGATGGCGGCGTCAAAGACCAAGGTTTATTTACTGGAGGGACACAGAAGTCATAGGAACCACACAGAGGCAGAATCTAGGAGACTGTTCAAATTTCATTAAGTGGGTCGTTTCTTAAATACAAGAAAAATGTCTCGGGGCAACATTACACAAATATTTCTCATGCCCAACCCGGTATCCCAAACAGACAATAAATAAATATCAAACAATGATTAGTTGTAGGTTTTCGGTATTCGATCAGGTCCTCTCGACAGTTTTTCATTCTTCGCCCGATCCTCCCCACCATAAAAATCGTAACCTCCCCATTGTAAAAGCCCAGAAGGAAAGGAGCAGTGCCAGGTGCAAAGGATTGAAATGTAGGATAAGAGGTGTTTATGGATCATAAACGGGCAGGGCAATCGTCTTCGGCCTTTCAGTCAGGACAACGGACACGAGAACCAGTATAGCAGGGCTGGCCTCAGGCAAGGGAGGCAGCTTGATTTTGTCGAGTCATGCAGCGTCAGCCTTTCTCGGGCTCGAGCTTACGTGTCCTTAACAAGGTGATCTTGCCGGGGTCATCGTCCGTTCATTGACTATGTGAGGGCAAGAAACAAGATGGATACCGTAACTAAAATGGATGCCATGGCATTTACGAGAGAATGCCCTATTTTCCAGTGAATTCATGCTAGTTGCGCAGCGAAAAAACTGTCATGTATACAATGGATCATTTGCGGTTCATTGGTACCAAAATCGTGTCAGTACTATGATACCGAAATCACGGGTTCGGATCGCTACAGAACCTCAGACCGTCCTTTTGCCCTTACATAGGCAATAACTCACTCTATGTCAGAGTCCAGTTCTATGTTCATCAAGTCACTGATATGTTGTTGTAGCATTACTCTATCCCGTGGCGTATCTCTGAAAACAGGTAGTCTCCTTACGCATGATGAAACACAAACGCTACATAAGGCAGGGCCACACTGAATAATAAGACAGCATGAGAATAAAAATACCAACGTAACACCAATGACCATTAGAACCTTCCACCCCCATGCAGATAACAGATTCCAGAACCATCCCATAAGTGACCAGTCACCTTCCTCTACATGAATGGAGTCGGAGATTTTGTGTAACTTAGAGATGGCCTTGTATACTGTTGGCGCATTATCTGGGATAAAAACGCAGCAACTTGATTGGATCATCTTGCATACCCCACCTCGATCTGCAAGTAACACATCAAGAACCATACGGTTCTGTAACGTCATGAGGCGATCCGCTTGAAGCTCAGCCGTTAGGTTACTAAGGGCACCCGCAGTTTCGGTAATGGTGGATTCAACTACTCGTGTTAGTTGACGCAGGTTTCTACTGTTGACCATAGGCCCCCAGAACGGAAGGTAACCTTTGAAAAAGTCTCCTGCTTCTTGGCCAGCAGTATCTTCTTTACTGAATACACCTCTCACAACTCTAGTTTTGTGATAGTCCGGTGCAGCAGTGTATGTCGGAGGTAACAGTCGAGCGATATAACATGAGCCTGAGAAGTCAGCGGGCAGCCATGTATATGCTCTGTCTTGACAAACAAAATAGGTACCCTTAGCGGCTAAGAATGCAGGGGAAGATTGTGACGGGAACACGTATGTTTCAATACAGTCACTCTTCCCCAGTCGAGCTTTCTGATTCCTCCCATTCCCTTGCAAACAGACCTGACCTTGGTGGGGTACGACCCAGATCGGAGTTGAGCTCTTACGTTTGTTCTCACCCAGAGTAATGCCATATTCTGTAATGTTCCACCCCATGTAAACTCGCAACTCATCCTTGGGAATGTACGGAGTATTATTGACATCTCTCACCATGTCAGTGATTCCTTTCACCAAGGCTCTATTAGCAGAGTTATACCTAGTGGAACGCGGAGGTCGTGGAGGGTAGGTCTCTAGAGCATAGGCGAACATGGTCTGAAATGCCCAGAATGATCCATTATAACTGAAAGGCAGAACCAAATAAGGGATGCCCTTGTCCATGGTATGTGGTATCAGGCCACATACCCAGCAGTTTGTTGTGTTAACCACTAGTTGATGTTGGTGCAAGAGCTGAATGAAAGTGTTATTTATAAACTCAGAGCGTCGAGCTTGCTCGTGAGCAGGAAAAGGGTGGAAAGAGTGAATAGTACCAATAGTTGGGGAAACAGAATTATGGGGAGATACTGTAGATGTAACAGGTGCAAAGATCAATTGAATACCAAAAATAATTCCGCCTACTAAAGTTATAAAAACAATCAGAAGTGTCAGAGCACATTGCATTAGGAAACATTTACTGTACAATATGTCATATAATTTTGTCTTGTGCACATTTATGACTTTAACCCGTCTTAATTCAGGAAGCTCCATCTTCTACAACCGTTCGCAACGGATGGTTTGTACCTGTTAGAAACTTACCTCTGTCTATCCTGGGAGTTCCCAAGACAAACAGAAGAAACCGACCTAATGTCTGATTCCCTGTAAATTAAAACAAGGCACACGTTACGACCCTACGGTAACCCAGGCGGCAAGGTAAGAGGATAGCAAAAATAAAAGCAAACTTCCTGATTGTACGGGATGCAATGCGATCAAAACAGTTTTACAGTTTCCAAACAAAAAATGTAATAATGCAATGTCATCAGTTTATCACATGAGAACGTAGATTGTATCTGTACTTTCCAGGTCTGGTTTGGTCTTGAAATAGCTGGTCCACAGGTGCAGAAATGTTCGACTCCACAGGTGACAAATGTTCACTTTGTGCAATACTTGGTTCAGGATTCAACGGAACGGTTTCTGCTGTAGTGTCAAAGTTCTGCGTTTCAGTTCGTGGATGGTTCGTTAGGTACTCTGCATCACTGAAAGGGATGTGCCTAGGAACAGGTTCTGTCTCGGATACACCAATTCCTCGTCTAACCCAGTTGTCATAGGGAAGTGGAAGAGGGACACGCTTTGTGTGGCTGGCATGCACCCAATTTTTCCTGCCGGCCAGGCGTACTGCAGTTCTGGTTACAAGGAGGACCTGGAATGCGCCCACGAATCTTGGCTGAAGGTTTCGGGTGCGTTCAAAGTTCCGCACCACTACCTGGTCCCCGGGTTTCAACGTATGGCCTGGACTCTCCGGCAGTTTAGGCAAAGATTCGAATACCTGTTGATGAATAAGGCTCAATTTAGCAGTCAGATCATAAAGGTAATCAATCAACATTGGGTATTCAATTTGTCTAAATTCCTTTGGCCTAGGGACTCCCCAAACATTAGCAGGGCGGCCGAACACAATCTCATATGGGCTAAGCCCTACTCGAGAGTGTACAGTTGCTCTGGTGGACAGTAAAGCTAGAGGCAGTGCGTCTGGCAAAGAGAGACCAGTGGAAGCTTGAATTTTCGCAAGCTTCAGCTTCTGGGTGCCATTGTACCCTTCCACCAAACCTGCTGACTGTGGATGATTCGCACTGTGGAATTTCTGTACAATTCCTAGGCCTGCACACACACTCTTCATAACTTTCCCTACAAACTCACTTCCGTTGTCTGACCAAACAATCCGTGGCATACCATACCTAGGGAAGTATTCTTTGAGGAGGATTTTGGCAGTGGACATGGCAGTGTTATCTTTTAATGGGTATGCCTCAATCCATCTCGAAAAGGCACATACTACCACTAGGACATACTTAATGTTGTTGCACCTGTCCATGTGGATATAATCCAACTGAATCACTTCAAAAGGACAAGAAGGAGGAGCAAAATGACCAGTTGGGGTTGGGGTTCCCTTGCCAGGATTATGCATCAGGCATACCATGCAATTTTTCACCACTCTCTCCGCACACTTAGTAATTCCATCGTTCTTCCATACTGGAGCTAACATTTTACAGATCCCTTTCGAACTGATGTGCGCTGCTCCATGCGCCATCGTGACTACTGCAAGTACATACGCATTGGGTAACATCCAACGTTGCTGCTCAGACAGATCAATCCAACATCCACTCGAATCTATTTTACCCGTTTTCTCCTTCCATTCATTCTTCTCATCTTCAGTTGCCTCATTTTGGATTGCTTTCACACTGTCAATTGTATTCTCACACATTCCTGATTCAGCAATCCATCTTGCAGACGTTGCAACGTACATTCGGCTCATCATGTTCTTGGCCGTTTCTTTAGCGACCTCATCAGCAAACGCATTCCCTCGGCCAACATCATCCGTAATCTTTCGATGTGCACTGCACTTCACAATCGCAACTTCATTCGGTAGGGTCAGGGATTCTAATAGATCGCTGACTAACTGTCCATGTTGGATCTTCGTTCCATGGGACGTGAGAAAACCTCTTTCTTTCCAGAGACGTCCAAAACTGTGTGCAACGCCGAAGGCGTACTGGCTATCAGTAAACACATTCACTCTCTTTCCCTCAGCTAAAACACACGCTCTTGTTAATGCAATTAATTCTGCTGCTTGGGCAGAATTCTGACTCACTCTTGCAGTTTCAACAATCGTACTCAAAGTCGTAACTGCATACGCGGCCGTCACATCACCATTCTGGAGTTTGAAGCAGGACCCATCGACATATAACGTGCCGTCTGGGTCTGATAACGGAGTATCTTTTAAATCGATTCTACCTTTTGTCTCTTCCTCAGTTCTGAAACAACAATCATGGGGCTCTGAATCACTCGACTCCTGGGCAATCGGCAACAGCGTTGCTGGATTCAATATGTTGCATCGCTTGATCTGAATGTGACTTGCCAAAAGTGTCAGCTCGTAGCCTGATAATCTAGCACTGGTGAGGTGCTGAGTTTTCGTTCGATTCATGAGTGTATCCACAGCATGTGGAACCATGACTACTAGCATGTTGTTCATGACTAATCCAGCAGACTGTCGAATAGACACTGCGGCTGCTGCTGTGGCTCTCAAACAACTTGGCAATGCTCTGGCTACCGCATCTAACGTGGATGAAAAATATGCACAAGGTCGCTGTTTGTCACCAAATTGTTGCGTTAATACGCTCAATGCACAACCTTCTCTTTCATGGACATATAGTGTAAACAGCTTACTGTAGTCAGGAGTACCCAACACAGGAGCTGAACACAGCGCATCACGTAAGTCAGAGAAACTCTGTTGACATTCGTCAGACCATGGCAAAGGGCTCGGAACACCTTTTCCAGTCAGGGCTACCAATGGTTTTGCCATGAGAGAAAAATTTGGAATCCATTGCCTGCAGTATGACGTAATACCCAAAAACGCACGCACTTCTCTCTGTGTGCTTGGTACAGTCATCTGTGAGATTGCTTTGATTCTCTCTGGGGTCAACCTTCTTCCCTCCTTTGACAAAAGATGACCTAAGTAGGTCACTTCTTGGCAACAATATTGCAGTTTAGAAGGTGACACCTTGTGATGTAAGTCGGACAAATGACGTAATAAAGAAATAGTAGCTGCTCTGCAAGTTTCCTTGTCGTCAGCGGCTAGCAAAAGATCGTCTACGTATTGGATCAGAGCAACACCATGAGGAAGTACAAGAGTATCTAATTGACTTTTTAATGCTTGGCTGTAAATTGAAGGGCTTTCACAATAACCTTGTGGAGCGCGTTTGAATCTGAAACTGCGTCCTCCTAAGGAGAAACCAAAAATGTCTCTACTTTCTTCTGCTATCGGAATGCTGAAAAATGCATTTTTTAAGTCAATTACCGTAAACCATGATGCCGATGCAGGAATCAACGTCAGTAATGCAGTGATATCTGGTACCACTGGAAACTGTGGAATCACAATTTTGTTAACCTCTCTGAGGTCAATCACAAATCTGTAGATTGGAGGTTTGGAAGGATCAGTGCGTTTCAAAATCGGCAGGACAGGACTATTGCAGACGTTTCCTCTAGTTTCCTCTATCACATCTTTCTGTATCAAGTCCTTTACAATCAGTAAAAGTGCTTGTTCACCTTCATTTGAAATCCGATACTGCGGGATTCGTGGAAATTTAACATTCGCTTTTAGACTTACCACGTAAGGGGGAATTTCCAATAGACCTACATCGTTAGGACCAGTTGCCCAAAGAGTATCAGGGAGAGAACGCAGCTCCGGTGGGAGCTTGTCCATCGACATGTACATCGGAGAGATGACTCTTTTACCCAATGTGAGCTGTACTCCCGAAGGAGAACAGTACAGTGTCGCATGCAGGCGTTTCAACAGGTCTAAACCAAGCAGATTCTGATTACAACCAGTAGTTAGGATAAGGGGTGCTTCTAGCTCGCATGGCCCAACAGAGATAGATAAAGGACTAGACACAGGATTGTGAACAGGGGCGCCTGAGAAACCTACTGAAATGTTCGTTAAGCCGGACAAAGGTGCGCCAGGGAGTTTCATACGCATGATTGAACTTTTTGCCGCACCAGTATCCAACAGAAACGGTTCGACCACGCCTGAAGTAGCTACTGCGACATAAGGTCCACTCTGATCAACTGGAACTGATACTACTCCCTCTCTCTGCCTTCGGCTGTCCTATTGCTCGCTTCTATGAATCTCTTCATTATGATCGTAGTAATCTTCAACATGATACTGTGGAGATCTACCTGGTTGCATAGGTTGTATATTTCGCTGGTCGAAATAATTTGATTGGCGATCAGCCTGTGGTATCATCGTACCACGCCCTCTACCTCTAGGAGCTTGCATAAATCCAACATTTCCTCTCTGAGCTGGGATACCACTAGTTTGTGGGTGTAGTACTGGACACTCGTTCTTATAATGACCCTCCTTTTTACAATAGGCACACTGATTCCATGCTAACTGTTATCGGGGAAAACTATAATTAAATCTTTGGGTCGTCCCTTGCTGGAATTGTGGCTGCGTTTGAAACTGAGGTCGCTGCTGTGAATCTGACTGATTCGAACGAGGCGGATATGCTTGTTGCAACAGAACTTTGGTTTTTAAATCTTTCGTTTTCTTTTCTGATTTTTCCTTCTCTTCTTTCTCTCTATTCTCGTAGTACTGTGCTGTTGCAAGTATCTGTGCTGTCGTCGACACTGCCCATGCACTTTCTGAATCTTTTAACTTGTTACTAAGCTCAGGTAATAAATTAAACACGAACTTATCAACAAACAACCTCTGACCTCCCTCGGTACTCATATCTTGCCCACTGTGATCTACGAAAGTCTCCTCAAATCTAGTGAAGAAGTCAGAGACGCTTTCGTCCTTCTTTTGCTTACATGCTGATAGTTTATCCCAATTTACTCGCAACGCTGGCATCAGCGTTTTCATCAGAGTAATTATTCTGCCAGGTAAGTCAGCAATTAGGGGTTCGGGTTTAGCTCCGCCAACCTGCTGTGCGTCTGCCGCTACGATAGCTGGCCAATCACCTCCTAAGGCGACTGGGTGGTTCTCTTGCCGAATCTTGGCCCATATAGGCTGTGGCACTACATTACCAAATAGCATTTCAATGTCTGCCAAATTCATGATACATGCTTGGACTGTCTGCGTTAATTCTTTGTAATAACCAGCAGGATTTTTACGAGGATCTGGCAATGCTTGTTTTACCGCTAGTACTTCAGCTCGCTTCCAAGGGATGTGTATCCATACTCTCTGGAATTGCGCTGGAGCAGCTACAATATTATTAGCCCCGTCAGCGGCAACTGCTTCGCGCCATATGGGCGGAACTTCCCTCATCGGATACTGACCTCGTCTTTTTCTAGTTACCGGTGTACCATCAGGGTCTCTTGTTGCCCTGAAAGGGGACTCATCCCTATAAGCTAAAACCAATTCTATCGCTCTCCCTACTTCTGAACCTATCACCATTCCTGCGGCGAATTTCTGCTGAATATTTATTAAATCAGAGGGGACTGTATCTAAGTCATCATCTTCCCATTCTTCACGCACAAGAGTACACATCACGTCAAAAACATAACGTTGAGTTGGTTCGTTCCACTGCATAAATGTGTCTAACACTCTTCGTGCATCATACTTCGCAGCTTTCGACATCCACCTAAGAGCTGTCGAATCTAACGTGTCTCGTTCCTCGGGACCAGGAAGCTGGCTACGTCTCTGTATAGAGTCAGAAACGGGGGTCCCAATTAAAGACCTGTAGAGAGGAGTTAAGATATTAGTTACAGAGTCGGTTATCTTCCGACGAACGGAAAGCGGAGTCAGAATGACAGGGCTTGGGGACAGGGCAGCTGGAGCAGACGAAATAGTAAGGGTGGGTGTAGCAGGTAAAGCAGTTTGCGAAACGACAGGCAAAGGCGGAACAGGCGACCCAGGGAGAGGGGGTGCCGTAGGATCATTGATCACGGGAAAGACAGGAGCTAGATTCAAAGGAAGTGGAGCACCTATTCCATGTTGACCAGCAGCTGGCTGTACAACAGGTAGTAACTGTGGTGCTGTAATACCCTGTGCATACGGTGGAGGTGAACTCAACAGGTAAGACAACAGAGGATCCTTTTCAGGGTCCTCTATCGGCTCAGCAGGACAAGATGGCAAGACAGGGTAGCATTTATCGATCACCAAATTATGTTTTCTATTCGCTATTTCTATTGCTTTTTCGGTCTCGTTGACATGTAGCTGCCTAGCAGACTCCATTAAGGTCAACCCTTTCTCTTTCTGTTCTTTCTTTGTTTTCCTAATTTCTCTCTGTTTGGCTTCTTTGCGCCATACGCGAAAAGAATCAAACATTGCCGGCCGGGCTTTTCTCTTGAACAACTTCATTTCTAAATTATCTAGAATTTCACTTTCAAAACTACCATGCGGTGGCCAACTAAGGACACCATCTTTCTTGGTATAACGGACCCATACTTCATTGTACGTAATAGGACCCACACCATGTTTACAATAGAGCTCATATGTAGGAGTTCCAATCGGAGGAACCGAACACGAATCCTCCAACCGGGAATCCCCGTTGCAACGTAATAAGGACAAGAAACAATTTTTACCCTTAATCATGATTACAAAGACAAATTCCAACCAAAATGCGCAGAGGACTTAGGCCTACCAAAACGAACCAATACAAAATACAAAGATTATCCTAACAAGAGCAACCAATGATAATCTACAAATCCAAAACAAACGTATCCAAATGACCAGACTGAGCACGACCCACTTAATACTTAACTGAAATGTGGAAGACGTCACCAAGGAGAACCCGTCTACGTCTCGCCGTACTAAGGTCTGCACCTCGGGTCCAAGACAGGGCGACAGTCAAGGCAGCGGTCCTCTGTAGCCGTCTGGGAACGGGAACCCTCGTGGAAGAGATCGTCGGGCCACTTTTACGACATGCAGGGATCGATGAAGCGGGGTACCTCCGTCCGGAATCTTCACACGAAACTTCTCGAACTTTTCAGGCTTTGGACCGGTACCGGATGACGTCGCCCCACGTTGGGCGCCAATTTGAGGTTCTGGACTTTTAAGAGTCCAGAGGTGTCAGGGAAACAACACCCGAAGACCCCTGAGTTCCTCCTGTCTCGGTGCACAAATAAACAGAGACACGGGCTTCTCGATGGCGGCGTCAAAGACCAAGGTTTATTTACTGCAGGGACACAGAAGTCATAGGAACCACACAGAGGCAGAATCTAGGAGACTGTTCAAATTGCATTAAGTGGGTCGTTTCTTAAATACAAGAAAAATGTCTCGGGGCAACATTACACAAATATTTCTCATGCCCAACCCGGTATCCCAAACAGACAATCAATAAATATCAAACAATGATTAGTTGTAGGTTTTCGGTATTCGATCAGGTCCTCTCGACAGTTTTTCATTCTTCGCCCGATCCTCCCCACCATAAAAATCGTAACCTCCCCATTGTAAAAGCCCAGAAGGAAAGGAGCAGTGCAAGGTGCAAAGGATTGAAATGTAGGATAAGAGGTGTTTATGGATCATAAACGGGCAGGGCAATCGTCTTCCGCCTTTCAGTCAGGACAACGGACACGAGAACCAGTATAGCAGGGCTGGCCTCAGGCAAGGGAGGCAGCTTGATTCTGTCGAGTCATGCAGCGTCAGCCTTTCTCGGGCTCGAGCTTACGTGTCCTTAACAAGGTGATCTTGCCGGGGTCATCGTCCGTTCATTGACTATGTGAGGGCAAGAAACAAGATGGATACCGTAACTAAAATGGATGCCATGGCGTTTACGAGAGAATGCCCTATTTTCCAGTGAATTCATGCTAGTTGCGCTCAGCAGAGATCCCTCAACCCTGGAATCATCATTGAGGCAGAGGTCCTTCAATCCTGGGCTCATCATAGAGGCAGAGATCTCTTAACCCTGGACTCATCACAGAGGCGGAGATCCCTCAACCCTGGGCTCTTCATAGAGGCTGAGATCCCTCACCCCGGGCTCATCATAGAGGCAGAGATCCCTCAGCCCTGGACTCGTCGTAGAGGTAGAGATCCCTCAACCCTGGGCTCATTATAGAGGCAGAGATCCCTCAACCCTGGACACTTCATAGAGGCAGAGATCCCTCAAACCTGGGCTCTTTGTAGATGCAGAGATCCCTCAACACTGAGCTCATCTTAAGTGTAGAGATCCCTCAATCCTGGGCTCGTTATAGAGGTACAGATCCCTCAACCCTGGGCTCATCATAGAGGCAGAGATCCCTCAACCCTGGGCTGTTCATAGGGGCATACTTCCCTCAATCCTGGGCTCTTCATAGAGGCAGAGATCCCTTAACCCTGGGCTCGTCATACAGGCAGAGATCCCTCAATCCTGGGCTCATCATAGAGGCAGAGATACCTCAACCCTGGGCTCATCATAGAGGCAAAGATCCCTCAAAACGGGGCTCTTCATGGAGGCAGAGATCCCTCAACCCTGGGCTCTTCATGGAGGCAGAGATCCCTCAACCCTGGGCTCATCATAGAGGCAGGGATCCCTCAACCCTGGGATCTTCGTAGAGGCAGAGATCCCTCAACCCTGGGCTCTTCACAGAGGCAAAATCCCTCGACCCTGGACTCTTCATAGAGGCGGAGATCCCTCAACCATTGCCTCATCATAGAGGCAGAGAACCCTCAACCCTTGGCTCATCATAGAGGCAGAGATCCCTTCACCCTGGGCTCGTCATCGAGGCAGAGATCCCTCAACCCTGAGCTCATCATAGAGGCAGAGCTCCCTCAACCCTAGGCTCGTCTTAGAGGTGGAGATCTCTTAAACCTTGGCTCATCATAGAGGCAGAGATCCCTTCACCCTGGGCTCATCACAGAGGCAGAGATTCCTCAACCCTAGGCTCTTCATAGAGGCAGAAATCCCTCAACCCTGGGCTCTTCATAGAGGCAAAGATCCCTCAACCCTGGGCTCATCATTGAGGCAGAGATCCTTCAACCCTGGGCTCATCATAGAGGCAGAGATCCCTTAACCCTGGCTCATCATAGATGCAGAGGTCCCTCAACCCTGGGCTCTTCATAGAGGTGGAGATCCCTCAACCCTGGGCTCTTCATAGAGGCAGAGATCCCACCACCCTGGGCTTGTCATAGAGGTGGAGATCCCTCAATCCTGGGCTCTTCATAGAGGTGGATATCCCTCAACCCTGGACTCTTCATAGAGGCGGAGGTCCCTCAACCCCGGGTCATCATAAAGGCAGAGATCCCTCAACCCAGGGCTCATCATACATGCAGAGATCCTCAACCCTGGGCTCGTCCTAAAGGCAGAGGTCCCTCATCCCTGGGCTCATTATAGAGGCAGAGATACCTCAACCTTGGGCTCTTCATAGAGGAGGAGATCCTTCAACCCTGGACTCATCATTGAGGCAGAGATCCCTGAACCCTGGGCTCATCATAGAGGTAGAGATCCCTCAACCCTGGTATCATCATAGAGGCGAAGATCCCTCAACTCTGGGCACGTCGTAGAGGCAGAGATCCCTCAACCCTGGGCTCCTTATAGAGGCAGAGTTACCTCAACCCAGGGCACTTCATAGAGGCAGAGATCCCTCAACCCTGGGCTCTACATAGAGGCAGAGATCCCTCAACCCTGGGCTCATCATAGAGGCAGAGACCCCTCAACCCTGCACTTGTATAGGCAGAGATCCCTCAACCCTGGGCTCATCATAGAGGCAGAGATCCCCCCACCCTGGGCTCATCATAGAGATGGAGATCCCTCAACCCTGGGCTCTTCATAGGTGCGGAGATACCTCAACCATAAGATCTTTATAGAGGGAGAAAACCCTCGATTCTAGGTTCTTCATAGAGGCAGAGATCCCTCAACCCTGGAATCATCATTGAGGCAGAGATCCTTCAATCCTAAGCTCATCATAGAGGCAGAGATCTCTTAAGCCTGGACTCATCATAGAGGCAGAGATCCCTCAACCCTGGGCTCATCATAGAGGCATAGATCCCTCAACCCTGGTATCATCATAGATGCAGAGATCCCTCAACCCTGGGCACTTCGTAGAGGCAGAGATACCTCAACCCTGGGCTCATTATAGAGGCAGAGATCCCTCAACCCTGGGCTCTTCATAGAGGCAGAGATCCATCAAATCTGGGCTTGTCATAGAGGCAGAGATCCCTCAACCCTGGGCTCTACATAGAGGCAGGCATTCCTCAACCCTGAGCTCATCATAGAGGCAGAGACACCTCAACCCTGCACTTGTTGTAGAGGCAGAGATCCCTCAACCCTGGGCTCATCATAGAGGCAGAGATCCCACCACCCTGGGGTCATCATAGAGGTGAAGATCCCTCAACCCTGGGCTCATCATAGAGGTGGAGATCCCTCAAACCTGGGCTCTTCATAGAGGCCGAGATCCCTCACCCCCGGGGTCTTCATAGGTGCAGAGATCCCTCAACCCTGGGCTCTTCATAGAGGCAGAAAACCCTCGATTCTGGGATCTTCATAGAGGCAGAGATCCCTCAACCCTGGAATCATCATTGAGGCAGAGATCCTTCAATCCTGGGCTCATCATAGAGGCAGAGATCCCTTAACCCTGGGCTCATCATAGAGGTGGAGATCCCTCAAACCTGGGTTCTTCATAGAGGCCGAGATCCCTCACCCCCGGGGTCATCATAGAGGCAGAGATCCCTCAGCCCTGGACTTGCCGTAGAGGTAGAGATCCCTCAACCCTGGGCTCATTATAGAGGCAGAGATCCCTCAACCCTGGACACTTCATAGAGGCAGAGATCCCTCAAACCTCGGCTCTTCGTAGATGCAGAGATCCCTAAACACTGAGCTCATCTTAAGGTTAGAGATCCCTCAATCCTGGGCTCATCATAGAGGTACATATCGCTCAACCCTGGGCTCATCATAGAGGCAGAGATCCCTCAACCCTGGGCTTTTCATAGGGGCATAATTCCCTCAACACTGGGTTCTTCATAGAGGCAGAGATCCCTTAACCCTGGGCTCGTCATAGAGGCAGAGATCCCTCAATCCTGGGCTCATCATAGAGGCAGATATACCTCAACCCTGGGCTCATCATAGAGGCAAAGATCCCTCAACACTGGGCTCTTTATAGAGGCTGTGATCCCTCAACCCCGGTCTCATCATAGAGGCAGAGATCCCTCAAAATGGGGAACTTCATGGAGGCAGAGATCCCTCAACCCTGGGCTCTTCATAGAGGCAGAGATCCTTCAACCCTGAGCTCATCATAGAGGCAGAGATCCCTCAACCCTGGGATCTTTGTAGAGGCAGAGATCCCTCAACCCAAGGCTCATCATAGAGGCAGAGATCCCACAACCCTGGGCTCTTCATAGAGGTGGAGATCCCTCAACCCTGGGCTCATTATAGAGGCAGAGATCCTTCAACCCTGGGCTCATCATAGAGGCAGAGATCCCTCAACCATGGGCTCTTCATAGAGGCAGAGATCCCTCAACCATGGGCTCATCATAGAGGCAGAGATCCCTCAACCCTGGGCTCATTAGAGGCAGAGATCCCCCAACCCTGGGCTCATCATAGAGGCAGAGATCCCTCAACCCTGGGATCATTGTAGAGGCAGAGATCCCTCAACCCAAGGCTCATCATAGAGGCAGAGATCACACAACCCTGGGCTCTTCATAGAGGTGGAGATCCCTCAACCCTGGGCTCATTAGGGGCAGAGATCCCTCAACACTGGGCTCATCATAGAGGCAGAGCTCCCTCAACCCTAGGCTCGTCTTAGAGGTAGAGATCTCTTAAACCTTGGCTCATCATAGAGGCAGAGATCCCTTCACCCTGGGCTCATCACAGAGGCAGAGATTCCTCAACCCTAGGCTCTTCATAGAGGCAGAAATCCCTCAACCCTGGGCTCTTCATAGAGGCAAAGATCCCTCAACCCTGGGCTCATCATTGAGGCAGAGATCCTTCAACCCTGGGCTCATCATAGAGGCAGAGATCCCTTAACCCTGGCTCATCATAGAGGTGGAGATGCCTCAACCCTGGGCTCATCATTGAGGCAGAGATCCCTCAACCCTGGGCTCTTCATAGATAAAGAGGTCCCTCAACCCTGGGCTCTTCATAGAGGTGGAGATGCCTCAACCCTGGGCTCTTCATAGAGGCAGAGATCCCACCACCCTGGGCTTGTCATAGAGCCGGAGATCCCTCAATCCTGGGCTCTTCATAGAGGTGGAGATCCCTCAACCCTGGACTCTTCATAGAGGCGGAGGTCCCTCAACCCCGCGTCATCATAAAGGCAGAGATCCCTCAACCCAAGGCTCATCATAGAGGCAGAGATCCCACAACCCTGGGCTCTTCATAGAGGTGGAGATCCCTCAACCCTGGGCTCATTATAGAGGCAGAGATCCTTCAACCCTGGGCTCATCATAGAGGCAGAGATCCCTCAACCATGGGCTCTTCATAGAGGCAGAGATCCCTCAACCATGGGCTCATCATAGAGGCAGAGATCCCTCAACCCTGGGCTCATTAGAGGCAGAGATCCCTCAACCCTGGGCTCATCATAGAGGCAGAGATCCCTCAACCCTGGGATCATTGTAGAGGCAGAGATCCCTCAACCCAAGGCTCATCATAGAGGCAGAGATCACACAACCCTGGGCTCTTCATAGAGGTGGAGATCCCTCAACCCTGGGCTCATTAGGGGCAGAGATCCCTCAACACTGGGCTCATCATAGAGGCAGAGCTCCCTCAACCCTAGGCTCGTCTTAGAGGTAGAGATCTCTTAAACCTTGGCTCATCATAGAGGCAGAGATCCCTTCACCCTGGGATCATCACAGAGGCAGAGATTCCTCAACCCTAGGCTCTTCATAGAGGCAGAAATCCCTCAACCCTGGGCTCTTCATAGAGGCAAAGATCCCTCAACCCTGGGCTCATCATTGAGGCAGAGATCCTTCAACCCTGGGCTCATCATAGAGGCAGAGATCCCTTAACCCTGGCTCATCATAGAGGTGGAGATGCCTCAACCCTGGGCTCATCATTGAGGCAGAGATCCCTCAACCCTGGGCTCTTCATAGATAAAGAGGTCCCTCAACCCTGGGCTCTTCATAGAGGTGGAGATGCCTCAACCCTGGGCTCTTCATAGAGGCAGAGATCCCACCACCCTGGGCTTGTCATAGAGGCGGAGATCCCTCAATCCTGGGCTCTTCATAGAGGTGGAGATCCCTCAACCCTGGACTCTTCATAGAGGCGGAGGTCCCTCAACCCCGCGTCATCATAAAGGCAGAGATCCCTCAACCCAGGGCTCATCATAGATGCAGAGATCCTCAACCCTGGGCTCGTCCTAAAGGCAGAGGTCCCTCATCCCTGGGCTCAATATAGAGGCAGAGATACCTCAACCTTGGTCTCTTCATAGAGGAGGAGATCCTTCAACCCTGGACTCATCATAGAGGCAGAGATCCCTAAACCCTGGGCTCATCAAAGAGGTAGAGATCCCTCAACCCTGGTATCATCATAGAGGCGAAGATCCCTCAACTCTGGGCACGTCGTAGAGGCAGAGATCCCTCAACCCTGGGCTCCTTATAAAGGCAGAGTTACCTCAACCCAGGGCACTTCATAGAGGCAGAGATCCCTCAACCCTGGGCTCTACATAGAGGCAGAGATCCCTCAACCCTGGGCTCATCATAGAGGCAGAGATCCCACCACCCTGGGCTCATCATAGAGGTGGAGATCCCTCAACCCTGGCCTCTTCATAGGTGCGGAGATCCCTCAACCATAGGATCTTTATAGAGGGAGAAAACCCTCGATTCTAGGTTCTTCATAGAGGCAGAGATCCCTCAACCCTGGAATCATCATTGAGGCAGAGATCCTTCAATCCTAAGCTCATCATAGAGGCAGAGATCTCTTAAGCCTGGACTCATCATAGAGGCAGAGATCCCTCAACCCTGGGCTCATCATAGAGGCAAAGATCCCTCAACCCTGGTATCATCATAGATGCAGAGATCCCTCAACCCTGGGCACTTCGTAGAGGCAGAGATACCTCAACCCTGGGCTCATTATAGAGGCAGAGATCCCTCAACCCTGGGCTCTTCATAGAGGCAGAGATCCATCAAATCTGGGCTTGTCATAGAGGCAGAGATCCCTCAACCCTGGGCTCTACATAGAGGCAGGCATTCCTCAACCCTGAGCTCATCATAGAGGCAGAGACACCTCAACCCTGCACTTGTTGTAGAGGCAGAGATCCCTCAACCCTGGGCTCATCATAGAGGCAGAGATCCCACCACCCTGGGGTCATCATAGAGGTGAAGATCCCTCAACCCTGGGCTCATCATAGAGGTGGAGATCCCTCAAACCTGGGCTCTTCATAGAGGCCGAGATCCCTCACCCCCGGGGTCTTCATAGGTGCAGAGATCCCTCAACCCTGGGCTCTTCATAGAGGCAGAAAACCCTCAATTCTGGGATCTTCATGGAGGCAGAGATCCCTCAACCCTGGAATCATCATTGAGGCAGAGATCCTTCAATCCTGGGCTCATCATAGAGGCAGAGATCCCTTAACCCTGGGCTCATCATAGAGGTGGAGATCCCTCAAACCTGGGCTCTTCATAGAGGCCGAGATCCCTCACCCCTGGGCTCTTCATAGAGGCTGTGATCCCTCAACCCCGGTCTCATCATAGAGGCAGAGATCCCTCAAAATGGGGCACTTCATGGAGGCAGAGATCCCTCAACCCTGGGCTCTTCATAGAGGCAGAGATCCTTCAACCCTGAGCTCATCATAGAGGCAGAGATCCCTCAACCCTGGGATCTTTGTAGAGGCAGAGATCCCTCAACCCAAGGCTCATCATAGAGGCAGAGATCCCACAACCCTGGGCTCTTCATAGAGGTGGAGATCCCTCAACCCTGGGCTCATTATAGAGGCAGAGATCCTTCAACCCTGGGCTCATCATAGAGGCAGAGATCCCTCAACCATGGGCTCTTCATAGAGGCAGAGATCCCTCAACCATGGGCTCATCATAGAGGCAGAGATCCCTCAACCCTGGGCTCATTAGAGGCAGAGATCCCTCAACCCTGGGCTCATCATAGAGGCAGAGATCCCTCAACCCTGGGATCTTTGTAGAGGCAGAGATCCCTCAACCCAAGGCTCATCATAGAGGCAGAGATCACACAACCCTGGGCTCTTCATAGAGGTGGAGATCCCTCAACCCTGGGCTCATTAGAGGCAGAGATCCCTCAACACTGGGCTCATCATAGAGGCAGAGATCCCTCAACCCTGGGCTCTTCATAGAGGCAGAGATCCCTCAACCGTGGGCTTATCATTGAGGCAGAGAACCCTTAAATCTGGGCTCATCATAGAGGCAGAGATCCCTTCACCCTGGGTTCGTCATAGAGGCAGAGATCCCT
This sequence comes from Triturus cristatus, assembly GCF_964204655.1. Taxonomy (NCBI): domain Eukaryota; kingdom Metazoa; phylum Chordata; class Amphibia; order Caudata; family Salamandridae; genus Triturus; species Triturus cristatus. Next base: position 1,695,379,683 of record NC_140591.1, read on the forward strand.
CAACCCTGGGCTCATCATAGAGGCGGATTTCCCGCAATCCGGGGAACTTCATAGGGGCAGAGATCCCTCAACCCTGGGCTCATCATAGAGGTAGAGATCCCTCAACCCTGGGTTCATTATAGAGGCAGAGATCCCTCAAACCTGGGCTCTTAATAGAGGCAGAGATCCCTCAACCCTGGGCTCGTCATAGAGGCAGAGATCCCTCAACCGTTGCCTCATCATAGACGCAGAGAACCCTCAACTCTTGGCTCATCATAGAGGCAGAGATCCCTTCACCCTGGGCTCGTCATAGAGGCAGAGATCCCTCAACCCTAAGCTCATCATAGAGGCAGAGCTCCCTCAACCCCAGGCTCGTCTCAGAGGTAGAGATCCCTTAAACCTTGGCTCATCATAGAGGCAGAGATCCCTCAACTCTGGGCTCATCATAGAGGAGGAGATCTCTCAAACAAATGCTCTTCATAGAGGCAGAAAACCCTCAACCCTGGGCTCATAATAGAGGCATGATCCCTCAAACATGGTCTCATCATAGAGGCAGAGAACCCTCAACTCTGGGCTCATCATAGAGGCAGAGATCCCTTCACCCTGGGCTCGTCATAGTGCCAGAGATCCCTCAACCCAGGGCTCATCATAGAGGCAGAGCTCCCTGAACCCCGGGAACTTCATAGGGGCAGAGATCCCTAAACCCTGGGCTCGTCATAGAGGTAGACATCCCTCAACCCTGGGTTCATTATAGAGGCAGAGATCCATCAAACCTGGGCTTTTCAAAAAGGCAGAGATCCCTCAACCCTGGGCTCATCATAGAGGTGGAGATCCCTCAACCCAGGGCTCATCATAGAGTCAGAGATCCCTACACCTCGTGCTTGTCGAAGAGGCAGAGATCCTTCAACCCTGGGCTCTTCATAGAAGCAGAGATCCCTCAACCCTGCGCTTGTTGTAGAGGCAGATATCCCTCAACCCTGGGATCTGCAAAGAGGCAGAGATCCCTCCACCCTGGGCTTGTCATAGAGGTAGAGATCCCTCAACCCTGGGCAACCCTGGGCTCATCATAGAGGCAGAGATCCCTCAGCCCTGGGCACTACATGGAGGCAGAGATCCCTAAACCCTGGGCTCTTCAAAGAGGCGGAGATCCCTCAACCCTGGGCTCTTCATAGAAGCAGAGATCCCTCAAACCTGGGCTCTTCATAGAGGCAGAGATCCCTCAACTGTGGGCTCATCATAGAGGAGGAGATCTCTCAAACAAATGCTCTTCATAGAGGCAGAAAACCCTCAACCCTGGGCTCATAATAGAGGCAGAGATCCCTCAACCGTGGGCTCATCATAGAGGTAGAGATCCCTCAACCCTGGTATCATCATAGAGGCGAAGATCCCTCAACCCCGGGGTCATCATAAAGGTAGAGATCCCTCAACCCAGGGCTCATCATAGAGGAGGAGATCTCTCAAATAAATTCTTTTCATAGAGGCAGAGATCCCACCACCCTGGGCTTGTCATAGAGGCGGAGATCCCTCCACCCTGGGCTCCTCTTAGAGGTGGAGATCCCTCAACCCTGGGTTCATTATAGAGGCAGAGATCCCTCAAACCTGGGCTCTTCATAGAGACAAATATCCCTCAACCCTGGGCTCATCATAGAGGCAGAGATCCCTCAACCCTGGGTTCATCATAGAGGCAGAGATCCCTCAACCCCGGGGTCATCATGAAGGCAGAGGTCCCTCATCCCTGGGCTCATTATAGAGGCAGAGATACCTCAACCTTGGGCTCTTCATAGAGGCGGAGATCCCTCAACCCTGGACTCATAATAGAGGCAGAGATCCCTCAACCCTGGTATCATCATAGAGGTGAAGATCCCTCAACTCTCGACTCATCATAGATGCAGAGATCCCTCAACTCTGGGCACGCCATAGAGGCAGAGATCCCTCAACCCTGGGCTCATTATAGAGGCATAGTTACCTCAACCCAGGGCACTTCATAGAGGCAGAGATCCCTCTACCCTGGGCTCAACATAGAGGCAGAGATCCCTCAACCCTGGGCTCTTGATAGAGGTGGAGATCCCTCAACCCTGGGCTCATTATAGAGGCAGAGATCCTTCAACCCTGGGCTCATCATAGAGGCAGAGATCCCTCAACCCTGGGCTCATCAGAGGCAGAGATCCCTCAACCCTGGGCTCTTCACATAGGCAAAATCCCTCGACCCTGGACTCTTCATAGAGGCAGAGATCCCTCAACTCCAGGCTCATCATAGAGGCAGAGATCCATCAACACTGGGCTCATCATAGAGGCAGAGATCCCTCAACCCTGGGCTCTTCATAGAGGCAGAGATCCCTCAACCCTGGGCTCATCATAGAGGCAGAGAACCCTTCACCCTGGGTTCGTCATAGAGGCAGAGATGCCTCAACCCTGGGCTCATCATAGAGGCATATTTCCCTCAATCCTGGGAACTTCATAGGGGCAGAGATCCCTCAACCCTGGGCTCGTCATAGAGGTAGAGATCCCTCAACCCTGGGTTCATTATAGAGGCAGAGATCCCTCAAACCTGGGCTCTTCATAGCGGCAGAGATCCCTCAACCCTGGGCTCATCATAGAAGCAGAGAACCCTCAACCCTGGGCTTTTCATAGAGGCGGAGATCCCTCAACCGTTGCCTCATCATAGAGACAGAGAACCCTCAACCCTTGGCTCATCATAGAGGCAGAGATTCCTTCACCCTGGGCTCATCATAGAGGCAGAGATCCCTCAACCCTGAGCTCATCATAGAGGTAGAACTCCCTCAACCCTAGGATCGTCTCAGAGGTAGAGATCCCTTAAACATTAGCTCATCATAGAGGCAGAGATCCCTCAACTGTGGGCTCATCATAGAGGAGGAGATGTCTCAAACAAATGCTCTTCATAGAGGCAGAAAACCCTCAACCCTGGGCTCATAATAGAGGCATGATCCCTCAACCATGGGCTCATCATAGAGGCAGAGAACCCTCAACTCTGGGCTCATCATAGAGGCAGAGCTCCCTCAACCCCGGGCACTTCATAGGGGCAGAGATCCCTCAACCCTGGGCTCGTCATAGAGGTAGACATCCCTCAACCCTGGGTTCATTATAGAGGCAGAGATCCATCAAACCTGGGCTCTTCATAGAGGCAGAGATCCCACAACCCTGGGCTCATCATCGAGGTGGAGATCCCTCAACCCAGGCCTCATCATAGAGTCAGAGATCCCTCAACCCTGCGCTTGTCGAAGAGGCAGAGATCCTTCAACCCTGGGCTCTTCATAGAAGCAGAGATCCCTCAACCCTGCGCTTGTTGTAGAGGCAGAGATCCCTCCACCCTGGGCTTGTCATGGAGGTAGAGATCCCTCAACCCTGGGCAACCCTGGGCTCATCATAGAGGCAGAGATCTCTCAACCCTGGGCTCTTCATAGAGGCGGAGATCCCTCAGCCCTGGGCACTACATGGAGGCAGAGATCCCTAAACCCTGGGCTCTTCAAAGAGGCGGCGATCCCTCAACCCTGGGCTCTTCATAGAAGCTGAGATCCCTCAAACCTGGGCTCTTCATAGAGGCAGAGATCCCTCAACTGTGGGCTCATCATAGAGGAGGAGATCTCTCAAACAAATGCTCTTCATAGAGGCAGAAAACCCTCAATCCTGGGCTCATAATAGAGGCAGAGATCCCTCAACCGTGGGCTCATCCTAGAGGTAGAGATCCCGCAACCCTGGTATCATCATAGAGGCGAAGATCCCTCATCCCCGGGGTCATCATAAAGGCAGAGATCCCTCAATCCTGGGCTTTACATAGAGGCAGAGATCCCTCAACCCTGGGCTCTCCATAGGTGCAGAGATCTCTCAACCCTAGGCTCTTCATAGAGGCAGAAAACCCTTGATTCTAGGTTCTTCATAGAGGCAGAGATCCCTCAACCCTGGAATCATCATTGAGGCAGAGATCCTTCAATCCTGGGTTCATCATAGAGGCAGAGATCCCTTAATCCTGGACTCATCATAGAGGCAGAGATCCCTCAACCCTGGGCTCTACATAGAGGCAGACATTCCTCAACCCTGAGCTCACCATAGAGACCAAGATCCCTCCACTCTGGGCTCATCATAGATGCAGAGATCCCTCAACCCTGGGCACTTCATAGAGGCAGAGATCCCTCAACCCTGGGCTCATTATAGATGCAGAGATCCCTCAACCCTGGGCTCTTCATAGAGGCAGAGATCCCTCAACCCTGGGCTTGTCATAGAGGCAGAGATCCCTCAACCCTGGGCTCTACATAGAGGCAGACAGCCCTCAACCCTGAACTCATCATAGAGGCAGAGACCCCTCAACCCTGCACTTGTTGTAGAGGCAAAGATCCCTCAACCCTGGGCTCATCATAGAGGTGAAGATCTCTCAACCCTGGGCTCTTCATAGGTGCAGAGATCCCTCAACCCTGGGCTCTTCATAGAGGAAGAAATCCCTTGATTCTGGGCTCTTCATAGAGGCAGAGATCCCTCAACCCTGGAATCATCATTGAGGCAGAGGTCCTTCAATCCTGGGCTCATCATAGAGGCAGAGATCTCTTAACCCTGGACTCATCACAGAGGTGGAGATCCCTCAACCCTGGGCTCTTCATAGAGGCTGAGATCCCTCACCCCCGGGCTCATCATAGAGGCAGACAGCCCTCAACCCTGAACTCATCATAGAGGCAGAGACCCCCTCAACCCTGCACTTGTTGTAGAGGCAGAGATCCCTCAACCCTGGGCTCATCATAGAGGTGAAGATCTCTCAACCCTGGGCTCTTCATAGGTGCAGAGATCCCTAAAACCTGGGCTCTTCATAGAGGCAGAAATCCCTTGATTCTGGGCTCTTCATAGAGGCAGAGATCCCTCAACCCTGGAATCATCATTGAGGCAGAGGTCCTTCAATCCTGGGCTCATCATAGAGGCAGAGATCTCTTAACCCTGGACTCATCACAGAGGCGGAGATCCCTCAACCCTGGGCTCTTCATAGAGGCTGAGATCCCTCACCCCCAGGCTCATCATAGAGGCAGAGATCCCTCAGCCCTGGACTCGTCGTAGAGGTAGAGATCCCTCAACCCTGGGCTCATTATAGAGGCAGACATCCCTCAACCCTGGACACTTCATAGAGGCAGAGATCCCTCAAACCTGGGCTCTTCGTAGATGCAGAGATCCCTCAACACTGAGCTCATCTTAAGTGTAGAGATCCCTCAATCCTGGGCTCGTCATAGAGGTACAGATCCCTCAACCCTGGGCTCATCATAGAGGCAGAGATCCCTCAACCCTGGGATGTTCATAGGGGCATAATTCCCTCAATCCTGGGCTCTTCATAAAGGCAGATATCCCTTAACCCTGGGCTCGTCATACAGGCAGAGATCCCTCAATCCTGGGCTCATCATAGAGGCAGAGATACCTCAACCCTGGGCTCATCAGAGAGGCAAAGATCCCTCAAAACGGGGCTCTTCATGGAGGCAGAGATCCCTCAACCCTGGGCTCTTCATAGAGGCAGAGATCCCTCAACCCTGGGCTCATCATAGAGGCAGGGATCCCTCAACCCTGGGATCTTCACAGAGGCAAAATCCCTCGACCCTGGACTCTTCATAGAGGCAGAGATCCCTCAACCGTTGCCTCATCATAGAGGCAGAGAACCCTCAACCCTTGGCTCATCATAGAGGCAGAGATCCCTTCACCCTGGGCTCGTCATAGAGGCAGAGATCCCTCAACCCTGAGCTCATCATAGAGGCAGAGTTCCCTCAACCCTAGGCTCGTCTTAGAGGTAGAGATCCCTTAAACCTTGGCTCATCATAGAGGCAGAGATCCCTCAACTGTGGGCTCATCATAGAGGAGGAGATCTCTCAAACAAATGCTCTTCATAGAGGCAGAAAACCCTCGACCCTGGGCTCATAATAGAGGCATGATCCCTCAACCATGGGCTCATCATAGAGGCAGAGAACCCTCAACTCTGGGCTCATCATAGAGGCAGAGATTTCTTCACCCTGGGCTCGTAATAGTGGCAGAGATCCCTCAACCCAGGGCTCATCATAGAGGCAGAGCTCCGTCAACCCCGGGCACTTCAAAGGGGCAGAGATCCCTCAACCCTGGGCTCGTCATAGAGGTAGACATCCCTCAACCCTGGGTTCATTATAGACGCATAGATCCATCAAACCTGGGCTCTTCATAGAGGCAGAGATCTCTCAACCCTGGGCTCATCATAGAGGTGGAGATCCCTCAACCCAGGGCTCATCATAGAGTCAGAGATCCCTCAACCCTGCGCTTGTCGAATAGGCAGAGATCCTTCAACCCTGGGCTCTTCATAGAAGCAGAGATCCCTCAACCCTGCGCTTGTTGTAGAGGCAGAGATCCCTCAACCCTGGGCTTGTCATAGAGGTAGAGATCCCTCAACCCTGGGCAACCCTGGGCTCATCATAGAGGCAGAGATCTCTCAACCCTGGGCTCTTCATAGAAGCAGAGATCCCTCAAACCTGGGCTCTTCATAGAGGCAGAAATCCCTCAATTGTGGGCTCATCATAGAGGAGGAGATCTCTCAAACAAATGCTCTTCATAGAGGCAGAAAACCCTCAACCCTGGGCTCATAATAGAGGCAGAGATCCCTCAACCGTGGGCTCATCCTAGAGGTAGAGATCCCGCAACCCTGGTATCATCATAGAGGCGAAGATCCCTCAACCCCGGGGTCATTATAAAGGCAGAGATCCCTCAACCCTGGGCTCTACATAGAGGCAGAGATCCCTCAACCCTGGGCTCTTCGTAGATGCCGAGATCCCTCAACACTGAGCTCATCTTAAGTGTAGAGATCCCTCAATCCTGGGCTCATCATAGAGGTACAGATCCCTCAACCCTGGGCTCATCATAGAGGCAGAGATCCCTCAACCCTGGGCTGTTCATAGGGGCATAATTCCCTCAATCCTGGGCTCTTCATAGAGGCAGAGATCCCTTAACCCTGGGCTCGTCATACAGGCTGAGATCCCTCAATCCTGGGCTCATCATAGAGGCAGAGATACCTCAACCCTGGGCTCATCAGAGAGGCAAACATCCCTCAAAACGGGGCTCTTCATGGAGGCAGAGATCCCTCAACCCTGGGCTCTTCATAGAGGCAGAGATCCCTCAACCCTGGGCTCATCATAGAGGCAGGGATCCCTCAACCCTGGGATCTTCACAGAGGCAAAATCCCTCGACCCTGGACTCTTCATAGAGGCGGAGATCCCTCAACCGTTGCCTCATCATAGAGGCAGAGAACCCTCAACCCTTGGCTCATCATAGAGGCAGAGATCCCTTCACCCTGGGCTCGTCATAGAGGCAGAGATCCCTCAACCCTGAGCTCATCATAGAGGCAGAGCTCCCTCAACCCTAGGCTCATCTTAGAGGTAGAGATCCCTTAAACCTTGGCTCATCATAGAGGCAGAGATCCCTCAACTGTGGGCTCATCATAGAGGAGGAGATCTCTCAAACAAATGCTCTTCATAGAGGCAGAAAACCCTCAACCCTGGGCTCATAATAGAGGCATGATCCCTCAACCATGGGCTCATCATAGAGGCAGAGAACCCTCAACTCTGGGCTCATCATAGAGGCAGAGATCCCTTCACCCTGGGCTCGTAATAGTGGCAGAGATCCCTCAACCCAGGGCTCATCATAGAGGCAGAGCTCCGTCAACCCCGGGCACTTCATAGGGGCAGAGATCCCTCAACCCTGGGCTCGTCATAGAGGTAGACATCCCTCAACCCTGGGTTCATTATAGAGGCAGAGATCCATCAAACCTGGGCTCTTCATAGAGGCAGAGATCTCTCACCCTGGGCTCATCATAGAGGTGGAGATCCCTCAACCCAGGGCTCATCATAGAGTCAGAGATCCCTCAACCCTGCGCTTGTCGAAGAGGCAGAGATCCTTCAACCCTGGGCTCTTCATAGAAGCAGAGATCCCTCAACCCTGCGCTTGTTGTAGAGGCAGAGATCCCTCAACCCTGGGATCTGCAAAGAGGCAGAGATCCCTCCACCCTGGGCTTGTCATAGAGGTAGAGATCCCTCAACCCTGGTCAACCCTGGGCTCATCATAGAGGCAGAGATCTCTCAACCCTGGGCTCTTCATAGAGGCGGAGATCCCTCAGCCCTGGGCACTACATGGAGGCAGAGATCCCTAAATCCTGGGCTCTTCAAAGAGGCAGAGATCCCTCAACCCTGGGCTCTTCATAGAAGCAAAGATCCCTCAAACCTGGGCTCTTCATAGAGGCAGAGATCCCTCAATTGTGGGCTCATCATAGAGGAGGAGATCTCTCAAACAAATGCTCTTCATAGAGGCAGAAAACCCTCAACCCTGGGCTCATAATAGAGGCAGAGATCCCTCAACCGTGGGCTCATCCTAGAGGTAGAGATCCCGCAACCCTGGTATCATCATAGAGGCGAAGATCCCTCAACCCCGGGGTCATTATAAAGGCAGAGATCCCTCAACCCTGGGCTCTACATAGAGGCAGAGATCCCTCAACCCTGGGCTCATCGTAGAGGCAGAGATCCCTCAACCCTGCACTTGTTGTAGCGGCAGAGATCCCTCAACCCTGGGCTCATCATAGAGGCAGAGATCCCACCACCCTGGGCTCATCATAGAGGTGGAGATCCCTCAACCCTGGGCTCTTCATAGGTGCAGAGATCCCTCAACCCTGGGCTCTTCATTGAGGCAGAAATCCCTTGATTCTGGGATCTTCATAGAGGCAGAGATCCCTCAACCCTGGAATCATCATTGAGGCAGAGGTCCTTCAATCCTGGGCTCATCATAGAGGCAGAGATCTCTTAACCCTGGACTCATCACAGAGGCGGAGATCCCTCAACCCTGGGCTCTTCATAGAGGCTGAGATCCCTCACCCCAGGCTCATCATAGAGGCAGAGTTCCCTCAGCCCTGGACTCGTCGTAGAGGTAGAGATCCCTCAACCCTGGGCTCATTATAGAGGCAGAGATCCCTCAACCCTGGACACTTCATAGAGGCAGAGATCCCTCAAACCTGGGCTCTTCGTAGATGCAGAGATCCCTCAACACTGAACTCATCTTAAGTGTAGAGATCCCTCAATCCTGGGCTCGTCATAGAGGTACAGATCCCTCAACCCTGGGCTCATCATAGAGGCAGAGATCCCTCAACCCTGGGCTGTTCAGAGGGGCATAATTCCCTCAATCCTGGGCTCTTCATAGAGGCAGAGATCCCTTAACCCTGGGCTCGTCATACAGGCAGAGATCCCTCAATCCTGGGCTCATAATAGAGGCAGAGATACCTCAACCCTGGGCTCATCAGAGAGGCAAAGATCCCTCAAAACAGGGCTCTTCGTGGAAGCAGAGATCCCTCAACCCTGGGCTCTTCATAGAGGCAGAGATCCCTCAACCCTGGGCTCATCATAGAGGCAGGGATCCCTCAACCCTGGGATCTTCGTAGAGGCAGAGATCCCTCAACCCTGGGCTCTTCACAGAGGCAAAATCCCTCGACCCTGGACTCTTCATAGAGGCGGAGATCCCTTAACCGTTGCCTCATCATAGAGGCAGAGAACCCTCAACCCTTGGCTCATCATAGAGGCAGAGATCCCTTCACCCTGGGCTCGTCATAGAGGCAGAGATCCCTCAACCCTGAGCTCATCATAGAGGCAGAGCTCCCTCAACCCTAGGCTCGTCTTAGAGGTAGAGATCCCTTAAACCTTGGCTCATCATAGAGGCAGAGATCCCTCAACTGTGGGTTCATCATAGAGGAGGAGATCTCTCAAACAAATGCTCTTCATAGAGGCAGAAAACCCTCAACCCTGGGCTCATAATAGAGGCATGATCCCTCAACCATGGGCTCATCATAGAGGCAGAGAACCCTCAACTCTGGGCTTATCATAGAGGCAGAGATCCCTTCACCCTGGGCTCGTAATAGTGGCAGAGATCCCTCAACCCAGGGCTCATCATAGAGGCAGAGCTCCCTCAACCCCGGGCACTTCATAGGGGCAGAGATCCCTCAACCCTGGGCTCGTCATAGAGGTAGACATCCCTCAACCCTGGGTTCATTATAGAGGCAGAGATCCATCAAACCTGGGCTCTTCATAGAGGCACAGATCTCTCAACTCTGGGCTCATCATAGAGGTGGAGATCCCTCAACCCAGGGCTCATCATAGAGTCAGAGATCCCTCAACCCTGCGCTTGTCGAAGAGGCAGAGATCCTTCAACCCTGGGCTCTTCATAGAAGCAGAGATCCCTCAACCCTGCGCTTGTTGTAGAGGCAGAGATCCCTCAACCCTGGGATCTGCAAAGAGGCAGAGATCCCTCCACCCTGGGCTTGTCATAGAGGTAGAGATCCCTCAACCCTGGGCAACCCTGGGCTCATCATAGAGGCAGAGATCTCTCAACCCTGGGCTCTTCATAGAGGCGGAGATCCCTCAGCCCTGGGCACTACATGGAGGCAGAGATCCCTAAACCCTGGGCTCTTCAAAGAGGCGGAGATCCCTCAACCCTGGGCTCTTCATAGAAGCAGACATCCCTCAAACCTGGGCTCTTCATAGAGGCAGAGATCCCTCAACTGTGGGCTCATCATAGAGGAGGAGATCTCTCAAACAAATGCTCTTCATAGAGGCAGAAAACCCTCAACCCTGGGCTCATAATAGAGGCAGAGATCCCTCAACCGTGGGCTCATCCTAGAAGTAGAGATCCCTCAACCCTGGTTTCATCATAGAGGCAGAGATCTAATAACCCTGGACTCATCACAGAGGTGGAGATCCCTCAACCCTGGGCTCTTCATAGAGGCTGAGATCCCTCACCCCCGGGCTCATCATAGAGGCAGACAGCCCTCAACCCTGAACTCATCATAGAGGCAGAGACCCCTCAACCCTGCACTTGTTGTAGAGGCAGAGATCCCTCAACCCTGGGCTCATCATAGAGGTGAAGATCTCTCAACCCTGGTCTCTTCATAGGTGCAGAGATCCCTCAAACCTGGGCTCTTCATAGAGGCAGAAATCCCTTGATTCTGGGCTCTTCATAGAGGCAGAGATCCCTCAACCCTGGAATCATCATTGAGGCAGAGGTCCTTCAATCCTGGGCTCATCATAGAGGCAGAGATCTCTTAACCCTGGACTCATCACAGAGGCGGAGATCCCTCAACCCTGGGCTCTTCATAGAGGCTGAGATCCCTCACCCCCGGGCTCATCATAGAGGCAGAGATCCCTCAGCCCTGGACTCGTCGTAGAGGTAGAGATCCCTCAACCCTGGGCTCATTATAGAGGCAGAGATCCCTCAACCCTGGACACTTCATAGAGGCAGAGATCCCTCAAACCTGGGCTCTTCGTAGATGCAGAGATCCCTCAACACTGAGCTCATCTTAAGTGTAGAGATCCCTCAATCCTGGGCTCGTCATAGAGGTACAGATCCCTCAACCCTGGGCTCATCATAGAGGCAGAGATCCCTCAACCCTGGGCTGTTCATAGGGGCATAATTCCATCAATCCTGGGCTCTTCATAGAGGCAGAGATCCTTGAACCCTGGGCTCGTCATACAGGCAGAGATCCCTCAATCCTGGGCTCATCATAGAGGCAGAGATACCTCAACCCTGGGCTCATCAGAGAGGCAAAGATCCCTCAAAACGGGGCTCTTCATGGAGGCAGAGATCCCTCAACCCTGGGCTCTTCATAGAGGCAGAGATCCCTCAACCCTGGGCTCATCATAGAGGCAGGGATCCCTCAACCCTGGGATCTTCACAGAGGCAAAATCCCTCGACCCTGGACTCTTCATAGAGGGGGAGATCCCTCAACCGTTGCCTCATCATAGAGGCAGAGAACCCTCAACCCTTGGCTCATCATAGAGGCAGAGATCCCTTCACCCTGGGCTCGTCATAGAGGCAGAGATCCCTCAACCCTGAGCTCATCATAGAGGCAGAGCTCCCTCAACCCTAGGCTCGTCTTAGAGGTAGAGATCCCTTAAACCTTGGCTCATCATAGAGGCAGAGATCCCTCAACTGTGGGCTCATCATAGAGGAGATCTCTCAAACAAATGCTCTTCATAGAGGCAGAAAACCCTCAACCCTGGGCTCATAATAGAGGCATGATCCCTCAACCATGGGCCCATCATAGAGGCAGAGAACCCTCAACTCTGGGCTCACAATAGAGGCAGAGATTTCTTCACCCTGGGCTCGTAATAGTGGCAGAGATCCCTCAACCCAGGGCTCATCATAGAGGCAGAGCTCTGTCAACCCCGGGCACTTCATAGGGGCAGAGATCCCTCAACCCTGGGCTCGTCATAGAGGTAGACATCCCTCAACCCTGGGTTCATTATAGAGGCAGAGATCCATCATACCTGGGCTCTTCATAGAGGCAGAGATCTCTCAACCCTGGGCTCATCATAGAGGTGGAGATCCCTCAACCCAGGGCTCATCATAGAGTCAGAGATCCCTCAACCCTGCGCTTGTCGAAGAGGCAGAGATCCTTCAACCCTGGGCTCTTCATAGAAGCAGAGATCCCTCAACCCTGCGCTTGTTGTAGAGGCAGAGATCCCTCAACCCTGGGCTTGTCATAGAGGTAGAGATCCCTCAACCCTGGGCAACCCTGGGCTCATCATAGAGGCAGAGATCTCTCAACCCTGGGCTCATCATAGAGGCAGAGATCCCACCACCCTGGGCTCATCATAGAGGTGGAGATCCCTCAACCCTGGGCTCTTCATAGGTGCAGAGATCCCTCAACCCTGGGCTCTTCATTGAGGCAGAAATCCCTTGATTCTGGGATCTTCATAGAGGCAGAGATCCCTCAACCCTGGAATCATCATTGAGGCAGAGGTCCTTCAATCCTGGGCTCATCATAGAGGCAGAGATCTCTTAACCCTGGACTCATCACAGAGGCGGAGATCCCTCAACCCTGGGCTCTTCATAGAGGCTGAGATCCCTCACCCCAGGCTCATCATAGAGGCAGAGTTCCCTCAGCCCTGGACTCGTCGTAGAGGTAGAGATCCCTCAACCCTGGGCTCATTATAGAGGCAGAGATCCCTCAACCCTGGACACTTCATAGAGGCAGAGATCCCTCAAACCTGGGCTCTTCGTAGATGCAGAGATCCCTCAACACTGAACTCATCTTAAGTGTAGAGATCCCTCAATCCTGGGCTCGTCATAGAGGTACAGATCCCTCAACCCTGGGCTCATCATAGAGGCAGAGATCCCTCAACCCTGGGCTGTTCAGAGGGGCATAATTCCCTCAATCCTGGGCTCTTCATAGAGGCAGAGATCCCTTAACCCTGGGCTCGTCATACAGGCAGAGATCCCTCAATCCTGGGCTCATAATAGAGGCAGAGATACCTCAACCCTGGGCTCATCAGAGAGGCAAAGATCCCTCAAAACAGGGCTCTTCGTGGAAGCAGAGATCCCTCAACCCTGGGCTCTTCATAGAGGCAGAGATCCCTCAACCCTGGGCTCATCATAGAGGCAGGGATCCCTCAACCCTGGGATCTTCGTAGAGGCAGAGATCCCTCAACCCTGGGCTCTTCACAGAGGCAAAATCCCTCGACCCTGGACTCTTCATAGAGGCGGAGATCCCTTAACCGTTGCCTCATCATAGAGGCAGAGAACCCTCAACCCTTGGCTCATCATAGAGGCAGAGATCCCTTCACCCTGGGCTCGTCATAGAGGCAGAGATCCCTCAACCCTGAGCTCATCATAGAGGCAGAGCTCCCTCAACCCTAGGCTCGTCTTAGAGGTAGAGATCCCTTAAACCTTGGCTCATCATAGAGGCAGAGATCCCTCAACTGTGGGTTCATCATAGAGGAGGAGATCTCTCAAACAAATGCTCTTCATAGAGGCAGAAAACCCTCAACCCTGGGCTCATAATAGAGGCATGATCCCTCAACCATGGGCTCATCATAGAGGCAGAGAACCCTCAACTCTGGGCTTATCATAGAGGCAGAGATCCCTTCACCCTGGGCTCGTAATAGTGGCAGAGATCCCTCAACCCAGGGCTCATCATAGAGGCAGAGCTCCCTCAACCCCGGGCACTTCATAGGGGCAGAGATCCCTCAACCCTGGGCTCGTCATAGAGGTAGACATCCCTCAACCCTGGGTTCATTATAGAGGCAGAGATCCATCAAACCTGGGCTCTTCATAGAGGCACAGATCTCTCAACTCTGGGCTCATCATAGAGGTGGAGATCCCTCAACCCAGGGCTCATCATAGAGTCAGAGATCCCTCAACCCTGCGCTTGTCGAAGAGGCAGAGATCCTTCAACCCTGGGCTCTTCATAGAAGCAGAGATCCCTCAACCCTGCGCTTGTTGTAGAGGCAGAGATCCCTCAACCCTGGGATCTGCAAAGAGGCAGAGATCCCTCCACCCTGGGCTTGTCATAGAGGTAGAGATCCCTCAACCCTGGGCAACCCTGGGCTCATCATAGAGGCAGAGATCTCTCAACCCTGGGCTCTTCATAGAGGCGGAGATCCCTCAGCCCTGGGCACTACATGGAGGCAGAGATCCCTAAACCCTGGGCTCTTCAAAGAGGCGGAGATCCCTCAACCCTGGGCTCTTCATAGAAGCAGACATCCCTCAAACCTGGGCTCTTCATAGAGGCAGAGATCCCTCAACTGTGGGCTCATCATAGAGGAGGAGATCTCTCAAACAAATGCTCTTCATAGAGGCAGAAAACCCTCAACCCTGGGCTCATAATAGAGGCAGAGATCCCTCAACCGTGGGCTCATCCTAGAAGTAGAGATCCCTCAACCCTGGTTTCATCATAGAGGCAGAGATCTAATAACCCTGGACTCATCACAGAGGTGGAGATCCCTCAACCCTGGGCTCTTCATAGAGGCTGAGATCCCTCACCCCCGGGCTCATCATAGAGGCAGACAGCCCTCAACCCTGAACTCATCATAGAGGCAGAGACCCCTCAACCCTGCACTTGTTGTAGAGGCAGAGATCCCTCAACCCTGGGCTCATCATAGAGGTGAAGATCTCTCAACCCTGGTCTCTTCATAGGTGCAGAGATCCCTCAAACCTGGGCTCTTCATAGAGGCAGAAATCCCTTGATTCTGGGCTCTTCATAGAGGCAGAGATCCCTCAACCCTGGAATCATCATTGAGGCAGAGGTCCTTCAATCCTGGGCTCATCATAGAGGCAGAGATCTCTTAACCCTGGACTCATCACAGAGGCGGAGATCCCTCAACCCTGGGCTCTTCATAGAGGCTGAGATCCCTCACCCCCGGGCTCATCATAGAGGCAGAGATCCCTCAGCCCTGGACTCGTCGTAGAGGTAGAGATCCCTCAACCCTGGGCTCATTATAGAGGCAGAGATCCCTCAACCCTGGACACTTCATAGAGGCAGAGATCCCTCAAACCTGGGCTCTTCGTAGATGCAGAGATCCCTCAACACTGAGCTCATCTTAAGTGTAGAGATCCCTCAATCCTGGGCTCGTCATAGAGGTACAGATCCCTCAACCCTGGGCTCATCATAGAGGCAGAGATCCCTCAACCCTGGGCTGTTCATAGGGGCATAATTCCATCAATCCTGGGCTCTTCATAGAGGCAGAGATCCTTGAACCCTGGGCTCGTCATACAGGCAGAGATCCCTCAATCCTGGGCTCATCATAGAGGCAGAGATACCTCAACCCTGGGCTCATCAGAGAGGCAAAGATCCCTCAAAACGGGGCTCTTCATGGAGGCAGAGATCCCTCAACCCTGGGCTCTTCATAGAGGCAGAGATCCCTCAACCCTGGGCTCATCATAGAGGCAGGGATCCCTCAACCCTGGGATCTTCACAGAGGCAAAATCCCTCGACCCTGGACTCTTCATAGAGGCGGAGATCCCTCAACCGTTGCCTCATCATAGAGGCAGAGAACCCTCAACCCTTGGCTCATCATAGAGGCAGAGATCCCTTCACCCTGGGCTCGTCATAGAGGCAGAGATCCCTCAACCCTGAGCTCATCATAGAGGCAGAGCTCCCTCAACCCTAGGCTCGTCTTAGAGGTAGAGATCCCTTAAACCTTGGCTCATCATAGAGGCAGAGATCCCTCAACTGTGGGCTCATCATAGAGGAGATCTCTCAAACAAATGCTCTTCATAGAGGCAGAAAACCCTCAACCCTGGGCTCATAATAGAGGCATGATCCCTCAACCATGGGCCCATCATAGAGGCAGAGAACCCTCAACTCTGGGCTCACAATAGAGGCAGAGATTTCTTCACCCTGGGCTCGTAATAGTGGCAGAGATCCCTCAACCCAGGGCTCATCATAGAGGCAGAGCTCTGTCAACCCCGGGCACTTCATAGGGGCAGAGATCCCTCAACCCTGGGCTCGTCATAGAGGTAGACATCCCTCAACCCTGGGTTCATTATAGAGGCAGAGATCCATCATACCTGGGCTCTTCATAGAGGCAGAGATCTCTCAACCCTGGGCTCATCATAGAGGTGGAGATCCCTCAACCCAGGGCTCATCATAGAGTCAGAGATCCCTCAACCCTGCGCTTGTCGAAGAGGCAGAGATCCTTCAACCCTGGGCTCTTCATAGAAGCAGAGATCCCTCAACCCTGCGCTTGTTGTAGAGGCAGAGATCCCTCAACCCTGGGCTTGTCATAGAGGTAGAGATCCCTCAACCCTGGGCAACCCTGGGCTCATCATAGAGGCAGAGATCTCTCAACCCTGGGCTCTTCATAGAGGTGGAGATCCCTCAGCCCTGGGCACTACATGGAGGCAGAGATCCCTAAATCCTGGGCTCTTCAAAGAGGCGGCGATCCCTCAACCCTGGGCTCTTCATAGAAGCAGAGATCCCTCAAACCTGGGCTCTTCATAGAGGCAGAGATCCCTCAATTGTGGGCTCATCATAGAGGAGGAGATCTCTCAAACAAATGCTCTTCATAGAGGCAGAAAACCCTCAACCCCGGGGTCAATATAAAGGCAGAGATCCCTCAACCCTGGGCTCTACATAGAGGCAGAGATCCCTCAACCCTGGGCTCTTCGTAGATGCAGAGATCCCTCAACACTGAGCTCATCTTAAGTGTAGAGATCCCTCAATCCTGGGCTCGTCATAGAGGTACAGATCCCTCAACCCTGGGCTCATCATAGAGGCAGAGATCCCTCAACCCTTGGCTCATCATAGAGGCAGAGATCCCTTCACCCTGGGCTCGTCATAGAGGCAGAGATCCCTCAACCCTGAGCTCATCATAGAGGCAGAGCTCCCTCAACCCTAGGCTCGTCTTAGAGGTAGAGATCCCTTAAACCTTGGCTCATCATAGAGGCAGAGATCCCTCAACTGTGGGCTCATCATAGAGGAGGAGATCTCTCAAACAAATGCTCTTCATAGAGGCAGAAAACCCTCAACCCTGGGCTCATAATAGAGGCATGATCCCTCAACCATGGGCTCATCATAGAGGCAGAGAACCCTCAACTCTGGGCTCATCATAGAGGCAGAGATCCCTTCACCCTGGGCTCGTAATAGTGGCAGAGATCCCTCAACCCAGGTCTCATCATAGAGGCAGAGCTCCGTCAACCCCGGGCACTTCATAGGGGCAGAGATCCCTCAACCCTGAGCTCGTCATAGAGGTAGACATCCCTCAACCCTGGGTTCATTATAGAGGCAGAGATCCATCAAACCTGGGCTCTTCATAGAGGCAGAGATCTCTCAACCCTGGGCTCATCATAGAGGTGGAGATCCCTCAACCCAGGGCTCATCATAGAGTCAGAGATCCCTCAACCCTGCGCTTGTCGAAGAGGCAGAGATCCTTCAACCCTGGGCTCTTCATAGAAGCAGAGATCCCTCAACCCTGCGCTTGTTGTAGAGGCAGAGATCCCTCAACCCTGGGATCTGCAAAGAGGCAGAGATCCCTCCACCCTGGGCTTGTCATAGAGGTAGAGATCCCTCAATACTGGGCAACCCTGGGCTCATCATAGAGGCAGAGATCTCTCAACCCTGGGCTATTCATAGAGGCGGAGATACCTCAGCCCTGGGCACTACATGGAGGCAGAGATCCCTAAATCCTGGGCTCTTCAAAGAGGCGGAGATCCCTCAACCCTGGGCTCTTCATAGAAGCAGAGATCCCTCAAACCTGGGCTCTTCATAGAGGCAGAGATCCCTCAATTGTGGGCTCATCATAGAGGAGGAGATCTCTCAAACAAATGCTCTTCATAGAGGCAGAAAACCCTCAACCCTGGGCTCATAATAGAGGCAGAGATCCCTCAACCGTGGGCTCATCCTAGAGGTAGAGATCCCGCAACCCTGGTATCATCATAGAGGCGAAGAACCCTCAACCCCGGGGTCATTATAAAGGCAGAGATCCCTCAACCCTGGGCTCTACATAGAGGCAGAGATCCCTCAACCCTGGGCTCATCGTAGAGGCAGAGATCCCTCAACCCTGCACTTGTTGTAGCGGCAGAGATCCCTCAACCCTGGGCTCATCATAGAGGCAGAGATCCCACCACCCTGGGCTCATCATAGAGGTGGAGATCCCTCAACCCTGGGCTCTTCATAGGTGCAGAGATCCCTCAACCCTGGGCTCTTCATTGAGGCAGAAATCCCTTGATTCTGGGATCTTCATAGAGGCAGAGATCCCTCAACCCTGGAATCATCCTTGAGGCAGAGGTCCTTCAATCCTGGGTTCATCATAGAGGCAGAGATCTCTTAACCCTGGACTCATCACAGAGGCGGAGATCCCTCAACCCTGGGCTCTTCATAGAGGCTGAGATCCCTCACCCCGGGCTCATCATAGAGGCAGAGTTCCCTCAGCCCTGGACTCGTCGTAGAGGTAGAGATCCCTCAACCCTGGGCTCATTATAGAGGCAGAGATCCCTCATCCCTGGACACTTCATAGAGGCAGAGATCCCTCAAACCTGGGCTCTTCGTAGATGCAGAGATCCCTCAACACTGAGCTCATCTTAAGTGTAGAGATCCCTCAATCCTGGGCTCGTCATAGAGGTACAGATCCCTCAACCCTGGGCTCATCATAGAGGCAGAGATCCCTCAACCCTGGGCTGTTCAGAGGGGCATAATTCCCTCAATCCTGGGCTCTTCATAGAGGCAGAGATCCCTTAACCCTGGGCTCGTCATACAGGCAGAGATCCCTCAATCCTGGGCTCATCATAGAGGCAGAGATACCTCAACCCTGGGCTCATCAGAGAGGCAAAGATCCCTCAAAACGGGGCTCTTCATGGAGGCAGAGATCCCTCAACCCTGGGCTCTTCATAGAGGCAGAGATCCCTCAACCCTGGGCTCATCATAGAGGCAGGGATCCCTCAACCCTGGGATCTTCATAGAGGTAGAGATCCCTCAACCCTGGGCTCTTCACAGAGGCAAAATCCCTCGACCCTGGACTCTTCATAGAGGCGGAGATCCCTTAACCGTTGCCTCATCATAGAGGCAGAGAACCCTCAACCCTTGGCTCATCATAGAGGCAGAGATCCCTTCACCCTGGGCTCGTCATAGAGGCAGAGATCCCTCAACCCTGAGCTCATCATAGAGGCAGAGCTCCCTCATCCCTAGGCTCGTCTTAGAGGTAGAGATCCCTTAAACCTTGGCTCATCATAGAGGCAGAGATCCCTCAACTGTGGGCTCATCATAGAGGAGGAGATCTCTCAAACAAATGCTCTTCATAGAGGCAGAAAACCCTCAACCCTGGGCTCATAATAGAGGCATGATCCCTCAACCATGGGCTCATCATAGAGGCAGAGAACCCTCAACTCTGGGCTTATCATAGAGGCAGAGATCCCTTCACCCTGGGCTCGTAATAGTGGCAGAGATCCCTCAACCCAGGGCTCATCATAGAGGCAGAGCTCCCTCAACCCCGGGCACTTCATAGGGGCAGAGATCCCTCAACCCTGGGCTCGTCATAGAGGTAGACATCCCTCAACCCTGGGTTCATTATAGAGGCAGAGATCCATCAAACCTGGGCTCTTCATAGAGGCAGAGATCTCTCAACCCTGGGCTCATCATAGAGGTGGAGATCCCTCAACCCAGGGCTCATCATAGAGTCAGAGATCCCTCAACCCTGCGCTTGTCGAAGAGGCAGAGATCCTTCAACCCTGGGCTCTTCATAGAAGCAGAGATCCCTCAACCCTGCACTTGTTGTAGAGGCAGAGATCCCTCAACCCTGGGCTTGACATAGAGGTAGAGATCCCTCAACCCTGGGCAACCCTGGGCTCATCATAGAGGCAGAGATCTCTCAACCCTGGGCTCTTCATAGAGGCGGAGATCCCTCAGCCCTGGGCACTACATGGAGGCAGAGATCCCTAAACCCTGGGCTCTTCAAAGAGGCGGAGATCCCTCAACCCTGGGCTCTTCATAGAAGCAGAGATCCCTCAAACCTGGGCTCTTCATAGAGGCAGAGATCCCTCAACTGTGGGCTCATCATAGAGGAGGAGATCTCTCAAACAAATGCTCTTCATAGAGGCAGAAAACCCTCAACCCTGGGCTCATAATAGAGGCAGAGTTCCCTCAACCGTGGGCTCATCCTAGAGGTAGAGATCCCTCAACCCTGGTTTCATCATTGAGGCGAAGATCCTCAACCCCGGGGTCATTTTAAAGGCAGAGATCCCTCAACCCTGGGCACTACATGGAGGCAGATATCCCTCAACCCTGGGCTCATCGTAGAGGCAGAGACCCCTCAACCCTGCACTTGTTGTAGCGGCAGAGATCCCACAACCCTGGGCTCATCATAGAGGCAGAGATCCCACCACCCTGGGCTCATCATAGAGGTGGAGATACCTCAACCCTGGGCTCGTCATAGGTGCAGAGATCTCTCAACCCTAGGCTCTTCATAGAGGCAGAAAACCCTTGATTCTAGGTTCTTCATAGAGGCAGAGATCCCTCAACCCTGGAATCATCATTGAGGCAGAGATCCTTCAATCCTGGGCTCATCATAGAGGCAGAGATCCCTTAACCCTGGACTCATCATAGAGGCAGAGATCCCACAACCCTGGGCTCTACATAGAGGCAGACATTCCTCAACCCTGAGCTCATCATAGAGGGCAAGATCCCTCCACTCTGGGCTCATCATAGATGCAGAGATCTCTCAACCCTAGGCACTTCATAGAGGCAGAGATCCCTCAACCATGGGCTCATTATAGAGGCAGAGATCCCTCAACCCTGGGCTCTTCATAGAGGCAGAGATCCCTCAACCCTGGGCTTGTCATAGAGGCAGAGATCCCTCAACCCTGGGCTCTACATAGAGGCAGACATCCCTCAACCCTGAACTCATCATAGAGGCAGAGACCCCTCAACCCTGCACTTGTTGTAGAGGCAGAGATCCCTCAACCCTGGGCTCATCATAGAGGCAGAGATCCCACCACCCTGGTCTCATCATAGAGGTGAAGATCTCTCAACCCTGGGCTCTTCATATGTGCAGAGATCCCTCAACCCTGGACTCTTCATAGAGGCAGAAATCTCTTGATTCTGGGCTCTTCATAGAGGCAGAGATCCCTCAACCCTGGAATCATCATTGAGGCAGAGGTCCTTCAATCCTGGGCTCATCATAGAGGCAGAGATCTCTTAACCCTGGACTCATCATAGAGACGGAGATCCCTCAACCCTGGGCTCTTCATAGAGGCCGAGATCCCTCACCCCCGGGCTCATCATAGATACAGAGATCCCTCAGCCCTGAACTCGTCGTAGAGGTAGAGATCCCTCAACCCTGGGCTCATTATAGAGGCAGAGATCCCTCAACCCTGGACACTTCATAGAGGCAGAGATCCCTCAAACCTGGGCTCTTCGTAGATGCAGAGATCCCTCAACACTGAGCTCATCTTAAGGGTAGAGATCCCTCAACCCTGAGCTCATCATAGAGGCAGAGATCCCTCAACCCTGGGCTGTTCATAGGGACATAATTCCCTCAACCTTGGGCTCTTCATAGAGGCAGAGATCCCTTAACCCTGGGCTCGTCATAGAGGCAGAGATCCCTCAATCCTGGGATCATCATAGAGGCAGAGATACCTCAACCCTGGGCTCATCAGAGAGGCAAAGATCCCTCAAAATGGGGCTCTTCATGCAGGCAGAGATTCCTCAGCCCTGGGCTCTTCATAGAGGCAGAGATCCCTCAACCCTGGGCTCATCATAGAGGCAGGGATTCCTCAACCCTGGGATCTTCGTAGAGGCAGAGATCCCTAAACCCTGGGCTCTTCACAGAGGCAAAATCCCTTGACCCTGGACTCTTCATAGAGGCAGCGATCCCTCAACTTCAGGCTCATCATAGAGGCAGAGATCCATCAACACTGGGCTCATCATAGAGGCAGAGATCCCTCAACCGTGAGCTCATCATAGAGGCAGAGAAGCCTTAAATCTGGGCTCATCATAGAGGCAGAGATCCCTTCACCCTGGGCTCGTCATTGAGGCAGAGATCCCTCAACCGTGGGCCCATCATAGAGGCAGATTTCCCTCAATCCTGGGAACTTCATAGGGGCAGAGATCCCTCAACCCTGGGCTTGTCATAGAGGTAGAGATCCCTCAACCCTGGGTTCATTATAGAGGCAGAGATCCCTCAAACCTGGGCTTTTCATAGAGGCGGAGATCCCTCAACCGTTGCCTCATCATAGAGGCAGAGAACCCTCAACCCTTGGCTCATCATAGAGGCAGAGATCCCTCAACACTGGAATCATCATTGAGGCAGAGATCCTTCAATCCTGGGCTCATCATAGAGGCAGAGATCCCTTAACCCTGGACTCATCATAGCGGCAGAGATCCCTCAACCCTGGGCTCTACATAGAGGCAGACATTCCTCAACCCTGAGCTCATCATAGAGGGCAAGATCCCTCCACTCTGGGCTCATCATAGATGCAGAGATCCCTCAACCCTGGGCACTTCATAGAGGCAGAGATCCCTCAACCCTGGGCTCTTCATAGAGGCAGAGATCCCTCAACCCTGGGCTCTACATAGAGGCAGACATCCCTCAACCCTGAACTCATCATAGAGGCAGAGACCCCTCAACCCTGCACTTGTTGTAGAGGCAGAGATCCCTCAACCCTGGTCTCATCATAGAGGTGAAGATCTCTCAACCCTGGGCTCTTCATAGGTGCAGAGATCCCTCAACCCTGGACTCTTCATAGAGGCAGAAATCCCTTGATTCTGGGCTCTTCATAGAGGCAGAGATCCCTCAACCCTGAAATCATCATTGAGGCAGAGGTACTTCAATCCTGGGCTCATCATAGAGTCAGAGATCTCTTATCCCTGGACTCATCATAGAGGCGGAGATCCCTCAACCCTGGGCTCTTCATAGAGGCCGAGATCCCTCACCCCCGGGGCTCATCATAGAGGCAGAGATCCCTCAGCCCTGGACTTGTCGTAGAGGTAGAGATCCCTCAACCCTGGGCTCATTATAGAGGCAGAGATCCCTCAACCCTGGACACTTCATAGAGGCAGAGATCCCTCAAACCTGGGCTCTTCGTAGATGCAGAGATCCCTCAACACTGAGCTAATCTTAAGGGTAGAGATCCCTCAATCCTGGGCTCGTCATAGAGGTACAGATCCCTCAACCATGGGCTCATCATAGAGGCAGAGATCCCCCAACCCTGGGCTGTTCATAGGGGCATAATTCCCTTAACCCTGGGCTCGTCATAGAGGCAGAGATTCCTCAATCCTGGGCTCATCATAGAGGCAGAGATACCTCAACCCTGGGCTCATCAGAGAGGCAAAGATCCCTCAAAACGGGGCTCTTCATGGAGGCAGCGATCCCTCAACCCTGGGCTCTTCAGTGGAGGCAGAGATCCCTCAACCCTGGGCTCATCATAGAGGCAGGGATTCCTCAACCCTATGATCGTTATAGAGGCAGAGATCCCTCAACCGTGGGCTCATCATAGAGGCAGAGAACCCTTAAATCTGGGCTCATCATAGAGGCAGAGATCCCTTCACCCTGGGCTCGTCATTGAGGCAGAGATCCCTCAACCGTGGGCCCATCATAGAGGCAGATTTCCCTCAATCCTGGGAACTTCATAGGGGCAGAGATCCCTCAACCCTGGGCTCGTCATAGAGGTAGAGATCCCTCAACCCTGGGTTCATTATAGAGGCAGAGATCCCTCAAACCTGGGCTCTTCATAGAGGCAGAGATCCCTCAACCCTGGGCTCATCATAGAGGCAGAGAACCCTCAACCCTGGGCTTTTCATAGAGGCGGTTATCCCTCAACCGTTGCCTCATCATAGAGGCAGAGAACCCTCAACCCTCTGCTCATCATGGAGGCAGAGATCCTTACACCCTGGTCTCACCATAGAGGCAGAGATCCTTCAACCCTGAGCTCATCATAGAGGCAGAGCTCCCTCAACCCTAGGCTTGTCGTAGAAGTAGAGATCCCTTAACCCTTGGCTCATCATAAAGGCAGAGATCCCTCAACTGTGGGCTCATCATAGAGGAGGAGATCTCTCAAACAAATGCTCTTCATAGAGGCAGAAAACCCTCAATCCTGGGCTCATAATAGAGGCACGATCCCTCAACCATGGGCACTTCATAGAGGCAGAGATCCCTCAACCCTGGGCTCTTCATAGAGGCAGAGATCCCTCAACCCTGGGCTCTACATAGAGGCAGACATCCCTCAACCCTGAACTCATCATAGAGGCAGAGACCCCTCAAGCCTGCACTTGTTGTAGAGGCAGAGATCCCTCAACCCTGGTCTCATCATAGAGGTAAAGATCTCTCAACCCTGGGCTCTTCATAGGTGCAGAGATCCCTCAACCCTGGACTCTTCATAGAGGCAGAAATCCCTTGATTCTGGGCTCTTCATAGAGGCAGAGATCCCTCAACCCTGAAATCATCATTGAGGCAGAGGTCCTTCAATCCTGGGCTCATCATAGAGGCAGAGATCTCTTAACCCTGGACTCATCATAGAGGCGGAGATCCTTCAACCCTGGGCTCTTCATAGAGGCCGAGATCCCTCACCCCCGGGGCTCATCATAGAGGCAGAGATCCCTCAACCCTGGGCTCATTATAGAGGCAGAGATCCCTCAACCCTGGACACTTCATAGAGGCAGAGATCCCTCAAACCTGGGCTCTTCGTAGATGCAGAGATCCCTCAACACTGAGCTAATCTTAAGGGTAGAGATCCCTCCATCCTGGGCTCGTCATAGAGGTACAGATCCCTCAACCATGGGCTCATCATAGAGGCAGAGATCCCTCAACCCTGGGCTGTTCATAGGGGCATAATTCCCTTAACCCTGGGCTCGTCATAGAGGCAGAGATCCCTCAATCCTGGGCTCATCATAGAGGCAGAGATACCTCAACCCTGGGCTCATCAGAGAGGCAAAGATCCCTCAAAACGGGGCTCTTCATGGAGGCAGCGATCCCTCAATCCTGGGCTCTTCAGTGGAGGCAGAGATCCCTCAACCCTGGGCTCATCATAGAGGCAGGGATCCCTCAACCCTATGATCGTCATAGAGGCAGAGATCCCTCAACCGTGGGCTCATCATAGAGGCAGAGAACCCTTAAATCTGGGCTCATCATAGAGGCAGAGATCCCTTCACCCTGGGCTCGTCATTGAGGCAGAGATCCCTCAACCGTGGGCCCATCATAGAGGCAGATTTCCCTCAATCCTGGGAACTTCATAGGGGCAGAGATCCCTCAACCCTGGGCTCGTCATAGAGGTAGAGATCCCTCAACCCTGGGTTCATTATAGAGGCAGAGATCCCTCAAACCTGGGCTCTTCATAGAGGCAGAGATCCCTCAACCCTGGGCTCATCATAGAGGCAGAGAACCCTCAACCCTGGGCTTTTCATAGAGGCGGTTATCCCTCAACCGTTGCCTCATCATAGAGGCAGACAATTCTCAACCCTCTGCTCATCATGGAGGCAGAGATCCTTACACCCTGGGCTCACCATAGAGGCAGAGATCCTTCAACCCTGAGCTCATCATAGAGGCAGAGCTCCCTCAACCCTAGGCTTGTCATAGAGGTAGAGATCGCTTAACCCTTGGCTCATCATAAAGGCAGAGATCCCTCAACTGTGGGCTCATCATAGAGGAGGAGATCTCTCAAACAAATGCTCTTCATAGAGGCAGAAAACCCTCAATCCTGGGCTCATAATAGAGGCACGATCCCTCAACCATGGGCTCATCATAGAGGCAGAGAACCCTCAACTCTGGGCTCATCATAGAGGCAGAGATCCCTTCACCCTGGGCTCGACATAGAGGCAGAGATCCCTCAACCCAGGGCTCATCATAGAGGCATAACTCCCTCAAACCTGGGAACTTCATAGGTGCAGAGATCCCTCAACCCTGGGCTCGTCATAGAGGTAGACATCCCTCAACCCTGGGTTCATTATAGAGGCAGAGATCCATCAAACCTGGGCTCTTCATAGAGGCAGAGATCCCTCAACCCTGGGCTCATCATAGAGATGGAGATCCCTCAACCCGGGGCTCATCATAGAGTCAGAGATCCCTCAACCCTGCGCTTGTCGAAGAGGCAGAGATCCTTCAACCCTGGGCTCATCATAGAAGCAGAGATCCCTCAAACCTGCGCTTGTTGTAGAGGCAGAGATCCCTCAAGCCTGGGCTCTTCAAAGAGGCAGTGATCCCTCCACCCTGGGCTTGTCGAAGAGGCATAGCTCCCTAAACCTGGGAACTTCATAGGTGCAGAGATCCCTCAACCCTGGGCTCGTCATAGAGGTAGACATCCCTCAACCCTGGGTTCATTATAGAGGCAGAGATCCATCAAACCTGGGCTCTTCATAGAGGCAGAGATCTCTCAACCCTGGGCTCTTCATAGAGGAGGAGATCTCTCAAACAAATGCTCTTCATAGAGGCAGAAAACCCTCAACCCTGGGCTCATAATACAGGCAGAGATCCCTCAACCATGGGCTCATCATAGAGGCAGAGATCCCTCCACCCTGTGCTCTTCATGGAGGCAGCGTACCCTCAGCTTTGTACTCTTCATAGAAGTGGAGATCCCTCAACCCTGAGCTTATCATAGAGGTAGAGATCCCTCAACCGTGGGCTCATCATAGAGGCAGAGATCCCTCAACCCTGGGCTCTTCATAGAGGCAGGGATCCCTCAACTCCAGGCTCATCATAGAGGCAGAGATTCATCAACACTGAGCTCATCATAGAGGCAGAGATCCCTTAACCCTGTGCTCTTCCTGGAGGCAGAGATCCCTCAACCCTGAGATCTTCATAGAAGCAGAGATCCCTCAAACCTGGGCTCTTTGTAGAGGCAGAAATCCTTCAACCCTGGGCTCTTCATAGAGGCAAAGATCCCTCAGCCCTGGGCTCATCATTGAGGCAGAGATCCTCAACCGTGGGCTCATCATAGAGGCAGAGATCATTCAACTCCAGGCTCATCATAGAGGCTGAGCTCCCTCAACCCTGGGCTCTTCCTTGAGGCAGAGGACCCTTGATCCTGGACTTATCATAAAGGCAGAGATCCCTCAACCCTGGGATCTTCATAGAGGCAGAGATCCCTCAACCCTGGGCTCATCATAGAGGCAGAGATCCCTCAACCGTGGGCTCATCATAGAGGCAGAGAACCCTTAAATCTGGGCTCATCATAGAGGCAGAGATCCCTTCACCCTGGGCTCGTCATTGAGGCAGAGATCCCTCAACCGTTGGCCCATCATAGAGGTAGAGATCCCTCAACCCTGGGTTCATTATAGAGGCAGAGATCCCTCAACCCTGGGCTTTTCATAGAGGTGGAGATCCCTCAACCATTGCCTCATCATAGAGGCAGAGAACCCTCAACCCTTGGCTCATCATAGAGGCAGAGATCCTTTCACCCTGGGCTCACCATAGAGGCAGAGATCCTTCAACGCTGAGCTCATCATAGAGGCAGAGCTCCCTCAACCCTAGGCTTGTCATAGAGGTAGAGATCCCTTAACCCTTGGCTCATGATAAAGGCAGAGATCCCTCAACTGTGGGCTCATCATAGAGGAGGAGATCTCTCAAACAAATGCTCTTCATAGAGGCAGAAAACAGTCAATCCTGGGCTCATAATAGAGGCACGATCCCTCAACCATGGGCTCATCATAGAGGCAGAGAACCCTCAACTCTGGGCTCATCATAGAGGCAGAGATCCCTTCACCCTGGGCTCGACATAGAGGCAGAGATCCCTCAACCCAGGGCTCATCATAGAGGCATAGCTCCCTCAAACCTGGGAACTTCATAGGTGCAGAGATCCCTCAACCCTGGGCTCGTCATAGAGGTAGACATCCCTCAACCCTGGGTTCATTATAGAGGCAGAGATCCATCAAACCTGGGCTCTTCATAGAGGCAGAGATCCCTCAACCCTGGGCTCATCATAGAGATGGAGATCCCTCAACCCAGGGCTCATCATAGAGTCAGAGATCCCTCAACCCTGCGCTTGTCGAAGAGGCAGAGATCCTTCAACTCTGGGCTCATCATAGAAGCAGAGATCCCTCAAACCTGCACTTGTTGTAGAGGCAGAGATCCCTCAAGCCTGGGCTCTTCAAAGAGGCAGTGATCCCTCCACCCTGGGCTTGTCGAAGAGGCATAGCTCCCTAAACCTGGGAACTTCATAGGTGCAGAGATCCCTCAACCCTGGGCTCGTCATAGAGGTAGACATCCCTCAACCCTGTGTTCATTATAAAGGCAGAGATCCATCAAACCTGGGCTCTTCATAGAGGCAGAGATCTCTCAACCCTGGGCTCTTCATAGAGGAGGAGATCTCTCAAACAAATGCTCTTCATAGAGGCAGAAAACCCTCAACCCTGGGCTCATAATACAGGCAGAGATCCCTCAACCATGGGCTCATCATAGAGGCAGAGATCCCTCCACCCTGTGCTCTTCCTGGAGGCAGCGTACCCTCAGCTTTGTACTCTTCATAGAAGTGGAGATCCCTCAACCCTGAGCTTATCATAGAGGTAGAGATCCCTCAACCCTGGGCTCATCATAGAGGCAGAGATCCCTCAACCCTGGGCTCTTCATAGAGGCAGGGATGCCTCAACTCCAGGCTCATCATAGAGGCAGAGATTCATCAACACTGAGCTCATCATAGAGGCAGAGATCCCTTAACCCTGTGCTCTTCCTGGAGGCAGAGATCCCTCAACCCTGGGATCTTCATAGAGGCAGAGATCCCTCAAACCTGGGCTCTTTGTAGAGGCAGAAATCCTTCAACCCTGGGCTCTTCATAGAGGCAAAGATCCCTCAGCCCTGGGCTCATCATTGAGGCAGAGATCCTCAACTGTGGGCTCATCATAGAGGCAGAGATCATTCAACTCCAGGCTCATCATAGAGGCTGAACTCCCTCAACCCTGGGCTATTCCTGGAGGCAGAGGACCCTTGATCCTGGACTTGTCATAAAGGCAGAGATCCCTCAACCCTGGGCTCGACATAGAGGCAGAGATCCCTCAACCCAAGGCTCATCATAGAGGCATAGCTCCCTCAAACCTGGGAACTTCATAGGTGCAGAGATCCCTCAACCCTGGGCTCGTCATAGAGGTAGACATCCCTCAACCCTGGGTTCATTATAGAGGCAGAGATCCATCAAACCTGGGCTCTTCATAGAGGCAGAGATCCCTCAACCCTGGGCTCATCATAGAGATGGAGATCCCTCAACCCGGGGCTCATCATAGAGTCAGAGATCCCTCAACCCTGCGCTTGTCGAAGAGGCAGAGATCCTTCAACCCTGGGCTCATCATAGAAGCAGAGATCCCTCAAACCTGCGCTTGTTGTAGAGGCAGAGATCCCTCAAGCCTGGGCTCTTCAAAGAGGCAGTGATCCCTCCACCCTGGGCTTGTCGAAGAGGCATAGCTCCCTAAACCTGGGAACTTCATAGGTGCAGAGATCCCTCAACCCTGGGCTCGTCATAGAGGTAGACATCCCTCAACCCTGGGTTCATTATAGAGGCAGAGATCCATCAAACCTGGGCTCTTCATAGAGGCAGAGATCTCTCAACCCTGGGCTCTTCATAGAGGAGGAGATCTCTCAAACAAATGCTCTTCATAGAGGCAGAAAACCCTCAACCCTGGGCTCATAATACAGGCAGAGATCCCTCAACTATGGGCTCATCATAGAGGCAGAGATCCCTCCACCCTGTGCTCTTCCTGGAGGCAGCGTACCCTCAGCTTTGTACTCTTTATAGAAGTGGAGATCCCTCAACCCTGAGCTTATCATAGAGGTAGAGATCCCTCAACCCTGGGCTCATCATAGAGGCAGAGATCCCTCAACCCTGGGCTCTTCATAGAGGCAGGGATCCCTCAACTCCAGGCTCATCATAGAGGCAGAGATTCATCAACACTGAGCTCATCATAGAGGCAGAGATCCCTTAACCCTGTGCTCTTCCTGGAGGCAGAGATCCCTCAACCCTGGGATCTTCATAGAAGCAGAGATCCCTCAAACCTGGGCTCTTTGTAGAGGCAGAAATCCTTCAACCCTGGGCTCTTCATAGAGGCAAAGATCCCTCAGCCCTGGGCTCATCATTGAGGCAGAGATCCTCAACCGTGGGCTCATCATAGAGGCAGAGATCATTCAACTCCAGGCTCATCATAGAGGCTGAGCTCCCTCAACCCTTGCTCTTCCTTGAGGCAGAGGACCCTTGATCCTGGACTTATCATAAAGGCAGAGATCCCTCAACCCTGGGATCTTCATAGAGGCAGAGATCCCTCAACCCTGGGCTCATCATAGAGGCAGAGATCCCTCAACCGTGGGCTCATCATAGAGGCAGAGAACCCTTAAATCTGGGCTCATCATAGAGGCAGAGATCCCTTCACCCTGGGCTCGTCATTGAGGCAAAGATCCCTCAACCGTGGGCCCATCATAGAGGTAGAGATCCCTCAACCCTGGGTTCATTATAGAGGCAGAGATCCCTCAACCCTGGGCTTTTCATAGAGGTGGAGATCCCTCAACCATTGCCTCATCATAGAGGCAGAGAACCCTCAACCCTTGGCTCATCATAGAAGCAGAGATCCTTTCACCCTGGGCTCACCATAGAGGCAGAGATCCTTCAACGCTGAGCTCATCATAGAGGCAGAGCTCCCTCAACCCTAGGCTTGTCATAGAGGTAGAGATCCCTTAACCCTTGGCTCATCATAAAGGCAGAGATCCCTCAACTGTGGGCTCATCATAGAGGAGGAGATCTCTCAAACAAATGCTCTTCATAGAGGCAGAAAACTCTCAATCCTGGGCTCATAATAGAGGCACGATCCCTCAACCATGGGCTCATCATAGAGGCAGAGAACCCTCAACTCTGGGCTCATCATAGAGGCAGAGATCCCTTCACCCTGGGCTCGACATAGAGGCAGAGATCCCTCAACCCAGGGCTCATCATAGAGGCATAGCTCCCTCAAACCTGGGAACTTCATAGGTGCAGAGATCCCTCAACCCTGGGCTCGTCATAGAGGTAGACATCCCTCAACCCTGGGTTCATTATAGAGGCAGAGATCCATCAAACCTGGGCTCTTCATAGAGGCAGAGATCCCTCAACCCTGGGCTCATCATAGAGATGGAGATCCCTCAACCCAGGGCTCATTATAGAGTCAGAGATCCCTCAACCCTGCGCTTGTCGAAGACGCAGAGATCCTTCAACCCTGGGCTCATCATAGAAGCAGAGATCCCTCAAACCTGCGCTTGTTGTAGAGGCAGAGATCCCTCAAGCCTGGGCTCTTCAAAGAGGCAGTGATCCCTCCACCCTGGGCTTGTCGAAGAGGCATAGCTCCCTAAACCTGGGAACTTCATAGGTGCAGAGATCCCTCAACCCTGGGCTCGTCATAGAGGTAGACATCCCTCAACCCTGGGTTCATTATAGAGGCAGAGATCCATCAAACCTGGGCTCTTCATAGAGGCAGAGATCTCTCAACCCTGGGCTCTTCATAGAGGAGGAGATCTCTCAAACAAATGCTCTTCATAGAGGCAGAAAACCCTCAACCCTGGGCTCATAATACAGGCAGAGATCCCTCAACCATGGGCTCATCATAGAGGCAGAGATCCCTCCACCCTGTGCTCTTCCTGGAGGCAGCGTACCCTCAGCTTTGTACTCTTCATAGAAGTGGAGATCCCTCAACCCTGAGCTTATCATAGAGGTAGAGATCCCTCAACCCTGGGCTCATCATAGAGGCAGAGATCCCTCAACCCTGGGCTCTTCATAGAGGCAGGGATCCCTCAACTCCAGGCTCATCATAGAGGCAGAGATTCATCAACAATGAGCTCATCATAGAGGCAGAGATCCCTTAACCCTGTGCTCTTCCTGGAGGCAGAGATCCCTCAACCCTGGGATCTTCATAGAGGCAGAGATCCCTCAAACCTGGGCTCTTTGTAGAGGCAGAAATCCTTCAACCCTGGGCTCTTCATAGAGGCAAAGATCCCTCAGCCCTGGGCTCATCATTGAGGCAGAGATCCTCAACTGTGGGCTCATCATAGAGGCAGAGATCATTCAACTCCAGGCTCATCATAGAGGCTGAACTCCCTCAACCCTGGGCTATTCCTGGAGGCAGAGGACCCTTGATCCTGGACTTATCATAAAGGCAGAGATCCCTCAACCCTGGGATCTTCATAGAGGCCGAGATCCCTCAACCCTGGGCTCATCATAGAGGTAGAGATCCCACAAACCTGGGCTCTTCGTAGAGGCAGAAATCCTTCAACCCTTGGCTCATTATAGAGGCAGAGATCCCTCAACCCTGGGCTCTTCATAGAGGCAGAGATCCCTCAAACCTGGGCTCTTCATAGATGCAGAGATCCCTCAACCCTGGGCTCTTCATAGTGGTGGAGATCCCTCAACCCTGGGCTCTTCATAGAGGCAGAGATCCCTCCACCCTGGGCTTGTCATAGAGGCGGAGATCCCTCAACCCTGGGCTCCTCATAGAGGTGGAGATCCTTCAACCCTGGGCTCTTCATAGAGGCAGATATCCCTCAACTCTGGGCTCATCATAGAGGAGGATATCTTTAAAACAAATGCTCTTCATAGAGACAGAAAACCCTCAATCCTGGGCTCATAATAGAGGCTGAGATCCCTCAACCGTGAGCTCATCATAGAGGCAGAGAACCCTCAACTCTGGGCTCATCATAGAGGCAGAGATCCCTTCACACTGGGCTCATCATAGAGGCAGAGATCCATCAACCCTGGGCACTTCATAGAGGTGGAGATCCCTCAACCCTGGGCTCATTATAGAGTCAGAGATCCTTCAACCCTGGGCTCATCATAGAGGCAGAGATCCCTCAACCATGGGCTCTTCATAGAGGAAGAGATCCCTCAACCATGGGCTCATCATAGAGGCAGAGATCCCTCAACCCTGGGCTCATCAGAGGAAGAGATCCCTCAACCCTGGACTCTTCACAGAGGCAGAGATCCCTCAACTCCAGGCTCATCATAGAGGCAGAGATCCATCAACACTGGGCTCATCATAGAGGCAGAGATCCCTCAACCCTGGGCTCTTCATAGAGGCAGAGATCCCTCAACCGTGGGCTTATCAGTGAGGCAGAGAACCCTTAAATCTGGGCTCATCATAGAGGCAGAGATCCCTTCACCCTGGGTTCGTCATATAGGCAGAGATCCCTCAACCCTGGGCTCATCATAGAGGCGGATTTCCCGCAATCCTGGGAACTTCATAGGGGCAGAGATCCCTCAACCCTGGGCTCATCATAGAGGTAGAGATCCCTCAACCCTGGGTTCATTATAGAGGCAGAGATCCCTCAACTCCGGGCTCATCATAGAGGCAGAGATCCATCAACACTGGGCTCATCATAGAGGCAGAGATCCCTCAACCCTGGGCTCTTCATAGAGGCAGAGATCCCTCAACCGTGGACTTATCAGTGAAGCGGAGAACCCTTAAATCTGGGCTCATCATAGAGGCAGAGATCCCTTCACCCTGGGTTCGTCATATAGGCAGAGATCCCTCAACCCTGGGCTCATCATAGAGGCGGATTTCCCGCAATCCTGGGAACTTCATAGGGGCAGAGATCCTTCAACCCTGGGCTCATCATAGAGGTAGAGATCCCTCAACCCTGGGTTCATTATAGAGGCAGAGATCCCTCAAACCTGGGCTCTTAATAGAGGCAGAGATCCCTCAACCCTGGGCTCATCATAGAGGCAGAGATCATTCAACTCCAGGCTCATCATAGAGGCTGAGCTCCCTCAACCCTGGGCTCTTCCTTGAGGCAGAGGACCCTTGATCCTGGACTTATCATAAAGGCAGAGATCCCTCAACCCTGGGATCTTCATAGAGGCAGAGATCCCTCAACCCTGGGCTCATCATAGAGGCAGAGATCCCTCAACCGTGGGCTCATCATAGAGGCAGAGAACCCTTAAATCTGGGCTCATCATAGAGGCAGAGATCCCTTCACCCTGGGCTCGTCATTGAGGCAGAGATCCCTCAACCGTTGGCCCATCATAGAGGTAGAGATCCCTCAACCCTGGGTTCATTATAGAGGCAGAGATCCCTCAACCCTGGGCTTTTCATAGAGGTGGAGATCCCTCAACCATTGCCTCATCATAGAGGCAGAGAACCCTCAACCCTTGGCTCTTCATAGAGGCAGAGATCCTTTCACCCTGGGCTCACCATAGAGGCAGAGATCCTTCAACGCTGAGCTCATCATAGAGGCAGAGCTCCCTCAACCCTAGGCTTGTCATAGAGGTAGAGATCCCTTAACCCTTGGCTCATGATAAAGGCAGAGATCCCTCAACTGTGGGCTCATCATAGAGGAGGAGATCTCTCAAACAAATGCTCTTCATAGAGGCAGAAAACTCTCAATCCTGGGCTCATAATAGAGGCACGATCCCTCAACCATGGGCTCATCATAGAGGCAGAGAACCCTCAACTCTGGGCTCATCATAGAGGCAGAGATCCCTTCACCCTGGGCTCGACATAGAGGCAGAGATCCCTCAACCCAGGGCTCATCATAGAGGCATAGCTCCCTCAAACCTGGGAACTTCATAGGTGCAGAGATCCCTCAACCCTGGGCTCGTCATAGAGGTAGACATCCCTCAACCCTGGGTTCATTATAGAGGCAGAGATCCATCAAACCTGGGCTCTTCATAGAGGCAGAGATCCCTCAACCCTGGGCTCATCATAGAGATGGAGATCCCTCAACCCAGGGCTCATCATAGAGTCAGAGATCCCTCAACCCTGCGCTTGTCGAAGAGGCAGAGATCCTTCAACTCTGGGCTCATCATAGAAGCAGAGATCCCTCAAACCTGCACTTGTTGTAGAGGCAGAGATCCCTCAAGCCTGGGCTCTTCAAAGAGGCAGTGATCCCTCCACCCTGGGCTTGTCGAAGAGGCATAGCTCCCTAAACCTGGGAACTTCATAGGTGCAGAGATCCCTCAACCCTGGGCTCGTCATAGAGGTAGACATCCCTCAACCCTGTGTTCATTATAAAGGCAGAGATCCATCAAACCTGGGCTCTTCATAGAGGCAGAGATCTCTCAACCCTGGGATCTTCATAGAGGAGGAGATCTCTCAAACAAATGCTCTTCATAGAGGCAGAAAACCCTCAACCCTGGGCTCATAATACAGGCAGAGATCCCTCAACCATGGGCTCATCATAGAGGCAGAGATCCCTCCACCCTGTGCTCTTCCTGGAGGCAGCGTACCCTCAGCTTTGTACTCTTCATAGAAGTGGAGATCCCTCAACCCTGAGCTTATCATAGAGGTAGAGATCCCTCAACCCTGGGCTCATCATAGAGGCAGAGATCCCTCAACCCTGGGCTCTTCATAGAGGCAGGGATGCCTCAACTCCAGGCTCATCATAGAGGCAGAGATTCATCAACACTGAGCTCATCATAGAGGCAGAGATCCCTTAACCCTGTGCTCTTCCTGGAGGCAGAGATCCCTCAACCCTGGGATCTTCATAGAGGCAGAGATCCCTCAAACCTGGGCTCTTTGTAGAGGCAGAAATCCTTCAACCCTGGGCTCTTCATAGAGGCAAAGATCCCTCAGCCCTGGGCTCATCATTGAGGCAGAGATCCTCAACTGTGGGCTCATCATAGAGGCAGAGATCATTCAACTCCAGGCTCATCATAGAGGCTGAACTCCCTCAACCCTGGGCTATTCCTGGAGGCAGAGGACCCTTGATCCTGGACTTGTCATAAAGGCAGAGATCCCTCAACCCTGGGCTCGACATAGAGGCAGAGATCCCTCAACCCAAGGCTCATCATAGAGGCATAGCTCCCTCAAACCTGGGAACTTCATAGGTGCAGAGATCCCTCAACCCTGGGCTCGTCATAGAGGTAGACATCCCTCAACCCTGGGTTCATTATAGAGGCAGAGATCCATCAAACCTGGGCTCTTCATAGAGGCAGAGATCCCTCAACCCTGGGCTCATCATAGAGATGGAGATCCCTCAACCCGGGGCTCATCATAGAGTCAGAGATCCCTCAACCCTGCGCTTGTCGAAGAGGCAGAGATCCTTCAACCCTGGGCTCATCATAGAAGCAGAGATCCCTCAAACCTGCGCTTGTTGTAGAGGCAGAGATCCCTCAAGCCTGGGCTCTTCAAAGAGGCAGTGATCCCTCCACCCTGGGCTTGTCGAAGAGGCATAGCTCCCTAAACCTGGGAACTTCATAGGTGCAGAGATCCCTCAACCCTGGGCTCGTCATAGAGGTAGACATCCCTCAACCCTGGGTTCATTATAGAGGCAGAGATCCATCAAACCTGGGCTCTTCATAGAGGCAGAGATCTCTCAACCCTGGGCTCTTCATAGAGGAGGAGATCTCTCAAACAAATGCTCTTCATAGAGGCAGAAAACCCTCAACCCTGGGCTCATAATACAGGCAGAGATCCCTCAACTATGGGCTCATCATAGAGGCAGAGATCCCTCCACCCTGTGCTCTTCCTGGAGGCAGCGTACCCTCAGCTTTGTACTCTTTATAGAAGTGGAGATCCCTCAACCCTGAGCTTATCATAGAGGTAGAGATCCCTCAACCCTGGGCTCATCATAGAGGCAGAGATCCCTCAACCCTGGGCTCTTCATAGAGGCAGGGATCCCTCAACTCCAGGCTCATCATAGAGGCAGAGATTCATCAACACTGAGCTCATCATAGAGGCAGAGATCCCTTAACCCTGTGCTCTTCCTGGAGGCAGAGATCCCTCAACCCTGGGATCTTCATAGAAGCAGAGATCCCTCAAACCTGGGCTCTTTGTAGAGGCAGAAATCCTTCAACCCTGGGCTCTTCATAGAGGCAAAGATCCCTCAGCCCTGGGCTCATCATTGAGGCAGAGATCCTCAACCGTGGGCTCATCATAGAGGCAGAGATCATTCAACTCCAGGCTCATCATAGAGGCTGAGCTCCCTCAATCCTGTGCTCTTCCTTGAGGCAGAGGACCCTTGATCCTGGACTTATCATAAAGGCAGAGATCCCTCAACCCTGGGATCTTCATAGAGGCAGAGATCCCTCAACCCTGGGCTCATCATAGAGGCAGAGATCCCTCAACCGTGGGCTCATCATAGAGGCAGAGAACCCTTAAATCTGGGCTCATCATAGAGGCAGAGATCCCTTCACCCTGGGCTCGTCATTGAGGCAAAGATCCCTCAACCGTGGGCCCATCATAGAGGTAGAGATCCCTCAACCCTGGGTTCATTATAGAGGCAGAGATCCCTCAACCCTGGGCTTTTCATAGAGGTGGAGATCCCTCAACCATTGCCTCATCATAGAGGCAGAGAACCCTCAACCCTTGGCTCATCATAGAAGCAGAGATCCTTTCACCCTGGGCTCACCATAGAGGCAGAGATCCTTCAACGCTGAGCTCATCATAGAGGCAGAGCTCCCTCAACCCTAGGCTTGTCATAGAGGTAGAGATCCCTTAACCCTTGGCTCATCATAAAGGCAGAGATCCCTCAACTGTGGGCTCATCATAGAGGAGGAGATCTCTCAAACAAATGCTCTTCATAGAGGCAGAAAACTCTCAATCCTGGGCTCATAATAGAGGCACGATCCCTCAACCATGGGCTCATCATAGAGGCAGAGAACCCTCAACTCTGGGCTCATCATAGAGGCAGAGATCCCTTCACCCTGGGCTCGACATAGAGGCAGAGATCCCTCAACCCAGGGCTCATCATAGAGGCATAGCTCCCTCAAACCTGGGAACTTCATAGGTGCAGAGATCCCTCAACCCTGGGCTCGTCATAGAGGTAGACATCCCTCAACCCTGGGTTCATTATAGAGGCAGAGATCCATCAAACCTGGGCTCTTCATAGAGGCAGAGATCCCTCAACCCTGGGCTCATCATAGAGATGGAGATCCCTCAACCCAGGGCTCATTATAGAGTCAGAGATCCCTCAACCCTGCGCTTGTCGAAGACGCAGAGATCCTTCAACCCTGGGCTCATCATAGAAGCAGAGATCCCTCAAACCTGCGCTTGTTGTAGAGGCAGAGATCCCTCAAGCCTGGGCTCTTCAAAGAGGCAGTGATCCCTCCACCCTGGGCTTGTCGAAGAGGCATAGCTCCCTAAACCTGGGAACTTCATAGGTGCAGAGATCCCTCAACCCTGGGCTCGTCATAGAGGTAGACATCCCTCAACCCTGGGTTCATTATAGAGGCAGAGATCCATCAAACCTGGGCTCTTCATAGAGGCAGAGATCTCTCAACCCTGGGCTCTTCATAGAGGAGGAGATCTCTCAAACAAATGCTCTTCATAGAGGCAGAAAACCCTCAACCCTGGGCTCATAATACAGGCAGAGATCCCTCAACCATGGGCTCATCATAGAGGCAGAGATCCCTCCACCCTGTGCTCTTCCTGGAGGCAGCGTACCCTCAGCTTTGTACTCTTCATAGAAGTGGAGATCCCTCAACCCTGAGCTTATCATAGAGGTAGAGATCCCTCAACCCTGGGCTCATCATAGAGGCAGAGATCCCTCAACCCTGGGCTCTTCATAGAGGCAGGGATCCCTCAACTCCAGGCTCATCATAGAGGCAGAGATTCATCAACAATGAGCTCATCGTAGAGGCAGAGATCCCTTAACCCTGTGCTCTTCCTGGAGGCAGAGATCCCTCAACCCTGGGATCTTCATAGAGGCAGAGATCCCTCAAACCTGGGCTCTTTGTAGAGGCAGAAATCCTTCAACCCTGGGCTCTTCATAGAGGCAAAGATCCCTCAGCCCTGGGCTCATCATTGAGGCAGAGATCCTCAACTGTGGGCTCATCATAGAGGCAGAGATCATTCAACTCCAGGCTCATCATAGAGGCTGAACTCCCTCAACCCTGGGCTATTCCTGGAGGCAGAGGACCCTTGATCCTGGACTTATCATAAAGGCAGAGATCCCTCAACCCTGGGATCTTCATAGAGGCAGAGATCCCTCAACCCTGGGCTCATCATAGAGGTAGAGATCCCACAAACCTGGGCTCTTCGTAGAGGCAGAAATCCTTCAACCCTTGGCTCATTATAGAGGCAGAGATCCCTCAACCCTGGGCTCTTCATAGAGGCAGAGATCCCTCAAACCTGGGCTCTTCATAGATGCAGAGATCCCTCAACCCTGGGCTCTTCATAGTGGTGGAGATCCCTCAACCCTGGGCTCTTCATAGAGGCAGAGATCCCTCCACCCTGGGCTTCTCATAGAGGCGGAGATCCCTCAACCCTGGGCTCCTCATAGAGGTGGAGATCCTTCAACCCTGGGCTCTTCATAGAGGCAGATATCCCTCAACTCTGGGCTCATCATAGAGGAGGATATCTTTAAAACAAATGCTCTTCATAGAGACAGAAAACCCTCAATCCTGGGCTCATAATAGAGGCTGAGATCCCTCAACCGTGAGCTCATCATAGAGGCAGAGAACCCTCAACTCTGGGCTCATCATAGAGGCAGAGATCCCTTCACACTGGGCTCATCATAGAGGCAGAGATCCATCAACCCTGGGCACTTCATAGAGGTGGAGATCCCTCAACCCTGGGCTCATTATAGAGTCAGAGATCCTTCAACCCTGGGCTCATCATAGAGGCAGAGATCCCTCAACCATGGGCTCTTCATAGAGGAAGAGATCCCTCAACCATGGGCTCATCATAGAGGCAGAGATCCCTCAACCCTGGGCTCATCAGAGGAAGAGATCCCTCAACCCTGGACTCTTCACAGAGGCAGAGATCCCTCAACTCCAGGCTCATCATAGAGGCAGAGATCCATCAACACTGGGCTCATCATAGAGGCAGAGATCCCTCAACCCTGGGCTCTTCATAGAGGCAGAGATCCCTCAACCGTGGGCTTATCAGTGAGGCAGAGAACCCTTAAATCTGGGCTCATCATAGAGGCAGAGATCCCTTCACCCTGGGTTCGTCATATAGGCAGAGATCCCTCAACCCTGGGCTCATCATAGAGGCGGATTTCCCGCAATCCTGGGAACTTCATAGGGGCAGAGATCCCTCAACCCTGGGCTCATCATAGAGGTAGAGATCCCTCAACCCTGGGTTCATTATAGAGGCAGAGATCCCTCAACTCCGGGCTCATCATAGAGGCAGAGATCCATCAACACTGGGCTCATCATAGAGGCAGAGATCCCTCAACCGTGGACTTATCAGTGAAGCAGAGAACCCTTAAATCTGGGCTCATCATAGAGGCAGAGATCCCTTCACCCTGGGTTCGTCATATAGGCAGAGATCCCTCAACCCTGGGCTCATCATAGAGGCGGATTTCCCGCAATCCTGGGAACTTCATAGGGGCAGAGATCCTTCAACCCTGGGCTCATCATAGAGGTAGAGATCCCTCAACCCTGGGTTCATTATAGAGGCAGAGATCCCTCAAACCTGGGCTCTTAATAGAGGCAGAGATCCCTCAACCCTGGGCTCATCATAGAGGCAGAGAACCCTCAACCCTGGGCTTTTCATAGAGGCAGAGATCCCTCAAGCGTTGCATCATCATAGAGGCAGAGAACCCTCAACCCTTGGCTCATCATAGAGGCAGAGATCCCTTCACCCTGGGCTCGTCATAGAGGCAGAGATCCCTCAACCCTGAGCTCATCATAGAGGCAGAGCTCCCTCAACCCTAGGCTCGTCTTAGAGGTAGAGATCCCTTAAACCTTGGCTCATCATAGAGGCAGAGATCCCTCAACTCTGGGCTCATCATAGAGGAGGAGATCTCTCAAACAAATGCTCTTCATAGAGGCAGAAAACCCTCAACCTTGGGCTCATAATAGAGGCATGATCCCTCAACCATGGTCTCATCATAGAGGCAGAGAACCCTCAACTCTGGGCTCATCATAGAGGCAGAGATCCCTTCACCCTAGGGTCATCATAGTGGCAGAGATCCCTCAACCCAGGGCTCATCATAGAGGCAGAGCTCCCTCAACCCCTGGAACTTCATAGGGGCAGAGATCCCTCAACCCTGGGCTCGTCATAGAGGTAGACATCCCTCAACCCTGGGTTCATTATAGAGGCAGAGATCCATCAAACCTGGGCTCTTCATAGAGGCAGAGATCCCTCAACCCTGGGCTCATCATAGAGGTGGAGATCCCTCAACCCAGGGCTCATCATAGAGTCATAGATCCCTCAACCCTGCGCTTGTCGAAGAGGCAGAGATCCTTCAACCCTGGGCTCTTCATAGAAGCAGAGATCCCTCAACCCTGCGCTTGTTGTAGAGGCAGATATCCCTCAACCCTGGGATCTGCAAAGAGGAAGAGATCCCTCCACCCTGGGCTTGTCATAGAGGTAGAGATCCCTCAACCCTGGGCAACCCTGGGCTCATCATAGAGGCAGAGATCTCTCAACCCTGGGCTCTTCATAGAGGCGGAGATCCCTCAGCCCTGGGCACTACATGGAGGCAGAGATCCCTAAACCCTGGGCTCTTCAAAGAGGTGGAGATCCCTCAACCCTGGGCTCTTCATAGAAGCAGAGATCCCTCAAACCTGGGCTCTTCATAGAGATAGAGATCCCTCAACTGTGGGCTCATCATAGAGGAGGAGATCTCTCAAACAATGCTCTTCATAGAGGCAGAAAACCCTCAACCCTGGGCTCATAATAAAGGCAGAGATCCCTCAACCGTGGGCTCATCATAGAGGTAGAGATCCCTCAACCCTGGTATCATCATAGAGGCGAAGATCCCTCAACCCCGGGGTCATCATAAAGGCAGAGATCCCTCAACCCAGGGCTCATCATAGAGGAGGAGATCTCTCAAACAAATGCTCTTCATAGAGGCAGAGATCCCACCACCCTGGGCTTGTCATAGAGGCGGAGATCCCTCCACCCTGGGCTCCTCTTAGAGGTGGAGATCCCTCAACCCTGGGTTCATTATAGAGGCAGAGATCCCTCAAACCTGGGCTCTTCATAGAGACAGATAAGCCTCAACCCTGGGCTCATCATAGAGGCAGAGATCCCTCAACCCTGGGTTCATCATCGAGGCAGAGATCCCTCAACCCCGGGGTCATCATAAAGGCAGAGTTCCTTCATCCCTGGGCTCATTATAGAGACAGAGATACCTCAACCGTGGGCTCTTCATAGAGGCGGATATCCCTCAACCCTGGACTCATAATAGAGGCTGAGATCCCTCAATCCTGGTATCATCATAGAGGCGAAGATCCCTCAACTCTGGGCTCATCATAGATGCAGAGATCCCTCAACTCTGGGCACGTCGTAGAGGCAGAGATCCCTCAACCCTGGGCTCATTATAGAGGCCGAGTAACCTCAAACCAGGGCACTTAATAGAGGCAGAGATCCCTCAACCCTGGGCTCTTCATAGAGGCAGGGATTCCTCAACTCCAGGCTCATCATAGAGGCAGAGATTCATCAACACTGAGCTCATCATAGAGGCAGAGATCCCTTAACCCTGTGCTCTTCATGGAGGCAGAGATCCCTCAACCCTGGGATCTTCATAGAGGCAGAGATCCCTCAAACCTGGGCTCTTTTTAGAGGCGGAAATCCCTCAACCCGGGGCTCATCATAGAGGAAAGCTCCCACAACCCTGGGCTCATTGTAGAGGTTGAGATTCCTCAACCCTTGGCTCATTATAGAGGCAGAGATCCCTCAACCCTGGGCTCTTCATAGAGGCAGAGATCCCTCAAACCTGGGCTCTTCATAGATGCAGAGATCCCTCAACCCTGGGCTCTTCATAGTGGTGGAGATCCCTCAACCCTGGGCTCTTCATAGAGGCAGAGATCCCTCCACCCTGGGATTGTCATAGAGGCGGAGATCCCTCAACCCTGGGCTCCTCATAGAGGTGGAGATCCTTCAACCCTGGGCTCTTCATAGAGGCAGATATCCCTCAACTCTGGGCTCATCATAGAGGAGGATATCTCTAAAACAAATGCTCTTCATAGAGACAGAAAACCCTCAATCCTGGGCTCATAATAGAGGCTGAGATCCCTCAACCATGGTCTCATCATAGAGGCAGAGAACCCTCAACTCTGGGCTCATCATAGAGGCAGAGATCCCTTCACCCTAGGCTCATCATAGTGGCAGAGATCCCTCAACCCAGGGCTCATCATAGAGGCAGAGCTCCCTCAACCCCTGGAACTTCATAGGGGCAGAGATCCCTCAACCCTGGGCTCGTCATAGAGGTAGACATCCCTCAACCCTGGGTTCATTATAGAGGCAGAGATCCATCAAACCTGGGCTCTTCATAGAGGCAGAGATCCCTCAACCCTGGGCTCATCATAGAGGTGGAGATCCCTCAACCAAGGGCTCATCATAGAGTCATAGATCCCTCAACCCTGCGCTTGTCGAAGAGGCAGAGATCCTTCAACCCTGGGCTCTTCATAGAAGCAGATATCCCTCAACCCTGCACTTGTTGTAGAGGCAGATATCCCTCAACCCTGGGATCTGCAAAGAGGCAGAGATCCCTCCACCCTGGGCTTGTCATAGAGGTAGAGATCCCTCAACCCTGGGCAACCCTGGGCTCATCATAGAGGCAGAGATCTCTCAACCCTGGGCTCTTCATAGAGGCGGAGATCCCTCAGCCCTGGGCACTACATGGAGGCAGAGATCCCTAAACCCTGGGCTCTTCAAAGAGGTGGAGATCCCTCAACCCTGGGCTCTTCATAGAAGCAGAGATCCCTCAAACCTGGGCTCTTCATAGAGATAGAGATCCCTCAACTGTGGGCTCATCATAGAGGAGGAGA
This sequence comes from Triturus cristatus, assembly GCF_964204655.1. Lineage (NCBI taxonomy): Eukaryota > Metazoa > Chordata > Amphibia > Caudata > Salamandridae > Triturus > Triturus cristatus. Next base: position 1,695,423,501 of record NC_140591.1, read on the forward strand.
TCTCTCAAACAATGCTCTTCATAGAGGCAGAAAACCCTCAACCCTGGGCTCATAATAAAGGCAGAGATCCCTCAACCGTGGGCTCATCATAGAGGTAGAGATCCCTCAACCCTGGTATCATCATAGAGGCGAAGATCCCTCAACCCCGGGGTCATCATAAAGGCAGAGATCCCTCAACCCAGGGCTCATCATAGAGGAGGAGATCTCTCAAACAAATGCTCTTCATAGAGGCAGAGATCCCACCACCCTGGGCTTGTCATAGAGGCGGAGATCCCTCCACCCTGGGCTCCTCTTAGAGGTGGAGATCCCTCAACCCTGGGTTCATTATAGAGGCAGAGATCCCTCAAACCTGGGCTCTTCATAGAGACAGATATCCCCCAACCCTGGGCTCATCATAGAGGCAGAGATCCCTCAACCCTGGGTTCATCATAGAGGCAGAGATCCCTCAACCCCGGGGTCATCATAAAGGCAGAGTTCCCTCATCCCTGGGCTCATTATAGAGACAGAGATACCTCAACCTTGGGCTCTTCATAGAGGCGGATATCCCTCAACCCTGGACTCATAATAGAGGCTGAGATCCCTCAATCCTGGTATCATCATAGAGGCGAAGATCCCTCAACTCTGGGCTCATCATAGATGCAGAGATCCCTCAACTCTGGGCACGTCGTAGAGGCAGAGATCCCTCAACCCTGGGCTCATTATAGAGGCCGAGTAACCTCAAACCAGGGCACTTAATAGAGGCAGAGATCCCTCAACCCTGGGCTCTTCATAGAGGCAGGGATCCCTCAACTCCAGGCTCATCATAGAGGCAGAGATTCATCAACAGTGAGCTCATCATAAAGGCAGAGATCCCTTAACCCTGTGCTCCTACTGGAGGCAGAGATCCCTCAACCCTGGGATCTTCATAGAGGCAGAGATCCCTCAAACCTGGGCTCTTTGTAGAGGCAGAAATCCTTCAACCCTGGGCTCTTCATAGAGGCAAAGATCCCTCAGCCCTGGGCTCATCATTGAGGCAGAGATCCTCAACTGTGGGCTCATCATAGAGGCAGAGATCATTCAACTCCAGGCTCATCATAGAGGCTGAACTCCCTCAACCCTGGGCTATTCCTGGAGGCAGAGGACCCTTGATCCTGGACTTATCATAAAGGCAGAGATCCCTCAACCCTGGGATCTTCATAGAGGCAGAGATCCCTCAACCCTGGGCTCATCATAGAGGTAGAGATCCCTCAAACCTGGGCTCTTCGTAGAGGCAGAAAATCTTCAACCCTGGGCTCTTCATAGAGGCAAAGATCCCTCAGCCCTGGGCTCATCAAAGAGGCGGAAATCCCTCAACCCGGGGCTCATCATAGAGGAAAGCTCCCACAACCCTGGGCTCATTGTAGAGGTTGAGATTCCTCAACCCTTGGCTCATTATAGAGGCAGAGATCCCTCAACCCTGGGCTCTTCATAGAGGCAGAGATCCCTCAAACCTGGGCTCTTCATAGATGCAGAGATCCCTCAACCCTGGGCTCTTCATAGTGGTGGAGATCCCTCAACCCTGGGCTCTTCATAGAGGCAGAGATCCCTCCACCCTGGGCTTGTCATAGAGGCGGAGATCCCTCAACCCTGGGCTCCTCATAGAGGTGGAGATCCTTCAACCCTGGGCTCTTCATAGAGGCAGATATCCCTCAACTCTGGGCTCATCATAGAGGAGGATATCTTTAAAACAAATGCTCTTCATAGAGACAGAAAACCCTCAATCCTGGGCTCATAATAGAGGCTGAGATCCCTCAACCGTGAGCTAATCATAGAGGCAGAGAACCCTCAACTCTGGGCTCATCATAGAGGCAGAGATCCCTTCACACTGGGCTCATCATAGAGGCAGAGATCCATCAACCCTGGGCACTTCATAGAGGTGGAGATCCCTCAACCCTGGGCTCATTATAGAGTCAGAGATCCTTCAACCCTGGGCTCATCATAGAGGCAGAGATCCCTCAACCATGGGCTCTTCATAGAGGAAGAGATCCCTCAACCATGGGCTCATCATAGAGGCAGAGATCCCTCAACCCTGGGCTCATCAGAGGAAGAGATCCCTCAACCCTGGACTCTTCACAGAGGCAGAGATCCCTCAACTCCAGGCTCATCATAGAGGCAGAGATCCATCAACACTGGGCTCATCATAGAGGCAGAGATCCCTCAACCCTGGGCTCTTCATAGAGGCAGAGATCCCTCAACCGTGGGCTTATCAGTGAGGCAGAGAACCCTTAAATCTGGGCTCATCATAGAGGCAGAGATCCCTTCACCCTGGGTTTGTCATATAGGCAGAGATCCCTCAACCCTGGGCTCATCATAGAGGCGGATTTCCCGCATTCCTGGGAACTTCATAGGGGCAGAGATCCCTCAACCCTGGGCTCATCATAGAGGTAGAGATCCCTCAACCCTGGGTTCATTATAGAGGCAGAGATCCCTCAACTCCGGGCTCATCATAGAGGCAGAGATCCATCAACACTGGGCTCATCATAGAGGCAGAGATCCCTCAACCCTGGGCTCTTCATAGAGGCAGAGATCCCTCAACCGTGGACTTATCAGTGAAGCAGAGAACCCTTAAATCTGGGCTCATCATAGAGGCAGAGATCCCTTCACACTGGGCTCATCATAGAGGCAGAGATCCATCAACCCTGGGCACTTCATAGAGGTGGAGATCCCTCAACCCTGGGCTCATTATAGAGTCAGAGATCCTTCAACCCTGGGCTCATCATAGAGGCAGAGATCCCTCAACCATGGGCTCTTCATAGAGGAAGAGATCCCTCAACCATGGGCTCATCATAGAGGCAGAGATCCCTCAACCCTGGGCTCATCAGAGGAAGAGATCCCTCAACCCTGGACTCTTCACAGAGGCAGAGATCCCTCAACTCCAGGCTCATCATAGAGGCAGAGATCCATCAACACTGGGCTCATCATTGAGGCAGAGATCCCTCAACCCTGGGCTCTTCATAGAGGCAGAGATCCCTCAACCGTGGGCTTATCAGTGAGGCAGAGAACCCTTAAATCTGGGCTCATCATAGAGGCAGAGATCCCTTCACCCTGGGTTTGTCATATAGGCAGAGATCCCTCAACCCTGGGCTCATCATAGAGGCGGATTTCCCGCATTCCTGGGAACTTCATAGGGGCAGAGATCCCTCAACCCTGGGCTCATCATAGAGGTAGAGATCCCTCAACCCTGGGTTCATTATAGAGGCAGAGATCCCTCAACTCCGGGCTCATCATAGAGGCAGAGATCCATCAACACTGGGCTCATCATAGAGGCAGAGATCCCTCAACCCTGGGCTCTTCATAGAGGCAGAGATCCCTCAACCGTGGACTTATCAGTGAAGCAGAGAACCCTTAAATCTGGGCTCATCATAGAGGCAGAGATCCCTTCACCCTGGGTTCGTCATATAGGCAGAGATCCCTCAACCCTGGGCTCATCATAGAGGCGGATTTCCCGCAATCCTGGGAACTTCATAGGGGCAGAGATCCTTCAACCCTGGGCTCATCATAGAGGTAGAGATCCCTCAACCCTGGGTTCATTATAGAGGCAGAGATCCCTCAAACCTGGGCTCTTAATAGAGGCAGAGATCCCTCAACCCTGGGCTCATCATAGACGCAGAGAACCCTCAACCCTGGGCTTTTCATAGAGGCTGAGATCCCTCAAGCGTTGCCTCATCATAGAGGCAGAGAACCCTCAACCCTTGGCTCATCATAGAGGCAGAGATCCCTTCACCCTGGGCTCGTCATAGAGGCAGAGATCCCTCAACCCTGAGCTCATCATAGAGGCAGAGCTCCCTCAACCCTAGGCTCGTCTTAGAGGTAGAGATCTCTTAAACCTTGGCTCATCATAGAGGCAGAGATCCCTCAACTCTGGGCTCATCATAGAGGAGGAGATCTCTCAAACAAATGCTCTTCATAGAGGCAGAAAACCCTCAACCTTGGGCTCATAACAGAGGCATGATCCCTCAACCATGGTCTCATCATAGAGGCAGAGAACCCTCAACTCTGGGCTCATCATAGAGGCAGAGATCCCTTCACCCTAGGCTCATCATAGTGGCAGAGATCCCTCAACCCAGGGCTCATCATAGAGGCAGAGCTCCCTCAACCCCTGGAACTTCATAGGGGCAGAGATCCCTCAACCCTGGGCTCGTCATAGAGGTAGACATCCCTCAACCCTGGGTTCATTATAGAGGCAGAGATCCATCAAACCTGGGCTCTTCATAGAGGCAGAGATCCCTCAACCCTGGGCTCATCATAGAGGTGGAGATCCCTCAACCCAGGGCTCATCATAGAGTCAGAGATCCCTCAACCCTGCGCTTGTCGAAGAGGCAGAGATCCTTCAACCCTGGGCTCTTCATAGAAGCAGAGATCCCTCAACCCTGCGCTTGTTGTAGAGGCAGATATCCCTCAACCCTGGGATCTGCAAAGAGGCAGAGATCCCTCCACCCTGGGCTTGTCATAGAGGTAGAGATCCCTCAACCCTGGGCAACCCTGGGCTCATCATAGAGGCAGAGATCTCTCAACCCTGGGCTCTTCATAGAGGCGGAGATCCCTCAGCCCTGGGCACTACATGGAGGCAGAGATCCCTAAACCCTGGGCTCTTCAAAGAGGTGGAGATCCCTCAACCCTGGGCTCTTCATAGAAGCAGAGATCCCTCAAACCTGGGCTCTTCATAGAGATAGAGATCCCTCAACTGTGGGCTCATCATAGAGGAGGAGACCTCTCAAACAATGCTCTTCATAGAGGCAGAAAACCCTCAACCCTGGGCTCATAATAAAGGCAGAGATCCCTCAACCGTGGGCTCATCATAGAGGTAGAGATCCCTCAACCCTGGTATCATCATAGAGGCGAAGATCCCTCAACCCCGGGGTCATCATAAAGGCAGAGATCCCTCAACCCAGGGCTCATCATAGAGGAGGAGATCTCTCAAACAAATGCTCTTCATAGAGGCAGAGATCCCACCACCCTGGGCTTGTCATAGAGGCGGAGATCCCTCCACCCTGGGCTCCTCTTAGAGGTGGAGATCCCTCAACCCTGGGTTCATTATAGAGGCAGAGATCCCTCAAACCTGGGCTCTTCATAGAGACAGATATCCCTCAACCCTGGGCTCATCATAGAGGCAGAGATCCCTCAACCCTGGGTTCATCATAGAGGCAGAGATCCCTCAACCCCGGGGTCATCATAAAGGCAGAGTTCCCTCATCCCTGGGCTCATTATAGAGACAGAGATACCTCAACCTTGGGCTCTTCATAGAGGCGGATATCCCTCAACCCTGGACTCATAATAGAGGCTGAGATCCCTCAATCCTGGTATCATCATAGAGGCGAAGATCCCTCAACTCTGGGCTCATCATAGATGCAGAGATCCCTCAACTCTGGGCACGTCGTAGAGGCAGAGATCCCTCAACCCTGGGCTCATTATAGAGGCAGAGTAACCTCAAACCAGGGCACTTAATAGAGGCAGAGATCCCTCAACCCTGGGCTCAATATAGAGGCAGAGATCCCTCAACCCTGGGGTCTTCATAGAGGTGGAGATCCCTCAACCCTGGGCTCATTATAGAGGCAGAGATCCCTCAACCCTGGGCTCTTTACATAGGCAAAATCCCTCGACCCTGGACTCTTCATAGATGCAGAGATCCCTCAACTCCAGGCTCATCATAGAGGCAGAGATCCATCAACACTGGGCTCTTCATAGAGGCAGAGATCCCTCAACCGTGGGCTCATCATAGAGGCAGAGAACCCTTAAATCTGGGCTCATCATAGAGGCAGAGATCCCTTCACCCTGGGTTCGTCATAGAGGCAGAGATCCCTCAACCCTGGGCTCATCATAGAGGCAGATTTCCCTCAATCCTGGGAACTTCATAGGGGCAGCGATCCCTCAACCCTGGGCTCATCATAGAGGTAGAGATCCCTCAACCCTGGGTTCATTATAGAGGCAGAGATCCCTCAAACCTGGGCTCTTCATAGAGGCAGAGATCCCTCAACCCTGGGCTCATCATAGAGGCAGAGAACCCTCAACCCTGGGCTTTTCATAGAGGTGGAGATCCCTCAACCGTTGCCTCATCATAGAGGCAGTGAACCCTCAACCCTTGGCTCATCATAGAGGCAGAGATCCCTTCACCCTGGGCTCATCATAGAGGCAGAGATCCCTCAACCCTGAGCTCATCATAGAGGTAGAACTCCCTCAACCCTAGGATCATCTTAGAGGTAGAGATCCCTTAAACCTTGGCTCATCATAGAGGCAGAGATCCCTCAACTGTGGGCTTATCATAGAGGAGGAGATCTCTCAAACAAATGCTCTTCATAGAGGCAGAAAACCCTCAACCCTGGGCTCATAATAGAGGCATGATACCTCAACCATGGGCTCATCATAGAGGCAGAGAACCCTCAACTCTGGGCTCATCATAGAGGCAGAGATCCCTTCACCCTGGGCTCGTCATAGTGGCAGAGCTCCCTCAACCCCGGGCATTTCATAGGGGCAGAGATCCCTCAACCCTGGGCTCGTCATAGAGGTAGACATCCCTCGGTTCATGATAGAGGCAGAGATCCATCAAGCCTGGGCTCTTCATAGAGGCAGAGATCCCACAACCCTGGGCTCATCATAGAGGTGGAGATCCCTCAACCCAGGGCTCATCATAGAGTCAGAGATCCCTCAACCCTGCGCTTGTCGAAGAGGCAGAGATCCTTCAACCCTGGGCTCTTCATAGAAGCAGAGATCCCTCAACCCTGCACTTGTTGTAGAGGCAGAGATCCCTCAACCCTGGGATCTGCAATGAGGCAGAGATCCCTCCACCCTGGGCTTGTCATGGAGGTAGAGATCCCTCTACCCTGGGCAACCCTGGGCTCATCATAGAGGCAGAGATCTCTCAACCCTGGGCTCTTCATGGAGGCGGAGATCCCTCAGCCCTGGGCACTACATGGAGGCAGAGATCCCTAAACCCTGGGCTCTTCAAAGAGGCGGAGATCCCTCAACCCTGGCTTCTTCATAGAAGCTGGAATCCCTCAAACCTGGGCTCTTCATAGAGGCAGAGATCCCTCAACTGTGGGCTCATCATAGAGGAGGAGATCTCTCAAACAAATGCTCTTCATAGAGGCAGAAAACCCTCAATCCTGGGCTCTTCATAGAGGCAGAGATCCCTCAACTGTGGGCTCATCATAGAGGAGGAGATCTCTCAAACAAATGCTCTTCATAGAAGCTGAGATCCCTCAACCCTGGGCACTTCATAGAGGCAGAAATCCCTCAATCCTGGGCTCATTATAGAGGCAGAGATCCCTCAACCCTGGGCTCTTCATAGAGGCAGAGATCCCTCAACCCTGGGCTTGTCATAGAGGCAGAGATCCCTCAACCCTGGGCTCTACATAGAGGCAGACATCCCTCAACCCTGAACTCATCATAGAGGCAGAGATCCCTCAACCCTGGGCTCATCATGGAGGCAGAGATCTCTTAACCCTGGACTCATCACAGAGGCGGAGATCCCTCAACCCTGGGCTCTTCATAGAGGCCGAGATCCCTCACCCCCGGGCTCATCATAGAGGCAGAGATCCCTCAGCCCTGGACTCGTCATAGAGGTAGAGATCCCTCAACCCTGGGATCATTATAGAGGCAGAGATCCCTCAACCCTAGACACTTCATAGAGGCAGAGATCCCTCAAACCTGGGCTCTTCGTAGATGCAGAGATCCCTCAACACTGAGCTCATCTTAAGCGTAGAGATCCCTCAATCCTGGGCTCATCATAGAGGTACAGACCCCTCAACCCTGGGCTCATCATAGAGGCAGAGATCCCTCAACCCTGGGCTGTTCATAGGGGCATAATTCCCTCAATCCTGGGCTCTTCATAGAGGCAGAGATCCCTTAACCCTGGGCTCGTCATACAGGCAGAGATCCCTCAATCCTTGGCTCATCATAGAGGCAGAGATACCTCAACCCTGGGCTCATCAGAGAGGCAAAGATCCCTCCAAACGGGGCTCTTCATGGAGGCAGAGATCCCTCAACCCTGGGCTCTTCATAGAGGCAGAGATCCCTCAATCCTGGGCTCATCATAGAGGCAGGGATCCCTCAACCCTGGGATCTTCGTAGAGGCAGAGATCCCTCAACCCTGGGCTCTTCACAGAGGCAAAATCCCTCGACCCTGGACTCTTCATAGAGGTGGAGATCCCTCAACCGTTGCCTCATCATAGAGGCAGAGAACCCTCAACCCTTGGCTCATCATAGAGGCAGAGATCCCTTCACCCTGGACTCGTCATAGAGGCAGAGATCCCTCAACCCTGAGCTCATCATAGAGGCAGAGCTCCCTCAAACCTAGGCTCGTCTTAGAGGTAGAGATCCCTTAAACAGTGGCTCCTCATAGAGGCAGAGATCCCTCAACTGTGGGCTCATCATAGAGGAGGAGATCTCTCAAACAAATGCTCTTTATAGAGGCAGAAAACCCTCAACCCTGGGATCATAATAGAGGCATGATCCCTCAACCATGGGCTCATCATAGAGGCAGAGAACCCTCAACTCTGGCCTCATTATAGAGGCAGAGATCCCTTCACCCTGGGCTCGTAATAGTGGCAGAGATCCCTCAACCCAGGGCTCATCATAGAGGCAGAGCTCCCTCAACCCCGGGCACTTCATAGGGGCAGAGATCCCTCAACCCTGGGCTCGTCATAGAGGTAGACATCCCTCAACCCTGGGTTCATTATAGAGGCAGAGATCCATCAAACCTGGGCTCTTCATAGAGGCAGAGATCCCTCAACCCTGCGCTTGTCGAAGAGGCAGAGATCCTTCAACCCTGGGCTCTTCATAGAAGCAGAGATCCCTCAACCCTGTGCTTGTTGTAGAGGCAGAGATCCCTCAACCCTGGGTTCTGCAAAGAGGCAGAGATCCCTCCACCCTGGGCTTGTCCTAGAGGTAGAGATCCCTCAACCCTGGGCAACCCTGGGCTCATCATAGAGGCAGAGATCTCTCAACCCTGGGCTCTTCATAGAGGTGGAGATCCCGCAATCCTGGGAACTTCATAGGGGCAGAGATCCTTCAACCCTGGGCTCTTCATAGAGGCAGAGATCCCTCAACCGTGGGCTTATCAGTGAGGCAGAGAACCCTTAAATCTGGGCTCATCATAGAGGCAGAGATCCCTTCACCCTGGGTTTGTCATATAGGCAGAGATCCCTCAACCCTGGGCTCATCATAGAGGCGGATTTCCCGCAATCCTGGGAACTTCATAGGGGCAGAGATCCCTCAACCCTGGGCTCATCATAGAGGTAGAGATCCCTCAACCCTGGGTTCATTATAGAGGCAGAGATCCCTCAACTCCGGGCTCATCATAGAGGCAGAGATCCATCAACACTGGGCTCATCATAGAGGCAGAGATCCCTCAACCCTGGGCTCTTCATAGAGGCAGAGATCCCTCAACCGTGGACTTATCAGTGAAGCAGAGAACCCTTAAATCTGGGCTCATCATAGAGGCAGAGATCCCTTCACCCTGGGTTCGTCATATAGGCAGAGATCCCTCAACCCTGGGCTCATCATAGAGGCGGATTTCCCGCAATCCTGGGAACTTCATAGGGGCAGAGATCCTTCAACCCTGGGCTCATCATAGAGGTAGAGATCCCTCAACCCTGGGTTCATTATAGAGGCAGAGATCCCTCAAACCTGGGCTCTTAATAGAGGCAGAGATCCCTCAACCCTGGGCTCATCATAGAGGCAGAGAACCCTCAACCCTGGGCTTTTCATAGAGGCGGAGATCCCTCAAGCGTTGCCTCATCATAGAGGCAGAGAACCCTCAACCCTTGGCTCATCATAGAGGCAGAGATCCCTTCACCCTGGGCTCGTCATAGAGGCAGAGATCCCTCAACCCTGAGCTCATCATAGAGGCAGAGCTCCCTCAACCCTAGGCTCGTCTTAGAGGTAGAGATCCCTTAAACCTTGGCTCATCATAGAGGCAGAGATCCCTCAACTCTGGGCTCATCATAGAGGAGGAGATCTCTCAAACAAATGCTCTTCATAGAGGCAGAAAACCCTCAACCTTGGGCTCATAATAGAGGCATGATCCCTCAACCATGGTCTCATCATAGAGGCAGAGAACCCTCAACTCTGGGCTCATCATAGAGGCAGAGATCCCTTCACCCTAGGCTCATCATAGTGGCAGAGATCCCTCAACCCAGGGCTCATCATAGAGGCAGAGCTCCCTCAACCCCTGGAACTTCATAGGGGCAGAGATCCCTCAACCCTGGGCTCGTCATAGAGGTAGACATCCCTCAACCCTGGGTTCATTATAGAGGCAGAGATCCATCAAACCTGGGCTCTTCATAGAGGCAGAGATCCCTCAACCCTGGGCTCATCATAGAGGTGGAGATCCCTCAACCCAGGGCTCATCATAGAGTCAGAGATCCCTCAACCCTGCGCTTGTCGAAGAGGCAGAGATCCTTCAACCCTGGGCTCTTCATAGAAGCAGAGATCCCTCAACCCTGCGCTTGTTGTAGAGGCAGATATCCCTCAACCCTGGGATCTGCAAAGAGGCAGAGATCCCTCCACCCTGGGCTTGTCATAGAGGTAGAGATCCCTCAACCCTGGGCAACCCTGGGCTCATCATAGAGGCAGAGATCTCTCAACCCTGGGCTCTTCATAGAGGCGGAGATCCCTCAGCCCTGGGCACTACATGGAGGCAGAGATCCCTAAACCCTGGGCTCTTCAAAGAGGTGGAGATCCCTCAACCCTGGGCTCTTCATAGAAGCAGAGATCCCTCAAACCTGGGCTCTTCATAGAGATAGAGATCCCTCAACTGTGGGCTCATCATAGAGGAGGAGATCTCTCAAACAATGCTCTTCATAGAGGCAGAAAACCCTCAACCCTGGGCTCATAATAAAGGCAGAGATCCCTCAACCGTGGGCTCATCATAGAGGTAGAGATCCCTCAACCCTGGTATCATCATAGAGGCGAAGATCCCTCAACCCCGGGGTCATCATAAAGGCAGAGATCCCTCAACCCAGGGCTCATCATAGAGGAGGAGATCTCTCAAACAAATGCTCTTCATAGAGGCAGAGATCCCACCACCCTGGGCTTGTCATAGAGGCGGAGATCCCTCCACCCTGGGCTCCTCTTAGAGGTGGAGATCCCTCAACCCTGGGTTCATTATAGAGGCAGAGATCCCTCAAACCTGGGCTCTTCATAGAGACAGATATCCCTCAACCCTGGGCTCATCATAGAGGCAGAGATCCCTCAACCCTGGGTTCATCATAGAGGCAGAGATCCCTCAACCCCGGGGTCATCATAAAGGCAGAGTTCCCTCATCCCTGGGCTCATTATACAGACAGAGATACCTCAACCTTGGGCTCTTCATAGAGGCGGATATCCCTCAACCCTGGACTCATAATAGAGGCTGAGATCCCTCAATCCTGGTATCATCATAGAGGCGAAGATCCCTCAACTCTGGGCTCATCATAGATGCAGAGATCCCTCAACTCTGGGCACGTCGTAGAGGCAGAGATCCCTCAACCCTGGGCTCATTATAGAGGCAGAGTAACCTCAAACCAGGGCACTTAATAGAGGCAGAGATCCCTCAACCCTGGGCTCAATATAGAGGCAGAGATCCCTCAACCCTGGGGTCTTCATAGAGGTGGAGATCCCTCAACCCTGGGCTCATTATAGAGGCAGAGATCCCTCAACCCTGGGCTCTTTACATAGGCAAAATCCCTCGACCCTGGACTCTTCATAGATGCAGAGATCCCTCAACTCCAGGCTCATCATAGAGGCAGAGATCCATCAACACTGGGCTCTTCATAGAGGCAGAGATCCCTCAACCGTGGGCTCATCATAGAGGCAGAGAACCCTTAAATCTGGGCTCATCATAGAGGCAGAGATCCCTTCACCCTGGGTTCGTCATAGAGGCAGAGATCCCTCAACCCTGGGCTCATCATAGAGGCAGATTTCCCTCAATCCTGGGAACTTCATAGGGGCAGCGATCCCTCAACCCTGGGCTCATCATAGAGGTAGAGATCCCTCAACCCTGGGTTCATTATAGAGGCAGAGATCCCTCAAACCTGGGCTCTTCATAGAGGCAGAGATCCCTCAACCCTGGGCTCATCATAGAGGCAGAGAACCCTCAACCCTGGGCTTTTCATAGAGGTGGAGATCCCTCAACCGTTGCCTCATCATAGAGGCAGTGAACCCTCAACCCTTGGCTCATCATAGAGGCAGAGATCCCTTCACCCTGGGCTCATCATAGAGGCAGAGATCCCTCAACCCTGAGCTCATCATAGAGGTAGAACTCCCTCAACCCTAGGATCATCTTAGAGGTAGAGATCCCTTAAACCTTGGCTCATCATAGAGGCAGAGATCCCTCAACTGTGGGCTTATCATAGAGGAGGAGATCTCTCAAACAAATGCTCTTCATAGAGGCAGAAAACCCTCAACCCTGGGCTCATAATAGAGGCATGATACCTCAACCATGGGCTCATCATAGAGGCAGAGAACCCTCAACTCTGGGCTCATCATAGAGGCAGAGATCCCTTCACCCTGGGCTCGTCATAGTGGCAGAGATCCCTCAACCCAGGGCTCATCATAGAGGCAGAGCTCCCTCAACCCCGGGCATTTCATAGGGGCAGAGATCCCTCAACCCTGGGCTCGTCATAGAGGTAGACATCCCTCGGTTCATGATAGAGGCAGAGATCCATCAAGCCTGGGCTCTTCATAGAGGCAGAGATCCCACAACCCTGGGCTCATCATAGAGGTGGAGATCCCTCAACCCAGGGCTCATCATAGAGTCAGAGATCCCTCAACCCTGCGCTTGTCGAAGAGGCAGAGATCCTTCAACCCTGGGCTCTTCATAGAAGCAGAGATCCCTCAACCCTGCACTTGTTGTAGAGGCAGAGATCCCTCAACCCTGGGATCTGCAATGAGGCAGAGATCCCTCCACCCTGGGCTTGTCATGGAGGTAGAGATCCCTCAACCCTGGGCAACCCTGGGCTCATCATAGAGGCAGAGATCTCTCAACCCTGGGCTCTTCATGGAGGCGGAGATCCCTCAGCCCTGGGCACTACATGGAGGCAGAGATCCCTAAACCCTGGGCTCTTCAAAGAGGCGGAGATCCCTCAACCCTGGCTTCTTCATAGAAGCTGAGATCCCTCAAACCTGGGCTCTTCATAGAGGCAGAGATCCCTCAACTGTGGGCTCATCATAGAGGAGGAGATCTCTCAAACAAATGCTCTTCATAGAGGCAGAAAACCCTCAATCCTGGGCTCTTCATAGAGGCAGAGATCCCTCAACTGTGGGCTCATCATAGAGGAGGAGATCTCTCAAACAAATGCTCTTCATAGAAGCTGAGATCCCTCAACCCTGGGCACTTCATAGAGGCAGAAATCCCTCAATCCTGGGCTCATTATAGAGGCAGAGATCCCTCAACCCTGGGCTCTTCATAGAGGCAGAGATCCCTCAACCCTGGGCTTGTCATAGAGGCAGAGATCCCTCAACCCTGGGCTCTACATAGAGGCAGACATCCCTCAACCCTGAACTCATCATAGAGGCAGAGATCCCTCAACCCTGGGCTCATCATGGAGGCAGAGATCTCTTAACCCTGGACTCATCACAGAGGCGGAGATCCCTCAACCCTGGGCTCTTCATAGAGGCCGAGATCCCTCACCCCCGGGCTCATCATAGAGGCAGAGATCCCTCAGCCCTGGACTCGTCATAGAGGTAGAGATCCCTCAACCCTGGGATCATTATAGAGGCAGAGATCCCTCAACCCTAGACACTTCATAGAGGCAGAGATCCCTCAAACCTGGGCTCTTTGTAGATGCAGAGATCCCTCAACACTGAGCTCATCTTAAGCGTAGAGATCCCTCAATCCTGGGCTCATCATAGAGGTACAGACCCCTCAACCCTGGGCTCATCATAGAGGCAGAGATCCCTCAACCCTGGGCTGTTCATAGGGGCATAATTCCCTCAATCCTGGGCTCTTCATAGAGGCAGAGATCCCTTAACCCTGGGCTCGTCATACAGGCAGAGATCCCTCAATCCTGGGCTCATCATAGAGGCAGAGATACCTCAACCCTGGGCTCATCAGAGAGGCAAAGATCCCTCCAAACGGGGCTCTTCATGGAGGCAGAGATCCCTCAACCCTGGGCTCTTCATAGAGGCAGAGATCCCTCAACCCTGGGCTCATCATAGAGGCAGGGATCCCTCAACCCTGGGATCTTCGTAGAGGCAGAGATCCCTCAACCCTGGGCTCTTCACAGAGGCAAAATCCCTCGACCCTGGACTCTTCATAGAGGCGGAGATCCCTCAACCGTTGCCTCATCATAGAGGCAGAGAACCCTCAACCCTTGGCTCATCATAGAGGCAGAGATCCCTTCACCCTGGACTCGTCATAGAGGCAGAGATCCCTCAACCCTGAGCTCATCATAGAGGCAGAGCTCCCTCAAACCTAGGCTCGTCTTAGAGGTAGAGATCCCTTAAACAGTGGCTCATCATAGAGGCAGAGATCCCTCAACTGTGGGCTCATCATAGAGGAGGAGATCTCTCAAACAAATGCTCTTCATAGAGGCAGAAAACCCTCAACCCTGGGATCATAATAGAGGCATGATCCCTCAACCATGGGCTCATCATAGAGGCAGAGAACCCTCAACTCTGGCCTCATTATAGAGGCAGAGATCCCTTCACCCTGGGCTCGTAATAGTGGCAGAGATCCCTCAACCCAGGGCTCATCATAGAGGCAGAGCTCCCTCAACCCCGGGCACTTCATAGGGGCAGAGATCCCTCAACCCTGGGCTCGTCATAGAGGTAGACATCCCTCAACCCTGGGTTCATTATAGAGGCAGAGATCCATCAAACCTGGGCTCTTCATAGAGGCAGAGATCCCTCAACCCTGCGCTTGTCGAAGAGGCAGAGATCCTTCAACCCTGGGCTCTTCATAGAAGCAGAGATCCCTCAACCCTGTGCTTGTTGTAGAGGCAGAGATCCCTCAACCCTGGGTTCTGCAAAGAGGCAGAGATCCCTCCACCCTGGGCTTGTCCTAGAGGTAGAGATCCCTCAACCCTGGGTAACCCTGGGCTCATCATAGAGGCAGAGATCTCTCAACCCTGGGCTCTTCATAGAGGTGGAGATCCCGCAATCCTGGGAACTTCATAGGGGCAGAGATCCTTCAACCCTGGGCTCTTCATAGAGGCAGAGATCCCTCAACCGTGGGCTTATCAGTGAGGCAGAGAACCCTTAAATCTGGGCTCATCATAGAGGCAGAGATCCCTTCACCCTGGGTTTGTCATATAGGCAGAGATCCCTCAACCCTGGGCTCATCATAGAGGCGGATTTCCCGCAATCCTGGGAACTTCATAGGGGCAGAGATCCCTCAACCCTGGGCTCATCATAGAGGTAGAGATCCCTCAACCCTGGGTTCATTATAGAGGCAGAGATCCCTCAACTCCGGGCTCATCATAGAGGCAGAGATCCATCAACACTGGGCTCATCATAGAGGCAGAGATCCCTCAACCCTGGGCTCTTCATAGAGGCAGAGATCCCTCAACCGTGGACTTATCAGTGAAGCAGAGAACCCTTAAATCTGGGCTCATCATAGAGGCAGAGATCCCTTCACCCTGGGTTCGTCATATAGGCAGAGATCCCTCAACCCTGGGCTCATCATAGAGGCGGATTTCCCGCAATCCTGGGAACTTCATAGGGGCAGAGATCCTTCAACCCTGGGCTCATCATAGAGGTAGAGATCCCTCAACCCTGGGTTCATTATAGAGGCAGAGATCCCTCAAACCTGGGCTCTTAATAGAGGCAGAGATCCCTCAACCCTGGGCTCATCATAGAGGCAGAGAACCCTCAACCCTGGGCTTTTCATAGAGGCGGAGATCCCTCAAGCGTTGCCTCATCATAGAGGCAGAGAACCCTCAACCCTTGGCTCATCATAGAGGCAGAGATCCCTTCACCCTGGGCTCGTCATAGAGGCAGAGATCCCTCAACCCTGAGCTCATCATAGAGGCAGAGCTCCCTCAACCCTAGGCTCGTCTTAGAGGTAGAGATCCCTTAAACCTTGGCTCATCATAGAGGCAGAGATCCCTCAACTCTGGGCTCATCATAGAGGAGGAGATCTCTCAAACAAATGCTCTTCATAGAGGCAGAAAACCCTCAACCTTGGGCTCATAATAGAGGCATGATCCCTCAACCATGGTCTCATCATAGAGGCAGAGAACCCTCAACTCTGGGCTCATCATAGAGGCAGAGATCCCTTCACCCTAGGCTCATCATAGTGGCAGAGATCCCTCAACCCAGGGCTCATCATAGAGGCAGAGCTCCCTCAACCCCTGGAACTTCATAGGGGCAGAGATCCCTCAACCCTGGGCTCGTCATAGAGGTAGACATCCCTCAACCCTGGGTTCATTATAGAGGCAGAGATCCATCAAACCTGGGCTCTTCATAGAGGCAGAGATCCCTCAACCCTGGGCTCATCATAGAGGTGGAGATCCCTCAACCCAGGGCTCATCATAGAGTCAGAGATCCCTCAACCCTGCGCTTGTCGAAGAGGCAGAGATCCTTCAACCCTGGGCTCTTCATAGAAGCAGAGATCCCTCAACCCTGCGCTTGTTGTAGAGGCAGATATCCCTCAACCCTGGGATCTGCAAAGAGGCAGAGATCCCTCCACCTTGGGCTTGTCATAGAGGTAGAGATCCCTCAACCCTGGGCAACCCTGGGCTCATCATAGAGGCAGAGATCTCTCAACCCTGGGCTCTTCATAGAGGCGGAGATCCCTCAGCCCTGGGCACTACATGGAGGCAGAGATCCCTAAACCCTGGGCTCTTCAAAGAGGTGGAGATCCCTCAACCCTGGGCTCTTCATAGAAGCAGAGATCCCTCAAACCTGGGCTCTTCATAGAGATAGAGATCCCTCAACTGTGGGCTCATCATAGAGGAGGAGATCTCTCAAACAATGCTCTTCATAGAGGCAGAAAACCCTCAACCCTGGGCTCATAATAAAGGCAGAGATCCCTCAACCGTGGGCTCATCATAGAGGTAGAGATCCCTCAACCCTGGTATCATCATAGAGGCGAAGATCCCTCAACCCCGGGGTCATCATAAAGGCAGAGATCCCTCAACCCAGGGCTCATCATAGAGGAGGAGATCTCTCAAACAAATGCTCTTCATAGAGGCAGAGATCCCACCACCCTGGGCTTGTCATAGAGGCGGAGATCCCTCCACCCTGGGCTCCTCTTAGAGGTGGAGATCCCTCAACCCTGGGTTCATTATAGAGGCAGAGATCCCTCAAACCTGGGCTCTTCATAGAGACAGATATCCCTCAACCCTGGGCTCATCATAGAGGCAGAGATCCCTCAACCCTGGGTTCATCATAGAGGCAGAGATCCCTCAACCCCGGGGTCATCATAAAGGCAGAGTTCCCTCATCCCTGGGCTCATTATAGAGACAGAGATACCTCAACCTTGGGCTCTTCATAGAGGCGGATATCCCTCAACCCTGGACTCATAATAGAGGCTGAGATCCCTCAATCCTGGTATCATCATAGAGGCGAAGATCCCTCAACTCTGGGCTCATCATAGATGCAGAGATCCCTCAACTCTGGGCACGTCGTAGAGGCAGAGATCCCTCAACCCTGGGCTCATTATAGAGGCAGAGTAACCTCAAACCAGGGCACTTAATAGAGGCAGAGATCCCTCAACCCTGGGCTCAATATAGAGGCAGAGATCCCTCAACCCTGGGGTCTTCATAGAGGTGGAGATCCCTCAACCCTGGGCTCATTATAGAGGCAGAGATCCCTCAACCCTGGGCTCTTTACATAGGCAAAATCCCTCGACCCTGGACTCTTCATAGATGCAGAGATCCCTCAACTCCAGGCTCATCATAGAGGCAGAGATCCATCAACACTGGGCTCATCATAGAGGCAGAGATCCCTCAACCCTGGGCTCTTCATAGAGGCAGAGATCCCTCAACCGTGGGCTCATCATAGAGGCAGAGAACCCTTAAATCTGGGCTCATCATAGAGGCAGAGATCCCTTCACCCTGGGTTCGTCATAGAGGCAGAGATCCCTCAACCCTGGGCTCATCATAGAGGCAGATTTCCCTCAATCCTGGGAACTTCATAGGGGCAGAGATCCCTCAACCCTGGGCTCGTCATAGAGGTAGAGATCCCTCAACCCTGGGTTCATTATAGAGGCAGAGATCCCTCAAACCTGGGCTCTTCATAGAGGCAGAGATCCCTCAACCCTGGGCTCATCATAGAGGCAGAGAACCCTCAACCCTGGGCTTTTCATAGAGGTGGAGATCCCTCAACCGTTGCCTCATCATAGAGGCAGTGAACCCTCAACCCTTGGCTCATCATAGAGGCAGAGATCCCTTCACCCTGGGCTCATCATAGAGGCAGAGATCCCTCAACCCTGAGCTCATCATAGAGGTAGAACTCCCTCAACCCTAGGATCATCTTAGAGGTAGAGATCCCTTAAACCTTGGCTCATCATAGAGGCAGAGATCCCTCAACTGTGGGCTTATCATAGAGGAGGAGATCTCTCAAACAAATGCTCTTCATAGAGGCAGAAAACCCTCAACCCTGGGCTCATAATAGAGGCATGATACCTCAACCATGGGCTCATCATAGAGGCAGAGAACCCTCAACTCTGGGCTCATCATAGAGGCAGAGATCCCTTCACCCTGGGCTCGTCATAGTGGCAGAGATCCCTCAACCCAGGGCTCATCATAGAGGCAGAGCTCCCTCAACCCCGGGCATTTCATAGGGGCAGAGATCCCTCAACCCTGGGCTCGTCATAGAGGTAGACATCCCTCGGTTCATGATAGAGGCAGAGATCCATCAAGCCTGGGCTCTTCATAGAGGCAGAGATCCCACAACCCTGGGCTCATCATAGAGGTGGAGATCCCTCAACCCAGGGCTCATCATAGAGTCAGAGATCCCTCAACCCTGCGCTTGTCGAAGAGGCAGAGATCCTTCAACCCTGGGCTCTTCATAGAAGCAGAGATCCCTCAACCCTGCACTTGTTGTAGAGGCAGAGATCCCTCAACCCTGGGATCTGCAATGAGGCAGAGATCCCTCCACCCTGGGCTTGTCATGGAGGTAGAGATCCCTCAACCCTGGGCAACCCTGGGCTCATCATAGAGGCAGAGATCTCTCAACCCTGGGCTCTTCATGGAGGCGGAGATCCCTCAGCCCTGGGCACTACATGGAGGCAGAGATCCCTAAACCCTGGGCTCTTCAAAGAGGCGGAGATCCCTCAACCCTGGCTTCTTCATAGAAGCTGAGATCCCTCAAACCTGGGCTCTTCATAGAGGCAGAGATCCCTCAACTGTGGGCTCATCATAGAGGAGGAGATCTCTCAAACAAATGCTCTTCATAGAGGCAGAAAACCCTCAATCCTGGGCTCTTCATAGAGGCAGAGATCCCTCAACTGTGGGCTCATCATAGAGGAGGAGATCTCTCAAACAAATGCTCTTCATAGAAGCTGAGATCCCTCAACCCTGGGCACTTCATAGAGGCAGAAATCCCTCAATCCTGGGCTCATTATAGAGGCAGAGATCCCTCAACCCTGGGCTCGTCATAGAGGCAGAGATCCCTCAACCCTGGGCTTGTCATAGAGGCAGAGATCCCTCAACCCTGGGCTCTACATAGAGGCAGACATCCCTCAACCCTGAACTCATCATAGAGGCAGAGATCCCTCAACCCTAGGCTCTTCATAGAGGCAGAAATCCCTTGATTCTGGGCTCTTCATAGAGGCAGAGATCCCTCAACCCTGGAATCATCATTGAGGCAGAGGTCCTTCAATCCTGGGCTCATCATGGAGGCAGAGATCTCTTAACCCTGGACTCATCACAGAGGCGGAGATCCCTCAACCCTGGGCTCTTCATAGAGGCCGAGATCCCTCACCCCCGGGCTCATCATAGAGGCAGAGATCCCTCAGCCCTGGACTCGTCATAGAGGTAGAGATCCCTCAACCCTGGGCTCCTTATAGAGGCAGAGATCCCTCAACCCTAGACACTTCATAGAGGCAGAGATCCCTCAAACCTGGGCTCTTCGTAGATGCAGAGATCCCTCAACACTGAGCTCATCTTAAGCGTAGAGATCCCTCAATCCTGGGCTCATCATAGAGGTACAGATCCCTCAACCCTGGGCTCATCATAGAGGCAGAGATCCCTCAACCCTGGGCTGTTCATAGGGGCATAATTCCCTCAATCCTGGGCTCTTCATAGAGGCAGAGATCCCTTAACCCTGGGCTCGTCATACAGGCAGAGATCCCTCAATCCTGGGCTCATCATAGAGGCAGAGATACCTCAACCCTGGGCTCATCAGAGAGGCAAAGATCCCTCCAAACGGGGCTCTTCAAAGAGGCGGAGATCCCTCAACCCTGGCTTCTTCATAGAAGCTGAGATCCCTCAAACCTGGGCTCTTCATAGAGGCATAGATCCCTCAACTGTGGGCTCATCATAGAGGAGGAGATCTCTCAAACAAATGCTCTTCATAGAGGCAGAAAACCCTCAATCCTAGGCTCTTCATAGAGGCAGAGATCCCTCAACTGTGGGCTCATCATAGAGGAGGAGATCTCTCAAACAAATGCTCTTCATAGAAGCTGAGATCCCTCAACCCTGGGCACTTCATAGAGGCAGAAATCCCTCAATCCTGGGCTCATTATAGAGGCAGAGATCCCTCAACCCTGGGCTCTTCATAGAGGCAGAGATCCCTCAACCCTGGGCTTGTCATAGAGGCAGAGATCCCTCAACCCTGGGCTCTACATAGAGGCAGACATCCCTTAACCCTGAACTCATCATAGAGGCAGAGATCCCTCAACCCTAGGCTCTTCATAGAGGCAGAAATCCCTTGATTCTGGGCTCTTCATAGAGGCAGAGATCCCTCAACCCTGGAATCATCATTGAGGCAGAGGTCCTTCAATCCTGGGCTCATCATGGAGGCAGAGATCTCTTAACCCTGGACTCATCACAGAGGCGGAGATCCCTCAACCCTGGGCTCTTCATAGAGGCCGAGATCCCTCACCCCCGGGCTCATCATAGAGGCAGAGATCCCTCATCCCTGGACTCGTCATAGAGGTAGAGATCCCTCAACCCTGGGCTCCTTATAGAGGCAGAGATCCCTCAACCCTAGACACTTCATAGAGGCAGAGATCCCTCAAACCTGGGCTCTTCGTAGATGCAGAGATCCCTCAACACTGAGCTCATCTTAAGCATAGAGATCCCTCAATCCTGGGCTCATCATAGAGGTACAGATCCCTCAACCCTGGGCTCATCATAGAGGCAGAGATCCCTCAACCCTGGGCTGTTCATAGGGGCATAATTCCCTCAATCCTGGGCTCTTCATAGAGGCAGAGATCCCTTAACCCTGGGCTCGTCATACAGGCAGAGATCCCTCAATCCTGGGCTCATCATAGAGGCAGAGATACCTCAACCCTGGGCTCATCAGAGAGGCAAAGATCCCTCCAAACGGGGCTCTTCATGGAGGCAGAGATCCCTCAACCCTGGGCTCTTCATAGAGGCAGAGATCCCTCAACCCTGGGCTCATCATAGAGGCAGGGATCCCTCAACCCTGGGATCTTCGTAGAGGCAGAGATCCCCCAACCCTGGGCTCTTCACAGAGGCAAAATCCCTCGACCCTGGACTCTTCATAGAGGCGGAGATCCCTCAACCGTTGCCTCATCATAGAGGCAGAGAACCCTCAACCCTTGGCTCATCATAGAGGCAGAGATCCCTTCACCCTGGACTCGTCATAGAGGCAGAGATCCCTCAACCCTGAGCTCATCATAGAGGCAGAGCTCCCTCAACCCTAGGCTCGTCTTAGAGGTAGAGATCCCTTAAACCGTGGCTCATCATAGAGGCAGAGATCCCTCAACTGTGGGCTCATCATAGAGGAGGAGATCTCTCAAACAAATGCTCTTCATAGAGGCAGAAAACCCTCAACCCTGGGATCATAATAGAGGCATGATCCCTCAACCATGGGCTCATCATAGAGGCAGAGAACCCTCAATTCTGGCCTCATCA
Source organism: Triturus cristatus (assembly GCF_964204655.1). Lineage (NCBI taxonomy): Eukaryota > Metazoa > Chordata > Amphibia > Caudata > Salamandridae > Triturus > Triturus cristatus. The sequence goes on from NC_140591.1 coordinate 1,695,445,487, forward strand.
TAGAGGCAGAGATCCCTTCACCCTGGGCTCGTAATAGTGGCAGAGATCCCTCAACCCAGGGCTCATCATAGAGGCAGAGCTCCCTCAACCCCGGGCACTTCATAGGGGCAGAGATCCCTCAACCCTGGGCTCGTCATAGAGGTAGACATCCCTCAACCCTGGGTTCATTATAGAGGCAGAGATCCATCAAACCTGGGCTCTTCATAGAGGCAGAGATCCCTCAACCCTGCGCTTGTCGAAGAGGCAGAGATCCTTCAACCCTGGGCTCTTCATAGAAGCAGAGATCCCTCAACCCTGTGCTTGTTGTAGAGGCAGAGATCCCTCAACCCTGGGTTCTGCAAAGAGGCAGAGATCCCTCCACCCTGGGCTTGTCCTAGAGGTAGAGATCCCTCAACCCTGGGCAACCCTGGGCTCATCATAGAGGCAGAGATCTCTCAACCCTGGGCTCTTCATAGAGGTGGAGATCCCTCAGCCCTGGGCACTACATGGAGGCAGAGATCCCTAAACCCTGGGCTCTTCAAAGAGGCGGAGATCCCTCAACCCTGGGCTCTTCATAGAAGCAGAGATCCCTCAAACCTGGGCTCTTCATAGAGGCAGAGATCCCTCAACTGTGGGCTCATCATAGAGGAGGAGATCTCTCAAACAAATGCTCTTCATAGAGGCAGAAAACCCTCAACCCTGGGCTCATAATACAGGCAGAGATCCCTCAACCATGGGCTCATCCTAGAGGTAGAGATCCCGCAACCCTGGTATCATCATAGAGGCGAAGATCCCTCAACCCCGGGGTCATTATAAAGGCAGAGATCCCTCAACCCTGGGCTCTACATAGAGGCAGATATCCCTCAACCCTGGGCTCATCATAGAGGCAGAGACCCCTCAACCCTGCACTTGTTGTAGCGGCAGAGATCCCTCAACCCTGGGCTCATCATAGAGGCAGAGATCCCACCACCCTGGGCTCATCATAGAGGTGGAGATCCCTCAACCCTGGGCTATTCATAGGTGCAGAGATCTCTCAACCCTAGGCTCTTCATAGAGGCAGAAAACCCTTGATTCTAGTTTCTTCATAGAGGCAGAGATCCCTCAACCCTGGAATCATCATTGAGGCAAAGATCCTTCAATCCTGGGCTCATCATAGAGGCAGAGATCCCTTAACCCTGGACTCATCATAGAGGCAGAGATCCCACAACCCTGGGCTCTACATAGAGGCAGACATTCCTCAACCCTGAGCTCATCATAGAGGGCAAGATCCCTCCACTCTGGGCTCATCATAGATGCAGAGATCTCTCAACCCTGGGCACTTCATAGAGGCAGACATCCCTCAACCATGGGCTCATTATAGAGGCAGAGATCCCTCAACCCTGGGCACTTCATAGAGGCAGAGATCCCTCAACCCTGGGCTTGTCATAGAGGCAGAGATCCCTCTGTCGTACTTTAGAATTTGGGACCGCGTAGGAGGCAAGGCCCTACCCCTGTCTATCCCGGTATTAGCGAACCGCGAATGGTCAATGCGGTATGTACAAGTGCTTTGTGTAACGTTTTAGCTATGAATGCACTGTGTATACGTTATTATACATTGACTCCGTGGGTTCCATGTTAGAGCGGTGGCCATCTTATGGTTGCCCTCACATAGGCTACATATCATGAAGCAAATACGGGCCTTTTAGAGCACATGTGCCTTCCCTTGACTTCTCTGTGACCTGGGCAGCTTGGCTCCGCTGCCCCAGGTCAGTCCGGTCTCACGAGCTCCCCGTCCCCTGGCCACCTGTGATTAGCATCAGGGTTTGACACACCATAAAGCCTTTTCATCCCACATGAGTCTCCAGCTAATCTCTTTCACACCTGACTGTTCCTGCTTTATGGCTTGTTTTCCAAACAGGAGATGCTCATGTTTATTGGGGCCTATCGATATCTGATGTGGGATCTGAGCCTCGCTGGGTAAATAATTGTGGGCTGGCTTAACTGGAATGTGGGATGGTCATCATGACTCTGCCTTTTCGTTTGTAATGTATACCTTTATATGGCCATATCGTAAACCAAGGAATGTGTGCCTGAAGCATGATATTTTGTATTTAAGGAGAAGCCAGTTTCTGTAATTTTTAGCAGTCTCCTAAGAACATACATGCTGTTGTACTTCTTGGATACCTGTAATTGGTCTGCAGCCAATAAACTGATCTTTGACTTCACCTAAAAGACTCTGTGTTTCTGTAGGTCTGAAACAGGAAGAACCCGAAGTCATAGGGTGTGTTCCCCTGCACCGCTGGGCTTAAAATACCCAGTACTTCACCTCAACCCTGGGCTCTACATAGAGGCAGACATCCCTCAACCCTGAACTCATCATAGAGGCAGAGACTTCTCAACCCTGCACTTGTTGTAGAGGCAGAGATCCCTCAACCCTGGGCTCATCATAGAGGCAGAGATCCCACCACCCTGGTCTCATCATAGAGGTGAAGATCTCTCAACCCTGGGCTCTTCATAGGTGCAGAGATCCCTCAACCCTGGACTCTTCATAGAGGCAGAAATCTCTTGATTCTGGGCTCTTCATAGAGGCAGAGATCCCTCAACCCTGGAATCATCATTGAGGCAGAGGTCCTTCAATCCTGGGTTCATCATAGAGGCAGAGATCTCTTAACCCTGGACTCATCATAGAGACGGAGATCCCTCAACCCTGGGCTCTTCATAGAGGCCGAGATCCCTCACCCCCGGGCTCATCATAGAGGCAGAGATCCCTCAGCCCTGGACTTGTCATAGTGGTAGAGATCCCTCAACCCTGGGCTCATTATAGAGGCAGAGATCCCTCAACCCTGGACACTTCATAGAGGCAGAGATCCCTCAAACCTGGGCTCTTTGTAGATGCAGAGATCCCTCAACACTGAGCTCATCTTAAGGGTAGAGATCCCTCAATCCTGGGCTCGTCATAGAGGTACAGATCCCTCAACCATGAGCTCATCATAGAGGCAGAGATCCCTCAACCCTGGGCTGTTCATAGGGGCATAATTCCCTCATCCCTGGGCTCTTCATAAAGGCAGATGAAGTACTGGGTATTTTAGACCCAGCGGTGCAGGGGCACACACCCTATGACTTCTAGGTTTCACCCTGTTCCGGACCTACAGAAACACAGAGTCTTCTGGGTGAAGTCAAAGAATCGTTTATTGGCTGCAGACCAATGACAGGTATCCTAGAAGTACAACAGCGTGTATGTTCTCAGGAGACTGCTGAAAATCATGGACACGGACTTCACTTTAAATAGGCCTTTTCTGGCCTCAAGCATACATTCCTAGGGTTTATGATACGGCCATATACAAGGATATATTACAAAGAAAAGACAGAGTCATGATGACCATCCCACATTCCAATTCGGCCAGCCCACAATGATTTACACAGTAAGGTTCAGATCCCACATTTGATGTTGGCAGACCCCCCAATAAACATGAGCATCTCCTGTTTTGGGAAACAAGTCATAAAGCAGGAACAAGCAGGTGTGGAAGAGATTAGCCGGAGGTTGAGGGTAGAATGAAAGGGTTTTATGATGGGTCAAGCCCTGATGCTAATCACAGGTGGACGGAGGAAGGGGAGCTCGTGAGACCGGTTTGACCCAGGGCAGCAGAGCCAGCTGCCCAGGTCACAGAGAAGTCACGGGAAAGCCCATGTACTGTGAGGCCCGTATTTGCTCCATTATAGCCTATGTGAGGGCAATGACAAGATGGCCACCGCTTCCAAAATGGAACCCGCGTAGTGAAGCAAAATGACGTTTACACAGTGCATTCATAACTAGAACGGTATATAAAACACTCGTACATGCCGCATTTACCATTTGCGGTTCGCTAGTATCGAGATAGACAGGGGTAGAGCCCTGTCCCCTACGCAGTCCCAGAAAGTAAAGTACGACAGACCCTCCTTTTGCCCTTACATAGGCAATCACTATACCCATCTCAATCCGAGTCTAGGTCAATGTCCGCAAAGTCATGGAGATGTTGCTGTAGCATCATCCTATTACTTAGCTCGTCCCTCGATACAGGTTTCCTTACACACAAGGTAGCACAGAGGCCACATATCGCAGGAGCACACTGTATGCACAGACAGAACAGGAAAAGGATGGCTAAGATCATTCCAATGACCATTAGAACTTTCCAACCCCAGGCAGATATCAGTTCCCAGAACCATCCCATCAGTGACCAATCTCCCTTATCCACGTGTATGGCGTCAGATATCTTATGAAGCTTGGAGATGGCTTGATACACTGTTGGAGCGTTATCTGGTATGAAAATGCAGCAACTGGATTGGATAACCTTGCATACTCCACCGCGGTCTGCTAGGATAACGTCTAGAACCATGCGGTTCTGTAAAGTCATAAGGCGATCCGCTTGGAGCTCAGCTGTCAGATTACTAAGGGCACCAGCCGTTACATTTATAGTGGATTCAACCACACGTGTCAGTTGTCGCAGGTTTCTACTATTGACCATAGGTCCCCAAAACGGCAGGAAACCCAAGAAGAAGTCTCCTGCTTCCTGACCGGCAGTATCCTCCTTACTAATCACGCCTCTCACAACTCTGGTCTTGTGATAGTCGGAGGCAGCAGTAAATGTTGGCGGTAGCAAATTCGCAATATAACATGTGCCCGAGAAATCAGGGGGCAACCATGTATATGCTCGGTCATTACAGATGAAATATGTGCCCTTGGCAGCTAGAAACGCAGGGGAGAACTGTGACGGGAAAGTGTACGTTTCAGTACAGTCACTTCTACCCAGTTGAGCTCTAGGGTTCTGACCATTACCCTGTAAGCAGAACCGACCCATGTGGGGTACGACCCAGATTGGAGAGGAGATTTTCCGCTGTCTTTCACCCAGACTAATACTATACCCCGTCGCGTTCCATCCTACATAAGGTCTCAACTCTTCTTTGGGAATGGACGAGTATGCGTCGATATCTCTACTCATATCGGCAACTCCTTTCATCAACGCCTTACTATTGATGATGGGTCTGATGGAACGCGGTTGGCAAGGGGAGTACGTATCTAGAGCATAGAGAAACATGGTCTGGAATGCCCATGACGATCCATTGTAACTATACGGCAGCACCAGGTAGGGAATACCCTTATTAATGGTATGTGGCATTAACTCACACACCCAGCAATTGGTCGTATTCATTACTAGTTGGTGCTGGTGCAAGAGCTGGATAAACGAGTTATTTACAAACTCTGATCGTCTAGTCTGCTCGTGTTCGGGCAAAGGGTGAAAAGAGTGAGAGGAGGCAGTAGAAGGAGATATAGGCTGTTGAGTGGGTGCAATGGGCTTTTGAGCAGAGAAAAACACAGATCCTACAATAAACATTACTATACTACACAGTGTAAAAAGGCACAAAAAGACACAACATTTACTTTTCATAATTTTACATATCCTTGCTTTAAAGTTCATTTCCTCAACGGGTCTCTCCATCATAAAAAACTCCATCCTCTACTCGGGCCGCTCGCGGCGAATGAGTTTCTTCTGCTGAGGAGTACGCCTGTCAGTCCAGGGAAACGCCCTAGACCAACCAGAACCGTCGACCTAACGTCTTCGGCCTGTACCCCAAAGTCTTGGCACCGCGACCCTGCGGCAGAACCCGGATGGTGGTTCGAAAAACAACAAATCAAGAAAGTCTTTCAGATGGGAGAGTAAAAAATGTCAAAAAGGAAATAGTAAGAAAAATCTTTATTTGTCCATGGGCCTAGGTCTCAAATTATAACGGAGACGACCAGGTGCTGTTTGGTCTCGGAACAAAAGTTCAGGCTCAGTGGTGTCCAGTCGATTTGATGGCGGCACAGCTTCCTGCAGAATATTGTCATTCTCTTGGTCTGAAACTGTGTCTCTTATGCGTGCGTCACTGAATGGTATGAAACGAGGTACAGTGTCTGTCTCAGAGTCGGCGATACCCTCCTGGACCCACTGGTCATAAGGCAGAGGCAAGGGGACTACTTTGCAGTGGGTGCCATGGATCCAGTGCTTCTTCCCTTTCACTCGCACTGCTGATCTTGTCGACAGTAGAACAAGGTGAGGGCCGATCCAGCGAGGCTCGTCGTTGCTCTTGCGCTGGAAATTCCGGACTAGCACCCACGTACCAGGGTTGATAGGGTGTCCAGGAGTTTCAGAGGCTTGAGGGAGAGTATCATGTACCTGTTGGTGCAAAACACGCAGTTTAACAGTCAAATCATACAGGTAATCGAGCAGTACTGGATGCTCTATTTCACTGAACTTCGTAGGCCTCGGTACACCCCATATGTTGGCCGGACGGCCAAAAACTACCTCGTAAGGACTAAGTCCCACTCGTGAGTGTATGGTCATTCTAGTGGACAGGAGTGCTAGAGGCAGAGCGTCAGGCCATTTAAGACCGGTGCTCGCCTGAATTTTGGCCAACTTGAGCTTTAAGGCTCCATTGTAGCGCTCTACCAAACCAGCTGATTGGGGGTGATTTGCAGCATGGGATTTCTGCTGGATACCCAATCCTTCACATACATTCTTCATCACTTTACCCACGAACTCACTCCCATTATCACACCACACCATTCTTGGCATTCCAAAACTAGGGAAGAACTCTTTCACAAGGGCTTTAGCTGTGGATAGGGCAGTGTTATCTTTCAGAGGATAAGCCTCTATCCATTTCGAGAAAGCGCAAACAACCACCAGTACATATTTCAGGTTGTTGCATCTTTCCATGTGAACAAAGTCCAGCTGCAAAACTTCGAATGGACATGATGGGGGTGCAAAGTGACCAGCTGGAGTTGGGGTTCCCCTACCAGGGTTGTATTTTAAGCATACCATGCAATTCTTGACCACATTATCTGCACACTTGGGAATCCCAGCATTCTGCCATACTGGAGCCAACAACTTGCAAATTCCTTTCGTACTGATGTGTGCCATTCCATGTGCCATAGTAACTACTGGAAGCACATATGCATCAGGCAACAACCATCGTCTATGTTCTGTCAGATCAATCCAGCAACCATTCTCATCCAACTTACCCATACTCTCTCTCCACTTGCTTAACTCTTCCTCTGTGGCTTCAGCTTGAAGCGACTTCACACTCTCTATTGTGTTTTCACACATCCCAACATCATTAACCCATCTTGCGGGGCCTGCAACATACATTCTAGTCTTCACATTCTGTGCCGTTTCTTTCGCGGTCTCATCAGCAAACGCATTCCCACGACCAACATCATCTGTGACTTTCCTGTGCGTACTGCATTTCATGATCGCAACTTGCAACGGTAGGGTCAGTGACTCAAGGAGATCATTCACTAGCTTGCCATTCTGAATTTTAGCTCCATGTGACGTCAGGAACCCACGCTCTTTCCACAGACGCCCAAAATTATGGGCCACGCCAAAGGCGTATTGCCTATCTGTGTATATGTTCACTCTCATTCCTTCAGACAACACGCATGCTCTCGTGAGGGCGATTAATTCTGCTGCTTGGGCCGAGTTATGTGGCACTCGTGCAGTTTCCACAACTGTGTGCAAAGTCGTAATAGCATATGCAGCAGCCGTGTCACCATTCGGAAGCTTGAAGCATGAACCATCCACCCATAAAGTACCATCACACTCAGTCAGGGGAGTATCTTTTAGATCCACTCTTCCTTTCGTCTCTTTTTCCGTTCTGAACAGACAGTCATGTTGCTCAATCTCATCTGAGTCTCCTGGAATCGGCAATAACGTAGCTGGATTCAGTGTGTTACATCTCTTTATGTGTATGTGATTCGCTAACAGTGTAAGCTCGTAACCTGATAATCGCGCACTAGTCAAGTGCTGTGTCTTGGTCCTATTTAATAACGTGTCTACAGCATGTGGAACCATAACGATCAATGTGTTGTCCATTACCAAACCAGCAACAATCTTATTAACCTCTCTAAGATCAATCACAAATCTGTAAACAGGTGGCTGTGAAGGGTCCGTTCGTTTTAAGACAGGTAAAATCGGACTATTGCAGACGTTGCCTCTTGTTTCTTCAATCACACCCTTATTAATCAAGTCGCTGACAATATCTAACAATGCTTTCTGACCTTCATTAGAGATTTTGTACTGGGGAATACGTGGCAGTCTGACATTAGCCTTTAAAGTCACCACGTATGGCGGTATCTCCAAGAGGCCCACATCATTGGGACCAGTAGCCCAAAGGGCATCCGGAAGGGATGACAATTCAGGCGGCATTGTATTTTTGGACAAGTACATCGGGGAAATCACTTTCTTACCTAATGTAAGTTGTACTCCTGAAGGAGAACAATACAGGGTAGCATGCAATCTTTTCAACAAATCTAATCCCAACAAATTCTCCCCACAACCTGTTGTCAGAATCAGGGGTGCTGTTAGCTCGCAAGGCCCAACAGAAAGTGACATAGGACTAGAAATCGGGTTCCTAACAGGGGCGCCAGAAAAACCTACTGAAACATTGATGTCGCCAGACAAAGGTGCGCCAGGGAGTTTGGAATGCATAATTGAACTCTTTGCAGCACCAGTGTCTAGCAGAAAAGTCTCCGTTACATTTGCTGTAGTCACCTCAACGTACGGTCCTCTCTGATCCACTGGCACTGAAACAACTCCCTCTCTCTGTCTACGGCTGTCCTAGTAATCATTATTTTCTGCATCACCATCCTCTGCATAATAATCATTATTATAATACTGGGCCGTATTACTAGTCGCATTAGCTTGCTGATCAAAGCTATTAATGGTATTTTGAGGCGGCAGAGGACGCGCGTTCTGGGGAGCATTTCCACGCCCTCTACCTCTAGAAGCCTGCTGACCACCTCTACCTCTTGCACCATACATATTACCGTTCCGCTGTAGTAATTTAGGGCAACTATATTTAAAATGACCTTCCTCTTTACAGTATGAACATTGGTTGGGACCTACAGGGACACGTGGTTGATAATACCCGTTCACTTGCTGATTGTTCTGAAACTGTTGGGGTTGGTGATAGACACCTTGGGGTTGCCTATAATTATTCTGACCTCCACGTGGTGGATAAGCCTGCTGTAAGAGGACCTTTGTCTTCAATTCCTTCGTTTTCTTTTCTGTCCTATCTTTCTCGTCTTTATCCCGATTTTCGTAATACTGTGCAGTAGCCAGTATTTGTGCTGAGGAAGAAACAGCCCAAGAACTCTCTGAATCTTTCAACTTTTTACACAGGTCAGGAAGTAAATTCTGCAAAAACTTATCCACAAATAACCGTTGGCCACCCTCAGTACTCATATCCTGCCCACTGTGATCAATAAACGTCTCTTCAAACCTGGTAAAGAAGTCTGACACTGTCTCATCCTTCTTCTGTTTGCATGCAGATAACTTGTCCCAGTTTACGCGCATCGCAGGCATTATTGTCTTCATATACGTGATAATTCTACCAGGCAGTTCAGCTACTAAAGGCTCAGGTTTCGCACCACCAGTTTGTCTAGCGTCAGCAGCAACAATGTTAGCCCATGTGTCTCCTAGTTCTGCATCGTGATCCACATTACGGATTGACCCCCATAAAGGCTGTGGAACCACATTACCAAACAACATGTCTATGTCGGCCAGATTCATAACGCATGATCCTGCCGTTTGTGACAACTCTTTATAATAACCTGCTGGGTTTTTACGGGGATCAGGTAAGGACTGCTTAAGCGCTAACACCTCAGAACGCTTCCATGGAACATGCACCCAAACACGCTGGAAATGCGCTGCCACAGCGGGGTTACCACCGGCAGCTGCAACCGCTTCCTTCCATACCGGGGGAACTTCCCTCATAGGGTATTGTCGCGCTTTTACCTTTTTCCCCACAAGGACATCAGGTTCAAACAACGACTGTTGACAATCATCATTCCTGAAGGACAATACAACCGCAACTGCTTTATCTATTCCGCGGTCCACAATTATACCAGTTCCAAAATCAGACCTCACTCTACACAACTCCTGTGGGCTCGGATTCTTACCACTATCCTCCAATTCTTCACAGAGAATTTCACACATTTTCTCAAACACATATCTCTGTTTCGGGGCATCCCACTGATGGAAGACATTAACCACTGACTCCACATCATACAGTGAAGGGAAAACAATCCATCTGCGCGCCATGCGATCTATTACCTTTTGCTCATCAGGGTTAGGCAACTGACTACGCAGTTGCATACGCTGTAAGCCAGGGGTCGCACCAGACGAATCAAAGAGAGGCGACATTAACGTAGTAACCACATTAGCTAAACGCTGTCGCGCCGAAGGAGAATTTGAAGCGAAAACAGGGGGAAAAACAGAGGGAAGAAAAGAGGATGTAGAAACAGGTACTGAAGTAGTGCAAGGAATAGTGTCAGAAGAGGCAGCTGCTGAATTAGGCAAAGTCGCAGGGAGCGCGGGGGCAGTCGGGAACACAGCTGGCGGTTGTGGCAAAGCTTGCAGTATATTCACTGGAGGTGGCATATTTACAAGCTGGGGAGGCGCCATGGCATTTTGAGCATACGGGGGTGGCGAACTCAACAAATGTGACATCAGGGGATCTTTCTCCTTTTCTTCGGACTCATTCTGCTTAGAGTGTGGTAAAGCTGGGTAACATTTGTCGATACCTAACTTGCGCTGCCTGTGCAATTGCTCACTCATTTGCTCCTCCTCGTTATCTTTAAATTGTACAGCTGCTTGCATTACTGTCATACCTCTCTCTCTTTTATTCTTCTTCGCTAGCTTAATTTCCTTTTGTTTGGCTTCCTTTCGCCATAAGCGGAAAGAGTCAAACATCGCCGGCCGGGCTTTCTTCTTGAACAATTTAATTTCCAAATTATCTAAAATATCGGTATCGAAACTACCGTTTTGGGGCCATTTTAAAACACCGTCTTTCCTAGTGTAGTGGATCCATACTTCGTTATATGCAATGGGGCCTACGCCATGCTTCACATAGAGCTCATAAGTTGGAGTTCCAACCGGAGGAACCGGACATGATTCCTCTAGCTGGAAATCTTTTCCGCAACCCAAACAGAATAATCTACCAAATATTCCAGAACCAGGCATCTTCGCTCACTAGTCTAGATCCAAACGTCAAAGGATTATCGATTACGATAGTCTCGTGAATACACGAGTCCTCTGGTTTTGGGGTTTGCAAACTCCAAATTACCCAATTACCAAATCAAACGATCCCGAAGGATACCAAAAACAAATGGGAGACGCTCCACTTATACTTAACTGAGTATTGCTGATCAATGACGTCACCAGAAGACTCTCTCGATTGTTTCGCTCTCTCAAACTCGTCAAGGGTCCAAAACAGGTCGATTAATCAGGGCAGCAGTCCTTCGTAGCCGTCGGGACACGGAGAACCTCGCAGAAAAGACTTTCGGACCACGTCGACATGCAGGGGTCGATGAAGTGGCGGCCTTCCTCCGGAATTTCCACACGAAGCTCCTCACGAACCTCTGGCTTGGACTGGTACCGCTGAAATCGTCCCGAGTTGGGCGCCAAACTGAAGTACTGGGTATTTTAGACCCAGCGGTGCAGGGGCACACACCCTATGACTTCTGGGTTTCACCCTGTTCCGGACCTACAGAAACACAGAGTCTTCTGGGTGAAGTCAAAGAATCGTTTATTGGCTGCAGACCAATGACAGGTATCCTAGAAGTACAACAGCGTGTATGTTCTCAGGAGACTGCTGAAAATCATGGACACGGACTTCACTTTAAATAGGCCTTTTCTGGCCTCAAGCATACATTCCTAGGGTTTATGATACGGCCATATACAAGGATATATTACAAAGAAAAGACAGAGTCATGATGACCATCCCACATTCCAATTCGGCCAGCCCACAATGATTTACACAGTAAGGTTCAGATCCCACATTTGATGTTGGCAGACCCCCCAATAAACATGAGCATCTCCTGTTTTGGGAAACAAGTCATAAAGCAGGAACAAGCAGGTGTGGAAGAGATTAGCCGGAGGTTGAGGGTAGAATGAAAGGGTTTTATGATGGGTCAAGCCCTGATGCTAATCACAGGTGGACGGAGGAAGGGGAGCTCGTGAGACCGGTTTGACCCAGGGCAGCAGAGCCAGCTGCCCAGGTCACAGAGAAGTCACGGGAAAGCCCATGTACTGTGAGGCCCGTATTTGCTCCATTATAGCCTATGTGAGGGCAATGACAAGATGGCCACCGCTTCCAAAATGGAACCCGCGTAGTGAAGCAAAATGACGTGTACACAGTGCATTCATAACTAGAACGGTATATAAAACACTCGTACATGCTGCATTTACCATTTGCGGTTCGCTAGTATCGAGATAGAGAGGGGTAGAGCCCTGTCCCCTACGCGGTCCCAGAAAGTAAAGTACGACACAGAGATCCCTCAAACCTGTGCTCTTCCTGGAGGCAGAGATCCCTCAACCCCGGGCTCTTCATAGAGGCTGAGCTCCATGAACCCTGGGCTCATCATAGAGGTAGATATCCCTCAAACCTGGGCTCTTTATAGAGGCAGAGATCCCTCAACCCTGGGCTCATCATAGAGGGAGAGATCCCTCAACCATGGGCTCTTCATAGAGGAAGAGATCCCTTAACCCTCGACTCATCGTAGAGGCAGAGATCCCTCAACCCTGGGCTCTTCACAGAGGAAGAGATCCCTCAACCCTAGGCTCTTCATAGAGGCAGAAATCCCTCGACCCTGGGCTTTTCATAGAGGCAAAGATCCCTCAACCCTGGGCTCTTCATAGAGGCAGAGATCCCTCAACCCTGGGCTCATCATAGTGGCAGAGATCCCTTCACCCTGGGATCTTCATAGAGGCAGAGATCCCTCAACCCTGGGCTCTTCATAGAGGCAGAGATCCCTCAACCCAGGGCTCATCATAGAGGCAGAGATCCCTCAACCCTGGGCTCATCGTAGAGGTAAAGATTCCTCAACCCTGGGCTCATTATAGAGGCAGAGATCCCTCAACCCTGGGCTCTTCATAGAGGTATAGATCCTTCAAACCTGGGCTCTTCATAGATGCAGAGATCCCTCAACCCTGGGCTTGTCATAGAGGCGGAGATCCCTCAACCCTGGGCTCCTCATAGAGATGGAGATCCCTCAACCTTGGACTCTTCATAGAGGTGGATATCCCTCAACCCCGGGGTCATCATAGAGGTATAGAGCCCTTAAACCTGGGCTCTTCATAGATGCAGAGATCCCTCAACCCTGGGCTCTTCATAGAGGTGGAGATCCCTCAACCCTGGGCTCTTCATAGAGGCAGATATCCCTCCACCCTGGGCTTGTCATAGAGGCGGAGATCCCTCAACCCTGGGCTCCTCATAGAGATGGAGATCCCTCAACCCTGGACTCTTCATAGAGGCGGAGATCCCTCAACCCCGGGGTCATCATAGAGGTATAGATCCCTCAAACCTGGGCTCTTCATAGATGCAGAGATCCCTCAACCCTGGGCTCTTCATAGAGGTGGAGATCCCTCAACCCTGGGCTCTTCATAGAGGCAGATATCCCTCAATCCAGAGCTCTTCATAGAGGAGGCGATACCTCAACCCTGGGCTCTTCATAGAGGAGGAGATACCTCACCCCTGGGCTCATCATAGAGGCAAAGATCCCTCCTCCCTGGGCTCATCATAGAGGCAGAGATCCCTCAACCCTGGGCTCATCCTAGAGGTGGAGATCCGTCAACCCTGAGCTTATCATAGAGGTAGTGATCCCTCAACCCTGGGCTCATCATAGAGGCGGAGATCCCTCAACCCTGGGCTCTTCATAGAGGCAGAGATCCCTCAATCCCAGGCTCATCATAGAGGTAGAGATCCCTCAACCCTGGGCTCATTGTAGAGGTAAAGATTCCTCAACCTTGGGCTCATTATAGAGGCAGAGATCCCTCAACCCTGGGCTCTTCATAGAGGTATAGATCCTTCAAACCTGGGCTCTTCATAGATGCAGAGATCCCTCAACCCTGGGCTTGTCATAGAGGCAGAGATCCCTCAACCCTGGGCTCCTCATAGAGATGGAGATCCCTAAACCTTGGACTCTTCATAGAGGTGGAGATCCCTCAACCCCAGGGTCATCATAGAGGTATAGATCCCTTAAACCTGGGCTCTTCATAGATGCAGAGATCCCTCAACCCTGGGCTCTTCATAGAGGTGGAGATCCCTCAACCCTGGGCTCTTCATAGAGGCAGATATCCCTCCACCCTGGGCTTGTCATAGAGGCAGAGATCCCTCAACCCTGGGCTCCTCATAGAGATGGAGATCCCTCAACCCTGGACTCTTCATAGAGGTGGAGATCCCTCAACCCTGGGGTCATCATAGAGGTATAGATCCCTCAAACCTGGGCTCTTCATAGATGCAAAGATCCCTCAACCCTGGGCTCTTCATAGAGGTGGAGATCCCTCAACCCTGGGCTCTTCATAGAGGCAGATATCCCTCCACCCTGGGCTTGTCATAGAGGCGGAGATCGCTCAACCCAGAGCTCTTCATAGAGGCAGAGATCCCTCAACCCAGAGCTCTTCATAGAGGCAGAGATCCATCAACCCTGGGCTCTTCATAGAGTCGGACATCCCTCAACCCAGGCCTCTTCATAGAGGCAAAGATCCCTCAACACTGGACACTTCATAAAGGCAGAGATCCCTCAACCCTGGGCTCGTCATAGAGGCAGAGATCCCTCAACCCTGGGCTCTTCATAGAGACAGAGATCCCTCAACCCCGGGCTCATCATAAAGGCAGAGATCCCTCAACCCTGGGCTCATCGTAGAGGTAAAGATTCCTCAACCCTGGGCTCATTATAGAGGCAGAGATCCCTCAACCCTGGGCTCTTCATAGAGGTATAGGTCCTTCAAACCTGGGCTCTTCATAGATGCAGAGATCCCTCAACCCTGGGCTTGTCATAGAGGCGGAGATCCCTCAACCCTGGGTTCCTCATAGAGATGGAGATCCCTCAACCTTGGACTCTTCATAGAGGTGGAGATCCCTCAACCCTGGGGTCATCATAGAGGTATAGATCCCTTAAACCTGGGCTCTTCATAGATGCAGAGATCCCTCAACCCTGGGCTCTTCATAGAGGTGGAGATCCCTCAACCCTGGGCTCTTCATAGAGGCAGATATCCCTCCACCCTGGGCTTGTCATAGAGGCAGAGATCCCTCAACCCTGGGCTCCTCATAGAGATGGAGATCCCTCAACCCTGGCCTCTTCATAGAGGCGGAGATCCCTCAACCCCGGGGTCATCATAGAGGTATAGATCCCTCAAACCTAGGCTCTTCATAGAGGCAGATATCCCTCCACCCTGGGCTTGTCATAGAGGCGGAGATCGCTCAACCCAGAGCTCTTCATAGAGGCAGAGATCCCTCAACCCAGAGCTCTTCATAGAGGCAGAGATCCATCAACCCTGGGCTCTTCATAGAGGAAGAGATCCCTCAACAATGGGCTCATCATAGAGGCAGAGATCCCTCAAACCTGGGCTCTTCATAGAGTCGGACATCCCTCAACCCAGGGCTCTTCATAGAGGCAAAGATCCCTCAACACTGGACACTTCATAAAGGCAGAGATCCCTCAACCCTGGGCTCTTCATAGAGGCAGAGATCCCTCAACCCTGGCCTCATCATTGAGGCAGAGAGCCCACAACCCTGAGATCATCATAGAGGCCGAGATCCCTCAACCCTGGGCTCTTCATAGAGGTGGAGATCCCTCTACCTTGGGCTTGTCATAGAGGCAGAAATACCTCAATCCTGGGCTTATCGCAGAGGCAGAGATACCTCAACCCTGGGCTCTTCATAGAGGAGGAGATACCTCACCCCTGGGCTCATCATAGAGGCAAAGATCCCTCCTCCCTGGGCTCTTCCTGGAGGCAGCGTACCCTCAACGTTGGACTCTTCATAGAGGTGGAGATCCCTCAACCCTGAGCTTATCATAGAGGTAGTGATCCCTCAACCCTGGGCTCATCATAGAGGCGGAGATCCCTCAACCCTTGGCTCTTCATAGAGGCAGAGATCCCTCAACCCCGGGCTCATCATAGAGGCAGAGATCCCTCAACCCTGGGCTCATCGTAGAGGTCAAGATTCCTCAACCCTGGGCTCATTATAGAGGCAGAGATCCCTCAACCCTGGGCTCTTCATAGAGGTATAGATCCTTCAAACCTGGGCTCTTCATAGATGCAGAGATCCCTCAACCCTGGGCTTGTCATAGAGGCGGAGATCCCTCAACCCTGGGCTCCTCATAGAGATGGAGATCCCTCAACCTTGGACTCTTCATAGAGGTGGAGATCCCTCAACCCCGGGGTCATCATAGAGGTATAGATCCCTTAAACCTGGGCTCTTCATAGATGCAGAGATCCCTCAACCCTGAGCTCTTCATAGAGGTGGAGATCCCTCAACCCTGGGCTCTTCATAGAGGCAGATATCCCTCCACCCTGGGCTTGTCATAGAGGCGGAGATCCCTCAACCCTGGACTCTTCATAGAGGCGGAGATCCCTCAACCCCAGGGTCATCATAGAGGTATAGATCCCTTAAACCTGGGCTCTTCATAGATGCAGAGATCCCTCAACCCTGGGCTCTTCATAGAGGCGGAGATCCCTCAACCCTGGGCTCTTCATAGAGGCAGATATCCCTCCACCCTGGGCTTGTCATAGAGGCTGAGATCGCTCAACCCAGAGCTCTTGATAGAGGCAGAGATCCCTCAACCCAGAGCTCTTCATAGGCGCAGAGATCCATCAACCCTGGGCTCTTCATAGAGGAAGAGATCCCTCAACAATGGTCTCATCATAGAGGCAGAGATCCCTCAAACCTGGGCTCTTCATAGAGTCGAACATCCCTCAACCCAGGGCTCTTCATAGAGGCAAAGATCCCTCAACACTGGACACTTCATAAAGGCAGAGATCCCTCAACCCTGGGCTCTTCATGGAGGCAGAGATACCTCAACCCTGGCCTCATCATTGAGGCAGAGATCCCACAACCCTGAGATCATCATAGAGGCTGAGATCCCTCAACCCTGGGCTCTTCATAGAGGTGGAGATCCCTCTACCTTGGGCTTGTCATAGAGGCAGAAATACCTCAATCCTGGGCTTATCGCAGACGCAGAGATACCTCAACCCTGGGCTCTTCATAGAGGAGGAGATACCTCACCCCTGGGCTCATCATAGAGGCAAAGATCCCTCCTCCCTGGGCTCTTCCTGGAGGCAGCGTACCCTCAACGTTGGACTCTTCATAGAGGTGGAGATCGCTCAACCCTGAGCTTATCATAGAGGTAGTGATCCCTCAACCCTGGGCTCATCATAGAGGCGGAGATCCCTCAACCCTGGGCTCTTCATAGAGGCAGAGATCCCTCAACCCCGGGCTCATCATAGAGGCAGAGATCCCTCAAACCTGGGCTCTTCATAGATGCAGAGATCCCTCAACCCTGGGCTCTTCATAGAGGTGGAGATCCCTCAACCCTGGGCTCTTCATAGAGGCAGAGATCCCTCCACCCTGGGCTTGTCATAGAGGCGGAGATCGCTCAACCCAGAGCTCTTCATAGAGGCAGAGATCCCTCAACCCAGAGCTCTTCATAGAGGCTGAGATCCATCAACCCTGGGCTCTTCATAGAGGAAGAGATCCCTCAACAATGGGCTCATCATAGAGGCAAAGATCCCTCCTCCCTGGGCTCTTCCTGGAGGCAGCGTACCCTCAACGTTGGACTCTTCATAGAGGTGGAGATCCCTCAACCCTGAGCTTATCATAGAGGTAGTGATCCCTCAACCCTGGGATCATCATAGAGGCTGAGATCCCTCAACCCTGGGCTCTTCATAGAGGCAGAGATCCCTCAACCCCGGGCTCATCATAGAGGCAGAGATCCCTCAACCCTGGGCTCATCGTAGAGGTGAAGATTCCTCAACCCTGGGCTCATTATAGAGGCAGAGATCCCTCAACCCTGGGCTCTTCATAGAGGTATAGATCCTTCAAACCTGGGCTCTTCATAGATGCAGAGATCCCTCAACCCTGGGCTTGTCATAGAGGCGGAGATCCCTCAACCTTGGACTCTTCATAGAGGTGGAGATCCCTCAACCCCGGGGTCATCATAGAGGTATAGATCCCTTAAACCTGGGCTCTTCATAGATGCAGAGATCCCTCAACCCTGGGCTCTTCATAGAGGTGGAGATCCCTCAACCCTGGGCTCTTCATAGAGGCAGATATCCCTCCACCCTGGGCTTGTCATAGAGGCAGAGATCGCTCAACCCAGAGCTCTTCATAGAGGCAGAGATCCCTCAACCCAGAGCTCTTCATAGAGGCAGAGATCCATCAACCCTGGGCTCTTCATAGAGGAAGAGATCCCTCAACAATGGGCTCATCATAGAGGCAGAGATCCCTCAAACCTGGGCTCTTCATAGAGTCGGACATCCCTCAACCCAGGGCTCTTCATAGAGGCAAAGATCCCTCAACACTGGACACTTCATAAAGGCAGAGATCGCTCAACCCTGGGCTCTTCACAGAGGCAGAGATCCCGCAACCCTGGCCTCATCATTGAGGCAGAGATCCCACAACCCTGAGATCATCATAGAGGCCGAGATCCCTCAACCCTGGGCTCTTCATAGAGGTGGAGATCCCTCTACCTTGGGCTTGTCATAGAGGCAGAAATACCTCAATCCTGGGCTTATCGCAGAGGCAGAGATACCTCAACCCTGGGCTCATCATAGAGGAGGAGATACCTCACCCCTGGGCTCATCATAGAGGCAAAGATCCCTCCTCCCCGGGCTCTTCCTGGAGGCAGCGTACCCTCAACGTTGGACTCTTCATTGAGGTGGAGATCCCTCAACCCTGGGCTCTTCATAGAGGCAGAGATCCCTCAACCCCGGGCTCATCATAGAGGCAGAGATCCCTCAACCCTGGGCTCATCGTAGAGGTAAAGATTCCTCAACCCTGGGCTCATTATAGAGGCAGAGATCCCTCAACCCTGGGCTCTTGATAGAGGTATAGATCCTTCAAACCTGGGCTCTTCATAGATGCAGAGATCCCTCAACCCTGGGCTTGTCATAGAGGCGGAGATCCCTCAACCCTGGGCTCCTCATAGAGATGGAGATCCCTCAACCTTGGACTCTTCATAGAGGTGGAGATCCATCAACCCCGGGGTCATCATAGAGGTATAGATCCCTTAAACCTGGGCTCTTCATAGATGCAGAGATCCCTCAACCCTGGGCTCTTCATAGAGGTGGAGATCCCTCAACCCTGGGCTCATCATAGAGGCAGATATCCCTCCACCCTGGGCTTGTCATAGAGGCGGAGATCCCTCAACCATGGGCTCCTCATAGAGATGGAGATCCCTCAACCCTGGACTCTTCATAGAGGCGGAGATCCCTCAACCCCGGGGTCATCATAGAGGTATAGATCCCTCAAACCTGGGCTCTTCATAGATGCAGAGATCCCTCAACCCTGGGCTCTTCATAGAGGTGGAGATCCCTCAACCCTGGGCTCTTCATAGAGGCAGATATCCCTCCACCCTGGGCTTGTCATAGAGGCGGAGATCGCTCAACCCAGAGCTCTTCATAGAGGCAGAGATCCCTCAACCAAGAGCTCTTCATAGAGGCAGAGATCCATCAACCCTGGGCTCTTCATAGAGGAAGAGATCCCTCAACAATGAGCTCATCATAGAGGCAGAGATCCCTCAACCCTGGGCTCTTCATAGAGGTATAGATCCTTCAAACCTGGGCTCTTCATAGATGCAGAGATCCCTCAACCCTGGGCTTGTCATAGAGGCGGAGATCCCTCAACCTTGGACTCTTCATAGAGGTGGAGATCCCTCAACCCCGGGGTCATCATAGAGGTATAGATCCCTTAAACCTGGGCTCTTCATAGATGCAGAGATCCCTCAACCCTGGGCTCTTCATAGAGGTGGAGATCCCTCAACCCTGGGCTCTTCATAGAGGCAGATATCCCTCCACCCTGGGCTTGTCATAGAGGCAGAGATCGCTCAACCCAGAGCTCTTCATAGAGGCAGAGATCCCTCAACCCAGAGCTCTTCATAGAGGCAGAGATCCATCAACCCTGGGCTCTTCATAGAGGAAGAGATCCCTCAACAATGGGCTCATCATAGAGGCAGAGATCCCTCAAACCTGGGCTCTTCATAGAGTCGGACATCCCTCAACCCAGGGCTCTTCATAGAGGCAAAGATCCCTCAACACTGGACACTTCATAAAGGCAGAGATCGCTCAACCCTGGGCTCTTCACAGAGGCAGAGATCCCGCAACCCTGGCCTCATCATTGAGGCAGAGATCCCACAACCCTGAGATCATCATAGAGGCCGAGATCCCTCAACCCTGGGCTCTTCATAGAGGTGGAGATCCCTCTACCTTGGGCTTGTCATAGAGGCAGAAATACCTCAATCCTGGGCTTATCGCAGAGATACCTCAACCCTGGGCTCATCATAGAGGAGGAGATACCTCACCCCTGG
The DNA here is from genome assembly GCF_964204655.1 of Triturus cristatus. NCBI lineage: Eukaryota > Metazoa > Chordata > Amphibia > Caudata > Salamandridae > Triturus > Triturus cristatus. Next base: position 1,695,465,825 of record NC_140591.1, read on the forward strand.
GCTCATCATAGAGGCAAAGATCCCTCCTCCCCGGGCTCTTCCTGGAGGCAGCGTACCCTCAACGTTGGACTCTTCATTGAGGTGGAGATCCCTCAACCCTGGGCTCTTCATAGAGGCAGAGATCCCTCAACCCCGGGCTCATCATAGAGGCAGAGATCCCTCAACCCTGGGCTCATCGTAGAGGTAAAGATTCCTCAACCCTGGGCTCATTATAGAGGCAGAGATCCCTCAACCCTGGGCTCTTGATAGAGGTATAGATCCTTCAAACCTGGGCTCTTCATAGATGCAGAGATCCCTCAACCCTGGGCTTGTCATAGAGGCGGAGATCCCTCAACCCTGGGCTCCTCATAGAGATGGAGATCCCTCAACCTTGGACTCTTCATAGAGGTGGAGATCCATCAACCCCGGGGTCATCATAGAGGTATAGATCCCTTAAACCTGGGCTCTTCATAGATGCAGAGATCCCTCAACCCTGGGCTCTTCATAGAGGTGGAGATCCCTCAACCCTGGGCTCATCATAGAGGCAGATATCCCTCCACCCTGGGCTTGTCATAGAGGCGGAGATCCCTCAACCATGGGCTCCTCATAGAGATGGAGATCCCTCAACCCTGGACTCTTCATAGAGGCGGAGATCCCTCAACCCCGGGGTCATCATAGAGGTATAGATCCCTCAAACCTGGGCTCTTCATAGATGCAGAGATCCCTCAACCCTGGGCTCTTCATAGAGGTGGAGATCCCTCAACCCTGGGCTCTTCATAGAGGCAGATATCCCTCCACCCTGGGCTTGTCATAGAGGCGGAGATCGCTCAACCCAGAGCTCTTCATAGAGGCAGAGATCCCTCAACCAAGAGCTCTTCATAGAGGCAGAGATCCATCAACCCTGGGCTCTTCATAGAGGAAGAGATCCCTCAACAATGGGCTCATCATAGAGGCAGAGATCCCTCAAACCTGGGCTCTTCATAGAGTCGGACATCCCTCAACCCAGGGCTCTTCATAGAGGCAAAGATCCCTCAACACTGGACACTTCATAAAGGCAGAGATCCCTCAACCCTGGGCTCTTCATAGAGGCAGAGATCCCTCAACCCTGGCCTCATCATTGAGGCAGAGAGCCCACAACCCTGAGATCATCATAGAGGCCGAGATCCATCAACCCTGGGCTCTTCATAGAGGAAGAGATCCCTCAACAATGGGCTTATCATAGAGGCAGAGATCCCTCAAACCTGGGCTCTTCATAGAGTCGGACATCCTTCAACCCAGGGCTCTTCATAGAGGCAAAGATCCCTCAACACTGGACACTTCATAAAGGCAGAGATCCCTCAACCCTGGCCTCATCATTGAGGCAGAGAGCCCACAACCCTGAGATCATCATAGAGGCCGAGATCCCTCAACCCTGGGCTCATCATAGAGGCGGAGATCCCTCAACCCTGGGCTCTTCATAGAGGCAGAGATCCCTCAAACCCGGGCTCATCATAGAGGCAGAGATCCCTCAACCCTGGGCTCATCGTAGAGGTAAAGATTCCTCAACCCTGGGCTCATTATAGAGGCAGAGATCCCTCAACCCTGGGCTCTTCATAGAGGTATAGATCCTTCAAACCTGGGCTCTTCATAGATGTAGAGATCCCTCAACCCTGGTCTTGTCATAGTGGCGGAGATCCCTCAACCCTGGGCTCCTCATAGAGATGGAGATCCCTCAACCTTGGACTCTTCATAGAGGTGGAGATCCCTCAACCCCGGGGGTCATCATAGAGGTATAGATCCCTTAAACCTGGGCTCTTCATAGATGCAGGGATCCCTCAACCCTGGGCTCTTCATAGAGGTGGAGATCCCTCAACCCTGGGCTCTTCATAGAGGCAGATATCCCTCCACCGTGGGCTTGTCATAGAGGTGGAGATCCCTCAACCCTGGGCTCCTCATAGAGATGGAGATCCCTCAACCCTGGACTCTTCATAGAGGCGGAGATCGCTCAACCCAGAGCTCTTCATAGAGGCAGAGATCCCTCAACCCAGAGCTCTTCATAGAGGCAGAGATCCATCAACCCTGGGCTCTTCATAGAGGAAGAGATCCCTCAACAACGGGCTCATCATAGAGGCAGAGATCCCTCAAACCAGGGCTCTTCATAGAGTCGGACATCCCTCAACCCAGGGCTCTTCATAGAGGCAAAGATCCCTCAACACTGGACACTTCATAAAGGCAGAGATCCATCAACCCTGGGCTCATCATAGAGGCGGAGATCCATCAACCCTGGGCTCTTCATAGAGGAAGAGATCCCTCAACAATGGGCTCATCATAGAGGCAGAGATCCCTCAAACCAGGGCTCTTCATAGAGTCGGACATCCCTCAACCCAGGGCTCTTCATAGAGGCAAAGATCCCTCAACACTGGACACTTCATAAAGGCAGAGATCCCTCAACCCTGGGCTCATCATAGAGGCAGAGATCCCTCAACCCTGGGCTCTTCATAGAGGCAGAGATCCCTCAACCCCGGGCTCATCATAGAGGCAGAGATCCCTCAACCCTGGGCTCATCGTAGAGGTAGAGATTCCTCAACCCTGGGCTCATTATAGAGGCAGAGATCCCTCAACCCTTGGCTCTTCATAGAGATATTGATCCTTCAAACCTGGGCTCTTCATAGATGTAGAGATCCCTCAACCCTGGGCTTGTCATAGAGGCGGAGATCCCTCAACCCTGGGCTCCTCATAGAGATGGAGATCCCTCAACCTTGGACTCTTCATAGAGGTGGAGATCCCTCAACCCTGGGGTCATCATAGAGGTATAGATCCCTTAAACCTGGGCTCTTCATAGATGCAGAGATCCTTCAACCCTGGGCTCTTCATAGAGGTGGAGATCCCTCAACCCTGGGCTCTTCATAGAGGCAGATATCCCTCCACCCTGGGCTTGTCATAGAGGCGGAGATCCCTCAACCCTGGGCTCCTCATAGAGATGGAGATCCCTCAACCCTGGACTCTTCATAGAGGCGGAGATCCCTCAACCCCGGGGTCATCATAGAGGTATAGATCCCTCAAACCTGGGATCTTCATAGATGCAGAGATCCCTCAACCCTGGGCTCTTCATAGAGGTGGAGATCCTTCAACCCTGGGCTCCTCATAGAGATTATGATCCCTCAACCCTGGACTCTTCATAGAGGCGGAGATCCCTCAACCCCGGGGTCATCATAGAGGTATAGATCCCTCAAACCTGGGCTCTTCATAGATGCAGAGATCCCTCAACCCTGGGGTCTTCATAGAGGTGGAGATCCCTCAACCCTGGGCTCTTCATGGAGGCAGATATCCCTCCACCCTGGGCTTCTCATAGAGGCGGAGATCGCTCAACCCAGAGCTCTTCATAGAGGCAGAGATCCCTCAACCCAGAGCTCTTCATAGAGGCAGAGATCCATCAACCCTGGGCTCTTCATAGAGGAAGAGATCCCTCAACAATGGGCTCATCATAGAGGCAGAGATCCCTCAAACCTGGGCTCTTCATAGAGTCGGACATCCCTCAACCCAGGGCTCTTCATAGAGGCAAAGGTCCCTCAACCCTGGACACTTCATAAAGGCAGAGATCCCTCAACCCATGGCTCTTCATAGAGGCAGAGATACCTCAACCCTGGCCTCATCATTGAGGCAGAGATCCCACAACCCTGAGATCATCATAGAGGCCGAGATCCCTCAACCCTGGGCTCTTCATAAAGGTGGAGATCCCTCTACCTTGGGCTTGTCATAGAGGCAGAAATACCTCAATCCTGGGCTTATCGCAGAGGCAGAGATACCTCAACCCTGGGCAATTCATAGAGGAGGACATACCTCACCCCTGGGCTCATCATAGAGGCAAAGATCCCTCCTCCCTGGGCTCTTCCTGGAGGCAGCGTACCCTCAACGTTGGACTCTTCATAGAGGTGGAGATCCCTCAACTCTGAGCTTATCATAGAGGTAGTGATCCCTCAACCCTGGGCTCATCATAGAGGTGTAGATCCCTCAACCCTGGGCTCTTCATAGAGGCAGAGATCCCTCAACCCCGGGCTCATCATAGAGGCAGAGATCCCTCAACCCTGGGCTCATCGTAGAGGTAAAGATTGCTCAACCCTGGGTTCATTATAGAGGCAGAGATCCCTCAACCCTGGGCTCTTCATAGAGGTATAGATCCTTCAAACCTGGGCTCTTCATAGATGCAGAGATCCCTCAACCCTGGGCTTGTCATAGAGGCGGAGATCCCTCATCCCTGGGCTCCTTATAGAGATGGAGATCCCTCAACCTTGGACTCTTCATAGAGGTGGAGATCCCTCAACCCCGGGGTCATCATAGAGGTATAGATCCCTTAAACCTGGGCTCTTCATAAATGCAGAGATCCCTCAACCCTGGGCTCTTCATAGAGGTGGAGATCCCTCAACCCTGGGCTCTTCATAGAGGCAGATATCCCTCCACCCTGGGCTTGTCATAGAGGCGGAGATCCCTCAACCCTGGGCTCCTCATAGACATGGAGATCCCTCATCCCTGGACTCTACATAGAGGCGGAGATCCCTCAACCCCGGGGTCATCATAGAGGTATAGATCCCTCAAACCTGGGCTCTTCATAGATGCAGAGATCCCTCAACCCTGGGCTCTTCATAGAGGTGGAGATCCCTCAACCCTGGGCTCTTCATAGAGGCAGATAACCCTCCACCCTGGGCTTGTCATAGAGGCGGAGATCGGTCAACCCAGAGCTCTTCATAGAGGCAGAGATCCCTCAACCCAGAGCTCTTCATAGCGGCAGAGATCCATCAACCCTGGGCTCTTCATAGAGGAAGAGATCCCTCAACAATGGGCTCATCATAGAGGCAGATATCCCTCAAACCTGGGCTCTTCATACAGTCGGACATCCCTCAACCCAGGCCTCTTCATAGAGGCAAAGATCCCTCAACCCTGGACACTTCATAAAGGCAGAGATCCCTCAACCCTGGGCTCTTCATAGAGGCCGAGATCCCTCAACCCTGGGCTCTTCATAGAGGTGGATATCCCTCTACCTTGGGCTTGTCATAGAGGCAGAAATACCTCAATCCTGAACTTATCGCAGAGGCAGAGATACTTCAACCCTGGGCTCTTCATAGAGGAAGAGATACCTCACCCATGGGCTCATCATAGAGGCAAAGATCCCTCCTCCCTGGGCTCTTCCTGGAGGCAGTGTACCCTTAACGTTAGACTCTTCATAGAGGTGGAGATCCCTCAACCCTGAGCTTATCATAGAGGTAGTGATCCCTCAACCATGGGCTCATCATAGAGGCAGAGATCCCTCAACCCTGGGCTCTTCATAGAGGCAGAGATCCATCAACACTGAGCTAATCATAGAGGCAGAGATCCCTCAACCCTGGGCTCTTCATAGAGGCAGAGATCCCTCAACCCTGTGCTCTTCCTGGAGGCAGAGATCCCTCAACCCCGGGCTCTTCATAGAGGCTGAGCTCCCTCAACCCTGGGCTCTTCCGGGAGGCAGAGAACCCTCAATCCCGGACTTATCATAGAGACAGAGATCCCTCAACCCAGGGATCTTCATAGAGGCAGAGATCCCTCAACCCTGTGCTCATCATAGAGGTAGAGATCCCTCAAACCGGGGATCTTCATAGAGGTGGAGATCCCTCAACCCCGGGCTCATCATAGAGGCAGAGATCCCTCAACCCTGGGCTCATCATACAGGCAGAGATCCCTCAAACCTGGGCTCTTCATAGAGGCAGAGATCCCTCAACCCTCGACTCATTGTAGAGGCAGAGATCCCTCAACCCTGGGATCTTCATAGAGGCAGAAATCCCTCGACCCTGGGCTCTTCATAGAGGCAAAGATCCCTCAACCCTGCACTCATCAGTGAGGCAGAGATCCTTCAACCCTGGGCTCATCATAGAGGCAGAGATCCCTTAACCCTGGGCTTGTCATAGAGGCAGAGATCCCTCAACCCTGGGCTCTTCATAGAGGCAGAGATCCCTCATCCCCATGCTCATCATAGAGGCAGAGATCCCTCAACCCTGGGCTCATCATTGAGGTAGAGATTCCTCAACCCTGGGCTCATTATAGAGGCAGAGATCCCTGAACTCTGGGCTCTTCATAGAGGTATAGATCCCTTAAACCTAGGCTCTTCATAGATGCAGTGATCCCTCAACCCTGGGCTCTTCATAGAGGTGGAGATCCCTCAACCCTGGGCTCTTCATAGAGGCAGAGATCCCTCTACCCTGGGCTTGTCATAGAGGCAGAGATCCCTCAACCTTGGGCTCCTCATAGAGGTGGAGATCCCTCAACCATGGTCTCTTCATAGAGGCGGAGGTCCCTCAACCCTGGGGTCATCATAAAGGCAGAGATCCCTCAGCCCAGGGCTCATCATAGATGCAGAGATACCTCAACCCTTGAAGGACTGGGTTATTCTTAAGACCCAGCGGTGCCAGGGAACAACACCTGAAACCTTCGTGGGTTACCTGTTCTGGCGTACCAAACACAGAGACACGGGACACTTCCAGCGACGTCAGTGATCAGCGTTTATTACTGCAGGGATACAGAAGTCACAAGAAGTACACAACGTGTAGGTTCTCGGAGACTGCTTCAAATTCGTAGAAGTGGGTCGCTCCTTTTATACACGTTTTTGCCATAGCACAGTATAGCGAACAAAGGTTACAACTCAGTTCCCACAATAAACTTCAAAAGGGTCGCATTCATGTTTCAGGAGGCCGGAACATAATTACAACAGTCTTGCCGGTTCCCAACTGTAAAAACATAATCCCTCCGCAATAAACACATTTCCTCCCAACCATAAACGCATTAAGGAAGGACGAAAAACAGAATGCAGGGAAAGAACGAGGATGCACAACAGGTTAGAAAAGAGTGTTAGGGGCAATAAAGGAAACTCGATAGAGGGATCAAAGACCTCGTGTCTAATGTATGCGTGACTGTAACAATAGACCGGAGCGGCAAGATGGGCCTTGAGCGGGGCCATCTGCCTCACTCGTGTCATTTCCCTCATCGTAAAAGTCGCCTCAAAGAAACACGTGTCCTTCGTGCAAGCTTGAGAGTCCCAGGGTCACGAAGCGGACAAAAAGCCCGTTCGCTGGCTACCTGAGGGCAAGAAACAAAATGGACGCTGTATCTAAAATGGAACCCGAGGGTTCGGATGAACGAACCCAAAAATGAGGCGAACCACACGTGGCTGTGTTGCGAAACTTCGTACACCCACTATACTCGTCATTTGCGGTTCATAGATACCAAACTCGTCCATATTCGTCACCACTCAAAAAGTGCCGTCCCGTCTCACACGGAACCTCAGACGCTCCTTTTGCCCTCATGTAGGCAAGCACTAGTCAAGATCAGAATCTATATCAATATTCATCAGATCGTTCAGATGCTGCTGGAACATCATTCTATTCATCAACGTCTCCTTGGTAACAGATGGCCGCCTCATACACGTCGCAGCACATAGGCCAAATAAGGCAGGACCACACTGTACACAAAGACAACACGTGAACAGAAACGCTACAACAGCCCCTACGATCATCAGAATCTTCCAACCCCAGGTTGACATCAGGCCCCAAAACCATCCTAGGAGCGTCCAATTACCTTCGTCCACGTGTATGGACTCGGAAATCTTGTGTAACTTCGAGATGGCTTGGTATACAGTTGGAGCATTGTCAGGAATAAAAATGCAACAACTTGAATGGATAATTTTACACACACCCCCTCTATCTGCAAGAACGACGTCTAGAACCATACGGTTCTGCAACGTCATGAGTCTATCCGCCTGTAGTTCAGCTGTCAGATTACCAAGGGCATTTGCAGTAATATTAGCAGTCGACTCAACCACACGGGTCAACTGTCTTAGGTTCCTACTATTAACCATAGGTCCCCAAAACGGCAAGAAACCCTTAAAGAAGTCTCCTGCTTCTTGACCAGCAGTATCCTCTTTGCTAATGACGCCTCTCACGACTCTAGTTCTGTGGTAGTCCGAAGCAACTGTGAAGGTCGGAGGTAAGAGATTCGCAATATAACAGGTACCCGAAAAGTCGCGGGGTAACCATGTATATGCGCGCTCATAACACACAAAATAGGTGCCCTTAGCAGTCAGAAAAACAGGGGAGGAGAGCATCGGTAGAACATATGTTTCAGTGCAAGCACTGTTCCCAAATTGTGCTCTCGGATTTCGACCCAAACCTTGCAAGCAGAAATTACCAAGGTGCGGTACAATCCATATAGGGGACGAGCTCTTAAGCTGTCTATCACCCACTGATGTACTATATTCAGCCTCGCTCAGATCCTTATAAGCCTGTACTTCTTCGTCTGGAATGAGTGATGCATCGAAAACATCTCTGTCCAGATCTGCTATGGCTATCGCCAAAGGCTTATGGTACGGCCCAGGACCAAAGTTGACAGACCGTGGCTCTCGACTGGGGTAGGAATCTAGTGCACTGCGGAACATAGTTTGGAATGCTCGAGCTGAACCCTGGGAACTGTATGGAAGGACCAAATACGGAATACCCCTATCCATAGTGTGTGGCATTAACCCACATACCCAACAATTGGTAGTATTCACCACCAACTGATGCTGATGTAGGAGTTGAACAAAGGAATTATTCATGAATTCGGCACGTCTAACCTGCTCATGTTGAGGCAAAGGATGAAAGGAATGTGGGGAGACAGTGGTGAGGGAACTTAGGTTAAAAGAAGAGGTAGGTGAAGCAGAAGGCAAGAACAACGATACTCCGAAATACACTCCACCCACCAATAACATAGATACAGTTAGGAACAATAGAAACACCTGAAACAGAAAACATTTTGTTCGTACAACCCTCCATAACTCTGATCTCTGTGCCAACACCCTTTCTTCTTCCATCAGCTTAGAGAATGCCATCCTCTACAAACCGTCCGTGACGTACTTGACGCACTTCGTTCTGAGTAGCGATTATCAATCCCCAGGAGTTCCCAGAGATCGACAAAAGTAACCAACCTAGCGTCAGAAACCTGCTAAACAGAAAGAAGTACCCGCACGGCCCTACGGTAACCCGGATGGCGAGGTTTCCTCGAACAAGTCTCTTAGCAGTGGAAAGCACAAAAACTCAAAAAAGAAAGGATGTAATTGTCCATAATATGCGTAATGTCAAAACCACTATATTGTCAATTTTTATTAGTCCTTGAAGTCCTTGAACGAAGAAAGTATCGACTTCTTCCAGGTCGAGTTTGCTCTACGAACAATTGTTCAGCTGGCGCAACAGTGTTCAATGAAACAGATGATGAGTCGGACCTTGGGTTCTCTGCTACTGATGACTCCACCTGTGGATCTGGCAATGCCGAATCCTCCTCCACAAGTTGAGCGTCACTAAATGGCACAAAACGCGAAGGAGTCTCAGTTTCTTCGGTCGAAATCCCAGTTCTCACCCAACCGTCGGTTGGTAAGGGGATCGGTACCTTCTTTGTGTGACTGGCATGGACCCAATTCTTCCGGCCCTCCAGTCGAACCGCTGTCCTCGTTGTCAACAAGACTAGGTGGGGTCCGACAAATCTTGGCTCCAAGTTACGCTTCCGACCGAAGTTTCGGGTAACAACCCAGTCACCTGGCCGGAGCTGATGTCCAGGACCCTCTGTCTGCGCTGGTAGAGCTTCAAAGACCTGTTGATGAATTAATCGTAGTTTAGTGGTCAAATCGTACAAGTAATCGATCAACATTGGATATTCAAGACTATCAAAAGCCCTAGGTCTCGGGACTCCCCAAATATTTGCAGGGCGACCGAACACAATCTCATATGGGCTGAGCCCTACTCGAGAGTGTACAGTTGCTCTGGTCGATAGGAGAGCCAAAGGCAAGGCGTCAGGCCATGACAGACCAGTCGTAGCTTGAATCTTAGCGAGTTTCAGCTTCAGGGTACCATTGTACCCTTCGACCAAACCCGCTGCCTGAGGATGGTTGGCACTGTGGAATTTCTGACGAATTCCAAGGCCCTTACACACACTCTGCATTACACTTCCCACAAACTCACTTCCATTATCCGACCACACAATCCGCGGCATTCCATACCTAGGAAAATACTCCTTCAGCAGGATTTTTGCTGTGGACAGGGCAGTATTATCTTTAAGAGGATAGGCCTCGATCCATCTGGAGAACGCGCAAACCACAACCAAAACATACTTCAGGTTATTGCATCTCTCCATATGGATAAAGTCTAGCTGGATAACCTCAAAGGGACAAGCAGGAGGAGCGAAATGACCAGGTGGAGTGGGGGTGCCTTTTCCGGGATTGTGCATCAAACACACCATACAATTCTTAACCACTCTTTCGGCACACTTAGCAATACCATCATTCCTCCATACAGGAGACAAGAACTTACATATTCCTTTCGCACTAATATGTGACAACCCATGAGCCATCGTCACAACAGCTAGTACATACGCGTCTGGTAACATCCACCTCTGACATTCCGTCAGGTCAACCCAACATCCATGCATATCCAATTTCCCTGTACTTTCTTTCCACTTGGTCTTTTCAGCTTCAGTAGCTTCGTTCTGAATTTCTTTCACACTTTCAACAGTATTTTCACACATACCAGTCTCCGTCGGCCACCTTACTGAACTCGTGACATACATTCGAGTCGCAAGATTCTTAGCCGTTTCCTTAGCAATCTCATCCGCAAATGCATTACCACGACCAACATCATCCGTCACTTTCCGATGTGCACTACATTTGACGATCGCCACTTGTTTAGGCAACGTAAGTGCATCCAAAAGATCATTCACGAGATGCCCGTGTTGGATCTTCGTACCATGCGATGTCATAAATCCTCTTTCTCTCCACAATCTTCCAAAATTGTGCGCAACACCAAACGCATACTGACTATCGGTAAACACATTCACACGCTTCCCTTTCGACAGAACACACGCTCTTGTCAATGCAACTAATTCTGCCGCTTGCGCGGAATTCTGGTTCAATCTCGCGGTTTCCACAATCGTGCTCAACGTCACCACAGCATACGCAGTCGTCACATCGCCATTCGGCAATTTGAAGCAAGAGCCATCCACATACAGAGTACCATCGGGATCTAACAAGGGAGTGTTTTTCAGGTCCACACGACCTTTTGTTTCTTCCTCAGTCCGTAAATAACAATCATGGGGCAGCACATCATCTGATTCCATATTAATCGGCAACAATGTCGCCGGATTCAGTACATTGCAACGCTTAATCTGTATATGACTTGCTAAAAGGGTCAGCTCGTACCCAGACAACCTTGCACTCGTCAGATGTTGAGTCTTTGTCCGATTCAAGAGCGTATCAACTGCATGCGGAACCATTACTATGAGCATATTGTCCATGACCAAACCTGCGGACTGCCGAATAGACGCCGCAGCTGCCGCTGTCGCCCTCAAGCAACTTGGCAACGCTCTAGCCACCGGATCTAAGGTCGAGGAAAAATATGCACATGGACGCTGCTTATCACCAAATTGTTGCGTTAGAACACTCAACGCACAACCGTCCCTCTCATGGACGTATAATGTGAAAGGCTTACTGTAATCAGGAGTACCTAACACAGGAGCCGAACACAGCGCGTCACGTAGTTCAGAAAAACTTTTCTGACATTCCTCCGTCCAAGGCAAAGGAGTTGAAACGTCCTTGCACGTGAGGGCTACCAATGGTTTCGCTAACAGTGAAAAGTTCGGGATCCACTGTCTGCAGTATGATGTGATACCTAAAAAGGCACGCACATCTCTCTGAGTTGCTGGCACAGGCATTCGAGCAATTGCTGCAATTCGTTCAGGGGTCAACCTTCTTCCCGCCTTTGACAATAAGTGACTGAGGTAGGTAACTTCTTGACAACAATATTGTAGTTTAGAAGGTGACACTTTATGATGCAAGTCGCAAAGATGCTGTAACAAAGACACTGTAGCAGTTTTACAGAGCTGTTCAGTGTCAGCAGCAACCAATAGATCATCAACGTACTGAATCAAGGCTGCACCAGCCGGTAACACAAATGCATCAAGCTGACTCTTAAGAGCTTGGCTGTAGATTGATGGACTCTCACAGTAGCCCTGTGGAGCGCGTTTGAATCTGAAGCTGCGACCACCTAATGAGAAACCAAACAAGTCTCTGCTTCCCTCAGCAATCGGAATGCTAAAGAACGCATTCTTCAGATCGATGACCGAGAACCATGATGCAGTGGCTGGAATCAGAGTCAATAAAGCTGTAATGTCTGGCACCACAGGAAACTGCGGGACAACGACTTTATTTACTTCCCGTAAGTCGATAACTAGACGATACACGGGAGGCTTGGAGGGATCTGTTCGTTTCAGAATAGGCAACACGGGACTATTGCACACGTTACCTCTAGGCCTGGGCAAAAATTTCGTTCCGTTCGCGGAAATTGCGATAATTTGACATTTTTGCGTTCCGCGGAGAGCGCGAAAATGTCAAAAATTCCGGTTTCCGCAGCTTGGCGATAATTTGTTTCTTGCTCGCGCTGTAAAATGATACATTCTCGCGCGCGCGCGATCGCCTTACCTGAATCCCTGCGTTCGCCGACAAGTTTTCTTGATCCGGTCGCGTTCTCCATGAGATGTTGTATTGTTTTTAGCCATTTGCGCTGTCTCGCGACAGTTCGCGCCCGCAGTGACGTCATGCGTCGCGCGATCACGTCTTTCTTCTCGCGATCATGCACCGCGAGAACAACTCAAAACAAGATGGCCGCGCCCGCAAGCAACCACATGGGTAAGTTGGCGACCCGCAACCATGCAGAAAATCTCGCGAACATGCCGGAAAAAAACTTCCGCATCTTCGCGATATTTCTGCTTGTTTGCGATAATTTTAAACATTCTCGCGATAATTTGCGAAGGTTAATTCCGCAAATTCCGCCCACCCCTAGTTACCTCGTGTCTCCTCAATAACATCTTTGCCGATCAGATCGTAAATGATCGCTAACAGTGCCCTTTCACCATCAAGGGAAATACGATACTGAGGTATACGTGGCAAACGCGCACCAACTTTTAGTTGGACAACATAAGGTGGTATATCCAACAGGCCCACATCATTGGGACCTGTCGCCCACAAGGAGTCTGGGAGAGATCTCAATTCCGATGGGAACTTATCGATCGATAAATACATAGGGGAAACCACACTCCTACCCAACGTAAGCTCCACACCCGTAGGAGAACAGTACAAAGTCGCATGTAACCTTTTCAACAAATCTAAACCCAAAAGATTCTCACCACAACCAGTAGTCAAAATCAAAGGAGCTTCCAGCTCATGAGACCCAATCGTAAGGGGCAAAGGGCTAGAAACTGAATTGCTAACAGGGGCGCCAGAAAATCCAATGGAAACATTCGTTAAGCCAGACAAAGGCGCGCCAGGGAGTTTGGAATGCATGATGGAACTTTTTGCTGCACCAGTGTCCAACAGAAAAGGCTCAACAACGCCCAAAGTGGCTACTGCAACATAAGGCCCTCTCTGATCAACCGGAACTGATACTTCTCCCTTCCTTTGTCTATGGCTGTCCTAGTAGATACCATCCGCATCACCATCACATTCAACATAACAATCATCCACATGATACTGTGCAGACCGACCGGACGACGGTTCGCGCCGATCGAAACAATTTTGCGAATCCGAAGATGTCGCAAAGCGTTCGGCCTGTGTCTGGGTAACTCCGCGACCTCTACCACGAGAAACCTGTTGAGGACCACTACGTCCTCCTCGAGCCGACACGCCATTAGTCCTATCACGGAGAACCGGACAATCGAACTTCAGATGGCCTTCCCCACGACAATACGCGCACTGATTATATCCCAGCACAAAACGAGGCGCAGGCGAAGCATTGCGCGTCTGTGATCTGGAAAACTGTGATTGCGATCTGTTTGGCTGCTGTGTATCACTGAAATTCGAACGCGGTGGATAGGCTTGCTGCAACAAGACCTTAGTTTTGAGATCCTTAGTTTTCTTTTCTGCACGCTCATTTTCCTCTTTTTCTCTATTCTCGTAATATTGGGCCGTAGCCAATATTTGGGCAGTGGTAGAGACAGCCCACGCACTCTCAGAATTCTTCAACTTGTTGCCGAGGTCGGGCAACAAATTCGATACGAACTTATCAACGAACAGCCGCTGACCACCCTCGGAACCCATGTCCTGACCACTATGATCAATGAACGCTTCCTCAAATCTCGTAAAGAAATCAGAAACACTTTCATCCCTCTTTTGCCTGCACGCTGATAATTTGTCCCAATTGACGCGCATCGCTGGCATAAGCGTCTTCATGAGGGTAATTATCCTCTGGGGCAAAGCCACAATAACCTGTTCAGGTTTAGCCCCACCAACCTGCCGGGCATCTGCCGCTGTAAGGGCAGCCCAGTCACCGCCTAACTCGGCTACGTGATTCTCGTGACGAATTTTCGCCCAAATCGGCTGAGGCACCACATTGCCGAACAACATATCAATATCAGCTAGGTTCATAACAGTAGCATCCACCAATTGGGACAACTCCTTATAGTAACCCGCAGGATTCTTACGGGGGTCAGGTAAGGATTGCTTTACTTGCAACACTTCCGATCGTTTCCAAGGGAGGTGTATCCACACTCTCTGGAAATGGCCCGGGACAGCAGGGACAGCAGCAGGATCACCTGGCATCCATACCGGGGGAACTTCCCGCATAGGATATTGACCAGGTTGTGCCATCCATTCCGCGGTCGCGTCCTTAAACAGCGCACGTGGTTGCACCGTACATCGAAAGGATAACAAACGCTCTAAAGCTTCTCGAACCTTATCACCTACAATTGTACCCGTGGCAAACCGAAACTGCAGCTCGGAAACCTCAGGTGGTATATCATCAGCTACATCATCGTCCCACTCCTCTTTCAATGACTTACACAATTCTTCGAACACGAATCGCTGCGTGGGCACATTAAACTGAGAAAACGTTTCGAACACTACACGTGGGGTGTATTTAACAGGGTTACGAATCCATCTACGTGCCGTCTTCACCAACGATTCTCGTTCCCTATCATCAGGAAGCTGGCTGCGTCTTTGAGCAACATCTGAAAGAGTCGAGCCAAGTATCGGCCCAAAAAGCGGAGAATAAAGAGAAGCAACGGCAGTCAAGAGACGACTACGAACAGAAGGAGAAGAGGACGAAGATGCAGGCGTAGCCGCCATAGGGGTGGAAACAGTAGAAGTAGACGCAGCAGCAGGAGTAGCGGGAACAACAGGCTGAGGAGGGACTTGGAGAGGCGCAATAGGGAGAGAAGCCGGAACAAGAGGATGTACGATCTGTGGCCCAAGGGGATTCGGGAGTACGGGAGGAACGACGGGCTGACCAGCAGCCGCCAAAGCAGCGGGTTGAGGAAGAGGTGGATGAACGGGACCCATAACACCAGGAGCATAGGGAGGTAGCGATTTCATCAGATAAGACAAAAGCGAATCTTCCACCGATTCTTCTCCTGTCTTATTGATCGTAGAAGGTAGCGCCGGATAACATTTGTCCACTGCCATATGGTGAAGCCGAGCACTAACTTCCTGCTCTTGCTCATCTTTGTCTAACTGATATTGTTCCGCATTGCGCATCACCGTAATGACACCTTCTCGTTTATTTTTCTTATTCTGTTTGATTTCTTTCTGTTTGGCCTCTTTCCGCCATAACCGGAAGGAATCAAACATGGCCGGCCTAGCTTTCTTTTTAAATAATTTAGCTTCCAAGTTATCTAAAATGGCAGTCTCGAAACTACCATGAGGTGGCCAACTAAGGACGCCATCCTTTTTAGTATAACGAACCCAATATTCATTATATACGATAGGACCCACGCCATGGCGACTATAGAGCTCATAAAGCGGAGTTCCAGCCGGAGGTATCGGACATGAATCCTCCAGCCGGGAATCCATGCTGCCACATTTAAGAAACCCAAACAAAGTACTACGGCCAGGCATCGTGCACACTAGCCAAGTATACAAACTTCAAGGGCTATCGAATTACGATGTCCTCGCAAAAAATGCAAGACCCTCGGTTTTTGGCAATTGCAATCGTCAAATAAAATCCAACAACTAAGAACCACGAATGCTATGGAACCATGCAAACAACAAAGCAATACTGGGAGCGACCCACAAATACTTAACTGAGAGAGCAATGGCGTCACCAGGAAGGCCCGTTGATCGTCTCGCCGTACAAAGGACTACGCCAGGCGCCAAAACAGGTCGACAGTCAGGGCATCGGTCCGTCGCAGCCGTCAGGAGGCGGGGATCTTCGCGGGAAAAGACGTCGGGCCACTTATTTCGACAACTGGATCGATGAAGCGGGGTGCACCTTCCCTCGGAGATTTCACACGAAGTTCCTCACGATCGTCGGGCTTGGACCGGTACCGTTGATGTCGCCCCACGTTGGGCGCCAACTGAAGGACTGGGTTATTCTTAAGACCCAGCGGTGCCAGGGAACAACACCTGAAACCTTCGTGGGTTACCTGTTCTGGCGTACCAAACACAGAGACACGGGACACTTCCAGCGACGTCAGAGATCAGCGTTTATTACTGCAGGGATACAGAAGTCACAAGAAGTACACAACGTGTAGGTTCTCGGAGACTGCTTCGAATTCGTAGAAGTGGGTCGCTCCTTTTATACACGTTTTTGCCATAGCACAGTATAGCGAACAAAGGTTACAACTCAGTTCCCACAATAAACTTCAAAAGGGTCGCATTCATGTTTCAGGAGGCCGGAACATAATTACAACAGTCTTGCCGGTTCCCAACTGTAAAAACATAATCCCTCCGCAATAAACACATTTCCTCCCAACCATAAACGCATTAAGGAAGGACGAAAAACAGAATGCAGGGAAAGAACGAGGATGCACAACAGGTTAGAAAAGAGTGTTAGGGGCAATAAAGGAAACTCGATAGAGGGATCAAAGACCTCGTGTCTAATGTATGCGTGACTGTAACAATAGACCGGAGCGGCAAGATGGGCCTTGAGCGGGGCCATCTGCCTCACTCGTGTCATTTCCCTCATCGTAAAAGTCGCCTCAAAGAAACACGTGTCCTTCGTGCAAGCTTGAGAGTCCCAGGGTCACGAAGCGGACAAAAAGCCCGTTCGCTGGCTACCTGAGGGCAAGAAACAAAATGGACGCTGTATCTAAAATGGAACCCGAGGGTTCGGATGAACGAACCCAAAAATGAGGCGAACCACACGTGGCTGTGTTGCGAAACTTCGTACACCCACTATACTCGTCATTTGCGGTTCATAGATACCAAACTCGTCCATATTCGTCACCACTCAAAAAGTGCCGTCCCGTCTCACACGGAACCTCACCCTGGGCTCGTCCTAAAGGCAGAGATCCCTCATCCCTGGGCTCATTATAGAGGCAGAGATACCTCAACCATGGGCTCTTCATAGAGGCGGAGATCCCTCAACCCTGGACTCATCATAGAGGCAGGGATCCCTCAACCCTGGTGTCATCATAGAGGCCAAGATCCCTCAACTCTGGGCTCATCATAGATGCAGAGATCCCTCAACCCTGGGCACGTCGTAGAGGCAGAGATCCCTCAACCCTGGGCTCATTATGGAGGCAGAGATCCCTCAACCCAGGGCACTTCATAGAGGCAGAGATCCCTCAACCCTGGGCCCTACATAGAGGCAGAGAT
This sequence comes from Triturus cristatus, assembly GCF_964204655.1. Lineage (NCBI taxonomy): Eukaryota > Metazoa > Chordata > Amphibia > Caudata > Salamandridae > Triturus > Triturus cristatus. The sequence goes on from NC_140591.1 coordinate 1,695,483,412, forward strand.
CCCTCAACCCTGGGCTTATCATAGAGGCAGTGACCCCTCAACCCTGCACTTGTTGTAGAGGCAGAGATCCCTCAACCCTGGGCTAATCATAGAGGCAGAGATCCCACCACCCTGGGCTCATCATAGAGGCAGAAAACCCTAGATTTTGGGTTCTTCATAGAGGCAGAGATCCCTCAACCCTGCAATCATCATTGAGGCAGAGATCCTTCAATCCTGGGCTCATTATAGAGGCGGAGATACCTCAACCCTGGACTCATCATAGAGGCAAAGATCCCTCAACCCTGGGCTCATCATAGAGGCAGAGATCCCTCAACCCTGGTATCATCATAGAGGCCAAGATCCCTCAACTCTGGGCTCATCATAGATGCAGAGATCCCTCAACCCTGGGCACGTTGTAGAGGCAGTGATCCCTCAACCCTGGGCTCATTTTAGAGGCAGAGATCCCTCAATGCAGGGAACTTCATAGAGGCAGAGATCCCTCAACCCTGGGCTCTACAAAGAGGCAGAGATCCCTCAACACTGGGCTCTACATAGAGGCAGAGATCCCTCAACCCTGGGCTTATCATAGAGGCAGTGACCCCTCAACCCTGCACTTGTTGTAGAGGCAGAGATCCCTCAACCCTGGGCTAATCATAGAGGCAGAGATACCACCACCCTGGGCTCATCATAGAGGCAGAAAACCCTAGATTCTGGGTTATTCATAGAGGCAGAGATCCCTCAACCCTGGAATCATCATTGAGGCAGAGATCCTTCAATCCTGGGCTCATTATAGAGGCGGAGATCCCTCAACCCTGGACTCATCATAGAGGCAAAGATCCCTCAACCCTGGGCTCATCATAGAGGCAGAGATCCCTCAACCCTGGTATCATCATAGAGGCCAAGATCCCTCAACTCTGGGCTCATCATAGATGCAGAAATCCCTCAACCCTGGGCACGTTGTAGAGGCAGTGATCCCTCAACCCTGGGCTCATTTTAGAGGCAGAGATCCCTCAATGCAGGGCACTTCATAGAGGCAGAGATCCCTCAACCCTGGGCTCTACAAAGAGGCAGAGATCCCTCAACCCTGGGCTCATCATAGAGGCAGAGATCCCACCACCCTGGGCTTATCATAGAGGTGGAGATCCCTCAATCCTGGGCTCTTCATAGGTGCAGAGATCCCTCAATCCTGGGCTCTTCATAGAGGCAGAAAACCCTTGATTCTGGGTTCTTCATAGAGGCAGAGATCCCTCAACCCTGGGCTCTTCATAGAGGCAAAGATCCCTCAACCCTGTGCTCTTCCTGGAGGCAGAGATCCCTCAACCCCGGGCGATTCATAGAGGCTGAGCTCCCTCAACCCTGGGCTCTTCCTGCAGGCAGACAACCATCAATCCTGGGCTTATCATAGGGGCAGAGAACCCTCAACCCTGGGCTCTTCATAGAGATGGAGATCCCTCAACCCCGGCATCATCATAGAGGCAGCGATCCCTCAACCCTGTGTTGTAAATTGAAACAACGATGTGATTAAGCATTTACTAAAGACATGAATTCCCTTACTTTAGAGCATGTTTCTTCTGTTATGTTGACTGAAGTTCGGACTCCATTTTGTATTATCATGTCTCCACGTGCTCAACACGAGAAGAGTCCAATCTCTGTGTTAGTTGCTCTTGTAATCTGCCTAGTAACAGTCTATAAATAGCTCCTTTGTCCATCTGGCGCATGCCCAGACTTGACCACATCTGTTATCAGTTAGCCTTGCTTGACCATGTTTTCGCGGGCTCAAGGAGTGTGTCAGCTCCGCCCATATATTGATTCAGTATCGAAAATGACCATAAAAGGTAATATTCTCAGCCTCATGTTGTATCCACCCACTTATGAGCCCCTCTATTGTGTATAAAAGGGGACCATGTATGCAAGTTCTTTGTGCTACTCTATGCAATACTGAAGAGTGTTGTATGGATTGTCGGACCACCCTTAAGGGTTAATAAATCTTGTCTTTGTACTTTGCAGTTTCCGTGCCAACTTCCTTATAGATTCCATTGCAGGAGAGCGAACCCTTGTGTCCTGCGGGCCTAGCTGGGGCCTGTATTCATCAATTGGCGCCCGTCACGTGGGGCTCATCGGCGACTCGGATGCTCGAAGGACTGGTCGCGACGAAGGTGAGGAATTTGGCAGGGGATGTGATCACTGCCAGCGGCGTTTTAGCCCTGGCATCCCGAGGTTTTTCTTCCTTCCCTTCCGAGCTGACCGTCTGGGTGGCGCCGGTCCTCGACTGAGACCTCTTCTGTCGGTCCTGCCGTGAAAAGCCGTTTGGGCGAATTTTGGAGCTTGGCAGTTGGAATCTGGACTCTTGATTGGTAAGAACCGTTCTACGGTACTTGCTCCGAGTTTTTGAAGCCTGGTTTGGCTATTTGAGTTTGATTTGTGATGACTGGTCATATTTTGTATTGGTTATTGTGAAAATATATGCGTTGCAACACATATAGGCAGGTAATGTGGAGAGATTTCTCCGGAGCGGTGTAACTTTGAACGGCGCAACGATTAAGTGCCATTTTCTTTATAATATTGCATATTTTGCATTATTTCTGAGCATGCCTGCTTTTAGCGCACTCCGTAAGTGGTGCTGCTGCTTTGGAAACCGGTTGAACCTCGAGGAATCTGCTCCGGCTCCCCCAGAGGGGACTCCTAATAGGGATATGTATGTGAAGCATGGTCTTTCTTCCATAATGTACAGCACAGTATGGAGGAAATATACTAAGAAGGATCCTGAGTTACGATGGCCTTTGTATGGATCGTTTGATATGCGTAAGATTGAGTATGTGGAACAGTGTATGTGTAAACGGCGTGCTCATCAGGATATGTTTGAGTGTGTCCGGTTATGGGTGAAGGAGGTGCGTGAGCGGGAGAAACGTGAGAAAGCGCTGTTTGATAAAGAGCAACGCAAGAATGATCATGTGCGAGCACAAGAAGCGAAGCGTCGGGAGGACAGAGAACAGACGGAGAGACAAGAGAAAGAACGTAGGCTGCAAGTCTTGGGTCAATATGCTGTTCGTCAGCCACTTTATCCTGTCCTTAATAATCTTGATGATGATTTTTATTTATTAGATCGCTCTCCGCCCCCTTATGTTGGCGCATCCGCCCCGAGGCCACAAGATTCTGACTCGGTTCCGGGTAAGGTAGACACGCGGTCCATGCTATCGACTGACCGAATGGGTGAGCTTCGGAAAATTTCTTTCCGTGCACTCAAGGGCAAGGTGTCCCTGGATGAATTGTTACATTCTTGGGAGCTGTGGCAGGATAGAGAAAAATTGTATTTTTTGGGCCACTTTGCTGAGGAAGTGATTGCTGCTTTCCGGAAATATTCCAGTGTTTTTGAGCCTGACGATGTGGTATTGGATGCTAAAGCATTGCGTAACGGTGTTTTCTCTTCCTCTAAGGCGCCTGATACGGCTCGGCGGCTGTTTGCATTGCGGGACGCGGTGCTGAACCTTAAAGAAAAAGCGCGCCAACGAGCGGGGGAGGAGAAGCAGTCGGATTCGTGTACAGCAGAGGGCCACTCATCCACCTCCCAGTCAGATAAGAATGACATAGTGCATGCTAAACCAATGCGAGAGGCGGCGCCTTTGTATGTTCCTCCTAAAGGAGCAGGGACTAGCCCGGACATCACCTCTGCTGATGCTAAGGGATATTTTGTGTATAATTGGGTTTATACTCCTTGGCATAGAGCTGATGTTATGGCATTGAAGAATGCATTGCCTGATCCCCGCAAGAATCCAGCGGCCTTTTACGAAGAAGTCGAGGGGGCCTTGAATTCTTGCGTTATGACCTTAGCGGATATAGATCTGTTCTTTGGTCTTATTCTACCACCGGATATGTGGCGATCTGTCCGGAAGGTGGATGATACAGATGCTTTCAAGGCTCGGTGGTCTGAGCTTGAAGATGAGGATAGGGAACGGAAGCCTGCGCAGAAACCACCACAGATTATTTTAGATCTCCCCGCTGCTATTCTGACTAAGCTGAAGACAATCATCCCCCCTAAAAAGATTGACTGGAATATGTTAGCTTCATGTAAGCAGAAAGTTGACGAGTCAGTTGCAGACTTCTTTACGCGCTTTGAGGAGACGTTTCATGACTTTAGTGGCCAGTCGCTTACGGATGATACGGGTCGCCACCTTTTTGCTGATAAATATGTGGCTAATTTGCTGCCGGCAGTTGCGGCCCGTCTAAAAGCGAGTGAGAGTTCTTGGTCCTCCGCGACCCCGACGGCCGTCCTGACTATAGCTCAGTATTATGAGCGTCAGGAGCAAGAAGCGAAGGGCCAGGAGGAGAAGAAATCGAAAGATCTAAAAACAAAGGTGATGTTGGCACAAGTATATGGCCCGCCCCGACGGGGTGTTAATAGAGGTAGGGGAGGATTTTATGGTCCTCCCTCGGGCCGATCTGATTTGAATAGGAATCAATGTGCGTATTGTAAGCAATCGGGACATTGGGCTAGAGATTGCCCGGCGTTGCATGCTTCGCGTCAGGGGCATAGTCAGGGTGGCCCGAGAGGTAGAGGGGGTTTCTCGAACTTTAGAGGGAATTCTAACGATCACGCTCGTTTTGACCCTGCTGGGCAGCAACGGGATAGATCAAATGTTTTCGATCGCCAGAACCAGTATCAAGTGTCGGGGATTGATCGTTCGGGGTACCATGATTCTCAGCATGCATAGGAATGCGTTGGATGGGGGTTAGAATCAGTTGAGGTGCCGGTTGATCAGAAGGGTCCTTATGTATCGGCTGAGGTTTTGGGCTCTACTGATCAGTTCCTAGTGGATACAGGAGCGACACGTAGTGCGCTGTCTAAACAATTGGTTCCGAGGGCTCCCCCATCTGGCTTAATGGTTACATCGGTAGGGTTTGACGGTACACTCTCCCGAAGCCCTCTTTCGCAGCCCCTCACATTTCAGGTTGATTCTTTTTCTGCACCCTGCCCGTTTCTGCTTGCCCCGTACACGCCGGACAACATTATGGGCCTTGATATGTTAAAGCATTTCAGGGCTACGATCCGCTGCTCCCCTGCTGGTGTGCGGGTAATATTGAATGACAATTACCCCCGGTCTGAACGGATGTGTGTGGTCACAGAGGATGCTCTGTTAGCTACCCTCCCTCGTGCTTTGTGGGCCACTTCGGATACTAATGTGGGACAAATGGTGATTCCGCCGGTCCACATTAGTGTCCAGGAGGGGGCGGTGTTACCACGCCTCCCACAGTATCGTATTTCCCAGGAGGGGGAGGAGGCTCTCATACAGATTGTGCAGGATTTGATCAAAGTGGGGGTAGTGGAGGAAGTTCCCTACAACATCTGTAATAGCCCGATTCTCCCCATTTTGAAAAAGGATACGGATGCCAGAGTTTATCGGTTTATAAGTGATTTGAGAGAAGTAAACAAGATCGTGATACCTCAGTACCCAGTGGTTTCTGATATCACGACGTTGCTTACTTTGGTCCCGCCTACGGCGACCATGTTCTCAGTTATCGATTTGAAAAATGCCTTCTTTTCCATTCCCATTCACCCCGATAGCCGATATCTTTTTGGGTTTACTTTAAATAATAGATCTTACCGTTTTTGTAGGATCCCTCAGGGCTACACAGAAAGCCCTAGCATTTACAGTCAGGCTTTGAAAAGACAATTGGATTCCTTTGTTCTGCTCGAGGGGGTCGCCCTCATTCAATATGTCGATGACATCTTGCTGGCGGCTGACACCCTGGAGTTGTGTGAAGAGAGTACGTTATCCTTACTTTCCTTTTTGGCATCCCACAATCATAAGGTATCTCGGAAGAAATTGCAGTTCTGTAGACCAAAGGTGACTTATCTGGGTCACCTTTTGTCTAAGGAGGGGCGTGCACTCACACCAGATCGTATCCAAGTAATTCTGGACACACCGACACCGTCCACGCAGAAGGATGTGCGTGCATTTTTGGGTCTTGTTTCTTTTTGTAGGCAGTGGATATTGGGGTTTTCACATATAGCTAAGCCATTATTAGCCCTTTTGACAAAAGACACGCCTATCCCGATCCCTTGGTCAAATGAGTGTGACGCTGCTTTTCAGCAATTACGACAGGCCCTTTGTTCAGCACAAGTGTTAGGGACCCCTGATTATGCAAAACCCTTTTCGTTGTATGTGCATGAGAAAGATGGATGTGCGTTATCAGTTTTAGTGAAGATGCACGGCGATAAGCAGCGCCCTTGTGCATATTTTTCGGCTGTACTTGATCCTGTCGCTCGAGCATTACCAGGGTGTTTTCGCTCGGTTGCGGCGACAGCTGTGTCAATACGCCAGAGTGAGGGAATTGTGTTATCCCATAAGTTGTTGGTATTAGTCCCTCACGCTGTTGATGCCCTGCTTAATCAAACAAAGACGCAGCATTTGACCAGTGCCCGTTTAACGGGATATGAGTTGACGCTTTTGGCTCCTCATATTACGTTAAAGACGTGCGTAACGTTAAACCCGGCCACATTGTTGCCATACCCCGAGACTCAGTCTGAAACACGGAAAGCACATGATTGTATTCTCGTGACTGAGGAACAAACAAAGGGTCGTATTGATCTCCAGGATACGCCCTTTCCAGATGTAGATGGAGAACTGTGGGTGGACGGATCATGCCTGAAGTTACCAGATGGTACGACTTCAGCAGCGTATGCAATTACCACATTACAAACGATAGTAGAGACAGCACGCATACCACAGAAATCAGCTCAAGCAGCGGAGCTGATAGCATTAACACGAGCATGTGAGCTCAGTACGGGATTATGTGTGAATGTTTATACAGATAGCCGCTATGCCTTCGGAGTAGCGCATGACTTTGGCCTGCTCTGGAAGGAGAGAGGGTTTTTAACGTCACATGGAGTACAGATAATGCATGGAGAGTTAGTTCACAACCTTTTAACTGCATTGACATATCCGAAGAAAATTGCCATCGTTAAATGTAGCGCCCATAGGAGAGTAGTCGATAAAGTTGGAGAAGGGAATGCGTTAGCGGACCGAGTGGCACGGGAGACTGCGATGCAGCCCGGTGCTACTGCCATGTATGTGGTGAAGTCACAGGTGGAAAGATGGCATGATGCGAAGGAGGAAGTGTGAGAAATGCAAAGGACCGCTTCTGATAAAGAGCGGGAGCAATGGGCTAGCGAGGGAGAATTGGATGATGAAGGCTGCTGGAGAAATAAGCAGATGGATAGATGGAAATTACCCACGGCTTTTGTACAACCTATGGTTCAGATGGCACATGGGCTAGCACATGTTGGGGCTTCCGCAATTGTGAAATTGCTTACTCAAGTTTGGGAGCATCCAGAGATTGCTAGCACGGCAAAGAGGGTGGTGCAGACCTGTATGATCTGCCTGGGGTATAACCCAGGGAAAGGTACCCGAACTCCGGCAGGAGGATTTGTGACACCTACTGCACCCTTCGAGGTTTTGCAGATGGATTACATCCAGCTTGAGCGCTGTAACAATTTGAAGTATGTTCTAGTAGTGGTTTGCGCCTTCAGTAAATGGGTTGAAGCGTACCCTACGAAAGACAATACTGCCATGACTACTGAGAAGCTGCTGTTGAAGGAGTTCTTCCCTCGATATGGCGTTTGTAGACTTCTGTGGAGTGATAATGGACCCCACTTTGTAGCGGATGTTATAAAGTATGTCCTGAGGGGCCTGGGCATCACCCAGAAGTTCCACGCAGTATTTCACCCTCAGTCTGCAGGACTAGTTGAGAAGTATAATGGTACACTGAAGCTCAAGATCGCTAAAATTCAAGCTTCGACGTCTTTGACTTGGCCAGATGCTTTACCGCTGGCGTTATTGTCAATTAGGTCGGTACCACACTCTCGAACCGGTCTTACACCGTATGAGATTGTCTTTGGACGCCCAATGAATATTTGGGGTCCACCAAAACCGAAGACCATGTACGATGTACCTTGTGTAATGATGAATGATTATCTGGCACAGTTAACGGATAACTTGGTTTCTATTCATCAACAGGTCCGAGAGGCGCTCCCTGATCGGTCTACCGGTGAAGGACATAGTCTCCGACCTGGCGACTATGTCATGGTGAAAATTTTCGACAGGACGAACAGCTTGGAACCGAGATGGGTGGGTCCTGAGCAAGTTCTCCTTGCCACGAGGACGGCTGTGCGAGTCTCCAACAGAAAGAATTGGATCCATTCCCTGCACTGTCGGAAGGTGCCGCCTGGATTGGTGGAACCTGCTGTACTGACCGATCAACGAGAAATCCTGGCTGCAGAGACAGGCCGTGCTGCGGAGCCAAACGCCACTGAGGAGCTCTTTCCGGACCACGCGACTCCTGGAGGAAGGCGATATCATCTTAGACCAAGGAAGTGAGTTCTTCAGTACCGGGACATATTGTCAGAACGGCCCTTGGGTTAGTGAAACGGAGAGCCAATGAGGCAAGGGGGGGGGGATCAGCCCTGCATTAGTGTAGCGACACCCGTCTTGGCCCGCTGGTGAAGAAATCGACCGCTGCCCAAGGGGAAGAGTTCTGACAAATTTTTAGTTTCAGGAAGATATTGGGTTTTCTTTCATTCTATCATGGAGAGGAAGAAAATTCTTTGTGCATCAGGGTTCATGCTGACAGTAGCTATTGTTGGGATAACCACATGGTTTGTGGAGGATGTGACTCCCGCTCGAAAACTACTTGTGTTGACAACTCTGGTGCCTGAGGAGCACTACTTTTATACATTACCGTATCAAGAATTGAAGCATCGACAGTCTTATTTGAATAACACTTTCATCCAGATGCTGCATCATACCCACGTTGCTACGAACGCTACGAACTGTTGGATATGTGGGATGATGCCAGCCCATCAGAAGAAAGGAGGAACGCCATTCATACCACTTCCTTTCTCTCATAATGGCTCTTGTAGAGCATGGTACACTTTGCTTTTTGCCACTCGGAAACCGACAGTGGGACGATTACTCTTCAGACTCAACAAAGAATGTCACCAGGATAAAAATGGGTATCCGCAAGCGAATGGGACAATTTGGGAATGGGAAGAGTACCGACCAGACAATGAATCGATCCCTTATATCTTCACGAACACAAGAGACACTGTGGGAAAGGACAAATTTGTGATTCAAGTGGCACAAGCTCAAGCGGACCTGTGTGTCCAGAGTGTGGGTTTTATTCCTGTTGGCGTTAGTGATTGTATTACCGTTTTGAACATTGATGGGTTGAACAATAGTACCTTTTTAGCCTCCCATAATACATACTTTGTGTGTGGAAATAAAGGTTATTACCGTTTGCTGGCTGGTTGGTCTGGGGTATGCTATGTGGCATTCCTATTACCTCCTGTATTCTTAGCACCAGCATCCTATCATAAAGACTTGAAATTATTGAATAATGTGACTGTAAATAGGTATAAACGTACTTTATCAATTGATGATGTAGATCAGACTGATACCAGTCTGCAACAGTATATTGATTTTAATTTAGGATTGTTTTTCTTTGTTGGAGCTGCCCTAAACAGTAGGAAGGTTCGAAGATTAACAAGAGTGGTAGAGGCTGTGACAAACCAAACTGCTGCTGCTCTTGGGAATCTTACGGAAGAATTGCAAATTACTAGAATTGTTGCATTGCAGAATCGTATGGTATTAGATGTTATGTTAGCCGATCGAGGAGGAGCTTGTAAAATTATTGGAAGTAGTTGTTGTGTGTTTATCCCTGACCACACGCCGTCAGTTTATAATGCCATTAATAAATTGCATAAAATTGCAGCTGAAATCCATACAGAAAACGGCACTTGGTCCTTTTCTGGATGGTTTTGGGCATTGATCACTGCCTGGGGGTGGAAGGTCTTAACTGGTCTCTGTATCATTGTAGCAGTTCTGTTGTCTTGTTGTATCTGTGTTCAATGTGGTCCCTTGCTCTGTTCCTTATGTGTATCATTCTGTATCCCCGATAAGAAGGCTATTGCCGATGTCGCTCATCAGAAACGTTTAGCTAAAGAAGTCGAAGAAATGATGACAATTGACATATATGATGATTATCCTAACAAACCGGATGTCTTCAGTAAATGCTGAAAGGGTCGTCTGTTGTAAATTGAAACAACGATGTGATTAAGCATTTACTAAAGACATGAATTCCCTTACTTTAGAGCATGTTTCTTCTGTTATGTTGACTGAAGTTCGGACTCCATTTTGTATTATCATGTCTCCACGTGCTCAACACGAGAAGAGTCCAACCTCTGTGTTAGTTGCTCTTGTAATCTGCCTAGTAACAGTCTATAAATAGCTCCTTTGTCCATCTGGCGCATGCCCAGACTTGACCACATCTGTTATCAGTTAGCCTTGCTTGACCATGTTTTCGCGGGCTCAAGGAGTGTGTCAGCTCCGCCCATATATTGATTCAGTATCGAAAATGACCATAAAAGGTAATATTCTCAGCCTCATGTTGTATCCACCCACTTATGAGCCCCTCTATTGTGTATAAAAGGGGACCATGTATGCAAGTTCTTTGTGCTACTCTATGCAATACTGAAGAGTGTTGTATGGATTGTAGGACCACCCTTAAGGGTTAATAAATCTTGTCTTTGTACTTTGCAGTTTCCGTGCCAACTTCCTTCTAGATTCCATTGCAGGAGAGCGAACCCTTGTGTCCTGCGGGCCTAGCTGGGGCCTGTATTCATCACCTGGGTTCATGATAGAGGTTGAGAACCCTCAACCCTGGGCTCTTCATAGAGGCAGAGATCCCTCAACCCTCAACTCATCATAGAGGCAGAGATCCCTCAACCCGGGGTTCTTCACAGAGGGAGAGATCCCTCAACCCTAGGCTCTTCATAGAGGCAGAAATCCCTCGACCCTGGGCACTTCATAGAGGCAAAGATCCCTCAACCCTGGGCTTATCATTGAGCAGAGATCCTTCAACCCTGGGCTCATCACAGAGGCAGAGATCCCTTAACCCTGGGTTCATCATAGTGGTGGATATCCCTCAACCTGGGCTCTTCATAGAGGCAGAGATCCCTCAACCCAGAGCTCTTCATAGAGGCAGAGATCCATCAACCCTGGGCTCTTCATAGAGGAAGAGATCCCTCAACAATGGGCTCATCATAGAGGCAGAGATCCCTCAAACCTGGGCTCTTCATAGAGTCGGACATCCCTCAACCCAGGGCTCTTCATAGAGGCAAAGATCCCTCAACACTGGACACTTCATAAAGGCAGAGATCCCTCAACCCTGGGCTCTTCATAGAGGCAGAGATACCTCAACCCTGGCCTCATCATTGAGGCAGAGATCCCACAACCCTGAGATCATCATAGAGGCCGAGATCCCTCAACGCTGGGCTCTTCATAGAGGTGTAGATCCCTCTACCTTGGGCTTGTCATAGAGGCAGAAATACCTCAATCCTGGGCTTATCGCAGAGGCAGAGATACCTCAACCCTGGGCTCTTCATAGAGGAGGAGATACCTCACCCCTGGGCTCATCATAGAGGCAAAGATCACTCCTCCCTGGGCTCTTCCTGGAGGCAGCGTACCCTCAACGTTGGACTCTTCATAGAGGTGGAGATCCCTCAACCCTGAGCTTATCATAGAGGTAGTGATCCCTCAACCCTGGGCTCATCATAGAGGCGGAGATCCCTCAACCCTGGGCTCTTCATAGAGGCAGAGATCCCTCAACCCCGGGCTCATCATAGAGGCAGAGATCCCTCAACCTTGGGCTCATCGTAGAGGTAAAGATTCCTCAACCCTGGGCTCATTATAGAGGCAGAGATCCCTCAACCCTGGGCTCTTCATAGAGGTATAGATCCTTCAAACCTGGGCTCTTCATAGATGCAGAGATCCCTCAACCCTGGGCTTGTCATAGAGGTGGAGATCCCTCAACCCTGGGCTCCTCATAGAGATGGAGATCCCTCAACCTTGGACTCTTCATAGAGGTGGAGATCCCTCAACCCCGGGGTCATCATAGAGGTATAGATCCCTTAAACCTGGGCTCTTCATAGATGCAGAGATCCCTCAACCCTGGGCTCTTCATAGAGGTGGAGATTCCTCAACCCTGGGCTCTTCATAGAGGCAGAAATCCCTTCACCCTGGGCTTGTCATAGAGGCGGAGATCCCTCAACCCTGGGCTCCTCATAGAGATGGAGATCCCTCAACCCTGGACTCTTCATAGAGGCGGAGATCCCTCAACCCCGGGGTCATCATAGAGGTATAGATCCCTCAAACCTGGGCTCTTCATAGATGCAGAGATCCCTCAACCTTGGGCTCTTCATAGAGGTGAAGATCCCTCAACCCTGGGCTCTTCATAGAGGCAGATAACCCTCCACCCTGGGCTTGTCATAGTGGCGGAGATCGCTCAACCCAGAGCTCTTCATAGAGGCAGAGATCCCTCAACCCAGAGCTCTTCATAGAGGCAGAGATCCATCAACCCTGGGCTCTTCATAGAGGAAGAGATCCCTCAACAATGGGCTCATCATAGAGGCAGAGATCCCTCAAACCTGGGCTCTTCATAGAGTCGGACATCCCTCAACCCAGGGCTCTTCATAGAGGCAAAGATCCCTCAACACTGGACACTTCATAAAGGCAGAGATCCCTCAACCCTGGGCTCTTCATAGAGGCAGAGATCCCTCAACCCTGGCCTCATCATTGAGGCAGAGATCCCACAACCCTGAGATCATCATAGAGGCCGAGATCCCTCAACCCTGAGCTCTTCATAGAGGTGGAAATCCCTCTACCTTGGGCTTGTCATAGAGGCAGAAATGCCTCAATCCTGGGCTTATCGCAGAGGCAGAGATACCTCAACCCTGGGCTCTTCATAGAGGAAGAGATACCTCACCCATGGGCTCATCATAGAGGCAAAGATCCCTCCTCCCTGGGCTCTTCCTGGAGGCAGCGTACCCTCAACGTTGGACTCTTCATAGAGGTGGAGATCCCTCAACCCTGAGCTTATCATAGAGGTAGTGATCCCTCAACCATGGGCTCATCATAGAGGCAGAGATCCCTCAACCCTGGGCTCTTCATAGAGGCAGAGATCCATCAACACTGAGCTAATCATAGAGGCAGAGATCCCTCAACCCTGGGCTCTTCATAGAGGCAGAGATCCCTCAACCCTGTGCTCTTCCTGGAGGCAGAGATCCCTCAACCCCGGGCTCTTCATAGAGGCTGAGCTCCCTCAACCCTGGGCTCTTCCGGGAGGCAGAGAACCCTCAATCCTGGACTTATCATAGAGACAGAGATCCCTCAACCCAGGGATCTTCATAGAGGCAGAGATCCCTCAACCCTGTGCTCATCATAGAGGTAGAGATCCCTCAAACCGGGGATCTTCATAGAGGTGGAGATCCCTCAACCCCGGGCTCATCATAGAGGCAGAGATCCCTCAACCCTCGACTCATCGTAGAGGCAGAGATCCCTCAACCCTGGGCTCTTCATAGAGGCGGAAATCCCTCGACCCTGGGCTCTTCATAGAGGCAAAGATCCCTCAACCCTGCACTCATCATTGAGGCAGAGATCCCTGAACTCTGGGCTCTTCATAGAGGTATAGATCCCTTAAACCTAGGCTCTTAATAGATGCAGAGATCCCTCAACCCTGGGCTCTTCATAGAGGTGGAGATCCCTCAACCCTGGGCTCTTCATAGAGGCAGAGATCCCTCTACCCTGGGGTTGTCATAGAGGCAGAGATCCCTCAACCTTGGGCTCCTCATAGAGGTGGAGATCCCTCAACCATGGTCTCTTCATAGAGGCGGAGGTCCCTCAACCCTGGGGTCATCATAAAGGCAGAGATCCCTCAGCCCAGGGCTCATCATAGATGCAGAGATACCTCAACCCTAGAATCGTCCTAAAGGCAGAGATCCCTCATCCCTGGGCTCATTATAGAGGCAGAGATACCTCAACCATGGGCTCTTCATAGAGGAGGAGATCCCTCAACCCTGGACTCATCATAGAGGCAGGGATCCCTCAACCCTGGTGTCATCATAGAGGCCAAGATCCCTCAACTCTGGGCTCATCATAGATGCAGAGATCCCTCAACCCTGGGCACGTCATAGAGGCAGAGATCCCTCAACCCTGGGCTCATTATGGAGGCAGAGATCCCTCAACCCAGGGCACTTCATAGAGGCAGAGATCCCTCAACCCTCGACTCATCGTAGAGGCAGAGATCCCTCAACCCTGGGCTCATCATACAGGCAGAGATCCCTCCAACCTGGGCTCTTCATAGAGGCAGAGATCCCTCAACCCTCGACTCATCGTAGAGGCAGAGATCCCTCAACCCTGGGCTCTTCATAGAGGCAGAAATCCCTCGACCCTGGGCTCTTCATAGAGGCAAAGATCCCTCAACCCTGCACTCATCATTGAGGCAGAGATCCCTGAACTCTGGGCTCTTCATAGAGGTATAGATCCCTTAAACCTAGGCTCTTAATAGATGCAGAGATCCCTCAACCCTGGGCTCTTCATAGAGGTGGAGATCCCTCAACCCTGGGCTCTTCATAGAGGCAGAGATCCCTCTACCCTGGGCTTGTCATAGAGGCAGAGATCCCTCAACCTTGGGCTCCTCATAGAGGTGGAGATCCCTCAACCATGGTCTCTTCATAGAGGCGGAGGTCCCTCAACCCTGGGGTCATCATAAAGGCAGAGATCTCTCAGCCCAGGGCTCATCATAGATGCAGAGATACCTCAACCCTGGGCTCGTCCTAAAGGCAGAGATCCCTCATCCCTGGGCTCATTATAGAGGCAGAGATACCTCAACCATGGGCTCTTCATAGAGGCGGAGATCCCTCAACCCTGGACTCATCATAGAGGCAGGGATCCCTCAACCCTGGTGTCATCATAGAGGCCAAGATCCCTCAACTCTGGGCTCATCATAGATGCAGAGATCCCTCAACCCTGGGCACGTCATAGAGGCAGAGATCCCTCAACCCTGGGCTCATTATGGAGGCAGAGATCCCTCAACCCAGGGCACTTCATAGAGGCAGAGATCCCTCAACCCCTGGGCTCTACATCGAGGCAGAGATCCCTCAACCCTGGGCTTATCATAGAGGCAGTGACCCCTCAACCCTGCACTTGTTGTAGAGGCAGAGATCCCTCAACCCTGGGCTAATCATAGAGGCAGAGATCCCACCACCCTGGGCTCATCATAGAGGCAGAAAACCCTAGATTCTGGGTTCTTCATAGAGGCAGAGATCCCTCAACCCTGGAATCATCATTGAGGCAGAGATCCTTCAATCCTGGGCTCATTATAGAGGCAGAGATCCCTCAACCCTGGACTCATCATAGAGGCAAAGATCCCTCAACCCTGGGCTCATCATAGAGGCAGAGATCCCTCAACCCTGGTATCATCATAGAGGCCAAGATCCCTCAACTCTGGGCTCATCATAGATGCAGAGATCCCTCAACCCTGGGCACGTTGTAGAGGCAGTGATCCCTCAACCCTGGGCTCATTTTAGAGGCAGAGATCCCTCAATGCAGGGCACTTCATAGAGGTAGAGATCCCTCAACCCTGGGCTCTACAAAGAGGCAGAGATCCCTCAACACTGGGCTCATCATAGCGGCAGAGACCCCTCAACAATGCACTTGTTGTAGAGGCAGAGATCCCTCAACCCTGGGCTCATCATAGAGGCAGAGATCCCACCACCCTGGGCTCATCATAGAGGTGGAGATCCCTCAATCCTGGGCTCTTCATAGGTGCAGAGATCCCTCAACCCTGGGCTCTTCATAGAGGCAGAAAACCCTTGATTCTGGGTTCTTCATAGAGGCAGAGATCCCTCAACCCTGGAATCATCATTGAGGCAGAGATCCTTCAATCCTGGGCTCATCATAGAGGCAGAGATCCCTTAACCCTGGACTCATCATAGAGGCAGGGATCCCTCAACCCTGGTATCATGATAGAGGCCAAGATCTCTCAACTCTGGGCTCATCATAGATGCAGAGATCCCTCAACCCTGGGCACATTGTAGAGTCCGAGATCCCTCAACCCTGGGCTCATTATAGAGGCAGAGATCCCTCAACCCAGGGCTCTTCATAGAGGCAGAGATCCCTCAACCCTGGGCTCTACATAGAGGCAGAGATCCCTCAACCCTTGGCTCATCATAGAGGCAGAGACCCCTCAACCCTGCACTTGTTGTAGAGGAAGACATCCCTCAACCCTGGGCTCATCATAGAGGCAGAGATTCCACCACCCTGGGCTCATCATAGAGGTGGAGATCCCTCAACCCTGGGCTCTTCATAGGTGCAGAGATCCCTCAACCCTGGGCTCTTCATAGAGGCAGAAAACCCTCGATTCTCAGCTCTTCATAGAGGCAGAGATCCCTCAACCCTGGAATCATCATTGAGGCAGAGATCCTTCTATCCTGGGCTCATCATAGAGGCAGAGATCCCTCCTCCTTGGGCTCTTCATAGAGGGAAAGATCCCTCCACCCTGTGCTCTTCCTGGAGGCAGCGTACCCACAACCTTGGAATCTTCATAGAGGTGGAGATCCCTCACCCAGAGCTTATCATAGAGGCAGAGATCCCTCAACTCCAGGCTCATCATAGATGCAGAGATCCATCAACACTGGGCTCATCATAGAGGCAGAGATCCCTCATCCCTGGGCTCTTCATAGAGGCAAAGATCTCTCAACCCTGTGCTCTTCCTGGAGGCAGAGATCCCTCAAACCCCGGGCGATTCATAGAGGCTGAGCTCCCTCAACCCTGGGCTCTTCCTGCAGGCAGACAACCCTCAATCCTGGGCTTATCATAGGGGCAGAGATGCCTCAACCCAGGGATTTTTATAGAGGCAGAGATCCCTCAATCCTGGGCTAATCATAGAGGCAGAGAACCCTCAACCCTGGGCTCTTCATAGAGATGGAGATCCCTCAACCCCGGCATCATCATAGAGGCAGCGGTCCCTCAACCCTGGGTTCATGATAGAGGTTGAGAACCCTCAAACCTGGGCTCTTGATAGAGGCAGAGATCCCTCAACCCTCAACTCATCATAGAGGCAGAGATCCCTCAACCCGGGGCTCTTCACAGAGGGAGAGATCCCTCAACCCTAGGCTCTTCATAGAGGCAGAAATCCCTCGACCCTGGGCTCTTCATAGAGGCAAAGATCCCTCAACCCTGGGCTTATCATTGAGCAGAGATCCTTCAACCCTGGGCTCATCATAGAGGCAGAGATCCCTTAACCCTGGGTTCGTCATAGTGGCGGAGATCCCTCAACCTGGGCTCTTCATAGAGGCAGAGATCCCTCAACCCGGGGCTCATCATGGAGGCAGAGATCCCTCAACCCTGGGCTCATCGTAGAGGTAGAGATTTCTCAACCCTGGGCTGATAATAGAGGCAGAGATCCCTCAACCCTGGGCTCTTCATAGAGGCAGAGATCCCTCAAACCTGGGCTCTTCATAGATGCAGAGAAACCACAACCATTATAGAGGCAGAGATCCCTCATCCCGGGGCTCATCATGGAGGCAGAGATCCCTCAACCCTGGGCTCATCATAGAGGTAGAGATTCCTCAACCCTGGGCTGATTATAGAGGCAGAGATCCCTCAACCCTGGGCTCTTCATAGAGGCAGAGATCCCTCAACCCTGGGCTCCTCATAGAGATGGAGATCCCTCAACCTTGGACTCTTCATAGAGGTGGAGATCCCTCAACCCCGGGGTCATCATAGAGGTATAGATCCCTTAAACCTGGGCTCTTCATAGATGCAGAGATCCCTCAACCCTGGGCTCTTGATAGAGGTGGAGATCCCTCAACCCTGGGCTCTTCATAGAGGCAGATATCCCTCCACCCTGGGCTTGTCATAGAGGCGGAGATCCCTCAACCCTGGGCTCCTCATAGAGATGGAGATCCCTCAACCCTGGACTCTTCATAGAGGCGGAGATCCCTCAAGCCAGGGGTCATCATAGAGGTATAGATCCCTCAAACCTGGGCTCTTCATAGATGCAGAGATCCCTCAACCCTGGGCTCTTCATAGAGGTGGAGATCCCTCAACCCTGGGCTCTTCATAGAGGCAGATATCCCTCCACCCTGGGCTTGTCATAGAGGCGGAGATCGCTTAACCCAGAGCTCTTCATAGAGGCAGAGATCCCTCAACCCAGAGCTCTTCATAGAGGCAGAGATCCATCAACCCTGGGCTCTTCATAGAGAAGGAGATCCCTCAACAATGGGCTTATCATAGAGGCAGAGATCCCTCAAACCTGGGCTCTTCATAGAGTCGGACATCCCTCCACCCAGGGCTCTTCATAGAGGCAAAGATCCCTCAACACTGGACACTTCATAAAGGCAGAGATCCCTCAACCCTGGCCTCATCATTGAGGCAGAGATCCCACAACCCTGAGATCATCATAGAGGCCGAGATCCATCAACCCTGGGCTCTTCATAGAGGTGGAGATCCCTCTACCTTGGGCTTGTCATAGAGGCAGAAATACCTCAATCCTGGGCTTATCGCAGAGGCAGAGATACCTCAACCCTGGGCTCTTCATAGAGGAGGAGATACCTCACCCCTGGGCTCATCATAGAGGCAAAGATCCCTCCTCCCTGGGCTCTTCCTGGAGGCAGTGTACCCTCAACGTTGGACTCTTCATAGAGGTGGAGATCCCTCAACCCTGAGCTTATCATAGAGGTAGTGATCCCTCAACCCTGGGCTCATCATAGAGGCGGAGATCCCTCAACCCTGGGCTCTTCATAGAGGCAGAGATCCCTCAACCCCGGGCCCATCATAGAGGCAGAGATCCCTCAACCCTGGGCTCATCGTAGAGGTAAAGATTCCTCAACCCTGGGCTCATCGTAGAGGTAAAGATTCCTCAACCCTGGGCTCCTTATAGAGGCAGAGATCCCTCAACCCTGGGCTCTTCATAGAGGTATGGATCCTTCAAACCTGGGCTCTTCATAGATGCAGAGATCCCTCATCCCTGGGCTTGTCATAGAGGTGGAGATCCCTCAACCCTGGGCTCCTCATAGAGATGGAGATCCCTCAACCTTGGACTCTTCATAGAGGTTGAGATCCCTCAACCCCGGGGTCATCATAGAGGTATAGACACCTTAAACCTGGGCTCTTCATAGATGCAGAGATCCCTCAACCCTGGGCTCTTCATAGAGGTGGAGATCCCTCAACCCTGGGCTCTTTATAGAGGCAGAGATCCCTCTACCCTGGGCTTGTCATAGAGGCAGAGATCCCTCAACCTTGGGCTCCTCATAGAGGTGGAGATCCCTCAACCATGGTCTCTTCATAGAGGCGGAGGTCCCTCAACCCTGGGGTCATCATAAAGGCAGAGATCCCTCAGCCCAGGGCTCATCATAGATGCAGAGATACCTCAACCCTGGGCTCGTCCTAAAGGCAGAGATCCCTCATCCCTGGGCTCATTATAGAGGCAGAGATACCTCAACCATGGGCTCTTCATAGAGGCGGAGATCCCTCAACCCTGGACTCATCATAGAGGCAGGGATCCCTCAACCCTGGTGTCATCATAGAGGCCAAGATCCCTCAACTCTGGGCTCATCATAGATGCAGAGATCCCTCAACCCTGGGCACGTCATAGAGGCAGAGATCCCTCAACCCTGGGCTCATTATGGAGGCAGAGATCCCTCAACCCAGGGCACTTCATAGAGGCAGAGATCCCTCAACCCCTGGGCTCTACATCGAGGCAGAGATCCCTCAACCCTGGGCTTATCATAGAGGCAGTGACCCCTCAACCCTGCACTTGTTGTAGAGGCAGAGATCCCTCAACCCAGGGCTAATCATAGAGGCAGAGATCCCACCACCCTGGGCTCATCATAGAGGCAGACAACCCTAGATTCTGGGTTCTTCATAGAGGCAGAGATCCCTCAACCCTGGAATCATCATTGAGGCAGAGATCCTTCAATCCTGGGCTCATTATAGAGGCGGAGATCCCTCAACCCTGGACTCATCATAGAGGCAAAGATCCCTCAACCCTGGGCTCATCATAGAGGCAGAGATCCCTCAACCCTGGTATCATCATAGAGGCCAAGATCCCTCAACTCTGGGCTCATCATAGATGCAGAGATCCCTCAACCCTGGGCACATTGTAGAGGCAGTGATCCCTCAACCCTGGGCTCATTTTAGAGGCAGAGATCCCTCAATGCAGGGCACTTCATAGAGGCAAAGATCCCTCAACCCTGGGCTCTACAAAGAGGCAGAGATCCCTCAACACTGGGCTCATCATAGCGGCAGAGACCCCTCAACAATGCACTTGTTGTAGAGGCAGAGATCCCTCAACCCTGGGCTCATCATAGAGGCAGAGATCCCACCACCCTGGGCTCATCATAGAGGTGGAGATCCCTCAATCCTGGGCTCTTCATAGGTGCAGAGATCCCTCAACCCTGGGCTCTTCATAGAGGCAGAAAACCCTTGATTCTGGGTTCTTCATAGAGGCAGAGATCCCTCAACCCTGGAATCATCATTGAGGCAGAGATCCTTGGAATCTTCATAGAGGTGGAGATCCCTCAACCCAGAGCTTATCATAGAGGCAGAGATCCCTCATCCCTGGGCTCTTCATAGAGGCAAGGATCCCTCAACCCTGTGCTCTTCCTGGAGGCAGAGATCCCTCAACCCCGGGCAATTCATAGAGGCTGAGCTCCCTCAACCCTGGGCTCTTCCTGCAGGCAGACAACCCTCAATCCTGGGCTTATCATAGGGGCAGAGATGCCTCAACCCAGGGATCTTTATAGAGGCAGAGATCCCTCAATCCTGGGCTAATCATAGAGGCAGAGAACCCTCAACCCTGGGCTCTTCATAGAGATGGAGATCCCTCAACCCCGGCATCATCATAGAGGCAGCGGTCCCTCAACCCTGGGTTCATGATAGAGGTTGAGAACCCTCAACCCTGGGCTCTTCATAGAGGCAGAGATACCTCAACCCTCAACTCATCATAGAGATGGAGATCCCTCAACCCTGGACTCTTCATAGAGGCGGAGATCCCTCAACCCCGGGGTCATCATAGAGGTATAGATCCCTCAAACCTGGGCTCTTCATAGATGCAGAGATCCCTCAACCCTGGGCTCTTCATAGAGGTGGAGATCCCTCAACCCAGGGCTCTTCATAGAGGCAGATATCCCTCCACCCTGGGCTTGTCATAGAGGCGGAGATCGCTTAACCCAGAGCTCTTCATAGAGGCAGAGATCCCTCAACCCAGAGCTCTTCATAGAGGCAGAGATCCATCAACCCTGGGCTCTTCATAGAGGAAGAGATCCCTCAACCATGGTCTCTTCATAGAGGCGGAGGTCCCTCAACCCTGGGGTCATCATAAAGGCAGAGATCTCTCAGCCCAGGGCTCATCATAGATGCAGAGATACCTCAACCCTGGGCTCGTCCTAAAGGCAGAGATCCCTCATCCCTGGGCTCATTATAGAGGCAGAGATACCTCAACCATGGGCTCTTCATAGAGGCGGAGATCCCTCAACCCTGGACTCATCATAGAGGCAGGGATCCCTCAACCCTGGTGTCATCATAGAGGCCAAGATCCCTCAACTCTGGGCTCATCATAGATGCAGAGATCCCTCAACCCTGGGCACGTCATAGAGGCAGAGATCCCTCAACCCTGGGCTCATTATGGAGGCAGAGATCCCTCAACCCAGGGCACTTCATAGAGGCAGAGATCCCTCAACCCCTGGGCTCTACATCGAGGCAGAGATCCCTCAACCCTGGGCTTATCATAGAGGCAGTGACCCCTCAACCCTGCACTTGTTGTAGAGGCAGAGATCCCTCAACCCTGGGCTAATCATAGAGGCAGAGATCCCACCACCCTGGGCTCATCATAGAGGCAGAAAACCCTAGATTCTGGGTTCTTCATAGAGGCAGAGATCCCTCAACCCTGGAATCATCATTGAGGCAGAGATCCTTCAATCCTGGGCTCATTATAGAGGCAGAGATCCCTCAACCCTGGACTCATCATAGAGGCAAAGATCCCTCAACCCTGGGCTCATCATAGAGGCAGAGATCCCTCAACCCTGGTATCATCATAGAGGCCAAGATCCCTCAACTCTGGGCTCATCATAGATGCAGAGATCCCTCAACCCTGGGCACGTTGTAGAGTTAGTGATCCCTCAACCCTGGGCTCATTTTAGAGGCAGAGATCCCTCAATGCAGGGCACTTCATAGAGGTAGAGATCCCTCAACCCTGGGCTCTACAAAGAGGCAGAGATCCCTCAACACTGGGCTCATCATAGCGGCAGAGACCCCTCAACAATGCACTTGTTGTAGAGGCAGAGATCCCTCAACCCTGGGCTCATCATAGAGGCAGAGATCCCACCACCCTGGGCTCATCATAGAGGTGGAGATCCCTCAATCCTGGGCTCTTCATAGGTGCAGAGATCCCTCAACCCTGGGCTCTTCATAGAGGCAGAAAACCCTTGATTCTGGGTTCTTCATAGAGGCAGAGATCCCTCAACCCTGGAATCATCATTGAGGCAGAGATCCTTCAATCCTGGGCTCATCATAGAGGCAGAGATCCCTTAACCCTGGACTCATCATAGAGGCAGAGATCCCTCAACCCTGGGCTCATCATAGAGGCAGAGATCCCTCAACCCTGGTATCATGATAGAGGCCAAGATCTCTCAACTCTGGGCTCATCATAGATGCAGAGATCCCTCAACCCTGGGCACATTGTAGAGTCCGAGATCCCTCAACCCTGGGCTCATTATAGAGGCAGAGATCCCTCAACCCAGGGCTCTTCATAGAGGCAGAGATCCCTCAACCCTGGGCTCTACATAGAGGCAGAGATCCCTCAACCCTTGGCTCATCATAGAGGCAGAGACCCCTCAACCCTGCACTTGTTGTAGAGGAAGACATCCCTAAACCCTGGGCTCATCATAGAGGCAGAGATTCCACCACCCTGGGCTCATCATAGAGGTGGAGATCCCTCAACCCTGGGCTCTTCATAGGTGCAGAGATCCCTCAACCCTGGGCTCTTCATAGAGGCAGAAAACCCTCGATTCTCAGCTCTTCATAGAGGCAGAGATCCCTCAACCCTGGAATCATCATTGAGGCAGAGATCCTTCTATCCTGGGCTCATCATAGAGGCAGAGATCCCTCCTCCTTGGGCTCTTCATAGAGGGAAAGATCCCTCCACCCTGTGCTCTTCCTGGAGGCAGCGTACCCACAACCTTGGAATCTTCATAGAGGTGGAGATCCCTCACCCAGAGCTTATCATAGAGGCAGAGATCCCTCAACTCCAGGCTCATCATAGATGCAGAGATCCATCAACACTGGGCTCATCATAGAGGCAGAGATCCCTCATCCCTGGGCTCTTCATAGAGGCAAAGATCTCTCAACCTTGTGCTCTTCCTGGAGGCAGAGATCCATCAAACCCCGGGCGATTCATAGAGGCTGAGCTCCCTCAACCCTGGGCTCTTCCTGCAGGCAGACAACCCTCAATCCTGGGCTTATCATAGGGGCAGAGATGCCTCAACCCAGGGATTTTTATAGAGGCAGAGATCCCTCAATCCTGGGCTAATCATAGAGGCAGAGAACCCTCAACCCTGGGCTCTTCATAGAGATGGAGATCCCTCAACCCCGGCATCATCATAGAGGCAGCGGTCCCTCAACCCTGGGTTCATGATAGAGGTTGAGAACCCTCAAACCTGGGCTCTTCATAGAGGCAGAGATCCCTCAACCCTCAACTCATCATAGAGGCAGAGATCCCTCAACCCGGGGCTCTTCACAGAGGGAGAGATCCCTCAACCCTAGGCTCTTCATAGAGGCAGAAATCCCTCGACCCTGGGCTCTTCATAGAGGCAAAGATCCCTCAACCCTGGGCTTATCATTGAGCAGAGATCCTTCAACCCTGGGCTCATCATAGAGGCAGAGATCCCTTAACCCTGGGTTCGTCATAGTGGCGGAGATCCCTCAACCTGGGCTCTTCATAGAGGCAGAGATCCCTCAACCTGGGGCTCATCATGGAGGCAGAGATCCCTCAACCCTGGGCTCATCGTAGAGGTAGAGATTCCTCAACCCTGGGCTGATAATAGAGGCAGAGATCCCTCAACCCTGGGCTCTTCATAGAGGCAGAGATACCTCAACCCTGGGCTCGTCCTAAAGGCAGAGATCCCTCATCCCTGGGCTCATTATAGAGGCAGAGATACCTCAACCATGGGCTCTTCATAGAGGCGGAGATCCCTCAACCCTGGACTCATCATAGAGGCAGGGATCCCTCAACCCTGGTGTCATCATAGAGGCCAAGATCCCTCAACTCTGGGCTCATCATAGATGCAGAGATCCCTCAACCCTGGGCACGTCATAGAGGCAGAGATCCCTCAACCCTGGGCTCATTATGGAGGCAGAGATCCCTCAACCCAGGGCACTTCATAGAGGCAGAGATCCCTCAACCCCTGGGCTCTACATCGAGGCAGAGATCCCTCAACCCTGGGCTTATCATAGAGGCAGTGACCCCTCAACCCTGCACTTGTTGTAGAGGCAGAGATCCCTCAACCCTGGGCTAATCATAGAGGCAGAGATCCCACCACCCTGGGCTCATCATAGAGGCAGAAAACCCTAGATTCTGGGTTCTTCATAGAGGCAGAGATCCCTCAACCCTGGAATCATCATTGAGGCAGAGATCCTTCAATCCTGGGCTCATTATAGAGGCAGAGATCCCTCAACCCTGGACTCATCATAGAGGCAAAGATCCCTCAACCCTGGGCTCATCATAGAGGCAGAGATCCCTCAACCCTGGTATCATCATAGAGGCCAAGATCCCTCAACTCTGGGCTCATCATAGATGCAGAGATCCCTCAACCCTGGGCACGTTGTAGAGGCAGTGATCCCTCAACCCTGGGCTCATTTTAGAGGCAGAGATCCCTCAATGCAGGGCACTTCATAGAGGTAGAGATCCCTCAACCCTGGGCTCTACAAAGAGGCAGAGATCCCTCAACACTGGGCTCATCATAGCGGCAGAGACCCCTCAACAATGCACTTGTTGTAGAGGCAGAGATCCCTCAACCCTGGGCTCATCATAGAGGCAGAGATCCCACCACCCTGGGCTCATCATAGAGGTGGAGATCCCTCAATCCTGGGCTCTTCATAGGTGCAGAGATCCCTCAACCCTGGGCTCTTCATAGAGGCAGAAAACCCTTGATTCTGGGTTCTTCATAGAGGCAGAGATCCCTCAACCCTGGAATCATCATTGAGGCAGAGATCCTTCAATCCTGGGCTCATCATAGAGGCAGAGATCCCTTAACCCTGGACTCATCATAGAGGCAGAGATCCCTCAACCCTGGGCTCATCATAGAGGCAGAGATCCCTCAACCCTGGTATCATGATAGAGGCCAAGATCTCTCAACTCTGGGCTCATCATAGATGCAGAGATCCCTCAACCCTGGGCACATTGTAGAGTCCGAGATCCCTCAACCCTGGGCTCATTATAGAGGCAGAGATCCCTCAACCCAGGGCTCTTCATAGAGGCAGAGATCCCTCAACCCTGGGCTCTACATAGAGGCAGAGACCCCTCAACCCTTGGCTCATCATAGAGGCAGAGACCCCTCAACCCTGCACTTGTTGTAGAGGAAGACATCCCTCAACCCTGGGCTCATCATAGAGGCAGAGATTCCACCACCCTGGGCTCATCATAGAGGTGGAGATCCCTCAACCCTGGGCTCTTCATAGGTGCAGAGATCCCTCAACCCTGGGCTCTTCATAGAGGCAGAAAACCCTCGATTCTCAGCTCTTCATAGAGGCAGAGATCCCTCAACCCTGGAATCATCATTGAGGCAGAGATCCTTCTATCCTGGGCTCATCATAGAGGCAGAGATCCCTCCTCCTTGGGCTCTTCATAGAGGGAAAGATCCCTCCACCCTGTGCTCTTCCTGGAGGCAGCGTACCCACAACCTTGGAATCTTCATAGAGGTGGAGATCCCTCACCCAGAGCTTATCATAGAGGCAGAGATCCCTCAACTCCAGGCTCATCATAGATGCAGAGATCCATCAACACTGGGCTCATCATAGAGGCAGAGATCCCTCATCCCTGGGCTCTTCATAGAGGCAAAGATCTCTCAACCTTGTGCTCTTCCTGGAGGCAGAGATCCCTCAAACCCCGGGCGATTCATAGAGGCTGAGCTCCCTCAACCCTGGGCTCTTCCTGCAGGCAGACAACCCTCAATCCTGGGCTTATCATAGGGGCAGAGATGCCTCAACCCAGGGATTTTTATAGAGGCAGAGATCCCTCAATCCTGGGCTAATCATAGAGGCAGAGAACCCTCAACCCTGGGCTCTTCATAGAGATGGAGATCCCTCAACCCCGGCATCATCATAGAGGCAGCGGTCCCTCAACCCTGGGTTCATGATAGAGGTTGAGAACCCTCAAACCTGGGCTCTTCATAGAGGCAGAGATCCCTCAACCCTCAACTCATCATAGAGGCAGAGATCCCTCAACCCGGGGCTCTTCACAGAGGGAGAGATCCCTCAACCCTAGGCTCTTCATAGAGGCAGAAATCCCTCGACCCTGGGCTCTTCATAGAGGCAAAGATCCCTCAACCCTGGGCTTATCATTGAGCAGAGATCCTTCAACCCTGGGCTCATCATAGAGGCAGAGATCCCTTAACCCTGGGTTCGTCATAGTGGCGGAGATCCCTCAACCTGGGCTCTTCATAGAGGCAGAGATCCCTCAACCCGGGGCTCATCATGGAGGCAGAGATCCCTCAACCCTGGGCTCATCGTAGAGGTAGAGATTCCTCAACCCTGGGCTGATAATAGAGGCAGAGATCCCTCAACCCTGGGCTCTTCATAGAGGCAGAGATACCTCACCCTGGGCTCGTCCTAAAGGCAGAGATCCCTCATCCCTGGGCTCATTATAGAGGCAGAGATACCTCAACCATGGGCTCTTCATAGAGGCGGAGATCCCTCAACCCTGGACTCATCATAGAGGCAGGGATCCCTCAACCCTGGTGTCATCATAGAGGCCAAGATCCCTCAACTCTGGGCTCATCATAGATGCAGAGATCCCTCAACCCTGGGCACGTCATAGAGGCAGAGATCCCTCAACCCTGGGCTCATTATGGAGGCAGAGATCCCTCAACCCAGGGCACTTCATAGAGGCAGAGATCCCTCAACCCCTGGGCTCTACATCGAGGCAGAGATCCCTCAACCCTGGGCTTATCATAGAGGCAGTGACCCCTCAACCCTGCACTTGTTGTAGAGGCAGAGATCCCTCAACCCTGGGCTAATCATAGAGGCAGAGATCCCACCACCCTGGGCTCATCATAGAGGCAGAAAACCCTAGATTCTGGGTTCTTCATAGAGGCAGAGATCCCTCAACCCTGGAATCATCATTGAGGCAGAGATCCTTCAATCCTGGGCTCATTATAGAGGCAGAGATCCCTCAACCCTGGACTCATCATAGAGGCAAAGATCCCTCAACCCTGGGCTCATCATAGAGGCAGAGATCCCTCAACCCTGGTATCATCATAGAGGCCAAGATCCCTCAACTCTGGGCTCATCATAGATGCAGAGATCCCTCAACCCTGGGCACGTTGTAGAGGCAGTGATCCCTCAACCCTGGGCTCATTTTAGAGGCAGAGATCCCTCAATGCAGGGCACTTCATAGAGGTAGAGATCCCTCAACCCTGGGCTCTACAAAGAGGCAGAGATCCCACCACCCTGGGCTCATCATAGAGGTGGAGATCCCTCAATCCTGGGCTCTTCATAGGTGCAGAGATCCCTCAACCCTGGGCTCTTCATAGAGGCAGAAAACCCTTGATTCTGGGTTCTTCATAGAGGCAGAGATCCCTCAACCCTGGAATCATCATTGAGGCAGAGATCCTTCAATCCTGGGCTCATCATAGAGGCAGAGATCCCTTAACCCTGGACTCATCATAGAGGCAGAGATCCCTCAACCCTGGGCTCATCATAGAGGCA
Organism: Triturus cristatus; assembly: GCF_964204655.1. Classification (NCBI taxonomy): domain Eukaryota; kingdom Metazoa; phylum Chordata; class Amphibia; order Caudata; family Salamandridae; genus Triturus; species Triturus cristatus. The sequence goes on from NC_140591.1 coordinate 1,695,511,209, forward strand.
GAGATCCCTCAACCCTGGTATCATGATAGAGGCCAAGATCTCTCAACTCTGGGCTCATCATAGATGCAGAGATCCCTCAACCCTGGGCACATTGTAGAGTCCGAGATCCCTCAACCCTGGGCTCATTATAGAGGCAGAGATCCCTCAACCCAGGGCTCTTCATAGAGGCAGAGATCCCTCAACCCTGGGCTCTACATAGAGGCAGAGACCCCTCAACCCTTGGCTCATCATAGAGGCAGAGACCCCTCAACCCTGCACTTGTTGTAGAGGAAGACATCCCTCAACCCTGGGCTCATCATAGAGGCAGAGATTCCACCACCCTGGGCTCATCATAGAGGTGGAGATCCCTCAACCCTGGGCTCTTCATAGGTGCAGAGATCCCTCAACCCTGGGCTCTTCATAGAGGCAGAAAACCCTCGATTCTCAGCTCTTCATAGAGGCAGAGATCCCTCAACCCTGGAATCATCATTGAGGCAGAGATCCTTCTATCCTGGGCTCATCATAGAGGCAGAGATCCCTCCTCCTTGGGCTCTTCATAGAGGGAAAGATCCCTCCACCCTGTGCTCTTCCTGGAGGCAGCGTACCCACAACCTTGGAATCTTCATAGAGGTGGAGATCCCTCACCCAGAGCTTATCATAGAGGCAGAGATCCCTCAACTCCAGGCTCATCATAGATGCAGAGATCCATCAACACTGGGCTCATCATAGAGGCAGAGATCCCTCATCCCTGGGCTCTTCATAGAGGCAAAGATCTCTCAACCTTGTGCTCTTCCTGGAGGCAGAGATCCCTCAAACCCCGGGCGATTCATAGAGGCTGAGCTCCCTCAACCCTGGGCTCTTCCTGCAGGCAGACAACCCTCAATCCTGGGCTTATCATAGGGGCAGAGATGCCTCAACCCAGGGATTTTTATAGAGGCAGAGATCCCTCAATCCTGGGCTAATCATAGAGGCAGAGAACCCTCAACCCTGGGCTCTTCATAGAGATGGAGATCCCTCAACCCCGGCATCATCATAGAGGCAGCGGTCCCTCAACCCTGGGTTCATGATAGAGGTTGAGAAGCCTCAAACCTGGGCTCTTCATAGAGGCAGAGATCCCTCAACCCTCAACTCATCATAGAGGCAGAGATCCCTCAACCCGGGGCTCTTCACAGAGGGAGAGATCCCTCAACCCTAGGCTCTTCATAGAGGCAGAAATCCCTCGACCCTGGGCTCTTCATAGAGGCAAAGATCCATCAACCCTGGGCTTATCATTGAGCAGAGATCCTTCAACCCTGGGCTCATCATAGAGGCAGAGATCCCTTAACCCTGGGTTCGTCATAGTGGCGGAGATCCCTCAACCTGGGCTCTTCATAGAGGCAGAGATCCCTCAACCCGGGGCTCATCATGGAGGCAGAGATCCCTCAACCCTGGGCTCATCGTAGAGGTAGAGATTCCTCAACCCTGGGCTGATAATAGAGGCAGAGATCCCTCAACCCTGGGCTCTTCATAGAGGCAGAGATACCTCAAACCTGGGCTCTTCATAGATGCAGAGAAACCACAACCATTATAGAGGCAGAGATCCCTCATCCCGGGGCTCATCATGGAGGCAGAGATCCCTCAACCCTGGGCTCATCGTAGAGGTAGAGATTCCTCAACCCTGGGCTGATTATAGAGGCAGAGATCCCTCAACCCTGGGCTCTTCATAGAGGCAGAGATCCCTCAACCCTGGGCTCCTCATAGAGATGGAGATCCCTCAACCTTGGACTCTTCATAGAGGTGGAGATCCCTTAAACCTGGGCTCTTCATAGATGCAGAGATCCCTCAACCCTGGGCTCTTGATAGAGGTGGAGATCCCTCAACCCTGGGCTCTTCATAGAGGCAGATATCCCTCCACCCTGGGCTTGTCATAGAGGCGGAGATCCCTCAACCCTGGGCTCCTCATAGAGATGGAGATCCCTCAACCCTGGACTCTTCATAGAGGCAGAGATCCCTCAAGCCAGGGGTCATCATAGAGGTATAGATCCCTCAACCCTGGGCTCTTCATAGAGGCAGATATCCCTCCACCCTGGGCTTGTCATAGAGGCGGAGATCGCTTAACCCAGAGCTCTTCATAGAGGCAGAGATCCCTCAACCCAGAGCTCTTCATAGAGGCAGAGATCCATCAACCCTGGGCTCTTCATAGAGGAAGAGATCCCTCAACAATGGGCTTATCATAGAGGCAGAGATCCCTCAAACCTGGGCTCTTCATAGAGTCGGACATCCCTCAACCCAGGGCTCTTCATAGAGGCAAAGATCCCTCAACACTGGACACTTCATAAAGGCAGAGATCCCTCAACCCTGGCCTCATCATTGAGGCAGAGATCCCACAACCCTGAGATCATCATAGAGGCCGAGATCCATCAACCCTGGGCTCTTCATAGAGGTGGAGATCCCTCTACCTTGGGCTTGTCATAGAGGCAGAAATACCTCAATCCTGGGCTTATCGCAGAGGCAGAGATACCTCAACCCTGGGCTCTTCATAGAGGAGGAGATACCTCACCCCTGGGCTCATCATAGAGGCAAAGATCCCTCCTCCCTGGGCTCTTCCTGGAGGCAGCGTACCCTCAACGTTGGACTCTTCATAGAGGTGGAGATCCCTCAACCCTGAGCTTATCATAGAGGTAGTGATCCCTCAACCCTGGGCTCATCATAGAGGCGGAGATCCCTCAACCCTGGGCTCTTCATAGAGGCAGAGATCCCTCAACCCCGGGCCCATCATAGAGGCAGAGATCCCTCAACCCTGGGCTCATCGTAGAGGTAAAGATTCCTCAACCCTGGGCTCATCGTAGAGGTAAAGATTCCTCAACCCTGGGCTCCTTATAGAGGCAGAGATCCCTCAACCCTGGGCTCTTCATAGAGGTATGGATCCTTCAAACCTGGGCTCTTCATAGATGCAGAGATCCCTCATCCCTGGGCTTGTCATAGAGGCGGAGATCCCTCAACCCTGGGCTCCTCATAGAGATGGAGATCCCTCAACCTTGGACTCTTCATAGAGGTTGAGATCCCTCAACCCCGGGGTCATCATAGAGGTATAGACACCTTAAACCTGGGCTCTTCATAGATGCAGAGATCCCTCAACCCTGGGCTCTTCATAGAGGTGGAGATCCCTCAACCCTGGGCTCTTTATAGAGGCAGAGATCCCTCTACCCTGGGCTTGTCATAGAGGCAGAGATCCCTCAACCTTGGGCTCCTCATAGAGGTGGAGATCCCTCAACCATGGTCTCTTCATAGAGGCGGAGGTCCCTCAACCCTGGGGTCATCATAAAGGCAGAGATCCCTCAGCCCAGGGCTCATCATAGATGCAGAGATACCTCAACCCTGGGCTCGTCCTAAAGGCAGAGATCCCTCATCCCTGGGCTCATTATAGAGGCAGAGATACCTCAACCATGGGCTCTTCATAGAGGCGGAGATCCCTCAACCCTGGACTCATCATAGAGGCAGGGATCCCTCAACCCTGGTGTCATCATAGAGGCCAAGATCCCTCAACTCTGGGCTCATCATAGATGCAGAGATCCCTCAACCCTGGGCACGTCATAGAGGCAGAGATCCCTCAACCCTGGGCTCATTATGGAGGCAGAGATCCCTCAACCCAGGGCACTTCATAGAGGCAGAGATCCCTCAACCCCTGGGCTCTACATCGAGGCAGAGATCCCTCAACCCTGGGCTTATCATAGAGGCAGTGACCCCTCAACCCTGCACTTGTTGTAGAGGCAGAGATCCCTCAACCCAGGGCTAATCATAGAGGCAGAGATCCCACCACCCTGGGCTCATCATAGAGGCAGAAAACCCTAGATTCTGGGTTCTTCATAGAGGCAGAGATCCCTCAACCCTGGAATCATCATTGAGGCAGAGATCCTTCAATCCTGGGCTCATTATAGAGGCGGAGATCCCTCAACCCTGGACTCATCATAGAGGCAAAGATCCCTCAACCCTGGGCTCATCATAGAGGCAGAGATCCCTCAACCCTGGTATCATCATAGAGGCCAAGATCCCTCAACTCTGGGCTCATCATAGATGCAGAGATCCCTCAACCCTAGGCACGTTGTAGAGGCAGTGATCCCTCAACCCTGGGCTCATTTTAGAGGCAGAGATCCCTCAATGCAGGGCACTTCATAGAGGCAAAGATCCCTCAACCCTGGGCTCTACAAAGAGGCAGAGATCCCTCAACACTGGGCTCATCATAGCGGCAGAGACCCCTCAACAATGCACTTGTTGTAGAGGCAGAGATCCCTCAACCCTGGGCTCATCATAGAGGCAGAGATCCCACCACCCTGGGCTCATCATAGAGGTGGAGATCCCTCAATCCTGGGCTCTTCATAGGTGCAGAGATCCCTCAACCCTGGGCTCTTCATAGAGGCAGAAAACCCTTGATTCTGGGTTCTTCATAGAGGCAGAGATCCCTCAACCCTGGAATCATCATTGAGGCAGAGATCCTTGGAATCTTCATAGAGGTGGAGATCCCTCAACCCAGAGCTTATCATAGAGGCAGAGATCCCTCATCCCTGGGCTCTTCATAGAGGCAAGGATCCCTCAACCCTGTGCTCTTCCTGGAGGCAGAGATCCCTCAACCCCGGGCAATTCATAGAGGCTGAGCTCCCTCAACCCTGGGCTCTTCCTGCAGGCAGACAACCCTCAATCCTGGGCTTATCATAGGGGCAGAGATGCCTCAACCCAGGGATCTTTATAGAGGCAGAGATCCCTCAATCCTGGGCTAATCATAGAGGCAGAGAACCCTCAACCCTGGGCTCTTCATAGAGATGGAGATCCCTCAACCCCGGCATCATCATAGAGGCAGCGGTCCCTCAACCCTGGGTTCATGATAGAGGTTGAGAACCCTCAACCCTGGGCTCTTCATAGAGGCAGAGATACCTCAACCCTCAACTCATCATAGAGATGGAGATCCCTCAACCCTGGACTCTTCATAGAGGCGGAGATCCCTCAACCCCGGGGTCATCATAGAGGTATAGATCCCTCAAACCTGGGCTCTTCATAGATGCAGAGATCCCTCAACCCTGGGCTCTTCATAGAGGTGGAGATCCCTCAACCCAGGGCTCTTCATAGAGGCAGATATCCCTCCACCCTGGGCTTGTCATAGAGGCGGAGATCGCTTAACCCAGAGCTCTTCATAGAGGCAGAGATCACTCAACCCAGAGCTCTTCATAGAGGCAGAGATCCATCAACCCTGGGCTCTTCATAGAGGAAGAGATCCCTCAACAATGGGCTTATCATAGAGGCAGAGATCCCTCAAACCTGGGCTCTTCATAGAGTCGGACATCCCTCAACCCAGGGCTCTTCATAGAGGCAAAGATCCCTCAACACTGGACACTTCATAAAGGCAGAGATCCCTCAACCCTGGCCTCATCATTGAGGCAGAGATCCCACAACCCTGAGATCATCATAGAGGCCGATGATGAATACAGGCCCCAGCTAGGCCCGCAGGACACAAGGGTTCGCTCTCCTGCAATGGAATCTATAAGGAAGTTGGCACGGAAACTGCAAAGTACAAAGACAAAGTTTATTAACCCTTAAGGGTGGTCCTACAATCCATACAACACCCTTCAGTATTGCATAGAGTAGCACAAAGAACTTGCGTACACGGTCCCCTTTTATACACAACAGAGGGGCTCATAAGTGGGTGGATACAACATAGAGCGAAATTCATTACCTTTTAACGACATTTTCGATACAGGATCAATATGTGGGCGGAGTCAACAATTTCCTGGGCCCGCGAAAACATGGTCAAGCAAGGACTAACTGATAACAGATTTGGGCAAGTCTGGGCATGCGCCAAACGGACAAAGGAGCTATTTATAGACTGTTACTAGGCAGATTGCAAGAGCAACTAACACGAAGATAGGACTCTTCTCGTGTTGAGCACGTGGAGACATGACAATACAAAATGGAGTCCAGACTTTAGTCAACATAACGAAAGAGACATGTTCTAAGGAAGGAGAATTCATGTCTTTAGTAAATGCTTAATCACATCGTCGTTTCAATTTACAACAGACGACCCTTTTCAGCATTTACTGAAGACATCCAGTTTGTTAGGATAATCATCGTATATGTTAATTGTCATCATTTCTTCTACTTCTTTAGCTAAATGTTTCTGATAAGTGACATCGGCAATAGCTTTCTTATCGGGAATACAGAATGATACACATAAGGAACAGAGCAAGGGACCACATTGGACACAAATGCAACAAGAAAACAGAACTGCTACAATAATACAGAGACCAGTTAAGACCTTCCACCCCCAAGCAGTGATCAATGCCCAAAACCATCCAGAAAAGGACCAAGTGCCGTTTTCTGTATGGATTTCGGCTGCAATTTTATGCAACCTGTTGATTGCATTATAGACTGACGGCGTGGTGTCAGGGATAAACACACAACAACTACTTCCGATAATTTTACAAGCTCCACCTCGGTCGGCTAACATAACATCTAGCACCATACGATTCTGCAATGCAACAATTCTAGTAATCTGTAATTCTTCCGTAAGATTCCCAAGAGCAGCAGCGGTTTGGTTTGTCACAGCCTCTACCACTCTTGTTAACCTTCGAACTTTCCTACTATTTAGGGCGGCTCCAACGAAGAAAAACAATCCTAAATTAAAATCAATATACTGTTGCAGACTAGTGTCAGTCTGATCCACATCATCAATTGATAGAGTGCGTTTGTACCTATTTACAGTCACATTATTTAACAACTTCAAATCCTTATGATAAGATGCAGGTGCCAAGAATACAGGGGGCAATAGAAATGCCACATAACATACTCCGGACCACCCGGCTGGCAAACGGTAATAACCTTTATTTCCACATACGAAGTATGTATTATGGGATGCTAAAAAGGTACTGTTATTCAACCCGTCGATATTTAATATGGTAATGCAATCACTAACACCAACAGGAATATAACCCACACTCTGGACACACAGGTCCGCTTGAGCTTGTGCCACTTGAATCACAAATCTGTCTTTTCCCACAGTGTCTCTGGTGTTCGTGAAAATATAGGGAATCGATTCATTGTCTGGTCGATACTCTTCCCATTCCCAAATTGTCCCATTCGCTTGCGGATATCCATCTTTATCCTGATGACATTCTTTATTGAGTCTGAAGAGTAATCGTCCCACTGTGGGTTTCCGGGTGGCAAAAAGCAAAGTGTACCATGCTCTACAAGAGCCATTGTGAGAGAAAGGAAGAGGTATGAATGGCGTTCCTCCTTTCTTCTGATGAGCTGGCATCATACCACATATCCAACAGTTCGAACCATTCGTGGCAACGTGGGTGTGATGCAACATCTGGATGAAAGTGTTATTCAAATAAGACTGACGATGCTTCAACTCCTGGTACGGTAGTGTATAAAAATAGTGCTCCTCAGGCACTGGAGTAGTCAACACAAGTAGCTTTCGAGCGGAAGTCACATCCTCCACAAACCATGTGGTTATCCCCACAATAGCTACAGTCAGCATAAAACCTGTTGCACAAAGGATTTTCTTTTTCTCCATGTCAGAAAAAAGGATCAATATCTTCCTGAAACTAAAAGGTTTGTCAGAACTCTTCCCCTTGGGCAGCGGTTGATTTCTTCACCAGCGGGCCAAGACGGGTGTCGCTACACTAATGCAGGGCTGATCCCCCCCCCTTGCCTCATTGGCTCTCCGTTTCACTAACCCAAGGGTCGTTCTGACAACGTGTCCCGGTACTGAAGAATTCACTTCCTTGGCCTGAGATGATATCGCTTTCCTCCAGGAGTCGCGTGGTCCGGGAAGAGCTCCTCAGTGTCGTTCGGTTCCGCAGCACGGCCTTTCTCTGCAGCCAGAATTTCTCGTTGATCGGTCAATACAGCAGGCTCCACCAATCCGGGCGGTACTTTGCGACAGTGCAGGGAATGGATCCAATTCTTTCTGTTGGAAACTCGCACAGCCGTCCTCGTTGCAAGTAGGACCTGCTCAGGACCAACCCATCTCGGCTCCAAGCTGTTCGTCCTGTCAAAAATCTTCACCATGACATAGTCGCCAGGCAGGAGACTATGTCCTTCACCGGTGGACCGATCAGGGAGCGCCTCCCGGACCTGTTGATGAATAGAAACCAAGTTATCAGTTAACTGCGCCAGGTAATCATTCATCATTACACAAGGTACATCATACACAGCCTTAGGTTTTGGTGGACCCCAAATATTCATTGGGCGTCCAAAGACAATCTCGTACGGTGTAAGACCGGTTCGAGAGTGCGGTACCGATCTAATCGACAATAACGCCAGCGGTAAAGCATCTGGCCAAGTCAAAGACGTCGAAGCTTGGATTTTAGCGATCTTGAGCTTCAGTGTACCATTATACTTCTCGACTAGCCCCGCAGATTGAGGGTGAAACACTGCGTGGAACTTCTGGGTGGTGCCCAGACCCTTCAGCACATACTTTATAACATCCGCTATAAAGTGGGGTCCGTTATCACTCCACAGAAGTCTACAAATGCCGTATCGAGGGAAGAACTCCTTCAATAGCATCTTAGCGGTAGTCATTGCAGTATTGTCTTTCGTAGGGTATGCTTCAACCCATTTACTGAAGGCACAAACCACTACTAGAACATACTTCAAACTGTTACAGCGCTCAAGCTGGATGTAATCCATCTGCAGAACCTCAAAGGGTGCAGTAGGTGTCACAAATCCTCCTGCTGGAGTTCCAGTACCCTTTCCTGGGTTGTACCTCAGGCAAATCATACAGGTCTGCACCACCCCTCTTTGCCGTGCTAGCAATCTCTGGATGCTCCCAGACTTGGGTAAGCAATTTTACAATTGCGGAAGCTCCAACATGTGCTAGCCCATGTGCCATCTGACCCATAGGTTGTACAAAAGCCGTGGGTAACTTCCATCTATCCATCTGCTTATTTCTCCAGCAACCCTCATCATCCAATTCTCCCTCACTGGACCATTGCTCCCGTTCTTTATCAGAAGCGGTCCTCTGTATTTCTCGCACTTCTTCCTTCGCGTCGTGCCATCTTTCTACCTGTGACTTCACTACATACATGGCAGTAGCACCGGGCTGCATCGCAGTCTCCCGTGCCACCCGGTCTGCTAACGCATTCCCTTCTCCAACTTTATCGACTACTTTCCTATGGGCACTACATTTAACGATGGCAATTTTCTTTGGATATGTCAATGCAGTTAAGAGATTGTGAACTAGCTCTCCATGCATTATTTGTACTCCATGTGACGTTAAAAACCCTCTCTCCTTCCAGAGCAGGCCGAAATCATGCGCTACTCCGAAGGCATACCGGCTATCTGTCTAAACATTCACACTCAATCCTGTACTGAGCTCACATGCTCGTGTTAATGCTATCAGTTCCGCTGCTTGAGCTGATTTCTGTGGTATGCGTGCTGTCTCCACTATTGTTTGCAATGTGGTAATTGCATATGCTGCTGAAGTCGTACCATCTGGTAGCTTCAGGCATGACCCGTCCACCCACAGTTCTCCATCTACATCTGGAAAGGGCGTATCCTGGAGATCAATACGACCCTTTGTTTGTTCCTCAGTCACAAGAATACAATCATGTGCTTTCTGTGCTTCAGACTGATTCTCGGGGTATGGCAACAATGTGGCCGGATTTAACGTTACGCACCTCTTTAACGTAATATGAGGAGCCAAAAGCGTCAGCTCATATCCCGTTAAACGGGCACTGGTCAAATGCTGCGTCTTTGTCTGATTAAGCAGGGCATCAACAGCATGGGGGACTAATACCAACAGCTTATGAGATAACACAATTCCCTCGCTTTGGCGTATTGACACAGCTGTCGCCGCAACCGAACGAAAACAACCAGGCAATGCTCGGGCAACAGGGTCAAGTACAGCCGAAAAATATGCACAAGGGCGCTGCTTGTCGCCGTGCATCTGCACTAAAACTGATAATGCACATCCATCTTTTTCATGCACATACAGCGAAAAAGGTTTTGTATAATCAGGAGTCCCTAACACTGGTGCTGAACAGAGGGCCTGTCGTAATTGCTGGAAAGCAGCGTCACACTCATTTGACCAAGGAATCGGACTAGGTGTGTCTTTTGTCAAAAGGGCTAATAATGGCTTAGCTATGTGTGAAAACCCCAATATCCATTGCCTACAAAAAGAAACAAGCCCCAAAAATGCACGCACGTCCTTCTGCGTGGACGGCGTCGGCGTGTCCAGAATTACTTGGATACGATCTGGTGTGAGTGCACGCCCCTCCTTAGACAAAAGGTGACCCAGATAAGTCACCTTTGGTCTACAGAACTGCAATTTCTTCCGAGATACTTTGTGATTGTGGGATGCCAAAAAGGAAAGCAAGGACAACGTACTCTTTTCACACAACTCCGGAGTGTCGGCCGCCAGCAAGATGTCATCGACATATTGAATGAGGGCGACACCCTCGGGCAGAATAAAGGAATCCAATTGTCTTTTCAAAGCTTGACTGTAAATGCTAGGGCTTTCTGTGTAGCCCTGAGGGACTCTACAAAATCGATAAGACCTATTATTCAGAATGAAACCAAAAAGGTATCGGCTATCGGGATGAATAGGAATCGAAAAGAAGGCATTTTTCAAATCAATAACTGAAAACGTGGTCGCCGTAGGCGGGACCAAAGTAAGCAACGTCGTGATATCAGAAACCACTGGGTACTGAGGTATCACGATCTTGTTTACTTCTCTCAAATCAATTATAAACCGATAGACTTTGGCATCCGTATCCTTTTTCAAAATGGGTAGAATCGGGCTATTACAGACGTTGTAGGGAACTTCCTCCACTACTCCCACCTTAATCAAATCCTGCACAATCTGTATAAGAGCCTCCTCCCCCTCCTGGGAAATACGATACTGTGGGAGGCGTGGTAACACCGCCCCCTCCTGGACACTAATGTGAACAGGCGGAATCACCATCTGTCCCACATCAGTATCCGAAGTGGCCCACAAAGCACGAGGGAGGGTAGCTAACACCGCATCCTCTGCAACCACACACATCCGTTCAGACCGAGGGTAATTATCATTTAATATCACCCGCACTCCGGCAGGGGAGCAGCGGATCGTAGCTCTGAAGTGCTTTAACATATCAAGGCCCATAATGTTGTCCGGCGTGTTCGGGGCAAGCAAAAACGGACAGGGTGCAGAAAAAGAATCAACCTGAAATGTGAGGGGCCGCGAAAGAGGGCTTCGGGAGAGTGTACCGTCAAACCCTACCGATGTAACCATTAAGCCAGATGGGGGAGCCCTCGGAACCAATTGTTTAGACAGCGCACTACGAGTCGCTCCTGTATCCACTAGGAACTGATCAGTAGAACCCAAAACCTCAGCTGATACGTAAGGACCCTTCTGATCAACCGGCACCTCAACTGATTCTAACCCCCATGCAACGCATTCCTATGCATGCTGAGAATCATGGTACCCAGAGCGGTCAATCCCCGACACTTGATACTGGTTTTGTCGATCGAAAACATTAGGCCTATCTCGTTGCTGCCCGGCAGGGTCAAAACGAGCGTGATCGTTAGAATTCCCTCTAAAATTCGAGAAACCCCCTCTACCTCTCGGGCCTCCCTGATTGTGTCCCTAACGCGAAGCATGCAACGCCGGGCAATCTCTGGCCCAGTGTCCCGATTGCTTACAATACGCACATTGATTCCTGTTCAAATCAGATCGGCCCGAGGGAGGACCATAAAATCCTCCCCTACCTCTATTGACACCCCGACGGGGCGGACCATATACTTGCGCTAACATTACCTTCGTTTTTAAATCCTTCGATTTCTTCTCCTCCTGTCCCTTCGCTTCTTGCTCCTGACGCTCATAATACTGAGCTATAGTCAGGAGGGCTGTCGGGGTCGCAGAGGACCAAGAACTTTCACTCGCTTTTAGGCGGGCTGCGATCGCCGGTAGTAAATTCGCCACATATTTATCAGCAAAGAGGTTTCGACCCATATCATCCGTAAGCGACTGACCACTAAAATCATGAAACGTCTCCTCAAAGCACGTAAAGAAATCTGCAACTGATTCGTCAACTTTCTGCTTACACGAGGCTAGCATATTCCAGTCAATCTTTTTAGGGGGGATGATTGTCTTCAACTTAATCAGAATAGCAGCAGGGAGATCTAAGATAATCTGAGGTGGTTTCTGCGCGGGCTTCCTCTCCCTATTCTCATCCTCAAGCTCAGACCACCGAGCCTTAAAAGCGGCAACATCATCCACCTTCCGCACAGATCGCCACATATCTGGTGGTAAAATAAGCCCAAAGAACAGATCTATATCTGCTAAGGTCATAGTACAAGAATTCAGGGCCCCCTCAACTTCTTCGTAGAAGGCCGCTGGATTCTTGCGAGGATCAGGCAATGCATTTTTTAATGCCATGACATCAGCCCTATGCCAAGGAGTATAAACCCAATTGTACACAAAATATCCCTTAGCATCGGCGGAGGTAATATCCGAACTAGTCCCCGCTCCTTTAGGAGGAACATACAAAGGTGCCGCCTCTCGCATTGGTTTAGCATGCACTAGGTCGCTCTTATCTGACTGGGGGGAAGACGGCTGCTGGTCATCCGCCTGCAAGGTCAAGCTCTCCTCTTCCTTGTTCCGGCGCGCTTTTTCCCGCAGTCGAAGCATTTCATCCCGGAGCGCAAACAGACGTCGGACCGCATCAGGCACCTGGGAGGGAGAGAAAGTACCATTACGCCATTACGCAGTGCTCTAGAATCCGACACTATCTCCTGCGGCTCAAAAACATCAGAATATTTCCGAAAGGCAGCAACCACTTCATCAGAGAAAACGGCAGCAAAATACACTTTCTCCCTATCCTGCCATCCTTCCAGATCCGGTAACAGCTCTGAAAAGGACAGCTTATTTGAAACTGCACGATAAGAAAGTTTCCGAAGCTCACCCGAGCGCTCAAGAGATAACATGGATCGTGTGTCTTTCTTATCTTTACCCGATCCAGAATCCTGAACTGTCGGAGCAGACGCACCTACATAGGGTGGCGGAGAACGATCTAATAGGAAAAAATCATCATCAAGATTAGTAAGGACAGGATAAAGAGGCTGCCGAACAGCATATTGACCCGACACTTGTAGCCTACGCTCCTTCACTTGTCTCTCCGCCTGTTCTCTTTCCTCCCGACGCTTCACTTCCTGTGCTCGCACATGATCATTCTTCCGTTGCTCTTTATCAAACAGCGTTTTCTCACGTTTCTCTCGCTCACGCACTTCCTTCACCCACAACCAGACACACTCAAACATATCCTGACGAGCACGCCGTTTACACATACACTGTTCCACGTACTCAATCTTACGCATATCAAACGATCCATACAAAGGCCAACGCAACTCAGGATCCTTCTTGGTGTATTTCCTCCATATTGTGCTGTACATTATAGAGGAAAGACCATGCTTCACATACATATCCCTATTAGGAGTCCCCTCTGGGGGAGCTGGAGCAGATTCCTCGAGGTTTAACCGGTTTCCAAAACAGCAGCACCACTTACGGAGTGTGCTAAAAGCAGGCATGTTCAAAAATAATGCAAAATATGCAGTATTATCAAAAATGGCACTTAAACGTTGTGCCGTTCAAAGTTACACAGTTCTGGAGAAATATCTCCACATTACCTGCCTATATGTGTTGCAACGCATATATTCTCACAATAGCCAATACAAGATATGACCGGTCATCACAAATCAAACTCAAATAGCCAAACCAGGCTTCAAAAACTCGGAGCAAGTACCGTACAACGGTTCTTACCAATCAAGAGTCCAGATTCCAACTGCCAAGCTCCAAAATTCGCCGAAACGGCTGTCACGGCAGGACCGACAGAAGAGGTCTCAGTCGAGGACCGGCGCCACCCAGATGGTCAGCTCGGAAGGGAAGGAAGAAAACCTTGGGAAGCCAGGACTAAAGTGCCTCTGGCAGTGTTCACATCCCCGGCCAAATTCCTCACCTTCGTCGCGACCAGTCCTTCGAGCATCCGAGTCGCCGATGAGCCCCACGTGACCGGTGCCAATTGATGAATACAGGCCCCAGCTAGGCCCGCAGGACACAAGGGTTCGCTCTCCTGCAATGGAATCTATAAGGAAGTTGGCACGGAAACTGCAAAGTACAAAGACAAAGTTTATTAACCCTTAAGGGTGGTCCTACAATCCATACAACACCCTTCAGTATTGCATAGAGTAGCACAAAGAACTTGCGTACACGGTCCCCTTTTATACACAACAGAGGGGCTCATAAGTGGGTGGATACAACATAGAGCGAAATTCATTACCTTTTAAGGACATTTTCGATACAGGATCAATATGTGGGCGGAGTCAACAATTTCCTGGGCCCGCGAAAACATGGTCAAGCAAGGACTAACTGATAACAGATGTGGGCAAGTCTGGGCATGCGCCAAACGGACAAAGGAGCTATTTATAGACTGTTACTAGGCAGATTGCAAGAGCAACTAACACGAAGATAGGACTCTTCTCGTGTTGAGCACGTGGAGACATGACAATACAAAATGGAGTCCAGACTTTAGTCAACATAACGAAAGAGACATGTTCTAAGGAAGGAGAATTCATGTCTTTAGTAAATGCTTAATCACATCGTCGTTTCAATTTACAACACCGAGATCCATCAACCCTGGGCTCTTCATAGAGGTGGAGATCCCTCTACCTTGGGCTTGTCATAGAGGCAGAAATACCTCAATCCTGGGCTTATCGCAGAGGCAGAGATACCTCAACCCTGGGCTCTTCATAGAGGAGGAGATACCTCACCCCTGGGCTCATCATAGAGGCAAAGATCTCTCCTCCCTGGGCTCTTCCTGGAGGCAGCGTACCCTCAACGTTGGACTCTTCATAGAGGTGGAGATCCCTCAACCCTGAGCTTATCATAGAGGTAGTGATCCCTCAACCCTGGGCTCATCATAGAGGCGGAGATCCCTCAACCCTGGGCTCTTCATAGAGGCAGAGATCCCTCAACCCCGGGCCCATCATAGAGGCAGAGATCCCTCAACCCTGGGCTCATCGTAGAGGTAAAGATTCCTCAACCCTGGGCTCATTATAGAGGCAGAGATCCCTCAACCCTGGGCTCTTCATAGAGGTATGGATCCTTCAAACCTGAGCTCTTCATAGATGCAGAGATCCCTCAACCCTGGGCTTGTCATAGAGGCGGAGATCCCTCAACCCTGGGCTCCTCATAGAGATGGAGATCCCTCAACCTTGGACTCTTCATAGAGGTTGAGATCCCTCAACCCCGGGGTCATCATAGAGGTATAGATCCCTTAAACCTGGGCTCTTCATAGATGCAGAGATCCCTCAACCCTGGGCTCTTCATAGAGGTGGAGATCCCTCAACCCTGGGCTCTTCATAGAGGCAGATATCCCTCCACCCTGGGCTTGTCATAGAGGCGGAGATCCCTCAACCCTGGGCTCCTCATAGAGATGGAGATCCCTCAACCCTGGACTCTTCATAGAGGCGGAGATCCCTCAACCCCGGGGCCATCATAGAGGTATAGATCCCTCAAACCTGGGCTCTTCATAGATGCAGAGATCCCTCAACCCTGGGCTCTTCATAGAGGTGGAGATCCCTCAACCCTGGGCTCTTCATGGAGGCAGATATCCCTCCACCCTGGGCTTGTCATAGAGGCGGAGATCGCTCAACCCAGAACTCTTCATAGAGGCAGAGATCCCTCAACCCAGAGCTCTTCATAGAGGCAGAGATCCATCAACCCTGGGCTCTTCATAGAGGAAGAGATCCCTCAACAATGGGCTCATCATAGAGGCAGAGATCCCTCAAACCTGGGCTCTTCATAGAGTCGGACATCCCTAAACCCAGGGCTCTTCATAGAGGCAAAGATCCCTCAACACTGGACACTTCATAAAGGCAGAGATCCCTCAACCCTGGCCTCATCATTGAGGCAGAGATCCCACAACCCTGAGATCGTCATAGAGGCCGAGATCCCTCAACCCTGGGCTCTTCATAGAGGTGGAGATCCCTCTACCTTGGGCTTGTCATAGAGGCAGAAATACCTCAATTCTGGGCTTATCGCAGAGGCAGAGATACCTCAACCCTGGGCTCTTCATAGAGGAGGAGATACCTCACCCCTGGGCTCATCATAGAGGCAAAGATCCCTCCTCCCTGGGCTCTTCCTGGAGGCAGCGTACCCTCAACGTTGGACTCTTCATAGAGGTGGAGATCCCTCAACCCTGAGCTTATCATAGAGGTAGTGATCCCTCAACCCTGGGCTCATCATAGAGGCTGAGATCCCTCAACCCTGGGCTCTTCATAGAGGTGGAAATCCCTCTACCTTGGGCTTGTCATAGAGGCAGAGATACCTCAACCCTGGGCTTATCGCAGAGGCAGAGATACCTCAACCCTGGGCTCATCATAGAGGCAAAGATCCCTCCTCCCTGGGCTCTTCATAGAGGCAGAGATCCCTCCACCCTGTGCTCTACCTGGAGGCAGCGTACCCTCAACCTTGGACTCTTCATAGAGGTGGAGATCCCTCAACCCTGAGCTTATCATAGAGGCAGAGATCCCTCAAGCCTGGGCTCTTCATAGAGGCAGAGATTCCTCAACTCCAGGCTCATCATAGAGGCGGAGATCCATCAACACTGAGCTCATCATAGAGGCAGAGATCCCTCAACCCTGGGCTCTTCATAGAGGCAGAGATCCCTCAACCCTGTGCTCTTCCTGGAGGCAGAGATCCCTCAACCCCGGGCTCTTCATAGAGGCTGAGCTCCCTCAACCCTGGGCTATTCTGGGAGGCAGAGAACCCTCAATCCTGGACTTATCATAGAGACAGAAATCCCTCAACCCAGGGATCTTCATAGAGGCAGAGATCCCTCAACCCTGGGCTCTTCGTAGAGGTGGAGATCCCTCAACCCTGCGCTCATCATAGAGGCAGAGATCCCTCAAGCCTGGGCTCTTCATAGAGGCAGAGATCCCTCAACTCCAGGCTCATCATAGAGGCAGAGATCCATCAACACTGAGCTCATCATAGAGGCAGAGATCCATCAACCCTGGGCTCTTCATAGAGGCAGAGATCCCTCAACCCTGTGCCCTTCCTGGAGGCAGAGATCCCTCAACCCCGGGCTCTTCATAGAGGCTGAGCTCCCTCAACCCTGTGCTCTTCTGGGAGGCAGAGAACCCTCAATCCTGGACTTATCATAGAGACAGAGATCCCTCAACCCAGGGATCTTCATAGAGGCAGAGATCCCTCAACCCTGTGGTCATCATAGAGGTAGAGATCCCTCAAACCTGGGATCTTCATAGAGATGGAGATCCCTCAACCCCGGGCTCATCATAGAGCCAGATATTCCTCAACCCTGGGCTCATCATACAGGCACAATCCCTCGACCCTGGGCTCTTCATAGAGGCAGAGATCCCTCAACCATCGACTCATCGTAGAGGCAGAGATCCCTCAACCCTGGGCTCTTCACAGAGGCAGAGATCCCTCGACCCTAGGCTCTTGATAGAGGCAGAAATCCCTCGACCCTGGGCTCTTCATAGAGGCAAAGATCCCTCAACCCTGCACTCATCATTGAGGCAGAGATCCTTCAACCCTGGGTCCATCATAGAGGCAGAGATCCCTTAACCCTGGGCTCGTCATAGAGGCAGAGATCCCTCAACCCTGGGCTCTTCATAGTGGCAGAGATCCCTCAACCCCAGGCTCATCATAGAGGCAGAGATCCCTCAACCCTGGGCTCATCGTAGAGGTAGAGATTCCTCATCCCTGGGCTCATTATAGAGGCAGAGATCCCTGTACCCTGGGCTCTTCATAGAGGTATAGATCCCTCAAACCTAGGCTCTTCATAGATGCAGAGATCCCTCAACCCTGGGCTCTTCATAGAGGTGGAGATCCCTCAACCCTGGGCTCTTCATAGAGGCAGAGATCTCTCTACCCTGAGCTTGTCATAGAGGCAGAGATCCCTCAACCCTGGGCTCCTCATAGAGGTGGAGATCCCTCAACCCTGGTCTCTTCATAGAGGTGAGGTCCCTCAACCCTGGGGTCATCATAAAGGCAGAGATCCCTCAGCCCAGGGCTCATCATAGATGCAGAGATCCCTCAACCCTGGGCTCATCCTAAAGGCAGAAATCCCTCATCCCTGGGCTCATTATAGAGGCAGAGATACCTCAACCATGGGCTCATCATAGAGGCAGAGATCCCTCAACCCTGGTATCATCATAGAGGCAGAGATCCCTCAACCCTGGTATCATCATAGAGGCCAAGATCCCTCAACTCTGGGCTCATTATAGATGCAGAGATCCCTTAACCCTGGGCACGTCATAGAGGCAGAGATCCCCCAACCCTGGGCTCATTATAGTGGCAGAGATCCCTCAACGCAGGGCACTTCATAGAGGCAGAGATCCCTCAACCCTGGGCTCTACAAAGAGGCAGAGATCCCTCAACACTGGGTTCATCATAGCGGCAGAGGCCCCTCAACCCTGCACTTGTTGTAGAGGCAGAGATCCCTCAACCCTGGGCTCATCATAGAGGCAGAGATCCCACCACCCTGGGCTCATCATAGAGGTTTAGATCCCTAAACCCTGGGCTCTTCATAGGTGCAGAGATCCCTCAACCCTGGGCTCTTCGTAGAGGCAGAAAACCCTTGATTCTCTGCTCTTCATAGAGGCAGAGATCCCTCAACCCTGGAATCATCATTGAGGCAGAGATCCTTCTATCCTGGGCTCATCATAGAGGCAGAGATCCCTCCTCCCTGGGCTCTTCATAGAGGGAAAGATCCCTCAACCCTGGGCTCTTCATAGGTGCAGAGATCCCTCAACCCTGGGCTCTTCATAGAGGCAGAAAACCCTCGATTCTCGGCTCTTCATAGAGGCAGAGATCCCTTAACCCTGGACTTATCATAGAGGCAGAGATCCCTCAACCCTGGGCTCATCATAGAGGCAGAGATCCCTCAACCCTGGTATCATCATAGAGGCCATGATCTCTCAACTCTGGGCTCATCATAGATGCAGAGATCCCTCAACCCTGGACACATTGTAGAGTCAGAGATCCCTCAACCCTGGGCTCATTATAGAGGCAGAGATCCCTCATCCCAGGGCACTTCATAGAGGCAGATATCCCTCAACCCTGGGCTCTACATAGAGGCAGAGATCCCTCAACCCTTGGCTCATCATAGAGGCAGAGACCCCTCAACCCTGCACTTGTTGTAGAGGCAGAGATCCCTCCTCCCTGGGCTCTTCATAGAGGCAGACATCCCTCAACCCTGGGCTCATCATAGCGGCAGAGATTCCACCACCCTGGGCTCATCATAGAGGTGGAGATCCCTCAACCCTGGGCTCTTCATAGGTGCAGAGATCCCTCAACCCTGGGCTCTTCATAGAGGCAGAAAACACTCGATTCTCGGTTCTTCATAGAGGCATAGATCCCTCAACCCTGGAATCATCATTGAGGCAGAGATCCTTCTATCCTGGGCTCATCATAGAGGCAGAGATCCCTCCTCCCTGGGCTCTTCATAGAGGGAAAGATCCCTCCACCCTGTGCTCTTCCTGGAGGCAGCGTACCCTCAATCTTGGAATCTTCATAGAGGCAGAGATCCCTCAACTCCAGGCTCATCATAGAGGCAGAGATCCCTCAACACTGGGCTCATCATAGAGGCAGAGATCCCTCATCCCTGGGCTTTTCATAGAGGCAAAGATCCCTCAACCCTGTGCTCTTCCTGGAGGCAGAGATCCCTCAACCCTGGGCTCTTCATAGAGGCTGAACTCCCTCAACCCTGGGCTCTTCCTGCAGGCAGAGAACCCTCAATCCTGGGCTTATCATCGAGGCAGCGATCCCTCAACCCAGGGATCTTTATAGAGTCAGAGATCCCTCAACTCTGGGCTCATCATAGAGGTAGAGATCCCTCAATCCTGGGCTAATCATAGAGGCAGAGAACCCTCAAACCTGTGCTCTTCATAGAGGTGGAAGTTCCTCAACCCCGGAATCATCATAGAGGCAGCGATCCCTCAACCCTGGGCTCTTCATAGAGGCAGAAATCCCTCGACCCTGGGCTCTTCATAGAGGCAAAGATCCCTCAACGCCGGGCTCAACATTGAGGCAGAGATCCTTCAACCCTGGGCTCATCATAGAGGCAGAGATCCCTTAACCCTGGGTTCGTCATAGTGGCGGAGATCCCTCAAACTGAAGTACTGGGTATTTTAGTCCCAGCGGTGCAGGGGCACACACCCTATGACTTCTGGGTTCACCCTGTTCCAGACCTACAGAAACACAGAGTCTTCTGGGTGAAGTCAAAGATTCATTTATTGGCTGCAGACCAATCACAGGTATCCTAGAAGTACAACAGCGTGTATGTTCTCAGGAGACTGCTGCAAATCATAGAAACGGACTTCATCTTAAATACAGTTTTCCCTGCCTCAGGCATACATTCCTAGGTTTATGATACGGCAATATACAAGTGTACATTTCAAACGAAAGAGCAGAGTCATGATGACCATCCCACATTCCAGTTAAACCAGCCCACAATTATTTACACAGCAAGGTTCAGATCCCACATTAGATATCGATAGGCCCCAATAAATATGAGCATCTCCTGTTTTGGGAAACAAGCCATAAAGCAGGAACAAGCAGGTGCGAAAGTGATTAGCCGGAGGCTTGTGTGTGATGAAAGGACTTTATGGGCGTTGAGCCCTGATGCTAATCACAGGTGGCCGGAGGACAGGGAACTCGTGAGACCAGTTTGACCTGGGGCAGCAGAGCCGAGCTGCCCAGGTCACGGAAAAGTCAAGGAAAGGCACATGTGCTTCTAAAGACCCGTTTTTACTTCGTGCAGTATAGTCTATGTGAGGGCAACCATAAGATGGCCACTGATGCAAAATGGAACCCGCGTAGTGATGCAAAATAACGTGTACATAGTGCATTAATAGCTAGAACGTTATATAAAGTAAGGGTGGGCGTAGTTCGTGAAGTAGCGCTTCGCGAAGCTACGCAAAGTGAAGTTCGCACTACGCGAGCTACGCTTAGCACTTCGCGAACTGCGTAGTAACATGTTCGCACTGTGCAAGATGTTGTTTTCAATGATTGCACAGTGCGGACAAGCAACCGGCACTGTGCAATCATTGAAAATGGCATCTTGCACAGTGCGAGCTGTAGTTTTCTGCTGCTCGAGTAGATTTTTACACGAGCTGCAGCTTTCTCAACGCGAACTGGTAGTTTCTCATCGCGAGCGGTCGCGAGCATACGCGACCCCTCGCAATGAGAAACCTGACCTCCTCGCGTTGGGAATCTCGCCGGGAGGTTTATTTTCCATGCTCGCGATCGCGAACAAGGAAAAAGTCTCGCCAGGATGTCATTTTGCTTGCTCGCGGTCGCCAACTTGACGTTGAGGACCGCGAGCAAGCAAAAAATGACCGCAGCACTACGCAACACTACGCTACGCGTGTTCGCACTGTGCTACGTGCAGTTCGCGTAGTGCGAAGTAGCGCGAACTTCGCAAACTACGCGAGCGTAGCGTAGTGCTTCGCCCAGGCCTAATATAAAGCACTTGTACATACCGCATTAACCATTTGCGGTTCGCCAATACCGGCATAGACAGGGGTAGGGCCCTGTCCCCTACGCGGTTCTGAATATTAAAGTACGACAGACCCTCCTTTTGCCCTTACATAGGCAATCACTATACTCATTTCAATCAGAGTCTAGGTCAATGTTCACGAAGTCATGGAGATGTTGCTGTAGCATCATCCTATTACTTAGTTTGTCTCTCGATACAGGTTTCCTTACACATAAGGTAGAACAGAGGCCACATATCACAGGAGCACACTGTATGCACAGACAGAACAGGAAAAGAATGGCTAAGATCATTCCAATGACCATCAAGACTTTCCAACCCCAGGCAGATATCAATTCCCAGAACCACCCCACCAGTGACCAATCTCCTTTATCCACGTGTATGGACTCAGATATTTTATGCAGTTTGGAGATGGCTTGATAGACTGTTGGAGCGTTATCTGGTATGAAAATGCAACAACTGGATTGGATAACCTTACATACCCCACCGCGGTCTGCAAGAATAACGTCTAGAACCATGCGGTTCTGCAAAGTCATAAGGCGATCCGCTTGGAGCTCAGCGGTCAGATTACCAAGGGCACCAGCCGTTACATTGACAGTGGATTCAACCACACGAGTCAGTTGTCTCAGGTTCCTACTATTTACCATAGGTCCCCAAAACGGCAGGAAACCCAAAAAGAAATCTCCCGCTTCCTGACCGGCAGTATCCTCCTTACTAATCACGCCTCTCACAACTCTGGTCTTGTGATAGTCAGCGGCAGCAGTAAATGTTGGCGGTAGCAAGTTCGCAATATAACATGTGCCCGAGAAATCAGGGGGCAACCATGTATATGCTCGGTCATTGCAGATGAAATATGTACCCTTGGCAGCCAAAAACGCAGGGGAAAACTGTGACGGGAAAGTGTACGTTTCAGTACAGTCACTTCTCCCCAGTTGAGCTCTAGGATTCTGACCATTACCCTGTAAGCAGAACCGACCCATGTGGGGTACGACCCAGATTGGAGATGAGATTTTTCGCTGTCTTTCACGCAGACTAATACTATACCCCGTCGCGTTCCACCCTACATAAGCTCTCAGCTCTTCTTTGGGAATGGATGAGTATGCATCAATATCCCTACTCATATCGGCAATTCCTCTCACTAAGGCTTTATTATTTGTACCAGGTCTGATGGAACGCGGTTGTCGCGGGGAGTAAGCATCTAGAGCATAGAGGAACATGGTCTGGAATGCCCATGATGATCCAGTGTAAGTAAATGGTAGCACCAAATAAGGAATACGCTTATTAATGGTATGTGGCATTAACCCACACCCCCAGCAATTGGTTGTATTCATGACTAGTTGGTGCTGGTGCAAGAGCTGAATAAACGAGTTATTTACAAACTCTGATCGTCTGGTTTGTTCGTGTTCAGGCAGAGGGTGAAAAGAGTGTGAGGAGGCAGTAGAAAGAGGTATAGGCTGTACCGTGGGTGCTATGGGCTCTTGGGAGGAGAAAAACACAAATCCCACAGTAAACATTATCATACTACACAGTATAAATAGGCACAAAAATACAAAACATGTGCTTCTCATAATTTTACATATTTTTGCTTTAAAGTTCATTTCCTCAACGGGTCTCTCCATCTTAAAAAACTGCATCCTCTAATCGGGCCGCTCGCGGCGGGTGAGTTTCTTCTGCTAAGGAGTACGCCTGTCAGTCCAAGGAAACGCCCTAGACCAACCAGAACCGTTGACCTAACGTCTTCGGCCTGTACCCCAAAGTCTTGGCACCGCGACCCTGCGGCTGAACCCGGATGGTGGTTCGAAAAACAAAAATCAAGAAAGTCCTTCAGATGGGAGAGCGTATAATGTCAAAAAGAAAAAATAGTAAGGAAATCTTTATTTGTCCATAGGCCTTGGTCTCAAATTATAGCGGAGACGGCCAGGTGCTGTTTGATCCTGGAACAAAAGTTCAGGCTCTGTGGTGTCCAATCGATTTGACAGTGGCACAGCCTCTTGCAGAATATTGTCACTCTCTTGGTCTGAAACTGTGCCTTTTATGCGTGCATCACTGAATGGTACAAAATGGGGTACAGTGTCTGTCTCAGAGTCGGCGATACCCTCCTGGACCCACTGGTCATATGGCAGAGGCAAAGGGATCATTTTCACGTGGGTGGCGTGGATCCAGTTCTTCTTGCCTTTCACTCGAACCGCTGATCTTGTTGACAGAAGTACAAGGTGGGGGCCGATCCAGCGAGGCTCGTCGTTGCTTTTGCGCTGGAAATTTCGGACCAGGACCCACGAGCCAGGGTTAATAGGGTGTCCAGGAGCTTCAGAAGCCGGGGGAAGAGTATCATGCACCTGTTGGTGTAAAACACGCAGTTTAACAGTCAAATCATACAAGTAATCGAGTAGTACTGGATGCTCGATCTCACTGAATTTCGCCGGTCTTGGCACGCCCCATACATTAGCCGGGCGGCCAAAAACGACCTCATAAGGACTAAGTCCCACTCGTGAGTGTACGGTCATTCTGGTGGACAGGAGTGCTAAAGGCAGAGCGTCAGGCCATTTAAGACCGGTGCTCGCCTGGATTTTGGCCAGTTTAAGTTTTAGAGCACCGTTGTAGCGCTCTACTAATCCAGCTGATTGAGGGTGATTTGCAGCGTGAAACTTTTGCTTGATGCCTAAACCCTCACACACATTCTTCATTACTTTACCCACAAACTCACTTCCATTATCACACCACACCATTCTTGGCATTCCAAACCTGGGAAAAAACTCCTTCACAAGAGCTTTGGCTGTGGACAGGGCAGTGTTATCTTTCAGAGGATAAGCCTCTATCCACTTCGAGAAAGCACAAACAACCACCAATACATATTTCAGGTTGTTGCACCTTTCCATGTGGATAAAGTCCAGCTGCAAAACTTCAAATGGGTATGACGGGGGTGCAAAATGACCAGCTGGAGTTGGGGTTCCCCTACCAGGGTTGTATTTCAAGCATACCATGCAATTCTTGACCACATTCTCTGCACACTTGGGAATTCCAGCATTCTGCCATACTGGAGCCAACAACTTACAAATTCCTTTCGTACTGATATGTGCCATTCCATGTGCCATAGTAACCACTGGAAGCACATATGCATCAGGCAACAACCATCGCCTATGTTCTGTCAGATCAATCCAACAACCATTCTCATCCAACTTACCCACACTTTCTCTCCACTTGCTTAATTCTTTCTCTGTGGCTTCAGCTTGAAGGGACTTCACGCTCTCTATCGTGTTTTCACACATCCCAACATCATCAACCCATCTTGCGGGGCCTGCAACATACATTCCAGTCTTTACATTCTGTGCTGTTTCTTTCGCGATCTCATCAGCAAACGCATTCCCACGTTATGTTATGTTATGTTATGTTAAATTACATTTATTAAGCGCACGTACGCCCGTAGGCTTCATGGCGCTGTGGAAGACTAGCAAAACATAACATGTGACAGAAAGAAAGAAAATTTAACTAAGGATAAGCTTGCTTAAAGAGCCAAGTCTTAAAAGCCTGTCTAAAGGCTAACAGATCTTCGTGAAGTCTTAGTGGCAGTGGCAAGGAGTTCCACAGGGAGGAAGCTAGGAAGTGGAAAGATCCTCCTCCCTGGCGTTGTTTCCTGATCCGGGGCACGACTAACAAATTCTTTTGGCCAGAACGGAGAGCACGGGAGGGAGTGTAACTGACCAGCAGGCAGCTAATGAATCCAGGGCCCTTACCTTGTAGAGCCCTGAAGATAATGCATCCCGCTTTAAATGCTGCTCTCTGCGCTACAGGCAGCCAGTGGAGACTGGCCAGTCCAGGTCTAATAGACTGCCACTTAGGAATTTTACAGATCAACCTGGCCGCTTGGTTCTGAACCAGTTGGAGTCTCTTGAGCTGCCCCGCCGGTAGGCCCAGATATAAACTATTGGAATAATCCAAACGGGACAGCACAAGAGCAATGATGACCTGAATCAGAGCAGGGTGGGTTAAAAGGTGGGCGATCTTCTTAATCTTGCGAAGTTGGAAGAAACTTGCAGATACCACAGTCCCTACCTGGCTTTTGAGCGAAAGATCTTCATTAAAAGTGATACCTAAGCTCTTAACTGTTTGGGATTTAGCTGGAGGATCTCCCATTTCTGGAGGCCAGAAGTGTGGTCCCCAATACAGTTCACTCTTCCCAGGCAAAATCAGTTCAGTTTTGCCTGGGTTGAGTTTCAGATGATTTAGGCCCATCCATCTCTGAATGTGAACCATGACCTCCCGAAATTCGATGGCAGCGCCAGGGGAGTCCAGACAGAAGATCAGTTGCAGATCATCTGCATAGTTAAGAATTAAGGCGCTAAACTTTTTTAATGAAAATAACAAGGGTCGTAAGTACAAATTAAACAAAAGTGGGGACAGGGACGAGCCTTGGGGGACTCCACATTCATTTTTGATTTTGGGCGCTGTAAAAGTTCCCAATCTCACTGCCTGGGTACGCTCCGAGATAAATGACTTCAGCCATCTAAGTGCCGAGCCTCTCAGGCCAGCCTGTTCGACACGGTCGACCAAGATGGTGTGGTCGACCGTGTCGAATGCGGCCGAAAGGTCGAGAAGTACCAATGCTTGGTGAATGTCCCTATCTGCATTGCTTCTTAGTACATTCTGGACCGCCAGTGTCACCATCTCGGTTGAATGCCCTGGTCGAAACCCAGCTTGGTTATGCTCCAGATATCCAGTGGTTTCAACGAAGCTAGAAAGACAGCTAGCAACGTGTGCCTCCAGGATTTTTGATAGGAATGGCAGCAGGGATATCGGGCGGTAATTAGATGGATCGTGAGGATCAAGACTGGGTTTTTTGATCAGGGGAATCAATAGAGCATGCTTAAATCCTGCCGGTACCTTTCCCTGGTTAAGTGAGTCATTAAGCAGAGAGAGGATCCCGTGAGGGATAGAGTGCCCAATCTCTGTAAAAATGTGGGGTGGGCAGATGTCATCGGGTGATCCAGACTTAACCCGAGCCAGGAGAGTTGAAAAAGTTTTAGCATCTATAGCAGGAAGGGTGTCTAATGTAGTGGGGTTATTAAAAATATCATCTAAAGGAGACGATTTAGGAGAGCTAGCAATGTTGCGTTTTATATTTACAATTTTCTCTCTGAAAAAATCATTCAGAGAGTCACACAACTTCTGGGTAGGGGCTATTGATGGGGCTGTCCTATCATCGTCACAGAGCTCGTTGACTATGTTAAAAATATCTTTAGTTTTATTTGAGGAATTTAAAATTTTTTGAGAAAAATAGTCAGATTTATGTTGGAGCAAGATTTTTTGGAACTCCTTTCTTGCGGTACAGTACACTGTCCTGGCTTGAGGGGAGTAGCTTTGTCTCCATTTCCGTTCCTTCTGTCGAACTCCCAGTTTAAGATCTTTCAGTTCTTGGGAGAACCATTTGTGTGCTTCATTTCCTCTAACATTAGGGACCCGTACTAAGGGGGCTGAGAGGTCAGCTGCGTTAAGTAACCAGTTAGACAGCGCTCTCTCGCTAGTGTCCAGATCATCGTACGGTGGTGGTACGGTTTTGTTTAAAATGTCAATAAATCCCGGAAGGTCCATAGATTTCCATTTGCGGAATTCTTTGCTCTTGCATGGCTTGGGTTTGACATTTCCGCCTACTTCTAGTGTGAAATAGATGATGAAATGATCCGACCAGATACATGGGCTGATGACTGGATTGGATAAAGATAGATTATGCGTCCATATCTGGTCCAAGCTGTGACCTTTCTGGTGAGTGGGTACATGGATGTGCTGATTTAGATTCAGGTCTGTTAGCAAATCTATCAATTCAGCAGCTTGAGTATCTGTGCCTATGCTATCAAGCCAGTAATTTAGGTCCCCGATAAGGATGATTTTAGAGTAGCTGACTACATATGAAGCCAGCTGCTCTGCCAGAATGGATGGATATTTGGCCATGTATTGGGGGGGTCGGTAAATCAGGACCAGAATGAGGGACCCACTTTCAGTGTCGAGATTAATCACCAAGTTCTCAGTGTCCGGAAGGATCAAAGAAGGCAGTTGCCTGACCTGAAGGGATTTCAAGATTATAGCTGCTACTCCACCTCCGGCCTTCCCAGGTGTACGGTTGGCCGTCAGAATATAGTATTCTGCAGGAAGAGCCACGAGTACGTCGGGGAGGGAGTGAGGGGTTAGCCAAGTTTCAGCTAATAAGAAGATGTCAGGTTTTACCTCCTTCAGGAAAAGAAAAATGTCTATCTGGTTTTTGATCAGGGATCGAGTATTGAGGTAGTAGCAGCGCAAGCTGTGTTTTACAGAGGGTGCAGTTTGAGGCTCAGGAAAAGGTTGTTTTAAAGGCTGAGCATGAGGCACAGCATTGATGGAAGAGGAAAGCCCTAGGCTTTGAATGCAAGTCAATGTGCGTGGGGCTAGGGAGTGCTTACAGGGACCATCAAGATTGTGAGGGCGTAAAAGCAGGAGTTCCTGAGATGAGTATTTATAAAAATGGCCAAGAGGAGTGGGCTCGGGTCCCGGTCGGCCGCGGACGGGCGCAGACGGGCTTAACTCAGGCGCAACTCCGGCGCGCCTCCGTCGCGCCCGCTGCGCTCGTCCGCTGCGCTGACACATGATGGCCCGTTTAAGTAGGGGCGGTACTCGTGGGGGTGTGGCCAAGATGACCGTGGCCTCGCCTCACCCGAGCAACCCAATCCAAGATGTCGGCCCCAGCTGCTGCGAGCCGCCGCTGTGTTCAGCGCTGTGCCGTGCCGGTGCACTCAGGAGTGGAAGGTGAGCGTCAGGATTTCCGTGGGGGAAGAGATGAGCAGAGAAGATTAAAAGCGCGCCTCTGCGCTTAATGCAGGAGCGCTAGTTAAAACAGCGTCTCTTCCTGGGAAACAAGTCAGGTAGTGCAGCTTCCTTTAGCTACAGGCGCGGACCCCCTGCCACAGGGTCAGCCGCCTGCTAGTGCCAAAGGATTGCAATGAACAGTGCTCCTAAATAGGGGCGGTACTCGTGGGGGTGTGGCCAAGATGACCGTGGCCTCGCCTCACCCGAGCAGCCCAATCCAAGATGTCGGCCCCAGCTGCTGCGAGCCGCCGCTGTGTTCAGCGCTGTGCCGTGCCGGTGCACTCAGAAGGAGTGGAAGGTGAGCGTCAGGATTTCCGTGGGGGAAGAGATGAGCAGAGAAGATTAAAAGCGCGCCTCTGCGCTTAATGCAGGAGCGCTAGTTAAAACAGCGTCTCTTCCTGGGAAACAAGTCAGGTAGTGCAGCTTCCTTTAGCTACAGGCGCGGACCCCCTGCCACAGGGTCAGCCGCCTGCTAGTGCCAAAGGATTGCAATGAACAGTGCTCCTAAATAGGGGCGGTACTCGTGGGGGTGTGGCCAAGATGACCGTGGCCTCGCCTCACCCGAGCAGCCCAATCCAAGATGTCGGCCCCAGCTGCTGCGAGCCGCCGCTGTGTTCAGCGCTGTGCCGTGCCGGTGCACTCAGAAGGAGTGGAAGGTGAGCGTCAGGATTTCCGTGGGGGAAGAGATGAGCAGAGAAGATTAAAAGCGCGCCTCTGCGCTTAATGCAGGAGCGCTAGTTAAAACAGCGTCTCTTCCTGGGAAACAAGTCAGGTAGTGCAGCTTCCTTTAGCTACAGGCGCGGACCCCCTGCCACAGGGTCAGCCGCCTGCTAGTGCCCGACATCATCGGTGACTTTCCTGTGCGCACTGCATTTCATGATCGCAACTTGCAATGGTAGGGTCAGTGACTCAAGGAGATCATTCACCAACTTGCCATTCTGAATTTTAGCTCCATGCGAAGTCAGGAACCCACGTTCTTTCCACAGTCGCCCAAAACTGTGAGCCACGCCAAAGGCGTACTGGCTATCTGTGTAAATATTCACTCTCATTCCTTCAGACAACACGCATGCTCTTGTGAGGGCGATTAATTCTGCTGCTTGGGCCGAATTATGTGGCACTCGTGCAGTTTCCACGACCGTGTGTAAAGTCGTGATAGCATATGCAGCAGTCGTGTCGCCATTAGGGAGCTTGAAACACGAACCATCCACCCATAAAGTACCATCACACTCAGTCAGGGGATTTTTTTTTAGATCTACTCTTCCTTTCGTCTCTTCCTCTGTTCTGAACAGACAGTCATGTTGCTCAATCTTATCTAGGTCTGCTGGATTTGGCAATTACGTAGCTGGATTCAGCGTGTTGCATCTCTTTATGTGTATGTGGTTTGCTAACAGTGTGAGCTCATAGCCTGATAATCGCGCACTAGTCAAGTGTTGTGTCTTGGTTCTGTTTAATAATGTGTCTACAGCATGTGGAACCATAACGATCAATGTGTTGTCCATTACCAGACCAGCAGATTGTCGGATAGACATAGCTGCAGCAGCTGTCGCTCTCAGACAGCTTGGCAATGACCTCGCTACAGGGTCCAAGGTTGATGAAAAATATGCGCATGGGCGCGGTCTGTCGCCAAAAGGCTGTGTTAACACTGATAACGCACATCCATCTTTCTCGTGAACATACAATGTAAAAGGCTTACTATAGTCAGGGGTACCCAACCCAGGTGCTGAACACAATGCATTGCGCAATTCCACAAAACTTTTCTGGCACTCTTCAGACCACGGGATAGGATTCGGTGTGTCTTTGCATGTTAATGCTAACAAAGGTTTTGCCAACAAGGAAAAATTAGGAATCCAATGCCTACAGTATGAAGTAATGCCCAAGAAAGCACACACTTCTCTCTGTGTTCTTGGCACACTCAACTGTGCAATGGCTTGGATTCTTTCTGGGGTCAGTTTCCTTCCCTCCTTCGACAAGAGATGACCTAAGTAGGTCACTTCTTGTCGACAATATTGCAGCTTTGAGAGAGACACTTTGTGATGGAAAGCAGATAAATGACGCAACAGTGACAATGTGGCTTCTTTGCAGATCTCCTCAGTATCCGCGGCAATTAGTAAATCGTCCACGTACTGAATCAGGATAGCGCCACTAGGTAAAACAAGTGCATCAAGCTGCGCTTTCAAAGCTTGGCTGTATATTGATGGACTTTCACAGTAGCCCTGGGGAGCGCGTTTGAAGCGGAAGCTTCGGCCTCCCAGACTGAAGCCAAAAATGTCTCTGCTCTCCTCTGCAATTGGGATGCTAAAGAAAGCATTCTTTAAATCGATCACTGAAAACCATGCAGCAGAGGCTGGAATCATGGTTAACAAGGCAGTTATATCAGGGACAACTGGAAACTGTGGCACAACAATCTTATTAACCTCTCTAAGATCAATCACAAATCTATAAACAGGTGGCTGTGAAGGGTCCGTTCGTTTTAAGACAGGTAAAATCAGACTATTGCAGACGTTGCCTCTTGTCTCTTCAATTACACCCTTATTAATCAAGTCGCTGACAATGTCTAACAATGCTTTCTGGCCTTCATTAGAGATCTTGTACTGGGGAATACGTGGCAGTCTAACATTAGCCTTTAAAGTTACCACGTATGGCGGTATCTCCAAGAGGCCCACATCATTGGGACCAGTAGCCCAAAGGCCATCCGGAAGGGATGACAATTCAGGCGGCATTGTATTTTTAGACAAGTACATCGGGGAAATCACTTTCCTACCTAATGTAAGTTGTACTCCTGACGGTGAACAATACAGTGTAGCATGCAATCTTTTCAACAAATCTAATCCTAGCAAATTTTCACCACAACCTGTTGTTAGAATCAGGGGTGCTTTCAGCTCGCAAGGTCCAATAGAAAGTGACATGGGACTAGAAATCGGGTTCCTAACTGGGGCGCCAGAAAAACCTACTGAAACATTTATGTCGCCAGACAAAGGTGCGCCAGGGAGTTTTGAATGCATGATTGAACTCTTTGCAGCACCAGTGTCTAGCAGAAAAGGCTCCGTTACATTTGCTGTAGTCACCTCAACATACGGTCCGCTCTGATCCACTGGCACTGAAACAACTCCCTCTCTCTGCCTACGGCTGTCCTAGTAATCATTATTTTCTGCATCGCCGTCCTCTGCATAATAATCATTATTGTAGTACTGAGCTGTATTACTAGTCGCGTTGGCTTGCTGATCAAAGCTATTGATGGTATTTTGAGGCGGAAGAGGACGCGCGTTCTGGGGAACATTTCCACGCCCTCTGCCTCTAGGAGCTTGCTGACCACCCCTCCCTCTGGCGCCATACATATTGCCGTTACGCTGCATCAATTTAGGGCAACTATATTTAAAATGACCTTCCTCTTTACAGTATGAACATTGGTTAGGACCTACAAGGACACGTGGTTGATAATACCCATTCATTTGTTGGTTATTCTGAAATTGTTGGGGTTGGTGATAGACACCTTGGGGTTGCCTATAATTATTCTGACCTCCACGTGGCGGATAAGCCTGCTGTAAAAGGAAATTTGTTTTTAGTTCTTTCGTTTTCTTTTCTGTTCTATCTTTCTCGTCTTTATCTCTGTTTTCATAATACTGTGCAGTAGCCAGTATTTGTGCTGAAGAGGAAACGGCCCAAGAACTTTCTGAATCTTTTAACTTTTTACACAGGTCAGGAAGTAAATTCTGCACAAATGTATCCACAAATAACCGTTGGCCACCTTCAGTACTCATATCTTGCCCACTGTGGTCAATAAACATTTCTTCAAACCTGGTAAAGAAGTCTGACACTGTCTCATCTTTCTTCTGCTTGCATGCAGATAGCTTATCCCAATTTACGCGCATCGCGGGCATTATTGTCTTCATGTACGTGATGATTCTACCAGGCAGTTCAGCTATTAAAGGTTCTGGTTTCGCGCCACCAGTCTGTCTAGCGTCAGCTGCGATGATGTTAGCCCATGTGTCCCCTAGTTCTGCAGCATGATCCGTATTACGAATGGATCCCCACAAAGGCTGTGGAACCACATTCCCAAACAGCATATCTACGTCAGCCAGATTCATTACACAGGATTCTGCAGTTTGTGACAACTCCTTATAATAACCGGTAGGGTTTTTACGGGGATCAGGCAATGTCAGCTTAAGTGCTAACACCTCAGATCTTTTCCATGGAACATGTACCCAAATACGCTGAAAATGCGCTAGGACAGGTGGATTAGCATTTGGATCAGCAGGTCTCCAAACTGGAGGAACCTCACGCATCGGATATTGGCGCGCTTTTACCCTTTTTCCCACTGGGACATCAGGTTCAAACAATGGTTGTTGACAATCATCATTCCTGAAGGATAATACAACCGCAACTGCTTTATCTACATCGCGATCCACGATGGTGCCAGTTCCAAAATCAAATCTCACTCGACACAACTCCTGCGGGTTTGGGTCTTTACCACTATCATCCAATTCCTCACAGAGAATCTCGCACATTTTCTCAAAGACATACCTCTGTTTTGGGGCATCCCATTGATGGAAAACATTGACAACTGATTCCAGATCATACAGTGAAGGGAAAACAATCCATCTACGCGCCATGCGATCTATTACCTTTTTCTCATCGGGGTTAGGCAGTTGACTGCGCAATTGCTTACGCTGTAAGCCAGGAGTCGCACCGGATGATTCAAAGAGAGGCGACATTAACGTAGTAACCACATTAGCTAAGCGCTGTCGCGCTGAGGGAGAAGTTGAGGCGAAAACAGGGGGATAAACAGAGGGGAGAAAAGAGGATGTAGAAACAGGTACTGGAGTGGTGCAAGGAAGAGTGTCAGGGGAGGCAGCTGCTGAATTAGACAAAGTCGCAGGAAGCGCGGGGGCAGTTGGAAACACAACTGGCGGCCCTTGAGAGGGCTGCGCTATAGGGATAGGAGCCGGCTGCAAAGCAGCTGGCAGCTGCGGCAAGGCTTGCAGTATATTAACTGGAGGCGGCATATTCACAAGCTGGGGAGGCGCCGTGGCATTTTGAGCATATGGGGGTGGCGAACTCAACAAATGCGACATCAGGGGATCTTTTTCCTTCTCTTTGGACTCATTCTGCTTAGAGTGCGGTAAAGCTGGGTAACATTTGTCGATCCCTAGCTTACGCTGCCTGTGCAATTGCTCATTCATCTGTTCCTCCTCATTGTCCTTGAATTGTACAGCTGCTTGCATTACCGTCATACCTTTCTCTCTCTTATTCTTTTTCGCTAGCTTTATTTCTTTCTGTTTGGCTTCCTTCCGCCATAAGCGGAAAGAATCAAACATCGCCGGCCGGGCTTTCTTTTTAAACAATTTAACTTCCAAATTATCTAAAATATCGGTATCGAAACTACCATTTTGGGGCCATTTTAAAACACCGTCTGTTCTGGTGTAGTGGATCCATACTTCGTTATATGCAATGGGACCTACGCCATGTTTTACATAGAGCTCATAAGTTGGAGTTCCAACCGGAGGAACCGGACATGATTCTTCCAGCTGGAAATCTCTTTCACAACCCAAACAGAACAATCTACCAAATATTCTAGAACCAGGCATCTTCGCTCACTAGTCTAGATCCAAACCTCAAAGGATTATCGATTATGATAGTCTCGTGAATACACGAGTCCTCTGGCTTTGGCGTTTGCAAACTCCAAATAACCAAATCTAAACGATCCCGAGGGATACCAAACAAATGGGTGACGCTCCACTTATACTTAACTGAATGGATGATCGATGGCGTCACCAGAAGACTCTCTCGATTGTTTCGCTTTCTCAAACTCGTCAAGGGTCCAAAACAGGTCGATTAATCAGGGCAGCAGTCCTTCGTAGCCGTCGGGACGCGGAGAACCTCGCAGAAAAGACTTTCGGACCACGTCGACATGCAGGGGTCGATGAAGTGGCGGCCTTCCTCCAGAATTTCCACACGAAGCTCCTCACGAACCTCTGGCTTGGACTGGTACCGCTGAAATCGCCCCACGTTGGGCGCCAAACTGAAGTACTGGGTATTTTAGTCCCAGCGGTGCAGGGGCACACACCCTATGACTTCTGGGTTCTTCCCGGTTCCGGACCTACAGAAACACAGAGTCTTCTGGGTGAAGTCAAAGATTCATTTATTGGCTGCAGACCAATTACAGGTATCCTAGAAGTACAACAGCGTGTATGTTCTCAGGAGACTGCTAAAAATCATAGAAACGGACTTCATCTTAAATACAGTTTTCCCTGCCTCAGGCACACATTCCTAGGTTTTATGATACGGCAATTACATGTATACATTTCAAACGAAAAGGCAGAGTCATGATGACCATCCCACATTCCAGTTCGGCCAGCCCACAATTATTTACATAGCAAGGCTCAGATCCCACATCGGATATCGATAGGCCCCCAATAAACATGAGCATCTCCTGTTTTGGGAAACAAGTCATAAAGCAGGAACAGTCAGGTGTGAAAGAGATTAGCCGGGGGCTCGTGTAGAATGAAAGGGTTTTATGATGGGTCAAGCCCTGATGCTAATCACAGGTGGACGGAGGAAGGGGAGCTCGTGAGACCAGTTTGACCTGGGGCAGCAGAGCCAGCTGCCCAGGTCACAGAGAAGTCTAAGGAAAGCACATGTACTGTGAGGCCCGTATTTGCTTCATCATAGCCTATGTGAGGGCAATGACAAGATGGCCACCGCTTCCAAAATGGAACCCGCGAAGTATGTAAAACAACGTGTACACAGTGCATTCATAGCCAGAACGTGATATAAAGCACTTGTACATACCGCATTAACCAGTTGCGGTTCGCTAAGATCAGGATAGACAGGGGTAGGGCCCTGTTCCTTACACGGTCCCAGAGATTAAAGTAC
The DNA here is from genome assembly GCF_964204655.1 of Triturus cristatus. Classification (NCBI taxonomy): domain Eukaryota; kingdom Metazoa; phylum Chordata; class Amphibia; order Caudata; family Salamandridae; genus Triturus; species Triturus cristatus. The sequence goes on from NC_140591.1 coordinate 1,695,546,428, forward strand.
GACATAAGCCAGAAAGAACCACCACGGAGGCCGCAGTTACGAGCAGTACATGCTAGCGATAGTTGGAAACAAAATCTATAGGGGTAGAAAAACGTATTTGGATATAATGACCCGCCACCCATGTATACTGTTTATTCTGGCTTCAGATTGGGGGTTCTGCCAATGGACCAGCACTCCAGGCTGTGACAAGGTGTTGTTGCCACATCTGGTCAGTGCCAGATTGACACCAGAGCAATAGAAATATCTGCCCACGAGGTATTTCTTACATCAGCTAATTAAACCCTATATAGCACTATAGCACGGCCACTAGAATTAAGTGGCAGTGAAGAATAGAGTTGACATAATTATGCGGCAATGAAAGTCGAATATGTAACATAATGTGGCACAATATGTAGCAGTAATATTTCAGTTTTGTGTCAGTTTAACAACTACTAATAGTGTATGAGCAAAGCCGCACCTCATTAGTACCAGTTTAACACCTGAATGCAGCAATCGTCAACTGAAAGCTGACCAGTTAACCCTTGCAGAGGGTTTGCCACTTCGCCGAACCACATATGACCCCTTTTGTTTAGAAAGTGTCTACACTTGTCTATGAATACCCTTGTCTACACTGTGTGCTACAAAGCGTGAAGGGTACAATGGGAACGGTACACAACACAGAAGGCGTACCTAATGAAGGTAAGAGCCGTGGGTTAGAGGGAGCCACATCTTGCAAACCTTTAATGCAGTTTCGAGCTAAGCAACAGTTTCTGAAAGAAAGATTCTAGAGTCCTCACTGTGAGTAATGCCGAGCGCGGACTTCGGAGACACGATTAGTGTTTATTTATTCAACGGTAGCTGCCTTTCATTCAAAAGACTGATTGTGACGGATTGTGCATAGTTTGTACATTACAGTACGTGTCAAGTGTGTGTGTGGTGTGTACACTACAGTACGTGTCAACTGTGTGCGTGGTGTGCACACTACAGAATGTGTCAACAGTGTGCCTATGACTCCCGATGTTGTTGACACGTTGTAGTTGTGGAACAGCTTCAGGCTTGCATTTAAAACAGAATTATTGTATTTTTTGGTGGCCGGTGCCCCTCCTCACATGCCTGAGATACTCAGATTGCTACCGATCACAGCTGTGAGGAAATTAGGTGCCCTCCCTTGTTTACCTCACAGCACTGCGCCTGCTCCTGTAGCATACAACATAGCGCCAAGAGGAGTAAAGAGGAGCTAGACATCCAGGGGAGTTTCAGTACGCTGGGAAAGCGTGTGGCCGGGGACAGAGGAGAGGTACACATAGGAATAGGTGTGTGGCTCTGGAGGTGTACAGAGTCGGAGGCTGCAACTGAGTGTTACAAAGCTCGGAGGGTGCGCGTCGAAGCACTGCCCTCTGTGGGGTCTGCATGTGAAACAGCTGGGAGACATGATCAGTGTTTATTTATTCGACGGTAGCTGCCTTTCATTCAGAAGACTGAGCATGTCAGATTGTGCGTAGTTTGTACATTACAGTACGTGTGAAGTGTGCCTCTCGGGTTTAAACAAGCATCGGCATACAAATAGAACATGGTGACCTGTACGGGGTTGTTTGCTCTCCCCCACGCCCCAGTGACACACTCAGGAGTGACACCCTTAGTAATGACACACCCAGTAGTGATACATCCAGGAGTGATAACCTCAGGAGAGACACACAGGACTGACAAACTTAAGAGTGACACGACCAGCAGTGACACACTCTGGAGTGTAAGTACAGGGGCCCCTGTCCCTGCAGGCTGGACTCATTAAGATGTGGCCTAACGGTTAGAGCATATGACCTCGAAGCTGGGTAACCAGGTTCGAGTCTCTGCGGCTCAACCTCTTGTGATTCTGGGCAAATCACTTAATCTCCCCGTGCCTAACAAAACATGGATGTGCCCGTCTGGAACAGCTGGTGCTCGTGTATAGCGCCATGATACCTACAGGTTGAGTTCGAGCTATATAAAACTGCAAGACAAAAAACACGGCTCTGCGGATCTTACATGCCCTCACACATGCACTCACTGTTTCGTGCCTCAGAGGTACTCTCGTGGGGGATACACTCTTTCCCCTCCATAAGTGCCCCTCGCTCCCAGAAGATTCACGCACTTCCTGCTGGTTGGCGAAGAGTGAGACACAAGCTCTCACGTGACAAGGTCGGGGTATAGCGCCCACCAAGCGCCTCTCGGGTTTAAACAAGCATCGGCATACAAACAGAACACGATGACCAGTACAGGGTTGTTTGCTCTCCCCCACGCCCCAGCGGCACACTCAGGAGTGACACCCTCAGTAATGACACACCCAGTAGTGATACATCCAGGAGTGATAACTTCAGGAGAGACACACAGGACTGACAAACTTAAGAGTGACATGCCCAGGAGTGACACACTCTGGAGTGTAAGTACAGGGGCCCCTGTCCCTGCAGGCTGGACTCATTAAGATGTGGCCTAACGGTTAGAGCGTACAACCTCGAAGCTGGATTACCAGGTTCGAGTCTCTGCGGCTCAACCTCTTGTGATTCTGGGCAAATCACTTAATTTCCCCACACCTAACAAAACATGGATGTGCCCGTCTGCAACAGCTGGTGCTCGTGTATAGCGCCATGATACCTCCGGGTTGAGTTCGAGCTATATAAAACTGAAAGACAAAAAACACGGCTCTGCGGATCTCACACGCCCTCACACATGCACTCACTGTCACGTGCCTCAGAGGTACTCTTGTGCCCGTGGGGGATACACTCTCTCCCCTCCATAAGTGCCCCTCGCTCAAAGAAGATTCACGCACCTCCTGCTGGTTGGCGAAGAGTGAGAGACAAGCTCTCACGTGACAATGTCGGGGTATAGCGCCCACCAAGCGCCTCTTGGGTTTAAACAAGCATAGGAATACAAACAGAACACGGTGACCAGTACAGGGTTGTTTGCTCTCCCCCACGCCCCAGCGGCACACTCAGGAGTGACACCCTCAGTAATGACACACCCAGTAGTGATACATACAGGAGTGATAACCTCAGGAGAGACATATAGGACTGACAAACTTAAGAGTGACACACCCAGGAGTGAGACACTCTGGAGTGAAAGTACATGGGCCCCTGTCCCTGGACTCATTAAGATGTGGCCTAACGGTTTGAGCATATGACCTCGAAGCTGGGTAACCAGGTTCGAGTCTCTGCGGCTCAACCTCTTGTGATTCTGGGCAAATCACTTCATCTCCCCACGCCTAACAAAACATGGATGTGCCCATCTGGAACAGCTGGTGCTCCTGTAAAGCGCCCTGGTACCTCCAGGTTGAATTCGAGTTATATAAAACTGCGAGACAAAAAACACGGCTCTGCGGATCTTACACGCCCGGAAATTGCTTGTACTGTCTCCACGCAAGGAAGCTAGAGATGTTTAGGAACGACTGCTGTGGCACAAAATGCCATGAAGGTGCTTGTGTGTGGCATAGAAGGACTCCCTGCTGATAAATCATGGATTACAGTGACATAGCACGTGACAGTAAGAAAATAACAAGCGCTCGCCATGATGTTTTCGTCGCCTTTTTCTGCTGTCCCACTTGGACGGCCTCGCCTGCTAAAAGGTTTCTTGCCTTTATGGGGCCATGTCTTTGGCCCCATAAAGAAGATAAGAAATCTTTTACGCCAGCAGGAAGTCAGACGAGCCAGTCCAACTAGGACGGCTCTAAAAGAGAAAAGTGTACGTCACTGGAAGCTCTTTTCCAATGGCTGGCCACCATTTAACATAAACAGTGATGCCAGCCAATGGAAAAGAGGGGCGGGGCTTAATCCCCTCTAGTGAAAGCTACCCAAAAACATAAAATCTCGCCAGCGAATCTGCGCATGTCTGCGCAGCCTACGCAAGCCGAGACCTAAAAACGACCCCAACTCTGAGCCCTACAAACTACCCGCCCTCCCCTAAGCCCTAAAAACTGCCCTGAGGCCTAAAACCCTGTCACTTAACAAACACTACCCCAAACCCCCACCACCTGCTCTGTCCCTAAAACTACACCCCTCCCTTCCACCGCCCAACACCTAATTAAAAACTTTACCCCGAGCGTCCCCAGCCCTGAAAACTACCCCCACCCTCCCCAGCCCTATAAACTACCCCTGAACCCCAGCCTTGAAACTACCCCTGAACCCCCAGCCCAGATTACCCCCAGCCCGAAAACTACCCCAGAGCCCCCCAGACCAGAAAACTTCTCCCGAACCCCCAGCCCGAAAACTACCCATCCCAGCCCTACTTACCTCACCGCGGCTCTCTTCCTGGCAAGGTCTTCCTGCTTCCCTTCCTGCAGCGGCTGGACCGCACACTGCCTTAACCACGCGTTTGCGGGGTCAAGGCACATGTGTGGTTACGGCAAGCGTGGTTATGCTTGCAATGTCAGAAAACGTGTGGTTGAGGCTGCGGTGTTCCGACTGTGTCCTTAGAATATCAGACCCTGCCTTAGATCCTAATATTTCCTGCTCAATCTGTCATCCGCTTCAGGTTCCATAACTGTGCTCAAGGAATAAGGCATAGCCCTCGCTCAAAGTGCTGGGGAGCTGCAAACACACCGAGGGGAAACATGACATGCCCAAGACTGTACATGGATTCAAACCTTAAACTTTAAATTACACAGTGGGCACACATTTATGGAGGCACAAGGGCACGCATGCTCATACAACTGGCAGGCACTAGGTTGCCCACATGCACTGACTTACCAATGTATGAGTGGTGGTGCTTGGTTTAACAGCCACATCAGAGGTCTACCGCTGCCCTAGCCCAGCCCCTACCTCACTTCTTGGGGTACGAGGGATGCCAAGTGCTAAATCTGCTCAAATGTATAACAGGTGATCCCTTAAATAGGAAAGCCCACCATAAATACAACTATGGGAGAAAAGCAGGAAGTGCCTACAAAAATGTTTAAACTCTAAAATACAGCTTAATTCTTTTTTTTTCTTTTCCACAAAAGACTCAAAATCGCTAGAATAAAAGATTGCCAAAATTGTATTTTCTTACAAACAAATTAAGAAAACTTGTGCATCATATTTTTAAACAAAATCAATATCATTTTATACCTGTATTTTGTCCTGTACATTTAGCCGTCCATTGAACATGATGGCAGGCTGGAGAAGAGCCCAGGCAGTGTGTGTTTCCACCGTAGCAGGCGCACAGGTCTGGGGCTTTTTCAAGGATGAAAAGAAAGACACGGTTCAAGAATATGTCAATAAAGGAAAAGTGAAAGAAAGATGTTGATTCAGTTTGATATTGATACTAAATTATGTGATTGCATTTATGACACAGCAAACAGGAAAAAAGACTTAAGGAGCATACTGTATTGTTAGACGGCGACCTCAGAGGAGCCCGGAAAGGGGTCCTGACTACCCTGAGACCCACCCTCGAAGTATCGTAGCCGGGCGCTGGCGGGAGACTCCTCAGGGGGAGGAATCTCGTATCTAGGATCGTACCCCTGGCACCACACGACACAGAGACACCACACCGTGCGTTCTTAGGAATCAATCTTTATCAATCAGATTAGCACTGCAAATATGTACAAGGAGAGCGCGGGCTCAATGAGTCTCGGAAGGGATAGGGGATAGCGGGACAGTCTCTGGCAAAGGTTCAAGGCAGGGACGTACCCGGCGCACAGCTCACAATCCTCGAGCTGGGGGATACACTTGTTATAGTTGGGGTCCGGCGGGACCGTGACAGTCTGTGGGAGCCGCGAGTCACTCAGCAGGGCTCAGGTACAAGTTCGGAGGTCTTACGATCTTCAGGGAGCCGCGAGTCACTCAGCAGGGCCCAGGTACAAGTTCGGAGGTCTTACGATCTTCAGGGAGCCGCGAGTCACTCAGCGGGCTCAGGTTCAAGTTCGGAGGTCTTACGATCTTCAGGGAGCCGCGAGTCACTCAGCGGGCTCAGGTACAAGTTCGGAGGTCTTACGATCTTCAGGGAGCCGCGAGTCACTCAGCAGGGCTCAGGTACAAGTTCGGAGGTCTTACGATCTTCAGGGAGCCGCGACCACGTCAGTAGGCTCTCGTTGTTCCAGCGTCGAATCTCATGGACAGTCCCAGAGCACCCCTTGTTATAGGTCGACCCCTCTTTGATGTCCGGAGTCTGTGCAGGCAGGGGTCTTGCCACCTGGGGGTCGCTTGTCGAGGTTTCCTGCCATTGTCTTTTGATCCTTTCAGGGCCGGGCCGGGAGGAGTCCCAGACACCTAGCAGGCATGGAGCCAGCCCTCAGGGAGGCCGGAGGGCCGATCGAAACCCATCGTCCCAGGGGAGTTCATAGGTGCGATAGAAACTGCTCCTCCCTCTCTCATCCCCTGGCAAGCGTGATGTCCTCCAGCCGGAGTGGCGCCGCTAGGCCCGGGTCGCGCTGGGGCCGGGCGGCCATCTTGGTGCATGAAGTGGGCACGCGGGCCCGGGGTGGCCGAAAGGAGAGAGGCCATGGACGAGGATGTCCGGGTCGGGTGCGTGTGTTCTGGTGGGAAGGATCGGCTAGGGCGTGTGCTTGGGGGCTGCAGGTACCAGGTTATGTGGTGCGGGGGCAAGTAGGGCCATGCTACGAGGCCGGGTCCAACACGCGTCCCCCCCAGCTGAAAGCCGGAGAGAACTGCCCATCATCTTGGGGGGTTCTCTTCGCTGAGGCGGAAGAACCGGGAGAGGCCGTCAGCGTTGGCGTGGTCCGTACCAGGGCGATGTTCTACGGTGAAATCCATCCCCTGGTGGGAGATTGACCACCGCAGTAGCTTGGGGTTTTCTCCTCGCATCTGCATGAGCCATCGCAAGGGCCGATGGTCGGTTTGGACTTTGAAATGGGTGCCGAACAGGTAGGGGCGTAGCTTCTTGAGTGCCCAGACCACGGCAAAGGCTTCGCGCTCAATGGTGCTCCATCTCTGTTCTCTGGGCAACAGCCGCCGGCTGAGGAAGGCGATGGGCTGGTCTAGGCCTTGGTCATTCATCTGGGACAGGACGGCCCCAATGCCATGCTCGGAGGCATCGGTTTGGACTACAAACTCCTTGGAGTAGTCGGGAGCCTGGAGGACGGGGGCAGTACACATGGCCTTCTTTAGGGCATCGAACGCCTCCTGGCAGGCAGTCGTCCACTGCACCTTCTTTGGCTGTTTTTTGGATGTGAGTTCTGTGAGGGGGCCGACAAGGCTGCCATACCCCCGGATGAATCTTCGGTAGTAGCCAGTGAGGCCCAGAAAGGCTCGGACCTCCTTTTGGGTGGTGGGTGGTTCCCAGGCTAAGATGGCGTCGATCTTCGGCTGTAGAGGGGCGACCTGGCCGCTCCCGACCTGGTGCCCCAGGTAGACTACTGATCCTTGCCCGATCTGGCACTTGCTGGCTTTTACTGTGAGGCCTGCCTGGCGCAGGGCGGTTAGCACCCTCCGGAGGTGCTGGAGGTGCTCACTCCATTCGGAACTGAAAACGGCGATGTCGTCTAGATAGGCCGCGCTGAACTGTTCCAGCCCGGCCAGGACTCTATTCACCAGTCGCTGGAAGGTGGCCGGGGCATTTTTCATTCCGAAGGGCATTACGCGGAAGCAGTAGTGCCCATCTGGGGTGGAGAAGGCGGACCGCTCCTTGGCTCCCTCGGTGAGCGCAATCTGCCAGTATCCGCAGGTGAGGTCGAATATGCTGAGGAACCGGGCTGCCCCGAGTCGGTCACTGAGCTCGTCGGCTCGTGGAATCGGGTGGGCATCGGCTCGGGTGACGTCATTGAGCCCCCGGTAGTCCACGCAGAATCGGAGCTCGGGGGCGACACCGGGGGCCGCTGCCTTCGGGACCAGGACCACGGGGCTGGCCCAGGGACTGTCAGATGGCTCGATCACCCCCAGGGTCAACATCTTCGAGACTTCAGCTTGAATGCAGGACCGGACCCGGTCAGGGACCCGGTATGCTCGGTGTCTCACCGGCGGGCTGTCCCCGGTGTCCACGTCATGGACACACCAGTCGGTGACTCGGGGGATCAGGGAGAAGAGGTCGGAAAATTGTCCTAGGAGCTGGCGGCAGTCCTCTTGTTGCTGGGCAGTGAGGGCTGGGGAGAGGTTTACTCCTTCCACGGAGCCATCCTGCTCCTTGACACACAGGAGGTCCGGGAGGGGATCGGACTCATCTTCGGCCCCGTCATCGGTGGCCAGCAGGAGGCTCAGTTCTGTCCGCACGAAGTGAGCCTTGAGGCGGTTCACGTGAAGGACCCGAAGGGGATCCCGAGGCGACTGGACGTCCACCAAGTATGTGACTTGACTCTTCCGCTCAATCACTTTGTAGGGCCCGGTCCACCTGTCCTGGAGGGTGCCAGGCTTCACGGGGGCCATGACACATACTTGCTGGCCCGGCTGGAACTCGACCAGAGTGGCATTCTGGTCGTACCAGCGCTTCATCTCTTCTTGGCTTGCCTCTAGGTTGGCCTCGGCCAGTGCTCGGAACTTCCTGGTCTGGTTCCGGAGGGTCAGAACATATTGGAACACATCTCGTGGGGTGGTCTGGGGTGCCGCCTCCCACCCTTCCTTAACCAAACTGAGGGGACCTCGGACGGGGTGTCCATAGAGCAACTCAAACGGGCTGAACCCTAGGGACTTCTGGGGGACTTCCCGGTAAGCGAACAAGAGGCAGGGGAGCAGGACGTCCCACTTACGCCGGAGGGGCTCTTCTAGGCCGGTGATCATCCCTTTCAGAGTCCTGTTAAACCTTTCTACTAGGCCGTTCCCTTGGGGATGGTACGGGGTGGTGAACTTATAGGACACTCCACATTGTTGCCACAGGGACGTCATGTACTTCGAGATAAAATTAGTGCCGCGATCGCTCACGACCTCGCGGGGAAAACCCACCCGGGAAAAGATCCCCATCAGGGCCCGGCCCACCACGGGGGCCGTGACGGTGCGTAGGGGGATAGCCTCAGGATAGCGGGTGGCGTGATCCACTAGGACCAGGATGAACCGGTGACCTTGGGAGGTAGGGGGGTCCAGGGGCCCCACGATGTCGATCCCGACTCGTTCGAAGGGGGTACTGATGACCGGGAAGGGTTGGAGGGGAGCCTTGCGCTTCCCCCCACTCTTCCCACTAGCTTGGCACGTGGGACAGGACTTGCAGTGGGCTTCTACAGCTGCTCTCATTCTAGGCCAGTAAAAGTGGGTCACGAGACGGCTGTAGGTCTTGGCCCAGGTGGCCGGCGAGGGGGACGTCGTGGGCTAAGCCCAGGAGGAAGTCTCGGAAGCGTAGGGGTACCACCAGCACCCGGCCGGATCCCAGCTCCACTGACTTCTGCTCACTGTACAAAATGTTATTCTCCCAATAAACTCGGTGCGTTCCGGTTTGGTCGCCTGCGGCTTGGCCCTCGGCCTGGCGCCGCAGTTCGACCAGGGAAGGACAAGTGGCTTGCTCCTGGCAAAATTCCTCCCGGGTGGGCCCGCCCTCGTGGCGCCATTGGGCCAATTCGGGTAGATCGCCTAACTCGGGGACCGGGGCGGTGTCGGACGGTGAGGGTTCGTCGCTGGCGACTGACCCTTCCGATGGGGGAACGGGAGGACCCTCGGCGGTTACTGTTCTGACTTCTTCGGTTGGGGCGTCTTCGACTTCTCCCAGGGGGGTGAGTCGGGCTGACATAGATCGGGTGGTGGCGCACACCCACTCGGGGAGTCCCATCATTCCTAGGTGGGCCTTCCGCTCGACGTGCTTCCAGGGAGAACTCTCCAGGTCGTTCCCTAAGAGGCAGTCGACCGGCTGGGAGGTTCTTACGGCAACCCTTAGTTTACCTATCACCCCACCCCACTCAAACGGCACCAGGGCTACCTGACACATACTCTCTCTATTATCTGCGGAAATTACCGGGCAAAAGACGTTGGGGAGGATCTGCTCCTCGGGGACTAAGTGCCTGAGGACACCGGTGATGCTGGCCCCGGTGTCCCGCAGGGCCTCTATTTGGTGGCCATTGATCCTGACGAGCTGCCCGTATTTCTTCGTGTTGGAGGGCAGGAGGCTACCAGGGACCATCTCCCTATCTCCCAGGGATACTAGGGCCATAGCTGCGGGTTCCCACTCCCCGGTTTCCTCAATCTCCTCCCCCAGGGCTACGTTGGCTATCTGTCTCGCAGGGGTTGACGCAGGGGGGACTTGGGTGGCCATGGGGCACTCTGGGTCATTGGCGTAGTGCCCGGGCTTCTGGCAACGGAAACAAGTGATGGTTACTCGGTGTCCCCGTCTCCCGGGGGGTCCGGTTACTGGTGGGGGGGGGGCGCTGGGAAAGGTGGAGGTTGGGTCTTTGGGGGGCTAGGCTGGGACTCTCGCTGCCCTCCCTGGTTCCCTCCTCCTCTCTGGCGGGGTGGTCCCTGACTGGCTCGGGGGTATTCTCCTACCATGCCCCGGGGGACCCGGGTGTTGGTCCAGCGGTCTGCTTCCACAGCCAGCTTCCTATGATCGGTGAGTTTGCTGTCGAGCAGATGCTGGCGTAGTTCCACAAAGCAGTTCGCAGCCACATGAGGTCGGTGAGTTCCTCAAGGGTGGTGACTTTGCTGCCACCCATCGAAGGCCCGACTGAAAAAGTTCACATATTCCACCCAGGTGGTGCCCGGGATCTTCCTGCAGTCCCGGAATCGCTGACGGTACATCTCGGGGGTGAGGCCGTACCTTGTGAGTAGAGCCTCTTTCATGTGGCTGTAGGAGGTCTGCAGAGAGATGGGTAGGTCGAGCAGGGTGTCTCTTCCTTCGCTCAGAAACCGTCCCCACAACGCTGCCCCCCAGTCCTTCTGCGGGACCCGATGGGAGGTCATGGCGACCTCGTAGGCCCTGAACCATTGTTGAATGTCATCGTTTTTATAATATTCTTTGACCACGTCCTTGGGGATGTGGACCTTCTGCTCCGCTGGGGAGGCCGCCTCTCGGTTTCCCGGGGGCCTCCCTTCCTCGTTTCTGGCCTTGAGCTCGATTTCCTTCAAGCTGCGTTCGTGCTCTAGTTGGAGCTTCCTTCCTTCGTGCTCCCGTTGGAGCTTCTTCTCTTCTAGCTCGCCTTGCACGCGCATTTGCTCTACGGCTAGCTTTTTTTCCGCTAACTTCAATTCGCCTTCGATTTTGAGTTTGGCTAACTCGAGTTCGTGATTGCGGCTTCTCTCTCTGTCCGCGAGTTCTTCCGGGGATAGGCCCCCGTCTGGTACGATGCCTCGCACCTGATTGCTGCTGCTTTCGCCTTGGGGGGGTTCGGCTTCGTCGGGGCGCTCCCCCGTGCCTTCTGGGCGGGAGGCCCCGGCATCCACCCAAGCTTTCAGTGCTTTCTGCAAATCTTCTTTGGTGTTGAGACCGGTGGTAGCGATTTTAAGTTCTTTGCAGAATTGCTTTAGTTCTTTGTGCGTGTATTCTTCTAGTTGTTCCACCTGGAACACCCTGTTGGCGTTGGTTTCTGTGGGGCTCATGGCGCTTCCTTCTGCCATCTCTGTCGGTAGTGCGTCCGTCGTTCACGGTACGATCTCTAGGTGATGGGCCCGAATCCCGTCGCTTGCCACCAATGTTAGACGGCGACCTCAGAGGAGCCCGGAAAGGGGTCCTGACTACCCTGAGACCCACCCTCGAAGTATCGTAGCCGGGCGCTGGTGGGAGACTCCTCAGGGGGAGGAATCTCGTATCTAGGATCGTACCCCTGGCACCACACGACACAGAGACACCACACCGTGCGTTCTTAGGAATCAATCTTTATCAATCAGATTAGCACTGCAAATATGTACAAGGAGAGCGCGGGCTCAATGAGTCTCGGAAGGGATAGGGGGTAGCGGGACAGTCTCTGGCAAAGGTTCAAGGCAGGGACGTACCCGGCGCACAGCTCACAATCCTCGAGCTGGGGGATACGCTTGTTGTAGTTGGGGTCCGGCGGGACCGTGAGAGTCTGTGGGAGCCGCGAGTCACTCAGCAGGGCTCAGGTACAAGTTTGGAGGTCTTACGATCTTCAGGGAGCCGCGAGTCACTCAGCAGGGCCCAGGTACAAGTTCGGAGGTCTTACGATCTTCAGGGAGCCGCGAGTCACTCAGCGGGCTCAGGTTCAAGTTCGGAGGTCTTACGATCTTCAGGGAGCCGCGAGTCACTCAGCGGGCTCAGGTACAAGTTCGGAGGTCTTACGATCTTCAGGGAGCCGCAAGTCACTCAGCAGGGCTCAGGTACAAGTTCGGAGGTCTTACGATCTTCAGGGAGCCGCGACCACGTCAGCAGGCTCTCGTTGTTCCAGCGTCGAATCTCCCGGACAGTCCCAGAGCACCCCATGTTATAGGTCGACCCCTCTTTGATGTCCGGAGTCTGTGCAGGCAGGGGTCTTGCCACCTGGGGGTCGCTTGTCGAGGTTTCCTGCCATTGTCTTTTGATCCGTTCAGGGCCGGGCCGGGAGACCTAGCCAAATTTAAACATGAGGTGATATATCCCTACACAAGCGACTCCTATACTCCACCTGAGTTTAACAAAAAAGGACGTCGCTACGGGTCGAATTATTCAGGGAGCAGTTCTGAGGACGACAACAATGACAATGAATGCCCAGAATTGAATAGGCCACAATATAGAGGACGGGGCAATAGAAGGAACTGGAGGGGACAATATACACCCCATTTCCAACAATGGTGGCCTCCGACACCTTGGGGCTACCCCCCTCCCCCACAGCCTTTTCAGCCTTTTCCACCTAATTCGTTTCCAATGCATCAACAGGACCCTAATTACCAGCCTTTTTTAGGGTCTGGCCAAGGGAGGTCCAGAGGAAGAAGAAGAGGACGACAGCCACAGGTAGACTGGAACCTGCCGACATCAATGCCTCAACAAATGAGTACACGCAGCCAAACCAAGAATGGACAACCTCAACCAGGAACGAGCACCGAGACGATATAGTACTCAATCTGAGTAAAAAGATCTTGACGCCAGATGAGACATCAATCCTTAACAAAGGACTCGGTTTTGTGACGACAACACATGGAGACGATTTTCAAGTGCGGTGCGACTTGGCCAAATTTTTCCGCAAAATACGATTACACTTCTTCTTCAACAATAAAGACATATCCCTTACCACATCAAGGGAAATAAATACTGGTCTTAAAGATCGATCGATCTTCAATCCGTCATTACACACCGTACCGCCTCAAGTCTTGACCTTTGAACAAGCGGTTACTGAAGAGATTACAACTTTATGTAACAACAAGAAGAAAGCAAATCAATACAGTAATCTACCCAAGAAAGAACGATTGGCATTGAGAGCACTCATGGAAGACCAGACTATTGTAATCAAGCCAGCCGACAAAGGCGGAGCGGTCGTCATTCAGGACACTGAAATATATCGTCAGGAATGTATTAGACAACTGGCAGATAGGAGATTTTATCAACCTCTCCAACAGGATCCCACACAGAGAATTCAAAGAGCCATTACCGAAGCAGTGGAAGAAGCGTCAGCGAACGGCTGGATCACTTCACAAGAAGCATCATTCCTGCATACCCCCCCATCCTGTGATGCCATATTTTTATACTTTACCCAAAGTTCACAAAACTCAACGTCCACCACCAGGAAGACCCATTATATCGGGCCAAGGTTCACTACTAGAACCTTTGTCCACTTTTGTGGACCATTTCCTGCGGCCTCTGGTTAAAGATATGCCAACATACTTACAAGATACTAAAGACGTCCTACGTTTACTACCTACAGTAGATTTTGATATTGATAAAGACGTTTTAGTATCATTTGATGTAGAATCATTATATACATCTATCCCACAGGATGAGACACTTGAAACCATCTTCTCCATCCTGAACAATACACCCTTGGATTCCATCACTCCAGTACACTTTATTATGACGCTTGCACATTTGGCTATGAAGGAGAATTTTTTCAAATTTGAGGATACTGTATACCTGCAAATCTCCGGGACCAGCATGGGAAGCATTTTTGCTCCCAGTCTAGCCAATCTTTATGTGCATTCTTTCGAACAGACACACGTGCTCAATCACGATAATCCCTTCCTTGATTCCATCAGATTATGGAAGCGCTACATTGATGACATCTTTGTAGTTTGGCGTGGAGATTTGTCATCTATCTCTCCCTTTCTACACTGGCTGAACACCAGAAACAACTTTTTGAGGTTCACAGTGGAAGCACACAAAGAAAGATTGGCTTTTTTAGATCTATCCATCTTTAGTACTCCAACTAGATTAGAAAGTGAACTTTATAAAAAACCAATGTCTCGCAATTCCCTTCTCCGATATGATAGCCAACACCCGAAATCACTTAGAGACAATCTCCCTTACGGACAATTTCTGCGTGTAAGACGCAATTGCTCCACATCTGACAAGTACCAGATACATGCGAAAAATCTTACAAAACAACTAATTGAGAAGAAATATCCGAAACCCTTGATTAAAAAAGCTTTCAAACGGGCCTCTAACAACAACAGAGAAGCATTAATTGAACCTCCTTATGAGAAACCAGCGTTAGAACGGCTAACTTTTGTCCACACCTTCAGTACCCTTACCAACGGGATTCAGAAATGTGTGAAGAAACACTGGCGTCTCCTTAACTCATGCAAAGAAAAGATACAGTCACCCCTATTTTCCCTAAAGAGAGGAAGTAACTTCAGAGACAAATTGGTCCACACAAGACCTCAAGAAGAGAGACCACGTCCTATTGGCACTCTTTGGGACTTACCAGCGGTACTGGGACACCACCCATGTGGAACATGCTCAGTATGCCCACAAACGAGTCATTCCAAATCTTTAGACATAGGTACTAAAACACCGTGGGAACAAAGGCTCTTCACAAATTGCAACAGTGAGAACTTAATCTATTTGATTGAATGTCCTTGCAAACTCCGATACGTAGGTATGACCACTCGAAAAGTCAGACTACGCATGCTAGAGCATAAGAGCACCTTCAGGTGCAAGAAAACCAACACGAGACTTACACGCCACTTCGAAGAGGCCAAACATCAAGCCAATGATTTCTGGTGGACAGTTCTAGAAAAACCTTTTATCCCATCTCATGTTAACGATATATCCCGCTTCTTGTTTCTGAAAGAGCAACAATGGGTTTTTAGAATTCACAGCGATCTAGCAGGTTTAAACGATGACATTCCTTGGGTCTCACTTTGAGACACAACTATGCTCTATAGTTCATGAGCTATCTGTATTTGTCTCTCTTTCCTTATAGATTGTGGAATTAACATACACAGCATATTGCCATACATCCTTATAGAGCTCCCTTTGCATATAAGTAGTTTCAGCGATGTTTAATAGATACACCTGCGCACATTGGTTAGTAAGAGCCACCTTAAGCAGCTGCAAGGATTTCATCTTTAGACATCTGGTTATACATTTGCAACATGTACATACTTTGGCTGTGTTGTCACTGTTGATCCCAGTTCTCATAAAATAATATATATATTCATCAGTAAATATATATTTTTTGGCTCCTATCTGGCATGCCCATTAGTTTTGCATTTTGCTCGTTTCACACGAGCAAGATCGATAAAGTTAATATTTTCCGCCTGTGGAACTACAATTCCCAGGTGCGCTGACGTCATTCTGTAGTTTTAAGCGCTTCCGGACACAGACTGGAGGTTCCGTGATTAACAACAGTCAAAGTAACAACAAAGACACTGATTGGCCATCGGCCGCCCAATGAGAATGCGATTCCACGCATCTCAATGGCTTGATAACATCGGGGGTCCGGTTCACGGGTTACCTCCCATACGGCTCAGACCTACTCCGAGGTACCGACAGAGAGGTAGGGTAACGGACCTTTTCTCTTCTCTTCTTTTCTTTTGCATCCATATTGCTGCGTGTTCCGTTTCAATTGCCAGACCACTAATGGACTGGCTTTACTCGATTTTTAAACCGCATAACGTATGTCACAACTTTCAGACCTGACAGCTGTAGAGCTAGAGTGTTATCGATTTCTACACACCACCAGACATATATCCGACACTGTGCCTTCTGGTTAGTTTTATCTGCTATCTTGGGAACATTAAAACAGAGCTTCTCCACAGAGCGCGTAAAAGGACTATGTTACACTGTCCTATATATTTTTTGGTTAAAAATTGAGAGCTCACCACCGTTGTGGTTTAACAGTCTCTCCACTTCCCCCCATTTTTTCTATAGGGCGGGGCCTCCTCTAAACCTGAGTCAGTTCCGGGTGAGGTGAGGCTTACTTCTCGTGCTAACCAGGTAAGCACTTTGAGATAATGCTACGAGCCTGGCCTAAGTCTTACCCTTTTATCTTGAGAGAGTATGTTTAATGCCTAAACCTTACATTGTGTTCTTTCTGGTCTTTTGTGTTTGCACAGATAAATTCATATATACTGAGTGCACGAAGAAGTTATACACCACGAAAGGTTGTATTTTAAACACTTATTGTTCTTTTTCACACCTTATTGTTGCAGTAGCAATTAATAGATTACAAGGTCCTGACGAAAGCCATTTGACCATGGGGTCAAGCAGGCTGAAACATGTTGACCGCATTGTTATACAGCCTATTTGTTAAAAGCTGTTTCTGCACCATTTTTAACTAAGGATTAGTAGGAATATCTTGCATTAAACTACCTTCTTCCTCTAAATCCTTTTTTAACATTCCCACTTTACTGCACTGCACTGTTCATATATCATTTTTCGGTATATACCTGCACATCCTGCCCAAGCCAGTGACTTCGCTGTCTTCTTTCCTTCCCCCTTCCCGGGCTATATCCAGGTGCTCTGGTTAACACCGATACCACACATAATACTCCTGGTTGGAGTGGTTTATAGTGGTGGGAAGGTTGGATATCCAGATGATGACACCTACCAATCACTGGTTATTGATGGAAATCCTCTGCAACCAACTAGCACTCTAAGGTTTTTCTCTCTCATGCTTTTCCATTACATCTATCTTTCTGTTGACCTTGTTCAGCACTTAGACCGACAGACTCTTTTTTGTATTATTGAGGAGTCCCAGACACCCAGCAGGCATGGAGCCAGCCCTCAGGGAGGCCGGAGGGCCGATCGAAACCCATCGTCCCAGGGGAGTTCAGAGGTGCGATAGAAACTGCTCCTCCCTCTCTCATCCCCTGGCAAGCGTGATGTCCTCCAGCCGAAGTGGCGCCGCTAGGCCCGGGTCGCGCTGGGGCCGGGCGGCCATCTTGGTGCATGAAGTGGGCACGCGGGCCCGGGGTGGCCGAAAGGAGAGAGGCCATGGACGAGGATGTCCGGGTCGGGTGCGTATGTTCTGGTGGGAAGGATCGGCTAGGCCGTGTGCTTGGGGGCTGCAGGTACCAGATTATGTGGTGCGGGGGCAAGTAGGGCCATGCTAAGAGGCCGGGTCCAACACGTATGATCTAATCTTCATTTTTTTTCAAAATGATATTGTCAAAAAGAGGAAAGTATGACCATGTAAGTAGAGTAACAAGTGCTAGCTAGCGATACACATTCGTGTCTTTATTTTTGAGATAATACAATTTTAAGTATTTTCTGGGTTTGAAGGGTATACCCAGTTAAGGTGTGCAAAAGAAACTACCAAAATATAAATCTTCTCAGAATCAGCTAATATAGGTTCATCTACGCATCGGGAACACCTTCTCCTCATGTAAATAAATGCAACTATGTGCCTCGTTTATGAGGCCCTACAGGAACTATTGCACTAGCAGAAAGTAACTTTTTTGATGTTCAGGTGGCTCGATGTATCACTGGCATATTAATAAGGCCACGTAAAGCCACGTTACGTGGCTTTTCATGGCATTATAAATATGTGCCCCTTTCACACAGAAAACTGCATGAAAGGGGCGTTCCATGGGTGTTCCTGGGGGGCGTTCCAGCAGCATCCATGGCTCTTTGACACTGCCCCAGATTTACGAGGAATCGTAAGTCTAAGGCAGCGCCAAAAACATACTCCTCCCCAGGGGAGGGGTAAAGGTGGCACAACGAGGAGAAATATCTTTAATTCTCCACTTTTGTCCTCTTTCTATGTGTCCTGAATTCTGTAGCACACATAGAAAGAGGAAAATGCCTCTTGTGATTATTTTCTGCTGGAAGGTTTCCCTTCCTGCACAAAAATAATCATCCTGCAACACAGGCACCCTTGGTTCAAAGGTGCCTGCGTTGGCACACGGCAGCCCATTGTGTGCTGGCGTAGGGGAAAAGGACAGTGTTAGAACTGGGGGTCTCTAGTTGCAGAGGTAGGTACCTTTGACCATATAGGGACCCTCGCCTCTAGTCAGGGTAAAGGGGGTACACTCCTAAAATAACCCCTGCTCACCCCCTTGGTAGCTTGGCACGAGCAGACAGGCTTATCTCAGAGGCAGTGTGAAAAGCACTTGTGACCACATACAGTAATACAGTGAAAACACTACAAATGGACACCACACCAGTTTAGAGAAATAAGTTAGCTTTACTAGACTTAACACAAGACCAAACGACAAAAATCCACTATACTGTAATCAAAAATAGTCTCTAAAATGGTGGAAAATAGCTTAGTTCAATGTAGATAGCAAATGCGACACTTTACTCTCAAAGTACCTTGGATGCGTCACGCAATACAAACAAAAGGGTCACAGGGAAGGTGATGCGTCGGTTCCTTGCTTCGGGGAAGGTGATTCGTCGGTTCCTTCCTTTGGCAGTTTAGGCCAGGGACATCAGACGCACCACAGGAGGCGGAGCCAGCATTGTGGAAGGCAGGCATAGCCCTATTCAGACCCAGGTGCAGCTCCTCCCACCACTCTGCATGTAGATAGGTCTATTCAGCCCTGTGCTGACTCACCCTGTCTCCAGGAATCCCCCAGCCCCTGTCACTCACAAACCAGACATGGTATACACAACCTAGCAGAGGCAGGCTTGGACAGTTAGGCAAGAAAATACCTACTTTCTAAAAGTGGTATTTTCAAACACAGAATGTTAAAACCAACTTAACTAAAAGATGTATTTTATCATTCTGAGTTCAGGCATACTAAAGTCGAATTTCTACCATGTTCCCTGGGTCACTTAGGATTATAAGATGTTATAATCAAAATGCCCATTCTGGCCTATGGGGACTGGTAGCCTTGCAATAGTGAAAAACGAAAATGTCTGTAATTCACTATTAGGACATGCCACACACACCAGGGCATGTCCTACCTTATACTTACAATGTACCCTGCCCTTGGACCTACCTTAGGGGTGTCTGATATGAAGAAAAGTGAAGGTTTAGGGACTGGCAAGTGGGTGCACTTGCCAAGTCGACATGACCGTCACAGACTGCACACAGGGTCTGCAATGGCAGGCCTGAGACACAATTTACAAGCTGCTTCTGTGGGTGACACAACCAGTGCTGCAAGCCCACTAGCAGCATTTGATTTACACTCCCTGGGCACACATGGTGCACTGGGGTCTGACAAGTAAATCAAATAAACCAATCATGGAGTCACTAATTCAATACAACACTTTACAATAGGGAGCACTTGCACTGTGGCACTGAATAGCGGTGGCACAGTGCCCAAAACATCTTGTCCAGCAAAACATACAGCAAAAACACAGGAGGCAACAGCAAAAAATGGAAGGGAGACCCACGCCAATGGTGCCCGGTCTAACAGACAGGAATGCGCTGTAGATAACGGCTCATTCCTGCCCTTTTCTTTTGCCGTAGGGCAGCGCAGCAGCATGGTCTGCTGCGCTGCCCTACGGCAAAAAATCCCATAAATGAGGCCCTTAATTGAAACTGTTTCCATCCTCATAAGTTATTTATTTCAACCCAACATTACCACGTAGTGGGTAAATGATGGGAGGCGCAAAACAGCAAGCTATTTTATGACAATTAGCTACAATTAATATGTTTTTCTTCCTTTCCCAAGGACACGGATCTCGCTTATGTGTCCCTGACGTGGTCGACATTGGGATCATCCCATTCCAGGCTGGGCAGCACCACTGAGATTTTCTGCTAAGAAGGTGTCGTGGGAAGTTGCTGGAGTCCCAATTTCTGTTATAGTCCTTGAGGGTCAAAGTGAACATTTTCCAAAAATGTATTGATTCATATCAAAGATGCTGACCTCAAACATGTCTGCCTATATCTCCGTGCCTGGGACAGAAACTGACTTCAGATTGTTTTTTTAGAACCATCATGCCTGAATATATAACATGTCAATGATCAGAAGTGCACCTGCACCCGATGACTGCCAACTGCACCCAGCGACTGCCAACTGCACCCAGGGACTGCCAACTGCACCCAGTGACTGCCAACTGCACCCAGCGACTGCCAACTGCACCCAGTGACTGCCAACTGCACCCAGGACTGCCAACTACACCCAGTGACTGCCAACTGCACCCAGCGACTGCCAACTGCACCCAGTGACTGCCAACTGCACCCAGGGACTGCCAACTGCACCCAGTGACTGCCAACTGCACCCAGGGACTGCCAACTGCACCCAGTGACTGGGAACTGCACCCAGGGACTGCCAACTGCACCCAGGGACTGCCAACTGCACCAAGGGACTGCCAACTGCACCCAGTGACTGGGAACTGCACCCAGGGACTGCCAACTGCACCCAGGGACTGCCAACTGCACCCGATGACTGCCAACTGCACACCCTGACTGCCAACTGCACACAGCGACTGCCAACTGCACCCAGCGACTGCCAACTACACCGAGCGACTGCCAACTGCACCCAGCGACTGCCAACTGCACCCAGGGACTGCCAACTTCACCCAGCGACTGCCAACTGCACCCAGCGACTGCCAACTGCACCCAGGGACTGCCAACTGCACCCAGGGACTGCCAACTGCACCCAGTGACTCCCAACTGCACCCAGCGACTGTCAACTGCACCCAGTGACTGCCAACTGCACCCAATGACTGCCAACTGCCAACTGCACCCAGCGACTGCCAACTGCACCCAGCGACTGCCAACTGCACCCAGTGACTGCCAACTGCACCCAGTGACTGTCAGCGGCTCCCAGTGACTGCCAACTGCACCCAGTGACTGCCAACTGCACCCAGCGACTGCCAACTGCACCCAGCGACTGCCAACTGCACCCAGGGACTGCCAACTGCACCCAGCGACTGCCAACTGCACCCAGGGACTGCCAACTACACCGAGCGACTGCCAACTGCACCCAGGGACTGCCAACTGCACCCATAGACTGCCAACTGCACCCAGCGACTGCCAACTGCACCCAGGGACTGCCAACTGCACCCATCGACTGCCAACTGCACCCAGCGACTGCCAACGGCTCCCAGGGACTGCCAACTGCACCCAGGGACTGCCAACTGCACCCAGCGACTGCCAACTGCACCCAGGGACTGCCAACTGCACCCAGGACTGCCAACTGCACCCAGCGACTGCCAACTGCACCCAGCGACTGCCAACTGCACCCAGCGACTGCCAACTGCACCCAGGGACTGCCAACTGCACCCAGCGACTGCCAACTGCACCCAGCGACTGCCAACTACACTCAGCGACTGCCAACTACACCCAGCGACTGCCAACTGCACCCAGCGACTGCCAACTGCACCCAGGGACTGCCAACTGCACCCAGCGACTGCCAACTGCACCCAGAGACTGCCAACTGCACCCAGTGACTGTCAACGGCACCCAGCGACTGCCAACTGCACCCAGTGACTGCCAACTGCACCCAGCGACTGCCAACTGCACCCAGCGACTGCCAACTGCACCCAGTGACTGCCAACTGCACCCAGCGACTGTCAACGGCTCTCAATGACTGTCAACGGCTCTCAATGACTGTACACCTCGCCCAATGACTGTCAACGGCTCTCAATGACTGCCTACTGCCCCCAATAACTGTCTACGGCCCCCAGTGACTGTTAGTAACTCTCACTGACTGTCAAACTATAATCTAAATATTTACCATCTGTAGGAGAGTAGGGTCTGCAATCCTATGATCACCCAGATTTTTTGCTTTTGCTTCATTGGTTTACGACTTTCTCCGGCTGTGGGCTTGCCAATCAGACCCACAGCCTAGCTGTTCTCTCTCGAAATTAACACACATGTACATTAGGTGCATCCACTAATTGGAACTGGGCCGCCTTGTCAGTCCCTGTCTCAGCATACCACAGGTATCCAGGGCATCGGTGTACCCAGGGCCTACCCGGGGCTGAAGCATGTATTATGCCACCCCTGGAATGGCCGCCCAAATCTGACACAACTGGCTGCACGACAGCTGGGGCCACGTGGTGTAATCACCCGTTGCTGTAGGTGTAGTATTCCTACACCTAAACCCTAAAATGGACACATGGATTCCTATCAGTCACTCCTATAGCAGGCCTTATCAATCCTGAAGGCAGAGTGCAGGGAATCATGTGGGACGGTGCTCTGGCGCGAGCTGAGCCCGTCGACGGCTTGCGGAACCAAGTCCTAATAGCCGTTCCATGGTGACGCGGGCCAACTACTTTTAATGCCTTATAATCCTTGCGGTTATTTGCTAACTTTGGCCTCACATCACCTACACATGTCGAGTAAGGTGTCATACGAATGGGAATACGAACCCCTCGCCAGTCCTGGTGACGGGGTTGGCATTCCCCCCTTTTAGAGGGACACGACATGGAAGTAACCTTGAACCCCGGTTAAAGTTGACTCAAGCCTCAGCATCACAAAATGGATGCTGCCACCAGACACAAGTCTGACCTCCCGCTGCTGGGGGACCTTCCAGCAAGGGGAGCTTGGACAAAGGGTTTCCTGTCGAGGGCGGTGTTAGCACCGTCCCAGACAGGGTTTGTGTATCCCAGGTAGGCAGGGCTGAAAGGAAGGTGATTGCCAGTGGCACCCCGGTGCTCACTGTGCATAGCCCGGCTCAAACCAGTTTCGGGGGCACACCAGCCCCTGAGCTGGCGCGAAGCCGGACAAAGGATAGGGGTGTAACCACCCCCCTCCTGGCTCCACCCATAGGTAGAACCTAGTCACGGGCCAGCCCCTTTTCTTAGAATAAAGGTAGGAGCGCGTCCCCTTCCCAAATTGGATAATCAGATAATCGGATAACTCCGAATCACGAACCACTTTCCACGAAAGGAACTCTTGACTATTTCTGAAGACTCTCCCTTGTGGCTAAGGAGTAGCCACCCTGCACCAGCAGGCACCACCTAAGCGCTTGCGGTTTGCTGTACGTCTCTCCTACGGATCAAGACTGCCCAGCTCGACGAGACCCGAGTTCCCTGCCATCTCTGACCTTTTACCTACCTCATCAGCCCAGCTGAGAGTCGTAGGTGTGACGAGACCTGCGGGACCGGCTATCTTCAGAACCTGCACGACGCTTATCTAACACGCCCACCGAGGGACCCTCGAGTGAGTGCACCTAGGGTTTGAGAAGCCCTAACCCTGAGCAGCTCCAGCATCGAAGCCTGCCTCCCCAGCATCCCCGAGATCTGCGTGGGGGCCCTTCCGCTCCTTGCTGTTCACCGCGTTGTCCGACCACTTGCCGACCGGCTTGTGGCCCTCTTCACGACGCACCACGGTTGTTTCATCACTAGTCTGGTTGCTCCAGACTGGCTCTTGCTCCCCTTCAACAGAGGAGTACCCCGGACCCTCCTGGTCCACTCCCGACGCCATCTGGACTCCCCCGCTTGGGTTGCCACTGCCAAGATCCGCTGCCCCTTCCTGGGCCCAGCATCATCGACAGCAGACACCTTCGTGGGACAGCTCGCCCTCCATCCTGGTCGCCGCCGCGCCTCCTGGTCCGAGGAACAGCCGAGTCCGACGTCACCCACTCACCTGGTCGAGGTGACTTCAGCCGGTACCCTCCTGGTACCCACACGATCGCTGGCTAGCGGTTGAGAACTGAGTCCCCTCTGCTTTCAGGTTTCCTTCATCACCGATCCAGGCTTGGATCGCTCTGAACATCGTCACTGGTCGCCTGCCAGCAACTTCTTCTTTCAGGCTCCTGAGACTACACGAGGACTCCCGACATCTTGCCGAACTTCACGCAGCCGCAGCCTCCGGGCTAGGTAACTCGAGCATCTCGGTGCTCCATCGCAGGTTCGCTCTACAAGTGTCCAGTTCCTTTTTTCGTTTAGTCCCACTGATCGGATCACTCCGGAATCAGTACCTCCAGACTCTAACCATTCGCATTTCACTGTTAGTGTAGATGGTTTCTCGTGCCCCTCGGGCATTTGTTTAAATTGTGCAACTGAAGTATTTTCCTAAGAGTTTTGTAGTGTGCTTAGCTCCCTGACTCATAAAGAGCCAGGGTAGTCTTGTTATAAATAAATATCCTTTTATTTTCATAACAACTTGTGTGGTGTCCTTTCACTTGGTGTTCAAGGGGTATATGTGATGGTAAACAGCTGGCTTAACACGCCCTCTAGAGTTTAGCCTAAGACTGCTCGTATCCACGCTACTAGGATAGCTGGTCTGAAAGGTTGACTTACAACCAATCATCAATAAGGGTCGTTTGGAATGATACACAGTGATCACTAGAATAGTGAGCACTACATATCAGGCCAACTTCTCACACCATCCTTTTACAATGATCTTAAAATTGTGGGTGGCGTGAAACATTCACCTGTTCCCAGGATCATCACCACACATTTGGTTTTCTATCTGTGGCATCCTTGCACCCAGGGCAGAGCAGGCATTAACCTACAGGCAGAACAGTACATTCTGAGCCAGACCTATTGGCATTGTCAATGCTGGGTTTGTTATTTTAGGTTTTAATCTTTTTATTAGAATTTTCAACAAGCATACAATGCTACAGTTAAATGTATGCTATGGCAATCACCACGAATAGTCCGGTGTAATTAATGTGTAAATTAGAACATACAAAAAGGAAAATAGGGAACATACCCCCCCGTCTTTGTTCACAGTAGTATCTATACCTTCGTTGCTCAGGCCTCCGCCTCGTCAGATTGGTCTACACCCAGGACCGTGGTGCTGTTGGTTTCTGGTAAGCGTAACAATCGTAGATATTTGAGTTCCCGGAATTCTGGGGTGAGCAATGACAGGAATGGCTGCCAGAGATCTCCAAACGATGAACCCCTCCCTGACAGTGTTAGGGTCAACTTCTCCATCCCCAGTACATGCCATGATCATTGGAGCCAACCCGTATGTGAGGGGGTCCGGGGAGTCTTCAAGTGTACAAGGATGTTTTGAACCGCTGACCCCAAGGCTATTGCGATTTGGCGACCCCTCCTAGGTTTAAGGGGGTATGTTAAGGGATTTGTTACCCCTAGTAAAACGCAGGCCGGAAATCTCGGCAGTAGGGTGTCTAAATGCTTGTCGATCTCATCCAGAACTTGAGACCAGTACTGCTGTAGGTGTTTGCAATCCCACAGAATATGGACCAGTGTTCCCTGTTTTCCACATCCACGCCAGCAGTCTGCACTTTGTTTGGGGTCTACCTTGTGCAGTCGGGAGTGTATTACCAATAGGTTACTATCTTTGTCAATGTTTCGGTCAGACCTGTATTGCTTGCTGTGTGTCGTGCCCTGTGGTACACGCCCTCCCACTCTTTCCTGCTAATTTCCCTACCTAAATCTCTCTCCCATCGTGTCTGACTCGCATTGTATGAGTGCGTGTTTCGTGTTAGCAACAACTTGTAAAGGTCCACAATTAGCCTCTAATCTGAGGTCCTAGTTAGAAGCCAATTTTCAAAGGGCGTAGAATATCTTACATTGCTGCTGTAGAGCGCAGTGTCGCAGTTGTAAATAGCCTAATCTTTCAGACTCGGGGATCCTGTAGTCAGATTTGATCTGTGCGAAAGAGAGTACCCCTTCCATGTCGAAAAAATGCCCGAAAGCGCGGCACTCCGAGGAGCGCCACTTCGCGAAAGCCATTTCACCGATCCCTGGGCTAAATTCCGGGTTATCGAAGAGCGGGTTGAGTGGGGAGGGGAAGGTGGTCCGGTTATGTTTACTGTTGGTCTGGTCCCATGCTTCCAGTGTTGTGTGCGGTATAAGGGATGCGTACAGATTAGGGGGTCTGTGTGGTTTTTTAAGACATGGGATCTTCTGCAACGACGTGCCCGCCAAGGCCCGGTCCTGAAAGTCAATGTTTCTCAGACTCAGAGCGGTTCCACTCTGCTAGATGGCGCAGTTGTGCTGCATAATAGTAGAGCTGAAGATCGGGGATCCCTAGCCCACCCTCCTCCGGGGGCAAGTAACTGATTATTTTCTTCATATATGGCTCACGACCTTGCCAAATAAATTGTGAGATCTCCATCTGTTGCCAGTGTGGCATACCCGTAGGGGGTTGCAAAGGGAGTGTCTGAAGTAAATAGAGAATCTTCGGCAAGACCGTCATCTTGATTGCCGCTATTCTCTCTAGTCGGGAGATGGGATAATGTTTGCAACTCCGCAAGTCTATGCGAACTTGAGTATGGAGCTTACGATAATTAAGGCTACAGTTTGTAGTGTAGGCGCTAGCTGAAGTCCCAGATATGGTACTGTCTTCCTCGTCTACTGAATGGGGTACTGGCTCTGTAAGCTGGTCTGGACTTGGGGTGACAGGGAGAGATTAAGCGCCAACGACTTCTCGACATTGACCTTAAATCCTAAAGCCTTAGCAAAGGACTCCAATTCTGTTAAAAAGTATCCCAGGGCAGTGAGTGGGTTTGCCAGTGTCACCGAGATATCGTCAGCGTACAGGCTAATAGTGTGTACATCTCCTTCAAATGGAACACCTGTGACACAAGGATGCGATCTAACTCTTTGCGCAAAGGACTCCATATAGTGCGCAGAGCGCAAAAATCAGGTGTGAAAGAGGACACCCCTGTCTTGTGCCTCTACCGATGGTGAAAGGGGTCAATGTATGCCCATTAATCACTGTGTGGACCTATCAAGAGCATTGCACATTAATAGATTGAGGTCCTCTCCCAGGAGAATGATGCGTTCAGTGGTCGCAGTTGCCTCAGTCAAGGCGTCGTGTAAAAAATTCTCATGCCCCTCTTTCGGTGCATAAAGGGACCCAATTACCAATGTTTGCCCTCCAATCACAAACTGGTAGGATAACAGCCTCCCCCTAATTTCTGCCACTTTCTGCCCCACCCTACCTTGGAAGAAGCGGGATGCTAATATGGCCACCCCTGCTAGAACAACTGTGTAGGAAACATGCCGGACTTGAGCCGATGGCACTCACGTGTGAGGAGGTGCATCTCTTGTAAGAGGCAAATGTCAGCATTGGTGCTCTCTAGGTATGATAGAATCGCCCTACTTTTTATCGGGTTTTTGAGGCCTCTCGCATTTAATGTGAGTACCCGAAACTTTGCGGGGGAAATCTGTGGACTGTGTGGCGGGAGTTATAGCAGAACGTCTGCGGCAAAGCCATCGAAGTTGAAGATACTTGTGACCCCCAGAAGGTACCTAAAACTTGCCATGTGACCCTTTGAAGTAATGGTACAGTGAACAAAGAACCCCAAGAAACAAAACCCCCTCCGAACAAATAATACATGCATACAAACAGTAATGAGAAATTTTAAGGATAGTCCATCAGTCATAAGTGACCGGCAGGAAGTCTTTACGGGGTCCATAGTGTGGCCGAGTGCTGGACCTCCGCCCGCCCACCACCCACAGTAAAGTTAAGAAGGGATTAATATCCAGCTATATGCTCACAGAGCCAGCGTCTTTGCCAAGGCCGCCAGGATGGACTCCAGTGCTGCTTGTTGACCCAGCGAGATCTCTGCATGGTCCGGCCTTTTCGGGTGTTGTCTGCGGCCCTGGCGGCACCAGCGAGGGATGTGATCTCCGGTGGTAGATGTAGAGCTCTCTCTTTCTTCCTCTTCCTCCGGAAGATCCACGCCCAGCAATCGACTGGCCTCCGACAACGATCGCAACTAGTGAAGCTTACCATCTTGCCGGAAGATGAGCCAGAATGGCTGACCCCAAGAGTACAGGATGGCCCGCTGGCGCAAGTGTGCAGTGAACGGGTGGAGGGCCCTTTGTTTTGGAAGGTGAGCCTGGCCAGGTCCTGGTACAAAATCGGTGTCTGGTCTCTAAAGGTGATAGGGTGCTGGGATCAAGCCTTACGAAGAATCTCTTCTTTTGTTTGAAAATCCTGAACACAGACTAAGATGTGTGCCGGTGGGGCTTTGTTGGGGCGGGGAGGACCCACCCTGCGCGGTCTGTCCAGCCCGAGGTCGGCATCAGGATGGTTACAGAAAATATGGTTGAATAGATCCTCCGTCAAGGTGAAGATTCGGATGTTACGGTGGTGGGAACAGTTCTTGAGATCCTCAAGGTGTGTTTGCAGATCAATCTGCTGGTCCTGGAGGCGGGTCACCTCTTGTTGTACGGCCGCCATTCCAGAGTCTCTATTGTCTCCTTTCTCCTCCTGCGAGGCCACCCGTTCCCTGATCTCGTCAACATCTTGTCTAAAGTCCTTAATTTTGGAGGTTAAGTCTCACTTGACTGCTTGCAGATCATCTCGGAATACTGTGAACAGCGACTCCAGAAAGGCACGTGTGTCCGGTTCTTCTTTCGCGTCTTCCGTCCGTGCTGTTGGGGTTTCTCCTGCATTGGGATGTTCCATTGTGATTCCACCTTGAGGGTGCTGAAACAGTTCTTTTAAAGTTTTGTCTTTCCTCCCTCTGGTGGAGGTCATAGTTCCGCTCTGTTCCAGGCTGTTGTCGTTATGGGGGGGGGTGCACTAATCCTGCTTGCTACTTCCCAGCCAAAATGGTTACACGTCTGTGCTGGTGCCACTGCATGATCTGACTCAATCCCAGATTCTCTCTTTCACCGTCTTCAGGGCCCAGTGTCATGGCTTGGGGGATCTGGGCCTGGTAGACCAACTTGATTCCGCTCTGTGGACTGCTAAGAGCACTGCATCTCCGCTACTCGCGGCATCTTCCCAGAGCAGCGCGCTACAGTCCCAGGTCGCCAGGGCTAACGACTTCCCTAGCGGTGATGGGAGAGCACCTGGATCTACAGGTGCTCAAGTCGTGTTCGCTGCCCTCTAGGAGAGGGCAGAAGGCAGTTGTCGCCCAACGTGTTGCTAGGGTGCCTGGGCCTTTCTCAGTACAGGGCACTTCTGCTTTACATTCCCGCTTGCAGCCCCGAATGTCCCGTTTCAGTCTCAACTATGAGGTGTATGGCTAGCGATCTTCCTCCCCGTCTGTCTATGGGGTCAAGCCAGTACCAGCAGGGTAGAGCCCTCTTGCTGCATAGTCGCTTCTAATCTCTCACCTGGGCCTCTGCTGTGCAGACCAGGGTATGCTCACCTCCAGGGGCAGGAAGGGCCATCCATTCCCCGCTGTCCAAGTGTCTCAGTCTGCCCCCTGGGTCGGAGGGCTGCTTGCTTCCACTCCGTAGTCTGGCCTATGCTTACATCTTCCGCCCTCGGATGGGCCTTGCTGGGTGCTCTCGGCCGCAGTCTCGGTGAGCAGGCCCGGGGTGCAGCCAAAGATTACAGATGGCTTCGCTAGTATGCTCTTGCTGCTGGGGTCCAGTCGCGTACTGCTGCCCGGACCGTCTTCTGGCAATGGGGTTGGCAGTCCCGTGTCCGCTCCAACTCCAGGGAGCATCCGGAGCCACTCCGCTCCGTGGCTAACGCCCCAAATGACCGCTTCTACTGCAACAATGGCCTCAGGAACGCTCCAGCCTCATCTGGAGCCGAAGCTTGGCCGAGCTCAATCCTCTGTGTTGAGGTCGCCCTGTGTGTAACGCTCTTTGGGCCGATGGCGGGCGGGAGCAAAGGAACCAGCGTCCTACCTCGCCGGCATCTTGGGTTTGTTATTTTGACTGGAGAATTGATCCGTGTGATGTGGAGGTGCTGAGAGGTTGTGTGTGAACTCAGTTCCTTTCATGATTTGTGAAAGCTACACATTTGATCATTTCTTCCTGTAGACTTCACAGGTTTTGGGCAGTTTTTCAGGTTCACAAGGCCTTGTTGCTTCTGAAGACTGCAAAGCTAGACAAAACCCACAAAAGAATGGAACATTGTTCTGTACCTTCAGATGTTAACTTCTGAGTGATGCCATAAAGGATTAGAGACCTATAAAGCCTTGTCTACAGGCACTAAATAGCAGAAAATCAAGTACATTAGTAGGGCCTCACAGTTTCCTCTATCTTTGGGAGGGAAGACATTAGGATATAGATAGGATAGATGGATTGTGGCTTTACCTGATATAGTTAGGATGTATGTAGCCGAGCTGCACGAAATTAATTTGCTCCATAAAAGGCGCAAGTGTTTTGTGAGGACCACAGAGTTTTTACTTGTCCTTCTTAGCAGTTCCAGAGTTCCGACTTCGATTATCCGTACTCTGGGGTTCATGGTTGATTGCTCCACTTCTTACTCGGAGAGTAGATATATAATATTTTAGGGTAGGTCATATGAGTGCAAGCTTACTTTAGGGAGTGTATATGTTCCAACTTTCACATCCAATATCTTCTCTTAGTCAAGGGTTGACAGTTGGCAGGACTCCATTGGATGGTGCCTCACAGTTGAAGTATTTGAGCACTATTGTAGATTTGCCTTTGAATAGGTCCACCTTGAGAGCGTGTGCACTTTTGAGGAGCGCTAATGTCACTAAAGCCTGGCTGGCATTTACGACCTCAGCAATGTATGTCGATCTTCTCATTCGACCGAGAGATGATGCTCATCTTATTGGACTGTGCATGATTCTTCTTCTGCGATTCAAAATGTCTTGATCTCTGTGGATGTCACGCTTCAAGTGAAGGGACAGCCATGCACCATGAGTTGTTATGGGCAGGTGGATTTCTCAAGTTCGCCCTTCACGTGTGAATCATGGAGGTTTAAGCCAGATGCACCTACGGGTATAGTTGTTCATTTTCTCTTTTGGCAAGCTCAAAGTGTTCCATAGCCGTAATGATCTAAGAGACAGAATTTTTTGGAGGGGGCATTTTGCATTCTTTACGCAGGAACTTAGCCAAGACTAAAGAAACTCTTATGGCTGTAAAATGCAAGCATGAGACCACCCAAGGACTTCCCATGGTACAGTTGATCAGAGAGGTATTTTTCACCGTGATTGCTCGTCAGATCAGAATTTTGAGTAAGAATTTCCTGTCTAGGCCATATCCACGGTTAGACCAATTAGAGACATATTCAGAATGGGCCTAGGCTCAGCATCTGAGGATTGAGAACAATATCCGTGGGTTAACACAATACAGAAAGAATCCAGAAACAAATGCAGAATGAAATGTATGGCATCTTATGACCCGCTATATACACAGTCAATGCCTGTTTGACTGGGGTTGAGCTTCCGCGACTGACCTGTGAAGAACGCGATGCGCTGAAGCTGCCCCCAGACTCTTCAGGAGAACATGACTCTTCCTTCTAGCCTCAAGGAAGGGAAGGCCCAGTTGTCAGATGGACTGCCTGTCAAGTTCTGCAAGGCCTGTGCAGAGATCCTGCTTACAAATATCTTGGAGGCTTTTAACGATGCTGTTCACCACGTGGGACTCATGTTCACAATTCTGTTGAAGCCAGAGTGATGACGCTTGTACAGGCCATTTTCTCATATAAAACTGAACAGCAAGATAATGGCCGCAGTGACTGTGGCTAAGCTGTCCTCGTGAAGATGTATTAGCCCATGTACATCCTGATACGGCTATAGCAGAGGGATATCGCTGGTCGTACGAGGACAGGTACTGTAGTGCCTGATGTAGTCTCATTAACATTCATCAGAGGTTTACTAAACATCTCATTTTCGGTAATATCTCCACTTTGATATTATCAATGGCTTCCTGACTGACTTGTATCTCAGTTCTATACGGCTTAGAGCGATTCCAAATGGGTAGATTTCTTCTCCCTTCTGTTTGCAGAGGGGAACCAGACAGAGATGCCCCCTTTCCCTAGCGATGCAATAACCACATGGGGCATACTGAAGTCCGGTATGGTAGTCCTGAATAGTGTCCCTGCCATTGGTCAGCGCAGACGGTGTGCTCCTCTGCCTACTTGGCCCAAGGGAGAATATGGTTCTGATGGATTCGTTTGAGGAGGTCTTTGTGTCAATCGAGACCAGTCTGATTGCCCGCGTCTGTCTATTTTGTATGTCTCGATGCTTGTTAATCTCCCTTTAAATGTGAGAGGGAGGACAATCCAACACACAACGTAACACAGAGGTTCATGTATGTTTGTGCTAATGTACAACGCTGTGAGTTCTTTCCTGTGCGCGACCCGGTGCCTGAAACGTCCCATGGGAGCTCTGGCAGTTGATGATCTTGTTGAATATTGTATGATTGACCAGTCGCATCCCTCTGTGCCTTGGTTCCTTCATTGGGATCCCATGCACATGTCGCTGGAAAGGTAGCTGAGCCCTCAGTCGAGGCATGCAGGTGGTGGCGTGCGGTGCTCTTCTGCCATGTTGACTGTTGATGGTTGGCCGTAGATGTTGATGCTCGTTAGATGTGTGGCATGATATAGCCCCCACACACCCATCAAGGACTGGCGAGGCTGTGAGGCTCTGTGACATGGACATATCTAGCAATGTGCTGGTGTGTGGAGGGGGGCTCAGTATTTGGGTGATATATTTGTGCATGTGAGATGTTTGGCTACACACACTATCAGTACTGTGCTGGGCACCCTGTAGCTTACCAGGAAGCCATACGCCAGGCTAACGCCCATTGTTACCGATAGCATGGGTTTTGGTTCTGGGCCCTTGGATTCAACGCTACAAGAATCTGATCTCTACTATCTTTGCCCTTTTAATCATCTGCTTTTTGCTGCAAAGTATCGATGCTCAGACCAGATGTGAAGTCGATATTGGTCAGCGGGATGATGTGGCCTCCTCAACAGTACAATCCGCTATTGACTGATTCATAAAAGATTCTTAACAAATGAACTTACGCCTTCGGGATCAATCGCGAGTCCAGTTGTACCTGCTTGCTTTGTGGAGCAGACGAAGCTTGCTTCACGCACATGCTATGGGACTGCCCACCAATTCAGCAATTTCGCAGTAAGGTTGTGAATCGCATTTAGTGCCATTCTTAGTGTGTCGACTGTTCCTACTGACCACATCAGATGGCCGGGTTACTGATCGTAGGTCAGTGCAAGTAAAGCTCCTAACGGTTATACTAGCCCTAGCCAAGGGGCACAGTGCTCATACGACACATCACTATGCGCCATGCCTATGTTTCATGCCGGGTCTGGTGGCTCAGTGGAGTAATGCGTCCACTTTAGGGGCCTGTGCTTTACCTCCTGGTCAATGGTTCAAATCATGGCGGGTCCACTCAGCTTTTCATCCTTCAGAGGTTGATAAAAATGAGTATCGTTGAGTGACAATAAACATCTGCTGTTCAGCGCCAAGATGCCCGTGGGTGGGTGTGTGCTTTACAAATACACGTTATAACCAGAGTCTGTTGCCAGCCGAAGCGACCTTGCCTATATGTAATGAAATGGAAAAGGTTTTCGTTCCTTGGTGAACCGGGAGGAGAGACCACGCGACACCTGCGGCGCATAGGGGCATCATATGGATGGCCTTGAGCACTGTGAGCCTAATGTACATGAGGACATAGACGGGGATGGTCATAGACTATTGAACATGGAGCGCCTACAATGGGGATGTCGAGTTGAACTCACCTTATCTGAAGCCTTTGATAGGTTTCCGATAGATGGACCTTTATGATGTTCTCCTAGTCCAGCCTCCTCCACACTCTGCAGTGGGATAGGACATCATCTCTTCTATCACAGGAGGTTCTGTTTGGTTCTCTTAGTGAGTGGAACAAGTTCAGGGACATGCGGGTTGGAGTGGTCAAGAACATTTTGCATTATTACGTTTTGTATTGTACAGGTCATATACCTTCTTTTATATTCTGTAAAAATGATAAAGATTGAAATAA
Source organism: Triturus cristatus (assembly GCF_964204655.1). Lineage (NCBI taxonomy): Eukaryota > Metazoa > Chordata > Amphibia > Caudata > Salamandridae > Triturus > Triturus cristatus. Next base: position 1,695,580,091 of record NC_140591.1, read on the forward strand.
AAGCAAATCAAAATGCAGACGTGGCACTTTAATTTGTTCCCCAATCCAGGTGTTCACTCAGAATACAGGATAATCCTGGCCAGCGCTATCTGAGGGAGAGCTACTGCATAAGGGCGTGGTCGCCAGAAGGATCTTTAAAGCAGAAATGTGTCGACGGATTGTGTTATTGTCAACAGAGCTGAGGGTCCAATCAGCTGTTGCGGTGCTCACTGGGATCCAGTCGTCGGCCTCCGATGTCCATGTGGATCGAGGCATCAGTTCAATAATGGGAACACAGCTCCCGCCCATCATCAGCCAGAGTACACAGTTGGAAGTGCTGTAGGCCAAAGAACAGCAAAAGAACTGCCAGTTGTCAATAAAAGCATCGAAGCACAATCTGCCAGTGAGGGATTGTTCAGGTTGGGTGAGGCTCTGCGCTGGCGGTTCTTGATTCAACGTACGCCCGATCAGGAGAATCCGTTTGAACAGCGATGGAGCTACACTCTTTCTTATTTATCATGGAACCTTTTGTAAATTTAAACCAACCACTGGCATTGTCTTTCATTTCCTTGATTTGCTATCTACTGCCTAGCTCCTGTAAACAGAGCCTAGCACCATACTTCACATAGATGCGGACTATTGTGAATCGAGCATTTGCACTGCAATAGGTCTCGCAATTGTGAGATTTTGAGCTATTGGCTTTGTAAATGACAATCCCTTTGATATATCTGTTTAAAAAAATCTGCAATACCAAGGGGTTAAAAATACGAGACCTATACAACATTTCCTACAGCACGCAATTAAAAACAAAATTTCTTATTCCATCAGAGATGTTATTGACTATGCCTTTGCTGAAGTCATTTGTGAAGACACCGCCCATACCTTCAATGTGTGAGATTAAGAACCGGTCATGTGGAGCGTTCTGTGGTGCAGTTAAACATGGACAACCAAGGCGCCAGTAATGGGTCCTAACAGGATTCATAAAACAAGCCAATTAATCAAGCATATAAATGAACACAAGGTGCACTTCGGCAGCACAAGGCATGGAGGAAAGCACAGGCGAACGGGAAACATGCGCGTGCAACAGTAGGGAAAACCAATGGAAGACTGAAGCAGGAACACCCCTGATCATCAGCAAGGATAGCCCCTGTCCACAGTACTCTAGGTCTGGAGAAGGGCAGGTGCATGCTCTGTAATCTGGACTCCTGCCTAGACCACTGCCCACAGCCTGCAGCTGTGCCCCATATCAGGACCCCAGCACCCACCGGGTGCAATCTGTGGGTGTCCCAACATCTACAGAGCCCAGGTGTGCCTTCTGTCTACTCCCTCTGCCACTAACATGGACCAAGCCCTGTGCTCCACTCCGCCCAGCCAAGCAAACTTGGCACTATATCTTCTCTTGACTTTCATTATTGTGTGTGGGAAGGTACACAGACATGGCAAAATTCTTAAAATAACAATATTAATATATGTATAGTGTAATACATGTGGTATATAAGAACATGCGCAGAATGTAATATGCTATTCATTATCAATGTTGATGGGGGCGTGGGGGCAGCGTGATCAAATCAAGGCTTCACCTCTCGCGAGACATGGCCCCTCACCACATTCAATGGCAATACAAATAGTGAATCACATTCTACACATCTATATGCATCTTTTGGCGCAATGAAGGGAGGAAAACAGCAATACTTTGTTACTTCCTCCATGTAAATAACAGGCATGCTTTCAATTTTGCACATTTATAATACAAAGCAAAAGAAAAACGTCAGTCTGAAACCTTCCTCAGGGGCAGCTCTGCACAAAGCAGCCAGGGAGAAACGGGCAGTGGGGTAACAACGGTCTGCACAGCGCTGCTGCCGGCTGTGCTCATCGAATAGCACGCGCTTCTGGCCCATAACACAGATCAGAGCCCAGAAAAGACTCATCCTCTTTGTGGCTCCCACGCGGCACAACAACCTGGAGCTCTCCACGCTGCTGCCTGACCCGAGCCTGCTCTCTGTCTGGCACCGCTGCCCTGGAGGTCTGTGCTGGTGTGTCCGTTTGAGATGGGCATGTGGAGAGGTGGAGAGTGCCGCCGGCCTTCCTCCTCCCCTGCGTTTATATAGTGCAGGGGCTGCTCTGCTCGGAGCGGGCTGTGTCTGCCTGACCAGGGTTCACCCTTTTAGAGCACAGGCTTCAGGATAGTAATACAAGTGATTGGTAAAAAAGTAGAAGCAATCGGACACACTTGGTTTATTCAATTAATCCGGAGCACAGTCCGCACACTTTACCGTCCGCGCTTGTTCCGCAGGCTGCCTGTTTCACAGGATAGAATTTCACGGCCGGAGTGAGCTCTTTTTTGAGTTCCTAATGGTATGTAATGATGGCGTGTGATTTCTTTCAGTGGTAAAACTCGTTGGTACTAAGCGGCGTCCTGCCTGGTGGTGCTTGCTCGATGTGCACAGGGTTTGTAGAAGAAGCGGCTTCTGACGTTTTTTTTCTAGCACGAGTAGAAATCCTTTTCTCATCCGAGTAGCCTTCCATCTCTTGCAGCCGCCATTGTTCCCATCAGCGAGTCCAGATTCAAAGTAGTGCTCACCCACCAGATAAAGCCACCCGTGTGACGCCGCAAGTAAACGATTGAGTCTGTATGGGCGGGGCCAAAAGGAGACAGGGTGTTAACCAAGAAGCTTCATTTTCAATCGGAGGCCAGCGTTTTGCATAAATGATGACGCCAGGCAATCAAAATGATGGGTGGCGCTTCAAGCCCCCTTCAGAAAACGTATAGATTACAAGATGCCTCGCAGAGCAAGGAGCACATGCACGTTCCAACGCTAGGCGAGACCTAAAAAGTGACTGCATCTGATTTGCTGTCTTCAGGTCTGGCCTAGAGATAGCGGTCCTATCTATCTATCTATCTATCTATCTATCTATCTATCTATCTATCTATCTATCTATCTATCTATCTATCTATCTATCTATCTATCTATCTATCTATCTATCTATCTATCTATCTATCTATCTATCTATCTATCTATCTATCTATCTATCTATCTATCTATCTATCTATCTATCTATCTATCTATCTATCTATCTATCTATCTATCTATCTATCTATCTATCTATCTATCTATCTATCTATCTATCTATCTATCTATATATATTATCTACTGGCGGTCGCCAGTAGATAGTTATAGTTAGGACCGTGTTTCCATAGGAAATCCGCAACATTCTATTTGTATTTGGAATAATTTTGGCGCCGGTTGACGAATCCTCGCGAAATTTTCAAAATAGGTGGGGCGCTCCGCTCCGCTCCTACCCTGAAAGTCTCGGGGGGATTCGTCAAGCGGGGGCTGAGAAAAAAGCGTTTTCCCCATGCAATTTTCCATAGGGACCTTTAGTCCAAGGTACAGCCCGAACGGCTGAACAGAATTACTTGAAATTTGGCAGAGAGGTAGTCCTCAGGTCAGGGAAGTGCCTTTTGCAGGTCTGGTGTCAATCTGTTCAGTAGTTCCTGAGAAAATCAAAAGTAAAATCATATATATATGTGGGCGGAGCCTAACCACACATCTCATCCTGAGATCTGATTGGCTGTCAGCACTTCATCCAAGAATTGTTGGCAGCCATCTTGGGACCAATATTCATGATAGCACCTCATTAAAAAGCATTGCAGTTAATAGAAAGTTTTAAGACTTTAGTTACATTATAAATCATTTGTTGATGGTACCATACTCATTTTAGGAATTGTGGTATGTTCTAAGGTGATTTCACCATGTGAAAAAGCCTTCTGCTGGGATATCATGATTGAGAGAAAATATTTTCTCATGCTTTTCCCACAGAGGTTTGGAAGGTGATCTATAAGCTAAACTGAGAGCTTATTTTCTGTAAATTCACATTATCTTTCTCAGTCATGTGAGAATGAAGTCTGACATTCTCAATAAAACATGTACATCCAACAAGGGCAGAGACTGTCAGTTGATTCCTTTGTGTTCTACTGCAGCTTCCCAGAGTGTTCCAAAGAACAACTAGAGCGCTAACAGTCCTACTTATGATAAACGTATGGCACACCTGAAGCCATCTTGCTTGGATTAAAGTGGTAACTCTTAAAACGTTTAATTTAAAATGGAACAAAATGAGGGGGTTCATTTTTCCATTAAAAGTATGATTAGTGCTGCAGAAAGAAAAATTAGGGCACATTTTGAGTGACTTCTCAAATCCTCTTCTATTTCATTAAAAAATTCTGACATGCAGACTGAAACATGCACTTTCAATACCAGCAGCAGTTTTCCCTGGTGAGCAGTAGCTTTACTACAGTGATCTAATGAGCAAAAAGAGTGCTAACATTCTGAATTTATGGCAAATGTGTGACACATCTGAATGCCTTCTTGATGGAATCAAAGTAAAAAACTGAAAGTGTTTCCTATTGAGGAGACTGCAGTAAATGAGGAAATTAGGAAACTTCATAACAAAGAAGTCTCCCAAGATGGCCACCAGAGACAAAAGAGCCCAAATGTAGCCCAAATATCACCCAGATGTAGCCCAAGTATAGCCCAATGACAGAATGTCCCAGAGTGTTCTTAAAAACAACTAGAGCGCTTACTGTCTTCATTATGACAAAAGTATGGCACACCTGAAGCCATCTTGATTAGAATAAACTGGTAACACTTAAAACATTTAATTTAAAAAGGAACACAATGAGGGGGTTCATTTTGCCATAGAAATTATGATTAATGCTGAAGAAAGAAAATTAGGGCACATTTTGAGTGACTTCTCAAATCCTCTTCTATTTTATTAAAAAATTCTGACATGCAGACTGAAACATGCACTTTTAATACCAGGAGCAGCGTTCCATGGTGAACAGTAGTTTTACTACAGTGATCTAATGAGCAACTAGAGTGCTAACATTCAGAATTTATGGCAAATGTGTGACATATCTGAATACCTTCATGATGGAATCAAAGTAAAAAACTGAAAGCATTTCCTACTGAGGAGACTGCAGTACATGAGGAAATTAGGAAACTTCATAACAAATAAATCTCCCAAGATGGCCACCGGAGACAAAAGAGCCCAAATGTAGCCCAAAATCACCCAGATGTAGCCCAAATATATCCCAAATGACAGAAGTGTGCAAAACACTTATTATTTTGTGTTTTTGCAGTGTTATATAGTGCAGACATGTCAGGTATTGGAGTGCTTTACATGAGCATTGGTTACATCACACAAGAACAAATTCATTTTGGTTGTAGACATGGGGAGACTAAGTGATTTGACCAGAATCACAGAATGTCGAGCTGAAGCAGAAACTCCAAATTGGTTCCCCAGTTGCAAAGTCTGCAGCTCTGGAAGTAACACCACATCCTCTCCCCTAAGTGCAACATTTAATCAAGTGGTCAACTGGATAAAAAAACATAAAGATAACAAATAATTTAAAAGTGCTTTGTCGCTATTTGAAAACTCAGAAAATAGGTCCTTATTTTAGTCTTTTAGAGCACTAACCATAATTTTGATGCCAATAAGACCCTCTCATATATGTAATTTCTAAAGGAAATGCTCTAGGTATTACAGTTTTGATTACATCAAGATGACGTCAGGCGTTTCACACTTTTGTAATAAATATAGAATGTTAGCAATCTAGTTGTTCATTAGGATACTGTTGAGAGGCAGAGGCCAGGGGCACGGACTCTGAAAATTGAAGGCAGGTAGGAGGGTGCAAAGGCAACAATTTAACCACACTGAGCAGGCAGGAAGGGCCGTGGCAGCACAACAGACTATGGAGGGCAGTGGAAAGGGGGGCAGGAGCAACAAACCAACAATACAGGACTTGCAAGAGAGGCTGTGGCAATGTAATAGACCATTGTGGGCAGAAGGAAGAGGCAATGGTAGTGCAACCATACATGCCAACAGACCCGATTCAGCCAGGAAACGTCCAATGTTTTAAAGCTCAAATGGGCTTTATTTAATCTGTCTCCTGTCTACAATCTCCTCTTTTTCAATGTAACTCAAAGGGGAAAATCAATACCCCAGTTTTTTTTCAAAATCTCCCTCTTACCAAGTTCAAAATGTTCGCAAGTATGGTACATTGGATCATGGAAGGAATTGGGGTAGGGACATGGACTTGGATAACAGAGGACAGGAGGGGCATTGAGAGGTGCACCAAACTGACCCTGCAGGGCAGGCATCAGGGTTTGCAGCAGCGCAATACACCACACAGAGCATGCGGGACGGGAGTGCAGCACAACAATCCATAGAAAGCAAGAGGGAGGGGACAGGACCATGCACATGGACAACAGAGAACAGAGGGACAAGAGGCAATGGTAGCTAGCTGACCATAATGGACAGACAGGAGAGAAAGCTGCAGCATAACAGACCATAAAGGGCAGGAGGGACGGATCAGGGGCATTACAATGGAACAGACAAGCCAGGAGGGAGGGAGTAGGGGTCTGCACATGTTAACAGAGGGCTGGGGGCAAGGGGGCAGGGAAGGAGCAGCAAGATAGCCATGGAGGTCAGGCAGGATGGGCACTAGAAGCAAGACACACCATGAAGAGCAACAGTGAGACTGTGATGGCATACACACAGACCATGGAGGGAAGGTGGGAGGGGGTCAGGGGCAGCTAACTGACCACACAGGGAAGGTGGGAGGGGCCATGGCAGCACAGAAGACCATGCATGGTAAGTGGGAGGGTTAGTGGCAGCACAATGGCTATGATGGGCAAGAAGGAGGGTGCAGGGGCATGCACAAAGAACGATGGAGGATAGAAGGGAGGGTCAGGACCTGTGCACAGAAAAGAAAGTTCAGGGGAAGGGGCCTCACAACAGACCGCACGGGGCAGGCAGGAGGAGCAGTTGCAGCACAACAGACCAGGGAGGGCAGAAGGGTGTGGAAGTACAATGGACCATGTAGGACAGGAGGAAGAGGATAGGGGCATGGCATGTGGACAGGCAGGGTGGAGGTGACAGGGACAGGTTACAGTCATCTGACAATGCTAGGCAGGTGGGAGGGGAGTGGCAGCTCAACAGAACACTCAGAGTAGATAGGAGTGGCAGGTCCATGGAACATGGTGGTCAAAAAGGATGGAGCAGGGGCATGCACAAAGACATCGGAGGGCAGGGGAAGGAGAATAGGGGCAGCAAGCTAAGCACAGAGGCTAAGCAGGAGGTCAATGATTGCCCATAGAATTGGGCAATGGAGGGCAGGAGGAGTGGACTGGTACATCATGCTAAATGGAGGGCAGTGGCAGCACATAAGACCATGCATGGCAGGAGGGAGGAGGCTAGTCCATGGATTCACACAACAGAGGATAGGGAGGAGGGGGATGGGGCAGCAAGCTAACTGTTCAGAGAAGGCGGGTATTAGGAACTTTATTGTTTTTAAAACGTGTGTCTGTGCGAACTACTTAAAATATGAACAAGTATGCAGCATAATCTCACTTTTATTCAGGAAGAAGAGGACGTTTGTGACTGTGACTCCGGGCTCACTTGGCCGAAACACCCCCTGACCCTCCACCCCCTATCGCAAAATGTAATGCCCGTGAAAAGGGTAGGTGAACACAGTGTTATATAGAACATAGTCCTGAGAGCACGATTGAAAATGAAAACTAGATATAGTGTATGGTATAAACTATGCACCAAAAAGTGTGATATAAGATGAACCGGGCGTGAAATATAATATGCAATACATTGTGCGCAATGACAGATTCATTGGAGAGCGCGAGATAGCACAGGCACTAGCGCGTGCTATGCGATATGCGCCTTGGAGTGTAATATGCACAGGGCAGTGTTGTGTAACCTAACTAGTCTCTAAAGTTGTAATATAAAATATGTGCTGGGGAGTGTAACGTTGCATATGCTCTGTGACAAAGATATGGATCCCAGATTGTAATATGGCATAACACTGTGCGTTATAACATAGGCATCGAGGAAGGCACGTTAGATGGGGCAATATAACCCGTGCGAAGACAAGTGTGGCATGACATATTCACGGGGTGGTGTTACAGTGCACATGGGCTAGAGAGTGTCATATCATATGCACTAGCTAGTGGAATACAACACAGAGGTGTGTGGCACTCAGCAGGCAATGGTGGGTGTAACACAGCATTGGGCTCTGCCAGGAGCGCGCTGTGACTCTCAAGTGATGTTCGTCCACTTTCCAGAGAGTAAAATAAAAAGTATTACACATCCGGCAGTGGATGTGTGTTTTATTAACCGTGAGGGGGGTTTCTTGCATAGTTTTGGTCGAATTTTTGTCGAATCCCCTTTGAATGGCTTGGTGTGCATGTGTATTAAATGTGCCTGTCAATAGCTACCCATGTTTGTATAAATAAACGACAAGGGTGTCTACCGGGATTAGGCACGGTAGGGCATCAGACATGTCAGAGCTTCACTAGTGGTGTAAATACATTCCACGTGGATTTATTTTATGCATAGTCGCCTTTTAATGAATATCACGCAAATCGTCATGGTGATAGGTACATACGGTTTGTCCAGCATGTCCTAGGTGTGTCTATAAATATATATTTTTTAAAAATAATAAAAAACAGTGGCCGGCCCTGGGGATTGGGGTCAAAAAAATATAATTAGGAGACAGGCCCTGGGGGATGGGGTCATCGGGGCCAATAAATTAGAATAAGAAGGGGAACCACACAGCCCCCCTTCCTAAAAAATTTCAAATAAATAAAAGACTGGCATCGTGCCGGAGGCCATGCCCCCTCCTTGCAGCACTCTGCAAACGCGCCCCCTGGCGAGTTGTAAGTTGGGGAATTAATTCCTCTTCAATACTGAGGGTCCCTGAGGGCCAACTAGCCCAACAGGCATCTCCAGTATGCGCAAGGGAGCTGCACTGCAGACAGGCCAAGCCCCTTTTTACACCTCTCTGCAACGCAGCTCTGTGGCGCTTACTGGAGGTACCTAGTGGGCTAGTTGGACCCTAGGGACCCTTAGGATTCAAGAGGACTTAATCTCTCAACTTAGAACAGCCACAGGGCGCGTTTACACAGTGGTGAAGGGAGGTGACGGGGCCTGAGGTGACGTGTGCAAACACGCACTATGGCACGTTTTAAATTGGGGATATAATTTCCCTTCAATACTGAGGGCCCCTGGGGGCTAACTAGCCCACCAAGTGCTTCCAGTAAGCGCCACTGAGCTGCATTGCAGAGAGGTGGTCCAGGCCGTGCCACTTTTTACACCTCTCTGCAACGCAGCTCTGTGGCACTTACTGGAGGTACCTAGTGGGCTAGTTGGACCCTAGGGACCCTCAGGATTCAAATGAACTTAATCTCCCAACTAAAAACGGACACAGGGCGTGTTTACACAGTGGTGAAGGGAGGGGACGGGGCCTGAGTTAACGTGTGCAAAAACGCCCTGTGGCCTGTTTTAAGAGGTAGTTTTAATCCCCCTGCCCTATTACATACTAGGGGCTTACAGAGGAGGTCATGCTAATCACAGGGGGACCCCAACGCATAATGTTCCCTAGTGTATGTAGGTGTTTTCACTGTATTCTAAGAGTCTTTTAACATAGCACTGGCTCTAGGACTGGTTAGTCAGACTCAGTTACCACCAGTATCCGTCTGAAAAAGTTGAGGGTACACGATGATTTTGCAACAAGGCTTCTTTCTGCTCTTCTTTTTGTTCTTTCTGCACGTTATCCTTCTTCCTGCACTTTTCTTCATCTTTGAGGACTTCTGTTGCTTCTTTCTGCACTTCTTTTTTTTCTTTCTGTGCATTTTTTCTTCTTTCTTCACATGTCCTATCTCTGTAGGCATAGTTAGAAATTAGCATTTAAAAAACCTTTGAAATTCACAGAAAAAACCATAGGTTTCAGGCACGTTATAGTTAGGAATTAGCATTTAAAAAACCTCAGAAATTCACTGAAAAACCATAGGTTTCAGGGGTGTTATAGTTAGCTGGACTTTTCACTTGTACAAAACCATTGAAATTACCCCGTTATAGTTAGTTCAGCTAACTATAACTCGCGTGCCCGCAATGCACTGCTGATGACGTCACTTATTATATCACTCATGACATGGTCAGTGACATCACTCATGACATCACTGATGACATCTCAAATGACATCACTGATGACATCACTGATGACATCATCCTTGTGATAGAGTGGCAGACCTCCTCTCACCCTAATATAACCTTTGATACACACATTCAAAAATAGAGACTAAAATTTTCAAAACAATGGACATACCAATACCAGTTACAACAACCTCTTCAGTAATTCTAAGATCCACATACACATCCACTCATTCACCAACAGTCCTATACAGTCACTCATACATGTACTCACTCATCATATGTACTCATACACCTATACATCCTGTTACACAATGCCACTCATCCATAGAGTTACTCACACACATAGTCACTCATGCTAATAAAGAATCAAACATACATTTACTTGCATATACAGTTATACACACACCACCACACTTACTTCTACAGAAACTTACACATACTTAGTCTTTTAAACAATCACTTATAGAAACACATACTTATTCATACAGGAACTCTTCCAATCTCTCACTCTCACATATACTCACTTATATACACCAATAGTCACATATACTAGTTTAAAACATATGTAGTTACTCATAAAGACACTATTGAGACAGTCATTCACTCACTAACACACCCATACACACACTCATCCACCCATACAGTCCTGCACACATGCTGTCTTCAACACATACAAACAGTGAGTCACTCATTCATGCACCTATGCACTACGTAATACCCCCCACCGAACCATGCAGACACTCAGACTGATACTCAAAAAACCAACTAATAACCTATATAGACACCCATGTAGCTACTCACCAACCCATGCAGCCACTTATACACAAAGTGAGAGACTGATACAGATATTTACATATTTAAACATTACTCACTAAGCCATGTATTCACTATGATACACTTAATCAGTCAGTTACACAATCAATTTTTCAAAAACAAATCATCCATTTAGACACTTATATACCCATTTATTCTTCCATCGACCTTGAGATATACATATATAAAACATATTTAATTTTCAGAAAAACACACATTCACTGGATGATGTCATCAGTGATGTCATTTGAGATGTCATCAGTGATGTCATGAGTGATGTCACTGACCATGTCATGAGTGATGTAATATGTGACGTCATCAGCAGTGCATTGCGGGCGCGCGAGTTATAGTTAGCTGAACTAACTATAACGGGGGAATTTCAATGGTTTTGTACAAGTGAAAAGTCCAGCTAACTATAACACCCCTGAAACCTATGGTTTTTTCAGTGAATATATATATATATGTGTGTGTGTGTGAATATATATCTCATGATTCAACAAACACAAAACAGCAAAGCCCTCAAATTCGCCAGTTATGCTGTGTAATGCACAATGCTCCCCATAACCCAGACCCCTGACATGTTTTGCTCTCTGTAGACAGCCTTTTCTAAACATGTCTTACATGACCTCCAGTACTAAGCATGGAGGTGGAGTGAGTTATGGTGTGAAGTGTGCCGAAATTCATAGCACCAAACCAGACTTCTGCACCTTCCTTCAGCCTCCAAACTTCACTTGTACATGGTTGGGGGGTGTACATGGGTGCCATCTCTCACCCCCAGGGTCTCTGCTACACCTGCGCTCCTTCGTCTTCTCAGAGTGGCCTATAATAGTGCTACAGGTGTCAGCGCCCACTAAACACGAATAACCGCCTCCTGAGGTGTGTTTGCATCACTACGGCATCACCCGTGTCCCTTTTCAAACTTTGTCACTAGCATTACCGGCACCTGACTCTGGAGCACAAAGTCATCCGTGGCGGCCATCTTGCACGGGTGAGGCTCCCTTATCTCTACCCTGAGGTACTATCATTGCAGCAATTGTGGAGGTGGATTAAGTCCTTAACACATTTGCCACAACTTCTTCACAACTTGCCTATTTCATATTCTACAAATTACAAGTACTATGCATCAAAACATAAACTTGTAAAAGATGAAAGGTGCGAAGGCGATACATCTCAATGTACTGCCCTCTAAAGGATTGTAAGTGCTTCATGTGAATGTTTGTATGAATCTCAACACATCAAGCACCTGAAGACAGTTCTACAAAACCAAATAAGAAACTCGAAGTGTATAAATAATGAAACTGGCTGCATGCCTTACTACTCTTATGTTATAGAGAAGCAAACAGTGAACTGAATGATGGGAACTCTGTCAGAGATTGTTCTGAGACCAGCTGCCTCCCTGATTTTGATACTGCCCTGGTTTAAGCTCTGCTTTGTCGCTTATTCCCCTGTGATTTACAGTTGGTGATTGATTTTCTGATCACCTCTTATTGAATGGGCTGTGTTCCTTCAAAGTTACAGATGCACCCCAAGTGAGGGTTGAAAGAAGGTAGAGCTTTGCATCGGGGGATCTGCTCATTTACCGCTCGATAGCTTGTGTCGCTGCTGCCTTTTACATCCTGGGGCTGATTCTCTACCTTTGGTCACTGTCGTTCGTCCATGAATACAGTAGGGTTGTTGCTGGGCAGGTTAGTTATGACTGAGGGCAATAGTGTTACTTCACGTCACCCTCCCCGTGACAGTCGTCTCTAGGTAATGAGAACAGTTCTTCCCAAGAAACGTTTTGCCACTCAAGTAACTTTACAAAGCGTCTACATCATTCATGGATGGATAAATCCTTGAGCATAAACAAGCAGAGAGAAAACCTGATCAATAGCATTCATTGATCCACATGTGCTTGAAACCCTATGTGGCCAACCTGAACTGAAACAGCAGAGAATGGACCATTTAATCATCGGCTCAATCATTTATAGCAGCTTTTATTTGGCCTGAGGCCCATCTTGATCATAGTGACGTGTCACAGCTTTTCATGAGCACTGGAGGTGTCCCTCCATTACCTTCCACACCCTCTGCCTCCACCTAAGTGTCAGCACTCTGCCCATGTCTCCTGCTTACCATCGATGCCTCTCCCGCGCGCCCTTCCAGCCATAAGATGGGATAGGAGGCATCCGTTCTCTAGGTTAAAGACCTGAACAATTTACCTGGTGAAGGCATCCCGAAGGAAGCTTAGACAAAGGGAAACGCACGTTTAAGGCTTTTTAAATGACTAAAAGGTCGCGCGCTACACATTCATCCAGATGTTTTATGGCGTTTTATTGATTTCACATTCGGCCAGTTGTCCCATTGATGTAGGTCTGGGACTGACATCAGTCAAGATGACGTAGGCCTCATCCTTTCACACATGGAAAGGTGACAGAGTCGTGTGCCCTCATCAGTTCCTCTTGTTAGCTGACAGCCTTACATCACCATGCATAGGGTCAGCACTCTAACAATTGTCCTGAGTTTCCCTTCTTCGCCTGAGGATGGCGTTCCCTTGTCTGTTATTCTGGGGATAGAGGAGCCCATAGTAAACGTGAGGGGCTTTCCTGAGGAAGGGACTGTGCTGTTGCCTCTTCTCTTGCAAGCCTGGGGTCCTCAGAAGTGGGCCTTGAGAGGATCAGCACCTCCATGGCTTGGTCTGTGAAGCCAGGCCCTGCATCCCCTCAGTCTGCAAGCAGAAGACCACCCGCGCCACACCCAGTATTGCGGAAATTGTCTGTTATATTTTCATATTTTATACTGCCCTCACATTCATAGTTTCTTGGCGCTGTAGACAAATGACGATTACAGTACTGAGACGCTACACTGGAAAAAGAATGTGAGGGTTCTGTGTAGGGTTTTAAGTATGCAGGAAGAATGGTGCTTTAAACTGGTAGCGGTAAGTAAGGCAAATACAACAAGAGGAAATGATGCGGTGCTACTAGGTCAGAGGAAACCCCAATAACCCCTGAAGGGAGTGGCAAGGGCCCACTCTATAAATGCAACAAAGGTCCTGTGCCCACGTTAGGTAAATACAAGTAAATGTCTGTACGAGGAAACACAATGTCATGGCAGGAATGGAGACAGGGTCAACACCGGTAGACGGTTTTTGGTCGGGTAAAATATATTTGAACCTTCTTCAGAAGGAGAACATCAAAGATAAACCAGCCGACACGTGTTTCGTCAATCGGGCAGTGTACCGGTGACTCTTCAGGGCTGGGAATAAACAAATAATATAGTACAGTAGAGGATAGATCATCCAAAAGCGATTCACAAGAACAAAAAAACAACAAGGAGGTGTATCGGCGCAGAAAAACACCTAGTGTATGTGGAAACCCTATGAAAGAAGTGGAAAGAGCATAAAAGCAACAACATAAGTGACTTCACACAATTGAAGTATCAAACCCGTGGTGTATTGAGTACATTGGGCATAGAAAGGAAAAAAATACAAGAATATATATGCGGAGAAAATAATGTGAAGAAACCTTTGGCTCGAGTTTCCACCGCCAAATATCATCAACAGAAATGAACCTGCAAAGCGGGGTCACATTGTCTGTACCCACCTAGCGGTCTCCCTAACATTCTGACAGCAAATAATCTATTCATGGAGTCAACTCCATCAGAACACATAGTGGGGGACAGTTGCTTTAGACTGGGTGATTGGCCTGTCAAACTGACCTCTGGCTTCAACTCCACACCTCAGTGGGGCCAGAGGAATCTCTACCCTTAGCATATCTGCCACTTGAGAAACATTCATTAGGAATATTAAAGCTCTTGAGATGTGGCGTGGAATCCACCATTTCTTGTGGAAATCTGTTACTGGCCTAGTTCTGCTTGCCATTTTTCAGGGTACGAGGAGTGAGCTAGGGTCATATAGATAAGATAGCCACAGTGAAGAGACGGCCAGACTGACCCTCAGTAATCACTCTCAGTTTTTATTGTTAAATGAACATGTTGAGAACTGTTTGTCTGTTCTTTATGTTAGTGTAAAGATTTTTTGACTAGATGGTAGATTTGAGATCTAGCCCTTCCCCTACATTGTATTTCTAATGTTACATTATAAACTAAATGACTCCAGGAGGATATATTTTGGCTGAGGGGTTTGCAACTCTTCACCCCATGGAGCTCCTTTTGAGATTGCTAAAGCCATCCTCTGCCACCAGCCTGAATTCCTTTATGAGTTAAATAAACAGGGGAAACCCTATAACCCAAGGAACCTGGGCCTCGTCAACATAATATAAACAATGGTTCCAAAGGGAAAGAAATAATTTCAATTGCAATAAATCAAACAGCAAAGATCAAAAAACACAGCATTGATAAATCAATCAAATAATCAATATTAAACAATGAATTACAATTCGAAAAACAACAATTTATTCTTTGTATTTTCAGTTGGATATCAACTCATTTGAATATAAACAAAAATGAAAAGGCTGTATATACAATATTTTAGAAAAACGACGCAGTGGCAAAGTGAATAAAGTGACTGAGTGCAATAGTGAAAGTGTAAGTATTTACAGTATATGCACGCGATTATCAATAAAATCAAAGTATACACAAAATACAGAATTTACAAAAAACTTTTTGTTGTAAAGAGTCCTCAACTTCGTTATGGATATAGAATAAACCTTGTAAGACACATGTCCTATCTTTTTATGTTATACACAAGGAATTCCAATTGGTAAGGGACTGTGGAACCGTCAACGTTTCGACCCTATATCAACCAGTCGCTGTAAATAGTCATATCGGGTCTTCTTCAGGACACAGGAGGTGTATAACAGCCTAGATTGCAGGTGATGGGACAGATGTTCACCCAAATGTCGCAGTTGCCACTCGTTATCAATCGAAAGGGACTGCCAGGATCGTAGAGAGTCTTGACTGTAAGGGAGATTTGTCTTAGTCTAATCAATAAATCTTTATTTTCTGTCTTTTTACGCTTCGAATAGCGGGACCTGTTGTGGATTACTGACTTCAAGGTAGAGACTTTACGTGTACCACTGCAAGAGTAGACACAGCCATCAGGACACGAGTTCAACTGATGCTTTTCAGTTATTTCTCTCACTCAAGGGGGGTCCGTCCACTCAAAGCAGCCATGTATTCCTTTATGGCTTCAGAGGTTGGCTCTGTCTTTCAGAGCTGTTTCTTCTGTGTCACTCAGTGCCTGACTCAGGCAGCTAGATATTCCTGCCTCTGGGTATACTAAGTGCAGCAGCCCTGTTCCAAATGTATCCTATCACCCCCTGAGACTTGCCACCTGTCTTTCTTCCAAGGTTCTTAAAATCATTCTGTGTCTGGAAAGAATGTCTCTCATCATTTAATAGAGAACACTGTGAAAGCCCGGCACACATATACTTCAAAAACAAGCCTGTACATCCCTCTTTGAAGGTAATGGTGATTACTACCGACCAATACAGGGGGTTCCAAGCCATATTCCTGAGGTGAAAACAATGCGGTCATATATAGCTATAACCATCTGCATTTCTTACAAGGTTATGATTTGTGTCTGGTGTTCTGCCAGCCTTTCCACCTCCCTTTAGCTGTCCATCCACCCTTCCCATAATAAATATGGAAAAAACAGTATGCATGGATCCCTCTACCCTCCCCAACATGTGCCTCATAGACCCCAGGAACTCAAAATAAATAAAAAAACAATATCTGAGCCGCTGCTGGTCCAGAGGAAGAGTCAATATCAGCCATGGGTTTAGACTCACAGGCAAGAGGCAGGAGGGATGGTGGTAAGTGGTGCAAGAGCTTCAACCACAATTCACTCACCTCCCTCCAATCTACAGAGACATGGGGAAAGCAGGCCAAGGCAGAGGATGGGGCAGCCTTTCACGCACTATTCCACCAGCCTCTTCTTTCGTTGGAGACTGAGAGCAGGTGGAGGACCGGTATCCCCCCTTGCGTCACTCCATGCTCCTAACTCACAGCAGTCAATAAGCAGGTTTCAAATCCAATGTTATTGATAATGGATTCTTATGGTCGCGTACACAAATAACAATTTCATCGCCCATACTACAACCACTCACTTTTCCAACAAAATATACAAGTCGGCCATAACTATTTTCAAAGGCAAAAGATGGCCGATTCGACACAAACCTGTAAAGACAACAACCCAGCAGGCTACGTCTCACCACCCACTGTAAGTAAAGCAAGCCAGCACCCGCTGAAGAATAGCTGAAGTTTGTAATTAGTTATGCAGCCCAACCCTCAATGTCACTTGATATCACTCAGGAAGCCACTCAAGGTGGCTGCACCTTGTCACAGATAAAATGAAGGACACAACATGGACGAGGGGGGATGGAAAGCAGCGGCGCAATGAGGAAAGATGTGTATGAGGACGCTCCATACCAGAAGGCCTATTGTGTAGTTAGTAAGGACCACCTAAATAAAGAAATACTCCTTAATCTGATTCCGTAGTCCTCCCTGCGTGCAAAACCCAAAATATGACACATGGGCTGTCAGAGATAGCTTTCTGTTGATGGAGCCAATGAGGACTTTGATGAAAGAAAGCTGATGGTCCAACAATCTCTGAATGAGGAGGGCGGGCCTTGAGTATTGAAGACAGAGTGCCCTGTCTGCCAAAGTCTAAGGGCCATATTTATCAAGGGCTGTGTCGCTTTTGTACCACACAATGAGGTGCAAAAGCGACGCAACTCTTGGGATGTGATTTATCAAACCACGCAAGACCCCCTTGCATGGCCCTGAGTGGCTTGATAAGTCCAGAGTAATGCAACGCAGTGCAAATCTCTGCATTCCATTATTCCGCCGCAGAGAGACATTCCATGGGTGTTGCGTGGGTGTGCCCACTCAACACCCATGGCTTTTGAGGCATTTCTAGATTTACCATAAGTGGAAGACCTGGGAATGAGCCCAAACTGCTACGCCTCCCCAGGTGAAGCATAACGAGGAGAAATATGTTGATTTCTCCTCGGTATTTCCTCTTGTCTATGTGCTGCATTCTGCGGGACACATAGAAAAAGGAAAACGCCCCAGGGAATTGTTTTTGTTCAGGAAGGTGCTTCTTCTAAAAATGCAGGCACTCGTACAAAATGGTGCAAGAGTGCCTGCGTTGGCGCCAGGCAGCACATTGTGCACCAGCGCTGGGAAAAGGCAGGAATGCGCTGTACAGTTTTAAGGATGGCGCATTCCTGCCCTTTTCCTATCACGCAGCGCAGCGAGGGGGTCTTGCGGTGCTGCGTGATGAAATGATAAACACGCCCCCAGTGTTTAGAATGCCGGCTCAGAAGGTTCACTGGGAGGAGGCCTGCAGGGGAACATGTGGATAAGTCAAGTTATCTTTCATTGGCTCTGCATATCTCTACATCAGTGCGGTCTACCCCATGCTTGGCGCGCCTCATGTTTTTATGCTGCTTCTGTCCAGCTCTCGCTAGGGTCCATCCCACATCCTATATCCTTCTCAACTTCATGTGTTCTAAGAAAAACAGCCCAGCTCATTGAACCTTTCCTTATAACTCAAATCACACAGGATATTTAATTAAATGGTGGTACATCAAGCAGATGTCTAGCAGAGCCAGGTTGCCCAGGAAGAAGTACATTGGGGTGCGGAGGCGCCTGGTCAACAATGAGATGGCGATGATCACCGTGTTGCCTGCCAAAATTATAATGTCGATGATCAGCAGGCCCATGAAGATCAGGGTCTGATGGTTTCGGTTCATGGGAAAGCCAAGCATGATAAACTCACTAACCGCGGTTCCATTACCCAGGTCAGAGGAAGCATTGGTGGGTTTATCGGTGGGGAGAGATGAACAAATAAGATTAAGAATGACCATTGATGGAGAGAGGATGGTCTGTGCTTTAGAAATGGACCCTGACTGCTACCTCCAGAAGAACACATTTTAACTTAATGAAAATGGTGTATAATAGTTAACTGTCTCTACGAGATCCAAACTGGTAAAGTAAGGTAAGGATGTCGACAATAAATAATAATTTTAGCACTATCCTACCATCCTGATGAGATCCTTTGCAGGGCTAGCGTCAATCTAAGGAGTCCTGCAGAGGAATAAACACTCATATAACACCACAGAAAGCTACAACAACACTAGTTCACTTCATAAAACGTGAAAGCAGAGGATGTTGACTATCACAAGTGGTAATGAGACAGTGTACATATGCTAGTTTTTACAATTCAAGTGGGGAGATATCACCCCTACTATACAGGTCTGTGGTACACACTTTGTGCTATATTGTATTCGGATGTCTATTTTTGCTTGCAGTTGTTGCTCACATACGCAACTAACACATACCGTTTACAACCAAATACCACTCAATCTGCCTATTGTCCTCTGTATTGAATGTTAGCCTATACTAGCATGGTACTACAATTAAAATAAATAAATAAGTAAATGTTGAATCAACTAATTAATGTCAAAAATGTTTCATATTTCCATATTCTTTGCATAAACACCTCAGAAAACTTTGCATGCATATGAGTTAAAATCAAGTGCACTAATCATAAAGTACGTACGTATTTTAATACCATGATTTTGGCATCTCTTGATCCCTTAGAGAACCAGGTGCTCTTAAATGTCAAGACAATATGCATTCCACCAGTTCCTCTCTGGAGCTAAATGCATCAGTCATTGGAGAGAACAAAGGAAATCTTTATTATGCTTAAATAATTATTCAACAAAAATGTTATGAAACTTCCAGTTCACCCAGGAGACCCAGTTTGCCACTGGCCAGTGGCCTCCAGTTCCTGTTTGTTCCAGCCTGATACAGTTGCCACCTTTTGACCATGAGATACCACCGGCGCCCAAGTTTTCCCTCCTGGGTTTTTCACGCTCGCCATCCTTCCCGACCATAGAAGCCCCACCCACCCACCCCAGGACCTACTTAACACAGGCAGCAACACAACTGCATCAGTAGGCCCCTAGATACCTACCTTGTGACTTGCCAGTGACCTCCAGTTCCTGCTTGCTCCAGCCTGATCCAGTTGCCACCTTTTCATCAAGTGACACCACCGTTGCCCAGGTTTTTCCCGCTCACCGTTCTTCCCGTCAACAAAAGCCCCAATCACCTCAGGACCTATTTAATGCAGGCCACAGCATGACTGTTCAGTGGACGTGCGCAGCAGGCACACCGCTGGCCCACCAAAGGCAAGCCCATCTGCGCCTGTCCGTACCTGGACTACGTCCAACACCAGGAACTCTCACCCCACGACCATCCAATGCAACACCATAACCACAGCTGCCATGGGAGCCAACAAAAGCTCCCGCTACTCCTCTGCCATCCTCCACAACCTCAACAACACACACCTGCAAACACACATCCCCCAGCACCACGGTAGGACCTTCCTGCTGCACCCATTGCGATTTCACCTTCGACACCTCAGACGCTAACACCATCACCTCGAAACAACTGACACACACCACCACCCTGCACTAACTGCCTGTCATGTTCCTCAACATCTGATCCCTCAGGAAACATTCTACCAAAATCTGGAACCTACTCAGCAGCAACACACCAAGCTTCTCTGCCTGATCGAAACATGGCTCAACCCAGCCTCCAACCTGGAGATTTCCCGCAGCCATCCTGCCCACCTAGACGAACACACAAACCAGGCAGAGGACTCACATTCATCTGCAAAAATATGATTGACTGCACCACCTCCATGGACTCGGACACCAACCTCATGGAACACCCTCACTCCAAAATACGAACGAACTACAATGTTACCCTTAAGGGAACCCTCGCCTACCTTCCCCTGGGCCCCTGAGCAGAATTCTACATCAACATCACAGGCTTCATCACTCCCCTCTTCATATCAACAAACAACTTCCTTCTCGGGGACCTCAATTTCCACCTGGAAGACACTACAGACCCTAACTCAAAGGCCCTCCTCCACAGCTTCAACCACCTCAAACTCACTCAGCTCATCCAAGGACCAACCCACACAGCAAGCCACACCCTCAACCCTAATCTCTCCTCCAACAACAGGATCACCACCACCCACACGACTCCGTTAACATGGTCTGACCACTTCATAATATATTTTAAGATACCCGCCCACAAAGCCACCCCACCAGAAAAACCCAAAGTACCATCAGCACACTGGGGCAAAATATCCGAAAACTGGACCAAGACCCTACAGGAGTGTTCACCCAACCACGCCGGGAACCTCGATGTAGACACCAAGCTCTTCAATAAATGTCTCACCAACCACACTGCTCCCACCAGAAACAAGACCTACAAAAACAACAAATGACCCAGCTGTTAAACGAACGACCTCAGGGAGTCCATGCATCACTGCAAACAACTTGAGAGAAAATGGAAACTCAACAAAAACACCATCTCAAGAGCCACATACAAAGCCATCCTCAACAGCTACCACCAACAACTACAAGATGCAAAGAAAAAAAAGGCACTAACTCTCAGAGCCGAAGCTTGCTCCAACAATGGCAAAGAACTCTTCACCATTTCCAAGGAGTTATCCAATTGCACAGCTGCCAACAACGGCATCATCCCATCTCAAGCACTCTGCAACGACCTCTCAAACTTCTTCAAATAGAAAATTGCCAAGATATACAACAAATTAGAATCACAGCATACCAATACAAACTCACTTGACCAGCCAGTCACCTCCTTCATCATCAAACAGAAGCTAAGCAACTGGAAACCTCTCGAACAAAGAAACCAGCACCCTGATGAATAGCATCCACTCAAGAGCCCCCTCAAAACCCTGCCCCCACTTCGTAAACAACTTTGGAAGAACCATCATCTCTCCCACGCTCACTGCTATCATCAAAACCTCCATAACCACTGCCTCCCTCCTGCCTTGCTGGAAAAATGTGGAAGTCAGCTCCCTGTTGAAGAAACCAACAGTGGACCCCAACACCCTCAGCAGCTACAGACCCATCTTGCGTCTGATTTTTCCTATGTTGACCTGCTCAGCATCGCCCTTAGCACATACAAATGTGCATCAGTCCTACCACAGGTTGCAGCCTCAACCTTCACTCTTGTCGACGTTGGCTTTTAGATGATGCATTTCTTAATATGATCAAACAGCTTCTCTGTCACCTGGGCTGATTCTTCTTCCACTTGTCTTCCTCTTCATTTCTTTGGTACCCCAGGATTCAGTTTTTAGACCTTCCTCTACTCTATTTGTATTTCAGCCCTCTCAGGAATCATCGCCTTTTTCAACAGGTCTTACGACCTATATGCCGACGATTACCAGAACTTTACCTCCATTTCCTCTCTTCCATCACTGCCCCCATCAACTATGTCAACACCTCTTGTATTTTGGCCATTAAACCCTGGATGTCCTCTCACAAAGTTCCCTTAAATCTGTCAAAAACTTTTTGACACCATCGTCTATCATGTTCCCCTCATCTTATTTCCCTTTCTGTCTTTTGTTTGTAATCTGGGCAACATATAACAACTTGAGTCCTCTTTTTCCCTGAACATTTATACTGTGTTTCTGTTTTTCGGCTTCCCGCACCACAATGTTTGCAAGATTTGCCCGTTTCTGACTTTGAAATGCACCTAAACACTTATTCTTACTCTACGATGTCCTCTCTGGGCTATTGTTACACTCTACCGACAGTATGTTTAAGAACACTTCCTCCTTCCATAGTGTGTTGGTTTCTGTTTAACTCAAATTAGCCATCATTATTTCTTTTTAAATGACTACAGAGTTGTGTCTGTTGATTGGCGAAGCCGCACTGGAGTTCTCCATACTGGAATATTATTGGACCTTAATAAGTAAGGTTTTTCATTAAACAAATCACCTAGACAAAATACACAAGATATTATGCAAAAACTAAGCAAACCTTTTTATTAATGTCATCTGATAGCATGATTAGTTTTATGAATGTTAGAATCCGGATTCTCTGGTTGGCACAGGTAAGTACCTGAAGCAGAGGGTCCTTCTTCCAGTCAGGGTAAGGGGTTACACTCTAACAATAACCCCCGCTCACCCTCTAGGTAGCTTGGCGCGAGCAGACAAGGCGTTATCTTAGGCATAATGGTTAAGCATTTGTGATCACATACAACAATCCAATGTCACCCCCACAAATGGACTCCTGGGTGTATCAAAAATATACTTCATTTATAGAGTTTCAGAATTATCACAAGACCCAATAACGTGTAAAACGGGCCAACAATATTTACTTGGCAAAGAGTTCTTAGTTCTAACAATGAATATGGTCTTGATTACGGTTGTCTATTTATCCAATTTTAACTAAATCTAAGTTGTTAATGCATTCCAACATGCAATGCCCCATCTCACTCAAAATGGCTGTGCCTGTCTTCCTATGGTGAGTCAATTCCATATTGTACATTTTTTTGTGGTCCAAATAGGTTAGTTCAATTGTTTCTAGATAAAATTAACTCGCAACTCTAAATTTGGTAATATTCTAATTTTTTTACCATAAACTCATCTTGTGGTTATAATCGCAGATTCTTTATCAACTTATATTTCTCAATAATGGTAGTGAAATTCTGATTTAATACTTCCATTGGTCCCTTTGTTTTTGCTGAATATACTGAGGAGAAAATATAGCTACTAGACTTTTGTTCAAATAGTTTACTATCTTCTTGACGTATTCATGTTTTTTTGGAGACGAAGCAAATCAGGGAAAAGGAGTGCTAGACATGAGTAAGTCACCCTTAGATGAAAATATAAAACTGAAATTTAAGCAATCAAGAGAATGATGCAGTCATAAAAGACACCGAAATTCATAGCTGCAAGAATGAACAATTAGCAGTTATATATACTGTGCTTTAAACACGGGTCGAAGTACCAAACCCTCAAAAGAAAAGACATTCTGCGACTAGAATAAAAAAATTAAAATCCGACTGAGCTGTGACAAAATGTTTACTGGCGATTAGGAAGAACTGTGGTTGATTCGGATTTGTAATCAAAAGTAGCAGTTTGTTTTACACAAGAGATAAAAAAAACATGGTAAGCATCTACTAGAGCATAGGCCATCTAAATGTATTTTCTACTATAAACATTAAACAAGCATTGGCATAGCCAATAGGTCTCGCTTTTGGGACCTTCTAAGTATTTAGTTATGCAGCACAATATCCTTGGTGCAACCACATCAACTGTTGCGTGGCTAAACACTTATAAGGTCCCAAAGGTGAGATCTATTGGCTATGTCAATGCTTGGTGTGGTTGTGTGTGTGGTTGTGTGTGTGTGGTTGTGTGTGTGGTTGTGTGTGTGGTTGTGTGTGTGTGTTTGTGTGTGTGGTTGTGTGTGTGTATGTGGTTGTGTGTGTGTGGTTGTGTGTGTGGTTGTGTGTGTGGTTATGTGTGTGGTTTTGTGTGTGTGTGTGTGTGGTTGTGTGTGTGGTTGTGTGTGTGGTTGTGTGTGGGTGGTTGTGTGGGTGGTTCTGTGTGTGTGGTTGTGTGTGTGGTTGTGTGTGTGTGGTTGTGGGTGTGTGTGTTGTTGTGGGTGTGTGTGGTTATGTGTGTGTGTGGTTGTGTGGGTGGTTGTGTGGGTGGGTGTGTGTGTGTGTGTGGATGGTTGTGTGGTTGTGTGGTTGTGTGTGTGGTTGTGTGTGTGTGGTGGTGTGTGTGTCGTTATATGTGTGTGGTTGTGTGTGTGGTTGTATGTGTGTGGTTGTGCATGTGGTTGTGTGTGTGGTTGTGGTTGTGTGTGTGGTTGTGTGTGTGATTGTGGTTTTGTGTGTGACAGTAATACTAAAAGTATCTCAAAATAAAGGAACACACACATTGAGTTTGTGGAAAGAGAAAGCACGTTGTAAGTCAAACGGGCACAGCAAAGCATTAACACAACAACAAAACAAACAAGATCACTTAGCGAAGGCTGAGTGCTGATAATAGATACACAGCCCATCATCTTAAGAGTTTGATTGCAGCCAATGTGCACTCAAACCTGCCCCCTCCTTGTGAGTTGCACCCCATATTTCATGAGTTGTAACTGCTGCATCCACCATAGCGCTTTGAGATCTAAAGCGCTACATAGGTCTAATCGATTAACCAGTCGCCAACATGCTGTGCTTTTAAAGAGAATGTACCAAAAGTTTCCAGCTTCCTCATCATGTCCTCATGAAAGCGCCAACAAAAGGACTTCCTGAATGGTGCAACGGACATGAAGCAGCCGCTGCGATCAGAAATAGTAATACTAAATATTATAACCCTCACTGATATTATAACCCTCACGGAAGTAGAAAAGGCTATAAATAGGCTCCCAATAGGAAAGGCGCCGGGTCTGGATAAAATCCCTGGGGATCTATACAGGCACAATGCTGTACTCCACGGCGCACCTATCCCTAATACCTGGGCGGGTGCTGAAATAGTCCCGGTTTTTAAGAAAGGCTCCCCACTCTTGCCAAATAACTACCGCCCGATAAGCTTGATTGAAGTTAGTCAAAAGCTCTTTGCACGTATCATCTTAGATCGAGTGCAATCCTGGATGCATGAACAATCAATATTGACTCCATATCAGGCTGGCTTCAGGGAGAAGACATCCACGGTGGACCAATTTCTTCGTTTACAACTTCTCTATTGGAAAACCGTCAGACTCTTTGGGCGGTTTTGGCTGAGATGGGGATGCCTGTCTGTCTACTTGGGATTGTTAAGCGACTCCATAAAGACAACTGTAGGAAGGTGGAATCTGACTAATGGTTGCCCCCCACTTTTTTCCTGGTATTTGAGTGGTTTTTGACTATTCTGGCTGGGATCCTGCTATCCAGGACCCCAGCCTATCTGCTTTCTCCCTAAAAACTAATGTCTTTACCCTAGGTACAAACCAATTGGATGCTGGGGATACCCTGGCAGTCCCTTGTAGATGGTACCCTAGGTACCCAGGGCATGGGTCCCTCAGTAGGCCTACCAGGGCTGCAGCACTTATTGTGCCACCCTGGGACAGCCATAAAAAAATGACACCACCAGACCACTACTGTAGTCTGGGTAAGGTGGTGCTAGCACCCCTTACAGGGATATAGGTAGCCTATATCCCACCCCATTACAACACATGTACTCTCATAGGTCACCCCTATAGCAGGCCTTGGTAATCCTACAAGGCAGGGTGCTGAGGTATGTGTGAGGTGGGACCCCCGCCTGAGTAGGACCCCTCTGCAACCTTCGTAAAACCATTGCTGGGTTGTTTGTAGTGTAGCCATACCATAAACTCTTAACCGCATTATAAGTCAATCGCGACAACGCGATAACTTGAGCATGGCTACACAGAACCATATCGTGTTTGGTGTCAAACATGTAGGAATCATACACCCAGTCCAGCCATGGGCATGAGGGTACGATTCCCCCCTGCTAGAGGGGCGATATGGGAAAAGCGGTAGATTTTAGACACCAATTTAAAAGTGCACAGGTAACACAAAATGGATGCTACCGGCCTTCTTCACAACTCTGGCTGCCTGTTGCTGGGGAAAATCCCAGCCTCGACAGCTGGACAATAGGGCTCCTGTGGCAGGGAGGTGCCAGCACCTTCCCAGACAGGATATGTGGATTGGAACAGGGTGGGTGCACCAAATGTCCTTTCAGAGTTGCACGTAGGCCAGCTACAGCGCCTGCATTCTGCATACACCGCTTGGAACCAGTTCAGGGGCATCCTGCCCCATGCCCAGGCGGGAAACACACAAAGGGGAGAGGGTGTAGCCACCCTTTCCCGCCTCACCACTGATTGGTGGACACTACTCTGGACACTCCCCTAATCTTGGGGATAAAGGTGAATAACGTGGCCCCAGAGCCTCAGATTAATCTTGAACTTTGGATTCCTGAACTTCGACTTGCTGCTGCCCAGCTGACGGAAGAAATCTCCCTTGGGATAAAGGAGTTATCCCCCTGCTTGGCAGGCACCTGAAACACTGCAAGTGACCCAGTTGGAACTTTGCTGCTCCTTTGGACTTTGACGACCTCCAGCTCCCTTGAGGTGGGTTTCCAGCGCATCCCAGAGGCCAGTGAGTGTGCTCAACGAGTTTGGGCACCATGGACCGCGTGGGTGCCGAGATCCCCAATACCCCAATACACCGGCCACCTCTTGCGTAGCACACGACCCTGACCAGTGGGGAAGTTGTGCTTTGGCCCGTTTTTGAGCCAACCATTCAACAGCAATTGTGCCAAGTATCATTGCCCTAGCCCGCTCCGGTGGCTCGTGGGTGCCCTTTTATGCACTCCAAATTGCCGCCTCCCGCGGTCCCTTGTCTCTCGACTTGTGGGCCCTAGCTTGTGGGTCAATCTTTGCAAACGAGAGTTCCCCTGGTTGCTCCAGGCCTGCTCTACAGTCTCCTTGAAGGAGACTTCTCTCAGACCTCGTGGGTCTGCACCGTGGCAGTATTTGTTCATCTTGCGTGTGTTGCGGTTGCCAAGGCTTAGTGGATCCAATCCGGAGACTAACACCGCAGCGACCCTCATCCGACGTGGGACAGTCGCCCTCCCGAAGCTGGCCTTCCTTGAAGCCTCCCGGAGTCCGTGGCTGCAGATCCAAGCTACACCACCTTCATCCTGAAGCACCCGACATCGAAGGGCTCTTTGCTTTGAGCCTCCTGGTCACTCTGCTGTGACCCAGACTCTGTCCCCTTTGCTTTCAGGTCCTTTCTTCAATATTCACATCTTTGATCTTCACGGCATCATCGACGCTTTTGGCTAACAGAACTTTTGACTATTTTCCCATTGAAAATCAGACTGCGACCCGACATCGAAATCGACCTATGCACCCGGCTTCCCTGGGGCAGGTAACAGTGGTACTACGGTACTCTCGAGGTTGTGGGCTCTTCAAAAGCTTAACTCTAAAGTTTTAACTTTGTACTCCTGCTAGAAGTATTTTTAAATGTTTTATTTCCAACCGCGACATTCTCCATAGGCTTTAATAGAGATCCCGATAGCAGCTACTTCCACTGCACGCGCCTCCTGTGGGTCCCCTTCCTCATCACTTGGGGTGGATTCTTAAGGGGCAAGCGATCCTAAATGCCCTAGGCATTGTCTGTAGAATTGTCGTGGTTCTTATACCACTATTTTAGTATATAGTTTGGTCCCCCCCTGGGGCCCAATGTTAACAGTGCTATTTATTTGTAACTATCAATGCTTGTTTGATGTATAACTTTGCCTCAGCCTCATAAAGAGACTTGGGGATTCTGTTTAGAATAAATACATATATTTTATATATATATACCTGTGTGGAATACTCTTTCATTTGGTCACTCAAGAGGTTATCTATGGTAAAACAATAAGCTTAACACTCCTTCAAGACTTAGCCTGAAGGCTGCTCTCCACAGCTGCCACTAGGATAGCTTTCTTTAAAGGTTGTCTTTTAAACCTAACATCATAAGAGTCGAATTGGACTGGTGCAAGGTGGCCACTATAACTAGTGACCAGCATATGCCAGGCCAACTTCTCACAACAACTTTGCCCAAGTAAGGTGTGGTAAGAGGGGCAATTTGACACCTAAGTTCCCTGTTAATCGTGGAGTCAGACAGGGATGTGTGCAGGCCCCAACCTTATTCTCCCTTTATATTAATGCATTGGTGGCCCACCTGAGGGGAGTCAAGGACATCGACGCCCCCAAACTTAACAACGAGCAGGTAGTGGCACTAATGTTTGCTGATGACACTCTTCTAGTGTCAAAATCCCCTATGGGGATACAGCGTGCTCTTGATAGCTTTACCGAATTCTGTTCCCTTAGAGGGATCGAGGTTAATACCACGAAAACAACATTTATGGTATGTAACCCGCCCAAAACCACCCGCCCTAATCCCTCCCTTAATGGTGTTATATTGGATAGGGTAACAGTGTTCGAATACCTTGGAGTTACACTCACAGATAGGATGGAATAGGGTCCCCAGCTAGCAAAAGCAAAACTACGACTTACCCAGACCTGCGGTGGGATCCTCAAAATGCACAGAGCATCCACCTCCAAACCTATAGCACCCATTATTGAGATCTACAAAGCACAAGCAACTTTCTATGGGGTTGAGCTCTGGGGGCACTGTTCAGCTGGAGACATCAGTAGGTTTGAGAATTTGTTTTTAAGGTCTTTATTGGCCCTACCACCCAGCACACCACTTAATCCACTTAGAATGGATCTGGGAGTTAGACCCATCCAAGAAGAAATCGCGCTGAGGCCTCTAATGTATTGGCGGAGGCTGTGGTTAACGCCGGAGTTAGTAAACTATCGAAATGACCTAAAGTCATTAATGGCCCTCCCTGGTTCAGCCAAAATACCGTGGCTAGCATATATCAGAAAGGAGTTTACGAGATTGGGAATTCCTGCTCTCTGGTATCAGCCCGAGACAACTGCTCCAAATCTCTCTAGAGCCGAACTGGCCAACATATTTTGGACAAATTGCAAGAACAAACTGCTAACCAATAATAAGTTAGGTCCACTGACCATAGAATTTTTTAATATAAAGGAGGAGTTTAAAATAGAGCCTTTTCTAGACCAGATTGAGCCGTGTGCTTCTAGAAAGCTCTATATGCAATTTAGACACCGTACACTCCCTCTGAGAGCCTTCTCGGGAAAGTGGTCGACAAATAATCCTTCTGACTGCCCGACCTGTGGTGCTTTAAAAGAAACTGAGCTACATGTCCCATTCTTCTGCCCCACATACAAATCAATTACAAAACGTTGGCTTCTCCAACTTTGTAGTAATTTGGGCACTATACATTGTGATGCGGCCTATAGAATTCTGAAGACTGATACCTCAACACCTATAGTCTTTTCGGTATCACGTTATTGGCACGCTGTGTGGCGGAGGAGATGTTCCCTTATTTCATTTAATTCTTAGGGCCATCTAAACAGATATGATCATTCGCCACTAGTATCTTTTTAATTATTTTAACTTTTTGTTTTTAAAGAATTGTCTTGCCAATCAATGTAATCTACAATGAAATATATTTTCTATGAATTGTAATTGTCTATCTTTGTCCTTCTATGATGTATGTTTTTTTATGATCGATTATCTTTTATGGTCCACGACCGAAAATAAAGATTATTTTGATTGATTGGTAATACTAAAAGCATCTCAAACTAAAGGAACACAAACATCGAGTTGTGGAAAGAGAAAGCACATTGTATACAAACGGGCGCAGCAAAGCATTAACACAACATGTTCTTTGATGTTCTTTGAACGAGAACATCAAAGGGGCGCCGTGAAAGTGATCGCGGGTGCTTAATGAGCATGACGAGGTTTGCCAGCCTCTGCTCCTAAGCGCGCGCCCGCGCACATGCACTGTAGCTCTAGGCTGGCTATGGTAGCATTTTTTGAGCCCTCACAAAAAGTCTCGCCAGACCAGCGCATGCGCTGGGTCAGGCGAGACCTAAAAAACATTTATGGCCTCTATGTGGGGGTGCAGTTCTAGTGAATGGTAACATGAGTTTAAGAAGTGCACAGTTGAATAGTGAAAGACATGGAATGTTGGCTGGTTCATGTATTACTTTGATACACTGATTAGAATGTTAAATTAAATGCCTAGACAACAAACTACTTGGTTAACGTTTCGCCCCGAGTTCAATTATTTACAGGTGGTCTTCATCACAAAATAGCACAGCAGCGTCCAACAATGTAATGAAGCACTTCTTACCCATTTGGAATAATATTGGTCATTTTGAATGACGTGACTACTTTGAATAATAATGTTACAGTCTTACCTTAAAAAGTATATTTAGAAAGGTCATCATGTAATTCCTTCTGTACCTATAGTTAAAAATATACTTATACCATCACTGACTATATATATTGAAGAGCCACAGTGTGTCTGGGCAAGTTTTATGAAAACTTCTGCGGTAATGATGGTCCAAAATGTGTTTTTCATACTCGGTTGGAACAACAGAGCAGTGTTGCTCCTGCATTGTGCATTTAGGCAATATAAATGCATTAGTAACACACGCAATGCCATGTAATAATCTTGTTGTCATAAGATGTGGGCAACGGTGCCAGATTTTACATCACACAACATCACGGCTATGGCCCAACCCGTGAAATCATGCCGGTTGCGTCGTTCCAATGGAACAACAGTTATCGGAGCCATTTGGCGCGGCAACTTCATTCAATGTTTCTCAGGGAGTCAAAAATAAATATAAACACAATTGTTTACAGCAATAACACTTCGCATTGATTTGGACGGAACCATTGTGTCCGACAGTCAGATCAAGTGGAGATTGAACGCTGCCCTTTGAAACGAGAAAGAATTTCTTATCCTACTGATTCAGGGTTCAATTCTTGGGTAGGCGCGCTCCCTTCCAATCTGCCCTCTAAATCATGCCGCATAATTGTTTCATTATACATTCCTTCCAATGCTCTCATGTATTTTGGAGACCCTGGATGTTGTTCTTTTTTTAAAGTAACGCGACTGGCATTGTCAGGGTGAGAGTAAATGATGAATGTATGACCATAGTTTCTGGACCTCTTGATCTTCAGATCTTGGTGCCACTCTTGTACAATCTGTGCAGCGCCCAGAGAAGCTGTTCACTGTCCCTGGCCACACTAGTCCAGGTGATCAGGTCTCAGTGTTGTGTAAACTGAGAGCTTGTTTTACTTCTCAATCTCATTGTAGATGTTTCTCTGCATCACTTATGATGATGCCAAGGTGGCATCCTGCTCGGGCATCTGACTGCAGCCAGACAACACCTTGAATGGCTCAGCCTCTAGTGTGGGGTTAAAACAAGTGTGTAGAGGCTGACGCAAGACACCTTTAAGGCTGTGCCTGGATCAACTGAGAGAACATGAGATATTAAAAGCAGCTGATCAGATCACTTCACTCAACTGAATATTCTAAAGTTCAGATAAATCTCAGGTAGGGGTGACTGAATGTGTGAAGGTTTTTCCTCAGCATTTCTGAAATGTATTTGTTGGACCCGGCCTCGTGGCGTGGTCCGCACCCCCGTGGATTGTGCCCGTTCCCCGCCCCGGCCTGCACGGGCCACCCTTCTGAACTGCACCGAGACCCCTCATCCTGAGCTGCACGAGGTCGCCCACCCCTCGTGGCTCCGCCATCTTGTTGGCCTCCACGTGACACTGCGCACCAGCCAGTGCAACCCCGCTCAACCCGGCCTCGACCCCAGCGAAGCCCCGACATCGAGGCACCACGATGCCAGGGGTGCTGCAGGAACCATTCATCGCCCCCGGCGGAGGACAGTATCGATGGGACCCCCAACTGTCCTCCCCTCTCCAGGTGTGATCGCCTTGCAACTCTCGTGGGCCTGGCACCTCTCCTGCTGGGCGTCTGGCCACCTCCACCCGGCCTCTCCGCCCCCACCGGGCGCCTGGGTCCGGACATCAAAGGGCTCCAGACCTATATCTGGGGTGACCCCGCCACAGACCAGCAGTTGTATTCCGGAGTCGAGAGCCCTGCTGATTGAATCGCGGCCAACCCTACGGAGAAGAACTCTTGTTTGGACTATCACGAGCCCTGCAGACTGCGTCGCGGCTCCTTCTTGTGAACACTTTGAAGCCACCCGGAACATCGGAGCCCTGCTGACGCTGTCGCGGCCCAACCTCGCTGAAACCTGCCTCGGAGCCCTGCTGACGACGTCGCGGCTCGAGCTGAGCAGAAACCATCTTGAGAGCCCTGCTGATTTGATCGCGGCTCTCCACGAACTGATCGCCAGAGCCCTGCTGACGCCGTCGCGGCTCGACCCCTCCGAGATCCGGAGGCCCTCCAGCTTGAGGATAAGAACTGGGCCCCAGGTACCCTCGTACCGCACCCCTGCTAAAGACTGTCCCGCTACCCCTACCCTTCCAAAGAGACACTGAGACTTTTGGTGGATCCCTCGATCCCCTCGTGTAAATATTGACCTCGTAACCTTTTTATTGCTGATAAAGAATTGCTTGTCTTGAGACAACCTCCTTGAGTCCTGTGTGGTGGTGTTACTGTGCTAGTACGTGATAGGAGAAGGATCTCTCAGGAGACTTCTCGGCAGCGCTCGGCTACTTCGTACAGTGTGAGGGCCCCCCCTTGGTGGTCTCGCCGACTCCTCGGGGTCCGCCTTCCAACATTTGGTGGCCAGCGACGGGATCCGAGCCGAACGCAGTACGTACCAGCCAGTACCCACTAGCTACCCATCCAAACGAACAGTAATCATGAGCAGCCAGGAAAACAACGCGACAATGGAGTTCCAGCCCGAACGGCTGGAAGAATATACGCACAAAGAGTTAAAACAGTTCTGCAAAGCCAAAGGCATTACAACCACCGGCCTAGGTACCAAAGAGGAGATGCAGAAAGCTCTGAGGACATGGCTGGAGGCCGGGGCGGGCCCCTCCCAGGAAGAGGGTCCCTTGCCCCTGACTGAGACCACATCAACTGCACTAACCCCAGCAACCGGAGGAAGAAAGAGCCTAGAAACCGGCCTCTCCGAAGAAGAAATACGAGAGCGGGAGAAGGTCCGGAACCACGAGCTAGAGCTCGCACGACTGCGGCTGGACGGCGAACTCCAGCTGGCGGAAAAGAAAATGGCCCTAGAGCAGCTACGGCTACAAGAGGAGATAGAAGCGAAGAGACGGCACCGAGAGTTGGAGGAAAAAAGACTGACCCTTGAACACGAGCGAAGTCTCAAAGAGCTCGAAATCAAGGCAAAGAACGGGGGGACCAACACCCCCAGTAATAGAGACACCCTACCGCCTGCCGAGGCCAAGGGGATGTATGACGTTACAACGCACACTTTTACAACGCATGCACTTACAACGCATTTTTTACAGCGCATAATCCATTACAACGCACTACACTTACAACGCATGACACTACAACGCATTTTAAAAAAATACCTTTACAACGCATACCATTACAACGCATAATATAACATTGCATTTAAGGTAAGTATTAGATAGTATAGGGGTAAAAATTACTTTTCTAACTCCAGGGGGTGCAACAGTAGGGTAAATGTTGGATAGTATAGGGGTAAAAGTTACTATTCTAACTCCAGGGGGTGCAACTGTAGGGCAAGTGTTGGATAGTATAGGGGTAAAAATTACTATTCTAACTCCAGGGGGTGCAACAGTAGGGTAAGTGTTGGATAGTATAGGGGTAAAAATTACTATTCTAACTCCAGGGGGTGCAACAGTAGGGTAAGTGTTGGATAGTATAGGGGTAAAAATTACTATTCTAACTCCAGGGGGTGCAACAGTAGGGCAAGTGTTGGATAGTATAGGGGTAAAAATTACTATTCTAACTCCAGGGGGTGCAACAGTAGGGCAAGTGTTGGATAGTATAGGGGTAAAAATTACTATTCTAACTCCAGGGGGTGCAACAGTAGGGTAAGTGTTTTACCCCTATACTATCTAATACTTACCTTAAATGCAATGTTATATTATGCGTTGTAATGGTATGCGTTGTAAAGGTATTTTTTTTAAATGCGTTGTAGTGTCATGCGTTGTAAGTGTAGTGCGTTGTAATGGATTATGCGTTGTAAAAAATGCGTTGTAAGTGTAGTGCGTTGTAACAGTTGCGTTGTAAAGGTTGTTCCCCGGCCAAGGTACATATCCCGAAAGATGTCGTCAAGGAGTACTATAAGAATGACGACATCCAACAATGGTTCAAGGCATACGAGGTGGCCATGACCTCCCATCGGGTGCCCCGAAAGGACTGGGGCGCCGGCCTGTGGGGTCGGTTCCTGAGTGAAGGTCGAGACACACTGCTCCAGCTGCCAGAGGAGGTGATGACCTCCTACGACCACATGAAGGAGGCCCTGCTCACCCGCTACGGGCTAACCGCGGAAATGTACCGCCAGCGGTTCAGAGACTGCAAGAAGATCCCGGGTACGACCTGGGTGGAATATGTGGACTTTTTCAGCCGGGCCCTAGAAGGATGGATCAAGGGTAGCAAAGTCACCACCTAAGGGCAGCTGGTCGACCTCATTGTTTGGGAACATCTCTCCAATAATTGCTTCATGGAGCTAAGGCAACACCTCCTCGACAGCAAGATGACCGACCCACGAAAACTCGCCGTCGAGGCCGATCGATGGGTCAACACCCGAGTCCCCCGGAACTCGATGGGGGAGTACCAGAGGAACCCCACCGGACCTCCCCGCCAACGCGGTGGAGGGGGAGGGCCGAACAGGAACCGGGACCCCCCCGCCGGGGCTCCCAGGAGCCCACCTCGAGGGCCACCGCAGCAACCCCTCTCCCCGAGCCTAGCCCGAAGAGGGGCGACCCCAGCCAGGACCGGACCACGGCCCCCAGTAACATGCTACGGCTGCCAACAAACCGGACACTATGCCAGCGATCCGGTATGCCCCCTGAACCGAAGAAGCGGGGCCGGCGGGCCCCCGCCCCGACAGCTGGCGGCCGCCACCCTGGGAGAAGGAGAAGAGGAAGAGGAGACCCTCGACCGAGGGACCACTGAATGGGAGCCGGCAGCCATGTCCCTGGTCTGCCTGGGTAGCCGAGAAATGGTACCCTGCACCCCCATCCCAAGCAACACCCAGAAGTACCGGCAGCAGGTCACGGTCAATGGACAACGGGCCGAAGCCCTTTGTGACACCGGCGCCAGTGTCACCGCTGTCCGCTGCCACCTGGTGACCCCCGAACAGATCCTACCGAATGTGCTGTGCCCCGTCCGGACGGCCGACAACAGCGAAAGCCTGTGCCAGATGGCCCTGGTCCCCTTCGAATGGGGAGGGGTAACGGGCCTGCTGAAGGTGACGGTACGCGACGACGCCCCCGTCGACTGCCTCCTGGGGAACGACTTGGAGAGTTCCCCCTGGGCTCAAGTAGAGCGACGAGAGCACCTCCGGATGCTGGGACTAACCGACTGGGCCTGCGCCATCACCCGGTCCATGACCGCCCGGGCCCCCCGCTCCTCCTCGGCCTCCGGGGCCGCCCAGCCCAGGGGGCTCGCACCCCCTCCCGCCATCAGCGAGGGGGAGGCGGACACCGACCCTGGACCTAGTGAATCCTCCCCCGAGGAGATGGCTTCCCCGTGCGCCCTACCAGAGCTGACACAATGGCGACACGAAGGGGGCCCCACCCGGGAGCAGCTCCAACAAGAGCAGCAGTCCTGCCCCACTCTCGAAGGGGTCCGCCAACAAGCGTCCGCCCAAGCCAACGGGGACCAGACCGGCACCCACTGGGTCTACTGGGCCGAGGGCCTGCTATACAGTGAGCAAAAAGTGGCAGAACTCGGGGCCAGCCGAGTGTTGGTGGTCCCCCTCCGCTTCCGGGAGTTCCTGCTCAACCTGGCACATGATGTGCCCCTCGCCGGACACTTGGGGCAAGACAAAACGTACAGCCGTCTGGTGACCCACTTCTACTGGCCCCGGATGCGGAGAGACGTGGACAACCACTGCCGGTCCTGCCAGACCTGCCAAGCCAGCGGGAAGACGGGGGGTCGGGTCAAGGCCCCCCTCCAGCCCTTTCCAGCCGTCAGCACCCCGTTCGAACGGGTCGGAATCGATATCGTGGGGCCCCTGGACCCCCAGACCGCCCTGGGCCACCGCTTCATCCTGGTCCTCGTGGACCACACCACCAGGTACCCGGAGGCGGTCCCGCTGAGAACTATAACGGCCCCCGTGGTAGGCCGGGCCTTAATGGGGATCTTCTCCCGAGTGGGATTTCCCCGCGAAGTGGTGAGCGACAGAGGCACAAACTTTATTTCCAGATACATGCGGTCCCTGTGGCAGCAGTGCGGGGTCACGTACAAGTTCACGACCCCCTATCACCCTCAGGGGAACGGACTGGTTGAGCGGTTCAACAGAACATTAAAGGGAATGATCCAGGGCCTGGAAGAGCCCCTCAGGCGGAGATGGGATGTTCTGCTGCTGTGCCTCCTGTTTGCCTATCGGGAGGTCCCGCAGAAGTCCCTGGGGTTCAGCCCGTTTGAACTATTGTACGGACACCCGGTCCGCGGACCGCTCAGCCTGGTCAAGGAGGGCTGGGAGACGAAGCCCCAAGGCGCCCCTCCTGACGTCTACCGATACCTCCTGACCCTCCGAAACCAGACCCGCAAGTTCCGAGCCATGGCCGAAGCCAACCTCGAGGCCAGCCAGGAGGACATGAAGCGGTGGTACGATCGGAACTCCTCCACCATAGAATTCGAGCCAGGTCAAAAAGTATGGGTCATGGCCCCGGTTGAACCCGGCGCCCTCCAGGACAAGTGGACGGGGCCCTTCAAGGTGGTGGAGAAGAAAAGTCCCGTCACCTACCTGGTCGACCTGGAGTCCCCCCGGAACCCCCTCCGGGTCCTACATGCTAACAGGCTGAAACCCCATTTGGCCCGGACCGAACTGGGCCTGCTGCTGGCGACCGACGAGGGGGGCGAGGACGACTCCGAGCCCCTGCCCGACCTCTTGCAGTCCAACGTCCATGATTGATCGATCCAAGGTGTCCAACTCGCCTCTTCCCTGACTCCGAAACAGCGCAACGACTGCCAGCAACTGCTGCAGGACTACGCAGCCCTCTTCTCCCTCACCCCGGGGGTGACCCACTGGTGCGTCCACGACGTCGACACCGGGGAGAGCCCTCCCGTGCGACACAGAGCCTACCGGGTACCCGACCGAGTGCAGGCATGCATCCAGGCTGAAGTAGCAAAGATGCTGGCCCTGGGGGTCATCGAACCCTCCGACAGCCCGTGGGCCAGCCCTGTCGTCCTGGTGATGAATACAGGCCTCAGCTAGGCCCGCAGGACACAAGGGTTCGCTCTCCTGTAATGGAATCTATAAGGAAGTTGGCACGGAAACTGCAAAGTACAAAGACAAGATTTATTAACCCTTAAGGGTGGTCCTACAATCCATACAACACTCTTCAGTATTGCATAGAGTAGCACACAGAACTTACGTACATGGTCCCCTTTTATACACAATAGAGGGGCTCATAAGTGGGTGGATACAACATGAGGTCGAAGAACATTACCATTTATGGTCATTTTCGATACTGAATCAATATGTGTGGGCGGAGCTAACACACTCCTTGAGCCCGCGAAGACATGGTCAAGCAAGGCTAACTGATAACGATGTGGTCAAGTCTGGGCATGCGCCAGATGGACAAAGGAGCTATTTATAGACTGTTACTGGGCAGATTACAAGAGCAACTAACACAGAGGTTGGACTCTTCTCGTGGTGAACACGTGGAGGCATGACAATACAAAATGGAGTCCAAACTTCGGTCAACATAACAGAGAAAACATGCTCTAAAGGAAGGGAACTAATGTCTTTAGTAAATGCTTAATCACATCGTTGTTTTGATTTACAACAGACGACCCTTTCAGCATTTACTGAAGACATCCGGTTTGTTAGGATAATCATCATATATGTCAATTGTCATCATTTCTTCGACTTCTTTAGCTAAACGTTTCTGATGAGCAACATCGGCAATAGCTTTCTTATCAGGGATACAGAATGATACACATAAGGAACAGAGCAATGGACCACATTGAACACAGATACAGCAAAAGAACAGAATTGCTATAATGATACAGAGACCAGTCAAGACCTTCCATCCCCAGGCAGTAACCAATGCCCAAAACCATCCAGAAAAGGACCAAGTGCCGTTTTCTGTATGGATTTCGGCTGCAATTTTGTGTAGCTTATTAATGGCATTATAAACTGATGGCGTATGATCAGGGATAAACACACAGCAGCTACTTCCAATAATTTTACAAGCTCCACCTCGATCGGCTAACATGACATCTAATACCATACGATTCTGCAATGCAACAATTCTAGTAATTTGCAATTCTTCCGTAAGATTCCCAAGAGCAGCAGCAGTTTGGTTTGTCACAGCTTCTACCACTCTTGTTAATCTTCGGATCTTCCTACTGTTCAAAGCGGCTCCAACAAAGAAAAACAGTCCTAAGTTAAAATCAATATACTGCTGCAAGCTGGTATCAGTCTGATCCACATCATCAATTGATAGAGTACGTTTATACCTATTTACAGTCACATTATTCAACAATTTCAAATCTTTATGATAAGATGCGGGTGCTAGGAATACAGGAGGTAATAGGAATGATACATAGCATACCCCAGACCACCCAGCCGGCAAACGGTAATAACCTTTATTTCCACACACAAAGTAGGTATTATGGGACGCTAGGAAGGTACTATTATTCAATCCATCAATGTTCAGGACAGTGATGCAATCACTGACACCAACAGGAATAAAACCCACACTCTGGACACACAGGTCCGCTTGAGCTTGTGCCACTTGAATCACAAATTTGTCCTTCCCCACAGTGTCTCTAGTGTTCGTGAAGATATAGGGAATGGATTCATTGTCTGGTCGGTACTCTTCCCATTCCCAAATTGTCCCATTCGCTTGCGGATACCCATTTTTATCCTGGTGACATTCTTTATTAAGTCTGAATAGTAATCGTCCCACTGTCGGCTTCCGAGTGGCAAAAAGCAAAGTGTACCATGCTCTACAAGAGCCATTATGAGAGAAAGGAAGTGGTATGAATGGCGTTCCTCCTTTCTTCTGATGAGCCGGCATCATCCCACATATCCAACAGTTCGTAGCGTTCGTAGCAACGTGGGTATGATGCAGCATCTGAATGAAAGTGTTATTCAAATAAGACTGTCGATGCTTCAACTCTTGATACGGTAATGTATAAAAGTAGTGCTCCGCAGGCACCGGAGTCGTCAACACAAGTGTTTTCCGAGCAGGAGTTACCTCCTCCACAAACCATGTGGTTATCCCCACAATAGCTACTGTCAGCATGAACCCTGATGCACAAAGGATTTTCTTCTT
This sequence comes from Triturus cristatus, assembly GCF_964204655.1. Lineage (NCBI taxonomy): Eukaryota > Metazoa > Chordata > Amphibia > Caudata > Salamandridae > Triturus > Triturus cristatus. The sequence continues at coordinate 1,695,619,526 of NC_140591.1, forward strand.
CTCCATGTCAAAAAAAATAAAACCCTGATATCTTCCTGAAACTAAAAGTCTGTCAGAACTCTTCCCCTTGGGCAGCGGTCGATTTCTTCACCAGCGGGCCAAGACGGGTGTCGCTACACTAATGCAGGGCTGATCCCCCCCCCCCTTGCCTCATCGGCTCTCCGTTTCACTAACCCAAGGGCCGTTCTGACAGTATGTCCCGGTACTAGAAAACTCACTTCCTTGGTCGAAGATGATATCGCCTTCCTCCAGGAGTCGCGTGGTCCGGAAAGAGCTCCTCAGTGACGTTTGGCTCCGCAGCACGGCCTGTCTCTGCAGCCAGGATTTCTCGTTGATCGGTCAGCACGGCAGGCTCCACCAATCCGGGCGATACCTTTCGACAGTGCAGAGAATGGATCCAATTCTTTCTGTTCGAGACTCGCACAGCCGTCCTCGTTGCGAGGAGGACCTGCTCAGGGCCCACCCATCTCGGCTCCAAACTGTTTGTTCTGTCGAAGACTTTCACCATGACATGGTCACCAGGCCGGAGACCATGTCCTTCACCGGTAGACCGATCAGGGAGCGCCTCTCGGACCTGTTGATGAATAGAAACCAAGTTATCCGTTAATTGTGCCAGATAATCATTCATCATTACACAAGGTACATCATACACAGCCTTAGGTTTTGGTGGACCCCAAATATTCATTGGGCGCCCGAAGACGATCTCATACGGTGTGAGGCCAGTTCGAGAGTGTGGCACTGATCTAATTGACAATAACGCCAGCGGTAGAGCATCTGGCCAAGTCAAAGACGTCGAAGCTTGAATTTTGGCGATCTTAAGCTTCAGTGTACCATTATACTTCTCGACTAGTCCTGCAGACTGAGGGTGAAACACGGCGTGGAACTTCTGAGTGATGCCCAGGCCCTTCAAGACATACTTTATAACATCCGCTACAAAGTGAGGCCCATTATCACTCCACAGAAGTCTACAGACGCCATATCGAGGGAAAAACTCTTTCAGCAGCAGCTTCGCTGTAGTCATTGCAGTATTGTCTTTCGTAGGGTACGCCTCAACCCATTTACTGAAGGCGCAAACCACTACTAGAACATACTTCAAATTGTTACAGCGCTCAAGCTGGATGTAATCCATCTGCAGAACCTCAAAGGGTGCAGTGGGTGTCACAAATCCTCCTGCTGGAGTTCGAGTACCCTTTCCTGGGTTATACCTCAAGCAGATCATACAGGTCTGCACCACCCTCTTTGCCGTGCTAGCAATCTCTGGATGCTCCCAGACTTGGGTAAGCAATTTTACAATTGCGGAAGCTCCAACATGTGCTAGCCCATGTGCCATCTGAACCATAGGCTGTACAAAAGCCGTGGGTAATTTCCATCTATCCATCCGCTTATTTCTCCAGCAGCCTTCATCATCCAATTCCCCCTCTCTCGCCCATTGCTCCCGCTCTTTATCAGAAGCGGTCCTTTGCATTTCTCGCACCTCCTCCTTCGCATCACGCCATCTTTCCACCTGTGACTTTACGACATACATGGCAGTAGCACCGGGCTGCATCGCAGTCTCCCGTGCTACTCGGTCCGCTAACGCATTCCCTTCTCCAACTTTATCAACTACTTTCCTATGGGCGCTACATTTAACGATGGCTATTTTCTTTGGATATGTCAATGCAGTTAAAAGATTGTGAACTAACTCTCCATGCATTATCTGTACTCCATGTGACGTTAACAACCCTCTCTCCTTCCAGAGCAGGCCGAAGTCATGCGCTACTCCGAAGGCATAGCGGCTATCTGTATAAACATTCACACATAATCCTGTACTGAGCTCACATGCTCGTGTTAATGCTATCAGTTCCGCTGCTTGAGCTGATTTCTGTGGTATGCGTGCTGTCTCCACTATCGTTTGTAACGTGGTAATTGCATACGCTGCTGAAGTCGTACCATCTGGTAGCTTCAGGCATGATCCGTCCACCCACAGTTCTCCATCTACATCTGGAAAGGGCGTATCCTGGAGATCAATACGACCCTTTGTTTGTTCCTCAGTCACAAGAATACAATCATGCGCTTTCCGCGCCTCAGGCTGGGTCTCGGGGTATGGCAACAATGTGGCCGGGTTTAACGTTACGCACCTTTTCAACGTAATATGAGGAGCCAAGAGCGTCAACTCATATCCCGTTAAACGGGCACTGGTCAAATGCTGCGTCTTTGTTTGATTAAGCAGGGCATCAACAGCATGGGGAACTAACACCAACAGCTTATGGGATAACACAATTCCTTCACTTTGGCGTATTGACACAGCTGTCGCCGCAACCGAGCGAAAACACCCTGGTAATGCTCGGGCGACAGGATCAAGTACAGCCGAAAAGTATGCACAAGGGCGCTGCTTATCGCCGTGCATCTGCACTAAAACTGATAATGCACATCCATCTTTCTCATGCACATACAACGAAAAGGGTTTTGCATAATCAGGGGTCCCTAACACTGGTGCTGAACAAAGGGCCTGTCGTAGTTGCTGAAAAGCAGCGTCACACTCATCTGACCAGGGGATCGGGATGGGCGTGTCTTTTGTCAAGAGAGCTAACAATGGCTTAGCTATGTGTGAAAACCCCAATATCCACTGTCTACAAAAAGAAACAAGACCCAAAAATGCACGCACATCCTTCTGCGTGGACGGTCTCGGTGTGTCCAAAATTACTTGAATACGATCCGGTGTGAGTGCACGCCCCTCCTTAGACAAAAGGTGACCCAAATAAGTCACCTTTGGTCTACAGAATTGCAATTTCTTCCTAGATACCTTATGATTGTGGGATGCTAAAAAGGAAAGTAAGGATAACGTGCTTTTTTCACACAACTCCAGGGTGTCAGCCGCCAACAGGATGTCATCGACATATTGAATGAGGGCGACCCCCTCGAGCAGAACAAAGGAATCCAATTGCCTTTTCAAAGCCTGACTGTAAATACTAGGGCTTTCTGTGTAGCCCTGGGGGATCCTACAAAAACGATAAGATCTATTATTTAAAGTGAACCCAAAAAGATATCGACTATCGGGGTGAATGGGAATGGAAAAGAAGGCATTTTTCAAATCAATCACTGAGAACATGGTCGCCGTAGGCGGGACCAAGGTGAGCAACGTCGTGATATCGGAAACCACTGGGTACTGAGGTATCACGATCTTGTTCACTTCTCGTAAATCAATTATAAACCGATAAACCTTAGCATCCGTATCCTTTTTCAGAATGGGGAGAATCGGACTGTTACAGATATTGTAGGGAACTTCCTCCACTACCCCCACTGCAATCAAATCTTGCACAATCTGTATGAGAGCCTCCTCGCCCTCCTGGGAAATACGGTACTGTGGGAGGCGTGGTAACACCGCCCCCTCCTGGACACTAATGTGGACCGGTGGGATCACCATTCGTCCTACGTCAGTATCCGAAGTTGCCCACAAAGCACGAGGGAGGGTAGCTAACAGCGCATCCTCTGACATCGCACACATCCGCTCAGACCGGGGGTAGTTGTCATTCAATATTACCCGCACACCAGCAGGAGAGCAGCGGATCGTAGCCCTAAAATGCTTTAACATATCAAGGCCCATAATGTTGTCCGGTGTGTACGGGGCAAGCAGAAACGGACAGGGCGCAGAAAAAGAATCAACCTTAAATGTGAGGGGCTGCGAAAGAGGGCTTCGGGAGAGAGTACCGTCAAACCCTACCGATGTAACCATTAAGCCGGATGGGGGAGCCCCCGGAACCAATTGCTTAGATAGCGCACTACGTGTCGCTCCTGTATCCACTAGGAACTGATCAGTAGAGCCTAAAACCTCCGCCGATACATAAGGACCCTTCTGATCGACCGGCACCTCAACTGATTCGAACCCCCATCCAACGCATTCCTATGCATGCTGAGAATCATGATACCCCGATCGGTCAATCTCCGACACGTGATACTGATGCTGGCGATCGAAAACATTTGATCTATCTCGGTGCTGCCCAGCAGTATCGAAACGAGCATTATCGTTAGAGTTCCCTCTAAAGTTCGAGAAACCCCCTCTACCTCTCAGGCCACCCGAAATATGTCCCTGACGCGAGGCACGCAACACTGGGCAATCCCTGGCCCAATGGCCCGATTGCTTACAATACGTACACTGGTTCCTATTCAAATCAGAGCGGCCCGAGGGAGGACCATAAGATCCTCCCCTACCTCTGTTAACACCCCGCCGGGGCGGGCCATATACTTGTGCCAACATCACCTTCGTCTTGAGATCTTTCGATTTCTTATCCTCCTGTCCCTTTGCTTCTTGCTCCTGACGCTCATAATACTGAGCGATAGTCAGGAGGGCCGTCGGGGTCGCGGAGGACCAAGAACTCTCACTCGCTTTTAAACAGGCCGCAACTGCCGGCAGCAGATTGGCCACATATTTATCCGCGAAAAGGTGGCGGCCCGTTTCGTCAGCAAGCGACTGGCCGCTAAAGTCGTGAAACGTTTCCTCAAAGCGCGTAAAGAAGTCCGCAACTGACTCGTCAACTTTCTGTTTACATGCAGCTAACATATTCCAGTCAATCTTTTTAGGGGGGATAATTGTCTTCAACTTAGCCACAATAGCAGCAGGGAGATCTAAGATAATCTGTGGGGGTTTCTGCGCGGGCTTCCGATCCCTATCCTCATCTTCAAGCACAGACCACTGAGCCTTAAAAGCAGTTACATCATCTACCTTTTGGACAGATCGCCACGTATCTGGTGGCAAAATAAGGCCAAAGAACAGGTCTATATCTGCTAAGGTCATAACGCAAGAATTCAAGGCCCCCTCGACTTCTTCGTAGAAGGCCGCTGGATTCTTGCGGGGATCGGGTAATGCATTCTTCAACGCCATAACATCAGCCCTATGCCAAGGAGTATAAACCCAATTATACACAAAATATCCCTTCGCATCGGCAGAGGAGGTGTCCGAGCTAGTCCCCGCTCCTTTAGGAGGAACATACAAAGGCGCCGCTTCTCGCATTGGTTTAACATGCACTATGCCATCCTTATCTGACTGGGAGGTGGATGAGTGGCCCTCTGCTGTGCACGAATCCGACTGCTTCTCCTCCCCTGCTCGTTGGCGCGCTTTTTCTTTAAGGGCCAGCACCTCGTCCCGCAAGGCGAACAGCCGCCGAGCCGTATCTGGAGCCTTAGAAGAAGAGAAAACACCATTACGCAATGCTTTAGCATCCGATGACACTTCGTCAGGCTCAAAAACACCAGAACGTTTCCGGAAAGCATCAATCACTTCCTCCGCGAAATGACCCAGAAAATACAATTTATCTCTCTCCTGCCACGGCCCCCAAGTATGGAATAATTCCTCTATGGATATCTTGCCCTTAAGTGCACGGAAGGAAAGTTGCCGAAGCTCAGCCATTTGCTCGGCCGACAGCATGGACCGTGTATCTACCTTACCCGAAGCCGGGTCGGAATCTTGTGGCCGCGGAGCAGATGCGCCAACATAAGGGGGCGGAGAGCGATCTAGTAAATAAAAATCATCATCAAGATTATTAAGGACAGGATAAAGTGGCTGCCGAACAGCGTATTGACCCGAAACTTGTAGCCTACGCTCTTTCTCTTGTCTGTCCGTCTGCTCTCTGTCCTCCCGACGCTTCGCTTCCTGTGCTCGCACATGATCATTCTTCCGTTGTTCTTTATCAAACAGCGCTTTCTCACGCTTCTCTCGCTCACGCACTTCCTTCACCCACAACCGTACACACTCAAACATATCCTGCCGAGCACGCCGCTTACACATACACTGTTCCACATACTCAATCTTACGTATATCAAACGATCCATACAAAGGCCATCGTAACTCAGGATCTTTTTTCGTATATTTCCTCCATACTGTGCTGTACATTATGGAAGAAAGACCATGCTTCACATACATATCCCTATTAGGAGTCCCCTCTGGGGGAGCCGGAGCAGATTCCTCGAGGTTCAACCGGTTTCCAAAGCAGCAACACCACTTACGGAGTGCGCTAAAAGCAGGCATGTTCAGAAATAATGCAAAATATGCAATATTGTAAAGAAAATGGCACTTAATCGTTGCGCCGTTCAAAGTTACACAGCTCCGGAGAAATCTCTCCACATTACCTGCCTATATGTGTTGCAACGCATATATTTTCACAAAGACAAATACAAAATATGACTAGTCATCACAAATCAAACTCAAATAGCCAGACCAGGCTTCAAAAAACTCGGAGCAAGTACCGTACAACGGTTCTTACCAATCAAGAGTCCAGATTCCAACTGCCAAGCTCCAAAATCGCCCAAACGGCTCTCACGGCAGGACCGACAGAAGAGGTCTCAGTCGAGGACCGGCGCCACCCAGACGGTCAGCTCGGAAGGGAAGGAAGAAAAACCTCGGGATGCCAGGGCTAAAACGCCGCTGGCAGTGATCACATCCCCGGCCAAATTCCTCACCTTCGTCGCGACCAGTCCTTCGAGCATCCGAGTCGCCGATGAGCCCCACGTGACGGGCGCCAATTGATGAATACAGGCCTCAGCTAGGCCCGCAGGACACAAGGGTTCGCTCTCCTGTAATGGAATCTATAAGGAAGTTGGCACGGAAACTGCAAAGTACAAAGACAAGATTTATTAACCCTTAAGAGTGGTCCTACAATCCATACAACACTCTTCAGTATTGCATAGAGTAGCACACAGAACTTACGTACATGGTCCCCTTTTATACACAATAGAGGGGCTCATAAGTGGGTGGATACAACATGAGGTCGAAGAACATTACCATTTATGGTCATTTTCGATACTGAATCAATATGTGTGGGCGGAGCTAACACACTCCTTGAGCCCGCGAAGACATGGTCAAGCAAGGCTAACTGATAACAGATGTGGTCAAGTCTGGGCATGCGCCAGATGGACAAAGGAGCTATTTATAGACTGTTACTGGGCAGATTACAAGAGCAACTAACACAGAGGTTGGACTCTTCTCGTGGTGAACACGTGGAGGCATGACAATACAAAATGGAGTCCAAACTTCGGTCAACATAACAGAGAAAACATGCTCTAAAGGAAGGGAACTAATGTCTTTAGTAAATGCTTAATCACATCGTTGTTTTGATTTACAACACTGGTGCCAAAGGCCGCAGCTCCCGGCCACCCCCCGGAGTTACGATTCTGCGTGGACTACCGAGCCCTGAATGCAGTGACCAAGACGGACGCCCACCCTATACCCCGGGCCAACGAGCTCATCGACCGCTTAGGGGCCGCTCGCTACCTGAGCACACTGGACCTCACCGCCGGGTACTGGCAGATCCAGCTCACCCCCGGCGCCCAAGAAAGATCCGCCTTTTCTACCCCGGATGGGCATTACCACTTTCGGGTGATGCCCTTCGGAATGAAGAACGCCCCGGCCACTTTCCAAAGACTAGTGAACAAGGTTTTGGCCGGGCTTGAGGCCTTCAGCGCGGCCTACCTAAATGACATTGCCGTGTACAGCAACCACTGGGCAGAGCACCTCCTTCACCTCAAAGCCGTCCTGGCCGCCCTCCAGCGGGCCGGGCTCACGATCAAGGCCAGCAAATGCCAGATCGGCCACGGATCCGTGACCTACCTGGTCCATCAAGTGGGGAGCGGGCAGGTGGCCCCTCTCCAACCAAAAATAGATGCCATCCAGGCCTGGGAACCCCCCACTACCCAGACCGCTGTCCGGGCCTTCCTGGGTCTCACCGGATACTACCGGCGGTTTATCCGGGACTATGGGAGCATTGTTGGCCCCCTCACCGAACTAACGTCCAAAAAGCAGCCCAAGAAGGTGCACTGGACACCCCGCTGCCAAGCAGCCTTCGACACCCTAAAGACAGCAATGTGTACTGCTCCGGTGCTGCAGGCCCCTGACTACAATAAGGAGTTCGTGGTACAGACGGACGCCTCCGAGTATGGGATCGGGGCCGTCCTGTCCCAGGCCGATGCAAAGGGGCTCGACCGACCAGTGGCCTTCATCAGCCGACGGCTACTGCCCCGGGAGCAACGATGGAGCACCATCGAGCGTGAGGCCTTCGCTGTAGTGTGGGCCCTCAAGAAGCTCCGGCCCTACCTCTTCGGTACCCACTTCCGGGTCCAGACCGACCACCGGCCCCTGCGGTGGTTAATGCAAATGCGGGGCGAGAACCCCAAACTGCTGCGGTGGTCCATCTCGTTACAAGGGATAGACTTTGACGTTGAACACCGGCCCGGCAATGACCACGCCAACGCCGACGGCCTGTCCCGCTTCTTCCGCCTTGACGAGGAGAATCCCCAAGGAGATGGGTGACTCTCCATGCCTTCGGCTGGGGGGGACGCCTGTTGGACCCGGCCTCGTGGCGTGGTCCGCACCCCCGTGGATTGTGCCCGTTCCCCGCCCCGGCCTGCACGGGCCACCCTTCTGAACTGCACCGAGACCCCTCATCCTGAGCTGCACGAGGTCGCGTACCCCTCGTGGCTCCGCCATCTTGTTGGCCTCCACGTGACACTGCGCACCAGCCAGTGCAACCCCGCTCAACCCGGCCTCGACCCCAGCAAAGCCCCGACATCGAGGCACCACGAACTGGCCAGGGGGTGCTGCAGGAACCATTCATCGCCCCCGGCGGAGGACAGTATCGATGGGACCCCCAACTGTCCTCCCCTCTCCAGGTGTGATCGCCTTGCAACTCTCGTGGGCCTGGCGCCTCTCCTGCTGGGCGTCTGGCCACCTCCACCCGGCCTCTCCGCCCCCACCGGGCGCCTGGGTCCGGACATCAAAGGGCTCCAGACCTATATCTGGTGCGACCCCGCCACAGACCAGCAGTTGTATCCCGGAGTCGAGAGCCCTGCTGATTGAATCGCGGCCGACCCTACGGAGAAGAACTCTTGTTTGGACTATTACGAGCCCTGCAGACTGCGTCGCGGCTCCTTCTTGTGAACACTTTGAAGCCACCCGGAACATCGGAGCCCTGCTGACGCTGTCGCGGCCCAACCTCGCTGAAACCTCCCTCGGAGCCCTGCTGACGACGTCGCGGCTCGAGCTGAGCAGAAACCATCTTGAGAGCAATGCTGATTTGATCGCGGCTCTCCACGAACTGATCGCCAGAGCCCTGCTGACACCGTCGCAGCTCGATCCCTCCGAGATCCGGAGGCCCTCCAGCTTGAGGATAAGAACTGGGCCCCAGGTACCCTCGTACCGCACCCCTGCTAAAGACTGTCCCGCTACCCCTACCCTTCCAAAGAGACACTGAGACTTTTGGTGGATCCCTCGATCCCCTCGTGTAAATATTGACCTCGTAACCTTTTTATTGCTGATAAAGAATTGCTTGTCTTGAGACAACCTCCTTGAGTCCTGTGTGGTGGTGTTACTGTGCTAGTACGTGATAGGAGAAGGATCTCTCAGGAGACTTCTCGGCAGCGCTCGGCTACTTCGTACAGTGTGAGGGCCCCCCCTTGGTGGTCTCGCCGACTCCTCGGAGTCCGCCTTCCAACAGTATTTAAAAACTTCAAGAAGATTGAAACGTTTTTAAAAAGCAGAACTAGCGAAAGCAACATGTTATAATTTGGTTTGGAAGATTATATAACCTCCCCAACCAAAAACTGATTGTATTCAAAGAACCTCCTGGCCCCTTAAAACTCATACATTCCCTGTTCCTAAAATTATCCCCCTGGCACCCCAAAACCCATACCCGCCCTGAACCGTAAAATGTACCCCCTTGCACCCCAAAACCCATACCCACCCTGAAACCTAAAATTACCCACCTGGTACTGCAAAACCCATACCCATCATGAACCCTAAAATTACCCCTGCCCCCCCCAAAACTCATACCCGCCCTGAACCCTAGAATTACCCCGCTGGGCCCTTAAAATCCATTTGCACCCTGAACCCTAAAATTACCCCCCTGGTACCCCAAAACCCATACCCACCATGAACCCTAAAATTATCCCCCTGGCACCCCAAAACCCATACCCACACTGAACCCTAAAATTACCCCCTGGCACACCAACACCCATACCCGCCTGGAACCCTAAAATTACCCCCTGGCACTCCAAAAACCATACCCACCCAGAACCCTAAAATTACCCCCTGGTACCTCAAAACCCATACCCACCATGAACCCTAAAATTATCCCCATGGCACCCCAAAACCCATACCCACCCTGAACCCTAAAATTACCCCTGCCCCCACAAAACTCATACCCATCCTGAATCCTAAAATTACCCCCCCTGGCCCCTTAAAACCCATACCCCCCGGACCCTAAAATTACCCCCTGGTACCCCAAAACCCATACTCACCCTAAACCCTAAAATTACACCCTGGCACCCCAAAACCCATACCCACACTGAACCCTAAAATTATCCCCTGGCACACTAACACCGATACCCGCCTGGAACCCTAAAATTACCCCCTGGCACCCCAAAACCCAGAACCCTAAAATTACCCCCTGGCACCCCAAAACCCATACCCACACTGAACCCTAAAATTACCCCCTGGCACACTAACACCCATACCCGCCTGGAACCCTAAAATTACCCCCTGTCACCCCAAAAGCTGAACACTACAAGTTTGCATATTCGGAGGGGACTGTCCTTCTTGACGTTTCCATGCATGTAAGTTTAGAACACCGTTCACTTAGAGTAACGTAGATATGCAGCCAGTAGGTAATGCTGATGCTGTAGAATGCATTAAAGCAGGGGTCTTCAAACTGTGGGGCGCGACCCGCAGGGGGGCCGTGGTGTGATGCATACGGAGTCGCGCCTTCCCAGTCACACTTCTGCCCAGGCCCAAGGGCTTCAGCCCCCCCCCTCCGTCTTCCCCCATCCTGTGTCTCAGCCCGGGCTGCTGCAGTGAAACTCGAGCTGCTGGGGGCTCAGCTGGGCAGTGTCTGGAGTCTTATCTCCAGCACTCCCTTGTTTTTCACAGGTCTTTAAAGACCATTTGCATATTTACATGCCTTTGCAAACTAGTTACAGAGGCTTAGGTTTTATCCCTGGTTCCAGTACCCCCTGGGTCCCCACTCAGCCTATTCCTTACATTTGTCTTTTACATTTATTGCTGTAGTGTGAGAATGCATTTCATGGAAAGGAATATAAAGTAGGCTTGCCAAAAGAAAAATGCCTGCCGTGTTTTGTTTAAAGAGCCTGCAAAGATCTCCTCTTGGCACTAAATAGACTTAGAAATAAAAAAGTATGTATGCATTCGTTATATGACTTTTCTGTCTTTGTTCTCTTTAATTATCAGTCATGGATCATTCAGGCAGCCCTTGAACACAATTAAAAGGGCTTTCTATTTATATTTGCTGTTCGAAATATGCACAGATAAGTACTGAAAATACAGCTTTAGGTGACTGCTTTTTTTTCTACCGACTGGGCCATCAAAATAATTTGCTGGCAACCCTAACCATAGGGCTGAAAGTTTGTTGCAGGATCAGCACATTATTTATTTCCTTCACCTTCGATCCCCGATTAATGCCGCAATAGTTTAACTTAGATCTTAAACTCTACCCCGCCGTCAATAACATGCTGAGTTACTTCCAGTGTCTGGGAATGCACCCTGCATTCAGACAACTCACTCATCATTCTCGCCCTTCATTTTCACGCTCACCCTGCACGCACAGCGATCACAATGCACTCACACTGATTACCATGCACTCACACCATTCACCTGCTCAGCCTGCACTCACAGTGATCACTCTGCACTCACAATGCACTTGTGCTGCTCACCCTATACCTCACCCTGCAGTCACATGAGTACACTACTCATCCTGCACTCATGTGAAACTTCACTCACATGTCCCCCTCACTACTCAATATGCAACTCACTCAAACAAGCCCATCAGTAATCATACATTCATTCATCCCATTCTGAACTTGCATCCGCACCCAAATTCATACGCCACCTCACTCACCCTGCAGTCACTCCTCTTGCCCTACTCTCACACTGTTGCATCGCTCACCGTGCACTCACATGGGCACTCTTGTCACCCACACAGTGCAGAGGGTTAATGTGCCTGCTTCAAAGAATATGTACCATGCAGATCACAGAAATGAGTGTGAGTAAACTATGAGTAGTGCTATAAAAAATGAAATGTTTGTCAGAAAGGTGCTATAGAGAGATGTGGTGCATTGTTGGTGAGTGGCAGTGAAGGAATTCATGAAGAAGGAAACGGGGGTGGGGCATCAAAAAAGACTGTTGCACCGGGTGCGACCAGTGTTAGGACCAGCCCTGACTGGGAGTGTTAGCCCCCCCCCCCCCTCTGAAGTTCTGGTCTAGTGGCGCCCCAGCTTCTGCCTATTATTATTTACATTTGCAGTGCACTACTGTTACCAAAAGATGTCCTGGGGCTAATAACCATCGACTGCCTGAAGGCAAATGAGAAACACACAGAAGGAGAACCAGCCAAATGGGGTGACCTACAGAGCATAGAGAAAGGTTTTATATCTTCCTAATGGATAATAGATTCTTGGTGGAGCGAAGCAAGGAGGGTGCACATTCCATAACTGCACGGCATGCATAAAAACAGCGAGACCGACAACTCATGCCTTCTTGAATTAGGGAACAATAAGCAGAGTGGCACAGGCTGAGAGGAGCATACGGGCCCCACCCGTATGCTTGGTGAGGAGAGATGAGAGGATGAGAGAGGACAGCAAGGGAGTGAGAGAATTTGATTGAAGAGGTCAGGGATGAGGAGAAATGTGAATTGCCGAAGAGAAGTGTGGACACACAAGAAGTGAGTGTGATCCAAAGGTGGGGGCTTCTGTTAGAACAAAGGGGAGATGTGAAAGAGGAAGGGGGGGACTGGAGAGGTGTAAGATACAAAAAGACAAAAATGTGAATGGAGAGACGAGGTGAATGAGAAGTGCTGAGGGGTACGGGAAGTGACAGGGCCAGAGAGACTGTGAGATAAATGTGAGAGACTGTTAGAGATGAGGGCAGTGAAAAGACAGAATGGCAAGAGGCGATTAAAGGTGAAGTGAGAGGTTGAATGGGGAGAATTCAGAAGTTGTAAAAAGGGGTGAAAGAAAATGGCCTGCAAAGTGAGAGAGGGATCCGGGGTTAGGAGAGGGGAGAGGGATGGAAGGGAGGGGGTGAGAGGAAAGCTGCATGGGTAAACTGCTTAACTCTGCACAAAACTGCCAGGGTTTTAAGGGACCCCTGCTTCTCCCGGCCAGGGCCAGGTGAGCTTCTAATGTGGCAGCACGTATTGCTGCAGAGTGGAAGGCCCTTCACAAAGGTTGACTTGAAATCTTTCTGATGATAATTGCTGTATTTTGGCTATAAATGGGTACTGATGGGGTGAAATCTTTCCTCTGTGTTACTGTGTGTAAAAAATGTCAAAATAATGAAGCAATGCTATCCCAAAATACGCAGCATCACATAACCTCATTTACATTTTCATCCCACACAATTTAGTCAACAGGTTTAGACATTTTTGTCAGGAGGGGTCCTTACGCCTCAAAATGTTGACAGGGGGGTCTCGGCATCCAAAAGTTTGAAGACCTCTGCATTAAAGTTACTGGAGCTTACTTAAAAACTGCTGTCTGCTCTTCTGATACTATTCGGTGGAGTCGGGCTGATCAGCAGCACTGTCGTCCCGGCATCCAGCCCCTCTGAAGATAGATGAGGGTCAAATGTCTCCTGGTCTCTCCTTGTCTGGGCCTCCTCTACTTCTTCGTCGGTGCCCTTAGATGCAAAAAGAGACCGATCCATGGCCCTGTTCACCGTTCATCTGGTGAGCAGTGCCGTGGAGGTGTATTCCATACAAGTGCACAGACAGCAGGGGAAAGGGATGGCAGTGCAGGGGACGCTTCTCCATTGTAAAGTAATTCCTGCAGGCGTCATAGCCCAGGGTTTGCTGTCTGTGCACTTGTATGGAATACGCATCTATACAAGTGCACAGACAGCAAACCCTGGGCTATGACGCCAGCAGAAATTCCTATACAAAAGAAAAGCGTCACCTGCACTGGCCATCCCTTTCACCCTGCCGTGCACATCTTCCCACTCCCACCCCATGCTCACATTCACAACACATCAAGTGCTTAGGTGAAATCCCTGCCTTCAGGCAAGAATATCACTTCGGTGGCACCAGTCTAAAAGAAAACAAAGGGCGGGGGCAGGGAGGGTCGCTGAAACCGTTCAGAGGCGGGCTGGCTCGGGCTGGTTCTGGGCCACTCAGAAGGGGTCATAAAAATCACATTCTCGGATGCTTAGCATTCAACCATGGCTCCTTCTTAGCACCTGGTGGAGGCTCAGATCAAAGTAGGCGCTTTACAAGCGTAATATGCTACACGGAAAAAATACAGAAACACAACATCCGGGAAATCGTTCACACTCCAAGGGAATAAAATATTAAGTAAAACGTCAAACACAAACAGGAACTAAATCGCTGACACGGATTGCCTTTTTACATTAATTGTTTAGAAATCGATCAGTGTTTATGTCAGAATAAAGGGCATGATGTTAGAGCCTGATAAGGACCCGTTGCAACGTCCTCTGCGACCCGGGGGGACCCAGCCCATTTAAAGCCCTGGCTGAGGGGTCACTTCAATGTGAGATGAAGATCGGCAACAGAAGGGACCCCCACATGCAGTGAGAAATCCCTGTTTTGGAATGGGGGGCTGAGCAGGACGTTTGTGGCGGGGTAGAAGGCTCATGGTTCCCGCGCAGCTTGTAGCGTGTCTTTTCCCTGCTAGTGGAGGTGCGTGCTTCAGTCATGCTTCTGGGCTTCAGTCCTGTCCAGATCTGCACATCCGAGCGTTTCACATTGTAAGTACCATGGATGCGTTGGTGAATGCTTTGCAGACACGTTCGGGTAAACTCTGTATGTTCCACGGAGCTGCACTGAATAGGTGAGTGCCAGCTGATCATGCGTTATGTAGTCAGTGTTGTGCAAACTTGCTGCTGCTGGCCACTCTCACAGTGACTTCCCTTCAGTGAGAAGGTAGGAAATTGTGCTGTGTGCATCGTAATTCCTACAGCGCTGCAGCTTCTGAGCTCTTCTGGCCACTGCCGTGCTTCCTCCAAGGCAGCTTTACTTTCACAGATAGCATCAGGGAAGTCTGTAGGCGAGAGGGCAGGGGTGTCCAATCTCCTCTTTTGAAGGGTCCTGTGTTTGTTTAAAATTTTAAAAGTGATGTTTTGTGTTAGACCTGTCAGCCCTAGGGTGGTCTCCCCATCTATTTTTGATCGTGCCTCATTTTTTCCACCCTCATTTTTATGTTGGACTAGGTCTCCGGGCGCCTTTTCATTGCCAATCAGTGTTAAGGTGCAGGTGCTCCCTTCTCCCAAGATGGCTGCCACAGACCCCTGCTACTGCGGAGTGGTCTTTATTAGTAGCACCCTAGCTGCCAGGAGCTGGCTGGAACCCCACAACAATGTTGCGACACCAGCCCGCCTTTTTTGTCCCATAGGTAGAATGGGGAAGCTCCTGGAATGTGCTGGAACCTTCTAGAAGGGAGGTGGGGTTTTACTTTTGCCGCCTTGGCTGGAGGTCACCTGACCTAGGGCTACTTAAGTGAGGGAGGGAACTTTTTCTAGTTAGTTGGCCAGTTGGGGTAAAGCAGAGCTGGAGAATCCATGCAGGAGTTTTAGGCAGTAGGGCCTAGCAAGGGACTTATGCTTCTGAGAGTGACTGGGCTTAGGTGCTGCCTCTTAAGTGAGTGAGGGATCCTGTGAAACCCACTGATCTTGCCAAGCAGTAGGAGGACCCAGGGAACCTCTGCCCAGCCTGACTAGGAAGGACCTAGTCGCCAACTCATTCCCTGCCCCCCAGGAACAGAACCCTAAGGGCGCCAGTATCACCTGCGCCGCAAGAACTGAATACCGAAATTGCATGACAACAACTGAAACCTGAAACTTCATGACACCAAGCTGAATACTGAAACTTCCTGCGAAGATTGATTGCCTGACTGCTGGGGATCAACCAGGTACTAGCGCTGTGTTTCCCGCGCTTCCAAACCTGGCCTGGGATCCCCTGCATTGATCTACCGTCGAGCGCGGAGCTGGCCGAGCTCCCGCTTAATTTGTGATCCCCCCTGGTGCTAGGACCAGCAGCGCGATCACCGCCGCGGCCCGTAGGCCTCAGGGACGTGTCAGTGCCGAGTTGGGGCCCGCGGAGAAGCCAGGGGCCCCGTCGCTGCCGTCGCAGCGTGAGGAGGAAGAGCGAGTGTCCGTGACGTGTCCCGCGCCGTTGCGCGCATCTAACGAAGGGCCCGGAGCGGAGCCGAGCGACGAGACAGAGGTAACCCCCGGGGGCTGGGAGGTAGCGCGGCCGTGTGAAGGCCTGGGACTCGCCCCCCCCCCCTGCTCCCCGGGAGACTTGGGAAGGCCCCGGTGCGCCCCCTGCCGAGTGGGAGCGACACCGCATGCAGAGACTGTGACTTTCCCCCCTCCGCGGGATTTCCCTCCGTCCCTCCGAACTTTGACTGTGAAGTCCCCCTCCGTGGGAGTACCCGTGCCTGGGGACTGCCGGTCAAGTTGTGTTCACGAGTGCTCAGTGCTCCGAGTGTGTTCACCTGTGCTCAATGCGTTCTATGTCGAAGTAGCGCTTATGCTCAAGTTGTGTTCACGAGTGCTCATGCTCCGAGTGTGTTCACCTGTGCTCAATGCGTTCTATGTCGAAGTAGCGCTTATGCTCAAGTTGTGTTCACGAGTGCTCCGAGTGTGTTCACCGGTGCTCCATGCGTGCTATGTCTAAGTAGCGCTGATCCTCAGTTTGTGTTACCAAGTGCTCAATGCGTGCTATGACCAAGTAGCGCTCACCCTCAGTTGTGTTCACAAGTGTTCAATGCGTGCTATGTCCCAGTAGCGCTGACCCTCAGTTGTGGCCCCGAGTGCGCCAGGCGCCCGATGCACGAGTAGCGCTCCATTTCCAAGTTGAGATCTTACGTGCAGATGCGCTCCGTGTATGAGCGGTGCTTTATCTTCAAAAGGGTGTTCATAAGTGCAATACGCTCTGAGTACCAGTAACGCTTTATCCTCCGGGTAGGCTTG
This sequence comes from Triturus cristatus, assembly GCF_964204655.1. Lineage (NCBI taxonomy): Eukaryota > Metazoa > Chordata > Amphibia > Caudata > Salamandridae > Triturus > Triturus cristatus. Next base: position 1,695,636,486 of record NC_140591.1, read on the forward strand.
GAAGTGCTCAAAGTGTTAGGCAGATGGGTAGCGCGTTCCCCTTACGTTATGCCCAGGAGTGCCTAGTCCTTGATGTTACCGAGCAGCGCTTCAGCCGCAAGTGATGCTCAGGGGTGCCTAAGGTTCAAGTATACGAGAAGAGCTGTATTGCCACGTTATGCTCATGTGCATTTGTTTCTTTGTAGACACCAGTAGCGCCGTGTATGCAGGCCCCGGCCCGTAGCACTGGTGAAGTTCATGCTGCAGGGATTGCTGAGGTACTCGTAATTAGGCCTGGGCGAAAATTTCGTTCCGTTCGCGGAAATTGCGATAATTTGACATTTTCGCGTTCCGCGGAGAGCGCGAAAATGTCAAAATTTCCACTTTCCGCAGCTTGGCGATAATTTGTTTCTTGCTCGCGCTGTAAAATAATACACTCTCTCACGCGCGCGATCGCCTTACCTGAATCCCTGCGTTCACCGACAAGTTTTCTTGATCCGGTCGCGTTCTCCATGAGATGTTGTATTGTTTTTAGCCATTTGCGCTGTCTCGCGCCCGCAGTGACGTCATGCGTCGCGCGATCACGTCTTTCTTCTCGCAATCATGCACCGCGAGACAACTCAAAACAAGATGGCCGCACCCGCAAGCAACCACATGGGTAAGTTGGCGACCCGCAACCATGCAGAAAATCTCGCGAACATGCGGGAAAAAAACTTCCGCATCTTCGCGATATTTCCGCTTGTTTGTGATAATTTTAAACATTTTCGTGATAATTTGCGAAAGTTAATTTTGCAAATTCCGCCCACCCCTACCCGTAATGAGATGCGGTAATGCAAATGTTAATGTGTACAAGTTAAGATACATAGCCATCTAAGAAACTGTGTGTGCTCCTTTGATTAGATAAATCTGATTAAGTTGCATTCACCTTACTGTGTGGCGTCCCTTATTGTGTGCGTTTACTGCTTCAGAGGATGCGTGTGTTGTATGGTCGCTTAACACATAGGCCTTTGGGTGCCCAGCCGCTCGTGTCACGTTACCCCCTTAGGGCCTGGAGACCCCTGGTCTTACATTTTGTTTTTCTGTAACGTTACTGTTTTTCTGAAGTGTACAAGCCACAGAGTTTTCTTTCTCACGATTTCCTCTATAGTCAGTTCGGCTTCTTTGAGAAACGAGGCTGTTGCTGATCATAAAAAAAGTTGCAATGACCGCAGAAAGCGCCTCTCTCTCTCTATCAAAACGCGGTGTCGCTTAAATATAATAAAGTGAAAACGTTACAGCCGCAGCAATACGAAAACACGTCATACAGTGAAAAAACCAAAACACAAGACTTCTGGCACGAGTTGTCTGGGCATCCCTTCACTCCAGACTCCTCCTGTCCTCCTTATCTGCTCACAAACCTTGATAGCGCTGTCATATTTCTTAGAAGAGCTAGGGAGGAGATGTGGCGTAAAGGTCAGAACTGCCAACTTTGGAATCGGGGAACCAGCTTGGCTGCGAGTTCTGGCGTCAGCTCAACATCCGGTGATTCTGGGCCTTGGCACACATTGGCCTGCTTTGTAAGGCTCAGCGAGATCACTTGGTGCGCAGGTCTTCATGGTTTAATCATTTTCCTTCTCTTACTTCCTTAGCCCTAGAAATATGTGGCAGGTATTCAAGGTAATCAATACTAGTGGCAGTTGCTGTGCCCGTGAGCAGTTTAGCATAATTATGTGGAGCATGCCTCCTTTTATTCCACCACTGAAGTTTAGTAAAAAAAAGGAAATTGGTTATGCTTCACAGATCATGCATAGGTATGCCCATAAATTATGCATTTGTATTGTAAAGCACTAGCCCTCTAGTTGTCCCATGACAGATGTGAGTCCTGTTTGTATCCGGTGATTGTAGTTTTGCTTTTCCTATTGTAGATGCACAACTACAAGTCCCATAATGCAACACTTAATGATTAGCTAGACTCACCAAACAATGCAAGGTCAATCTAAAGGTGTAATGAATGATTTTATTGTTCTCTTAAGTGGCCCAGGATCCTTCTTCAATGCATCCATTGGGTATATTTCTCTTTTCATATTGGTAGCTCTCCCAAAACATAAATATACAGACCTATTTGTTATTGGAGTCTTTGGTGGTTCCCAAATAGGGTTTCCAACTGAAGTACTATGATTCGGCCAGGGACCTCCAAGCATGCAGGGCCGAGGGGTCTCTGGGGTTTGGGGGATGGGTGGTAAAATGCACAAGTTTTAATTAGGCAAACGGTGGCGCTAGGTGACCTTATGGGAATTATTGCGAACAGATGAATTGTGACCAGGTCAAAGGCAACAGTGTAGGCAGTGTGTGCCGCTGGTATGCCGCTGGGGATGGGCAGTGTGTGCCGCTGGGGATGGGCAGTGTGTGCCGCTGGGTATGGGCAGTGTGTGCCGCTGGGGATGGGCAGTGTGTGCCGCTGGGGATGGGCAGTTTGTGCCGCTGGGGATGGGCAGTGTGTGCCGCTGGGGATGGGCAGTTTGTGCCGCTGGGGATGGGCAGTGTGTGCCGCTGGGGATGGGCAGTGTGTGCCGCTGGGGATGGGCAGTGTGTGCCGCTGGGGATGGGCAGTTTGTGCCGCTGGGGATGGGCAGTGTGTGCCGCTGGGGATGGGCAGTGTGTGCCGCTGGGGATGGGCAGTGTGTGCCTCTGGGGATGGGCAGTTTGTGCCACTGGGGATGGGCAGTGTGTGCCGCTGGGGATGGGCAGTGTGTGCCGCTGGGGATGGGCAGTTTGTGCCGCTGGGGATGGGCAGTGTGTGCCGCTGGGGATGGGCAGTTTGTGCTGCTGGGGATGGGCAATGTGTGCCGCTGGGGATGGGCAGTGTGTGCCGCTGGGGATGGGCAGTGTGTGCCGCTGGGGATGGGCAGTGTGTGCCGCTGGGGATGGGCAGTGTGTGCCGCTGGGGATTGCCATTGCTTTTAGGGCCATTACACTAGTTAATTTAATTGATTATATTACTTGGAAGAAATACTGACGGAGAGGCTGAATGACCTGGCCCCAGTCCCGCCCCCCCCGCCCGACATCTAAGCGGGTCTCGGCCCCTTGGTTTACCCCTGCTCTGTGGGCTACGCGGCAGCAGTGCAAGGTAGCCGAAAGGGCCTGGCGGGCACATTATGACAGCAAGGACAGGTCTGCCTACAAGGCTGTGGTTAAAGCTTACCACCGAGACATCCGCCTCGAAAAGAAAGCCTATCTTGCGGGGAGAATCGAAGCAGCTTCGAACTCCAGTAAGGAGATCTTTACCATCGTTCGAGAATTCATCTCCCCTCGGACTACTGCTTTGGAAGAGGGGCCCGTAGAATCTTGGGCGGCGGATCTTGCGTGTTTTTTTACAGGCAAGATCAAACTCATCCAGGACTCCTTTCTATCGAGTGAACCGGTTACATTGCCGATGCCCGAGGCGGGCTCGCCTCCCCCAGTTGCGCAGGGCGCCTTATTGGCTGAGTTTCCATCTCTGCCAGCCTCAGCTTCTCTAGCGCTGATGGGCAATTTAAAATCTGGGTCTCCGCTTGACCCCTGCCCTGCTAAGCTCCTGGGTAAACTGGCGGAGGTGGTTAATCCGCTGGCGCACCCTCTTCTCAACCTTTCGTTGAGTCTGGGAGAGGTGCCGCCAGTATGGAAGCAGGCAATGGTCATCCCGTTGCTTAAAAAGCCGGGACTTGACCCGAAAGCCCCAGCCAATTACAGGCCAATTTCGTTGCTGCCGGCTCTTGTAAAAATTCTGGAGAAGCACGTTCAGTCGGTGCTCTCCAGTTTTCTGGAGTCCCATGAGATCTTACATGACTCCCAGTCGGGCTTCCGTTCACATCGCAGCACCGAGACCGCGCTCCTTGAGGTTTCTGAAACCATTAAAGGGGTGTTGGATACCGGGGGCAAAGTCATGCTGGTGTTGTTGAACTTGTCGGCGGCTTTCGAGACCGTCCCCCATGAGGGCCTGCTCGCAAGACTCTTTGAGATTGGTCTGCGGGGGACGGTGCTCAAATGGTTTTCTTCCTTTTTGGCCGGCCGCCGGCAAACGATCTGGACATCATCTGACACCGCCGTAATGCCGCCTCTGGGAGTCGGGGTCCCTCAGGGCTCTATATTGAGCCCGACCCTTTTTAACATCTTTATGACCCCTTTGGCGGCGGTGGCGGAGTCATTTGGTGCCCGGATCGTGTCGTATGCCGACGACACCCAGCTTCTCTTCTCTTGCGAGAGAGGGGCTGACTTTGACGGGGAGAGTATCCAGAATTGCCTTGGGGCTGTGTTCGCATGGTTCCAACTGAACAGCCTCAAGTGCAATTCCGACAAATCGGAGGTACTCTTCTTTGGGTGCGATACGGAGCCTAGCTGGCAGGCCTGGTGGCCCATCGACATGTTCCCTCCGTCCGGCTCTTCTCCCATGGCTAAAAACTTGGGGGTTAAGATGGACAAGGGGCTGACGATGAAAGCCCAGATCTTGGGGGTAACCGGCACTTGCTTCGGCCTGTTAAAAATGCTGCGGAGGTTCTTGCCTCTCTTGTCCGAGGAGCACAGGAGGCTGACGGTGCAGGCTCTGATAGGCTCCAGGTTGGATTATGCCAACATTCTTTACCTGGGCCTGCCAGAGTATCTGCTACAAAGGCTTCAAGTTGCACAGAACGCGGCGGCCAGGGCCATCTTTGGCCTAAGTAGACGGGCCAGCGCCTCTGAGTTGTTGGTGACGTTACACTGGCTACCCATCCGCAAACGGATTGCCTTTAAGGCTCTGACCTTGGCCTACAAAGCGCTCCATGCTGTGGGAGCTAAACATCTCCAAAAGAGACTGACCTTTTACCATCCGACTCGCTCGTTGAGGTCAGAATCTCTACTTTTGGCGGCTGTTCCGCGTGTGAAGAGGGCTCGCCTTGGGGGCCGCTCTTTCAGTCTGTTGGCCCCACAGATGTGGAATGCACTACCGCTCCCTTTGCGGGGGGCGTCTACTCTCCTTGATTTTAGAAGAGGTCTCAAAACCTGGCTGTTTTCCCAATAGGTCTGCCAGTAGTTTTGTTTTCTTTTTGTTTATCTTTTAACCTCTTTTAGCTGTGTTGTGTTATTCTGAAATCTGTTTCCCTTACCTAAAAGCGCCGGGACACTCTTTTTGAGTAACCGTTGCGCTATACAAAAGAATAAATAACATAACATAACATAACATAACTGCTGTTGTTGAATGACATTTCTCTGCTTGGATTGGGGACTATGCTTGTGATAAAGTGTCACATACAAGAACTGAAAATGTCACACAGTTTTGTGATGAAAACATGGAAATGTGACCCCTAGGCAGACAGGAATGACTACATTTGCCATCTTTATTCGAAAAACACTAGCCATTTGTTCATATTATGAGACTATGGAAGGGTCTGTATCTGGTACTTGAATATTAGCAGGTGTAAAATCCACTGTTCTCTAACTTGGCAATTTTGATTATCTTTGCTTCAACAATTATTTAAGAGTAACTTAGAAGACTATAAAGTAACTTAAAAGTGATTTTTCTTCCTGTACGTGATGTTTTACATTTATATTTTCAAAGGGAAAAACATTCTAGCTTTTAGCCTTTCACTGATATTCCCAATTTTCATTTCAGTTATGCCAGTAAAATCCTAGCAGGTGTCTTGCTGCCTTTTACTTCCCCTCCTTGTATCTCAACGCTTATCTTTAGAGAGTGCCCAAAACCTTCTGCCATCTGCGCTCCCCGAGGATAGTAGCAGATAATGGATCGACTTTACTGACTTCCTGAACGCAGTCTGGGCGCGATAAAGAACTTGCCAGTGGGCTTGGACAGTAGCCTCATTGTCCGGTGAAAAGTAAGATGTGGGAAGGAAAGAGCTGAGGAGAGGGAAAGATGCTCTTTATAGGGGCCCCTTGTCAAGTAAGTACTCAGTCTTGGGATTTATGCTGCTTCCTGGTATTTCAAGGTTTGCATAATGAATGGGGATGACTATAACTACAAGTGCAACAGTGAACTTGAACCGGAGCATCCGCTGACACAGGCACGCGCACAGTTGCAGAATCTGAGCTACCACTTCTGTATAGAGATACCTCAAATACATGCTGTCAAATCGCATCCATTAAATCTGTCACTAAAGCAAACATTAAGTTCACCACCTTAGTTATTTGCCACACTTGATTTCTTAAACTGCAACTGCCCTTTAACACATTAAAAAAATTAACAAATCCTGTCCGCCTTGGCTCCCTGGACCTTCTAGCAATGTGATGGGTGATTTGTACTTCAAAATACAAAAAATTCCAAGAATTAATTAGGAAATTTTATCGAGGATGCCCCGAACACACTCACAAACAAGTGTATTCACATATTTCTTTTTTGAAAAATTCTGTATTTTGTAGTCCTTTAAAAAAAAATGTTCTTGAGGAGGCATGCACTCATAACTCCAAAGTTGTATACAATGAAGTCAGTCTTTTTGTGTTTATTGTATTATATTCCTCTCTCTTGCTAAACGACCTCACGTCTCACAACCCGACCATCAGTGCGACCCTTCATCATCCCCCAGATTGTACTTTTTTACCCCAAGCAAATGTTTGTGAGTGCCCGTGCTTTAATGCATGTCGCACAGCAGCCTGTGCTGCTGTACAACATGTTTAAACAAGCATTTGCAATGCAATAGGTCTCACATTATAAAAGTTTGAGCAGTTGGCATTGCTAATAATAATGCAACACTAACTATTGGCTTTGTAAATGATAATGGCATTTATTTATGTGTTTGCTTTATAAACTAGATTAAAAAAGGCATTGTCATGAACAATGCCAATAGCTTAAACTTTTGAAAAAGCGAGACCTATTGCATTGCAAATGCTTGTTCTTATTATCACTGGCCTTTCGTTGACCACTGCATAACATATTAGTTCCTAACCTAGGCGTGTGCTCATACTGGCATCTAGTGGCTATATTAAGAACTGCAGTTAAACGATCAGCTAAAGCTTTACTGCTGAACAAACAAGAGCTAATAAATCAAGCGCTCGGTGTGAGCGTGTGAAAGCTCCTATCACTACAAAGGAGACGCCATGCGCGTGCACTTCGCCTGTCCAGGCGCGCATATGGTTTGTCTCCCTTCGCGAACGAAAGCGACAACAATAGAGTCTCACCAAGGTGAAGCAGCTGCGAGACCTAAATAGTAGGGGAACGGGATCTTTGAAATTAAAGAAGTAGGGGCACGCCGTGCCCTGCCGATCCTGCCCACTTCGACCACTAAACAAAACAAAATGTGGGATCCAATTGCGAGCCTTGCTTAACACGCACACAGGAACTGGAGGCCATTAACAGGCTATTGTTTTTTGAAGGAGATGGGCACTCAGAGTTAAGAAAATTTTAGACGGATCAATGGGGGCCATAGACATTCTTCTATAGATGTGTTCAGTGCTTTAAATGGGCCGGTACTCACAGGGACTGAGTACCGGCACCTCTTGTTTTTACCAAGCTGAGTACCGGCACTTCTCCAGTGCCAAGGAGAGTACCGGTACTCGGATTCATAAGGTGGTCACTGGGACGATGCCTGAGGACTAACTGTGGCCCGTTTATTTGGCAGCATATTGGCCGTTTTGGCCTCTGTCTGTCTCATTCAGCTTAACCTTTTCAACCATTTGCAAACCTATCCGACGTCTATTCTTCCATCCATCATTTCACTCATCCATCCCTCCATCCACCCTTTCTCCCAATCCATCCATCATCCATCCCCCCTTTCACCCAATCCATCCTTTCACTCATCTATCCACTCTTCCACCAATCCATCCATTCACTCATCCATCCAACCATTTACCTTTCCCCAAACTATCCTTTCACTCATCCATCCACTCTTTCACCCATCCATCCACTCCTCCATCCAACCACTTACCCTTTCACCCATCCAGCCACCCTTTCACTTATCCATCCATCAACCATCCACCCTTTCACCCAATCCATCCTTTCACTCATCCATCATCCATCCACCCTTTCACCCAATCCATCCTTTCACTCATCCATCCACCCTTTCACCCAATCCATCTTTTCACTCATCCATCATCCATCCACCCTTTCACCCAATCCATCCTTTCACTCATCCACCCACTCTTCCACTCATGAATTCCATTCACACATCCATCCAACCATTTACCTTTTCACCCAAGCCAGCCTTTCACGTATCCATCCACTCTTCCACCCATCCATCCATTCAGTCATACATACATCCATTCATTCACCCTTTCACTTATTAATTCATCAACCCATCCATCATTTCTCTCATCCATCCACCCATTCACTCGCCCATCATCCACCCTTTCACTCATCAATCCCTCCTTTTACTGATCCATCTTTCATAATTGGTGGTGTGAAGGGTGGGAACCCCCAGGACAGCGCACACATGCGCACACTACTGTTCTTTCACATCCTCTACTGCTCACCTTAACTGGCAGATCAAATCTTCTCGACTGCTGCCTGCAGTCAGTCTGGTATTGTTGGACCCGGCCTCGTGGCGTGGTCCTTAACCCCCTGGATTGTGCCCATTCCCCGCCCCGGCCTTCACGGGCCACCCGTCAGAACTGCACCAAGGCCCTTCACCCGGAGCTGCACGTGGTCGCATACTCCTCGTGGCTCCGCCATCTTGTTGGCATCCACGTCACACCGTGCACCAGCCGGCGCGACCCCGCTCAACCCGGCCTCGACCCCAGCGAAGCCCCGACATCGAGGCACCACGAACTAGCCAGGGGGGTGCCGCAGGAACCATTCATCGCCCCCGGCGGAGGACAGTATCGATGGGACCCCCAACTGTCCTCCCCTCTCGAGGTGTGATCGCCCTACAACTCCCATGAGCCTGGCGCCTCTCCTGCTGGGCGTCTGGCCACCTCCATCCGGCCACTCCGCCCCCTCGGGCGCATAGGTCCGGACATCAAAGGGCTCCAGACCTATATCTGGGGCGACCCCACCACAGCTCGGGAGTTGTATCCCGGAGTCGAGAGCCCTGCTGATTGAATCGCGGCTGACCCTATGGAGAAGAACTCTTGTCGGAACCATCACGAGCCCTGCTGACTGCGTCGCGGCTCCTTCTTGTGAACCCTTTCTGAACCACCTGGAACATCGGAGCCCTGCTGACGCTGTCGCGGCCCAACCTCGCTGAAACCTTCCTCGGAGCCCTGCTGACGACGTCGCGGCTCGAGCTGAGCAGAAACCATCTTGAGAGCCCTGCTGATTGAATCGCGGCTCTCCACGAACTGTACGCCAGAGCCCTGCTGAAGCCGTCGCGGCTCGACCCCTCCGAGATCCGGAGGTCCTCCAGCTTGAGGATAAGAACTGGGCCCCAGGTACCCTCGTACCGCATTCCTGCCAAAGACTGTCCCGCTACCCCGACCCTTCCAAAGAGACACTGAGACTTTTGGTGGATCCCTCGATCCCTTCGTGTAAATATTGACCTCGTAACCTTTTTTATTGCTGATAAAGAATTGCTTGTCACAAGACAACCTCCTTGAGTCCTGTGTGGTGGTGTTACTGTGCTAGTACGTGATAGGAGAAGGATCTCTCAGGAGACTTCTCGGCAGCGCTCGGCTACTTCGTGCAGTGAGAGGGCCCCCCCTTGGTGGTCTCACCGACTCCTCGGGGTCCGCCTTCCAACATTTGGTGGCCAGCGACGGGATCCGAGCCGAACGCAATACGTACCAGCCAGTACCCACTAGCTACCCATCCAAACGAACAGCATCATGAGCAGCCAGGAAAACAACGCGACAATGGAGTTCCAGCCCGAACGGCTGGAAGAATATACGCACAAAGAATTAAAACAGTTCTGCAAAGACAAAGGCATTGCAACCACCAGCCTAGGTACCAAAGAGGAGATGCAGAAAGCTCTGAGGGCATGGTTGGAGGCCGGGGCAGGCCCCTCCCAGGAAGAAGGGCCCTTGCCCCTGACTGAGACCACAGCAACCGCACTGACTCCGGCAACCGGAGGAAGAAAGAGCCTAGAAACCGGCCTCTCCGAAGAAGAAATACGAGAGCGGGAAAAGGTCCGGAGCCACGAGCTAGAGCTCGCCCGACTGCGGCTGGACGGCGAACTCCAGCTGGCAGAAAAGAAACTGGCCCTAGAGCAGCTACGCCTTCAAGAAGAGATAGAGGAGAAGAGACGACACCGGGAGTTGCAGGAAAAGAAACTAACTCTTGAGCACGAGCGCAGTCTCAAGGAGCTCGAGATCAAGGCCAAGAACGGAGGGACCGACACCCCCGGTACTAGAGACACTCTACCGCCTTCCGAGGCCAAGGTACATATCCCGAAAGAGGTCGTCAAGGAGTATTACAAGAATGACGACATCCAACAATGGTTCAAGGCCTACGAGGTGGCCATGACCTCTCATCGGGTGCCCCGAAAAGACTGGGGCGCGGGCCTGTGGGGGCGGTTCCTGAGTGAAGGGCGGGACACGCTGCTCCAGCTACCGGAGGAGGTGATGACCTCCTACGATCACATGAAGGAGGCCCTGCTCACCCGCTACGGGCTAACAGCGGAAATGTACCGCCAGCGGTTCAGAGACTGCAAGAAAATCCCGGGTACCACATGGGTGGAATATGTGGACTTTTTCAGTCGGGCCCTAGAAGGGTGGATCAAAGGGAGCAAAGTAACCACCTACGGGCAGCTGGTCGACCTCATCGTGTGGGAACACCTTTCCAACAATTGCTTCGTGGAACTGAGACAGCACCTCCTCGACAGCAAAATGACCGACCCGCGAAAACTTGCCGTCGAGGCCGATCGATGGGTCAACTCCCGGGTCCCCCGGAACTCAATGGGGGAGTACCAGAGGAACCCCAACAGACCCCCCCGCCAGCGCGGTGGGGGGGGAGGGCCGAACAGGAACCGAGACCCTCCCGCCGGGGCCCCCAGGAGCCCCCCTCGAGGGCCACCGCAGCCACATCTCTCCCCGAGCCTAGCCCGAAGGGTGGGCCCGGCCCGACCCGGACCACGGCCCCCAGTGACCTGCTACGGCTGCCAACAAACCGGACACTTTGCCAGCGATCCGGCCTGCCCTCTGAACCGAAGAAACGGGGCCGGCGGGCCCCCGCCCCGGCAGCTGACAGCCGCCGCCTTGGGGGGAGGAGAAGAGGAAGAGGAGGCCCTCGACCGAGAGAACACTGAGTGGGAGCCGGCAGCCATGTCCCTGGTCTGCCTGGGTAGCCGAGAGATGGTACCCTGCACCCCCATCCCAACCAACACCCAGAAGTACCGGCAGCAGGTCACGGTCAATGGACAACGGGCCGAAGCCCTTCGTGACACAGGCGCCAGTATCACCGCTGTCCGCTGCCACCTGGTGACCCCTGAACAGATTCTACCGAATGTGCTGTGCCCCGTACGGACGGCCGACAACAGTGAAAGCCTATACCAGATGGCCCTGGTCCCCTTCGAGTGGGGAGGGGTGACGGGCCTGCTGAAGGTGACAGTGCGCGACGACGCCCCGGTCGACTGCCTCCTGGGGAACGACTTGGAAAGTTCCCCCTGGGCTCAAGTAGAGCGACGAGAGCACCTCCGAATGTTGGGACTGGCTGATTGGGCCTGCGCCATCACCCGGTCCATGACCGCCCAGGCCCCCCGCTCATCCTCGACCTCCGGGACCGCCCAACCCGAGGGGCTCCCACCCCCTCCCACCAGCAGCGAGGAGGAGGCGTACACCGACCCTGGACCCAGCGAATCCTCCCCCGAAGAGATGGCTTCTCCGAGCGCCCTACCAGAGCTGACACAATGGCGACACGAAGGGGGCCCCACCCGAGAGCAGTTCCAGCAAGAACAACAGTCCTGTCCCTCTCTCGAAGGGGTCCGACAACAGGCGACCGCGCAAGCCAACGGTGACCAGACCAGCACCCACTGGATCTACTGGGCCGAGGGCCTGTTGTACAGTGAACAGAAAGTAGCAGAACTCGGGGCCAGCCGCGTGTTGGTGGTCCCCCTCCGCTTCCGGGAGTTCCTTCTCAACCTGGCCCATGATGTGCCCCTCGCCGGACACTTGGGGCAAGACAAAACGTACAGTCGTCTGGTGACCCACTTCTACTGGCCCCGGATGCGGAGAGATGTGGACAACCACTGCCGGTCCTGCCAGACCTGCCAGGCCAGCGGAAAGACGGGGGGTCGGGTCAAGGCCCCCCTCCAGCCCTTTCCAGCCGTCAGCACCCCGTTCGAACGGGTCGGAATCGATATTGTGGGACCCCTGGACCCCCAAACCGCCCTGGGCCACCGCTTCATCCTGGTCCTCGTGGACCACGCCACCAGGTACCCGGAGGCGGTCCCGCTAAGAACTATAACGGCCCCTGTGGTAGGCCGGGCCTTGATGGGGATCTTCTCCCGAGTGGGATTCCCCAGCGAAGTGGTGAGCGACCGCGGCACGAACTTTATCTCCAGGTACATGCGGTCCCTGTGGCAACAGTGCGGGGTCACATACAAGTTCACGACCCCCTATCACCCTCAGGGGAACGGACTGGTTGAGCGGTTCAACCGAACATTAAAAGGGATGATCCGGGGCCTGGAAGAACCCCTCAGGCGGAAATGGGATGTCCTGCTGCCCTGCCTCCTGTTTGCCTATCGGGAGGTCCCGCAGAAGTCCCTGGGGTTCAGCCCGTTTGAACTATTGTATGGACACCCGGTCCGCGGACCGCTCAGCCTGGTCAAGGAGGGCTGGGAGATGAAGCCCCGAGGCGCCCCTCCTGACGTCTACCGATACCTCCTGACCCTCCGAAACCAGACCCGCAAGTTCCGAGCCATGGCCGAAGCCAACCTCGAGGCCAGCCAGGAGGACATGAAGCGGTGGTACGATCGCAACACCTCTACTATAGAATTCGAGCCAGGTCAGAAAGTATGGGTCATGGCCCCGGTCGAACCCGGCGCCCTCCAGGACAAATGGACCGGGCCCTTCAAGGTGGTGGAGAAGAAAAGTCCCGTCACCTACCTGGTCGATCTGGAGTCCCCCCGGAACCCCCTCCGGGTCCTACATGCTAACAGGCTAAAACCCCACTTCGCCCGGACCGAACTGAGCCTGCTGCTGGCGACCGACGAGGGGGGCGAGGACAACTCGGAGCCCTTGCCCGACCTCTTGCAATCCGACATTCACGATGGATCGACCGAAGGGGTCCAACTCGCTTCGTCCCTGACCCCGGAACAGCGCAACGACTGCCAGCAATTACTGCGGGACTACGCAGCCCTCTTCTCTCTCACCCCGGGGGTGACCCACTGGTGCGTCCACGACGTCGACACCGGGGAGAGCCCCCCCATACGACACAGAGCCTACCGGGTGCCTGACCGAGTGCGGGCCTGCATCCAGGCCGAAGTAGCGAAGATGCTGGCCCTGGGGGTCATCGAGCCATCCGACAGCCCGTGGGCCAGCCCTGTCGTCCTGGTGCCCAAGGCCGCAGCTCCCGGTCACCCCCCGGAGTTGCGATTCTGCGTGGACTACCGAGCCCTGAATGCAGTAACCAAGACAGACGCACACCCGATACCCCGGGCCGACGAACTCATCGACCGCCTAGGGGCCGCTCGCTACTTGAGCACGTTGGACCTCACCGCCGGGTACTGGCAAATCCAGCTCACCCCCGGCGCCCAAGAAAGATCCGCCTTTTCGACTCCGGATGGGCATTACCACTTTTGGGTGTTGCCCTTCGGAATGAAGAACGCCCCGGCCACCTTCCAAAGACTGGTGAACAAGGTTTTGGCCGGGCTTGAGGCCTTCAGCGCGGCCTACTTAGATGACATTGCCGTGTACAGCAACCACTGGGCCGAGCACCTCCTCCACCTGAAGGCCGTCCTGGCCGCCCTCCAGCAGGCCGGGCTCACAATCAAGGCCAGCAAATGTCAAATCGGCCACGGATCCGTGACCTACCTGGGCCATCAAGTGGGGAGCGGACAGGTGGCCCCCCTCCAAGCGAAGATAGATGCCATCCAGACCTGGGAACCCCCCACTACCCAGACCGCTGTCCGGGCCTTCCTGGGCCTCACCGGATACTACCGGCGGTTTATCCGGGACTATGGGAGCATTGTTGGCCCCCTCACAGAGTTAACGTCCAAAAAGCAGCCCAAGAAGGTACACTGGACACCCCGCTGCCAAACAGCCTTCGACACCCTAAAGACAGCCATGTGTACTGCTCCGGTGCTGCAGGCCCCGGACTACCAGAAGGAGTTCGTGGTACAGACGGACGCCTCCGAGTATGGGATCGGGGCCGTCCTATCCCAAGCCGACGAAAAGGGGCTCGACCGACCAGTGGCCTTCATCAGCCGACGACTACTGCCCCGAGAGCAACGCTGGAGCACTATTGAGCGCGAGGCCTTCGCTGTGGTGTGGGCCCTCAAGAAGCTCCGGCCCTACCTCTTTGGCACCCACTTCCGGGTCCAGACCGACCACCGGCCCTTGCAATGGTTAATGCAAATGCGGGGCGAGAACCCCAAGCTGCTGCGGTGGTCCATCTCGCTACAAAGGATGGACTTTGACGTCGAACACCGGCCCGGCAATGACCACGCCAACGCCGACGGCCTGTCCCGCTTCTTCCGCCTTGCCGAGGAGAATCCCCAAGGAGATGGGTGACTCTCCATGCCTTCGGCTGGGGGGGACGCCTGTTGGACCCGGCCTCGTGGCGTGGTCCTTAACCCCCTGGATTGTGCCCATTCCCCGCCCCGGCCTTCACGGGCCACCCGTCAGAACTGCACCAAGGCCCTTCACCCGGAGCTGCATGTGGTCGCATACTCCTCGTGGCTCCGCCATCTTGTTGGCATCCACGTCACACCGTGCACCAGCCGGCGCGACCCCGCTCAACCCGGCCTCGACCCCAGCGAAGCCCCGACATCGAGGCACCACGAACTAGCCAGGGGGGTGCCGCAGGAACCATTCATCGCCCCCGGCGGAGGACAGTATCGATGGGACCCCCAACTGTCCTCCCCTCTCGAGGTGTGATCGCCCTACAACTCCCATGAGCCTGGCGCCTCTCCTGCTGGGCGTCTGGCCACCTCCACCCGGCCACTCCGCCCCCTCGGGCGCATAGGTCCGGACATCAAAGGGCTCCAGACCTATATCTGGGGCGACCCCACCACAGCTCGGGAGTTGTATCCCGGAGTCGAGAGCCCTGCTGATTGAATCGCGGCTGACCCTATGGAGAAGAACTCTTGTCGGAACCATCACGAGCCCTGCTGACTGCGTCGCGGCTCCTTCTTGTGAACCCTTTCTGAACCACCTGGAACATCGGAGCCCTGCTGAGGCTGTCGCGGCCCAACCTCGCTGAAACCTTCCTCGGAGCCCTGCTGACGACGTCGCGGCTCGAGCTGAGCAGAAACCATCTTGAGAGCCCTGCTGATTGAATCGCGGCTCTCCACGAACTGTACGCCAGAGCCCTGCTGAAGCCGTCGCGGCTCGACCCCTCCGAGATCCGGAGGTCCTCCAGCTTGAGGATAAGAACTGGGCCCCAGGTACCCTCGTACCGCATTCCTGCCAAAGACTGTCCCGCTACCCCGACCCTTCCAAAGAGACACTGAGACTTTTGGTGGATCCCTCGATCCCTTCGTGTAAATATTGACCTCGTAACCTTTTTTATTGCTGATAAAGAATTGCTTGTCACAAGACAACCTCCTTGAGTCCTGTGTGGTGGTGTTACTGTGCTAGTACGTGATAGGAGAAGGATCTCTCAGGAGACTTCTCGGCAGCGCTCGGCTACTTCGTGCAGTGAGAGGGCCCCCCCTTGGTGGTCTCACCGACTCCTCGGGGTCCGCCTTCCAACAGGTATGTTTCTAAATGGCCCTTGTATTTTTATCGGAGCTGTTTGTGTTTATTCTTGTTTACAAACAGACATGCACAAACATTTCTCTATCTCTCTTTCATTACAGACAATTTAAACAACAGATTGATTTACATTTCTTTAACAGTTTCATGGCGAGATAAAACGTCAGTTCCTTTCACACTACAAAATGAAATGGCACCGGAGAGTAACAAGACCGCACAATTTATCGAACACAAGCAGGTACATTTGTTAGAAGATACTCGTCTTCTTATGAGAGAAGGGCGAGATTATGCTTTCAACTGCACGGATCCCCTACTTGTATTTTTTCGAGGTCCGAAACCCCCCAGGGAACCCCCACTGCCTTCACTGTGCGCCCCAACTGCAAGAGGAGACTTCTTTTAACCTGCAGTGTCTTCTGCTTCTCCTACCATGTGTGTCATATTTAAGCTTCCACTTCGAACTTTACCTTCGGCTCCTCAGTGATTTTAAGCTAAGGCGCTTTAGAGGTTCAGGGGGGATGTATGCTTTAGCAGCTCAAACCGGCCATTGTCATCCTGTATGTGATAATCAGCCACAGACAGAATGACAATGGGGGGAGGGGCTGCGAGGAGGAGTGCGAGGCCCCCCCCCCCCCCATCAGGGAGTGGAGGCCTCTGGCAGGGAACAGCTCTGCTCCATGCAAGGCCCAGAATTACGGACAAAAGGCGTCTGTAAAAGCATGGGCGTCCGCAGGGGGGGGCAGGGCGGGGTGCTCCAGGGGGATGCAAGCGCCCCTCTCCCCCCCCCCAGAGGCTTATCTAAGTAGGTGAGGTCGAGGGCTGTTAAGTAATAATCATCCAGTGCAGGACCCTAAATCAATGAGGGCCAACTCGAAGGCCAGGCAAAAATCCTGCAAGGAAAGCGCAGTGTGATTATCCTCTGTTAGATTTACGGGTGGAGAATCAAGGCCAGGCAACAATCCTGTAAGGAAAGCGCAGTGTGATTATCCTCTGTTAGATTTACAGGTGGAGAATCAAGGCCAGGCAACAATCCTGTAAGGAAAGCGCAGTGTGATTATACTCTGTTAGATTTACAGGTGGAGAATCAAGGCCAGGCAACAATCCTGTAAGGAAAGCGCAGTGTGATTATCCTCTGTTAGATTTACGGGTGGAGAATCAAGGCCAGGCAACAATCCTGCAAGGAAAGCGCAGTGTGATTATCCTCTGTTAGATTTACAGGTGGAGAATCAAGGCCAGGCAACAATCCTGCAAGGAAAGCGCAGTGTGATTATACTCTGTTAGATTTACAGGTGGAGAATCAAGGCCAGGCAACAATCCTGTAAGGAAAGCGCAGTGTGATTATCCTCTGTTAGATTTACAGGTGGAGAATCAAGGCCAGGCAACAATCCTGTAAGGAAAGCGCAGTGTGATTATCCTCTGTTAGATTTACAGGTGGAGAATCAAGGCCAGGCAACAATCCTGTAAGGAAAGCGCAGTGTGATTATACTCTGTTAGATTTACTGGTGAAGAATCAAGGCCAGGCAACAATCCTGTAAGGAAAGCGCAGTGTGATTATCCTCTGTTAGATTTACAGGTGGAGAATCAAGGCCAGGCAACAATCCTGCAAGGAAAGCGCAGTGTGATTATCCTCTGTTAGATTTACAGGTGGAGAATCAAGGCCAGGCAACAATCCTGTAAGGAAAGTGCAGTGTGATTATACTCTGTTAGATTTACAGGTGGAGAATCAAGGCCAGGCAACAATCCTGTAAGGAAAGCGCAGTGTGATTATACTCTGTTAGATTTACAGGTGGAGAATCAAGGCCAGGCAACAATCCTGGAAGGAAAGCGCAGTGTGATTATACTCTGTTAGATTTACAGGTGGAGAATCAAGGCCAGGCAACAATCCTGTAAGGAAAGCGCAGTGTGATTATACTCTGTTAGATTTACAGGTGGAGAATCAAGGCCAGGCAACAATCCTGTAAGGAAAGTGCAGTGTGATTATACTCTGTTAGATTTACAGGTGGAGAATCAAGGCCAGGCAACAATCCTGCAAGGAAAGCGCAGTGTGATTATACTCTGTTAGATTTACAGGTGGAGAATCAAGGCCAGGCAACAATCCTGCAAGGAAAGCGCAGTGTGATTATCCTCTGTTAGATTTACAGGTGGAGAATCAAGGCCAGGCAACAATCCTGCAAGGAAAGCGCAGTGTGATTATACTCTGTTAGATTTACAGGTGGAGAATCAAGGCTAGGCAACAATCCTGCAAGGAAAGCGCAGTGTGATTATCCTCTGTTAGATTTACAGGTGGAGAATCAAGAGCAGGCAACAATCCTGCAAGGAAAGCGCAGTGTGATTATCCTTTGTTAGATTTACAGGTGGAGAATCAAGGCCAGGCAACAATCCTGTAAGGAAAGCGCAGTGTGATTATCCTCTGTTAGATTTACAGGTGAAGAATCAAGAGCAGGCAACAATCCTGTAAGGAAAGCGCAGTGTGATTATCCTCTGTTAGATTTACAGGTGGAGAATCAAGAGCAGGCAACAATCCTGCAAGGAAAGCGCAGTGTGATTATCCTTTGTTAGATTTACAGGTGGAGAATCAAGGCCAGGCAACAATCCTGTAAGGAAAGCGCAGTGTGATTATCCTCTGTTAGATTTACAGGTGGAGAATCAAGACCAGGCAACAATCCTGCAAGGAAAGCGCAGTGTGATTATACTCTGTTAGATTTACAGGTGGAGAATCAAGGCCAAACGCAGGAGCTAAAGAAGCCCGATTACCTGGGTCCGTCAGCACGCTCGGTCGCAGTCCTGAATGAGGCTCTGCCTTGCGGGAAGATACTGTCGCGACAGCAGCTTCCGCGATAGCTCGCACGTAGGAGGCGTGCGCGGACCGAGAAAGCAGCTAGTGCTGCTCGGCGTGTCATCAGAGATTTCACAATAGCCGGAAGTCAAGCGTCAGTACAATTGACATTGATGATTTACTATTTGGGCTGTGGAGCCAGACGTCTCAATTGTGAATAAATACAAGTCAAGGGTTTAGCGCGTTCGTTTTCCAAATGCTCATCAGTTCAATACATTGGGCGGCGTTGAGGCGAGCACATAATGCACATGAAATTCAATATAGTTAGCAACGTTAAGGCGAACATGGAATATATTACTTTGCTGTAAACATACGCATAGGTTTGGAGGCTTGCACACAGTTTACCAAGTTATACGAACATGTCAATGAGATAAAATTCAATACAATTAGCAGCGTTGATGCGAGCATGATTTGCAAATAAAACAAATGAGGTTGCTGTAAACATTTGCATACGTTTAGAGGCTTGTTCACAATTTACCCAGTTGTACGATCATATCAATGAGATAAAAGGCATGTTGGACCCGGCCTCGTGGCGTGGTCCCTAACCCTATGGATTGTGCCCGTTCCCCGCCCCGGCCTCCACGGGCCACCCGTCTGAACTGCACCAAGGCCCTTCACCCGGAGCTGCACGCGGTCGCATCCTCCTCGTAGCTCCGCCATCTTGTTGGCATCCACGTCACACTATGCACCAGCCAGCGCGTCCCTGCTCAACCCGGCCTCGACCCCAGCGAAGCCCCGACATCCAGGCACCACGAACTGGCCAGGGGGCGCCGCAGGGACCATTCATCGCCCCCGGCGGAGGACAGTATCGATGGGGCCCCCAACTGTCCTCCCATCCCTAGGTGTGATCGGCCTGCAACTCTCTCGGGCCTGGCGCCACTCCTGCTGGGCGTCTGGCCACCTCCACCCGGCCTCTCCGCCCCCCTCGGGCGCCTGGGTCCGGACATCAAAGGGCTCCAGTCCTATATCTGGGGTGACCCCGCCACAGATCGGCAGTTGTATCCCGGAATCGAGAGCCCTGCTGATTGAATCGCGGCTGACCCTACGGAGAAGAACTTTTGTCGGAACCATCACGAGCCCTGCGGACTGCGTCGCGGCTCCTTCTTGTGAACATTTTGAAGCCACTCGGAACATCGGAGCCCTGCTGACGCTGTCGCGGCCCACCCTCGCTGAAACCTTCCTCGGAGCCCTGCTGACGACGTCGCGGCTCGAGCTGAGCAGAAAACACCTTGAGAGCCCTGCTGATCGAATCGCGGCTCTCCCTGAACTGTACGCCGGAGCCCTGCTGACACCGTCGCGGCTCGACCCCTCCGAGGTCGGAGGTCATCCAGCTTGAGAAGAAGAACTGGGCCCCAGGTACCCTCGTACCGCATCCCTGCCAAAGACTGTCCCGCTACCCCTACCCTTCCAAAGAGACATTGAGACTTTTGGTGGATCCCTCGATCCCTTCGTGTAAATATTGACCTCGTAACCTTCTTATTGATGATAAAGCATTTTCTGTCTTGAGACAACCTCCTTGAGTCCTGTGTGGTGGTGTTACTGTGCTAGTACGTGATAGGAGAAGGATCTCTCAGGAGACTTCTCGGCAGCGCTCGGCTACTTCATACAGTGGGAGGGCCCCCCCTTGGTGGTCTCGCCGACTCCTCGGGGTCCGCCTTCCAACATTTGGTGGCCAGCGACGGGATCCGAGCCGAACGCAATACGTACCAGCCAGTACCCACTAGCTACCCATCCGAACGAACAGCATCATGAGCAGCCAGGAAAACAACGCGACAATGGAGTTCCAGCCCGAACGGCTGGAGGAATATACGCACAAAGAGTTAAAACAGTTCTGCAAGGACAAAGGCATTGCAACCACCGGCCTAGGTACCAAAGAGGAGATGCAGAAGGCTCTAAGGGCATGGTGGGAGACCGGGGCAGGCCCCTCCCAGGAAGAAGGTCCCCTGCCCCTGACTGAGACCACATCAACCGCACTGACTCCGGCAACCGGAGGAAGAAAGAGCCTAGAAACCGGCCTCTCCGAGGACGAAATACGAGAGCGGGAGAAGGTCCGGAGCCACGAGCTAGAGCTCGCACGACTGCGGCTGGACGGCGAACTCCAGCTGGCAGAAAAGAAACTGGCCCTAGAACAGCTACGGCTTCAAGAGGAGATCGAGGAGAAGAGACGACACCGGGAGTTGGAGGAAAAGAAACTGACTCTTGAGCACGAGCGCAGTCTCAAGTAGCTCGAAATCAAGGCCAAGAACGGAGGGACCAACACACCCAGTACTAGAGACACTCTACCGCCTTCCGAGACCAAGGTACATATCCCGAAAGAGGTCGTCAAGGAGTATTACAAGAATGACGACATCCAGCAATGGTTCAAGGCCTACGAGGTGGCCATGACCTCTCATCGGGTGCCCCGAAAAGACTGGGGCGCGGGCCTGTGGGGGCGGTTCCTGAGTGAGGGTCGAGACACGCTGCTCCAGCTGCCGGAGGAGGTGATGACTTCCTACGATCACATGAAGGAGGCCCTGCTCACCCGCTACGGGCTCACCGCGGAAATGTACCGCCAGCGGTTCAGAGACTGCAAGAAAATCCCGGGCACCACCTGGGTGGAATATGTGGACTTTTTTAGTCGGGCCCTAGAAGGGTGGATCAAAGGGAGCAAAGTCACGACCTACGGGCAGTTGGTCGACCTCATCGTGTGGGAGCACCTCTCCAACAATTGCTTTGTGGAACTGAGACAGCACCTCCTCGACAGCAAAATGACCGACCCCCGAAAACTCGCCGTCGAGGCCGATCGCTGGGTCAATTCCCGGGTCCCCCGGAACTCAATGGGGGAGTACCAGAGGAACCCCACCGGACCCCCCCGCCAGCGCGGTGGAGGGGGAGGGCCGAACAGGAACCGAGACCCTCCCGCCGGGGCCCCAAGGAGCCCCCCTCGAGGGCCACCGCAGCAACAACTCTCCCCGAGCCTAGCCCGAAGGGGGGCGCCCCCGGCCAGACCCGGACCACGGCCACCAGTGACCTGCTACGGCTGCCAACAGACCGGACACTATGCCAGCGATCCGGTCTGCACCCTGAACCGAAGAAACGGGGCCGGCGGGCCCCCGCCCCGACAGCTGGCGGCCGCCGCCCTGGGAGAAGGAGAAGAGGAAGAGGAGGCCCTCGACCGAGGAAACACTGAGTGGGAACCTGCAGCCATGTCCCTGGTCTGCCTGGGT
Organism: Triturus cristatus; assembly: GCF_964204655.1. Taxonomy (NCBI): domain Eukaryota; kingdom Metazoa; phylum Chordata; class Amphibia; order Caudata; family Salamandridae; genus Triturus; species Triturus cristatus. Next base: position 1,695,658,233 of record NC_140591.1, read on the forward strand.
AGCCGAGAAATGGTACCCTGCACCCCCATCCCAAGCAACACCCAGAAGTACCGGCAGCAGGTCACGGTCAATGGACAACGGGCCGAAGCCCTTCGTGACACAGGCGCCAGTATCACCGCTGTCCGCTGCCACCTGGTGACCCCTGAACAGATTCTACCGAATGTCCTGTGCCCCGTACGGACGGCCGACAACAGTGAAAGCCTGTGCCAGATGGCCCTGGTCCCCTTCGAGTGGGGAGGGGTGACGGGCCTGCTGAAAGTGACGGTGCGCGACGACGCCCCTGTCGACTGTTTCCTGGGGAACGACTTGGAAAGTTCCCCCTGGGCTCAAGTAGAGCGACGGGAGCACCTCCGGATGTTGGGACTGGCTGACTGGGCCTGCCCCATCACCCGGTCCATGACTGACCGGACCTCCAGCTCATCCTCGACCTCCGGGGCCGCCCCAGCCGAGGGGCTCACACCCCCTACCACCAGCAGCGAGGAGGAGGCGGACACCGACCCTGGGACCAGCGAATCCTCCCCCGAAGAGATGGCGTCCCCGAGCGCCCTACCAGAACTGGCACAATGGCGACATGAAGGGGGCCCCACCCGAGAGCAGTTCCAGCAAGAACAGCAGTCCTGTCCCTCTCTCGAAGGGATCCGACAACAGGCGACCGCGCAAGCCAACGGCGACCGGACCGGCAACCACTGGGTCTACTGGGCCGAGGGCTTGTTGTACAGCGAACAGAAAGTGGCAGAACTCGGGGCCGGCCGCGTGTTGGTGGTCCCCCTCCGCTTCCGGGAGTTCCTTCTCAACCTGGCACATGATGTGCCCCTCGCCGGACACTTGGGGCAAGACAAAACGTACAGCCGTCTGGTGACCCACTTCTACTGGCCCCGGATGGGGAAAGACGTGGACAACCACTGCCGGTCCTGCCAGACCTGCCAAGCCAGCGGGAAGACGGGGGGTCGGGTCAAGGCCCCCCTCCAGCCCTTTCCAGCCGTCAGCACCCCGTTCGAACGGGTCGGGATCGATATTGTGGGGCCCCTGGATCCCCAAACCGCCCTGGGCCACCGCTTCATCCTGGTCCTCGTGGACCACGCCACCAGGTACCCGGAGGCGGTCCCGCTCAGAACTATAACGGCCCCTGTGGTAGGCCGGGCCTTGATGGGGATCTTCTCCCGAGTGGGATTTCCCCGCGAAGTGGTGAGCGACCGCGGCACGAACTTTATCTCCAGGTACATGCGGTCCCTGTGGCAGCAGTGCGGGGTCACATACAAGTTCACGACCCCCTATCACCCTCAGGGGAACGGACTGGTTGAGCGGTTCAACCGAACATTAAAAGGGATGATCCAGGGCCTGGAAGAGCCCCTCAGGCGGAGATGGGATGTTCTGCTGCCGTGCCTCCTGTTTGCCTATCGGGAGGTCCCGCAGAAATCCCTGGGGTTCAGCCCGTTCGAGCTATTGTACGGACACCCGGTCCGCGGAGCCCTCAGCCTGGTCAAGGAGGGTTGGGAAATGAAGCCCCAAGGCGCCCCTCCTGACGTCTACCGATACCTCCTGACTCTCCGGAACCAGACCCGCAAGTTCCGAGCCATGGCCGAAGCCAACCTCGAGGCCAGCCAGGAGGACATGAAGCGGTGGTACCATCGGAACTCCTCTACCGTAGAATTCGAGCCCGGACAGAAAGTATGGGTCATGGCCCCGGTCGAACCCGGCGCCCTCCAGGACAAGTGGACCGGGCCCTTCAAGGTAGTGGAGAAGAAAAGTCCCGTCACCTACCTGGTCGACCTAGAGTCCCCCCGGAACCCCCTCTGGGTCTTACATGCGAACCGGCTAAAACCCCACTTTGCCCGGACCGAACTGAGCCTGCTGCTGGCAACCGACGAGGGGGGCGAGGACGACTCCGAACCCCTGCCCGACCTCTTGCAGTCCAACATTTAGGACGGATCGATCGAAGGGGTCCAACTCGCCTCTTCCCTGACTCCAGAACAGCGCCATGACTGCCAGCGACTGCTGCGGGACTACGCAGCCCTCTTCTCCCTCACCCCGGGGGTGACCCACTGGTGCGTCCACGACGTCGACACCGGGGAGAGCCCCCCCGTGCGACACAGAGCCTACCGGGTGCCTGACCGAGTGCGGGCCTGCATCCAGGCCGAAGTAACGAAGATGCTGACCCTGGGGGTCATCGAACCCTCCGACTGCCCGTGGGCCAGCCCTGTCATCCTGGTACCCAAGGCTGCAGCTCCCGGCCACCCCCCAGAGTTGCGATTCTGCGTGGACTACCGAGCCCTGAATGCTGTAACCAAGACGGACGCTCACCCGATACCCCGGGCCGATGAACTCATCGACCGCCTGGGGGCCGCTCGCTACTTGAGCACGCTGGACCTCACCGCCGAGTACTGGCAAATCCAGCTCACCCCCGGCGCCCAAGAAAGATCCGCCTTTTCGACCCCGGATGGCCATTACCACTTTCGGGTAATGCCCTTCGGAATGGAGAACGCCCCGGCCACCTTCCAGAGACTGGTGAACAAGGTTTTGGCCGGGCTTGAGGCCTTCAGCGCGGCCTACCTAGATGACATTGCCGTGTACAGCAACCACTGGGCCGAGCACCTCCTTCACCTGAAAGCCGTCCTGGCCGCCCTCCAGCGGGCCGGGCTCACAATCAAGGCCAGCAAATGCCAAGTCGGCCACGGATCCGTGACCTACCTGGGCCATCAAGTGGGGAGCGGGCAGGTGGCCCCCCTCCAAGCAAAGATAGATGCCATCCAGTCCTGGGAACCCCCCACTACCCAGACCGCTGTCCGGGCGTTCCTGGGCCTCACCGGATACTACCGGCGGTTTATCCGGGACTATGGGAGCATTGTTGGCCCCCTCACAGAGTTAACGTCCAAAAAGCAGCCCAAGAAGGTGCACTGGACAGCCCCGCTGCCAAACAGCCTTTGACACCTTAAAGTCAGCCATGTGCACTGCTCCGGTGCTGCAAGCCCCGGACTACCAGAAAGAGTTTGTGGTACAGACGGACGCCTCCGAGTATGGGATCGGGGCTGTCCTATCCCAAGCCGATGAAAAGGGGCTCGACTGACCAGTGGCCTTCATCAGCCGACGACTACTGCCCCGAGAGCAACGCTGGAGCACTATTGAGCGTGAGGCCTTCGCTGTGGTGTGGGCCCTCAAGAAGCTCCGGCCCTACCTCTTTGGCACCCACTTCCGGGTCCAGACCGACCACCGGCCCTTGCGGGGGTTAATGCAAATGCGGGGCGAGAACCCCAAGCTACTGCGGTGGTCCATCTCTCTACAAGGGATGGACTTTGACGTCGAACACCGGCCCGGCAATGACCACGCCAACGCCGACGGCCTGTCCCGCTTCTTCCGCCTTGACGAGGAGAATCCCCAAGGAGATGGGTGACTCTCCATGCCTTCGGCTGGGGGGGACGCCTGTTGGACCCGGCCTCGTGGCGTGGTCCCTAACCCTATGGATTGTGCCCGTTCCACGCCCCGGCCTCCACGGGCCACCCGTCTGAACTGCACCAAGGCCCTTCACCCGGAGCTGCACGCGGTCGCATCCTCCTCGTGGCTCCGCCATCTTGTTGGCATCCACGTCACACTATGCACCAGCCAGCGCGTCCCTGCTCAACCCGGCCTCGACCCCAGCGAAGCCCCGACATCCAGGCACCACGAACTGGCCAGGGGGCGCCGCAGGGACCATTCATCGCCCCCGGCGGAGGACAGTATCGATGGGGCCCCCAACTGTCCTCCCATCCCTAGGTGTGATCGGCCTGCAACTCTCTCGGGCCTGGCGCCACTCCTGCTGGGCGTCTGGCCACCTCCACCCGGCCTCTCCGCCCCCCTCGGGCGCCTGGGTCCGGACATCAAAGGGCTCCAGTCCTATATCTGGGGTGACCCCGCCACAGATCGGCAGTTGTATCCCGGAATCGAGAGCCCTGCTGATTGAATCGCGGCTGACCCTACGGAGAAGAACTTTTGTCGGAACCATCACGAGCCCTGCGGACTGCGTCGCGGCTCCTTCTTGTGAACATTTTGAAGCCACTCGGAACATCGGAGCCCTGCTGACGCTGTCGCGGCCCACCCTCGCTGAAACCTTCCTCGGAGCCCTGCTGACGACGTCGCGGCTCGAGCTGAGCAGAAAACACCTTGAGAGCCCTGCTGATCGAATCGCGGCTCTCCCTGAACTGTACGCCGGAGCCCTGCTGACACCGTCGCGGCTCGACCCCTCCGAGGTCGGAGGTCATCCAGCTTGAGAAGAAGAACTGGGCCCCAGGTACCCTCGTACCGCATCCCTGCCAAAGACTGTCCCGCTACCCCTACCCTTCCAAAGAGACATTGAGACTTTTGGTGGATCCCTCGATCCCTTCGTGTAAATATTGACCTCGTAACCTTCTTATTGATGATAAAGCATTTTCTGTCTTGAGACAACCTCCTTGAGTCCTGTGTGGTGGTGTTACTGTGCTAGTACGTGATAGGAGAAGGATCTCTCAGGAGACTTCTCGGCAGCGCTCGGCTACTTCATACAGTGGGAGGGCCCCCCCTTGGTGGTCTCGCCGACTCCTCGGGGTCCGCCTTCCAACAAGGCACATGTGCCTAGAGAATTATATTTGAAGTCAAATATTGAAGGCCCATTCGGGTGAAATATACTTTGGGCAACCCAACTAATCACTGGGAAAGATAGCATACGGTTACAAAGTAAAACATGTGTGACCATTCAGGTAAAACATGCTTAGCGAGATCATATCTATATTCACTTGATAAGTGAATACGTAAGGTGCGCAACAATCCGAGTACATTATGCTGCAAGTCAACGTGCATCTGGTCAAAGGAAACCACGTGAATGTGACATGTTACAGATATCAGAGGAAACCCTTTTTTGTAATCCGTGTTACAGAGTTACAGGTACATATGATAGAGGAGGGCCTTTGCGGTGTAGCGTATTATGGCTTCATGGTACATAAAGAAGGCGAGGAAATGGGCCTGAGGATGTGATATCATAGCTGGTCCATTTGTCTCGAGGTCTCCTCTAGTTCATTTAACCCATTATCCACCGTGTTAAGAGAGTGAACCCGTTTACACTCTTTAAGGTTGAGGGCTGCAGCAATTGAACCACCTCTTGGATTCATGCGTATTTTTTCCACCATTTTAATGTTTCAGGTGTATGGTTCAGGGCATTAAAATGCTCAAGTAGTGGGGCTCCCTGTACTTTGCATCTTATCCTGCTCGTATGTTGCAGAACCCTCGCCTTAACCTTCTGTGTGGTCTGTCCAATATACAGCATGTTGCAAGGACATTTGATTGCATAAATGACATTTGCACTGTTGCAATTCGTGTGTAGGGGAAGATTGTATGTTCTGTTCTGGTGTGTGAATGAAGTACCTTCTACAGTCAGTGGACAGGCCTTGCAATGGCCGCACTTGTGGGGTCCAAGCCTAGCTGGCTTCTCATATCAGGTGGTTTAGGGGGTCCCAGGTAGGCTTTGACCACAATGTCCTTGACATTTTTGCCTCTTTTAAAAGCAAAGATAGGATCTTTGGTCGTGCCTGTTCACTAGAGACTGAGCTCCAATATTTTTTCACGATCTTTTTGATCACACTGCTTCTTGAGTTGAATGTGGTGACACAAACGATGTTCTCTTGTCTGGTGGTCTTCGGTTTCGCTCGAAGGAGGAGATGTGTTTTCAAGCCCACTTGAGCAATCCCATTGGGTATCCTCTCTCTGTGAGACGGGTGGTAAGGGTCTCTGTTTCTTTGAAGAAGTCCACCCTACTGGTGCAGTTCCGCCTCAGCCTAAGAAACTGTCCGTATGGAAGGTTGTCCCTCAGGCTTCTAGGGTGGTTCGAGTCCTATTTAAGAATTGTATTTCGTTCAGTAGGCTTCCTGTAGAGGTCAGTATAGAGTGCCTCGTCCTCTATTTTAAAGTGAGATCCAAAAAGTTGATTGTTTCGTTGCTGCGGGACACAGTAAACTGGATATCGCTGGATCTGCTATGAAGCCTGTCCCTGAAGGCATTCAGGTCTGTTTCAGTTCCCATCCATACCATCATCACATCATCTATATAACGCTTCCATGCTTCAACGTGGTCTACGAAAGGGTTCTTGGAATTATATAGATGTTCATCTTCATAAGAATCCATAAAGAGATTGGCTAGGCTGGGGGCGAACCCAGCCCCCGTCGCAACGCCTTTGCATTGATAGTAGTACAATTCCTAAATTTGAAATAGTTATTTGTCATTGCAATTTCCAGGAGCGAAACCAGGAATCTCGTAGGTGTCCAGTGTGGTTTTGGACATTTTTCTAGGGTTTCCCTGACAACCTATAGGCCCCTCCCCTGTGGTATGCTGTATAGAGGGAGGACACGTCAAGGGTCACCACGAGTTGGGTCTTGACATCAAAAGGTTGGCCCTCAAGTAGCTGAATGATGTGCATGGTGTCCCGCATAAACAATTTGGTTTCCAACCCCCCTGGATGCAGGAAGTTGTCGATGTATTGGTTTAAGGGTTCCAGGAGTGAACCACAACCTGAAACAATTGGCCTCCCTGGTGGTTTTTCCAGGTGTTTGAGCACTTTTGGCAAAATGTAGATTGTGGGGTTTCTGGGTTCCTTTTTATTCAGAAAATCCCATTTGGGTTGGCTCAAGAAGCCTTGACTTAGGCCATCCTTGGTCAGGTCTTCAGTCAGTTTCTTGTTCTCTGATGTGGGATCCCTTGGTAGTGGGAGGTAGCTCTCCCTGACATTTAGTTGTTGTTCTATCTCATCCACATAGTCTGGTGTATTTTTCACCACCACAGCTCCACCCTTGTCGGCTGCCATGATGACGATGGGTTCGTTGGCTCCCAGTGACTGTAGGGCCAGACGTTCCTCTCTACTGATGTTGTATTTGATGTACTTTCGATTCTTCAGTAAATCCATGGTTTCTTTGAGGACATTCTGCTCATACACCAGCATATTTTGGCTCATCAGGGATGCAGCTGGGGTGAAAGTAGATTGGGGCCTGAAGATTGTCGCAGCTGAAGTAGGAGTGTAATCCCTGTTTTTGAAGTGATATTTGAGTATGATTTTTCTGAAAAGCCTTTGTAGCTCCAACTCTGACGTTAAAGGTGTCTGGGGGGACGTAGGGACGAAAGTCAGTCCTTTCGAAAGAATACACTTCTCAGCTTCTGATAATGAGTAGTTGGAAAGGTTTATAATGGAGTCGAGGGTAGCGATGGCCATGGTGTTGGAAAGTTCGATGGCACCAGTCCAATTCGACTCTTATGATGTTAGGTTAAAGACAACCTTTAAAGAAAGCTATCCTAGTGGTAGCTGTGGAGAGCAGCCTTCAGGCTAAGTCTTGAAGGAGTGTTAAGCTTATTGTTTTACCATAATAACCTCTTGAATGACCAAATGAAAGAGTATTCCACACAGGTATATACATAAAATATATGTATTTATTCTAAACAGAATCCCACAAGTCTCTTTATGAGGCTAGAAGTAAAGTTACAATTCAAACAAGCATTTATAGATACAATAAATAGCACTGGAATCACACGGCCCCAGGGGGGGGACCAAACCATATATTAAAAAAGTGGTATAAGAACCACGACAATTCTACAGACAATGCTAGGGCATTGTGGGTCGCTGGCCCCTTAAGAAACCACCCAAGGTAGTGAGGAAGGGGGCCCACGGGAGATGCGTGCAGTGGTATAAGCTGCTATCGGGATCCCTATTAAAGCCTAGGGAGAATGTCGCGGTTGGAAATAAAACATTTAAAAATACTTCTAGCAGGAGTACAAAGTTAAAACTTTAGAGTTAAGCTTTTGAAGAGCCCACAACCTCGAGAGTACCGTAGTACCACTGTTACCTGCCCCAGGGAAGCCGGGTGCATAGGTTGATTTCGATGTCGGGTCGCGGGCTAATTTTCAATGGGAAAATAGTCAAAAGTTCTGCTAGCCAAAAGCGTCGATGATGCCGTGAAGATCAAAGATGTGAAGATTGAAGAAAAGGACCTGAGAGCAGAGGGGACAGAGTCTGGGTCACTGCAGGGTGACCAGGAGGCTCAAAGCAAAGAGCCCTTCGATGTCGGGTGCTTCTGGGTGAAGGTGGTGTAGCTTGGATCTGCAGCCACGGGCTCTGGGAGGCTTCAAGGAAGGCTAGTTTTGGGAGGGCAACTGTACCATGTCGGATGAGGGTCGCTGCGGTGTTAGTGTCCGGATTGGATCCACTAAGCCTTGGCAACCGCAACCCACGCAAGATGAACAAATACGGCTACGGTGCAGACCCACGAGGTCTGAGAGAGGTCTCCTTCAAGGAAACTATAGACAGGCCTGGAGCAACCAGGGGAACTCTTGTTCGTGAAGATTGACCTCCGCTAGGGCCCACAAGTCAAGAGACAAGGGACCACGGGAGGCGGCAATTTGGAGTGTGTAAAAGGGCACCCACGAGCCACCGGAGGGGGCTAGGGTGCTGATACTTGGCACAATTGCTGTAGAGTGGTTGGCTCAAAAACGGGCCAAAGCACAACTTCCCCACTGGTCAGGGTCGTGTGCTATGCAAGAGGTGGCCAGTGTCCTGGGGTATTGGGGATCTCGGCACCCACGCGGTCCACGGTGCCTAAACTCGTTGAGCACACTCACTGGTCTCTGGGATGCGCTGGAAACCCACCTCAAGGGTGCTGGAGGTCGTCAAAGTCCGAAGGAGCAGCGAGGTTCCAACCGGGTCACTTGCAGTGTTTCAGGTGCCTGCCAAGCAGGGGGGTAACTCCTTTATCCCAAGGGAGATTTCTTCCGTCAGCTGGGCAGCAGCAAGTCGAAGGTCAAGACTGTAAAGTCCAAGATTAATCTGAGGGTCTGGGGACACGTTATTCACCTTTATCCCCAAGATTAGGGGAGTGTCCATAGTAGTGTCCACCAATCAGTGGTGAGGCGGGAAAAGGTGGCTACACCCTCTCCCCTTTGTGTGTTTCCCGCCTGGGCATGGGGCAGGATGCCCCTGAACCGGTTCCAAGCGGTGTATGCAGAATGCAGGCGCTGTAGCTGGCCTACGTGCAACTCTGAAAGGACATTTGGTGCACCCACCCTGTTCCAATCCACATATCCTGTCTGGGAAGGTGCTGGCACCTCCCTGCCACAGGAGCCCTATTGTCCAGCTGTCGAGGCTGGGATTTTCCCCAGCAACAGGCAGCCAGAGTTGTGGAGGTGGCCGGTAGCATCCATTTTGTGTTACCTGTGCCACTTTTAAATTGGTGTCTAAATTCTACCGCTTTTCCCATATCGCCCCTCTAGCAGGGGGGAATTGTACCCTCATGCCCATGGCTGGACTGGGGGTATGATTCCTACATGTTTGACACCAAACACGACATGGTTCTGTGTAGCCATACTCAAGTTATCGGGATGACGCGATTGACTTATAATGCGGTTAAGAGTATATGGTATGGCTACACTACAAACAACGCAGCAATGATTTTACGAAGGCTGCAGAGGGGTCCTACTCAGGTGGTGTCCCCCTTCACACATACCTCAGCACCCTGCCTTGTAGGATTACCAAGGCCTACTATAGGGGTGACCTATGAGAGTACATGTGTTGTAATGGGGTGGGATATAGGCTACCTATATCCCTGTAAGGGGTGCTAGCACCGCCTTACCCAGACTACAGTAGTGGTCTGGTGGTGTCATTTTGTATGGCTGTCCCTGGGTGGCACAATAAGTGCTGCAGTCCTGGTAGGCCTACTGAGGGACCCATGCCCTGGGTACCTAGGGTACCATCTACAAGGGACTGGCAGGGTATCCTCAACATCCAATTGGTTAGTACCTAGGGTACTCACATAGTTTAACAGAGGAAGCAGATAGTCTGGGGTCCTGAATGGCAGGGCCACAGCCTGGCTAGAGTCATAAAACAGTCTAAACATCAGCAAAAAGTTGGGGGCAACTATGCAGTCGATGCCAATCTCCTACACTCCCTAAACTCAGTTTTCCGGTTGCTCCTTTTCTGTCTCCTTGTTAAAAAAGATCCTGGCTTTTAAGGGACATAAAGGGGCCCTACAAACTTCTGCACTTCCCAAGGAGTAAGAAACTTGGCAATGAAAGGCAACAGTTAAAGTACAAGAGTCCAATCACGGAAAATGCGTGATTGATATTATAAAATGTTGACTTTAGAAGAGCAACTCTACACCAGTATTTGCGCTGCTCGACCAGTAGATTATCGGCTTCTGCCTTGAAATGACAGCACACAAAATATATTTGCATCATCCCCTTTGGTTTCGCTTTGTTCACCCTAAGTTGGCAGGGTATGCCCAGACGTGGGTCCCTTGCCCACTTTGCCACTGGATTCAAGATAGCCTGGCTGAAGACGGCTGAAATGCCAGAAACCGGTCCTAGGAAGCTTGTTTCCGGTCCAGGGAAGACATGGCTTGGCAGTTCGGGCTGGACTGTTCCCATGAGGCACGGGGTCAGACTGATTTGCATATGGCCATGTCTGAATTGGGGTGGTGGAGTGAGCTAAAGAATGATGATGGTTTCAACCCAGACCAGTTGACTGGGGGTGAGTGCTTGATTAGCTCAAACGCTCCGTCCATCATCCCCTTTGGGATCGCTTTGTTCTAACAGCAAGTGGCGGGCAACACAATCCTACACCTTCACTACAGCGGTTTTTCTGTTCAGGGCTTGTTCTGCACAGGAGCTGCTTCAATTTGTGTGCCCCTCTCACACTAATCGCTGCATTTGCATGTTCATAGCGACAGATCAATGGGAAATGGGTTCATGAGTGTGAAGGCAGCCCTGCCCAGGGAGCGCGGGTTAAAGGCTGGGTAAAAATGAGAGGATAGGTGGATGTGAAGATACTGAACCAGCAAGAGACAGGAAGAGCCTGGCAGTAGGGAAAAGGGCAGAGGCAGTGCTTTTAATGGGCCGGTGCTCACAGGTACTGAGTACTAGCACTTCTTATGTTCATCATTATTACTGCCTAGGAGAGTACCAGTACTCATGAAAGGTAGGCTCATTGGCTGCTGGTGCTGGTGAGCACTAGGCAGTCCGACAGCCTGGGCACTTCTGTAGTCCTGAGCTCAGCCACTGCAGACTATTCAACATAGGCTCCTGTGCATGTCTGCAATGCTTTTGTGTACATGTCTGCTTGTTTCTTTCTGTGTTTGTGCACGTTTGAGAATATACAGCATTGTGCCAAACAACAACAAATAACGGTTTGACATTAAGAAGTTGCAAATATTTAAAAAACAAAGACAAGTTAACATATTATCCTGTTTAGCTTTCATTTTGTGTAATGATTTAACCTGTTTGGTTTACATAAATACATTTCTGTTGTGTTTTGATATGTGCTGCAACTGGTATAGAAGTCATGATGTATCATCATGTCTTGACCTAAGCCCCGCCCATAGCCCCGCCCATAGCCCCGCCCAGCTGCCACAAATCTAGCTCATTTTAAGGAGTACCTGCAGAACTTCTCTAAACACCTTATATTTCTGTACTTTATTAATAAACAGGTAGTGACAATTGATGTTACCTTGTAGTTAAAAGGGACTTGATTTTAAGGGTGTAACAGGTGCAGTGGCACTGGGGCCAAAAGCTCTAGGGACCCCACTAAACCCAGATTATTGCAAACATTTAAAACTAAACAAACAGTCACAAGTGCTGTTACTTTGCAGATAACAGGTTCATGATTCCAATGGTGCAGCAGGTGCAGTGACACCAGGACCAAAATCTCTAGGCACCCACTAAACACCTAAAATTGCTATAATTTATGACTAAACAGGCAGTCACAAGTGCAGTTATCTTTCAGGCAACAGGGTCAATATTTGAATGGTGCAGCAGGTGCAGTAGCACCGGGACCTAAATCTCCAGGCACCCAAGTAAACACCGAATATTGCTATATTTTACTACTAAATAGGCAGTCACAAATGCAGTTATCTTGCAGGCATTCGGGGTGTGATTTGAATGATGCAGCAGGTGCAGTGACACTGGGCATAAAGATTGTCAGAACTCCTCTAAACACATAATATTGATATTACATCAATTAATTCTATTATTTCCCTCTTTAATTTCATTTTCAAAATGTTGCTATTATTTACCCTCTCTATATCACTAGTAAGAGCAAACCCCGGTCGGTGAACTCTGCTCCACCAGCAGAGTTTGTGGAGTTTTGCCAACTCCGCGCTCCGTTGGGAATGCGGAGTTCAGACAAAATTCCGACTCCCTGATGAAGCGTAGTTAGCTCCTGAGCCATGCACTAAAGTAAAAAAAAACACTTACCTGCTCTCTGGTGTCTCCGGGTTGCCCTCCTCCTCACCGTGGTCTCTCCTCCTCACTGCCGTCCTCGTCCTCGCTGCAAACCCCTACGTTGTACATCTTGCGAGGACTGCGGATGCGCACTTCATGCAAGACGTAAAATGTAGGGGTTTGTGACCGGCAAGGAGGAGAGACCACGGCGAGGAGGAGGGCAGCCCGGAGACACCAGAGAGCAGGTAAGTGGTTTTTTTCTTTTTTTTATATTGGGAGTGGGACTTGGGAGGATGGAGCAGGGCGGAGTTTTTATTTTTATCTCCGTGGAACTCCGAGGAGTGCCACTGCGCGACTCCGCCCACTCTTAGTAACAGCACACTATATAGCCTTTTGGTGCATAAACAAGTCATAACACTTTAAGAGACTTTCTGTAACTTATATTGTACAACTACTCAGCAAGCTACAACTTACAACAAAAAACTGCTTATTAATCACATAGGCGAAACCTAATGCGTTTACCAGTGCTTGTTTATTTTGATGAACAGCAAACCATACTCTTGGCAGCTGTAGGAGGTGGATAGTGACCTTTTACGGTAATAACCTTCACAGCACGTGACACGAACTGGAGAGGTCGCATTCCAGCAGCAGCCGCCTCTGGTGGAATTCACCCATCGCTGCTGTTGATGGCGGAATGTTATGTAGGACTGTCTGTCAGGACCGACATTAGAGGTGGCCCCTCCACAGTGCACTCAGGTGTCTCTTGGGGGGGTGTGAATCCGCCATGATACCTTAGTAAAGTTTAACCTAAGACCCCGAGGTGACCCAAGACCTCAGCACAGACGTCTGATGCACTGAAACCTCTCAGCACTAATCAGAGATCTCCTGGCTGCATGGTGTACATTTCTAGCTGATTATTAAAGGCCTCGACCTCTCACCCTGCTTCTACCCCGTGACCCGCAGTTCACAAACACGTGTCTCCACAGGCGCCTGCATCAAAGCCCTGTGATGTGAGACTCACCTGTGGTGTGAGGCTCACCTGTGACGTGGGACTCACCTGTGACGTGAGGCTCACCTGTGTCGTGAGACTCACCTGTGACATGAGACTCGCCTGTGACGTGAGACTCGCCTGTGACGTGAGGCTCACCTGTGACATGAGACTCACTTGTAACGTGAGACTCACCTGTGACGTGAGGCTCACCTGTGACGTGAGACTCCCCTGTGGTGTGAGGCTCACCTGTGACGTGAGACTCCCCTGTGGTGTGAGGCTCACCTGTGACGTGAGACTCACCTGTGATGTGAGGCTCACCTGTGACGTGAGACTCACCTGTGACGTGAGACTCACCTGTGGTGTGAGGCTCACCTGTGATGTGAGACTCACCTGTGATGTGAGGCTCACCTGTGACGTGAGACTCACCTGTGGTGTGAGGCTCACCTGTGATGTGAGACTCACCTGTGATGTGAGGCTCACCTGTGACGTGAGACTCACCGGTAACGTGAGACTCACCGGTGACGTGAGACTCCCCTGTGGTGTGAGGCTCACCTGTGACGTGAGACTCACCTGTGATGTGAGGCTCACCTGTGACGTGAGACTCACCTGTGACGTGAGACTCACCTGTGGTGTGAGGCTCACCTGTGATGTGAGACTCACCTGTGATGTGAGGCTCACCTGTGACGTGAGACTCCCCTGTGGTGTGAGGCTCACCTGTGACGTGAGACTCACCTGTGGTGTTAGGCTCACCTGTGATGTGAGACTCACCTGTGATGTGAGGCTCACCTGTGACGTGAGACTCACCGGTAACATGAGACTCACCGGTGACGTGAGACTCCCCTGTGCTGTGAGGCTCACCTGTGACGTGAGACTCACCTGTGATGTGAGGCTCACCTGTGACGTGAGACTCCCCTGTGACGTGAGACTCACCGGTGACGTGAGACTCCCTTGTGGTGTGAGGCTCACCTGTGACGTGAGACTCGCCTGTGATGTGAGGCTCACCTGTGACGTGAGACTCACCTGTGACGTGAGACTCACCTGTGGTGTGAGGCTCACCTGTGATGTGAGGCTCACCTGTGATGTGAGGCTCACCTGTGACGTGAGACTCACCGGTAACGTGAGACTCACCGGTGACGTCACATACACACCTGCTGCCATTATCACCCTGCTCTTCTATGTCACTTCTGGTCGATAACGTGGCCTTCAGAGATCTGTGCAGCAGGCACCGAGCCGACTGAGATATCTTAAACATGGCTCTGAGCCGTGGCAGGTCACACAGAGGTGTGTGCACAGACCTGCTGATGTCTCTTACAAACACACAGACTTACAACAAGCTGGTGACACTCACTAGAGAGGGCACTCCATCAGCAGTGACATCTGAGCACTGTTAGAACAGGAGGCCTGCAGCTTACACACGGACCGCAGCAGCAGGAGCTCAACCCACTGATCCTTACAGCTTACACACAGACCGCAGCAGCAGGAGCTGAACCCACTGATCCTTACAGCTTACACACAGACCGCAGCAGCAGGAGCTGAACCCACTGATCCTTACAGCTTACACACAGACCGCAGCAGCAGGAGCTGAACCCACTGATCCTTACAGCTTACACACAGACCGCAGCAGCAGGAGCTGAACCCACTGATCCTTACAGCTTACACACAGACCGCAGCAGCAGGAGCTGAACCCACTGATCCTTACAGCTTACACACGGACCGCAGCAGCAGGAGCTGAACCCACTGATCCTTACAGCTTACACACAGAATGCAGCAGCAGGAGCTGAACCCACTGGTCCTCCCTGCTATGATCTGAAAGCATTACCTTCCGATCACACACGGGTTCCATGAACAGATGCATGGACTCTGCTGGGCATACAGACCCGCCCTGCAGCCTGCGGGGTGCACACAGACGTCAGGGCATCCTGGGTGCACACAGACACGAGGACCTGCTGGGTGCACACAGACGTGAGGCTCTGCTGGGTGCACTCAGACGTAAGGGCCTGCTGGGTGCACACAGACTTGAGCGCCTGCTGGGTGCACACAGACGTGAGGACCTGCTGGGTGCACACAGACGTAATGGCCTGCTGGGTGCACACAGACTTGAGGGCCTCCTGGGTGCACACAGACGTGAGGACGTGCTGGGTGCACACAGACTTGAGGGTCTGCTGGGTGCACATCGACGTGTGCACTCAGACGTAAGGGCCTGCTGGGTGCACATAGACTTGAGGACCTCCTGGGTATACACAGAAGTGTGGACCTGCTGGGTGCACAAAGATGCGAGGGCCTCCTGTGTGCACACAGATGTGTGCACTCAGACGTAAGGGCCTTCTGGGTGCACACAGACTTGAGGGCCTCCTGGGTGCATACAGACGTGAGGACCTCCTGGGTGCACACAGACCCGAGGGTCTGCTGGGTGCACACAGACGTGTGCACTCAGACATAAGGGCATGCTGGGTGCACACAGACTTGAGAGCTTGCTGGGTATTCACAGACGTGAGGACCTGCTGGGTGAACACAGATGCGAGGACCTCCTGGAGGCACACAGACACGAGGAACTATTGACTGCACAAAGACACGAGGCCCTCGTGGGTGCACACAGACATGAGGGCTTCCTTGGTGCACACAGACATGAGGACCTGCAGGGTGCACACAGACATGAGGGCATGCTGGGTGAACACAGACGCGAGGGCCTGCCATCCTGCCCGCGGGACAGTCTTAGTACTTTTATAACTCGTCACCTGCATTGGAAACACAAAACAATGCAGAGTCTCTGCAGAACTGGGCGAGCTACCTCCCAGTGATCTGAAGCTGTGACCTGTCAATCACACACAAATGCATTTTATTGGTGCAGAAAAACAGTTCAAGCCTATGGCAGGGGGTCACTGGAATTATACAGTTCTGCCGCTACAGGTCTTTCAGCATAAATATTGATTTGCCGCATGTGCCAGATAATCCACCTTTTCCAGCATAAGCGTATGATTTCAACAAGAATAATTGCTTCTCGTTCAAACGTGTCATAAGTTACAAAAACTGTAGCGACCCGGGTTCCCGAGCACTGGCAGCAGGGGGCCCTTTTAAGAGGTCAGTCCTAGGCAGCAGGGGGCCCTTTTCACAGGTTAGACTCTGTCAGCGGGGTCCCATTTTAAAAGTCAGACCCTGGCAGCAGGGGGCCCTTTCAACCCCTCAGTCTGTCGACAGGGGGCCCTTTCCACACCTCAGTCCCTGTCAGCAGGGGCCCTTTCCACACATCAGTCCCTGTCAGCGGGGGTCCCTTTCCACACCTCAGTCCCTGTCAGCAGGGGGCCCTTTCCACACCTCAGACCCTGTCAGAAGGGGGCCCTTTCCACACCTCAGTCCCTGTCAGCAGGGGGCCCTTTCAACAACTCAGTCCCTGTCAGCAGGGCGCCCTTTCCACACCTCATTCCCTGGCAGCAGGGGGCCTTTTCCACACCTCAGTCCCTGTCAGCGGGGACCCCTTTCCACACTTCAGTCCCTGGCAGCAGGGGGCCCTTTCCAGACCTCAGTCCCTGGCAGCAAGAGGCCCTTTCCATACCTCAGTCCCTGTCAGCAGGGGGCCCTTTCAACAACTCAGTCCCTGTCAGCAGGGCGCCCTTTCCACACCTCATTCCCTGGCAGCAGGGGGCCTTTTCCACACCTCAGTCCCTGTCAGCGGAGACCCCTTTCCACACCTCAGTCCCTGGCAGCAGGGGGCCCTTTCCACACCTCAGTCCCTGGCAGCAAGAGGCCCTTTCCATACCTCAGTCCCTGTCAGCAGGGGGCCCTTTCCACACCTCAGTCCCTGTCAGCAGGGGGCCCTTTCCACACATCAGTCCCTGTCAGAAGGAGGTCCCTTTCCACACCTCAGTCCCTGTCAGCAGGGGGCCCTTTCCACACCTCAGACCCTGTCAGCAGGGAGCCCTTTCCACACCTCAGTCGCTGTCAGCAGGGGGCCCTTTCAACAACTCAGTCCCTGTCAGTGGGGGCCCCTTTCCACACCTCAGTCCCTGTCAGCGGGGACCCCTTTCCACACCTCAGTCCCTGTCAGCGGGGACCCCTTTCCACACCTCAGTCCCTGTCAGCAGGGGGCCCTTTCCACACCTTTAGTCCCTGACAGCAGGGGGCCCTTTCCAACCTCAGTCCCTGTCAGCAGGGAGCCCTTTCCACACCTCAGTTCTGGCAGCAGGGGGCCCTTTCCACACCTCAGTCCCTGTCAGCTGGGACCCCTTTCCACACCTCAGTCCCTGGCAGCAGGGGGCCTTTTCCACACCTCAGTCCCTGTCAGCAGGGGGCCCTTTCCACACCTCAGTCCCTGTGAGCGGGGACCCCTTTCCACACCTCAGTCCCTGGCAGCAGGGGGCCTTTTCCACACCTCAGTCCCTGTCAGCAGGGGGTCCTTTCCACACCTTTAGTCCCTGACAGCAGGGGGCCCTTTCCAACCTCAGTCCCTGTCAGCAGGGGGCCCTTTCCAACCTTAGTCCCTGTCAGCAGGGGGCCCTTTCCACACCGCAGTCCCTGTCAGCAGGGGGCCCTTTCCATACGTCAGTCCCTGTCAGCAGGGGCCCTTTCCAAACATCAGTCCCCGTCAGCAGGGGGTCCCTTTCCACACCTCAGTCCCTGTCAGCAGGGGGCCCTTTCAACAACTCAGTCCCTGTCAGTGGGGGCCCCTTTCACACCTCAGTCCCTGTCAGCGGGGACCCCTTTCCACACCTCAGTCCCTGTCAGCGGGGACCCCTTTCCACACCTCAGTCCCTGTCAGCAGGGGGCCCTTTCCACACCTTTAGTCCCTGACAGCAGGCGGCCCTTTCCAACCTCAGTCCCTGTCAGCAGGAGGCCCTTTCCACACCTCAGTTCTGGCAGCAGGGGGCCCTTTCCACACCTCAGTCCCTGTCAGCGGGGACCCTTTTCCACACCTCAGTCCCTGGCAGCAGGGGGCCTTTTCCACACCTCAGTCCCTGTCAGCAGGGGGCCCTTTCCACACCTCAGTCCCTGTCAGCGGGGACCCCTTTCCACACCTCAGTCCCTGGCAGCAAGGGGCCTTTTCCACACCTCAGTCCCTGTGAGCAGGGGGTCCTTTCCACACCTTTAGTCCCTGCCAGCAGGGGGCCCTTTCCACACCTCAGTTCTGGCAGCAGGGGGCCCTTTCCACACCTCAGTCCCTGGCAGCAGGGGGCCTTTTCCACACCTCAGTCCCTGTCAGCAGGTGGCCCTTTCCACACATCAGTCCCTCTCAGCGGGGGCCCTTTCCACACTTCAGTCCCTGGCAGCAGGGGGCCCTTTTTCACAGGTCAGTCTCTGGCAGCAGGGGCCCATTTTAAAGGTCAGACCCTGGCAGCAGGGGGCCCTTTCCACACCTGAGTCCCTAGCAGCAGGGGGCCCTTTCCACACCTTAGTCCTGGCAGCAGGGGGCCCTTTCCACACCTCAGTCCCTGGCAGCAGGGGGTCCTTTCCACACATCAGTCATAGCAGCAGGGGGCGCTTTTCACACATATTTCACTGGCAGCAGTGGGGCCCTTTCCACACCTCAGTCCCTGTCAGCCGGGGGGCCTTTTCACACCTAAGTCCCTAGCAGCAGGGACCCTTTTCACCAGTCAGTCTCTGGCAGCAGGGGCCCATTTTAAAAGTCAGACCCTGTCAGCAGGGGGCCCTTTCCACACCTCAGCCCTGGCAGCAGTGGGGCCCTTTTCACACGTATTTCACTGGCAGCAGTGGGGCCCTTTCTACATCTCAGTCCCTGGCACCAGGGGGCCCTTTTCACACCTGAGTCCTTGACAGCAGGGGGCTTTTTTCACCGGTCAGTCTCTGGCAGCAGGGGCCCATTTTAAAAGTCAGACCCTGGCAGCAGGGGGCCCTTTCCATACCTCAGTCCTGGCAGCAGGGGGCCCTTTCCACACCTCAGTCCTGGCAGCAGGGGGCCCTTTTCACACGTATTTCACTGGCAGCATTGAGGCCCTTCCCACACCTCAGTCCTGGCAGCAGGTGGCCCTTGCCACACCTCAGTCTCTGGCAGCAGGGGGCCCTTTCCACACCTCAGTCCTGTCAGCAGGGGGCCCTTTCCACACCTCAGTCCTGGCAGCAGGTGGCCCTTTTCACACGTATTTCACTGGCAGCATTGGGGCCCTTTCCACACCTCAGTCCTGGCAGCTGGGGCCCATTTTAAAAGTCAGACCCTGGCAGCTAAATGTGCGCCTCTAATGCTCGCTCTTGAAAATAATGACCCAGCGCTCCAACCTTTTCTGACAAACACCGGATTAGTAAAGTCACCTCCATCCTTCACTTTTTAGGTCGAGCTTAGATCGACCTGTTATATCTGTTCTGTGGGGTTTGGCCAATCCATGGATTGCCTTTGGTTGCTGACAACGGCATTCAGAAATGCTGGCTTCTTATTGGTACATTTCTGTCAAAATCCCTCCTTTGTGTGTTTAGTTCTCTTTCTGGCGATTTCACTCTGAGAACATATTATTTGGCCATTACACTTCAGTGTGATTGTCTCTCTTCCAAACTGGCTATTGTAAGTCAGGCGAGCACCACCTGAAAGGTATTGAAGCACTTTGCACCACGGACACATTCATTTTTGGATAGGCACGGGGAGATTACGTTATTTTTGGTGGTCTCTCTCCTCTAAGAGATCCCGGTTTATTTATTTATTATTGACAGATGTGTGATTTGCTAATAATTACATGGCAGATTCTCAAGGAACTATGGCTGCGTTATCGGCACTTTATCACAGCCAAAGTTGAGATAAAACTACTGCCCCATTCACAAGCTGGTGATAACAGCCCATATCACCAGTTTACCTGCGATAGCAGCCGCAAAAAACATCGCCACAGGTGACCCTGGCAACTATTGCTAATGAGATGCGAATTAGGCGTTTCTGTGCCAAAAGCCGTGACAGCTCAACTCTGCAACATTCCCAACGACCAGCCAGATCGGCGATAAGATCTCAAAACAGGGGATAAGGCGCGTCAGCAGCAGGAATTTTATACCTGCACTAACCTGGTGCAAAGTCGGACCACAGCCTGCACCAGAAAAGGGAGCTCAGCCCACAGCCACACCTAAAGGGCAACAGATGCCATGAAGCCACTGATCATGCAGGCCGGAAAACCAAGAGGGCCACAACACCCACTGCCACCACCCCCAGGACCCCGCCTCCACACCCCGGGCTCCCACCGCCCCTCCCAGACCAACACTGAGGCAGCACAGACAAAGACAGCAACCTTCAGAAAACACACCAGCCTCACAGACAACACCAGAGAATGTCATTGCCCACTACAGGCTCAAAGGGACAACCATCGTTTGCATCCTGACCACCATTGCGCACAGGCTGACGGTACCAACACAGCGGACAACCAACATCCCACCTCAGACAAAGCTGCTGGCTGTGCTGCACGTGTTGGCCTCTGGTACCTTCCAACCAACAACTGCCAGATTCGGAGGAGTCTCACAGCCAGCCCAATCCAAGTTCCTCACAACAGTCGTGGATGACATCATCAGCTTGGTACCCCTGTATCTATACTTCCCGCACACTGCGCAGGAACAACTGGAGACCAAGCAAGGCATCTACGCCAAAGCTGGCTTTCCGCACGTGTTGGGGCAATTGACTGCACACATGTCCTACTTGTGCCCCCTGCCGACACTGCACACAGTAACCGCACCAGAAAGCACACGTCAATGTGCAGGCAATAGTGGACCACCGGGAATCTCCACCAACGTCGACGCCAACCACCAAAGCAGTGTGCATGATCCCTACATCTCCCGACAGTCCATCATCAACCAGCGCCACCAGGATGGCACCTAAGGAAAAGCACTGCTCGTTGGCAAGTACCAAATGAACACACCAAACACCTCAACTCCACAATCATGCAATTCACAACTCTGGGAATGGACACGTCACAAACTCACATACAACATTCCAAACAACATGCCCACTTACCAGACACAACAGCACAACTTACTGTGGTAACCTGGGCTAGCCGTGTACACGAACCATCCACTGCATGTCATCTCAGCCACACAATAGCGGAATGTCAGAAGAGGTGGGGACCAGGCATGAGTGAAGGAGGCAAGTGACCGATGAATGAAACTTCACACAATGCCAAGTGTGGCGTGGATG
This sequence comes from Triturus cristatus, assembly GCF_964204655.1. Classification (NCBI taxonomy): domain Eukaryota; kingdom Metazoa; phylum Chordata; class Amphibia; order Caudata; family Salamandridae; genus Triturus; species Triturus cristatus. Next base: position 1,695,679,523 of record NC_140591.1, read on the forward strand.
TGATGGCCAGACTCCAGTATGCAGACCACACACATATCCATGTCGACATACACCGCTGGTGTTTGGAGTGTAGTGGACAGTGGATGTAACCATGTCACCACAGCCAGTGGGGAAGAACGCGGAAATGTAGCTTGTTAGGTCCCCCCCTGTAAGCGTGAGCGGAATGGGCTGGCCTGGCAAGGGCTGGCCAGGCGTATGCCAGGCCGGAATAGGGGTGTGAATAAAAAGAACGTAGCTCTGGGTGTGGTTCTCTTACGGAATGCCCTATGTCTCTGCCAGAGCGGCGCCCCTCACCCCGCCACGAGACCGACGCCGTCGCCATGAGCGGTGTTGCCTGTGATTCAGTGTGCCTGCTGCACCCTGGGCCGCTGGCTGGGCCGGATGGCTTCTACCCTGTGCATCATGCCCTGAGTACACCTTCCACTGTCCCCGCAGCCCTCCTACACATTCCCCCTGGACACCGAGGAGGACCCGCTCAATCTGCGTGGCCCTACCTCAGTGCAGCGGCAAGTCACCGTCTCGTGGCGGTGTGCTGGCCGAAGAGCATCCGGGGCCACTAACTCTGTCCAGCTGAAGTCAGGGACCCTGTTGTAGGAGAGTAGGATCTGCTTCACATGGGTACCCCCACTTTTTGCCGGTGTTTCACAGTTTTTCGACCTTAGTCTGGCTGTGGCCCTGCTAATTAGGACCACAGCCTAGCTGCTTCCTCTCTAAAATGGTTTGCATGTACATTAGGTACATATCTAATTGGGTTCTGGAGTGCCTTATAAGCCCCTAGTATATGGTATACTATGTACCTAGGGCATATTTACCTCAGAGGCCTACCAGGGGCTGAAGCACGTATTATGCCACCCCTGGGAAGCACTCCAAAATGGCACCATAGGTCTGCTACTGCAGCCTGGGTAAGGGTGTGCTTGCACCCCTTACGGTGGTATAGGCTACCTATATCCACATATATATTCAGACACATATAAACCTATAAGTCACTCCTATGGTAGGCCTTGACAATCCTGAAGGCAGAGTGCTTGGTTTTGTGTGAGAGGGTGCCCAAGCATGAGCTGAGCCCCTCTGCAGCTTTCAGAAATCCTTCCTTATAGCTGTTCTGTGATACAGCTATACCATATACTCTTAAGTGCATTATAGCCTTGCGGTAAATGCTAACTTTGGAATGGCTGCATCAAAACATGTCGTGTTTGGTGTCAAACGCTTTGGAATACTACCCCCCGCCAATTCTGGTGGTGGGGGTAGCATTCCACCGTTCTAGAGGGAGAGACATGTTCACACTGGCTAAACCCGGTAGGACTTTCCTGAGCCCTGGCATCACAAAATAGATGCCTCTGTCAGAGACACGGGTCTGGCCTCCTGCTGCTGACCGAAACTCTGGCAGGGGAGGCCTGGACAATAGCTTTCCTGTCGAGGGGAGGTGTAACCACCTCCCCAGACAGGCAGATGTGGATTGGGGCTGGGTGGGAGCACTCTCTGGTGCTTTGAAGTCCTGCACTGGGGGCACATTTGCTGACCCTCTGCATAGTCCAGTTCAAACCGGTTGCTGGGGCTACCTGCCCCCACTCTGGCACAAAACTGGACAAAGGAAATTGGTGTAACCACCCCTCTTTCCAAGCCCACCCATAGGTGGGGCCTTAGAGTTAGTCCATCCCCTAAACTTACTATAAGTGTAGGAATCCAGTCCCTAGGACTTTAGATTACCCTGGATGAAACTCGCTGGGTGAGTCCCTTAGACCTTGCTGGTCTGCACCGCAGTCCTTTCTCTGAATTCCAGGGACTTGCGATTGCCAAGGCTTGTTGCGTTCATTCTAGTCATGGAAACCACAGCACTCGACAGACTTCGTGGGACAGCTCGAATCCAGCTCGTGGACTTCGTCAACACCTTCTGGACTTTGTGGCTGAAGAGTCAAGACACCCCTCATCTCACCTGAAGCACCCGACATCTGTGGGCATTGGTCCATCCTGCCCTTGGTCACTGGCAAGTGACCCAGACTCTGTCCCCTCTGCTTTCAGGTTCCTTCCATCCTAGATCCAGGCTTGGATCTCCTCGGACACTTCTCCTCTTCACGGCAGCAGCAGTGCTTTCCAGGCTCCCATTGAAATCGACGACGCGACCCGACACCAAAAGACACCTATGCACCCGGCTTCCCTGGGTGAGATTACTCGAGTACTCCATTGCTCACGTGGGTGCTAGCCCTAGAACTTCTCAAGTCCAAAAGGGTTTGGTCCTAACTCGATTAGAAGTGTCCCTAATCTTTAAATTTCCAACCGCGACATTGCCCATAGAAGATAACGGGAACCCGCGGTTGTGTTTACACACTGCATACAGTCCCCGTGGGTCCCCTGTGTCACTACCTTGGGTGGTTCCTTGGGGTCCCAGCGATTCTACAGGCTCTAGGCCTTGTGTCTAGTTCAGTCATGGTACTTATACCAATTTTTTAGTATATGGTTTGGTACGCCCCTAGGGCCCAAACTTGTATTTGTGCTATTACTGATGATTGCTATCTTGTACCCTAAGTACTTCGAACTCCAGTCTCATAAAGAGACTAGAGGGGTGTGTGTTAACCTAAATACATATATTTTAAATATATACCTGGTGTGCTTGTCTTTTCATTTGATCATTCAAGAGATTATAGACTGGTAAAACAAGCTGCTTTACATTCCTTCAAGACTTAGCCTGAAGGCTGCTCTCCATAGCTACCACTAGGATAGCTTTCAATAAGGTTGTATTTAACTATTCACCATAAGGGGTTGTTTGGACTGATACAAGATACAAGCTGCCCATTAGAACTAGCGGACAGCATATATCAGGCCACCTTCTCACATTGGTGTGCAGAATGTGGGATTCCAGCTTGCTATTGTTTTACCAGATAATCTCAATTGAATTGATCAACTGGAAACCACTAAAGGTACCTGAGGTACATATAATATCAAGTTTAGCTACAGTAAGTTCTACTGAACTTAGAGTTGTGTGTTAAGGGATAGCACACCCTTTCTACAACTCAAGAGATTTTATTAGGCCACATAAGCGTAGGTAGTGCAATAAACCACACCACATTAATAATGTCTAACCAGCCAGGAACCAGTGGGTCCCTATCAGGAACCAGTGAGCTCCTTCCCTATAAATATGAGGATCTCTCCTTTGCTCAGCTTAGGGCCTTGTGTTCCATTAGGAAGCTGAAGACAGGCAAAAGTCCACCCACCCACCATCTCATAAAGATACTTAAGCTGGATGATATCACAGGGCCTCGTGGGTCTGATGGGATAGACAGTGTGGGTGGGGAAGCAGGTGAGGGTGGGCCTGGGTGTAGCAATTCCCTTGACAATAATGCTACTTCCTTTATTCCTCCTGATGACAATAGGGCTGGAAGGGATAGATCTCTGTCAAGGGGATCTCTCCAGCTAGAGCCCTGAGGCGGAAGCCGGGGCTACTAGACTGCAACGAAACCTCTATTGTGTTTTAAAATTGCTTACTTGCACAATCTCAAACTGCTTTTAAAAACTCGATCTTTTCTCCTTGTGTAACACAGCTAGCGTCGCTGTATCACGTGACACGAGGCCACGCCCCCCTCGCTAGCCACGCCCACTCCAGGAAGTTCTTAAGCGCTGTGCCTGCCAGAAGCCAGTGCTGACCAGCTAGAGCCCTGAGGCGGAAGCCGGGGCTACTAGACTGCAACGAAACCTCTATTGTGTTTTAAAATTGCTTACTTGCACAATCTCAAACTGCTTTTAAAAACTCGATCTTTTCTCCTTGTGTAACACAGCTAGCGTCGCTGTATCACGTGACACGAGGCCACGCCCCCCTCGCTAGCCACGCCCACTCCAGGAAGTTCTTAAGCGCTGTGCCTGCCAGAAGCCAGTGCTGACCAGCTAGAGCCCTGAGGCGGAAGCCGGGGCTACTAGACTGCAACGAAACCTCTATTGTGTTTTAAAATTGCTTACTTGCACAATCTCAAACTGCTTTTAAAAACTCGATCTTTTCTCCTTGTGTAACACAGCTAGCGTCGCTGTATCACGTGACACGAGGCCACGCCCTCCTCGCTAGCCACGCCCACTCCAGGAAGTTCTTAAGCGCTGTGCCTGCCAGAAGCCAGTGCTGACCAGCTAGAGCCCTGAGGCGGAAGCCGGGGCTACTAGACTGCAACGAAACCTCTATTGTGTTTTAAAATTGCTTACTTGCACAATCTCAAACTGCTTTTAAAAACTCGATCTTTTCTCCTTGTGTAACACAGCTAGCGTCGCTGTATCACGTGACACGAGGCCACGCCCCCCTCGCTAGCCACGCCCACTCCTCTCTCCTCCCATAACTATGCTCACTACCCGACAGCGCAGCGGTCGAGCGCAGCGGGCACACCCTCAGCACGCCGAAGACACGCCAAAGACTAGCCCGTCTGTGCCCGTCCGTGCCAGGACGAGGCACGAGGCCGAGGCTCTCCCCCCAACTGCACCACCCAGATTGGTAAGAACGTCTTCCGCTCTGAGAGCACTGCGCCCTACCCCTAAACCGAACTGCTCTCTACCCAACCTACACATAGTCGGAACCCATGTTTGCTCGGAGTGTAAACTATCCACTGACGTCCATAAACCTTACTCCGACCCACCTAGGAGAAGCAGGAAATGTAAAATCCTACGTTATAATGTACAGCCAACATACGTATTTTACAGTACTAACTGCAGATCACTGCCCAAGCACAAGCATGAAATTTTTAATCTCCTCACTGAAGAAAGCCCCAGTGCTATCTTCCTAACCGAGACCTGGCTACATGACAGCGCTGGCCCAGATGTTGCTATTGCCCTCCCTGACAATTACGCCATTGTCAGACTCGACAGGGAAAAACAGGTTGGGGGTGGGATTGCCATCATTTTCAACAGAGAATACAAATGCACCCTGGAATCCGTTCTAATTCCAGGTTGTGAAGCGGGTCTTTTTAAAATAACCTTAAACCCCAATTTCACTATGTCAGGCCTTCTAATCTATCGTCCACCAGGTAACCCCTCTCAATGGGTATCAAACTTCGCTAATCATATTACCCCCTATTATATGTCATCTAGCAATTTCTCTCTGCTAGGTGATCTTAACCTACACCTGGAAGATCCCACCATCCCATCATGCTATAATTTTCTGGAAGATCTAGCTGTAATGAACTTATCTATTATCAACTCCGGCCCTACCCATATTGCTGGCCACCTGTTGGACCCCATAATAACGAACGTCAGTGAACTCACGTACATTGCCACCGTCCCTTCTGGATGGTCCGACCATCACCTCATCAACTTTAGCATCTCTTTTCCACCCCCCCCTAGAGTAAAACAAAATACTATTGCTACTAATAGAAGGAACTGGAAGTCAGTCGACATAGGTGCCTTAAATGCGGCACTCAAACAAAACCCTCCTAGCTTAAACCCCAACATGGACCACGCAGCAATTGAGACGCAAAATTGGCTTACAAATGCTGCCAACAGCTGTCTGCCTTCTATTCACACCAAAAGGAGTAGGCATCGTCCCCCGGCTCCATGGTTTAACGACAGCCTCAAAACTGAAAAGTCAAGATGCAAAGTATTAGAAAGAAAATGGCGTAAAAAGTACGACCCTTATGCAAAAAAATGCTACCATGAAGCCAGAAACAAATATCATACGGCGTGCACAAAGGCAAGAGCTGCCTTCGTCTCAAAAACAATCATCGAAGCAACTAATATGCCCAAAACCCTCTTCTCTACAGTTAAGGAATTGGCAGGCGCAAATACTGCAGCCGCTGCACCCCCTTTAAGCACTCAACAATGTCAGGCATTAGCTTGCTTTTTTACTGAGAAAATTGACAAAATTATCTCAGACATCAACACCAAAATATCTAACGCTGACCCACCCCTTCCATCTAACCCCTGCCTACCTCAACCCACTGCTGCTGACAAAAACCTGCTGGAATCCTGGCCGAATCTCTCACTGGAGAATCTCAAAGGAATCCTTAAATCTGTCAAGTCTGGCTCCCCTAGGGACCCCATCCCTATTAAAATTATAAAACAATTGGATGACCAGTCCCTGAATATCATTGCCAACATTTTAAATTTGTCCTTCGACCTCGCCACTGTCCCGGCCTTAAGGAAGCACGCTATGGTGACACCCCTCTTGAAAAAGCCTAATGCAAACCCAGAAATACTGGCCAATTATAGGCCTATATCTCTGCTCCCTGCTTTCTCTAAGTGCCTCGAGAGACACGTACATTCCACGCTAGCCACTTTTGCAGAAGAAAACTGTTTACTCCACCCTTCGCAATCTGGTTTCAGGGCTGGTTTCTCGACGGAGACCGCCCTGTTAGGTGTCACCGAAAATATCCGACAACTCCTTGACCAAGGCCAAACGGTAGCACTTGTGCTATTGGATCTAAGTGCGGCGTTCGATACCATCTCCCACGAAACGCTCCTTAGAGAACTACACACAAATGGCATAAGAGGAAAGGCTCTGGAATGGATTAAATCCTTTCTGGCTAACAGAACCTTTCAGATCGCATCAGCACAGGCCGAGTCAGACTCTCTACCTGCAGCTCATGGAGTGCCACAGGGGTCCATCCTGAGCCCTCTGTTTTTTAATATTTATCTAAAACCATTAGTAGAACTTGTTGAGAAGCTAGGGCTAACGCTCATGAACTACGCCGATGACACCCAAATCATTTTTTCCCTGTCTAACTCTTGTCCCCACTCCCCGTCGCTACTCAAGGAAGGACTACTAAAAATACTGAACTGGATGACAGCAAACCAGTTAAAACTGAACGGGGACAAGACGGAAATTCTGATTTTGGGAAAAGACAACGAACTCTGGAACCCCGCGCATTGGCCAGAACAGATGGGCACCCTTCCTACCCCGGTGCCCCATGCTCGTAATCTGGGCTTTCTACTAGACAACGCCTTATCCATGGATAAGCAGGCCAGCAAAGTTACCGGATTGTGCCTCACCATAATCAGATGGCTGAGGAAAATCCTGTGGATGTTGCCTTCGTCAACACAGAAGACCGTAGTCAATGCCCTTATCACATCCAGGCTTGACTACGGCAACATCCTTTACTTAGGCGCAAATAAATCAGTCATTGGACGCCTGCAAGTGGCACAAAATGCCGCAGTCAGACTCCTATGCAAGATTCCCAGGAACGCTGGAGTCTCGAACCACCGCCGGGACCTCCATTGGCTCAGGATTGAGAACAGAGTTCGTTTCAAGGCTTTGAACTATATGTTCAAAATAAAAACTGGTGGAGCCCCAAAATACCTCCAATCCCTTGCCTGCCTCTACACACCAAAGAGAAACCTCCGGTCCCAGACAGCAGCACGGTTCTGTATACCTAGGTTCAAACGTGCAAGATCAGGGGGCAGATCCTTTGCCTATCTTGGACCGACCCTATGGAACTCTCTTCCTCCAAACATTCGGAAGGAAGATAACCACCTTAGCTTCAGAAAGCTTGTAAAGACCTGGCTATATGAACAGTAACCACTCAAAATCCCCCCTCCGTCTTTTGCCTTTTCTTTTCTAGCTGTGTCTAGGCGCCGGGAAACCCTTCTTGGGTAGCTGTCGCGCCCTACAAATTGACAAAATAAATAAATAAATAAATAACTCCTCTATAGGGACCTCTGTCTCTTCTCACAGAGGGAGGGAAACCTTCCAGGAGAGGAGAGAGAGACTGCTGAAGTATGACAAGCTCAACTTCAGAAAGCAGCAGATGGCCTTAGCTAAGGAAGCCCTGGAGCTCTACAGAGCTACTAAAAAGGAGGGACTAGAGTCCCTTGGTGGCAGCAATTTCCCTAGAGATAGGGAGTGGTCTTATGACCATAGAAACCTAAGTAAGATTGTCCCTCCTTACCAGAGTGGGGATGACATCCACAAATGGATAACTGCCTTGGAGAGGGCCTGTAAAGTACAGAAGGTCCCTCAAGGGCAGTGGGCAGCAATCTTATGGCTCTCCTTTGCAGACAAAGGTAGAGACAAGCTCCTCGCTGTAAGAGAAGAGGATACTGATGATTACCAGGTCTTGAAAAGTGCTCTGATAGATGGGTTTGGCCTAACCACTGAACAATACAGGTTAAAGTTCAGAAGCACACAAAAAGCACAAAATTAAGACTGGGTTGACTTTGTTGACTGTGCTGCTAAGGCTCTGAAAGGTTGGTTATTGGGCAGTAAAGTGTGTGACTTCATAGGATTGTATAATCTGATAATGAGGGAGCAGATTCTTAATAACTGTCAAAATCAGCTGTTGCACCAGTGCCTGGTAGACTCTGATCTGACCTCTCCCCAAGAATTGTGAAAGAAGGCAGACAAATGGGTCAGAACCAGGGTGAGGCAGAAGGTACAGAACCAAGGTGATGACCCAAAGAAGCAAGATTCCAAAAACTCTGACAAGGGTGGGGACAAGGGTAAAGACCAGAAGTCTTCTCAAGGGCCCCAAAAATCTTCTTCAGGTGGGCATTCACTGTCAGGAAAAGGAAAAGGCCAAAAGAAACCTTGGTGCAAAATCTGTAAACAGAAAACTCACTGGACCAGTGACTGCACCAAGGCCAAAGAAAATACTCCAGCCCCCACCAATGCCCCTAAGGCACCTGCTCCCCCTAGTGCAGTTACAAATGGTGGTGGGAATACACAGAATAAGGGGGTAGTAGGGTTGACCCTGGGTTCTGAGATAGACTGTGGCCTAGTCAGACTACCAACTCAGGCTGTACTTGTCAGTGATGGGGGCATGGATAGGTCCCCCTTTGTGAGTCAAAGTAACTTGGGCAAATACAGACAGCAGCCTTTGATAAATGGAGTAGAGGCTTGGGCATTCAGGGACACAGGAGCAAGTGTCACAATGGTGACAAAAGATCTTGTGGATCCTGGGCAGATTATACTTAGTGAAATGTACCAAGTGACCACTGCTAGCAATGTCAGAACAGACCCTTCTCTGGCAGTTGTTAACTTCTCCTGGGGGGGGGGGGGGTAACTGGCCTTAAGAAGGTTGTGGTAAGTGCAGACCTACCAGCACAGTGCTTGCTTGGCAATGATCTGGAAACTTCAGCTTGGGCTGAAGTGGAGCTCAGGACACATGCAGAAATGTTAGGGATCCCTGCACGTGTCTTTGCTGTGACCAGGTCACAGGCAAAAATGTCTAACACTGGACAGGCCCTGGATTCTGGAATAATGGACCAGGTGCCTCACAAGAGGAGGAGCAGTAGGGTTAAGGCAGAGCCTTCCCACCTGTCTCAGGAAACTGATCAATCTCCTCAGGGAGATGATCTTGAGCCTGAAAAAGGAACTGTCCCAGAGGAGCGTGAACCTGACCAGGTTGAGTTCTTGGTGAAAGGGGGCCCTTCTAGGTCTGATCTGAGCCCGGAGCAGAAAACCTGCCCCTCTCTTGAAACCCTCAGACAGCAAGCTGCTGATGAGGCTGCTGGGAATGCTAGTGGCACCCATAAAGTTGATTGGGATGATGGACTCCTATATTCAGAGAGTAGAGACCGCAAGCCTGGTGCATCCAGGAGGTTGGTTATACCTCTGAAGTTTAGGGGCTTCCTATTGACACTAGCCCATGATATTCCCCTAGCAAGACACCTAGACAAGAAAAAGACTTGGGACAGAATTGTTCCTCGCTTTCACTGGCCTCACATGTCTGAAGACACCAAGGAGTGTTGTCGCTCCTGTGTAACCTGCCAAGCCAGTGGCAAAGCAGGTGGCACTGCAAAGGCCCCCGTGATACCACTACCTGTGGTGGGGGGGCCCTTGGAAAGGGTAGGGATTGACATTGTTGGTCCCATGGATCCCCAAACAGCATCTGGGCACAGGTTTTTACTGGTGGTAGTGGATCATGCCACCAGGTACCCAGAGGCAATTCCCCTAAGGACCACTACAGCACTTGTAGTGGCAAGAGCTCTCTTGAGTGTGTTCTCAAGAGTAGGCTTTCCAAAGGAGGTAGTATCTGACAGGAGTGCAAACTTCATGTCTAGTTACTTGACTGCTATGTGGAAGGAGTGTGGAGTGAACTACAAGTTCACCACACCCTATCACCCACAATGTAATGGTTTAGCTGACAGATTCAACAAAACCTTAAAGGGCATGATCAAAGGACTCCCAGAGAAGCTTAGGTGAAAATGGGACCTGCTTTTGCACTGCCTTTAATTTGCATACAGGGAGGTGCCTCAAAAGGGTGTTGGCAACAGCCCATTTGAACTTTTGTTTGGTCACCCTGTCAGGGGTCTATTGTGTTTGGTGAAGGAAGGATGGGAGTTACCTCTCAAGCCCTCAAAGCAAGACATAGTGGACTATGTACTTGGTCTCCGCTCCAGGATGGCTGAGTACATGGAAAAGGCAAACAAAAACCTTGAGGCTAGCCAGGAACTACAAAAAGCCTGGCATGACCAAAGGGCTGTACTGACTGTTTACCAGCCAGGCCAGAAAGTGTGGGTGTTGGAGCCTGTGGCCCCCTCAGCTCTCCAGGACAAGTGGAGTGGACCCCACACTATTGTTGAACACAAAAGGGGAGGTTACCTACTGGGTAGACCTTGGAACCTCTAGGAGCCCCCACAGGGTACTTCATGTCAACAGACGTAAACCATATGTTGACAGGGCAGACATGGGCTTGCTCATGGCTACTGATGAAGGACAGGAGGAAGAGAGTGACCCAAACCCTGACCTGCTTTCTCAGAACCCTGATGATGGGTCAGTTGATGGTGTAGCCTTGGCAGGCAGCCTAACTGCCCAGCAGCAAACTGACTGCAGAAATCTTATCAGCCAGTTTAGATATATGTTTTCTCTGACTCCAAGTCAGACCACCTGGTGCACTCATGAAGTGGACACTGGGGGCAGTCTACTTGTGAAGAATAAGATCTACAGGCAACCTGACCATGTCAGGGACTGTCTCAGGGACTGTATAAGGACAGAAGTCCAAAAGATGTTAGATCTGGGTGTGATTGAACCCTCAGTTAGCCCTCAGTTAGCCCTTGGGCTAGCCCAGTAGTCCCGGTACCAAAACCTCACACCAGTGGTTGGAAAAGAGAGATGAGGTTTTGTGTAGACTACAGGGGTCTCAATGCAGTCACTAGGACTGATGCCCATCCCATCCTCAGGGCAGATGAGCTGATAGATACTTTGGCCTCAGCCAAGTTTCTAAGCACATTTGTCCTGACAGGATTTTCTACCCCTAGTGGGCACTATCAATTTGTGGTAATGCCTTTTGGTTTGAAGAATGCACCTGCCACTTTCCAAAGGTTGGTGAATACAGTTCTCACAGGTCTGGAAGCCTTTAATGCAGCATATCTAGATGATATTGCTGTCTTTAGCTCCACCTGGGAGGATCACCTGGTCCACCTAAGGAATGTGTTGGAGGCCCTGCAAAAAGCAGGCCTAACTATCAAGGCTACTAAGTGCCAGATAGGGAAGAGTCATGCTGTGTACCAGGGCCACCTTGTAGGTGGAGGCCAGGTTCAACCATTGCAGAGCAAAATCCAGACCATAATAGAATGGACTGCTCCAACTACCCAGACTGAGATGAGAGCCTTCTTAGGCCTGACTGTGTACTACAGGAGATTTGTCAAAGGGTATGGATCAATAGTGAGACCCTTGAATGACTTAACCTCTAAAAAGATGCCCAAAAAGGTTCAGTGGACAGCTAGCTGTCAAAAGGCATTTGATGACCTGAAGCAGGCCATGTGCACTGCTCCCATTCTGCAGAGTCCTGACTACTCCAAGAAGTTCATTGTTCAAACAGATGCATCTAAGTTGGGGTTGGGGCTGTACTGTCACAATTGAATGATGAAGGTCAGGATCAGCCAGTAGCTTTCATAAGCAGAAGGCTGACCCCTAGAGAGAAACATTGGTCAGCCATTGAGAGGGAGGCCTTTGCTGTGGTTTGGGCTCTGAAGAAGTTGAGGCCATACTTGTTTGGTACTCACTTCCTTGTTCAGTCAGACCATAAGCCCCTCTTATGGCTAAAACAAATGAAGGGTGAAAACCCCAAACTGCTTAGGTGGTCCATTTCCCTACAGGGGATGGACTTTACAGTGGAACATAGACCTGGGAGTAACCATGCAAATGCAGATGGACTCTGTTGGACAGGCCTCACAGACGGCTTGCTCCCTCCCCGCTCGACAGGGCCCGAACTCCGGCCCACCTGGCATATCCCCGCAACAAGCACCTGTACTCCGTCTCCCGACGGACCCTCTGCCCTCGGACCCCTACTCATCACGGGGTCCAGCCCCACCGGCTTTCCCGGCCGGGTCAAGCCGCCATCTTGGGCCCTGCACCACGCGGCCGCATGGCCTCCCCTCGACCCTAACCCCGGGCCTGGCCGGCCCCGACATCCCGGCACCACCATCCACCCAGGAGGTGAGCGGACCACTTGGCAGGTCAATGGGAGAACGAAGTGTCAAGGGCTCTCCCCCGCCAGGTGCCGATCGCCCCCAGCTCCCCCAGGCACTGGCTCCACCCCCTGCTGGGTGTCTGGACACCTTCATCCCGGACCCTCCGACCTCCAAGTGCGAGGGTCCGGACATCAAAGGGCACCAGCCCTATAACTGAGGCAGCTCCGGAGCAGGAAGGCAGTTGTATCCTGGAGTCGAGAGACACCGAGTGAACTCAACCCTGACGGTCTACTGGCGCTGCCGTAGCCCGCTCTTGTGAACCATCGTCCTGCCTGCTGGCGCTGCCGCGGCCTTCTGCAACCTTCATCTTCCTTGGACCTGCTGGCGCTGCCGCGGCCCGTTGTAACGACCATCCTCACCGGGACCTGCTGGCGCTGCCGCGGCCTTCTGCAACAGTCATCTTCCTGGGACCTGCTGGCGCTGCCGCGGCCCGTTGTAACAACCATCCTCACCGGGACCTGCTGGCGCTGCCGCGGACCGTATATCTTCCGGGGACCTGCTGGCGCTGCCGCGGCCCGTTGTATCGACCATCCACACCGGGACCTGCTGGCGCTGCCGCGGCCCATACCACCTAACCACCAAGCTCGAGGATTGTGAGCTCATCATCATCTCATCCGAACTACCTGATTGGTAAATAGACTGTCCCGCTACCCCCTTCCCTACCTTGCGAGACTCTAATCGAGGGGACCCCCGAGTCCAGACCTCCTTGTACTATTTAACCGTACCTTAAATAAGTGCTTATAAAGAACACTGAACCTTATCCGTGTGTGATATCTGTCTGTGGGGGGGAAGTTACTTGTCTGTACGATCGCTGGAGACGGCTCTCCCCGGAGACCTCTCCTCCTGACCCCGGCCGACCCTCCCGGTCCATCTACCTTTTCTAACAGACTCTCTAGGTATTTCCACTTAGAACATGAAGACTCAACTGGTCAAGGTTAGTTTAATGTCCCTGTGTTTTGGGGGGGGTTGTGTAGGAGAGTAGGATCTGCTTCACATGGGTACCCCCACTTTCTGCTGGTGTTTCACTGTTTTTTTTTACCTTAGTCTGGCTGTGGCCCTGCTAATCAGGACCACAGCCTAGCTGCTTCCTCTCTAAAATGGTTTGCATATACATTAGGTACATGTACATGTCTAATTGGATTCTGGAGTGCCTTATAAGCCCCAAGTATATGGTATACAGTGTACCTAGGGCATAAGTGCCTCAGAGGCCTACCAGGGGCTGAAGCATGTATTATGCCATCCCTGGGAAGCACTCCAAAATGGCACCACAGGTCTGCTACTGCAGTCTGGGTAAAGGTGTGCTTGCACCCCTTACTGTGGTATAGGCTACCTATATCCACATATCTATACAGACACATATGAAGTACCGGGGATTTTAGGACCCCAGCGGTGCCAGGGATAGCACCCTATGACTTCGGGTTATCCTGTTGCTGTAGTATTATAAAAGACGCTCTCATGGTAATGTAACAAAGAACTTGGCAGAAGAAGCTGAAATATGAAAAGAAATCTTTATTAAACTCAAATGAGTGAGACTACGTCGCACAGAAGCCTTAGCAACTGAATGAGGCAGTCTGCAGAACAAAAACCAGTCTTCTATTTTATACAGAATATTACGCTTTGGGCAACACCGCCCCTGTTTTACAAGTGGTCATTCACATATTTTGGCTTCAAAGAAAAGGCAGAGTCATGGTGACAATCCCACATTCCTGTTCAACCAGCCCACAATTATTTACCCAGCGAGGCTCAGATCCCACATCAGATACCGGCAGACCCCAATAAACACGGGCACCTCCTGTTTGTAAAACAGGCCATAAAGCAGGAAGAGTCAGGTGTGAAAGAGATTAGCTGGAGGCTCGTGTTTAATGTAAAGGCTTTATGGTGTGTCAAGCCCTGATGCTAATCACAGGTGGCCAGAGGACGGGGAGCTCGTGAGACCGGACTGACCTGGGGCAGCAGAGCCAAGCTGCCCAGGTCATAGAGAAGTCAAAGGAAGGCACATGTGCTCTAAAGGCCCGTATTTGCTTCATAATATGTAGCCTATGTGAGGGCAACCATAAGATGGCCACCGCTCTAAGATGGAACCCACGTAGTGATGTATAATATCGATTACATTGTGCATTTATCAATGAAACGTTATATAAAGCACTTGTACATACCGCATTGGCCATTCGCGGTTTGCTAATACCGGGAGAGACAGGGGTAGGGCCCTGCCTCCTACGTGGTCCCAAATTTTAAAGTACCACAGACCCTCCTTTTGCCGTTACATAGGCAATAACTATACTCTCATCAATCCGAGTCTAGGTCAATATTCATGAAGTCATGGAGATGTTGCTGTAGCATCATCCTATTACTTAGCTCGTTTTCTGATACATGTTTCCTTACACATGTAGTAGCACAAAGGCCACATATGGCAGGACAAAATAAGGAATACCTCTGTCTGTAGTAGGCGGCATAAGATCACACACCCAATAATTAGTGATGTTCACTACTAACTAATGTTGATACAGAAGCTGTACAAAAGAATTGCTTACGAATTCTAATCTTTTAACCTGCCCATGTTCAGGATAGGGTGAAAAGAGTACAAAGAAGCAGTGGTAGGAAAAGACATAGGTTGGGAAGCGGGTGCAGAAGTCAATTGAGTAGAGAAAAACGATCCCACCCATAAATGACAATGTCATGCTTGAAAAGACACTAGAAAACACGTTATTAAGAACATATAAACAACGGGAGAAAGTAGTAACCACTATTGCAAATGAAATAATAGTTTTTCACAACCCTAAGCAAAAAGCAAATCCCAAAATTATCTAGTAACATTTTTAGGGATCAGTAATTTCAGTAATTCTTGTATGTTCAGGTGAAACAGTGGTGACCCTCATCAATGCTCTAAGGTGAAAAGGGGGTACTCTTTCCACAGAAAATGGACTTTATTCTGCTTATACTAAACAGAATAGTACTTTAAAACAATGCCAGCAAAACAATCTGTCTCCTTAACACCTACTCTATACAATCACACGGAAACCTCTTGTGAAACCACCTATGCCCAGAGTCCGTTCAAAATGCCTCTCTGGCAGGCTTCTATTGTCCATCAAATCTTCTTCTGTTGTTTTCTTTTGCATGGGCCTCTTCATTCAAGCCTTACATGAGAAAAGTACTGCTTAGTTGGAGTGCCCTCCTGGCAAACACCCACAGCTCACTCAAGAGTGTCAATGTCTCAAGGCAGTGCGCCAGTATCTTTCCTTTGCGGCAGGCACTACAGGTAGTGTGCTCTCCATTGGTCAAGGGCATAGGTCATCTCGTGCAGACCCGGGACCATTCTCAGGCTCCAACACTCATCATTCAGTGTCAGAGGACGCCCGGGCTGTTCTTCCATGGGCCCTAGAATTAGTGCCTTTTGTCAATCTTGGATCCGCCGGTGCACTGCACTTCCATTGGAGCAAAGGAAAGGGGGGTGTGTGGCCAAAAACTCAGGCCCAGGGGCTCAAGGGACTGCACACTGTCAGAGGTTACCAGCACATGACAGGCGCTCTTGTGCACTGAAATTCTGGTTCTGTGGCAAAACCAGCTCCTCCTTCTTTTCTGATGTTGAACGCCTTCTGATGAAGCAAGTGCGATGCTTTAAACAGTTCATTGTATAACAAGGGGACTGCAAACAGGTGGCCTGCGGTCTTTCAAAGGAGTGGCCACACGCCATGGGACAATTTTGGTCTAGAATACACTGTCATTCTCAAAAAGCAATACAAATATAAAGGCAGTAGGTAAAACAGCGTCTCTAATCTTTTCAATTGGGTTTCCGTGTGAGAGCCTCCATCATTTAAGGGTAGATAACTACACGAGAATTCTGTCTACATGGATGTCTTCACATATGGTGGCATTGTGTAATGGGGCAAACACATTTTTTTTTCAATGATTAGGTGTTCCTAAATTCCTTATCTAGAACATCTCAATAGAGAAATCACATGGTACAGATTATCATGGCCATGTAGAAACCTTTCACATCAGGTGCACTATGCAATACACAGGCTAATAGTCAAATATGCAAACAAAAGACAAGAACTAGAGGGTCCTGATATTTGCATGATTAGAACACATCTGATCCCACCAAAAATTAAAGCAGCAGGAACAAAAGGGTAAAAACCACATTAAAAACAGACATTGAAAATTTGTCATGTTTAAAAAGTAAACGTAAGATATCTCCTTTTGAGATGGAAAACTTGTCTTACTATAATATTGAGTCAGTTAACCAGTCTATCGCTACTCTGACAGTCAGGCTGGAAAACATTGAAGCAGGCCTAAGGAAAATTCTTGGAAACCAGTCTGGTCATACAAAAGGGAATTATACATAATATGGGGAGCCCTGGTGCATCACTGCAGTCTGGAATACACCTACAATAATAAATGGGCTGACTGGTGAAAGGAATACGGAAAAGGGAATTGGAACTAGGACACAACTAAAATCCACAATAACTAAGCATGATGCGACATCGGTCAGGGGAGAAGCAACAAAAGAAAAAAAAATCTATAGGAAGAACAAACATTATTTGGGTGATAGTCAGGCATGTGACACAACATCAAGAGTACGGAGGATACACAAAAGGCCGGAGTTCCACACATTTTAACTCTACCGCTGGTGACTACACCATATACGATACTCCTAGGTAATATTCCAGTTCCTTCTTCAGGAAAAAATGAAAACCTGTTTTTTTTTTTTTTAGGAACAAGAGCCAGATGCTACTTAGGAAACAGAACATCATAAACTAATGTAATATAGAAATTAGGCCACCTTGAGTCACAGATCTATAATTTCATCCTTAGGTCCAATCAAGGATACATAAATGTAAGGCTGCCTGTTCCTTTAACCCCTTCCATGCGGGGCGGATGTAGCATTCCACCCTTCTAGAGGGAGAGACATGTTCACACTGGCTAAACCCGGTAGGACTTTCCTGAGCCCTGGCTTCACACAATGGATGCCTCTGCCACAGACACGGGTCTGGCCTCCTGCTGCTGACCGAAACTCTGGCAGGGGAGACGTGAACAATAGGTTTCCTGTCGAGGGGAGGTGTAACCACCTCCCCAGACAGGCAGATGTGTATTGGGGCTGGGCGGGAGCACTCTCTGGTGCTTTGAAGTCCTGCACTGGGGGCACATTTGCTGACCCTGTGCATAGCCCAGTTCATACCGGTTGCAGGGGCTAACTGGACAAAGGAAATGAGTGTAACCACCCCTCTTTCCAAGTCCACCAATAGGTGGGGCCTTAGAGTTAGTCCATCCCCTAAACTTACTATAAGTATAGGAATCCAGTCCCTAGGACTTTAGATTACCCTGGACGAAACTCTGCAACATAAATCCTGGACCTTCGACGTTCTATCCTGACTAGAAGACTGAAGAAATCTCCCTTGGGGTCAAGGAGTGACTCCCCTGCTTGGCAGGCACCAAAAAAGCAACTGACCGGTCTGCATTGCTGAAGCTCCCGCCGGACGCTGAAGTCTTTGAATCACTAGAGGTAGATTTCCAGACTTCCCCGTGTCTTCCCTGAGTCTACAGCAAAGCTGAGGCCCATGGCTATCGTGGGTGACGTGGAACCGTGACCCCTGGACACCGTGAACTTTTGCAGCAACACTATCTTCCTGGTCCTCCTCGAAGTTGGGATTTGGGCTCCCCGTAGCCCCAGCCTTGACTATCTCCTGCTCCAAAGATTGTTAGCCTCCACTCCACGAGTGACCCGTGGGCCAGCTTCAAGTGCGACCGCTTGCGGCTCCTTCGCGATCCCTAGCCTGTTGACTAGCAGGTCACCACGAAGGCAACTCCTTTTCCAATTGGACTTTCCTGGTTCCTCCAGACGTGCCCTGACTTACCCTCGCTGGGTGAGTCCCTTAGACCTTGCTGGTCTGCACCACAGTTCTTTCTCTGGATTCAAGTGACTTGCCGTTGCCAAGGGTTGTTGGGTCCATTCTGGTTGCCAACACCGCAACACTCGACAGACTTCGTGGGACAGCTCAAATCTAGCTCATGGACTTCGTCGACACCTCCTGGACCTCGTGGCTGAAGAGTCAAGACACCCATCCACTCACCTGAAGCACCCGACATCTGTGGGCATTGGTCCATCCTGCCCTTGGTCACTGGCTAGTGACCCAGACTCTGTCCCCTCTGCTTTCAGATTCCTTCCATCCTAGATCCAGGCTTGAATGTCCTCGGACACTTCTCCTCTTCCAGGCAGCAGCAGTGTTTTGCAGGCTCCCATTGAAATCGACGACGCGACCCGACACCAAAAGACACCTATGCAACCGGCTTCCCTGGGTGAGGTAACTCGAGTACTCAGGTGCTCCCGTGGGTGCTAGCCCTAGAACTTCTTAAGTCCAAAAGGGTTTGGTCCTGACTCGATTAGAAGTGTCCCTAATCTTTAAATTTCCAACCGTGACATTGCCCATAGAAGATAACGGGAACCCGCGGTTGTGTTCTCACACTGCATACAGTCCCTGTGGGTCCCCTGTGCCACTACCTTGGGTGGTTCTTTGGGGTCCCAGCGATTCTACAGGCTCTAGGCCTTGTGTCTAGTTCAGTCGTGGTACTTATACCACTTTTTAGTATATGGTTTGGTACGCCCCTAGGGCCCAAACGTGTATTTGTGCTATTACTGATGATTGCTATCTTGTAACCTAAGTACTTCGAACTCCAGTCTCATAAAGAGACTAGAGGGGTGTGTGTTAACCTAAATACATATATTTTAAATGTATACCTGGTGTGGTTGTCTTTTCATTTAATCATTCAAGAGATTATAGACTGGTAAAACAAGCTGCTTTATATTCCTTCAAGACTTAGCCTGAAGGCTGCTCTCCATAGCTACCACTAGGATAGCTTTCAATAAATGTTGTCTTTAACCATTCACCCTAAGGGGTTGTTTGGAATGATACAAGGTGCCCACTAGAACTAGTGGACAGCATATATCAGGCCACCTTCTCACACCTGTCTGCTGAGATATTGGATGGCCTCTGAGACGATGGCCTTGGCTCATCAACGCCATGTGTATGTGGACCTGTGCTGTCCGCTGCCTCCGGCTTACACCGCGGTCCACCAGGGCTCACACATCACATCGAGTCCTGACCAGCACGGACGTCGCATCACTGCAGGAGGCACACGCCACCACTGCCAGGACCACATCCAAATTCCAACTGCCAGAGTCGAAAGAGTCTTACTGCCAGACCATCGTAGTTGTCACCCCCGCCAGTGGGGAAAAACACGGAAATGTGTCTTGTTACGTACCCCCCTGTAAGCGTGAGCGGAGTGGGCTGGCCCGGCGTATGCCAGGCCAGCATAGGGGTGTGAATAAAAACCACGTAGCTCTGGGCGTGGTTCTCTTCCAGAATGCCAGGGTGGCGCCTCTCACCACACCATGAGGCCAACGCCGTCGTCATGAGCAGTGTTGCCTGCAATCCTGTGTGCCTTCTGCACCCCGGGACGCTGGTCCCCGAACCAGTGTTGCCCGCCCCTGCACAACCAGGCCTCACTGCTCACCTGCCGACACCGGCGTGTGTCGAAGAGGGCCCATCACATTCCGGTGCAAGCTCCAACCCGAGGCCTGCGACCCTGGCAGCCTGCTATGACCATCATGGCTTCCGCGAGCAAGTCCCGCAGCACTCCTTTCTCATTGATGTACTCCACCAGTATATACAGCGGACTAGTAGGTCACACATTTGTAACTGAGTCTTGATTATACTATGGAAGAGAACATTATTTGTGGCTGATTTTATGTCACTATACTCCCTTCGATGTGGTGCCACCAAGTCTGTGTATAGCATTACAACCACACATGTCTGTGGGCCCTCGCGGACTACTGCCCTCCGGCCACACTAAGGTCGAGTAGGTCACACATTTGGAACTGAGTCTTGATTTTTCAATGGCAGAGTCCTATCATTGCACGGAAGGAGAGGTGTAAGAGGATGACGTGATTCAGTCAGGAGGAAAAAAGGATCATCGTTACGGAGGTGATCGAACACTACTAACAACTGCTCTGATGTCACTAACTCTGTGCATCGCGAGCCAATGACACTTGGCTGTGGACAACTGTTGGCCGCTGCCTCCGGCCTACACTGCAGTCAAGTAGGACACACATATGGAACTGAGTCTTGATTATGCAATGGCCGAGTACTCATGTCAATGCTATCTTCAAATCACTATACTCCCTTCGATGTGGTGCCACCGACTGTGCATAGAATTACAACCACATGTGTCTGTGGCCCCTTGCTGGAATCACCTTTGGCCTACACTGCGGTCGAGTAGGTCACACAGTTGGAACTAAGTCCTGATTTAGTAATTGCAGAGTCCATATCATTGTACCGGCCTCATCGCAGACCGCATCCCCTCTTAGCCCCAGTGCCACTAAGTCTGTTCCCGGACATTCATGGACACTCTCTGGTTGAACTATGGACTGGGGGTTGTCTTTATCCTCATGTAGCTGATACCGACTTGGTGGTAGTAACAAGGCAGAAGCATTCCACTCCTCAATTTGCCGCTTCCGGATGGCTTCTGCCCTCTGCATCATGCCCTGGAGGACACCTTCCACTGTGCCCGCAGCCCTCCACCACATTCCCCTTGGACATCGACGATGACCCGCTCAGTCCACGTGGCCCTACCTCAGTGCACCGCAAGTCACCGTTCCATGGTGGTGTGCCGGCCGCAGTGCATCTGGAGCCACTACCTCTGTGCAGCTCAAGTCAGGGACCCTGTCTGCTGAGATATTGGATGGCCTCTAAGACGATGGCCTTCGGTCATCAACGCCATGTGTATGTGGCCCTGCGCTGTCCGCTTCCTCCGGCCTACACTGTGGTCCACCAGGGCTCACACATCACATCGAGTCCTGACCGGCCCGGACGTCGCATCACTGCAGGAGGCACACGCCACCACCGCCAGGACCACCTCCAAACTCTAACTGCCAGAGTCAAAAGAGTCTTACTGCCAGACTATCATAGTTGCTCACACCTGTCGTAGATCCCATCATCTGCCTGATACCCTGCTCAGCACTCCAGGTGCCACTAACTGAGTGCACAATGAGTCATCGTCCATTTCTGTTTTAGTTATGTGCTGTGGAGAGCTCACGCAGCAGTGTCACCTCAGGCAGTGTGGGAGACCTGGGACGATGATGAGGAAGATAATGCAGGTGCATCAGGAATATCCCGAAGGGACTCAATCCTAGACATTTTCTTCACATGAGCGCGCTCAGCTCTAGTGCCCCAGCCTCAGTGCACTGCAGCTCACAGAGACTTCTGTTTGCTCATTGGGTGACCTCTATACTTGCTCCGGATACCACCATGATGCTCCACTGTTGTCTCTGTAATGCTGGTGTTTTATGTTTCCGTTTTAAGACTGTTCACTGTTGTAGTTGTTGTCAGCACCAACAACTCCATGAGGGCTGACTTACACTCACCCCACACACATCCAGCACAGGCGTCACTGTACATGTGACCCTGCCAATAAAGGGGTCGGGCGCACATGCCCGTAGCCAGTCCCACCAACTATCTAAGTGTGTCTGTGTGGTCATAATGTATGCATGAGGGCCCGGGCCCAACAACATTACATTGTGCTGTGTACAGAGCTGGCAACTGTGGCCCCACTGGCAGTGGGTACGACCTTGGACATGTAGCTTTGTTGTTAGCCACTCAATACGCAAGAGGAGTGGACTGGGCCGTCGTACGGAGGTCCAGCGTGGGGGTGTGAATGGTAATTCTGGGGCTCTGGGAGTGGTTCAGTACAAGAAATATGCAAATGCATGTGTCTCTGTCGCAGTGTGGGTCTCCTTTCCATGTTGGGACTTAGACACCCACGTATGTGATGTAGTTCCGCTTCCATGAGCTTGCACCCCACCCGCACCTGTTCGGCCACCTTCTTTTGGAATTCTGATACCTGGCTTTTGAATGCGATGTGTGCCTCGGTAGAGTGTTGGGAGCCAGCAGTGGTGGCGGCTGCTTCCAGATGTGTGGTCTGTGCAGGGGCTGGGGTCTCCTCTATGTAGCTTAGCTGCCCTGCTCCTGGGGAAGGGTTGCCTAAGATGTCCGTGAGCTGTTGTAGGGCGACGGTGTCGAAAGTGTGGTGGTCCTCTCCAGCATCACTGATGAGTTGTCTTGTCTGCTCTGCTGGAGGTGTTGTGTGTCCCTCTGCAATATGAAGGGGAGATGCATGTTGACATTGTGTTGACATGTATGTTGGTGCATTGTTCTTGTTTACATGCAGACTGTATGACAATGTACATTGTGACTGTTTGGGAAGTGATGACAATTTGATGCGGGACAGTGGACATTTGGACTACGTGATGGGTGTGAGGTTGAACACGTACATTTCAATCTCACAGTTTCCTGCTATGTTAGATGTAATTAGCCTGTTTCTGCACATGAGCGGACCCAGTTGTGTCCTCTTTTCTGCAGTGTTGGTGTTGCACTTTGTACCACATTGTCATGGGATGTGCTGTTCTTGCTATGTGTGTGTGCTGCAGTGTGCCACGGGGATCAGGGACATGACCCTGGCTCATTGTGGGTGTGCAGAGTGCTACACATCATTGTGCATGTGTGCCATTGTGCCCATTTCCCCCCTTTCCCCAGTCCCTGGTCGTTACTCACCCTGTTGATATTGTGTCAGGTCCTCCCGAGCTGTGTCCGTACTCCCAAATCCTTGCACCATCTCCACACTGATGACTGTGGCCTCCATTTCCTCCAGCGGCCCAGGACTCCCACCTCCTGTCGCAGTTGCTGCCTTCCTGTTGGCAGTGGGTTTGTGCTTTGTTTGGCTTTTTTTCACATCGTGCCAGTGCCTCTTGGCCTCCTCCATTGACCTCCTCGACCCTCCGACTGCATTCACGTTAGTCTAATTGTGGGTCAATTGATGGTTGTGTTCTGTCACCTCCGTGACGCTGATCTGGTTTTGCTGTGGACTGCACCCCGTCTCTCTCTTCCTCTTCTCCGTGGCCGTCCCCGACCCTGAGGTTCCTTACTGGTGGTCTGTGGGGCTTGTGGGGTTGGCGTTGGCCTCTGCACTAGGTCTGGGTGCATCCATGGTTCTACACTTTGAATTGTTTTTGGTGTGTTCTTTTTGTTGCTTTTATAGTGCATTTTCCTGCCTGACGAGTTGGATTTGCAGGACTGTTGCTGGTATTCTCTGCCTTTTGTATCGCGATTGGCCTCATCGCAACTTTTTTTGCGTTCGTGTTTCGCATTTTTGCAGCATCGCGTTGACTTTATCGCGGACATTTGACACATTTTCGTGGACCTATCGCATAGTACCTCCGTGTTGTGAATACTGAGTTAACACGGTGTTGTTTTCCCTTGATAGACTGCGATAAAAAGAGTTGCGTTAACCCCTTTGTAAGACCTGGGGTCACCGGGCCCTAAGAGGGTAACGTGACTCGAGCGGCTGGGCACCCGAAGGCTTATGTGTAAAGCGGCCATACAACACACACATCCCCTGAAGCAGGAAACGCACACAATAAGGGACGCCACAAAGTAGGATCAATCCAAATCAATCAAGTTTTATCTAATCAAATGATATGCAAGCACGGTTCCTTAGATGGCAATGGGCAACACTTGAACACATTAGCACTTGAATCCCCAGCATTTCATTATGGTCACATAGGCAGTACCTGAATACCTTAGCGTGCGATTCACCAGTACTTCAGTACAATGCAGTAGGCCATACCTGTATACCTTAGCGTCAGATCTCAGGGCGCTGCTTCATAGCTCCTGTGGAAAATACCTGGTGAATCTGGGGGAGCGGTAACTACAGCGGTTAATCAGCGCACCGCGCCCCTCCCACCACTAGCGTCTCACTCTGCCGTGGGTACCACACGCGGTGACAATCAATTATCAGCGCTTTGAAATTGAGCTGGGAAACTTAGCACCTCAGAAGACTAGTAGCGCGTTCAGGCAGGACTCGCAAGCATATCGTGACCCCGGGCCCTACTAGCGCTCCGGAGCAGAGCTTGAGCACACAGCGCTACTCATAATCACAAGGCATTAGGCACTTCAGAGCATAACTTGAGAACACAGTGCTACTCGTAATCGTAAGCATCAAACACTTCAGAGTAGAACTCGGGAACACAGCGCTTCTCGTAATCGTGAGACAGTAAGCACTTATGAGCAGAACTTAAGAATACAGCGCTTCTCGTAATCATGAGACATTAAGCACTTAGTCCCCTTGAATGTGGCAGTCCCAAGGCAAGGGGGGAAATCCCACGGAGGGGAGTCAGAGTCTCCGATGCACTGAGTGAATCCCACGGAGGGGAACCAGAGTCTCAGAGTGTGGTGCCGCTCCCACTCGACAGGGGGCGCACCGGGTCCTCCGACAGCCTCCCGGGGAGCAGGGGGGTGAGTCCCAGGCCTACACATGGCCAGCCAACCTCCCAGCCCCCAGGGGTTACCTTGATCTCGGCGTCCTGGTCTCGGGAGACACTCGGGGATAACCTTACGGCTTCAGGCCCCGCAGTCAGCTTGCTCAGCGGCGGAGGCGGCGACGCGCAGGCCGCCCTCGTCACGTGGGCTGTAGACGGCTTCACGGCCTTCCTCAGGCCTTCCGCGACTCCCTCAGGCGCTGCGACGGCAGCAGCGGGGCCCCGGGCTTCTCCGCGGGCCCCGGCTCGATGAGGAGCAACTTCTGCCCTGGGCTGCGGCGGTGAGCGCGCTTCCGGTCCCCGCGCCAGGGGGGGGGGGTACAAAATAAGCGGGATACCAGCGAGCTAAGAGCTCCGCGTGGACTGGCTTAGGGGATCCCAGGCAAGGTCGGGGAGCACAGGGGTCACAGCGCTAGGACCTGGTTGATCCCCGGCAGTCCCGCAGTTAGATGTAGTTTAGGTTTCAATAAGGAGCTTCAGCATTAGATCTCAGCATTCAGTTTCAGCATGAAGTTCCAGCGTTTAGTTTCATCATTCAGTTTCAGCATGAAGGTTCAGCATTCAGTCTTACTGGCGCAGATGTCTCTGGCGCCCTTAGGGTTCTGTTCCTGGGGGGTAGGGATTGAGTTGGTGACTAGTTTCTTCCTAGTCAGGCTGGGCAGAGGTTCCCTGGGTCCTCCTACTGCTGGGCAAGATCAGTGGGCTTTACAGGATCCCTCACTCACTTAAGAGGCAGCACCTAAATCCTGTCACTCTCAGAGGCATAAGTCCCTGGCTAGGCCCTACCGCCTAAAACTCCTGCGTGGATTCTCCAGCTCTGCTTTACCCCAACTGGCCAACTAACTAGAAAAAGTTCCCTCCCTCACTTAAGTAGCCCTAGGTCAGGTGACCACTATCCAAGGCGGCAAAAGTAAAAACCACACCTCCCTTCTAGAAGGTTCCAGCATATTCCAGGAGCTTCCCCATTCTACCTATGGGACAAAAAAGGCGGGCTGGTGTCGCAACATTGTTGTGGGGTTCCAGCCAGCTCCTGGCAGCTAGGGTGCTACTAGTGAAGACCACTCTGCAGTAGCAGGGGCCTGTGGCAGCCATCTTGGGAGAAGGGAGCACCTGCACCTTAACACTGGTTGGCAATGAAAAGGCGCCCGGAGACCTAAGTCCAACATAAAAATGAGGGTGGAAAAAATGAGGCACAATCAAAAATAGAGGGGGAGACCACCCTAGGGCTGACAGGTCTAACACCCTTCAATGCTCATGACGGAGCGGTTCCGTCAAGAGCATCGGTTGGGCTGTGCCCATGACGGAACAGCTCCGTCATGAGCACAACCCCTGGGGGAAGCGTTAGCGCTTCCCCCCTGGGGCATCGATCTTGCCCCCATAGAGGGGGATGGCAGCGGAAGAGTTTCCGCTGCCACCCCCGACCCCCCCCACGCTTCCCCATGATGTCAGCGCGCACGCCAACGTCATCAGGAAGCGCTGGGACGCCTGGAAGCCATTTGTTTCCAGGCGTCCCAGCAAGGCAGAGGTGAGTTTTTCTGTCCGGTGGGGCCGCAGGGGGATTTTTTCAACTATTGAGGCATCGGAGGAGAGGAAAGATCGTGAACGATCGTGCTGCAGGAATGCCCCCACTAGGCCCCAGGGATGCTTTTTTTATTAAAAGGAAGCGATCCCTTGGGCAAGGGTCGCTTCCTTAAGGCGGCAATTATGTTTAAGACTTTTCTGCCCCTCCTGGGGCCCGATCGCCTCGGTTTTATGGCGTGGAAGCGGCCCCTTGGGGGAAGGGTCGCTTCTAGCCCTATATTCTTTAAAAATGTGTATTCTGCCTCACCTGGGGGCAGATTGTCTCGTAGTTTTGGCCTTTCTGCCCCCGGGGGGGGCAGAATACCCCACTAGACACCAGGGAGTCCTTTTTGTAGCTATAGGAAGCAACCACTTGGGCAAGGGTCGCTCCCAGGGGGCAGATTTGTTTTATAAATTTGGTTATTGTTATTTCTGCCCCTCCTGTGGACAGATGTGGCCCTTTTTTTGTGGCCTTTTTGCCCTAGGCGGGAGGGGGGGTAGAAAACCCTAGTAGGCACCAGGGATTTTTTTCTTTTGCTAGGGGGGCATATTTCTGTCTGCTGTTTTCTGCTCCGCCCTCAGACAACCCCTCCCGATCCCTTGGGTAAGTTCACCCCCATTTTTGCACAGCCCAATTAGAAGGCCCATCTGGCAGATTGACCAATTGGGTAGTGACAGTGTGTTATAATGTTAATTATTTTATTTTTTGTGAATTTCAATTGTAATGCTTTTTTCTCCCTTTTTGGTCTAGTTGAAAGCTTTTGCTCTTTAGACTGTTCCAGTGGAGAAGTGTGGCTCAATGATTAGAGCGGCAGACCCTGATGCAGAGGTTTAGCCCGGGACCAGGGCTCAATTCCCCGCCTCGGCGGGTCTTGGGCTCATAAATTCCATGGACCTGATAATTCTCGCCTCGGTGCCATTCCAATCATGGAGTCCCACTCTGCAACTCTGGGCAATAGCTTGCTTAATCTCCACAACGGCTCCCACAACGCTAAGGATGCCTGGCCTCCACCTTAGGGGTGCCCAGGAGTGGACGCCTCACAGGGAAAGCCAGGATGGGTTCCACAGTGGTATTCGTACAAGTGCCTTGAGACCCTTGCGGGTGAGTAGTGCGCTATACAAGTATCCATTTACAGGTTGCAGTTTTGTTACTTTTGGTTCTGCTGTTTGTGTAGCTGCTTGTGTTTGGTAAGAGACTTTTTTTTGTACAATGTAAACCTTTTTCATTTCTCTGCATGAATGTGTTTTTTGCAAATGATGTAAGAATTGCAGTATGTTTGGCTTCTGTTTTTTGAGTGTCAAAAACTTTTGCATTTGTGCTCAATGTGTGAGTAATTGTTTTTTTTTTCTTTCTACTGGGATATCGTTTTTGCTGAGTAGGGGCTGGTGAGTGTAGCGGTCTCTTGCAAGTGAATCGTATAGTTTTTGAGTATATTGATCTTTGTGAAAAAGGCACACATTTTTTTTACTTACTTATTTTGCACAGTGTTGGTTGTTGTTGACTTGTTTGTGCAGTTTCCTTTCTTAGTAAATGTGGAAATATGGATTTTTCTGGTCAGTTATGTCCCCTATCTTGGACCCCAACGGTTCTATGTGCATGTCACAAGTACATGTATGTTTCCCTCCAGTTCCAGTTATGAAGACGCAAATACATGTGCGTCCACCGTCAACATGTCCTCTGTCAGATCCGCCATGAATAGGCCGGATATTCCATTCCTAAATATGAAAGGCCACCGGCTTTATATGGTTCACTTATGCCATTTTACAGTCCAGGCAAGTAGGCCCTGATTCTGTCATCAAACTCCTCTTGCCTTCTGCCTCTGAAAACTCGAGTCTGAGCCTGCATCTGTGACCATGAACTTTGTCTCATTCCCTGCGCGGCTCACGAAGCCTGACATCAGCCTATTCTCTGCCAAGAACTGTATTTCACCTTCGAATTATCTGTTTCCCCCTCAGCCGATGCATTCCTGCCTAGTAGTTTAAGTAAACATTCTTCCAGTTACCAAGCAAAAGGCCCGGCTTTCTCTGTCCTCATGCAAGTAATTCATAGCCCTGTTACCATGGAATATTCCTACCCCCTCGCATTCAGTGTAGACACTTAGACGCTTGTACACGCACGCACAGTCAGTATAGAATAGATTCTGTCCGAGAGTCCTTCTTTTGTGGATAACATAGTTCTTTAAACATAGGATGTTAGATATGATTTGGGATTAGGTTGACTTGACCCCCCAGACTTTTTGTCTCCACATGTAGAGCTAAATGTCAAGTCCCCTTCACCCCCTAGTTACACGTCAATTACACGTCATACTGCTGCGCGCGCATCTATGCCAAGTATTATCTTATAGATCCACCTATATGTGACATCATAACCAATTATGTTCCTTTTTTACTCCTTATTACACCCATTTTCTGGTTACGCAGATAAATCGTCATTTTCCTTATCAATTGTTACGCCTACTGCATTCGCTTCATTGTAATGTATGTACTATAAAAGTTACTTCTTGTCAATAAAGTATGTACTTCACTTCCTGAACCTCCGTGGTGATGGAACTTGGAGCAACCGATTATAATCGATTATTGGAATAAAGCCCATTCCGAACCTCTAATACCACGGATTCTGCCTCTCATTTTACTGAGCTATTTTATTATGTTTCTGTATCAAATTAAGTCCAGGTAAAGGAATTTTATTTACCACATGATGGCGCCCGAACAGGGACACTTTCTCATCTCACGCGCCGGCGGTGAGTTGCAGGCCCGGTCTCCTGCCACAGCTGGACGGACAATAACGCGTACCAGCAGGATTTCCTGTATCTCCCTCCGGTCAAGCGGGGGCGACTGAGACTGCGATCAACACCCAGACGAGGCGGTGAGAAGTGCGAAGTATCCCGACCAGAGCCTAGCTGAGAGAGCAAGATCCGAGGTATACAGAGACCCACCAGTTCGAAGTCAAGCCCAGTTTCCGACGAGTCGAGTCGAGTCCAGTCCGGTTCAAGTTCAAGTTACCGAGGCCTTCCGTTTCCGAAGCTACCCGGTGAGTACCATTGCTGGGGAGGCATTTCTGACGTGCACATAGGTTGTGCCGGTCAAGACGGGTTTGGGTACACAAATCCGGTCTGCACTGTTTTAGCAGTGTATCTGTACTGTTTAGCAGTATATCAAGTATTCCGAAGTATCTAGTTATTATCAAGAATTAAGCTTGGTGATTAGTTATGCAGACGATCATCATTGTTGTTTCAGTTAAAGGTTTGATGTTTAATGTTTAATGTGTTAAAAGTCCTGCATATTGTGGTATGAATGGTTGTTCATTATTGTGCTTTTGTATTAAGTGTGTTCAAGATTAAGTATCGGATCAGTTGTCAATATGCCGCTCTTTTCGAAATTAAGACAGATCACTACTAGAAAAGGGGTTCTCGAAGAAGCCGTCCCTATTCCTCCTAGGGACACTCCAGGGCACTTCATGTATCACAAACATGGCTTAGACGCTATATTATTTCTTGATTTATGGGTAGACTACACCAAGGGATTACCAGAAAGTCAGAGGTGGCCCGCAGCGGGGACCTGGGATGCAGAGTGCATCATGAAAGTCGAGGAAGAGTTATGGAAAAGGAAAGTCAGACAGTCACAGAAAGACGCCGTTGAGTTATGGCGTAAAGAATCTCATAGACGTACAGAAAAAGCACGTAGACAGGAAGAGAAGAGTAAAGAAAGTTCAAACAAAGTTCGAGAGAATCTATTAATTGAGGAAGGTATCCGAGTGAAAACAGAACAAGTAGATAGGCAAAGAAATGCCCTTATGAATGGTATGTATCCCCTTCTGGCCGAAGGATTACCTAAGGCTACTCCAGAGATACCGAAAGACTTGCCACCCCCATTGTTCCCAATAAAGGTACATCCTAAGGGGCATCCTAGAACCGCAGAAGATGTTTTTCTTTCCTCATATTTAGATGACGCAGCTCCCGAGTATGCTAATTCCGCCCCACATAGACCGCATACCAGGGAGGTCCAACGCCAAGATCCAGTACCCGTATCCCTACAGCAACAAATCGAGTCACAAGTTCCGGCAAGCACATCTGTTTCTGCATCTGTTCCTACAGCTACTTCTATAGCTGTGTCCACACCTATAGTTGCTGTGTCACGTTCGACGAATCCTTTCACACCCGACACCCCAGATGGGGCCACGGGAGGTGCTACCAATATTTTTTCTACGCCACCCAGAATAAATAAACTTACTTTTCAAGAGTCAGCACATTCACGTACACCCAAACTCATAAGTACCCGTACGCTTAAGGAACTCCTTATAGATTGTAGATATGACCCTGTGCCCGGTAAAGAGGACGAAATGACCCTGGCATCATTGCGTATCAGACGAGCCGCAGTGTATTTAGGGAAGTTACCAGGAATGACTGCGCATCTAGATAAAATATATCATTTTGTCCAAACAGGGCGAGATCCAGAATGTATTAACAGAGCTATGGAATACCAGAAAGTAGAGATACAGGGGGAACTGTTACGTTTCCTCATAAATTGTGTGATCAGAAATCAAGACCGACCGGGGGTAGACCCGGAAGCAATGCAAATTCTTACCAGATGGAGCCAGAATATATCAGAAGGTAGACATGATAAACAAAATTGTATAATAGCTATGTGCCGAAAGATCCGTAAAGAAATAGAACGCCTACACGAAGAGAGATTAGAGGCAGACGAGTTCGAACAAAGCGAGGAAGAAGGGTCAGGACTGCCCGCAGGACAGTCGGACACCATAGCCTATGTAGGTAGAGGAAGATCTTGTAATAGGAATCAGACTAGATGTCATACTGACTCGATACGTCCGATATGTCCAGATAATAACAGGAATTTCCAAATACCTATAATTAATATAAGGTCTAACGAGCATTCGTTCCAAACCGCCGACAAGCTACTCCGAGAACGAAGGGGTTATCATTTTCTCGATTCTATGGATGAACAAGATTTAGCCAGGGCAGCTGTCCATTGGGTGGACAGTCCCGGAAAATATAGTGATGATACAGTAGTACGCACATTTTTGAATCTCACCCCAGATGAACAGAGGTTAGCTGGGATTTATATGATTCAACAACTCATTATACTATATCGGAGTCAGCATTCGGACCCTGGTCCCTTACCTGACATACTGACTGAATTGCTTATGAATAAATGGAGAGGTCCAGGTACTAAATTAATTAAAGAAATTCTAGAATCAAGAAAGCAGTATATTCTTTTTGTATGCGCAGAGCATGTCTCATTGCCCGTCAAGGAAAGAACCACGTATCACATGGATAGACAGAATCCCTTACGAGAAGTGCACCCAATAAAGGACGAGGACAACGAGTTTAGGCGCGTATTTGTATATACGCCCATATCAAAAATAGAATTGTTACAAATGAAGAAAGTGGTACCCAGTCATGACAAAGATCCAGCGGGTTTTCACCGAGAAATTAAAGACATGTTACTCATGGGAGAGTATACCTATCCCGACATTATGACGATATTAAAAGTATTGATGCCTGCTGGCATTTATGAGAAACTCAGGGAAAAAGAGTGGGAGGTAGGAGACCAAAAGATAGAATGGTCAGTGTTAGAAGCGGAAGAAAAGGCCCGAACTGCAGGAGCAGGACTTGGGGATAAAACTAAAGCATTACCAGGTTTATTAGTACAGGTACTGCCACGTTTATTAACTACGAAAAAGGAAGATTGGGGTACAATTTCAGCCTGTAAGCAGAAGCAAGATGAAGACACTAGTGATTACTATGCCCGATTTGAAAAATGTTTTGGTATAAATAGTGGCATAAAAGCAAGTAGCGAATCATACCCGCATCTGTTTGTAACTAAATTAGTAGAAAATGCCCTGCCCCCAGTAAAGAATAGAGTATTAAAATTCGAGAGTACCTGGCAAGGTAACACTCCATCACAAATGTTACAAATGTTACAGTACCATCACAATAGAATTAGAGAGGAACAAGAACATGAGCACAGACGCATGAAAGACACGAAAATGAAAATGCTAGTTTCCCAGACAGTTCCAGCTGAAGGACATAAAAAGGGTATGACACATTCCGATTCAGCAGGGCCTGTAAAAGGGACATGCAATTATTGTAAAAAGCCAGGTCATTACGTACACGACTGTCCTGTTTTAAAACATAATATCGCCATAGGTAAAACACAAGAAAGATCACGGCCACTCAGACAAGATCAGAATGAACAAGGAGCTCTGCAGCATGCCCAGGCCATGCCAGCCGCACAACAGCCAATACAGTTTGTGCCAGCTGCACCACCGTTGCCTGTTGCTGCCACGCAGACAACAACACGACAAATGTATCAGACCGCACAGTATGAATATCCTGAGTATCAGCGTTACGCATGAACTAGCCTAGAGAGGGAAGTTGACTTACCCCTTATCGAGATTCCTGTAGATCAAGAAGGGCCTTATGTACATAGTGAATTATTAGGCCAAGATAGAAAATTTTTACTCGATACAGGGGCAAGTCGAACAACTATAAAACGTAGTGAAGTTCCAGGGGCACCCCTCTCAGGCTCTCAGAATATTTCCCTTGGTTTTTCAGGAAAACCTATTGTTAATGAAGTATCACAGCCTCTTCCACTCACGATAGGACCTCTGACCCGAACTACAGATTTATTGCTTACTAAATCATGCCCAGAAAATCTGTTAGGAATTAAAACCCTGAAAGCTCTAGGAGCCATAATATGTTGTTCTCCGGAAGGTGTAAGGTTGTTTTTACGTGATTTTAAAGGTCACTATGTGTCTAGAGACATGGATCCCCGACTGCAGACTTTACCTACACATCTATGGGCACAAGGTCCTACTGATGTTGGTTGCATGAATATTACACCATATCGAGTCACATTAAAGGCAGGAGTGGTGCTACCACGAATGCGGCAATACAAGTTACCACCAGATGCTGTAGTGGCTTTACTACAAATCATTGACGAGCTCATTGCCCAAGGAGTAGTTGTAGAAACAGACTCCAATGTATGTAATTCACTGATAATTCCGATTCTTAAACGAACAGATCCTAAGGCCCCGCCAGTATATCGATTGGTTATTGATCTGCGCGAGTTAAACAAATGCATTGTGCCACAATTTCCTGTGGTCCCAGATATCTCGTCATTACTGACAGCTATTGATTCCGAAGCAACATTCTTTACTGTAATTGATCTCAAGAATGCCTTTTTCAGCGTCCCCATAGATCCGGAAAGCCAATATTTGTTCGGATTTAGTTTAAATGGGCGTAGCTTTAAATTCTCACGCGCACCTCAAGGATTTACAGAAAGACCCAGCATCTATAGCCAAGCACTAAAACGAGAACTTGACAGTATCCACATGCCAGTTAACACTGCCTTGCTTCAATATGTCGATGATCTGCTGATCACCGCGAGAAGCGAACCCGAATGTGAGAAAGCATCACTGACAGTTTTACAATTTCTAGCCGAAAAGGGGCACAAGGTGTCCCCTTCTAAGCTGCAATTCTGTGTCCAGCGAGTTGTTTATCTTGGACACTCGCTGTCCAAGGAGGGAAGGCAGCTTACACCCGACCGCATTCAGTTAATAGCTAACATGTCAATACCCAAGACACAAAAGGAGGTACGAGCTTTCATAGGCCTCACTTCATATTGTAGGCAGTGGATCCCTCAGTATGCATTTCTAGCAAAACCACTCATTCAGTTGACAACACAGGAGGCAGCCACATCGACTGTTCTCCCTTGGACTCAGGAACATACACAAGCTTTTGAAAGCCTAAAGAAAGCTTTATGTCAAGCACCTGTTTTAGCAACGCCATGTTACAGAAAACAGTTTACACTCTTTGTTATAGAACGCGAAGGTACTGCCTTGTCAGTACTCACACAGGAACAAGCAGGAGCACACAAACCATGTGCTTATTTTTCTAGTACACTAGATCCCGTAGCTCAGGCTTTGCCTGCATGCCTAAAATCAGTAGCAGCGACAGCTTTAGCAATCAGACAAAGCGATGCCATAGTGTTAGGACATCCATTGACAGTTCAAGTACCACACGCAGTAGAGGTTCTTGTAAATAGAACGCAAACACAACACTTGACTATAGCGCGACTTACAGGGTACGAACTTACATTGTTTCAGCCACATATAGAAATCAGACACTGTAACACATTGAATCCTGCCACACTTTTGCCAGTAACCGGAACAGACCCACTAGCTCATGACTGTATTGAAGTTATTACAATAACGACAAAACCCAGACAAGACTTAACCGATGTCCCATTGTCAGATCCAGACCTGACATTGTATGTAGATGGTTCATGTATGAGAACAAGTACAGGAGAGTTAGTGGCTGCTTACGCAGTCACCACAGATACTGAAGTCATTGAAACTAATCGTATAAATACTTTGTCAGCTCAAGCCGCAGAGCTTATCGCTCTGACACAAGCCTGTATTCAAGCCACGAATAAAAAAGTCAACATATACACTGATTCACGTTATGCATTCGGAGTTGTACATGACTTCGGCGTGCTGTGGCGAGAGAGAGGTTATTTAACTTCTCACGGTGCCCACATTCAGCACGGACCCCTCATTCATGCCTTATTAGATGCAATACATCTACCCACTGCAATATCAATTATGAAATGTAAGGCTCATACGAAGGTTACTGATATCATTTCCCAAGGCAATGATCTAGCCGACAGAACAGCTAAACAGACTGCTCAAACTCAAACCCCCGACATGACAAAGACAATAGTCCCGACGCCGACACATTGTATGACAGTTAAAGATCCTACTCTTGACGTAATTGACATACAGACACATGCTACACCAGACGAAATAAAGAAATGGACTGAATTAGGAGGGATCCAAACGGACCAAGGATGGATGATGAAGGAAAAGTCTGTATGGTTCCTTCCTGATTCAATGGTCCAAGTTATAATTAACACTATACATAGTCCAGCACATCTAGGAGAAAAAGCTATGCTAGACAGCATTCAACACATTTGGTTCAATAAACATTTACGAGCAGCAGCCAAACAAAAAGTCCGTACCTGTATGATCTGTTGTCAGTTTAACCCAGGAAAAAGCGTTCCCGTAGAATAGGGTGGATTTCATCCTCCTAATCACCCTTTTGAAGCCCTCCAGATGGACTATATCCAGATGGAACGATGTCGAGGATTCAAATATGTTCTCGTAGTTGTCTGCGCTCTGTCCCGTTGGACAGAGGCATACCCGGTTTCAGATTACACTGCCCCGACTACTGCCAAACAGTTGGTTCGAGAATTCTTCCCACGATACGGTTTACCACGTGTTGTTCACTCAGATAACGGCCAGCCGTTCTCATCCGAATTAATGAAACATGTTTCACTTCTGTTAGGATATCAGTGGAAATTCCACTGTGTCCGACACCCCGAGACAGCAGGTCTCGTAGAAAGACATAACCAGATACTGAAAATCAGATTGTCCAAAATATGCAGAGAGAAAGGTGTCGACTGGATAGTAGCGTTACCAGTTGCACTCTTTTACATGAGAATGGTAGCACACTCTCGAACAGGGCTATCCCCGTATGAGGTGATCTTCGGTAGACCACCAAATATGTGGGGGACGCCTGTACCACGAAAAATCACTGATGTTGACTGTAATATGCTGACAGATTACCTGGCTTCCTTGATGTCTGCACTACAATCTTGTCGTTCACAGGTAGCTGCAGCCTTTCCCGACAACACTGAGGTGAAACCCCATGACGTAGTTCCGGGTGATCTCGTCTTTGTGAGGAATTTCGACCGAAAGACTCAGCTGGAGCCCAGGTGGAGATCACCCAAGTTGGTCCTGCTGACCACAAGGACAGCCGTGAAGATCGAGGGCCGCAAGGGCTGGATTCATTCAAGTCATATCAAGAAATTTCATGGACTATCCTCGGATATAGACATTGTGCCCTGCACTCCCTCACAGACTGATTCAAAACTTCCTTTGGTTGAAAAGACTGAAACCGAACTCTATAAAGTAAAATTGAGGCCTAGAACGTCAGACAATTTGATTGTTTAAGTCCTCTCCAAGGTGAAGCGGTTGAATTTGTCTCTGACATGTATCCTCTAGACCTGAATCATGGACAGTCGCGAAAAATGATGAAACGACAGGCGTATTGTAAATCACTGCGTAGCCACTGCATAGTGACATTATTAATTTTGTTTTTCTTGAGTCTTTTAATAATTACTGCAAGTATATTGTTGCACATATATTACCCTATTTCTAGACATGTTTACAATGTTACTGATGAACATTCTTTTAGTGACTTACCTCCGCATGAATTGTCTTATAGACTTGCGCTGCGCAATAACACTTTCATTAGTATGTTACATCATTCCCATCAGACTAGTAATGCCACCAATTGTTGGGTGTGTGGTCGGCTCCCTCCCTATCAGAATTATGAAGGAGTCCTGCCATTCTTTCCACATCCATTTACACATAATGGCTCCTGTGGAGCATGGTTCAGTTTAATCAATTCCATAGACTCAGACACAGCAGTTTACCAAGATCATTGGGTATGGGGAAACCTGAACCTAGTTTTACTCAAGGTCTGCTACCCTGACAAGGAGGGTCGCCCCAAAAGAACAGGAACTGATCTAGAAAATGAAGTATATGGATTAGGTAATTTTACACCTAATCTCATGATTCTAAATGTCGTATCCGAAGTTGAATTAGTCTTACCCACCATGTCAGTATTCCCAGCGAAGGGTGAATTGTGTGTAAGAAAGGTTGGTTCCATACATATGGGCCATAGTAAATGCACTACTATAGTAGAATTCAGTGATCAAGGCAAATCTTCATTTAGAGCTTATCGCCACTCCTACTTTATATGTGGTCAGACTGCATATATGCGTCTACCTCTAGATTGGGATGGTACCTGCTACATTGCATTCCTTTTGCCACCTGTTTTCCTAGCTCCTCCTGATTATTACAGAAATATTCATTTAGTACACAACAGAGAGCGGAGAGATCTCCCCATTGTCGATTACACTGAGACGGCATGGGACAAGTATGTAGATTTTAATAAAGGCATCTTTCCCTATATAGGTACTGTTACTAATAGTAAGCTGATACGTAGATTAACTAGAACCCTTGAAGCAGTAGTGAATGAAACTATTTCCGCCTTAGGCAATTTAACGGAAGAGCAGTCTGCTATGCGGATTGTTGTGCTTCAAAATCGTCTTGTCCTTGACGTCATCCTGGCTGATAGGGGCGGAGCTTGTAGGGTCATCGGATCAAGCTGCTGCGTATTCATACCAGAAAATTCGCCATCTGTATATAAAGCCATCACTCGCCTTCATAAGATTGTAAACCAGATACACCAGAACCCAGGCACTTGGACTTGGTCCAGTTGGTTTTGGAATGTGGTATCAGCCTGGGGATGGAGAGTTCTATCTTTCCTAGGTATTGGCCTTCTCATACTATTCAGTTGCTGTCTATGTCTACAATGTGGACCAGCGATTTGTGGTCTGTGTGCCACATCGTGTATTCCACCACCAAGATTTCATTCGTCACGGAAGAAGAAAGAAGAACAAATGATGCTATATGAACAGATCAATGGATTGATGAAGATTGATATCTCTTGAAGGGCAAGTAGGGGACAAGGAGGGAATGTGGAAATATGGATTTTTCTGGTCAGTTATGTCCCCTATCTTGGACCCCAACGGTTCTATGTGCATGTCACAAGTACATGTATGTTTCCCTCCAGTTCCAGTTATGAAGACGCAAATACATGTGCGTCCACCGTCAACATGTCCTCTGTCAGATCCGCCATGAATAGGCCGGATATTCCATTCCTAAATATGAAAGGCCACCGGCTTTATATGGTTCACTTATGCCATTTTACAGTCCAGGCAAGTAGGCCCTGATTCTGTCATCAAACTCCTCTTGCCTTCTGCCTCTGAAAACTCGAGTCTGAGCCTGCATCTGTGACCATGAACTTTGTCTCATTCCCTGCGCGGCTCACGAAGCCTGACATCAGCCTATTCTCTGCCAAGAACTGTATTTCACCTTCGAATTATCTGTTTCCCCCTCAGCCGATGCATTCCTGCCTAGTAGTTTAAGTAAACATTCTTCCAGTTACCAAGCAAAAGGCCCGGCTTTCTCTGTCCTCATGCAAGTAATTCATAGCCCTGTTACCATGGAATATTCCTACCCCCTCGCATTCAGTGTAGACACTTAGACGCTTGTACACGCACGCACAGTCAGTATAGAATAGATTCTGTCCGAGAGTCCTTCTTTTGTGGATAACATAGTTCTTTAAACATAGGATGTTAGATATGATTTGGGATTAGGTTGACTTGACCCCCCAGACTTTTTGTCTCCACATGTAGAGCTAAATGTCAAGTCCCCTTCACCCCCTAGTTACACGTCAATTACACGTCATACTGCTGCGCGCGCATCTATGCCAAGTATTATCTTATAGATCCACCTATATGTGACATCATAACCAATTATGTTCCTTTTTTACTCCTTATTACACCCATTTTCTGGTTACGCAGATAAATCGTCATTTTCCTTATCAATTGTTACGCCTACTGCATTCGCTTCATTGTAATGTATGTACTATAAAAGTTACTTCTTGTCAATAAAGTATGTACTTCACTTCCTGAACCTCCGTGGTGATGGAACTTGGAGCAACCGATTATAATCGATTATTGGAATAAAGCCCATTCCGAACCTCTAATACCACGGATTCTGCCTCTCATTTTACTGAGCTATTTTATTATGTTTCTGTATCAAATTAAGTCCAGGTAAAGGAATTTTATTTACCAATGATGGCTAGCTGCTGGTTACTGCTCAGCAGGTTGTTGGTATGCTTTTTGAGTCTTCCTCTGACCATGGTCCAGAGACTGACTCTGATTCTGAGGCAGAGGTGGGAGGGGAAGATTCAGGCAGTGAGTTTTCTCTCCACATGGCATCCCCGGATGATGAAGCTACTCTCAGTGCAGATGAAGCTACTCTTGGTGCGGATGAAGTGCCAGTGTTAGGGGAGGACATTGATGTGCCGATAGTGCATCTCGGGCTACAGCCTGCGGCTGCAAGGCTTCACGTTGGTGTAGTGCGGCAAGAGGCATCTGGGCTGCAGGCTGGGGCTGCAAGGCTTCCTGTTGAAAGTGCTGACCTCTGGGTTGCCCCTGGCATGGTGCAGCCGGCATTGCCAGACTTTACTGGTGCTCCAGGGTGTAGAGTGAATACTAAAAACTTTTTGCCGATACATTTTTTTCAGTTGTTTATGGCTGATGTATTTTTGGCACAGATTGTTGAGCAGACTAATTTGTATACAAACAGTTTTTGAGGGACAACAGCGCCAGCCTTAAGCCCCACTCTAGAGCTACCCGGTGGACTCCCACAAATCCACATGAGATGAAGAAGTTCTTGGGTTTAACTTTTTTGATGGGCTTGCTAAGGAAGCCATCAATGTCTTCATATTGGTCTAGCAGTCCCTTGATGGCAACGTCTATTTTTCCGGCAGTCATGAGTCGTGACAGGTATTTGCTTCTGCTTAGGGTGATGCATTTTGTTGATAATGGTTTAGCGTTGCCACGAGTTCACCCTGAGTGTGACCGTCTTTTTAAGATTAGGCCTGTCCTTGATCACTTTGCTGATCGATTTTCTGAGATTTATGCTCCAGGGAAAGAAATAGCAGTGGATGAGTCTTCGGTGTTGTTCAAGGGCCGCTTGGTTTTTAGGCAATACATTCCTAGTAAGAGGGCACGCTATGGAATAAAGCTGTATATGCTGTGTGACAGTAGGACTGGATATGTCTCTAATTTCAGGGTGTACACCGGTAAGGAATCCAGGATTAACCCCCCTGGTTGTCCGTCCACTTTTGGAGTGACTGAGAAAATTGAGTGGGAACTTGGTAGAGGATTTTTTAACAAAGGCCACCATTTATATGTAGATAACTTCTACACTGGTGTGCGGTTGTTCAGGGAATTGGCCAAAGTGGACACTGTTGCTTGTGGCACAATCCGCTCTAGCCGTAATGGTTTCCCAAAAGAACTTGTTTGTCAAAAGCTTCTGCGGGGACAGTGCAGTGCGTTGCGTTGCATTGTGAGGAGCTTCTAGCTGTGAAGTTTTCAGACAGGAGAGATGTCTACATGCTGACAACCATCCATGATGAAAGCACTGCACCTGTGACTGTTTGGGGTCCGGTTGCTGAAGCGCGCACACCTGTGTGCATTTTAGATTATAATAGGCACATGGGTGGTGTTGACAGAGTAGATCAGAGGTTGGAGCCTTACACTGCTCTTCGTAAGGCTTACATTTGGTACAAGAAGTTGGCTATCCATCTTTTCCACTTGGCAACCTTTAATGCTTTTGTTGTGTTCCAGGATTCTTGTCCTGAGTCAAAGATGACTTTTGCTAAGTTTCAGGAGTCTGTAATAGGCAGCCTTGTTGTAGTGGAACAGGCAAGTGTTCCTAGAGTTGGAGTGGTGGAGGATGTGGATAGATTGACAGATCGCCACTTTCCTGATCACATTCCTCCCACACCCTCAAAAGACTTTCCCAGTAGGAGATGTAGAGTCTATTGGCGGAGAGGTGTGTGGAAGGAGATTCGTATGTACTGCCCGAGTGTCCTTCTAACCCAGGGTTGTGCCTGCTTGTTTTAGAATGTACCACACGCAAAATAATATTTGGGAGCATCCATGATTGGTAAAGTGACCTGCCTGGCCTCTATTGTTTAATATTTTTTTTTCAGTTTCAAGGTTGGCATTTGTGTAGTGTATTTAGTTTCAGTTTTTTTGTTAGTAGATTTGTATCCATTTGCAATTTGTTTGTGTTTTCTTATTTATATAAAGAAAAATCCTAAATGTGTTGGCGGTGTGCGTGGACTGGCGCAAGGCTGACGGTTTGGTGTGCGTGGACTGGTGCTTGACTGGCGGTATGCATGGACTGGCGCGTGGACTAGTGTTTGGCTGGCGGTGTGTTTGTACTGGAGCTTGGCTGGCGTTTTGGTGTGCATGACCTGGTGCTTGGCTGGCGGTGTGCATGGACTGGTGCATGGCTGACAGTGTGGTGTGCGTGGACTGGCGCTTGGCTGGCGGTATGCGTGGACTGGCGGTTGGCTGGCAGTGTGGTGTGCATGGCCTGGCACTTGGCTGGCGGTGTGCGTGTACTGGCGCTTGGCTGGTGGTGTGTTTGTACTGGCACTTGGCTGGCAGTGTGGTGTGCATGGCCTGGCGCTTGGCTGGCGGTGTGCGTGGACTGGCGCATGGCTGTCAGTGTGGTGTGCGTGGACTGGCGCTTGGCTGGCGGTATGCGTGGACTGGCACTTGACTGGTGGTGGGGTGTGCATGGCCTGGTGCTTGGCTGGCGGTGTGCGTGGACTGGCGCATGGCTGACAGTGTGGTGTGCATGGCCTGGCGCTTGGTTGGCGGTGTGCGTGGACTGGCGCTTGGCTGGTGCTGTATTTTTGTACTGGCACTTGGATGGCGGTGTGTTTGGACTGGTGCTTGGCTGACGGTGTGCGTGGACTGGCGCTTTGCTGGCAGTGTGTGAGTAGTGACTAGCTGCTGGTCACTACACACACTGCTAGCCAAACGCCACTCAACGCAATCCGTGAGCTGGTGTGGTTGCTTTGTCGGGAATGTGGGCATGTGAAAGTGATGGGCCCTTGAATGGCGCTCTCTGCTGGTGTGACTGTTGTAATGTGCTGGGCCCGCGGCTGGCGTTGTGAATGGTTTTGTATGTGCCCCACGTATGAAAGGTGTATGAATGGCCTGTAAAGAGGTTGGTGCCTTGTCGTGGCTTTACAGCTCACGAGCTGTGAGTCAATGGTTCAGTTTCTCGTCCTTTCAATTAACAGTGCATTTCATTTTTGTGAAATCTCTGGT
Organism: Triturus cristatus; assembly: GCF_964204655.1. Classification (NCBI taxonomy): domain Eukaryota; kingdom Metazoa; phylum Chordata; class Amphibia; order Caudata; family Salamandridae; genus Triturus; species Triturus cristatus. The sequence continues at coordinate 1,695,721,686 of NC_140591.1, forward strand.
TCATACAGCTGTATATACTGAACCATCACTCACCCTCGTGCCAAATCCAACCAGTATGTGTGTGTGCTTGATGAATTGGTGGTTGTGCATAAAAATAAGTCTCTTCTGTTTTTGTCAAGCAGGGTGTACCTTGTCCTTTTTTGTGAATGTTTTAATGTGTTGGTTTTGTGCCTGGTGGTGTAAATGGTCTTGTGTGTATCATTTATGAAAGGTGTGTGAATGGCCTGTAAAGCCGTTGGTGCCTTGAAGTGGCTTTACAGCTCACAAGCTGTGAGTCACTGGTTCAGTTTTTTGTTCATTCAATTTTTGACAGTGCATTTAATTTTTGTGAAATCTCTTGTTAATACAATTTTATATTCTGAACCATCACTCGCCCTCGTGCCAAATCCAACCAGTATGTGTGTGTGCTTGAGGAATAGATGGCTGTGCAGTAATCTTTGTCTGTTTTGTCTCTCTGCCAAGCTGTACATTTCATTTAAAAATAACCTAACAACTGTAGTTTTTGTCGTTCCCAACAAGTTATCTTAACCACAATGTCCTGCAAACCTCAAAACCCACACATTTCTGAAAACTAGACACCGGGGGCTTCCAGGGAGGCATGGCTTGCGTGGATCCCCCAACGTTTCCTTACCCAGAATCCCCTGCTAACCTCAATTTTAGATGAAAAAATCACTTTTTTCACACATTTTTGTGTGGGAAATTTGTGGCATCACCGGGCTCACTCAAATTTCCCACCACCCAGCGTTCCCCCAGGTCTCCCGATAAAAATGGTGCCTCAATTGTGTGGGAGGCCCAAGTACCCGCGACAGGCAAGGGCCCAAAACATTGCGAGAGCGAGCAGGGGCGCACCACAAGCACGAGTGTGTGCTTCTAAAAACAGCAGGCTGCACGCACACACACACATGCACGCACCACTCCCGGGCCAGCACACACATGATTGCAGTACCAGCAGTGTGTCACTCTCTTCCCCTCTGTTTCGCTCGCATAAATAAATAAAATACTCTCTCTCTGGCATTATCAGTGCCACACGTCACTTTCGGTTGGGTTCTAATCATGCTGGTGGTTTCTTTTTAACAACGGCACTGTAGCTTTTTTTGGGGTCTAATATAAAAAAAACTATTGAAATTGGTGACCGTAGACTTGCAAATTTTTACGCGAGACTACGTCACCTGCAGACACTAATCTTCAGTTTATTTTCATTTTTACGTTACACAATGGGAGAAAGGCAGCCTAGACTCAGCTGCTCTCAGTCACAGGAAATGAGTTTGCATCCCTCAACTCATTTCACGCGGGAGTGCGAGGAGCAGGGAGGCTCCATTGTTTATTATGCTGACTGGCAGCCCCGCCATGGAGCTCTGCCTTCTCCTGATACCGGGTGATGCGTGGCGGCACATCATGGAGAGCTGCCCTCGCCATGATGCTCCACGGTGAGTGCCTGGGGCAGGGAGGCCGCATAGTTTATGCTGACATAAGGTAGACTTCGCTTGGCAGCTGTCCATGGAGCTCTCTCTACACCCGATACCCGGTGATACACGGCCAGGGAGCGGGGAGAGCTGAGCTCGCCTTGAAGCTCTGCGGGTTCCTGCTGCTGGGCCATTGTAGCTGCAGCCCAAGGTAAAAAAAAATCTAGGCCCTTGCTATCCTCTTCCTTCTCTTCCGGTTAAAAAAATTTCTATACTCTTTCCCACTTCCCCCCCACCTGGGATTACGTACATTATTGGTTCCTGTTTTACGGCAATAGCCCTGTGCCCCTTTCTTCCATATCATTATCTCCACCCTTTTGCTTTTATATCTCCTCCTGCCCAAAGTCCCTTACCCCTTATTAGGTCTTGCCTATGCAGCGCACATGCGCTGCATAGGAAAAGGACCTTTAGAAATAGATTCCCTTTTTCAGGCAAAAACGTGCACGCATTGCATTGCTTTGAATGGCAATGCGTGCATGTTTGGCGATTCCCTTGCGGGAGCGAGCTTTGAAACCATGTGTTTGTAATTAAAATATGGTTTCTGCTCGCTCCTGCAAGGGAAACAGGCGCAGGCCCCCTCCTCTCTCCCCTCCCCCTGCTGCCTCTTGTCAAACTTCTTTTTTTTTTTTACTGTGAGTGCGAGGCGCGCATGCTTGTTTATTGTTATAGCAGGCAGATTTCACACTCTCTGGTCTCTTTTAATGCGCCTCGTTCCTCTCCAGTAAAAGTGCCCTTTTGCATCTCGACGCGGAGTTTGCAGCTCACATTGTGTTCCTCTTGACGGTGAAGGCGTCCCCTCCGCGCACGCTATTGTGCAGGAACCGGTTGTAAAGCGCTCCTTTATCTGTCAGCTTTACCTCTGGAGACGATGGCTTCTAACAAGTAAGGCACAAAAGCCTGAAGGGGGGGCCACCATCCTTAGAGAAGCGGGGGGCACCCTCCCGCTGCCCCCGTGCTTGCTAGTGCCCCTACCTTCTGTTCCGGCTCTTGGCCCGCACAATACATAAGTGCAGCCAATTGTAGCGCCTCGCTGCGAGGAAGAAGAGACGGCGAGGCCCTCATTGTTACCTTAACTGTCATAGAAAGCGAGGGGCAGTAATGGCAGAGATCATTCGTCGAAGCTCCCGTTCTCGGGGATGATTTTCAAGCACGCTGTTCTTCCTTATTGACACATTGTACTGCGATGAAACTGAAAGCAGTAGGCGAGCGGCTGTTCCGAAAGGCAGCGTGGGCTGCCAGAGGGGGAGGGACCATGTTAAGGGACTGACAGCCGTAGTGCCCAACACTGTTAGAGCAAGCCTTGTCTGGTGACTATTCTGTGTGCCACGATTGTTTGCCCTCCCTGTCACTTTTGGGTGACATGCCAAAACACGAGCTGTGCCCCATTTTATCATGCTAATTGGCGGTAATGACAGACTTCTCATCTCTGTGGTGACACTAAGCCTGCGGCATAACTTGGAATCAGGCAGGACTGCGCCCCTCGCCCAACAAGCCCAGACCACGACACCTATGGGTGGGGGTGGGGGGTTTGAAGCTGGCTTAGCCCAGTGGCCCTTGAGCGCCTGCCTTGCACCCTCCTCTCGGTACATTCTCCCCTGGTGAGGTCCTGTAGCATGTACAGACTCGTTCCTCCAAGAAGCTTTTGTTACTGCCAGGAGGCGCTACAGATGTGAGGTCAAGGGTGGCAGTTGTTGCCAATCACCCCTTCCAGGCGTTCCCCTCGCACACTGTCACCTCACACACCCAGCCCAGGGTGCTCCTGGCTCTGACCTGTACCCCATTGCTCCTAGGCAGACCAGTTCTGGGAGGAGCGTTTGCCTCACTGGTGCTTGGGGGAGGGGATGGAGGCCTCAGCAGAAGGGCTGGGGGGAGGAGTCGCATGGGAGGAGGGAGTATGTAAGAGGGTTTTACTACAGCAGGGACCAGAGGCAGGAGACACAGAGGGCTGGCATCACCCGCAGGCGGTGGAGCGCTCCCCAACCTTCGCATTGGGTCCTCAACACCATCGAAAATAACCCCCTGTGGATCTTTCACTGAGGTCTGGAAAGAGAGAAATAAGGCGAAGACGTAAAACTGACCTAAAAGGTCTCTGTGCTATGTACTAACACCAAGCAGATTGCCGCCGACCGCGGCCCCCGCAGGGGGCCACTAGAGCGGTCGGCGCCCTAGTGCCGCCGGGGCACTGGTCACCCCTCCCCACCCCCTCCCAAGGGGGCGGGGACGCCGGCCGGTGTCTCCCTCCCCTCTCTCCTGCCAGGAAGTGACGAACAAGCGCGTCACTTCTGGGCCCCTGTGGGGAAGGGGAGGCTATTTAGCCTTCCCCCACCCTCCTGGCGACCTCTTTGTCGCCTATGACGCCGCATCTAGGACGTCGCTTCGCCATCGTGTCGTCGATAACGGACGGTGAGTCTTACTGCACCCTACTCTGCCCCGGCCCTGTCCCTGGGCAGTACCAGGTCGATGGGGCCCTGTGGCACGGTGCCACAGGCGGAGGGGGGCAAGAACCATATTTGTGGCGAACAGAGAGGGCGGCTGCATAGGACGCCGCATGGCATCCTCTTTGCCCACAAACGTGACGAGGTTGAGGATCCGCTTGGCGATCCTCCTGGAGTGGCAGGTACCCCAAGAGCGGCAAGCGGTGAGTGTGAACACCCACCCCACCCCTCTCCCCCAGCGGGCACTTAAATGAGCCCGGCAGCCGCCGTTGTGATGGCGGCCGCGGGGGGGTTAACTCAGCTCCCGGGGACACGGGCCTGGGGCTTCTGGCCCGGCGCCTGGCACGCCGCGGCCTGGTCCTGACCCTAGTTGCCCAGTGGGGATCCCTTGCAGGCGTGGGTGCGTGGGTAATGGGGTAGGCGGGGGAGCCACCTTCGCTGTGCCCGGTCCCTCCCTGTACAGGGGCTTGGGTTTCAAATCCGGGCCAGGGGAGGCGGCCACATGAGACAGGGCAAGCCCTTGAACCGTTGCGGCAGGGGGGGTGTGTGGAGGGCCTCACGGGGCTCCCCCCCCCTCACCGCCGATTTGTCACCTCGGTTTTCATGGGGATACCACCAGACGGGGATACTCACCCATCGCCTGCGTGTTCTGGTCTGATCTAAAGTAAATGCAGATTAAACCGCAGGGTGTCCCCGCACTGAGGGCTGCTCTCCCACAGCACTGCCCGCTGTCGCCTATATTTCATGGGGAGGGGATGTGGTCCGTCGGCTGCGCTGCCGACTTGGGTGCAGAAAACCAGGTTTCGAGCCTCGAGGTCGCGTCCACACCCTGTGATTTTGGGCAAATCACTTAATCTCCCCGTGCCCGAATATGTGTGTAAATACGGTGCTCATGTACAGTGCTCCAATACCTTCGGGTCGAGCTCACGCTGTGACCCTGGGCAAATCACTTAATATCCCTGGGCCCGAATATGTATGTAAATACGGTGCTCATGTACAGCGCTCCAATACCTTCGGGTCGAGTTCGCACTGTGACTTTGGGCGAATCACTTAATCTCCCCGTGCCTGAATATGTATGTCAATCCCCAGCGAGGGCAGGGTGCACCGGCAGCCGCTACGGGTCATGGTGTGGGGGCACTGAAGTGATCACCGTGTGCCCGATTAAAGTCTCTGGGCCTCCTGGCTGGTGCCGAGGGGGCCGCTTGCGTGCCTCTGGTTTCCCGTAGTGCTGGGGTGCACCGGGCGCCCTTCAAGGGTCCAGGGCTTACTGCCTTTATCCGGATGGGATAGGGGGCTCGCCTGAAACAGTGTGGGGAAGGTAAAAGGCTGGCAGTTGCCAGCCGTCCAGGCTGTATAACCAGCGGAACTGGTTCGGAGCTGGTCTTCGCCTCCTCCATCCACGAGGGGGAAGGCGTTGTGCACGATTATTCCCCCCCCCCCCATTTCATCCTGCCCCCGGTCAGGAACCGCAGAGACTGGGAGCACGGGTCAGAGCGAGGGAGAGAAGATGGCATGAACCAGTGTGGCAATTGGTTTTCGGCCGCGTCCTCCTCGGCAGGCATTGTGGAGATCTAGCGCCGATGCCACATCTTTGCCTAGCAAGCGCGACTTTGGTGCAGGAAACCAGGGTTAGAGCCTCGAGGTCGCGTCCGGGGATTTTGGGAAAATCTCTTAATCTCCCCGTGCCTGAATAGGTAATGTAAACACGGTGCTCAATGTGTAGCTGCTCACTTTGGTGCAGGAAACCAGGGTTCGAGCCTCGAGGTCGCGTCCTGTGATTCTGGGCAAATCACTTAATCTCCCCCTGTGCCTGAATATGTAATGTAAAAACGGTACTCATGTACAGCGCTCCAATACCTTCGGGTCGAGTCCGTGCGCCTTGCTGACTGAATGTCTAATCTAGAATGTGTGCTTCTAGTATACAATACAATCGCTAGTTCTAGGCTTGCCCATGTGCAAATGGTATGCCACCGGTTGGCACTGTGGCTATGTTGTACCATCACTAAGCCTGAAAGAAGTGGTATATGGAGGAGATATGATGGAATTAATTTCCGTTGTCGTGTGCTGCACTGTTTGACTAATATTAATCATAGATGAGCATGTCTATTTAACGAAAAACGTAGCAGCCCCACCTCTGTGGGGTGTCTCCCTGGGCACTGCTTTATGGCCGTGTAGGCTTTCTTTAGTTGTGAACAAAGAGTGTCTTTCACTCGTTCGCTTTTTTTCAAGATTGTTCTTTATTTTCACAATCTTCTTACTGGTTATTCAACATACTACATTTCCCAAAATGCAATATCAAAGCATCATCTTATTCGGTGTTCCAATGCATTTCGGCTTAACGCCTTCCTCAGGGAACATCTACAAATACAAATAATTTGTGTATAATACAAAAACATTTTTGGCAATCCATTATTCTAATCGCTCGGTGACATAATTACATCAATGCATGTCTATAATTGATTTGTGGTGATATGGTTTAGGCGTTGGCCAGTGCAATGGTATATCGATCAGAAAAGTGTGACTATGATGCTAACGTAATAAAATAGTGATTGAAAGTGCATAAATGCTCCATACGGTATGGTCTAAGCGGGGAAGTTTAAATGAAATGTACAAGATCGTTAAAGAGGTGACGGTATATTGGTGAATATTGACATAGGCGTCGTGCTTAAATAAAGGATCTATGGTGCCCCTTTGAAAGCGGTTGCTGGTCTATCCATAATCTTACCGTTGCTGATGACTGACGCGTCTCCCTGCGCGGCAATCTATCATCTGTGAAATGGTGATTCCAAGTTCCCCATTATGTGGGTGATCAAGTGTAGTGATGTGTTTGCGTGAATGAGCTAAACATAGAAATGGGCTAGACCTATCGGGACCCATTTCTGTGCTGAATAAAGTTTCGTTGAAACGGATTAACCCAAGAAAATCAAAAAAGGAAAACCTTAAATGTGCTGTAGTGTATGCAACAGCCTTTGTGAGTGATACCAGTGTATAATAAAACCATAATATTAATTATGACACAGTTGCGTTGATAAAGGTAATATAACGACTTTCTGCGAGCAGTCCGGTGTGATATCCACAGGCATCGTGGATATGTATCAATATGGTAAATGTTTACATAGCTGACCACTGTACATGATTTAAAGATAACAAGAAAATTCCACTCTGTCGTTCATCCCATGAGGCTGTAGAGTACTTAAGTGGTATATCCAAAAATTTTCTCTTTGTAGCAACACATTGTGGTTATCTTTTCCTTCTCGTTTTTCCACTACTTCTAAGATGCAAGCTTTTAGTTGACTGTTGTGGTGTTGAGCCTCTATGAAGTGTTGGGCTATTGTGGATTTCATTTGTTTGGTTCTGATGTTACTCTTATGTTCAGTCATCCGCACCTTTAATTTTCTCTCTGTTTGGCCAACATAGGCTTTCCCACATGGACATTTCAGTAAATAGATTATGTTAGATGTATCACATGTAGCCATTACTTGAAGTTTGATTTTGTGACCTTTCATTGGGTGCGTAATGTAAGTCCCTTTGATGATGTTGTTGCAGTTGCTGCAGTTCAGGCACGGAATGGTGCCTTTATGTTCTCTTTGAGTTTTTTCTGTGGAATGTTTGATGAGTTCGCCAATATTCTTGCCCCGGGTATAGGCAAATATTGGTTCCTGCATGAAAATGTTCTTGAAATCTTGCTCTAGTTGTAGTAGTGGCCAATGTTTTTTTATTGATCTTTTGAGTTGTAGACTCATCGTGGAGTATTTGCTGACATATGTAATTCTTTCTGTCTTGATTTTAGACTGTGACGACCGTAGTTGTGTTCTAGTGGAATTGTTTGCTCGGTCCTTGGCTTGTTGGAGTGTGTGCTCTGGGTATCCTCTTGTCCTAAATCTTTGAAGCATTTCTGCTTGTTGTTCTGTGTGCTTGGCGGGGTTTGAGACGATTCTTTTTACCCTCAGTAATTGAGAATAAGGTAAGTGAAGTTTGAGCTGTTGAGGATGGAAGCTATCATATCTCAACGGGTTGTTCCTGTCTGTTGTTTTTCTGAAAAGGTTTGTTTCAAAACCCCTCATGGTTTTGGTTATTTTTACGTCTAAAAAGTTGATGGTGTGCTCATTGATCTCATGGGTAAACTGTAATCTATCATCAATGAGGTTGAGGGAATTGATTTGGTCCTCTAGTTGTTCCCGTGTGCCTTTCCAAATTAGGAAGATGTCATCAATGAATCTTAAATATAACATGATTTGATCACTCCATGTGTGAGTGTTTAAGATGTATTCTTCCTCAAAGGTGTTCATGAAAATATTAGCGTATGTGGGCGCGGCACAGTTGCCCATCGATGTGCCAGTCTTCTGTAGATACCATGTGTTTTGCCATTCGAAGTAGGAATGTAGGAGGGTAAATTCTAGGAGTTCCATAAGGAATACCTTCATGCCGTCCTCATATTCAGTATGTAGTAATGCTTTTTCGACCGCCTCTATTCCTGCCTGATGTGGGATTGATGTATATAAGGCTCTTACATCTATGGTACACAGTAATATGGATTCTTCCTCTGTGATGTTTATGTGGTTGAGTTTATTCAGAAAATCTGTAGTGTCCTTAAGAAATGATTTCATTTTTAGTACGCAAGGTTGTAGATAGGTGTCCAAAAATGTCTATTTAACAACAGTCACACAGTATCGATGTCAGCACAGTTTACTGCACGTGTTTGCGCAGCTACGACATGAACCATGCTTCGCAGACGCCTTCACACATGCACACAATTTGTAAAATTCGTATATGACCACTCAATGCAAATATAGTTAGGGGTACACACCAAGTGGGAGTTCTTTCCAATTATGGGGTTGACCATCGAGAGAATTCGAACTATATCGGCAGATTGCATCACAGGTCCCGCTGCCCTAACCTTTTGCTGAAATGTGCATGGGTGGGCTGTTATTGTGTTGTTTTCGTGACATCCAAACTCCCATTGCTTAAGGCCCCGCGCTCCCAATTGCATTAGTCCTTGGGCAGGGCGGACCATAGTGGGGATAGTCCTAACGTAGGATATTCATTGGGCTATGTTAGGAAACAGTTAAACATAGAACGCTGCCTACAATCTAAAAGAGGTTTACTATAAGTCCGCAACTCTGCCCCTCCAACGTGCTTATGTTGGCCTTTATCTGAGCACGGTGTTAAGATGGGATTGACACGTAAAGGAGCAATTTACAGCTGTGGGGCTACTGTTAGCCAGGCCTATCAGTAACGGTCACCATTGTCCAACTAGTCAGAGCTACGAATTGTATGGCCTAGAGACTACCGTACACGGGTATATTTGTGTAATTACTGATATCAATAGGTCTGCTGCATCTGCATGGACAGATATGGTAAAAAGCACACATAGTAACTGAAACCTAGCCACCCAGGTGGGTGGATAGCTCTTGAAGGGCAACACAACCGAGATAGAATGGTGGTTCAATATCTAATGCAAATGGAAGCATTGATTAAGCCAATAGATGGGTGTAGCTTAGTGTCCCAATCGTATTGAAATACAGGGATGCATTGACATAGCGGCAAAAGACTAAGTGGTCACTATTTAGCGCCCACTAAGGCCAAAATCACAGCACAAAGCTTACCGGTGGAATTTGACCAAGTGGTTGCGGGTGCGCCGCACGCGAGCGATTTGCAAACTGGGGCTGGGGACAGTCTGCCACAAGTTTGTGCTGTCTGTATATTGTAGAGATGACCCAACAGGCATGGAAGAATGCATTTGGCATTAAAATCACTGTTGCCAGATAAACAAGCCATTCGTATAGTTTTGGAGGGCTTGGAACAGGCACTAGTATCATGCCTGCGCGAGTATCAAGGTTGGTTGTGGTATTACTATGATGGACAGCACGGCAGGAGCAAGGTGTGGGCGATAGGAAGTGGCCGCCTGCCATGAGTCCTGGCATGTAGTCGCACAATTGTCAGGTGTTCCATAGAACTGCCTTGCGGCAGGAAGCGCGCGCGTATGCCAATTTCTAGTTTTACGCAATTGGGTTCTCTAGGTACATTTTGCCGTGAATAGCTCTAGGTCGGAGATTGTGTGTCACTCTGCCTACAGTTGGCATTGTGGTACGTCTGCCTTGGTGGTAACCGGACAGGGTATTTGTCCCTTGACTTTGAGGAGTGATTCATTTAATGCTTTTCCTCATAGAACTATTCTCACCGTGTGATTTCAATGTTTTGGAGGGTACCTCTGTCTCCAACCCACTATTAGTTCATTGTTAACCCGATGACTTGCTGTCCACCGGTCCTTGTTCAAGGCCGCCTCATGGCGCCCGAGTAAACATGGACCATGTAGGTTTCAATTGTTCAATACCAGTTCTGTCTGGGCAATCAACCCGATCGGGTCGCAAGTGATCACTCAGCTGGCCATTGTTTCCCAGAACCCCGCCCCAGCATCCGTGCAGGGCAGTGGGAACAAAAGTGGCCTCCAGAAAGGTACACCTCCTCTTCAGTTGTATGGGTTTTCGGGGTTTGCCGTGCTGACGGCCCATGCGCGGGCAAAATTTGCCACAGCCTCGTTATCATTAGAAGGCCCCCCATTCCCAAACCTGGTAGTGTAAGTGGAACCGACCGAACACTAGATTAACCGGAACTCCAAGTATCACTGCATGTGACGAGGGGTCTCGCGGTGAGGAGCAGTGGGCACTGCGTGACTAACTTCTGTCTAGGATGCGGCCTGGAATTTTAGAAGGCACAACTTTGCGCAGTGCAGGCTGTAAGCACAGCGCTCTGTGGGGTGTCAGGCAGAGAACATTAGCATGGGACTACCTACATGCCACATTATTTAGTATAACGTCGGTCGCATGGCGACGCAGTGCCCGCTGCATAGCCATGGGCGAGATTGCTATTCACTGAAGGGAGACACCTAAGGCTTATTCAGCACAGAAAGGTGACCGTCCCACCATTTCAGAATGGAAGCAATTTTGAAATGCTACGCGGTGAAGCCAGAATTGTGTCTTCGGCCATCTCCTACAACTAACAAGCCTTGTTCAGCCATCGGCACAGGGGTGTTTAGGTGTAGTGTGGTCTTGTAATATACATTTGGAGGCCATGTGAGCAGCCGCAGAATACCAGCCGGCAGCACACTGAGCTGGCACCAAATCCGAGGGTTAGGCCTTTATAAGGAACATCCGCTGGCACCATATAGAAACAGGTCCAGATGTACACTGGGGGGGCATTCCCCTGCAACCAAAGGCAGGTTTCGGGCTGCTTCAATTAAGACATATCCACCTCAACATTCAGGATAGGGCTGGTATTTGCACTGAAGGTTCCTGCTGGCTCCCACAGACTTGTCTGCCCCCTGGGTTATCCTTCTGTGGGTGACAGACACCAGCTCTCCAGCAACACCATGCCCTGGGAGCACGCGCGCGGTGCAGACACAGAGCTCCAACCATAAGGGGGCTGAATAGCAAAAAACAAGTAAATAGGTTTAATAGGCGGGCCTCTGGCCTTACAGCTGTGTGAAATCACTATCATTCAGAGGTAGTCCCAGGTGAGAATGGGGCATTTCTTAATGTCCGGAGGACCATTGAGGTTGGTGGTATCTCCCAGCGGAGCCACTGGTCGTGTACTGCAGCTGCAGGAAACTGGGAACCTGGGACACGGACACTATTACCTCGCTTAGGGGAAGCGGTTAGCCAACATATTGTGCTGCTGTCACAATAACGGGGGTATCAGCGGGTCAAACACAAGGGGACATTATGTCAATAGAACATTTGGCACGCCCAGGGTGTAACTAAAACTCAACTTCAACGGAGCAGGAATTTGGCACCGCGGGGATGCTCCGGGTTGGCGGTGGGCATCCCCCTGCCACCCTTCCACCTGGGAGCATGCTAGGAGGGGTAAAGTAGGATGTAGCCAATCCTTAATGCTTGAACCATACCACAGACAGTGCGCACTGCTTAAACCAGACAGATTCCCGAAGCTGAGATGCCTAGGGGGTTCAACACAAAGGGATCTGAAGGGGCATAATTCCCATAAGGAATAAGGGATGCATGGCAAGGGCATGCCCTGTCAGCTATGAACACTCCTGTGCGTCAGGATTTAGCGAATAAAGGGGACTGTCCAAAGGTTAAGTAAAACCCTTCTCGCCACAATACCCAAAGGAGGCAGGCGGGTGGGGGAGTGGTCACCTAGCAAGTGGGCTGCTGTCCCAGAGATGGGCACGCAGGTTCAGGCACATTCGGTGCTAGGAGGACGACAGCTAGGTGAGATCATCAAATTGATGGGGCTTTGTGAGCCTAGGTGCTGGCATCCACCGGCCCAGATTAGTGAAGCGGTGTAACTTTCCCGCATGGGGGTGAATAGTTCTTGGCACAACTTCACAGGCCCAACGGGTCCTTTGTTTCAGCAGACACTATCTGACCCAGGATAGCGTCTAGGGCTTTGGGATATAGATGGGGCCATCTATAACCAGCAGGGATGGTTCTCTTCCATCTAGTTGCAGGAAGCTCTAGACAGGAGAGGTTGCAGGTAAGACTATAGCGGTTTTGGTGGGGGGGGCTCTGGCGGCGACTGTGGCCGCCTCCAGAGCTGTGGCGGAGTTACAGGGCGATCTGGAAGCAGGCCGGTAACAAGGGTACCTCTGCGCGGCACCATGGGGGTGCCTGAGCCAAATCCGAGGAGCCTCAGGGGAGGGTCCCGGAAGCCGTGTCGGCGCCCCGCTAGTCCTGCGGGCGGTTGTGGGCCTGAACAACCGGGGGTTTGCTATGCGACGCTCCGCCCCGGGGAAGGGGCGTGAGTAGAAGTTACCAACGGTCACGTGATCCTGGAAAATAATCACCTGGATGGCAGCAATGGCGGGGTTTGCCCCAGTGCTGCCCGGCACATCAGGCGGGCAGGCGGCCCAGTTGGTTGCCTGCCCTTGGATCGCCCGTAAGATAACCCACTCATTACATATTGTAATATGTAATAAACCTGCAGCAAAATGTACCCAACTCAACAGTCTGTGTGTGTGTTATTTGGGTATGCATTCTGGGGGAGGGGGGACTGAAGGGTGCCCATGGCGGCACTAGGGCTCACTAGGGGTAAGCCCCCCCCTCGCTGCTCCAAGATGGCATGGTGGGATATTGTTTATGTAACTACTCATTCGCACCCAACCATCTTCACCTATCACTCCATGACTTGTGCTTGCCGTTCACCCTGCACAGCGCTTCCACGCCCATGTTACAGAACACCACATACACACATCTTGCATTAATTTACAAGTGTAAGGTGCACACAGCACAGCTTTACTTCTTTCTGTTACACATTTCAATATTTGAACCGTGACTCAGACCCCAAAGTTTACAATGAATGAATGGATGAATGTTAGTTTGTGACTTGTGATAAACACGAATGATTGCACATTTCGCAGGTGCATTATGAATTCTGGGACTTGTAGTTTAACTTTCTTATTACATATATGTGCCTAAAAGAGTACAGAGTGTAGGTTAAAATAGCCGACCAATTCACACTGTAAATGCACAATCTCTTGCACCTGTGCAGAGTGGTGTAATTGGACTCCTTCGTGACCTGCGGCCAGTTGGACATCACAGGGCACGTTGTTATTGGGTTTTATGGCAGAGTTCTAAAGATATATGTCACACAGCCCTTAGAATCTAAACACACCTGCCCGAAATGTAGCGCTCTCTTCAGTGAACGTGGCACTTTCCATGGCATGACACTAGGGTTTGTGAAAGTCGAATGTCCGTGGTGATGTTACAATGAGATCATTGTTCACACTTGTGTTGTGGTACAGCGGCTTGTATTAATGTGTAGGTTACTGTATGCAGAAGTGTTACTGTGCAAATCGCTAACACAATTATCGAAGTCCAACATGGGCTCCTGTTAGAGTTGCAAAACACATACATTTATGTTTGTGCCCACCCCGTGCATGCGTGTCTTACTGCCACTTACGTTTCAGTTCAGACGACTAGACTATTTGTGTCACTGTTTATTCACACACCCCAGAGTCATTGTTTGCACTCTGAGTGACGCGGGTTGTATCTACCCCTTGGGTGCGAGAGGGTGCTGTCTGTAGCTTGTGTTGTGGCTTGGGGCAGCACGGATTGCACATGTGTGCAGTCTGTGGCGTGTGCGGCAAGCTCTGGGTAGGACTGATTGCACATGTGTGCAGTCTGTGGCGTGTGCGGCAAGCTCTGGGTAGCACGGATTGCACACGTCTACTGTCTGCAGCTTGGGCTGTGGCTTGGGGCAGCACTGATTGCACATGTGTGCAGTCTGTGGCGTGTGCGGCAAGCTCTGTGTTGGACAGGCCTCACAAACGGCTCGCTCCCTCCCCGCTCGACAAGGCCCGAACTCCGGCCCACCTGGCATATCCCCGCGACAAGCACCTGTACTCCGTCTCCCGACGGACCCTCTGCCCTCGGACCCCTACTCATCACGGGGTCCAGCCCCACCGGCTTTCCCGGCCGGGTCAAGCCGCCATCTTGGGCCCTGCACCACGCGGCCGCATGGCCTCCCCTCGACCCTAACCCCGGGCCTGGCCGGCCCCGACATCCCGGCACCACTATCCGCCCAGGAGGTGAGCGGACCACTTGGCAGGTCAATGGGAGACCGAAGTGTCAAGGGCTCTCCCCCGCCAGGTGCCGATCGCCCCCAGCTCCCCCAGGCACTGGCTCCACCCCCTGCTGGGTGTCTGGACACCTTCATCCCGGACCCTCCGACCTCCAAGTGCGAGGGTCCGGACATCAAAGGGCACCAGCCCTATAACTGAGGCAGCTCCGGAGCAAGAAGGCAGTTGTATCCTGGAGTCGAGAGACACCGAGTGAACTCAACCCTGACGGTCTACTGGCGCTGCCGTAGCCCGCTCTTGTGAACCATCGTCCTGCCTGCTGGCGCTGCCGCGGCCTTCTGCAACAAGTCATCTTCCGGGGACCTGCTGGCGCTGCCGCGGCCCGTTGTAACGACCATCCTCACCGGGACCTGCTGGCGCTGCCGCGGCCCTTCTGCAACATTCATCTTCCTGGGACCTGCTGGCGCTGCCGCGGCCCGTTGTAACGACCATCCTCACCGGGACCTGCTGGCGCTGCCGCGGCCCTTCTGCAACATTCATCTTCCTGGGACCTGCTGGCGCTGCCGCGGCCCGTTGTAACGACCATCCTCGCCGGGACCTGCTGGCGCTGCCGCAGCCTTCTGCAACATTCATCTTCCTGGGACCTGCTGGCGCTGCCGCGGCCCGTTGTATCGACCATCCACACCGGGACCTGCTGGCGCTGCCGCGGCCCATACCACCTAACCACCAAGCTCGAGGATTGTGAGCTCATCATCACCTCAACCGAACTACCTGATTGGTAAATAGACTGTCCCGCTACCCCCTTCCCCACCTTGCGAGACTCTAATCGAGGGGACCCCTGAGTCCAGACCTCCTTGTACCAGTTCACCGTACCTTAAATAAGTGCCTATAAAGATCACTGAACCTTATCCGTGTGTGATATTTGTCTGTGGGGGGGAAGTTACTTGTCTGTACGATCGCTGGAGACGGCTCTCCCCGGAGACCTCTCCTCCTGACCCCGGCCGACCCTCCCGGTCCGTCTACCTTTTCTAACATTGGTGGCCAGCGGCGCGATCCGAATCAACGCGTAATCGTACAGAGAGTAGCTCGCCCCACGACAAAGCACGATGTCGACCAAAGATAGCAGCTCCACCGAGAAGTTCCAAATGGAGAAATTAGAAGAATACAACCACCGCGAACTGAGACAATTTTGCATAGAACTTGGCATTGCTACCACCGGCCTGAGTACCAAGGATGATCTGAAGCGCGCTCTTGAGTCGTGGACAGAAACTGGGGTCGCAAGACCCTCCGACCAAAGCAGCGTCACACCAGACCAAAACAGCATCGCACCAGAGGAGAACGCCACGACTCCCGAGGAGCGGGGAACGGGCCTCTCACAGGAGGAGATACGAGAAAGAGACAGAGTCAGACTACACGAATTAGAGATGGCACGACTCAAGATGGATGGGGAGCTCAAGTTAGCTGAACAGAAACTCAACCTCGAGCATATGCGGCTTCGAGAGGAACGAGAAGAAAAGCAGAGACAGAGAGAGCTGGAAGAGAAAAAAATAACGCTCGAGCACGAGCGCCAACTGGCGGAAATAGAACTGCGCAAACAGAATAAGGAACTGGGGGTGCCTGAGCGACCACACACCCCGGGACCAATCGAGAAAAAAGTTCACATCCCCAAGGATGTGGTCCGCGAGTATGCCCGAGAAGACGACATACAACAGTGGTTCAAAGCCTATGAGATCGCAATGACCTCCCACCGGATCGACCGGAGTGATTGGGGAGCCGGACTTTGGGGGAGATTTATCAACGAGGGTCGCGATGCCCTGCTGCAGCTCCCCGATCACCAAATGTCGTCCTACGACCACATGAAGGCTGCCCTCCTCACCCGCTACGGCCTCACGCCCGAGATGTACCGCCAGAGGTTCAGAGATTGCACCCGGATCCCAGGTACAACTTGGGTGGAATACGTGAACTATTTCAGCCGGGCCTTCGAGGGTTGGATCAAGGGAAGTCAGGTCACCACCTACGAGCAACTCTTCAACCTTATGGTATGGGAACACCTGTCAAACAACTGTTTCGTCGAGCTCAGGCAGCACCTACTCGACAGTAAGCTGACTGACCCTCGGCAGCTCGCCGCCGAAGCGGACCGGTGGGAAAGCACCCGGGTGGGCCGGAAAGGGCCACACGACCAGAACAGAAGCCACCAAGGCCAGCACCGTCCTCGGGGGGGAGGAGGGGGCCAGGGGCGAGGGAGAGACGCCTTACCAGCAACACCCGTGGCCGGCACCCCGCCTCCGGCCGGCCGGGGCAACCCCCCGTTGCGGCCTGGGTACCGAGCCAACGTCACGTGCCACCGGTGCCAGCGAGTAGGCCACTACGCCAACGATCCGAACTGCCCGCTGAACCAAACACCCAAGCCCCGCCAGGTAGCTGCCGCTGCCCTGGGGGAAGAGCAGTCGTCGGAGGGACCCGAGGAGTGTGAGCCGGACCAGCAGGGGTGGGAACCGGCCGCCATGGTCCTGGCATGCTTAGGGGGAAGAGACATGGTTCCGCGGGCTCCCCTACCCGCCAACACCAGAAAATACGGTCAGTGGGTGACCATTAATGGACAGAGAGCCGAGGCCTTGCGCGACACCGGCGCCAGCGTGACGGCCGTCCGCTGTCACCTGGTGAAGCCCGAGCAGATCCTGCCGAACATTCTCTGCCCCGTCCGCTCGGCAGATAACTCTGAGAGCATGTGTAAGATGGCCTGCGTCCCGTTTGAATGGGGAGGGGTCTCCGGCCTACTGAAAGTGACGGTCCGGGACGATGCCCCCGTGGACTGCCTCCTGGGGAATGACCTCGAGAGTTCCCCGTGGGCCACCGTCGAGAGAAGAGAGCACTTGGGGATGCTGGGCCTTCCAGACTGGGCCTGCATAACCACCCGATCCATGGCCGGCCGTGCCGCCCCCCGTTCAGAAGAAACCGAATGGCCAGCACCTCCGCCCCCGGTTGCCCCCGTAGAGGACAACGGCGAGTCCGACCTCCCGGACCAGACTACCGAAGAAGACGCGCAACCCCAGGACCTTCCGGATCTGGCTCAGTGGCGGCAAGAAGGGGGGCCCACCCAAGAACAGTTCCGCCAGGAGCAAAAGACCTGTCCTTCCCTCGAGGGACTCCGCCAACAAGCCAGTACCCAAAACGCCGGGGACACCACCGGAACCCACTGGGTCTACTGGGAAAACGACCTGCTCTACAGCGAGCAAAGAATCGCCGAGCTGGGGGCCGGTCGAGTTCTGGTGGTACCGCTCCGCTTCCGAGACTTTCTGCTCAACCTAGCCCACGATGTCCCCCTGGCTGGACACCTGGGCCAGGATAAAACGTACAGTCGACTGGTGACCCACTTTTTCTGGCCGAAAATGAGGAATGACGTCCTGAACCACTGCCGATCGTGCCCCACATGCCAAGCCAGCGGGAAGAGTGGCCGGAAGCTGAAGGCCCCTCTACAACCCTTCCCGGTGGTCACCACCCCGTTCGAAAGGGTGGGGATAGACATTGTGGGACCTCTGGACCCCCGTACGGCACAAGGACACAGGTTCATCTTGGTACTAGTGGACCATGCCACCCGCTACCCCGAGGCGGTGCCCCTACGGACAGTGACCGCTCCAGTGGTTGGCCGGGCCCTGATGGGGATCTTCTCCCGGGTAGGCTTCCCCCGAGAAGTCGTCAGCGACCGCGGCACGAATTTCATATCAAAATACATGAAGTCCCTCTGGCAACAATGCGGGGTCACCTACAGATTCACGACCCCCTATCACCCTCAAGGGAACGGACTAGTGGAGCGTTTTAACCGCACTCTCAAAGGGATGATTGGGGGATTGGAAGAACCTCTCCGTCGCCAGTGGGATGTACTGCTCCCGTGCCTCCTCTTCGCCTACCGGGAAGTTCCCCAGAAGTCCCTCGGTTTTAGCCCCTTTGAACTCCTATACGGACACCCTGTGCGAGGGCCCCTCAGCCTAGTCAAGGAAGGTTGGGAGATGGCCCCCCTAACGACCCCTCCAGACGTCTTCAAATACATCCTGGCCTTACGAAACCAGACCCGGCGCTTCAGGGAGATGGCCAAGGCGAACCTCGAGGCCAGCCAGGAGGACATGAAGAGGTGGTATGATCACAATGCCTCCTCCGTTGAATTCGAGCCTGGGCAGCAAGTATGGGTGATGTCCCCCACCGAACCGTGTGCCCTGCAAGATAAGTGGACGGGGCCCTTCAAAGTGGTCGAGCGCAAAAGCCCCGTCACTTACCTCATCGACATGGGGTCCTCCCGGAACCCCCTTCGGGTCCTCCACACCAACCGGCTCAAACCGCACTTTGTGCGCTCCGAAATAAGCCTCTTGATGGCTACAGACAGTGGCACGGAAGAAGACTCCGAGCCCCTCCCGGATCTCCTGAAGGCTCAGGAGAAGGACGGCTCCGTGGACGGGGTCCGGCTCTCTGACGCCCTCACTTCGGAGCAACGCCAGGACTGCCGAAACCTCCTGCTGCAGTTCGCTGCCCTGTTCTCCCTCACCCCCGGGGTCACCCCCTGGTGTTTGCACGACGTAGACACCGGGGACAGTCCCCCTGTCCGGCACCGGGCCTACCGCGTACCAGATCGGGTACGGGCCTGCATACAGGAGGAAGTGGCCAAGATGCTCACGATCGGGGTCATCGAGCCCTCGGACAGTCCCTGGGCCAGTCCGGTCGTACTAGTTCCCAAGGCCGCTGCCCCCGGCTCCGCTCCTGAACTGAGATTCTGCGTCGACTACCGGGGCTTGAACGCTGTCACCCGGACCGACGCTCATCCCATCCCCCGAGCAGACGAGCTGATCGACCGGCTGGGGGCCGCCCGCTACCTCAGTATCTTCGACCTAACGGCGGGCTACTGGCAGATCGGCCTCACCCCCAGGGCTCAGGAACGGTCAGCCTTCTCTACCCCCGA
Source organism: Triturus cristatus (assembly GCF_964204655.1). NCBI lineage: Eukaryota > Metazoa > Chordata > Amphibia > Caudata > Salamandridae > Triturus > Triturus cristatus. The sequence continues at coordinate 1,695,741,069 of NC_140591.1, forward strand.
TGGCCACTATCAGTTTAAGGTCATGCCCTTTGGCATGAAGAATGCCCCCGCCACGTTCCAACGCCTTGTGAACCAGGTCTTGGCGGGGCTTGAAGAATTCAGCGCTGCCTACCTGGACGATATCGCTGTATACAGCCGCCACTGGTCCGACCACCTCCGTCACCTCCAAGAGGTCCTACAAGCCCTCCAGCGGGCCGGCCTCACCATTAAGGCCGGCAAGTGCCAGATTGGCCAAGGGTCTGTGACCTACCTTGGGCACCAAGTGGGGAGCGGGCTGGTGGCCCCACTACAACTTAAGATTGCTGCCATCCAGTCCTGGCAGCCCCCCGTCACCCAGACCGAGGTCCGAGCCTTCTTGGGGCTCACCGGCTACTACCGGCGGTTCGTGAAGGACTACGGCAGCATCGTGGGGCCCCTCACGGGTCTCACATCCAAGAACCAGCCAAAGCGGGTCAATTGGACTCCTGATTGTCAAGCGGCCTTCGAGGAGCTGAAGGCCGCCCTGTGCACCGCCCCGGTACTCCAGGCCCCCGATTACAGTCGGGAATTTGTGGTGCAGACCGACGCCTCCGACCACGGCATCGGAGCCGTCCTCTCTCAGTTGAACCCCGAAGGTCATGACCAGCCGGTGGCCTTCATCAGTCGACGTCTCCTGGCCCGAGAACAGCGTTGGAGCACCATCGAGAGGGAGGCCTTTGCAGTAGTGTGGGCCCTCAAAAAGCTCCGACCCTATCTCTTCGGTACCCACTTCCGGGTACAGACTGACCATCGACCCCTGCAATGGCTGATGCAGATGCGGGGGGAGAACCCAAAACTCTTGCGCTGGTCCATCTCCCTGCAGGGAATGGACTTCACCGTGGAGCACCGACCAGGCCAAGACCACGCCAACGCGGATGGCCTGTCCCGCTTTTTCCGCCTCGACGAAGAGAGTCCCCAAGGAGATGGGTGACTCTCCCCGCCTTCAGCTGGGGGGGACGCATGTTGGACAGGCCTCACAAACGGCTCGCTCCCTCCCCGCTCGACAAGGCCCGAACTCCGGCCCACCTGGCATATCCCCGCGACAAGCACCTGTACTCCGTCTCCCGACGGACCCTCTGCCCTCGGACCCCTACTCATCACGGGGTCCAGCCCCACCGGCTTTCCCGGCCGGGTCAAGCCGCCATCTTGGGCCCTGCACCACGCGGCCGCATGGCCTCCCCTCGACCCTAACCCCGGGCCTGGCCGGCCCCGACATCCCGGCACCACTATCCGCCCAGGAGGTGAGCGGACCACTTGGCAGGTCAATGGGAGACCGAAGTGTCAAGGGCTCTCCCCCGCCAGGTGCCGATCGCCCCCAGCTCCCCCAGGCACTGGCTCCACCCCCTGCTGGGTGTCTGGACACCTTCATCCCGGACCCTCCGACCTCCAAGTGCGAGGGTCCGGACATCAAAGGGCACCAGCCCTATAACTGAGGCAGCTCCGGAGCAAGAAGGCAGTTGTATCCTGGAGTCGAGAGACACCGAGTGAACTCAACCCTGACGGTCTACTGGCGCTGCCGTAGCCCGCTCTTGTGAACCATCGTCCTGCCTGCTGGCGCTGCCGCGGCCTTCTGCAACAAGTCATCTTCCGGGGACCTGCTGGCGCTGCCGCGGCCCGTTGTAACGACCATCCTCACCGGGACCTGCTGGCGCTGCCGCGGCCCTTCTGCAACATTCATCTTCCTGGGACCTGCTGGCGCTGCCGCGGCCCGTTGTAACGACCATCCTCACCGGGACCTGCTGGCGCTGCCGCGGCCCTTCTGCAACATTCATCTTCCTGGGACCTGCTGGCGCTGCCGCGGCCCGTTGTAACGACCATCCTCGCCGGGACCTGCTGGCGCTGCCGCAGCCTTCTGCAACATTCATCTTCCTGGGACCTGCTGGCGCTGCCGCGGCCCGTTGTATCGACCATCCACACCGGGACCTGCTGGCGCTGCCGCGGCCCATACCACCTAACCACCAAGCTCGAGGATTGTGAGCTCATCATCACCTCAACCGAACTACCTGATTGGTAAATAGACTGTCCCGCTACCCCCTTCCCCACCTTGCGAGACTCTAATCGAGGGGACCCCTGAGTCCAGACCTCCTTGTACCAGTTCACCGTACCTTAAATAAGTGCCTATAAAGATCACTGAACCTTATCCGTGTGTGATATTTGTCTGTGGGGGGGAAGTTACTTGTCTGTACGATCGCTGGAGACGGCTCTCCCCGGAGACCTCTCCTCCTGACCCCGGCCGACCCTCCCGGTCCGTCTACCTTTTCTAACACTCTGGGAGGCACGGATTGCACATGTGTGCAGTCTGTGGCGTGCGCGGCAAGCTCTGGGAGGCACGGATTGCACACGTCTACTGTCTGCAGCTTGGGCTGTGGCTTGGGGCAGCACTGATTGCACATGTGTGCAGTCTGTGGCGTGTGCGGTAAGCTCTGGGTAGCACGGATTGCACACGTCTACTGTCTGCAGCTTAGGCTGTGGCTTGGGGCAGCACTGATTGCACATGTGTGCAGTCTGTGGCGTGTGAGGCAAGCTCTGGGTAGGACTGATTGCACATGTGTGCAGTCTGTGGCGTGTGCGGCAAGCTCTGGGTAGCACGGATTGCACACGTCTACTGTCTGCAGCTTGTGTTGTGGCAGCACTGATTGCACATGTGTGCAGTCTGTGGCGTGTGCTGCAAGCTCTGTGAGGCACGGATTGCACACGTCTACTGTCTGCAGCTTGGGCTGTGGCTTGGGGCAGCACTGATTGCACATGTGTGCAGTCTGTGGCGTGTGCGGCAAGCTCTGGGTAGCATGGATCGGACACGTCTACTGTCTGCAGCTTGGGCTGTGGCTTGGGGCAGCACTGATTGCACATGTGTGCAGTCTGTGGCGTGTGCTGCAAGCTCTGGGAGGCACGGATTGCACATGTCTACTGTCTGCAGCTTGGGCTGTGGCTTGGGGCAGCATTGATTGCACATGTGTGCAGTCTGTGGTGTGTGCGGCAAGCTCTGGGTAGCATGGATCGCACACGTCTACTGTCTGCAGCTTGGGCTGTGGCTTGGAGCAGCACTGATTTCACATGTGTGCAGTCTGTGGCGTGTGCGGCAAGCTCTGGGAGGCACGGATTGCACATGTCTACTGTCTGCAGCTTGGGCTGTGGCTTGGGGCAGCACGGATTGCACATGTGTGCAGTCTGTGGCATGTGCGGCAAGCTCTGGGTAGCACGGATTGCACACGTCTACTGTCTGCAGCTTAGGCTGTGGCTTGGGGCAGCACTGATTGCACATGTGTGCAGTCTGTGGCGTGTGCGGCAAGCTCTGGGTAGGACTGATTGCACATGTGTGCAGTCTGTGGCGTCTGCGGCAAGCTCTGGGTAGCACGGATTGCACACGTCTACTGTCTGCAGCTTGGGCTGTGGCTTGGGGCAGCACTGATTGCACATGTGTGCAGTCTGTGGCGTGTGTGGCAAGCTCTGAGTAGGACTGATTGCACATGTGTGCAGTCTGTGGCGTGTGCGGCAAGCTCTGGGTAGCACGGATTGCACACGTCTACTGTCTGCAGCTTGGGCTGTGGCTTGGGGCAGCACTGATTGCACATGTGTGCAGTCTGTGGCGTGTGCGGCAAGCTCTGGGAGGCACGGATTGCACATGTGTGCAGTCTGTGGTGTGCGCGGCAAGCTCTGGGAGGCACGGATTGCACACGTCTACTGTCTGCAGCTTGGGCTGTGGCTTGGGGCAGCACTGATTGCACATGTGTGCAGTCTGTGGCGTGTGCGGCAAGCTCTGGGTAGCACGGATTGCACACGTCTACTGTCTGCAGCTTAGGCTGTGGCTTGGGGCAGCACTGATTGCACATGTGTGCAGTCTGTGGCGTGTGCGGCAAGCTCTGGGAGGCACGGATTGCACATGTCTACTGTCTGCAGCTTGGGCTGTGGCTTGGGGCAGCACGGATTGCACATGTGTGCAGTCTGTGGCGTGTGCGGCAAGCTCTGGGTAGCACGGATTGCACACGTCTACTGTCTGCAGCTTAGGCTGTGGCTTGGGGCAGCACTGATTGCACATGTGTGCAGTCTGTGGCGTGTGCGGCAAGCTCTGGGTAGGACTGATTGCACATGTGTGCAGTCTGTGGCGTCTGCGGCAAGCTCTGGGTAGCACGGATTGCACACGTCTACTGTCTGCAGCTTGGGCTGTGGCTTGGGGCAGCACTGATTGCACATGTGTGCAGTCTGTGGCGTGTGCGGCAAGCTCTGGGTAGCATGGATTGCACATGTGTGCAGTCTGTGGCGTGTGCGGCAAGCTCTGGGTAGCACGGATTGCACATGTCTACTGTCTGCAGCTTGGGCTGTGGCTTGGGGCAGCACTGATTGCACATGTGTGCAGTCTGTGGCGTGTGCGGCAAGCTCTGGGAGGCACGGATTGCACATGTGTGCAGTCTGTTGCGTGCGCGGCAAGCTCTGGGAGGCACGGATTGCACACGTCTACTGTCTGCAGCTTGGGCTGTGGCTTGGGGCAGCACTGATTGCACATGTGTGCAGTCTGTGGCGTGTGCGGCAAGCTCTGGGTAGCACGGATTGCACACGTCTACTGTCTGCAGCTTAGGCTGTGGCTTGGGGCAGCACTGATTGCACATGTGTGCAGTCTGTGGCGTGTGCGGCAAGCTCTGGGTAGGACTGATTGCACATGTGTGCAGTCTGTGGCGTGTGCGGCAAGCTCTGGGTAGCACGGATTGCACACGTCTACTGTCTGCAGCTTGTGTTGTGGCTTGGGGCAGCACTGATTGCACATGTGTGCAGTCTGTGGCGTGTGCTGCAAGCTCTGGGAGGCACGGATTGCACACGTCTACTGTCTGCAGCTTGGGCTGTGGCTTGGGGCAGCACTGATTGCACATGTGTGCAGTCTGTGGTGTGTGCGGCAAGCTCTGGGTAGCATGGATCGCACACGTCTACTGTCTGCAGCTTGGGCTGTGGCTTGGGGCAGCACTTATTGCACATGTGTGCAGTCTGTGGCGTGTGCGGCAAGCTCTGGGAGGCACAGATTGCACATGTCTACTGTCTGCAGCTTGGGCTGTGGCTTGGAGCAGGACGGATTGCACATGTGTGCAGTCTGTGGCTTGTGCGGCAAGCTCTGGGTAGCACGGATTGCACACGTCTACTGTCTGCAGCTTAGGCTCTGGCTTGGGGCAGCACTGATTGCACATGTGTGCAGTCTGTGGCGTGTGCGGCAAGCTCTGGGCAGGACTGATTGCACATGTGTGCAGTCTGTGGTGTGTGCGGCAAGCTCTGGGTAGCACGGATTGCACACGTCTACTGTCTGCAGCTTAGGCTGTGGCTTGGGGCAGCACTGATTGCACATGTGTGCAGTCTGTGGCGTGTGCAGCAAGCTCTGGGTAGGACTGATTGCACACGTCTACTGTCTGCAGCTTGGGCTGTGGCTTGGGGCAGCACTGATTGCACATGTGTGCAGTCTGTGGCGTGTGCAGCAAGCTCTGGGTTGCACGGATTGCACACGTCTACTGTCTGCAGATTGGGCTGTGGCTTGGGGCAGCACTGATTGCACATGTGTGCAGTCTGTGGCGTGTGCGGCAAGCTCTGGGTAGGACTGATTGCACACGTCTACTGTCTGCAGCTTGGGCTGTGGCTTGGGGCAGCACTGATTGCACATGTGTGCAGTCTGTGGCGTGTGCAGCAAGCTCTGGGTTGCACGGATTGCACACGTCTACTGTCTGCAGCTTGGGCTGTGGCTTGGGGCAGCACTGATTGCACATGTGTGCAGGCTGTGGCGTGTGCGGCAAGCTCTGGGTAGGACTGATTGCACACGTGTGCAGTCTGTGGCGTCTGCGGCAAGCTCTGGGTAGGACTGATTGCACATGTGTGCAGTCTGTGGCGTGTGCGGCAAGCTCTGGGTAGCACGGATTGCACACGTCTACTGTCTGCAGCTTGGGCTGTGGCTTGGGGCAGCACGGATTGCACATGTGTGCAGTCTGTGGTGTGTGCGGCAAGCTCTGGGAGGCACGGATTGCACACGTCTACTGTCTGCAGCTTGGGCTGTGGCTTGGGGCAGCACTGATTGCACATGTGTGCAGTCTGTGGCGTGTGCGGCAAGCTCTGAGTAGGACTGATTGCACATGTGTGCAGTCTGTGGCGTGTGCGGCAAGCTCTGGGTAGGACTGATTGCACACGTCTACTGTCTGCAGCTTGGGCTGTGGCTTGGGGCAGCACTGATTGCACATGTGTGCAGTCTGTGGCGTGTGCAGCAAGCTCTGGGTTGCACGGATTGCACACGTCTACTGTCTGCAGCTTGGGCTGTGGCTTGGGGCAGCACTGATTGCACATGTGTGCAGGCTGTGGCGTGTGCGGCAAGCTCTGGGTAGGACTGATTGCACACGTGTGCAGTCTGTGGCATCTGCGGCAAGCTCTGGGTAGGACTGATTGCACATGTGTGCAGTCTGTGGCGTGTGCGGCAAGCTCTGGGTAGCACGGATTGCACACGTCTACTGTCTGCAGCTTGGGCTGTGGCTTGGGGCAGCACGGATTGCACACGTGTGCAGTCTGTGGTGTGTGCGGCAAGCTCTGGGAGGCACGGATTGCACACGTCTACTGTCTGCAGCTTGGGCTGTGGCTTGGGGCAGCACTGATTGCACATGTGTGCAGTCTGTGGCGTGTGCGGCAAGCTCTGGGTAGCACGGATTGCACACGTCTACTGTCTGCAGCTTGGGCTGTGGCTTGGGGCAGCACTGATTGCACATGTGTGCAGTCTGTGGCGTGTGCGGAAAGCTCTGGGTAGCATGGATTGCACATGTGTGCAGTCTGTGGTGTGTGCGGCAAGCTCTGGGTAGCACGGATTGCACACGTCTACTGTCTGCAGCTTGGGCTGTGGCTTGGGGCAGCACTGATTGCACATGTGTGCAGGCTGTGGCGTGTGCTGCAAGCTCTGGGTAGGACTGATTGCACACGTGTGCAGTCTGTGGCATCTGCGGCAAGCTCTGGGTAGGACTGATTGCACATGTGTGCAGTCTGTGGCGTGTGCGGCAAGCTCTGGGTAGCACGGATTGCACACGTCTACTGTCTGCAGCTTGGGCTGTGGCTTGGGGCAGCACGGATTGCACATGTGTGCAGTCTGTGGCGTGTGCGGCAAGCTCTGGGAGGCACGGATTGCACACGTCTACTGTCTGCAGCTTGGGCTGTGGCTTGGAGCAGCACGGATTGCATATGTGTGCAGTCTGTGGCGTGTGCGGCAAGCTCTGGGTAGCACTGATTGCACATGTGTGCAGTCTGTGGCATGTGCGGCAAGCTCTGGGTAGCACAGATTGCACACGTCTACTGTCTGCAGCTTGGGCTGTGGCTTGGGGCAGCACTGATTGCACATGTGTGCAGGCTGTGGCGTGTGCGGCAAGCTCTGGGTAGGACTGATTGCACACGTGTGCAGTCTGTGGCATCTGCGGCAAGCTCTGGGTAGGACTGATTGCACATGTGTGCAGTCTGTGGCGTGTGCGGCAAGCTCTGGGTAGCACGGATTGCACACGTCTACTGTCTGCAGCTTGGGCTGTGGCTTGGGGCAGCACGGATTGCACACGTGTGCAGTCTGTGGTGTGTGCGGCAAGCTCTGGGAGGCACGGATTGCACACGTCTACTGTCTGCAGCTTGGGCTGTGGCTTGGGGCAGCACTGATTGCACATGTGTGCAGTCTGTGGCGTGTGCGGCAAGCTCTGAGTAGGACTGATTGCACATGTGTGCAGTCTGTGGCGTGTGCGGCAAGCTCTGGGTAGCACGGATTGCACACGTCTACTGTCTGCAGCTTGGGCTGTGGCTTGGGGCAGCACTGATTGCACATGTGTGCAGTCTGTGGCGTGTGCGGAAAGCTCTGGGTAGCATGGATTGCACATGTGTGCAGTCTGTGGTGTGTGCGGCAAGCTCTGGGTAGCACGGATTGCACACGTCTACTGTCTGCAGCTTGGGCTGTGGCTTGGGGCAGCACTGATTGCACATGTGTGCAGGCTGTGGCGTGTGCTGCAAGCTCTGGGTAGGACTGATTGCACACGTGTGCAGTCTGTGGCATCTGCGGCAAGCTCTGGGTAGGACTGATTGCACATGTGTGCAGTCTGTGGCGTGTGCGGCAAGCTCTGGGTAGCACGGATTGCACACGTCTACTGTCTGCAGCTTGGGCTGTGGCTTGGGGCAGCACGGATTGCACATGTGTGCAGTCTGTGGCGTGTGCGGCAAGCTCTGGGAGGCACGGATTGCACACGTCTACTGTCTGCAGCTTGGGCTGTGGCTTGGAGCAGCACGGATTGCATATGTGTGCAGTCTGTGGCGTGTGCGGCAAGCTCTGGGTAGCACTGATTGCACATGTGTGCAGTCTGTGGCATGTGCGGCAAGCTCTGGGTAGCACAGATTGCACACGTCTACTGTCTGCAGCTTGGGCTGTGGCTTGGGGAGCACTGATTGCACATGTGTGCAGTCTGTGGCGTGTGCGGCAAGCTCAGGGTAGCACGGATTGCACACATCTACTGTCTGCAGCTTGTGCTGTGGCTTGGGGAGCACTGATTGCACATGTGTGCAGTCTGTGGCGTGTGCGACAAGCTATGGGTAGCACTGATTGCACATGTGTGCAGTCTGTGGCATGTGTGGCAAGCTCTGGGTAGCACGGATTGCACATGTCTACTGTCTGCAGCTTGTGCTGTGGCTTGGGGAGCACTGATTGCACATGTGTGCAGTCTGTGGCGTGTGCGGCAAGCTCTGGGTAGCACGGATTGCACACAGGGCCGGCTTTAGGGCGGTGCGACCGGTGCCACCGCACCGGGTGCTGGCTTCCTGGGGGCGCCATGTTTGGAAGTTTATTATGCTTTTGAAGCACCTGCTGCAGCGTTTCTTTCCGCCGGCAATCACCAGGCTTCACATAAATGTCAAGAAAACTCGTGTGATTAATTATCTTCCTGGAAAGAGATCAGCGTTTTGTATAGTTGAGGTTTTGACTTCGGTGAAGTTAGTGCAGAGGGTTAATGTGCCTGCTGCAAAGAACGTGTACCAAGTAGATTACAGAGTACGTATGATGTAAACAGATCATCAGGTTACTGCTTTCAAAAGAGACATCCTTTTGTTACTTGCAATTTATAACTTAAAGTCCTAATATAGAACAGGGAGCTATTAACTTTCATCCTTGAACTGCATACACACTGCAAAGTATACATTATTATAACATTGATTAATGTTGCAAAAAGGGTTAATTTGGCTAGACATCGATTCTTATTATTAAAGAAAACTCCCAACTATGCGGTTTTATTTTCGCCTCGGTGTTCGTGCTTCTCCACACCAAGCACTCTTAAAATATCCTGCCTACCAGTATGGATGACATGTGACTCCCACATTTTTAGTCCTTTGGCTTAAGTAACATTTCCTATACACTGATTTACACTCGTATGATTGATTGTCTCTGTGTAATGTGTGTGTGATGCAAAGTGCTCGGACACCCTACACTGGTATGAGTGGCGCTATATATAATGCATCTGATAGAGTGTGGTTATGGTGACTTGGTCACTGTTAAAGGGTGCTAGTGAGAGAATCCGTGGTGGAGGTGGTCATTGGGGGGGGGCGCCAACAAACATTATTACACAAGGCACCACCAGCACTAAAGGCGGCCCGGATTGCACATGTGTGCAGTCTGTGGCGTGTGCGGCAAGCTCTGGGAGGCACGGATTGCACACGTCTACTGTCTGCAGCTTGGATTGCTCAGCCAATCTACTCTGAGGATCATGTGCTAAAATGGGAGTATGTGATGCTTAATTCTTGGTTCAAAGGTAAGTATAAAATATTCCAGAAGAAAATAACCCTAGTAAACACAATAGGAGCCAAGTAAATCCCTTCTGCCCTGTGCCTCACCTGCCAAATCGCATCGGGAGCATTACCCCTTTCCATGCAGTTTGCCAAGAACGTTGTTGAGGTATTGGTACAAATACGGTTTTGCAGTATAAACTTAATATTGTATGGGGATGCAAGGCAGTGTTCGTCCTTTGATATCAGCAAACCGTTCAATCCTTGTCAGGGTTGTTCATGGTCTCACTGTTCTTTTATTCTGTTAGCCTCATCGTGTTCCAGGCTTCTAAGCGCAGTCGCCTGCAGTACTTCTCTTCTGGTTCTATTGTAAATCACGACTTCACTGAACAGTCTATTCCATATGAAATACGTTCAGCACCTTCACCAATCCGCACAAACCATCTTTCCCAATCGAACAGCATATTACATTTGTAATTCAGGACATATATAACTTTCACACAATCGAGTACTTGCTAAAGTAAACTCTCCTAATTTTTATTAGTTTCACATTTAAATCCTCTGGCAGAGAAGTACACAGACTTCAACTTCATTATCTTTCAGAAAGCACAAACCACTGAACAAACAAGCATTGGCATAGCCAATCAGTTTCGCCTTTGAGACCTTGTAAGTGTTTAGCCAGAGCTGTTGGCTATGCCATAGACTTGAAGAAATATTGTAGAGCAGTGCGGCTGCTGTGCAGCATGTTGAAAGGTTATAATAAAAAAGTGATAGAAAGCATTTTTAGGTCTCGCCTACGCAGCGCGCATGCACGCTGCATAGGAGGGGACCTCTTGTAATCAACTCGCTTTTTGGGCCAAAAACGTGCACACGTTGCATTGCTTGCAATGGCAACGTGTGCACGTTTGGCAATTCCCTTGCAGGAGTGAGCCTTGGCGCTTTGTGTTAGCAATTATTGCTAATGGCGCTGCTCGCCCCCGCAAGGGAAACGCTTTCACTTTTGCTGCCACTTGTTGACAATGCCAATGCTTGTTTTAGGACATGTGCCCTGGTTCCTGTTAAGTGTTCGTTTATTGAAATGTATAATATGAACACACCGCCCCCACCCAAACCATATGAGGAAAGGCCAGATCCACATACTTGTCGGTGAGGCATCGATCTGACTCCGTTGACGTTTTTCTGAACTGTGTAACTCTTCTTCGCTTTGCTTATCTTCTTCCCAGGTTTCACTTTCATTCTTGTGGGTTTCCTCCTGTCAACCGAGCAGAGCTCAAGCCAGCTCTTCCTCTTTAAAACAAACACCTTTTGTTCTCCACGAACTTAACGGCTTGAAAAGTTTGTTTACCCTCTCTCAATTGCGCTTTGTGTCGATCGCTTAGAGTTATCCGAGTCAACAGGGCGCATTGCTTACCTGGCTTTTTATAACGCATTACAAAGCTTGTGAGAAGGGGCGTTGCTATCAATAGCTCAGCATGTGCAGTGGCACTGGGGCCCAGAGGTAGCCCCTAAAAGGGCTGTATGTTACTACTAAACTGTGTCTGTAGGTCGGGGGGTTCTTCTCTTTTTTTGCATGAGGGCTCATGGAACCATTGTTGCACTACTGCATGTAAGGGGTGCACCGGTGCCCTCCGACCTCTTCTTGTCAGTACACCAATCCTCTTTTCATTTTGGTGTATATTATAATTTCCAACTGAACAATGGCGACTGCGGCCCAACGAGGCGCGAAGAAAAGTTATTTTTAAGGGGGTGACGATGACGTCTGCTAGCTGGACTAGCAGACGTGTGATACAATTTAAAGGCACAGATATGATTTGACATTGCAGAATACTGTGCCTTATTAAAAAGGAGGTCGTTCACTTTCAGAAAGATGCCAACCAACTCTTTGTAGAGACTTGCACTTGTGCGCCAGCCTCGCTGGTGCCTGGGTGGGTTTTAAGGACGCTTTGGGCCCGTACAGCAGCAAGGATGCCATGGGTCCCGGTACAAGCAAGTGAGTGGCCCCTTTGACTGCTGTTTGTACACCAACCTGAAAATGTACACACTCCATGCGCTGATCTTCAAGGTTAAGCTCTGGGGGGAGGGCGTCTGCTCTTTGAGGATGCAACCACTGAGGAGTGGCCCCTCCCGAAGTGGCAGGCTACAGAGCAGAGGTCAGCGTCACTGATGCAAGCCCTTGATCCCGGCGGGATCAGGCGCGCGAGGGCGGTCAGAGAGAGGTGCATCTGGAGACCCCGAGGCAGTCCGATCTATCCAGGCTGTTCTGCGGTGTTATTCCCTGTGGAGCTGAGGCAAAATGAGTTGTTTTCTTAAAATATCAGCAGTTAAGTCATCATGCGAAGGACCGATGCATGATTGAAATGTAGGAAGTGTTGCTCGGTCGCAGGAAGCCTTCGGGCTCTGTTGGTTTTCTAAAGACCCCTTTGTGTGGGCTTCTGAGGGATGCGCGTGTGGAAGCTGAGCTTTTAACACACAGGACATGCAGATGACTAGTTTGCCACTTGAAACATAAAGTCGTGTTTTTATACCATTGATGCATGCGCTAAGGAATGTTCATTTTTGCGTGCCAAATGGCATCTCACTGTGAGACCTTGTGGCCGAGTCCTTATGTGAATGTTCTTACCCAGACTCTGCTGAAGCACCGGTGCAGTGCCGAGATAGGGATGTGACTGTTGTTTGTTGCTTGTTTAGTGCACAAAATACTCATCTCTGACCTTCTGTCGGCCACAGTTGAGTCATCGGTGTAAATAAAGGCAGGGAAAAGGTGCCCATCCCACTGCCAACCCATGAGTTTCACATTATTCTGCTCAGTTTCATTCCATATCCCCTTCAGATCTTCCTTCCCCTAATCCCTTCTCATTCTCCTCTTCTCCATATTCGAACCTTCTCCATATTCTAATCTTCTCCCCCTCTTTCTTGTCCAGTTCCGCCTCCTTACGCACTACTTTCCTCTTTTCCTCTTCTCCTCCTCTCTTCTGCTCCTAATTCCTCTACTTGTGTCCTTCTCTTCTCTCCCCAAGCTTCCATTATTTGCTTCTTCTCTCACACATTTCCTCTCTTAAACCTCCTCCTGGGTCTCCCTCATCCCTCCCACCTCTGAGGCTTCACCTCATTTGATCTTCTACTTGCACTTTCCACTTCTACTTTCCCCGCGCCCCTTTTCCGTCTCTCAGCGTTTGTCTCGTTCTTCATACCTATTTTTAGGGTGGAGCCTGCAAAAGCATTCGCTAAGACAAGCTAGCGCATGCGTTTCGCTTACAAGACGCTGTTCTTAACAAAAGTTCTTAAAGCCCACCTTTGGGACCTTATAAGTGTTTTGCCACGCAACACTTGATGTTGTTGCACCAAGGATATTGTGCTGGATAACTAAACACTTATAAGGTCCCAAAGGCGAGACCTATTGGCTATACCAATGCTTGTTATTACCTTCTATATGACCAAGACGACAATATGTACAACCCTATTAAACAAGCATTGGAAATGCAATAGGTATCATATTTGCTTAACTTAGTTATTGGCGTTGTAAATGACAATGTTTGTACCTATGTGTTATGGCGTGTATTGAGGAAATTCAAATTTGACCCCATCCCGTTTTAGTAGCATTATTGCGCTGTTGCCCTCACTCAGGCACCTTAAACCTCCATAGCGTTTCTTTCGTATTTTATGCTGTTGTACATAGTACACAACCTCTCCTATTCTCTCGAGCCAAGCCCATCCTGCACCTCGTGAACCTCAGCTCGAAGCAACCAATTCTCGAGATAGCCATCTATTGACCCTTGGTGACCATTCTCCGGCCCCTACAGCTGTTTTACGAATCATCATCTCCAGCACGCACACACGCTCTGTCGTAAAGTAAATTAACTAAGGAATGGCTAAGCCACCTGACCTGTCGGGTCGGCTAGAGAACACGACCTTAGGGAAGGAATTTGTATTGCCCATTATTCAGTATCGTGTGTAAAGAATGTGTTCTTGTGGATGATTTGTATTTTTATTGCACCTGAAGGGGGGTGTTGCTTTAGGGGATTCCAGCGCTACAAAAGATTGTGAGCCACAGATTGAAGTGGCAGTCTCCTAAGAACCTACTTACGATGTACTTCTGGGACAACTGTACCTAGCTGCAGCTAAATAAATTGAAGTTCCTATGCTAACAGAGTGTTCCGTGTCTCTATAATTTGGAAGGCGAACTCAGAAGATTTCAGGCGTACCCTGCGCCGCCGGGCTTGACAAAGCCTGGTTCTACAAAATGGTGCCCTCTGTGAGGCGGCTTCAGAGGACGTGGGTCCAGCCCGAGGATCGTGAGGAGCCCCGCCAGGAAATTCCAGAGGACGCACACCACGTGATCGACCCCTGCATGTCGTAAGTGGACCGAAGGTTTTTACAGCGTGGCTTCTCCCCTCTAACGGCTGCGAAGACCTGCTGCCCTGACTGCCGCCACACTTTGGCCCTCTTGGTATTGGTATGGCGAGACATTAGAGCGGACCTCTGTTGGCGTGGGAATCATCTGGATAAGTTAAGTATAGTGGCCGCTCCTTTGTCTTTGTTTTGTTCGACTTTTGCAAGAGCCGAAACCGAGGGTGAGTGCAGTTTGTGTACCATAAAGTGACTAATTAATCCCTCGAAGTTTGTAAGAAACTAGTGTGCTAACGATGCCTGGTTTTAATAAGTTTGGTAATTGGTTTGGTTTTGGGTGCAATAAGGATTCCCGACTGGAGGGCTCTTGTCCAATTCCTCCGGCCGGAACTCCTACGTATGAAGTATACTCTAAACATGGTATTGGCCCCATAGCGTTTAATGAGGCATGGGTTCGCTATACCAGGAAAGATGGTGTTTTACGGTGGCCGCAGAACGGCAATTATGAGCTCGATATCTTAGATAATTTGGAAAACGCCCTGTTTAAACGAAAAGCCCGGCCGGCTTTGTTTGACTCCTTTCGCTTATGGCGCAAGGAGGCCAAACAGAAAGAAATGAAACAAGCTAAAAAAGATAGGAGAAATATGACTATTGTACAAGCTGCTCAGCAATTTAAAAATGACGAGACCGATTGAGATTCTAGATAGGCAACATCACATGGCGATCGATAGATGTTATCCAGTGTTGCCGACTCCCCCTACAGAGAAAAGTGTGGACCCGAGAAGGACCCTTTAATGTCCCATATGTTGAGACTACCCCCGCCCTACGCACAGGGGACTAATGTACCTCCCGTATTACCGCCTCCCCCGAGGGCAAATGTACCCTTATTGTTAGTACCTTCCCTACCTGTTGTTCCCCCGTCGCTCCCCAATTGGTTCCCGGATCCCCATTATAACCTCTTCCGGCATTTCCGAGCTCTCCCTTCCCGTCGGCTCCCTTCATAAATGCTACTCCCTCTCCTGCTCCGCTTAATATAAATGCTACCCCCTCACCTGCTCTGCCTAATATTATGTCTCCTGTCCTAATGACCAATTCTCCCTCCGCTCGGAAACGGATGATCAATACCGTTTCCGGCCTTTTGTCCCCTATCTTTGGGGCTTTGCAAACTACTCCCATTCTTCCTCGCAGGCAAACTCATAGTCAGCTCCCCGGTCCAGACGAACGGGGAGTGCTAGACCTCCTTGCCCGACGGTGGGTCATGAACGGCTCGCAGTATAATTTGCAGGACATTATGCTCACCTTTCACCAGTGGGAAGCATCCACGCAAAGATACGTTTTTGATGTTATGTGCAATGTTTTGAGTCAAGAATGGGAAGATATGGGATTGGGGCCAGTTGCCCAGGGCCTGTTAGATGTACAGGCCGAGTTTGAAAAAGGATCGATTGTGGGCGCTGAGGTCGAGGATGCGGTAGGGACGCTCGTCACGTTCAGAACAATGTTTGCTTGCCGGTCTTTGCCAAAACGCGATTCTTCTGCTAGGCGAAAGTTAAAACACTACCCTATGAGGGAGGTTCCCCCAGTGTGGAGAGAGGAGGTCCCAGCTCAGGGAAACAATCCTCTTATACCTGCCCACTTCCAGCGTGTATGGGTGCACGTTCCTTGGAAGCGTTCTGAGGTATTGGCCCTTAAGCAGTCGTTACCGGACCCCCGTAAAAATCCTGCTGGGTATTATAAAGAGTTGTCCCAAACTGTCGACGCATGTGTTATGAATCTGGCCGACATAGACATGCTCATGGGTAATGTAGTACCACAAACATTATGGGCCAGAATCCGGAAGGATGACCACCCTGCGGAATTGGGAGGTGATTGGGCTGCCATACTTGCCGCAGACGGACTCCAAGTGGGTGGTGCTAAACCAGAGCCGTTAGTTACAGAACTCCCAGCTAGAATTATTGCCTTACTGAAAACTATGATGCCCCCTCTGCGAGTTAATTGGGATAAATTAGCAGCTTGTAAGCAGAAAGCGGACGAAAATGTCTCAGATTTCTTCACTCGTTTTGAGGAGACGTTTATCGATCATAGCGGTCAGGATATGAGTACGGAAGGTGGCCAACGACTGTTTGTAGATACATTTGTGTCTAATTTGGTTCTGGAAATATCAAATAAATTAAAGAATTCCGAAAGTGCGTGGGCCGTGTCGTCTTCTGCCCAGATACTGGCCACTGCCCAGTATTATGAGAATAGGGATAAAGAGGAGAGAGAGAAACTGGATAAAAAGACGAAAGACCTGAAAACGAAAGTTCTCTTACAACAGGCTTATCCTCCTCGCCCTGCCCAACATGAATATCAGCCGCCTCCACAATTTCAGAGACCGTTGCAGAGGTCTGGGCCTTTTATTCCCCGACTCGCGCTAGGCCAGAATCAATGCACCTATTGTAAAGAATAAGGCCATTTAAAGTATAATTGCCCAGTTTTGTTACAGTGTACGAGCGGCACCCCCGGGTCATGAGGCCGGGGTGGTTATCAGTCCACACCCAGGGGTAGAGGGCGAGGCACACCGCCTAATAACCAACGTTTCATCCCCCCTGAAAACTCCACGAACTATTTCGATCAGCGCAATGCTCAGTCTACCAACTATTACAATGATGATTATTAAACCGAGGATGAGAGACAGAATTGCCAATCTAGTTAGGACAGCCTTGGACAAAGTAAGGGAGTAGTATCAATTCCAGTGGATCAAAGCGGGCCTTATGTTGATGTGGTAGCACTAGGTGTTACAGAGCCATTCCTATTAGACACTGGTGCGACAAAGCGCTCTATAATTCACTTTAAACTCCCTGGGGCACCTTTGTCTGGCTGTACAAATGTTTCCGTGGGTTTTTCTGGCGCCCCAGTTCGAAACCCAGTTTCACGCCCTTTGCCCATTTCAATAGGTCCTTACAAATTGGAGGCTCTGCTCCTTTTAACAACTGGTTGTGGCGAAAATTTGTTGGGGTTGGATTTATTGAAGAGATTGTATGCGACATTGCACTGTTCTCCCTCTGGTGTGTGTCTTACCCTAGGTAAGGGATTGACGTCATCGACGTATTTGTCCAGAGACCAGCTCCCTCCTGAATTACAGCCTCTTCCTGCCACCCTCTGGGCCACTGGCCCCAATGATGTGGGCCTCTTACAAATTCCACCCTACATTGTAACGATTAAGCCCAATGTTAAATTCCCTCGCATTCCACAGTATAAAATTTCCAGTGACGGCGAAAAAGCTCTTCTGACTATAGTTCATGATTTGGTACAAAATGGTGTGGTCGAAGAAACTAGGGGAAATGTATACAATAGCCCTATTCTGCCTGTTAGTTGCAGCTGATTCGGAGGACACTTGTAAAAAGACTACTGTTTCATTGTTGCGCCACTTATCTGACCATCACCACAAGGTTTCACCGTCTAAATTGCAATATTGTTGCCAAGAGGTTACCTATCTAGGTCATCTCTTGTCAAAGGAGGGACGGCGATTGACCCCAGAACGTATCCAAGCAATTGCGCAAATGCCTATTCCTTGTACGCAAAAAGAGGTGCGTGCCTTTTTAGGTATCACCTCTTATTGTAGACAATGGATCCCCAATTTCTCCCTTCTGGCGAAACCCTTGTTGGCACTGACTCTTAAAGACACACCGCACCCTCTCCCATGGACTGCGGAATGTCAGAAAAGCTTCAATGATCTACGTACTGCCTTCTGCTCTGCTCCTGTGTTAGGTACTCCTGATTGCAGTAAACCTTTCACACTCTATGTTCATGAGAAAGAAAGTTGCGCATTATCAGTTTTAACGCAACGATTCGGGGACAGGCAACGCCCCTGTGCCTATTTCTCTGCCACATTAGAGCCAGTGGCCAAGGCGTTACCTAGCTGTTTGAGA
Source organism: Triturus cristatus (assembly GCF_964204655.1). Lineage (NCBI taxonomy): Eukaryota > Metazoa > Chordata > Amphibia > Caudata > Salamandridae > Triturus > Triturus cristatus. The sequence continues at coordinate 1,695,759,083 of NC_140591.1, forward strand.
GCAGCAGCAGTTTCCATTCGCCAGTCTGCTGGATTGGTATTAGATAATACCCTCATTGTCATGGTGCCGCATGCAGTAGACACCCTCCTAAACAGAACAAAGACACAACACCTTACGAGTGCCTGCCTTTCGGGGTACGAACTGACACTCTTGGCTAGCCACATACACATTAAACGAAGTAATGTCCTGAACCCGGCAACATTGCTGCCAATTCCAGTAGAAAATAGTACACCGGAGCGACATGATTGTTTCCTCCGTACGGAGGAAGAGAGAAGAGGCTGAGTTGATTTGAAGGATACTCCACTCCCGGACCCGGATGGGACCCTATGGGTGGACGGTTCCTGTTTTAAGCTTCCCAATGGCGAAACAACTGCAGCCTATGCAGTCACTACCTTGTACACTGTTGTGGAAACAGCACGGATTATGCATAATTCAGCTCAGGCAGCTGAATTGATAGCACTGACCAGAGCGTGTGTGTTGGCTGAAGGATAAAGGGTGAATGTGTTCACTGATAGTCAGTATGCGTTTGGAGTGGCCCATAGTTTTAGCCGCCTGTGGAAGGAAAGAGGGTTTCTCACATCCCATGGCACTAAGATACAGCATGGCCAATTGATAAATGACCTCCTTGAATCGCTTACCTTGCCCACTCAGATAGCAATTGTGAAGTGTAGCCCACATAAGAAGATCACTGATGATGTAGGTCAAGGAAATGCTTTTGCAGACCAGATAGCAAAAGAGACAGCTAAGGACACCACTAGTCGCATGTATGTTGTGGACTCCGCTAGATGGGTTGCACAAGGTGGGATGTGTGAGAATACTGTGGACAGTGTGAAAATGATCCAGGCGGAAGCCACAGAGAAAGAATTAAGTACGTGGAAAGAAAGTATAGGAAGATTGGATGTGACAGGGTGCTGGACGGACTTGTCAGAACATCAACGCTGGTTGTTACCAGATGCTTATGTGCTACCAATAGTGACCATGGCACATGGTCCAGCCCAGCGCAAAAGGTATATGCAAACTTCTGGCCCCAGTATGGCAGAATGTGGGGATACCTAAATGCGCAGACAATCTGGTTAAGCACTGTATTGTATGTTTGATGCATTACCCAGGGAAGGGAACAGCAACACCAGCAGGCCACTTTGCCTCCCCTAACGTACCCTTTTTAGGTGTTGCAAATAGATTACATTCACATGGAACGATGTAACAATCTGAAGTACATTCTTGTTATAGTATGTGCCTTCTCCCAATGGATAGAGGCCTATCCCCTGAAAGATAATACTGCTCTATCAATGGCAAAAGTCCTTTTAAAGGAGTTCCTGCCGAGATTTGGGTTACCTAGAATTATTTGGAGTGACAACGGGAGTGAATTTGTGGGCCAGATCATGCAGAAAGTATGTGCTGGTCTTGGCACCAAGCAAAAGTTCCATGCAGCAAACCATCCTCAGTCAGCGGGTTTGGTGGAGTGCTATAATGGCACTCTCAAGCCTAAATTGGCGAAAATTCAAGCCAGCACGGGTCTGGCTTGGCCTGATGCCTTGCCCTTGGCTCTCTTATCTACCAGAACAACCACCCATTCCCGTATGGGACTTAGTCCCTATGAGGTTGTGTTCGGACGCCCGGCAAATGTCTGGGGAGTCCCAAGGCCCAGGAAATACTCAGAGATAGAGCATCCATTGTTAATTGATTATTTGTATGAACTCACCACTAAGCTACGTGTCCTTCACCAACAGGTACAAAAAACTTTGCCTCAGGCTTCAACGAATCCTGGTCATGCCATACGACCAGGAGACTGGGTCTGCATTAAAAACTTCCAGAGGTCGAAGAACTTGGAACCTCGCTGGAGAGAACCTCGTCAGGTACTCCTCACAACCCGTACCGCAGTAAAGGTCGTCGGCAAAAAGAACTGGGTACATGGGGTACATTGCAAGAAAGTGCCCCTACCTTTGCCTTATGATCAGTGGGTTCGTAACCCAATTGGCGATTCTGAAAGTGGAAGAATACCAAGATTTGAACTGTTAAGCGATGCACACCTAGACTCTGCCAGATCACAGAAGAACAACGACGAGGTCTTCCAAGCAACTGTACCACCGAAATCGGACACTACTGAACCACATCTCCTTTTCCAAGAACAAACTGTACCTGGTTCCCAGAGATACGATTTGAGGCCCAGACTGAATAGAAATACCCCAATGGTACCTCATTGACTTTGTCTTTTATTCCGATTTCCACATGTTGCAGGGCCGTGAGAGAAGTCTCAGACTTGTGACCCAAGTTGTGGCACTAGGCCTGTGGGACTTGTAGGAAAGTAAAGAAAACTACAGACAATCACAGCTGAGTGAAGCAACCTCTCGTCACGGGCAACCTTTAGAGATGGAAATGACTGTTGAAAAGAGAATGAACAAAACACGAACAATGAACACGAAGCATTGTAAATTATTGCATAACCATTTTGTAGTAGTCTTAATAGTATTGCTTGTAATGTGTATTATATTGTCGTGCATAGGATGGGGACTACATGCAATTTTTACGCAGCCTGTTACCAAAGTTACCGTTGAAATGCATACATATGTCACTCTACCACCTCATGTTGAGTCAAGCAGGGGTGAATTCCGTAAAAACACTTTTGTTTCTATGCTACACCAACATCAATTGGCGACTAATGCAACAAACTGTTGGGTTTGTGGCCTCCTGACAAGTTCAGTGCACATTGGAATTCCATATATTACCCTTCCTTTTTCATTTAATGGTTCTTGTAGTGCATGGTGGGAACTGAGTGCCAGTTGGGTATTTTCTGCAGATAGTGATACCCAAGACGTGAGAAGCTTGGGAGTACATCTGTATCACTTATGTCGGCGGGACAGAAAAAGGATATATGGGACGAGTAGTGAGAAATCAGAATATGCTGATCGTCAAACCAGGTCTACAGACTTGTACTTCCTGCCCTCCAACAAAACCTCTCGGAAGGGTCAAACTTTTCTGGTGGTACCCGGACAAGAACCATTCTGTATTAAGAAAGGGGGGACAGAGTATAAGGGTACAAGCAATTGCCAACATATTGTGACATTGAATGGGACAGACTGGCCTCGCATGGTTCCCTCACTTAATACCTACTTTGTATGTGGAAATAAGGCTTATACTTCTCTACCTGGTAGCTGGAGAGGCACTTTGTTGGACCCGGCCTCGTGGCGTGGTCCTTAACCCCCTGGATTGTGCCCATTCCCCGCCCCGGCCTTCACGGGCCACCCGTCAGAACTGCACCAAGGCCCCTCACCCGGAGCTGCACGTGGTCGCATACTCCTCGTGGCTCCGCCATCTTGTTGGCATCCACGTCACACCGTGCACCAGCCGGCGCGACCCCGCTCAACCCGGCCTCGACCCCAGCGAAGCCCCGACATCGAGGCACCACGAACTAGCCAGGGGGGTGCCGCAGGAACCATTCATCGCCCCCGGCGGAGGACAGTATCGATGGGACCCCCAACTGTCCTCCCCTCTCGAGGTGTGATCGCCCTGCAACTCCCATGAGCCTGGCGCCTCTCCTGCTGGGCGTCTGGCCACCTCCACCCGGCCACTCCGCCCCCTCGGGCGCATAGGTCCGGACATCAAAGGGCTCCAGACCTATATCTGGGGCGACCCCACCACAGCTCGGCAGTTGTATCCCGGAGTCGAGAGCCCTGCTGATTGAATCGCGGCTGACCCTATGGAGAAGAACTCTTGTCGGAACCATCACGAGCCCTGCTGACTGCGTCGCAGCTCCTTCTTGTGAACCCTTTCTGAACCACCTGGAACATCGGAGCCCTGCTGACGCTGTCGCGGCCCAACCTCGCTGAAACCTTCCTCGGAGCCCTGCTGACGACGTCGCGGCTCGAGCTGAGCAGAAACCATCTTGAGAGCCCTGCTGATTGAATCGCGGCTCTCCACGAACTGTACGCCAGAGCCCTGCTGAAGCCGTCGCGGCTCGACCCCTCTGAGATCCGGAGGTCCTCCAGCTTGAGGATAAGAACTGGGCCCCAGGTACCCTCGTACCGCATTCCTGCCAAAGACTGTCCCGCTACCCCGACCCTTCCAAAGAGACACTGAGACTTTTGGTGGATCCCTCGATCCCTTCGTGTAAATATTGACCTCGTAACCTTTTTTATTGCTGATAAAGAATTGCTTGTCACAAGACAACCTCCTTGAGTCCTGTGTGGTGGTGTTACTGTGCTAGTACGTGATAGGAGAAGGATCTCTCAGGAGACTTCTCGGCAGCGCTCGGCTACTTCGTGCAGTGAGAGGGCCCCCCCTTGGTGGTCTCACCGACTCCTCGGGGTCCGCCTTCCAACACACTTGTTATATCGCTTGGTTGTTGCCCCCTACATACATAGCTGATGCCAAACATCATTTACAGAGAAGAGAGGTGACATTTGAACAGGATACGTCAGGACAGGAAGCCGGGGATGTCTTGATAGGACTCCTCCCATTCTGGGGCCCAATAGCCAACAGTAGGGACATAAGGCAACTAATTCGAGTTGTAGAAGCCACTATCAATGAAACAGCTGGAGCTTTTAGTAATCTCACTGCAGAACTAGTTGCTGACCGCCTCGTCACGCTTCAGAACAGAATGGTATAAGATATTATTCTTGCTGACTGTGGGGGCGTATGCAAATTGATCGGATCAAGCTGCTGCATTTATATTCCAGACCACGCCCCTACAGTATACCAAGCCATCTCTAAGCTACATAAGATCGCCGAGTCCGTTCACCAGGATGAAGGAAACTGGTCTTTGATAGGATGGTTTGTCTACATGGGGGTGGATGATTCTTACCTTTGTCGGAGCGATTTTGGCTATTCTCTTCTCATGTTGCCTTTGCTACAATGTGGTCCAGCTATATGTGGGCTCTGCGCTACCTTGTGTCTCCCACGTCCTGTGTCCCAGAAAGCAGAGAATGCAAAAATAATGTTACAACAACAGCTTGTAGATTTCATGGCCATTGAAGTCGATTCAGATTAACCACAGCCTCTGTTTGCTTTGCCTGAGTAATGGCAAAAGGAGGGTCTGAGGAAATTCAAATTTGACCCCATCCCGTTTTAGTAGCATTATTGCGCGGTTGCCCTCACTCAGGCACCTTAAACCTCCATAGCGTTTCTTTCGTATTTTATGCTGTTGTACATAGTACACAACCTCTCCTATTCTCTCGAGCCAAGCCCATCCTGCACCTCGTGAACCTCGGCTCGAAGCAACCAATTCTCGAGATAGCCATCTATTGACCCTTGGTGACCATTCTCCGGCCCCTACAGCTGTTTTACGAATCATCTTCTCCAGCACGCACACACGCTCTCTCGTAAAGTAATTTAACTAAGGAATGGCTAAGCCACCTGACCTGTCGGGTCGGATAGAGAACACGACCTTAGGGAAGGAATTTGTATTGCCCATTATTCAATATCTTGTGCAAAGAATGTGTTTCCGTGGATGATTTGTATTTTTATTGCACCTGAAGGGGGGTGTTGCTTTAGGGGATTCCAGCGCTACAAAAGATTGTGAGCCACAGATTGAAGTGGCAGTCTCCTAAGAACCTACTTACGATGTACTTCTGGGACAACTGTACCTAGCTGCAGCTAAATAAATTGAAGTTCCTATGCTAACAGAGTTTTCCGTGTCTCTGTAATTTGGAAGGCAAACTCAGAAGATTTCAGGCGTACCCTGCGCCGCTGGGCCTGACAAAGCCTGGTTCTTCAGTATGTATGTGGTGTGTAGTGAAATTAGGTGAGTTGGATTGGAATTGTTGTGGAATTGTGTGGCACAGAAATGTGAAGTGGATTTGTGTAGTGGAATTATGTGCCATGGTGTGCAGTGGGAATATATGGATAGTAATTATGTGTTATTGAATGCAGTGGAATTATGTAAAGTGGGGTTGTGTGTTATGTAGTGGAATTATGTGGAATAGTATTTTGTGTTGTGGAGTGATATGTAGTGGTGTTTACTTAATTACGTAGAGTAATGTTTAACCCCTTCACCGCGGCGCTGGGGGGGTTTATGGGCAGTGCGGCGCCGCCATGCTCATGACGGAACCACTCCGTCACGAGTCACGGGCGAGCTGTGCTCATGACGGAGTGGTTCCGTCACGACTCCGCCCACTGCGCTAATCGCCCACACAGGCGGGGAATTAGCGCCGCGTGGGCGGAGCGGCCGCCAACAGCCACAGCATGACGGAACCACTCCGTCATGAGCACACGGCGCCCGTGGCTCATGAAGGAGTGGTTCCGTCATGAGCACGGAACGGGTTAATGTTGTGTTTATAATGTTGAATGTGGATTGCTTGTATGTGGTGTGTTGAGTTGAATTATGTGGTTTGGCGTTGAATTATGTGGTGTGGATTGGAAATGTATGGAGTTGAATTGTGTGGAATGGAACTGGATTGCTTTGCCTTTTTTGGTTACAAAAAAAACAAGCATTGGCATAGCCAATAGGTCTCGCTTTTGGGACCTTATAAGTATTTAGTTATGCAGCACAATATCCTTCCTGCAACAACATTAACTGTTCCATGGCTAAACACTTAGCAGGTCCCAAAGGTGAGACCTATTGGCTATGCCAATGCTGTTTTTTCTTTGCTACAGTCCTCTCTACCCTTGCTTATCGCTCACGAGTGCTCCCCCAGTTTATACCTTAGTACGTCTATCCCAACTTCTTCCCTAGTACAACCACCGCAACCAGGGTGTGATCTAACCAGTACATCGAGGTGTGACAGATGCCCCTGTGAGTTCTCTATGCAGGGTGTGATCTAACCGGTGCACGGTTGTGTGAGAGATGCCCCTGTGAGTTCTCTATGCAGGGTGTAATCTAACCGGTGCACAGTGGTATGAGAGGTGCGCCTGTGAGTTCTCTATGCAGGGTGTGATCTAACCGGTGCACGGTGGATTGAGAGACGCCCCTTTGAGTTCTCTATGCAGGGTGTGATCTAACCGGTGCACGGTGGTGTGAGAGATGCCCTGTTAGAAAAGGTAGATGGACCGGGAGGGTCGGCCGGGGTCAGGAGGAGAGGTCTCCGGGGAGAGCCGTCTCCAGCGATCGTACAGACAAGTAACTTCCCCCCCACAGACAGATATCACACACGGATAAGGTTCAGTGATCTTTATAGGCACTTATTTAAGGTACGGTAAAATGGTACAAGGAGGTCTGGACTCAGGGGTCCCCTCGATTAGAGTCTCGTAAGGTAGGGAAGGGGGTAGCGGGACAGTCTATTTACCAATCAGGTAATTCGGATGAGATGGTGATGAGCTCACAATCCTCGAGCTTGGTGGTTAGGTGGTATGGGCCGCGGCAGCGCCAGCAGGTCCCGGTGTGGATGGTCGATACAACGGGCCGCGGCAGCGCCAGCAGGTCCCTGGAAGATGAACGGTCCGCGGCAGCGCCAGCAGGTCCCGGTGAGGATGGTCGTTACAACGGGCCGCGGCAGCGCCAGCAGGTCCCAGGAAGATGAAGGTTGCAGAGGGCCGCGGCAGCGCCAGCAGGTCCCGGTGAGGATGGTCGGTACAACGGGCCGCGGCAGCGCCAGCAGGTCCCAGGAAGATGAAGGTTGCAGAAGGCCGCGGCAGCGCCAGCAGGCAGGACGATGGTTCACAAGAGCGGGCTACGGCAGCGCCAGTAGACCGTCAGGGTTGAGTTCACTCGGTGTCTCTCGACTCCAGGATACAACTGCCTTCCTGCTCCGGAGCTGTCTTAGTTATAGGGCTGGTGCCCTTTGATGTCCGGACCCTCGCACTTGGAGGTCGGAGGGTCCGGGATGAAGGTGTCCAGACACCCAGCAGGGGGTGGAGCCAGCGCCTGGGGGCTGCTGGAGGCGATCGGCACCTGGCGGGGGAAGAGCTCTTGACGCTTCGTTCTCCCATTGACCTGCCAAGTGGTCCGCTCACCTCCTGGGTGGATGGTGGTGCCGGGATGTCGGGGCCGGCCAGGCCCGGGGTTAGGGTCGAGGTGAGGCCACGCGGCCGCGTGGTGCAGGGCCCAAGATGGCGGCTTGACCTGGCCGGGGAAGCCGGTGGGGCTGGACCCCGTGATGAGTAGGGGTCCGAGGGCAGAGGGTCCGTCGGGAGACGGAGTACAGGGGCTTGTCACGGGGGTATGCCGGGTGGGCCGGAGCTCGGGCCCTGTCGTGCGGGGGGGGAGCCAGCCCTCTGTGTGGCCTGTCCAACATGCGTCCCCCCCAGCTGAAGGCGGGGAGAGTCACCCATCTCCTTGGGGACTCTCTTCGTCGAGGCGGAAAAAGCGGGACAGGCCGTCCGCGTTGGCGTGGTCTTGGCCTGGCCGGTGCTCCACAGTGAAGTCCATTCCCTGCAGGGAAATGGACCAGCGCAAGAGTTTTGGGTTCTCCCCCCGCATCTGCATCAGCCATTGCAGGGGTCGATGGTCGGTTTGTACCCGGAAGTGGGTACCGAAGAGATAGGGCCGGAGCTTTTTGAGGGCCCACACTACTGCAAATGCCTCCCTCTCGATTGTGCTCCAACGCTGTTCTCGGGCCAGGAGACGTCGACTGATGAAGGCCACCGGCTGGTCATGACCTTCGGGGTTCAGCTGAGAGAGGACGGCCCCGATGCCGTGGTCGGAGGCGTCGGTCTGTACTACAAATTCCCGACTGTAATCGGGGGCCTGGAGCACCGGGGCGGTGCACAGGGCGGCCTTCAGCTCCTCGAAGGCCGCTTGACACTCAGGAGTCCAGTGGACCCGCTTCGGTTGATTCTTGGATGTGAGTCCCGTGAGGGGCCCCACGATGCTGCCGTAGTCCTTCACGAACCGCCGGTAGTAGCCGGTGAGCCCCAAGAAGGCTCGGACCTCGGTCTGGGTGACGGGGGGCTGCCAGGACTGGATGGCAGCAATCTTAAGTTGTAGTGGGGCCACCAGCCCGCTTCCCACTTGGTGCCCCAGGTAGGTCACAGACCCTTGGCCAATTTGGCACTTGCCGGCTTTAATGGTGAGGCCGGCCCGCTGGAGGGCTTGGAGGACCTCTTGGAGGTGACGGAGGTGGTCGGACCAGTGGCGGCTGTATACAGCGATATCGTCCAGGTAGGCAGCGCTGAATTCTTCGAGCCCTGCCAAGACCTGGTTCACAAGACGTTGGAATGTGGCGGGGGCATTCTTCATGCCAAAGGGCATGACCTTAAATTGATAGTGGCCATCGGGGGTGGAGAAGGCTGACCGTTCCTGAGCCCTGGGTGTGAGGCCGATCTGCCAGTAGCCCGCCGTCAGGTCGAAGATACTAAGGTAGCGGGCGGCCCCCAGCCGGTCGATCAGCTCGTCTGCTCGGGGGATGGGATGAGCGTCGGTCCGGGTGACAGCGTTCAAGCCCCGGTAGTCGACGCAGAATCTCAGTTCAGGGGCGGTGCCGGGGGCAGCGGCCTTGGGAACTAATACAACCGGACTGGCCCAGGGACTGTCCGAGGGCTCGATGACCCCGATCGTGAGCATCTTGGCCACTTCCTCCTGTATGCAGGCCCGTACCCGATCTGGTACGCGGTAGGCCCGGTGCCGGACAGGGGGACTGTCCCCGGTGTCTACGTCGTGCAAACACCAAGGGGTGACCCCGGGGGTGAGTGAGAACAGGGCAGCGAACTGCAGCAGGAGGTCCCGGCAGTCCTGGCGTTGCTCCGAAGTGAGGGCGTCGGAGAGCCGGACCCCATCCACGGAGCCGTCCTTCTCCTGAGTCTTTAAGAGATCCGGGAGGGGCTCGGAGTCTTCTTCTGTACCACTGTCGGTCGCCATCAGGAGGCTTAGTTCGGAGCGCACAAAGTGCGGTTTGAGCCGGTTGGTGTGGAGGACCCGCAGGGGGTTCCGGGTGGACCCCATGTCGATGAGATAAGTGACGGGGCTTTTGCGCTCGACCACTTTGAAGGGCCCCGTCCACTTATCTTGCAGGGCACACGGTTCGGTGGGGGACATTACCCATACTTGCTGCCCCGGCTCGAATTCCACGGAGGAGGCATTGTGGTCATACCACCTCTTCATGTCTTCCTGGCTGGCCTCGAGGTTCGCCTTGGCAATCTCCCTGAAGCGCCGGGTCTGGTTTCGTAAGGCCAGGAGGTATTTGAAGACGTCTGGAGGGGTCGTTAGGGGGGCCAACTCCCAGCCCTCCTTCACGAGGCTGAGGGGCCCTCGCACAGGGTGTCCGTATAGGAGTTCAAAGGGGCTAAAGCCGAGGGACTTCTGGGGTACTTCTCGGTAGGCGAAGAGGAGGCACGGGAGCAGTACATCCCACTGGCGACGGAGAGGCTCTTCCAATCCCCCAATCATCCCTTTGAGAGTGCGGTTGAACCGCTCCACTAGTCCGTTTCCTTGGGGGTGATAGGGGGTCGTGAATCTGTATGTGACCCCGCATTGTTGCCAGAGGGACTTCATGTACTTCGATATGAAGTTCGTACCTCGGTCGCTGACGACTTCTCGGGGGAAGCCTACCCGGGAGAAGATCCCCATCAGGGCCCGGCCAACCACTGGAGCGGTCACGGTCCGTAGGGGCACCGCCTCGGGATAGCGGGTGGCATGGTCCACTAGTACCAAGATGAACCTGTGTCCTTGTGCCGTGCGAGGGTCCAGCGGCCCCACAATGTCTATCCCCACCCTCTCGAACGGGGTGGTGACCACCGGGAAGGGTTGTAGAGGAGCCTTAAGCTTCCGGCCACTCTTCCCGCTTGCTTGGCATGTGGGGCACGATCGGCAGTGGTTCAGGACGTCATTCCTCATTTTTGGCCAGAAAAAGTGGGTCACCAGTCGACTGTACGTTTTATCTTGGCCCAGGTGCCCAGCCAGGGGGACATCGTGGGCTAGGTTGAGTAGAAAGTCTCGGAAGCGGAGCGGTACCACCAGAACTCGACTGGCCCCCAGCTCGGCGATTCTTTGCTCGCTGTAGAGCAGGTCGTTATCCCAGTAGACCCAGTGGGTTCCGGTGGTGTCCCCGGCGGCTTGGGTGCTGGCTTGTTGGCGAAGTCCCTCGAGGGAGGGACAGGTCTTTTGCTCCTGGCGGAACTGTTCTTGGGTGGGCCCCCCTTCTTGCCGCCACTGAGCCAGATCCGGAAGGTCCTGGGGTTGCGCGTTTTCTTCGGGGGCCGGGTCTGGGAGGTCGGCCTCGCCGTTGTCCTCTACGGGGGCAACCGGGGGCGGAGGTGCCGGCCATTCGGTTTCTTCTGATCGGGGGGCGGCCCGGCCGGCCATGGATCGGGTGGTTATGCAGGCCCAGTCCGGGAGGCCCAGCATCCCCAAGTGCTCTCTTCTCTCGACGGTGGCCCACGGGGAACTCTCGAGGTCATTCCCCAGGAGGCAGTCCACGGGGGCATCGTCCCGGACCGTCACTTTCAGTAGGCCGGAGACCCCTCCCCATTCAAACGGGACGCAGGCCATCTTGCACATGCTTTCAGAGTTATCTGCCGAGCGGACGGGGCAGAGAATGTTCGGCAAGATCTGCTCGGGCTTCACCAGGTGACAGCGGACGGCCGTCACGCTGGCGCCGGTGTCGCGCAAGGCCTCAGCTCTCTGTCCATTAATGGTCACCCACTGACCGTATTTCCTGGTGTTGGCGGGTAGGGGAGCCCGCGGAACCATGTCTCTTCCCCCTAAGCATGCCAGGACCATGGCGGCCGGTTCCCACCCTTGCTGGTCCGGCTCACACTCCTCGGGACCCTCCAACGACTGCTCCTCCCCCAGGGCAGCGGCAGCTACCTGGCGGGGTTTGGGCGTTTGGTTCAGCGGGCAGTTCGGATCGTTGGCGTAGTGGCCTAGTCGCTGGCATCTGTGGCACGTGACGTTGGCTCGGTACCCAGGCCGCAACGGGGGGTTGCCCCGGCCGGCCGGCGGCGGGGTGCTGGCCACGGTTGTTGCTGGCAAGGCGTCTCTCCCCCGCCCCTGGCCTCCTCCTCCTCCCCGAGGACGGTGCTGGCCTTGGTTGCTTCTGTTCTGGTCGTGTGGCCCTTTCCGGCCCACTCGGGTGCTCTCCCACCGGTCAGCTTCGGCGGCGAGCTGCCGGGGGTCAGTCAGCTTACTGTCGAGTAGATGCTGCCGGAGCTCGACGAAGCAGTTGTTTGACAGGTGTTCCCATACCATGAGGTTGAAGAGCTGTTCGTAGGTGGTGACCTGACTTCCCTTGATCCAACCCTCGAAGGCCCGGCTGAAATAGTTCACGTATTCCACCCAAGTGGTACCTGGGATCCGGGTGCAATCCCTGAACCTCTGGCGGTACATCTCGGGCGTGAGGCCGTAGCGGGTGAGGAGGGCAGCCTTCATGTGGTCGTAGGACGACATTTGGTGATCGGGGAGCTGCAGCAGGGCATCGCGACCCTCGTTGATAAATCTCCCCCAAAGTCCGGCTCCCCAATCACTCCGGTCGATCCGGTGGGAGGTCATTGCGATCTCATAGGCCTTAAACCATTGTTGTATGTCGTCTCCTCGGACATACTCGCGGACCACATCCTTGGGGATGTGAACTTTTTTCTCAGTTGGTCCCGGGGTGTGTGGTCTTTCAGGCACCCCCAAGTCCTTATGCTGTTTGCGCAGTTCTATCTCTGCCAATTGGCGCTCGTGCTCGAGCGTTATCTTTTTCTCTTCCAGCTCTCTCTGTCTCTGTTTTTCTTCTCGCTCCTCTCGAATCCGCATATGCTCGAGGTTGAGTTTCTGTTCAGCTAACTTGAGCTCCCCATCCATCTTGAGTCGTGCCATCTCTAATTCGTGCAGTCTGACTCTGTCTCTTTCTCGTATCTCCTCCGGTGAGAGGCCCGTTCCCCGTTCCTCGGGAGTCGTGGCGTTCCCCTCTGGTGTAACGCTGTTTTGGTCTGGTGTGACGCTGCTTTGGTCGGAGGGTCTTGCGACCCCCGTTTCTGTCCACGACTCAAGGGCGTGCTTTAGGTCATCCTTGGTACTCAGGCCAGTGGTAGCAATGCCAAGTTCTATGCAAAATTGTCTCAGTTCGCGGTGGTTGTACTCCTCTAGTTTCTCCATTTGGAACTTCTCGGTGGAGCTGCTATCTTTGGTCGACATCGTGCTTTGTCGTGGGGTGAGCTACTCTCTGTACGATTACGCGTTGATTCGGATCGCGCCGCTGGCCACCAATGTTAGAAAAGGTAGATGGACCGGGAGGGTCGGCCGGGGTCAGGAGGAGAGGTCTCCGGGGAGAGCCGTCTCCAGCGATCGTACAGACAAGTAACTTCCCCCCCACAGACAGATATCACACACGGATAAGGTTCAGTGATCTTTATAGGCACTTATTTAAGGTACGGTAAAATGGTACAAGGAGGTCTGGACTCAGGGGTCCCCTCGATTAGAGTCTCGTAAGGTAGGGAAGGGGGTAGCGGGACAGTCTATTTACCAATCAGGTAATTCGGATGAGATGGTGATGAGCTCACAATCCTCGAGCTTGGTGGTTAGGTGGTATGGGCCGCGGCAGCGCCAGCAGGTCCCGGTGTGGATGGTCGATACAACGGGCCGCGGCAGCGCCAGCAGGTCCCTGGAAGATGAACGGTCCGCGGCAGCGCCAGCAGGTCCCGGTGAGGATGGTCGTTACAACGGGCCGCGGCAGCGCCAGCAGGTCCCAGGAAGATGAAGGTTGCAGAGGGCCGCGGCAGCGCCAGCAGGTCCCGGTGAGGATGGTCGGTACAACGGGCCGCGGCAGCGCCAGCAGGTCCCAGGAAGATGAAGGTTGCAGAAGGCCGCGGCAGCGCCAGCAGGCAGGACGATGGTTCACAAGAGCGGGCTACGGCAGCGCCAGTAGACCGTCAGGGTTGAGTTCACTCGGTGTCTCTCGACTCCAGGATACAACTGCCTTCCTGCTCCGGAGCTGTCTTAGTTATAGGGCTGGTGCCCTTTGATGTCCGGACCCTCGCACTTGGAGGTCGGAGGGTCCGGGATGAAGGTGTCCAGACACCCAGCAGGGGGTGGAGCCAGCGCCTGGGGGCTGCTGGAGGCGATCGGCACCTGGCGGGGGAAGAGCTCTTGACGCTTCGTTCTCCCATTGACCTGCCAAGTGGTCCGCTCACCTCCTGGGTGGATGGTGGTGCCGGGATGTCGGGGCCGGCCAGGCCCGGGGTTAGGGTCGAGGTGAGGCCACGCGGCCGCGTGGTGCAGGGCCCAAGATGGCGGCTTGACCTGGCCGGGGAAGCCGGTGGGGCTGGACCCCGTGATGAGTAGGGGTCCGAGGGCAGAGGGTCCGTCGGGAGACGGAGTACAGGGGCTTGTCACGGGGGTATGCCGGGTGGGCCGGAGCTCGGGCCCTGTCGTGCGGGGGGGGAGCCAGCCCTCTGTGTGGCCTGTCCAACATGCCCCTGTGAGTTCTCTATGCAGGGTGTGATCTAACCGGTGCACGGTGTTACGAGAGGTGCGCCTGTGAGTTCTCTATGCACGGTGGATTGAGAGATGCCCCTGTGAGTTCTCTATGCAGGGTGTGATCTAACTGGTGCACGGTGGTGTAAGAGGTGTGCCTGTGAGTTCCACGGTGGTGTAAGAGGTGTGCCTGTGAGTTCTCTATGCAGGGTGTGATCTAACCGGTGCACAGTGGTGTGAGAGGTGCGCCTGTGAGTTCTCTATGCAGGGTGTGACCTAACCGGTGCACAGTGGTGTGAGAGGTGTGCTTGTGAGTTCTCAATGCAGGGTGTGATCTAACCGGTGCACAGTGGTGTGAGAGGTAGCTTGTGAGTTCTCAATGCAGGGTGTGATCTAACCGGTGCACGGTTGTGTGAGAGATGCGCCTATGAGTTCTCTATGCAGGGTGTGATCTAACCGGTGCACGGTGGATTGAGAGATGCCCCTGTGAGTTCTCTATGCAGGGTGTGAACTAACCGGTGCACGGTGGTGTGAGAGATGCCCCTGTGAGTTTTCTATGCTGGGTGTGATCTAACCGGTGCACGGTGGTATGAGAGGTGCGCCTGTGAGTTCTCTATGCACGGTGGATTGAGAGATGCCCCTGTGAGTTCTCTATGCAGGGTGTGATCTAACTGGTGCACGGTGGTGTGAGAGATGCCCCTGTGAGTTCTCTATGCAGGGTGTGATCTAACCGGTGCACGGTGGTGTGAGAGGTGCGCCTGTGAGTTCTCTATGCAGGGTGTGATCTAACCGGTGCACAGTGGTGTGAGAGGTGTGCTTGTGAGTTCTCAATGCAGGGTGTGATCTAACCGGTGCGCAGTGGTGTGAGAGGTAGCTTGTGAGTTCTCAATGCAGGGTGTGATCTAACCGGTGCACGGTTGTGTGAAAGATGCCCCTGTGAGTTCTCTATGCAGGGTGTGATCTAACCGGTGCACGGTGGTATGAGAGGTGCGCCTATGAGTTCTCTATGCAGGGTGTGATCTAACCGGTGCACGGTGGATTGAGAGATGCCCCTGTGAGTTCTCTATGCAGGGTGTGATCTAACCGGTGCACGGTGGTGTGAGAGATGCCCCTGTAAGTTCTCTATGCAGGGTGTGATCTAACCGGTGCACGGTGGTATGAGAGGTGCGCCTGTGAGTTCTCTATGCACGGTGGATTGAGAGATGCCCCTGTGAGTTCTCTATGCAGGGTGTGATCTAACAGGTGCACGGTGGTGTGAGAGATGCCCCTGTGAGTTCTCTATGCAGGGTGTGATCTAACCGGTGCACGGTGGTGTGAGAGGTGCCCCTGTGAGTTCTCTATGCAGGGTGTGATCTAACCAGTGCACGACGGTGTGAGAGGTGCACTTGTGAGTTCTCTCTGCAGGGTGTGACCTAACCGGTGCACAGTGGTGTGAGAGGTGTGCTTGTGAGTTCTCAATGCAGGGTGTGATCTAACCGGTGGGCAGTGGTGTAAGAGGTAGCTTGTGAGTTCTCAATGCAGGGTGTGATCTAACCGGTGCACGGTGGTGTGAGAGGTGCGCCTGTGAGTTCTCTATGCAGGGTTTGACCTAACCGGTGCAGAGTGGTGTGAGAGGTGTGCTTGTGAGTTCTCTATGCAGGATGTGATCTAACAGGTGCACGGTGGTGTGAGAGGTTCGCCTATGAGTTCTCCATGCAGGATGTGATCTAACAGGTGCACGGTGGTATGAGAGGTGCGCCTATGAGTTCTCTATGCAGGGTGTGATCTAACAGGTGCACGGTGGTGTGAGAGATGCCCCTGTGAGTTCTCTATGCAGGGTGTGATCTAACCGGTGCACGGTGGTGTGAGAGGTGCGCCTGTGAGTTCTCTATGCAGGGTGTGATCTAACCAGTGCACGATGGTGTGAGAGGTGCACTTGTGAGTTCTCTATGCAGGGTGTGATCTAACCGGTGCACGGTGGTATGAGAGGTGCGCCTATGAGTTCTCTATGCAGGGTGTGATCTAACAGGTGCACGGTGGTGTGAGAGATGCCCCTGTGAGTTCTCTATGCAGGGTGTGATCTAACCGGTGCACGGTGGTGTGAGAGGTGCGCCTGTGAGTTCTCTATGCAGGGTTTGACCTAACCGGTGCAGAGTGGTGTGAGAGGTGTGCTTGTGAGTTCTCAATGCAGGGTGTGATCTAACCGGTGCACAGTGGTGTGAGAGGTAGCTTGTGAGTTCTCAATGCAGGGTGTGATCTAACCGGTGCACGGTGGTGTGAGAGGTGTGCCTGTGAGTTCTCTATGCAGGGTGTGACCTAACCGGTGCACAGTGGTGTGAGAGGTGTGCTTGTGAGTTCTCTATGTAGGATGTGATCTAACAGGTGCACGGTGGTGTGAGAGGTTCGCCTATGAGTTCTCCATGCAGGATGTGATCTAACAGGTGCACGGTGGTGTGAGAGGTAGCTTGTGAGTTCTCAATGCAGGGTGTGATCTAACCGGTGCACGGTGGTGTGAGAGGTGCGCTTGTGAGTTGTTCTCTATGCAGGGTGTGATCTAGTTTGACTTGTTGGTTTAGTGCGCCAGAAGTATGCATCCAGGGCAGAGACACACGCAGCTTTTAAATTTCAGCAGCACAATAGTTATGTGTGTCTGGTGGCTATGCACAATGAACTGAGAAACAGCCCAGCAGCTCTATACACTGGCTTGATTGAGGGATTCAAGTGGGCCAGCTGAGGCTGCCAGCTCTATGCATTGGCTTGAATGAGGGGTTGAAGAGGGCCAGCTGAGGCTGCCAGCTCTATGCATTGGCTTGAATGAGGGGTTGAAGAGGGCCAGCTGAGGCTGCCAGCTCTATGCATTGGCTTGAATGAGGCGTTGAAGAGGGCCAGCTGAGGCTGCCAGCTCTATGCATTGGCTTGGACGAGGGGGTTGAAGAGGGCCAGCTGAGGCTGCCAGGTGAATACACCTCAGTAGCTAAGGAACTTTTCAAACACTTCCCCGCCTCGCGCTGTGCTGCTTGGCTCGCCCAGGCTGCTGCTTGCTTTCATTCTGCACGTTTCAATGTGTGATTGAAGACAGATGCATGCGGCTTGTGTGCACTTAGTTACATTGTGTGCACCAGTGCACGTTCATTCCCTAGGCACACAACCAGGGGGCATATTATCAAGACAGGCGATAAAATTATCGCCGCTTTAACGGCAGAAAACTGCCGCTAAAACGGCGATAATGGGCTTGATAATACGCCCTATGGCATTCCAATTGAAGCCCATGTTCGATGTGAAGGACAGCTAACCCGAGCTTCAATTGGAATTCCATAGAGCATATTATCAAGCCCATTATCGCCGCTTTAGCGGCAGTTTTCTGCCGCTAAAGCGGTGAAAATGTTATTGCCTGGCTTGATAATATGCCCCTAGGTTCGATATAAAGAAAGTTATAGCTGTCCATGGAAAGTAAACTTGGGAGCAACAGCAGCCGCCATAAGCGAGTTATATACATTATGGACATTAATACTTCCTGCTCTGCTGTCAGGGTAGCGGTGCCTGTCAGTTTCTTGCTTTTGTGAAAACATCCCGGTGATTTTAGAAATGTTTCCAGTAGTACCATGTCTGAGTAATTAGTTCTATGTGAGTACTTTAATTTGTTTAACAAGCACTGGCACGCTCAGAGAGTCATGGGCCCAGCGTGAACCGTGTATGTGCTTCAACATTATTCATGGACACGAAACCTTCTGTTTGAAAAATGTAATTTTTTATATGAAATAATGATATCAACATTTTGCAAGAATTCTTTTAATCAATGCGAGTGAGTCATCAAAAAAGTCTTGAGGTGGGCGGGGTTTGCGGGTGTTTATCTCGGAAGTAATTTAAATGCATCGGTAGGAGGCAGGTTCTAATATACTCTTAAGGCACCGTCACAACTGTGGAGTGTGTTGCTTTGTAGTTGTGTTGCTACTGCAGTTGGCAGTGCCCACAGTGGCAATGGGCAGTGCAGGCGGAAATGACGTACTAAAGAGAGCCCTGGTCCCTTTTTTGTTTTTTTAAACAAATAAAGTACAGGTTAAAGAGTGAGCAGGCTCAAGAAACTTACATTCATGTACACATACGTTCTAAGTGCTACGTGGACTCCATAAGGTGGAGAGTAGTGCGTCACAAATCCCCCAATTAACTCAATCTAATGATGTACAATGAGTCACTTTTATCTCCATTTGCCTTCAGATCGATTAAGAAAATGAAATCCATTTTGAATGGAACTTTAACGTGGACCTCGGCGACGCTTCATTTGCTTCAGGATTCCGGGGCTTCCACTTTTCTTTTGACTTTGCAGATCGTAGAAGGCAGGGATTTTTTTACATTAAGATAAACCTGTCTGTTATTGCTGCTAAAGGGTTAGGGGTGACCAAGGCAACGTCATCGGCGTATGCGAGGACCTTTGTCGCTATCCCATGATAAATGATAGGCTCGATTTCCCGAGCGGACTCACGGCCGTTGAGGAGATAGCCTTAGCTTTGGCGCATTCTGCGGTCACGCCTTGAGTAATCAGAAGACCCAGGGCCCGATTCACAGAACTAACTTAAGACAAAATCCTAAACTTACTTACTTATGTGGTGAAGGAATATTACAAGAACTACGCTATCCCATGATAAATGATAGGCTCGATTTCCCGACCGGACTCACGGCCGTTGAGGAGATAGCCTTAGCTTTGGCGCATTCTGCGGTCACGTCTTGAGTAATCAGTAGACCCAGATTGTAGTCAATGGTAAGGTTTGCCGCTCCGATCCGCGAATGGTAGACTCCGCGGTATACCTCGGTGTTAGACGGACCGGGAGGGTCGGCCGAGGACAAGGGGAGAGGTCTCCGGGGAGAGCCGTCTCCAGCGATCGTACAGATAAATAACTTCCCCCCCACAGACAGACACCACACAAGGAGAAGATTTAGCGTTCTTTATAGGCAATTTCTTAAGGTACGATGAAATGGTACAAGGAGGTCTGGACTCAGGGGTCCCCTCGATTCGAGTCTCTCAGGTTGGGGAAAAGGGGGTAGCGGGACAGTCTGGTTACCAGTCTGGTAGCTGAGATGGTATGGTGGATAGCTCACAATCCTCGAGCTCGGTGTTCTAGCTTGGACGGGCCGCGGCAGCGCCAGCAGGTCCCGGTGAAGATGGTCGATACATGGTCCGCGGCAGCGCCAGCAGGTCCCGGTGAAGATGGTCGTTACACGGTCCGCGGCAGCGCCAGCAGGTCCCGATGAAGGTGGTCGTTACAACGGTCCGCGGCAGCGCCAGCAGGTCCCGACAAGGATGGATGTTACAGAAGGCCACGGCAGCGCCAGCAGGCAGGACGATAGTTCACAAGGCAGGGCTACGGCAGCGCCAGTAGTCCGTCAAGGCTGAGTTCTCTCGGTGTCTCTCGACTCCAGGATACAACTGCCTTCCTGCTCTGGGGCTGCCCTAGTTATAGGTCTGGCGCCCTTTGATGTCCGGACCCTCGCACTTGGAGGTCGGGGGGTCCGGGATGAGGGTGTCCAGACACCCAGCAGGGGGTGGAGCCAGCGCCTGGGGGAGCTGGATGGGGATCGGCACCTGGCGGGGGAGAGCCCTTGACGCTTCTTTCTCCCATTGACCTGCCAAGTGGTCCGTTCACCTCCTGGGTGGATGGTGGTGCCGAGATGTCGGGGCCGGCCAGGCCCAGGGTTAGGGTCGGGTGGAGGCCACGCGGCCTCGTGGCGCAGGGCCCAAGATGGCGGCTGATCCGGCCGGGGAAGCCGGTAGTGGTTCGGTCCCGTGATACATGGATGTCCGGGGGCAGGAGTTCCGTTGGGAGACGGGGTGCGGGTGATTCTTGTGGATAACACCTGGCGGGCCGGGGCTTGGGCCCTGTCATGCGGGGAGGGAGCAAGCCCTTCATGTGGCCTGTCCAACACTCGGGATCACGATAAGTCAAGATCTGAATCATTTAGTCGATGTAAATATCGACCCTGTGATCCGCAAGGCCAAATGCGACTTCGATAAATTCCATAACTTGCACTTATCGTTGGTTGGCCGGTGCAACGTGATTAAAATGGTATTTTTACCAGAAATATTGTACTTGTTCAGGGCAATACCTTTAGAATTTGGGAAGAAGTGGTTTACCGTGCTGGACAATATGGTTAATCGATTTATTTAGGCGCGTGGTAAAACAAGGCGGGCCTTACGATTCATAACCCTGCCATCGGACAGAGGGGGCTGGGCAGTCCCAGATTTTAAATCTTATTTCAGGGCTGCGGCTTTCCAATATATGTGCGGATGCTTGGTGGCAGACTTGAAGACCCTAACTCCGAAGCTAAGCCTCCCGATGTATATAGCCCATTGGTGGGGGAGGACGCAGCAAATTGTTTTTTGAAATTTAGCGAGCCCAGCTACTACAAGAGAACTAAATTTAAAACTATGCAGGCATCTTTTGAAATCTGGGCTGCCTTTAAGAAGACGACAGGCCTTGTCAAGTCAAGAGTACTTATATCGCGCACAAATCACTCTTCCGAGTCTCATGGCGCTTGCAGACAGCTCTGAGAAGTGAAACGGAACCAAAAACTAGTTTCCAAAAAGCCAGGTCTTAAGCTTTTTGCGGAAACAGCTGTGGTCTGACATGTTGCGGAGGTGGTAAGGCATTTTATTCCAAGATGCAGGGGCCAGAAAAGAAAAAGCACGACCCCCCTGCCTTGCAGTGTGAATTTTAAGGGGGGTAAGCAGAGCAGAGTAACTAGAGCGCAGAGCCCTGGAGGGTTGACGCCATCGTAGCTTTGGCAACCAATATTTTGGACCGCTTCCATACATATGTTTATGAGTTAAACATAAAGTTTTAAAGAGGGTTCGTTTTCTCATTGGGAGCCAGTGAAGGGTGCTTAAGCAGGATGCCGACGGGGTTCTGTATGGGCGGTCGAGGACCAGCCTGGCGGCCGTGTTCTGAATAATCTGGAGTCTATTTAAAAGATCTAAATTAATTGATATCAAAAGAGCGTTGCCATAGTGCATTCGATTGAAAATTAGACCTTGTATTAAGGGTCTGCGGGCCTCGAAGGGAAGCCATTTAAAAACCTTGCGAAGGCTCCGCATGACACCAAAACAGGTGCCAATAACATGATTCACATGCCCCCTCTTGGACAAACAGTTGTCCATGTAGAATCCTAAGTTTCGGACCACGTTCTTATGGGGAGGACACGGACCAAGCCTGGACGGCCACCAGTCCTGCGTCCAGTGGTCAGTCGCTTTGCCGAAGAGCATAATCTCAGACTTGATCGCATTTAACTGGAGATGGTTGGACATCATCCATTTATCCACGTGGATCAAACAGTCTTTAAAACGTTGCTTAGTTTCTTGGGAGGTTACATTTTTATACTCAACTGTATGGTAACCCTACCTTGCCAGAATTTGTTTCGGATCAAATTATGGCACAGTGGGCAGAGAGTGGCTTTTTGAAAGTTGGGGATATTTTGGGCTCAGGCAGCTTTTGCCAATTTAAGGACATTCAGGATAAATTTGGCATTTTTTTAAATATCTCCAACTTAGGAGCTGCTTGAGTAAAAAAGTGGGCGGGGTTAACAGATTCAGTAAGGTGAAAGCCATCAATGTAATAAGAAGTGGGGATGGTTTTTCCATTAAAGGAATTTATGGTGAATTAATGGCAGCTAAACCGGATGATCTAGAAAAGCATGGTAAAAAATGGAAAGACAGGTTGAGCATTGATTCGGATAACTTTACCCAGTCTTTAGAATTGGGGCAGACAGTTTTATGCTCCGCGGGGCTTCAGGCCCAGCACGGCAAAACAGTTTTTTCCCTATATTATACTCCGGCAAAAAATGCACCATGGGGGGGTAGGAGGGCACCAGGTGCCCATGGTGCAACTCTGCTAATGCAGATCTTATCCATATGTTCTCTACTTGCCCTCGTCTTGACATGTTAAAATCCTCTATCAAGGTTTTCTTTGAATCTACCCTGGGTCTAAAAGTTAAGCTAACTCCAGTTTTAATGCTTCTTGGGGTTAATAACAGCCAGGGGCAAATTGTGTCTTACCGTTTTCTTTTTCTGGCTATGGCAGTGTTATGAATCTGTGTTGCCGCTGGCTGGCTTGATCAAGCCACCCCAACATTTCAGCTATGGCTCGCTCGGCTCCTCTCAGTATTCAATCTCGAGAGGGGAATATATGAAAGAAAAGGCAGGAGCGGGAAATCACTCAGTAGACGTATATGGGCTCCCATTTACAGCTGGAAGGAAGCGTTGTCTCATACTGGGCCATAGGTCTCTGTATTAAAAAGGCAGGTACTTTGTGGTTGGGTTACTATTCCCTATTGGTTATATGATGGAAATTTTGTTCTTTACTTTCTTCCATTCTCGTTTCCTTTGTCACACTAAATAATTATTTGGGTTATGGTTTATCCCTGCTAAAATCTCCCAAATGTAATGTTGTTTTCCAAAATTTGGTCCGATTATTCCTCATTTCTAACCGTAATTGTCATATGCTGTGCTATATATAGAAAATTCAATACAAATATTAAAAAAAAAGAAAAAAGATAAACCTGTCGCTGTGTTCCCGCACTGTTACAATACCTGATCGGGGCATACATATCATTTAAAGGGACCGCTTAGACAGAACATCTGTTAAGGACTTGCTAGTTGACATCTCATGAGTCTTCTTCTAAATTGTTTGAAGAAAAGGTGACTCCTTTCTGTAGCTGCCGTCCCCCTACTCAGGGAAAGTATACATGAAGCTGCCAATGGCCTCCATCGGAGGGTGCCAAATAGAAGGCACAGCCCACAAAGGGAGGGGATGGTGGGGGTGGTATTGACAAACTTAAGAATATTGATATCCGGATAGAAATGATGGGAGATGGTGGACACCAAACTCCTCCTGAATGAGCAGGAAAGAGAAAAGAACCAGGACAGATATTGGGATCCAGCAGAAGAAGCAGCTACAAGGAGCAACAAGCATTTGCAATGCAATAGGTCTCACAGTTGCAAGAGTAAGAGCTCTTGGCATTGTAAACACCCACTTTGTACTTATAGTCCTTGCTAACGAGAAGCAAGGCTGGCAGTAAAAGAGGCGCAGTTACTGCCAGCCTGGCTTCTCGTAAGCAATGACTATAAGTACTGAGGGGCAGATTTACAAACCCCTTGCAACACTTTTACGCCGCTGTTTCATCGCTTTTGTCATGCAGCAGCGGCGTAAACAATGCTCCACCATGCAACAGATTTACAACCTGACGCATCTAGTGAGATGCGTCACGTTGTAAAGCCCTGCGCTACATTATACTTGCATCAGGTATAATGTATGCAGGGTGGGCGTTCCGTCGCAAGGAAGCCCCGTTAACGTGGGGCAGTGAAACCAACAAGATTTCACTGAGTCACTTTTACGTCCCCTCTGCGTCAAAACCTTATGCCTGCTTGTAGCAGGCGTAAGGAGTGACGCAGCACAGCAAGTATAGGGCACCCCCGAGCATTGCTGGAGTTGCGTCGCGCATACAACACAACTGCAGCACTGCGTCACCTTTTCACTGTCAGATGCGTAACGCATCTCTCTATCCTTGCGCCACGGTGCGTAACATTGTAAATGCGAAGCATTCATGGTGGCGCAAGGGGTTTCAACCGTCAAGCAAAATAACTAGCGCATCCCTGCTGATATGCAGGGATGCACCAGTTATTGTAAATCTGCCCCAAAGTACGTGTTTACACACTGCTTGCAGGTTTTCAAAACATGAATAAAAGGCATTGTCATTACAATGCCAATAGCTCAAACTCTCGCAAATGCAAGACCTATTGCATTGCAAATGCTTGTTTTCTTTAAAATTTTGCCCACTGTGGGACCGTCAGTCTCACCTGTGTCCATGGCCTCCTTCTAAAGGGAATCATTCATACATTCATTCAGTGCTTGAAATGGAAACATAGATGTGCAGGTACTCTGTATTAGAGTGTCTGGTTGTTACTGTGAAGTGTCGGTACTCACTGTTGGAAGGGCGTTCTCCGGGAGGCTTCGGGATACGTTCCTGACCACCCTTTGACCCACCTCTCCCAGAGTTAGGCCGAGCACTGGCGGGGAGGCCCTTCCTGGAAGGGTCTCGTTCCTAGGATCGTACACACTGAGCTTACACTATTCGACAGAGGGACATCACACAGTAGTTCTTAGTAAGACAGTATACTTTATCTATAGTTTCGGGGGATCTTTATGATCCGTGATACAGCTGTTGGATCAATATCACAACGTTGGTGGTTTTGTGAGGTGGTACGGTGGTAGCGGGACAGTCTTTAAGTTCAGTGTCTCTGCGGAATATCCTTCGCACAGCTCTCAATCCTCGAGCTGGGGAATTTGGGTTCACTCGGCAATCTCTGCCGGTCCTTCAGGATAGGAGCGCCGCGAGTCTCTCAGCAGGCACATGTGGTTTCAGGTTCTCGGGAGCCGCGACGGTGTCAGCAGGGCTCCGATGGTTCAGAGTTCGGGGAGCCGCGACGTCATCAGCAGGGTTCAGATGGTTCAGAGTTCGGGGAGCCGCGACGGCGTCAGCAGGGCTCAGATGGTTCAGAGTTCGGGGAGCCGCGACGGCGTCAGCAGGGCTCAGATGGTTCAGAGTTCGGGGAGCCGCGACGGCGTCAGCAGGGCTCAGATGGTTCAGAGTTCGGGGAGCCACGGCGGCGTCAGCAGGGCTCAGATGGTTCCGTGGGTCAGGTAGCGTCCTTGGTTTCTGAGGTCGCTCGAGCCGCAACCAGGTCAGCAGGGCTCTCGTAGGTCCTGGTCTTCTCTGCCGCCTGTCCCTTCAGCACCCCTTGTTATACTCCCCCTCCTCTTTGAAGTCCGGAGTCCTCGCAGAGAGGGGTCTTGGTGGTTGGGGGCGGTGTGTTGGGATTTCCTGCCGCTCGGCTCTTGGATCTGTTCAGGTTGGTCTGGGAGGGACTCCAGACACCCAGCAGGCGAGGCGCCTGCTCACCGGGGGCCTGGTGGCCAATTGAAACCCTCCTTGGGGAGGAGATCAGAGGTGTGACAGAGACGGCTCCTCCCGGTCTTGCTTGGGGGGGTTTCTCTCTCCCTTGGCCGGGCATGCGAGGTAGTGTCTAGGTTTTGCTGTGGCCCCGGCCGGCCATCGGGTTTATTGGGCCATGGTGGCCGGAAGTCTGTGATACCAGGGGATTTGGTGTGGTTGCAGGGGTCGCTTACTGGTCGAGAGGGTCCACGCCACGAGGCCGGTCTCACACGTGCCCCCCCCCAGCTGAAAGGCTGGGAGAACTACCCATCCACTTGGGGGTTCTCCTCGCTGAAGCGGAAGAACCGGGACAGGCCATCAGCGTTGGCGTGGTCAGTCCCGGGGCGATGCTCCACAGTGAAGTCCATCCCCTGGAGGGAGATTGACCATCGTAGCAGTTTGGGGTTTTCTCCTCTCATTTGCATCAGCCACCGTAAGGGTCGATGATCCGTTTGAACTCGGAATTGGGTTCCGAACAAGTAGGGCCGTAGCTTCTTGAGGGCCCAGACTACTGCGAAGGTCTCTCTTTCAATGGTGCTCCACCGTCGTTCCCGAGGTAGTAACCTTCGGCTGATGAAGACTACAGGCTGGACTATGCCTTGGTCGTTGAACTGAGAGAGGACTGCCCAGATGCCGTGTTCCGAAGCGTCCGTCTGGACCACAAATTCCTGAGAGTAGTCGGGGGCCTTGAGTACCGGAGCAGTACACATAGCGGTTTTCAAGGCGTCGAATGCTTCTTGGCACGGGGGGGTCCACTGTACTTCCTTCGGGTGTTTTTTGGAGATTAACTCTGTGAGGGGGCATGCGATGCTGCCATAGTTTTTAATAAACCTCCGGTAGTAGCCGGTGAGGCCTAGGAAAGCCCGGACTTCTGTTTGGGTCGTGGGGGGTTCCCAGGACAAGATGGCGTCGATTTTCGGCTGGAGGGGGGCGACCTGCCCGCTTCCCACCTGGTGTCCCAGATAGATCACTGGGCCCTGTCCAATTTGACACTTGCTAGCTTTGATGGTTAGGCCTGCCTGGCGCAGGGCCATCAGTACTTGTCGGAGGTGCTGGAGGTGTTCGGTCCATTGGGAGCTGAATACCGCAATGTCGTCTAGGTACGCTGCTCTGAACCCCTCTAGCCCGGCCAGGACCCGGTTCACTAGTCGATGGAAGGTGGCCGGGGCATTTTTCATTCCAAAAGGCATGACTCTGAAGCGGTAGTGCCCATCCAGGGTGGAGAAGGCGGACCGTTCCTTGGCTCCCTCGGTGAGCGCAATTTGCCAGTATCCGCAGGTCAGGTCGAAGGTGCTGAGGTAGCGAGCAGCCCCGTTACGGTTGATGAGCTCGTCTGCGCGGGTATAGGGTGAGCGTCAGCTCGGGTGACCGCATTGAGTCCCCGGTAGTCTACACAGAATCTCAGCTCGGGGGCGACACCAGGGGCTGTTGCTTTCGGGACCAGTACTACTGGGCTGGCCCATGGGCTGTCGGAGGGTTCAATCACCCCTAGAGCTAACATCTTGGCTACTTCGGTCTGGATGCAGGTCCGGACCCGGTCAGGGACTCGGTAGGCTCGGTGTCTTACCGGCGGGCTGTCTCCGGTGTCTACGTCGTGGACACACCAGTCGGTGACCCTAGGGGTGAGGGAGAAGAGGTCTGTGAATTGTCTCAATAGCTGGCGGCAGTCGTCGGACTGTTGGGGGGTGAGGGTGGACAAAAGTCTCACCCCCTCTTCGGAGCCATCTTTCTCCATAGCACACAGGGGGTCCGGAAGGGGCTCTGTGTCTTCTTCAGTCCAATCGTCGGTGGCCAGGAACAAACTCAACTCCGTCCTCATGAAGTGGGGTTTGAGGCGGTTCACGTAGAGGACCCGGAGGGGGTTCCAAGGAGACTGAACGTCAACTTGATACGTGACTTGACTCTTCCGCTCGACCACTTTGAAGGGTCCAGTCCATTTGTCTTGGAGGGCGCAGGGTTTCACCGGGGACATTACCCAGACCTGTTGGCCCGGCTGAAACTCGACCAGCGTGGCATTCTGGTCATACCAGCGCTTCATCTCTTCTTGGCTAGCCTCGAGGTTTGCCTCGGCGAGCTCCCGGAACTTCCGGGTCTGGTTGCGGAGCGCCAGGATATAGCGGAATACATCGGGAGGG
Source organism: Triturus cristatus (assembly GCF_964204655.1). Classification (NCBI taxonomy): domain Eukaryota; kingdom Metazoa; phylum Chordata; class Amphibia; order Caudata; family Salamandridae; genus Triturus; species Triturus cristatus. The sequence goes on from NC_140591.1 coordinate 1,695,786,443, forward strand.
GCTCCTCGGGGAGCCGTTTCCCAGCCCTCTTTGCCAGGCTCAGGGGTCCCCGGACGGGGTGTCCGTAGAGTAGTTCGAATGGTCTGAACCCCAGGGATTTTTGGGGGACTTCCCGGTAGGCGAACAGGAGGCAAGGGGGGAGGACGTCCCATTTCCGTCGAAGGGGTTCTTCGAGGCCCATGATCATTCCCTTCAGGGTCCGGTTAAATCGTTCGACTAGGCCATTGCCTTGGGGGTGGTATGGGGTGGTGAATTTGTATGACACTCCGCATTGTTGTCATAAGGACCTCATGTACTTGGAGATAAAGTTCGTGCCACGATCACTCGCGAGGGAACCCCACGCTGGAGAAGATTCCCATCAAGGCCCGGCCCACCACGGGGGCTGTCACGGTGCAGAGGGGAATGGCCTCTGGGTAGCGGGTGGCATGGTCCACCAGGACGAGGATGAACCGGTGGCCCTGGGCGGTCCTGGGATCCAGGGGTTCCACGATGTCGATCCCCACCCGCTCAAAGGGTGTACTAACCACGGGGAAGGGTTGTAGTGGAGCCTTGCGCTTCCCACCACTTTTTCCGCTGGCCTGGCACGTGAGACATGACTTGCAGTGGGCCTCTACATTAGCTCGCATTTTGGGCCAATAGAAGTGGGTAACCAGGCGATGATAGGTTTTGTCTTGGCCTAAGTGTCCTGCCAGGGGTACATCATGGGCTAGGCCTAGGAGGAAACCTCGAAAGCGCAGGGGTACCACCAGTACCCGGGCCGATCCCAGCTCGGCCGACTTCTGTTCGCTGTACAGGAGGCCGTTTTCCCAATTTACCCAGTGGGTTCCGGACTGGTCGCCTGCGGCCTGGGCTTCGGCCTGCTGTCGGGGTCCAATGAGGGAAGGGCAGGTGGCTTGTTCCTTGCAGAATTCTTCTCGGGAGGGACCCCCCTCGCAGTGCCAATGAGCCATCTTGGGTAGGTCCCCTAGCTCGGTCAGTTGCTCGGGGTCTGGATGTACTGATCCATCATTGGGAACGGGTTCTCCTTCCGGGAGAGGGTCGTCGGGCTCGAGTAGCGCGTGCCGGTCCTCGGGGACGGCGACTGGGTACAGGGGTAAGGCCTCAACTCCCTTGAGGGAAGGCGATCGGGCAGACATGGAGCGCGTGGTGGCGCACACCCATACGGGTAGGCCCATCATCTCCAGATGGGCTCTTCGTTCCACTTGTCCCCACAGGGAGCTCTCGAGGTCGTTGCCCAGGAGGCAGTCTACTGGTTGGGAGGTTCAGACGGCCACTCTCAATTTACCAGTGACTCCCCCCCATTCGAAGGGTACCAGGGGCATCCGGCAGAGGGTCTCGGAATTGTCCGAGGATATGACTGGACAGAAGGCGTCAGGCAGGATCTGGTCATCGGAGACCAGGTGGCAGTGGACCGCCGTGACACTCGCCCCGGTGTCGCAGAGGGCCTCGACTCGGTGACCGTTGACCGTCACCTGTTGTCGGTATTTCTTCGTGTTGGCGGGTAGGAGGGTTCCGGGAACCATCTCTCGGTCTCCTAGGGAGACCAGGGCCATGGCTGCTAGTTCCCACTCCTCGGAGTCTTCCATCTCCTCTCCTAGGGCCACGGATGCCATTTGTCGGGCTGGAGAGGCTGTCGCTGCTGGTCGTTGGTACATGGGACACTGGGGGTCACTGGCATAGTGTCCGGTCTGTTGGCAGCGGAAACAGGTAATCTTGACTCGGGGTCCTTGCGTCCCCGGGGGCCCGACGCTGGCTGGAGGTGGGGCTGGAAAGTGCGGGGGTTGGCTTCTGGGGGGACTATGCTGGGGGCCCACCTGGGATTCCCTCTGTCTGCCTTGGTTCCTCCGCCCCTCTGGTGGGGGGGTCCCTGACTGTGGCGGCCGTAGTCTCCCACGGGGCCCCGGGAGGCCCGGGTGTTCACCCATCGGTCAGCTTCGACTGCCAGTTTCCGAGGATCAGTGAGCTTGCTGACCAGGAGGTGCTGGCGTAACTCCACAAAGCAATTTGCGGACAAGTGTTCCCATGCTATCAGGTCAAACAGTTCCTCAAAGGAGGAGACCTTGCTGCCCTTGATCCACCCGTCCAAGGCCCTGCTTTAAAAGTTCACGTATTCTACCCACGTAGTACCGGGTATCTTTTTGCAGTCTCGAAACCTTTGCCGGTACATCTCGGGGGTGAGTCCATATCTGGCTAATAGGGCCTCTTTCATGTGGCTGTAGGAATTCAGCACTGTGGAGGGCAGGTCCAGCAGGGTATCTCTCCCCTCGCTCAGGAACCGGCCCCACAAGCCAGCCCCCCAATCCTTCTGTGGAACTCGGTGGGAGGTCATGGCGACTTCGTAGGCCTTGAACCACTGCTGGATGTCGTCGTTCTTGTAGTATTCCTTCACCAAATCCTTGGGGATGTGGACCTTTGGTTCCACTGCGGGGGAGGTTGGTTGATTTCCCGTAGTTCTGGACTCCTCACTCTTGGCCTTGAGTTCGATCTCTTTTAGGCTGCGTTCATGTTCTAGTTGAAGTTTTCTTTCTTCGTGTTCCCGCTGGCGTTTCTTTTCCTCGAGTTCCCTTTGTAGGCGTAATTGATCTACGGCTAACTTTTTTTCGGCCAATTTTAGCTCTCCCTCTATTTTTAGTTTGGCTAGTTCTAGTTCGTGGTTGCGGCCCCTTTCTCGGTCTGCTAGCTCTTCCGGGGATAGGCCCCCCTCTGGGGCGTTGCCCCTTACCGGGATGATTCGTGGTTCGTTTGGCGGCTCTCTTTCCCGGGCGCCTCCTTCGGTTTGGGGCAGGGAAGCTCCTGCCTCGACCCAGGTCTTCAACGCTTCCTGGAGATCTTCTTTGGTGCTTAATCCGGTGGTAGCGATTCCAAGATCTTTGCAGAACTGTTTTAGTTCTCGATGCGTATAATCTTCCAACCGGTCCTCTTGGAATGTCGGGCTTGTGTTGGTTCCTGCGGCACTCATGGCGGTTTCTCCTTCCATCTCCGTTCGGTAGTGCGTCAGCCGTTTACTGTATGATCTCTAGGTGTCGGCTCGGATCCCGTCGTCTGCCACCAAATGTTAGAAGGGCGTTCTCCGGGAGGCTTCGGAATACGTTCCTGACCACCCTTTGACCCACCTCTCCCAGAGTTAGGCCGAGCACTGGCGGGGAGGCCCTTCCTGGAAGGGTCTCGTTCCTAGGATCGTACACACTGAGTAGGCCTGGGCGGTAAATTCCGTTCCGTTCGCGGAATTTGGGTAATTTCGCGTTCCGCGGAGAACGCGAAATTGCCCAAAAATCTGCGTTCCGCGACTTCGCGAAATTTTTTGCTTGTTCGCGTTCTCAATATGCGTGTTCGCGAGATATTTCACCCTGAGCACGCAAACAGCGATCGCGAACAGGAAAAAAGTATCGCGAACAAGCAATTCTGCGTGTTCGTGGAGATTTTTTACCGTTTCGCGGAGATTTGCGTAACGCGATTACGCAAATTCCGCCCACCCCTAACACTGAGTTTACACCATTCGACAGAGGGACACCACACAGTAGTTCTTAGTAAGACAGTATACTTTATCTATAGTTTCGGGGGATCTTTATGATCCGTGATACAGCTATTGGATCAATATCACAATGTCGGTGGTTTTGTGATGGGGTATGGGGGTAGCGGGACAGTCTTTAAGTTCAGTGTCTCTGCGGAATATCCTCTCAATCCTCGAGCTGGGGAATTTGGGTTCACTCGGCAATCTCTGCCGGTCCTTCAGGATAGGAGCGCCGCGAGTCTCTCAGCAGGCACATGTGGTTTCAGGTTCTCGGGAGCCGCGACGGTGTCAGCAGGGCTCTGATGGGTCAGAGTTCGGGGAGCCGCGACGGCGTCAGCAGGGCTCAGATGGTTCAGAGTTCGGGGAGCCGCAACGGCGTCAGCAGGGCTCAGATGGTTCAGAGTTCGGGGAGCCGCAACGGCGTCAGCAGGGCTCAGATGGTTCAGAGTTCGGGGAGCCACGACGGTGTCAGCAGGGCTCAGATGGTTCAGAGTTTGGGGAGCCGCGACAGCTTCAGCAGGGCTCAGATGGTTCCGTGGGTCAGGTAGTGTCCTTGGTTTCTGAGGTCGGTCGAGCCGCGACCAGGTCAGCAGGGCTCTCGTAGGTCCAGGTCTTCTCTGCCGCCTGTCCCTTCAGCATCCCTTGTTATACACCCCCTCCTCTTTGAAGTCCGGAGTCCTTGCAGAGAGGAGTCTTGGTGCCTGGGGGCGGTGTGTTGGGATTTCCTGCCGCTCGGCTCTTGGATCTGTTCAGGTTGGTCTGGGAGGGACTCCAGACACCCAGCAGGCGAGGCACCCGCTCACCGGGGGCCTGGTGGCCGATCGAAACCCTCCTTGGGGAGGAGATCAGAGGTGTGACAGAGACGGCTCCTCCCGGTCTTGCTTGGGGGGGTTTCTCTCTCCCTTGGCCGGGCATGCGCGGTAGTGTCTAGGTTTTGCTGGGGCCCCGGCCGGCCATCGGGTTTATTGGGCCATGGTGGCCGGAAGTCTGTGATACCGGGGGATTTGGTGTGGTTGCAGGGGTCGCTTACTGGTCGGGAGGGTCCACGCCACGAGGCCGGTCTCACACTCACAAATTAAAAGTATAGCATTTCTCGTGAGAAGCACCAGTACTCTCCCTCTCAAAATAAAAAAAGTGCGGGTACTCCGTATCGGACTGTACCGGCCCATTTAAAGGTCTGCATTCATTCTAAAATACACAAACGTCTCCAGTGTCACGAGTCAGACCTTAGCAATAAATCTCCACATGAGGGCGCGCTCGCCTCAAAAAAGACCCTTCAGTTAATTTAACAAAATCACCCACACAAGGAACACGAGTCACTCCAGAAGCACCTTCGGAGCCTCTGATGAACTCTGCCAGATACTAGAACCAGGACTGGCAACGCTTCAAGAATCATTGATGTGTTTGTTAAACAACTTAGAACAGGAAGTCACCACTTATGTATCTGTTGTAACTTACCTAGAACCGACCAGCACAACCCAGTGGCCTGCAATGAAATGTCTTCTAACCCTGTGTTGACATACCGTAAATCTTGCCTTTTTTTAGCGACACATTCTGGAAAATATGCAAATCATGTAAACTAACCCTAACAAAACAGACTGAAACCACCTAGGGGCATATCAACAAGGGCTTTATCTCTGCTTTTTTGGCTTTAAAAGCCAAAAAAGCAGAGATAAAACTAGCGCCCTATCAACAACAGGGTGCTAATACGCAAATTTGCATGTTAGCACCCTTTTACTCTACGCTTCCCCTTGCATCTCTAATGAGATGCAAAGGGGGCGTTCCAGAGTAAAATAATAGGAGAAATGTCGCTAAGCGACATTTCTCCTATTATCAAGAATGTCGCTAACCCTGTTAGAGACAAAAAAAGCAGCGCTAACCGCGGTTAACGCTGCTTTTTTACGTCTGCTAATTTTCAGACTTAGCCATGATATCCTATGGAAGGAGGATATCATGGCTAAGTTTGCCTGTCCCTATCAACAAGGTAACGTGAGATTATCGCTGGGTTTCCAGCGATAATCTCACGTTAGCCTGTTAGCGTGAGGATTTTTATCGCTATTGAGATAAGCATTGCTAATAGCACGCTATCTCAGCGATAAAAATTCACGCTAGCCGGCGATGATTATCCAAGCGCTAAGTGCGCTTTGCGATAATTATCGCCGGTTGTTGTTGATATGCCCCCTAGTCTCTTGCATTTAAATGTCTCTTAACCCTGGATTGACATATAGCAATCAATTTTGAGCTCACAAGGCTTATTTCCTTGTTTGTCTTTGATTTTTTGCTCATCCTGTAGATTACCAGCACACTTCCTGCTGACTCTCTGATACTTAAAGAGATGCTGCTGACAATTAAGGCATTAACCCGGATCTGAATCTAAAGCCCACAAACTATCATCTGGCCCTGACACAGATTATCTGTGCTCGGTAGAAGCTGTACCAGGCTCTGAGAGCTAACAAAGGCCGCGCCTCTTGTTAAACAGACAGCAGACTGCTTTGTCCTTTTTTCTTTTCTATTTATTTGAATAATGATAGCAAAAGATACTTCTGAATAGACGTACAGAAAACTCTAATGTCTTTTGTGGGACTTTTAAGAAAAACCTACACATTGTATAAATCACTCTGTTATGTTTCCTGTTGTGTTTTTTAGGTCGAGGTAGGGAGCGCCTCGAGACCTGCTGGAATCAGTCTATGGGCTTCAAGTTCACACCCTTTCTTCCTATCGTCTGCCTGCATTGTCAGTCGTTCATTCTTTCTTTTCATTGGTTTACTGCATGCATTTGTCATGCCTCTTTTACTGTTGTCCCTGCCCGAGAGGACAGGCCGAGTACAGTCTGACTCCTCAAGTTAGGCTTATAGCCTCAATTTTGGACTTCAAAAGCGCTGTAAATACCCCGTTAGTTGTCGTGCTGCGTGTCACCAACCCCCACAGCTGCACCCCGTTCCTTGGCGTCTGCGCTGAATGTGGAGGTTCCCGTCCTTGCACCGTGCGTCGATCATTGCGTCTCTTTTGCCCCACCCCCGCTCCTCTTCCTCACAGTTTATTGAACAGCAGGGCTCGAGTCGGGGAACCACGCGGGTGGACGGCGTCCCTCCACTTATTTTACTGGAAGTTCGATAACTGGAGCAAATGGAGCCACACATTCACTCTTTGGCCTCTCTGGGGCAAAATTGGAGCTCATTCAGAACGCTGCTCACGCGCTGGCTTCTCTGATGCAATCGCATCTAAGGCATGAGTGAGAGGAGGCAACGAGTCTGATGGTGCAAGCCACCTTTCGTGATATCACTTCCTGTCTTGACGTCAGCATCCCCCCACTTCTTTTTTTAGGTCTCGTCTAGGAGCACACATGCGCTGCATAGGCAAAAGACCTTTTGGAATCGCTTCGGCTTTTCAGCCAAAAACGTGCACGCGTTCCATTGCCTTCAACAGCAACATGTGCACATTTGGCGACTCCCTTGCGGGAGCGAGCAGCTGGCGCCATATGGTATCAATTATCGCGCCTTGCTGCTTGCTCCCGCAAGGGAATCACGCAGGCCCCCTCCTCTCTCCCCTCCCCCTGCTGCCACGCGAGGTGCACGCGCGCTTGTGCTTGTTTCAGCTTGAAGCAAGCAAGCCTGCGAGTCTCTCTAATAAGGGGAGGTTTTCTTTCTTAAGGTAAGGTCTCCAAGAGCCATATAATGACCACTTCTGGAGGCAGTTCCTGTGAACCAGATCTGTTTTGGTTCAAAGCACATTGTTCAGAAGTGTTTTCCCCCATCATCCCCTGCCTGGATCGACCTAATTAAATTTACCTCCTGAAAAATTGCATTTTATGTTTTCTGAATGAATATCAATTATTTTGTAGGTTGTTTTGGCCTTTTTTCTATTTGTTGGTTCATCTGTGATTTTTGGGAAATATTGCTTTGAAAACTCGTCTTGAAAGCTGCTTGAACCTCGGTTTCCGTGGTAACAGGTTGGCTGATGTTTCCGCATGCTCCGCCCTTTTGCGCCAGCCGAGTCCCATCATTTTCTTCCTTGCATGGTTTTCAGTCAACCATAGACTTGTATAATGCAGGACCCTTTAACCAGGAGGGATTTGAGTGAAATATCCAGAGAATGGCAGTGCTGAAACCCATTTCTTGTCAGACTTGATTGAGACCATTACCCTAAATTACATTATGCATGCCGCTGCCCACGTCCCACGCAGGGGGACATCAGCAGGGCAGCTCTCTAGTGGCCACCCGTCGGAGCACCCTCCCCCCCCCCCTGTTCCATCTCTCCCGAGAGGAGAGGCCGCGCCTTGGGGAGGGGAGGCCTCATTATGCATATGCTGGGGGAGGCGGGCCACTGGTGCTGGGCGGGGCTAGGCCCTACTTAAGCCTTCCGCCCTCGCAGATCGCCCTCTGCTTCCTGGTGTACACTCCTGTGCCACGCGAGTTCCCACCCTTTCCGCTTACCCTGCGCGGCGTAGGCAGCACACAACTGGAATGTTATAATGTTTTTTCTTGTGTTGCAGGCGGAGTTACAGGGCGATCTGGAGGCAGAAGGGTACAGTAAGGGTACCTCTGCGACAGTTGGTACAGTAAGGGTACCCCTGTCCGGCACAGTAAGGGTGCGCGAGCCAAGGTCCGGGAGCCGAAGGAGGTTCTGGGAAGACCGCGACGGCGCCCCGTTAGTCCTTCGGGCGGTTGGGGGGCCTGACCAACCGGGGGTGTGCCATAACACGCTTCGCCCCCGTTAAAAGGGGCGGGAGTATGAGACAGATCACGTGATCCAAAGGAGGGCATCGACCCACCGTGCGTGCTGGCTCGTAAGGCGGGTGGAGCAGTGAGGGGCTGCTTGCCCTGGATCGCCCGTAAGATAACCCACTCTATCGTCATACTTATGTTGTATGAAATAAACCTGCAGCAGTTCTTCACCCATAACTAATGTGTCAGTGTAATCATTGGGTGATGTCTGTGCTTACGTGTTGAGTGGAGCGGATGACGGTGTGGTCAATATGTAAATGGACCTCTGTTTACTTGGCACCGGAACGGTGTGTCTTCAGAGACATCCTACAGGTCTACCGCAGCAGGCATTTTAGAAGGCACTGGCAGGGGAATGCCCACCTGCCCAGCCCCCGCCAGGAAGGGCGATACAAAGACAATGCCCGTCATGGCACCCAGACGCACCTTCACAGCACAGGCGTGGGAGAATGTGGCTCAGAGCACTAGCCCCCCTTCTCTTTCAGTGACGTGGCAGACGTTCCATGGGCCCCAGGGAAAGCAAGGCACATGCACTGCAAGACTGGTATTTGGGTTCTGAAATAAAACAACAGTTAGCTTGCAGGCCCCGGTGCCACTACACGTGCTGAACGCCGATAACCATACCCTTGGTGTTGTTTGGCACAGAGGTGTGACAGGTGGCTCTGCAGTGCTCGCGACTTGAGGCTTCAGCTCCGCCATCACGAAAAGCTCTAAATATGTTACATTGCTCTGTGAGTGCTTTGCGCGTGTTGTTGGCAAATTTAGAAATGCCAACACTCCTTGATAATTGGCAATGTGATGTCTCAAGGCGCTTAGTGACGTACTAATTGGCTAAGCAGAAGATCCAGTAAATATTTTGGTCTAATTTATAACCAGGGAAAGGGTGTCGTGGCCAGGATAACATGGTGTGAAAAGAATGTTTTCGCTTTTTATCTTTCTGACTACATAGTGAGGGTTAGTTTAGTGGCGAGTGTGCGAATGGGCCTTTGTTATGTGCAGATGAGTGTCGCCTCTATGTGTCGGGTATTTTACAGCTGGTAGAGAGGGCTTCGATCAGATTTCCAAGTGGTTCCGTGCACTTCTAAAGCTAAGAATTTCTGCACAGAATTTAGAGAACGTGGTGGCTGTTGCTTACATAGACAGACTGACAGAAGAATGTATAAATGAGTGCATGATGTGATCTGGTGAGATGGCTAGAGAAACTATTAGCATGGGCTGCACGAGCGAATGACCACCTCTTCTCTCTGGCAGTCTAATGTTTCTTAGAGTGCCTGAGTTAATTTGACGGAATGTTTGACAGTGCATGGTTCCTATGTTTTCTAGGCAAGGGAAAGAACGAAAAGGCTTCGTTTTCATAACTATAGCACCCCTGTGTATTGTTTTCTGAAAAGTCAGTAATTCTTTGGAGAGCTCATGTTGTGCCTATCTTTCACCCTGTGCAAGAGGATGTTGTATGTTATCTAGTTTTTGCTGGTCCCTGGCCCAAGGGCTGATGTAGGACAGCTGGAGCTCACCCTTCGTGAGACAGTGGTTGACTAGGACCGTCCCACAGATTGGCATTCGGGGTCATATTTGGAACTTTTTTTTTACCTATCTAAGGGGATATGATTTGGGTGTTTATCTCAGCAAGTCACTCAGCCCAAGCGCAGCACCACCTCAGAACCAGCGCAGACCACCTCCACACCAGCACACCACCTCAACATCAGCTCTGCTCCAGTGCAGCACCACCACACTACCTCAGCATCAGTGCAGCACCAGCACAGCATCACTCTGCACCAGCTCTGCACCAGCTCAGCACCAGCGCAGCATTACCTAAGCATCACTCAACAACACCACCTCAGCACAGCACTACCTCACATCAGTGCACCATCTGATGCGCAGCACCATCGCAGCCCCAACACAGCATCAGCACAACGCCACCTCATCCGCAACTCAGTACCAACGCATCACCTGAATATCACCAAAACATCACTCAATACCGCCTCTGCATTACTCAGCACCACTCTAGCATCACTCAGCACCATCCCAGCACCACCTCAGCACATCCTCGGCACCACTTAGCACCACCTTAGCATCAATCGGCTCCACCTCAGTATCACTCAGTACCACTTCAGCACCAGTGAAGCACCACCCCAGCATAGCATCAATACAACACCAACTCAGCCCCACCACAGAATTAGCACAACACCAACTCAGCACCAGCATAGCACCACTTCAGCAGCAACTCATCACCAATGCAGCACCTCATCACCAATGCAGCACCACTTCAGCATTAGCACAGCAGCACCAGTGCAGCATCACCTTAGCACCAGCGCAGCACCAGCTGTGCATTACTAAGCACACTTGAACACTGGCACAGCACCGACAAAGAATCACTACGCATCACTCAGCACCACTTGAGCACCACCACAGAACCACATGAGCACCGCATCAGCACAGCACCATCTTAACATCAGCACAGTACCAGTTCCTCATCAGTGCACCACCACCAGTGCAACACCAACTTAGCATCACCGCAGCATTACCTCAGCTGCAGTGCAGCACCATCTTATTATCAGCACAGCACCATCTCAGCATTAGCGCAGCACCACCTCTACATCATTGCACCACCACCAGCACAGCCCCAACTCCACACATGCACAGCCCCACCTCAGCAGCAATTCAAAACCAACATAGCACCACTTCAGCATCAGTGCAGCACCACCTCAGCAGAGAACCAACTCAGCATCACTTATCACCACCTGAGCACCAGTTCAGCTTCACCACCTCAGAATGAGTCATCACTGTAGAATCACTCAGCAACTCAGTACCACCTTAGTATCATTCAGCATCCCCTGAGCATCACATCCGAACCAGCACACCACCACCTCAGCATCACCTCAGTATCACTCACGATCACCTGTCACCACCACTTCAGCATCACCTCAGTATCACCCAGGATCACCTGTCACCACCATCTCAGCATCACTCAGGATCACTCAGGATCACCTGTCACCACCACTTCAGCATCACTCAGTATCACTCAGGATCACCTGTCACCACCACTTCAGCATCACCTCAGTATCACTCAGGATCACCTGTCAAAACCACCTCAGCATCACCTCAGTATCACTCAGGATCACCTGTCACCACCACTTCAGAATCACCTCAGTATCATTCAGGATCACCTGTCACCACCACTTCAGCATCACTCAGTATCACTCAGGATCACCTGTCACCACAATTTCAGCATCACTCAGTATCACTTAGGATCACCTGTCACCACCACCTCAGCATCACTCAGTATCACTCAGGATCACCTGTCACCACCATCTCAGCATCACTCAGTATCATTCAGATTCAACTGTCACCACCACTTCAGCATCACCTCAGGACCACCTGTCACCGCCACCTCAGCATCACCTCAGTATCACTCAGGATCACCTGTCACCACCACTAAAGGATCAACTCAGTATCACTCAGAATCACCAGTCACCACCACTTCAGAATCACCTCAGTATCATTCAGGATCACCTGTCACTACCACCTCAGCATCCCCTCAGTATCACTCAGGATCACCTGTCACCACCACCTCAGCATCACTCAGTATCACTAAGGATCACCTGTCACTACCACCTCAGCATCCCCTCAGTATCATTCAGGACCACCTGTCACCACCACCTCAGCATCACTCAGTATCACTCAAGATCACCTGTCACTACCAGCTCAGCATCCCCCCAGTATCACTCAGGATCACCTGTCACCACCACCTCAGCATCACCTCAGTATCACTCAGGATCACCTGTCACCACCACCTCAGCATCACCTCAGTATCACTCAGGATCACCTGTCACCACCACCTCAGCATCACCTCAGTATCACTCAGGATCACCTGTCACCACCACCTCAGCATCACCTCAGTATCACTCAGGATCACCTGTCACCACAACCTCAGCATCACTCAGGATCACCTGTCACCACCACCTCAGCATCACCTCAGTATAACTCAGGATCACCTGTCACCACCACCTCAGCATCACCTCAGTATCACTCAGGATCACCTGTCACCACCACCTCAGCATCACCTCAGCATCATTCAGGATCACCTGTCACCACCACCTCAGCATCACCTCAGCATCACTCAGGATCACCTGTCACCACCACCTCAGCATCACCTCAGTATCACTCAGGATCACCTGTCACCACCACCTCAGCATCACCTCAGTATCACTCAGGATCACCTGTCACCACCACCTCAGCATCACTCAGTATCATTCAGGATCACCTGTCACCACCACCTCAGCATTACCTCAATATCAATTAGGATCACCTGTCACCACCACTTCAGCATCACTCAGTATCACTCAGGATCACCTGTCACCACCACCTCAGCATCACTCAGTATCACTCAGGATCACCTGTCACCACCACCTCAGCATCACTCAGTATCATTCGGGATCACCTGTCACCACTATCTCAGAATCACTCAGTATCACTCAGGATCACCTGTCACCACAACTTCAGCATCACTCAGTATCACTCAGGATAACCTGTGACCACCACCTCAGCATCACTCGGATCACTGACGAAATATCGAGAAGGAGAATATCAAATTGCCAAAATTTCGAAGGAAAAATATAGAATGCCAAATATCGAAGCCCTATCTCCAAAGAGGTAATTACAAAAATATCGAATCCAAAATATCGTTGTAAAAAATATAGTTAGTCACAATATCAAGTTATTGTAAATGTCTTAAAATTAATGTAATATTAATGAAATAAAACATATAATTAACTGAAACATACTCAAAAATACTGAAATAACTTTAAAATTATTAAATAATTAATGTAAGTAAAAAAAAATAATAATACATATATATTAACGTAATAGTAATTAAAAAAATGCAATATTTTTTACGTAGGATAGTGGGCGGGTAACTTTTACTATTACCACTCCAGTAAGTGCAATGGTAGGGAAAGCGTTGGATAGCAGGACGGTAAAAATTAATATTCCCACTCCAGAGAGTGCAACAGTAGAGAAAGTGTTGGATAGCGGGAGGGTAAAAATTAGTATTCCCACTCCAGACAGTGCAATAATAGGGAAAGCATTGGATAGCGTAGGGGTAAAAATTAATATTCATACTCCAGAGAGTGCAACATTAGGGAAAGTGTTGGATAGCGGGAGGGTAAAATTTACTATTCCCACTCCAGTGAGTTCATCAGTAGGGAAAGCGTTGGATAGAGTAGGGCTAAAAATTACTATTCCCACTCCAGAGAGTGCAACAGTAGGGAAAGCGTTGGATAGCGTAGGGCTAAAAATTACTATTCCCACTCCAGAGAGTGCAACAGTAGGGAAAGCGTTGGATAGCGTAAGGGTAAAAATTACTATTCCCACTCCAAAGAGTGCAACAGTAGGGAAAGCGTTGAATAGCGGGAGGGTAAAAATTACTATTCCCACTCCAGAGAGTGCAACAGTAGGGAAAGCGTTGGATAGCGTAGGGGTAAAAATTACTATTCCCACTCCAAATAGTGCAACAGTAGGGAAAGGGTTAGATAGCGTAGGGGTAAAAATTACTATTCCCACTCCAGTGAGTGCAACTGTAGGGTAAGCGTTGGATAGCGTAGGGGTAAAAATTACTATTCCCACTCCAGAGAGTGCAACAGTAGGGAATGTGGTGGATAGAGTAGGGCTAAAAATTACTATTCCCACTCCAGTGAGTGCAAAAGTAGGGAAAACGTCAGATGGCGTAAGGGTAAAAATTACTATTCCCACTCCAAAAGGTGCAACAGTAGGGAAAGCGTTGGATAGCGGGAGGGTAAAAATTACTATTCCCACTCCAAAGAGTGCAACAGTAGGGAAAGCATTGGATAGCGTAGGGGTAAAAATTACTATTCCCACTCCAGAGAGTGCAACAGTAGGGAATGCGTTGGATAGCGGGAGGGTAAAAATTACTATTCCCACTCCAAAGAGTGCAACAGTAGGGAAAGCGGTCAATAGCGTAGGGGTAAAAATTACTATTCCCACTCCAAAGAGTGCAACAGTAGGGAAAGCGTTGGATAGCGTAGGGGTAAAAATTACTATTCCCACTCCAGAGAGTGCAACAGTAGGGAAAGCGTTGGATAGCGGGAGGGTAAAATGTACTATTCCCACTCCAGTGAGTGCAACTGTAGGGTAAGCGTTGGATACCGTAGGGGTAAAAATTATTATTCCCACTCCAGTGAGTGCAATAGTAGGGAAAGCGTTGGATAGCGTAGGGGTAAAAAATACTATTCCCACTACAGTGAGTACAATAGTAGGGAAAATAATAATTTAATATGTGATTAAAAATAAATAAATTATTAATACCCCTAAAAAAATTACAATTAATTACCAATAACACTATATTTAATAATTAATTTATTATAAATACCAATATTTTATTATTAATAACCTATTAATAATTAATTAACAACCAATTAATTTTCAATACAAAAAATTAATAAATAAAATTAATCACAATTAATAATTAATTAAGAATAAACTAATTAGCAATATACAAAAATTATTTCAATAATTAATTATTTACAATTAAATTAATTCCCACCATATTCCCCTATAAACCCACAACCCGCTACAAATAATAAATTTATACAATTAGCATAATTATCAATTAAAAAATGATACAAATTAATTACCAATTAATACAAATTATTTACCAATTAATAATTAATCAACAACCAATTAATTTTCAATACCAATTAATAATTACCTAATAGCAATTAAGTTACTTCCCACCCTATTTCCCTATAAACCCACAACCCGCTACAGAAGTAAAACGCAAAATTAAATTAAAAATAATTCATAATTCCTAAAAATTATTATTTAATGTACTATAATTAAATTACTTCCCACCCTAATCCCCTATAAACCCACAACCCGCTACGAAATTAAATTACTCAAAAATTAAATAACATAACATTAATTACTTTAAAAATCTTCAAACATACATTCAAAAATGTATACATACTTTTAACACATATACTAACACTTAAAACACTATATAAAAATTTGATATTTTTAGCAACTATATTATGACTGTCGATATTACTTACTTCTATATTATTTAAATCGATATTTTATTTCTTACCTGATTTTCGATATTCTTCACCACTATATTTTGGCAATTCGATATTCTGTCCATTCTATATTAAAAACTCGATATTCTGTCCTGTCTATATTTTTAATTCGATATTATGTCTGTTTACCCATCACTCAGTATCACTCAGGATCACCTGTCACCACCACCTCAGCATCACTCAGTATCATTCAGGATCACCTGTCACCACCACCTCAGCATCACTCAGTATCATTCAGGATCACCTGTCACCACTACCTCAGCATCCCCTCAGTATCACTCAGGATCACCTGTCACCACCACCTCAGCATCACTCAGTATCACTCAGGATCACCTGTCACCACCACCTCAGCATCACTCAGTATCACTCAGGATCACCTGTCACCACCACCTCAGCATTACTCAGTATCATTCAGGATCACCTGTCACCACTATCTCAGCATCACTCAGTATCACTCAGGATCACCTGTCACCACCACCTCAGCATCACTCAGTATCACTCAGGATAACCTGTGACCACCACCTCAGCATCACTCGGATCACTGACGAAATATCGAATTGCCAAAATATCGAAGGAAAAATATAGAATGCCAAAATATCGAAGCCCTATCTCCAAACAGGTAAGTACAAAAATATCGAATCCAAAATATCGTTGTAAAAAATATAGTTAGTCACAATATCAAATTATTGTAAGTGTCTTAAAATTAATGTAAAATTAATGAAATAAAACATATAATTAACTGAAACATACTTAAAAATACTTAAATAACTTTAAAATTCATAATTAATGTAAGTAAAAAAAATAATAATACATATATATATTAACGTAATAGTAATTAAAAAAAATTAATATTTTTTTACGTAGGATAGCGGGCGGGTAACATTTAGGTGCCGATTCTGATCCGTTAAAAATTTTCCCCGTACAAATCGTATCCGTTTTTTTTTCCGTACGAATCGTACAAGTGCCGTACAAACTGCCAAGTACGATTCGTATGGGAAAAAGTCCATACGAATCGCATTGGGAAAATTCCCCCACACGTCCTCGGGTCGGAAATTGTGTCCGACACGTCCCCGGACGATTTTAGGTACGAATCGGAAATATGAAGTCCGACCGCGCAAGTACGATCCGTACTGGCCGTCCGATTGTACAACCGTATGGAAAAAAAAACCTCCGGAGCGAACTCCTATAGCAACCATGGAGACATGTGTCCGCATACGCGCCGAACACCCCCCCAGCCCCCGTATGTATGCAGCGAACACCCCCCAGCCCCCATATGTACGGAGCGCACCCCCACCTGTGTATGTATGGAGCGTACCCCCACCCGTGTATGTATGGAGCGTACCCACACCCCACCCATGTATGTACGGAGCGTACCCCCACCCGTGTATGTATGGAGCGGACCCACACCCCACCCGTGTATGTACAGAGCGTACCCCCACCCGTGTATGTATGGAGCGTAATCACACCCCACCCGTGTATGTACGGAGCGTACCCCCACCCGTGTATGTATGGAGCGTACCCACACCCCACCTGTGTATGTACGGAGCGTACCCCCACCCGTGTATGTATGGAGCGTACCCACACCCCACCCGTGTATGTACGGAGCGTACCCCCACCCGTGTATGTATGGAGCGTACCCACACCCCACCCGTGTATGTACGGAGCGTACCCCCACCCATGTATGTATGGAGCGTACCCACACCCCACCCGTGTATGTACGGAGCGTATCCCCACCCGTGTATGTACGGAGCATACCCCCACCCGTGTATGTATGGAGCGTACCCACACCCCACCAGTGTATGTATGGAGCGTACCCCCACCCGTGTATGTACGGAGCGTACCCCCACCCGTGTATGTATGGAGCGTACCCACACCCCACCCGTGTATGTACGGAGCGTACCCCCACCCGTGTATGTATGGAGCGTACCCACACCCCACCCGTGTATGTACGGAGCGTACACCCAGCCCCCCCTGTATGTACGGTGCGAAACGCCACCACCTATGGATGGTGCTGACCAACACCCTGCCCGTGTCTGTATGCACCCTACCTCAGGCCCCTACACCAGCACCCTCACCCAACATCGCACATGTACGAGTCGTACTAAGCCATAGCAAAGGCCAGTACTGTACAACAACATGGCCGATGTACGCACCGTACAGACGCAAAAAACACACGTACTGAACCAGGACAAAGCAAAACAACACAAGGAGAGTCACCACAAAACATGTCCAACAAGCCCAAATACAACCTATTCACTGACCTGCAACTGCCAAACACCTAAACAGAGGCCCAAAACACAACCACTCCTTATAACACACCCACCCAAAGTTCAGACACAGCCACACCCACAAATGGACCAATAAAAAGGGCCCATACACACAAACCATGAGCCTTTGCAACAGACCCACTGCTGCCAGACCACACATACAAACAACTGCACCATACTTCAACCTTCACTACACCTTACACTTGCACTCCTTCACACAACCACCATCACAAACACCCCCTCATCACATTCACACACACACCTTCACAACCACACTCACACACCCACAACCATCCACACCCACACCCCACACCATGGCCACTAACAAGAATCCAAAGTTCACTAAGGAAGAGTTGGAGATCCTTGTCGACGAAATCATCGGAGTCGAGCCACAGCTCTTTGGAACATTGGTCAGACAGACCAGCATATCCGAAAAATCAGCCATGTGGCAGAGGATCGTCGATTCTGTGAATGCTGTTGGGGCCACCAGGAGGACCAGGCATGAATGCCAAGCCAGGTGGTACGATCTGCGGAGGACGGTCCGCCGCAAAATGACGGACGAGCACAACCAGGGGAACATCACTGGAGGAGGGCCGCCCCGCAGACCAGTACACTACCATCCCTGGGAGGAGAAGGTGATGGCCACGCTGCCGCCGGTGGGAGTACATGGAGTAGAAGGAGTCCGATAGCCTGGTGAGTACACAAACAACTCACCTCACATGGGGGGAACGCCATCCACAACCCAAATCCCAATAATGCACGCAACCACCCCAAAGCCATCACCGGACACAACCATACTCCAAAAACAAGCACATGCCACTAGCGGCTCCATGCCCCATGCACTAAGCAAGGCCATGCCAAGTCACAGGCCTCACAAAACACCAGTACAAGACAGGATGTCCCGGATGCCGGGAGGGTGGGCAGCAAAATTAACAGTGTGCAACTCAGAAGCAGACAACAATGCCCTCAGCCCATATGGCCTAGGGCACAGCTATACAAACAGTTTGTCCCCACACAGTACTGTGTGGCCTGCAAATGGTGGCCGAGTTGCAGGATGACATGGGTATGAAGGTACAATTTGCACATAACAGCAGCTAATGAAGAGGCAACACTGTGAAAGAGTGGCAGCACACACCACCACAGCAGCAGCGCAGACTCAGACACTCCGCCCCATGGGTGCCTGGAGATTAGAAACAAACCCACATGAACAAGCCAATGGCCTTTGAAAGACCTGCAAACTGTGTGTGCCCAGGAAGCTGGGCTGAGGTGACAGAGGGTGACAGACAGAGGGAGGGAGAGGAGGATAGAGAGGGAGGGAGACAGAGGGGGACAGAGGGAGACAGACAGAGGGAGGAGAGTGACAGAGGGAGGGAGAAAAGGAGACACAGGGAGACGGACAGAGGGAGGAGGCTGACAGAGGGAAGGAGAAAGGGAGACACAGGGAGACCAAATCACCCTTGGGTGGTGTGGGCATGTCCGCTCGTCAGCAGGTGGACTGTGTGCATGTAGACAAGGTTAGGCAGTGCCTGAACCCCCCTTTTTCCATGGCAAAACACTGGGCCATGTGTCAATCTGTGCACGAGTAGATCCGTGCTGCAGGCACAAACCTAACCGTACACCCAGTATACCCACTCACTGTGTATGTTATAGCCAAGTCACAAATGCATAAGTTACCTACCTGCATTCTCAAATTGTTTGGAAAAACACCATTTGCCCACGTACAGTGCCACACGTAAGGCGGCTATGCATGGCTCGCT
Source organism: Triturus cristatus (assembly GCF_964204655.1). Taxonomy (NCBI): domain Eukaryota; kingdom Metazoa; phylum Chordata; class Amphibia; order Caudata; family Salamandridae; genus Triturus; species Triturus cristatus. The sequence goes on from NC_140591.1 coordinate 1,695,805,793, forward strand.
ACGCCCGCTCACTACACTGCTGACAGCGGTCACAAATGATGCATCAACAAAGAGTGTGTCACACATAGGTAAAGTCTCAAAAGCTGTGGCCAAGGGACATACCCATGCACAAGTGCACTGTGAGAGGAATGCTAGACATATCCAACTACCCAGAGGAACTGTGCCAACTTGAATATGTATGAAACATGGATGTCGCATGTAACACAATTAACATTGTCTCTCTCTCACACACAGGTCAACGTCATCGATCTCCCCCCCACACTGGGGGAGAAGACTCACAGGACCAGGCGCCACGTGAAGAGGATCCCAGCGGCAGCGACCACTCCCACCCCTCCGTGGATGACCCCGACCAACCTGGCCCCTCTGGTGTCCAACCACCTGCAGCACCTGCGTCAGGTACAACTGTGCCAACCACCACCCCCATTCCTGCCACATCCCAGGAGACACACAGGAGCCCTGCCCGCACACCACAACGCAGCCAGTCTGACCAGGAGGGACAAGGTTCTCCGGGTACCCAGGAGGAGGCAGGTGACACCGCAAATGCCATCCCTCAGGGGTCCCGGAGACCCGATGTGCCCACAACGGCAGGCCAGGCGCAAGTGGGCAGGGGTGGTGGGAGTGGAGGACGGCGGAGGTGCGAGCCTGACCAGTTGGCTTAGGAACCGGTAATGTCACACGTCAGCAACATCCTCGACACATACCGGCGTGACACCAGGGGCATCAGCCAGGTTGTGTCCACCCTCAACGAGATGAAGGGGACCCTCGAGGAGATGAAGACCCTGCAGGCCGAGCAACATGCCAGTCAACAGCGACACCAAGGACGGATGGAGGCAAGACTGGCTGAGCTCCGGACGGTGCACACGGAAATGAACCGTTCACTCCGTCGGATTGCCGACAACATGGGCAACCTTCCCTGTGCCACCAGGCGAAGATCATCACCAGCCACAGGGAGGGAGCAGGAGGAGGAGGATTCATCCGACGGAGCATCACAAGCATCGTCACGGCCTCCTTCTGAGGATCCCCGCAGGAAGGTGGGTCGTCCACGGAAAAGACCGTGAGAGTCAGCGGAACATCACCATCTCCCAGGTCACCTGGCCTCGCACCTGGCCCTCTGGCCCAACAGCAGCACATCAGCAAATGACATTCTCTGCCACATGGACTTGCTGGTCACTGTCTGACCAATGTTGACAAAGACTGTGGCATGAACTCCGATGATTTCCAATGGCAAGGATACCAACTCCCCCAGGGAACTTTGGATTCTACACACCCGGAAAGCACCTCTTGTCATCCCCCCCAACACGTACCCCACCACAAATAAAATTCATCACAATCAAGAGATGATGCCGTCATTTAGCATTATTGCATTACATGTGTGTGTTGTAAAGTAAAACCATGCCTGAGTTTTTAAATAACTACAACCATCCATACCCTGGGGTCTGAGTCTGCCACAGGACACACATGGGTCACAATATATCATCCAATACAGACATGGAGCACCATACTCACCCGTGATGGGCCCAACCAGCTCAGGGGGTTGCCGCACAACTGTGCCGACAGACCTATTTAGAAGAGCAACAGTCATGCGCATAGGTCAGGGATCATGTGGAGTGTCCTGGAGTGCTACTCCCAGGTATGTGTAGACAGGTGGCAGAACCATGTCCTGCATGCTTGAGTCAGGTGGATGTGGAGAATGGTGGCCCGGCCAACGTTGGATGCATGGAGATGGCACAATGGGGTCTTGGATCACAGTGCCACAAGGTTGTGTTGGGGTTGTGGGCTGCATCCTGAGTGTGGGCGTGGATTGAGAAGGTCATCCTGCAGCTGGCAGTGATCCATTCCCCCCACTCTGTTGGACGTCGATGTGGCTTGGTCGCCGGATGTAGAAGCAGAGCTGTGCAGGTGCACCCTGTATGTGGACAAGTATCATGGGAGTTGTAACGCACATGTCCGTAGAGTGCAGGGTAGGATTAGACACGGATGTTGTAGTTCACCTGGGGGATGGTCTCTCTTGCCTTGAGGTGGATGGAACTGGGGATCTTGTGCATAATGCAGAGTGTGCTGCAGCATGAGGCACAGATGCTGCTGATCAGCATAGCACATGTGAGCAAGCAATCCATGATGAAAACCAACTCGTTGCGTGGACACTGGGTGCCCTTGCTTCAGGGCCTGCAGCAGAATGCACCATGTCAAGAAAACAATGCCACAAGTTACACACAAAGACAAGGATCTCAGGATGGAACTATGCAAAAGGTGTATGTCAAGGAAGGCATGGCTGGTTCAACATGGCACACACACACACAATGGATGCACATGCAGCACAGTGGCCGTCGTGGAGACTGACATGCCACAATACCTACACAGCCATGGACATCATGCACAATACGGATTATAATCCATGACCAACAGCTTGCATCTTGCTACTCTACACATAGACTCATAGGCACTATCTCTGATAACTATGCCAGACATGCCGTATGCACAGTGGCAACAGACCAGCATTGACAGAGATGAGGCACCTTGGAGGCAGAGGGACACCTTTATTAGTCATGTGTGTCAGAATGCAAATGCATCTCTGTTAACACATACACAGGTCATGTGGATGAACATGTGGGACCGACACTGGCACCCCCCTTTGCACCACAGATGCTGGAAATCCCTAGAACTGGCACACAAGTGACGGGTTACAGCTAAACCCCCCCTGCTGCTCACGGAGAGGCTGCTATACACCATTGAGCCTCTAATGGGGAAGTCCCACACCATGTCAACCCGGTGCAACCCGTATGTTTCCAAGGGCAGTGTTACACACATTGATGCCTTCATCACAATCCACTATCCCATTACAGATGACTGTCACCAAGTCTGACCATCAATTCAGGTGAATCCAGCTCCATGTCATGTGCCCCATGGTGATTCTACATGTATGCAATGTAACCAAACATGAACAGGAGCAGTGCACACACATTCAAAACAAATACCACACCCAAAAAGCCGTGATGCGCCCCTTACCCTAAGGAGATCTTCAAACTTGTCCGTGCATGTAAGGCTGATTCAGCACACGTTGCTGTGTTCATGAGGAATAGCAGGACCACAACAATGCCACCAGCAGACAGCATGCACAAGTACCTGGGGATGAGAGACACACAAGAAGTCAGCCAAAAGAAGCACATCCGCATGCATGTGCATGTACTCGACACGTATAAGGATGTCAACATGCTAGGTGACAATGATGACTCTGGAAAAACATTCATCTATTGCACCATCACTCGAGTGACACATCCAAACACACCTCTGACTCACATGGCATACATGCAGATGGACACACACATTGCAACACATGCCACACAAGGCCCAATGTGTGCACACTCAGACACTGGAACTCACCACTAAGCAAAGAAGTCGCGTATGAGCCGACTCCGGATGTCCTCCTCCACCTCCTCCTCCACATCACTTACCTCATCACCAAGCCCTTCATCCTCCACGGGTGGAGGGTCCTGATCATCCGGATCCAGGATGAGTGGCACAGCTTTCTCAACTGCCATGTTGTGCAGCATGCAGCAGACGATGAAGATGGTGCAGACCTTCACCAGTGCATATGGGAGTGCGCCGCCGGTCTTGTGGAGGCAACGGAATCGGCTCTTCAGGAGGCCAAACGTCCGCTGTATCACTCGCCTGGTCCGCCCATGGGCGTTGTTGTAGCGGTGCTGGGCAGCCGTGCTGGGGTTGCAGAGCGGCGTGATCAGCCATGGCATGTTGGGATAGCCAGCGTCCCCTACATGAAAACAACATGGACAAAAGTGGGTCAGGAGAAGCAGTCAGATAGGAAGTTAACGCTAAATACAGGACTGACAGAGTGTACCCACCAACAATACATGCTCGTTCATTGCGCAGCTGCAGCATCATTTCAGGCACCCTGCTACGCCTCATGATGTAGGCATCGTGTGCTGATCCTGGAAAACGAGCACATACATGGGAAATCACCATGTTGGCAAGACACACCACAAGGGCATTGATGGAGTGGTAATGCTTGCGGTTCCTGTACGCTACCTCCTGTGCCTGTGGTGGTACCAAAGCCACATGTGTCCCATCAATGGACCCAATGACATGGGGCATCCCTCCCAGGGCATAGAACTCACGCTTGACACCTGTCAACTGCTCAGGAGTTGGGAACTTGATGAAGTCATCCAGGTGAAGCAACATGGCCTCTAAAAAATCATGCAGCACACGGCTGAACATGGTTTGGGACATGCCACCAACATGAGCAATGGTATATTGAAAGGTACCCGTGGCAAAGAAATGTAGGGCTGCCATCACCTTCATCTTGGGTGTCAGTGCCGTAGGATACCTGTGTACCAGTCTTGCCGTCAAGTACTCAATCAACGGTCGGGGGAAGCGGTAGCGGCATATACAGTCATTTTCCCTCAGGTCAGCCAAGTCCGGAATTGGTCGGGGGAGAGGCGGAGCCCTGCAGTAATTTGGAAGGGACAACGAAGAGTGAGTTCAGTACAACAACAATGTCAATGTACTGAGCACATATTCAACAGTCAATACACATATGCTACATACAGAGTCAGGTCTGTGCAATATGCCCTGGACACATATGCCAGGCAGGTGACACTCCTACCAAGAACCAGTGTCACAGCCCACTTGCCGGGAAGACCTAGAACCCTGCCAAATCGCGTTCGAGTGCGCGGGACGGGGAAGAACTACTAATCCCATGAGCCTTGGAACACTCGCTGATGGGGTGACGTCAGGACGCTCGCGTACGGCGAGCTCAAAGAGGTTCCGGGGCATCGAGGGAGCGCCGCTTACTTTTTGCAGAGAGCTGCGCTGGACGTCGTGAAGACTGGTAAGGGTGCCAAGTGCACCGACCTGCGTTCGCTGTTAAGTTGTGGCTCAACTTGATTCCTGGTGGCCTTTCCTTGCGGGGACTCGGATCGTGAGTCTCCTTGTGGCAGGTCCGTAGATTCTTCCCTGGTTCCTCCCGCGGTGAATACCCGTAGTACCGCGCCAGGCTGGTATCGGGAAACCGCCGAGGAACTTCTCCTTCGGTGCTTCCTTCCCGCGTTGGTGAACTCGTGATACGAAGTTCGTGCGGGGAAGGAAGGCACTATTCGTGACTTTGTTAGCGGGGCTCTGTGTAGCGACACACGGGGTGCTGCGGGCTTTCTTCCCTCGTTGGTGAACTCGTGGTACGAAGTTCGTGCGGGGAAGGAAGGCACTATTCGTGACTTTGTTAGCGGGGCTCTGTGTAGCGACACACGGGGTGCTGCGGGCTTTCTTCCCTCGTTGGTGAACTCGTGGTACGAAGTTCGTGCGGGGAAGGAAGGCACTATTCGTGACTTTGATAGCGGGGCTCTGTGAAACGCCACACGGGGTGCTGCGTGCTTTCTTCCCTCATTGGTGAACTCGGGGTACGAAGTTCATGCGGGGAAGGAAGGCACTGTACGGAACTTGGTGTAGCGGGGCTCTGTGAATTAACCTCACGGGGTACTGCTGGACTACAAAACTTTCATGTCGTGGGGGTTCCGACTCTGCCGTTTCCGGCAAGGCAGAAGGCGCTGTCCTGGAACCTACTTGGAACTTATCTGAGGGTGCATGACTTAATGCATCAGTGTGTCCAACTAGCCAAGGCCTGTTGTTTAATGGTGGAATTCTCCACACCTGCAGATTTATTTTGAGAGTTTTCTTTCTTTTCAGGTACGGTCTCATTCTTAGAGAGAGGGTGGAGTCGGGAAGGGAGTTAGGCAGGGTGTTATTGATTACTGTCCTGTTTCTGTCTTCACAGGTCTCCCTCCCTGCTGTCCCCATCCTTCCCTTCCCCCGCTGGACCACTCCATGGAGTCTGTCATGCTAAATCAGACCATGGTGGTGTCGAGAGAGGGACCCCTTTAGAGCAACGTACGATCCTGAGGATTCCGGCCACAACAGAGTAAGCGGCCCACGGTTTATATCCTCCTGGTCGTACGTTGTCCCTCGGGCAGCCATGACATCCTTAGAAGACGTCCTGGCCGCTTTACAGATGGTCCACACCGAACTAGCCGCTTCTAGGGCAGAAACGGCGACTTTACAGGCTACGGTTGAAGGGATGCAGAGAAACCCCTTCAGCGTAGGGACCCCCTCCGCAACACGTTCAACTCCCTTGGTAGTGGAGATCCCCACCCCTGTTCCCTTGGCCACTCCAGAAAGATTTCACGGGGAAAGTAGTAAGGTCCAGGTGTTCCTCACCCAGATAATGTTACACTTTTCTTGCAAGCCAAAGGCGTTCACATCTAACCATGCTAGAGTAGCCTTCTTTATATCCTATCTGGCTGGGGATGCCGCCCAATGGGCAGTGCCGTTAGTAAAGCGAGATGATCCCTTACTCTATGATTGGGATTCATTTATACAAGACTTTGAAAAGACTTTCAATCGTAGAGCGGCAACGCTATCTGCCGACAAGGATCTTATGGAGCTTAAGCAGGGGAATCGAGATCTGATATCTTACCTCAATGATTTTCGGCGCCTTGTGACAGAAACTGAATGGCCAGAAGCGAAACAGTTAGCCGTTTTCTATAAAGGCTTAAAAGAAGATATGAAGGACATTGTGGCCCAAATCGACCCACAGCCAGGAACTTGTGAGGATTTGATAAACCTCGTTCTACGTCTAGATCATCGCCTTAGCGAGAGAAAAGGGGAAAACCGTAGAAAGGACAGGGGAACATGGCGTCCGGAACCCGTCCGGAATCCGGACAACACCCAGGTAGCCCGAGCCGAACCTATGGAAGTGGGAACAGTGCGTTCCGCTCTCACGAGCGAAGAGAGAGAATACCGGAGGAAGAAGGGCCTCTGCATTTATTGTGGAAAGAAGGGGCATTTCATAAGGGAATGCTTATTGCGGACCAAAACCCCAAGGATAGAAACGCGTCGACAACTCGCGGCCACAGCAGAAGGCCCTTCGGGAAACGAGGAAGCTTGAAGGACAGAGAAGGGGTCTCTTCAAGCCACATCCATATCCCTTCGTTGAGTGGTACCCAGCCGACGGCCAAACAACACCTTCTTCTCGAACTCTCTCTGTTAGTGGATGGAGAGCGTTGTGTTATCACGGCCATGTTGGACTCAGGAGCGACGGGGTGTTTTGTAGACCACCGACTGGCCGCTCGAATCGGGTTGTCTCTTTGTGAAAAAGAAATCCCTGAAGTAGTGTATGCGGTGGATGGGAAGCAGCTGGAGGCAGGGCCTATTCGTTTCCACACCAAGGCGGTTGAAGTGAGCCATGGGGTGGACCATGTGGAAAAACTCGAGTTTAATGTCATCCACGCTCCTCAATATGGGATAATCCTAGGACTGCCCTGGTTACGGTTACATAACCCCCAAGTGAATTGGAGGGAAGAAGAAATACACTACACCTCCGACTATTGTCAAAGGAATTGTATTCCTCCACCTCAGAGCCCGGCGCGTTTGTTGGCAGTAGGGCATCGTGTGGCCACCGCAGCTGAACAGGCAGTTACCCTGCCGAAGGAGTATCAGGAGTACGCTGCGGTGTTCAACGAAGAAGAAGCCGAGAAATTACCCCCGCACAGGCCATACGACTGCTAGATTGACAAATTCCAGGGGCGGTAGTGCCCACAGGCAGAGTATACACCCTCACGGAACCGGAAAATACATACCTGAGGGAATATTTGGACAAATATTTGGCGTTGGGATTCATTCGTAACTCCAAGTCTCCTGCGGCATCGCCACTGTTTTTATCCCCAAAGCCAACGGGGAGCTGAGAGCATGTATTGACTTTAGGGCTTTGAATGCCATAACGGTAAAAAACCGCTATCCCCTACCATTAATCCCCGTCATGCTGGAACAAGTACAGAAGGCCGTCATCTACACACGACTGGACCTGAGAGGGGCGTACCATTTGGTACGCATAAGGCAGGGGGACGAGTGGAAAACTGCCTTTAAGACGCGTTACGGCTTGTATGAATATCTAGTCATGCCATTTGGATTGTGTAACGCGCCCGCTGCCTTCCAGTTTTTCCTGAATGACGTTCTCCGTGAATACCTGGATCGTATAGTAGTGGTGTATATCGACGACCTGATCATCTATTCCTCCACGGTGGAGAGCCACGTCCATCATGTACGCACCATTCTACAAACCTTACAAAAACACCATCTCTATTGTAAGATAAGTAAATGTGTATTCGGGGTTTCCACCGTGGAGTTCCTAGGAGTGATCTTAACACCACAAGGCCAGGAGATGTCAGAAAGGAAGATCACCGCCGTAAAAAACTGGCCCATCCCGAAAAACATCAGAGACATCCAGTGCTTTCTCGGTTTTGCCAATTTTTACCGAAGGTTTATCGGCAACTTCTCAGGTTTGGCAAACCCCTTGACCAGATTACTGCGCAAAAAGGTCCCCTTTCGCTGGACGGCAGAGACGCAAAAGGGGTTTGAGGCGTTGAAAGAGGCTTTTGTGACGGCGCCGATCTTGGTGCACGCGGACCCTGCAAGGCCCTACATGTTGGAGGCAGATGCGTCGGATTATGCTGTAGGAGCAGTTCTATCCCAACGACATCCTGAAACGGGTCAGTTACACCCAGTGGCCTTTCGTTCCCGCAAGTTAAATCCAGCGGAACAGAATTATAACATAGCTGAGAAAGAGCTGCTAGCGATTAAAGACACCTTCGAGGAGTGGCGCCATTATCTCAAAGGGGCCCGTCATATAGTCACTGTATACACCGACCACCGCAATCTCCAATTCATGAAGGCAGCCCGACACCTATCTCCACGACAATTGCGATGGACATTGTTCTTCGCGGAGTATGACTTTATTGTCACTTATCGACCAGGAAAGGACAATAAAAAAGCCGACGCTTTAACCCGCCAGTCCACCTCCAATGATATCTCCGCACCGATCGCACAAACCATTATAGACCCAAGCAAAATCCTTGGTACCACGGTCACGGAAGCCTTTCTGAAGAGTGTGAACCGTTGCATCAAGACTGATAAATGGAAAAGGTGGATATCCCAACATCAGGAGTGGACGGTGCAGGATGGAGTGCCCTTACGCCAGAAACAACTATTGGTCCCAGTACCGGCGCTTCAACGACGTGTGTTTCATTGGTGTCATACGCTGCCCAGCGCCGGTCACAATGGAGTAGAGAAGACGACAGAGAGAGTACTCCGACAATTCTGGTGGCCTACTGTACGAAAGGATCTCCGGCAATGGGTCAAGGAGTGCACAGTATGCGAACAAATGAAGTCATCACATGCACGACCCGCTGGGTTGTTGCAAATCATGCCAACTCCTTAACACCCCTGGCAAAATATCTCGTTGGATTTTGTGGTGGGAATGCCTCTAGACCAAGGGCATACCGTGATATTGGTTGTGGTGGACTCTCTAACAAAAATGGCTCATTTTGTTGCATGCAAGAAGGTACCTACAGCAGGCCAATTAGCCCAGTTGTTATTGCTGCACGTAGTCAGGTTGCACGGGTTACCCCAAAGGGTGGTTTCAGACAGAGGGTCCCAATTCACCGCCAAATTTTGGTAGGAGTGGTGTACTTCCCTGAGGATCTCCCCCGATCTGTCCACCAGTTTTCATCCGCAAACGGATGGGCAGACGGAGAGGGTGAATCAGAGTTTAAAACAATATCTGAGATGTTACGTGGATAGCACTACAGAGAACTGGGTTGACACATTGTGGTTGGCGGAAATAGCATATAACAGTGCAATACATAGCTCCACCAAACATTCACCTTTCTACTGTTCTTATGGGTTTCATCCCAGGTTCATTCCTTTTTTGCACCCCAAGGGAACGGAACACCTACCAGAGGTCAAGGGGAGGGTTAGGCAGATCCAACAGCTCCTGTCCCAGGCGCACAGATCGTTAAAGAAAACCAAAGAGAAGTATAAGAACTACGCGGATAAAACCAGAAGACAGGGACAGGTATATAAGATCGGAGACTATGTATGGCTATCAACCAGAAACATCAGGTTTTAAAAATATAGCATGTTTAATCCCAAATACATCGGCCCGTACAGAGTAGTAAAACTCATCAACCCTGTCGCGGTTAGACTAAACCTCCCATCCTCTCTCCGAATCCATCCTACCTTTCATGTCTCTTTGTTAAAACCTGCAAGGAAAGGGAAGGCTGCTCCCCAGGCACGAGTTCAGGAAGAGGCAGAATATGAGATCAGGGGGATCCTGGATTCAAAAATCCACCGCACAAAACTGTGGTATCTGATTGCCTGGAAGGGATATGGGGAGGAGGAGAACTCATGGGAACCTGCAGAAGGGGTACACGCGCCTAGATTCGTCAGACTATTTCACCAGCGCTTCCCTAAAAAGCCATATCCTTGTCAGGGTTCTTCGGGGAGGGGATGTCCTGTCACAGCCCACTTGCCGGGAAGACCTAGAACCCTGCCAAATCGCGTTCGAGTGCGCGGGACGGGGAAGAACTACTAATCCCATGAGCCTTGGAACACCCGCTGACGGGGTGACGTCAGGACGCTCGCGTACGGCGAGCTCAAAGAGGTTCCGGGGCATCGAGGGAGCGCCGCTTACTCTTTGCAGAGAGCTGCGCTGGACGTCGTGAAGACTGGTAAGGGTGCCAAGTGCACCGACCTGCGTTCGCTGTTAAGTTGTGGCTCAACTTGATTCCTGGTGGCCTTTCCTTGCGGGGACTCGGATCGTGAGTCTCCTTGTGGCAGGTCCGTAGATTCTTCCCTGGTTCCTCCCGCGGTGAATACCCGTAGTACCGCGCCAGGCTGGTATCGGGAAACCGCCGAGGAACTTCTCCTTGGGTGCTTCCTTCCCGCGTTGGTGAACTCGTGATACGAAGTTCGTGCGGGGAAGGAAGGCACTATTCGTGACTTTGTTAGCGGGGCTCTGTGTAGCGACACACGGGGTGCTGCGGGCTTTCTTCCCTCGTTGGTGAACTCGTGGTACGAAGTTCGTGCGGGGAAGGAAGGCACTATTCGTGACTTTGTTAGCGGGGCTCTGTGTAGCGACACACGGGGTGCTGCGGGCTTTCTTCCCTCGTTGGTGAACTCGTGGTACGAAGTTCGTGCGGGGAAGGAAGGCACTATTCGTGACTTTGATAGCGGGGCTCTGTGAAACGCCACACGGGGTGCTGCGTGCTTTCTTCCCTCATTGGTGAACTCGGGGTACGAAGTTCATGCGGGGAAGGAAGGCACTGTACGGAACTTGGTGTAGCGGGGCTCTGTGAATTAACCTCACGGGGTACTGCTGGACTACAAAACTTTCATGTCGTGGGGGTTCCGACTCTGCCGTTTCCGGCAAGGCAGAAGGCGCTGTCCTGGAACCTACTTGGAACTTATCTGAGGGTGCATGACTTAATGCATCAGTGTGTCCAACTAGCCAAGGCCTGTTGTTTAATGGTGGAATTCTCCACACCTGCGGATTTATTTTGAGAGTTTTCTTTCTTTTCAGGTACGTTCTCATTCTTAGAGAGAGGGTGGAGTCGGGAAGGGAGTTAGGCAGGGTGTTATTGATTACTGTCCTGTTTCTGTCTTCACAGGTCTCCCTCCCTGCTGTCCCCATCCTTCCCTACCCCCGCTGGACCACTCCATGGAGTCTGTCATGCTAAATCAGACCATGGTGGTGTCGAGAGAGGGACCCCTTTAGAGCAACGTACGATCCTGAGGATTCCGGCCACAACAACCAGCTACAAACGTGGATTGTGAACCTCCACATCCCATGCCATTAAACTAGCTGTGGGCCGGTGTAAGTGAACAGGCAGACGCATTACAGGAGTGACAGACATCCACATATGTGCAGAAGAAGGATGTTTATCATACAGACAGGTTGCGGTACACTAGAGGCACAGGTCACATGTCCTTGAAAAAAGGAAAGACCACACACCTTGCCAAGAAGGAGTACATGTCAAGACTGATCACACTTACATTGAGACTACGCAGATATGTCCTAGTCTTGCAAGTCCATTTTCGATGCATACATACACACCTTACGTCGGATTACACATGTGGGATGGTATGCGTAACAGTGTGCCATGCCCATCTACACACAGACACATGTTGGTTGCAGCAACTGCAGATGCATGTGAGGGAACACCAACAGCAAGCTTATGGAAACACATGACACACACATGACATAGTCACATTGTGCAACAATAGTCACATGTCAGGTGTAATAATCGGTGTACCTGGTATCAGGGGACAGTTGCGGGTGTTGGTGACTGTGCCATGCCAGTGGCGCATCGCTCAACAAGTCTGTACTACATTCACACATGTCAAAGGAGTGAAGGGGATGAGTGGCACTTGGTGCACCATCAAACATGACATGTGTACACAGCTCATCACACATCTATTGGCTTCACACCTCAGGAGTTAAGTGCCACATCACAGCCTGACACACCTGTGCCCGACACATGTAGTACTGCACAGACAATGCCTTGATGTCCAGCCTTGGCCAAGTATGACAGCTCTATTCCTGTCTGTGTGCCGCCTGTCACCACTGTCAGGTGTGAAAGGCACCGTACATACGCTCTGAGGGTGTGTGTATGGTCCCTATCACTATGGGAGTGCTGGTGTATGCGTATGCCATAGTAATATGGACCGTACACGCGTGTGTACGGTCCCTATCACTATGGGAGTGCTCGCGTATGCGTACGCCATAGTGATATGGACCGTACACGCGTGTGTACGGTCCCTATCACTATGGCGTACACATACGCGAGCACTCCCATAGTGATAGGGACCGTACATACACGTGTGCGGTCCGTATTACTATGGCGTACGCATACGCCAGCACTCCCATAGTGATACGGACCATACACGCGTGTGTACGGTCCCTATCACTATGGGAGTGCTGGCGTATGCGTACGCCATAGTAATACGGACCGTACACGCGTGTGTACGGTCCCTATCACTATGGGAGTGCTCGCGTATGCGTACGCCATAGTGATACGGACCGTACACGCGTGTGTATGGTCCCTATCACTATGGGAGTGCTCGTGTATGCGTACGCCATAGTGATACGGACCGTACACGCGTGTGTATGGTCTGTATCACTATGGCGTACGCATACGTGAGCACTCCCATAGTGATAGGGACCGTACACACGCTTGTACGGTCCATTTCAATGCATTTGGGGTGCCCTAGGGCCGTGGAACGCACCGTACCTGTGTTTAAATATTGAAATACCATAGGGGACAAATGAGGGACAAGGATAAGGGCCTAAATGCATGCTGGTTGTCATGGAGACCGAGTTTCAAGTTTGAATTTTTGCATCATGTGGCCATCAAAAGTCGGTTGGAGACAATATACTTTGTTGCAAAGTGGTTGTTGGCTTGACATCATGCTCAATTTTTAAACCATGCAAAGCCACTCACTGGGGTAGGTTTAAAGGGATTGGAGGACATGTAGGATGCAAATGTGACTGACCAATCACTCTGTACTCCTGTAAATGAAACAGGGCAGCAAGGCAGATATAAGGCAGCCAGGTCCCATGAGAGAGCACTTGCCTGCATATCCTTTCATTCCACAACACTGCTGCTGCTCGTGATTCCTCTGGCGCCATGTCCAGATCTGTGGAGAGGGCCCAGCCTTTCACCCAAGAGGAGAATGAGGCGTTGCTGGACGTCATCCTCCCACAGTACACCATGCTGTATGGTCGACCAGGGGAGCAGGTGAGCGCTGAGTCCACTAGCTTAGACTGTGCCCCTTTTTTGTGACTGTGACTTCTGGCATTGTGTCCATGTGTGACAGACATGCAATGTTCTTTATAGTGGGTCCCAGGGGAAGGAAGGCCTCATGTCTCCCATGCAGAGCATGCTGTAGTTCCTGTGTGCACTCCTCACTTTCATAGTCCTTACTGTGACGATCACTGCATGGTGCATGCCACATTCAGCCTGCCTCATCCTCCTGGGAATGTTATTTCTACAGTCCTGATGTGATTCTGTGGTCCCCCCAGTGTGACAGGTGACAGTACCCATTGATGTGTGTTTGTGTACCTGTGCTGAGAGTGTCCAAATGATGTGCCCGTCCCCTGGACATTGGTGTGTGTGTGTAAGTCCCCTGTCATGTGGGTGAGTGCATATGTGGAGTGTTGCACCCCAGCTGCATGAGGGATGGATATACCCTGCCCATCTGATGTGAGCAGGGAGCAGTGCTGTGTGACTGCCATGCTGAGCCAGCCCCACATCTGTGACACCCCCCAGTTTAGTGGGACATGTGCATAGTGAGGTTTGTACCCGCAGTTGCCAATGGCAGGTGATTATCCTGTGCCTGTGTGTGTCTGTGTACTCTGCTGAGGTTGCGTCAGTGGCCTGGGGCATGTGACTGCTTTGAGGTGCTGTATATAATCCTGGTGTAGCTTGTGATGCACAGTGTGAGCCTGGATCATTGATTGTGTTGCACCCCTCATGCCACCTGTGTACTTTCAATGCCACCTAGTGCATTAGCCCTTCCCCAGGGGATAATGTCCCTATGACAAAGGTGCAATGAGTTGGCTGCATACCATGCCCTGTGCAAACAAGAAAAATTTGTAATATGTGTGTCTCTGTGTCATTGCTCAGGTGGATTAAAGTATTTTCACTTTTGCATCCTCACAGGTAGGCGTCTATGCCAAGGGGGAGATATGGAGGCAAGCCGTCAGTGCCGTGAGGAAGACGGATGGACGGAAGCGGCGCCTAGCCCAGGTGAGGAAACGCTGGCAGGATATCCGGTGCTGGACGAGGAGGATCGCATGGGTCCTGCTGGGGGACTCACCTGAGAGCCACAAGAACCGTGGGTGCCGGCGTCTGACCCACATCCATAAGCGTGTGCTGGCGGTGGTCTTCCCTGACTTGGATAGGTGCTTACGGGAGAAGCAGCAGCAGGAAGGGGGTAGGTACATGTGTGTTTGTTGTGTGTCACCAGCTTTTGGAAGTACGCAGTTGCATGGATACACTGCCAGGGTTTAAATGTGCAGTGCATATCCTGTTCCCCAAAGTAAACCGGTGCTGTTCTTCCTCCCTTCCCCTCCTTGCCATGTGTTCCCTGGTCTGTGTGTAGTCACTCTTGCACAAGGTTATCTAGGCTGCCAGTTTATCCAAGTGCCCAATGCTTGTCGCATCATGTGTGGGGCTGGTGTGTAACAGGTTTTGGGACCTTGCCTGTGCCCTGTCCAGTTCAGTCATTGTGGGGTCCATGTCAGTTGGCACTGATGCTGAGTCCCGACATAGGAGTGTGTCTTAAAAGTGTACTGCCTAACAGCATGCATGTCCAATGTTGTGCCCTCTGACATGATGTGCATGAGTGGGAGGGATGCATAGTGCAGGGACGTTTGCTTCAGTTGCAGTCATATTCATCCAGGACCATGGAGGAGTGTGGCCACTACCGTGCCCTGGGGCACCTTTTCCTAGGTATCATGTGTGTCATCCAACAATGTGGACATTCTCTGTGTCTTCAGCATAGGTTGGGCTCCGTGGCATTGTACCATGGACTAATTTGTATTTACGTAAACTGCTACATGTGTCCACTGTGCAGGGTGATCCAATTTTGCTTGTGCATACTCACAGCGGCCAGTGCCTGTGTGTGTTGGTACAACTATCTGATGATGGTTGTTTGTCAATTATATATGTGGACAGGCGCACCAGGGGTATTTTGTGTACAATCAGGATTTATTGCAGGCCATGTGTTTTTATCCCAGACTAACAGGTGTAAGTCCTTCCTCTGTCTCAATCACATTGTCTCAGGTAGGGGGTGGTTTGTGCGGGCAAGGCCTACATGTCAAAACCTGATGTCTCCTTGCTAGGTCTGGCCAGTGTGTGATGTTTGTCTGGACATACACTCAAGGTGCAGTGACCCAGTCATGTTGGGCATGGTTTAATGTATTACCTTTGCAGCATGTGCCAAAAGTTAAAAGACATGGTTCCTGCTCATCCGTTTTTTGGCAACGATGTGTGGTGCAGATGCTGTGCTCGATTGTCCCCAGAGCCTGGCTCCTCTGTCCAATTTGATATCAAGTTATTTGCTGTTGTGTCATGCTCTCCATTGTTTCTCAGTGGCATGGTGGGTCAACCAACTGTGTGTTGCAGGGCCTACATATGTGCCTTGTATTGTAGATGTTACTCATGTTGCTTTTCAGGCTATGCACTGTGTCCTATGTAGATTTGACTCATGTGACATATGTATACAGGTGTCTGAGTATTTCCTGTCTCTTCACCTTGCCCACAGCATCGTCGGGGGACTCCGAGGGAGACACTGGCACGGACCGTGAGGAGGGAGCGAGCACCAGTGCCAGCAGTGCTGTCTTGTCTGGCACATCGAGTGGCACGGAGGCCGAGGGGAGTGAGGCGGAGGACCTGTCCAGTCCCACGACCGACTATGAAGCTGACGGGTCCGAGGCTGAGCTCTCAGAGGGGGCGGAGGCTGCTCCCACAGCTGAAAGCAGCACTCAAACTCTACCCGCTCCCTCCATTCCCATCACCGGCCTCCCACTTGCTCGTTTCCCTTCCCGCCGTGCTAGGTCACCACGTGTCTCCTTCTTGCCAGGCACCGCACCCCCTGCCCCTGTCTCCACTGCTGCCGTGAATGCCGAGTCTGTGGACATCCTGCGACAGTTGCAAGTTGGTCAGACAGTGATGCTTAATGTCCTCCATGGCCACACCCGAGTGCTCACCCAGATGGAGGCATGCATGGAGGGCATTTCAGCTGCGCAGTCTGACCAACGCAACTTGCTGAGGTCCATAGACTCGACACTGACTGCAGCAGTGGATCTCCTGCAGTGCTGCGTCCCCCCCTACCCCTGCACCATCCACACTCCCCACTCCCATGCCTGTCCCAAGCACACCCAGAAGTACCCATGCACGCACCCCACCAGACACAGGCACCACACCACCAGGGAAGGCCAAGCGCACACCTCCTGTCACGCACACACAGGGTGAAGTAGGCACACCCACTGGGTCAGGGGGCAAACGGAAGACACGCAGCCAGAGTGGGAGTCCACATTCCTCACAACCCACTCCCTGCAAATCCACTCCCCTCAGCTCTCCTGGCCAAGATTCAAACAAGGATTCCTTCATGGCCGGTCTGTCCCTGAGCCCCAGTGTGACACCACCCTGCAAGCGGTCAAAAGAGTCCCCGGTCAGGGTAGTTGAGTCCCCCCCCCTGTCCACACCCTCCCCCAGTAGCGCTGCGACCCATCCCTTCGACCCCCCCCTCCTTGGGGCCTGTGGTTCCTTCGGGTGCAGGGGAGACGCTGGGGGACCTTGCAACCGTGTGCAGCGCCATTCTCACCACCACCTTTGGCGCTGCCCCACCCCCTGTGGTGGAGTCCTCCGTCCCTGCACCCACAACGCCTACCATTGCCCCTCCTGTCCCTGCGGTGCCTGGTCCTTCCCCCCCCACATGATGCCCCCCCTCTGTGGAAGACAAGGAAGTCTGAACTGTGCAGGCAAGCTAGGGGACACGCGTTCCAATGTGTCCCCCACCAGGATTTGAACTATGGACTGCCCTATGGGCCTTGTACATATTGAACTTTTAAAAGAAAACAATTTTTATCATGCTGAATAAAGCAATGTTTTTTTTTCCTTTGAACACTACTGCTTTTCTGCTATTGCTGTTGGTGGTCCTGCTCCATGATTTGGGGTGGTGATAATGTGTTAGGTGTCTGGGAAATGTAGTAGTGTGCTGGTCATGGGGTGGACCCTGGTATCTGTGTGCCATCACAAGGTATTTTCTGAATATCTTTGTTAATGTAAGCTGTTACTGCATGGTGACATTGTCCCAAGGTGTGTTCCTTCCTCTGTGGACCGTGACATCTTCCCTGCAGGGTGTTTTCAATATGTTGTGCTGAGCTGTGTCTACATTTGCTGGGTGTGTGACGGATCCCTTCAACTTTGGCCATGCCTGCTCAGCAATGTCTCCGCCTGTATCGTCTGTGCCATCCTTGGTAGTCACTGTACTTGTGTGTTAGACGGCGACCTCAGAGGAGCCCGGAAGGGGGTCTTGACTACCCTGAGACCCACCCTCGAAGTATCGTAGCCGGGCACTGGCGGGAGACTCCCCAGGGGGAGGAATCTCAGATCTAGGATCGTACTTCTGGCACCACACGACACAGAGTCACCACACCGTGTGTTCTTAGAAATCAATCTTTATCAATTAGGTTAGCACTGCAAATATGTACAAGGAGAGCGCGGGCTCAATAAGTCTCGGAAGGGATAGGGGGTATCGGGACAGTCTCTGGCAAAGGTTCAAGGCAGGGACGTACCCGGCGCACAGCTCACAATCCTCGAGCTGGGGGATACGCTTGTTGTAGTTGGGGTCCGGCGGGACCGTGGGAGTCTGTGGGAGCCGCGAGTCACTCAGCGGGCTCAGGTACAAGTTCGGAGGTCTTACGATCTTCAGGGAGCCGCGAGTCACTCAGCGGGCTTAGGTACAAGTTCGGAGGTCTTACGATCTTCAGGGGGCCGCGAGTCACTCAGCAGGCTCAGGTACAAGTTCGGAGGTCTTACGATCTTCAGGGAGCCGCGAGTCACTCAGCAGGCTCAGGTACAAGTTCGGAGGTCTTACGATCTTCAGGGAGCCGCGAGTCACTCAGCAGGCTCAGGTACAAGTTCGGAGGTCTTACGATCTTCAGGGAGCCGCGAGTCACTCAGCAGGCTCAGGAGGGTCCAAGTTCCAGGAGCCGCGACCACGTCGGCAGGCTCTCGTTGTTCCAGCGTCGAATCTGCCGGACAGACCCAGAGCACCCCTTGTTATAGGTCGACCCCTCTTTGATGTCCGGAGTCTGTGCAGGCAGGGGTCTTGTCACCTGGGGGTCGCTTGTCGGAGTTTCCTGCCATTGTCTTTTGATCTCTTCAGGGCCGGGTCGGGAGGAGTCCCAGACACCCAGCAGGCATGGAGCCAGCCCTCAGGGAGGCCGGAGGGCCGATCGAAACCCATCGTCCCAGGGGAGTTCAGAGGTGCGATAGAAACTGCTCCTCCCTCTCTCATCCCCTGGCGAGTGTGATGTCCTCCAGCCGGAGTGGCGCCTCTAGGCCCGGGTCGCGCTGGGGCCGGGCGGCCATCCTGGTGCATGAAGTGGGCACGCGGGCCCGGGGTGGCCGAAAGGAGAGAGGCCATGGACGAGGATGTCCGGGTCGGGTGCGTGTGTTCTGGTGGGAAGGATCGGCTGGGCCGTGTGCTTGGGGCTGCAGGTACCAGGTTTAGGTGGTGCGGGGGCACATGGGGCCATGCTACGAGGCCGGGTCCAACACGCGTCCCCCCCATCTGAAAGCCGGAGAGAACTGCCCATCATCTTGGGGGGTTCTCTTCGCTGAGGCGGAAGAACCGGGAGAGGCCGTCAGCGTTGGCGTGGTCCGTACCAGGGCGATGTTCTACGGTGAAATCCATCCCCTGGAGGGAGATTGACCACCGCAGTAGCTTGGGGTTCTCTCCTCGCATCTGCATGAGCCATCGCATGGGCCGATGGTCGGTTTGGACTCTGAAATGGGTGCCGAACAGGTATGGTCGTAGCTTCTTGAGTGCCCAGACCACGGCAAAGGCTTCGCGCTCAATGGTGCTCCACCTCTGTTCTCTGGGCAACAGCCGCCGGCTGAGGAAGGCGATGGGCTGGTCGAGGCCTTGGTCATTCACTTGGGACAGGACGGCCCCAATGCCATGCTCGGAGGCATCGGTCTGGACTACGAACTCCTTGGAGTAGTCGGGAGCCTGGAGGACGGGGGCGGTAAACATGGCTTTCTTTAGGGCATCGAAAGCCTCCTGGCAGGCAGCCGTCCACTGCACCTTCTTTGGCTGTTTTTTGGACGTGAGTTCTGTGAGGGGGCCGACAAGGCTGCCATACCCCCGAATAAATCTTCGGTAGTAGCCAGTGAGGCCCAGAAAGGCTCGGACCTCCGTTTGGGTGATGGGTGGTTCCCAGGCTAAGATGGCATCGATCTTTGGCTGTAGAGGGGCGACCTGGCCGCTCCCGACCTGGTGCCCCAGGTAGACTACTGATCCTTGCCCGATCTGGCACTTGCTGGCTTTCACTGTGAGGCCTGCCTGGCGCAGGGCGGTTAGCACCCTCCGGAGGTGCTGGAGGTGCTCACTCCATTCTGAACTGAAAACGGCGATGTCGTCTAGATAGGCCGCGCTGAACTGTTCTAGCCCGGCCAGGACTCTATTCACCAGTCGCTGGAAGGTGGCCGGGGCATTTTTCATTCCGAAGGGCATTACGCGGAAGCGGTAGTGCCCATCTGGGGTGGAGAAGGCGGACCGCTCCTTGGCTCCCTCGGTGAGCGCAATCTGCCAGTATCCGCAGGTGAGGTCGAATGTGCTGAGGAACCGGGCTGCCCCTAGTCGGTCAATGAGCTCGTCGGCTCGTGGAATGGGGTGGGCATCAGCTCGGGTGACGTCATTGAGCCCCCGGTAGTCCACGCAGAATCGGAGCTCGGGGGCGACACCGGGGGCCGCTGCCTTCGGGACCAGGACCACGGGGCTGGCCCAGGGACTGTCAGATGGCTCGATCACCCCCAGGGTCAACATCTTCGAGACTTCAGCTTGAATGCAGGACCGGACCCGATCAGGGACTCGGTATGCTCGGTGTCTCACCGGCGGGCTGTCCCCCGTGTCCACGTCATGAACACACCAGTCGGTGACCCGGGGGATCAGGGAGAAGAGGTCGGAAAATTGTCTTAGGAGCTGGCGGCAGTCCGCTTGTTGCTGGGCAGATAGGGCTGGGGAGAGGTTCACTCCTTCCACGGAGCCATCCTGCTCCTTGACACACAGGAGGTCCGGGAGGGGATCAGACTCATCTTCGGCCCCGTCATCGGTGGCCAGCAGGAGGCTCAGTTCTGTCCGCACGAAGTGAGGCTTGAGGCGGTTCACTTGAAGGACCCGAAGGGGATCCCGAGGCGACTGGACGTCCACCAAGTATGTGACTTGACTCTTCCGCTCAACCACTTTGTAGGGCCCAGTCCACCTGTCCTGGAGGGCGCCAGGCTTCACGGGGGCCATGATCCACACCTGCTGGCCCGGCTGGAACTCGACCAGAGTGGCATTCTGGTCGTACCAGCGCTTCATCTCTTCTTGGCTGGCCTCCAGGTTGGCCTCGGCCAGTTCTCGGAACTTCCTGGTCTGGTTTCGGAGGGCCAGGACGTATTGGAACACATCTCGGGGGGTGGTCTGGGGTGCTGCCTCCCACCCTTCCTTAACCAAACTGAGGGGACCTCGGACGGGGTGTCCATAGAGTAATTCAAATGGGCTGAACCCTAAGGACTTCTGGGGGACTTCCCGGTAAGCGAACAAGAGGCAGGGGAGCAGGACGTCACACTTACGCCGGAGGGGCTCTTCTAGGCCAGCGATCATCCCTTTCAAAGTCCTGTTAAACCTTTCTACTAGGCCGTTCCCTTGGGGATGGTACGGGGTGGTGAACTTATAGGACACCCCACATTGTTGCCACAGGGACGTCATGTATTTCGAGATAAAATTAGTGCCGCGATCGCTCACGACCTCGCGGGGAAAACCCACCCGGGAAAAGATCCCCATCGGGGCCCGGCCCACCACGGGGGCCGTGATGGTGCGTAGGGGAATAGCCTCAGGATAGCGGGTGGCGTGATCCACTAGGACCAGGATGAAACGGTGCCCTTGGGAGGTGAGGGGGTCCAGTGGCCCCACGATGTCGATTCCGACTCGTTCGAAGGGGGTACTGACGACCGGGAAGGGTTGGAGGGGAGCCTTGCGCTTCCCTCCACTCTTCCCACTAGCCTGGCACGTGGGGCAGGACTTGCAGTGGGCCTCTACCGCTGCTCTCATTCTAGGCCAGTAAAAGTGGGTCACGAGACGGCTGTAGGTCTTGTCCTGACCCAGGTGGCCGGCGAGGGGGACGTCGTGGGCTAAGCCCAGGAGGAAGTCTCGGAAGCGGAGGGGTACCACCAGTACCCGTCCGGATCCCAGCTCCACCGACTTCTGCTCACTGTACAAAATGTTATTCTCCCAATAGATTCGGTGCGTTCCGGTTTGGTCACCTGCGGCTTGGCCCTCGTCCTGGCGCCGCAGCCCGACCAAGGAAGGACAAGTGGCTTGCTCCCGGCAAAATTCTTCCCGGGTGGGCCCGCCCTCGTGGCGCCATTGGGCCAATTCGGGTAGGTCTCCCAACTCGGGGACCGGGGCGGGGTCGGACGGTGCGGGTTCGTCGCTGGCGACGGACCCTTCTGATGGGGGGACGGGAGGACCCTCGGCGGGGACTGTTCTGATCTCTTCGATCGGGGTGTTTTCGACTTCTCCCGGGGGGGTGAGTCGGGCTGACATAGATCGGGTGGTGGCGCACACCCACTCGGGGAGTCCCATCATTCCTAGGTGGGCCTTGCGCTCGACGTGCTTCCAGGGAGAACTCTCCAGGTCGTTCCCTAAGAGGCAGTCGACCGGCTGGGAGGTTCTTACGGCAACCCTGAGTTTACCTATCACCCCTCCCCACTCAAACGGCACCAGGGCTACCTGACACATACTTTCTCTATTGTCTGCGGAAATTACTGGGCAAAAGACATTGGGGAGGATCTGCTCCTCGGGGACTAAGTGCCTGAGGACACCGGTGATACTGGCCCCGGTGTCCCGCAGGGCCTCTATTTGGTGGCCATTGATCTTGACGAGCTGCCCGTATTTCTTCGTGTTGGAGGGCAGGAGGCTACCAGGGACCATCTCCCTATCTCCCAGGGATACTAGGGCCATAGCTGTGGGTTCCCACTCCCCGGTTTCCTCAACCTCCTCCCCCAGGGCTACGTTGGCTATCTGTCTCGCAGGGGTTGTAGGGGAGACTTGGGTGGTCATGGGGCACTCCGGGTCATTGGCGTAGTGCCCGGGTTTCTGGCAACGGAAACAAGTGACGGTTACCCGGTGTCCCCGTCTCCCGGGGGGCCCGGTTACTGGTGGGGGGGCGCTGGGAAAGGTGGAGGTTGTGTTTTCGGGGGGCTAGGCTGGGACTCTCTCTGCCCTCCCTGGTTCCCTCCCCCTCTCTGGCGGGGTGGTCCCTGACTGGCTCGGGGGTATTCTCCTACCATGCCCCGGGAGACCCGGGTGTTGGTCCAGCGGTCGGCTTCCACAGCCAGCTTCCTGGGATCTGTGAGCTTGCTGTCGAGCAGATGCTGACGTAGTTCTACAAAGCAGTTCGCAGCCAGGTGTTCCCACAACATGAGGTCGGTGAGTTCGGCAAGGGTGGTGACTTTGCTTCCCTTGATCCACCCATCGAAGGCCCGACTGAAAAAGTTTACATACTCCACCCAGGTGGTGCCCGGGATTTTCCTGCAGTCCCGGAATCGCTGACGGTACATCTCTGGGGTGAGGCCGTATCTTGTGAGTAGAGCCTCTTTCATGTGGCTGTAGGAGGTCTGCAGGGAGAGGGGTAGGTCGAGCAGGGTGTCTCTTCCTTCGCTCAGAAACTGCCCCCACAACCCAGCCCCCCAGTCCTTCTGCGGGACCCGATGGGAGGTCATGGCGACCTCATAGGCCCTGAACCATTGTTGAATGTCATCGTTTTTATAATATTCTTTGACCACGTCCTTGGGGATGTGGACCTTCTGTTCCGCTGGGGAGGCCGTCTCTCGGTTTCCCGGGGGCCTCCCTTCCTCGTTTCTGGCCTTGAGCTCGATTCCTTCAAGCTGCGTTCGTGCTCTAGTTGGAGCTTCCTTCCTTCGTGCTCCCGTTGGAGCTTCTTTTCTTCTAGTTCGCCTTGTACGCGCATTTGCTCTACTGCTAGCTTTTTTTCTGCTAACTTCAATTCGCCTTCGATTTTGAGTTTGGCTAACTCGAGTTCGTGATTGCGACTTCTCTCTCTGTCCGCGAGTTCTTCCGGGGATAGGCCCCCGTCTGGTACGATGCCTCGCACCTGATTGCTGCTGCTTTCGCTTTGGGGGTGTTCGGCTTCGTCGGGGCGCTCCCCCGTGCCTTCTGGGCGGGAGGCCCCGGCATCCACCCAAGCTTTCAGTGCTTTCTGCAAATCTTCTTTGGTGTTGAGACCGGTGGTAGCGATTTCAAGTTCTTTGCAGAATTGCTTTAGCTCTTTGTGTGTGTATTCTTCCAGTTGTTCCACCTGGAACACCCTGTTGGCGTTGGTTTCTGCGGGGCTCATGGCGCTTCCTTCTGCCATCTTTGTCGGTAATGCGTCCGTCGTTCACGGTACGATCTCTAGGTGATGGGCCCGAATCCCGTCGCTTGCCACCAATGTTAGACGGCGACCTCAGAGGAGCCCGGAAGGGGGTCTTGACTACCCTGAGACCCACCCTCGAAGTATCGTAGCCGGGCACTGGCGGGAGACTCCCCAGGGGGAGGAATCTCAGATCTAGGATTGTACTTCTGGCACCACACGACACAGAGTCACCACACCGTGTGTTCTTAGAAATCAATCTTTATCAATTAGGTTAGCACTGCAAATATGTACAAGGAGAGTGCGGGCTCAATAAGTCTCGGAAGGGATAGGGGGTAGCGGGACAGTCTCTGGCAAAGGTTCAAGGCAGGGACGTACCCGGGGCACAGCTCACAATCCTCGAGCTGGGGGATACGCTTGTTGTAGTTGGGGTCCGGCGGGACCGTGGGAGTCTGTGGGAGCCGCGAGTCACTCAGCGGGCTCAGGTACAAGTTCGGAGGTCTTACGACCTTCAGGGAGCCGCGAGTCACTCAGCGGGCTTAGGTACAAGTTCGGAGGTCTTACGATCTTCAGGGGGCCGCGAGTCACTCAGCAGGCTCAGGTACAAGTTCGGAGGTCTTACTATCTTCAGGGAGCCGCGAGTCACTCAGCAGGCTCAGGTACAAGTTCGGAGGTCTTACGATCTTCAGGGAGCCGCGAGTCACTCAGCAGGCTCAGGTACAAGTTTGGAGGTCTTACGATCTTCAGAGAGCCGCGAGTCACTCAGCAGGCTCAGGAGGGTCCAAGTTCCAGGAGCCGCGACCACGTCGGCAGGCTCTCGTTGTTCCAGCGTCTAATCTGCCGGACAGACCCAGAGCACCCCTTGTTATAGGTCGACCCCTCTTTGATGTCCGGAGTCTGTGCAGGCAGGGGTCTTGTCACCTGGGGGTCGCTTGTCGGAGTTTCCTGCCATTGTCTTTTGATCTCTTCAGGGCCGGGTCGGGAGGAGTCCCAGACACCCAGCAGGCCTGGAGCCAGCCCTCAGGGAGGCCGGAGGGCCGATCAAAACCCATCGTCCCAGGGGAGTTCAGAGGTGCGATAGAAACTGCTCCTCCCTCTCTCATCCCCTGGCGAGTGTGATGTCCTCCAGCCGGAGTGGCGCCTCTAGGCCCGGGTCGCGCTGGGGCTGGGCGGCCATCTTGGTGCATGAAGTGGGCACGCGGGCCCGGGGTGGCCGAAAGGAGAGAGGCCATGGACGAGGATGTCCGGGTCGGGTGCGTGTGTTCTGGTGGGAAGGATCGGCTGGGCCGTGTGCTTGGGGCTGCAGGTACCAGGTTTAGGTGGTGCGGGGGCACATAGGGCCATGCTACGAGGCCGGGTCCAACATTGTGTATGTAGTATATTGACATGACTTCATGTGGACATGTTCCCTTTTATGCACTATGCATGTGTGTACTCCCAGCCTCGCACACATGTGTTACGTGTTCTGCAGACTCTTTGTGCACCTGACTGAAAATTGTGGGCATTGTATCTGTGGGTACTCCACCCTTTTCTTTCCATGGGCACTGCTTGGAGGACTCTGCAGCCACCCCTCCTATGTCTGGGCACTGCTGGGAGGACTCTGCACATACCCCTCCTGTGTCTGGGCACTGCTGGGAGGACTCTGCACACACCCCTCCTATGTGTGGGCACTGCTGGGAGGACTCTGCACATACCCCTCCTATGTGTGGGCACTGCTGGGTGGACTTTGCACCCGCCCCTCCTATGTCTGGGCACTGCTGGGAGTGATAGGCACCCACCCCTCCTATGTCTGGGCACTGCTGGGAGGACTCTGCACATACCCCTCATGTGTCTGGGCACTGCTGGGAGGACTCTGCACA
The DNA here is from genome assembly GCF_964204655.1 of Triturus cristatus. Taxonomy (NCBI): domain Eukaryota; kingdom Metazoa; phylum Chordata; class Amphibia; order Caudata; family Salamandridae; genus Triturus; species Triturus cristatus. The sequence continues at coordinate 1,695,831,710 of NC_140591.1, forward strand.
CACCCGTCCTATGTCTGGGCACTGCTGGGAGGGCTCTGCACCCACCCCTCCTATGTCTGGGCACTGCTGGGAGTGATAGGCACCCACCCCTCCTGTGTCTGGGCACTGCTGGGAGTGATAGGCACCCACCCCTCCTATGTCTGGGCACTGCTGGGAGTGATAGGCACCCACCCCTCCTGTGTCTGGGCACTGCTGGGAGGACTCTGCACCCACCCCTCCTATGTCTGGGCACTGCTGGGAGTGATAGGCACCCACCCCTCCTGTGTCTGGGCACTGCTGGGAGTGATAGGCACCCACCCCTCCTATGTCTGGGCACTGCTGGGAGTGATAGGCACCCACCCCTCCTGTGTCTGGGCACTGCTAGGAGGACTCTGCACCCACCCCTCCTATGTCTGGGCACTGCTGGGAGTGATAGGCACCCTCCCCTCCTGTGTCTGGGCACTGCTGGGAGGACTCTGCACCCACCCCTCCTATGTCTGGGCACTGCTGGGAGTGATAGGCACCCACCCCTCCTGTGTCTGGGCACTGCTGGGAGGACTCTGCACCCACCCCTCCTATGTCTGGGCACTGCTGGGAGGACTCTGCACCCACCCCTCCTATGTCTGGGCACTGCTGGGAGTGATAGGCACCCACCCCTCCTGTGTCTGGGCACTGCTGGGAGTGATAGGCACCCATCCCTCCTGTGTCTGGGCACTGCTGGGAGTGATAGGCACCCACCCCTCCTATCTCTGGGCACTGCTGGGAGAACTATGCACACACCCCTCCTATGTCTGGGCACTGCTGGGAGGACTCTGCACCCACCCCTCCTATGTCTGGGCACTGCTGGGAGTGATAGGCACCCACCCCTCCTGTGTCTGGGCACTGCTGGGAGTGATAGGCACCCACCCCTCCTATGTCTGGGCACTGCTGGGAGTGATAGGCACCCACCCCTCCTGTGTCTGGGCACTGCTGGGAGAACTCTGCACACACCCCTCCTATGTGTGGGCACTGCTGGGTGGACTCTGCACCCACCCCTCCTATGTCTGGGCACTGCTGGGAGTGATAGGCACCCACCCCTCCTGTGTCTGGGCACTGCTGGGAGGACTCTGCAACCACCCCTCCTATGTCTGGGCACTGCTGGGTGGACTCTGCACCCACCCCTCCTATGTCTGGGCACTGCTGGGAGGACTCTGCACCCACCCCTCCTGTGTCTGGGCACTGCTGGGAGTGATAGGCACCCACCCCTCCTGTGTCTGGGCACTGCTGGGAGTGATAGGCACCCACCCCTCCTATGTCTGGGCATGTACGCTCGGGACATACACGGGTGGGGGTACGCTCCGTACATACACGGGTGGGGGTACGCTCCGTACTTACACTGGTGGGGTGTGGGTACGCTCCATACATACACGGGTGGGGGTACGCTCCGTACATACACTGGTGGGGTGTGGGTACGCTCCATACATACACGGGTGGGGGTACGCTCCGTACATACACTGGTGGGGTGTGGGTACGCTCCATACATACACGGGTGGGGGTACGCTCTGTACATACACTGGTGGGGTGTGGGTACGCTCCATACATACACGGGTGGGGGTACGCTCCGTACATACACTGGTGGGGTGTGGGTACGCTCCATACATACATGGGTGGGGGTACGCTCTGAACATACACTGGTGGGGTGTGGGTACGCTCCAAACATACACGGGTGGGGGTACACTTCGTACATACCCGTACCCACGCTCTGCAGGCCTGGGTACGGGTCGTACCACGCGTACCCCTAAATCACCCCAACAATGGCGGTACGGCGCATACCCACGTTCTAAAGGCCTGTGTACGGGCCGTACCAGCATTGTTGGGGTGCCGTAGGGGTACGCACCGTACCCAGGCCTTCAGAGCGTGGGTACGGGTCACACCACGCGTGACCCTACGTCACCCCAACAATGCTGGTACGGCCCATACACAGGCCTTTAGAACATGGGTACGGGCCGTCCTGCCATTGTTGGGGTGACGTAGGGGTGGGCGTGGTACGACCCGTACCCATGATCTTAAGGCGTGGGTACGGTACGTACCAGAATTGTTGTGTTGCCGGTTCGCGTCAACACCCACTTCCGTTGTGGCGGACGCAGGCGTTGCTGGACACGCCCCCACCCCCTCGAAGTGACCAGGCCCTGAGGGTCACGTATGTCCAGGGCATATATGATTTGTGACTTGGGTGGGGGTTATGTGTCATGCCCCTGCTCCCCCCTTTGCCCCTGGGTGTTGTTCTGACATTCTGCGGCGTCTGCGTTGGTTCCTGTAGAGCAGGTGGACTGCTATGAGGGCCGGGATGACACGTAGGTTCGGGTCCATGGCTGTCCGTCGCATACAGGTGCTCCTTGTGCGCGTCCTCCTGATTTCCCGGCAGTTTTTGGCTGCCGGAAAATATAATCCGTGCGGGGTGACGTCGGTACGCATCGTACTTCCTGGTTCGTGAAACGCAGCCTGAATGCGTCCCGACGTCACGTCGGCCCTTTCCCGGATCACATTTGTATGAATATTTTAGTCGGTCTGTGTTTTGTACGATTCGTACGGAAATAGCGTTTCCATACGAATCGTACTTGCATATTTGTAATGTGTTTTAACTGGGTACGTGTCGGAAGGAGAAAATGCTCCGTCTGACGGTTCGTACCTGGTTTCTCCAGGATCGGAATAGGCCCCTTACTATTACCACTCCAGTAAGTGCAATAGTAGGGAAAGCGTTGGATAGCGGGACGGTAAAAATTACTATTACTACTCCAGAGAGTGCAACAGTAGAGAAAGCGTTGGATAGCGGGAGGGTAAAAATGAGTATTCCCACTACAGACAGTGCAATAATAGGGAAAGTATTGGATAGCGTAGGGGTAAAAGTTAATATTCATACTCCAGAGAGTGCAACAGTAGGGAAAGCGTTGGATAGCGGGAGGGTACAATTTACTATTCCCACTCCAGTGAGTTCAACAGTAGGGAAAGCGTTGGATAGCGTAGGGGTAAAAGTTAATATTCCCACTCCAGAGAGTGCAACAGTAGGGAAAGCGTTGGGTAGCGTAGGGGTAAAAATTACTATTCCCACTCCAGAGAGTGCAACAGTAGGGAAAGTGTTGGATAGTGGGAGGGCAAAATTTACTATTCCCACTCCAGTGAGTGCAACAGTAGGGAAAACGTCAGATGGCGTAAGGGTAAAAATTACTATTCCCACTCCAAAGAGTGCAACAGTAGGGAAAGCGTTGAATAGCGGGAGGGAAAAAATTACTATTCCCACTCCAGAGAGTGCAACAGTAGGGAAAGCGTTGGATAGCGTAGGGGTAAAAATTACTATTCCCACTCCAAAGAGTGCAACAGTAGGGAAAGTGTTGGATAGCGTAGGGGTAACAATTACTATTCCCACTCCAGAGAGTGCAACACTAGGGAATGCGTTGGATAGCGGGAGGGTAAAAATTACTATTCCCACTCCAAAGAGTGCAACAGTAGGGAAAGCGTTGGATAGCGTAGGGGTAAAAATTACTATTCCCACTCCAAAGTGTGCAACAGTAGGGAAAGCGTTGGATAGCGTAGGGGTAAAAATTACTATTCCCACTCCAGAGAGTGCAACAGTAGGGAAAGCGTTGGATAGAGTAGGGCTAAAAATTACTATTCCCACTCCAGTGAGTGCAACAGTAGGGAAAACGTCAGATGGCGTAAGGGTAAAAATTACTATTCCCACTCCAAAGAGTGCAACAGTAGGGAAAGCGTTGGATAGCGGGAGGGTAAAAATTACTATTCCCACTCCAGAGAGTGCAACAGTAGGGAAAGCGTTGGATAACGTAAGGGTAAAAATTACTATTCCCACTCCAGAGAGTGCAACAGTAGGGAATGCGTTGGATAGCGGGAGGGTAAAAATTACTATTCCCACTCCAAAGAGTGCAACAGTAGGGAAAGCATTGGATAGCGTAGAGGTAAAAATTACTATTCCCACTCCAGAGAGTGCAACAGTAGGGAATGCGTTGGATAGCGGGAGGATAAAAATTACTATTCCCACTCCAAAGAGTGCAATAGTAGGGAAAGCGTTAGATAGCGTAGGGGTAAAAATTACTATTCCCACTCCAGAGAGTGCAACACTAGGGAAAGTGTTGGATAGCGGGAGGGTAAAAATTAGTATTCCCACTCCAGACAGTGCAATAATAGGGAAAGCATTGGATAGCGTAGGGGTAAAAATTAATATTCATACTCCAGAGAGTGCAATAGTAGGGAAAGCGTTGGATAGCGTAGGGGTAAGAAATACTATTCCCACTTCAGTGAGTACAATAATAGGGAAAATAATAATTTATTTTTGATTAAAAATAAATAAATTATTAATACCCAAAAAAAACATTACAATTAATTACCAATAACACTATATTTAATAATTAATTTATTATAAATACCAATTTGTTTTTTTATTAATAACCTTTTAATAATTAATTAACAACCCATTAGTTTTCAATACCAAAAATTCATAAATAAAATGAATCACAATGAATAATTAATTAGGAATAAATTAATTAGCAATATACAAAATTATTTCAATAATTAATTATTTACAATTAAATTAATTCCCAACATATTCCCCTATAAACCCACAACCCGCTACAAATAATAAATGTATACAATTAGCATAATTATCAATTAAAATATAATACAAATTAATTACCAATTAATACAAATTATTTACCAATTAATAATTAATCATCATTTTTAATACCAATTAATAATTACCTAATAGCAATTAAGTTACTTCCCACCCTATTCCCCTATAAACCCACAGCCCGCTACAGAAGTAAAACGCAAAATTAAATTAAAAATAATTCATAATTCCTAAAAATTATTATTTAATGTACTATAATTAACTTACTTCCCACCCTAATCCCCTATAAACCCACAACCCACTACTAAATTAAATTACACAAAAATTAAATAACATAAAATTCATTACTTTAAAAATATTCAAACATACATTCAAAAATTTATACATACTTTTAACACATATACTAACACTTAAAACACTATTAAAAAAATTGTATATTTTTAACAACTATGGTGCCGATTCCGATCCTGGAGAAACCGGGTACCAACCGTCGGACGGAGCGTTTTCTCCGTCCGACTCGTACCCGGTAAAAAAACATTACAAACATGCAAGTACGATTCGTACGGAAACACCATTTCCGTACGAATCACAAAAATCACCGACCGACAAAAACATTGCCAGAATTCTGATCCAGGACACCACGGATGTGACGTCCGGACGGAGTCAGACTGCGTTTCACGAACCAGGAAGTACGATTCGTACCGACATCACTCCGCACGGATTATATTTTCCGGCAGCCAAAAACTGCCGGGAAATCAGGACGACGCGCAGAGGGAGCACCTGTACGCGACGGACGGCCATGGACCCCAACCTACGTGTCATCCCGGCCCTCATAGCAGTCCACCTGGTGTACAGGAACCGACGCAGACGCCGCAGAAGGTCAGAACAACACCCAGGGGCAAAGGGGGGGTGCAGGGGCAGCAAACATAACCCCCACTCAAGTAACAATCATACATGCCCTGTACATACCTGACACCCAGGGCCTGGTCACTTCGGGGGTGGGGCCGTGTCCACCAAGGCCTGCGTCCGTAACAACAGAAGTCGACATGGACGCGAACCGACAACACAACAATTGTGGTACGTACCGTACCTACGCCTTAAGAGCGTGGGTACGGGTCGTACCACGCCCACCCCTACGTCACCCCAACAATGGCGGTAAAACCCGTACCCATGCTCTTGGGACGTGGGTACGGGCCGTACCGCCATTGTTGTGGTGACCTAGGGGTGTGCGTGGTACGACCCGTACCCACGTCCTAGAGGCATAGGTACGGTCCGTACCCCTACGGCACCCCAACAATGGCGTTACTGCCCGTACCCATGTCTCAAAGGCACGGGTACGGGCCGTACCCCTACGGCACACCAACAATGGCGGTACGGACCGTACCCACGTCCCACAGGCATGGGTACGGGCAGTACCGCCATTGTTGGGGTGACGTAGGGGTGGGCGTGGTACGGACCGTACCCACGTCCCAAAGGCATGGGTACGGCCCGTACCCCCACGGCACCCCAACAATGGCAGTACAGCCCGTACCCACGTCCCAAAGGCATGGGTACGGGCCATACCCCTACGGCACCCCAACAATGGCGGTACGGACCGTACCCACGTCCCACAGGCATGGGTACGGGCCGTACCGCCATTGTTGGGGTGACGTAGGGGTGGGCGTGGTACGGACCGTGCCCACGTCCCAAAGGCATGGGTACGGCCCGTACCCCCACGGCACCCCAACAATGGCGATACGGCCCGTACCCATGTCCCAAAGGCATGGGTACGGGCCGTACCGCCATTGTTGGGGTGCCGTAGGTGTACGGACCGTGCCCAGGCTTTTAGGACGTGGGTACGGGTCGTACCACGTAAGTGGACAGACACATAGGGGTGTGTGGCCATCAGCCCCAGCAGTGCCCAGACAGAGGAGGTGTGGGTGCCTATCACTCCCAGCAGTGCCCAGACATAGGAGGGGTGGGTGCAGAGTCCCCCCAGCAGTGCACAGACATAGGAGGGGTGGGTGCCTATCACCCCCAGCAGTGCCCAGACATAGGAGTGGCCCGATTCACAGAACTAACTTAAGACAAAATCCTAAACTTGGTATTCACAGAAGTTAGGATTTTGTCTTAAGTTTGACTTAAAACAAACTTAAGACAGACTTAAGACAGACTTTAGACAAACTTAAGACAAACTTAAGACAAAATCCTAACTTAAGTCTGTCTTAAGTCTGTCTTAAGTCTGTCTTAAATATGTCTTAAGTATGTCTTAACTTTGTCTTAAGACTGTCTTAAGTCTGTCTTAAGTTTGTCTTAAGTCTGTCTTAAGTTTGTCTTAAGACAAACTTCAGACAAAATCCTAACTTCTGTGAATACCAAAAGTAGTAAGTTTAGGATTTTGTCTTAAGTTAGTTCTGTGAATCGGGCCCGAGGTGTGGGTGCCTATCACCCCCAGCAGTGCCCAGACAGAGGAGGTGTGGGTGCCTATCACTCCCAGCAGTGCCCAGACATAGGAAGGGTGGGTGCAGAGTCCCCCCAGCAGTGCCCAGACTTAGGAGGTGTGGGTGCCTATCACCCCCAGCAGTGCCCAGACAGAGGAGGTGTGGGTGCCTATCACTCCCAGCAGTGCCCAGACATAGGAGGGGTGGGTGCAGAGTCCCCCCAGCAGTGCCCAGACATAGGAGGGGTGGGTGCCTATCACCCCCAGCAGTGCCCAGACATAGGAGGTGTGGGTGCCTATCACCCCCAGCAGTGCCCAGACAGAGGAGGTGTGGGTGCCTATCACTCCCAGCAGTGCCCAGACATAGGAGGGGTGGGTGCAGAGTCCCCCCAGCAGTGCCCAGACATAGGAGGAGTGGGTGCCTATTACTCCCAGCAGTGCCCAGACATAGGAGAGGTGGGTGCAGAGTCCCCACAGCAGTGCCCAGACATAGGAGGTGTGGGTGCCTATCACCCCCAGCAGTGCCCAGACAGAGGAGGTGTGGGTGCCTATCACTCCCAGCAGTGCCCAGATATAGGAGGGGTGGGTGCCTATCACCCCCAGCAGTGCCCAGAAATAGGATGGGTGGGTGCAGAGTCCCCCCAGCAGTGCCCAGACATAGGAGGGGTGGGTGCAGAGTCCCTCCTGCAGTGCCAAGACATGGGAGGGGGGGTGCTGAGTCCCCACAGCAGTGCCCAGAGATAGGAGGGGTGGGTGCAGAGTCCCCCCAGCAGTGCCCAGACATAGGAGGGGTGGGTGCAGAGTCCCCCCAGCAGTGCCCAGACATAGGAGGTGTGGGTGCCTATCACCCCCAGCAGTGCCCAGAGAGAGGAGGTGTGGGTGCCTATCACTCCCACCAGTGCCCAGACATAGGAGGGGTGGGTGCAGAGTCCCTCCAGCAGTGCCCAGACATAGGAGGTGTGGGTGCCTATCACCCCCAGCAGTGCCCAGACATAGGAGGGGTGGGTGCCTATCACTCCCAGCAGTGCCCAGACATAGGAGGGGTGGGTGCCTATCACCCCCAGCAGTGCCCAGTCATCGGAGGGGTGGGTGCAGAGTCCCCCCAGCATTGCCCAGACATAGGACGGGTGGGTGCAGAGTCCCCCCAGCAGTGCCCAGACATAGGAGGCGTGGGTGCTGAGTCCCCCCAGCAGTGCCCAGACATAGGAGGGGTGGGTGCAGAGTCCCCCCAGCAGTGCCCAGACATAGGAGGGGTTTGTGCAGAGTCCCCCCAGCAGTGCCCAGACATAGGAGGTGTGGGTGCCTATCACCCCCAGCAGTGCCCATACAGAGGAGGTGTGGATGCCTATCACTCCCAGCAGTGCCCAGACATAGGAGGGGTGGGTGCAGAGTCCCCCCAGCAGTGCCCAGACATAGGAGGTGTGGGTGCCTATCACCCCCAGCAGTGCCCAGACATAGGAGGTGTGGGTGCCTATCACCCCCAGCAGTGCCCAGACAGAGGAGGTGTGGGTGCCTATCACTCCCAGCAGTGCCCAGACATAGGAGGTGTGGGTGCCTATCACTCCCAGCAGTGCCCAGACATAGGAGGTGTGGGTGCCTATCACTCCCAGCAGTGCCCAGACATAGGAGGGGTGGGTGCCTATCACTCCCAGCAGTGCCCAGACATAGGAGGGGTGGGTGCAGAGTCCCCCCAGCAGTGGACAGAGACATGGTGGTGTGTACACCATCCTACAATTAGCAAAACTCCATGGGTGCATGAAGGCATACACAAAGTGCAACTATATTGAGAGTGCCATGACAACACATCACTGGCAGCAGGGTCCTACTCCCATGAGGGTGGAGGTCCATCCCCCACTGCATGACAAACCACATGTGGGTGTGATGACCAATTACACATGCATACCCACCCCTGGCACTGGCAGCACAATACACACACTCAGAGCATGCAACAAGACTGTATATTCATGTGCCACCCTACTAAACTAAGAGAGCCAAAGGGAACACACACTGTCACGCACATTCCAGGACTCATAGGAATGTACAGGTGCTGGGGCAGCCAACAAGTTGATGTCTCCCATGGAAGGAAAAGGGTGGAGTACCCACAGATACAATGCCCACAATTGTCAGTCAGGTGACCTAAGACCCTGCAGAACACGTAACACATGTGTGCGAGGCTGGGAGTACACACATGCATAGTGCCTAAATGGGAACATGTCCACATGAAGTCATGTCAATATTCTCCATACACAAGTACAGTGACTACCAAGGATGGCACAGACGATACAGGCGGAGACATTGCTGAGCAGGCATGGCCAAAGTTGAAGGGATCCGTTACACACCCAGGAAATGTAGACACAGCTCAGCACAACAATTGGGAAACACCCTGCAGGGAAGATGTCAGGTGCCACGGAGTAAGGAACACACCTTGGGACAATGGTAGCATACAGTAAGAGCTTACATGACCAAAGATTATTTGCAGATACCTTGTGATGGCACACAGATACCAGGGTCCACTCCATGAGCAGTACACTACTACATTTCCTAGAGACCTAACACATTATCACCACCCCAAATCATGGAGCAGCACCACCAACAGCAATACCAGAAAAGCATTAGTGTGCAAATGAAAACTATGGGGCATATCAACAACAACCGGCGATAATTATCGCTCAGCGCTCTTAGCGTGAGGATAATTATCGCCGGCTAGCGTGAATTTTTATCGCTGAGATAGCGTGCTATTAGCAACGCTTATCTCAATAGTGATAAAAATCTACACGCTAACAGGCTAACGTGAGATTATCGCTGGAAACCCAGCGATAATCACACGTTACCTTGTTGATAGGGACAGGCAAACTTAGCCATGATATCCTCCTTCCATAGGATATCATGGCTAAGTCTGAAAATCAGCAGACGTAAAAAAGCAGCGTTAACCGCGGTTAGCGCTGCTTTTTTTGTCTCTAACAGGGTTAGCGACATTCTTGATAATAGGAGAAATGTCGCTTAGCGACATTTCTCTTATTATTTTACTCTAGAACGCCCCCTTTGCATCTCATTAGAGATGCAAGGGGAAGCGTAGAGTAAAAGGGTGCTAACATGCAAATTTGCGTGTTAGCACCCTGTTGTTGATAGGGTGCTAGTTTTATCTCTGCTTTTTTGGCTTTTACAGCCAAAAAACAAGAGATAAAGCCCTTGTTGATATGCCCCAAAATGCTTTATTCAGCATAAAAAAGATAGGAATGGATATGTACACTATTTACAAGGCCCATAGGCCAGTCCATATTTGAATTCCTGGTGGGGGACACATTGGGACGTGTTCAGAGTTCCTTTTCATCCACAGGGGGGGCATCATGTGGGGGGGGAAGGACCAGGCACCGCAGGGACAGGAGGGGCAAAGGTAGGCGTTGTGGGTGCAGGGATGGAAGTCTCCACCACAGGGGGTGGGGCAGCGCCAAAGGTGGGGGTTAGGATGACGCTGCACACGGTTGCAAGGTCCCCCAGCATATCCCCTGCACCCGAAGGAACGACAGGCCCCAAGGAGGGGGGGGGGTCGGAGGGGTGGGTTGCAGCGCTACTGGGGGAAGGTGTGGACAGGGAGGGGGACTCAACTACCCTGCCCGTGTCCTGCCTCAAACGCTTGAGGGGAGTGGATTTGGAGGAAGTGGGTCGTGAGGACAGCGGACTCCCACTGTGGCTGCGTGTCTTCCGTTTGCCCCCCGACCCAGTGGGTGTGCCTACTTCACCCTGTGCGTGCGTGACAGGAGGTGTGCGTTTGGACTTCCCTGGTGGTGTGCTGCCTGTGTCTGGTGGGGTGCGTGCATGGGGACATCTGGGTGTGCTTGGGACAGGCATGGGAGTGGGAAGTGTGGATGGTGCAGGGGTAGGGGGGGACGGAGCGCTGCAGGAGACCCACTGCTGCAGTCAGTGACGAGTCTATGGACCTCAGCAACATGCGTTGGTCAGACATCGCAGCTGACATGCCCTCCATGTACGACACCATCTGTGTCAGCAGTCTGGTGTGGCCATGGAGGACATTAAGCTGCGATGTCTGACCAACCTGCAACTGCCGCAGAATGTCCACAGGCTCGACATTGACGGCAGCAGGGGAGACAGGGGCAGGGGGTGCGGTGCCTGGCATGAAGGAGACATTTGTCACCTAGCACGGACGTAAGGGACCCGAGCAAGTGGGGGGCCGGTGATGGGAATGGAGGGGGCGGCGAGAGATGGAGTGCTGCTTTAAGCTCTGGGAGCAGCCTCCGCCCCCTCTTGGAGCTCAGCCTCGGACCCGTCAGCATCATAGTCGGTGGTGGGACTGGACAGGTCCTCCGCCTCACTCCGCTCGGCCTCCGTGCCACTCGCTGAGCCAGACGCGCCAGCACTGGTGGCACCGCTGCTGGATCCCTCCTCAAGGTCCGTGCCAGTGTCTCCCTCTGTGTCCCCCGACGATGCTGTGGGCAAGGTGAAGAGACAGGAAATAATCAGACACCTGTATACATATGACACATGATTCAAAACTACATCGGTCACAGTGCATAGCATGAAAAGCAACATGAGTAACATCTACAATACAACGCACCACACAGTTGGTTGACCCACCATGCCACAGAGAAACAATGGAGAGCATGACACAACAGCAAATAACTTGATATCAAATTAGACAGAGAAGCCAGTCTCTGGGGACAGTCGAGCACAGCATCTGGACCACACACTGTAGCCAAAAAAGGGATGAGCAGGAACCATGTCTTTTAACTTTTGGCACATGCTGCTTAGCAAATACATTAAACCATGCTTAATATGACTGGGTCACTGCATGTTGAGTGTATGTTCAGACAATCATCACACACAGGCCAGACCTGGCAAGGACACATACGGTTTGGACATGTAGGCCTTGCCCGCACAACCCCCCCCTACCTGAGACAATGTGATTGAGACAGAGGAAGTACTTACACCTCTTACTCGGGGATTACTAAAATGCCCTTCAATTAATCCTGAATGTACACGAACTAACCCTCGTGCGCCTGTGCACACATATAATTGACAAACAACTATCATCAGATAGTTGTACCAAAACAGACAGGCACCGGCCACTGTGAGTATGCACAAGCCAAATTGGATCACCCTGTACAGTGGACACATGTAGGACACTGAACGTAAATACTAATTAGGCCAGGGTACAATGCCACAGAGCGCAACCTATGCTGAAGACACAGAGAATCTCCACATTGTTGGCTGACACACATGATACCTAGGAAAAGGTGCCCCAGGGGACTGTAGTGGCCACACTCCTCCGTGGTCCTGGATGGATATGACTGCAACAGAAGCCACCGTCCCTGCACTATGCACATCTCACACTCAAGCACATCTTGTCTGAGGGCACAACATTGGTCATGCATGCTGTAAGGCAGTACACTTTTAAGACACACTCCTATGTCGGGACTCAGCATCAGTGCCAACTAACATAGACCCCCCAATGACTGAACTGGACAGGGCACAGGCAAGGTCCCAAAACATGTTACACACCACCCCCACACATGATGCTGCAAGCATTGGGCACTTGGATAAACTGGCAGGCTAGATAACCTTGTGCAAGAGTGACTACACACAGACCAGGGAACACATGTCAAGGAGGGGAAGGGAGGAAGAACAGCACCGGTTTACTTTGGGGAACAGGATATGCACTGCACATATAAACCCTGGCAGTGTATTCATGCAACTGCGCACTTCCAAAAGCTGGTGACACACAACAAACACACATGTACCTACCCCCTTCCTGCTGCTGCTTCTCCTGTAAGCGCCTATCCAAGTCAGGGAAGACCACCGCCAGCACACGCTTCATGATGTGGGTCAGGCGCTAGCGCCCACGGTTCTTGTTGCTCTCTGGTGAGTCCCCCAGCAGGACCCGGGCGATCCTCCTGGTCCAGCACCGGATATCCTGCCAGCGTTTCCTCACCTGGGCCAGGCGCCGCTTCCGATCCTCCACCGACCTCACGGCACTGACGGCTTGCTTCCAAATCTCCCCCTTGGCATAGGCGCCTACCTGTGAGGATGAAAAAGTAAGACAACATCAATACACCTGCTACATGTCACAGAGACACACATTAAAACAATTTGGCTGCTTTGAACAGGGCATAGTATGCAGCAAACTCATTGCAGCTTTGTCATAGGGACATTATGCTCTGGGGAAGGCCAAATGCACTACGTGGCATTGAAAGTACACAGGTGGAATGAGGGGTGCAACACAATCACTGATCCCGGCTCACACTGTGCATCACAAGCTTCACCAGGATTATGTACAGCACCTCAAAGCAGTCACATGCCCCAGGCCACTGACGCAACCTCAGCAGGGTACACAGACACACACAGGCACAGGAAAATCACCTGCCATTGGCATCTGTGGGTACAAACCTTACTCTGCACATGGGCCACTTGACTGGGGGGTGTCACAGGTGTGGGGCTGGCTCAGCACGGCAGACACACAGCACTGCTCCCTGCTCACATCAGATGGGTAAGGTATATCCATCCCTCATGCAGCTGGAGTGCAACACTCCACATATACACTCACCCACATGACAGGGGACTTACACACACACCAATGTCCAGGGGACAAACACATCATTTGGACACTCTCACCACAGGTACACTCAACTCACACACATCTGTGGGTACAGTCACCTGTCACACTGGGGGGACCACAGAATCACATCAGGACTGTAGAAACAACATTCCCAAGAGGATTAGCCAGGCAGAATGTGGCATGCACCATGCAGTGATTGTCACAGTAAGCACTATGCAAGTGAGGAGTGCAGACATGCACCACAGCATGCTCTGCATGGGAGACATGAGGCATTCCCCCCCCTGGGACCCACTCTAAAGTACATAGCATGTCTGTCACACCTGGACACAATGCCAGAAGTGACAGTCACAAAAAAGGGGCACAGTCTAAGCTAGTGGAGTCAGCACTCACCTGCTCCCCTGGTCGACCATACAGCATGGGGTACTGTGGGAGGATCACATCCAGCAGGGCAATGTTCTCCTCCTGTGTGAATGGCTGGGCCCTCTCCACAGACCTGGACATGGTGACTGAGGAATCACGAGCAGCAGCAGTGGTGTGGAATGAAAGGTTGTGCAGGCAAGTGCTCTCTCATGGGGCCTGGCTGCCTTATATTTGCCTTGCTGGCCTGTTTCATTTACAGGAGTACAGGGTGATTGGTCAGTCACATTTGCATCCTACGTTTCCTCCAATCCCTTTAAACCTACCCCAGTGTGTGCCTTTGCATGATTTCAAAATTGAGCATGATGTCAAGTCAACAACCACTTTGCAGCATAGTATATTGTCTCCAACCGACTTTTGCTGGCCACCTGATGAAAAAATTTGAAATGAAAACTCGGTATCCATGACAACCAGCATGCATTTAGGCCCTTATACTTGTCCCTCATGTGTCTCCTATGTAATATCACTATTCACACACAGGTACGGTGCGTTCCACGGCCCTAGGGCACCACTACTCCAGTGATACGGTCCGTACACGCGTGTGTAGGCTCCCTATCACTATGGGAGTGCTGCCGTAGGCGTCGCCATAGTAATACGGACCGTACACGCGTGTGTAGGGTCCCTATCACTATGGGAGTGCTGCCGTAGGCGTACGCCATAGTAATACGGACCGTACACGCGTGTGTATGGTCTCTATCACTATGGGAGTGCTGCCGTAGGCGTACGCCATAGTGATACTGACCATACACACGCGTATACGGTCCGTATTACTATGGCGTACGCCTACGGCAGCACTCCCATAGTGATAGGGACCCTACACACGCATGTACGGTCCGTATTACTATGGCGTACGCCTACGGTAGCAGTCCCATAGTGATATGGACCCTACACACGCGTGTACGGTCCGTATTACTATGGCGTACGCCTACGGCAGCAATCCCATAGTGATAGGGACCCTACACAGGCGTGTACGGTCCGTATTACTATGGCGTACGCCTACAGCAGCACTCCCATAGTGATAGGGACCCTACACACGCGTGTACGGTCCGTATTACTATGGCGTACGCCTACGGCAGCACTCCCATAGTGATAGGGACCCTACACACGTGTGTACGGTCCGTATTACTATGGTGTACGCCTACGGCAGCAGTCCCATAGTGATAGGGACCCCACACACGCCCTCAGAGCATATGTACGGTGCGTTTCACACCTTACACTGGTGACATGCGGCACACAGAAAGGAATTGTGCTGTCATACTTGGCCAAGGCTGGACATCAAGGCATTGTCAGTGCAGTCCTACATGTCTCGGACATAGGTGTGTCAGGCTGTGAAGTGGCACATATCTCCTCATGTTTGGACCCAATAGATGTGTGATGAGCTGTGTACACATGTCATGTGTGATGGTGCACTATGTGCCACACATCCCCTTCACTCCTTTGACATGTGTGCATGTAGTACAGGCTTGTTGAGCAATGCGTCACCAACACCCGCAACTGTCCCCTGATGCCAGGTACATGGATAATTACACCTGACATGTGACTACCGGCGTTGCACGATGTGACTATGTCATGTGTGTGTCATGTGTTCCCATGAACTTGCTGTTGGTGTTCCGTCTCATGCATCTGCAGTTGCTGCATCCAACATGTGTCTGTGTGTAGATGGGCATGGCACACAATTACGCACATTAAATACAAGTTTGCTGGGGCAGCGTTCTGCCCCAGCACCAATGGCACAGCAGAATGCGGCTTGCGCTATTCAACCTGTATATACAATTTTCGTCTCCATTTTCAAACTCTTCATTTATTTCTCTCAATTCTTAAATCCTTCTGTTTTAGTTCCACACGTCCGAAATCATGCCAGTTTCCTAAGTTTTCTCATGTTCAGGTTTGTCCATACGGACCTTATTCCAAGAACAAGTACAGACGCATAACTTCATCATGGCAGTATTTTATTAACCCAATGCATTTCGGGCAATTTCAGCCCTTCGTCAGGGGTAACTAAAAATATCAATGAAAAACATATTTTAGTAGAATACAATTATTACATAATCAAAAACAATATAACAATCCACAATAGAAATTTTAGTGCACTTCAAGTCCCTTAAAAACAAAGTTTCAAATATTATGCTTATCTTCTTTGTGCTTAACAACTTTCTGTAACCGTCACATTTGATGCCTGGGTGGTTCTGGCAATTTAGATGTATACAATTCCTATTTCCAACACCATTAATTTTCATTAACGAGCAACGAAGCCCCCAACATCTTTCTCCTCTACCTCTCTGTTAAAACATTACTTGCTTTTACTAACGAGTTAACCTACCCTCACCCTCAACCTTATAAACAGTCATTCACCTCGCAAACTTGTCAACCCACCACAATTCTTACCGCATCACATTTTAACCATGTGCTCTTTACCCCGATACCTCAACACAATCATTCCCCATCCTCACTCTTACGCATGACTTCATAACCCACCCCACTTCAATGTTCTAACCTACCGCTTGCAACCCTACGACTCAAACTGTTTCTTAACCTCACACTACGTAACTCCCAATCCTTCCATTTTCCTTATACCCCTCACTCTCCCATCACCATCCACACTAACTCCCCGCTACTCCCCCAATATTGCAAAAGTCAAACCAAACACTATGCCATTCTACATACCTGCCTGTGTTCGAAAACATATTCTTTTTCAACTCGCTGTTCAAACCGAAATGTTTTGCATGTGTTAACCTCACCCGCTATTTAAACACTCACGTGACGAGACTCCTCCTTCATGACTCATACCTAATTAACCAACTAGTTGACTCTCCTCCTCTAATGTCCCACCCTTCTAGCCTAATAACTCCCTTTCCCATAATGCACTGTAACGAAAAACAACTAAATTTAAAAGGTAAACATGTGCGCACGCTTTTTTTAGTCGGATCGTTATCATTTAAATAAATGCCCTGACAAATCTCATTGATGTATTTCAACAAAACCCCATTCTCGATCTCCTCTTAAAACGTTGCTTGATGAAGGTGATCTTAAGTCGTGCGTGTGGAAATAGCACTTATTTTTAAACATTCGTCCTTGTCATTGGGTGCAAACCCTCTTTTGGGCAATATTATGAAGATACATTTGTGGCAGGGGATGCACACCTGAAGTTCCAAGTTCATCATAATTTGTACACGAATTAATTCGATGTTGCGTGCTCACTTGGTGTGGTGCCTTGCCCTGGTGGCACCCGGGTATTAAATACAAGTTTGCTGGGGCAGCGTTCTGCCCCAGCACCAATGGCACAGCAGAATGCGGCTTGCGCTATTCAACCTGTATATACAATTTTCGTCTCCATTTTCAAACTCTTCATTTATTTCTCTCAATTCTTAAATCCTTCTGTTTTAGTTCCACACGTCCGAAATCATGCCAGTTTCCTAAGTTTTCTCATGTTCAGGTTTGTCCATACGGACCTTATTCCAAGAACAAGTACAGACGCATAACTTCATCATGGCAGTATTTTATTAACCCAATGCATTTCGGGCAATTTCAGCCCTTCGTCAGGGGTAACTAAAAATATCAATGAAAAACATATTTTAGTAGAATACAATTATTACATAATCAAAAACAATATAACAATCCACAATAGAAATTTTAGTGCACTTCAAGTCCCTTAAAAACAAAGTTTCAAATATTATGCTTATCTTCTTTGTGCTTAACAACTTTCTGTAACCGTCACATTTGATGCCTGGGTGGTTCTGGCAATTTAGATGTATACAATTCCTATTTCCAACACCATTAATTTTCATTAACGAGCAACGAAGCCCCCAACATCTTTCTCCTCTACCTCTCTGTTAAAACATTACTTGCTTTTACTAACGAGTTAACCTACCCTCACCCTCAACCTTATAAACAGTCATTCACCTCGCAAACTTGTCAACCCACCACAATTCTTACCGCATCACATTTTAACCATGTGCTCTTTACCCCGATACCTCAACACAATCATTCCCCATCCTCACTCTTACGCATGACTTCATAACCCACCCCACTTCAATGTTCTAACCTACCGCTTGCAACCCTACGACTCAAACTGTTTCTTAACCTCACACTACGTAACTCCCAATCCTTCCATTTTCCTTATACCCCTCACTCTCCCATCACCATCCACACTAACTCCCCGCTACTCCCCCAATATTGCAAAAGTCAAACCAAACACTATGCCATTCTACATACCTGCCTGTGTTCGAAAACATATTCTTTTTCAACTCGCTGTTCAAACCGAAATGTTTTGCATGTGTTAACCTCACCCGCTATTTAAACACTCACGTGACGAGACTCCTCCTTCATGACTCATACCTAATTAACCAACTAGTTGACTCTCCTCCTCTAATGTCCCACCCTTCTAGCCTAATAACTCCCTTTCCCATAATGCACTGTAACGAAAAACAACTAAATTTAAAAGGTAAACATGTGCGCACGCTTTTTTTAGTCGGATCGTTATCATTTAAATAAATGCCCTGACAAATCTCATTGATGTATTTCAACAAAACCCCATTCTCGATCTCCTCTTAAAACGTTGCTTGATGAAGGTGATCTTAAGTCGTGCGTGTGGAAATAGCACTTATTTTTAAACATTCGTCCTTGTCATTGGGTGCAAACCCTCTTTTGGGCAATATTATGAAGATACATTTGTGGCAGGGGATGCACACCTGAAGTTCCAAGTTCATCATAATTTGTACACGAATTAATTCGATGTTGCGTGCTCACTTGGTGTGGTGCCTTGCCCTGGTGGCACCCGGGTATTAAATACAAGTTTGCTGGGGCAGCGTTCTGCCCCAGCACCAATGGCACAGCAGAATGCGGCTTGCGCTATTCAACCTGTATATACAATTTTCGTCTCCATTTTCAAACTCTTCATTTATTTCTCTCAATTCTTAAATCCTTCTGTTTTAGTTCCACACGTCCGAAATCATGCCAGTTTCCTAAGTTTTCTCATGTTCAGGTTTGTCCATACGGACCTTATTCCAAGAACAAGTACAGACGCATAACTTCATCATGGCAGTATTTTATTAACCCAATGCATTTCGGGCAATTTCAGCCCTTCGTCAGGGGTAACTAAAAATATCAATGAAAAACATATTTTAGTAGAATACAATTATTACATAATCAAAAACAATATAACAATCCACAATAGAAATTTTAGTGCACTTCAAGTCCCTTAAAAACAAAGTTTCAAATATTATGCTTATCTTCTTTGTGCTTAACAACTTTCTGTAACCGTCACATTTGATGCCTGGGTGGTTCTGGCAATTTAGATGTATACAATTCCTATTTCCAACACCATTAATTTTCATTAACGAGCAACGAAGCCCCCAACATCTTTCTCCTCTACCTCTCTGTTAAAACATTACTTGCTTTTACTAACGAGTTAACCTACCCTCACCCTCAACCTTATAAACAGTCATTCACCTCGCAAACTTGTCAACCCACCACAATTCTTACCGCATCACATTTTAACCATGTGTTCTTTACCCCGATACCTCAACACAATCATTCCCCATCCTCACTCTTACGCATGACTTCATAACCCACCCCACTTCAATGTTCTAACCTACCGCTTGCAACCCTACGACTCAAACTGTTTCTTAACCTCACACTACGTAACTCCCAATCCTTCCATTTTCCTTATACCCCTCACTCTCCCATCACCATCCACACTAACTCCCCGCTACTCCCCCAATATTGCAAAAGTCAAACCAAACACTATGCCATTCTACATACCTGCCTGTGTTCGAAAACATATTCTTTTTCAACTCGCTGTTCAAACCGAAATGTTTTGCATGTGTTAACCTCACCCGCTATTTAAACACTCACGTGACGAGACTCCTCCTTCATGACTCATACCTAATTAACCAACTAGTTGACTCTCCTCCTCTAATGTCCCACCCTTCTAGCCTAATAACTCCCTTTCCCATAATGCACTGTAACGAAAAACAACTAAATTTAAAAGGTAAACATGTGCGCACGCTTTTTTTAGTCGGATCGTTATCATTTAAATAAATGCCCTGACAAATCTCATTGATGTATTTCAACAAAACCCCATTCTCGATCTCCTCTTAAAACGTTGCTTGATGAAGGTGATCTTAAGTCGTGCGTGTGGAAATAGCACTTATTTTTAAACATTCGTCCTTGTCATTGGGTGCAAACCCTCTTTTGGGCAATATTATGAAGATACATTTGTGGCAGGGGATGCACACCTGAAGTTCCAAGTTCATCATAATTTGTACACGAATTAATTCGATGTTGCGTGCTCACTTGGTGTGGTGCCTTGCCCTGGTGGCACCCGGGTATTAAATACAAGTTTGCTGGGGCAGCGTTCTGCCCCAGCACCAATGGCACAGCAGAATGCGGCTTGCGCTATTCAACCTGTATATACAATTTTCGTCTCCATTTTCAAACTCTTCATTTATTTCTCTCAATTCTTAAATCCTTCTGTTTTAGTTCCACACGTCCGAAATCATGCCAGTTTCCTAAGTTTTCTCATGTTCAGGTTTGTCCATACGGACCTTATTCCAAGAACAAGTACAGACGCATAACTTCATCATGGCAGTATTTTATTAACCCAATGCATTTCGGGCAATTTCAGCCCTTCGTCAGGGGTAACTAAAAATATCAATGAAAAACATATTTTAGTAGAATACAATTATTACATAATCAAAAACAATATAACAATCCACAATAGAAATTTTAGTGCACTTCAAGTCCCTTAAAAACAAAGTTTCAAATATTATGCTTATCTTCTTTGTGCTTAACAACTTTCTGTAACCGTCACATTTGATGCCTGGGTGGTTCTGGCAATTTAGATGTATACAATTCCTATTTCCAACACCATTAATTTTCATTAACGAGCAACGAAGCCCCCAACATCTTTCTCCTCTACCTCTCTGTTAAAACATTACTTGCTTTTACTAACGAGTTAACCTACCCTCACCCTCAACCTTATAAACAGTCATTCACCTCGCAAACTTGTCAACCCACCACAATTCTTACCGCATCACATTTTAACCATGTCCTCTTTACCCCGATACCTCAACACAGATGTGTGATGAGCTGTGTACACATGTCATGTGTGATGGTGCACTATGTGCCACACATCCCCTTCACTCCTTTGACATGTGTGCATGTAGTACAGGCTTGTTGAGCAATGCGTCACCAACACCCGCAACTGTCCCCTGATGCCAGGTACATGGATAATTACACCTGACATGTGACTACCGGCGTTGCACGATGTGACTATGTCATGTGTGTGTCATGTGTTCCCATGAACTTGCTGTTGGTGTTCCGTCTCATGCATCTGCAGTTGCTGCATCCAACATGTGTCTGTGTGTAGATGGGCATGGCACACAATTACGCACACCAGGCCACATGTGGAATCAGACGTAAGGTGTGTATGTATGCATCGAACACGGACTTGCGAGACAAGGACATATCTGCGTAGTCCCAATGTATGTGTGAGCAGACTTGACATGTACCCCTTCATGGCAAGGTGTGTGGTCTGTCCTTTTTTCAAGGACATGTCACCTGTGCCTCTAGTGTTCCGCAACCTGTCTGTAGGATAAACATCCTTCTTCTGCACATATGTGGATGTCTGTAACTCCTGTAATGCATCTGCCTGTTCACTTACACTGGCCCACAGCTAGTTTCATGCCATGTCATGTTGAGCCTCGGAATCCAAGTTTGGAGATGGCTCTTGGTAGGAGTGTCACCTGGCTGGCATACGTGTCCAGGATATATTGCACAGACCGGACTCTGTATGTAGCATATGTGTATTGCCTGTTGAACATGTGCTCAGTACATTGACATTGTTGGTGTACTGTACTCACTCTTCGTTGTCCCTTCCAAATTACTGCAGGGCTCCGCCTCTCCCCCGACCAATGCCAGACTTGGCTGACCTGCGGGAACGTGACTGTATACGACGCTACCGCTTCACCCGACCGTTGATTGAGAACTTGACCGCAAGGCTGGCACAACACCTCCAACCGCCACACAGCTATCCTACTGCACTGACACCCAAGATGAAGGTGATGGCAGCCCTACATTTCTTTGCCACGGGTACGTTTCAATATACTATAGCTCATATTGGTGGCATGTCCCAGACCATGTTCAGCCGTGTCCTGCATGATTTTTTAGAGGCCATGTTGCTTCACCTGGATGAGTTCATCCATTTCCCAACTCCTGAGCAGTTGACAGGTGTCAAGGGTGAGTTCTATGCCCTGGGAGGGATGCCCCATGTCATTGGGTCCATTGATGGGACACATGTGGCTTTGGTACCACCACAGGCACAGGAGGTAGCCTATAGGAACAGAAAACATCACCACTCCATTAATGCCCTTGTGGTGTGTCTTGCCAACATAGTGATTTCCCATGTCTGTGCTCGGTTTCCAGGTTCAGCACACGATGCCTACATCATGAGGCGTAGCAGGGTGCCTGTAATGATGCTGCAGCTGTGCAACGAACGAGCATGTGTTGTTGGTGGGTATACTCTGTCAGTCCTGTATTTAGCATCATCTTTATATCTTACTGCTTCTCCTGACCCAATTATGTCCATGATGTTTCCATGTAGGGGACTCTGGCTATCCCAACATGCCATGGCTGATCACACCTCTCCGCAACCCCAGAACGGCTGCCGATCACCGCTACAACAACTACCATGGGCAGACCAGGCGAGTGATAGAGAGGACTTTTGGCCTCCTGAAGGGCAGATTCCGGTGCCTCCACAAGACCGGCGGCGCACTCCCATATGCACCGGTGTAGGTCTGCAAAATCTTCATTGTGTGCTGTGTGCTGCACAACATGGCAGTGGAGAAAGCTGTGCCACTCATCCTGGATCCAAGTGAGCAGGAACATCCACCCGTGGAGGATGAAGGGCTTGGTGACGAGGCAAGTGATGTGGAGGAGGAGGAGGAAGAGGACATCCGGAGTCGGCTCATATGCAACTTCTTTGCTTAGTGGTGAGTTCCAGTGTCTGAGTGTGCACGTATTCAGCCTTGTGTGGCATGTGTTGCAATGTGTGGGTCCATCTGCATGTATGCCAAGTGAGTCAGAGGTGTGTTTGGATGTGTCACTCGAGTGATGGTGCAATAGAAGAATGTATTTCCTGAGACATCATTTACACCTAGCATGTTGACAACCTTGTACGTGTCAAGTACATGCCCATGCATGCGGATGTGCTTCTTTTGGCTGACTTCTTGTGTGTCTCTCATCCCCGGGTATTTACGCATGCTGTCTGCTGGTGGCATTGTTGTGCTCCTGCTATTCCTCATGAACACAGCAACGTGTGCGGATTCTGCGTTACATGCACGGACATGTTGAAATTTCTCCTTAGGGTAAGGGATTCAGCATGGCTTTTTGGGTGTGGTATTTTTTTTGAATGTGTGTGCACTGCTCCTGTTCATGTTTGTTTACTTTGCATACATGTAGATTCACCATGGGGCACATGACATGGAGCTGGATTCACCTGAATTGATGGTCAGACATGGTGACAGTCATCTGTAACAGGATAGTGGATTGTGATGAAGGCATCAATGTGTGTAACACTTCCCTCGGAAACATACGGGATGCACCGGGTTGACAGAGTGTAGGACATCCCCATTAGAGGCTCAATGGTGAATAGCAGCCTCTCTGTGAGCAGCAGGGGGTGTTTAGCCCAAACCCGTCACGTGTGTGCCAGTTCTATGGATTTCCAGCATCTGTAGTGCAAAGGGGGGTGCCAGTGTCAGTCCCACATGGTCATCCACATGACCTGTGCATCTGTTAATATAGATGCATTAGCCTTCCGGCACACATGACTAATAAAGGTGTCCCTCAGCCTCCAAGGTGCCTCATCTCTGTCAATGGTGGTCTCTTGCCACTGTGCATGCGGCATGTCTGGCATAGTTATCAGAGATTGTGCATATGAGTCTATGTGTAGAGCAGCAAGATGCAAGCTGTTTGTCAGGGATTATAATATGTATTGTGCATGATGTACATGGCTGTGTAGGTATTTTGTCATGTCAGTCTCCACGACGGCCACTGTGCTGCATGTGCATCCATTGTCTGTGTGTGTGCCATGTTGAACCAGACACTCCTTCCTTAACATACACCTTTTGCATAGTTCCTTTCTGACATCCTTGTCTTTGTGTGCAACTTGTGGCATGGTTTTCTGGACATGGCGCGTGCTACTGCAGGCCCTGCAGCAAGGGCACACAGAGTTTCTATATTTAGCCTCACACACATGCCTCTAAGACGCACCCCCCTTCCTCCCTCCACCCATTGATTTGGGTGTCATCTGCTTGTGTGTGACACAGTTGCGGTGGCACAGGCTGGACCATCTGCACATGCTACGTGCACATTGCACATGCCTGATGTCCTTGCATGTGCCACATCACACTACACCATGATGTCGAGACCACCCACCAAGCAATGACCATCCAATACATTTGTTTCATGCACTAATCGGCCACACAACACCTTTGCATGATGAGTGTGCAACTCCAACTGGCTACACAGCGCTGGCACGCCTTCCAGGCCCTGTCACAACAACCAGGTCATGTCCCTCCTACTCCCCACCGGCTCTGTACCCCAACAAGGCCATGGGAGTGGTACTCCAGGCCTCTGCATGTAGTATGGTGACGTTGTGGGACACATGGCACGGGTATCATGTCTCAGCGTGTCAGTCTACAATGTGTCCAGGATCCCCCTCTACACCATGACATGCGCACTGCAGCTCATCATCATCTGGTGCCCCATTGACAGCCAGGTGCTCCTCACCCTCCCCAAAGACGCACTCCTTGCCAGTTCTCATATTGAATAATGCATGTGTTAGCGCCAAAGCTTGCAGTGTCCCGTGCGTGTGCCCACCTGCACGCTTGTCAGCCGTCTGGGGATCCTGACCTGCCTTCAGTCTCGTTTGCCCAGGGATTCGAACGTCCATCATCGCACCTTTTGTCTCCTCCCCCCGCCGCAGCCCTCCAACACCGGGACTGCCGCAGAGCGGGGGAGTAGAGACTACAGTCCCCAGAAGCCTCCGCGACTGGACCGGAAGTCGCGTCGAGGCTTGGCGCCCGGAGGCGCCGTTAAAGGGGCTGGCCTTGCGGTGGAGCGGGGTGTTAGCGCCAAAGCTTGCAGTGTCCCGTGCGTGTGCCCACCTGCACGCTTGTCAGCCGTCTGGGGATCCTGACCTGCCTTCAGTCTCGTTTGCCCAGGGATTCGAACGTCCATCATTGCACCTTTTGTCTCCTCCCCCCGCCGCAGCCCTCCAACACCGGGACTGCCGCAGAGCGGGGGAGTAGAGACTACAGTCCCCAGAAGCTTCCGCGACTGGACCGGAAGTCGCGTCGAGGCTTGGCGCCCAGAGGCGCCGTTAAAGGGGCTGGCCTTGCGGTGGAGCGGGGTGTTAGCGCCAAAGCTTGCAGTGTCCCGTGCGTGTGCCCACCTGCACGCTTGTCAGCCGTCTGGGGATCCTGATCTGCCTTCAGTCTCGTTTGCCCAGGGATTCGAACGTCCATCATCGCACCTTTTGTCTCCTCCCCCCGCCGCAGCCCTCCAAAACCGGGACTGCCGCAGAGCGGGGGAGTAGAGACTACAGTCCCCAGAAGCCTCCGCGACTGGACCGGAAGTCGCGTCGAGGCTTGGCGCCCGGAGGCGCCGTTAAAGGGGCTGGCCTTCCCGCATCGCGGGACCGCGCGCGGGGCTAAGCCCGGGCAAAGGGCGGGCCCTCTGTGGCCCTCAGAGGCCTGAGGAGTCTGGGCTGGGCACTACCCCCGGCCGATCAGCCACCCATCGATAAGTATACTATAAATGGCCCCCATGGAGTCCAAGCCTACCGCTAAGAACACGGTTAAAAAAACGCCTATCCATACACGCTCAGTTACAAGGAATACTGCCCAAACTAAAACACCGCTACCAACGCTAGCTGCAATTGATCGCATGCTCCAACAAACAATTGTGGTGGTAGCGAACGCCATCGAAAATACCGAGAGACGATTGTCGTTACCACCTAGCACCTGTCTAATTCAGCAGATATTACAACCTGCTGATTGTAATGAACATAATATAAATGTGACATCACTATCAAATGATTCTATATTAATGCAATCTTACACAGGTCTCCCTGGGGCCGTGCCAACCCATGTGGAAGATCCTTCCTCACTTCCTGCAGTGTTTCAAGATAGGGATAGCCGGTTGTCCCTAAGTCCTAATTTGCAGATTATTGCGACACCATCAGAGGAACCGGAGCCTAGTAAGGCACCCGAGACCAGCACAATCCTGATTTCCTGCGATAATGATGACCCTATCCCCACAATTGATTCACTTAATAATAGCTGTGTCGATAGTACGACCGATTACGGCTTTGTTCACCGCAGACCTAGAAGCACGCATAATAGAAAATTACTGGCCCCAAGTAGGGGTGTGCTAAACAAAGGGGTAGAAGAAAGAAGGTAACTCTGCCATTATTTGAACAGACCAATGGAAGAGAACCACCACAGTCAAGCTCAAATCTGGGTCTCAGAGGCAATGGGGAGTCTATAATGGGTCACATTATGGATGCTATGAAGCTCCTTATTGCCCCCCTAAATGACAAACTTGAGCAGATATGTAAAAAAGTGGAAAATCTGGAGAAATTGGGTTTAGCTAAATTAGATATCCTTGAACATCTGGGTCCACAAGTTACTCCAACCCCTTTGCATGTACCTACTGTGAATAAGGTTACTATGACTGCCACAAACACAACTAAATCACAGTTCCCTTCCGCTAGAAATGTGACCCCCACGGCAGCTCCCGGCAAGCCCACTAATTTACATACCTATACCTTAGGTAACACCACAAGTGGGCCTTCCTCTTCCTCTTCCTCTTTTTCTGGGGTAAGAGGAGGAGTGCCAACGGGCCATACTTCAGTAAGCGGGAATCCATCAGCACGCAGCCACTATAATAATATCATCCCTGCAGTGATTAATCTCCCGCCAGAAAGTAGACCATACGTGGCAATTCTTGCCAATGTCCCAAAACTTAAACCCTCCCAATACGAAAACAGCGAAACACTTAAAAACAAAATTTTGTACTGGCTTACCCATAATTGTGGATTCCCCTTAAGTGGGGCAAGCCAGATCCTCTCAACCCAAAGGGTAGGGTGGGTGGGCCCCAGTAAAAAGGAAATTAGTGGGGACTGCGTAATCATTAATTACAAAACCACCGAATGGGCAAGAGATTCCATCTTGAACGCGCCCATCCCCTCAGACAATGATTACAATACCACCTTGTTCCCATTGGACTACTTTTACAGAAACCTGGTGGGATTTAAGATTCCCGTGCAGAATTTTAAACACCCCAGAGTAATTAATACGCCATATCCATTAGTACAGCAGGCATCAGCGCAATCAGTTGGGTACCCTTTGACCTTTTATGCCCCAAATAACCAGTATGCTCCACAGCAACCACTGAATTTATTCAGATTGCCAAACCCTAACTACCTTAATAACCATAACGTCCCTGGGCCGGGAACTAACATTTATGGTCAATATGCAGTCCCAACATCGAATAGATTTCAGATATTCAATTCTTTAGATGAAAATGACTGACTCGGGGATACCCTTGTCGAAGAACCATCTGTAACTGAGGATCCTAGGCTGATGGCTGTTAATACAGTTGAGGAATCTTCAATAGACACCACTGTAAGAAGTTCTAATGATCCAACTGTGATAGATGCCACCATATGTACCGCTGAAAATCGCATGGGAAACCCAATAATATCATCAGCCATAATAGTTACCAACCCATCCCAAGTAGCCTTAGAAGAGAACCTGAGGGCTATTACGTGGAATATAGCTGGGCTAGCCTCTAAGGTAAACACCCCCATATGGGCTGACTTTATTAAACAGGGTTACGATATTATCTGCCTGCAAGAAACTTGGGATAGGGCTGAAGTACACGTTGAGGGCTATACCTCCTTTAACGTGCAGGCTGTGGCATCCCAAGCTGGTCGAGCCAAGGGTGGACTTGTGACCCTGATATCCACCGCACTGACTGAGTTTTGTGTTAGTGATCATGTAGTTCTAGGTGAACATGCTTCTGTTCTGCGTATGGCCCATAGCGGATACAGAGACTTAATAATAGTGAACTCTTATAATAACATTGCGGGGCACAAACAGGGAAAGTTTATTTCTGACATAGAGCGGGCCATTGATGCGATTTTATTGAGTACACCCAAACCTGCTGCCATCATATGGGTAGGAGATTTTAACATTAAATCATGTACTTATGCACTCAAGGGGGCATGTGGCCATAGGGAGGAGTACTCGGGAAGGGAAACAACATGTGTATATAATCATTTCCCGCATAACAACTATGGTAGCGCTCTGAATAACCTATTGGCTAAATATGACCTGGACCTCCTAGAATGCAATAAGAACACAAATAATGCTAGATGTCCGACATTCCATGGGAGGAACAGCCAATCATTTATTGATCATATTATGATATCTTGCTCCGTAGCTTATATCAATGTTTGGGTGATTGAACAAACGGTCAGTGATCACAACAGTGTAACTGTTGAACTATTGGGTTGGGGAATCAAAAGGAATACCTTTGGTCAACCAATTCAGGATATTGCTGCAGAAAGACCGAATGGGATGAGGGTGAAATGGACAAAAGTTGACCCCACTAAACTTTTTGCCAACGTGATCATATATTGTTGTGGAGAGGTCGAGTATTGCTTATCGCCGGAACCATGCCCACGAATCCTGTTATCCAAATTCCTAACTATTACAAAAACCATTGAGAAATCCCTGACATATAAACCTCGGAAATCAAGGAAAGTCAAGGCGGTGTGGTTTGATGACCATTGTGCTCAGTCATTAAAAAGGTTAAAAATTTCACTTGATGCAATACCCAGAGACGTTTGTAAGATCAGGGAAGAGCGCCATAATTACAAAATTGCACTCTCCACCAGGAAGAAGGAATTGCAGGACGAGGCATGGGAAAAATTAGATCTGGCTGCAGATACCAAAGATCATAAACTTTTTTGGGACACTGTAAATAGTCCATTCTTGAAGAACGACAACATCCCTGAACTAACCTCGCATGTTAGTTGTCAGGCCTGGATAGCTCACTTCACTGGGATTTTTAATTCTGATTTTATCTCTGATTTTACTTCTGTTTTTAATTCTAATGTTTTAACTGATACACCAACCTGTTTTAAATGGGAGAAATTACTGTTTTCGGTGACATTAAGTGAGGTGATTGAGGCAATTGAAAAGAGTAAGGGGGGGAAAGCCCCGGGTCCGGACGGGGTCCCCGTGGACTTTTTCAAATCTGAGATTGTTCTATGGGCCCCCATTTTAACCCGTTATTTTAATGCTGCAATCGAGGATAAGTTACCAACCTCATGGGGTCAATCCATTTTAGTACCACTCTTTAAAAAGGGTTCTAGGGCCGAAGCACGAAACTATCGCCCAATTTCACTTTTAGACTCGTCGTTAAAGATTTTGAGTCGTATACTTCTGGTGAGATTAGAGTCCTGGGCCGAAGACAATAATGTTCTTTCGCCTATTCAGTTTGGGTTCCGAAGGGGTCTAGGAACCATGGAGCAGTGCGTGAACCTTGAACTTATTATCGGCAAGTACACTAAAGCCAAGGAGGGGAATTTGTTTATGTGCTTTGCCGATCTAAGTTCCGCATTTGATCTAGTGGAACACGCACTGCTCTGGCCAGTACTACTTGCCATGGGTGCACCACCTGAAATCATCCACCTCTTGGCTAGAATGTATAGTAGTCTTTCAAGTAAGGTTAGATTCGGAACAGATGGTGAATGCACCCCCCTTTTTAAAATTGGTAGAGGGATCCGACAAGGGTGCGTGCTTGCCCCCCTTTTATTCTCCCTTTTTATAAATCAGGTTGATCAATTTTTACAAGAATCTTATGCTGATGCCCCCATCATCGATGGAAAGCAAATACCCGTCCTTTTATACGCGGACGACGCGGTCCTGATTTCCAGGACCGCGAACGGGCTGCAAAAGTTAATTGAGAAGTTTCATATTTTTATTAAGGGCAGAAAGCTTAAAATTAACAAGGGTAAGACTATGACCATGACTTGTGGTAAGAAAATAAAGAAAAAAAAGTCATTCTTTTTAGATGGGGATAAACTTGAGGCTGTCCAACATTTTTGCTACTTAGGTATTACCTTTTCAGGAGATGGGAGATGGGTAAACGAGCAATCCTGTGTTGGTCTGAAGATGACCAGAAATACAAATTGCATCTTCAGATTCGCCTCTAAACTGGGGGGTCGTAGAATCCGAGAGATGATTTCCATCTATAACTCAAGGTGCATGTCCTCTGCCCAGTATGGAGCAGGGATATGGGGATATAATCCTCAGATTGACCTGTCCATCCAGCAAGAGGAAAATAAGTACCTGAAACGACTATTATGCCTCCCCGTTTCTGCCTCAAACGAGATTACCCACAGAGAGCTAGGCATAAATTATGTCACAGACCTGATTGCATTGCGTCCCCTGTCCCTATGGCGGTCCATATGGGCCAAAGAAGAAACCAGGTTTACCCAGGAAGTAATTTTGGACTGTATCAAACTTGATCGACATTCGAAAATCCCCTGGCTAAAACACATTCACTCCTGGTATAAGACTCTCTTTGGTCAGGATATTTTTAAAGATATTTTAACAGAATCGGTTTTAACAAAGCGTGACCTCAAAACCACCTATTTGGATCATGCAAAAGGGACCAGAATGAAGGAGTATGCAATGCAAAGTACATTCAAATTATACTTGGAGTACAACCTTAGCACAAGACTCCCATCCTATCTTACATTCGTTAGCATTAATTCTCATCGCTTTGTTCTAGCACGCCTGAGGCTGGGAATAGTCCACCATTTGGTGGCTTTCCCTACCGTAAAAAACACCCGGGTTATGTCTGTGCCCATGCGATGGGAAATCTAAACAGAGCATCTGCCACTTTTTACTTTTTTGTAATTTCTATACTGGTTTTAGAAAGTTTTATTTGAAACAACTATTTTTAGAACATAACATGTACAATACAAGAGCCGCAATACAATTGTTGTTTGATTTGGCTTCCCCGAATGTGTGCTATTGTGTGGCCACCTACATTCTAAAATGTATTTGGCACAGGAAATCAATAATTATATGATTTCTTCCCTTCGTTATCCCCGTTCACCCGTTGGCCGTTACATTCTATGACTATTCGTGATTTACTGTTGAGTTACATTGTTTGTATGTGTATTTATTTTTGCACTGGCGTTTGCACAAACCCTTATCACAAACAAATTGCTGCTAAAATGTCTAAAGTGAACTAACTCCCTCCTCAACAACTACTGCTAAAATGTATAAAGTGACCAAATTTAACTCTGTACCCAAAAGTGATATACCTTATTGATTTAACAATATCGGCATGGATAGTGATGTAATTTTAAACGTTTCATTATTTAACTTACATAAATTTGATTTCTAACTGTATTGATGTATGTTGCTATATGGTTGTACTTGTACAAACCGAATAAAGCATTTTGATTGATTGAGAATAATGCATGTTATCCATTGGCAGATGGCTGAACATCAGCCACCTGATGCTGGACTTGTACAGGACTGAGGTGTTCATCTGCGGATTGTCCCCTTACAGCTGGGTCAACTGCTTGTGTCCCACCCGCAAGGGCCCTGCACAGGCACACAGTGTCCACGCACACAAGCTGGTGTTCATCATGGATTGCTTGCTCACATGTGCTATTCTGATCACCAGCATCTGTACCTCAGGCTGCAGCACACTCTGCATTATGCACATGATCCACAGTTCGATCCACCTCAAGGCAAGACAGACCATCCCCCAGGTCAACCACAACATCCGTGTCTAATCCTACCCTGCCCTCTACGGACAAGTACGTTACAACTCCCATGATACTTGTCCACATCCAGGGTGCATTTGCACAGCTCAGCTTCTACATCCTGCGACCAAGCCACATCACCGTCCAACAGACATAGCTGCAATGGATCACTGCCAGCTGCAGGATGACCTTCACAATCCACGCCCACACTCAGGATGCAGCCCACGACCACGGCCCCAACACAACCTTGTGGCACTGTCATCCAAGACCCCATTGTGCCATCTCCATGCATCCAACCTTGTCCTGGCCACCACTCTCCACATCCACCTGACTCAAGCATGCAGGACATAGTTCTGCCACCTGTCTACAAATACCTGGGAGTCACACACCAGGACACTCCACATGATCCCTGCCCTCTGCACATGACTGTTGCTCTTCGAAATAGGTCTGTCCGCACAGTTGTGCAGGCACCTCCTCAGCTGGTTTGGCCCATCACGGGTGAGTATGGTGCTCCATGTCTGTATTGGATGATACATTGTGACCCATGTGTGTCCTGTGCCAGACTCAGACCCCAGGGTATGGATGGGTGGAGTTACTTCAACACTCAGGCATGGTTTGACATTACAACACACACATGTAATGGAATAATGCAAAATGACGGCATCATCTTGTGATTGTGATGTTTTTTATTTGTGGTGGGGTACGTGTTTGGGGGGATGACAAGAGGTGCTTTCCGGGTGTGTAGAATCCAAAGTTCCCTGGGGGAGTTGGTATCCTTGCCATTGGAAATCATCGGAGTTCATGCCACAGTCTTTGTCAACATTGGTCAGACAGTGACCAGCAAGTCCATGTGGCAGAGAATGTCATTTGCTGATGTGCTGCTGTTGGGCCAGAGGGCCAGGTGCGAGGCCAGGTGACCTGGGAGATGGTGATGTTCCGCTGACTCTCACTGTCTTTTGCGTGGACGACCCACCTTCCTCCGGGGACCCTCAGAAGCAGGCCGTGACGATGTCTGTGATGCTCCGTCGGATGAATCCTCCTCCTCCTGATCCCTCCCTGTGGCTGCTGGTGATCTTCGCCTGGTGGCACAGGGAGGGTTGCCCATGTTTTCGGCAATCCGACGGAGTGAACAGCTCATGTCCGTTTGCACCGCCACAAGCTCAGCCAGTCTGTCCTCCATCCGTCGTCGCTGTTGACTGGCATATTGCTCGCCCTGCATGGTCTTCATCTCGTTGATGGTCTCCACTACCTGGCTGATGCCCCTGGTGTCACGCCGGTATGTGTCCAGGATGTTGCGGACGTGTGACATTACCGGTTCCTCAGCTGTCTGGTCAGGTTCGCGCCTCCGCCGTCCTCCACTCCCACCACCCCTGCCCACTTGAGCCTGGCCTGCCATTGTGGGCACACCGGGACCCCTGAGGGATGGCATTTGCGGGTTCGTCTGCCTCCTCCTGGGTGCCCGGAGTACCTTGTCCCTCCTGGTCAGACTGGGTGCGTTGTTGTGTGCGAGCAGGGCTCCTGGGTGTATCCTGGGACGTGTCAGGAATGGGGGTGGTGGTTGGTACAGTTGTACCTGACGCAGGTGCTGCAGGTGCTTGGGCACCAAAGGGGCCAGGTTGGTCGGGGTCATCCACGGAGTGGTGAGAGTCGTCGCTGCTGGTGGGATCACCTTCACGCGGAGCCTGGTCCTGTGATTCTTCCCCCCCAGTGTTGGGGGGAGATCGTCGACGTTGCCCTGTGTGTGAGAGAGAGACAATGTTAATTGTGTTACATGCGACATCCATGTTTCATACATATTCAAGTTGGCACAGTTCCTCTGGGTAGTTGGATATGTCTAGCATTCCTCTCACAGTGCACTTGTGCATGGGTATGTCCCTTGGCCACAGCTTTTGAGGCTTTACCTATGTGTGACACACTCTTAGTTGATGCATCATTTTTGACCGCAGTCAGCAGTGTAGTGAACGGGCGTAGCGAGCCATGCATAGCCGCCTTACGTGTTGCACTGTACGGGGGCAAATGGTGCTTTTTCATATCTATTGGAGAATGCAGGTAGGTAACTTATGCATTTGTGACCTGGTTCTACCAAACACAGTGAGTGGGTATACTGGGTGTATGGTTAGGTTTGTGCCTGCAGCAACGATCTACTCGTGCACAGATTGACACATGGCCCAGTGATTTCAGAACGAAAAAGGGGTGGTTCACGCACTGCCAAACCTTGTCTACATGCACACAGTCCACCTGCTGACGAGCGGACATGCCAACACCACCCATGCTTGATTTGGTCTCCCTCTGTCTCCCTTTCTCCCTCCCTCTGTCACCCTCCTCCCTCTGTCTGTCTCCCTCTGTCTACCTCTGTCACCCTCTGTCTCCCTCCCTCTCTCTCCCTCTCCCTCCCTCTGTCTGTCACCCTCTGTCACCTCAGCCCAGCTTCCTGGCCACACACATTTTGCAGGTATTTCAAAGGCCATTGTCTTGCTCATGTGGCTTTGTTTAGAATCTCCCGGCCCCCATTGTGCGGAGTGTCTGAGTCTGCGCTGCTGCGGCGGTGTGTGCTGACACTCTTTCAATGTGATGCCTCTTCATTAGCTGCTGTTATGTGCAAATTGGGCCTTCCTACCCATGTCATCCTGCGACGCGGCCACCATTTGCAGGTGACACAGTACTGTGTGGGGATACACTGTTTGTATAGCTCTGCCCTAGGCCATAATGGCAGAGGGCATTGGTGTCTGCTTCTGAGTTCCACAATGTGTTTTTTGAGGCCCACCCTCCCGCCATCAGGGACATCCTGTCTTGTGTTGGTGTTTTGTGTGGCCTGTGACTGGGCATGGCCTTGCTTGGTGCATGGGGCATGGAGCCGCTAGTGGCATGTACGTGTTTTTGGAGTGTGGTTGTGTCCGGTGATGGCTTTGGGGTAGTTGCGTGCATAATTGGGAATTGGGTTGTGGATGGCGTTCCCCCCTTGTGAGGTGAGTTGTTTGTGTACTCACCAGGCTCGGCGACTCCTTCTACTCCATGTACTCCCACCGGCGGCAGCGTGCGCATCACCTTCTCCTCCCAAGGATGGTAGTGTACAGGTCTGCGGGGCGGCCCTCCTCCAGTGATGTTGGTCTGGTTATATTCATCTGTCATTTTGCGGCGGACCGTCCTCCGCAGATCATACCACCTGGCTTGGAATTCATGCCTGGTCCTTCTGGTGGCCCCAATAGCATTCACATTATTGACGATCCTCTGCCACATGGCAGATTTCTCCGCTATGCTGGTCTGTCTGACCAATGTTCCAAAGAGCTGTGGCTCGACTCTGATGATTTCGTTGACAAGGATCTCCAGCTCCTCCCTTGTGAACTTTAGATTCTTGTTTGTGGGCATGGTGTGGGGTGTGGGTGTGGATGGTTGTGGGTGTGTGGGTGTGGTTGTGAAGGTGTGTGTGTGAATGTGATGAGGGGGTGTTTGTGAAGGTGGTAGTGTGAAGGTGTGCAAGTGTAATGTGTATTGAAGGTTGAAGTATGGTGCAGTGCGTTGTCTCTGGGGTCTGGCAGCAGTGGATCTGTTGCAAAGGCTCATGGTTTGTGTGTGTGGGCCCTTTTTATTGGTCCATTTGTGGGTGTGGCTGTGTTTGAACTTTGGGTGAGTGTGTTATAAGAAGTGGTTGTGGTTTGGGCCTCTGTTTACCTGTTTGGCTGTTGCAGGTCAGTGTATTGGATGTATTTGGGCTTGTTGGACATGTTTAGTGATGTTGTGCGATTCGAATTGACTCTCCTTGTGTTGTTTTGCAGTGTCCTGGTTCAGTACGAGTGTTTTTGGCGTCTGTACGGTGCGCACATAGGCCATGTTGTTGTACAGTGCTTACATTTGCTGTGGCTTGGTACGACTCGTACATGCGCTATGCTGGGTGAGGGTGCTGGTGTAGGGGCCTTGGGTAGGGTGCGTACAGACACGGGCAGGGTGGTGGTCCGCACCGTCCATAGGTGGTGGGGGTACGCTCCATCTATACATGGGGGGCTGGGGGTACGCTCCGTCCATACACGGGTAGGGGTACGCTCCGTACATACACGGGGGGCTGGGTGTATGCTCCGTACATACACGGGTGGAGGTATGCTCCCTCCATACACGGGGGTCTGGGGGTATGCTCCATACATACATGGGGGCTGGGTGTATGCTCGGTACATACACGGGTGGGGGTACGCTCCGTCCATACACGGGGGGCTGGGGGTATGCTCCGTACATACACGGGTGGGGGTACGCTCCCTCCTTACACGGGGGGCTGGGGGTACGCTCCATACATACACGGGGGGCTGGGTGTACGCTCCGTACATACACGAGTGGGGGTACGCTCCGTCCATACACGGGGGGCTGGGGGTATGCTATGTACATACACGGGGGGCTGGGTGTTCGCTCCGTACATATACAGGTGGGGGTACGCTCCGTCCATACATGGGGGGCTGGGGGTACACTCTGTACATACACAGGGGGGGGCTGGGTGTACGCTCCATACATACACGGGTGGGGGTACGCTCCGTCCATATACGGGGGGCTGGTGGAACGCTCCCTACATACACGGGGGCTGGGTGTACGCTCCGTACATACACGGGTGGGGGTACGCTCCATCCATACACGGGGGGCTGGGGGTACGCTCCGTACATACACGGGGGCTGGGTGTACGCTCCGTACATACACGGGTGGGGGTACGCTCCATCCATAAACGGGGGCTGTGGGTATGCTCTGTACATACATGGGGGCTGGGTGTACGCTCCGTACATACACGGGTGGGGGTACGCTCCATCCATACACGGGGGCTGGGAGTACGCTCCGTACATACACGGGGGGCTGGGTGTTCGCTCCGTACATACACAGGTGGGGGTACGCTCCGTCCATACACGGGGGGCTGGAGGTATGCTCCGTACATACACGGGGGGCTGGGTGTACGCTCCGTCCATACACGGGTGGGGGTACGCTCCGTCCATACACGGGTGGGGGTACGCTCCGTCCATACACGGGGGGCTGGGGGTACGCTCCGTACATACACGGGGGGCTGGGTGTACGCTCCGTACATACACGGGTGGGGGTACGCTCTGTCCATACACGGGGGGCTAGGGGTATGCTATGTACATACATGGGTGGGGGTACGCTCCCTCCATAAACCGGGGACTGGGGGTACACTCCGTACATACACGGGGGCTGGGTGTACGCTCCGTACATACACGGGTGGGGGTACGCTCCGTCCATACACGGGGGCTGGGAGTACGCTCCGTACATACACGAGGGGCTGGGTGTTCGCTCCGTACATACACAGGTGGGGGTATGCTCCGTCCATACACGGGGGGCTGGAGGTATGCTCCGTACATACACGGGGGCTGGGTGTACGCTCCGTACATACACAGGTGGGGGTACGCTCCGTCCATACACAGGGGGCAGGTGGAACGCTCCCTACATACACGGGGGCTGGGTGTATGCTCCGTACATACACGGGTGGGGGTACGCTCTGTCCATACACGGGGGGCTGGGGGTACGCTACGTACATACACGGGGGCTGGGTGTACGCTCCGTACATAAACAGGTGGGGGTACGCTCCGTCCATACATGGGGGGGCTGGGTGTACGCTCCATCCATACACGGGTGGGGGTACGCTCCGTACATACACGGGGGCCTGGGGGTACGCACAGTTCATATGTGGGTGGGGGTACGCACCATCCATACGGGGGTGGGGCTGGGGGTGGCACCGTACATACGGGGGTGGGGCTGGGGGTACGCACCGTACATACTGGGGTGCTGGGGGTACGGTGCGTACAGACGGGGGGCTGGGGGGGTGTTCGGCGCGTATGCGGGCACATGTTTGGACGTCTCCATGGTTGCTATTGATGTTCGCTCCGTACGGTGTTTTTTCCAAACGGTTGTACATTCGGACGGACGGGACGGATCGTACTTGCGCGCTCGGACTTCAGTTTTCCGATTCGTACGTAAAAATGTCTGGGGACGTGTCGGACACATTTCCCGACCCGAGGACGTGTGGGGGAATTTTCCCAATACGATTCGTATGGACTTTTTCACATACGAATCATACTTGCCAGTTTGTACGGGACTTGTACGATTCGTACGGAAGAAAAACCGGATACGAATCGTACGGAGAAAATTTTTACAGGATTGGAATCCGCACCTATATTATGACTGTCGATATTACTTACTTCTATATTACTTAAATCGATATTTTATTTCTTACCTGACTTTCGATATTCTTCACCACTATATTTTGGCAATTCGATATTCTGTCCATTCTATATTAAAAACTCGGGGGACGATTCACAGAACTAATTTAAGACAAAATCCTAATCTTAAGACAAACTTAAGACAGACTTAAGATAGACTTCAGACAAACTTAAGACAAACTTAAGACAGACTTAAGACAAACTTAAGACAAACTTAAGACAGACTTAAGACAGACTTAAGACAAATTTAAGACAAAATCCTAACTTAATTCTGTCTTAAGTCTGTCTTAAGTCTGTCTTAAGTTTGTCTTAAGTTTGTCTTAAGTCTGTCTTAAGTTTGTCTTAAGTTTGTCTTAAGTCTGTCTTAAGTCTGTCTTAAGTTTGTCTTAAGACAAACTTAAGACAAAATCCTAATTTCTGTGAATACCAAAAGTAGTAAGTTTAGGATTTTGTCTTAAGTTAGTTCTGTGAATCGGGCCCATGGTTCCTTTTCAACCATGCCAGCTTTACTATGTTGTACAAAAGTTTGTACGAAGATTGCCATAAGGAATCGCAATCTTGACCTGGTAAAACACTACCCCATAATTCCTCAGCAAGCTTAAACTCTCCGTCCACTGCCTCCAAAATTGCCTGATACCAAAAGGAAACTTCTTTCTTCCCATGGGGTCTAGTCACAAGGTAATACTCTAAGGGCCTCATTTATGAAAAGTCACGCATCACTGCGTGAAAGCAGTGATGCGTCACTTTTCACTGCGCCCTCCCTGCGACTCCAATGATGCGTCATATTTACAGTATGACGCATCATGTCGC
Organism: Triturus cristatus; assembly: GCF_964204655.1. Lineage (NCBI taxonomy): Eukaryota > Metazoa > Chordata > Amphibia > Caudata > Salamandridae > Triturus > Triturus cristatus. The sequence goes on from NC_140591.1 coordinate 1,695,870,584, forward strand.
AAGGAGTCACAGATACGTCAGTATTTCTGACGTATCTGTAGGCGCAAAAGTGACGCATTGCTGGAGTGTGTCACAAAAGTAACGCAACTCCAGCAATGTGTCCTTTCACATGGGCAAGCCCCATGTGAAAGGGCCTGCGTCAGTCTTACGCCTGCTGTGAGGCAGGCGCAAGATATTGACGCATTTGCACCCTAGAAGTGGCGCAGTGAAATCTCGTAGATTTCACTGCGTTACTTCTACGATGCTTACTTACGTGGGAACGCCCACCCTGCATACATTATACCTGACGCAGGTATAATGTAGCGCAGGGGTTTACAAAGTGACGCATATACCTAGATGCATCACTTTGTAAATATGGTGCAACATGGCGCATGTTTTACGCCACTGGTGCATCACAAAAAGTGACGCACCGGTGGCGCAAAAGTGACGCAGGGGCTCATAAATGAGCCCCTAAATCGTTACCTCTCCCTAATAAGCCCCCCTTAGTTGTTTGTAACTGGGCCTGAACCCAGCTCGCCAGCTGCAGATATTTAAATCTAGAGAGACCTGGCCCTACCCTCTCCCTTAGTTCTTCCCATGTTGCCAAAGTGCCATCTAGAATCAAATCGCCACAAACCGCCAAACCAGATTCCCTTAACGGGGTCGCTAAACTGTCACTCAGACATTCTGGGCCCCCAGGGGAGCCCCATAAAGGGGCCATACTAGAGAAGTAGCCAAGAGTGGCCGACCTCCTCAGGTTTACCCAAGTTTTGGCCAGACCCTGCAAAACCTTAAGCCTAACTTTTTTGAAAAACTTAACATCCCCGAACTTAAACAAAAAACCCTCCACCGGTAATTGTGCACCCTGTAGCATTGCTAAAAACAGCCCTCCCACACCAGCCTTAACCAGCATTTGTAACAGCATACGAGCGTGAGAGAGTTGGAAAGCCCATGCATACAGCTGAACATCAGGCAGGGCAAGGCCCCCCTTCTCCCTTCGGCGTCTCCAGGCTAAACGCAAAAATGTATATCCCCAAACAAAAGAGTTAATTTCCCTCTGCATTTTATCAATTTGTGATCTATCAAAATAAAGTGGGATACAGAAGAAGGAGCTTGTTTAGTTGTATGGGATCTCCGAAACGCGCGTCGGCGCTTTCTTCTTTTTGATTTGTCTATCTGTGTATGTATATGTTGTATTGTATTTTGTCATTTAATGTCTAGTTTAGGTTTTTTCTTGTTAGGTGTAGTGCCTATGTATTGATTTTGGTCTTCTCATGTATTCTCACCTATTGATTCCTTCATTATTGGACTTGCTGGGCTAAGATTGGTCTTTATTGATTTGTTTTATGTTGTGTTATGTTCTATATCATATATAAAACCAATTTTTTATAATTGTACTCTTGGTCTCTTATTCTATGGACGTACTGCCAATATTTGAAAGTATAGTGAGGCAAGTACTGTTCTTTTCTGACTTCTTAATCCAACCTTCCAAAATAGCCAAAGAGAGCAGGGGGAGCAGCCTGCGGCCTTTTCCCCTAAGCAAGGTCCACTCTCAATTGAACCAACAGTGTATTTGAATTTTATATTTATTAAGCACCCATAGGTCTCATAGTGCTAAGTGGAAAAGGTCAAAGCAGCTCGGCCCTAATTTACTAGATCTCAAAGAACCTTGAGGCATATTATCAAGGTCCGGTGATAAATATCGCAAAGCACGCGTAGCGCTTGCATATTTATCGCCTGGTTAGCGCGTTATCTACAACGCGCATCGCCGAGGCGATGAAAATTCCAGAGATAGTGTGGACATCGCCGTTTTCCGGCCATATCCTAGATGATAGGGCCTGTGGTCTTAGCCACAGAATCCACCCCCATATTAAGTATGCCTTAGTCAGGAATTTAACAGACGTTAAATTCCTGCGTTAAGGCATACTTAACGCGATTTAAATAATCGCTACCCTTCCTAGTTAATATCGCGAAGCTGCCTTCGCGATATTTTCCCTGGTTGGTTTCACAGCCACGCCTACATTGCATCTCATTAGCGATGCAAAGTTAGGCGTGCTGGAAACGGGCGCTAAGTAAGTAAGACACGCGATAGCGTGCCTTTGCTGATAAGGCGATAAAATAATTATTATTATTATAAAACTATCGCCGCTTTTCAGCCGAAAAAACTGACGCAAAAGCGGTGATAATTTTATAGCGCCGCCTTGTTAATATGCCCCCTTGTCTCCTGGAACCTCAACACTTGAGTTCACCTTTTAAGGGCCTTCCTCCAACTCCCAAAAACAATCAAAAAAGAGCAGGTGAGAAATCGGAGGACATTTCTGTAAAGCAGGGACCACCCGCAACTACAGACCAAGAGACGGCATGGGACATTCTGTTTAGAAACAGTGACTCTGTCACTGAGGTCACAGGACGCTTGAGCATGGAGTCTCTAGGGTGGTGCGATCGCACCGGGCGCTGACCCTGGTGGGGCATTATGTTTGCAAGTATAATATGTTTTTAAAAATACTTTGTAAGACCGGCCTCGTGGCGTGGACCCTCCCGATCAATAAACAACCCCGGCAAGCCCCCCTGATTCCCAGGTATCACAGACTTACGGCCACCACAGCCTCATAAACCCGATGGCCGGCCGGGGCCCCAGCAAGACCGAGACACTACCACGCATGCCCGGCCAAGGGAGCGAGAAACCCCCCCAAGCGAGACCGAGAGGCGCCGTCCTTGTCACACCTCTGATCTCCTCCCTAAGGAGGGTTTCGATCGGCCACCAGGCCCCCGGAGAGCGGGCGCCTCGCATGCTGGGCGTCTGGAGTCCACCCCAGACCAACGTCAACAGATCAAAGAGCCGAGCGACAGGAAATCCCAACACACCGCCCCTAGGCACCCAGACCCCTCTCTGCGAGGGCGCCGGACTTCAAAGAGGAGAGGGAGTATAACAAGGGGTGCTGAAGGGACAGGCGGCAGAGAAGACCTGGACCGACGAGAGCCCTGCTGACCTGGTCGCGGCTCGACCGACCTCCGAAACCAAGGACGTTACCTGACCTACGGAACCATCTGAGCCCTGCTGACGCTGTCGCGGCTCCCCGAACTCTGAACCATCTGAGCCCTGCTGACGCTGTCGCGGCTCCCCGAACTCTGAACCATCTGAGCCCTGCTGACGCTGTCGCGGCTCCCCGAACTCTGAACCATCTGAGCCCTGCTGACGCTGTCGCGGCTCCCGAACTCTGAGCCCTGCTGACGCTGTCGCGGCTCCCCGAACTCTGAACCATCTGAGCCCTGCTGACTCTGTCACGGCTCCCGAACTCTGAACCATCTGAGCCCTGCTGACGCTGTCGTGGCTCCCTGAACTCTGAACCATCTGAGCCCTGCTGACGCTGTCGCAGCTCCCCGAACTCTGAACCATCTGAGCCCTGCTGACGCTGTCGCGGCTCCCCGAACTCTGAACCATCTGAGCCCTGCTGACGCTGTCGCGGCTCCCGAACTCTGAGCCCTGCTGACGCTGTCGCGGCTCCCCGAACTCTGAACCATCTGAGCCCTGCTGACGCTGTAGCAGCTCCCGAACTCTGAACCATCTGAGCCCTGCTGACACTGTCGCGGCTCCCCGAACTCTGAACCATCTGAGCCCTGCTGACGCTATCGCGGCTCCCAAGAACCTGAACCACCTGTGCCTGCTGAGAGACTCGCGGCGCCCTTGTCCTGAAAGACCGGCGGGGATCACCGAGTGAACCCCAAATCCTCCAGCTCGAGGATTGAGAGCTGTGCGAAGGATATTCCGCAGAGACACTGAACTTAAAGACTGTCCCGCTACCCCGATAACCCCACCACGAAACCACCGACATTGTGTTATTGGACTAGCAGCTGTACCACAGGTCATAAAGACCCCCCAGAACTTGTTGATAAAGTATACTGTCTAACTGAGAACTACTGTGTGGTGTCCCTCTGTCGAATAGTGTAACCTCAGCGCGTACGATCCTAGGAACGAGACCCTTCCAGGAAAGGGCCACCCCGCCAGTGCTCGGCCTAACTCTGGAAGAGGTGGGCCAAGGGGTGGTCAGGAACGTATTCCGAAGCCTACCGGAGAACGCCCTTCCAACATTTGGTGGCAGACGACGGGATTCGAGCCGACACCTAGAGATCGTACAGTAAACGGCTGACGCACTACCAAACGGAGATGGAAGGAGAAACCGCCATGAGGGCTGCAGGAACCAACACAAGCCCAACATTCCGAGAGGACCGGTTGGAAGATTACGCGCATCGAGAACTAAAACAGCTCTGCAAAGACCTTGGAATCGATACCACCGGATTAAGCACCAAAGAATATTTCCAGGAGGCGTTGAAGACCTGGGTCGAGGCAGGAGCTTCCCTGCCCCAAACCGAAGAAACCGCCCGAGAAAGAGAGACGCCAAACGAACCCCGGAGCATCCCGGTAAGGAGCAACGCCACCGAGGGGGATCTATCCCCGGAAGAGATAGCGGACCGAGAGAGGGGCCGCAACCATGAACTAGAACTAGCCAAACTAAAAATAGAGGGAGAGCTAAGATTGGCCGAAAAAAAGTTAGCCGTAGAACAATTACGCCCACAAGGGGAACTCGAGGAGAAGAAACGCCAGCGAGAACACGAAGAAAGAAAACTTCAGCTAGAACACGAACGCAGCCTAAAAGAGATCAAACTCAAGGCCAAGAGTGAGGAGTCCAGATCCACGGGAAACCAACCAACCTCCCCAGCTGTGGAACCAAAGGTCCACATTCCCAAGAATGTGGTGAAAGAATACTACAAGAACGACGACATCCAGCAGTGGTTCAGGGCCTACGAAGTCGCCATGACCTCCCACCGAGTTCCACAGAAGGATTGGGGGGCTGGCTTGTGGGGCCGGTTCCTGAGCGAGGGGAGAGATACCCTGCTGGACCTGCCCTCCACTGTGCTGAATTCCTACAGCCACATGAAAGAAACCCTATTAGCCAGATATGGACTCACCCCCGAGATGTACCGGCAACGGTTTCGGGACTGCAAAAAAATACCTGGTACTACGTGGGTGGAGTACGTGAACTTTTACAGCAGAGCCTTAGACGGGTGGATCAAGGGCAGCAAGGTCTCCACCTTTGAGGAACTGTTTGACCTGATAGCATGGGAACACTTGTCCGCCAATTGCTTCGTGGAACTACGCCAGCACCTCCTGGACAGCAAGCTCACTGATCCTCGGAAGCTGGAGGTTGAAGCTGACCGTTGGGTGAACACCCGGGCCTCCCGGGGCCCCGTGGGAGACTACGGCCGCCACAGTCAGGGACCCCCCCCGCCAGAGGAACCAGGGCAGGCCGAGAGAATCCCAGGTGGGCCCCCAGCGTAGTCCCCCCAGAGGCCAACCCCGCACTTTCCAGCCCCACCTCCAACCAGCACAGGGCCCCCGGGGAGGCCGGGACAACGAGTCAAGATCACCTGTTTCCGCTGCCAACAGACCGGACACTATGCCAGTGACCCCCAGTGTCCCATGTACCAAAGACCCACGGCAACCGCCCCTCCGGCCCAACAAATGGCCTCCGTAGCCCTAGGAGAAGAGATGGAAGTCTCCGAGGAGTGGGAACCAGCCGCCATGGCCCTGGTCTCCCTAGGAGATCGAGAGATGGTTCCCGCAACACTCCTACCCGCCAACACAGAAAAATACCGACAACAAGTGACGGTCAACGGTCACCGAGTTGAGGCCCTCCGCGACACCGGGGTGAGTGTCACAGCGGTCCACTGCCACCTGGTCTCCGACGACCAGATCCTGCCCGACGCCTTCTGTCCAGTCATATCTTCGGACAATTCCGAGAACCTCTGCCAGATGGCCCTGGTACCCTTCGAATGGGGGGGAGTCACCGGTAAATTGAGAGTGGCCGTCCGAACCTCCCAACCAGTAGACTGCCTTCTGGGCAACGACCTCGAGAGCTCCATGTGGGGACAAGTGGAACAAAGAGCCCATCTGGAGATGTTGGGCCTACCCGAATGGGTCTGCGCCACCACGCGCTCCATGTCTGCCCGATCGCCTTCCCCCGAGGGAGTTGAGGCCTTACCCATGAACCCAGGCGCCGTCCCCGCGGACCGGGATGCGCTACCCGAGCCCGACGACCCACTCCCGAAAGAAGAACCCGGCTCCAGAGGCGGCCCAGGGAAGTCAGGCCCCGAGCCGCTGAACGAGCTCGGGGACCTACCCGAGATGGCCCAGTGGCACTGCGAGGGAGGTCCCTCCCGAGAAGAAGTCTGCAAAGAACAAGCCACCTGCCCTTCCCTCATCGGACCCCGACAGCAGGCCGACGCCCAGGCAGCAGGCGACCAGTCCGGAACCCACTGGATATATTGGGAAGGTGGACTCCTGTACAGCGAACAGAAGTCGGCCGAGCTGGGATCGGCCCGGGTGCTGGTGGTACCCCTGCGCTTCCGAAATATCCTCCTAGGTCTCGCCCATGATGTACCCCTGGCAGGACACTTAGGCCAAGACAAGACCTATCATCGCCTGGTTACCCACCTCTATTGGCCCAAAATGCGAGCAAATGTAGAAGCCCACTGCAAGTCATGTCTCACGTGCCAGGCCAGCGGGAAAAGTGGTGGGAAGCGCAATGCTCCGCTACAACCTTTCCCAGTTGTTAGTACCCCCTTTGAACGGGTAGAAATCGACATCGTGGGATCCCTGGATCCCAGGACCGCCCAGGGCCACCAGTTCATCCTCCTCCTGGTGGACCATGCCACCCTCTACCCCTCCGCACCGTGACGGCCCCCGTGGTGGGCCGGGCCTTGATGGGGATCTTCTCCCGCGTGGGGTTCCCTCGTGAAGTCGTGAGTGATCGTGGCACGAACTTTATCTCCAAGTACATGAAGTCCTTATGGCAACAATGTGGGGTGGCATACAAATTCACCACCCCATACCACCCCCAAGGCAATGGCCTTGTCAAACGATTTAAACGGACCATGAAAGGAATGATCATGGGCCTCCTAAGAACCCCTTCGCCGGAAATGGGACATCCTCCTCCCTTGCCTCCTATTCGCCTACCGGGAAGTTCCCCAAAAATCCCTGGGGTTCAGCCCATTCGAATTACTCTAGTCTATGGACACCCTGTACTGGGACCCCTGAGCCTGGTCAAAGAGGGCTGGGAAACGGCTCCCCGAGGAAACCATCCCGATGTATTCCGCTATATCCTGGCGCTCCGCAACCAGACCCGGAAGTTCCGGGAGCTCGCCGAGGCAAACCTCGAGGCTAGCCAAGAAGAGATGAAGCGCTGGTATGACCAAAACGCCACACTGGTCGAGTTTCAGCCGGGCCAACAGGTCTGGGTAATGGCCCCGGTGAAACCCTGTGCCCTACAAGACAGGTGGACTGGACCCTTCAAAGTAGTCGAGCAGAAGAGTCAAGTCACGTACCTAGTTGACGTTCAGTCTCCTCGGAACCCCCTCAGGGTCCTCCACGTGAACCGCCTCAAACCCCACTTCGTGAGGATGGAGTTGAGTTTACTCCTGGCCACCGATGATGGGACTGAAGAAGACACAGAGCCCCTTCTGGACCCCCTGTGTGCTAAAGAGAAAGATGGCTCCGTAGAGGGGGTGAGACTTTCGTCCACCCTCACACCCCAACAGTCCGACGACTGCCGCCAGCTGTTGAGACAATTCACAGATCTCTTCTCCCTCACCCCGAGGGTCACCGACTGGTGTGTCCACGACGTCGACACCGGAGTGAGCCCGCCGGTGAGACACCGAGCCTACCGGGTCCCTGACCGGGTCCGGACCTTCATCCAGACAGAAGTAGCCAAGATGTTAGCGCTAGAGGTGATTGAACCCTCCGACAGCCCATGGGCCAGCCCGGTGGTACTGGTCCCGAAAGCAGCAGCCCCTGGTGTCGCCCCCGAGCTGAGATTCTGTGTGGACTACCGGGGACTCAATGCGGTCACCCGAGCAGACACTCACCCTATCCCCCACGCAGACGAGCTCATCGACCGCCTTGGGGCCGCACACTATCTCAGCACCTTCGACCTGACCTGCGGATACTGGCAGATTGCGCTCACCGAGAGAGCCAAGGAGCGGTCTGCCTTCTCCACCCCGGATGGGCACTACCGCTTCAGAGTCATGCCTTTTGGGATGAAAAATGCCCCGCCCACCTTCCCGCGCCTGGTGAACCGGTTCCTGGCTGGACTAGAAGGGTTCAGCGCGGCGTACCTAGACGACATCGCAGTATTCAGCTCCCATTGGACCGAACACCTCCAGCACCTCCGACAAGTACTGATGGCCCTGCGCCAAGCCGGCCTAACCATCAAAGCCAGCAAATGCCAAATTGGCCAGAGCTCAGTTATCTATCTGGGACACCAGGTGGGGAGCGGGCAGGTCGCTCCCCTCCACCCGAAGATCGACGCCATCTTGTCCTGGGAACCTCCCACGACCCAAACAGAAGTCCGGGCCTTCCTGGGCCTCACCGGTTACTACCGGAGGTTTATTAAAAACTATGGCAGCCTTGCAGCACCCCTCACAGAGTTAACCTTCAAAAAGCATCCTAAGAAAGTACAGTGGACTCCCCCGTGCCAAGAAGCGTTCAACGCCTTGAAAGCTGCTATATGGACCGCTCCGGTACTCAAGGCCCCCGACTACTCTCAAGAATTTGTGGTCCAGACAGACGCCTCGGAGCACGGCATCGGGGCAGTCCTCTCGCAGTTCAACAACAAAGGCATAGACCAGCCCGTGGCCTTCATCAGCCGAAGGTTACTACCCCGGGAACGGCGGTGGAGCACCATTGAAAGAGAGACCTTCGCAGTAGTCTGGGCCCTCAAGAAGTTACGGCCCTACCTGTTCGGAACCCACTTTCGAGTTCAAACGGATCATCGGCCATTACGGTGGCTGATGCAAATGAGAGGGGAAAACCCCAAACTGCTACGATGGTCAATCTCCCTCCAGGGGATGGACTTCACTGTGGAGCATCGCCCCGGGACTGACCACGCCAACGCTGACGGCCTGTCCCGATTCTTCCGCTTCAGCGAGGAGAACCCCCAACTGGATGGGTAGTTCTCCCCGCCTTTCAGCTGGGGGGGGCAGGTGTGAGACCGGCCTCGTGGCGTGGACCCTCCCGATCAATAAACAACCCCGGCAACCCCCCCTGATCCCCCGGTATCACAGACTTCCGGCCACCACGGCCTCATACACCCGATGGCCGGCTGGGGCCCCAGCAAGACCGAGACACTACCACGCATGCCCGGCCAAGGGAGGGAGAAACCCCCCCAAGCGAGACCGAGAGGCGCCGTCCTTGTCACACCTGTGATCTCCTCTCTAAGGAGGGTTTCGATCGGCCACCAGGACCCCGGAGAGCGGGCGCCTCGCATGCTGGGCGTCTGGAGTCCACCCCAGACCAACGTCAACAGATCAAAGAGCCGAGCGACAGGAAATCCCAACACACCGCCCCCAGGCACCCAGACCCCTCTCTGCGAGGGCGCCGGACTTCAAAGAGGAGAGGGAGTATAACAAGGGGTGCTGAAGGGACAGGCGGCAGAGAAGACCTGGACCGACGAGAGCCCTGCTGACCTGGTCGCGGCTCGACCGACCTCTGAAACCAAGGACGTTACCTGACCTACGGAACCATCTGAGCCCTGCTGACGCTGTCGCGGCTCCCCGAACTCTGAACCATCTGAGCCCTGCTGACGCTGTCGCGGCTCCCCGAACTCTGAACCATCTGAGCCCTGCTGACGCTGTCGCGGCTCCCCGAACTCTGAACCATCTGAGCCCTGCTGACGCTGTCGCGGCTCCCGAACTCCGAACCATCTGAGCCCTGCTGACGCTGTCGCGGCTCCCTGAACTCTGAACCATCTGAGCCCTGCTGACGCTGTAGCAGCTCCCGAACTCTGAACCATCTGAGCCCTGCTGACACTGTCGCGGCTCCCCGAACTCTGAACCATCTGAGCCCTGCTGACGCTGTCGCGGCTCCCGAGAACCTGATCCACCTGTGCCTGCTGAGAGACTCGCGGCGCCCTTGTCCTGAAAGACCGGTGGGGATCGCCGAGTGAACCCCAAATCCCCCAGCTCGAGGATTGAGAGCTGTGCGAAGGATATTCCGCAGAGGTACTGAACTTAAAGACTGTCCCGCTACCCTGATAACCCCACCACGAAACCACCGACATTGTGTTATTGGACTAGCAGCTGTACCACGGGTCATAAAGACCCCCCAGAACTTGTTGATAAAGTATACTGTCTTACTGAGAACTACTGTGTAGTGTCCCTCTGTCGAATAATGTAACCTCAGCGCGTACGATCCTAGGAATGAGACCCTTCCAGGAAAGGGCCTCCCCGCCAGTGCTCGGCCTAACTCTGGAAGAGGTGGCCCAAGGGGTGGTCAGGAACGTATTCCGAAGCCTCCCGGAGAACGCCCTTCCAACACACTTGCTTCCTCTTTCCTGGCCTCCAGCAATTTTAGGTAACAAAAAAATGTCATGCTAACTCCAGTGACTAATGTTCTTCCTAGAGAGATATGGAATTTTGTCAAGTGGAAGTTTTGACTGGTGAAAAAGTAGCACAGAGGGTTAATGTGCCTGCTGCAAAGAACATGTACAATGCAGATCACAAAGTGCACATAATATAAATAGGTTAGTGGGCTACTGCTTTTCTCAGTGAGATCCTTTTGTTACTTGCAGCTTATACGTCGACATCCTAACATAGAACAATGTGCTATTAACAGTCATCTTACAGCTGCAAGCAAACTGCAAGGTATAAATTGGAGGGTTATGTTTTTTTCCAGTCCTTGATTCTCCTAATTTTTTTAAAAGGGTTAATTTGGATAGAGATTGATTCTGCTTATTAAATAGAACCCCCAACCATGGCATTACGTTCTAAATTCAGAGTTTGTGTTTCTCCACACAAATCACTAGGGGGCATATCAGCAACAGACGGCGATAAATATCGCAAAACGCGCTTAGCGCTTTTACATTTATCGCCGCCTATCGCTGTAATTTATCACCCGGATAACGCGTTATTAACAACGCGTTACTCCCGGGCGATAAATTTTACATCAAAAGTGGCGTTATGCGGGAATATCGCTGTTAAACCAGCGATATTTCCACAGCGATAGAAGAAACCTTGATGATAGGGAGATGTGGATTCAGCCACTGAACCCACCTCCCATGTCATAGATAGAGTAGTCATGAAAATTAGCAGGCGTAAAATACCGGCGATAACAGTGGTTAACGCTGTATTTTACATCGCTAAGGGTGTCCTGGGCCGTATTGTAAAACGGAGTAGGGCAGTTAGAGATCATTTTCCCTTTTGCAGGGAACGCCTACTTTGCATCTCATTAGAGATGCAAAGCGAGGCGTGAACTAAACAGGAGCTGATTCAAGGAAACACGCGAAAGTGTGTCCTTGTAAATAATGCGATATAATTATCGCCGCTTTTCGCCCAAAAACGAACGCTAAAGCGGCGATAATTATATCGCCAGCCCTTGTTGATATGCCCCTAATATGCTATATTGCCTACTAGTATGGTTGTCATGTGACTCCTACACCTTGTAGTCCTTTGTCTTATGTAACACTTATTATACAGTGATTAACACACCTATGATTGATTGTCTCTGTGTAGTGTGTGTGATGTAAAGTGCTCTGACAACCTCCACTGGTATCAGCGGCGCTGAAAATCAAATTAAATGCATCTGAGAGAGAGTGTGGTTATGGAGACTTGAGGGGCACTGTTAAAGGGTGGTAGTGAGGGAATCCGTGGCGGAGGTGGTCATTGGGGGGCACCAACAAACATTGTCGCACAGGGCTCCACAAGCGCTAAAGCCGCCACTACCACTTCCTACAGTTCTAACACCAAATCAGACACGTTGATTTGAAAACCCCTTGAATCTGCAGCGCACCAGCACTTTAAACACACCCAGATAAATGAGTCAATAGCAGGGAGCCACTGAAAGAGAATAATCTAGAATAGTCCTGTGATGTCACTTTCTGTGATGTCACTTTCTGTGATGTCACATGCAAATTAGAGGAGCCTCACATCTTCCCTTTCGCCCGGGCCCCAGAAGTCATATGACCGGCCCTGGTGCACACTATGAACCTTAAAGCACCTAGCTCAAATGTACTGAAATACATCGATAAGGTACTTTAAGAAGACATAATATTGCCATAAAAAATGCTGAACTAATTCTGAATGTTCATCAGTGTTACACAATACAGGTTTCTGTATAGTTTAGTAATAACCGATGTATTCATGATAGTATTATAATGCTTATTCTTTTTAAAAACACTTCAAATATGTTTCAGTACTGGTTAGATTTTGTTCCTTAAATTTCAGTTTTTCCTTGTGTGCTGTAGCCTGAGGCAGCTATAACTTTAAAGTCTGTTGAAAGCCACTTGTTTTTGTGTGGAGACACCCATTTTATTGGCCTCACATAAGAATAAAATGCTGAGATGACCACGCTGAAAATCATTAAAGGGTCTTAAAGGTTACACACAGGTAGGGCCACTAGAATTATGTAGCAGGGGAGGGCTAAATTATGGGTCAGGGTTGACTAAATTATGCGACAAGAAAAGGCAAATTATGCGGCGTGATGCATTTAATTTTGTGATAGTATTGTTCAATTATTTTTACACTTTTTAACATTGTCTGGGCATAGAATGCACCTCACGGGTACCAGTTTAACACCTAAATATAGCAATAAGCAACAGAAAGGTGACCCGTCAACCTCTGGAAAGGACCTTCCACTCTGCATCAACACATGTTGCTGTCTTTTTAGTGGCATTTGAGCTGGAAACTTTCTTTTTTTTAAGCTGCAGATTATGCAAAAAGATAATGGATCATGTGGCAAATCCATAACTATGGGAAAAACAGCATCCGCACAATCGCATAATTCCAGTCCCTGCAGAAGGAATCGTTCTATCATTTGTAACCATCTACATACATATGAATGTAGCATGAATTAATGTAACGATGGGTAGAACGTTCTTTCATTTGGCTAATGACAAGCGAAAACTTTTCTTTCATTCATTTTTAGGTCTCGACTCGAAGGCTGCGCTTGCGCAGTCTCGGTCCGAGATTTAATGACTTGGAGAAGAGGGGCTTGAACCCGCCCCTCTTCTCCCCTCTTCGCAATTGGCTGGCCTCTTGAATGCTGGCCAGCCATTGGAGAAGAGGTTTGTCTCTCCGAACAGGCCCCGTCCTTTTCGGATTCGGGGGCGTGTTTTTTGCTACTTTTCTCATTATCTCCTCCATCCAATGGCAAGAGGAGAGAAAAAGAAAAACACACTCCCGAATCCGAAAACGCCGCTGCCTTTCTCAGAGGCATTTCTGCTTCGCCTCGGAGAAAGGCGGCAGGGTTCAGGGCGACTCCCTTGAATGATTATTGCGCCCCTTAGGACCACGCTCAAATGCGACCTCTCGATCGCTGCATCTTGCAGCGGTGACCTTCGAACTCACTGAGCCACCTTGGGGATTTATTGTGTCTATAGTTTCGGGTTTCCGGTGAACCAGCCTCCTTCTGCCTCCATGTGTCCCACCGGGTGAGTAGTACTCTTCTAGTATCTACGGGAAGTTCATGGCTTGCGCCACTACTGCTCTTTACATAAGACGACACCATAGAGCCCTGCCGCGGGAACGTATAAGTAGGGGTGATCTGGGGCCGAACCACAGGTGGGTCACCTCGTATGCAAATATTCCAGCCGAAATGACTGTTTGTTTGCTTGAAGTCAAAGTTAGTCACACTTCGGGCATGCAGGCAACGCGGGCAGCTCCCAGAACCAGGACTTCAACTTGTTAAGGCCCTTGCTTACGGTGAATACCCCTCTTACCACCTTATTATGCCAAACAGCCCTATTCAGAACTGTCCACTCCAGTCCACACACGCGCTGATGGGGCCAGTGTCCGTCAAAGTAACCCTCACCCTGCAGCACACACACACCCTGCGATCCCCCAACACCACCACCGTGGACAGCCACAGACGAGCTCTGCGCCAAAGCGCCAACAGTCCAATTAATAGGAAAAGGGAAATACAGTGTCGGGTGGTGTCTGAGAGAGGGCGAAGGGGATCCTGATACGAGAGGGCTTGAGATGCCTTTAGTACAGCGGCATCGCCTCCGATGAAATCACTCCCAGGGATCATCATGCTTCAAACATGAACTTTGCTCCAAAAGTCTCTCCCATGGCTTCCTGGGACTGGTAGTTCTAGCTCGTGGTGTCGCCTCGATTCAAAGTCTCCCAAGTGCTGCGGAATCAAAGGGAACTTTCCAGCCCTGGGGTTTCCATTGCAATGTGGCTACAAGGGAGTCGATTCAAAGCCCAGGCTAGGACTAGAGACGTATATTGTGTAGCGCTTAGAATATCATTAGGCAGCTTCAATGCGCTGTGAAGAAGCAGACGCGAGAGGGAGAGATCTTGACTGGAACTAGGGGAGGAGGGGGGAGGAAAGAGACACAATGATGATAAACGGAGAAGGGAATGACGGAAGAGATGCCCGGCTGCACCCTCGGTGTCTGCGCAGCCCGACTCGCCCAGACCACTTCGAAGCGACAGGAAAACAGGGGAGGAAGGAATCTGAAAGGGAGGGTCGAAGGAGAGCAGGAAAGTTCCAGGTGACTTTGATTAAAAGTTAACCACAATATCTGTGTTCCCAACTAGTTGTGACACCCCCCATCCCCAAAGCGAGTTAATAAACGTAAACCTTTCTCCTATTCCACACAGCGGTCGCCCTCACTGCCTTTACCCCCACTTAACCTTCGTGTGGCTATTGGGTTTGGGGGCGGAGTAAGATCTACCGATTAGTCACTACAACGACAAGCTGGAGCTGAGCATGTTGTACAAGCACCCACACACAATCCTTTCTCTGCTCAGCAAAGGCCGATGGCAGACAATGCAACATTGCTTTGTATCAGCTCCCAGCATCTGCACTGACACATTTATGATCCTGGGCTAACCCGGGCCATTTGGCAACTGCACACAAATGACCAGCTGCTTCCAGGCCTGGAAGCCACCAGACGTAGGTGCTATTTTTCTCAGCCTTCTCAGTGGTGGGGGCGGGTGGGGGCTGTGTGAGCTTTGTGAAAAGACAGGAAGGTGGCAAAGAAGCGAGGGGCAGAGAGAGATAAAAGATCCGAAAAGGTGTGTTTCCTGTCACTTGCATTCTCTCACTTTCACGCCGTTTATCAGAAAAACAAGGCGGAATGCACCAGGCAGCCTTTTGGCATAAAGGAGACAAAGGCGCGAGGCATCCCAAGGCCACGGAAAATTAGCAAACAAGGACTCCGAGAATATGTTAAGCAAAATTTGCTTTGGGGGAAAAAACAACAGTTTTGTAAAGATGATACCTTTATTAGGCTAATGAGTGCGTCAGCTGCGAGGTGTTGGGGCCACCGAGCTGCCCTCTGTGTGAGCGGTTTTCACATTCAGTCGAGTCCCCTTCATTTATGTTTTTCTTTTTTAAGTGTATGTAATTTAAGACCGTTAACAGAGCACACCTTGCAAACATATGGAGCACATGTGAAGGAAGAGAGTCTACAACAGCAGGGGAAAGAGAGTCATACATGGCACGTAAAACAGTAAAAAGAAATGTACGAAGAAAGCAGCGGAAAAGCCAGGCAGAGGGAAGCATCAGAAAGAAGACCGCGAGTATTCAAGAGGAAGGACTCGAGTCTGCAGACGGCTGGGCAGAACGGGAAACAGCGCCGGGCAGAACGGGAAACAGCGCCGGGCAGAACGGGAAACAGCGCCGGGCAGAACGGGAAACAGCGCCGGGCAGAACAGGAAACAGCGCCGGGCAGAACGGGGAACAGCGCCGGGCAGAACGGGAAACAGCGCCGGGCAGAACAGGAAACAGCGCCGGGCAGAACGGGGAACAGCGCCGGGCAGAACGGGGAACAGCGCCGGGCAGAACGGGAAACAGCGCCGGGCAGAACGGGGAACAGCGCCGGGCAGAACGGGGAACAGCGCCGGGCAGAACGGGGAACAGCGCCGGGCAGAACGGGGAACAGCGCCGGGCAGAACGGGAAACAGCGCCGGGCAGAACGGGAAACAGCGCCGGGCAGAACGGGAAACAGCGCCGGGCAGAACAGGAAACAGCGCCGGGCAGAACGGGGAACAGCGCCGGGCAGAACGGGAAACAGCGCCGGGCAGAACAGGAAACAGCGCCGGGCAGAACGGGGAACAGCGCCGGGCAGAACGGGGAACAGCGCCGGGCAGAACGGGAAACAGCGCCGGGCAGAACGGGGAACAGCGCCGGGCAGAACGGGGAACAGCGCCGGGCAGAACGGGGAACAGTGCCGGGCAGAACGGGGAACAGCGCCGGGCAGAACGGGGAACAGCGCCGGGCAGAACGGGAAACAGCGCCGGGCACGGGCAGAACGGGGAACAGCGCCGGGCAGAACGGGGAACAGCGCCGGGCAGAACGGGGAAACAGCGCCGGGCAGAACGGGGAACAGCGCCGGGCAGAACGGGAAATAGCGCTGGGCTGCTTGTTGTCCACTGTCAGGGGCAGAGCAGCAGATAACAAGCTTAGCAAATGGTGTCGGCTGTTGCTACACATCGATTCATATTTGACATGTTATTATCCTCTGTCCATTACGACAGCAAATTAAACTATAAATCGCCCCTCCTGCCAATCATAAATTGTCTCTTACCTCTTCCTCGCTCCGGCGCTGCGGCTCGCAAGGGCCCCTCTTTCATGAGGAAACAGTGTATGGAAAAGTGCCGGCATGCTTTAGCCTGAGTTATGGACGAGTCAAAGCCACAGTATACATCAGGGCCTGGGAGAAATGGGGAGTTTGTTCTGCTATAAAACAGAAGAAAACCAAGCATCCGGGCAAAGGTTTCAGGCTGTCATGGAGAAACAATATGTTATCGCGACATTTTCAGGGCTTTTCCTTGCAACAATTACCGCACTGGAAAGGAACCGCTTTCTTTGGAAATGTGTGCAATTGGTTTTATTGCACTCTCGCTGTCCCGAGTAAACTGGGGATTCATCATATTAGGGGGGCAGATGCAATAATTAGCCCTGGCTGCAAGGGCTGGATAGGACGTGTAATGTGTTTACGGATTTTGGCGCGAGATGGAATGTGCTTGCAAGCATTTCCATAAGTGCGCTTCGAGCACTGGCTGCCTATCTCAATGCAGAGCGTTCATGGGAGATACAATGCCATGTCATTGCGGCTCCCACCTCCGCGAAGACTTCTTCTCAGCCAATAGTTGGCAATCAGTCAGTAATTGTATTTGTAAAACAGTCTGGATGACTTATTCAATCAGTGCTTATTAGAAATACAGAGCGGCCACTTCTCTGCGCTTTAATGCAGGGGCTGGCGGGAAAGAGGACGAGGCCAAGAGGCACATCTTAGGGTAGGTATCTCTGGGGCCCACCTTATTTACAGAGCCCTCCGGCTGCAGTGTTCAAATGCAGCCAAAGAGATCTAACTTATAGGTGGGAGGGCCAAGGCAGCCTGGCTGGGGCCAAACGACTGGCTCTAGCCCGGCTGTCGGCCTCAGTTTAAGGACGAGCCACAGACGAGCCAGGTGACTGCATTCTCCACCTCTCTTTTAGGCAGCTTTGTAACACAAAAACAAACACACAGCATCCTGAACATTGAAGGAGAGCTACTGCAATAAAGTACATGCATGAATATAATAAAATGCGGGGATTGTTCTTCCCACGTAACTTTTTAGGTCTCGGCTGCGCTTGCGCAGTCTCGCTCCGAGATTTAATGTTTTTCATAAGAGGGGCTTGAACCCGCCCCTCTTCTCCCCTCTTCTCCATTGGCTGGCCTCTTAAATGCTGGTCAGCCATTGGAGAAGAGCTTTGTCTCTCCAAAGAAGCCCCGTCTTTTTCGGATTCAGGGGCGTGTTTTTTACTTTCTTTCTCTCCTCTGGAATGTAAACATTCCAGCCAATGGCAAGAGGAGGGAAAGAAAAACACACCCCCGATTCCAAAAACGACACTGCGTTTCTCCGAGGCATTTCTGCTTGACCTCGTCGAAAGGCGGTGGTGTTCATGGCGACTCCCTTAAATGGATCTTGAATGGAAGCTGCCTTTCCACTGCCTAAACAACGTAAGCAAACAAGCAGCCCAGCGCTATTTACTGTTCTGCCCAGCCGTTTGGACGCACATCCATTGTAGTTACGGTGATCTGCGCTGAATACAAAGTCGCAAATGACCGAATATGCTCCCAGAGGATCCTGCCGCCTGGGAAGAGGTTACCCACCGGCCATTACTCTTGTATCTACTGCGCGCCTCAGACTCCGCGCAGAGCACCAAAGAAGGGAAAGAGGCGAGAGTGCGTGTAAACTCCTCCCCCTCGTTAATCCAATTCTGCTTTCAGAGATTCGTGCCTGCCCTGGTCACGCTAGAAGCTGTTATTTTTAAACATTAGCATATCTGCCAAGTCATCCCTGGTTATGAGACAGTTTAGTGTTTGTCCACGATTCACAAACATTTTGTGCTGGTTTTGTGTTACAAAAATGATACAAATCGGAGAACGTGAGATTGAAATGTTTGTGGTGCAGACCTGCCAACTTAATTTTTAGTGATAAATGCAAAGATCTAGAAACAATGGTGCCACTTCTGCTTTGGCTCCCAAGATCAATGTGTATGTGTCTAGATCTATGTGTGTGTGGTTGTGTATGTGTATGTGTGTGTGTGTGTGTGCGTGTGTGTGTGTGGCTGTGTGTGTATGTGTATGTGGCTCTGTGTATGTGTGTGTGGCTCTGTGTGTGTGGCTTTGTGTGTGTGGCCTTGTTTAAGTGTGGGTGGCTCTGTGTGTGTGTGGGAGGCTCTATATGTGTGTGGCTCTGTGTGGGTGGCTTTTTTTGTAGGTGGCTCTATGCGTGGGTGGCTGTCTGTGTGTGGGTGCAAATGCAATAGGTCTCGCATTTGAGAGTGATTAAGCTATTGACATTGTAAATAATATTGCCGTTTCTTTAACCTCTTCAATGCCCGTGACGAGCTGGTCTCGTCATGGGCCGCGGTTGCGCTGTGCCCATGACGAGACCAGCTCGTCACAAACCCCGCCCACTAATGCAACGGCCGGCACAGGGCGGGGAAAGGGGCGGGCACTGAAGGGGTTAAATGTTTTAAAAACAAAAACATTAAAAAAAATAATGTCCTGAGCAATGCCAATAGATCTAACTTTAACAATGCCGAGACCATTGCATTGTAAATGCTTGTTTTTACATGGAACGCTGCAAGTTAGTAATGGCCTCAAAGCAGGAAGAAAATGAAACATACCCCGAGGAAATCTATATCCTAATTATTATACACATTCATTTCAGATCTGAAGCATTATAACAATTATCTACAAAAAGGCCATTGTTGTTGCTTATTTAGCTTATGCAACGAGCCACCATTGACAAAGCCAATAGTCCTGGCTTGCTGCAGGTGTAATGTTACTTCTTGTATTATATATCATTATCTGGATGCAAAGACAGAAGCAGCAAAATACCTGTCGGGCCGCACATAATGCGACCTTTGACCCTGCCTGCAGGTAGGTCACCCCCCCCAGCCGCCGCACGATCCTCCTGTGCAGCCGCCCACCTGTGTCCTCATTGCTGCTGCTGCCCGGTATGCTCTCCTGTGCCTGCCGTGTCTGTTTCTCTGTCCCCAGCTCCCCCGTGCCCTGTTGTTTCCCGGCTCTCTCCTGCGCCCTGTGTGGCCCCGTGATTGTGCCCATTTTTTCTTCTGTGCCCTGTGTGCCCTCGTGATTGTGCCCGTTTTTTCTTCTGTGCCCTGTGTGACCCCGTGATCGCACCCGTTTTTCTTCTATACCCTGTGTGCCCCCGTGATCGCGCCCGCCCCTCTGTGACCCCTCCCCCGCTGCCCCCCGGTCCTCCTTCCCGCCGCTGCGTCCCTACGACTCCGCCCCCCGCTGCCCCATTCGCCACCCCGCTCCCGCCTCCCAGCTGGTCCTCCCTCCCATTACCCCTTAAATGAAGGCCGCACAGCAGCCGCGCGCAGCGGGCGCGCTGCTGGCGCGCCGAAGGCACGCCTAAGGCAAGCCCGTCTGCGCCCGTCCGCGCCTGGACCACGCCCAGTGCCAGGACCCCTGGTTCGTGCCGGAGACAACACACCCGTCGGAGTTACGCCACCGCCGCCCTCCACACACTCAACACAGGCCGACCGCCAGCCTGCTTCGAAGCCACCCCGAAACGCACCCACGGAGCCTTCACCTGCCATGCCTGCAAGTTCACCTGCCCCCGGTCCTTCACTGCACCCACCAGAACAGGCACCAACAGCAACCACCTCAAGTGCATCCTGCTCAACACCCGCTCCGTCCACAAACACGCCGTCGAACTCTGGGACCTCCTAGACACGACAACGACGGACGTCGCCTTCCTCACGGAAACCTGGATGAACGCCTCCTCAGCCCCCGACATCGCCATAGCCATCCCGGACGGCTATAAGATCACCCGGAGGGACCGCGTCAACCAGACCGGAGGTAGCATCACCATTGTCTACAAAAACACCATCCGCGTCACGACCAACACCGAAGACACCCTCAACGCCGCCGAGCACCTCCACTTCCAGATATACACCGACCCCAAGACCACCCTCAGAGGCACTCTCATCTACAGACCCCCGGGACCACGCACTCAATTCAGCGAAGCCATCACAGACTTCATCAGCCCGCTCGCCCTCGCCTCCCCCGACTACATCCTCCTAGGGGACCGCAACTTCCGCATGGAGAACAACAAGGACAACAACACCACCAACTTGCTAGACAACCTCGCCAACCTCGGACTCAAGCAACTGGTCCACACCCCCACACATTACGCTGGCCACACGCTTGACCCCATCTTCTCCTCCAGCAACCACATCTCCTTCAGCCACTGCACCAAGCTACACTGGACGGATCACGGCTGCGTCCACTTCAACTTCAGGAAAACCACGACTCTCCACCACCAGCAACAAGATCCCCAAAGATGCTGGAGCAAGATCACCGCCGACCAGCTCACCACCTCCCTGAGCCAAAACCCACCCACCAACACTACGGACCCCAACGAAGCAGCCCGCAACCTCACACAGTGGATCACCAACTGCGCCGATGCCCTTGCATCACTGAAGAACCCCCCTAGCAATCACAACAGCAACAAAGCCTCATGGTTCACCGACGACCTCAAAGACTCCAAGAAATCCTGCCGTTCCCTTGAAAGCCTGGCGCCACGACCAATCTACAGAAAACATGACAGCCCTCAAGAACGCCATCCGCAACCACCACCAGCTGATCCGCACCACCAAAAGGACCTCATTCAGAGACCGACTGGACAACAACAACCACAACAGCAAGGAACTCTTCAGAATCATTAAAGAGGTCTCCAACCCCAGCGCCAGCAATAACGACATCACGCTGTCGCAAGACCTTTGCGACTCACTCGCCACGTTCTTCTACCGCAAGATCGCCGACATACATGAGAGCTTCGGCGCTCAGACTACATACCCAGCCACCAGACCTACACCTCCCACCACCACCCTTTGCACCTGGAACCCCGTGAGCACTGAAGACACCACCCACATGATGACCACGATCCACTCTGGCTCCCCAACTGACCCCTGCCCACACCACATCTTCAACAAAGCCGGCTCCATCATCGTACCCCAACTCCGAGACATCATCAACAGCTCCTTCGCATCCGCCACATTCCCGGAGAGCTGGAAGCATGCAGAAATCAGCGCCCTCCTGAAGAAACCCACCGCGGACCCCACAGACCTCAAGAACTTCCGTCCCATCTCGCTCCTCTTCTTCCCCACAAAAGTCATTGAGAAAACCATCAACAAACAGCTGACCACCTTCCTCAAGACAAACGGCGCCCTCGACCCTTCACAGTCTGGATTCCGAGCGAACCACAGCACTGAGACCGCCCTCATCGCAGCCACCGACGACATCAGGACCCTAATCGACAGCGGTGAAACCGCCGCCCTCGTCCTCCTCGACCTGTCAGCCGCATTCGACACGGTCTGCCACCGCACCCTGACAACCCGCCTCCACCACGCTGGGATCCAAGGAAAGGCCCTGGAATGGATCATCTCCTTCCTCTCCGACAGAACTCAGAGAGTCCGTCTCCCGCCCTTCTGCGCAGCAGCCACCAAGATCATCTGCGGCGTACCCCAAGGATCTTCACTCAGCCCTACCCTCTTCAATGTCTACATGAGCCCCCTCGCAGCCATCGCACGCAAACACAATCTCAACATCATCTCCTATGCAGACGACACCCAACTCATCCTCTCCCTCACCAACGACCCCACCACCACCAGATCCAGCTTCCGGGAAGGAATGAAAGACATCGCGGAATGGATGAAGCTCAGCCGTCTGAAGCTGAACTCAGGCAAGACGGAAGTCCTCATCATGGGACCATCCCCCTCCGCCTGGGACGACTCCTGGTGGCCCACAGCTCTAGGCCCCGCCCCCACACCCACGGACCACGCACGCAACCTGTGTTTCATCCTGGACTCCTCCCTCACGATGACCAAGCAAGTCAATGCCGTTACGTCTACCTGTTTCAACACCCTCCGCATGCTCCGAAAGATCTTCCGATGGATCTCCACTGGAACCAGGAAGATGGTCACCCAGGCCCTCGTCACCAGCCGACTGGACTACGGGAACGCCCTCTATGCTGGGACCACGGCCAAACTACAGAAAAGACTCCAGCGCATACAGAACGCATCGGCACGACTCATCCTGGACATCCCCCGACACAGCCACATCTCTCCCCACCTGAGAGACCTGCACTGGCACCCCGTCAACAAGAGGATCACGTTCAGGCTCCTCACCCACCCACACAAGGCTCTCCACGACATGGGCCCTGAATACCTCAACAACCGCCTCACGTTCTACACACCTACCCGCCAGCTCCGCTCCGCCAGCCTCACCCTCGCCACCGTCCCACGGATTCGTAGAACCACCACAGGAGGAAGATTCTTCTCCTACCTGGCTGCCAAGACGTGGAACTCCCTCCCCGCCCACCTACGACTTATCCAGGACCACCTCTCCTTCAGGAAGCACCTCAAGATCTGGCTCTTCGAGCAGTAGCGGCAACCCCACCCCCTTCCCCCCCCCCCCCCCAGCGCCTTGAGACCCTCGCGGGTGAGTAGCGCGCTCTACAAATGTGATTGATTGATTGATTGATAAGCAGAGGTTTCTAACGTATGGGTTTTAAGCCACGCCCTTAATTATGTCGGCCACGCCCCTTTGAGAGACCCCCTCAGGTTTTCCTCTCACTTGAAGCCCTGGTCTCACTTATCAGTTTTCCGTGGCAAAGCTTCATTCTGAGGGTGTTATGGGAGTGACACCCACACATTTACTGGTTTGCAAAATGTTCAGTTCTGTCATAAACTTTGACTTACACACTTATCTTTCTTGCAAACCGCTCAAGTGCCCATGGGACATGTTGGCGCTGTAAAAAGACAAAACAGCAAGTGGACAGACAGGTTAGTGCACCCCAGAGGCGCAACTAGAGCCAAATTTCGTGGGGGGTTAAGAAAAAATGTCGGGGGGAGGGGGGGGCTGGATCTTTAAGCAATAGGCAGAGTGGAGCTGCAGGGGCTCTTAGAAGGGGTGAAACAGCGAGGCCTCATTAACATGCAAATGATCTTTGAAAGACCTGTGAAGTGCTCGGGTGCGGCGGTGTGTGTGCCCGGGAGCTGTCTCATTCCGGGCTGACACACACGACGGGAGGGGCTGAAGCCCTTTGAGTCCAATGGCTGTTGCGCGCCTGGTGCACCCCCCGTCCGAGGTAAAAAGGGGCGGAGCCTTGACACACCCACAGAAGTTGCAGGGTATCAAAAGGGGGCATGGCCGGGTATAGATAAAGTGAGGACACCTGCAGCTGACTGAGCCCCCATTCGCGCCCACTAACCCCATCTCAAAACCCCCCCAGTGTCGGTTCCTCCAGTGGAAGCATCCAAGGCACAGAGGAAGGGAGAGGGGGAATGACTCCCGAACAGGTCAGGACAGGAGGGCGTGGCCTCCGGGGGACAGGTGAGAACCAGGTACGGGGGCCCGCCCTGGAGGGAGGAGGGACAGGTAGATGCTGGGGCGGGAGGGCTCTCGAGGTAACTGGTGAAAGTGAACGCACTAGTGTCATATAGCGCCTGGAAGAGAAGGCTGCAGCACGGAGGGCACCTGGAGGAGACCTCATTCCCTCAGCATCACCCTCCGGCCCTGGGGACGGTAAGACTGACTGCTCTAGTTTGGAGTGGACCCCCTCACCCTCAGCTACTGCCAGGGCCTCCCTGTGCCCTCCTCACCCTCCCCTACTGCCAGGGCCTCTCTCTGCCCTCCTCACCCACCCCTACTGACAGGGCCTCTCTGTCCCCCTCCCCTACCGCCAGGGCCTCTCTGTGACAACCTCACCCTCCACTACTGCCAGGGCCGCTCTGTGACCACCTCATCCTCCACTACTGCCAGGACCTCTCCGTGCCTTGTTCACCCTCCCCTGCCAGGGCCTCTCTGTGCCCTCCTCACCCTCCCCTGCCAGGGCCTCTCTGTGACCACCTCATCCTCCACTACTGCCAGGACCTCTCTGTGCCTTGTTCACCCTCCCCTGCCAGGGCCTCTCTGTGCCCTCCTCACCCTCCCCGGGCCTCTCTGTGCCCTTCTCACCCTCCACTACTGCCAGGAGCTCTCTGTGCCCTCCTCACCCTTCCCGGGCCTCTCTGTGCCCTTCTCACCCTCCCCTACTGCCAGGGCCTTTCTGTGCCCTCCTCACCCACCACTACTGCCAGGGCCTCTCTATGCCCGCCTCACCCTACTGCCAGGGCCTCCCTGTGCCCTCCTCACGCTTCACTACTGCCAGGGCCTCTCTCTGCCCCCTCACCCTCAACTACAGCAGGGCCTCTCTGTGCCCTCCTCACCCTCCACTACTGCCAGGGCCTCTCTATGCCCTCTTCACCCTCCACCACAGCAGGGCCTCTCTGTGCCCTCCCCACCCTCCACTACTGCCTGGGCCTCTCTGTGCTCTCCCCAGCCAGGTCCTCTCTGTGCCCTCCTCACCCTCCCCGGGCCTCTCCGTGCCCTTCTCACCTTCCCCTACTGCCAGGGCCTCTCTCTGCCCTCCTCACCCTCCCCGGGCCTCTCCGTGCCCTTCTCACCCTCCACTACTGCCAGGGCCTCTCTGTGCCCTCCTCACCCTCAACTACTCCCAGGGCCTCTCTGTGCCCTCCTCACCCTCCCCTGCCAGGATCTCTCTGTGCCCTCCTCACCCTTCACTTCCGCCAGGGCCTCTCTGTGCCCTCCTCACCCAACACTACTGCCAGTGCCTCTCTGTGCCCTCTTCACCCTCCCCTGCCAGAGCCTCTCTGTGCCCGCCTCACCCTTCAATACTGCCAGGGCCTATCTGTTCCCTCCTCACCCTCCCCTGCAGGGTTCGCCCATAGCTCCCAGCCCTCCCCTGACTGGGCCCCTTTCCTCCCCCACACTGGCCGAGTGTGCCAACGAGGCGTCGAGCTCCCTGAAGCCAGACCTCACTCCGTGCCATAAGACTCGAACATTTCTGTGTTGTTGCATCATTTTGGTGCCAGGGCTCCGTCACCAGCTGCTGAAGTTCTGCTGGCACCAGGGCAAGGGGTACCAAGGGTCTGATTAGAGGGGTTCCAGCGGCTGAAGGTAAACTTAAGTAGGGTATCCCAATATGCCAGGGCTATGTTGCTACATCCCTGCACAGGCTCTCCTTATGCCAGGGCTCTGTTGCTACATCCCTGCATGGGCTCTCCTCATGCCAGGGCTCTGTTGCTAAATCCCTGCTTGGGCTCTCCTTATGCCATGGCTCTGCTACCATATCCCTGCAGTGGCTCTCCTTATGCCAGGGCTGTGCTGCTACACCCCTGCACGGCTCTCCTTATGCCAGGGCTCGACTGCTACATCCCTGCACGGCTCTCCTTATGCCAGGGCTCGACTGCTACATCCCTGCACGGCTCTCCTTATGCCAGGGCTCTGCTGCTACATCCCTGCAGTGGCTCTCCTTATGCCAGGGCTGTGCTGCTACACCCCTGCACGGCTCTCCTTATGCCAGGGCTCGACTGCTACATCCCTGCACGGCTCTCCTTATGCCAGGGCTCTGCTGCTACATCCCTGCACGGCTCTCCTTATGCCAGGGCTCGACTGCTACATTCCTGCATTGACACTCCTAATTCCCGGGCTCTGCTGCTACATCCCTGCACGGCTCTCCTTATGCCAGGGCTCTGCTGCTACATCCCTGCACGGCTCTCCTTATTCCCGGGCTCTGCTGCTACATCCCTGCTCAGGCTCTCCTTGTGCCAGGGCTCTATTGCTATATCCCTGCACGGGCTCTCCTTATGCCAGGGATTGGCTGCTACATCCTTGCATGGGCTCTCCTTATGCTAGGGCTCTGCTGCTTTACCCCTGCATGGGCTCTCCTTATGCTATGATTGCTGTGCTATAACCCTGCGTGGACTCTCCTTATGCCCGAGCTCTGCTGCTACATCCCTGCTCAGGCTCTGCTTATGCCAGGGCTTGGCTGCTTCATCCCTGCACAGCTCCCCTTATGCCAGGGCTCTGTTGCTACTTCTCTGGATGGGCTCTCCTTATGTTATGTTATGGTAACTGTATGTGTATAGCGCATTATTGCCCTGAGGCGTGTAATGTATGAACTGCGAGTGTCCGTCAGGTTGGCATGCGAGTTATCTGGATTTGATTAGCCAGGTCTTTACAGCCCTCCTGAAAGAGATGAGACTAGATTCATTTCTTATGCAGAGAGGAGGTGTATTCCATATTTCGGATGCTTCCAGCAGAATCCTCTTTCCACCCGAGCTTGTCTTTTTAAATCTCGGTTGTACCAATAGGTTGGCAGTGGCTGAACGAAGCTTCCTAGCAGGAATGTACCGGTTAAAACTTGATTCAGGAAGTCAGGACCAAGATTGTGAACTGCCTTATAGGTTGGACCCAGCACCTTCAAGGTTACTCTTTGCGTAACAGGAGCCAGTGCAGCTCTTTCGTGTTTTGGGCAACGGAACTGAATTTGGGGATTTTCAGTAGAAGCCGGACCGCTGCGTCCTGCAGGACCTGAAGCCTATTTAGGTTGTACTTGTGGGTGGTCAGAAGCAGACTGCTGCAATAATCTGTTTTAGACAGAATTAGTGAGGTAACTATTGTTTTTGTAGGTTGGCAGGTATGAAAGGTAGAACCTTTTAAATTATTCTAAAGGTGTTAAATGTAGAGGAGGTAAGTTTATTTACGTGATATGTGACATCAAGTTTAGTGTCAATAATAACACACAGATTTTCCGCCTTCTCCACTGGGAGGGGAATCGGGCCCATGGTGGTTGGCGAGGCTGACGGATCCCAAAAATTTGTTTTTGGTCCAAACAGTAGGACCTCTGTTTTTTTCTGAATTCAATTAAGGCAATTTGTATCCATCCAATCGGGGACAGCTATCCCGCAGTTCTGAAATCTGTTTCCAGTATTGTCATCATTTTTCCCTTCGGAGACAACAACTTGGGTATCGACAGCATAGGATGTGAGTGAAAAGTTCTTATCAGATCTGCTAAAGGGGAAACAGAAATGTTAAAAAGAGTGGGGTCAGCGAGGATCCCTGTGGGACTCCACATGGCAGCGAGAACGAGTGAGAAGAAAGATTTTCTAACTTTACTACTTCCTCCCGGTCCGCTGAGTAAGATTTTAGTAAGTTCCACGCCTGACCTGTGACTCCACAGGTGTTTAGGCGACTTAGAAGTAATTTATGGTTGACAGTGTCAAAAGCTGCCGAGAGCTCTAGCAGGATCAGGGCGGCCCCTCTTCCCTGCTCTAGGGCTTGTCTGGTCTCTTCGGTTGCCTTGAGCGGTGCTGTCTCCGTACTGTGTCCCGTCCGAAACCCAAATTGTGTTTTATTAAGGATTCTGTTGGTCTCGATAAAAGGAACCAATTGTTCATTCAGAAATGTTTCCGCTATTTTGGCTGGTAGTGGGGGACGGGAAATCGGCCGATAGTTGCGGGTCTTTCTGATCCAGAGAAGCCTTTTTTAGGAGAGGGGTCACAACTGCCTTTTCCAGATCTTAGGGAAGAGGCCTGTTTGACACACACTTTGATAAATAGGTGTTAGTTTAGACGCAACAATTTCTGCTGCCAGCTTAGTTCCATTTGTCGGGCACGGGTTATGTGGTGAGCCCGAGGTAGTGGTGTTTAATAAGGTTATAATATGGTGGAGAAGCAAATTCAGTCAAGGCTTCAGTTATATTGATGGGGTGATTGCCCTCGATAGCGGGTGCCAACGTGGTACCTACTTTACCATCTGAGAAATGATTGTTGATTGCTTCTACTGTTTCCAGAAAGAAGTCTGCCAGTGAATTACAAAAGGACTGACTGACGGTCATAGTTTTTGTGTTGTGATCAGTTAATTGCGTTACTGTGTGGAAAAGCTCTTTAATCTAGTTTGTTGCCTCCTCAATCTTCTTTGTGTGATATTCTGCCTTAGCTTTTACAATAATATCTACAACAACAATAGCAAGGAGTGTCCCGGCGCTATCTTAACCCCAGAACACACTAGATGAAGGGACAGCCAGCGGTAGCTAACTAGTCTGCGACTACTGTTGAAAAAGCCAGGTCTTTAAGCTTTGCCTAAAGATGAGGAGATCACGTTCTTGTCTAAGGGAAAAAGGGAGACTATTCCATAATTTTGCCGCTACTACTTGAAAGAAGCGACCTCCTTTGTAAGAAGGGTAAAACTTAGGCACAATTGTCAGCCGCTGGGATGAAGATCACAGCGTTCTGAGCGGTTTAGTAGGGCTGAATTTTGTTCCTATTATACGGGACACAATGGTATTTAGGGCCTTAAAAGTTAGGACCAGGGAATTAAAAAAGACCCTTTGTCTCACTGGTAACCAGTGCAGGGATCTAAGGTGGGAAGACATGTGTGACCTGGGTTCGACCATGAGCACGGACCTAGCTGCCGCATTTTGAACTACCTGTAGGCGGTTCAGTAAGTAGTCCGTAAGCCTCAGGTACAACACGTTTACGTAGTCCAACCTTGATATGATCAGGGCCTGGACCACAGTTTTCCTGTGAGGAATAGGAAGCAAAGGAAGGAAATTCCTCATCATTTTTCAAAGACCGAAGCAGGTGCCAGCAACCGGTTGAACCTGGGATTTCATAGTCATGTCGAAATCCAACTTCACTCCTAGATTTTCTCGCAGTGGAAACTGGTCTCTCAGGTGGAGATAGATTTTTAGGCCACAATTGACGCCACTCGTCGCCTGGAGTATGTCCAAAAAAGATCATTTCCGACTTGTCAGAGTTGCAGAGCAACTGATTTTGCCTAAACCAGTCGAACACCTTGGTTAAGCAAGCATTGACTTCATTACCGTTAACCACCTCATCCTTCTCTCAGGTGAACATCAATTGCGTGTCATCTACTTATGATATAAATTTTGCCCCGTATTGTTCAGCTAAAGGAGCAGGAGGAGCCATACATATATTAAACAGGGTCAGACATCCCTGCACAGTCTCTCCTTATCCAGGGATCTCCTGCTACATCCCTTCACAGCCTCTCCTTATGCCAGGGCTCTATTGCTACATCCCTGCATGTGCTCTCCTTATGCCAAGACTCTGCTGCTACCTCTTTGCACAGGCTCTCCTTATGCCAGGGCTCTGCTGCTACCTCTCTGGATGGGCTCTCCTTATGCTAGGGCTCTGCTGCTACATCCCTGCACAGGCGCCCCTTATGCAAAGTCTTGGCTGCTGCATCCCTTCATGTGCTCTCCTATGCCAGGGCTCTATTGGTACATGCCTGCATGGGCTATGCTGGGCCCCGCTGCTACATCCCTACACAGGCTCTCCTATGCCAGGGCTTGGCTATTACATTACTTCATTGGCTCTCCATATTCCAGAGCTTTGTTGCTACATCCGTGCACAGGCTCTCCATATGCCAGGGCTCTGCTGCTACATCCCTTCATGTGCTCTCCTTGTGTTATGGCTTTATTGCTACATCCCTTCATGTGCCCTGCTTATGCCAGGGTTCTGTTGCTACATCCCTGCACAGGCTCTCTTTTTGCCAGTACTCTGTTGCTACATCCGTGCATGGGCTCTCCTTTTGCCAGGGCTCTGCTGCTATATTCCTGCACAGGCTCTCCTTATGCCAGGGATCGGCTGCTACATCTCTGCATGAGCTCTCCTTATGCCAGGGCTCAGCTGCTACATCTCTGAATGGTCTCTCCTTATTCCAGAGCTCTATTGCTACATCCTTGCTCGGGCCCTATTTGTCCCACAGCTCTGTTGTTACATCCCTGCACGGGCTCTCCTTATGCCAGAAATTCATTGCTACATCCTTGCTCGGGCTCTCCTTATGCCAGGGCTCTGTTGCTACATTCGTGCATGGGCTCTCCTTAAGCCAGAAATCCATTGTTACATCCTTGCTCGGGCTCGACGTATGCCAGGGATCTGTTGCTACATCCCCACACAGGCTCTCCTTATGCCAGGGCTCTCCTGCTATATCCCTGCACTGGCTCTCCGTTTTCCAGGGCTCAGCTGATACATCTGTGCATGGGCTCTCCTCATGCCAGGGCTCTGCTGCTAAATCCCTGCAGGGCTTTCCTTATGTCAGGCCTCTGCTGCTACATCCCTGCATGGGCTCTCAATATGCCAGGGCTCTGCTGCTACCTCTCTGGATGGGCTCTCCTTATGCCAGGGCTCTGCTGCTACATCCCTGCACAAGCTCTCCTTATGCCAGAAATCCATTGCTACATCCTTGCTTGGGCTCTCCTTATGCCAGGGCTCTGTTGCTACATTCCTGCACGGGCTCTCCTTATGCCAGAAATCCATTGCTAAATTTTCTGATTGGGCTCTTCTTATGCCAGGGCTCTGTTGCTACATCCTACACAGGCTCTAAATGTACCAGGGCTCTGCTGCTACCTCTCTGGATTGGCTCTCCTTATGCCAGGGCTCTGCTGCTACATCCCTTCACGGTCTTCCCTTTTGCCAGGCCTCTGCTTCTACATTCCCACATGGGCTCTCATTATGCCTGTGCTCTCCTGCTACATCCCTGCACTGGCTCTCTTTTTGCCAGGACTCTGTTGATACATTAGTGCACGGGCTCTCCTTTTTCCAGGGCTCTGCTGATACACCCCTGCACGGGGTCTACTTATGCCAGGGCTCAGCTGCTACATCTCTGCATGGGTTCTCCTTACGCCAATGTTAGGCTGCTACATCTCTGCAAGGATCTCCTTATGCCAGAGCTCTATTGCTACATCCCTGCCCAGTCTCTCCGTATTGTGTTGTAATTGTATTTATATAGCGCTTACTACCCCTGACGAGGAATCAAAGCGCTTTTTGGGCGAGTAGCACGCTACTCCGGAACCCAAAAAGGATTAGAATTGAATTAGTATAGTGAATATGAAATTAATTAGAGAGGTGGATATGTTAGTCTGTTATATGGAATTAGAAGGATAGAGGAGGGATAGAAGAGTAAAATGTTTGCATTTATATAGCACTTGCTACCCCTGATGAGGTGTTGAAGCGCTTTTTTGGCGAGTAGCACACTACTCTGGAACCAGAAAAGGATTACTGGAAATTAGTCTAGGAAAATATGAAATTAATTTGAGCGGTGGACATGTTAGTCTGTAATTTGGATTGAAAAGGATAGTGGAGGGATGGAAGAGGGAAGGGTTTGCATTTATATAGTGCTTGTTCCCCTGATGAGTTCAAGCTTCAAGTTTAATTTTTATTTGCATAGTTACTAAAAACCATTGCAACATTTTAAAATAAGCAGTAGAACTAGTATTGTACACCATTAAAATCAATAAAACACGTGCTAAGAAATGCTGTACAGTGGTTAAAATTGTCAGTGCGGGCGTTAGCCCGAATCATAGGTTCACAGAATAAAGTGCAGTGCGGTCACTAAAAGTGTTACTGATGCCAGACGTGCGCGTGGTGAAGTGCCGTATAGTGCATATTGTTCGATTGATAGGGCCTGCTCAGAGTTTATGCAACAAAAAGCTGCTCCTTCCTTGTTGCGATCGAGAGAAGCCGCACCCAGTTTGCGGGCGAATTGCTCCACAGTCAACGTATTACTTGTGTGGCCGAAGTTGGGTTGTTATTTTAGGCATTTTGTGCACGGCCAGCATAAGAAAGTTTACCATTCTGCAGTTCAGTTGCGTGTCCCCCGGATTGAAGCATGCCGGCACCGCTTGCCTCCTTGTGTGGATGCCTTTCTGCTTAAAGGGGGCTTTTAACAACTGTGACCGTTCTGGCTGCGATTCCTTGCATGTGCAGATTCATCTTCAGTACTGCACAGCCTGCAAGTGCTTGGGTTGTTGCCCTCAGCCAAGGTGGGAGGTGCTGAGGGCATGGGAGAATGCCCGGTCTGCGCCTCAGAAATGTTATTTTTATTGGTTTAGGACAACCCTGATTGAAGTACTTTTGCGGTGCAAGTGTTTTGTAGGAATTTAGGGTCATCCGGGCATGAGATCTGGCAGAGACGGTTGATGAGGTGTTAAAGCACTTTTCGGCGAGTAGCAAGCTACTCTGGAACTCAAAAAGGATTAGTGGTGAATTAGTGTTGGGGAATATGAGATTAATTTGATTTGAGCGGTGGACATGTTAGTCTGTTATTTGGATTGTAAAAGGAATAGAAGAAGGAAGAGTCTATAAAGGTTTCTTTGTTGGTTTTTTTTAGATCTAAGCAGTAGGGGGGTTTGGGATGAGTATAGGGGAGGTGGTGGGGGAAGTCAGAGGGAAGGGTTTAGAAAGGCTTGTTAGGAAGATCTGAATAGTAAAAGAGGTATGAGATAATACAAGACTGGGCATTGGAGGTAAGAGTCTAGAAAGGGTTATTTTGGGGATAATAGTAGTGGTATGGGGTTTGGGATGAATGGGAGAGTGGGGTTAGAGGATATGCTGAGAGAGGTATAGGGTGAGATGTAGGGTAGTGCATTGGAGATACTGAATTAGAAGCAAAGTAATAAATATAAAGATTCATCAGTACATGGAAGGTATATCTGTATAAGGAAGGTAATATATGTAGATTAAAGTTGCATTTAATGAACTCAAACTTTCAAGTGTTGCTGAACTTTGAATTAATTTATTTGTCTTTTTTGTACTTCAATAGTGAAGCAATTGTAGATCAATAGTTATGATGAAAGATTTACTTATTTATGCAATCACTTATACCCATGTTAAACATAGAATAATGTAACTATAAGTAATATATACATTTGTTAAGGAGAACTAACAAATATCTAGATCTTTAAAAACAGTTATGATTCATGTTCATACACAGCAATACACATATATAGTTACAGATCTATAGTCCAAATAGATGCTCATATGCAGAGGGATACACTGTATATTTATGTTTGAGTACGGTGGTTATGTGGAGAAGAGCCAAGTCTTGAGTAGTTGTCCATGGATCGTATGTTGGGGGTTACAGAGTTCCATAGTTTGGCTGCTTGTACAGAGAAGGTGGCACCCATGGTTTTTCTCCCGTATGGTGGGGTTTTGAGGCGAGGTGCCAGTCTGGAGAGGAGGTTCCTTCTTGAATGTTTTTGGTGATTTCATTCCTGATGAAGAGCGGCCTGGTCCATGTATCGCTATTGTATTTTGCATCCTCCCTGGAGCTCTGTTTCTTGCTGCTCAACCCGTGTGAATGTGCTGTGTGGGAGGATGGAGTGCGTGGTGATGGAATGGAATGCCAGGGCGCCTGCGAGGTGGAGAGGGCCAGCTGGAGTACGGACTGAGCAGCAGGGAGGCTGCTACTGGTGGGGCTGACCTAAGATATAAGCTAAGAACCTATAAATATACAAACCTCCAACTAAGACCAATAATCATCTTATAAACTTACACTTCGGCTAATGGACTTCATTATTACAGAATCCTTTTCTGGGGTCACGCGCTGTGCATTTGAATATGCAGTGGTGTTTTGTTCCTTGGACAGGATGGGTTGAAATGTGGATGAGTCGGCCAACAGGTTTTGTAGCACCCTGGCCCACCAGTGCTTCCCCGTTTATCTGGATGTACACACAGCATTGTTTCGTGAGGATGTGTGGGGATGATCAAGTCGCGGCCATGAAGATGTCACCAATGGGCACATCTGCTAGTCCTTATGCCAGGGCTCTGTTGTGAAACCCATGCATAGGCTTTTCTTATGCAAGGGCTCTGCTGCTATATCACTTCATGTGCCCTCCTTATGCCAGAGTTCAGTTGCTACATCCCTGCTTGGGCTCTCCTTATGCCAGAGCTCATCTGCTACATCTCTACACGGGCTCTCCTTATGCCAGGGCTCTGTTACTACATCCCTGCACGGGCTCTCCTCATGCCTGGGATCTCCTGCTATATCCCTGCGCAAGCTCTCTTTATGCCAGGACTCTGTTGGCACATCTGTGCATGGGCTCTCCTTTTGCCAGGGCTCTGCTGCCATTCCTGCACGGGGTCTCCTTTTGCCAGGGCTCAGCTGCAACATCTCTTCACAGGCTCGCCTTATGCCAGGGCTCTGGTACTACATCCCAGCACAGGCTGTCATTATGCCAGTGCTCTCCTGCTATATCCCTGCAAGGCTCTCTTTTTGACAGAGCTCTGTTGCTACATCTGTGCATGGGCTCTCCTTATACCAGGGCTCTGCTGATACATCCCTGCACAGGCTCTCCTTATGCCAGTGCAACACTGCTACATCCTTGCACGGGCTCTCCTTATGCCAGGGCTCGGATACTACATCCTTCCATGGGCTCTCCTTATGCCAGGTCTCAGCTGCTACACCCCTGCATGGAATCTCTTTATGCCAGGGCTCTGCTGCTACATTACCTGCACTAGCTCTCCTTATGCCAGGCCTCAGCTGCTACATTACCTGCATTGGCTCTCCTTATGCCAGGGTTCAGATGCTACATCCTTGCATGTGCTCTCCTTATGCCAGTGCTCTGTTGCTTCACTCCTGCATGAGCTCTCCTTATGCCAGGGCTCTGGTGCTACATCCCTGCACATGCTCTTCTTAAGCCAGGGCTCTGTTACTACATCCCTGCATAGGCTTTCCCAATGCCAGGTCTAGGCTGCTACATCTCTGCATGGGCTCTCTTTATGCCAGGGTACTGCTGCTACATCTCTGAATGTGCTCTCCCTGTGCCAAGTCTCTGCTGCTACACCCCTGCATGAAATCTCTTTATGCCAGGGCTCTGCTGCTACATTTCCTGCACTGGCTCTCCTTATGCCAGGCCTCTGCTACTACATTACCTGCATTGGCTCTCCTTATGCCAGGGTTCAGATGCTACATCCTTGCATGTGCTCTCCTTATGCCAGTGCTCTGTTGCTTCACTCCTGCATGAGCTCTCCTTATGCCAGGGCTCTGGTGCTACATCCCTGCACATGCTCTCCTTAAGCCAGGGCTCTGTTACTACATCCCTGCATAGGCTCTACCAATGCCAGGTCTAGGCTGCTAAATCTCTGACTGGGCTCTCTTTATGCCAGGGCGCTGCTGCTACATCTCTGAATGTGCTCTCCCTGTGCCAAGTCTCTGCTGCTACACCCCTGCATGAAATCTCTTTATGCCAGGGCTCTGCTGCTACATTACCTGCACTAGCTCTCCTTATGCCAGGCCTCAGCTGCTACATTACCTGCATTGGCTCTCCTTATGCCAGGGTTCAGATGCTACATCCTTGCATGTGCTCTCCTTATGCCAGTGCTCTGTTGCTTCACTCCTGCATGAGCTCTCCTTATGCCAGGGCACTGGTGCTACATCCCTGCACATGCTCTCCTTAAGCCAGGGCTCTGTTACTACATCCCTGCATAGGCTCTCCCAATGCCAGGTCTAGGCTGCTACATCTCTGCATGGGCTCTCTTTATGCCAGGGCACTGCTGCTACATCTCTGAATGTGCTCTCCTTATGCCAAGGCTCTGCTGCTACACCCATGCATGAGCTCTTGTTATGACAGGGCTCGCCTGCTACACCCCTGCATGAGCTCTCCTTATGCCAGGGCTCTGCTGCTAAATCCCTGTACAGGCTTTCCTTATGCCAGGGCTCTGTTACTACACCCATGCAGAGGCTCTTCGTATGTAATGGCTCTGCTGCTATGTCACTTCACATGCTCTCCTTATGCCAGAGCTCAGTTGCTACATCCCTGCTCGGGCCCTCCTTATGACAGGGCCAGTAGCGGCTGTTACCAGACCTGGGTGGTGGTTTTGGAGGTGCAAGGGGGGCTAAAAAAGTTAATGAAAAACCCACTTACCTGTGATGACCAGCCACCGCCTCTCCACCGTCCTCTTCTTCCTGTCTCCAGTCTGGCAGCAGGAAGCAGCAAGAAGCACCCGGTCTCCCAGGCACTGCTGAGCCAATCACAACGCCTCAATGTAGTGTTTTGATTGGTCTGAGTGCCATGGTTCAGATGGGGACTGAGAGGCTGCGCATGTTCCTCACCAGGTTGTGAAGTGCAGCTTGGTGGGGAACATGCAAAGTGCGCATGACTGCTGGGGCAGCCTAAGAACGCCGGCCAAGCAGTCGTGCGCACTTAAGGACTGCAAACAACCCCTCTCTGGCCAGCCCCACCCCGGGAGCCACTGACTGCAGAGGAAAACTAAAAAATAACAATACGTTATTATCATTTTATTTTTCCTTTTGAGTACTGGGCGATGCTCCTCCGCCAT
This sequence comes from Triturus cristatus, assembly GCF_964204655.1. Lineage (NCBI taxonomy): Eukaryota > Metazoa > Chordata > Amphibia > Caudata > Salamandridae > Triturus > Triturus cristatus. The sequence goes on from NC_140591.1 coordinate 1,695,907,083, forward strand.
GCACTTACTCTCCTTATGCCAGGGCGCGACAGCTACATTTCTGCATGGGCTCTCCTTATGCCAGGTCTTTGCTGTTACATCTCTGCACTGGCTCTCCTTATGCCAGGCCTCAGCTGATACATTCCCTGCACAGGCTCTCCTAATGCCTGGGATTAACTGCTACCTCCCTGCTCGTGCACTCCTTATGCCAGAGCTCAGCTGCTACATCCCTGCACATCTCTCTGTATGCCAAGGTTTCGGCTGCTAAATTTCTGCATGTTCTCTCCTTATGCCAGGACTCCGCTGTTACATCCATGCACTGGCTCTCCTTATGCCAGGCCTCAGCTGCTACATTACCTGCATGGACTCTCCTTATGCCAGAACTCAGATGCTACATTCTTGCATGTGCTCTACTTATGCCAGTGCTCTGCTAGTGCACCCATGCATGAGCTCACCTTTTGCCAGGGCTCTGCTGCTACATTCCTGCACGGGCTCTCCTTATGCCAGGACGCTGTTGCTACATTTCTGCACGTGCTCTCCTTATGCCAGGGCTTTGCTGTTACATCCCTGCACTGGCTCTACTTATGCCAGGCCTTGGCTGCTGCATTCCCTGCACAGGCTCTCCTAATGCCTGGGCTTAACTACTACATCCCTGCTCGTCCTCTCCGTATGCCAGAGCTCAGCTGCTACATCTCTGCATGGCTCTCCTTATGCCAGGCCTCAGCTGCTACCTCCATGCATGGGCTCTTCTTATGCCAGAGCTCGAAATATGCTGGAGGTTTGCATAGACTCCATTAAATGAGAGGTTCACGTTCCTTTATCCCAGGGACCCAGTTATCGGCGGCGCGACTGGTGCAGTGACACCGAGGCCTAAGCTGCCCTCCACTGGCTTCAGTTTACTTTGATGCTCATTGGCAGGTGCGCGAGGTAGGGCACCCCAAACCCATTCTTGATGGGGTCACATGCCTGGGTATTTGTGGGCCTCGTGACGTTTTTGATGTCACTGGGGTAACAATGACGTCCTGAGGGGGCACCGGGGGTCCAGGTCTGAGGTCAGATTCTGTCACTTTGGGTCACACATGCCCGACATGCATGAAGGGCTGATGGAGTCAAGTGCCAACTTATCTACTCTCTGGCACTTGGTGCTGGAAGTAGGGGTGCGGTAGGAACTTCACCCACCCTCCGCCCTTCCCCCACCTCCAGATGAACTGGAGAGATTCAGCAGGTGAAAGGTCATTGTGCCTTTAATACTGCTTCCTGATGCAGGCTGTGGTGTGTTCAGAGGTCAAAGGTTGGCAGTAATTAAGCCAGAGGGACACACTGCTTTTATAAAATTCTAATGCATCTTTTCATGCACCTCAGCTTTCAGATGTGTCTGTCTGCAGAGGGAAAACATTTTCTTTAACTACACGTGATTGCACCTGGGAGTTGGGAAATAAAACTGTAGTGTAGTTCCTATAGTACCCTATGCAGGACCTGCACTTTTGGATAACATACACTGTGAGCCTGGTGGTAGACTGGCTCTGAGCACCCCCACCGCGTATGTTAGACTGTTTGTGTTACCTAGCTCACAGTGCCACTAGAATCTCCTTGTTATCAGAGAGATTAGTTTCTGGCAACCTCAGAACACGACAAACCCTGATTCCTCAGATTCGTGGAAGCAATGCACTACTTTTCGCTCAATCACTCGTGCTTGCTAATTCAGTCTCCAGAGAGATACTCAGAAGAAACAGGCGAGCGTGTTTACAATAAGTATTTGTTGCACAGTTGGTATTCTCATGTGATATATGACCAGCAGTACAGTGAATAAAAGGGGATAGTACAGTTCTACCATTTTGAAATAGTCATGAACATATATATGAATATAAAATGCATTTATAAAATAAAGCGCATACTCCTATGAAGCCTGTCTAGATGTACCTATGTGTACCTAGCATGTGAGTAGGTGCGAAAGAGCCAAGAATCCCCAAGGATTTAGTCGAACCCCATTTCCTTAGTAAAGAAAGAGTGGGACCTCGTCCCGGTCTCGAGTTGGACACCCCGCAAGGGATGGTTAGACCACTGTCAGCTGGAGTGACTGCATGCAGGAACCTCAGCGTCCCTGGTCAGTGTGTCGGCCTTGAAGTCTCGGTTCCCTCTGTCTAATGCTAGCAAGAGGTGCTGTATTTATACAGGAAGCATAGAGTCCCTTTGTTTTATGTTAGCCATTGTTGGCTATGAGGATGACGTATGGGATGAACCGTTTACGAAGATATTAGGAGGGTGGTGTGGAAGGTGGTGTGTAGCCCCTACCAACTTTCCAAGTATCCTAATGAATTATTCATACTGGATGAGCACATCGAAGATGTTTACAGGAGGCCTATTGTTCGGGAAAACCCTCCTTCTGCACCCAAGCCAAAGACTAGATAAGGTTCAGCCCTATTGTGGAGTATAGGGAACTAATGTAGGTGAAAGATTATGCCTATATTAGGGCATCTCAACCATGCCTAAATTAGGGCATCTATACAAAACATATCAAAACCTACGACAAATGCCTCCCAACTTCTCAGATTTATAAACTGCTTGCCGCTTCTAAAGCTTTCAGAATATATATGTGTATAAATGGAGTACAAAGATGACCAAGCCTTTTAAGACTGGGGTGAGATGGGAATGTATATTTTTGAGGAGGATTAAATAAAAACTTGACAAGTTGATTACACTTTGTGTGATGTACACAGGAGTGAGGCTTGATAGTGAGGAGCCCCCTGGTGGTGTGATGACGTAGGCTACGTACATTCATAGTGTCCTCTGCACAGTCATGTACATCGTCCATGCTGCTCAAGCTGAGATAAGTCACATGTCAGATAACAATGTACATGCATAAGTCACAGTGACACATGTGAGATGTGCAGCGTGTGCTTGTAAAGTCCCGATTCACACGGTCCTTGTGTGTAGGATCTCACGAGCAGGAGGTCAGTTCTGAGCCTAGACTCTCACAGGGGCAGACACTACACAGTTGTAAACTACTTCTGCGGGGGGTGTCAAAATATTGGGGTCTCACGAATATCAGAGTAAAGGGTTATTGACTGCAGAACGTGGACCACCAGGAAACTGTGAAAACTGATATATCAATAAGTATAGATGTAATATCCTGAACTACACAGCTGTGTACCTTGAAGGTATATACCTCACTGGGGTACGTGGACGTGAGGTTAGTCATAAATCCAGATTTACCTCTGCATATTTTCCTTTACGATACTTCGGTGGGAGGGATGTTCTAGACTGAATATTGTTGTAAATTACTGTTAATCACTCCATCTTCTGGTAGCTCATCCAAGTGGGCGGTCCCAGGAGAGTGTGAGGGAAGGGTCCTTGGAAGTGTGAATACTTACAAAGAGGCATTATTTGTGTACTTACAAAGCAATTTAAATCCCTTCCCAAATGTATCTGTCCTTCTAAACTTAGACCTGAAGGAACCAGGAGTAAGATGTGTAGTGAGGCTGAGAATATATGCTTAAGGTCCCATCTATTTTTAAAGTTTTAAACAGAGAATTTTATTTTGGAAGAAATGCAACCAAGTACAAACATTCAAATATAATATTGATGTTAATGTAACATTTTTAGAAAGAGGATACAGAATAAAAATCCAAATGTTTGCTTATAGAAAAACGGGTTACAATAACTGTGAAGAAAGGAGGGCAAGGGAAAAAGAAAAAGAGGAAATGCAATAACAACCATATTAAATATACATTGTGAACAAAGGAGAACTTAATATATGCTATACGAATAACTTATTTTAAGTAATAATATCTGTAAAAGAAGTATAATCACAACAAAGAAAGGACGGAAAGTGTGTAATCAAATACATAATCAAATAAATGAATAACATATCCATAGGAACCAATCATGGCGATTTGGGGACTTCTTCCAATGATGTGCGATGTTGGGTAAATTTTAGGGCCGAAGTGTCCAAAAATATAGTCACCGGGGACAATATGTGCTCTCTTTTTAGTAATAAGGACATAGGTGAGACATATGCACGATCAAGTTGATGGTTATAGCAAACACTATATCACCACACCCGAACTGAGAGTTGTAAGGATTGTTTCCAATTTTTTTATATTTGCTGAAAGGCAATTGCAAGTAATAGATCCACAACACTCGTATTAAAAGAGGAAGATGGAAAATGATCTGATAATGTGCCTAGAAAAATGATTTTAGGGGAAAACGAGTAATGAGTGTGGAATATAGCATTAATTTGAGACCAAACCTTTAACCAAAATTGGTGTGTGGGAGGACAAGAAAAGAGCATGTGGTATAAATCAGTATGAGGAGTATAACAGGACCATCAATTTGAGGAAATGGTAGAGTTGAATTTATGTAGGGACATTGGAGTGAACAAAAGTCGGTTATATATAAAGAAAAGTGTTTGAGTTGTGCTTGCTGATCTTGAAGTTTTAGGGAGTTTTAACCATAGTTTATCCCAAAGGGCAGTTGGCCATGAACTGAAGAAATCACGTTCCCATTGAAGTTCTATATTAGTTTTAGTTTTGATCTCAGGAGGTGTATTGAGAAATTTGTAAATTGAAGAGACATCTAACCTGTGCTTCAATTGGAATTCCATAGAGCATATTATCAAGCCCATTATTGCCATTTTAGCTGCAGTTTTCTGCCGCTAAAGCGGCGATAATTTTATCACCTGTCTTGATAATATGCCCCTTAGAAAGTTGTTTACGTAGGAAAGCCTTGTGGTAGAGATGAAAGTCAGGGAAATTAACTCCACCCTGCGATTTAGGACGTTTAAGCATAACGATTGATAAACGTGTTTTTTTCTTATCAATGAAAAGACCGATAGGATGGAGTTAATTTTTTTGAAAAAGTATGCAGGGAAGTTAAGAGGAATAGCTGAAATCGTTTAGAAAATGACAGGAGCAAGCATCAATTTAATAGTATCCAGCCTGCTCCACCACAACACAAAATAAAGGATGCCATTTAGAGATAGATGTAGATAATGTAGATAGAACACAAATCATGTTTAGGGAAAGAGTTTGCTTAATAGAAGGTGCAAACCAAAGACCCACATATATTAATTTTTGGGGAATTCCATGAAAAATTAGTAGATTGAAAATCTTGTTAAAAACATGAAATATTAAGAGGGAGAACCTCACATTTATCATGATCCAATTTATAACCACAAATTAAAGAGAAAGCATTGACTAGAGAAAGCTGGAATAGATTGTTCTGGCTTAGAGAGATATAACAGAATATCATCTGCATTGACACTCATTTTAACATAAAGTTTGTCTTGTTGGAAGCCAAATATGTTGGGATTTTGCTTAATTTTTTGAAGAAAGCGTTCTAACGCAAGGATAAAGAGAAGTGGAGTAAGGGGACATCCGTGACGAACACCTCTCTGCAAAGTGAAATAATTAGAAATGGAACCATTGGCAAAAATAGAGGCTTTGGAGGAAGTATATATTAAAGAAATATAAGAAATGAATTTGGGTCTGAAGCCAAACTAGGATAATGTATGGAGAATAAACGACCAATCCATGAGGTCAAAAGTTTCTTCTGCATCTAGAGAGATAGCTGCCAGTGAATGAGGATATTTGTTAGATTTATGTAATATTTTAAAGAAGGTCCTAGTATTGTCTCAGATATTTCAACCCTTAATAAAGCCAGATTGTTCTTTACAGATAATGGATTTCAGAAGAGGTTCAAGACGAAGAGCAATAATTTTGGCAAATAATTTATAATCAGAATTAACTAGAGATATTGGTCTATAGTTTTTACATAAGTGAGGGTCTTTCCCTTCCTTAGGAATTAAACAAATAAGAGCGTCTTGGAAAGTACCACTGGAGGCGTTAGAAGAAAGGGAAGTAGAGATTTAGAGAAGTAGGAGTAGAATTCTACAATAAATCCATCTGGACCGGGAGCCTTTCCTGTATTAATAAGTTTTAATGCCTGGGAATATCCTTTATGGTGATGTCCCTTTCTAGTGGTGAAAAATCAATATCTGAGGGAAATTGTTTTTGTATTGATGCAAGAAAATTTTCTATGGCAATAGAATCTGGGACGTATTCAGGTGTATAAAGGGAGGAATAAAACTTTTTTAATTCATTCAAAATTTCTAAATTTTTAGTTACAGTGGAAGAGTTGGAGTCTATTACATAATCAATATTGGTGTGATTTTTTTTAATTGTAAGATATAAAGCAAGGCGTTTGCCTGTCTCATTTTGGCCACCATAAAAATGAGCACTGCTACGAGGAGATAGGCGGAAGCATTTTCTGTAGATAACTTATTATATTAAAATGTTAGATTATTCAAGTCTGATACAGAATTAGTTATGGTGTAAAGTGATTCTAATGATTTGATAGTCTTAAGAATTTCATTTGCTTTATGGGAATTTTCTTTTTGGCAACATAAGAGATTATAAAGTCCCTAACTGAAGCTTTAAAAGTATCCCAAACAATAGAGAAAGATGAGACAGAAGATATATTGCGTGAGAAGAAATCCGTAATGAAGTCTTCAAAAGAGGAGATAAACGTTTGATCAGCTAACAAGGCAGTATTAAAGCGCCATCTTATACTATTGTTGTTAATTGGGAATAATTTCAAGTCTAAAATTACAGGAGCTTGGTCTGAAATCAATATAGAGCCAATATCAGCTTGTATTACAGTTTGTGTTAATGCTTTAGAAACAAATAAATAATCTATATGTGATTGTGAGAGATGAGTGGGAGAGAAAAAGGTGTAGTCACGAAGTTGTGGATGGCAAAATCTCAAAGAATCAACAAGAGATCTATGGGAAATAGGGTTTGTGAAGTGTTGATGTATTGAAGAAGGAGCAAAAGGAGTTTTTGATGTACGATCAATATAAGGATCAATAACTAAATTACAGTCCCCACCAAAAATAAGATACGGGGTAGATATAGACATCAGAAGGGTAGAAATATGAGGCCAAAAGTTATTATCTGGTTTGGTAGGGGCATATTCATTAAACAAAGTAATAGGTATACCATCAACTTTAAGGTGGACAATCAACCATCGCCCTTCATCATCAGAGTTCTGGGAAAGAAATGTGATATTGAGTCTTTTATGGCAAAGAATTACAGTCCCACTCCTTTTACTAGTGCCTGAGAAGAAAAAACATTTCCCACCCATTGTTGTTTGAGTTTCAGAACTTCTGAAGCAATTAAGTGGGATTCTTACAGAAATACAATATCCGATTTTAGAGAAAGGACCCTTTGCCTTTTAATAGGTGTACCCAAATCCTTTACATTCAAGGAAATAACATGTAACGTCATTAATCAACTATATATATATTGGAAATAAAAAATTGTACAATATTACAGCAATGCAAGAATATATTAAATAAGAAATTTGCACAGTGAATAATAGGTTCTCCAACAGGAAGGAAATAGAATGTGGAAGGAGGAATATAAAAATAGAAAAGATAAAAAGATAAAAAAAGGAAGAAAAGGGAGAAAGAAAGGAAGAAAAAGTAGGAAAAGAGGGGAAAAACAAAAAGATGCAGAGAAGAAGCAAAAAAGACATTAAAACATACCAAAGACTCAAACATTGATAGAGGGTATTGAAGCCACAAAAGGAAGATGGATGACCAGCCACAAAACTCTAAAAAAAGACCACAAGGGAGGCATCTATTTCCAATAACGGATTATACACTAATGGGTAAATCAGGGGAATGGCACCTATTAGGAGACAACAAAAGGAAAGGAAAGGTAAGCAACTAATCAAACCAAACCTAACATGAAACCATTAAAACATTACAATATAGTACAGGAGAAAAAATAATCAAGCAGAAGATGATCCTGCAAAATCCATGGAATCTTCTTGGCAACTATCAAGGAACTGCTGAAGTAAAGCTAAATCTTCGTACGTTGTTGTTCTGTTTTTATAAGTCACTTTGAAGAGGCACGGATGAAGAAGACCAAATCTAGCATTCAAATTACGTAGAGCTGGATGCATGGCTAAGAAACTTTCCCATTTATCTGCTGTGACTTTTGCACAGTCTTGCAAAAAGAATAACTGGGAACCCTGTCATGATGTGCGCCGTTTGGTTTTGACTGCTTGCAGAACTTCCAACAGATCCGTGTATTCCAAAAAATACAATATTACACCTCTCGGGTAATGATGGGTCGAAGTGTTTTGAGGGAGGTGACCAAGCCTGTAAGCTCACTATATATTTAATGTTGGAGAATCTGGAAAATCAAGAATCTGCGGTAAAAAGGATTGAAAAAAAGAGATGGGACTGGAGCCTTCCAATCCTTCGGCCAAACCGTAAATGCGTAATTTTTGCATCTACTTCGGTTTTCGAGATTTTCAACTTGTTTCTGCAGTTGTAAAATTTCAGATATCATGGGATGAATTTGTTGAGAGGATATTTGTAACGATTCCATCTGATGTTTCATTGAATTAATCTTATTGTTATCCTGCGCTGCAAACCCTCGTACCACAGCTTTAAAAAAATACCTCAAATCCCACCTTCTCTCCAAATACTGGGGTCCGTAATCGCTGCATTCAACCCTTTATTCATCCCCCGTTATTCATTCCCCCCTGACAGTCTTTTTCTGTCTGACTCTTCTCCCCTCCCTCTCTCTCCTAGACTTTTTTTCTCCACTCTAATGCTACCTTCCCTATTTTTAACCCTTACCTCTAGCTCCTCCTCAATCTCCCCCAAACTCATTACTCCCTTCTCCTGTCTTTTGCTCCCTCCTACCCTATTTCACTCAATTGATTCTTCGCTTCCTCACTTAACAGCCCCGATTTCTCCCTCTCCCCCTTTCCTAATTTGAGCTGTGCTGCATGTTTCGGACAATGTATATATGATCAGCCCTATCCCATTTAATCAGCATAAACGAAAGCCTTGTCCCGGGTAAAATGACCCTTCTTTAGCTCCCTTGCCTTTTTTATTGTTTCTGTGTTAACTGTCTGTCGTGACATTTTCGTTCTACTCATGGCTATAACGGTTAGCCTATTTGCTTATTTAAGAAGTGTTTTTTAATGTGTAATGTCTGTATATCTTTTGATCTCGCTGAAACCACTGTACCAACTGGAATCCTAATGCTCATTGTAAAGCGCTCTGCTACCCCCGGGTCTTGCAGTGCTATATAAAACTTTTCAAATAAATACATAAATAGCCCAGAGTAGACCATTTATCCTCTAGACCTTGTAGACAAATGTTTGTCTCCTCCATATAAGGTTTAAGTTGTCGGATTTCATCTAGAAGCAGTTCTAAGGAGACGGAGGAGACGGAGGAGATATAGTTGGTGAAGGAGGATCCTTTTTAATTCTCTTGGAGGAGGATAAAGCAGAAGATGAAGGTGTTTTAGAATTTTTTTTCGCATTTGGAGAGGAGGAATGTGGGGAAGTAGCAAACAAGGATGAAGTATTAGTAGCAGGAATGTAATGGGGGGATGCGGCTTGGTCTGGTTCCTCGATGTCATCTTGAAGCACTGAGAAAGGATTTGAAGTATGAAATGCAGACTGTTTAGGATATACTGCTGGAGTATAAGTGGATTTTGAGCCTCTACCAGAGTTAGTGGTGGTGTCACACAAAGAGCATTGTTGTCTTCCAAAACAGTAATGAAGAGAGATGAATATTATTAAAGTTGCAAAAAAAATATCTGTTCCATGCGATTATATTAATGGTGAGACTTGCAGAATAACTCCAGAAAAGGTTTCATGCGAAGTATATGAAGCATTACTCAGTGATAAAAAAAACATTTTGGCTGAGAGGGAGAAAAAAAAATTCAGGATCACTGGCAATAAGAAAGAAAATGTAATTCCATGAAAGGAATTATCTAAAATGATAGCATACCTTTTTCTTTTTAAAAGGGAGTTGCAGTAGAGCCGTCAGCGCGCCAAATGCTTCAGGCACGCAAAATGGCGGCCACGACTCCAGTCACGGAGACGCGCCACACATGTTGGCCGAAAAGGAGCGTTGCTGTTTGTTGTCGACCGCTGCTAAAAAAGGGCACCACGGTATTCCTGTACTGCTCATGTACACAGTCTGTGAGCAGTGGTGAGTAACGGAGTGCTGCCACCACTTGTTAACAGAAAAGTCCTCGAGTCTTCACTTGGAGCTGCGTTAGCCCGCCGCCATCTTACTTGGAGTCAAACCACGCCCCCCCAAGGTCCCATCTTAACAGTGAGGAAGAGAGAAGGAAAGACCGGTTTGGGATTGTAAATCTCATGTCTGGGGATGGAATGTCGTATTTCATTGTCAATAGGGTACCGACTGCTTCCTAAATTTATCACACTTTTAGGTGCTACAAAAATAAGACAAATTGCAATATCTGTTCTAATAGTGGGTTATGAGTTCTGTGTATTTTTATTTGTGTGAGGTCTTGTAGGGTCTTTGCAGCAGGGACATGAACCCACTAGTTGCCATACCATTGATTGACACCTGGAAACATGCAACAGTACTCCTGCTCCTCAGGAAGCCCTCCGCAGATTGATGACACTAGCCAGCTATCGACCCTTCTACTTGCTCCCCTACCGACTAAGGGCCTCGAGAAGACGATCAACAGGTGCCCAGCCACTCACCTCAGCGACAACCATCTCCTCACCACCATTCCATCTAGTATCACGCTGCACCGCAGCACGGAAACAGCCATCACCAACCCAGACGACATCTGTATGATAAGGACAGAGGTGACACCACAGCCCTCATCCTCTTGGACCTCTCTGCAGCCCTCAATACCGTCTCTCACCCGATCCACATTCAACGACCACATAAAGCCTGCATTTAAGGACCTGCATTCCACTAGAGGTGCTCCCTCCTGATTCACCAGAAATGAAGTCAGATATCCTGCTCCCACTACCTGACACCCTGAACCACCTCTGCCCCAAGTCAGACCATGTCCAACATAGACAAGAACCCACACACCAGCATCATCCACGCCCACGGAATCAATGTCCTATCTCATGCTAACGACACACAGCTGATACTATCCCTCTGTGACAGAACACAAAAGCCTCAGACCAAGCTCTCCCCTTATAGGATCAAAGTTTTCAAATGGATGAAAACAAACTGCCTCAAACTGAACGCCAACAAGATGGAAGTTATGATATTCATCAGATAATCCTCGCAGAGGGACACCACCTGGTGGCCAACAGAACTCAGACCCACACTATCCCTCTCACCAACATCAAGAACCTCACTGTCAACTATCAAGAACCAACCCTGCAGGACCGCCCAAGTAAACCCTGGCTGCGCCTCCTGCTTCCACACACTCAAGGCGCTGAAGAAGATATTCAAATAGCTCCTCACCTGCACCCACAGAACAGCCAGCCATGCGCTTATCACCAGCAAACTTGACAAATGGAGCACCAGCTACCCTGGAATCAACACGCAACTGATCAGATGACTCCAAACCATACTGAACTCTGCAGCCACATTCAACCTCCCGTGCAGACGCACTTCACCCCACCCCTTAGGGAGCTCCAATGGCTTCCCATACACAAATGAGCTATTTTCAAACTTCTCACGCTCACCTTCAAAGCCTTACACAGCACGAGGCCCTGCATACCTCAATACCTGCATCTGCTTCCACAAACCCACCAGACAACCCCCCCAGCCACACTCCTTCTTGCACAGATACCATGCATACAGAGAGAAACAAAACACAGCATAAATACCAAACCATACAAAACACAACATAAATAACAATACAAACATACATAAACACATAGCATAACTCTCATCCCGACTGACTGGCAGACTGACTGACTCTATACCTACATTTACACACACTAGAAGAAAAGGTCTCTTTACTTTGTCTGTACAGAATCAGGGACTCTTAAGAGACGGTCATTAACATACAGTTTTCTGTGGCAAACACACTTTTAGGAGCTACAAAACAATAGCACACATAATACTTGCAATCTATAATGTCAGAAAAGTTTAAGATGAAGCTCGGTCATTCAAGAAGGATCAGGGATCGCAATGTAATAATTTATGAACATTAGAAGTATAAATGATGACTAGTGAACCTTCAAGGGCAGGGTTCACCCATAAAATGGCACACAGCAGTTAGTATACATGTATCAGATTTGATGTTGTAAGGTGAGGGGATGATGGGGGCTCCCTTGGTAGTTAAGAAACAGGCTGGGTTGACCAACAACAAGTACAACAACAAGTAGCCAACAACAAGTACAATTTCCCTATTTATAATTTTCAAAAGGGTAGTATATCCACAGATTTACAGGTCCCAAAGACAAGTAGTATTTTCTAAAATGTAAAGTTTATTACATTTTCTAATGTAATATAAGACATTGGTATAAATAATCATAATCAATAGACAATGTGCAATACAAACTTCAAAACAGAACACAAACATGAAACGATGAGTCGGGTACATACAGAAATTACAAAGCAAGAAAATGACACAGCAGTTAGTATAAATGTATCAGATTTGCTGTTGTAAGGTGAGGGGATGATGGGGGCTCCCTTGGTAGTTAAGATACAGGCTGGGTTGACTTCTTGTTCCCAGTGTGGGTGGGTTTCTCGTTGAAGACTCCACTTCATGCGGTGACAGCTGGTAGATGTTCTGTCTGCATTGATATGTGTGTGAGTCTGTGTGTGTCTGTATTGCTTCGTGTGTATTAGTCTGTGTGTCTGTATTGATGTGTGTGAGTGATATGTTAGATCCACAAAGCACATCTCCGTTGGCTCTGGCCTCGGTCTCTGAGTAGGGTACAGCAGGAGACAAAGCCGGCTCGCTCCTAGAGGCATTATCAAGAGTATATCTCGGAGTCGCTGCGCATTCTCAAATGATGGTCTTTGGGTCACTCTAGGTGTTCATGTAAAGGGCCTGATTTAGACTTTGGTGAATGGCTTACTCAGACACAATCATGATAAATGTACGGTGCACCGTATCATAGGTTCTTTATATTCAATGACATTTCTAATGCAGTGGACAGGATAGCCGTCACATTTGTGATGGAGTAACCCAGCCACCAAACCCTGAAGCAGCCATAAAGTTTGGGGTGAGTCTGTATTATCAACAGAAGACCCCTGAGTGACTCTGGTTCTACTTTAAGTAAACCCCTGGATGATGTTGATCTGAACCTGAAAAGTGCTCAGAGAGACTTGTCAAATACAAATCAAATCAGGTGTTTGTTAAGCGCAACTACTCACCCGTAAGGGTCTCAAGGCACTGGGAGTGTGGGGGGGTTCGCAGGTTCCAGTCCATGAAGGAGGGGGTCTGTCGAAGAGCCAGGTTTTGAGGTTTCTTGCGAAGATGGGGAGCGATGTTATCTGTCTGAGGTAGAGCGGAAGGCTGTTCCAGGCTCTGGTCGCGAGGAAGGAGAGTGAGCGGCCTCCCGATCTGGTCTTTCTGGTGCGGGGGACCGCGGCGTAGGAGAGCTGGGCTGATCGTAGGGTCCTTTGGGGTGCGTGGAATTTGATTTGGCTGTTCAGGTATGCTGGTCCGGTGTCGTGGAGGGCCTTGTTAGTGTGGGTTAGCATCTTGAAGGTGACTCTAGCTTCGATGGGGAGCTGGGAAATGTGGCAGTGTCTTGGCAGGTTGAGGACAAGTCTTGCAGTGGCGTTTTGGATGTTCTGTAGCTTTTGGGTAAGGTTTTTGTTCATTCCGGCATAGAGTGGGTTGCCGTAGTCGAGCCTGCTGGTGATCAGGGCGTGAGTAACGGTCTTTCTGTGTTCGAGGGGGATCCATTTGAAGGTCTTACTTAGGAGGTGGAGGGTGTGGAAGCAGGAGGACGAGATGGAGTTGATCTGGCGGTCCATTTTGAGCTCTGAGTCCAGGATGATTCCCAGGTTACGTGCATGGTCCGTGGGGTTGGGTGTGTTTCCGAGGGCTGGGGGCCACCAGGTGTCATTCCAGGTGTCTGGGTTTGGGCCCATGATGAGTACTTCCGTTTTGTTAGTGTTTAGTTGTAGGCAGCTGTTTTTCATCCATTTGGCGACGGCTTCCATGCCTTCTTGAAAGTTGTGTCTGGCGGTGTTGGGTTCGTTGGATAGGGAGAGGATGAGTTGGGTGTTACTGCATATGACACAATGTTGAGTCCATAGGTTCTGATGATGGAGGCGAGCGGAGCCATGTAGACGTTTAAGAGCGTAGGGCTGAGGGACGACCCACTGCATTCTGCCAGAGAGGAAGGAGCGGATCTAGTCGAGGACCATGTCTTGGATTCCTGCTTCGTGGAGTCTGCGTATTAGGGTGCGGTGAGAGACTGTGTCGAACGCCGCTGAGAGGTCGAGGAGGATAAGGGCTGCTGTTTCTCCTTTGTCCAGTAAGGTATGGATGTTGTCTGTTGCAGCAAGGTGGGCGGTTTCCGTACTGTGTTTTTTTCTGAAGCCAGATTTGGAGGAGTCGAGGATGTTGTGCTCTTCGATGAATGTGGTGAGTTGGCTGTTGATGGCTTTTTCGATGACTTTCACTGGGAACGGGAGCAGGGAGATGGGTCTGTAGTTTTTGAGGGCAGTGGGGTCCGCCGAGGGTTTCTTCAGGAGGGGGTTGATCTCAGCGTGTTTCTAGTCATCAGGGAACGAGGCGGTTGCCAGGGAGCAATTGATGGTGTGGCAGAGCATGGGTGTGATGGTGTCGGCGGCTCTGTTGAAAATGTTGTGGGGGCAGGGGTCCGTGGGGGCCCCGGAGTAGATTGACTTCATCGTCTTCAGTGTGTCTTCGTTGGTGAGGGCTGTCCAGTTGTGGATTGCTGACTTCAGGGTGTCGGGGCTGGTTGGTGAAGGTCCAGTGTGTTGGTTGTCTTCGTCGAAGTTGTCGTAGATGCTCTTGATTTTGTGGTGGAAAAAGGTGCTGAGTTTGTCGCAGAGGTCTTGTGAGGGAGGGATGTCGGTGGACTCGCTGGTGGGTTGGGCGTACTCCTTGATGATGTTGAAGAGTTCTTTGCTGTTGTGTGCATGAGTGGAGATTCTGTCTTCAATAGCTTTTTTCCTCATTTTTATGATGAGTTGGTGGTGGGCGTTGGTGGCGGCTCTGAAGTTGTTGTGGGCTTCTGTGGATTTGGTGTTCCTCCAGGCCTTTTTGAGGCAGCGGCAAGTGCATCTGGACTCTCGAAGTTCGGTAGTGAACCATCTAGCTTTCTTTGCATGGGTGTTGTTGTTTTTCTTGAGGGGGGCTATGGTGTTGGCGCTGTCAGAGAGTCATCTGTGCAGGGTTCGGGCTGCGGTGTTGGCGTCGTCGTTTTCTGCGATGGTTGGGGTGGAGTTGCTGAGTGATGAGGTTAGCTGGTCGTCGGTGATTCTGGCCCAGTTTCTTCGTGGGAGCAGGTGCTGGTGTCTGTGGATGGTGAGTGCTCTGAAGGTGAAGTGGACACATCGATGGTCAGTCAATGGGAGTTCGGTGGTGTGGCTGAAGGTAATGGAGTTTCCTGTTGTGAAGAGGGGGTCAAGGGTGTGTCCTGCTGAGGGCGTGGGTCCGGTCACGATCTGACGGAGTCCAATGTTGTGGAGGTTGTCCAGGAGGGATGTGGTGCTGGGGTCCAGTTGGTTGTCGAGGTGGAAGTTGAGGTCTCCCAGTAGGGTGTGTAGGAGAGTGGGATCTGCTTCACATGGGTACCCCCACTTTTTGCTGATGTTTCACTGTTTTTCGACCTTAGTCTGGCTGGGGCCCTGCTAACCAGGACCCCAGCCTAGCTGCTTCCTCTCTAAAATGGTTTCCATGTACATTAGGTACATCTCTGATTGGATTCTGGAGTGCCCTTATAAGTCCCTAGTATATGGTATACTATGTACCCAGGGCATAGGTACCCCAGAGGCCTACCAGGGGCTGCAGCATGTATTATGCCACCCCTGGGAAGCCCTCCAAAATGACACCACAGGTCTGCTACTGCAGCCTGGGTAAGGTGGTGCATGCACCCCTTACTGTGATATAGGCTACCTATATCACTACCAATGCACACACATATAAACCTAAGTCACTCCTATGGCAGGCCTTAACAATCCTGAAGGCAGAGTGCTTGGTTTTTATGTGAGAGGGAGTCTCTGTATGAGCAGAGCCCCTATGCAGCATTCGGAGTCAATCCTCTGATGCTGTTTGTGGTGCAGCCTGACCATATACTTTTAAGTGCATTATAACCTCGCGGTAAATGCTAACTTTCGACTGGCTGCACAGAAACATGTCGTGTTTGATGTCAAACACTTTGGAATGCTACCCCCGCCAGTTCTGGTGGCGGGGGTAGCATTCCACCCTTCTAGAGGGAGAGACATGTGCACACCGTGCTACCTGGTAGAAACTTTCCAAAGCCCTGGCATCACAAAATGGATGCCGCTGCCACAGACATGGGTATGGCCTCCTGCTGCTGACCGAAACTCTGGCAGGACAGGACAATAGGTTTCCTGTCACAGGGAGGTGTAACCACCTCCCCAGACAGGCAAATGTGTATTGAGGCTGGGCAGGAGCACTCTCTGGTGCTTTGAAGTCCTGCACTGGGGGCACATTTGGTGTCCCTGTGCATAGTCCAGTTCATACTGGTTGCAGGGGCCACCTGCCCCTGCTCTGGTGCGAAACTGGACAAAGGAAATGGGTGTAACCACCCCTCTTTTCAAACCCTCCCATTGGTGGGTCCCCAGAGTATGTCCAATCCCCTAACTTAGTATAAGTATGGGAACACAGTCCTTGAGACTTTAGATTATCCCTGGCCTACACTCTGAATGAGAATCCTGGACCTTCGACGCTCTACATCAAGATTAGAGGACTGAAGAATCTCCTTTGGGGTCAAGGAGTGACTCCCCTGCTTGGCAGACACCAAAGAAGCAACTGTCCGGTCTGCATCGCTGAAGCTCCCGCTGGACGCCGAAGTCTTTGCATCACCAGAGGTGGATTTCCAAACTTCTCCGAGGCTACCCTGAGTCCACAGCAAAGCTGAAGCCCATGGCTATCGTGGGTGACGTAGAACCGTGACCCCTGGACACCGCAAACTTTTGCAAGTACATCATCTTTCTGGTCTCTCTCGAAGTTGTGCTTTAGGCTCCAAGTAGCCTCCGCCACGGGCACCGACTGTGCCAAAGATCACTGGCCTCCACTCCATGAGTGACCCGTGGGCTAGCTCCAAGTGCGACCGCTTGAGGCTCCTTCGCGATCTTTAGTCCATTGGCTGGTGGGTCCCCACAAAGGCAATTCTTCTTCTGCTTGGGCTTCCCTGGTTGCTCCAGATATGCCCTGACCTACCCTTGCTGGGTGAGTCCCTCAGACCTCGCTGGTCTGCAACACAGTCCTTTCTCTGTTTCCAAGTGACTTGCCATTGCCAATGCTTGTTGGGTCCAATCTGGTCGCGGACACCGCAGCACTCGACAGACATTGTGGGACAGCTCGAATCCAGCTCCTGGTTGTTGTTGACACCTCCTGGACCTCGTGGCTGAAGTCAAGACACCCATCAACTCACCTGAAGCACCCGACATCGGTGGGCATTCGACTATCGTGCCCCTGGTCACTGGCTAGTGACCCAGACTCTGTCCTCTCTGCTTTCAGGTTTGGATCGCACCGGACACTCTTCTTCTTCACGTCAGCAGCACTTTCCAGCAGATCGCCATAGAAAACGACGACAATTCCCGACACCATTTGACACGTATGCACCCAGCTTCCCTGGGTGAGGTAACACTGGTACTACGGTACTTATGTGGGTGTGGGCCCTAGAAACTCAAGTTTAAAGGGGTTAACTGGAAGTCCTCTCCGAAGTGTCCTTAACCCCTTCCCTGTGGGGGTAATTCCCCGGCGGTGTGAGGGGGCGGGGGGGGTGAGCGCAGCGCCGTGGTGCTCGTGACGAGACAAGCTTGTCATGAGTCACGGTGGAGCTGTGCTCATGATGAGCTGGTCTCGTCACGACCCCGCCCACTGATTAATTCACCCGCACAGGGGAATTAACTGCTCGTGGGCGGAGCGGCACTGTTATGACAAGACCAGCTCGTCATGAACACAGCTCCGCCGTGACTCATGACGAGCTGGTCTCGTCACGAGCACCGAAGGGGTTAAACTCTTAATTTCCAACCGCAACTTTCCCCATAGAAGTTACCGGCGATTCGCGGCTGTGTTCTCACACTGCTCGCGTCTCCCGTGGGTCCCATTTGTCACTACCTTGGGTGGTTCCTTGTGGTCCAAGCACTTCTACAGGCTCTTGGCCTTGTGTCTAACTCAGTTATGGTTCTTATACCACTTTATTGGTATATGGTTTGGTACGCCCCTAGGGCCCAAACGTGTATTTGTGCTATTACTGTTGATAACTAACTTGTAACTTATGTACTTCCGAACTCTAGTCTCATAAAGAGACTAAAGGGGTGTGTTTTATCTTAAATACATATATTTTGAATATATACCTGGTGTCGATCTCCTTTCATTTGGTCATTCAAGAGATTATGAAAACAAGCTGCTTTACATTCCTTCAAGACTTAGCCTGAAGGCTGCTCTCCATAGCTACCACTAGGATAGCTTTCAATAAAGGTTGTCTTTAACCTATCACCATAAGGGGTTGTTTGGACTGGTACAGGGTGCCCACTTTAATTAGTTGACAGCATATACCAGGCCAACTTCTCACAGGGTGTAGTTGGTGGACGCAATGGCATGCGGGGAGATGATGTCCGTGATGGAGTTGGCGAAAAGTCCAGGGGGTCGGTAGATGAGGGTTCCTCGGAGGGTGGAGGTAGGGCTGGCCAGTATCTTGAAGTGAAGGTGCTCCATCAGGTCTGTGGGCTCGTCGGGGAGTGTGCTCAGGTGGAGGGTGGATTTGTAGACGATGGCGATTCCTCCTCCCGGGCGGGTGGCGCGGTCATTGCTGGAGATCTTGTATCCTTGGGGAATGGCGAGGGCGATGTCCGGTCCCGAGGTGGTGTTGGTCCAGGTTTCGGTAAAGAATGCTACGTCCGGGCTAGTGCTGTCGAGGAGGTCCCAGATTTCAGTGGCGTGTTTGTGGAGGGATCGGAAGTTGAGGAGGATGTATTGCAGGGTCTTTGGTTTGGTTGTGTTCTTCCGGGCAGATTGCGCTGGGTCAGTGGTCTTGGCGGTGCTGCAGGTGTGCCGGCAGCGGTGACACCTGAAGGGTCCGTGAGTGTCGGCTGGTGATGCTAGCTTGCAGTTGTTGTTGCGGCCTGGGTTGAGAGCGAGGAGTGCCGCTGGGTCATAGTGTTGGTGGTGCAGAGATCCAGGGTTCCTGGCGCGGGTCGCAGTCGGGTCACGGACAGGCGCAGACAGGCTTGCCTTTGGCGCCCTGGCGGCGTGGCCGCACAGCGGCTGCCATTAAGTAGGGGTTGGGGAGGGCTGGACAGCTGGGAGGCAGGAGAGGGGAGGGGATCTGGATTTGGCCGATCGCACTGGTCGTGCTGGGGGGAGGGGCCGCGGGGGCAGCAGCAGTGGTAAAAAACGGGCTGAAAAAGGCAAAAGGAAAAAGGCAAAAAGAGAGAGAAAAGTGCAAATAAGGCAGCAAAATTGCAAGAAAGAGTGAAGGAAAGACACAGAGGACACACAAGTGTGAAAGGGGGAGATTAAGATGAGAATAAAAAAACGAGTGAAAAACGGAGGAAAGACACAGAAGGAGAGTGAATGGGGAGCTTGAAATGGGGGAAAACAATAGAAAAAGTGCAAGAAAGAGTGGAGGAAAGACACAGAGGACACAGGAGAGTAAAAGGGGGAGATTGAGATGAGGGTAAAGAATGAGTGAAAAACGGAGGAAAGACACAGAAGGAGAGTGAAGGGGGAGCTTGAAATGAGGGGAAATTGACAGAAAATGGAGGAAAGACCCAGAAGGAGAGTGAAAGGGGGAGATAGAAGTGAGGGAAGAAACAAGTGAAAAAGGAGAGAAAAAGTGGAGCAAGAGAATGGAGACAGAGGTCCACTGGACCACCAGGGATGAGGCGCAGGGAAACCTGCGGGTGGAGGAGGGCCTCAAACCAACACTCGAGAGTGCAGGGGCTTGGGGGAAGGCCTCACTTAATGGTGGAGTTGCGAGGGAGGGAGAGCAATTTCACTGACAATGAGTCAATTGTGTTTTACTGGCCAAAGCCTTAGATGGTGTAAAATTATGGACAGAACTCTGAATTACTGCTTGTTTTCTCAATAACAGTGAACTGATATAATCTAATATTGTAAAGAACAGAGCTCTGGGTCACTGAATCTGGGGGGTATACACAGCAGAACTCCTTGGGTTTGTTTATTTTCATAAGTAATCTATGAGTGAGTGAGTTTTATCAAGTGCTTTGAGTGAGTCTGTATTATTAATATTAGAGCTCTGAGGTGCATTAACAGCAGAGCTTTGGGTTGCACTGGGTGATATCAGAAAAAAGTTTTTGGTATTAATAGCAGAGCTCCAGGTGGCACTGGACAATATCAGAAAAGAGCTCTCGGTAATATTAATAGCAGAGCTCTGAGTGGCACTGGGTGGATTCAGAAAAGAGCTCTTGGTATTAATAGCAGATCTTTGAGTGGCACTGGGTGGTATCAGAAAAGAGCTCTTGGTATCAATAGCAGAGCGCAGAGTGGCACTGGGTGGTATCAGAAGAGAGCTCTTGGTAGTAATAGCAGAGCTCTGAGTGGCACTGGGTGGTATCAGAAAAGAGTTCTGGTATTAATAGCAGAGCTCCTGTTGGCACTGGGTGGTATCAGAAAAGAGTTCTTGGTATTAATAGCAGAGCTCTGAGTGGCACTGGGTGGTATCAGAAAAGAGCTCTTGGTATCAATAGCAGAGCGCTGAGTGGCACTGGGTGGTATCAGAAAAGAGCTCTTGGTAGTAATAGCAGAGCTCCTGTTGGCACTGGGTGGTATCAGAAAATAGTTCTTGGTATTAATAGCAGATCTCTGGGTGGCACTGGGTGGTATCAGAAAAGAGCTCTTGGTATTAATAGCAGAGTGCCGGCTGGCACTAGCTGGTATCAGAAAATACTTCTTGGTATAAATAGCAGGGTGCCAGGTGGCACTGAGTGGTATCAGAAAAAAGTTATTGCTCTGATTTGAGGCTTTTAAGAGTGAGCACGCGTATTACCAAGATCAGAGGTGTTAGTATCCCTGGGTATGAAGGGTGAGCAGTAATATGTTTGTAGAAAAGACCAATAGCTGATCACATGTTTACCAGGGAGACTCTGACTGAACCTTAAAAAGAGGATATAATCTAAAAATATCTGTCTTGAATATCTTAACAGAATATTGTAGCCATGATGAAGACTCTACTGTCAGTCACCAGGTGTGGCTGCTAAGAGTTACACTTCAGTGATGTCATTCAATGAAGTACCGGGGATTTTAGGACCCCAGCGGTGCCAGGGATAGCACCCTATGACTTCGGGTTATCCTGTTGCTGTAGTATTATAAAAGACGCTCTCATGGTAATGTAACAAAGAACTTGGCAGAAGAAGCTGAAATATGAAAATAAATCTTTATTAAACTCAAATGAGTGAGACTACGTCGGACAGAAGCCTTAGCAACTGAATGAGGCAGTCTCCAGAACAAAAACCAGTCTTCTGTTTATATAGAATATTACGCTCTGGGCAACACCGCCCTTCTCTTGCAGTTGGTCATTCACATATTTTACTTCAAAGAACAAGCAGAGTCAGGATTACAATCTCACATTTCAGTTCAGCCAGCCCGCAATTATTTACCCAGCGAGGCTCAGATCCCTCATCATATATCAGCAGGCCCCAATAAACACGGACATCTCCTGTTTGCAAAACAAGCCATAAAGCAGGAAGAGTCAGGTGTGAAAGAGATTAGCCAGAGGCTCGTGTAGGATGAAAAGGCTTTATGGTGTGTCAAACCCTGATGCTAATCACAGGTGGCCATAGGACGGGCAGCTCGTGGGACCGGACTGACCTGGGGCAGCGGAGCCAAGCTGCACAGGTCATAGAGAAGTCAAATAAAGCACATGTGATCTAAAGCCTCATATTTGTTCTTAAAGTGTAGCCTATGTGAGGGCAACTATAAGATGGCCACCGCTCCAAGATAGAACCCACGGAGCCTATGCATAACATAAATATACATAGAATATTTATCAATGAAATGTTATGCAAAGTACTTGTACATACCGTATTGGCCATTTCCGGTTCGCTAATACCGGGATAGACAGGGGTAGGGTACTGTCTCCTACGCGGTCCCAAATTTTAAAGTACCACAGACCCTCCTTTTGCCCTTACATAGGCAATAAATATACTCATATCAATCCGAGTCCAGGTCTACAGACATGAAGTCATGGAGATGTTGCTGTAGCATCATCCTATTACTTAGCGACTCTCACGGGACACGTCTCCTTACACATGTAGTAGCACAAAGGCCACATATGGCAGGACAAAATAAGGAATACCTCTATCTAGGTGGCATAAGATCACACACCCAATAATTAGTGATGGTCATAACTAACTAGTGTTGATGCAGAAGCTGTACAAAAGAATTGCTTGCGAATTCTGATCTTCTAACCTGCTCATGTTCAGGAAAAGGGTGAAAAGAGTGAAAAGAAACAGTAGTAGGAAAGGACATAGGTTGGGAAGCGGGTGCAGAAGTCAATTGGGTAGAGAAAAACAATCCCACCCATAAATGACAAGGTCATGTTTAAAACAACACTAGAAAACACGTTATTAAGAACATATAGACAACGGGAGAAAGTAGTGACCACTATTACAAATGAAATAGTAATTTTTCACAACCGTAAGCAGGAAGCAAATCCTAAAACTATCTAGTAACATTTTTAGGGCTCCTATGCAATTCAGTGATTTGTTTTGTATGTCAGGTGAAACAGTGGTGACCCTCATCAATGCTCTGAGGTGAAAAAAAAAGGGGTGCTCTTTCCACAGAAAATGGACTTCATTCTGTTTTTACTAAACAGAATAGTACTTTAAAACAATGCCAGCAAAACAATCTGTCTCCTTAACACCTACTCTATACAATCACACGGAAACCTCTTGTGAAACCAACTATGTTCAGAGTCCGTTCAAAAAGCCTCTCTGGCAGGCTTCTATTGTCCATCAAATCTTCTTCTGTTGTTTTCTTTCGCATGGGCCTCTTCATTCAAGCCTTTCATGAGAAAAGTACTGCTTAGTTGGAGTGCCCTCCTGGCAAACACCCACAGCTCACTCGAAAGTCTCTTTCCTTTGCGTCAGGCACTACAGGTAGTGTGCTCTCCATTGATCAAGGGCACAGGTCATCTCGTGCAGATTCGGGACCATTCTCAGGCTCCAACACTCATCATTCAGTGTCAGAGGACGCTCAGGCTGCTCTTTCATGGACACCAGAATGTAGTGCCTTTTGTCAATCTTGTATCCGCCGGTGCACTGCACTTCCATTGGAGCAAAGGAGAAAGGGGGGGGGGGGTGTTTGGCCAAAAACTCAGGCAAAAGGGGCTCAAGGAACTGCACACTGTCAGAGGTTACCAGCACATGACAGGCGCTCTTTTGCACTGAAATTCTGGTTTGTGGCAAAACCAGCTCCTCCTTCTTTTCTGATGTTGAACGCCTTCTGATGAAGCAAGTGCGATGCTTTAAACAGTTCATTGTACAACAAGGGGACTGTAAACAGGCGGCCTGTGATCTTCAAAGGAGTGGCCACATGCCATGGGACAATTTTGGTCTAGAATATACTGTCATTCTCAAAAAGCAATACAAATATAAAGGCAGTAGGCAAAACAGTGTCTCTAATCTTTTCAATTGGGTTTCCATGTGAGAGCCTCCATCATCTAAGGGTAGATAACTACACGAGAATTCTATCTAAATGGGTGTCTTCACATATGGTGGCATTGTCTAATGGGGCAAACACATTTTTTTTTTTCAATGATTACATATAAGTGTTTCTAAATTCCTTATATAGAACATCTCAATAGAGAAATCACATGGTACAGATTATCACGGGCATGTAGAAACCTCCCTTTAAAACTGTGCATAATGCACTATGCAATACACAGGCTAATGATCAAATGTGGAAACAAAAGACAAGAACTAGAGGGTCCTGATATTTGCATGATTAGAACACATCTGATCCCACCAAAAATTAAAGCAACATGGAGCGAAAGGGTAAAAACCACATTAAAAATACACATTGAAAATTCGTCATGTTCAAAAGAAGTAAACGTAAGTTATCTCCTATTGAGATGGAAAACTTGTCTTACTATAATATTGAGTCAGTTACCCAGTCTATCGCTACCCTGATAGTCAGGCTGGAAAAACATTGAAGCAGGCCTAAGGAAAATTCTTGAAAACCAGTCTGGTCATACAAAAGGGAATTATACAGAACATGGGGGTCCCTGGTACATCACTGCAGTCTGGAAGTGTGTACCTGAACAATACACCTACAATAATAAATGGGCTGACTGGTGAAAAGAATACAGAAAAGGGAATTGGAACTAGGACACAACTAAAATCCCCAATAACTAAGCATGATGCGACATCGGTCAGGGGAGAAGCATCAAGAACAAGAATTTACTTGGGTGATAGTCAGGCATGTGACACAACACCAAGAGTACGGGTGATTCACAAAAAGCCAAAGTTACACAAATTTTAACTCTACCGCTGGCGACTACACCATATACGGTACGCCTAGGTAATATTCCAGTTCCCTCTTCAGGGAAAAATGAAAACCTGGTTTTCTTTTAAGGAACAAAAGCAATATGCTACTTAGGAAGCAAAACATCATTAACTATAGAAATTAGGCCACCTTGAGTCACAGATCTATAATTTCATCCTTAGGTCCAATCAAGGATACATAAATGTAAGGCTGCCTGTTCCTTTAAGGGAAGAGGTAGTAACGTGACTAACTACAGGTGACACACTTTGATCCTGTATATCTCTTTTATTTGCCTTCAATACAATTATAGCCAACTAGACATGCACTGGTAAAGTGTTGTCTCTCATGTTCACAGCATGAAATATCATTAGCTGTGGAATTTAGTAACCAGAACAAGTTCAACCAACTGTTGCGTAGCGATGGGCATCGTCATGACCATCCCCTCACAACACAGGTAAACTTGTAATAGTATCAAAAGCAGCAACAAAAACAACGAAAACAAGCAAAAAAAAAAAACGCACAAAACGTCAAGCCATCAGATATACTTGCTGTATATCAAGCACAAAAAGCATAGACAAAACAATAGCATATGTGAGCAAGCGGTGACACACAAACACCATGTAATGTACTTTTATGCACTGTAAACCTGCAGCCCAAAACCCAATATTTGGGCCTGTTTAATTTGTCAGGTTTAAAATCCTTACCCTCCTTTTGACAGTAGATCACCAGGCAATGGAAATCTGCTGTCAAATATAACTTTACTGTTTCTCTTCTAACGTACAGGACCAGCAAGAACAATTCATGATAGGATCAAATACACAAAAATAAATTTCCATTACTTAACTGTTACCCTCTTGTCAGTCCTTGCAACATCCAGCCACTTTAAGTTTTACCTTTCTAAAAATAAAAATCGTTACACTGACACTCCATATTAATTTGGCACCTACAATTTCCACTGTGAAAAATAATCCTTAGTTAGCAAAATCGCTCTAACTGAGGCATGTAGCCTTCAAAATTTAAAAAAAAAAAAAAAAAGGCTGCATCTTGTTTTCTGTCTAAGACTTAATGCAACACTTCATTTTCTGTTAAATAACACAAATGTATCAGTTCTGCAAAGCATTTAACATGATGTTTGGGCTTTCAAAGAAAACCCCTTTACTATATTTTCCCTTTGGAATTAAGTTCTTTAGTTTTAGTGATGTTGTTATGGAGAAACCAGAAACCCCAGCTTTAGAGGCCCGTGTAGCAAGGTCATTCTGCATTCCACAGAGGCAAGGCCCTAATTTAAAAGGTCATAAATGTCAACTCCATTGTTTACAGGAAAGATAGCATCTCAGCAGCGTGACCGAGCCAGCCTCTGCAGCTCTCCCAGCCCCCAGCTTCTGCCACTCTGAATTTGTCAAAGCCAGAAGGCCTTTCTAATTCCTCCTAACTTGCAATAATTCACTCTATTTTGAAAAATAATTTCTCCTTTTTAGGCGCTAAAAAAATTATCCCTATTCCCAGATTGTTAAACTACATGTACTGTGAATAATTCACAAAACTTAATAACACACATACCAGTTTTTAGAATAAATGCTTGTTGCAATCCTATGCAATGGTACACATTTCATCAACTTTAAATTAATGAACTTCTCAGTAGGCCCAGCTGAAGTTAGAACCTTCAACCCTGATATTAAAACAAGCCGTTGTACTGGCATATTAACTCATTGAATCATAAGAAGGCACAACCTGTAAATATATATCAAACCTAAATGTATGTATTTACTGAAGCCTGAGACACTTTAAAAAGTACTCTGAATGAAAGAAAATGCAGTTAAAACAGCGCTTTTACCCAAATTCGACTTTGACACCTTAGGCATTAAAAAATGAGTATCCTACAATTTTCTTGCATAATATGCATTACCAGAATGTCCATTACATAACCCATGAGTCAGGCATTGGAAATAATAACTTATACTTTATAAAAATGAGCTTGTTTGCGCCTGCGCCAAGGGAAAATTGTACACATGAATGCTTGCCATTTTAGTGATGCAACACAACTCAAATCAAATTTTAATGCTAGGAGGTCATAGTATGAGTATTAAGCTTTATAAATATCAAAAAACGATTTTGAAAAGCACTTATTTTTTAAAAATAATTTTTCCATGTTAAATAATTTTCTTTAAAAAAAATCCCAATTATTCGTTTTTGTGATAATTCCACATATAAAAAAAAACAAGCTGCATCCCTTGCCTATCATTTTGGACACATTTAACTCACAAGTCTAAGCGCATAAGCCTAACTTGAAACGTGTCACATTTTTGCGCCACTTTCATTTAAAAGGACGGTTATATGTAAAATTCCACCTGTGTTTAACTGGGAAAGTGCTGGCTGAATGAACATTCCTATCAAATATACTGCAGCTGAAAAGTTTGCCTGTGAACATCTAATACAATGCATCTAAGGAAAATGCTGTAAATTTATTTACTTTTGCAAAAATAGATAATTTCGTTTTTGGGGCCTTATTTATATCTATTGAATGTGGTTCTAATTTTATCCTTGAAGCATTTAACGGCAGTTTTGTATATGTGCACAACTGCTCATTCTATAAATTAAATAGCAACACATAGCTATTTTAGCACATCACATTGTTCATTTCTGGATTTTTCCTAAGTTTCTACTTAACATTAATTAACCAACATTTTGCTTAACAGACTGAAAACATCAGAAGACCCACAAACACATATTGAGCTCATTTCAGACATAAACGGAAAGGGGGGTTCAAACAGACAATATAGCGTGCTTTAGCCATTTTTCATAAATAGCGCCGTCGCAATTTACTTACATAAGTTGCACTAATGAGAAAACCACAGACATTTAAACACACAGTTGACTTACAAATCAATACGCATGACAGAAAGAAAGAACAGCTCACAGACTATACTTGAACCAAACCATTTGCAAATACTAGTTGTAAGTCATATTTACAAGAAACGCTTCTCAATAGTGTTCCAAAAGGCTGCATGAACAGCCCCACAGACAGATGCATGTCCAAGAAGTAGTGAATGCGCTCAATTCACCAGCTTTGCCTAGCAGAACACCAAACAAAATCGTTCTGCATATCTTCATTCATAAAACTGCGCAGAACGAAGGATCCTTGTTTTGTATTATGTCATATTTTAATTCCCTGGGGATACAAAATCACCAAGGAAGAAATATGTTTTCAAATCTAACCGATTTTAACTATGGTACCTTCCAAAAAAAGCAACACATTTTTCCATGTGAGCTTACAAACAGGCATGCCAAAAATACTGCGAAAAACGCAAGTATTATAAAACCAAATGGAGAAATATCTCCTCATTACCTGCCTACACAAATTGCAATTCGCATATCCAAACCTATACAAACACAAATTTCTACATTTCAAACTTGCTAAGATCAGGCATCTTATCGCTCACTAATCTAACTTCAAACTTCAAGGGGTTATCTCTATCAATACACTCGCAAATATACGAGACCCTTGGCTATGGTAATTGCAATGACCAAATTAAAAACCAAGAAACCAACCCCTCGGCTTTGGTAATTGCGATAACCAAATCAAAGACCCAAAGAACCAAAGGAGTGGGAGCGACCCACTTATACTTAACTCTTACTTTTATTAATCAAAAGGTTATCCAAATTCTAACTGTCAAGCTCTACATAACAAAACGTCTTTTATAATACTTACGCCAAAAAGGGTTCTAATCGGGAGTGACATCTTTTGGAGAATCAAAGTCAGAAAGATCAGAGATATACTGGGCTGCAGAGACAAAGAATCCCCCAGAACCTCGGTACCTGCTTAGTGGATTTCTGTCCTGTTCTCCCCAGTAGATTTCTGTCCTCTGACAAGATCGCTCCTCCAGATAGTCACTTGTATTGATGCAGCGCTGTCGGGTGCCAACTGAAGTACCGGGGATTTTAGGACCCCAGCGGTGCCAGGGATAGCACCCTATGACTTCGGGTTATCCTGTTGCTGTAGTATTATAAAAGACGCTCTCATGGTAATGTAACAAAGAACTTGGCAGAAGAAGCTGAAATATGAAAAGAAATCTTTATTAAACTCAAATGAGTGAGACTACGTCGGACAGAAGCCTTAGCAACTGAATGAGGCAGTCTCCAGAACAAAAAACAGTCTTCTGTTTATATAGAATATTACGCTCTGGGTAACACCGCCCTTCTCTTGCAGTTGGTCATTCACATATTTTACTTCAAAGAACAAGCAGAGTCAGGATGACAATCTCACATTTCAGTTCAGCCAGCCCGCAACTATTTACCCAGCGAGGCTCAGATCCCTCAGGACATCTCCTGTTTGCAAAACAAGCCATAAAGCAGGAAGAGTCAGGTGTGAAAGAGATTAGCCAGAGGCTCGTGTAGGATGAAAAGGCTTTATGGTGTGTCAAACCCTGATGCTAATCACAGGTGGCCATAGGACGGGCAGCTTGTGGGACCGGACTGACCTGGGGCAGCGGAGCCAAGCTGCACAGGTCATAGAGAAGTCAAATAAAGCACATGTGATCTAAAGCCTCATATTTGTTCTTAAAGTGTAGCCTATGTGAGGGCAACTATAAGATGGCCACCGCTCCAAGATAAAACCAGCGGAGCCTATGCATAACATAAATATACATAGTATATTTATCAATGAAATGTTATGCAAAGTACTTGTACATACCGTATTGGCCATTTGCGGTTTGCTAATACCGGTATAGACAGGGGTAGGGTACTGTCTCCTACGCGGTCCCAAATTTTAAAGTACCACAACAATAGTCATTTCTCTGTATCTGACTATGTAGCTGATATAACCAAAGAATATTCTGAGGTCATAATTTGTGCCTGAATAATCTGTAGCCATAATCTGAGCCCAGTACTTTGCAGAACGTTGTTCAATGGCACAACATTATGAGATGCATTTGACACTGCGCTTTGCTACTTTAGGACATTATTTCTACTTGGGGCACAAAACTATTGATTTTATTTTCTTTGCAAATTTTGTTTTTGAGCCATAACACAGTACACCTTGTGGCATTATTTCTTCTGTCCTTGTATTTGTGACTAGCATTAGTTCAGTTGTGACACACGGTTTCAGAGTAACACAGTTTAGTTATAAATGGGCACTACATGTGTGTGCTGGGCATGTTAACCCCTTTAAATCTGCAGAGGGTCACTACATGTGACTGTGTTGAAAACTGTGAAGAACAATCCATACTTGCTGTTACATAAGCAAGGCTCGGTTGTGTCCCTACAATGGTTGTTTATTGTTCATTATTAGCATGAAGTGCAAATGTGATGGGAATGTACTTACTGTAAATGGCCATACACAATGATATCACATTTAATTTATATATTTTGGGTCTAGTGACAACAGTGGATCTCATTTGAAGAAATCATGTCTTGTCTGCCTCTGTATTATCTGACTGGAGCGGATTCACTCATAAGCTACATATGCAACACTTGTGTGTTAGTAACAAAGGGATATTTCAACCCCCGGTTGTCTTAGTGAGTTGATACAAATGTCCAGCACCCCCATTCTAAATTGATTCCAGAATCACTGGATTCAAGACACTGATGTGCTGTATAGACTTTGCTTTTCAGCCCTTCCATGAGACACATATATTGCCTGTTATACCCCTGCCTTGTGTGCCCGGACTGTGAAATTCTGTTATGCTGACTTTTGGACTTTGGCCCTAGTCAGACACTAATCTAGTGTGCCTGTGATGGCCTCTGCCTGCCCTTAACTTATGGTCGGTTCTGGAGATGCCCTGGACTTCACAAACTGTGCCCTCAGAGTGACAGAAGGACTGCTCTATCTGTCACAGGTCTCAGATGTATAGTATGGTGGTGGAAGTACACATTGTTTGTAAATATTTATATGACCAGGTCTTTTTATCTGTGTCGGCTGAATAGGAGCCTATTGAGCAATTCACCTAAACCTCTACTGCTCCGGTGAACCTGGAATCCAAGCGCCAAGATGCTGTGCGCCTCACCATGTGCATGTGTGCTGGCAGAGGCTGTATTCAGTACGCCAATGGCTGAGTGAACTAGAGTGACACAGCCCTGCGGGTTCCTTTTTGGAAGCATCTGGTTCGTTCATGTTCACAAGATGGAGGCGAAGTTGCTTTCCCAGACAGTGGAAGTGTGTCACTGACATTCCTTGAACTGGAGGGAGGGAACCCAGACACTGAATTGCAAACGAGGAGCCAGGCTTCTCCTTAGAAGTTCGATCATGTCCTTAATGATATAGAGAGCTGCTAACTAGTTTTCCCATGACTGTCATTTGATGAATGGCAGGGATGTGGAATGGGCTGCGGTATCTGTTAAAGGGTCTCTATGAAAGGGAGCAGACCTTGGTCTCTCTTCATGATTATTCAGTTGTGGTTGTTGATAGTCAGGGTGCGGCCTGCTCACAGCTCTTTGCTCCTCTGTTGTGAGCGCTCCAGCCTGGAGACAACCCTGCCGTCAAGATTATAACTCGAGACAAAGGCTGAGTTTGGAAGACAGAGCGGTATGTGTTAACCTCCGTGTATAATATACGTCACATTTACACATACACTCAATCACAGAAACAGGTAGCATAACCAAAAAGATAACAATATGAATGCCACAGTGATAGAAATATATATATTACCTACTGGCGGTCGCCAGTAGGTAGTTATAGTTAGAACCTAGTTTCCATAGGAAAAGCATTTTTTGATTTGCTAAGAACTTTGGCCTCATTTGACGAATCTTTGTGAAATTCTCCTAAAAAAAAGTCTATCCAGGTCAGCTCCTGTCCTGAAAGTTTGGGGGTGATTCGTCAAGCGGGGGCTGAGAAAAAAGGGGGGTCCCACAACGCGTTTTCTCCATGTTAATTTTCATAGGAAATTTAGCGACGAGATACAGCCCGAACTGCTGAACGGAATTTCCTCAAATTTGGCAAAAAGGTAGAGCTTGGTTCAGAAGGCAACCTTTTTTTAAATGGTGTGAATCCGTTGAGTCGTTTTTGAGTAAATCAAAAAATAAGAGTCAAAAAATAATTTTACCACAGGAAACTTTGTGCAAGGCTACAGCCAAAACTACTGAATGGAATTACCCAAAATTTGGCATACAGGTATTGCTTGGATCAGAAAGCTACCTTTTTTTTTAAATGATGTAAATCGGTTGAGTAGTTGCTGAGAAAAATTAAAAATGAAAGTTTCGATATCTGGGCGGAACCTAGGTCCCGAAAACGAGCTTCACTGTGATTGGCTGCCAACATTTCAAACCTGGAAGTGTTGGCAGCCATCTTGTGACTCGATAGAAGCGAGTCACCAGAAAACAGAGAAACAAAGATATAATACAAGAGAAGGGGGCAGGGTAGAAACACCCTGACCCCCTAGGCCTGCTGAGGGGGTCCTAAAAGGACCTCCAGGGCCCAAAACAGCATTTAAAAAAAAATAAAAAAAAATTTTGGCACAATTGGCGCTGGGTCGCGGGTTCCCGCGTTTTATTTTAATGAGGCCCGTAGGTGGGCTAGGTACCGGGGATATTTGTTAAAAAATAATAGTGGGGCTTGCTGGGGCTGCGGGGGTCTGCTGGGGTCCTCGCAGCCCTGGGACTTCACTGATGTTGGGACGGGGTTGCGTGGCCCCCCTCTTGGAGCCCTCCATGTGCTTATAACTTTGGCGTCGTTTGACGAATCTTTAAGAAATTTTCCCAAAAGTTTCTCTTTTTTGATCAGCTCCTATCTTGAAAGTTTGTGCGTAATTGCTGAAGGGGGCCTGAGAAAAAAAGGGGGGTCAGAAAACGTGTTTTGTAAATGCATTTTCCATAGGAAATTTTAGACAAGGCTACAGGCGAAATTGCTAAACAGAATTACGCCAAATTTGGCAGTTAGAAAGGTCGTGGTCCAGAAAGTACTCTTTTGTTTAAATGGGATAAATCTGTTTAGTACTCTTTGAGAAATATCATATTGTACAGATATAGATATTTGAGAATTCTGACATCTGACTGGTTGAGGCGTTACGAGCACAATCTTGCGGCTCATTGGCTGCGAACTGTTAAGACTAGGAAGTGTTGGCAACCATTATGTTATTCAGTCCGTCGGCTGGTATGTCTCCGTAATTCTACCTCTTCGAGGCAATACCGAAAATATACCTGAGCTGTGTGTGTGCAAGATTCCCATTTGACGGTCGCTCTCCCCAGATCCCCACTTCACAGCTATGCGCTTCGAAGCCAGTCCATCGGTTCGCAGCACTGTAGCTTTGCGAGCTAGTATGCTGCTGTGCATCTACCTCTGTGAGCTAATACGCTGCTGTTCCTTTGGGAACGGACGGCTGGTAGTTCTCCCTCTGCGAGTCGAGCCCACGGGCCACAGCTGTCCCTGTGCGAGCCCGGGTGCGAACTGTTGATAAGTCACACTATATGAGCATTGGAAAGCCATTTTGTAATTCAGTTTGTCAGCTGGCATTTGTTCTAGGCCACTCTGAACAGATACCGGAGCTCTGTTTGTGCAAGATACCCCTTTCATGCTGCCTCTCCCCAAATCAGCAGGTAATGCACCCTGTTCCCACATCACCACCATACCCCAACAACATTCTTGAGCCCCCAAGTCTCCTGCGAACCACTTGTCGGCTCTCAGCACTTTGGGTGCGATTTCACTGGCCCGCAGTTGTATCTGTGAAGCTAAGACTGGAAATATAGCGCATGTGTCTCTCTGTGAGATACTTGCTTCACGATCCCTCTTCCCACATCACTGTTCCGCAGCTATCCGTTTGGAAGCTGACGGCCTGCACCTTTCCCTATACCAGTCAGCCCGCAGGTGTTCCTCTGCGAGCTGGCCCGCAGGTCTCCCTCTGCGAACTCACAGGCCGCGGCTCTCCCTCTACGAGCCAGCCAGTTGGCTCGCAGCTCTTCATGTATGCTTGCAAGTCACTGATAACAGATGCAATGGAGGCAACGATCATGCAGGTCGGACACCCAACCCTGCTCCGACACCCTCCAGCATTAACTCCTTGTCCGCCATCCCTCCTCACCCCAAACCCCCACAAACAAATGTGACAGTCACGTTAGGGAATCTGGAACGTAAAAAATGTTCCCTATACCAGTCGGCGCGCAGGTGTTCCTCTGCAAGCTGGCCTGCAGCTCTTCCTCTACGAACTCATGGGCTGCGGTTCTCTCTACGAGCCAACCAGTCGACTCCCAGCTCTTCATCTACGAGTTAGCCCACCAGCTCGCAAGTCACTGAGAACAGATGCAATAGAGGCAACGATCATGCAGGTAGGACACCCAATACTGCTCCGACACCCCCCAGCATTAGCTGTTTGTCGGACATCCCCCCTCACCCCCACTCCCCACAAACAAATGTGACAGTCATGTTAGGGAATCTAGAACGTAAAATAATGGGTAATGTTGTAGAATTATTAAAAAGAAGATGCTTGTGAGTTGGAAAAATAAGAATCACAGTCATGTATGAATTTATATATAAAACATTTTACTTAAACAACAAATAAAGAAGAACAATAACAAATATAACTATGTACAGCCATGGCGTGTCATCTCTGGACCATTTGAGAATCACAGCCTGCAAGACTTAAAGCAAAATAGGATTGTGCGTAATGCGTCCATCAAAGGAGAGTGAGAGGAAGAGAGAGAGGGAGGAAGAGAGAGAAAGAAAGAAAGAGGAAACCGAGAGGAAGACATAGAAAGAGTGAGAGAGAAGAGGAAGAGAGAGAGAGAAACAGAGAAGGAGTGAGATACAAGAAAGACAGAGAGTGAGTGAGAGAGAGAGGAAGAAAGAGTGAGACAGAGAGAAAGAGTGAGACAGGAAGAGAGAGAGAAAGAGTGAGACAGAGAGGAAGAGAGAGAGCGAGAGAGAGAAAGAGTGAGAGAGAGAGACGAAGAGACAGAGAAAGAGAGAAAGAGTGAAAGAGAGAGGAAGAGAGGGAGAAAGAGTGAGAAAGAGTGAGAGAGAGGAAGAGAGAGAGAAAGAGTGAGACAGGGAGGAAGAGAGAGAGAAAGAGAAAGAGAGAGAGAGAAACAGAGAAGGAGTGAGATACAAGAAAGACAGAGAGTGAGTGAGAGAGAGAGGAAGAAAGAGTGAGACAGAGAGGAAGAGAGAGAGAGGAAGAGAGAGAGGAAGAGACAGATAAAGAGTGTGAGAGAGCGAAAGGAAGAGATGGAGAGGGGGAGTTAGTGCTTATAGTCTGGAAAAAATCCTCACAGCTCACCTTTGCGCCAACGGTGTGTATCAAACAACATGCATGGACATTCTGTCGCTGTGAAGCTTAATCATCTGAAACATAGTATAGAATCAGTAATAGCATAGTACATACGGCTGCACACGCTTTCATCGCTGTGCGCCCACTGCGCATCCAGGCTGCTGTACACCATCCACTCCCACTGCCCAGAGGTGACTGCCCGCCCCTGCGCATTCAGGCCTCACTGCTCACCTTTCGCACTGCTGTGTGTGGAAGAGGGCAAATCACATGCCGAAGGAACCTCCTCAACTGTGGCGTACACGCAGTGTTGCGAAGCTCACAATTCAGATCGGGTCTTGATTGTAGGATGGTGAATCACAGTCTGCAAGTCAAACAGGAAGATAATATTGTGCGTTATGTGCCCATCAAAGGAGAGAGTGAGAGAAAGAGTGAGACAGAGAAAGAGTGAGAGTGAGAGAGAGAAAGAGGGAGAGATAGAAAGAGACAGAGAGAGAGGAAGAGAGAGAAAGAGAGAGAGTGAGAGTGAGAGGAAGAGACAGAGAAAGAGTGAGAGAGAGAGAGAAGGAGAAGAGAAAGAGTGAGACAGAGAGTAAGAGAGAGAGAAGAAGAAAGAATGAGAGAAAGAGTGAGACAGAGAGGAAGAGCAAGAATGAGAGAGAGCGGAAGAGATACAGAAAGAGAGGAAGAGTGGGAGAGAGTGAAAGAGAGAGAGAAAGAGTGAGAGAGAGAGGAAGAGGGAGAGAAAGAGTGAGGCACAGAGGAAGAGAGAGAGGAAGAGAAAGAATGAGACAGAGGAAGAAACAGAGAAAGAGAGAATGAGTGTGAGAAAGGAAGAGATAGAAAGGGAGTGTTGACATTTTGAAGAAAATCCTCACAGCTCACCTTTCTGCCACCGGTGTGTGTTCAAACACCTGCCGGCATATATTGCATCCCTCAAGTTTAGTGATCTGAAACATAGTATAGAATAACTAATGTTAGAGTAGATAGAACTGCACACGCATAATTCTCTGTTTCCCCCCTTCACACCCAGGCTGCTGCAGCCCATCAGAGAGAGGAAGAGAGAGAAAGAAAGAAAGAGGGAGAGAGAGGAAGACATAGAAAGCGTGAGAGAGAGAGGAAGAGAGAGGAGGAGAGAGAAAAAGAGAACGAGTGAGATACAAGAAAGAGAGAGAGTGAAAGAGAGAAACAGTGTGAGAGAGAGGAAGAGAGAGAGAAAGAGAGAGAGTGAGATACAAGAAAGAGAGAGAGAGAAAGAGAGAAACAGTGTGAGAAAGAGTGAGATACAAGGAAAAGAGAGAAAGAGTGAAATAGTGAGAGAGAGGAAGAGAGAGAGAAAGAGTGAGATAGAGAGGAAGAGAGAGAGTAAGAAAGAAAGAGTGAGAGAGGAAGACTGAGAGAGAGAAAGTGAAAGAGGAAGAGAGAAAGAGTGGAAGAGAGAGAGAAAGAAGTTGATGAAGAGAGAGAGAGGGGCAAAGAGAGAAAGGAAGAGATGGAGAGGGAGTGTTAGTGCGTATAGTCTGGAGAAAATCCTAACAGCTCACCATTGCGCCAAATGTGTATCTCCAACCACGTGCGGGGACATTCCGTTGCTGTCAAGCTCAGTCATCTGAAACATAGTATAGAATCACAGTCTGCAAGACAAATAGGAAGATAAAATTGATGTGCGCATAACGCACAAAGGAGAGAGACAGAGAGAGAGGAGGAAAGAGGGAGAGAGAGAGAAAGAGGGAATGAGAGAGAGAAAGAGAGAAAGAGTGAGAGAGAGAGGAAGAGAGAGAAAAAGAGAAACAGGGAGAGAGAGGAAGAGAGAGAGAAAGAGAGGGAGAAAGAGTGAGAGAGGAAGAGAGAGACAAAATGGAAGAGAGAGTGAAAGAGTAAGACAGAGAGAAAGAGAGAGATGAAGAGAAAGAATGAGAGAGAGAGTAAGAGATACAGAAAGAGAGAAAGAGTGAGAGAGAGAGCGGAAGAGAGAGAGAAAGAGTGAGACAGAAAGGAAGTGTAAGAATGAGAGAGAGGAAGAGACAGAGAAAGAGAGAAAAAGTATAGAAAAGAGGGCCTACCATGTGCCGGTGCTAGCCCCAAGCCAGGGGCCCACGGACAGGGCACCCTGCACATCATGCAGCCCCGTTCCCCAGGCCAGCAGGTCTCACATTTTGTACTGGGTCTTGATTTCGCCATGGCAGAGGACATACCAGTGCACCCTTCATGATCGCAGGTTGCAAACCCGCTCAGCCCTTGCGGTGCCATTAACTCCGTGACCAGTGAGACAATGCCACGTGGCGGTAGGCCTGCACTGTCTGATGGCTCAGGCCTACACTGTGGTCCAGCAGGGCACAGAAAACCTGATCTGTCCAGACCGCCGGGACGGGCTATCAACGCAGGTAGCACACCCGCTCAGCACTTACAGTGCCCCTACCTGAGTGGACCGAAAGTTACTGTCCCGTGCCTGTGCCGGCCACAGTGCATCCAGTGCGAGCAACTCTAATATGGTGTAGAACACGTGCACTCGGTCTTTTCTATTAGCAGGGTCACGTGTCCTGTGACGTCTGTGCTGGATGGGTGTGGTGTGGGTGTATAACAGCCGTGAGGGAGTGGCTGTGGCGTACTGACAACTAGGCCTGGGACCAGCAGATCTGTGCAATGAGAACCTGGGCCATGTGACGTTGTTGTCCTTCCCTGTAAGCAGAGTGGGCTGGCGTGGCATATGCCAGTCAGGCGCGCAACACCCATTGGGCTCACCGGGCTTCAGCCCCCCCGTCGTTTGTGTCAGCCCAGGCTGAGACAGCTTCGCGGGCTGGCGACCGTCTAATTGCAGCCACACCCGAGTACTTCACAGGTCTTTAAAAGACCATTTACTTGTTAATGGGGTTTTTGTTGTGTTTTCACCCCTTCTTTAAGCCACTCTGCCTATGGCTGGAAGAATTAGCCCCCCGAAATCTTTTTCAGCCCCCCCCTGAAATTTGGCTCCAGTTGCCCGCCTGATGTCAGTCCTGCATGAGGCTGTGAAGAATGATTCCGGAGCTATAGGCATGGCTTCGTCGTGAGCTCAATGAGGAATCAACTGATGGGGGTGCCCGTGTTGTAGTGCTGTCATAATCCGGATCACAAGCGCCAATGTGTTGCTCTGTGAGTCAAGTCCCACAAAATGTAGTACGGGGAATCACTGACCCTACATTCATCCATAGTTTCACACATGAAAGATGGCGGACATGTCAGATCTGTGTGGATGTGAATGTTTATTGCACATTGAGTGGAGTGTTGCAGCTGTAGCAATAGAGGGCCATGGAAAATTCAGGTTTCAGTTTTTGGCACTTGGAGAGCAGCCAATTAGAGTCAAGCTTGTGTTCTGGGTTTGGCTGCGCCAACATATGTAGTTATACAATCACTCCGCCAATTCCGAAGCACATATAAATTCACCATATACCCTGGTTGCAGTACTCTAATCATCCAGTTTCTACTCATGTACTTATACAATGACCCAGACGAAGTTACATAACCGAAGTCCTTCCCACTGCCAGAGGTAATATCGTTGCTTGTGCTGTGCACAGCACAATCTAATGTGGTAGGGCCAAGGCCCGTCATGCATACATAATGAACACACGGACACAGTTAGATAGTGGAACTGGCTACGGGTATGTGCGCCCGGCCCCTTTTTATTACCAGGGTCACATGTCCAGTGACGTCTGTGGTGGATGCGTGTGGGGTGAGGTGTAAGCCAGTCCTCAGGGAATTGTTGGTGCTGGCAACAAGTATAATAGTGATCATCGTATGACACACAGAGATTCGATTATAAAGGATCCATGACTTGTGGTGCACTAAGGCAGGGCACCAAATCTGAAATAACACACAAAAGATTCTATCGTAAACAGTCCATGAAGTAGGGGCAGCATATCTCATATCATACACAAATATAGCGTACAGTTCACTCTGGAATTAAAAAATCAAAACTCGATTTGAATTGTGAGCCCTGTGTCCGTACTGTAGATCGAAGGCAGTAGTCAACACATACATCGAGAAATGCTTTTTGACACTTTTTCTTTACAAAATCCGAGGACATAGAGTACAGTTCACCGTGCAATTAATAAAACAAGACTCAATTT
This sequence comes from Triturus cristatus, assembly GCF_964204655.1. NCBI lineage: Eukaryota > Metazoa > Chordata > Amphibia > Caudata > Salamandridae > Triturus > Triturus cristatus. The sequence goes on from NC_140591.1 coordinate 1,695,945,807, forward strand.
GAATTGTGAGCCCTGCTGACCACAGTGCAGCTTGTGGTGCACTGAAGTAGGGGCAGCATATCTCATATCATACACAAATATAGAATTCAGTTCACTCTGCAATTAATACATCAAAACTCGATTTGAATTTAGATCCATGTGTCCGCAGTGTAGATCGAAGGCAGTAGTCAGCACATACATCAAGAAATGCTTTTCGTCACTTTTTGTTTACAAAATCCGAGGACATAGAGGGCAGGTCACACTGCAATTAAGAAAGCAAGACTCGATTTGAATTGTGAGCCCTGCTGACCGCAGTGTAGGCGTATCATAAAAAGATTCAATATGTATGGAATACACTGTTGAAGTGTTGTATTTTCTGAGTACAATCTTGTTAGAAATTAGCATTTAAAATTCGAATATGCGAGCTCTGCTGCCCTCAGTATAGACTGCTATTGAGTGTTCGTTTGCAGTTCAAGATGAATTTGGTCATTGTTCTATACCTATAACTGATATAAAAAAAGTTCTTGAAGCAAGGATACTAAAAGGATATTGTGTAGGTTTTAACTTTTAAGCCTGTGAATCGCGACTCGATCTGAATTACGAGCCCTACTCACCGCAGTGGAGGAAGGAGGCAGCGGTGAGGAAGGGCTGACAGGCACGTGGCATTGACTTGAGCAATGTCTGTTGTTCACTGGACTGCGTCATCTGCAATTGCGACTCGATCTGAATTGTGAGTCTTACTCACCGCAGTGGTGGCAGGAGGCAGCAGTGAGGAAGGGCCCACAGGCATGTGGCATTGATTTGAGCAGTGTCTGTTGCCTACTGGACTGCGTCATCTGCAATTGCGACTCGATCTGAATTGTGAGCCCTACTCACCGCAGTGGAGGCAGCAGGCAGTGGTGAGGAAGGGCCCACAGCCACGTGGCGTTCATATGAGTTGTACAGATATGGAGTATTTCATTTTCTTATTCGACTATACTCTCTTACAAAATTTGCATGGGTAGTAATCTTGAATTGTGAGCCCTGCTAACAGCAGTGTAGATCGAAGGCAGTAGTCTGTACAGACATAAGTCTGCGGTGCTGTGCTGCTGGGTTCACAGGGGGCCTGTGTCGATGAGGCCGCGGTCATGGGAGCAGCTACATGGCAGGGTGAGGGCCGCCGCACTGGCAGACACTTTGGCCTTCCCACAAGGGAAACACGCCCAGAGATCCAGCCTATTTATTTATACTCCTACGCTGAAGTGCCGTACGTTGGATCAGCCCACTCAGCTTCCGTTTCCAGGGGGGGACAACACAGCTACATGACTGAGAACTTTCCCACTGTCTGGTTACGTCCACCATACCAGTAATATATGTACACATGGGGAGGTTTGTGTTCTGCATAGTGAGGTCTGTCCAGCACATCACCGCTACACTTGCTATTGTGTGCATTATTATTGATGGGTGACTTGCGTCCTTCACACATACTTGGTTGCCACATCTCCCAACTAACAGCTATTATGTGGTTGAGGGACCATGCTGTTTTTGGAGGGTTCGCTTTCCTGTTCTGCGCTGCCTCGGTGGTAGTAGGGAGAGGGGTGGTATGGGGGGAGTTCCTGAGTGTTGTGGCGGTTGTGTGTTGGAAAAAACTATATGTTAAATGAACATTATATTTAGAAATTACCATTAAAAAAACCTTTCAAATTCACTGAAAAAAGCATAGGCTTCAGGCACATTATAGTTAGAAATTAGCATTTAAAAAAACCTAGAAAATCACTGAAAACCATAGGTTTCAGGGTTGTTATAGTTAGTTGGGCATTTCACTCGTACAAAACCCTAGAAATTCCCCCGTTATAGTTAGTTCAGCTAACTATAACTCGCGCGCCCGCAATGCACTGCTGATGACGTCACATATTACATCATTCATGACATGGTCAGTGACATCACTGATGACATCTCAAATGACATCACTGATGATATCATCCAGTGACTGTGTGTTTTTGTAAAGTTTAAATACATTTTACATATGCCAAGGTGTATTGAAGAATGAGTGGATGTGTAAGTGTCTGGATGGAGAATTTAGTAGGTGCGTGACTTACTGTATAAGCGAGTGATTAAATGTGTCTTACTGAATGCATGGGTTAGTGACTAAACTCTGTGAATATCTGTATCAGTCTGTTTGTTGTTTTGTAAGCTGCTACAAGTCTGTTGCTTCTCTACAGACCTGTGGGCGCATCGCTGACTCCTGCCGCTTGCTCCGCTCTGTGTGCCCTGTGCGCTGAGCGCCCTGCCTTGCTGAACTCTTTGTCCCCCGCCGCCGCAAGCACCAACAGCGGTCGCCGAGCGGGGACAAACTACGTTACCCTGCAGCCTGTGCGGCTAGAGACCCGCCCACAACCTTTCCCGCGCCAGGAGGCGCTTCAAAACCCGGCGCTTCCTTGGTAGAGCGGGTTGCTTCTCTACAGACCTGTGGGCGCATCGCTGACTCCTGCCGCTTGCTCCGCTCTGTGTGCCCTGTGCGCTGAGCGCCCTGCCTTGCTGAACTCTTTGTCCCCCGCCGCCGCAAGCACCAACAGAGGTCGCCGAGCGGGGACAAACTACGTTACCCTGCAGCCTGTGAGGCTAGAGACCCGCCCACAACCTTTCCCGCGCCAGGAGGCGCTTCAAAACCCGGCGCTTCCTTCGCGACGCGGGACGCGCGGGGGCGTTGCCGGGCTGAGCCCGGGCAGAGGGCGGGCCGTCTGTGGCAGTCCGGGGCCAGAGGAGGCCGGGCCGGGCTACCCCCCTTGGTTCTTGCAAGTAAGACCTACCATAAGACTTGTTACGTACTGTGCGGCAAACACCATTGCAACCTGTAATTTCTCTGTTCATAGTACTCGTATATCTGTGCCCTTTTACTTCTTGTGCCCACATTCAAAGCATGCCTGTAACACCGCCTATACAACCATCTAAAGGCAAGACAACACTAGTGGGAGGTTTACGGAAAGGGACACTAGATCATTTTTTGGCTAAAGCTGTCTCTAAGTTGGACAACGAAATAGCGGATACGAAACGCCGTCTGTCCCATGGTTTACCCCCTAATAAACGCTCCTCTCTGGGCACTATTCAAATGATTCCTTCTCCTACACCTATAACACATAATTCGGTCAATACCTCCGCTTCAACTAATGACCCGGGTATTCCTCTACTTCTTCAAGATCTGCCGCCGACAGCAGACTCCTCAAGGGATTTAATCATTATTAATACAAATGTGAACCCTTCCCCACACTCCATTTTGGAAGGGGTTCTATCAAATACGCCTCCAAAAACAAAACCAAGGCCTATCAGAAAAATGAATCCCCCTAAAAATCCCAGACCTGTGGCAACCCTGAAAAGAAAGAGGGGCGCTGCTGGAGCAATAGGTAGCCGCTCTAAAGCACCGAGATTACTCCCCAGTCCCTTAAAATGTAAAGACACCGCGTTACCTATTGTGCCTGATCCCAATGACGGACTAATCCAGAGACTCGAACACCTTGTGAAATCACTTTTTCTACCTCTCTCTGAGAGAATAAAAAGGCTAAATGAACAACTAGACACCCTAACAGCCATATCTTCTTCGAATAGTTCTTTATTGAAAGATCTGGTCATTTTTCAAACAACCGATGGCCAGAGGAAATCACCAGATATGACCCTTAGAAGAGATGTCTCATTGCCTAATAAAGCAAACACACAAGCTATCTTAGCTGATTCTGATTCTGAAAATGTGTTCACATCTTCAGGAGATAGGAAAAAATTAGTCCCGCAAAACACACTAGGAGGGCAAAATACTAGTATCTCCAGGGCGCAAAATTTACATAAGTCTATCCAAAGAATGGATGAGCATATTGATTTACCACCTGAGTCTGCCCCCTATGTTACCATACTTACGGGTGTACCAAAATTAAGCCCAGGAAAGAAAGAGGGGTTTGTGGAACTTAAAAATAAAGTAATACATTGGTTAAGTAAGAACAGACCTCTGCCCCCAAACCTTAACGGCGAGATTTTATTTGTGCGAAGGCTGACCTGGCTTGGGTGTAGGCCTAAAGACATAGAGGGTGATATTGTAACTATAAATTTTAAAGATCAGAAAGTAGTTACTCACATAGCGGATTGGTTCTTAGAAAGAGGAGTGGAAGGAATATCAACTCGTGTTCTGAGTTACTTCTACCCCCAATCCCTCCTCACCCCCCATGGTAACACTTCCATCTGTAAGCCACTCAGAAATACCAGAACAGTTCCAGCGTCCCAACACCCAAGAACTATTAAATCTGTCCCTTTGCTTCAACATTCTAGAAACTCTAGTCGCTGGACTGTTTCTTCCTCCTTCTCACCCTTTCCAGATAGGCCTCACTTCTATCAACACCAGCACAAATACAATTCACCTCAGTACCCAACTTGGACTGTACCAGTCACAAACCGTTTTGAGGCACTGACAGACTTAGAAGACCCTGATTGACAGATGGAACCTAGCTTGGAAGTTTATCTATGTGGAGCTCCCACTATGCCACTTAATACCCATGTTGCTACTTCTTATCCTGGAACGGATATTGCTAATATTTGTAATACGGGAACTCTAAATTGTGAGGCACCTATTGATCAGCCACAAACTAGTAGCGATAAATTATACCCTGGGACCACCTCTAACTCTGATTGCCCAACCTATCCTAGTCCCCCTCTTCACCAAACTATTACAACTAGAGCTAAAAATAAAAATGCTCCTTTAATGAGGGAAATATGAGATGCTGAAACTATCATCTCATGGAACGTTGCAGGCCTGTCAAATAAAATATCGCACCAACCCTGGCTAGATATAGTTACTTGTTATAGTATTATCTGCCTCCAGGAAACATGGGCCGCAGACGAACTCCATATTCCAGGATACCAGACCTTCCATGCCCCTGCACAAATAAGCTTACAGGGGAGAAATAAAGGAGGATTGACTATATACGTCTCGATAACGCAGGGCATAAAGGTATTGAGATATATATTTACTGAGTACTATCAGATTTTAAATGTTAGTTGGGGGCAGGTAAAATTTCTAACCCTCATAAATTTTTATAACAATATTCTCAGCAACAATCTAGAAAGCCAGATCGATAATCTTATGTCGAGTGTTAATGCTATCAAGACCCAGAAAAAAGACGAGCTGGTGTTGATCTGGCTGGGCGACTTTAATTGCACTATTTGCCCACATGCTTCCAATGGCATTTGCGGCCTTGGTAAACATAAGGATGACAACCCAACTCATTTCGTCCACTCAAAACTGGGCGATACTCTTAACTACATGCTTTTTCATTTTAACTTGTGTTTTATCAACGAACTCCGCACCCCAAATATTCCCTTTAAACCAACTTTTCATGAGCGGGGATGCAACTCGACTATTGATTTTACTCTTATATCTCCATCCAATGAAGGACTAGTTACCGCCTGGGAAACACTCAACGTTCTCTTCAGTGATCACTACCCAATCGCCTTTAATCTTAAAATTAGAAAGACTCATGAGATCCCTGTAGACAAGCTTAAATACCATCCCAATATAAATTTAGCTACAAAAAACGGCTATTCCATAAAATGGGATAGGGTCAACCCCGCCGTTTTTCTACATACTCTAATGGGATCCAGCCAACCTGATATACTTGCCTGTCTGACAGAAACAGAGGAGTCATCAGTACTCTCGACTCCCTTCTTAAAAATTCAATTTGAACTTAAAAAATTACTAACTAGAGAGCATCAATCTAACACTAAAATTGGCCACGGTTGGTTTGATAAAAACTGCACCAAAGCTCTTCAAGCTCTAAAAAGGGCTTTGCATGAAACTATCAAATCACCTGCTGAGATCAGTAAAGCCAGAAAACTGTACAATTTGGCCATAAAAATAAGGAAACAGACTTTAAAGAAAGAGGCTTGGTCGGCCTTAATTGAAGCCTCCAAATCCAAGGACAACTTAGCTTTCTGGAAAGTGGTCAATGCTCCCTATTTACAGAAAAACCAGACAGATATTATGGATATGGCTATTAATGGTGAAACTTGGGTAAATCACTTTAAAAACTTATATGATAAAATAGAAAACCCCGACTATGGTAACTCCCTGATTGACGGGGTAATCATCCAACCATCCATAATTCTACCAAATACATTCCCAATAGGCATTTCTTTCAATTGTATGGAGATTACAAAAGCAATCAAAGATAGTCCTTAAAGGCAAAGCCCCTGGCCCTGACGGTGTCCCGATTGATGTCTACAAAGCAGAAATCGATCTTTGGGCTCCCCTGTTAACAAATGTTTTAAATAATTTTAATCGACATGGGCTCCTACCATCTTGGTCTGAAGCCATAGTCGTCCCTATTTTTAAACTTTAGACTTTAACATTCTACAATTTATAAAAACTCTGTATAGTGACGCAGGCGCTAGAGTACGCTATGGAAATAAAGGCGAGTGCTCTGATAAATTTCCTATCAAGAGAGGGGTACGTCAGGGGTGCATTCTAGCCCCCCTCCTCTTTACCCTATACATAAACTCCATTGGCCAATATTTAATGGAATCACAGCATGATTACCCAAAAATTTTGGGAGCTCCGACCCCAATACTCCTTTATGCTGATGATGCCGCCATCATGTCTCGGAACAAGATAGGTCTCCAGAGGGCTGTCTTGAAGTTTGCAACTTATATGAAAGAACGAGGGTTAAAAATTAATATTACAAAAACATATACGATGGCCTGTGGCCCTGGAACAAAGAAAGTGCCTTGCTCAATCTTTTTAGATACCAAGAGGATCGAGACCACAGACCATTTCTCCTACCTTGGAATACACTTTGATAGGAGGGGAAATTGGCATACAGCTGTAAATGCCAGAAATTTGGCCTTCACCCGAGCAATTGGCGCCCTTAAACAGTTTTCAGCTAAATTAGGTGGCAGACCAGTGAAAGAGCTGATTGTTCTTTATAAGGCTAAATGCATTTCTACTGCCACCTATGAAGCTGGTCTTTGGGGTATTGAAAATTCACAACTACTACAAAAAACAGAAAATCAGTTTTTGTGTTATCTATTAGGAGTTTCTAAATCAACATCGACTTACTTTATACATATCGAACTGGGTATGCTGTACATTTCAGATATTATTAAAATTGCGCCTATACTCCTGTGGCATAAGATTTGTGTTACTCCTGAGACTCAACTAAATAGAGACTTGATCACTGACTGTCTCAATCTCGACGGATTAACCAACATCAAATGGCTCACCTACGTAAGAAACATGATGACTGACCTTGGCCACCCTGAGTTTTTCACGAGGCCTTCTACCATGGAAATGGTTTCCAGAAAGACCCTAAGAGAGTTGGCCTTAAACCATTTAATAACTAACAGATGGAACCTGGAAAAAACAAAAAATACAGTTATCAACTTCCAAAAAATAACCATGCAAGAAGGCCTCCAAAATTATCTGTTAACTCAGCCTACTTGTTATGCCCGAATGCTTCTGACTCGTCTCAGATTTGGAAACTTTTATCGTATGATTGCTTTCCCTCTCTGCAATTCTTGGTCAAATGAGCTCCCACTTTGCCCTTGTGATGACACCTCTGCCCAATCTAACATTCATTGTGTTCTTTTTTGTAAATTCTATCAGCTGCCCAGGGGGGCTTTTTTGAAACCACTTTTAAAGTCCTGGGGGATCCGTACTTGTAGACTGGCCATGTTTAGGTTATTACAGCTGGAAAATGAATGTACTATCATTGCAGTAACGAGTTTTTTAAAGCTGGCTGTTAAGTTTTGGAGCTCTATGTAATTATTTTAATATGCATTTTGTGCAATTTGACAAATTTTTCATTAACAGGGGATTGTTCTGATTGACTCTGATTATGTAAAAACAAAATTTTCTTAACATTTTTACCTGTATATATATGCATGTACTTTTTAATGTATGCTTTTTTATGTATGCTTTTATGATTTCAATTTGAAAATCGAATAAAGCTTTCTTGATTGATTGATTGAACTTATAAAATGTTGTTAGCTGTATACATTTTATATATTTGTATTTTGTTTCTTGTGGTATTTTGTTGAGAATACCATGTTGTTTTTTTTAAGAATCTTTCTTATTTTCCAGGTCTGTCGTCAACATCCATTGTCCCCACAGGAGTGTTCCGCCTTGTTGTTTTTTATTATTGTTGTTACATTTTGTTTATTAGTTTATTGTTCATATATATGTTAATAAAAAAATAAAGTTTGAAAATAGTTTATTGTTTATATATTTATTATTATAAAAAATAAAGTTTGAAAAAAAAATTAATAACGTTTTTGGTTGTTCTCTTAACTGCTGTGTGACTCTTTCTTGTTCTTATTACTGTTATTTGATGGAGTCCACCATGGTGTTAAATTTTGGGGCACTTATCGCTGGAATACTGGTGATATCTGCAGTTTGCACCAACTTCTGAATAGTGTGTTAAATTTATCTCAACTTTACTTCCGTTAAAGTGCTGATAATAAAATGGAGAGTAGCCGTTCCCGTGCAAAAAGACACGAGGTGCACCTTTCCTATTTATTCTAAATACTAAAATCCTGTATTAAATTGCACTGAGGTATTGGCTGCACTTACAGTGTACACACAAAATCTATTAAGAAATCTCATTGTATTTATATTGATTGGGAATAGTGCGTCAGGTGCTGGATCTTGACGAGATACACTGCTCAGTTCGTATATTGTTCTGCACACGAAAAAAATCACATCACAACTTTCACATCAATTGCAATGCGAAACAAATTCCGGCGATAAGACACGTTAGCACCAGGGATTTTACACCTGCTTTCTGCTGGTGTAAAGCAGGACAACTACCTGCACCATGAAAGGGAACACAGCCAAGAGCCACACCAGAACACCCACAGGTGCCATAGAGTCAATGAGCATGATACAGGGATACCCATGAGGGCCAGAAGACTCATCTCAACAACTCCAGGACCACCAATGCCCCCCAAACCCACATCTTAGTAAGTGTGTCCCTGTGGTCATTGTCTTAGCATGATAGGCACGAGCCCTGCAACATCACAGTGTGCTGTCACCTCAGCGTTGACAGTGAGCCTGGATGTGTAGCTACGCACGCATCCTCCTGCATGCACAACTGGCGTGTGCTGGTCTGGAGTTCACAGGTCAGTGCAGGGGTGTGCCTATCCGGCAAGGGGAACGGGGTGTCTCGGACATGTCCGTGTACAGGAAGTGCGGTAAGTGTGTCTCTGTGTTCTGGTGTGGCCTGCTACAAGAGCCGCAGCAGTCGATGTTGTAAAGTGGCATGCACCACCTCCAAACGGCACTGTTATGTTGTAGTTGGAATGTAGCAGGACATGCGCAAATAGGCATTACAATGGTTTGCCGTACGAGTGCACGAGATACAACAGCGCACCGTACAAAAGTGTGGAGGCTCGTGGGAGGGAGGAGCAGCCGTTTGACAACATAACACATAGTGAACTCGACCATGTGCCACATGCTGGGCATCTCATCCATGATGACCACGGTCACAGACATCCCACAACACCAACGACTGGCCTGTGTACACATCCTGTATGAATGCAGTGTGGTTTTCACTTCTATGCTCGTTCAGTGGTGTGATTTTGGCGGGTTGTGTGACTTGTGCTCCTTGTTGGTGTGTTTCATTTTGGCCACTGTTAGTCTATATGTGTGTTGTACTTAATTGTGCATGTGTGCCATTCTGCCCATCTCCCCTCCTCCCCCACTCCCTGCTTCTTCCTCTTCCTAGTGCTGTTGTGTCTATAATTTTGTTGCTGCACACATAAATACATGTAAAGAATAAATTAGAATAGTTCCTTGATTCTTTTAGGTTTCAAAACTTCTCTATTGGTTTCTTTTTAATTTTCCATATAAACTGTTTTTTAATATTCAACAACACATAGAAGTCAAAAGTGCAATGTATTCTATCAACACACTTTCTAGAACATTCTACAACACGTGCAGGTTAAAAGTTCATCAATTTTTTAAAACTTAACGATATTTTTTTGTAACATTTTCTTGAATATTTAACGACACGTGCAGGTTAAAAGTTCACGATTGTTTTAAGTTCGAACAGTGCCTTCCAAATGCAAGTAGCAGGTGTGGTTGAGGTGAGCAAATTTTATCCTATGATATGTACTCCACGTTGAAACTGCTTTTTCTTAACCAATCTCAAAGATGCTTTTCCACAAAACTAATGTGCACCCTACTTTTAAAAAAGAATGCTTTTCAATATATCTTTAGAGATAAATTATAGATAGGAATTAGCATTTAAAAAACCTTTGAAATTCACTGAAACAAACCATAGGTTTCATGCACGTTATAGTTAGGAATTGGCATTTAACCCCTTGAGTGCCCATGACGAGCTGGACTCGTCATGGGCCGCGGTTGCGCTGTGCCCATGACGAGTCCAGCTCGTCATAGACCCCGCCTGCTAATGCAACGGCCGGCACAGGGCGGGGAAAGGGGCGGGCACTCAAGGGGTTAAAAAACCTTTGATATTCACTGAAAAAACCATAGGTTTCAGGCACGTTATAGTTAGGAATTAGCATTTAAAAAACCTTAGAGATTCACTGAAAAAACCATAGGTTTCAGGGGCGTTCTAGTTAGCTCGACATTTCCCTCGTACAAAACCCTAGAAATTCCCCTGTTATAGTTAGTTCAGCTAACTATAACTCGCGACCCTGCAATGCACTGCTGATGACGTCACATATTACATCACTCATGACATGGTCAGTGACATCACTGATGACATCTCAAATGACATCACTGATGATGTCATCCATGTGATAAATTAGTGCATCTTCTCACACCCTAATATAACCTTTGATACAGCGACTCAAAATTTCAGACGGCCATTTTGACAACCATAGATACTCCAACACCAATAACTACTCACCCACTCATTGACTTTTAGGTCTACATACATGTCCACTCACTCACCTATACAGTCACTCATACTTACAGTCACTCTGTGCGTTTATATACCTATATAGACACTCGCACACCGCCAATCATCCATTGAGGTACTGACACATCTAGTCAGTCATGCAAATAATTAATCACAGTCCAATTTACTCACCTATACAGTTAAACACACTCAAGTTCACTTACTCATAAAAATACTAACAAATTCTGTGTCTTCCTGCAGAAAAATAAACAGCACATGACACAGATATCATTGCACTATGGCGCATACAGCCACTCCCAAAATCACACAGTCTCACATATAGATAGTTATATACTCTTACACACATGTACACTGTGTTTCACATATGTAGTTACTGACACATGTACAACTGAGATATACATTCAATCACTAACACACCCATATGTACACTCACCCAACCATACAGTCCATCACAGATGCACTCTTAAAACCATGCACCCACTGAATCACCCACTCACACATCTAGTCACAGAGTCACATACACCCTACCCACACAAACACTCAGGCACCCCTACAGATACTCAGACAACCAATCAATAACCCATATAGACACTCATATAGCTATTCCCAAAACCATACAGCCACTTATACACCAACACACAGACATATACAGACATTCACACAGTTTAGTCACTAGTCTGCAGTAAGATACATTTAATGACTCACTTATAGAGTCAGTTACATACCTAGAAAATCATCCATTCACACACTTGTACACCCACTTATTCTTCAACAGGCCTTTCCCTATATATATATTAAACATAATAAAACTGTTCAGAAACACATACTCAATGGATGATGTCATAGTGATGTCATCAGTGATGTCATTTGAGATTTCATCAGTGATGTCATCAGTGATGTCACTGACCATGTCATGAGTGATGTAATATGTGACGTCATCAGCAGTGCATTGCGGGGGCAGGAGTTATAGTTAGCTGAACTAACTATAACAGGGGAATTTCTAGGGTTTTGTACTAGGGAAATGTCCAGCTAACTAGAACGCCCCTGAAACCTGTGTTTTTTTCAGTGAATATATATATATATATATATTACCTACCGGCGGTCACCAGTAGGTAGTTATAGAGTTATAGTTAGGACCTATTTTCCGTAGGAAATTCGCAACATTCTGTTACCAATAACTTTGGCGCCGGTTGACAAATCTTCGGGAAATTTTCAAAACTCATGGCCTGCTTCGGTCCGTTCATATCCTGAAAGTTTTGGGGTGATTTGGCAAGTGGGAGCTGAGAAAAAAGAGGGGTCCCTAAACGTGTTTTTCCAATGAAATTTTCCATAGGAAACTTTAGACACGGCTACAGCCCGAACTGCTGAACGGAATTACCCCAAATTTGGCAAAGAGGTAGTTCTTGGTTCAGAAAGAACCCTTTTTAGGTCAAGCCTAGAACAGTGCATGCGCTGTTGCTCGACATTTAGTATACGGGTTTCCAAAGTGCTACCTACCAGACCTCGCTGGCCTAGCACTTGCGTTCACGTGAGCGTGCATGCGCGCAGCCACCAATCACTGCTGCGCGCACACCACTCGCGTGCTTGCCACACAGCGCGTCCCGTCCTCGCAATCGCGATCACTTTCACTGTGATCGCGATTACTTTCGCGGCCAATGCTTGTTCCTTTTTTAAAGAAAGTCATGGTTTAATTTAGGCTTTGTAATGTCATTTGCTAGTATCCCTCGCGGATGCCGCTGTAGAATGGATACAGACTGTACTGTGGGTGAGCTCAGTGTCCCCACTTAAGAGATCCCATCTGCAGGCAGGGCTCGTCCTCGAGGTACATGCCACATCGAGTTGCCACTACAAACCAGTGGATATGCAAATGACCCCTCTTCAGAGCAACTATGTGTACATTTATTTCTTGAATACCAATTGTGGAAATAGTGCATGCTCTACTGTAATCCGCCATTGATGCTCAAACTCAGGTAGTTATGGTTTTTGCGGAATGAACGCCATTTCAGACAACTGAAATGCACTCAGACACCTTCTGCTACTCTTGAAAAAAGCGAATGCCCAACCTCGATAGATCGCGGAGGATGGACAGAGAGATCCATGCTATTAGTAGACTGAACATGGTCCATTTGGTTCTCCAACTTCATTCCCTACACCTCATCTTGGACCAAGCTCCCAGCGCTCGGAGCCAAAATGAATTCCAAGAATAAACCAGACAAGCTATTTTCTGTCAGTCATTATAGTTCCCATTGGCTGAAAGATGGAACAGATGTAGCGCAGCAAGCTGCATCTCAGATCATCCAGGAACATGAAAACCATGGAGACACAGAGTCTGCTGCGGCCGGCTGACGATGAAGCCATCCGCGAGATCTATGTAAAAGAATTTGCAGAGCACAGCGAGGGACCTCACAGACACTGCATACAGATCAGTGTTCATGTGCTTACGACGGACACGTGTTCATCCGGCACATCTGAAGCACTAAAGACTGTCATCACAAGGAAATGTATGTGGAATGGACAACACCCAACAACAAATATACACTCTCTGCCTTCCTTGTTGGACACACCTGGACCTCTACATCCTGGCCAAAACAGCATGGCAAACACTTCTAAGTGTTAAACCACACCTATTAACATAGCATTACCTTTCAATGACAGCCAACTAGCACTACACATATAAGAATGTTAGAGTAACATAATCTGCCCCCTCAAATTAATACATGAGAATTTACAGAGGCAGGCCCTCCTAACTACCACTGGTAGATCACAACCAACCTCTGGGACATACACCTACACACAACTTTGACAGCACAACCCAACACTACAGAACACCCATTCTGACAGCTACAATATATTATCTCCGTAAGGCACAGAGAATCTGTACTGTTAGACCTCACTCCATTACACCACAGCTTCACCCTTCAAAACCCCCTTCCAGCTTGGAAGACACTGATCCTGAACCACACACCCTTCCCACCTCACAGTACTTAAATAATAATAGACCACACCCCTTCCTGACAGTTATCCATACCCATTCCACCTGGAAGCTACAGTTCTACTTAAGGGCGTCAATTTCACCCTATAGTTTCACTGCTCCAGCGGGCTTTAGATCCTAGTTCATGACTCAAGACACAGATTAACACAAGTGATGACGAATAACTTTTGCGATGCCACACTTTTGCAGTTCATTACATGAATGTGGCATTCATGTAATGTATTGTAATTGTATTTATACAGCACTTACTACCCCATACGAGGCATCAAAGTGCTTTTCAGCAAGTAGCACACTACTCCAGATTCTCAACAAGCATTGGCATAGCCAATGGGTCTCGCCTTTGGGACCTTATAAGTGTTTAGCCATGCAACAGTTGATGTAGTTGCACCAAGGATATTGTGCTGCATAATTAAATACTTATAAGGTCCTAATGGCGAGACCTATTGGCTATGCCAATGCTTGTTGTTAAATGGTGTAAATCCATTCAGTAGTTGCTGAGAAAATAATAATTAAAAATGTTTCGATATCTACGGCCGTGGAGGATCCGCGCACCCTACAGATTAGGATCCATGCACCCTGCCGATCACGAGCTGCGTTCTAATTGGCTGTGAACACTCTAAACCAGGAACTGTTGGCAGCCATCTTGTGCCTCGGTAGAAGCGAGGCACAAGATGGCAGTAAAATGAAGGTGGAAAACAAGAAGAGGGGGCAAGGTTTAAACACCCTGACCCCGTAGGTCTGCTAAGGGGGTCCTAGAAGGACTTCTAGGGCTAAAAAAAGCATTTTATTATTTTTTTTTAAATGCCGCGATGAGCGCAGGGTGCACAGATCCAGCCGCAAAATTGAAAAAAAGAAGCATGGGCTCCCGCGCTTCGTTTAATTAAAGCCCCCGGGTGGGCCAGGTCCCGGGGCATGTTAGTGTAAAGTTAAGGGGGCCACTAAGGCCCCCCAAGCCCTGGGGACTGCCACCCCCTGGGGCTCTAATTAATTATTATTGTGGGGGGCACACTGCCCCCCACAGCCCCGGGGACCGCCACACCGGGGGCTTTTAAAAAAATGTAACCTGTGTGGTAGGGCCCCCTCTCACGTCCCGGGGACCGCCACCTCCCCGGGGCACTAAATATTCAAAATAGGGGACCACCCTGGGGACCACCATCCCCCAGGGTTTGCATTAAGTGGGAGGGGAGCCGTGCGGCCCCCCTACTGGAGCCAATGATAGCCCTGGGGACGGCCATCCCCCAGGGCCAGCTCCTGCAGTGTCTCGGGGTACCCAGCCCCGGCACACTGCTGTTTGCTATGGCAGGGCGGGAGCCTCGTGGCTCCCGCCCTGCCATAGCAAACTTGGTTTGGAATTTGAAAGAGAGAGCAGGGAAACCTGCTCTCTCTTTCAGAATTCGAACCAGATTGCTTTTCCACATGGGGAGCTGCATGTTAGCAGCTCCCCATGTGGAAAAGCAATGCCGGCTCCTGAAGGACGCGGGGAGCCGGCGGGACCGTGAGGACATTGGGGCTCCCCTCACGGTATCTATCATTATGTATAAGCCCCGGGAGAAGGGGTCCCCAGGGAGAATATAAATTAGTGGTAGGAGCAAAAAAAAAAATTACGGAAAAATTTGAAGTCGCGACTCCAGCGCGGTGCTCAGCGCGGCCCCCTCGTATGAGCGCGCTGGGTGTGTGACTCCCAGCGCGGCCCCCTCATGTGAACGCGTTGGGTGCGCGACGCCCATCGCGGCCCCCTGCTGTGAACGCATTGGGTGCGCGATGCCAAAACGCGCTAGATGCGCTACTCCAAACATAAAAAAGTTATTTTTTAAAAAAATATATATCAAGCTTATGTGTTTAGATCTTAGGTGGCTCTAAAAAGAGCCCTTGTGTTTATTGGAAGATTTTTGTACCTACAAGGAAGTACCTATGCAGAGTCTAAAGTTGTTGAGAAAGACTCTGTTACCCTCATCTGTAAAATCTACACCATCTCTCCTATTGATGCCATCCATATTGAAACGCAGATTGTTGTTGTAAATGGACCCATCCTATAATCTCTGAGATAAGCAGGAACAGCTTTATTGACATGTTTCCTAGCTTTCTCAATCTGTGGACAAAATTGATTGGACCGGTTCCATTTCTGTCTTTGGCATATGTTAGAATAGACAAAGGCAGTTTGGGGGAAAAGTGACATCAATTCTCCAAAGATGTCCTTCATAAGCATTTCCAGACCTACACCAGTCAAAGTGCCTAGGTCATTGCCACCACAGTGCACAATTATGAGGTCAGGGTGTTAGAGATGCAAAAAGGATTTAACCAATGACATCAATTGGTACCACCTTAATCCTCTCTAACCAATACACTTAATGTCTACATTTGGCAAAGCTAAATCTTTGTCAATACCTCTACTTTCAGCATACCTTTTGCTCCTGAAAATATAGCTGTGTCCCACAATTCACACTCTAAGCATATTGAAGGGAGGTCTGGATGCACTCAGAAGATGTCTGTATGTGAAATGGGCAGTTTGAAAACTAAGATTTTTCTAAAATGATGAATAAGATGCAGTTTAAAAAAAGAAGAGAAATGATTGGTTGTTTGAGATCATTATAGACTGAAAAATAGGGTGCATGTTTCTGTGTTTAAAAACCCTGTTTCTTATTGGTTAGTAAAAACGGTTCGAAAGGAACATTAGATAGGATAAGCTGATAGTTTGAAAAGTCAAGCACACTTGCCGATTGAATTTGCAACATTGTGTGCTGAACTTGTGACCTGTGTGTTCAGTTGAGAGTTCCATGAACTGTTACTATGGTAACTGGCATTAAGCAGAATGAGGGTAGGGTTGAAAGTTATGTCAATTGGAAAGGGTTGAAATGTGTAAGCAATAGAAATGTGTGATAGCTTTTGAATTAAAGTGGGAAGCAATGTGATTTGATATTTACATGTTTATGTGTGCAGAATGAGAGGAAAAGTGCGCCATTTTTTGGTTTTGCTAAGAGCAGTGCACTACAGACATTGTGTGCATAAGAAAATCTCGTGTGTGATTCAGATACTTCATAATCTACAAATCAATTTGAAAGGTGAGTTATTAATTTGTGAGGTGTTGTATGTGGTGCCTTTGTTTTTAATTACACTACTGAGTTTCTCTTGCTAAAGTCCAGGGAATACTCTTGCTTGTCTAGAATCACACTGTGAGTCTGTGTGCACTTGTGCAACCATTGTGACAGAAGCATGTGGTTAATTAATCTCTTCCCTGACAAGATGCTACAAAATATTAATACATTCTTCAAAATACCCAGTTTATATCTATGTAGTTTTGTGACCTGAACAAAAAAGATTTGATTGGTTCATAGCATTTCCCATTGTAACTATTAAAGGGTCGCAACTATTTTAATCATTCTTTTTTTAGCATCTTTGGAGAGATATCTCTGTGCATACCTTCTGTCACTCTCATACAATTTTTCTATCAATCAACTAGCAATATGTTTTTATTGTAATAGTCTGCCAATACCTAAGCACTTCTGGGGCAGATTTAGAAGCATCCTATACCAACAATATGTCACTTTTGTAACATAATGATGGCGCCAGACACTCCTTCATATTTACAAGGAGAGGAACAGGCACCCTGTGTAGCTTTTCTTCTCCATGTAAATACGACCTCATCATACACACCACTTTGCGTTGAAGGGGCGTTCCATAGGTGTTGCTGTGGGTGTTTGCACACAACATTCATAGAACAATACACATCTCCAGATTTATCATAAATCATAAATCTGGAGATGTATGTGAATGCTGCACCATCCTCCAGTTGGTGTAGCAAGGCACAACAAGGAGAATTGTTTTCATTTCTCCTCATTTTTTCTCTTTCAATGCATGCTGCATTGCACAGCATACATTGAAAGAGAAAAATGCCTTCACTGATTATTTTTGTGCAGGAAGGTGTCCCTTCCTGCACAAAAACAATCTCTTCACGACACAGACATGCTTGCACCATGGTGCAGGATGCCTGTGTCACTGTATGTCTGCACTTTGTGCAGCAGTGCAGAGGGAAGCATAGAGTTGCAACATATTTATGTACATATGTCGCATCCCTGTGCTTCGGAAGTACCACAGCACAGTGCAGCTAAAGAGCTTACAGTGTCACGCTGCAGCACTTCCTTATAGTTCTGCACTTATACATTCACCATACACTACTAATACATTCTTTCAGTCAATTATGCTCTACACATGCATTCAACCAAACTTTCACACATTATCATACAAAAATAGTTATTTCTTTAAGCAGAGAAGTTAGTTCTGAAAATAACTTTTTTTTCTTCTTTTTTTGTTTTATATTTTTTTGTGTTTTTCAGAACAATTTTGTAATTTTTTGGGTGTTTTTTTCAACAATTACTTTTTCTTAAAAAAGAATGAAAAAAACAGGAAACTTTAGAAATTATGTGTCATTCCCAAAAAACAAAACAAACAAAAAACTAGCAATGATGGTTACATTGCGCAGCACAAACTGCTTCCACAGACTGCTCTCCAAAAGAAATGAGTTTGTTGCACTTCACGCAGTTTTAGAAAAGTGAATTCAGGACGTCTGTCCGGTGCTGAAGCAGTTGTAGAAGTTCCAGAGGTTCCAGGAACTGCAGGTGGAGGGTATCTTTCAGCTCTCCTACACTCCTTCCGAGCCAGATTAACCGGATGGAGAGTCTTAAGGTGTTTGTACATGGAGGCAGTACTACAAGAATATTTTCTTTCGGCACTACCTCTCGACAAGACTCTCTCACAGATCCGGCAGGTGACTTTTGTGGCATTGACCTTTTTCTGCCCTTCTGGGAAAGTAAAGAACTTCCACACCACCGACACAGGCCTTTGAGGACATGGAGCTTCTGGTAAAAATTCTTCCTCTGAAGAATGTTCTGACTCCTCCTGTGGCTGCTGTCCTGAAGCCATGTTATCTTAGTTTTCAAAAACACCAACAAAAAAAAATGATACAAATAGGGTTCTTCCAAGCACAGAGATGTCTCTCCAAAGAAGCTCATAGAAGAATGATTGAAATGGGTGGGGTCCTTCAATAGTTACAACAGGAAATGTTATGAACCAATCAAATTTTTGTTTTTCAGGTCACATGGGGTCTGCGCACCGTGCGCACAGGCAGCAAGCACCCAACACGACTTTGCAAAATTGCATCTAAAAGTGATGTAAATTTATTACAAGTAAAAATATATTATTTTTATTAATAGCTTAGATAATGTCTTCCCCTAATATGTATATTAACGACATATAAATGTATCATTTTAGACGTTAAAAAAATTTGCGGGAGTCGCGCACCCACCGCGCCCAACACATATATGACGTCATGCGAAACTCGTCACCACGCAAGCACCACGTACAGTGATGCGCATGGGTCGTGAATGCGCAGGAGTCGTATACCGGTCGCATAGTAATCACGCACATCTCAGAAAATACGCACCCGTCACACACCCTACGCGGATCCTTCACAACATTCCTAAAATAGCGGCTAGGTTCCACGCAGCGATCTTGAAAGGTACGCTTTGGGTGCGCGACTTCCCAAAAAAATTGAAAAAAAAACAATAAAGAAATAATATAAATATATTAAAATAAAAATATAAAACAAAAAAACAATATTTCAGTTTCAATATTTTAAAAAACATTTTTTTCCCATTTATATTGAAAATATATAATGTAATATAAAAAATAAAATATGTAAAAAAAACAGTTAAAAAACTGTAGAAAATCAATATAAAAAAATACATATAACTATTATTACATTTAAAAATTATCATTTAACAAACCATCGAAATTAGATTTAAAAAAATAGGTTTCAGACATGTTATAGTTAGTAATTAGCATTTAAAAAACCTTAGAAATTCACTGAAAATGTCATCAGTGATGTCACTGACCATGTCATGTAATATGTGACATCATCAGCAGTGGATTGCGGGCGCGTGAGTTATAGTGAGTACAAGTAACTATAAGGGAGGAATTTCAATGGTTTTGTATGAGTGAAATGTCCAGATAACTATTACAGCCCTGAAACCTATGGTTTTTTTCAGTGAATATATATATATTCCACGTAGGTTCCAAGTAAACGCACACTCAGAGTTCAGATTGCAAAGCTGGTAGCTATTTTATTGCTCGTTCCGCGTTTAGACCGGAGTCTTGATCACATGAACATCTGTTCGTGAATAACCCATTTGTCCCTATTTAAACCCACGTGAAATTTAAAAACCTTATCTTCTTTTCATTCTGCAGCCTATATAACATATAACAGAAAAAATATATATATACTATTATAATATCTACAAATGAGTTTACAGATCTTCTTCTGTGTTGTCTATCCTTTTGGGTATTTACAATTCAATTCGATTATATAACGAGACTCTAGTTTTCTCAGTTTCTTCTCCCTATTTCCGCCCCATTTGTCTACTGCCACTGCATCTATCACATAATATGTGAGACCTTTACTGTCCTTGTCATGGAATTTCTCGAAATGACGCGCAACTGGATATTTGCGATAACCATTCTTGATTGCCCGTAAATGCTGTAAGGTTCTTTTATGGACTTCTAGGATAGTGCTTCCCAAGTGTCTCAAGAAAGGGACAAGGGAACCCAACTCACTAAGGAACCTGGGTAGGTAAATTATTAACAAAAACAGTAGTTCCTGTGGAATAATAGAATGAATGTAGATAATGGAATGCACAATCGCAATGAAGGGGTTAAAATGATGTCAGAGGACGAAGAAACCACATACACCTATGGTTTTATTTTGATAGAATCGTATTTTATATTTTCCAAACAAAAAAAATCATTTTATATACAATGAAAAAAAGAATGTGCGTAGTGTCCCCAGTGAAAACCAGGAACCTAAAGTATTGGTGAAATAATTGTGGCAATATTTTACAAGGTTTCAAAAGTATTCAAAAAAGTCGACCATTTAACAATCAATATATAATACACAGCAGCTATATACAATAGGAAGCGCTATTAATGGCTCGCTTTCTTTAGTTGCCGACGACGTTTTGACCCTCTACATGATCTAAGGTCTCATCAGGACCTAAGGATTTTAGGGACATCTAGGAAACAAAAGTAAAGTAAGCATATGGCCCATGTACCGACCCAAATGCGACAAAATGGATAAAAGGGCATAAAATTCAAGAGTACCTGATGGATAGGACGCGCAGCCGCGTGAGGTGTATGTGCCAACAGTGGGTTCATCATTCACGAACAGACTAGAACCGATGAAAAATGAAACTCCTAGTGACCACTAAAACATACTTAAGATTATTGTATTTTTATAATTCAATGAAATCCATCTGGAGGACCTCAAACAGGAAAGTGGGTGGCGTAAAATTACCAGGCGGTGTAGGGGTACCTTTCCCCAGATAATATTTCATACATATCATGCAATGTTTCACCAAATGTGCAGCTGTTTTAGAGATGCTATAATTATGCCAAACAGGGGCTAACAATTTACAAATACCTTTCGCACTAATATGGGCTAGACCATGGGCCATAGTAACCACAGGAATTACATATGCTTCGGGTAACATCCATTTCTGTTCTCCAGATTTATCAACCCAACATTCTTCCTCATTTATCTGTGCTGTACTCTCCTGCCATTTCGCTAATTCCTCTATTGTGGCTTTGCTTTGTATCTCCTTTACACTCTCAACGGTATTTTCAAACATAGCAACCGCAGGAACCCACCTAGCTGGATCTGCAACAAACATTCTTTTTATTTTACTTCGGGCCGTCTCCTTGGCTACCTGATCTGCAAATGCATTTCCTCTACCCAAGTCATCAGTAACCTTCCTATGGCACTGCACTTAATTATTTCCAATTTCTTGGGGAGAATTAATGCCGATAACAATCGCAATATGAGGTGTCCATGCTGTATCCTAGTACCATCAGATGTAAGAAACCCTCTCTCCGCACACAGTCAGACAAAATTATGTGCAACCCCGAATGCGTACTGACTATCTGTATAAACATTGACAACCAGCCCTTCACTCAATTCACAAGCTCGGATAAGGGCAGCAAGCTCAGTGGCTTGAGCCGACTGATAGGGGACCCGTGATGTCTCTACCACCGTACTCAACGTAGTGATAGCATAAGCTGCAGTGGTAGTGCCATCTGATAATTTAAAACAGGAGCCATCGACATATAATTCTCCTTGGGGATCAGATAAGGTAACATCAGTCAGGTCTACCCTTCCTTTCATCTCTTCTTCTGTCCGGAAAATGCAGTCATGTTTGTCAACTGCATCATTCTCAGAAGGAAGAGATAGTAACATGGCTGGGTTCAGAATGGCACATCTGTTGCTCGTAATATATTCAGCAAACAATGTCAATTCATAACCAGTAAGACGTGCACTGGTGAGGTGCTGTGTCTTTGTCTTATTCAAAAGTGTATCCACAGCATGGGGTACTATAACTGTGAGGTCTGTATCAAGTGTGAGTCCACCTGATTGCCTGATTGAAGTGGCCACAGCGCAACCACTCTCAGACAGCTCGGAACGGCCCTAGCAACAAGTTCAAGCACAGCAGAAAAATAAGCACATGGCCTCTGTTCATCCCCAAATTTCTGTGCACAACCAGCCGTCTCGTGAACATAAAGCACAAACAGTTTCTTATAGGTATGTGTGTCAAGCACCGGAGCTGAGCAAAGCGCAGTTTTCAATTGCTCAAAAGATTGCTGATATTCTGGCATCCAAGGCAAAGGCTCATGCACTGCTTTCGTTGGTAATGCAAAGGTTTGATTAGCAACGAATAATTCAGAATCCACTGGCAACAGTAGGAAGTAATACCTATAAAAGCGTGTACATCTTTTTGAGTTTGTGGAATGGGCATCTTAATAATGGTACTGATGCGCTCAGGGGTCAACCTCCTACCCTCCTTCAACAGTAGGTGACCTAAATAAGTAACCTCCTGCCGACAATACTGACATTTCAAAAGAGAGGCCTTATGTCCAAGATGTGCCAAATGCAACAACAATTTCACTGTGCTGTCCTTGCAACCTTGTTCCGTATCAGAAGCAATTAACAGGTCATCGACATACTGCACAAATACATTACCTGGGGAAAGCGAGAGTGAATCCAACTGACTCTTTAATGCTTGACTATAA
The DNA here is from genome assembly GCF_964204655.1 of Triturus cristatus. Lineage (NCBI taxonomy): Eukaryota > Metazoa > Chordata > Amphibia > Caudata > Salamandridae > Triturus > Triturus cristatus. The sequence continues at coordinate 1,695,968,787 of NC_140591.1, forward strand.
ATACTAGGACTCTCTGTATAGTCTTGAGGAGCGCTACAAGAATTGAAAGCTTCTGCTGGCCAGTGTAAATCCAAACCTACTGTATAGGAATACTGAATAATGCATTTTTCAAATCAATAACAGAAAAGAACTTAGCAGTAGATGGGATCATTGTTAAAAGCTTAGTGATATCAGGAACCACCGGAAAATGTGGAACTATTTAACTTACTTAACTTACTTAACCTCTCACAAATCAATCGCAAAACGATAGACATCATCAATAGCATCAGAGGAACCTGAGGGAGTCCTCTTAAGGACTGGAGGAATAGGTATATTACAAATGTTGGCAGACGTTTCTTCAACTACTCCCTTTTGTATCAAATCCTAAATAATCTGAAGGGCCCATTCTCCTGCCTGCGGTATTTTATACTGAGGAATACGGAGCAGAATAGCTGTATCTTTAACTTGTATAGAAACTGGCAGTATATGCAACAGACCCATGTCTGTATCACCAGTGGCCCATAGTGTGGGTGGTACCTGAGCTAACTCATCTGGAAGGGGAGTTTCCTGAGACAAACACTGTCTAGTACTCACATTCAGACTCATAGTAATATAGACACCATCAGGAGAATAATAAATAGTAGCATGCCACTTTTTCAACAAGTCCAAACCCATCAAATTTTCATCACAATGAGATGTTAACAAGAATGGAGACTCCACAGTGAAAGGACCAACAGTAAGCGCAAGGGGGCATGAAATGGGGCTGACAACCGGCACACCTAAAAAACCTACCGAAACATTATTTTGTCCAGACAAGGTCGTCCTGGGGATCATATATCGAGAAACAGAACTTTTTGTTGCACCTTTGTCCACCAGAAATTCCTTAGTCGAGCCTTGCAAATCACTGTGACATAAGGACCACGCTGATCTAAAGGTACCTGGACTGGTCCCTCACCCTGTCCCTGGCTGTCCTAGCTGCAAGACATACCTGTCACATTATCAATATCATAGTCATCATGATAATACTGCCCATCTCTGGGGTTATCGAAATAATCATTATCAAAGCGGCCCAGAGGAGCCACAGCATTCTGATTTTTGTCGGTCCCAGGGCCTCTACCACCAGAACTGTGTCCTCTAGGGGACGAAACCTTCTATTAAAGTACAGGGCACTGGCTACGCCAATGTCCTTCCTCCTTACAATACGCACACTGATTCTGTCCCAAGGGTGTCAATGAAGGCTGCCTAGTATATGGGAGTTGTGGGGAAGGACCTCCCCGTTCTCTGGTACTACCCCGAAATGCCTGCTGCAACAACACTTTCGTCTTCAAATCTTATGTTTTTTATCAGTTTTATCCTTTTCCTCCTGATTTCGATGCTCATAATATTGAGCCATATTCAAAATAACAGAGGGAGAAGATGTAGACAAAGTACTTTCAGACGCCTGCAATCGAGTCATTATTTCAGGAAGAAGATTAGTGACAAACCTGTCGACAAAAAAAGAAACTCCTCCTTCCGTGGACATATCCTGCCCACTATAACCCCAAAACATATCTTCAAATCTAGTAAAAAAATCAGATACACTCTCATCCTTCTTCTGTCGACAGACCATCAATCTATCCCAATCTCATTTCTTAGGTGGAGTAAGTGTATGCATATATGTAATAATACGACCAGGCAAAGCGAGTATCTCAGCACGCGCTTATCTCCTGGGTTCCACTCTTGATTCCATCCCTTAATCACATTCCATGTATCACCCAACTCCGCGATATGATCTTGAGTATGCACCTGCCATCAAATATCGACCGGAACAAGAAGACCAAAAAACATTTCAATATCAGCAAGAGTCATTACAGTACAAGAGGCAGCCTCTGTTAATTCCCTATAATAGGCTGTAGGATTTTTCCTAGGGTCGGGGCAGAGTAGCCTTAAGGGCTAAAACCTCACTTCTTTTCCATGGAGTATAAACCCATTGCTCCTGGAAGCGGGCAGCCAGGGCTGGTCTAGTGTTCGCACCGTGCTGATCCGTCAATGCAGGTTTTTCTGGATGATAATTTGGGTGAATTTCAAGCATAGGGAACTGAGTTATTTGAGTAGGACTCTTCTCATATAAGAGACTATGGTAGAAATGTTGCCAAACACCTGGCGCTAAATCAGTAGCATGAACGCGGTCTATAATATCAAATAATATTTGGGGAGCCTCCGACTCAATGTGTGTAAGTCAAAGGTCAATCAATGTAGCAGACATATGTTAAAGGGCATGCTATTGTAACAAAGGTTCAAAATTACGTATAACTCACCAAATATCCTCAACGCTATAAATTGCATTACAAGCCCACTGCATTGCCTGACTCGCTATTACCTTCTTCTCATCCTCCCCTACTCCAGATCGCATCAACTGGCCTATTCGTTCCCTAAATCTCGCCAAATCGCTGTCTTTATAACCACGTACAGGGGTATCAGCATCCGAAAACAGCGAAGGATGAATAACCCCAGGAGGAGGAGTAAAAGGAGTAGTAGGTAGAACCGTTGACAATGATTGCACCGGAGAAGAAAGAGCAGAGGGCACAGGAGTTGCAACAGTGGATGTAATAGAGGTCACATTCATCAAAGATGGTGAGGGGAGAGAAAGAATAGGGGGCACTGTAACCGGAGCCGTGGGTGTAACAGCCATAGATACGAGGGTAACTGGAGCGGGTGAGACAGGCTGCTGTGACTGTAAAGGAACAACAGGGTATATCCTCTGCTGGGCGTAAGGAGGTGGGGTTGAGTATCTAACAACTCCTTTACAGAAGTATCATCTTCTTCTTTGGCCACATAGGACATGCCAATATGCAACCAAAATCTCCTTTCCTCACATTCTATTCCTGTCTCCTGTTTTTCTCTATTATACACCATAGCTTTCTGTGTAAGAGTCTGCATCCTCCCTTTCCATGCATCTTTCTCCATTTTTAACCGCCTTTGTTTGGCCTCCTTCTGCCAAGTTCAAAGGGAGTCAAAAATCGACCATCTACTTCGTCTCTTAAACAACTGTTCCTGTAAAAATCCAATCTTCTGTTCATCAAAGGAGCCTGTCAGAGGCCACTGCAACTCGGCATTGCCCCTCGTATATTTGTGCCATAATGAACTAAACATAATAAGGCCAAGACCATGTTTCACATACATATCAAAATTGGAGCTGCCTTCAGGAGGAGCGGGCTGAGCTTCTTCCAACCGGGCATCTGCAGAACAACAACGACAATACAAACTCCAAAGTTTGCTAAGACCAGGCATTGCAAAGGAAGAACAAAATCATTATTTTTACCTGGCAACGTATTTGCAAACACTTTTCATCAAAACAGTCCTTAGACCGTAACAAACTCAAACCACAATGGTACCATATCCACATAGAACCAAAACAGATTCTCCTGACAAAAGAAGTACAAACGAACCAGTTCTCCACTGCCGACTCTTCAGACCAAACAGTCAGATCAAGGGTTTCGCCATTCAGGACGACAGTCGGGATAACCGCTGGGCGAGGCAGCCTCCCGTGGGGCAAAGGCCGTAGCTGCGAGTAACAGAAACTCTTCTTGCAGGGATCCCTGAGTCGCCCGTCTGACCTGATGATGTCCTCATCCTCCCCTCTGTCAGCGGAAAGGGGATGGGTCAACAACCTGAAGGAGTCCATGTTCGGGCGCCACCTGAAGGAAGTGACCCGAAAAGGGCCACCCGGGTCACCACTGACCTCCTCTCAGGCTTCTGTACCAAATGAAGTGTCAGTCAGACAGTGGAGAATACAAACCAATAACTGTTTATTCATATACACTCAGAGTGGATCTCCACCTGTGCAGTCTCTAGGAGTGCTACAGAGGGAACTGAAATCAACAAGCACAAAGATACATTATGTACATTTTACCCCTGGGCAAAGGTACGCTCACAGTGGAATTTTCCAGGCAGATGCAACTGGACAGTGAAATACAAAACAAAATCTTTCTGTTCTTGTATCTTGCACACCCTAGCATAGTCAAAGGTCGTTACACCCTGGGCCCACCACCTGACAAGTAAGAGAGGGCCTCAATCTATTCAGAGAGATATGCGCTGACATACACAGTTTACTCATTACTGAAGCAAAACTTAACGTTTCAGAAACAAAACTTTAGAAGATGGCATTTCTCAGAAATGAACTAGATCAGTTTCGAGTAGCCCAAAATGGCGCCTGAGAATGAAAATGGTTCAGCGAAAGCTAATTAAAACATAACATTAGGTAAGGATTCTACGGGCCTAATATAACACCATAAAAGCAAGGTCTATAGTAAAAGCGTTCTTCTCTAAAAAGTGTTCATAAAAAGGTCCTTTATATGTTTGAATATATTGTCATTATTTTTCTGAGCACCTTGGAATGTAATGTTATGTTATAGTCACTTATAGAGCACACGTTCACCAGACAGTTTCATGGCGCTGAGGGCAGAGAGGAGAGGAGAGCAGCAGGAAACTAGATTAGGTCACCATATGCTTGAGTAAACAGGCGTGTTTTAAGCTGTTTTCTGAACTGGGCGTTGGAGATCACCGACCTCAACTCTACGGGAAGGGAGTTCCAAAATTGTGGGTTTCCCTGGACGAGAATCTACTGATCTTTCTTATTCTCCACAGTTGAAAGAAACTAGCGGAAACCACTGAGCTGGTCTGGGAGTTCAGTGACAATTCATTAGAGATCACTATACCCAAACTTTTGGCGTTGCTGGCTGGCAAAAGGGTGAGTTACCCAAAGAGGATGGCCAAAAGTTGGAGTGCCATGGTTTGGAAGGTCCACCTTTAAGAATCAGCTCAGTTTTGACTGGGTTCAACTTGAGTTGGTTTTTATTCATCCAATCACTTATGAAGATCATGGTGGCTTGAAAGTTGAAAACTGAAGATGCTGCTGAGTTGATGTCGAACACCAATTGAAGATCATCAGCAAAGTTGTACGTTCCAATCATTCTTTCGATCAGAGAGCGGATTAGGGTCCAGAGGTACAAATTGAAAAGGACCGAGGACAGAGAAGAGCCCAGGGGAACCCCACAAGTCAATTCCTTTTTTCTGGAGGAGAAGTTGCAGAGTCGCACCGCTTGAAACCGGTTGCTAAGAAAAGAAGAGAGCCTCTTCAACGCCAGACCCTGGATCCCGACATTTCTGACACGGTCGATCAGAATATTTTGATCGACCGCGTTGAATGCAGCTGACACGTCCAGAAGGACGAGGGCCTGGAGGGCACCCTTGTCAGCTCCTTTCCTAAGTTCATCCAAGAACTTGAATGCCACTATGCTCAGACAGAGTAGAGAAGAAAAAACAAAGCCAGTTCGACCTTCAATTTGGTACATGTTTAAAAATTGTCCAAAGTTCCCAGCGTAGGAAAGGCCAGATTGTTTAAGAATCCGGCGCTGAAGACTCAACATCACTGAACACGGCATCCGCAGGAGGCAGCCCCTCCAGTACTTCCAGTATGATATGGAGTGAGCAGAGGTGGTCATCTCTGGTTCCCACGGCAGCCGTCGGGGAAGAATTAGATGCCTGTTTGCCTGAGACTGATGCCTGCACATCCGTGGTGGAGCCGATCTCCGTTCCAACAGGAGCTGAAGAGTCGTGTGGAGGCTCTAGGAATGCCATCATCAAAATGGGAATACGCTGTGGACAACTGTGCACATGGGCCCGCAAAGGCACCAGGAGCATGTCTATGTCCAGCGGTGCAACCAATGGAAGTGTCAGACAGAGGTCCAACACATGTCCGAATCCGCAAAAGAGTCAGTGGAATACTGGCAGGATGCAGTCAAGCCAGGTCTGTCTGAAAGACAGGAACCAATGCTCACTCAGCTTTAGCCAAGGTATACCCATAAAGAACACCAAGTGTGCACGACAACGTCACCCCAGCAGTGTTCTCTCCATGTCTCGAGTGATGTTGACATCCTTTGCAAAGCAATAGAATCAAAAACAGGATGCCTTCTACTAAAAGCAGGACCAAAGGAAGCCCTCCAAAAATGCTTCCAAGTAGGTACTGTATAAATGATGCAATTGCTCGGAAAATGATATGAAAGGTAGTTAACAAACCTGACCCAATGCTCTTAAATAAGTGTGTTATCCCAGCGTATCAGACATGTTAAAGATAGGATGGACCATTTCTCTGAAATGGAGCGGGAAGTTTGTGCGGACCAGAGTCTGTATCTCTGCCGAGGACCTTGCCACTTGGAGATCAAAAGTCTCTCGGGCTGAAGTTAAGGCCACATTATGCTGAAACAGCATGGCTTTCAGTCTGCTCAGAGAATCAAACCCTATTTTGGGAAATATTCAGTGAAGGCCACAGTGGTGCCTCCCTAACTGTGCGAGCCGTGGGTAATAATACTTGCTTACAACAAACAACCCTGGAGTTCACAGTCACTAGATAATCGATACCTGGTGTCATTTCAAAGCAGCCTCGGTCATTCAGCATCAAGTAACTCCCATTGGAGAATAACTCAAAAACAGGATGAGTGACAGCATCTGGGGAGCCTTCGGGTAGCAGGACAACTTCACTATTGACGCATTACACGCTCCGCGAAGCGACACTTCTTTACACACTAAAGACCCGCTCAAGGCTTTTTTGCAGTTTGAACCACTCAAGAAAACCTCCTTGTCCATGTTCCTGCACCAATATGTATCTGGTAACTTCCAGGTTTCTCTTATGTACCCTTGGCCCAATGCTTCATACCTGCCTACTGGGTAATATTTCTGGCAGTGCTGGAATTGGATTGTCGTGATTGGCACTGTGATATAGCCATGGATTAACGATTCCGTAGATGATGACTCTGCTACAGTAAAAGGTAACTTCTCTAGTTTTTCAATGAGCAGCATGGTGTACTTCGCATCTCTGCATGTGATGGTCAATTGTCTGTCAGTCGGATTGTAAGCCAAAAACAGATTTGTGTCTTTAATGTATCACAATGGAACGTGGCCAGAACGCAATGATTGAAGCATCCAGTTTAAAAGCATTATAGCGTGCAGCTGAGACTTCCCATGTTGTAGAATAGACAAATCTTGTTCCATTATATCAATAGCTGAGGACACAATGTTGCCCAGTGGATAAATACAAGAGTGTGGTCATGCCATTGTCTACCACAGCTAAGGCCTTTTCTAGCTTAATTCTATTGATCGCACGAAGTCTCTCTCTTCCTTTTGGGAGACTTTCTAGACTTCATTGTAGATGGTATATAAGAAGTGTTTCCTACATTGTTTCTTTGCGACCATACAAGAAATACCTAAGATCCGTGTTGTCTGACAGAAGGGACAAGTGTTGTGTGACCTGTAATAGTAATAGTGTTAAGGTCTTTAGCCAATCTAGGCACAACTTCCCAACACTATAGGAAGTCACTACCCCTGGGTCGTCTGTGTGTACATAGTGTGGGTCGGGCCTAAACCCTTCTGTGGTACCCTTGAATCTTGAGTTACACATATTCGTGTCTACGGGCCAGACCAACCAACCCTTCCAATTGGGAGATGATGAATTATATGTACTCATAACATGTGTCCCCTCACTTCTTAGTGTGTTAGTTGAGATACAATTAATAGGCATGGGTAAGGGGATGCTCGGTGTTCTCAGGTCTTTTATTTTTGCAAACCCGCAACAGGTAATCTGTTGCACTGTTCTGTTCAGGAAAAATCTGTAATGGTATAAGGCAAGCTCTGAATAAAGCCTCCGTTCCCTGAACCTGCCACTCTCTTGTCCCCCAGATAGATTTTGTGTCTTTGGTGGCTCTCCAGTGCACGAAACCCTGTACAGACAGAAGAGAGATAAAAGGTGCCGGATATATCAGTTTAGTTCTAGTCAACATACTCTTCTCCTTTGTTGCATTAGTCTGTGCAAGTTTGTAGTAAAACGATTCTGGGTCTGATGTATTGAACCCTGAAAAGTATGCGGACTTCTGTGCGAAGGTGGTAGCACTACCCTTTGGTGGTGTCGGGCAATGTTCCCTTTGATGGTAAGTGTTAGCAGTGCATGGAACACTTGCCCTATGCAAACAATTATGACCAAAATGCTGGTAACAAAAACATGGTATCATAATCGGTTGTATCTTCATACAATTCCCTGTAAGAAAATGCAGCAGACTGTTGGAGAGTAGGAGCTGCACTTATGTTTCCCCCACTTTTTTTCTGATGTATACACTGGTTTCTGGCTATAGTCTGGCTGGGTCCCTGCTAATCAGGGCCCCAGCCTCTCTGTTCTCTCTAACGACTTGGTGTACATATTAGATGCACTAGTCGTTGGATACTGTGGTGCCTCATGAGCCCCTAGTATATGGTACCCTTGGTTCCAAGGGCATAGGTACTTCACAGGCCTACCAGGGGCTGAAGCATGTATTATGCCACCCCTGGAAAGCAGACTCAATCTGACACCACAGGCCTGCTACTGCAGCCTGGGTGAGGTAGTGTTAGCACTCCTCACAGAGGTATAGGTTCCTGTATCTCACCATACACACACATATAAACCTATCAGTCACCCCTAAGGCAGGCCCTATCAATCCTGAGGGAAGGCTGCTTGGTTTACAAAGTGAGGGGGTGCCTCTGCATGAGCAGGGTCCCTCTGCAGCGGGCAGAGTCTATTCTCTGTGGCTGTTTGTGAATACGGTAAACCATATACTGTTAAGTGCATTATAACCCAACGGTAAATGCTAACTTTGGAATGACTGCATCAAAACATGTTGTGTTTGGTCTCAAACAACTTGGAATCATACCCCCACACCAGTAACTGGTGTGGGAGTATGATCCCACCCTTCTAGAGGGGACGACAAGTACCTACTGTGGTAACACGGTAGAAATCTGAAAGAGCCTTGGCATCACAAAATGGATGCCACCAGCACAGACACTGGGCTGCCCTCCTGCTGCTGACCGAAACTCGCTGGGGAGGAGGCCCAACAATAGGTATCCTGTCACAGAGAGGTGTCACTATCTTCCAGACAGGATTTAGTTTATTGGGGCTGGGTGGGTGCACTTCTAGAGTGCTTTGAAGTTCTGTGCTGCGGGAGCAGTAGGCTCCTCTGTGCATATGCCAGCTCAAACCGGTTCAGGGGCTACCTGCCCCTTCTCTGGCGCAAAACTGGACAAAGGGAAGTGCGTGTAACCACCCTCTTCCCTGACCCTCCCAGAGGAGTGGTCATAGAGCTAGTCCCTCCCCTATCTTCACTATAAGATACCAAGCATTGCCATTGCAAAGTAGATAACCCTGGACGACACTCTACAAAGAAGAATCCTGGCCCTTCGATGTTCCACTACCTTTGGAAGACAGAAGAATCTCCCTTGGAGTCAAGGAGTGACTCCCCTGCTTGGCAGGCACCAAAAACCTTAATCAACGGTCGCAAACTTTCCCGCTCCCGCTGGAGTTCGAAGTCCCTGCTGCCCCAGAAGTGGATTTCCTGACTTCTCAACAACCATTGTGAGTGCCCAGCAAAGCTGTGGTGAGTGGACCCCACGAGTGACGAGGAACAGCAATACCCGGGTACCGTGCACTATTGTCAAGTGCAACCCCTTCACGACGTTCTGTAAACTTGTGCATTGAACCATTTGTGGCCCAAGCCTCCAGCAGGTTTTGCAGCGAAAATCAGAGGCCTACCCCATCCCGAGTGACCGTGGGCTCCTGTGAAACATTTCCTCAGGAGGCGTCTTTGCGATCCCTTGCCCATTGGCTTGTGGGTCCCCCGAAGTCTTTCTTATCAACTCAAAGGGCTCCCTTGGTTGCTCCAGGCCTGCCCTCACTCACCCTTGCTGAGTGAGTCCCTCAGATCTTGCTGGTCTGCAACGCTGACCTTCTTTGATTTCCACAAGACTTGCTGTTGCCAAGGCTTGTTGGCTCCAATCCGGTTGCCGACACCTCAGTAAGCTGAAGACTTTGTGGGACACTCCGAATCCAGCTGCTGGTCATCGTCGATCCTTCCTGGACCTCGTGAGCGAAGAGTCAATACACCCTTGATCACCTGAAATGACCCGACTTCCGTGGGCATCCATCTTCCTGGCCCCGGGTCACTGGCAAGTGACTGTGAACACTGTCCCTTCAATTTTAGGTCATCTTCATCTTGAATCCACCCTTGGATTCCACCGGACACTTCTCCAGTCTTCGCAAGCAGCAAATCTTCATTGGTCTCCATTGAAAACGACGACGCGACCCGACACCAAAAGACACCTATGCACCCGGCTTCCCTGGGTGAGGTAACTCGTGCACTCCGGTGCCCTAGTGTGTGTTGGCCCTCGAATTACTTACCTTGTAAGTAGCTTGATTGTAGACTTCCTCGAAGTACCCTTAAACTTTAAAAATCAAATCGCGACTTGCTCCATTGTAATCAATAGGGAACCCGCGGCTGTGTTCTCACACTGCACGCGTCTCCCGTGGGTCTTTTACTTACCTGCTTCTGCTGCATTAGTGAGGCCCCAGCGATTCTACAGGCCCTAGGCCTTGTACCCTTGCAAGTTGACATTCCTAAACCTCTTTTTTAGTATATGGTCTGGTACGCCCCTAGGGCCCCAGCCATATTTGTGCTTAACTTATTGTGAAACGTTGATATTTGCATATGTTCCTGACTTCTAATCTCATAAAGAGATTAGTAGAGTGTGTCTAGTAATAAATACATATATATTTGATATATATACCTGTGTGGTGTCTTTTCATTTGGTAATTCAAGAGATTATAAGGTAAAACAAGCTGCTTTACATTCCTCTGAGACTTAGCCGGAAGGCTGCTCTCCACAGCTACCACGAGGATAGATTTCTTTAAAAGGTTGTCTTAAACCTATCTACCATAAGAGTCGAATTGGACTGGTGCAAGGTGGCCACTATAACTAGTGACCAGCATATGCCAGGCCAACTTCTCACACAGACTGTTCTATATCTGAAAGCACAATATTTACAGTTTCAATGTCCCAATCATCAGAGATTGTACTGGGAGTAATTAAATCATTTAAAGAAATTTTTAAACAAATGTGGAATTTTCAAATGTTCAGTAGGGCCAAACGCATCATATGAAACTTTATCCTAAACTATACCATCAGTTACTGGAATTGCTGTAATGTTGACTAGGGACCAGTCTCTTTGTTCAGGATGGGATGACCTATGTGGTACAGGACCAAGTTCACATATTGTACTTCAGAGCGTTCTGGGAAATAATGTCCGTTTAGAAGCAATAAAAAGACATCACTGTGCCAATCCAAATTAACAGGTATACTACCCCTATTGCAAACCAAATATGCAAATAAGGTGGCACAAAGTAAGTCTTTTTGAGCATAAGATAGAATTGTAGAAGTCTCTCTTTCTTTGAAATGGGTGGCGCTTGATCCACTTGGATCTGAGGAAAAATCATCGAAGTTGATGAAGTAGCCAGACGCAGTTCGATCTATCTTTTGTAGCTCGTCAGGTTTTGTAAAACTGGCAGATGTGTCATTTGAAGGCACATTAATGTAGACATCATTGTTGGGTTGAATTGCAACTTACGTTGTTGCTAAACACAGGATCACAGTCGGAATGTAAAATGCCAATTGCATATGTCCCTATAAAGACTCGCAGATCCTTTATAACAGTTTGAGCGTCAGCCAAGCACTGTGGCCAAACCCATAGGAATCCAGAGCATGAATCCACTGCCACCAAGATGTACTTGTAAGTAACCCTGGGCGTAGTTCGCGAAGTAGCGCTACGCATAGCTACGCAAAGTGCACTTCGCACTACGCGAGCTACGCGTAGCACTTCGCGAACTGCATAGTACCCTGTTCGCACTGTGCAAGATGTCGTTTTCAATGAATGAACAGTGCGGACAAGCAACCTGCATTGTGCAATCATTGAAAACGGCATCTTGCACAGTGCGAGCTGTAGTTTTCTGACGCTCTAGTAGATTTTTACTCGAGCGGCAGCTTTCTCAACGCGGACTGGTAGTTTCTCATCGCGAGCGGTCGCGAGCATACGCGACCACTCGCAATGAGAAACCTGACCTCCCCACGTTGAGAATCTCGCCGGGAGGTTTATTTTCCACACTCGCGATCACCAACTTGATGTTGCTGATCGCGAATGAGGAAGCAGTCTCGCCGGGATGTCATTTTCCTTGCTCGCGGTCACCAACTTGCCGTTGAGGACCGCGAGCAAACAAAAAATGACCGCTGCACTACGCAACGCTACGCTACGCGTGTTTGCACTGTGCTACGTGCAACTCACGTAGTGAGAAGTGGCGCAAACTTTGCAAACTACGCGAGCGTAGCGTAGTGCTTTGCCCAGGCTTACTTGTAAGCCCCATCTGAATTTAAGGGGCTGCAGTGGTCCAAATAGACAAATGCGAGAGGTCTGTCTGAAATCAGTAATGGTGTCTGTGGTGGCCTGTGAATGGTGGAACCCTTCATCTGTAGGCAAATATCGCACTTTAGGACATAGTCCTTTGTTTGTTTTGTCAGCTCCGACCATCAGTAATGCTGCTTCAAAAATGAAATTGTTGCAGTGACTCCTGCGTGTGCAGAGCCCAGACCCTCGGGCGCAGCTAGAATTAAACCTAATCTGCGATCTTTGTTTTTTATTAGTCTATCCCCCACTCCTGTAATTTGAGCATACAGTGTGTTTTGGACATCTAACTTGTTGGAGTACTTGAGTGGAAAGCCTTTTGGCAGTACAGCAGAGCTGTTCTTTGTGGCATTGATAGCTACTAGTACATCTCTGTCTATTCTCGTGTGTGAACGAGTGATTGCAGCAATGGCTGCAGTTTGCACTGTTGCCTTGGCAGCTTCATCAGCCAGTGAACTCCCTTTAACATGTATGTCAACACGATGATGACTCAAGATGTGAATAACTTGAGCCCGTGGCAGGTATGATTCAGCTTTGCCACTTGTTCCCTTAACAATTTATGTTTTATCATGCCACCCTTGGCGTCTTTAAACCCATTCTGACCCCAGGAGTGAAGATATTCATTGAAAGATTGCACACAGTGTGGGGTACTCCCAATTGTATACTGTAGCGCTAGTATTAGGGCTTTCAGTTCTGTCAGCTGCGCTGTACAATCTCCCAGAGATTGTGTAGTCGTGTTGCTGGGATGGAATTTACAATCCCGGATACAACCTTTTACTATAGCACACGCAGCGCTATATTGCTGTTTACTTCCAATAGCAGGTTGCGCAGAACCGTCAGTGTAAATGATGTCTTCATACTGATCTAGAGGCAAGATTTCATTCGGTGGAGGGTATTCTTGTTCATACTGCAGAAATGCTTGTTTTCTCAGTGTAGGATTGTATCTGTATTCTAAATCTGTTGCAGTGAGAGAATTAGCCCATTGTATCCAACATAGATGCAATGCCTTTGCATTTGAAATGCTGGCTTTGGTTACCGCTTCGAAAGTCGATATTGGGGTTACAACGATGATGCGTTTCCCCTGTGCTAGTTTTCTTTCTCTCCCTACAGCAGTCTGTACTGCTGTCAGTATTTTTTCTGTAGCTTCAAATCTATTTTCAGCATTTGTGTATAAATGAGATTTGTATGCGACTAAAACTGTCTCATCTTCATTGAACGTGATGTAGGTATACCCTGATAACCCTGGGACGACCCGTATTACCAAATTGCGCCAAATTCAGGCGACCAATCTTTTTCTGCTAACAGGATGTCATATCCAAATGTCAAATTTTCCCAAAAGAGTCCTTTTATCTTTCTTGGGATATCCCCCTCTATTTGGAGATTAATTTCATGTAGACTGTGTGGGACACACACTCTCGTGTGAGGTGTTTTCACCGTGATGTTTTCATTCAATACTGCTGTCACTAGACATTCCTTTAGGTTCTGGCGAGCTATTGTTACTTCTGCCGCGCTGTCTACCATCGTCAGAGCCCATTCCCCGTTCAGAAGCTGAGTCCTCAGTAACCTGGGCATTTCTAATTTTTAATCCAGGTACTTTCTTCTTTTTGAATTGAGCCTTTGCTTTAGGTTGCTATTCCTTTTTGGTGATGAAATCTGAATTGCGATGTGTTTCCCTTTTTCCCTTTGGTGTATCTTAAGTCTTTTGTTCTGACCGTCCTTCCCTCTCTGAGTTTTTTTAATGAAATCTGAAAGGAACGAAAGGAACGAGTATCAGTGTCCTGATACCTGTCAGGTTTTCTAATGTTTTCACGATTCCTAAGGTAGTACCTCTTTTCAGACGACTCCCGTTGGGGAGACCCACCCCTTGATCATGAAGTGTTTCCTTTATTGTTATTATTTTTTGTTTGAATATTATCCCATTTCTTTTTAAAAGAATTCGGTGCTTGCTTTGAGGTATCCTTGTCAGAATTACTCACCACGTGTGGTTTCCCTGGTTTGGCTCCCAAACTATCTCTGCCTAGCGAAGCATAGGTGTCCTCGATAATTTTTGGTAATGCACGCTCCTATTTTGTAGGAGGTGTTTCCCTTAGGCGTTGGCGTATAGCCACCGCTGCTGCTTCCCGCTTCATGTTGCTCAGCATAATTGCCAAAATTTGGTCAAAATTGCCCATCAATTTTATCCTCAAGTCCACTTTGTATCTGTTTCAATACTTCAGGAATAATTGATATGGTCGGGGTACTGTGTATTGTAATGTACATTGCAGGAGAGATTGTTCGGGATGTGGAGTGTAAGTTGTTCAGACCGGCCTTGTCATTCCTACTCTGCTGAGTAGACCGAGTCTTATGACCGAAGTTGTGTGATTTAGGGTGCCTTAAACCAGTTTCTATGTTGCTGGTAAGTTAACGGGAATTCAATGTCCTCATATGGGATGCATTCTTCTGGTGAACCCATTTCAATGTATTCATGGAATAAATGTGTCTGTGGATCAGCAGGTGGGAATTTCACCCAGGAATAGAATACTTCTGATCCGAACTCCTCGTGTGCCTCAATCATGAAAGAACATGGCCACCTGATTTGTCTCCTTCCGCCCTTCCACTGTTACTCGCAAGGAGGAAAAAGTAGAGGTTTGAGTGGTGGGGTTTAGCACAATATGGGAACTTTTAATCCTTACAAGCTTGTCTAGACCTTCAGCCGATACACAGGGTGTACCTGCACAGCTGAGGCGGATATTCCTTCCCATTTCAGAAGTGTCTGGAAAATGTGAGTAGGGTGACTGAACTACTCAGATTTTACTGTTAATATAAGAACCAAACCAACGTTGGAGGCACTATGTGGTGTTGTTAATAGGACCCCCCTCAGGACCTGCGTGTTTTGGATGACCTAACCTGAGGGCTTGATGTGCAAACAGACTCTGTACACCCCCACAGGATGAGTCAGCCATTGGGCCAGCTAGCTCTACGGTGCCACTACCACCCCCTGTATTCTACAGCGGTGTATGTAGATTCTGGCAACCACTGAACATGACAACCCTGATTCCTCAGATATCGTGGAAAACAATACGGTATCTGTCACTCAGTCACTCGTGCTTACTTTTCTCAGATTACACATAGAATGACGATTGCAACGGTTTCAATAATTATTTATTGGTCAAGCGTCAGTCTAGTGTGAAACATATTCGCTGCGACAATCAAAAGACAGGTGCAGACAAATGTGATCGCGAGCACCAATTCGTAAATAGCAGATACATTTCTACCATAGTGATATTAAGATGAATAAAAGCAGATTATGTAAAACAATAGCATTGGCGTACTCCTACGATGCGTCGCCTAACTAAATGTACCTGGCCTAGATATGTAGGTGAATCATGTATAGGTACATGTCAGGATAGATCCTAATGGAGCCAGGAAACCCCTGGGGAAGTACTAACCCCTCACTTGATGGTTCTGTATGAAGGTCCCGTCTCTGCGTCGAGGATGGCACCCTGCAAGGTATGTGCGGTCTCTGCCTGTCGAAGGATCAGGCTGCAGAGTCTCGGTCCAGCCTGGAAGCAATTCTCCTCTTTTTTGTATGGGGAAGTGAGTGTCTTTTATACTAAAGTGGTCACTCCAAGGTTTCTTACAGGATCAATATGTTTTGAAAACATTCACTAATCCTTTGCTAATCCTTTTCTAAACAAAAAAATTCATGCACAGCTGTCTGTGGGCCATGGATGAAAAAAGTGGTGTCCCTTATACAGAATAAATCTGCCGTGCCTGGGACATATTTATGTAGGTCAGGTACAGGGATTAAGATAGGGAACTGAGAGCCTGGTATCGAAGAGACAGAAGTAAGCTACTAGGTAAAAGGTCACCTGTGTAGGACCGTTATGTCGTGTGGATGGGACAAAATGTATGTAATATGTTTGTACATGAGACTTTCCTAAAGGACAGTGTCATTTAGTATGTCTAGATCGACTGAAACAGAGGCATGATCTGAAATGAAGATAGGGCCAATATCTGCATTGATCATATGATGAAAAATATTTTGTGTTCAGAAAACATAGTTGTTATAATCTTTCATGTGTTAGATACTGCATACCTTGTAACCCACTTCTTTCCCTTGGTTCCTTCCTCCCTGGTGCCCCCCTCTCTCCCTGTTAAAAAAGATCCTGGCTTTTAAGGGACATAAAGGGGCCCTACAAACTTCTGCACATCCCAAGGAGTAAGAAACTTGGCAATGAAAGGCAACAGTTAAAGTACAAGAGTCCAATCACGGAAAAAGCGTGATTGATATTATAAAATGTTGACTTTAGAAGAGCAACTCTACACCAGTATTTGCGCTGCTCGACCAGTAGATTATCGGCTTCTGCCTTGAAATGACAGCACACAAAATATATTTACATCATCCCCTTTGGTTTCGCTTTGTTCACCCTAAGTTGGCAGGGTATGCCCAGACGTGGGTCCCTTGCCCACTTTGCCACTGGATTCAAGATAGCCTGGCTGTAGAGGGTTATGTACCCGAAACCGGTCCCAGGAAGCTTGTTTCCGGTCCAGGGAAGACATGTCTTGTCAGTTCGGGCTGGACTGTTCCCATGAGGCACAGGGTCAGACTGATTTGCATATGGCCATGTCTGAACTGGGGTGGCAGAGTGGGCTAAAGAACGGTGATGGATCAAACCCAGATCAGTTGACTGGGGGTGAGTGCTTGCAATGTTCAACACTCCGTCCATCATTTCCTTTGGTTTTGCTTTGTTCGCCATAAGTTGGCAGGGTATGCTCAGACGTGAGTCCCTTGCTCACTTTGCCACTGGATTCAAGCAAGCCTGGCTGAAGACGATTGAAATGCCAGAAACCGGTCCTAGGAAGCTTGTTTCCGGTCCAGGGAAGGCATGGCTTGGCAGTTCGGGCTGGACTGTTCCAAGACAGCAACATCTGGTATGTAGGTGCGGTTATAACCTTATATCGGAAAGCCGTCAGCAGTCCCTGTCATACAATAACTCGCACATAACCAGGGGGATTTTGCAGAAGTCCCGACAATCATCATTATGGCTCTACTGAAATCACCTCAGCAGCAAATGGTGCAGTACATGAAGGTAGGTATCTTGTTGCCGGTCACCAGGTGAGCGGTCAGTGCTGCACCGCAGGCATCAAGTGCCCGGATCGGTTGGTGTCGTGCAGCTGTCGTGCCCCATCGCCCAGTGGTTTCATACACGAATAACCTGGGGTCACAGTCCCCTGGAAATAAAGGCATGCCTTCTGTGTCAACACTCTTAAAAGCAGTTCAAGGCAAGTTCAATTTTAAGATGAGGATAGGTTATAGGACATTTGCCAAGTGTGATAAGAGTGGACACCAGAGCCCTATTCAGAACAATGAATTGGCACCAGAAGAAAATTGGTGGTCCCCGTAAAAAGCACGAGGAGTAATCAAATTTAAATACAACAAAAGGGGTGGGACGTGGCTTCAACAAATGCGAAAGTAAAATGTGTGTTATCCTACAAAGCAGTGTCATCTTCATATGAAAAAGTTGCTGCATCGTTTAGCACCCGAGCACGCACACACACACAATTTGTTGCCTAAAATGACCGTGGCTAGACAAATGTTAATCTGCATTTGCTGAGGCCGCAGAGCCATACTGCTTCAGGCCTCTGGTTATTTTCAGACAGCCTGTTATGATCGCCGGTCTATCTTCAGACCAATTCTGCACCAAATGCCCCCACTCCATCAACAACCTGCTATGTTACGTTGCCGCCCACCCTTCTCTCACCTCCTTTACATGCACTTCATCTGACGTAAAAGTTTCTCAAGTCTATTACCATGCCTACTGGCATCCTGTCTGACCCCCAAACTGCTGCCCTTTCACGGTGCCTTAAAGACTTACACTAAACAGCAGTCAAGCAAGCTTACGAGTCTCCAGAGCTACACAGAATAAGAAAGGAAGCAACTAAACCATGTAAAATAGCAAAGTTAAGCAACCCAACAAAAGAAAAGCATTGGCATAGCCAATAGGTCTCGCCTTTGGGACCTTATAAGTTTTTAGTTATGCAGCACAACATCAACTGTTGCATGGCTAAGCACTTATAAGGTCCCAAATGCAAGACCTATTGGCTATGCCAATGCTTGTAATGCTTGGAGTGGTGATGAGTTCTGGGCATGGCCCCCTCCTTGTGGTTGGTATGGATGTCTCGGGGGCTCCCGCCTGGGCGTCTTAGAATGGGACGCTCCTCAATCCAGGACCAGGCTTCTTCTGGTGTAAGAAAGAAGAATGACTTCTCCTGGTAAAGTACCTTTAGCTTGGCTGGGAACATCAGCATATAGGGGAGATCCAGTTCTCACAGCTTGGCCCTGATTCCATCAACGGAACGTCTCTTTTTTTGGAGTGATCAGGGAATATCAGTATATTAGAGTTATCACACCTCTACTTACCAAGTTTGCAGCCTTCAGCAAGGATCATGTCTGTAGCTCGGAAATTTAGAAAACAGGCGATGATTGTCCTGGGTTAGTCTCCCGGCAGGAGAGGGCCCCCCAGAGCACAATGGGCCCTCTCCATAAAGAAGCAGGAGGAGAATTTATCTTGAGGAAAGCGAGATTGCAGCCAGGTGTCAAGGAAGTGAGCTGCGTCCATCACTCCTTCCAGAAATCCCACAAAACTGAGATTATTGCAACGTACCCTGTTTTCATGGTCTGCCTCTGAGCGAGGTCTGAGAGGCAGTAGCTTCTTGTCGTAGGGTGGTCGTAGGGTGGTGACCATGTCTTCCTGTTCTGATATTATGGATTCCGTCTCTGTGTCTCTCTCTGCCACATTGTGGAGGTCTTGGTGAAGCAGGGTGACCTCAGATCGCACATTGCCAACCCCCTCCCCCCACTCTAGTGCCTCTCTGGACACCTGTATGGCCTGGAGGAGGGTGGCCTTATCAGGCACCGGTGGGTCGGTCTGGGGCAAAGGGCTCACTACTTGGGCAAAGTGATTCAGACGCCCCGGCCGAGGGACTTAGGCTCTTTATCCTTTGCAATGTTATCCCTTGGGGGAAGTCCTGCCATGGGCCCCCACAAAACTACGTGTGCACATCCTCTTCACCACTTGAATTATGCCTGCAGGTGCTTGTAGCTCAGAGGAGTGACCGCGTGTAGATAGAACATTCTCCTTGGGGTGTTGCCTTAAAGTGTGCCTTGGCAGTGTGTGCTGTGTTTTGGGTGCCTATGCAGCTCTATCGCCTCAGCCTCCGCATGTATCTGTAGTCCGGGATGAGTCAGGGTATATCCGTAGAAGGCCTAAAATCTGGCCAGGTCTCCACGGGGGCCCACATCTCAGCAGAGCGATGAGGCAATAAGGGCCCCAATGGTCCCAGGGCAAGCCCTCGGGCCCCCGCAGACAAGAGCAAACTGCACCAACCTCACACTGGCCGTCCCTTTCCAGGTCTCCAGCGGGGGGGGGGGGGGGCTCTGGTTTCTAGAGCTCTCTGCAGTCTCGGGTGCCGCCGACTCAGACCCTCACTCTGCACTTCCACCATCCCGGCTCTGTGTCGGGCCTGAAGAGTCCGCGCTCCCGGCCTCACTCACTCACTGCCCAGCTCCGGGGCCTCCAGTAGTTAGGGACTGTTGGTTCTCCCGGACTTGGAGTCTCATCCTCTTCTCGCTGGTCAGTCTGCACAGGATGCCATGCACGCCTCCTTCATGTCCACCACCACTCCCCTCCTCCCAGCACTCTCTCCTCTCGGTCTCGAGGTGGCTCAGCGGGGGGCAATCAGGCCGTTGGGTGCCGGTCGGGTGTTCTGTTTTGGCCCGGTCGTTACCGCTGCCTGTGTCCCGCCTCAAGTCTGCGCCTTGCGGGCCCACCGCCCAGCGCCACACACCACCTCAGGTCCCGCAGAACTAGGCACCCTGGGCAGTGTCCGTGTCGCGCACCCCTCCAAATGTTTTGGTGGACTCGTCGATGCGCTGGGCAGCCCCAGCTCCGCCAGCCTCTCGTTTGAGACGCAGGCCTTTGTGTCCATGTCCACCGTTGCTGTCCAGTACAGGCTTCCAGACAAAAACCGGGGTTAAGACTCCTCCCCCCGGTCCCGCAACCTGATGATGAGATATTCTACTGGGTGGGCACATCATGGCGTCTCTACCAAGTGGTCTGAAGGAGTGATGAGCAGGATTCTGAACAGGATTAATATCCTACACGTCCTGCTCTATCGCCATCTTGGCCACACCCCACCCGCCTATCCATTTCTAACACTTCAGCCCCATATAGAGCCGGAGGAATGAGTTTACACTTGATCGCTGCCAATTCTATAATCGAAACTTTTCAGGGCCTCCACTTCGGCTGACATTGTCAGTTTCTGATAGGCCATTTGTTTGTCCTCATCTGAAAAAAATCACACCCAAATACTTATATTCGTGGCTCTGCTCCAACCGTACAGTCCCTAGGAACCAGGTGAAGGACCTTTTTATTTTTACATAGAGTTGTGTCTTTGTTTTATCAACATTAATGGTTACAGTAAGAATTCAGAGCATTAAGTTTTCTTTGAAGCCCAATACGTGTTAGATCTGTCACTACAAGGTCAGCTGCATACAGTGGGCAGCTGGCATGCCTACCCTCAAACTTTGGTGAAAAACTACTAGGAGCACTGCGCGTCCGCAATGACCAAACTGGCACATATCATTGTCTACTGGGATTCTCCCCAACAAACTACCTGAGCCTTCTAGATCAATCTGAACCCATATTTCACTATGGAGCCCTCTCAACAAATCTAACAGGGTGCCCGAGCATACGTCTGTCCGCTCTGTTGAACGCCACTTGGAAGTCAACGAAGCAGCAGCAAGGGCCGCCTGCCAGTTCCATTGGCCTCCTTGCTATCCCTTGGGTTAAACTGTGATCCATGGTAGAACTTTGGTTTAAAACTTCCTTGCTCAACCAGTATCAACCCGAAATCAAAACCTCTAGCAGCTAGATGCTTCATCAAAGTTAGAGCAAACAATCTAGAAGCAATATCTAACAGTCTCATCAAGTAATAATTAGATGGTTGATCCAATTTGCTTTTTCGTGAATGGGCTTCACTATGGCTCCTTTCCAGGAGTCCAAAAAAACACACTCAATATTAGGCCCCACTTCCTAGAGTTTTCTTAAAGATCACAGAGGGTAGGCCATCGGGGCCACCGCCCTGGAAGCCTTCATATTGCTGATTATTTCCAAAAGAAATCCTGCATTCGTACATTTGCCGTCGCCTCCACATCGGCTTGGGCATAGCAGTCGGTCACTGCTCTGTTCGCATAATCACCACTCCTGTGGAGTGTGCAAATAAAGGTATTACAGTCTCCCCCACTGATAGGTGCCTCCTAGGTGTAAGCTGATTAGAGGATTGACGGTTTTAGCAGGCTAGAGAACTTCCTGTTATTTTTGGCCACAATTGCGGCCGGCATTAATTCCCAATTTAATTTGTAAATCTGACTGTTCTTGTGGGCATGCAGATTTCAATGTGCATTTTAAATTAGTACTATGTGCACTGAATGAGGGTTGTTAGTAACAAGGTCAGTGTGTGCAGTGAACTCTGGAGGCTGGGTGGAGTTCATTTGCACTCCTTTTGAGACCTTTTAGTGCTGTAGTAACTTTAGAAGTCAGGCTTGTACATACCAATTGTCCTGCCCTTTTCCGAGGGTGTGTTTGTACTACCATTACCTCCCTAAACCGCTCCTTACATGTCCCTAAACTCCTCCCATTTAGGGGTCTATATTCCCATTTTTCCCATCGCTCTCCTGGTTCATCCCACATTTACTACTAAAACGTACAATTAAGTGTTCAGAAATCTCCACCACTGTAGCTGAGATGTCTTCACAGAAAAGCTAGTCGGGTCCCAGTAACCCGTAGGACCTCTATATATGCCACACCATGCAGTTTGTGAGTCCAGCCCATGGTGTTCAGCGCGTTTCATTCTTGCGCTGGCCCATGAGCCCTTTGGCCAGTATCCTGCTCAGTCTCTGCTACCATTGAGTATGTTCATCCAAGGGTCCTCACTCTGTGTGCCCCTGCCCCTCTACAGAATATGCCAAACACTGGGTTGCTCTTTTACAGCATTTATTTGATTTCTGAGATGCCCACTCTACACAGTTGACCCATTTGTACAAATGTTGTGTTTGCTTTTAAATATCACTGGACAACGATTTGACAAGAATTCTAAAAACTGAGATTGGAGCATCACTATTTCTTCTAAATCCTGTGCCTTAGGATCAAAGGCAGATCAGAACAATAATGCCCATCACCAGCTTTCAAATGAAATGTCTCAGAAGGCACAATATGTTCATTCAGCTTTCCACGGAATTTCAATCATATTTTTATGGGCGAATCTAACTTAAATTAAGTATTTGCCTCCCAGAAGTGTCTCTGCGTGTAATTAGAATAATCGACATCTCTGTTGCTCTCTCTGTGACAAAGGGTAGTCCTGTTTTAAGACTGCAGAGTGAGGGGCGCCAGAGCTGCCAACTTTGGAGCTGGGGAACCAGGTTTGAGTCTCAGCGTCGGCTCTACATCCTGTGATTCTGGGCAGATCACTTCATCTCCCTGTGCCTAAAGAAAGTGACCTGTAGAATGTAACTTGTGCTTGTGAAAAGTGCCCACAATACTTTTGGGTCGAATTTGCGCTACATCAAAATGTAAAACAAGCATTTGCAATGCAATCGGTCTTGCTTTTGGGACCTTCTAAGTATTTAGCCATGCAGCACAGGCTGGCACAGCTGTGGAAAAGGCAATCACATGGGATGTGTCAGTCACCTATTAAGCCACACACTGACACTGTGCAGTAATACGTCGTTACTTAGACATGGTACTTACACCAGACTAATCTCTGCAGTGACAATGTGCTGTGCGATGTATCTGACAATGGATTCTTGGAGGAGGGGCCACAGGGTGTTGGGTGGCTGCCGAGGTGTGGCCAGTGCTTTCAATGGAAAAAAATAAGTGCAGGTACACACCAAAAGGAGCAGTCGGCGGAGTTTAGGGAGGTGCGAAGGTGGGACAAGGGGCGGGGTTAGCTTTTTGACTTTGCCACGGTTGTATGCACAAACTCTGCATGCATTGTTAGAATGTCGGATGTATCTGTCCATTCGTTATCTCACTAATAACTATATATATGACACCTACTGATAAGTGCTTATTACTACCCAAAGTAGCCTTTTTTAGCATCCTTAAAACAAGAAAAGATTGAGGAAATAACAGCGAGGTTCTAAATATATGCCTTCTTGTTTGCAGGCAGGTCCTTGCTGCAGGGTCATAACTCACTGAGCTATATTACAAGGATCTTAACTTTTGACCTGCAGGTAACACAAGGCTTTATGCAACAAAAACAGTAATGTTTTGATTTGTTCTGCATTCCGTCCAACAATTGTGTGTCTTTTGCTCAGTTTGTACAGCACACACTATATGTGGTAGCTATTTATCAAGATAACCATAAAGGAAATGTGACGTCATCAAATGTCATGCTGTGAAGAAAGGCGCAGCAAGATACTGTAAGGTGGCCAGTAGACGCTCCACAGTTTCTTTTGTGAGATTGTATGCGTTTGGTATGTGTTTAAGTGTGCTTGTTGTGTGTGCGTGTCTACCGATGGAATGTGTGTGCTGTGTCCGTGCTTGTGGTTTTCGCAAGTGTTTGCGTGTGCGTGCTTGGACATTAATCTTTGGTACATGTACATCTGTGCGGTATGTACTCATCCATGTCTGTGCATTATGGTTTGTGTGCATATATTGTTTACTGTGTTGCCTGTGGTGCGTGTCTATTTGTGGAGTGTATGTTTTATTTGTGCAACAGTGAAATCGAGCATTTCATGAACATTTGTTTTTAAAAAAATGTTAGTAAAATCGAAGGGTATCCGAAGAGTGTGCAATTCCGAGTGAGCTGTGTTCTTTCCTGGGACTCATTCTGAAACATAAGCCAGAGTTCAGTGCCTTCCTCCAGCACCTACTTGTTTTCTCAACCACGTACACTAACACTTGGCACTTATCCGATATAAAGAAACACGTTTCGTAATTTCGAAATCTGTGCCTCGTCGTCCCTCTACGTGAGTGTACTCATTCTGGAAGGAGTTACTGTTACTCCTATGAGGCATTATTATACTTTACAGAAAGAACTCATTTCACAACACGATAGAGTTTTAGAATGAAGAGGGACTCTGGAAATATAGATCAAGTTGTAATGGTAGCCTGAAGAACGGTGCCCTCCGGTGGATCCTACACCCAGGGCAGGCCAGCGAGGCCTGAACCCGGGAGGGGTCCGAGGCCGACACGGGCAGGCCAGCGAGGCCTGACCCCGGGAGGGGTCCGAGGCCGAGACGGGCAGGCCAGCGAGGCCTGACCCCGGGAGGGGTCCGAGGCCGAGACGGGCAGGCCTGCGAGGCCTGTCCCCGGGAGGGGTCCGAGGCCAAGACGGGCAGGCCAGCGAGGCCTGACCCCGGGAGGGGTCCGAGGCCGAGACGGGCAGGCCAGCGAGGCCTGACCCCGGGAGGGGTCCGAGGCCGAGACGGGCAGGCCAGCGAGGCCTGTCCCCGGGAGGGGTCCGAGGCCGAGACGGGCAGGCCTGCGAGGCCTGTCCCCGGGAGGGGTCCGAGGGCGAGACGGGCAGGCCTGCGAGGCCTGTCCCCGGGAGGGGTCCGAGGCCGAGACGGGCAGGCCAGCTGGCGCCTGTCCTCAGGTGCGCTTAATGGGCCGCTGTTAGATAACACTCAGTGGACATCACTCCCACAGCCATATACCCACTTTTAAATGAAACGACGCTGGTCAGTGATAACTAACATTTTCAACAACAGAAAAACACAGAAAGCAGCAGCAGGTAAGTAGGCAATTCACATGTGTGCCGATGATGAAAGCATTAGCAAACGTTCTTTTGTTCCGACCACGGAATATTCAATCTTGAACAGTGCGTCCCACCAAGCACCCATTTGATTTTACAGCCCCTTCAGCCCCACTGTGAAAGAACAGTGGATAAGATAACCACCCTGCGCCCGCCCCCCTCCCTGTTGGTTTTTGCGTGTCATACCGGTGGAAGGAAAGTTCAAAGTGCACGTGTCCATACGACAGCCATGCACCGTGGGGGGTTGCTGCATGATGGGTTGATTGCAGGGCTTGGCCTAAGGCAAGCTTCACTTGTTCTGGGTTTGTAAGAAGCTTGCAGTGCAGCTCGCTGCATTGTGCTTGTTCCGTCTCCAAAACATATTTGCACTACTACTATTGAGGCTCTACTTCAGTGCTTAATTTGAGCCAGTGGCGGCAGGAGGGGCCCACCAGAATTTACTTTTTTAGCACCATACTTTGACCTGCAGCAAGAGGGAGAAAAAACACAAAAGGAGGAGGAGGAGAAAGCCCGAAAACAGACCCAAAGGTTGAAAGCAGGAATGAAAACTAACCTCTTAGGGTAAAACTAAGTAGTAGGGAGTGTCTGGTTATTCAATAATGGCATGAGGTGACATCAAGTCTACATGGCCTTGGTATGCAGCACTCCAGAGATTAGGTCGGCGCCACCTGTGGGCTTCTGAGAAATACTTTGGGCATCCACACTTATTATTTTTCAAATTAAGCACTGCTTCTACAGGTTCTTTGTGTGTAGCAGTTTTGTACTGCAGCCAATCCTGATGTCCTTGTGCAGGAAGATTTCTCCTGTACACCCTCTCTATGCACGGGAAGATAGTGCAGCTTCAGGTTGTGCTGTACAAACCTGCTGTGTATGACTGTGTTACTCAGCTGTGTCACACTGCCTTCCAGAACGATGCTTGGTTTGTTGTGTGCACGCATGATGGAAGCTTGCACTGCTGCTGTGCGACACTGCAGGAATCTGCGCTGTGGGGGATGTGTTTTTATCTTTCTTGTACTGCTGGTGCCAGTGCTGTGAATGCTGCCACCCAAGCCATAATATTTGGAGTAGGAAAAGAGTCAAACTCCTTCACCAAAAACAGGATGAAACTGTGAAAAGACAAGCTAATTTAAAATTGCAGAGACAGTGTCCAGAAGCCAGGGCTTTGAAGAATCGTTCATTTGGCACTACCAGGCTAGCAAAGTCCTCAGCCACCTCCTGCTAACTTTCTCTGAATCCTCATCACCTGTAAATTAGTTAGCCAAGGTTTAATTGGCTAACAACCAGGCCCCCGGGAGAGCCAGGTACAGGTCTTCATGACACCCATCAGGGCCCAGCAGGGGAGAGAGGACCACTACCGCTCGCACTGTACCAGCACCACTTCTGAACACCTACAGATGGACAACCGAAGGGGCGGGCCACTAGAAACCACAAGTACTGGCACATTCTGTCTTTGCCAATGCCGACATATTGCCTTCGCTAATGTTGTTTAGCATTGGCAAAAGTGTTTCAAGCACGCGCATACCGAAAAAAACGCACCTGCTGATTCAATCGTGAGAAAGTAAGAGCAAACACACTTACTTATGGCCCCACAAATCCCTCTGGGCTCCACACGCAATGCAACTGGCATGATGACCGACAGACATGAGGCTCCTCACAAGAATAAGAGAGGACATGGAAGGACGGAGCTGCCAGAAGGACAGCCTCGCGTCCAGCCTTCCCGTCCGGCCGTCCCTTGGAGCATCGCTGATTCTGACCTGGTATCGGAGTCCATCGAGGGCTGCAGCGCGGGATCACCGGAGAGCGGCTGGGCCAGCAAGGACCTCCGCTGCTTCCAGAGGGCAGGGCAGCTGACGGGAGCGCAGTGACTCAACTCGTGAGCCGCCGTCTGACTGCGCATGCTTCTGCACAGACACTCTACCTGTGCCAGGTCTCTACTCCTCCTCAGTGCGGCCGGACGATAACAAGCGGTGACTTAACCCGTTAGCCGACGTCTGACTGCGCATGCTTCTGCACAGACACTCTACCTGTGTCAGCTCTCTACTCCTCCTCAGTGCGGCCGGAGGATAACCAGCACAAACTACTTTAAATACAAGCCTTTGCACTGCAATAGGACTCGCATTTACGCAAGACCTATTGCATTGAAAACGGGAGTGCGGGCGGTGAGAAGGCACGAACGGGAGCGGGATGGTGAGGGGGGGCCTGAGAAGTCATGGACTGTGGGAGGGGCGGGGGGGACACAGGGAAGAAAATAGTGTTTTGAGTAAAGGGGCCAATAGCCATGGAAGGATACAAATGAAGACATGGCCGTGCTGAGGAGGGACTAACAAGCCTAAAACCATTTGGAAGGCCGCATTTAGGACCTAAGCCAATGAAAAAGATGGGTGGAGAGTGGGCGGAGCTTCCACGAAGCTTCCACGCTATAGTGTATACTGCATGCCTCGCAAAGCGAGCAGCGCATGCGCTGCAATGTAGGTAAGACCTAAAAATATACTAATATCTATAATCTGCATCGAAGCTCTAGCAAGCAGCCCTCACCGACCACACTCCTGAGGTGCAGTGGACTAATTGCAGGATTTGTGCAGGCATTGGGCGGCTGCAGTCAAAGACAGCTCGGCTGATCCCAAGCTGGTGATCCTGGCACTGAACTCTGCAGAAACATGCATGACAGTGCCCAAAACCTGGGTCCGACTGGGCACCAAAATAAAAGTGCCCCCATTAGTGAATTAGAAAGCTAAACAAGCCTATGCAATGCATTAGGTCTCACATGTTTTTAGAGTTAAAGTTATTGGTGTTGTAATAGAAATGTTTTTTACGTAAATTGCATGCGCTGCATGCGGGATGGCACTGAGGGCGCCTAAGCTGAACAAGCATTTGCAATGCAATAGGTCTTGCATTATAAAAGTGTGAGCAGTTGGCATTGCTAATAATAATGCAACACTAACTATTGGCATTGTAAATGATGCCATTAATTTATGTGTTTGTTTTATAAAATAGATAAAAAAAGGTATTGTCATGAACAATGACAATAGCTGAAACTTTTGCAAATGCGAGACCTATTGCATTGCAAATGCTTGTTTCAGTACTGCAGGATTTTTTAAAGTTTTAGTCACTACTCAAAATGAAATCCATTTTATCAGCATTGCCTGTGCTCCTTTAAGTTTAATGCCCTAAATGAAACACAATGTTCTAAGCAGATTGCTAAACAGCATCTCCAGCCCCGATCACAATGTCTCACTTCATGATGGACAGTGGGCACCCTGTTTTTATGCAGCGCCAAGACGGGGTGAACTAATGCACAGACTGAGGTCTGTCAGCCTCCGAGGCTCAAAGCATTCCTTGCAACAGTCCGCTGTGTCAAGGTATTGCCATGTGTACAGCACACACTCTGCTACAACGTGTGGTTTCAAAGTTGGGGGTGACTTCCCAAACTTTCCCGAAGTGTTCATTGTGTTTGGTGACAGCGTATTTATGCTGACAGCCAAAAAAACTGTTAGTGGTTGTGTGTGTGGTTGTGTGTGTGGTTGTGTGTGGGTGTTTGTGTGTGGGTGGTTGTGTGTGGGTGGTTGTGTGTGTGGGGTGGTTGTGTGTGTGTGGTTGTGTGTGTGTGGTTGTGGTTGTGTGTTTGTGTTATTGTGTGTGTGGTTGTGTGTGTTTGTGTGGTTGTGGTTGTGTGTGTGGGGGGGTGTGGGGGTGGTTGTGTGTGTGGTTGTGTGTGTGGTTGTGGTTGTGTGTGTGTGGTTGTGGTTGTGTGTATGTGTGTATGGTTGTGGTTGTGTGTGGTTGTGGTTGTGTGTGGTTTTGGTTGTGTGTGGTTGTGTGTGTGAGTGGTTGTGGTTGTTTGATTGTGGTTTTGCATGTGTGTGAGTGGTTGTGGTTTTGTTTGTTTGTGGTTTTGTGTGTGTGTTTGTGGTCGTGTGTGTGGTTGTGTGTGGTTCTGTGTGTGTGTGGTTGTGTGTTGTGGTTGTGTGTGTGTGTGGTTGTGTGTTGTGGTTGTGTGTGTGTGGTGGTGTGTGTGGTTGTGTGTTTGTGTTATTGTGTGTGTGGTTGTGGTTGTGTGTGGTTGTGGTTGGGGGGATTGGGGAGGGCAGAGGTAGGAAAGGAGAATGGAAGGAGGAAAGAAGAGGAAAGGGGATGTAAAATTAGTGAGAAGTGTGCCAGGAAGGCAAAGAGAGAGATAAAGAGAACAGGAGGTTCAGTGGGGATAGAATGTAAGAGAAGAGAACGTGAAGGGGGAGTGAAGTGAGGACAGCAGTAGGAAGGTGTCAGATTTAGGAGGGGACTAGATAGGGGGAAGGA
This sequence comes from Triturus cristatus, assembly GCF_964204655.1. Lineage (NCBI taxonomy): Eukaryota > Metazoa > Chordata > Amphibia > Caudata > Salamandridae > Triturus > Triturus cristatus. The sequence goes on from NC_140591.1 coordinate 1,695,998,148, forward strand.
GAGTAGGGGCATTCAAGAGGAGATGAAATGGGATCTGAAGATGATGGAAGGGCGGGGGGAGACGAGTGAACATCGATAGAAAAAGAGGAAGATGGAGGGTGGAGACATAAAAGGTGATAAGATGAGGCAGGATCGGAGGGGCGAGTACAGAAAGAGCAGAAGCTGTGGAAGGAGAGAAAAGAAAATAGAAATGGAGATGCATGGCGAGGGGGCAGGAAAGAGATGGGGAGGTGAGAGAATAAAGAGTGGGAGAGAAGGACCAGGAGAAAAGGATGGAAGTTGGAGAGAAGAGGGGGGAGTGGCTGAGATAAGGGTGATGATGTAGGTGGAAGAAAGAAACTAAAAAGAGATGGGAGTGGAATGAGACTAGAGCAGAGGGAGGCTGGAGAAGAGAGGGGCAAGAAATAGATAAGGAGGGCGGGGGGTAGCGAGGCCAGAGGAGAGGGAGACTGGAGAGGAGGGAGGCAAGAAAGAGATGTGGAAGAAAACGAGACCAGAGGAGAGGGAGGCTTGAGAGGGGGCAAGAAAGAGATGAGGAGGGGGGGGGGTAGCGAGGCCAGAGGAGAGGGAGACTGGAGAGGAGGGAGGTGGTGTAGAGAGATAGTAGGTATACCCCCCTGGCGGCCCCAAAAGAATCGTACACAATAGCCACAAAGTTCACAAAATGGCATGGTGAGCAGACCAGCTACCCGGGAAGCGTGCACGTGTTCGGAAGTGCATATGTGTGGCCAGAAGGACAGCAACGGATATCCTTTGGCGAATAGGACTGACTGGTCGTTAGGAATGTGCTAAGAGGCAGTTTAGTGAGGTGGCAGCACGCGCTATAAACACCGCCCGAGTAGCTTTAAAGGTAAGCATGGCAGAAGGTATGCGCGTCAGCTCAGGCGTGGTTTACAAGCTGCGGGCGCGCTGCGGGCGCGCTGCACGCGCTCTGCTACAGGTGTGCTACACATTCATTCACAGGAGGCAACATTGCCTGCCAAGGATGGGAGGGCGGGGGCGCATCTGTCAGTGAGGAGGCACAAGACAGTTAAAAGCTTGAGCAGCTAATCTGAGCACAGTGAGGTGGGAACACCGGAGCCCATGGAATGAGAGAGAACGCAGTGACCAATGCACTGGAAAGGAAACAAGCATTTGCAATGCAATCGGTCTTGCATTTGTCAGAGTTAGAGCTATTGGCGTTGTAAATGACAATGTTATTGTATCGTAATTGCATTTATGTAGCGCTTACTACCCCTGATGAGGCGTCAAAATGCTTTTCAGTGAGTAGCTCGCTACTCCGCAACCCAAAGAGGATTAGTGATGCATTAGTATAGGGAAGCCAGGGTTCGTTTTCAGTAGTGGACATGAGAATCTGTTAGTTGGATTGAATGGCGAAAAGAAACGGCGGGAAGAGAAGGGAGCAGTGCTTTAAATGGGTTGGTACTCACCGGTACGGAGTACCGCCACTTTTTATTTTTCTCCCTTTGAGTACCGGAACCTTTCCTTCGCCAAGGACAGTACCGGTACTCAGGGGAAAGTCAGGCAGTGCACTGGAGACTGTGCTGCACAGAAAGTGCTCTGCTCGGCTGCTGCCAAAAAAGAGAAGGCAGGAGGGAGGGGCAGTGTTCGCCTCTGAATGCAGGCGCTGCTGAGCAATCCCGCAGCGGCTCATTAGCATCACTTAAGGGCTGTTTAGGGTTGTGAATGCCCTGCGGCCCTCTGTGAATAAAAGTGAAGGGTCCAATCAGACCCTGCCCACTTAATCACACTGTAGGTGCGGGACACTGAGCCTATCCCCTACCCCACAAATCTAATTACAGCGTGACACCCCAGATGAATGCAGCTCTCAGTACGTCTGCGGGGGGGGGGGGGGTATTACACGCTACCCAGCATCAGATTGGGAAGGCGGACATTGGGCGATGGGATGGTGCCTAAGGGTCTCTCTGCTTTTCTTCCCTGCTCCCTGTCCAGGCTAGCGCCCTGAAGCTATAATTTGCTGGGAAAGGGGGAGAGTTAGTGAATTGGTTTTGCTGTGTGCCTGTTGTTAGCACCTTCGCTCCAGTGTCTTTCAGGCCATGGTGGGGGGTTTATGTTTGCATCGGCTGTGAGGCATCTTTCCCAGATAGGAACATTGAGAGGCTGTGAGGCATCTTTCCCAGATAGGAACATTGAGAGGCTGTGAGGCATCTTTCCCAGATAGGAACATTGAGAGGCTGTGAGGCATCTTTCCCAGATAAGAACATTGAGAGGCTGTGAGGCATCTTTCCCAGATAGGAACATTGAGAGGCTGTGAGGCATCTTTCCCAGATAGGAACATTGAGAGGCTGTGAGGCATCTTTCCCAGATAGGAACATAGGAACATTGAGAGGCTGTGAGGCATCTTTCCCAGATAGGAACATTGAGAGGCTGTGAGGCATCTTTCCCAGATAGGAACATTGAGAGGCTGTGAGGCATCTTTCCCAGATAGGAACATTGAGAGGCTGTGAGGCATCTTTCCCGGATAGGAACATTGAGAGGCTGTGAGGCATCTTTCCCGGATAGGAACATTGAGAGGCTGCGAGGCATCTTTCCCAGATAGGAACATTGAGAGGCTGTGAGGCATCTTTCCCAGATAGGAACATTGAGAGGCTGTGAGGCATCTTTCCCAGATAGGAACATTGAGAGGCTGTGAGGCATCTTTCCCAGATAGGAACATTGAGAGGCCGTGAGGCATCTTTCCCAGATAGGAACATTGAGAGGCCGTGAGGCATCTTTCCCAGATAAGAACATTGAGAGGCTGTGAGGCATCTTTCCCAGATAGGAACATTGAGAGGATGTGAGGCATCTTTCCCAGATAGGAACATTGAGAGGCTGTGAGGCATCTTTCCCAGATAGGAACATTGAGAGGCTGTGAGGCATCTTTCCCAGATAGGAACATTGAGAGGCTGTGAGGCATCTTTCCCAGATAGGAACATTGAGAGGCTGTGAGGCATCTTTCCCAGATAGGAACATTGAGAGGCTGGGAGGCATCTTTCCCAGATAGGAACATTGAGAGGCTGTGAGGCATCTTTCCCAGATAGGAACATTGAGAGGCTGTGAGGCATCTTTCCCAGATAGGAACATTGAAAGGCTGCGAGGCATCTTTCCCAGATAGGAACATTGAGAGGCTGCGAGGCATCTTTCCCAGATAGGAACATTGAGAGGCTGAGAGGCATCTTTCCCAGATAGGAACATTGAGAGGCTGCGAGGCATCTTTCCCAGATAGGAACATTGAGAGGCTGCGAGGCATCTTTCCCAGATAGGAACATTGAGAGGCTGCGAGGCATCTTTCCCAGATAGGAACATTGAGAGGCTGAGAGGCATCTTTCCCGGATAGGAACATTGAGAGGCTGTGCGGCATCTTTCCCGGATAGGAACATTGAGAGGCTGTGAGGCATCTTTCCCGGATAGGAACATTGAGAGGCTGAGAGGCATCTTTCCCGGATAGGAACATTGAGAGGCTGTGAGGCATCTTTCCCGGATAGGAACATTGAGAGGCTGCGAGGCATCTTTCCCGGATAGGAACATTGAGAGGCTGCGAGGCATCTTTCCCGGATAGGAACATTGAGAGGCTGCGAGGCATCTTTCCCAGATAGGAACATTGAGAGGCTGCGAGGCATCTTTCCCAGATAGGAACATTGAGAGGCTGTGAGGCATCTTTCCCAGATAGGAACATTGAGAGGCCGTGAGGCATCTTTCCCAGATAAGAACATTGAGAGGCCGTGAGGCATCTTTCCCAGATAAGAACATTGAGAGGCCGTGAGGCATCTTTCCCAGATAGGAACATTGAGAGGATGTGAGGCATCTTTCCCAGATAGGAACATTGAGAGGCTGTGAGGCATCTTTCCCAGATAGGAACATTGAGAGGCTGTGAGGCATCTTTCCCAGATAGGAACATTGAGAGGCTGTGAGGCATCTTTCCCAGATAGGAACATTGAGAGGCTGTGAGGCATCTTTCCCAGATAGGAACATTGAGAGGCTGTGAGGCATCTTTCCCAGATAGGAACATTGAGAGGCTGTGAGGCATCTTTCCCAGATAGGAACATTGAGAGGCTGTGAGGCATCTTTCCCAGATAGGAACATTGAGAGGCTGTGAGGCATCTTTCCCAGATAGGAACATTGAGAGGCTGTGAGGCATCTTTCCCAGATAGGAACATTGAGAGGCTGTGAGGCATCTTTCCCAGATAGGAACATTGAGAGGCTGTGAGGCATCTTTCCCAGATAGGAACATTGAGAGGCTGCGAGGCATCTTTCCCAGATAGGAACATTGAGAGGCTGCGAGGCATCTTTCCCAGATAGGAACATTGAGAGGCTGCGAGGCATCTTTCCCAGATAGGAACATTGAGAGGCTGCGAGGCATCTTTCCCAGATAGGAACATTGAGAGGCTGCGAGGCATCTTTCCCAGATAGGAACATTGAGAGGCTGTGAGGCATCTTTCCCAGATAGGAACATTGAGAGGCTGCGAGGCATCTTTCCCAGATAGGAACATTGAGAGGCTGAGAGGCATCTTTCCCAGATAGGAACATTGAGAGGCTGTGAGGCATCTTTCCCAGATAGGAACATTGAGAGGCTGAGAGGCATCTTTCCCAGATAGGAACATTGAGAGGCTGAGAGGCATCTTTCCCAGATAGGAACATTGAGAGGCTGAGAGGCATCTTTCCCAGATAGGAACATTGAGAGGCTGAGAGGCATCTTTCCCAGATAGGAACATTGAGAGGCTGTGAGGCATCTTTCCCAGATAGGAACATTGAGAGGCTGCGAGGCATCTTTCCCAGATAGGAACATTGAGAGGCTGCGAGGCATCTTTCCCAGATAGGAACATTGAGAGGCTGAGAGGCATCTTTCCCAGATAGGAACATTGAGAGGCTGTGAGGCATCTTTCCCAGATAGGAACATTGAGAGGCTGCGAGGCATCTTTCCCAGATAGGAACATTGAGAGGCTGCGAGGCATCTTTCCCAGATAGGAACATTGAGAGGCTGTGAGTCATCTTTCCCAGATAGGAACATTGAGAGGCTGCGAGGCATCTTTCCCAGATAGGAACATTGAGAGGCCGTGAGGCATCTTTCCCAGATAGGAACATTGAGAGGCTGTGAGGCATCTTTCCCAGATAGGAACATTGAGAGGCTGCGAGGCATCTTTCCCAGATAGGAACATTGAGAGGCTGAGAGGCATCTTTCCCAGATAGGAACATTGAGAGGCTGTGAGGCATCTTTCCCAGATAGGAACATTGAGAGGCTGAGAGGCATCTTTCCCAGATAGGAACATTGAGAGGCTGCGAGGCATCTTTCCCAGATAGGAACATTGAGAGGCTGTGAGGCATCTTTCCCAGATAGGAACATTGAGAGGCTGTGAGGCATCTTTCCCAGATAGGAACATTGAGAGGCTGTGAGGCATCTTTCCCAGATAGGAACATTGAGAGGCTGTGAGGCATCTTTCCCAGATAGGAACATTGAGAGGCTGTGAGGCATCTTTCCCAGATAGGAACATTGAGAGGCTGCGAGGCATCTTTCCCAGATAGGAACATTGAGAGGCTGCGAGGCATCTTTCCCAGGTAGGAACATTGAGAGGCCGTGAGGCATCTTTCCCAGATAGGAACATTGAGAGGATGTGAGGCATCTTTCCCAGATAGAAACATTGAGAGGCTGTGAGGCATCTTTCCCAGATAGGAACATTGAGAGGATGTAATGTTAGGGCCGGTCAGAGCTGCCTAACAAGGACCTATGAAAATAGGTTTGAGTCCCAGCTTCAGCTCAACATCCTGTGATTCTGAGCAAATGACTTCATTGTCCTAGGCCTAAAAGAAAAATGAATGTGACTTTCTGAAATGTAACTGGTGCTCATGTCATCTCTGCCCTTGCGTGTCTGCTATGTTTGTGTGTTTTCCTGCATTTGAATTCCTGTTTGTGTAAGAAAAAAGTGAGAGAAAGAGAGAGAATCAAGACACTCTCAGGAGGTATTTTAAAGAAATGGCTGGCACTTTGTGTGCACATGTCTGCTCGGCGACAAAGATTCATAAATAACAAAAAAAAGGGTTGGTGGGTGGGTGAGTGAGTGAGTGAGTGGATGAGTGAGCAAGGGTGGATGTCTGGATGGATGGATGAATAGATGGATGGATGAGTGAAAGCATGCATGGGTGAAAGAGGGTGGATGATTGGCTAAAAGGGCGGATGATGGGTGGATAAGTGAAAGATTGGATGGATGAATGAAAGGGTGGATGATGGATGAGTGAAAGGAGGGATTGAGTGAAAGGGTGGATGGAATGAAAAGGTGGATGGAATAAAAGAGTGAAAGGGTTAATGGATGGATGAGCGAATGGATTGATGGATGAGGGAAAAGGTGGATAAAGAGATGGATGAGTGAAAGGATGAATGGATAGGTTTGGAGATGGATGGATAGGTTTGGATGTGAAGGGTGGATAGACGGAATGGTGAAAAACTGAATGATTGATGAAAGGCTGAATAGACAATAGAAAGTAAAGGTTAAATGGTGGACATCAGCAGGTAAATGGTAGGATGAAAGGATGAATGGATAGATCGATGGAAGAGACAAGAAATTTCTTCTGGGGAGGGTCATGATTGTTTGCTTCATTTGTTTGGTACCATAAGATCTTTTTTTCGAAGTGGGGGTATTTTCAGTTTCTTCCTACTCGCGTGCTCAAAAATATATAGTATTGTGCCAAACAGCAATTAACAGTATGGCATTTAAAAGGTGCAACTATTTTTTTTTAAAATAGGAAATGTTAACATATTATCGCATTTCTCTTTCATTTTGTGTAATAAGTTAACTTGCTTTGTTTATATAAACACATTTCTCATGTGTTTTGGTATGTGCTGCAACTAATATAGAAGTCGTTAAGTAGCATCATGTCTGGCCTTTAGCCCCGCCCCTAGCCCCGCCCCCTCACTACACCTACAGCTCATTTTAATAAGTACCTGCACTTATTTTTTCCCATTTAAAGCACTGTGGCTCTGCCTTTACATTTAATGATATTAGATTTCAGGGCTCCTGCGCCCTATGCAGGGGCTCATACTGTTGTTAACCCAATCAGACCTGACTCCATAACATAAACCAACTGTGACAGATCTCAGATACATTCACCTGAATGATGCACCTTTCATTGCAGACACTGAGGTTGGTGCTGTATAATGGCTCATGGAAGCAGCCCAGAGACAGCCTGGGATGTGATCTATCGTTGTTTAAAAGAACTGACTGACAGAGACTTCAAGGAATTCAAAATGCGTGTCCAACACGTCGCTGTGAAACCTGGACAGGAAAAGATCCCAAGATTACGCCTTGAACACGCCGACCTCCTGGATACCCCGGGCCTTATGATTGAATATTACGGGGATCAAACAGCCACTGAGATCACACGAAACGTACTGACGAAAATCCCTAGAAACGACCTCGTGCAGAGATGTAAGTACCCGTTTGTTGTACTGTGTGTCTCGGAGCTCGCAATGCGTTCCTGTCGAGCTCGGAATACAAAATGTGTGACTTGAAATCCCGTGTTCAGGGGCACGTTGGGGCTTTTCTCCCATTGAACCTTCCTAAGAGCAAAATACACCAGCAGCAAGAAGCAACAAGGCCTTCTCAGGCGGAGCACAACCGGTGTGTCATGTGTGAGGTTGTGTTATATTAGGTTATGTTGTGTTGTGTTGTTTCATCTAGTTGTGTAAAGTGTGTTTGTAACTCCTCACCTCAGAAGTGATGAGCCTGGGTAAAGTTCACTTCACAAGAGTTCAGCATGTCAATGACATGACAAGATGAAGGGGTCGTGGGGGGGGGGGGGCGGCGATTTATCTGCTGTTAGCTAAGACGCTTTACTGTTTTATGTTTGATGTGACCGTACAGGTAAGGCCTCCCAGATGACAAAAACAAATAGATAAGCAAAGCCTTCATATATTCAACAGAAAAAATAATGAACAGATGTAACAGAACTCAGTAAAATTGAAAGGTTTTATTTGATATCAAATATAACAGTATTGTTAGTTTATCCCTCTTCAATCGAGGAGGTTTGAGCAGCTCGTTGTTTTCTTAACAGTCCATGAACTAATGTGGAAACCCTCACCTCTTGTTGGGCCCGATTCACAGAACTAACTTAAGACAAAATCCTAAACTTACTCATTTCGGTATTCACAGAAGGCACTTACTCATCTCGGTATTCACAGAAGTTAGGAGTCCTAACTTTAGGACTCCTAAATGCCTTCTGTGAATACCGAAAGCCTTAAAATTAGGATTTTACTTAGTTTAGTAGTAGTAAAGTTAGGAGTCTTAACTTTAGGATTCCTAAACTGAGAAAAATCCTCATTTTACGACTTTCGGTATTCACAGAAGGCATTTAGGAGTCCTAAAGTTAGGACTCCTAACTTCTGTGAATACCGAAGTGAGTAAGTGCCTTCTGTGAATACCAAAATGAGTAAGTGCCTTCTGTGAATACCAAAATGAGTAAGTGCCTTCTGTGAATACCAAAATGAGTAAGTGCCTTCTGTGAATACCAAAATGAGTAAGTGCCTTCTGTGAATACCAAAATGGTAGTAAGTTTAGGATTTTGTCTTAAGTTAGTTCTGTGAATCGGGCCCGTTGTTGCTGTTATTCGATGTACTTTCCGCATTTGGAACCTTCTGGACTGCGCCCAGCGCACATGTGTTTCGCCTCTATATCCCTGTGTGCCCGGGGCTTCTTCGGGTGTGAGTATCTGCTGTTTTGTGGTCTCTGATTGCTGCCACTTGCTATTTAAATCTGCTGCTATTCTCATTGCATTTTTGCACACTACTGTTGTTTGCTCAGTTTTTAAACTTAGTAGTTTTAAATTTATTGGAATACATATTGTTTTTATTCCTTACCTGGCCACTTCCATTAATTTGTCCCTTACTTCGCGCTCGGCCCTGGCGGAACTCAGATGTTAGTGGGTCTGCATCGCACAGGGGTTGACGCGCTAGTCTTTTTCACTACCGGAAACTATATAAAATGCGCTGGGGCGGCCGCACAGAAGGCGCGCGCAGCGAGCACGCCTCTGGCGCGCCAAAGGGGCACCAAAGGCAAGCCCGTCTGCGCCCGTTGGCGCCCAGAGCGCGACCAGCGCCAGAACCCCTGGTCATTCGATTCCCGGGATACATAGTAGACAACAGCTGTTGACCTTACATTCAGAACCATGTAAATTACATGATATGATCCTGCATGGTAATAATGTAAACGACTTTGTTTGCCCTAACTGCTCCTTCCGTTTGGGATATTCAACTGTTGAGAGGGTGGAGGCTTTGGAGGACGGAGTTATGGGAAATCAACCCGGTTATCCGTCCAGGCAAGATGAGGTTAGAAACTCTAAATTTGCTCAAGAAAAATATCTGCAATGCGTCTTGGTAAATGTACGATCCTTGGGGAAACATAAATACCAGATCGAAGATATGATTCAAAGTACGAATACGGATTTAATTTTCCTTACCGAGACATGGACAGACAATGCCTCGTGTCCAGACTGGAATATAGCCCTGCCAAAGGGCCATGCAGTTACCTCTCAGGACAGGGAGGAGGGGAGAGGTGGGGGCATAGCAATTATTCATAGGGAGCATTTAAAACTGCGGTTAGACACCATTAGGGATCTGCCGGCAGAAGCCCTACGTTTCACCATTAATATTAATAATATTTTGAATCTTCAGGGACTACTAATTTATCGTCCTCCTGGACCTAAGGCCTTATTTGCACAGACTGTAAGGACCCATTTAGAATCCTACACAGATTCTGTTCCGTTTATGATTCTCGGGGATTTTAACTACGACCTGGAACTTGCTGATAACTTAGATGCTGGTAGATTATTGGATAACCTGGCAACCTTTGGTTTCACCCAGTTGGTTTTAGAGTCCACCCATCAGGCTGGTCATATTTTAGATAGCGTCTTTTCGAATAATTCTGAGACGCTCGTGTCAAGAGTTGTACCCCTTCCATGGACGGACCACCATGCGATCCACTTTAAGATCAGGGTCCCGCTGTTAACTCAGAAAACACAAGCAAAACCAACTAAGGTAAAGACCAGACATTGGAACAAAGTCCACGCCGACGATATGATAGCAGCCCTTGGTCAAGTTCCCCTGTCGCTGGCCAAAAACAACAATGAGGCAGTCTCTGAGTTTAATAACTGGCTCCGGACACCGGCTGACCATGTAGCCCCAGAAAAATGGTCAACAGTTAGGAGACTTAAGCCCTCGTCCCCTTGGTACAATCCACAATTGAAGAGTCTAAAAGTAAAGTGTCGAGCTGCTGAGCGTCAGTGGAGGCAAGATTATGGCAATGCTAAGAAAATAAACTACAATCTTGCTCTCCAACAATATAAAGAGGCAATTATTGTGGCCAAAAAGTAGTTTTATACCACTAAAATTGAGGAAGCTGGTAATTGCTCTATGGAGCTTTTTAGAACGGTAAACCTGCTCTCTAAATCACAGCAGGGCAGCACCTTCCATCCGAATCAAATTATGTGCAATAAACTAGCTACATTTTTTCAGAATAAAGTCCAAGTTATCTATGATAGCCTTCTGAAAGCTCGAATGGTCCCAGATAAATCAGATCTATTACAATGAAGACAGAACTATCTGATGTGGAGTTAACCAGGTTTCCAGCAATCAGTAAAGATGAGGTTTGTAAACTCCTCCTCTCTATAAAATCTGGATCACCTAAAGACCCCTGTCCTGTCACGGTGTTGCATTTGGTCGCTAGCAGAATTGGCGACGAATTGACACCGTTAATTAATCATGTCTTGGAGTCTAGTAGCTATCCAGTATGCTGGAAAAGTGCCACGATTAGACCTATTCTTAAAAAACCTACTTTAGATCCTACGGAGCCTACGAATTATCGACCGATTGCCGGTCTGCCTATAGTGGCCAAGATCCTAGAGAAATCAATGAACAAGACACTGATGGATTACCTGGACACTAATGATTTATTGGACCCGACTCAGCATGGTTTTTGATCTAACCATTCGACCGAATCGGCCTTAATTGTAGCAGCCGAGGAGATTCGGAGAACAGTTGATAGTGGGGGTAATGCAGTTCTTGTATTACTTGACTTGTCGGCAGCCTTTGACACTGTGAACCACACGGTGTTAGTGCAGCGGCTGCGGGAAGTAGGGATCGGGGGTTCGGCTCTGTACCTCCTATCTTCATTCTTGGAGGGGAGAGAACAGAGCCTGTACTGACGGCGTGGGTACGGCCCGTACCACCATTGAAGTGTACCACCTTTGAGGTGTTGATGTAGGGGTACGCGCCGTACCCACGCCCCCAGAGCGTGGGTACGGCCCGTACCAGCATTGTAGTGGTGATGTAGGGGTACACGCCGTACCCACGCCCCCGGAGCGTGGGTACGGCCCGTACCAGCATTGTAGTGGTGATGTATGGGTACGCTCCATACCCACGCTCTGGGGGCGTGGGTACGGCGCGTACCCCTACATCACCATTACAATGGTGGTACAGGCCGTACCCACACTCTGGGGGCGTGGGTACGGTCCGTACCACCATCATCGTGGTGACGGGTACACGTCCACGTCCACTTCCATTGTGACGGTACGTGGGAATTTGTGGACACGCCCCCCGAAGTTACCAGAGCCTGGAGGTCATGTATGTACAGGTCATTTTGACCTCTTTACTTGGGTGGGGGTTATTTTTCCTGCCCCTCGCCCTCCCTTTGCCCCTGGGTGTTGTGCTGACCTTCTGCGGCATCTGCGTGGGTTTCTGTGCACCAGGTCGTAGGCTATGAGGGCCGGAAGGACACGTAGGATGGGGTCCATGGCTGTCCGTCGCGTACCGGTGCTCCTTCTTCGCGTCGTCCTCGATTTCCCGGCAGTAAAAAAAGAACAGTGCGGAGTGACGTGGGCATGAATCGCACTTGCTGGTTTGTAAAACGCTGCCTGACTCCGTCCGGACATCACGTATGCGATGTCCCGGATCGGAATTGTGGGTATTTTTTCCACGCTCGTAATTTTTTACGATTCGTACAGAAATGGTATTTCTGTACGAATCGTACTTGCTTGTTTGTAAGGTGGTTTTCCCGGGTACGAGTCGTATGGAGAAAATGCTCCATACGACGATTCGTACCCGGGTTTTACAGGATCGGAATCGACACCTAATTATTAATTAATAAAAAATTACTTCCCACCCTTTACCCCCCATAAACCCCACAACCCACACCTAAAATAAATTACACAATTACCATAATTGATTACCAATTAAATAATTAATATTAATTAACAACCAATTAATGATTATTTACAAATAAATTACTTCCCACAATTAACACTATAAAATCTCAATTAAATAAATATTAATAAATACAAAATTATTATTAATTTATTATAATTAAATTACTTCCCACCCTATTCCCCTATAAACCCACAACCCGCTATGGAACGAGAAAACGCAAAATGTACTTAAAATAAATTTGATAACTACTAAGAATGTAACATATATTAAAAAACATAAACAATACTTATACAAAAATCATACATGACATGCATATAACATATAAACTAAAATACATAACACTAATTTAAAAAATCTATATTTTAAACAACTATATTTTTGCAAATGATATTGACTTCTTTATTTTTTAAAACAATATTTCTTACCTTGAATTCAATATTCTTGACCACAATGTTCTTGCTGTCGATATTTCTGTGTCACAATATTTCCAACTCGATATTTGTGTAAATAGTGATAGGATGAATATGTATCTATAGTGCTGTTAAGGAATTGTGCACATAGCCATAATCCGTAGCGTAGCCAGTGCTGTGATGTGATTCATTATAAGGACAGGTGAGAGTGCTCCAAGCTTTATATTAACCGTGTCCGTGTACAGCTTATAGAATGGGATGAAGCATACCTTGTGAAGTATGGTATGGTGATCGATCTGCCTATTGGTAAAAATAAAAGAGTATAGAATAAGTCAAAGGAAATGATTGATAGGTGTGGATGAGGAACACAGATAGGTAATATACCTACCTTGAGACCGGTTATAATTCTATCCCGGTCAAAAGACAGGGAAAAAGAGTTCAGTTCGTCTGGTCAGGGTATCTCCTGTACACCTAGAATTAAATGTCAAAGTGAAACTTACAATTTGATCTCTATCGTCATTGAACATCTCAGTAAAATACAGAGGCGAGGTACTCCTTCTCTTTTCTGTCTACGCTACGGATTATGACTATGTGCACAATTCCTTAATAGCAATATAGATACATATTCATCCTATCAGTATTTTTCCACACGCCGCATCAGCAATGATGATCTTCGTAAAATTTGATCTACGGGGACTATTTGGTCCACTGGTGACTCATTATATTTATTTATTACGTTGCAAATTATATACCATGTGGGCTCCACTATTTTGGAATACTATGTTTGCTACAATTTGTCTGATCATATCACAAGCAGGCTTTGTAATTTATCTTCCAGCCCTGAGGAAGTCGTGGGTACTCCCGGGCGACGAAACACGTGTTGGCTGGACCAACGGAAGCAAGAAAATTAAAGTGCAAACTACTAACGAATCTGTCCTGCATCATATTGTTGTAGTACAAATTATTTAATGATATTGTGTGTGTGCTCAGGTTTGGAACTAATTTTGTGTGATCCCTAGGGATTACGAATTGTGTGGGGTGGGTGACTCCTCTCCCCTTGAGAACCTACAGATAGATACACTCATTTACCGAAAACCGGAAAGAGGTAGTGCCATTACCACGTAGGGACGTAGCATCCTTTTCATTGCCTACGATATTTGTGTAAGTCGACATTTATAACTGGATATTTTGTCTGAATACCGCTATGAACGGAACAAACACCGGACCTGGTTAAGACAAGGGAGGAGGGTTAGGATGAGACAGCTGAGAATAGATCTGGTGAAGACCGTAGAATCTGTCACTGTTGGTTTCTCCATTGCTAGATCTTAACTCATAACTCATCATCATCATCATAATCTTTATTTCGACAATCAGTCATAAAAGTATATATACAATTGACAATAGAAACACAGTAAAATTAATAAAAATATGAATGATCAAACAGCCTTTTGCAGGAATGGAGCAATCAATCAATCAATCAAGGCATTTATAAAGCGCACTACTCACCCGGAGGGTCTCAAGGCGCTTGGGGGGGGGGGGGTGGGGTGCCGCTACTGCTCGAACAGCCAGGTCTTGAGCTTCTTCCTGAAGGAGAGGTGGTCTTGGGTCAGGCGAAGGTCGGTCGGGAGGGTGTTCCAGGTCTTGGCGGCCAGGTAGGAGAAGGACCTTCCTCCTGTTGTCGCTCTTCGGATGCGGGGGACGGCGGCGAGGGCGTGGTTGGTCGATCGGAGGTGGCGTTTGGGAGCGTAGAAGTTGAGGCGGTTGTTGAGGTAGCTCGGGCCTTGGTCGTGTAGGGCTTTGTGTGCGTGGGTGAGGAGACGGAAGGTGATTCTCTTGTTGACGGGGAGCCAGTGCAGGTCTCTCAGATGTCCGGATATGTGGCTGCGTCGGGGGATGTCGAGGATGAGTCTGGCTGAGGCGTTCTGGATCCGCTGGAGTCTCTTCTGGAGCTTGGCGGTGGTTCCAGCGTAGAGGGCGTTGCCGTAGTCCAGTCGGCTGGTGACGAGGGCCTGGGTGACGGTCTTCCTGGTCTCGGTGGGGATCCACCGGAAGATCTTCCGTAGCATGCGCAGGATGTTGAAACAGGACGCGGAGACGGCGTTGACTTGTCTGGTCATGGAGAGGGAGGAGTCCAGGATGAAGCCCAGGTTGCGTGCGTGGTCTGTCGGTTTAGGTGCGGTGCCCAGGGCGGGGGGCCACCAGGAGTCATCCCAGGCGGAGGGCGAGGAGCCCAGGATGAGGACTTCCGTCTTGTCTGAGTTCAGTTTCAGGCGGCTGGTCGTCATCCACTCGGCTACGTCTTTCATCCCTTCGTGGAGGTTGGTTCTGGCGGCGGCGGGGTCGTTGGTCAGGGAGAGGATCAGCTGGGTGTCGTCGGCATAGGAGATGATGTTGAGGTTGTGTTGGCGTGCGATGGGCGCAAGGGGGCTCATGTAGACGTTGAAGAGGGTGGGGCTGAGCGAGGAGCCCTGGGGAACGCCGCAGATGATTTCCGTGGCTGCAGATCTGAACGGTGGTAGGCGGACTCTCTGTGTCCTTCCAGCGAGGAAGGAGATGATCCACTCCAGTGCCTTCTCCTGGATTCCGATGTTGCTGAGGCGCTGCACTAGGGTGCGGTGGCAATCAGTGTCGAACGCCGCGGAGAGGTCTAGGAGGATGAGGGACGCTGTTTCACCGTTGTCCAGCAGGGCTCGGATGTCATCGGTGGCAGCGATGAGGGCGGTCTCGGTGCTGTGGTTGGCTCGGAAGCCAGACTGTGAGGGGTCGAGGGATCCATTCGTCTCGAGGAAGGCGGCCAGCTGCTTGTTGATGGTCTTCTCGATGACTTTGGCTGGAAACGGGAGGAGCGAGATGGGGCGGTAATTCTTGAGTTCGGTGGGGTCCGCTGTCGGTTTCTTTAGTAGAGCGCTGAGTTCGGCGTGCTTCCAGCTCTCAGGGAAGGTGGCGGTGTCGAAGGAGGTGTTGATGATGTCCCGCAGGTGGGGTGCGATGACAGCGTCGGCCTTGTTGAAGACGTGGTGGGGGCAGGGGTCGGTCGGAGATCCGGAGTGAATAGAGTTCATCCTGCAGATGGTGTCTTCTGTGTTGATCTGGGTCCAGGCGCTGAGGGTGGTGGTGGGGGGCGTTGGTGCGGTCGTGGGGAGCGTTGTTTGTGGGCTGAAGCTGTTGTGTATGTCAGCGATCTTGTTGTGGAAGTAGGAGGCGAGGGAGTTGCAGAGGTCTTGCGATGGGGTGATGTCGTTGTTTCCGGCGTTGGGGTTGGAGAGCTCTTTCACGATGTTGAAGAGTTCCTTGCAGTTGTGTGCGTTGTTGTCCAGCCGGTCCTTGAATGCTGTTTTCTTGGTGGCGTGGATCAGTTGATGGTGCTTCCGGGTGGCGAGCTTGAGGGTGGTCATGTTGTCCGGTGTTGGCTCCCTTCTCCAGGCTTTCTCGAGGGCTCGGCAGTTCTTCTTGGAGCTCTTGAGTTCGTCGGTGAACCATGGGGCCTTCTTGCTGCCGGGTCTGCTAGGCGGGGTCCTCAGTGGGGCGAGGTCGTCTGCGCAGTCGCTGATCCACTTCGTGAGGTTGTCGGCGGCCTTGCTGGGGTTCGCTGAGCTGGCGGGAGGGTGCTGGCTCAGGGAAGCGGCGAGCTGGTCTGCTGTGATCTTGTTCCAGTTTCTTCGAGCAACCTGTTGCTGGTGGTGGTGGATCGTGTATCTTCTGAAGGTGAAGTGGACGCAGCTGTGGTCCGTCCAGTGGAGTCCGGTGGCGTGGCTGAAGACGATGTCCTTGCTGGATGAGAAGACAGCGTCGAGTGTGTGTCCGGCGAGGTGGGTGGGGGTGGTCACCAGCTGCTTGAGTCCGAGGTTGGTGAGGTTGTCAAGCAGGGTGGTGGTGTTGCGGTCGTTGTTGTTCTCCAGGTGGAAGTTGATGTCCCCCAGGAGGATGTAGTCAGCGGAGGGGAGGGCGTGCGGGCTGATGAAGTCGGCGATGTCTTCGCTGAATTGTGTGCGTGGTCCAGGGGGTCGGTAGATGAGGGTGCCTCTGAGGGTGGTTTTGGGGTCCGTGTGGATCTGGAAGTGCAGGTGTTCGGCGGTTGTCAGGGTGTCGTCGGTGTTGGTCGTGATGCGGATCGTGTCCCTGTAGATGATGGCGATCCCTCCTCCAGTCTGGTTGCCGCGGTCTCTTCGGGTGATCTTGTAACCCTCTGGGATGGCGATGGCGGGCGCTGAGGAGTCGTTCATCCAGGTTTCCGTGAGGAAGGCGACGTCAGGAGCTGTGGTGTCGAGGAGGTTCCAGAGTTCGGTGGCGTGTCTGTGGACGGAGCGGGTGTTGAGTAGGATGCACTTGAGGTGGTTGCTGCTGGTGTTCGACTTGGCGGGTGCTGGTGCGGGGCAGGTCCGGATGCAGGTGAACTTGCAGGCGTGGCAGCTGAAGGGTCCGTGGGTTCGTCTCGGGGTGGCTCGGTAGCATCCCGGGATTCGGCCGGTGTTGAGTGCGTTGAGGGTGGCGGCGTCGTACGTCCGGTGGGTGGGCTGGGGTCTGCGGGGGCCAGGGGTCCTGGCACTGGGCGCGGTCCAGGCGCGGACGGGCGCAGACGGGCTTACCTTTGGCGCACCTTCGGCGCGCAATCGGCGCGCCCGCTGCGCGTGCACGCTGCGCGTTGGCCACTCTGCCATGTGTGGAGAATGGGGGGGGCGGAGCGCGGGAGGGCAGCTGGGAGGCGGGAGCGGGGAGGGCACAGAAAGGAAGAGGGCGTGGCCGCGTGAACGGCGGCGGGAAGCGGGAGAGGGGCGGGGGGACAACCAGGGGTAAACACAGCAAAGGAGGCAAAATACAATACTGAGGGAAAAGGAAAATAAACACGATCACAGACAGCAGTAGAAATACAGTGACACGGGCAGCCGAGTCCTACCGAGGACGGCGGAGCCGGCCCGGGGGGGGGGAGCGCTCACAGAGTGCGAGCGGTGCTATGCGGCAGGGCAGGCCGCCGAGGAGGGTGGACCTGCGTGGGGAGCGAGGCTGGGGGCAGCAGCAAGGGGAGAGGGCACCGGCACAGCTGGGGCCGTGCGGCACGGGAGTGTCCTGCGAGCAGGTCACGCTGGACTGCACCGTGCGGGCCCTATTTATGGACCAGTGGGCGGGAGGGCAGCTGGGAGGCGGGAGCGGGGAGGGCACAGAAAGGAAGAGGGCGTGGCCGCGTGAACGGCGGCGGGAAGCGGGAGCGGGGCGGGGGGACAACCAGGGGTAAACACAGCAAAGGAGGCAAAATACAATAATGAGGGAAAAGGAAAATAAACACGATCACAGACAGCAGTAGAAATACAGTGACACGAGCAGCCGAGTCCTACCGAGGACGGCGGAGCCGGCCCAGGGGGGGGGGGGAGCGCTCACAGAGTGCGAGCGGTGCTATGCGGCAGGGCAGGCCGCCGAGGAGGGCGGACCTGCGTGGGGAGCGAGGCTGGGGGCAGCAGCGAGGGGAGAGGGCACCGGCACAGCTGGGGCCGTGCGGCGCGGGAGTGTCCTGCGAGCATAATACAATTATGTGTATATCAGTTATTACAGCAGAAACAACGGCAGCAACGCCCATGAACATACCAATAATAATGAGGACTTTGGTGTGATTCTAAAAAGCCATCTCATATCACTTGTCACGTTTTAGTAGGAAAATATAATTTCAAACAAAATTTTCACAGATCCTTCTTTTCCTCCAGACACCGCGAAAACAGTTACAAATGTTGGATCTGTTTTAAAAATTCGGTAAGCATCCATGCAATGCGTGAAGCCCAAATTTTTACAAAGTGGAACGATCCAGCACCTCCTAGACTTTTTGTAAGCCGGACAGAAAAATAATATATGGAGATCATCTTCCCGTTCCGCATCACAACCAGGACAATTTTTTGGGGAGAGCGGAGACCATTTACTTGTAAAAGCTCTTATAGGTAAGGTGCCATATCTCCATTGGAGATAAAGTTTCCTTGTAAGATGTGGTCTAATATCATTTAAAACGTGCTCAAACTGATAATAATCTTTGAACATTAAAAATGATTGTGTTAGGGTGGAAGATTGGGATTTCTGTATTAGGGCATTTAATTTACTTTCATAGTACAAGTTAGCCAGGTGCTTGCGTGAGACACTAATACATGCTGTCGCCGGATTGGACCACAGCTGCGGGAGACCTATTCTCTCCAGTTCCTCTCTCACGTACCTCAGCCAAAAGTATTTCCCTACATTAGGTAATCCCAAAATGTCCATAAGTTCTTTTCTATAACCCTCTAGATCTGGAGTAATCCAGATCCTCCGCCAAAATGTTAGGGGTTTAAGGCCCAATTCCTCATCTATAGATCTAAGGCCCAAGTCAAATCTTAATGGCAATAGGGGTGTACTAGTTGGGAGGGCCAACAATTGCCTTACAAATTTATTCTCTGTGACTCTGATCTCTGGACGGCAATGAAAGCCCCAGAGTTCACCACCATAGGTTACACCACCCCTTGCCTGGAGTTTATATATTTACAGGGGTGGAGCAATTGGTTTTGGACATGATTTATTTAAAATTCTTAAAATCCCCCCCGTTGCTTGGGTTAGTTTCAATTGGGCCTTAATTTGATGTGGTACCCACGTCATTTTTTCATTTAAAGTGAGTCCCAGGTACTCAAAGGTCTGAACCCTTTCTAAGCTAACTCTCCCTATGGTCGGGTTAGGACGTGCCGTTGGTGGTGGGTTAAAGATCATGTATTTTGTCTTGAGAGTGTTTATTTCTAGGACCCGCTCAAGACAAAATGTCTCGAAACCATCCAAGACACGTTGAATACCCATCGGGGACTTAGAAAGCAGAAGGGTATCATCTGCGAACATAATCGCAGGAATCCGAGAGCCAACAAGCTTTGGGGCATCACTATTTATGACCTCGTTCAGATGTGTCAATACTCCGTTTACATAGCGGCAGAAAAGGGTGGGGGCCAGCACACACCCCTGTCTGACTCCCCTGTCAACCGGAAATCTAGATGTTAACGCACCATTTTTCCCACACCTGACCTGTGCAAAATTACCTTTATGCAGACGAATTATCATATTCAATAAAGGAACAGGTATGCCCATCTGTAGGAGGACGGACCATCACTTTTGCCTGGGGACCAGATCAAAAGCAGTACGGAGGTCCACAAAAACAGTATACAGCGAACCCCCCTCTACTTTGACGATTTTCCAGAGTAGCAGTGTCAAACGGAAGATCTGGTCAATAGTAGACACCTTCTTCCTGAACCCTGCCTGATAAGGGCTCAGGATAGAAAATTCTTGCAGCCAGTCCCTAAGGCGGTCCAGAATCAGCCTTGCAAAAAAAATTTGGGGTACATCAATGAGGCTAATAGGCCTATAATTGACTGGGAGAAGAGTAGAGCCCTTCTTTAAAATTGGGACTATCTCAGCTCCCAGCCAAGTAACGGGTATCGCCATTCCTTTCTGTACTGCATTATACAAAGCCGTTAGGTAGGGAGCCCAAACCTTAGGTTCGTGTTTAAAAAGATCTCCAGGGAGTTTATCAAGCCCAGGGGCTTTACCAGCTGGAAGTTTGGAAATTATAGCTAAAACCTCTTGTTCCCTGAAATCATCCTCGTAGGGATCAGAGGTAACTGAGACCTCTTGTTCACTAGACTTATCCTCATATGGGTCAAAAGTGAAATTGAACAATACTGCCCCCTGGTCTCTGTCTGGGATAGAATGATCACTTTCATAAAGGGTTGAGAAAAACTACTGGCAGCGATATTGGGCACAATCGCCGGTAAAGGGTCAGACGACCCCGTGTTGACAATTTGCCAGAATTTCCTGGAATCTTTTGTTTTTAACTTCCTGGAAAAAACTCATAACTACATTCACATTAACCAAGTGAAAACGTCCCACCTGCAGGTTGCAGTGCATTGACCCATGGCTGAGAACTTGCCTTCAGGATTCAATCTGCTTTTGGTTTGGAAAGGGGATAAATGTTACTGAGAAAAAGGGAAAAGCATCTATTGGTGTTAAACCTTCATCACATCCATTCATTACTACACCACACATTTCTACTCGACTCACTATTAAGTTTTAGTGTGCACCTTCCTTTCAAGACTGTCCTTTTCCACAATCCAAAAATAGGTAACAGTCTCACAAGATCACTCGATGAAAGTCTGTTCTTTCCAACTGTGAAGGTCAAATTACTGCTTACTTACAGCAAGACACCGAAGTCTTTGTCTCACCAGAGGTGGATTTCCAGACTTCCTCGAGGCTACCCTGAGTCCACAGCAAAGCTGAGGCCCGTGGCTATCGTGGGTGATGTGGAACCGTGACCCCTGGACACATTGATCTTTTGCAGCTCTATCATCTTCCTGGTCTTCTCGAAGTTGTGCTTTAAGCTCCGAGTAGCCTCAGCCTTGAGCATCTCCTGCACCGAAGATTGCTGGCCTCCACTTCACGAGTGACCCATGGGCCAGTTTCAAGTGCGACCGCTCGAGGCTCCTTAGCGGTCGCTAGCCCATTGGCTAGTAGGTCCCCACAAAGGCAACTTCTCTTCTGATTGGGCTTTCCTGGTTGCTCCAGATGTGCCCTGACTTATCCTCGCTGGGTGAGTCTCCCAGACCTTGCTGGTCTGCAGCAATGTCCTTTCTCTGATTCCAAGTGACTTGCCGTTGCTAAGGCTTGTTGGGTCCAATCTGGTCGCCGACACCGCTGCACTCGACAGACTTTCTGGGACAGCTCGAATCCAGCCCATGGTTGTCATCAGCGCCTCCTGGACCTTGCGGCTGAAGAGTCAAGACACCCGCCAACTCACCTGAAGCACCCAACATCTGTGGGCATTGGTCTATTGTGCCCTTGGTCACTGGTAAGTGACCCAGACTCTGTCCCCTCTGCTTTCAGGTTCCTTCCATCCTAGATCCAGGCTTGGATGGCTTCGGACACTTCTCCTCTTTATGGCAGCAGCACTTCTTCGCCAGCTCCCATTGAAATCGACGACGCGACCCGACACCAAGAGACACCTATGCACCCGGCTTCCCTGGGTGAGGTAACACGAGTACTCCGGTGCTCCTGTGGGTGCTAGCCCTAGAACTTCCTAAGTCCAAAAGGGTTTGGTCCTGACTAATTTCTAAGTGTCCCTAACCTTTAAATTTCCAACTGCGACATTGCCCATAGAAGCTAACGGGAACCCGCGGCTGTGTTCACACAGTGCACACGGCCGCCGTGGGTCCCCTGTGTCACTACCTTGGGTGGTTCCTTGGCGTCCCAGCGATTCTACAGGCTCTAGGCCTTGTGTCTAGTTCAGTCATGGTTCTTATACCACTTTATTGGTATATGGTTTGGTACGCCCCTCTGGCCCAAACGTGTATTTGTGCTAATATTGTTGAATACTGACTTGTAACTTAAGTACTTCGAACTCCAGTCTCATAAAGAGACTAGAGGGGTGTGTTTTATCTTAAATACATATATTTTAAATATATACCTGGTGTGGAGGGGCCCTATTCACAGAACTAACTTAAGACAAAATCCTAAACTTACTTCCATTTTCGTATTCACAGAAGGCACTTACTAATTTTGATATTCACAGAAGACACTTACTCACTTCAGTATTCACAGAAGTTAGGAGTCCTAACTTTAGGACTCCTAAATGCCTTCTGTGAATACCGAAAGTCTTAAAATTAGGAGTTTTCTCAGTTTAGGAGTCCTAAAGTTAGGACTCCTAACTTTACTACTACTAAATTGAGAAAAATCCTAATTTTAAGACTTTCGGTATTCACAGAAGGCATTTAGGAGTCCTAAAGTTAGGAGTCCTTACTATACTACTACTAAACTGAGAAAAATACTAATTTTAAGGCTTTCGGGAGTCACAGAAGGCATTTAGGAGTCCTAAAGTTAGGAGTCCTAACTTTAGGACTACTAAATTGAGAAAAATCCTTATTTTAAACTTTCGGTATTCACAGTAGGTATTTAGGAGTCCTAAAGTTAGGAGTCCTAACTATACTACTACTAAACTGAGAAAAATACTAATTTTAAGGCTTTCGGGAGTCACAGAAGGCATTTAGGAGTCCTAAATTTAGGACTCCTAACTTTAGGACTACTAAATTGAGAAAAATCCTTATTTTAAGACTTTCGGTATTCACAGAAGGCATTTAGGAGTCCTAAAGTTAGGAGTCCTAACTATACTACTACTAAACTGAGAAAAATCCTAATTTTAAGACATTCGGTATTCACAGAAGGCATTTAGGAGTCCTAAAGTTAGGACTCCTAACTTCTGTGAATACCGAAATGAGTAAGTGCCTTCTGTGAATACGAAAATGAGTAAGTGCCTTCTGTGAATACCAAAATGGATTTTGTCTTAAGTTAGTTCTGTGAATCGGGCCCGTTGTCTTTTCATTTGATTATTCAAGGTATTATAGACTGATAAAACAAGCTGCTTTACATTCCTTCAAGACTTAACCTGAAGGCTGCTCTCCATAGCAACCAGTAGGATAGCTTTCAAGAAAGGTTGTGTTTAACCATTCACCATAAGGGGTTGTTTGGACTGATACAAGGTGCCCACTATAAGTAATGGCCAGCATATTTCAGGCCAACTTCTCACACCAAGCACTTCTACAGGCTCTAGGCCTTGTGTCTAGCCAAGTCGTGGTTCTTATACCACTATTTTGATACATGGTTTGGTACGCCACTAGGGCTACTCATATATTGTGCTAACTTATTGTGATTTCCTTGATGTTCTTTCTTTTGTGTGCTTTGACTTCTAATCTCATAAAGAGATTAGTAGAGAGTATTTAGAAATAAATACATATATTTTATATATATATCTTGTGTGGTCTACTTTCATTTAGTAACTCAGAGATTATAGACTGGTAAAACAAGCTGCTTTACATTCCTTCAAGATTTAGCGTGAAGGCTGCTCTCCATAGCAACCACTAGGATGGCTTTCAATGAAGGTTGTCTTTAACTTATCACCATAAAACTCGAATTGTACTGGTGCAAGGTGTTCACTTTAACTAGTAAACAGCATATACCAGGCCAACTTCTCACAGCCAGCAAATCTAAGAGTCGCTTTGCAGGTCGCTACTTCTCCAGGGGTCAATCGCTCCACATGGGCTCCTATAAACAAGGCTCCCAACAATACTATCAGGAGTACAAGCTTCAGGTTCATGCCCATCATTCTAGTGGATTCCAGAACAGGATATACAGAAGCAAAGCAGAATTAACTCTTAGTAAGAACTTTCAATTTTGGTCATCCTTCCGTAGAATGAAGGTTAGCATGTTGTCTAGATGCTTGGTTGTCTCTAGCCTCATATCCTTGGATCATTCAAACTGTCCAAGGTTCTTGCATAGATCTTTATCAGATTCCAACACATTTTCACTAGGGGTGGGCGGAATTTGCGAAATCCACTTCCGCAAATTATCGCAAACAAGCGGAAATATCGCGAAGAGGCGGAAGTTTTTTTCCCGCATGTTCGCGAGATTTTCTGCATGGTTGCGGGTCGCCAACTTACCCATGTGGTTGCTCGCGGGCGCGGCCATCTTGTTTTGAGTTGTCTCGCGGTGCATGATCGTGAGAAGAAAGACGTGATCGCGCGACGCATGACGTCACTGCAGGCGCGAACTGTCGCGAGACAGCGCAAATGGCTAAAAACAATACAACATCTCATGGAGAACGCGACCGGATCAAGAAAACTTGTCGGCGAATGCAGAGATTCAGGTAAGGCGATCGCGCGCGCGCGAGAATGTATTATTTTACAGCGCGAGCAAGAAACAAATTATCGCCAAGCTGCGGAAACCGGAAATTTTGACATTTTGGCGCTCTCCGCGGAACGCGAAAATGTCAAATTATCGCAATTTCCGCAAACGGAACGAAATATTCACCCAGGCCTAATTTTCACCTTCCCCTTCCTATTCATTTTTCACAGGATCAGTTTCCACTTGTTCAACAAGAAGTGAATCCCTTCTTTCAAAACAGGCCATAGAAGAGACTACTTTTGATCCATCATGCTTCCTCAGCACCATTTTCCTGGTCCTCAAAAAGAACAAAAAGTACCATCCAGTTATCAATCTAAAAGAGTTCAACAATTTTGTCACGTACCATCATTGCAAGAAGGAGACCATTCTTCATCTCAGAGATCTTCTTCTTCAAGACGATTGGTTAGTGCGTCTGAATCTGCAAGACGATTATTCTACAGTTCTAGTCCACACATCCTACAGGAAGTTTCTCCAATTTACTGGGGTCAGTCCTTTTTCCATTTCAAAACTCTACCTTTTGGCCTCTCTTTGCCCCTTGGTTTTTCACAAAGATTCTCAAAGCAGTAGTTGCCTTCCTCAGAAGTCAAGGAGTTCGGCTCGTATAACTCAATGACTTTTTAATTTCTAAGAGATATGTCACGATTTGTCTCTTCCTATGTGTTCCCTCAGATCTCTAGCCCGTCTGGTAGGGCTTCTGGCCTCCTCCATTCAAGCCTTTTTTCCCAGCCCTCTGCATAACAGGGCCCTTCAGAGACGAAAGATGTGTTATCTGCGCAAAGGGTTGCCATAGTCTGATTCAGTTTCTCTAGATTCAGAATCCAAGGAAGAGCTCCATTGGTTGCCAAGTCACTTAGACGCCTGGAACAGGAGAACGATTTTCTCTGCCGCCCCAGATATTGTCTTAGAGTCAAGTGCAAGTCTAATGGACGGGACACAAGATATGGTCATCTCTCGACTAGAGGTATATGGTCTCTTCAGGAGTCATCACTGCACATCAAATGTTTAGAGATGCTTGCAGCTTCCTTTGCCATTCAGTCCTTTATAAAAGACAAAGCAAGTTGTACAGTACTTTTGCGGATGGACAATCTGCGGTCACTTGCATAAACCGTCTTGGATGCTCCAAAGGAACATTTCTGCCAAAGCAGAGTATCTTCCAGGCAGATTGAATGTGGTGGCAAATTGGTTTTCCAGAAATCTTCAAGATTCCAGTGATTGGAAACGTTATCCTTCAGTGTTCAATCATCTTTCTTCGATCTTTGGCACCTTGTCTGTAGACCTTTTTCCTTCCCGTATCAATTCTCAACTCCCTTCGGTCTTCACTCGGAAGCCAGACCCCTTGTCCTCGCGACAGATGCCTTCCTGCAGTCTTGACCTCAGTCCCTTCTTTATGCCTTTCCTCCTTTACTTTTCATTGCCAGAGTACTTGCTCAACTTCGCAGACAACAATCCTTCCTTGTTCTAATTACCCCCAACTGGCAATCTCAACCTTGGTACCCAACATTATCGGAACTATCCATGGATCTTCCGGTGTGGATCCCTCCTTTTCCCGAATTACTCCTCAACCCTCGGGGTCTTCCTCATAATAACACCTTAGAGGGCTCCCTGTCCCTAATAGCGTGGAGGATTTTGGGTCTTCCTAGAGAACCCCAGGAATTTTGGAGGAGGCTGTCCTATTCATCCAACAGTCCTGGGCTCCAGGCACAGATAAAGTATACAAGTAGGCATGGGTGGGGAACTCTGCTTAGTTCGCTGAGTGTGCAGAGTTTTTTGCACTCTGCACCCAGCAGAGCTTGCGAAGTTCAGAAGTGGAGTTTTTTCCTCGCTCGTGCTCACCAACAGTAGGTTCGCAAGCGCAGAAAATCCAACCCGTGGCCGCTTCACAGCGAGATTTCTCAACGTGGGCAGTCACGGACAGACGCCACCGCTCACGTTGAAAAATGTTGTGTTTGTGTTGAGGAAGCTGGCGCTCGAGTAGAAATTCTATTTGAGTGGCAGAAAGAAGCAGCGCCTCTTGCACTGCGCATGGTGCAGTTTGCACTGATTTTACAGCGCATGACAAACACCCAGCATTAAAAAATCAGCGCAAACGGCGTGAGGTAATGCACTCTGCCACTCATGGACATTCACGTAGCTTGGCTAAGATTTTTTGTCACTTCGCGGCTAGCAGAACTCTGCCCAGGCCTATATACAAGCCAGCTCGATTGGTCTGGTGTAGCTGGTGTTTGGTGTAAACAAGATGCATGCAGTTCCTAAGGGGATTGTGAAGGGGATTAGGAGGTGGATAGAAAGGTTCTAGGTTGTTGCAGAAGGATGGGGGTTCTCCTTGTAGGAGCAAGTGCCATCACACACCCCAAGAAGTGTCATCCTTCATCATCAGGCAGCTCCTCGTTGGTCCGGCGCTGCAATGCTCAATGGGTTCATTGGGGGGCTCTTTGCTGGAGGTCTTTTCTTTTTGCCTATGTGAGTTGATTGAAGTTGTGATGCGCATCGTAAAGGAGTCTTAGTAGAAGTGGAGGGAATGTGTGTAAATAAAAATAACTACAGGAATACCAAAAAATGCTTTATTTGCTGGATTCCTATGTTATGATTAAAAAACAAAAAGTCAAGGCTAGAGCAGGGTACAATGAACCTCTCAGGCCCTATTTAGGGGCCGATTCCGATCCTGGAAAAATTTTCCCCGAACGAATCGTATCCGGATTTTTTTCCGTACGAATCGTACAAGTACCGTACAAACTGCCAAGTACGATTCGTATGGGAAAAAGTCCATACGAATCGCATTGGGAAAATTCCCCAACACGTCCTGGGGTCAGAAAAAGTGTCCGACACTTCCCCGGACGATTTTCCGTACGAATCGGAAAACTGAAGTCCGAGCGCGCAAGTACGATCCGTCCCGTGCGTCCGATAGTACAACCGTGTGGAAAAAACACCGTACGGAGCGAACCTCTATAGCAAGCATGGAGACATGTGCCCGCATACGTGCAGAACCCCCCCCAGCCCCCGTATGTACGCGCAGAACCCCCAGCCCCCCTGCGGATGGACGCGCCGTACTCCCAGCCCCCCCGCGGATGGACGCGCCGTACCCCCACCCCACCCGTGTATGTACGGAGGGTACCCCCACCTGTGTATGTACGGAGCGTACCCCCAGCCGTGTATGTACGGTGCGGTGGGGGTCCGCACCGTACATACACTGGTGGGGGTACGCTCCGTACATACACTGGTGGGGGTATGCTCCATAAATACACTGGTGGGGGTATGCTCCGCACATACACTGGTGGGGGTACGATCCGTACATACACTGGTGGGTGTATGTACCGTACATACACTGGTGGGGGTACGCTCCGTACATACACTGGTGGGGGTACGCTCCGTACATACACGGGTGCGGTGGGGGTATGGCACATCCATCCATGGGGGTGCTGGGGGTATGGTGCGTCCATCCGCAGGGGGGGCTGGGGGTATGGCGCGTACATCCGTGGGGGGGCAGGGGGTATGGCGCGTACATACGGGGGCTGGGGGGGTTCGGTGCGTACATCCACGGGGGGGCTGGGGGTTCGGCGCGTACATCCGCAGGGGGGCTGGGGGTACGGCGAGTACATACGGGGGCTGGGATCAGCGCGTACCGGGCCCATAATTCCGCTCGCATCGCGACGTACTTCGCTTTTCTGGCACTTTTTGGGTGCCGTAAAAATATTGCCGTCCGGACTGCTGTTGGTACGAATCGTACTTCCTGGTTCATGAAACGCAGCCTGAATGCGTCCCGACGTCACGTCGGCGCTGACCCGGATCACATTGGTATGTATTTTTACAGTCGGTCGGTGTTTTTTCCGATTCGTGCGGAACAGGTGTTTCCGTACGAATCGTACTTGAAAGTTTGTAGGGTTTTTCCCGGGTACGAGTCGGACGGAGAAAACGCTCCGACTGACGGTTCGTACCCGGTTTTTCCAGGATCGGAATCGGCACCTTAGTGTGTGTGAGAGGGTTAACATGTTTCATGCCTATTGTCCAGAGGATCACGGCATTTCATCAGGACCGGGAAATTATTCCATGATTTCAATCTTTAAGTGAATGCCGCTTCTTACGTTTTGGCCTTTTAAAGGATTCCCCCTGCCATTACTTTGCATGCCCTGGTTAACCCTTGAACTTCTAACATATTTTTCATATACGTATAGTTTGAGCAGTGTATGCTAATCACAACACGGTTTTACAACACTTTGAGACCTGGGGGGGACCACTCCCCTCTCTAATTTCTTCACCACGAGCAAATTTATTTTCACCTTTGCCAAGGTGAACTACAATGTTGCATGCTTCGATTTGATCACTAGAGATCTGGTCTCTTGGCAAGGACTTCGGATATACTGACATGTAAACAATTCATTTGCTGGTAGGTTACCAGCTGAGCTTCATTATCTCAGATGTGATATTTAGCGTCTATATAAATGATGGATTGCTAGTGTCCTAAATATAAGACCTAATCAATGTTACCTTCCATTTATGTGACCTTTAAAAATCATTTACAGAAGTCCTTTTTAGGACCTACCTCATGAGTGATCAGAGACACCAGATCTCATTGACTCATCTGACCTACTCATACTAGATATAAAGGTAACACCAATTGCTCTTTATCATAAGATATAGTATTTGCCAGTGCTAGATCAGGTATCCATCACATTTATGGTGGATCTTTTGTTCTTCAGGGCTTTCACTATTCCTATATTCAAAATCTTTCTCCCCTCTCTAAAACTTCAGCTAAACACATATTTTTTTTCTTTTCTTCCTTTATCCTGTACTAGACACCTCCATCATATTGCAATTGAATTTAGTTTTAGATTAACCCCCAAATCACGTGTGGTGGTGTTTCTATGAATGGGGTTCCAACTTACTTCTAAGATTGATTATTTCTGAACATACATCACAGTCGGGATACCTACTTGTAATTTCTCTATTTGGCCTTGAAAAGGCCTTAGGCGTGCTCACAACTATAGGGTAAAACAGGTGTTGGCTTATTGTGAGAATTACATTAAAGACAACTTCTGCAGGTAAATTCAAATCAAGTCTCAGAAAAAAAAAGAACAATAAACTACCTGACTGTGAAAACAACCTCAATGGATTTTATTTCTTCTCCTTTGCACTTATTCACATTGGAATGTTTACTGTGTTGATCTTACCTTCAGGAAGCCAACAAATCTTTTGCACCATGCTTGTACCACGAAATGTGGTACATGCGGGATGCAAACCTCTAAGTCAGATTTATCAAGCCCACCAAAGCCGCTCTTCTCAAGGGAGGCGTTCCATGGGCGTTGCAGTGGATGTTTCCAAGCAACTTCATGGATTTTGACACATTCCCAGATATGAAAACCATGTAAACCTGGGAATGCGCCAAAGAGATACGCCCCCCCCCCCTCCCAGGAGAGGTCTAATGAGGAGAAATATCTTTATTTCTGCATTCTGCAGCATTAATAGAAAGAGGAACCATCTCTCAGGATGAATTCCATGCCAGAAGATGCTCCCTCCTGCAGAAAAACAATCCTGAATATTCTGTAATGTTGAAAAATTTTGTAAAGGGCGTGAATGCCCAGAGGTGTCTTGGCGCTGGCAGAGCTGCAAGGGGGGAACAAAAACAATAGTGGAGGGAAAGCAGAACGTTTAGATGGTGGAAAACAGCCAAGTTTGGTTTTCAGAGATTACCTGAAGGCCAATACATTTTGCCGTGCCTTGATGGAGAGAGGAAAGTCATTCCAAAGTTTGGCTGCATTACAGACAAAACCTCTGCCACTCCAGGTGGCCCATCTAGAGCTGGGCACATCGACACGCAGTGCAGACATTGAGAAGCAGAGGTTGAGCGAAGAGACCTGGCACGTGCGTACCAGGTAAAGCTCTTTTGAAGATAAAAGGTTCCCCGGTTGTGCAGAGCTTTAAAAACAATGCAGAGTGCCTTAAAAAATACCTTCTGCCTGAAGTTTGGAAACAGATTGATATTTGGGAATGTTGAGATGCAGCCGTCCCTCCTTGTTTGCAGAGTTTAGAGTTTATTTAAGACATGTTGATGGGTGTTTGGATAAAGACTGCTACAATAGAGATAATAAGTGATGTAACTAATGATTTCTGTAGGTTGGCAGGAATAAAAAGTAAAATTGTCTTTACAAGCCAGAATGAGTAAAGGGTAGAAGATGTGACCATATTTGCCTGATTGTGATATGACAGTTTGTCATTGATAGTAACTCCAAGGTTTTTAACTGCTCTCACCGGGGTGGGGACAGTACCTAGACAAGAGGGGGACGAGGCGGGGGACCAGAAAGAAGGAGATGCACCGAAAGTCAAGACATCATGCCTGCTTGAATTCAGTTTCACACAGTACGAGGGCATCCAGGAACTGAGAGCCTGCAAGCAGTCCTGGAAGTTAGAGGACGTTCCAGAGCTGTCAGAGACAAATGCGACGACGATTTACCTCACATCTGCATATGAAATCAGACAGAAGCCCAAAGATGTTATTACGATTTGCTATAGAGTCTTGCAAATATTGAACAACGTTGGACTGAGCAAGGACCCCTGCGGGACCCCGCATGGTAAGGAGTAGGTGTCCGAAATAAAATCGCCTAGTAGAACCGATTGTTCCAGTCCACTGAGAAAGGAATGGAGAAGAATCCAGGCAGGGCCAGTCACTCCCAACCTGCTCGGTTGATGCATCAGCAGCCCATGATCAACCGTATCGAAGGCTGCTGACAAGTCAAGCAGGATGAGGGCTGCTCCGCCGCCCTGATCTAATGAGAGCTTGATTTCTTCTGTCGCTTTAATGAGCGCGGTCTAGGTGCTATGGGCAGCAGGAACGTTGAATTGAGTGTCATCTAGAAGGTTGTTTGCCTACACGTAATTCATGAGTTGTTTATTTCTTAATCAACTTCGCCAGCATAGGCAGACAGGAGACCAGTCGATAGTTATTGGGATCTTTGGATCCATGGATGGAATGCAACAAAGGCACCCAATCATGTAAAATGGCGTTGTGATAGTGATGTACTCAAACAGATTATAAATGGGAAAACGAAGAATTCGGCATACAAACTCCATGAGTAGAAAGAGCACTACCAGCAGCCTTTTCGAACAAAGGGGCATATCAGCAACACCCGGCGATAATTATCGCTCAGCGCTCTTAGCGTGAGGATAATTATCGTCGGGTAACGTGGATTTTTATCGCTGAGATAGCGTGCTATTAGCAACGCTTATCTCCTCAGCGATAAAAATCCTCACGCTAACTGCCTAACGTGAGATTATCGCTGGAAACCCAGCGATAATCACACGCAATGTGGCGTTAGCTTGTTGATAGGGACTCACAAACTTAGCCATGATATCCACCTTCCTTAGGATATCATGGCTAAGTCAGTCCTGAAGCAGGCGTAAGGAAAGTAGCGATAACAGGGGTTATCGCTACTTTTCCTGACGCTATGCTTCATAGCGTGGGGCTTGATGATAGGAGAAATGTCGCTTAGCGACATTTCTCCTGTCATGTTAGGTCAGGAACGCCCACTTTGCATCTCATTAGAGATGCAAAGCTGGGCTTTAGGAATCCCCACGCTAAAGCAAGGTTTCACGCGTTAGCGTGGCCTTGCTAATTAGGCGATAAAATTATCGCTGCTTCTCGGCCGAAAACGGCCGCAAAAGTGGCGATAATTTTTTATCGCCACATTGTAAATATGCCCCAAAGACTTTAAAAATGTGTTTTTTGGTACTAACGTAGGTGTAATATCCTGTTGTGTATACGCTACTCATGTGTACCTGGTTCCTAGCTGCTCAGCCAGTGTGAGTTTTCTGTGTGGAATGTTGTGTGATGGACATGTTTGGAATGCCTGGGTGCCTGGTGTGAGCATTGACAGTTGAGGATGGACTGAGCAGCAGGGAGGCAGCTGCTGGTGGGGCTGATACTACTGATGTACATGTAACTAGGGGCTGACCTACACAACTTGTAACTACAACATAATAAATCTACCTGAAACTACATCCTGGACACGGACAACATTCCTCAAGATTTTTGGCAACGACTTGAAGACTAACCCATGGCTTACAATTGGATTTCATTGTACCTGGCTCTTTTAAGAAGATACAAAAATGAAGAAACATAAAGCAACTAGAGATGCTTACAGCGCAAAGCAGATTTACAAGATGAAGTCATTCACAGATGAGCAGACAGAGCAGAGATCATTGCCAGGAGGAAATGATTCAAAAGAGATCAGACCGACAGCACAAAGTATTTTTGCAAGAGGAAGGTGTTTACTAAAGAGTAGTCAGTGTAAAGTGCAATTCTTGGATGAAGTGTTTAAAAAAATAAAAACCTCATGTGTCAAGAAGAAACCAAGAAGCTCTTCAAATAAAAGCACAGAAGTTCAAAAGAAATAAGAGAAATTGGAGCAGCATGGCCTGCAGTCACACCAGTGTCCTTCACATCAGACAGCCCCAGCCCAGGCGTGCCGTGCTCATCAACATTGCATCTTTTGGACTTTGAAGTATCTAGTATTGCTTGCATCATTAAGCTTGACAACATACAACCTGTGCCTCTCACACGGTGTTTTTGTGTGCTTTGGAACTTGTCTCCAGTTCTACAAAGTGTGGGGTCAATCTCGTGTCTTGGAAAGACAGTGAACATCACGAACAATTCCCACACAATTGGCACAGGCGGGAAACAAATGTATCTGTTTATTGTCAGCTTGTGCTCTACTGCTATATGCCTCTCACGACTTCGTACTTGTTAACTTGTGGTGAAATTTGGTATCACTCGTGAGTATGTAGTTTTTTGTAAAAATCAGCAGTGATATTTTAAAATTTTTTATTTGCACCGTAAGAACATTGACCGTTTAGCTTGACAGTTACTCACATTTGAAACACCACGTGGGTGCCTCAGGACATGGTTCAGTCACGACGCATGTCTTTGGTGCGAGGAGCTCTCCACTACTGGTTGTGATGACGCTGTGTCCCATGTTGGAAATGTTTTCAGCGCTAAGGTTTGGAGCACGTACACTCCTGGAGCCAATCGGCACTGTTTTTCTTGCGTTCCATCATCTTGAAATTTGTGGCAGCATGTAACCAGCGAGGCCAAGGAGTGTCCCGCAATGTTCATTCGGTGTTGGATCTCATTGATACAACCGAGAGCAGCAGAGTTAAAAAGGACGGATGTTTATGCAGGCTGAACACGTCGCAGGTTCACGGTGTACTGCTGTTTCACACTGCATACTTCTGGAGTAAAGGAATAATGTGGTAATACAACAATATCTGGTTGTCACCTTTCTCAATGGTTGACACTGGTCTTTCTCTTCTATTCAGACAGCTCAGTAACAAGCACTTTTGGCGGTTAACAAAGTCTACAGCCTTGTGTCAAAGTTGATTCCAGCTCAAGACTGGTATCTTTGGGGTGAGGGCTTGCTCACCAGTGTAGTTGCTACCTTGCCAAGTCTCATTCTTACTTTATGTGTTACTGTTTTTCTCCATCACACCTAAATGTGCATGTTCTCTTTTATGCTTGATGTTGGAGCTTATGTTATTCCTTACATGGGGTAGTTTCCAGTGTCATTGTGAGTCGTGGTCATCACCCATTTCTTGCTTTTACTCTAGACATTCTTACATGGATTTGGTCTTATAGTTTTAATGTGTGTAAGTCACCCTGTGCTGCACATTGTTTTAATGTGTGTAAGTCACCCTGTGCGGCACGTTATTTATTTGTGTGTAAGTCACCCTGTGCTTCACATTTTTCTTTGGTTTGATGTACGGTGCTTAAGTCACCCAGTGCTGTACGCAGTAAGTCACTTTAGCTTTACAGTAGTGAAGAACCAGGCTTTGTCAGGCCCGGCGGCGCAGGGTACGCCTGAAATCTTCGGAGTTCGCCTTCCAAATTACAGAGACACGGAACACTCTGTCAGCATGGGAACTTCAATTTATTTAGCTGCAGCTAGGTACAGTTGTCCCAGAAGTACATCGTAAGTAGGTTCTTAGGAGACTGCCCCTTCACTCTGTGGCTCACAATCTTTTGTAGCGCTAGAATCCCCTAAAGCAACACCCCCCTTCATGTGTAATAAAAATACAAATCATCCACGAGAACACATTCTTTGTACAAGATACTGAATAATGGGCAATACAAATTCCTTCCCTAAGGTCGTGTTCTCTATCCGACCCAACAGGTCAGGTGGCTTAGTCATTCCTTAGCTAAATTACTTTACGACAGGGGGCGTGTGCGTGCTGGGGATGATAATTCGTAAAACATCTGTAGGGGCCGGAGAACGGTCACTACGGGTCAATAGATGGTTATCTAAGGAATTGGCCGCTTCGAGCCGAGGTTCACGAGGTGCAGGATGGGCTTGGCTCGGGAGAAATAGAGAGGTCGTGTTAGATGTATAACAGCGAAAAATACGAAAGAAACAAACAGAGAGGTCGTGTTAGATGTATAACAGCGAAAAATACGAAAGAAATGCTATAAGAGTTCAAGGTGCCTGAGTGAGGGCAACAGTGCCGTAATGTGATTAAAACCGGATGGGGTAAAATTTTAAAGTTCCTCAGACCCTCCTTTTGCCATTACTCAGGCAAGAGAAACATAGGCTGTTGTTAATCTGAATCGACTTCAATGGCCATGAAATCTATAAGCTGTTGTTGCAACATTATTTTTGCGTTCTCTGTTTTCTGGGACACAGGATGTGGAAGACACAGGGTAGTGCAGAGCCCGCATATAGCGGGACCACATTGTAGGCAAAGGCAACATGAGAAGAGAATAGCTAAAATCGCTCCGACAAATGTAAGAACCTTCCATCCCCATGTATACAGTATGTCCCCAAACCATCCTATCACAGACCAGTTTCCTTCATCCTGATGGACGGATTCGGTGATCTTATGCAGATTAGAGATGGCTTGGTATACTGTAGGGGCGTGGTCTGGGATATAAATGCAGCAACTTGATCCAATCAATTTGCATACGCCCCCACGGTCAGCAAGAATAATATCTAGTACCATTCTGTTCTGAAGCGTGACGAGGCGGTCAGCAACGAGTTCTGCAGTGAGATTACTCAAAGCTCCAGCTGTTTCATTGATAGTGGCTTCTACAACTCGAATTAGTTGCCTTATGTCCCTACTGTTGGCTATTGGCCCCCAGAATGGGAGGAGTCCTTTCAAGACATCCCCGGCTTCCTGTCCTGACGTATCCTGGTCAGATGTCACCCCTCTTTTCTGTAAATGATGTTTGGCATCAGCTATGTATGTAGGGGGCAACAACCAAGCGATATAACAAGTGCCTCTCCAGCTACCAGGTAGAGAAGTATAAGCCTTATTCCCACATATAAAGTATGTATTACGTGAGGGAACCATGCGAGGCCAGTCTGTCCCATTCAATGTCACAACATGTTGGCAGTTGCTTGTACCCTTATACTCTGACCCCCCTTTCCTAATACAGAATGGGGCTTGTCCGGGTACCACTAGAAAAGTCTGACCTTTCCGAGAGGTTTTGTTGGAGGGCAGGAAGTACAAGTCTGTAGATCTGGTTTGGCGATCAGCATATTCTGATTTCTCACTACTCGTCCCATATTCCCTTTTTCTGTCCCGCCAACATAAGTGATACAGATGTACTCCCAAGCTTCTCACGTCTTGGGTATCACTATCTCCAGAAAATACCCAACTGGCACTCAGTTCCCACCATGCACTACAAGAACCATTAAATGGAAAAGGAAGGGTAATATATGGCATTCCAGTGTGCACTGAACTTGGCAGGAGGCCACAAACCCAACAGTTTGTTGCGTTAGTCGCCAATTGATGTTGGTGTAGCATAGAAATAAATGTGTTGTTATGGAATTCATCCCTTCTTGACTCAACATGAGGTGGTAGAGTGACAAATGTATGCATTTCAACGGTGACATTGGTAACAGGCTGCGTAAAAATTGCATGTAGTCCCCATTCTATGCAAGACAATATAATCCATATTACAATCAATTCTATTAAGACTACTACAAAACGGTTATGCAATAATTTACAACGCTTCGTGTTCATTGTTCGTGTTTTGTTCATTCCCTCTTTAACAGTCATATCCATCTCTAAAGGTTGCCCGTGACGGGAGGTTGCTTCACTCAGCTGTGATTGTCTGTAGTTTTCTTTACTTTCCTACAAGTCCCACAGGCTTAGTGCCACAACTTGGGTCACAAGTCTGAGACTTCAGTCACGGCCCTGCAAAATGTGGAAATCGGATTAAAAAAAAACAAAGTCAATGAGGTACTATTGAGGTATTTCTTTTCAGTCTGGGCCTCAAGTTGTATCTCTGGGAATCAGGTACAGTTTGTTTTTGGAAAAGGAGTTGTGGTTCAGTAGGGTCCAATTTCGATGACGATGGTACAGTTGTTTGGAAGACCTCGCCGTCGTTTTTCTGTGGTCTGGCAGAGTCTAGGTGTGCATCGCTAAACAGTTCAAATCTTGGTTTCCTTTCGTTTTCAGAATCGCCAATTGGGTTACGAACCCACTGATCATAAGGCAAAGGTAGGGGCACTTTCTTGCAGTGTACCCCATGTACCCAGTTCTTTTTGCCGACGACCTTTACTGCAGTACGCGTTGTGAGGAGTACTTGGCGGGGTTCTCTCCAGCGAGGCTCCAAGTTCTTTGACCTCTGGAAGTTTTTAATACAGACCCAGTCTCCTGGCCGTATGGTATGACCAGGATCCGTTGAAGCCTGAGGCAAAGTATCTTGTACCTGTTGGTGAAGGACACCTAGCTTAGTGGTGAGTTCATATAAATAATCAATTAACAATGGATGCTCTATCTCAGAAAATTTCTTGGGCCTTGGGACTCCCCAAACATTTGCCGGGCGTCCGAACACAACCTCATAGGGATTAAGCGCCATACAGGAATGGGTGGTTGTTCTGGTAGATAAGAGAGCCAAGGGCAAGGCATCAGGCCAAGCTAGACCTGTGCTGGCTTGAATTTTTGCCAATTTAGGCTTGAGAGTGCCATTATAGCATTCCACCAAACCCGCTGACTGAGGATGGTTTGCTGCGTGAAACTTTTTGCTTGATGCCAAGACCAGCACATACTTTCTGCATGATCTGGCCCACAAATTCACTCCCATTGTCACTCCAAATAATTCTAGGTAACCCAAATCTCGGCAGAAACTCCTTTAAAAGGACCTTCACCGTCGATAGAGCAGTATTATCTTTCAGGGGATAGGCCTCTACCCATCGGGAGAAGGCACATACTACAACAAGAACATACTTCAAATTGTTACATCGTTCCATGTGAATGTAATCTATTTGCAACACCTCAAAAGGGTACGTTGGGGGAGCAAAGTGGCCTGTTGGTGTTGGCTTTCCCTTCCCTGGATTATGCATCAAACATACAATACAGTGCTGAACCAGATTGTCTGCGCATTTAGGTATCCCCACATTCTGCCATACTGGGGCCAGAAGTTTGCATATTCCTTTTGCGCTGATGTGGGCTGGACCATGTGCCATGGTTACTATTGGTAGCACATAAGCATCTGGTAACAACCAGCGTTGATGCTCTGACAAATCTGTCCAGCATCCTGTCACATCCAACTTTCCCATACTTTCTTTCCACGTACTTAATTCTTTCTCTGTGGCTTCCGCCTGGATCATTTTCACACTGTCCACAGTATTCTCACACATCCCACCTTGCGCAACCCATCTAGCGGAGTCCACAACATACATGCGGCTAGTGATGTCCTTAGCTGTCTCTTTCGCTATCTGGTCTGCAAAAGCATTTCCTTGACCTACATCATCAGTGATCTTCCTATGTGCGCTACACTTCACAATTGCTATCTGAGTGGGCAAGGTAAGCGATTCAAGAAGGTCATTTACTAATTGGCCATGCTGCATCTTAGTGCCATGGGATGTGAGAAACTCTCTTTCCTTCCACAGGCGGCCAAAACTATGGGCCACTCCAAACGCATACTGACTGTCAGTGAACACATTCACTCTTTTCCTTCAGCCAACACACACGCTCTAGTCAATGCTATCAATTCAGCTGCCTGGGCTGAATTATGCATAATCCGTGCTGTTTCCACAACAGTGTACAAGGTAGTAACTGCATAGGCTGCAGTTGTTTCACCATTGGGAAGCTTAAAACAGGAACCGTCCACCCACAGGGTCCCATCCGGGTCCGGGAGTGGAGTGTCCTTCAAATCAACTCTGCCTCTTGTCTCTTCCTCCGTACGGAGGGAACAATCATGTTGCTCCGGTGTACTATTTTCTACTGGAATTGGCAGCAATGTTGCCGGGTACAGGACATTACATCGTTTAATGTGTATGTGGCTAGCCAAGAGTGTCAGTACGTACCCCGAAAGGCGGGCACTCGTAAGTGTTGTGTCTTTGTTCTGTTTAGGAGGGTGTCTACTGCATGCGGCACCATGACAATGAGGGTATTATCTAATACCAATCCGGCAGACTGGCGAATGGAAACTGCTGCTGCTGCTCTCAAACAGCTAGGTAAAGCCTTGGCCACTGGATCTAATGTGGCAGAGAAATAGGCACAGGGACGCTGTCTGTCCCCGAATCGTTGCGTTAAAACTGATAATGCGCAACCTTCTTTCTCATGAACATAGAGTGTGAAAGGTTTACTGTAATCAGGAGTACCTAACACAGGAGCAGAGCACAAGGCAGTACGTAGATCATTGAAGCTTTTCTGACATTCCTCAGACCATGGGAGAGGGTACGGTGTGTCTTTAAGAGTCAGTGCCAACAAGGGTTTCGCCAGAAGGGAGAAATTGGGGATCCATGTCTACAATAAGAGGTAATACCTAAAAAGGCACGCACCTCTTTTTCGCGTACAAGGAATAGGCATTTGCGCAACCGCTTGGATACGTTCTGGGGTCAATCGCCGTTCCTCCTTTGACAAGAGATGACCTAGGTAGGTAACCTCTTGGCAACAATATTGCAATTTAGACGGTGAAACCTTGTGATGGTGGTCAGATAAGTGGCGTAACAATGAAACAGTAGCCTTTTTACAAGTGTCCTCTGAATCAGCTGCTACTAACAGGTCATCCACATATTGAATGAGGGTGGCACCTGGCGGTAAAGGCATAGAGTCGAGCTGTGATTTTAATGCTTGGCTGTAAATGGAGGGGCTCTCGCAATACCCTTGAGGAGCTCTCTTAAACCGGAAGCTTCGGCCTGCTAAGGAGAAGCCAAAAATATCCCTACTTTCCTCAGCAATAGGTATGCTGAAGAACGCATTTTTGAGGTCAATGACAGAAAACCAGGAAGCTGAGGCAGGGATCATTGTCAATATGGCATTAATGTCTGGGACAACCGGGAATTGAGGCACTACAATCTTATTGACTTCTCTGAGATCAATCATAAAATGATAAACAGGTGGCTGGGAGGGGTCGGTTCGTTTAAAAACAGGCAGAACAGGGCTATTGCATACATTTCCCCTAGTCTCTTCGACCACACCATTTTGTTCCAAATCGTGAACTATAGTTAAAAGAGCCTTTTCGCCGTCACTGGAAATTTTATACTTTGGAATGCGTGGAAATTTGACATTTGGCTTAATCGTTACAATGTAGGGCGGAATTTGTAAAAGGCCCACATCATTGGGGCCAGCGGCCCAGAGGGTGGCAGGAAGAGACTGTAATTCAGGAGGGAGCTGGCCTGTGGACAAATACATCGATGACGTCGATCCCTTACCTAGGGTAAGACACACACCAGAAGGAGAACAGTGCAATGTCGCATACAATCTCTTCAATAAATCCAAACCCAACAAATTTTCACCACAACCAGTTGTTAAAGGGAGCAGAGCCTCCAATTGGTAAGGACCTATTGAAATGGTCAAAGGGCGTGAAACTGGGTTTTGAACTGGCGCGCCAGAAAAATCCACAGAAACATTCATACAGCCAGACAAAGGTGCCCCAGGGAGTTTAGAATGAATTATAGAGCTCTTTGTCGCACCGGTGTCTAATAAGAATGGCTCTGTAACACCTAGTGCTACCACATTGACATAAGGCCCGCTTTGATCCACTGGAATCGAAACTACTCCCTTACTTTGTCCAAGGCTGTCTTAACTAGGTTGATAATTCTGGCTCTCACCCCAGGGAGTTTAGAATGAATAATAGAGCTCTTTGTCGCACCGGTGTCTAATAAGAATGGCTCTGTAACACCTAGTGCAACCACATTGACATAAGGCCCGCTTTGATCCACTGGAATCGAAACTACTCCCTTACTTTGTCCAAGGCTGTCTTAACTAGGTTGATAATTCTGGCTCTCACCCTCTGTATAATAATCATCATTGCAATAGTTGGTAGACTGAATATTGCGCTGATCAAAGTAGTTCGTGGAGTTTTCAGGGGGGATGGAATGTTAGTTATTAGGTGGTGTGCCTCGTTCTCTACCCCTGGGTGCTGACTGATAACCACCCCGGCCTTGTGACCCGGGTGTGCCGTTCGTACGCTGCAACAAAACTGGGCAATTATACTTTAAATGGCCTTGTTCTCTACAATAGGCGCATTGATTCTGGCCCAGCGCGGGTCGGGGAATAAAAGAAGGCCCAGGCATCTGTGACGGTCTCTGAAATTGTGGAGGGGGCTGATATTCGTATTGGGCAGGGCGAGGAGGATAAGCCTGTTGTAAGAGAACTTTCGTTTTCAGCTCTTTCGTCTTTTTATCTAGTTTCTCTCTCTCTTCTTTATCCCTATTCTCATAATACTGAGCAGTGGCCAGTATCTGGGCAGAAGACGACACGGCCCACGCACTTTCAGAATTCTTTAATTTATTTGATATTTCCGGAACCAAATTAGACACAAATGTATCTACAAACAGTCGTTGGCCACCTTCCGTGCTCATATCCTGACCACTATGATCAATAAACGTCTCCTCAAACCGTGTGAAGAAATCTAAGACATTTTCATCCGCTTTCTGCTTACAAGCTGCTAATTTATCCCAATTAACTCGCAGAGGGGGCATCATAGTTTTCAGTAAGGCAATAATTCCAGCTGGGAGTTCTGTAACTAACGGCTCCGGTTTAGCACCACCCACTTGGAGTCTGTCTGCGGCAAGTATGGCAGCCCAATCACCTCCCAATTCCGCATGGTGGTCTTCCTGGCCCATAACGGCTGTGGGACCACATTACCCATGAGCATGTCTATGTCGGCCAAATTCATAACACATGCGTCGACAGTTTGGGACAACTCTTTATAATACCCAGCAGGATTTTTACGGGGGTCCGGTAACGACTGCCAATACCTCGGAACGCTTCCAAGGAACGTGCACCCACACACGCTGAAAGTGGGCAGGTATAAGAGGATTGTCTCCTTGAGCGGCGACCTCCTCTCTCCACACTGGGGGAACCTCCCTCATAGGGTAGTGTTTCAACTTTCGCCTAACAGAAGAATCGCGTTTTGGCAAAAACTGGCAAGCAAACATCATTCTGAACGTGATGAGCGTTCCCACTGCATCCTCGACCTCAGCGCCCACAATCAATCCTTTATCAAACTCAGCCTGTACATCTAGCAGGCCCTGGGGAACTGGCCCCAATCCCATATCTTCCCATTCTTTACTTAAACATTTGCACATAGCATCAAAAACGTATCTTTGCGTAGGCGCTTCCCACTGGTGAAAGGTAAGCATAATGTCCTGCAAGGTAAACTGCGAGCCGTTCATGACCCACCGTCGGGCAAGGAGGTCTAGCACTCCCCGTTCGTCTGGACCGGGGAGTTGGCTACGAGTTTGCCTGCGAGGAAGAACGGGAGTAGTTTGCAAAGCGTCAAAGAGAGGGGACAAAAGGCCGGAAACGGTTTCGATCATCCGTTTCCGAGCGGAGGGAGAATTCGTCATTAGGATAGGAGACATATTATTAGGCGGAGCAGGTGAGGCGGTTGCATTCACATTAAGCGGAGCAGGAGAGGGAGTAGCATTCACGAAGGGAGCCGACGGGAAGGGAGAACTCGGAAACGCCGGAATAGGTTGTAAAGGGGTTGCGGGAACCAATTGGGGAGCGACGGGCGGAACAACAGGTGGGGCAGGTACTAACGCTAAGGGTGCATTTGCTCTCGGGGGAGGCGGTAATGCGGGAGGTACATTAGTCCCCTGCGCGTAGGTCGGGGGTAGTCTCAACAGATGAGACATTAAAGGGTCCTTCTCAGGGTCCGCATTTTTCTCTGCATGGGAGTCGGCAACACTGGATAACATCTATCGACCGCCATACGATGTTGCCTATCTAGAATCTCAATAGCACGATCGGTCTCGTCACTTGTAAATTGCTGAGCAGCTTGTACAATAGTCATATTTCTCCTATCTTTTTTTAGCTTGTTTTATTTCTTTTTGTTTGGCCTCCTTGCGCCATAAGCGAAAGGAGTCAAACATAGCCGGCCGGGCTTTCCGTTTAAACAGGACGTTTTCCAAATTATCTAAGATATCGAGCTCATAACTGCCGTTTTTCGGCCACCGTAAAACACCATCTTTCCTGGTATAGCGAACCCATGCCTCATTAAACGCTATGGGGCCAATACCATGTTTAGAGTATACTTCATACGTAGGAGTTCCGGACGGAGGAATTGGACAAGAGTCCTCCAGTCGGGAATCCCTATTGCAACCAAAACCAAACCAAGTACCAAACTTATTAAAACCAGGCATCGTTAGCACACTAGTTTTCTTACAAACTTCAAGGGGGATTAATTAGTCACTTTACGGTACACAAACCTTACGTACCCCTCGGTTTCGGCTTTTGCAAAAGTCGAACAAAACAAAGCAAAGACAAAGGAGTGGCCACTTATACTTAACTTATCCAGATGAGTCCCACGCCAACAGAGGTCCGTTCTAATGTCTCGCCATACCAAAACCAAGAGGGCCAAAGCGTGGCGGCAGTCAGGGCAGCAGGTCTTCACAGCCGTTAGAGGGGAGAAGCCACGCTGTAAAAACCTTCGGTCCACTTACGACATGCAGGGGTCGATCACGTGGTGCGCGTCCTCCGGATTTTCCTGGCGGGGCTCCTCACGATCCTCGGGCTGGACCCACGTCCTCTGAAGCCGCCTCACAGAGGGCACCATTTGAAGAACCAGGCTTTGTTAGGCCCGGCGGCGCAGGGTACGCCTGAAATCTTCGGAGTTCGCCTTCCAAATTACAGACACGGAACACTCTGTCAGCATGGGAACTTCAATTTATTTAGCTGCAGCTAGGTACAGTTGTCCCAGAAGTACATCGTAAGTAGGTTCTTAGGAGACTGCCCCTTCACTCTGTGGCTCACAATCTTTTGTAGCGCTGGAATCCCCTCAAGCAACACCCCCCTTCATGTGTAATAAAAATACAAATCATCCAGAGAACACATTCTTTGTACAAGATACTGAATAATGGGCAATACAAATCCCTTCCCTAAGGTCGTGTTCTCTATCTGACCCGACAGGTCAGGTGGCTTAGCCATTCCTTAGCTAAATTACTTTACGACAGGGCGCACGTGCGTGCTGGGGATGATAATTCGTAAAACATCTGTAGGGGCCGGAGAACGGTCACCACGGGTCAATAGATGGTTATCTAAGGAATTGGCCGCTTCGAGCCGAGGTTCACGAGGTGCAGGATGGGCTTGGCTCGGGAGAAACAGAGAGGTCGTGTTAGATGTATAACAGCAAAAAATACGAAAGAAACGCAAACAGAGAGGTCGTGTTAGATGTATAACAGCGAAAAATACGAAAGAAACGCTATAAGTGTTCAAGGTGCCTGAGTGAGGGCAACAGTGCCATAATTTGATTAAAACTGGATGGGGTAAAATTTTAAAGTTCCTAAGTAGGGGTAACTTTATAATTTTAACCCTTATGTGAGGAAGGTTTTGATAAGTCATTCTACCTTTACAGGTGGGGTGAATTGATGGGTTTTAGTCCCATCTATCTTTGTTTGCATCTTGCAGCGCGGGGACGCACTGTTCCGTGTGCAACCATGCGCTTAACAAATGCCATTATAATAATAATAATAACATGATGGGTGGCAAGTTGCATCCCAGTCCCTTCTTCACAGTTTAAGTTTAGTCCCTTACATAAGGGGTGGCAAGATGGATTTTAGTCCCATTTTCACAGTTTTTGTTGTTGTTCCTTACATAAGGAGTAGATACATAGGGTGCAGTTCACCCATAATGATAGGGCTCTGGGGGTGTGTGTCTCCCGTGGTTTCTCTTCACAGTGCTTTGCCCTGCTTTGCGGTGCATGGTTGGATGCTTTTTTGCATCTTTCATGAGTTTAAGTTTCCCATGTCTTTTCATTGTGGTGGTATCTCACTTTGTTTGTGTGAGCTTAACGCTCTTGAATCTACTTGATTTGTTTTTAATATTAAAGGGAAGGATGGTTGATATTTCATATATACCTATTTATTCTTCTTCCCTCCTTTGTTTAGTCTTCGTTCCATCTCGTGATCTAGTGCTTACCTTGCA
Source organism: Triturus cristatus (assembly GCF_964204655.1). Classification (NCBI taxonomy): domain Eukaryota; kingdom Metazoa; phylum Chordata; class Amphibia; order Caudata; family Salamandridae; genus Triturus; species Triturus cristatus. Next base: position 1,696,042,827 of record NC_140591.1, read on the forward strand.
TCCCTGGGTTCTGGACTATTTCCTTCTTTTGTACATTGTTGTGCATAGTTGTTTTCTTTTGGTATTGTTTAATTAATTTTACATTTTAAGGGGAGAAGATATGTAATATCCTGTTGTTGTGTGTATATACTGCTCATATGTACCGGGTTCCTATGTGCTCAGCCAGTACGAGTGTTCTGTATGGAATGTTGGTGTGATGGACATGTTTGTAATGCTTGGGTGTTTGGTGTGAGCATTGACATTTGAAGATGGGCTGGGCAGCAGGGAGGATGCTCCTGGTCGGTCTGATACTATCGATGTACATTGATTGCCTTTTTTTTTCCCTTGCAGGACTTCAGTCAAGCAAATGAAGTTCTCAATATTTGTGACTAATAAAAAAAAGGAAAACTCAATGTTGTATTTTTCAGTTAATTGGTTGTGTTAGACAAATGTGGAATTGGTTGTATTAGACAAATATTTAATCAAAAAGGGAAAACTCAATGAAGTATTTTCGCTTTAACCTTTTCATACTCTCTTGGAACACAGCATTGCTCATGTTCCAGAGAGTGGCGGTTTGACTTTACTTGTCACCAGAAGCTGCCAGGGGTACTTGTATCTCAACACAAATAAAGAGAATTGTTTCAGTAAAACAATATTTGAGTTTTTGATCAGAGAATATGGCAAAACACTCATCATCCCACGCAAATTCGAACCTGTCCTTCAATAGCAGAGAAAAGGCTCTCACCCTGGATGCAAAATTCGGTATGAACCATGAATAAAATACACAGAGGCCAAAAAAAGATTTCACCCCTGCTTTATCCACCGGGGGAGGAGCATCCAAAATGGCTTCAAATAAACCAGACTTGGGACTCACACCCTCCTCAGATACAATGTGAGGAAGATACCCAACAGAGGGGTTCATGAATTTACATTTTTCCCTCTTCGGGACAACCCCAGCTTTGTCAAAAGCCAACAGAACTTGCTTCAAGATCAGGTCATGTTCCAAGCGAGAACTGACATGAATCAATACACATCCTGAAAAACGGAAACATTTGAGATTCCCTTTAGCAATTCAGACATCAGTCTCTGGAAGACAGAAGCTGCCAACGGCAAGTCAAACAGCATGCGGCAATACTGGAATTTCCCTAAAGGGAAAACAAACGCAGTAAGATGTTGTCACTCCTGGGCCAATTCTACCTGATGATAGACAGATGCTAAATCAAGTTTCGTGAAAAACTTGGCACCAGAGATAGTAGACAGCATTTCACTAATCTTTGGCAAGGGATGTGAATCTACTCATATTTCTTTGTTAAGGGCTCTGAGATCAACGCAAACCCTCAACTCACCATTCTTTTTCTTGTCAAAAACCAGGGGACAAAGCCACAAAGAGCACTCACCAGGCTCAATTATCCCTTTCTTCAGTAAACCCTCCAATTCCTTTTCCAAATCACTGCGTACACTGAAAGGGACAACCCTCAACTTATGTTTCACAGGTAGAGCATTGGTCTTAGTCTTTATTTTGTGTTGAAAACCCACGATTTTCCCAAGCTCACCTGAAAATTCCCTGGGAAACTCATTCAACAAATGCTCAATGTCATTTGATTCTCAACAGTCACCCACACCATGACACACAAGCAAAAACAAACTCCTGTAGCAAATCCAGATCTCTCACCTGACATCCAACCCTGAATACTAACAATAAAACCAACAGGAAAAGTTCCTTTCCTCCCTAGTTGCCACAAGAGGATCAGCAGTTGCAGTTCAGCACCTTCAAAACAGCTCCGGGATGTGCCCACGCAAGTGGTAATCTCCCTCATCAGCTTCAAATGCTTGGGCATCCACTGCCTCAAAGTGAGGTAGTTGTGTGCAATAGTCATTCTTCCTCAAAATGTGAAAGTCACTCACCACTGGACAAATTCCCAGAGAAAATTCAGCAAAGTCTCACCACCATAACAGGTAGCCGCTGTAATCTTATCTGATTCCAATAAAGCTGACCGGCAATTTTCACTGATTCCAATTGTTAGAACTCAGGGTCTCTAGTTGGCAATGGCATGCCCCTTTGTCCAAATAGGGATCCTTGTGTCTAAGTCAGGGAAAGGGGATTACACTACTGGATAACCCCTGCTCACCCCCTTGGTAGCTTGGCCTGAGCAGATAGGCTTATCTCAGAGGCAGTGTGTAAAGCATTTGTGAACATATACGGTAATACAGTGAAAACACTACAAACGGACACCACACCGCGATGTATAAAAATAAGTATTCTTTATATAGACTTATCACAAGACCATAAACGACAAAAATCCACAATACTCTATTTACAAGCAATACTTCACGATGGTAAAAGTAATTCAAAAATAGGCTCTTCAATTCAAATAGTTTCTAGCAACAGATAACCCCAACGGGAGTTATCACAACAACGAAGCAAAAGTGTTCTCAAGGTACGGCACCGACTGCGAGGTACGCAGCATCGGGTCCGGAGTCATAAGTAGACCCCCACAGAACAGTACCTGAAGAAAGTAAACAAAGGCCGTTCACGGCATCGGGGAGAGGCGAAGTCGTTGGCACGTTGCAGCTTCGGTTCCTTGCTTCAGGGGAAAGCGATATGTCATTGTCCTGGATGCTTGTGCAGGCAGGGGAGGTGTCGGTCCTGACAGGAGAGGAGGTGACGTTGCGACGACGCCGGCACCAGGGTTCCTTACCATGTCGCTAGGTCGATGGATTCTTGATCACCTTTCTCGGTGATCGGCTCCGAGCAGATGCTGGTCTTGGAGTCGATGTGGCACAGCAGCAGGCGTCGGTCTACGGTTCAAGTCGGAGCAGCACTCACGGCTTCTAGGCAGTTGGCGGCGACATTCGCTGGGTCTTGGAGTTGCAGAGTTCTTCCGTAGCGACTGAAAGAGCAAGTTCCAGCAGCACGCAAACAGAAGGGGTGAAGTCTTTTGTAGCCTAGAGACTTCAGACAGGAGGCAAGCTCGATTCAAGCCCTTGGAGTAATATTCTGCAAGATGATGAAGTTCCTTTTAAATGGTTCCTTCTCCTCTCCTCGGCAATGAAGACACCACTGCAGGCCAACCCACTACAGCACACTGGCAGAGGGGCAGTACAACTCCTGCAGCTTCCTTCGCTGCTTCTCCTCGGCAGAGGGTTGTCTTGCGTTCCCAGAAGTGATCTAAAATCTTGGGGTCTGGGCCCCAGTATTTATACCCAGAAATCCTCTGTTCTCTGAAGGCAGAGGGTCCTGTACCTAGTCCAAACCAGTTCTTGGTGCATTCAGCCAGTGTAAAACTTCTTCTTTTGTCAGAGTAGGCCAGGGTCATCAGACGCACGACAGTAGGTGGAGCCAGCATTGTGGAAGGCAGGCATAGCTCTATTCAGGCCCAGGTGCTACTCCTCCCACCACTCCTCAGGTAGATTGGCCTATTCAGCCTAACGTTGAATCGCCCTGTCTCCTAGAGCCCCCCAGACCCTGTCTCTCACAAAACCAGACATACAATACACACTCTAGCAGAGGCAAGCTGGATCGTTAGGTAAGAAAATACCTTCTTTCTAAAACTGGTATTTTCAAACACAAAATGTTAAAACCAACTTCACTAAAAGATGTATTTTACCATTCTGAGTTCAGGCATACTAAACTCGAATCTCTATCTAGTTCCCTGAGTCATTTAGGATTATAAAATTCTGTAATCAAACTGCCCATTCTGGCCTATGGGAACAGGTAGCCTTGCAATAGTGAAAAACAAAATAGGTTGTAGTTCACTATCAGATCATGCCACACACACCAGGGTATGACCTACCTTTTACATACAACTCACCCTGCCCATAGGCCTACCATAGGGGTGACTGAAAAGCAGAAAAGGGAAGGTTCAAGGACCGGCGAGTGGGTGCACTCGCCGAGTCGACATGGCAGTCCCAGACTGCGTACGGTGCTCTGCAGTGGCAGGCCTGAGTTACACTTTACGGGGTGCTTCGGTGGGTGGCACAATCGGTGCTGCAAGCCCACCCGCAGCATTTGAGTTGCAAGCCCGGGGACATGCGGTGCACAATACAAGGGTCTAACAGTAACCCAAGTAAGTCAATCGTGGAGTCACTACTCAAAATGTCAATTTGCCATAGGGAGCACTTGCACTGGGGCACTAAATAGCAGTGCAACAGTGCCCAAAGCATCTAAACACGCAAAACATATCAAAAACAGAGGAGGCAATCAGAAAAAATGGAAGGGAAACTCAAGCCAATGGTACCAGGTCTAACACCAATATTCACTCACAACATGACCCAGTGTCTGAACACAGGTAAAACTTACCAGTTTTACAACATAGCCGACGTCCATCATACTCCTTCTGCAGTAGAAACCAATCCTTAGTTATCGCCACAAAGGTTAATTTCATAATGCCAGTTTGCTCACGTCACAACTTCCAGCATTATTTGTATCACAGCGCTGCCTGTTCACTCTCCTCCGGCATGACTAGCCAGATCATGAACTCTGCTTGTACATACCAACTTCAATCTTGTTGATAACAAAGTCCTTTCAACTCAGCAGCGGCCCTCTTGATCTGCTGCACACAACAGTTCGGGCTGGACTGTTCCCATGAGGCACAGGGTCAGACTGATTTGCATATAGCCATGTCTGAACTGGGGTGGCTGAGTGAGCTAAAGAATGATGATGGATTAAACCCAGATCAGTTGACTGGGGGTGTTCAACACTCCGTCCATCATCCCCTTTGGTTTTGCTTTGCACACAGTACACAGGCCTGTTCAATTGACCTTGAATGCAGGCTGTCTGACTTACATAGACACTGGTGGGGCTGCCAGGTAGAATTGTTCCTTACAGGCTACAAACTCTTTTACTTTGTAATCCTCTAGTTTGTTCTTAGTTTCTGTAATTTCTTCTTAATTCCTTGTACCTCACATGTAGTTTCTTTTCCGCTCGCCGCCAGGGTTACAATCGAGGAGGTAGTCTCGTAGGTTATAAAAGATGAAGGTTTATTACGTTCAGAAAAGGTTATAGGTAAATCAGGTAAAGCCCCACCAGGAACAGCGAACTACTGCTCAGTCCTTCTCACTCCAACTGTGCACTCATCCAGCCAAAAACACTCTCAATATTCCAACCATCCAAGGACCTCACTCACTGGATGAGCAGCAGGGACTTGGATCTCGGGAGAGGGTGTATTGTAACTAAGGCTCCCGGTTTTCCATTTTTATGGATTTTTACAGATAAATTCAGACAGAAAACGATGTGTTTTCTGTCTGCATTTATTCTTAAAAGTGGATAAATACAGAAAATTGGGGTTCTTTTAAGTGACTCTGTGCTGTCTTTCATGAATTATAGCCCAACAGCTGAGCAGATGAACAGCATGGGAAATTAAAAAACAGGATGCCATTTCATTAATTAATGCCATATGTCAATATACATTTGTGGTATAATGCTAATTTTTACCAGTGGATGTTTTGTTATATAATATTTGGCATCTTAAATAGCTAAAACAAACAGACATCAAATTATGAGTGCGAGTCTATCAATTATATAAATATGGAAATGTACAGTTTTACAACTTAATTTGTCCCAAAACACAAAATAAATATGGATAAATACAGATAAAGTAGGCAAAAAATAAATATGGATAAATACAGACGGAAAAGCTAAAAAAATAAATACCATAAAACAGGGAGCCCTAATTGTAACCAAGACAAGTCACAACACATCTCCGTCTGTTAAAGAAACAATAGAAAATTGAAATAAAACAAACATCGAGTCCCATAAATATTACTTCTAGATTAACATCAAGTTAAAAGGACAAGAGATGGCACAATATGATAAAACAGTTTCAGGAGTGGAATGAGAACAAACGAAAAACAATACGGTTTCAGGAGGGGAATTGGAAAAAAGGAACAGTGTTTTAACCTGTGTCTAGTCATGGGTAAGTACATGAAGGCCAAGGGGGGTTCAATCCACTTGGCCTTCATGGACTTATCCGGCGCTTTCGATACAGTTAGCAGGAGGCAGCTGTGGACACTTATGGAAAAAATGGGTTTTGAGGAAGCCCTTATTACCCTGCTATGTAGGTTGCATGCATCAACCACTGTCACTATTTGTTACTGCCCTGGAGGAGAGAAGACTAGGCCTATTGTCTCTACAGAGGGCGTCCGACAGGGCTGTATTTTGGCCCCTTTTTATTTATTTTATACACAAATGGGGTGGAGAAATTTTTATTAGAGCAGCAGTCGGATTACTCTAGCATAGGAGGTAAACAGGTCCCCTTATTGTCATATGCTGATGATACGGTTTTGATGGCTTTAACGACCAACAGCCTCCAAAAATCACTGATTGCTTTTACTGATTTTATGACGGCATTAGAATTAAAAGTAAAGTTTAGCAAATTATTTATCATGGTATGTGGTCCCAAACATACTAAAATGAGAACATTTGTGGTAAAAGAAAAGATAATTGACAAGGTACCCAATTTTACATATATGGGGAATATATTTAACAACAAATTGAATTGGGATAATTTGATTGTAGCCAGGGTACAACACACAAGTAGAATCATAGAGGATCTGTTACGCTTTGTGCGCAAGCTGGAACATAAGCCGGTGGCAGAAATGTTAGTTCTCAGTAGCAATTTATGGGGCAGGAGTATGGGGTCACCAAAAAAGCAGCCAGATCCAAATCTTGGAAAACACATTTTTGAAAAGATTATTGATGATTCCCATTAGTTCTCCCACAAAATGTTGTCACTCGGAAGTGGGATTGGACTAGGTCAAAGATAGAATAAATATTGCCCCATTGATTGTATGGGGAAAGGTGTGGACTTCAGATGAGTTATCATTCTCCAGGGCAATTATTGAGATTGTATGAATTTGGAAAAGGCCCTGTCTATTCCCTGGCTTTGTTATGTCAAGAACACTTTTAATTAGATTGGTTTGGGACACTACTACGATAACCCCGGTGGCATACAATCCAAAATGAAATTAACCATAAAACATGCATATTATAATGATATTAGAACGTCCAATCGGGACGATGACATATTAACTTATGGGCCGAAATGCTATCAGCAATTTTATTTGTCTTTTACTATTCATACACAATCACGTTTCGTCATGACTAGGCTTCGTCTTGGCACGTAGCACTTTCTTGTGGCTTTCCCTAAACAAGCAAGTTGGTGTTAGAAACTGACTCCCTGTCCTTGTAATAATTTGGCCCAGCAAAACACAATGCACTTTATGCTATTTTGCACACTTTATAAAGATATTAGGGCACGCTTTATTAAACCTCTTTTGAAGGAAATACGCCCTTGCTCGAATCAAGAAGGTTTTAATTATTTACTATCTTTGTCCAATGCTGCTATCTGCAACCCTGTGCTCAAGTTCATTAGAACTGCATTATTAGTTAGGAAACTGTATGAATTGTGACGGGAAATTGGGCCTTGAGTGATTTTAGGTTCTAAATTTGTTATATAACTAAGGGATATAATGAAGAAATGCTGTATATTATTAAAATTTGTTTTAATTTTTTGAACTGCAAATTAATATATGTATTCACCCCAACTGTTGTATAGAAGGTTTTAAGTTTTATTCTATTGTTTTATGAATGTATGGTACAGTTTTATGATTCATATGAATCAAATAAAGTCATTTGAACTGAACTGATAAAACAGTCCTATGAACATTAGAATACATGGATAATCACATCATGCAATCTTCAGCAGAACTATGAAACTAATAAAACCCCTAGGTCATTCACCTCACAACATCACAGTGTGACACGCCCTTAATCACTCAGGAGTGACAACACTAACATAAGGGTGCAATACACATACCCCATACACTACATCCTTAACCACTCAGGAAGGACACAAGAAACAATATCATTCATATCAGCTTTATTTCGGCCACTAGGACCATAAAAGAGTAAAACAAAATAAGCATACAATGAAGAAATACATGTTACTCGAAACATATTAGAATACACCAGTTAGCAGTTACGACATAACTATACAGAAAGGTCTTCGAACACAATATTTGATTTTATGCAACGGTTGCGGCTAATCCACATTGCTGATAAAAATTTCGCAACTGCAAATACTGTAGGAGCTGATACATCAGTTTTTAAAATTCTATAAGCTGGAAGGTGATGCTTAAAACCCAAATTTTTTAATAGTGGGACGAGCCAATATCTCCTCGGTCTTTGATATGCTCGACAAAAAAATATAATGTGCAAGTCGGACTCGGAAGGGTGTCCACATGCTGGACATTGAGTAGCTGATTGTGGTTGTGACCAACTGGCGGTATGAGCCCCTAGGGGGAGGGTGCCATAACGCCATTGTAAGTAAAGTTTTCTGGTTATCGTTGGTTCTATATTATCTAAAACTTGTTCTCGGTTATATGTATCTTTGAACCCCAGAAAATGCTCAGATAAAGACCCAGCCCTAACCTTCATGAATAGAACACGTAGATTGTGCTCATGGTAGGCCAGTGAGATGGTTTTGCGTGAGGTCGTACGACATGCTCTGGCTGGGTCAGACCACAGATCTGGTCTGCCTATTAGCTCACAGGATTGTTTCACATACATTAGCCATGGAACCTGGTCAGCTTTTACAAGGCGCAAAATCTCTTGTAGCTCCATTCTATAATTCTCGAGCTCTGGTGTGCACCATAATTTGCGCCAGAAAGTTAAAGGTTTGAGACCAAGCTCCACCACGATGGGTCTTAAGCCCATATCTAGTCTTAATGGTAATAATGGTGTGCTAGACGGTAAGGCTGTCAACTGCCTCAAGAAATTATTCTCGATAATCTGCAGTTTCTGGTTGGCTGTATGTCCCCAAATTTCGCCCCCATATAACACAGCCGCCCTAGCCTGGGTTTTATAAATGTGGAGGCGTGGGCCTAATGGTTTGTAAGTCAGCCCACTCATCATCCTGGAAATGGCACCCGTCATCTGTGTTAACTTCAAATTTACTTTTGTCTGGTGTGAGTCCCACTTCATTAATTGGTTAAAAGTGACCCCCAAGTATTCGAAGGTGTATACCCTCTCAAGACTGGAAGCCCCTATCCGAGGGCTCGGCCGAGTTGAAGCAGGCGGTTTGAAGATCATGTATTTAGTTTTTGTAGTGTTGATCTCCAAGTCATGTGACTTACAGAAGTCGACGAATCCATCGAGGACCTTTTGTATGCCCATAGGAGATTTGGAAAGCAGCAGGGTATCGTCAGCAAACATAATTGCTGGTACCCTGCTGCCCACCAGCTTAGGGGCATCAATATTACTTAGCTCGTTTAGGTGGCTGAAGACCCCGTTGAAAAAGAGGCAGAAAAGGGTCAGTGCAAGCACGCAGCCCTGTCTGACCCCCCTGTCAACGGGAAAGCCTTCCGAGAGGATTCCTCCTCTGTCACACCTTACCCTTGCAAAATTACCCTGGTGTAATTTTTTCAGAATTGTAAGAAGATCAGCGGGGGCCCCTAGGGCCGTCAAGACGGCCCATAATTTGTCCCTAGGGACTAAATCAAAGGCCGCTCGCAGGTCTACGAATATCGTGTATAGGCTGCCCCGCTCGATTATTACTGACTTCCAGTAAAGGAGGTTCAGACGAAAAATTTGGCCCAACGTTGAGACACCCCTCCTAAAGCCCGCTTGAAAGGGGCTCAATATGTCATGGTCGTCAATCCAATCCTGGAGTCGGTTCAAAATCAGTCTGCCAAAGATTTTTTGTGGGACGTCTATAAGACTGATAGGTCTGTAGTTGGCTGAGAGCAGAGGTGAACCTTTTTTGTAGATGGTGACAATCTCTGCACCCAGCCAAGTGTCAGGGACCTCCATACCGCCCAGGATGGAATTAAATAATAAAGCTAGGTAAGGTGTCCAGACATCCGGCTCCTGCTTGAAAAGGTCGCCCGGTAGACCGTCCAGACCGGGAGCCTTGCCTGATGCCAGTCCGACAATAACCGCTCTAACCTCCTTAGTTGTAAACAAGGGCATTTCTGCCGTATCGTCAACCAACGGTAAGGAAGGAACAACCGATTCCCCATCTGGGGATTGGTATAAAGATTGGAAATGGTCTGACCATGCCCTGGCTGAAATGTTCGGCTCCAGTGCTGTGGCCAGTTCCATCGATCCGGTGTTCACAGTTCGCCAGAATTTGCGAGAATCGCCCCTGGCAAGTGATGCTGAGAGTGTTTCCCATTTTAGGTGTTCCCATTCTTTTTTTGCATTGCTAGTTATGGTTTTGTAAGCAGATCTCTTGGCCCTAATTGCCTCGCTTCCCACACCCGCCTTGATGGAAATCAGAAGGCTTGTTTTAGCGTTGCGGCAGGTCTTATTATACCAGGCTGGTCCCGCAGCGCAACCATTTGCCCTCTTTGGTGCGCGGGTGAGGATTACGGATACTGATTTAGGGAGGTCTTTATGGAACTGCCCTATTTGTTCTTGTTCACTCTGAGTTATGTCATGGGCCTTGAGTGCCTGAATCTTTTCGAATATGGGAACTACCCTCGCGTAAAGCGTGGGTATCTTCTCTGGGTTAGAGATTAATCTCTCCCACTTCACTCTGCGTCTATTTTGTGTGAGGCCGAGCCCAGCCTCCATGGACGCCCTCTGTCTCATCTTAGGGTCTAGGCCAGGATGATCGTATTCCAATTCCAGCGCATTGTGGTCGCTGTCTTCCCTAGGTGACACCCGGAAGTCAATAATACGCAGCCACAGAGCCAAGGGGACGAGTATATAATCCAATCTTGACTCCCTGCCCTTGCTGTTAAAGGTATAACTAGCTGGTTTATCCGAGATTGCTCTGCCATTACATGCCCGGAGACCATATTTCATAGTTAGAGCGGTAATTTGTATGGCAAGAGATGTCCAAGCTCTGGGAGCCGATGCTTGCAAGGGAGGTATAGACCACTCCAGGTCCTCCTCCTGGGCCAGATCTACCAATAGGCCCGGGAGCGGCTCGAAGTGGGAATTAAGGTCTCCCCGATCAAGATAGGGGTACCCTGAGGGATTTCGTCTAAAACAGCTGCCAATTCCTCTATCGTATGCGATGTCTGCGAGGTCTTAGTTGGCCTGGAATATACATTGATCAGCAGGAGACTGTTTGCGTTCGGCCACTCAAGGCGGACTGCAAGAATGTCCTCCGACTTTTGTGGATAAACAACAGCCCTGCATCCCAAGTCGCTAGATACCCAAATAGCCAAGCCTCCTGAGGGACGCCCTATGCCAGCCCATTTTGCTTGCGCAACAAATGTTGCAAACCCCGCATGAAGAAGATGTTCTCTCGCCCAGGTTTCCTGGAAGAGGCAGATGTCTTGAGCCTGAATATATGCACACCAGTCCGGACAATTAACTTTATTGGCCAGACCTGCCACGTTCCAGGATAAAATCTTGAGGAGGGGGCAATTAAGACTCTCCCTAGCTAAGTTTGCCGATGCAGCCTCACCCATGTCCTGCCCTATGGGTTGAACATCCCCTGGGCTGGCCACTTGGAGTGCAGTTTCCTCGATTGAACTGGGGGTTAGAAGTGGGATCCCAGGACTTGTCTCCATGACTTGATGTTCCCAGTTAATTTTGGTCTTCTCAAGCGGAACAACTATCCTGGCTTGTGTATTATCAGACCGTTTAGGTTCTAAGGCTTCCTCCCCCACTATCTTTGTTGGTCAGTCCACCATGTCAAGACTGCTAAATCTATTGTGGGTGGGAAAAAGGTCAAGGTATGGTGGTCTGAGGTGGGGGTTTGCACTTGGGACTCTAAGCACCCGGTTTCTTCCCCTTCTGGGGACTAATTCCCATCCATCCTCTACCAATTCACAATTAGCAATTGGATAGAAGAAAGACAAAGGAAGTGAATGTATCAATGACCCTTGTGCCTGATGTGACCAGCTACATATGTGAGAGACGATGAGGGGATCTCTAAAGTTGATCAAGACACAGTCACCGTGGATTGACTTCCTAGTGTTTCCTATCCAAGGGACTCGCCTCACCATCAGCACCTCACTGTGTATACCATCCGGTAGAGGCCTGTTGGTAGAGAGCCAGTGAATTACTTTATTCTTCAAGGCCCCCGGTGATTCTTGGGTGGAGGGATTTAATTCTGGGATGCCAGCTAGGATTACTATATATGGTGTGGCCTCTGGTGGCAAGTCAATGGTTCTATAATTTGGATCTTTACCATTGATGCCCATAGGAGGTGCTACTGTCTTCACTTGCTGGCTTAAGCCTTCTTTATGTGGTGAGAATTTGAAAGTTCTGGAGTAATAGAGGTTGGCTGTTGCGATTGTGTGAGTTTTGAAGTGGAGCAGCCAGCCTCATCTAAAGTCTCAGGTGTGGAGATGTTGGCAGTACCAAGTGATTTATTGCATGAAATCTGATTGAATGTGTTTGAACCCTCAGCTACTTGGGTGGTATCCTTCTGGCGAAGCACTAGAGCTTCTTCTATCTTTACTAGACAACTTACAATGGGGTTAAGTAAATCCCTCAGGAGTGCACCGATATTCAATAATGTAAGGCCCTCCGCTCTCGCTTCGGCAATTGGGCTCGGGTTTTCTTGAGGCCGGATGTTTGAGGTTGAGAGCCCTTGTCCTTGGGATCTGCTCTTGTCCTTTTTGGCCGTGCCTACTGGGTTATTCTCCCGGATGGGGATACGTTTGGGAATCTTGGCCTTGCGCCCTCCTATGGTTTGCGCCACTCTTTTTATTTTCGGGATAGCTCCTTCCCTGACGTGTGCAGATGTTTGGTCAGACTGGGCAATAAGGGTAATGATTGACTCTTTATAAGGTATACTAGATTCGCCATTAGTGGCTGGTATGGTTACAGTAGGGGGTGGGAGGGGTAATAAACTAAGGTCAGTATGAGCAGAAAAATCACATTCGGTTGCTGAAACACTGGAATTCCCGTGTACCAAATGCTCAGATGTTTTACGCAATGTTGCGATAGTCCCCCCCCCTTCCATCAATATACAACTAGGCAGGGAGTCAGGGGATGTAACATGTTGAAGGGGGCCCAGGGAAGATCTTCTAACCCATTCCAGCTCTTGGGAAATATGTCTTTCTAGTGTGGTGATTTCGTCTATAAGAAGGGACCCCGCCTTGACAAAATATGTATCCAAAGTACCTTTGGGGTCCCTCGGAGCCGACGATGTTTTACTCCTGTTTTTCTTGCAGACATCTTCACCAAGTCAGTTTCACAGTTAATGGTCAAAGTCCCGAATATGAGGTGGTTGTCCTCCTCCTTCCTCGTCCGTGCTCGAACGGCCTCAAACGGCCCACTCTTTGCCCGGTCTTCGCCCCTGGCTCCGTCCCGCTCGCGTTCCGCTAACGCGAGAGGAGCGTGCGTCACTTAAATACAGGGAGATGGGAGGGAAGAGGCACCAGCTGCGCTCAGGATCGGCAATGCGCTAGGCAGGCTGGTCCTCGCAGTCCCGCCCGGCCGTAACAGAGTCTGTGAGCTGTAGTCTCCCCCAGCAGGATTCCGGTAAGAAGTGAGAATGAAGCACCAGTGTTCCAGCCTTAATCAGGGTTTTTAAGGCGGCGAGCGGCGCCCGCGAAGCGGGGGCCGCGAGTCGTTATCACAGTGCTGGGAGTGGTGGGAGGGAAGAGGCACCAGCTGCGCTCAGGATCGGCAATGCGCTAGGCAGGCTGGTCCTCGCAGTCCCGCCCGGCCGTAACAGAGTCTGTGAGCTGTAGTCTCCCCCAGCAGGATTCCGGTAAGAAGTGAGAATGAAGCACCAGTGTTCCAGCCTTAATCAGGGTTTTTAAGGCGGCGAGCGGCGCCCGCGAAGCGGGGGCCGCGAGTCGTTATCACAGTGCTGGGAGTGGTGGGAGGGAAGAGGCACCAGCTGCGCTCAGGATCGGCAATGCGCTAGGCAGGCTGGTCCTCGCAGTCCCGCCCGGCCGTAACAGAGTCTGTGAGCTGTAGTCTCCCCCAGCAGGATTCTGGTAAGAAGTGAGAATGAAGCACCAGAATCAATCAGTGTCTCTAAAGACAGCAGGAACAGGGTCTTCACATTCTCTACTGCATCCAATCTCAAGGCAGGACCAGGGACTCCAAACCTTTTACTGCACTTGCACAACATAAACAGGACCAGGGACCACATACCCTCTACTGCATCTACTCCCACCTCAGGACCTCTGCAAAGGGTATCTCTCATGGCGTTGTGATAGTAATGTACTCAAGCAGATTATAAATAGTAAAACTAAAAATATAGGCATCCAAACTCCATGGGTAGAAAGAGCACTACCAGCAGCCTTTTCGCACAAAGGCTTAAAAATGTTTGTCTTTAGGCCATTCAATTAGCTCCCATATGGGTACCAAAGGCACTTAGCCCACTGAGCTATTTTACCGGTCTACGAACTGACCTATGCTCACCCAAACATGGCGCTCTAGTAGACTTGGTTGGCATCTTTTTGGCATGGAAAGGAGGCTTGCCTGTCCTTCCTAACATCTGCGGCACATCTATGAGAAAAAGAGTGTCTGTCAGACTAAGCAAAGATCAGCCTGTCAGACACTCTTTATTTTCAGATCAGGAGGTAGACATGCGCTAAATGTGCGGGCTCCTGGCTCCCTGAGCTGACCTTTGCGAGGCTGAGGATTTCACAGCCATGTGTGCTTGACCTCCTCAGCCTGGCAAAAGAGCCTCAAGGCCCTCCCCTCGTGACAAGAGGGAATGTCACTGATTGCCTCGGACCTAAGCACTTCAGTTTTACAAGGCCTGAAGTGCCCAAGGCTGAGTGTCAATCAATAACATCTCATCACAAAGTGATAAGTAATCTTCAGCCACTCTCCTCTGTTCCTACCACATTTACTACTAACTAGGATTAGGCATAACTCGCATAACTTCCCTATAGCATAATCATGTGGAATTACCTACAAATTCCACAAACTTTTGTGAAATTACCCTAGAAAAGTAATTTTTGTAAAGTTCTATCTTTTTGTGGAAAAAATTCCCTCTCGCTTCAAAAATGGTTGTGAGAATTTATTTTTTAGTGTGAAATAGCATCAAACGCACCAGAAGAGCAGCCTCTGGCGTTTGCTATATGTGATGCAATGTGGTGCATTCCTATCCTTTGCCCCTGCGCTGATGCAATTTCTGCAGCCTACTGCCAACGCAGGCACCCTTGCACCATCGTGCAAGGGTGCCTATGTTGTCGGAAGGGGCACCTTCCTGCACAGAAACAATCCTAAGAGGCGGTTTCCTCTGTCTGTGTGTACTACGCAACGCAGCACACATAGAAATAAAGAATAATGAAGAGAAATAAAGATATTTCTCCTTGTGACCTCATGAACAGGGGCCTACCGATGCCAGCGCCATCGACTCCAGTTCATCAGCTGATGACACAACAACAACGCCGCTGCTTGCACCGTGACCTGCCAGCACCGTGACGAGCACTGCATCACTTTGCACCGCAGTCCTGGTCTCATCGATGCCGCCAGATGACCGTCACCGAGCGGCTGCCTGCACCGTGACCTGAGGGCACCACACACCACACCACTGCACTTTGAACCGCAGCACCCGACGCCTGCCGACGCCAGCGCTCCTGACTTCAACCAGGAGGAGTCCTATCGACAACACGTGAGACTTCAAGGGCCGGACGACTCCTGCACCAACCTCCGGAACCGACGCCTGTGGATGCGGTGCTTTCAGAGCTCAACGAGAGGTCGCCGATGCCCTGCATTTCTAAAGGGGTTTTAGGAGACAAGGGTACCCCAATATGCAAACCTGGGGTGATAGTAAATAATTGAGGACAATGGTTCAGGTATGGCCTAAAAGGTCCTAAAGAAAGGTGAACCAAGAAGGGGCACTTGTTTTTTAAGAAGTGAAGTCAATTCCGTAGGGAGCAAAAGACAAAGTACGTAAAGGGTCATGTAGGTCAAAAAGATGACAGGTATTTATTTAAACAAATTCAATTTTTTGAGTGCTCACATAAAAAAGCGTGGAGTGAAATAGTGATAGTGGCTAAAAAGACATTGCATTGACAACAATATAGTTGAGTTCCATAATTGATTTTTTACAAGTTATAAGGAATTCATGTTGTGGGGTGGTCGACGGCGTTTCGAACCCAATTATTGGGGTTCATCTTCAGGACAATGGTGAGCAAGTTGGTTTGAAAGTTTAAACTACTTGTAGAGTATTGGTGTAATTCCTAGATGCTCCAAAACTGGGAGGCAGGGGCTTCAGAAGGCTATATCAATTAAAAGCCAAATGAAAGAGTTTGAACCAAGTGGTAGTTGGTTAGAGCAGCTGGTCAGTACTTAAATTCGCCTGCCATTCAACAGCCAGCCCCAGCAGCAGCAAGACGTCTCTGTCTGTTCAGCTTCAGGCTCCCATTCACTGCCCTGCAGCCCCTCGAAGGAAAATTATACTTTCCAGGCGAATTTAAGTACTGACCAGCTGACCATCTCAAATTAAGCACTAATATACATTAAGGCAAGCCAGTGCAAATCACTGTGTTGCCTTACTCTACACTCAGAATTCATTCCATGGGCGTTTGCGGTGGCTTTTCCCACGCAACACTGATGGACTTTGACATTTCCCCAGATTTCGAGAGCATGTAAATATATGGGAATGCACCAGATCCTTATGCCTCATGAGGTCACAAGGAGAAATATCTTTATTTCTCTTCATTATTCTTTATTTCTATGTGTGCTGCGTTGCGTAGTACACACAGACAGAGGAAACCGCCTCTTAGGATTGTTTCTGTGCAGGAAGGTGCCCCTTCCGACAACATAGGCACCCTTGCACGATGGTGCAAGGGTGCCTGCGTTGGCAGTAGGCTGCAGAAATTGCATCAGCGCAGGGGCAAAGGATAGGAATGCACCACATTGCATACATTCGGTGCATTCCTGCCTTTCACTTTGGCATATGGCAGCACAACAACCTGACTTGCGGTGCTGCCCTACGCCAAAGCCCCCAAAATGAGGGCCAGAGACTCTAAAATTGTTGCTATTGAGCCATTAAAGGCATCTGAGATGTCTGGAGAAAGGTGCTTGCAGGTGCCCCGTGCAAGAAGCAAGGCGCAGTCTGTAGCTATATTTTGAATTATCGGTAACTTACAAGCTGTTATTTATCTAGAGATAGATACAATAATTGACGCAAGAACTGACTATATTCTGGATGAATGTGAAAATACTGTTGAATGGCAAGAGAGGCAGGGGCTTCCACAGAAGCTTCAGGTAACAAGCATTTGCAATGCAATTGGTCTCCCCTTTGGGATCTTATATGAATTTACCCATGCAGCACATTATTGTGGGTACAGCAACATTTAATGTTGAAAATTCCACTTTTTCTGACGTAGGGGTAGACTATGAGGTGCAGCCAAAACACAGTCTAAATGCACAGAGCAGATGGCAACAATGTGTAAGTAAAAAATAGACAAACAGGTCCTAGTGTTTTACTCAGTTTCACACGGGTAGTGGAAGGAAAGAAGTTAGAGGTCTTGAAAAAGGCCAAGGCTCAAGAAGCGCAACTAAAAATGATTTCCAAGATGTGTACGTAGGTAATAAGGGCGCGTCTTATAACACAGAAATTAAAATCCTGTGAGTGACACAACGTGCCGCCTGAACGGTATTTGGGTGCCTCCAAGCATGTCATACAACAAACATATGCTTAAAATAAAATACTGTTATTAGATTTGCCAGTGATTGTTAGCCAAATCAAATAAATGAATGTTTAAACTTTGAGAATGTAAAACGTAGCTGAAGATTACTAAGGTCTGTGGAAAGGGCAGTGGTCGTGGGTGTGTCTCACTCGTGTAGTCCGTCAAACGAGTTTCCTCTGCAGTCGGTCCCTGTTCGGACACTTACGCCCTTTTCCCCTCACATACTTTGAAGTAATTGGATTTTTTAGGACCCCAGCGGTGCCAGGGGTAGCACCCGATGACTTCGAGTTCTTCCTGTCTTGGACCACAGAAACACAGAGTGGAGTACTTTAAAATTCCAGCGTCAGGGTAATATAACAAAGAACTTGGCAAAGAAGCTGAAATATGAAAAGACATCTTTATTAAACTCAAATGAGTGAGACTACGTCGCACAGAAGCCTTAGCAACTGAATGAGGCAGTCTCCAGAACAAAAACCAGCCTTCTCTTTTATACAGAATATTACGCTCTGGGCAACACCGCCCCTGTTTTACAAGTGGTCATTCACATATTTTCGCTTCAAAGAAGGAACAGAGTCATGATGATAATCCCACATTTCAGCTCGTTCAGCCTACAATTATTTACCCAGCAAGGCTCAGAACCCTCATCAGATATCAGCAGACCCCAATAACACGGGCACCTCCTGCTCGTAAAACAAGCCATAAAGTAGGAAACAGAGTCAGATGTGAAAGAGATTAGTCAGGGTTCGTGTGGGAAGAAGGAATTTATGATGCCTCGGGCCCTGATGCTAATCCCATTTGGCCGCAGTAAAAGGAACCGGCCGGACAGGGCTGACTTTGGGCAGTGGAGTCAGTTTGCACAGGTCACAGAGAAGTCACAGAAGGTGTACGTGTCCTTTAGGCCTAGGCATGGCCTTAGCACACAGCCTATGTGAGGGCAAGCAACAAATGGCTACTGCTGTAAAATGGAACCCAAGCATATAACATGTAGTATCATATACACGGTGACGAAAACACTCGTACATACCGCATTTGTCATTTGCGGTTCGTTGATACCAAAATCGGCATGGTGGGGGCATGCCTCCAATGTGGTTCCAAATTTTACAGTACCACAGACCCTCCTTTTTTCCCTTACATAGGCAATAACTATACTCATACTAATCTGAGTCCAGGTCTATATTCATAAAGTCATGAAGATGTTGCTGTAGCATCATCCTATTACTTAGCTCGTCTTTTGATACATGTTTCCTTACACATGTAGTAGCACCAAGGCCACGTATGGCGGGACAAAATAAGGAATACCTCTGTCTGCAGTAGGCGGCATAAGATCACACACCCAATAATTAGTGATGTTCACTACTAACTAGTGTTGATGCAGAAGCTGTACAAAAGAATTGATTACGAATTCTGATCTTCTAACCTGTTCATGTTCAGGAAAAGGGTGGAAAGAGTGCAAAGAAACAGTAGTAGGAAAAGACATAGGTTGGGAAGCGGGTGCAGAAGTCAATTGAGTAGAGAAAAACGATCCCACCCATAAATGACAACGTCATGTTCAAAAAACACTAGAAAACACGTTATTAAGAACATATAGACAACGGGAGAAAGTAGTGACCACTATTACAAATGAAATAATAATTTTTCACAACCCTAAGCAAAAAGCAAATCCTAAAATTATCTAGTAACATTTTTAGGGCTCCTATGCAATTCAGTGATTTGTTTTGTATGTTCAGGTGAAACAGTGGTGACCCTCATCAATGCTCTGAGGTGAAAAGGGGTACTCTTTCCACAGAAAATGAACTTTATTCTGCCTTTTTCTAAACAGAATAGTACTTTAAAACAATGCCAGCAAAACAATCTGTCTCCTTAACACCTACTCTATACAATCACACGGAAACCTCTTGTGAAACCAACTATGCCCAGAGTCCGTTCAAAGAGCCTCTCTGGCAGGCTTCTATTGTCCATCAAATCTTCTTCTGTTGTTTTCTTTTGCCTGGGCCTCTTCATTCAAGCCTATCATGAGAAAAGTACTGCTTAGTTGGAGTGCCCTCCTGGCAAACACCCACAGCTCACTCGAGAGTCTCAATGTCTCAAGGCAGTGCGCCAGTATCTCTCCTTTGCGGCAGGCACTACAGGTAGTGTGCTCTCCATTGATCAAGGGCATAGGTCATCTCGTGCAGACCCGGGACCATTCTCAGGCTCCAACACTCATCATTCAGTGTCAGAGGACGCTCAGGCTGCTCTTTCATGGGCACCAGAATTAGTGCCTTTTGTCAATCTTGGATCCGCCGGTGCACTGCACTTCCATTGGAGCAAAGGAAAGGGGGGTGTGTGGCCAAAAACTCAGGCCAAGGGGCTCAAGGGACTGCACACTGTCAGAGGTTACCAGCACATGACAGGCGCTCTTGTGCACTGAAATTCTGGTTCTGTGGCAAAACCAGCTCCTCCTTCTTTTCTGATGTTGAACGCCTTCTGATGAAGCAAGTGCGATGCTTTAAACAGTTCATTGTATAACAAGGGGACTGTAAACAGGCGGCCTGTGATCTTCAAAGGAGTGGCCACACGCCATGGGACAATTTTGGTCTAGAATACACTGTCATTCTCAAAAAGCAATACAAATATAAAGGCAGTAGGCAAAACAGTGTCTCTAAGCCTTTCAATTGGGTTTCCGTGTGAGAGCCTCCATCATCTAAGGGTACTACACGAGAATTCTATCTAAATGGATGTCTTCACATATGGTGGCATTGTCTAATAGGGCAAACACATTTTTTTTTCTCTCAATGATTACATCTAGGTGTTCCTAAATTCCTTATCTAGAACATCTCAATAGAGAAATCACATGGTACAGATTATCATGGGCATGTGGAAAACTTTCACATCAGGTGCACTATGCAATACACAGGCCCACCAAAAATTAAAGCAGCAGGAACAAAAGGGTAAAAACCACATTAAAAATGGACATTGAAAATTCGTCATGTTCAAAAAAAGTAAACTTAAGTTATCTCCTATTGATATGGAAAACTTGTCTTACTATAATATAATATACTTGAGTCAGTTAACCAGTCTATCGCTACCCTGACAGTCAGGCTGAAAAACATTGAAGCAGGCCTAAGGAACATTCTTGAAAACCAGTCTGGTCATACAAAAGGGAATTATACATAATATGGGGGTCCCTGGTACATCACTGCAGTCTGGAAGTGTGTACCTGAACAATACACCTACAATAATAAATGGGCTGACTGGTGAAAGGAATACGGAAAATGGAATTGGAACTAGGACACAACTAAAATCCCCAATAACTAAGCATGATGCGACATCGGTCAGGGGAGAAGCAACAAAAGAAAAAAAAAATCTATAGGAAGAACAAGAATTTACTTGGGTGATAGTCAGGCATGTGACACAACACCAAGAGTACGGGTGATACACAAAAGGCCAAAGTTACACAAATTTTAACTCTACCGCTGGCGACTACACCATATACGGTAACCCTAGGTAATGTTCCAGTTCCTTCTTCAGGGAAAAATGAAAACCTGGTTTTTCTTTTAAGGAACAAAAGCCATATGCTACTTAGGAAGCAAAACATCATTAACTAATGTAATATAGAAATTAGGCCACCTTGAGTCACAGATCTATAATTTCATCCTTAGGTCCAATCAAGGATACATAAATGTAGGGCTGCCTGTTCCTTTAAGGGAAGGGGCAGTAACGTGACTAACTGCAGGTGCCACACTTTGATCCTGTATATCTCTTCTTATTTTCCTTCAATACCATTATAGCCAAATAGACATGCACTGGTGAAGTGTTGTCTCTCATGTTCACAGCATGAAATATCATTATCTGTGGAATTTAGTAACCAGAACAAGTTCAACCAACTGTTGTGTAGCGATGGGCATCGTCATGACCATCCCCTCACAACACAGGTAAACTTGTAATAGTATCAAAAGCAGCAACAAAAACAACGAAAACATGCAAAAAAATAATAAAAACGCACAAAACGTCAAGCCATCAGATATACTTGCTGTATATCAAGCACAAAAAGCATAGACAAAACAATAGCATATGTGAATAAGCGGTGACACACAACACTATGTCATGTACTTCATGCACAATGAACCTGCAGCCCAAAACGCAATATTTGGGCCTGTTTAATTTGTCAGGTTTAAAATCCTTACCCTCCTTTTGACAGTAGATCACCAGGCAATGGAAATCTGCTGTCAAATATAACTTTACTGTCCCTCTTCTAACATACAGGACCAGCAAGAACAATTCATGATAGGACCAAATACACAAAAAATAAATTTCCATTACTTAACTGTTACCCTCTTGTCAGTCCTTGCAACATTAAGCTACCTTAGTTTTACCTTTCTAAAAGTAAAAATCATTACACTGACAATCCATATTAATTTGGCACCTACGATTTCCACTGTGAAAAATAATCCTTAATTAGCAAAATCGCACTCACTGAGGCATGTAGCCTTCAAAATTGTAGAAAAGGTCTGCATCCTAATTTCTGTCTAAGACTTAATGCAACACTTCATTTTCTGTTAAATAAAAGCAACTAGCAGGCATTATTTTATTTTTATTTATTTTAGAGCGGAGACACAAATGTATCAGTTCTGTAGAGCATTTAACATGATGTTGGGACTTTCAAAGAAACCCTTTTTCTACATTTTCCCTTTGGAATTAAGTTCTTTAGTTTTATTGATGTTCTTGTGGAGAAACAAGAAACCCCACTTTTTAGAGGCCCGTGTAGCAAGGTCATTCTGCATTCCACAGAGAAAAGGTCCTAATTTAAAAGGTCATAAATGTCAACGTGGCAGCCTACTCCATTGTTTACGGGAAAACTAAAGATAGCATCGCAGCAGCGTAACTTGAGCCAGCCTCTGCAGCTCTCCTAGACCCCAGCTTCTGCCACTCTGAATTTGTCAAAGCCAGAAGGCCTTCCTAATTCCTCCTAACTTGCAATAATTCACTCTATTTTGAAAAATAATTTCTCCTTTTTAGGCGCAAAAAAATTATCTCTATTCCCAGATTATTAAACTAAATTTACTGTGAATAATTCACAAAACTTAATAACACGCATACCAGTTTTTAGAAGAAATGCTTGTTGCATCGTATGTAATGGTACACATTTCATCAACCTCAAATGAATGAAGTCTCAGTAGGCCCAGCTGAAGTTAGAACCTTCAACCCCGATATTAAAACAAGCCTTTGTACTGGCACATTGACACAGTGAATCATAAGAAGGCACAACCTGTAAATATATATCAAACCTAAACGTATGCATTTACTGAAGTCTGAGACACTTTAAAAAGTACTTTGAATGAAAGAAAATGCAGTTTAAACAGTGTTTTTACCCAAATTCGACTTTGATATTTTAGGCATTAAAAAATGAATATCCTACAATTTTCTTGCATAATATGCATTACCAGAATGTCTATTACATAACCCATGAGTCAGGCATTGGAAATAATAACTTATACTTTATAAAAATGAGCTTGTTTGCGCCTGCTTGTCATTTTAGTGATGCAACACAACTCAAATCAAATTTTAATGCTAGGAGGTCATAGTATGAGTATTAAGCTTTATAAATATCAAAAAACGATTTTGAAAAGCACTTATTTTTTTTTTAAATAATTTTTCCATGATTAATAATTTTCTTTAAATAAAATCCCAATTTTTCGTTTTTGTGATAATTCCACATATAAAAGCAAGCTGCATCCCTTGCCTATCATTTTGGACACATTTAACTCACAAGCCTAAGCGCATAAGCCCAACTTGAAACGCGTCACATTTTTGCGCCACTTTCATTCAAAAGGACGGTTATGCAAAATTCCACCCGTGTTCAACTGGGAAGGTGCTGGCTGAATGAACATTCCTATCAAATATACTGCAGCTGAAAAGTTTGCCTGTTAACATCTAATACAACAATGCATCTAAGGAAAACGCTGTAAATTTATTTTATTTTTGCAAAAATAGATAATTTCGTTTTTGGGGACTTATTCATGTCTATTGAATGTGTTTTCTAATTTTATCCTTTAAGCATTTAACGGCAGTTTTGTATATGTGCACAATTGCTCATTCTATAAATTAAAGAGCAACATATAGCTATGTTAGCACATCACATGGTTCATTTCTGGATTTTTCCTAAGTTTCTACTTAACATTAATTAACCAACATTGTGCTTAACAGACTGAGAACATCAGAAGACCCACAAACACATATTGAGCTCATTTCAGACATAAACAGAAAGGGGTCAAACACACAATACAGGGCGCTTTAGCCATTTTTCATAAATAGCGCCGTCGCAATTTACTTACAGAAGTTGCACTAATGGGAAAACCACATAGACATTTAAACACACGTTTGACTTACAAATCAATACGCATGACAGAAAGAAAGAACAGCTCACAGACTATACTTGAACCAAACCATTTGCAAATACTAGTTGTAAGTCATATTTACAAGAAACGCTTCTCAATAGTGTTCCAAAAGGCTGCATAAACAGCCCAACAGACAGATGCATGTCCAAGAAGTAGTGAATGCGCTCAATTCACTAGCTTTGCCTAGCAGAACACCAAACAAAATCGTTCTGCATATCTTTATTCATAAAACTGCGCAGAACGAAGGATCCTTGTTTTGTATTATGTCATATTGTAATTCCCTGGGGATACAAAATCACCAAGGAAGAAATATGTTTTTAAATCTAACCGATTTTAACTATGGTACCTTCCAAGAAAGCAACACATTTTTCCATGTGAGCTTACAAACAGGCATACCAAAAATACTGCGGAAAACGCAAGTATTATAATCAAAATGGTGCTTAAGGTACTTTTCGTACGTGCACCGTTCAACTAAACCAAATGGAGAAATATCTCCTCATTACCTGCCTACACAAATTGCAATTCGCATATCCAAACCTATACAAACCAAAAGGTGGCCAACACAAATTTCAAAGTTCCAAAGCTACATTTCCAAATTTGCTAAGATCAGGCATCTTATAGCTCACTAATCTAGCTTCAAACTTCAAGGGGTTATTTCTACCAATACACTCGCAAATATACGAGACCCTTGGCTATGGTAATTGCAATGACCAAATCAACAACCAAGAAACCAACCCCTTGGCTTTGGTAATTGCGATAACCAAATTAAAGACCCAAAGAACCAAAGGACTGGGAGCGACCCACTTATACTTAATTCTTATTTTTACTAATCAAAACGTTATCCAAATTCTAACTGTCAAGTTCTACATGACCAAACGTTTTTTTATAATACTCACGCCAAAAAGGGTTCTCAAGCAGGAGTGACATCATGTGTAGGATCAAAATCAGGAAGATCAGAAATATACTGGGCTGCATAATCAAAGAATCTCCAGAATCCCTGTGCACAGATTACCTTCTTGGTAGAATCCTGTTCTGTCCTCCTCAGTAGATTTCAGTCTCCTGACAAGATCACTCCCACAGAAAGTCACTTCGCTGATGAGCCCCACGTTGGGTGCCAACTGAAGTAATTGGATTTTTTAGGACCCCAGCATTGCCAGGGGTAGCACCCTATGACTTCGAGTTCTTCCTGTCTTGGACCACAGAAACAGAGAGTGGAGTACTTTAAAATTCCAGCGTCAGGGTAATATAACAAAGAACTTGGCAAAGAAGCTGAAATATGAAAAGACATCTTTATTAAACTCAAATGAGTGAGACTACGTCGCACAGAAGCCTTAGCAACTGAATGAGGCAGTCTCCAGAATAAAAAACAGTCTTCTCTTTTATACAGAATATTACGCTTTGGGCAACACCGCCCCTGTTTTACAAGTGGTCATTCACATATTTTCGCTTCAAAGAAGGAACAGAGTTATGATGACAATCCCACATTTCAGCTCGTTCAGCCCACTATCATTTAACCCAGCAAGGCTCAGAACCCTCATCAGATATCAGCAGACCCCAATAACACGGGCACCTCCTGCTCGTAAAACAAGCCATAAAGTAGGAAACAGAGTCAGATGTGAAAGAGATTAGTCAGGGTTCGTGTGGGAAGAAGGAATTTATGATGCCTCGGGCCCTGATGCTAATCCCATTTGGCCGCAGTAAAAGGAACCAGCCGGACAGGGCTGACTTTGGGCAGTGGAGTCAGTTTGCACAGGTCACAGAGAAGTCACAGAAGGAGTACGTGTCCTTTAGGCCTAGGCATGGCCTTAGCACACAGCCTATGTGAGGGCAAGCAACAAATGGCTACTGCTGTAAAATGGAACCCAAGCATATAACATGTAGTATCATATACACGGTGAATTTATCGTGAAACATGACGAAAACACTCGTACATACCGCATTTGTCATTTGCGGTTCGCTGATACCAAAATCGGCATGGTGGGGGCATGCCTCCAATGTGGTTCCAAATTTTACAGTACCACAACTTCAGAAATCCTCCATCTGCATATCTCATATGTCATCACTTTCCTGTTAACTGATATTTTCTTACTCTCATTCGTGATCAGTTTCATGTTCTCCACTTCACTCTCTTTCAACTCACACGCACACATGCACACCACCTACTTACTCATGTGCCAGCACTAGGTTTTCTTTTAGAACGATGCTGTACATTCTCGGGCAGCTGTGGACTCCCTCACACATTTACCCACACCCCTTGCCCTCTGCTCCTCCCTTTCCACCCGCCCTGGTTCCTCAATAAGGCGGACAGTTTTGTGATGACCCGTCTGGGGCGTGACTGGAGTACAGCATTGTCACGCTCGTTCTCGTTAGCTAGTTCCATCACCGCCCGACTGTGTGGGGGCAGTACCCCTGGTTCTTTCTTCTCCATTTTCTGTTCAGTCAGTAGTTCCTTAATGTTTGGTCCGCACTTTTTAAAGTACGTGACATTCCTGGTTAGTCTTCTTCTGTCAGTCCCTGCAGAGATCATGGTTCCCTTTTGTTGTATCACCTTCAGCGGAACCTCGTGGGACTTGCTGTCAGTCTTCCGGGGCTGCTCTTGTCGCGCAAGCACCCAGTCTCCTTCTTGTATTTGTGGAGGCGCAGCACGTCGCCGTTCATCAGCATAGTCTTTCATCTTTTCTTTCTTTATTTTATCTCTGGCCGCCAGCTCCTCATGGTCAGAGTCAGGATACTGTTCGTTCACTGCCCTAGTCATCATTGGTAGTCTGGTACGCACTGGGCGTTCCAGCATGAGAGTGGCAGGACATTTGCCTGTGGTGGAGTGAGGCGTGTTTCGGTACGCTCGTGGTACCTCGTTGAGGGCCATTTGAATGCTCTTTCCGGTGAGTTCTGCTTGCTGAATGGCTTTCTTTATCGTGCCCATGAAGCACTCGACCATTCCATTGGTCTGAGGCCATAATGGTGTGATCTTGCGGTGCTTGAAATTGAGGTGTTGAACAAAATCAGCAAAGTCATGGCTGTTGAATGGAGGCCCGTTATCTGACTTCACCACTAGAGGAATGCCCCATGCAGCAAAGACCTCCTCTAATATCGGCATGGTGCTCGATGCTTTCGTTGATGAACACAGGTGTGCTATGGGGAATCTGGAGTCCTCATCCATGATGACCAGGACATATTGGTTCGATTTTATTGGCCCAAAGAAGTCAGTGGCAATGTGTTGCCAAAACACCCTCCGGTAGCGGAGACATTTATAGTGGTGCAGGAGGATCCGGACTGCTCACCAGTTGGCATTGCGGGCAGTCTTTCAGTGTTGTCTCTACCACCATGTCTAGTGTCGGAAACCAGGCTCTTTTTGTGGCTACTATGCCCCGGTGTCCTTCATGAGCCAAATTGATGACCCCTTGTCTGAGTTGTCGTGGGATCACTATTCTGGTGTCTCGTAGGACGAGACCATTTGCCGCTATTGACCGTTCGTCGTGGACATGTTTGAATGCCGCCATTTCTTGGTCGCTTTGTTCACTGCTTTGCGTGTGTCTCCAGCTGTTTGTTTGGATCCGACGTTTCACCTCTTGCAGGGTGGCATCTGTTTGCGTCGCTTCACAAATGGCTTCTAGTGGAACAGCCGGAGGTCTCGCTTGGTCCACTGCGAAGTGGATGTATTCGTCTGCGATTGATTGTTCTGATTTGCTCGATCTGATGGGGTGCCGGGACATGTAGTCGGCAGGGTTTGCAGCTTTTCCTGGCTTGTGGATGACAGCTTGTTTGTCAGCCACTCTGTATAAGATATCAATCAGTTTCAGTCATTCTGCGGTGGCCAGGCTCAGGAGGCAGTCGGCCTCAGGTCCCTCGATGACGTGGATGTATGCTGATTTTGTGCGATCTTGATACGACAGTTCGGTTGCAAATTTCCCTAGACACGTTAGTGGCTTTTTGGACATCCACGTGTACACTCGCACATGTGCGTTGTCCAGCTTGGGCGGTGATTTCATTCGTTGGTATTCCGTGACGGGCAGGTAGTTTAGTGAAGCCCCACTGTCTAGCACGAACTTGGTGGGGTGAGCCCCAATTCTGATGTCCAATCGCGGGTATTCTTTCAGCCAATCAGGGTCAGCTACACAATAAATGTATTCCTTTCGGTCTTGATAAATTGGTGATGTGGATCGAGATTCTCCTGATGACGACCGTCGAGATTGATATGTCCCGCATGAGTGGCAGCTGGATTGTGACGACCCAGTGGATGAGTCTCGTCTATCCTGGACTGCTCTGACATGGTGACAACTGCTTGAAGTCTGATGTTGCCGGTGTCTTCCCTTTTGATCACCTTTGGGTACCGCCCCGCACATGCTTTCAAAGTGGTTGTCTCTACCACACTTCCGTCATTGTTGGCCTAGTGCTGGGCATGCGTCGGCATGTGGGAAGTCGTAGCCGCATCTGTAACATTTGAGGTGTCTGTCTGATCGTTCCTTGTGGTGTGGTCTGCCTTTGTGTCCATTGCTTGACTGGTGGTGTTGTCTCTTGGACCTGGAGGAACGCCTCTGTGGTGGTGATCTTCCATGCATTGGCCGAGACTGCATCCTGAATGCTTGCTCCCGTCTCTCACCTTTCCCGGCTTTATTTCGCATGTTCATCTGCTTGTTCTTCTACTCTCGTCATCTCTTCTATCTCTTCCAGCGAGTAGCTTTTCTTGAGCAATTTGCGTTGTAGTGGTTCAGAGAGGCATCCTTCTATGACTCTCAGCTGAAGGGCGTCTTCAGTTGAGAAATTGTCAAAGTCACAGTATCTCGCCAGTCGTCTCAGCCGTGTGACGAACACCCCCATTTGTTCACCTGTCTCTTGCGCGGCCAGATTGAATGTGTACCGCTCGTAGTCAACGTTCCGTTTGTGGAGGAACTTACGATCTAGTGCTTCGCGAACTTTGTCATAGGCACCAGAGGACTCAGCCGGTAGTTCTTTTATGATCCGTCCGACTTCCTTGCCAATCAGGTTCTTGAGGGTGCTGGAGCAGAGTTTTCTTTTAGAACATTCAAGGGCTTTTTGAAGCTCTGGCATGTCTATGCGTTTTATTAATTTATTAATAATTAACAATTAATTATTTGTCTTGTGTAAGTGTGTTTTTACTAATCAATCCGTTTGTTCTAACATAAGAGAAAGTTATACGAGGGTTAGCTTATTTGTGCTGTTTCTGTTTAATAATAACGTGCAAGTTTTATGTTTAAACGTTGCTGTGTGCTATTTATTTTAAGCACAAAACGCTGTCTGAATTAATGCTTTTTTATGTTGCAAAGCTAGATAAATGCATACACATAAGGGTATTAGTGGGGTTAACATTGTTTAATCATTATGCTGTAGTAACGTTTATTTTGTCTCTTTAATTAAGATGGTCTATTGTGGCCTATGAAGGCCTTAATCGAGCTGACTGTATTTCGAAGCCTGGCTGTGGCATATTCTGTGATGTGGCAAGGGAGACCCCTGCTGGAAAAAGGTCGAAGACAACTGACCATGGTCCTTGTTGTAAATTTCCATGAGGACATCAGCAGTTTGGAAGATCTCCAAAGAAATGGAACGTCCTTGGCAAACAAAGGAGCTTCAGAAACAGACAATGTACTGTGGCTTAGCTGCCGAGGGAAGTTGAACAAGTTGGATACTTTAATAGTTTCTTGGTTCCTGTTCCGTAGTTCACGTCTTGTGACTTTTCCTGAGCGAAGATTTTCAGATGTAGCAATGTTACATCCCTTCCTTCTCGCTCTGCTCAGTGATACAGTTTATTTTGTCAACTTTATGTGTGTTTCCATTGTAATTTTTACTATAAGAATTGTTAGCTTAGGGAGGGCTTTGCCACTTGCCATTTTACCTTTGCCGCGTGAACTTGCGTTGCTGAGGATCGACGCTGAGGGACTTCATCTTTAAAAGACTTTACCGAGAGACTGGTCCTGACCCGTTCTGACACTTAGTTAGAATAGGTAACTATGAGAAATGATTTATTCTAATTGATTTACTTTGACTAATTTTTAGATAAAGCAATATAACTTTAAACATGGTGTTGAATTTCTTTTCTTGTCAATTATTGTGTACATTTTGATTATTATTGTATAGATTGTATAGAGTATGTTTAAGGACAATCACTATAATCAGGTCCTATCGTCCTCGATATAGATGCAGGGTGGTTTAGGAGTTTTCTTCCCACAGGTTTATTGCTGGTAGAGTATTTGAGCGTATGTTAGTGAAATGGGCCCTAGCGTATGATGAATGTATGTGCGTGTAACTGTGAGATTACTCTATCCGTGGTAGTGGGCATATTTTAGATACCCTGATCTCTATCAATTTCTCTGGTAGCAGAGGATGGTTATAGATGGTTGTCTTGATCTGATAAGATAAGATTGCTTGTATATTAGCTTATTGATTATTGATTTATTTTGGTTGATGTTATTGGTATATGTACTAATACTATATGTTGGAGTCGTCATGTTGAGTTATATGTAGTGCTTCTGGAATTTGGAAGCTGGTAACAGTTCCGTAGTAGGGCAGAGGAAGGTGTATATGCTGCTCTCGGGAAAGACGGGATTGTAAGGAATTACGTGTGACAATTGAAGTTGCGCGTTCACATTGTCTGGGCTCGGAATCAGTGACATTATTGTATGTTACTATTAGAATATTTCTGGTATATAAGGAGTGTGTATTGTAGTGAAGGTTATCTGTGAAACTCTGGTCTTAAGTCCCAGGGATCTGTAAAGATTTCCGTTAAAGCTTATCGCGGGAGGATTAATAGGTATTCTCTGAGCTTGTTTGAGGAACTGGGCAGAGGTAAGCTGCTTAGTTGATGTATGTTATAATTCTGTAGTAGGACAGATTGTTCTCAGGAAGCAGGATTCTGTGTGCATGTACTATATTTTTCTTGTATGAATGTGCGTGAATGCATATACATTTATTGATTGTAAGACTCTTTGGATAAGTTCTAGAGGAAACAGTTATGAGATGTATGTAAGTTTGTTGATTCTTGAGAAATAGACTCTCTTTACTATCCTGTGGTTAGCGAAGCAGACAATGGAGATGTTTTTATGTTGTAACTAATAGATTTTGTAGAAATTTTGACACGAAGTCTACTGAGAGTTTTTGTAAAGGAAGGGTAGACGAGTGACAGAGACAGGAGACAGAGACTGCAGCGGCTGTTGACGTCAGAAGGTCCGCGCTCTGATTGGATAGTGGATCAGACTAGGGTTCGCGCTAGGATTGGTGCGTTAGTGTAAGTCGCGCAGGGATTGGAAGACCTGTTTAGTGACGTAAACGCTCCAGGATTGGTGCGTTAGTGGGAATCGAGTTTTTCAACCTAACCTCGTATTGTATAATTAAAGTACGGAAAGAGTAGAGAGTTTTGGTAAGCGCTAAAATGTATTACCAAGAAGAAGAAAAGAAAAAGACATTCTTTGGAAAAGTTAAAAAGTGGTTTAGCAAAGATAAAGAGGTTAAGACGAGAGAGGGTGAGTTGCTACCTCCAGCGAAAACACCTGCATCCTTTATGGCTGCGAAATATGGATTACATACCTGTATATGGTTGCAGAATTGGGTTAGGTATACTAAAGAAGATGGTGTTCTAGCATTTCCAGAACATGGTTCATTTAATTTGGCCGTGTTGAGAAACTTACGGGAAAAGATGGCATGTTTGGACCCGAAGCCGAGACCTACACAGTTCGAGGCTTTAGTGGAATGGGAAGAGGAAGTATATAATCGAGAAAGACAAAGGTCTGGAGGTCAGTACAGATATATGTTTGGCAGGAGACATGATCGTGAAACACATCATGATCGAATGAAAAGATGGCGAGATGCTAATATGACGGAGGGATTATATCCAATGAGAACAGTTGAAGTTTCTGCTCCTTCTGTAGAAAAGGTTCCTGAGTCAGATATGAGAAGATATGGAGAGTATGAAGATGAGGTCTTGAATGACATGATTTACAAGAGACCACCTCCATATAGACCAGAACCAGATGAGAGTACACCAGTTGTTTCTCCAATAAGAGATACAGTTGAAAAAGAAAAAATGACACCTGAATCAAGAGGTAGTAGTTCTTTCAGGGAGAGAGAGAATCGAGGTAGTGAGGAAAATGCCAGACAATTAGCAAAGACGACAACAGAACTGACTGAGAAAATTAGAGAGTTAACGAAAAATCTGGAAGCTGTTACGGTGCCTGTAACTATAGGTCCGGTTATTCCTGTGTTTGATAAACAGAGGACAGGTGAAAATGGACTGATAGTTCCATATATTGCAAATGATTCGACAAATTCAGTTGGTCCTTTAGGAGATACAGGTAAAAGAACAGGGAAAAGTGATCTGAGACAAACAAGACATGGCACATGTAGTGAACTATTGGATGCTAGTGAACCTAGTTGTTCAGGGATGCCAATTTTAGAGCCGCAGAAAGGAGTGGTTCCAGTGAGAAAAACTGCTGAAATAACAGTTGATGATTTGAATGATTGGATGAAGGTTCTTCAGAAAAAGAATAAGGATTCACAAGTTATTGATGTGGTTAAGTTACGAATAGAATTAGAAGAGCTTGTGACAGGAACAGTTCCAACAGAAATCCTGAAGAGTCATCATGATGGTGAATTAATGTTTATGTGTAAAAGCATAACATGGAGAGCAAGAAATACTCATGATAGACTAAGGGCGATAGCAAATGAGCAAGGAATTGACATTGATAAAGTAAAGGCTTTGCAGAAAACATACAGGATGGATTTTACAGAGAAAGACATAGAAAATTTGAATACTTCTGGTAGAATAGGACAGATTAAAGAAATGGTGGCATTATTGCGAAGATGGGGTGATGTAGAAAAGTGGAAGGATAGGTGGTATAAGAAAAGAGAGGAATCTGAAGATAGAACAACGTATTCAGCATTTCCAGTGAGAGAAAAAGAGAAACCAGTGGAGCATTATCCCATGAGAGAAATACCTGGAGGAGGATATGTACATGTTCCATGGACCAGACAGGATATTTTATCATTTACGAATGATTTCCCTCGATTGAGAGAAAAGCCCGTCGAGTGGTATAGGCAGGTAGACAGGTTTGTGAAATTGTCAAAAGTGCTGTGGGTTGACCTGAATAGTCTGTTTGATATAATTGTTCCAGCAGACTTGTGGACTGAGTGTAAAATAGTTGTGAGTTGGCCTGCTGAAGAGTATCCAAGAGATCCAAGAACAGGGGCACCAGATCCAGAAGTAATGAGAAAGTACGATCAGGTGATGGTATACCTGAAGAGTAAAGTTCCTCCGAAAGAGACAGACTGGGTTAAAATAGATCGAACACAACAGGAAGCAAAAGAATCAGTTCATGCTTTTTACGAAAGGCTGATACTAGCATTCAAACAATTCAGTGGAGATGAACACCTGGGTGACAAGGATTTGAGTCATTTTGTATACAGATTTGTATATGGTTTGAGACCTGAAATTGGTGAGAGAATTCGTGAACATACAGTGGATTGGCAGAGTAAGAAAGTAGATGAGATTCTGAGACATGCAAAATATTTCAGTGATGAAATTGAAGCAAAACAAAGAAAGCTGAAAGAGAAAGCAATGTGGGCACAAGTGAAAGTTGCAGAAAGACAGGAAGCACAGTTGGTGGAACAGGCAAATAATCCAGGAAATAATGTAGGGAATAGATCGAGATTTACAGGAAAAGGAAAGGGAAGTCTTGAGGAGGCGAAAAAGAAGTTCCCGTGTCACAACTGTGGCCAACTGGGACATTGGAGATCAGAATGTCCTAATCCACCATTAGTGAATAATGAGGGTAAATCCTTAAATCAACAGGTGCAGAATGAAGGGAATAACCAGCAGCAACAGCAACAGAAAGTTGTGAGACAGCAGAGTCAAGAGCCAAAACCGCCCTTGCCGCAGAATAGAGGGGTACAAAAGTACAGTCAGGACTCGGGATTCTACAATGATGAGCAGGTAAACAAACCAAAACGTACTAACAAAGTACAACAGTACCTGTTAAAGAGTGAAGGGAGTGAGTCTGAGGGTGATTATTGACGGTGCCGAAGAGAGGAGGAAGAGTGCATACTTGGTGCAACTCTAGAAATAGACAAGGCAGGACCATTTGTGGATGGGAAAATAAATGAAGAGAGTGTTACTTTTTTGGTAGACACAGGTGCGACAAGGTCAACTGTCAGGTCAACAGATGTTAAAAATCTTCCTCTCTCGGATGAAGCAATCCAAGTAGTTGGTGTAGCCAATACACAAATCAGAACACGTCTTACTGAACCAGTAAGAGTACAGATAGGGAAATTTTCAGACATGCACAGATTTATTATCTGTGACACGAGTCCAGTGAACTTGTTAGGTAGGGACTTGCTGTGCAAGATGAACTGCACAATTTTTTGTACACCGGATGGAATAGCTTTTGAGACACCAGATGATGATGTTTTGTACCGAATGACTCTAGAAAATAGAGAAAATGAGTTAATTGGTGCATTTGCTGTGTTTGATCCGGAGGATTTACCTCAAGAGCTAAGAGACACAGTGAAAAGGGCAGTGTGGGATTTCACAGGAGAGGATGTGGGATTAATGAATAATGTAGATCCAGTAAAAATTGCAGTGAAAGAGGGAATTACATATCCTAACATTCCTCAGTACAAAATGACACCAGAAATAATTGAAGGGATAACTCCAATAATTGAGAAAATGATTCAGCAAGGAGTTCTGAGAGAACTACTGAGTAGTCCATGTAATTCACCGATAATGGGACTGAAAAAACCCAATGGGAAATTTAGGATCGTGCAGGATTTGAGAAAAATTAATCAAATTGTGGTGGCATGTTGTCCTATTGTGCCAAATCCATCAGTGATTCTGTATCAAATTCCACATGATGCTGAGTGGTATACAGTGATTGATTTGTGTCATGCGTTTTTTTTCAATTCCATTGCATCATGATAGCCAGCCGATTTTTGCATTTAGGTTTGGCCAGCGTATTTTAGCATGGTGTCGTATCCCACAGGGGTATACGGAGAGTCCTTCGATATTCAATCAGTTATTGAAGAAATCGTTGGAAAGTTTGATCATGCCTGAGAGTTCAGTGCTGGTTCAATATATTGATGACTTGCTTGTGGCATCAAAGACACGTGAAGCTTGTGAAGTGGATACCATAGCTTTACTGAATCATCTGGCAGATGGAGGGTTAAAGGTATCTCCAGCCAAATTGCAATTTTGCAAGAAAGAAGTGCATTATCTTGGACATAATATTGAAAAAGGTCTGAGAAAAGTGACAAATGACAGGATCAGAATAATCAGAGAAATGAAAGCTCCAAAAACCCAGAGAGAAGTGAGAATGTTCCTGGGTATGGTGGGATATTGTCGTCAGTGGATAATTAATTTTTCCCTGATAGCAAAGCCATTGATTAAATTGACAAAAAGTGAAATGACAGATCCATTGGATCTGGATGCAGAACAATTGGCAGCATTTGAAGAGCTCAAGAGTAAAATGTGTGAGGCTCCAGCTTTGGGTATGCCTGACTACGAAAAAGAGTTCGAATTGTACTGCAGTGAGAGAAATGGATGTGCACTTTCAGTGTTAATCCAGAAACATGGGCAATTGAGAAGGCCTATTGCGTATTTCTCATCGACACTTGATCCTGTAGCTGTGGGTTTACCAGGTTGTCTAAAATCTGTGGCTGCAACATGCAGAAGCCTGGAACAAAGTGAGGGAATCATAATGGGGTATCCTGTAAGGGTATTCGTACCTCACAATGTGGCAATTCTTTTGACGAGAAGCAGAACTCAGCATATGTCACATAGTCGGCTGACTAAGTATGAAAAAGTGATTCTGGGAGCTTCAAATGTGACTCTTGAGAGATGTGTGAATGTGAATCCAGCAACACTCTTGCCGGATATTGAAAATGTGGGTATAAAGATGGAAGATGATCATGATTGTTTGGATGTGCTTGAGTATTGTACAAAACCGAGACCAGACATAAGGGATATTCCCTTACCTGAAACTGACCATGTGTTGTTTGTGGATGGATCATGCCTGAGAAATGATAATGGTGTGCTATGTGCAGCATATGCAGTGTGCAAAGTTTCGGAGGTCATGGAAGCATCACCATTGAAAGGAGTGAAATCTGCGCAAATTGCTGAATTGGTGGCATTGACAAAAGCTTGTGAAATTGGGAAAGATTTGAGGACAACTGTGATGACTGATAGTCAGTATGGATTTGGAGTGGTGCATGACTTTGGCCAACTTTGGCTACAAAGAGGTTTCTTGACGTCGGGTGGGACTCCAATAAAGAATGCTGAAATGATTGGCAAATTGCTTGAGGCGATACAGCTGCCTAAGGAATTGGCGGTTGTAAAATGTGCTGCACATGGTCCAGGAGATGATTTTATCACGGTTGGAAACCGTTACGCCAACGATGTGGCGCAGTATTGTGCTAAGACAAATCAGTCAATTAATCGGGATAGAATGGAGGAAATGTCTTTTCTTTCTGTGATGTTTACTAATGTCCTAGAAACGTGGGATGAAGTGAAGCAGTTACAAGATGAGGCAGGAGAAGAAGAGAAACAAGATTGGGTTAAGGCAGGATGTGCTCCAAGAGAAACAGACCATGTTTGGGTCTACAGAGATGGCAGACCAGTAATGCCAAACTCTATCTTGTCGTCAATGGCAAGGATGTATCATGGCCAGGGACATCTGGGGAGGGATGCGATGGTAAGGTCCTTTAAGCAGACCTGGTAGAATGCAAAGTTCAGGACAATTGCAGAGAGCATCTGTCAAAGGTGTTTAATTTGTCAGCAATTTAACACTGGGAAAAAGACAGTGGTGAGTCTAGGGACAATTGGCAGAGAAGGAGGTCCTTTTACGAGAATGCAGATTGATTTCATTGAAATGCCCCAAGTGAACAGACTGAGGTATGTTCTAGTGGTAATCTGTTTGTTTTCAAGGTGGGTGGAAGCTTACCCGACTAGAAGAAATGATGGATTAACAGTGGCAAAATTACTGTTGAGGGAGTTGATTCCTAGGTACGGGTTTCCAGTCACAGTTGAGTCTGACAGAGGTAGACACTTTCAAAATGAACTCATAGGTTTAATTTGTGAAGCATTGAAAATACAGCAGAAGCTACATTGTGCATATCGACCAGAGGCTTCTGGTGTGGTTGAGCAGATCAATGGCACAATCAAGAATAGAATTGGAAAGATGTGTTTAGCCACTGGCATGAAATGGCCAGACGTTTTACCTCTAGTTCTGATGACTATGAGATCTACTCCAGATAGAACTACAGGTTTGAGCCCGCATGAGATAATCATGGGACGTGCAATGCGTCATGCATTCGTGCCTGTCAATAAGTTGGTGACAATAACTGATGACATGATTTTGGATTACTGTAAAGGCCTGGCTGACGCAGTTCATTCTGTGTTTCACCAGGTTGGAGAAGAAGCTACCACACTTGAGAAGAAGCAAGCTCATGATCTAAGTCCAGGAGACTGGGTGAGGATTAAGGTGCACAGAAGAAGAAATTGCTTGATTCCAAGGTGGGGAAGGCCGAGACAAGTTATTCTGACTACAACGACTGCAGTAAAGTGTGCTGGAGTGAGGCACTGGGTACATGCAAGTCATACTCTGAGAGTTCCAAATCCAAAAGAAGGGACTGGTGAAGAGTATTTTGAAGAGTCAGATTCCAGTGATGGTGAAGATCCTGATGATACAGAATCAGTGAGAAAAGAAGCAGAGAGAGCTTCAAGAGATTCACTGCGAGTATCAGAGAGGAGATCAGATTCTGTTAAAGAGCCTGAAGTTTCAAGTAGCAGTGGAGGGAAAAGAAAAGAAAAGAGAAATCACACAGAGAATACTCCTGAATCAGAAGAGGAGGAGATTGAAGAACCACTTGAGATTATTCTTGAAGAAGCAGGGTCAGTAGAAGATAGAGAGGGGCAGATTGCGGAAGACCCCCGAGGAGGTGTAGGGAACATTCATGAGGAGCTAGGTGAAGGGACAAGTAGACAGCAAGAAGATTGCGTGTCGGAGACCCGAGGAGGGAGAGAAATAGGGAAGTCTCAAATAGTGGTGAAAGAATCTGTGGAAGAAAAGAAAACTGCTAAAAAACGAAAGCAAAAGGCAATTGAAACAGAATCGGATGATGAAAATGAACAAACAGAGGGTCGAGTTCTGAGAAAGAGAACTTCGATTGGAAAAAGGAGTGTTAAAGAATTAAGGCCGAAAAAGGTTGTGAAAGGAGATCGTTGGCCTAACAACCGAGTTAAAAGGGTGAGATACAGAGTAATAAGAGCAGATTCATCAAAAGCTGAACAAGTGAATGAAGTATCAAGTCAAACTTCGAAAGCTGAAGAAGAAGAATCGAAGAAATCAAGAGAACCAGTGGAAATAAAAAGAGTAAAAAGACCCAACCAAAAGTACAGATCACCGGAATGGTCTTATGTGACACTGTCTGAAGAAGGAAAAGAAGAAACAGTGACTCGAGATAATCCGGAAGTGGTCTTGAGAAAAGTGGTTGAGGAAGATACTGGTGAAATCCTGAAAGTACTCTTGACTGACATTGGAGAAGAGTCAGATACTGAGGATTTGAGTATTGGAGATCTGATACAATTTGATGTTGAAGAAATTGGAGTAAAAAACGATGAATATCCAAACTGAGTAAAAGAAGGATACACTTGGACTGAGTGAACGGAAAGATTTTTTGAAGAAGCTGAAGAGTTTGGAATAAACGTTGAAAATTTGAAAAGTTCTAATTTCAGTAGTGGAGTAGTAGAGGTTAAAGCAAGAGCAAAATAGTAAAATGGCTAACATAGAGAATAATCAAAATAGATGTGCCTTCTTTAAAAGGTGGTGTAGGATGTGCTGCTGTTGTACTGGATTATTAATGCTTCTATGGGGTGTTTTAGTTTTATTAGTAACTTTTAAGGTTGAATTTGGAATGAATACAGAAAATATGACTAATATAGAGAAAAATTCGCAAAAAGTAATTCCAATTAGAAGTAGTAGTTACATACACAAAGATAGGTCAATTAATAATTTTTCCAGTAATGTTTTATCTAAACTGTTGTATGAATATGTGAAGACAATGGAAGTAAGGGATTGCTATGTCTGCATGCAGTTACCTGCATCCGTTTCAGAGGGTGTTACTTATCACCATTTACCAGCTACATATGGTATTTCTTGTAGTATTTTAAGTAGTGTTTTTTATTTGTTAGGGAAAATAGATTATAAGATGTCTAACAGAGATAGTATTTTTGGGCACTTGCCAATGAACAAAGAGCTGAATCCAGCTAAAGAAGCTAACACTTTTGGTGAGATTTTTATTGAAGAAAAAGGACTAACATTAGATTACATTTTTAAGAATAATTTAACTTGCAGTCTGAAAGAAGAGGAGAAAGCTTTCCTGGATATGGTAGAGGAAAGGAGAGTGAACATGCATGAGAAAGCGGGAAAATATGAAGTGAGTGAGACAATTTGGGACATTGAGATGGGAAAAGAGTTGAGAAATGGGGCTAGTCCAACTTTAGCTCTAGATGCACCGCAGAAGGGTAAATTATGCATTACCAGAAGGAAATCCCAATATGATACATATTTTGTGGGGACTAGTGAGTGCCATGATACATACTTCGTTGCGACAGGTTGGGGTTTCAGAGGTGGAGAAGATACAATTTTTCCAGGAGTGTACTATGTGTGTGGGAACAAGGCTTACTACAAGTTGCCTGACCATTGGTATGGCACATGTTATGTGGGCTTGGTTTTTCCTAAGATTTTTCATACAGATAAAATAAGAGATGTAGAAGATATTAACTTATTAACACGTTTTAAGAGAGAAACTTGGTCTGAAATTGTGGGTGACATTTTTGGGGTTTTGATTCCAGCAGTGGGAATTTCTTTAAATGCTTATGGAATTCGGAAACTGTCCACAGTGGTTGATCGCTTATCGACAAATACCGCTGGAGGGTTTCTTTTGGTGAATACGGAATTAAGTGCCGTACGTGCCA
The DNA here is from genome assembly GCF_964204655.1 of Triturus cristatus. NCBI lineage: Eukaryota > Metazoa > Chordata > Amphibia > Caudata > Salamandridae > Triturus > Triturus cristatus. The sequence goes on from NC_140591.1 coordinate 1,696,082,733, forward strand.
TGTCAATGCAAAATCGACTTGCCCTTGATATTCTTTTGGCCAAGGAGGGTGGAGTCTGTGGGATTTTGAAAGTTCAACATTGTTGCACTTACATTCCTGATGAAAGTAAAGATTTGAAGGTCTATATCAGAAATATTACTGATTTGCATGAAGAATTAGTACCACTTGAAGCTGGGAGTTTGTGGACTAAAATAGCTAATAAGATGATAGCTGTTAAGGATTTTATTGCAAAAATAGGTAGTACTATTATAGGTAGAATATTGTTTCCTCTGTCTTGTATAATTGTTGCTTTACTGATACTAAGATTGGTGTGTGTGTGTTGTAAAAACAGGAGAGGGAAAGAGAAATTGAAAAATGAAAAGAAAAATAAGGATTCGAAAATTTCGAAAAGAGAACCACAAGAGATTGAATTGGAAGAATTAAGGGAGAGTGTTTATTTAGAGACAAAGAGAGATGATAAAAGAGTGACTGGTGTGTAATGTTGTGTAAGGGGAAAATACATTTCTGATTTCTCCTAAAATGGGACTAAATTTTCACTAATTTTTTTTTTTGGGTTTATTTGGTGATAAAATCACCAAAGGGGGGATTGCTGGAGCAGAGTTTTCTTTTAGAAAATTCAAGGGATTTTTGAAGCTCTGGCATGTCTATGCGTTTTATTAATTTATTAATAATTAACAATTAATTATTTGTCTTGTGTAAGTGTGTTTTTACTAATCAATCCGTTTGTTCTAACATAAGAGAAAGTTATACGAGGGTTAGCTTATTTGTGCTGTTTCTGTTTAATAATAACGTGCAAGTTTTATGTTTAAACGTTGCTGTGTGCTATTTATTTTAAGCACAAAACGCTGTCTGAATTAATGCTTTTTTATGTTGCAAAGCTAGATAAATGCATACACATAAGGGTATTAGTGGGGTTAACATTGTTTAATCATTATGCTGTAGTAACGTTTATTTTGTCTCTTTAATTAAGATGGTCTATTGTGGCCTATGAAGGCCTTAATCGAGCTGACTGTATTTCGAAGCCTGGCTGTGGCATATTCTGTGATGTGGCAAGGGAGACCCCTGCTGGAAAAAGGTCGAAGACAACTGACCATGGTCCTTGTTGTAAATTTCCATGAGGACATCAGCAGTTTGGAGGATCTCCAAAGAAATGGAACGTCCTTGGCAAACAAAGGAGCTTCAGAAACAGACAATGTACTGTGGCTTAGCTGCCGAGGGAAGTTGAACAAGTTGGATACTTTAATAGTTTCTTGGTTCCTGTTCCGTAGTTCACGTCTTGTGACTTTTCCTGAGCGAAGATTTTCAGATGTAGCAATGTTACATCCCTTCCTTCTCGCTCTGCTCAGTGATACAGTTTATTTTGTCAACTTTATGTGTGTTTCCATTGTAATTTTTACTATAAGAATTGTTAGCTTAGGGAGGGCTTTGCCACTTGCCATTTTACCTTTGCCGCGTGAACTTGCGTTGCTGAGGATCGACGCTGAGGGACTTCGTCTTTAAAAGACTTTACCGAGAGACTGGTCCTGACCCGTTCTGACACTTAGTTAGAATAGGTAACTATGAGAAATGATTTATTCTAATTGATTTACTTTGACTAATTTTTAGATAAAGCAATATAACTTTAAACATGGTGTTGAATTTCTTTTCTTGTCAATTATTGTGTACATTTTGATTATTATTGTATAGATTGTATAGAGTATGTTTAAGGACAATCACTATAATCAGGTCCTATCGTCCTCGATATAGATGCAGGGTGGTTTAGGAGTTTTCTTCCCACAGGTTTATTGCTGGTAGAGTATTTGAGCGTATGTTAGTGAAATGGGCCCTAGCGTATGATGAATGTATGTGCGTGTAACTGTGAGATTACTCTATCCGTGGTAGTGGGCATATTTTAGATACCCTGATCTCTATCAAGGGCAAACAGTTGTTCTTCAAGGTCCGTCACCTTGGACGCTTTCATGAAATCCTCGAAATCTTCTATCCATTCTTGCCATCGCGGACCCATGCCCCCGCTCAATTCAAGAACGAGGGGCTCAGGGCGGCGCAGGAATGAGGCTCCAAACATACTTGCGGGCGCTTGGTCGGGCATTGTTCAGCTGTTGTTGCTGTTACCCACTTCGTTTGCTCTCCGTTGCACTCACCAGTGCTTGTTTGTTGCGATTGTTGTATTCGCTAATGTTTGTTTGTTTGTTTCGTTGCACTCGCCAGTGCTTGTTTGTTGCTTCTGTTGCTTTTACCAATGGTTGTTTGTTACTTCTCTTGTCTTTACCAATGCTTGTTTGTTGCTTCTGTTGCCTTTACCAGTGTTTGTTGGCTATTCCTGTTTCTTTTGCCAATGCTTGTTTGTTACTTCTGTTGCATTTACCAATGCTTGTTCGTTGTTCCTGTTGCATTTACTAATGCTTGTTTGTTACTTCTGTTGCATTTACCAATGCTTGTTCGTTGGTCCTATTGCATTTACTAATGCTTGTTTGTTACTTCTGTTTCATTTATCAATGCTTGTTACTGTTTGGCTCATCCGCCTGACTTAAAGATGGCCGCCGATGGTTCCTAACAAAGGATCGGGCAAATCTCATGCCTGATTTTAAGATGGCCGCCTCGAGAATCTCGTGTACAGCGAGATTTTGGCTTTTCAAATGGCCGGAGACCCGTGCTCGTTAGCGCTTAATTTTACTTGATGTCACTCACCGGGGCTCCGCTTCTGGGCACCGCTACCACGCCAGGTAGGGTTATTTTCTTCACTTTTGGGCACTGTTCGCTGTTGCCGCCGGGGTGGGCTCCCGGTAGGCTCTTCAGATATCGCGAGCAGCTCCGGGCCAATCGCCGCCGGGGTGGGCTCCCGGTAGGCTCGTTACGTATCGCGCTCCAGCCCCACACGCAGGGCGAGCAGCTCCGGGCCCGTCGCCGCCGGGGTGGGCTCCCGGTTGGCTTCTTGGGCTTCACGCTCCAGCCACCACACGCGGGGCGAGCTCCGGATTTGTTGCCGCCGGGGTGGACTCCCGGTGGGCACTTCTGTCGTCGCGCTGTTTCCTGGTGAGCTTCACTCACACGTGGAAGCTCGACAAACCTTCATCGCCAGTTGTAGTATCGCTGGATTCAAATGAGACACGGACACGTGATCATCTTTGTGCAGCTTCTTTATTCACGTCTTTCCTCAACCCGGGCTGGTGGCTAACTGCTCTCCCTTGCCCTCTGCTCCTCCCTTTCTGCCCGCCCTGGTCCCCACCCAGGCCGGTCCTAGTGCCTGACCTGTTTGGTCAGTGTGCATCATTACAGGATGCGTCTGTAGTCTGTCCGTCCCTCTGAGCCCACTGACGTGCAGTGTCGGAAACTGGTCCTCTCTTCAGCTGCAGCTCCAGAGCTCTCAATCAGTCCATCATAACTCCCCCCCAACACCCTGAGCTCACAGGTCCCCTTGTGGCCACTCTTCTCCTTGTATCCGCTGCACAAGAGCCGCAAGCTGCTTTTTAAAATTAATTAATTACGTTATTTTTTAACTACATAAACACAAGACGTGGAATAAGCAATTAATATTGCGAGACGCAAGAAGAAGGAAAACTTGAAATATAAATAGTTGCTGACATGGATAACCTTATGATGTTTGCAGTCATTGGTGAGAAATGCATTCGATCGCTGTTTTTGCCTGTAAGGTTAAGCACATGTTCATGGGGTCAGATGAGGGCCCCTTTCAAAGTCACTGTTTAATTCCTGCCAGTCTGAGCCCTGCGTCGCCCCAGTCCGCCTAAAGCCCTGGTTTGTCAACTTCCAATATCATACCATAAAACACCATCTCGGTTAATGCTGGGGGGATGTTCTTTCCTTTTACATCAGGGGCTTTCCTTTTATTGCAAGGCCCTGGCACGGGAGCAACTAGGACTTAAGTCATTTACATATTTTCATACCAGCAAGTGGTGAGACTTCATGTTGTGAAACTTTTCAGGTTCGCGGCATGAAAGGGAGATCACGTTCTCCACATGATTTCTCGCTGCAACTCCCTTCATCCAGGAGACATTCTTTACATTATTTTCTCGGCGCATTAAAGTACTCGCATATCTGTCAAGTGAATCGAGCCCATAGCTGGCGGCATTGATGTTTACATTGCATCCTTGCGGAACACTCCTGTAGGAATCTGTGCTGTAGCGAGGAGAGGATGTGGCCCAATGGCTAGAGTTGACTTCCTCGAAGCTGGGAAACCGGGTCCGAGTCTCGGCAACGACGCTCAACATCCTGTGATTCTGAACAAATCACGTAATCTCCCCGTGCATAAAAGAATGGATGTGTCCGTCTGTTAAAGCGCTCTGAGTTGATGCGATATAAAGCTACCCCCCTCCCCCCCCAAAAAATAACTTTGACAGGTTCCCTCAGCAGCCACTCAATCACTATAAAAAGAACATATGTAGCAGCATTGTCCACTGGCATAAAAAAAAAAACGTCACTAATGAGTGGCTACATTTAGTATCTTAGGGGATCTCTGGATGTGAACTTCCACCAACTGGGTAATAGATACCAAGCAACGTTGCCCCGTCGGTCACTTCTAGATCATTCATTATTTTACCTCAGCACCTTCCTTGACATCCTATGGCATAAGTAACACTGATGCCCGTGGCCAATAGATGGCAATGCTTTACTACAATAGGACAGCAGATGAAAAGAATGCCTAAGACCGCTCTGTTCAGCCCTCACATACAATGAGCAAGGAAGAGCGCTTTTGTTTTCTGTTGCTAACCATTAGAAAAACAAATAAATAAACCAGACTGGAGGAGGGGGGAGAGGCCATGAAACACTATAACAGGGTGATGGCCAAACAAAATTTTATCTTAGTGAAATCACCTGGGAGGCAGCTAAGCACACAAATGAGGGATATTTAACCCCTTAGCCAAAGCGCAAATATTGCCGCGGCGCGAGGGGTGAGCGCGGCGCCGCAGTGCTCATGAAGGAACCGCGCCATCATAAGTCACGGGTGGCTTGTGCTCATGACGGAGTGCTTCCGTCACAGCCCCGCCCACTCATTAATTCGCCTGCACAGGCGGGGAATTAATGCCGCGTTGGCGGAGCGGCAACCGCATGACGGAACCACACCGTCATGAGCACACGCCGCCCGTAGCTCATGAGGGCGTGGTTCCGTCATAAGCAGGCAAGGGGTTAAGCAAATGCACCAATAACAAGCCAGCATTTCTAAATGACACACATAACAACCAATGGCAATAGGTGGGTGTGCCAAAAGCCATAGAAGAGATACAACAGGTCTTGCAGACAGCGCAAGCACTGTCAAGGCTCGACCTAAAAAACTGGCAAAATTGAGTGTGAGAAGTTGGCCTGATATATGCTGTCCACTAGTTCTAGTGGGCACCTTGTATCAGTCCAAACAACCCCTTATGGTGATTGGTTAAAGACAACCTTTACTGAAAGCTATCCTAGTGGCAGCTATGGAGAGCAGCCTTCAGGCTAAGTCTTGAAGGAATGAAAAGCAGATTGTTTTACCAGTCTTTAACCTCTTCAATGATCAAATGAAAAGACAACCACACCAGGTATATATTCAAAATATATGTATTTAAGATAAATCACACCCCTCTACTCTCTTTATGAGACTGGAGTTCGAAGTACTTAAGTTACAAGTCAGTAGTCAACAGTAAAAGCACAAATACACGTTTGGCCCCTAGGGGCGTACCAAACCATATACTTATAAAGTGGTATAAGAACCACGACCGAACTAGACACAGGGCCTAGAGCCTGTAGAAGTGCTTGGACCACAAGGAACCACCCAAGGTAGTGACACAGGGGACCCACGGGGACGCATGCAGTGTGGGAATACACAGCCGAGAATCGCCGTTAACTTCTATGGGGAAAGTCGCGGTTGGAAATTAACAGTTTAAGGACACTTAGAGGATGACTACGAGCGAACCCTTTTAGACTTAGAGGGGCCTAGGGCCAACACCCACGGGAGCACTGGAGTACTCGAGTTACCTCACCTAGGGAAGCCGGGTGCATAGGTGTCTTTTGATGTCGGGTTGCGTCGCTCTTTTCAATGGAAGATGCTAGAGAAGTGCTGCTGCCGTGAAGAGGAGAAATGTCCGGAGAGATCCAAGCCTGGATCTTGGGTGGAAGGAACCTGAAAACAGAGCGGACAGAGTCTGGGTCACTTGCCAGTGACCAGGGGCACAATAGTCCAATGCCCACAGATGTCAGGAGCTTCAGGTGAGTTGATGGGTGTCTTGACTCTTCAGCCACGAGGTCCAGGAGGCGTCGACGACAACCAGGAGCTGGATTCGAGCTGTCCCACGAAGTCTGTCGAGTGCTGCGGTGTCGGCGACCAAATTGGACCCAACAAGCCTTGGAAACAGCAAGTCACTTGGAAACAGAGAAAGGACGTCGGTGCAGACCATCAAGGTCTGGGGAACTCACCCAGCGAGGGTAAGTCGGGGCACTTCTGGAGCAACCAGGAAAGCCCAATCAGAAGAGGAGTCACCTTCGTGGGGACCCACTAGCCAACGGGCTAGCGATCGCGAACGAGCCTCAAGCGGTCGCACTTGAAACCGGCCCACGGGTCACTTGTGGAGTGGAGGCCAGCAATCCTTCGGTGCAGGAGGTGCTCAAGGCTGGGGCTACTCGGAGCCCAAAGCACAACTTCGAGGAAGACCAGGAAGATGGTGGATCAGCAAAAGATCACGGTGTCCAGGGGTCACGGTTCCACGTCACCCACGATAGCCACGGGCCTCAGCTTTGATGTGGATTCAGGGTAGCCTCGGGGAAGTCTGGAAATCCACCTCTGGGGATGCAGAAACTTCGGCGTCCATCGGGAGCTTCAAAATTGCAGACCGGACAGTTGCTTCTTTGGTGCCTGCCAAGCAGGGGAGTCACTCCTGGACCCCAAGGGAGATTTCTTCAATATTCTAGTTGAAATAGAACGTCGACGGTCCAGGATATATGTTGCAGAGTTTTGTCCAGGGTAATCTAAAGTCTCAAGGACTAGGGTCCCATACTTATACAAAGTTTGGGGGTTGGACATACTCTAGGGACCCACCTATGGGAGGGTTTGGAAAGAGGGGTGGTTACACCCATTTCCTTTGTCCAGTTTCATGCCAGAGCAGGGGCAGTTAGCCCCTGCAACCGGTTTGAACTGGACTATGCACCGGTACACCAAGTGTGCCCCCAGTGCAGGACTTCAAAGCACCAGAGAGAGCTCCCGCCCAGCCCCAATACACATCTGCTTGTCTAGGGAGGTGGTTACACCTCCCTGGGACAGGAAACCTATTGTCCAGGCCTCCCCTGCCATAGTTTCGGTCAGCAGCAGGAGGCCAGACCTGTGTCTGTGGCATCCATTTTGTGATGCCAGGGCTGTAGAAAGTCTTTACCGGGTAGACCAGTGTGAACATGTCTCTCCCTCTAGAAGGGTGGAATGCTACCCCCACCACCAGAACTGGTGGGGGGGGTAGTATTCCAAAACGTTTGACACCAAACACGACATGTTTCCGTGCAGCCAGATCAAAGTTAGCGTTTACCGCAAGGTTATAATGCACTTAAGAGTATATGGTCAGGCTGCACCACAAGCAGCATTAGAGGAGGTACTCTGAACGCTGCAGAGGGGCTCTGCCCATGCAGGGGCACCCTCTCACATAAAAACCAAGCATTCTGCCTTCAGGATTGTTAAGGCCTGCCATAGGAGTGACTTATAGTTTTTAAATGTGTGTTCTATGGTAGTGATATAGGTAGCCTATACCACTGTAAGGGGTGCAAGCACACCCTTACCCAGGCTGCAGTAGCAGACCTGTGGTGTAATGTTGGAGTGCTTCCCAGGGGTGGCATAATACATGCTTCAGCCCCTGGTAGGCCTCTGAGGTACCTATGTCCTAGGTACATAGTATACCATATACTATGGACTTATAAAGCACTCCAGAATCCAATTAAAAATGTACCTAATGTACATGGAAACCATTTTAGAGAGGAAGCAGCTAGGCTGGGGTCCTGAAAAGCAGGGCCACAACCAGACTAATGGCGAAAAACAGTGAAACACCAGCAAAAAGTGGGGGTACCCATGTGAAGCAGATCCTACTCTCCTACATTGAGTTTCAAATTTTGAGTATAGCAATTGAGGTGATCATCAAAACTTAATCTCGGTTGCGAATTGAGGGAAAAGAAGATGTGATCTTGTCCAAAAGACTTGACCTCCATTATTGGGACCACCAGGAAGCAGAGCGTTCAATAGTGAAGACCTCTGTCTTTTCAGATTTCTATTTCAGGGGGTGTATGTTTGTTCAGGATTCTATATTTGAACAACAGGACTCAAAGGGGCATATTCTCAAGGAACTATCGCCGAGTTAACGGCACTTTATCGCACCCAAAGTCATGATAAATCCATTTCTGTATTCACAAGCCGGTGCAAACTGCCGATACCACCATTTTACCTGCGATAGCAACCTCCAAAAACATTGCCGCGGATGACCGCGGCAACTATCGCTAATGAGATGCAGAGCAGGCATTCCCGAGCAAAAAAACGCGACCACACCACTCCACAACATTCTCAACGCCCAGCCACATCGGCAATAAGATCACAAAACATGCAATGAGGCGCGATAGCAGCAGGAAACTAACACCTGCTCCGACCTGGTACAAAGTCGGACGACAACCGGCAACAGAAAAAGGAGCCTAGTCCAAAGCCACACATGAAGAACAACAGATGCCGTGGAGCCACTCATCATGCAGCTCGGAGCCCCAACAGGGAAACAACACTCCCCGCCACCACACGCAGGACAGCCCCACCCCCTCCGGGGCCACTCCCTAGCCACCCCCACCTCCTCCGGTCCAAGAGAATGCACATCAACGTCACAAAATCATACACAGAACCATTTGCCTGAAGCAGCAGAAACACAATAACTAACAGCCATGTGAGTGCAGAAAAAGAAGATTCCATCCTTCACCATTGACAGTCCAAAAAAAACATCACAATCAAATATCACACCAAACAACTATTTGATAGAATCATGGCGGGTCATCCCTGGACAATCTGCAAGTGACAGCCTGTAAGACAATATCTCAGATAAGAAGGTGTGTCAGGCACTCATCAAAGGACAGAGAGAGAGAGAGAGAAAGAAAGAGAGATTGAGACTGAACAAGGAGCGCAAGCACAATCGGGCCCTTGGCACATACATGCCAACTGTTGCGTGTGTCTCGCAATTGGTGCACCCAAAACCTGAGGCCTGGCAACATATCCAGTGCAAAGGCCACATCACATTTTAGAAGCGCAAGCAGTAGTCAGACTAAAATTAGGCATAAAAGCTCCTTTGTGTCGAAACGCAAGGCAGAAGGACATCCGAACCTCTGACCTTGGTCTCCAATGCGCACGGCACGCCCTGAGTGAGATACCATACCAGACTCTGTTGACTCCCACACCACGAACTGCGCTAATGAAAGAGCGACTTGTCCACACCCCACACATACTTGTCCTTGTCCTTGCTCGAGCTACACCTGCATGGCATGCCCCCAACACATCGGTACAAGATACAACCCCTACATCAAAATGTTGAACACACATATGGCTCATTACTCCGAGCTGTGGCATATCGTCCACAGAACCGCCGCCAGTCTGAGGAATGCCGGTGGTATGAGACCAACAAATGCAATGGCAGACAATCCCGGGTATATGCACAACCACAGTCACGTGGAACTGTACCGTGCACAAATTCTGCAACTGTTGGGAGCTCTGCCAATGGCAGTCCTGCGAATCAGTTACCGTCTGAGTTTCCAGCTTGCATACGTCATATGCGTCCAGCCATGGTTCCACTGTCGATCATGCACATTCGAGTGGCCCATGGAGGTCTGCCTATCCAACACAACGGTAGCTGAACTGGATTAGGACTTGTGTGTGTTACCCCTGTTGGCACACAAACAGGAGTGCAACCGGGATCCTCGGGCATGGAATGCCTTGATATGTGGTGTCTGTGCCGGCAGCAGTGGATGAGAGATTGCACAAGTCACCATGTGCAGTGACCACATCGAGGTGCTCCCCTATTGGGCTGTGCTGCGGATTGGTGAAACTGCATGGTCGGAGCACATCTGTCCAGACCAGTTAATGGATTGGCCCTCCCTCATGTTCCTTGAATCCGAGAACGACGTACAACTGGAACTGAGCGTCTACGAAGCAACGCTTGCATTCATAGACGAGTAACTACCTTCCTGCATAAACAACTGATTGACACCCAGAGTACAGGTCTCAACACCGTGTTGCATCGTGGAGGATTGGTCCCATAAGCCAGTACAACAGTGGATGATTCTGCTTTCGCACGGACTCTGAATGCATGTGCGTGCACCTACACGTGTTGCCACTCACCTGTGCAAGGTGCTGCAGCCCCATGGGCGGAGCTGCACAGCGTCTTTTGGCAAAGTTTCTAAATCTGACATACTGCTGGAGGTAGACTAAACACATGCCAATGTGGCACGACATGTGACGTTGTTGGTCCCTTTCACTTGCTCAGTGTCAGCTGACCACACAGTCGGCCCAGTCCGCTGGGAAAGCTCCATGCAGATCCCATGGGCTGTGAGTCGTGTCCCCTGACACGGGTCAATGAGCAGATGCCAAACATCACATGACTTGGCCAGCAAGGCAAGGTGGGCTGAGACCGTTGCCAACCTTAAGGATATGTGTACATGTGTGCCACCCCATTCCATGCACCTCGACACGTCCCCATTCTGTCTGTAAGTGTATTCAGCATTTGTCTGCCTGTTGGGGCCCATCACTTGCCCGTACTGACATCCGCATGCTAATAAAGCCTACGCAACTTCACCAGTGTACAACTGATGAGTGTTGACTAGTTTGACAAATCGTGTGTATCAATGAGCATTGTCCGTACACAGGGAGGCACTTAGGTGGCAGCTCCACCTCTGTGAGCCACACATTGTGTTTGGAATACTTGCTGGTAGACCTGTGCCCTTATGTGTCTGCAGCAATGTCTGCAGCAATGTGAGTATGGTGTCAGACTACTTGCCTTGTGGATCAATATGATCCATTGGAGCAGACCGTGTACACACTGATGTGTGTGAGTACGTCATGCGAAGAGGAGTTCCTAAGCCACATGCAACGGGGAACACTACTACAGGCGGGCTACCGATTTTGACATTGACACACACAGCCCTATGTGATACATGGACGTGGGGCTACATTGGGGGATGTGAGATTGTTGTGCATGTGCAATGAGCCCACAGCTAGTTCACACCTACACAGTAATCCAATTGGCCATGTGCGTCAGGATCAAACTCGCGCATTGCTGACATTTACCAGGGTGCACCTCTTAGTGCAATCAACGTCCCAACATTCATCCATTCTTGTACACGCGGGTGAACATAGACATGACACATCTGTGTGATTTTGAATGTTTTATTCACATTTTGGGGAGTCTCCGAGATGGAGGGGCACATATCCAGTTGAAGCCAACATTAAGTATTTGCCTAGTGGTGGGCCAATCAGAGTCCTTGGGGGAATGAAAAGTTAATCTGAAGAGGAAAAGTACAGTCCTCAGCCAGATTGCTGTGTCATTGGTACAAGGGCAAATATGGCAGGCCATGTTGGGGTCCAGGGGAATGTCGCAGAGTTTTCTGGGGGACAGTTGGATGTGTTGTACCAGGGCATGATGCATGGGGCTGAACCATGAAGGGACTGGCCATATGGCGGGCACAGTTGCTACTGACCTCCTTCCTCACACAGTTATTGCACTCCACATCTTACTCCTTTGAGACACCAGCTATGGACACTTAAATATTTGGTAATAACCTTTGGGTCAGGTAACGCAAGCGGCTCACACATCACCCATGCACTATTTTACACCGTCCCACTGACCCACGCCCCATAGGACCAAGCTGCTAGTTAGGAGCCTGGCTATTACTGGACTATAATACTGCTTCTATTGTGGGCGAAGGTCATGTGGCCACCATAGGAAATACCTTAACAGATGACTGAATAGAGGCAAACTGACCAGCAGCTTGTGGGAACCAGCACCTCCTTCCTTTCACAAGCAGTGGCAGCCAATGCCAGCGAGGCCAGTAACAGTCAAGAAATGGCACATACATCTCTGGGAGGGCAGCTTACCATGGAGGACAAGTAATTCCATGGTGCACAACAGGAAATCAGAAGTCTCTGGGTACCGAGATGAAAGGTGATGTTGTAATGCAAATCAATGGTACCCGTTAATGGTTAACAAAATAACAAAAGGCTGAGTCGGTAACCCTTGAATTTAAATAAGTCACTAAACCAACTGCGTTATCTTACTTCATTCAGCTTACAGTGATAATGAATGCTATTTATAGTGCATATTCCACCATACTGGGGACTTCACAGCACTGTTAGTCACATGTTACTGCCATTCAAGTCGTTAGCACCTATGAAAGTTGAAAGGCTGAGTGTACCCCGCTTTAATGCGAACTAGGCCTGGGCAAAGCACTACGCTACGCTTGCGTAGTTTGCGAAGTTTGCGCACCTTCGCACTACGCGAAATGCACGTAGCACAGTGCGAACACGCGTAGCGTAGTGTTGCGTAGTGCTGCGGTCATTTTTTGCTTGCTCGCGGTCCTCAACGTCAAGTTGGCGACCGCGAGCAAGCAAAATGACATCCCGGCGAGACTTTTTCCTTGTTCGCGATCAGCAACATCAAGTTGGCGATCGCGAGCATGGAAAATAAACCTCCCGGCGAGATTCCCAACGCGAGGAGGTCAGGTTTCTCATTGCGAGGGGTCGCGTATGCTCGCGACCGCTCGCGATGAGAAACTACCAGTTCGTGTTGAGAAAGCTGCAGCTCGCGGTGAAAATCTACTCGAGCAGCAGAAAACTACAGCTCGCACTGTGCAAGATGCCATTTTCACTGATTGCACAGTGCCGGTTGCTTGTCCGCACTGTGCAATCATTGAAAACAACATCTTGCACAGTGCGAACATGTTACTACGCAGTTCGCGAAGTGCTACGCGTAGCTCGCGAAGTGCGAACTGCACTTTGCGTAGCTTCGCGAAGTGCTACTTTGCGAACTACGCCCACCCTTAGTGTGAACCCATTAACCTTCCATTCCACATCAAGGCATCTGCGGACCTCACCTGTCTTGAAAGCACTATTGGAACCGAAACAATCTCACAAAGCTGTAGTATTGGCAGGGGACTCAGACAGCCCACCTCCACCTCTGAAAAAGCACGTTTGTGAAACTTGCAGCGGTTCTGTCACTTGTGGGACAGGCGCCACTCCGTAAACATACAGATGTTACTTTATTATTGACTGTGAACTCTATTTGTCTATGTCAGTGTCCTTTCAAAATCCTTGCTTCCTAAAGTCAATACTTCTTTGTCCCTCCTTTTTTTTGTTTTCTCCCACTGCAAACCAAAACACACCAGTAAAAGACATTGTCATTTACAACGCCAATAGCTCCAACTCTGACAAATGCGAGACCAATTTGCATTGCAAAGGCTTGTTTATTTAGATATTGCTGGGCTTATTTTGGGGTTTGCTGAGTTAGAATATTGAGGAGTGTTAGTATTTATTGCTAGTCAGTATTAAGTTCTTGCATGGATTGGGTTCCTGTCACTCAAAAGAAAGTGAGAAGGTGGGAGTCGTAGGTAAGGAGCACACATGGCAGCCGGTAACCCGTTCCGAGTGATTCCAGCAGAAGTGGTAAGATCTTAACTCGTTCGGTGGTCATGACGGCCTGGAGCCGTCATGCCTCTGCTGCTCCGCCCACGCGTGATTAATTCCCCGCCTGTGCGGGAGAATTAATCAGCGGGCGGAGTTCTGACAAGTCCACGCCGTCATGAGCACACGACTACAGCGACTCTTGACGGCCGGGAGCCGGCATGAGCACCATGTTCCACGAGCCTCCACCCCTCCCCCTGCGCCGCAGTGAAATTCATGCCGCGGCGAAGGAGTTAAAACATCTGAGATGCTTGTCTCTAGACACATGGGGCCTCATTTATGAGAAGTGACGCATCGCTGCGTGAAAGCAGCGATGCGTCACTTCTCAGTGCGCCTTCCTTGCGACACCAATGATGCGTCATATTAATAATATGACGCATCATGTCGCAAGGAAGGACAGATACGTCAGTATAACTGATGTATCTGTCGGCGCAAAAAGTGGCGCATTGCTGGAGTTGTGTCGGAAGCCTGACGCAACTCCAGCAATGTTCCTTTCACATGGGGCAAGCCCCATGTGAAAGGGCCTGCATCACCCTTACGCCTGCCATGAGGCAGGCATACGGTTTTGACGCATTGGCGTCCTAGAAGTGATGCAGCAAAATCTCATAGATTTCGCTGCGCCACTCCTACGACCCTTTCTTGCAGGGGTACGCCCAGCGTGCATACATTATACCTGGCGCAGGTATAATGTAGTGCAGGGGTTTACGAAGTGACGCATCTACCTAGATGCGTCACTTCGTAAATATGGCGCTACATGGCGCATGTTTTACGCCACTGGTGCATCACAAAAAGTGACGCACCGGTGCCGTAAAAGTGACGCATGGGCTCATAAATGAGCCCCACGATGTATTTAGGATACACGAGCAACCACTTGCGTAATGAAGTGAAGCAGTTACATTGAAGGGACCCCGGAACGCCATCTTGTGTTTTCTCCACTTCCCCTTTCCCCTGGGTACTGTTGTCACTTGGAGGATCTCTTGCAGTTCCCCAGTAATTGTGGGGTTCTAGGTAGTTAGTATTTTGGCTTCTGGAATTTGCGTCTTGCTCCCAGAAGAATTAGCCCACCATTTCCTCCCAATGGTTGTGCGCAGTCGTTACAGTATCAGCATGGATAGAGTCAAAGCTGTGAAGGCGAGGCCAGTGCGAGAACTGTCAAGGAGATCCAGAGGTTGTTACGTTTTTAACAATTTATGCAAGACTTTATAGAGATTGTACATCTCGTCTCTTGGCTGACACAAGAAGAAATTACATTTAATTGGATATATAAAGAGTCAAAAGAATCATTTGAAACTGCTTAAGAAATCACCCATGAAGCTTTGTCTCACTGGAGGTATTATCTTGAAAGAGTCCAACTTAGAATAACCATTTGATCAAATGACCCCATATTAGGCTACCTTAAGCTGATGCCATGTGTGATCCTCGACATGCCAGGCGCTCCTTGGTCTTTATCAGGTTTGACTTCGACATGAGCGACCGGCCAGGCGATAGAATGTTAGAATGTTACCAAGACTCGCCTCACACATATTGGTCTCTTGTATGTTATGAGTTGTATAGTAAGTTGATAAAGTCGTGCACCTGATTTTCACTTTTCTGTTTCCAGTTTTCAATGAGAAAGGTGTACAGCGTGAAACAAATGTGGAAGGTGAGATTTATACATTTTTTAAATTCCACTTTCGTGCATGTTACCAGGAAAAATAATTTTTTTTTTTACTAATGATTGACTGATCTAAACCATCCGGTTAGGTGCCTAGGTATTACTATTACCTGGTAAAAAAAAAGATTTTGTTCACCCAACTACCGTCTAAATGACTCCCCTTTCACACTATTTACTGATTTAGTCTTTTTTTATTCATCTGATTTTAGGAGATATGATTAGCCTACATCTGTAGTGCTTTCATGAGATGTAATTGTTGTATATCTGTGACTTTTACTGATGTTTTTGTTTTATCTACATGTAATGTCTGCTATCTTTTATGGCTTTATTTAAAAAAAAAACGAATAAAGAAATTGAGGATGAATGTTGTGATTAATTTATTATGTAACAAAAATTACTAAAATGTATGTTTGGAATTATTTTTCATTATTTTAATTTATCTAAAAAAGTCATTATTAAATTAAAATATTTTATAATAAATTACTAATTATTTAGTTATATAGAATTTTATAAATAAACTTTTATACACATTAACATTAAATCGGTATATTTTTAGATAGGTCTAGATAAGTTAGTTTAATGTACCTTTATTTACTGTGGCACTATATTGCAGTACCTGTGTCTGGCAATGAAAGAATTCAGTTTTAGTCTGTTTGTCTCAAAGCCTTCTGGAGCAATAACCCTGGCTTTTTCCGCATGGTTCACTCCTCTGTGCTGGTCCTCATGCAATCGATGCTCTCACTGCATCTCTCCTTTGCTTCCCTCCAGAATCCAACTGATTGGTCTTACGAGCCACCCAGAATGCATCCACCGCAGGCATTCGTTAGGATTGCCTGGCGGAGCGCACAGATGGAGGTGAATGGTGGCGGTGCCTAGCAGGCACCGTCCGCCAGATCACAATGCTGGCCTCAGGCAACCTTTTCGTGGCGGGTAACCGCCATGGACAGGCTGGCGGAGAATGGATTTGGGGGCCCTCTCAGTGTGGGGGGAGGGTGGTTGTGCACTCATTTCCCTGCACAAGGTGGCAGGCACCGCGTGGTGCCTGCCACGTAGTGCAGGGAAATGCACTACGTGGCATTATCGCAATGCGCACGGTGCTGCAGCCAGCAGCACCGTCCGCAATGTTAAGGGCCTTGGATGCTCCCGCCACTATGGTGGGCGCATCGTTAAAGGGCTCAGCAGAACTGCCGCCTTAGCAGCGGCCAGTCCCCAGCAGCGCAAAGATGGCAGGCGGACTCAGGTCCGCCCGCCATCGTAATGACCCTCCAAGATGCAGGGCAAGGAAAACCAACTAGAACATGGATTGTGTTTCATCTTGACCTTGTTAAATTTAATCTGTGTTCTGGATTTATTATCCATTTTAGATCAGACTCCATTCCAGAAGTGTTTGAGATTGGTGTGTAATTTAATACTGAAGCCATTTCTAAAGCTCTCACCATTCGAGCCTCCTCTCTATACAAGAGGATTTTACGCTTTAATGAGACTTTTGCTTGTGGGTCGGTTCGGTCCGGAGAATCAAAAGGGTTCTTAATTGTAAATTGGAAAGAGTATTCCTACCATAGGCCGGCTATGGGATGGAGCTATTGTTACTTGAATGTCAACAGCCTGCAGCACTCACCTAGAAAAGCCGGCTTCAGGGGTGCTCCATATTTTAACCCACAATAAGAGTGGAGACATTTCAACAACATCTTCAAAAAGCCCAAACCCAGTTCATGGTGCGAAATGACGCTAGTGGTAGGTTTGGGGACAGATAAGATCCTACAGAGACATTTATTCTCAGTTGCCTGCAGTCTCTCCAGGGATTCGTCACCCTACACACCTGCTCCATGGTTCCTCAGCAAGGCATTTACTCTTGTAAAGTTGGGTCATCTCCTTTGTGGGCTTGTGGCCCAGTGTTCTTGTGAATCTATAAATCGAGTCACAGACTATCCCCATTTTCAGAGGTCATTGATTTATTCATCTATCCCACGTCAAATCGGCTTCAAATCAAATACTGAGGTAGTTATAAAATGGTGCATCTTGGCAATTGGAGTTCCCCTCATGGAAAAGCTTTTTGATTTTGTATTTTTAGCACCGCTAGTTAAAATGAAAGATTTTTGATGGTTCACTCTAAGATTTAAATTAGTCATAAAAGTGTTAAAACCATTTAAAAGCTTTTGCAAACCATTCGCTTTTTGTGCAATTAAAACCGTGTCATCCGCATAAAGTAAAACTGGGACTGGATTAGAGCTGACTCTAGGGGTGTCAAGGGCCCAGGGCTGTATCCAAAGCATTGATATAAAATAAAAACAAAAATAGGGCTAAAATGTAGCCCTGTCTTAGCCCTCTTGCCACCATTATGGGACGTGTGCACTGTCCGTGCAGTCAATCAATCAATCAATCAATCAATCAGGGAATTGTAAGTGCACTACTCACCCGTGAGGGTCTCAAGGCGCTTTGGGGGTTGGTGCGATCAGATGTTCTTTCCGTTCAGTCAAAAAGCCAGGTCTTGAGAGCCCTTCTGAAGGTGTTCAGGGAGGGGATGCGTCTGATGTCGATCGGGACCTTGTTCCAGGTCTGGGCCGCGATGTAGGAAAAGGCTCTTCCCCCTGTTCTGGCTCTTTAGATGTGCAGGGTTTCAGCGAGGGTGAGGTTGGTGGATTGAAGGGTTCTTTTTGGTATGTGGAAGGCGATTCTCTCGTTGAGATATTGGGGTCCTGTATTGTGGAGGCATTTGTAGGCGTGGGTGAGTATCTTGAAAGTGATTTTCTTCTCGACGGGGAGCCAGTGTAGGTTCCGTAGGTGTTGGCTGATGTGCTCCTATCGCGGGATGCTGAGGACAAGTCTGGCTGTGGTGTTCTGTATCGTCTGGAGCTTGCGGAGTAGAGAATTGTTGATGCCGGCATAGAGGGTGTTTCCGTAGTCCAGTCTACTGGTTATGAGTGTGTGGGTGACTGTCTTCCTTGACTCCGGGGGGATCCATTTTAAGGTCTTTTCGAGGATGTAGAGGGTGTTGAAGCAGCTGGAAGTGACGGCATTGACCTGCTTGTTCGTGGAGAGGGAGTAGTCAAGTACGATGCTGATGTTTCTGTGTGGTCCGTGGGGGTCGGAGGGCTGCAGATGGCGGTGGGCCACCAGGTGTTGTTCTATGCAGACGGGGCGGTTCTGAGTACGAGGACTTTTGTCTTCTCTGAGTTAAGCTTCAGGCAGCTGTTGCCTTGTATACCAGCGTTGCGTAGTCTGTCGGCGAGTGTGCGGTGGGAGAGGGTGTTGAAAGCTGCTGACAGGTTGAGTAGGAACAGGGCTATGGTGTGGCCTTGGTCGAGCAGGGTGCGGATGTCATCTGTGGGGCCAGTAGGGCAGTCTCGGTGCTGTGGTTGCTGTGGAATCCAGATTGGGAGGGGTCCAGGATGGAATTGTCGATGAACCTAGTTAGCTGTGCGTTGACGGTCTCATCAGCGACTTTTGCCGTGAAGGGGAGGAGAGAGATGGGCCGGCAGTTCTTGAGGTCCGTGCGTGTTTCCATTTGACGGGGAAGGTGCTGGTCTTGAAGGTGGTGTTGATGGTGCTTCGTAATTCTGGTGCGATGGCGGCTCTGTGGTAGATGTGCGGTTGGCAGGTGTCCATGCGAGCCCTGAGTGGATGCCTTTAATGGTCGAGGCGGTCTCTTCGGTCGTGACCGGTGTCCAGGAGGCAATGGTGAGCTGGTTGGTGTTGCCGGAGGGTGCGGTGGTTGCGGAGTCAGGTGTTTGGCTGTTGAAGTAGTCGTAGAGGCTCTTGATTTTCAGATGTAAGTAATACCTGAGCCTGTTGCAGAGGTCCTGGGAGGGGGTGAAGTCCGTGGTTTCGCTGGAAAGCTTGCTGAATTCCTGGATGATGCTGAAGAGTTTCTTGGAGTTGCTGTTGTTGGCGAGGATTTTGTTGTGCTGTGTATAGTGAGCACTGGTAGTCGTACCCCACTGCAGGCACCTAATAAGGTTCAATAAGGGGGGGTCGACTCCTAAAAGCTCCATCAATTTCCATAGTTCCCCCTATCGACCTAGTCAAAAGCACAGGAGTGGTCCATAAAAGCCATGTGGTGGGCACCGCTCCTGGCCTTGACGTACTTTCCCATGATGAGGGATAGGTTTAATGCTTGCTCAGTGGTCCCTAGACCTGGGGGAAAACCATATTGAACCTTGGAAAAAAATGTGTTTTCTTCAGCCCATTTTTCAAGTTTTCTCTGTATGACATGGTCTAATACTTTTGCAGTAGTGTCTAACAAAAGAAATTGGGCGGTAGCATGCCGGGAGGTTCCTGTCCTCTTTTTTGTCTATCGGCACTATGATGGCTCCTCGCCACAAATCAATCAGGGCTTCCAGAGTCCTTAGCCCGGGTGGTTCCTTGGGTCCCCAGCACTTCTAAGTCTTTTGGATCCATTCTCGACTTCGGTCGTGGGTCGCATTCCACTCTTTTAGTATGTGTTTTGGTCTCTCGCGGAGCCCACTGTATTTTCGTGCTACTTACCTGTCTTATGATCAAAGTATTGTGTGTATTGTAATTATATCTCCGGGTAGAAGATATTGTATTGTGCTAGTTAGTGTCTGTAATAAATAAATATTTTTATAACTACGCTGTGTGTTTTTTTTCACTTAATGTACAGTACAAGATTAGATACTAGTAATTCAAGTTGCTTTACACTCCTCCTTGAGTAAGCCTGAAGGCTGTTCTCCACAGCTACCACTTAGAGAGCTTTATAATTTGTCCAAATCACTACAATTACCATAAAGGTTGTATGGATTGGTGCAGGGTGCAGCATATACCAAGCCAGACTCCTACAAGAAGCATCAAAAGCTTCCAGAAATGACGATTTGGAGTATAAAACCTCCTCAAATGGACCGCTGGCATTGGCTTTTTGTGCAAAGAGTCCTTTTTAAACTTTTTTTTTCCAACAGGAAGGAACTGCCCCAAAGTCTCCAACTTCCTGTTCCTGTCCCGCAGGTTCCTCCCAGTGCTTTGTTCATCTCCTGGTTGCTTTATAATTAGATTTGGAGCTGGAAGGATCTCTCTTTGTGTCTGCTGCACATATACCAATGGATATAAGGACTTTGTATTTGAGATTTCACAAGTAAGTTAAAAAACAGTTGTATAATTTTTTTTTTTGTTTGTTAGAGGGCTTGCACCAGGATGCATTTCTTTCTTTATTCCTTTTTTTCAATTTATTGTATTGGGGGGGCCTGCAGTTTCAGTAGAAGCCTACTTATTTTTTGCATATAATTATTTTTCATTTATAAAAGAAAAATGTGGTACAGTTAGTACCTTTTCTCCATGTTTAATAAAACATTTGTAACAATCTTTTAATTGATTAATGGCCTACTCTTCCAATGGGTCTTCCAGCCAGTAGGCCCAGTACTAGTCATGGGTGGATGAAACAACTATTTCTGAGGTGTCTATTGTATTGAAAAATCATTTAGGCCATGAATGGCATTGAAATAAATACAAAATGAGTTTTTTGTGCTGTATTTCATGTTTTTTTCTCCCTGCAAACATTGCATAGGTGGGGTAATCCCTTTGGAGAATGTGTGTTGTTGTAAAAAAATTTAGCCCTGTTAATTTTTGTTTTTGGCATTGCTGAATTAATGTTGTGTTTTCTGTGTTAACTTGCCTACTTTGTCTGGTGTGTGTGTGTGTGTGTGTTTGTCATAGGCCACCATTTGCCTTTGTTCCCCATTCAATGTAGCCAGGGGCCATTTTGTATAGTCAATGTCCATAGGCCTGCATGTCTTCTTTGTTTTCCAGTCCTCCTGCTTGTTGTTGTGACCATGTGGCTGGAGGCCATTTTGTGTAGCCAGCCAGTGTGCTTTTGCATTAGGCTTGCATGTCTTCTTTCTTGTGGCCATACCTTCTTGCCGGCTGTTGTTGTTGTGACCATGTGACTGGCGGCCATTTTATGTAAGCAGCCAGTGTGCTTTTACCATAGGTCTGCATGTGTTCTTTGTTGTGGCTATGCGTCCTTGCTTGCGTGCTCTTTCACCATGTGGCCGGTCACCATTTTGTGTAGGCAGCCAGCGTGCTTCTGCCATAGGCCTGCTTGTCTTCTCTTTGCTCCCAATGCTTTCTTGCTCAATATGTTGTTGTTGATGACCATTTGAACTGGCTGGCAGCCATTTTATGCATCCAGCCAGTATGGCCCTTTGTCAAACGCTTGCATTGATGGTTGAGATAGCAGTTTAATAAATGATATGCTTAAGGATAATTTCACTTTTTTATTTTAAAAAATCTTAGGTTTTTTTAATGTATTCATTTGTGTAGTTTTCTTTTGTAATTTTTTTTTATTATTATTATTTTTTTAAGTATTTTAATTTTAATTGTAATTGTTTTCCCTATTTTCCCAACATCTGGCATCAATCAACAACATGTGTGCAATAGGTGCACCACAGCATTCATTGTCTAAGGATTATTCCATTGTAAGCTGCACCTCCCTGATGCACGTGATGCACATAAAGCAACCAGTTACATCTGTATGTTGTTGCTCCTTCTTATCCTTCCTGCGTGTACACCATGAACGTTTATTTTAGTGTGTTTTTACGAATGAATACACTGTGTTCTTAATTCTTTATAGTAACTTAAGTAACCAGTGACCACACTAAATGGTATTGATTGTTTGTACTACTATTTGAACAGCAACAGTGCCACATTTTGCTGATGTTCTTCTTCCTTGTTTACTTTTAGGTGCACAAGAGAAAGAAGAGACATTATCCACAGTACTGCCAGACAGAAGGCCTGTGCACGTGACTCATGACCACACAAAGCACTTACATCTCTTCAGCTTGTGATGCTAAGGCCACTGCCAACTGGTAACTTCAAGATGGCCCCAAAGAAAGGTGCAACCAAGAAAGTGGCCAGTGAGAAGAAGGAGCTTACCACCACTAGTATGTCAACCGATACCGTTTTCAGGCACAAAACGTGGGCCTGCCACACTGACCTCGGGGGAGCAAGCTGGGAGCAGCATCCCAGCACCATGTCTGTCACAGAGGCAGCCTGTCTAATCACGGCAACACCGATGAGTAGTGACGTTGAAATGGGCTTATATCTTTTGCAAAGTAGTAACCATTTGTTGCAGGAAACTCAGATAAGTTGACAACAATAGCTGCAACCACCAGTAGAAGTTCCTCCTGAAGTAGGAGCAGTTTAGCAGATTGAGCTTCATGCTGGATGTAATGTGGGACAGAGGAAACGGACTGTAGGACCTCCGCAGCCAGGGAGGCGTGGACAAGGCGGGATCAGGGAGGGACAAGGGGTATGCCCGCGAAAGCTGGCAGAGCAGAGTAGGCTAGCAATAGAGAAGGTGGTATTGAATAAAGCGTTAACGTGAATCTGACCTCATGTCCGAGTCTTCTGTAAGCAGGACACTACACTGAGGAAGTAGAAAAAGCCACTCTTTCAGAAGATCCATTGTATTCCCGATCTCCTGCAAGAAAAAGGAGGGTTAGTCCACCATCTTCTTCTTCAAGCCCCTTTTCTGATGATCAAGATTCCACTTGGATCCTTCCTCAGTTTGAAAGTAGGAAACGCCAGGGGAGGCAAGGGAAAAGGAAGGTTCCTGAGAGCCTTAGAGCTATGGATGTAGAAGAGGAGGATGACGACGAGCCAGTAATCATGGATGTTAGCCCAGCCCCAGTGCAGGGCGACATTACCTCATCCCAACCTGCTCTGATTCATGTGGCACTACAGATACCACCACTGCCGTCAGCTGCCATATTTCTAAGGCCATGGCAGTGACCTACATCCACAACCACCTCAGTAGAAGAAAACTCTGCAGCGAGGCAAATGTCAAAACACCCACATATCGCCAGGTCCTCCAACATTGGTAGTGACACCAGTGTCAGAAAGTGGACCTCCCAAGTTTTGGACTTCTTCATGGTTAGCAAGAAGGAGCCGAACATTGTCATATGCTCCATTTCCGGAGCAAGTGTTAGTTGGGGTAAGCTTGGTACAAACTAAGGTACCGGAGGCCAAACAACCCATTTGAGAAAGCACCACACAATCCAGTGAGGGGAGCACCTTAGCAGCCAAACAATTGCAAGTGGTGTTGGTGAAGAGGGTGAAAGGGTGAGCAGGGAATCCGATCCGATCACAGTGGAAGTGTTGTGTAGTTCCTAAAAATACATAGGATCTGCACATTTGTTGGACAACATAAACTAAGAGATTGGTGCCAAGACGGACTCCGGACACCCCTGAAGGATATGTCGGCCGATAGACCTGCTAGCTCACAGTGCCACAATATGCCCTCAAACCTTACCAAATAGTTTCTGGCAACCACTGAACATGACAACCCTTTACCCTTCAGGGATCGTGGAAACAGTGCAGTACTTTTCGCACAGTCACTCGTGCTCACTTAGTAGAGAGATATACAGAATAAACGTTGGGGACGTTTCAATCTATTATTATTATTTGTTAATTTATTTATTTATTGAACCAGCGTAATTCTAATATAAAACATATGTGCTGCAACAATTAGTCAACAGAAGCAAACATAGGGGGGTCCTCGGGAACATGGCGGCCACTAGCTAGATGCTAGGGGACGCAGGCGCCAGTCCGGGGGGAATCTCACCGTAAGAGCAGGAGAGCGGGAGAGCGGGAGAGCGGTGTAGCGGAGCGCGGCAGGGAAAAATATTCAGTTTCATATTTCGGAGAGACAAAAGTGGACTGAAGTACGTACCTGCAGCAATCCAGGGTGCTGGGCAATGTTCACGGAGCCCGGTTTCACGCCAGGAAGTCGCTGGGGAGCACAGCGTGGAGTACAACTGACGCGCTGGAGCGAGGCAGCCGGAAGCCTCCAATGGATCCGGCGGGCTGGAATCGGGGGCAGCAGCAGAACAAGCAGGGCTTGCCTGCATCAGTTGGAAGAGGTGGGGGCTGAGGAGAGAGGCCTGACTGGAGCCGAGAAACAATAGACGTGAGGGCTAAGAGAGAGGGGAGGAAGACTCTTACATATGGAGACAGGGATCCACAGGGAAGGGGAGGTCCCCTCCAGGTACACTCTGAGGACTAGGAATATTGGAGGTAAGGCAAGTCTTCTTCCTATCTCACCAGACGCCCTGCCTGACCTACCACAAGGGGTGAAGACCATAATTAAGGCAAAAAGGGGTGACAAAGGATATCCTCGCAAGGTAGAGGGACTGGGAGGGCCTTAAGAAAGAAAATCAGAGAGAGAAAGAATATAAAGAAATCTTGCCTCCCAACCACGAGAGTTAAAGTAACTCCTTCACTTAAATCCTTTTTTTACGTTTTGCCAAGCATGCAGAAAAATGATGCAGCAAGCGCAAGTTCTAGCCCTGAAGAGCGCATTCCTGACAATAAAACGGTGAATGCTAGTAACATGGGAAAAGACAATGATACTGAAGACACTGCTGGAATGAGTACTTCGAGTAATTCGAGTAATTCGAGTACTTCGAGAGGTCAGAGCAGGACCCCTCAGCAGGATATAATAACAGTCCTTGTAAGCAATAGGTATTTGGTCCTAACATTAGCCGAGGAGCAGGAAGCACCACCATCAGAAGCAAATGGGGATAACCAGAATCGCATAACCAGTTCAGGAGAAAGAGCACCTGCAATAAATGTAGAGGCAGAGATCTCACTGGCTAGTATGCTATTGGAGCTGAAAAATGATATTAAAAAGTGTTTTGAGGTATCAGAGGCTAATCAACTAGGCATACAAGCATCTTGCTCTGAACTAGCCCAGAAGCTAGATGAGGTTACCTCCCACACAAAAATGTTGGAGGATTGGTGCTGTAAAACAGGACGTTGAGAAAAATGCAATCGAGATCTCTAATCTTGGCAAACAAAATCAAATGCTAAGAGACGATATAGAGAGAATTGAGAATCATTCTCGCAGGAATAATATAAGATTTTTAAATATTCCTGAAAGTGAGGAAGTGGCAGATATGAAGGTTTTTATAATCTCCCTTCCTCGAAAAATGATCCTGAAGGATAAGGAAGAGATTAATCTCGAGCGCGAAATACAGAGGGCACACAGAGAGACGTTTCGACGTAACCCACAGAGAACCAAACCTAGAAAGATCTTGGTAAACTTCCTTTCCTACAATATTAAGGAGGAGATACTCAGCAGTGCTTTAAAAAATGGCCCATATGTGGCTAATGGTTATTCTTTCCTGATGTGTGGAAGGCCACGGAACAAAAGCAGTGGGAGCTAGGCGGAAAGATGGAGGAGCTTAGAAGGTTAGGAGCGAAAGTCCAGTTAAAATTCCCCACTACGCTCCACATAATGTGGAATAATAAAATGTACAACTACCGCTCAGTGGACGACATCGAAACGTTAATAAACAGAATGAGCAACGAGAATTCTTCGAAGTAAATGATAACTCTCTAGCTCTCTAGCGATGTATACATTAGAAGTGCATCAGTAAATTCCCCCCGATGGTACACCCATAGGCAATATTATGCCTAATAACATAGGGAGGGTTCCTCAGGGTGGGCACAGTAGTGGAAAGGGGGGGTGGGGGAGCACGGGTGGGGAGCAGTGGAAAAAAAAAAGTCCTAAACACCTTTTATGCAGGAATATTTCTTTAGCTCAGGATTGAAACCAGGAAGAAAACCTATTAAGAAAGATGGCTTCGATTAACATTCCGAGTATCAAAATTCTCACATGGAATGTGAATAGCCTTAGGTCCAAACCTAGGCAGAGGAAGATATTGGAATATCTAAAAAAATAGCCAAGCACAGGTTATGCTGTTACAGGAAACTCACCTTTTGGCAAATGAGAGTAAGGAGCTGTTTGGGAGGTGTGGCTGGGTCCACAACTTTACTGTCTCAGATCAATTGTATTGCTGTAAGGGAGTGGCTAATCTGATCAGAAGTGGTTGCGGAATAGAAATGAAAGAGTCAAGTACAGATAGTTTGGGTAGGTGGGCTCTAGCCGCTTAAAGTGGGCAGACAGGGATTTTTTATGTATGGGATTCTATGGACCTAATGAGGATAACCCCCAATACATTGTAGATCTAGAATTGAGGATGGCAGCAATCTCAGTTCCCGTAATTGTAGGTGGGGGCTTAAATGTCCTGTTGGATCCTGTGCTAGATCGGTCTACAAGAAGAGAGAGTGTATATGTCCCCAGAATGAAAAACGCCCTGAAAAGCATGATACGTGATTTTAATTTAGTGGATGTTTGGATACACTTGAAGGGCAAGACAAGGAGGTACACGTATCATAGCAAAAAACATCACTACTTTTCGAGAGTTGACTATTTTTTAGCTGATAGAGATTTTGCAGCAAACATTAAGAAGATCAAGCATCTCACTGCTCATATCTCACACTACTCACCTAAAATGGAAACCATACAAGCTTTGGGGCAACAACCATCTAGGAGATGGACTTTAAGACGTGCACTGCTCCTAGAAGAGGGGGTTGAGATTGCTCTGAAGGAAGCAACAACTGAATACTTTGTTAAAAATCAAGACACTGCTCCTCGGGTATTGTATGGGATGCCTTTAAGGCATATATCCGGGGAATCCTAAAAAGCCTCACCTCATTAGAAAACCGGAAAGCACGTTTAGAACTAGAGAATATGGAAACGGAGATTGGGATTTCAGAGGAGGCTCTATATTCCATGAGTATGGGGAAGAAAAAGCAAGGATGGAAGAGAGGTTAAATGAGACACAATTGGAATGTAAAATAAAAATTGAGCAAAAGCGTAAAGCTAGATGGCAAGCAGCGAATATAAAGGAATTCGAATATGGTGAAAAAGCATGTGCTCTGCTTGCCTGGAAAGCGAGAGTGGAAAGGTTAAGGAACGATATAAAAGAGCTAAAAAGTGAAACAGGAGAAAAGTTGGGTAGGCGGGATTCCATGCAGGAGCACATAGTTGCATAGTTTTCACAGCTTTATACGGAAAATATTATCTCTGATACCACAAATGTCAGATGTTGGCTTAGCTCGCTTGATCTTCCGTTACTGAGTGACGAAGGGAAAGAAGTACTGGAAGCACCAATCACAAAAGAAGAGATAAAAGGAACAATAAAAAAGACTAAAAATGGGAAGGCGGCAGGGCTTGATGCTCTCCCGGCGGAAGTATATAAAATCATAATTGATTAAATATTATCTACCTGGGAGAAGTTGTTCAACATGATATATAGAGGGGGAGTGCAGGCCCCAGAATCATGGCGTGAAGCCTCTATATTTTTTAATATTGAAACCTGCTGAGGACCTGGCTAAGGCAGAACCACATCGGCCAATATCCCTGCTAAATGCTGATTATATGATCTTTGTCAGCATTTTAGCAGGGAGGCTATCCAGAGTAATACCTCAACTAATACATGAGGATCAGAAGGGGTTTATCCCCGGAAGACAAATGTGTGAGTTGACTCAACAACTAATAGGATGCATCGACATAGCTACAGAAAGATCTGTCCCCTTGGCGCTTGTCACATTGGACGCCGCTAAGGCGTTTGATCGAGTTTGCAGGGAGTATTTATGGGTAGTCTTAGAACATATGGGATTTTGGCCTTTCTTTATAATCACATTAAAAACATTCTATAACGGTTCTACAGCTAGGATTCTTTTAAATGGAGTCCTTACTAAGAGTTTCAAGATCACGAGAGGGACGCGACAGGGCTTTCCAATTTCACCCCTGTTATTTAACTTATATATCGAGCCATTTGCTCAGGCGCTTCGTCAGGATAACCAGGTGAAGGCTTTCAGTCTAGGAATGTTTGAAAACAAATCTCTCTATACATGGATGATTTAATCATTTATACAGCAGATCCGGTTATAACAATCCCAAGGATAGAACAATTGGCAGATGAATTTGGAGCCCTATCTGGATACCGAGTAAACAGGGAAAAAACGGGGTTATGTGCTGGAACATCCCGAACTGGAGGGGGAGTGTACAGAGAGAGATTAGGTACTTAGGAATTAATATTCTCAATACAGTGCAGGATGTTCCACAGCATAATCTTGAGAGAATCACAAAGGAAATCGAGAGAACATTAACTAGGTGGAAGAATCTTCAGTTAACGGTATATGGAAGGGTCAATCAGATTAAAATGGTGATTCTGCCAAAGCTCACATTTCTTTTTAATTGTATACCTCTTACGTTCCCGAGTAGTTTAATGGATAAAATACAGGGTAAATTGGGCAGTTTTATCTGGGCAGATAGGGGATCACGTATGTCCTGGAAGAAAATTAGACGTAAATTAACAGAAGGAGGGCTTTCACTACCAGACGTAAAATTATACTGTATGGCATTCCAGTTTAAAAATTGCAGGGTCTTACTATGTACACCATGGCACAGGGTTTGGGGGGGTTTGTGTGAGGAGATGATTAAAGAGTGGGGTGGGAAGGGATTCCTGTTTAAATTTGAAGTAAAGATATTTTTCAAAAAAGTAAAATTAAAGACATTGAAGGCAGCTCTGTTTTTGTGGGTAAAGATCAGGAACATATTAGCAATTGGTTATTATTCAGGAGAGGCTCCAATATGGGACTCACCTGGTACGCCTGAATGCTTGCAGTGTCCCACACATCGGCCTTTCCCTCCTTTCAACTGCACCCACGCATAGAGCTGGTCACGCCCTTGACCTGATCTTATCTAACATAACGCATCTCGTTGACCTTCCCCCCCTCCCCTTAACATGGACCGACCATTTCTTGGTCCCTTTCTCCTTGAGACAACAGCACTCAAAAGATTTATTGAATTCTGGACCTCGCTCTTCGCAATTACGTAGACCTGCCATGCCCTGCCCCAGGCTTCCCCAGCGCTAGGCGCTGAGGCTTCAGAATTGGTGAAGACCTTCTCGACCAATCTCACTACAGTCTTCGACTCTCTCATTCCTGAGAAAAAATTCTGCCCCTCCAAACAGCGTAAATCGGCCTCCTCGTATACAGCAGAACTCAGTGCCGAAAAATCCAGGTGTAAATCCCTGGAAAGATGCTGGAGAACCAGTAAGACCCCTACGGACCGACAGACTTATAAACATTCATTATTTAAATATCACCAGAACATAAAGCCAGCAAGAAAATCCTTTATATTTGCACAAATTGACCAAGCCACAAACTCTTCAAAAACGCTATTTAATATAGTTAAAGAGTTTGCCCACCCTCAGGCTTGTAGGTCGCCTCAAATGGAGTGACAGGACCTCTGCAACTCTCTTGCAACCCACTTTGAGGAAAAATTAATCTGATTTATGCTAATTTTTCGCATTCAATAACCCAGTAAAAAAAGTCTACCATCATGAGCCCTGCCGAATCCAATCAAAAGATTTCGTGCATGCTCAAACAATTTGAACATTTATCTGTAACGGAAGTGAACACCTTGCTTTCCTCAGCAAAATCTGGTTCTCCTGGTGTCCTTTGCCCCCCGAGAATCATGGCCCTCATAGCCCCGTGTTGTGCTTTGGAGATCCAAGCAATCTTCAACAGTTCCATTAAGTCGGGCATTATCCCCCCCGTCTGGAAGGAAGCGTTTGTCCGTCCCATCCTGAATAAACCGACTGCAGATCCCCTCATGCTTGCTAACTATCGACCCATATCATTATTACCCTTGTTGGACAAAGCACTTGAAACAGCCATAAATAAACAGCTGAGCCACTACCTTGAATCAAATGATATCCTAGATTCATCTCAATCAGGTTATCGACCTGGCTACAGCACCAAGACTGCCATTCTAGTAGTTACGGATTCATTGAGGCTAGAAATGGATGCGGGAGGATCAGCCATTCTGGTTCTCTTAGATCTCTCTGCAGCATTTGACACGATATCCCACTCTATTCTGTCGGAGAGATTGAGTTCCTGCGCCATACAAGATCAAGCCCTGAAATGGCTACAAAGCTTCCTGGCAGACAGAAATCAAACCATTATGCTAGGCCCATTTCGATCAAACAAATACGGCTTGGACAAAGGCGTCCCCCAGGGATCATGTCTCAGCCCTACTTTATTCAACCTATATATGTCCCCTTTAGCAAAAATAGCCGAATCTTGTGGGTTCGAGGCTATCTCATACGCAGATGATACCCAGCTCATCTTTAAAATCAATCCTAATGCAACGTCAGAACACCTACGCTTTGCAGCAGGAATGACCACCATCTCCAACTGGATGACCGAGAATCTGCTCCAGCTAAACCCGAAAAAGACAGAGATTTTATTAGTTGGGAAAGCTTCTGTTTCTTGGTCCAAGGATTGGTGGCCACAAGAGCTGGGGATAGCTCCAGTTCCTAAAAAAGTTGTGAAAAACCTGGGGTTTACACTGGATCAGGCCCTCTCGATGAAAGACCATGTAGCTACAATCACCAGCACATGTTACTTCAGTCTACGACTTTTACGGAAGATTCTCCCTTACCTTCCCATCAAGTATAGAAGAACGCTAGTCCAGGCAATGGTGATCTGCCGCCTCAATTATGGCAATGCCATGCTCGCTGAACTTGGCCCGTCCCTGTTAAAGAAACTACAGGTCATCCAGAATACCGCGGCACGAATGATTTTCGACCGTCCGGCAGGCACGCCTTCAGCCCCTCTCCTATTAGAGCTCCACTGGCTCCCTATCGTGAAACGATCCAACTTTAAGACCTGCTGCCTTACGTACAAAGCCTTGAACAGTACATGTCCTAAATACCTGGCAAACAAACTAAAAAAAAAGACATCCACTCTTAATCTTAGATCCAACGCCATGGAATTTTTGGAAATCCCCAGATTCCGCCGCTCTTGTGCAGGGGCTAGGCTTTCTCATGTCTCGCGCCGCGCTACTGGAACTCGCTTCCCATTGCCATTCGAAACTGTCCCTCTCTTTCAATCTTCAGGAAAAAATGAAAAATACTTCTATTTTCTACCCCCTAGTATTTGTTTTGGTGTCTCTCCTTCCCTCTCAGTGATCAACTAAGTATAGCGCTGAGATGCCCCTGGGTGAGTCGCGCGCTCTAGAATTACCCTTAACATAACATAACATAACATAACTTAGGAGGGCAGGAACAGAGGTCTGTGGGGGCCTGATAGTGATGGACGAAGTGGTCCCATGGGAAATGCTATGGAGAAAGACAGGGGGATCTCTGTCTCGGCTTAAACTTCTCCAGTTAAAGTCCCTGGGGATGCGAATAGGCATGAGACAAAGAGTCATTGGGAGTTTGAAAAAATTTAAAGAACAAAACTATAGTGAAGAAGGAAATAAGCAGATGGCACCATGCATTATCGACTTCAGAGGAGAAAAAAAATCAAAGCCCCCTACGAAATATGGGACGAGGTGATGCAGATTCCTGAGCCACAAAAATGATGGCAACTCTCTTTTAAGCTGCTTTACAAAACAGTCAAACCATCGAACTTGAAGAGGAACCACTTCTTTACGGCAAGTAGACTTTACTGGACTCCACAAAAATTAGCAAAGTTTGTTACTGATACCCCCCCCCAAATGTCGCAGGTGCGGAGTAATGAGTGCTAATGATAAACATATCTTTTTGAATGTCCTTAGTGAGAGGAGTACTGGTCTGAGGTGGAAAAGATAATTAATGACATTTTAGATACAAACATTAAAGTTAGCCTCTTATTGATAATGTTGGGGGTAGAAGATAAGCCATGCAGAGCCATTACTGGGGATAAACAGGCCTTGCTATTTTATCTAATCCTTCTTGCCGGCGGGAAATTTATAAAAAATTGATCGAACCTGCCCCACCACAAGGGATAGACTGGTTACAAGCAGTAAGAAGAACAGCTAAAATGGATATTGATCTGAAGTCCAATATACATTTTAAGATTTGGGTGGCTTTCCAGGATTGGAATGGTTTTATAAGTGTGTAACCCCTTCGGTCCAATGATTACACCTGCATGGTTTGTGCAGCCAGGATACGGGAAGGGCACGAGCGCAGGAGCTTTTGAATTATCGCAAAAGGCCTGGGGAGGTATAGATCGGTTGACAGGCTGTTATTTGCATACAATGGTGGTATGAGGACAAAAAAAAAACAGAAGCAAACGTAAGAGATTACAAGCACCAAAAGAGTAAACAGTACATAGATTTCTGCCATGGCGCTAAAGTAATGAATATATGCAGGCATATATCAACAGTAATCTCAGCATACTACAAAGTGGACCCTATCTAACTGTACCTAGATGGACCTAGCATGTATGTGGGTATAAAAGCATGCATGTAATGTGAAGATAAGAATCCCCTAGGAAAGAGCCAACCCCATTACCTGATGAGAGAAAATGAAGGAACCTGTCTTGGTCACGAGTTGGACACCCCGCAAGGGATGTCAGATCACTGTGTGCTGGAGCTTCTGCATGCTGGGACCTCAGTTTCAACGTGGAAGCTTCTCCTCTGCTGACCCAGTGAAGGTGTCGTTCTTTTACACCAAAAAGGCAGCCGCGGCTGCTACAGGTAAGAGCAGTGGGGCCAGGTGGGGGGGATTTTGTGAGACGACCACAAGGGAAAATTAATTATTTATTAAATTTTCCTTCGTGGTCGTCTCTCAAAATCCCCCCTCACCTGGCCCAACTGCTCTTACCTGCAGCAGCCAAGGCTGCAAAAAGGTACCCTCAGGGGTTCTACCTGGATCTACATGTTATGGTTGCAATTATGTAAATCAACCTGAATCAATAATTGTAATTATGCAAAGTAGGCCTGTCATTCAAGGATGATGAAAGCGATGACTTTTGTACAGAGTTATTATACAGGGTATGTTAATCATGTACGCCATGTGCAGGGGATTAAGATATGATACTAAGAATCGTCATGCATAATAAATGAAGCAAGTTTTAAAGAAACCAAACAACATTTATTTAGTACATAACTGGACAAAAGGTCCGCGCTAGAACCGTTAAGGAGAATAAGGTAGAACGATGTAGGTGAAAGGTCACTTTACTACTTAGGCCTAACTTATGAAATATAACTGAAGGTGAAGAAGAGTAAGACATTTTCGGTATGCAAGTCAGCCCTGTCCCCAGCAGTACAGTAGTATTGCCCTCATCCGCACCATCGCAATGGCACATGACCCAGGTCGAGACACCCAGGCAAGAGCGTATAGTGACTCCTCCACTGAGACGCACATTGAGCCTACCACTGTCTACTCTCAAGAAGTCATCTGCATCAGTGGCACCAGGAAAGGAAAAAATCTAGGCTACCATTCCTGTCATATTTAGGCTGAAGAGGCAGTATGAACGCAACCACCCAACGGCATGTTTGTACAACGCAAAGCTGGCTAAAATGTTAGCGCTGGATCTCTTCCCTTTTTCTTTTGTGGAAGGGATGGGTTCTCTAGAATTTGTGGAAAGCATCTGCCCAAAATGAAAGGTTCCCAGCCTGTTCTATTTTGCCAGAGTTGCTGCTCCAGCACTACATCACGATGTACTGGAATTGCTTGGATAAGCTTTGCAGCAGAGAGCTGTTCACGCTAACCATCTGACGACAAAAAGGTAAACCAGTTGCCAAGGCATTGATTACATGTGCATCACTGCACAGTGGATCTCTTCTGTGGGGATTAGAGAAAAGATATCTGCAGGTGTTGACACTGCTGAGATTTTTAATGACGCTCGGAAGCATGCGACAGTAGCCATGTTCACCATGGAGAAATCCCATACTGCTGCAAACATCTTGGAAGACTATAACAACAAGGTCTTTGAATGGCTGCGACCAATTGGATTTGTTGCCACGGACAATGGCAGTAATATAGTCAAGGTCATGGCAGATGTTGGCTATTTCAGGGTACTGTGTTTGGTGCACTGCTTCAACTTTATTGTACAGGACTTTCCCAAAAAAGAAGACCGAGTCAGCAACTTACTGTCCATCTGCAGAAGAATCTGCACTTATTTCAGCCATTCTTTTAAAGCCCGGAAACAGCTGAGGGTCATTCAGAAGATAATATAATGCCAGTAAAAGCATTCATACACGAGGTGCCAACACTTTGGAATTCAACTCAGAGGGGATGCAGGTTAGAAAGGCATGATCATTGAGATGGACCAATAGGGCCTAATCAAATGCCTGACAGAAATGCTGCTTCCCTTTGAGGTTGTCACACAGGAAGACAGCCAGGAGGACAGTACCATCGGCCAAATTTATCCTCTTGTTGCATATGCTCTAGGAACAGCTAAAGGAGCTGTCTAAAATGTTCTCAGATGTGGATGAAAAAAATATAGATATGAGTTTGTGGTGAGCTTAATCCTTCGCTCATCTGTTAATGCAAGGGTGCAAAGAAACATTGAGTCATCTAAACATTACATCTGTGCCACAATCCTTGATCCATGGTACCAACCATTACTGCCCACTTTCATTACTTTTTCAGACGGGGATGTTTGATACTATAAAACATGAAAAGTTGAGAAAGCCAGTGAGCTAGAAAAAGAACTGCTGGGAATTAGAGGCCAATTCCTCCAGGGTACAAGTTTTGCATTGCAGCCTTCAACTTCAGAGCCTGAGTTGCAGTGATGTTGGCTCACAGCACCCAAAACCAAAAACAATAACACCAGCAACAACAGGAGCATCAGCCCCAAGATCTGCATATGATTGGTTTCTACTGGCAGGGCTTAAGTCCAGTGCAGAGGTGAAGACATAAGAGGTGGAGCAAGGTGGACACCCATGACTATTGAGAGGCTGGTCTAGGCCTATCTGGATGACCCAACAGAGGTCTATCTTGATCAACACCCATTGGTGTATTGGTCTTTGGCAGAGGCGCCAATGGCCAGTGTTAAGAAGGCTGACAAAATATCTGGCTTGCCTGGTAGGTAGAGTGTCTGCTGAGCGTATGTTCAGTGCAGCTGGTGCAGTTGTCACAGTGAGGAGGACCAGTCTCTTGCCCCAAACATGGAGAGATCAACCATGATCAGAATAAATAAGCACTTTATACCACTGAATTATACCAGACCTGAAGTATGACAGGAGGAGGATGAGGGTGATTAGTCAGACTCAGGTTATGGGAGAAGGGTATGTTAGCTGCCCTACTTCTGGGCAAACCACCTGAGTTTGAGGACAAACTCTACTTCCCTGACTACTAGGCCTGGGCCATCAACCATAGAACTTTATCTTCCTATCGCCGAACTGCTTTGATGACAAAAAAAAGATATAGCTAGGGGAACATTATTTTATTTTGTTTGTTTGTGTCTGACTGAATAATCAGCCATCCCATTTTAGACACATTTTATTGCTGGATTGGCATTGCACCAGTGTGCAGTGAAGAAGCATCCCCCCATTTCCCTCAATGACATTGGAGAGACACATTTGTGCCTGCCTCCATCCTGTGCCTATCTATTCTATCTTTCATTCCCTAGCCACACTATCCCACATTATTTGATTTACAAGACTGGCCAATGTCGGTTTCGTAAAACAATAGATCGACAATGTACCACCGTCACCGCTCTTGAATTAGAACAGGTAAACTCCATGCATTGCACGCACCAACGGTTGATATATATTATGAGTGATTGTTGTTTGCAAGTGTGTTGAGATGATTCATGTGGTGGCAGGCAGTGAGTGACACTGGGGGCCCGATTCACAGAACTAACTCAAGACAAAATCCTAAACTTACTACTTTTGATATTCACAGAAGTTAGGATTTTGTCTTAAGTTTGTCTTAAGACAAACTTAAGACAGACTTAAGACAGTCTTAAGACAGACTTAAGACAAACTTAAGACAGACTTAAGACAGACTTAAGACAGACTTAAGTTAGGATTTTGTCTTAAGTTTGTCTTAAGTCAGTCTTAAGTCTGTCTTAAGACTGTCTTAAGACTGTCTTAAGTCTGTCTTAAGACTGTCTTAAGTCTGTCTTAAGACTGTCTTAACTCTGTCTTAAGTTTGTCTTAAGACAAACTTAAGACAAAATCCTAACTCCTACTTTTTGCTGGTGTCATATTGTTTTTCTGACTAGTCTGACTGGGATCCTGCTAATCAGGACCCCAGTCACTGTGCTTCCTCCCTAAATTGGCTATGATGAGTACATGGTACATTGCTAATTGGCTGCTAGGGTGCCCTTGTAAGTCCCTAGTATATGGTACCAAGGTACCTAGGGCCTAGGTACAACAGGAGTCCCCATGGGCTGGAGCATGTATTATGCCACCCATGAGGGACCCTCCAAACTGTGACTACAGGCCTGCTATTGCAGCCTGTGTGAGTTGGTGCTTGCACCTCACACGAAAGTTATACGATTCCTTATATCTAACATCACTGCACTTAAAACCTGTAAGTCACCTCTCTCGCAGGCATTTCAGTCCCAAAGGCAGGGTGTTTGGTTACAAGTGTAAGGGTGCCCCTGCATTTGCAGAAAACCCCTACAAACCCCGGAGTCCATTCTCCAGGCTTTATAAGTGAATCGGCGATTAC
The DNA here is from genome assembly GCF_964204655.1 of Triturus cristatus. Taxonomy (NCBI): domain Eukaryota; kingdom Metazoa; phylum Chordata; class Amphibia; order Caudata; family Salamandridae; genus Triturus; species Triturus cristatus. The sequence goes on from NC_140591.1 coordinate 1,696,119,307, forward strand.
AAGAAATAGAGTGACCATGCGTCGTTACGTGATGACCATCTCTAAATTGGCTGAAACGAACCTGGGCATGTTTGGTATCACACATGTCGGAATCATACCCCAACACCATAAACAGTGTTGATGGTATGATTCCATCCATGGTAGGGCTCCTCTAGGGAGCCCTCATTGCTCCTAGGACCGATCTTCCAGAGTCTGACAGCAACCTGGGGCTGCTGCCGACCACAGACACAATTCTGCCCTCCTGCTTCTCAGCCAAGCCAGAGCAGGGGAAGGAAGGCAGGACAATAGGTTTTCTTTCTGGCTTGGCAGTTCAGTCTGGACTGTTCCCATGAGGAACAGGGTCAAGACTGATTTGAATATGGCTGGGTCCAAACTGGGGTGGCGTAGTGGGCATAAGAATTATGGATTTAACCCAGATCTCTTGACTGAGGGAGAATGTCTGAATCATTTAGCATTCCGTCCATCATTTGTTGCAGTTACACTTTTCGCTCTAAGTGGGATAGGAATGCCCAGACTGGGGTCCCTTGCTCACTGTGCCACTGGATTCAAGCTAGCCTGGCTGATGAAGGGTGACATACCCTGAAACCGGTTCCAGGATGCTTTTTTCCGGTCCAGGGAGGACCTGGCTTGGCAGTTCGGTCTGGACTGTTCCTATGAGGCACATGGTCAAGACTGATTTGCATATGGCTGAATCCAAACTGGGGTGGCATAGTGGGCAAAAGGACAATGGATTTAACCCAAATCGCTTGACTGGGGGAGAGTGTCTGAATCATTCAGCATTCCGTCCATCATTTGTTGCAGTTACACTTTTCGCCCTTACTAGGATGGGTATGCCCAGACATGGGTCCCTTGCTCACTGTGTCACTGGATTCAAGCTAGCTTGGCTGATGAAGGGTGACATACTCTGAAACCTGTCCCAGGATGCTTATTTCTGTCCAGGGAGGACCTGGCTTGGCAGCTCGGTATGGACAGTTCCCATGAGTTACAGGGTCAAGACTAATTTGCACATGGCTGAGTCCAAACTGGGGTAGCATAGTGGGTAAAAGAATGATTGATTTAACCCAGATCGCTTGACTGGGGGAGAGTGTCTGAATCATTGTCAAGACCGATTGTCACTCACTTGTAACCAGCACTCCCAGGAGCAGAATGTAGAGAATTTCTCAATTCCCACCTCAACCGTCCAAACAACACCCTATCCACAGATGGTTGCGTGAACTCCTTTGGGGGAAAGGGAAGTGGACAGAGAAGAGACTGCCTAGACCTTCTTGTTAGCTTCACTAGCCATCCTTTCAATTCCTCTGGAAATGCTCGCTATTCCTGCCTTCTCACTCCTTTTCTCTCTCTTGGGGTATAGTGAAGATACTGTAACAGAAAGTACACTTTTAATACTTCTCTAAATTTCCCTCCCTACTCTCCTTCTTGTCACTCTAAACTTCTCCTACCAATTTGGCCTTGGGCCTTAGCTCCTCTTCTATTTCTTAGTATGTTAACTTGCAATTTCCTAAACATAAACAAGACTGTAAGTCACTGATATAAACTCTCAACTATGTCACTCCATGCACTCATAAACCTTAATTTATACTTTTGAGTAATTCTCAGTGTTTTTCTTTCCTCAGGAAAAAGACCAACTGGACACGGACTCGGGACCTTGGAAGACTCCTTTAAAATCTGCTTTTTAACCTATAATGCTCTGAAAGGTAGAGGTCCTCTCTACTTGCAAAACAAACTCATAAAATACTCACCCTGCAGAAATCTCAGATCCAGCACACTAGGCCTTCTTCAGGTTCCCCGAATTCGCCTGATTCGCACAGGGGGCAGAGCATTCTCATATCTTGCTCCAAGATACAGGAATAAGCTCCCTATGGCCCTGCGCAAAATTTCCAGCTATTGTATCTTTAGGAAACAGTTGAAAGCCTTTCTGTTCTAATTGTCTCCTTTGATGCGCTCTGGTCCTTCCAATCCTCAGGTTACTATTTCTAAGCAGCGCCGAGATGCCCCAGGGCGAGTCGAGCGCTATAGAAATTAAACTAACATAACATAACAACTCCTGCCGGAAGTAGAACGGTAAGTGGAAAATCCCTATCTTCACTTGTTAATTCGAACATTTAATAGAATCCTATTCCTGACTAAATACTGTCGAAAACGATAACGCATTAACCTACGCCTTGCCTAGCACCAAAACTAACCTGAACACTGTCTACCTAAAAGCTCCTTGAAACGTTACCTAACTCGGGAAGTTCATTGGTGAAGTGCGCGGTTCGGAATTCCACCGCGGCTTCGCAGCGGAGAGAGAGCTCGCGCCCAGACCCAAGCGTGAGAAACTAGACTGCCAACCTCTTTTGCCAATCTCCCTGTTGGAAGGAGAAAATGGGTTGCCTTCCCAATTGCAACAATTACCCGTGATTTTCTTTGAGTGGAGGAATGCTTCGAATGAGCATTCCCCAAGACTGTAGTGGAACATTGGAGTCTTTGAACTCCCTTTATTCTGACCCTGACAGTACCCCCTCGCAAGATCAAGCCTCCTGGCTGGGGTTTGTGTGGATATTGTAAATGAAACAATCTGATTAGACTGGGAGCTTGTACATCTGATTGTTCCACCCAGGATATATCTTCAAGGCCATAACCCTTCCAATCCACTAGATAAAAGATCTTATCTCGCATGATTTTTGAGTCTAGGATTCTTTTGACTTCAAATTCTTCTTTTCCCTCAGAGGTGTGGTAAATATTTAAATTACCTGTACTATTTTTATGCGGTAAAGTTTAATAAGAATAACTCAGAAAAATAAGAGGCAGAATCCGTGGTATTTGAGGTTATAAAAGGGGTTTTATTCCTTACAAAGGAATTGGTTCGAACCAGGCAATCGGATTCCGTCACCACGAAGGTTCAGGAAGGGATCAGCGCTTACATTATTGACAGGTTGTCATATATATAGTCAATGCATTACAGTAAAGACAGATGTAGAAGGCGTAACAGCTGAGAAGAGAGATAAGAATACACATACGTAATGAAAAAAGGCGTTACAATAGGCGTACATAAAGGCGTGTACTAGAAACGTCATTAAGAGGATGACACAGGTGGGTGGATCCATAAGAGAATCCTGCAATGTCAGCAGAAATACTTGGAAGAGATGCGCGTGCAGCAGCATGACGTGTGATTGACGTGGAACTAGAGGGTGAAGGGGACTTGACATTGAGCCCTACATGAGGAGACAGAAGTCTGGGATGTCAGAACAACCTAATCCCAAATCGTATCTAATATCTTGTGTTTAAGGAACTGTATTATCTGGAAGGAAAGGTCTCTCAAGCAGAGGCTATTCTATACTGGCTGCTAGTGCGTGAATAAACGTCTATGTGTCTACATGAGATGCGAGGGGGCATGGGCCTACCATGGTAACAGGAGCTATGAATTACTTGCACGGAGACAGTGAGGCCGGGCCCTTTGCTCTGCAGCTGGAAGGATGTTTACCTAAACTACGAGACAGGAATGTATTGGTCGAGGAGCGGAGCAGATAACTTGAAGGCTAAATACAGTCTTGGCAGGCAACAGGCCGAGCCAGGCACCGTTAGCCGCGCAGGGAGTAAGACAAAGGTCATGGATACAGATGCAGGTCCAGGCTGGAGCTTTCAGAGGCAGAAGGCAGGAAAAGGCTCGATGGCAGAATTCAGGGCCTAACTTGCCAGAGCTGAAAAACGTGAAAGGTACACCATATAAAGACGGTGGCAAGGCATACTTAGGAACGGAATATTCGACCCATTCATGGCAAATCTGAAAGAGGACATGTTGACGTTGGACGCATATGTATTTGCGTCTTCATAGCTGGAAGTGGAGGGAACATACATGTACTTGTAGCACGTACATGGAGCCGTTGGGGTCTAAGATAGGGGACACAATTGATCATAGAAATTCATATTTCCTCATTCCCTCCTTGTCCCCTACGGACCCTTCATGAAATATCGATCCTCATGAATCCATCAATCTGTTCATGTAACATCATTTGCTCTTCTTTCTTCTTCCGGTATTTTGAATGAGAACTTGGATGTGGAATACAAGATGTGGCACACAGGCCGCAAATCGCTGGCCCACATTGTAGACACAGGCAGCAACTGAATACTATGAGAAGGGCAATACCTAGGAAGGATAGGACCTTCCATCCCCAGGCTGCCAACACACTCCAGAACCAACCGTACAAAGACCAGGTGCCTGGATTCTGGTGTATCAGACTTGCAATCTTATGAAGACGAGTTATGGCTTTATATACCGATGGCGCGTTTTCTGGAATGAAAACACAGCAACTAGATCCGATGACTCTACAGGCTCCGCCCCTATCGGCCAGGATGACGTCAAGGACAAGACGATTTTGGAGAACAACAATCCGTATCGCAGACTGCTCCTCTGTTAAGTTACCTAGGGCAGAGGTAGTTTCATTCACTACTGCTTCAAGGGTTCTTGTTAATCTGCGTATCAGTTTACTATTAGCTACAGTACCTATGTAGGGAAAGAAACCTTTATTGAAGTCTGTGTATTGCTCCCATGCCGTTTCAGTGTAGTCGACAATCGGGAGATCTCTCTGGGGTCTATTGTGTACTAGATCAGTATTTCTATGATAATCAGGAGGGGCTAGGAAAACAGGTGGCAGAAGGAATGCAATGTAACAGGTACCATCCCAATCTAGAGGTAAACGTATATATGCGGTATGACCACAAACGAAGTAGGAATGACGGGAAGCTCTGAATGTAGACTTGCCTTGATCACTGAATTCGATCACAGTAGTACATTTACTATGACCCAGGTGTACTGAACCATTCTTTCTTATACATAATTCACCTCTGACTGGTAATACTGACATAGCAGGCAAAACTGGTGCAGCTTCGGATTCAACATTCAGAATCATGAGGTTAAGTGTAAAGTTACCTAATCCATATACTTCATTTTCTAGATCAGTTCCTGTCCTTTTGGGACGTCCCTCCTTGTTAGGGTAGCAGACTTTAAGCAAAACTAGGTTCAGGTTTCCCCATACCCAGTTGTCTTGGTAAACTGCGGTATCTGGGTCTAAGGAGTTAATCAAACTAAACCATGCTCCGCAGGAGCCATTGTGTGTGAACGGATACGGAAAGAGGGGCAGAACTCCCTTGTAGTTTTGATAGGGAGGGAGTCGGCCACATATCCAACAATTTGTAGCGTTGAGGGTCTGATGAGAGTGGTGTAACATACTAATGAATGTATTGTTGCGCAGCACAAGTCTGTAGGGCAACTCATGCGAGGGTAATTCGCTAAAAGAATGTTCAGCAGTGGCATTGAAAGCAGAATGTGCATGCTTGAAGATAGGATAGTATATGTGCAACAGTATACTTGCAGCAATAATCAGAAAACTTAGAAAAAACATAATCGACAATGTCACTATACAGTGACTACGAAGTGATTTACAATATGCACGTTTCTTGAGCTGTATCTGTCTATCTCTCTCTCTACTTCGGTCTAGAGGATACATGTCAGAAACTAGTTTAACCGATTCACCTAGGAGAGGACTTAAACAATCAAACTGTCTGACTTGCTAGACCGTAGTTTCAGTTTATATTCTTGCGACTCAGTTTTTTCGAACAGGGGGAGTTTTGAGTCAGTCTGTGGAGAAGGGCAGGGCTGAGAGTTCAAATCAGAAGGTGGTCCATGAAATTTCTTGATATGGCTCGAGTGTAGCCAGCCCTTGCGACCCTCAATCTTCACTGCTGTCCTCGTGGTCAGAAGTACTAATTTCGGCGTTTGCCAGCGAGGCTCCAGCGGGCTCCTCCTGTCGAAGTTTCTTATGAAGACAAAATCACCAGGAACCACTTCATGGGGCTTCACCTCAGTGTTATCGGGAAAGGCTGCAGCTACCTGTGAACGACAAGATTGTAGTGCAGACATCAAGGAAGCCAGGTAATCTGTCAGCATATTACAATCAACGTCAGTGATTTTACGAGGTATAGGCGTCCCCCACATACTTGGTGGCCTACCGAAGACCACCTCGTACGGGGATAGCCCTGTTCGAGAATGCGCTACCATTCTCATGTAAAAGAGCGCAACTGGTAAAGCTACTATCCAGTCGACTCCTTTCTCTCTGCAGATTTTAGAAAGTCGAATTTTCAGAGTCTGATTATGACGCTCCACGAGACCTGCTGCCTCGGGATGCCGGACACAGTGGAATTTCCAATTGTAGCCTAACAGGAGTGAAATGTGTTTCATTAGCTCGGATGAGAACGGCTGACCGTTATCTGAGTACACAGCACGGGGCAAACCATACCGTGGGAAAAATTCACGAACCAGCTGCTTGGCAGTGGTCGGAGCAGTGTAATCTGAGACTGGGTAGGCTTCTGTCCAACGGGAAAGTGCGCATACAACTACGAGGACATATTTGAATCCTCGACAACGTTCCATCTGGATATAATCCATCTGGAGGACTTCAAAAGGATGATCGGGAGGTTGAAATCCACCTTGCTCTACAGGAACGCTTTTACCTGGGTTGAACTGACAACAAATCATGCAAGTACGCACTTTCTGTTTGGCTGCTGCTCGTAAGTGTTTATTGAACCAAATGTTTTGAATACTGTCTAGCATAGCTTTCTCTCCTAAATGCGCTGGACTATGTATTGTGTTAATGATAATTTGAACCATGGAGTCGGGGAGAAACCATGTAGATTTTCCCTTCGTCATCCATCCCTGATCTGTTTGGATCCCTTCTAGTTCAGTCCATTTCTTTATTTCCTCAGGTGTAGCATGTGTCTGTATGTCAATTACATCAAGGGCGGGATCCCTAACTGTCATGCAGTGTATCGATGTCGGAACTATTGTCTTTGTCAAGTCAGTTGCATGAGTCTGATTCTGAGCAGTTTGTTTAGCTGTTCGGTCTGCTAGGTCGTTACCCTGGGAAATGATATCAGTAACTTTTGTATGGGCCTTGCACTTCATAATAGATATCGCATTAGGCAGATGTATTGCGTCTAACAGAGCTTGAATGAGGGGACCGTGTTGAATGTTGGCACCGTGAGAAGTCAAATAACCTCTCTCTCACCAGAGGACTCCGAAGTCGTGTACGACTCCGAATGCATAACGTGAATCTGTGTATATGTTAACTCTCTTATCTTTGGCTTGAATACAGGCTTGCGTCAGAGCGATGAGCTCTGCTGCTTGAGCTGACAAGGTGTTAATACAATTTGTTTCAATAACTTGGGTGTCTGTCGTGACTGCGTAAGCGGCCACTAACTCTCCTGCACTTGTTCTCATGCATGAACCATCCACATAAAGTGTCAGGTCTGGATCTGGTAATGGAACGTCTGTCAAATCTTGTCTGGGTTTCGTCGTAATAGTAATGACTTCAATACAATCATGTGCCAATGGGTCTGTTCCATTTAATGGCAAAAGTGTGGCAGGATTTAATGTATTACAGCGTCTGATTTATATGTGTGGCTGGAACAATGTTAATTCATAACCCGTCAGTCGTGCTATGGTCAAGTGTTGGGTCTGTGTTCGGTTTAAAAGAACTTCCACAGAATGTGGAACTTGCACTGTCAATTGGTGTCCTAATACTATGGAATCACTTTGTCTGATCGCTAAAGCTGTCGCTGCGACTGATTTCAAGCACGCAGGCAGAGCCTGGGCTACTGGATCTAACGTGCTAGAGAAGTAAGCACACGGTTTGTGTGAACCTGCTTGTTCCTGTGCGAGTACTGACAAGGCAGTACCTTCACGTTCTGTGACAAATAGTGTAAAAGGCTTACTGTAACATGGTGTCGCTAAAACTGGTGCTTGACATAAGGCTTTCTTTAAGCTTTCAAAAGCTTGTGTATGTTCCTGAGTCCAAGGGAGGACAGTCGATGTCGCTGCCTCCTGGGTTGTCAACTGAATGAGTGGTTTTGCTAGAAATGCATATTGGGGAATCCATTGTCTGCAGTACGAAGTGAGGCCTATGAAGGCCCGCACCTCCTTTTGTGTCTTGGGTGGTGACATGTTTACAATTAACTGGATGCGGTCAGGTGTGAGCTGTCTCCCCCCCTTGGACAGCAAGTGCCCAAGGTACACAACTTGCTGAACACAGAATTGCAGCTTCGAAGGGGACACCTTGTGCCCCTTGTCGGCCAAAAAATGTAAAACCGTCAGTGATTCTTTTTCACATTCGGGTTCGCTTCGGGCGGTGATCAGCAGATCATCGACATACTGAAGCAGTGCAGTGTTAACAGGCATGTGGATACCGTCAAGTTGCCTTTTCAGTGCTTGGCTGTAGATGCTGGGGCTTTCTGTGAATCCTTGAGGTGCGCGTGCAAATTTGAAGCTTCGTCCATTTAAACAGAATCCGAACAAATATTGGCTTTCCGGATCAATTGGGACGCTAAAGAAGGCGTTCTTGAGGTCAATTACAGTAAAAAACGTTGCTTCTGAATCAATAGCTGTCAACAGTGACGAGATATCTGGGACCACGGGATACTGTGGTATAATGCATTTGTTCAATTCGCGCAGATCAATAATTAATCGATAAACTGGGGGTGCTTTTGGATCAGTACGTTTAAGAACTGGAATGATCGGAGAATTACATACATTGGAGTCGGTTTCCACAACCACTCCTTGTGCAATGAGCTCGTCAATGATTTGCAGCAAAGCCACTACAGCATCTGGGGGTAACTTGTATTGTCGAATTCGTGGTAATACCACTCCTGCTTTGAGTGTGACTCGATATGGTGTAATGTGCATACAACCTACATCAGTGGGGCCTTGTGCCCATAAATGTACAGGGACATTCTGTAATCGGTGATCCATGTCTTTTAATACGTAGTGACCTTTAAAGTCACGCAAGAATAGTCGTACCCCCTCCGGGGAACAACATATTACAGCTCCTAGAGCTTTCAGTGTCTTTATACCTAACAAGTTTTCTGGGCATGATTTTGTAAGCAATAGATCTGTAGTCCGTGTCAAAGGACCAACTGTAAGAGGAAGAGGTTGCGATACTTCGTTAACAATAGGCTTTCCTGAAAAACCAAGGGAAATATTCTGTGAGCCTGAGAGGGGTGCCCCTGGAACCTCGTTGTGACTTATAGTTGTTCTGCTTGCCCCTGTATCAACTAAAAACTTTCTGTCTTTCCCTAATACTTGACTATGTACATAAGGACCATCTTGGTCTACAGGTACCTCAATAAGAGGCAAGCCAACCTCCCTCTCTAGGCTTTTTCATGTGTATCGCTGATAATCGGGATAGTCACTTTGTGCATACTGGTACATCTGTTGTGTCGTATTTTGTGTTGCGGCAATAGGCTGTGACTGTGGTACTGTTACGGTCTGTTGTGAAGCTGGCATAGGCTGTACATTCTGAGGTACTTGTTGTTGGATCTGATCCTGTCTAGGTGGACGTGGTCTCTCCTTAGTTTTACCCGTAGAGATATTATGTTTCAGAACTGCGCAATCGTTTATATAATGACCTGGCTGTTTACAATAGTTGCATGTCCCTTTAACAGGAACCGCCGAATTACTGGACTGTGTCGCACCCTTTTTATGGCTGTCAGCTGGAACTGACTGGGCAACGAGCATTTTCATTTTCGTGTCTTTCATACGTCTTTGTTCGTGTTCTTGTTCTTCTCTAATTCTATTCTGGTGGTACTGTAACATTTGCAACATTTGTGAAGGGGTATTAGCTTGCCAAGTGCTCTCGACTTTCAATACTCTGTTCTTAACCTGGGGCAGAGAATTCTCGATTAATTTCGTTACAAAAAGATGTGGATATGACTCGCTATTTGCTTTCAGACCGCTATTAATACCAAAACATTTTTCAAATCGGGAGTAAAAATCACTAGTGTCTTCATCGGGTTTCTGTTTACAGGCTGAGATTGCACCCCAGTCTTCCTTTTTCGTAGTTAATAAACGTGGCAATACTTGTACTAACAATCCTGGCAATGCTTTAGTTCTTTCCCCAAGCCCTAGGCCTGCAGTTCGGGCATTTTCTTCGTTTTCTAATACAGTCCAATCAATCTTTTGGTCTCCCACCTCCCATTCTTTTTCTTTGAGTTTCTCGTAAATACCGGCAGGCAATAATACTTTTAATATTTTCATAATGTCAGGATAGGTATAATCACCCATGAGTAACATATCTTTTATTTCGCGGTGAAAACCTGCTGGATCTTTGTCATGGTTGGGCACTAATTTTTTCATTTCCAATAATTCTATTTTAGTTATGGGCGTGTATACAAACACGCGTTTAAAAGTATTATCTTCATTTTTAACTGGGTGTACTTCGCGTAAGGGATTCTGTCTGTCTATGTAATACATTTTTCTTTCCATGGAAGGAGCTGAATCATGCTCTGGACACAGGAAGGCACTGTACCTGTGCCGATGTTCTAGAATTTCTTTAATTAGATCAGTACCTAGACCTCTCCATTTATTCATTAGTAGTTCTATCAGTATATCCGGTAGGGGACCAGGATCGGAGTGTTGGCTTTTATACAATATAAGGAGGTGTTGTATCATGTATATACCAGCTAAACGCTGTTCGTCTGGTGAAAGATTAAAAAACGTGTGTGCTAGCGCATCATCACTGTATTTGTCAGAGCTGTCAGCCCATTGTACTGCTGACCTGGCTAATTCTTGTTCATCCATAGAATCGAGTACATGGTACCCCATTCGTTCTTGAAGTATTTTATCAGTAGCCTGGAATAAGTGTTCAGGGGTCTTTGGATTTGACATGGCTGTTAGAAAAATTCTCTTACTTTCTGGACGTATCGGACGCATTGAATTATTAAAGGATCTTCCCTTACCTACATAAGCTATCGTTTCTCTGGCTGGTAATTGTAATTGTCCTGTTGTCATTTCTGATTGTTCCTCCTCCTCCTCCTCTGATTCAGTTTTATCTGCATCTAATCCTCTTTCATGTATTTGTTCTACTCTTTTTCGGATCTTTCGGCACATAATTTCTATACTCTTTTGTTTATCATGTTTTCCGTCTGCTATATTCTGACCCCATCTGTTAAGTTCTTGCATTTCATCCGGATCTACATCAGGCCTATCTCTGTTTCTTATCAAGCAGTTTATGAAGAAGCGTAACAACAGTTTTTGCATGTCCACTTTCTGGTATGCCATGGCCTCGCCAATACTTTCAGGGCCTTGCCCTGTTTGGACAAAGCGATATATATTGTCTAGATGATCAACCATTCCTGGTAGTGTCATTAAATAGTTCGAAACTCGTCGTAGACGTACTGATGATAGCATCATTCTGTCGTCTTTTCCGGGTACTGGATCATATCTACAGTCTGTAAGAGGTTCCTTAAATATATCGGAATTCGCTGTTTGAGGTGTACGTTGGTGTGCTAAATCCCTATAAGTCCATCGATCTGTTTGCGGTGGCGTAGAAAAACCTCCTGTCGCACCTCCTGAGGTGCTAGGTTCAGCAAATGGATTTGTTGGGTGTAAGGTAGGGAGATTAGGTGCAGGAAGGAATGGAGGAACAGGCGGAATGTTTGAAACGGGAGGGGAAGTATGTTGCTGCGTAGGTGGGGTCAGAACATCTCGGGGTCGAGTGCCATCAGCAGGTGGTGTGTGTGGCGGCGGAACATTAACATATTCGGGGGCTACATCGTCTAAATAGGAAGAAAGGAAAATGTCCTTTGCGGTCTTGGGGCGTAATTTAATCGGAAGCAATGGAGGTGGCAGATCTTTTGGTACTTCCAGAGTGGCCTTAGGTAAACCCTCGGCCAGAAGAGGATACATACCATTCATAAGAGTGTTTTGTTGTCTGTCTACTTGTTCTGCTTTTACTCGGATACCTTCCTCAACTAATACGTTTTTTCGGGCTTTGTCTGAATCCTCCCTACTTTTCTCTTCTTTTCTGAACGCTTTCTCTGTGCGTCTATGCGATTCTTTACGCCATAACTCAATGGCATCTTTCTGTGACTGTCTGGCTTTCTTTTTCCATAATGCTTCTTCTACTCTCATGATGCAATCTGCATCCCATGGCCCAGCAGCGGGCCATCTCTGATTCTCTGCTAAATCTTTGGTGTAGTCCACCCACAAATCAAGATATAATACGGCATCTAGGCCATGTTTATGGTACATAAAGTACCCTGGAGTGTCCCTAGGTGGAATGGGAACGGCTTCCTCGAGTATCCCTTTTCTAGTTTTTATCTGTCTTAATTTTGAGAATAACGGCATCTTAAATCTTGCTACTTGATTCTTACTCGGACTTGAACACAATTTATACAATAAACACAGTAATGAAGATCGAACAATCACTCATACCACGACATTTAAAACATGTTAAAACATTTAAAACGAACAATGATAATCAGAATAAAACTAGCTAACTGCATAATACTGGATGTACTGCTAAACAGTACAGATACACTGCTGAAACAGTGCAGACCGGATCTGTGTACCCAAACCCGTCTTGACCGGCACAAACCAATGCGCACGTCTAGATGCGTCCCCAGCAACGGTACTCACCGGGAAGCACGGAACGGAACAGAAGGCCTCGGAAACTCTGGACTGGACTGGACCGGACTCGACTCGACGTAGATACTTCGGAACTTCGGAACCTGGTGGGCCTCTGTATACCTCGGATCTTGCTCTCTCAGCTAGGCTCTGGTCGGGATACTCCGCACTCCTCACCGCCTCGTCTGGGTGCTGATCGCAGCCTCAGTCACCTCCGTTGGCCTGAGGGAGGTACAGGAAATCCTGCGGGTACGCGTAGTTGTCCGTCCGGCAGTGGCAGGGGACCGGGCCTGCAACGCACCTCCGACGTGTGGGGCGTGAGAGACGTCCCTGTTCGGGCGCCAATTATGTGGTAAATATTTAAATTACCTGTACTATTTTTATGCGGTAAAGTTTAATAAGAATAACTCAGAAAAATAAGAGGCAGAATCCGTGGTATTTGAGGTTATAAAAGGGGTTTTATTCCTTACAAAGGAATTGGTTCGAACCAGGCAATCGGATTCCGTCACCACGAAGGTTCAGGAAGGGATCAGCGCTTACATTATTGACAGGTTGTCATATATATAGTCAATGCATTACAGTAAAGACAGATGTAGAAGGCGTAACAGCTGAGAAGAGAGATAAGAATACACATACGTAATGAAAAAAGGCGTTACAATAGGCGTACATAAAGGCGTGTACTAGAAACGTCATTAAGAGGATGACACAGGTGGGTGGATCCATAAGAGAATCCTGCAATGTCAGCAGAAATACTTTGCAGAGATGCGCGTGCAGCAGCATGACGTGTGATTGACGTGGAACTAGAGGGTGAAGGGGACTTGACATTGAGCCCTACATGAGGAGACAGAAGTCTGGGATGTCAGAACAACCTAATCCCAAATCGTATCTAATATCTTGTGTTTAAGGAACTGTATTATCTGGAAGGAAAGGTCTCTCAAGCAGAGGCTATTCTATACTGGCTGCTAGTGCGTGAATAAACGTCTATGTGTCTACATGAGATGCGAGGGGGCATGGGCCTACCATGGTAACAGGAGCTATGAATTACTTGCACGGAGACAGTGAGGCCGGGCCCTTTGCTCTGCAGCTGGAAGGATGTTTACCTAAACTACGAGACAGGAATGTATTGGTCGAGGAGCGGAGCAGATAACTTGAAGGCTAAATACAGTCTTGGCAGGCAACAGGCCGAGCCAGGCACCGTTAGCCGCGCAGGGAGTAAGACAAAGGTCATGGATACAGATGCAGGTCCAGGCTGGAGCTTTCAGAGGCAGAAGGCAGGAAAAGACTCGATGGCAGAATTCAGGGCCTAACTTGCCAGAGCTGAAAAACGTGAAAGGTACACCATATAAAGACGGTGGCAAGGCATACTTAGGAACGGAATATTCGACCCATTCATGGCGAATCTGAAAGAGGACATGTTGACGTTGGACGCATATGTATTTGCGTCTTCATAGCTGGAAGTGGAGGGAACATACATGTACTTGTAGCACGTACATGGAGCCGTTGGGGTCTAAGATAGGGGACACAATTGATCATAGAAATTCATATTTCCTCAGAGGTCTAGCTCTTTCTTTCTTTTTTAGGTGTATAGAGACATTTTTTAAGAAGGAGACGTTGTAGGAGAGTAGGATCTGCACTTATGTTGCCCCCACTTTTTTTCTGATGTATACACTGGTTTCTGGCTATAGTCTGGCTGGGTCTCTGCTAATCAGAGCCCCAGTCTCTCTGTTCTCTCTAAACGACTTGGTGTGCATCTTAGATGCACTAGTGATTGGATACTGTGGTACCTTATGAGGCCCTAGTATATGGTACCTTAGGTACCCAGGGCATTGGTACTTCACAGGCCTACCAGGGAATGCAGCATGTATTATGCCACCCCTGGGAAGCATTCTCAATCTGACACCACAGGCCTGCTACTGCAGCCTGTGTGATGTAGTGTTAGCACTCCTCACCATACACACATATATAAACCTATCAGCCACCCCTATAGCAGGCCCTATCAATCCTGAGGGAAGGGTGCTTGGTTTACTATGTGAGGGGGTGATTCTGCATGAGCAGGACCCCTCTGCAGCTGGCAGAGTCTATTCCCTGCTGCTGTTTGTGGATGCGGTTAAACCATATACTAGTTAGCAGTAAATGCTAACTTTGGAATGACAGCATCAAAACATGTTGTGTTTGTTTTCAAACAACTTGGAATCATACCCCCACACCAGTAACTGGTGTGGGAGTATGATCCCACCCTTCTAGAGGGGATGACATGTACCCACTGTACTAAACGGTAGAAATCTAAAAGAGCCCTGACATCACAAAATGGATGCCACCAGCACAGACACTGAGCTGCCCTCCTGCTGCTGACCGAAACTCGCAGTGGAGGAAACCCAACAAAAGGCGTCCTGTCACAGGGAGGTGTCACCACCTTCCAGACAGGATTTAGTGTATTGGAGCTGGGTGGGTGCACTCTTAGAGTGCTTTGAAGTCCTGCACTGGGGGAGCAGTAGGCTCCTCTGTGCATATGCCAGCAAAAACCGGTTCAGGGGCTACCTGTCCCTGCTCTGGCACGAAACTGGACAAAGGGAAGTGGGTGTAACCACCCACTACCCAGACCCTCCTAGAGCAGTGGTCATAGAGCTAGTCCCTCCCCAATCTTCACTATAAGATAGCAAGCATTGCCATTGCAAAGCAGATAACCCTGGACGATGCTCTAAAAAGAAGAATCCTGGCCCTTCGCCGTTCCACTACCTTTGGAAGACAGAAGAATCTCCCTTGGAGTCAAGGAGTGACTCCCCTGCTTGGCAGGCACCAAAAACCTTAATCAATGGTTGCAAACATTCCCGCTCCTGGCGGAGTTCGAAGTCCCTGCTGCCCTGGAAGAGGATTTCCTGACTTCTCGACGGCCCGTGTGAGTCCCCAGCGAAGCTGTGGCGAGTGGATCCCACGAGTGACAAGGAACAGCAATACCCGGGGACCGTGCACTATTGTCAAGTGCAAACCCTAGACAACATTCTACAAACTTGTGCATTGGACCCTTTGTGGCCCAAGCCTCCAGCAGGTCTTGCACCAAAAATCAGCAGCCTACCCTTTCCCGAGTGACCGTGGGCTCCTGTGAAGCATTTCCTGAGGTGGAGTCTTTGAGATCACATGCCCGTTGGCTAGTGGGTCCCCCGAAGACTTTTTCATCAACTCAAAGGGCTCTTCTGATTGCTCCAGGTCTGTCCTCACTCACCATTGCTGGGTGAGTCCATCAGACCTTACTGGTCTACACCATCGACTTTCTTCAGTCTACACAAGACTTGCAGTTGCCAAGACTTGTTGGCTCCAATCCGGTTGTCGACAATGTCATCAGCTGCGGACGTCATGGGACACTACGAATCCAGCTGCTGGTCATCGTCAATCTCTCCTGGACCTCGTGAGCGAAGAGTCAAAACACCATCAACAACCTGAATCGACGCGACATCTGTGGTCATCCATCTTGCTGGCCACCGGTCACTGGCAAGTGACCTTGAACACTGTCCCCTCAATTTTCAGGTCTTCTCCATCTTCAATCCCTCTTCGGATTCCAGCGGACACCTCACCAGTCATCGCAAGCAGCAAGTCTTCTTTGGTCTCCATTGAAAACAGCGCCTCGACCCGACACCAAAAGACACCTATGCATCAAGCTTCCCTGGGTGAGGTAACTCGTGCACTCCGGTGACCAAGTGTGTGTTGGCCCTCGAAGTACTTACCTTGTAAGTGGCTTGCTTTTTGACTTCCTCGAAGTGCCCTAGAACTTTAAAATTCAAACCGCGACTTGCTCCATTGAAACCAATAGGGAACCCGCGGCTGTGTTCACACACTGCACGCGTCTCCCATGGGCTTGTTACTTACCTGCTAACACTGCAGTAGTTAAGCCCCAGCGATTCCCCAGGCCCTAGGCCTTGCCATTTTGCAAGTCGACATCCTTAACCCATTTTTTAAGTATATGGTCTGGTACGCCCCTAGGGCCCCAGCCATATATGTGCTTAATATATTGTGAAACATTGACATTTGAATGTGTACCTGGCTTCTAATCTCATAAAGAGATGAGTAGAGTGTGTCTAGAAATAAATACATGTATACTTGATATATATACCTGTGTGGTGTCCTTTCATTTGGTAATTCAAGAGATTATAAGATAAAACAAGCTGCTTTACATTCCTCAGAGACTTAGCCTGAATGCTGCTCTCCACAGCTACCACTAGGATAGCCTTCTTTAAAAGGTTGTCTTAAACCTATCTACCATAAGAGTCAAATTGGACTGGTGCAAGGTGGCCACTATAACTAGTGACCAGCATATGCCAGGCCAACTTCTCACAGACGTGAAACACAGGGTGTATCTTAAGCTGCGGGGGAAGTGTCAATTTAAAGGTTACTGGGTTCACAACTTGCTCCACTGGAAATGGACCTACGAAGTGTGGTTGGAACTTTCTATTTCCTCTTAAGCTTAAGTTTCTAGAATTTAACTAAACCCTGTCTCCAACTCGCAAGGTGGGTTCTAGCCTCCTCTTTCTGTCAGCTGCCTTTTTGGAACGTTCCTTTGCTTTGCTAAGTTCCTAGTGGCTGATTGATGTACCTCACTAAGGTGTTGGACTAAGTTTTGAGCTTCTGGCACCAACATTTCTTGGGCGCAAATCACTGAATTGGGATGTCTTCCGTAGTTAAGGTAAAAAGGTGAATAATCAGTAGAGACATTCTTAGCATTGTTATGCGCAAATTTAGCTGTCCAAAGAAGATCAGGCCACTCACCCTCCTGGTCTAGAAGGAATAACCTAAGATACTTCTCGAGCTCCTGATTGGCCCTCTCAATTTGCCCATAAATCTGCGGATGAAAACTGGTAGAGTATCGTGACTCTATGCCCAATTTCTTGGTATAGGCCTTCAAAATGGGACAACAATTGGGAACCTCTGTCTGTTATCAGAGCCTTAGGTATGCCATGCATTATAATCAGATCTTGGTTTAGTTGGGCGGCTATTTGTTTTGCTGATGCATTTCTCTTCAGAGCGACAAAGTGCGCCATCTTTGAGAAGGCATCTACCATCACTAGAATTTAATTGTATCCCTGACTGGAGGGCAGTTCCACTATTAAATCGAGCATGACAGTGTGCCATGGGTATGGAGGGGTAGGCAAGGGTCTCAGCAACCCCTAAGGTGCCTGTTTATCAGTCTCTCCTATTGCACAAATCTCGCAGCCTTCAACATACACTCGTACGTCTTTTGATAGTCCTGGCCACCAAAACTGTCTTTTTAGCAATTCTTCTGTTCGATGAATTCTGGGATGTCCAGCAATTGGGCTGTTATGGCTCTCTGTTAACACTTGTTGTTGGAGTTCTTGAGTTGGTATAAACAAGGCCTTGGAATGAAAGGACAATCCTTCACGAATGTCTCGAACCGGATACTCTAGGACCCATTTTAACTTTTCATCTGAAGTCAAGGCTTCTCTGAACTTCTCTTCAAGAGATTTTTCCACAGTTGCCCCAGTGATTTTTGTTTCTGGAATTATCTTTTGATCCCTAATGAAACCTTTTTTTCCATCCGTGTCTATCCGCGACAAGGCATCGGCCTTCCCATTGTTTTTTCCTGGCCTGTAAGTGATTACAAAGTCGTAGTCAACGAAGTACAGGGACCACCTAAGCTGACTTGGTGTCAGAGTTCTAGCCGACTTGAGGAACTATAGATTTCGGTGATCCGTGAACACCCTGAACACATGTCTGGCACCATGGAGGTAGTGTCGTCACTCTTGGAAGGCGTCCTTAATGGCAAGGAGCTCCTTTTCTGAAATGGTATCGTTTTTCTCTGCTGGCTGCAACTTCCGGGAGTGGTACGCCACCAAGTGAAGCTGGTCCGCTTCCGAATGTTTTTAGAGAGCACTCCTCCGATTGCTTGTTCCGAGGCATCTGTTTCAAAATAAAAAGGTTGAGTTGGGTCCGCGTGCAGCAAGATGGGTGCCGTGGTGAAACTTTTCTTTAAGAACCGAAAGGCTTCTTCAGCCTCTGTTGACCAAAGAAATGGAACTCCATTTCGCAACAATTTTGTGATGGGGGCTACCTTCAAGGAAAAATCTCGAATAAATCTTCGGTAGAAATTAGCAAAACCTATGAAGCTTTGAACTTTTCTCACTGAGGTTGTTGAAGGTCAATCCAGAACTGCTTCAATCTTCTTAAGATCCATAGTTAGACCATCCACTGAAGTCACTCCAAAAGCACACTTTTCCAGCTTCACATAGAGATTGATTTCCTTCAGACAGCGCAAGATTCCTTTTACTTGAAGTTGGTGCTCTTCTTCTGTGGATGAAAAATCTAAATGTCGTCGATGTAAACAATCACACATCGATCTATGAATTCTTACAGAACATTGTTAATAAAGTATTGGAAGGCTGCAGGTGCATTACTCAAGCCATAGGTCATGATTTGATACTCATGCAATATGTATTTTGTCCTGAATGCAGTTTTCCATTCATCTCTACACCTGACTCGGATTAGATGGTAAGCCCTCTGCAAGTCTAGCTTGGTGAAGATTTCTACCATCCTTTAGTTGATCCAGAAGGACTGAAATCAGAGGCAATGGTTAGCGGTTTTTGATGATAATCTTGTTTAAGGCGCGGTAGTCAACACACACCCTTAAATCCCCATCCCGTTTTGGGCCGAAAAACGAAGGGGGTGAGACCGAGGACTGAGATGGTCGAATGAATCCGTACTCCAAATATTTCGAAATATATTCCTTTAGATGTCGATTCTTCGGCTCAGTGAGCGCGTAAATACGGCTGCAAGGAAGGTTTGATCCGGGTACTAAATCGATCTTGCAGTCGTAAGACCGATGAGGAGGAAGCTTCTTAGATTCAGCTTCACTGAACACTTCAGCAAATCCCAAATATTCCTCCGGCAAGGTCGCCGTCTGAACCGCACACACCATAATTTCCCTTTCTCACAGAGAGGCTGCTGGATTCTCTTTTGGGCTTTTCGGCTTTTTACCTAAGCAATGTTCCAGAGAATAGCTTGAGTCAAACTTCACAGTCCTTTCACTCCAATTTATGGTTGGTTTATGTTCCGTCAACCAGGGGAGACCCAGAATGATTCCAAACTGCGGAGCATCAATCAGGTTGAATTGGATCTCCTCCCAATGACCTTCCTTAGATATGAGTTCCACCATCTCTGTTTGACTGCTGATTGGGCTGGAGGACAGGTTGGTTCCATCAACGGCTCCCACCACTTCTATTCTCTCCTTAGGTGTTGCCTTTAATCCTACTCTTGAAGCATACTTAAGGTCGCAGAAGTTCCCAGTGGCCCCAGAATCAAGCATCACGACAACCCCTGAAAGTTCGAAGTCGCGGAATTTCAAAGTCATGGTCAGAATGAGATGTGGGGCGGAAGACTGTAACGTGTTGGCTATTTGATGTGAATGTGGAGTTGAATTCTTATTAGCAACCACCAGCCCAACTCCCTCTACTGGTGGTGCTGAGAGTTTTCCTTCTTGAAGATTTTGGGCTTCTCGAGGCAATATTTGACAAAGTGCCCACTGGTTCCACAATACAGACATTGATTATTTAGTCTCCGCTTTTCTTTCTCTTCCTTGGAGAGTGGCCCCCTTATAGTTCCAATTTGCATGGGTTCGACGCCGTGTTCTCTTTCAACTGACCTTAATGAATCCGGCCTTGCCCGATCGAAGCGTGGGACGCTGGGTTTGAAATCTAATTTTCTTTCATCCCACCTCTCAGACTGTTGATAATCAATCTCTAATACGAGATCTATTAATGCAGATACGCCCGTGGGACGATTTGGAATCTGTGACAGGGAGTATTAAGGTCATCCTTCAACCTGCAATAGAATAAGGCAGCTCTTTTGGACTCTGGCCACTCTGTCTCCACTACGAGCTTGTTAAATTGAGCCAGGTAAGTGACTAATTCGCGATTCCCTTGCCTAAGTTCCAGCAATTCGTTATCTGTTAATTGTGCCACCTTCCGACGGTCGAAGATACGTAAAAATTCCATCTTAAACTCCTCAAAGTTTTACAAAATTGGGGAATCTTGAGAAACCAAAGCCATTGACCATGAGGCAGCATCTCCAGTGAGGTAAGACAAAATAAAGGCTATGCGAGACTGAGCATCTGGGAAGACAGTGGGTCGGCACATAAAATATAGGGAGCATTGTGTCCAAAAAACTTGACCCTTTTGGGGGTCTCCTCCAAAGCGCTCCGTAGGTGCCGAAGGAATGACTGGGGCTAAAGAGTGTACTCCCTGAGTGGTGGACCCTGAGCTAGCAACCGACCCTTGATGAAATATGCCCGGTCCTGTAGGTAGTGAGTGAAATTTATCCCCAGACCCTTCTTGCTTTAACTGGGCTGTTATTTCCTTGGTTTCACGTCGAGCGGTCTCCATCTCAAATTTGATCACCTTATTCTCCTTCCTGACTGCCACTAATTCCTGTTGAATTTCCCTAAGGATATTTCCAATTTTTTTTACATCCAACCCTTCAACCATTCTGCTCAGGTGAGTAAGGCACGTGGGCACTTCACTCTGCCGAGACCGATTGTCACTCACTTGTAACCAGCACTCCCAGGAGCAGAATGTAGAGAATTTCTCAATTCTCACCTCAACCGTCCTCACAACATCCTATCCACAGGTGGTTGCATGAACACCTTTGGGGGAAAGGGGAAGTGGACAGAGACTGCCTAGACCGTCTTGTTAGCTTCACTAGCCATCCTTTCAATTCTTCTGGAAATGCTCGCTATTCCAGCCTTCTCACTCCTTTTCTCTCTCTTGGGGTATAGAGAAGATACTGTAACAGAAAGCACACTTTTAATACTTCTCTAAATTTCCCTCCCTACTCTCCTCCTTGTCACTCTAAACGTCTCTTACCAATTTGGTCTTGGGCATTAGCTCCTCTTCTATTTGTTAGTATGTTAACTTGCAATTTCCTAAACATAAACAAGACTGTAAGTCACTCATATAAACTATCACCTTTGAGTATGTCGCTCCACTTACTCATACGCCTTACTTGTTACTTTGGAGTAACTCTCCGTGTTTTTCTTTCCTCAGGAGAACGACCAACTGGACACGGACTCGGGACCTTGAAAGACTCCAGCCGGAAGCAGAGCGGTAAGTGAAAAATCCCTATCTTTACTTGTTGATTCGAACATTTAATAGCATCCTATTCTGACTAAATACTGCCGAAAACGATAACGCACTTACCTATTCCTTGCCTAGCAACAAAACTAACCTGAATACTGTCAACCTACAAGCTCCTTGAAAGGTTACCTAACTCGGGAAGTTTGTTGGTGAAGTGCACGGTTCGGAATTCCACCGCGGCACTTCACAGCGGAGAGAGAGCTCGCGCCCGGACCCAAGCATGAGAAACTAGACCGCCAACCTCTTTTGCCAATCTCCCTGTTTTTTTTTTTTTAAATTTGTTTATTCAGGTCAGCAATTAAATGACAATACAGTTAAAGGTGCTACAAGCGTCCGCTGCTGCGGGCTATGTCCGAACAGATCAAGCACTGTAAATCAATATGAATGCAATATTCAGTTTTCATATAACACCCAAATACACTGTTACAGAACCAAAACTAACACGAACTCCGGTACAGATGGAAATCAGCAGCGCACAAACAGTATACACGTGGCACTTCAGGAGTGAAGTCTACAAAGGGGGCACCACATATCAAGTGGCACACAGCAGTGACGAACCTTAGTAGGCATCGGACCAAGGTGTGACGCGACCCACGTGGTCCCAGCCATATCCCCCACTGGCCCATTGTCCGGCCCGGCAGGGCGAAACACCCTGCCCTTCCCTCCTCCCCGTCTCAGAGCATGCACACCTAGTCAACCACCGGCAGCTGTAAAGTAGGCTAGAGCCCAGCATGTTAGGCCAACCCCACCCTCCCCCCAGCCCCCTCAACCCATGTCGTCTGAAACTGCCCCTGCCAGGGAACGTGGAGAGTCGAGGGAACCCGCCCCCTCCCGGGTCCACTGTAGAAAGGGCTCCCAGATGTCCCTCGGACGGGAAGCGGTCGGCATCGTCTCCCAGTAATATTCTAGCTGTGCATTGCCATACGTAACATCTCTCACCCATTCCGTAAACTTAGGCACGGATTTACGGCCCCAGCGCACCGCCACTTGCCTTTTAGCATAAAGGAGCAGTAGCGCGTGTAGTTTCCTGGTCTTTGGTGGGGTAGCCTGGACACATCCCAACAGCCCCAGAAGTGGCGTCGGCGCGTCAGTTCTGTGAAGGATTTGATTTAGCCAATCTCCCTGTTTGAAGGAGAAAACGGGGTGCCTTCCAATTGCAACAATTACCCGTGATTTTCACAGAGTGGAGGATTACATCGAATGAGCATTCCCCAAGACTGTAGTGAAACATTGGAGTCTTTGAACTCCCTTTATTCCGACCCTAACAATCATTCAGCATTCCGTTCATCAGGATGCTTATTTCAGTCGAGGGAGGACCTGGCTTGGCAGTTCGGTCTGGACAGTTCCCATGAGGCACAGGGTCAAGACTGATTTGCACATGGCTGAGTCCAAACTGGGGTGGTGTAGTGGGCAAAAGAACCATGAATTAAACCCAGATCGCTTGACTGGGGAGAGTGTCTGAATCATTCAGCATTCCGTCCATCATTTGTTGCAGTTACATTTTTTGCCCTAAGTGGGATAGGTATGCCCAGACTTGGGACCCTTTCTCACTGTGCCACTGGATTCAAGCTAGCCTGGCTGATGAAGGGTGACATATACTGAAACCGGTCCCAGGATGCTTATTTCCGGTCCATGGAGGACCTGGCTTGGCAGGTCGGGCTGGACTGCTCCCATGAGGCAAAAGTTCAAGACTGATTTGCATATGGCTGAGTCCAAACTGGGGTGGCATAGTGGGCAAAAGGACAATGGATTTAACCCAGATCACTTGACTGGGAGAGAATGTCTGAATCATTCAGCATTCCTTCCATCATTTGTTGCAGTTACACTTTTCGCCCTAAGTGGGATGGGTATGCCCAGACATGGGTCCCTTGCTCACTGTGCAGCTAGATTCAAGCTAGCCTGGCTGATGAAGGGTGACATACCCTGAAACCAGTCCCAGGATGCTTATTTCCGGTCCAGGGAGTACCTGGCTTGGCAGTTCGGTCTGGACTGTTCCCATGAAGCACAGTGTCAAGATTGATTTGCATATGGCTGGGTCTGAACTGGGGTGGCATAGTGGGAAAAATAACAATGGATTTAACCCAGATCGCTTGACTGGGGGAGAGTGTCTGAATCATTGTCAAGACCATTTGTCACTCACTTGTAACCAGCACTCCCAGGAGCAGAATGTAGAGAATTTCTCAATTCCCACCTCAACCGTCCAAACAACACCCTATCCACAGATGGTTGCGTGAACTCCTTTGGGGGAATGAGAAGTGGACAGAGAAGAGACTGCCTAGACCGTCTTGTTAGTTTCACTAGCCATCCTTTCAATTGTTCTGGAAATTCTCACTATTCAAGCCTTCTCACTCCTTTTCCCTCTCTTGGGGTATAGTGAAGATGCTATAACAGAAATCACACTTTTAATACTTCTCTAAATTTCCCTCCCTACTCTCCTCATTGTCACTCTAAACGTCTCTTACCAATTTGGCCTTGGGCCTTAGCTCCTCTTCTATTTCTTAGTATGTTAACTTGCAATTTCCTAAACATAAACAAGACTGTAAGTCACTCATATAAACTCTCATCTTTGAGTATGTCTCTCCATACACTCATATGCCTTACTTGTTACTTTTGAGTAACTCTCCGTGTTTTTCTTTCCTCAGGAGAACGACCAACTGGACACGGACTCGGTAGCTTGGGAGACTCCAGCCGGAAGCAGAACGGTAAGTGGAAAATCCCTATCTTTACTTGTTAATTCGAACATTTAATAGAATCCTATTCCTGACTAAAGACCGCCGAAAATGATAACGCACTAACCTACGCCTTGCCTAGCACCAAAGCGAACCTGAACACTGTCCACCTAAGAGCTCCTTGAAACGTTATCTAACTCGGGAAATTCGTTGGTGAAGTGCATGGTTCGGAATTCCACCGCGGCGCTTCACAGCGGAGAGAGAGCTCGCGCTCGGACCCAAGCGCGAGAAACTAGACCGCCAACCTCTTTTGCCAATCTCCCTGTTGGAAGGACAAAACGGGTTGCCTTCCCAATTGCAACAACTACCCGTGATTTTCTTCGAGTGGAGGATTGCTTCGAATGAGCATTCCCCAAGACTGTAGTGGAACATTGGAGTCTTTGAACTCCCTTTAGTCCGACCCTGAGAGTACCCTCTCGCAAGATCAAGCCTCCTGGCTGGGGTTTGTGTGGATATTGTAAATTAAACATTCTGATTAGACGGGGAACTTGTACATCTGATTGTTCCACCCAGGATCGATCCTCAGGGCCATAACCCTTCCAATCCACGAGATAAAAGATCTTATCTCTCATGATTTTGGGTCAAGGTTTCTTTTGACTTAGAATTCTTCTTTTCTCTCCATCAATCAAGGTATAGCTCTTTCTTTCTCTTTTAGGTGTGGAGAGACCTTTTTTAACAGGGAGACGTGAAACACAGGGTGTATATTAAGCTGCACTGAAAGTGTCAATTTAAAGGTTACTGGGGTCACAACTTGCTCCACTGGAAATGGACCTACGAAGCGTGGTTGGAACTTTCAATTTCCTCTTAACCTTAAGTTTCTAGAATTTAACTAAACCCTGTCTCCAACTCGCAAGGTGGGTTCTAGCATCCTCTTTCTGTCAGCAGCCTTTTTGTAACATTCCTTTGCTTCTGCTAAGTTCCTATTGGCCGATTGGTGTACCTCACTAAGGTGTTGGACTAAGTTTTGAGCTCCTGGCACCAACACGTTTTGGGCAGAAATCACTGAATTGGTATGTCTTCCTTAGTTAAGGTAAAAAGGTGAATAACCGGTAGAGACATTCTTATCATTGTTATGCGCAAATTCAGGTGTCCAAAGAAGATCACGACTCTCACCCCCCTCGGTCTAGAAGGAATAACCTAAGATACTTCTCCAGCTCCTGATTGGCGCTCTCAGTTTGCCCATCAGTCTGCGGATGAAAACAGGTAGAGTATCTGTTGAGGCCTCGGGCTTCAGGTACAGAATTTGCCAAAATCCACAGGAGCGAAGTACGCGCCTTTGCTCTCCTCCGAGATAGCCCACTCCTCGGTTATTAGAACCCAAAGAGGGGGGCAATATCTCTAGGGAGCGAAGAGGCAGAAATGCGCCACCAGGGAGCGTCAGGCTTGCTCTTTCAGGGAGACAGGGAGTGTCAGTAGATAAAAGGAACCTGCAGTAACAAAAGAAGCAGAAGAGGGACAGGTTAGAACCCACACCTTGTCTATATCAGACACTAACTCCTTACTATAGGTATGCCTGGTGTACCCCCCCACACTTGCACTGAGACCAGCAGAAGGGGCATGTAATCATAATTCTCCAGAAGGCATGTAGAACAGGGTCTCCCTTTTTCAAAGAACACAGGCCTCAGTGTAGGCTGGAGCAATCAGATACAGTATATGTACAGAAGCCAGGTTTGAAATGTACCAGCGCTTCGATAATCCGTGACAGGAATGGGGGTAGGTTTGTAAGTAATTAATAAGCAACAAAGTCACATGAACATCATCAGGCAGGAACGAACTTACTTGCTCTCGCTCCGACAATCAAAGGAATTGAGAGCGTCTTATTTAATCAGAATAACTCCCAACAAGGCTAATGGTGAAGTCGGAGTGTGATTTCAGGTTACAAACACAGCAGCTGTTCTTGAAGCTAGTCCGTAGCCGCTCTTGACGGCGACGCCGTAGAGCATGCACTTGATCACCCAAAAAAAAGACTTCTTCCAGCGCTTCCTTCGCGCTCTTAAAGGTATCGCGTACCTTAGTGTTGTTAGCGCTTCCCAGCGCCGAGTCCCAAGGATACAAAAGACGACGTGTTCAGGCTTTCCCGGGGGGACCTGGAGTGACGGGTCCTCAAGCAGCGCTTCCTAGCGCTGACGCATGCAGGTATGACAAAGTTAATATGTAGTGCGACCTCGCGCGTGCACAACAAAAGGGCAGTGGGGGGCACGAAACAGCGCGTCCTCGCGCTACGACCACA
The DNA here is from genome assembly GCF_964204655.1 of Triturus cristatus. Classification (NCBI taxonomy): domain Eukaryota; kingdom Metazoa; phylum Chordata; class Amphibia; order Caudata; family Salamandridae; genus Triturus; species Triturus cristatus. The sequence continues at coordinate 1,696,145,839 of NC_140591.1, forward strand.
TGGAGCCGCACTAGTCCGCGCGGTTTCACAGAGTATTCCAGGATTGGGACACCATCAAACAACGGTCCGTAACGAGGTGCAGTCCTGAAGCAGGTAGGGCAGGTTACTTTCCACAGAAACAGGGCGTGGCTCTAACAGGAAACAATGCCAAGCACCTGGGAGCGGTTGCTGCAAGCTTATAAGCTGTGCTTGTCAGCTGAACTAATCCCATTGCAGTCTGGGAAGGCACACAAGTTCTACACTATTCTAGTGCATTATGGGATGAGTAGTTCGAGAGTTAGCAAAAGGAAGTCATGTGGGAGTTTCTACCTTTAACAGTTCTCCCCCTAATGGCCCCTCCTAGGTCGTGGCTTGGAGGGATGTCTAGCATGGAATTTCCGTATCAACGTAGGGGCATGTATATTTTCAGCGGGTTCCCATGTTTTATCCTCGGGGGCATACCCCACCCAATCAATGAGGTATTGTAACTTGCCTTTGATTCGTCGTGAATCCATGATGCTCTTCACTTCATACTCTAGTTCTCCTTCCACCACTATGGGCGGGGACGGAGATTCAGGGAAGGAGGGAGGGACATAGGGTTTAAGAAGGGAAGTATGAAAGACGGGATGGATCTGCATGTCTGATGGAAGATCTAACTTGCAGGTAACATGATTAATAATTCGGGAAATGGAAAAAGGTCCTATGTATCTGGGTTGTAATTTACGGGGACCTGGTAACTGGAGATTTCTTGTGGAAAGCCAAACCTGTTCTCCCTTGATGTACTCTGGTGAAGGGCGTCTGTGTTTGTCTGCCTGTACTTTCATGGACTGTTTAGCTTCAAGCAGGTGTATTTTAGCTTGTTCCCAAATAGATCTGAGGTGAGAATAGTGATCTGTTACTGCTGGTACGCCAATGTGTGGAACAGAGAGAGGTAGGAATTTAGGATGGTATCCGGTAGTAAAGAAAAAGGGGGAAACCTTGGAAGCAGAATGCGTGGCATTGTTATACGCAAATTCTGCCAAAGGGAGAGCTCGGAGCCAGTCGTTCGAGGTAGTGCTTATTAAACAACAGAGATATTGTTCTAAAGTCTGATTATTTCTCTCCGTTTGCACGTCTGTTTGCGGGTGGTATGCTGAAGAGAGGCGATGGTCTATCTGTAGAGCCTTACATAACCCTTGCCAGAATTTGGACACAAATTGAGGGTCTCTATCAGAAAAAATAATAGACGGTAAGCCATGTAACTTGACTATGTTGTCAATAAGCACTTCAGTGAGATCTAAGACAGTGGGTACTTTCTTGAGGGGAATGAAATGTGCCATCTTTGATAACATATGAACTATCACTAATATAGTGGTGAAACCTTGTACGGGTGGGAGGTCAGTGATAAAGTCCATGCTAATGGACGACCATGGTGTGTCAGGGATAGGCAAAGGCTGTAGTAGACCAGCAGGAGCACTGTGTGAGGATTTTTGACGTGCACACGTAGGACAGGCTTTGATAAACACATCAATATTGTGAGCCATGCCTTGCCACCAAAACCATCGTTGGCACATTAATAATGTTTTTTCTCCCCCAGGATGACCCGCCATGGGCAATGCATGACACCATCTAATAATCAAGTCACGGGTTTCCCTAGTAGGAATGAATAGACTGCTCTCATGCTAGAACATATCACCCACTATTGTGTTTTTTGGGTCAGCGAGCCATTTCTCCCTATTAAGGGTAGCGTAAGCAGACGTTAGTTGGCATGCAAAAGAATAGCCCTTGTTGGTAACTGCTACGATCTTGTTGACTGGGATGATGGGCATGGGATATTCTTCTGTATGTTTATGGTCTTTACCGAGGCGTGACAAAGCGTCCGCTTTGCCTTGTTTAGAACCAGGGCGAAAGGTAATTATGAAGTCGTATTCGGAAAAAAAGGAGTCCCATCGCATCTGTCTGGGAGTGAGGGCTCGGGCCGACCTATAGAACTGAAGGTTTCGATGATCTGAGTAAATGGTGATGGTGTGTGGAGATCCCAACAGGTAATGACGCCATTCTTGAAAGGCCATCTTAATGGCCAAGAGTTCCCGTTCTCCAACGGCATAATTTTGTTCTGCCTGTGACAGGGTTTTAGAAAAATAGGTTACAGGATGGAGATTTCAGGATTGTGCGTCCCGTTGTGAAAGAACCCCTCCTACTGCGTACTGAGAGGCATCAGCCCCTATATAATAAGGCAGAGTTTCATCCGCGTGCCGAATGATGGGAGCCGATGTGAAACTGTTCTTTAATTGTCGAAAAGCTCTTTCTGCGGCATCATTCCACTCAAAAGTAACTCCCTACTTTAACAACCGGGTTATGGGTGACACTATATCAGAGAAATGATTTATGAATCTCCGATAGAAATTGGCAAACCCTAAAAAGGATTGTACTTCCTTGACCGTCTTAGGGATATTCCAGTTAGTAATAGCTGTTACTTTAGCGGGGTCCAAATATATGCCTGCTGAGGAGATAACAAACCCCAAGAATTCCACTTTTTGGACATGAAAAAAGCATTTGTCCAATTTCGCAAACAGGTGGTTGTCCTGTAGTAGTTGTAAAATTAACTTTACATGTTTCACGTGTTCTTGGGTAGTCTGGGAGTAGATCAGGATATCATCAATATAGACGATAACAAAGACGCCCAAATACTCTCTCAATATCTCATTCACGAAGAATTGAAACGCCACCGGGGTGTTGCATAGGCGAAAGGGCATCACACAATATTCAAACAGCCCAAACTTCGTGCGAAAAGCCGTCTTTCACTCATCTCCCTCTCTAACTCGGACCAAATGATAGGCCCCTCTCAGGTCCAATTTTGTAAAGATTTTAGCTTTTCTCACCTGATCCAAGAGAGTGGAGATGAGGGGAAGAGGGTATTTATTTTTTATCGTCACTTTGTTTAGAGCTCTATAGTCTAGACAAGCTCTTAGGCCACCTTTGCGTTTGGGGATAAAAAAATAGGGGAGGAAACCGGGGAAGTGGAATGGCGGATAAATCCTTTTTGTAAAATGTCTTGTAGGTATTCAGAAAGGTATTGGGTTCCCGGCTCTGTTAGTGCATACTCCCTGCTGACAGGAAGCTGTGCCCCCGGTACCAAATCAATCCTGCAATCATAGGATCGATGAAGAGGCAAGGCTATAGCTCTTACCTCATCGAATACACCTGCAAACTGCACATATTCAGTGGGTAGGGCAGGGGTGCATGGCAGGGACAAGCACAACATAACGGGGTATGCCAATGGGCGACGTCCCGATAGCAACGCATCACGCAATATGAGGAACGCAGCGTGACTTTCCGAGATGCCCAATCAATGAGCGGGTTGTGTAATTGTAGCCATGGGACTCCCAGAATAGCGCCAAAGTTAGGGGCATCGATTAAATCAAAGGTGAGGGATTCTGTGTGCCCGTTATCACATGGCATCATGAGTTTAGGAGTCTGATAAGTGATTAACCCAGACGATAATTCCGTTCCGTCCACAGCTCTTAGTTTTTCAGGTTGAGCCTTTGAAACAAAATCTACCCCCAACGGTTTTGCCAATGAGATATCCAGAAAATTACCGGCTGCACCAGAATCTATCAATATGGACATGGTTTTCCTAAGCTGGGAAGGTAATAGCAGTATAACTGAGATGGTGAAATGTTTGGGTACAAGCACCACAGTATTAGCCAAGAATTGAGAGACTTGTATGTTGGTAAGACTTGAACAAGCGATCTCTGAACTGTCCAAGTCTTTCAGTTTTCCGACTGTGCTACCGCTCCGGTTCTGGGTGTGTTGGTTTTCACGGAGGTTTTGGGTTTAACCATACATTCTCTCGCGAAATGACCACTCTTTCCACAATACAAGCACAGATTTAATCTCCTACGTTTGTCACGTTCCTCTATGGAGAGCGGACCCCTAACACCCCCAATCTGCATGGGTTCAACCGTATCCTTTGTTTCTTTCTTCTCGCTTTTAGCAAGAAAAAGACGGGTATAATCACTCTTTGTTTTTGCTCCTTTTCTCTAGGATAACCTATGGTCTAATTTAACCACTAGATCCATGAAAGAAGGACAGTCTTCTGGAGGGTCTACTATTTGTGATAAAATATCCTTTAGTTCATCCTTTAGACCCCTGTAAAACAAGGAGGTTCTTTTCTCCTCCGGCCATTGTGTTTCGGTTACTAACCTATTAAAGGTGGTGATATATGTCAACAGATCTTTAGAGCCTTGTTTAAGATTCAACAGCTCGTTATCGCTTGCTTGCATGTAGGAGTGACAAGCAAAAAGACTTCTCATTCTTTCCTTGAATCTAGTGAGGTCATATAATATGGGGTCATCGTTCTCTACTAGAGGTACCGCCCACAAGGTAAGAAATAATGAGGGCGATTTTTGCCACATCATCCGGAAAAGAGGCCGCTCTACATAGAAACTGGAAGTGGCCTTGATTAATAAACACCCCATATTTGCTGCTGTCCCCACTGAACCTTTCGGGCATAGCTAAAGGGGTCTGGGGAGGAGTCACTACTGTTACATTAACTGGGGAAGGAGAAGAACCCACATTCGGAGAGACAGAAGCAGAAGAAGGGATCTGGAAGTGTGCAGGCTGAATGTAACTCCTCTTGAATTTGGGACTAGTGTTGTGTACTTTCTCTTCTGCCTGTCTTTGAGTTTTGAGAATATCTAATTCAGTGACTAGGCGCTGATTCTCTCCTCTCAACAAGGTAAGATCAGCTTGTAAATTTGTTACAACAGCGACTAACTCACTCATGGAGGTTTGGAGGGTAACAAGGGGCAATGAGCTATCCATAAGGGCATCATAGGAGGCGCCCTTATCCATCTTCGCTCGCAGGATAATATAATCGTGGGCTTGGCTTTTCTGTTGAGGCCTCGGGCTTCAGGTACAGAATTTGCCAAAATCCACAGGAGGGAAGTACGCGCCTTTCCTCTCCTCCGAGATAGCCCACTCCTTGGTTATTAGACCCCAAAGAGGGGGGCAATATCTCTAGGGAGCGAAGAGGCAGAAATACGCCACCAGGGAGCATCAGGCTTGCTCTTTCAGGGAGAGAGGGAGTGTCAGTAGATTAAAGGAACCTGCAGTTACGAAAGAAGCAGAAGAGGGAATGGTTAGAACCCACACCTTGTCTATACCAGACACGAACTCCTTACTATAGGTATGCCTTGTGTACCCCCCCACACAATTACACTGAGACCAGCAGTAGGGGCGTGTAATCATAATTCTCCAGAAGGCATGTAGAACAGGGTCTCCCTTTTTCAAAGAACACAGGCCTCAGTGTAGGCTGGAGCAATCAGATACAGTAAATGTTCAGAAGGCAGGTTTGAAATGTACCAGCGCTTCGATAATCCATGACAGGAATGGGGGTAGGTTTGAAAGTAATTAATAAGCAACAAAGTCACGTGAACATCATCAGGCAGGAACGAACTTACTTGCTCTCGCGCCGACAATCAAAGGAATTGAGAGCGTCTTCTTATTTAATCAGAATAACTCCCAACAAGGCTAATGGTGAAGTCGGAGTGTGATTTCAGGTTACAATCAGAGCAGCTGTTCTTGAAGCTAGTCCGTAGCCGCTCTTGACGGCGACGCCGTAGAGCGTGCACTTGATCACCAAAACAAAAAAGACTTCTTCCAGCGCGTCCTTCGCGCTCTTAAAGGTACCGCGTACCTTAATGTTTTTAGCGCTTCCTAGCGCCGAGTCCCAAGGATACAAAAGATGACGTGTTCAGGCTTTCCCGGGGTACCTGGAGTGACGGGTCCTCAAGCAGGGCTTCCTAGCGCTGACGCATGCAGGTATGACAAAGTTAATATGTAGCGTGACCTCGCGCGTGCACAACAAAAGGGCGGTGGGGGGCACGAAACAGCGCGTCCTCGCGCTACTAGCACATGGAGCCGCACTAGTCCGCGTGGTTTCACGGAGTATTCCGGGATTGGGACACCAGCAAACAACGGTCCGTAATGAGGTGCAGTCCTGAAGCAGGTAGGGCAGGTTACTTTCCACAAAAACAGGGCGTGGCTCTAACAGGAAACAAAGCCAAGCACCTGGGAGCGGTTGCTGCAAGCTTATGAGCTGTGCTTGTCAGCTGATCTAATCCCATTGCAGTCTGGGAAGGCACACAAGTTCTACACTATTCTAGTGCAATATGGGATGAGTAGTTCGAGAGTTAGCGAAAGGAAGTCGTGCTGGAATTTCTACCCTTAACAGTATCGTGACTCTATGCCCAATTTCTTGGTATAGGCCTTCCAAAAATGGGACACAAATTGGGAACCTCTGTCTGTTATCAGAGCCTTAGGTATGCAATTATTTCTAATCAGATCTTGGTTTAGTTGGGCGGCTATTTGTTTTGCTGATACATTTCTGTTCAGAGCGACAAAGTGCGCCATCTTTGAGAAGGCAACTACCATCACTAGAATTTAATTGTATCCCTGACTGGAGGGCAGTTCCACTACTAAATCAAGCGTGACAGTGTGCCATGTGTATGGAGGGGTGGGCAAGGGTCTCAACAACCCCTGAGGTGCCTGTTTATCAGTCTTTCCCATTTCATAAATCTCGCAGCCTTCAACATACACTTGTATGTCTTTTGATAGTCCTGGCCACCAAAACTGTCTTTCTAGCAATTCTTCTGTTCGATGAATTCTGGGATGTCCAGCCATTGGGCTGTTGTGGATATCTGTTAACACTTGTTGTTGGAGTTCTTGAGTTGGTATAAACAAGGCCTTGGAATGAAAGGGCAATCCGTCACGAATATCTCGAACCGGATCCTCTAGGACCCATTTTAACTTTTCATCTGAAGTCAAAGCTTCTCTGACCTTCTCTTCAAGAGTTTATTCCACAGTTGCCCCAATGATTTTTGTGTCCGAAATTATCTTTTGATCCCTAATGAGACTTTTTTTCCATCCGTGTCTATCCGCGACAAGGCATCGGCCTTCCCCTTGTTTCTTCCTGGCCTGTAAGTGATTACAAAGTTGTAGTCAGCGAAGTACAGGGACCACCTAAACTGACGTGGTTTCAGAGTTCTAGCCGACTTGAGGAACTGTAGATTTCGGTGGTCAGTGAACACCGTGACCACATGTCTGGCACCATGGAGGTAGTGCTGCCACTCTTGGAAGGCGTCCTTAATGGCAAGGAGCTCCTTATCTGAAATGGTATAGTTCATCTCTGCTGGCTGCAACTTCCGGGAGTGGTACGCCACCATGCAAAGCTGGCCCGTTTCCTGGTGTCTTTGAGAGGGCACTCCTCCGATTGCTTGTTACGAGGCATCTGTTTCAAAATAAAAAGGTTGAGTTGGGGCCGTGTGCAGCAAGATGGGCCCGTGGTGAAACTTTTCTTTAAGAACCGAAAGGCTTCTTCAGCCTCTGTTGACCAAAGAAATGGAACTCCCTTTTGCAACAATTTTGTGTTGGGTGCTACATTCAAGGAAAAATCTTGAATAAATCTTTGGTAGAAATCAGCAAAACCTATGAAGCTTTGCAATTCTTTCACTGAGGTTTTGTGAAGGCCAATCCAGGACTGCTTCAATCTTCTTAAGATCCATAGTTAGACCTTCAGGAGCTGTTACAAAATCCCAAAAATCCACTGAAGTCACTCCAAAAGCACACTTTTCCAGCATCACATAGAGATTGTTTTCCTTCAGACAGCGCAAGATTCCTTTTACTTGAAGTTGGTGCTCTTCTTCTGTGGACGAATAAATCATAATGTCGTTGATGTAAATAATCACACATTGATCCATGAATTCTTTCAGAACATCGTTAAGAAATGTAGTTTTCCATTCATCTCCACCCCTGACTCGGATTAAATGGTAAGCCCCCTGCAAGTCTAGCTTGGTGAAGATTTTACCATTCTTTAGTTGATCCAGAAAGACTGAAATCAGAGGCAATGGGTGGTTTTTTTTTGATGATAATCATGTTTAAGGCGCGGTAGTCAATACACATCCTTAAATCGCCGTCCCGTTTCGGGACGAAAAACAAAGGGGATGAGACAGAGGACTGAGATGGTCGAATGAATCCGTACTCCAAATATTTCTGAATATATTCCTTTAGATGTCGATTCTCTGGCTCAGTGAGCACGTAAATACGGCTGCAAGGAAGGTTTGATCCAGGTTCTATATCGATCTTGAAGTCGTAAGACTGATGAGGAGGAAGCTTTTTAGATTCAGCTTCACAGAACACTGCAGCAAATTCCAAATATTCCTCCGGCAAGGTCGCCGTCTGAACCGCACACACCATAATTTCCTTTCGCACAGCCAGGCTGCTGGATTTTCTTTTTGGCCTTTCGGCTTTTTACTTAAGCAATGTTCCAGATAATAGCTTGAGTCAAACTTCACAGTTCTTTCATTCCAATTTATGGTTGGGTTATGTTCCGTCAACCAGGGGAGACCCAGAATGATTCCAAACTGCAGACCATCAATCAGGTTAAATTGGATCTCCTCCCGATGACCTTCCTTAGATATGAGTTCCACCATCTCTGTTTGACTGGTGATTGGGCTGCAGGACAGGTTGGTTCCATTGACGGCTCTCACCATTTCTATTCTCTCCTTAGGTATTGCCTTTAATCCTACCTTTAATCCTGCTCATGAAGCATACTTAAGGTAGCGGAAATTCCCAGTGGCCCCAGAATCAAGCATCACGACAACCCCATAAAGTTCGTAGTCACGGAATTTCAAAGTCATGGTCAGAATGAGATGTGGGGCGGAAGACTGTAACGTGTTGGCTATTTGATGTGAATGTGGAGTTGAATTCCTATTAGCAACCACTAGCCCAACTCCCTCTACTGGTGGTTCTGAGAGTTTTGGGCTTCTTGAGGCAATCTTTCACAAAGTGCCCGCTGGTTCTACAATAAAGACATTGATTATTTAGTCTCCGCTTTTCTTTCTCTTCCTTGGAGAGAGGCTCCCTAATAGCTCCAAATTGCATGGGTTCGACGCCGTGTTCTCATTCAATTGACCTTAATGAATCCGACCTTGCCTGATCGAAGCGTGGGATGCTGGGTTTGAAATCTTGTTTTCTTTCACCCTTCCTCTCAGAATGTCGATAATCAATCTCTAATACTAGGTCTATTAATGCAGACACGTCCGTGGGACGATTTGGAATCTGTGACAGGGCGTCTTTAAGGTCATCCTTCAACCCCCGATAGAATAAGGCAGCTCTTTTGGACTCTGGCCACTTTGTCTCCACTATGAACTTGTTAAATTGCGCCAGGTAAGTGAATATTTCGCTAATCCCTTGCCTAAGTTTCAGCAATTCGTTATCTGTTGCTTGTGCCACCTTCCGACGGTCGAAGATACGTAAAAATTCCTTCTTAAACTCCTCAAAGTTATACAGAATTGGGGAATCTTGAGAAACCAAAGGCATAGACCACGTGGCAGCATCTCCAGTGAGGTAAGACAAAATAAAGGCTATGCAAGACTGACCATCTGGAAAGACAGTGGGTCTGCACATAAAATGAAGGGAGTATTGTGTCCAAAAAAACTTGAGCCTTTTGGGGGTTTCCTCCGAAGCGCCCCGGAGGTGCCAAAGGAATGACTGGGGCTAAAGAGTGTACTACCTGAGTGGTGGAACCTGAGTTAGCAATGACCCTGGATGAAATATGCCTGCTCCTGTAGGTAGTGACTGAAATTTATCTCCAGACCCTTCTTGCTTTAACTGGGCTGTTATTTCCTTGGTTTCACGTCGAACGGTCTCCATCTCAAATTTGATCACCTTATTCTCCTCCATGACTGCCACTAATTCCTGTTGAATTTCCCTAAGGATATTTCCAAATTTTTTTACATCCAACCCTTCTGCCATTCTGCTCGGGTGAGTAAGGCACGTGGGCACTACACTCTGTCAAGACCGATTGTCACTCACTTGTAACCAGCACTCCCAGGAGCAGAATGTAGAGAATTTCTCAATTCCCACCTCAACCATCCACACAACACCCTATCCACAGGTGGTTGCATGAACGGCTTTAGGGGAAAGAGGAAGTGGACAGAGAAGAGACTGCCTAGACTGTCTTGTTAGCTTCACTAGCCATCCTTTCAATTCTTCTGGAAATGCTCGCTATTCCTGCCTTCTCACTCCTTTTCTCTCTCTTGGGGTATAGTGAAGATACTGTAACAGAGAGCACACTTTTAATACTTCTCTAAATTTCCCCCTACTCTCGTTATGGTCACTCTAAACTTCTCTTACCAATTTGCTCTTGGGCCTTAGCTCCTCATCTATTTCTTAGTATGTTAACTTGCAATTTCCTAAACATAAACAAGACTGTAAGTCACTCATATAAACTCTCACCTTTGAGTATGTCTCTCCACTTACTCATACGCTTTACTTGTTACTTTTGAGTAATTCTCCATGTTTTTCTTTCCTCAGGAGAACGACCAACTGGACACCGACTCGTGACCTTGGAAGACTCCAGCCAGAAGCAGAACGGTAAGTGAAAAATCCCCATCTTTACTTGTTAATTCAAACATTTAATAGAATCCTATTCCTGATTAAATACTGCCGAAAACGATAATGCACTAACCTATGCCTTGCCTAGCACGCACCAAATCTAACCTGAACACTGTCTACCTAAGAGCTCCTTGAAATGTTACCTTACTCAGGAAGTTTGTTGGTGAAGTGCGCGGTTCAGAATTCCACCACGGCGCTTCACAGCGGAGAGAGACCTCGCGCCTGGACCCAAGCGCGAGAAACTAGACCCCCAACCTATTTTGACAATCTCCCTGTTGGAAGGAGAAAACAGGTTCCCTTCCCAATTGCAACAATTACCCGTGATTTTCTTCGAGTGGAGGATTGCTTCGAATGAGCATTCCCCAAGACTGTAGTGGAACATTGGAGTCTTTGAACTCCCTTTAATCTGACCCTGACAATCATTAGGCATTCCGTCCATCATATGTTGCAGTTACACTTTTCGCCCTGAGTGGGATGGGTATGGCCAGACGTGTGTCCCTTGCTCACTGTTCCACTGGATTCAAGCTAGCCTGGCTGATGAAGGGTGACATACCCTGAAACCGGTCCCAGGATGCTTTTCTCTGGTCCAGGGAGGACCTGGCTTGGCATTTCAGTCTGGACTGTTCCCATGAGGCACAGGGTCATGACTGATTTGCATATGGCTGGGTCCAAACTGGGGTGGCATAGTGGGCAAAAAAACGATGGATTTAACCCAGATCTCTTGACTGGGGGAGAATGTCTGAATCATTCAGCATTCTGTCCATCATTTATTGTAGTTACACTTTTCGCCCTAAGTGGGATAGGTATGCCCAGACTTGGGTCCCTTGCTCACTGTGCCACTGGATTCAAGCTAGCCTGGCTGATGAAGGGTGACATACCCTGAATTCGGTCCCAGGATGCTTATTTCCAGTCCAGGGAGGACCTGGCTTGGCAGTTCGGTCTGGACTGTGCCCATGAGGCACAGGGTCAAGACTGATTTGCATACGTCTGGGTCCAAACTGGGGTGGCGTAGTGGGCAAAAGAACAATGGATTTAAACCAGATCTCTTGAATGGGGCAGAATGTCTGAATCACAGAAGGATTTGAAGTTAGTTAGCAGGCTCTGCAGGCCGACCGGGGTTTTAGAGATCAGGAGGGTATCATCTGCAAATAGGAGGGTAGGTATTCTACTGCCAGCCAGGGATGGTGCGTCTGCTGGAACTTTCAGCAGATGCTCCACCACTCCATTTACATACAATGAAAACAGAGTGGGGGCTAGGACACATCCCTGGCGTACCCCTCTATTTACAGGTATTCGAGCTGTTTTTTGTCCCTGATTACCCCACCTGATCTGTGCAAAGTTATCGGCATGCAATTTTACCAAAAGGTTTAGAAGGTATGGTGGGATGCCCAGGTCATTAAGCACACTCCAGAGTTGGCTGCGTGGGACCAGGTCAAAGGCAGTCCGCAGATCTATAAAGGCAAGATACAGGTTGCCTTTGCCCAGTACAACCACTTTCCAGTACAGCATCAAAAGACGGAAAGATTGCTCTATCGTCCCCATACCTGATCTAAATCCGGCCTGAAAGTCAGAGAAAATGCCTTTTTCCTCGACCCAGTGTAGTATCCTACCCAAAACCACTTTTCCCGCCACTTTCTGCGAGGAGTCTAAAAGGCTTATGGGTCGGTAATTAGCTGGGTCGGTCCGGCTCCCTTTTTTGAAAATTGGTACGACTTCAGCACCTTTCCATGAGTCCGGGAAAGTTGCCCTATCAAAGCTTGCATTCAATAGGGCAGCGATGAGTTTTCCCCACTCCGCCGGATTGATGCATAGCAAATCCCCTGGTATGCCATCAGGGCCTGCTGCTTTGTTGGGGACTAGACATTTAATCGCCCCTATCACTTCCTTAGCTGTGAACAGGTGCTCATCGTTAAGTTCACAGGATACTAAGGGATACTGTTCTGGCAAACTTGGCCCCATACCCGGGACCACTGTATAGAGCTGGGAGAAGTGGTCAAACCACGCGCCCTCTGGTATATTACATGTAATTAATGAATCCACGGGTTTATCCCTAGCTCTTAGTAGACCCCAAAAACCCTTTGAGTCCTTCCTTAGGCTAGCGGCCTTCAGGTCGTACCAAAACTGGTTCTCCCATTCTGCCTTAGCCTTGTTTATAACCCTCCTTTGATTGCCCCTTGCGACACTGATCAGGGCTCTATTCTTGGATTTCACCGCCTTAATTAATTCCCTTTTGGCGTCTCGACAAGCAAGTGAGAACCACCCAGCATTACCCTTTGTGCCACCTCTTTTGTTAGGCCTTTTCCCCGCATTGTGGGCTAGAAACAATTCGCCTAAAGCGTACGTGGTTTGGGCAAACAGTGAAGAAACCTCCTGCGCACTGATAGAGGGAGAGTCTAACGTGGAGGGATATTTGCAATTATAGAATTTATCTCCAAGATCTTTCCTTCATTACCAACAATATTATTCCATTTCAGGCGCCTACCACAATTAGAGGGACACACTTCGTGTGTAATTCTCCACACGTGTGGAATTGGGGATGGGGAATGTCCCAGCCACAGAGGGGACAAGGACAGGGACAGCGGGTTATGGTCACTGTCAATGGACGGCAAGACCGCCATGTCCAGCAAGTGGGGCCACAAACAATAGTTCAGCAGAATGTAGTCAATCCGTGAGGAATGCCCTACTCTGTTGAACGTGTGGGCCCCCAATTGGTCTGAATTAGACCTACCATTGGTTGCTCTGAGGCCATGCTCCAAACAAAGGGCATTAAGATCGATGGCACTTTGATTCCATCTCCTGATTGGCGTGATTTGCAGCGATGGAATACCTCTCCTAACGTCATCATCTCTATTGCCCAACACATCGTCCACAGCAAGGGGTTCGAACGTGCAGTTAAGGTCCCCGGCTAACATAACAAAGGAATCAGCTTTATCATTTCTTAGTTCCTCGTCAATGCCGGTTGATGGCAAAGTGGACGAACCGCCCCGTGCACCTCTGACATAGATGTTAAAAATTTCAAGCACTCTCCCTCCACATGGTCCTCTCACTGTTAGTCTCTGGAGATCAGGAGACTTCATAGCTATAGATTTAATGGAGTACCGCAAGGAGATGCTAACCCAGATTATCAACCCTCCCGAGGGACGCCCCTTCCCTCCACTTGGACGTAAGGCGGGGACAAAGTAGGTGGTGTAACCCATCTTGTGTTGTGGTTCCAGGCACCAAGTTTCCTGGAACAAGCAAATCCCAAACGATTCTATCAAAACATTCCAATCTGGTATGCCTGTATTTCGTGCAAGGCCGGCTATGTTCCAACTAACTACCTTCAATGGGACACTAACACCCCCTTCCTGCCCCATTGCTAATTCTCTTGCAAGAGGGGCACTGGCGGAGATTATAGCCACCTCGGTGATTGGCGACGCCACGGCCTCCATAGATAGAATGACCCCCTCCAGTGACTCCCTACTAGGCAGAGACGGCTCGAGTGCTTCGGAGCAGGCCAACAATATTTGCCCCCTAGAGGTAGTAGGTAAGAAAGGGGTACTGGTGGGGGACCCCCCCGACTCCACTCCAAATGTTAGGCTATCACTTGGTGTCTCCCCATATACCTCGACATGCATCTCCCGTGTTGGGCAGATTGCATGTCAATAACTTAGCAAAAACCGACTGCGCGGCTGGCATGGGGTATTACCAAGTAAGCTAGATTGGGAGAGGCTTCCGCAAGTCTGCCTGCCGCCTCTATCCTCCCACATAAGAGCATTCCGTCCATCATTTGTTGCAGTTACAGGGAGGTGAGACCACTTCCCAGAATCTCCCTTGGAGTAAAGAAGTCACACCCTTGCATCCGCAGGCACTGCAACCTCGCTGACTGGTCTGCTGATCCTGGGCTCCTCCAGACTCTAAAAGGCTCAACAACACAGGTGGTGGTTCCTCAACTTCCTCGAGGCATGGGCTGTCTTCCCAGGAAGTCTGAAATCAGCACCCCTTGTCAGAACTGCTATGACCAAACCCTGTGCACCGCTTCAACTTGCTGTTGCCAAGGTTTGGTGATTCTCTCCTTCAGAGATCTTCGGGCTCCAAGTAGCCGCAGCCTCCAGCAACTCCTGCTTCCAAGATCACCATCCTCGCCACATCCTCTGCACTGGGGGCCTGCATCCTTGGTGAGGTGCTTGAGGTCCTCTGCGGCTCCTGTACCTCTGGCTTGTGGGTCTGTCCGAGTTTCTTCTTTGCCTCCAGTGAGCTCCCCTGCTTGCTTGGGACCTACTCTGACTTACCTAACTGTGGTGATTCTCTTGGACCTTGCTTGTCCCGACAGGGCACCTTTTGTCCTGTTCCAAGTTGTTGCCGCTGTCAAAGCTTGCTGGGGCTCCCGCCGGACACCAGCACTGGTCATCGACATCTGACATGGGACAGCTCGCATACAGATTCTGGTCATCCACAGCATCACCCGGTCTTCGCAGCTGCAGAATCAAGGGCACAATCAACTCTCCTGCAACAGCCGACATTGGTGGGCGCTCAACTCCCATGCCTCTGGGTCACTCCTGAGTGTCATACACTCTGTCCCCTATGCTTGCAGATACACCTCTTCTTGAATCCACCCTTGGATTCCACCAGACTCTTCCAGCCTCTTAGTCAGCAGCATCTTGCCTCCATTGGGGTCTACAACGGTTCCCAACGCCAATTCGTACCTATGCACCCGGCTCCCCTGGGGCAGGTAACCTGGTCTCCTGGGTATTCTGGGGTGGGGTGATTCTTGAACCATTCATCTTTCATGGGGTGTTTTCCAAGTCCTCTAGGAAGGGTACTTTTTCCTAAAGGGTACTTACCTCTGGTGGTTTCTTGGGTCCCCAACACTTCTAAGTCTGCTGGGTCCGTTCTCGACTTCGGTCGTGGGTCTCATTCCACTATTTTAGTAAATGTTTTGTTCTCCCCCTGGAGCCCACTGCATTTTCGTGCTACTTACCTGTCTTATGATCAAAGTTGTTATATTTCATTTAAGTACCCTAATATAGGTCCAGGGAACATCGTACTATTTCCCTACATCATCTCCCCTTCATTTCATATGAACGAGCTTTATAAGGACAGACCTCCTAATAAGGACAGAATGCCTTATAAGGACCAACGCCTTTTATGGACTAAACCTTTCACCTAGTTCCATGCAGATGGAGGTTTTGTCCCAATCGATATTGCACATATGAATAATTTATGAGAACACTACCCAGAGGGTCTACTTCATCTCTCCAAACTACGCACAAGGTTTAATCCCCAACATAATCCTCATACTAAACAATGGCTAACACACGCACAAGGACTGTATAAATACACCACCTCTTGCTATCAGTAGTCAGGAGGGAACTGAGACTTCATGCCGACACACTGACCAGAGACGCTGCGGCTCCGACATGCAGTCGCTCCAGCTGACAGTGGTCTGACCATCCCTCGTGGGGTGTCCAACTCGAAACCAGGACGAGGTCCCACACTCTCACTATTCAGGTAATGGGGTTTGACTAAATCCTAGCAGGATTCTTGGCTCTTAGGCTTATTAGCTCTTCCTCACCCACCCACATGCTAGGTACACTTAGGTACATCTAGACAGGCATCGTAGGAGTACGCGCTTCATTTTATAAATGCCTTTTATATTCATGTATGCATTCATGACTATTGCAAAATGGTAGAACTGTACCATTCCTTTTTATTCACTGTACTGCAGATCCTATATCTCTGCTACTGTGTAACAGTTGTAGCAGCGCATATATTTTACAGGAGAAGAACAGCAGTACAATAAATTTTTATTGTAAACACACCCGACTGTTTCTTCTGTGTATCTCTCTGAGACAAAATGAGCAAGCACGAGTGACTGGGTGAAAAGTAGTATATTGTTTCCACGAGTCTGAGGAATCAGGGTTTAATGTGCTCTGAGGTTGGCAAAAAATAATCTCTCTGATAAAAGGAGATTCTAGTGGCACTGTGAGCTAGCTAATGCAAAACAAGGCTAACATACGCAGTGGGGGTGCTTAGAGTCCGTCTACCACCCCACCCACAGTGTATGTTATCCAAAAGCGCAGGTCCTGCAGGGGTACGACAGGAACTACCCTACAAAGTATTGTGTGTATTGTAGTTATATCTCTGGGTAGGAGATATTGTAGTGTGCTAGTTAGTGTGTAATATATAACTATTTTCATAAATACACTGTGTGGTTCTCTTTCACTTAATCCATAAGATTAGATATTTGTAAAACATGCTGCTTTACACTCCTCCTAGACTAAGCCTAAAGGCTGCTCTTCACAGCTATAATTTAGCGAGCTTTCTAAGGTTGTCTAAACCACTAGAATCACCACAAGGGTTGTCTGGAATGGATTGGTGCAGGGTGCTACACTGAAATAAGTGTGCTCCATATACCAAGTCAGCCTCCTACATTAGTGTGTAGCGGTTGGTATTCAAGCTTTTACTGTTTTACCAGCTAATCTAAGTTTGGATTAATTGAAAAACCATCACTAACATTACGCAGATATAATATTTTATAGACAAGTAAGTTCTACTGAACTTACAGATTGGTTGTTAAGGGCCTAGCACACCCTTTCTCCATTTTTAGAAAGTTTAGTTTCCACTAGGTTAGGTAGGTGCAACACCACACTACACCTAGTATGTCTTTAGCTGGAGAACCTAGTGGCTCTCTGCCCTCTAGATACAGTGACCTCATGTTCCAGGGACTGAGGACCCTGTGTTCCTCTAGGAAGCTTAAGACAGGGAAAAGCCCTAGTACTCAGCGCCTCTTAGAGGTGCTGCTGCAAGATGACCTCCAGAAGTCTGGTGGGTCAGGTGAGCAGGACCCAGTGGGTCGGCAAGAGCCAGAACAGGGGTCAGGAGGGGTTTCCCCCTTGACCTTAATTCTGACCCTGACAAGGTGGAGTCCAATGTCCAATGTCCACTTTGGTGAACTCTGATCCCCCAGGGAATAGTACAGATAGCACCAAGGGTGTCCCTAGAAGCAATTTCCACTTTATTCCACCTGGAGGGTATAGGGTAGGCAAAGGAGGACTAGATCTTCCTCTGCTGAGTCCATTTCCTCTGATACTTCTGTAGGATCATCCATCTCCAACAAGAGAGATAGCTCCTTAGAGAGGGAGTACCAAAGGATCAAACTTGAGAGAGTGAGATTCAGGCAAGATCAGTTGGCCCTTGATGAGGAGGCCTTAGAAGTCCAGACGTTTAGGAATAATTTGGGACTAGAGTCCCGTGGTGGCAGTCCCAGTGTCCCCAAAATCAGGGAACCCTCCTTTGACACTAGGAACCTGAGCAGTATAGTCCTCCCTTACCAGGAGGGGGATGCCATCCACAAATGGATCACTGCCTTGGAGAGGGTCTGTAAAGTACAGAAGGTCCCTCAAGGGAAGTGGGCAGCTAATCTGTGGCTCTCCTTTGCTAACAAACGAAGAGACAAGCTCCTCTCTTTTAGAGAAGAGGATGCTGACAACTACACTGTCTTGAAGACTGCGTTGATAGATGGGTTTGGCTTAACCACTGAACAATACAGAATTAAGTTCAGAGACACCCAGAAGACAGCCACTCAAGACTGGGTTGATTTTGTAGATAGTGCTATTAAGGCTCTGGAAGGCTGGCTTCATGGAAGCAAGGTGCAGGACTATAAGGGACTGTACAATTGTTGATGAGGGAGCACATCCTTAATAACTGTCAGAATCAACATTTGCACCAGCCAATAATTGGGAAAGAAGGCAGAAAAATGAGTCCGCACCAGGGTCAAGCAAAGAGACCTTGGTGGTGGAGGTGATCAGAAGAAGCCAGATTCTTCTAAATCCCAAGACATGGGTGGGGACAAAAACAAAGACAAGAAAGAGTCTTCTCAAGGCCCCCAAAAACCTGCATCTAAGGGTGAGTCCCAAAACTCTAAAAAGGGCAAGAAGAAACCTTGGTGCTACTTTTGTTGGGTGGAGACCCACTGGACAAAATATTCTGATTGTCCCAGAGCCAAGGAAGCTACTACCACTGCCCCTAAGGCAGCTGCACCCCCTAGCTCCAGTACAAGTAGTAGTACTGCAACCGAGGTATTAGTAGGGTAAACCTTGGGCTCTGGGGTGGGTTCTTGCCTAGTTAGAACTCCTACCCAGGCTGTCCTTGTCTGTGATGGTGGCATGGATCTTGCCACCTTACTAGTAAGTCTCACTAACTTGGCCAAGTACAGACAGCAGCCTTTGATTGATGGAAATGAAGCAATGGCCTACAGGGACACAGGGGCCATTGTCACAATGGTCACAGAGAGACTTGTGTCACCTGAATAAATCATACTTGGTCAGCAGTACCAACGCTAGCAATGTCCGGACTGATCATCCCTTGGCAGTTGTGAATCTCAGCCAGGGAGGGGTAACTGGCCCTAAAAGAGTTATGGTTCTCCAGACCTACCTGTAGATTGTCTGTTGGACAATGATCTGGACACGTCAGCATGGTCTGAAGTAGAGTTCAGGACTCATGCAGAGATGATGGGCATCTCTGCCAGTGTCTTTGCTGTCACCAGGGCGTAGGCCAAACAGCTTCGCACTGAGGGAGCACTGGATCCTGGAAGAATGGACCAGTTGGCTCCCAAGAGAAGGAACAAGTAGGGTAATGATTTATCCTTTCCCCAAACTCCCAGTGGGAGTCATTCTCCTGAGGGAGATGACCCCAGTCCCTGTGAAGGAACTACCCCAGAGGAACCTGGGCTTGACCAGGCAGAGTTCTAGGGAGCAGGGGGCCCTTCTAGGGCAGACTTGAGTTTGGAGCAGAAATCCTGCCCCTCTCTTAACAACTCAGACAGCAAGCTGCTACTGAGGAAACAGGGGTTGTCAGAGGAACCCACAGGGACTACTGGGAAGAAGGGCTACTACACTCTGAACGTAGAGACCCCAAGCCTGGTGCCACCAGGAGGTTGGTCATACCGCAGAAGTTCAGGGGTTTCCCTCTGTCGCTTGCACATGACATTCCCCTTGTAGGACACCTTGGGCAAGCAAGACTTGGGACAGGCTTGCCCTCACTTTCACTGGCCCCATATGTCGGAAGACACCAAGATGTTTTGTCGCTCCTGTGTCATCTGCCAAGCCAGTAGTAAGTCAGGTGGCACTACAAAGTGCGTCTTAATTCCACTTCCAGTGGTTGGGGTTCCCTTTGAGAGAGTAGGGATAGACATTGTTGGTCCCTTAAACCCTCCAACTGCATCTGGACACATTTATATACCAGTGGTAGTGGACCATGCCACTAGGTATCGTGGAGCCATTTCCCATAGGACCACCACAGCTCCTGTGGTGGCTAGGGCCATCCTGGGAATCTTTTCAAGGGTGAGCTTCCTAAGGAGGTATTAACTGATAGAGGCACCAACTTCATGTCCAGTTACATCACTGAAATGTGGGAAGAATGTAGAGTAAACTATACGTTTACCACACTCTTGAAATGTTCAACAAGACCCTAAAGGGTATGTTCAAGGGACTTCCAGAAAAGCTCACATGCAAATGGGATGTCTTATTGCTCTGCCTTCTCTTTGCCTACAGAGAGGTCCCACAGGGGTTGGTTACAGCCCATTTGAACTTTTGTTTGGGCATACCGTTAGGGGTCCCTTGTGTCTGGTTAAGGAGGGATAGGAGCAGCCTCTCAAACCTCCTGAACAAGATATTGTGGACTATGTCCTTGGCCTATGTTCACAAATGGCTGAGTGCAGGAAGAAGGCAAATAAAAACCTTGAGTCCAGCCGAAAGCTTCAGAAGGCCTGGCATGACAAAAAGGCTGTGTTGACTGTTTACCAGCCAGGACAGAAAGTGTGTGTGTTGGATCCTGTGGCCCCAGCAGCTTTCTAAGACAAGTGGAGTGCCCCCCTCACCATCCTTTTTTTTTTTGCAGAGTTTTATATAGCGCGAACTTGACCCGAATCCAATCAGGTATCAGAGCGCTTTACATAGCACCAGTTACGTTACATGAGGACACACATTCATTTTTTGTTAGGCATGGGGAGATTAAGTGATTTTGCCAAGAATCACAGGATGTTCAGCGTCATTACAGAAACTCGAACCCAGTTCCCCAGGTCCGAGGTCGAGCGCCCTAGCCGTTAGAAAGGCGAGGTCACCTACTTGGTGGACCTAGTCACTCCCAGAAGTCCCCACAGGGTACTTCATGTGAACCGCCTAAAACCTTTTGTGGATAGGGCTGACATGAGTTTGCTCATGGTAACTGATGAGGGACAGGAAGGAGAGAGTGAACCTTTACCTGATCTCCTTTCTCAGAACCCTGTTGATGGGTCAGTTGAAGGAGTAGCCTTGGCAGGCAGCCTCACTGCCCAGCAGCAAGCTGATTGCAGGAAAGTCCGCAATCAGTTCAAAGGCATGTTTTCTTTGACACCCAGTCAAACCACCTGGTGTATCCATGAAGTGGACACAGGTGACATTCTGCCTGCAAAGAGCAAGATTTACAAACAGCCTGGAGGCGTGGCTAGCAGCCAGCAGGAATGGCCGCACACTAGCACGGCTCCAGAGCCCTCACTCGCAATCCGCCACAAATCCTGTACTTAATCCGCAACAAGTAACCCAGATACAAGTGGACCCAAGCCCTGGTCATAGTTGGCGTCTATGGTTTCTCAATTCAGTGTCTGGAGGTGAGGCGAGACAAAGAAAGGACAGCAAGCACGGACGACTTCAAGGCGGCACAAATGGCAGCGAGGCAGCAGCAGCAATCCCGATGCAATAAGTGTGCCTGGAGAAGGCGGTATCGCCCATTAAACCCCACGGCCTGTGTTGGAGTTCAGAGGTGCCTGGGGGTTTGAAGTGTTACTGTCAACAAGCAACCGACCGCTGGAGGTATGAGACCCGCAGCCATATAGGTGGGGAAGGTGCGCAACTAACCGGCAATTCAATATCAGTGCGCCGACCCGGAGGGAGGAATCCCCGCCACGTTGATTCCAGCAGTGGCCTCTCTGCGAGGAATCCATCGGCAGTCAGGAGGTGATATACAGTGACGGGTGAAATCAGAGGGGTGAGTGAGGAGTGAAGCCGGGTGCCCATGGGTGGAGTCACTGGGAAAACAACCTAATGCGGGCTGCAGAAACTAGCAGACAAGGCCTGAGAGGAGTGGCTTACCTTGGGCCACATGAGTCGCGGTGAGCCACTTTAAAGGGGGGGCTCAAAATACCGAGACTGTCTTGATTGTGTGGCGGAGGGGGGAGCTGGTCCACATGACTGCCCACACTTCTAGGTTGAAAGTGGATCAAGCTATCAATCTGATACCCATCAGGGAAATAAGATTTGGTCGATGAGCAGTGGAAGGTAACACCCCCCATGAAAGAATACTGACTGCTGTGCCCCGCGATTTAATGTAATACCAGAGAAAAGGAGGTGCCCGCCAAAACATAGTACAGGGAGGATCCGTTTGTGGCGCCGCACCTACCAGAAAGCGGTGATCCCCCCAGCCGCAAAGGAGAGAGGTGAACATAAGTGGCCACCATGAACTTGAAATACGGCATGTATACAGAACTGCAGGCACCTAGAGCATACCTCCTACGACATTAAAAGATCAGGTGGCATTCATACTGGGAAACCCAAAAGGCCGAGGGAGACGAGCGTCCCCTGGGCAGGCAGCAGGGATTACCGGATCTGATCCTCAGTAAATCACCTATCACTCCACACTCTCACTTGAAGAATGGCAGGAGGGAAAGGAAATAAGATGACGCTACAGACTAAACTCGATAAATATTCATGGACCAAAAGGGGAGACGACCAAGAGGCCGCCCAACCAGAGGATCATGACAAGACACAATCCCCCCAAATTCAACAGGATTTAACACTCCCGGACATTATGGCTGCCATCTATGAGGTGCGCAGTTCCTTTGAGTCCCAACTTTTTGTAGTGAATATCGAAGTCTCGCTGATTCGGGAGTACCTTAGGAAAATAGACACCAGAGTTAAGGAGGTGAAAGATGTCACCACAGAACTTACAAAAGATATCTCCCAGCTTAAAAAACAAGTTCAACAACTGCGAGATATTCAGGTCAAAATGGAAGCGCAACTGGACAAGTATGAAGGAAGAGCACAGCGAAATAATGTGCACATCCTGGGGGTTCCGGAACGGGCAGAGGACCTGGCTCTAGAACTTTCTGTTGAAGAATTAATCTCTGAACACTTGCAACCAAAAAAACTCTTAAACTACTTTTCCATCAAACGGGCTCATTGAGTCCGTGGGGGGCGGCCAAAGCAGGGAGCTCCCCAGACTGATAATTGCCAGAGTCTTTAATTTTCGAGATCGCGATGAAATACTCCAAGCCGCACGCACCAATCCACCACTTAACCTGGAGAACAGTAAGATTTCCTTTTTTCCAAACTTTACCATGAAATTTCAAAATCAATGGTGTAGATTCCTTGTGGTTAATAAGGCGCTGAGAGAAAAGGACATCAAATAAGCAATGCTTTTTCCAGCTAAGCTACGTATTGAAGTGGATGGCAAGACATAGTTTTTCTCCACCCCAGAGGAAGCTTTGGATTAGCTGGAGGGATGGCGTTGAGTGGGGAAGCCTACCAAAGAGAGACGTGCTAGACCAAGAAGCAGTAGAACAGAGCCCTCCAGTGGGATGTGGAGCGACTCAGCTGCCAAAGAAGCAGATTTGATATACAGGAGCTAAGTGGATCTGGTTGCATAGGGGAGTACCTATAAGGGAGTGCACAGGGGGTCTCCAACAGGAGACTCTTAAGTACAACACAAATGTTAAAATATCCATTTGGGGCTGGGGTCTCACCATAACATGCAGTTACTATCTATTGAAATGTTCAGATCAGGGCAAGGGTTGAGAGGCTGCGTACCAGGCACCTTTCCAAATAGGGGGGGGGGGGGGGGTGGCGACTTGCACTCTGCCTTGTTGGGGAGTGGGTAGTTATAAAACCAATGGCAGGGGGGGCAGCTGAAGGGTTGGGGGGTTTGTTATGTTTTTTTGTTTTCAAGTCACATTGTTTGAATCAATGGAATCAGCCACACACTATGTCTTCACTCATGAACGGATTGGGTTCCTGTTGTCCTCTATGACCTGTGTTCCTATCAGCCACGTAATGTCTAACACTGTAAGAGGAGGGACGGCTATAATAATGGCTGCCCGTACTATTTGTTCCAGGGCTCATATATATCCCCTCTAAAGATAAAATGGTGGAAAGCTTTGTAGAGACATCACTCTCTGTTTTAACGTGGAACATCAATGGGATGGGGGATAAAATAAAAAGAGGCATCGTGCTGCAATATCTCAAAAGACAAGCCCCTGATCTAGTCCTGCTACAAGAAATGCACCTAGTGGGGAACAAGTGTAAACCCTGACCCAATGGGGATACAAACTTCTTATCCATACAGGATACACCTTGGGATCCAGAGGCACGGGTAGCTTGGTAAAAAAAAGTCTTGCACTTACACAGATATGTACATGGGCGGATCCCCAAGGTAGATTTGCAGTTTTAGAAGCAAGCGCTAGGGAATGAGGCGCTAGCCGACCTGGGAAAGATCTTGCTGTATTTCCCATCAGGTGCGCTAATTCTGGGGGTAGATTTCCAAATGACTCTTAATGACCAAGTAGATAGACAACCATTACGCCCTCAGGCACGCCCCAACACACATATCTCAGAGTTTATCACGGCTATGGGTGTCATTGATATATGGCGCCATTTTCATCCAGACTTGACTCACTTTACATATTACTCAAATGCCCACAGAAGCCACTCCTGCATAGACTATTTTTTTACCCAATCGGTAAACATTGGTGCCTATCGGAGCCCACGTTGTTTACCACGTGGAATCTCTTATCACTCCCCGGTATGGGTGGAACTCACGCACCATAATCAGAGACAACGAAATACAATTGTTATTAACCCCTGGTTGCTTAAATTCGCAGATATAAAAGAGAGCCTAATATCGCACTCTGAAAATTATTTTAAAGAAAACGTTGGATGGGTGGAATCGATACAGATAATTTCGAAGGCCTTTAAAACAGTGGTGAAGGGACAGGCATTAGCACTCAAGGTGGGATAGAATAAAAAGCAGTGACAACAAATAGAACAGCTTGAAAGCAAGCTTCAACAGCTCGAAATAGAACACTCACGGTCGCCTAGCGAAACTGCAGAACATAAATTAACTATCAAACAACCTGAGTATACAACCTTAGCCCGAGAGCAGGTTGGAGCCAAGTTATTGACCATACGTCACAAGCTTTATGAACTGGGAGACAGAGCGGGCAAACTGCTCGCATGGTTGGAAAAAAGGAAACAAGTAGAACATTGGGTCCCCAGATTAAAAGTTAACACGACACAGACTCTCTCAGATCTGAGGATTACCTAGAGAGGATTTACACACCCTCGGTAAATACTAAAGTGGAGGACTTTCGCCAACTACTGGCAGATATGCATATGCCTACCCTATCTTCTGGGGATAGGGACGCAATCGAGGAGGATCTCACAGACGAGAAGATTAGCACTGTAATAGGAAGTATACAATCTGGGAAGGGAATGGGGCCTAATGGGGTTCCCATTGAATTCCTAAAATCAACGGTTTTGCACGTTGTGCCCCACCTGAGAGAAAAGTATAATGAAAGCTGATGGCCCCCAAACTTTTCAAAAATTTAGTATCAATAGTAATAATTTGACCAATGGCCCAAGAGTCCAGGGGGTGGTAACATCTACTAATATTCTTGCCCAGTCACCGGGCCAACCCCAATTGAAATGTCAAAAATGTATCTGTAATAAAACCTCACTATCGCAGTTTAAGATTCTCTCATGGAATATTGCAGGCCTTCATAGGAAAATGTCCCTACCTGATTGGAATGATTTGATCGAGGAACACCATATTTGCATGTTCCAAGAAACATGGAGTTTAGTCCCATTATATAAATCTGGCTACGTTTGTTTCTTTAAACCTGCTGTTTCCAAGGGGAGGGGAAGGCATTCTGGAGGCCTCATTGTTTGGATTAAGATTGATATGGGCTGCCAAATTACTGAACATCATTGTGATAACTTAGATATCATGCGGCTCATGATCAAGGGACATAGATGTGGTAAGACCGTGGAGCTGTTCAATGTATACATAAGAGGTACACCTGGGGGCAAATCGTCAAATATTGGACTGTCTTTAGAACAGGAGTTAGCCAATTGTGCACCAAATTCATGTATTATGATTGCAGGCGATTTTAATTGCACTTTTGAGCCACTAGACTCAGAGGATTTGACGGGGTCAGACGAAGTGGATACCAAGTGGGGTGTCCCAATGTTAAATCTATCCCCCATTAAAAAATGGTCTCAAATTGCAATCCAGATTAATGCGCTAACACTGGAATTTGGATTAAGGTCTGTGAATGGAAGAACCCCCTCTGATGTTACAGGAGCAAATACATTTAATAGAATTAATTGCCCCTCACGAATCGACTATATATTAGTAGATGTGAGGCTATGGAAAAAGATACTGGATATGGAAGTGCTCCCCTCCACTGACAGTGACCATAACACACTAAGTATGATTATAGCCAATCCTTGAGTCTCCCTCCCTTCCAGTAACCAGTCCCTAGATCCCCTTATGATTACAAAAGATCTAGTGCCTTCTAATTCTAGAAGGACCCTCAAGTGGCCCAAAGTTCTTGCCCAAGAATCACTGATAGCTGGCATAAGCCAAGCCTTGAGCGAAAACACCCGTTTACTACTAGAGGCCACTGAGGAAGCAGGGGGGCTAATGAAAATACCAGATTTGTACGACGGTATGATAGTTCAGATAGGGGCATACTTTATAGCAGGTAATCCAGGTAAGGCAACTAGAAGAGCTAAAAAGCGCCATACTTGGTTTAATGGGGTCTGCAGAAAAAAAAAAAGGACTTGATCTTGGTAATAAAAAGTAAAAACTGTCTTTTAATCAGAGAATCCAGAAAGGCCTATAAAATTGCAATTTACCAAGCAAAATTAGACTGGGATGAGTCATACTGGCAAGATCTAAAAGACGCAAGCATAGCTAGAGACCCCAAGCTTTTCTGGAATAAGGCCAGACGGGTCGGTAATGAAGACCCTGATGTGATTCTTAATCATATCACAGGCGAGGATTGGTACAATCATTTTGAGAGCCTTTATTCTGAATTAGATTCTACTGTCAGTGGAGGGATATACAAACAAAGAAATCTCTAATCTGTCCCAAATCCCACTGACCTTTTTACACTAGAAGAAGTCGAGAAAGCCATAAAGAAAATAGTCCCAGCAAAAGCTCCAGGACCCGATGGACTTCCAGGAGACCTTTTTCTTGACGACTCTCGCAACTGGGCAAACTATGCCATGCTTCTAATTAATTCAATTGTAAGTACCAGAATCATGGAAAGGGGCAGAGGTGGTACCAATTTTTAAAAAAGGAGCAAGGGATGATCCCGCCAATTACTGCCCAATTAGCTTGATAGATGCCATGCAGAAATTAGTTGGTAGGGTGCTATTACAGAGAATCCACCAATGGGTGGAGGAAGAAAACATACTCTCCCAATACCAACCTGGATTTAGGGCATGCACAGGGACGGTGGACCAATCTTTTAGATTGTTTTTAATATATTGGAAGGTAGTTTGATTGGCAAGGGCAGCCTTTATCTGGCATTTATTGATTTAAAGACCGCCTTTGACCTAGTTCCCCGTGACCGGCTTCGGCACCTATTGGAAGAAATGGGGATGCCTTCACTAGTACTGAACATCTTGATTCTCCTACACGAAGGCAATTATGCCCAAGTGAGGTGGGGGTCCCAGGGACTAAAAACAAATAGGATCCCAGTAAATAGAGGAGTCCGCCAGGGCTGTGTTCTGGCACCCACCCTGTTCTCCCTATATATGAACGGAGTAGTGAGCTATTTGCAGGAGTTTCCATCTGATGCACCAGCCCTGGCAGGAGATAGGGTTCCCACTTTACTTTTTGCAGACAACACACTGCTTATCTCTAAAACGCCAGCAGGGCTCCAAAAGCTCCTAGATAGATTTTATACTTTTTGCGAATCTAGGGGCTTGATTGTGAACACCTCTAAGACTAAGATCATGGCGCTCAACCCTTATAAGCCTTACAGAGACAACTTTAGTTTAGATGGAACACGCTTGGATAAAGTCCCAATGTTCGACTACTTGGGAATAAGACTAGATGACAAAATGCGATGGAGGCATCACGTTGACAAGATGCTCCTAAATCATAAGCGTGTCACGGGCATATTAATTAAAGAACATCGCCTATCGTTAAGCAGACCAGTGGCTCCTGCCCTTGCAATCTATGCAGCTAAAGCGGTCAGCTCAGCTCTTTATGGAGCCGAATTGTGGGGCTTTGAGAATACTGAAAGCATTTGCAGGTCTGAACACAAGTTTTTAAGAGATTTAGTGATGTTACCCAGAAGCATGCCACTGAAACCGCTGTTAAAAGATACGGGTAGGCACTCTTTTAAAGATTTATCGAGATTACGACCCCTGTTATTTTGGGCCCGCCTATGTCGGACCCCTGAACTAGCCAACTACACAGCCGCATTTATAGAAATTATGGCCCTAGACGCAAATAAAAGAATTAGCTGGCTAGTTATTCTTAAAAAATCCCTAGTTGCTTTCGGCTTCAAGGAGTAATGGGACACGCAAACCGCCCCTAGTAAGGCTGATCTCAAAAGACGTTATTGGGTCTGGGTTGATGCCCAAGAACATAACAACCCAAGAGCAGGAAGGCTGACGGAAGAGTTTTATCTTCACAAGCAATGCACACTTTTAGAACCATATCTAGATTTTATAAAAACACCACGCAATAGAGCGCTATATATTCAGTTCAGGGTAGGTTCACTGCCGGTCAGAGAGCTAACAGTGAAATGGAGCACCCCACATCAGACGCCCTTACGGTGCCCCTGTTGCAAAGCACCAACTGAGAGTGTAGCCCACCTTCTGTTTGCCTGCCCCGCTTATAAAAGTGCAAGGAAGAAATGGCTTAAACCTATCTGCAGAGAGTTGAGCATGCGTGAACACTGTACTGCTCTACACATTTTAAAGGCTGACCCGCGGACCCTCTTTGCTTGTGGTGTAGCCAAATACCTGGGGTGTGCTTTGATTGTAAGGTTTAAATTCTTGCGCGAAGACTTGCAATGAACTGCGCTCATATTTTTAGTGTTATGATTTACCCGTGATATATTGCACTTCCACTTTACTCTCGAGAAATAAACCAAGAATAACTTAAAGGGGAAAAAGGCCTTCATGACTAGAAGGGCCACAAATGAATTTTGTAAATATTGATCTAAGACTAGATTATTTTTGCAACAATTATATTACTTAATATTGCGGGCAATTAGAATTTGATGTTTTTAATGTCTGATTGTATTTTATATTTTTAAATTGATGTTTTTAATTTTTTTATGATCTCTATAAATTGACGGACGTAATCATGGAAATGCTTTTAAGATATTGGATATCAAAATAAAGCTACTTTGATTGATTGATCATGAAAGCTATGAGAAAAGGATCCTACCAGAGGACCAGAGGTTGGCCTCTATCGTTGTTATTCGTAAACCAGGGAAGCCAGCCGACAGCTGTGGATCCTACAGACCGATTTAGTTAATTAACGTTGAAGCGAAAACCCAAGCAAAAATGTTGGTTTCATGCCTAGCCCTTGTTATCACCCCCCTGGTTCATGTAAACCAGTCTGGCTTTGTGCCGGGCCGCAACACAGTGTTAAATATCTGTTGCCTCCATGGTGTCTCGAGACCTATGTAACCCCTGATCCCAATACTTTCTACGCCAAGAATATACCTGTGCCTTTGGATAGACTGCGTAACAATTTCAAACACTGGAGAACTTTGCCCCTCTCCATACTGGGCCAAGCTGCCCTTTTAAGATGTTGGTTCTCCCCCTATTTTTATACATCCTTCAGAATTGCCCGAACAAGGTCCCAGAATCCCACTTCAGAAATATTGAAAGTGAGGTTAGGGCTCTACTGTGGGACAGAAAGGCGCCTCGCATCGCTTTAAATAAATTAAGCAGAGGATGGTATGATGGGGGTATTGCACTCCCAGACATGCGTCTCTATCACTGGGCTTTGCAGCTGGTGGTGGTGAACCAATGGTTATAACTCTCCCCGTTAGACCCTGCGTATCTCCTAGATAAATATCAAATGCGAAGAGAAGGCTACGTAGAGGCCCTCTATTCAAAAGTCAGGAAGGGTTGTTACTTGGGTCCAACGGTCCATACTGTGGAGGTTTGGCGACAAGCTAATAGAAGACTCGGCTGACCCAAGCCCCCTGGTATGGTCAGCTCAAAAACTAGGAATACTATGTAACCAACCCGGGTTTGATAGATAGGACACTATAGGCATCTCTACAGTAGGCCAACTGTGGAAAAAGGGGCAAATACTAAAATTTGCAGAATTAAAAGAGGAGTATGATCTGGGTCAGGGGGAGATCTTCCGCTATTTACAAATCTGCCATGCCCTCAAGGCGGCACTGTCAGGCAATGAGGACATACCGGAGTCATCCCCCCTGGAGGACAGACTGCTCTCTGAATCTCTGCTAAAGAAAGCCGTGTCATTAACATATCGGAAATTATGTAATAATTTACCTGACCCGTTCCAGACCCTCCGAGAAAAATGGCAAACCGATATAGGACCAATTGAACATGACCATTGGTAAACATTGATGTCCCCAAGGGAAGCAGCCATCCCTCTTACGCTCCGTCTTATCCAACTAAAAGTCCTGCATAGAACTTACCTCACTGAGGTTACTCTTGCAAAGATAGGGAGTAGACAAGATGCTCTATGTCAAAAACACACAGCAAACAAGTACCAGACTAATAGATAAGCACCTCAAACTATAACTGCAGACTTATTAGTAAAATGGTTTGTGCACACTTCTCGGCACCCATTACCCTTAGGTGCCTCTGTTTACAGATTCCACAACGTATTCAAAAGGGAGTGGTGCACCGAACAGAAAGTCTCTTAGTCTCGTTGTCTTCATTTTTTCTTCAATTCTTTACTTTCAAATCCACTTTAAAAAAAAAGAGAAATCTTATTTTTTTTGGGTGAATGAATATTTTTTTTTTTAGTGGATTTGAAAATAAAGAATTGAAGAAAAAGACAAAGAGACTAAGAGACTTTCTGTTTGGTGCGGAGAATCTTATTCAAAAGGGAGTGGTGCACCGAACAGAAAATTCCGCCAATGTCCTGAGGAAGCAACCTTTTATCATATCATATGGAAATGTCCCAACATACAGGCCTTATGGGAAAAAGCTACACAACACATGCAAAGAGCCATAGGAATTGGGGCTCCTAAATATATGGGAGGTGATTGACCTTGTGGGGCTGGAACAGCAGTGGGTCACCCTAGGATATACGTTGTTGAAATGTACAATAGCGATGAAGTGGGGAGCAGCTGAGGTGCCATCATCAAGGAGCTGGGCAAAGGAACTAGATACATGTATGATTGCTGAAAAGGAGGTATTCGAATCCAGAGGATGACCAAGAAATGGGATGAAAAATGGGGAAAATAGAACATGTACCAGGGTGAACTGTGTATTTCCCCCACTAGTGAGATGGAAATTAAAGAAAAACAATGGAACAGACAGGATATAGGTGGCTGAACAGAAGTGAAACCTGTTATACATGTACGGTGAGTAATAACTGTGTTGACAATTACTAAATGTTGATATACCTGTGACTAATATGTTCTTTAAAATAATAAAAACATCTTTAAAAACAAAACAAAAAAAAAAGATTACAGACAGCCTGACCATGCCAGAGATTGTATCAGGACTGACGTCCAGAAAATGCTGGAATTGTGGGTCATTGAGTCTTTAGATAGCCCTTGGGCTAGTCCAGTAGTTCTGGTGCCAAAACCCACATCAAAGATGGCAAGAAAGAGATGAGGTTTTGTGTGGACTAAAGAGGCCTTAATGCAGTCACTAGGGGGCATATGTATCAAACGAATTTTTAATCGCAAATGCTGCGAATCGCAAAAAACAGCGTTTGCGATAAAAAATTCGCAAAACGGTATGTATGAGCCATTTTCGCATTGCAAAATTAAGAAATCGCTAATTTTGCGAGTTCTTAATTTTGCGTAAGCATTTAAGAAATCGCAAATTTCGATTTCTTAAATGCTATGTAACACGCACCCAAGTTGTGCGAATTATCCTTAAGAAATCGCAAATTACCACCACCTTCTAGTTGGTGGTAATTTGCGATTTCTTTGAAAAATGCACTTTTTGGCATTTTTCAAAGTGCCACGTGGCGCACATACATGCCCTTAGGGCATGTATGTGCGCCATATGCGCACACATGCTCATTTCAGGGGTGCATCAGGGTGTCATCATGACACCCTTGCACCTTTGAAATTATTCTCAAATTGCGATTAGCAAATTGCGATTCGCAATTTGAGAATTACTTCCCATTCATTCCTATGGGTCTCCTGGCCCATAGGAATGAATGGGAAGGTATTCCTTAATTGCGATTTTGCAATTTGCTAATCGCAATTAAGGAATATTAAGAAATCGCGAAATATTTGCGAGTTTTTAAATACATCCCGTTTTGCGATTCTCAAATAGCGATTCTCAAAAAATCGCTATTTGAGAATCGCAAATTCGGTTTTTGATACATATGCCCCTAGGACTGATACCCATTTTATTCCTAGGGCGGATGAACTCATAGACACTTTGGCCTCAGCTAAGTTTTTGAGTACATTTGACCTCACTGCTGGCTATTGGCAAATCAGACACTCAGAGGATGCCAAGCCAAAAACAGCGTTCTCATCCCCAGTGGGCATTATCAGTTTACTTTGATGCCCTTTGGTTTGAAGAATGCACCTGCCACATTTCAGAGGTTGGTGAACAAAGTTCTCACAGGTCTGGAAGCCTATAGTGCAGCATATCTTGATGATATTGCTGTCTTTTGCTCCACCTGGGAGGATCACCTGCTCCACCTCAGTAATGTTCTGGAGGCCCTGCAAAAGGCAGGCCTCACTATCAAGGCTGCTAAGTGCCAGATAGGGCAGAGCAAGGTTGTGTACTTGGGCCACCTGGTAGGTGGAGGCCAAGTTCAACCACAGGAGAGCAAAATCCAGACTATCATGGACTGGGTTGCTCCCACTACCCAGACTCAGTTCAGACCTTTCTTAGGCCTGACTGGGTACTTCAGAAGATTTGTTAAGGGATATCGGTCAATTGTAACTCTTCGTAAGGATCTCACATCCAAAAAAATGCCAAAGAAATGTATTTGGACAGCAAGCTGTCAAAAAACATTTGAATACCTGAAGCAGGCAATGTGCACTGCTCCCATTCTGCAAAGTCCTGATTACTCCAAAACCTTCATTGTCCAGACAGATGCTTCTGAGATATGGGGTAGGTGCTGTGTTATCACACCCTAATGCAGAGGGCCAGGGCCAACCAGTAGCTTTTATAAGCAGAAGGTTGACCCCCAGGGAGAAACATTGGTCAGCCATAGAGAGGGAGGCCTTTGCTGTGGTCTGGGCCCTGAAGAAGTTGAGGCCAAACCTTTTTGGCACTCTCTTTCATTGTTCAGACAGACCATAAGCCCATCCTGTGGCTTACACAGATGAAGGGTGAAAACCCCAAACTTTTGAAGAGGTCCATTTCCCTACAGGGGATGGACTATACAGTGGAACATAGACCTCTCCAGAAATTTCCACTTAGAAAATGAAGACTCAACTGGGCAAGGTTAGTCTCATCTCCTTACATTTGGGAGGGGGGGGGGGGGGGGGTTGTGTAGGAAAGTAGGATCTGCTTACATGGTTACTGCCATATTGTTTTTCTGACTAGTTTGACTGGAATCCTGCTAATCAGGACCCCAGTCACTGTGCTTTCTCCCTACATTGGCTATGGAGAGTACTTGGTACATTCCTAATTGGCTTCTGGGGTAAGTCCCTAGTATATGGTACTAAGGTACCTAAGGCATAGGTACACCAGTGGTCCCCCATGGACTGCAAAATGTATTATGCCACCCACGAGGGACCCTCCAAACTGTGACTACAGGCCTCCCATTGCAGCCTGTATGAGTTGGTGTTTGCACCTCTCACAAAAGATATAAGTTACCTTATGTATAACATCAATGCCCTTAAAACTTATAAGTCACCTCTCTAGCAGGCCTTTCAGTCTCAAAGGCAGGGTGCTCGGTTTTAAGTGTGAGGGTGCCCCTGTACGAGCAGGACACCCCAACAAAACCCAGAGTCCATTATCCAGGCTTTGTAAGTGAATCAGCCATTATGAGACATAGAGTGGCCATGCTTTGTTTTGCAATGACCATCTCTAAACTGCTTGAAACGAACCTGGGCATGTTTGGTATCAAACATGTTGAAATCATACCCCAACACCGTAAACGGTGTTGGAAGTATGATTCCATCCACAGTAGGGCTCCTCTGGGGAGCCCTTCATGCTCCCAGGACCAATCTTCCAGAGCCTGACTGCAACCTAGGGCTGCTGCCGACCACAGACACGATTCTGCCCTCCGGCTGCTGGGCCAAGCCTGAGCAGGAGAAGGCAGGACAATAGGTTTCCTCCCAAACAGGATTTAGTGTATTGGGCCGGGGTGGGGGCGCTCGCAAGTGCCACCAGACTGCATTGAAGGGAAAATTTGGTGCCCTCCTTGCATACTCCAGTTGGAACCAGTTCAGGGTGCCCATGGGTCCCCCACTTATGCGAAACTGGACAAAGGATATGGTAGTAGTCTCCCCTCTGTCCAGCCCCTCCTGTAGGAGGAAACCCCTGAATCCTCCAGACCCTCTCCCCAGGGTACTTAAGGGTTTGCCTGAGGGTGGCTCACTAGGTTTGTCGTGAGACACGATTCAGATCATGATCCACGTCGCTTCGACCGACTGGGCACTCTGGACTTCGCTGGACTCCGTTGGGAACCAAGACTGCACCGAGAAGGCTCCTGCTGCTCCTGCACTTGCTGTTCCACCAGTTGTCTGCAACGTCTGTGCCTGTGCTTCTGCCAGGAACTGCTCCAGGCCTGTGGGTATCAAAGACACCCAAAGGAATCTCCCTTGGAGTGAAGGAGTCACTCTGCTGCATATACATTCACCGTAACCTCGCTGACCGGTCTGCTGATCCTGGGCTCCTCCGGACTCCGAAAAGCTCAGCAACACAGGGGGTGGTTGCTCAACTACCTCAAGGTCTGAGCTGTCTTCCCAGCAAGTCTGAAGTCAGCATCCCTCGTCAGAACCGCTAGGACCGAACCCCTGTGCACCGCGTCGACTTGCAGTTTCCAAGGCTTAGTGACTTTCTCCTCCAGAGATCTTTGGGCTCCAAGTAGCCTCAGCCTCCAGCAACTCCTGCTCCCAAAATCACCATCCTCACCATAGCCTTTGCACCGGGGGCCTGCATCATTGATGAGTTGCTCGAGGTCCTCTGCGACTTCTGTGCCTCCGGCCTGTGGGTCCGTCTGAGGGTCTTCTTTGCCTCCAGTGGGCTCCCCTGCTTGCTCTGGGCCTACTCTGAT
Source organism: Triturus cristatus (assembly GCF_964204655.1). Lineage (NCBI taxonomy): Eukaryota > Metazoa > Chordata > Amphibia > Caudata > Salamandridae > Triturus > Triturus cristatus. The sequence goes on from NC_140591.1 coordinate 1,696,180,714, forward strand.
TTACCTGATCATGGTGAGTCCCCTGGACCTTGCTGGTCCTGACACTGCACCTTTCGTCTTCTTCCACCTTGTTGCCGCTTCCAAAGCTTGTTGGTTTTCCCACCGGACACCGACCCGCTGGCCATGCCTACATGGGACAGCTTGCATACAGCTCCTGGTCATCCACAGCATTGCCTGGTCTTCACAGCAGCAGAAACAAGGTCACCGTCAACTCTCCTGTAATAGTCGACATTGGTGGGCATTCAACTCCCGTGCCTCCGGGTCACCCTTGAGTGACATAGACTGTGTCCCCTCAGCTTGCAGGTACTCCTCTTCTTGAATCCACCCTTGGTTTCCACCGGACTCTTCCAGCTTCTTTGGCAGCAGCATCTTGCTTGAAGTCCTCCATTGAGGTCTACGGCGGTTCTCAATGCCACTTCGTATCTGTGCACCTGGTTCCCCTGGGGCAGGTTACCTGGTCTCCTCGGGTATGCAAGGGTGAGATGACTCTCGAACCATCCATCTTCCTCAGGGTGTCTTCTAAGTCCTCTGGGAAGGGTACTTTTTCCTAAAAACTGCAACCGTGACTTCCCCATTCACTTACCTTGAGCATGCAGTCATGTATTCACTCTGCACACAACCTCCGTGGTGTTTCTGGGTACGTACCTCGGGTGGTTCCTTGGGTCCGTAACCCTTCTAAGACTTCTGGGTCCGTTCTCGACTTCGGTCGTTGGTCGCATTCCACTATTTTAATATATGGTTTGGTCTACCCCTGGAGCCCACTGTATTTTCGTGCAACTTACCTGTCTTATGATCAAAGTATTGTGTGTATTGTAGTTATATCTCAGGATAGGAGATATTGTATTGTGCTAGTGATTGTCTGTCATAAACAAAAACAATTATACCTACACTCTGTGGTTCCTTTTCACTTAAACTACAGTACAAGAATAGATACTGGTAAAACAAGCTGCTTTACACTTCTCCTAGACTAAGTCTGAAGGCTGCTCTCCACAGCTACCACTTGGAGAGCTTTCTAAGTTTGTCTAAATTACTAAAATCACCATAAGGGTTGTCTGGATTGGTGCAGGATGCTACACTTGAATAAGTGAGCACCATATACCAATTGAGCCTCCTACACACCAGTTTAAAAAAACTGCTGTTTTTTTTTTCTTTTATAGGATTTCCTACTAAAGTGCTTAGATGGTTTGTGGCTCACGAATTAGGACTGTTTACTAATGAATGGTCTAGTTTTAGCTACAATATTGATTCTGGTACGATCAGACAACTTATATTTTCTTCTAGCATCTCTAGTCTGACCTTTACATTTGCATTTTCATTGGAGATCAGTCCACTACAAACTGTTCAAAGTGATCAGGCCTTTGTCTCTGCAAGGTCTGGGAAGCCTATTGGTCTTGGGTCAAGGAATTTTGATTTTCTCTTAAATAGCTGGTCATACAGGCTGTCAACAGGGATTGCCAAACACGAATCCTTGTGTTGCTATGTGCATGTTACTTTTGTTATCACCTCAGACTATTTAACCTTTAACTCCCTCAGCTATATCCTACATCTTTTGATAAAATGCCCTGCAGGACATTGAATTGCTATGTCTAGGCATTAATATTTTCCTGTGTTGTCTACAACAGAGTGCCCATGTACTAGTACATATGCGATGCACATGTATTGTGTACTTGCTTTTTAACTAAAATGTAACTAAACAACAGACACTTTGAGTGGAAATTGAAAAATAAAAACAAATTACCCGTAATGAAAGAGAAAGGCATTATGCACTATTGAGTACAAGTATTCTCTCTCTTGCTGTGCTAAATTAATTAATGCGGGTATGCCTCAGCTGACGCCCTAATTTTACTCCTAGTCTCTGCAGTCTGAATCTGGGGCAAGACAATTATCTTATTCCAATGGCCATGCTCTTTTCCAATACATTTTGAGTTTATCCTGACTACAAGGCAGATAAATAATATGAATGATACCAGTCACATATTAAAGCAATCAATCATGCAAAATTCCTATCTGCAGCAAGTAGACGGTGGGACAAGCGATGTACTGAGTACAGTCAGTGAAAGGATTAACGACCGGGATATAGCTTTGGCGCGTTCATCACAGACTATCCCATCCACAAAAGTCAAGCAAATGACATTATCCATTCAGCTTGGCGTTGTTTTTCTAGTATTCTTAATCTTCACCCTTGTCCTTGGTATGCACCATTTAAGCTTTACATTCTCTCATCCACTCTTCCACTATAGAAAATCAGTCATCATTATTCAATCAATCCATCCAAACATAGCTCTGAACAAACATTTCACCAACATCCCTTTACGCACCCATACATCCTTGCTTTTGCTCATTCCATTCACCCATACTCCTTTGCCTTAACCCATTCAAGCATTCCTTTCACCCACCCAGGCAGTCATCCTTCCAGTTTCACCTATATATACCCTTTCATCCAGCCTTCACCCGGTCATGCAGATTTGATTTCTATGATCATTGGCCACCCATATGTTTCCTTTCACCCACGTATCCTTTCACTCATATATTACTTACATTGATTTCACCCATCCATTCTCCTTCCATCCTGTTTTGCCTTTCCTTCTTAAAGTTCATTTATGAACCTTTGTCAGCTGAGTTGCAGATAGAAAAGGGCATAATATCTACTCAACTCTCACTCTATCTGCTAAAGCGTGGTGTTCACGAGTCAGTCAACACCCTCACAATGACTATATATTCTGTTTGTCAATAAGTAAGCAATGTACCTTACCACTGTCAGCCCTTGCTGCCGCTGGGACTCCCCCTTCAGTGATAACCGCTGGTCTGTGCGGCTAGAAAAAAACATTACACATTTATAATTTAAATGCCAAATACGCCTCCCCCTATTTCCTCTTAGGAAAAATACAACCACAAAACAAAACATCACTACAGTTCGGTTACAGTATCTTAATCTTTTCTATCAAAAATTCAAAACATCACACGGTTTTGTTGGTTGGTAATCATTGAAAAGCCAGGTAGTCAAGCCAAACAAAAACTTTTTGTAAAGGAGGGGCAGAGCTATGATGAATCTGAGTTATTGAAGTGCAATGAAGTGGAGCAATTGGTCATCAACTGCTGGTTTACTATGATAATAATAAATACACAGCACTAGGGGGTCCACCATGACCACGGCCATTCTCTTGTTTTACTGTTTGAGCACGAGCAAGAAAAAGAAAGTGGGTTCTGTGAGTCTTACAGTACTACCAGTATATGAGGGGAGATGGAAAGCTTACTGACAAAGCAGAACAAGAAGGAAACTACAGACAAGTACAGATAGTTTGAAGTCACATACAGAAACTTGAAATATAGAAAAAAAGGTAATAAATGGGATAATGCAGGAATAAGAAGAATTTAGGAAACAGATCAAAGTGGAGTTGGAAAAACGTTAAGAGACAGGCACAGTAAAAAATAAAATAAAAATTCTAAATGTGGAGCGGTAAAAGAATCAAGATATGGAAATAATAATAATAATATTATTAACAGGAGGACCTATCAGAGCCGTGGGCACTTGTGGAGGCCCCTCCTGCTCCCTCACCCGCCAGCGGCTTAGTGTGGTACTCGCTGTATCCCTCCTGCCCCTGAATGCTGAAGTAAGAAATAAACAAAATAAAATAAAAAGAAGATTAGTGGTACAGTTAATCTCCCCAAAAATATTTTGACAGGGAGAGGCAAACGCAGAATCATTTGATTTAGCTTTTATAAATCCGATCTCCTTTCCTATTAGTATCATGGACCTATTCCTTAATTTCATAACCCTATTCTAAATTTCTTAAACTACATTCTGAAACTACTAATAAATTGCAACTAATGATCTTTGCTTCTCATCTCATTCTCGATCTCTCACCCTTTGACAGGTCACCGTGGTCAAGCAACTCCGTCCGCTTGCAGAACTCTGCATAGCACTACAGAGTTTTTTTTATCACTTTGCGGAGTTCCGAGTAGGGCTACGAAGCACACTCTGCCTGGGACATTTGTTTAGGGCTTCCCCATATGCAGCATGTAAAAAGTGGCTATCATCTTCCCTCTCTCCATCCGAGATCCCGCATATACGATTACACCAGTGTAAACATTGCTCTGTATTAAAGTCACTGGCCCACATAATTGATGAGTATCTCCCCCTACTATATAAAAAGTTCAATACCAAATCCCGCAGTTCTTCGATTATGCCCAACTGCTGTGCTGAAAAAAAATTAACCAATGTAATGTTAGACAGTTCCGGCAGAGAGATCTTTAAAATCTGGAAACATGGTTTAGCTTCTGTTACTTTTACCCTCACATTCCTAATGTTCACAGATATTAAAACGGCCGAGCCTCCCTTACCCCTCCCCGCCAGCGATGGCATTGCAGGTGAACAAAAAGATTTAAACCCATCAATGTGAATAGAGTCAGTGGACCAGGTTTTCTGGCAACATATTACGTCGAAGGTCCGTATGGAAATTATCCAGTATTTATTGATCAGTTTCTGGCGAATCCCTGCAACATTCCAAGATAACAGTCTAAGATTCCGGCTGGAGTGTTTTACATTTTGAGCCATATATACCCCTAAAGTCATCTGAGCATCGGGGGAAGTTGGCATACTGGGATTTGAAAGGTGTGTTTCACAATTTTGTCCAATTTCCATGGTTTGTCAATCATTTTCATTGAGATTGGACAGGATTGATGCAGGGCGTTAGTGTGATTTAAAAAAAGGTTGTGCACTGGCTTCATTTATAATATATGGGCGGTAGAAAAATCCTTAAGGAAAAACCCACATTTTTGCATGTGAGTTAGAAGAGTACTGCAAGTGGGACAACAAAAATCACACACAACCTGTCACGTGGTTGCTAGGGGCACTGTCAATGCAGTATACGTGCCACAACAAGCTTAATAATGAATAACACAAATATTGTCAGCACTGCAGCAAGTCCATACATTAGGAGACATCATTATACAAAGACAATGGAGACAGGACTACAGTGCTTAAGCTCCCTCCCTGTGGACAGAATAGGTATTATTCTATAATGGAAGATCTCTGGGCTTTGTCAGCAGACCCCATACCTCAGGCCATAGATCGTATTTCTACATCGCAGGTGCATGTAGCTCTTCTCCGTTGTCTTTGTATAATGACGTCCCCCTTTATAATGTATGGACTTGCTGCGATGCTGACAATATTTGTGTTATGCATTATTAAGCTTGTTGTGGCATGTATACTGCACTTTAGAGCACGTTAGTTAAAATAAATATTTTAAACTATTTTAGTGACAGGTACGAGAGTGTGCGCAAAAGGGGGTGTCTTGCTACTTCTATTCCTGAGAGATCCAGGAATGTTGTGTTTTGGGTTGTCTATACTAGTAAGTATCCCTCTAGACCTATATTGCTTTTACTTTACTATTCACTTATTGTGGGTTCACATAAAGAAGAAAACCACCAACTGTGTGTATACATTTTATCTGTTATATTTATTTTTGTAAATTATTTTTCATTTTTGCTTGCTTATATACATTCTTCTCTGATATACATTGGATTCTTTTCTTGTTACTAAAAAACTATGCAGAATTCATCATTATTCCTTTGTGTGTGTTTAGCTGTATATTCACAGTGCATACAAATATAAACAGTTAATAAATCTGCAAAATCGCAACAATGATTCAAGAGATATCCCCACATCGGTCACTCCTCTGATCATACTACATACATGTCACTTTCATACAACACATTCATACTACACCCCAGAAAAGCACCAGCGTTTGTACAAAAATAACCAGGCATGAGCAATATGCTCAGCCCTCTGATGTGATGCAGGACACTGGGGTGTATCACTCAATCTGGTCGACGCACGTTTCGGTGGCTCAATCTTCTTTTATCGCCACCTTCCTCAGGACCTGTTGTTACGAGTTTGTTATCACGGGCAGGAATGGGGAAACTGTTTTTCTGTTCTGTCTTGTTGTTAGTGTAGCAAGGAGCCTCTTCTGAGATAGTATTTCGTTTACTTCTCTTCTTAATTCGTAATATGGCCAATGCTTAATCAATCCGGGTTTCAATCATGAGGATCCATCTCAAAGGTCGTCGCGAGAATATTATTCCAAAACTTTTCTCACGAAGCACAACGGGTAGTCAGCCCTCAAATGATCTTTGTATGACTGCCTAAAGGGTCTTTTTGTTAACTTTTCTTCATACTATGTTCTTATTTCTTATTTCTTTTCCTCATACGTTAGCGCTATTTCAGGTGGGAATTACTGGTTCCCTTCTTGTTGAGTGCTCTATTGGTGGTAACGTATATCCACTCGTTGGCGTTCTTGATGTGATCCAGCTCCGGTGTTTTGGGTTGTCTAAACAATTGTTTCTCCATTTGTGACTAGGAGAGCGAGTGAGACACTATAGCTAGTCGGTCCTGGGCATGTGGGTACTAAGGATGTAGGAAGGCATAGCCCCTATACACCGAGGTCCCATAATGCTGCGCATAGTTCTGTGTATGTGCAGAATCTCTACAACATGGTACCACCAACGTTTGGTCTGGTACTTATTCGCGAGACCTCTGAGTAGCACTTGTGCTTGTCCATGATACCCTCTCACTAGTAACAGAGACATCCGTGATGCGAGGGACAAATCCTCACGTATTTGATATTTATAGGTTTTTCAAGCTTGAATTTTAAAAGGTTCTTTTTTCAAACCCAATTTTACGCTACAGTTTAGTTTTCAGTATTTGTCATGGCTGTTGACATTTCGGCTCAGAATCGTGCAGCTGTTACAGCACATTTGACCCAACACGGGGTACCGGTTGCAAGAGCAGACTTTATTTTTGTTGTAGAGGCTAAAACTGCCTACCGCTTCGAGGTTTTTTACACCTGGCTTTAAGTTCCTGCTGTTGACGGAAACAACCAATTCTGTCATGAATATGAGCATGGCGCAGTGCCACAAATTTACCATCATTAAGTTTTTGCTTGAAGTTACGATGTCGGCTTGGCAACACACTATATGGTTTGATGGCACCCTTCCTCACCCAGATTTGTTGGTCCATCTCGGCCCATTGTCGGTCGACGGGGCCACTTGGCCCATTTTGGCGGGATTTACTCCACATCCCAATTATTTGGCTCTTCCAATAGCTGAGCTGAGACTATTGCATACAAATTTGATTCATAAACACCGAAGTGTTATACAATATTTGGTGTGTAATTTTCCTGCGGCTCCGGCTGGGGCGGCACAGCCACCAGGTCTGGGAGGCGTGGTCATTAGTACCCTCATGGTTAATTCTGTGAGGGGGAAGCGCCCTCAGAATAGGGATGAATTCCTGTTTTGGTTGGCTGAGAAATTTAAGCAATTCGATGCTGTTTTTCCACACACGTCTCCTGTAGATAAAAACAGGATCCTAACCATGAGTTTACCGAAAGGCTTAGTTCCCAATTTGGCTGATTGTACCACCTGGCGGAAAGTGTTTGCTGCGGTATATTCCCTTTTCTTTGGAACCCCCTATATGACAGTGCTTCTGACGGTGATTAAGAAAGTTCAAGATGAACACGGGGCAGAGGCCGTGCTGGAGTTAGGGATGAGAGTAGTGGGGGCATTACCTGTGGCTTCTGATATGATCCTGGCAAATGTAAAAGGGGAAGTGGTGAGCTTACAGGTGAGTCAGTGCTTAGAGGCTGTTCCCGATGTGAAAAAACAACGGGAATTGCCAAAGATTATAGCTAAGGCGTATAAATCTTTAGGCCGTAATAATTTTTACACAGACTCAGCAACAGACAAATCCCCAAACTAAAAAGGAGGGGCGTCCAATCTTTCCTAAAAAGAATTGGAATAGAAATAAGCAGCAGCAACAATAGAAGCAGGATTTGCATGCTGGTTCATCGACCCCTGGTACTTTTGAGAGTAGATATGATTTGCATGACCGCCGTAAACTTAAGACCCTGGAAGGATTTCAAGTGCCTGGTCCACGTTCTCCTCGTTCCTTTCAGGAATCATCGGACCAGCAGTTCGGTGGAGGGGAGCGACAGGACCGCAGACAAAGCGAGTCCAGTCAACCACGAAGGGATCAGCCACGACAGTTTAATGTTAAAGCAAAGACGGAGGGGCAACCTCCGCATCGGGCCCCGTTTCAGAAGAAGAAAATTGCAACTTTAACAGTAAAATATGCCTCATACGGTGAGAAGCCAACTCCTCGATTGGAGATGGGTTGTGACACTCCTAGACAGGGCAGTGGAAGTTACCATAGTGTGGGAGGCACTGCATCCTTGTCTGGAGACCAACTGATACTTTTGTAACGGTGGAAACAGCAGATATACGAGTTGCACCACCTTATAGACTATATTAGGTCACCCTCTAAATTGAGGGTGATATCAGGCGGAAAGTTAAGGCGATCTTGTGCGAACGCCTTACTTCCTCATATGACATTTTGTTGGTGGAGGCAGATTGGCTGCCCCCATTCGTATTAGCATCTTCACGAGGGGAAGACGTAATTTTACCAAATTTTTCCTGTAACTTCTGGAAGGAGGCAAAACGGGATTACGCGTTAGATTTTGCGCCGGCTGTGTATCGTAATCAAGTGGGCTGGGACACATATTCTCCGCTGCATGTGATACCTTTACGTTCTATGCCACAGCCACTGGTCAAATATCCCATCAAAAGAGAGGCCAAAGCTTCTGTGAATAACATACTAACACAATTGGAACATCAGGGTGTAATTGAGCCCCGTGTTTCAGCAATGAATAACCCTCTTTTTCCGATAGTGAAACCAGATGGTTCCTATCGTATTGTTTTGGATTACAGAAATTTGAATAGTCACGTGTGCACATTTGCCGTTCACAACGCACGCAGCTCTGCTCTGATCAATAGCATAATACACAAAAAATATGAAACAACCCTCTATAACACGGTTAGGGTTCTCCAAAGGGATCTTTGGAGACTCACCTAGCAATTTAATTCTCTGGCCTGGCATATTCCCCAATAATCAGGGACATTTTATCCTCCACGGATTGTGGAGATGATTTTAGACTTTCTCTCTTTCCCTTCTGATACATTGGCACATATTGCCAACATTTTCTTTGAGGCCTGTGACCACGAAGGGTGATATAAATTTTACCCAGACTTTACTTATAGTTTGAACTGACCGAACTTTATTTGTTAACCATGGACTAAACAGAATCTACTGTCGCTTATTAAGGCGACATTATTGTATACCATTACCTGATGGGCTCATCTATTTGGTGGAAGCTATGGTCTTTATCACCAACGCAGGCATTACCTTGCAAGGATCACTGAATATGGATTTACTAGGCGTATTTCGTCTTGAGTCCCTGAGAAGGTTGACTGACTTAAGATGGATTTAATATGGATTTAATAAGCATATTTAGTCTTGTGTCCCTGAGAAGGTTGACTGGTCTAAGATGGCGGCCACTTATTTGAATTGTAGTGGCAGTTCAAATCGAATAACGAGGATTCTCTGTATTGCTGAACCTCATATCATTTGGTGAGGCTTGACTAATAAATAGACCAATTATTGTGGGTCTGTGATGTGATTTTAACTGCTGATCGAATTTCCATATACGACTATATAGACCTATTATTGTGGGTCTGTGTTGTGATTTTAACTGCTGATCGAATTTTCGTATATGACTACATAATTTTATAGAAATGCGGAGCTATCTCATAAATAATTTTCAGTAAGTTAGGGACTTCGATCTGTAGCCTAATGGATATTTTGACATCTTTTTAGATAAGTTCTCAATCATTCATGTTTTAACCACATAATATGGCGGCGGCGAACAGGATTTCCGCTCGCCGCAACCATGTGCTAGTGTTTTGAGACGTTTTAGGCTACAAGTTAGCACTTCCGGCGTTCAACGTCTTACAATGGCCATACGGAGGTGTCGGGAGTCGGATTGAGACTCTAATGCTGTTACTCACAGGTATGGATCGGTTGGTGATTCGGGGACGCGCTTATAATACTTTACGGTTGGTGATGATGGTTGTGTGATTAGATATATTCTTGGTCTTGCAGCTCGTCGTGGGTTATTCAAATAAAGAAGCCCTTGTTTGAGCACGACCTTATTCTGTTTCGTGTGAATTAGGTAAGATGTGAGATGGACTTTTATACTATCGCAGTGATTCTGTTTGGTGTTATGGGCACGGTATTGGTTTATTGGGTCCAGACTCTATATGTTTTGGACTTTTATATATTTTTTCTATGCATCTGATTTGTCATGCATTCTATTGCACGTAATAATATCCATTAGATACCTGGACTTTCTGAATTTTGTTTTGGCAATATTTTGACTTACATTCAAGAACCTTAATTTGTAATGAGGGATATTTCTGATTTTTTTACGTTTTGACATTTGTTTGTCTGTCCCTTGTGTCATAAGCAGAATATATTACAAGTATTTACTCAGTTGTTTAATATTAATGATTCACCCGAGCGCTCACCTCAGCGTCTGTAATTGGGACTTCACCATTTTTCTGCAGATACTTGTGATAAATTGGAATCTTTCAAGAGATGTTTGGCTTTGCCCGGCCCAATTTGGCTGGGACGGAAATATAATCAGTCTGAAGGTACGTGTTGACCCCATGTATGTGATTTAGAATGGTTGTCGACCATATTAGAGTACTTTCCCGACACTAATTCCATTTATCTTCTTGACCTGACCAAACTTTAGGCGCATAGACGTTTGCACCGTGTGTAAGGTAGGCTTGGGTATTCAAGTGGATAATTTCTGTAGCTAACCCGCACTGGTTGTGGTACTGGAGTGAAAGCTCATCGGTTGCATGTTGCCCTTCTTTTGGCACACCATATAATTCCACCTACTCCCTTGCATTGTCCGCGGGGTGTCTCTCTCATTGGTTGGTTTCTACTATCGGACGTCATCAATGGATATATTAGATAAATACCATGAAATGTAATACAATCACTGTCCCCTGCTGGGTGTTTTCAACATGGATATAAGGCTTATGTTGTATGTTAAGAAAAGAGTTGGCAGCACCATTAATCTATATGAGATGTGTGATATTATTGTAGCACCTAATGTGTTGGGCTGACATTATGTTTTATGATATGTTTTCCAGCCCTGAGGAAGTCGCGGGTGTCTTGTCCCGAGCGACGAAACACGTGTTGCCTGGAGTCTCTACAAGAAATGCATTAAAATGATGCTTGTTTTTCATGTATTTATACTGACAGTCAAGTTGTTCACTTGTCTCTAATAATAGGAATGTGTGCCGGGACATGTTGCAAAATTGTTTATTGATCTTTGATCATATTTGGGAGGTGTTGGATGATTGCCTCGTCCCCGAGCACCTATTGAGTTACTGTGCAACTTAATACTTATCGTACTTAGTGAGCGCCATTACCACATAGGATTTAATCATCCCAACGTGCTCGCAAGCTTAATGTTCATTGGCTGTGAAGCAGTAAAAGTAGAAGTGTTGGTAGCCATTTCCTCCCCCTCTGCGGAACACCATGGACAATTTATTGTCTGGGTCCGGTTCACTGTTGAGAGCCATTTTTGCCGCACTTCAAAGAAGTACGAGGAAAACAAATAGTAAAGGAGAGGGTTGGAACACTATTAAGTCTGAACAGTGGTCATATGGTGGTGGACAGGGACTGTAAACGTAAAAAATGATTTCTATATATTTTAAGGACCATTTATATAATTTGCATAGGGCCCACAAATCACGGCAGGAAAATACCAGCGTGTGTTGCTGTTTTGCTTTTATTAAGTGCGCGGGTGGGATACATCCCAAAATCACTATTTAGTTATAATGTAGTGTTTTCTTTTCTGACGGGGAGTGCTACATCTTTGGAGCAAATAGTACAATATGGAGGAGGGTGTTGCAAAAAGAAAGCGCGCTGTTATGGTCTTCATTTAAATAAGGTTCTGAGTAGGCTACTTCTCTGGAGTAATGTTTACTTATGATGTATACTTATAGTGCGGTGCTTGCTTTTGTCGCGGGGAGTGCTACTTCTTTGCAGCAAAATAGTAGCTGTGGTTGTGCTGCAGACATTTTAGTCCAGATGTGAAACATTTTTTATCAAGCAATCACAAATCTAGTTTCTTACGAAAGATTAGCTGTATATATAAAAGGGGTAACAAAAAAAAATGCAAGTCATAAGATATCCCTTAACCGTGGCCACACCTTCCCTTTTTCCCCCGCAGGCTATGTTTTCTAAACGTGTTGCCCCGTATTCTTGTTACTATAAGAGGGCATCAGTTACTTTTAGATAAAGATGAAAAGAAGTGCTACAGGAAACACTCCCGCACTCCATCATCTCAGGTCACAACAATATTAACAACTAAAAAATAGTTAAGCACAAATGACGGCATATTATATAGAAATGTACGCTTCATCTAAATATTAAATATTAAATAAAGCATTATGTACAGAATTTTTGTTTAGCAACTATTATTTTATAAAACATAAGCAGTGTTACAAACTGTGAGGTACTAAGTTATCAACGGAAATAACTGTAGTATATGTGGTAAAAAAGTGGCACAGATAAATCTCCAACCCCTTTGAATTACTATAAAGTCACAGTATTAAAATATACAGTATGAGTTTATAGTATTCCACAGGAGAACAAGAATAAGGACCACAATAAAAAAACAATTTTTTTATAATTTCGAATCTGTAGAACTCAAGAAAATTCTGTTGTAGTGCTTAGAGGTCTGTAACTGCTCCGCTAACAGATCAAGTCCTCCTTTAAGAACATATAGGATAGTAGTATAATATACACTACTGTTCCTATTTATTCTATAGGGAGAAAGAGAATAGGAACCACAATGAATAAAAAAATATTTTCCAGCGGTGAATATGTTCAAAGCTTCTTTTTTCCGGGACTTCCAAATCTTTCTGTTCAAGATGACTGGTTATAACCTTCTCTGAGATCATGATGACTGTGAATATTACGATATACATTCTCACAGTATATGATCCTAGAGGGTGATACCGAGTAAGAAGGAGAAGCTGCTGACGTTACATATCTTTACCTACACACCCACAGGTCACCCATACCTCTGAGCTCAAGTACAGTGTCAATTTTATAATATACAAGTCACACTATATGAGCACAAAGAAGCCAGAAAAGGAACAGTGTTTAGTGTATTCTGTTTGTTTCTGAATTGAAGCTGCTGACGTTATATATTTAGTTGTTGTGTCAATGGGTCACCAACACCTCTGAGGTCTAGTATACTTTGAATATTACAATTTACATAGTCACAGTATATGACCTCAAAGGAGCCAGAAAAGATACAGTGTTTCCTCAATTCTGTCTGTTTCTGAATACAAGCTGCTGACGTTACATATTTAGTCTTCGCATCGATGGGTCACCAATACCTCTGAGGTCTAGTATACTTTGAATATTACAATTTACATACTCAGAGTATATCACCTCAAAGGAGCCAGAAAAGGAACAGTGTTTCCTCTATTCTGTCGAACGAAACTAATCGATCGACGGGTGTGGTTTAAATACTTTTTGGTTATTGAGTAGTCTATGGAAGGAAAATGCAGCTCCGTCCATTTAGGGTAACTAGACATAATATCGAAAAAAAAATATCAAGTAGTCAGAATATCAAGTTTTTAATATCGAATGGACAGAATATCGACTTGCAAAAATGTAGTGGTGAAGAATATCGAAAAACAGGTAAGAAATATCGATTGCAATAATATAGAAGTAAGTAATATCGACAGTCATAATATAGTTGTTAAAAATATCGAATTTTTTATAGTGTTTTAAGTGTTAGTATATGTGTTAAAAGTATGTATTAATATTGGAATGTATGTTAGAATATTGTTAAATTAATGAATTTTATGTTTTTTTATTTCCTTGTAATTTAATTCCGTAGCGGGTTGTGGGTTTATAGGGGAGTAGGGTGGGAAGTAATTTAATTATAGTACATTAAATAATAATTTATAGGAATTATTAATTATTTTTAATTTAATTTTGCGTTTTACTTCTTTAGCGGGTTGTGGGTTTATAGGGGAATAGGGTGGGAAGTAATTTAATTGTTATTAGTTAATTATTAATTGGTATTGAAAATTAATTGGTTGTTGATGAATTATTAATTGGTAAATAATTAGTATTAATTGGTAATTTGTTTTTATTGTTTAATTGATAATTATGTTAATTGTATTCATTTAATATTTGTAGCGGGCAGTGTGTTTATAGGGGAATATGGTGGGAAGTAATATAATTGTAAATAAATAATTATTTAATTTATTTGTGTATATTGTTAATTAATATATCTTTAATTTAATTTTGCGTTTTACTTCTGTAGCGGGTTGTGGGTTTATAGGGGAATAGGGTGGGAAGTAATTTAATTGTTATTAGTTAATTATTAATTGGTATTGCAAATTAATTGGTTGTTGATTAATTATTAATTGGTAAATAATTATTATTAATTGGTAAATAATTTGTATTAATAGTTTAATTGATAATTATGTTAATTGTATTCAATTAATATTTGTAGCGGGTATTGTGTTTATAGGGGAATATGGTGGGAAGTAATATAATTGGAAAAAAATAATTATTTAAATAATTTGTGTATATCGTTAATTAATATATTATAAATTAATTATTAATTGGTATTATTTGCATTTATTAATGTTTGTTATTGAAAAACAATTGATTGTTAATTAATTATTAATAGTTAATTAATTAAACAAAAATGTATTGGTATTTATAAATAATCCATTCTTGTGTGATTGGTAATTAATTGTAATACTTGTTTTTGTATTAATAATTAATTAATTTAAAAAAATAAATACATTTATTATTTTCTCTACTATTTCACTTACTTGAGTGGGAATAGTAATTTTTACCCCTACGCTATCCAATGCTTTCCCTATTATTCCACTCTCTGGAGTGTGAATAGTAATTTTTACTCTCCCGCTATCCAACGCTTTCCCTACTGTTGCATTCTCTGGAGTGGGAATAGTAATTTTTACCCTACCGCTATCCAACGCTTTCTCTACTGTTGCACTCACTGGAGTGGGAATAGTAAATTTGGCCCTCCCGCTATCCAACGCTTTCCCTACTGTTGCACTTTCTGGAGTGGGAATAGTAATTTTAACCCCTACGCTATCCAACGCTTTCCCTACTGTTGCACTCTCTGGGGTGGGAATAGTAATTTTTATCCCTACGCTCTCTGGAGTGGGAATAGTAATTTTTACCCCTACGCTATCCAACGCTTTTTCTACTGTTGCACTCTCTGGAGTGGGAATAGTAATTTTTATCCCTACGCTATCCAACGCTTTCCCTACTGTTGCAGTCTTTGGAGTGGGAAAAGTAATTTTTACCCCTACGCCATTTGACGTTTTCTCTACTGTTGTAATCACTGGAGTGGGAATAGTAAATTTTGAACTCCCGCTATCCAACGCTTTCCCTACTGTTGCACTCTCAAGAGTGGGAATAGTAATTTTTATCCCTACGCTATCCAACGCTTTCCCTACTGTTGCACTCTCTGGAGTGGGATTAGTAATTTTTATCCCTACTCTATCCAATGGTTTCCCTACTTTTGCACTCTTTGGTGTGGAAATAGTGATATTTACCCTTCCGCTATCCAACGCTTTCCCTACTGTTGCACTCACTGGAGTGGGAATAGTAATTTTTACCCCTACGCTATCCAACGCTTTCCCTACTGTTGCACTCACTGGAGTGGGAATAGTAAATTTTACTCTCCCGCTATCCAACACTTTCCCTACTGTTGCACTCTCTGGAGTGGGAATAGTAATTTTTACCCCTACGCTATCCAATGTTTTCCCTATTATTGCACTCTCTGGAGTGGGAATAGTAATTTTTTCCCTCCCGCTATCCAACGCTTTCCCTACTGTTGCATTCTATGGAGTGGGAATAGTAATTTTTACCCTCCCGCTATGCAACGCTTTCCCTACTGTTGCAGTCACTGGAGTGGGAATAGTAAATTTGACCCTCCCCCTATCCAACGCTTTCCCTACTGTTGCACTCTCTGGAGTGGGAATAGTAATTTTTACCCATACGCTATCCAATGCTTTCCCTACTGTTGCACTCTCTGGAGTGGGAATAGTAATTTTTACCCCTACGCTATCCAACGCTTTCTGTACTGTTGCACTCACTGGAGTAGGAATAGTAAATTTTACACTCTCGCTATCCAACGCTTTCCCTACTGTTGCACTCTCTGGAGTGGGAATAGTAATTTTTACCCCTACGCTATCCAATGGTTTCCCTATTATTGCACTCTCTGGAGTGGGAATAGTAATTTTTACCCTCCCACTATCCAACGCTTTCCCTACTGTTGCATTCTCTGGAGTGGGAATAGTAATTTTTACCCTACCGCTATCCAACGCTTTCCCTACTGTTGCAGTCACTGGAGTGGGCGAATAGTAAATTTGACACTCCCGCTATCCAACGCTTTCCCTACTGTTGCACTCTCTGGAGTGGGAATAGTCATTTTTACCCCCACGCTATCCAACGCTTTCCCTACTGTTGCACTCACTGGAGTGGGAATAGTAAATTTTACCCTCCCGCTATCCAACGCTTTCCCTACTGTTGCACTCTTTGGAGTAGGAATAGTAATTTTTACCCCTACGCTATCCAATATTTTCCCTATTATTGCACTCTCTGGAGTGGGAATAGTAATTTTAACCTCCCGCTATCCAACGCTTTCCCTACTGTTGCATTCTCTGGAGTGGGAATAGTAATTTTTACCCTCCCGCTATCCAACGCTTTCCCTACTATTGCACTTACTGGAGTGGTAATAGTAAATTTTACCCGCCCGCTATCCTACGCAGAAAATATTGAATATTTTTAATTAATATTACGTTAATATATATGTATTAATTTTTTTTTTTACTTACTGTAATTATTCATTAATGTTACTGTTATTTAGGTATTTTTAAGTATGTGTCAGTTAATTATATGCATTATTTCATTAATTTAACATTACTTTTAAAACATTTAAAAAATTCGATATTTTGACTAACTATATTATTTACAACGATATTTTGGATTCGATATTTTTGTACTTTCCTGTTTGGAGATAGGAATTCGATATTTTGGTATTCTATATTTTGGCATCGATATTTTTGTAAGTCTATATTTTTGTAGTCAATATTATGTCAGTGATCCCCAATTAGATGTCACGTTTTACAGTTGACACATGCTCATGTTTTGACTATTTAACTTGTGCACGTGTTGGGAAAAGTTGCAAAATGTGAAGCGGTAAAGGTTTTGCTTTCGATCCTCACACGTATAAGCTGCTTAATATGTAGAGCTTGAAAAATGTTACTCGGCAAACCGTGTTATTTCCTTTCTCGTATCTAAAAACATCTATTAATTGCCGTAATTCTAAATAGAAGACATATAAAAAATATCGTGCAGAATAGAACAAAAAAAAATGTGCTAATATTTCTTATCACTATGGGTTTAAATGAAAAAAATGCCAGCATTTTTAAAGTGGACAGCTACCTCCAGAGAGGTGTCCCGGCGCTCGGATGGTGCTCTAAGATACTGCCGGAGCCGGGAATCAAACTGTGAACGTTGTTGTTCGAAGTCACGTATCATACCTGCAGGGTCACACTTTTTCCACACTTATATGTTAATTAGTGCTAATTAAGTTTTAATCATTGTTGAATTATAACTTATAACAGACTACTGTTTCAGTTAGTTTTTCACTACAAAAAGTATGGATGTCTTTTTATAATGTACTTAAAAACAATATAGGTTTCAGGGACATTGTAGGTAGAAATTAGTTTTATAACAACTTTGAAATTTAATGAGAAAAACCATAGGTATTAAGAACACTATATTTAGAAATTAGCATTTAAAAAACCTTTGAAATTCACTGAATAAACCATAGGTTTCAGACATGTTATAGTTAGTTGGACATTTCACTCATACAAAACCAGAGAAATTCTCCCTTTATAGTAATTTGAGTAACTATATCTCGGGCCCCCGCAATCCACTGCTGATTACTTCATATATTACATCAATCATGACATGGTCAGTGACATCACTGATGACATCACTTATGACATCTCAAATAACATCACTGATGACATTATTGATGACATCACAGGATTTCATCATCCCTGTCATACCTGTGATTGGGCTGCAGCTTAAGGCCCGGCCAGCGCTCGAGTGCTTCTCACAGCAGGACCAAACAAGAAGCATTATACATATGGCGGAGGCCTTACCGTCGAGAGTGCACCACCCCTGACTTGAGGGCCACGGGGGTTGACATCCAGCAGCCTCGCATTGGGGAGCGAATGGCCAAGGATTGAGGAAGTGCCTGATCTTCAAGGCTAATTTGTAGGCTTTTATCATCCCAACAGAACATTATGAAGGCATCTTACAGGGGATCATATATCCCTTCCGAACTACATTTCCCAGAATCCAGTGTGCAGACTCATGAGCATCCTATAGGAGGCGCGTAATAAAGGGAAGTTGAAATGAAGCCGGAAGTGTGTGTGTTCCTTTCACCACTGGTCTTTGAAAAAGATGGGATATCGAAACGCATCAGGCCAACAGCGGTGTTCGGCTGTTTAAGGCATCAAGGGGCAGACGCTTCCATACCTGTGATTGGGCTGCAGCTTGAGGCCCGGCCAGCGCTCGAGCGCTTCTCACAGCAAGAAGCATTATATATATATATATATATATATATACCCCCCTGATACCTCTTCGTAAGGACTTGGGCAAGCGCTCTATTAAGGACATAGCAAGATTGCGCCCGCTGCTCTTTTGGGTTTGTTTGAGACGCACCCCGGAATTGGCCAGCTATGCCGCTGCTCTGAATGAGATCATTAATTTAGATACAGGTAATAAGATCAAATGGATCTGTAAATTAAAGCAGTTGGTCACAGAAATTGGGTATGGGGATGCATGGTCCAGCCAGATTCCACCCGCAAAGCAAATTTTTAAAAAAGCTTATTGGGATTGGGTGAAGGGAGGGGAAGCACGAAACCCCAACCGAGGGATCCGCACTGATCAGTTCCTGGAGCACAAGCTTGATGCTAAATCTGAGCAGTATCTCGACTTTATACAATCCCCACAAGACAGAATGCTCTACATGAAGCTTAGGTTAGGAACCCTCCCGCTTAATGTTTTGGTATCAGGTTGGAAAAATCAGAGCGTAACATCCGCCAACTGTCCTGGGTGTTGCGCCCCCAATGAATCCATCTCCCATTTCCTCTTTGCGTGCCCGGTCTATAGGGCGGCAAGGAGGAAACGGCTTAGCCAAATCTGCAGAAATCTGGGTTTTGTGGATTATAGGGTGGCGTTACGTTCTATTTTAACCGATGCCTCTTCCCTTGCCTATGGTCTGTGGGGTAGCCACATTTTTGGGGTGTGCCTGGTTGATGCGTACTAAATTGTTAAGGCCTAGCAAGAGCTAGGCCTTTAGAGATATATGCTGTATTTTGTTCTGCTTCATCAGGAAGTGTTTTTTTATGGTTTTTTATCTGTACATATTCCCTTTTTAAATTCTATTTTTACATTGTCACATGTTGTATAATGACAGACTTTTATTGATGAACCAATTATGCTCGTACTTTTATGATATTTTATATCGAATAAAGTGTTATACTATATATATAGATATATATATAACTAATTTCAAGTACAACACCTGAAAGCTAAAGTTTATTTAATGCATCTTTAATCTACATATGCTACCTTCCATCATGCATATATATACCTTCCTTGTACTTATGGATCTATATCTTTATTACCTTTGGATCTATATATTTATTACTTTTACTTATTTATTACTTTTCTTCTAACTCAGCATAGCCAATGCACTACCCTATTTTTCACCCTATACCGCTCTCAATATAACCTCTAGCTCAACTCTCTGACTCATCTCAAACCTCTTTCTACTACTCTTTCCAATGCACTACCCTATTTCTCACCATATACCACTATCAATATATCCATTACCTCCATTCTCTCACTCATCCCAAACCCCATACCACTACTATGATCCCCCAAAAAAACCTTTCAAGTTTCTTCCCCGCTGCACCCCTCCTTGCATCATCTCATACCTCTTTTTACTATTCCGCTCTCCACAACAAACCTTTCTAAACCCTGCATCTGACTCTTCCCTCTCCACCTCCCTTTTACTCATCCCCCTCCACCTCCCTTTCACTCATTCCAAACCTCCTCCTACTGCTATGAGCTCCAAAATAAAAATAAAAAAATCTAAATTCTTCCCTTCTATCCCTCCACTATCCTTTCCAATCCAAATAGCAGACTAACATGTACACCACTCACATTTCTTTCATATTTCACTATACTAATTGACCATTAACGCTGTATGGGTTCAGGAGTAGTGCGCTACTCGCCGAAAATAAGCTCTTCAACACCCGATCAGGGGTAGCAAGCGCTATATAAATGCAATCCTTTTTAGGTCTCGCCTTGCTATCGCGTAAGCGATCGCGAAGCGAGACTATAGAATACGGGTTTGAAAAGTGCTCCCAAAAAGCGGATTGCATGGCTAGCACGCGCACAATCACGCGCATCGCGCCGCCATGCAATCCGCTTTTTGGGAGCACTTCAAAGGGTCCGCTCCCCCGCCCCCAAGCACGCGCGCAGGCTTGTTTCCTCTGCTCCAGGGCTTCTAATTAGCAGGTAACCCAGACCAACGAATAGAAATCGTTAAGCCCTGCCCACCGCTCTTTTAAACGCCAGTGTCTCGCACCACCGTTCTTTGGTGATAGAACGCGCTTTTTGCGGCTTGACGTGCCACTGCTAGCACGTCGTTGGGAAAGTCTTTAGTGCGAGATTCTTGGGTCAAGCTCCCAATATTACTCCCACAAAACGCCAGGGTCGGTAGACGAGATCGCATGGCGCCTCTTTTCATGGTATGGCCGGAGGCCGCACGTAATGGAGTCAGTGGTGTTGGTTTACTACGTGAGCAACCCTTCCGGCTCTCACGTTGTTAACAGGCGGGGGCGTCATTAGAAGAATGTCCCCCCGTAAGCTTCGATATGGGTGGAACAAGCGTGGGAGACACTAGGAAACCTGTAATTTAGTCTGGATTCATAAGGGAAAAATCAATGTTTGGCAAGGAAATGCGTATATAAAGTAGACTAGGTGAGCGTACCCCCAAAAGAGTGCGTTTTAGTCTGGCCTATAAACCAGGCCAAAGGTCATCGCCATGGACACCGCATCTCCAGTGCTCACGGAAGCACAAATGAAAGCGTCGCTTCCGGGAATAAATTATCCTCCGGCACTCCGCCTCCTTTCCACCACACTTGAACTCCCCGTGTCTCAGCAGCCCAGTTTCCTCTACCCTCCCTCGAGTGCTGTGATATGATTCATCCGGAAGTCATGTCCCCGATCCCAAGTTTAAAACCCGAAAGACAAAAACAACTTTATACTAGAGCGCTGCTCCAACTCTCCCATTTCTGAATTCAGTCGCAGACAGAGGGGAAAAAAATCCAAGCACACATGGCACCACCCCCTAGTCGACGCACGCGATGTTAGCATGTCAGATGTACAACCGCAGTTCACGTGAGGGCTGCATGTAATTGGACCCAAACACCACACACACGAAGGTACATGTCTGCGGTGGGCATTTATGTTGACAACCCTAGCCATGCCGGCGACGGTAGTGTTAAAAAGGAGGTGCTTCCGAGATCCTGCATGAAAAAGATCTTTTGCGTCGGCGGGCATTGTTTACCTGCTTCCCCCGGTAGAAGAGCCTCTGCCGGTCTGGGTTTACGTTGAAGGTCTCCTGGATCTTGAGCCTCAGACTCTCGATCTTGGTGAGACGGGACAAGTCGTCTATAGTATGCGTCTCTTTGCCGTCAATGGTTCGAACCTGTATCCACATCCTGCAAATATTCCAGTTTTTGCCTTTTGTTAATCCAGGACCCTAAACGTCCTCCTCCTTTGTATGTGCGACAAACGGTGCCACTCGCTCTCAGGCTGCAGTCAGAGGAACGCCTTGCAGAGGACGGGCATGGCCGTCGATGATCCTCCAACGAAACCTGCAAGGCGGGAAGCACAGGGATGCCAGCCCGCTTCGCCGCCGCTTACAACCGGGAAGCCATGGCTGAGCTGCAGGGAGTGTTTACTAGGAGCTCCTCTCACATGGAGATCACGGCACCAAGCAAGTCTCGCGAAATGTACAGCCAGCAGAGGGTTGGGTCTCGCTCGGATTAAAGAGCCTGCGGGGGGCGCTGCGCACTGCCTCCTTTCCATACTCCCACTTAAAGCTGCCGCCTGGTTTTTAGGTCCGTCCAGAAGGAATGGCACGCATGAACATTTATGAATGGCATAAAAGATACAATTGTCGCGCGCTAGATCTAATCAGCATGATTGCGCAATAAACAACACCCCTATCACAGCGGAAATGTACGTAGTTGTGACTGGAAGCCTTTAGCCGAATTACGAAAACGATACTTGAGAGTGAAAATTGGTTGTTAGCAGTAGTTGAGGACCGGCTATACAGTTGATCTCAAAAAATTGATTGGCAAACTCTTCATTAAACAAGCATTTTGCAATGCAATAGGTCACGCATTTATAGGAGTTTGAGCTATTGGCATTGTAAATGACAATGCTTTTTATTTAATTTTGTTTTTTTTAAAACATAAATAAAAGGCACAGTCATTTATAATGCCAATAGATCAAACTCGTATAACTGGGAGACCTATTGCATTGCAAATGCTTGTTACCTCTCCTACCCCTTCGCTAACCTTCTCAATTCAAATAACTGACTAACATATCCACCACTCAAATTTTTTTCATACTTTCACTATACTAATTCACTACTAATCCTTTATGGGTTCCTAAATAGTAGCGTGCTACTTGCTAAAAAAGCGCTTCAACACCTCATCAAGGGTAGCAAGCGCTATATAAATGCAAACCTTTTTCCATCTTCTATCACTCCACTATCCTTCTCAATCCAAAGAACTAACCAACATATCCACCACTCAAATTACTTTCATATTTTCACTATACTAATTCGCCACTATTTCTTTATGGGTCCCAGAGTAGCGCGCTACTCGCCGAAAAGTGCTTCGACACCTCATCAGGATTAATAAGCAGTATATAATGCAATTACAATTACAATTACAATTAACTAGGTAAACAGGCCTTCTTAAGACTCACCTATGAAGCTGGTCTACACCTGAGGTTGGACAGATCTTTGTATGTATAATCAGTGCAGATAACACCATACATACTCGTTACAGTCACAGGTCCACTGCTGAATGGTCATTGTGTACCATATACATACATACATGCATACATAAATGAATACATGCATATATACATGAATACATATATACATGCACACATACATGCACACATACATGCACACATACATACTAGCATACATACATACAACCAAGCATACGCACATTTTTTTTTGTTTTTTGTTAGAATTTTATATAGCACAAACTAGACCCGAAGATATCGGGTATCAGAACGCTTTACATGAGCACCAGTTTCATTACACAAGGACATATTAATTTTTTTTAGGCGCGGGGAGATTAAGTGATTTGCCCAGAATCACAGGATGTTGAGTGTCGTTGCCGAGACTCGAACGCTGTTCCCCAGCTTCGAGGGCGACCGCTCTAGCCGTAAGGCTACATCCTCTCATATATGTATGCACATGCATACATATATGCATACATACATGCATACATATATACATAGGTAAACAGGCCTTCTTAAGACGCACCTCCGAAGCTGGTGCACATGTGAAGTTGGGCAGATCTTTGTGTTTCTTATCACTACAGAAGAAGGGTAGATGTAACCCTTCCTGTTGTGGTCTACCAGAGCTCAACCACAGTCTGAGGAAAATAAACACGAGTTTCACGTTGGAGTGGCACTTTTATTCAACAAGTCAATAACACAGCAAAATATATATATTCATCTATTCATTAGCTCAGAAAGAATGTTATGATCACAGTTTTAATCAATCAGAAATAGCAACACAAAATATGCATATATTCTTAGCCTGCTAGAGCGTAGAAGGCAAAAACCTTAAATGAGAAAGTTAATCATGCAGAAGTCCTAAGATCAAGATACATTAAATGCAATAAATTGGGTGAGGATGAAAAACCAAGAATGAGTGATGAGACTGAAAAGGAGAGAAGAATGATATCTAGATTGGGCTGTACCACCTGAGAGTAGGCTTCTCAAGCCCAATGCAGATATTCGGCCGGCCGGGAACCCACGGAGTGCGAGGCACTGCAGAAGAGTTCTGGGCTCAAAGTGGGGTCCGGACCTCATATACCTGGTCAAAGCAGAATGGTTAAACCGCATTGACGTGGGTGCTAGAGTCATACTGGGGCAGGTGCTTGACCGCACGCCTACAATGTGTTACTAACCCCTCAGAACACAGAAGTGGGACCTCGGTGGGTCAGGTGGTTGGGCGGGCAGTCGGCCATGCTTGACCACAACTTATAAACAAAGAACATTTTTAGCATAAGTTTCTCTAAATTTATATGTGAGAGCGGATCCTGCAACAGGTGCTATCATTGTTATCATTGCAAGTTGCCGTCTTGAGTTTCATATGAGCAAGCTTGGTAAATTTCATAATATATAAAAAAATGAAGCAAACGATCCTTATGAAATGTCAAGGGTGTACCAACCGGTGAGACACGTTCTTCTTGTAACTATGGAAAGCTTCTGCAGTTTGCCAAGCTGCCTAGCAGAGCTGGACATACGAGAAATTCATGTTTGTAAATGTTGGGCCTAGTTGATTTTATTGTTGGAGTATTGTTGGCGATGATAACACGAGGCAGTGGGCTTTGGCCTCTGCGCAGAGGGGTCAAGGGATGAGTGGGTTATCACTTACTGATTGTGCATGGAAAGAATGATCAAAATAGCACATTTCCAGATTCTGGCTGGTAGGGCCTATACAGAGACCTTCATGCTACCTGGGTTGAGCGAGATGTCATGTTGGGAATTCAAATGGTAAAACGTGACCCTCCATCTGACCCTCCATCAATACATACATACTTATATACATAGGTAAACAGGCCTTCTTAACACGCACCTTCGAAGCTGGTGCACACGTGAAGTTGGGCAGATCTTTGTGTTTCTTATCACTACAGATAGAACCACATACACTCGTCACCATCACACTTTCACAGCTGAATGGTCATTATGTATCATATACATACCTGCATACATACATAAATACATCATCACACTTTCACAGCTGAATGGTCATTCCATGCATACATACATACATACATACCTGACTACTTGGGGAAATTACGATTTCTAATCTCATTACAATTTTTTGCTCCAGATCGCAACCATATCCTGAATATGTATTTGGGGTTCAAGGGGCTTATTTATGAAATAATGATGAAATGCAGCAAGTCACCGTGCTGCGCTGCGTGATAGGAAAAGGGCAGGAATGCGCTGTATTTAACATAACACAGAGCATTCCTATCTTTTCCCAGTGCTGGAGCACAATGTGCTACCTAGCACCAATGCAGGCGCCCTAGCACCAATGCAGGCGCCCTAGCACCAATGCAGGCGCCCTAGCACCAGTGCAGGCACCCTAGCACCAATGCAGGCGCCCTAGCACCAATGCAGGCGCCCTAGCACCAGTGCAGGCACCCTAGCACCAATGCAGGCGCCCTAGCACCAGTGCAGGCACCCTAGCACCAATGCAGGCGCCCTAGCACCAGTGCAGGCACCCTAGCACCAATGCAGGCGCCCTGGCACCAATGCAGGCCCCTTGCACTATGGTTGCAGGCGCCCTAGCACTATGGTTGCAGGCGCCCTAGCACTATGGTTGCAGGCGCCCTTGCACTATGGTTGCAGGCGCCCTTGCACTATGGCTGCAGGTGCCCTGGCACCAATGCAGGCGCCCTTGCACTATGGTTGCAGGCGTCCTGCGTTGCAAGCAACGTTGTTTTGGTTCAGGAAGGTAGGGGTTTCTGTACAAAAACAATTCTGAGAGGCATTTTTCTCATTCTATGTGCGCTGCAGAATGAATGCAGCAAACAGAGAACGAGGAAGTAACACGGAGAAATAAAGATATTTTTTTCTACGCCTTGCCTGGGTATATGGAGCATTTTGACGCAGTCACAGGTCTACCAGTAATGGTAAATATGGGAATGTGCCAAAACCCATGGGTGAATGCGTAGCAACAGACACGCTCTACCCATGGAAAGCCTCCCTGGGGCAGAGTAATGCCACGCAGCGATTTACGCTATCTTGCGTTATTCTAGTTTATCAAGTCATGCACAGCCATGCAACGGAGCCTTGCGTGTCTTGCTAAATCAAACTTAAGAGTTGCGTCGCTCTTGCGCCCCGTTGCGTGTCACGAGGGTGACGCATCTTTTTTATAAATAGGCCCCCATGTTTCCAGGATTTGTTCTATCGTAGCTCTGCACTGTCACAAAAACAACAACTGAAAGATGTGTGAGAGCTGCTGTTTTGAACCAAAAGAATCTAGTCCTGCTCTACAATGTAGAAGATATCTCTGTGAATCCTGTTGACCTTTTTTGTTTTCTGTTGAGAGAGAAAAATATGCATTTTCCAATGTTACATTTTCTCTAGGAAGTCAGGAGTACCAAGGGGTAGGCATGGGTTTAACCTGCCACCCCGGGTGACGCGTAGTTGCCATCTGTGAGCGATACTGTCAAGAGTATACTATGCCAACTTGTTATCCTTCTGAAAACAAATATCGGGTGCAAATAACTCTCTCTCTGTTGCTTTTCAGGCGTGATCTTGTTCACTGTGGACAATCAGGGTGTCATCAGGGCGGGCCAGCCTCCAGCAGCTTACAACGACGATTTCACGTCCAGAGCTCCTGTTTTGGGGAAGCTGTGCGGTGTAAGCCATGTGCTCTTCAGCCCAGAGGGTCTTCTGTATGTCGTGAAAGGATCTGAGATATATAGAGGTCCCATGCCTTCAGACCCATCCAAGAACTGGATCAAAGATACTGCAAAGCGTGTAGGGAAAGAAGACTGGGGAAGATTCAAGCACCTTTTCTTTCACCCCAAAGGAGCGCTTTATGCCACCACTCATGAGGGTGAGCTCTACACAGGCCCCCCGCCAGCCAATGAAGACCAGAGTTGGTTGCACAAACAAGCTACCAAAGTTGGTAATAACGGATGGGATTGGTTTTCCTCCATCTTCTTCGACCCCCAGGGCGTTCTGCATGCAGTGACTGCAGATAAAATGTTCAAGGGAAGTCCTCCAGCGAGTGCAGCTGTCAACTGGATTGGAGAAAGCCAGGCCATTGGCAGAGGAAGTGGATGGAATGGTTTAAGCCACTTCATGTCTTTCACTCCCGACGGCATCCTTTGGTATGTCTCCAAGTCAGATGGGAAGATCTACACAGCCTCTCCGCCAACCAGGATGGACGACAACTGGCTTGGAAGAGCTCAATATCTGGGTCATATCAATTTCTTTAAATTCATGGCCTTCACAAGGGAGGTGGAGAACAAGAAAGAGCCAGATGCTGCCAAACCTTGTGGCATAGCAGCCCAATGACGAGAATAAGAGCCCAACACCCTTGTCTAAGTAAGTATGATGCAAACACAAGGAAATGATGAACGGAGCGCTGGAACTTTTCAGACACTCATCCACAGTCATAGATCTGGGTTGAATCCATCATCATTTTTTAGCTCACTTAGCCGCCCCAGTTCAGACCTAGCCATATGCAAATCAGTCTTGACCCTGCGCCCAATGGGAACAGTCCAGCCCGAACTGCCAGGCCAGATCTTCACTGGACTGGAAACAAGGATCCTACGACCAGCTTTGCGGTTTCAACCCTCATCAATCAGGCTAGCTAGACTCCAGTAGCATGGAGAGCACGGGGCCCACATCTGGGCATAAGCGTCCTACTAGGGGTGAGAAATACAAAAGGAACAATTGATGGACAATTCACCCCAGTACAGAGATCTGGGCCTAAATCCATTGTTTTGTTTCTCCCCATGCTTTTCCAGTTTAAAGCCAGCCATATGCAAATCAATCTTGACCCTGCTCCTCATGAGAACAATCCAGCCCGAACCTCCAAGCCAGGTCTTCCCTGGAAAGGAAGCAAGCTTCCTGGGACCGTTTTCGGGTTTCATCCCTCATCAGACCGGCTAGCTAGACTCCAGTGGCATGGAGAGCACGGGTCCCATGTCTGGGCATACCCGTCTCACTTGGGGTGACAAATGCAAAAAGAATAATTGACGGACAGAATGTTGAACAATGTCATGCATTCTCCCCAGTACAGGGATGAATGTTTGCATTGTTCAGCATTCCATCCATTAGTTGTTCCTTTTGCTTTTGTTGCCCTAAGCGGGAAGAATTACCCACAATGTTATCCTATGGAGACAAACATAGAATGCAATAAATCACCGTGCAGTACATCTTAGAGGTTCACCTTCTAGGATTCCAACATTAGGGAGCCAGGATCCAAAGTTCTACCAACAGTTTCTTGGGGGTGTCTCAGATTTGGCTGGGTGCAGGGTGCTGGGAGAGTAAGTAGCTGGCACCCTGCGAAGAAGGGAGCCCACTTAAAAATAGGCTGCACTGGGGGACTTGTAGCCAAGTTCAGAGGCACTCAAAAGAGTGAAGAGGTCGCAAGGACCTGGGGACCATGGGTCCACAAAGGTTTCAGAGATTCCCTGGCTGGTGTGTCGGTCTCAGTTGTTGCCTGTGGGTGGTGATTCTTATTGTGGGTGTCAATCTCAGCTGTTGACTGCAGATGGAGATTTATATTGTAGGTGTCCGTCTCTGTTTTTGCCTGTGGGCTATGAGCCTTATTGAGAGTATCGATCTCAGCCGTTGCCTGTGGGAGGTGAGACCTATTTTGGGTGTTGATCTCAGTTGTGGCCTGTGGGCGGTGAGTCCTATTGTGGTTGTCTATCTCAGCTGTTGCCTGTACACAGTGAGTTTTACCATAGGAGCCGGCTCTGCAGGCATGCTTTATCTTGTAGTACGTGGATTTGTAGAGCATGAACGTAGCTACAAAGCAATGGGGCACTGTGCAGTAATGGGTACAGCAGAGTGGGCTGGAGAAAAGAGGAGAGAACATATGCAAGTTTGAGGAGGAAGAAGAAAGGGGTGGTGGCAAAGAGAATAGACTCCGATTGCGCTGTCTAGTGGGCTCGTTCTATAACGGTAAACTCAACAGAGTGGCTTCAGAAAGGACGGCAAAGTAAAATATATTTTTTGCAGCTGAAGCAGCATATTCTCCACCCCAAAGCCTTAGGTTGGCTATCCTATTTATGTGGAAACCTTCCTTCCTCATGATGCACGGAGGGCAGAGGAGTTTGCAAGCACCTGAAACCAGTCCCCATTCAGTAAGACAAATCTAGCTTCGGTTCCGTCCATATTGCTTCTGAAGGAGTGTTGCTCCACAACAGTGAGCGTGCAGGCAGATGTAGGTGTACATATACATTTTGCATTGGTTTCATATTTTGGGGGATTCACAACATCCCCAAATAACCCCAGGAAATATTATGAAATCTGTAGTTTTAGGAAAGCCTGTATGTCATTTTGGCCCAGGAATGTCTGAATGCAGACTGTTGTCATCTCTTGCTGCCTGTTTTTCTGCGCCTTTTTCATTTTTCTAGGCCTCCTCGCCTTTGGAGCCTTTTTCCCGCCGCCGCTTTTTTGCCGCTTTTTTCCCCTACTCGCCCTCCTCCCGCCTCCCAGCTGACCCCGCCTCCCCGGCTACCCCTTAAATGGCGGCCGCTGCGAGGCCGCGCAGCGGACGCGCGCAGCGGGCGCACCGCTGGCGCGCCGAAGGCGCCCCTAAGGCAAGCCCGTCTGCACCCGTCCGCGCCTGGCCTGCGCTCAGCGCCCGAACCCCTGGCCCCCGCCTGACCTACGACACCACCACCCTCGTCAACCTCAACCCCGGCCGCACTCCGGGCTGCTACCGCGCCCACCCTAAACGGACCCACGGACCCTTCACCTGCAACAACTGTCACTTCACCTGCCCACGGACCAACACCGCTCCCGTCAAGAACAACTCCCCCGGAAGCAATCTCCACTGCATCCTGGTCAACACCCGATCCATCCTCAGGCACGCCATCGAACTGTGGAACCTCATCAACTCTACGAACCCGGACATTGCCTTCCTCACCGAGACCTGGATGAATCCCTCCTCGGCACCCGACATCGCCATAGCCATCCCCGACGGCTACAAAATCATCCGGAAAGACCGCACCAACCGCATCGGAGGAGGCATCGCCATCGCACACAAAAACTCCATCCGCATCTCAACCAACACCGACAACTCACTCCCCGACGCCGAACATCTCCACTTCACGATCCACAGCGACCCCAAGACCACCCTCAGAGGCACCCTCATGTACAGACCACCAGGACCCCGCACCAAGTTCAGCGAAGACATCGCATACTTCGTCAACCCTCACGCACTCTCGTCCACCGACTACATCCTCCTAGGAGACCTCAACTTTCACCTGGAGAACCTCACCGACAACAACACCACCGCCTTACTGGACAACCTCACCAACCTGGGACTGAATCAGCTAGTCAACACACCCACCCACTACGCCGGACACACGCTCGACCCCATCTTCTCCTCCAGCAAACACATCACCTTCAGCCACACCACCGAACTCACCTGGTCGGACCACAGCTGCGTCCACTTCATCTTCAAGAAGACCACTGTGCACCACCACACCCAGCAACCACCAAGAAGACACTGGACTCGTATCACCACGGATCAGCTCGCATCAACCCTCTCCCAGAACCGACCCACCAGCACCACCGACCCAAACGAAGCCGCCAACAACCTCACCAACTGGATCTCCGACTGCGCCGACCTCCTGGCCCCCCTGAAAAGTCAAGCCAGCACCAACAACCACAAGAAAAACTCCTGGTTCACCCCCGACCTCAAGGATTCCAAGAAAGAATGCCGCGCCCGCGAGAAGACGTGGCGCCTCAACCAGACCGAAGAGAACATGTCAGCTCTCAAGGACGCCACCCGCCAACACCACCAACACCTCCGCGCCGCACGAAAAACAGCCTACCGGAACAGACTTGACAACAACGCCCACAACAGCAAGGAACTATTTGGCATCGTCAAAGAGCTCTCCAACCCGGACGCAGAAAACAACTCCATCCCCCCATCACAGGACCTCTGCGACTCCCTCGTGACCTTCTTCCACCACAAGATCACCGACATATACATCAGCTTCCCGACCACCGACACGAACCCCCCCCCCAGAACCCGCTACCGACATCACCACCATCCTCACCTGGAGCCCAACCACCACCGAGGAGACCACCCGCGTCATGAACACGATCCACTCCGGATCCCCATCGGACCCCTGCCCGCACCACATCTACAACAAAGCCGACGACATAATCGCACCGCACCTCCGAGATGTCATCAACGCCTCCCTCACCACCGCCACCTTCCCGGAGAGCTGGAAACACGCAGAGCTCAACGCCCTCTTAAAGAAACCCACAGCAGACCCCACCAAACTCAAAAACTTCCGGCCCATCTCTCTCCTGCCGTTCCCCGCCAAAGTGATTGAGAAAATTGTCAACACTCAACTCTACAACGCCCTGGAAACCAACGACTCCCTCGACCCCACACAGTTCGGTTTCAGGACCAACCACAGCACCGAAACCGCCCTCATCGCAGCCACGGACGACATCAGAGCCCTGACCGACAAGGGTGAGACCGTGGCCCTCATACTCCTGGGCCTCTCCGCAGCCTTCGACACGGTCTGCCACCGCACCCTGATACGACGCCTCAGCAACGCCGGCATCAGAGGCAAGGCCCTCGAATGGATCATCTCCTTCCTCTCCGGAAGGACTCAGAGAGTCCGCCTGCCCCCCTTCAGATCCACAGCCACGGAGATCATCTGCAGCGTACCTCAAGGATCCTCCCTCAGCCCCACTCTCTTCAACATCTACATGACCCCCCTGGCGAACATCGCACGCAAACACGGACTGGACCTTATATCATACGCCGACGACACCCAGCTCATCTTATCACTCACAAACAACCCCACCTCAGCTAGGAACAGACTTCATGAAGGAATGAAGGAAGTGGCGAACTGGATGACAGACAGCCGCCTGAAACTGAACGCCGACAAGACGGAGGTCCTCATCGTCGGCCCCACCCCCACCGCATGGGACGACTCCTGGTGGCCCCCCGCCCTAGGCAGTAATCCCCAACCCACCGACCACGCACGCAACCTCGGCTTCATCCTGGACTCATCCCTCACCATGACCAGACAGGTGAACTCGGTGACCTCAGCATGCTTCAACACCCTCCGCATGCTCCGCAAGATCTTCCGCTGGATCCCCACCGACACCAAAAAGACCGTCACCCACGCCCTCGTCACCAGTCGCTTGGACTACGGGAACACCTTGTACGCGGGCATCACCACCAAGCTGCTGAGGAAACTCCAACGGATCCAGAACGCTGCCGCAAGACTCATCCTGGACATCCCTCGCCACCACCACATCTCAGGACACCTGAAAAAACTCCATTGGCTCCCCGTCAACAAGAGGATCACCTTCCGACTCCTCACCCACGCACACAAAGCCCTTCACAACCTCGGACCCAAACTCATCAACAACCGCGTCTCCTTCTACACTCCTCCGCGCACTCTACGATCCGCCGGACAGGCCATGGCAGCCGTACCCCACATCCGCAAAGCCACCGCCGGAGGAAGATCCGTCTCTTTCCTGGCAGCGAAGACCTGGAACTCTCTGCCCAGCCACCTTCGCGCCATACCTGAACACCTCTCCTTCAGAAGGCAGCTCAAGACCTGGCTCTTCGAGCACTGACCCCCCCCCCCACCCTCCCCAGCGCCTTGAGACCCTTTATGGGTGAGTAGCGCGCTTTATAAATGCGATTGATTGATGATTGATTGCTGTGCACCAAGACATCTGCATTATTGTGTCATGTTAAATGCACATTTACTTTGTAGCCTTTATTTCCACACCACAAATATTGAATTTGTGCAGCCACAGCCCCATTACCACACTCAGTTCAACACTTGTGCCTACTCGAGAAGTGCAATACAGTTAGGGCATTGCACAATGTTTGTCTGTCCCAGTCCAATGCTACTCCCATGACACTCACATGTGAACCTACATTGCATCACCCTCAGGAAAGAAAGGAAAACAATTCCCTGCTGGCACATGTCACCAGAGTAATTAATTTTACCTAGTCCATGCGCATGCAGCTAATCCAGTACATGTATTTTCTTTGCATTCTGGGACTTGTAGTCCTTTACATATTAGCAACCAGTACCAGAAATAACTATACAAATGTGATTAAATGAAGTGTATGGAACCAAGCCAGCACCTTTAACTTAAGGCATACAGCTGATTGTGGCACCATTGATAAGGTAACTCATCATACATGGTAACCTAATGTGGATATATTCATGTGGAAACATATACATGAACAAATTCATAAGGGTACCACATAATACCCAACACGATTGTCATTAAATTGTGAATTCCGTTAGGAAAACTACAATCAGTGACAAGCAGCTTCTAAACTCAATAAAAATCCCTGACTTCAACCCTAACCACAATCGACACCCTACCCACAGCATTAACCCTAAACATATCATACCCTACCCACCTCTCTCACCTTGAGACTGTTCCTAGCCCTTAAGGGTTCCTTCCAGTGGTGAGAAAATGCAGTTCTCTCGGAGATAATTTCCATTTATAGTCATAAGCACTGAATAGTACCGCCCACGCGCAGGGACCCCGGAGCGCTTATTCACAATACATCTTCATAAGTGTTGATGTTCGCCTTTCTTCAGGAAGGACAGCAGAGTCACTTAAGTAAGAAACATATTATGCAGCCTTCAGGACTAAGCCACAATGGCCCAGTTCTGCATCGTGTACTTAAAAAAGGGGCCAAGAGAGATGCATATGTGTATAATTTCACGGTGTTTTAATATAACAGCATAAATCTCTCTCACAAACCCTGGTTGTTAGAGTTGAGGGTTTGAGCAAAGAGAACTCTTTTCTTCCTCTTCGCTGGATGACTCTTTTAATAACAACAAAATGACTTTATATTATGTTTCTTCGTTATTACTCCGTGGAAAACATCTTCTTAATCAGAGCTCTGCTCTAGGGGAGCGCCTGAGTAGTTTATATATTTACATGTTTCACTTTGGGATGGTCAATGAAATATAGAAACACATTTTTGTATTTTGGTTTGTTGTATCTGCTCAGCTTAAAGTTAGTTTACTGCTTACACATGTATCTTTTCTTAATTTTACTAGAATGACACAACGGTAAGACAGATGTTGAAAGGGTCTGGAGGAAAGCCAAGCCTCAGGAATTTCAACCCTGGACACCACTCTATCCTGGAATGTTACAGACGATCTAAGACATTCAGTTCCTGATTGGATGGCTGATTTTTACAAACCGGCTGCGAGAAAGATCATGTTGTTCTGTTGCTCGCTGTATACGCATGAATACTCTGCAGTTGTACAATCTATGTGTCTCCTTTTTATGTTTTTCTCACATTTTCAAATAAAGGGTGGTTGAAGTGTCAGCATTTGTCCTCCCCGATTCTTTCTTTTTGCGTTCTGTCTTGAAAGTGCAGCTGTCACCACACAATTTAGTGAGCATCACAAGAGAGGGTCTTTGGCTCCGCCCACATGTTGTGAACCAGAAGTACATGTTTTCATTGGGCAGAAGTTGTGTGCTTCCACGAAAAAGGCGGATGGCCAAGCCACCCGCAGGGGGACACTAGAGGGGACAGACTCTTGAGGGCATAATATCAAGGGCTTTATCTCCGCGTTATCTGCACTTTTCTGCCGATAATGCGGCGATAATTTTATCACCCTATTATCAAGGCAGCGTTATCGTGAAAGGGGGCATGCAGTGGGTGTTGCGGTGTGTCTGCCAGCGTGAAACCCATTGAAATCGACGCTGCCTCCTATTATCAAGCTTGGCGATAATAGGTGGCAGCGCCGAACTTAAGACCAGAAAAATCCTGGTCTTAAGGTGATAAACGGGGAGAAATGTTTAATTTCTCCTAGTTTTTGATTTTTCCATGTGGGCTGCCTTGTGCAGCACACAGGAAAAAAGCAAAATGCCTTGGTCTGTTCATGTACAGGAAGGTGTTCCTTCCTGTACATGAATTTTTTTTTTTTTCAAAATGCCATTTCGTAACTTTTCTGTGTGCTGCACTCCTTCCTACACATAAACAAACCTTCCTGCTCGCAGACAATCTTGCATTCTGGTACAAGGGTGCCTGCGCTGGTGATAAGTGGCGTAACTTATCGCCATCACAGGGGGAAATGCCAGGCTGCACCATATCCTTGGTAATATGGTGCAGCCCGGCTTTTCCAAAGTGGCGAAGAGAGGTATTTAGCCAAGACGCCTAATGCCTCTCTTCGCCACTTCCTTGATAATATGACCTTTAGTGTTTCCTCACTGCCTATGGAGTACTGTTTTTTCTGTGGCCTCCTGGCCCGGAAGTTAGCCACTTCAAGTACGAGAATTCGCCTCCCCGTGACCCCAGGTATGATGTCACTTCCAGGATAGTGGTGGGGTATTCAGGTGGGCACCACACCTGGCTATTCCTCTTTCAGTGGCCAGCAGCAGAGGATTATGGGCAGGCCGGCACAGGTAGAATAGCGGACGCGGGAAGTTTTTGTTTTTGTTGAGGTGAGCGCACCAGTCTGGGGTTAGTTTGGTTCGCGGTGTACGTCTTTGTGTCGGGGCTTGCCCATCTGTTTACGAATTATACTTGCAAATGCCACAGCTTAGGTTCTATAATGGTCAGGCCGAGCGCACCTTTTGCCACTGCATTTTGGACAAGACATTTTTTGTAGTGTGGCCTCTGCACCTCCCCTGCTGTGTGGCTTTAGGCGCATGTAGAACTGTTTAGAGTGCGTATCAATCAACCCCTTTTGTGTGTTGAAAAGCTTTCTCCACCTGCTTTTTTATATTTAAGGGGAAAAAAAGTACTTGACTGTCTTAAACCTATGTTTTGCAAAGGTTTGAACTCCGGTCCGGCAGAGTTGCACCGCTCTCCGATGTGCAGTTTTGATGGGAGCGCCACATCACCCCTGGGCGTCCTGAGGGGCTTGTCTTCAAGGCTGCAGGGACTATCCGAGGTGGGGAGCCTTCCCCCATATTAAATGGCTGTGTGTTGTGAGATCAGTGGTCACCTTTGGGTGACCACTGTCAACATTTTTTTTGTTTTTGCAGATTTATATAACACAAACTCGACCCAAAGGTATTGGAGCACTTTACATGAGCATCAGTTACGTTAAACAAGAACACATTCATTATTTTGTTTTTTGGTAGGCACAGGGAGATTAAGTGATTTGCCCAGAATCACAGGATGTGGAGTTGACCCCGAGGATCGAACCTTGATTTCCGAGTTCTAAAGTCGGCAGCTCTAGCCATGAGACAACATCCTTCTGCGGGTCATGTCATTTTGTTGTTAGATAGTTAGTCATTTGTCAAGATGCATCGAAAATAGTGTAAGTCATACTACATTGATTTAGATGCTACATAGCAGGATTAACATGGCACCAAAAGTATGGACATTTGAACAACAATACTGATGCACCTTGGGATGTGTAGGAGAATGACATCAACCACGTGGGTATTTGAACTGAAGCACTTTCCTATGAATGCAATTGTACTCACTTGTGACCAGGGCCTAAAGTCCGTAAAGCGTAAGGATATGAGGACATGAGGTCGCAGACACTTTCACTCTGGAAATAGACGCACGATTTTACACTGGAATCAGGCTCTGCACCTTTCTTCTTTTGGATATATATATATATATTCACAGAAAAAAAAGATTGAATATAGTTTTCCTAACTAAAAATTATTCACAACTTTTTTTAAATATATATATATATATTAATATATATAGAAAATAAATAAAAACATAGGATTGAGGTACATTATACTTACAAATTTTCATTTACAAAACCTTTGAATTTCACTGAAAAAACCATAGGTTTCAGGGACGTTATAGTTAGAAATTAGCATTTAAAAAACCTTTGAAATTCACTGAACAAACCTAGGTTTCAGGCACGTTATAGTTAGAAATTAGCATTTAAAAAACCTTAGAAATTCACAGAAAAAAACATAGGTTTCAGTTATAAACGTTATAGTTAGTTGGACATTTCACTCGTACAAAACCATAGAAATTCCAGCGTTATAGTTAGTTCAGCTAACTATAACTCGCACCCCTGCAATGCACTGCTGATGACGTCACATACTACATTATTCATGACATGATGAGTGACATCACTGATGACATCAGTGAAGAGATCTCAAATGACATCACTGATGACATCACTGGTGACATTGTCCAGTGATTGTGTGTTTCAATAAAGTTTAAATATGTTTTATATATATGCCAAGGTGTATTGAAGAATGAGTGGCTGTATAAGAGTCTGGATGGATGATTTAGTAGGTGCCTGACTGACTGTATAAATGAGGGAATAAATGTATCTTACTGAATGCAGGGGTTAGTGACTGATACAGACATTCACACAGTTTAGTTTGTCAGTTGGTGTATAAGCGATTGCATGGGTTGATGAGTAGCTAAATGAGGATCCATATGGGTTATTGATTGGTTGTCAGAGTATCTGTATGGGTGCCTGAGTGTCTGTGTGGGTGGGTGTGGGGTGTGACTCTGTGTATAGATGTGTGAGTGGATGATTCACTGGGTGTATGGATTCAAGAGTGCATCTGTGAAGGGCTGTATGGGTGGGTGAGTATGTGTATGGGTATGTTGGTGAGTTAATGGAGGCCTCAGAGGTACATGTGGGAGTAGCTGCATATGTGAAAGGCAGTATATGTGAGTGTTGGTGTGTATAAATTACTATATGTGAGACTGAGTGTTTGTGAGAGTGGCTGTATGGATCAGTGTGGGCTTGTATTAGTTATTGTATAGGAGTGTAAGTATGTATTAATATATGTTTGAATACGTGAGGTGGTGTGTGTATAGCTGTATAGGTGAATAAATGGGAGTGTGATTGATTGTTTGCATGACTGACTAGGTGTGTGAGTAACTATGTATGAGTGGAGGTGTGTGAGTGTCTGTATAGATATGTGAGAGCATATGATAATGCCGTATTGATGGTTGACTGTATGGGTGAATGAGTGGATGTGTGTGTAGACCTAGGAATTAGTGAGTGGGTATTTACTAACTGGTATTGGTGTGTCTATGGTTTCAAAAATGGTAGTCTGTATTTTAGAGTGGGTGTATCAAAGATTATATTAGGGTTTAAGGAGGTGCATCAGATTTTCATGTGGATGATGTCATCAGTGATGTCATCAGTGATGTCATTTGAGATGTCATCAGTGATGTTATCAGTTATGTCACTGACCATGTCATGAATGATGTAATATGTGACGTCATCAGCAGTGCATTGCGGGGGCATGAGTTATAGTTAGCTGAACTAACTATAACGCCGGAATTTCTATATTTTTGTACGAGTGAAATGTCCAACTAACTATAACGTTCCTGAAACCTATGGTTTTTTCTGTGAATTTCTAAGGTTTTTTAAATGCTAATTTCTAACTATAACGTGCCTGAAACCTATGGTTTGTTCAGTGAATTTCAAAGGTTTTTTAAATGCTAATTTCTAACTATAACATCCCTGAAACCTATGGTTTATTCAGTGAATTTCAAAGGTTTTTTAAATGAAAATTTGTAAGGATAATGTACCTCAATCTTATGTTTAAATTTGTAAGGATAATGTACCTCAATCTTATGTTTTTTTATTTTCTATATATATTCATATGTATATATATATATATATATTCACTGAAAAAACCAAAGGTTTCAGGGGCGGTATAGTTAGGAATTGGCATTTAAAAAACCTTAGAAATTCACTGAAAAAACAATAGGTTTCAGGGGTGTTATAGTTAGCTGGACATTTCCCTCGTACAAAACCCTAGAAATTCCCCTGTTATAGTTAGTTCAGCTAACTATAACTTGCGCCCCCGCAATGCACTGCTGATGACGTCACATATTACATCACTCATGGCATGGTCAGTGACATCATAGATGACATCACTGATGACATCTCAAATGACATCACTGATGACTTCATCCATTGAGTATGTGTTTCTGAACAGTTTTATTATGTTTATGTTTATTATGGGACACACTTACTAAGATGTGGGTTTGGGGGGCATTGGCGGTCCTGGAGTTGTTGAGATGAGTCTTCTGGCCCTCATGGGTATCCCTGTATCATGCTCATTGAATCTATGGCACCTGTGGGTGTTCTGGTGTGGCTCTTTTCTGTGTTCCCTTTCATGGTACAGGTAGTTGTCCTGCTTAACACCAGCAGAAAGCAGGTGTAAAATCCCTGGTGCTAACGTGTCTTATCACCGGAATTTGTTTCGCATTGCAATTGGTGTGAAAGTTGTGATGTGATTTTTTTCGTGTGCACAACAATATACGGACTGAGCAGTGTATCTCGTCAAGATCCAGCACCTGACGCACTATTCCCAATCAATATAAATACAATGAGATTTCTTAATAGATTTTGTGTGTACACTGTAAGTACAGCCAATACCTCAGTGCAATACAATACAGGATTTTAGTATTTAGAATAAATCGCAAAGGTGCACCTTGTGTCTTTTTGCATGGGAACGGCTACTCTCCATTTCATTATCAACACTTTAACGGAAGTAAAGTTGAGATAAATCTAACACACTGTTCAGAAGTTGGTGCAAACTGCAGATATCACCAGTATTCCAGCGATAAGTGCCCCAAAATTTAACACCATGGTGGACTCCATCAAATAACAGTAATAAGAACAAGAAAGAGTCACACAGCACTTAAGAGAACAACCAAAAACATTATTAATTTTTTTTTCAAACTTTATTTTTTATGATAATAAATATATAAATGATAATCTATTTTCAAACTTTCTTTTTTTTTAACATAAATATAAACAATAAACTAATAAACAAAATGTAACAACAATAATACAAAACAAGGCGGAACACTCCTGTGGGAACCACGGATGTCGAC
Source organism: Triturus cristatus (assembly GCF_964204655.1). NCBI lineage: Eukaryota > Metazoa > Chordata > Amphibia > Caudata > Salamandridae > Triturus > Triturus cristatus. Next base: position 1,696,220,634 of record NC_140591.1, read on the forward strand.
GACAGACCTGGAAAATCAGAAAGATTGTAAAAAAAAAAACAACATGGTATTCTCAACAAAATACCACAAGAAACAAATCACTGATGCATAAAATGTATACAGCTAACAAAATTTTATAAGTTTAACTTACAAAAACTGTAAATGTTGCCGCTTTAAAATATTTACAGAATCTGAGGAAATTCTTTTGCAGAAGGCACCACGCCCACAACGTTTTTCTTCAGTGGTGACGAAATTTTTTACTTTTTCCAAGGGGCAAACAAAGACCAATGCCACCTTCTTCATTCGCAAGATTTGCCAAAGAGTTCTGTTACGAGGGGATCCTAACAAAAAATACTCGTGCGGCACAGCATGTATGATAAAACACCTAAGGACCCTTCATCCAAACAATCTTGCACGAGAAGAGTGCAAACAGATGAGAAACACTCCTGTTCTGTATCTGTAAAAAATAATCACAAATAAATGTATATTAATAACTTTCAAATTTATACTAGTCCATTACTGTACAAACACATTTTATATAAAAACTGACTAAGAAACTATAGCCCTGAATCACAAGTGTGACGATCGGTAAAACACTACATGCATAGTGCATACTACTTAGCAGTTCATGCCCTAAAGCCTACCTCACTAAAAGACTACATGCTAACTGACTAAATGATTACAGTACTATAAGGAGACACACTGGGTGAGTGACAGGGTGTTTGCTAGAAGAGTATGAATACTAACTAGGGAATAGAAGGTGTGAAACACAACTGTTTAGGTGATTAGAGGACTGCATATGCATTTAAAGCAGTCCATGTGCTAAGGCCTGGCCCACTGCATGACTACTTGGGTACTGACTGAATGATTAGAGTACAGCAAGGAGAGTGCCTGGGTGAATTTATAAGTGCTAGGCTTTTTGCATAGGGAATGGATTAGTACTTGGTACTGAATGGGTCACTAGAGGAGTGCAAAGGCAGTCACAAGTGCTGGACTGTATGGATACTGACTAGGAAATTGAAAGTGTGAAAGACAAGTGTCTAGGTTGTTAGAAGACTGCATGCATAGTGCATAGGGGTTTGAAGCAGTCCATGTGCTATGGCCTGGCTCAGTGTATGAATACTTAGGCACTGACTAAATGATTAGAGTACTGCAAAGATAGTATCTTGGTGAATTTATAAGTGTTTGGGTTTTAGCACAGTGAATGGATTAGTACATGGTGCTGAATGGGTCACTAGAGGTCTGCAAAGGGAGTGACAGGGTATTTCCTGGAAGTGTATGGATACTGACTAGGGAATTGAAGGTGTGAAAGACAATTGTGTAGGTGGTTAGAGGACGGCATGCATAGAGGATAAGGGTTTGAAGCAGTCCATATACTAAGGCCTGGGTCACTGGATGAGTACTTGGGTACTGACTGAATGATTAGAGTACTGCAAGGAGAGTGCCTGGGTGAATTTATAAGTGTTTGGGTTTTAGCACAGTGAATGGATTAGTACACGGTGCTGAATGGGTCACTAGAGGACTGCAAAGGGAGTGACAGGGTATTTCCTGGAAGTGTATGGATACTGACTAGGGAATTGAAGGTGATAAAGACAATTGTGTAGGTGGTTAGAGGACTGCATGCATAGTGGATAAGGGTTTGAAGCAGTCCATATACTAAGGCCGGGGTCACTGGATGAGTACTTGGGTACTGACTGAATGATTAGAGTACTGCAAGGAGAGTGCCTGGGTGAATTTATTAGAGTTTGGCGCAGTGAATGGATTAGTACATGATGCTGAATGGGTCACTAGAGGAGTGCAAATGGAGTGACAGGGTGTTTGCTGGAAGTGAACGGATACTGACTGGGGAATTGAAGGTGTGAAAGACAAGTGTGTAGGTGCTTAGAGGACTGCATGCATAGTGGATAGGGTTTGAAGAAGTCCATGTGCTAAGACCTGGCTCAGTGCATGAATACTTAGGCAGTGACTGAATCATTAGAGTACTGGAAAGAGAGTGTCTTGGTGAATTTATAAGTGTTTGGGTTTTGGCACAGTGAATGGATTAGTACATGCTGTTGAATGGGTCTCTAGAGGACTGCAAAGGAAGTGACAGGATGTTTCCTGGAAGTGTATGGATACTGACTAGGGAATTGAAGGTGTAAAAGACAAGTTTATAGTATGTTAGAACACTACATGCATACTGCATAGACATTTGAAGCAGTCTATTTGGTACTTAGAAACTGACTAAATAATCAGACTACTTCTAGGACAGTGCATAGGTAAAACTTTTAAACTTTCTGTTCTGCCACAGTGAACAAAATAGTACATGGTACTGCACCTTAGTGTCAAATCCTGACTCAGTCAGTCAGTTACTTTTATTCGATCATTGAAGATCAAAAAAAGAGACAATACAAACAGATAGTCACATTACATATGGTACAGGGCAAAAATTCATCAATTACAATAGTAGTTATAAATAACATTATCAAAGTTTAAGAAGTTTGAAGAGAACATATTTCATAAGTTCAATTCTAAGTTAAAAAGAATAAATAAGATACAGAAATATAATTTCAATTTATAAAGTCAAACAGGAATAGAAAACTCCATGGCAAAAGACCACCATCCGTCATACCACGTCAGACATGTTAAGACTGGGCCGTGCTCTAACACGCTTCTTACTGATACGAACAGCTGCAACTAGAAAGTTTGCTACATAAAAAGCAATAGTAGTGTTAGGCAAAAGTTGCAAGAACAGAAGCGCTGGCCGAACCTGGGCGAAACCAGCCCCTTTAAGTAAAGGTAGCAAGTATTTTGTCCGAATCTGTGCGTAATGTTCACAGAACATAATGAAATGTAGTGTGTCCTGACAGGAAAAATTATCACAATCACATGGGGTAGCATTATCAGGGGTGGCCCATGTGGGATAAAAACCTAGCACAAAATGTATCAGGTTTAAACGGAATTTGATTAGGAGAGACCTATGAAGTGGGCTGGTTACAAATGCCAAGTAGGGTTCAAGACCAGGAACAGTTATTAACCCATAGTTCCTTCTCACTAATGGCTTTTTTAGTCCCAAGTCCTCCCTCTCGGCCATAAATCGTGTCAATAGTGCGGTCTTAATCCCCATGATGTCCTTCTTGTTAATACAGTCAGGGGAGTTAAATAGCTCTGGTCTGCCTACTATTGCCAACATCTTTTTGACGTGTGCCATCCATGGGATTCTATAGGCTCTATCCAGGGCAAGGCAATCCTTGAGTATCAGGTGGGTTAGAGGAATTTACTGGTTAAGCCAAGTTTTTAACCAACATATGACAGGTGCCACTTTGATTAAGTCTACAACAAACCCCATACCCAGTTCTGAGTGTATTGGAAAAGTGGGTGTGGACTGGGGAACAAACAGCAAGGATCTTAAAAACTTGTTCTCCACCCTCTGTATGGTGTCGATGTTAGTGTAGCCCCAAATGGCAACGCCATAGGTGGCTATAGCCAAAGATTTAGCTTTGTAAACTTTCAAAATGGCCTCCGGGGGCAAGCTCCCAACCGTTTGGCAAAGCCAAGTATAGCTGCGGCCGATCTTGCCACATAATTGCCTTTTTGTTTATGTTGCGGGCCCCATGTACCTTTCTCGTCAAAAATAACCCCTAGGTAAGTAAAAATTGGGACCCTTTTAACCTCGTGGCCTAGGCAAAAAAAAGATTTAGATTTCTTTTTCCTACTGGCCTGACCAGTGTCCATAACCTGTGATTTTTGAGTATTAATTTTCAGGTCTAGTGATGTCATAAACTCACCGAAAGAGGCCAATAGTCTATCAAGAGCCACCCCTGAACGTGCCAAAAGTACGGCGTCATCAGCGTATAGGAGAACTGGGATCTTAGTGTCTCCTACACGTGGTACATCCGCCACTGCATTGGCCAGGGCTGGGTCCAAGGCATTTATATATAGTGTAAAAAGAAGAGGTGCCAATATGCACCCCTGCCTAACACCCCTCTCTGACTTAAAGCAGCTGGTGCATCTTCGCCCTTGGGTGACTCTCACCGAGGCTAATAAGCCGCAATGGAGATCTGCCAAAAATCCAACCAGAGGGGGATCAACCCCTATGTCCAAGAGGATACTCCACAATTTTGACCTGTTAACCAGGTCAAATGCTGAGGAGAGGTCCATGAAGGCCATATACAAGGACCCCTCCTTTGCAATAGTATATTTGCAAATAAGTAAGTGGAGATTTAAGCATTGATCCTGCGTGCTCCTATTAGCCCTAAAACCGTATTGAGCGTCTGATAATATGCCACTACCCTCGAGCCAAGTGTTCAATCTGCCCAAAATGACTCTGCCTAAGATTTTAACGGCGGAGTCAATTAGGGAAATAGGCCTATAACAGGCCGGATCATCCCTCTGGCCTTTTTTAAAAATTGGGATGATTATAGACTTTGCCCAAGACTCGGGGATATTCTTATTTCTAGCGGCGTTAAAGACATTTGTTAATATTTTGGCCCACATTTTAGGAGCAGACCTATATAGGTCTGCAGGGACACCGTCAGGACCTGGCGCTTTATTCTTAGATGTCTCAAGAATAGCTTTTTCTACGTCCTCCTCCTTGAAGGCCGAAACTGGACCAACCTGAATCAGAGGTAGTAGCCCCTCTAAATTCCCAAACGAAAATGAACTATAGATTTTTTCAAAGTGGGCTAACCACTGCTCGTCAGGGATGCTACAATCCATAGCCTGATTCTCGCTACCGGAAAAGAAAGAGTGGTTTATAACTCCCCAAAATTTGGAGCTATCCCGCAAAATTTCCGGTGACAGTAAATTATTCCAGGCTTCTTCCTGGATCTCGTTTTTACGAGCTTTAATGGCCAGTTTATACTGTTTCCTCAAAGATGTAATCAGAGGTCTGTTTCGCGGTTTTCCCTTTATCGCCTTCAAAAGAGCAGAATGAGCCTTGGTACAATTAGTATCAAACCATTTTTTGCCTTTTTGGCCGCCTGGCTTAGATTTAACCAGGAGGACAGCGTTTATATGTAGGCAAATGGTATTAAAGGCCTCAACTATCCTGGGGTTAGTGTTAACATGGTCTAAGCATATACCCACCTCTGGTTCAACCTTAAACAGAACTTCTGGTAAAAAAGTAATCGGGATCACATGGGCCCATTTTAATCTCCTGCCCTGGTCTTTTGCTACAAGGGCTCTGGGTCCCAAATTTGTTGAGTCTTTAAAGGCCAAGAACCCTTCCGAGGCGACCTCAGCTATCACTGGATTATGGTCACTAAATACGGAGTCCTCAACCCTGTAATTTAAAACCAAGGGCAACATCAATGAAGAAACAAAAATGTAATCGATGACTGATCCTGAATCAGTTCCTTTGAAAGTACAAAGTCTCTGACCTTCCATGCAGCAGCCGGGTTCGGAGAGGTCTGAGGAAGCCAATAGGCTCTCCAAGGCCTCACCTTGTTTGGTATGTTCAAAATGTGTGGATGATGAATAGGGAGATCCATCATCATCGTCCAAAATACAACCTAGACTGCAGGGATGGATATTTAGGTCACCCATTAGGATGACCTCAAAGCTATTATGTGACGCTCTGAATTTGTCCAGAACCTCCCCCAGAGATTCTAGATGCTGATTTAAGCTGACACTGTCTTTAGAATTATAAAAATTGATCAGAAGCAAAGAAGGGGAGTTTGCAACCACTAGTTCCACAACTAAACAATGTTGGGAACCAGATTCTACCTGTTTTGCAAATCCTTTCTGGTTCAATGAAACCAACAATGCGATGCCCCCCTTTGTCCTCCCCGCCAAACTAGGTGTGGCTGGAATATAAAAATGAGCATAGCCATCCAAAGAAAGACTATTCGCTGTGTCCCAGGTTTCCTGCAATGCAATGATATCATGGGACACAACATAGCCCACCCATAGCTCGTCCTGGTTTTTGAGTCTAATGCCAGCAATGTTCCAGCTTAAAATTTTGCAGGTAGTTTTTTTGCTGAACTCATGCGGCTCTAAGTCTTCAGCTCCCTTTCCCTCAGATCTAGCTATCAAATTGTTTGGTGAGGGAAACATGCTAGGAGAAGACCCCTCCAGCCCCGGTCAAGCTATGGCAACCGGATGGTGTATGTTATCAGTAAACTCGGGGGGGGGAAATAGCAAAGTTTAGGTTAATTCCCCTTCTTTCCTGGTTTTGGCCAGAACTTCCCGAAATGTTAGGATAAGAATTATAAAAATACCATAGATCGTATACCCTTATTTCTGACCTATCACGACTAGGTGGTTGATCACAAATAAAACGCACCACACGGCTATCCTTAAAGTTAATAATAATACAGTCCCCAGGGACATTTTTTGGTCTGGGGCCCACCCAACTAACTCTTCTGGCAAAGAGAATCTTCCCGTCCAAAAAGTTCGGGATCGGTCTCTTTTGGTTAAGCCAGAAAATAACTTTATTTTTGAGTTGTTGATAGGATTCCTCTTTGCCGATTTTAAGTTCCGGAACACCGGTCAAGACAATAACATAAGGAATAGAGTCAGGAGGTAGGTGGATATGAATGTTAGAGGATTTAGTTGTTCTGTCCCCAAGGTCTGTATTTAATCCTTTATGTGTACTCCTGCTAACAGATTTGATTCCTGATGAGTCCCTTAAACCAACCCTGACCTGGCTACCACCTTGAGTGGTGGTATTGTCTTTTGTCAGAGTTCTAAGGGGAGATACCCTAGAATTAGCTATAGATGGTGCATCAGTGATAGGAGGAGAAAGTGACGGGGCGGGAAGAGTGGAATTAACCTTAATAGGGTTGTCACTGTCCTTGGTGGCTAATTTGATCACATTTTTTAGTGAGCAAAAATTATCTAAAATAGTTTGCTCAAGTCGATCAACTTTGTCAGTGACCACTTTTACCCTTTCCAAAAGTGGCAATAATAGGGAACGGACTAGTTGCTCGATCTGAGACGTCAGATCACTATGTTGGGGCTGGTCCGAAAGCCTATTAGAAATTTCACCCAAAAGTGAGTTATCGACAGCCTGAGCCTCACCAGTCTCCGATGGTGAATATGTCGTAATGTTAGAGTGCTTACTGCTTAGCCTGTCTCCCACCCTGCGTCAGCCCATCTCTCTTCCTCTTAAGAATAGCACTTTTAACACCCTTTTTACTAGCTCTTGTCTGTGGGTAAGTAGAGACAGATTTAGGATTTGTAGGAGTGCTAATAATTAAGGTGGCAACTTCCCCCGGTCCGTCAATTGGATCATATCGGACAGGTGATGTAATAGTGCTGTCCCCTATATTCCGCTGCTGCACAACATCTCCCAAAACCTGCAATACTGAGTCCTTAGGGGATTTTTCTAAAGCAAGTATTCCCAAGGAAGAACGCCTAGCTTGAATTAGCTCAGAGGATAGCCGACACTCAGTGATTGCCAGTTCATGTTCTAAAACAGAGACTGCTCTAGTAATAAAATGGTCAAGTGTGCCAGACACGGACCCACCCCCTCCCAAGCGCTTCCCCTTGCCTGCCATCATATACTGTGTACACCCCTGTGACAATGCAGTCTTGAAACAATATTAACAATGTAGTGTGCCAAGAATATGAATGTTGTGTCACAGTACAACCCTACAATAATCCAGGCAAGAAGGCCTCTAGCCTCAATAAACATAGGCAGTGCACACTAGTCGTATGGCCAATGCAAACTAAAAGTACAAATCTACCTTTCCTTCTGATGCGCATATGGCAATGTTAGGGGGGTGGCCCAGTCCAGTCAGGTCCAGGCAGTGACGGGCAAGGACGGGCCCGGGCTTGGCCCGGGCTTGGCCCGGGCGCGTCCCGCGCGCGTCCCGCGCTGCGGGTCTTCTCCCTGGGCTTTAACCCTCCCCGGCGCTGCCTGATGACGCGATAGGCAGGCGCCCGGAAGAGGGAATGATGGGGGTGGTAGTTTGTGCATTCCGGTAGCCATTTTGAAAAGTAGCGCTGGGGTCGCGACTTCGGTGGAATTTGTAAATTATTAAATATCTTTAAATTAATTATAAATAAAAGTTTTTCTTTAAGTGTTTGTCTAAATTTATTTATAAAAGTATTTTTAAACTAATATTTTCAATATAAAATGTACGAAAGTAAAGTTACTGAATGCGCGGGGTATCTGCTTAGTGTGCGAGAACTCTCCCGGCACGTATTTCCAGGGTCATTCCGTGATCACGCCGAAATCGCACCAAGGTCTCAACTTTGGCGTATTTTTAAAGTTGAAAAAATGACTATTGAAAGCTTGAATATGATATTAGACTGTTCAGTTTTGCTAATATACTTATTAAAAGTTTTAAGAAATTTCTATTTATAGTGTATAATTGTGAGAAGTTGGCCTGGTATATGCTGTCCACTAGTTATAGTGGGCACCGTCCAAACAACCCCTTATTGATGATAGGTTAAAGACAACCTTTATTGAAAGCTATCCTAGTGGTAAGCCCCTGGTAGGCCTCTGGGGTACCTATGCCCTTGGTACAAAGTGTACCATATACTAGGGACTCAAAAGGGTACCCCAGTATCCAATCTGGAGTGCACCTAAAGTACAGGAAACCATTTTAGAGAGGAAGGAGCTAGGCTGGGGTCCTGATTAGCAGGGCCCCAGCCAGACTAAAGTCGAAAAATAGAGGAACAGCAGCAAAAAGTGGGGGTAACCATAAGAGGCAGATCATACTCTCCTACAATAATCATGTATACGATATTTCATGGGTGCGTGACGGGTGCGCGCACCTTACGTGACTTCATGTCAGTACAAGGAGAACAAATCTGATTGGTTTAAATCAATTTCATTGTGGAAGAGGGAGGATCCATCCTCTTGATGTTCCCCTTATTTTGTGTCTTTGATAGAGACAAGACCTGTTTCCCAGTTGTCTTTAAAACTTTAACTTTTTTGTGTGTTTGCTTATTTTATTAAACAAGTATGGCTTCTAGTTTTTCTGAGATTGATCCTCTGGCCATGCAGGAGCAGAAGAAAAAAGAAAGCATTGTGTGGGCTTTTTTCAGAATTCTTGAGGGTGAAAAAAAAGTGAACACCCGAAAAGTTGCTTGTATAATCTGTCAGAAAGTATTATCGAGAGGATCTGACAAAAAATATTCATGTGGAACAAGCAGCATGAAGAAGCATTTGGAGACCATACATCCAGTGCACCTCGTAAGAAAGGAGACCAGAAGACAGTTGAATGCTGCTGCCGAAACAGAAAGAAATGCTCCATCAACATCAGCACAGGTTCCATCTGCTTCAAGGCCCCACATTCTTCCTGAATTTTTAAATGCAGCAGTTGGTTGTATTAAGTGCAACACCCAAGGCTGTTTTGGAGAGCAGTGTGTGGACCTTATCTGCGCTGTTCTAAAAGCATATAAATATTAATTTTTCTTTTTAAATTGTGCTATTGTTTTTTGTTGGTGAGATCATGTCCTGATCTTCATTTTGTTTCTTGTTCTTAAAATTAAAAAACACAATAAAAAAGTTAAAAAATAACAAAAAAAATTAAAAGTGTTCTGAAAACAAAAAAAATCAACGGTTCTCACAGAACTACCTCTACTGGTTAAAAAAAGAAAAATTACCTGAGTGATTCTACAAGAGTATGGAAACTGTGTGGGTGATTGCTGACCTGCAAGGCTGCTGCATGGTTGTTTTATTAATGTTTCAGTAGTGGAATGTGATTGAATGTGTTCGTAGATAATAGCTGGGTGATTGGAGATGTGCACGAGGAGTGACAGAGTGATTGCTGGACTGCATGGGTACTACCTGGGTAATTGAAGGTGTTAATGAGCATTGACTAAGTGGTTAGAGGACTGCATGGGTAGTGCATGGAAGATTGTAGCAGTGCACAAGTTAGTGCCTGTGTGATTGCATGAGTACATGGGTAGTGACTGGATGATTAGAGTACTGCAAAGAGAGTGCATGGTGAATGTATAAGTGCTTGGGTATTAGCAGAGTGAATGGATAAGTACATGGTGCTGTATGAGTGATTGGAGGAACGTGTGGGGAGTGACAGGGGGATTGCTGGAGTGCATGGGTACTACCTGGGTAATTGGAGGAGTGAATCAGTAGTGTGTAGGTGGTTGGAGGTCTGCATGGATAGTGCATGGAGGATTTTAGCAGTGCACAAGTTAGTGCCTGAGTCATTGCATGAGTACATGGGTAGTGACTGGATGATTACAGTACTACAAAGAGAGTGTGTGTGAATTTATAAGTGCTTGGGTATTGGCAGACTGATTTGATAAGTACATGGTGCTGGATGGGTGATTGGAGGAATGTGTGGGGAGTGAGAGGGGGATTGCTCAAGTGCATGGGTACTACCTGGGTAATTGGAGGAGTGAATCAATAGTGTGTAGGTGGTTAGAGGTCTGCATGGGTAGTGCATAGAGGATTGTAGCAGTGCAAGAGTTAGTGCCTGAGTCATTGCATAAGTAGATGGGTAGTGACTGGATGATTAGAGTACTGCAAAGAGAGTGCATGGTGAATGTATAAATGCTTGGGTATTGGCGGAGTGATTGGATAAGTACATGGTGCTGAATGGGTGATTGGATGAGTGCGTGGGAAGTGACAGGGGGATTGTTGGAGTACATGGGTACTACCTGGCTAATTGGAGAAATTAATCATTAGTGTGTAGGTGGGTCGAAGGCTTCAGGGATAGTTGTCAAATCCAGACTTGCGATCCCCTCAGAAGCCGATGACTGGTCCACCAATTCCCCTAACCGAAGCCAGCAACAGTCTGAGATGATAAAACTGCTACTAAACCCAGCTCGGGGGAAAGGGGAGTGGGAAGACAAACAAGAGAGGCTGCCTCAGGTATTGGTCTTCAGTCTCAACGTTGTACTGGCACCTGAAAATAAGCACAAATAATTATTGTTGCTCGCTGACTCTAGATTAACCTTATTTTATAAATTCCTTTTCTCTAATTACCTTTTAACACTGAGGGGGAAGCTCCTCTCTAATGAATAGTGTGTGTGTATTCTTTGATGGACTGGAAGAACCATAGGTCAAACTAATCCAATGCTGGGAAATACAAATTCTATCTGAACTCCAACGAACATTGGAACTTATGAGTTCTAAGTTGAATAGTTTTTTCTTTTTAAAAGGCATACAGGCTGTAACTCTGAACCCTTACAATTTGATCTCTCACACTATTCAATTGTTCAAAAAGTCTCTTGAATTTCTTTGCTGTATATCGTGGCATCCACAAGGAAAGCTTGAAGCAGGTTACTCAGTTCTCTGCTCTAACTGTCAAGTTTATTGAATGCTGCACACTGAAGCTTTGGCCGTAGAACACCATAGACAGCTGATAGACTACAGTGACTGCGCTCTGCTGACTGGTTTCATTATGCTGCATACTAAATTCTGAAGAATTCGTCTTTGCCGATAAGTTGTCTCAATAGTAGCACATTGCTGTAATTCTCTGGACTCTCTAAATCTCTTGCTGACAGAACGCAATAGCGCGCATTAAGGCATCAAAGGAAAACTTACTTGGACAATGGAAATAACTTCTCTTCACAGAAGTTTTCACGCTTACTCACAACTCAAGTTAGTGCCTGAGTCATTGCATGAGTACATGGGTAGTGACTGGATAATTAGAGTACTGCAAGGAGAGTGCATGGTGAATTTATAAGTGCTTGGGTATTGGCAGAGTGATTGGATAAGCACATGGTGCTGGATGGGTGATTGGAGGAGTGCATGTGAAGTGACAAGGGGGATTGCTGGAGTGCATGGGTACTACTTGGGTAATTGGAGGAGCGAATCTGCAGTGTGTAGGGGTTAGAGGTCTGTATGGGAAGTGCTCGGAGGATTGTAGCAGTGCATGTGTTAGTGCCTGAGTCATTGCATGAGTAAATGGGTAGTGACTGGATGATTAGAGTAATGGAAAGAGAGTGCATGGTGAATGTATAAGTGCGCGGGTATTGGTGAAGTGATTGGATAAGTACATGGTGCTGGATGGGTGATTGAAGGAGTGCATGTGAAGTGACAGGGGGATTGCTGGAGTGCATGGGTACTATTTGGGTAATTGAAGGAGTGAATCAGTAGTGTGTAGGTGGTTAGAGGTCTGCATGGATAGTGCATGGAGGATTGTAGCAGCGCTCAAGTTAGTGCCTGAGTCATTGCATGAGTACATGGGTAGTGACTGGATAATTAGAGTACTGCAAGGAGAGTGCATGGTGAATTTATAAGTGCTTGGGTATTGGCACAGTGATTGGATAAGCACATGGTGCTGGATGGGTGATTGGAGGAGTGCATGTGAAGTGACAAGGGGTATTGCTGGAGTGCATGGTTACTAATTGGGTAATTGGAGGAGTGAATCTGTACTGTGTAGGGGGTTAGAGGTCTGTATGGGAAGTGCTCGGAGGATTGTAGCAGTGCACAAGTTAGTGCCTGAGTAATTGCATGAGTACATGGGTAGTGACTGGATGAAAGAGAGTGCATGGTGAATTTATAAGTGCTTGGGTATTGTTGGAGTGATTGGATAAGTACATGGTGCTGGAGGGGTGATTGTAGCAGTGCATCGGTAGTGCTTGGGTGACTTAATCTTACCTGTTTTGAAGTACATAACACTGATTGAAACATTTTTTCACTTTTTTTTGTAAAGTAAGTTTAAAATATTCTTAAGTTTAGTAGTTTGGTCTGTAACAGAGAAGAAAAAAATCCTGTTATTACATATAATTTTATAGTTTTAAGAACACAACATAATTTTACAATCACATCACATATTCAGTTTGCCTTTTTTGCTGTCTTCAGATTCTATTGAATTTCTCCATACTCAGTGATTTCAATGTTGATCATCCTATGACAGCGGCAAAAAAATACAATCAATAAGATTGTTGAAAAAAAAACATACCTGTGTTCAAAATATCTACAACCAACTCAACTATCTATTAACATTTTCACAAATGAACACCCTCATTACGTTGTTTATAATACAAAGATAAAATATATAAGCACCTTCTTTCGAACACTGTTTTCAAAATGCAATATCAAAGAACAGAATCAATAATTCAAACCGTAATTCTTGACATCTTTCCAATTGACCGAATGATGTTTCTAAAAACATTTGCATTGAGGATATCCAAAATAAACTTCTGAATTCATATTGAAACCTTTCCAATAGGCCGAATGATGTGTCTGAAATCATTTGTAGTGAAAATATCCAAAATATACTGATTAAATCCAGATGTTGAAGTAGGGCCATCGTGGAAAACAATAGCTACTGTTTTAAAAGTTCTTTCTGAAATTGACACCTGACCTGACACTAAATTTTTAATTTTGCTTTCCAATGTTGTTTCATCTGCTCTACGACGTTGCAGCATTAAAATGATATATTCGCCAAATCTTTCAATAAATAACGTTGACAACATTTCCGATTTGCACTGAGTACATTCCATATCTTGATTAGCTGATTTTACTAGTTTGTTAAAAGACACTGTTTTGCAATCTGGTATTGCCAAATATATGAATTGTTCATTGTCTATTTTAGTGGTAGATGAAAATGAACAGCTGTCACATGTAGGATCCCATCTGTAATGTAGTCGAAACAGATTTTCAATTTGTATTCCTTCATCTTCCAATACTGCAAGCATAAACATAAGAAATTATTGAGCATCTTGCTGTACATTAAGTGTAAATTGTGAAGAACCAGAAAATATATACAGAAGATTCCGCACGCCAGAAGCAGTATGTATTTTTGTTTTATCAGTTTTCAATTTTTCCAAAACATTATGAAACAAAGAACAGAATCTTTTTTCTCAATTTTCCGTAATTGCATGCTGTAGAGTTTCTAAAACAAACACAACGTTCATGATTACATTAGCAAAGCAGTTGATACCTGAACTATTTTCTAACTGGTATCCTACAATATTAGCAACCATATCCACTTCCATTTTCTTTTCAGCCTCATCATTCTTTTCAATTCTTTTCTTCTTTGCAACCTCACTAAAATGTTTGTCATATTTTTGTTTTGGACGTATCAAACATTTTTCATAAATAGGATATTCACCTAAGTTAGGAGCATACAGTCTGCTTAACCGATTATACTCTCTTATACAATTTGCATCTGCACTAACCTTTTGCTCATCAAAATCAAGCAAATACAATCCAGATAATGTTCTTACTCGAGACAATGCAACATATGCCATACCCTCTTTCAACAAAGAACTTCCAATATTTACCAAAGCACTGTCTGCACTTAAACTTTGAGATTTATGAATGGTCATTGCATAGGCTAAAGAAAGAGGAAACTGTTTTCTATGAACATACACATCTTTTACAAGCAAGAAACGAACAGACAACGTGCAATCTGTTTCGCCTCTTCAATCTGATCAAATTTAATCTTCAAACATTCAATTCCATCTCTATTTGCATAGCTAACAAAGTCAACAACGTTCCCCATTGCTCCATTTACTAAACCTTTCTCAACATGTAAATTATGCTGTAGTATAACCCGACAGTTTACAAATACATTTAAAGTCTTTTCCAAACCAGCAGTCTTAGATATTGATTTTTCCAAAGAGACTAATTTTAACTGTAATTTCTCTGACAGAAGAATAGTTACTCCTTTATGTTCTATTTTTTCAGTGGCTGCCATTTTCATTATCAGTTGTTTCTCCAGTTTCAAGAGTTCTTCATTGAATGTAGAGCATTCTTTCAGTGTTGGCATAAGGCAAATTATAGAGTTCGTTCCTGCAATTTTTTGGTAGATTGCTTCAGGTGCACAATTTTCTTTTGGAAACAAGTTTGTTAGTAGCTGACTTTCTAAAGCTTCTTTGCCATCCTTGTTAAGACACCAATTCTAATATTTTGAAGAATGTTTCTATAATCTTCGTCATTTGCTTATCGCATGTTCTTATTAAGTTCTTTATATTTAAAATAACTCCAGATATTCACATTTCCAATACTTCCCAATGATTTTTTAGTGTCTTCGTGAAGAAGGGTCTTAAAAACTGGTTGGCCTTTCACAGGTGTGAGTTGTAGTAGATCACCAAATACAATTGCATGTTTTCCTCCGAATAAAACATCGTAGTTTGTTTTTAAAATCTACTGCATTCTCAAATGTACAAACGCAAGCAATAAGGTTGAGACCATGCTTACCTCATCAATTATAAGAAGTTTCATTTTCTTCAGTTTCCTTGAAACTTCGAAATAAGCTTCTCCAGATAGCTTGTGATATTCCAACTCATTTTTTCATGTTCTACTGGGACTATTTGTAAATGATGTAATGTAATCCCTTTGCTGTTGTGTGCTGCTAACCCAGTTGGAGCAGTTACAACACAAGATAAATGTGAGTCCATTGATTGTTGTAGATAACTTGACAAACATTCAATCAATAAACTTTTCCCTGTTCCAGCTTGCCCACTGATGTACAAAAGAATAAGTTTAAATGGTGTACATTGGCAAACATTCTTTTCATGCAGTAATCCATGTTCTATTTGTTGTGTAACTTGGTGATATATTTCTTCTAAGTTTTTCAAATCAATATTGTACTGTTGTGCTTGTTGCATTTCCATTTCCACTTCACTCATTGCTATTGCCTCTTCATTTTCAAGAATGGCTTCTCCTAATGGATCTTGACTTTGTGCAGCAGAACTCTGACTATCTTGAGAACTATCTCTATCTATTTCAGCTGCAATAGTACTTTCTTGATTAATCTCTCCATTCAACATTTGGAGATAATTTGGAAAAATTGCACATTCAATGCTATCTTTACATGCATTAAAAGAATCTTCATAGCACTCAAAATCTCCAAGTAATTCCATTTCAGCCCGCCAAGGTTTGAAGAGTTGCAGAAGAGCTAAATAGAAAAACTCAATTTTATCTGGAGTATCACAACTCAGTTTCCTGTGATTAATAAGATTTCCTTTGGTATGTTTTACCAAACATCATTCAAATCCAATAACAGCATATTTCCCTTCATTTATATTTTCCGCGACATTTCTCTTAAAGCTGTAATGTTGCAGTACTTCATATAGACATATCTTTTCGAGGTGTGGACTTCTATTTGGATAGTACATATCCAACATATTTGTTTTAAGAATATCTGAAATTTCTTCCCACATTTATTTCAATTCTGTTTTTTCAGATTTTGTTATATATGACGTAACATAGCGAGCAACAGCAATTGAGTTATCTGCAACATACTGTATGTCCATATTTGCATTCCATATCATCAAAATTACTGAATTGTAATCATTAATATACTTTGATTCATCTGTTCTTTTTGGTGATTTTCGAGTGATAGTATGCCTCACTCCTGACATAAAACTGTTGACTCTTCCTTTACAAATTACCAGACGAGGAAATCCAAAACGACATTTGGTGCTTTTTCTTTTGGTATGGTACAGGTAACATGTTGTTCAATAAAAGACAAACAGTCTCATCAGTATCCATCAGTATCCATTCCAAATTTTGGTACATTCTTGATCCATAACAGAATATGAGGTGCACCTCTAGCTTGGTATTCCTTTCTCCAAAAGAAATCAATAACTTCGCCAATAGGTGGATTATTTTTTATTACAGATGAAAGACATCATAACTTCAAACCTATGATTAAAAATATCTGCACACATTCAATGGATCCAGGGAACACAATTCTCCAGCTGTCTTCAATTCAATATTTTCTATATTCGAATTTGCTTGTCGTAGAAAATTAAGTAAATCATCCCATGCGTACTCAGCACAGCTAAGTGTAACAAACCACAAAGGGGTTCCTAAGTTCCTTAACATACATTTCAGTTTCCAATGACGTCGATACCAATATTCATTAGTGCTACATGACAAATTAATTAACTGTGTTTCTAATTGTTTGTCTCTTTCTTCAACTTTGTCCATGAATTGCTTTGCAGAAACATCCAAAAAATGAATTCCTATTTTTAATATGTGATTCACTGCATATGAAAGTGCAGAGAGGTCACTTTCAAATAAAAGATGAAACAAATATGGAATACACTTTCGAAATCTTGGATCTTCAGAGTACAGTCTTAAAGTATGATGTTCTGAAGCTGGAATCTGAACTGGTAGTTCATCATATTGTCCACCTTTTCCAGTAGGGAACAGCTGTAGAAAACAACGAGCTTCCAAACTTTTTTCCCATACACTCATGGGAGTACCTTTTGCTTTTCTCATCTGGAACAATTCAATAATGTCTCTTATCACTTCTTTTGAATGTAGAAGGTGTATAGTGTAATGTTCGTAAATTTCTCATTTTCTGGAGGTCTCCACTTTTTCTATTTGTCCACTTGAAAAGTCTGTTTCATCTCCTAAACATATTTCTTGATCTTCTACATTTACAGTTTGATAGTAGATATTGTTTTCCAGAAGATATAATGTATCCTTTTGAAGTTTGCTGACATCTACTAACTCTTGCCATATTTTCAGACTCTTTGTGGGTACACCATTAACAAGAATGACTACAGGTTCACCTTCCTCTCTTTCTACGCCAACAATTTCAAAAATGTTCTTAAAATCTAAAGGTAAATACACAACTCTTCCTTTTAAACCTCTTTGTAGATCTGTTGCTGGCAGTTTACCTGTTTTAGGCTCAATACGAATTATAGCCTGAAACGGGTGCACAGATTGAATAAGGATGGACTCATATGTATTTAAATATTTAAGTTCTGGAGGTATAGCTACTAAATCTAGGTCATTATGAACAGCTCTAGCTGGCATTTTGTTTCCTTCTAATTTATTATAACAATATTTACAAATACGTTGTTCAGTACCCAACTCAAAACGACATTCCACAGACAAATAAGCAGCAAATTCCCTCCATTTATCATTGTTTTCTTTTTCACTTTTTAAAATACATCTACATTCCTAGTTTGACTTTTATAGTGAGTACGTCGACAACAAATACAAACATAGTTGGGATTTTCACCAGAAACTATTTTAAACTTTGTTATTGCTTATTCAAACTTCACAACAGTAGTATCTTCCAACTCTTCTTAAACACCTACACTTATCAAACTCTCACTTTCTCTACACTCCTCTTGAAACGTAGAAACGTAACTCTATATCATCACAAACTTTATTTACATCCAACACTGATTCACTGAACCATGCAAAAGAGCTGTGTTAATTTCATTTAGACATAATACAGGACTTTTTACGTAGTATAATCTTCTTACTAACTTCCGTATGATTTACTGCTAACATTCTTAAATCATGAAAACAACTTTGACACACTTTCTTAGAAATACAAGCCAGAGAATATATTTTTTCTCACTTTGCAAGGATCCAGTCCTTGTAATATCTTAATCTTCTGTTTCACAGATTTTTTTCCATATTCTCTTAAGAAATTAAGTAATTTATCAATAGATTCCTGTTGTATACTACAAATACTACTACAATCCCATGTAAACACTGGAGCCTGTGTACGTCTCCCTTGAACTTCCTCAGCTATTACTTCTTCCACATTTCTAGGAACCATCTTTTCTTTTTCAATTGGACAACCATTTTTAATTTTGTAACAACGACCACAGGTATCGACTGCGTGAACTAATGTATTTTGTTGAAAATAGCTTTCTTTATTAAGAAAGGTTCCATACTAGAAGTATGCTTCCATTCCCCAGAAAACATTTTATCAAATTTAGTTCTATTTACAATTCTATTTCTTTTACATTTGTCCTTCATAGACTACATTATTGTATTTAAAGTTTTCAATCTCTTTAAAACTAAGATAAACAATTTTCGTTTCAATTCAAATGCTTTTTCAATGACACTTAGAATCTCCTTTTTTTGTTTGTAAAATGCTGATCTCTTTTTGTATTTGTACATTTTTTAACAAATTTTGTAGTACTCTATTTTTATACAATCTTTTTCGAATCTCTAAAAATTGTTTCTTCCTCCTTTCAACATATTTTTATTCCTCATAATCCAATTTTGCCCTTTTTTGTACATTTTTATTTTCCTTTTGTTTCACTGTACTTCTTTTGTCTCTCTCTTCTTTATTTTCTGAATTTGTTACACTCTTTAAAACTTTTTTTTCCAAATTGTTCAGCTCTCTTACCAGAAGAGTTTTCTTTAACGATCCATGTTGTATATGATCTAATTTCTCCTTTTCTCTTTTCTTTAGATGCATACTACTGAACACCCGCTCCGCACGCAAACACACCGTCGAGGTCTGGGACCTGCTCAACACAACATACCCGGACGTCGCCTTCCTGACAGAGACCTGGCTGAACGACTCCTCCACACCCGACATCGCCATAGCCATCCCAGACTGCTACAAGGTCACCCGCAGAGACCGCACCAACGGAGTCGGAGGAGGAATCGTCATCGTCCACAAGAACAGCATCAGGGTCTCGACTAGCACTGACGACGATCTCAGCACCGCCGAACACATGCACTTCCAGATCCACACAGACCCTAACTCCACCCTCAGAGGCACCCTCATCTACCGACCACCCGGACCCTGTCCCCAGTTCAGCGACTCCATCACCGACTTCATCAGCACGCATGCCCTGACCTCCACCGACTACATCCTCCTCGGAGACCTGAACTTTAACCTTGAGAACAACAACGACAACAACGCCACAACCCTGATCGATAACCTCACCAACCTCGGACTGAAGCAACTCGTCACAATGCCCACCCACTCCGCCGGCCACACGCTCGACCCCATCTTCTCCTCACGCCCGCACGTCTCTGTCAGCCACACAACCGAACTCCTCTGGAACGTCCACCGCTGCATCCACTTCGCCTTTCAGAAACCCACCACACACCACCGCACCCAACAGATCCCCCGCCACTGCTGGAGCAAAATCACCAAAGACCAACTGCATGCAAACCTCACTCTCAGCCCACTCACCGAGCCCTCCAACTACGACGACGCTGCCCACAGCCTCAGACGCTGGATCGAGGACTGCGCCAACACCCTCGCCCCGCTGAAGAAACTCCCCCACAGAGACACCAGCAAGAGGGCCAGCTGGTTCACCCCAGAACTCCTGGCCTCCAAGCAAGCCTCCTGGAAACTAGAGAAGGAATGGCACAGTGGACAAACTACAAGGACGCCATCCGCAACCACCACCACCTCATCAGGGCGGCCAAGAGGACCTCCTTCAAAGACCGCCTCAACAACAATGCACACAATAGCAAGGAGCTCTTCAACATCGTGAAGGAACTCTCCAACCCCAGCTCCAACACCAACCACATCCCGCCGTCGCAAGCCCTGTGTGACTCCCTCGCCACCTTCTTCCACCACAAGATAGCAGACATCCACGACAGCTTCAACGCCCAGACAGCCTCAACAGACAGCAACACAACAGACCCTCCGCACACCATCGACCATGACCCCCTGCTAGCCTGGGCCAGCGTGAACGTCGATGACACCATCAAGACCATGAGCACAATCCACTCCGGCTCTCTGTCAGACCCATTCCCGCACCACATCTTCAACAAAGCAAGCAGCTCCATCGCACCCCACCTGCGCAATGTCATCAACCTCTCCCTCGAGACCGAAACCTTCCCAGAGAGCTGAAAACACTCCGAGATAAACGCCCTACTCAAGAAACCTAAGGCAGACCTCAAGAACTTCCGGCCCATCTCTCTGCTCCCTTTCCTGGCCAAGGTCATCGAGAAAATCGTCAACAGACAGCTAACCAGATACCTCGAAGAAAACAGAATCCTGAACCCTTCCCAGTCAGGGTTCAGCAGCAACCACAGCACCGAGACTGCCCTCATCGCCGCCACCGATGACATCATGACCCTGCTGGACAACGGTGAGACCGCAGCACTCATCCTCCTAGACCTCTCTGCCGCATTGACACCGTCTGCCACCACACCCTACGCGCACGCCTCCACGCCGCAGGGATCCTAGACAAGGCTCTGGAATGGACCACCTCCTTCCTCTCCGGCAGAACCCAGAGCGTCCGCCTCCCCCCATTCCATTCCAAAGCCTCCGAGATCATCTGCAGTGTACCCCAGGGATCCTCCCTCAGCCCAACACTGTTAAACATTTACATGGCCCCCCTCGCACACATCGCCCAATAGCACGACCTCAACATAATCTCCTACACAGACGACACTCAACTGATCCTTTCCCTCACCAAGGACCCCATCACCGCCAAAGCCAACCTCCACGAAGGAATGAAGGCCGTCGCCGACTGGATGAAGATCAGCCGCCTGAAGCTGAACTCAGACAAGACGGAGGTCCTCATCCTCGGATCCAACCCCTCAGCCTGGGATGACTCCTGGTGGCCGACGGCACTGGGGCCAGCCCTGACACTCACCGTCCACGCACGCAACCTGGTAATCATCCTCGACTCAACGCTCAAGAATGACCAAGCAAGTCAATGCCATCTCCTCCTCCTGCTTCAACACCCTCCGCATGCTCCGCAAGATCTACAGATGGATCCTGACAGATACAAGAAAGACAGTCACCCAGGCCCACGTCAGCAACATACTCGACTACGGAAACACCCTCTACACGGGAGCCCCGACCAAGCTCATCAAACGACTACACCGTATCCAAAATGCCTCGGCAGGACTGATCCTCGACATACCACGACACGGCAACATCACCCCCCACTTGAGAAACCTGCACTGGCTCCCCATCAACAAGAGGATATCCTTCAAGCTCCTGATCCACGCACACAAAGCACTCCACAAGACCGGCCCAGCCTACCTCAACAGACGGCTCTCCTTCTACATCCCAACCGCCAGCTACGCTCTGCCGACCTCTCACTCGCCACCGTCCTGCGCATCCGAAGAACAACCACCGGCGGGAGATCCTTCTCCCACCTCGCCGCCAAGACATGGAACACCCTCCCACTGAGCCTACGACAGACCCATGCCCTGCTGACCTTCAGGAGGATGTTCAAGACCTGGCTGTTTGATCAGTAGCGCCCCCCCAGTGCCTTGAGACCCTCGCGGGTATGTAGTGCACTTTATAAATGATTGATTGATTGATTGATTGATTGATTGATTGATAGATATGCCTCTTTTTTTTCTTCTCTTTTCCTTTGCTCTTTTTTTGTCATTGTACTTCTGTCTTAATATTTATTCATAATATCTGTTGAAAAAGATTTGTTTTTTTTTACTATTTAATTTAATTAAAATAATTTTATACAAACATTCACATGTATAAATATAAAAATAAATTCAATTTTAAAACTACAAACATATCCACATATAATTTTCACATTATAGTAACAGTTACACCTAACATATGTCTGGGGGATTTCAGGAGTGCAAAAGTAGTGGCTGTGTGATCAAAGGACTTCAGCAGTAGTGGCTAGGTAATCGAAGTAGTGCAGTGATACTGCCAGGGTGATTGCCTAAGAACAAGGGTAGTACTTGGATGATTGGAAAACAACTAGGGTAGTGCCTGGGTGGGTGGGAGTAATTGGATAAGTACATAGTAATGGATGAGTGATTGGAGGAGCGGGTGGATACTGACAGGGCGATGGCTGGACTGCAAAGGTAGTCCTCAGGTGATTCTAGCACTGCAGGAGTTAGTGCCTGGGTCATTGCATGGGTACATAGATACTGACTGGATGATTAGAGTAGCGCAAAGAGAGTGCATTGCAAGTTTATAAGTGCTTGGGTATTGGTGGAGGGATTGGATAACTGCATGATACTGCATGGGTGATTGGAGGAGTGCGTGGAGAGTGACAGGGGGATTGCTGGACTGCATGGGTACTACCTAGGTAACTGGAGGAATGAATCAGTAGTATGTAGGTGGTTTGAAGTCTGTATGGATAGTACACAGAGGGTTGTAGCAGTGCATATGTTAGTGCCTGGGTCATTTCATCAGCATGTGTGTAGTCACTGGATGATTACAGTGCTGCAAAGAAAGAACATGGTGAATTTGTAAGAGATTGAGTATCAGCGGAATGATTGGATAAGTACATGGTGCTGGATGGGTGAAAGGAGGAGTGCATGGGTACTGACAGGGCGATGACTGCACTGCAAGGCTAGTGCTTAGGGATTGTAGAAGTGCATGAGTTTGTGCTGCTGCTTTACCATTTTACAACTACTTTTAATGTTACACCTAGCCAGATAGAAAGCAGGAACCGTTCACATGTCTCTGCTATAAGTCTCACCATATTCCTAAAATATGCATGGATATCTTCGTACCACAACACTATGTACAACTCATAAATTCACACAAAAAACTTCACATTTGAACCAAACACAAAACATTATGTGGCATATTTCAACTGTACCTCTCTAGAGACTTATAAAAACTACTGTTATCACTAATACCTTAACTCAGGATATGCAAATAGAGACATACTTCACACAAAACTCCATGCACACCTTAAAACTTGACAGACTGCACTTCCAATTCGAAAGCGACACCTAAAATTATGCGGTATACTACAAATGTACATGTGATTGGAGAAATCTAAAGGTAGTGCATTGTACTGCCTACGTGATAGGAGGAGTGCATAGATCCTGACAGGGTGATTGCATGAGTGCAAGGGTAGTGTCTGAGTGATTCAACCACTGTATAACTAATGCATTGATGATTACATGATTGCAGAAGTAATGTCTGGGGATTAAAGGAATACATAGTTAATGCCTGGTGATTCCATGAATGCACAGGTAATATGTGGGGCATTTTAGGAGTGCAAAGCTAGTACCTGGATGATTTTATAAGTGCTTAGGTAGTGGCTGTGTGATCGAAGCACTTCAGCAGTACCGGCTTAGTGATCAAAGGAGTGCAGTAGTACTGCCTGGGTGATTACATGAGAACAAGGGTAGTGCTTGGATGATTGGAACAGAAGTAGGGTAGTGCCTGGGTGATTACATAATTGCATAGGTAGGGCCTACATGATTTTGAAAGTGCATCAGCACTGCCTAAGTGATTGGAGGAGTGCATAGATCCTGACAGTGTGATTGGAGCAGTGCAAGGATAGTGTCTGATTGATTGAACCAGTTTATAGCTAATGCATTCATGAATTTATGATAGCAGAAGTATGCCTAGGGGATTAGACAAGTACATAGGTAATGCCTAGTAATTCCTTGAATGCTAGGGTAATGTCTTGGAGATTATAGGAGTACATACAAACTACCTGAGTGATAATATGTCTACAAACATATCTCAAACCTCACTTTTGTACTGCTGCTTTACCAGTTTACAACTACTTATAATGTTACACCTAACCAAATACAAAGCAGGAACCATTCACATATCTCTGCTATAAGTCTCACCATATTCCTGAAAACATGCTTGGATATGTCTGTACCTTAACACTATCTACACCTCATAAATTCACAGAACAAACATCAAATTGAAACCAAACACCAAAAATTACGTGGCATATTTCAAATGTACCTCTCTAAAGACTTATAAAAACTAGTCAAATCACTAATACCTTAACTCAACATATACTCTTCCAACTTCAAAGCAACACCTAAAATGATGCAGTATACTACAAATGTACATATCCACACACTGAAACAAACTACCATAATGTCAGAGATCTTACTTGAAGTATCCCAGATTTCTTCACAGGAGCAGAATGACGACTTTCTCCAATGCCTCCCTAAGCCTTCCTCCACGCTCCCAAAAGAACTCAAGGGAGTATGAAGAAACACCCGGGGGAGGGGGGAAAGGGGTATGGGACAGAGAAGAGACAGCCTTGTCTTCTATTTCTGGTGTCTTCTGTTTTAACTGCTACTTCTAGCTGTTATCTGGTGCAGTTATCGGTACTGACACTGAAACACAAATGAAACAATTACTAACTCCTAACAAGTTTCACAGTAAACAATGCTCACTCTATTCCTAAAATAACGTACCCCTAGAAGACTGGACTATTGCCTCTCTTCTGTATACTTAAAAAAAGGTCTGCTAATTCTCTTTACGATTTTGATAGAGCTTGCATTAACCTGTGGAAGAGCAACAACAGTAAGAATTTTTTAAGCAGTCTATTTAATGTTAATTATTGTTTGTATGCTTAGGGGGAAAATTCCAATAACCTTTCTTATTTTTCTTTTGCAGGGGGAACCTTGGAAGCTGACAGATTCCACAGATTATCTTCCAGTTAGTAGTACTTGTTAAACTGCAGAAATAAACTGTGAACATTCTTCATGGCAGAACTGGAAAAATAAACATATGCGAACTGTGCTTTGAGCAAGCTTCTTCTTAAACGGAAACAAAGTATCAATAAATCTTTCACTAGGCTTTCTTTTTGACAGAAAAGAACTTGCATGACAGGAGGCTTTAATTAGTGAGGATTTCTTTGCAGATGTCCTGCCTGGAAACGAACTGTAGACTTGGAGAGAGTCATGGAGCTTCTGTTCTTGAATTCTCTGCCAGGAAATATTTGACGCGAAGCAGAATTCTAATCTTCCGTCGAGAACAAACTAAACGCTTGAACTAGCTACACTAACTCTAATTCATGGACGAAACCCCAATCACTGTTACTTCAGTAACAGTCTTGGTGAGGTGCACACAGCTGAGTGTGAGCGCGAACCTCAGCTGTGCTTAGGATCTCGTGCTTACTGACAATAGGCTGAAGCGCTAACCATAGTGCTATCAGCCATCTTAAAGGTATGCTTTCTGACCAGTTCTGTCCAAGACTGGTCATTGCGCTTTCGAAGAGAACTGTTTTTTTTTTTACATAATTACGTCTCCTGTATCCATTGGTAGCTCCTACTAGTTGACATTTCTTTAAACTAGAATTTGGATTCCTGACACTAATGCATTATTAAGTATATTGTGTGAAATAAGTAGTTAGTGGATGCCGGCATTATATTTGTTCGGTTGACATGTGTACCGCCATTTTGTTTTCTAAGATGCCATTTCATATACAGAATCGAAACTGCTCTTTATTCTTTTACGAGAAATGGGCCCTACTAAGTTTTATTTCTCCAATGTTAAGTTTTGCTCGTTAGCACATTATTCTACTGCTACATCGAGGCCTTCTCCCACCTGTCTGGTGAGGAGGATAAGCTAGACGACCTTGGGCAGTAGATAGCTTGTGCAAGGCTGTGGAATCGAAACTCATGCTCTGTACCCCCATTGTATTACGACAGCTACCAGTTCTTTTCCATAATAGGCGGGTCTTTGTGGGCTCCGCAACCTACATAATGTAAGTTTATGCTTGTAAGAGTCAGTCCCTCGTCAGCCATTTGCAGAGGCTGGTCAGACCGGACTTCACTGCAGTGTATTATATGAATAAACTAGTCTGTTTGTATTCTCTACTGCGTCATCGACTCTTCACTGCATGGAAGGCTAGCAAAGGTCTAGAGTGACCCGAGTGGCCCGAAACGGGTCACTTTCTTCAGTTGGCGCCTGAACAGGGACTCCACCAGGTGACCCACCTCGGCTGTAGATGGGTTGTAGAGGTTGGGGTTGCGTCTGGTCAGATGGGCGGATCGGGGTACCGCACACGAACAAGCTCTGGTTCCTGCAGCTGCCCCACCTGTCTGATCGGGCGGCTCCTTGTCAAGTGGTCACCTCAGCTGGGGTCCTGAGAAGGCAGAACCCTTGGATCTGGCTGTTTTGGTCTGAGGAGTCGGCAGTGGAGAAAAATCTTGTCTGACCTGTGTGCACCAGGTGAGTTTTGGTAAGTGCTGAGCCGTCTTGATTAACTTGGTAGGTCTGCGACCCTTGTGATACGGAGCGTTTTAACTGAGCGTTTTCGATTACAGTGCGATAAGTCTTATGTAGTTAGGGGGAAAGACAATATTTTTGTGGAGGAGCTACTGGAAACCCGTCCTCCACCTCCGTATGCCCCACAGAGAATATATCTTGATATTCCTTCAAATGTTTCTTCACCTCCTTTAAATATTCCATTGAGTTTGACCGCTTCGGCCCTAGTTTTGTCTGCCTCTCTTTCTGTTTCTGTCTTACTGTGAGAAGTTGGCCTGGCATATGCTGGTCACTAGTTATAGTGGCCACCTTGCACCAGTCCAATTCGACTCTTATGGTAGATAGGTTTAAGCCAACCTTTTAAAGAAAGCTATCCTAGTGGTAGCTGTGGAGAGCAGCCTTCAGGCTAAGTCTCAGAGGAATGTAAAGCAGCTTGTTTTACCTTATAATCTCTTGAATTACCAAATGAAAGGACACCACACAGGTATATATATCAAATATATGTGTATTTATTACTAGACACACTCTACTAACCTCTTTATGAGATTAGAAGCCAGATACACATTCAAATGTCAACGTTTCACAATAAATTAAGCACAAACATGGCTGGAGCCCTAGGGGCATACCAGACCATATACTAAAAAAATGGTATAAGAATGTTGACTTGCAAAATGACAAGGCCTAGGGCCTGGGGAATCGCTGGGGCTTCACTACTGCAGTGTTAGCAGGTAGGTAACAAGCCCACGGGAGACGCATGCAGTGTGTGAACACAGCCACGGGTTCCCTATTGATTACAATAGAGCAAGTCACGGTTGATTTTTAAAGTTCTAGGGTACTTCGAGGAAGTCTACAAGCAAGCCACTTACAAGGTAAGTATTTCAAGGGCCAACACACACTAGGGCACAGGAGTGCACGAGTTACCTCACCCAGGGAAGCCGGGTGCATAGGTGTCTTTTGGTGTCGGGTTGCGTCGCTGTTTTCTATGGAGACCAAAGAAGACTTGCTGCTTGTGTCGACTGAAGAAGTGTCCGATGGAATCCGAAGGTGGATTCAAGATGCAGAAGACCTGAAAATTGAAGGGACAGTGTTCAATGTCACTTGCCAGTGACCAGTGGCCAGGAAGATGGATGACCACAGCTGTCGGGTGATTTCAGGTCGTCGATGGTGTTTTGACTCTTTGCTGACGAGGTCCAGGAAGGATCGACGATGACCAGCAGCTAGGTTCAGAGTTTTCCACAAAGTTTGCAGCTAATGGTGGTGTCAGCAACCAGATTGGAGCAAACAAGCCTTGGCAACTGCAACTCTTGTGTAGACTGAAGAAAGTTGATGTTGCAGACCAGCAAGGTCTGAGGGACTGACCCAGCAAGGGTGAGTGAGGGCAGGCCTGAAGCAACCAGGGGAGCCCTTTGAGTTGATAAGAAAGTCTTCGTGGGACCCACTAGCCAGCAGGCAAGTGATCGCAAAGACGCCTATCAGGAAATGCTTCACAGGAGCCCACGGTCACTCGGGACAGGGTAGGCCTCTAATTTTTGCTGAAAAACCTGCTGGAGGTTTGGGCCATAAATGGTCCAAAGCACAAGTTCATTGAACATTGTTAAGGGATTGCACTCGACAATAGTGCACGGTTCCCTGGGTATTGCTGTTCCTCGTCACTCGTGGGGTCCACTCACCACAGCTTTGCTGGGGACTCACAATGGCTGTCGAGAAGTCAGGAAATCCACTTCTGGGGCAGCAGATACTTCGAACTCCAGCGGGAGCGGGAAAGTTTGCAACCGTTGATTAAGGTTTTTGGTGCCTGCCAAGCAGGGGAGTCACTCCTTGACTCCAAGGGAGATTCTTCTGTCTTCCAAAGGTAGTGGAACATCGAAGGGCCAGGATTCTTCTTTGTAGACCGTCATCCAGGGTTATCTGATTTGCAATGGCAATGCTTGCTCTCTTATAGTGAAGATAGGGGAGGGACTAGCTCTATGACCACTCCTCTAGGAGGGTCAGGGTAGGGGGTGGTTACACCCACTTCCCTTTGTCCAGTTTCATGCCAGAGTAGGGACAGGTAGCCCCTGAACCGGTTTGAGCTGGCATATGCACAGAGGAGCCTACTGCTCCCCCAGTGCAGGACTTCAACGCACTCTAAGAGTGCATCCACCCAGCTCCAATACACTAAATCCTGTCTGGAAGGTGGTGACACCTCCCTGTGACAGGATGCCTTTTATTGGGCCTCCTCCACTGCGAGTTTGAGTCAGCAGCAGGAGGGCAGCCCAGTGTCTATGCTGGTGGCATCCATTTTGTGATGCCAGGGCTCTTTCAGATTTCTGTCGTTTAAGTACAGTGGGCATATGTCGTCCCCTCTAGAAGGGTGTGATAATACTCCCACATCAGTTACTGGTATGATTCCAAGTTGTTTGACACCAAACACGACATGTTTTGATGCAGTCATTCCAAAGTTAGCATTTACCGCGAGGTTATAATGCACTTAAGAGTATATGGTGTAACCGCATCCACAAACAGCCACAGAGAATAGACTCTGTCAGCTGCAGAGGGGTCCTGCTCAGGCAGAGGCACCCCCTCACATAGTAAACCAAGCACCCTGCCTTCAGGATTGATAGGGCCTGCTATAGGGGTGGCTGATAGGTTTATATGTGTGTGTATGGTGAGATATAGGAACCTATACCTCAGTGAGGAGTGCTAACACTACCTCACACAGGCTGCAGTAGCAGGCCTGTGGTGTCAGATTGAGAATGCTTCCCAGGGGTGGCATAATACATGCTGCAGCACTTGGTAGGCCTGTGAAGTACCAATGCCCAAGGTACCTAAAGTACCATATACTAGGGGCTCATAAGGTACCACAGTATCCAATCACTAGTGCATCTAATATGCACACCAAGTTGTTTAGAGAGAACAGAGAGACTGGGGCCCTGATTAGCAGGGACCCAGCCAGACTATAGCCAGAAACCAGTGTATACATCAGAAAAAAAGTGGGGGCATCAAAAGTGCAGATCCTACTCTCCTACACTTACCAACCACGACTACGGTGACTTTGGGTACTCCCGTAACATCTGTTATGTCTGCTTCTATTTCCTCTCCTTTTCTCACCCCTACTACGCAGCCACGGATGACATTTTCCCCTTTGTCCGTGTCACTTATGTCTTCCCCAGGGTTGTTACCTACTGTGGTAAGTAGTGTTCAGACACCAGTAAGAGGGACCGGATAGAGGGAATTGAGCGACAATACAAGAGCGAATGGAGCAGGTGTTGACTCGATCGAACGTGGGTGAGGAAGAAAAGAGGATGGTAGCGAATCAAACAGTGTGCCCGGAATATGATTTATAGCGTGGAGGATATATGGAGTGTAATGAAAGATTTTGATCCGTTTGTACAGCAGCATGCCCTCCAACATATGTCTACGTTGATCAGTTTGTAGGAACAGTGTATTCGGGGCATAGCCCCTCAAATAATTTATAACATTCGAGATCGTGTATATTCAGCCAGCATGGCTATTGCAGAGGTGTTTGGTAATGTAGGGACGTTAATAGGTTGTCGGGAGAAATTACAAAATAATACTCCAGTTGGTAAATCCCAGTTCCCGATGCGGGAGGTGCATCCTATTTTTCATCCCGAGATTCTCGAGCAGCGAAATCAAAGAAATGAAGTGATCCAACAAAGGATGGAGGCTCGTATTCAGGAGCAGTGGGCTTATACTCCATGACAAAGAAGCGAGGCATTGGCCCTCAAGAGCCAATTACCAGATCCAAGAAAGAATCCCACAGCATATTATGAAGAGTTGACAGAGGTGGCTTCCTCGTCAGTTATGACTCTTGCAGATATAGAGATTTTCTTTGGGCTACTGGTCCCTGTGGATATATGGAGATAGGTGCATACTCAAGACCATAGGGTGGAGCTAGGCAGAACGTGGGACGAGATTAAAGCATGGGATGCAGAGTGGAAGCCTGGTGAAAAACCAAGGGCTGAGATTCTGGCTTTGCCGAATCGTATCATCACATGTATGCATTCCCTTAATCCACCTCCATGGGTCGATTGGTATAAACTAACAGGATGTAGACAGAAGAAAGTGGAAAGTGTGTCTGATTTGTACACAAGGTTTGAAGGGGTTTTCTTGGATTTCAGTGGACAGGATTTGTCAGTGGAACAGGGAATTCGTTTGTTTGTTACAATTTACTTCCAGAGATTACGGCCCGATTACAGGCCTCTGAGAGTACTTGGACTACCTC
Source organism: Triturus cristatus (assembly GCF_964204655.1). Classification (NCBI taxonomy): domain Eukaryota; kingdom Metazoa; phylum Chordata; class Amphibia; order Caudata; family Salamandridae; genus Triturus; species Triturus cristatus. Next base: position 1,696,251,342 of record NC_140591.1, read on the forward strand.
CTCCCCTTCAATGATATTGAGTATGGCTCAATATTATGAGCATCGTGAAAACAAGGAAAAGGATGAGGTAGAGAAAAAGAGTAAGGATTTGAAAACAAAAGTATTGTTGCAGCAAGATTAATTGTGGTCACCTCCTGAGGCACAGCCGGGAGCAGTCTGAATTGTATAGCTTCTCTTTTAAAAATCACTGCATCTTTGTATTTTATCTCGCACTCACCTCCACTTCCTGATTCACAAGGATAGTGTGCAGGCACCCCTCTGCCTCTAAGCGAGCGCCAGAAACAGCCAAAACCGCCGATTCACCTCTCCCGCCATTGTCCTCGTTACGACAGGACACGCCCACTTCGAGGCCACGCCCCCCGCAAGTCCTACAAATAGCGCGCTGACTACTAGCGCGGCAGATTAATTGTGGTCACCTCCTGAGGCACAGCCGGGAGCAGTCTGAATTGTATAGCTTCTCTTTTAAAAATCACTGCATCTTTGTATTTTATCTCGCACTCACCTCCACTTCCTGATTCACAAGGATAGTGTGCAGGCACCCCTCTGCCTCTAAGCGAGCGCCAGAAACAGCCAAAACCGCCGATTCACCTCTCCCGCCATTGTCCTCGTTACGACAGGACACGCCCACTTCGAGGCCACGCCCCCCGCAAGTCCTACAAATAGCGCGCTGACTACTAGCGCGGCAGATTAATTGTGGTCACCTCCTGAGGCACAGCCGGGAGCAGTCTGAATTGTATAGCTTCTCTTTTAAAAATCACTGCATCTTTGTATTTTATCTCGCACTCACCTCCACTTCCTGATTCACAAGGATAGTGTGCAGGCACCCCTCTGCCTCTAAGCGAGCGCCAGAAACAGCCAAAACCGCCGATTCACCTCTCCCGCCATTGTCCTCGTTACGACAGGACACGCCCACTTCGAGGCCACGTCCCCTCACCCTATATATGTGTATCCACAGGAAGCGCAGCGGACGAGCGCAGCGGGCGCGCCGACTGCGCGCCGAAGGCGCGCTTAAGGCAAGCTCGTCTGCGCTCGTCCGCGACCAGACGGGACCAGGGGCTATCCCCCCTGTTGCTCCCGCTCCTCCGGTCAGGACTTATAGCCCCACGGCTTTACGCCTCATAGGAAGCAGAGTCACTGCCCTATGTACCCGCACCTTTACAGCCACCTCCCTCCCTCCCTGCTGCTATGAATGCAAACATTCCTTCCGAAACACCCTGGCAGGCCCCTTGGTTCAGAAATATTGCATGTTGACATTAAATTGTCGATCACTGCCAAAGCATAGCACTCAAATGCTCTTGCTGCTAGAGTAGCGCAAGCCAGATGCTATCTTTTTAACAGAGACTTGGCTCTCCGCCCAATCTGACCCAGACATAGTCGCAGCTCTACCCAGTGGTTACCACATAGTTAGATCGGACAGACCAGCAGGAAGAGGCGGCGGTCTGGCCATCATTCTTAAAACCCAGTACCGTTGCCGCACCTCAGCAGATAGTATCCCCGAGTGCGAAAGCATGGAATTCTGCATAGAGTTCAACGCCAACACTTCCTTCTCAGGCACGCTGATCTACCGTCCCCCTGATCCAACAAAACTGTTCCATAGGTCGCTCCCGGAGATAATAGCAAAAAGAACTCTATCTGCGGCTAATTACACAGTCCTAGGAGACCTGAATCTTCACTTCAACTCCTCCACAGATTCGATTGCCAAAGAGCTAATAGACGACCTTGGAGCTCTTCAGCTGCACCAGCTGGTCACAGCTCCAACCCATGAGAAGGGCAATCTGCTCGATCCAATTTTCAGCAGCTGCAGCGAGCTAACTGTTGACACTCCTATCCCCCTCCCATGGTCAGATCACTTTCTGATTCCGTTTGCTTGGGCCATTCATAAGGTCCCCCAGCTACCCCCCCGGACAACAATTAGGAGGAACTGGTCAAAACTCCAGCTGGAACCCTGGAGGCACAGTCTGGCCTCTACCCGCCCGCCCCCTTGCTCAAACCCCAATGTAGCAAACGAAAATTATGTCAGCTGGATCTTTAACTCATTAGATACGATCCTTCCCCTCCGGAAATCCTCATCTAAGAGAATGCATAAATCCGCGCCCTGGTTCTCCGACTCCTTAAGAGAACTAAAACGCTGCTGTAGGCAACGAGAGAGAGCCTGGCGTTTGGATTTTCTCCCGGAAAAAAAGCTAGCCTACAAAGAAGCGATAAAAGCATATAGAGAGGGGATTAGGACGGCAAAAGTGACCTTTTATTCTGATAAAATCCTAGAGGCTAAATCTAAGCCCAGGGAAATTTTTCAGATATTAAAGCACTGCTCAAGTGTCATGACCGCCCCCCCTCCGAGCAAAACCCAAGATCAATGCAACGAGCTTGCGGACTTTTTCTACAACAAAGTCCTGAAAATTTATTCCACCTTCCAAACGGGAGCTACAGCTTTGGAGACAGCCGACCCACCCTCTCCTAGAAACCTCCCCCCCCCAGGTCAGCCAACCCTAGAGCACTTCCCTCCCATGGACCTCGACACCCTCGGCAAAATGGCACGCCAAGTAAAATCGGGCTCCCCACGCGACCCAGCCCCACCAGAAGTCCTGATGCAGGCACACAAAGCCACCTTGCTTGTTATCTTGGAACTCCTAAACACATCCATAGCCTCATGTGCCGTTCCTACAGCATGGAAGCAAGCCATGGTACGGGCGTTACTGAAAAAACCGAACCTGGACCCCGATGATCACTCCAACTATCGTCCCATTTCACTCCTCCCTTGGGCTGGCAAGGTACTGGAAAAATACATCAACGCCCACCTGGTCCAGTTCATTGAAAACCACTCCCTATTGGATGTATCCCAGACAGGTTTTAGGCCGAAACATGGCACCGAAACTGCCTTACTAGCGGTCGCCGAGGAATCCCGAATGGTTCTGGACCAGGGAGGATCAGTGGCTGTGATCCTCCTTGATCTAAGCGCCGCCTTCGATACGGTCAGCTATGCCATCTTGCTGAACCGTCTCCGGGTCATTGGAGTCTCAGGCGACGCTCTAAGGTGGTTCGACTCCTTCCTGTCCGACAGATCCTTCCAGATCTTCGATGGCGACATAACATCATCCAGCAAGCCTCTCAGTTGCGGAGTACCACAGGGCTCCTCTCTGAGCCCTGTGCTATTCAATATCTACATGAAACCACTGGCTGGGATTGTCAAACCGTACGGCATTAAAATTGTGTCGTACGCCGATGACACTCAGCTAGTGGTATCATTGGCCCAAGAGACCATTAGCCAACCCCATGGAGGCCTGCTGAGCTGCCTAGAAGATGTTAAGGAATGGATGACCAACTCCTCCCTTAAACTAAACGGAGATAAAACTGAGCTCTTGCTTCTAGGCCCAGCCTCGCCAATACCTTTCGCCTCCTTGTGGCCCCAAGCTCTGGGCATTCCCCCTACCCCCAAGGAAAACGTCAAGAGCCTAGGAGTATGGCTGGACAGGAAGCTCTCCTTTTCCACCCAGGCTACTAAGTTGTCCGCCACCTGTTTTGGCATCCTCAAGACTCTGAGGAAAGTCCTTCCACTTCTGCCCCTAGAAGCCAAGAAAGTGGCAGTACAAGGCCTCATCCAGTCCCGCCTGGACTCAAATAATGCCCTATATGTTGGGGCCCCCGAGATGACTCTCCGGAAACTCCAGGTGGTGCAAAACTGCGCAGCACGCACCCTGTTACAGATCCCACGAGCCCAGTCAGCCAGACCTGCACTAAAAAGTCTTCACTGGCTACCAGTCAAGTACAGAGTGACATTCAAGGCACTGTGCATTGCGCACCAGGCCTTTTGGAAAACGGGGCCTGCAATTAACAGCAACCTTGTCATCCCCTACCACCCTAATAGGAACCTCCGTTCCACTAAGGCTTTCCTGGCAAAGGTCCCTAGAGTGAAGAGAGCCAGATCCGGGGGCAGGTTGTTCTCATTGAACACAGCTAAACTCTGGAACACTCTCCCCCTCTCACTCCGTTCCAACCCGCACCTGCTATCTTTTCGAAAAAAATTGAAAACCTGGCTATTCACCAAAGCCTCCGAGCTCTAATCTGTCACTCAGCATGTCTCTCCAATTTATCTCAGAGCTTGGACGCCCTTGGGCAGCAACCGCGCTCAATAAATCTATTTCAATTCAAGTTGGTAGAGGGTCTGGGAGGGGATGTGGTGGTGGTCCAAATCAAAGAGGCCACGGTGTAGGTAGAGGTGGTGCACCTTTGGGAGTGAATCAATGTGCATAGTGTAAAAAGGAGGGACACTGGCAAAGTGAGTGTCCAGAGTTATTACAAAAACTTGCTGTTCCTGGAGGGCGAGGATCACGAGGAAGGTGCCGTTATGAGGCTAATAGTGAGGAAGCGCAAGTTGGTGCGTCTTCCAGGGATCGTTCGGACTCAAAATATTTTGATGATCCCCGGGAACGGCAATATTATCATGATGATTATGCTGTGGATGATGCTGCAGGGATGTCATAAGGCTATGACAGCCAAGGGCAGGGGGAAGGGACCAGTCCAAATTGGTGGATACAGGTGCGATGAATAGCTCTGTTTCCCATAAACTGGTCCCTGGGGCAACCCTGTCTGTCCGTAATAATGTTTCGGTAGGCTTTTCAGGCGTGCTGGTTGTGAGCCCCATTTCCACACCCCTTGCTTTAACTTTGGATCCTTTTACAGTAGACTCTCCATTTTTGTTGGCGTCTAATTGTGGTGAGAATTTGATGGGATTGGATTTGTTAAAAAAGTTGCATGCTACCATTTCCTGTTCCCCGGATGGTGTTTATATGACTATTGGACCTACTGTGGCCAAGGCGAAGCAGTGTCTGTCAAAAGATGTCCCCCTTCCTGTTGAATTTAAAGACGTCACATCCTTATTGTGGGCCACAGGGGATACAGATGTAGGACTGTTACCTATACCACCAGTTTCCATAAAAGTTAAGGAGAATGCTGTGCTCCCTCGTGTTCCCCAGTATAAGATATCACAGACTGGGGAACAGGCTCTGATGTGGATTATACAGGACCTGAGTAAATCAGGGGTGGTTGAGGAGACAGCGGGAAACATGTGCAATAGCCCTATTCTCCCTATTCTTAAGAAGGCACCGTTAGATTCTCCTGATTCACATCCTGATGTTTATCGTTTTGTGATTGGCCTTCGAGAGGTCAACAAAATTGTGGTTCCACAGTTCCCAGTGGTGCCAGATATCGCTGTCCTTTTAACTATGATTCCTTCCGCCTCTCAGTTCTTTTCTGTAATAGATTTAAAAAATGCTTTCTTTAGCATTCCTATTCATCCCTACGGCACTCATCTTTTGGATTTGCGTTAGCTGGGAAGAGTTTACAATTATGTTGGGCTCCTCAACGGTATACTGAAAGTCCTAGTATTTATAGTCAAGCTTTAAAAAATCTATTGGATTCTCTCTGTTCCCGCAGGTAATGTATTATTGCAATATATGGATGACCTCCAGATCGCCTCCGATACTGAAGAGGGTTGTCGGGAGGCTACAGGTATATTATTGAAGCATTTGGCGTGTACAGGGCATAAAGTGTCCCTGTCTAAATTTCAATATTGCCAACAGCAGGTCACCTATTGTCAAAGGAGGGTTGATGCTATTGTCAGGATCCCTGTGAAGCAGAGGGATGTTTGTGCTGTTCTTTGCATCACCTCTGTTAGAACTGGGGGTCTCTAGTGGCAGAGGTAGGTACTTTTGACCAAATAGGGACCCTTGCTTCTAGTCAGGGTAAGAGGGTACACTTCTAAAAATAACCCCTGCTCACCCTCTTGGTAGCTTGGCACGAGCAGGCAGGCTTATCTCAGAGGCAGTGTGTAAAGCATTTGTGAACACATACAGTGAAAACAATACAGATGGACACCACACCAGTTTAGAAAAATAAGTAATCTTTACTAGACTTAACACAAGACCAAACGACAAAAATGCACAATACTGTAATCAAAAATAGACTTTAAAATGTTAGAAAATAGTTCAGTTCAATGTAGATGGTAAATGCGACACTTTACTCTCAAAGTACCTTGGATGCGTCACACAATACAACAAAAGGGTCGCAAGGAAGGTGATGTGTTGGTTCCTTGCTTCAGGGAGGTGATGCGTTGGTTCCTCACTGCAGCACAGGGGAGGTGGTGCGTCGGTTCCTCACCGGAGAGGAGGTGATGCTTCGGTTTCTTACTGTGATCCGGTGCGATGCGACAATATGGCACCTCCATGCGATGTGACGATCCGGTGCGAGGTGAGAAAATGGCGTCTTGATGTGATGCAACAACATTGGTGCGTGCACGCCCGATGGCCGAGCGGCAAACTCAGTAACTTCTGAGCCACGACAGGCCCTGCGACACGCTTCTCCGGTGATGTGACGGCGACCTCTGCGGCGGTGACACGCTTCTCCGGTGATGCGATACGCTTCATCGATGATGCAACGGTGAACAGCTGCAGTGGCGGCACGCTTCTTCGGCGATGCGACGGCAACTTTTGCAGCGGCGACATACTTCTCCTCGTTGCGTCGCGCTTCCAGCTCCCAGTGACTCGCAGTCTTATCAGAGGGCCCAAACAACAGTAGGCACCTCTCTGCAGGCAGAATTCCTCAGCAAGGGAATTCAGGGGAACTGGTGGTGAAGTCTTGTATCCCTGAGACTTCAGGCAGGAGGCAAGCTCAGTTCAAGCCCTTGGAGATTCTTCTTCAAAATTGCAAAAGTACACACACATTTCCTTTTCTCCTTTCCTTGGCAAATAAAGTAACCACTGCAGGCCAACCCCTACAGCACAGCGCAGGGGCAGTCTCCTCCTTGCAGCTTCCTTGGTTCTTCTCCTTGGCAAAGGTTTGTCTTGACTCCCAGAAGTGATATTAAGTTCTGGGGTTAGGGTCCCCCCTTTTATACACCAAACTCCTTTGTCTCTGAAGGCAGAGAGAGTCTGTACCCAGTCCAAACCAGTACTGTGCAGTCCTGGAGCACTTTGTTTACAGGACTCCTTCTTTCCTTTGACAGTGTGGGCCAGGGTCATCAGACGCACCACAGGAGGTGGAGCCAGCATTGTGGAAGGCAGGCACAGCCCTATTCAGGCCCAGGTGCTACTCCTCCCACTACCCTACATGCAGATAGGTCTATTCAGCCTGTGCTGACTCACCCTGTCTCCTTGAGCCACCCCAGCCCCTGTCATTCACAAACCAGACATGGAATACACAACCTAGCAGAGCCAGGCTTGGATGGTTAGGCAAGAAAATACCTACTTTCTAAACGTGGTATTTTCAAACACAGAATGTTAAAACCACCTTCACTAAAAGATGTATTTTATCATTCTGAGATACTACTCGAATTTCTACCTAGTTCCCTGAGTCAGTTATGATTATAAGATGTTGTAATCAAACTGCCCATTCTGGCCTATGGGAACAGGTAGCCTTGCAATAGTGAAAAACTAAATTGGCTGTAATTCACTATTAGGACATGCTACACACATCAGGGCATGCCCTACCTTTTACATACAATGGAACCTGCCCCTGGGCCTACCTTAGGGGTAACTAATATGTAGAAAAGGGAAGGTTTAGGGACTGGCAAGTGGGTGCACTTGCCAAGTCGACATGGCAGCCCCAGGCTGCACACAGGCTCTGCAACGGCAGTTCTGAGTCACATTTTGCAAGCTGCTTTTGTGGGTGGCACAACCAGTGCTGCAAACCTACCAGCAGCATTTTATTTACAGGCCCTGGGCACATATGGTGCACTGTACTAGGGTCTGACAAGTAAATCAAATGAACCAATCATGGAGTCACTAATCCAATATAATAGTTTACAATAGGGAGCACTTGCACGGTGGCACTGAATAGCAGTGGCACAGTGCCCAAATCATCTAGACCAGCAAAACACATAGCAAAAACACAGGAGGCAACAGCAAAAAATGGAAGGGAGACCCACGCGAATGGTGCCAGGTCTAACAACCTCATACTGTCGTCACTGGATTCCTGCTTATTCTTTACTAATACAACCCTTGCTCCATTTGATAACTAAAGACGTGCATGAACCTTTGCCTTGGAGGCATGAATGCCAGCATGCTTTTGAACAAATAAAGACTGTGCTTTGCTCCGCACCTGTGCTTTGTACGCCAGACTATCAGAAGCCTTTTGTGCTGTACACGAGACGGCTGGGTGTGCAGAGGACGTGTGCTTATTCTTTTGCTACGCTTGACCCTGTCGCCAGAGCTCTCCCGAGTTGTTTAAGAGCCATGGCGGCTGCTGCGCTTTCTATATGACAGTCGGCAGGGCTCGTCCTCAATCATGATCTCTCAGTGATGGTACCCCATGCTGTGGATGTCCTTTTGAACAAGACAAAAACCCAGAACCTTACCAGTGCTCGTCTTACTGGATATGAACTGACATTATTTGCACCCCTTATTATCATCAAAAGATGTGCTAGTTTGAATCCTGCCACGGTACTACCCCTCCCTTCGGACGAAAAGGACCAAGATGTCCATGATTGTTTGCTTGTTTCATACAGAGGAAGAAACTAAGGGACGGGTAGACTTGACTGATGTACCCTTATCTGACCCACAAGGGGAACTATATGTCGATGGCTCTTGTTTCAAATTGTCAGATGGCACCACTACAGCGCCGTATGCTTTTACTACACTCTGCACTATAGTTGAGACATTGCGCATTCCCCACCAGTCTGCTCAAGCGGCGGAGCTGATGGCTCTTTTGCGCGCATGTGAGTTAAGTGAAGGACTGGCTGTCAATATTCATACTGACAGCCAGCATGCTTTCGGGGTGGCCCATAATTTTGACAGCTTTGACCCTTCCTAAATGATTGGCAATAGTGAAATGTAGTGGCCATAAGGCAATCACTGATAATGTAGGGAGAGGAAATTCCTTTGCAGATCAAACAGCAAAAGAGACAGCTAGGTCAAAGATGACGAAAATGTTTGTGGCAGGCCCCGCTAGATGGGTACCGGATGTTACCATGTTGGAAAATACATTGGACAGTGTCAAGGAGGCGACACTTGAGGATTACCTCTAGGAGTCCCTTGCAAAAACACTCATAGGCAAATAAAATGGTTAAAGAGAACACGTATGAAAGAATTTTGTGAAGGAGTAACAGAAATAGAAATAAACAATTATAGTAGCGGTATTACTTTTGGTTATATTCTGTCTGCTATTTTTACCTTAGGGGGAAGGGCTATGAGTAGGAATGAAAGGCCAGGGAATACTCTGCCTGCAAATTACAAATATTGTCAAATACTACAGTGACAGCATTGCGTGATATCACCATTCAGTTATAGGAGATCAGTGTGTGGTTTGGATAACTAGTATGGAGAAAAATATCACCAAGCATAGTTTAGATATTATAGAAAACGTGGAAGGCTGGGGTTGGATTTTGGAGACAATAATATATTTTACAGTCATCCTGATCTGCTGTTGTGTTCTGATTCAATGCCTTCCCCTATGTTGTTCCTTTTGGACCACCTATTTATCTCCTAAGAGATTCTCCATCCATGACACCAATACAAAGATCATTCTCCAGCAGGAGGTTGATCATCTAATGAACTTAGATGACAAGATTTTTGGTTCCTCCACTTCTATTGCAGAGTCCATTACCGAAGTTTCTTTTGTTGACGAAAAATGAAGTCTGGTTCTATCCTTTGTTTGTCAGTATGTATACACGTATATATATATATACATGAAAAATAAAGTTTGCCTTTTGCGGGAAGCACTCGCTGGAGATGTGGTTCCACTAAGGAGCTGCTAGTGCCTCAAACACTCGACAGTCTTTTGCGACGCGTTTCGGGCCATACCCGCCCTTCTTCCATGGCAAAACTGTCAATTGGTGGGTCAAACACAACTTCCAGTACATCCCCCAAATTTAAATGAAAGTCACGCCCATGTGGGCCGGCAGAACACTCACGCTGTGACAAAGGATTATGGGACTGGAAGTTTATTAAAAATATATAATCCATGTGGATCTGTTCAGACCTCTCCAAAAATTAAAACGTGAGTTATTTTTCAGTGCTCGAGTGTATCACAGCTCCACATTACCAGACAATCTCCAGCTCACCGAATCAGCTGTCCCAGTAAACAGCACTGGACACGCAAGGGTATCGCAGTGGTGCTATCCCTCGACCTGGCGGGCCGAATTACATGAAAAATAAAGTTTTCCTTTTGCGGGAAGCACTCGCTGGAGACGTGGTTCCACTAAGGAGCTGCTAGTGCCTCAAACACTCGACAGTCTTTTGCGACGCGTTTCGGGCAATCCCCGCCCTTCTTCCATGGCAAAACTGTCAATTGGTGGGTCAAACACAACTTCCAGTACATCCCCCAAATTTAAATGAAAGTCAAGCCCATGTGGGCTGGCAGAACACTCACGCCGTGACAAAGGATTATGGGACTGGAAGTTTATTAAAAATATATAATCCATGTGGATCTGTTCAGACCTCTCCAAAAATTAAAACATGAGTTCTTTTTCAGTGCTCGAGTGTATCACAGCTCCCCATTACCAGGCAATCTCCAGCTCACGGAATCAGATGTCCCAGTAAACAGCACCGGACCCGCAAGGGTATCGCAGTGGTGCTATCCCTCGACCTGGCGGGCCAAATTACATGAAAAATAAAGTTTGCCTTTTGCGGGAAGCACTCGCTGGAGACGTGGTTCCACTAAGGAGCTGCTAGTGCCTCAAACACTCGACAGTCTTTTGCGACGCATTTTGGGCCATCCCGCCCTCCTTCCATGGCAAAACTGTCAATTGGTGGGTCAAACACAACTTCCAGTACATCCCCCAAATTTAAATGAAAGTCACGCCCATGTGTGCTGGCAGAACACTCACGCCGTGACAAAGGATTATGTGACTCGAAGTTTATTATAAATATATAATCCATGTGGATCTGTTCAGACCTCTCCAAAAATGTAAACATATATTTATATTATTTTCTTTTTAAAAAAATTCAATTTTTTTTTCGCAGTTGCGCACTGAAAGCGTACACATCATGGTGGGTGCGCGCATTCTAGTCTCCATTTTAGAAAAGTCGTGAAGGATCTGCGTACGGTGTGCGACGGCTGCGTGTTATTCAGTTACATCATATACATTTAATATTACGTGATGTGCCCAATTGGTATGCGACCAGTCCGCGACTCCTGCTCCCGCGTATCCGCGACACATGCGCATTACAGTATGAGATGCTTGCGTGGTTGCGGGTCCCACGTGACGTCATATACGTGCTGGGGCGCGCTGGGTGTGCGACTCCAGCCAAAAAAAGTATGTTCACAAATGATATGTATCTGTCTTTAATATACATATTAGGGCAAGAGATTATCTAAGATATTCATTAAAATAATATATTTGTAATTATAATAAACGTATATTATTTTTAAATATATTTTCGCAAAGTCGGGTGCGTGCATCGTGAGTGAAGAGAAACAGGTCAGCAGAGCTGCTGTAGAGCCAGGGAAGCCAGGTCAGCAGAGCCAGAGAACCAGGTCAGCAGAGCTGCTCTAGAGCCAGAGACCCAGGTCAGCAGAGCTGCTCTAGAGGCCGAGAACCAGGTCAGCAGAGCTGCTGTTGAGCCAGAGAAACCAGGTCAGCAGAGCTGCTTTAGAGGGAGAGAACTAGGTCAGCAGAACTGCTTTAGAGCCAGAGAACCAGGTCAGCAGAGCTGCTTTACAGCCATAGAGCCAGGTCAGCAGAGCTGCTCTAGAGGCAGAGAACCCGGTCAGCAGAACTGCTTTAGAGCCAGAGAACCAGGTCAGCTGAGCTGTTTAGAGGGAGAGAACCAGGTCAGCAGACCTGCTTTAGAGCCAGAGAACCAGGTCAGCAGACCTGCTCTAGAGCCAGAAAACCAGGTCAGCAGAGCTGCTTTAGAGACATAGAACCAGGTCAGCAGAGCTGCTTTAGAGCCAGAGAACCAGGTCAGCAGAGCTGCTCTAGAGCCAGAGAAACCAGGTCAGCAGAGCTGCTTTAGAGGGAGAGAACCAGGTCAGCAGAGCTGCTTTAGAGCCAGAGAACCAGGTCAGCGGAGCTGCTCTAGAGCCAGAGAACCAGGTCAGCAGAGCTGCTTTAGAGCCAGAGAACCAGGTCAGCAGAGCTGCTCTAGAGGCAAAGAACCAGGTCAGTAGAGCTGATTTAGAGGGAGAGAACCAGGTCAGCAGAGCTGCTTTAGAGCCAGAGAACCAGGTCAACAGAGCTGCTCTAGACCCAGAGAACCAGGTCAGCAGAGCTGCTTTAGAGCCATAGAACCAGTTCAGCAGAGCTGATTTAGAGCCAGAGAACCAGGTCAGCAGAGCTGTTCTAGAGCCTAAGAACCGGGTCAGCAGAGCTGCTCTAGAGCCAGAGATCCAGGTCAGCAGAGCTGCTGTAGAGGCAGTGAAACCAGGTCAGTAGAGCTGCTTTACAGCGAGAGAACCAGATCAGCAGAGATGCTTTAGAGGGAGAGAACCAGGTCAGCAGAGCTGCTTTAGAGCCAAGGGACCAGGTCAGCAGAGCTGCTCTAGAGCCAGAGAACCAGGTCAGCAGAACTGCTTTAGAGCCATAGTACCGGGTCAGCAGAGCTGCTTTGGAGCCAGAGAACCAGGTCAGCAGAGCTGTTGTAGAGCCAGAGAACCGGGTCAGCAGAGCTGCTCTAGAGCGTAAGAACTAGGTCAGCAGAGCTGCTCTAGAGCCAGAGAACCAGCTCAGCAGAGCTGCTGTAGAGACAGAGAAACCAGGTCAGCAGAGCTGCTTTAGAGGGAGAGAACCAGGTCAGCAGAGCTGCTTTAGAGCCAGAGAACCAGGCCAGGAGAGCTGCTTTAGAGCCAGAGAACCAGGTCAGCAGAGCTGCTGTAGAGCCAGAGAAACCAGGTTAGTAGAGCTGCTTTAGAGGGAGAGACCCAGGTCAGCAGAACTGCTCTAGAGGGAGAGAACCAGGTCAATAGAGCTGCTCTAGAGCCAGAGAACCATGTCAGCAGAACTACTTTAGAGCAATATAACCGGGTCAGCAGAGCTGCTTTAGAGCCAGAGAACCAGGTCAGCAGAGCAGTTGTAGAGCCAGAGAACCAGGTCAGCAGAGCAGTTGTAGAGCCAGAGAACCAGATCAGCAGAGCTGCTCTGTAGCCTGAGAACTAGGTCAGCAGAGCTGCTCTAGAGCCAGAGAACCAGGTCAGCAGAGCTGCTGTAGAGCCAGAGAAACCAGGTCAGCAGAGCTGCTTTAGAGGGAGAGAACCACGTCAGAAGAGCTGCTTTAGAGCCAGCGAACCAGGTCAGCAGAGCTGCTCTAGCTGACACTGACAGACTGACACTGACTGACTGACTGACACTGATTGACTGACACTGACTGACTGACTGACACCGACTGACTGACACTGACACCGACTGACTGACTCTGACTGACTGACACTGACTGACTACTCTCTACTACTCTACCACTCACTCTCTACTACTCACTCTCTACCTCTACCTCTTTACCTCTACACCTCTACCTCTCTACCTCTCTCTAACTCTCTCTACACGCACACTTATGCACATATATATATGTATGAAGATAAGCGTTCCTGGCTCGCTCCTTATCAGCAAAGAAACAGGTACGGACCACAGCGTGCGTTTTCAGTGCAGGTTTATTGCATCCTTATTCAGCTATATTCGTACAGCGCCCGGCATGACGCGTTTCGACAGCAGGACGCTGTCTTGATCACATGACGCACCAAGGGCCAATCCTCATTAAATACTTTTTTTAGATGTTAAAAAAAACTGGCAAAACATTTTTTTTTACATTCAGGGGAAAGAGAAAAAATACTACGGTTGTATATAATACTGTCATAGTAAAACATGTAAGAATCAAAAATTGCAAATAATGTAAATGATTAGTGAAAAATGTCAACTCATTACATCATGGTTATTTTTATCACATAAATGACCAGTTTTTAGAATAATAAAAGCTGAAGAATTAATCATTTTTCTTAAAAAGGAGAAAAATGCCGTAAAGATGCTTTCACATTTCCACATAATATGCATAAATGCATAAAATTAGCTATCTAGCATAAAGTGCAGAGAGTGTTTTTAAAGTGCAAATCATGGCCAATCATCATAGAATGAAATATGTAAAATATCAAAATTTAAACAATGACTGAAGATAATAGAAATAAAGTGCAAGTGCATCACGCTAATAGTGCAAATACTTCGCTAAAGTGCATATCATTGGTAATCATCACAATAAATTCTCTTAATAATAATATCAGAGTTGTATGATGATTATGTAAGGATGTCAAGATAAAGTGCCAGTGCATCAATATAACATGACAACAATGAAATACATAACGACATAGTAAGAACAATAACAAGAGAATGGATATGGGAAAGATAAAAGACATACTAAAATTGCTCATGTAGCCACCCCCAAGCCATGCCCAGTAAAAGCCAAGTAAAACCACAGGTAAAAGCCAGAGAATCCAGATAAAACCAGTAGTAAAACCTAGCTAAAACAAGACAAAACTGGGAATAAAAACATGAAGCAACACATAGAAGTCAATTCACTGGACAATTCAAATATAGGCCAAAACCTCAATGAGTACCAGGCTGCAGGAGAACAGGCAAACTTCACAACTAAATGTTAAAATTCATAAAAAATTATGTAAGTCCTCTCCTGTGTTTAAACCATTAGGTATTTTGGTATCAAGTGTGAGTATGTAGTAAGACTCCAACTGCCTGAGCTTTTTCTCCCTATTGCCACCCCTTAATGACCTAGGTACAGAGTCTATTACATAATAACTCAAATCTTTGAGGTCATTTTTATGAACATATTTGAAATGTCTGGCCACTGGGTAGCTGGGGTCAGAGTTCACAATGGCTCGTAAGTGTTGTAATATGCGGTTATACACTTGCAGTTTGGTGCTGCCTACGTATTTTAATTTGCAGGAACATTCTACTAGTCTCTACTACTCACTCTGTACTACTCACTCTCGACTATTCTCTACTACTCTCTCTCTACTACTCTCTACTACTCACTCTCTGCTACTCACTCTACTACTCACTCTCTACTACTCTCTCTACTACTCTCTCTACTACTCTCTCCTACTTGCTCTCTACTACTCTCTAGTACTCACTCTACTACTAACTCTCAACTACTCTCTACTACTCTCTACTACTCACTCTCTACTACTCCACTACTCTCTACTGCTCACTCTCTACTACTCACTCTCTACTACTCCACTACTCTCTACTGGTCACTGTCTACTACTCTTCTACTCTCTACTACTCTCTCTCTACTACTCACTCTCTACTACTCACTCTCTACTACTCTCTCTTTACTACTCTCTACTACTCACTATTACTCACTCTCTACTACTCACTCTACTACTCACTCTCTACTACTCACTCTCTTCTCTCTACTACTCACTCTCTACTACTCTCTACTACTCACTCTCTACTACTCTCTAATACTATCTCTCTTCTACTTACTCTCTACTACTCTCTACTACTCACTTTCTAGTACTCACTCTCTACTATTCTCTGCTACTCTCTCTCTACTACTCTCTGCTACTCTCTACTACTCACTCTCTGCTACTCACTCTACTACTGACTCTCTACTACTCACTCTCTACTACTCTCTACTACTCACTCTCTACTACTCTCTCTACTACTCTCTACTACTCACTCTGCTACTCACTCTCTACTACTCTCCAATACTCTCTCTCTGCTACTCACTCTCTACTACTCACTTTCTACTACTCATTCTCAACTACTCTCTACTACTCACTCTCTACTACTCTCTACTACTCTCTACTACTCACTCTACTACTCACTCTCTACTACTCTCTACTACTCTCCACTACTCACTCTCTACTACTCATTCTCTAATACTCACTCTCTACTACTCACTCTCTACTACTCACTCTCTACTACTCACTCTGCTACTCTCTACTGCTCACTCTCTGCTACTCTCTCTACTACTCTCTCTCTACTCTCTATTACTCACTCTCTACTCTCCACCTCTCTACCTCTCTCTACCTCTCTCTCTACTACTCCCTACCTCTCTACCTCTACCTCTACCTCTCTACCTCTACACCTCTACCTCTCTACCTCTCTCTAACTCTCTCTACACGCACACATATGCACATATATATATGTATATATATGCATATGCATTTATATATATGTATGTGTATATATATATATATATATATATATATATATATTCAATGAAAAAACCATAGGTTTCACACATGTTATAGTTAGCTGGAAATTTTACTGATAAAAAAACCAATGAAATTCCCCCGTTATAGTTACTGTAGGCAACTATAACTCACGCGACCGTAATCCTCTGGTGATGACATATGTGTCTTTATGAAAAAAAAAAATTTGTAAAATATGTATAGCTAAAATTTAATGGAAGAAGACATGGGCAAATAAGTGTCTAAATACAGTATTAGCATCAGCAGAGGATTGCGGTCGCGTGAGTTATAGTTGCCTACAGTAACTATAACGGGGGAATTTCATTGGTTTTTTATCAGTAAAATTTCCAGCTAACTATAACATGTGTGAAACCTATGGTTTTTTCATTGAATATATATATATATATATATATATATATATATATATATTCACTGAAAAAACCATAGGTTTCAGGGGTGTTATAGTTAGCTGGACTTTTCACTTGTACAAAACCATTGAAATTCCCCCGTTATAGTTAGTTCAGCTAACTATAACTCGCGCGCCCGCAATGCACTGCTGATGACGTCACATATTACATCACTCATGACATGGTCAGTGACATCACTCATGACATCACTGATGACATCTCAAATGACATCACTGATGACATCACTGATGACATCATCCAGTGAATGTGTGTGTTTCTGAAAATTAAATATGTTTTATATATGTATATCTCAAGTGCGATGGAAGAATAAATGGGTATATAAGTGTCTAAATGGATGATTTGTTTTTGAAAAATTGATTGTGTAACTGACTGATTAAGTGTTTCATAGTGAATACATGGCTTAGTGAGTAATGTTTAAATATGTAAATATCTGTATCAGTCTCTCACTTTGTGTATAAGTGGCTGCATGGGTTGGTGAGTAGCTACATGGGTGTTTATATAGGTTATTAGTTGGTTTTATGAGTATCAGTCTGAGTGTCTGCATGGTTCGGTGGGGGTATTACGTAGTGCATAGGTGCATGAATGAATGACTCACTCTTTGTATGTGTTGAAGACAGCATGTGTGCAGGACTCTATGGGTGGATGAGTGAGTGTATGGGTGTGTTAGTGAGTGAATGACTGTCTCAATAGTGTCTTTATGAGTAACTACATATGTTTTAAACTAGTATATGTGACTATTGGTGTATATAAGCGAGTATATGTGACAGTGAGAGATTGAAAGAGTTCCTATATGAATAAGTATGTGTTTCTATAAGTGATTGTTTAAAAGACTAAGTATGTGTAAGTTTCCGTAGAAGTAAGTGTGGTGGTGTGTGTATAACTGTATATGCAAGTAAATGTATGTTTGATTCTTTATTAGCATGAGTGACTATGTGTGTGAGTACCTCTATGGATGAGTGGCATTGTGTAACAGGATGTATAGGTGTATGAGTACATATGATGAGTGAGTACATGTATGAGTGACTGTATAGGACTGTTGGTGAATGAGTGGATGTGTATGTGGATCTTAGAATTACTGTATAGGTTGTTGTAACTGGTATTGGTATGTCCATTGTTTTTAAAATTTTAATTTCTATTTTTGAATGTGTGTATCAAAGGTTATATTAGGGGAAGAGGAGGTCTGCCACTCTATCACAAGGATGATGTCATCAGTGATGTCATCAGTGATGTCATTTGAGATGTCATCAGTGATGTCATGAGTGATGTCACTGACCATGTCATGAGTGATGTAATATGTGACGTCATCAGCAGTGCATTGCGGGCGCGCGAGTTATAGTTAGCTGAACTAACTATAACGGGGGAATTTCAATGGTTTTGTACAAGTGAAAAGTCCAGCTAACTATAACACCCCTGAAACCTATGGTTTTTTCAGTGAATTTCTGAGGTTTTTTAAATGCTAATTCCTAACTATAACGTGCCTGAAACCTATGGTTTTTTCTGTGAATTTCAAAGGTTTTTTAAATGCTAATTTCTAACTATGCCTACAGAGATAGGACATGTGAAGAAAGAAGAAAAAATGCACAGAAAGAAACAAAAGAAGTGCAGAAAGAAGCAACAGAAGTCCTCAAATACGAAGATAAGTGCAGGAAGAAGGATAACGTGCAGAAAGAACAAAAAGAAGAGCAGAAAGAAGCCTTGTTGCAAAATCATCCTGTACCCTCAACTTTTTCAGACGGATACTGGTGGTAACTGAGTCTGACTAACCAGTCCTAGAGCCAGTGCTATGTTAAAAGACACTTAGAATACAGTGAAAACACCTACATACACTAGGGAACATTATGCGTTGGGGTCCCCCTGTGATTAGCATGACCTCCTCTGTAAGCCCCTAGTGTATAATAGGGCATGGGGATTAAAACTACCTCTTAAAACAGGCCACAGGGCGTTTTTGCACACGTTAACTCAGGCCTCGTCCCCTCCCTTCACCACTGTGTAAACACGCCCTGTGTCCATTTTTAGTTGGGAGATTAAGTTCATTTGAATCCTGAGGGTCCCTAGGGTCCAACTAGCCCACTAGGTACCTCCAGTAAGTGCCACAGAGCTGCGTTGCAGAGAGGTGTAAAAAGTGGCACGGCCTGGACCACCTCTCTGCAATGCAGCTCAGTGGCGCTTACTGGAAGCACTTGGTGGGCTAGTTAGCCCCCAGGGGCCCTCAGTATTGAAGGGAAATTATATCCCCAATTTAAAACGTGCCATAGTGCGTGTTTGCACACGTCACCTCAGGCCCCGTCCCCTCCCTTCACCACTGTGTAAACGCGCCCTGTGGCTGTTCTAAGTTGAGAGATTAAGTCCCCCTGAATCCTAAGGGTCCCTAGGGTCAAACTAGACCACTAGGTACCTCCAGTAAGCGCCACAGAGCTGCGTTGCAGAGAGGTGTAAAAAGGGGCTTGGCCTCAGAACACCTGGCTGCAGCGCAGCTCCCTGGCGCATACTGGAGATGCCTGTTGGGGGCGCGTTTGCAGAGTGCTGCACGGAGGGGGCATGGCCTCCGGCACGATGCCAGTCTTTTATTTATTTTAGTTTTTTAAGAAGGGGGGCTGTTTGGTTCCCCTTCTTATTCTAATTTATTGGCCCTGATGACCCCATCCCCCAGGGCCAGTCTCCTAATTATATTTTTTTGACCCCAATCCCCAGGGCCGGCCACTGTTTTTTATTATTTTAAAAAAATATATATTTATAGACACACCTAGGACATGCTGGACAAACCGTACGTACCTATCACCATGACGATTTGCGTGATATTCATTAAAAGGCGACTATGCATGCAATGAATCCACGTGGAATGTATTTACACCACTAGTGAAGCTCTGACATGTCTGATGCCCTACCGTGCCTAATCCTGGTAGACACCCTTGTCGTTTATTTATACAAACATGGGTAGCTATTGACGGGCACATTTAATACACATGCACACTAAGCCATTCAAAGGGGATTCGACAAAAATTCGACCAAAACTATGCAAGAAACCCCCCTCACGGTTAATAAAACACACATCCACTGCCGGATGTGTAATACTTTTTATTTTACTCTCTGGAAAGGGGACGAACATCACTTGAGAGTCACAGCGTGCTCCTGACAGAGCCCAATGCTGTGTTACACCCACCATTGCCTGCCGAGTGCCACACACCTCTGTGTTGTATTCCACTAGCTAGTGCATATGCTATGACACTCTCTAGCCCATGTGCACTGTAACACCACCCCGTGAATATGTCATGCCACACTTGTCTTCGCACGGGTTATATTGCCCCATCTAACGTGCCTTTCTCGATGCCTATGTTATAACGCACAGTGCTATGCCATACATATTACAATCTGGGATCCATATCTTTGTCACAGTGCATATGCAACGTTACACTCCCCAGCACATATTTTATATTACAACTTTAGAGACTAGTTAGGTTACACAACACTGCCCTGTGCATATTACACTCCAAGGCGCATATCGCATAGCACGCGCTAGTGCCTGTGCTATCTCGCGCTCTCCCATGAATCTGTCATTGCGCACAATGTATTGCATATTATATTTCACGCCCGGTTCATCTTATATCACACTTTTTGGTGCATAGTTTATACCATACACTATATCTAGTTTTCATTTTCAATCGTGCTCTCAGGACTATGTTCTATATAACACTGTGTTCACCTACCCTTTTCACGGGCATTACATTTTGCGATAGGGGGTGGAGGGTCAGGGGGTGTTTCTGCCAAGTGAGCCCGGAGTCACAGTCACAAACGTCCTCTTCTTCCTGAATAAAAGTGAGATTATGCTGCATACTTGTTCATATTTTAAGTAGTTCGCACAGACACAATGTTTTAAAAACAATAAAGTTCCTAATACCCGCCTTCTCTGAACAGTTAGCTTGCTGCCCCATCCCCTTCCTCCCTATCCTCTGTTGTGTGAATCCATGGACTAGCCTCCTCCCTCCTGCCATGCATGGTCTGATGTGCTGCCACTGCCCTCAATTTAGTATGATGTACCAGTCCACTCCTCCTGCCCTCCATTGCCCAATTCTATGCCCCATCATTGACCTCCTGCTTAAACTCTGTGCTTAGCTTGCTGCCCCTATTCTCCTTCCCCCTGCCCTCCGATGTCTTTGTGCATGCCCCTGCTCCATCCTTTTTGCCCACCATGTCCCATGGACCTGCCACTCCTATCTACTCTGAGTGTTCTGTTGAGCTGCCACTCCCCTCCCACCTGCCTAGCATTGTCAGATGACTGTAACCTGTCCCTGCCACCTCCACCCTGCCTGTCCACATGCCATGCCCCTATCCTCTTCCTCCTGTCCTACATGGTCCATTGTACTGCCACACCCTTCTGCCCTCCCTGGTCTGTTGTGCTGCAACTGCTCCTCCTGCCTGCCCCGTGTGGTCTGTTGTGAGGTCCCTTCCCCTGAACTTTCTTGTCTGTGCACAGGTCCTGACCCTTCCTTCTATCCTCCATCGTCCTTTGTGCATGCCCCTCCACCCTCCTTCTTGCCCATCATAGCCATTGTGCTGCCACTAACCCTCCCACTTGCCATGCATGGTCTTCTGTGCTGCCATGGCCCCTCCCACCTTCCCTGTGTGGTCAGTTAGCTGCCCCTGACCCCCTCCCACCTTCCCTCCATGGTCTGTGTGTATGCCATCACAGTCTCACTGTTGCTCTTCATGGTGTGTCTTGCTTCTAGTGCCCATCCTGCCTGACCTCCATGGCTATCTTGCTGCTCCTGCCCTGCCCCCTTGCCCCCAGCCCTACTCCCTCCCTCCTGGCTTGTCTGTTCCATTGTAATGCCCCTGATCCGTCCCTCCTGCCCTTTATGGTCTGTTATACTGCAGCTTTCTCTCCTGTCTGTCCATTATGGTCAGCTAGCTACCATTGCCTCTTGCCCCTCTGTTCTCTGTTGTCCATGTGCATGGTCCTGTCCCCTCCCTCTTGCTTTCTATGGATTGTTGTGCTGCACTCCCGTCCTGCATGCCCTGTGTGGTGTATTGTGCTGCGCAAACCCTGATGCCTGCCCTGCAGGGTCAGTTTGGTGCACCTCTCCATGTCCCTCCTGTCCTCTGTTATCCAAGTCCATGTCCCTATCCCATTTCCTTCCATGATCCAATGTACCATACTTGCGAACATTTTGAACTTGGTAAGAGGGAGATTTTGAAAAAAAACTGGGGTATTGATTTTCCCCTTTGAGTTACATTGAAAAAGAGGATATTGTAGACAGGAGGCAGATCAAATAAAGCCCATTTGAGCTTAAAAACATTGGACGTTTCCTGGCTGAATCGGGTCTGTTGGCATGTATGGTTGTACTACCATTGCCTCTTCCTTCTGCCCACAATGGTCTATTACATTGCCACAGCCTTGAAGGAGGGTAGATTTTGTATCACAGGGGGCCCCTGGCCCGTTCTGTCCACACCTGAAGTATGAGACCCTTGTCCTTGCCCTGCCAGCTGCATTTGTAGGCCGTATTAAATTGACCAGCGGGTCCTGTGTTGCTATATAATTATCCTGAGACATCCTTACCACTCAGCCAGCATAAAACCCCTGTGTAGGCCCTTCTGTTCAATATGTAGGCCTCTTTGTTAAATTGACCATAGCTCTGCAATTTTAGTGTATAGCAGTCTGAAGGCAGGTCTGCGAGGCCTTCTGATCCAAACTAGTAGCCCCCACCCTACCCGAGTGCTCCGTGCTCGGTATCAAAGTTCAACATCCCCCTGAAGCTGTCGACATACAGTAGGCTGCATCCTGGACTGGTACTTGCTTCCTGGGCAGGTTTCCCGCTTTTAAGGAAGTGGCAACCGCAGAGCGTCAAGTTAGGAGAACTGAGGAGATTTTATACATGAATATATTGAATTCCCGTACAATACCCATTATTTTCTGCTTGCTCTATGGAACTTACGATAAGCGATTGGCCTGAGAGACTGACCTTTTCACCCAGTCCATTGTCAGCATTAAGTGGGTAAATGACGAAATGTCTGGTAAAATCTGCAGACGAAGCTTTTGGGTAGCATACGTAGGTAGATGTAGCGTGCAAAGGAGCCCACAAAATGATATAAAAAGGGAGCACCCACAGATATCGACGGACTACCTCGCCGTCTGTATGTAGGTTAACAGGCAGTGCAGGTTTCCCCCAAGAGCTGGGAGCTCTTGTCTTCCTTTGCTTAAAATGTCTTGCTCTGCTTTGCTTGAAGTATCTTATTCTATTTTACCTATATGAAATGTCATGTTATGTTTAACCATTGTTCTCTTTACTTTTGCATTTAAAAGATTTTGTATTGTAATTGCAGGAATGCTTGCTCTAAGAGTAAACGTGAGTGTTCCTAGGTAACATTTTCCTTGGTGTAACTTGTTTCTCATGATGCATTTATAGATGTGTTTTCTCTCTCTCTCTGTCAGTACATTAATTGAGATACAGAGAATATTATGACAGCTGTATGATTATCTGGATTCTGTATTTTGTACTTTATGTCTCTATTCTGCGGTTTCTTTGAAGTTGCATCTTCTCATTAAACTGCCATTGTATTCTGCCTCCAATTCCATGTCTCATATGTCTGTTTTCTTCATTTTTGGAGCAAGCGTTCCTAGGCACCCCGGCTCAAATTAAGGTGCCCCTTTTGTCCCTGACTCACTCTCCTGCTCAGTTCTGTGGTGGCTCCCGGGGATCTGGGGACCGCCCCTAGCTTCCTTGACCCGTAATAGATCTTCCCTCCAACAGCCTCTCTTGCAAGTCCTGTATTGTTGGTTTGTTGCCCCTGCCCCCCTTTCCACTGCGCTCCATAGTCTGTTGTGCTTCCACGGCCCTTCCTGCCTGCTCAGTGTGGTTAAATTGTTGCCTTTGCACCCTCCTACCTGCCTTCAATTTTCAGAGTCCGTGCCCCTGGCCTCTGCCTCTCAACAGTATCCTAATGAACAACAAGATTGCTAACATTCTATATTTATTACAAAAGTGTGGAACGCCTGACATCATCTTGATGTAATCAAAACTGTAATACCTAGAGCATTTCCTTTAGAAATTACATATATGAGAGGGTCTTATTGGCATCAAAATTATGGTTAGTGCTCTAAAAGACTAAAATAAGGACATATTTTCTGAGTTTTCAAATAGCGACAAAGCACTTTTAAATTATTTGTTATCTTTATGTTTTTTTATCCAGTTGACCACTTGATTAAATGTTGCACTTAGGGGAGAGGATGTGGTGTTACTTCCAGAACTGCAGACTTTGCAACTGGGGAACCAGGTTGAAGTTTCTGCTTCAGCTCGACATTCTGTGATTCTGGTCAAATCACTTAGTCTCCCCATGTCTACAACCAAAATGAATTTGTTCTTGTGTGATGTAACCAATGCTCATGTAAAGCACTCCAATACCTGACAAGTCTGCACTATATAACACTGCAAAAACACAAAATAATAAGTGTTTTGCACACTTCTGTCATTGGGCTATATTTGGGCTACATCTGGGTGATTTTGGGCTACATTTGGGCTCTTTTGTCTCCGGTGGCCATCTTGGGAGATTTATTTGTTATGAAGTTTCCTAATTTCCTCATGTACTGCAGTCTCCTCAGTAGGAAATGCTTTCAGTTTTTTACTTTGATTCCATCATGAAGGTATTCAGATATGTCACACATTTGCCATAAATTCTGAATGTTAGCACTCTAGTTGCTCATTAGATCACTGTAGTAAAACTACTGCACCATGGAAGTCTGCTCCTGGTATTAAAAGTGCATGTTTCAGTCTGCATGTCAGAATTTTTTAATGAAATAGAAGAGGATTTGAGAAGTCACTCAAAATGTGCCCTCATTTTCTTTCTTCAGCATTAATCATAATTTCTATGGCAAAATGAACCTCCTCATTGTGTTCCTTTTTAAATTAAATGTTTTAAGTGTTACCAGTTTATTCCAATCAAGATGGCTTCAGGTGTGCCTTACTTTTGTCATAATGAAGACAGTAAGCGCTCTAGTTGTTTTTAAGAACATTCTGGGACATTCTGTCATTGGGCTATACTTGGGCTACATCTGGGTGATATTTGGGCTACATTTGGGCTCTTTTGTCTCTGGTGGCCATCTTGGGAGACTTATTTGTTATGAAGTTTCCTAATTTCCTCATTTACTGCAGTCTCCTCAGTAGGAAATACTTTCAGTTTTTTACTTTGATTCCATCAAGAAGGCATTCAGATGTGTCACACATTTGCCATAAATTCAGAATGTTAGCACTCTTTTTGCTCATTAGATCACTGTAGTAAAGCTACTGCTCACCAGGGAAAACTGCTGCTGGTATTGAAAGTGCATGTTTCAGTCTGCATGTCAGAATTTTTTAATGAAATAGAAGAGGATTTGAGAAGTCACTCAAAATGTGCCCTAATTTTTCTTTCTGCAGCACTAATCATACTTTTTATGGAAAAATGAACCCCCTCATTTTGTTCCTTTTTAAATTAAATGTTTTAAGAGTTACCACTTTAATCCAAGCAAGATGGCTTAAGGTGTGCCATACGTTTATCATAAGTAGGACTGTTAGCGCTCTAGTAGTTCTTTGGAACACTCTGGGAAGCTGCAGTAGAACACAAAGGAATCAACTGACAGTCTCTGCCCTTGTTGGATGTACATGTTTTACTGAGAATGTCAGACTTCATTCTCACATGACTGAGAAAGATAATGTGAATTTACAGAAAATAAGCTCTCAGTTTAGCCTATAGATCACCTTCCAAACCTCTGTGGTAAAAGCATGAGAAAATATTTTTCTCTCAATCATGATATCCCAGCAGAAGGCTTTTTCACATGGTGAATTCACCTTAGAACATACCACAATTCCTAAAATGAGTATGGTACCATCAACAAATGATTTATAATGTAACTAAAGTCTTAAAACCTTCTATTAACTGAAATGCTTTTTAATGAGGTGCTATCATGTATATTGGTCCCAAGATGGCTGCCAACACTTCTTGGATGAAGTGCTGACAGCCAATCAGATCTCAGGATGAGATGTGTGGTTAGGCTCCGCCCACATATATATATGCTTTTAAATGCTATTTTCTCAGGAAATACTGAACAGATTTACACCAGACCTGCAAAAGGCACTTCCTTGACCTTATGGCTACCTCTCTGCCAAATTTCAAGTAATTCTGTTCAGCCGTTCGGGCTGTAGCTGTGTCTAAAGGTCCTATGGAAAAATGCATGGGGAAAACGTGTTTTGGGACCCCCCTTTTTTCTCGGCCCCTGCTTGACGAATCCCCCCGAGACTTTCAGGGTAGGAGCGGAGCGTAGTGCCCCACCTATTTTGAAAATTTCGCGAGGATTCGTCGACTGGCGCCAAAGTTATTCCAAATAGAATGTTGCGGATTTCCTATGGAAACAGGGTCCTAACTATATCTACCTACTGGCGACCGCCAGTAGGTAATATATATATATATATATATACATATATATATATATCAACATATATATGATCTGCATATCTATATAAATACAAATATAAATGCATGCATACATGTACATAGAACAGCCACAAGTCCTGGAACAATCCAATGGGATCCAGAAAAAAGCAGGTACGGACCACTTCGTGGAAAATAATTTATTTTATTGACGGTGCAGATTAAAGTGCATAGTGCGTTTTCAAGCAAGTGCTCAGCTCAGCCTGATGCGTTTCGACTGCCCACGGAGGTCTTGATCACATGACGCGCAGGACCAATCAATGACTTTATATAAGCTGACCAATTATATCACCGCTTAGACAATTGCTAACACAGTTTACTACTGAACATAAACATGGGACTGCAATTTAAACTATACAGATTTTACACTTGATCTCAATGTATTTGCCAAACTTTGTTATATGCAAAAACGTTTTCACCTAGATATGCATAGGACATGTAATTATAATCATCCAATTGGAACATAGTGTTCTCATTCCACAATAAATATAGAATTCTATCATTAATCATTGTAAATCGAATAATTTTTCTTTCAATGAGAACATAGTGTTCATTTGTTTTACAATTCACAACTGATCAATTTCTCTTAAATAGAAACCATTATAACTCCTGTCAATATTTATATCAGTAGGTATAAAGCATTTTTAGTTGGCATCTAATAATTGACATATTTGCCCATGTATAACTATATATGTACAATACATCTTTAAATCACCAGTTCCTTAAAGAATATATTTGGCATACTCAGCGGTAATTATAAAGACTAGTGCAAAATAGTGCAAAAACCATTACTAATAAAGTGCATAACAAAGTAAACTTATATATCTAAAAATGTGATAAATGTAAAATACATAGCAGCTTGTAGTTGACATTTCCAAGTTTTTCCATGTTTCAATACTCTAGAGTGCAATGTTCATGCAGATACACGCAACATTTTCTCCAAAACATTCTTATCGATGGCATCTGATTAAATGAGGAAGTCAAAAATATTTTCAAATTAGAATTTAAACACATATCTACAGATGTTAAAAACTTCTGAATAGTCATATAAAGTGCATAATTTTGTAAACATCAATAATTGATCAATAATTGGCAGACACAAACCACACATTATTTGCACAACTTTAAAAAGATGTCTAAAATGAATAAAATCTGGGAGCTTAAAACCAACACTAAAATCCAATAAAACCAAACAAAGTCTAGGAACCTATATGCATACATATGCATGTTATGTACATCAAAGTTTGAAAAACACTAATAGAAGCAAAGCTAAAAAGCCACCTAATTACAAACAGAATTGCTTTAACTTAAACGATGGTTAAAGGGCTAGTTAGCCCCCAGGGGCCCTAAGGATTGAAGGGGAATTATTTCCCCAACTTAAAACGCGCCACAGGGCTTGTTTGCACACGTTAACTCAGGCCCCTTCCCCTCCCTTCACCACTGTGTAAACGCGCCCTGTGGCCGTTTTTAGTTGGGAGATTAAGTTCATTTGAATCCTGAGTGTCCCTAGGGTCCAACTAGCCCACTAGGTACCTCCAGTAAGCGCCACAGAGCTGCATTGCAGAGAGGTGTAAAAAGAGGCACGGCCTGGACTACCTCTCTGCAACGCAGCTAAGTGGTGCTTACTGGAAGCACCTGGTGGGCTAGTTAGCCACCAGGGGCCCTAAGGATTGAAGGGGAATTATTTCCCCAACTTAAAACGCGCCATAGGGCGTGTTTGCACATGTCACCTCAGGCCCCGTCCCCTCCCTTCCCCACTGTGTAAACACGCCCTGTGGCTGTTTTTTAAGTTGGGAGATTAAGTCCCCTTGAATCCCGAGGATCCCTAGGGGCAAAATAGCCTACTAGGTACGTCCAGTAAGCGCCATTGCAGAGAGGTGTAAAAAGGGGCACTGCCTGCACCACCTCTCTGCAACGCAGAGCAGTGGCGCTTACTGGAAGCCCCTGGTGGGCTAGTTGGCCCCCAGGGTCCCTCAGGATTGAAAGGGAATTATTTCCCCAACTTAAAACGTGCCACAGGGCGTGTTTGCACATGTCACCTCAGGCCCCGTCCCCTCCCTTCACCACTGTGTAAACGCGCCCTGTGGCCGTTCTAAGTTGAGAGATTAAGTCCCCTTGAATTCTAAGGGTCCCTAGGGTCAAACTAGCCCACTAGGTACCTCCAGTAAGCGCCACAGAGCTGCGTTGCATAGAGGTGTAAAAAGTGGCGTGGCCTCAGAACACCTGTCTGCAACGCAGCTCCCTGGCGCATACTGGAGATCCCTGTTGGGCTAGTTGGCCCTCAGGGACCCTCAGTATTGAAGGGGAATTAATTCCCCAACTTACAACTGGCCAGGGGGTGTGTTTGCAGAGTGCTGCTAGGAGGGGGCGAGGCCTCCGGCGCGATGCCAGTCTTTTATTTATTTAATTTTTTTAAGAAGGAGGGCTGTGTGGCCCCACTTCTTTTTCTAATTTACTGGCCCTGGGGACCCCATCCCCCAGGGCCTGCACCCTCATTTTTTTGTTTAAAAAAAAGAATTTGGCCCTCCCAAGGCCTTAATCGGCCCCGGGGACCCCAACCCCCGGGTCATGGCCTTTTTTTTTTTTTTAATTCTTTAGGAGGGGGCTGCGTTGCCCCCCTCCTCAGGGCACTTATGGCCCCGGGGACCCCATCCCCCGGGGCCGGCTTTTGTTTTTTATTATTTAAAAAAATATATATATTTATAGAAACACTTAGGACATGCTGGACAAACCGTATGTACCTATCACCATGACGATTTGCGTGATAATCATTAAAAGGCAACTATGCATAGAATGAATCCACATGGAATGTATTTACACCGCTAGTGAAGCTCTGACGTGTCTGACGCCCTACCGTGCCTAATCCCGGCGCCCCCGCCGGTGGGTACTCTCCAAGTAGACACCCTTGTCGTTTATTTATACAGACATGGGTAGCTATTGACGGGAACATTTAATATACACGCACACCAAGCCATTCAAAGGGGATTCAACAAAAATTCGACCAAACTATGCAAGAAACCCCCCTCACGGTTAATAAAACACACATCCACCGCCGGATGTGTAATACTTTTTATTTTACTCTCTGGAAAGGAGACGAACCTCACTTGAGAGTCACAGCGTGCTCCTGGCTGAGCCCAATGCTGTGTTACACCCACCAGTGCCCGCCGAGCGCCTCACACCTCTGTGTTGTATTCCACCAGCTAGTGCGTATGCTATGACACTCTCTAGCCCATGTGCACTGTAACACACCCCGTGAATATGTCGTGCCACACTTGCCTTCGCATGGGTTATATTGCCCCATCTAACGTTCCTTCCTCGATGCCTATGTTATAACGCACAGCGCTATGCCATACATATTACAATCTGGGATCCATATCTTTGTCACAGTGCATATGCAACGTTACACTCCCCAGCACATATTTTATATTACAACTTTAGAGACTAGTTAGGTTACACAACACTGCCCTGTGCATATTACACTCCAAGGCGCATGTCGCATAGCACGAGCTAGTGCCTGTGCTATCTCGCGCTCTCCAATGAATCTGTCATTGCGCACAATGTATTGCACATTATATTTCACGCCCGGTTCATCTTATATCACACCTTTTTGGTGCATAGTTTATACCATATACTATATCTAGTTTTCATTTTCAATCGTGCTCTCAGGACTATATTCTATATAACACTGCGTCCACCTACCCTTTTCACGGACATTACATTTTGCGATGGGGGTGGAGGGTCAGGGGGTGTTTCTGCCAAGTGAGCCCGGAGTCACAGTCACAAACGTCCTCTTCTTCCTGAATAAAAGTGAGATTATGCTGCATACTTGTTCATATTTTAAGTAGTTCGCACAGACACACATTTTAAAAACAATAAAGTTCCTAATAACCACCTTCTCTGAACAGTTAGCTTGCTGCCCCATCCACCTCCTCCCTATCCTCTGTTGTCTGAATCCATGGACTAGCCTCCTCCCTCCTGCCATGCATGGTCTGATGTGCTGCCACTGCCCTCCATTTAGCATGATGTACCAGTCCACTCCTCCTGCCCTCCATTGCCCAATTCTATGGCCCATCATTGACCTCCTGCTTAGCCTCTGTGCTTAGCTTGCTGACCCTATTCTCCTTCCCCCTGCCTTTGTGCATGCCCCTGCTCCATCCTTTTTGCCCACCATGTTCCATGGACCTGCCACTCCTATCTACTCTGAGTGTTCTGTTGAGCTTAGGCCTGGGCGGCAAATTCCGTTCCGTTCGCGGACATTGCGGAATTTGGGTAATTTCGCGTTCTGCGGAGAACGCGAAATTGCCCGAAATTCCGCTTTCCGCGACTTCGCGAAATTTTTGCTTGTTCGCGTTCTCAAAATGCGTGTTCGCGAGATATTTCTCTCCGAGCACGCAAACAGCGATTGTGAACAGGAAAAAAGCATCGCGAACAAGCAATTCCGCGTGTTCGCGGAATTTCTGCGTGTTCGCGGAGATTTTTTACCGTTTCGCGGAGATTTGCGTAGCGCGATTACGCAAATTCCGCCCACCCCTAGTTGAGCTGCCACTT
Source organism: Triturus cristatus (assembly GCF_964204655.1). Taxonomy (NCBI): domain Eukaryota; kingdom Metazoa; phylum Chordata; class Amphibia; order Caudata; family Salamandridae; genus Triturus; species Triturus cristatus. Next base: position 1,696,281,905 of record NC_140591.1, read on the forward strand.
CCCTCCCACCTGCCTAGCATTGTCAGATGACAGTAACCTGTCCCTGCCACTTCCACCCTGCCTGTCCACATGCCATGCCCCTACCCCCTTCCTCCTGTCCTCCATGGTCCATTTTACTGCCACACCCTTCTGCCCTCCCTGGTCTGTTGTGCTGCAACTGCTCCTCCTGCCTGCCCCGTGCGGTCTGTTGTGAGGCCCCTTCCCCTGAACTCTCTTGTCTGTGCCCAGGTCCTGACCCTCCCTTCTATCCTCCATGGTCCTTTGTGCATACCCCTGCACCCTCCTTCTTGCCCATCTTAGCCATTGTGCTGCCACTAACCCTCCTGCTTGCCATGCATGGTCTTCTCTGCTGCCATGGCCCCTCCCACCTTCCCTGTGTGGTCAGCTAGCTGCCCCTGACCCCCTCCCACCTTCCCTCCATGGTCTGTGTGTATGACATCATAGTCTCATTGTTGCTCTCCATGGTGTGTCTTGTTTCTAGTGCCCATCCTGCCTGACCTCCATGGTCAAGTTTTGCACACTTCTGTCATTGGGCTACATGTAGGCTATATCTGGGTGATATTTGTGCTGCATTTGGGCTCTTTTGTCTCTGGTGGCCATCTTGGGAGATTTATTTGTTATGAAGTTTCCTAATTTCCTCATTTACTGCAGTCTCCTCAGTAGGAAATGCTTTCTTTTTTTTCCTTTGATTCCATCAAGAAGGTATTCAGATATGTCACGCATTTGCCATAAATTCTGAATGTTAGCACTCCAGTTGCTCATTAGATCACTGTAGTAAAGCTACTGCTCACCACGGAAGTCTGCTGCTGGTATTAAAAGCGTATGTTTCAGTCTGCATGTCAGAATATTTTTATGAAATAGAAGAGAATTTGAGAAGTCAAAATGTGCCCTAATTTTTCTTTCTGCAGAACTATTCATAATTTCTATGGGAAAATGAACCCCCTCATTTTGTTCCATTGTAAATTAAATGTTTTAAGTGTTACCACTTTATTCCAATCAAGATGGCTTCAGGTGTGCCATACTTTTGTCATAAGTAAGACTGTTAGCGCTCTAGTTGTTCGTTAGAACACTCTGGGAAATTCTGTCATTGGGCTATACTTGGGCTACATCTCGGTGATATTTGGGCTACATTTGGGCTCTTTTGTCTCTGGTGGCCATTTTGGGAGACTTATTTGTTATGATGTTTCCTAATTTCCTCATTTACTACAGTCTCCTCTGTAGGAAAAACTTTCAGTTTTTTACTTTGATTCCATCAAGAAGGCATTCAGATGTGTCACACATTTGCCATAAATTCAGAATGTTAGCACTCTAGTTGCCTATTAGATCACTGTAGTAAAGCTACTGCTCACCAGGGAAGTCTGCTGCTGGTATTGAAAGTGCATGTTTCAGTCTGCATGTCAGAATATTTTTATGAAATAGAAGTGAATTTGAGAAGTCAAAATGTGCCCTAATTTTTCTTTCTGCAGAACTATTCATAATTTCTATGGGAAAATGAACCCCCTCATTTTGTTCCATTGTAAATTAAATGTTTTAAGTGTTACCACTTTATTCCAATCAAGATGGCTTCAGATGTGCCATACTTTTGTCATAAGTAAGACTGTTAGCGCTCTAGTTGTTCGTTAGAACACTCTGGGACATTCTGTCATTGGGCTATACTTGGGATACATCTGGGTGATATTTGGGCTACATTTGGGCTCTTTTGTCTCTGGTGGCCATCTTGGGAGATTTATTTGTTATGAAGTTTACTAATTTCCTCATTTACTGCAGTCTCCTCAGTAGGAAATACTTTCAGTTTTTTACTTTGATTCCATCAAGAAGGCATTCAGATGTGTCACACATTTACCATAAATTCAGAATGTTATCACTCTAGTTGCTTATTAGATCACTGTAGTAAAGCTACTGCTTACCAGGGAAGTCTGCTGCTGGTATTGAAAGTGCATGTTTCAGTCTGCATGTCAGAATTTTTTAATGAAATAGAAGAGGATTTGAGAAGTCACTCAAAATGTGCCCTAATTTTTCTTTCTGCAGCACTAATCATACTTTCTATGGCAAAATGAACCCCCTCATTTTGTTCCTTTTTAAATTGAATGTTTTAAGAGTTACCACTTTATTTCAACCAAGATGGCTTCAGGTGTGCCATACTTTTGTCATAAGTAGGACTGTTAGCGCTCTAGTTGTTCTTTAGAACACTCTGGGAAGCTGCAGTAGAACACAAAGGAATCAACTGACAGTCTCTGCCCTTATTGGATGTACATGTTTTACTGAGAATGTCAGACTTCATTCTCCCATGACTGAGAAAGATAATGTGAATTTACAGAAAATATGCTCTCAGTTTAGCTTATAGATCACCTTCCAAACTTCTGTGGGAAAAGCATGAGAAAATATTTTTCTCTCAAACATGATTCCTGATATCACAGCAGAAGGCTTTTTCACATGGTAAAATCACCTTAGAACACACCACAATTCCTAAAATGAGTATGGTACCATCAACAAATAATTTATAATGTAACTAAAGTCTTAAAACCTTCTATTAACTGCAAGGCTTTTTAATGAGGTGCTATCATGTATATTGGTCCCAAAATGGCTGCCAACACTTCGTGGATGAAGTGCTGACAGCCAATCAGATCTCACGATGAGATGTGTGTTTAGGCTCCGCCCAGATATATATGTGATTTTACTTTTGATTTTCTCAGGAACTACTGAACGGATTTACACCATATATGCAAAAGGCACATGCCTGACCTGAGGACTACCTCTTTGCCAAATTTCAAGTAATTCTGTTCAGCCGTTCGGGCTGTACCTTCGACTAAAGGTCCTATGGGAAAATGCATGAGGAAAATGCGTTTTGGGACCCCCCTTTGTTCTCAGCCCCCGCTTGACAAATCACCCCGAGACTTTCAGGGTAGGAGCTGAGCGGAACGCCCCATTAGTTTTGAAAATTTCACAAAGATAAGTCAACCGGCGCCAAAGTTATTCAAAATAGAATTTTCGGATTTCCTATGGGAACTCGGTCCTAACTATAACTATCTACTGGCGACCGCCAGTAGATAATATATATATTATCAACGTGAAGGATCCCGAAGGGTGAAAAAAACATTTTATTTTTTTTCCAAAAATCGCGGGGTGCGCGCACCGTGCGCACACCCTCCAGCCGCCATTTTGAGTTTTAGGCAGAAGAGAGCTAAAAACACAAGTGGAGAACGTGAAAAGGGGGCAGGGTAGAGAGTTCCTGACCCACTAGCCTTTGTCAGGGGGTCCCTGAAGCATCCCGAAGGGTGAAAAAAACATTTTATTTTTTTTAAAAAAAATGCGGGGTGCGCGGTCGTAAAAAAATAGAATTCAAAATCAAGTTTAAGTGTTTAGATGTTGGTTGGCTCTAAAAAGAGCCGTTGTGTTCATTGAGTGTTTTTTGGTACCTACAAGTAAGTACCGATGCACAGTCTAAAGTTCAAGAGGAAGACTCTGTTCCCTTCATCTGTGAAATGTACACCGTCTCCTCTATAAATGCCTTGCATGTTGTAACGCAAGTTGTTGTGGTATATAGAACCCATACCATAGTCTCTGAGGAAAGCAGAAACAGACTTATTGACGTGCTTTTTTGCTTTCTCAAACTGCGGACAATATTGGTTGGACCAGTTCCACTTTTGCCTTTGGCATATATTAGAATATACAAAGGTAGTTTGTGGAAAAAGTGACATCAATTGCACAAAGGTGTCCTTAACAAGCATTTCCAGACCTACCCCAGTTAAAGTGCCTAGGTCATTTCCACCACAGTGCACAATTATAAGGTCAGGCTGTGGGAGATGCAGAAAGGATTTCACCAAAGGCATTAATTGGTGCCACTTTAACCCTCTCTGACCAATCCATTTAATGTCTACATTTGGCAAAGCAAGGTCTTTCACAATACCTCTTTTTTCTGCATACTTTTCACTCCAGTAGACATAGCAATGACCTACAATCCACACTGTGAACATCTTTCAAGGAGATCTGGATGCACTCAGAAGGTGTCTTTCAGTAGAATGGCAATATGAAAAAAAGATAGTTGTAAAATGGAGGCTTACATACTTTTTTTTAATAAGAAGAACTCATTGGCTGTTTCAGACCATTCAACACTAAAAACTAGGCTGTATGTTGACATTTTTAAAAGCATGTTTTGTATTGGTTCTGTGGTAAATAATGTAATTACCGGGACTTAATTTGATACAGAAACATAATAAAATAGCTCAGTAAATAAGAGGCAGAATCCGTGGTATTAGAGGTTCGGAATGGGCTTTATTCCAGTGGTCGATTATAATCGGTTGCTCCAAGTTCCATCACCACGAAGGTTCAGGAAGTGAAGTACATACATTATTGACAATCAATTACTTTTATACAATAGGCATTACAGTGAAGCAAATACAAGAGGCGTAACAATTGATAGTGGTGATAATATATTCGTACGTAGCAAAAATAGGCGTAACTGGGAGTGATTTAAAGAACGTCATCAGATGTGATGTCATAAGAGGGTGGTTACATGAAAGAATCTCGCAATGTCAGCAGAAATACTTGGCAGATATGCGCGCGCAGCAGCATGACGTGTGATTGACGTGCAACTAGGGGGTGAAGGGGACTTGACATTTAGCTCTACTTGTGGCGACAGAAGTCTGGAGGGTCAAGTCAACCTAATCCCAAATCATATCTAACATCCTATGTTTAAAGAACTATGTTATCCAAAAGAGAGGTCTCTTAGAGTAGAATCTTATTCTATACTGACTATACTGACTGTTAGTGCGTGTACAAGCGTCTAAGTGTCTACACTAGATGCGAGGGCAGGAATCTTCCATAGTAACAGGGCTATGAATTACTTGCATGAAGACAGAGAAACCGGGCCTTTGCTCGGTAGCTGGAAGAATGTTTACTTAAACTACTAGACAGGAATGCATCGGGCAGGGAACGGAGCAGATAATTTCGAAGGTAAAATACAGTTTTTGGCAGGCAGCAGGCTAATGTCAGGCTTCGTGAGCCGCGCAGAGAATGAGACAAAGTTCATGGTCACAGATGCAGGCTCAGACTGGAGCTTTCAGAGGCAGAAGGCAAGAAAAGTTCGATGACAGAATCAGGGCCTACTTGCCTGGACTGTAAAATGGCATAAGTGAACCATATAAAGCCGGTGGCCTTTCATACTTAGGAATGGAATATCCGGCCTATTCATGGCGGATCTGAAAGAGGACATGTTGACGGTGGACGCACATGTGTTTGCGTCTTCATAACTGGAACTGGAGGGAGCATACATGTACTTGTGATTCATACATGAAACCGTTGGGGTCCAAGATAGGGGACATAACTGATCAGAAAAATCCATATTTCCACATTCCCTCCTTGTCCCCTACTTGCCCGTCAAGAGATATCAATCTTCATCAATCCATTGATCTGTTCATATAGCATCATTTGTTCTTCTTTTTTCTTCTGGGACAAATGAAATCTTGGTGATGGGACACACGATGTGGCACACAGACCACAAATCGCTGGTCCACATTGTAGGCATAGACAGCAACTGAATAGTATGAGAAAGCCAATACCTAGGAAGGATAGGACCTTCCATCCAAAGGTGGATAATACATTCCAAAACCAACTGGACCAAGTCCAGGTGCCTGGGTTCTGGTGTATCTGGCTTACAATCTTATGAAGGCGAGTTATGGCTTTATATACAGATGGCGAATTTTCTGGTATGAAAATGCAACAACTTGATCCGATGACCCTACAAGCTCCGCCCCTATCGGCCAGGATGACGTCAAGGACAAGACGATTTTGAAGCACAACAATCCGCATAGCAGACTGCTCTTCTGTTAAATTGCCTAAGGCGGAAATAGTTTCGTTCACTACTGCTTCAAGGGTTCTGGTTAATCTACGTATCAGCTTACTATTAGTAACTGTACCTATATAGGGAAAGAGACCTTTATTGAAATCTGTGTATTTTTCCCATGCTGTTTCAGTGTAATCGACTATCGGGAGATCTCTCCTTACTCTAGTATATACTAAATGAGTATTTCTGTGATAATCAGGAGGAGCTAGAAAAACAGGTGGCAAAAGGAATCCAATATAGCAAGTACCATCCCAATCTAGAGGCAAACGTACATATGCCGTCTGACCACATATGAAATAGGAATGGCGGGTAGCTCTAAATGTAGACTTGCCTTGATCACTAAATTCTACTACAGTGGTGCATCTACTATGGCCCATGTGTATGGAGCCATTCTTTCTTATACATAATTCCCCTTTTACCGGGAATACGGACATGGCGGGCAAGATTGGAGTAGCTTCGGATTCGACATTTAGGATCATAAGATTAAGCGTAAAATTACCTAATCCATACACTTCATTTTCAAGATCAGTTCCTGTTCTCTGGGGAAATCCCTCCTTGTTAGGATAGCAGACCTTAAGTAAAACTAAGTTCAAATTTCCCCATACCCAGTTATCTTGATAAACTGCAGAATTCGAATCTAGAGAATTAATTAAACTAAACCATGCTCCACAGGAGCCGTTGTGTGTGAACGGGTATGGAAAGAGAGGTAGAATTCCTTTATAATTCTGATAGGGAGGGAGTCGGCCACATATCCAACAATTTGTAGCATTGCTAACCTGATGGGAATGATGTAACATATTAATAAACGTGTTATTGCGCAGCGCAAATCTATAAGACAACTCAAGCGGAGGTAATTCACTAAAAGAATGTTCGGCAGTAACATTGTAAACATGTCTAGAAATAGGATAATATATGTGCAACAATATACTTGCAGTAATTATTAAAAGACTTAAGAAAAACAAAATTATTAATGTCACTATGCAATGACTACGCAGTGATTTACAGTACGCCTGTCGTTTCAACATTTTTCGGGTGTTTTCTCTATTCAGGTCCAAGGGATACATGTCAGAGACAATTCAACCGCTTCACCTTGAAGAGGACTTAAACAATCAAATTGCTTGACTGATTGGGCCTGAGCTTTAATTTATAATGTTCGGAATTACTTTTTTCCACAAAAGGAAGTTTTGAGTCAATGGGTGAAGACACACGAGGTGTGGTATTCACATCTGCTGGTAGTCCATGAAATTTCTTGATATGACTTGAATGAATCCAGCCTTTCCTGCCCTCGATCTTCACGGCTGTCCTTGTGGTGAGCAACACCAGCTGAGGCAACTTCCACCTAGGTTCCAGCTGAGTCTTTCGATCAAAGTTCCTCACGAGGACCAAGTCTCCCGGAACTACGTCATGGGGTTTCACCTCAGTGTTGTCAGGAAAAGCTGCAGCTACCTGTGAACGACAAGATTGTAGTGCAGACATCAAGGAAGCCAAGTAATCTGTCAGCATATTACAGTCAATATCAGTTATTTTGCGTGGTATGGGCGTCCCCCACATATTTGGTGGTCTGCCGAAGATCACTTCATACGGGGATAGCCCTGTTCGAGAGTGTGCTACCATTCTCATGTAAAAGAGTGCAACTGGTAATGCTACTACCCAGTCGACACCTTTCTCTCTGCATATTTTGGACAATCTTATTTTCAGGATCTGATTATGTCTTTCTACGAGACCTGCTGCCTCGGGGTGTCGGACACAGTGGAATTTCCACTGATAGCCTAACAAGAGCGAAACGTGTTTCATTAATTCGGACGAGAACGGCTGGCCGTTATCTGAGTGAACAACACGTGGTAAACCGTATCGTGGGAAGAATTCTCGAACCAACTGTTTGGCAGTAGTCGGGGCAGTGTAATCTGAAACCGGGTATGCCTCCGTCCAACGGGAAAGAGCGCAAACAACTACGAGAACATATTTGAATCCTCTACATCGTTCCATCTGGATATAATCCATCTGGAGGACTTCAAAAGGATGATCAGGAGGATGAAATCCACCCTGTTCTACGGGAACGCTTTTTCCTGGGTTGAACTGACAACAGATCATACAGGTACAAACTTTTTGTTTGGCTGCTGCTCGTAAATGTTTATTGAACCAAATGTATTGAATGCTGTCTAGCATAGCTTTTTCTCCTAGATGTGCTGGACTATGTACAGTGTTAATTATAACCTGGACCATTGAATCAGGAAGGAACCACACAGACTTTTCCTTCATCATCCATCCTTGATCGGTTTGGATCCCTCCTAATTCAGTCCATTTCTTTATTTCGTCTGGTGTAGCATGTGTCTGTATGTCAATTACGTCAAGAGTAGGATCTTTAACCGTCATACAATGTGTTGGCATCAGGACTATTGTCTTTGTCATGTCGGATGTTTGAGTTTGAGCAGTCTGTTTAGCTGTTCTGTCAGCTAGATCATTGCCTTGAGAAATGATATCGGTAACTTTCGTATGTGCTTTACATTTCATAATTGATATTGCAGTGGGTAGATGTATCGCATCTAATAAGGCATGAATGAGGGGTCCGTGCTGAATGTGGGCACCGTGAGAAGTTAAATAACCTCTCTCTCGCCACAGCACGCCGAAGTCATGTACAACTCCGAATGCATAACGTGAATCAGTGTATATGTTGACTTTTTTATTTGTGGCTTGAATACAGGCTTGTGTCAGAGCGACGAGCTCTGCTGCTTGAGCGGACAAGGTATTTATGCAATTTGTTTCAATGATTTCAGTATCTGTTGTGACTGCGTAAGCGGCCACTAATTCCCCTGTACCTTTTCTCATACATGAACCATCTACATACAACGTCAGGTCTGGGTCTGACAATGGGACATCTGTCAAGTCTTGTCTGGGTTTCGTCGTGATTGTAATAACATCAATACAGTCATGAGCTAGTGGGTCTGTTCCATTTACAGGTAAAAGTGTGGCAGGATTCAATGTGTTACAACGTCTGATTTCTATATGTGGCTGAAACAGTGTTAGTTCGTACCCTGTAAGTCTTGCTATAGTCAAATGTTGTGTTTGCGTTCGATTCACAAGAACCTCTACTGCATGTGGTACTTGAACTGTCAATGGATGTCCTAACACTATGGCATCGCTTTGTCTGATTGCTAAAGCTGTCGCTGCCACTGATTTCAGACACGCAGGCAAAGCCTGAGCTACGGGATCTAATGTACTAGAAAAATAAGCACATGGTTTGTGTGCTCCTGCTTGTTCCTGTGTGAGTACTGACAAGGCAGTACCTTCTCGTTCTGTAACAAAGAGTGTAAAATGTTTTCTGTAACATGGTGTTGCTAAAACAGGTGCTTGGCATAGAGCTTTCTTTAAGCTTTCAAAAGCTTGTGTATGTTCCTGAGTCCAAGGGAGAACAGTCGATGTGGCTGCCTCCTGTGTTGTCAATTGAATGAGTGGTTTTGCTAGAAATGCATACTGAGGGATCCACTGCCTACAATATGAAGTGAGGCCTATAAAAGCCCGCACCTCCTTTTGTGTCTTGGGTATTGGCATGTTAGCTATTAACTGAATGCGGTCGGGTGTAAGCTGCCTTCCCTCCTTGGACAGCGAGTGTCCAAGATAAACAACTCGCTGGACACAGAATTGCAGCTTAGAAGGGGACACCTTGTGCCCCTTTTCGGCTAGAAATCGTAAAACTGTCAGTGATGCTTTCTCACATTCGGGTTCGCTTCTAGCGGTGATCAGCAGATCATCGACATACTGAAGCAAGGCAGTGTTAACTGGCATGTGGATACTGTCGAGTTCTCGTTTTAGTGCTTGGCTATAGATGCTGGGGCTTTCTGTAAATCCTTGAGGTGCACGTGAGAATTTGAAGCTACGTCCATTTAAACTAAATCCGAACAAATATTGGCTTTCCGGATCTATTGGGACGCTGAAGAAGGCATTTTTGAGATCAATTACAGTAAAGAATGTTGCTTCGGAATCTATAGCTGTCAGTAATGACGAGATATCTGGGACCACAGGGAATTGTGGCACAATGCATTTGTTCAATTCGCGCAAATCAATAACCAATCGATATACTGGCGAGGCCTTCGGATCTGTTCGTTTAAGAATCGGAATTATCGGTGAATTACATACATTGGAGTCTGTTTCCACAACCACTCCTTGGGCAATGAGTTCGTCAATGATTTGCAGTAAAGCCACTACAGCATCTGGTGGTAACTTGTATTGTCGCATTCGTGGTAGTACCACTCCTGCCTTTAGTGTGACTCGATATGGTGTAATATTCATGCAACCAACATCAGTAGGGCCTTGTGCCCATAGATGTGTAGGTAAAGTCTGCAATCGGGGATCCATGTCTCTAGACACATAATGACCTTTAAAAGCACGTAAAAACAATCTTACTCCTTCCGGAGAACAACATATTATAGCTCCTAGAGCTTTCAGTGTTTTTATTCCTAACAGGTTTTCTGGACATGATTTAGTAAGCAATAAATCTGTAGTTCGGGTCAAAGGTCCTATCGTAAGTGGAAGAGGCTGTGACACTTCATTAACAATAGGTTTTCCTGAAAAACCAAGGGAAATATTCTGTGAGCCTGAGAGGGGTGCCCCTGGAACTTCACTACGTTTTATAGTTGTTCGACTTGCCCCTGTATCGAGTAAACATTTTCTATCTTGACCTAATAATTCACTATGTACATAAGGTCCTTCTTGGTCTACAGGGACCTCGATAAGGGGTAAGTCAACTTCCTTCTCTAGGCTGTTTCATGCATATCGTTGGTAATCAGGATAGTCATACTGTGCGGTCTGGTACAGCTGTCGTGTCGTGGTTTGCGTGGCAGCAACAGGCAGCGCTGGTGCAGCTGGCACAAACTGTATAGACTGTGGTGGAGCAGGCATGGACTGCGCATGCTGTAAGGCTCCTTGTTCATTCTGATCCTGTCTAAGTGGCCGTGGTCTTTCTTTTGTAATACCTGTGGCGATATTACGCTTCAGGACTGGACAATCGTGTACATAATGACCTGGTTGTTTACAATAGTTGCATGTCCCTTTTACAGGTCCTGCTGAATCACCGGAATGTGTCGTACCCTTTTTATGTCCTTCAGCTGGAACTGTCTGGGAGACTAGCATTTTCATTTTCGTGTCTTTCATGCGTCTTTGTTCATGATCTTGTTCCTCTCTAATTCTATTGTGATGATACTGTAACATTTGTAACATTTGTGATGGAGTGTTACCTTGCCAAGTACTCTCGAATTTTAATACTCTATTCTTCACTTGAGGCAAGGAATTTTCAACTAATTTTGTCACAAACAGATGTGGGTATGATTCGCTACTTGCTTTTATGCCACTATTTATACCAAAACATTTTTCAAATCGTGCATAGAAATCACTAGTGTCTTCATCTTGCTTCTGTTTACAGGCTGAAATTGTACCCCAGTCTTCCTTTTTCGTGGTTAATAAACATGGCAGTACCTGTACTAGTAAACCTGGTAGTGCTTTAGTTTTGTCCCCAAGCCCCGAACCTGGACCTCGGGCCTTTTCTTCATTTTCTAATGCTGTCCAGTCTATCTTTTGGTCTCCCACCTCCCACTCTTTTTCCTTGAGTTTTTCATAAATGCCAGCAGGCATCAATACCTTTAATATGGTCATAATGTCGGGATAGGTATACTCTCCCATGAGTAACATGTCTTTAATTTCTCGGTGGAAACCCGCTGGGTCTTTGTCATGACTGGGTACCACTTTCTTCATTTCTAACAATTCTATTTTCGATATGGGCGTATATACAAATACGCGTTTAAACTCATTGTCCTCGCCTTTTATGGGGTGTACTTCTCGTAAGGGATTCTGTCTGTCCATGTAATACGTGGTTCTTTCCTTAATGGGCAGTGAGACATGTTCTGGGCATATAAAAAGAATGTACTGCTTTCTTGATTCTAGTATTTCTTTAAGTAGCTTAGTACCTGAACCTCTCCATCTATTCGTGAGTAATTCAGTCAATATATCAGGTAAGGGACCAGGATCTGAATGTTGGCTTTTATATAGTATAAGAAGTTGTTGAATCATATAAATCCCAGCTAAACGCTGTTCATCTGGGGTGAGATTCAAAAATGTGTGTGCTACTGTATCATCATCATACTTTCCGGGACTGTCAACCCAACGAACGGCTGACCTGGCTAATTCTTGTTCATCCATAGAATCGAGAAAATGATAACCCCTTCGTTCTCGCAGTAATTTGTCAGCGGCTTGGAACGAATGCTCGGGGGACCTTATATTTATTATAGGTGTTTGAAAATTCCTGTTATTTTCTAGACATATCGGACGTATCGGGTCAGTAAGACATCTAGTACTATTACAAGATCTTCCTCTACCTACATAGGCTATAGTTTCTGACTGTCCTGTGGGCAGTCCTGATCCTTCCTCCTCCTCATTTTGTTCAAACTGGTCTACCGCTAATCTTTCTTCGTGTAGGCGTTCTATTTCTTTACGGATCTTTCGGCACATGGCTATTATACAGTTTTGCTTATCATGTCTCCCTTCTGATATATTCTGGCTCCATCTGGTAAGAATTTGCATTGCTTCCGGGTCTACCCCCGGTCGGTCTTGATTTCTGATCACACAATTTATGAGGAAACGTAACAGTTCCCCCTGTATTTCCACTTTCTGGTATTCCATAGCTCTGTTAATACATTCAGAATCTCGCCCTGTTTGGACAAAATGGTATATATTATCTAGATGCATAGTCATTCCTGGTAACTTCCCTAAATACACCGCGGCTCGTCTGATACGTAATGATGCCATGATCATTTCGTCCTCTTTGCCGGGCACAGGGTCATATCTACAATCTATAAGAAGTTCCTTAAGCGTACGGGCATTTATGAGTTTGGGGGTACGTGAATGTGCAGATTCTTGAAAAGTAAGTTTATTTATTCTGGGTGGCGTAGAAAAAATGTTGGTAGCACCTCCCGTAGCCCCATCTGGGGTATCGGGCGTGAAAGGATTCGTTGAACGTGATACAGCAACTATAGGTGTGGACACAGCTATGGAAGTAGCTGTAGGAACAGATGTGGAAACAGATGTGCTTGCCGGAACTTGTGTCAGAACTTGTTGCTGTAGGGATACGGGTACTGGATCTTGGCGTTGAACCTCCCTGGCAGGCGGTCTATGTGGGGCGGGATTAGCATACTCGGGAGCTGCGTCATCTAAATATGAGGAAAGGAAAACATCTTCTGCGGTTCTAGGATGCCCCTTAGGATGTACCTTTATTGGAAATAATGGGGTTGGCAAGTCTTTTGGTATCTCTGGAGTAGCCTTAGGTAATCCTTCGGCCAGAAGGGGATACATACCATTCATAAGGGCATTTCTTTGTCTGTCTACTTGTTCTGATTTCACTCGTGCACCTTCTTCAATTAATAGATTTTCTCGGACTTCATTTGAATTCTCTTTACTCTTCTCTTCCTGTCTACGTGCTCTTTCTGTACGTCTATACGATTCTTTACGCCATAATTCAATGGCGTCTTTCTGTGATTGTCTAGCTTTCTTTTTCCATAATTCTTCCTCTACTTTCACGATGCACTCTGCATCCCAGGTCCCAGCCGCGGGCCACCTCTGACTTTCTGGTAATTCCTTGGTGTAGTCTACCCATAAATCAAGAAATAATATAGCGTCTAAGCCGTGTTTATGATACATGAAGTACCCTGGAGTGTCCCTAGGAGGAATAGGAACAGCTTCTTCGAGTACCCCTTTTCTAGTTGTGATCTGTCTTAATTTCGAAAAGAGCGGCATATTGAAAACTGATCTGATACTTGATCTTGAACAAACTTAATACAGTAATCACAATAATGAACAGTCATTCATACCACAATATGCAGAACGTACTAAAAACATTTAACATTTAACATTTAACTGAGCAACAATGATGATGACGATCTAAGGAAAACTTAATCACTAAACATAATACTCGACTTGAACTGAATTATTCTGAATTTATATACTTGATATACTAGATATACTGCTAAACAGTACAGGTACACTGCTGAAACAGTGCAGACCGGATTTGTGTACCCAAACCCGTCTGGACCGGCACAACTTATGTGCACGCCAGAACGCCTCCCCAGTAATGGTACTCACCGGGTAGCTCGGAACGGAAGGCCTCGGAAACTGAACTGATCTTGAACCGGACTGGACTCGACTCGAACACTTCGGACACTGGACTCGACTTGGGACTTCGGAAACTGGTGGGCCTCTGTATACCTCGGATCTTGCTCTCTCAGCTAGGCTCTGGTCGGGATACTTCGCACTTCTCACCGCCTCGTCTGGGTGTTGATCGCAGCCTCAGTCGCCCCCGCTTGACCGGAGGGAGATACAGGAAATCCTGCTGGTACGCGTTATTGTCCGTCCAGCTGTGGCAGGAGACCGGGCCTGCAACGCACCACCGGCGCGTGAGATGAGAAAGTGTCCCTGTTCGGGCGCCATTCATGTGGTAAATAATTTAATTACCGGGACTTAATTTGATACAGAAACATAATAAAATAGCTCAGTAAATAAGAGGCAGAATCCGTGGTATTAGAGGTTCGGAATGGGCTTTATTCCAGTGGTCGATTATAATCGGTTGCTCCAAGTTCCATCACCACGAAGGTTCAGGAAGTGAAGTACATACATTATTGACAATCAATTACTTTTATACAATAGGCATTACAGTGAAGCAAATACAAGAGGCGTAACAATTGATAGTGGTGATAATATATTCGTACGTAGCAAAAATAGGCGTAACTGGGAGTGATTTAAAGAACGTCATCAGATGTGATGTCATAAGAGGGTGGTTACATGAAAGAATCTCGCAATGTCAGCAGAAATACTTGGCAGATATGCGCGCGCAGCAGCATGACGTGTGATTGACGTGCAACTAGGGGGTGAAGGGGACTTGACATTTAGCTCTACTTGTGGCGACAGAAGTCTGGAGGGTCAAGTCAACCTAATCCCAAATCATATCTAACATCCTATGTTTAAAGAACTATGTTATCCAAAAGAGAGGTCTCTTAGAGTAGAATCTTATTCTATACTGACTATACTGACTGTTAGTGCGTGTACAAGCGTCTAAGTGTCTACACTAGATGCGAGGGCAGGAATCTTCCATAGTAACAGGGCTATGAATTACTTGCATGAAGACAGAGAAACCGGGCCTTTGCTCGGTAGCTGGAAGAATGTTTACTTAAACTACTAGACAGGAATGCATCGGGCAGGGAACGGAGCAGATAATTTTGAAGGTAAAATACAGTTTTTGGCAGGCAGCAGGCTGATGTCAGGCTTCGTGAGCCGCGCAGAGAATGAGACAAAGTTCATGGTCACAGATGCAGGCTCAGACTGGAGCTTTCAGAGGCAGAAGGCAAGAAAAGTTCGATGACAGAATCAGGGCCTACTTGCCTGGACTGTAAAATGGCATAAGTGAACCATATAAAGCCGGTGGCCTTTCATACTTAGGAATGGAATATCCGGCCTATTCATGGCGGATCTGAAAAAGGACATGTTGACGGTGGACGCACATGTGTTTGCGTCTTCATAACTGGAACTGGAGGGAGCATACATGTACTTGTGATTCATACATGAAACCGTTGGGGTCCAAGATAGGGGACATAACTGATCAGAAAAATCCATATTTCCACAGTTCAGAAAAATGTGTTCCCACAGAACATTACTTTGGATATGCTGTTAGGTTTGAAAAGTCAAGCACTCTTGCTCTTTGGATTAGAAACATTGTGTGCTGAACTTCTGACCTCTCTGCTCACACCAGTGTTCCATGATCTGTTGCTATGGTAGCAGGCAGAAGTCATGTTGGGGGTAGGAATCATTTGGAAAGGGTTGAAATTTGCAACCAATAGAAATGTGTGTTTCCATTTAAAAAAATGTGGGAAGGAATGTGATTTGAAGTTAACATGTATATGTGTGAAAAAAGAGAGGGAAAGTTTGCCATTTAGTGGTTCTGGTGAGAGGAGTCCAGCTCAGAGATTCTGGCTCTGATAATCTGCTGTGTGAGTGGCACATTTCTTTCTCAACTAACTACTTTTAAAGGTGAGTTATGAATTTGAGAGGGGATGTATGTGGTGTATGTTGATATAAATACTAGAAATTAGTTTCTTCTTTTAAAGTTGTGTTTTACATTTTATGTTTTGGAAGATATTTAACTGCCTTGAACTTGTAAGATATTATGGAGTATGTCTTCACCATACGTTAAGGTGTACTGGTATCACCCAGGAATACTGTTTTGTGCCTAGAATCACATCATGAGTCTGTGTGCACACAGGAATTGTTGTTAGAGATTTAATTTGTGTTGCTCTTGTTCTGTAAGACTTGCTCTCGTAGGAAAGAGGCAGCTTGTTTTCTTGAACTGTTATGGTTAGCATTCAGCACAAATCACTATCTCACAGATGAGAGGCAAATGCTAACACATTTGAAAACAACAGGGTAGATTTTCCTTCCACTCCTGCAATGGGTGAGGTAGTTCCTACATGTTCAAAACTCCAATTAACCCTTACCACATGTGCTCTTACATACATCTCTGCAGTCTTCATGCAGTTGTGCAAGTGTCCATGCAGATCTCTCTTGCACCTGACAATACACAGTCTCCAGAAACACACTCTTAGCACACAGGCAGCTGCTTCTCCTGCACTCCCATGCTCAGATAGCAGTGTGTAACGCTAACACATTCATCATCACCAAGGCTCATTTCCTTTGCTCTAGTCTAATCACTCACCCAGGTTCCACATGCTCATGGTCTCAAGTAGCTGTTAGGACATGTGCTCTTTTCTGCCTCTCTAAACTATAAGGAAAATGTGTCAGGTAAGTTTAAAATATCTGTATTTCTCACCCCTTCACTTTCATGCTCCCTTTTCTTCACTTCTCCTCACTCTGCTTTTCTCATTCCCCTTCCCTCTCTCTTCTTCCTTTACTGCTCTTTCATAACTCTCTCACTCCTTCTCTACTACTCCCCTAGGTTTACTGCCTCCATCACTATTTTTTCAACCATGTTTCTCTCCCTGTCTCCATATGTCTCAGTCATTCTAACTGCCTTACTCCTTCTCAGTTCCTTGCTCTCTGTCTCTGTTTCTGTCTCTCTCCCTTTGTCTGTCTTACCCTTAATTTCCTTAACATCTCTCTTTCTACCACTCCTCCTCTCTCCATCACTCATTTTCCATCTATGTTAATTTTTTAACCTTCTCCGTCATTCTCCTTCCCTCACCTTCCCTAACTGTCACTATCCTTTACTCATAGTCACTCCTATTCTCCTACTTCAATTCCTCCTGTCTGTATCTCACACCCATTCACCTTTTCGCATTCTTTCCTTCACTCTCCCTCACTCTCCTTTGCTCATTGAAATCCAGACTCCCTTTCTCTCACTCCAGTTTCCTAAATCCCTCCATCCCCTCACTCCCCATCTCTCACTTTCCCTTACCCCCTTTTCTAATCCTCATACCCCTTATCTCACCATCACTCCACTTCTCTTACTTTCAATCTCTTTACCCTGCTGTACTTCATCCGCTTCATCTGTTACTCCCTTTTCCTATCTCCGTCCCTTCTCCCCTTTTCTCACTACCCCTCCCTCAGTCTCCATTACTCACTGCCATTCCCTTACTCATTCACTCTTCTTACCTGTATCCTCTACCCTTAGTCCTTTTGTTGCAGTCAGTCTTTCACTTCCCTTTCATGACTGATCATACTTTCCTTTTCTCACTCATTCTGTCAGTCCTTTCCTCCTCTTCACTCAGTCATTTCAATCATTTCAATCATTCATGTATACACTACACATTCATTCAATAAAATTACAACACAGTATATTAGGAATATAGCTCTTCTTGGAGAAGTGCAGTGAGTTCTGAAAAGAACTGTTTTTTTTGTCTTTTTTGTTTTACATTTGTTTTTTAGTTTTTTAACAATTTAGTATTTTTTTTTATTTTTTTAGAGCACCAAAAGAAAACTGGTAATGAAAAACTGTTCAACAGGAACAAAAACAATAAATGAAAAAAATTATGGGCTGGAGCATGTGTGCTGCTGTATTTTGTTTTCAATCAAGTTAATACTGCTCTCACCGTAGCAAAGAACAGCATTGCACACATTACAATGTATGTGCACCTACTGGAAAAGTGGGTTGATGTCCAGTGGCCTGGTACACGGAGAATCTGTGGCCGCAGATGATGTGCTCGGCTGAGCAGGTGGAGGGTTTTCTCTTAGGGCTCTAGTTGTCTCTCGAGAGTTTTTTAACAGTTTTGTATTATTTTTTATTTTTTTAGAGCACCAAAAAAAACTGGTAATGAAAAACTGTTCAACAGGAACAAAAACAGTCAGTCAGTCAAAAACATTTATTTCGGTATGATACCATAAAAAGACATAAATACATATTTACAATAAAATTAGTAAAAGATGAACATTTACATGTAATTCAATCCATCAAGAACTAAAAACATGTTTTAAAAGTTAAATGAGCATTTAGGACACAATTGAATACATTATTAAAACGGACATTACAATGTGTGTGCACCTTCTGGAAAAGTGAGTGGATGTCCAGTGACCTGGTGCACGGAGAATCTGCGGCCGCAGATAATGTGCTCGGCTGAGCAGGTGGAGGGTTGTCTCTCAGGGCTCTAGTTGTCTCTCGAGCATAACGCACAGGATGCACTGTCTTGAAGTGTCTCAACATGGTATAAATACTAAACAAGTATTTCTTGGTGGGATCTCCTCTGGACAACACACTTCCACAAATAGTGCATGTCACCTTCGGTACATTGACCTTCTTTTGGCCCTCTGGAAAGGTGAAGAATTTCCAAATAAAAGAGTCTTTTTGTTTGGTCTGCCTTGGTGGTACCACAAAGGTCTCCTCCTCACTCGATGAAGTAGACTGCTGTTCTGCCATTTTCAAGTAGATAGCTGTTCAGCTCCTTGTCCCAGGAAATAAGAAGAAATAGTGAGGGGAGTGGGTGTGGTGTTTGAAGATTCTGGAACAAAAATTACTTTGAACCAATGAAAAGGGTTGTTTCATAATCACATGACTTGCCGTGCACGCACGGTGCACGCACGCATCGGAAATGAATTACTTTTAACCAGATTTCTAAAACATGAAAAGGAGGCAGGGAAGACACTCCCTGACCCCCTAGACCTTCTCAGGGGGTCCCTAAAGGACCTCGTAAATCAAAAAAACCCTACAAAAAGTTTATAAGTTTATAGAAGATATTAACTATGCTGTTCAACTTTATCCAAATTTAAAAAAAAAGAGCTGAGCCATTCCATATTACAGGATACAGTTAATCTATAACTATAAACATAGGTAGTTTATTGTAAAATAAATATAAAGAAAATATAATAATACATACATAAATTAGCATTTAAAAAACCTTGCAAATTCACTAAAAAAAACCATAGGTTTCACACACGTTATAGTTAGAAATTAGCATTTAAAAAACCTTGCAAATTCACTGAAAAAACCAGTGATGTCATTTGAGATGTCATGAGTGATGTCACTGACCATGTCATGAGTGATGTAATATGTGATGTCATCAGCAGTGGATTGCGGGCGCGCAAGTTATAGTTATCTGAACTAACTATAACGGGGGAATTTCATTGGTTTTTTACGAGTGAAATATCCACCTAACGATAACATGTGTGAAACCTATGATTTCTTAAGTGAATATATATATATATATATATATATGTATTCACTGAAAAAAACATAGGTTTCACACACGTTATAGTTAGGAATTAGCATTTAAAAAACCTTGCAAATTCACTCAAAAAACCATAGGTTTCACACATGTTATAGTTAGCTGGGCATTTCCCTCGTAAAAAAACAATGAAATTCCCCCGTTATAGTTAGTGCAGGCAACTATAACTCACGCGACCGCAATCCTCTGCTGATGACGTCAGATATTACATCACTGTATTTAGACACTTATTTACCCATGTCTTCTTCCATTCATCTTTAGCTATACATATATTACATTTTTTTTTTTCAGAAAGACACATATGTCATCAGTGATGTAATATCTGACGTCATCAGCAGAGGATTGCGGTCGCGTGAGTTATAGTTGCCTTCGCAGAATTTTTTCCGTTTGGGTGGTGCGCGCAGGGTGATTTCAAAAAATAAAATACATTGTTTTTTGGCCCTTGGGGGTCCTTCTGGGACCCCCTGACCATGGCTAGGGGGTCAGGAACTGTCCACCCTGCCGCCACTCTATCACAAGGATGATGTCATCAGTGATGTCATGAGTGATGCAACTGACCATGTCATGAGTGATGTAATATGTGACGTCATGTGCAGTGGATTGCGGGCGCGCGAGTTATAGTTATCTGAACTAACTATAACGGGGGAATTTCATTGGTTTTTTACGAGTGAAATATCCACCTAACTATAACATGTGTGAAACCTATGGTTTTTTAAGTGAATATATATGCACCAATAAATCCGAATTGGGATTAAAATCTAACCGGAGTGCTGGTCCTTTGTTCATTTTGTGGAACTTTGGAGCGTTATATATATATATATTCACTGAAAAAACCATAGGTTTCACACATGTTATAGTTAGCTGGACATTTTACTGATAAAAAACCAATGAAATTCCCCCGTTATAGTTACTGTAGGCAACTATAACTCACGCGACCGTAATCCTCTGCTGATGCTAATACTGTATTTAGACACTTATTTGCCCATGTCTTCTTCCATTAAATTTTAGCTATACATATATTACAAATATTTTTTTTTCATAAAGACACATATGTCATCAGCAGAGGATTACGGTCGCGTGAGTTATAGTTGCCTACAGTAACTATAACGGGGGAATTTCATTGGTTTTTTATCAGTAAAATGTCCAGCTAACTATAACATGTGTGAAACCTATGGTTTTTTCAGTGAATTTGCAAGGTTTTTTAAATGCTAATTCCTAACTATAACGTGTGTGAAACCTATGGTTTTTTCAGTGAATTTGTACGGTTTTTGAAATGCTAACTTACTTTGCGTCATTCGTGGCGTGCGCGCCCACTTAACGCAGTTCGTTCCGTGCGCGTACGGTGCGCTTCTCGCACCGTGCGCCCACTTTACGCAGTTAGTGCCATGCACGCACGGTGGTCACGCGGTGCGCTGCGCGCACTGCGTGCCCACATTATGCGAGATGGGCCATGTACGCACGATGCGCTTCGCTCACCGTGCGCACATGGGGGACATATTATGCGCATCGTTGTGAAATGTTTTGTTTATTAATTTCAATTATTTCATAAGCCATGCACAAATGGTGCCCTTCGGGCACCATTTGCACATGGGGTGGGGAGAGTGTGGATACTTTATTTTTTTATTTTTTTTTTTTACCGTACGCGTACGGTAAGCGTAATCGGCGATTTTTCGAAAAAAAAAGAAATTTTTTTTTTGGCCTTGTGGGTTGTTTGGGGGCCCGTATATCATTGCTGGGTGATTATTATTTCAATATACTGCCCCTTTACCCATTTTTGGGCTTCATTTATGCTGCCCTACTCAGAGTGCGAGAGAGAAAATGGCGGCCGCCGCTTCCTGGTTTCGGCCGATTCGAATGTTTACTAAGATCTAAGAGCCAATCAGAATCGCGCTCGCGCACGTCACCGTACGCGTACGGTAAGCGCACCGTAAGCGCACCGTAAGCTGGCTCAGATATATATATTGATTTAAAGGCTATTTTCTCAGAATCTACTGAACAGATTTACACCAAACCTACAAAAGGCACTTCCTTGACCTGAGGACTACCTCTCTGCCAAATTTCAAGTAATTCTGTTCAGCCGTTCGGGCTGTAGCTGTGTCTAAAGGTCCTATGGTAAAATGCATGGGAAAAACGCGTTTTGGGACCCCCTTTTATCTCAGCCCCCGCTTGAAGAAACCCCCCGAGACTTTCAGGGTAGGAGCGGAGCGTAGCGCCCCACCTATTTTGAAAAATTCACGAGGATTCGTCGACCGGCGCAAAAGTTATTCAAAATAGAATGTTGCGGATTTCCTATGGAAACGTGGTCCTAACTATAACTACCTACTGGCGACCGCCAGTAGGTAATATATATATATATACATATATATATATATATATTCACTGAAAAAACCAAAGGTTTCAGGGGCGTTATAGTTAGGAATTGCCATTTAAAAAACCTTAGAAATTCACTGAAAAAAACATAGGTTTCAGGGGTGTTATAGTTAGCTGGACATTTCCCTTGTACAAAACCCTAGAAATTCCCCTGTTATAGTTAGCTTAGCTAACGATAACTCGCACCCCCACAATGCACTGCTGATGACGTCACATATTACATCACTCATGACATGGTCAGTGACATCACTGATGACATCTCAAATGACATCACTGATGACATCACTGATGACGTCATCCATGTGATAAATTAGTGCATCTTCTCACACCCTAATATAACCTTTGATACACCGACTCAAAATTTCAGACAGCCATTTTGACAACCATAGATGCTTCAATACCAATAACTACTCACCCACTCATTGACTTTTAGGTCTACATACATCTACACTCACTCACCTGTACAGTCACTCATACTTACAATCACTCTGTGCATTTATACACCTATATAGACACTCACACACCGCCAATCATCCATTGAGGTACTGACACATCTAGTCAGTCATGCAAATAATTAATCACAGTAAAATGTACTCACCTATACAGTTAAAAACATTCAAGTTCACTTACTCATAAAAATACTAACAAATTCTGTGTCTTCCTGCAGAAAAACAAACAGCACATACCACAGATATCCTTTATACTATGGCGCATACAGCCACTCCCAAAATCACACACTCTCACATATAAATAGTTATATACTCTTACACACATATACAATGCGTTTCACATATGTAGTTACTGACACATGTACAACTGAGATATACATTCAATCACTAACACACCCATACATACACTCACCCAACCATACAGTCCATCACAGATGCACTCTTAAAAACATGCACCCACTGAATCACCCACTCACACATCTAGTCACAGACTCACACACACCCTACCCACACAAACACTCAGGCACCCATACAGATACTCAGACAACCAATCAATAACCCATATAGACACTCATATAGCTATTCACAAAACCATGCAGACACTTATACACCAACACACAGACACATACAGACATTCACACAGTTTAGTCACTAGTCTTCAGTAAGATACATTTAATGACTCACTTATAGACTCCGTTACGCACCTAGAAAATCATCCATTCACACACTTGTACATCCACTTGTTTTTCAACAGGCCTTTTCCTATATATATTAAACATAATAAAACTGTTCAGAAACACATACTCAATGGATGATGTCATCAGTGATGTCATCAGTGATGTCATTTGAGATGTCATCAGTGATGTCATCAGTGATGTCACTGACCAAGGGCATGAGTGATGTAATATGTGACGTCATCAGCAGTGCATTGCGGGGGCGCGAGTTATAGTTAGCTGAACTAACTATAACAGGGGAATTTCTAGGGTTTTGCACGAGGGAAATGTCCAGCTAACTATAACACCACTGAAACATATGGTTTTTTCAGTGAATTTCTAAGGTTTTTTAAATGCCAATTACTAACTATAACGCCCCTGAAACCTTTGGTTTTTTCAGTGAATTTCAAAGGTTTTTTAAATGCCAATTCCTAACTATAACGTCCATGAAACCTATGGTTTTTTCAGTGAATTTCAAAGGTTTTTTAAATGCTAATTCCTATCTTTAACTTATCTCTGAATATATCATGAAAAGCATTCTTTTTTAAAAGTAGGGTGCACATTAGTTTTGTGGAAAAGCATCTTTGTGATTGGTTAAGAAAAAGCAGTTTCAACGTGGAGTACATATCATAGGATAAAATTTGCTCAGCTCAACCACACCTGCTACTTGCATTTGGAAGGCACTGTTCGAACTTAAAACAATCATCAACTCTTAACCTGCACGTGTCGTTAAATGTTCAAGAAATTGTTACAAAAAAATATCGTAAAGTTTTAAAAAATTGATGAACTTTTAACCTGCACGTATTGTAGAATGTTCTAGAAAGTGTGTTGATAGAATACGTTGCACTTCTGACTTCTATGTGTTGTTGAATATTTAAAAAAACGGTTCATATGGAAAATTAAAAAGAAACCAATAGAGAAGTTTTGAAACCTAAAAGAATCAAGGAACTATTCTAATTTATTCTTTACATGTATTTATGTGTGCAGCAACAAAATTATAGACACAACAGCACTAGGAAGAGGAAGAAGCAGGGAGTGGGGGAGGGGGGGAGATGGGCAGAATGGCACACATGCACAATTAAGTACAACACACATATAGACTAACAATGGCCAAAATGAAACACACCAAAAAGGAACACAAGTCACACAACCTGCCAACATCACACCACTGAACGAGCATAGAAGTGAAAACCACGCTGCATTCATACAGGATGTGTACAAAGGCCAGTCGTTGGTGTTGTGGGATGTCTGCGACCATGGTCATCATGGAAGAGATGCCCAGCATGTGGCACATGGTCGAGTTCACTGTGTGTTATGTTGCCAAACGGCTGCTACTCCCTCCCACGAGCCCCCACACTTTTGTACGGTGAGCTGTTGTATCTTGTGCAATCGTACGGCACGCCATTGCAATGCCTATTTGCACATGTCCTGCTACATTCCAACTACAACATCACAGTGCCGTTTGGAGGTGGTGCATGCCACTTTACAACATCGACTGCTGCGGCTTTTGTAACAGGCCACACCAGAACACAGAGACACACTTACCGCACTTCCTGTACACGGACATGTCCGAGACACCCCGTTCCCCTTGCCGGATAGGCACACCCCTGCACTGACCTGTGAACGACAGACCAGCACACGCCAGTTGTGCATGCATGAGGATGCCTACGTAGCTACACATCCAGGCTCACTGCCAACGCTGAGGTGACAGCACACTGTGATGTTGTAGGGCTCGTGCCTATCATGCTAAGACAATGACCACAGGGACACACTTACTAAGATGTGGGATTGGGGGGCATTGGCGGTCCTGCAGTTGTTGAGATGAGTCTTCTGGCCCTCATGGGTATCCCTGTATCATGCTCATTGACTCTATGGCACCTGTGGGTGTTCTGGTGTGGCTCTTGGCTGTGTTCCCTTTCATGGTGCAGGTAGTTGTCCTGCTTAACACCAGCAGAAAGCAGGTGTAAAATCCCTGGTGCTAACGTGTCTTATCGCCGGAATTTGTTTCGCATTGCAATTGATGTGAAAGTTGTGATGTGATTTTTTTCGTGTGCACAACAATATACGAACTGAGCAGTGTATCTCGTCAAGATCCAGCACCTGACGCACTCTTCCCAATCAATATAAATACAATGAGATTTCTTAATAGATTTTGTGTGTACACTGTAAGTGCAGCCAATACCTCAGTGCAATACAATACAGGATTTTAGTATTTAGAATAAATCGCAAAGGTGCACCTCGTGTCTTTTTGCACGGGAACGGCTACTCTCCATTTCATTATCAGCACTTTAACGGAAGTAAAGTTGAGATAAATCTAACACACTATTCAGAAGTTGGTGCAAACTGCAGATATCACCAGAATTCCAGCGATAAGTGCCCCAAAATTTAACACCATGGTGGACTCCATCAAATAACAGTAATAGGAACAAGAAAGAGTCAACCAAAAACATGATTCATTTTTTTTTCAAACTTTATTTTTTATAATAATAAATATATAAACGATAAACTATTTTCAAACTTAATTTTTTTATTAACATAAATATAAACAATAAACTAATAAACAAAATGTAACAACAATAATACAAAACAACAAGGCGGAACACTCCTGTGGGAACCACGGATGTTGACGACAGACCTTGAAAATCAGAAAGATTGTTAAAAAAAAACCATCATGGTATTCTCAACAAAATACCACTAGAAACAAATCACAGATATATTAAATATATACAGCTAACAACATTTTATACGTTTAACTTACAAAAACTGTAAATGTTGCCGCTTTAAAATATTTACAGAATCTGAGGATTTTTTTTTGCAGAAGGCACCACGCCCACAACGTTTTTCTTTAGTGGTGAAGAAATTTTTAACTTTTTCCAAGGGGCAAACAAAGACCAATGCCACCTCCTTCATTTGCAAGATTTGCCAAAGAGTTCTGTTACAAGGGGATCCTAACAAAACATACTCGTGCGGCACAGCAAGTATGATGAAACACCTAAGGACCCTTCATCCAAACAATCTTGCACGAGAAGAGTGCAAACAGATGAGAAACACTCCTGTTCTGTATCTGTAAAAAAGAATCACAAATAAATGTATATTAATAACTTTCAAATTTATACTATTCCATTACTGTACAAACACATTTTATATAAAAACTGACTAAGAAACTATAGCCCTGAACCACAAGTGTGACGGTCGTTAAAACACTACATGCATAGTGCATACTACTTTGAAGCAGTTCATGCCCTAAAGCCTACCTCACTAAAAGACTACATGCTAACTGACTAAATGATTACAGTACTATAAGGAGACACACTGGGTGAGTGACAGGGTGTTTGCTAGAAGAGTATGAATACTAACTAGGGAATTGAAGGTGTGAAACACAACTGTGTAGGTGATTAGAGGACTGCATCCATACTGCATAGGCATTTAAAGCAGTCCATGTGCTAAGGCCTGGCCCACTGCATGACTACTTGGGTACTGACTGACTGATTAGAGTACAGCAAGGAAAGTGCCTAGGTGAATTTATAAGTGCTAGGCTTTTCGCACAGGGAATGGATTGGTACTTGGTACTGAATGGGTCACTAGAGGAGTGCAAAGGCAGTCACAAGTGCTGGACTGTATGGATACTGACTAGGAAATTGAAAGTGTGAAAGACAAGTGTCTAGGTGGTTAGAAGACTGCATGCATAGTGCATAGGGGTTTGAAGCAGTCCATGTGCTAAGACCTGGCTCAGTGTATGAATACTTAAGCACTGACTGAATGATTAGAGTACTGCAAAGATAGTATCTTGGTGAATTTATAAGTGTTTGGGTTTTAGCTATGCCTGGGCTAAAATTTCGTTCCGTTCGCGGAAATTGCAATAATTTGACATTTTCGCGTTCCGCGGAAAGCGCGAAAATGTCAAAATTTCCGCATTCCGCAGCTTAGCGATAATTTGGTTCTTGCTCGCGCTGTAAAATAATACATTCTCGCGCACGCGCGATCGCCTTACCTGAATCCCTGCGTTCGTCGACAAGTTTTCTTGATCTGGTCGCGTTCTCAATGAGATGTTGTATTGTTTTTAGCCATTTGCGCTGTCTCACGACAGTTCGCGCCCGCAGTGACGTCATGCGTCGCGCGATCACGTCTTTCTTCTCGCGATCATGCACCGCGAGACAACTGAAAACAAGATGGCCGCGCCCGCGAGCAACCACATGGGTAAGTTGGCGAGCCGCAACCATGCAGAAAATCTCGCGAACATGCGGGAAAAAACTTCCACATCTTTGCGATATTTCCGCGTGTTTGCGATAATTTTTAACATTTTCGCGATCATTTGCGAAAGTGGATTTCGCAAATTCCGCCCACCCCTAGTTTTAGCACAGTGAATGGATTAGTACATGGTGCTGAATGGGTCACTAGAGGACTGCAAATGGAGTGACAGGGTATTTCCTGAAAGTGTATGGATACTGAGTACGGAATTGAAGGTGAGAAAGACAATTGTGTAGGTGGTTAGAGGACTGCATGCATAGAGGATAAGGCTTTGAAGCAGTCCATATACTAAGGCCTGTGTCACTGGATGAGTACTTGGGTACTGACTGAATGATTAGAGTACTGCAAGGAGAGTGCCTGGGTGAATTAATTAGGGTTTGGCACAGTGAATGGATTAGTACATGATGCTGAATGGGTCACTAGAGGAGTCCAAATGGAGTGACAGGGTGTTTGCTGGAAGTGAACGGATACTGACTGGGGAATTGAAGGTGTGAAAGACAAGTGTGTAGGTGCTTAGAGGACTGCATGCATAGTGGATAGGGGTTTGAAGAAGTCCATGTGCTAAGACCTGGCTCAGTGCATGAATACTTAGGCAGTGACTGAATCATTAGAGTACTGGAAAGAGAGTGTCTTGGTGAATTTATAAGTGTTTGGGTTTTGGCACAGTACATGGATTAGTACATGCTGTTGAATGGGTCTCTAGAGGACTGCAAAGGAAGTGACAGGATGTTTCCTGGAAGTGTATGGATACTGACTAGGGAATTGAAGGTGTAAAAGACAAGTGTATAGTATGTTAGAACACTACATGCATACTGCATAGACATTTGAAGCAGTCTATTTGGTACTTAGAAACTGACTAAATAATCAGACTACTTCTAGGGCAGTGCTTAGGTAAAACTTTTAAATTTTCAGTTCTGCCACAGTGAACAGAATAGTACATGGTACTGCACCTTAGTGTCAAACCCTGACTCATTTTATCAATGCATAAGCAAAGACTAGCTTCTAATGCTACTAAAACTTGACAACATGAGAGGTTTTAAATTAGTTATCTGTCAGCAAATACACAATGTTACCAAATGCTTCTCTCACAGTGGTTCTCAAATGCACACAGACTCAGAGTGTGATTCTAGACAAAAACCACTATACCTAGGAGTTTACCAAAAATCATTCACTACTGTGGAAGTGGTAAGCGAACTGCACACAATCTTCATATTTCAGGACTGCACTTTTATGTCAAAGCCTGACTCATATAATCAAAGCATAAGCAAAGACTGGCTTCTAATGCTACTAAAACTTCAGAACATGACCGGTTTTAAAACAGGTATATGTCAGCAAATACACAATGTTACCAAATGCTTCTCTCACAATCCTTACCCAAATGCACACAGACTCACAGTGTGATTTTAGACAAGCAACACTATTCTAGGAGTTTACCAAAACTCATTCACTACTCTGGAAGAGTTAATGGTACTGCACACAATCTACATATTTAAGCACTAAACATCAGTGTCAAAGCATGACTCATTTAATCAACGCACAAGCAAAGACTGGATTCTAATCCTACTAAAACTTCACAACATGACAGGTTTTAAAACAGTTATCTGTCAGCAAATACATGATGTTACCAAATGCTTCTCTCACAATCCTTACCCAAATGCACACAGACTCACAGTGTGATTTTAGACAATCAACACTATCCTAGGACTTTACCAAAACTCATTCACTACTGTGGAAGGGGTAAGGGGACTGCACACAATCAACATATTTAAGTACAGCACATCAGTGTCAAAGCATGACTCATTTAATCAACATATAAGCAAAGACTGGATTCTAATGCTACTAAAACTTCACAACATGACAGATTTTAAAACAGTTATCTGTCAGCAAATACATGATGTTACCAAATGATTCTCTCACACTGATCCCAAATACACACTAACTCACAGTGTGATTCTAGACAAGCACCACTATCCCTATGAGTTTACCAAAACTCATTCACTACAGTGCAAGTGGTAAGGGAACTGCACACAATCTACATATTTCACGACTGCAATTTACTGTCAATGCCTGACTCATTTAATGAAAGCATAAGCCATAACTGTCTTCTAATGCTACTAAAACTTGACAACCTGACTGGTTTTAAAACAGTTATCTGTCAGCAAATACACGATATTACCAAATGCTTCTCTCACAATCCTTACCCAAATGCACACAGACTCATAGTGTGATTTTAGACAATCAACACTATCCTAGGAGTTTACCAAAACTCATTCACTAGTCTGGAAGAGTTAATGGTACTGAACACAATCTACATATTTAAGTACAGCACATCAGTGTCAAAGCATGACTCATTTAATCAACGCATAAGCAAAGACTGGATTCTAATGCTACTAAAACTTCACAACATGACAGGTTTTAAAAAAGTTATCTGTAAGCAAATACATATCACTAAATGCTTCGCTCACACTGATCCCAAATACACACTAACTCACACTGTGATTCTAGACATGCACCACTATCCCTGGGAGTTTACCAAAACTCATTCACTACACTGGAAGTGGTTAGGGAACTGCACACAATCTACATATTTCAGGACTGCACTTTTCTGTCAAAGCCTGACTCATTTAATCAAATCATAAGCCATAACTGTCTTCTAATGCTACTAAAACTTCACAACATGACAAGTTAAAACAGTTATCTGTCAGCAAATACACGATGTTACCAAATGCTTCTCTCACAGTGGTTCCCAAATGCACACAGACTCACTGTGTGATTCTAGACAAACAACACTATCCCTTGCACTATACCAAAACACATTTCTTCATCTAGAAGTAGTACTACATTTTAGTATAGAAACATAACATAACTCATTTCACAAATTCATAAACAATGACTGGTTTCTAATTCTACCAAAATATAAAAACTGCACAGTTATCTGTTTACAAACACATGAAAAACACAAATGCTTATCACAGAATGGTTTCTACATGCACACACACTGTCAATAAGATTGTAGACAAAAAAAGTACTCCCTGCACTTTAGAAGGAGAAATACATTAGTCTGATTAAAATCAAAATAGTCTACATACATCCCCTCACAATTAAATAACTCATCTTTCAAGTTCTTTTGTAGATTAAGTGTCAGGACTGGAGTTGAGAGAGTCAGATTCCCCCGATTACAACTACTACACGGTAGTCAGACCAGAGTGGGAAGAAGGAAGCGGAGACGTGTGTCTGCTAGATCACTTTCCGCTTTCCTTCGGTTACTGTTAGTTTAGGTAGTCGCTTAGTTCCATCCCCTTCCCCTCCTTAAGATGGCCGCTGGTTGGTTCATCACTTCCCAGTTACTTCCGCTGTGGCTGCGTTGCAGTGTTTCATTTTTGATTTAGTGCGCGCGTGGCCAATACGCGGCGCACTTCAACCGTCAAACTCTGTGAAGAGGCGGTTTTCGTCTGGAGATCCGACTCTTTCCCTCAGGTTGTTTTCAGTCAGATTCTTGGGAAGTAAAGCAAGTGTTTCCCTGTTTTGTGACTTCCATTTGGCTCTATGAGCGGAGCGTATTTTTCGAGGGAAATCTCCACAGTGAATCCAGAGAAGTTTTGTCAGCGAGAAGCGGAGATTTTAGCTGTCAGCATTTTCTGTGACTTCGTTCTTCTGAAAGTAAGGAGGCAAGGTGGCAAGAGGGAGGCTATGACTCTTGAGAAGTAAGTGCAGCATCTCATTCAATTTGCTGTTGCCACATCTTTCCAGTGCCTTTATTCCAGAGACAGTTGTGTATTGAATTCAGTCATTCAGAATCAACTACGAGTTCCAGCCAAGTCCTGCAGTAGTTCGATTTTCTAGTAGAGAGGCGTTTTCCATCATCTTAACATTGACTCCAGAGTACCTGAAAATAAAGAGACTTGTGAGGAAAACTTTCTTCAAGTAGAGACCTATCTACTGGCCACAAAGAGCTTCTTAGTAGTATATTGATATATATATATATATATATAGAGTATACATTAGTTCAGTAACCTATTGTGGAGTACCAAACTCTAAAAGAAGATTCATTACTACTTCAACTCCACCTTCAAATTCAGCGATAGATTCAACTCTCTCAGATGGTAGCCAGGTAAAGATAGTTACTAGAAAGGGGTAAAAGGGTGGGGAAGGTCTTGGGTAGTTTTGGTTCTCACATGTGAATTTCTATTACAGGAAAAGTTGCATGCCATCCACCCACACCAACTTCCACCTATGAGAATCTCGCTGAAGTTGTATAGAGAGCAGCTACCCACTGTATCTGGACAGGTATAGTGTAGAAGGTGGTAATTAGAACTTTGTGAGTTAGAAGCAGTAGAGCAGTAGTTAATGAGTTTTCTTTGCAGGATCCTTGACGAAGAGGTTTCGAGGCCAGTCCAGGAAGAACGTACAGTGCTGTCTCTCTTGTCTGTCCAATTCCCCTTTCCCCCTCACTGCTGCTCGTGAGCCTTAGAGTTCGCGGTAGCGGAGTGGGGGAGTGGAGAACCAGCATCTGCTCCTGTGGATTAAGAACTCAGCTGAGGAACTTGACAGATTGAAGTGCCTTAAAACTGAATTTTCCACCTGAGCACGATGGCTGAGGGAATTGATGTCAAGGCCCTAGCCACAGTATTAGATAGTATCCAAAAACAGTTAACAGATACTATGGAAGAGAATAGGTCCCTGAGAGAAGAAGTTAGGAAGTCAGTCTCAGATGCTAGTCATTTGCGCCAACAGTTTGAAGAGTTTTCTGGGGGAATTCGTTTACCTGTCAAGGAAGATAAGTCCCCCTCTTTCGCTCCCGCCCCATCTGCGGCGGAACTCACTACACAGGTGATCCACGCAATCTCGCCAACTATCCCTTTGGCAGCCCCTGAGAGATATAGTGGGGACCCGAATAAGGCCCAAATTTTCCTCACACAATGCTCCTTACACTATCTCTGTCGGCCCATAATATTTAAGGAAGATCAGTCTAAGGTGGCGTTCATGCTGTCGTACCTGAGTGGAGATGCCGCCGCTTGGTCCATGCCTTTGGTAAATAACAATGATCCCATTTTATATGGTTTTGAAGAATTCAAGAAAGAGTTTCTACGGATTTTTGACAGGCGGTCCATCTCTCAATCTACAGATAATGAATTATTAGATCTGAAGCAGGGGAATCGAGAATTAGTTGCGTATTTGGCGCAATTTAATAAATTAATTGTTGAAACTAACTGGCCAGAAGCAAAACGTGCTGCAATCTTTTATCGAGGTCTCAAGGATGAGATCAAGGATGGCCTATCTCAGATCCCAAAACGTCCCACAGAGGTTTCCGAATTGATTGACCTCGTCCTTCAGATTGATCAGCGTCAGAATGAGAGGAAGAATGAGAGGAGAAGGGAAACTAGGTTTATCCCTCCTCGTTTCGACAGAATGAAGGCAGAAGGTGCTAAGTCAAGGGAAACGACTTCTGAAGATGAGCCTATGCAGATTGGTTCAGTGCGAGGACCCTTGTCAAAGGAAGAAAGAGAGAAGAGACGTCTGGGTAAGCTGTGCATGTACTGTGGGAATCCAGGTCATTTCGTGAAGGAATGCCAAAAGAAACCTAAGAACAATTCTTGGGTAAAAGATCGGCTCCACCAGTAGAAGGGGTTGCCCTGGTGGAAGCGAAGGAACAGCCAACTCCAGATTTGAAATTGGCGGCAAACACCTTGCAATCTTCGGCCCCACATTTGATCTTATTGGTACGGATAAGGTTTGGTGGGCAAGTCAAGGAGGGGATTTCTGTCATGATTGATTCAGGGGCCACAGGAAATTTTTGTGACATTGGTTTTGCTAAGGCTCTTGGAATCGCATTCGTGAGAAAAGAACGGCCAGAGCCGGTACGAGCAGTAGATGGAACGAGTCTGTCCTCTGGACCCATAGTCTATGATTCTGAGGAAATTTTGTTGTATGGTCCAGGAAGACATTTAAGCTCTGTCCAATTCAATTTGATTGATGCTCCGCAATTCCAATTTATCTTGGGTCTGCCCTGGCTCACTGAGCATAACCCTCAAATAGACTGGGCTCAACGATCCATTCGCATGAATTCAGACTACTGTCTGCAACATTGTTTCCATTCAATTCCAGATACATCAGTTGCAACACTAGTTTCTCAGTCCCAATGTTTAGCCAGTATAACTCAGACCATTTGTGCAGTAGATACACAAGAAATTCCCCAAGACTATGAAGATCTCGCCCCAGTGTTCGATGAAAGAGAAGCGGAACGATTGCCCCCCCATCGAGAGTACGACTGTCGAATTGAGCTGGAGCCTGGTGCCTCACTGCCCTGTAGCCGAATATATGCACTGACCGAAGCAGAAAATGTCCATCTGAAGGAATATCTGAGTAGATACTTGGCCAATGGCTTCATACGCCCTTCTCAGTCTCCGGTTTCGTCTCCCCTCTTCTTCATTCCGAAGAAGGATGGCCAACTGCGTACTTGCATTGATTATCGTGCCCTCAACTTGGAGACCAAGAAGAATCGTTATCCACTACCTTTGATTTCTGAGCTCTTGGACCAGGTTAAGGGAGCGAAGTTATATACTAAATTGGATCTGAGAGGTGCCTATCATCTGGTACGCATGGCAGAAGGAGAGGAGTGGAAGACGGCTTTTCGTACTCGGTTTGGGTTGTACGAATACCAAGTCATGCCCTTTGGATTATGTAACGCCCCAGCTGCGTTTCAGCACTTCGTGAACGATGTGCTACGCGAATTTTTGGATCGTTGTGCAGTGGTGTATATTGACGACATCCTAATTTTTTCAGCCAGTTTAAAGGAACATGTCCAGCATGTCCGAGCCATCTTGAAGAAGTTGCTTGAGAACCAACTTTTTGTTAAATTGGAGAAGTGTGTATTTCATTCCACCCAAGTTGAGTTTTTAGGATTTGTGCTGTCACCAAATGGTGTGTCCATGGATGAATCCAAGGTTAGAGCCATCAAGGAGTGGCCCTCTCCGAGCTCAGTGAAGGAAGTTCAAAGTTTCCTCGGCTTCGCCAATTTCTACCGGCGTTTCATCGTCAACTTCTCTGAGCGAGTATGTCCTCTCACGAGACTACTCAAGAAAAAGACCAAGTTTGAGTGGAATGCAGAAACTGAATCGGCGTTCAATAAACTTAAGAGAATTTTTGTATCCTCCCCTGTGCTGCTCCATCCAAATCCTGAAGAGCCATTTTTTGTGGAAGCAGATGCCTCCAATCTGGCCATTGGGGGTATCTTGTCTCAGCGCCATAAACAGACAGGTCAGCTGCATCCAGTTGCCTATCGTTCAAGGAAATTATCAGCTGCGGAAATCAACTATCCCATCGCTGATAAGGAGCTGTTGGCAGTCAAGGATGCGTTTTTAGAGTGGAGACATTACTTGTTGGGTGCCAAGCATGTTGTAACTGTCTTTACGGACCATCGAAATCTGCAGTTCCTTAAATCCGCTCGCACCCTAACTCCACGTCAATTGAGATGGTCTTTATTTTTTGCAGATTATGATTTTGTTTTAACCTACAAACCTGGAACAGCTAATGGAAAAGCGGACGCGCTTTCCCGTTTGAATGTGGGTGAAGAAGTCCACACCAGTGACAAAGGGGTAATTATCCCTGTAGAACGAATCATTGGAACACTCTCCTATGCTGACATTGAAAAGAAGTTAAGTGATTCGCAGTCCCCCGAAGAGGTGAAGATTTGGACAGCCAAGGGAAAAGAATTCCAAGTCAAAGAAGGGAAACTCCATTATCTTGACAAGGTGTTGGTGTTAAATTTGGATTTGCGAAGGCAGATCATAGAACATTTCCACGACGATCCACTGGCAGGACATAAAGGAGTGAAGAAGACGTTGGAGCTGATTCGGAGAGAATTTTGGTGGCCGGCAATGGAAGCTCAGGTGCGGCAGTATGTAGCCACTTGTGTGTTATGTATCAAGGGAAAGACACCTAGAAGGGCTCCTCAAGGTCTTGTACAGCCGTTGCCTATAGCCCCATACCCTTGGCATACCATTTCTATGGACTTCATAGTTGATCTTCCGTCCAGTGGAGGTCTTTCTGTCATCTGGGTGGTGGTGGATCATTTTTCTAAGATGAGCCATTTCGTCCCATTGAAAACTCTCCCCAATGCCACACAACTGTCCAAATTGTTCACACAACACATTGTAAGGGCACATGGAATCCCTAAGACAGTTATTTCCGACAGGGGCCCGCAGTTTGTCTCTCGTTTTTGGAGATCCTTTTTGAAGAGGTTGGGTGTGGATTCTCGTCTGTCCACCAGTTTCCATCCAGAGACTGATGGACAGACAGAAAGAGTAAATCAGGAATTGGAACAATACCTGCGCCTGTTCTTGATGGATCAGGAGGGAGAATGGCCAGATTTGGTTTGGGCAGCTGAGTTTGCTTACAATAATGCTCAGCATGCTTCTACCGGTTACTCCCCATTTTATTTGAATCAAGGTAGACATCCAAACACCCTAGTTGGGAAAGAATTCAGTGATGTTCCAGCAGTAGAAACAGTAGTACAGGAGTTACACTTGGCCTATCAGTCAGCTTCCAAAAATCTATCTAAGGCAAAAAGTTCTTTTAAGAAGCAGGCAGATAAGAAGAGGCGTCCAAATCCAGTTTACAAGAAGGGAGATCTGGTTTGGGTTTCTACTAGAAATCTACGTATGAAGGGGAACCGGAAGTTTCAACCAAGGTTCGTGGGTCCCTTTCGTGTAGACCGAATGGTGAATCCCGTCAGTGTCAAGGTTAGACTCCCACCTAGGTTAAAGATTCATCCAGTCTTTCATGCCTCCCTGCTCCAGCGTAGTCCCGAGGGTTGTAGGCTAAGGAAGTCTCCTTTGTCAATTCAAGTGCAGGGTAGTGAGGAATTTGAGGTGAAGAGAATCTTAGATTCTAGGCTACAGAGAGGGAAGATTTTCTACTTAGTGGATTGGAAGGGTTATGGTCCTGAAGAGAGATCATGGGAGCCATCATCCAATATTCATGCACCACGTTTGCTTCAAGAGTTCCATCGCACTTATCCCGCTAAACCCAAGGAGGGTAGGGGGGGGGTTTTGGTGGGAGGTACTGTCAGGACTGGAGTTGAGAGAGTCAGATTCCCCCGATTACAACTACTACACGGTAGTCAGACCAGAGTGGGAAGAAGGAAGCGGAGACGTGTGTCTGCTAGATCACTTTCCGCTTTCCTTCGGTTACTGTTAGTTTAGGTAGTCGCTTAGTTCCATCCCCTTCCCCTCCTTAAGATGGCCGCTGGTTGGTTCATCACTTCCCAGTTACTTCCGCTGTGGCTGCGTTGCAGTGTTTCATTTTTGATTTAGTGCGCGCGTGGCCAATACGCGGCGCACTTCAACCGTCAAACTCTGTGAAGAGGCGGTTTTCGTCTGGAGATCCGACTCTTTCCCTCAGGTTGTTTTCAGTCGGATTCTTGGGAAGTAAAGCAAGTGTTTCCCTGTTTTGTGACTTCCATTTGGCTCTATGAGCGGAGCGTATTTTTCGAGGGAAATCTCCACAGTGAATCCAGAGAAGTTTTGTCAGCGAGAAGCGGAGATTTTAGCTGTCAGCATTTTCTGTGACTTCGTTCTTCTGAAAGTAAGGAGGCAAGGTGGCAAGAGGGAGGCTATGACTCTTGAGAAGTAAGTGCAGCCTCTCATTCAATTTGCTGTTGCCACATCTTTCCAGTGCCTTTATTCCAGAGACAGTTGTGTATTGAATTCAGTCATTCAGAATCAACTACGAGTTCCAGCCAAGTCCTGCAGTAGTTCGATTTTCTAGTAGAGAGGCGTTTTCCATCATCTTAACATTGACTCCAGAGTACCTGAAAATAAAGAGACTTGTGAGGAAAACTTTCTTCAAGTAGAGACCTATCTACTGGCCACAAAGAGCTTCTTAGTAGTATATTGATATATATATATATATATATAGAGTATACATTAGTTCAGTAACCTATTGTGGAGTACCAAACTCTAAAAGAAGATTCATTACTACTTCAACTCCACCTTCAAATTCAGCGATAGATTCAACTCTCTCAGATGGTAGCCAGGTAAAGATAGTTACTAGAAAGGGGTAAAAGGGTGGGGAAGGTCTTGGGTAGTTTTGGTTCTCACATGTGAATTTCTATTACAGGAAAAGTTGCATGCCATCCACCCACACCAACTTCCACCTATGAGAATCTCGCTGAAGTTGTATAGAGAGCAGCTACCCACTGTATCTGGACAGGTATAGTGTAGAAGGTGGTAATTAGAACTTTGTGAGTTAGAAGCAGTAGAGCAGTAGTTAATGAGTTTTCTTTGCAGGATCCTTGACGAAGAGGTTTCGAGGCCAGTCCAGGAAGAACGTACAGTGCTGTCTCTCTTGTCTGTCCAATTCCCCTTTCCCCCTCACTGCTGCTCGTGAGCCTTAGAGTTCGCGGTAGCGGAGTGGGGGAGTGGAGAACCAGCATCTGCTCCTGTGGATTAAGAACTCAGCTGAGGAACTTGACATTAAGAAGTATATCAATCACTCACCATATTTTCTTTTACAGAATCTCTGCACTGTGCACCTCTCAGCAAAAGCAAAGAATGAAAAAGTTTCCCTTTCATTTTCCACACATATACATGTAAACATCAAATCACAATCCTCCGCACATAAACTCAAAAGCAAACACACATTTCTATTGGTTAAACATTTCAACCCTTTCCAACTGAAATACATTGCAACCCTTCCCCCAATCTGCCTTCTGCCTGTTACCATAGAAACAGGTCATGGAACACTGCACTGAGCTCACGGGTCACAAGTTCAGCACACAATGTTCCTACACAAGACAGGAAGTGTGCTTGACTTTTCAACATATCAGCTTATCATATATAATGTTCCTTACAATCTGTTTTTGTTAACCAATAACAATCATACCTTTAAAAAACAGGAATATACACCCTACCTTTCAGTGTAGAAAGTTGTCATACAACCAATGATTTCTTGTCGTTTTTCAAAAAACGTTGCCGTGGATCCGCGAACCCACCGCGAGAGAATCCGTGCATCCAACGCGATAGGATGCGCGCACCGTGTGCGCATTTCCCCGTGTTTTTTTATTTTAAAAAGGGGGCCCCAGGGGGTCCTTCTGGGACCCCCTAAGCACCTCTAGAAGGTCAGAGTATTTCCACTCTGCCCCCTTTATATGTTTTACACACTTATTCCCTTGCATCTTCAGCCTCGCTTCTACCGAGGCAGAAAATGGCCGCCAACAGTTCCTGGTTTCGAATGTAGAGAGACACTCGACAGCCAATTAGCATTCAGCCGCGGTCTGGAAGGTGCACGCTCGATTCGGGGAGGGTGCGCTTACGGTGCGGGTACGGTGCGCGGATCCTCCGCGGCCATAGATTTCACTAACTTTTTTACCCTAATTTTCTCAGTAACTACTAGACAGATTCACACCATATATGCAAAAGGCACGAGTCCGAACTGAGGACTACCTCTTTGCCAAATTTGGTGTCATTCCGTTCAGCGGTTCAGGTTGTAGCTGCGACAACAGATTCTAAGAAACAACTTACAGTGCTCTAGATCCTTGGGTGAGGGAGCATTGAGGATGCTATCCACTGAACCTGGTCCTGGCTTGAAGCCATCCGATGTCAACACATGCCCCAGGTACTCAACCTCAGAGGATCTACAAATACACTTTTCACTCTGCAGAGTTATACCATGTTCCTGCAGTAGCTCCAACACTCACTCCACAGTACGATCGTGGTCAGCCAAATTCTTGAAAATAAATAAGAATGATGTCCTGAAATGCTAAAATGTTACAAACTCCTTTGACGATATTTGTGATGACTCTCTGAAATGCTGATGCCGCAGATGCCAATCCAAAGGGTAGGCAATAAAATTGGTAGGTGCAAGTGGGTGTGATTAAAGCTGTGTGGTGCATAGGATCGGGATGTAATAGGACTTGTTGAAAGTGAATCTTAGTTCTAGCTTTATAAATCACTTGCATTGACCAACTTGGGACAACAAATCCTCCATTCTGTGAAGAGCGAAAGGTTCAACCCACAGAGCCTCATTTACTTTCCTAAGGTCGACACAAACAAGAAGCTTGCCACTTCTCTTCCATGCGAGGACTAATGTAAAGTTGCAGTTTTTATACGCATGACATTTGTTATTTCTTGCATTTTGTGTTGAATTTATTATGTGAAAAGGGGAGATATGTGGTGCTTGGTCTTAATAGCAATTTGTGAAGCCTTGCCTTGTCATCAGCAGAATGCTATGCTGTGACAAGGAGAATTTTGAGTGAAGAGCAAGGGTCCACAAAGGGCTATTCAGGCCAATCACCACAGGATGCTGACCTATCACTATTTCCACAAGTGACATAAATTACAGAAAGTGTCTTCCTCATCATGCCACATTTTGTTCTCCTATGTTTCCCTCAGAAAGTTTTGGCCACCATTACCTTAATAGTGTTCTACCAGGACTGGGCAAACTCATTATATGTTCCACCCTCGAAGAAAATGTGTATTAGTGGCACATCCCTGGCTCTGCAGAAAGCCAATCTCAAGAATTTACTGCCAGTAAAATTAACAACTATTCTTCATCACCTGGCATTCAAAGAGGTAGAAAAAAGATAACTATATACAAAAAGTTGTCTCCCTTAATTTAAACACCACTAAGTCAGTCCCGGATCTTGAGTCCCTAAGCAAAGGAAGATCAGCTATGCAAAAATAACTATTTCTAACCCACCTTTCACTTCCATGGATGATAAAACCCAGCTACAAGAGCAATATGATGTGAATAGCGCACCTCCCTGGTGTTCATGTACAATGCAACAATTACCCACATATGATGCAGTATAATCCCAAACTCGACCAATTTTGTACAATAAATGGAACAGAAGTGATAGGTTTAAATCCAAGGAATGCAACTCAGTCTTTCATCATTCTGAGCTCAGTAGGCTGAGTAATTAATTGTAAACACCTTCCATTGACAGTGCTTACAAGCAGAGTGCTGTATGAATTACTATCTAGAAATAGGTTTCTAATAGTTTTAAATATATGTCTAAAACAGGGTTAAAAAATTAGACATCATACCCTTATTATGTAGGTTAAAGTACTTCCCCTCTTTGAAATGGCCACACTGCCTCACCCCCCCCCCCACTTTGTAATGATCTGGCACCTGATTTAAGCGCACAAGTGTTGGATTTTTATGCCGCAGCTGCCATGGAGACGCTCTTCCATTGTCTCCATGAGGATCGACCCTCAGAACCATTCCGTCAAGATATTCCATCAAAAAAGCCTTTTTAAGTGCAAATCGCATATCTGTGAGGGGTGTTTCTAGAGAAGGCAGCCACATAAAGCCGAATCCACTGTCCTCATCTATAGGATGACCATGGGGAACAACCTTTACAACGCAACTTTTACAACGCACTACACTTACAACGCATTTTTTACAACGCACAATCCATTACAACGCATGACATTAGAACGCATGACATTACAACGCATTTTTAAAAACTACCTTTACAACGCATTCCATTACAACGCATAATACCATTACAACGCATACCATTACAACGCATAATATTACACTACACTATCCAACACTTACCCTACTGTTGCACCCCCTGGAGTTAGAATAGTAATTTTAACCCCTATACTATCCAACACTTGCCCTACTGTTGCACCCCCTGGAGTTAGAATAGTAATTTTAACCCCTATACTATCCAACACTTACCCTACTGTTGCACCCCCTGGAGTTAGAATAGTAATTTTTACCCCTATACTATCCAACACTTACCCTACTGTTGCACCCCCTGGAGTTAGAATAGTAATTTTTACCCCTATACTATCCAACACTTACCCTACTGTTGCACCCCCTGGAGTTAGAATAGTAATTTTAACCCCTATACTATCCAACACTTACCCTACTGTTGCACCCCCTGGAGTTAGAATAGTAATTTTAACCCCTATACTATCCAACACTTACCCTACTGTTGCACCCCCTGGAGTTAGAATAGTAATTTTAACCCCTATACTATCCAACACTTACCCTACTGTTGCACCCCCTGGAGTTAGAATAGTAATTTTAACCCCCTATACCATCCAACACTTACCCTACTGTTGCACCCCCTGGAGTTAGAATAGTAATTTTAACCCCTATACTATCCAACACTTACCCTACTGTTGCACCCCCTGGAGTTAGAATAGTAATTTTAACACCTATACTATCCAACACTTACCCTACTGTTGCACCCCCTGGAGTTAGAATAGTAATTTTAACCCCTATACTATCCAACACTTACCCTACTGTTGCAACCCCTGGAGTTAGAATAGTAATTTTTACCCCTATACTATCCAACACTTACCCTACTGCTGCACCCCCTGGAGTTAGAATAGTAATTTTTACCCCTATACTATCTAATACTTACCTTAAATCCAATTTAATATTATGCGTTATAATGGTATTCGTTGTAATGGTAGTATGCGTTGTAATGGAATGCGTTGTAAAGGTAGTTTTTAAAAATGCGTTGTAATGTCATGCGTTGTAATGTCATGCGTTGTAATGGATCGTGCGTTGTAAAAAATGCGTTGTAAGTGCATGCGTTGTAAAAGTGTGCGTTGTAACGTCATACATCCGATGACCATCCATCTAAAGGCGTGCAAACAACCCTTTTATCTTGGGCTCAAGTATTAAGGTAACATTGCCCAGCAGTGCCAGTGTAGTCTGCTGCATATTCTTATATGCTCTCGCGCCACCAGCGCGAGAGCTCATGTGTTGTTTTAATTGTAGTTCCACAGTCGGGCCATGAACGATGCGTGTCAGGATTCTACCAACGTTAATCAGTTGGTGGAGATCCTGGTACGCAGCGAGAGCACCTGGCTGTGGGTGCCATTATCTTACAATAAATTCTTATTCTTCATGAAGATTGCCTCCGTACCTTCCTACTTCAATTGGCGACAAGGGCGAAGGACGAAACAACGCATCCGGGACCCACCAGCATGATTCATGTTATTTAAAGTATTCTGCTTTTCACGAGCCTCCTCCTTCTCGCTGCTTCCACTCGCTCCTGCTGGCAGCTTGTGAATGGTGCATTCCGGTCTGCTTCCCGACTTCCGGATTGCATTTTTGAGCATTTAGGGCGATTTCCTCGTAATCGGAGACATCGCGTTTCCAACGTGCTGTTACCTAGCAACGAGGGAAAGCTCCGTACTCATTACGCTTCACGTAGGCGTATCTTAGCAACGAGAGCAAGCTTCAATCAGGAATCTCGACGTTCTTCGTTTATCCTTACATGGAGGCTCAATCACGCTTTTGGGCACTTTAAATTACTTTATTTCACCGGTAACCCAACGCTGACCTTCTAATCCCAGGTAGGATCCAATCTTCACCACACAGTGACAGGCACACTCTTGTTTTGAGTACATTTCAGCCTGCACTTCACCACACAGTGACAGGCACACTCTTGTTTTGAGTACATTTCAGCCTGCACTTCTCACGGTGACAGGCACACCTTTCATATGCAATTTAAAATTTATTTCAGTGCTCTTATTATCACTTTTGGTACATTTTTGAAGGGGCTGCTTTAACCTCAATACACAGTCCTATTTTAAAGTAGAAATAACTGTGATTTTTTTTTCTTTTCACCTTATTTTCTTACTTTGTATTTAAAATTGTTTCATTTAATATAGCATAATAAGTCCTTTTATTACTTAGTTGTTTGACTTATCTATAATTGAGATATAATTACTTTGCCCATCCATTTTCTGTCATGGCCTCTTCTCAGCAGTTTGCGCAACCTCCTCCTTTTTTACAACAACCTGGCAAACCTGAAATTCCATGGCGTCAGTGGGTTAAATCCTTTGAAAATCTTATTGTGGCTATAGACGCTGTTAAATTTGCTCATGATCGCAAAGTTGCCGTTCTTTATGGTTGTCTGGGTCTTGCGGCGCAACATGTATTTGAGAATTTACCAAAATTTCCCACACCAGCTGGTGAAGCTGGGGATGCGCAACATTGGAATCCTTATAAAGAAGCCTTAGCTCGCTTGGCAAGACATTATGACCAAGAACCAAACATTATGCTTGAGCGACATAATTTCCATAGGAGAAAACAGCGTGAGGATGAAACAGTGGATGAATACATTGCTGCATTACGTGTTCTTGCATCCACTTACAAGTTTGAGGCAGATCCAGAAATTTACATACGTGATCAGTTCGTTTTTGCTTGTTTTTCTAGAAAAATACAAGAGAGCCTTCTCAGCTGTAGAAAGCCATCTTTACAAGACACAATTGATATTGCCAAGAGTATTGAAAGGTCCTTCGTTACATCAAAAGCTCTTCAACAAGATCAATCTATTAACTCTTTCAAGTCGATTTCAAATGATCCTGGAAATTCTGTCAATGCTGTTAATGTTCATAGAACTTATAAGCAGCCTTTTAAAAAGGTTAACACAATGTGTTTCAGGTGTGGTTCTCGATCACATCTTGGCAATCATCCCATGTGTCCCGCTTCAGGAAAAAGATGCGTTTCATGCCAAAAAATTGGCCATTTTCAAAGTGTTTGGAAATCTGCCAAGAGACCTACCAGAGTTAATAGCATAGAAGTTAAATAATCTCTTGAGGATTGTACAAAACAATTTCATGATATGATTGTTTCAATTGAATGTAATTTGATTTTCAATCCTCATCATGTCAAAGGTCCCCTAGGTGTTGCAATATTTGGAAAAATTGAGATTCCGATTATGGCAGATTCTGGTTCTCCAATAACTATTTTATCAGATGTAATATTTTTTGAGAAGTGGCAGAATTCCATTACCTTGACTAAAACAGACATCAATCCAAAAGCGTTTGGAGAATTTGACATAGAGATGTTAGGATATTTTATCTCAAGGTTGGAATGTCTTCAAAGGTCAATATACACTAAAGTCTATGTCGCAGTTAGGGGACGCAATATAGTTGGTTGGCAGGATCTTGCTAGAATGGGTCTGTGCCTTGTTCCTGGTGGGGATAATCCCATCATGCGTGGTGATCCTCCCCAAGGTTATTCCCCAGCCGGATGGTCAGAAAATGAACTTAACACATTAGATTGTATTGATGTCACAGATCATTCACATGATCTTAAAAAGATTCTAGACCTATTTTCTAATTTATTTTCTGACAAACTTGGCACCGTCAAAGGGTTCCAACATCAGATAAAGTTAAAACCAAATACTCAACCCTTTGTACATAAGGTTCGCACATTACCACTCAGTGCTAGGGATGAACTCAAGTCTACACTTAAAAAATAGTGTGATGATGGGGTCATTGCACCTTGCAACTCATCAGAATGGGTTTCTCCCATCGTTATTGTCCGAAAAAAATCAGGTGAGGTCAGGCTATGTGCGGACTTGCGCACTTTGAATAAAAACATCTTAATTGATTGTCACCCGCTCTAAAAAATTCAAGATCTTCTTGCCAGCTT
Organism: Triturus cristatus; assembly: GCF_964204655.1. Taxonomy (NCBI): domain Eukaryota; kingdom Metazoa; phylum Chordata; class Amphibia; order Caudata; family Salamandridae; genus Triturus; species Triturus cristatus. Next base: position 1,696,326,645 of record NC_140591.1, read on the forward strand.
AGGGGGTGCCAAATTTTTTTAAATAACCGATCTTCGCTCAGCCTATCACCAAATTCGCTTAACAGTTGATTTCCAAGATCTCACCACTTTTGTCACACCCTTTGGTGTCTACAAATATCTTAGGCTTCCTTTTGGCCTGGCATCTGCAGCCAGTGTTTTTCAAAAGATGATGGATAGTCTATTTCAGGATGTGCCAGGGGTCCAAGACTATCAAGATGATATTCTTGTTTTTGCCAATGACTGGGAAACACATGTAAAAAATTTAACTTGTGTCCTGATCAAATTGAATGATGCTGGTATGACTATCAGATCTGACAAGTGTCAATTTGGTGAACAACAGTTAGACTACTTAGGTCATACGTTGTCTTCTCAAGGAATCAAGCCAAAGTTTTCGCTTGTCAAGGCCATCAGTCATGCTGTTCCTCCCAAAGACAAAGATGCTCTTCGATCATTTTTAGGTTTGGGAGAGTACTATGCCCGTTTTGTTAAAGGTTATGCTCAGACTGTTGAGCCATTGTGCGCCCTATTGCGCAAAGGTTCAAAGTTTCTTTGGTCTAATGAGGTTTCATCCTCACTTGATCAACCAAAAAGACTTATTGTTGAAGCCCCCGCACTTCATGCTTTTCAAGATGATTCTAAATGTTTCATTATGGTGGATGCCAGTCTCAAAGGGTTGGGTGCAGTTCTTGGTCAGTGGGTGGCAGGAAAGGAACACACCATAGCTTTTTCATCAAGAATGCTTAAACCTGCAGAGACCCATTATAGTACAATTGAACGCGAAGCACTTGCTTGCGTCTGGGCAATCGAGAAGTTCAGGAATTACATTTGGGGACTTGAGTTTGAACTATTCACTGACCATAAACCCCTTACACATTTACTCGATGGTGATGGATTTGGAAGAACCTCTGCCAGATTGGTTAGGCTACTGTCAAAATTGCAAGAATTTCATTTTACTATCAAACATATTTCTGGCGGAAGAAATTTCAGGGCTGATTGTCTTTCACGCATGGCATTTCATGAGGCACCTGATTTGGATGCTGTTGAGGACACAGAATGTGTTGTTGAGGCACTTGATGCCATCAAAGAATGTCCTAACATTACTGAACAAATTTGGTTGGAAGCTTATTGCAAGGATGATACTCTTAAACTGGTCATGCAATATTTTGTAAAGGGTTGGCCAGAAAATAGGAAGCTGTCAAATGAGTTAAAAGCCTTTTCCATGGTTGCTTCTGAACTTTCTTTGGTCAATGGAATGGCTATGAGACATGAATCCTTTGTTCCCCCTTCGAGTTTAATGGAGGATATCATTAAATGTGCACATCAGGGTCATTTGGGGATTTCAAAAACCTCTCAACTCATTAAATTGTATTATTGGAGGCCATCCTTAGAATCACAGGTCAAGTTTTATATTGATTCATGTTCAGAGGGCCTCTTATCAGACAAAAAGTGGAAAGTTATGAAAACACCCCTACATCCGGTCCCATTTCCAAGTAAACCATCGGAAAAGGTTGCTGTAGATTTTTCAGGTCCTTATGATCTTTTATCTCATGATTTAAAGTTTTTAATTTTGTTGATTGATAATCATTCCAAATGGATTTATCATATGTTTTGTGACTCACCTAGTTCTACTAATGCCATTAGATTTTTGAGGAAGGTGTTTGCTATTGAAGGTTCACCCTCCATTATTGTTACAGACAACGGTACACATTTCGTTTCCCAGAAATTTTCAGCATTTTCAGCGGAAAAGGATGTCACTCATTTCAAGGTTGCTTTATACTCACCATCATCTAATGGGTTGGTTGAAAGGGCTAACAGATTGGTCAAGGATTCCATTCAAGTTGCTCTTTCCTCAGGAAAAGATTTTAAGTATTTTATTGAGGACAAGTTATGGTCATATAACATTTCACCACATTGCACAACAGGTATTCCGCCTTTTTCCCTGTTAAGAGGTAGGAATGTTCACACTACGTTGTGCCCCAATTGGTTGCAGGATAAACAAGTTAAGAGTACGCCTCAGGATATAAATCTTGCATCACGAGTTTTGGAAAAACAAACCTATATGAAAATGGTGCATGATCAAAAGAAAAGTTTTAATGATTTTGTTTTAAAGATTAATGATTGGGTTCTTATCAAAAATCCAAAAAGAGTGACAAAAGGTTTGTCTAAATTCTCTTCTCCAGTGCAGGTTACTAATGTGAACAAAGGTTCAGCACTCCTTGGTTATAAAGGGTGGTGGAACAAGAGATCACTTGTCCGACTTTCTGATTCACAAGTTTCCTCCTTATTGAAATGAAGACATTGGCAACCTCACAGCGAATAGAGCAGATACTTTTGGCTTTTCAGCTGAAGAAACAATCAGGATATACGGTTTGATCCAGGATCCAGAATGCCTTACCACAAACACAGCTTCGACTCAGTCAATCATCAGACAGCTTTTATTTACAGCTAAACGTGAGATTAACCAGAGATTGCATGCCAGTACCCTGATTCGCTACCATAAAGTTCAACGTATACCCAGAGGATTACGCATTCCTCTTAAGTCAACTCTATGCAAAAACAACACGAGATTTACAGACCGTTGGTACGCCATTTTAAACAAATGCTCTCTCGACCTTATTCTCCTCATAGTTGAAGAGTTGTCTATCCTCCTAGAGGAATTAGAAAAAGAAGTGGTGCAACTCAAAAAAGACCTAAGTGAGAAAATCACCCCAGAAGAAATGGCTAAAACACTTGAAGATATCAACAGTCAACTTGATAAGTATCAAAGAGAAATTAATGAAAGAAAATTACGCAAATTTAAGAGAGATACAGTAGATTATAAACTAGGGGAGGTGTATACATGGGCTGAAGTATACGCTACACGCAGAAAACAAAGACCATACAATCGATCTACAGACGGCGAAACATCTTCATCTGACAACTCACAAGCGCATCCCCGAAGACCTGCATCTAGACAGCCTGGCGGTCCAGTTGACAGTCAACCTTCAACCTCTACAGATATTACTAACGAATCGATTCCTTTTTTAGGACAAGGCCCAAACATACGGGACGAACCAGGAGGTCAAAATTTAAGAACAAGAGACACACCCATTGCAAAGTCAACAAGGAGCCAGAAAACTTAGTTATCAATATTTCTCAAAAAAATTTGACACCTCAGCAAATTCACACATTACAGAAAGGGACTTCATTTGTGCCTACCTATAATACGAACGATGTGGAAACACAAGTATGTTTGTTCAAATTCATGCGTAACCTTCGACTTAAACATTTCTTCTCTAATGTCATCGAATCCTCTGTGACTCAAGACAAAGGAACATTATTGGACTTACGCCCCAAAAGTAAATTCATGGCTCCAACAAGTCAGAAAGTTCTTGATACCTTTGAACTAATCGTGGGAAATGAGATAACTAATCTATTTCATGAACAACAATCAAAAACTAGCAACTTGACTTTAAATGAACGCAACATCATCAAACAACTAGCATCGGATAAAGACATTACATTCTGTAAGGCAGACAAAGGAGGGGCTCTTGTGATATTAGACACCTCTTTCTACATGGAAAATGTTGAAACACACGTGAGCGATCAAGACACATATTTGAAATTGCCGTCAGACCCTACTAAGGAATTTTCTTCTATCTTGCTGACCATTATCAATAATGCTCTACATCAAGGTACCATTAATGACAGAGACAAACGCTTTCTCATTGTGGAAAATCCTAACGTCCCGTATCTATATATGATACCTAAGATTCACAAAAATCTGGAGAAACCACCATTCAGACCTATTGTAAGCACTAGAAATTCCATCCATGAGCCTATTGGAAAATACATAGACAAACATTTGCAACCTCTGGTTCAAAGTATGTCTACATATTTGAAAGACACTACGGACTTCCTTATCAAACTAAACAACATAGAAGTTCAAGATCACGCTCAACTTCTCCTATGGACCATAGACGTTAAGTCTTTGTATACTTCCATCCCTCATGATCTAGGCATACAGGCAATCGAATCTTTTCTGATCGACACTGACAAGGATGAAGACATGAAAGTCTTTCTACTTGAACTTACGCATTTCACTTTATACCACAGTTATTTTCTTTGGAACAACAACTACTACATTCAACTCTCAGGCACATCCATGGGAAATTGTGCTGCTCCAGCATATGCCAATCTCTTTATGCACCGCTTCGAGCTGGATCACATCTTATCTCAAGAATCATGGTCAAAAAATTTGTTGATGTTCCATAGGGATATCGATGACATCTTTCTAATTTGGAAAGGAACCCAGACGGAGTTATTGGCACAGATTACACACCTCAATTCAATCAATGAACGCATTCAATTTACTCATGAAATCAACTACAATCATATCACATTTTTGGATGTTGACATTACAATACACAACAATCAGTTAATTACTTCAGTATTTACCTAAACTACTGATCGTAACAATTTATTACACTTCTCAAGTTTTCACCAAAAATCTCTGAAGAAACATCTCTCATATTCTCAACTATTGAGGATCAAACGGATTTCATCCACGGAAGGGATATTTCAGGAACAAAGTCGTCTCCTTATCGACAAATTTAAGAAAAGAGCATACCCTGTTCCTATTCTCCAAGAAGCTGAAAACAGAGTGAAAACTAAGAATCGCATTGATTTACTTCAAAAACAAATTCCCAAGACTGCGAATGATTCACGACTAGTCTTCGTATCTAAATTGTCCAAACAAAGCCCAAAAATTAAGAAAACTATTCGAAAATTTTGGCCATTATTACAATCGGAACCAGATTTCAAAGGCATTTTTGACCAATTTTCGCCTACCAACGAACACCGAATTTGCAACAACTATTGAACAAGAGCCCTCCTGAATTCGACAAATTGCACAAAGGAACCATCCCCTGCCTAAATTGTGGTGGCTGTAATAACATTATCAAGGGTACTAATCTCATGCATCCTTCTTAAGGCACACCAATCAAACTCAAGGTCACGGCTACATGCGACACTAGCAACGTAGTGTATTTACTGAAATGCCCATGTGGACTTCCATACGTGGGTAAAACTGAAAGAAAAATGAAAACCAGGCTCATCGAGCACAAAAGCAACATTCGAACTAAAAACATCAAATCCACAGTTGCAAAACATTTTCTGAACATAATCACAACTGCAGCCAATTGAGGTATTTGATTTTGGAACAAGTTCCGATTCAACGAGGGAGAAACAACAGTGCCTTCCTGCTACAACGTGAACTTTTCTGGATAAACAGACTTAATTCAGTTTACCCACATGGGTTCAACGAACGTCTCGAATTTAGTTGTTATCTATAATTGTTCCCCATTTCAAATTTGTCATTCTCACATACTATAATTTTCCCTTCACATCTTCTTTATTATCTTTTTCTGTTTTACATATTATCCACAAAAACATTTTTGTTCACGAATTTTTTTCCATCTGTTCTTGTTTACTATTCCTAGCTAACGTGCCACTATTCATTGATGAATCATGATTGTTTACGTTATACATTGTTTGATTTTTTTAGTTAACATCATTTGGTTGCTTTAGTTACACTACATGTACGCCAGTCTTTCTTCACTCTCATTAGGTCACATGACATGCTTTCGAGCTTCACCGTGTTTACCACTTCCGGGTTTGTGAGATATATTTCCGTTGTTTACCCTGCATGTCCCACATCTATTCCGACGAGGCTTTGCGAACTGTGTTCCGGCGTTTTTCAGGTATTTTAGACCGTCTTTAGTTGTTGCACTCATTAGTCTGAGCTTTTTTTCAATGTTTCGTGCACTTCGTTATAATCTCGAGCACCTTTTTCCCTAAGGGTCCCGTAACTTTGAAACAGGATTGTATCGGTTTTATTTATTTTCCCACTTTAACGACTTGAGTACCAAAGATATACATTTACACCGTGACTTTTGACGAGAGCACATGTGTTCCCTTCACTCCCTCATTTTATTTGTTGCACTCATCAGTTTGAGCTGCTTTTCTATGTTCCGTGCACTTTGTCTTAATCTTGAGCACCCATATGGCCTCGTAACTTTGAAACAGGAATGTATCAGTTTCATTTATTTTCCCGCTAACACGTTAACGACTGGAGCACCAACGTTATATCCCCTGCTTGCACGTCTATAACATGAGCACTATCGGCATTTGCTTATAGTAGTGATATTCGTCTCTCACCACGCATTAACCATAACCCACACTAGCCATTATGGCCTTGCATCCTGGACCTATGCCTATTGTCCTCCTTTATTTCTTTTGTAGAATCATCCCCTGACGAAGGGCGAGTCCCGAAATGCATCGGGGACATCTGCAAAAAATGTTTGCCTAAAGAATGAACAGGTATTCGCGAACCTCTTGGTTGATTGAACTAATTTTGAAATTATGAGCAGTATCATACGTACGAAAAGTTACATGAATTGAACATGTTGGGCCCGATTCACAGAACTAACTTAAGACAAAATCCTAAACTTACTACCAAGAGAAGAAAAGAAAAGAGACCCTAATAGAAAAACATACAAAATGTATTCAATAAAATGGCTCAGTGTTGTAAGCTGGTACATATAACATAAAAACATATACATAACCAGACAAGTGTGTACCAGTTTACAGCACTGAGCCGTTTTATTGAATACATTTTGTATGTTTTTCTATCAGGGTCTCCTTTCTTTTCTTTTTCTTTTCTTCTCTTTTTTGTTTACATAAATTCATGTTTTTATTGCTTCTTGATATGTGTTTTTGAATTATACACTTTGAACCTTTTGTTTGGAATAATTACTGAATGCCCCTGGTTCAGGTGGATTGGGCTGCCCCTGTGGTGGTTAATGATCCATATAGAGTGGGCACCATATCAGGAACTCCTGACCCAGGTCATATCTCACCAATGTTTGCATCATAAATGCCCAGTCAAAGGCCTTTTGGGCATCCAAGCTCACCACGGAACATCGTTCACCTTTCTTTACTGTCTAAGAAACACTGTCCAAGTGTTTGTGGGAGTCCTTCGTCCCCCCATAAATCAAGCCTGATCGGGATGTACTTTACTTTCAGCCGCCCTCGCCAGTCTCCTTCGCTAGAATCCTCCAAAGAAGTTTGGCTTCCACGTTGATCATCGACAATGGTCTATATGACTCGCACTCAAATGGGTCCTTCCCAGAGTTAGGCAACACCATTGTGAGAGGTTCATGGAGTGACTTCGGAAGGACACCCTTCTCCAGTGCTTTCCTGCACATGGCTAATAACTGTGGATCAGCTGGCCTCCATATGCCTGGTAAAATGAAGCTGTCAGACCATCATTTCCCTGATGCGTTATCAGTTTTCATATATATAACTCCCCATCTACCATCTGCTTCCTCTATCAGGCTTTTTATTGTCTCAGCTATCTCTGCAGTCACCTTAGGTAATCTCGCCTCATCTGAGACGGTTGACTTGCCAGCCTGCTCCGCTGTCATTTGGTTTGTGTACATTGTGGCACAGAATTCCTCAAACCTCCGGAGGATGTCACTCTGGTTTGAGAGTTTGCCTCACTCCTTGCTTTTAATTGCCACCACAGCATTACTTCCCTTTTCTGTACTCACTAACCACACCAATAAGTGTTCAGCTTTGTCCCCCTGCTTATGCAATAACTCAGTGTCTGTCCCCATACTGTCCCTTTCCGGCTCTGGTTCCTTCATTATCTGTTGCTGATTCCTCAGTCCCCGGTGCTAGCATCGTCTGTCGGTCGATGTCTGCTGTACGCTTTTCCAGCCTCGTTATCCTGTCACCCAGGCACTTCCGGAATCCATAAGTCGTGCTCCCTTTATAGTCCCAACCCTCTATTAACTGCAAAGTAATCCCTGATTGGGTCCCTTAGGTCTTCCCTGAACACCTGGTCTTGTAGTGCACGGGTCTATAGGCGACATTGTGGGATTGTAGCTACATACCTACGGCTCAGGAGTTCAGCAGTCAGCGGTGCATGGTTCGAGAGTGTGTGGTCCAGATATTGTACTCCTCCGAAATCAGCTATCTGTTCTGGGTGTGTGAATGCAAAATGGATCCTGGAAAAGGTGGTGGTGGTGGGGAACAGAAAGAGGAACCTCTCTTGTGCCCATGTTGCGTTCTCCAAAGATCTATAACATTTACGACATATTTATCAAGGGTTTTGTGTCACCCTTGCTCCAAGCCAGGGGGCACAAGGAGGACAAAAAACCTAAGTGAGATTTATCAAGCCCCCCTGCTTGTCCTTGAGCGGCTTGATAAGTCTGGAGAAACTCAAGGCAGCGCAATTCGCTCCTTTGTGCTAGCCTGCCCCAGGGAGGCTTTCCGTGGGCGGAGTGTGGGTGTTCCCACACATCCACCCATGGATTTTGACGCATTCCCAGATTTACCAATAGTGGTAAACCTGGGAATTCGTCAAAACCCTACGCCTTCCCTGGGGAGGCTCAACGAGGAGAAACATCTATATTTCTCCTCGTTGTTTCCTCTTTCTGTGCGTGATGCATTTTGTAGCACACATAGAACGAGGAAAATATCTCAGGGGATTGTTTTAGTGCAGGAAGGGACCCCTTCCTACACTAAAGCAATCCTGCCTACAACGCAGGCACCCTTGCACCCCGGCTCAAGAGTGCTAGCGTTGGCGATAGGTAGCCAAAAGGGCACCAGCGCAAGGAAAGGACAGGAGTGCGCCGTATGATGTTAAATACATCATATTCCACCCCTTTCCCTTGCTGTGCTGTGTGTAAGTTTGATGAATGTGACCCTGAATGTTTCCGTTCTATCAAGTAATGCACGGGAGGCTCTGCCCGGTGGCCTTACCTTCACTTGCTGCGCTGTGTGAAGTTTGATAAATGTGCCCCTGAATGTTTCCAGTCTATCTGTGGTAAATATTTCATTACCGGTACTATTTTTATGCGGTAAAGTCTATTAAGAATAACTCAGTAAATATAAGAGGCAGAATCCGTGGTATTAGAGGTTTAAAAAGGCTTTATTCCTATACAAAGGAATACAATTCAAATTGTAGGCTTTCTATTCCATCACCACGAAAGTTCAGGAAGGAAGGGCATACATTATTGACAGATAGGCAGTTTTATAGAAAATACATTACAGTGAAACAGATGCAAGAGGCGTAACAGCTGATAGTACAGATAAAAGGTGCATACGTAACTAATAGAGGCGGATGTATGGGCGTAATTTAATAAACGTCATCATACATGATGTCACAAGTGGGTGGATCCATAAGAGAATCCTGCAATGTCAGCAGAAATATTTGGCAGAGATGCGCGCGCAGCCGCATGACGTGTGATTGACGTGCAACTAGAGGGTGAAGGGGATTTGACATTTAGCTCTACATGTGGAGACAGAAGTCTGGGGGTCATGTCAACCTAATCCCAAATCATATCTAATATCCTATGTTTAAAGAACTGTGTTATCCAAAAGGAGAGGTCTCTAGGATAGAATCTATTCTATACTGACTGTTAGTGCGTGTACAAGCGTCTAAGTGTCTACACTAGATGCGAGGGGGTAGGAATATTCCATGGTAACGGGGCTATGAATTACTTGCATGAGGACAGCGAGGCCTAGCCCTTTGCACGGTAGCTGGAGGAATGTTTACCTAAACTACTAGACAGGAATGCATCGGATGAGGAGCGGAGTAGATAATCTTGAAGGTGAAATACAGTTTTTGGCAGGCGACAGGCTGGATCAGGCACCGTTAGCCGCGCAGGGAGTAGGACAAAGTTCATGGATACAGATGCAGGCTCAGACTGGAGCTTTCAGAAGCAGAAGGCAGGAAAAGGCTTGATGACAGAATTCGGGGCCTACTCGCCTGAATCTGTAAAATGTGGAAAGTGAACCACATAAAGTCGGTGGCCTTTCATACTTAGGAATGGAATATCTGACCCATTCATGGCGAATCTGAAAGAGGACATGTTGACGGTGGACGCACATATATTTGCGTCTTCAAAACTGGAGCAGGAGGGAACATACATGTACTTATAGCATGTACATGGAGCCGTTGGGGTCTACGATAGGGGACATAACTGATCACAAGATTCATATTTCCTCATTCCCTCCTTGTCCACTACGGACCCTCAGGAGATATCGATCTTCATCAATCCATCGATCTGTTCATATAGCATCATTTGTTCTTCTTTCTTCTTCCGGGATTTTGAACGAAAACTTGGATGTGGGATACACGATGTGGCACACAGACCACAAATCGCTGGCCCACATTGTAGACATAAGCAGCAACTGAATAGTATGAGAAAGCCAATACCTAGGAAGGATAGGATTCTCCATCCCCAGGCTGACAACACGCCCCAGAACCAACCGGACCAAGTCCAGGTGCCTGGACTCTGGTGTATCTGGCTTACAATCTTATGAAGGCGAGTTATGGCTTTATATACTGACGGCGAATTTTCTGGTATGAAAATGCAGCAACTTGATCCGATGACCCTACAAGCTCCGCCCCTATCGGCCAGGATGACGTCAAGGACAAGACGATTTTGAAGCACAACAATCCGCATAGCAGACTGCTCTTCTGTTAAATTGCCTAAGGCGGAAATAGTTTCGTTCACTACTGCTTCAAGGGTTCTGGTTAATCTACGTATCAGCTTACTATTAGTGACTGTACCTATATAGGGAAAAAAACCTTTATTGAAATCTGTGTATTTTTCCCATGCTGTTTCAGTGTAATCGACAATTGGGAGATCTCTCTGCTGTCTATTGTGTACTAAATGGGTATTTCTATGATAATCAGGAGGAGCTAGGAAAATAGGTGGCAGAAGGAATGCTATGTAACAGGTACCATCCCAATCTAGAGGTAGACGTATATATGCGGTCTGGCCACATATAAAGTAGGAATGCATTTCATAATCGATATTGCAGTAGGTAGATGAATCGCGTCTAATAGGGCTTGAATGAGGGGTCCGTGTTGGATGTGGGCACCGTGAGAAGTTAAGTAACCTCTCTCTCGCCACAGTACGCCGAAGTCATGGACGACTCCGAATGCATAACGTGAATCGGTGTATATGTTGACTTTCTTATTTATGGCTTGAGTACAGGCTTGTGTCAGAGCGATGAGCTCTGCTGCTTGAGCTGTCAAAGTGTTAATACAGTTTGTTTCAATGACTTCAGTGTCTGTTGTGACTGCATAAGCGGCCACCAACTCTCCTGTACTTGTTCTCATACATGACCCATCTACATACAATGTCAAGTCTGGATCTGACAAAGGGATGTCTGTCAAGTCTTGTCTAGGTTTCGTCGTGATAGTAATGACTTCGACACAATCATGTGCCAATGGATCTGTTCCGCCTACTGGTAACAGTGTGGCAGGATTTAACGTATTACAACGTCTGATTTCTATGTGTGGCTGAAACAATGTCAGTTCGTAACCGGTGAGTCTCCCTATAGTCAAGTGTTGTGTTTGTGTACGGTTCAAAAGAACCTCTACTGCGTGTGGTACTTGTACTTCGAATTGATGTCCTAACACTATGGCATCGCTTTGTCTGATTGCTAAAGCTGTTGCTGCCACCGATTTCAGGCACGCAGGAAGAGCCTGAGCTACTGGATCTAATGTACTAGAGAAATAAGCACATGGTTTGTGTGATCCTGCTTGTTCCTGAGTGAGTACTGACAAGGCAGTACCTTCGCGTTCTGTAACAAAGAGTGTAAACTGTTTACTGTAACATGGTGTTGCTAGCACAGGTGCTTGGCATAAAGCTTTCTTTAAGCTTTCAAAGGCATGTGTATGTTCTGGAGTCCAAGGGAGGACAGTCGATGTGGCTGCCTCCTGTGTTGTCAACTGGATGAGTGGTTTTGCTAGAAATGCATATTGAGGGATCCACTGCCTACAGTATGAAGTGAGGCCTATAAAAGCCCGCACCTCCTTTTGTGTCTTGGGTGGTGGCATGTTAGCAATTAACTGGATGCGGTCGGGTGTAAGCTGCCTTCCCTCCTTGGACAGCGAGTGCCCAAGGAGGAGTTGTTTAGCTGCTGCTCGTAATGTTTGTTGAACCAAATGTGCTGAATGCTGTCTAGCATAGCTTTTTCTCCTAGGTGCGCTGGACTATGTATTGTGTTAATGATGACTTGAACCATGGAGTCGGGAAGAAACCATATAGATTTTTCCTTCGTCATCCATCCTTGATCTGTTTGGATCCCTCCTAATTCAGTCCATTTCTTTATTTCTTCTGGTGTAGCATGTGTCTGTATGTCAATTACATCAAGGGCGGGATCCTTAACTGTCATGCAATGTGTTGGTGTCGGAACTATTGTCTTTGTCATGTCAGTTGTGTGAGTCTGATTCTGAGCAGTCTGTTTAGCTGTTCTGTCAGCTAGGTCATTACCCTGAGAAATGATATCGGTAACATTTGTGTGGGCTTTGCATTTCATAATCGATATTGCAGTAGGTAGATGAATCGCGTCTAATAGGGCTTGAATGAGGGGTCCGTGTTGGATGTGGGCACCGTGAGAAGTTAAGTAACCTCTCTCTCGCCACAGTACGCCGAAGTCATGGACGACTCCGAATGCATAACGTGAATCGGTGTATATGTTGACTTTCTTATTTATGGCTTGAGTACAGGCTTGTGTCAGAGCGATGAGCTCTGCTGCTTGAGCTGTCAAAGTGTTAATACAGTTTGTTTCAATGACTTCAGTGTCTGTTGTGACTGCATAAGCGGCCACCAACTCTCCTGTACTTGTTCTCATACATGACCCATCTACATACAATGTCAAGTCTGGATCTGACAAAGGGATGTCTGTCAAGTCTTGTCTAGGTTTCGTCGTGATAGTAATGACTTCGACACAATCATGTGCCAATGGATCTGTTCCGCCTACTGGTAACAGTGTGGCAGGATTTAACGTATTACAACGTCTGATTTCTATGTGTGGCTGAAACAATGTCAGTTCGTAACCGGTGAGTCTCCCTATAGTCAAGTGTTGTGTTTGTGTACGGTTCAAAAGAACCTCTACTGCGTGTGGTACTTGTACTTCGAATTGATGTCCTAACACTATGGCATCGCTTTGTCTGATTGCTAAAGCTGTTGCTGCCACCGATTTCAGGCACGCAGGAAGAGCCTGAGCTACTGGATCTAATGTACTAGAGAAATAAGCACATGGTTTGTGTGATCCTGCTTGTTCCTGAGTGAGTACTGACAAGGCAGTACCTTCGCGTTCTGTAACAAAGAGTGTAAACTGTTTACTGTAACATGGTGTTGCTAGCACAGGTGCTTGGCATAAAGCTTTCTTTAAGCTTTCAAAGGCATGTGTATGTTCTGGAGTCCAAGGGAGGACAGTCGATGTGGCTGCCTCCTGTGTTGTCAACTGGATGAGTGGTTTTGCTAGAAATGCATATTGAGGGATCCACTGCCTACAGTATGAAGTGAGGCCTATAAAAGCCCGCACCTCCTTTTGTGTCTTGGGTGGTGGCATGTTAGCAATTAACTGGATGCGGTCGGGTGTAAGCTGCCTTCCCTCCTTGGACAGCGAGTGCCCAAGGTAAACAACTCGCTGGACACAGAATTGCAGCTTAGAAGGGGACACCTTGTGCCCTTTGTCGGCCAGAAATGTTAAAACCGTCAGTGACGCTGTTTCACATTCAGGTTCGCTTCGGGCGGTGATCAGCAGATCATCGACATATTGAAGCAAGGCAGTGTTAACTGGCATGTGGATACTGTCAAGTTCTCGTTTCAGTGCTTGGCTATAGATGCTGGGGCTTTCTGTAAACCCTTGAGGTGCGCGTGTGAATTTAAAACTTCGTCCATTTAAACTGAATCCGAACAGATATTGACTTTCCGGATCAATTGGGACACTAAAGAAAGCATTCTTGAGATCAATTACAGTGAAGAACGTTGCTTCTGAGTCAATAGCTGTGAGTAATGAAGAGATATCTGGGACCACAGGGTATTGTGTTTAATTCGCGCAGATCAATAACTAATCGATATACTGGTGGTGCTTTTGGATCCGTTCTTTTAAGAATCGGAATTATCGGGGAATTACATACATTGGAGTCGGTTTCGACAACCACTCCTTGTGCAATGAGCTCGTCAATGATTTGCAGTAAAGCCACTACAGCATCTGGTGGTAACTTGTATTGTCGCATTCGTGGTAGTACTATTCCTGTTTTCAGTGTAACTCGATATGGTGTAATGTTCATGCAACCAACATCAGTGGGGCCTTGTGCCCATAAATGTGTAGGTAAATTCTGCAGTCGGTGATCCATGTCTCTGGACACGTAGTGACCTTTAAAGTCACATAAAAATAGTCGTACTCCTTCCGGAGAACAACATATTATGGCTCCTAGAGCTTTCAATGTTTTTATGCCTAACAAGTTTTCTGGACATGATTTAGTCAGCAATAAATCTGTAGTACATGTTAATGGACCGACCGTAAGTGGAAGAGGTTGTGTTACGTCATTGATTATAGGTTTTCCTGAGAATCCAAGGGAAATATTCTGTGAGCCTGAGAGGGGTGCCCCTGGAACTTCACTGCGTCTTATAGTTGTTCTGCTTGCCCCTGTATCAAGTAAAAACTTTCTGTCTTCCCCTAATAGTTCACTATGTACATAAGGTCCCTCTTGGTCTACAGGAACCTCAATAAGGGGTAAGCCAACTTCCCTCTCTAGGCTATCTCATGAGTATCGCTGATAATCGGGATAATCTGTTTGTGCGTACTGATACATCTATTGTGTCGTTGCTTGTGTTGCAGCAATAGGCTGCACTTGTGGTGGTGCTACGATCTGTTGTGGAGCCGCCTGTTGCGGAGCTAACCTAGGTTGTGCATGCTGAGGGATTTGTTGTTGATTCTGATCCTGTCTAGGTGGACGTGGTCTTTCCTGCGTTCTACCTGTGGCAATATTATGTTTCAGGACTGGACAATCGTGTATATAATGACCTTGTTGTTTACAATAGTTGCATGTCCCTTTCGCAGGACCTGCGGAATCACCCCTTTGATGACCATCGGCTGGAACTGACTGTGCAACAAGCATTTTCATTTTTGTATCTTTCATACGTCTTTGTTCGTGTTCTTGTTCTTCTCTAATTCTATTGTGGTGATATTGTAACATCTGTAACATCTGTGATGGGGTATTACCTTGCCAGGTACTTTCGAATTTCAATACTCTATTCTTGATTTGCAGCAGAGAATTTTCAACTAATTTTGTCACAAACAGATGTGGATATGACTCACTACTGGCTTTTATGCCACTATTTATACCAAAACATTTTTCAAATCGGGAATAGAAATCACTAGTGTCTTCATCTGGCTTTTGTTTACAGGCTGAGATTGCACCCCAGTCTTCCTTTTTCGTAGTTAGTAAACGTGGCAGTACCTGCACTAGTAATCCTGCTAGTGCTGTAGTCTTTTCCCCAAGCCCTGCTCCTGCAGCTCGGGCCCTTTCTTCGTTTTCCAATGCTGTCCAATCTATCTTTTGGTCTCCCACCTCCCATTCCTTTTCTTTGAGTTTCTCATAAACACCGGCGGGTAATAGGACTTTTAATATTTTCATAATGTCGGGGTAGGTATACTCTCCCATGAGTAACATGTCTTTTATCTCACGGTGGAAACCTGCTGGGTCCTTGTCATGGCTGGGTACTACTTTCTTCATTTCTAATAATTCCAGTTTAGTTATAGGCGTGTACACAAACACGCGTGTAAAATTATTACCGTCACCTCTGATTGGGTGTACTTCGCGTAACGGGTTCTGTCTATCTATGTGATACATTCTTCTTCCCATGATGGGAACTGGAACGTGTTCTGGGCATACGAAATTTAAATATTGGTTTCGGGATTCTAGAATCTCTTTAATCAAATCAGTACCTGACCCTCTCCATATATTCGTGAGTAGTTCTGTCAATATGTCAGGTAAAGGTCCTGGATCGGAGTGTTGGCTTTTATATAATATAAGGAGGTGTTGAATCATGTATATACTAGCTAAACGCTGTTCATATGGGTCAAGATTCAGAAACGTGTGTGCAAGTACATCATCATTGTATTCGCCGGGACTGTCAGCCCAGTGTACTGCTGACCTGGCCAATTCTTGTTCGTCCATGGAATCGAGCATGTGGTACCCCCTTCGATCTCGGAGTAATTTATCAGCGGCTTGGAATAGGTGTTCAGGGGATTTTGTATTTAACATAGGGTTTGGAAAATGTCTATTATATTCTGGACGTATTGGACGTATCGGGTCGTTAAAACCTCTGGTATTATTATGGGGTCTTCCTCTACCTACATAAGCTATCGTTTCTAATTGCTCTGATTCTTGCTTCTCCTCTTCTTCTGATTCTACTCTGTCTGTTTCTCGTCTTTCTTTATGTATTCGTTCTACTTCCTTGCGGATCTTTCGACACATGGCGATTATACACGCCTGTCTATCATGTTTCTCTTCTGATATGTTCTGACCCCATTTGGCAAGTCTTTGCATGGTATCGTGATCTGCCCCAGGCCTGTCTTGATTCCTAATTACACAATTTATGAAAAAACGTAGTAGTTGTCTTTGGACATCCACTTTCTGGTATTCCATAGCTTCGTTAATACTTTCTGGACCTCGCCCTGTTTGGACAAAGCGATATATTTCGTCTAGGTGTTCACCCATTCCTGGTATCGTCATTAAATATAATGTAGCTCGTCTTATACGTAGTGATGATATGAGCAATTTATCCTGTCTACCTGGTACTGGGTCGTATCTACAATCCACAAGCTGTTCTTTAAACATGTCGGATGTCGCTAGTTGGGGTGTACGTTGGAGTGCTAAATCTCTAAGGGTCTGTTTATTTCGCGGCGGTGTGGCAAACATGTCTGTCGTACCTCCTGTAGCACCATCTGAGGTGCTAGGCACGAAAGGATTCGTTGGGCGTAGGATAGAGATTGTAGATGCGGGAAAAACTGTAGAAACGGACGGGCCTGTTGGAACTTGTGTAGGAGTTTGTAGTTGCGGGGATACAGACGAATGCTCTTGGTGTTAAACACCATCGGCAAGCGGTGTGGGTGGTATGGCATTAGCATACTCGGGAGCTGCGTCATCTAAATAGGAGGAAAGGAAAACATCCTTTGCTGTTTTGGGATGTGTTTTGGGATGTGCTTTTATCGGGAGCAATGGAGGAGTTAAGTCTTTTGGTATTTCCGGGGTAGCCTTAGGTAACCCTTCGGCCAGAAGAGGATACATACCATTCATAAGAGTGTTTCTTTGTCTATCTACTTGTTCTGATTTTACTCGGGTACCTTCCTCAAGTAATAGATTTTCTCGGGTTTTATTTGAATTCTCTCTACCTTTCTCTTCCTGTCTGAGTGCTTTTTCTGTACGTCTATATGATTCTTTACGCCATAATTCAATGGCATCTTTCTGTGACTGTCTGGCTTTCTTTTTCCATAATTCTTCTTCTACTCGCATGATGCTATCTGCATCCCAGGTCCCCGCTGCGGGCCATCTCTGATTTTCTGGCAAATCCTTGGTGTAGTCCACCCATAAATCAAGAAATAATATGGCGTCTAGGCCATGCTTATGATACATAAAGTACCCTGGAGTGTCCCTAGGTGGAATGGGAACAGCTTCTTCGAGTACCCCTTTTCTGGTTTTGATCTGTCTTAATTTTGAAAAGAGCGGCATTTTTAGACCTTATTACTTAATCTTGAACACACTTAATACAATAAACACAATAATGAACAATCATTCACACCACAATATGTAGAACGTATTGAAACATTTAACATTTAACAGTTAACGAACGATGATAACTAATAGAAAGCTAGTTACTGACATAATACTAACACTAGATATGCAAAGTAGTTCTTTCACCCTAGGATTAAGATGACCATGACTTTTATACAGCTGATTTGCATATGGTCAGGTCTAAACTGGGGTGGCATGGTGAGCACAAGAATGATGGATTTAACCCAGATCTCTTGACTGGGGGTGAATGTTTTGATTTGTTCAGCATTACGTCCATCATGTGTGTCTTTTGCTTTCTCGCCCTAAGTGCGCCAGGTATGCCCAGACGTGGGTCCTGGGCTCATTATGCCACTGGAGTCAAGCTATCCTGGCTGAAGAGGGGTGAAACCCTGAAGCCGGTCCTAGGATGCTTGTTTCCAGTCCAGGGAGAACCTGGCCTGGAAGTTCGGGCTGGACTGTTCCCATTGGGCGCAGGGTCAAGACTGATTTGCATATGGCTGGGTCCAAACTGGAATGGCATGGTAAGCAAAAAACACTATAGATTTAGTGCCAGATCTCTGTACTGGGGTGAATGTATGACATTGTTCTGCATTCTGTCCATCAATTGTTCTTTTTGCATTTGTCACCCCGAGTGGGACGGGTATGCCCAGATGTGTGTCCCGTGCTCTCCATGCCACTGGAATCAAGCAATCCTGGCTGATGATGGATGAAGCCCTGAAACCGGTCCTACGATGCTTGTTTTCAGTCCAGGGAGGACCTGGCCTGGCAGTTCGGGCTGGACTGTTCCCATTGGGTGCAGGGTCAAGACTGATTTAGGCCCAGATCTCTGTACTGGGGTGAATGTATGACATTGTTCTGCATTCTGTCCATCAATTGTTCTCTTTGCATTCAACCATCTCCAGGCGCACCCTGAAATTCCAATTTCCAGGAGACGGTGCAGAATCAAGGAATGTGGCACAGTGTCGAATGCCGCTGAAAGGTCCAGCAGAATCAAGGCTGCCCGAGTCCAGAGTTTCCCGAATGGCTGCAGCAACTTTGACAAGAGCCGTCTTGGTACTGGATGACGCTCTGAAACCTGATTGAGCCGGGTGGAGCAGGCCGTGAAGTTCGACATAGTTGGACAGTTGTTTGTTTACCACTTTTTCACATACTTTCGCCACACCAGTAAAGAGAGAAATAGGGCGATAGTGGCAAAGGATAGAGGGATCCAGAGTAGGTATTTTCAATAGCGGCACAATTGTGGCCTGTTTCCAGGCTATAGGCACTGTGGCTTCCGAGAGGGACAGGTTGATTAGTCTATTTACCATGGGATTGGACAACAATCTAGGCGGACAAGGGTCAGTCGGTGATCCTGATTTAAGAGACTTGAGGACCCTCAATGAGTCTAACAGAGTGATAGGTGTAAAAGCCACCAAAGCAGGTGACAAGGCAAAGCTGGAGACAGCCCGATTAGGGGTGTGTTCCCTACAAAGGGGGGTTATCTCTGATGTTGAAATTAGCTTGCAGAGCTTGTATCTTATCAATGAAGTAACTAGAAAGTTCTTCACACCAGCCAGACGAAGCGGGATGAGTAATAACCTCTGCTCTAGGAGATGGGAAGCTTTGAACAATGTTAAAAATGTCCCTAGTATTGTTCCTGGAGACACTGCACAGCCTTGTGTTCTTCTCTCTCTCCCTCTACTGCAGGATCGTGTGGGCAGCTACCCAGCCCTGGTCTTTGCTGCGATCTGAGCCGGTCTCTGGCTGCTGCTCTGTGCTCGACCAATGGGTGGCAGTAAATGATGCCAAGAGGGTCTATAACTGTGGCTTTGTCAGAGCAGTGAGAGGGTGCGTCTGCTCAGGCAGCCACCTGGGCTCCTCCCCTGCTTATCACGTCTTGTGAGAATGTTGAGGACCTTCAGAAGAACAGATCATGGACTGTTATAAACTGATAACAGTTCTTCCTGTTGTATATCCTCTCTTCGTGGATTGAGACAAAGATTAAAATCTTCAAAAATTATAGTCATATTGTTTGTGAAATAGGCGTGGAGCTTCGATCTTCTAATTTCCCCGACTGACTCTCATTACATCTTTTGTGTGATAACATATCAGACACATCAATCACACTCACCTCTTCAATATTTACTGACTTAGGATACAATGTCACCTTACAAGCCAGAAGCCATTCACGTTATAGGTCTCACATCTATTTCAAGTTTTGTCGAAGTCTGATTTAACAAGCCACTGGATGTCCGACCCATGAAATACAATCTTGGTTGTGTGGGTATTTGGATGAAGCGTTCCAAGGTTGGACCTTCCTCTTCACTCAATCACTTCCCCTGTAAGCAAACAATATCAGTCTGATACAACACTTCTTTATGTCCATAGAGCAGTGCCTGTCTTTTAGAGAGGTCTCTACCATTGGAGTCAGTCCTGTAGAATCTATCCTGTAGAATGCCAGTATCGGGCCAGTTCTCGAAGACAGAGAAGTCTCTTCCATTGGAGTCAGTCCTGTAGAATCTGTCCTGTAGATGACAAGTTTCAGGCAAGTTCTCGAGGGCACAGAGGTCTCTTCCTTTGGAGTCAGTCCTGTAGAATCTGTCCTGTAGAGGACATGTATCAGGCAAGTTCTCGAGGGCACAGAGGTCTCTTCCATTGGAGTCAGTCCTGTAGATTCTGTCCTGTAGAGGTTAAGTATCGGGCCAGTTCTCGAGGGCAGAGAGGGTTCTTCCATTGGAGTCAGTCCTGTAGAATCTGTCCTGTAGAGGACATGTATCAGGCCAGTTCTCAAGTGCAGAGAGGTCTCTTCCATTGGAATCAGACCTGTAGAATCTATCCTGTAGAGGGCCAATATCAGGCCAGTTCTCGAGGGCAGAGATGTCTCTTCCATTGGTGTCAGTCCTGTAGAATCTATCCTGTAGGGCAAGTATCAGGCCAGTTCTCAAGGGAAGAGATGTCTCTTCTATTTGAACCAGTCCTGTAAAATCTGTCATGTAGGGGACAAGTGTAGGAGAGTAGGATCTGCTTCACATGGGTACCCCCACTTTTTGCTGGTGTTTCACTATTTTTCGACCTTAGTCTGGCTGTGGCCCTGCTAATCAGGACCCCAGCCTTGCTGCTTCCTCTCTAAATGGTTTCCATGTACATTAGGTACATTTCTAATTGGATTCTGGAGTGCCTTATAAGCCCCTAGTATATAGTATACTATGTGCCTAGGGTATAGGTACCTCAGAGGCCTACCAGGGGCTGAAGCATGTATTATGCCACCCCTGGGAAGCACTCCAAAATGGCACCACAGGTCTGCTACTGCAGCCTGGGTAAGTTGGTGCTTGCACCCCTTACTGTGGTATAGGCTACCTATATCACTATCATTGCACACACATATAAAACTTATAAGTCACTCCTATGGCAGGCCTTAACAATCCTGAAGGCAGAGTGCTTGGTTTTTATGTGGGTGGGTGCCCCTGCATGAGCAGAGCCCTTCTGCAGCGTTCGGAGTACCTCCTCTGATGCTGTTTGTGGTGCAGCCTGACCATATACTCTTAAGTGCATTATAACCTCGCTGTAAAAGCTAACTTTGGACTGGCTGCACGGAAACATGTTGTGTTTGGTGTCAAACGCTCTGGAATACTACCCCCCCCCCCGCCAGTTCTGGCGTCGGGGGGAGCATTCCACCCTTCTAACCCGGTAGGACTTTCTACAGCCCTGGTATCACAAAATGGAGGCCTCTGCCACAGACACGGGCCTCCTGCTGCTGACCGAGACTTCGGCAGGGGAGGCCTGGAGAATAGGTTTCCTGTCCCAGGGAGGTGTAACCACCTCCCCAGACAGGCAGATGTCTATTGGGCTGGGCGGTGTGAGAAGGTGGCCTGATATATGCTGTCCACTAGTTCTAGTGGGCACCTTGTATCAGTCCAAACAACTCCTTAAGGTGAATTGGTTAAAGACAACCTTTATGGAAAGCTATCCTAGTGGTAGCTATGGAGAGCAGCCCTCAGGTTAAGTCTTGAAGGAATGTAAAGCAGCTTGTTTTACCAGTCTATAATCTCCTGCACTGGGGGCACACTTGGTATCCCTGTGCATAGCCCAGTTCAAAGCAGTTGCAGGGGCTACCTGCCCCTGCTATGGCACGAAACTGGACAAAGGAAATGGGTGTAACCACTCCTCTTTCCAAACCCTCCCATAGGTGGGTCAATAGAGGATGTCCAACCCCCAAATTCTGTATAAGTATGGGAACCCAGTCCTTGCGACTTTAGATTAGCCTGGCCAAAACTCTGCAACATATATCCTGGGGTGCCGCTCGGAGGCTGTACTTTGTGCTGTCATTCATTGGATCACTGTGAACTGCCAGGGAGCTTGCTGTGGGACGCCAGAGGGACGAGTCTTCATTTAAATCTTTTATCGTACTCGCGGGACTGCGAGGACCAGCGGGCCTTGTGCTTCTCCCTTTATCGCCTGCAGCCGGTGCCTCTTCCCGATCCCTCCGACCCACGGTACATAGCGCCTCGCGGCCCCCGCTTCGCGGGAGCCGCTCGGAGGCTGTACTTTGTGCTGACATTCATTGGATCACTGTGAACTGTCAGGGAGCTTGCTGTGGGACGCCAGAGGGACGAGTCTTCATTTAAATCTTTTATCGTACTCGCGGGACTGCGAGGACCAGCGGGCCTTGTGCTTCTCCCATTATCGCCTGCAGCTGGTGCCTCTTCCCGAACCCTCCCACCCACGGTACATAGCGCCTCGCGGCACCCGCTTCGCGGGAGCCGCTCGGAGGCTGTACTTTGTGCTGGCATTCATTGGATCACTGTGAACTGCCAGGGAGCTTGCTGTGGGACGCCAGAGGGACGAGTCTTCATTTAAATCTTTTATCGTACTCGCGGGACTGCGAGGACCAGCGGGCCTTGTGCTTCTCCCATTATCGCCTGCAGCTGGTGCCTCTTCCCGATCCCTCCCCCTGATTGTTATAACTGTTGCACTCTCATGCGTTAGTGGGACGCGAGCGGGGTGTAGCCCGGGGCGAAGCCCGGGCAAAGGGCGGGCCCTCCTAGGCCCTCAGAGGCCGAGTGAGGCCGGGCAGGGCCAGGTTATTTAAATTGTATATATTCACTTGTGTCCCCTGCATTTCATGATACATGGTATATTACTGATATGGCCCATACTCCTGACAAAGATCCTAAAGAAAAGCCGGGGGGTATGTTACCTGGTGCCCTTGACAAATACTTTAAAAGAGTTCAACCGGATGAGGTCACGGAAAATGCTCTGGCTAAGCGCAGGACTGAGCGTCGTCGCTCCATAGAAAAGTTAAAACATAGGGCTCAAGAAGCCTCCTTATCCCATTTCTCTCCTCGGGAAGGAGTCAGTCCCAACACCAACGATGGCCTTCCTTCGCAGGAGAGTGTTCCATTTCTGCTTCGGGATTGTACTCCTCCTCAGTGTGCCCCTGTTGATTGTAATAACCGTGCTACTCCCCCTCTTAGTCTTACTAGCTTACCTGTTGTCTCTAGTACTTATTTCTCTATTCGTGGCAAACAGGTTAAGAAGACTTCCAAGATATCTAAAGAGGTAAAGATTCATGGCCCCCCACCAAGTAAAAAAAGACGTAAAAAGGGGGGGGGGGGGGTGGTCACTCAAAAGATTAGACATTCTGATTTTGGGAAACAACCAAAGAAGGCTGTTAGTACCACTCCGGGGAAGGTAGTTGCACCAGCATTTACGCCTAACTTGGCATTTCCTCCCTCGTATACAAGTCAAGAACTAGAGGTGAACCTCATCGAGTCTCTTTCCACCCCTGTTGAATCACTGCTGGCAATAACCCCCCCTGTTGCCCATTACGATCACCTGGGCCATTTGATTAAGTCTCTTATCTCTCCTATTATCGAGAGCCTAAAGAGGATGGAGAAAAGACTTGCGGATATAGAATCCGCTATAAGTAGGAAGGCTGATCCGATTCGAGACCAGGCGAAAGGAGTTGCCCCCCCTATCCCCATTGATCCTCTAATCAATATTGATGTACCCAGAGCCGCCCCCCACCCTAGTAAAACTAATCCCCTCCCCACTACTCATATGTCCCTTATCCACCATGGGTCATCGCCCCCCAAGATTATGAACACTCCGGTTGGGAATCCCTCTAGCAACCCTGTGGGGGGAAGAACAAACGGACCCAAAGGGAACAACTGGGAAGGGAGGGGAAGCATTAGTAATAATAGACCTTTAGAGATCAAGGGGCCGCAAGTAGATCTGCCCCCAGAAGCTGTGCCCCTGGTGATTGTTTTGACGGGAGTGCCAATATTGGTTGATAATAAAAAAGAAGGATTTACCCAGCTGAAAAATAAAATAATACATTGGCTCAGTATACACAGACCAATTGATGAGAACATTAATGGTGAAATATTGTATGTCAGGCGTCTCCCATGGTTGGGTGGTAGAAACAAAGATATCGAGGGAGATATAGTTGTAGTAAATTTTAGAGACCCACGTGCAGGTGATTACATATTGAACTGGCCTATAGACAATGGTAACAATCATATCTCCCCCCGCGCCTTGACCTATTTTTAGGAAATTGAAGGCTCCAAATTTTCCAAACCTCCCGGTGGCACACATTCCTAGGCAATCGGCACTTGGCCCCTACCCAGCTGGAATATAATCTTAGAGCACTTAATGGCAGAACCCACTCCGATCGAGACGGAGCTATGACCTTTAATAGGCTTAGCAGTCCGTCTAGAATTGATGACATCTTATTGGATGTCACCTTGTGGTGTGATCTTATAGATATGGAGGTGGTACCATCGCAGGATAGCGATCACAACCCCTTATGTTTCAAGCTAAGGTGGGGGAAACGCAATGGAGGCATGAGGATAGTTCCTCTGGGGACAACGAAAGAGGTTATCCCATACAAAAGCAACCGCAGGCTAAAATGGGCCAAGGTTCAACCCCAGGTTGCTATTCTGGAAGGTATTAGGGCGTATGAAGTAGATTTGTCCTTAGATCTGACGGCTTTGGAATCAGGAATAGGCAGTGCCCAGGGACTGTCCTTTGCACCAACCTACAAAAACGCAATAGAGGAAGTAGGGAAACATTTTTTAATCCAGGTTAAGCACGGTAGTCTGGGGAAGAGACCCCCAAAGCCAGCAATCCCTGGTATTCGGACCTGTGCAAGGCTAAAAGGAAAGAGATAACAGCTGCCTTGCGTAAAAAGAGTCAACCCTTAGTTAGTGCAGCCAGAAAGGACTACTCAAAGGTACTGGTGCAGGCTAAACGAGAGTGGGAGGAACAATACTGGCAGGACCTTAAATGTGCTTCTAAAAGGAAGAATCCATTATTGTTCTGGGAATTGATTAACAAGGCTAGACAGCGCAATACGCCACCATTAGCTAATCATATAACAAGCCAGCAATGGTATAGCCATTTTTCTGCCTTGTATGGTGAGACAGAAGCGGTTCATTCCCCCCCTTCTGATCCAGCTACCAGGGTCCATTCTTTAACAATGATCGAAGAACCATTCTTGTCTTCTGAGGTGATGCTGGCCATTAGACACTTGACCCCGAAGAAGGCTGCTGGTCCTGACGGGATTCCAGGAGACCTCCTACTGAAAGAACCTGTAGTATGGGCCAACTTTATTGCTCAAAT
Source organism: Triturus cristatus (assembly GCF_964204655.1). Lineage (NCBI taxonomy): Eukaryota > Metazoa > Chordata > Amphibia > Caudata > Salamandridae > Triturus > Triturus cristatus. The sequence continues at coordinate 1,696,351,903 of NC_140591.1, forward strand.
AATGAATTTGATATCCAATGGATTCCCTGTGCCGGACTCTTGGAAGGGTGCCGAAGTGATTACTGTGTTTAAGAAGGGTGATAGAGATGACCCTGCCAACTACAGACCGATCAGTCTGATAGACGTGATCCAGAAGGTGGTTGACAGGGTCATTATTATGAGAGTAGGCATTTGGATGGAAGAGGAACACGTTTTGTCTCACTTCCAAGCGGGGTTCCGCCAAAAGATGGGCACGATGGATCAGGTCTTCTGCCTCTTTGCGATTTATTGGAAGACAGTAACCATCAACAAAGGTAGCATATACCTGGCTTTCATAGACCTCAGGATGGCGTTCGACCTGGTCCCATGTGACAAGTTGTGGGAAGTTTTAGAGAAGATGGGCATTCCAGGATCTCTTTTGAGTTTTATTGTGAAATTACATGAGGGGAACTATGCGAGGATCAGATGGGGTACCCAAGGACAGCTGACCGAGAGGATACCCGTGAGGAGGGGAGTACGCCAGGGATGTGTTATGGCACCAACGCTGTTTTCTCTCTTTGTGAATGGAGTGGTGGACCATCTGAGAGAGGAGCCGGCAGATGCGCCATCCCTGGCAGGGGAAAAAAAAACCACTCTTCTCTTCGCGGATGATACCATTTTGATCTCCAAGACCCCCTCAGGCATCCAAAAGCTCCTGAATCGCTTCAGCGCGTTTTGCATCGATAGAGGTCTTACCATCAATACCTCTAAAACCAAGCTTATGGCCCTTCCACCTTCCACCAGATTCAGGAATAATCTTCTGCTTAATGGTGAGTCATTGGAGTTGGTAGACTCCTTTGATTATTTGGGCGTTAGGGTTAACAGCCGGATGAGCTGGAAGGATCACTTGGCCAAAATGTTGCTAAACCATAAAAGAGTCTCAGGGGCGGTTCTGAGAGAAAATCGGTAGTCCACGAGTAAGCCCGTGGCACCGATCCTTGCAATCTATGAGGGCCAGGTACTACCATCCGCCTTATACGGCTCCGAATTATGGGGATTTGAGAACACCCCAGAGTTAGTCAGGTCGGATAATAAGTTCCTGAGACACCTGGTTGCCCTTCCCGTTTCTACTCCGCTAACTCCCTTACGGTTGGACATGGGCCGGCGCCCTTTTAAAGATTTAGTGCACCTGCGCCCATTACTTTTTTGGGTTCGGTTGCGTAGGACCAGGGAGCTTCAAAAGTATGCAGCCACTTTAGACGAACTTATCAACACTGGTAATAAGATCAAGTGGCTGAGCAACCTGAGGCAGCTGGTCATGCAGCTGGGTTTGAGTGATTCATGGAAGAACCAGGATCCACCACCCAAGCTAGTGATTAAGCAGTTGTATTGGGATTGGGTTCAGAATGAGTCCTCGGGTAGAGGTGTAGGGGGCCCCCTAACTGAGCGGTTCATGACGTTTAAATGTACAAGGAAACTTGAACCGTTTTTGGATTTTATAGAGAAACCCCTGGACAGACCACTATATTTAAAGGTCAGGTTCGGGATTCTCCCGGTGAATGATTTCACATCGGGGTGGTACAAACAAGTTGTCTCATCGAATTCCTGTCCAGGTTGCGCAGCCCCTAATGAATCCCTGGCGCATTTCTTCTTTGCATGTCCAGCTTATAGGGTAGCCAGGAGGATTTGGTTAAAGCCATTATGCAAGGGGTTGGGCCTAAGATGTCACAAAATGGCCATGCGGATTCTTTGCACTGACACGACCTCCACCGCTATGGTGTGTGGAGTAGCCAAATACCTGGGCAGTGCATGGTTGTCACGCACAAGGCTCACCAAGGCCCTTCCCCATTCCATCTCCCCCAGCTGACCCTTGTTAGGACGTTTCCATGATATCTGGCAGTGTTCCCTTCGTATTCTCGTAGTTTGTTGCTTGTACATCAGGATGGTGGGTTCTTGTATTTAGTTTATTATTGCTTGTATTGTATAAATTGTACACTTTTATGATGATTTTATCGAATAAAGTTATACTGTACATATATCCTGGACCTTCAACGTTCCTTTTTAACTAGAAGACTGAAGAAATCTCCCTTGGGGTCAAGGAGTGACTCCCCTGCTTGGCAGGCACCAAAGAAGCAACTGACCGGTCTGCATCGATGAAGCTCCTGCCGGACGCTGAAGTCTGCATCACCAGAAGTAGATTTTCAGACTTCCCCGAGGCTACCCTGAGTCCACAGCTAAGCTGAGGCCCGTGGCTATCGTGGGTGACGTGGAACCGGGATCCCTGGACACCATGAACTTTTGCAGCAACAACCTCTTCCTGGTCATCCTCGAAGTTGTGCTTTGGGCTCCGAGTAGCCCCAGCCTTGAGCTTCTCCTGCACTGAAGATTGCTGGCCTCCACTCCACGAGTGATCCGTGGGCCAGTTTCAAGTGTGACCCCTCAAGGCTCCTTCGCGATCGCTAGCCTGTTAGCTAGTAGGTCCCCACGAAGGCAACCACTCTTCTGATTGGGCTTTCCTGGTTGCTCCAGATGTGCCCCGACTTACCTTCGCTGGGTGAGTCCCCCAGATCTTGCTGGTCTGCGCCGCCGTCCTTTCTCTGATTCCAAGTGACTTGCCGTTGCCAAGGCTTGTTGGGTTTAATCTGGTCGTCGATACCGCAGCACTCGACAGACTTCGTGGGACAACTCGAGTCCAGCTCCTGGTCATCATCGGCACCTCCTGGACCTCGTGGCTGAAGAGTCAAGACACCCATCAACTCACCTGAAGCACCTGAAATCTTTGGGCATTGGTCCATCGTGCCCCTGGTCACTGGCAAGTGACCCAGACTCTGTCCCCTCTGCTTTCAGGTTCCTTCCATCCTAGATCCAGGCTTGGATCGCTTCGGACACTTCTCCTCTTCACGGCAGCTGTCGTACTTTGATATTTGGGACCGCGTAGGAGAGAGGACCCTACCCCTGTTTATTCATGTATTAGCAAACCGCGATTGGTCAATGCGGTATTTACAAGCGCTTTGCATAACGTCCCATTGCCAAATGCACTATGTATACGTTATTATACATTGACTCCGTGGGTTCCATCTTGGAGCGGTGGCCATCTTATAGTTGCCCTCACATAGACAAACACATTATAAGCAAGTACGGGCCTTTAGAATACATGTACTTTCTGCTTGACTTCTCCATGACCTGGGCAGCTGGTCTCCGCTGCCCCAGGTCAGTCCGGTCTCACGAGCTCCCCATCCTCCGGCCACCTGTGATTAGCATCAGGGCATGACACACCATAAAACCTTTTTCATCCCACACAAGCCTCCGGCTAATCTCTTTCACACCTGACTGTTCCTGCTTTATGGCCTGTTTTTCTAAACAGGAGATGCCCGTGTTCAACTAGGGCCTGTTGATATCTGATGTGGGATCTGAGCCTTGCTGGGTAAATAATTGCGGGCTGGTTTAACTGGAATGTGGGATGGTCATCATGACTCTGCTCTTTCGTTTGTAATATATACTTATGAATGACCATACCATAAACTGAAGAATGTGTGCCTGAGGCACAAGATTGTGTATATAAGGGAAGACTGTTTTTTGTTCTGGAGACTGCCTCATTCAGTTGCTAAGGCTTCTGTGCGACGTAGTCTCACTCATTTGAGTTTAATAAAGATGTCTTTTCATATTTCAGCTTCTGTTGCCAAGTTCTTTGTGATATTATCAAGATATGCAGAATTTTATAATACCACATCAGGAAGTACTCGAAGTCATAGGGTGCTACCCCTAGCACCTCTGGAGTCTCAAAAATTGGAGTACTTCAGTTGGCGCCCACCAGCGCGGCCTCATCAGAGAAGTGACTTTCTGTGGGAGTGATCTTGTCAGGAGACTGAAATCTACTGGAAGGACAGAACGGGATTCTACCAAGAAGGTACTCTGTGCACAGGGATTCTGGAGATTCTTTGATTATGTAGCCCGGTATATTTCTGCTCTTCCTGATTTTGATCCTCCACATGATGTCACTCAAAAGGTGAGAAAAAGAACCCTTTTGGCGTGAGTATTATAAAAGACGTTTGGGCATGTAGAACTTGACAATTAGAATTTGGATAACCTTTTGATTATTAAGAATAAGAATTAAGTATAAGTGGGTCGCTCCCAGTCCTTTGGTTCTTTGGGTCTTTAATTTGGTTATCGCAATTACCAAAGCCGAGGGGTTGGTTTCTTGGTTTCTGATTTGGTCATTGCAATTACCAAAACCGAGGGTCTCGCATATTTGCGAGTTTATTGGTAGAGATAAACCCTTGAAGTTTGAAGCTAGATTAGTGAGCTATAAGATGCCTGATCTTAGCAAATTGGGAAATGTAGCTTTTGGTTTGTATAGGTTTGGATATGCGAATTGCAATTTGCGTAGGCAGGTAATGAGGAGATATTTCTCCATTTGGTTTTGATTATAATACTTGCGTTTTCCGCAGTATTTTTGGCATGCCTGTTTGTAAGCTCACATGGAAAAATGTGTTGCTTTTTGTTTTAAAAGGTACCATAGTGTGGGAAATATCTAAATAGGTTAGATTTAAAAACATATTTCTTCCTTGGTGATTTTGTATCCCCAGGGAATTAAAATATGACATAATACAAAACAAGGATCCTTCGTTCTGCGCAGTTTCACGAATGAAGATATGCACAACGATTTTGTGTGGTGTTCTGCTAGGCAGAGCTAGTGAATTGAGCGCATTCACTACTTCTTGGACATGCATCTGTCTGTGGGGCTGTTCATGCAGCCTTTTGGAACACTATTGAAAAGCGTTGCTTGTAAATATGACCTACAACCAGTATTTGCAAATGTTTTGTTTCAAGTATAGTCTGTGAGCTGTTCTTTCTTTCTGTCATGCGTACTGATTTATAAGTCAACTGTGTGTTTAAATGTCTGTGGTTTTTTTATCATTAGTGCAACTTCTGTAAGTAAATTGCGACGGCGCTATTTATGAAAAATGGCTAAAGCGCGCTGTATTGTCTGTTTAACCCCTTTCTGTTTATGTCTGAAATGAGCTCAATATGTGTTTGTGGGTCTTCTGATGTTTCCAGTCTGTTAAGTAAATTGTTGGTTAATTAATATCAAGTACAAACTTAGAAAAGGAATCCAGAAATGAACAATGTGATGTGCTAACATAGCTATATGGTGCTCTTTAATTTATAGAATGAGCAATTGTGCACATATACAAAACTGCCGTTAAATGCTTAAAGGATAAAATTAGAAACACATTCAATAGATATAAATCAGGCCCCAAAAACGAAATTATCTATTTTTGCAAAAGTAAATAAATTCACAGCGTTTTCCTTAGATGCATTGTATTAGATGTTCACAGGCAAACTTTTCAGCTGCAGTATATTTGATAGAAATGTTCATTCAGCCAGCACCTTCCCAGTTGAACACGGGTGGAATTTGGCAGAACCGTCCTTTTAAATGAAAGTGGCGCAAAAATGTGACGCGTTTCAAGTTGGGCTTATGCGCTTAGGCGTGTGAGTTAATGTGTCCAAAATGATAGCAAGGGATGCAGCTTGTTTTTTATACATGGAATTATCACAAAAACGAATAATTGGGATTTTTTAAAAGAAAATTATTAATCATGGGAAAAATTATTTAAAAAAAAATAAGTGCTTTTCAAAATCGTTTTTTGATATTTATAAAGCTTAATAATCATACTATGACCTCCTAGCATTAAAATTTGATTTAAGTTGTGTTGCATCACTAAAATGACAAGCATTCGCGCGTACAATTTTCCCTTGGCGCAGGCGCAAACAAGCTCATTTTTATAAAGTATAAGTTATTATTTCCAATGCCTGACTCATGGGTTATGTAATAGACATTCTGGTAATGCATATTACGCAAGAAAATTGTAGGATATTCATTTTTTAATGCTTAAAATATCAAAGTCGAATATGGGTAAAAAGACTGTTTCAATTGCATTTTCTTTCATTCAGAGTACTGTTTAAAGTGTCCCAGGCTTCAGTAAATGCATACGTTTAGGTTTTGATATATATTTACAGGTTGTGCCTTCTTATGATTCAATGAGTCAATGTGCCAGTACAAAGGCTTGTTTTAATATCAGGGTTGAAGGTTCTAACTTTAGCTGTGTCTGTCACGATACTACTGAACACGCTATGAAAAACAAGACCTTTTTAAAAACTTGGGGAAATTAAATAAAATATGGTGTCGCAACCCGCAACTATTTGATGTTAATAAAAAACGGCCTTAATGGAGTCAGCACCCACATAGAGAAAGAGAAATGGAGAATTTTTTTTTTGATGAAGGAAATAGAGGATGTTTGTGAGCAGGTACGTGATGAAGTCAGTAATGATAGAGGGGTGGAGAAATGTAGAACTACGGTTATAGGAACTGGGTAAAACGTAGGAAGGAGAAGAACAATTGGGAAAGTACAATGCCGTGGAGGGAAGAGAGATGATGAAGGGGAGTAATAAAGACATGAAGAGTAGCGTGAGGAAGCTTGTATTGACGAAGGGAATAAAGAGGAATGTGGTACCGGTTTGAGTAAGTAGGAGGGGAAAGATGAGATTGCAGGTTCTAGCAGTAGGGGTGAAAATATTGTAATTACCTGGCGGGAGGCACTGAGTTTCATATGCTAATATGAAAGCGATAAACAGAGCTTGAATAAAGGCAAATGACTAAATGATGAAGAAAATATCAAAACTCATTGCGAATACAATTCACAGTGCCAGTGGACTGGGGCAGAAAGCGGTCTCACTTGCTGGAGTTCAGTCTAACTTTAGCTGGGCCTACTGAGACGTTCATTCATTTAAGGTTGATGAAATGTATACCATTGCATAGGATTGCAACAAGCATTTATTCTAAAAACTGGTATGTGTGTTATTAAGTTTTGTGAATTATTCACAGTACATGTAGTTTAACAATCTGGGAATAGGGATAATTTTTTAGCGCCTAAAAAGGAGAAATTATTTTTCAACATAGAGCGAATTATTGCAAGTTAGGAGGAATTAGGAAGGCCTTCTGGCTTTGACGAATTCAGAGTGTCAGAAGCTGGGGGTTGGGAGAGCTGCAGAGGCTGGCTCGGTCACGCTGCTGAGATGCTATCTTTCCCGTAAACAATGGAGTTGACATTTATGACCTTTTAAATTAGGGCCTTGCCTCTGTGGAATGCAGAATGCCCTTGCTACATGGGCCTCTAAAGGTGGGGTTTCTGGTTTCTCCATAGCATCACTAAAACTAAAGAACTTAATTCCACCGGGAAAATATAGCAAAGGGGTTTTCTTTGAAAGTCCAAACATCATGTTAAATGCTTTGCTGATACATTGGTGCTCTAAAAAAGAAAATAGAATGATGCCTGCTATAGTTGCTCTTCTTTAACAGAAAACGAAGTGTTGCATTAAGTCTTAGACAGACAAAAAGATTCTAAAATGTTTTTTAAGGCTACATGCCTAAATGTGAACGAATTGCTATCATGAATTGTTCTTGCTGGTCCTGTATGTTAGAAGAGAAGCAGTAGAGTTATGTTTGACAGCAGATTTCCATTGCCTGGTGATCTACTGTCAAAAAGGAGGGTAAGTATTTTAAACCTGACAAATTAAACAGGCCCAAATATTGGGTTTTGGGCTGCAGTTTTACAGTGCATAAAGTACATGACATGGTGTTGTGTGTCACCGCTTATTACATATGCTATTGTTTTGTCTATGCTTTTTGTGCTTGATATACAGCAAGTATATCTGATGGCTTGATGTTTTGTGCGTTTTTATTATTTTTTGCATGTTTTCGTTGTTTTTGTTGCAGTTTTTTATACTATTACAAGTTTACCTGTGTTTTGAAGGGGATGGTCATGACGATGCCCATCGCTACGCAACAGTTGGTTGAACTTGTTCTGGTTACTAAATTCCACAGCTAATGATATTTTCATGCTGTGAGCATGAGAGACAACACTTCACCAGTGCATGTCTAAATTGGCTATAATGGTATTACAGAAAACTAAAAGAGATCTACAGGATCAAAGTGTGTCACCTGTCACCTGTCACGTTACTGCCCTTCCCTTAAAGGAACAGGCAGCCCTACATTTATGTATCCTTGATTGGACCTAAGGATGAAATTATAGATCTGTGACTCAAGGTGGCCTAATTTCTATATTACATTAGGTAATGGTGTCCTGTCTCCTAAGTAGCATATGGCCTTTGCTTCTTAAAAGGAAACTAGATTTCCATTTTTCCCTGCAGAAGGAACTGGAACATTAGCTAAGATTACCGTATATGGTGTAGTCGCCAGCGGTAGAGTTAAAACGTATGTGACTTTGGCCTTTTGTGTATCACCCATACTCTTGGTGATGTCACATGCCTGACTACCACCCAAGTAAATTCTTGTCCTTCCTATAGATTTTTATTTTTTATTGCTTTTGTTTCTTCCCTGCCCAATGTCGCATTATGCTTAGTGATTGGGGATTTCAGTTGTGTCCTAGTTCCAATTCCCTTTTCCGTATTCCTTTCACCAGTCAGCCCATTTATTATTGTAGGTGTATTGTTCAGGTACATACTTCCAGACTGCAGTGATGCACCAGGAACCCCCATATTATGTACAATTCCCTTTTGCATGACCAGACTAGTTTCCAAGAATTTTCCTTAGGCCTGCTTCAATGTTTTCCAGCCTGACTGTCAGGATAGCGATAGCCTGGCTAACTGACTCAATATTATAGTAAGACAAGTTTTCCATACCAATAGGAGATATCTTACGTTTACCCTTTTGAACATGACGAATTTTCAATGTCTATTTTTTAATGTAGCTTTTACCCTTTTGTTCCTGCTGCTTTAATTTTCGGTGGGATCAGAAGTTTCTAATCATGCAAATATCAGGACCCTCTAGTTCTTGTCTTTTGTTTTCATATCTGACTATTAGCCTGTGTATTGCATAGTGCAGCTGATATGAAAGGTTTCTACATGCCTATGATAATCTGTACCATGTGATTTCTCTATTGAAATGTCCTAGATAAGGAATTTAGAAACACTTATATGTAATCATTCAGGAAAAAAAAATGTGTTTGCCCTATTAGACAATGCCACCATATGTGAAGACATCCATTTTAGATAGAATTCTCGTGTAGTTATCTACCCTTAGATGATGGAGGCTCTCACACGGAAACCCAATTGAAAAGCTTAGAGGCACTGTTTTGCCTACTGCCTTTTTATTTGTATTGCTTCCTGAGAAAGACAGTGTATTCTGGACCAAAATTGTCCCATGGCGTGTGGCCACTCCTTTGAAGGACCGCAGGCCACCTGTTTGCAGTCCCCTTGTTATACAATGAACTGTTTAAAGCATCGCACTTGCTTCATCAGAAGGCGTTCAACATCAGAAAAGAAGGAGGAGCTGGTTTTGCTACAGAACCAGAATTCCAGTGCAAAAGAGCGCCTGTCATGTGCTGGCAACCTCTGACAGTGTGCAGTCCCTTGAGCCCCTTGGCCTGAGTTTTTGGCCACACACCCCCCTCTTTTCCCTTTGCTCCAATGGAAGTGCAGTGCACCGGCGGATCCAAGATTGACAGAAGGCACTACATTCCAGTGCCCATGGAAGAGCAGCCAGAGCGTCCTCTGACACTGAGTGACAAGTGTTGGAGTCTGAGAATGGTCCCGAATCTGCACGAGATGACCTGTGCCCTTGATCAATGGAGAGCACACTACCTGTAGTGCCTGCCGCAAAGGAAAAATACTGGCGCACTGCCTTGAGACATTGAGACTTTTTTTCGAGTGAGCTGTGGGTGTTTGCCAGGAGGGCACTCCAACTAAGCAGTACTTTTCTCATGAAAGGCTTGAATGAAGAGGCCCAGGCAAAAGAAAACAACAGAAGAAGATTTGATGGACAATAGAAGCCTGCCAGAGAGGCTTTTTGAACGGACTCTGGGCATAGGTGGTCTCACAAGAGGTTTCCGTGTGATCGTATAGACTAGGTGTTAGAAGACTGTTTGTTTTGCTGGCATTGTCTAGTATGAGCAAAATAAAATCCATTTTCTGTGGAAGAATACCCCCTTTTCACCTCAGAGCATTGATGAGGGTCACCACTGTTTCACCTGAACATACAAAAATGTATAGGAGCCCTAAAATGTTACTAAATATTTCATTTGTAATAGTGGTCGCTACTTTCTCCCGTTGTCTATATATTCTTAATAACGTGTTTTCTAGTGTTTTTTTAAACATGACGTTGTCATTTATGGGTGGGATTGATTTTCTCTACTCAATTGACTTCTGCACCCTCTGCCCAACCTATGTCTTTTCCCACTACTGTTTCTTTGCACTCTTTTCACCCTTTTCCTGAACATGAGCAGGTTAAAAGATCAGGATTCGTAAGCAATTCTTTTGTACAGCTTCTGCATCGACACTAGTTAGTAGTAAACATCACTAATTGTTGGGGGTGTGATCTTATGCCACCTAGATAGAGGTATTCCTTATTTTGTCCTGCCATATGTGGCCTTTGTGCTTCTTCGTGTTCAAGGAGACCTGTCCAGAGAGAGAGTTACCAAGTACTAGGATTTTGCTCCATCAGCAACATCTTGATGATCTGGTGAATGTAGACCTGAACTAAGATCAGTATGAGTATAGTGATTGCCTATGTAAGGGCAAAAGGAGGGTCTGTCGTACTTTGATATTTGGGACCGCGTAGGAGAGAGGACCCTACCCCTGTTTATTCATGTATTAGCAAACCGCGATTGGTCAATGCGGTATTTACAAGCGCTTTGCATAACGTCCCATTGCCAAATGCACTATGTATTCGTTATTATACATTGACTCCGTGGGTTCCATCTTGGAGCGGTGGCCATCTTATAGTTGCCCTCACATAGACAAACACATTATAAGCAAGTACGGGCCTTTAGAATACATGTACTTTCTGCTTGACTTCTCCATGACCTGGGCAGCTGGTCTCCGCTGCCCCAGGTCAGTCCGGTCTCATGAGCTCCCCATCCTCCGGCCACCTGTGATTAGCATCAGGGCATGACACACCATAAAACCTTTTTCATCCCACACAAGCCTCCGGCTAATCTCTTTCACACCTGACTGTTCCTGCTTTATGGCCTGTTTTTCTAAACAGGAGATGCCCGTGTTCAACTAGGGCCTGTTGATATCTGATGTGGGATCTGAGCCTTGCTGGGTAAATAATTGCGGGCTGGTTTAACTGGAATGTGGGATGGTCATCATGACTCTGCTCTTTCGTTTGTAATATATACTTATGAATGACCATACCATAAACTGAAGAATGTGTGCCTGAGGCACAAGATTGTGTATATAAGGGAAGACTGTTTTTTGTTCTGGAGACTGCCTCATTCAGTTGCTAAGGCTTCTGTGCGACGTAGTCTCACTCATTTGAGTTTAATAAAGATGTCTTTTCATATTTCAGCTTCTGTTGCCAAGTTCTTTGTGATATTATCAAGATATGCAGAATTTTATAATACCACATCAGGAAGTACTCGAAGTCATAGGGTGCTACCCCTAGCACCTCTGGGGTCTCAAAAATTGGAGTACTTCACAGCTGCACTTCTTCACCAGCTTCCATTGAAATCGACGACGCGACCCGACACCAAAAGACACCTATGCACCCGGCTTCCCTGGGTGAGGTAACACGAGTACTCCGGTGCTCCCGTGGGTGCTAGCCCTAGAACTTACTAAGTCCAAAAGGGTTTGGTCCTGACTCGATTCTAAGTGTTAATAATCTTTAAATTTCCAACCGCGACATTGCCCATAGAAGCTAACGGGAAACCGTGGCTGTGTTTACACACTGCACACGGTCCCCGTGGGTCCCCTGTATCACTACCTTGGGTGGTTCCTTGGGGTCCCAGCGATTCCACAGGCTCTAGGCCTTGTGTCTAGTTCCGTCGTGGTTCTTATACCACTTTATTGGTATATGGTTTGGTACGCCCCTAGGGCCCAAACGTGTATTTGTGCTGTTACTGTTGATTGCTAACTTGTAAATTAAGTACTTCGAACTCCAGTCTCATAAAGAGACTAGAGGGGTGTGTTTTAACCTAAATACATATATATTTTAAACATATACCTGGTGTGGTTGTCCTTTCATTTGGTAATTCAAGAGATTATAGACTGGTAAAACAAGCTGCTTTACACTCCTTCAAGACTTAGCCTGAAGGCTGCTCTCCATAGCTACCACTAGGATAGCTTTCAATAAAGGTTGTCTTTAACCTATCACCATAAGGGGTTGTTTGGACTGATACAGGATGCCCACTAGAACTAGTGGACAGCATATATCAGGCCAACTTCTCACAACAAGTATCAGGCCAGTTCTCGATGTTTGCAGGTGTCACTTCACGCTCTCTCTAATACCGAGTGCCTCCTTTTATGCTTTTATGTTCTGGGCATAGGACGGATGAGAAGTGTGCATTCATGAGTGGTGTGGTAAATAATTTAATTACCGGAACTTAATTTGATGCGGAAAATCTATAACAATAGCTCAGTAAAATAAGAGGCAGAATCCGTGGTATTAGAGGTTCGGAACGGGCTTTATTCCAAAATAAATTTAAATTGATGCGCTCCATATTCCATCACCACGAAGGTTCAGGAAGTGAAGACCTTACTTTATTGACAGGTAATCATTTTTATACAATAGGCATTACAGTGAAACAAATGCAGGAGGCGTAACAATTGATAGTAAAGATAAAACATACATGCGTAGCAAAAGTGGGTGTAACTGGGTGTAACTAAAGAACGTCATCAGGTATGATGTCATAATAGGGTGGTTCCATGAAAGAATTTCGCAATGTCAGCAGAAATACTTGGCAGAAATGCGCGCGCAGCAGCATGACGTGTGATTGACGTGCAACTAGGGGGTGAAGGGGACTTGACATTTAGCTCTACATGTGGCGACAGAAGTCTAGAGGGTCAAGTCAACCTAATCCCAAATCATATCTAACATCCTATGTTTAAAGAACTGTGTTATCCAAAAGAGAAGTCTCTTAGAGTAGAATCTTATTCTATACTGACTATACTGACTGTGAGTGCGTGTACAAGCGTCTAAGTGTCTATACTAGATGCGGGGGCAGAAATCTTCCATAGAACGGGGCTATGAATTACTTGCATAAAGACAGAGAAACCGGGCCTTTTGCTTGGTAGCTGGAAGAATGTTTACTTAAGCTACTAGACAGGAATGCATTGGGTAGGGAGCGGAGCAGATAATTTCGAAGGTGAAATACAGTTTTTGGCAGGCAACAGGCTGATGTCAGGCACCGTTAGCTGCGCAGAGAATGAGGACAAAGTTCATGGATACAGATGCGAGCTCAGACTGGAGCTTTCAAAGGCAGAAGGCAGGAAAAGCTTGATGGCAGAATCAGGGCCTACTTGCCTGGACTGTAAAATGGCATAAGTGAACCATATAAAGCCGGTGGCCTTTCATACTTAGGAATGGAATATCCGGCCCATTCATGGCGGATCTGAAAGAGGACATGTTGGCGGTGGACGCACAAGTGTTTGCGTCTTCATAACTGGAACTGGAGGGAACATACATGTACTTGTGATTTATACATGAAACCGTTGGGGTCCAAGATAGGGGACATAACTGATCAGAAAAATCCATATTTCCACATTCCCTCCTTGTCCCCTACTTGCCCGTCAAGAGATATCAATCTTCATCAATCCGTTGATCTGTTCATATAGCATCATTTGTTCTTCTTTTTTCTTCTGGAATGAATGAAATCTTGGTGGTGGAATACACGATGTGGCACACAGACCACAAATCGCTGGTCCACATTGTAGACATAGACAGCAACTGAATAGTATGAGAAAGCCAATACCTAGGAAGGATAGGACCTTCCATCCAAAGGTAGATAATACACTCCAAAACCAACCGGACCAAGTCCAGGTGCCTGGATTCTGGTGTATCTGGCTTACAATCTTATGAAGACGAGTTATGGCTTTATATACAGATGGCGAATTTTCTGGTATGAAAATGCAACAACTTGATCCGATGACCCTACAAGCTCCGCCCCTATCGGCCAGGATGACGTCAAGGACAAGACGATTTTGAAGCACAACAATCCGCATAGCAGACTGCTCTTCTGTTAAATTGTCTAAGGCGGAAATAGTTTCGTTCACTACTGCTTCAAGGGTTCTGGTTAATCTACGTATCAGCTTACTATTGGTAACTGTACCTATATAGGGGAAGAGACCTTTATTGAAATCTGTGTATTTTTCCCATGCGGTCTCAGTGTAATCGACTATTGGGAGATCTCTCCTTTCTCTATTGTGTACTAAATGAGAATTTCTATGATAATCAGGAGGAGCTAGGAAAACAGGTGGCAAAAGGAATCCGATGTAGCAGGTACCATCCCAATCTAGTGGCAAACGTATATATGCCGTCTGACCACATATGAAGTAGGAATGGCGGGAAGCTCTAAATGTAGACTTGCCTTGATCACTAAATTCTATCACAGTGGTGCATCTACTATGGCCCATATGTATGGAACCATTCTTTCTTACACATAATTCACCTTTAACTGGAAATACTGACATGGCGGGCAAAATTGGAGTAGCTTCGGATTCGACATTTAGGATCATAAGATTAAGCGTAAAATTACCTAATCCATATACTTCATTTTCTAGATCAGTTCCTGTTCTTTTGGGAAGTCCCTCCTTGTTAGGGTAGCAGACTTTTAGTAAACCTAAGTTCAGTTTTCCCCATACCCAGTTGTCTTGATAAACTGCAGAATTCGAATCTAGGGAATTAATTAAACTAAACCATGCTCCACAGGATCCATTGTGTGTGAATGGGTATGGAAAAAGAGGTAGTATTCCTTTATAGTTCTGATAGGGAGGGAGTCGACCACATATCCAACAATTTGTAGCATTGCTAACCTGATGGGAATGATGTAACATACTAATAAACGTGTTATTGCGCAGCGCAAATCTATAAGACAACTCATGCGGAGGTAATTCACTAAAAGAATGTTCAGCAGTAACATTATAAACATGTCTAGAAATAGGATAATATATGTGCAACAATATACTTGCAGTAATTATCAAAAGACTTAAGAAAAACAAAATTAATAACGTCATTGTGCAATGACTACGCAGTGATTTACAGTACGCATGTCGTTTCAGCTTTATCCTTCTGTTTCTTTCTCTACACAGGTCTAAGGAGTACATGTCAGAGACAAATTCGACCGATTCACCTTGGAGAGGACTTAAACAATCAAATTGCCTGACTGGTTAGACCTGAGTTTTAGTTTATATCGTTCATGGTTAGTCAGTTCAACCAAAGGAAGTTTAGAGTCAATCGGGGAAGACACGCAAGGTGTGTCGTTTACGTCTGACGGTAGTCCATGAAATTTCTTGATATGACTTGAATGTATCCAGCCTTTTCGACCTTCGATCTTCACGGCTGTCCTCGTCGTTAACAATACGAGTTGAGGCGACTTCCACCTAGGATCCAGTTGAGACTTCCGATCAAAGTTCCTCACTAGAACCAAATCCCCTGGAATTACGTCATGGGGTTTCACCTCGGTGTTGTCGGGAAAAGCTGCAGCTACCTGTGAACGACAAGATTGTAGTGCAGACATCAAGGAAGCCAAGTAATCTGTCAGCATATTACAGTCAATATCAGTTATTTTGCGTGGTATAGGCGTCCCCCACATATTTGGTGGTCTACCGAAGATCACCTCATAAGGGGATAGCCCTGTTCGAGAGTGTGCTACCATTCTCATGTAAAAGAGTGCAACGGGTAAGGCTACTACCCAGTCGACACCTTTCTCTCTACAAATTTTGGACAATCTAATTTTCAGGGTTTGGTTATGTCGTTCCACGAGACCTGCTGCCTCGGGGTGTCGGACACAGTGAAATTTCCACTGATAGCCTAACAAAAGTGAAACGTGTTTCATTAATTCGGATGAGAACGGCTGGCCGTTATCTGAGTAGACAACACGTGGTAAACCGTATCGTGGGAAGAATTCTCGAACCAACTGTTTGGCAGTAGTCGGGGCAGTGTAATCTGAAACCGGGTATGCCTCTGTCCAACGGGAAAGAGCACAGACAACTACGAGAACATATTTGAATCCTCGACATCGTTCCATCTGGATATAATCCATCTGGAGGACTTCAAAAGGGTGATCAGGAGGCTGAAATCCACCCTGTTCTACGGGAATGCTTTTACCTGGGTTAAACTGACAACAGATCATACAGGTACGAACTTTTTGTTTAGCTGCTGCTCGTAAATGTTTGTTAAACCAAATGTGTTGAATGCTGTCTAGCATAGCTTTTTCTCCTAGATGTGCTGGACTATGTACAGTATTAATTATAACTTGGACCATTGAATCAGGAAGGAACCACACAGATTTTTCCTTCGTCATCCATCCTTGATCCGTTTGGATCCCTCCTAACTCAGTCCATTTCTTTATTTCGTCTGGTGTAGCATGTGTCTGTATGTCAATTACGTCAAGAGCGGGATCCTTAACCATCATGCAATATGTTGGTGTCGGGACTATTGTCTTTGTCATGTCGGATGTTCGAGTTTGAGCAGTCTGTTTAGCTGTTTTGTCAGCTAGATCATTGCCTTGAGAAATGATATCAGTAACTTTCGTATGAGCTTTACATTTCATAATTGATATTGCAGTGGGTAGATGTATTGCATCTAATAAGGCATGAATGAGGGGTCCGTGCTGAATGTGGGCACCGTGAGAAGTTAAATAACCTCTCTCTCGCCACAGCACGCCGAAGTCATGTACAACTCCGAATGCGTAACGTGAATCAGTGTATATGTTGACTTTTTTATTTGCGGCTTGAATACAGGCTTGTGTCAGAGCGATGAGCTCTGCTGCTTGAGCTGACAAGGTATTTATGCAATTTGTTTCAACGATTTCAGTGTCTGTTGTGACTGCGTAAGCGGCCACTAGCTCTCCTGTACCTGTTCTCATACATGAACCATCTACATACAACGTCAGGTCTGGGTCTGACAATGGGACGTCTGTCAAATCTTGTCTGGGTTTCGTCGTGATAGTGATAACTTCAATACAATCATGTGCTAGTGGGTCTGTTCCGTTTATTGGTAACAGTGTGGCAGGATTCAATGTACTACAACGTCTGATTTCTATATGTGGCTGAAACAATGTTAATTCGTAACCAGTAAGTCGTGCTATAGTCAAGTGTTGTGTTTGTGTGCGGTTCAAGAGAACCTCTACTGCATGTGGTACTTGTACTGTCAATGGATGTCCTAATACTATGGCATCGCTTTGTCTGATTGCTAAAGCCGTTGCTGCCACTGATTTCAGGCACGCAGGCAAAGCCTGAGCTACGGGATCTAATGTACTAGAAAAATAAGCACATGGTTTGTGTGATCCTGCTTGTTCCTGTGTGAGTACTGACAAGGCAGTACCTTCGCGTTCTGTAACGAAGAGTGTAAACTGTTTATTGTAACATGGTGTTGCTAAAACAGGTGCTTGGCATAAGGCTTTCTTTAGGCTTTTAAAAGCCTGTGTATGTTCCTGAGTCCAAGGGAGAACAGTCAATGTGGCTGCCTCCTGTGTTGTCAATTGAATGAGTGGTTTTGCTAGAAATGCATACTGAGGGATCCACTGCCTACAATATGAAGTGAGGCCTATGAAAGCCCGCACCTCCTTTTGTGTCTTGGGTACTGGCATATTAGCAATTAGCTGGATGCGATCTGGTGTAAGCTGCCTTCTCTCCTTGGACAGCGAGTGACCAAGGTAAACAACTCGCTGGACACAGAATTGCAGCTTAGAAGGGGACAACTTGTGCCCCTTTTCGGCCAAAAATTGTAAAACCGTCAGTGAGGCTTTTTCACATTCAGATTCGCTTCTAGCGGTGATCAGTAGATCATCGACATATTGGAGCAGGGCAGTGTTGACTGGCATGTGGATACTGTCGAGTTCTCGTTTCAGTGCTTGGCTATAAATGCTGGGGCTTTCTGTGAATCCTTGAGGTGCGCGTGTGAATTTGAAGCTACGTCCATTTAAACTAAATCCGAACAAGTATTGGCTTTCCGGATCTATTGGGACGCTGAAAAAGGCATTCTTGAGATCAATTACAGTAAAGAATGTTGCTTCGGAATCAATGGCTGTCAGTAATGAAGAAATGTCTGGGACTACGGGGTATTGTGGTACTATGCATTTATTTAATTCGCGCAGATCAATAACCAATCGATATACTGGCGGGGCTGTTGGATCGGTTCGTTTAAGAATCGGAATTATCGGTGAATTACATACATTGGAGTCAGTTTCCACAACCACTCCTTGGGTAATAAGTTCGTCAATGATTTGTAGTAAAGCCACTACAGCATCTGGGGGTAACTTGTATTGTCGCATTCGTGGAAGTACCACTCCTGCCTTTAGTGTGACTCGATATGGTGTAATGTTCATGCAACCAACATCTGTAGGGCCTTGTGCCCATAAATGTGTCGGTAAAGTCTGTAATCGGTGATCCATGTCTCGGGACACGTAGTGCCCTTTGAAATCACGTAAAAACAATCTTACTCCTTCCGGAGAACAACATATTATAGCTCCTAGAGCTTTCAAAGTTTTTATACCTAACAGGTTTTCTGGACATGATTTAGTAAGCAATAAATCTGTAGTTCGTGTCAAGGGACCGATCGTAAGTGGAAGAGGCTGTGTTACTTCGTTAATGATGGGTTTTCCTGAAAAGCCCAGGGAAATATTCTGTGTGCCTGAGAGGGGTGCCCCTGGAACTTCACTACGTTTTATTGTTGTTCGACTTGCCCCTGTATCAAGTAAGAATTTTCTATCTTGACCTAACAGTTCACTGTGTACATAAGGTCCTTCTTGATCTACAGGGACCTCAATAAGGGGTAAGCCAACTTCCCTCTCTAGGCTGTTTCATGAGTATCGTTGATAATCAGGATAGTCATACTGTGCGGTCTGATACATCTGTCGGGTCGTTGTTTGTGTGGCAGCAATAGGCTGCGGTGGTGGAGCTGGCATAGACTGTTGCAGAGCTGGCATGGACTGTGCATGCTGCGGGGCTCCTTGTTGGTTCTGATCCTGTCTAATTGGTCGTGGTCTTTCTTTTGCGTTACCTATGGCAATATTATGTTTTAAAACTGGACAATCGTGTACATAATGACCTGGCTGTTTACAATAGTTGCACGTCCCTTTTACAGGACCTGTTGAAACACTGGACTGTGTTATACCCTTCTTATGACCGTCGGCTGGCACTGTCTGGGAAACTAGCATTTTCATTTTCGTGTCTTTCATGCGTCTATGTTCATGTTCTTGTTCTTCTCTAATTCTATTGTGATGGTACTGTAGCATTTGTAACATTTGTGATGGAGTGTTACCTTGCCAGGTACTCTCGAACTTCAATATTCTATTCTTAACTTGGGGCAAGGCATTTTCAACTAACTTTGTCACAAACAGATGTGGATACGACTCGCTACTTGCTTTTATTCCACTATTTATACCAAAACATTTCTCAAATCGGGAATAGAAATCACTAGTGTCTTCATCTGATTTTTGTTTACAGGCTGAGATTGCACCCCAGTCTTCCTTTTTCGTAGTTAATAAACGTGGCAATACCTGTACTAGTAAACCTGGTAGTGCTTTGGTCTTGTCCCCGAGCCCTGAACCTGGACCTCGAGCTTTTTCTTCGTTTTCTAATGCTGTCCAATCTATCTTCTGGTCTCCCACCTCCCAATCCTTTTCCTTGAGTTTTTCGTAAATGCCCGCAGGCAATAATACCTTCAATATTGTCATAATGTCGGGGTAGGTATATTCTCCCATGAGTAACATATCTTTAATTTCACGGTGGAAACCCGCTGGGTCTTTGTCATGACTGGGTACCACTTTCTTCATTTCTAATAGTTCTATTTTGGATATGGGTATGTATACAAACACACGTTTAAACTCATTGTCATCACCCTTTATCGGGTGCACTTCTCGTAAGGGATTTTGTCTATCCATGTAATACGTCGTTCTTTCCTTGATGGGCAGTGAGACATGTTCAGGACATACAAAAAGAATGTACTGCCTTCTAGATTCTAGTATTTCTCTAATTAACTTAGTACCGGAACCTCTCCATTTATTCGTAAGTAATTCAGTCAATATATCTGGTAAGGAGCCAGGATCGGAGTGTTGGCTTTTATATAATATAAGGAGTTGTTGAATCATATAGATACCAGCTAAACGCTGTTCATCTGGGGCGAGGTTCAAAAACGTATGCGCTAGTGTATCATCACCATATTTTCCAGGACTATCAACCCAGTGAACGGCTGACCTGGCTAATTCTTGTTCGTCCATAGAATCAAGTATATGATAACCCCTTCGTTCTCGGAGTAATTTGTCTGCGGCTTGGAACGAATGTTCGGGGGACCTTGTATTTATTATAGGAGTTTGGAATTTTCTGTTATTATCTGGACGTATCGGACATATCGGATCAGTAAAGCATCTAGTATTATTGCAAGATCTTCCTCTACCTACATAGGCCATGGTTTCTAACTGTCCTGTGGGCAGTTCTAATTCTTCCTCATCCTCGGTTTGTTCAGGTTCGTCTACTGCTAATCTTTCTTCGTGTATTCGTTCTATTTCTTTGCGGATCTTTCGGCTCATAGCTACTATACATGATCGTTTATCGTGTCTCCCCTCTGATATATTTTTACCCCAAGTGGTAAGAATTTGCATTTCTTCCGGACTTACCCCTGGTTGATCTTGATTTCTGATCACACAGTTTATGAGGAAACGTAACAGTTCCCCCTGGATTTCCACCTTTTGGTACTCCATGGCTCTGTTAATACTCTCAGGGTCTCGCCCTGACTGAACAAAGTGGTATATATTTTCTAAATGTGCAGTCATTCCTGGTAGCTTCCCTAAGTATATTGCAGCTCGTCGGATACGTAATGATGCCAGCATCATTTCGTCCCCTTTTCCGGGCACTGGGTCATATCTACAATCTATTAGAAGTTCCTTGAGCGTGTTGGGAGTTACTAGTTTGGGTGTACGTTGGTGGGCTAATTCTTGAAAGGACAGTTTATTTGTTCTGGGTGGCGTAGAAAAAATGCTTGATGCACCTCCGGTAGCACCACCTGGGGTGCTGGATATGAAAGGATTCGTTGAACGGGATATAGCAACCATAGGTGTGGATGCAGATGTAGAAACAGATGTGCTTGCCGGAACTTGTGTCGGGGTTTGCTGTTGCAGAGGTACAGACGGAGGAGGGTCTTGGCGTTGAACCCCCTCGGCAGACGGTCTATGTGGCGCAGCATTAGCATACTCGGGAGCTGCGTCGTCTAAATAAGAGGAAAGAAAAACATCTTCCGCGGATCTGGGATGCCCTTTGGGATGTGCTTTTATCGGAAACAATGGGGGTGGCAAGTCTTTTGGTATTTCCGGAGTAGCCTTAGGTAATCCTTCGGCCAGAAGAGGATACATACCATTCACAAGGGCATTTCTTTGTCTGTCTGTTTGTTCTGACTTTACTCGAGTACCTTCTTCAATTAATACACTTTCTCGAACTTTATTTGAATTCTCCTTACTTTTCTCTTCCTGTCTGAGCGCTTTTTCTGTGCGTCTATATGATTCTTTACGCCATAATTCAATGGCATCTTTCTGTGACTGTCTAGCTTTCTTTTTCCATAATTCTTCTTCTACTTTCATAATGCAATCTGCATCCCAGGTCCCAGCTGCGGGCCACCTCTGACTTTCTGGTAATTCCTTGGTGTAGTCTACCCATAGATCAAGAAATAATATGGCGTCTAGGCCATGTTTATGATACATGAAGTACCCTGGAGTGTCCCTAGGAGGAATGGGAACAGCTTCTTCGAGTACCCCTTTTCTAGTTGTGATCTGTCTTAATTTCGAAAAGAGCGGCATATTGAGAACTGATCTGATACCTAATTTTGAACACGTTTAATACCATAAAACACAATAATGAACAGTCATTCACACCACAATATACAGAACATATTTAAAACATTTTAACATTTAACATTTAATGAATAGACAATGATGGTCATTTAGGGAAACTAGTCACTAAGCATAATACTCGATACTAACTAGGTAAATCTGAATTATATACTAGACATACTTGATATACTGCTAAACAGTACAGATACACTGCTGAAACAGTGCAGACCGGATTTGTGTACCCAAACCCGTCTTGACCGGCACAACCTATGTGCACGTCAGAACGCCTCCCCGATAATGGTACTCACCGGGTAGCTCGGAACGGAAGGCCTCGGAACTGAACTGAACTTGAACCGGACTGGACTCGACTCGGAACTTCGGAAACTTCGGAAACTGGTGGGCCTCTGTATACCTCGGATCTTGCTCTCTCAGCTAGGCTCTGGTCGGGATACTTCGCACTTCTCACCGCCTCGTCTGGGTGTTGATCGCAGCCTCAGTTACCCCCGCTCGGCAGGAGGGAGATACAGGAAATCCTGTGGGTACGCGTTGTCGTCCGTCCAGCTGTGACAGGAGACCGGGCCTGCAACGCACCGCCGGCGCGTGAGATGAGAAAGTGTCCCTGTTCGGGCGCCATTTATGTGGTAAATAATTTAATTACCGGAACTTAATTTGATGCGGAAAATCTATAACAATAGCTCAGTAAAATAAGAGGCAGAATCCGTGGTATTAGAGGTTCGGAACGGGCTTTATTCCAAAATCAATTTAAATTGATGCGCTCCATATTCCATCACCACGAAGGTTCAGGAAGTGAAGACCTTACTTTATTGACAGGTAATCATTTTTATACAATAGGCATTACAGTGAAACAAATGCAGGAGGCGTAACAATTGATAGTAAAGATAAAACATACATGCGTAGCAAAAGTGGGTGTAACTGGGTGTAACTAAAGAACGTCATCAGGTATGATGTCATAATAGGGTGGTTCCATGAAAGAATTTCGTAATGTCAGCAGAAATACTTGGCAGAAATGCGCGCGCAGCAGCATGACGTGTGATTGACGTGCAACTAGGGGGTGAAGGGGACTTGACATTTAGCTCTACATGTGGCGACAGAAGTCTAGAGGGTCAAGTCAACCTAATCCCAAATCATATCTAACATCCTATGTTTAAAGAACTGTGTTATCCAAAAGAGAAGTCTCTTAGAGTAGAATCTTATTCTATACTGACTATACTGACTGTGAGTGCGTGTACAAGCGTCTAAGTGTCTATACTAGATGCGGGGGCAGAAATCTTCCATAGAACGGGGCTATGAATTACTTGCATAAAGACAGAGAAGCCGGGCCTTTTGCTTGGTAGCTGGAAGAATGTTTACTTAAGCTACTAGACAGGAATGCATTGGGTAGGGAGCGGAGCAGATAATTTCGAAGGTGAAATACAGTTTTTGGCAGGCAACAGGCTGATGTCAGGCACCGTTAGCTGCGCAGAGAATGAGGACAAAGTTCATGGATACAGATGCGAGCTCAGACTGGAGCTTTCAAAGGCAGAAGGCAGGAAAAGCTTGATGGCAGAATCAGGGCCTACTTGCCTGGACTGTAAAATGGCATAAGTGAACCATATAAAGCCGGTGGCCTTTCATACTTAGGAATGGAATATCCGGCCCATTCATGGCGGATCTGAAAGAGGACATGTTGGCGGTGGACGCACAAGTGTTTGCGTCTTCATAACTGGAACTGGAGGGAACATACATGTACTTGTGATTTATACATGAAACCGTTGGGGTCCAAGATAGGGGACATAACTGATCAGAAAAATCCATATTTCCACAGTGGTGTGGGTGAAATGACTAGTTTAGGCAGCACACATATCACACATAATAAGCAAATTGTCAAAGCACTATCCCTTTTAAACAGGCACTGACAAAGCTAATTAGTCTTGCTTTGCTAGTGCTTTTTTGTAGCTGTTTTAGCTTTACAAGGTAAAATCATTGACAAAACCAATAGATGTGTGCAGCCATCATGGATTGCTATTTTGTATACTTCCAAGATGGCCGTCTCATCGAGGATAGACGTAACATGTGGGTCAACTTAGGACAGTATAGCAATAAGTACACTAAATAATATCATGCCAATCCAAGATGGCTTCCATGCAAACTCAATGAGGCAGCCATCAGCAAACTCAATGAGCAGCCATCTTGGACGCAGAGAAAGAATTGTTCCAAAAAGGCTGTTCGCCACAATTGGCTTTGCCAATTTCTGCAACAAAATTCTGCTAACATTTGGTAAAGACAATAGTGCAGACTGCCATCATGTAATTC
Organism: Triturus cristatus; assembly: GCF_964204655.1. NCBI lineage: Eukaryota > Metazoa > Chordata > Amphibia > Caudata > Salamandridae > Triturus > Triturus cristatus. The sequence continues at coordinate 1,696,376,016 of NC_140591.1, forward strand.
TATTTTTTAGACTTCCAAGATGGCCACCACCATGCATCTTGATGCAATGTGGCGGCCATCTTGAAATAAGAAAATAATGTTCTAAAATGTTGTTAGAAATTGGGTTATTAGTTGTTCCTGATGTGAGGCTTTTGCGAGTAATAGGTCCCCAATTTGCCCCTACTGGGAGCCACACCCCTCACTGTAGCGATTGACTCTCCGGGTAGTGAAGCAGAGCAGTCCAAGGCCTACCACATTAAAAGGCAAACAAACCACGTTACCAGTAATCATCATTTCACTATATTCAATAATCATGTGTATGTGCATTGCTTAAAGCCAGCAAAGCATTATAACTGTAATCAAAAATGACTGGGAATATAAAAGATTAAGAAAACTTTGAAAACAACCATAACTTGTCTCTGCGTCTTTTTTATACATGTTCAGGCAGCATAACATGCGACCGTAGAGCTAACCCCTGGAGACTGCTGGACTCCCGCGTGGAGCCCAAAAGCTCCAGCCTTGGGGCTGCTCATAAATGGATGAAAATTCTCAGGGGGGATTGTTGAGGGGTTCATAAAATGTAGGACCCCAGAAACACAGAGGGCCCAATTCACAAAAGTAAACTTAGACCAAAAGTCTCACTTTACTAGTAGTAAAGTTAGACTTTAGGTCTAAACTTAGACCTCAGAGGCCGTATTACACAGGCGCTTGTGCCCGCTTTGCATGCCCCTGCAATCTTCATCAATCCGTCGATCTGTTCATATAGCATCATTTGTTCTTCTTTCTTCTTCCGGGATGAATGAAATCTTGGTGGTGGAATACACGACGTGGCACACAGACCACAAATCGCTGGTCCACATTGTAGGCATAAGCAGCAACTGAATAGTATGAGAAAGCCAATACCTAGGAAGGATAGGACCCTCCATCCCCAGGCTGACAATACACTCCAAAACCAACCGGACCAAGTCCAGGTGCCTGGATTCTGGTGTATCTGGCTTACAATCTTATGAAGGCGAGTTATGGCTTTATATACAGATGGCGAATTTTCTGGTATGAAAATGCAACAACTTGATCCGATGACCCTACAAGCTCCGCCCCTATCGGCCAGGATGACGTCAAGGACAAGACGATTTTGAAGCACAACAATCCGCATAGCAGACTGCTCTTCTGTTAAATTGCCTAAGGCGGAAATAGTTTCGTTCACTACTGCTTCAAGGGTTCTGGTTAATCTACGTATCAACTTACTATTAGTGACTGTACCTATATAGGGAAAGAGACCTTTATTGAAATCTGTATACTTTTCCCATGCCGTCTCAGTGTAATCGACAATTGGGAGATCTCTCCGTTCTCTATTGTGTACTAAATGGGTATTTCTGTGATAATCAGGAGGAGCTAGGAAAACAGGTGGTAAAAGGAATCCGATGTAACAGGTACCATCCCAATCTAGAGGCAAACGTATATATGCAGTCTGACCACATACGAAGTAGGAATGGCGAGAAGCTCTAAATGTAGACTTGCCTTGATCACTGAATTCTATTACAGTGGTGCATTTACTATGGCCCATATGTATGGAACCATTCTTTCTTACACACAATTCACCTTTAACTGGAAATACTGACATAGCGGGAAAAATTGGTGCAGCTTCAGATTCGACATTCAGGATCATGAGATTAAGCGTGAAATTCCCTAATCCATATACTTCATTTTCTAGATCAGTTCCTGTTCTTTTGGGAAGTCCCTCCTTGTTAGGGTAGCAGACTTTAAGTAAAACTATGTTCAGGTTTCCCCATACCCAATTGTCTTGATAAGTTACTGAGTTTGAATCTAAGGAATTAATTAAACTAAACCATGCTCCACAGGAGCCATTGTGTGTGAACGGATATGGAAAGAGAGGCAGAATTCCCTATTCTGATAGGGAGGGAGTCGGCCACATATCCAACAATTTGTAGCATTGCTAGTCTGATGGGAATGATGTAACATACTAATAAAAGTGTTATTGCGCAGCGCAAATCTATAGGACAACTCATGCGGGGGTAATTCACTAAAAGAATGTTCAGCAGTAACATTGTAAACATGTTTAGAAATAGGATAATATATGTGCAACAATATACTTGCAGCGATTATTAAAAGACTTAAGAAAAACAAAATTAATAACGTCACTGTGCAATGACTACGCAGTGATTTACAGTACGCATGTTTTTTCAACTGCATCTTTCGGTTTCTTTCTCTATTCAGGTCTAGGGGATACATGTCAGAGACAAATTCGACCGATTCACCTTGGAGAGGACTTAAACAATCAAATTGTCTGACTTATTAGACCGTAATTTTAGTTTGTATAGTTCCTTGTCACTCTGTTCAACCAAAGGAAGCTTTGAGTCAATCGGTGAAGACACGCGAGGTGTATCGTTTACATCAGACGGTAGTCCATGAAATTTCTTGATATGACTTGAATGTATCCAACCTTTGCGACCTTCGATCTTCACGGCTGTCCTCGTGGTGAGCAGTACAAGTTGAGGCGATTTCCACCTAGGATCCAGCTGAGTCTTCCGGTCAAAATTCCGCACTAACACCAGGTCCCCGGGAACTACGTCATGGGGTTTCACCTCGGTGTTGTCGGGAAAGGCTGCAGCTACCTGTGAACGACAAGATTGTAGTGCAGACATCAAGGAAGCCAAGTAATCTGTCAGCATATTACAGTCAACATCAGTTATTTTGCGTGGTATAGGCGTCCCCCACATATTTGGTGGTCTGCCAAAGATCACCTCATAAGGGGATAGCCCTGTTCGAGAGTGCGCTACCATTCTCATGTAAAAGAGTGCAACTGGTAAGGCTACTACCCAGTCGACACCTTTCTCTCTACATATTTTGGACAATCTAATTTTCAGAGTTTGATTATGTCGTTCCACGAGACCTGCTGCCTCGGGGTGTCGGACACAGTGAAATCTCCATTGATAGCCTAACAAAAGTGAAACGTGTTTCATTAGTTCGGATGAGAACGGCTGGCCGTTATCTGAGTAGACAACACGTGGTAAACCGTACCGTGGGAAGAATTCTCGAACCAACTGTTTGGCAGTAGTCGGGGCAGTGTAATCTGAGACCGGGTATGCCTCTGTCCAACGGGAAAGAGCACAGACAACTACAAGAACATATTTGAATCCTCGACATCGTTCCATCTGGATATAATCCATCTGGAGGACTTCAAAAGGGTGATCAGGAGGATGAAATCCACCCTGTTCTATGGGAATGCTTTTACCTGGGTTAAACTGACAACAGATCATACAGGTACGAACTTTTTGTTTAGCTGCTGCTCGTAAATGTTTGTTGAACCAAATGTGTTGAATGCTGTCTAGCATAGCTTTTTCTCCTAGGTGCGCTGGACTATGTATTGTATTAATGATAACCTGAACCATAGAGTCAGGAAGGAACCATACATATTTTTCCTTCGTCATCCATCCTTGATCCGTTTGGATCCCTCCTAATTCAGTCCATTTCTTTATTTCATCTGGTGTAGCATGTGTCTGTATGTCAATTACGTCAAGAGCGGGATCCTTAACCGTCATGCAATGTGTTGGTGTCGGAACTACTGTCTTTGTCATGTCAGATGTGTGAGTTTGAGCAGTCTGTTTAGCTGTTCTGTCAGCTAGATCATTGCCTTGGGAAATGATATCAGTAACTTTCGTATGAGCTTTACATTTCATAATTGATATTGCAGTGGGTAGATGTATTGCATCTAATAAGGCATGAATGAGGGGTCCGTGCTGAATGTGGGCACCGTGAGAAGTTAAATAACCTCTCTCTCGCCACAGCACGCCGAAGTCATGTACAACTCCGAATGCATGACGTGAATCAGTGTATATGTTGACTTTCTTATTTGTGGCTTGAATACAGGCTTGTGTCAGAGCGATGAGCTCTGCTGCTTGAGCTGACAAGGTATTTATGCAATTTGTTTCAATGACTTCAGTGTCTGTTGTGACTGCGTAAGCGGCCACTAACTCTCCTGTACTTGTTCTCATACATGACCCATCTACATACAACGTCAGGTCTGGATCTGACAATGGGACGTCTGTCAAGTCTTGTCTGGGTTTCGTCGTGATAGTGATAACTTCAATACAATCATGTGCTAGTGGGTCTGTTCCGTTTACTGGTAACAGTGTGGCAGGATTCAATGTACTACAACGTCTGATTTCTATGTGTGGCTGAAACAATGTTAATTCATAACCGGTAAGTCTTGCTATAGTCAAGTGTTGTGTCTGTGTGCGGTTCAAGAGAACCTCTACTGCATGTGGTACTTGTACTGTCAATTGATGTCCTAACACTATGGCATCGCTTTGTCTGATTGCTAAAGCTGTCGCTGCCACTGATTTCAGGCACGCAGGCAGAGCCTGAGCTACGGGATCTAATGTACTAGAAAAATAAGCACATGGTTTGTGTGATCCTGCTTGTTCCTGTGTGAGTACTGACAAGGCAGTACCTTCGCGTTCTGTAACAAAGAGCGTAAAATGTTTATTGTAACATGGTGTTGCTAAAACAGGTGCTTGACATAAAGCTTTCTTTAGGCTTTCAAAAGCTTGGGTATGTTCCTGAGTCCAAGGGAGGACAGTCGATGTGGCTGCCTCCTGTGTTGTCAACTGAATGAGTGGCTTTGCTAGAAATGCATACTGAGGGATCCACTGCCTACAATATGAAGTGAGGCCTATAAAAGCCCGCACCTCCTTTTGTGTCTTGGGTATTGGCATGTTAGCAATTAACTGGATGCGATCTGGTGTAAGCTGCCTTCCCTCCTTGGACAGCGAGTGCCCAAGGTAAACAACTCGCTGGACACAGAATTGCAGCTTAGAAGGGGACACCTTGTGCCCCTTTTCGGCCAAAAATTGTAAAACCGTCAGTGAGGCTTTTTCACATTCAGGTTCGCTTCTAGCGGTGATCAGCAGATCATCGACATATTGAAGCAGGGCAGTGTTGACTGGCATGTGGATACTGTCAAGTTCTCGTTTCAGTGCTTGGCTATAGATGCTGGGGCTTTCTGTGAATCCTTGAGGTGCGCGTGTGAATTTAAAGCTTCGTCCATTTAAACTAAATCCGAACAAGTATTGGCTTTCCGGATCTATTGGGACGCTGAAAAAGGCATTCTTGAGATCAATTACAGTAAAGAATGTTGCTTCGGAATCAATGGCTGTCAGTAATGAAGAAATGTCTGGGACTACGGGGTATTGTGGTACAATACATTTATTTAATTCGCGCAGATCAATAACCAATCGATATACTGGCGGGGCTTTTGGGTCAGTTCGTTTAAGAATCGGAATTATCGGGGAATTACATACCTTGGAGTCGGTTTCCACAACCACTCCTTGGGTAATAAGCTCGTCAATGATTTGCAGTAAAGCCACTACAGCATCTGGGGGTAACTTGTATTGTCGCATTCGTGGTAGTACCACTCCTGTCTTTAGTGTGACTCGATATGGTGTAATGTTCATGCAACCAACATCTGTAGGGCCTTGTGCCCATAAATGTGTGGGTAAAGTCTGCAGTCGGTGATCCATGTCTCGGGACACATAGTGCCCTTTGAAATCACGTAAAAACAATCTTACTCCTTCCGGAGAACAACATATTATAGCTCCTAGAGCTTTCAATGTTTTTATACCTAACAGGTTTTCTGGACAGGATTTAGTAAGCAATAAATCTGTAGTTCGTGTCAAGGGACCAATCGTAAGTGGAAGAGGCTGTGATACTTCGTTAATGATAGGTTTTCCTGAAAAGCCAAGGGAAATATTCTGTGAGCCTGAGAGGGGTGCCCCTGGAACTTCACTACGTTTTATTGTTGTTCGGCTTGCCCCTGTATCAAGTAAAAATTTTCTATCTTGGCCTAATAGTTCACTGTGTACATAAGGTCCTTCTTGATCTACAGGGACCTCGATAAGGGGTAAGCCAACTTCCCTCTCTAGGCTGTTTCATGAGTATCGTTGATAATCAGGATAGTCATACTGTGCGGTCTGGTACATCTGTTGTGTCGTTGTTTGTGTAGCAGCAATAGGCTGCGGTGGTGGAGCTGGCATAGACTGTTGCGGAGCTGGCATGGACTGTGCATGCTGCGGGGCTCCTTGTTGGTTCTGATCCTGTCTAAGTGGCCGTGGTCTTTCTTTTGTATTACCTATGGCGATATTATGTTTTAAAACTGGACAATCGTGTACATAATGACCTGGCTGTTTACAATAGTTGCATGTCCCTTTTACAGAACCTGCTGAAACACTGGACTGTGTCATACCCTTTTTATGACCGTCAGCTGGAACTGTCTGGGAAACTAGCATTTTCATTTTCGTGTCTTTCATGCGTCTTTGTTCATGTTCTTGTTCCTCTCTAATTCTATTGTGATGGTACTGTAGCATTTGTAACATTTGTGACGGAGTGTTACCTTGCCAGGTACTCTCGAATTTCAATACTCTATTCTTAACTTGGGGCAAGGAATTTTCAACTAATTTTGTCACAAACAGATGTGGATACGATTCGCTACTTGCTTTTATTCCACTATTTATACCAAAACATTTTTCGAATCGGGCATAAAAATCACTAGTGTCTTCATCTTGCTTTTGTTTACAGGCTGAGATTGCACCCCAGTCTTCCTTTTTCGTAGTTAATAAACGTGGCAGTACCTGTACTAGTAAACCTGGTAGTGTTTTGGTCTTTTCCCCAAGCCCTGAACCTGGACCTCGAGCTGTTTCTTCGTTTTCTAATGCTGTCCAATCTATCTTTTGGTCTCCCACCTCCCAATCCTTTTCTTTGAGTTGTTCGTAAATGCCCGCAGGCATTAATACCTTCAATATTTTCATAATGTCGGAATAGGTATACTCTCCCATGAGCAACATGTCTTTAATTTCACGGTGGAAACCCGCTGGGTCTTTGTCATGACTGGGTACCACTTTCTTCATTTCTAATAGTTCTATTTTAGATATGGGTGTGTATACAAACACACGTTTAAACTGATTGTCATCACCTTTTATCGGGTGCACTTCGCGTAAGGGATTCTGTCTATCCATATAATACGTCGTTCTTTCCTTGATGGGCAGTGAGACATGTTCGGGGCATACAAAAAGAATGTACTGCTTTCTGGATTCTAGTATTTCTCTAATTAACTCAGTACCTGAACCTCTCCATTTATTCGTAAGTAATTCAGTCAATATATCAGGTAAGGGACCAGGATCGGAGTGTTGGCTTTTATATAATATAAGGAGTTGTTGAATCATATAGATACCAGCTAAACGCTGTTCATCTGGGGTGAGGTTCAAAAACGTGTGCGTTAGTGTATCATCACTATATTTTCCGGGACTGTCAACCCAGTGAACGGCTGACCTGGCTAATTCTTGTTCGTCCATAGAATCGAGTATATGATAACCCCTTCGTTCTCGGAGTAATTTGTCAGCGGCTTGGAACGAATGTTCGGGGGACCTTATATTTATTATAGGGGTTCGGAAATTTCTGCTATTATCTGGACGTATCGGACGTATCGGATCAGTAAAGCATCTAGTATTATTACAAGATCTTCCTCTACCTACATAGGCCATTGTTTCTAACTGTCCTGTGGGCAGTTCTAATTCTTCCTCCTCCTCGGTTTGTTCTGGCTGGTCTACCGCTAATCTTTCTTCGTGTATTCGTTCTACTTCTTTGCGGATCTTTCGGCACATAGCTACTATACTTAATCGTTTTTCATGTCTCCCCTCTGATATATTCCGACTTCATGTGGTAAGAATTCGCATTTCTTCCGGATTTACCCCTGGTCGGTCTTGATTTCTGATCACACAATTTATGAGGAAACGTAACAGTTCCCCCTGTATCTCCACTTTCTGGTACTCCATGGCTCTATTAATACTCTCAGAATCTCGCCCTGACTGGACAAAGTGATATATATTTTCTAAATGTGTAGTCATTCCTGGTAGCCTCCCTAAATATATTGCAGCTCGTCGGATACGTAATGATGCCAGCAGCATTTCGTCCTCTTTGCCGGGCACAGGGTCATATCTACAATCTACTAGAAGTTCCTTAAGCATGTCGGGAGTTACTAGTTTGGGCGTACGTTGGTGGGCTAATTCTTGAAAGGAAAGTTTATTTACTCTGGGTGGCGTGGAAAAAATGTTTGTTGTACCTCCTGTAGCACCGCCTGGGGTGCTGGATGTGAAAGGATTCGTTGAACGTGATATAGCAACCATGGGTGTGGATACAGCTGTAGAAACAGATGTGCTTGCCGGAACTTGTGTCGGAGTTTGTTGTTGCGGAGGTACAGACGGAGGAGGGTCTTGGCGTTGAACCCCCTCGGCAGGCGGTCTATGTGGCGCAGTATTAGCATACTCGGGAGCTGCGTCGTCTAAATAAGAGGAAAGGAAAACATCTTCTGCGGTTCTGGGATGCCCTTTGGGATGTGCTTTTATCGGAAACAATGGAGGTGGCAAGTCTTTCGGTATCTCCGGAGTATCCTTAGGTAACCCTTCGGCTAGAAGAGGATACATACCATTCATAAGGGCATTTCTTTGTCTGTCTACTTGTTCTGATTTTACTCGGGTACCTTCTTCAATTAATAGATTTTCTCGGACTTTATTTGAATTCTCCTTACTTTTCTCTTCCTGTCTGAGCGCTTTTTCTGTACGTCTATATGATTCTTTACGCCATAATTCAATGGCATCTTTCTGTGACTGTCTAGCTTTCTTTTTCCATAATTCTTCCTCTACTTTCATGATGCAATCTGCATCCCAGGTCCCAGCTGCGGGCCACCTCTGACTTTCTGGTAATTCCTTGGTGTAGTCTACCCATAAATCAAGAAATAATATGGCGTCTAGGCCATGTTTATGATACATGAAGTACCCTGGAGTGTCCCTAGGAGGAATGGGAACAGCTTCTTCGAGTACCCCTTTTCTAGTTTTGATCTGTCTTAATTTCGAAAAGAGCGGCATATTGAGAACTGGTCTGATACCTAATTTTGAACACGTTTAATACAACAAAACACAATAATGAACAGTCATTCACACCACAATATGCAGAACGTATTTAAAACATTTAACATTTAACATTTAATGAACAATAATGATGGCCATTTAGGGAACTAGTCACTAAGCATAATACTCGGCACTAACTAGGTAATTCTGAATTAAATACTAGACATACTAGATATACTGCTAAACAGTACAGATACACTGCTGAAACAGTGCAGACCGGATTTGTGTACCCAAACCCGTCTTGACCGGCACAACCTATGTGCACGTCAGAACGCCTCCCCGACAATGGTACTCACCGGGTAGCTCGGAACGGAAGGCCTCGGAACTGAACTGAACTGGACTTGAACCGGACTGGACTCGACTCGAAACTTCGGAACTTCGGAACCTGGTGGGCCTCTGTATACCTCGGATCTTGCTCTCTCAGCTAGGCTCTGGTCGGGATACTTCGCACTTCTCACCGCCTCGTCTGGGTGTTGATCGCAGCCTCAGTTACCCCCGCTCGGCAGGAGGGAGATACAGGAAATCCTGTGGGTACGCGTTGTTGTCCGTCCAGCTGTGGCAGGAGACCGGGCCTGCAACGCACCTCCGGCGCGTGAGATGAGAAAGTGTCCCTGTTCGGGCGCCATATATGTGGTAAATAATTTAATTACCGGTACTTAATTTGATGCGGAAAATTAATAAGAATAGCTCAATAAAATAAGAGGCAGAATCCGTGGTATTAGAGGTTCGGAACGGGCTTTATTCCAAAATCAATTCGAATTGTGGACTCCATATTCCATCACCACGAAGGTTCAGGAAGTGAAGGACCATACTTTATTGACAGGTAATCATTTTTATAGAAGAGGCATTATAATGAAACAGATGCAGGAGGCGTAACAGTTGATAACGGAGATAAAAACATACATGCGTAACTAAAATGGGTGTAACTAGGCGTAACTAAAGAACGTCATTAGGTATGATGTCACAAATGGGTGGTTCCATGAAAGAATTTCGCAATGTCAACAGAAATACTTGGCAGAGATGCGCGCGCAGCAGCATGACGTGTGATTGACGTGCAACTAGGGGGTGAAGGGGACTTGACATTTAGCTCTACATGTGGAAACAGAAGTCTGGGGGGTCAAGTCAACCTAATCCCAAATCATATCTAACATCCTATGTTTAAAGAACTATGTTATCCAAAAGGAAAGGTCTCTCGAACAAAATCTATTCTATACTGACTGTGAGTGCGTGTACAAGCGTCTAAGTGTCTACATGAGATGCAAGGGCAGAAATCTTCCATAGTAACAGGGCTATGAATTACTTGCATAAAGACAGAGAAGCCGGGCCCTTTGCTCGGTAGCTGGAAGAATGTTTACTTAAACTACTAGACAGGAATGCATTGGATGGGGAGCGGAGCAGATAATCTCGAAGGTGAAATACAGTTTTTGGCAAGCAGACAGGCCGAGTCAGGCACCGTTAGCCGCGCAGGGAGTAGGACAAAGTTCATGGATACAGATGCGAGCTCAGACTGGAGCTTTCAGAGGCAGAAGGCAGGAAAAGGCTTGATGGCAGAATCAGGGCCTACTCGCCTGGACTGTAAAATGGGATAAATGAACCATATAAAGCCGTTGGCCTTTCATACTTAGGAATAGAATATCCGGCCCATTCATGGCGGATCTGAAAGAGGACATGTTGACGGTGGACGCACATGTGTTTGCGTCTTCATAACTGGAACTGGAGGGAACATACATGTACTTGTGATTTATACATGAAACCGTTGGGGTCCAAGATAGGGGACATAACTGATCATAAAAATCCATATTTCCACAATTCTATGGTCTAAAACAACAAAAACCCAGATTAATACCCCAGGTTACCTTACAAGGACCCAATATCCATCATTGGGAATGGCGTCCATGAGATTCCGAATACAGAGTCCTTATGAAAAAGTTATCCGCAAATATCCATCGGAAGAACGACAATATTATTTCTAGAAAAACAAAATTGCATCTATAAACTGAGGAGACTAAGATGACGAATTGCCAAAGCTAAAAGTGCACGATAGACCAGTGTCACACTAGGTATAGTGTAATATGGATCACAGAGTGGACTGATGACTTACATGTGGCCAGATATACGTCTATAGAAGCTAACGTCCGTGTGATTCCAAAAAGAAAAAGTCCTTATGTGTTGTTCTTCCGGGGCCTCAGTAGTATGGCATGGCAATATTATTTCTAGGGGAACAACAAAGTTACAGCTATAAAGACGGGCGACTAACTCGAGTTGCCAAAGCTAAACTACAGAGGAAGGCTAAACTAATGCTAAGGCCAAAGGTTCACTTACCTAAAAACAAAGCAATGTTCGAAGTAAGGAATCGGCGGCATCCGCATCCCGACGGTAAACGGGAATGGCCTGAGCGTCTTCCTTATAAGGACTACCACGAGGGCAATGCGAGTATAGTACAAACATAGAGAAAGGACTTAAGATGTTCAATGAAAACTACTACTTGGAGTAAAGAAATAATGAGAGGACAAAGACGGCTTGTATGCTCTTCTCAACATAAACCAGTGTGTGGGAGGCCATATTAGAATTGGTTATTGAACTGGGAAAGGATGTTTATATGGTGACAGCCGAGCGAGAGATAAAATATACTGTTACAGAAAATACAGCATATAAGGTTAACTATTTATGCTGGGTAATGCGTGTAAAACACAGAAACAGAGGAAGAACTAAGATGTTCAATAGGAGGTACTAAATAGAGAAATATAAAGCGTCGTGCAACTTCAATCGTTACACGTTTTCCCTGTGTACCTACAGGATAACCACAATTCCGCCTTTCCCAAAAACAGCGCTTACCTCTGTTCTACTACGGAACTGTTACAGACTTCCGACTTCCTACATCCCAGAAGCCGTGCAAACGACATATAACTCGACGCGACTCAACATAGAGTGTTAGTACATAAACCAATATCAATCAGTAATCGATAAGCTATTTACAAGCAATATACATCAACCCAAAGACAGTAACAAACCATACTTCTGCTACCAAGAAAAACTGATGCAGCGCGGAACACAAACTCCCTCACAGATCATAGACACCAACATTAATTCCCTATTGATCTGTTTCCCTAGGAGGAGATTGTCCTGTTCGCTGTAATGAGAGAAGTACTCACTGGTCCCTAATGAACATTTAGACTTTCTTATCCTTCTTTATCCATTAAGACCTACACCTTTATCTCTCAATACCTCTCCCATGGATAGGCCATGGATCTGCTAGCTGCAGGGTTGTGACTTCAATACTATATATTCTTTACATTAAATACATTTCATAATAAACGACCCAACACAGTTTCTGAAATAAATCATTAATTATTTTATCTAATATTATTCAAAGAATCATAATTAATCAGACGATTGACCAATATATTTACCTATTCTGACTAAATAGCGTCTTCTAAGTCCAAATCAGTCGTTTTGTCAATCAAAATCTTTAGTCTGTCAGAGTCTCAGGGAAACAGCTGTCCTGCAGTGTCACCGTCCTCTCCGTCAGCATCTCATCAGGAAATCAAAAGGGAGCCTTTTTACCTCTCTATTCTAGGGGGTTTTATAGGGAAATTACATTCTAAAAGTATCAATTGATGAGTTTTAAAGTTCTTGATTGGTTCGTGAATTTTGGCTTCAGATCGTTCTCATCCATCCGATGTTTCTATTAGATGTAATTCTTATTTCCGGTGCCGGGTTTTGTAGCATGTTCTTTATTCAGGGAAGCTGGACTTCTGCCCGGGATGGCCTTGGTGGGCACAGTTTGGCACAGGTCAAATAAAGTCCATCACCACTGATGCTTGCGCAGGCGCACCTCGCACTGAGTCTCATAGTGTGCTATCGGGTCTTGGATTAGTTAGGCAGCCATCTTTTAGAAGGCCCAAATCGACAACTTAAGCAAAAGAAACACAAAATGTAATTAATACATGGAAATGACTATTAAAATGTTATCCCACTACTAATACCCATATGTGTTTGTATTTATCTAGCAAATAGCAACACTTCAATGCAGGTTATTCTTACATTTATAAGCATAAACCACAAATACATCACTTAAGCGACATATAACATGTGATATTCTAATAATCTATCATCAATATGCGTACATGAATTAGTTTACTTATTAATTGGCCATGCAATAGCAATTCCCACGTATATTCTCTCACATTAGTAAGGTTGATTAATATTTCACGGCAAACCATTAGTATAATTACTATTAGTTAATTATTCTTTTTAATATAAACATGCAAAAATGGAGGGGGTATATGATTTTCTAAATAAAACCCGCTCCAGCAGGGCCCTTAGACTTCAGGTCTAAGTTTACCTTTATGAATCAGGCCCTAAGTTTAGACCTAATGTCTAGCTTTACTAGTAGTAAAGTTAGACTTTAGGTCTAAGTTAGCCAGCAGCAGTGAATATTGTAGTAGGGGCTCTCCTGCTGAGTTGTGATGAGCTGTGTAGCTTTTCTGTTTTGTTTTCTTTTTTGGGCTACCCGTACCCCGCAACTTGCCTCTTCTCAGGTAGCTCACCCCTGCTGTCCCTGCCAGCTCCTTGCCCGTCCTGCCTCCTGCACTGCCAGCGTGGGAGCCGACAGGGTGCTTCTCCACTGCCCAGAAGTCTTCACAAGGGCCCCAAAAATCTTCTTCAGGGGGGATTCCCAGTCAGGAAAGGGAAAAGGCCAAAAGGAGCCCTGGTGCAAAATCTGTAAGCAGAAAACTCACTAGACTAGTGACTGCACCAAGGCCAAAGAAAATACTCCAGCCACCACCAATGCCCCTAAGGCACCTGTTCCCCCTAGTACAGTTACAATTGGTGGTGGGAATACACAGAATAAGGGTGTAGTAGGGTTGACCCTGGTTTCTGAGATGGACTCTGGCCTAGTCAGAGTACCAACTCAGGCCGTGCTTGTCAGTGATGGGGGCATGGATATGTCCCCCATTGTGAGCCCCAGTAATCTGGGCCAATACGAACATCAGCCTTTAATTAATGGAGTAGAAGCTTGGGCATTCAGAGACACAGGAGCAAGTGTCACAATGGTGACAAAAGATCTTGTGGATCCTGGGCAGATTATACTTGGCGAAATGTACCAAGTGACCAATGCTAGCAACGTCAGAACAGACCATTCTCTGGCAGTTGTTAACTTCTCCTGGGGAGGGGTAACTGGCCTTAAGAAGGTTGTGGTAAGTGCGGACCTACCACTACAGTGCTTGCTTGGCAATGATCTGGAAACTGCAGCGTGGGCTGAAGTGGAGCTTAGGACACATGCAGAAATGTTAGGGATCCCTGCACATGTCTTTGCTGTGACTAGGTCACAGGCTAAAATGTCAAAAGCTGGACAGGCCCTGGATTCTGGAATAATGGACCAGGTTCCTCTCAAGAGGAGAAGCAGTAGGGTTAAGGCAGAGCCTTCCCACCTGTCTCAGGAAACTGATCAATCTCCTCAGGAAGATGATCTAGAGCCTGCAGAAGGAACTGTCCCAGAGGAGCTTGAACCTGACCAGGTTGAGTTCTTGGGGACAGGGGGCCCTTCCAGGTCTGATCTGAGCCAGGAGCAGAAAACCTGCCCCTCTCTTGAAACCCTCAGACAGCAAGCTGCTGATGAGGCTGCTGGGAATGCTAGTGGCACCCATAAAGTTTATTGGGATGATGGACTCCTATACTCAGAGAGTAGAGACCCCAAGCCTGGTGCATCCAGAAGGTTGGCTATACCTCTGAAGTTTAGGGGTTTCCTATTGACACTAGCCCATGATATTCCCCTAGCAGGACACTTAGGCCAGAACAAGACTTGAGACAGAATTGTTCCTCACTTTCACTGGCCACACATGTCTGAAGACACAAAGGAGTTTTGTCGCTCCTGTGTAACCTGCCAAGCCAGTGGCAAAGCAGGTGGCACTACAAAGGCCCACCTGATACCACTACCTGTGGTGGGGGTTCCCTCGGAGAGGGTTGGGATTGACATTGTTGGTCCCATGGATCCTCAAACAGCATCTGAGCACAGATTTATACTGGTGGTGGTGGATCATGCCACCAGATATCCAGAGGCAATTCCCCTAAGGACCACTACAGAACCTGTAGTGGCAAGAGTTCTCTTGAGTGTGTTCTCAAGAGTAGGCTTTCCTAAGGAGGTAGTATCTGACAGAGGCATCGCTTTATGTCAAATTACTTTAAATGTGGAAGGAGTGTGGAGTGAATTACAAATTCACCACACCCTATCACCCACCATGCAGTGGTTTAGTTGAAAGGTTCAACAAAACCTTAAAGGGTATGATCAAAGGACTCCCAGAGAAGCTTAGGTGAAAATGGGACCTTCTCTTGCCCTGCCTTTTATTTGCATACAGGGAGGTGCCTCAGAAGGGGGTTGGCTACAGCTCTTTTGAACTTCTGTTTGGTCACCCTGTCAGGGGTCCATTGTGTTTGGTGAAGGAAGGATGGGAGTTACCTCTCAAGCCCCCAAAGCAAGACATAGTGGACTATGTACTTGGTCTCCGCTCCCGGATGGCTGAGTATATGAAAAAGGCAAACAACAACCTTGAGGCTAGCCAGGAACTGCAAAAAGCCTGGCATGACCAAAAGGCTGTACTGACTGTTTATCAGCCAGGACAGAAAGTGTGGGGGTTGGAGCCTGTGGCCCCAGCAGCTCTCCAGGACAAGTGGATTGGAACCCACACTATTGTTGAACAGAAATGAGAGGTTACCTACTTGGTAGACATTGGAACCCCTAGGAGTCCCCATAGGGTTCTCCATGTCAACAGGCTGAAGCCATATGTGGACAGGGCTGACATGGGCTTGCTCATGGCAACTGATGAGGTACAGGAGGAAGAGAGTGACCCACTCCCTGACCTTCTCTCACAGAACCCTGATGATGGGTCAGTTGATGGTGTAGCCTTGGCAGGCAGCCTCACTGCCCAGCAGAAAACTGATTGCAGACAGGTTCTCAATCAGTTCAGACACATGTTTTCACTGACTCCAAGTCAGACTACCTGGTGCACTCATGAAGTGGACACTGGGGATAGTCTGCCTATTAAAAATAAGATTTATAGGCAACCTGACCATGTCAGGGACTGTATCAGGACAGAAGTCTAGACAATGTTGGATCTGGGTGTGATTGAGCCCTCGGATAGCCCTTGGGCTAGTCCAGTGGTCCTTGTGCCAAAACCTCACAACAGTGGTGGAAAAAGAGAGATGAGGTTTTGTGTGGACTACAGAGGTCTCAATGCAGTCACTAGGACTGATGCCGATCCAATACCAAGGGCAGATGAGCTTATAGATACTTTGGCATCAGCCAAGTACCTTAGCACATTTGACTTGACAGCTGGCTACTGGCAGATCAGACTAGCTGATGATGCAAAGCAAAAAACAGCATTTTCTACCGCTAGTGGACACTATCAATTTGTGGTAATGCCCTTTGGTTTGAATAATGCACCTGCCACTTTCCAAAGGTTGGTGAATACAGTTCTCACAGGTCTGGAAGCCTTTAGTGCAGCATATCTAGATGATATTGCTGTCTTTAGCTCCACCTGGGAGGATCACCTGGTCCACCTAAGGAATGTTTTGGAGGCCCTGCAAAAAGCAGGCCTAACTATCAAGGTTACTAAGTGCCAGATAGGGCAGAGTCAGGTTGTGTACCTGGGCCACCTTGTAGGTGGAGGCCAGGTTCAACCATCGCAGAGCAAGATCCAGACCATAATGGAATGGACTGCTCCAACTACCCAGACTCAGGTGAGAGCCTTCTTAGGCCTGACTGGGTTCTATAGGAGATTTGTCAAAGGGTGTGGATCAATAGTGACACCCTCGAATGACTTAACTTCTAAGAAAATGCCCAAAAAGGTTCAGTGGACAGCTAGCTGTCAAAAGGCATTTGATGACCTGAACCAGGCCATGTGTACTGCTCCCATTCTACAGAGTCCTGACTACTCCAAAAAGTTCATTGTTCAAACTGATGCATCTGAATTGGGGGTTGGGGCTGTACTGTTGAAGAACCAGAACCTTATGGGCCTGGCGGCGCAGGGTACGCCTTAATCTCCGGGGTTCACCTGCTTTAACGAACAGAGACACGGGACACTCTGTCAGGCGTAAAAGATCGGATTTATTAGCTGCAGCTAGCACAGTTATCCCAGAAGTACACAAGGTAGGTTCTCAGGAGACTGCCACTTTACTCCGTGGCGCACAATCTTATATAGTACATAGGTGACATATACATTAACCAAGAACACACCTAAAACATACATAAAGAACCAATAAGAGAAGTTCGAAAATAGAACCTGTCCAATAGGAAAGGTTGAAAAACAAAGATATCGAGTAACTCGAAGAAGCCTCTCCTTCAACTGTGTTTGTCACCCCTCCTCATAAGTTAATTCATTAACGGGTCTGTAACCGACTTGCAGGTGGCGAGATACGTTTATGTGTTTTGGAGGACAGTTGTGAAACGAGAGAATATGAGCAGGGGACAGCGAAGGCCAGACGATAAGATAAAGTCATAAGACAATAGTGTGAACCAACAGATAGTTGAGACAGGGATTAGGAAAACCAGACGGGGATTAGTGTACTCGGCCGGTCCCTGACACCAGCTTTGTAAATAGAGGCAGAAGGCTTATTTCGACACGATGCTGCAGGAAAAGCAGAAAAGACTTCGTTCGCCGTGCTGCCTGAGTGAGGGCAACACAAAATGGTGGCGGAGCACAAGATGGCGGGTCGATACGATCGTGATCGAAAATCGAAGTTCCTCAGACCCTCCTTTTGCCAGAACTCAGGCAAGATACATAGACTCACGTCAATCTGAGTCAATGTAGATGGCCATGAGGTTATCGAGCTGTTGCTGTAACATCATTTTGATATTTTCTGTTCTTTGTGACTTGGGTTTAGGGATGCATACAGTAGCACAAAGGTCGCAGATGGCGGGGCCACAGTGCATACAAAGGCAACAAGAGAAAATGATGGCTAAAACTATTCCAAGGAATGTCAATACCTTCCAACCCCATTTGGACAGTAGTCCCCAAAACCATTCCAATAATGACCAACCTCCTTCATCCTGGTGAATCGACTCAGAGATTACATGTAACTTAGAGATGGCTTGGTATACTGTCGGAGCGTCATCAGGTATGAAAATACAGCAACTCGATCCGATCAATTTACACACTCCACCACGGTCCGCAAGAACAATGTCTAAGGCAACTCGGTTCTGTAATGTCATAAGACGATCTGCCTGTAGTTCTGCCGTGATATTACTTAAGTCTCCTACAGTGATGTCTATGGTGGTCTCGACAACACGAACCAGTTGTCTTATATTTCTGCTGTTGGCCATAGGACCCCAAAAAGGAAGAAATCCTTTGAGGAAATCTCCTCCCTCTTGTCCTGCTGTGTCTTTGGAATCAATAATTCCTCTACCGTATCTGTTTCGATGATGATTGGAAGAAGCGGTGTATGTAAGAGGAAGAAGGAAAGCTATATAACAGGTACCAGAAAAACCAGTCGGTAACCACGTGTAAGCCCTATCGTGGCAGATAAAATATGTGCCCTGAGAGGGTACTAGAGGCGGCGAATTCTGAGAGGAGTAGATGTATGTGTGGGAACAGATATTTCTTTGTACGGTGTCAGCAGACTGACCATTTATTTGCAGACAAAAATTGCCCTGATGTGGTATAGTCCAAATCAGTGGAGATTTTCCCTGTTTAACCTTATCACTTAGGCTAGTGACATAATGGGTGACATTCCAGTTAGTATACGCTTTTCTTTCATCAACAGAAATCCTACTATTTTCCATGATTTTAGCCATAGCTACCATTCCCTTTATCAATGAGCTGTGACTAAAATCTGGACCACCAATGCATGAACTAACGGGTCGTTTGAATTTGGTTTGATAGGCGTTGGAGAAAATAACAAAATAAGCCCAAGCGGAACCTTCATAGGAGAAGGAAGAACTAAATACAGCATCCCTTTTTCCATGGTATGTGGCATAAGTCCACACACCCAACAGTCTGTTGTATTAATCACTAATTGGTGTTGATGTAATAACTGGACAAATGAGTTATTGTAATATTCGGTTCTTCTGATGAGTTCATGTTGAGGAAGTGTATGAAATAGATATGGAGAGATAGTAGAAGACAAAGAAATAGAAGGAGGAACAACTTTTTGCTGCAGAGCATAAACAATCCAACCTATACACGCCAATAAAATACACAATGATATAATAACACATAAAGTAATACCACAACAACTATACATTGGTTTGCAGGATTCTTTTCTCATTTGATTCTTTTTCTCTCTTTTTCCTAATGTAGTCTCCATCTTCTAAGTGGATGCTCACGGCAATCTTCCTCAATCACTTGGTCACGATTGTCTGCCGTCCTATGACACTGCAAGTCCTGCAGGCCTATTGCCACTACTCAGGTCACCACCAAGACTCCTACCGTGACCCTGCAACCGGGATAGAAAACTACATAGGAGAGAAAGAATTTGTTTTCTCTTTCAGTCTTGATCTCGCGTTGTAATGAGTTCGGTTGGGGACAGTCTGATCCTGAAACAATGTTCGTGGATGTGTAGTATCTAAGCGAAGATGTGTTGGTAAAGCTTGCTTTCTCCGACAATGTTCCATTCAGGCGTGCATCACTAAAAGGTACAAATCGTGGAACCTTCTCGCTTTCAGAGTCACCTATACCCTTACGGACCCACTGATCGAAGGGTATAGGCAAAGGCACTTTCTTGCAATGCACGCCGTGAATCCAGTTTTTCTTTCCTTCGACTTTCACTGCTGTTCTCGTAGTTAGAAGAACCTGCCGAGGTTCTCTCCACCGAGGCTCCAAATTGTTCGTCTTTTGGAAATTCTTCACACAGACCCAGTCACCTGGCTGGATGGAATGACCTGAGTCTGTGGAGGCCTCTGGCAGAGCGCTCTGAACCTGTTGATGCAGAACACGCAATTTAGTCGTAAGGTCGTGCAAGTAATCAATTAACATTGGATATGGTAAGTCTGAATATTTCTCCCCATATATTAGCTGGGCGCCCAAAAACTACTTCATAAGGGCTAAGTCCCAAACGAGAGTGTACTGCTGTTCTGGTGGATAGAAGAGCCAATGGTAAAGCATTGGGCCAATTAAGTCCTGTACTAGCTTGCACCTTTGCGAGTTTAAGCTTAAGTGTACCATTGTAACATTCTACTAAACCCGCTGACTGTGGATGGTTTGCCGCATGGAACTTTTGCTTGATACCAAGACCTGCACAAACTTTTTGCATGACTTGGCCCACAAATTCACTTCCATTATCACTCCAGACAATGCGCGGCAAACCAAACTTGGGGAAACATTCTTTTAGTAGTACTTTGGCAGTGGATAAAGCTGTGTTGTCTTTTAGAGGGTATGCTTCTATCCATCTAGAAAAGGCGCATACCACCACTAGAACATATTTATGGTTATTGCATCTTTCCATATGGATGTAATCGATTTGCAACACTTCAAATGGATATGTCGGAGGAGCAAAGTGACCTGCTGGAGTTGGGGTTCCCTTTCCTGGATTGTACATCAGACAAACAATACAATGTTTCACTACATTGTCTGCACACTTTGGGATTCCTTCATTTTGCCAGACTGGAGCCAGAAGCTTGCATATACCTTTCGCACTTAAGTGGGCTGGACCATGCGCCATAGTAACTACTGGTAGTACTTAAGCGTCTGGTAACAGCCAACGTTGGTGTTCTGACAATTCCACCCAACATCCCATCTCATCTAACATTCCTGTACTTTCTTTCCACTTCCTCAATTCTTTCTCTGTAGCCTCTTCCTGAATCGATTTTACACTTTCTACTGTATCCTCATCTCTCTAACCCAATTTGCAGGACCCGCAACATACATTCGACTTGTAGCATCTCTCGCTGTCTTTTTCGCTACCTCATCTGCAAATGCATTCCCTCGACCAACATCATCTGTAATCTTCTTGTGTGCACTACACTTCACAATCACTATCTGAGCAGGTAAAGCAAGTGACTTAAGAAGGTCAGTCACCAACTGACCATGCTGTATCTTAGTGCCATGCGAAGTAAGGAATCCCCTTTCTTTCCACAGATGCCCAAAATTGAACGCCACACCAAATGCGTACTGACTGTCAGTTTACACGTTCACTCTCTTTCCATTCGACAACACACACGCTCTCGTCAAAGCTATCAGTTCTGCTGCTTGAGCTGAATTGTGTCTAATACGTGCTGTTTCCACGACTGTATGCAAAGTAGTAACAGCGTAAGCTGAAGTTGTCTCTCCACTAGAAAGCTTGAAACAAGAACCATCCACCCATAGAATTCCATCCGGATTTTCTAGCGGCGTATCTTTCAAGTCAATTCTTCCTTTTGTCTCTTCCTCAGTACGCAGGAAACAATCATGTTGTTCTCGAACACCTTTCTCTTCTGGAAGAGGCAACAAAGTAGCTGAATTTAAAGTGTTACATCGTTTGATGTGCACGTGACTAGCCAAGAGCGTCAGCTCATATCCAGACAAACGAGCACTCGTAAGATGTTGCGTTTTCGTCCTGTTTAGCAAGGTATCCACTGCATGTGGCACCATAACAATAATAGTGTTATCTATCACCACTCCAGCCAACTGTCGAATAGAAATTGCTGCTGTTGCTTTAAGAAAACTAGGCAATGCTTTAGCTACTGGATCTAACGTAGCTGAAAAATAGACACATGGTCACTGTTTGTCTCCAAACCGCTGTGTTAAAACTGACAATGCACAACCCTCTCTCTCATGGACATAGAGCGTGAAAGGCTTACTGTAGTCGGGAGTACCCAATACAGGAGCAGAGCACAGAGCAGCACGTAAGTCAGTAAAACTCTTCTGACATTCGTCAGTCCACGGAAGGGGCTGAGGTGTATCTTTCAAAGTGAGTGCTAGCATAGGTTTAGCCAACAAAGAAAAGTTCGGAATCCACTGCCTACAATAAGAGGTAATGCCCAGAAAGGCACGTACCTCTCTTTGTGTGGATGCCACAGACATTTGCGCAATTGCTTGAATACGTTCTGGGGTTAATCGCCTTCCCTCCTTTGACAAGAGATGACCCAAATAGGTAACCTCTCGACGAACATATTGTAATTTGGAAGGTGAAACCTTATGATTCAGATCGAACAAGTGACGTAACAATGCAACAGTCACATTCTTGCAAATATCCTCTGAATCAGCAGCGATTAACAAGTCGTCCATGTACTGGATAAGAGTAGCACCGGACGGCAAATAAAAAGCATCAAGATGACATTTTAAAGCTTGACTGTAAATAGAGGGACTCTCACAATAGCCTTGTGGTGCGCGCTTGAACCGGAAGCTTCGGCCTCCAAGAGAGAAACCAAAAATATCCCTACTCTCTTCGGCAATGGGAATACTAAAGAAAGCATTCTTCAGATCGATAACAGAAAACCAAGTCGCTGTGGAAGGTATCATTGTCAACAGAGCAGTGATTTCTGGGACCACCGGAAATTGTGGTACAACAATTTTGTTTACCTCCCGAAGATCAATTACAAAACGATAAACAGGAGGTTGAGAAGGATCAGTGCGTTTAAGAACAGGAAGAATAGGACTATTGCATATGTTTCCTCTTGTTTCCTCAACCACACCCTTTTGAATCAAATCATGAATGATTTCCAAAAGCGCTTTTTCACCTTCAGTGGAAATTCTATATTGTGGAATACGTGGCAATTCAGCATTAGGCTTGAGAGTAACAACATAAGGTGGGATCTCTAGACAACCAACATCGTTCGGACCCGTGGCCCAAAGTGTTGCAGGAAGAGAGAGCAATTCAGGTGGAAATTGGTCTTTAGACAAATACATTCGAGAAATCAGTTTCTGTCCTAAAGTAAGATGTACACCAGAAGGAGAACAATATATCGTAGCGTGCATTCTTTTCAATAAATCCAAGCCCAACAGATTCTCACCGCAACCATTCGTCAAATGAAGAGGAGCTTCCAAATCATAAGGGCCAATTGAAACAGGCACAGGGCAAGAAACCGGATTACGAACGGGGGCGCCAGAAAATCCTACAGATACATTCGTTAAGCCAGACAAAGGTGCCCCAGGGAGTTTAGAATGAATGATAGAACTTCTCATTGCACCAGTATCTAAAAGAAATGGCTCTGAAACACCCATTGTAGTGACGTTAACATAGGGTCCATTCTGATCTACTGGAATCGACACAACTCCCTTACTTTGTCCATGGCTGTCCTAGTTGGCATGAAGACTTTCATTCTCGCCTTCAATATAATGGTCTTCATTGTAGTACTGTGTAGACTGAGCGTTTTGTTGATCAAAGTAGTTCGCGGAATTAGGAGGAGGAAGGGAACGCTGTTCATGGGTCAACACACCTCGGCCTCTACCTCTGTTTGCTGACTGGAGGCCACCACGACCTCGTGGAGCAGATAGTGCTCCATTGCGCTGCAATAAAACCAGACAACTATTCTTAAAATGACCTTCCTCTCTACAATAGGCACATTGATTAGGTCCTAACAAAGGTCGCGGAATATATGGCTCAGGCTTTTGATATACCCTCTGAAACTGCGGAGGCTGTTGAAACTGAGGCTGAGCATAACGAGGAGGATAAGCTTGTTGCAAGAGAACCTTCGTTTTTAATTCTTTCGTCTTTTTCTCTTGCTTTTCTTTTTCTTCTTTATCTCTATTTTCATAATATTGTGCAGTAGCCAATATCTGGGCAGAAGAAGAAACAGCCCATGAACTTTCAGAATCTTTCAATTTGTGTGACAGCTCGGGAAGCAAATTAAATACAAACTTGTCTACAAATAATCGCTGTCCACCCTCTGTAGCCATATCTTGACCACTATGATCGATAAATGTCTCCTCAAAACGAGTGAAGAAATCGGAGACACTTTCATCTTTCTTTTGTTTGCATGCCGCTAGTTTATCCCAGCTAACTCTCAAGGCAGGAATCATCGTTTTCATTAATGTAATAATCCTACCAGGGAGTTCCGAGATCAAAGCATCAGGCTTCGCACCACCCACTTGAGCTGTATCTGCGGCAATTATAGCAGCCCAATCACCACCCAAGTCTTGAACATGATCCTCTTTACGAATCTTAGTCCATAATGCTTGTGGGACTACATTTCCCATCAACATATCGATATCAGCTAGATTCATGATGCAAGCATCAACAGTCTGTGACAATTCTTTATAATAACCCGCAGGGTTTTTACGAGGATCCGGTAGAGACTGTTTAAGTGCTAAAACTTCATATCTCTTCCAGGGGACATGTACCCATTTACGCTGAAAGTGAGCAGGAACAGCTGGATTATTACCTTGAGCTGCAACCGCTTCTTTCCACACCGGAGGAACCTCTCTCATAGGATAATTTTTCAGTGTCAACCTCACTGAAGGATCGGAATCAAGGAAAGTCTGAGAGGACAATAAGGATCTAAAGGTAATAAGTGTCCTTATAGCGTTCTCAACCTTAGAACCCACAATAAGTCCTTTATCGAAGTCAGCCTGAACATCTAACAGACCCTGTGGAACCGAACTCAAATTCATATCCTCCCATTCTTTAACCAGAGTATCACACATTACATTGAAAACATATCTCTGCGTAGGCGCATTCCATTGTGAGAAGGTAGACATAATATCGGGCACACTATACTGGGGACCCCTCTCGATCCATTTGCGTGCGAGAGAGTCCAACTTTTCTCGTTTTTCAGAAGCTGGGAACTGACTACGAGATTGTCTTCGAGCAAAAGCCGGAGACACATTTAAAGCTTCAAAGAAAGGAGATAGAATACCAGTGACAGTGTCTGTGAGTCGCATACGCACAGACGGAGAATTGGACGTAAGAATAGGGGACAAGGTATTAGGCGAACTAACAGAAGGAGAACCAGTAATTGCAGGAGGAGCAGAAGGCAAAGGAGATCGAAGTTCAGGAGATGAGAGCAAAGAAGTCGAAGGCAAGGCTGGTTGAGGCGGTAATACTGGAAG
Source organism: Triturus cristatus (assembly GCF_964204655.1). Lineage (NCBI taxonomy): Eukaryota > Metazoa > Chordata > Amphibia > Caudata > Salamandridae > Triturus > Triturus cristatus. Next base: position 1,696,400,938 of record NC_140591.1, read on the forward strand.
GGGCAAATGCGGAAGAGCCGGAGCAGGCGGAGGTACTGCTGGCGGCTGAACAGGCTGTAACAACGGGGGTGCATTAGCACCTTGTGCATAGGGCAGAGGCAATCTCAATAAGTGAGACATCAGGGGATCTTCTTCTAAGTCTTTCCTTTTATCGGGAGGGGAAACAGGCAACACCGGATAGCATGTATCTATCGCCATACGATGCTGTCTCACTGAAATTTCCTTTGCATTATTAATTTCGTCATCTTTAAATTGCTGGCAGCCTGTATAATCGTCATACCCTGTGCTTTCCTATCTCGTTTTGCTTGCTTAATTTCTCTCTGTTTGGCTTCCTTACGCCAAAGGCGGAAAGAGTCAAACATTGCCGGCCGGGCTTTTCTTTTAAATAAAATCGCTTCCAAATTATCTAGCACATCAGGCTCTAAACTACCATATTCTGGCCATTTTAAAACACCATCATTCTTCGTGTATCGGGTCCATGCCTCGTTAAAGGCAATGGGGCCAACACCATGTTTAGAATAGAGTTCATACGTGGGAGTTCCAACCGAAGGAATAGGACAGGAGTCCTCAAGCCGGGAATCCCTATTACAACCAAAGCAACAAAGTTTTCCAAACTTAGTCAGACCAGGCATCACGTGATTTCACCGGACTGTTTACAAACTTCAAGGGGGTAAACTCAAGTTACAAAGCACAAATGCACTTACCCCTCGGCTTCGGCTATTGCAATAGTCGAATCTAAGGACCTAAGGACAAAACAAAATCAAAGAACCAAAATTGTGGGAGCGACCCACCAAATACTTAACTAAGGATGTCTTCTTACGCCAATAGAGGCCCGTCTATCGTCCCGCCTTACCATACATCACCAAAGGAAGGGCCAAGGCAGGGCGGCAGTCAGGGCAGCAGTCGTCAGTAGCCGTCAGGAAGGAGTAACCACGCTGCAAAAGACTTTTGGACCACTTCGACATACAGGGGTCGCTTGACGTGGTTCGCAATTCCTCCAGAATTTTCTTGCGGGGTTCCTCACGATCTTCAGGCAGAACCACTACCACTGAAACCGCCCCACGTTGGGCGCCAGTTGAAGAACCAGAACCTTATGGGCCTGGCGGTGCAGGGTACGCCTTAATCTCCGGGGTTCACCTGCTTCAACGAACAGAGACACGGGACACTCTGTCAGGCGTAAAAGATCGGATTTATTAGCTGCAGCTAGCACAGTTATCCCAGATGTACACAAGGTAGGTTCTCAGGAGACTGCCACTTTACTCCGTGGCGCACAATCTTATATAGTACATAGGTGACATATACATTAACCAAGAACACACCTAAAACATACATAAAGAACCAATAAGAGAAGTTCGAAAATAGAACCTGTCCAATAGGAAATGTTGAAAAACAAAGATATTGAGTAACTCGAAGAAGCCTCTCCTCCAACTGTGTTTGTCACCCCTCCTCATAAGTTAATTCATTAACGGGTCTGTAACCGACTTGCAGGTGGCGAGATACGTTTATGTGTTTTGGAGGACAGTTGTGAAACGAGAGAATACGAGCAGGGGACAGCGAAGGCCAGACAATAAGATAAAGTCAGAAGAGAATAGTGTGAACCAACAGATAGTTGAGACAGGGATTAGGAAAACCAGACGGGGATTAGTGTACTCGGCCGGTCCCTGACACCAGCTTTGTAAATAGAGGCAGAAGGCTTATTTCGACACAATGCTGCAGGAAAAGCAGAAAAGACTTCGTTCGCCGTGCTGCCTGAGTGAGGGCAACACAAAATGGCGGCGGAGCACAAGATGTCGGGTCGATACGATTGTGATCGAAAATCGAAGTTCCTCACTGTCACAATTGAATGATGAAGGTCAGGATCAGCCAGTAGCTTTCATAGGCAGAAGGCCTAGTTGGTCAGCCATTGAGAGGGTGGCCTTTGCTGTGGTTTGGGCTCTGAAGATGTTGAGACCATACTTGTTTAGTACTCACTTCCTTGTTCAGACAGACCATAAGCCCCTCTTATGGCTAAAACAAATGAAGGGTGAAAATCCCAAACTGCTTAGGTGGTCCATTTCCCTACAGGGGATGGACTTTTACAGTGGAACATAGACCTGGGAGTAACCATGCCAATGCAGATGGACTCTCTAGGTATTTCTACTTAGAACATGAAGATCAACTGGTCAAGGTTAGTTTAATGTCTCTGCGTTGGGGGGGTTGTGTAGGAGAGTAGGATCTGTTTCACATGGGTACCCCCACTTTTTGCTGGTGTTTCACTGTTTTTCGACCATAGTCTGGCTGTGGCCCTGCTAATAAGGACCACAGCCTAGCTGCTTCCTCTCTACGATGGTTTCCATGTAGATTAGGTACATATCTAATTGGATTCTGGAGTGCCTTATAAGCCCCTAGTATATGGTATACTATGTACCTAGGGCATAGGCACCTCAGAGGCCTACCAGGGGCTGCAGCATGTATTATGCCACTCCTGGGAAGCACTCCAAAATGACACCACAGGTCTGCTACTGCAACCTGGGTAAGGGTGTGCTTGCACCCCTTACTGTGGTATAGGCTACCTAAATCACTACCTTATACAGACACATATAAACCTATAAGCCACTCCTATGGCAGGCCTTGGCAATCCTGAAGGCAGAGTGCTTGGTTTTATGTGAGAGGGTGCCGAAGCATGAGCTGAGCCCCTCTGCAGCATTCGGAAATACTTCCTTATGGCTGTTCTGTGATACAGCCATACCATATACTCTTAAGTGCATTATAACCTCACAGTAAATGCTAACTTTGGGATGGCTGCATCAAAACATGTCGTGTTTGGTGTCAAACGCTTTGGAATACTACCCCCTTGCCAGTCCTGGCGGCAGGGGTAGCATTCCACCCTTCTAGAGGGAGAGACATGTTCACACTGGCTTAACCCGGTTAAAACTTTACAAAGCCCTGGCATCACAAGATGGATGCCACTGCCACAGACACGGGTCTGGCCTCCTGCTGCTGAGGGAAACTCCGGCAGGGGAGGCCTGGACAATAGGTTTCCTGTCACAGGGAGGTGTAACCACCTCCCCAGACAGACAGATGTGTATTGGGGCAGGGTGGGTGCATTCATAGAATGCTTTTGAGACACTGCCTGGGGCAAACAAGGTGTCCCGGTGCATAGCCCAGTTCAAACCGGCTGCAGGGGAACTCAGCCCCTGCTCTGGCGCAAAACTGGACAAAGGGGAAGGGGTGTAACCACCCCCACCCCAGGCCCACCCATAGGTGAAGCCTTAGAGTTAGTCCATCCACTAAACTTAATATAAGTATAGGAATCCAGTCCCTAGGACTTTAGATTACCCTGGACGAACCTCTGAAACATATATCCTGGACCTTCGACTTTCTATCTCGACTAGAAGATGGAAGAAATCTCCCTTTGGGGTCAAGGAGTGATTCCCCTGCTTGGCAGGCACCAAAGAAGCAACTGACCGGTCTGCAATACTGAAGCTCCTGCCGGACGCCGAAGTCGCTGCATCACCAGAGGTGGATTTCCAGACTTCCCCGAGGCTACCCTGAGTCCACAGCAAAGCTGAGGCCCGTGGCTATCATGGGTGACGTGGAACCGTGACCCCTGGATACCGTGAACTTTTGCAGCAACACTACCTTCCTGGTCATCCTCGAAGTTTTGCTTTGGGCACCGAGTAGCCCCAGCCTTGAGCACCTCCTGCACCAAAGATTGTTAGCCTCAACTCCACGAGTGATCCGTGGGACAGCTTCCAGTGCGACCGTTCAAGACTCCTTAGCGGTCACTAGCCCATTGGCTAGCAGGTCCCCACGAAGGCAACTCCACTTCTGCTGAGTTTTTTATGGTTGCTCCAGACTTGCTCTTACTTACCCTTGCTGGGTGAGTCCATCAGACCTTGCTGGTCTGCACCGCAGACCTTTCTCTGATTTCCTGTGACTTGTCGTTTCCAAGGCTTGTTGGGTCCTTCCTTGTCGCTGACACCGCAGCACTCGACAGACTTTGTGGGACAGCTCGAATCCGGCTCGTGGACTTCGTCGACACCTCCTGGACCTCGTGGCTGAAGAGTCAAGACACCCATCAACTCACCTGAAGCACCTGACATCTGTGGGCATTGGTCCATCCTGCCCTGGGTCACTAGCAAGTGACCCAGACTCTGTCCCCTCTGCTTTCAGGTTCCTTACATGCTAGATCCAGGCTTGTATCTCTCCGGACACTTCTCCTCTTCACGGCAGCAGCAGTTCCTTGCAGGCTTCCATTGAAATCGGCAATGCGACCTGACACCAAAAGACACCTATGCACCCAGCTTCCCTGGGTGAGGTAACTCGAGTACTCCGGTATTCACGTGGGTGCTAACCCTAGAACTACCGAAGTCTAAGAGGGTTTGGTCCTGACTCGATTAGAAGTGTCCCTAATCTTTAAAATTCCAACCGCGACATTCCCCATAGAAGATAATAGGTACCACACTGCATACAGTTCCCTTGGGTCCCCTGTGTCACTACCTTGGGTGGTTCCTTGGGGTCCCAGCGATTCTAGAGGTGATAGGCACCCTGCCTATCTCAGTCGTGGTTCTTATACCACTATTTTAGTATATGGTTTGGTACGTCCCTAGGGCTCAAACGTGTATTTGTGCTTTTACTGATGCCTAATCCCTTGTAACTTTAGTACTTCGAACTCCAGTCTCATAAAGCGACTAGAGGGCTGTGTTTAACCTTAAATACATATATTTTGAATATATACCTGGTGTGGTTGTCTTTTCATTTGATCATTCAAGAGATTATAGACTGGTAAAACAAGCTGTCTTACATTCCTTCAAGACTTAGCCTGAAGGCTGCTCTCCATAGCTACCACTAGGATAGCTTTCATATAAGGTTGTCTTTAACCTATCACCATAAGGGGTTGTTTGGACTGATACAAGGTGCCCACTAGAACTAGTGGACAGCATATATCAGGCCACCTTCTCACAGTAACGCTCCTCGTACTCGCTCTGACATTTTAAAAGCAGTGAGTCCCGAGGTTTGTAGTGTCTTTCAACACGTGCTGGCGATCCCAGCATCAGACTCCAGCTCCGATCGCTTCCTCTGGGGATCTAGCACTTATCCATCGCACAAGCACTTTCCATGCATCACTCAAACCGGGTCCTCGCATTGTCACAATGAACAGCTCGTCATATTTATTTTTACACACAACTGTGTGCCCAGCATTGTATTCTTGTAAAATTTGAGTCCAGTCATTCTCGCACACTGTGTGTTCCTCTGGAGGTTTGACACATGGGGGCATTTTTACAAGTGCCCATTGGGTTAGGGGTTTCCCCCTCAAACTTGGCACAAGACACAACGGATGTACCTTCCACTGGACAGGGAGCGCCCCGGGCTAACATACATCCTTCTGCTCTGAAAACAAGCCATTGACTCCCTCCTGCTCCTGTTCTTCCTCCTTTTCAGTGTTTTGATGATTCTCCTCCAGGGCAGACTGTTTCCTATTCAACAAACTTTCTCTCTCACCCTTCTTCAACGGTTTTAGATGAACCAGCTCCTCAAACTGCTGGGCGTTTCAACGATCCTGGCGCGGTTCTAGACCAGGTTTTGGTATGTCGTCTCCTGGCTCGTGTTGTTCATTGCAAGAATTGGTTGAGGAACAACCTTATAATTATTATCCTGGAACGTTGCAGTTTTACTTCCTAATCTAGAGGATTGACACTGACTCCAAGTTGTGGACAGTTGTTATATACTAATGTTCCAGGACACACGAACCATTGAACCTGTTCACAGAATGGGGTTTATTACCCATTTCAGTAGTGCGTCCCCCTCAATAGCGGGCCGTGCCTCAGGACTCATTACCTGGATGAAGATATCACTGAACTTGTGAATCCATTCACCTGAGATATTGGGCCTGATGCTTGTGGTTTCAGGTTTCATCGTTCCTCGGTCTATAATCGTCCATCCCCTCGCAGTAAAGATTCTCCAAGTATGACAGTTTTCGATTCTCTTCTTCCTGATCCTAATCCGAAGCCAAACCTTCTTATCGGAGGGGATTTTAATATCACCTTCTGACCCTAGAGTGGATATATTGATAACGGAAGAGGAAGGTGAAGCTGTAATGTATCTATTGCTTCACCAGGTGGTAATGACTGAGGCACAAGGTCGTTGCTTAATATCCTGTATTTATTGTATCAACTACTGTAATTATAAGAGAGCGCCCGGAGACGTCTGATCCGCTCCGCGGCACCGCGCTAATCCTCGATATTCTAAGATGGCCGCCGCGTCCTACGTCATCGCGCACACGCGAAGACTAGAACGCTACACTACATATCTCCCCCCTTTACAGTTACAACAATTTACAAATAAGCTAATGTCTCTAGGTTACTTGCTGTTCGCCGTGTTCCCTTCTCCCATCTCAAAGTCTTTGTACTTCAACGGCCTCACCACAGCTCTCCCCATGCGGGTTCGCCTCACCGGAGTCACGGAAGTGTGCTCAGCTATTTCTTGGCTGTTCTTGGCTGTTCCTGGTTCCCCTTACTTCTCCACTCCAGGGAACTCCTCCGCACGGCGAGCTGAGAGTGCTTCCCGACTGTTCCTCCACTCTCGGATCACTCCTTTCCTTTCCTCTACTTCATCTTCTCCTTCTCTTTCTCGGGTTACCCCCGATCCAACTCTCTCCGGATTGTTCTCCATTCCTGGTATCTGGGGGTCCCTGTTTGTCCACTCTCTTTCTCACTCCATCCCAAAATCTTGTTGTATTTGGACATCCTATCCTGGGACCAGACCTTCCCGTCGCTTAATAAAGCTGCTCGGTTGTAGACTTCCTCTACTTGCATGGGCGCACTGAACTTGCTGTCGCCCTTTCTCCTTAACTGGGCTAACTTTACTCGCACCCATTCACCTCTCTCCAACTCGGCCTCCTTGACATTCCTCCTCCTGGTTTAATGTTCGGTATATATTCTCTGGGCCTTTTCCAGATTATGTTGTACTACCGCGGGAGACCACTTGCTTGTAATCGTGCGCTCCTTCCAGACAACATTGTCTCTCGTGAACGGGTCTCGGCCTCTGAGAATCTGGAAGGGACTGTATCCTGTGCTTGTCGGGGTAATCCTATACGCCCACAACATGCACATGAGTTCTTTCTCCCAATCCTTCCCTGATCCTATCGCTGATTGTATCGAGCCCATGATGACACTGTTAAACCTCTCGGCTAGTCCGTTCCCCGCTGGATGGTATATGGAGGTATGTTTGACTTTTATCCCATTCCTCCCCATGTACGCTTTCAATTTGTCTGAAGTGAACTGAGGCCCATTGTCACTTAGAAGAGAGCGTGGAATCCCTTCTCTGAGGAAAATGGTGGTTAGAAATTTTAATATTTTGTCTGTGTCCATGTCTTCCTGTATGTCCACTTCAGGCCACTTTAAGTACCGGTCCACCATTACTGCTACGTATTTCTGGACTCCTTGGTTGTCTAATATTGGCCCTAAGATGTCTATCGACAAATCTTCCCATGGGTTAGTGGGGTTGTAAATTTTCCCTAAGGGAGGACGCATCATGCTTTGAGACTTGTCCGCTCTTTGGCATTGTTCACACTCCCGCACGTGCCTCTCTATCTGGATGTCCATCGCTGGCCACCAATACATCTGTTTCGCCCTAAGCTTCGTTTTCACAATGCCTAGGTGTCCTTCATGTATGATTGCTAGTAGACGTGGCACCAACGCGTGGGGCTGAACTACCTTTTCGCCTCTTCGCAGGAAGATCCCTCGGTCACCCACTGATAACTCCTTTCTCACTTCGAAGAATTTTCTGAGCGATGTCCCCATGTGTCTCTTTTCGGGCCAACCCTCAAGAGTGTACTTTTTGACCTCCTCGATGTCCATGTCAGCCTTGTACGCTTCCTTCCACTCCTGTTCACGTATCACCCGTTCGTGGTCATCTGTGAATGCCTTTTTAAGGTCTTCTTCCTCGGAGTCTCTCGGAGCTTCCGCCATGGCTGCGGCACGACTGAGGTAGTCTGCTACTTTGTTTCTGGTTCCTGGAATGTGTTCTACATCGTACCTGTAATCTAGCAGTTTCAAAGTCATTTTTGCTATGCGGGGGGTCGCATGGGCATGTCCCGATGATGTGAGGACTTTGACCAGGGGTTTGTGGTCGGTTCTGATCCTGAATCTTGTGCCCCATAAGAATTGGCGGAACTTCTCCATAGCCCATACTGCTGCCAACATTTCCTTTTCTATCATGCCGTACTTTTGTTCCGTGAGCGATAAGGATCTGGATGTGAAGCTGAGGGTGTTTAGTTCCCCTTCCTTCGTTTCTTGCATCAAGACCGCACCCAGGCCCCTTTCACTTGCATCTGTTGTCATCACTGACCTAGCTTGTTGATCATAACCGCTCAAGGGGACTGCTGTGCTGATGTCTGTCTTGATCTTCTGGAACTCTCCCTGAGTCTCTTCAGTCCACTTGAAGGTTGTTTTATCCCATAGGAGTTGACGTAGGTGGTGTGTCTTGGTAGCAAAGTGAGGCACACATTTGCTGTAGAATTCAGCCATGCCTAGGAATGATCTGACTTCTTCCTTGGTCCCAGGGGATGGCGCATCACATATAGCCTTGAAATTGGATTGTTTAGGTGTGATGCCTTGGTCACTGATCTCATGCCCTAGGTGTGTAACTGCTGTCACCCCAAACCGGCATTTGTCCCACTCTGCTGTGAGTCCATTGCGTTCCAAGACATGTAGGACCCTGGACAGCTTGGCATCATGGTCTGCTTTGCACTTCCCCATTACCAAGATGTCATCTTGGAAATACAGAACTCCTTCTACTTCTTTGAATAGTTTGTGCATGAGTTTCTGGAATACTGCCGCTGCCGAGGCTAGTCCGAATGGCATCCTGCGAAACTGGTAGCATCCGAACGGGGTTATGAACGACGTCAGTTTTCTGCATGTGTGGTGTATGGCTATCTGGTGGTAGGCTGATGTGAGGTCTATGGTAGAGTACCATTTCACCCCTTTGGTCATTGCCAGCATTTTGTCTATCCTCTGTAGTGGGAATTTCTCTACTATTTTGTTCTTGTTCAATTCTCTCAAGTCCACACATTGACGCACCTTGCCATTCGGTTTCATTGCTACTACCAATGGAGCTAACCATTCTGCGCTGGTGATCGGTTCTATGATGCCATTGTCCTCTAATCTGTGTAATTCCAGTTGTACTTTCTCTCTGATTGCCATCGGAATGTTCCTTACTTTGTGACACACCGGTTTCGCTTCCGCTCTGAGTTCTATCTTGTGTGTGAATTTAGTTAATTTGACAACCTTGCCTCCGAACACTGTGGGAAATTCCTCTTTCAGTTTCCCTGTAACTGGTCGTTGTTCTTCACCGGTCATCAAGACTTGCGTTGTGCCTCCCGGATTCAATTGTATTCCTAGGTCTCCTTGGTCAATCCACCCTAGCACCGAAGGGCCTTTCTCTGCCACGTACAGTTTGCATGTCGCGTTCCGTTCTTTGAATTCGAATTTCAATCTTCTGTACCCCACCATGGGGATAGGGTCTCCCGTGAATGTGACTGGGCGAATGTCTGGGGGCTCCAGGTGCTTCCCTAGGTCCTCTTTGAAGTGTTCATCCCATACCGTCTTTTGTATTATGGTGTACGGAGATCCTGAGTCCGCTACCATCTTTATCGGTATACCTCCTATCACCAGGTCACACTGGGGTTTCTTGGGATGGTTGCAGTCGATTCCCAGTATGTGTTCTTCTATGCACAACATTCCATCGTCTTCCTCTTCACCTTCCCCCTCAGTTTTCTTTGCTACGTACTTTACTGCTGTTCTCTTTTGTTTTCTGCGACATACTTTCTCGTAATGTCCTACTATAAAGCAAAACATGTATTTCGCTCGGAACGCAGGACAACGTTTGTCATAGGCTGGATGGGACATACTGCCGCACCGGTAGCACGTGTTCTTGCCTTCATTACTCGGCTTCTTCGCCGGTGCTGACTTGGGCGTCCATTTTGCTTGCCCTCTCACGTCCCCCGTCGTTCCCTTGCTTCTTTCCGGTGGGTCCACTTCGGTGACTTTGTTCACCATGGGCCTGACTGTTGTCTCTCTCTTCGCCGCCTCCGCGCATCTCTTTGACAGCTCCGCCTTCTTTACCATGGCTATAACTTCCTTCAAGGTCGCCTCTCCATTTACCCACAGCTTGTCCTGGATCGTCGCTTTCGTCGTGTGCATTACGATCTGATCCTTTATGAATTCGTCGTGCAGCGCTCCAAATTTACACGTGGCCGCTAACTTCCTCAGCGCGGCCACATATTCATCTACCGACTCTCCCGCTGCCTGTTTCCTTTGTTGGAAGTTGTATCGGTCTATGGACGTGCACACTGCCGGTCTATAATGCTTGTTCAGGTCATCAATGGCATGTTGGAATACGTCATTATCTGCCGCTTGTCGTGGCGTCGGGACTATGTTCTGGAACACTCTGATGCCTTCTGGGCATAGGTTGTGAAGTAATATTCTCTTCCTTCTCTTACTTGGAAATGCTTCTCCGTTTTCATCTTCTAGGGCTTCCAGATAGTTCATAAAGTATTCTCTCCAGTCTTCCCACTTCGTCGACGGGTCTCCTGGTTTCGGCAGGATTGGGATGGGAGTCGTGAGTGAGGACGGTTGAGCGCACATGTCTGCTCTTCTTCCCGGTGACTCTTCTTCACCCCTTGGGCTGCCTGGTGCGCTTTGCCTTGGTATGCGTGGGGGACTCTGTTGCCCCTCTGCTCCACCCCCTGGTCTGTATCCTGCTTGCTCCGCCAGGGCCTTCGGTGGTCCGTTTGTCTTCCTTGAACAGGAGCGCTGGCTTATGCGCTTCCCCGGTCGCTGTCTTGGCCTCTGGGTTTCCCTTCTGGTGGGCCGTGTCCTTCCTGTGCGGTAGTTCTACCCGCTTATCCCTTGCCTTGGGGTGTGGCTGTGTGGATCGCTGTCCTTCCGCACGTGCCAGTGCACCAGCTGCAGTTATTCTTTATTAAGTGTGCACTGTGCTTTCTGCATTTAGTCCTTGCACTTCCCCTCTGCCGCGCTCTCCTTACTGTTTGTGCCTGCTTGGTGGATCTATGTTTCCTTGGTTCGTGGTTGAGTTGCCCACGTGGGTTCTGGGCTCAGCCTGGGTGTTCGTCTGTTCCCCGGGTCCCAGTCTCGTCGCCAGTTGTAATGTATCTATTGCCCCACCAGGTGGTAATGACTGAGGCACAAGGTCGTTGCGGCACCGCGCTAATCCTCGATATTCTAAGATGGCCGCCGCGTCCTACGTCATCGCGCACACACAAAGACTAGAACGCTACACTACAGAAGCCATGGGTATCGCGACACTTGATCCCCCGTTTGTACTTTCTGTAAAGATGGCATCAAGGTGGGGGGGGACATAAATGTTAATACATAGCTGCTCAATAATCACGAGGCACACACCACAATCACTAGTTGGACCGGAAGTCCCGTGCGACCTCCGCCCGTTTATTTAAGCTCTCTGGCCACGCCTGGCCAGAGAGTGTTACATTGTGTGCTTGCCCTTCCGGGCTATCGTTCTCTTTCGGTCTAACAACTAGACCGTTACACCGTCGACTGCAGGCGCCGTCCAGCTCTCCCAATTAACTTTATCTCACAGTATTGGGGGCTGCAAGGGTCGATTAAACGCTAATCAAGTGAGATCACGTTCTTTTAAACGAGGGGTGTATAAGAGAGGACTAGACTGTTTCTTTTTGGACACGGATTTGAGGGATAAGATGTTTGATTGTTTGGTAATTTCAAGAACAGACCGTGATCATTGGCCACCTTACGTGCGCATTATCCTGGGCAAAGCAACTTAAATAAAGTAGAGCCTCTGAACACAATATCTATAGAGCAGTCAAAGGGCCAAAGGGGGTCATTAACCAAGAATCCTAAATTGAGATTTACAGCCTCTTTTACCTGCCTTGAGCCATAGGCTGATGTTTCAAGGCACAGCAGCCCTATCGCCATGACGACCACTTGACCATTCAAGGAAGTTCTTCCAACAGCCAATCATGCCCCACCTCCAGCCTTGGGTGATAGTAAAAAATATATTTTATGGTTTAAAACGGATTGACACAAAGCAAAATCTACCCTTGTTCAAGCAGTTAAATCATGTATTCAATTTACTATTGCTAGGGCCGGATTCTTGTCTACCCAATTATCTACAAGAACCCTCTCTGGTCGCCAGGATCTTTTTACTTGCCAAATAGCGTAGAGGGAGGAAACACAATTATCAACAAGTACCCACCGAAGTTTGACATCATAAATGAATAGAGGACTCAAACTTGAGGTTTTGACCTTTTAATACCAACAAAAACATCTGAATATAAAGGCACCTTAATACAAGACACAAAACATAAATGGGCACTAACACAAATGCTATCCTGCGGAGAATCCGCATTCGACTAAACATAATAAGAATTACTGCTTCTAAAAGCATCAAATAAAAAATTGCTACTGTGATGTCAATCTTTAAGGTCATAGGTCAAAGCATTTCTGTCCCTACTCGATTCTAAGATGGCATCCCTACTTAGCATTCCCTCCCAAGCGAGGATATCATGAAAAAGGTGTCAGAAGTGAAACTTCCTAAGAAGGCTTCACTTAATGAGAGCTCGATCTACGATGCTCCTTCTAGATTCCCGCCTAAGTCTCGTCTGCTCAACCCACGGGGCACTGTCCCTAATACAAACCCCAAAAATGATCGAACACGCCCTTTGGCACTCCTCTTCAGCCAGTTCTTCCTCCTGTAAATTTCCATCCAGGGCTGTTCATCTTCCATCGTCAGTTAACTTGACCTTGGGTCCCAGGCACCTTCCGTACTAGGAGTTGCAATTTCACAGTCCAATTTACTCCCCTTCAGTCTGCTCCCCGTATCTCAACTCTTACAACAAAGGCTTATTCTAGCTAACGAGCTAAAGCTCCTTGCACCTGCAACAGAAGCATGGGAACGGAAAAAGAAACTCTTCACAGCGTGGAATTTTACATTTCATTAAATTCAAGCCTTATTAAGAAATCCCTTTCAGCCTACAACATGGCCAACCTAAGAAATGAGCAGGGCCTTCTCTCCTACATATGCATTTAGGCCTTCTAAAATAACGCACCTTACAATTACATTCTAAACATTAATTCAACATAATCATCTTATGGCTACACATAACTAACCTATATTCTTAATTCTTGACGCTACATACATTTTACCTGATACATAACATCATCTGGACTAATCATTAAACTTATTACTAGTACATTTCACAATAACTAATGACCTTAACTTCTCTCAAAGAATGATTACAGTTCTACATTATATGATTTCAACAACTACATTTCTATACCACTTCCAAACATACATTGGTTATATGCGGGTGCTAACTAACAGTGAATATGGTGCACCCCTGCAATTCTTGGTTCATGTGACGGTCTATCACTATTAAGAAGGCCAGATCAGAATACAGGCCCATCCTTAATAAAAGCAGAAGGGGTGGGATGAGGCTGTGTGGAGAGATCTCAAGGACCAAAGATGTGTCAACTTTTTGGCTCATAACTGCCCACGGTTGCAGACAGGGCAGCCAATCTATTGACTACTCAATACAACCCTCAGAGCGGGTTTCACACTTTGAGAGACTCTCATCTCTTGTAATTGTTTCAGATGCTAAACCGATGATTGATATTGATGCTTTTCCCAGGCTGCCAGGTTCTGCGTCTGAGACGTCAGTTCCTTGCCACGGCTATCACTTACGCTGCCATAGATACGATAACGCCAGGTGAAGCCCTGGGCCCTGGTAGGACTCCTGGGGGTCTCTTTCTTTATGATACACAGCTCTGGCCCTTACATAAATCTTCTCTTGAATCTCATAATTAATGGGGCGGAGATCCCGACTCAAGGCGCGGGGCTGAAAATATTCCTAAATACAAAGAAGGAGACAGAGCAACTCCAGGGAATTTATGACCCATAAGTCTAGTGAATAAGTAAGCAATCATTTTCTTAAGAGCGCAAATACCAAGTGTCTTAGCGCTAAAATGGAGGCTCAGTCAGTCAAATGGAGGGTTCAGTCAAACTCTAGCATCGCTGTTCTGTTGAGGAGGTTGGAAAGAAGTCGAGGATCGCTATTCTGGCGAGGAGTTTGAAGAAACAGCTTTTGAGTTGTTTCCTGAAGCCTAGGTAACTTCCCTGCTGTTGGAAAGGCGTTCGCCGGAGGGGGGTTCGATGCCCGTCTTGCCCGCCCCTTTGACCCACCTCTCCCACGTAGGCCGAACCAGGCGCGCACACCCTGAGATACACTACGAACAGAGTGACACCACACGTATTCTTTGTAGGACGATAGGTTCTTTTAACGATGATTTCAAGGGATCTTTATGATCCAAGATGCAAGCAGTACAGCAGTGGCACAAAGTACCACAAATCGGTCGTGGGGAATGTGGGTAGCGGGACAGTCTTTCAAGATAGTGTCTCTGCGAAATACCCTGCGGATAGCTCACAATCCTCGAGCTGGAGGGTGTCGTGTCTCTGGGCGATCTCTTACCGAGTCGTCCTCAAGGGGAGCGCCGCGAGTCTCTCAGCAGGCACAGGTGGTCGGAGTTCGGGAGCCGCGATTCCGTCAGCAAGGCTCAGATGGTTCAATAGCTGGGGGCCGCGAGTCACTCAGCAGGCCTAGGTGGTTCAGTGTTCGGGAGCCGCGACCTCGTCAGCAGGGCTCAGATGGTTCAATAGCGAGAGGCCGCGAGTCACTCAGCAGGCCCAGGTGACTTCAGCGTTCAGGAGGCGCGACAGCGTCAGCAGGCTCGGATGGTTCCAGGTCTTCTCTGCATTCGTTTCTCCGGCACCCCTTGTTATACTCCGCTGGCTCTTTGAAGTCCGGAGTCCTCGCAGAGGGGGGACTGGGGTGACGGAGGGGGTTCGGCGGGATTTCCTGCCGCTCACTTCTTTGGTCTTTTCAGGTGGGTCTGGGAGGGACCCCAGACGCTCGGCAGGGGAAGCGCCTGCTCCCCAGGGGCCTGGTGGCCGATCGAGTCCTCCCGGGGAAGGCGACCCGAGGTGTGACTGGGCTGGCGCCTCTGGGTCTGGCTCGAGGGTTCCCGCTCCCTCGGTCGGACATGCGTGGTAGGGTGTCGAGTCTGTCAGGGCTCTGGCCGGCCCTCGGATCTGGGTGGCTGGGGCGGCCGGAGTTGGAGATGTCGTGTCTTGAGGGTGGTTGCAGGTTGGCTGGATGATGGGGAGGGCAACGCCGTGAGGCCGGTCTCACACGCGTCCCCCCCAGCTGAAAGGCGTGGAGAACTACCCATCCACTGGGGGGTTCTCCTCGCCGAAGTGGAAGAACCGGGACAGGCCGTCGGCGTTGGCATGATCCGTCCCGGGGCGATGTTCGACAGTAAAATCCATCCCTTGGAGAGAGATGGACCATCGTAGTAGCTTGGGGTTCTCCCCACTCATCTGCATTAGCCACTGCAAGGGCCGGTGGTCCGTCTGTACTCGGAAATGGGTTCCGAACAAGTAGGGCCGTAGTTTCTTGAGGGCCCAGACTACGTCAAAGGTCTCTCGTTCTATAGTACTCCAACACTGCTCTCGCGGCAGCAGCCTTCGGCTGATGAAGGCTATGGGCTGATCAATGCCCTTGTCGTCGAACTGCGAGAGGACGGCCCCGATGCCGTGTTCGGATGCGTCGGTCTGGACCACAAACTCTTGGGAGTAGTCGGGGGCCTTGAGTACGGGGGCGGTGCACATGGCGGTTTTCAAGGCGTCGAACGCCTGCTGGCACGGGGTGGTCCACTGCACCTTCTTCGGGAGCTTTTTGGAGGTCAACTCCGTGAGGGGCCCCGCGATACTACCATCGTTTTTAATGAACCTCCGGTAGCACCCTGTAAGGCCCAGGAAGGCCCGGACCTCCGTCTGCGTGGTGGGGGGCTCCCAGGACTTGATGGCGTCGATCTTCGGTTGGAGGGGGGCGACCTGGCCGCTGCCCACCTGATGCCCCAGGTAGACCACGGAGCCTTGCCCGAGCTGGCATTTGCTGGCTTTCACTGTTAGGCCGGCTTGGCGCAGGGCCATTAGTACTTGTCGGAGGTGCTGGAGATGCTCGTGCCATTGAGAGCTGAATACGGCGATGTCGTCAAGGTACGCTGCGCTGAACTCCTCGAGTCCGGCCAGGACCTTGTTCACCAACCGCTGGAACGTGGCTGGGGCGTTCTTCATCCCGAACGGCATGACCCTGAAGCGGTAGTGGCCATCTGGCGTGGAGAAGGCAGAGCGTTCTTTCGCTCCCTCCGTGAGAGCAATCTGCCAGTATCCGCAGGTCAGGTCGAAAGTGCTGAGGAACCGGGCGGCCCCCAGGCGGTCGATGAGCTCGTCGGCGCGGGGAATAGGGTGAGCGTCTGCTCGGGTGACCGCATTGAGCCCCCGGTAGTCCACACAGAATCTTAGTTCGGGGGCGACCCCTGGGGAAGCCGCCTTCGGGACCAGGACCACCGGGCTGGCCCAGGGGCTGTCGGAGGGTTCGATTACTCCCAGGGTGAGCATCTTCTGTACCTCGATCTTGATGCAGGTGCGGACCCGGTCAGGCACCCGGTAGGCTCGGTGTCTCACAGGTGGGCTGTCGCCGGTGTCCACGTCGTGGACACACCAGTCGGTGACCCTTGGAATGAGGGAGAAGAGGTCTGCGAATTGTCTGAGCAGCTGGCGGCAGTCGTCAGACTGTTGGGGAGTGAGGGTGGTTGAAAGTCTCACTCCCTCCACGGAACCATCCAGGTCTTTAGCACACAGGGGGTCGGGCAGGGGTTCGGTGTCTTCTTCCGCCCCATCATCGGTGGCCAGTAGCAAACTTAATTCCGTTCTCACAAAGTGGGGCTTGAGACGGTTCACGTGGAGGACCCGGAGGGGGTTCCGTGGGGACTGTACATCGACCAGGTACGTGACCTGGCTCTTCCGCTCGATCACCTTGAAGGGACCAGTCCATTTGTCTTGTAGGGCGCAGGGCTTCACCGGGGCCATGACCCAAACCTGCTGGCCCGGCTGGAACTCGACCAGGGTTGCGTTCTGGTCATACCAGCGCTTCATTTCTTCTTGGCTGGCCTCGAGGTTAGCCTCTGCGAGTTCTCTGAACTTCCTCGTCTGGTTGCGGAGCGCCAGGATGTAGCGGAACACATCAGGGGGTGTCCCCCGGGGGCTTGTCTCCCAGCCCTCTTTGACCAGGCTCAGGGGCCCTCGGACGGGATGTCCGTATAGCAGTTCGAAGGGGCTGAACCCCAGAGACTTTTGGGGAACTTCTCGGTATGCGAACAGGAGGCAAGGGAGGAGGACGTCCCATTTCCGGCGCAGGGGCTCTTCGAGGCCCAAGATCATTCCCTTCAGGGTTCGGTTGAAGCGTTCCACTAGGCCGTTGCCCTGGGCGTGGTAGGGGGTCGTGAACTTATACGTGACTCCGCACTGCTGCCACAGGGACTTCATGTAGCGGGATATAAAGTTAGTGCCGCGATCACTCACAACCTCGCGGGGAAATCTGACACGGGAGAAGATCCCCATGAGAGCCCGGCCCACCACGGGAGCCGTCACGGTGCGGAGGGGGATGGCCTCGGGCTAGCGGGTGGCATGGTCCACCAGGACAAGGATGAATCTGTGGCCCTGGGCGGTCTTCGGATCCAGGGGTCCCACGATGTCGATGCCGACCCGCTCGAACGGGGTACTCACAACGGGGAACGGTTGTAAGGGAGCTTTACGTTTTCCGCCACTCTTCCCACTGCCCTGGCACGTGAGGCAGGATTTGCAGTGTACTTCTACATTCGCTCGCATCTTGGGCCAATAGAAGTGGGTAACCAATCACTGATATGTCTTGTCTTGGCCTAAGTGTCCTGCCAAGGGTACATCGTGGGCCAGGCCCAGGAGGAGGCTCCGGAAACGCAGGGGTACCACCAGTACCCGGGCTGCGCCTAGCTCGGCGGATTTTTGCTCGCTGTATAGGAGGCCATTGTCCCAATAGATCCAATGGGTTCCGGTTCGGTCACCGGCGGCCTGGGCGTCGGCTTGTTGTCTGAGTCCCACGAGGGAGGGGCAGGTGGCCTGTTCCTGGCAGAACTCTTCACGGGAGGGCCCCCCCTCACAGCGCCACTGGGCCATCTCGGGCAGTTCCCCGAGTTCAGTCAGGGCCTCCGGGGCGGAAGGTTCCGGCCCTTCTCCCGGGTTAGTGTCTTCTTCTCCCTCTGAAGGAGGGTTGTCCGCTTCTGGTAGGGTGTCCCGGCTCTCGGGGATAGTGTTCGGTAGGAGGGCTTCACCGCCCTCGGAGAGAGGCAATCGCGCGGTCATGGAGCGCGTGGTGGCGCAGACCCATTCTGGTAGGCCCATCATCTCCAGATGGGCTCTTCGTTCTACTTGCCCCCACGGGGAACTCTCCAGGTCGTTGCCCAGGAGGCAGTCTACGGACTGCGATGTCCGGACCACTACCTTCAGTTCTCCGGAGACCCCTCCCCACTCGAAGGGCACTAGCGCCATCTGGCAGAGGCTCTCAGAATTGTCGGAGGATACGACCGGACAGAGGGCACCGGTTAGGATCTGGTCTTCTGAAATTAGGCTGCGGTGGACCACAGTGACACTTGCCCCGGTGTCGCGGAGGCCCTCGACTCGGTGGCCGTTGATGGTCACCTGCTGTCGGTATTTCTTTGTGTTGGCGGGCAAGGGTGTCCCGGGGACCATTTCTCGATCACCAAGGGAGACCAGGGCCATGGCCGCCGGTTCCCATTCTTCGGAGTCCTCCATCTCTTCCCCCAGAGCCACGGAGGCCATCTGCCGGGCCGTGGGGTTGGTCGTTGTGGTTCGCTGATACTGGGGACACTGGGGGTTATTGGCGTAGTGTCCGGGCTGTTGGCAGCGGAAGCAGGTGATCCTAGCTCGTGGACCTAGCCGTCCTGGGGCTCCGGTGCTTGCTGGGGACGGGGCTGAACCCGCCGCTGGTGGGCTGCTGGGGGGGCTGGTTGAGGACCCCCCGGGGAAGTCTCTTGGTTGGCCGTGGTTCCCTCCGCCCCTCTGGCGGGGGGGGCCTTGACTGTGGCGGCCGTAGTCCCCCACGGGGCCCCGGGTGGCTCGGGTATTCACCCAACGATCAGCCTCAGCGGCCAGCTTCCGAGGGTCGGTGAGTTTACTGTCCAGGATATGCTGGCGCAGTTCTACAAAGCAATTGGCCGCTAAATGTTCCCAGGCAATCAGATCAAACAGTTCTTCGAAGGTGGAGACCTTGCTGCCCTTGATCCACCCGTCCAAGGCTCGGCTGTAAAAGTTCACGTATTCTACCCACGTGGTGCCCAGTATCTTCTTGCAATCTCGGAACCGTTGTCGGTACATTTCGGGGGTGAGTCCATACCGGCCCACGAGGGCTTCCTTCATGTGGCTGTAGGAGTTCATGACCATGGAGGGCAGATCTAGCAGGGTGCCTCTTCCTTCGCTTAAGAACCGGCCCCATAGGCCAGCCCCCCAATCCTTCTGCGGGACTCGGTGAGAGGTCATGGCAACTTCGTAGGCCTTAAACCACTGCTGGATATCGTCGTTCTTGTAATACTCCTTTACCACATCCTTGGGGATGTGGACTTTGGTTTCCCCGGTGGGAGCGGACGGTGGATTCCCGGGTGGCTGTGACTTTTCGTTTTTAGCCCGCCACTCGATTTCCTTCAGGCTGCGTTCATGTTCTAGCTGGAGTTTCTTTTCGTCGTGCTCTCTTTGGCGTCTCTTCTCTTCGAGTTCCCCTTGTAGCCGTAACTGCTCGACGGCCAACTTTTTCTCTGCCAGTTTTATTTCTCCCTCGATTTTTAGTTTTGCCAGTTCAAGTTCGTGGTTGCGGCTTCTCTCTCGGTCCGCTAGCTCCTCGGGGGACAGGTTCCCCTCTGGCCCGTTGTTTCTCGCCGGGATGCTTGGTGGTTCATGGGCAGAGTCTCCTTCCGTTTGGGTCGGGGGCGCCCCCGTCTCGACCCAGGCTTTCAGTACTTTCTGGAAGTCTTCCTTTGTGCTTAATCCGGTGGTAGCGATGCCAAGGTCTTTGCAAAACTGTTTTAATTCTCTATGTGTGTAATAGTCCAATTGATCCTCTCGGAACGGTGAGCTTATTTCGGTACCTGCGGCACCCAGGGAGGTTTCTCCTTCCATCTCTGTTTGGTAGTGCGTCAGTCGTTCACTGCACGCTCTCTTTCGGTGTCGGCTCGGATCCCGTCGTCTGCCACCAAATGTTGGAAAGGCGTTCGCCAGAGGGGGGTTCGGTGCCCGTCTTGCCCACCCTTTTGAACCACCTCTCCCACGTAGGCCGAACCAGGCGCGCACACCCTGAGATACACTACGAACAGAGTGACACCACACGTATTCTTTGTAGGACGATAGGTTCTTTTATCGATGATTTCAAGGGATCTTTATGATCCAAGATGCAAGCAGTACAGCAGTGGCACAAAGTACCACAAATCGGTCGTGGGGAATGTGGGTAGCGGGACAGTCTTTCAAGATAGTGTCTCTGCGAAATACCCTGCGGATAGCTCACAATCCTCGAGCTGGAGGGTGTCGTGTCTCTGGGCGATCTCTTACCGAGTCGCACTCAAGGGGAGCGCCGCGAGTCTCTCAGCAGGCACAGGTGGTCGGAGTTCGGGAGCCGCGATTCCGTCAGCAAGGCTCAGATGGTTCAATAGCTGGGGGCCGCGAGTCACTCAGCAGGCCTAGGTGGTTCAGTGTTCGGGAGCCGCGACCTTGTCAGCAGGGCTCAGATGGTTCAATAGCGAGAGGCCGCGAGTCACTCAGCAGGCCCAGGTGACTTCAGCGTTCAGGAGCCGCGACAGCGTCAGCAGGCTCGGATGGTTCCAGGTCTTCTCTGCATTCGTTTCTCCGGCACCCCTTGTTATACTTCGCTGGCTCTTTGAAGTCCAGAGTCCTCGCAGAGGGGGGACTGGGGTGACGGAGGGGGTTCGGCGGGATTTCCTGCTGCTCACTTCTTTGGTCTGTTCAGGTGGGTCTGGGAGGGACCCCAGACGCTCGGCAGGGGAGGCGCCTGCTCCCCAGGGGCCTGGTGGCCGATCGAGTCCTCCCGGGGAAGGCAACCCGAGGTGTGACTGGGCTGGCGCCTCTGGGTCTGGCTCGAGGGTTCCCGCTCCCTCGGTCGGACATGCGTGGTAGGGTGTCGAGTCTGTCAGGGCTCTGGCCGGCCCTCGGATCTGGGTGGCTGGGGCGGCCGGAGTCGGAGATGTCGTGTCTTGAGGGTGGTTGCAGGTTGGCTGGATGATGGGGAGGGCAACGCCGTGAGGCCGGTCTCACACCTGCCCTCTTAGGGCCAAAGGCAAGGAGTTCCAAAGTTCGCTGCCAAGATGGTAGAGACTCCTCCCTCCCCATCTGACTTTCTTTATATTAGGAACTTTCAGCAGGTGGGCAGAGGAGGAGCGCAAGGCTCGTTGAGGACAGAACCAATGAAAGTTAGGATGGAGGTAGTTTGCTCTCTTACCATACAAGGCATTATGAATGAGGCAGAGGAGTTTAAATTGAATCCTATTTACTGCGGGGAGCCAGTGTAAGGCCAGGATATAGCTGGTGACAGATTGAAATTTGGGAACCTTCAGGAGAAGCCGCGCGGTGGCATTCTGCAAAGATTAGTATTTAGGCTGCACCCATTGTGTAGTCCCTAGATTTATGACATTGCAGTAGTCGATTCTAGATGGGATTGGAGCAACTACAACCGATGTTTGTAACTCCAGAGGAATAAATGGAAAAACGTTCTTTAATAGATGTGGGAAAGTAGGATCTGCTTCTATGGTCGCCCCCACGTTTTGCCTGGTGCTGAGCTGTTTCTGACCACTCTGACTGGGATCCTGCCAATCAGGACCCCAGCCTCTGGTGTACCCTTTGAAGTCCCTAGTATATGGTACTGAAGTACCCAGGTCATAGGTACACCAGGGGTCCCCCATGGGCTGAAGCATGAATTATGCCATCCACGGGGACCACTCAAACTGTGACTCAGGTCTGCCATTGCAACCTGTGTAAGCTGTTGCTAGCACCACTTACAAAATATATAGGTTTACCTACATCTAAGGTCACTGCACTTAAAACCTGTAAGTCACCCCTAAATCAGGCCCTTTTAATCCTGAAGGCAGGGTGCCCGGTTCTAAGTGTGAGGGTGCCCCTGCATCAGCAGGACAGCCCTACAGCCTTCAGAGTCCTTTCTCCCGGGTTTTAAGTGCATCAGCCATTACGATACACAGTGTGGCCATGCGTCATTACGTGATGACCATCTCTAAACTGGCCGTAACGAACCCTATCATGTTTGGTATCAAACATGTTGAAATCATACCCCCACACCATAAACGGTGTGG
Source organism: Triturus cristatus (assembly GCF_964204655.1). NCBI lineage: Eukaryota > Metazoa > Chordata > Amphibia > Caudata > Salamandridae > Triturus > Triturus cristatus. The sequence goes on from NC_140591.1 coordinate 1,696,423,236, forward strand.
GAGGTATGATTCCTTGCAGTGTAACACTCCTCCGGGAGGCCCTCAGTGCTCCCGGTACCAGTCTTCTAGACCCGGACAGCATAACATGGCTGCTGCCGACCAGAGACACGATTCTGCCCTCCTACTGCTGAGCCAGGCTCAAGCAGGGGAAGGCAGGACAATAGATATCCTGTCCCATGGAGGTGTAACCACCTCCCAGACAGGGTTTAGTATATTTCGGGCCGGGTGGGAGCGCTTCCCAGTGCCACTCAGTCTGCTTGGAGGGCACAATTTGTGCCGTCCTTGCATAGTCCAGTTCAAGTCAGCTCAGGGAGCCGTTGGCTCTGGCTCAAAACTGGACAAAAGGACATGGCAGTATCCACCCCACTCTCCAACCCTGAATCGTCCCAATCCTTTCCTTAGGGTACTTAAGCGCTTACCTGGGTGTAGGTCCCAAGGTTCGTTGTGGGACAAGATTCATTTTAAGACACCACTTCTTCTTCAACCATCTGGGCACTCTGGACTTTGCTCTGGGTATCAATGCTGCAACTGGGAAGACTCCTGCTGCTCCTGGTCTCGTCGCCCTGCTCGTCTGCTGCAACGTCTGTGCCTGTGCTCCATACAGGAACCTTGCATGGTCTGTGAGCATCCAAGACACCTGAAGGAATCTCCCTTGAAGTGGAGGAGTCACTTACCTGCATCTGCAGGCACCGCAATGAAGCTGACTGGTCTGCTGATCCTGGGCTCCAACGGACCCCGAAAGGCTCAGCAACACAGGTGGTGGCTCTTCACAACCATCGAGGCCTGCTCTGTCTTCTCATCAAGTTTTAAGCCAATATCCCTTGTCGGAGACGCAGGAACCAAACCACTGTGCACCGCATCGACTTTCTGTTGCAAAGGTTTGTTGACTTCCTTCCTCCAAGATCTTCGGGCTTCAAGTAGCCCCCACCTCAAGCCTTTCCTTTGACCAAGATCTTCATCCTCACCGCATCACTTGCACCGTGGGCCTGCATCTTTGGTGAGCTGCTCGGGGTCCTCTTGTGATCCAGTGCCTCTGTCTGTGGGTCCTCCTGCGGGTCTCCTTTGATTTCTGTGGGCTTTGCTGATTGCTTGGGGCCTACCCTGACTCCCCTGCTTTTGGTGAGTCACCTGGATCTTACTGGTCCCGACACTGCACCTTCTTCGCTTTCCACTTTGTTTGCAGTTGCCAAGTCTTGTTGGTGTTCTTGACAGACACCGACCCCTCAGCTCTCGACATCTGACGTGGGACAGCTTGTGAATGGCTCCTGATCTTCCACAGCATCACCTGGTGCTCACAGCTGCAACTCCAAGGCCACCATCATCTTTCCTGCAACACTCGACTTCGGTGGGCTTGCGTCTTCCATGTCTCCGTGTCACTCCTGAGTGGCATAGACTCTGTCCCCTCTGCGTGCAGGTACTTCTCATCCTGAATCCACCTTTGGGTTCCACCAGAAACTTTCACCTTCTCCAGCAGAGACATCTTACTGAAGTCTCCCATTTAGTTCAATGGGGGTTTCCGACACCACTTCACACCCATGCTCCCGCCTTCCCTGGTGTAGGTATCCTGGTTCCTAGGGTATCCACAGGTGGGGTGACTCTCCAACCTTCTGTCTTCCACAGGGTTTCTACAGGGTCCACTGGGAAGGGTCATTTTTCTTTAAATTTGCAACAATGAGTTACCCATTGACTTGCATTGATCCTGCGTTCCTGTTCCCACTCTGCACACGGCCTCCGTGGGGTTCCTGGTTACTTACCTCAGGTGGTTCCTTGGGTCCCCGGCACTTCTACATCTTCTGGCTATAGTCTGGACTCGAGTTGTGGTTTGCATACCACTATTTTAGTATATGGTTGGGTCTCCCCCTGGTGACCACTGTGTATTTCGTGCTACTTACCTGTTTCTATTGAAAAGTATTGTGTGCATGGTGCACTTCTCTGGGTAAGAGATTTCTGTATATGTTAGTGAGTGTCTTATAATAAATACATGTTTTTGTAAATATACTTTGTTGTTCTATTTGACTTAATCTGATCCTAAAAGATTATGTTCTGGTAAAACAAACTGCTTTACACTCCTTCTGGACTAAGCCTGAAGGCTGCTCTCCACAGCTACCACTTAGAGAGCTTTCTAAGGTTGTCTAAGACTACTAAAATCACCATAAGGGTTGTCATTGGTGTATGAAACCGCCGACAGACCATAGGACTGGATAAGCTCTAACAAGGGAGTGATGTAAATATTGAACAGCGTGGGGAATAAGGTTGACCCCTGAGGGACCCCACACAGCAGAGAATACTGATTCGACTGAAAACCGTTCCAGTCAACTCTCTGCAACCTATTTGTTAAAAATGAACTTAGGAGTGCCAGGGCGGCACGTCAACTCTGATGCTCACCAGCCATCCGATAGGTACCTGTATCAAATGCGGCTGAGAGATCCAATAAAATTGAGTGCCGCTCTGCCCCCCTTGTCCACCGTTCTGCGGATATCTTCCGAGGCCTCCACTAAGGCAGACTCCGTGGAGTGCTGGAATCTAAAAATGTGCTGATCCTGATTTAGAATGTCATTGGTCTCCAGATACCAGGTAACTACCTTATTCCTTGCCTTCTCCAGGACCTTCTCCGGAAAGGACAGTCAGGAGATAGGTCGATAGTTCTTGGTTTCTGCAGGGTTGAGGTTGTTTTCTTTTTAGAATTGGCAGAACTGACTCTAGGATCTAAGCTGAGGGGAAGGGCCGGTCTCTATGACTTGGTTCAGAAGCTTGGTAAACTGGGTCACCATTAGATTGGGTACTAAGTGTCAATTGGTGATCCCGACTTCATGCTAGTGGTTAGGGTTTCCACTTCCTCCACGAGAACAGTGGAAAGCTACCGAAGCCTGTTTGGCTACAGACACTGTCTCAGACGCCTTGTTCTATGGCCATCGAGGTGGTTACGTTACGGGCCGGACTAGAACCCCCAAGATTTGTAACTGTGGGTGTTTTAGCAATTTCATCGTAGATTACTTGAATCTTTCGTTGGAAGAAATCGGCCATGTTATCACAGCTATTTTGATCCACCCTATAGATAGCCTCTGAGTTATAATTAGACAGAGCTGTGATAGTTTTAAATAGTTTCGCTGAAGAGAAGAGGTTTGGGCGGATTTGAATCGATTGGTAAAAGTTTGGTTTTAGTGTAGTTTATCAACATGTAATACTCCTTGCAAATGTTAGAGCATCGATCTATAGCTAACTGATCATACTCCTTTCTCCAGAGACGTTCTGCAGCCCGACATTTCAGTTTAAGAGTTTTTAATTCCCTGGTATACCAAGGGGCTCAGGGCTTTATCCTGTGGGAGAGATTTCTTTTTTGGGGGACCAACTGGGTAAGAGCAGAGTCCACCCAGTTTGAGGAATTGTTTGAGGCTATATTTGTGTCGGGATGGGGGCAAGGACTGCTATTGTTCAGAGGGGCTTCTACTTCTCCATTAGCAGCCCTACGCCATGGACGGTAGGATCCAGTGATCTGCTCAGCGTTTTGGTCCGCTCTCTGCCTTGTACCATCTGACGTGACTAGTACAGCATTATGACCCCAACGGAGCTGCTCACACCCACCCTCAGGACCTTGAGACCCTCACAGGTGAGTAGTGTGCTTTACAAAACCCTGATTAATTGATTGATTGATTGATGGCCTGTCCACAGCAGAGGTGGGGATTTCTCAGATGTCAGTTGGGGGTTATTCGTAAAAATTCCATCTAAGATATGGCCTGCCTTATGGGTGGGCACATCAACTAGTTGAGTCAGACCAAGACCCCCACAGCTATAGGGCAGCTTGGATGTGTCTGGGTTCAAGTCTGCTTCCAAGAGAAAGTTAAAATCACCAAGAACTGTGAGATTTTGGGATCCCATGCCTGATTCAAGCAAGTGTTGTAGATTCATAGGAAAGGGCTGCCTGGGGCCAGGGGGGCGGTATACTAGAATTCCGTTAAAGTTGGATCTTCACTAGACAGGTTTTAAATAAACTTGAAGAGTGGATGTTCGACAGTAACATCCTGTCCCCTTTCCAAGAGGTTGTAGAGCAAAATTACTTACAATTGACTTAACCTTTCGCTTTTCAATCATCCAGTGGAAATGAGTCATTAATCTTAAGGGTCCTTTGTAAACTGCTTTTGTTGATCTAAGGTCAGCTTTTGATTTGGTGCCGGATCCTTACTCTGGGCATCGCTCAATCACATGGGTGTTCCTGCCTTGATATTGTCGGTCATCATTAGACTTCGTGAGAACAACTATGACCAGGTCCGCTGGAGATAACAGAGGGGCTCACTGAGCGCGTACCAGTGAAAAGACGGGGTTAGGCAGGAGTGTTGTCTTGCCCCTGTCCTTTTGTCTCCCCATTAATGATCATAAAAACTGACAGATGCAGAAAAGTATTTTGCTACAACTCTTTAATTTCCAGCGAGGAACTCCCATAATTCCATTGTTCTTTGACATAGGGCTGCACAGAGTTGAGCCTTCTGGGTGTTCTGAGCCCCTTCTGTACTGGTATGAATATGGACCGCTGACCAATCAGCTTTATATAAGGCGTCTCTGTGAGAAGTTGGCCTGATATATGCTGTCCACTAGTTCTAGTGGGCACCTTGTATCAGTCCAAACAACCCCTTATGGTGAATGGAGCGACCACTGAGCCTTGCCTAGGCCTGGTCGCCCCCACGCTCCTCCTGCTACCTGTTCCTGATTGCTGATTGCTCCACTGCAGGCGACCCAGCCGCCGCTGAGCCGCCCGCCCGCCCGCCCGCACTCGACTTTCCCGCCGCTGCCTCCCTGCGGCCCCGCCAGCCGATTAGTGCCCCCGCTCCCGCCACCCAGCGGACCCTCCCTCCCGGCTCCCTTCTTAAGGGGACTTCTGCCTTCTCCTCGGGAGCGACTACTGAGCCTTGCCTAGGCCTGGTCGCCCCCACGCTCCTCCTGCTACCTGTTCCTGATTGCTCCGCTGCAGGCGACCCAGCCGCCGCTGAGCCGCCCGCCCGCACTCGACTTTCCCGCCGCTGCCTCCCTGCGGCCCCGCCCCCCGCCAGCCGATTGGTGCCCCCGCTCCCGCCACCCAGCGGACCCTCCCTCCCGGCTCCCTTCTTAAGGGGACTTCTGCCTTCTCCTCAGGAGCGACCACTGAGCCTTGCCTAGGCCTGGTCGCCCCCACGCTCCTCCTGCTACCTGTTCCTGATTGCTGACCACCGAACCGACGACCCCCACCATCACCCTCCGCGCCTGGACCCCGATCAGCACCGAAGACACCATCCACACGATGAACACCATCCACTCCGGATCACCAACCGACCCATGCCCCCACCACATCTTCAACAAGGCCGCCTCCGCCATCGCACCCCAACTCCAAGACGTCATCAACTGCTCCTTCAACACCGCCACCTTCCCGGAGAGATGGAAGCATGCCGAACTCAGCGCCCTCTTGAAGAAACCTTCAGCTGACCCCACCGTCCTCAAGAACTACCGCCCCATCTCGCTCCTCCCGTTTCCTGCCAAAGTCATCGAGAAGACCGTCAACCGACAGCTTGCCGCCTTCCTCGAGATGAACGGATCCCTCGACCCCTCGCAGTCAGGCTTCCGAGCCAACCACAGCACCAAGACCGCCCTCATCGCAGCCACCGACGACATCCGAGCCCTGCTCGACAACGGGGAAACAGCTGCCCTCATCCTCCTGGACTTCTCAGCAGCGTTCGACACTGTCTGCCACAGCACCCTAGTTCAACGCCTCAGCAACATCGGAATCCGAGATAAGGCTCTGGAGTGGATCATCTTGTTCCTCGCCGGAAGAACCCAGAGAGTCCGCCTCCCCCCGTTCAGATCCGAGGCCACCGAAGTCATATGCGGCGTACCACAAGGATCATCACTCAGCCCCACCCTCTTCAACATCTACATGAGCCCGCTCGCGACCATCGCACGCCAACACAACCTCAACATCATCTCCTACGCCAGCTGATCCTCTCCCTCACCAACGACCCAGCCACCGCCAGAACCAACCTACACGAAGGGATGAAAGTAGTAGCCGATTGGATGAGGGCCAGCCGCCTGAAGCTCAAATCAGACAAGACGGAAGTCCTCATCCTGGGACCATCTTCCTCCGCCTGGGACGACTCCTGGTGGCCCCCTGCCCTGGGCAGCGCTCCCAAACCTACGGACCACGCACGCAACCTGGGCTTCATCCTGGACTCCTCCCTCTCGATGACCAGACAAGTAAACGCCGTTTCGTCCTCGTGCTTCAACATCCTGCGCATGCTCCGGAAGATCTTCCGTTGGATCCCCACCGAAACCAGGAAGACGGTCACACAGGCACTCGTCACCAGTCGACTGGACTACAGAAACACCCTCTACACCGGAACCACAGCCAAATTTCAGAAGAGACTCCAACGAATCCAGAACGCCTCTGCACGTCTCATCCTGGACATCCCCTGCCACAACCACATTTCAGGACACCTGAGAGACCTGCACTGGCTCCCCGTCAACAAGAGAATCAAGTTTTGTCTCCTCACCCACGCACACAAGGCCCTCCACGACCTGGAACCCAGGTACCTCAACAACCGCCTGACCTTCTACACTCCCACCCGCCAGCTTCGTTCGACCAACCACGCCCTCGCCGCCGTGCCACGCATCCGAAGAGCCACCATGGGAGGAAGATCCTTCTCCTACCTGGCAGCCAAGACTTGGAACTCCCTCCCCATCCACCTCCGTCAGACCCAAGACCACCTCTCCTTCAGGAAACCACTCAAAACCTGGCTGTTCGAGCAGTAGCAGACCCCACTCCCCCAAGCGCCTTGAGACCCTCCGGGTGAGTAGCGCGCTATATAAATTTTGTGATTGATTGATTGAGACAACCTTATATGAAAGCTATCCTAGTGGTAGCTATGGAGAGCAGCCTTCAGGCTAAGTATTGAACGAATGTAAAACAGCTTGTTTTACCAGTCTATAATCTCTTGAATGAACAAATGAAAGGACAACCACACCAGGTATATATTTAAAATATATGTATTTAAGATAAAACACACCCCTCTAGTCTCTGGAGTTCGAAGGACTTAATTTACAAGTTAGCAATCAACAGTAATAGCACAAATACACGTTTGGGCCCTAGGGACGTACCAAACCATATACCAATAAAGTGGTATAAGAACCATGACTGAACTAGACACAAGGCCTAGAGCCTATAGAATCGCTGGGACCCCAAGGAACCACCCAAGGTAGTGACACAGGGGACCCACGGGGACCGTGTGCAGTGTGTAAACACAACCACGGGTTCCCGTTAGCTTCTATGGGCAATGTCGCGGTTGGAAATTTAAAGATTAGGGACACTTAGAATCGAGTTAGGACCAAACCCTTTTGGACTTAGGAAGTTCTAGGGCTAGCACCCATGGGAGCACCGGAGAACTCGTGTTACCTCACCCAGGGAAGCCGGGTGCATAGGTGTCTTTTGGTGTCGGGTCGTCGATTTCAATGGAAGCTGGTGAAGAAGTGCTGCTGCCGTGAAGAGGAGAAGTGTCCGAAGCGATCCAAGCCTGGATCTAGGATGGAAGGAACCTGAAAGCAGAGGGGACAGAGTCTGGGTCACTTACCAGTGACCAAGGGCAGGATTGCCCAATGGCCACAGATGTCGGGTGCTTCAGGTGAGTTGACGGGTGTCTTGACTCTTCAGCCACGAGGTCCAGGAGGCGCCGATGATGACCAGGAGCTGGATTCGAGCTGCCCACGAAGTCTGTTGAGTGCTGCGATGTCGGCGACCAGATTGGACACAACAAGCCTTGGCAATGGCAAGTTACTTGAAAGCAGAGAAAAGACGTTGGTGCAGACCAGCAAGGTCTGGGGGACTCACCCAGCAAGGCTAAGTCGGGGCACGTCTGGAGCAACCAGGAAAGCCCAATCAGAAGATGAGTTGCCTTCGTGGGGACCTAGTAGCCAACGGGCTAGCGATCGCGAAGGAGCCTTGAGGGGTCACACTTGAAACTGGCCCACGGATCACTCGTGGAGTGGAGGCCAGCAATCTTCAGTGCAGGAGAAGCTCAAGGCTGGGGCTACTCGGAGCCCAAAGCACAACTTCGAGGATGACCAGGAAGAGGTTGTTGCTGCAAAAGTTCATGGTGTCCAGGGATCCCGGTTCCACGTCACCCACGATAGCCACGGGCCTCAGCTTTGCTGTGGACTCAGGGTAGCCTCGGGGAAGTCTGAAAATCTACTTCTGGTGATGCAGACTTCAGCGTCCGGCAGGAGCTTCATCGATGCAGACCGGTCAGTTGCTTCTTTGGTGCCTGCCAAGCAGGGGAGTCACTCCTTGACCCCAAGGCTCCCCGTCAACAAGAGAATCAAGTTCCGTCTCCTCACCCACGCACACAAGGCCCTCCACGACCTGGAACCCAGGTACCTCAACAACCGCCTGACCTTCTACACTCCCACCCGCCAGCTTCGTTCGAGCACAACTTCAAGGAAGACCAGGAAGATGCTGTTTCCGCAAAAGTTCACGGTGTTCAGGGGTCAGGGTTCCACGTCACCCACAATAGCCACGGTCCTCAGCTTTGCTGTGGATTCAGGGTAGCCTCGGGGAAGTCTGGAAATCTACCTCTGGTGATGCAAAGACTTCAGCGTCCGGTGGGAGCTTCAGCGATGCAGACTGGTCAGTTGCTTCTTTGGTGCCTGCCAAGCAGGGGAGTTACTCCTTGACCCCAAGGGAGATTTCTTCAGTCTTCTAAGCAAAGTAGAACGCGAAGGTCCAGGATATATGTTGCAGAGTTTCGTCCAGGGTAATCTAAAGTCGTAAGGGCTGGGTTCCCATACTTATACTAAGTTTGGGAGTTTGACATACTCTAGGGACCCACCTATGGGAGGGTTTGGAAAGAGGGGTGGTTACACCCATTTCCTTTGTCCAGTTATATGCCAGAGCAGGGACAGGTAGACCCTGCAACCGGTTTGAACTGGACTATGCACAGGGACACCAAGTGTGCCCCCAGTGCAGGACTTCAAAGCACCAGAGAGGGCTCCCGCCTAGCCCCAATAAACATCTGCCTGTCTAGGGAGGTGGTTACACCTCCCTGGGACAGGAAACCTATTGTCCAGGCCTCCCCTGCCGGAGTTTCGGTCAGCAGCAGGAGGCCAGACCCGTGTCTGTGGCAGAGGCATCCATTTTGTGATGCCAGGGCTGTAGAAAGTCCTACCGGGTTAGACCAGTGTGAACGTCTCTCCCTCTAGAAGGGTGGAATGCTACCCCCGCCGCCAGAACTGGCAGGGGGGGGTAGTATTCCAAAGCGTTTGACACCTAACATGACATGTTTCCGTCCAGCCATCCCAATGTTAGCATTTACCGTGAGTTTATAATGCACTTAAGAGTATATGGTCAGGCTCCACCACAAACAGCATCAGAGGAGGTACTCCGAATGCTGCAGAGGGGCTCTGCTCATGTAGGGGCACCCTCTCACATAAAAACCAAGCACTCTGCCTTCTGGATTGTTAAGGCCTGCCATAGGAGTGACTTATAAGTTTGATATGTGTGTGCAATGGTAGTGATATAGGTAGCCTATACCACAGTAAGGGGTGGGTGCAAGAACCACCTTGCCCAGGCTGCAGTAGCAGACCTGTAGTGTCATTTTGGAGTGCTTCCCAGGGGTGGCATAATACATGCTTCAGCCCCTGGTAGGCCTCTGATGTACCTATGCCCTAGGTACATAGTATACCATATACTAGGGGCTTATAAGGCACTCCAGATTCCAATTAGAAATGTACCTAATGTACATGGAAACCATTTTAGAGAGGAAGCAGCTAGGCTGGGGTCCTGATTAGCAGGGCCACAGCCAGACTAAGGTCGAAAAACAGTGAAACACCAGCAAAAAGTGGGGGTACCCATGTGAAGCAGATCCTACTCTCCTACAGTCTCTCTCTGAAATATTGAAATTCAGTACTATATCTCAGCTTTGTCATGTACAAAATGGCTGGTAACTTTAGGGTTAGGAAGTTAGTGGAATGATCCAGTGTCTCCACCCCCCTTCGTTAAGGCTGTTCTAAACAAATCATATTGTGCGTATCGATTGATGAGCTGCAGAGCAGAACAGAACAGTGCTCCCAGGCCCCCAAAAACCCTCTGACTACCTGCGGGACGGGATGGGATGTCAAAGCAGGCGAGACTTGGCACAGTGGGCAACTGCGGGAGAGGCGAGTGCTGGGGAGGCCACGATACCACTGGTGGTGCGGTGTGGGAGGCAGAGGCCGACATTACTGAGACTGGGCCTGAGGCTCTTCTCAGTTTCCTGCTTCTTGCCACGTGCCTCTCGCCCCCACACACCCCACTTCATCTGGGGCCCCACCGAGTTCAGCAGGCCCCAAGTGAGGAGGGTAAGAAGACAAGACAAGAAAATGGCAGCTCACAGCGGCGCTTGGAGGTAAGGGAAAGGGCACGAGAGCACCTGCCAAGTGTGAGCCCGTGCCCCCACAGAAGCGGCCCAGCAAGGTCTGGGTGTGGCTTGTGGGTTTCCTGGCTAGTTCCTGCTCAGTCGCCCCCCCCCCACCCTCCAGCACACTGTCCCCTGTCGGCACATCAGATTACACCAACCGTACACTGATAGTGCCCAGGAACAAACAAGCCCCCCCTCTACACTGGGCTCACCTGCAGCAAACCAACGCAAGCATGCTCCCTGCCCCCCTGGGAGGGGCGCCAGGTGCCAGAGCGGCCCTGGGCATGTAGGAGAGATAGGTGCCGGGTGCCAGGGCACCTGGGCACGTCAATGTAACTAAACATCATTGGCATAATTGCCTCACGGCCCCTCAGCTAATTTCACGCTTGAGTGCGAATTAGGGTAAACCAACTGCAACCGAGGGACACGCCCGCTGCCATCATGAGATCTGGCAGGGTCCGAGAGACACTTAAAGCAGCAAAGAAACGTGCCCCAAAGACCAAATCTAATCCGCCAGTGCAAGCAGCCAATGGGAACTGTTCTTTAATAGCGGAAACATTCAAACCACCCCCACTGGCTCAACCTGCAGCCAAAAACACACCTAGGATTCTAAAAATCAGACTTTCTAAAATCTCCTAGGAGCCAAGGCAGGTTACATCCAGATCCTGCCAATCAAACTCGTCCCCAACTCCGATAGGTAACCCTACAAAAACACCCAATAAGCAGATAATAGTTAAGACGCAAGTTCATTCCACAGACACCGACCAACAAACCAGGGACCCAACCAACAGCCTACCTTCAACAACTATTTCAGAGAGTAGTCCGCTCGCCTATCACTCCACTTTCCCCAATTTCTCCAACTCCCCGCACAGAGCCCATGACATCGCATTGCTAGAAAGACCGTTGGAGACTTCTTCAGAGTGGCATGGCCTGTCGCTCAGCCCTTTCGAGGAGAAAGACGACGAAGACAAGGCTCATTCAAATGCAACAGTGAACTCTGGACCAAAGCACTATTATAAGGCTTTGCTTCCTCCAATAGAGATCCAGTACAAACATCAATATTTCGGAGGATACGCCCAAAAACAAGGAACATCTAACAAGCAAAGCTCTCTCGACAACAAAACAAGGCAGACCAGTCCTGCTTTCACCATTGCCCTCAGCACCCTTATGGACCCCTTTCATACACACAATGGAGGTGAGCTCCTCGGCGCTTACATTCCACCCAGAAAAACTCGAAATTCAAGTTGATTAACTCACCGCTCTGACCACTCACGCCGCAAGCATTGAACGTAACCTGCAGGAACTAAATAGCTTAATCAAGCGAGTGCAAAAAGACCCCTGCAGCGTACCATTCTTGCCAATGTACCTCTACCTTGGACCACTTACCGACAATGCCAAATGTCCTGTCGGAAATCTTAACGGAAGTCAAGTCCTCAAAGCAGCCAATAGGAATATGTCCGAGAGCGAGCCTGGACAGCCCAGTCGTATCTCCCTTTTAGAAAACCCCAGTCCTTAAGAGCGGTTCACCGGCCACTCAGGGTAATGAGGGCAACCCCAACCAGTCAAAGGAAAATGCACAACTGGTAACAACAAGGAATGAATTGGAAAGAGGAAGACCCTCCACCCCCCCATGATTCCACCATGCAGCAACGACTGTCCCTAACTAAAAGAGAACGCAAACGCCTTAGAAAAATGAGGAATAAAAGACTAAAAAGAGAGTCAACACAATTACATCTTCAAGCGGTCCAAGATCCAACTGCTAACACAGCGTCAGACCCAAACAGCGGGGCCAGTCGTCTACCCAATATTCCAAAAAGAACATGTTCCAAAAGACCAACGAATCAGGCCGAAACATCATTAAAGATCCTGGCGTTCCTGAATCGGGAACCCAAATGGCATTTCCTCTGCATCAATCAATCACACTGGCAGAGCACCCACATACAACAGTCCTCCCAAGCACTCAACTACCTTGCGATCCTCGACTTCAGAGTATGGCTTCAAAGGATCACTTCTCAATGAACTGCGAAATTAAAGAAGAGACCACGTTTGCCCCGACACAACCAACACCCTCAGCACTGGCAATAAGCGAGAGCGATTAAAAACCTCCGCAGCAAATGAAAGAGGCTCAAAATCAGCCTGAGGCCCGGCCCAGCCAATGCCCCACAAATGATTATTACAAAACCCATCCAGACCCGAGACTAGCCAACATGCCACCCCGATGCTAGCAACAGCAGCAGTGATAAGCCAGAGTGTCGGTCAGTCATAATCACTTTATTCGGTTCATAAAGACCATAAAAGTACACTACAAAAAATCTTGTAAGAACAACATTAAAACAAATGCAAAGTTCATTTGGGATAATCTTATACACCATAAAAATTCAACATGAAAAATCACCATCCTTTTGATGTTATAAATGAAGCAAATGCAAAATTCTTTAAAAAAGTACTTTTATGCACAATAGAAATTCCAATTAAGAAAACATTTCATTGCAGTTATAGAAGAGCTCAAATATTTCATAACATGGAGACCCTTCTTCTCCTTACCCTAACCTCCGCAACTAAAAAACTCGCAATATTACAACGTTCCCATGTATTGTTTAACATGAGTAAATATACTAAGGCAGGCCTTACCTGCATAAACCCTTTATCCTTTAGAATAGGTACTAAAAAACATTTGCAGCTATGATGATAATGGTCGTAAAACATGATAAAGTGGTAAGTATCTTGGGTCGAGAAATTATCACAAGAGCAAGGGCCCAAATCCTTCACCTTTCTCCATCCCTGAGGTTCAGCCAATAAAAAGTGCAGGAGGTTGAATCTAAATCTGGTTAAAAGAAAGCGGTGATAAGGGGTTGTTATGACATTTAAATAGGGTTCTATTGTTGGAGCTGTTTTCAATTAAAGATGGGCTCGTACCGTGGGTTTCATTAACTCTCTGGCCTCTCTCTCAGATTGCATCATATTTAGAAAATGTTTTTAACCCACAGTAAGTTCTCATTCCTAAGTTTGCTTGGAGAATCAAAAAGTTTGTGATGCCCTAATTTCTTTGTTAAGTTCTTAACATAACCTATCCAGGAGATGCTACTTGCTCTATCCAAGGATAAGCAAAGCTGGGCGATCTCACGATTTACCACCAATTCTGGGTTTGTCCGGATCGTTATCCAGCTCAGGAGCGGATCCAGTTCGATCAAGTCTGAAACAAAGCCTATACCTAATTCTTGATGGATAATGTAAGAGGGTATAGATTGCGGGTCTGAGAGCAGATTTATGAGAAACTTGTTTTCCACCAGTTGTAGTTCTTCAGCCTCCTTATAACCCCAGATTTCAGACCCATATTTAGAGATTGCAATACATTTTGCTCTATATATGTTGAGCAAAGGCACAAATACTGGTTGAGGGCCACACCCTTCGCCAGAAATCACCACTACCGGCCAAACCTAACCCTGGAACCCCTCTGAGGCACAAATCCGGGCAAGGGCCAAGCGAAGCCCAGGGACAACTCACCTCCTCAAAGCTAACGAGGGAGATGCTCCATTGAAATTAGAAATGCTCCCTGGCTATAGGTCGAGGGGAAGACATGACATACTGAATAAAAGTGCTATTCTGAAATTCACAATGGAAACCCTGAACCATGTAAGTGTGCATGATATAGAAGGTGTTGAGTTTACACCCAACCCGGAACTGACAGGGACAGAAGCAACGGTGGTCACCCGGTCCATCTTAAAAACAGCCATGGAGGGATGGCAGAAATGTGGGCATTTCCTAAACTGGGGCATTGAACTAAAAAGAATAGATCTAGAGAGATACCCCAGCCCCCAGCCCCCTACAGCCATAGCAATTGGACCAGCAGGAAAGCATCCGATCCATCTAGGAACCCTCAGCATCCCTCACACAGCAGCTCCCGGAGCTCCGAGCTATATGAGACAGGTCTCCCTGCAAAACCCGCAGGCCTCGCCCCATTAATGGCAGTCGCGAGATTAAAACCAGACTCAGTGGAATCATTCCCCAACCCCCCTTTGAAACTGTGCTCCTGGAACGTGAACGGCCTTAGAAGCGAGGCGGGGAGACAGATTATCACTTTCCTCCTAAATTTCGACATCCTCCTACTGCAAGAAACCTGGACCGAGAATCCAACAAGAATCACAGGTTTCAAGGACTATCAACTGGAAGCGAAAGAGGCCGAGCTGCAGGAGGTCTCCCCACTTACATAGTGACCCACCTTCGGTGGCAACAAGAACACGTGGATCTCGGTCTAGCATGGGCTCAATGTATTAAACTCTCATCGCACAGTGACTTAAGATCAAATCACAAAACCTGTGATTCAAATGTATTAATCTGCAATATCTACATTCATCCTGGCCAGAAGAACAAACCCGGCTACATTGCTTCATTGATAATACTCTTAAAATCATTACAAAAACCATTTCCCCAGCACAAAATCATTCCTTAAGGAGACGTCAGTGTGCATCTCCTACAAACAAACAGCCACCCACCCACCCAAACAACAACAGAATGTGACAGCTATGAACCTATTAGCACCAGTAATGGCACACCTTCAAAAAACAGACCGCTAAGGTTAATCTGCAAAACCACCCTTGAAGACATTGGCCTGTGCTCACTTATTGGCCGCCTTCCACAAGACCAACCAGCCGCCTTCACCAGGACTTCAAACAAAACTTATTCAAAACTGGATTATAAATTTGTCGACTCAGAGATATTTGATAAGATCATGGCTTATTGCATAATACCCAGACTCGAGAGCGACCACCTCTCTTAACATGTAGCGCTCCATGTTTACACCGTAAGAGCTCCCCACACCAACGATCTGACGGTTCAACCTTGTGCCTACAACCTAAAGCGCCTAATCTGCAATGGAAGGACGACTGCTGAGATAATGAATTATATATATTATATAATCACATTCACTTTCCCTACATCGGACATCGAACAGGCGCAGTGGACTCACTGGGAATCTCTTACTGCGGCACTAGCTACCACCTGGCCATCCAATTGTTCGCAACCCCTTAACCCCCCTCCCCTCACCCCTCCCCCCCCCCCGAAAGGGGCACCCTGGTTCTCCACAGTCCTTCTCACAAAAAAAGTGAGCCAAGTAAGGAAATTAGACAGCTGCAAAAACCTGACCCAAAGCTTAGTCATTCCACCATAAATTGCAGCCCTGAGGCGCACCTACAAAAAAGCAATCTGGTTAGCCAAAAAAACACAACAACAAGAAATGTGATTAAAATTACTGCATACTAGCAAAACAAAAAACAGCAAACAATTCTGGGCAGATATCAAGACACTCACAGATGGCAAATATTACCATCACAACGCCGGAATTACAGAATTAGATTGGACAATTTACATCATAGATGCCTGCAAAGGGCAGGTAGAGAACAACACAACCATGAAAGGCACAAACACAAAGGATTCAACGTCCTCCGAGAGAAAATGGCTGAAAGAAAGACAAGTCGAACACTCCTTGAAGAAACTGAGATCAGATGGGACACCGGGACCAAATTGCCTCCTAAATGCCCTTTACAAGTACAATCAACCTTTCTGAGCCTCGTACCTTGCCCCCCTACCTAACTTGGCACCCTCCACCAATACAATTCCTGCATCATGGAGTGCAGCATCCTCCATCCCATCTTCAAGTCCGGCTCGCGGACAAATCCAGCAAACTACATACGAATTGCCCTGATGGATGTTGTAGGAGAGTAGGATCTGCACTTATGTTGCCCCCACTTTTTTTCTGATGATTAACACTAGTTTCTGGCTATATTCTGACTGGGACCCTGCTAATCAGGGCCCCAGCCTCTCTGTTCTCTCTAAACAACTTGGAGTGCATATTAGATGCACTAGTGATTGGATACTGTGGTACCTTATGAGCCCCTAGTATATGGTACCTTAGGTACCAAGGGCATAGGTACTTCACAGGCCTACCAGGGGCTGCAGCATGTATTATGCCACCCCTGGGAAGCAGACTAAATGTGACACCACAGGCCTGCTACTGCAGCCTGGGTGATGTGGTGTTAGCACTCCTCACTGAGATATAGGTTCCCTATATCCCACCTTACACACACATATAAACCTATCAGTCACCCCTAAGGCAGGCCCTATCAATCCTGAGGGCAGAGTGCTTGGTTTCCATGTGATGGGGTGCCTCTGCCTGAGCAAGGCCCCTCTGCAGCCCTCAGAGTCTATTCTCTGTGGCTGTTTGTGGATGCGGTTAAACCATATACTCTTAAGTGCATTATAACCTCGCGGTAAATGCTAACTTTGGAATGGCTGCATCAAAACATGTCGTGTTTGGTGTCAAACGCTTTGGAATCATACTCCCACACCAGTAACTGGTGTGGGAGTATGATCCCACCCTTCTAGAGGGGACGACATGTACCTACTGTGGAAACACGGTAGAATCCTGAAAGAGCCCTGGCATCACAAAATGGATGCCACCAGCACAGACACTGGGCTGCCCTCCTGCTGCTGACCGAAACTCACAGTGGAGGAGGCCCAACAATAGGCATCCTGTCACAGGGAGGTGTCACCACCTTCCAGACAGGATTTAGTGTATTTGGGCTGGGTGGGTGCACTCCTAGAGTGCTTTGAAGTCCTGCACTGGGGGAGCAGTAGACTCCTCTGTGCAAATGCCAGCTCAAACCGGTTCAGGGGCTACCTGCCCCTGCTCTGGCATGAAACTGGACAAAGGGAAGTGGGTGTAACCACCCACTCCCCTGACCCTCCCATAGGTGTGGTCATAGAGCTAGTCCCTCCCTTCTTTTTAGTATGAGATAGGGAACTATTGCCATTGCAAGTTAGATATCCCTGGATGACACTCTACAAGAAGAATCCTGGCCCTTCGACATTCCACTACCTTTGGAAGACTGAAGAATCTCCCTTGGAGTCAAGGAGTGACTCCCCTGCTTGGCAGGCACTAAAACTTTGAATCAACGGTTGCAAACTTTCCCGCTCCCGCCAGAGTCCGAAGTCCCTGGAGCTTTGGAAGTGGATTTCCTGACTTCTCGATGGCCATCGTGAGTCCCCAGCAGAGGTGAGGCGAGTGGACCCTACGAGTGACGAGGAACAGCAATACCCGAGTACTGTGCACTATTTTCAAGTAGAATCCCTTCACGATGCTCTACTAACTTGTGCATTGGACCACGGGTGGTCCAAGCCTCCAGCAGGATTTCCACTGATGATCAAAGGCCTACCTTGTCCCGAGTGACCGTGGGCTCCTGTGAAGTGAATCCTCCTGAGGCGTCTTCGCGATCCCTTGCCAGCTGGCTTGTGGGTCCTCTGAAGAATGTTCTATTAAACCAAAGGGCTCCCCTGGTTGCTCCAGGCCTTTCCTGACTTAACCTTGCTGGGTGAGTCTCTCAGACCTTGCTGGTCTGAACCGCTGACTTTCTTCACTTTCCACAAGACTTGCTGTTGCCAAGGCTTGTTGGCGCCAATCTGGTTGCCGACCCCTCAATAAGCTGTAGACTTTGTGGTACACTCCGAATCCAGCTCCTGGTTATCGTCGACACCTCCTGGACCTCGTGGCTGAAGAGTCAAGACACCTGTGATCACCTGAAATCACCCGACTACTGTGGGCATCCATCTTCCTGGGCCTGGGTCACTGGCAAGTGACTTTGAACACTGTCTTCTCTGCTTTCAGGTCTTCTTTCTTCAGAATCCATCCTTGGATTCCACCGGACTCCTGTCTTCAGAAGCAGCAAGTCTTCTTTGGCTCCCATTGAAAACGACGCCGCGACCCGACACCAAAAGACACCTTCCCTGGGTGAGGTAACTCGTGCACTCCGGTGCTCCTGTGTGTGTTGGCTCTAGAACTACTTACCCTGTAAGTGACTTGCTTGTAGACTCTCCCGAAGTATCCTAAAACTTTAAAATTCCAACCGTGACTTGCTCCATTGAAGTCTATTGGGGTCCGCGGCTGTGTTCTCACACTGCATGCGTCTCCCGTGGGTCCTTTACTTACCTGCCTTGGGTGGATTAGTGAGGCCCCAGCGCTTCTGAAGACCTTAGGCCTTGTCCCTTCTCAAGTCGTTCTTCTTATACCTCTTTTTTAGTATATGGTCTGGTACGCCCCTAGGGCCCCAACCATATAAGTGCTTAATTTGTTGTGAAACATTGATTTGTGCATATGTTCCTGACTTCTAATCTAATAAAGATATTAGTAGAGTGTGTCTAGTAATAAATACATATATATTTTATATATATACCTGGTAATTCAAGAGATTATAAGGTAAAACAAGCTGCTTTACATTCCTCAGAGACTTAGCCTGAAGGCTGCTCTCCACAGCTACCACTAGGATAGCTTTCTTTAAAGGTTGTCTTAAACCTGTCACCATAAGGGGTTGTTTGGACTGATACAAGGTGGCCACTATAACTGGTGACCAGCATATGCCAGGCCAACTTCTCACAGATGTCGAACTTTATGCCACCAATCTATTAAGAGATAAGGAAGCTTGGGCATCAGCCGAAAACATCACCCCGGCCACACAAACAGGTTTCAGGGTGGGCTTGAGCACAACCAGCAATCTCTTGCCCTGAGTCTCCTCATCAAAAAGGCCAATCACAAATCCCCAACCTATACACTTCCTTTGTTGATCTAAAAGCTGCATTCAACACGGTCCCACTGGACCTGACCTGGGCTAAAATGGCCATATGGGGTGCACCACTGAAACTCCTAGAAGCAATAAACAACTTATACACAGATACCTGGGTACGAGCCAAAATAGGTAGGGGTGATAGAACGGCAAAAAGATACCCATTTCCATCGGCCTAAAACAAGGATGTGTTCTCGCCCCTGCATAAAGAGCAGACTTGGACGGTTGTCTATCGGAAGCTTTGAGTGACCCACCAAACCTAGCAAAGAGACCAGTGCGCAGCCTACAATATGCAGATGACATTGTTTTATGCAGCCAGGCTCGATTCGGCCTTCAGCACCAAATTAAAATTCTCCTCAAATTCACTGAATCATCAGGTCTGAAATTAAATTATAGCAAAACAAGAATCACCTGTTTCTCGTTGAAAAGCAACGAGCAAAACATAAATTCAAATGGAAAGCAGCACGGAACAGCCTCGACCTGGTAAACACTTACAAATACTTAGGGGTGGAAATGGACACAAGATTACATTTCAAACAACACTTGCTACAAATAAGGGCTCTAGCTAGCAAGCTATACTTTGTTTTCAACCAAATTCAAAAAGATGGGGAGCTCGTGGCAGTCATATCTGTTACAAATTATCGGGGGAAAGTTTCTACCCTCACTGACCTATGGTTCGGAGTTGGTAAAGGGCGCGGACGTAACCACCCTAAACCAATTACCGTCCATTTTATTCAAACGCATCTTCCATTTACCACAACAAATTTCTCAAGCACAACTACGCCTCAAATTCGGGCTGTTTCACCAACTCCCGGTAACGATGCCGCCATAACCAAACTGTGCTGGAAGATGAGAGCTTCACCCTCCGAAACAGTGGCTGCCTCGTGTTGGACTGAAATGGAGAGCCAGCACCCCAAAACGATGACTGGCCAACAGTGCCCCGACACCCTCGAACAACCCTTGATCTCTCCAAAGTCTGGGAGTTAAACATCAGTTTTATAGAGTTTAAGAAAATCACCGACAAAGCGGTCAAGGAAGAAATGTCTGGGAGAAAGCACGGCTGGTCAGTTTTCCAATCCTATACCAACTGGGGCCCCAACCATACCTCACATGCCACAATTCCCGACGCACCCAACACTTTCTCCTACTAATCCGCACAGGAGTTTTCACTTCAAAAGATCAGGTCCCACCCTGGAAACAATGTTGGCCAGATTGCCTTTGCCGTTGTGGTCAATTTAAGGAAAGTCAGCTACACTTTCTATGCATTTGTCCTGCTGTCAACCAACGTCAACAGAAATTACTCTGCCCCGCTTTTCGGGCACTCAGATAAGATCCGGCCGCCAAGCCATGATGACCTTACTGAACAGCCATTCAATGCAGCTTTAATGCAGGGCCCATGAGGTTTTATTACAAGTGAACAAACTACAGCCAGCACAACAGAAGCCAGGCTAGATAAGAAACCGCCACCCTAGGTCTGGGCACCATCAACAGTCTAACCGGAGGCCATCACTCTGATAGGCAGCTGAGTCTCATTACAAGCAAAAGTGGAGCCCTCACTCGATCAGGGGCCGACGGTCATTAAATCTTTTCCTGGACAAACCCACCCCTGCCCGGAACGCATTCCTCTAATCAATTTAACTCATCACAGATAGTTTTATTAATACGTTTTTTAAAGTTTGAGAAAGGTCTGGACACTTGACCAGGTCTCAATGGAGAAAATGATTTAATGCATTCAGAGGCAGGAAGTGTGTAAAAGATCAAAGTTGGAAGACTGTTGCCATCTTGCTGTGATCAATTCATTTTTAACGCTTGCCCATTTGGCACAAATTCAGGGTTGGTTTTAAATCGCCCATCTGTAACTGCTAAAATAATTGCATACTAGCAAGTAACCATCTGAACCACCTTTCGAATTGTTTCATACATATTCATGATGTTTATGTAGTGTAATGAAATATAGCGGTTAACCTGCAAAATTGTTATGGTTTTATCTAACTAAAACAATAAACTGAGGGTCATATTATCAAGAACGGGCGTAACATTATCGCTGCTTTAGCGGCAGGAAACTGCTGCTAAAGCGGTGATAATGGGCTTGATAATATGCCCTAGAGAATTCCGAAACTCTGTCCATCACCACCCCCTTTTTCCCAAATCGTTTTTATCCACACTCAGTGTGGGAGGGTATGCTCAGACGTGAGTCCCTTGCTCATTGCACCATCAGGATTCAGACAAGCCGGGCCGACGAAGGCTGTGATGCCAGAAACCGGTCCCCGGAAGCTTGTTTCCTTCCCAGTATAAGAATTGGCTTGGTAGTTTGGTTTGCCCTGTTCCCATCATGCACTGGGACAGGTACAGACTAATTTGCATGTAGCCAGGTTCTGAGCTGGGATGGTGCAGTGAGCTAAAAAAACGGTGATGGATTAAAACCATGATCTCTTGACTTGGTAAGAGTATTCTGCATCATTCAGAAACTCTGTCCATCACCACCCCCTTTTTCCCAAATCGTTTTTATCCACACTCAGTGTGGGAGGGTATGCTCAGACGTGAGTCCCTTGCTCATTGCACCATCAGGATTCAGGCAAGCCGGGCCGACGAAGGCTGTGATGCCAGAAACCGGTCCCCGGAAGCTTGTTTCCTTCCCAGTCTAAGAATTGGCTTGGTAGTTTGGTTTGCCCTGTTCCCATTATGCACTGGGACAGGTACAGACTAATTTGCATGTAGCCAGGTTCTGAGCTGGGATGGTGCAGTGAGCTAAAAAACGGTGATGGATTAAAACCATGATCTCTTGATTTGGTAAGAGTATTCTGCATCATTCAGAAACTTAGTCCATCACCACCCCCTTTTTCCCAAATCGAATTCCGATAGAAGTCCAGGTTTCATGGAGTTCCGACCAGAACCTGGGCTTCTATGGGAATTCTCTAGGGCATATTATCAAGCCCCTTATCGCTGCATTAGTGGCAATTTCCTGCTGCCAAAGCGGTGATAATGTTACCGCCCGTTCTTGATAATATGGCCCTTAAACTTCCATATTTTGGTCACATTGTGGGCTAGATACAAGTGAACACCTCAGAGCGGAGTCTCACAGCAAAGTATTTGGAACATAAACCATCACCTCGCTTCGAGATATCTCTAGTGAAATTTGTCCACCTTTAGCAAAGACCTCGCACATGAGACTTCAGTATGGAACACATCACATGAAGAGTTTTACTTCGAGATGCTATCTTCCACATTCCTCTAATATACATTTTCCATTTTGTCATTGCCTGGCATTTGAGAATATAGAACATTTCCTTTTTTCCTGCGTATTTAACAGTGAGTAGGACGTGGGTTTTTCCTATTTGCCTTCATCCAGGTTCCTGCCAGAATTTGCCCACTTTATGGATTTTACAGAACAATAACTCCAGTCCAATTGTGTTTGTTGTGAGCAGATACCTATACTCTGCGTGGTTAACCAGAAGGCGTAAGGCCAGCTGCTATAAGGACCTTAAAATTCTTCATAGATTACATTTCAGCATCCGTGGGACCCACTGAGGCCAACATTCATTCATTTCAGTATCCGTGGGACCCACTGAGGCCAACATTCATTCATTTCAGTATCCGTGGGACCCACTGAGGCCAACATTCATTCATTTCAGTATCCGTGGGACCCACTGAGGCAGACATTCATTCATTTCAGTATCTGTGGGACCCACTGAGATCGACATTCATTCATTTCAGTATCTGTGGGACCCACTGAGGCTGACATTCATTCATTTCAGTATCTGTAGGACCCACTGAGGCTGACATTCATTCATTCCCCTTTACATCGAGAACCCGAAGGGCCTGATTCACAGAACTAACTTAAGACAAAATCCTAAACTTACTACCATTTTCGTATTCACAGAAGGCACTTACTCATTTCGGTATTCACAGAAGTTAGGAGTCCTAACTTTAGGACTCCTAAATGCCTTCTGTGAATACCGAAAGTCTTAAAGTTAGGATTTTTCTCAGTTTAGGAGTGGTAATGTTAACTTTACTAAAAATCCTAACTTTAAGACTTTCGCTATTCACAGAAGGGATTTAGGAGTCCTAAAGTTAACTTCTGTGAGTAAGGGCGTTCTGTGAATACCAAAATGGTAGTAAGTTTAGGATTTTGTCTTAAGTTAGTTCTGTGAATCGGGCCCTAAGTCCCAAAAATGGAATGGTGTCATTTATTCATTTCAGTGTCCGTGAGACCCACTGAGGCCGACATGCATTCATTTCAGTATCCGTAGGACCCAGTGAGGCCGACATTCATTCATTTCAGTGTCCGTAGGACCCACTGAGGCCGACATTCATTCATTTCCCTTCACATCGAGAACCCTAAGGTTGCCCGCATGTTTTCTAAGTAAAACGGGTTTTAATGTTGCACAGAATTTTAATAGTGTGGATAGTTTTAGCAGTTCCTAACAGTTTTATCTAGTTGTATAATGCATTAGCTTTATTACATTTTGCATGTTCTTGGTGATGATGAATTGCAAATGATCAAAATCAGCCAAAGCTAAAGAATGTGGAGACTTTTTTGGGTGCATTCAGAGAGATACATATTTATAAAAAAATAAAAAATCAAGTGTATATTGCTGTGGACGTCAGATGTTTCTTACACTCTTCCTCTCCCTCCGTAACTTGTTTCTTACACTCTTGCTCTCCCTCCGTGTAATTGTAACTTGTTTCTTACACTCTTTCTCTCCTACCGTGTAATTGTAACTTGTTTCTTACACTCTTGCTCTCCCTCCGTGTAATTGTAACTTGTTTCTTGCTCTCCCTCCGTGTAATTGTAACTTGTTTCTTACACTCTTGCTCTCCCTCCATGTAATTGTAACTTGTTTCTTACACTCTTACTCTCCCTCCGTGTAATTGTAACTTGTTTCTTACACTCTTACTCTCCCTCCGTGTAATTGTAACTTGTTTCTTACACTCTTCCTCTCCCTCCTTGTAATTGTAACTTGTTTCTGACACTCTTCCTCTCCCTCCTTGTAATTGTAACTTGTTTCTTACACTCTTGCTCTCCCTCCGTGTAATTGTAACTTGTTTTTTACACTCTTGCTCTCCCTCCGTAACTTGTTTCTTACACTCTTCCTCTCCCTCCTTGTAATTGTAACTTGTTTCTTACACTCTTGCTCTCCCTCCGTAACTTGTTTCTTACACTCTTGCTCTCCCTCCTTGTAATTGTAACTTGTTTCTTACACTCTTGCTCTCCCTCCGTAACTTGTTTCTTACACTCTTCCTCTCCCTCCTTGTAATTGTAACTTGTTTCTTACACTCTTCCTCACCCTCCATAACTTGTTTCTTACACTCTTCCCCTCCCTGCATGTAATTGTAACTTGTTTCTTACGCTCTTGCTCTCCCTCCGTAACTTGTTTCTTACACTCTTGCTCTCCCTCCTTGTAATTGTAACTTGTTTCTTACACTCTTGCTCTCCCTCCGTAACTTGTTTCTTACACTCTTCCTCTCCCTCCTTGTAATTGTAACTTGTTTCTTACACTCTTCCTCACCCTCCATAACTTGTTTCTTACACTCTTGCTCTCCCTCCGTGTAATTGTAACTTGTTTCTTACACTCTTGCTCTCCCTCCGTGTAATTGTAACTTGTTTCTTACACTCTTCCTCTCCCTCCGTGTAATTGTAACTTGTTTCTTACACTCTTGCCCTCCATGTAATTGTAACTTGTTTCTTACACTCTTCCTCACCCTCCTTGTAATTGTACCTTGTTTCTTACACTCTTCCTCTCCCTCCATGTAATTGTAACTTGCTTCTTACACTCTTGCTCTCCCTCCATGTAATTGTAACTTGTTTCTTACACTCTTGCTCTCCCTCCTTGTAATTGTACCTTGTTTCTTACACTCTTGCTCTCCCTCCTTGTAATTGTAACTTGCTTCTTACACTCTTGCTCTCCCTCCGTGTAATTGTAACTTGTTTCTTACACTCTT
The DNA here is from genome assembly GCF_964204655.1 of Triturus cristatus. Classification (NCBI taxonomy): domain Eukaryota; kingdom Metazoa; phylum Chordata; class Amphibia; order Caudata; family Salamandridae; genus Triturus; species Triturus cristatus. The sequence continues at coordinate 1,696,448,197 of NC_140591.1, forward strand.
GCTCTCCCTCCGTGTAATTGTAACTTGTTTCTTACACTCTTCCTCTCCCTCCGTGTAATTGTAACTTGTTTCTTACACTCTTCCTCTCTCTCCTTGTAATTGTACCTTGTTTCTTACACTCTTCCTCTCCCTCCATGTAATTGTAACTTGTTTCTTATTGTAACTTGTTTCTTACACTCTTGCTCTCCCTCCTTGTAATTGTAACTTGTTTCTTACACTCTTGCTCTCCCTCCTTAACTTGCTTCTTACATTCTTGCTCTCCCTCCATGTAATTGTAACTTGTTTCTTACACTCTTTCTCTCCCACCGTGTAATTGTAACTTGTTTCTTACACTCTTGCTCTCCCTCCGTGTAATTGTAACTTGTTTCTTACACTCTTGCTCTCCCTCCTTGTAATTGTACCTTGTTTCTTACACTCTTGCTCTCCCTCCGTGTAATTGTAACTTGTTTCTTACACTCTTGCTCTCCCTCCGTGTAATTGTACCTTGTTTCTTACACTCTTGCTCTCCCTCCGTGTAATTGTAACTTGTTTCTTACACTCTTCCTCTCCCTCCTTGTAATTGTAACTTGTTTCTTACACTCTTGCTCTCCCTCCTTGTAATTGTAACTTGTTTCTTACACTCTTGCTCTCCCTCCGTAACTTGTTTCTTACACTCTTGCTCTCCCTCCTTGTAATTGTAACTTATTTCTTACACTCTTCCTCTCCCTCCGTGTAATTGTAACTTGTTTCTTACACTCTTGCTCTCCCTCCGTGTAATTGTAACTTGTTTCTTACACTCTTCCTCTCCCTCTGTGTAATTGTAACTTGTTTCTTACACTCTTGCCCTCCATGTAATTGTAACTTGTTTCTTACACTCTTCCTCTCCCTCCTTGTAACTGTACCTTGTTTCTTACACTCTTGCTCTCCCTCCATGTAATTGTAACTTGTTTCTTACACTCTTGCTCTCCCTCCTTGTAATTGTACCTTGTTTCTTACACTCTTGCTCTCCCTCCTTGTAATTGTAACTTGTTTCTTACACTCTTGCTCTCCCTCCGTGTAATTGTAACTTGTTTCTTACACTCTTCCTCTCCCTCCGTGTAATTGTAACTTGTTTCTTACACTCTTCCTCTCGCTCCTTGTAATTGTACCTTGTTTCTTACACTCTTCCTCTCCCTCCATGTAATTGTAACTTGTTTCTTATTGTAACTTGTTTCTTACACTCTTGCTCTCCCTCCTTGTAATTGTAACTTGTTTCTTACACTCTTGCTCTCCCTCCTTAACTTGCTTCTTACACTCTTGCTCTCCCTCCATGTAATTGTAACTTGTTTCTTACACTCTTCCTCTCCCACCGTGTAATTGTAACTTGTTTCTTACACTCTTGCTCTCCCTCCGTGTAATTGTAACTTGTTTCTTACACTCTTGCTCTCCCTCCTTGTAATTGTACCTTGTTTCTTACACTCTTGCTCTCCCTCCGTGTAATTGTAACTTGTTTCCTACACTCTTGCTCTCCCTCCGTGTAATTGTACCTTGTTTCTTACACTCTTGCTCTCCCTCCGTGTAATTGTAACTTGTTTCTTACACTCTTCCTCTCCCTCCTTGTAATTGTAACTTGTTTCTTACACTCTTGCTCTCCCTCCTTGTAATTGTAACTTGTTTCTTACACTCTTGCTCTCCCTCCGTAACTTGTTTCTTACACTCTTGCTCTCCCTCCTTGTAATTGTAACTTGTTTCTTACACTCTTCCTCTCCCTCCGTGTAATTGTAACTTGTTTCTTACACTCTTGCTCTCCCTCCATGTAATTGTAACTTGTTTCTTACACTCTTCCTCTCCCTCCGTGTAATTGTAACTTGTTTCTTACACTCTTCCTCTCCCTCCTTGTAATTGTAACTTGTTTCTTACACTCTTGCTCTCCCTCTGTGGGATTGTAACTTGTTTCTTACACTCTTGCTCTCCCTCCTTAACTTGTTTCTAACACTCTTCCTCTCCCTCCGTGTAATTGTAACTTGTTTCTTACACTCTTCCTCTCCCTCCGTGTAATTGTAACTTGTTTCTTACACTCTTCCTCTCCCTCCTTGTAATTGTAACTTGTTTCTCTTTCAGACTCGAGTGACGAATCAGAGGAGCTGCAAACTCACAGATATCGACTCAACGTTTAAACGCATTTATTTTGCTTTGCTGGTGGTTTGAGTGATTTCTCTTAATCAATCTATTAGATGGATATTGTGATGCCGATATTGATGTCAGGGGCATATTTAACAAACGTCATGCAGCACAATGCAATGAGGCAGTTTGCTGCGCTGCACGTCAGGGACAGGGCAGAAGAGCGCTGTATCTACCAAGATATGACGCATTCCTGCTCTCCCTGCGCTGGTGCACTGAGTGCTGCTGGGCCATCGCAGGCGCCCTTGTGCCACGGTGCAGGGGTGCCTTCGTTAGAGGAGGGATTCCTGCAGAAAAACAATGCTTTGAGGCAGTTTCCTCTTTCTATGTGTGCCACAGAATGCATTACACCGAGAAAGGCGAAATAATAAAGACATTTCTCCTTGTTACACCTCTGTCAGGTAGGCCCACCATTTGACACATTGCCAGGTTTATAAGTCTTTTTAAATCTGGGAATGCACCAGAATCCAAGGGTGGATGCACAGGAACGTCCATGCTCCACCCATGGAATGCCTTCCCAATGGAAAGAAACACAAGGCAGTGATTTGTGATACGTTGCGTCACTCTGGATTTACTAATCCACGCAGAGCCAGGTACAGTTGCTTTCCGTGGCTGGGTAAATCTCACTTCAGCCTTTGCGTTGCTTTGCGTCACCTTGCCGGATGCACGGGGATGTCAAGGGTTTAGTAAATCTGTCCCAAATTAGTTAGTGAAAGGATATTTGTGTTTCAATCATTGTTGAATTTTTTGCAGGCCAATCACTATCTTATGTGTTATTGATTTCTTGGCAGTTTTTCTAAAGTGCGCACAAAGGCCGAAAGTATCAAAGCATTTCACAGAGAAATGTGTACAAAGCTGCGTAAGTTTGATTGTAACATAATCACTGACTTTACTCGCTTAGTTACATTCCCGCATGGAAACCGACACAGACGTGTGGACCTGGGAAAGAGATTAGAATGTGCAGAAAAACACTTGTTGATGATAGAATTCACCAATAAAAGATGTACATTTAAGATGAAGACATTCAAATATGGCACCGGTTTGATCATTTAAATAACAGCAGATCAAAAAGGATGGAAGCAGGATGACGCCTCTCCACATGTGGGAATCATTTATTGTTTCTGAAAGGACTCTCGCTCGCTAGAGTACTCCAGTGGTGTCATCATCGAGCCCTCACTCAGAACACCGAGGGCCTGATTCACAAAGGTGTAAGTTTACCCTTGTTTGCTCTTCACACAGGGATCTACGAGTAGTATCTTGTGAGTGCGGAGCCTCTTCAGTGGCTTCATCATCGAGCCCTCACTCTGAACACCGAGGACCTGATTCACAAAGGTGTACGTTTACCCTTTTTTGCTATTCACACTGGGATTTACAAGTAGTATCTTGTGAGTGCGGAGCCTTTTGAGTGTGTGTGGTCGTTGCAGGGGTGTGGCATTGATATATCTTAACGTCTAGGACATATTATTTGGGGTCAAGGATAACAAGTTTTCATGTTCAGTTTGTCTCCAGAACAAGTGGGCACAGCCCAATATATGTGTATATAGTATTTCTATAGCACAAACGTAGCCTAAAGACAGCGCACCACTGTAAAGAGTCAAATACAAGCCCAAAGTCAACGAGTGATAAGGGAGGAAGCTGAAATGTGGATGGTTAATGCCTTGTGATGTAAAGTTCTTTGAAGGGGTGCGTCTGCAGCTCTTTTCTAAATTGGAGCAGCGTTGAGACGCTCCTGATGGATACAGGGTGCAGACCCCGGGCGCATAGATGGAAAAGGCCTGATGTCTTGTTTTTTCCTTTTGGACACTTCTTAGTCTGCAGTCTGGTGGTGTCCTGGCTGCGAGTGTGCCGAGAACCACCAGATGTGGTGAGCTTGTCTACTAGATAATCCTGGTTATATCTCTGGAGCTTCTCTTAGCCCATGTAACACCCACAGAACTCTCCAAGACTTTTCACGCATCCGCTCCCCGAAGAAATTCCATAAACCAGCACCGTTTGTTAATCCCAATATCGGCACCCCTATTTCCAGGCAACCAGCTTTCATTCCAAATGAGCCGGCTCGTATAAGCACATCCATTTCAGATGCACCGGCACCTCCATGCCTTTCAGTCTAAGCTCTAACTCCTGGCTAATCTGTGTGCTGATAAATTCCAGGTCGACAGCCTCAGTTATAATTTGCTCATTCTCCGCATAACCAAATACGGGCTCAATGCACAATCCTTATCTTTCAGTGACCTGTTGTTTCTGCACTGATACAGATTCACCCGCACTGAGAGACAACATGAGGGCCGCACCCGCACTGAGAGACATGTGGCCCCACCCGCACTGAGAGACAACATGAGGGCCGCACCCGCACTGACAGACACCATGAGGGCCGCACTGAGAGACACCATGAGGGCCGCACCCGCACTGAGAGACAACATGAGGGCTGCACCCGCACTGAGAGACATGTAGCCCCACCCGCACTGAGCGACAACATGAGTGCCGCACCCGCACTGAGAGACAACATGAGTGCCGCACCCACACTGAGAGACACCATGAGGGCCGCTCCCGCACTGAGAGATACCATGAGGGCCGCACCCGCACTGAGAGACAACATGAGGGCCGCACCCGCACTGAGAGAGAACATGAGGGCCGCACTCAGATTCACCTTCCAGTTATTGAAATATGTCCCATTTTTTAAAATGAAATCTGACAAAAATATGCTGATAGAGAGTTCAATCTTGACTTAAACAATGCCCAGTATAATCTTGTGCCATGCTAGAAAAATTTAGAAATTATCAAATATTTACAACAGCCTCCCTCCCATCCTAGACACACCAAAGGCTGAATTCTCAATCTCCTCTTTGGCAACCTGACCATCATCGAACGCTTGTCCCACATTGTAATGACAAGTTACTCCACCTCCCATTCTTATCTCCACGTCAGCCTTGACCCACAATATCTGTGTCAAGAACAGTTAGAGTTGCCTAGTAATGAAAGTTTCACCTACTATACTCCAAGACCTCCTCGCTCCAGTGTGTGTGTACACGTACTTGTAGATCGTAAACCTCAATATACATCATTGGAGCTTTGAGCAAACGAGGGTGCACAAAGTTATTGTTAAATTGTACGGTATGTACCGATCGAACCCAAAAAAAAAAAAAACTGAAAATGTTCCCCTATGGTTTCAACCAGAACACTGACTTTCCTGGTCCAATCATCAAATTGGAGTGAACATAAAATTATAGATAATTTTCTATCGCCGCCTTGTAGTTATGCCCCTCTGGAATGTTCTGTTATCTGCACTTATTGGAAAATTCCAATAACCAAATCTGTAAAAACAAATGTAGCCTTATGTGTTACAAAAATACTAACCTTTTACTTACATGCAGAATATAAACATCAATTATTTGTTTTGTTTTGGTATTTCTATAGCGCCTTTCAGTGCCCTGCAAGGCTAAAAGCGCTTTCTGGATGGTCCAATTGTGATTAAATAGCACTTCATGCTTCTGACGTGGTCATGAAGTGCTACAATTATCTTTAAGTGCCTCGAAGCCCTTCGAAGCTCAATGTTGTGAGGTTGTTGTTTGTGATTTGTCCATCATGGGGCATGCTTGTGAGGTACATGAGGTTTGACTGTAGTTGTAGCGTGGCACATTGGACGACTGATATGTTCCTGATCATGGCCCGAAATAGTCTTTCTAGACCCCCTGGCACTGAGGGCTTTGTCACTGTGGCAACCCGAGACAGAAACCCACTTGGACTGCAACCACTCCGCAACCCACTGAGCAGCACCGGGTGAGATGTGTTTCAAGTAACAAAGCATTCGATAAAAAATCACAAAGATATTTAGAGGAATCCAAACCCTCGTTCATGTTGGAAAGACTTAAGAACTTTTGGAGACAATGGGGCAGGTTTATGAGGCCCGTTGCACCATCGGAACGTCACTTTTTGTGACGTTCCGTGGCGCAGAAGCCTACGTGATATTTATCAGGCAGCACTGAGCCACTTTTTGTGGCTTAATGCTGCCTCATAAATATCAGTCCCTTTAACGCAGTGTTCTGCGTTAAAGGGGCGTGCAATGGGTGTTGCTGGGGGCGTTCCCAGCAACATCCATGGCCTTTTGACACTGCCCCAGATTTACGAGAAATCGTAAATCTGAGGCAGCGCCAAAAGCTTACGCCTCCCCAGGGGAGGCGTAAGGGAGGCGCAACGGGGAGAAATATCTTTCTTTCTCCTCGTTTTTAGGTCTCGCTGAGCCAAAGGCTCGAAGAGACATTTTGTATGTGGGATTTTCAAAGTGCTACCCACAGTCTTTTGGCTGGCCTAAACCTTGAGTGCACGATCAAATGCACGTGCACAGCTGCTCCCACTCCCCCCTCCCTTCTCTATAGCTTTCTTTCACTTTAGCCGCTTTGACCCTTGCATTCCCCCCTCCCTTCTCACCCAGCCCTTTGATGCTCTGCTCGATTACTTTCACTTTCGCCGCTTTGATGTTTGATTTTTATTGCCTTTGTTTATGTGACGGAGATCCATTGGATTTGGCAGAACATTTCTGGGGCCGTATTGCATGAAATACACCAGGTGGCGCTAACGTGTTTTACAGAGCACCATACAGCATTTTGTTCTGCGTTAAAAAAAAAGACGCTTTAGGAGCGGAAAGGAGCTATCCCTTTTACTTGTATTAAAATGTATTTTTAAAGGTGTCTCAAAGGATCCTGAACATAGTTTATACTAGCATGCTCCAATACTGTCCGTATTTCACTCCTGATTGCACTGGCCTTCCAGGTCCTAAGACTCAGACTCATGATTTTACTGTTATTTCAAAACCAATCTAACATTTGTTTTGTTTTAGGTATTACCTTAGTAAAGCATACCTATGTGATCTTACTCTCCTTGGTCAGTGTTTTATTATGGATGACAAGATGTTTTCTCATTAGGACTCGCACCATAAGCCTCTTTCATTCCAAACATCTGGAAACGCATTTGTCTCTGTAACTATATAGTAATGGCTTTCAGTTACAGCTGGCGGAAATTATGCTACACACCTATTTATTGCCTTCACCAAACGATTCTGCTTTCACTGGTGTGACCATAACTTGCCAAAATATTTTACTGATGCTTTCGGCAGTGTCTCCACTTCTGTCTGATCACTCCTCAAATGACACCTTCCTTAATCCCACCCACAAGCAAGGTAAGCCACTCAATTTTATGCTAATTTCAAAAACTTTATCCAAATCTAAACCCATCATCGCTCCATCTGACATCACACATTTCACATGCAAATCAGTTCGCCTCCTTGTAGATCGCTCTCTCATGTACCCATCTGCTGTAGAAAACAGGACCCCACTGCTCTCACTGCTTTCCACATGATCTTCATAAAGACCTCACTTCAGTCTTGCACTACAGCTCATACAACTGCTTCATTATCCACCTTGTACCTAAGATAGGCCTCAGCCATGAATTACACTTGAAATAAGAGCGCATAACAGTAAATGAGGGCAGCAGTACATAAATGGCGAAAGCACATATTCACTGCTAACTTCTTGGTTAATAAGCAAGCCCTTCATACACTGCATAATGATCTAGGAGGTGTCAAATCTATCTATTTCCAGGACCTCATTACCTCACCATCCACAAGCGCTCTGTGCAAACCTTCAGCTCTTTACTCTCTCCATCATCTTCAATTATCAGTATTCGATTGTTCATCCTTACCTGCTCATGACTTCACCCTGCTACATCTGCTCCAAGATTAACACTATAATTAGTCCACAGTGCTCAAGTCCTCACTCGCCTCAACCCTGCGCAGTTACATTATTACGATTTAACACAACATCCTCCTAACAAAAGTTTCCTCTTATGAAAGTAGCTAATCCACCCTGTGCCCCCCCCGTAACCATTTCGTCCTCCCTTCATCAAATCTTTTCCTCTTTCATCCAACAGTTTCCCCTGCGATTCCCTTCGCACTGACTGCCTGTCCTGTAACCGACTACTCAACCCTCTCCTGTGTTCGGGACCCTTCATTCCACTATCCTATCCTTTCCTCTGTTCTTGTCTATGCTCATACTCTTAGATCGTTCTGCCTCTCCTTTGATATTGCTGGTCACCCCACACTTTTCTCAATGAGCGCACGGGGCATTAGCTGGGTACCAGCCCTTATGCTCCTCAATAAGCAGCAGCAATCGTTGCAGTTTCACCAAGGTGAGTTTAGTAAAAGTTTATTTTACTACTTTCGATAACTGGTGCCTTTCGCAAACAGAAAAGGTAATGACAATGTATGGCACATTTTAATACTAGGGCTTCTGATTATATGCATAACGTTTGATCTAGCAGACATGATTGAACATATGGTGAGACCCTTAAATGAATGCTTTGGGCTCAAATCACAAAGGGACTAATATGCAATAAAGTTACGTGTCTCTTCACTCATGGCAGAATCTCCGCACTGCACTCAGTGCAGTGCGCTGGACAGAGAGGCTGCCCAGAGTGCAGAGACTCCACACTTGTACCTTTACTACACGTAAGTCCCTTTGCAAACCAGACCCTTAACCTCTACTTCTTTGTGATTTTTAAAATAAAGAGAGGGAAGCATTTATAGTAAAAATGGAAAACTCGTGTCTCTATTTACAATGCAGTTATTGGTTGTTTTTAACTTTCAAGAAAATAACACATTTGTTCTTAAACGACATCCATATCTTAAATCACACATTTTATGATTTTGACATTTGGAATTTCATATCATACCCTTCACTTGTGCCCATTCCCGACTTCTTATACCCTTGCTATCTAGCAGTGCTTTCAACACCACAGGCCATCAAATTCTGGACGGAACGGCCCTAACCGGTTTTGCCCATACCTCTATAATCACACTCAAATGCTAACAAGCATTGGCATAGCCAATAGGTCTCGCCTTTAGGACCGTTTAAGTGTTTAGTTATCCAGCACAATATCCTTGGTGCAGTAACATTAACTGTTGCATGGCTAAACACTTATAAGGTCCCAAAGGCGAGACCTATTGGCTATGCCAATGCTTGTTCCTTTTTCTATGTGTGCTGCAGCACACGTAGAAAGAGGAAAAACCTCTTGTGATTATTTTTGTACAGAAAGGCTTCCCTTCCTATACAAAAATATTCATCTCCGCAACGCAGGCACCCTTGCACCATGGTGCAGAGGTGCCTGCGTTGGCGCACGGCAGCCCATTGTGCGCCGGCGCAGGGGAAAAGGACAGGAATGCGCCGCATTTTATAGATACGGCGCATCCCTGCCCTTTTCTTTTGCCGTAGGGAAGCGCAGCAGGAAGTCCTGCTGCGCTTCCCTACGGCAAAACCTCATAAATCTGCCCCTATGAATATATTTTGGTAATTTATTTTAAAGTCCTAACCCTGTCCTAGTGCACACAATGGGGCTGATTTACAAGCCCCTTGCGCCTCTTTTATGCCGCCGTTGCGTCACTTTTGTGACGCAGCGGCGGCGCAAAACCAGCACCCTGCTGCGGGGTATTTACAACGTGAGGCATCTGGGAGATGCGTCACGTTGTAAAGCCCTGCGCCAGAAGTAGGCGTTCCTGCGCAGGGGGGGGTGTTCCCTCGCAGGAACGCCTCCTAAAAGTGGCTGGGTTAAATCTACAAGATTTCACTCAGTCACTTTTAGGCCCATGCTGTGTCAAAACCCTGCGCCATGGTGGCGGAGCTGTGACGCACAATAATTGGCGCATCCCTGCTGATATGCAGGGATGCGCCAGTTATTGTAAATATGCCCCCTCGAGTGTAGCAACTTTTATAAACAGCATAGTGGCTGCAACGTTTACGAGTGATGGGAGTTTCATAAAATGCTGCGACACATCGACTGTATAACTCTATAACAACACAATAACAAAGAGAGGGTGAGGGAAAATCACTCTTGATCCCCCTGGCTTAATAAATCAACAACAAAAGAGTGAACAGGGGAAGGAGCAAACAAAGAGTAACAGCGTGGGCAAAAACCAAAATGATGTGTTAAAAGAACCCTCACTCACCAACCTAGTTGGTGACATGCTTCATCATCGGGTTCCCACCAGAGAGGCCGAGTGCCTCTCTGGTGTGCTACAATGCCTGAATTACAGCAGAGCTGGTTTTTGAATGAAAAGGGAGTGAAATTAAAAGGTGAATGGTTATACCAATAACCAATTTAATCCTGGTAAACCAAAGACCAAATAAAAACAGGTGAGTTGGACAGGAGCCGGCCAATTAGGTAAGCCAGGGCTCGTCCGAATCAAGATAAGGTCAACATGTTTCTGCTTATCATGCCCAATCGGCTAAGCATTCATCAGGACCATGGGGAACGCCACGGCGGTATGCACACGCTAAGGTGCACCCTAACCAGTGGCGTTTAGGCGGTAAGACTCACTGTTCTACCGCAAAGCCATCCTACAATTCCGGGGCTAGTAACGCCTGTAAAAGAGAAAACAGACATAACACACATAAAGACATATAAAGACACAAACTTTTTGTCACTTGTATTGTTATCCTTTACGTGATTCAGGTGAACACATAATTTGGTAGTCCCGTGCTGTGGAGCGGGGGTGGGTGTCAAATAACGATTTGTGGCTAGAAAACGCCCACAGTAGAGTGTAGTGCTCTATAAGAAGCAGAGGACCTATAGATACATTGAAATGTTTCTATAAGGTCCTATGCACTAGTTGAGCCTGCGAAGGAATCAATAGTGTATTGACAGATCGACAGACGATGTTCAGTCGACATGGCTATTTAGCCGTTATGTATGCCGTAAAAATAGCAGACTCGTGCAAGTGAGATGCATGCTGAAACGAGCGCACGGAGTGTTTGCCAGGCGCCGTTGCTCCAGTGCATGACTAGCTATAAAAGATTGATAAAAACAGCAGCATGGAAAAAAGAGAACCTCTTACTCAGAAAGTTGGTACTGCTAGCGTCATGGGTCCGAGAGGGGGGTAGTGAGCTATAGTATCTGTGAGGATAAATAAACAAAAGAACCTTATCTATCTAGATACTCTTAAGCAAACTACACAGGGACCAAAGGGATGTGGAAGAAAGGATTTCCCACTTACTTCCATGCTCGCACACTCCCGCGAATATACCTGGTTCAGTCCTACTCGACCCGGATATTGGTGAGTGAAAGTAAGAACCCGGAAGATGTACTACCGGGATCCCGTCACGTGATCTGGACAACGTGCGTCAACGTGTGATGTCATAGGACGGGGTGTGTCCATTCTGACGGGCTCCCAAAGCGTAAGTCGATAGTGTTTCTGCCCTTGTTTAAGAAAGGGGAGCGTTATTCCTTGGATCTCTGAGCAATACTCAAAAGAACGTGAGGGCTGTGGTGATAAATGCTGTCAGCATGTAAAAAATGTGTGAACATTAAATCAAGTAGTGCATTTTCACAGCGAAACCACTGTCCCGATGTGGAATAAATCGTGTTGGCTGCCTACAGAGAAGACAGCACAGGTCGCCCTGATGTTACGAGTGGAACAGCGCCTAGTAATGTTGTGTGCTTAACTCAGGGAATTTCTGAATAGTCTACCGGTGAGTCAGTATATAATGGTTTTGCCCTCGAAAAGATGTGCGTGCTCAGTTGCAACAACGAGCAAAACTCAGCTCGGGACTGGAATGCTAATAGCTATCTGCCTGCAAGTAGTACGTAGTGGTTAATGTTGTGGTAAAAAAGCATTAATTGATCATAAGTCAAGATGTAGATCAACAATATGTTAGCTGTCTTTACGAGGATTTTGGTGAAAGGCACAGAAAGAGACACCCTGATGTTGCGGGTGATTGGCAGAAAAATACAATAAAATTGTGGACTATGCTGCACGGAGGCCATCAGGGTATTATCCTGGGTGGATGAAGTTAGGTCAGCACATCAATGTGTGAGGACAGAGTTCCACGGAATATTGTCATTTAGACCAGAGAGGTGAGTTGAAAGGCGATAGACCCATCGTTGTTCTTTCTCGAAGAGTAACTGCTGGGTGTTCGATCCAGGTTTCAGTTTCTCAATGATTGACCACTTCATGTCATTTGTTGTGTGGTTTGACAGTAGAAAGTGTTCTGTCAGTTTTGTGCTTAATTTGCGACAGCGAATGGTGCTGCGATGTTCGCAAATGCGCTGTTTTATTTTCCTGCCTGTCATTCCGACATATCTCAGTCCGCAGGGGCAGGTGATTAGGTAGACCACGTCGGTAGAATTGCAGTTGGTATGCGTTCTCTGCACCCATTGTTTTCCTTGTTCAAGTTCAAGATACTTCGAAGGGGAAGTCAGATGGCAGACACTGCATGAGCCACAAGGGTAGTGGCCAACAATAGGGGGAAGACCCCACGCACTGGTGATGGACAGATGCTGATCTTTGTCTAGTGCTTTTGGGCGAGTATGAACCAAAGCATCCTTCAGACTTCTCGCTCTTTTATAAGAGAACAAGGGTTTCTCCCAGTTGTGTTTGTTGCTTGTCAGGATGTTCCAATGTTTCTTGATGGACTTACAGACTGCGTTCGATGCTGCATTGAAACCAACCCTCCCCTCTCTGTCTTGCTGAGATACACTCAGCCGTATTCGGGTTTCAGAGCTGGTCACATTCACACACCGGCTTTGAAGGCTGCAGTTTCTGCTCCATGCACCAGCATCGTCTGCTGTTCTCATCGGCGCTGGAAGGATGAGAGATGAGCCCAGCAGGTGAAGAATACATGCGCCCCGTTAGATGTAGGGGAAGTAATGCTTCATGTCCGGTCTCAGTCTCTGACACAAAGTTGTTCTCTCGCCCTTCGTGTTCTCTTCGTAACTAATAATACATACTCGGTCATCTCTTAATCTTTCGCTATAAGCAGTTAGCAGAAGGCAGGCCTGAAGCTGTTGCTTATTGTCTCTTCTGTGTTTCTCTGCCCTTCACATGATGATAACAAATGAGAAATGACATCACCAACTCCTATGAAATCGTCTTCACAACTCAGAGACAATTATTTAGAGCAGAGAATTAATAATGATACTCGAGCAGGCTTGACTAGCACATTCCAAGAATAATTTAATTTAATTTAATTTGCCACCTCTGGCTAAAAGATTACCGTTAAGATGGGATACCTAGAAGGGAAAGAATACGATAATTATAACATTTTGCTGCACAGAGGTATTTTACTCTAAATGAGCAAAGGTGCCCCTAAAAAACAATTCAAAGGTCAAAGTGCTAGGGGGGAAAAACACAAAGGCTCCTGGGAAATGCTCCCTCGTGACCTGTGTTGCTTCCTTGGAGGTTAGTTCGAGCTCTAAGGCCTGTCCATCATGGAACCTATTGAATCATACATGTAAAAAGAATCATTTATATATATTTTTTAATTATATTTTTTATACAAAAGATTTTTAATTTCTACTTCGCATTAATACAAAAAGAATAATCTAGTTATACATAATTTAAAAAAACAATTATGAACTCATAGGTTATTCATGATTGAAAATGTGCTATTACTTTACTTCTCATACCAAGATCCATTTGGGAACTATACAAACAGCAATAGAGCAATAGTAATAATTGTGAGAAGGTGGCCTGATATATGCTGTCCACTAGTTTTTGTGGGCACCTTGTATCAGTCCAAACAGCCCCTTATGGTGATAGATTAAAGACAACCTTTATTGAAAGCTATCCCATTGGTAGCTATGGAGAGCAGCCTTCAGGCTAAGTCTTGAAGGAATGTAAAGCAGCTTGTTTTACCAGTCCATAATCTCTTGAATAATCAAATGAAAAGACAACCACACCAGGTATATATTCAAGATATATGTATTTAGGATAAATCACACCCCTCTTGTCTCTTTATGAGACTGGAGTTCGAAGTAATTAAGTTACAAGTGATTAAGCATCAGTAAAAGCACAAATATACATGTTTGGGCACTGGGGGCGTACCAAACCATATACCAAAAAATTGGTATAAGAACCACGACTGGAATAGACACAAGGCCTAGAGCCTGTAGAATCGCTGGGACTCCAAGGAACCACCCAAGGTAGTGACACAGGTGGACCCACAGGGACTGTATGCAGTGTGGAAACACAACCTCGGGTTCCCGTTAGCTTCTATGGGCAATGTCGCGGTTGGAAATTTAAAGATTAGGGACACTTAGAATCGAGTCAGGACCAAACCCTTTTGGACTTAAGAAGCACCGGAGTACTCAAGTTACCTCACCCAGGGAATCTGGGTGCATAGGTGTCTTTTGGTGTCGGGTCGCGTTGTCGATTTCAATGGGAGCCTGCAAAGAACTGCTGCTGCCATGAAGAGAAGTGTCTAGAGAGATCCAGGCCTGGATCTAGGATGGAAGGAACCTGAAAGCAGAGGGGACAGAGTCTGGGTCACTAGCCAGTGACCAAGGGCAGGATGGACCAATGCCCACAGATGTCGGGTGCATCTGGTGAGTTGATGGGTGTCTTGACTCTTCAGCCACAAGGTCCCGGAGGCGTCGATGAAGTCCACGAGCCGGATTGGAGCTGTCCCATGAAGTCTGTCGAGTGCTGCGACATCGGCGACCAGATTGGACCCAACAAGCCTTGGCAACGGCAAGTCACAGGAATTCAGAAAAAGGACTGCGGTGCAGACCAACAAGGTCTGAGGGACTCACCCAGTGAGGGTAAGTCAGGGCACATCTGGAGCAATCAGGAAAGCCCAAGTAGAAGAGGAGCTGCCTTCGTGGGGACCTACTAGCCAACGGGCTAGCGATCGCGAAGGAGCCTCAAGTGGTCGCACTTGAAACTGGCCCACAGGTCACTCGTGGAGTGGAGGCCAGCAATCTTCGGTGCAGGAGGTGCTCAAGGCTGGGGCTACTCGGAGCCCAAACTTCGAGGAGGACCAGGAAGATAGTGTTGCTGGAAAAGTTCACGGTGTCCAGGGGTCATGGTTCCACATCACCCATGATAGCCACGGGCCTCAGCTTTGCTGTGGACTCAGGATAGCCTCGGGGAAGTCTGGAAATCCACCTCTGGTGATGCAAAGACTTCGGCGTCCGGCGGGAGCTTCAGCGATGCAGACAGGTCAGCTGCTTCTTTGGTGCCTGCCAACCAGGGGAGTCACTCCTTGAGCCCAAGGGAGATCTCTTCAGTCTTCAAGTCAGGATAGAATGTCGAAGGTCCAGGATATATGATGCAGAGTTTCGTCCAGGATAATCTAAAGTCAGTAGGACTGGTTTCCCATACTTATACTAAGTTTGGGGGTTGGACATACTCTAGGGACCCATCTATGGGAGGGTTTGGAAAGACGGGTGGTTACACCCATTTCCTTTGTCCAGTTTCGCGCCAGAGCAGGGGCAGGTACCCCTGTAACCGGTTTGAACTGGACTATGCACAGGGACACCAAGTGTGCCCCCAGAGCAGGACTTCAAAGCACCAGAGAGTGCTTCCGCCCAGCCCCAATACACAACTGCCTGTCTGGGGAGGTGGTTACACCTCCCTGGGACTGGAAACCTATTGTCCAGGCCTCCCCTGCCGAAGTTTCGGTCAGCAGCAAGAGGCCAGACCCGTGTCTGTGGCAGAGGTATTCATTTGTGATGCCAGGGCTCAAGAAAGTCCTGCCGGGTTAGATCAGTGTGAACATGTCTCTCCCTCTAGAAGGGTGGAATGCTACCCCCGCCACCAGAACTGGCGGGGGGAGGGTAGTATTCCAAAGCGTTTGACACCAAACACGACATGTTTCCGTGCAGCCATCCCAAAGTTAGCATTTACCGCGAGGTTATAATGCACTTAAGAGTATATGGTCAGGCTGTATCTCAGAACAACCATAAGGAAGTATTTCGGAAAGCTGCAGAGGGGCTCAGCTCATGCTTGGGCACCCTCTCACACAAAACCAAGCACTCTGCCTTCAGGATTGTCAAGGCCTGCCATAGGAGTGACTTATAGGTTTATATGTGTCTGTATATATGTGTGGATATAGGTAGCCTATACCACTGTAAAGGGTGCAAGCACACCCATACCCAGGCTGCAGTAGCAGACCTGTGGTGCCATTCTGGAGTGCTTCCTAGGGGTGGCATAACACATGCTTATGCCCCTGGTAGGCCTCTGAGGTACCTATGCCCTAGGTACATTGTATACCATATACTAGGGGCTTATAAGGCACTCCAGAATCCAATTAGATATGTACCTAATGTACATGGTAACCATTTTAGAGAGGAAGCAGCTAGGCTGTGGTCCTGATTAGCAGGGCCACAGCCAGACTAAGGTCGAAAAACAGTGAAACACCAGCAAAAAGTGGGGGTACCCATGTGAAGCAGATCCTACTCTCCTACACACCCCCCCCCCAAACGCAGAGACATTAAACTAACCTTGACCAGTTGATCTTCGTGTTCTAAGTGGAAATACCTAGAGAGTCCATCTGCATTGGCATGGTTACTCCCAGGTCTATGTTCCACTGTAAAGTCCATCCCCTGTAGGGAAATGGACCACCTAAGCAGTTTGGGGTTTTCACCCTTCATTTGTTTTAGCCATAAGAGGGGCTTATGGTCAGTCTGAACAAGGAAGTGAGTACCAAATAAGTATGGCCTCAACTTCTTGAGAGCCCAAACCACAGCAAAGGCCTCCCTCTCAATGGCTGACCAACGCTTGTCTCTAGGGGTCAGCCTTCTGCTTATGAAAGCTACTGGCTGATTCTAACCATTCACCATAAGGGGTTGTTTGGACTGATACAAGGTGCCCACTAGAACTAGTGGACAGCATGTATCAGGCCACTTTCTCACAATAATGACACGTCATGTACCTCCTATGTATTCAACCACACACAACCATTCTAACCTCATACAAAGCAACTTATCCACACACTCGCTTCTCACACTTAAACACCCAACCACAAGAACATACCCCTCTGGAATTGGCAGCGAGAGAACTTCAAACAATATCCGCTATGATGATGTCAGTTTCAGTTGGAATGACAATAACCATCCACGGGGCATATTATCAAGCGGCAGCGATAATTATTGCTGGCCGCGCTTAGCGTGAAGTTTTTGTTCGCTAGCTATCTCTGGAAATTATTGTCATGCTAGCGCTGTATTAACAACGCATAGCGCAAAGGCGATAATTATTCCTGCGATACCGGTGATTTCCGTGGAACAGCGCTGGTTTTCCAGCGATGTTCCATGGAAAACGGCGATAACCTTGCTGATACGACCCTGTGGTCGTATCAGCATAATCCACCCCCTATGTTAAGTATACGTAAGTCAGCATTTTAGCAGACGTTAGTTTTTGGCGAAAAACGCGTTTTTCGCCAAAAACTAATGTCTTCTAAAATGCGTAGGCCTCCTTGTAAATATTGCGATGTGCACATCAGCGATAATTTACATGCAGTACTGCCCAGTGACGCCCACTTTGCATCTCATTAGAGATGCAAAGCGAGGCATCTGGAAAACGGGTGCCAACATGCGCTAATGCATGTTGGCACCCACTTGTAAATAGGGCGATAGTTTTATCTCTGCTTTTTTGGCTTGTAAATCCAAAAAAGCGGAGGTAAGGCCCTTGTTGATATGCCCCCACATTCGCCAGGACCACTCACATGTCTGATTATAGGTGAGTGGCGGAGGTATCTGTGGATAGATGGACATGAAAATGCCATATGGATAGCTCGGTACAATATCTCATCTTATTAATCATTTATTTTATATATACAGGCTTATGGCATTCATACCGGCCAGAATGAAGCCTTTGTAATAGAAAAAAAGATAAAAAGACGATCCATGCATAAGAAAGACATTGTGCATCTTTTTGAGGTACGACCCCCGAAAAGTGAAAAACTGTGTGACTTCTTGGAATAGAACGCCGGAGGTGTGCAGCTTCATATACACTTGTGACACCGTAACCTTTGGTGTCCGCTCTACCTTATATGCCTTATTTCCACATTTTATTTTCTTACAACATGCAGCCATTGCAGTCGGCTGTGGAGGTGTAACAAGGACCTTAGTGGGGAGCGAAGGGCTGCCCATAAAAACCACATATGTGTCAGAACCACTAACCGTGATGGGCTCCTTGCTGGTTACATTCTATCTGTGCCAGAAAACCTGGCCTGAGCACCCATGAAGAGAAGCTGGGGCGGCTGAATCCAATGTATGGAACCAATATACTTCAGTAGATGGCTGTCCTGTTTCAACTGGTCCAGCAGGTAGAAAACATACACAAATTTGCCAAACTATTAGAAACCTGGAAATTGCGGAGGAAAAAAAGTAACGATAAAGAATAGTAAAGAAATAATGAAGGGGGATAGCAAACCACTTGGAGAGTTTTTAATTAAAATGCTCACAGGTCTTACCAGTTATCTGCTCATGTCCTTGTATATCATATTATATTGCTTCCCCCTGGTGTGCACAAAACCGACCAAAAATGTTGCTGTACCTAGACAAATAAAACACATGGGTCGCCATACCAGTGTGTTGGCATTGGCTACTAGATTCATTGCATGCCAATCAAATAGGGTGCCATGAACACCCCCTGCATAGGGTAATTGTCCTTTTGTTTTTTTCTTTTTCCCTAAAATCATTGATTGGAAAACGGATCGCATTCTGACTCAAGATCGCAGCCTCAGATTATATCAATGTGCAATATATACGGGTAACGACTCTGAACCATGCGTTGTGTATACCAAGGGGGGGGCCCACGAGGGCTGGGCCCCTCTTCCTTTCAGTCTGGCCCTCCTAAACAAGCATTTGCAATGCAATCGGTCTCGCCTTTGGGACCTTATATTTTTTTAGCTATGCAGCACATTAGCCTTTGTGCTGAAACATCTACTGTTCTTTAACATGGAGGGCAAGCCAGCACCAAACTGCATGATTGGCATGGAGTTCCAAAACTTTCTTCACCCCCTGCTCGGACACGGACTCGGGTGAGCCTTACACAGAGCATCACACAGACAAGCATCACAGTAGCCCAACTCCTAGCCCGAGCACGCACACAGCCAGTTGCACTTCCCTTGCCACTCCTACTCAACTTAACGCCTACACCAACGTACAGGAAACCTGATACATCGCTCAAGCCTTTTCCTACCAATCAAATGGCACACTTAGGAGAAGCCACAAAGCTCCCACTTGCTGCGCTCTTCTCGTTCCTCCAGCTCCTCACCCCTGCCCCTGTAGTGCCCTTTGTTTTCACATAAGGAAACTGTCAACTGGCAGAGCCCCTCCACTCGCTCTAATCCATCTCACGCTTCCTCTGCTTGTCACAATGAAGTTTCAAGGTTCTCAAAATACATAAAATGTTCCTTATCATTCATAAGTCCACATAATATAACATCCATTCAATAAACAGGTAAAAAACATTTTTTAAATGTGCACACTACAAAACACACACATTTATTTGGTGGGTTTTGCAGCCAGCCCATCAAATCCTGAGGAGAGTCCAACGTAAATCTTTATATTAAAGGAAGCAAATATTTATTTCTAGCCTCTTTCGGTGCTGGGCAGTGGACACTATTACTAGACATTAATAGAAGTTCTGCACCATAAACATTCACAAATCAGTCTATGGTGTGTGTTCAAACTCTGCAGCAGCCTGCCAGCACACAGCCCCCCATTCACCCTCCAATTAAAGAAAGTTACTGGTGCTACTCGTTCAACTGTCAGGTCAACTGATGTTAAAAACCTTCCTCTCTCGGACGAAACAATCCAAGTAGTTGGAGTATCCAACAGACAGATTAAAACGTATCGCACTGAACCAGTAAAAGTTAACATAGGGAAATGTTCTGAAATGCACCGCTTTGTCGTGTGTGATTCAAGCCCTGCAAATTTGTTAGGAAGAGATTTATTGTGCAAAATGAATTGCACCATATTTTGCACTCCCAATGGTTTGAGACTCCCATTTGAGACCCCTGATGAAGATGTACTATATAAAATGACTATGGCTAATATGGAACCTGAGATTAACGAGGCATTTGTTGTATTTAACCCTGAAGAGCTGCCTCAAGAGCTGAAAAAGACAGTAAAGACGGAGGTCTGGGATTTCACAGAAGAAGATGTGGGATTAATGAAGAATGTAGATCCTGTAAAAGTTGCTCTAAAAGAAGGAGTTAGTTACCTAAATATTCCACAAATTGACACCCGAGATAATTGCAGGAGTTACTCCTATAATAGACAGGATGATTAAGCAAGGTATTCTGAGAGAAATAATGAGCAGTCCATGTAATTCACCAATTATGGGCCTGAAAAAGCCTAATGGAACCTTTAGACTAGTACAAGACCTGAGAAAAATAAACAAAATCGTTGTGTCATGTTGTCCCATTGTACCAAATCCATCTGTGATTTTGTATCAGATTCCTCATGATGCGGGATGGTACACAGTACAAAAGTTTCTTTTCCATCCCATTGCATCCTGATAGTCAACAAACACATTTTTGCGTTCTGGTTTGGCGAACGTATCTTGGTATGGTGCCAAATTCCGCAGGGATACACAGAGAGTCCCTCAATATTCAATCAGATATTGAAAAAGTCTCTAGAAGATTTAAAAATGCCTGAAAGTTCAGTTCTGGTACAATATATAGTTGATCTGCTTGTGGCATCAAGAACTCGAGAAGCTTGGGTAGTGGATACCATTGCACTGCTGAATCATTTGGCAGATGGAGGACTTAAAGTATCCACATCGAAATTGCAATTCTGTCAGAAAGAAGTGCAATATTTAGGTTACAAAATTGAAAAAGGACTGAGAAAAGTGACTGCAGAAAGAATCAAAATAATAAAAGGAATGAGAGCCCCAATGACGCAAAGAGAAGTGAGGATGTTTCTTGGAATGGTTGGATATTGTCATCAGTGGATAAGTAACTTTTCCCTGATTGCAAAACCTTGGCGAGAAGTGATGTAAAAGACCAAATTGAATTAAATAAAGAGGAATTAACGGCTTTTAAACAATTGAGAGACAGTTTGTGTGAAGCACCAGCACTTGGTATGCCTGATTATGAAAAATAATTTGAACTCTATTGCAGCGAAAGAAATGGATGTGCACTTTCTGTATTAATACAGAAACATGGAAAACTAAGGAGACCAATTGCATATTTCTCAGCTATATTAGACCCTGTAGCTGTAGCATTGCCAGGTTGTTTGAAAGCTGTAGCAGCCACTTGCAAGAGTTTGGAACAGAGTGAAGGAACTGTGATGAGATATCCTGTGAGAGTGTTTGTACCTCATGATGTGGCAATCCTTTTAACGAGGAGTCGCACTCAGTTCATGACGCATAGTCGTCTGACTAAATATGAGAAAGTCATCCTAGGTGCAACGAATGTGAGCCTTGTGAGATGTCTGAATGTGAATCCTTCGACGTTACTGCCTGATGCTGAGAATGTGGAAGGCAGAGATGATGTGGATCATGACTGTTTGGAAGTGCTTGACTTCTGTACCAAACCCCGACCTGATATAAAAGATGTACCTTTGACAGGAAGTGACTATGTGATGTTTGTGGATGGATCATGCTTGAGAACAGATGAGGAAAATTTGAGTGCAGCATATGCAGTATGCACAGTAGCAGCTGTATTGTAAGCATCATGTGTGAAAGGAGTAAAATCAGCCCAAGTTGCTGAACTATTTGCCTTAACAAGAGCATGTAAGTTGGGAAAGAATGTGAGAGTGATTGTGGTAACCGATAGTCAATATGGCTTCCGTGTAGTGCATGATTTTGGCCAAATTTGGTCCCAAAGAGGATTTTTGACATCGAGTGGAACTCCTATAAGGAATGCTGAAGTGGTTGAAAAATTGCTTGAGGCGATACAGCTGCCTAAGCAGTTAGCTGTTGTGAAGTGTGCAGCCCACACAAAGTCCAACGACTATGTATCGGCTGGTAATCAGTTTGCCAACGATATGGCTCAATATTGCGCACAAAATCAGAATTCAATAAATAGGGAAAGAGAAAGAGAAATGAATTCATGCCCCTTATTGTTTACTAACACTGTAAATGCATGGGAGGAAGTGAGGCAGTTACAGGAAGAAGCAGGAGATGAGGAAATGAGACAGTGGGTAAAAGCAGGATGTGCACCACGGGAAACAGATCATGTGTGGGTTTATAGGGATGGAAGACCAGTTATGCCTGATAGCATGGTGTCTGCCATGGCACGGATGTATCATGGACAAGCACATGTAGGAAGAGATGCAATGATCAGACTTTTTAAACAGACATGGTACAATGCTAAATTTAGACTTGTAGCTGAAAGTCTTTGTCAAAGATGTCTTATATGTCAGCACTTCAATCCTGGAAGTAAGACAGTGGTAAATCTGGGAACGATAGGTCGAGAAGGAGGGCCTTTTACAAGAATGCAGATTGACTTCATTGAAATGCCCCCCTGTAACAGGTTGAGGTATGTTTTAGTGATGGTTTGTCTGTTCTCACAGTGGGTGGAAGCATACCCAACGAGAAGAAGTGATGGAATTACAGTAGCCAAGCTACTATTGAGAGAGTTCATTCCTAGGTTTGGTTTTCCAGTCACAATTGTGTCAGATAGAGGAAAACATTTTCATAATGAAATCATGAAGTTAATTTGTGAAGCATTGAATGTACAACAGAAACTACATTGTGCCTATCGCCCAGAGGCTTCTGGTGTGGTGGAACA
Source organism: Triturus cristatus (assembly GCF_964204655.1). Lineage (NCBI taxonomy): Eukaryota > Metazoa > Chordata > Amphibia > Caudata > Salamandridae > Triturus > Triturus cristatus. The sequence goes on from NC_140591.1 coordinate 1,696,470,846, forward strand.
AGTAAATGGCACCATTAAAAACAGGCTGGGAAAAATGTGTTTAGCCACAGGTTTGAAATGGCCTTATGTCTTGCCTCTGGTACTCATGACTATTAGATCAATTCCAGAAAGGAAATTGTCATGGGAAGAGCAATGCGAAATGTTTTCATACCAGTCAATAAGCTTTTGCCTATATCTGATGGCTTGGTGTTGGATTGTTGCAAGGGGTTGTCTGATTCTGTTCATTCTGTGTTCCTTCAGGTTGGATCGGATGCCACCACTCTTGAAAAGAAGCCAGCTCATGATTTGAGCCCAGGAGTCTGGGTGAGAATAAAAATGCACAGAAGACGAAACTGTTTGGTCCCACGTTGGGGAAAACCACATCAGGTGATCTTGACTACAACGACAGCAGTAAAATGTGCAGGAGTGAAGAACTGGATTCATGCTAGTCACACCTTGTGAATTCCAAACCCCGTGGATAACAAAGAGGGAGAAAACTTTGAAGAATCAGATACAAGCTCTGAATCAGATACTGAAGAAATAAGAACGAGAAAAACTCCTGAAAGGGGGGAACCAGTACAAAGCCCAGCTATTGCACCAGAGAACATTCCTTTAAGAAGAAAGTTACAAATTTCTGACACCAACTCAGAATTAGACACCGAACCTGTTCAAGCACAAAAGAGAGAGAGTAAAAACAGTGAAGAGACTGTAAAAGAAATTTTTGATAAGACAGTCCCGAATGAAAGTTCAAGAGAAATTCCACCTGAAGTAATAAAATTAGATGGTGAGGTACCAGATACAGAGAGTGAGGGAAAGATTTTTGCGGAAGACCCCCGAGGAGTTATAGGGAATGCACACATCCAGTTAGAGGAAGGAACGGTTAGTCAGCAGGAAGATTGTGTGGAAGAACCACGAGGAGGGACAGAAGTAGGTAATAAAACAGAAGTGGTGGAAAGAAGAACAGCTGAAAGGTAAAGTCAAGTTGGAACTGAATCAGAGGACAGTGATGAAGAAGTACCTGAAGGTCGAGTCCTGAGAAAGAGAGCATGGAGAACTGAGAAAAATGAAAAAGGAAGTAAGTTGAAAAGGCCAGCAAGGGATAAAATTTGTCCCAACAAGATAAAAAGGTTAATATACAGATTGACACGAGTAAATTCATCTAGGGCTGAATAGGTGAATGAAGTGTCTAGCCAAGAGAAGTTGAAAGACGTGGAACAAACAACAGCAAAAGAAAATAAGAGAATGAGAAAACCTAACCAAAGTGTATAAGTTGCCGGAATGGTCATATGTGGCACTGCCTGAAATAAAAGAAGAGGCAGACAGCCAAGGGGATCTAGAGGTGACTGTACCAGGAGTGGTTGAGGAAGATGAAGAATCGGAAATCCTGAGAGTTATCTTGTCCGACATCGGAGAAGAGATGGATGTTCAGGAAATTCTGCAACAAGACTACAAAAGAAAAGTGAAAGACGATCAAATGCCAAACTGAAAAGATAAAAGTTATCAAAATGGAGAAACAATAAATTACCGGGAAAAGACATAAAACTGAAAAGAACCAAGTAGGTAGTTAGAGCCTTGGGTTAGACAAACCTAGTTGTGAAGTAGAAGAGGCTAAGTCAAAAGACACTGATAATTTTTCGAAATGGCAAACACAGAAAATAGAAAATCTAAATGTGTGTTCCTTAGAAGATGGTTCAAAATGTATTGTTGTTGTACAGGATTACTAATGCTTCTGTGGAGTGCGTTGGCTCTAATGGTTTCATTTAAGGTTACACTAGAAACAATAGAAGGACATAGTGAGAATAAAACTAATGTAGAACAGATTCAGAAGGTATCTGACTAAAATAGATAGAAATTACTTACAAAAAGATAGGTCTATAACTGATTTTTCTAACAATGTATTTTCAAAATTACTATACGAATATGTGAAGACGATGGATGTGAGGGATTGCTACGTCTGTATGCAGTTGCCGGCATCTGTATCTGAGGGAGTGACTTACCATCACCTCCCAGTAACATATAGAATAACATGTAGTGTAATAGCAAGTTTGTTTTACAAAATAGGGAAATTAGAATATTATTTTTCAGATGTAGATAATGTATTTTCACAAGTACCTGTATTTAACAAGTTGAATAAAGTAAAACCTGCAAAAGTGTTAGCTGAGTTTTTCTTAGAAACTAAAGAATTAACATTAGAATCAATATTTAGAAATAATCTAACTTGCAGTTTAAAGAAGAAGGAGAAGATTTTCTTGGATATGGTTGAAAAAAGGAGAATAAAAATGCAAAGGAAAGTACCCGAGGGAACAGAAGAAAAGACAGTCTGGGATGTTGAAAGAGAAAAACATTTGAAAGGAGAAGCTAGTCCAACAATGGCTTTAGATTGGCCTCAGAAAGGAAAGTTGTGTATTAGAAGGAATCAAACTGCATATGATAATTATTTTGTAGGCACAAGTGATTGCCATGATACTTACAGAATCATGGGTGGATTGGGATTTAAAGGAGAAAATGATCCAGTCTTCCCTGGACTATATTTTATCTGTGGGAACAAAGCATATTATCGATTACCAGATCATTGGTATGCCACATGTTATCTAGGCCTGGTTTTCCTAAAGATATTCCATGTGGGAAGAGGAAAAGATGGTGCACATGAGATAGGTAGTCAACTAACACGTAGGAAAAGAGAATCTTGGTCAGAAATTGTAGGAGACATTTTTGGAGCGTTGATACCAGCAGTGGGAATATCTCTGAATGCCCACAAAATTAGAAAACTATCAACAGTAGTGGATCGCCTGTCAACAAGCACCGCTGGAGAATTTTTATTAGTAAATACTGAAATGGTTGCCATGCGTGCCATGGTAATGCAAAATCGACTTGCCCTTGATATAATTTTGGCAAAAGAGGGTGGAGTCTGTGGAATGCTGAAAGTTCAACATTGTTGTACTACATTCCTGACGAAAGTCAAGATTTGAAGACATATATTAAGAATATAACTGATTTGCATGAGGAAATTGTTCCACTGGAGGTTGAAGGACTTTGGGAAAACATTGGGAAAACGTTTTCTACTATTAAGAACTTTTTACTTAAGCTAGGTAGTACCTTTATTGATAAAATATTATTTCCAGTAACGTGTGATTATTTTAGTATTAATTCTAAGACTAGGATGTTTATGTAGCAAGAAAAGGAAATTACGATAACACATAATAAGAGAAAATGTAAGAAACAAAGAGAAAGAAAGGAAAGAAAGAGAATTTGAAGAAGTAGAATTAGAAGAGTGGAAAGACAATATGTATATAAAAACAAGAGAAGAAGAGACAGGGGAAACAGTAATGTAAACTAACAAAAAGACTAAGAGAATTGAATTCATTTTTTTTATTACATTTTTTCAAAATTTAAAGGTAGTGTGGTGATGTTAAAAGTCACCAAAGGGGGAATTGATGGAGCAGGTAGTGCAACATTTTGTATACCTCCTCTATTTTGCATAAAAGTATCAATTGAATATCCTACTTATTATAATTTACTAATTGTGTGCTGTGATATATTAAAATTAACCAACTTGCATACACAAATTACACGTGGGAACTTGCTATTTGCATGGCAAAATAACTCCAATAACTAAAATGCTTACGCATATTAACAGTAGTATATGTGGTAGTTAGATATCGCATGATTTATGTTGCTTTCGTGACGTCTTCGTGGAGGACCATAAAGGTGAATATACTGCTTTAAATGTCGCTATATGCTAGGAAAATACTAATTCATAAAGGGATTAGTAAGGGTAGAACATTAGAAGCATAATTTCTTTGTATTAACTACTCTTTTGTGTTTGTTTCGCTTAAGTTGAAATTTGGGCTTATCGAAACATGGCGGCAGAGACGGAATTCAGAAGTGGCCACCGTCTCGTGAAGCGCGAAGTCTACTGCGCAGACTCGGATGGCTCCATGAACTTCCTAACAACCTCTGTACACACCGTTCCGGTCAAGGATAGGTTATTGGTGGGCTGCCAAAGACCCCGGAAACTAGAAACTGGTATAAATTAATAATGGACGCTTATAGCTAGAAGTCAAAATATTGCAACAATCAGAATTGGATCATCACCGGAAACGTATCAGCAAAATCCATGTGAACCTGGACTGTCCAAAATCAGACGTTTTCCCCGACCAATCAAAACCTTTCCCCACCCAAAAATGTTTCATGTTATCCCGAAATTTATTATAAAAGAGTCGCAGAATAGGGAGGGAAGTAAGTAAGTAAGTAGGTAGTAAGTAATTTATTTAGCATAGTTACTTAAAACCATTGCTGTACAAAATAGATTAAAAGCGGAAAGTAGTAAAAATGCAATTCTAATAAAATCAGAATAAAACATTCACATTCACATTTCCTTAGTTCGTATGTACGCGCGACAACATCATGAGCAGAAAAGTTTTTTTGAAAAGATAGTTCAAGTTTGTGTTTGTAAAGTATTTCTTCTTTCCCGATCTCCTCATGAGCTCATAGGGAATGCAATGTCGATCGACAAAACAATATTGAATCGATTGTACCGGGATCGTTATAAACTGATTTTTGGCATCTTTTTTCCCACTACCTTCATGAATTTTACGAAGCTGCAGTTCAAGCGAGGGTCATGGGGGGAAAAGCAAGCGAGAACTGCCTTCCTTCGTGTGCGGATCCCTTGCTGATTAAAATGGTATATCAACAAGTGTTTCCGTTCATCACGTAGTTTCTCGCAAGAACATATCAAGTGCAGCATGTTCTCTTGCCCCAAACCACATAGCCGACAAAGGGGATCCGCCTTTATTTTAATCCAGTTTGGAAGATTTTGAATACAGGCCCAGCCTGTGCTTTAAGAAGCGCATTTTGACAGATTTGGATTATCCCTCGCCAAAGTAGCTCTGTGGTGTCTTTGTTGTATACGAGTTTAGGGTCATCCAGCCATGCGCTCTTTTAGAGAGAGTTGCCTTATCTTGGACCCATGATAGTTGTTTAATCGATTTCTTGACCAATTTTTTTTTAATGTTATATGATTTACTGGAGTATCCCAGAGCTGCTTTAATCCCGTGTTCGTCAGGCTTTTCCCTAGGAACTTGGCTGCTGGTGAGGATGGGTATTGTACTAACTCCATCCACAAATGTTCATTTAGTGTTCCTTGTTTAGATTTCCTCACTTTGTCCCAGGCTATCATGTAGGCTCCCTGCCTTGCCAGGAGCTGTTGATCGATGCCGAATTTAAGCCTGATTTGAGCTGGTGAGGTTTGCTTGGGCAGGCTGAAGATGATTCTATAGGCAGCTGTTATTATATTATCAAGGATCTTGGCGTCCCTTCCTCTAAGTGCCTCACTCCCATAGGTGATTGTCGGGAGAAGTTTAGCACGGATTACTTGCGTCAAGGGCAGAAGGGAGGGGCCAGAAAGTTTGCGGTTTAGAGACTTCAGCGAGATTGCCAAAGATAGCCCTTTCCCTCGTATACTCGTTCTCTGGGCGGAGAATTGCCCACTGTTGTCAATCTTCACTCCTAAATATTTATATATTGGTGTATTTCCAATTCTTGTCTTATCCCAGTACCATGATGTTAGTTTCCTTTTTTTCTTGCTGATGGTCATTGTCTGGGTCTTCTCAAGATTTATTGTAAGCTCATTTTTATTTGAGTAACATTGTGTTGCATTCAGGAGATGCTGAAGTCCTACCTTGGTGTAGCTTATAAGGACGATATCGTCAGCATATAGTAGAAAAGGTAGTTGCAGTCCTCCCAGTTTGGGAGCATGGGAGTTGCAACCGTTTAAAATGGGGACAAGATCGCTTAGGAACAGGTTAAATAGGGTGGGGGCCAGGACACAGCCTTGTTTCAGGCCCTTGTTGGTCGATATGCGCCTGGACAAAACGGATCCATCCCCCACCTTTATCTGTACCCAGGTCTCTGTGTGGAGGTTAATTAGGAGGTCCAAAAGGGGTCTCGATATCCCCCAGTCGTTCAGTTTAGACCATAATAGGGAGAGAAAAAAAGCTGACTTGGCTAAGCTACTCGATTACATTCGGCGGTTACTATGACTGCACACCCTCTTTGACCCCACAGGCGATGACGGATGCTGGCACGACTTCTGGTCCTCTGACGATCTTTGGGACCGTAACGTGCTGAGCAAAGGACTTTCGGACTCTGAGAACTGGCCTGGTTTTTGGACAATTTACCGACAAAATTCGGTTATGTAGAGCCAATGAATTAGAGAAAACCCAGATAGCCAGAATAGGTAAATGTGGTGTTCTGTGATTTAAATAAATTGATCTAAAAATTCTAAACTTTTGAAGAGACAAATGCTAATATTAACTACAATGAAATTTTAGATAAACAAATATTGATTAACAGAAATTATGAGTTTGTGGTTCTTCGTTAAAGAGAATAGAGGATTCTGAGTCTTAAATGTGTTTTAGCTGGTTCTAAATCACCATCAACCAATTCAACTAATTGGTCAGATCGACCAAGTGGGCGGAGTGCCTTGATGTTTAGGATTAGGAATCTATAGGTGGCGAATATTAATGTATATGATGTAAGACAACTTTTCTTTCCCTATTGGTTATAAGGTATCCCCACCCACATGTCCAGCGCATCTTTCCCCCTCCTGTGTGCAGACCTGTGAAAGAGGACGTGCAAGTGTTGGTGTTATGGGCCCCACCAATGAATGCGTGTGTGAATGAGTTAGTGTGACGGCGGGTCTGCGACGCTGGGAGGATAGTTGTGCTCTCTCTTTTTCCCTGGTTGTTTTTGCGCTGGATCAGTTTTTCTGGTAGCAAGATGATGGTTTTATTGCATTGGTTTGGTGATTATTGCTTGTAGATTGCTTATTGATTATTGATTGTGGATAAGTATTGGTTTATGTATTAACACTCTATGTTGAGTCGCGTTGCGTTCCATGTTTGTTTGCGTTCCATGGCCTTTGTCGTAGATCTGGTAACATAACAGGGCTACAATAATATTTCTAATAATAGGGTCATTTCTGTTGTTTTTGGTTTAATCTACGTACTTTAAGATATGTTGCTGTGCACGTCTACCAAAAGAAGTCACTGTTTACCTTTCTTTATTGTATACTTTGAACACATTCCGAAAGCCTATGACAATTATTTGAAGCATGTCCTGCTTTCAGCACATACATATTATACACTTCCGATCCCTTTCCTATTAGACATAAAAGACACACTCCACATGCTGCTGCTCGTAAAGAAATGATCAACTACAAGCCCCTGATCACACCTCCTAACAAATACTTTCTGTTAGAACCGGGAACGGACACTAAAGCAAGGCTTCCGTTAATGGACACACCACTCGCTCTATTTACCTTGAAAAAATACACTTTGAATCCTAAAGGTGCAAGAAAATCTTGCACGGTTTGTTCCGAGGACGCTGCCATTACACATATACACACGCACGCACCAGTGTTGCCAGATTTTGAGACCCACCCCAAGCCCAAAGCTGTTCAAGTATAAAGCCAATCCAGCCCAACACAGAACAGTTCTAGCCCAAAGTAGCAAGTCTCAAATTATGCACAAATAGTCATCAGAAACAATTTTAAGGACAAATATACATTCTATTCAATATACAGATCGTGGGAGGGAGTTAACTGGGAAATGCTACTCACTGGAGGCTTCCATTCTCATGAGTCATGGTCCTGCCCCACACTCAGCAGTGTCAATAAATATATTACGCTCTACACATCTGCATATATACTATAATATTACTAATCACCCTCCTTCTGTATTTCCCTTGCAGGGTATCAGAGTGCTTTACATAAAGACACTGACAATAAATCATGCAAGTGTGTAAATCAATGTACAGGATGTGCTGCATGACTGTGAAGGTTAAAAGATGCAGCAGTCACACATAGCTCACTGTGCAATAGTAAAAGACTTACTAATTATGAACTGCAAGGAACAAAAGAATCTGTGTTCAAAGCAGTAGCCCACTAACCTAGCTACATTAAAAAAAATCTGTCATCTGCATATTACATGATGTGCTTTGCAGGAGACACATTAACCTTCTACATTACTTTGATTCAGATCTGGGACTACACAAAGCAGAGATCTCTCCGACAAATGCATTCACCTCCAGAGTTCCACCAATTATTATTCAATGATATTTACTGGGCACCTCTGCAGATGTCTTAGCCCCATAACATATTAGAAAACATAGACTTTGCTACCAATTAAGCATAACAGATGTAGTCCCATGCTTCTCCTTGTTGCCAGTTTCTTTATGGCAGTGTTAGACCTGTCAGCCCTTTGGGTGGTCCCTCCTCATCATTATTTATTTTGTCCCACTTTTGCCTCAAACCCTGTTTGAATTTTTCCTTTTTGGGAACCACCAGACTTTTTCGTGTTGCTGCAGATTCAGGGAGCCATTTTAGCTACCCCTGAAACTTCTGTCTGAGGGCCTGAAGCACAAAATGGTGGCCACCTGTGACATCACCAGCATCCACTGGAACCTACCAGCCCCTTCCAGAACCTTCCAGGAGATTCCAGAACTGTGTGACCGTTGGAAACCGTTTAGAATGTTGGGAGGATAAGAGAGGCAGTTGGCAGTTGGAGCTGGCAGTTGGCACCTGACTGGTGAAGAGAGAGGAGCACAACAGTGAAGGAGGAAGGAGTGAAGCAGCAGGGGTGGAAACTTGTGCCTGGAGTGGGGTCCATAAACCCACCCTTGATACTTGTCCCTACTGATGGATCCCAGCCTATAGCCCTGTGTGGGAAGAAGACAGAAGAAACTTATCCTAAGGACCTGGACAGCAGGAACAGGCCTTAGAACCAAGAAAACAGCAGGATTCTGACCTGAGAACTGGTTTCCCTGGAGTCCGGCGTCGAGTAGCCTGAAGACCTGGAGCCCGAGGTGGAGAAGCGGCGCTGACTGAAGTAGCAGACGTCGTACCCGGAGCCGCCTGAGGTCGTGAGAGGGCGCCGACGGAGGTCGTGAGGAATACCAGAGGTCGAGGAGGAAGTGAACCGAGGTCGAGCGAGCGGCGTCATCGGAGGAGTGAAGTCCGCCCTCCGGAGTCGTCGGAGACCGAGGTAGAGGAGCACCGGAGGTCGGGAGTGAGGATCGCACTCCGGAGTCGCCCGGAGCCTGTGAGGAGGAGCACCGGAGGTCGGGGGTGAGGATCGCACCCCGGAGTCGCCGGAAGTCGACATCGAGGCCAGGCCGGCCGACGTCATCGGAGCCGAGAGCGCCATCGGACCGGAGCCGCCCGAAGTCGACATCGTGAAGAGACTGCCCGACGCCGTCGAATCGGAGGTCGAGATCGAACCGAGGCCACCGACATCGGACCGGAACCGCCTGCCGGCGTCGTCAAAGAACTGACATTGTGCCGAGGCCGCCGAGACCGAACCGGAACCGCCTCACGGCGTCGACACGACTCCAGCGGCGTCGGAACATCAGAAAAAGGGCAGTAAGTGGAGTAGAGGGCGCCTAAGGCTCTGTGGAGACCTGAGAGACTGCTCTAAGGGGCTAGGGAGGTGCTGAAACCAACCTGACTGTGCAAGGGGTGAACTGGGACTAACCTAGAGAGGTTGTGTGGAGAAGGAAAGCCAGGGCATTGGTATTTCCCCCCTTTGATCTACCTCAGTTTAGGCCTCAGCCTTGTCCCAGCCAGGGAGTAGCCTCCCCCCTCAAGCTTTCCACAACCCTACAAGCTGTGCCTGGGCCAAATCAGCCCTTAAGAAGTGAAGTGTCATCTGATTATATGAGGGGTGCTGTATACTTGTAATTATTTATTGGGGATACTGTATTTATTGACTTTTTATCTATTTATTGCTGCACTATATTTATAGGTCCACAGGACTGGATGGTGTACAATATTTATTGGTACAGTATTTATTGCCTCAAAGTATTTAATTGTCTGTATATATTGCACTTGTATTTATGCCCTGTTATTTATGATCACCCCTATTTATTTCATCAAACAGCAAATATTTATTTGACCTGCTCTATTTAAGAATGTATATATTGTGATTGACTTATTTATTTTCCCATCAGCAACTAAGAGAAAAAGATAAAGGAAGTTATTTTCATAATTTTTACGGTGTAGAGTCGTTTTTGGAACGGATGCACGCATGGTTATTGTATGGGTATATTGTATGCTTAGCACTGCGCCTGTTTCCTGACCACTCGAGCCAAGCTACCACAGTGTGTTCGGGGAGTCCACCACCACCCTGCGGAGTGGGAGTGGGCTGTTTCCAACATAAATTGGTGTTCAGTGGTGGGATAGAGCTGTGCCTACGTATACTCAACAATAACTGTGGGTAGTCCATAGGCCTACACCGGGAGTTTTCTCACAGCGGCCTTCCTAATTGTGGGTTTTTGTTTTTTCCAAATTTACTCTGGTGGTGGGAGGAGGTATTACTAAAGGTACCCCCCTGCATTGTTACTACACAAAACCTGTCCTCTAACCTGAGTGGGCAAGATGGAGTTTGTTCTTGAAAATCTAGACACGTACACTGTGGCCCAACTCAGGGAGTTTTGCCAGCGAGAGGGGGTGTACTGTCCCCCAGGAGCAAAGAAGGGTGCACTCCAAACCAGCTTAAGGGCTTGGGGGGAGGCACGCAGGGAAAGCAAGGCTGAGGAAGAAGACAGGGATGGAGAGCCTGACCCCGAGGGGGCTGAGATGTACCAACCTGAGGTGGGGAACCTGTCCGCAGGGCCCAGGACACTTTCTAGGAAGGGCAGCACTGTCTCTAGTGGGGGCTTATCCGAAGTGGAGTTAGCAGACCGGAGAGAGAAGAGACAGCTCACATGGGACTTAGCAAGGCTGGAAAAGGAGAAAGAGGAGCAGAGGATGGCCCATGAATTGCGCCTGAAAGAAATAGATCTTCAGATTTTGCGAATCGGGGCACAGCCTGTTCCCAATGGTGGCAGCCAAATCCAAGAGTCCACCAGGGAATCCAAACCTTACCTGCCAAAGGACATAGTAGCTAGCTATGGAGTGGGTGACGACATCGCCAAGTGGCTCGCAGCCTATGAGGTCTCATTGAGGGCCCATGGGGTTCCAGTGAAGTATTGGGGGGGGGGATTGTACAAGTACATGCCTCCAGCTGGTAGGGATGCTTTATTGGCCCTCGAAGAGGATGAGCAGACCCACTACCCCACCATGAAACTGGCGCTCATCAGAAAGTTTGGACTAACACCTGAAAAGTACCGACAGAAGTTCAGGGGTAGTCACAAACTGGGCACGCAGAATTGGGTGGACTTCCTGGACTATGCGAAGAAGGCAATGGAAGGTTGGATTCAGGGCAGTGAAGTAAGGAACTACGAGGAGCTGTTTGACCTAGTATTGAAGGAACACCTACTCGAGAAATGTTTCCCTGAACTGCGGCAACACCTGGTGGATAGCAAGCTGACCAGTCCCCGGAAGCTTGCTGAGGAGGCGGACATTTGGGCTAGTACCCGGGTGTCCACAAGGGGGACTGGAGGGGATACTCAAAAGGCCGGACAGGGCGCCCCCCAGAAGAAAGAGGGAGGGGAAAAGAAAAAGGAGTTCTCCAAAGGCCCCCAAAATAACTTCCAAGGGAAGGGAACAGGATTCACCTCTAAGGCTAACCCACCCAGAAACCCTAATCCTGGCCAGAGTCAGCAGCCAAGGGTTGTCCATTGCTACGAGTGCGGTGGCGTTGGACACTATAAAGGAGATCCGAAGTGTCAGAAACGATCACCCCCTCCCACTGGAGGAAAGCCCCCCGGAGTAGCTAGTGTAGTGCTCGGGGAGGAGATGCCCTTAACTAAGGGAAGGGAGTGGGCGGGTGTCACTTTAGTGTCCCTGGGAGAACGGGAGATGGTTCCTAAGATCCAGGTGCCCGCAAATACTGCAAAGTATGGGCAGTGGATCACCATCAACGGCCAAAGAGGGGAGGCTCTGAGAGACACAGGAGCCAGTATGACTATGGTGCGTAGCCAACTGGTGTCTCCAGAGCAGGTAATTCCCGATGTACTCCACCCAGCCGCGATGGCTGACGGCAGAACAGGTCACTATCCAGTGGCCGAGGTTCCCTTTGAATGGGGGGGGGTTGCAGGTTCACTTCGAGTTGCCGTAAGCCCTGCCGTGCCAGTCGATTGTCTGCTGGGGAATGACATGGAGCACAACGCTTGGAAGGAGGTGGAATACCGGACTCACACCGAGATGCTGGGTACACCTGACTGGGCCTGTGTTAGCACAAGGTCCGCGACTACCCGAAGAGGGAGTTCATTCCGGCTGGAGCCTGGAACAAAGGCCCAGCCAGCTGCCAGTCAAGGGAAGAACCGAGGACAGGAGGAGCCTGCCTCGGCGTCTCCACCCCGTAGGACGGATAGGCCACCGGAGGTGGTGGGCCAGGAGTCTGCGGAGGGGGACGTTACCAACCTGGAGGACTTACCCATCCCGGCCGAGTGGCACGTGGAGGGAGGCCCGTCCAGGGAGGAATTCTGCCAGGGCCAGAGGGAGTGCCCTACCCTTGAGGGGCTGAGGCGACAGGCCGAAGCCCAGGCAGCAGGGAACGTTGAAGGGAACTACAGTGTTTACTGGGAGGATGGCCTCCTCTACAGTGAACCCAAGGCACCCCTACATGGATCGTCACGAGCCTTGGTAGTTCCTCAACGTTATCGAGCCTTCCTTTTGGAGTTGGCTCACGAGATACCATTGGCAGGACACCTGGGGCAAGACAAGACCTTCGCCCGTCTTGTCCCACACTTTTATTGGCCACAGATGAAAGTGTCGTCCGATACCTACTGCCGGACATGTGTGTCTTGCCAAGCCAGTGGGAAAACAGGGGTGAAGCTGAAAGCTCCCCTGGAACCACTTCCTGTCGTTAGCACCCCCTTTGAAAGGGTGGGCATCGACATTGTGGGTCCATTAGATCCGCCAACTACAGCTGGTCACAGGTTTATCCTGGTTCTGGTGGATCATGCCACACGGTACCCAGAGGCAATACCTCTGAGAACCATAACAGCACCTGTTGTGGCTAGGGCCCTGATGGGAATCTTTACCCGAGTGGGTTTTCCCAAGGAAGTTGTGTCCGACAGGGGGACCAACTTCATGTCAGCATATATGCGGGCAATGTGGAAGGAGTGTGGAGTGACCTACCGGTTCACAACTCCTTACCACCCCCAGACCAATGGTCTGGTGGAAAGGTTTAACAAAACCTTAAAAGGCATGATCAGAAGTCTGCCTGAAAGCCTGCGGAGGAAATGGGACGTCCTCCTACCCTGTTTACTTTTTTCCTACAGGGAAGTGCCACAGAAGGGAGTGGGCTTCAGCCCCTTCGAGCTTCTGTATGGGCACCCTGTACGTGGACCTCTTAACCTGGTGAGAGACGGATGGGAAAGAACTCCCAGAAAGCTCCCCCAGGATGTGGTGAGCTACATGCTGGCCTTCCGGAGCCAAATGGCTAAGTTGTGGAAGCAAGCTTCTGACAACTTGGAAGCCAGCCAAGCAGTAATGAAGGCGTGGTATGACCACAACGCTCACCCGGTGGAGTTGGAGCCTGGCCAGAAGGTGTGGGTGATCGAACCAGGAGAGCTTAGTGCCCTCCAGGATCGCTGGTCAGGACCCTTTGAGGTGTTGGAGAAGAAGGGTAAGGCTACCTACTTGGTGGACCTGAAGACCCCTCGTCAGCCCCTGCGGGTGCTGCATGCCAACCGCCTCAAACCCCACCACGAGAGGCCCGAAGTCATCTTGATGATGGTGACTGACGGAGGAGAGGACGTGGAAAGCGAGCCTCTCCCTGATCTGTTTGCGTCTCAGGAAAAGGATGGGTCGGTGGAGGGAGTGATTCTCTCCCCATCTCTAACTCCTGAACAGCAGGAGGACTGTCGCCAGGTCCTGGGGCAGTACTCTTCGTTGTTCTCCCTTGTCCCGGGTAGGACTCACCTGTGCGTCCATGACGTGGACACAGGAGACAGCCCACCTGTGAAGTCCAAGATCTACCGGATGTCAGACAAGGTGAAGGCCAGCATTCATAGTGAGGTCACTAAGATGCTGGAGCTAGGAGTGATTGAACCTTCTAGCAGCCCCTGGTCCAGTCCGGTGGTGTTAGTACCAAAAGCTGCACCACCGGGTGCCCAACCAGAACTGAGGTTCTGTGTGGACTACCGGGGACTGAATTCAGTGACAAAAACTGATGCTCATCCGATCCCTAGGGCGGATGAATTAATTGACCGGCTGGGAGCTGCCCAATATCTAAGTACCTTTGACCTTACTTCGGGGTACTGGCAGATCTCTTTGACTGATGGAGCAAGGGAAAGGTCAGCCTTCTCCACGCCCAATGGCCACTACCAGTTCTGTGTGATGCCCTTTGGGCTCAAGAACGCACCTGCCACGTTTCAGCGCCTGGTAAACCAGATCCTCACCGGAATGGAGAGTTTCTCTGCTGCTTATCTGGATGACATAGCTGTCTTCAGTAACAGCTGGGAGGATCACTTGCGTCACCTGCAAGCTGTTCTCCAGGCCCTGAGACAAGCTGGATTGACGATCAAGGCCAGCAAGTGCCAGATCGGGCAGGGGTCGGTAGTGTACCTTGGACACTTGGTGGGTAGGGGAGCGGTGCAACCCCTCCAGGCGAAGATCGAGGCCATCATGGCCTGGAAACCCCCCAAGACTCAGACTGAGGTCCGAGCATTTTTGGGCCTCACGGGATACTACCGCCGCTTCGTGAAGGGGTACGGTACCATCGTAGCCCCCCTCACGGAGCTCACGTCCAATAAACAACCTCGACGGGTAGTCTGGACGGAGGCCTGTCAGCAGGCCTTTGTGAGATTGAGGAAAGCCATGTGCGAGGCCCCGGTCTTAAGGGCCCCAGACTTTTCCAAGAAGTTCATTGTCCAGACAGATGCATCAGAACATGGCATTGGGGCAGTGTTATCGCAACTCAACGAAGAGGGTCTGGATCAACCCGTGGTCTTCCTATCCCGGAGACTACTTCCCAGGGAACAGAAGTGGAGTGCAATAGAGCGTGAAGCCTTTGCAGTGGTATGGGCTCTGAAGAAGTTGCGGCCATACCTGTTTGGCTCGCACTTCCTGGTTCAGACCGACCACAGACCCCTTCGTTGGCTGATGCAAATGAAGGGGGAGAATCCCAAGTTGTTGAGGTGGTCTATTTCCCTACAGGGGATGGACTTTCAGGTGGAACATCGGCCTGGAGTGGACCACGCCAATGCAGACGGTCTCTCAAGGTATTTCCGCCTTAGTGATGAGAACTCCCAAGGGGTTGGGTAGCTCTCCCCACTTTCAGCTGGGGGGGACGCGTGTTAGACCTGTCAGCCCTTTGGGTGGTCCCTCCTCATCATTATTTATTTTGTCCCACTTTTGCCTCAAACCCTGTTTGAATTTTTCCTTTTTGGGAACCACCAGACTTTTTCGTGTTGCTGCAGATTCAGGGAGCCATTTTAGCTACCCCTGAAACTTCTGTCTGAGGGCCTGAAGCACAAAATGGTGGCCACCTGTGACATCACCAGCATCCACTGGAACCTACCAGCCCCTTCCAGAACCTTCCAGGAGATTCCAGAACTGTGTGACCGTTGGAAACCGTTTAGAATGTTGGGAGGATAAGAGAGGCAGTTGGCAGTTGGAGCTGGCAGTTGGCACCTGACTGGTGAAGAGAGAGGAGCACAACAGTGAAGGAGGAAGGAGTGAAGCAGCAGGGGTGGAAACTTGTGCCTGGAGTGGGGTCCATAAACCCACCCTTGATACTTGTCCCTACTGATGGATCCCAGCCTATAGCCCTGTGTGGGAAGAAGACAGAAGAAACTTATCCTAAGGACCTGGACAGCAGGAACAGGCCTTAGAACCAAGAAAACAGCAGGATTCTGACCTGAGAACTGGTTTCCCTGGAGTCCGGCGTCGAGTAGCCTGAAGACCTGGAGCCCGAGGTGGAGAAGCGGCGCTGACTGAAGTAGCAGACGTCGTACCCGGAGCCGCCTGAGGTCGTGAGAGGGCGCCGACGGAGGTCGTGAGGAATACCAGAGGTCGAGGAGGAAGTGAACCGAGGTCGAGCGAGCGGCGTCATCGGAGGAGTGAAGTCCGCCCTCCGGAGTCGTCGGAGACCGAGGTAGAGGAGCACCGGAGGTCGGGAGTGAGGATCGCACTCCGGAGTCGCCCGGAGCCTGTGAGGAGGAGCACCGGAGGTCGGGGGTGAGGATCGCACCCCGGAGTCGCCGGAAGTCGACATCGAGGCCAGGCCGGCCGACGTCATCGGAGCCGAGAGCGCCATCGGACCGGAGCCGCCCGAAGTCGACATCGTGAAGAGACTGCCCGACGCCGTCGAATCGGAGGTCGAGATCGAACCGAGGCCACCGACATCGGACCGGAACCGCCTGCCGGCGTCGTCAAAGAACTGACATTGTGCCGAGGCCGCCGAGACCGAACCGGAACCGCCTCACGGCGTCGACACGACTCCAGCGGCGTCGGAACATCAGAAAAAGGGCAGTAAGTGGAGTAGAGGGCGCCTAAGGCCCTGTGGAGACCTGAGAGACTGCTCTAAGGGGCTAGGGAGGTGCTGAAACCAACCTGACTGTGCAAGGGGTGAACTGGGACTAACCTAGAGAGGTTGTGTGGAGAAGGAAAGCCAGGGCATTGGTATTTCCCCCCTTTGATCTACCTCAGTTTAGGCCTCAGCCTTGTCCCAGCCAGGGAGTAGCCTCCCCCCTCAAGCTTTCCACAACCCTACAAGCTGTGCCTGGGCCAAATCAGCCCTTAAGAAGTGAAGTGTCATCTGATTATATGAGGGGTGCTGTATACTTGTAATTATTTATTGGGGATACTGTATTTATTGACTTTTTATCTATTTATTGCTGCACTATATTTATAGGTCCACAGGACTGGATGGTGTACAATATTTATTGGTACAGTATTTATTGCCTCAAAGTATTTAATTGTCTGTATATATTGCACTTGTATTTATGCCCTGTTATTTATGATCACCCCTATTTATTTCATCAAACAGCAAATATTTATTTGACCTGCTCTATTTAAGAATGTATATATTGTGATTGACTTATTTATTTTCCCATCAGCAACTAAGAGAAAAAGATAAAGGAAGTTATTTTCATAATTTTTACGGTGTAGAGTCGTTTTTGGAACGGATGCACGCATGGTTATTGTATGGGTATATTGTATGCTTAGCACTGCGCCTGTTTCCTGACCACTCGAGCCAAGCTACCACAGTGTGTTCGGGGAGTCCACCACCACCCTGCGGAGTGGGAGTGGGCTGTTTCCAACAGGCAGGGTTTTAAAAACTATTTTAGCACTATGTGTTGAGTTCCACTTTTGACATTGGGATTATGCCACTTTTGCAGCACAAGCCTAAAGCACAATTTTATAAATCTCATAATGTGCTTAATATACTCATGATATACTACAAAACAAATGTGTGGGATCTTATCTGATGTTACTTCGCATGATGTCACTTACTGTGATGCCACACATTGTGACATCATGGGCTGTGATGGCACACGCCATGAGGTCACTTGCATACTGACTAACTAGCTTACTGACTAACTAGGTTGTTCCCCCACATGCTAAAGCTGCAAATTCAATGCCTTCTATTTTATGAAGGAATAATTTTACCCAAACACAAAACCTGCTTTGACAACTTTTTCAAAAAACTACCAACCATCAAGTCCAATATTAAAAAAAATAAAATTTACACATTTTCCCTTTAATGATTTGGCAAATTAACACACACGTCCCATGGAAACAGGCACTAACACAGGGAAGGTAGTTCCATGCTTTCACAGGCCTGCCCTCACCTTGGGGTAACCTCACATGTGGTGTACTTCCAATTTTCACCCAATATCCATAACAAAAACGGGACCAGACCCGAGAGATACCTTAAAAAAGCAGCCACCCTTTAATTATTTTAACAAATGAGGTTGACTGGAACGACGCATTGGTCAGTGCGCACACACCCTCTGTGCAGGGTGATCAGATCTTGACAACTAAAAACCAGGACATTTTGCATAAATGGAAGGAATACAAGTTTACATCAATGGTGCTCTGCAGAATGACAACTTTTATCAACATAGAAACAGAGAAGCAGTAAGAAAATAAATAAAATGGTCATTTCTAAAACCAGCAACATATCTGTTAATTAAATTGCTTACTTATGCCAAGTAGTACAACTTTACAACACCCAATAAGTTCCTCTCAATGGTTTCCGTCTACACATTCTTAGAAGCGGGACATGAGCCAAAATTGCAGAAATCTGCCGGGACAGCTGGTGAAAGTCACCCTACCTCTGTGGCACGAATCTCAACCTAGACAAGTTCCTACTGTATAGGTAGCCTGGACAGAGAGGTAAAAATTAAATGTTATGTCACTTACTTAGATTAGGGCAGGATACAGTCAGTCAACCAAACTATCCTGGTCCACTCTTGGTGTCCTCCTGAAGTTGAAGGCAGCTACTCAACGACAGGGATTGAAGGCTGGGGCCGGGCCGCGACTTGTTGGCTGCAGACAGTGCAGACACAGGCCAGCAGCCCAGGCCAGGTAGCCCAGAGCACGCGGGTATGCACGAGAGAGACGACGAGAAGATTAACCACCAGTGCCTGCTACTGCCTGGGACTGCAGTCACAGTACCACAGACACTACTGGTCTCGAGTGTCTCTCCAACAGTGATGACCCACCGTGTGAGTGAGACTGAGTCACCAAGCTCTTGTACCTCGTCTGTCACTACCCTACCCTGGCCTTTGGCCTCCTCCAGGCTGGCCTTTGGCCTCCTCCAGACTGTCTGAGAGAGACGGTGCAGACTCAGTACAGTGTACTGGAGAGGTGGGTGACAGCAGGACACCAGACCACACAGAGAGGGGTGCATTTTACATTACCCCACATTACAAGGAGCGGCCTGCGGGTGGGCTATCACACAGCCTGCACGTCGTCGTCGACCAGGAGTCGGGAGAGAGATGCTCCTCCTGAGTAGAGTCAGTTTGTAAAGTGCGCCAAAACTGCTGAGAGCCTGAATGAGGAGAGCGCATGGCACGCAAGAGTCACGTGTGGGGGCAGTGGGGTTGGGGTGGTCGTGCTGTGCGCTATACATAGGCTAAGGCAAGGGGCAGGGCTGCAGGCAGCATATACGGAATCATTAGAGGGACAAGAGTTAGTCACGTCATCACGCGCACTGTGCGCACAGGCTGGGCTGGTCGTCTCCGTCCTGACCTCCTCCAATCATACTTCTCTTCCAATCGTATCTCACCAATGACCGCCTCCCTTCTCTAATCATACCTCTCCTCCCTCCTCCAATCATACCTCAATAATCCAGCTTGCTGCGCGTCGCTCAATCACCAGCAAGCGCATGCCATGTAAGGCATGGCACGCAAGCGAGACAAAGGAGTGCGAATTGAACCACCAATCACAAGCCAAACAAGCATTTCTTAATGCAATAGGATGCGTTTTTTCACGAAAGCTATTGCATTGGAAATGGGTGGGTGGGGGTCCAGGAAGGCACGAATGGGAGAGGGGGAGGCTGAAGGGGGGGGTGAAAAGTCACAGACTGCAGGAAGGAGATGGAGGTACACAGGGGCAAAACAGTTTCGGAATAAAGGGGCCAATAGCCAGGGAAGGATATAAATGACAACATGGCCGTCAGGAGGAGGGACTAACAACCTGAAAATGAATCAAAATGCATCAGTTACGATTGAAGCCAATGAAAAACATAGATGGAAAGTGGGCGGACCTTCCCCCCACAATACTGTATACAGCATCTCTCGACGAGACAGCGCATGCGCTGCCTAGCCGAGACCTAAAAAGACAGGCTTCCTGTTGCTGAACAACAGAACCAGATGCCACTTTCAGATCGGCATGCAGGCCGGGTTCAGCCTTCCTCGCATTGGAAATGTTGCAGCAGCATTCTATTTTCACCAATAGCTGGCTGCTGTGACATTTCAAATGTATGCCAGTTCCTCCTTTCTCCAGGGTTCAGCTGCGCATGTCTAGCATTCGTACTGTAAACCCCAAGCCCGGTAATCTAAACACGTGTGTGCCCTGTGAAAGAAAGCGTGTGATCCAGCGCAAAAACAACCCGGGGAAAAAGAGAGAGCACAACTATCCTCCCTGCGTCACAGACCCGCCGTCACACTTACTCATTCACACACGCATTCATTGGTGGGGCCCATAACACCAACACTCGCACGTTCTCTTTCACAGGTCTGCACACAGGAGAGAGAATGATGCGCTGGACATGTGGGTGGGGATACCTTATAGCCTATTGGGAAAGAAAAGTTATCTTACATCATATACATTAACATTCACCACCTATAGATTCCTAATCCTAAACATCAAGGCACTCCGCCCACTTGGTCGATCGGACCAATTAGTTGGATTGGTTGATGGTGATTTAGAACCAGCTAAAACACATTTAAGACTCAGAATCCTCTATTCTCTTTAACGAAGAACCACAAACTCATAATTTCTGTTAATCAATATTTATTTATCTAAAATTTCATTGTAATTAAAATTAGAATTTGTCTCTTCAAAAGTTTAGAATTTCTAGATCAATTTAATTAAATCGCAGAACACCATATTTACCTATTCTGGCTATCTGGGTTTCACTAATTCATTGGCTCAGCATAACCGAATTTTGTCGTTAAATTATCCAAAAAGAGCAGGCCAGATCTCAGAGTCCGAAAGTTCTTTTCTCAGCGTGTTACAGTCCCAAAGATCGTCAAAGGACCAGAAGTCGTGCCAGCATCCGTCATCGCCTGTGCGGTCAAAGAGGGTGTGCAGTCATAGTAACCACCGAATGTAGATAGAATAGCATAGCCCAAAAATACCTCTCTTGCCCCTCCCTATTCTGCGACTCTTTTATAATAAATTTCGGGATAACTTGAAACATTTTTGGGCGGAGAAAGATTTCGATTGGTCGGGAGAAAACATCAGATTTTGTACAGTCCAGGTTCACATGGATTTTGCTGATACGTTTCCTAAGATGATCCAATTCTGATTGTTGCAATATTTTGACTTCTAGCTATAAGAGTCCATTGTTCATTTATACCAGTTTCTAGTTTCCGGGGTCTTTGGCAGTCCACCAATAACCTATGCTTGACAGGAACGGCGTCTACAGAGGTCGTTAGGAAGTTCACGGAGCCATCCGAGTCTGCGCAGTAGACTTCGCGCTTCATGAGACGGTGGCCACTTCTGAACTCGGTCTCTGCTGCCATGTTTCGATAGGCCCAAATGTCAACTTAAGCGAAACAAACACAAAAGAGTAATTAATACAAAGAAATGATGCTTCTAATGTTATACCCTTACTAATCCCTTTATGTATTAGTATTTTCCTAGCATATAGTGACATTTAAAGCAGTGTATTCACCTTTACGGTCCTCCAGGAACATGCAAACGTCACAAAGCAACATAAATCATGCGATATCTAATTATCACATATACTACTGCTAATATGCGTACGTATTTTAGTTATTGGAGTTATTTTGCCATGCAAATAGCAAGTTCCCACGTGTAATTTGTGTATGCAAGTTGGTTAATTTTAATATATCACAGCACACAATTAGTAAATTATAATAAGTAGATTATTCAATTAATACTTTCATGCAAAATAGAAGAGGTATACAAAATGTTGCACTACCTGCTCCATCACGTGCTACACACCAATTGGAGCAGGGGTCAAGGACCTCCTCAACGAAAGTGGACGGCTGTGGAGCTTCTTGCGGACACAGAGACCATTTGGAATTGGAATATGCCCTGAGTGTTGCGCTGCCTTATGCTTCAACTGCAAGTCTTGGTGGCCTGACACAGGTGATCAAACTGCAGCTACAAGCACTGTTATTTAGTTTGCTTTTTGAGCTAATTAAGAGGGTTAGAGTGGACTTGCAGAGGGCAGAGGTGAATGGCCCCCAAATCAGTTTCAGATAAATTATTTACATAATACTTGTTAATGAATGTAAATACTGCTGTAGAAACTCAAAATTGAAAGGATTCCTTTTTGGTGAGATGAATAAGACTTTTTTTTCAGCTGTGATTTGCAAGATGTTGAGTGAAGAACTCTGTATTGTTTTGCAGAGTTTTCTTTTGCCAGCATTTCCACATATAAGTAAACTGTTCTTGGTGTATGCAGAAATGCTAAAAAGATTGCTCAGTGAGTTGTACACTAGTCCTAACACATTTGTGAGCACTCCAAGTCATAAGCTTCAATCTGGGTATACCACCTCAAACTTCTATCCTCCTGAGGTTGATACATTTAATCCCAATATATTTGGTACCCATGCCATCTGGTTTGTATAGAGTTAGAGATGGCAATATTGCAATACTCAGCTCTGTATCAAAACAAGCTTTTTATTGTCAGAAGAAAATACTTTCAGTAGAATTTGCACAAGTGTGAGAGGGTTTATAGGCTCACTGACACTGCCCAACACGTGTATACCATTGGCCATGAAATAATGTTGGCAATTATTGGGATAGTATGCGCTTCTATGACTACAGTGGTGATACATGGGCACACATGGTAGAAGAATCTTTCCATGTGTGGCAGTAGTAAATAATGATACAGTTTCAGAAAATAATAGTTTTTTGCTTTATGAAAGCATGCACCTTGTGATTTTCAGAATTGAATTTATTATTCTAAAATTAATTATAAGGCTGTATTAAGTAGCAATATTCATGTATTTTCATAAAATCTGGACGGAAAAAATGGAAAGTTACACAAATATATATCATAACAGTATTTGTTTTATAATCACTATTGCTGTCTGCAGCACTACTCTTTTTAGACCAGGAAATGTGTGCATTTTTTATTTTTCTCCCTTACACCCTCAAAGAATATTTTGAGTCATTCAATGTGACTAGGAGAAGCAGTCGGGAAGTAAAAATGCAGAAGTAAACAAAGATGCTAAGACTATAGTTGGCCAGGTGAAAGTCAAGTTTGTATTACACATTCCATTTTAGACGTCAGAGACATTGTGCTAAACATGTATCACTTTGCCTCAAGTTTTTAGGGCGAGTAAACCCTGAACTTTTTTCACTAACCGAAGCCGGAATCACGGCTCTCTGCACGTCGAACACAAGGACCTATCATAGTCGTTGTACTCTGGAAATATCACCATTTTTGTGAATAATGTTTTTACGAGGTATCCTCAATCTGAATACATCTCATGCACTCTAATGGGAGTGAACCAAACCAAGGAGTGATCCAGTACTAAAGGATCACATTCAGATTCCTCATGCCAATCTGTGTCTATTTTGCATATTAATACCAGCTCGAATATCACATAAGCCTTGATAAAGTTACTCACAGTAACGAAACACGTGTCGGCTGTTTTGGGAGAAAAAAACAACTTCATTATTTGGATTTCTACATCTGATTATGACTTTGTCTCAGCAGGAACAGAGAATAGACTATGTTTATTAGATTCTGAAATGTTTTGTATGGATTTGGTTTGTAATCTTATACTTTGTACTTTTAAAGCATATTACACTAAATTCTCATGGCACATATGAGATTAAATTTTGCACAAAAAAAATAATTGCTGCATGATGTTCTTTCTTCTGATGAACATTTAATACGCTGTGGCTTTACTTTGGTGAGATAATAATACCAATCATTGTCATAGTGCTCTTATTTAGCAACTGTTGAATGGTTTTGGACAAATCTGCAATATACTTTTCCCACTGTCATCATAACTTCAGAGTGCCGGGGTATACCTATATGCTAAAACGTGTTAGAACAGACTTTCTCCTTGCAGGAGAAATTTCTGTTCATTTGACATTTCTGGTAGTGGGATGTCTGTTTACCCTGAGAGGCACCACAAACTAACATAATATTGTACGTTGTTAATTATCGGATTTGGATGTGCGACTGTTAAAACCATCACTACCATTCCAGAGTTTTGTAAACCCTGAACATAACTATGGGGGGTCAGTCACACCAATAGCTTGTCACCCTGAAACTGCTGGAATATTTTGGGAGCCTAGCTTTGTTGCACATTTATGTGAGAACAGTGGTGTACAAAAACTCCATTTGGTTTATGTTTTGTGAAAACGTACGGGTGGAAATATCCTTATAAACTCTACAGGATGTCAGGCTTCTTTGCTATATGTGCTCCATCCAATTCAGGGTCAATATTTATCTCCGAACACTTTCAAAGATCGCAAGCCACCAATACTTGGAGCTGACCTTCTTACTGCACTGGAAACCATATGGTTCACTTGCAGAGGTCACTTAATTGTGCAGTTTAGGGCTTGTTTAAGAATTCTTATCAGGGCTGCCTTTAGTGGCCAGCACCACCAGGCCAGCATCTGCTGGAGGTTGCATTGGGATCTGGTCATGCATAATGTTATGTGTGTCATGTAAGCCTGCCTGCAGAGCTGGTAAATTTTAGTTAGAGAAAGAGAAACACAAGACGGGGTGAGCCTGAGTGCCAAGGCATGGGTGTGTGCGAACAAGCTTCCACTTGACTGTCTACGCAGACTGTTATCATCAAAGACTGCTAAAGAGGCCAAGCTCTCCAGTGTCACCGGGCCCTGTTGCCGACTGCTACCGTCATTCCTGAGCAGAGTCCATGTGCTCTGCTCCATTTATGCAGCAAGTCAAGTCCACCAGTGACAACCAAAATCCTTAATTCACTGCATGTGAGCTGTTAGAATCCGGGGTCTCTGGTTGGCGCAGGTATGCACTTGCGACAAGCAGGGACCCTTTCCTCTAAGTCAGGGCAAAGGATCACCTCTTTAAAAATAACCCCTGCTCACCCTCTAGGTAACGTGGCGCGAGCAGTCAGGCTAGATTTCCAGAGGGCATATAGGTTAAGCGTTCAAGTTGTCCCACACAATAATCACCTCCCCACCACACAAAGACACAAGGCTGTATTTATCAAAAATAGGATTCTTTATATAAAAGGTTTTCTTTCAGGCAGGTTGCATAAATACAGTTCTCTTGGTAAAATAATCCAGTTACTCTCAAAAATGCTTTAAGGGCAGTCCACAGGTTTCTTAATGGCACAGTTCTGTTTAAAATAAGTTCTTTAGGTCTTCGGGGCACTTCGTAGCGCCTTTGGGGTGCTCTGGGCAAGGTTTTAACAGGACCTTGCCGTTTCTCACGCTTCCCGCGTGAGCCGGAGTACGCTTGCCGATTCTCACGCTTCTCGCGTGAGCACCGGCAATGATTTCCAATGCAGTACGGCTCAGACTGTCAGGGACGCTTCGTACCTCAAGGGAAGCACCGGTACGGTGCGAACTCGGCTGAGTACGGTGCGAACTAAGGTAGGTTACCAGGGCAGTAGCTTCAAAATAGTACGGTGCGAACTCAGAGGCGTGGAATGGTAGTACGGTGTAAGCAGTACGCTTCAAGCAGTATGTTTTAAAGGCGATCACGGCTCGTACGAAGCAAGTACGAGCCAGACAATGCACACCACGTCCCCGATACTTCGATGGCAGGTACGGCTCAAACACTGGCAGTACGAGCCAAATCCACAGCCCAAGGTCCACACAAGGCACTTACAATGTCAGTACGGGCCGCGCTAGCGCACCAGACTGGGTGATTTTGAAGGCAGGTTCGCTTCGTGCACCAGATACTCTCGATGAGAGTACGGTCCGTACCAAAGAAAGTACAAGCCGTACGTGTAGCGTGAACTCACCAAAGCCTTGCAGTCTCTTACGGGGGGGTTCGGGGCGGCCTCGCAATCCAGCACCAGGGCGTCCCACGTCGCGCTGCAGTCTCTGATGTTGCAGGGACGGCGAAGCTTTGTGGGGCGTTTGGACAGGTCACAAGTCACCACGAAGGGGGCAGAAGCAGGAGGGCAGCCTCGGGGTGATGTCACAGCGCAGCGCGCTGTTAGCTCCGTCTGGATGCAGCGAACCAGGGCACCATTAGGTCTTGACAAAGGTCTCTATAACCCGGCGGGGATCACAGGGGCTCAGCGCTCAGACACATAAATCTTCTCCTTGCGTTGCGAGCTACGGCTCGAGGGGGCAGCTGCTTACTTTGCTCGGGCTGACAGGCCTTTACGTTGCTCACAGCCACTCCAGCAGCAGAAGTCGCGTTGCTCAGCGAGATCAGGGGATGCACCAGTTCTCCAGGGTCAGCTTGTAGAATCACTTCTAGGCACCTCTCCTCTTCTTTCAGGAAGTAGCGCCCACTGTTCCTGGGGCGCAGATCAGGGGGCAAGTTCACTAGCAAGCCCTTGGAGATTGTTTTCAGCACAAGTTGATTAAAAGTCTTTTCTGTAGTCTTTTCTTCCTCTCCTTCCAGCAGCAGGCACCCACTGCAGGCCAGTCTCTTAGGCAGAGAGACAGTATTCCTCCTTCAGCTTCTCCAGGTCCTTCTCCTTCAGGCAGAGGTTCGTCTTGGCGTCAACAGGATCTAATTTCTTAGGAGCCAGCCTCCTACTTTTATAGCACAATTCTTTTGTTCTTTAGCGCCAGGGGGCCTGGGCCTGGCTCAGTCCAGTTCTGGAGCACTTTGTTATGGTGACTCTGCACTTTCCTTTCAGCAGCAGGGCAGAGACATCAGCCGCTCCACAGGGGGCGGCGCCGGCTTTGTGTTGGCAGAGCACAGGTCTATTCAAGAGTCAAGGTGTACTCCTCCCACCCATCCTGGTGTAATCTCCCTACCCACCACCTGGCAGCCAACCTGTCTCCTGGAATTCCCCAGCCCTGTTGCTAGGCAGAACACACACACACAGCGCAGAGGCGGACTGAATGGCCAGATCAGTAAATACTAACTTTCTAAAAGTAGTATTTACAAACACAGGATATTAAAATAAACTTTACTAAAAGAAGTATTTTATTATTCTGAGTTCAGGCATACTAAACATGACTTTCTACCATGCTCTATGAGTCCACTGGGGTCACAGCGTGTAGTGACTCCAGCAGCCCATTCTGGCCTATGGAGAGCAGGTAGCCTTCAATAGTGAAAAACGAAAATGGCTGTAATTCACTATTAAGACATGCCACACACATCAGGGCATGTCTTACCTTATGCCTACAATGCACCCTGCCCTTGGGCCTACCAGAGGGGTGACTAATATGTAGTTAAGGGAAGGTTTAGGGACTGGCAAGTGGGGGCACTGGCACAGTCAGCGCGACAGTACCAGACTGCGCGCAGGTTCTGCAGTGGCAGACCCTAGACATATTTTACTAGGCCGCTTCTGTGGGTGGCACAACCAGTGCTGCAGGCCCACCAGCGGTATTTGTATTTACAAGCCCTGGCACTCCTGGTGCACTTTACTAGGGGCTGACAGTAAACCAAATGACTCAATCATGGACACCAATCAATGTATATAGTTTTAAAAGGGAGCACTTGCACTGTGGCACTGATCAGCAGTGTCACAGTGCTCTGAGCAGCTAACACCAACAAAACACAATGAGGCACATCAGCAAAAAGTGGAAGGGAAACTCACGCCAAGGTGCCAGGTCTAACACGTGTCCCCTCCAGCTGAAATGTGGGGAGAACTACCCTACCCCAGGGAGTTCCTCTTCACTAAGGCGGAAAAACCTGGACAGACCGTCAGCATTGGCGTGATCTGTGCCAGGGCGATGCTCCACCGTAAAGTCCATACCCTGTAGGGAGATGGACCACCTCAACAGTTTTGGGTTTTCACCCCTCATTTGCATCAACCACCTGAGGGGCCTGTGGTCGGTCTGAACCCGGAAGTGAGACCCAAACAAGTAGGGTCTTAGCTTCTTCAGCGCCCAGACCACAGCAAATGCTTCCCGCTCTATCGCACTCCACCTTTGTTCCCGTGGAAGTAACCTTCTACTAATAAAGGCTACAGGTTGGTCCCAGCCCTCCTCAGTCATCTGTGAGAGAACAGCCCCTACACCATGCTCTGATGCGTCTGTCTGCACTAGGAATTCTTTGGAGAAGTCAGGAGCCAAGAGCACGGGCGCCGTGCACATGGCAGTTTTCAGGGTGTCAAAGGCCTTCTGACAGGTGTCAGTCCATATCACTTTCCTGGGCTGCTTCTTCGAAGTCAGCTCTGTCAAGGGGGCAACGATGCTGCCATACCCCTTGACAAACCTCCTGTAGTACCCAGTGAGTCCTAAAAAGGCCCTCACCTCCGTCTGGGTCTTTGGGGGCTCCCAAGCCAGGATGGTTTCTATCTTGGGTTGTAGGGGCGCCACCTGGCCGCTCCCCACCTGGTGTCCCAAGTACACCACGGACCCCTGCCCGATCTGACACTTGCTTGCCTTGATCGTGAGGCCTGCCTTGCGCAGTGCCATCAACACTTCCCAGAGATGTTGCAGGTGTTCTTCCCATGTGCCGCTGAACACTGCGATGTCATCCAGGTATGCTGCGCTGAACTCGGTCAGTCCAGCCAACACCTGGTTGACCAACCTCTGGAAGGTGGCAGGGGCATTCTTCATCCCAAAGGGCATGACACGGAACTGGAAATGCCCATCTGGTGTGGAGAATGCAGACCTCTCCTTGGCCCCATCAGTTAAGGCGATCTGCCAGTACCCAGACGTTAAATCAAACGTGCTGAGGTACCGTGCAGCCCCTAACCGATCGATGAGCTCATCCGCTCTGGGGATGGGGTGCGCGTCAGTCTTCGTGACTGAATTGAGTCCTCTGTAGTCCACACAGAACCGGAGTTCGGGTGTGGCACCCGGCGCTGCAGCCTTTGGGACCAAGACCACTGGGCTGGCCCAAGGACTGCTGGAGGACTCAACCACCCCAAGAGCAAGCATCTTTGAGACCTCCTCTTTGATGCAGGCTCTGACCCTGTCAGTTACCCTGTAAGCCTTGTGCTTCACAGGTAAGCTGTCTCCTGTATCCACATCATGGACGCACCAATCTGTGATACCAGGAACCAGGGAGAACAGGTCAGGAAACTGCCCCAGCAGTTGGCGGCAGTCATCCTGTTGCTCAGGGGTCAGGGTGGGTGAGAGGTTAACTCCATCCACTGACCCGTCCTGCTCTGAGGCTACCAAGAGGTCAGGAAGAGGTTCTGACTCCTCCTCCGTCCCATCATCGGTGGCCAAGAGCATGCCCACTTCGGACCTCTCCAAGTGGGGCTTAAGGCGATTGACATGTAGGACCCTTAAGGGGTTCCTAGGAGACTGCAAGTTCACCAAGTAGGTGACCGAACTCTTGCGCTCCACAATCTCAAAGGGTCCTGTCCACTTGTCCTGGAGTGCACAAGGCTCCACAGGGGCAAGGACCCATACCTTTTGACCAGGTTGAAGCTCAACCAGAGTGGCATTCTGGTCGTACCACCGCTTCATTTCCTCCTGGCTGGCTTCCAGATTTGCCTCAGCAAGTTGCCTGAAACGCCTAGTCTGGTTCCTGAAGGCCAGCATGTAACTAAATACATTCTGGGGAGGTTTCCTGGGAGATTGCTCCCAGCCTTCCTTGACCAGACTCAGAGGTCCACGTACAGGGTGGCCATACAGAAGCTCAAAGGGACTGAACCCCAGAGACTTCTGTGGCACCTCACGGTACGCAAAGAGAAGGCATGGTAAGAGGACGTCCCACTTACGCCTCATTGGTCCTTCAAGGCCCATGATCATGCCCTTTAGGGTTCGGTTGAATCGCTCAACCAACCCGTTTCCTTGTGGATGGTAAGGGGTGGTGAACTTGTATGTCACACCACATTCTTGCCAAAGGGATTTCATATATTTCGATATGAAATTGGTCCCCCTATCGGACACCACCTCTAGAGGGAATCCTACTCGTGAGAAAATTCCCATCAGTGCTCGTCCCACCACGGGGGCCGTCACTGTCCTCAGAGGGATGGCTTCAGGGTACCGGGTGGCATGGTCCACCAAGACCAGGATAAACCTGTTGCCCATGGCTGTCTTGGGGTCCAGTGGCCCCACAATGTCAATCCCCACTCGCTGGAATGGGGTACTGACCACAGGGAAAGGTTGGAGTGGAGCTTTAAGCTTCCTTCCACTCTTGCCACTTGCCTGGCAAGTCTGGCATGTCCTGCAGTGAGTATCAGAACTCCTGCGCATTTGGGGCCAATAGAAGTGGGTGACAAGCCTTTCAAAGGTCTTGTCCTGCCCCAAATGCCCTGCTAATGGCACGTCGTGAGCCAGCCCCAGTAGGAAGGTTCTGAACTTCTGGGGTACCACCAGCGCACGGGCTGACCCAGGTTCAGCCACCTTAGGCTCTGAGTATAGGAGGTCGTTCTCCCAGTAGATCCAGTGAGTTCCGGACTGATCACCATTGGCCTGGGCTGCAGCCTGCTGCCGCATACCCTCTAGAGAGGGGCACTCTTTCTGCTCCCTGCAGAATTCCTCCCTGGAGGGGCCTCCTTCTTGCTGCCAATGGGTCAGCTCAGGCAGGTCCCCCAGTTCGGCTATCTGCTCCCCTGTAGGCTCCAGGGCATCCCCCTCAAGGTCTGCTTCCTCCTGGGCCGTGGGAACTTCAGGAGCCGGTTTCCCGTGCCTCTCTTGCCCTCTCTCTAAGGCCGGTTCCTGGGCCTCTCCCTCAGGCTCCAGGGTCCCTTCAACACCCCTACTGGCTGCCATTGACCGGGTGGTCACGCACGCCCAATCAGGTAAGCCCACCATCCGCAGGTGAGCTGTCTTCTCCACCTTCTCCCAAGGGGAGCTCTCCAAGTCATTCCCTAGGAGACAGTCTACAGGCATGGCAGTTCTCACAGCGACTTGCAGAGTACCAGAGACCCCCCCCCACTCAAAGGGAACTTGAGCCATTGGACAATGACTCTCCGTGTTGTCAGCATTGACAACCCGACAATAGGCATGGGGTACGACCTGCTCTTGAGATACCAGGTGCTGCCGCACTGCAGTCACGCTGGCTCCTGTGTCTCTAAGAGCCTCTACCTTCTTCCCATTGACGGTCACCACTTGCCCATATTTCTTAGTGTTAGA
Source organism: Triturus cristatus (assembly GCF_964204655.1). Classification (NCBI taxonomy): domain Eukaryota; kingdom Metazoa; phylum Chordata; class Amphibia; order Caudata; family Salamandridae; genus Triturus; species Triturus cristatus. The sequence continues at coordinate 1,696,501,603 of NC_140591.1, forward strand.
GGGCAAGTTGGCTTGGGGGACCATCTCACTGTCTCCTAGTGAGACTAAGGTCATCTGGACGGGGTCCCACCCACCTTGGACTTCTACCTCCTCCCCAAAGGCTACTGTAGCCACTTGCCTGGGTGGAGCACCAGTGGGTGCGGGTTTCACATATTGGCGACACTTGGGATCACTGGCAAAGTGACCTAGTTCGCCACATTTATAACATTGAGGGGGCCCCTTGGGAACAGGTTTACCTGTCGGGGCCCCTGTCTGCTTCGGGGGTGGGGGAGGCTGAGAACCTTTCTGCTGGTTCCCTTGGGTATTACTTTGGGGGCCTTTTTGGAACCCTTTCTGTTTTCCCCTGTCCCCCCCACTCTTCTGCTGGGGACCCTGCCCACCTTTGGCGGAGTCTCCCACGGGACCCTTGTGGACCCTGGTGCTGAGCCAGCGGTCCGCCTCCTCAGCAAGCTTCCTAGGGTTAGTCAGCTTGCTATCTATCAGGTGTTGGCGTAGCTCAGGAAAACAATTAAGCGACAAGTGCTCCCATGCAATTAAATCAAAGAGACCTTGGTAATCATTAACTTTGCTACCCTTCACCCAGCCATCCAGTGCTCTGCAGAAAAAGGTCACATACTCCACATACGTACCCCCCGCAATCTTGGTACACCCCCTGAACCTCTGTCTATACATTTCAGGAGTTAGCCCATATCTGGTCATTAACGCTTCTTTCATGTGGGGGTAAGAATTCTGCATGTCAAAGGGCAAATCTAAAAGTGTGTCCCGCCCCTCACTGAGGAACCGTCCCCACAACCCCGCTCCCCAGTCTTTCTCAGGGACCCGGTGGGAGGACATGGCTATCTCATAGGCCCGGAACCATTGCCCTATGTCATCATTCCTGAAGAACTCTTTAACTACATCTTTTGGGATGTACACCCTTGACTCTACCTGCACCGGCGTTGCGCTGCCACCAGAGGGAGTGTTCTCCAAACTTTTCTCTTTTATCGCCAGTTCCCTCATTCTGGCGTCGTGCTCCATCAGAGCCTTTCTCTCTTCCAGAGCTATTTTCTTTTCTTCCAGAGCCAGTTTCAATTTTGCCAAAGTGACCTCTTGCTCTCTTGCGGCCTGTCTGTCTGCCAACTCTCCTGGCGACAGGTCTCTGCCAAAGCTGTGGACGCTCTCTGCTGGCTCCACTGGCACAATCTCAGGTACAACATCACCAGCTGCACCCCTTGATTCCATCCAGGCCCTCAGCGCCCTGTGGAGATCTGGTTTGAGCCTACATCCTACATGCGGAGCCTTGAACTTCTTGCAGAAGTACTTGAGTTGCTTCTTTGTGTAGTTGTCCAGCTCTGATGCATCCCATTCCAATTCCATTTCAGAGGCTTCAGATGCTGTGCTGGTTGAGCCCGGCATGGCTTCCAACGCAAGGGATCTTCTTGGCAAGTGAAAATTAAAATCCTAAAAGTTCTGTGGCTTAAGCTACTGGACCGTCTACTGTGCAATGGTTAGCAACTACTGCGCAGACAACAAGAACGCAAATCCGTAAATCCGCACCGCTGCCACCAATGTTAGAATCCGGGGTCTCTGGTTGGCGCAGGTATGCACTTGCGACAAGCAGGGACCCTTTCCTCTAAGTCAGGGCAAAGGATCACCTCTTTAAAAATAACCCCTGCTCACCCTCTAGGTAACGTGGCGCGAGCAGTCAGGCTAGATTTCCAGAGGGCATATAGGTTAAGCGTTCAAGTTGTCCCACACAATAATCACCTCCCCACCACACAAAGACACAAGGCTGTATTTATCAAAAATAGGATTCTTTATATAAAAGGTTTTCTTTCAGGCAGGTTGCATAAATACAGTTCTCTTGGTAAAATAATCCAGTTACTCTCAAAAATGCTTTAAGGGCAGTCCACAGGTTTCTTAATGGCACAGTTCTGTTTAAAATAAGTTCTTTAGGTCTTCGGGGCACTTCGTAGCGCCTTTGGGGTGCTCTGGGCAAGGTTTTAACAGGACCTTGCCGTTTCTCACGCTTCCCGCGTGAGCCGGAGTACGCTTGCCGATTCTCACGCTTCTCGCGTGAGCACCGGCAATGATTTCCAATGCAGTACGGCTCAGACTGTCAGGGACGCTTCGTACCTCAAGGGAAGCACCGGTACGGTGCGAACTCGGCTGAGTACGGTGCGAACTAAGGTAGGTTACCAGGGCAGTAGCTTCAAAATAGTACGGTGCGAACTCAGAGGCGTGGAATGGTAGTACGGTGTAAGCAGTACGCTTCAAGCAGTATGTTTTAAAGGCGATCACGGCTCGTACGAAGCAAGTACGAGCCAGACAATGCACACCACGTCCCCGATACTTCGATGGCAGGTACGGCTCAAACACTGGCAGTACGAGCCAAATCCACAGCCCAAGGTCCACACAAGGCACTTACAATGTCAGTACGGGCCGCGCTAGCGCACCAGACTGGGTGATTTTGAAGGCAGGTTCGCTTCGTGCACCAGATACTCTCGATGAGAGTACGGTCCGTACCAAAGAAAGTACAAGCCGTACGTGTAGCGTGAACTCACCAAAGCCTTGCAGTCTCTTACGGGGGGGTTCGGGGCGGCCTCGCAATCCAGCACCAGGGCGTCCCACGTCGCGCTGCAGTCTCTGATGTTGCAGGGACGGCGAAGCTTTGTGGGGCGTTTGGACAGGTCACAAGTCACCACGAAGGGGGCAGAAGCAGGAGGGCAGCCTCGGGGTGATGTCACAGCGCAGCGCGCTGTTAGCTCCGTCTGGATGCAGCGAACCAGGGCACCATTAGGTCTTGACAAAGGTCTCTATAACCCGGCGGGGATCACAGGGGCTCAGCGCTCAGACACATAAATCTTCTCCTTGCGTTGCGAGCTACGGCTCGAGGGGGCAGCTGCTTACTTTGCTCGGGCTGACAGGCCTTTACGTTGCTCACAGCCACTCCAGCAGCAGAAGTCGCGTTGCTCAGCGAGATCAGGGGATGCACCAGTTCTCCAGGGTCAGCTTGTAGAATCACTTCTAGGCACCTCTCCTCTTCTTTCAGGAAGTAGCGCCCACTGTTCCTGGGGCGCAGATCAGGGGGCAAGTTCACTAGCAAGCCCTTGGAGATTGTTTTCAGCACAAGTTGATTAAAAGTCTTTTCTGTAGTCTTTTCTTCCTCTCCTTCCAGCAGCAGGCACCCACTGCAGGCCAGTCTCTTAGGCAGAGAGACAGTATTCCTCCTTCAGCTTCTCCAGGTCCTTCTCCTTCAGGCAGAGGTTCGTCTTGGCGTCAACAGGATCTAATTTCTTAGGAGCCAGCCTCCTACTTTTATAGCACAATTCTTTTGTTCTTTAGCGCCAGGGGGCCTGGGCCTGGCTCAGTCCAGTTCTGGAGCACTTTGTTATGGTGACTCTGCACTTTCCTTTCAGCAGCAGGGCAGAGACATCAGCCGCTCCACAGGGGGCGGCGCCGGCTTTGTGTTGGCAGAGCACAGGTCTATTCAAGAGTCAAGGTGTACTCCTCCCACCCATCCTGGTGTAATCTCCCTACCCACCACCTGGCAGCCAACCTGTCTCCTGGAATTCCCCAGCCCTGTTGCTAGGCAGAACACACACACACAGCGCAGAGGCGGACTGAATGGCCAGATCAGTAAATACTAACTTTCTAAAAGTAGTATTTACAAACACAGGATATTAAAATAAACTTTACTAAAAGAAGTATTTTATTATTCTGAGTTCAGGCATACTAAACATGACTTTCTACCATGCTCTATGAGTCCACTGGGGTCACAGCGTGTAGTGACTCCAGCAGCCCATTCTGGCCTATGGAGAGCAGGTAGCCTTCAATAGTGAAAAACGAAAATGGCTGTAATTCACTATTAAGACATGCCACACACATCAGGGCATGTCTTACCTTATGCCTACAATGCACCCTGCCCTTGGGCCTACCAGAGGGGTGACTAATATGTAGTTAAGGGAAGGTTTAGGGACTGGCAAGTGGGGGCACTGGCACAGTCAGCGCGACAGTACCAGACTGCGCGCAGGTTCTGCAGTGGCAGACCCTAGACATATTTTACTAGGCCGCTTCTGTGGGTGGCACAACCAGTGCTGCGGGCCCACCAGCGGTATTTGTATTTACAAGCCCTGGCACTCCTGGTGCACTTTACTAGGGGCTGACAGTAAACCAAATGACTCAATCATGGACACCAATCAATGTATATAGTTTTAAAAGGGAGCACTTGCACTGTGGCACTGATCAGCAGTGTCACAGTGCTCTGAGCAGCTAACACCAACAAAACACAATGAGGCACATCAGCAAAAAGTGGAAGGGAAACTCACGCCAAGGTGCCAGGTCTAACATGAGCTATCTAGGCCACCAGGACAACAGGACATACACATGGGCCTTCATTCAGGCAATTCAAGGATCTTGACCATAACCTCACCCAGCAAGGGTGTCCACTCCGAAAACATGACTACTGTGCTTGCAGCGGAGTCAGTGCATCTGGGACTGGAGCTGGATGGACACCACTTACCAAAATGTCTGGACTAGATCCAGGACCACCTTATTATAAGTGAAATGACCTGCTGCCCACAACCAGCCGAAGTGAGGGCGGAGAATGAATACTTATGAAGTAATGCCTGATGGGCTTCCCATTCCTACTCTGGGCCTGTTTGTTTTTGGTTATATTCGTTTTATCCTCCACCCAGTGCCTCTCTTGAGTCTACCTTTGAATTAACCTGCTAATAAGCTTTACAAACTAGCAAGCATAGCATGGTTTGTATGTGTCAAACAGGATTGACTTTTTACACTGGCAGCACTAACACTCATTTTTGGGGCATGGTGCACAAAATTCATCATCAGATTTTAACCCAGATGTAGAAAGAGAAAGACAGAGTTGGGAGAATGAAGCAGGAATGCAAATATAGGATGCCAGGACAAAAGTACACGTAATGCCAAGAACCAGCAACACTGAGATAAAGAGTCGCAAAGTGTACAATGGATTTAGGCCTAGATCTCTGTACTGGAGTGAATGTATGACATTGTTCTGCATTCTGTCCATCAACTGTTGTTTTCGCATTTGTCACCCTGAGTGGGGCGGGTATGCTCAGACGTGAGTCCCGTGTTCTCCATGCCACTGGAATCAAGCTATCCTGGCTGAAGAGGGGTGAAGCCCCGAAACCGGTCCTAGGATGCTTGTTTCCGGTCCAGGGAGGACCTGGCTTGGCAGTTCGGGCTGGACTGTAACCATGAGGCACAGGGTCAAGACTGATTTGCATATGGCCAGGTCTAAACTGGGGTGACATGGTGAGCAAAAAAAAGATGGATTTAGGCCCAGATCTCTGTACTAGGGTGAATGTATGGCATTGTTCTGCATTCTGTCCATCAACTGTAGTTTTCGCATTTGTCACCCCGAGTGGGACGGGTATGCTCAGACGTGAGTCCCGTGCTCTCCATGCCACTGGAATCAAGCTATCCTGGCTGAAGAGGGGTGAAACCCCGAAACCGGTCCTAGGATGCTTGTTTCCGGTCCAGGGAGGACCTGGCTTGGCAGTTCGGGCTGGACTGTTCCCATGAGGCACCCTGTTGCACCCCTGAAATCGATATGTGCATAAATGTTGCACACACACGTCCTTCTTCAGGGCCCACACCACAGCAAAGGCCTCCCTCTCTATAGCTGACCACGTTTCTCTCTAAGGGTCAGCCTTCTGCTTATAAAAGCTACTGGCTGGTCTTGACCTTCATCATTTAGACAGTACAGCTCCCACACCCAGATCTGAAGCATCTGTTTGGACAATTAACTTCTTTTGGTAGTCTGGACTCTGCAAGATGGGGGCAGTGCACATTGCCTGCTTGAGGTCATCAAATGCCTTTTGACAGATAGCTGTCCACTGAACCTTCTTTGGCATTTTCTTAGAGGTAAGATCATTTAAGGAGGTCACTATAGATCCATATCCCTTAACAAACCTCCTATAGAACCCAGTCAGGCCTAAAAAGGCTCTGATCTGTGTCTGGGTTGTTGGAGCAACCCATTCCATTATGGTTTGGATTTTGCTCTGCAATGATTGAACCTGGCCTCCACCTACAAGGTGGCCCAGGTACACAAACTGACTCTGCCCTATCTGTCACTTAGTGGCTTTGATAGTGAGGCCTGCTTTTTGCAGGGCCTCCAGTACATTTCTGAGGTGGACCAGGTGATCCTGCCAGGTGGAACTAAAGACAGCAATATCATCAAGATAAGATGAGCAATAAGTTTCCATACCAGTCAGAACTTTATTCACCAACCTCTGAAAAGTGGCAGGTGCATTTTTCAAACCAAAGGGCATGACCACAAAGTGATTGTGCCCACCAGGGGTTAAAAATGCAGTTTTGGCCTTGGCATCATCAGATAACTTGATTTGCCAGTAGCCACCTGTTAGGTCAAATGTACTCAGATATTTGGCTGAGGCCAAAGTATCAATGAGCTCATCTGCCCTTGGAATTAGGTAGGTGTCAGTCCTGGTGACTAAATTGAGGCCTCTGTAGTCTACACAAAACCTCATCTCTTTCTTTCCACCCTGGGTGTGAGGTTTTGGCACTAGGACTACTGGACTAGCCCAAGGGCTATCTGAAGGCTCAATAACTCCTAATTCCAACATTTTCTGGACTTCACTTCTGATACAGTCGCTAACATGGTCAGGTTGCCTGTAGATTTTACTCTTGACAGGCAGACTGTCTCCAGTGTCCACTTCATGGGAGCACCAGGAAGTCTGACTTGGGGTCAGGCTAAACATATGTCTGAACTGTTGCGGAACTTGTCTGCATTCAGTTTGTTGATGCTCAGTGAGGCTGCTTGCCAAAGCAACACCATCTACTGACCCATCATCAGGGTTCTGTGAGAGAAGGTCAGGGAGAGGGTCACTCTCCTCCTCCTGGTACTCATCAGTTGCCATGAGCAAGCCCATGTCAGCCCTGTCCACATATGGCTTTAATCTGTTGGCATGGAGCACCCTAAGGGAGCACCTGGGAGTTCCAAGATCCACCAAGTAGGTGACTTCTCCCTTTTTCTCAACAATTGTATGGGGGCCACTCCATTTGTCCTGGAGGGCTGCTGGGGCCACAGGCTCCAACACCCACACTTTCTGGCCTGGCTGGTAAACAGTCAGGACAGCCTTTTGGTCATGCCAAGCTTTTTATAATTCTTGGCTAGCCTCAAGGTTTTTTGTTGCCTTCTTCATGTACTCTGCCATCCTGGAGCAGAGACCAAGTACATAGTCCATCACATCGTGTTTGGGAGGTTTGAGAGGTAACTCCCAGCCCTCCTTCACCAATCATAATGGGCCTCTGACGGGGTGCCCAAACAGAAGTTCAAAAGGGCTGTAGCCAACCCCCTTCTGTGGGACCTCCCTGTATGCAAACAGAACGCAGGGAAGTAAAAGGTCCCATTTTCGCCTAAGCTTTTCTGGGAGGCCTTTAATCATTCCCTTTAGGGTTTTGTTGAATCTCTCAACAAGCCCATTGCACTGTGGGTGATAGGGAGTAGTGAATTTGTAATTGACACCACACTCCTTCCACATTGCTTTCAGATACCCTGACATAAAGTTTGTAACTCTGTCAGATATAACCTCCTTAGGGAAACCCACTCTGGAGAAAACTCCAATGAGGGCTCTTGCCACCACAGGGGCTGTGATGGTCCTGAGGGAAATTGCTTCTGGGTACCTGGTGGCATGATCTACTACCACCAGGATAAACCTGTGCCCAGATGCTGTTGGAGGGTCAAGGGGACCAACAATGTCAATCCCTACCCTTTCAAAGGGAACTCCCACCACAGGTAGTGTTATCAGGGGGGCCTTTGTTGTGCCACCTGACTTGCCACTGGCTTGGCAAGTGACACAGGAGCGACAAAACTCCTTGGTGTCCTCTGATATGTGTGGCCAATGAAAATGAGGGACACGCCTGTCCCAGATTTTGTTTTGGCCCAAGTGTCCTGCCAATAGGATGTCATGTGCTAGGGTCAAGAGGAACCCCCTAAACTTCGGAGGTATTACCAACCTCCTGGTGGCTCCAGGGGTAGGATCTCTAGCCTCAGAATATAGGAGTCCCTCATCCCAATAAACCTTATGGGACCCACTAGCACTCCCAGCAGCCTCAGCAGCAGCCTGCTGTCTGAGGGGTTCAAGAGAGGGGCAGCACTGTTGCTCCTTACCCAGATCTTCCCTGGAAGGTCCCCCTGCCCCCAAGAACTCAACCTGATCAGGCTCAAGTCCCTCTGGGCAGGGGCGTAACAAACACCCCCGCAGCCCCCGCGGTGCGGGGGGGCCCCCAGTCTTCAGTTAGGTGAAGGAGGCCCCCTCAGCTCTTCGGTAAAGAGCTGGGAGAGAAATGCGTGCTCTAGAAAGCAGGTGCAGTCTGCAGCCTGCTCAGAGCTCCTCGCGCTGACCCAGGGCAGGACTGAAGAGAAACAAAGTAACAAGTTACATTGTTTCTCTTCAGTCAGAGCCCGGCCGGAAAAGGGATGGGGGTGGGGGCCCCAGAGAGAGCATTCCCCACAAGGCACAGCCTCTGAGAAGGGACGAGGCAACAGAGTGTTGGCGGAGAAGGTTTGCAGCTCCAGGGACAGGACTCTGCTGGGACACATTGGAAGGTAAGCAAGCATTGGAAATGCAATTGGCTTCGCAGTCTCCCTGGATGGCACAGAGTGTTTCCTCAGTGGCCTGCAGTGTCCCCGATGCTGATAGTGAACATGGAAACGTTCTCAGATCTCCACAGAAGAGAGAAAAAAAATGGCTCAAGAATGTTTGAAAATGGATGTATGAGTAGAAAATTACAGAGAATACTTTTTTAAATAGTTCAATATAGCGTAAGCTCGCCCCCAAGGTATTGGAGCGCTTTACACGAGCACCAGTTACATTACATGGATATTTCTTTTTCTATGCAGCGCAGGAGAAAATAAGTTTGTTTATTCCTATTCCCCTTTCCTGTCCCCTGCATCTGCTTATCACATCAGGCTGTGACACAAAGTTTGACTAATGGAGTAGGTAAGAGAATGTGTTACCATTTGTTTTTCTTTTTAAAATATGCACAGGCCCAGCAGGACACATACTTTGTGTGTGCTTCATTTAAACAGTTTTTATCATTATCATGGCCACTGCAGGACAACAATAAGACAATGCAAAATGCCCAGATAACGCTGGTGCTAAATGATCCTGCTGGAGAGAAATCATTTGTCTGTTAGTAGTTTTTAATTGTAGATGAACTGTATTTTATGTGGAAGCTCGGTGGGTTACTGCCTTTGTCACAGAGATCCTTGTGCTACTTGCATTTCAGTAGTTACAATCCTAACATAGGACAGTGACCAATGACCTGTCATCAAACAGCTGCAGACAAACATGAATGGTATAGTTAGAACTTCGCTTTCTTTTTTTGTGATAGAGTTAGAACTTATCCAGTCTTTCATTATTCTAATGTTGCTAAAATGAGTAAGTGTGGGCAGATATACATTTTTATCAGTAAAGCTGACCCCCATGGAATACTCTTTAAATCCTGAGCTTGTGTTTCCCCAGACCAAACCCTCTTAAAATATACTGCCCACCAGTATGGATGACATGTGATTCCTACACCTTGTAATCCTCATTGGTTTATGTGACATTCCCTGTAGACTGATTTACATACTTGTATGATTCACTGTTTCTGTATAATGTGTGCGTGGTGTAAAGTACTGACACACACTACACTGATATGAGTAGCGCTACACAACAAATGAAATGCATATGAGAGAGGCGCTACGTAAAGATGAGGAGCACTGTTGGAGGGTTACACAAGGCCACACTTATTTTTTAAGCACGGGGTTATTAAGTGATTTGCCTAGAATCATAGGATGTTGAACCAACGCTGAGACTCGAGCATGATCCCCCAGTTCCAAAGCCAGCATCTCTGGCTGTTATGCCACATTCCATTTGTATCAGTGGTATTCCCAGCTGCAAAGGAAGGGAGAACATGTCTGTGGTTGTTGCACATTTTTGAGCGACATTTGAGACCAAGTGCAAAACTATCTGGAACCTTCAGCAAAATTCTATTTTTATGTTTTTTGCTCCCTCCTTAGAATTAATTGGTAATATTTGATGCTTTTGGTGTCAATTTGGCACTGTCTGGTGCTGGCACCCTAGGCACCTGCCTAGTATTATTAACTCGCTTTATCATCAGCCCTTTATTTACTTTTAGACTCTGGCCATGGGCGTAAATACCAATGGTTCAGCATGTGCAGTGGCATCGGGTCCTAGGAATGGGAGGGGCACACTGACTATAGCTTTCTTTCACTACCCAACCAGGAGCCAGGGAGCAATTTTCACCTCCTTAAATGAGGGCGCGTGAGGCTCGTGCTACGCCACTGACTCCAGCTTAACTGAAAAACTCACATTTTAGGGGCCTCCAGAGTACTATAGAGTTGGGGAAAGTCATTCCCAGGTTCCACAGCACAGAACCTTCATTTTCTTTTTTTTAAATACATTTTAGGTATTCAGTTTCTGCCCATGCAGTGCACTTTTTATTTTATGTTTGTTTTGCTATGAATTCTATTTCTTGTTATTCACATTGGTAATATTTTTTATTGAAGAATCCAATAAAGAGCAGGTTATGAATTGGTACTTAATGTCTAATGAAGCATAGAATGAGCCCAGAACAGCAACGAAATGCTAAAAATAATAGAGATGTATTCAGGGAAATGAATGGGACTGGAGTGTAGCAAACTATCACCAGAGTCATATGGGAGAGAGTAGGACACACATAAGAGTGGAAGGACATTGTGGGTCAGAAGGGTAGAATCCATGTAAGATGTCATATCTAATAAGCGTTGGCAAAGCCAATAGGTCTGACGTTGGTTGGAGGACTATTGGCTGTACCATTGTATGTTTCTTTTGCTGTAGTTTATTATGAATTTATTGTTCCAAGATGGCTAATGGATGCTGAGAGAAAAAAGACACGAAGGAATCATTGAAATACGAAAAGGTGTAAATACAGCGGGTGGACAGCGGTGTATGAGACAATGAAATACTTCAGGGTGTAAATACAGTGGGTGGACAGTGGTGTATGAGAGACAATGAAATACAGGGTGTAAATACAGTAGGTGGACAGTGGTGCATAAGACAATGAAATACTGGGTGTAAATACAGAAGGTGGACAGTGGTGAATAAGAGACAATGAAATACTACAGGGTGTAAATACAGTGGGTGGACAGTGGTGAATGAGAACCAATGAAATACTACAGGGTGTAAATACAGTGGGTGGACAGTGGTGTATGAGAGACAATGAATTACAGGGTGTAAATACAGTAGGTGGACAGTGGTGTATGAGAGACAATGAAATATTAAAGGGTGTAAATACAGTAGGTGGACAGTGGTGAATAAGAGACAATGAAATACTGGGTGTAAATACAGAAGGTTGACAGTGGTGAATGAGAGACAATGAAATACTACAGGGTGTAAATACAGTGGGTGGACAGCGGTGTATGAGAGACAATGAATTACAGGGTGTAAATACAGTAGGTGGACAGTGGTGTATGAGAGACAATGAAATACTAAAGGGTGTAAATACAATAGGTGGACAGTGGTGAATAAGAGACAATGAAATACTACAGGGTGTAAATACAGTGGGTGGACAGTGGTGAATGAGAACCAATGAAATACTACAGGGTTTAAATACAGTGGGTGGACAGCGGTGTATGAGAGACAATGAATTACAGGGTGTAAATACAGTAGGTGGACAGTGGTGTAAGAGAGACAATGAAATACTAAAGGGTAAGACAGTGAAATACTGGGTGTAAATACAGAAGGTGGACAGTGGTGAATGAGAGACAATGAAATACTACAGGGTGTAAATACAGTGGGTGGACAGTGGTGTATGAGAGACAATGAAATACAGGGTGTAAATACAGTAGGTGGACAGTGGTGCATAAGACAATGAAATACTGAGTGTAAATACAGAAGGTGGACAGTGGTGAATAAGAGACAATGAAATACTGGGTGTAAATACAGTAGGTGGACAGCGGTGAATAAGAGACAATGAAATACTGGGTGTAAATACAGTAGGTGGACAGTGGTGCATAAGACAATGAAATACTGGGTGTAAATACAGTAGGTGGACAGTGGTGCATAAGACAATGAAATACAGGGTGTAAATACAGTAGGTGGACAGTGGTGCATAAGACAATGAAATACAGGGTGTAAATACAGTAGGTGGACAGTGGTGCATAAGACAATGAAATACAGGGTGTAAATACAGTAGGTGGACAGTGGTGAATAAGAGACAATGAAATACTACAGGGTGTAAATACAGTGGGTGGACAGTGGTGAATGAGAACCAATGAAATACTACAGGGTGTAAATACAGTAGGTGGACAGCGGTGTATGAGAGACAATGAAATACAGGGTGTAAATACAGTAGGTGGACAGTGGTGAATAAGAGACAATGAAATACTACAGGGTGTAAATACAGTGGGTGGACAGTGGTGAATGAGAACCAATGAAATACTACAGGGTGTAAATACAGTGGGTGGACAGCGGTGTATGAGAGACAATGAATTACAGGGTGTAAATACAGTAGGTGGACAGTGGTGTATGAGAGACAATGAAATACTACAGGGTGTAAATACAGTGGGTGGACAGTGGTGTATGAGAGACAATGAAATACAGGGTGTAAATACAGTAGGTGGACAGTGGTGAATAAGAGACAATGAAATACTAAAGGGTGTAAATACAGTAGGTGGACAGTGGTGTATGAGAGACAATGAAATACTGGGTGTAAATACAAAAGGTGGACAGTGGTGAATGAGAGACAATGAAATACTACAGGGTGTAAATACAGTGGGTGGACAGTGGTGTATGAGAGACAATGAAATACAGGGTGTAAATACAGTAGGTGGACAGTGGTGAATAAGAGACAATGAAATACTAAAGGGTGTAAATACAGTAGGTGGACAGTGGTGTATGAGAGACAATGAAATACTGGGTGTAAATACAGTAGGTGGACAGTGGTGAATAAGAGACAATGAAATACTAAAGGGTGTAAATACAGTAGGTGGACAGTGGTGAATAAGAGACAATGAAATACTACAGGGTGTAAATACAGTAGGTGGACAGCGGTGTATGAGAGACAATGAAATACAGGGTGTAAATACAGTAGGTGGACAGTGGTGAATAAGAGACAATGAAATACTACAGGGTGTAAATACAGTGGGTGGACAGTGGTGAATGAGAACCAATGAAATACTACAGGGTGTAAATACAGTGGGTGGACAGCGGTGTATGAGAGACAATGAATTACAGGGTGTAAATACAGTAGGTGGACAGTGGTGTATGAGAGACAATGAAATACTAAAGGGTGTAAATACAGTAGGTGGACAGTGGTGAATAAGAGACAATGAAATACTGGGTGATAATACAGTAGGTGGACAGCGGTGAATAAGAGACAATGAAATACTAAAGGGTGTAAATACAGTGGGTGGACAGTGGTGTATGAGAGACAATGAAATACAGGGTGTAAATACAGTAGGTGGACAGCGATGAATAAGAGACAATGAAATACTGGGTGTAAATACAGTAGGTGGACAGTGGTGAATAAGACAATGAAATACAGGGTGTAAATACAGTAGGTGGACAGTGGTGAATAAGAGACAATGAAATACTACAGGGTGTAAATACAGTGGGTGGACAGTGGTGAATGAGAACCAATGAAATACTACAGGGTGTAAATACAGTGGGTGGACAGCGGTGTATGAGAGACAATGAATTACAGGGTGTAAATACAGTAGGTGGACAGTGGTGTATGAGAGACAATGAAATACTAAAGGGTGTAAATACAGTAGGTGGACAGTGGTGAATAAGAGACAATGAAATACTGGGTGTAAATACAGTAGGTGGACAGCGGTGAATAAGAGACAATGAAATACTAAAGGGTGTAAATACAGTGGGTGGACAGTGGTGTATGAGAGACAATGAAATACAGGGTGTAAATACAGTAGGTGGACAGCGATGAATAAGAGACAATGAAATACTGGGTGTAAATACAGTAGGTGGACAGTGGTGAATAAGACAATGAAATACTGGGTGTAAGTACAGTAGGTGGACAGTGGTGTATGAGAGACAAATAAATACTACTGGGTGTAAATACAGTAGGTGGACAGTGGTGTATGAGAGACAATGAAATACTACAGGGTGTAAATACAGTAGGTGGACAGTGGTGAATGAGAGACAATGAAATACTACAGGGCGTAAATAAGGTTGCACAACATAGACTTGAATTAACACAGGGCAGGGAGTAAACACAGTGGGCTCTGAAGTCGTGACCCTCAGCTGTCCTGCAGAGAACTGTACTCAAGTGCCCCATAGTCAATTTCATACCCCGCATCACGCATAAAGGTCAAGCTATTTTTATTCTCTAAAATTTCTCCCCATACTTCCCTAAATAAGTAACCATTCCAGGATGGTTGATATGCATTTGACCTGTAGAAGGGTACAGGGGACATATGGGTGTCCTTGTGTACTGTGGGAAGGGCTGTGACGAGAGGGGGTGGACTGTTAGAGACAAACAAGGAAGCCGTTCAGATCTTTCTCTCTCTTTTCCATTGTGCCTGCAACATGCCTTTGTGTAGAAAAAACTATCACTAGGTAAAGAGGGGAGCTTGTCACAGCCACTAGTGAGATTCTACAGAGCTACCCCATTTCAACACCAGCAATGTTCCATGATTGTGTACTTGATAAATAAAATAACATGACATAATGTTGGCCCTGCCATAATGGTGGCACATATCGGCCCAATGTGCTCACCCATGGTATAATGGAGCCCAAACCGGGTAAAATGCGGGCGCTGGCATAATAGTGGTAATTCCTGTCTGATTGCGTGGTGCACAGTCCTCATACTTGCTTCCGCATAATGGCGGTAATTCTTGGCATAAGATTGGCGCATATGACATGCAACTATGACACATAGATATTCAAGGCGGAATCCAAAACTGTCTGTACGCACCGCGGTGCCCGAGCAACTTTGGGTGATGCCCGGAGGAACTGTCCTATGCAGCTATAGAGGAGTTTGGCTCTGGTTCACCCCTTGGCCGCCACCTACCCAGCCGGACATCGGACATTGTTTTCCTCGTCTCCACGTTGTGTTTCTTTTCCCTCCCCCACCTCCTCCCTCCGTGATTCTTTGTCTGCCTTCCCTTTTCCAGCCTGACTCTCCTGTGTCACCTGAAGTACTTTCCCCCTTACCGTTTTTTTTCCTAATGTTATGCTATGCTTTTGTAATTCATGTAACTTTTGTAACTCCAACAACTGATGTAACAATGTTCTGAAACAATGTCCTACTTCATGTAAAGCGCTCTGATACCTCCGGGTCTAGCAAGCGCTATATAAAACTTTTCAAACAAACAAACAAACAAGGCGGAATCTATCATGTGTTTTAGTGGTTCATGACAATAATTGAACTTTTTCACAAAAAAGATAACTTCTTGATTTATGGAATTTAAATAATTTTTCAAGAAGGCAAAGCTGGTATTTATTAGCAAAACGTGTCTGCTTTCATAAACTGACAAGCTGATATTTTGGAGACAAATGACTGAATTTATTTAAAGCTGAAATTTGAGTGGTTAAAGGGCCCACTTGGGAAAGCCAACCCGAACACACCTCTTTCACTTTGGTGTGCTTGCTGTACTCACTTCCTTCTTCAACTTGGTTCTCAGCTTTTCGTTCCACCACTTTTAGAATTCACCAGCCGCCACTGGTGCATGCGCAGCAGGCCCCCGACCTGAGAACTCCTGACTGAATCCGGAGCGTGGGGGGCCCCCACCATATTCTTTGCAGGGGGGCCCCCTCAAGTTTCGTTACGCCACTGCCTCTGGGGCAGTTCCTTCTTCAGGATCTGCTTCTCCTCCCTCAGGAGGGGAATCTGAGATCTGAGACAGAGGGGAAGGCCCAGCCTTAACCCTACTGCTCCTCCTCTTGGGTAGCATCTGGTCCATAGTTTCAGGATCCAGAGCTGGTTCAGTTTTATGCATCTTGGCCTGTGACCTGGTCACAGCAAATACCTCTGCAGGTATGCCCAACATCTCAGCATGAGTCCATAATTCTACTTCAGACCAGGCTGAAGTCTCCAGATCATTGCCCAACAAACATTCGACAGGGAGGTCTGCACTGACTACTACTTTCTTAAGGCCAGCTACCCCTCCCCAGGAGAAATTCACAACTGCCAGACTATGGTTGGTCCTGACATTGCTTGCATTGGTCACCTGGTACATTTCACCCAGGATAATCTGTGCAGGGTCCACTAGATCCTCTGCCACCGTGGTGACACTAGCACCTGTGTCCCTGAATGCCAAAGCCTGTTTGCCGTTTATTATGGGCTGCTGTTTGTACTTGCCCAGAATACTGGGGCTCACTAGGAAGGACATATCAAGGTCTCCCTCACAAACTAGCATTGCCTGTGTTGGTACTCTGACTAGGCCAGAGTCCACATCAGAACCCAGGGTCAACCCTACTACACCCTTATTCTGGTTACCACCTCCAGCAGTACTTGTACTAGGGGGAACAGTTGCCTTAGGGGCTTGAGTGGTGGTGGTTTGGTCTTTGGACTTGGTACAATCAGAAGTCCAGTGCCCTTTCTGTTTACAGAATTTGCACCAGGGCTTCTTTCGGCCTTTTCCCTTTGTAGACTGTGAATCCCCACCAGATGCAGATTTTTGGGGCCCTTGTGAAGACTTCTGGTCTTTTGCCTTATCCCCACCTTTCTCAGAGCCTTTAGGATCTTGCTTCTTGGTGTCACCCCCTTGGTTCTGGGTTTTCTGCCTCACCCTGGTTCTGACCCATTTGTCTGCCTTCTTTCCCAATTCTTGGAAGAAGTCAGATTAGAGTCCACCAGGTACTGATGCAACAACTGGTTTTGGCAATTATAAAGGATCTGTTTGCTCATGATAAGATTATACAATCCCTTAAAATCAGTAACTCCACTACCAACCAGCCAACCTTCTAGAGCCTTGGTTGCACAATCAACAAAGTCCACCCAATCCTGAATCTGTGCTTTCTGGGTGTCTCTGAACTTCAACCTGTACTGTTCAGTGGTTAAGCCAAACCCATCTATCAAAGCACTCTTCAGGGCTTCATAATCATTAGCATCCTCTTCTCTAACAGTGAGGAGTTTGTCTCTCCCTTTATCTGAAAAGGAGAGCCACAAGATTGCTGCCCATTGTTTCTGGGGGACCTGTGGTACTTTACAGGCCCTCTCCATAGCGGTTATCCACTTGTGGATATCATCCCCACTCTGGTAGGGAGGAACAACCTTGGGCAGGTTCCTATAGTCTGGAATGTAATCTCTGCCTCTATGGACACTGATGCTGCCACCAGGGGTTTCTAACCCCTCTTTTCTAGAAGCTCTCTGGAGCTCAAAGGCTTCTCTATCTAAGGCCAATTGCTTGGTTCTGAGGGCAAGCCTAGCTTCCTCATACTGGAGCATCTTGTACCTTCTTTCAGAGGAGGTCTCTCTATGGAAGTATGAGTTCCTCTGCTGGACAGATTCTCTGCCAGAGTGATATGAGTGGTTAGATTCCCTTGAAGGGGACCTAGGCCTCTCTTCACTTCTGTCAGCTCTCTTAGGGAGAATTCCCCTGTCCATTGTAGACCCTTGTGGGTCTGGCCCTTCAATCACAGACTCCAGGTCATCTTGATTTTCATCATCAGACCCAGAGACTATGGCTTACCCACCCCATTATCCAGATCCACCAGCTCATAGAGCCAGTCTGAGATCATCTGCAGTAAGCAAATTTATCAGGTGTTGTGTGGAGGGACTCTGTCCTAGCTTCAGGTGTCTTGCAACACACATGGCCTTCAAGTCAAAGTAGGTCATGTCCTTGTACTGAGGCTGGGTAGACCCACTGACTCCATCCCTTGAGGACATTCTAGTGTTGTGCAGTGCTGTACTACCTACACCAGTTTGTGGCCTACTGATCCTAGCTTGAGCTGTAGCAAGGGTGTGCTATCCCTTCACAAACAGCTCTAAGTTCAGTAGAACTTATTGATACTAAGCTTGACTTTATATGTACCTTGACTACCTTAAGTGGTTTTCAGTTAGTAATTCAAATAGAGATTTTCTGGTGAAACAATGGCAAGCTGGAATTCCACACGCTGCCACCAATGTGAGAAGTTGGCCTGGCATATGCTGTCCTCTAGTTCTAGTGGCCACCTTGCACCAGTCCAATTCGACTCTTATGGTAGATAGGTTTAAGACAACCTTTTAAAGAAAGCTATCCTAGTGGTAGCTGTGGAGAGCAGCCTTCAGGCTAAGTCTCAGAGGAATGTAAAGCAGCTTGTTTTACCTTATAATCTCTTGAATTACCAAATGAACGGACACCACACAGGTATATATATCAAATATATATGTATTTATTTCTAGACACACTCTACTAATCTCTTTATGAGATTAAAAGCCAGGTACACATTCAAATATCAACGTTTCACAATAAGTTAAGCACAAATATGGCTGGGGCCCTAGGAGCGTACCAGACCATATACTAAAAAAAATGGGTTAGGAAAGTCGACTTGCAAAATGACAAGGCCTAGGGCCTGTAGAATCGCTTGGGCTTTAAGACTGCAGTGTTAGCAGGTAAGTAACAGGCCCACGGGAGACGCGTGCAGTGTGTGAACACAGATGCGGGTTCCCTATTAATTACAATGGGGCAAGTCGCGGTTTGATTTTTAAGGTTTTAGGGTACTTCGAGGAAGTCTACAAGCAAGCCACTTCACGGTAAGTAATTTGAGGGCCAACACACGTTAGGGCACTGGAGTGCACGAGTTACCTCACCCAGGGAAGCCGGGTGCATAGGTGTCTTTTGGTGTCGGGTCGCGTCGCTGTTTTCTATGGAGACCAAAGAAGACTTGCTGATTGCGGCGACTGAAGAAGTGTCCGGTGGAATCCAAGCCTGGATTCAAGATGTAGAAGACCTGAAAATTGAAGGGACAGTCTTCAAAGTCACTTGCCAGTGACCGGTGGCCAGGAAGATGGATGACCACGGATGTCGGGTGATTTCAGGTCGTCGATGGTGTTTTGACTCTTTGCTCACGAGGTCCAGGAGAGATTGAGGATGACCAGCGGCTGGATTTGGAGTGTCCCACAAAGTCTGCAGCTGATGGCGGTGTCGGCACCCGGATTTGAGCAAACAAGCCTTGGCAACTGCAAGTCTTGTGTAGACTGAAGAAAGTCGATGGTGCAGACCAGCAAGGTCTGAGGGACTCACCCTGCAAGGGTGAATGAGGGCAGGTCTGGAGCAACCAGAGGAGCCCTTTGAATTGATAAGAAAGTCTTCGGGGGACCCACAAGCCAACAGGCAAGGGATCGCAAAGACGCCTCTTGAGGAAATGCTTCACAGGAGCCCACGGTCACTCGGGTTGGGGTAGGCCTCTGATTTCCGCTGCAAAACCTGCTGGAGATTGGGCCATAAGTGGTCCAAAGCACAAGTTCGTAGAACGTCATGAAGGAGTTGCACTTGACAATAGTGCACTGTTCCCAGGTATTGCAGTTCCTCGTCACTCGTGGGGTCCAGACGGCACAGCTTCGCTGGAGACTCAAAATGGCAGACGAGAGGTCAGGAAATCCACTTCTGGGGTCGCAGGGACTTCAAACTCTGGCAGGAGCGGGAAAGTTTGCAACCGTTGATTAGAGTTTCAGGTGCCTGCCAAGCAGATGAGTCATTCCTTGACTCCAAGGGAGATTCTTCTGTCTTCCAAAGGTAGTGGAACGTCGAAGGGCCAGGATTCTTCTTGTAAAGCATCATCCAGGGTTATCTAACTTGCAATGGCAAGGTGTACCTATCTTATAATGAAAGAAAGGGAGGGACTAGCTCTATGACCGCTCCTCTAGGAGGGTCAGGGGGGTGGATGGTTACATCCACTCCCCTTTGTCCAGTTTTGCGCCAGAGCAGGGGCTGGCAGCCCCTGAACCGGTTTGAGCTGGCATATGCACAGAGGAGCCTACTGCTTCCCCAGTGCAGGACTTCAAAGCACTCTAAGAGTGCACCCACCCAACTCCAATACACAAAATACTGTCTGGAAGGTGGTGACACCTCCCTGTGACAGGATGCTTTTTGTTGGGCCTCCTCCACTGCGAGTTTCAGTCAGCAGCAGGAGGGCAGCCCAGTGTCTGTGCTGGTGGCATCCATTTTGTGATGCCAGGGCTCTTTCAGATTTATGTCGTTTAACTACAGTGGGTACATGTCATCCCCTCTAGAAGGGTAGGATCATGCTCCCACATCATGGACTGATGTGGGCGTATAATTCCAAGATGTTTGACACCAAACACGACATGTTTTGACGCAGTCATTCCAAAGATAGCATTAACTGGGAGGTTATAATGCACTTAAGAGTATATGGTTTAACCGCATCCACAAACAGCCACAGGGAATGAACCCTGCCAGCTGCAGAGGGGCCCTGCTCAGGCAGAGGCACCCCCTCACATTTTAAACCAAGCACCCTGCCCTCAGGATTGATAGGGCATGCCATAGGGGTGACTGATAGGTTTATATGTGTGTGTATGGTGAGATATAGGAACCTATACCTCAGTGAGGAGTGCTAACACTACTTCACCCAGGCTGCAGTAGCAGGCCTCAGGTGTCAGCTTTAGCCTGCTTCCCAGGGGTGGCATAATATATGCTTCAGCCCCTGGTAGGCCTGTAAAGTACCTATGCCCTTGGTACCTAAGGTACCATGTACTAGGGGCTCATAAGGCACCACAGTAACCAATCACTAGTGCATCTAATATGCACTCCAAGTCGTTTAGAGAGAACTGAGAGACTGGGGCCCTGATTAGCAGGGACCCAGCCTGACTATAGCCAGAAACCAGTGTATACATCAGAAAAAAAAGTGGGGGCAACATAAGTGCAGATCCTACTCTCCTATACAGAATATAAAAATAAATTTCACTAAAAGATGTATTTTATTATTTTGAGCTCAGGCATACTAAATTTGTTTTTCGACCATGTTCTTTGGGTCAGTTAGGACTATAGAGTGTAATAGTCAAACTGCCCATTCTGGCCTATGGAGAACAGGTAGCCTTACAGTAGTGAAAAACAAAATTGGGTGTAATTCACTACCAGGACATGCTTCACACATCAGGGCGTGTCCTACCTTACACATACAATGCACCATGCCATAGGGGTGACTCACATGATGCCAAGGGAAGGTTCAGGGGCTGGGAAGTGGGTGCACTTAACAGCTAAGATGGCAGTTCTGGACTGCACACAGACACTGCAGTGGCAGATCTGAGACACACTTTACAAGCAACATTTGGTTTACCAGCCCTGGGCACACACAGGCCACACTACTAGGGACTAACAGGTAAACCAAATAAGCCAATCATGGATATACCAATTCACATGTCATATTTACACAGGGAGAGCATATGCACTTTAGTACTGATCAGCAGTGGTAAAGTGCCCAGAGTCATAAAGCCAACAAAAACAGGTTAGGAAAAATCCAGGAGGAAGGCAAAAAGCTTAGGGATGACCCTGCAAAAAGGGCCATTTCCAACACGACCCCCTTCCAGCCAAAACGCAGGGGAGACCAATTACCACCTCGATGGTATTCCCTGCTTTGGGCGATAGAACACGGAACTGGCCCGCGACTGCAGGGGCATAGTCCAGTTCTACGCCAGTCTGAGCCCAGGTGGATCCCTCTTTCCACACTCTCAGGGCCCACTAAGACAACCAATGGGGAACTCTTCCCCTCACCTGTGAACACCACCTGTGCACTACCTAACCCTAGCTTGCTCACAGGTGTGTCCCAACAGAGAGACAGCAAGCCACAGTTCCCACGGATAGTAGTCAGCGATGAGAGCCAGGCCCCATACCTCTCAGGGCTCTCAAACCTCTGTGGCATCAGAGAGCGGGGAGCAGTAGCCCCAGGTGCCCAGCACCTCTTGTCCACTCTCCCTTCTGTCAGGCACGCCACCCTGACTCTGACCCGCCAGCCCTGGGCCTGTATCCAGTGGCTGGACCGGAGACTGGGGAGGGCTTTCCCACACCCGGTCCTCCTCCTCACCTGTGGATACCACCTGTGCAGCACCTAACCTTAACTGGCTCACAGGTGTGTCCCAACAGTCAGACAACAAGCCACAGTGGCCACTGACAGTAGTCAGTGATTAGACCCAGGCATTATGCCTCTCAGGGGTTCAAACCTCTGCGGCATCAGAGAGTGGGGGGCAGTAACCCCAGGCACCTGGCACCTCTTGTCCACTCTCCCTTCTGTCAGGTCAGGCAAGACACCCTGACACTGACCCACCAGCCCTGGGCCTGTACCCAGCAGCTGAGGGGATACTGGGGTGGGCTTTCCCACACCCGGTCCTCCTCCTTGGGGCTTGGTACCCTCCCACCTGGAGCGGTACCCGCTTCCAGAATTATCAGGGCACCTGTGGCAGGTGTCCTACACAATTTGCCCACCATTTCAGAGGTTCAATCATGCAACTGGCATCCCAGCCTAGGGTCTGTACCCTTAGACTGGGCGGAGGTCAGGGGTGAGGCTGCCCTCTCCCGCCCCCCGTATTGGGGCCCGCACCCTCCCACCTGGAGAGGTGCCCCCATAACACAAACCGGTAAGGGCACTGTTAGCAGGTGCCCCTTCCTCCAGGTCAGGGGGGACACCCTGAACCTGGCCATCCAACCCAGGGTCTGTACCCTTAGGCTGGGCCTGTGCCTGGCAACCCAGGACTTCTGGGGGAGTACATCAATTCCCCCGAATGAAAACACACTCCTCTAGAGTTGTGCAACAGTCTGCCTGGCACACCAGGACTTCCTGGGGAGCACACAGGCCCCCCTTGAGGGAAACATACCCCTCCACCAGATCAGGGCCTTGACCCTGCAATCAATCTACCAACCTGGAAAACCCCTCAGGTGGCACTGGGGTCTGAGGCGAGGACTCCCTCCCTCTGCACCCCCTTCCAGCATACTGCACCCTCTCATCTGGAGTGGTGCTCTTAGAAAAAAAATGGTTGGGACACTGCTTCCAGTTGTCCCTCCCTCCAGGTCAGACAACACCAGGACCTGACTTGCCAACCCAGGGACCAACCCCTGCGGCGGAACAACTGCCTGGCCAACCAGGCCTTCCAGGGGCGCACACAACATCAACCCCACGGTCAGGACACCACCCATCGATGACCTTCCCTCCAGGTCAGGAATCGCCTGTACCTGGCCTCCCAACCCAGGGACCATCCCCTGCGGTTGAGCAATTGCCCGGCGAACCAGACTTCTTGAGGTGTACCAACACCCTCCCCGAAGGTAACACATAACTCCTGTGTTGCGTGACAGTCTGCCTGGCGCAGATCTTCCGGTCCCTGTCCACCTGACAGGGCGCAAAGATCTCCCAGGACAGAAGTGGTGTCGCCATGGCCATTCCTCTGGAGCTCAGCCCTCCTGACTGGCCCCTGACCCACTGGTTCTCCCACTGGGGGCTCCTTCCCCCTCTCACCCCTCAAGCTGGACTTCTGCACCCTCCCCCTAGGAGTGGCACTGCCAGACACAAAAACTGATGGAGGCCTGAGTACGGGCACTCCCAGCTCACTTAACACGGGGAGACTCCTCACAACTGACGGTCCATCCGGACAGACTAGATTCCCTACCTGGTGTTCCCTCGTGGAACCATCCAGTACTGGAGACTGAGGTGGGGGCACCTCGGGACCTATCCCAGTCTCACTCCTGCTCCCACGAGACAGGATGTGAGGCCCTACAACCTCCTCACAACAAAGGGACCTAGCTGCATCACTCCGGACCTCTCCCACCCCTCTGGGTTGTAAGACCTCTGAACCACTCCTATTAGGGTCATTCCGTAATGCCTCTACAGAGCCTCTGGTACTCACCCAGAGGTCTGCCTCCTGTGCAAATTCCTTAGGATCAGAGAACTCGCGCTCTAACAGGTGTTGGTTTAGCTCTGGAAAACAGGAACTCACAATATGCTCTCCCACAATTGGATTACACAGTTCCACGCAGGTGCTAACCTTCACCTCACAATCCAGTGCCTCACATACGTACCCCACACCACTCTCTTGAAATGGGCGAGACATTACATGACTGTCTCTATCACTCAACCCACACTCTTCTGGGCGATTCTCCCACTCATACACCAGGACTTCAACCACAGGGGAACCCCTCTCCCTGCACCTCACATCTAGAGTCGGTAGGGTGTCCTTCCCCTCACTAGGACTATGGGCCCCTGCGCTAGTTCCCCAATCCACCTCAGGGACACTGCACACAAATGGAGCTACCTCATATCCTTGAAACCCCTGGTGTAGATCAACCCCCTTTTTCGAGTCAGGTGCCACATCTCTGGGTGGGTGTACTACACTGTCATCACTACGTAACTCAACTTTGCTGCCACCACTGGACCTCCCCCTCACTGGTGAATCCAGACAATTAACACTGCGCTCAGGGGATAACCTACCCTCCAGAGCTAATGTTTCCTTTACTGCTATCTGCGCTAGGTGTGCCTCCAGCTGGGCAATCTCCATTTGGAGCCTTTCTAACTCCAGCTGGTTCTCCCTCTCCCTCTGTCTGTCCAACTCCTCTGGGGACCATGACGGGGTTTGGGCACTACTCTGGGCACTAGACCCAGCAAGGGACTCCCTACCTATGGGACCCCCCCACCTGTCCATCAACTTCTCTGGGGACCATGAAGGGAATAGGTCACTACCATAGGCACTAGACTCAGCATGGGACTCCCCACCTCTGAGATATTATATAACACTTTCTCCATCCTCTTCAAGTTCTCCAGAGCCACCCTCAGACCAACTACCCTCTTGGTAGGTGTACGGGGAGTCCAAGAATCTCCATCTGTCTTGTTGCCAAAGCCTCAGGGATGTCTGCAAGGATAGCTGAGTCTCCTTCCTACTCACTGCTAAGCCCCTCTCCTCACAGATCCCTCTTAGCGCCTCTAGACTGTAGGTCAACAGATCATCTATATAAAAAGTAGGCCTCATTTCAGCAAGACCCATTGTAGCCATCACTGGCGATGACGAATCAAAAATGGAACCAATACCTCAAAAACGTACGTGGTTGCGTTATGGTCTGCACTCACTAGTAGCGTACACTATAATTACTGTATGCAATCATAAATGCAAGTCCAGATCCCACCGCTGACCACCAATGTTAGAAATGGGGTCTCTAGCTGGCAATGGCTGGCCACTGTCCACGTAGGGACCCTTCTTCCTAAGTCAGAGTAAGCGGGCTACACCCTTTGACAACCCCTGCTCAACCCTGTGGTAACATAGCACGAGCAGCTAGGCTTATCTCAGAGGCAGTGTGTGAAGCATTTATGACCATACACAGTAACACAGTGAAGAACACTACAAAGGGACGCCACACAAGAAGTTATAAAAAAATAAGTATCTTTATATATAGACTTATCACAAGACCAATAACAGTAAAAATCCACAATACTAGAAAATAGGGTTACTTTTTAAAGACAGAAGTACTCAAATAGACTTAGTTCAAGTGTGCCTGATCATTTATGATGGAGTATTGCCAAGTTTGATATAAATTGTGATAAATATTGAAATTGCTTTGCCCTGCCTGCAAGCAGGTCTATTGTGCTTCTTAAAATGTAAATAAAGTGTGGCCATTTGAACGCCAGCAAGGGACTGCTTCTATGTTTTTTCTCAAAGAGTGCAGGTTTGGGGATTCTGGCAGGCTGGCCCGAGTGCTTGGGATAACAGTCAAACCTTGTATAGTATTTCCATAGCTTCCCCATGGGTCTTCCCAGTCAATTCTGAATTGACTACTACAACCAAGGAGCGATACTACGATTTCCAGGATTCCGTGATTCTTTAGCCTTGCTTAAATTTGTGTTGTCCTGAGCTCATGACTTGTGTTTTCTGGAGAGCTATACAGTACTGGAGCTATACCAAGGTGGGTCTGTTCACAGTGTATCACCAATTCTTCTCATGAACTCTGCAAGGCAATTGTGCAGCCGTTACTTCGTGGAAGGGCCTAATCCTAATCCTAATCTCTGTTTAAATAGCCTACATCCAACAGCCCATACTTGGTCAGTTCCGCAGGACTCTCACAGTGTGAGCTTTCTGCAACAACACACTGGCATATTCCTGGCACCAGTGAGTTCTACTAGTGAAGTAGCTGTTCTATTGTGCTCCAGCTTTGTTACGTTTCTGAGTGACAGCGCTTAAAAACGACCATATTGTGAGCTTTTTTTTATTGCTGTGTTAATAAAGCGCTTCAACGCATCTCGTGAGTAGCAAGCACTATACAAATGTAATTACAGTACAGTAAAATGAGTTAGAAGTTTTACAGAGTGTCAGTCTGATGTATCGCTTTCATACCGAGGCATGCCAGGCTGAGGTAATCTGTAGTCAATAGTAAAGTATCACGAAGGCGCCCACTCTCTTTTCAAGTCAAAGACAAAGCTAAATCAATTTGTGGCATGTCGATGGACAGTGCAAACGCGTCTATGATTATGTGCCCGCCTTGATAGATTCCACAAACACAGATCTTAGGTTAGGAGAATATCCTGGCAATCTGTGCTAGGAAGTTCGAATGTGCTCAACAGCGTCATAAACTGAAGACCTTAAATGTAGTCCATGCCTGGATCCTGCGGTCGGTGTGGAGTTCAATAGGAAATGTATCATTTTCATTTCCACTGCAGTCCGGAATCCAGAGAGCCAGAAGTGGGGGCAGGCTCTTTTCAGACAACGCCCCCAAACTTTGGAATGCTCTACCGCTTCGCCTCCGGGGTGAACCCGCCCGCTCTATCTTTCGGAAGCATTTGAAGACCTGGCTTCTCCCTTAAATTCTGGCTGGCTCTTTCTGGCTCTTCGCTCAGCGCTGGGATGCTCCTGAGTAGCCATGCGCCTCACAAAGACCCATTCCACTCCACTCGCATGTATGACTTTCTTCCCCATTGTACGATCGGGGTGTGTGGTATTCACAGCTGAGGCCAGGGTTTGCGCGTTTAAATAGGAGATACGCATGCCCCGGGCCCCCTATGCCGCTTCTGACTGACTGTGTACTCAAGTATGGGCTTGTAGGTGAGACATGACAGCATTCAGGCAGGAACCAGACTACCGGACCCTGCTCCCCTGCAGACTGCCGTAGTGGGGGCCTCCTCTGTCCGGGTCATGGACAGAGTCTGCTGAGCTAGCTTGCAGGCGACAGGCACGGCCGCACCAGTTCCACCAGAATCTTCCACCATCTGTGACGCTGTGCATTGTGGATTTTACTTCGCAATCTCTAGTCAGTGGATAAAGTCTTAGACCTTTAACTCTAATGCTTTAAATGTGTCCTATATGACCACACCAAGAGCTGAAGACTGAGAAACAGACCAACGGCGTCTCCTTGTGCTCCCTCCTTATCAGCATGTGCATCAAATCCCGGGTACAACTAACTACTATGCTCAGACCTCCTGCCCTTACACTTGTATTCCTGCTGCTAACCCCCCCATTGCGTTGCAAACACAAGTCCATTTTCCGCCTGCCTTCAAGCGCCTCAAGGAACTTGAGGCCTGAGTGCCAGAGAACAAGTCGATACTAAACTTTTGTTAAACCAAAATCCTTCTCTTAGTCCCACCTATTTTGCAAGACACTACCTGTTATTATCAAGCAAAAAAAAACTGAGAATCGCATGAGACGTTGGCCTCAGCTCTCCGAGGCCAGCTGTAAGAAAGGTGGGCCTTTTACTAATGCAGCTCCTCAACTAAACTATCGCTCAGCAGACCAAGTGAAAAGACTACATAAACTGAAGATGCTAGTAGATGACTTACCTTCGACCTAACTGAATGAACACCTGTCTCCTACCTCGGAATGCCACAGTTGCTCTCTGTGCATGCCAGCCTTGTCTTAAAAATACTTTGCCTGTATGCAGTCAGATGCCTTGACGTCTCATCCCAACATACTCCCACAGCAAGACTCCCTTTGTTGTGTCCAGACCGTTCTCCCCCCAAACATTTTTGAAAAAATAGAGGAAAAATGGTGCATTTTCAAGCAAATTTGAGAAAGCAGGAAGGTTAATAAAGCAATTGTTAAAGTGCAGTTATTACATTAATAAAGAGATGTCATATAACATCGGTAGCTGCTTATTCAGTATAACCTCACTCACAGATGTTTTTTATTTAACAAACAATTAAACTGGTCGCAAAGTAGCAGCATTCAACATATTATTTACTTATACACTCGGCTAACAAAATAAAGTAAACCAACCAACTACTGGAATAAAATAATGTGAACGTGTAGTTCCAACTTGGTCGGTGCAGATTTGTAATAAAGAAGGTTCTTCAGTAAACCCCCGTCAAAAAAATGATGCTGTTTCTACACTTCAATAAAGTGCAAAAGTTCCCTCTATGCCCAACAAGGAGTGCCTCGGACAAGACCCTGGGAAGACCGTTTCGGCGTTTCCATGCCAAAGTAAAGTAAAACTGTTGCTGTTGCAGAAGAAGCACCGTACCAGGTAACATTTTCAGCGGTAAGCTTTGGGTAGAAGCGCAGGGCACACTGCTTCCACATGCGCACAAATGCTCGCACGCAGCTTCCGGTTTGCACACTTCACAACGCTTTCCTCAAGCCTGCAAGACCTTGCACGCACAATTCTTTAGGAAGAAGTATCTTGATTTAAAAAAATATTACAGCCGCCGGTTTGTGCAACTAAAGGTAAGGGTCAGCTTTCCAAGGGGACTGATCCTGCCCCTTGGAAGTAACTGTCCCAGAGGTGGTCAGGCCTGTCCTGGCCACATCTCTGATGGCAGGGGAACCTTCCAAGGTGGTACCCAGTCTGGAGCAGGTAATCTACCCCTCTCTACCCTGCC
Source organism: Triturus cristatus (assembly GCF_964204655.1). Taxonomy (NCBI): domain Eukaryota; kingdom Metazoa; phylum Chordata; class Amphibia; order Caudata; family Salamandridae; genus Triturus; species Triturus cristatus. The sequence goes on from NC_140591.1 coordinate 1,696,530,372, forward strand.
TCAGTCAGTCCAGGGCTGCAGAGGTCAGGGAGGTCAATGGACCCCACAGGCCCCCCTGTCCAGAGTAACCCCCCCATCAGCAGATTAGGGGCACCCAGTCTAGTAGCCCTGGACAGGTGAAAATTCCCCAACACACTGAGGGATCCCCCATGCCTTTCTGTAGGGACCTCACCCAGAAGGACTCTGTTGGGCAAGGGCAAACATGGGACCCAAAGGTTCCAAACCTGCCCAGCCCCTCCAGTGTTCCAACCAAAGAGACCCAACCCCCAGCTGTAGAGCAAAGTGCAAATCAGTCATGGAAAGAGAGGCATACATGGTGACCAGTGATCTGAGGAAGCTGAGGCCAACTTTATTAGGGCCGCACATCTCTAATCAGACACCTCACCAGCCTCTTCCTTTACAAAAACACACCACAGGTAGTGATTCCCAATGGTGGAGACCCTCTCATACCCTTAGTGGACCATAATACAAGAGGTAACCATGCTAGTGCAGGCGCTTCCTTATATGGCCACTTAGCTAATAAGGTTAGCCTTATCTCCTTTCGTTTGGGGGGGTTATGTAGGAAGGTGGAATCTGACTGCATGGTTGCCCCCACTTTTTTCCTGGTGTTTTGATGGTTCTTTACTTAGTTTGGCTAGGAACCTGCTATTCGGGTCCCCAGCCTATCTGCTTTATCTTATAAATTGATTCCATGTTCTTTAGGTACACCACAGATTGGATCCTGAGGTACCCTTGTAAGTCCGTAGTATATGGTATACTATGTACCCAGGGCATAGGTACCCCAGAGGCCTACCAGGGGCTGGAGCATGTATTATGCCACCCCTGGAAAGCCACCCAAAATGACACCACAGGTCTGCTACTGCAGCCTGGGTAAGGTGGTTGGTGCATGCACCCCTTACTGAGGTATATGTTCACTATACCTCACCTATCACTGCACATACAAACCTATCAGTCACTCCTATGGCAGGCCTTAACAACCCTGAGGTCAGAGTGCTTGGTTATATGTGAGAGGGTGCCCAGGCATGAGCTGAGCCCCTCTGCAGCCTTCGGAATCTCTTCTACTGGGTTGTCAGTGGTGCAGCCTGACCATATACTCTTAAGTGCATTATAACCAAACGGTAAATGCTAACTTTGGACTGGCTGCATGGAAACATGTCATGTTTGGTGTCAAACACCTTGGAATCATAACCCCACACCAGTAACTGGTGTGGGAGTATGATCCCACCCTTCAAGAGGGAGAGACATGGCAGCACTGGTATATCCGGTAGAAATCTACTAGAGCCCTGGCATCACAAAATGGATGCTGCAGCCACAGGCACAAGTCTGGCCTCCTGCTGCTGACCGAAACTTCAACAGGGGAGGCCTGGACAATAGGTTTCCTGTCACAGGGAGGTGTAACCACCTCCCAGACAGGCTGATGTGTATTGGGGCTAGGTGGGAGCACTCTCAGAGTGCTTTAAAGTCCTGCACTGGGGGCGCATTTGGTGTCCCTGTGCATAGTCCAGCTTCCAGACCCAGCTCTGGCATGAAACTGGACAAAGGAAATGGGTGTAGCCACCCCTCTTTCCAAACCCTCCCATAGGTGGGTCCCTATAGCTAGTCCAACCCCTTCCTTAGGTGTAAGTAAGGAACCTCTGTAACCAGAACTTTAGATATCCCTGGACGAAACTCTGAAGCTGAAGAGACCCGTGGGCCGCCATTTTGTGTTTTCTCTCGAGGTCCCTTCGGGATCCCTGGTCCGTCGACTGGTGGGTCCCTGAGGGGGTAACTTTGCTTTTCCTTGGTGAGAGCCCCCGGACCTTGCTGGTCTTCACCGAAGCACCTTTCTCGTTTCTGCATGGGTTGCTGTTGCCAAGGTTTGTTGTGTCCAATCCGGCCACCGATGCTGCAGCACTCGACATCCTTCGTGGGATAGCTCGAATCCTGCTCCCGGTTGTCCTCGATGCCTCCTGGTCCTCGTGGCTGAAGAGTCAAGCTTCACCTGAAATCACCCGCTATCGGTGGGCATCTGCCTATCGCCTTTCTGGTCACTGGCTAGTGACCCAAACTCTGTCCCCTCTGCTTCCAGGTTCTTCTCATCTTCGATCCAGGCTTGGATCTCTTTGGACACTTCGCATCTTCCCGGGAGCAGCACTTCTTTGCTAGCTCCCATTGAAATCGACAACGCGACCCGACACCATTTGACACCTATGCACCCGGCTTCACTGGGTGAGGTAACACGGGTACTCCGGTGGGTGTTGGCCCTAGAACTTCCCAAGTCCCAAAGGGTTTTGTCCTGACTCAATTCTAAGTGTCCCTAACCTTTAAAAATCTAACCGCGACTTTCCCCATGGAAGCTAACGGGAGCTCGCGGCTGTGTTTTCACACTGCACACGGCCCCCGTGGGTCCCCTGTGTCACTATCTTGGGTGGTTCCTTGGGGTCCCAGCGATTCTACAGGCTCTAGGCCTTGTGTCTAGTTAAGTCGTGGTTCTTATACCACTATTTTAGTATATGGTTCGCCCCTAGGGCCTGACGTGTATTTGTGCTTATTACTGTCATATTTGAAGTGTAACTTATGTGTTTTGACCTCTAGCCTCATAAAGAGACTAGGAGGGTGTGTTTAGAAATAAATACATATATTTTATAAATATACCTGGTGTGATTATCTTTCATTTAGCCATTCAAGAGATTATAGACTGGTAAAACAAGCTGCTTTACATTCCTTCAAGACTTAGCCTGAAGGCTGCTCTCCATAGCTATCAATAAAGGTTATCTGTGAGAAGTTGGCTTGGCATATGCTGGTCACTAGTTATAGTAGCCACCTTGCACCAGTCCAATTCGACTCTTATGGTACATAGGTTTAAGACAACCTTTTAAAGAAAGCTATCCTAGTGGTAGCTGTGGAGAGCAGCCTTCAGGTTAAGTCTCTGAGGAATGTAAAGCAGCTTGTTTTACCTTATAATCTCTTGAATTACCAAATGAAAGGACACCACACAGGTATATATATCAAATATATATGTATTTATTACTAGACAAACTCTACTAATCTCTTTATGAGATTAGAGCCAGGTAAACATTCAAAAGATCAACAGTTCTCAATAAATTAAGCACAAATATGGCTGGAGCCCTAGGGGCGTACCAGACCATATACTAAGAAAATGGGTTTACAAACTCGACTTGCAAAATGACCAAGCCTAGGGCCTTGGGAATCGCTGGGGCTTCACTTCTGTAGTGTTAGCAGGTAAGTAGCCAGCCCACGGGAGGCCTGTTTGTAGGAATTTGTTTGGATCTGGTGTTTGAAACTTATGCCAAAGACCCATATTAACAATAAGAATAATGACCTGATATTGTACAGTGCTTGAATCCGTCTCTTCTACTGTATAGTTAACACATGTGAATACACTAGAATTAACACATGTTACAAACACATAATTTTTTATACTCATTTTACCAACCTATGGGGCATGACAGGTTCAGCATGCACTGCCTGCAGTCAAACTTGTGACATTCTGCAGCCTTGAAAGAGCATTCTTCTTCCTGAGCATGCATTCCCTGATGTCCCAGCCAGAGTCAAGGAGACATCACGGTTAGCACTTCTGGGACAGCAGATTTGCCAAGTGAGACACATATTTAACATTTGGTACCACGCAACTCTCAAATCATAGATTTTTACATTTATTGTTGAAGTCTCCAAGGTACATGTCATATCTGTAGGTAGTCTTATGAAAAAAAGTGTAAGCAATTATAGGCCTCCTTGCTGTTTACTGTGGTGTATTATGCTTCTAGAATTATGATGGGGCAAAGTTAGCAAATTTAGCATTGGTTAAATGTCTCAGTAAGGTGTTAGTAAGGCTACCACTTCTAATGTGTAATTAAACACATTTTTAGACAACAGGTGTAAATGAAAACTAGTTTTTTAAGCTCATGTGTTTTTTTATATTTACCCCTGGTGTCATCCTGCTGCTTCCATTTTTAGGTTAAGCATTCAAGACCTCTTGTATATACTTTAGTATATACTTATATGTGTATGTACTTTGAGGGCTCTGGAGATCAGCCCTAGGACTTGTCTGCTTCCGCTTAGGGACTTTTTTGTGTTCAACTGCCTCTATTTAACTGTCTTGATAGAAAATGTCCAGTAGAGGTCAGTAAAATACCAGATTTGCTTTCTGCTGAGGGACTTTCTTTTTTTAATTTTTCTGGCAACTGCCTCTATTTAACTTTCTTGGTAGAAAACGACCAGTAGAGGTCAGTAAAATACCACAATCACTTCAGCATTCTCTAGATTCCAGTCCATAGAAATTGTCTTTCACGAGCACCCGTAGACAATATTTTTTTCAAATCTTGTATTTTCAGTGATATAACCACCGAAGGCCCTGATTTTATATTAAAAACAGAGCTTTGGACTACACCATTTCCTGATGAAAGGCAATATTTCTCTCCATGTGTTCCCATACCTGGCGTGTCATGCAGTTTCGTGCTTTCTTTCTCTCCATGTTAAAGAACAGTAGATGTTTCAGCACCCAGGCTAATGTGCTGCATAGCTAAATACATATAAGGTCCCAAAGGCGAGACCGATTGCATTGCAAATGCTTGTTCTGACCTGTTGTTGGCTGTTTTATGACTCTGGGCACCTTACCACTGCTGACCAGTGCTAAGGTGCATATGCTCTCCCTATGAAAAGTGTATACATTAATTGGTGTCCATGTTTGGCTTATTCGGTTTACTATCAGCCCCTAGTAAAGTGCACCAGGAGTGCCAGGGCTTGTAAATACGAATGCTGCTGGTGGCCGAAGCGGCCTAGTAAAATGTGTCTAAGGTCTGCCACTGCAGAACCTGCGTGCAGTCTGGTACTGTCGCGCTGACTGCGCAAGTGCCCCCACTTGCCAGTCCCTAAACCTTCCCTTAACTACATATTAGTCACCCCTCTGGTAGGCCCAAGGGCAGGGTGCATTGTAGGCATAAGGTAGGACGTGCCCTGATGTGTGTGGCACGTCTTAATAGTGAATTACAGCCATTGTTATTTTTCACTATTGAAGGCTACCTGCTCTCCATAGGCCAGAATAGGCTGCTGTAATTACTACACGCTGTAATCCCAGTGGACTCACCTTTATCCGCCGGCTTGATCGTGATCGTTTCATCTGATGTTAGAGATGTCAAGGCATCATTATCCTTGATGTTTTGACACTGAGTTCGTGTTTTCTTTTTTTAGGTGAAGGTGAAACCCACTACTGACGGACACATATCTAGCAGTTCAAGTGTGTCCTGTGTATCATTTACCTGTGTGGTTTTTTCACACAGGCTTGTGTGTGCAGTAGCTTGAGTGGTCCTGATGAAAGCCAAGCCCTTTTTTTTAGGCGTTACGGCTGAAACATGTCGACCATTACTTATTGATTGTTCACCACAATCTATAAATCTTTGATTGGTGGTGTACACGATTTTAATCCTGGTCTTGCACGGTTGAGGAATATTTACAGCTATGTCCCGTATTCTCGCCGACCGTTCCTGAACTAGTTTTAATTACACTATTTTCACTTAACTGTTTGTTCACTTGCACTGCACCCCTTACTCACACTATAAGCTCATCATCTGGGGATTTAGTTTATCCTCTAGTGTATTTCAAAACATCCCTGAGCTCCTCCCTCTTAGAGAGGGGGTTGTAGCCCCCAGAGGAACTAGGTCTTTCCTCTGGGAGGAGAATCCCAAATGATGAAGCATGTCACCTATGGTGAGTGAGGGATTACGTCCTATAGGGGATTGCCCTTAGTAATAAACTACTGGGCATAGTCTGTTTCTATACTTCCCTTTATGATTTAATCCTGTGCATTTGTAGACCTCAGGGTTTCGCTTTGTTTTTTATAAGAAGGAGCCCTGTTCTCAAGAAATCAGATCCTGTTTGCGCCAAGAAGAAACTCTGCCTGAAGAGAAGGACCTGGGAAAGCTGCATGGAGGAGTACTGTCTCTGACCTATGAGACTGGCCTGTGGTGGGTGCCTTGCTGCAAGAAGGAGAGGAGGAAAAGGCTTCTATCTGAGAGTCATTTACACTCTGCTTCTATCTGAGTGTCATTTGCACTCTGCTTCTATCTGAGTGTCATTTGCACTCTGCTTCTATCTCAGAGTCATTTACACTCTGCTTCTATCTGAGTGTCATTTACACTCTGCTTCTATCTCAGTGTCATTTGCACTCTGCTTCTATCTGAGTGTCATTTGCACTCTGCTTATATCTGAGTGTCATTTACACTCTGCTTCTATCTGAGTGTCATTTACACTCTGCTTCTATCTCAGTGTCATTTGCACTCTGCTTCTATCTCAGAGTCATTTACACTCTGCTTCTATCTCAGTGTCATTTGCACTCTGCTTCTATCTGAGAGTCATTTGCACTCTGCTTCTATCTGAGTGTCATTTACACTCTGCTTCTATCTGAGAGTCATTTGCACTCTGCTTCTATCTCAGTGTCATTTGCACTCTGCTTCTATCTGAGAGTCATTTACATATTCTGCGTCTATCTGAGTGTCATTTGCACTCTGCTTCTATCTGAGTGTCATTTACATATTCTGCTTATATCCGAGTGTCATTTGCCCTCTGCTTCTATCTGAGTGTCATTTGCACTCTGCTTATATCTGAGTGTCATTTGCACTCTGCTTCTATCTGAGTGTCATTTGCACTCTGCTTCTATCTGAGTGTCCTTTGCACTCTGCTTCTATCTCAGAGTCATTTACACTCTGCTTCTATCTGAGTGTCATTTACACTCTGCTTCTATCTGAGTGTCATTTGCACTCTGCTTCTATCTGAGTGTCATTTGCACTCTGCTTATATCTGAGTGTCATTTGCACTCTGCTTCTATCTGAGTGTCATTTGCACTCTGCTTCTATCTGAGTGTCATTTGCACTCTGCTTCTATCTCAGAGTCATTTACACTCTGCTTCTATCTCAGAGTCATTTACACTCTGCTTCTATCTGAGTGTCATTTACACTCTGCTTCTATCTGAGTGTCATTTACACTCTGCTTCTATCTGAGTGTCATTTACACTCTGCTTCTATCTCAGTGTCATTTGCACTCTGCTTCTATCTGAGAGTCATTTACATATTCTGCGTCTATCTGAGTGTCATTTGCACTCTGCTTCTATCTGAGTGTCATTGACATATTCTGCTTATATCCGAGTGTCATTTGCCCTCTGCTTCTATCTGAGTGTCATTTGCACTCTGCTTATATCTGAGTGTCATTTACACTCTGCTTCTATCTGAGTGTCATTTGCACTCTGCTTCTATCTGAGTGTCATTTGCACTCTGCTTATATCTGAGTGTCATTTGCACTCTGCTTATATCTGAGTGTCATTTACACTCTGCTTCTATCTGAGTGTCATTTGCACTCTGCTTCTATCTGAGTGTCATTTGCACTCTGCTTATATCTGAGTGTCATTTGCACTCTGCTTCTATCTGAGTGTCATTTGCACTCTGCTTCTATCTGAGTGTCATTTGCACTCTGCTTATATCCGAGTGTCATTTACACTCTGCTTCTATCTCAGAGTCATTTACATATTCTGCTTCTATCTGAGTGTCATTTACACTCTGCTTCTATCTGAGTGTCATTTACACTCTGCTTCTATCTGAGTGTCATTTACACTCTGCTTCTATCTCAGTGTCATTTGCACTCTGCTTCTATCTGAGAGTCATTTACATATTCTGCGTCTATCTGTGTCATTTGCACTCTGCTTCTATCTGAGTGTCATTTACATATTCTGCTTATATCCGAGTGTCATTTGCACTCTGCTTCTATCAGAGTGTCATTTGCACTCTGCTTATATCTGAGTGTCATTTGCACTCTGCTTCTATCTGAGTGTCATTTGCACTCTGCTTCTATCTGAGTGTCATTTGCACTCTGCTTCTATCTCAGAGTCATTTACACTCTGCTTCTATCTGAGTGTCATTTACACTCTGCTTCTATCTCAGTGTCATTTGCACTCTGCTTCTATCTGAGTGTCATTTGCACTCTGCTTCTATCTGAGTGTCATTTACACTCTGCTTCTATCTGAGTGTCATTTGCACTCTGCTTCTATCTGAGTGTCATTTGCACTCTGCTTCTATCTGAGTGTCATTTGCACTCTGCTTCTATCTGAGTGTCATTTACACTCTGCTTCTATCTCAGTGTCATTTGCACTCTGCTTCTATCTGAGTGTCATTTGCACTCTGCTTATATCTGAGTGTCATTTACACTCTGCTTCTATCTGAGTGTCATTTACACTCTGCTTCTATCTGAGTGTCATTTGCACTCTGCTTCTATCTCAGAGTCATTTACACTCTGCTTCTATCTCAGTGTCATTTGCACTCTGCTTCTATCTGAGAGTCATTTGCACTCTGCTTCTATCTGAGTGTCATTTACACTCTGCTTCTATCTGAGTGTCATTTGCACTCTGCTTCTATCTCAGTGTCATTTGCACTCTGCTTCTATCTGAGAGTCATTTACACATTCTGCGTCTATCTGAGTGTCATTTGCACTCTGCTTCTATCTGAGTGTCATTTACATATTCTGCTTATATCCGAGTGTCATTTGCACTCTGCTTCTATCTGAGTGTCATTTGCACTCTGCTTATATCTGAGTGTCATTTGCACTCTGCTTCTATCTGAGTGTCATTTGCACTCTGCTTCTATCTGAGTGTCATTTGCACTCTGCTTCTATCTCAGAGTCATTTACACTCTGCTTCTATCTGAGTGTCATTTACACTCTGCTTCTATCTGAGTGTCATTTGCACTCTGCTTCTATCTGAGTGTCATTTGCACTCTGCTTATATCTGAGTGTCATTTGCACTCTGCTTCTATCTGAGTGTCATTTGCACTCTGCTTCTATCTGAGTGTCATTTGCACTCTGCTTCTATCTCAGAGTCATTTACACTCTGCTTCTATCTCAGAGTCATTTACACTCTGCTTCTATCTGAGTGTCATTTACACTCTGCTTCTATCTGAGTGTCATTTACACTCTGCTTCTATCTGAGAGTCATTTGCACTCTGCTTCTATCTGAGTGTCATTTACACTCTGCTTCTATCTGAGAGTCATTTGCACTCTGCTTCTATCTGAGTGTCATTTACACTCTGCTTCTATCTGAGTGTCATTTACACTCTGCTTCTATCTGAGAGTCATTTACATATTCTGCGTCTATCCGAGTGTCATTTGCACTCTGCTTCTATCTCAGAGTCATTTACACTCTGCTTCTATCTGAGTGTCATTTGCACTCTGCTTCTATCTGAGTGTCATTTGCACTCTGCTTCTATCTTAGTGTCATTTGCACTCTGCTTCTATCTGAGTGTCATTTGCACTCTGCTTCTATGTGAGTGTCATTTGCACTCTGCTTCTATCTGAGTGTCATTTGCACTCTGCTTCTATCTGAGTGTCATTTGCACTCTGCTTTTATCTGAGTGTCATTTGCACTCTGCTTCTATCTGTGTCCTTTCCACTCTGCTTCTATCTGAGTGTCATTTGCACTCTGCTTCTATCTCAGTGTCATTTACATATTCTGCTTATATCTGAGTGTCATTTACACTCTGCTTCTATCTGAGTGTCATTTGCACTCTGCTTCTATCTGAGTGTCATTTGCACTCTGCTTCTATCTGAGTGTCATTTGCACTCTGCTTATATCTGAGTGTCATTTGCACTCTGCTTATATCTGAGTGTCATTTACACTCTGCTTCTATCTGAGTGTCATTTGCACTCAGCTTCTATCTCAGTGTCATTTACACTCTGCTTCTATCTCAGTGTCATTTACACTCTGCTTCTGAGTGTCATTTGCACTCTGCTTCTATCTGAGTGTCATTTGCACTCTGCTTCTATGTGAGTGTCATTTGCACTCTGCTTCTATCTGAGTGTCATTTGCACTCTGCTTCGATCTGAGCGTCATTTGCACTCTGCTTCTATCTGAGTGTCATTTGCACTCTGCTTCTATCTGAGTGTCATTTGCACTCTGCTTCTATCTGAGTGTCATTTGCACTCTGCTTATATCTGAGTGTCATTTGCACTCTGCTTATATCTGAGTGTCATTTACACTCTGCTTCTATCTGAGTGTCATTTGCACTCTGCTTCTATCTCAGTGTCATTTACACTCTGCTTCTATCTCAGTGTCATTTACACTCTGCTTCTATCTGAGTGTCATTTGCACTCTGCTTCTATGTGAGTGTCATTTGCACTCTGCTTCTATGTGAGTGTCATTTGCACTCTGCTTCTATCTCAGAGTCATTTACACTCTGCTTATATATGTGAGTGTCATTTGCACTCTGCTTCTATCTCAGAGTCATTTACACTCTGCTTATATCTGAGTGTCATTTACACTCTGCTTCTATCTCAGAGTCATTTACACTCTGCTTCCTTCTCAGTGTCATTTACACTCTGCTTCTATCTGAGTGTCATTTACACTCTGCTTCTATCTGAGTGTCATTTACACTCTGCTTCTATCTGAGATTCATTTACACTCTGCTTCTATCTCAGAGTCATTTACACTCTGCTTCCTTCTCAGTGTCATTTACACTCTGCTTCTATCTGAGTGTCATTTACACTCTGCTTCTATCTGAGATTCATTTACACTCTGCTTATATCTGAGTGTCATTTACACTCTGCTTCTATCTGAGTGTCATTTACACTCTGCTTCTATCTGAGTGTCATTTACACTCTGCTTCTATCTGAGTGTCATTTACACTCTGCTTCTATCTGAGTGTCATTTACACTCTGCTTCTATCTGAGAGTCATTTACACTCTGCTTCTATGTGAGTGTCATTTGCACTCTGCTTCTATCTGAGAGTCATTTACATATTCCGCTTATATCTGAGTGTCATTTACACTCTGCTTATATCTGTATCCTTTCCACTCTGCTTGCATCCATATCCGAGTACTGCATGAGGTAATGGTTCAGTTTACAGCAGTGATTTGCTTTCTTACCCTGCGAGTGGCGGCATTTTTTGCTCGCATGTGAACATGCACCTGAAAATGACTACACTTCAGTGTCAGGGCCCGTTGACCAGTCCTTTCGTTTTTAATTTCTTCATTTAAAGTTCCCCTTCATTTCTTTGCTTCTTGTCTTTATAATTTAATTTTTCTTAAGAGGATACTGTTATTACCAAGACAGTCCTAATGGGCTGCTTACTTGCAGCTCATTTCATTCCATGTCGCCACTTCCTCTAAAGCATTATGGAATGCTGCTGTCCATAGTGTATCATTGTTTTACCATTCCAAGATGGCCAACACATTGGGTCTAAAGGTAGCAACCAAGTTAAACTTTAAAACAGTTATAGATGATGTACAATATCATTGTTTTGTGATTACAATCATATTTGCACCATGTTTAGACTGTAGCATGTTATTTTTTGAACTTGTAATCTTTTAATTATTCTTTCATATGTTGTTGGGTTTGTGCAGGTTTGATCATGGTTGTGTCACAGGATGAATGCAAGAATGAGTCATGGATGGGTGAGTTGATGCCTGAGTGCAAAGATGAGTCAAAGTGCATGAATGGTGACTTGACTGCCTGAATTCATCAGTGGCACAAAAGGCATGTTTATTCATAAGCCAGACCTATTTACATTGCCAATGCTTGTTTTTTAACCTAGCTCTAATAAAGTCATGAATCATTTTCATGTTGTATTTATGTGTCCTAATGAGGCTCCTACATTCCTGCTTCTAGTAGTCTTACATATTAAATGAGTGTATGTTTATGTGCTTGGTGACAGTGACATGTACCTCTATAGGGTGGCACGCCAGTGACTCCACCAAAGACCGTGAGAAATGTAGGGGTGAAGACCACTGCGTCTCCTAGTTTGAGGCCATTTACATATGCATGTGTTCTCTTATTGGCAGATCGCTTCTAATGAATGTTTTGCTCAATATGTCACTGATTCCATACCTATTACTTAACACTCCGCTTCTCTTCTCTGGCCAATCATATACTTGGATGCAGTGGAAGGCACCGCAATGGGAGTCTGCAACCACTGCTGAGAATTAGCCACATGCGCACGGTGTGCAATGGGGGTTGGTTCTGTTTCCGCATGCATGTGCATCTGCTGGTCTAGCCGCTTGTAGAAACCATAACCCCAAATGTAACAACAAGTCAAGCAGAAGCCCCTCTCTGCTTTAACCTGTCCCACACATTAAAACAATACGTGGAAACAATGAGGGGGAGGACTACAGAGGCGTTGTGTTCAAATGAGGCACATTTAACCTCAAGTTCTGGAAGAGAACAGGGGATATCCTAGTCTGGGTGAACTGCCTCCTTCCCAAATGAGCGGTCGCGGTCCCACCTGAAGGAAACCATAAGAGCTCAGCCAGTCTACTCCTCCTTAGGTGAAATGACCGACTCACCAAAACTGAGGAACATCCAAAGCTGCAGGAGATACTGGAGTCGGGAACATCTCACGAGCGATTCCAAGTGAAATTAGGGTTACAGCACTTCCTTCCGTCATCTGCGATTACTTCTCAGTGAAATATTCTTCGCAGATTCCGTTCTTTCTTTCAGAAGTTCAGAGCTCTTCAAAGTTTCCTGTGAGGCCTGACTCGAGGATTCCTAGCGGATCTCTGGCCGGTTCTGTCTTCCGTATGGGACGCGCCTCTGAGCCGTGGGCCATGGTCCGCCTGGCAGAGCTGTCCAGACCTGTTCACCTGTAGGACCATTCCCGGTTACTCACAGACCACAGTGGTGCTGAGGACACTCTTTCTTTCTACTGAAGGCAAATTCTCATTTTATTTTCCACTGAAGCAAATAAAAAGTCTTTTTTCCATACAATATATCTTCTTCTGCAAAACAACACTTCAGCAGGTGCAAGATATTCAAGACCTGGACTTGACAAGGGGTTGTAGTGAGTCCAGACAGTCACCGGAGTCCCATGAGTTCCATGAAGGGGTTTCCCAGGTCCAGGCCGCATGGCGGCGAGCAGTGAGGCAGAGTTATAAGGTGCCAGATGATACATGTCAGACGTCCCTGGCGCTCCTTCTGCTCTGGGTGAGGTGTCCCTGGCCTCCTTCCAGGGAATGTGTCTTTACAGAGCTCTGTAGACGAGAGGCCTCCTCAGGTCTGTCTTCAAGGCACCATGGCTTGGATCGCAGGCAGGGATGAAGTGGGTAAAAAGATGGGTGCGCCCCTTACATGGGCTTGCTGCCTCGCTTCTTTCTGGGTGGTGTTCACTAGTCTATTATAAGCTCATGAATCTGGGGGGGATCCCTGGCCGAGGAGGAAAAGTTGTTTAGATGTATCAGAAGTTCTCCAGTAAGGATATATTCTCTCCATACACATATGTGACAAAACGCCAAATCATTTTAATAAATCACCTTCCAGAATCCCGGCAAATAACTGTAAAATGATTCGGAGGTGATGAAGCTGGGGTCGAAACCCCACTGGAGAACTCGCCCTATGGGTAGGCAATATCTCCTTAATATCATTCAGTGAGAAGGTACCTGTCCTCCGGGCCTCAGAGGATTGTAAGACTGAGTTACCAGGTGCGCATGTGAACCTGTGTCATTCAGTTGGCATTTAGGTAAGGTCACCCTTGGTGACAAGACTTCATGTCACCAAGGCACGAGACTTCATGTCACCAAGACACGAGACTCCATGTCACCAAGACACGAGACTCCATGTCACCAAGACACGAGACTCCATGTCACCAAGACACGAGACTCCATGTCACCAAGACACGAGACTCCATACCACCAAGACACGAGACTCCATGAGACTCCATGTCACCAAGACACGAGACTCCATGTCACCAAGGCACGAGACTTCATGTCACCAAGGCACGAGACTTCATGTCACCAAGACACGAGACTCCATGTCACCAAGGCACGAGACTTCATGTCACCAAGACACGAGACTCCATGTCACCAAGACCCGAGACTCCATGTCACCAAGACACGAGACTCCATGTCACCAAGACACAAGACTCCATGTCACCAAGACACGAGACTTCATGTCACCAAGGCACGAGACTCCATGTCACCAAGACACGAGACTCCATGTCACCAAGACACGAGACTCCATGTCACCAAGACACGAGACTCCATGTCACCAAGACACGAGACTCCATGTCACCAAGACACGAGACTCCATACCACCAAGACACGAGACTCCATGAGACTCCATGTCACCAAGACCCGAGACTCCATGTCACCAAGACACGAGACTTCATGTCACCAAGACACGAGACTCCATGTCACCAAGACACGAGACTTCATGTCACCAAGACACGAGACTCCATGTCACCAAGACACGAGACTCCATGTCACCAAGACACGAGACTCCATGTCACCAAGACACGAGACTCCACGTCACCAAGACACAAGACTCCATGTCACCAAGGCACAAGACTCCATGTCACCAAGACACGAGACTCCATGTCACCAAGACACGAGACTCCATACCACCAAGACACGAGACTCCATGTCACCAAGACACGAGACTCCATGTCACCAAGACACGAGACTCCATGTCACCAAGACACGAGACTCCATGTCACCAAGGCACGAGACTCCATGTCACCAAGACACGAGACTCCATGCCACCAAGACACGAGACTCCATGCCACCAAGACACGAGACTCCATGCCACCAAGACACGAGACTCCATGTCACCAAGACACGAGACTTCATGCCACCAAGACACGAGACTCCATGTAGACTCCATGAGACTCCATGTCACCAAGACCCGAGACTCCATGTCACCAAGGCACGAGACTCCATGTCACCAAGACACGAGACTCCATGTCACCAAGGCACGAGACTCCATGTCACCAAGACACGAGACTCCATGTCACCAAGACACGAGACTCCATGTCACCAAGACACGAGACTCCATACCACCAAGACACGAGACTCCATGAGACTCCATGTCACCAAGACACGAGACTCCATGTCACCAAGACACGAGACTTCATGTCACCAAGACACGAGACTCCATGTCACCAAGAAACGAGACTCCATGTCACCAAGACACGAGACTCCATGCCACCAAGGCACGAGACTCCATGCCACCAAGGCACGAGACTCCATGTCACCAAGACACGAGACTCCATGTCACCAAGACCCGAGACTCCATGTCACCAAGACACGAGACTCCATGTCACCAAGACACGAGACTCCATGTCACCAAGGCACGAGACTCCATGCCACCAAGGCACGAGACTCCATGTCACCAAGACACGAGACTCCATGTCACCAAGGGCCACTGGTTCACTCCAGGGCTTGTCTTTTACAAATCATTCTTTCGCGCGCGCTACAGCAATAATCAACGGGTGCAGCCAGGACTTCTGGATGGAAAAGGCTGTTAAATAAAAACTAAAGACAAAGTACTGTTTCTTTGACAAATTGCTGAGCTTACACCCGTCTTTGCAGCAGACAATGAACCCACTGAGCAGTTTCACAACTATTGTGTGTGCAGATGAAGAGAGTCTCAAAGATTTTTAAACCTCTGCGTAGAATGTCCTTTCTTTTACCCTGGAAACTGTTTTCATTGCTCCAGGAGATGAATATCTTTTTTGACTGGAAATGATTTTCTCACTTGAGAGAGATTGAGGCCCGGTTCTGTAACAGGAGCTGAGCCCCCCTCACAGCTGGACGCGTCCCCGGGCTATTCTCGCTCGTCCTGTGCGTCCTCTGAAGAGGCCCATCCTGTTTGGCTCCAAAGGATGCCTTGAGCCAGGAGAACAATGGCCGCGAGAGCCCTCCTGCTGGTCCTTGGCACCGGCCACGCCCCCGTGCCAGCCCACGGAACCAAGGCTCGCAGACCCTGCCCTGCAGAGGAGTCCAGAGCTGCAAACCTCGACCCCCCTCAAGCGGACCCAGAGGGACCCTGGTCCAGGCCGCCACTGCGCCCAGGCCAGCTCTCGGGAGGGACCCAGAGGGACCCTGGTCCAGGCCGCCACTGCGCCCAGGCCAGCTCTCGGGAGGGGCCCAGAGGGACCCTGGTCCAGGCCGCCACTGCGGAAGAGAAGCCCAGGCCAGCTCTCGGGAGGGCCCCAGAGCCGGTGCGAGTCCGAGGAGTCCCTACAGAAGCTGGGGGTCTCTGTGTGATGCTTCGCCCATGAGAGGACGCGTCCGGGAGGGACATGAGGTGTTCAGGTAATGGACGCTGCGAAGAGGTGACGTCTCATAGTGAGTACTCGAAATAAGGCATCCCGTTACATAACACAGCATAACATTTCCCAATGTTACCACATCTCCACAGCCTTTGTTTACTCCAGGTCCTCTGTGGTACAAACCGTACACCCCAACAGACTCTATTTATGCGGGAGACTCCCGAGTTAAAAAAAAAACAAGCATTGAAAATGCAATAGGTCTCGCCTTTGTTTAAGTTAAGGCCATTTGCTTGCTAATGGTACTGTATAGCAAAGCAAATGGCTTTAAATGGCTTTAACTTAATAAAAGGCGAGACCTATTGCATTTTCAATGCTTGTTCTCCTTGGGAGGCGCAGCTGGGTGTTTAATTAACAGAAGCTATTTCCGAAGAGTGGGAGACGGGCATCTCCTGGGCTTCCGTAGTTTACAGCGAAGGTTCAGTTACAAGTGGACAATTCTGATCTGATTGGTGAACTGGCGCAGCACAATCAGGGTGAAACAAGGCTCCCTACCAGAGAAGCGAGAAGGATAGCCGTGAGGATAGCTCACTCGGTCAGAGCTCCTGCTGCAGGGCCCGGAGAGAAGCCTGCGAGTCACTTGTTACCGTCTCATATTATAACTGAACGGGTTAATGTACCTGTTGTAGGTCACTGACGCTACAGATGTCAGCCTCATCCAGCCGCTGGTGGATGCTGGTTGTGTGGGGCCCACTCGTTCAGAACGAGCTTTCGAACCTAAAGCGCATTGCATGCTGGGGTTTAGAACCTGTCAAAGCTGGAGCCCACGAGCGAACACAGTGCAACCAATGATTGCCTATAAAGTGGGCTGATTGACGGGGGTCACAGAATAGAGGGAACTATGTCAGGGTAGGACACCCGGCATATTACTACCCGGCCCCAGAGATGTGCTTGAGATCCTCAAAACACAGTTTATCTTTTTTTTCTTTGTACTTCGTATCGGGACTTTGCGACTTTCAAAGTGTTTGCTTGAACATGTTAGGAAAGTCTCACTAGACGGATACATTAGCATGATTTTAGTAGCGCTATGAAGAAACAAATAATGTGGCAGCAGGCGCTATACAAAAACAAGCATTTGCAATGCAATAGGTCTCGCATTATTAAAGTTCGAGCTGTAGAGAGAGAGGTAGAGAGAGAGGTGGAGAGAGGTAGAGAGAGAGAGGTAGAGAGAGAGAGGTAGAGAGAGGTAGAGAGGGAGAGGTGGAGTGAGAGAAGTAGAGAGAGAGAGGTAGAGAGGTGTAGAGAGGTAGAGCGGTAGAGAGAGAGGTAGAGAGAGAGAGGTGTAGAGAGGTAGAGAGAGAGAGGTAGAGAGGCGTAGAGAGGTACAGAGAGAGGTAGAGGTAGAGAAGTAGAGGTAGAGAGAGGGCGAGAGGTAGAGAGAGAGGAAGAGAGAGATAGAGAGAGGTAGAGAGAGAGAGGTAGAGAGAGAGTGGTAGAGAGGTAGAGAGAGAGGCAGAGAGAGAGAGAGAGAGGTAGAGAGGTAGAGGGAGAGAGGTATCGAGAGAGGTAGAGAGAGGTAGATAGATAGAGAGAGAGAGAGAGGTAGGGAGAGGTAGAGAGAGGTAGAGAGAGGCAGAGAGAGAGAGGGAGAGAGGTAGACAGAGAGAAGTAGAGAGGTGGAGAGAGGTAGAGAGAGAGAGGTAGAGAGAGAGTGGTAGAGAGGTAGAGAGAGAGGCAGAGAGAGAGAGAGAGAGGTAGAGAGGTAGAGGGAGAGAGGTATCGAGAGAGGTAGAGAGAGGTAGATAGATAGAGAGAGAGAGAGAGAGAGGTAGGGAGAGGTAGAGAGAGGTAGAGAGAGGCAGAGAGAGAGAGGGAGAGAGGTAGAGAGAGAGAGGTAGAGAGGTAGAGAGAGAGGTAGAGAGAAGAAGAGAGTTAGAGAGTTAGAGAGAGGTAGAGAGGTAGTGAGGCAGAAAGATGTAGAGGTAGATAGATGTAGAGAGGTAGAGAGAGAGGTAGAGAGAGGTAGAGAGAGGTAGAGAAGTAGAGGTAGAGAGAGGGAGAGACGTAGAGAGAGGTAGAGAGGTAGAGAGAGATAGAGAGGTAGAGAAAGAAAGATAGAGAGAGGTAGAGAGAGAAGTAGAGAGAGAGAGGTAGAGATAGAGGTAGAGAGGTAGAGAGAGATAGAGAGGTAGAGAAAGAAAGATAGAGAGAGGTAGAGAGAGAGGTAGAGAGAGAGAGAGAGAGGTAGAGAGGTAGAGAGAGGTAGAGAGGTAGAGAGAGAGAGGTAGAGAAAGAAAGATAGAGAGAGGTAGAGAGAGAGAGGTAGAGAGAGAGAAGTAGAGAGAGTGGTAGAGAGAGAGAGGTATAGGGAGGTAGAGAGGGGTAGAGAGAGAGAGGTAGAGAGAGAGGTAGAGAGGGGTAGAGAGAGAGAGGTAGAGAGAGAGGTAGAGAGAGAGTTAGATAGAGAGAGGTGGAGAGAGGTAGAGAGAGAGAGGTGGAGAGAGAGTTAGATAGAGAGAGGTGTGTTAGCTAAAGTCTTGCAGACATTGACACCGATACTGAAACGGACAAGGATATTAGACCCCAGATCAGGAGTAGGAGAGGCAGTGGCAGGGGAATTGTAGGGGAGGCCAGGGAGAGCACGTGCTATCTCTAATCGTCCCCATATTGCCGTTTGATTACTCGCTGGCTTAGACCCGGGGTTCCTTTGGGACTATCATTTGCTGGGTTTGTCCCTTGGGATTTCTGTGGTAAAGGCGCCTCCAATTAAGAACAAACGTGATCTTCATTCCAGTGATCCAGCGGGACACCTCTCCAACTACTCCCGCAGCTGAGGGAATGCAACAGAGCCCATTGGCTGGGAATGTCTCTTACCACCCCATACATGTGAGACGGTTCTTCTGCACCCTTGTCTCAAGCTGGGTGCCATCCAACAGAGCCTCTGGGTAGGTATTATGCACGCTTTCACATTCAGAGAAGGAGCAGCTCGTCGTGCAGTCCCAGAACCTCCATCGTGCCACTTGCCGTCACTTGCCATCGGCTAACGAAACTGAGTAACTCGGAGGTGACTGCCACGGCATTCGTGATTTTAGCCGTATGCTCGTCAAACTCGTCTGCCTAGCTGATGAGCACTCGTAAACTTCCATCCACTGACACGGCTGCAGAAGCTTCTGCTTACACAACTTACCAGTTTACACAGAAATAAACAAATTCAGATCAATTGTCAGGAGCAGAAACACCCACAAATGAATAAAGAAAGATCTTGCCGCTTCACAACCTCATGGTGCCATGCATCACAAGAGCTGTGATAATGAACTTTTGATAACTAAAAAGGGCCTGGCATGCGCACACCAGTGCGTTACGTGCCGACGCGAGAGTAATGACGGAGGTTGCAGCTTATCTACTTTTCAGGCAAGACCATGACCTTCGGAGATTTTTCTTCTTTTGCCACTTTGCATTTGGCAATAAATATCACGGGGAGGCTGTCCCGACGTGCAGACTATGCTGCTCAAAGGGAGGCCATTCTGCCCCTTTGTCTCCTCAACAAGTGCGCGGGGGAACAAAAGCAGGCCTGTGCTCAGTGGCTGTGTCTGCTGCTGTCACAGCGGCGCGAGCTGCTGCCAGGACCAAGCTTCCGTGAGCAGGGTCAGCCGAAATCCATGTCTCCTTCATCCCCTTCCACAAGGACTCGGCTGTCTATCGCGGCCACTATCAATTACACACAACACCAAGCGCGTAATAGACACCAATAGGCCATGGGCGGAGCAATGCGCCCGCCTTTAGCTAATTGCGTGCAGTCTTAAATAAAAAGACGCCCGCAAAGGCCAATCGGGTAGCAGAAAAGGAAATGCACACGCACAAGCGTGTTCAATTCCTAAATCAGCTACCAAACCCCGTTTTTCCCTTACAAAATGTCTCGCGCTGCGCGAGAACTGCTCCACAGCGCAACGCTAGGCGCGAGACCTAAAAAGGCATTCTGATACACTGATTACTACGGTGCCAGCTTTAACCAGCGACACAAGGGAGGAGGGAGGGATGTTGGTGGAAATTAAAGCGGGACGGGGGAGGAGGGAAGGGGGTAAAGGAAGCAGAAACAGTCGGGAGGAGGCTGGGGTAAAACAACATAAGCACCGGAGCAGCAACGGCAGGAGTGAATTAGGGACTGCATAGACATGTAAAAAGGTAAATAACGTGCTTAGTGGAAGAAGCATAATTTTAAAAGGTTTGCGCCTCTGCAAAACATAATATAAATACAACAATATCTCAGCCGGATTCATTAAGACTGATTATATTTGTAAGTACAAGACATTACAATAAAGGAACAAAGGGCGAGAGACTTCAAAATATTTGTTAAATGTGCTCTTGGGCATCATATATTTTTAGAAGACCAAAAAAATATACACAACAGTTGTAACAGCACTGTTAGGCATGAATGCGAGGGCAACCCAAAAGAGAAGTGCACATCGTGCTCGTGACAGGAAGTGACGGCGCGAGTGACAACGTGAAAAAACACACTACAGCGCAAGGCGCAAGGAAACCGTAATGTACAATATATACAGGATAGAAAGGTTCACACAGTAATTGTTTCAGATAAATAGATTGTCATTTTCAATATTTTGGAGAACCAAAGTTCGAGGTGCGCCTGAGGCGTTTTGGCTGGTGGGCGAGGGTCGACGGCGTTTCGATCCTGTTAAGTTAGGATCATCATCAGGACCGGGTGGCCTATTTGATGAGTGCTGTATGGAAAAAGGGGAGTATCAGAGCGGCTGGGGAAAGAGAGACAGGGGGAGGAGCGGTAGAAATGAAAGCTGGAGGGAGGAGAAGTATGCCTACCTGAGGCACGTACGGTTCAGTGCTAGTGTAAGGAGGGGCTCGCTGTAGTAATCGAAGCGACTAGGCAGGGCGTCAGTAACGATCGTCCGGGCAATTTCTGAGGAGAGAGACGAGGCGCCGTAAGAGAAGGAGCTGGGATGGGGGGGAGAAAGAGGGGGTGGGGGGGTGTGAAGGGGGAAAAGGAAGGGGTGGGGGGCGGGAAGAAAGGAAAGGCAAAACCTAATCAGGAAAAGGCAGGAAAAAACTCACCGTCCAGAAGCGGAAAACGGGTGGAAAAAGAAGGAGCAAGTTGCAGGGACGAGGCCCTGATCAGCTGTTCCAGGGTTCGGAAAGATACCTATTCAAAGAGGGTAGCGGACAAGGTGATTAGTAAACCTCTGAATTAGAGCGGAGGATACCAATGAATCTGCAGTTTTGGGCGGTCGGGGCTTACCTTGAAGTGAAGTAGTAATTTCGATCTCCGAATAAATCCAACGATTGTGAATCACCGGGTCGCCACGAGCGTGTGCGAGATGCAGCTGGTGTCTAACAGGAGTACGTGGGACTGGCCATAAAGAAGGGAATGCGTGCGCTGAGGGTGATGACCAGGGGGGCCCTGATTGGTTCGCAATGGAGGGTGCGGGGCGTAACTAAGGATGCCGGATAGAGGTGTCGGCAAAGAAGGAAACAGAAGAGGTGCTCGAGAGCTTGAGTGAGGGAACGGCAGATATCCCGAAAAAGGATAGACTCGTAAAGATGGCAAAATTGTTACGTATAGGATGAGGGTGGGGTTTAGGCAATTTGTAAGATAAAACAACTAGGAGGAAAAATCTATTGAAAAGCTGTAAGCATGGCATGGTACACAATTATAAAGTGAGACAATTGACATTCATACACAGAAATAGCAGTATTATGAAACCATATGAAAATACGGGAATTCAATATGTAAAGTATCATATCAATACAGATAGTGTTGAAGCTCGCGGCTACGCGCACATCAGATGTACATTGGGGACTGAGAGTAGATGGGCAGATAATGAAGAAACCAGTGGAGGAAGGCACTGGAAGGGGGAAAAAAAGGAGGTGTGTGCGAGGCCAGTTGTTGGGGGGGGGGTGGCGGGGGAAAAAGGAAAGGGGAAAAAACTTCAGCACGTGGTTGATGAAGATGACAGGCATATCATAATCGAGCAAGGGTAAATTAGATCAGGATGAAAGGGTGTCAGGTTGGGAGTTGAATGGTGCTATTCCACTCATCAATAGTGTTCAGACCCTGGTTAACAGAATTGCAGCGTGTTATCCATTTGCACTCGCTTTTATTCAGTACAGATTGCAGATTGCCACCTCGAAGTGGAAGACGACATTTTATGTCAAGTTCATTGTGATTCAGCTCAAGATAGTGAGTTACCAGGGGGCTGTAATGATTTTACAATGTATCCTGCTTTTGTGTTGAATAATTATTTGCTTAACCATCTGTGTTGTCTGACCAATGTAGATAAGATTACAGGGGCATTCAATGGCGTAAATCACATTCTGGGAGCGACAGTTGGTGAATGTATTTAGGGTGTGTGATTTGTTGTTGTATCTGGACTCCTTGGTGTTGGAGGTAAGTTCACAGACGCTGCATGTCTGGCATTTGTGATGGCCGAGCACAGGTGGTAAACCCCAGGCGGCAGTGATGGTGTTGGATTTGATGGGGTTGGTGTGCCAGGTGATGGCATGAACTAGATGGTTGGATAAATTGTTCCCTCGTTGAAAGGAGAAGAGTGGTGGCTCTTGGAAGGATTTGTTAGTTCTCAGTAAAGTCCAGTTGTATGAGATGATTTTCTTCACTTGATTGCTGCAAGGGCTAAATTTAGATACAAATGGAATTCGAGAGTTTGTTTTTTTGGGTTGGGGTGTGAGTAAGAAGTCGCGATGTCAGTACCAAGCTCTTTTGCGTGCACGTGAGATCAGTCTTCGTGGATATCCTCTGGCAATCTATTTTTTTAGTAGGAACTCGGACTCCCTGAAGTAGTCCTTCCGCCACTTACAGTTCCTACGAATGCGCAGGAATTGGCCATATGGCAAACCGTCTTTGAGTCCACGCAAAACATAAACCATTGCTGTAGGTATTCACTAAATGTAGTACAAAGCCTTATTAACCATTTCCTATGGGATGTAAAGGGTCACGGAGCCCACAGCAGGGCCGGGAGACGAGGAAGGGGGTGTCCTGGAAACTGCTTCAGCCTGGGCTGAGACACACGTGAGGGGCTGCTAAGGCCCGCTGCGTGGAAATGGCAGGAAGACAGCAAAGTGCCAGAGAGGGGAGCAGAGGCTGTCAGCACAAGTGCCATCCATAAGGGTCATGGTAAATAAAGCAAATGGGGAGGAGCTATCTGTAATCCAGGAGCTAGGGCAGATTAAAGTGATTACTCATGTGAGCAGCTATTTAATGAAATTATAAAGATGCAAGTGTTTGTGATAATACATTTAAGATGAAGATGTTGAGGCTTACATCAAGAAGGATAAATAAACAAGTCTGAAGTGTGTTCTTCTGAAGCAGCATCTGCGTTTTTTAAGGAAACAAGGCAGGTTTTGTTTTTTAGCTAGCCGGCCTTGGTATTTTTTTTTATCCTTTTTTCCACCCAAAGAGCTTACATGTGGGGGGGGGGGGGGGGGGGGGAGGCGGAGAGCGAACACGAGTAGCCTGCTGGGAACTTGCCTCACATTGCTTTCTAGTGGCGTTTCTTGTACATGGACAGCTGTTTAAAAGGATGCTGGCTAGAGGAAAAGAACAGCCTCTACTCTTCCTGAGAAACACAACAGAAGCAGCAGTAAAAATAAGGCATGAGTATGAATCACTCCTGGGATGACTGGGAAACGGACGGGGCAGTTCTTCCTCTTGCGAGGTCCAGGACAGCGGGCAGGCCAGACAGTGAAGAGACAGACGCTGGACAATAAGTGCCCTCCAAACACACACCTCACACAGGAGTCACCTGTAGCATTCAGTGAGCTGTACAGGAATCATTGTGACCTGTGTGGAGTCTTCCACTGAGTTCCATGGTGTTCTTCAGTGACCTGAAGGGACTCCGCAATGAGCTGCACGGAGCCCTCCACTTAGTTACATGGTGTTCTTCAGTGAGCTGAAGGGACTCCGCAATGAGCTGTACAGAGCCCTCCACTGAGTTACATGGTGTTCTTCAGTGAGCTGAAGGGACTCCGCAATGAGCTGCACAGAGCCCTCCACTGAGTTACATGGTGTTCTTCAGTGACCTGAAGGGACTCCGCAATGAGCTGCACAGAGCCCTCCACTGAGTTACATGGTGTTCTTCAGTGAGCTGAAGGGACTCCGCAATGAGCTGCACGGAGCCATCCACTGAGTTACATGGTGTTCTTCAGTGAGCTGAAGGGACTCCGCAATGAGCTGCACGGAGCCCTCCACTGAGTTACATGGTGTTCTTCAGTGACCTGAAGGGACTCCGCAATGAGCTGCACAGAGCCCTCCCCTGAGTTACATGGTGTTCTTCAGTGACCTGAAGGGACTCCGCAATGAGCTGCACAGAGCCCTCCACTGAGTTACATGGTGTTCTTCAGTGACCTGAAGGGACTCCGCAATGAGCTGCACAGAGCCCTCCACTGAGTTACATGGTGTTCTTCAGTGACCTGAAGGGACTCCGCAATGAGCTGCACAGAGCCCTCCACTGAGTTACATGGTGTTCTTCAGTGACCTGAAGGGACTCCGCAATGAGCTGCACAGAGCCCTCCACTGAGTTAGATGGTGTTCTTCAGTGACCTGAAGGGACTCCGCAATGAGCTGCACAGAGCCCTCCACTGAGTTACATGGTGTTCTTCAGTGACCTGAAGGGACTCCGCAATGAGCTGCACGGAGCCCTCCCCTGAGTTACATGGTGTTCTTCAGTGACCTGAAGGGACTCCGCAATGAGCTGCGCCGAGCCCTCCACTGAGTTACATTGGTGTTCTTCAGTGACCTGAAGGGACTCCGCAATGAGCTGCGCAGAGCCCTCCACTGAGTTACATGGTGTTCTTCAGTGACCTGAAGGGACTCCGCAATGAGCTGCACAGAGCGCTCCACTGAGTTACATGGTGTTCTTCAGTGACCTGAAGGGACTCCGCAATGAGCTGCACAGAGCCCTCCCCTGAGTTACATGGTGTTCTTCAGTGAGCTGAAGGGACTCCGCAATGAGCTGCACAGAGCCCTCCACTGAGTTACATGGTGTTCTTCAGTGAGCTGAAGGGACTCCGCAATGAGCTGCGCAGAGCCCTCCACTGAGTTACATGGTGTTCTTCAGTGACCTGAAGGGACTCCGCAATGAGCTGCACAGAGCCCTCCACTGAGTTACATGGTGTTCTTCAGTGACCTGAAGGGACTCCGCAATGAGCTGCACGGAGCCCTCCACTGAGTTACATGGTGTTCTTCAGTGACCTGAAGGGACTCCGCAATGAGCTGCACGGAGCCCTCCACTGAGTTACATGGTGTTCTTCAGTGACCTGAAGGGACTCCGCAATGAGCTGCACAGAGCCCTCCACTGAGTTACATGGTGTTCTTCAGTGAGCTGAAGGGACTCCGCAATGAGCTGCACGGAGCCCTCCACTGAGTTACATGGTGTTCTTCAGTGACCTGAAGGGACTCCGCAATGAGCTGCACAGAGCCCTCCACTGAGTTACATGGTGTTCTTCAGTGAGCTGAAGGGACTCCGCAATGAGCTGCACGGAGCCCTCCACTTAGTTACATGGTGTTCTTCAGTGAGCTGAAGGGACTCCGCAATGAGCTGCACAGAGCCCTCCACTGAGTTACATGGTGTTCTTCAGTGACCTGAAGGGACTCCGCAATGAGCTGCACAGAGCCCTCCACTGAGTTACATGGTGTTCTTCAGTGACCTGAAGGGACTCCGCAATGAGCTGCACAGAGCCCTCCACTGAGTTACATGGTGTTCTTCAGTGACCTGAAGGGACTCCGCAATGAGCTGCACGGAGCCCTCCCCTGAGTTACATGGTGTTCTTCAGTGAGCTGAAGGGACTCCGCAATGAGCTGCGCGGAGCCCTCCACTGAGTTACATGGTGTTCTTCAGTGACCTGAAGGGACTCCGCAATGAGCTGCGCAGAGCCCTCCACTGAGTTACATTGGTGTTCTTCAGTGACCTGAAGGGACTCCGCAATGAGCTGCGCAGAGCCCTCCACTGAGTTACATGGTGTTCTTCAGTGAGCTGAAGGGACTCCGCAATGAGCTGCACGGAGCCCTCCACTGAGTTACATGGTGTTCTTCAGTGACCTGAAGGGACTCCGCAATGAGCTGCACAGAGCCCTCCACTGAGTTACATGGTGTTCTTCAGTGAGCTGAAGGGACTCCGCAATGAGCTGCACAGAGCCCTCCACTGAGTTACATGGTGTTCTTCAGTGAGCTGAAGGGACTCCGCAATGAGCTGCACGGAGCCCTCCACTGAGTTACATGGTGTTCTTCAGTGACCTGAAGGGACTCCGCAATGAGCTGCACAGAGCCCTCCCCTGAGTTACATGGTGTTCTTCAGTGACCTGAAGGGACTCCGCAATGAGCTGCACAGAGCCCTCCACTGAGTTACATGGTGTTCTTCAGTGACCTGAAGGGACTCCGCAATGAGCTGCACAGAGCCCTCCACTGAGTTACATGGTGTTCTTCAGTGAGCTGAAGGGACTCCGCAATGAGCTGCACGGAGCCCTCCACTGAGTTACATGGTGTTCTTCAGTGACCTGAAGGGACTCCGCAATGAGCTGCACAGAGCCCTCCACTGAGTTACATGGTGTTCTTCAGTGAGCTGAAGGGACTCCGCAATGAGCTGCACGGAGCCCTCCACTGAGTTACATGGTGTTCTTCAGTGAGCTGAAGGGACTCCGCAATGAGCTGCACAGAGCCCTCCACTGAGTTACATGGTGTTCTTCAGTGACCTGAAGGGACTCCGCAATGAGCTGCACAGAGCCCTCCACTGAGTTACATGGTGTTCTTCAGTGACCTGAAGGGACTCCGCAATGAGCTGCACAGAGCCCTCCACTGAGTTACATGGTGTTCTTCAGTGACCTGAAGGGACTCCGCAATGAGCTGCACGGAGCCCTCCCCTGAGTTACATGGTGTTCTTCAGTGAGCTGAAGGGACTCCGCAATGAGCTGCACAGAGCCCTCCACTGAGTTACATGGTGTTCTTCAGTGAGCTGAAGGGACTCCGCAATGAGCTGCGCAGAGCCCTCCACTGAGTTACATGGTGTTCTTCAGTGACCTGAAGGGACTCCGCAATGAGCTGCACAGAGCCCTCCACTGAGTTACATGGTGTTCTTCAGTGACCTGAAGGGACTCCGCAATGAGCTGCACAGAGCCCTCCACTGAGTTACATGGTGTTCTTCAGTGAGCTGAAGGGACTCCGCAATGAGCTGCACGGAGCCCTCCACTGAGTTACATGGTGTTCTTCAGTGACCTGAAGGGACTCCGCAATGAGCTGCACAGAGCCCTCCACTGAGTTACATGGTGTTCTTCAGTGAGCTGAAGGGACTCCGCAATGAGCTGCACGGAGCCCTCCACTGAGTTACATGGTGTTCTTCAGTGACCTGAAGGGACTCCGCAATGAGCTGCACAGAGCCCTCCACTGAGTTACATGGTGTTCTTCAGTGAGCTGAAGGGACTCCGCAATGAGCTGCACGGAGCCCTCCACTTAGTTACATGGTGTTCTTCAGTGAGCTGAAGGGACTCCGCAATGAGCTGCACAGAGCCCTCCACTGAGTTACATGGTGTTCTTCAGTGACCTGAAGGGACTCCGCAATGAGCTGCACAGAGCCCTCCACTGAGTTACATGGTGTTCTTCAGTGACCTGAAGGGACTCCGCAATGAGCTGCACAGAGCCCTCCACTGAGTTACATGGTGTTCTTCAGTGACCTGAAGGGACTCCGCAATGAGCTGCACGGAGCCCTCCCCTGAGTTACATGGTGTTCTTCAGTGAGCTGAAGGGACTCCGCAATGAGCTGCGCGGAGCCCTCCACTGAGTTACATGGTGTTCTTCAGTGACCTGAAGGGACTCCGCAATGAGCTGCGCAGAGCCCTCCACTGAGTTACATTGGTGTTCTTCAGTGACCTGAAGGGACTCCGCAATGAGCTGCGCAGAGCCCTCCACTGAGTTACATGGTGTTCTTCAGTGAGCTGAAGGGACTCCGCAATGAGCTGCACGGAGCCCTCCACTGAGTTACATGGTGTTCTTCAGTGACCTGAAGGGACTCCGCATTGAGCTGCACAGAGCCCTCCACTGAGTTACATGGTGTTCTTCAGTGAGCTGAAGGGACTCCGCAATGAGCTGCACAGAGCCCTCCACTGAGTTACATGGTGTTCTTCAGTGAGCTGAAGGGACTCCGCAATGAGCTGCACGGAGCCCTCCACTGAGTTACATGGTGTTCTTCAGTGACCTGAAGGGACTCCGCAATGAGCTGCACAGAGCCCTCCCCTGAGTTACATGGTGTTCTTCAGTGACCTGAAGGGACTCCGCAATGAGCTGCACAGAGCCCTCCACTGAGTTACATGGTGTTCTTCAGTGACCTGAAGGGACTCCGCAATGAGCTGCACAGAGCCCTCCACTGAGTTACATGGTGTTCTTCAGTGAGCTGAAGGGACTCCGCAATGAGCTGCACGGAGCCCTCCACTGAGTTACATGGTGTTCTTCAGTGACCTGAAGGGACTCCGCAATGAGCTGCACAGAGCCCTCCACTGAGTTACATGGTGTTCTTCAGTGAGCTGAAGGGACTCCGCAATGAGCTGCACGGAGCCCTCCACTGAGTTACATGGTGTTCTTCAGTGAGCTGAAGGGACTCCGCAATGAGCTGCACAGAGCCCTCCACTGAGTTACATGGTGTTCTTCAGTGACCTGAAGGGACTCCGCAATGAGCTGCACAGAGCCCTCCACTGAGTTACATGGTGTTCTTCAGTGACCTGAAGGGACTCCGCAATGAGCTGCACAGAGCCCTCCACTGAGTTACATGGTGTTCTTCAGTGACCTGAAGGGACTCCGCAATGAGCTGCACGGAGCCCTCCCCTGAGTTACATGGTGTTCTTCAGTGAGCTGAAGGGACTCCGCAATGAGCTGCGCGGAGCCCTCCACTGAGTTACATGGTGTTCTTCAGTGACCTGAAGGGACTCCGCAATGAGCTGCGCAGAGCCCTCCACTGAGTTACATTGGTGTTCTTCAGTGACCTGAAGGGACTCCGCAATAAGCTGCGCAGAGCCCTCCACTGAGTTACATGGTGTTCTTCAGTGAGCTGAAGGGACTCCGCAATGAGCTGCACGGAGCCCTCCACTGAGTTACATGGTGTTCTTCAGTGACCTGAAGGGACTCCGCAATGAGCTGCACAGAGCCCTCCACTGAGTTACATGGTGTTCTTCAGTGAGCTGAAGGGACTCCGCAATGAGCTGCACAGAGCCCTCCACTGAGTTACATGGTGTTCTTCAGTGAGCTGAAGGGACTCCGCAATGAGCTGCACGGAGCCCTCCACTGAGTTACATGGTGTTCTTCAGTGACCTGAAGGGACTCCGCAATGAGCTGCACAGAGCCCTCCCCTGAGTTACATGGTGTTCTTCAGTGACCTGAAGGGACTCCGCAATGAGCTGCACAGAGCCCTCCACTGAGTTACATGGTGTTCTTCAGTGACCTGAAGGGAGTCCGCAATGAGCTGCACAGAGCCCTCCACTGAGTTACATGGTGTTCTTCAGTGAGCTGAAGGGACTCCGCAATGAGCTGCACGGAGCCCTCCACTGAGTTACATGGTGTTCTTCAGTGACCTGAAGGGACTCCGCAATGAGCTGCACAGAGCCCTCCACTGAGTTACATGGTGTTCTTCAGTGAGCTGAAGGGACTCCGCAATGAGCTGCACGGAGCCCTCCACTGAGTTACATGGTGTTCTTCAGTGAGCTGAAGGGACTCCGCAATGAGCTGCACAGAGCCCTCCACTGAGTTACATGGTGTTCTTCAGTGACCTGAAGGGACTCCGCAATGAGCTGCACAGAGCCCTCCACTGAGTTACATGGTGTTCTTCAGTGACCTGAAGGGACTCCGCAATGAGCTGCACAGAGCCCTCCACTGAGTTACATGGTGTTCTTCAGTGACCTGAAGGGACTCCGCAATGAGCTGCACGGAGCCCTCCCCTGAGTTACATGGTGTTCTTCAGTGAGCTGAAGGGACTCCGCAATGAGCTGCGCGGAGCCCTCCACTGAGTTACATGGTGTTCTTCAGTGACCTGAAGGGACTCCGCAATGAGCTGCGCAGAGCCCTCCACTGAGTTACATTGGTGTTCTTCAGTGACCTGAAGGGACTCCGCACCTCGAAGTGGAAGACGACATTTTATGTCAAGTTCATTGTGATTCAGCTCAAGATAGTGAGTTACCAGGGGGCTGTAATGATTTTACAATGTATCCTGCTTTTGTGTTGAATAATTATTTGCTTAACCATCTGTGTTGTCTGACCAATGTAGATAAGATTACAGGGGCATTCAATGGCGTAAATCACATTCTGGGAGCGACAGTTGGTGAATGTATTTAGGGTGTGTGATTTGTTGTTGTATCTGGACTCCTTGGTGTTGGAGGTAAGTTCACAGACGCTGCATGTCTGGCATTTGTGATGGCCGAGCACAGGTGGTAAACCCCAGGCGGCAGTGATGGTGTTGGATTTGATGGGGTTGGTGTGCCAGGTGATGGCATGAACTAGATGGTTGGATAAATTGTTCCCTCGTTGAAAGGAGAAGAGTGGTGGCTCTTGGAAGGATTTGTTAGTTCTCAGTAAAGTCCAGTTGTATGAGATGATTTTCTTCACTTGATTGCTGCAAGGGCTAAATTTAGATACAAATGGAATTCGAGAGTTTGTTTTTTTGGGTTGGGGTGTGAGTAAGAAGTCGCGATGTCAGTACCAAGCTCTTTTGCGTGCACGTGAGATCAGTCTTCGTGGATATCCTCTGGCAATCTATTTTTTTAGTAGGAACTCGGACTCCCTGAAGTAGTCCTTCCGCCACTTACAGTTCCTACGAATGCGCAGGAATTGGCCATATGGCAAACCGTCTTTGAGTCCACGCAAAACATAAACCATTGCTGTAGGTATTCACTAAATGTAGTACAAAGCCTTATTAACCATTTCCTATGGGATGTAAAGGGTCACGGAGCCCACAGCAGGGCCGGGAGACGAGGAGGGGGGTGTCCTGGAAACTGCTTCAGCCTGGGCTGAGACACACGTGAGGGGCTGCTAAGGCCCGCTGCGTGGAAATGGCAGGAAGACAGCAAAGTGCCAGAGAGGGGAGCAGAGGCTGTCAGCACAAGTGCCATCCATAAGGGTCATGGTAAATAAAGCAAATGGGGAGGAGCTATCTGTAATCCAGGAGCTAGGGCAGATTAAAGTGATTACTCATGTGAGCAGCTATTTAATGAAATTATAAAGATG
Organism: Triturus cristatus; assembly: GCF_964204655.1. Classification (NCBI taxonomy): domain Eukaryota; kingdom Metazoa; phylum Chordata; class Amphibia; order Caudata; family Salamandridae; genus Triturus; species Triturus cristatus. The sequence continues at coordinate 1,696,561,623 of NC_140591.1, forward strand.
CAAGTGTTTGTGATAATACATTTAAGATGAAGATGTTGAGGCTTACATCAAGAAGGATAAATAAACAAGTCTGAAGTGTGTTCTTCTGAAGCAGCATCTGCGTTTTTTAAGGAAACAAGGCAGGTTTTGTTTTTTAGCTAGCCGGCCTTGGTATTTTTTTTTATCCTTTTTTCCACCCAAAGAGCTTACATGTGGGGGGGGGGGGGGGGGGGAGGCGGAGAGCGAACACGAGTAGCCTGCTGGGAACTTGCCTCACATTGCTTTCTAGTGGCGTTTCTTGTACATGGACAGCTGTTTAAAAGGATGCTGGCTAGAGGAAAAGAACAGCCTCTACTCTTCCTGAGAAACACAACAGAAGCAGCAGTAAAAATAAGGCATGAGTATGAATCACTCCTGGGATGACTGGGAAACGGACGGGGCAGTTCTTCCTCTTGCGAGGTCCAGGACAGCGGGCAGGCCAGACAGTGAAGAGACAGACGCTGGACAATAAGTGCCCTCCAAACACACACCTCACACAGGAGTCACCTGTAGCATTCAGTGAGCTGTACAGGAATCATTGTGACCTGTGTGGAGTCCTCCACTGAGTTCCATGGTGTTCTTCAGTGACCTGAAGGGACTCCGCAATGAGCTGCACAGAGCCCTCCACTGAGTTACATGGTGTTCTTCAGTGACCTGAAGGGACTCACAGGAGTCACCTGTAGCATTCAGTGAGCTGTACAGGAATCATTGTGACCTGTGTGGAGTCCTCCACTGAGTTCCATGGTGTTCTTCAGTGACCTGAAGGGACTCCGCAATGAGCTGCACAGAGCCCTCCACTGAGTTACATGGTGTTCTTCAGTGAGCTGCACGGACAAGACAACTCGGATGAGCTTCACGGAGTGCTCCACTGAGTTACATTGGTGTTCTTCAGTGAGCTGCACAGAGACCTTCAATGAGTTACATAAATGGTGTACCCTGCTGTGCAGTTCGTCATTAGCACTACAAGGAGGCATACTGTGGAGGAATATGGCGCCGCGCCAGCACCGCGAGCTTCCTGACACCCACGCACTGATGAGCGCAATGATGAAAAGACAAAGTCTTCATGAGGTAAGGAAAACTCTTTATTCTCGGTCTCCTCTTTCCACCAACAGTCAGGAACTCCTCACCTGAACATTCTAAGGTAGCCTCCAGGGACAGCAGAATATACCATATGACATAGCAGGGGAGGGGGGGAGGGAATGTACCATTATAAATAATAAGGAAGGAGTAGGAAATAACACATTAAATAAATACATAAGTTAACACGTTGTAACACATCTTCCCCCTACATAATGAAAGAGGAAATACGAATAAAGTAAAGAAAGTTATTTGGACATGACATAGTGTTTTTGCCAACTGGGTGCTTTGCATGTTCTCTGCATCATAGGTATGTGTGGAGCCTGATTGTGAGGTTCAGTGCTGGAACTGAGATTGGATGGCTCACTACGTATGGGTTGAGATTTAGTCAATCTGTCCATGCTCCACATTTGATCATTATCCAATATGGCAGTATTACTTTTGATCGCTGTGATTTGCATTGGCTTGGAAAATTTAGACCGGCGGAGAGAAGGAGCTCCGTGAGGCTTTGGGTGATTCGCATTACAGCTGAGTGCGGAACCACTGCGAGGACTCACTTAAGGAGCCCGCGTAAGACCTATTGGAGCGAGCTGGTACGCGAGGCCATGGCTCACTAAGGTCCCCGAAGAAATAACTTTAACAGTGTCCCTTGTATGTGCCAAGCGACTGGAGCTGCCCTGACAAAATCGCCATAAAAATATTGGGCGATGAAACATGTTGGCACTTCATAACGGTATGCATATTAAGCAACCTTTTTAATTGTTGATTTAGGTGCACATCGAAGGAAGAATAAAGTTTGAACCTATTGAGGTTGCATCCTCTTCAACCTTTTATCTTCACTATTCAGTCGCTCTTGGTATGTGATTTCTTCACCACGTACCGTCACAGCTTTGGTTTATTTTTGGACACTTTCTTTATTACTTTTTGGAGCGTGATGGCAACCAATGATGATAAGAGTGGGCAGAGGTGATGAGTACCAATCAGCAGGCTCAATTGGTGGTGCGCACGTGAGGTGCCATCTCGTCCCTTTCACATTTTTTTCATATTTTTTTCATATTTCTTCTTTTTTTCATATTTTTTTCATATTTCTTCTTTTATTTGTATTAGAGAAAACACCCGGTGTAGTCTACGTGTGTTCATGCACCTTGATGTTTGTCAAGGGGATTGCCAGAGGTAAAACTCTTATTTTTAAATTGAAGGTGGCTAGCTTAGTTGGTGACTACCCTTTTAAAAACATGGGGAGTATCATATACCTAAAGTAATAGGATTTGAACTACAGCTAACAAGAAATTACCTTACCTTATAAGTCCTAGGCCTATGTTGATAGATATTGGAAAATTTAGAGTCAGGATTGCTAACTCTGGGGTTTTTAACACACACCCAGTCTCCAACCCTCCATTGTGGGATTTTGGTTCCATGCTTGATGTCGTACTGAGTTTTGTACTTGTTTTGGTGTGTGTCTATTTTGTCTTTAGAGGCCTGAATGTCATGTGTGATGCTTTTTCCACCTCCCAACCAGTTAGGAAAGAATTTGGTGCATGGTTTCCTTCCTTTCAAGGCAGAAAAAGGGGAGATTCCTGTAACTTGGCTGGGGGTGATGTGGTAAGCCCATAACATCTCTTGTATTGACTGTTCTATAGGAATTCTGTTACTACTAGCTAATTGTACACAGCCCTTGATCATACGGTTCATTCTTCTACCAGGCCGTTGGCCCTGGGACAGTAGAGGGATGTTTTCAAATGAGTTATATTCAATTTATTAAGAAACTCCGTCATGGTGTGAGAGGTAAACTGGACCCCATTGTCCGTGATTATGGAGGATAGGATGCCTTCCAGGACGAATGCATCCCTGAGAAATTGAATGACAGTCGGTAGTGATTTGGTTGACCAACTTCACTACAGTCCAGTGTGAATTGTAGTCTATTAGGACTAGAGCAAATCGTTTTATTATTCCTCTGTATTTGAAAGGACCAATTATGTCAGGGCCAATTTCTCCCATGGTTTATCAGGTACAGAAACAGGGGAGATGGGTGCTTTCCTAGTTATTCTAGATTTGTCACTACTGGCGCAGGTTAAACAGTTCTTTACCTTTTCTTCCACCATTGAGTCCATTCTGGGGAACCAGTAGCGTTCACGCAGTCTAGCTTTGGTTAAACTACTGCCAAGGTGACCCACATGTACGAGATCAATAATTTTGCATCTAAGTGGTTCAGGTGGTATTATTTTGTCATTTCTAAACAGAATTCCCTGTTCAATATTGATTTCACGACGAACCCCACTGAATTTCTTGGTTTCTTCATTCATTAAATCAGAGGAAGTGGGCCAACCCTGTACTGTGTAAGATACAAGTTGTGTCATAGTGGTGTCTTTACTCATGCTATCTAACCATTCTTGTTGTGGTGAGATTGAGTTGCAGAATGGGGTATTCAGGAGTGTCAAATTGTTCTTCTTTATCTAGCGGACTCCTTGAAAGGAAGTCCGCTGCAGAATTTTGGATGTCCGTAAACATATTCAACTTTAAAGCAGAAACCCTCTAACCCTAGTATCCACTTGGCTATGCGGGGAGTGTTGCAAGAGTTATTTTTGGGATTGAACATGAAAATTAGAGGTTTGTGGTCCGTGTGTATACAAAATTGAATGCCCCAAAGAAAGAATTTAAAATGTTTTACACCCCAGAAACAGGCTAAGGCTTCCCTTTCGACTACAGAGTAGTTCACTTCTGCATTTGTAAGAGTACGTGAGGCAAAAGCAACAATTCTGTCTTTACCATTAATGACTGGGGAGAGGGTAGCCCCTAAGCCCTTGTTGCTTGCATCTGTCGTAAGGATAGTCTTACGGTTGTGTTCAAAATTGCATAAGTATGGAGCTGAGAGGTTAGCATCTTTTACTTTTAAAAATGATGTTTGCTGTTCCCCTGACCATTGAAAGTGAGTGTGATTCTTTGTGAGTTCTCTGAGGTTGGAAGTTAAATCAGCAAAATGGTAGACATACTTTGCCATAAACTCTGCAAGACCTAAAAATGATTTCAGTTCATCTTTGTTGGTAGGTGCTGGAGCATCTCTCACTGCTTCTAGTAAACAGTATTTTGGTTTAAATCCTTCTTTTGAAATGCAGTGCCCTAAGTACTCCACAGCTTCCACACCCAATTGGCACTTTTCTTTCTTTAAAGTAAGCCCTGCATTTTTGAATCTGGAAAGATCCTGCTTTAGGATTTTATTGTGTTCGTCAACGTTAGCACCATAAATCAATACATCATCTTGAAAGCATAATGTCTTGGGAACGTTATCCAAGACATGTTGCATACTGCCGCCTCAGAGGCCAATCTGAAAGGCATGCAACGGAACATGAATGTACCCATAGGTGTGGTGAATGCAGTGAGTCTTCTAGAATCCGGATGAAGCTCCACCTGATGGTATGCCAAGGAGAGATCCAGAACACTGAAACAAGTGGCCTCTCCCATGGTGCTTAACATCTCATGGATGCGGGGTAATGGGTGTCTCTCCACCAGGATGTTGTTGCTAAGATCACGTAAGTCAATACACATTCTGATGTCTTGGCTGTGGCTCTTTTTTGCGATAACAATGGGGGCAACCCATTCAGAGCAATCAATGGATTGTATAATCTTCAGCTTTTCCAATCTAGATAATTCTTTTCTCAAAGGTTCCCACATAAGGTGGGGTATAGGTCTAGTTTTATGAATCACTGGTTTAGCGTTCTGTTTTAATTTAATTTTGTGTTGAAAGTCTTTCAGTAACCCTAATTCTTATGAAAAAACTTCTGGAAATTCATTTGCAATGTGTTCACTGTTGCTTGAAGGATTTACCGCTAACACTTGTTCTGGATTTTATGGTCTAGTTTGATACCTAGTTCTCTTTGATGTTGCCATCCTAATAAGTTGGATCCATTTTCTACCACGTACACTTTTCCTACTGTAGAACGATCTTTAAAAGAGATAAGAGATTTGATCATGCCTTTCATTGGTATGGGGTCTCTATTATAACCACTAGGTGAAATGTCTGCTTTACATAGCTTATTTTGTTCCATACCTAAGATGGACTCAAAGTCCGCAAAGTTCACTGGAAAGTTTGCTTTTGGGTGGGGGGAAGGGAAGGGAGGAGCGGGTACAATTGCCAATGAGGAGCCAGCTTGTATCATACCCGCTTCATGGCTGTTGTGAAGACTTTTCTTATCTGCTTGTTAAATAAACAAGCAGATAAGAAAAGTCTTCACGGCAGCTGTGAAGCAGGCAAGCCAGTCTGGGTGGGCCAGACCAAAAAGCCAAAGGGAGGCAACAAAAAACCCTCCTTTCCAATGGAAAGCCAGTGTTTGCCATAAACGCTGATGCTACCCAATGGAAATGAGGGGCGGGGCTCGAGTCCCCTTCTCGAACCTGACTTGTTGACCATAGCTCTCGCAGGCGAGGAGCGCATGCGCGCTCCAACGCCAGGCGAGACCTAAAAATATATATATAAAAGCCAAACGGCTTTGTTTTAGAAGTCTCCCTCCTAAAATGGGCTTTGCTTGAATGAAAGTCTACAGGTAAACTACAACCCCCCATTCTGATTTGTTTTTCAGAGGCTTACTCTTTGTAAATGTGTGTGTGCTGGCATGTATTCACTAACACACAAGTCCCACTGGGCTCTCGAGGAATTCCTGAGACATGACTAATTGTTTTTACAAACCAATTGACTGGAATGACTGGGGTTTTTTTAACGTTTTTTGACACCTAATTTAAACTGCAGAACAGGGGAGGGTGGACTTTATTGTTTTTCATAGAACGCAACAATCACCATTTCATTTAAGCGAATGGAATGATAATTTAGTTAAATGATTTTTCATCATGAGATCCATACAAATAAATAACCACTCATAGAGTTCAAGCAACCACCGCATTACTGTGTTCCCATTTCCTGCCTCTTGTAATCGTAAAAAGCAATCGAAAAGAAATCTGTAACACCATCCCTCACGATTTGGGACACTCTATATTGTCTAGGTTCCCCTGTCACTATCCCCAGAGGGCTACTTACCTCAGTTCCACTTTCTTGCGAAGTGCACTTATTTATATATGAAAAAAACTCTGGTGATGGGGCAATTCTAAGCACTCCAATGTGCCCCAGATAAGGAAACTGGGGTGCAGAGAGCTTATGATTCATGAGCAGCTCAGCTGTCAGCGGCCCTGCTAATAGTCATGAAGCACATGTACTGTACAAAAAATCGAAAACAAGTTAAAATAACTGTGGCATTGACAGGTCAACATTCATGAGAAAATCAGGATGAACTGTTAGGCCTTAGTTTTCCAAAGCCCACAGCTTAGCCACCAGACCACCTCTCTTCCCTGAGTTCACCTTCTCCTCTCATAGATTTGGCTTTGGGAATGCATTATGTACCATTCATATGCCAAATACTTTTGCAAATATTAGAATTAGACACAGTAGATGTTGCAAGTGACTCAAGCATCCAGAATTATGGTTCAGGAAAGGGATCTGGCTTCCAACAGCATTCCTAAGGAGTCTTTTGTTTTAATTGGTTTTTCTTTAGAATGAACTCGGGTCTGCACAGAAACCCATTGAATCAAAGCTACTTGATTCAGTGGTCACAGTCCCACCCACCCCTTACTTGCTCCAGCCGCTAAGTTAGTCTATTTTGACTCAGACAGATTTCTTAAGAACATCAATGTTAGTATTTTAAGGTTGATCCAGTGCATCATTCCGCTGCCTTTTGGCTAAGTTCATACTATACAAATAAAATATGCATACACACATGCACACATAGTTACCACTAAAACTTGATTAGTTTGACATTGGCGTCTACAAGGCTGAAAGCAGAAGCTCATAAAACGTGCTAAGGGAAGAGGAGTGGAGGGCTAAGAGTTTGGGGTCGAGTTCAGTAAAGGAGAGAGATAAAGAAATGATAAAAGCAAAGAAGAAAGGAAAGAGCAGAAAATAGCGCTGGAGAGAGAATGGCAAGTTAGAAAAAAGAATGAGTGAAAAGAAAGAATTGTAGTAGCTAGAAACCTGGAGAGGAGAAATGGGAGAAGGAAGACAGAGTGAAAGTAATAAAAGGCACAAAGAGGAATTATGGAAGGACGAAAGGCAAAGTAAAAGGAATGGTGCATGAAAAGAAGAGAGTGCAAGGATGGATGGCTAAAAGGATGGATAGAAGCGTGAAAGCATCAGTTGGTGAAAGAATCGAAGGAAGTGGGAAAGGAGGGATGGATATGCAGATGGAAAGATGACTAGAAGAGTGAAAGGATGAATGGCTGGAAGAGTGAAAGGATGACTGATCCTTGATCCATGAAGTGAATGGGCATTGGATGGCTGGCTGGATGGAAAAATAGAAAGGTGGATGGATGGGTAAAAGGTTTGATGGATGGTCAGAATAATGAAAGGATGGATGGAAGGATGGAAAGGTGACGGGATGATGGATGGGTGGGAGGAGGGCAGGATGGATGGACGGATGAGTGGCTGTAATGGTGAAGGGGACTATTATTGGAAGGGTCAGGCTTACTTTCTTTGCTCACTCAGTCATTACAGGTTTGGTTCAAAGGGGGGTGGGGTAGTATAATTTTGTGGCTACTCCTTTGCTCATACATACATACATACATACATACATACATACATACATACATACATACATACATATACACATTCATACATAAACTAGAAGTCATGGGGGAAAGTGCCAGTAGCAATAATGTCTGGTTCCAGCCTTCTTAGGAGGTTGGCTGAAATCTTCATGCTGTTATCTGTACTCACAAGGAATTTGATGTAGAATTTGGGACGATTTTTGATGACATTCCACTTCAACTCAAAATACTGCCATTTGTGCACCATCTCTTCATTGGTCAGACTTTCCTCACCAAAGGCTTTGCAGCTCTATCTTCTCCTTGATGAGTAAGACTTCCAGTCCTTCAAAGATCTCATCATTATTGGAAGGCAGGCTGAATACCAGAACCGGCGCACTTTGTAACTTCTTGGCCAAGGTAAAGAAGGCCCATACACAACCTGCTGTCCACCACGGTCCTAAAAGCATTTCTATCTGGGAGTACAGTTGTGCTAGTGCAGTATTGCTCTGTTTGAGGTTTTTCGGGTTATGGGTGCATATTAGTCAGTTTGGTGAGAAGCCTGCAGATTTTGGCCAATACGATGAGGTCATTAGTAATTGTTGCAGAACTCTAGGTACCCTTGCAGCCCTTTTCCAAATGCACTTATGTTCCTCTCACAGAGAGGACGTGATTGATATATTTGATGCTTGAGTGGCAGAATGAGCTCTTGTCCAGATGTAGCGTAAACCACTGCATATTCTTGCAGTCAAGTCATTCTACGCAATTATGCTTCTGGTAATCGTGATATTCTAAAGGCATGCCAAAACCTCAGATAAGTTCATGGCACTCACTGGTCTTAGTTTTGTAGCTAGGACATTGCTGGAGGTCCTGATAAGCCATCCTATACAGTCTCTGGAGTGGGATTTTACCTAGTGGGCTTCTTGAGCTGTTCCAGTGACATAGAAGAGAAATTAGAGAGTTGTTTTTCTTCTCTAGTTCATCATTTATGCACATCATCGTTGGTTCTGCACAAGGTAATCAAAAACAACCCAACCACGTAAATACAGTTCAGGTAATCAGAGTTTAACCTTTGAATGCAAATAATGGTTCCACGATACATATCGACAAGTATTTAGTGTAAGGTCATGAATTGTTTGTAATGTTAGAGTATAATGGGTTAGTACATGTCAAAAGTATTCAATGGGGAGGTAGAGATCACATTTAGGCCAACGGTGCATAGGTTCTGGTGCATTGTTTGAGTGTAGATCTTGGATGCGGTCCCGTCTCATATATGTTTTGAATGCGAGCTATGTTGAATCAATCTTGCAGGATTTATCACGGAGGACTGCTCACAGTTTCTCCATGGTGTAGATATTTCAGACTTTGCTCCACCAGAGGTGCAGGGAGGGGACTGTTTGTTGTTTACAAACCTGTGCCAGAGACATCCTGGCAGGCACCAAGAGGTGTGCTATTAGTTTTCCTATTTGGGTGGTGAGTGGAACGATACTATTCTCTCCAGTCTCACACAGGAGCACCACCAGAGGTTTCAGTGGCTATGTAATTCATGTTCTTCATTTAATGTTGGATAAGATTTCATTCCAGTAGACTTCGACATATATGCATGACCATCACATGTGGAAAAAGTTTCCTGTTAGAAAAATGGGTTTCTAGTTGGCAATGGTTGGCCACTGTCCAAGTAGGGACCCTTCTTCCTAAGTCAGAGTAAGCGGACTACACCCTTTGATAACCCCTGCTCAACCCTGTGGTAACGTAGCACGAGCAGTTAGGCTTATCTCAGAGGCAGTGTGTGAAGCATTTATGACCATACACAGTAACACAGTGAAGAACACTACAAAGGGACACCACACAGGTAGGTATAAAAAATAAGTATCTTTATATATAGACTTAACACAAGACCAATAACAGTAAAAATCCACAATACTAGAAAACAGGGTTACTCTTGAAAGGCTGCAAAAATAGTTCGAAGTGTGCAAAGAGGAGTTCAGTTCAAGGCAGTGATCTCTGCGACCCTTTTACTCACAAGATACCTGGATTCTGTAGCATAGCAACCAAAATGTCGCTAAGGAGTTGTAGCGATGATTTTCCTTACGCTAACCAGCGATGCGTTGAATCCTTGCCGCAAGGGAGGATGATGCGCTGATTGGTGTGCAGGACAAAGCGACAAACTTCTACACGCTAAGTTGGCGATGCGATGAAATCCTTGCCGCGAAGGGAGGATGATGCACCGAGCCTGTTGCGTGTGCGATCTTTTTGCGATGAAAAGAAATGGCGCCCCGCGAGGGAGCGATGATCCTGATGCGATGCAATGAAAATGGCGAACGCTCGGTGTCCACGCTGCGATGTCGTGAAGTGATGAACTCGATGCGATAATCTTTGGTTAGCGAACGCTTTGAGGCCCGCAAACATGCAATGCGATAATCTTTGGGTTAGCGAGGAAACAGGAGGCTGGTGGTTGAGCCTGATGTGCCTGAGACTCCAGCAGGAGGCTAGCTCTCTTCTAGCCCTTGGGTGATTGCTGTAGCAAAAATAAAAGTTACTTCAAAGTCCTTTTCCTTTTCTTCCAAGTCCAGTAGTAACCACTGCAGGCCAGTCCAAGAAACAGCACACAAGCACAAGGACAGTCCTCTCCTGCAGATTCCTTCAGTTACACGGACAGAGGTTCTTCTTGTTGTCCAGAAGCAATACAAATTGTAGGGGTTTCAGCACAGATATTTATACCCCAAAAGTCTTTGTTCTCAGAAGCTACAAGTCACTGAACCCAGCCAGAACCAGTTCTGCCCAGCCCTGGAGCACTTTGTTTACCAGGCTGCATCCTTCCTTTCAGAAAGAGGGGGTCTGCCATCAGACGCACAGTGGGAGGTGGAGCCAGCATTCACCTTGCCAGGCACAGCCCTGTTCAGGTCCAGGAGCTACCCCTCCCCATACTCCAATGCAGATCTCTCTATTCAACCCAGGTCTGACTCAGCCTGCCCTGTCCCTCCAAAACCAGACAGCCAATACACATAACAGCAGAGCACACTGGAAGGCTTAGGCAAGAAAATATCTACTTTCTAAAAGTGGCAGTTTCAAACACAGATTATTAAAATAAACTTCACTACAAGATGTATTTTAATATTCTGAGCTCAGGCATACTAAATTCGTTTTTCTACCATGTTCTTTGGGTCAGTTAGGACTATAGAATGTAATAGCCAAACCTCCCATTCTGGCCTATGGAGAACAGGTAGCCTTATAGTAGTGAAAAACGAAATTAGGTGTAATTCACTACCAGGACATGCTACACACATCAGAGCATGTCCTACCTTACACATACAATGCACCCTACCATAGGGGTGGCTTACATGATGCCAAGGGAAGGTTCAGGGGCTGGGAAGTGGGTGCACTTCACAGCCAAGATGGCAGTTCTAGACTGCAGACAGTCACTGCAGTGGCAGGTCTGAGACACACTTTACAAGCCGTTTTTGTGGGTGGCGCAAACCAGCGCTACAGGCCCACCAGCAGCATTTGGTTTACCAGCCGTGGGCACACACAGACCACGCTACTAGGGACTAACAGGCAAATCAAATAAGCCAATCATGGATATACCAATTCTCATGTCATCTTTACACAGGGAGCATTCGCGCTGTGGCACTGAATGGCAGTGGCACAGCACCTAGAGCATCTATTACCAGCAAAAACAGAGGAGACAACAGCGAAAAATGGAAGGGAGACCCACGCCAATGGTGCCAGGTCTAACAGTTCCCCTTTGTCTTTCCAGCAAAGTGCGGTGCCTCCCCTCATAGCGTGTATGCGGGTAGGGGATAAGTACCAGCAGGCTAGTAATTTACATTTATTTACATTTTGTACTGGACACATGACCTTTGCAATATTTTTAGCCTGGTCTTCTAAACAATCTCAGTTCCTAGGCCCCTTTCCCAGTAGTAAATATACTTATGTTTAGGTTTTGTAAGTCCGATATAACTCGTTAAAGCTTTCTTATGCATTCGCAGGCTTGTTTATTAGGGAACAGCTTTTCTAAAGGCGCTCTTTCCCTACTGGCTGACAGGGTAACTCTTTGTGAGATTGCCCAGTGTAGTAGTTGTACTATATTTTATTGATCACAGGAATCAGCCTCTAGCCCCCGCCATACTGAAACCCATTCCTCTACCCGAAGATCCCTCCCGGCCTAGAAGTTGTGTGACCCCCCCGCCGTCCATTGGTCAGCCACTAATTCCCTCCTCCGTGAAATCCATTCCCCTACCTAACGATCCCTCAGAAGATGTGTGACCCCCCCCGACGTCCATTGATCCCCAGGACCCTCACAACTCTTACCCTACCTGGTCCAACCCCAACATGACCTCGCCGAGGCAAATACAATCCATCCAAACCCATACAGAGAACCTCCACGCATTCTCAGAGGCAGTAATATTGACAACCTCATCCAGACGCCTTCCTCCCCAAATCCGTTACGTCTTAAATGTGCACTACTCAACTGCAGATCAGCAAGTAAACACGCCTCCGATATCTTCGACCTAATTCAACACAGGGACTTAGACATTATCATCCTCACTGAAACTTGGCTAAACCCATCTTCCACTCCTATCTTAGACCTCCTAGTTCCTCCCACTCACGACATAATTAGGCTCGACAGAATCTGGAAGTTGGGCGGTGGCCTGGCTTGTATTCACAGAAACACACTCTCGATCTCTCAAGTAGAGTCCTCCACTCCTTCCTCCTTTGAATACTTTTGTCTCAGCATCTCAAGCAAGAACCTACCGGTCTGTAAACTTCACTCCTTCTACCATCCCCCGAGAGACAAGCTCCCCTTCATCGAGCAACTAATGGAAATCATCTCTGCCATGTTGATTCAACCGTGGCCCAAATCTTCCTCGGTATTTCAACCTTCACTGGTCTAACTCCAATGACCTCGCTGTATCCTGCCTTAAGTCTTTCTTAAATGATCAAGATCTTACTCAGCACTGTGACCAACCAACCCATATTAAAGGAGAAACTTTAGACCTCATTATCTCCTAGCAGCAGACCATCACCTTGGATTCCATTACCCCGTGTGACTGGTCCGACCACCACTGCATCCTCTTTTATATCAACAGACAGATGTTGATGAGATTGGCTCAACCAATGAAATTAAAGATATGGAAAAGGGACCTCAGATCAATAGACTCCGGTGAAATAGCGGCCCACTATAATTTGGCCCTCGCCTCCCTATCCGTCCTGGTTGAGGTGCAGTCACTCACCGACAATTCGATCATCTCCAACATCATGGATGACATTGCTCCAATCCAACAAAAAAATGCCTCAATAAAAATATCCAAACCCTGGTATAATGACAACTTAAACACCGAACGCCGCAACCTTAGAGCACGCAAACGTTCCTGGCGAACCAACCCCTCTTCGGAACAACAAAAACTCCTTAGAGAGGCTAGGAGCCTCTACAACAAACAAATCAAGAGCGCTAAGTCCGACTACTACAGACACCTACTGGACCAAGCGGCAAACCACCCCAAGAAACTCTTCGAGTTGGTCAAATGGCAATCTGTAGTAGGTCCCAACCACTCTGACTCTGGTGGCACCCCTCCCTCTTGCGACGACCTTGCTGCTTTTTTCATGGAGAAAGCAAGACTCAACTCCATTGACCTCGCCTCTAAGAAGGCTCTATTGCCTTCCTCCAGGGACATACCATCCCATGACCTCCCAGAAAATCAGATCTACCAGCCTGTTCACCAAGAATAATGCGTCATGGGGCACCTTTACTCCACCTAATGAAAAAGACATCTACAAGATCCTTCTGAACATCAACACATCCAACCACTTCAGTGACCCGTTACCCCAGGCCATCTTCAAAGAAATCAAGAATGTACTCATCCCCACCTGGACAAGGATTGCAAATGCCTCGCTTTCACGAGGTACGATCCCTGACAGCCTTAAAGCAGCTCAGGTATCACCTATACTAAAAAAACTAACGCTGACAAAGCGGATCTCAATAACTTCTGGCCCACCCTAGCGAAACTCATAGAAAAATGCATACAATCCCAACTCTATGCGCATATAGAGAATTACCAACATCAATCAGGCTTTCGGAAGGGGCATAGCACCGAGTCGGCGCATCATGGATGACTTGTTAAAAATGCTTGACCAAAACGAATCCTGCCTCCTGATCCTCCTTGACCTTTCTTCCGCATTTGACACGGTTAATCATGACAACCTCCTCTCCAATCTGAAACATAGGATGGGTTTTTCTGGTCAGATGCTACAATGGTTCTCTTCTTTCCTCCACCACAGATCTCAAAAGGTCAAGGCAAACCACTCTCTCTCCCAGCCCTCTCCAGTTCTCATGGGGGTCCCCCAAGGATCCGCCTTTTCTCCGATCCTCTTCAATCTGTTCCTGGAATCTTTAGCTAACTCTTTAAACCCTTCAATCACCCTCTTCCATATGTATGCGGATGATATGCAACTCTATTCGAAAATCTCTTCCCTCGAAAACATCATCTCTCTCAACTCGACCCTAACGTCTACTCAAAACTGGTTAACTGAGAACCATCTTCTGTTCAACACCTCCAAAACGGAATTCCTGGTCATCTCCCCTCCGAACCACACCCCCAAGCTTGACCTCTGGTTGAATCACCTCACTGCCTTCAACTGCACCCCTCTCATCATAAACTCAGCCAAATCACTCGGAGTCCCCTTAGACAAGCACCTGAATATGAAAAATCACATCAGTAAGGTATGCAAGGGTGCAAACCACTTAATGAGGACACTCAGAAATATCAAACCTTTCCTTCCACAAAACGGTTTCAAGCAGGTGGTGCAAGCGCTTGTCCAGCCTAGGCTGGACTATGGCAGCGCGACCCTTTGTGGCCTTCCCAAATACTCCCTGGCTCCACTAAGAGCATCACTGAAAACAGCGGCTAGACTGGTTACAGGCACTAAGCGAAACGAGCACATTTCCGCAGTCCTAAAATCTCTCAAATGGTTGCCTTATGAAGCACGTATTCAGTTAAAGATTGTCGTTCTGGCGCACAAAGCCCTTCACTTCAATACTCCAAAGTACCTGGCGCAAAAACTGGAGTAAGAGTTGTGGTGTAAGAGCCTCAAGAAGCGCCAAGACTTTCCTCTTGAAACCACTCATCTTTAGGAAAAAGAGAACTTGTCACAGAGCCTTTTCCGGCGCTGCCCCAAAGCTATGGAACTCTCTTCCACCGGAAGTACGCCAAATGTCTTCAACGACGGCATTCAAATTGGAAGCCAAAAAATTCTTTATGAATAAATTCTTGCCCTAATTGGGCTAGGCGCACCTGCTCGAAGACAATCACTCTTACTTCCTTTGGACAATCATTTGTCATGGTTCTTTCTTGTACAACTGTCCCTGAATATGCGATCATTCCTGTTTTTTTAAAGCGCTCTGATATCCCTCTGGATCTTGTTCGCGCTATATAAAACTTTATAAATAAATCTGTAAGTAGTATGCTCCGTCCAGGCCCTATTCAGCCCATGATAAACTCCTCCTCCCTTGAAAGAAGTGTTCCCACGAAAATAGGTTTCCTTAATGAGGTATTGTGATCATATCAGGCTCCGAGTCTTTGATCAGAAAGCCCTGGGGGAGCGCTGGGTTGTGTGTCATTGCGGTCATGGGCAAGGAGAATGTTTTTAAACCTTCCTTCTGTGTTCTCTGATGCCAGTATTTGAATGAGATTATGGAGGAAATAAGTAAGGGGATGATTTTGTATCACACTTTGTTCTATGTGTGCCGCCTGCTTAAGTTTGATATTTTGGTCCCATTCCATGGACGGGTGTACCTGGGCTGCTTAAACATAGGTTATGATGTTAGGAAATCCCAGTCCCCTTTACGCAGAAGGCACGTGGGACCCCAGGATCTCAGTTTGCTCCACACAAACAATAAAAAAAAATTCTAGTTATGATCTATGATTGAACTGTGCTATCTTGAGGGGAAGAGTTTGGAGGACATAGGGAAAGAGGGGTCAGAAATTCATCTTAATGCTCGTCATTCGTCCTAACCAAGGTATTTCTAGCTTCCCCATCTCTGAGGAGAGTCTTTAGTACAGGTGGGATTTTGTCCCTATGGTGATGGGAGGATGTTTGTTGGTGGTAAATGCCTAAATATCTTGGGCCTCATGAAAAGTGACGCACTGCTGGGCAAAAACAGCAAGGCGCCACTTTTCATAGTGCCATCCTTGCGACACCATGGATAAGCCGTGTTTACCATATGGCACTCCATGGCACAAGGATTTACAGATACGTAAGCAATTCTGACGTATCTGGTGGTGCAAAAATTATGCATTACTGGAGTGTACCTCCAGCAATGTGTCATAAAAAACTAGTTACTTACCTGTACACTATGGTTCTCGAGTATAGATATCTTTCATACATTCACATGCTTGTATCTTCCCCGTCGTCATGGTGGGAGTCTCACAGTTAAAGAATAACAATAGCAGTAAAAGAAAAAACTGCATAGAAAACCCATAGGGAAGTAAAGAGTTTGGTAGTCTATTCACCTCATTATGTGGTCCACACGTCAGCCAATCAGCTGCCAGCCCTGATTTCACACTCCCCAGCAGAGCCACCATACCTCAGATTTCCAGCCCCAAGTGTGAGCCAAGGATGTATCTAGAGATAAAAGGTGGTCTACCTGAGACAACAGGGAGGCGGGCGGGCCGCATGTGAATCTATTAAAGATATCTTTACTAGAGAACCATAGTGTACAGGTAAGTAACTAGTTTTTTCTCCAGTATAGAATATTTCATAGATTCACATGCTTGTATCAGAATAGAGAGCAGTCCATATACCGTTTCCGGGATAGACCCCTTTTTCTAGGGCTCTGCTTCCTTAGTACTAAAATATCACATTGTTTTATACTGACCCAATAACAAAGGCAGGTGTCTTAGTGCTTATCACCCTTAGACATGGTACATGGCACAAAATATCAACAATGCAAACAGGTGCCGTAGAACTGCTTGTCCCACTGCAGCGTCCGCTTTCCACGCTGTGTCCAGACTGTAATGCATGGTAAACGTGTGCACGTTTGTCCATGTTGCCGCTCTGCAAATGTCCGGGAGCAATACTCTTGCGAACAATGCGGTTGACGTTGCCAGTCTTCGTGTCGAATGAGCGCAAACTCTGGCGTGCAAAGGCTTTCCTGCTTTTTCATGACATAAAGAGATGGCAGAGTGTTAAAAGGTATGCTTCTTGGACTTGAATGAAGATCCAGAATCAATATGTAGATATTTGATGAAGTTTAATTGAAGTAACAGGTGAAACAGCTCAGCCACCCAACTGTCAGCAGGCTTATCCCTCAATCTCTCTTCAACATTCTCACAGCCAGCTCATCATGAGTTGAGACTCTAGAACACCAACACCTCACCGAGATGTCAGAAGTGACATAACTTAAATTAGCATATGAAAGTCATTACAACATATCTCCCTCCTTTACATACTGTAGAAACCAAATACAACAAGCAAAAAAACTTTATACAACATAATCATTCAAATAAGAGGGAGTGCGCGAAACCCTGCTAGGTCTAATTATAACTTCAAGGACAGTTTTCTTTTTTAACAAATCTTGTGAGGGACATAAAATATCATTTCTATTGCATAAAGCAACACAACCTAAATTCCACACCCTGTGATCAGTAGTTCTTATTGCATTATCAAAAACTTTTATCACTCTGATGGGTTTAGAAAATTTAGAACCAGAGACACAAAACCCAGGCTTTTTGATCCTGACCATGTCACCAACCACTACTTTTGTCAATTTGGCAGCATGTCGCACATCATCATTTTCTTTACTCTTAAGACACTTAGAATCCTCCTTCTCTTGCCAAGAGGTAGAATCCTTAACCCCACCATTGGCTGAAAGAAATGTGTTCACCCAAGGAGGTTCTAAAAAGGTATCAGGATTCCTTCCCCGAAACAAAAGAAAAGGAGATTTCCCTGTTGTAGTATGGGGAGCAAAACGATATATCAGACCCTTTTTGATATTTCATCTTTCCAATTAAGACCATTTTGCTTAGCTAAAGAAACAGTATCTTTAAGAACTCTATTGAATCTTTCAACTGTGCCATTGGACTCTGGATGATACAGAGCATACTTTTTATGCAAAATTCCACAACTGCTAAGAACATTTTCCATGTCCCCAGAGACCAGTTGAACACCATTATCAATCAAAATAGTTTCAGGAATTCCCTCCTTAGCAATGAGTTTCTTCAAGCAATCAATAACAGTTGTAGTGTTCACATTTTTAAAAAATATATCTTTCAGGCCACCTTGAAAACAAGTCCATGACTACAATAATAAAAGTGTCAGAACCATCCCCATGAACAGGTCCCAAAATGTCTAAAGCTATATCTTTCCAAAGACCACTGGGACGAGATCTCTTCTCCATGGGTTGAGTCCTAGTCTTAAGGCCTTTCTCACTGAGAGTACATTGAACACATTCTCAAACTAAATGTTCAATTTGAGTGTCCACACCTGGCCACCAATAACTTGAGCGTACTCTTTCTTTGGTCTTAGAGATACCTAAATGTGCTTCATGAGCTAAATTTAGTAAGTCCTTCCTTAAAGATACAGGTGGAACTAATCTGTGACCCCTCAGCAATAAACCCTCACAACAGGAGAGCTGATCTCTCACGGACCAAAAGTCCTTCACCGAAATACCACCCTGTTCTTTATGATGCCAACCATCACAAATGAGTTTTAGTACCTCTTGAATGGATGCATCATCTTTGCAAGCATCTAGCCAACGCTCATGAGATATTACCTCATAATCTATACCACAAACAAAGTCATGAGGATGACCAAAAGCAAGATCTGTCTCAGAGTCAGATAGATCTGGCTGAACAGAAGTAACCAGTCTTGAAAGTGTATCCGCCACAAGATTCTCACTACCAGGAACATATTTCACAATAAAATCAAACCCTTGCAAACCAACAATCCACTTTGAGATTCGCGGAGAAATGGAGTCAATGCCTTTGCTAGTTAGTACCTCACACAGGGGTTTATGGTCAGTTTTCACAACGAAAGATGTACCCCACAATTTTTTTTTCAACTTCTTAATAGCCCAGTATACTGCTAGAGCTTCTCGCTCAATCACCGAATATCTGGTTTCAGCCCCTTTCAGACTCCTTGAAATAAACATAATGGTGTTCTCAGGAGATGTGCTACCTTGATACAAGACCGCACCGAGTCCTTTTAAACTTGCATCAGTGGAGATAATGGAAATTTTCGTGGGATCAAAATTTCGAAGATTCTGTGCATTTTGTAACTTCAGTTTTATCTCACAAAATTCTTTCTCACATGATTCATCCCAAACAAATTTTTCTCCCTTTTTTAGAAGATTTCTCATATTATAGGTGACCTCTGCAAAAAATGTTATGAATTTGTTGTAGTACTCGGCCATTCCAAGAAAACGCATTAACTCCTCCTTGGAAGTGGGAGCTGTCAGATCTTTAATTGTGTTTACCAGATCAGCTTTCGGAACCACACCATCAGCACTATGTATGTCCCAAGTAGTCAATCTTATCGAGGCCGAATTTACATTTTTCTCGCTTAATGATCAAATTGTGGGCAGTAAGTCTACCTAGCACTTGTCTAATTCTTTTATCATGTTCTGACACATCTGATCCATACACCAAAATGTCATCCTGATATACACAGACACCAGGTACATTGACCAATACTTTCTCCATGACCCGTTGGAACACAGAAGCGGCCGAAACTAGCCCAAACGGAAACCTTATAAATCTGAACGTCCCAAAAAGCGTAACAAAAGCAGTCAAATCCCTAGAAGACTCATCAAGCAGTATCTGATGATACGCGGACGTCAGATCAATTGTACTAAAAATCTTCGCCCCAGCCACCATGCTCAATAGCTCAGATATGTTCGGAAGAGGATACCTGTCTACAAGTACACACTTGTTGAGCTGTCTAAGGTCAACACACAATCTCAGGGACCCATCAGCTTTTCTAGCGGCCACAACCGGAGCCAACCAAGATGTCCCTTCAACTTCTTCAATGATGCCCTGGGATTTGAGTTTGTCAACCTCCTTAAACATATCCTCTTTAACTGTAAAGGGAACATTACGCACCTTGCTAGATACAGGAACAGATCCCGGGGCCAACTTTATTTTATGGCAGTAACCCTTAAGACAACCTAACCTATCTCCAAACACTTGAGGAAATTCTTGCATAAGTTGAGATTGTAAAGGAGAGTCATCAATAGACTTGATAGCATTCTTCTCTTTGATAATGATGGGAGGAGTATTATTGGGGTCTAACATGACACCTAGATCCTTTTGATGCCACCAGCTAATAATACTATCGCCCTTCCTAGAGACATAGACTTTCCCCGAAATGAAACGACCCTCATACTCTATCAAACCCACAAATTACCCTCTCAGTTCAATGGGGTCTCCACCATAGGCAGTAGGACGAATGTCAGGTTTTAACAGTTTGACTTTCGTACTCAAATTGTCACTAAAGAATTTATTAGAAACAATGGTAATCTTTGCCCCCGAATCGAATAACACTTTAGTTCTATGGCCTTCTACTAATATGAAGTCTAGAGGCCCATCACTTCCAACCTGGACTACAATTTGTCCACATTCAAAATCATGTAGTTCCGTTGCATTTTCATGAGAAACTTCATTTACAATACCTCTAGAAACTTTGATTTTACATGCACTTACAATGTGTCCCTTCTTTTTGCAAAAAGAGCACACAGTATTCAGGGCAGGACAAGATGTATCATTTGCCCAGTGACTAGTGCTGTTACATCTATAACACTTGCCACCCTTTTTGAACTGAGCTCGAGACTTGGTAATCAGCTTGTCCTTAGTTTGAGATTTAATTGAAGAATCAATAGGCTTTGAGGATACATTAGTATTAACTACTGAAACGTCTGAAACATCTTTGTTGAGATCTTTTTTTATTTCTTTCACACACGCCAGTGAGTGTTCAATTCTTTTGGCTATTACCAATACCTCATCAAGAGACGGTTCGTCTTTTAGCCAAAGTTCATCTCTCACCTTTTCTGCGACACAACCAAGCATGAATTGATCTCTTATTCTCTCCTCAATTAGAATATCAAATTTGCAAGTGGAGGCTAAACGTCTAAGATCAGTTACATAGTTTTCTATGCTTTCACCCTCTTTTTGCATACGCTTAACGAAATGATAGCGTTCTAAGATAGTACTAACCTTAGGTAAATAATGTGCATCAAGTTTATACATACATACATACATTGTTCAAATTCGTTCAAATTCGCTGCAGCATTGCTTGGAACATCTGGAAGGTGATCGAAGACATCTTGTCCCTCAGATCCAAGACAGTGCATTAGCAGAGCTGTTTTCCTCTCGACACTGAGAGAAGTGCCACATACACGAGCATACCGCTCAAAAACTTTCTTCCATTTAGACCACTTAATAGGTGGATCCCCGGGAAATGGTAAGAAAAACGGAGCAGCTGTAACATTCTGCATGACTCAAGGTATACTTGAGTAGAGAAAAAACTTGAGAGAAAGACTATTATAGTTTTTTTTTGTGCAAAAACTAGAGTTGTTTTTTCATTTTATTTTTTAAATACAAGAAAAGAAAACCTCCCTAAATATCAAACCTGTGCATGACAGCATTATACTGGCATTAATGCGAACAAAGGACATGCTGCAAAGGCATCATTGCAAATAAAGCAAACACTTCAGCTGTGCGTGTCAGTGCTGTCTTTGTATTGATTGAAGAGAAAACACACAGTTGATAAGCTAGCTTTATATTCCACAACGCTGTACTGCTCCTGATTATAGAGGAAATTCTGTATGTTAAAGGGCTGTGCGTGACAGCGTTGTATAATAAAAGACAGGCTACATGAGTGAGAATTGTACTGGTTAAGACACTCTGTATTCCTATGAGCTGTGCTTGTCAGCGTTGTATAACAAGAGACACGCAGTATGACCTTGAGTTGTACTGGTAAAGACACTCTTAATGTTAATGAGCTGTGCGTGTCAGCGTTGTAGGACAAAGGACACGCTGTATAAGTGCGAGTTGCGCTGGTAAAGACACACTAAGTTAATGAGCTGTGTGTGTCAGCGTTGTAGGACCAAAGAACACTCTTAATGTTAATGAGCTGTGCGTGTCAGCGTTGTAGGACAGTGGACACGCTGTATGAGTGCGAGTTGTGCCGGTAAAGACACACTATATGCTAATGAGCTGTGTGTGTCAGCCTTGTAGGATCAAAGAAAACGCTGCATATCCTGCGCGTCTCAGCAGCGTCTCAGCACCGTTCTTGTTATTTCAAGACATGTGGTTTTAAGGAGAGTGAGTATCACAACGATGAACACACACGCGGCGTAGAATAAGCAGAGTCAAAACAGTGCGCAATGCCCTGTGCGTCTCAGGGCAAATAACGTTGCTAGGAGATGAGGAATTATTAAAATGGCTCCATGCGTAGCGTTGCGTTCCACTCTGAACGACGTTGTACGTTGTATTCCAAACATATGACGAAAGCAGTTGGGCGCGTAGCGGCCAAGAGTGGAGATGGAAGGCAGAATGGAGGACACGTCAGCGGGAATGTAATGCGAACAAACACGAATGAAGCTCGTGACAGCGCAAGTAACAGGGTGAGCAAGTCTATTTAAATAATAACAGCGTAACCGGCGAGTGCCCGCGATGCTTTAAAACAATAAAATATACAAAGTTCTCGTTGAAGGGTATACAGTCATGCACAGAAAACGCTTCTATAGACTTGCATCACAAAAATAGTGCTTGTAACAGTTAAGGCGCCTAAACGCAGACATTAAAGGAAAAGGAGGATATCCTGTGCACTGTAAATGCTGCCGGATGAGATGAACGAGTCACCAATTGGCTAGTGGTTTTAGTATAAGGAAAGGTCTTACTTGAGAGTCAGAGTCTTGTCCATATAATGAAGATGAAATCCGTTTCTTGATACTTAGAACTCACTGCTGTTGCTTGGAGTTGAGCTGTTGTTTCCCAGTCGTCGCCAGTGTTAAAAGGTATGCTTCTTGGACTTGAATGAAGATCCAGAATCAATATGTAGATATTTGATGAAGTTTCATTGAAGTAACAGGTGAAACAGCTCAGCCACCCAACTGTCAGCAGGCTCATCCCTCAATCTCTCTTCAACATTCTCACAGCCAGCTCATCATGAGTTGAGACTCTAGAACACCAACACCTCACCGAGATGTCAGAAGTGACATAACTTAAATTAGCATATGAAAGTCATTACAACACAGAGGCTATCCATCTTTAAATGGTAGATCTTGACAAAGCTAAGCCTTTACTAGGCCCAGCAAAAGCGATGAGCAGCTGGTCTGTTTTCCGAAAAAAATTTGTTTTGTCAATATAACATTTGAGGCATCTCCTGATGTCCAAAGTGTGTAGAGATTTTTCCGCTGCCGAAGATGGGTTTCTGAAGTATGTTGGCAGTACAATTGGTTTGTTGAGATGAAACGCCGTAGGGACTTTGGGGATACATTTAGGATCTGTCCTGAGAACAACTTTATCTGATTTGAATTGAAGAAAAGGCTCTGAGACAGAGAGCGCCTGGAACTCACTGACTCTCCTGGCTGAAGTGAGAGCGAGGAGTAAAGCCACTTTCCAAGAGACGAACTGCAATTCCGCTTTGTGAATTGGTTCGAACAGGGGTTTCATGAGATGTGACAAAACTGTATTGAGCTGCCATGGAATGGACGGATGCTTAATAGGTGGAAACACCCTGAACAGTCCTTTTAGAAATTCCTTTATTATTCTCTGCGACCAAAGAGATGGACGATTTGGTGTTCTGCTGTATCTTGATGTAGCCGCAAGTGAACTTTTATTGAAGCATGAGAGTCCAGCCTTGGCTAGGTGAAGTAAATAAGGGAGAATCTGCTCCTGCGAAGAGTGAAAAGGATGCAGATTTTGAACAGAACACCAATGGCAAAATCTCTTCCACTTTGCTGTGTAAGTCTAATTGATAGATATTGCTCGAGAGTTCGATAAGATATCCCGGCATTCTTGAGGGATATCTAAGGAATAAAATTCATGCTCATGAGGTTCCAGGCTGACCAGTTCAGTGAGGTCAACTGCGGATGAAGAACTTTCCCTTCTCTCATGGAAATCAGATCCTGAATCAATGGGAACTGCACTCTGGGATTCACTGACAGCTGGAGAAGTTCCGAGTACCAGAACTGTCTCCGCCAAGCCGGGGCTATTAGGATTAGATGACACGGTTCCGCTCTCATTTTCCGTAGTATCCTCGGTATGAGAGGGAACGGGGGAAACACATATGCAAACATCCCCGTCCAGCGAAGGTGTAGTGCATTTTCCCAAGCCCCGCTTTAGGGAATCTGCTTGCAAAATTTTTACATTTCTTGTTGTGTTGATTTGCAAACAGGTCCAAAGTTGGAGTGCCCCATAAACTGAATATTTTTAAGAGTTGGTTTTGATTCAGTTCCCATTCATGGCAGAGTGACACTGATCTGCTTAGGTGGTCTGCCTTCACGTTGTGTACTCCAGGGATATGTTGAACCTGCAGAGAAAAATGATTTGAAGATTCTTACCGAAGTGAACCTTTTTGATTTTAATCGTGCTGTCAGTCCCATGCTTTTTGCATGCGTTCTTCCGAAGGGTCGTTTTTGCTTCCTGAGTTTGTAATTTGGCTCCTAGGAACTGAAGTGACCCCTGAGATCCATTACCTGCCTCCATTTGGTGGACTGATTTTTTCTTATAAGGAACAAATGCGAGTAGAATCCTTTCCCTCGCTGTTGTGGTGGAACCTCTTCTATTGCTCCTTTCACAATGAGGGCCAAGATTTCCGCCTTGAGTGCCGAGAGATGGTTTTGTTTCCTGTGAATGGGAGGTCGAGCTGGAGGTTTTTGTATAAATTACAGGGTGTGGCCTTGGTGTATAATATCCAACACCCATCTGTCCGATGTTATTGACAGCCACTGATGATAGTAACGAGAAAGGTAATGGATCTGATTGTGGTGTGATGAGGTGGGTGGCGCCTGGATATCGTCACTATCTTCTATTGGAGTCCTGTGCCTTTCCCCTTGCAGCAGGCTTTCTTCTAGACTGCTATTGGTAAGAGGTGTTAGAAGAGCGAAACTGCTGGGTGTTAGAGGATTGACGGTACCCCTGTTGATGATAAGGCTGGTACCTGTTAGATTGAAAAGAGGATCTTTGATGGAACTGGCCTCTTGATCTTCCACGAAAAGATTGAAACCTTCCTTGTTGCAGGGACCCTAAGACTTTTGTGGTGTTTGTGTCCGCTTTTATTCCTTGTAAGGCCTCATCGATATGCCTTCTGAAAAGATTTTCCCCATCAAAGGGCATGTCCACGATCATCGTTTGGACTTCGGGCTGGAAAGACGTAGCCTTTAGCCAGCCTTGTCTTCGATGCGCTACAGCTCCAGCCATCTGCTTGAATCTTTTCGATGAGATGTGCATGGCTATGTCGATGGACTCGGAAGCTGCTCTAGCTCCGTCTTGCAGGATCATTGCCGCCTCTTCTTTTTTGTCATCATAAAGATGAGACAAAAGTGGAGTGATGTCCGACCACATTTGTCGGTTATATCGGCTGACAAGTGCCAATGCATTTGTGGTTTTGATCGAAGCTGCTGCCAGCACTGCAAAGCGTTTTCCTGCGCCATCCATCTTTTTGCCCTCCTTATCCTGAGGAGCCGACAAAGCAGAGGCCGGGTTCCTGGAGCATCTCTGCGCCACCTTCATATCTACTGATTCAGGTTGGGGGATGACCGATCAGGCATGCTGGGGAGGTTGCGGGGGCACAATACTTTTTCTCAATCCTAGGAACTGAGGCTGTAACCATGGCTGGATTCTTCATAATCTTCAGCCCCTCTTCCCAGAGGTGGTTTATTATAGGTATTGTCCTAATAGATTTTCTTGAAGATTCCTTAAAGTCATAAAGGAAACACTCATTTTCCTTTACCGGCAGAGGAAGTTCGAACCTCTTGGAAGCTTTCTCAATTAAGTCATGAAAGCCACCGATGTCTTCCGGCGGTGAGTTTGCCGGAGATGGAGATGGTGATGGTGAAGGAATAACATATTGATCCCATTCATCGTCACCTGGGTCGTCTTGTTGTAATTCCCCTTCCTCTAGCTGTTCCTCCTGTTCGCTTTCCATGAAGTCATCCCTAATAGTTATTATTTTAGGAGTACACACTTTTTGCATCGGAGGTGTAGGTTGAATCACCGGAGTCTGAACCACCAGCTGTGGAACACTTGTGGTGTTGGAAGCAGGAGCATTGGCATCTGGGAAACGGCGATAGTAGTCGTTAATCATGTTCCTTAGGTCGGAGACTAGAGAGATAGGCATGGATATTGCATCCTCCCTGACATTATCATCCTCTTCTTCGCCATAATCATAGAGCCTGAGAGACCGGCCTCGTGGCGTGGGCCCTCCCGACCAGCAAGTTACACTACAACCACGCCGAACCTCGTGGGCACGGTTTCCCGGCTTCCGTGGACTAACATCCCGAGGGCCGACCAGATCCCCAATGCGCATGCCCGGCCGAGGGAGAACGAAACCCCCCCCAAACCAGACTGAGAGGCGCCGACCCTGTCACACCTCTGGTCTCTCCCCCGAGGGAGGTTTCGATCGACCACCAGGCCCCCGGTGAGCGGGCGCCTCGCCTGCTGGGTGTCTGGAGTCCCTCCCAGACCCACCTGAACAGATCAAGGGGCCGAGCGACAGGAAACGCCGACACACCGCCCCCAGGCACCAGACCCCTCTCCGCGAGGACTCCGGACTTCAAAGAGGAGGGGGAGTATAACAAGGGGTGCTGAAGGGACGGGAGGCAGAGAAGATCTGGACTGACGAGAGCCTGCGGACTTGGTCGCGGCTCGATCGCTCCCCGAACAGAAGAACGCTCCCCGAACTCTGAACCCTCTGAGCCCTGCTGACGCTGTCGCGGCTCCCCGAACTCTGAACCATCTGAGCCCTGCTGACGCTGTCGCGGCTCCCCGAACTCTGAACCATCTGAGCCCTGCTGACGCGGCTCCCCGAACTCTGAACCATCTGAGCCCTGCTGACGCTGTCGCGGCTCCCCGAACTACGAACCTCCGGTGCCTGCTGAGTGACTCGCGGCCCGCTCCTCCAAGAGAAACGGCAGAGATTGCCGAGAGAAGCAACATCCCCTCAGCTCGACGATTGAGAGCTGTGCGCCGGATACCTCGCAGAGACACTGATTCAAAGACTGTCCCGCTACCCCTTTTCCCTCATCACGAGATCGCTGCCGCTTGCGGCCATAATTCTGCACCTGCCTTCCGGATCATAAAGATCCCTGACAACTACTGATAAAAGTCTATTGTCTTACAAACGAATTACTGTGTGGTGTCACTCTATCCGCAGAAGAAAGAAGCGTAGTGTGTGCGATCCTAGGTGCGAGACCCTTCCAGGAAGGGCCTCCCTGCTCTTGCTCGGCCTAACTCTGGGAAAGGTGGGCCTCAGGGTGGTCAGGAACACATTCCGCAGCCTCCCCGGGGAACGCCTTCCAACATTTGGTGGCAGGCGACGGGATCCGAGCCAACACCTAGAGAACGTGCAGTAAACGACATACGCATTACCAAGAAGGATGGAGGGAGAAACTTCCCTAGGTGCCGCAGGAACCAACCCGAGCACGGCATTCCAAAAAGACCAGTTAGAATCTTATACACACCGAGAACTGAAACAATTTTGCAAAGACTTGGGAATCGCTACCACCGGACTAAGCACGAAAGAGGACTTCCAGGGGGCCTTAAAAACCTGGGTCGAGGCAGAAACTCCCCGGACACAAACAGAAGGAGAACCTCCCAACGAACCACGAAGCAACCCGGGGAGGAACGGCGCCCCCGAGAGGGGCCTATCCCCAGAGGAACTAGCGGACCGAGAAAGAGATCGCAACCACAAACTAGAACTAGCAAAATTAAAAATCGAAGGAGAGCTAAAGCTGGCTGAGAAAAAACTGGCGGTGGAACAGTTACGCCTACAAGGAGAACTAGAGGAAAAGAAACGACAGAGAGAACACGACGAGAAAAAACTCCAACTAGAGCACGAACGTAGCCTAAAAGAAATCGAGCTCAAGGCTAAGAAGGCGGAGGCCCGGCCCTCGGAAACCCAACCCATCTCCCCCACCGTGGAACCAAAGGTCCACATCCCCAAAGATGTGGTGAAAGAATACTATAAGAACGACGATATTCAGCAATGGTTCAAGGCCTACGAAGTCGCCATGACCTCCCACCGAGTCCCACAGAAGGACTGGGGGGCTGGGCTGTGGGGCCGGTTCCTGAGCGAGGGGAGAGATACCCTGCTGGACCTGCCCTCCACTGTGATGAACTCCTACAGCCACATGAAAGAGGCTCTAGTAGCAAGATAAGGGCTCACCCCTGAAATGTACCGACAACGGTTTAGAGACTGCAAAAAGATACCCGGTACCACTTGGGTGGAGTACGTGAACTTCTACAGCCGGGCCTTGGACAGATGGATCAAGGGCAGCAAGGTCTCCACCTTCGAGGAGCTGTTCGACCTAATCGCATGGGAACACTTGTCCGCGAATTGCTTCGTAGAGCTGCGCCAGCACCTCCTGGACAGCAAACTCACAGACCCTCGAAAACTGGCCGTCGAGGCTGACCGATGGGTGAACACCCGGGCCTCCCGGGGCCCCATGGGGAACTACGGTCGCCACAGTCAGGGACCCCCCCGCCAGAGGGGTGGAGGGAATCAAGGCCGGCAAAGGGAGCTTCCGGGGGATCCCCGCTCAGCCCTCCCAGAGGACCATCTCCGCCCTTTCCAGCTCCACCTCCGGCCAGCACCGGGCCACCAGGGAGGCCGGGGCCCCGAGTGAGGATCACCTGCTTCCGCTGCCAACAGACCGGACACTATGCCAGCGACCCCCAGTGTCCCCTGTACCAGCGGTCCACCACGACGACCCCGCCGACAGATGGCCTCCGTAGCCCTGGGGGAAGAGATAGAAGACTCCGAAGAATGGGAACCAGCCGCCATGGCCTTGGTCTCCCTAGGGGATCGAGAGATGGTCCCCGGAACGTCCCTGCCCGCCAACACGAAGAAGTACCGATAGCAGGTGATGGTCAACGGTCACCGCATCAAGGGCCTCACGGGGGCGAGTGTCACGGCGGTTCATTGTCACCTGGTCTCCGAGGACCAGATCCTGCCTGACGCCTTTTGCCCCGTCATCTCCTCAACAACTCCGAGAGCCTCTGTCGGATGGCCCTAGTCCCCTTCGAATGGGGGGGAGTCACCGGCAAGTTAAAGGTGGCGGTCCGAACCTCCCAGCCCGTGGACTGCCTCCTGGGCAATGACCTTGAGAACTCCCCGTGGGGACAAGTGGAACAAAGAGCCCACCTCGAGATGATGGGCCTCCCCGAGTGGGTATGCGCCACCACGCGCTCAATGACTCTCCGGGCGCCTTCCTCCGAGGGGGGAGAAGCCCTGCCGCTAAACACCACCACCATCCCCGAGATCCAGAATACACCACCAGAGGCCAACGACCCCCTTCTGGACGAACCGACCGCTTCCAACGAAGGGTCAGTGCCTTCCGACCCCGAAACCCTGACCAAACTCGAGGACTTGCCAGAACTGGCCCAGTGGCCCTGCGAAGGGGGCCCCTCCCGGGAAGAATTCTGCCAAGAACAATCCACCTGCCCGTCCCTCATCGGACCCCGACAACAGGCCGAGGCCCAAATAGCAGGCGACCAGACGGGCACCCACTGGGTATACTGGGAGGACGGCCTCCTGTACAGCGAACAGAATTCGGCCGAGTTAGGATCGGCCCGGGTACTAGTGGTACCCCTACGCTTCCGAAGTCTCCTCCTGGGCCTGGCCCATGATGTACCCATGGCCGGACAATTAGGCCAAGATAAGACCTACCAACGGCTCGTCACCCACTTCTATTGGCCCAAGATGCGAGCAAATGTGGAGGCCCACTGCAAATCCTGCCCCACGTGCCAGGCCAGCGGAAAGAGTGGGGGCAAGCGCAAGGCTCTGCTACAGCCCTTCCCCGTCGTCAGTACCCCTTTTGAGTGGGTAGGAATCGACATTGTGGGACCGCTGGACCCCAAGACCGCCCAGGGCCCCCGGTTCATCCTCGTCCTAGTGGATCATGCCACCCGTTACCCCGAGGCCATCCCTCTCCGCACCGTGACGGCCCCCGTGGTGGGCCGGGCCTTGATGGGGATCTTCTCCCGCATGGGGTTCCCCCGCGAAGTCGTGAGTGACCGGGGTACAAACTTTATCTCCCGTTATATGAAATCCCTCTGGCAGCAGTGCGGAGTATCGTACAAATTCACCACCCCGTACCACCCCCAAGGAAACGGATTAGTCGAGCGCTTTAACAAAACGCTGAAAGGAATGATCATGGGCCTCGAGGAACCCCTACGCCGGAGGTGGGACGTCCTCCTCCCATGTCTCCTGTTCGCCTACCGGGAGGTTCCCCAAAAATCCCTGGGGTTCAGCCCATTCGAACTATTATATGGACACCCCGTCCGAGGACCCCTGAGCCTGGTCAAGGAGGGGTGGGAGACAACCCCCCGGGGGACCCCTCCGGACGTGTTCCGATACATCTTGGCGCTCCGCAACCAGACCCGAAAATTCCGAGAACTCGCAGAAGCAAACCTCGAGGCCAGACAAGAAGAAATGAAGCGCTGGTATGACCAGAATGCTACGCTGGTCGAGTTTTAGCCGGGCCAACAAGTCTGGGTCATGGCCCCGGTGAGACCCTGCGCTCTCCAAGATAAATGGACTGGGCCCTTCAAGGAGGTCGAGCGGAAGAGCCAAGTCACCTATCTCATCGATGTACAGTCCCTGCGGAACCCCCTCCGGGTTCTCCACGTGAACCGCCTCAAGCCCCACTTTGTACAGACCGAATTAAGTCTACTCCTGGCCACCGACGATGGGGCCGAAGAAGACACCGAGCCCCTTCCAGACCCCCTGGGGGCGAAGGAAACCGATGGATCCGTGGAGGGAGTGAGACTGTCGACCGCCCTCACAGCCCAACAGACCGACGACTGCCGCCAGCTACTAGGGCAGTTCGCGGATCTCTTCTCCCTGACCCCCGGGGTCACCAGCTGGTGTGTCCACAACGTAGACACCGGAGACAGCCCGCCAGTGAGACATCGGGCCTACCGGGTCCCTGATCGGGTCCGGACCTGCATCCAGACCGAGGTGGCAAAGTTGTTAGACCTCGGGGTGATTGAACCCTCTGACAGCCCCTGGGCCAGCCCGGTAGTCCTGGTTCCGAAAGCGACTACCCCGGGTGTTGCCCCCGAGCTGAGGCTTTGCGTGGACTACCGAGGCCTCAATGCGGTCACCCGAGCAGACGCTCACCCTATCCCCCGTGCCGACGAACTCATTGACCGCCTTGGGGCCGCCCGCTACCTCAGCACCTTCGACCTGACCAGTGGGTACTGGCATATTGCCCTCACCGAGGGAGCCAAGGAGCGCTCCGCCTTCTCCACCCCGGATGGGCACTACCGCTTCAGGGTGATGCCGTTCGGAATGAAAAATGCCCCGGCCACCTTCCAGCGGCTGGTGAACCGGGTCCTGTCCGGACTAGAGGGGTTCAGCGCCGCATACCTCGACGACATAGCGGTCTTCAGCTCCCAATGGACCGAGCACCTCCAGCACCTCCGTCAAGTCCTGCTGGCTCTGCGCCGAGCCGGCCTCACCGTCAAAGCTAGCAAATGTCAAATTGGGCACGGCTCCGTAACCTATCTGGGGCACCAGGTGGGGAGTGGGCAGGTCGCCCCCCTCCAGCCGAAGATCGACGCCATTTTGTCATGGGAACCCCCTGCAACCCAAACGGAAGTCCGGGCCTTCCTGGGCCTCACCGGCTACTACCGGAGGTTTATTAAAAACTATGGCAGCATCGCAGGCCCTCTCACAGAACTAACCTCCAAAAAACACCCCAAGAAAATACACTGGACTCCCTCCTGCCAGAAGGCGTTCGATACCCTAAAGGCCGCAATGTGCGCGGCCCCAGTGCTCAAAGCACCCGACTACACCCAGGAGTTTGTGGTCCAGACGGACGCCTCGGAACACGGCATCGGGGCAGTCCTCTCACAGTACGACGACAAAGGCATAGATCAGCCCATAGCCTTCATCAGCCGAAGGTTACTGCCCCGGGAACAGCGGTGGAGCACAATTGAACGAGAGACGTTCGCAGTAGTCTGGGCCCTCAAAAAGCTACGGCCCTACCTGTTTGGAACACACTTCCGAGTACAAACCGATCATCGACCCCTGCGGTGGTTGATGCAGATGCGAGGGGAAAACCCCAAGCTGCTACGCTGGTCCATCTCTCTCCAGGGGATGGATTTCACTGTGGAACATCGCCCCGGGACTGACCACGCCAACGCGGACGGCCTGTCCCAATTCTTCCGCTTCAGCGAGGAGAACTCCCAAGTGGATGGGTAGTTCTCCCCGCCTTTCAGCTGGGGGGGGCACGTGTGAGACCGGCCTCGTGGCGTGGGCCCTCCCGACCAGCAAGTTACACTACAACCACGCCGAACCTCGTGGGCACAGCCTCCCGGCTTCCGTGGACCAACATCCCGAGGGCCGACCAGATCCCCAACGCGCATGCCCGGCCGAGGGAGAACGAACCCCCCCTCCCAAACCAGACCGAGAGGCGCCAACCCTGTCACACCTCTGGTCTCTCCCCCGAGGGAGGTTTCGATCGACCACCAGGCCCCCGGTGAGCGGGCACCTCGCCTGCTGGGTGTCTGGAGTCCCTCCCAGACCCACCTGAACAGATCAAGGGGCCGAGCGACAGGAAACGCCGACACACCGCCCCCAGGCACCAGACCCCTCTCTGCGAGGACTCCGGACTTCAAAGAGGAGGGGAAGTATAACAAGGGGTGCGGAAGGGACGGGAGGCAGAGAAGATCTGGACTGACGAGAGCCTGCGGACTTGGTCGCGGCTCGATCGCTCCCCGAACAGAAGAACGCTCCCCGAACTCTGAACCCTCTGAGCCCTGCTGACGCTGTCGCGGCTCCCCGAACTCTGAACCATCTGAGCCCTGCTGACGCTGTCGCGGCTCCCCGAACTCTGAACCATCTGAGCCCTGCTGACGCTGTCGCGGCTCCCCGAACTCTGAACCATCTGAGCCCTGCTGACGCTGTCACGGCTCCCCGAACTCTGAACCATCTGAGCCCTGCTGACGCCGTCGCGGCTCCCCGAACTACGAACCTCCGGTGCCTGCTGAGTGACTCGCGGCCCGCTCCTCCAAGAGAAACGGCAGAGATTGCCGAGAGAAGCAACATCCCCTCAGCTCGAGGATTGAGAGCTGTGCGCCGGATACCTCGCAGAGACACTGATTCAAAGACTGTACCGCTACCCCTTTTCCCTCATCACGAGATCGCTGCCGCTTGCGGCCATAATTCTGCACCTGCCTTCCGGATCATAAAGATCCCTGACAACTACTGATAAAAGTCTATTGTCTTACAAACGAATTACTGTGTGGTGTCACTCTATCCGCAGAAGAAAGAAGCGTAGTGTGTGCGATCCTAGGTGCGAGACCCTTCCAGGAAGGGCCTCCCTGCTCTTGCTCGGTCTAACTCTGGGAAAGGTGGGCCTCAGGGTGGTCAGGAACACATTCCGCAGCCTCCCCGGGGAACGCCTTCCAACAGAGCCTCGTACTGGGCGATCTTTAAACAACAGTTCCTCCTGAACTTCCTGGAATTCCTCCTTATATGTCTCTTGGCTTTTAATATGAAGCTGCGAGGGGCTATAAGCCACTTTGTCTGGGCTGTCATCTTCTGACTCCTGTAAATCTAGTAGTTTAGATGGGGGAAGCGGCGAGATCTTGGTCCATGAGAATTCTGAAGTTTTTTTTTTCCGTCGACGAGCCCGTCGACGGATGGAATCTCTTTATGGAGATGGTTGATCTTGTCGTCGGCGATTTGAAATTTGTCGCCAACGGGCGCGACGACGGTGGCATTAGAATTGCCGTCGACGAGGTTTGCACACTCATCGTCGACGGTGTCATTGACGGTCCCGTCGACGGCAAAGTCGTAATCGTAGATGTTGTCGACGATGCAGTAGTTGTCGAGATAGTCGTCATCGACGACGCGGTCGTCGTTGAGGTCGTCGACGTCGTCTTCGGCTTCGTGACAGAAGGCACTCTGGTCTTCGACGACGGGAGCGACGATGGAGTCTTCGTCTCTGAAGGCTTTTTACGAGGTGTATGAGGCAAAGAGGAGGACGATGGCTCTTTGACTGAAGATTTTTCTGTTTTCTGTTTCTTCACCTCAGCTTTTTCCTCAGACAACTCCCTCTTATGTTCTTTTAGAGGAGTGCCCTTTTCCTTCATCAGACTCAGAGTATGAGGTGGTCTTCTTTTTCTGAAGCCATAATAACAGGCGAGCCTCCCTGTCTTTCAGGGTTTTAGCTGAAAAGGTGCGACAGTGTTTGCACTCCTTGGGGACGTGCTTAGGGTAAAGGCAATATAAGCATTCTTTGTGAGGGTCCTCAGAATATAATCTGGCCTTCCCACAAGATTTGCAACGTCTGAAAAGCCTCTTCTTAGAGCTGTCAGACATGTTGAATAGTTAGAGGGGAAAAAAAAACAGTACCTCAATCGAAAACTGGAGAAAAGGTCAAAAGTTCAAGTAACCAGAAAAACTGAGCAGTGCTCAGGGAAACTCCTTCTCACACGACGGCGATTGAAAATCTGAGGTATGGTGGCTCTGCTGGGGAATGTGATATCAGGGCTGGCAGCTGATTGGCTGACGTGTGGACCACATAATGAGGTGGATAGACTACCAAACTCTATACCTCCCTATGGGTTTTCTATGCAGTTTACTGCTATTGTTATTCTTTTACCGTGAGACGCCCACCATGACGACGGGGAAGATACAAGCATGTGAATCTATGAAAGATTCTATACTGAAGAACCCATGGGTAAGTCCTGCGTCAATCCTTAAGCCTGCTTGAAGCAGTCATAAGGATTTTGACACGTCGTAGTGATGCAGCGTGGAATCCAAAATCCTCCCTTCGTCACAGACCAAAGATCTTACTACCACATTCAATCAATACATTCACTGGTGGGGCCCATAACACCAACATTCATACTTCATACTTTTCTCTGGGAGACGATTGTTCCAAACGCTGACATGAAAGGAATATTATTCAACTAAAGGAAATCACAAAAGTACATCTCTATATTTTACTTATCCTAAATTAATTCTTCTAAGTATCCCTTCCATGCGATGGGATGGATCTGCTAGTTGCAGGTTGAAGTGAACTATTGACTCTCTCTTATACCTTCATAATTAAACATTTCTCATGAATAAACAACGCAACTCATTTGAGCAATTAATAATAAAATGTTATCTAGATTAATGAGACCTGGAAAGAAATGTTATACAAATCACAATTGACCATATTTACCTATTCTGGCTAAAAGTCGTCCTCTAAGTCAATCAGGTTGTCTTGCAGTACACTACAGTCCCAACGAAGGGTATAGGGACCATAGGAATGTACCCGTCAATCTATGCCCATTTAATTAGTTCAGTTCATCAGGAGATTGGGCATCTGACCAGTCCGTCAAAGATTCGGGGATACAGCTGTCCTGCAGTGTCACCGTCCTCTCCGTCAGCATAACGTCAGGAAATCAAGAAGGCGATCAAGAGCGACGACTACAACCTCTCTATTCTCCCATAATTTATAGTAAAAATCACTGTCCAATGTATCGAATATAGGTTTTTCAGTTTCCCTGATTGGTGGATCCGAAGTCACCCTACTGTTTCCCAGGAAATATTGTCCCTTTCGTCATCATTCTTGTGGGTTCCGGTTTTAGG
The DNA here is from genome assembly GCF_964204655.1 of Triturus cristatus. Classification (NCBI taxonomy): domain Eukaryota; kingdom Metazoa; phylum Chordata; class Amphibia; order Caudata; family Salamandridae; genus Triturus; species Triturus cristatus. Next base: position 1,696,597,092 of record NC_140591.1, read on the forward strand.
AGTCTTTCTATTGTTCTTTCAAAGATTGGCTCATTTACCAGAGCGTCCTTGGTGGGTACAGTCTGGTTAGGGTCAAGACGAGGCCACTGTAGCTTGTGTTAGCGCAGGCGCACTCCGCCCAAGACCTCGTGGAGAGTCGTCGGATATGTCAGATACAGGAGGCAGCCATCTTGTGGCAGGCCCAAATGGTCAACTTAAGCAAAAGAAACACAAAACATATTTAGTACATAGAAATGACTAATAAAATGTTATTCCCTTGCTAATACCCATATGTGTGTGTATTTATCTAGCAAAAGCAACACTCAAAGCGGTTTATACTTACCTAATAAAGCACAAATTACAAAAACATCACAAAAGCAACATATAACAAGTATTTTCTAATTTCTCTAATATTAATATGCGTACATAAATTAATTCACTTATTAATTAAGCCATGCAAATGCAAATCCCACGTGTAATTCATTTATTAATAAGGTTGATTAAAAAACACTTCAAACAGTTAATATAATTATAATTAATTAATTATTCTAATTAGTATAACATGCAAATTGGAGGGTATACAACAATTTTTGTACTACCCGCTCCAGCAATCCCCCCTTTGGTGATTTTATCACCGCAATCCAATACAATTTTTGTTATTTTCCCTCTGGAAATGTGTTCTTGCTCTTATTCATAATTCAGTTTCCCCAAATTCTTCTCTTTTTGCTGATTTATACATACTCTCTTTCCACTCTTCTAATGCTATCTCTTCGAGTCCTCTATTTTGTTTCTCATCTTTTCTCTTTAATTTTTCTCCTTTTGATCCTTTCGTTTTTCTTGTTTTTACAACAAATACAACCTAATCTAATCACTAATAATATTGAGATCACACATGTTAGTGGAAACAATATTTTACCTATAAAAGTACTGCCTATCTTAACTAAGAAATCTTTAGTAACTGATATCTTCTTCCCAATTCTCTCCCAAACACTTTCAACCTCCAGTGGTACAATTTCATCATGCAATTCAGTAATATTTCTAATATAGGCCTTTAGATCTTTACTTTCATCTGGAATGTAAGTGAAACAATGTTGAACTTTCAGCATTCCACAGACTCCACCCTCTTTTGCCAAAAGTATATCAAGGGCAAGTCGATTTTGCATCACCATAGTACGCATGGCACCCATTTCAGTATTTACCAAGAAGAATCCTCCAGCGGTGCTTGTTGACAAGCGATCCACTACAGTTGATAATTTTCTAATTTTGTTTGCATTAAGAGATATTTCCACTGCTGGTATCAATGCTCCAAAGATATCTCCTACAATTTCTGTCCAAGATTCTCTCTTTCTACACACTATATGATTACTTAAACTATGTACACCATCGTCACCTTTATCCATATGGAAGATTTTTGGAAATACCTGGCCTACATAACATGTGCCATATCATTGGTCTGGCAACCGATAATATGCCTTATTCCCACAGATAAAATATAGTCCAGGGAATACTGGATCCCTTCCACCTTTAAATCCCCATCCACCCATGATTCGGTATGTATCATGGCAATCACTGTTACCCAAAAAGTAATTATCGTATGCAGTTTGATTCCTTCTTATGCAAAGTTTCCCTTTCTGAGGCCAATCTAGAGCTATTGTTGGAGTAGACTCTCCCTTCATTAGATGTTTCTCCATTTCTATATCCCATGCTGTTTTCTCCACCCTTCCTTCTGATGCCTTTCTGTGCATTTTATGTCTTCTTTCTTCAACCATATCTAAAAATGTCTTTTCCTCTTTCTGCAAACTGAAAGTCAAATTGTTCTTGAATATAACTTCTAATGTTAGTTCTTTAGTCTCTAAGAAAAATCCACCTAATACTTTAGCAGGTTTCACCCTATTTAGTTTATTATTAGAAGGTACTTGTGAAAAAATGTTATCTATATCCGAAAAATAATATTTTAATCTCCCTGTTTGATAGAACAAACTAGCTATTACACTACATGTTATTCCATATGTTGCCGGAAGGTGATGGTAAGTCACTCCCTCTGCAACAGAAGCTGGTAACTGCATGCAGACGTAGCAGTCCCTTACATCCATCGTTTTTACATATTCATACAATAACTTCGAAAACACATTGTTAGAAAAATCATTTATAGACCTATCTTTATGTAAATAATTTTTGTTAATTACTGTCGGTACTACCTTTGGAATTTTCCCTACATTCGTTTTATTTCCACTATGTCCTTCTAATATATCTATAGTAACTTTGAAAGAGATCACAAGAGCAAGCATGCTCCATAGAAGCATTAGTAATCCTGTACAACAACAACACACTTTACACCATCTTCTCATGAAGGTACATCTCCCTTTGCTACTTTCTATGTTAGCCATCTTTGCTAAAATGGACCGTGTCTTTTGACTTAGCCTCTTCTACTTCACAACTAGTTTTTCTAACCCAAGGTTCTAAACCTACTAGGTTCTACCAGTTTTTATTTTCTTGTTTTATTTTTATGGTTTCTTCATCAGCCGCTTTCTGAATTTTAATCAGTTTGGCATTTCATCATCTTTTGCCTTTTCCTCACAATCTGGATACAGAATTTCCTGAACTTCCGCTTCTTCTTCTCCAATATCGGATAAGAGAACTCTCAGGATTTCTGATTCTTCTTCTTCTTCTTTAACCACTCTCAGTATAGTCTCTTCTGGATTTCCTTGACTATCTGCCTCTTGTTTTCTTTCAGGCAGGGCCACATACGTCCATTCCGGTGACTTATACTTCTGGTTAGGTTTCTTTGTTCTTCTGCTTTCTCTAGTTACACTTGTCTCTTCTTCCTTTGATTTCTCTTGACTTGTCACTTCATTTACCTGTTCAGCCCTCTGTAAATGTACTCGAGTTAGTCGATATCTCAATTTCTTTATTTTGTTTGGCCATACATCGTCTATTGCAGCTCTTTTCAACATACTTCCTTTTTCATTCTTTTCATTTCTCCAAGCTCTTTTTCTTAGAACTCGGCCTTCTGGTATCTCGTTCTCACTTTCTTCAGATTCTGTCTCAACTTGCTTTTTCTTTTCAACAATCTCTTTTTCCACCACTTGTTTTGTTTTCCCTACTTCTGTCCCTCCTCAGGTCTCCGACACGCAATCTTCCTGCTGACTACTTGTCCCTTCACCTAACTCGATGTTGCAGTTCCCTACACCTCCTCGGGGGTCGTCCGCAGAAATCTGTCCCTCTCTCTCTGTACCTGTCCCTTGTTCATCTAAATTTGTTATTTCAGGTGGAATTTCTCTCAGTCTTTCATCTGGAACTTCCTTCTCACTTATTCCTTTTATCGTCTCTTCTTTGTCTTTTTCTCTGATCTTTTTATGCTCTTTTCTGGAACCTTTCTTCCCTTGTTCATTTTCAGAATCTGAACAGGTATCAGAGATCTGCAGTCTCCTTCTCAGAGAGATACTTTTGGGGACCAGTGCTAGATTTGGTTCTGTTCCCCCCCTTTCAGAGTTTTCTCCTGTTTTTGACTCTCCGTCATCTGACTCGGTGCTTGATTCTGATTCACCAAAATACTCCTTTTCTGTGCTGTCCACTGGATTCGGAATTCTCAAGGTATGACTCGCATGGATCCAATTTTTCAGTCCAGCACACTTCACAGCTGTGGTTGTGGTCAAGATGACTTGTCTCGGTTTTCCCCACCTCGGGACCAAACAGTTTCTTCTTCTGTGGACTTTTATCCTCACCCAGTCCCCTGGGCTCAGATCATGAGCTGGCTTCTTTTCAAGGGTGGTGGCATCCGCTCCAACCTAATGAAACACAGAATGAACTGCGTCAGCCAGGCCTTTACAGTATTCCAACACCATGTCATCAGTTATAGTCATCAGCTTGTTGACTGGTATGAACACATGTCTCATGGCGCGTCCCATGAGGATTTCATGAGGACTTAACCCTGTAGTTCTGTCTGGAACTGATCTAATAGTCATGAGTACTAGAGGCAAGACATCAGGCCATTTCATACCTGTGGCCAAACACATTTTCCCTATCCTATTTTTGATCGTACCATTCATTTGTTCAACCACACCTGAAGCTTCTGGTCAATAGGCACAATGTAGTTTTTGTTGTACATTCAATGCTTCACAAATCAATTTTATGATCTCATTATGGAAGTGTCCTCCACGGTCTGATTCAATTGTTACTGGGAACCCAAACCTAGGGATGAACTCTCTTAAAAGTAGCTTTGCCACTGTCATCCCATCATTTCTTCTTGTTGGAAATGCTTCCACCCACCTGGAGAATAGGCAAACCATGACTAACACATACCTCAATCTGTTACAAGGAGGCATCTCAATGAAATCTACTTGCATTCTGGTAAAAGGTCCTCCTTCTCGGCCTATTGTACATAGACTCACTACTGTCTTCCTCCCAGGATTGTATTGCTGACATATTAGGCATTTTTAACATAGACTCTCTGCTACAAGTCTGAACTTTGCATTGTACCAGGTCTGGTAAAATGAACTGATCATGGCGTCCCTTCCTATGTGTCCTTGGCCATGATACATCCGTGCCATGGTAGACATCATGCTATCAGGCATAACTGGTCTTCCATCTCGGTAAACCCACACCTGATCCTCCTCCCTTGGGGCACATCCTGCTTTTATCCACTGTTTCATTTCCTCATCTCCTGCTTCTTCCTGCAACTGTCTTACTTCTTCCCATGTTCCCACAATGTTAGTGAACATCAAAGAGCAAGAAAACGTTTCCTTTTCCTTAGCCCGATTGATCGAATTCTGATTTCGTGTGCAGTACCGTGCAATGTCGTTGGCATACCGATTCCCTGTAGAAACATAGTCACTACCATGACCATGAGCAGCACATTTTACAACAGCCAATTGCCTAGGCAGCTGTATCGCCTCAAGCAACTTTCCAACCACTTCAGCATTCTTACTTGGAATTCCACTTGAAGTTAGGAAACCTCTCTGTAGCCACAATTGGCCAAAGTCGTGGACAACTCCGAAGCCATACTGGCTGTCAGTTATCACAGTCACTCTCACACTTTTTCCAATCTTACATGCTCTGGTCAGGGCCACTAATTCTGCCACTTGAGCTGATTTTACTCCTTTCAGGTAAGATGCTTCCAAAACTGCTGCAACTGTGCACACTGCAGATGCTGCACTCAGCACTCCTTCATCTGTTCTTAAACATGATCCATCAACAAACATCACAAAGTCACTTTCTGATAAAGGTACATCCTTTATATCTGGTCGTGGTTTTGTGCAAAAATCAAGTACATCCAAACAATCATGATCTACTTCATCTCTGACTTCCACATTCTCAGCATCAGGCAACAATGTTGAAGGATTCACATTCAAACACCTCAAAAGACTCACATTAGTTGCACCTAATATGACCTTTTCATACTTAGCCGACTGTGTGTCATATACTGAGTACGACTCCTTGTTAAAAGGATCGCCACATCATGAGGTACAAACACTTTCAATGGATATCCCATCACAATACCTTCACTCTGTTCCAAACTTCAGCATGTAGCAGCTACTGCTTTTAAACACCCAGGTAAAGCTGTAGCTACTGGATCAAGCATTGAAGAAAAATATGCAATTGGTCTCCTCAGTTTTCCATGTTTTTGTATTAACACAGAGAGTGCACATCCGTTTCTCTCACTGCAATACAATTCAAACTCTTTCTCATAGTCAGGCATACCTAATGTAGGTGCTTCACACAATCCATCTCTCAATCGTTTAAATGCTGCCGATTCTTCTTTGTTCAAATCAATGGGATCTCTTACATCACTTTTCGTCAACCGCACCAAAGGTTTGGCAATCAAAGAGAAGTTGCTGATCCCCTGACAACAATATCCCACCATTCCCAGAAACATTCTCACCTCTCTTTGGGTCATGGGAGCTCTCATTCCTTTTATAATTCTGATCCTGTCTATCGTTATTTTTCTCAGTCCTTTCTCAATGTTTTGTTCTAAATACTGTACTTCCTTTTTGTAAAACTGTAATTTTGATGGTGACACCTTCAGTCCTCCATCTGCCAAATGATTCAATAGTGCTATAGTGTCTACCTCACAGGATTCACGTGTCTTTGATGCCACTAGAAGGTCATTAATATACTGGACTAGTACAGAATTTTCAGGCATTTCTAGACTCTCCAAAGACTTCTTCAGCAACTGGTTAAATATTGAGGGGCTTTCTGTATACCCTGTGGGATTCGGCACCATGCCAAGATACGCTCACCAAAACGAAATGCAAACATTTGCTGACTGTCATGGTGCAATGGAATAGAAAAGAAAGCATGGCATAGATCGATCACTGTGTACCATTCTGCATCATGAGGAATCTGATACAAAATCACTGATGGATTTGGTACAATGGGACAACATGACACAACGATTTTGTTTATTTTTCTCAAATCTTGCACTATTCTGAACGTTCCATTAGGCTTTTTCAGGCCCATAATTGGTGAATTACATGGACTACTCATTATTTCTCTCAAAATACCTTGTTTAATCATTTTCTCTATTATAGGAGTAACTCCTTCAATTATTTTGGGTGTCAATTTATACTGAGGAATATTCCTTTATAGTCACTTTTACAGGATCCACATTTTTCATTAATCATACATCTTCTCCTGTGTAATCCCAGACCTCTGCCTTTACTGTCTTTTTCTGTTCTTTTGGTAGTTCTTCAGGGTTAAATACAGCAAATGCCTCAGTAATCTCAGGTTCCATATTAGCCATAGTCATTTTATATAGTACATCTTCATCAGGGGTCTCAAATGGGAGTCTCAAACCATCGGGAGTGCAAAATATGGTGCAATTCATTTTCCACAATAAATCTCTTCCTAACAAATTTACAGGGCTTGAATCACACACGACAAAGCGGTGCATTTCAGAACATTTCCCTATGTTAACTTTTACTGGTTCAGTGCGATACGTTTTAATCTGTCTGTTGGGTACCCCAACTACTTGGATTGTTTCATCCGAGAGAGGAAGGTTTTTAACATCAGCTGACCTGACAGTTGAACGAGTAGCACCAGTATCTACTAGGACAGTAATATTTTCATCATTTACCATCGACAAAAGGGCCTGTCTGGTCTACTTCTAGAGTTGCGCCAAGTACGCACTCTTCTTCCTCCCCTCGGCACCGTCAATAGCTTTCTTCTGACTCACTCTCATCGCGTTGTAACCAATACTGTGAAACAGCACTAGCGCGCGGCAGCTTAGTTACCTGTTCTTCGTTGTAGAATCCTGGCTCATTACTGTATTTCTGAGGAGTTACGTTCTGTGGAAAAGGCGGTTTTGGCGCCTGATTCTGTTGGGCAACAACCTGCTGCTGTCGCAGTGGTTGAAAACTCACTTCTTTCTGCACCTGCGAATTCAATGATGCATTATAACCATTAGTACTCGGGGGAAATTTACACTCGGATTTCCAGTGCCCTATTCTTCCGCAATTATGACATGGCCACTTCTTTTTGGCTTCTTCTATATTAAATTGTCCCTTTCCCTTTCCAACATTAAATTTAGGTTTCATACTTGCACCATTTGCCTGTTCAATTAATTGAGAATCCTGTCTTTCTGCCACCTTTACCTGTGCCCACATAGCTTTTTCTTTTAACTTACGCTGTTTGGCTTCAATTTCATCACTAAAATATTTGGCATGTCTCAGTACTTGATCTATTTTCTTATTTTGCCAGTCTACTGTATGCTGCTTCATCATTTCACTTATTTCTGGGCGCAGCCCATACACAAATTGGTATACAAAGTGACTTAAATCCTTTTCACTCAAATTTTCAACACCACTGAACTGCTTAAAGGCGAGGATCAACCTCTCATAATAAGCGTATACTGATTCCTTAGTTTCCTGATGAGTCCTGTCAATTTTTACCCAATCAGTCTCCTTGGGAGGTACTTTGTTTTTCAGAAAGGTAATTACGTGTTCATATTTTGTCATCACTTCTGGATCAGGGGCACCTGTTTTGGGGTCTCTAGGGTATTCTTGTGTAGGCCAATTTATCATTATTTTACACTCTGTCCATAAATCTGATGGTACTATTATATCAAAAAGACTATTTAAATCAATCCATAAAACTTTTGATAACTTTACAAATCTATCCACTTGCCTATACCACTCGACTGGCTTTTCGCGTAGTCGAGGGAAATCATTGGTAAATGACAAAATATCTTGTCTAGTCCAAGGGACATGTACATATCCTCCTCCTGGAATTTCTCTCATGGGGCATTCTGTTACTACCTTTTCTTTTTTTCTTACGGGGAAAGCTGCAAATGTTTTGTCTGAGACATCATCTCGTTTTCGGAAACATCTACTCTTCCATTTATCTACATCTCCCCATTTTCTTAACAAAATGATTATGTCTTTAATCTGAGTTGTTCTTCCTGTGGTATTCAGATTTTCAATATCTTTTTCAGAAAAATCTACTCTATGGTTTTTGTAAAGCTTTTACTTTTTCGAAGTCTATACCCTTTTCATTTGCCACTTCTTCTAGTCTCTCATGTAGATTTCTTGCTCTCCAGGTTATACTTTTACATAAAAATAGTAATTCTTCATCCTGATAGGCTTTTAACTTTTCTGTGGGGATAGTCCCTACTATTAATTCTTCCAAAACAATCTTCAGCTTGGCCACATCTATAGATTGGGATTCTTTATCTTTCTGCTGCAAACTCCTTAGCCATTCACTTAATTCATCTGAAGTAGGCCCTACACTATCTTTTTCAATAGTTTGTTGTGCTAAACTCTTTGGTGATCCTGGGACTGATTCTGTCGTCATTATTATTCTATCCACTAGACTTTGATTCACTGTCAAATTTTTAGGCGTACTTTGTTCTGGAATACCTGTTGTTTGTCTCCATGGGTTCTCGTTGGCAATTTTCTCTAGTCTCTCATTTTGTTTATTACTGTTATAAGGAATCGTCAGACAATGCTCACTATCCTTCTGTTTATCAAAAATAGGCATTACAGGTCCTATAGTTACTGGAACTGTTACGGCTTCCAAGTTTTTTGTTAATTCCCTAATTTTCTCAGTTAATTCTCTAGAATTAAGACCCCTAGTTGGAGACGCTCTGCTCCTGAGAAATAAAACCAGAGTTTCACAAGTAGCCTGAATGCTATTTCATTTACGCACTTTCATACGGAAAATGTAGTTCATTCACACAGAATTCCGTCTTTCCCGAGAACAGCGAACAGTCTGTCCTACTACAGAATTATGACACACTTTAATAAAGTAGCACTTCCCTCTACTTTATCCTTCTAGCAAGCTTAGGGAACACCTATTACCTTTCCAGTGATAAGCGTAATCAGAGTGCCTTTTGGACTCCTGGTACCTAAGACCAAAATTTCACAGGTGACCTTCGCTACCATCAATTTCTCTCATAAAGAAAATGTCCCTAATGGCAACACACGACGATGTTACCGAATCGAACCCAGACAATGCGTTGTGCAACTCCAATCGTCACACATTTTCCCCATGTACCTACAGGGCAACAACAATTCCGTCTTTCCCAAGAGCAGCGCTTACCTCTGCTCTACTACGGAACCATTACAAACTTCCGACTTCCTACATCCCAGAAGCCGTCAAACAACATAGAACTCGACGCGACTCAACATAGAGTGTTAATACATAAACCAATACTTTCCCACAATCAATAATCAATAAGCAATTTACAAGCAATAATCACCAAACCAAAACAATAAAAACCATCATACTGCTACCAGAAAAACTGATCTAGCGTAAAACTGGGAAATGGGGAACAACATTTACCGATACCCTCCCTGCGTCACAGACCCGACGTCACACTAGCTCATTCACACACGCAGTCATTGGTGGGGCACATAACACCAACACTCATACGTCTCTCTCATGAGTCTGCACACACAGGAGGGATGAGTAATTCAAGCGCTGAACATGTGGGGGGAAATACCTTATATAACCTATAGGTAGAGAAAAGTTATTTTACAAAATATACATTAATATCCTTCGCTTAAAGATCCCTAGTCTCAAACATCAAGGCACTCCACCCACCTGGTCAATGGACCATTTTAGTTGGATTGGTTGATGGTGATTTAGAACCAGCTAAAACACAATTTAAGACTCAGAATCCTTATTTCCCTCAATGAAACCACACACTCATATTTTTGTTAATCAATATTTGTTTATCTAAATTTTCATAATTTTAATAATGATTATTATTTGCATTTGTCTCGTCAAAGTTTAGGGTTTTAGATCAATTCAAATAAATCGCAGAACATCATATTTACCTAATTTGGCTATTTGAAGTCCTCTAATTCATTGGCTCTGCATAACCAAAATTTGTCGTAAATTGTCCAAAAAGCAGGCCAAAGCTCAAAGCTATCTGCTCAGCACGCTACAGTCCCAATTTATCAAAGGACCAGAAATCGTGCAAGCATATATCATAGCCCATGGATTTTTAGAAAAAGTTTGCAGTCATCAAGCGGTCGGGCAGCATCTGGATCTTCAGAAAAGGAGTCACAACGAACGTGGAAAAATGATGAATGAAAGAAAGAGAGATCATCACCCGCTGCTGTCCCCTCCCGATTCCACCAGCCTTTTTATAATAAAACAAGTCATAGAAGATACAAATTTAAACTTTAGAGCCGTCGTGATTGGCTGGTTGAGATCGCACAACCAATATTTCAAGATTTTCAGTACAGTTCGAGGGGTGAGGTCATTGGTTAGCGAAGTATCGGCTTGTTCCGGTTTACTGCAAGGTTGATTGTTCCCGTGTCTTGGCGAGTGTCCTGTTTCGTCTCCTTGACCAGGGACAGTTTGTGCAAAGGTCGCTACGAGGTTTAGGAGATTTCTTGCACATGCGCAGCTCACTTCACGTCTCATGAGACAGAGGCCACTTCTGCGTGTGGCGACAGCGGCCATATTGGATTTAGGCCCAAACGCCAACTTAAGCGAAACAAACACAAAAGAATAATTAATTCATGGAAATGGTGATCCTAATGTTAACCCCTTGCTAATCCCTCTATGTGCTTGTATTTATCTAGCATATAGCGACATTTAAAGCAATTATATTCACCTTTTTCGATCCTCCTCAAGGGTGCAACATCACAAAGCAACATATATCATGCAGCATTCTATTTCTACATATACTATTGTTAATATGCGTACAGATTTTAGTTATAAGAGTTATTTATCCGTGCAATTAGCAAATCCCATGTGTATTTTAGTATTAATAATGTTGATTAATATACATGCAACATTTGTTTAATAATATTATAATTAATAGATTATATAATTAGTATTTTCATGCAAAAATAGAGGAGGTATACAAAATGTTGCACTACCTGCTCCATCAATTGCATACAAAATCAGACCCTCTATTTACATGGTTCTAGACTATGGAACTAACACCCCCTCCTCTATACCTCAGATTTGCTCTCCACCCCTTTTATTTCAGGATCCACATCCTTATTATCTTCCTCTCACTCAATGACTGATCTCGCTCCCACACTCATTCCATCTGCTGCTCCCCGGTTTCGCTTTGTGTGTCCTCCACAAGCCTCGGTAGTCCTGTTTATGGTTAAGTTCACCTGTTCCTATGCATAGCACTCCACCGCTCTCAGGGGCCAGATTCATCCTTTACAATCCCCTCTAACAGAACCCCGCGCAGTGTAAGCAGTGTATGGATGTTGTATGTCATGACTGGAGTAGTGCATTTAGCAGGATGTGACCTGGTTGTGCATCAAATATGATAAGGCCATACGCCGTGCCCTGTGTGCACCCAAACAGGTCTTCGGCGTGGTGGTTTATGATGTCCCAGAACTTCAATATCAATGTAGGACCATATTTCACAGTAAATAGTTATGTACTGCAATTGAAGTGCTGTTATGGTTCTTGTAGGAAGGTGGATATCTGACTATGGTTACCCCCAAATTTTTGCCTAGTGTCTAGCTGGTTTTTCGACTTAGTTGGCCTGAGATCCTGCCATTCAGGCTCTCAGGCTATCTGCTCTCTCTTTAAAATGGACTCCATGTACCCTAGGTACATACCCAATTGGTTGGATCACCCTGTCAGCCCCTGTACCAGTGTACACTAGGTACCCAGGGCATTGGTGTACCCAAGGCCTGCCCGGGGCTGAAGCATGTATTATGCCACCCCAGGCTTGGCCTAACAAATCTGACACAACTGGCTGATCACTCAGCTGGGGTAAGTTGGTGTAACCACCTCTTACTTAGGTGTAGTATACCTATACCTAACCTTAAATGGGACACCTGGTAACCTATAAGTCACTCCTATGGCAGGCCTTAACAATCCTGAAGGCAGAGTGCTTGGTTCCATGTGAGATGGTGCTCTGGCATGAGCTGAGCCTGTCTGCAGTGGTCGGAACAACTTCCTTCTACTGTTTCCAGATATCGTCATACCATATACTCTTAAGTGCATTATGAACCTCGCGGTTAAATGCTAACTTTGGTTTGGCTCTATCAAAACATGTCGAGTAAGGTGTCATACGAATTGGAATACTAACCCCTCGCCAATTCTGGCGACGGGGTTAGCATTCCACCCTTCTAGAGGGACACGACATGTACAGTACCTGAAACCCGGGTAAAATCAGACATAGCCTCAGCTCCACAAAATGGATGCTGCCACCACAGACACAAGTCTGCCCTCCTGCTGCTGGGAGTCCTTCCAGCTTGGGAGGTGTGGACAAAGGGTTTCCTGCCAGGGGAGGTGCGTGCACCACCCCAGACAGGATTTTGTGTATTGGTCAGGTAGGGCTTGAAAGAAACCAGACATGCCTGTGGCTCACAAGGAGCCTCGGGGCATATGCCAGTTCAAACCGGTCCTGGGGCACACCAGTCCCGGGCCTGGGGCGAGCTGGACAAAGAATTGGGGGTGTAACCACCCCCCTTCCTGGTCCCACCCTTAGGGAGGGACCTAGCAGGTAGTCCGGCCCCTAGAATCCGCTTAAAGGTAGGAGCTGTGTCCTAAGACTTCAGACATCCTGGAATCAACTTAAAACTAAGAAGAAGACGGGAACTTCGACGCTCTGCCGCACAGAGGACTGAAGCCAATCTCCCCTGTGGTCAGGGAGTGACCACCTTGCTAACGCAAGCACCATCCAGCGAATCAACGTCTGCTTTGCCGCCGCCTCCCGCCGGAGCCCGAGCCCAGAGACTGACAAGACCTGGACCTCCAGACCTCTCACCGCCCGATCCACAGTCCCTGCAAAGAGGAGACCCGTGGAGGCACCGAGACACGTGGAGCCAGCCACCTTGAAACGACTACGACAAGCTGACCAGTGCAACAACCGAGGCTCCCTCCAAGTTGTGCTTTGGGTCCTGAGAAGCCCAACCCTCGAGCAGCATCTGCACCAAAGGTGAGCCCTCCAGCATCTCCACGATCTGCGTGGGGCCCTTCTGCATTTTGCCACTCGACGCGCCTAACCGGTTGCTGGCCCGCTGGCTAGTGGCCATCTTGGCGACGAAATCTACGACAAACACCGCTGGTCTGGTTGCTCCAGACTGGCCCTTGCTCCCCTCCAAAGGAGCAGTTCCTCTGACCTTGCTGGTCAGAACTATCAGCTTAAACTCCTTGCCTACAACAATTGCTTTTGCCAAGGCTTGTTTGCTTCAATCAAGTCGCCGACACCGCCGACAGCGAGAGCCTGCGTGGGACAGCTCGTGACTCGACTCCTGGACGTCGTCGACCTTCAGGGACCACGTGGCTGCAGAGTCAAGCTACACCTCATCACCTGTTTGCACCCGACATCGCCTGGTACCCACCTGGTGCCACGCTGGTCACTGGCTAGTGACTGTGAACACTGTCCCCTCTGCTTACAGGTCTTCAACATCGCCGATCCACTCTTGGATCCACTGCATCTCTTCCCGACCGACCGCCTGCAGCACTTTTGTCTACAGGCCCCACGGAACAGATAGAAGAAACCCGACGCACTTCGAGGCCTATGCACCCGCTTCCTGTGGGTGAGGTAAAGCTGGCACTCCGGTGCCCAAGTGTAGTATTACATCTCTAGTGCCTGTGTTCCAAATCTTAAGTTCCTAGGTCATCCGGAAGATTCCTTTTGCAGTAACTTTGTACTTTTTACGCACCCATTGAAACCTATGGGAGCACGCGTGTGACTATTTGCTCTGCACACGCCACCCGTGGACCTCCTGGTCACTAACTGAAGTTAGCTCCTTGTAGGCCCAGCGATTCTAGAGGCCCTAGGCCTTTTCCCTTTTCTGTTCGTGGTACTTATACCACTATTTTAGTATATGGTTCGAGTGGCCACCAGGGCCTATCCATATAAAGTGCAACTTCTGTGTATTCTGTGATAATCTTGTTTGACGATTTGTGCTCCTGTGCTCATAAAGAGACTAGGGGTTACTCTGAGAAATAAATACATATATATTTTGAATATATATCTGTGTGGTGTCCTTTCATTGGTATAAAAGGGGGTTACTATTGGTAAAACAGCTTGCTTAACACGCATCACGAGTTTAGCCTCAAAGACTGCTTAGCCTACGCTACCACTAGGGCAGCTAGTCCGAAAAGGTTGACTTACAACCACACCATAAGGGTTGCTTGGCATGGTACAAGGTGGTCACTAGAACTAGTGAACAGCATATACCAGGCCAACTTCTCACATTGGTGAGCAGCGGTTGGATTTGAGCTTGCTGTGTTTTACCATTGTAATCTCTTGGTTACCAATTGAAAGATCACATAGGTACCTGTAGGTACATATAAAACAAGATTAGATATACTTAAGTTCTACTGAACTTAGTTGTTGTAGAGCAAAGGGAGTAGCACACCCTGACTACAACTACTAGATAGGTTTAGTAGGTAAACCCAAGTGTAGGTAGATTGCAACACATCCACCCACACTTAAGAGCAATGGCTGGGGCAGAGGGGTCCACTGTACCCATCTCTGTTGAGAGTGACCCCCCGAGGGCACCATCCATCTATGCTACCCTTAATCAGAATGAGCTCAGGCATTTGGCAACTCTTAGAGGCCTTAAACAGCCCAAGAACCCTACCTCTGCTGTGCTCAGAGAGCTCTTACAGAATGATGAGAATCAAAAAGAGCTCCAGAAAGCTTCCCAGTTAGCCCCCTTAGGGACAGGAACAGGAGGCCCCCTTTCTGAAGATGCCACTGAGACACCCCTTTCCAATAGTCACCCCTTAGATGGGATGCCTACCACAGAGGAAGAAAGTGATGGGGATACAGACAGTGGTGAGGATGAAGGGAGAACTAGCCCAGTGCCAAGTGTTATACTTGGCCCAGCTAAACCAAGGCTATTGGGGACTGACAGTGGGTTCACCCCACTGGATCTCCCCAGTGGACTTAACCCAGGGCTTGGAAGGCAAAGGAATCGCTCAGGTGACTCCAATGCTTCCCATGGCTCTAGAGGCTCTCAAGGTCACTCCAGGAGAAGGATGACCACCCCTCAGAGGAGGGAACATGAGGCCAAGATGCAAGAAGCCCAGCTGAGGATCAGGAAGCAGGAGCTAGAAGTAGCCCTGATGGAAGAGAAATTGAGCAAGGCTAGGCAGCATAGAGAGAGTGGGTCTATACCCACTGGTGGCAGCAATGTCCCTAGGGACAAAGATAGGGTCTTTGACAATAGGAACCTGTCCAAGATTGTGCCCCCCTACAAAAGTGGGGATGACATCCACAAATGGATGACTGCTCTTGAGAGAGCCTGCAAAGTGCAGCAGGTTCCTGAAGACCAGTGGGCAGCAATCTTATGGCTCTCCTTTGAGGGGAGAGGCAGAGATAGACTCCTCACTGTTAGAGAAGAGGATGTCAGAAATTACAGAGTCCTGAAGAGTGACCTAGTTGATGGGTTAGGCTTAACCACTGAACAGTACAGGTTAATGTTCAGAGACACCCAGAAGACACAGACCCAGGACTGGTCTGAATATGTGGAATGTGCCACTAAGGCTTTGGAGGGTTGGTTGCTGGGAAGTAAGGTGTCTGATTATACAGGATTGTACAATTTGATGATGAGAGAGCAGATTTTAAGTAATTGTCAAAACCAGCTTCTCCATCAACACCTGGTAGACTCAGATTTGACCTCTCCCCGAGAATTGGGAAAGAGGGCAGATAAATGGGTCAGGACCAGGATCAGGCCTAAAAACCAGGGTGGTGACCAAAAGAAAGATACCACCAAGCCTCAAGAGAAGGGTGGGGATAAAGAAAAAGAGAAACCTTCCTCAGGGCCCCAAAACTCCACACAGGGTGGTGGGCCCCAAGCTCCCTCCTCTACCACAGCTAAAAAGCCCTACTGCCATGAGTGTAAAACTCCTGGGCATTGGAAAACTGACAGCGGTTGCCCAAGGGCTAAAAACAAAACTGTTCCTCCAATTACTCCTGTCACACCACCTATTACTGTCAGCAGTAATCCCCCAGGTGGTGGGAGTGCCCCCAGAAATCTGGGTGGGTTTACTTGGGGAACACAGGGGGACCCTGGCTTAGCCAATTCCCCTACAGCAACCACTCTTGTCTGTGATGGTGGCATGGGGTTTGCCAACTTCACTGCCTGTCCCAACACTTTGGGCAGGTACAGACAGGAGCCCTACATCAATGGTACAAAAGCTGAGGCCTACAGAGACACTGGAGCTAGCATCACAATGGTGGCCCATTGGCTAGTTCCCTCTGAGCAGCTTTTGCCTGGTTTCTCCTACCAGGTGACTAACATTGATGGTAAACAGAACAGTCATCCCATGGCAGAGGTATGCCTCAGCTGGGGAGGGGTCACTGGCCCTAAAAGGGTAGCAGTGTCCCCAACCTTGCCTGTAGACTGCTTACTGGGGAATGACTTAGAACTCTCAGCTTGGGCTGGAGTTGAACAAGACACCCATTCTAAAATGGTAGGCCTGTCACAAAAGGGTAGGGGGGTTGTGCCATTCACAACCCCTGTCCAAATAGATTTCCTCCCTGAAAAGGTTGGAAGGGCAGTGGTAGCCACAGCCCAGGTACAGACAGACTTCCCTGTAGAGACTGGCAGAGCTGTGACAGTCACAGCTCAAACACAAACTGAGTGCCCCCCTGAAAAGGTTGGCAAGGCTGTTATGGTCTCAGCCCACACTCAGACTGACCTAGGTGTAGTGAAGCCTGAAACAATGGATCACTCCACACAAACTGAGAGTAGTGGGGAGGAAGAAAAGTCTCCCTCTCCCCAGACATTAGGAAAAGGTCAGCCTCCTCAGGGATCTGACCTCACCCCTTGTGAAGGAACTGCCCCAGAGGTAGCCAGGCCTGGCCTGGCAGAGCCTCTGATGTCAGTGGCCCCTTCCAAGGTGGGACCCAGTCTAGTGCAGGTAGCCTGCCTCTCTCTACCCTGCCTCAGTCAGCCCAGGGCTGCAGAGGTCAGGGAGGCCAGTGGACCCCAGGAGGGCCCCTGTCCACAAGAACCCCCCCTTCAAAAGAATGAGGATTGCCTGGTTAGTTGCCCTAGCCAGGTGATGGGTAAAAACATTCCTGAGGGATCCCCTTTACAGGTAGTTAGGGACCTCCCCCAGAGGGATTCTGTTGGGCACAGGCAAACCTGGGACCTTAGGGCCCCGACCCTGACCTGTCCCTCCAGTAAGCCCACAAAAGGGACCCAGCCTCCAGCTTTAGGTAGCCAGAGGCTGACCCTGAGAGCACAGTGCAACTCAGTTAAGGAAAGAAAGGCATCCATGGTGAAGGATGATTGGAGGAAGCTGAGGCCTCACTTTGAGGACACTCACTTCAGTACTCCATCTCAACACCAGCCTTTTACTTTGCCAAGACACGCCAAAGGTAGAGATTCCCTATGGTGGAGACCCTCTGATACCCTTAGGGTGAGGGATTGCTTAGTGGACCATGAGACAGGGGGTAACCATGCCAGTGCTGGTTCCTCCTTATATGGCCACTTGGGCAATATAGGCTTACCTGGTCAAGGTCAGCCTTATCTCCCTTCGTTTGGGGGGGGGTTGTGTAGGAAGGTGGATATCTGACTATGGTTACCCCCAAATTTTTGCCTAGTGTCTAGCTGGTTTTTCGACTTAGTTGGCCTGAGATCCTGCCATTCAGGCTCTCAGGCTATCTGCTCTCTCTTTAAAATGGACTCCATGTACCCTAGGTACATACCCAATTGGTTGGATCACCCTGTCAGCCCCTGTACCAGTGTACACTAGGTACCCAGGGCATTGGTGTACCCAAGGCCTGCCCGGGGCTGAAGCATGTATTATGCCACCCCAGGCTTGGCCTAACAAATCTGACACAACTGGCTGATCACTCAGCTGGGGTAAGTTGGTGTAACCACCTCTTACTTAGGTGTAGTATACCTATACCTAACCTTAAATGGGACACCTGGTAACCTATAAGTCACTCCTATGGCAGGCCTTAACAATCCTGAAGGCAGAGTGCTTGGTTCCATGTGAGATGGTGCTCTGGCATGAGCTGAGCCTGTCTGCAGTGGTCGGAACAACTTCCTTCTACTGTTTCCAGATATCGTCATACCATATACTCTTAAGTGCATTATGAACCTCGCGGTTAAATGCTAACTTTGGTTTGGCTTTATCAAAACATGTCGAGTAAGGTGTCATACGAATTGGAATACTAACTCCTCGCCAATTCTGGCGACGGGGTTAGCATTCCACCCTTCTAGAGGGACACGACATGTACAGTACCTGAAACCCGGGTAAAATCAGACATAGCCTCAGCTCCACAAAATGGATGCTGCCACCACAGACACAAGTCTGCCCTCCTGCTGCTGGGAGTCCTTCCAGCTTGGGAGGTGTGGACAAAGGGTTTCCTGCCAGGGGAGGTGCGTGCACCACCCCAGACAGGATTTTGTGTATTGGTCAGGTAGGGCTTGAAAGAAACCAGACATGCCTGTGGCTCACAAGGAGCCTCGGGGCATATGCCAGTTCAAACCGGTCCTGGGGCACACCAGTCCCGGGCCTGGGGCGAGCTGGACAAAGGATTGGGGGTGTAACCACCCCCCTTCCTGGTCCCACCCTTAGGGAGGGACCTAGCAAGTAGTCCGGCCCCTAGAATCCGCTTATAGGTAGGAGCTGTGTCCTAAGACTTCAGACATCCTGGAATCAACTTAAAACTAAGAAGAAGACGGGAACTTCGACGCTCTGCCGCACAGAGGACTGAAGCCAATCTCCCCTGTGGTCAGGGAGTGACCACCTTGCTAACGCAAGCACCATCCAGCGAATCAACGTCTGCTTTGCCGCCGCCTCCCGCCGGAGCCCGAGCCCAGAGACTGACAAGACCTGGACCTCCAGACCTCTCACCGCCCGATCCACAGTCCCTGCAAAGAGGAGACCCGTGGAGGCACCGAGACACGTGGAGCCAGCCACCTTGAAACGACTACGACAAGCTGACCAGTGCAACAACCGAGGCTCCCTCCAAGTTGTGCTTTGGGTCCTGAGAAGCCCAACCCTCGAGCAGCATCTGCACCAAAGGTGAGCCCTCCAGCATCTCCACGATCTGCGTGGGGCCCTTCTGCATTTTGCCACTCGACGCGCCTAACCGGTTGCTGGCCCGCTGGCTAGTGGCCATCTTGGCGACGAAATCTACGACAAACACCGCTGGTCTGGTTGCTCCAGACTGGCCCTTGCTCCCCTCCAAAGGAGCAGTTCCTCTGACCTTGCTGGTCAGAATTATCAGCTTAAACTCCTTGCCTATAACAATTGCTTTTGCCAAGGCTTGTTTGCTTCAATCAAGTCGCCGACACCGCCGACAGTGAGAGCCTGCGTGGGACAGCTCGTGACTCGACTCCTGGACGTCGTCGACCTTCAGGGACCACGTGGCTGCAGAGTCAAGCTACACGTCATCACCTGTTTGCACCCGACATCGCCTGGTACCCACCTGGTGCCACGCTGGTCACTGGCTAGTGACTGTGAACACTGTCCCCTCTGCTTACAGGTCTTCAACATCGCCGATCCACTCTTGGATCCACTGCATCTCTTCCCGACCGACCGCCTGCAGCACTTTTGTCTACAGGCCCCACGGAACAGATAGAAGAAACCCGACGCACTTCGAGGCCTATGCACCCGCTTCCTGTGGGTGAGGTAAAGCTGGCACTCCGGTGCCCAAGTGTAGTATTACATCTCTAGTGCCTGTGTTCCAAATCTTAAGTTCCTAGGTCATCCGGAAGATTCCTTTTGCAGTAACTTTGTACTTTTTACGCACCCATTGAAACCTATGGGAGCACGCGTGTGACTATTTGCTCTGCACACGCCACCCGTGGACCTCCTGGTCACTAACTGAAGTTAGCTCCTTGTAGGCCCAGCGATTCTAGAGGCCCTAGGCCTTTTCCCTTTTCTGTTCGTGGTACTTATACCACTATTTTAGTATATGGTTCGAGTGGCCACCAGGGCCTATCCATATAAAGTGCAACTTCTGTGTATTCTGTGATAATCTTGTTTGACGATTTGTGCTCCTGTGCTCATAAAGAGACTAGGGGTTACTCTGAGAAATAAATACATATATATTTTGAATATATATCTGTGTGGTGTCCTTTCATTGGTATAAAAGGGGGTTACTATTGGTAAAACAGCTTGCTTAACACGCATCACGAGTTTAGCCTCAAAGACTGCTTAGCCTACGCTACCACTAGGGCAGCTAGTCCGAAAAGGTTGACTTACAACCACACCATAAGGGTTGCTTGGCATGGTACAAGGTGGTCACTAGAACTAGTGAACAGCATATACCAGGCCAACTTCTCACAGTTCTGATTTTGACTCTGAAAACCACTGATATTCAACAGTTGTGAACGACAATGTAACCATAACTTGCCCCGTAATGTCCTTCTCATGACCTCACACAGGGTGTCACTGAAGACGTTACATATTAAAGCATTCATGACATGACTGGTAATGTCACACACAAGCACTGATGGCCTCAGTGACATCACTGGAGACATCACACACCCCTTCACCTGCAGCCAGGCGGAGCGCTCAGCCCCATGTCATCACCGCTCTGCATGGCCTTACAATGTAGAGATTGAGTATCCCAGACACAGAACCGACTCCATGTGTGATCACAGGCACCATTTACAATGACTTACATAGACGACTGCATCTGCATCCCTTTAGCTGCATGCCTGTTGCAGCCTGCGAGACAGACTTTGCTTTCTTACTCCATTGAGCACAGCTATAATCATCTATAATTCTATCACCGTTTCACTTTTAGCGTAGAGCCAGGTAAATCAAAATGCCCAGAGATGCCGTATCAAAGGTATTTTTGTTGGTATGGACCAGAGATGCCGCATCAAAGGTATTTTTTGCTTGTATGGACCAGAGATGCCGTATCAAAGGTATTTTTGCTTGTATGGACCAGAGATGCCGTATCAAAGGTATTTTTGTTGGTATGGACCAGAGATGCCGTATCAAAGGTATTTTTGCTTGTATGGACCAGAGATGCCGTATCAAAGGTATTTTTGTTGGTATGGACCAGAGATGCCGTATCAAAGGTATTTTTGTTGGTATGGATTAGAGATGTTTTCATAGATATTGTTGTTTGTATGGACCAGAGATGCCGTATCAAAGGTATTTTTGTTGGTCCGGGCTTTCACTGCCATAACCACCCATAGTGAAATGACTGATGTTGTAAATGATGAAGTAATTACCAGTGATGTCAAATTTCTGCTTTTTAGGTCTCGCCTGACCAGCGCATGCGCTGGTCTGGCGAGACTTATTGAGAGGGCTCCAAAAAGTGCTACCAGGCCAGCCTAGAGCTACAGTGCATGTGCGCGGGCGCGCGCGACGCGCTTTACCGCATTTTACTTTCACTTTGATGTTTGATCGCAATCGCGATCGCTTTTGGGACCTTAAAAGTATTTAGTTATGCAACTGTTGCATGGCTAAACACTTATAAGGTCCCAAAGGCGAGACCTATTGGCTATGCCAATGCTTGTTAACAGTTTTGCTTAAGTCACCTTCGTACTTAATTGTCCTTTAAGAGAGTTGTTCATTGGTTTTTGTTTTATGATAGACCACACCCAGCCCATATCTCATCCAACCCACCCAGGTCCTGTGACAGACCGCTGAATCCGGCCTAGCTGCACACGGCCTTGAGCCGTGAACAGGGGGGCTCTCGCTGCAGGACCATGGCTGCAGTAACCCCCTGAGTCCAGCATCTAGCTCCACGGAATCAGCCTGCCTTCGGCCCTGCACAGCAGCCTCTGGGCATGGGGCCTTCTTGGCCGCTGCCTGGCCCTCTGCCCGGGCACTGACAGGCACTAGAATAAATCACATTGCCTTTAGGCTCAGATGCCAAAGATCCCAATAATGGCTCGTTAACAGATTTCTTTTTGTAACGGGCTGTGAACATGGGCGTCCGCAGAATTTTTTCCGGGGGGGAGGGGCCAAATATTAACGTCATCACCACCCTCCGATATGATATGTGCCCGGTGGGGCACAAGAAACACTGGGGCGCGGGAGGAGCCATGGGAGGCAGGAAGCAGGCCGCATATGATCTCATACACCATGGGGTTGTTGTGTCACAACCATCTTTCTTTTGTGGCACCCCAAAATCCATACCCGCCCTGGTCCCTAAAATTACCCCCTAGCACCCCAAAATCCATACCCACCCTGAACCCTAAAATTACCCCTGCCCCTCCAAAACTCACACCCACCCTCAACCCTAAAATTACACCCCTGGCACCCCAAAACCCATACCCACCATGAACCCTAAAATTACCCCCTAGCACCCCAAAACCCATACCCACCCTGAACCCTAAAATAACCCCTGCCCCCCCAAAACTCTTACCCGCCCTGAACCCTAAAATTACCCCCCTGGCACCCATGACCCATACCCGCCCTGACCCCTAAAATTGTCCCCCTGGCACCGCAAATCCCATACCCATCCTGAACCCTAAAATTACCCCCCTGGCACCCCAAAACCCATACCCACACTGACCCCTAAAATTTTCCCCCTGCACCCCAAAACCCATACCCGCCCTGAACCCTAAAATTTCCCCCCCCCTTGCACCGCAAAACCCATACCCGCCCTGTACCTTAAAATTACCCCCTGGCACCCCAAAACCCATACCCATCCTGAAGCCTAAAGTTACCCCCTGGCACCTCAAAAGATGAACTCTACATTCTGATTGTGTATCGCACCGTCTCCCTGCTCAGGAGGATCTGCTGGTCCGGATCTGCTCGCCCTGGTCCGGTTCTGCTCGCCCTTCTCTGGAGCTGTTCTGCCTGCCCTGTCCCTCTTCCGGACCCACCGAGCCTGCCTCCGTGCACACTGCCTGGACCTACTCTATCTGGCCTGGCTCTTTCTCCACTGCTTCTCTCTCTCCCTTTCTCTCCCCCTCTCTTTGTTCACTCTCACCCCCCCACTGTATCCGTCTCCCCGACCCCACCAAGTCTTCCTCTGTCCCCCCTCTCTCTTCCTCCTCCTCATGTCGGTGATAGGGAGCCCGGGGCCCTCTCTGAAAATGCGAGCTGGAGGTGATGTTAAGTGTGAAAGCACCAAGGTGTGAACAGGGAGGAGAGGCGGGGGAGGGGGTGGGCGGCAGGTAGAGGGTCGAAGGGGGCACTGGCTCTCAGAGAGGTGAGAAGGGGCGGGGAGCAGCCTGAGGACAAAAACAACACCAGAGCAAGAGGCAGACGCTCCGCGGGGAGCCTGGTGTTGTAAAATGAAGAAACGCAGACTTCTTAGCACAACAAAGCAGGCGAAGGGCGCCTTTCACTAGAGCCAAGAACCAGACCCATCGCGAACAAACAGCAGCCACCGGAGAAACCAGCGCTGTCATGAAAACAACAAAGGACAGAGACCTGGAAGTACAACTTACACCTTTAACAAAAGGCAATTCCTGATGCAGGCACCACACGCCAGAACACTATCAATATATAAATCTCCCATCAATGCACACCTGAGAGTGAATAAAAAGATGAGTAGCAAACTAAGGCAGTGACTGACAGACACTAAGCATGGGCGTCTGCAGGGGGGCAAGGAGGGACGCTCCAGGGAGGGGTGCAAGTGCCGCTCCTTGCCCCCCCCCCCC
Organism: Triturus cristatus; assembly: GCF_964204655.1. Taxonomy (NCBI): domain Eukaryota; kingdom Metazoa; phylum Chordata; class Amphibia; order Caudata; family Salamandridae; genus Triturus; species Triturus cristatus. The sequence continues at coordinate 1,696,621,058 of NC_140591.1, forward strand.
CCCCCCCCCGGACGCCCATGCTTGTGTATGAGCGCTCTGGAGTTAAGGCTCAAGGCAATTTGAGTTGTTCACAGTGCTCGTCACTGGGGCAAAAAGATAATATATTAAAAAAAACATACTTACCGAGCTTCTTCGCCCTCCGTGCTTTCTTCTTGCATGCTGTCAGCGCGACGGCACCTCCTGGAGTCTCAGCCAGCTCCCAAATCCAAATCTTGACGCTGCTCTTATGCTGCCAAAGAGCAGCATGAGAGCATCGCTAGGATTGGCTGGAGCCGGCTGCTTAGACGCTCCGGAAGGCCCTGGGGGCCTGTGCCTGCTCTCCACCCAGATGTCTAAGACAGCTAGGTGGAGAAGTTTAAAGTGCTCATGTCAGGCTAGCCATTGCAAGACTGCCAGCGAAAGTGACATGCGCACTTTAAACTGGAGTGAGCACCGCTCCTCTGCGGCCAGTCAGCAGCAGCGGCCCGCTCTCAAACTGCTCGGGCTGTATCACCATTTCATTTTTCAGCCTTGCTGCACTAGCAGCGGAGGGGGTGAGGGCGATGCGTCTCCGCCCCAATGGGGGAGCGCCGCTGGGTGTAACGCAAGGCACCGCAGGTTGCCGCCTTGCATTACAGTGTGGTGGTGGTGGTGTTACATGGGTGGTGGATGATTGTTCCCACGCATCCCAGATTTACCAACCTGGGAGTGCATCAGAATTGTACGCCTTCCCAGCAGAGGTGCAACGGGGAATAGCTTTATTTCTCCTCTTTGTTTTCTTCATTCTGCAGCACACTTCGAACCAGGAAATTGCCTGAAATGATTGTTTTTGTGCAGTAAGGTGTCGCTTCCTGTACACAACCAATCCTGCCTGCAACGCACACACCCTTGCCACATGACACAAGGGTACCTGCATTGGCGCTAGGCTGCACTAGTGTGGGGGTGCAAGGAGAGCGCCGCAATGCCATATATATTGGTCCTTTCGCGCAGTGCGTCGCAGCAGCTTGTCTCGCTGGGCTGCGTTTAAAAATGATAAATGTGGCGCGGGGTTTTAAGATGAGCACTTCAGAGAGACTCTTTTGAGATGAATGTTTGCGCTCTGCAAGTCTCGCATGTGGCTTTTCTCTGCAGCCATTTCGGTTCCAGCGCGGATTTCTGATTCGTGACACCCTTTTCCCTCTTTCTGCAGGTGATGTCTCAGCATGAGTCCAGCCTGCCTGGGGCCCCTGGGTGAGTACCAGTAAACTTGTGCAGCATCGTGTGTGCGCCTGGATGTGTGGGGGGTGTGTAGAGGGTCTGTTTCTGCTGGAGTGCGCGCGCGTCTGTTTGCATAGCCTTTGTCGGATTACCCATTCTTATGTCTTTCTTATTTAGGAGAGACTGGCCTGGACATCGGTGGTCAGGGATGGATGCCACGACCGAGAGGGAGTCCTGGAGGCTGCTGCAGAGGGCTGGCGCTCTTTCGCCTCTCTCTTGTCTCTCTTGCAGTGTCTTTGAGCGCCCATCTTCCCGTCACATCTGCAAGTCAGTGCTTCAAAACTAAATTAATACTATGGGGAAGAGGGTCCTGGGAGAAGGTGGGTGGGAATGCCGTTTGCCGTTCAGGACTCTACTGACAGCCCATGGATAGTAAGAAGTCTGGGATAAGACTCACCTGAATGTCAAACCTCCACTCATCCAAACAGAGAACACAGAAGCCAGGCAGGAGCGCAGCCGATGGTGCGAGTGTATGTGGAGTTTGGCCGAGCAGTGAGTAAGTGTGACATCCTGATCCGCTCTAACGGCCAGCTGTGGATACAGATGCGCTATCATGGCTTCTCACACTCCGCCCCATCAGGGCAGAAACACATGGGGAGCTGTGAGTCACCTGGAGACAGCAGAGCGAGGCTGGCTTCTGCGGGATCCTGTGGGGTCAGGAGCAGCACAAATCACAGGATGAGTGAGTGAATGAAGCGGCAGACGCTCAGCCTGAGCACACTTCTTGACTTCGATGCACATTGGTCGTTTAGACGCACACACCCTATCCTAGTGACTCTTAGCAGTTTCATAACAGGTGCATTTACTGCTTGTATCACTCTCAATATTCGCCCAGCAAAGAATGAAAGGGTGACTAGACGAACCTGTATGGCAGCCTGTGCCCTACAGGATACATGCATGAATGTACAGGGGCTTCTAGATCCCCTGAGCTGATAGCCATTTACTCAACACCATCACCAGAGCCTGCAGGATTGCTCAGTGAGTTGAACAGTGGCTGCTGAAGCATGTGGTGACTGACAGACAACATGCGAGTTTGAATCCTTGGAAGTCTGACTTCGCCTCCCATTCTTCTGAAGGTCGAAAATGGAGTACCATACATTGGATATGATTCAAAACTGTAATTTACAGCGCTTAGAAACAGCAGTAGCGCGTGATGATGGGTTTTACAAAAACAGTTTGTGCTTTTCACTTTTATTCATCTTCATTTTGCAACCATTAAAGGTGTTAAGAATGTGCAAGCAATCACAGGTGCGGAGATGTGTTTAGTAGTCTATAGGAAACATGTGTTCAGTGGTCTATAGGAAACATGTGTTTAGTATTCTATAGGAAAAAAATAGAGCTGTCAGGAAGTGCAATAGATCAATAAGGAAAGTTCCATTTTGGAAGCCCTTGGCCTGGAAAGGGCAGTGGAGGTGAGTACAAGATGTGGACTCCTGACATTACTAAGGGATGGGGGGGAGCAGAAATACTGGAGGAAGGAGAGCGAAGCCTCTGAGGCGCACATCAAACATCTCTGATCCCAGGAAGAGTTACTGGTCAGTGAAGCCTGGGCCCAGTGTGGGTCTGATCAGGACAGCCCTGTAGGACCAAGGGATCAGGAGAGAGGGGATAACTGCAGCCTTTGAGCCTTTGTGAGGCATACTTCAGCGGATGCGGGTAGCCAGGTGTGATCACTGGTTACACCCTTGGCCTGTGTTGTTGGAGCTGCGTCTGCTTTTATCCCGTGACAATGGACAGTAGAGGAGAGGGCACTTCAAAACGTCAACACGCACAGCAGGAATATCAAAGGACCCAAAAATAAATCAAATAGATGTCTGGATTTGGACTATAAAGGTGGCAGTGTGAGTGTCACAAGCTGTTCAACAGGAGAGAAGATCACCAAGACTTCTCTCTGATGGCTCCAGGACTAGGGAACAAGGTCTGCTAGTCTCCCTGCTGGGTGAGGAGCCACAACTCAGAGAGTCAATACCACTTGCCGTGAGCCTGGAGCACAGATGGCTGCCTGCCTGCCTAGACCCCTGGGTCCTGTAAGGAAGAAAACAGTGTTTGGAGGGAGTGAGGCCCAGCCAGGGTCTTGTTGAGTGGATCCCGGTAAGTAAAGAGTTAGACAAGAGTGCGGGCTGTCCGCTTGTTGTAGTGGAAGTCAGCATCGCTCTTGTGAAAGCTGACGTCGGTGACCACCATTGGCCAAGAGGGAATCACTGCTAAGCCAAGGCTGCTGCTATCTGCAAGCTGAGGTCAGTGACCACCATTGGCCAAGAGGGAATCACTGCTAAGCCAAGGCTGCTGCTATATGCAAGTTGAGGTCAGTGACCACCATTGGCCATGAGGGAATCCCTGCTAAGCCAAGGCTGCTGCTATCTGCAAGCTGAGGTCAGTGACCACCATTGGCCAAGAGGGAATCACTGCTAAGCCAAGGCTGCTGCTATCTGCAAGCTGAGGTCAGTGACCACCATTGGCCAAGAGGGAATCCCTGCTAAGCCAAGGCTGCTGCTATCTGCAAGCTGAGGTCAGTGACCACCATTGGCCAGGAGGGAATCACTGCTAAGCCAAGGCTGCTGCTATCTGCAAGCTGAGGTCAGTGACCACCATTGGCCAAGAGGGAATCCCTGCTAAGCCAAGGCTGCTGCTATCTGCAAGCTGACGTCGGTGACCACCATTGGCCAAGAGGGAATCCCTGCTAAGCCAAGGCTGCTGCTATCTGCAAGCTGAGGTCAGTGACCACCATTGGCCAAGAGGGAATCCCTGCTAAGCCAAGGCTGTTGCTATATGCAAGCTGAGGTCAGTGACCACCATTGGCCAAGAGGGAATCACTGCTAAGCCAAGGTTGCTGCTATATGCAAGCTGAGGTCAGTGACCACCATTGGCCAAGAGGGAATCCCTGCTAAGCCAAGGCTGTTGCTATATGCAAGCTGACGTCGGTGACCACCATTGGCCACGAGGGAATGCCTGCTAAGCCAAGGCTGTTGCTATCTGCAAGCTGAGGTCAGTGACCCTTGTGTGCAAGGAGGGAACCACTATGAAGCCAAAGACATTGCTGGTGTGTGAGCTGTAGTCACTAACCCCATGTACAAAGAGGGGGTCACTGTGAAGCGCTGCCCATTGCCCATGTGTGAACTGAACTGTATGCAAGTAGAGGGCCACCTTCCAGCCAGGGCATCACCCGTGTGGAAGCTGAAGTTGGTGACCCCTAAGTACCAGGAGGGGCCACCGTGAAGCCAGTCCAATGCCCTGGATCACCGGTCCAAGGATGTTGTGAAGAACACTTACTGATTGCCACAAAAGCCATAGAGAAGATGCCTGACACCGACACAGGCCATACAAAGATTGAGGAGGACTGACGAATCACCAGGAAAAGATGGCCGCGGCCCTCAGCTTCAGGAGACTGGACCCTAGAAGAAACACCTCTGTCCTCCGGCACTTGCTCGCCTCCATTGGGCAGGGTATCAAGACTGCTGGAGACTTGCACAAACCAACCCATCAGCATTTGCAGAGCACGGAACTGTTACCCCTGCGTGTATCTGGGCGCTGGGATGTGAGGTCTCTGTTGTGTCAGCTACCCCGTGACAGGTCTTGAAGAGATGGCAGGAAGAGAGAAGAAACGAGCAGTAAAAGGCAACACAGAGGGCAGAAAAACAAGCGAGCAGAAAAGGAAGAACAGAGGACAGAAAAACGAGCAAGAAAGTCAAAACAGAGGGCATAAAAATGAGCAAATACGAACAGAAAAAGGCAAAAAGGACAGCAGAAAAACAAGCAGAAAAAACAGAGCAGAAGAGGGAAAATCAGAGTGTGGAAAAATGAGCAGAAAAGGTAAAACCGAGGGCAGAGTAACAAGCAGAAAAAGTAAAAGAGATGGCAGAAAAAAGAGCAGGAAAAGCAAAACAGAGGTCAAGAAAACGGGCAGAAAAATGAGCAGGAAAGGCAAAACAGAGCAAAAAAGAAAAGAACAGAGGGCAGAGGGCAGAGAAACGAGCAGAAAAGCAAAAGAGAGGGCAGAAAAACAAGCAGGAAATGCAAAACAGACCGAGCAAGAAATGAGCAGAAGAGGCACAAACTGAGGGCAGAAGGTATACAGGCAGCAGAGCACCTGGCCGCTCCCCACTTACTTAATGACCCAGATAGGTCACAGATCCTTGGCCTATCTGGCATTTGCTGGCCTTTACGGTGAGCCCGGCCCTTTGGAGGGCGGTCAGAACCTCCCAGAGGTGCCTCAGGTGCTCGGCCCAGTGGCTGCTGAACACGGCAATATCGTCCAGGTAGGCGGCGCTGAACGCTTCTAGCCCGGCCAGTACTTTATTCACTAGTCTTTGGAAGGTCGCCGGGGCATTCTTCATGCTGAAGGGCATCACCCGAAAGTGGTAGTGTCCATCGGGAGTGGAGAAGGCGGACCGCTCTCGGGCGCCTGGGGTGAGCCTGATATGGCAGTATCCGGCGGTGAGGTCAAAGGTGCTTAGGTAGCGGGCTGCTCCTAGGCGGTCGATTAGTTCATCCGCCCGAGGGATGGGATGGGCATCGGTCTTGGTGACGGCATTCAACCCCCGATAGTCTACACAAAATCTGAGTTCCGGGGTGGTGCCCGGGGCGGCGACCTTCGGCACCAGGACCACAGGGCTGGCCCACGGACTGTCGGAAGGTTCGATGACCCCGAGGGCCAACATCTTGGAGACCTCGGCGTGGATGCAGGCCCGCACCCGGTCGGGCACCCTGTAGGCTCGGTGTCGCACGGGGGGCTGTCCCCGGTGTCGACATCGTGGACGCACCATGGGGTGACCCCGGGAGTGAGGGAGAAGAGGGCAGCGAAGGGTTGCAGCAGTTTTTGACAGTCTTGGCGCTGTTCCGAGGTCAGGGTGGCGGAGAGGTTGACGCCCTCTATGGAGCCGTCTTGGTCGGAGGTCCTCAGGAGGTCGGGTAGGGGCTCGGAGTCGCCTTCGTCCCCGTCGTTGGTAGCCAGCAGCAGGCTAAGTTCTGTTCGGGCAAAGTGGGGTTTGAGCCGGTTGGCGTGGAGAACCCGAAGGGGGTTCCTGGGGGACTCCATGTCGACCAGGTAGGTGACGGGGCTCTTCTTCTCCACCACCTTGAAGGGCCCGGTCCATTTGTCCTGGAGGGCACAGGGGTCCACGGGCGACATGACCCAGACTTGCTGGCCTGGCTCGAACTCAATGGAGGAGGCGTTCTGGTCATACCAGCGTTTCATGTCCTCTTGGCTGGCCTCGAGGTTGGATTCGGCCAGTGCCCGGAACCTCCGCAGGGTCAGGAGGTACCGGTAGACGTCGGGAGGGGCTTTTTGGATGGTAGTCTCCCAGCCTTCTTTGACCAGGCTGAGGGGGCCTCGGACAGGGTGTCCGTACAAGAGTTCGAAGGGGCTGAACCCCAGAGACTTCTGCGGGACCTACCGATAGGCAAACAGGAGGCAGGGCAGCAGGACGTCCCATTTCCGCCTCAGAGGCTCTTCCAGGCCCTTGATCATCCCTTTCAGTGTTCTGTTAAAGCGTTCGACTAGTCCGTTCCCCTGGGGGTGGTACGGGGTGGTGAACTTGTAGGTGACCCCGCATTGTTGCCATAGGGACCGTATGTACTTCGAGATAAAGTTCGTACCTCGGTCACTCACCACTTCCCGGGGGAACCCCACCCTAGAGAAGATTCCCATCAAGGCCCGGCCCACCACGGGGGCTGTCACAGTTCGGAGAGGGATGGCCTCAGGGTATCGGGTGGCGTGGTCAACTAGAACGAGGATGAAGCGGTGACCCAGGGCGGTTCGGGGGTCCAGGGGCCCCACTATGTCGATCCCTACTCGCTCAAATGGGGTGTTGACTGCCGGAAAGGGCTGGAGAGGGGCTTTGACCCGTCTCCCAGTCTTCCCGCTGGCTTGGCAGGTCTGGCAGGTTCGGCAGTGATTGTCCACGTCCCTCCGCATTCGGGGCCAGTAGAAGTGGGTCACCAGGCGGCTGTAGGTTTTGTCTTGCCCCAGATGCCCGGCGAGGGGCACATCATGCGCCAGATTGAGGAGAAAGTCTCGGAATCGGAGAGGGACCACCAGCACTCGACCGGCCCCCAGTTCTGCGGCCTTCTGTTCGCTGTAGAGTAGGTCATTGTCCCAATAGACCCAGTGAGTCCCCGTTTGGTCACCGGTGGCCTGGGCAGCCACCTGCTGTCGGGCCCCTTCAAGGGAGGGGCAGGTCTTCTGCTCTTGGCGGAACTGCTCCCTTGTGGGGCCACCGTCTTGGCACCATTGCGCAAGTTCGGGGAGTTCGCCGAGGGAGGCGAGTTCGTCCGGGGGAGTTCGGTCGGCCCGGAGTCCGCGTCAGGTTCCTCCTCGACGGAGGGAGGTGGTGGTTCGGGCCCCTCGGGCTCGTCGGGGGAAGCCGCTATGGTTGGTCGGGGGGCCTGGGCGGTCATGGACCGGGTGGTGGCGCAGGCCCATTCGGGCAGTCCCAGCATCCCTAGATGTTCTCGGCGCTCGACCTGGGCCCAGGGGGAACTTTCCAGGTCGTTCCCCAGGAGGCAGTCTACCGGGGCGTCGTCGCGGACGGTCACTTTCAGCATGCCTGACACTCCTCCCCACTCGAATGGAATCCGTGCCATCTGGCACATGCTCTCGGTGTTGTCTGCCGACCGGACGGGGCACAGTACACTAGGCAGGATCTGTTCGGGGGTCACCAGGTGGCAGCGGGCGATCAAACCCATGCGTTGGGGGACGGTTGGGGGTCCCATCAAAACTCCCCTCCTCCGGGATCGGCGGAGTGGCCACTTGGTGCACTCTGGCCGGATCTTGGTGCCTCGATGTCGGGGCTTCGCTGGGGCCGAGGCCGGGGCGAGCCGGGTTGCGTGGGCTGGTGCGGGTAGACAAGTACAATCCAGGGGGACCCCGAAGGGTGGAGGGGCCCCCGTTCGGCCTGGTAGAGGGGGTCAGGACCACGCCACGAGGCCGGGTCCAACAGTCACCATTGTGATGGATATCCCTCCCGTCTTATTACAAGTGCCATAGGATATAATGTATTGGTAATCAGGCAAGTGGGGTCACGTTTATGATGGAGTAAGCATTCCGCCAAACTCTAAACAGGCCCTAAGTCTTGGTGGCAGGATATGTGTGTGTGTGTCTGTCTGTCTCTCTGTCTGTCTGTCCGTCTCCCCATCTGTCTGTCTCCCCACATTAAAGGTTGCCTGTAAAGGAGTTGCCGCACGACAGGTAAGTCTCTGCCACAATCCTTTATTGCAGGTTCAGCGAGAGCTATGCCGCACAGCACACAATTTAGTCCAGTACGTGCCTGACGCATGGATAAGATCATCACTCCTTTACAGGCAACCCTGCTTGTGGATGTTTGGCGGCCTGCCTGAGCCGCGGAGAAGCCCCGGTGCTGTTGGTAACACTCCAGCAGTGACGTCAACCTTCACCACTGCATATGGGACAAGTAGCCGGTTTTTTGCAGAGACGTTTCAGTGATGATCTTATCCACACATCACCAACCCACTGGGGTAATACCTTTCAATTGGGGCACAGCCAGGTCGGCTCACGGTAGCAAGATTCGGCACTACGTTGACCAGCAGGCCACAGGGTTGGCCACGCTCACTGGGGCGGGACATGTTTTCATCTATAAGTGGCGCCAAGAAATGAAATGGTTGTGCAAGTTTTCCAGAGCCTTTGATAAAGTGTTCACGGACACGAAACGCATCAGGCACTTACTGGACTGAATTGTGTGCTGTGCGGCATAGCTCTCGCTGAACCTGCAATAAAGGATTGTGGCAGAGACTTACCTGTCGTGTGGCAACTCCTTTACAGGCAACCTTGTTTGTGGATATATATATATTACCTACTGGTGGTCGCCAGTAGGTAGATATAGTTAGGACCTATTTTCCATAGGAAATCCGCAACATTCTATTTGGAATAACGTTGGCACCGATTGACGAATCTTCGCGAAATTTTCCAAACTTTTGGCCAGCTCCGGTCCGCTCCTATCCTGAAAATTTCCCGGTGATTCGTCAAGCGGGGGCAGAGAAAAAAGGTGGGCCCCAAAAACGCATTTTCCCCATGCATTTTCCCATAGGACCTGTTGACGCAGCTACAGCCCGAACTGCTGAAAGAAATTACACCAAATTTGGCAAAGAGGTAGTCCTCAGTTCAGACTCGTGCCTTTTGCTTAAATGGTTAAATCCGTTCAGTAGTTCCTGAGAAAATCAAAACCAAAATCAGAGATATATCTATGGCCTCGGATGATCCGCGCACCCTCCCCGCACCCAGTGCGCACCCTGCCGTGCACGAGCTGTATTCTATTTGGCTGTCAACACTCCAGATCAGGAAGTGTTGGCAGCCATCTTGTGCCTCGGTAGAACCGAGGCACAAGAAACCTAAAAAACAAACGCGAAAAAACACAAAAAGGGGGCAGGGTAGAAACACCCTGACCCCCTAGGCCTGCTCAGGGGGTCCCACAAGGAGTCCCAGGGCACAAAAAAGATTTTTTTTTTAAATTGTCGAGATTCGCGCACCCAGCGCGAATTTCAGCCGGAAAAAAAAAAAAATTCAGCGCGGGCTCCCCCGCTGAATATTCTAATTTGCCCCCGGGTGTCAAATCCCGGGGGTATAATTAAGAAAAAAAGTGTGGGGGGTCCCAATCCCTCCCACACTGCCCCGGGGACCGCCACCCCCCGGGGCTCGAAGATTGTATATGCGGAGGGCTCACGCCCCCCCCGCAGCCCCGGGGACCGCCACCCCCGGGGCTTTGTTAACATAGGTCGGGGGCTTGCAGCCCCCCCAGCCCCGGGGACCGCCACCCCCCGGGGCTTAAAACAATTTGATGTGGGAGGGCTCTCAGGCCCCCCAAACCCTGGGGACCGCCACCCCCAGGGCAACTTGTACGTGTGGGAGGGGAGCCATGCGGCCCCCCTCCTGGAGCCTTGTATTGACCCTGGGGACCGCCACCCCCCAGGGCCGGCTCCTGCAGTGTCCCGGGGTGCCCACCCCCGGGACACTGCTGTTTGCCATTGCCAACTGCTTTGCTTCATTGAAGCGAGAGCAGGGAAACCTGCTCTCGCTTCAATGAAGCAAAGCAGATTGCTTTTCCACATGGGGAGCAGCATGTTAGCTGCGCAGCATGTTAGCTGCTCCCCATGTGGAAAAGCAATGCAGGCTCCTGCAGGAGGCGGGGAGCCGACTGGGACCGTGGGGAATTGGGGACCCCCCCACGGTCTCCAACGAGAGGCCAGGCCCCGGGGCCAGAAGTGGCCCGGGAGGGGGGCCACGCAGCCCCCCTCCCCATTAAATAAAAAAAAAAAAATGCCCGGCCCCGGGGGATGGGGTCCCCGGGGCCTTATAGTGGCCAGAGGAGGGGGGCTACGCAGCCCCCTCCATACATTTTTTTTTAAAAAAGAAGGGGAAAAAAAACGGGATCGGGCCGGAGGCCACGCACCCTCCTTACACCACTCTGCAAACGTGCACCCTGGCGCGTTTGCAGAGGGGGAACTAATTCCCCTTGAATACTGAGGGTCCCTGGGGGCCCACTAACCCACCAGAAACCTCCAGTATGCGCCACGGGGCTGCGTTGCAGAGAGGTGTAATGAGGCCACACCCCCTTTTACACCTCTCTGCAACGCAGCTCCGTGGCGCTTACTGGAGGTACCTGGTGGCCTAGTTGGCCGCTAGGGAACCTCAGGATGCAAGGGGACTTAATCCCCCAACTTAAAATGCACGTGTTGCACAGTGGTGAAGGTAGGGGGCGGGGCCTGAGGTGATACTGTGCAAACACGCCCTGTGGCGCGTTTTAAGTTGGGAAATTCATTCCTCTTCAATCGAGAGGTCCCCTAAGGGCCAACTAGCCCAACAGGTACCTCCAGTAAGCGCCACGGAGCTGCATTGCAGAGTGTTGTAAAAAGGGGCGTGGCTTCTGAACACCTCTCTGCAACGCAGCTCCCTGGCGCATACAGGAGGTACCTGGTGGGCAAGTTGGCCGCCAGGGGACCTCAGGATTCAAGGGAACTTAATCCCCCAACTTAAAACACGCCACGGGTCGCGTTTGCACAGTGGTGAAGGTAGGGGTCGGGGCCTGAGGTGATATGTGTGCAAACACGCCCTGTGGCGCGTTTTAAGTTGGGAAATTAATTCCTCTTCAATCCAGAGGTCCCCTAGGGGCCAACTAGCCCACCAGGTATCTCCAGGAAGCGCCACGGAGCTGCGTTGCAGAGTGTTGTAAAAAGGGGCGTGGCCTCTTAACACCTCTCTGCAACGCAGCTCCCTGACGCATACTGGAGGTACCTAGGTGGCTAGTTGGACCCCAGGGCACCGCAGGATTGAAGAGGAATTAATTCCCAGGGCTGCATCTTTTAGACCAGCACTGACCCTGAAAAGTAATTTTAAGCGTACTTACCAGTAACTTGTATTTCCTTCCATAGGAATCCATGGTGTGGTTTTCAGCAGAAAAGTTTCTAAGTGTCCATTTTGGAAACGTACAAATATTCCTCTAAAATCAGCCGAACTACGAATTCCAATTTACTCAACTGTTCTCAGTAGAGAACCCAGTGCTGCATCTTTTAGACCATCACTGACCCTGAAAAGTAATTCTAAGTGTACTTACCAGTAACTTGTATTTCCTTCCATAGGAATCCATTGTATGCTTTTAAGTAGAAAAGTTTCTGTCTATTTTCACAAACTAAAAATATTCCTAAAAAATCGTCTGTATGACTTAAACACATTCTTTCAACTGTTTACAGGAGATTCACCTGTGCTGGATCCAGGATCCACCACCGAGTAAGAAAAAGTAATGATAACACTACTTTCTGCCATAGGATCACATTCGTGATTCTATGTGAAAAATGTTCTAAGTGTCAACTTTTAAAATACAATAATAGTCCTTAAACATCACTACTGTAACCAAAACGCTTTTACTCAACTGTTTACAGGAGATGTCCAAGGACTGAATCTAGCATCCAGTCCTGTGGTTAGAAAAGTAATCCATAAAGTAACTAATTGCATTTGACTAGAAATTCACATTGAGCTCAATGTTGCTTTGTGTTTGAAATTGTGTTGCCCATTGCAACAACTGTAACTACTGTACTTAAAAGTCTATTGCCTATTTGCGAAGTATTTAAACTAAAGTAATTCATTCTGAGAAAGTATATTTTGTTTGTAATGTATAACTACATCTCGCGCGCCTGCAATCCACTGCTGATGATGTCACATATTGCATCATTCATGACATGGTCAGTGACATCACTGATGACATCTCAAATGACATCTCAAATGACATCACTGATGACATCATTGATGACATCATCCAGTGAATGTGTGTTTTTCTGAAAATTACATATGCTTTATATATGTATATCTCAAGGTCGATGGAAGAATAAATGGGTATATAAGTGCTAAAATGGATGATTTGTTTTTGAAAAATTGATTGTATAACTGACTGATTAAGTGCATCTTGTGAATACATGGCTTAGTGAGTAATATTTAAATATGTAAATATCTGTATCTGTCTCTCACTTTGTGTATAAGTGGCTGCATGGATTGGTGAGTAGCTACAGGAGTGTCTATATAGGTTATTAGTTGGTTTTTTGAGTATCAGTATGAGTGTCTGAGTGTCTGTATGGTTCGGTGGGGGGGTATTACGTAGTGCATAGGTGCATGAATGAGTGACTCACTGTTTGTATGTGTTGAAGACAGCATGTGTGCAGGACTGTATGGGTGGATGAGTGTGTGCATGGGTGTGTTAGTGAGTGAATGACTGTCTCAATAGTGTCTCTATGAGTAACTACATATGTTTTAAACTAGTATATGTGACTATTGGTATATATAAGTGAGTATATGTGAGAGTGAGAGATTGAAAGAGTTCCTGTATGAATAAGTATGTGTTTCTATAAGTGATTGTTTAAAAGACTAAGTATGTGTAAGTTTCTGTAGAAGTAAGTGTGGTGGTGTGTGTATAACTGTATATGCAAGTAAATGGATGTTAGATTCTTTATTAGCATGAGTGACTATGTGTGTGAGTAACTGTGGATGAGTGGTGTTGTGTAACAGGATGTATAGGTGTATGAGTACATATGATGAGTACATGTATGAGTGAATGTATAGGACTGTTGGTGAATGAGTGGATGTGTATGTGGATCTTAGAATTACTGAATAGGTTGTTGTAACTGGTATTGGTATGTCCATTGTTTTGAAAATTGTAGTTTCTATTTTTGAATGTGTGTATCAAAGGTTATATTAGGGGAAGAGGTGGTCTGCCACTCTATCACAAGGATGATGTCATCAGTGATGTCATCAGTGATGTCATTTGAGATGTCATCAGTGATGTCATGAGTGATGTCACTGACCATGTCATAAGTGATGTAATATGTGACGTCATCAGCAGTGCATTGCGGGGGCGCGAGTTATAGTTAGCTGAACTAACTATAACGGGGGAATTTCAATGGTTTTGTATGAGTGAAAAGTCCAGCAAACTATAACGCCCCTGAAACCTATGGTTTTTTCAGTGAATTTCTAAGGTTTTTTAAATGCTAATTCCTAACTATATCGTGCCTGAAACCTATGGTTTTTTCAGTGAATTTCAAAGGTTTTTTAAATGCTAATTTCTAACTATGCCTACAGAGCTAGGACATGTGAAGAAAGAAGAAAAAACGCACAGAAAGAAAAAAAAATGCAGAAAGAAGCAACAGAAGTCCTCAAAGACGAAGAAAAGTGCAGGAAGAAGGATAACGTGCAGAAAGAACAAACAGAAGAGCAGAAAGAAGCCTTGCTACAAAATCATCCTGTACCCTCAACTTTTTCAGACGGATACTGGTGGTAACTGAGTCTGACTAACCAGTCCTAGAGCCAGTGCTATGTTAAAAGACACTCAGAATACAGTGAAAGCACCTACATACACGAGAGGACACTATGCGTTGGGGTCCCCCTGTGATTAGCATGCCCTCCTCTGTAAGCCCCTAGTATATAATAGGGCAGGGGGATTAAAACTATCTCTTAAAACGCGCCACAGGGCGTGTTTGCACACGTCACCTGAGGCCCCGTCCCCTCCATTCCCCACTGTGTAAACACGCCCTGTGGCCATTTTAAGTTGGGAGATTAAGTCCCCTTGAATCCTGAGGGTCCCTAGGGTCCAACTAGACCACTAGGTACCTCCAGTAAGCGCCACAGAGCTGCGTTGCAGAGAGATGTAAAAAGGGGCACGGCCTAGACCACCTCTCTGCAATGCAGCGCAGTGGCGCTTACTGGAAGCACCAGGTGGGCTAGTTAACCCCCAGGGGCCATCAGGATTGAAGGGGAATTATTTCCCCAACTTAAAACGCGCCATAGGGCATGTTTCACACGTCACCTCAGGCCCCGTCCCCTCCCTTCTCCACTGTGTAAACTCGCCCTGTGCCCGTTTTTTAAGTTGGGAGATTAAGTCCCCTTGAATCCTGGGGCTCCCTTGGGGCAAAATAGCCCACTAGGTACGTCCAGCAAGCACCATTGCAGAGAGGTGTAAAAAGGGACACGGCCTGCACCACCTCTCTGCAACGCAGAGCAGTGGCGCTTACTGGAAGCACCTGGTGGGCTAGTTGGCCCCCAGGGTCCCTCAGGATTGAAAGGGAATTATTTCCCCAACTTAAAACGCGCCACAGGGCGTGTTTGCACACGTCACCTCAGGCCCCGTCCCCTCCCTTCACCACTGTGTAAACGCGCCCTGTGGCCGTTCTAAATTGAGAGATTAAGTCCCCTTGAATCCTAAGGGTCTCTAGGGCCAAACTAGCCCACTAGGTACCTCCAGTAAGCGCCACAGAGCTGCGTTGCAGAGAGATGTAAAAAGGGGCACGGCCTAGACCACCTCTCTGCAACGCAGCTCCCTTGCGCATACTGGAGATACCTGTTGGGCTAGTTGGCCCTCAGGGACCCTCAGTATTAAAGGGGAATTAATTCCCCAACTTACAACTGGCCAGGGGGCGCGTTTGCAGAGTGCTGCAAGGAGGGGGCGTGGCCTCCGGCACGATGCCGGTCTTTTATTTATTTTATTTTTTTAAGAAGGAGGGCTTCTTTTTCTAATTTATTGGCCCTGGGGACCCCATCCCCCAGGGCCTACACCCTAATTTTTTTTGTTGAAAAAAATAAATTTGGCCCTCCCAAGGCCTTAATCGGCCCCGGGACCCAACCCCCGGTTCATGGCCTTTTTTTTTTTTATTCTTTAGGAGGGGGCTGCGTTGCCCCCCTCCTCAGGCCACTTATGGCCCCGGGGACCCCATCCCCCGGGGCCGGCCTTCGTTTTTTATTATTTAAAAAATTATATATTTATAGAAACACCTAGGACATGCTGGACATACCGTATGTACCTATCACTATGAAGATTTGCGTGATATTCATCCACGTGGAATGTATTTACACCACTAGTGAAGCTTTGACGTGTCTGACGCCCTACCGTGCCTAATCCCGGCGCCCCCGCCGGTGGGTACTCACCAAGTAGACACCCTTGTCGTCTGTTTATACAAACATGGGTAGCTATTGACGGGCACATTTAATACACACGCACACCAAGCCATTCAAAGGGGATTCGACAAAAATTCGACCAAACTATGCAAGAAACCCCCCTCACAGTTAATAAAACACACATCCACCGCCGGATGTGTAATACTTTTTATTTTACTCTCTGGAAAGGAGACGAACCTCACTTGAGAGTCACAGCGTGCTCCTGGCTGAGCCCAATGCTGTGTTACACCCATCAGTGCCTGCCGAGTGCCACACACCTCTGTGTTGTATTCCACCAGCTAGTGCGTATGCTATGACACTCTCTAGCCCATGTGCACTGTAACACCACCCCGTGAATATGTCCTGCCACACTTGCTTTCGCACGGGTTATATTGCCCCATCTAACGTGCCTTCCTCGATGCCTATGTTATAACGCACAGCGCTATGCCATACATATTACAATTTGGGATCCATATCTTTGTCACAGTGCATATGCAATGTTACACTCCCCAGCACATATTTTATATTACAACTTTAGAGACTAGTTAGGTTACACAACACTGCCCTGTGCATATTACACTCCAAGGCGCATATCGCATAGCACACGCTAGTGCCTGTGCTATCTCGTGCTCTCCAATGAATCTGTCATTGCGCACAATGTATTGCATATTATATTTCACGCCCGGTTCATCTTATATCACACTTTTTGGTGCATAGTTTATACCATATACTATATCTAGTTTTCATTTTCAATCGTGCTCTCAGGACTATGTTCTATATAACACTGCGTCCACCTACCCTTTTCACGGGCATTACATTTTGCGATGGGGGGTGGAGGGTCAGGGGGTGTTTCTGCCAAGTGAGCCCCGATTCACAGTCATAAACGTCCTCTTCTTCCTGAATAAAAGTGAGATTATGCTGCATACTTGTTCATATTTTAAGTAGTTCGCACAGACACACATTTTAAAAACAATAAAGTTCCTAATACCCACCTTCTATGAACAGGTAGCTTGCTGCCCCATCCACCTCCTCCCTATCCTCTGTTGTCTGAATCCATGGACTAGCCTCCTCCCTCCTGCCATGCATTGTCTGATGTGCTGCCACTGTCCTCCATTTATCATGATGTACCAGTCCACTCCTCCTGCCCTCCATTGCCCAATTCTATGCCCCATCATTGACCTCCTGCTTAGCCTCTGTGCTTAGCTTGCTGCCCCTATTCTCCTTCCCCCTGCCCTCCGATGTCTTAGTGCATGCCCCTGCTCCATCCTTTTTTGCCCACCATGTTCCATGGACCTGCCACTCCTATCTACTCTGAGTGTTCTGTTGAGCTCCCCTCCCACCTGCCTAGCATTGTCAGATGACTGTAACCTGTCCCTGCCACCTCCACCCTGCCTGTCCACATGCCATGCCCCTATCACCTGCCTCCTGTCCTCCATGGTCCATTTTACTGCCACACCCTTCTGCCCTCCCTGGTCTGTTGTGCTGCAACTGCTCCTCCTGCCTGCCCCACGCGGTCTGTTGTGAGGCCCCTTCCCCTGAACTCTCTTGTCTGTGCCCAGGTCCTGACCCTCCCTTCTATCCTCCATGGTCCTTTGTGCATGCCCCTGCACCCTCCTTCTTGCCCATCATAGCCATTGTGCTGCCACTAACCCTCCTGCTTGCCATGCATGGTCTTCTGTGCTGCCATGGCCCCTCCCACCTTCCCTCCATGGTCTGTGTGTATGCCATCATAGTCTCATTGTTGCTCTCCATGGTGTGTCTTGTTTCTAGTGCCCATCCTGCCTGACCTCCATGGTCATCTTGCTGCTCCTGCCCTGCCCCCTTGCCCCCAGCCCTCTGTTTCCATGTGCAGGCCCCTATTCCCTCCCACCTGGCTTGTCTGTTCCATTGTAATGCCCCTGATCTGTCCGATCTGTCCCTCCTGTCCCTGGCATTGTGGTAAATGCAGTTTCAGTTACTTGCTTGCTTCAAGAGTGTTCGAGTGTTTCGCCACAGTTGACGCAGATAGTGCTGATCTCTAGACACGTGGTTGTGGTTCTTTAACCGTCATCAGTAGAGATTACAGTCTTTCAAATGTGGGGTTTGCTGAGTATGCTGCCAACATCTTTCTCAGATCAGGTACCTCTCACAGGCATGCGGGTGCTTCATCCACGAGCTCGTCAGCTCAATGACTCACAGGAGTACTATTAAACAGGAACAGGGGTGGGAGCACACCGCTTCACCTCCCAGCAAGGTTCGCCCCTGGCATTGTGGTAAATGCAGTTTCGGTAACATGCTTGCTTCAAGCGTGTTCGAGTGTTTCGCCACAGTTGGCGAAGATAGTGCTGATCTCTAGACACTTGTTTGTGGTTCTTTAACCGCCATCAGTAGAGATTACAGTCTTTGAAATTTGGGGTTTGCTGAGTAGGCTGCCAACATCTTTCTCAGATCAGGTACCTCTCACAGGCATGCGGATGCTTCATCCACCAGCTCGTCAGCCCAATGACTCACGGGAGTACTATTAAACAGGAACAGAGGTGGGAGGCAATGATATCCTATGGAAGGAAATTCAAGTTACTGGTAAGTACGGTTAGAATTACTTTTCAGGATCAGTACTGGGCTCAAAGATGCAGCACTGAGGTCTCTCCTGATAACAGGTGAGTAAATCGGAATTCGTAGTTCTGCTGATTTTACTTCGGGCCAGTATATATAGAGCCACTTTCCTACACCATCCCCTCCCTTCACCACTGTGCAAACACGCCCTGTGGCGCATTTTAAGTTGGTGAAATAATTCCCCTTCAATCTTGAGGGTCCGTAGAGTCCAACTAGCCCACTAGGTACATCCAGTAAGTGCCACAGAGCTTCGTAGCAGAGAGATGTAAAAAGGCGCACGCCATGCACCACCTCTCTGTAACACAGTGCAGTGGCACTTCCTGGAAGCACCTGGTGGGCTACTTGGCCCCCAGGGTCCCACAGGATTGAAGAGGAATTTTTTCCCCAACTTAAAATGCACCACAGGGCGTGTTTGCACACATCACCTCAAGCCCTGTCCCCTCCCTTCACCAGTGTGTAAACGCGCCCCATGGCGCATTTTAAGTTGGGAGATTAAGTACCCTTGAATCCTGAGGGTCCCTAGGGTCAAACTAGCCCACTAGGTACCTCCAGTGTAGCCCCTCTTCTTTTTCTTATTTTTTGGCCCTGGGGACCCCATCCCCCAAGGCCTGCCCCCTAATTTTATTTTTTATTTTAAATCTTTAGAGGGGGGCCGCGTGGCCCCCCTCCCAAGGCCTTAATCTGCCCCGGGGACCCCATCCCCGGGGCATGGTCCTTTTTAAAAACAAATTTGTATTTGGAGGGGGGCTGCCTTGCCCCCCTCCTATGGCGACTTAGGGCCCGGGGACCCCATCCCCCGGGGCTAGCCCTTTTTTAAAACATTTTTTTTTTTACAAAAAAACATTTTGGGGAGGGGGGCCGCGTGGTCCCCCTCCCGGGCCACTAATAGCCCCGGGGACCCCATCCCCCGGGGCCTGGCCACCTTGTTGGGGACCGTGGAGGGGTCCCAATCCCCCCCACGGTCCCAGCCGGCTCCCTGCTTCCTGCGGGAGCCGGCATTGCTTTTCCACATGGGGAGCATCTAACATGCAGCTCCCCATGTGGAAAAGCAATTTGCTTTGCTTCATTGAAGCGAGAACGGGTTTCCCTGCTCTTGGCTCAATGAAGCAAAGCAGTTTGCAATGACAGGGCGGGAGCCGCGAGGCTCCCGCCCTGTCATTGCAAACTACAGTGTCCCGGGGGTGAGCACCCCAGGACACTGCAGGAGCCGGCCCTGGGGGGTGGCGGTCCCCAGGGCCATCATTGGCTCCAGGGGGGCCATGCAGCCCCCTCCCACTTAATTTCAAGTCCCGGGGGTGGTGGTCCCCAGGGCTTGGGGGTCCGTAACGGACCCCCTATTTTAAATATTTAGTGCCTCGGGGGTGGCGGTTCCTGGGGCTGGGGGGGGCTGAGAGCCACCCTCACATATTTCACAAAAGCACCGGGGGTTGGCGGCCCCCATTACTATAAAATATTGCCCCACGGGGGCCAATTGTAAACGAAGCGTGGGAGCCCGCTCTTCGTTTTTTTTTTCCGGGAGCAGGATGCGCGGATCCTAAGCGCATCCCGCTTTGTTGTGCTTCGGTTCTACCGAGGCACAAGATGGCTGCCAACACTTCCTGATTCAGAGTGTTGGCAGCCAATTAGCATAAAGCTCGTGCTCGGGAGGATCCGCGGCCCTAGATATAAATATCTTTTTACTTTTGAATATCTCAGTAACTACTTAACGGATTTACACCATTTAACCAAAAGGCACAAGTGTGAACCAAGGGCTACCACTTCGCCAAATTTGTTGTAATTCCGTTCAGCAGTTTGGGCTGTAGCTGCGTCAACTGGTCCTATGGGAAATTGCATGGGGAAAACCTGTTTTGGGACCCCCCTTTTTTCTCGGCCCCCACTTGACGAATCACCACGAAACTTTCAGGATACGAGCGGACCGGAGCTGGCCAAAAGTTTGGAAAATTTCGCGAAGATTCGTCAACCGGCGCCAAAGTTAACAAAAACACACACACTCTAACTTTGTCTCTCTTTTTCGCTCTGTCTCTCTCTCTCTCTCTCTCTCTCTCTCTCTCTCTCTCTCTCTCTCTCTCTCTCTCTCTCTCTCTCTCTCTCTCTCTCTCTCTAACTCTCTCTAACTCTTTCTCCTGTCTCTCTCTCTCTCTCTCTCTCTAACTCTTTCTCTCTCTCTCTTGTCTCTCTTTTTCTCTGTCTCTCTCTCTCTCTCTCTCTCTCTGTCTCTCTCTGTCTCTCTCTCTCTCTCTCTCTCTCTCTCTCTCTCTGTCTCTCTCTCTCTCTCTCTCTGTCTCTCTCTCTGTCTCTCTCTGTCTGTCTCTCTCTCTCTCTCTCTTTCTCTGTGAGAAGTTGGCCTGGTATATGCTGTTCACTAGTTCTAGTGACCACCTTGTACCATGCCAAGCAACCCTTATGGTGTGGTTGTAAGTCAACCTTTTCGGACTAGCTGCCCTAGTGGTAGCGTAGGCTAAGCAGTCTTTGAGGCTAAACTCGTGATGCGTGTTAAGCAAGCTGTTTTACCAATAGTAACCCCCTTTTATACCAATGAAAGGACACCACACAGATATATATTCGAAATATATATGTATTTATTTCTCAAAGTAACCCCTAGTCTCTTTATGAGCACAGGAGCACAAATCGTCAAACAAGATTATCACAGTATACACAGAAGTTGCACTTTATATGGATAGGCCCTGGTGGCCACTCGAACCATATACTAAAATAGTGGTATAAGTACCACGAACAGAAAAGGGAAAAGGCCTAGGGCCTCTAGAATCGCTGGGCCTACAAGGAGCTAACTTCAGTTAGTGACCAGGAGGTCCACGGGTCGCGTGTGCAGAGCAAATAGTCACACGCGTGCTCCCATAGGTTTCAATGGGTGCGTAAAAAGTACAAAGTTACTGCAAAGAGGATCTTCCGGATGGGCTAGGAACTCAAGATTTGGAACACAGGCACTAGAGATGTAATACTACACTTGGGCACAGTAGTGCCAGCTTTACCTCACCCACAGGAAGCGGGTGCATAGGCCTCGAAGTGCGTCGGGTTTCTTCTATCTGTTCCGTGGAGCCTGAAGACAAAGATGCTGCAGGCGACCGGCCCGGAGGAGATGCAGTGGATCCAAGGGTGGATCGGTGATGTTGAAGACCTGTAAGCAGAGGGGACAGTGTTCACAGTCACTAGCCAGTGACCAGCGTGGCACCAGGTGGGTACCAGGCGATGTCGGGTGCAAACAGGAAGAAAGGTGTAGCTTGTCTCTGCAGCCACGTGGTCCCTGAAGGTCGACGACGTCCAGGAGTCGAGTCACGAGCTGTCCCACGCAGGCTCTCGCTGTCGGCGGTGTCGGCGACTTGATCGAAGCAAACAAGCCTTGGCAAAAGCAATTGTTGTAGGCAAGGAGATAAGCTGATGGCTCTGACCAGCAAGGTCAGAGGAACTGCTCCTTTGGAGGGGAGCAAGGGCCAGTCTGGAGCAATCCGACCAGCGGTGTTTCTTGTAGATTTCGTCGCCAAGAGGGCCACTAGCCAGCGGGCCAGCAACCGGTTAGGCGCGTCGAGTGGCAAAATGCAGAAGGGCCCCACGCAGATTGTCGAGATGCTGGAGGGCTCACCTTTGGTGCAGATGCTGCTCGAAGGTTGGGCTTCTCAGATCCCAAAGCACAACTTGGAGGGAGCCTCGGTTGTTGCACTTGTCAGCTTGTCGTAGTCGTTCCAAGATGGCTGGCTCCACGTGTCTCGGTGCCTCCACGGGTCTCCTCTTTTCAGGGACTGTGGATCGGGCGGTGAGAGGTCTGGAGGTCCAGGTCTTGTCAGTCTCTGGGCTCGGGCTCCGGCGGGAGGCGGCGGCAAAGCAGACGTTGATTCGCTGGATGGTGCTTGCGTTAGCAAGGTGGTCACTCCCTGACCACAGGGGAGATTGGCTTCAGTCCTCTGTGCGGCAGAGCGTCGAAGTTCCCGTCTTCTTCTTAGTTTCAAGTTGATTCCAGGATGTCTGAAGTCTTAGGACACAGCTCCTACCTTTAAGCGGATTCTAGGGGCCGGACTACCTGCTAGGTCCCTCCCTAAGGGTGGGACCAGGAAGGGGGGTGGTTACACCCCCAATCCTTTGTCCAGCTCGCCCCAGGCCCGGGACTGGTGTGCCCCAGGACCGGTTTGAACTGGCATATGCCCCGAGGCTCCTTGTGAGCCACAGGCATGTCTGGTTTCTTTCAAGCCCTACCTGACCAATACACAAAATCCTGTCTGGGGTGGTGCACGCACCTCCCCTGGCAGGAAACCCTTTGTCCACACCTCCCAAGCTGGAAGGACTCCCAGCAGCAGGAGGGCAGACTTGTGTCTGTGGTGGCAGCATCCATTTTGTGGAGCTGAGGCTATGTCTGATTTTACCCGGGTTTCAGGTACTGTACATGTCGTGTCCCTCTAGAAGGGTGGAATGCTAACCCCGTCGCCAGAATTGGCGAGGGGTTAGTATTCCAATTCGTATGACACCTTACTCGACATGTTTTGATAAAGCCAAACCAAAGTTAGCATTTAACCGCGAGGTTCATAATGCACTTAAGAGTATATGGTATGACGATACCTGGAAACAGTAGAAGGAAGTTGTTCCGACCACTGCAGACAGGCTCAGCTCATGCCAGAGCACTATCTCACATGGAACCAAACACTCTGCCTTCAGGATTGTTAAGGCCTGCCATAGGAGTGACTTATAGGTTACCAGGTGTCCCATTTAAGGTTAGGTATAGGTATACTACACCTAAGTAAGAGGTGGTTACACCAACTTACCCCAGCTGAGTGATCAGCCAGTTGTGTCAGATTTGTTAGGCCAAGCCTGGGGTGGCATAATACATGCTTCAGCCCCGGGCAGGCCTTGGGTACACCAATGCCCTGGGTACCTAGTGTACACTGGTACAGGGGCTGACAGGGTGATCCACTTCCAATTGGTTATGCACCTAGGGTGCATAGTTTTAATTTAGTAGAGAGAACAGCAGGCTGGGGGTCTGATTGGCAGGCCCACAGCCTTTATATGTCAAAAACCAGTGAAGCAAAAAGCAAAAATTTGGGGTGACCATAGGATAGCAGACCCTACTCTCCTACACAACCCCCCCCCCCCCAAACGCTGGGACATTAAACTAGCCTTGACCAGTCTCGTCTTCATGTCCTAAGTGGAAGTACCTGGAGAGACCATCTGCATTCCCATGGTCAGTACCTGGCCGGTGCTCCACTGTAAAGTCCATACCCTGTAGGGAAATGGACCACCTAAGCAGTTTGGGATTTTCACCCTTCATCTGATTTAGCCACAAGAGGGGCTTATGGTCGGTCTGAATCTTGAAGTGAGTGCCAAACAAGTATGGCCTCAGCTTCTTCAGGGCCCACATCACAGCAAAGGCCTCCCTCTCAATAGCTGACCAATTCTTCTCTCTGGGGGTCAACCTTCTGCTAATAAAAGCAATGGGTTGGTCTTGACCATCTACATTAAGTTGTGACAGCACAGCTCCCACACCCAACTCAGAAGCATCTGTTTGGACAATAAACTCTTTGGAGTAGTCAGGACTTTTCAGGATAGGTGCAGAGCACATGGCCTCCTTCAGGTCATCAAATGCCTTTTGACAGCTTACTGTCCACTGAACCTTTTTGGGCATCTTCTTGGATGTCAGATCATTAAGAGGAGTCACAATGGACCCATAGTTCTTAACAAACTTCCTGTAGTACCCAGTCAAGCCCAAGAAAGCTCGAACTTGAGTCTGGGTGGTTGGAGGGGACCAATCCTTGATGGACTGTATCTTACTCTCCAGTGGTTGAACTTGGCCTCCACCCACAAGGTGGCCCAAATATACAACCTTACTCTGCCCTATCTGGCACTTAGTAGCCTTGATAGTGAGGCCTGCCCTCTGCAGGGCCTCAAGAGCCTTCTTCAGGTGGATCAGGTGATCCTCCCAGGTGGAGCTAAAGACAGCAATGTCATCAAGATATGCTGCGCAAAAGTCATCCAACCCAGTGAGGACTTGGTTCACCAACCGTTGGAAGGTGGCAGGTGCATTCTTCAGACCAAAGGGCATCACCACAAACTGATAATGCCCACCTGGGGTTGAGAATGCTGTTTTGGCCTTAGACTCCTCAGCTAATCTGATTTGCCAATAGCCAGCTGTTAAGTCAAATGTGCTCAAAAACTTTGCAGAAGCTAGTTTGTCTATGAGCTCATCTGCCCTTGGAATAGGGTGTGCATCTGTCCTGGTGACAGCATTGAGTCCTCTGTAATCCACACAGAACCTCATCTCTCTCTTGCCATCTTTGGTGTGAGGTTTGGGGACCAGAACCACTGGGCTAGCCCAGGGGCTCTCTGAGGGTTCAATGACACCTAATTCCAGCATTTTATGTACCTCAGCCTTTATACAGTCCCTGACGTGGTCAGGTTGTCTGTAAAGCTTGTTCTTTACAGGCAGACTGTCACCAGTGTCCACAACATGGGTCCACCAGTCAGTTTGACTAGGTATCAAGGAAAACATATGTGAAAATGATTGTAGAACCTGTCTACATTCAGTCTGCTGATGGGCAGTGAGGTTGCCTCCAAGGGTCACTCCTTCAACTGAGCCATCTTCAGGGTTCTGAGACAACAGGTCTGGGAGAGGGTCACTCTCTTCCTCCTGTCCCTCATCTGTAGCCATGAGCAAGCCCATGTCTGCCCTGTCAACATATGCTTTAAGCCTGTTAACATGGAGTACCCTGTGGGGACTCCTGGGAGTTCCTAGGTCCACCAAGTAGGTGACCTCTCCCTTCTTTTCCAGGATTGTATGGGGTCCAGACCATTTGTATTGGAGTGCTGCTGGGGCCACTGGCTCCAACACCCATACCTTCTGTCCTGGCTGATACTCAACCAAGACAGCCTTTTGGTCATGCCAAGCTTTCTGTAAGGCCTGGCTTGCCTCAAGGTTTTTGGATGCCTTCTCCATATACTCAGCCATCCTGGAGCGGAGACCAAGAACGTAGTCCACTATGTCTAGCTTAGGCTTTTTGAGAGGTAACTCCCATCCTTCCTTCACCAAACACAGTGGGCCTCTCACAGGGTGCCCAAACAACAATTCAAAGGGGCTATAGCCAACCCCCTTTTGTGGGACCTCTCTGTAAGCAAACAGAAGGCAGGGTAGAAGGATGTCCCATCTTCGCCTGAGCTTTTCAGGTAATCCTTTGATCATACCCTTTAGGGTCTTGTTGAATCTCTCAACAAGCCCATTGCATTGTGGGTGATAAGGGGTGGTGAACTTGTAGTTGACACCACATTCCTTCCACATAGCTGTCAAGTATCCTGACATAAAGTTGGTACCTCTGTCAGATACTACCTCCTTAGGAAACCCCACTCTGGAGAATACTCCCAGCAGGGCCCTGGCCACAACAGGTGCTGTAGTGGTCCTAAGGGGAATTGCCTCTGGATACCTGGTGGCATGATCCACTACCACCAGTATAAATCTGTGCCCAGATGCAGTGGGAGGATCCATGGGACCCACTATATCTATTCCCACTCTTTCAAAGGGAACCCCCACCACAGGTAGTGGTATCAGGGGGGCCTTTGTTGTGCCACCTGATTTGCCACTGGCTTGGCAGGTAACACAGGAGCGACAAAACTCCTTTGTATCTTCATTCATATGAGGCCAGTGAAAGTGAGGGACAAGTCTGTCCCAGGTCTTATTCTGGCCTAGGTGTCCTGCTAAAGGAATATCATGGGCCAAGGTAAGAAGGAAGCCCCTAAATTGCAGAGGTATAACCAACCTCCTGGTTGCACCAGGCTTGGGGTCTCTAGCCTCTGAATAAAGGAGCCCTTAATCCCAATACACTTTATGGGTACCTTGAGCATTCCCAGCAGCCTCAGCAGCAGCCAGCTGTCTGAGGGGTCAAGAGAGGGACAGAATAACTGAGCCTGCCTCAAGTCAGCCCTTGAAGGTCCCCCTGTCCCCAGAAACTCAACCTGATCAGGTTCAAGCTCTTCAGGGACAGTTCCTTCAGGGTCCTCTAGATCAGCTTCCTGGGAAGGCTGATCATCACTCTGAGGCAGGGGGAAGGCACAGCCTTGACCCTCCTGTTCTTCTTCTTGGTAGGTGCTTGGTCCATTGTTCCAGGATCCAAGACCTGTGGTTCAGTGAGGCACTTTTTGGCCTGTGACCTGGTCACAGCAAGGACATGTGATGATATACCTAACATCTCTGCATGAGTCCTGTACTCCACTTCTGACTATAGAGAACTCTCTAGGTCATTGCCCAACAAACATTCTACTGGGAGGTCTGCACTAACCACAACCCTTTTGAGGCCAGTTACCCCTCCCCATGAGAAGTTAACAACTGCCACACTATGTGAAGTAGTGGCATTGCTGGCATTGGTCACCAGGTAATTCTCACCTGGTATGTACTGTCCAGGATCCACAAAGCCTGGTGTCACCATAGTGACACTGGCACATGTGTCCCTGTAGGCTTGAGCCACTTTGTTATTAATTAAAGGAGTCTGTCTGTACTTGCCCAGGTTACTGGGGCTCACAGTCAGGGACAAATCAATGTCCCCATCACAGATCAGGACTGCCTGTGTCAGGGTTCTGTCTAAGTCAGAATCTCCTTCAGTTCCCATAGTGATTCCCACTACACCCTTTGTCTGGGGACCAACACTGCTAACAGTAGTACTGGGAGCAGGTGCCTTAGGGGCAACAGTGTTGGGGGCTCCACCCTTTTTGCAATCACTAGTCCAGTGAGTGGTATTTTTACAATGATTGCACCAGGGTTTCTTTTGACCTTCTTTCTTCTTCTTGGACTGTTGGGACCCACCCTCCTTAGCAGTAGTTTGGGGCCCTGTTGAAGACTTCTGGTCTTTAGGTTTCTGATCTCCACCCTTTTGGTCTGTTTTCTTCTGATCACCCCATTGGCCCTGGTTCTGGTTCTTTTGCTTAACCCTGGTTCTGACCCATTTGTCTGCCTTCTTTCCCAATTCTTGGGGAGAGGTCAGATCAGAGTCAACCAAGTGTTGATGCAGTTGCTGGTTGTAGGAAGGTGGATATCTGACTATGGTTACCCCCAAATTTTTGCCTAGTGTCTAGCTGGTTTTTCGACTTAGTTGGCCTGAGATCCTGCCATTCAGGCTCTCAGGCTATCTGCTCTCTCTTTAAAATGGACTCCATGTACCCTAGGTACATACCCAATTGGTTGGATCACCCTGTCAGCCCCTGTACCAGTGTACACTAGGTACCCAGGGCATTGGTGTACCCCAGGCCTGCCAAGGGCTGCAGCATGTATTATGCCACCCCAGGCTTGGCCTAACAATCTGACACAACTGGCTGATCACTCAGCTGGGGTAAGTTGGTGTAATCACCTCTTACTTAGGTGTAGTATACCTATACCTAAACTTAAATGGGACACCTGGTAACCTATAAGTCACTCCTATGGCAGGCCTTAACAATCCTGAAGGCAGAGTGCTTGGTTCCATGTGAGATGGTGCTCTGGCATGAGCTGAGCCTGTCTGCAGTGGTCGGAACAACTTCCTTCTACTGTTTCCAGATATCGTCATACCATATACTCTTAAGTGCATTATGAACCTCGCGGTTAAATGCTATCTTTGGTTTGGCTTTATCAAAACATGTCGAGTAAGGTGTCATACGAATTGGAATACTAACCCCTCGCCAATTCTGGCGACGGGGTTAGCATTCCACCCTTCTAGAGGGACACGACATGTACAGTACCTGAAACCCGGGTAAAATCAGACATAGCCTCAGCTCCACAAAATGGATGCTGCCACCACAGACACAAGTCTGCCCTCCTGCTGCTGGGAGTCCTTCCAGCTTGGGAGGTGTGGACAAAGGGTTTCCTGCCAGGGGAGGTGCGTGCACCACCCCAGACAGGATTTTGTGTATTGGTCAGGTAGGGCTTGAAAGAAACCAGACATGCCTGTGGCTCACAAGGAGCCTCGGTGCATATGCCAGTTCAAACCGGTCCTGGGGCACACCAGTCCCGGGCCTGGGGCGAGCTGGACAAAGGATTGGGGGTGTAACCACCCCCCTTCCTGGTCCCACCCATAGGGAGGGACCTAGCAGGTAGTCCGGCCCCTAGAATCCGAATAAAGGTAGGAGCTGTGTCCTAAGACTTCAGACATCCTGGAATCAACTTGAAACTAAGAAGAAGACGGGAACTTCGACATTCTGCTGCACAGAAGACTGAAGAAAATCTCCCCTGTGGTCAGGGAGTGACCACCTTGCTAACGCAAGCACCATCCAGCGAATCAACGTCTGCTTTGCCGCCGCCTCCCGCCGGAGCCCGAGCCCGAGCCCAGAGACTGACAAGACCTGGACCTCCAGACCTCTCACCGCCCGATCCACAGTCCCTGAAAAGAGGAGACCCGTGGAGGCACCGAGACACGTGGAGCCAGCCATCTTGGAACGACTACGACAAGCTGACAAGTGCAACAACCGAGGCTCCCTCCAAGTTGTGCTTTGGGTCCTGAGAAGCCCAACCCTCGAGCAGCATCTGCACCAAAGGTGAGCCCTCCAGCATCTCCACGATCTGCGTGGGGCCCTTCTGCATTTTGCCACTCGACGCGCCTAACCGGTTGCTGGCCCGCTGGCTAGTGGCCATCTTGGCGACGAAATCTACGACAAACACCGCTGGTCTGGTTGCTCCAGACTGGCCCTTGCTCCCCTCCAAAGGAGCAATCCCTCTGACCTTGCTGGTCAGAACCAACAGCTGATTTCCGAATCCTCCTGCAATTGCTTTTGCCAAGGCTTGTTTGCTTCGATCAAGTCGCCGACACCGCCGACAGCGAGAGCCTGCGTGGGACAGCTCGTGAGCCGACTCCTGGACGTCGTCGACCTTCAGGGACCACGTGGCTGCGGAGACAAGCTACCCCTCATCACCTGTTTGCACCCGACATCGCCTGGTACCCATCTGGTGCCACGCTGGTCACTGGCTAGTGACTGTGAACACTGTCCCCTCTGCTTACAGGTCTTCAACATCTCCGATCCACTCTTGGATCCACTGCATCTCTTCCCGACCGACCGCCTGCAGCATCTTTGTCCCAGGCTCAACGGAACAGATAGAAGAAACCCGACGCACTTTGAGGCCTATGCACCCGCTTCCTGTGGGTGAGGTAAAGCTGGTACTCCGGTGCCCATGTGTAGTAATACATCTCTAGTGCCTGTGTTCCAAATCTTAAGTTCCTAGGTCATCCGGAAGATTCCTTTTGCAGTAACTTTGTACTTTTTACGCACCCATTGAAACCTATGGGAGCACGCGTGTGACTATTTGCTCTGCACACGCCACCCGTGGACCTCCTGGTCACTAACTGACGTTAGCTCCTTGTAGGCCCAGCGATTCTAGAGGCCCTAGGCCTTTTCCCTTTTCTGTTCGTGGTACTTATACCACTATTTTAGTATATGGTTCGAGTGGCCACCAGGGCCTATCCATATAAAGTGCAACTTCTGTGTATTCTGTGATAATCTTGTTTGACGATTTGTGCTCCTGTGCTCATAAAGAGACTAGGGGTTACTTTGAGAAATAAATACATATATATTTTGAATATATATCTGTGTGGTGTCCTTTCATTGGTATAAAAGGGGGTTACTATTGGTAAAACAGCTTGCTTAACACGCATCACGAGTTTAGCCTCAAAGACTGCTTAGCCTACGCTACCACTAGGGCAGCTAGTCCAAAAAGGTTGACTTACAACCACACCATAAGGGTTGCTTGGCATGGTACAAGGTGGTCACTAGAACTAGTGAACAGCATATACCAGGCCAACTTCTCACATTGGTGAGCAGCGGTGGGATTTGAGCTTGCTGTGTTTTACCATTGTAATCTCTTGGTTACCAATTGAAAGATCACATAGGTACCTGTAGGTACATATAAAACAAGATTAGATATACATAAGTTCTACTGAACTTAGTTGTTGTAGAGCAAAGGGAGTAGCACACCCTGACTACAACTACTAGATAGGTTTAGTAGGTAAACCCAAGTGTAGGTAGATTGCAACACATCCACCCACACTTAAGAGCAATGGCCGGGGCAGAGGGGTCCACTGTACCCATCTCTGTTGAGAGTGACCCCCAGAGGGCACCATCCAGCTTTGCTACCCTTAATCAGAATGAGCTCAGGCATTTGGCAACTCTTAGAGGCCTTAAACAGCCCAAGAACCCAAACTCTGCTGAGCTCAGAGAGCTCTTACAGAATGATGAGAATCAGAGAGCACTCAAGAAAGCTTCCCAGTTAGCCCCCTTAGGGTCAGGAACAGGAGGCCCCCCTTCTGAAGATACTACAGAGGTACCCAGTTCCAATAGCCATCCCTTAGATGAGAACCATACTACAGGGGAGGAAAGTGGTGAGGATACAGAAAGTAGTGATGATGAAGGGAGAACTAGCCCAGTGCCAAGTATTATACTTGGCCCAGCTAAACTAAGGCTATTGGGGACTGACAATGGGTTCCCCCCATTGGATCTCCCCAGTGGACTTAACACAGGGCTTGGGAGGCAAAGGAATCGCTCAGGTGACTCCAATGCTTCTCATGGCTCTAGAGGCTCTCAAGGTCACTCCAGGAAAAGGATGACCACCCCTCAGAGGAGGGAACATGAGGCCAGAATGCAGGAAGCCCAGCTGAGGATCAGGAAGCAGGAGCTAGAAGTAGCCCTGATGGAAGAAAAACTGAGCAAGGCTAGGCAGCATAGAGAGAGTGGGTCTATACCCACTGGTGGCAGCAATGTCCCTAGGGACAAAGATAGGGTCTTTGACAATAGGAACCTGTCCAAGATTGTGCCCCCCTACAAAAGTGGGGATGACATCCACAAATGGATGACTGCTCTTGAGAGAGCCTGCAAAGTGCAGCAGGTTCCTGAAGACCAGTGGGCAGCAATCTTATGGCTCTCCTTTGAGGGGAGAGGCAGAGATAGACTCCTCACTGTTAGAGAAGAGGATGTCAGAAATTACAGAGTCCTGAAGAGTGTCCTAGTTGATGGGTTAGGCTTAACCACTGAACAGTACAGGTTAATGTTCAGAGACACCCAGAAGACACAGACTCAGGACTGGTCTGAATATGTGGAATGTGCCACTAAGGCTTTGGAGGGTTGGTTGCTGGGAAGTAAGGTGTCTGATTATACAGGATTGTACAATTTGATGATGAGAGAGCAGATTTTAAGTAATTGTCAAAACCAGCTTCTCCATCAACACCTGGTAGACTCAGATTTGACCTCTCCCCAAGAATTGGGAAAGAGGGCAGATAAATGGGTCAGGACCAGGATCAGGCCTAAAAACCAGGGTGGTGACCAAAAGAAAGATACCACCAAGCCTCAAGAGAAGGGTGGGGATAAAGAAAAAGAGAAACCTTCCTCAGGGCCCCAAAACTCCACACAGGGTGGTGGGTCCCAAGCTCCCTCCTCTACCACAGCTAAAAAGCCCTACTGCCATGAGTGTAAAACTCCTGGGCATTGGAAAACTGACAGCGGTTGCCCAAGGGCTAAAAACAAAACTGTTCCTCCAATTACTCCTGTCACACCACCTATTACTGTCAGCAGTAATCCCCCAGGTGGTGGGAGTGCCCCCAGAAATCTGGGTGGGTTTACTTGGGGAACACAGGGGGACCCTGGCTTAGCCAATTCCCCTACAGCAACCACTCTTGTCTGTGATGGTGGCATGGGGTTTGCCAACTTCACTGCCTGTCCCAACACTTTGGGTAGGTACAGACAGGAGCCCTACATCAATGGTACAAAAGCTGAGGCCTACAGAGACACTGGGGCTAGCATCACAATGGTGGCCCATTGGCTAGTTCCCTCTGAGCAGCTTTTGCCCGGTTTCTCCTACCAGGTGACTAACATTGATGGCAAACAGAACAGTCATCCCATGGCAGAGGTATGTCTCAGCTGGGGAGGGGTCACTGGCCCTAAAAGGGTAGCAGTGTCCCCAACCTTGCCTGTAGACTGCTTACTGGGGAATGACTTAGAACTCTCAGCTTGGGCTGGAGTTGAACAAGACACCCATTCTAAAATGGTAGGCCTTTCACAAAAGGGTAGGGGGGTTGTGCCATTCACAACCCCTGTCCAAATAGATTTCCTCCCTGAAAAGGTTGGAAGGGCAGTGGTAGCCACAGCCCAGGCACAGACAGACTTCCCTGTAGGGACTGGCAGAGCTGTGACAGTCACAGCTCAAACACAAACTGAGTGCCCCCCTGAAAAGGTTGGCAAGGCTGTAATGGTCTCAGCCTATACTCAGACTGACATAGGTGTAGTGAAGCCTGAAACAATGGATCACTCCACACAAACTGAGAGTAGTGGGGAGGAAGAAAAGTCTCCCTCTCCCCAGACATTAGGAAAAGGTCAGCCTCCTCAGGGATCTGACCTCACCCCTTGTGAAGGAACTGCCCCAGAGGTAGCCAGGCCTGGCCTGGCAGAGCCTCTGATGTCAGTGGCCCCTTCCAAGGTGGGATCCAGTCTGGTGCAGGTAGCCTGCCTCTCTCTACCCTGCCTCAGTCAGCCCAGGGCTGCAGAGGTCAGGGAGGCCAGTGGACCCCCAGAGGGCCCCTGTCCACAAGAACCCCCCCATCAAAAGAATGAGGATTGCCTGGCTAGTAGCCCTAGTCAGGTGATGGGTAAAAACATTCCTGAGGGATCTCCTTTACAGGTAGTTAGGGACCTCCCCCAGGGGGATTCTGTTGGGCACAGGCAAACATGGGACCTTAGGGCCCCAAACCTGACCCGTCCCTCCAGTAAGCCCACAAAAGGGACCCAGCCTCCAGCTTTAGGTAGCCAGAGGCTGACCCTGAGAGCACAGTGCAACTCAGTTAAAGAAAGAAAGGCATCCATGGTGGAGGATGATTGGAGGAAGCTGAGGCCTCACTTTGAGGACACTCACTTCAGTACTCCATCTCAACACCAGCCTTTTACTTTGCCAAGACACACCACAGGTAGAGATTCCCTATGGTGGAGACCCTCTGATACCCTTAGGGTGAGGGATTGCTTAGTGGACCATGAGACAGGGGGTAACCATGCCAGTGCTGGTTCCTCCTTATATGGCCACTTGGGCAATATAGGCTTACCTGGTCAAGGTCAGCCTTATCTCCCTTCGTTTGGGGGGGGGTTGTGTAGGAAGGTGGATATCTGACTATGGTTACCCCCAAATTTTTGCCTAGTGTCTAGCTGGTTTTTCGACTTAGTTGGCCTGAGATCCTGCCATTCAGGCTCTCAGGCTATCTGCTCTCTCTT
Organism: Triturus cristatus; assembly: GCF_964204655.1. Taxonomy (NCBI): domain Eukaryota; kingdom Metazoa; phylum Chordata; class Amphibia; order Caudata; family Salamandridae; genus Triturus; species Triturus cristatus. The sequence goes on from NC_140591.1 coordinate 1,696,654,500, forward strand.
TAAAATGGACTCCATGTACCCTAGGTACATACCCAATTGGTTGGATCACCCTGTCAGCCCCTGTACCAGTGTACACTAGGTACCCAGGGCATTGGTGTACCCCAGGCCTGCCAAGGGCTGCAGCATGTATTATGCCACCCCAGGCTTGGCCTAACAATCTGACACAACTGGCTGATCACTCAGCTGGGGTAAGTTGGTGTAATCACCTCTTACTTAGGTGTAGTATACCTATACCTAAACTTAAATGGGACACCTGGTAACCTATAAGTCACTCCTATGGCAGGCCTTAACAATCCTGAAGGCAGAGTGCTTGGTTCCATGTGAGATGGTGCTCTGGCATGAGCTGAGCCTGTCTGCAGTGGTCGGAACAACTTCCTTCTACTGTTTCCAGATATCGTCATACCATATACTCTTAAGTGCATTATGAACCTCGCGGTTAAATGCTATCTTTGGTTTGGCTTTATCAAAACATGTCGAGTAAGGTGTCATACGAATTGGAATACTAACCCCTCGCCAATTCTGGCGACGGGGTTAGCATTCCACCCTTCTAGAGGGACACGACATGTACAGTACCTGAAACCCGGGTAAAATCAGACATAGCCTCAGCTCCACAAAATGGATGCTGCCACCACAGACACAAGTCTGCCCTCCTGCTGCTGGGAGTCCTTCCAGCTTGGGAGGTGTGGACAAAGGGTTTCCTGCCAGGGGAGGTGCGTGCACCACCCCAGACAGGATTTTGTGTATTGGTCAGGTAGGGCTTGAAAGAAACCAGACATGCCTGTGGCTCACAAGGAGCCTCGGTGCATATGCCAGTTCAAACCGGTCCTGGGGCACACCAGTCCCGGGCCTGGGGCGAGCTGGACAAAGGATTGGGGGTGTAACCACCCCCCTTCCTGGTCCCACCCATAGGGAGGGACCTAGCAGGTAGTCCGGCCCCTAGAATCCGAATAAAGGTAGGAGCTGTGTCCTAAGACTTCAGACATCCTGGAATCAACTTGAAACTAAGAAGAAGACGGGAACTTCGACATTCTGCTGCACAGAAGACTGAAGAAAATCTCCCCTGTGGTCAGGGAGTGACCACCTTGCTAACGCAAGCACCATCCAGCGAATCAACGTCTGCTTTGCCGCCGCCTCCCGCCGGAGCCCGAGCCCAGAGACTGACAAGACCTGGACCTCCAGACCTCTCACCGCCCGATCCACAGTCCCTGAAAAGAGGAGACCCGTGGAGGCACCGAGACACGTGGAGCCAGCCATCTTGGAACGACTACGACAAGCTGACAAGTGCAACAACCGAGGCTCCCTCCAAGTTGTGCTTTGGGTCCTGAGAAGCCCAACCCTCGAGCAGCATCTGCACCAAAGGTGAGCCCTCCAGCATCTCCACGATCTGCGTGGGGCCCTTCTGCATTTTGCCACTCGACGCGCCTAACCGGTTGCTGGCCCGCTGGCTAGTGGCCATCTTGGCGACGAAATCTACGACAAACACCGCTGGTCTGGTTGCTCCAGACTGGCCCTTGCTCCCCTCCAAAGGAGCAATCCCTCTGACCTTGCTGGTCAGAACCAACAGCTGATTTCCGAATCCTCCTGCAATTGCTTTTGCCAAGGCTTGTTTGCTTCGATCAAGTCGCCGACACCGCCGACAGCGAGAGCCTGCGTGGGACAGCTCGTGAGCCGACTCCTGGACGTCGTCGACCTTCAGGGACCACGTGGCTGCGGAGACAAGCTACCCCTCATCACCTGTTTGCACCCGACATCGCCTGGTACCCATCTGGTGCCACGCTGGTCACTGGCTAGTGACTGTGAACACTGTCCCCTCTGCTTACAGGTCTTCAACATCTCCGATCCACTCTTGGATCCACTGCATCTCTTCCCGACCGACCGCCTGCAGCATCTTTGTCCCAGGCTCAACGGAACAGATAGAAGAAACCCGACGCACTTTGAGGCCTATGCACCCGCTTCCTGTGGGTGAGGTAAAGCTGGTACTCCGGTGCCCATGTGTAGTAATACATCTCTAGTGCCTGTGTTCCAAATCTTAAGTTCCTAGGTCATCCGGAAGATTCCTTTTGCAGTAACTTTGTACTTTTTACGCACCCATTGAAACCTATGGGAGCACGCGTGTGACTATTTGCTCTGCACACGCCACCCGTGGACCTCCTGGTCACTAACTGACGTTAGCTCCTTGTAGGCCCAGCGATTCTAGAGGCCCTAGGCCTTTTCCCTTTTCTGTTCGTGGTACTTATACCACTATTTTAGTATATGGTTCGAGTGGCCACCAGGGCCTATCCATATAAAGTGCAACTTCTGTGTATTCTGTGATAATCTTGTTTGACGATTTGTGCTCCTGTGCTCATAAAGAGACTAGGGGTTACTTTGAGAAATAAATACATATATATTTTGAATATATATCTGTGTGGTGTCCTTTCATTGGTATAAAAGGGGGTTACTATTGGTAAAACAGCTTGCTTAACACGCATCACGAGTTTAGCCTCAAAGACTGCTTAGCCTACGCTACCACTAGGGCAGCTAGTCCAAAAAGGTTGACTTACAACCACACCATAAGGGTTGCTTGGCATGGTACAAGGTGGTCACTAGAACTAGTGAACAGCATATACCAGGCCAACTTCTCACACTGGTTTTGACAGTTATTTAAAATCTGTTCTCTCATCATCAAATTATACAATCCTGTAAAATCAGATACCTTACTTCCCAGCAACCAACCCTCCAAAGCCTTAGTGGCACATTCAATGTATTCAGACCAGTCCTGAGTCTGTGTCTTTTGGGTGTCTCTGAACATTAACCTGTACTGCTCAGTGGTTAAGCCTAACCCATCAACTAGGACACTCTTCAGGACTCTGTAGTTTCTGACATCCTCTTCTCTAACAGTGAGGAGTCTGTCTCTGCCTCTTCCCTCAAAGGAGAGCCAGAGGATCGCTGCCCACTGGTCTTCAGGAACCTGCTGTACTTTGCAGGCTCTCTCAAGAGCAGTTATCCACTTGTGGATGTCATCCCCACTTTTGTAGGGGGGCACAACCTTAGACAGGTTTCTATTATCGAAAACCCTATCTTTGTCCCTAGGGACAATGCTGCCACCAGTGGGTATAGACCCACTCTCTTTATGCTGTCTAGCCTTGCTCAGTTTCTCTTCCATCAGGGCTACTTCTAGCTCCTGCTTCCTGATCCTCAGCTGGGCTTCTTGCATCTTGGCCTCATGTTCCCTCCTCTGAGTGGTGGCCATCCTTCTCCTGGAGTGACCTTGAGAGCCTCTAGAGCCATGGGAAGCATTGGATTCACCTGAGTGATTCCTTCTCCTCCCAAGCCCTGGGTTAAGTCCACTGGGGAGATCCAATGGGGTAAACCCACTGTCAGTCCCCAATAGCCTTAGTTTAGCTGGGCCAAGTATAACACTTGGCACTGGGCTAGTTCTCCCTTCATCCCCACTCACATCTGTATCCCCATCACTTTCCTCCTCTGTAGTATGGTGTTCATCTAAGGGATGGCTATTGGAAAGGGGTACCTCAGTGGCGTCTTCAGAAGGGGGGCCTCCTGTTCCTGTCCCTAAGGGGGCTAACTGGGAAGCTTTCTTGAGCTCTCTTTGATTTTCATCATCTTGCAAGAGTTCTCTGAGCACAGTAGAGGTAGGGTTCTTGGGCTGTTTAAGGCCTCTAAGAGTTGCCAAATGCCTGAGCTCATTCTGATTAAGGGTAGCAAAGATGGATGGTGCCCTCGGGGGGTCACTCTCAACAGAGATGGGTACAGTGGACCCCTCTGCCCCAGCCATTGCTCTTAAGTGTGGGTGGATGTGTTGCAATCTACCTACACTTGGGTTTACCTACTAAACCTATCTAGTAGTTGTAGTCAGGGTGTGCTACTCCCTTTGCTCTACAACAACTAAGTTCAGTAGAACTTAAGTATATCTAATCTTGTTTTATATGTACCTATAGGTACCTATGTGATCTTTCAATTGGTAACCAAGAGATTACAATGGTAAAACACAGCAAGCTCAAATCCCATCGCTGCCACCAATGTGAGAAGTTGGCCTGGTATATGCTGTTCACTAGTTCTAGTGACCACCTTGTACCATGCCAAGCAACCCTTATGGTGTGGTTGTAAGTCAACCTTTTCGGACTAGCTGCCCTAGTGGTAGCGTAGGCTAAGCAGTCTTTGAGGCTAAACTCGTGATGCGTGTTAAGCAAGCTGTTTTACCAATAGTAACCCCCTTTTATACCAATGAAAGGACACCACACAGATATATATTCGAAATATATATGTATTTATTTCTCAAAGTAACCCCTAGTCTCTTTATGAGCACAGGAGCACAAATCGTCAAACAAGATTATCACAGAATACACAGAAGTTGCACTTTATATGGATAGGCCCTGGTGGCCACTCGAACCATATACTAAAATAGTGGTATAAGTACCACGAACAGAAAAGGGAAAAGGCCTAGGGCCTCTAGAATCGCTGGGCCTACAAGGAGCTAACTTCAGTTAGTGACCAGGAGGTCCACGGGTCGCGTGTGCAGAGCAAATAGTCACACACGTGCTCCCATAGGTTTCAATGGGTGCGTAAAAAGTACAAAGTTACTGCAAAGAGGATCTTCCGGATGGGCTAGGAACTCAAGATTTGGAACACAGGCCCTAGAGATGTAATACTACACTTGGGCACAGGAGTGCCAGCTTTACCTCACCCACAGGAAGCGGGTGCATAGGCCTCGAAGTGCGTCGGGTTTCTTCTATCTGTTCCGTGGAGCCTGAAGACAAAGATGCCGCAGGCGACCGGCCCGGAGGAGATGCAGTGGATCCAAGGGTGGATCGGTGATGTTGAAGACCTGTAAGCAGAGGGGACAGTGTTCACAGTCACTAGCCAGTGACCAGCGTGGCACCAGGTGGGTACCAGGCGATGTCGGGTGCAAACAGGAAGAAAGGTGTAGCTTGTCTCTGCAGCCACGTGGTCCCTGAAGGTCGACGACGTCCAGGAGTCGAGTCACGAGCTGTCCCACGCAGGCTCTCGCTGTCGGCGGTGTCGGCGACTTGATCGAAGCAAACAAGCCTTGGCAAAAGCAATTGTTGTAGGCAAGGAGATAAGCTGATGGCTCTGACCAGCAAGGTCAGAGGAACTGCTCCTTTGGAGGGGAGCAAGGGCCAGTCTGGAGCAACCCGACCAGCGGTGTTTCTCGTAGATTTCATCGCCAAGATGGCCACTAGCCAGCGGGCCAGCAACCGGTTAGGCGCGTCGAGTGGCAAAATGCAGAAGGGCCCCACGCAGATTGTGGGGATGCTGGAGGGCTCACCTTTGGTGCAGATGCTGCTCGAGGGTTGGGCTTCTCAGATCCTAAAGCACAACTTGGAGGGAGCCTCGGTTGTTGCACTTGTCAGCTTGTCGTAGTCGTTCCAAGATGGCTGGCTCCACGTGTCTCGGTGCCTCCACGGGTCTCCTCTTTTCAGGGACTGTGGATCGGGCGGTGAGAGGTCTGGAGGTCCAGGTCTTGTCAGTCTCTGGGCTCGGGCTCCGGCGGGAGGCGGCGGCAAAGCAGACGTTGATTCGCTGGATGGTGCTTGCGTTAGCAAGGTGGTCACTCCCTGACCACAGGGGAGATTGGCTTCAGTCCTCTGTGCGGCAGAGCGTCGAAGTTCCCGTCTTCTTCTTAGTTTCAAGTTGATTCCAGGATGTCTGAAGTCTTAGGACACAGCTCCTACCTTTAAGCGGATTCTAGGGGCCGGACTACCTGCTAGGTCCCTCCCTAAGGGTGGGACCAGGAAGGGGGGTGGTTACACCCCCAATCCTTTGTCCAGCTCGCCCCAGGCCCGGGACTGGTGTGCCCCAGGACCGGTTTGAACTGGCATATGCCCCGAGGCTCCTTGTGAGCCACAGGCATGTCTGGTTTCTTTCAAGCCCTACCTGACCAATACACAAAATCCTGTCTGGGGTGGTGCACGCACCTCCCCTGGCAGGAAACCCTTTGTCCACACCTCCCAAGCTGGAAGGACTCCCAGCAGCAGGAGGGCAGACTTGTGTCTGTGGTGGCAGCATCCATTTTGTGGAGCTGAGGCTATGTCTGATTTTACCCGGGTTTCAGGATGTGTACATGTCGTGTCCCTCTAGAAGGGTGGAATGCTAACCCCGTCGCCAGAATTGGCGAGGGGTTAGTATTCCAATTCGTATGACACCTTACTCGACATGTTTTGATAACGCCAAACCAAAGTTAGCATTTAACCGCGAGGTTCATAATGCACTTAAGAGTATATGGTATGACGATACCTGGAAACAGTAGAAGGAAGTTGTTCCGACCACTGCAGACAGGCTCAGCTCATGCCAGAGCACTATCTCACATGGAACCAAACACTCTGCCTTCAGGATTGTTAAGGCCTGCCATAGGAGTGACTTATAGGTTACCAGGTGTCCCATTTAAGGTTAGGTATAGGTATACTACACCTAAGTAAGAGGTGGTTACACCAACTTACCCCAGCTGAGTGATCAGCCAGTTGTGTCAGATTTGTTAGGCCAAGCCTGGGGTGGCATAATACATGCTTCAGCCCCGGGCAGGCCTTGGGTACACCAATGCCCTGGGTACCTAGTGTACACTGGTACAGGGGCTGACAGGGTGATCCACTTCCAATTGGTTATGCACCTAGGGTGCATAGTTTTAATTTAGTAGAGAGAACAGCAGGCTGGGGGTCTGATTGGCAGGCCCACAGCCTCAGTATGTCAAAAACCAGTGAAGCAAAAAGCAAAAATTTGGGGTGACCATAGGATAGCAGACCCTACTCTCCTACACTCTCTCTCTGTCTCTCTCTCTGTCTCTCTCTCTCTCTCTCTCTCTCTCTCTCTGTCTTTCTCTCTCTCTCTCTCTGTCTCTCTCTCTCTGTCTCTCTCTCTCTGTCTCTCTCTGTCTCTCTCTCTCTCTCTCTCTCTCTCTCTCTCTCTCTCTCTCTCTGTCTTTCTCTCTCTCTCTCTCTGTCTCTCTCTCTCTGTCTCTCTCTCTCTGTCTCTCTCTCTCTCTCTCTCTCTCTCTCTCTCTCTCTGTCTCTCTCTCTCTCTCTCTCTCTGTCTCTCTCTCTCTCTCTCTCTCTCTCTCTCTGTCTCTCTGTCTCTCTCTCTCTCTCTCTCTCTCTCTGTCTCTCTCTCTCTCTCTCTCTCTCTCTGCAAGCCTTCAGGAGTAGGGTAAGGTGTGAGATGCAGTTTGTGTTTGCTGCAAGATCTTCTGCTGCTCCATGAATACTATGGACCTGTGGATTAAAGATGCTGCAGGGTATTGTGACAGACATAGGCTGGGCTGCAGAGCTCTTATTCTGCCTGGTATTCAGGCGAGGCCATATTGCAATGTAAGGTCAGGCAGCGGCTCTCGCGTGCCTTCAAGATGCAAAAAATTGCCTTTTTCAGTCCAAGAGGAGCGCTCTTGATGGAAACAGCCTCCCGTTCCAGTCTTCTAACCGCTGGTGTCCCCTCGTACCAGTTGCGTAACAAAGCTTGAGGGGACCCCCCGTAAAGTACACGGAGGGGTCCCCTGGAGCTCGCTGCCCCCACACAGTTGGGGCTGCGTGGGCTTATGCTATGCCACTGCCTCATAGGTTTGAACATCCGTTTAGCAGCTATGTCTGAGGAATAGAGGGGGGGCGTGGAAGTGAAGTCAAACACCCAACAACAGTATCATTTACTGTTCTGACTCCTGTTCTTAAGTATTTGCAGAAAGGGTGTTTTGACGAGTCCTTGCTATTGTGTCAGCAAGCAGGAGAACTGACGGTGCATGGATGTTGGTGCACATGCGCACATTGAGTTCACTTGCTCAGTAGAGATGGTAGGGCAATGTCAGGCAGGTAGCTTCAGTCTGTCTCTCCGTGCATCGACTTATGCATGCTATAGGCTCACAGGTGTGAGGCGGGACAGTCGGAATTGCAGTCAGTTTTGAATAATCAGGTTTGTTGCTGTATTCGAGAATCATGCACCCTTCGCTCTACTCCTGTATGTCCTTAGCCTGTGGATTATTTGCACAGATCATATGTACATTGTAAACAAGAATGTGTTCATAGGGATGGGGAGCTTATTCGCACCTCATAGCGACCGCTTCCTGTTCCAATAGCAAAAACGAATTTAATACAATGTAAAATGTCTGCAACTTGTCATTTGGATTATTCGATTCTTTTCTCTTTCCAGGTCACCCATCTTCACCAACAATCTCATTCTCTGCTGGCTACACCACATACCTGATGGGGGAATCTGTCACTCTCCAGTGCAGCTCTCGCACTATCGCAAGAGGGTTCTGGTTCTACAAGGACGGGCGAGCAGCCACTGAAGCCCTAGATGCCACCCCAGATACATACCGGATAGCTCGTGTGAGCAGAGGAGACCAAGGGTCCTACACCTGCAAGTACTGGGTAGAAGTGTTGGGACAGAAGATCACGTCTGAGGAGAGCCTCCCTGTGCAGCTGCACGTCTTAGGCAAGTATGGGAGCTGGACTGAAAAACTCTGATTCATAACTAGGAAAGAACTCAGGTTATCGAAGGTGGGACAATCCGGGCATCTTGAAAGTAGCCAGACTAGAGTCTGGATGGGATATCTCCATGAAGCTCCAGAGACACTTGTGCAAAGTTTGAAACCTTTAGTCCAAGATGCACTGAGTTCGGTACTGTAGGAAAATGAGTTACTGGTTGAGGGAAATGAAACCCTAGTCAAGCAGCAACCACAGTTCTTAACAGGGTGAAACACAAGCATATCCCAAATTCACCTGCGCTCAAGCCTCTAGTTGATTGGCTTAAGAGGATCCGGCTTAACTAAGAGGCAATGCATAAAGTATTTATGCAGCACAAAAACAGTAATGATGTGGAAACACAACACAAGAAAAATACCACAACAATTTAGAAAAATAGGGTAAAATTTAATAAATTATTTGACATCAAACAACAAAAATCCAATCAGTAGAACGAGAGATACGCAGTTTTAAATATTTAGATAAAAATAGTGCTTAAAAGCACAAGGCAGCAACTGTGGTTATCAGGTCCTGCTAGACCTGCACAAAGTCTCATGTTCAGGCCAACAACAATGGAGCCCGGTCCGGATACAGTCAGCAAGTTAGGCCTGCTGACCAAAGTACCTTAAATCCCAGTTGCTGAGCATAGTGAGGTCCCACGTCAAGGATGTATCATGCAGTGGCTGTTCCCAGGAGCTGTAAAACTGCGATGTGAAGTCCTGAGTCGAGGATGGACTGCGCAACGGTGGTTCAGAAAAGCTGCATGGCTGCGATGCAAAGTCCTGTGTCGAGGATGCATTGCACAACGGTGGTTCAGAAAAGCTGCATGGCTGCGATGCAAAGTCCTGTGTCGAGGATGCATTGCGCAACGGTGGTTCAGAGAAGCTGCATGGCTGCGATGCAAAGTCCTGTGTCGAGGATGCATTGCGCAACGGTGGTTCAGAGAAGCTGCATGGCTGCGATGCAAAGTCCTGTGTCGAGGATGCATTGCGCAATGGTGGTTCAGAGAAGCTGCATGGCTGCGATGCAAAGTCCTGTGTCGAGGATGCATTGCGCAACGGTGGTTCAGAGAAGCTGCATGGCTGCGATGCAAAGTCCTGTGTCGAGGATGCATTGCACAACGGTGGTTCAGAAAAGCTGCATGGCTGCAATGCAAAGTCCTGTGTCGAGGATGCATTGCGCAACGGTGGTTCAGAAAAGCTGCATGGCTGTGATGCAAAGTCCTGTGTCGAGGATGCATCGTGCAACGGTGGTTCAGAAAAGCTGCATGGCTGCGATGCAAAGTCCTGTGTCAAGGATGCATTGCACAGCTGCAGATCAGAGGAGCTGCATGGCTGCGATGAAAAGTCCTGTGTGGAGGATGCATTGCGCAACGGTGGTTCAGAAAAGCTGCATGGCTGCGATGCAAAGTCCTGTGTCGAGGATGCATTGTGCAACGGTGGTTCAGAAAAGCTGCATGGCTGCGATGCAAAGTCCTGTGTCGAGGATGCATTGCGCAACGGTGGTTCAGAAAAGCTGCATGGCTGCGATGCAAAGTCCTGTGTCGAGGATGCATTGCACAACGGTGGTTCAGAAAAGCTGCATGGCTGCGATGCAAAGTCCTGTGTCGAGGATGCATTGCACAGCTGCAGATCAAAGGAGCTGCAGGGCTGCGATGCAAAGTCCTGTGTCGAGGATGCATTGCGCAACGGTGGTTCAGAGAAGCTGCATGGCTGCGATGCAAAGTCCTGTGTCGAGGATGCATTGCACAGCTGCAGATCAGAGGAGCTGCAGGGCTGCAAATCAGGAATTGCACCACGGATTTGCGAACGGTGGCTGTTCTGAGAAGCTGTGAGGGCCTGCAAAGCACCTTCAGGCCCACTTCCAAGGGTCCAGGACTGGAGTAGCACCACTTAGAGTGCAGGACATGCAGCAGGCAGAGTCCAGGTGCAGGGCTCAAGGTGATTGGAGCCTTTTATGTCCCTGAAGCTCTGATCAGGAAGCCAGCCAACTAGCCCTTTCTAGCAGTCCTGCGTTCAAGAAGCAGGTTCAGTCCTTGTCGCTCAGGCAGCAGGACAGGAGGTCAGCAGAGTAGCAGGGCGCTCCTTCGTGCAGCAGCACAGCAGTCCTTCTTCGGAGTCTTTCACAGGTCCAGAAGTGTACTGAAGAGTCGGGTCTGAGTATTCATTATATATACCTTTTGAAGTGGGAGAAGCTTCTAGAGTCCTCACCTTAAAGAGGTGTCTGGAATTGTTTGTTTCCCTGCCCTGGTCCAAGCTTGTCTGGGGGCACTAAAGACTATTGTGAAACCCTTTGCGAGTATGCTGTGATGTGCAAGTGCGGTAGGTGACAGCTCCACCACCCTCATCAAGTCTGACATGGCCCATCCTGCCAAAACCTATTGCCTCTTTGTGTCAATGCCTGGGTGCAATGCACAAAGACCAGCTGCCAGCTACACCGCAATCAATCAATCATCTGAATTTATGAAGCACACAGCTACCTCAATAGAGGTGTACCGGCGCAAAGTTGCAGATTCGTGGTGGGGGTATTAAGAGGGTAGATCTAAGGCAAGCTGAAAAGCCAGGTTTTTAAGGCCTTCCTAGAGGCCTGTTCTGACTCCATCATGAAGAGGTGTATTCCAGAGTTTCTCATTTTTCACAGGGAATGCTCTGCCCCCTATCCTGGCCTTTGTGAAGCGGGGAACCCTGAGTAGTTGCAGGTGGCTTGATCTCAGGGCCCGGTCTTGTTGGTATCTTTGCAATCTCTGCCTCAGATAGCCAGGACGCTGATCTCTGGTGGCTCTGTAGGCCAAGGTGAGCACCTTGAACTCGATCCTCCTATTAACTGGTAGCCAATGGAGGTGCCAAAAATGTGCGGAAATATGATGGCGAAACGGCACTTTCCTAATTAATCTGGCCACTGTGTTTTGAATTAACTGCAACCTGCGAATCAGGTAAGCTGGGAGCCCTAGGTAGAGGCTATTAGAATAGTCCCGCTGTGATGTTACCAGTGCATGCACCGTAGTCTTCCTGCAGACCTCCAGCAGGAAATGAAGAAATGTTCTCAGTGCTCTTAACTTCCAGAAGCATATAGAGGAGACATGGCGCACCTGGGTCTTACAAGAGAGGTTGTTGTCAAATTTAACCCTAGATTTCTGGCTGAATCCACCGGGATAGGTGGCGGGTTCAGTTCTGAGGGCCACCACAGATTAGAAGGTGGTGGGGCCACCTGGCTGAAAAATAAGACCTCCGTTTTTTTAGGTGTTTAGCTTTAAGCAATTCTCCATCATCCAGGCTGAGATATTTTTCAGGCATTTCTTAAAATTGAGAAAGGCAGCCTCTGAGTGTTCTGTAAAAGAAAACACCAGCCGAGTGTCATCAGCATTGGATACTACAATCACACCCAATGTCTCGACTAAGGCTGCCAGGGCAGCCAGGGATACATTGAAAAGAAGCTGGCTCCTCGTTGAACCCTGAGGTACCCCACAGATGAGGGGTTTCTGGGTGGAGACGTAGGGGTGTAAAAATGCCTGCTGTGAGCAGTTCTCGATGAACGGTTGGAGCCAAGACAAGGTAGTACCCCGCCCTCCTTCCTGTCTCAGTCTCTCCAAAAAAACGGGCGGGCCACAGTGTCGAAATCTGCGGACAGGTCAAGCAACACCAGCATAGCTGAGGCACCCCGGTCCACAGATTCGCAAAGAGTTTCAGAGGCTTCAAGAAGTGCAGTCTCCGTGCTGTACCCTGCTCTAAAACCTGATTGCGAGTCATGAAAGCAGTTGTTTGATTTGAGAATTTCAGCCAGTTGCTTCTGGACTTCCTTTTCCAGGAGTTTTGCTGGCACTGACAGAAGAGAGATAGCCCTGAATTAACCTTAGTCACCTCATTATGTGACCCAGGATACAGGCTGCTGGCACCATATGGTAGGAAAAGACAAAAGTGGCATTTTCAGAATTGTGATTCAAAATCCAGCTTTACCATCAAGAGGGTTTTAAATCACAATTGTTTAGAGACTAAGCTCGACAGTCCTGCCTGCTCCCCATTGAAAGTTATCACTTATTAAATGTAGTACGGTAACCTAATATTATTCTATGGAAGAGGCAGGTCTTGAAGTAGAAAATAAAATACACTGCAAGGACATGTAAAAGTAAAAAGTGCATGTCCAACTTTTTAAATACACTGCACTCTGCTCTGTGGGCTATTTAGGGCCTCTCCTAGGAATGACATATATGTATTATAAAAGAAGGTTTAGATCTGTCAAAAGGTTTATTTTACCAGATCGAAATGGCAGTTTATAATGGCAAACACACGCTTTAATGGCCTGGCTGGACAGGTCAAGCAACACCAGCATAGCTGAGGCACCCCAGTCCACAGATTCGCGAAGAGTTTCAGAGGCTTCAAGAAGTGCAGTCTCCGTGCTGTACCCTGCTCTAAAACCTGATTGCGAGTCATGAAAGCAGTTGTTTGATTCGAGAATTTCAGCCAGTTGCTTCTGGACTTCCTTTTCCAGGAGTTTCACTGGCACTGACAGTGGAGAGATAGCCCTGAATTAACCTTAGTCACATCATTATGTGACCCAGGATACAGGCTGCTGGCACCATATGGTAGGACAAGACAAAAGTGGCATTTTCAGAATTGGGATTCAAAATCCAGCTTTACCATCAAGAGGGTTTTAAATCACAATTGTTTAGAGACTAAGCTCGACAGTCCTACCTGCTCCCAATTGAAAGTTATCACTTATTAAATGTAGTACGGTAACCCAATGTTATTCTATGGAAGAGGCAGGTCTTGCAGTAAAAAATAAAATACACTGCAAGGACATGTAAAAGTAAAAAGTGCATGTCCAACTTTTTAAATACACTGCACCCTGCTCTGTGGGCTATTTAGGGCCTCTCCTAGGAATGACATATATGTATTATAAAAGAAGGTTTAGATCTGTCAAAAGGTTTATTTTACCAGGTCGAAATGGCAGTTTATAATGGCAAACACACGCTTTAATGGCCTGGCCTATTTCAGTTGCCTTTCATCTGGAATTATCCATTCAGAGCTTCCCACAAGTAATAAAGGAAATTTCAGATTGACATCATACTCTGAGTCTTGCAACTAGGTCAACTGCAATTTCAGAAAGATGAAGAGGTGTATTCCAAAGAATCAATTGGAAAAACAAGTAAAGCCCAGTGTTTCAGTTAGACCCCTTGGTGATATTCTGTGAAGCATGTCTATCGAATATGCTTCATTTTTGAAAGTGCATGTTATTAACCTTCCATCCTTTTTACCCAATATTTGAACTTAATTTGATGTACACTGTGATGTCCCTTCGTTAAATGCCTGGCAAAATGAGATTTTGAGGTTTTCTGTACGAACATTATTCTTATGTTCCAGTAAACGCCGGCTTTCTGTGTCATTTTACCAATGTACAGTAACCCAAATGGACAGTTCAAGAAATACATGCAGAACGCAGTGTTGCAGGTCACACAGCTCTTCAGCTTGACTTGTTTAGCTTCTTGTTGATAATAGGTCATATTTGATTTACTAATGTCATTGCAGTGCCCTAATCAACACTGGGGTGTGTATATTTTTTTCTGGATTAGTGTAGGAGAGTAGGGTCTGCTATCCTATGGTCACCCCAAATTTTTGCTTTTTGCTTCACTGGTTTTTGACATATTGAGGCTGTGGGCCTGCCAATCAGACCCCCAGCCTGCTGTTCTCTCTACTAAATTAAAACTATGCACCCTAGGTGCATAACCAATTGGAAGTGGATCACCCTGTCAGCCCCTGTACCAGTGTACACTAGGTACCCAGGGCATTGGTGTACCCAAGGCCTGCCCGGGGCTGAAGCATGTATTATGCCACCCCAGGCTTGGCCTAACAAATCTGACACAACTGGCTGATCACTCAGCTGGGGTAAGTTGGTGTAACCACCTCTTACTTAGGTGTAGTATACCTATACCTAACCTTAAATGGGACACCTGGTAACCTATAAGTCACTCCTATGGCAGGCCTTAACAATCCTGAAGGCAGAGTGCTTGGTTCCATGTGAGATGGTGCTCTGGCATGAGCTGGGCCTGTCTGCAGTGGTCGGAACAACTTCCTTCTACTGTTTCCAGATATCGTCATACCAGGTACTCTTAAGTGCATTATGAACCTCGCGGTTAAATGCTATCTTTGGTTTGGCTTTATCAAAACATGTCAATAAGGTGTCATACGAATTGGAATACTAACCCCTCGCCAATTCTGGCGACGGGGTTAGCATTCCACCCTTCTAGAGGGACACGACATGTACAGTACCTGAAACCCGGGTAAAATCAGACATAGCCTCAGCTCCACAAAATGGATGCTGCCACCACAGACACAAGTCTGCCCTCCTGCTGCTGGGAGTCCTTCCAGCTTGGGAGGTGTGGACAAAGGGTTTCCTGCCAGGGGAGGTGCGTGCACCACCCCAGACAGGATTTTGTGTATTGGTCAGGTAGGGCTTGAAAGAAACCAGACATGCCTGTGGCTCACAAGGAGCCTCGGGGCATAGGCCAGTTCAAACCGGTCCTGGGGCACACCAGTCCCGGGCCTGGGGCGAGCTGGACAAAGGATTGGGGGTGTAACCACCCCCCTTCCTGGTCCCACCCTTAGGGAGGGACCTAGCAGGTAGTCCGGCCCCTAGAATCCGCTTAAAGGTAGGAGCTGTGTCCTAAGACTTCAGACATCCTGGAATCAACTTAAAACTAAGAAGAAGACGGGAACTTCGACGCTCTGCCGCACAGAGGACTGAAGCCAATCTCCCCTGTGGTCAGGGAGTGACCACCTTGCTAACGCAAGCACCATCCAGCGAATCAACGTCTGCTTTGCTGCCGCCTCCCGCCGGAGCCCGAGCCCAGAGACTGACAAGACCTGGACCTCCAGACCTCTCACCGCCCGATCCACAGTCCCTGCAAAGAGGAGACCCGTGGAGGCACCGAGACACGTGGAGCCAGCCACCTTGAAACGACTACGACAAGCTGACCAGTGCAACAACCGAGGCTCCCTCCAAGTTGTGCTTTGGGTCCTGAGAAGCCCAACCCTCGAGCAGCATCTGCACCAAAGGTGAGCCCTCCAGCATCTCCACGATCTGCGTGGGGCCCTTCTGCATTTTGCCACTCGACGCGCCTAACCGGTTGCTGGCCCGCTGGCTAGTGGCCATCTTGGCGACGAAATCTACGACAAACACCGCTGGTCTGGTTGCTCCAGACTGGCCCTTGCTCCCCTCCAAAGGAGCAGTTCCTCTGACCTTGCTGGTCAGAACTATCAGCTTAACCTCCTTGCCTACAACAATTGCTTTTGCCAAGGCTTGTTTGCTTCAATCAAGTCGCCGACACCGCCGACAGCGAGAGCCTGCGTGGGACAGCTCGTGACTCGACTCCTGGACGTCGTCGACCTTCAGGGACCACGTGGCTGCAGAGTCAAGCTACACCTCATCACCTGTTTGCACCCGACATCGCCTGGTACCCACCTGGTGCCACGCTGGTCACTGGCTAGTGACTGTGAACACTGTCCCCTCTGCTTACAGGTCTTCAACATCTCCGATCCACTCTTGGATCCACTGCATCTCTTCCCGACCGACCGCCTGCAGCACTTTTGTCTACAGGCCCCACGGAACAGATAGAAGAAACCCGACGCACTTCGAGGCCTATGCACCCGCTTCCTGTGGGTGAGGTAAAGCTGGCACTCCGGTGCCCAAGTGTAGTATTACATCTCTAGTGCCTGTGTTCCAAATCTTAAGTTCCTAGGTCATCCGGAAGATTCCTTTTGCAGTAACTTTGTACTTTTTACGCACCCATTGAAACCTATGGGAGCACGCGTGTGACTATTTGCTCTGCACACGCCACCCGTGGACCTCCTGGTCACTAACTGAAGTTAGCTCCTTGTAGGCCCAGCGATTCTAGAGGCCCTAGGCCTTTTCCCTTTTCTGTTCGTGGTACTTATACCACTATTTTAGTATATGGTTCGAGTGGCCACCAGGGCCTATCCATATAAAGTGCAACTTCTGTGTATTCTGTGATAATCTTGTTTGACGATTTGTGCTCCTGTGCTCATAAAGAGACTAGGGGTTACTCTGAGAAATAAATACATATATATTTTGAATATATATCTGTGTGGTGTCCTTTCATTGGTATAAAAGGGGGTTACTATTGGTAAAACAGCTTGCTTAACACGCATCACGAGTTTAGCCTCAAAGACTGCTTAGCCTACGCTACCACTAGGGCAGCTAGTCCGAAAAGGTTGACTTACAACCACACCATAAGGGTTACTTGGCATGGTACAAGGTGGTCACTAGAACTAGTGAACAGCATATACCAGGCCAACTTCTCACAATTAGGGTTTTTGATGATTTTTGAGTATTAGTGGGCTTAATGTTAGTTATCTTTTTGCGGTTCTATGATGTCTGGCTATCAGAGGGTTTTCTTGAAACAGACAGCATATTCCATTATTAAGCTGAATTATAGAGCAATGATTTAGTATCAATTCCTTAATCATCAATGAATGTCAAGAATATGAACAAACCTCTTGTTATCTTTTTACTTATGCAATTCAACTCTATTATTTGAGTTTTCCAGTCAGTTTCCATCAACAAACTCAGATGTCTTTTCAAACCTGCTCAGCACAACCGTTTTACTGGTGCCATAATTATTGGATGGGATCAATTTACATGTTCAAGTTTTTGAAAACATTAAATGTCTCTTTTATGAGAGAGGCTGTATCCTTGCATAGTGAAGCAAGTCCTTATTGTCTTTAGCAGAGAGGAATGTTCTCTAAGTTCCATGCAAAAAATTTGAATAAACTTCACTGGTCTCTGATAAACAATTGAATTCTGTTGTGCGTGAACCTTTCCAATGAAACTCACATCATTGATATGCCAGATTCATAATTTGAAAATGTGCATCCAGGTGGACTGGGTAAGGAAATGTTCTTGTTTTATTCCGCTCAGATAGCGACATGCCTATGACTGGGCGACATTGGACCGCACCAGTGTTCCTGAACCATGGGAACTGACCTTAGGAATCCTTTTTGAAATAGTATAAAATTATGTATATCAATTATATTACAAATATCTCATTTGTACCTTCAAATCCTTCCCTGAGATTATTCTAAACCTTCGAGACCTCCCTTGTAGCGTGTTGATGCGTTGAGACGCATTTTAGGAGTACACAACATTGGTTGAGCGCGTCCGATTGAATTCTATTCTAATTCACTCAGAAAAGAAGGCTATATTTAGTATGTGTTAACCCCTTCATCACTGTTGATTGAAGAACTATGCTTAATGGTTGAAATATGGATTTAATTCCAGTAATTATAGACCTAGAAGGCTAGACCATGAAACTCCTGTGCTTTCAAATAAAGCGAAAGTGTCCATTACTCAAGAACCCCTCACACCCCATGATCTATAGATTTCTAAAGGTGCAGATGGATCCCATGTGTGGTGGTAGCGGGCAACGTTTTGTCAAATATTCAAATTCAAACTGTTTTCCAAATGAAATCTTTTAACAAAACATTTAACACTAAATGCTTTTCAAACTAATTAGTTTTCAAACTATTTACCTGCTCAGCACAGCACCAGCTTTGAAAGTGAGTCAGGGAAGTGAGGGGGGGTGCCTGCACTGATTTCAAACGCCCCAGTGCAGTGTAAGTGAGGGAAGTGAGGGGGAGATGCCTGCACTGATTTCAAAGGCCCCAGTGCAGTGTAAGTGAGGGAAGTGAGGGGGAGATGCCTGCACTGATTTCAAACGCCCCAGTGCAGTGTAAGTGAGGGAAGTGAGGGGGGAGATGTCTGCACTGATTTCAAAGGCCCCAGTGCAGTGTAAGTGAGGGAAGTGAGGGGGTAGATGTCTGCACTGATTTCAAATGCCCTAGTGCAGTGTAAGTGAGGGAAGTGAGGGGGGGGAGATGCCTGCACTGATTTCAAACGCCCCAGTGCAGTGTAAGTGAGGGAAGTGAGGGGAGATGCCTGCACTGATTTCAAACGCCCCAGTGCAGTGTAAGTGAGGGAAGTGAGGGGGGGGTGCCTGCACTGATTTCAAACGCCCCAGTGCAGTGTAAGTGAGGGAAGTGAGGGGGGAGATGTCTGCACTGATTTCAAAGGCCCCAGTGCAGTGTAAGTGAGGGAAGTGAGGGGGTAGATGTCTGCACTGATTTCAAATGCCCTAGTGCAGTGTAAGTGAGGGAAGTGAGGGGGAGATGCCTGCACTGATTTCAAAGGCCCCAGTGCAGTGTAAGTGAGGGAAGTGGGGGGGGAGATGTCTGCACTGATTTCAAACGCCCCAGTGCAGTGTAAGTGAGGAAAGTGAGGGGGAGATGCCTGCACTGATTTCAAACGCCCCAGTGCAGTGTAAGTGAGGAAAGTGAGGGGGGGATGCCTGCACTGATTTCAAACGCCCCAGTGCAGTGTAAGTGAGGAAAGTGAGGGGGGATGCCTGCACTGATTTCAAATGCCCCAGTGCAGTGTAAGTGAGGAAAGTGAGGGGGGGATGCCTGCACTGATTTCAAACGCCCCAGTGCAGTGTAAGTGAGGAAAGTGAGGGGGAGATGCCTGCACTGATTTCAAACGCCCCAGTGCAGTGTAAGTGAGGGAAGTGAGGGGGGTAGATGCTTGCACTGATTTCAAACGCCCCAGTGCAGTGTAAGTCAGGGAAGTGAGGGGAGAGATGCCTGCACTGATTTCAAACACCCCAGTGCAGTGTAAGTGAGGAAAGTGAGGGGGGATGCCTGCACTGATTTCAAACGCCCCAGTGCAGTGTAAGTGGGGGAAGTGAGGGAGAGATGCCTGCACTGATTTCAAAGGCCCCAGTGCAGTGTAAGTGAGGAAAGTGAGGGAGAGATGCCTGCACTGATTTCAAATGCCCCAGTGCAGTGTAAGTGAGGGAAGTGAGGGGGAGATGCCTGCACTGATTTCAAACGGCCCAGTGCAGTGTAAGTGAGGTAAGTGAGGGGGGGTGCCTGCACTGATTTCAAACGCCCCAGTGCAGTGTAAGTGAGGGAAGTGAGGGGGAGATGCCTGCACTGATTTCAAATGCCCCAGTGCAGTGTAAGTGAGGGAAGTGAGGGGGAGATGCCTGCACTGATTTCAAACGCCCCAGTGCAGTGTAAGTGAGGGAAGTGAGGGGGAGATGCCTGCACTGATTTCAAACGCCCCAGTGCAGTGTAAGTGAGGGAAGTGAGGGGTAGATGCCTGCACTGATTTCAAACGCCCCAGTGCAGTGTAAGTGAGGGAAGTGAGGGGGAGATGCCTGCACTGATTTCAAACGCCCCAGTGCAGTGTAAGTGAGGAAAGTGAGGGGGAGATGCCTGCACTGATTTCAAACGCCCCAGTGCAGTGTAAGTGAGGGAAGTGAGGGGGAGGATGCCTGCACTGATTTCTAACGCCCCAGTGCAGTGTAAGTGAGGGAAGTGAGGGGGAGATGCCTGCACTGATTTCAAACGCCCCAGTGCAGTGTAAGTGAGGGAAGTGAGGGGGAGATGCCTGCACTGATTTCAAACGCCCCAGTGCAGTGTAAGTCAGGGAAGTGAGGGGGAGATGCCTGCACTGATTTCAAACGCCCCAGTGCAGTGTAAGTGAGGGAAGTGAGGGGGTAGATGTCTGCACTGATTTCAAACGCCCCCGTGCAGTGTAAGTCAGGGAAGTGAGGGGGAGATGCCTGCACTGATTTCAAAGGCCCCAGTGCAGTGTAAGTGAGGGAAGTGAGGGGGAGATGCCTGCACTGATTTCAAATGCCCCAGTGCAGTGTAAGTGAGGGAAGTGGGGGGGAGATACCTGCACTGATTTCAAACGCCCCAGTGCAGTGTAAGTGAGGGAAGTGAGGGGGAGATGCCTGCACTGGTTTCAAACGCCCCAGTGCAGTGTAAGTGAGGGAAGTGAGGGGGGATGCCTGCACTGATATTAAACGCCCCAGTGCAGTGTAAGTGAGGGAAGTGAGGGGGGAGATGCCTGCACTGATTTCAAACGCCCCAGTGCAGTGTAAGTGAGGGAAGTGAGGGGAAGATGCCTGCACTGATTTCAAATGCCCCAGTGCCGTGTAAGTGAGGGAAGTGAGGGGGAGATGCCTGCACTGATTTCAAAGGCCCAAGTGCAGTGTAAGTGAGGGGAGTGAGGGGGGAGGATGCCTGCACTGATTTCAAACGCCCCAGTGCAGTGTAAGTGAGGGAAGTGAGGGGGAAATGCCTGCAGTGATCTCAAACGCCCCAGTGCAGTGTAAGTGAGGGAAGTGAGGGGGGAGATGCCTGCACTGATTTCAAACGCCCCAGTGCACTGTAAGTGAGGGAAGTGAGGGGGAGATGCCTGCACTGATTTCAAACGCCCCAGTGCAGTGTAAGTGAGGAAAGTGAGGGGGGGATGCCTGCACTGATTTCAAACGCCCCAGTGCAGTGTAAGTGAGGAAAGTGAGGGGGGATGCCTGCACTGATTTCAAATGCCCCAGTGCAGTGTAAGTGAGGAAAGTGAGGGGGGGATGCCTGCACTGATTTCAAACGCCCCAGTGCAGTGTAAGTGAGGAAAGTGAGGGGGAGATGCCTGCACTGATTTCAAACGCCCCAGTGCAGTGTAAGTGAGGGAAGTGAGGGGGGTAGATGCTTGCACTGATTTCAAACGCCCCAGTGCAGTGTAAGTCAGGGAAGTGAGGGGAGAGATGCCTGCACTGATTTCAAACACCCCAGTGCAGTGTAAGTGAGGAAAGTGAGGGGGGATGCCTGCACTGATTTCAAACGCCCCAGTGCAGTGTAAGTGGGGGAAGTGAGGGAGAGATGCCTGCACTGATTTCAAAGGCCCCAGTGCAGTGTAAGTGAGGAAAGTGAGGGAGAGATGCCTGCACTGATTTCAAATGCCCCAGTGCAGTGTAAGTGAGGGAAGTGAGGGGGAGATGCCTGCACTGATTTCAAACGGCCCAGTGCAGTGTAAGTGAGGTAAGTGAGGGGGGGTGCCTGCACTGATTTCAAACGCCCCAGTGCAGTGTAAGTGAGGGAAGTGAGGGGGAGATGCCTGCACTGATTTCAAATGCCCCAGTGCAGTGTAAGTGAGGGAAGTGAGGGGGAGATGCCTGCACTGATTTCAAACGCCCCAGTGCAGTGTAAGTGAGGGAAGTGAGGGGGAGATGCCTGCACTGATTTCAAACGCCCCAGTGCAGTGTAAGTGAGGGAAGTGAGGGGGGATGCCTGCACTTATTTCAAAGGCCCCAGTGCAGTGTAAGTGAGGGGGGATGCCTGCACTGATTTCAAACGCCCCAGTGCAGTGTAAGTCAGGGAAGTGAGGGGGAGATGCCTGCACTTATTTCAAAGGGCCCAGTGCAGTGTAAGTCAGGGAAGTGAGGGGGAGATGCCTGCACTGATTTCAAACGCCCCAGTGCAGAGTAAGTCAGGGAAGTGAGGGGGAGATGCCTGCACTGATCTCAAACGCCCCAGTGCAGTGTAAGTCAGGGAAGTGAGGGGGAGATGCCTGCACTGATTTCAAAGGCCCCAGTGCAGTGTAAGTGAGGGAAGTGAGGGGGAGATGCCTGCACTTATTTCAAAGGCCCCAGTGCAGTGTAAGTGAGGGGAGTGAGGGGGGATGCCTGCACTGATTTCAAACGACCCAGTGCAGTGTAAGTCAGGGAAGTGAGGGGGAGATGCCTGCACTGATTTCAAAGGCCCCAGTGCAGTGTAAGTGAGGGAAGTGAGGGAGAGATGCCTGCACTGATTTCAAATGCCCCAGTGCAGTGTAAGTGAGGGAAGTGAGGCGGAGATGCCTGCACTGATTTCAAACGCCCCAGTGCACTGTAAGTGAGGGAAGTGAGGGGGAGATGCCTGCACTGATTTTAAAGGCCCCAGTGCAGTGTAAGTGAGGGAAGTGAGGGAGAGATGTCTGCACTGATTTCAAATGCCCCAGTGCAGTGTAAGTGAGGGAAGTGAGGGGAGATGCCTGCACTGATTTCAAATGCCCCAGTGCAGTGTAAGTGAGGGAAGTGAGGGGGAGATGCCTGCACTGATTTCAAACGCCCCAGTGCAGTGTAAGTCAGGGAAGTCAGGGGGAGATGCCTGCACTTATTTCAAAGGCCCCAGTGCAGTGTAAGTGAGGGAAGTGAGGGGGGTAGATGCTTGCACTGATCTCAAACGCCCCAGTGCAGTGTAAGTGAGGGAAGTGAGGGGGGAGATGCCTGCACTGATTTCAAACGCCCCAGTGCAGTGTAAATGAGGGAAGTGAGGGGGAGATGCCTGCACTGATTTCAAACGCCCCAGTGCTGTGTAAGTCAGGGAACTGAGGGGGGAATGCCTGCACTAATTTCAAACGCCCCAGTGCAGTGTAAGTGAGGGAAGTGAGGGGGAGATGCCTGCACTGATTTCAAACGCCCCAGTGCAGTGTAAGTGAGGGAAGTGAGGGGGAGATGCCTGCACTGGTTTCAAACGCCCCAGTGCAGAGTAAGTCAGGGAAGTGAGGGGGAGATGCCTGCACTGATCTCAAACGCCCCAGTGCAGTGTAAGTCAGGGAAGTGAGGGGGAGATGCCTGCACTGATTTCAAAGGCCCCAGTGCAGTGTAAGTGAGGGAAGTGAGGGGGAGATGCCTGCACTTATTTCAAAGGCCCCAGTGCAGTGTAAGTGAGGGGAGTGAGGGGGGATGCCTGCACTGATTTCAAACGCCCCAGTGCAGTGTAAGTCAGGGAAGTGAGGGGGAGATGCCTGCACTGATTTCAAAGGCCCCAGTGCAGTGTAAGTGAGGGAAGTGAGGGAGAGATGCCTGCACTGATTTCAAATGCCCCAGTGCAGTGTAAGTGAGGGGGAGATGCCTGCACTGATTTCAAACGCCCCAGTGCACTGTAAGTGAGGGAAGTGAGGGGGAGATGCCTGCACTGATTTCAAAGGCCCCAGTACAGTGTAAGTGAGGGAAGTGAGGTAGAGATGCCTGCACTGATTTCAAATGCCCCAGTGCAGTGTAAGTGAGGGAAGTGAGGAGGAGATGCCTGCACTGATTTCAAAGGCCCCAGTGCAGTGTAAGTGAGGGAAGTGAGGGGGAGATGCCTGCACTGGTTTCAAACGCCCCAGTGCAGTGTAAGTCAGGGAAGTGAGGGGGAGATGCCTGCACTTATTTCAAAGGCCCCAGTGCAGTGTAAGTCAGGGAAGTGAGGGGGGAGATGCCTGCACTGATTTCAAACGCCCCAGTGCAGTGTAAGTGAGGGACGTGAGGGTGAGATGCGTGCACTGATTTCAAACACCCCAGTGCAGTGTAAGTCAGGGAAGTGAGGGGGGAGATGCCTGCACTGATTTCAAACGCCCCAGTGCAGTGTAAGTGAGGGAAGTGAGGGGGGAGATGCCTGCACTGATTTCAAATGCCCCAGTGCAGTGTAAGTGAGGGAAGTGAGGGGGGGATGCCTGCACTGATTTCAAACGCCCCAGTGCTGTGTAAGTGAGGGAAGTGAGGGGGAGATGCCTGCACTGATTTCAAACACCCCAGTGCAGTGTAAGTGAGGGAAGTGAGGGGGGATGCCTGCACTGATTTCAAACACCCCAGTGCAGTGTAAGTGAGGGAAGTGAGGGGGAGATGCCTGCACTGATTTCAAATGCCCCAGTGCAGTGTAAGTCAGGGAAGTGAGGGGGAGATGCCTGCACTGATCTCAAACGCCCCAGTGCCGTGTAAGTGAGGAAAGTGAGGGGGGAGATGCCTGCACTGGTTTCAAACGCCCCAGTGCAGTGTAAGTGAGGGAAGTGAGGGGGAGATGCCTGCACTTATTTCAAAGGCCCCAGTGCAGTGTAAGTGAGGGGAGTGAGGGGGGATGCCTGCACTGATTTCAAACGACCCAGTGCAGTGTAAGTCAGGGAAGTGAGGGGGAGATGCCTGCACTGATTTCAAAGGCCCCAGTGCAGTGTAAGTGAGGGAAGTGAGGGATAGATGCCTGCACTGATTTCAAATGCCCCAGTGCAGTGTAAGTGAGGGAAGTGAGGCGGAGATGCCTGCACTGATTTCAAACGCCCCATGCACTGTAAGTGAGGGAAGTGAGGGGGAGATGCCTGCACTGATTTTAAAGGCCCCAGTGCAGTGTAAGTGAGGGAAGTGAGGAAGAGATGTCTGCACTGATTTCAAATGCCCCAGTGCAGTGTAAGTGAGGGAAGTGAGGGGAGATGCCTGCACTGATTTCAAACGCCCCAGTGCAGTGTAAGTGAGGGAAGTGAGGGGGAGATGCCTGCACTGATTTCAAACGCCCCAGTGCAGTGTAAGTCAGGGAAGTGAGGGGGAGATGCCTGCACTTATTTCAAAGGCCCCAGTGCAGTGTAAGTGAGGGAAGTGAGGGGGGTAGATGCTTGCACTGATCTCAAACGCCCCAGTGCAGTGTAAGTGAGGGAAGTGAGGGGGGAGATGCCTGCACTGATTTCAATCGCCCCAGTGCAGTGTAAGTGAGGGAAGTGAGGGGGAGATGCCTGCACTGATTTCAAACGCCCCAGTGCTGTGTAAGTCAGGGAACTGAGGGGGGAATGCCTGCACTAATTTCAAACGCCCCAGTGCAGTGTAAGTGAGGGAAATGAGGGGGAGATGCCTGCACTGATTTCAAACGCCCCAGTGCAGTGTAAGTGAGGGAAGTGAGGGGGAGATGCCTGCACTGGTTTCAAACGCCCCAGTGCAGAGTAAGTCAGGGAAGTGAGGGGGAGATGCCTGCACTGATCTCAAACGCCCCAGTGCAGTGTAAGTCAGGGAAGTGAGGGGGAGATGCCTGCACTGATTTCAAAGGCCCCAGTGCAGTGTAAGTGAGGGAAGTGAGGGGGAGATGCCTGCACTTATTTCAAAGGCCCCAGTGCAGTGTAAGTGAGGGGAGTGAGGGGGGATGCCTGCACTGATTTCAAACGCCCCAGTGCAGTGTAAGTCAGGGAAGTGAGGGGGAGATGCCTGCACTGATTTCAAAGGCCCCAGTGCAGTGTAAGTGAGGGAAGTGAGGGAGAGATGCCTGCACTGATTTCAAATGCCCCAGTGCAGTGTAAGTGAGGGAAGTGAGGGGGAGATGCCTGCACTGATTTCAAACGCCCCAGTGCACTGTAAGTGAGGGAAGTGAGGGGGAGATGCCTGCACTGATTTCAAAGGCCCCAGTACAGTGTAAGTGAGGGAAGTGAGGAAGAGATGCCTGCACTGATTTCAAATGCCCCAGTGCAGTGTAAGTGATGGAAGTGAGGAGGAGATGCCTGCACTGATTTCAAAGGCCCCAGTGCAGTGTAAGTGAGGGAAGTGAGGGGGAGATGCCTGCACTGGTTTCAAACGCCCCAGTGCAGTGTAAGTCAGGGAAATGAGGGGGAGATGCCAGCACTTATTTCAAAGGCCCCAGTGCAGTGTAAGTCAGGGAAGTGAGGGGTGAGATGCCTGCACTGATTTCAAACACCCCAGTGCAGTGTAAGTCAGGGAAGTGAGGGGGGAGATGCCTGCACTGATTTCAAACGCCCCAGTGCAGTGTAAGTGAGGGAAGTGAGGGGGGAGATGCCTGCACTGATCTCAAACGCCCCAGTGCAGTGTAAGTGAGGGAAGTGAGGGGGGATGCCTGCACTGATTTCAAACGCCCCAGTGCAGTGTAAGTGAGGGAAGTGAGGGGGGAGATGCCTGCACTGATTTCAAACGCCCCAGTGCAGTGTAAGTGAGGGAAGTGAGGGGGGGATGCCTGCACTGATTTCAAACGCCCCAGTGCTGTGTAAGTGAGGGAAGTGAGGGGGAGATGCCTGCACTGATTTCAAACACCCCAGTGCAGTGTAAGTGAGGGAAGTGAGGGGGGATGCCTGCACTGATTTCAAACACCCCAGTGCAGTGTAAGTGAGGGAAGTGAGGGGGAGATGCCTGCACTGATTTCAAACGCCCCAGTGCAGTGTAAGTCAGGGAAGTGAGGGGGAGATGCCTGCACTGATCTCAAACGCCCCAGTGCCGTGTAAGTGAGGAAAGTGAGGGGGGAGATGCCTGCACTGGTTTCAAACGCCCCAGTGCAGTGTAAGTGAGGGAAGTGAGGGGGAGATGCCTGCACTGATTTCAAACGCCCCAGTGCAGTGTTAGTCAGTGAAGTGAGGGGAGATGCCTGCACTGATTTCAAACGCCCCAGTGCAGTGTAAGTGAGGGAAGTGAGGGGGAGATGCCTGCACTGATTTCAAAGGCCCCAGTGCAGTGTAAGTGAGGTAAGTGAGGGGGAGATGCCTGCACTGATTTCAAACGCCCCAGTGCAGTGTAAGTGAGGGAAGTGAGGGGGAGATGCCTGCACTGATCTCAAACGCCCCAGTGCAGTGTAAGTGAGGGAAGTGAGGGGGAGATGCCTGCACTGATTTCAAACGCCCCAGTGCAGAGTAAGTGAGGGAAGTGAGGGGGAGATGCCTGCACTGATTTCAAATGCCCCAGTGCAGTGTAAGTGAGGGAAGTTAGGGGGAGATACCTGCACTGATTTCAAACGCCCCAGTGCAGTGTAAGTGAGGGAAGTGAGGGGGAGATGCCTGCACTGATTTCAAACGCCCCAGTGCCGTGTAAGTGAGGGAAGTGAGGGGGAGATGCCTGCACTGATTTCAAAGGCCCCAGTGCAGTGTAAGTGAGGGGAGTGAGGGGGGAGGATGCCTGCACTGATTTCAAACGCCCCAGTGCAGTGTAAGTGAGGGAAGTGAGGGGGAAATGCCTGCAGTGATCTCAAACGCCCCAGTGCAGTGTAAGTGAGGGAAGTGAGGGGGGAGATGCCTGCATTGATTTCAAACGCCCCAGTGCACTGTAAGTGAGGGAAGTGAGGGGGAGATGCCTGCACTGATTTCAAACGCCCCAGTGCAGTGTAAGTGAGGGAAGTGAGGGGGGGTGCCTGCACTGATTTCAAATGCCCTAGTGCAGTGTAAGTGAGGGAAGTGAGGGGGGAGATGCCTGCACTGATTTCAAACGCCCCAGTGCAGTGTAAGTGAGGTAAGTGAGGGGGGGTGCCTACACTGATTTCAAACGCCCCAGTGCAGTGTAAGTGAGGGAAGTGAGGGGGAGATGCCTGCACTGATTTCAAACGCCCCAGTGCAGTGTAAGTGAGGAAAGTGAGGGGGAGATGCCTGCACTGATTTCAAACGCCCCAGTGCAGTGTAAGTGAGGTAAGTGAGGGGGGGTGCCTGCACTGAATTCAAACGCCCCAGTGCAGTGTAAGTGAGGGAAGTGAGGGGGAGATGCCTGCACTGATTTCAAACGCCCCAGTGCAGTGTAAGTGAGGTAAGTGAGGGGGGTGCCTGCACTGATTTCAAACGCCCCAATGCAATGTAAGTGAGGGAAGTGAGGGGGAGATGCCTGCACTGATTTCAAACGCCCCAGTGCAGTGTAAGTGAGGAAAGTGAGGGGGAGATGCCTGCACTGATTTCAAACGCCCCAGTGCAGTGTAAGTGAGGGAAGTGAGGGGGAGGATGCCTGCACTGATTTCAAACGCCCCAGTGCAGTGTAAGTGAGGGAAGTGAGGGGGAGATGCCTGCACTGATTTCAAACACCCCAGTGCAGTGTAAGTGAGGTAAGTGAGGGGGGAGATGCCTGGACTGATTTCAAACGCCCCAGTGCAGTGTAAGTCAGGGAACTGAGGGGGGAGATGCCTGCACTGATTTCAAACGCCCCAGTGCAGTGTAAGAGAGGGAAGTGAGGGGGAGATGCCTGCACTGATTTCAAACGCCCCAGTGCAGTGTAAGTGAGGGAAGTGAGGGGGAGATGCCTGCACTGATTTCAAACGCCCCAGTGCAGTGTAAGTGAGGGAAGTGAGGGGGAGATGCCTGCACTGATTTCAAACGCCCCAGTGCAGTGTAAGTGAGGAAAGTAAGGGGGAGATGCCTGCACTGATTTCAAACGCCCCAGTGCAGTGTAAGTGGGGGAAGTGAGGGGGAGGATGCCTGCACTGATTTCAAACGCCCCAGTGCAGTGTAAGTGAGGGAAGTGAGGGGGAGATGCCTGCACTGATTTCAAACGCCCCAGTGCAGTGTAAGTGAGGGAAGTGAGGGGTAGATGCCTGCACTGATTTCAAACGCCCCAGTGCAGTGTAAGTGAGGGAAGTGAGGGGGAGATGCCTGCACTGATTTCAAACGCCCCAGTGCAGTGTAAGTGAGGAAAGTGAGGGGGAGATGCCTGCACTGATTTCAAACGCCCCAGTGCAGTGTAAGTGAGGGAAGTGAGGGGGAGGATGCCTGCACTGATTTCTAACGCCCCAGTGCAGTGTAAGTGAGGGAAGTGAGGGGGAGATGCCTGCACTGATTTCAAACGCCCCAGTGCAGTGTAAGTGAGGGAAGTGAGGGGGAGATGCCTGCACTGATTTCAAACGCCCCAGTGCAGTGTAAGTCAGGGAAGTGAGGGGGAGATGCCTGCACTGATTTCAAACGCCCCAGTGCAGTGTAAGTGAGGGAAGTGAGGGGGTAGATGTCTGCACTGATTTCAAACGCCCCCGTGCAGTGTAAGTCAGGGAAGTGAGGGGGAGATGCCTGCACTGATTTCAAAGGCCCCAGTGCAGTGTAAGTGAGGGAAGTGAGGGGGAGATGCCTGCACTGATTTCAAATGCCCCAGTGCAGTGTAAGTGAGGGAAGTGGGGGGGAGATACCTGCACTGATTTCAAACGCCCCAGTGCAGTGTAAGTGAGGGAAGTGAGGGGGAGATGCCTGCACTGGTTTCAAACGCCCCAGTGCAGTGTAAGTGAGGGAAGTGAGGGGGGATGCCTGCACTGATATTAAACGCCCCAGTGCAGTGTAAGTGAGGGAAGTGAGGGGGGAGATGCCTGCACTGATTTCAAACGCCCCAGTGCAGTGTAAGTGAGGGAAGTGAGGGGAAGATGCCTGCACTGATTTCAAATGCCCCAGTGCCGTGTAAGTGAGGGAAGTGAGGGGGAGATGCCTGCACTGATTTCAAAGGCCCAAGTGCAGTGTAAGTGAGGGGAGTGAGGGGGGAGGATGCCTGCACTGATTTCAAACGCCCCAGTGCAGTGTAAGTGAGGGAAGTGAGGGGGAAATGCCTGCAGTGATCTCAAACGCCCCAGTGCAGTGTAAGTGAGGGAAGTGAGGGGGGAGATGCCTGCACTGATTTCAAACGCCCCAGTGCACTGTAAGTGAGGGAAGTGAGGGGGAGATGCCTGCACTGATTTCAAACGCCCCAGTGCAGTGTAAGTGAGGGAAGTGAGGGGGGGTGCCTGCACTGATTTCAAATGCCCTAGTGCAGTGTAAGTGAGGGAAGTGAGGGGGGAGATGCCTGCACTGATTTCAAACGCCCCAGTGCAGTGTAAGTGAGGTAAGTGAGGGGGGGTGCCTGCACTGATTTCAAACGCCCCAGTGCAGTGTAAGTGAGGGAAGTGAGGGGGAGATGCCTGCACTGATTTCAAACGCCCCAGTGCAGTGTAAGTGAGGAAAGTGAGGGGGAGATGCCTGCACTGATTTCAAACGCCCCAGTGCAGTGTAAGTGAGGTAAGTGAGGGGGGGTGCCTGCACTGATTTCAAACGCCCCAGTGCAGTGTAAGTGAGGGAAGTGAGGGGGAGATGCCTGCACTGATTTCAAACGCCCCAGTGCAGTGTAAGTGAGGTAAGTGAGGGGGGTGCCTGCACTGATTTCAAATGCCCCAGTGCAGTGTAAGTGAGGGAAGTGAGGGGGAGATGCCTGCACTGATTTCAAACGCCCCAGTGCAGTGTAAGTGAGGAAAGTGAGGGGGAGATGCCTGCACTGATTTCAAACGCCCCAGTGCAGTGTAAGTGAGGGAAGTGAGGGGGAGGATGCCTGCACTGATTTCAAACGCCCCAGTGCAGTGTAAGTCAGGGAAGTGAGGGGGAGATGCCTGCACTGATTTCAAAGGCCCCAGTGCAGTGTAAGTGAGGGAAGTGAGGGAGAGATGCCTGCACTGATTTCAAATGCCCCAGTGCAGTGTAAGTGAGGGAAGTGAGGGGGAGATGCCTGCACTGATTTCAAACGCCCCAGTGCAGTGTAAGTGAGGGAAGTGAGGGGGAGATGCCTGCACTGATTTCAAACGCCCCAGTGCAGTGTAAGTGAGGAAAGTGAGGGGGAGATGCCTGCACTGATTTCAAATGCCCCAGTGCAGTGTAAGTGAGGAAAGTGAGGGGGAGATGCCTGCACTGATTTCAAACGCCCCAGTGCAGTGTAAGTGAGGGAAGTGAGGGGGAGATGCCTGCACTGATTTCAAACGCCCCAGTGCAGTGTAAGTGAGGAAAGTGAGGGGGAGATGCCTGCACTGATTTCAAACGCCCCAGTGCAGTGTAAGTGAGGGAAATGAGGGGGAGATGCCTGCACTGATTTCAAACGCCCCAGTGCAGTGTAAGTGAGGAAAGTGAGGGGGAGATGCCTGCACTGATTTCAAACGCCCCAGTGCAGTGTAAGTGAGGGAAGTGAGGGGGAGATGCCTGCACTGATTTCAAACGCCCAAGTGCAGTGTAAGTGAGGAAAGTGAGGGGGAGATGCCTGCACTGATTTCAAACGCCCCAGTGCAGTGTAAGTGAGGGAAGTGAGGGGGAGATGCCTGCACTGATTTCAAACGCCCCAGTGCAGTGTAAGTGAGGAAAGTGAGGGGGAGATGCCTGCACTGATTTCAAACGCCCCAGTGCAGTGTAAGTGAGGGAAGTGAGGGGGGAGATGCCTGCACTGGTTTCAAACGCCCCAGTGCAGTGTAAGTGAGGGAAGTGAGGGGGAGATGCCTGCAGTGATCTCAAACGCCCCAGTGCAGTGTAAGTGAGGGAAGTGAGGGGGAGATGCCTGCACTGATTTCAAACGCCCCAGTGGCTTGTGTGTCGTTCATTCTTGGAAACATCAGGGTTAACTAATGTCCTCCCAGTCATAGCGCCCCCAGTGGCCTGTTTTGGAAGCATCGTAGCAATGAGAAGGTGCGGGTGATGGCGCCAGTGCTTCTTGCTGCTTTAAGTTATAAAAGACCGCGACTGCATCATACCTTTAGTGCTTACCACACCACTTGGCTAAGCCATGTATTACCACCTGTAGAGGAGTAACACATGGTTCAGAAACCACAATCAAGACTGAGGTAAGCGGGAGTCTATGTCTGACACTTTGCACCAGTGAAAAGTCATAGAAAAGGATGCAAACTCGTGCAAAGTGTTGATAAAGTATCACTTTTGAGCGCAGCTTCTTTGCGCAGAACAGCAGTCATAAAACTAGCCCAAGTGCCCTTTGGGCGACTCTCTGCTTCTTTGTGTGAAGGGGGCGCCCCACTCATACTACCCCCCACCATTCTGAGGCAAAGCAGTACCTAATAACAACGGCAGACAGGGGTTTGTTCCAAAACATAATGCCTCAGTGAGGCCGAGGCTAACTAGGGGAAATGTTTTTATTTCTCCTTACTTTTCACACATTGCATTTGTTCTGCACTGTAGAGCGCGTACAATGTAGGACTTTAAAAATAAATATGCAAAAGGTCAGTATTGTGCACCGGAACAGCAGTTTTCTAGTCCAAAACTATTGGCAGACATGACACACACATCTATGCACTATGCTTCACTGCGGTGCAAAGGTGTGTGCGTGGCACTAGGCTGCCTGGCACGGTGCCAGCGCTGGGTGACAGAGCAGAAGGACCAGACCTGGCAGATGAGCCGCTGCCCTGCGCTCTCCTTCTAGCGCAACACAACACAGCACCCTTAGCCGGTGCCTCGGAGTTGTGCTAACAGGAGTGAATCTGCCCCAGGTGTGCTACTCCTTCTAGTGCAACACAACACAGCGCCCCGAGTCGGTGCCTCGGAGTTGTGCTAACATGAGTGAATCTGCCCATGTGTGCTACTCGTTCTAGTGCAACACAACACAGCGCCCTTAGCCGGTGCCTCGGAGTTGTGCTAACAGGAGTGAATCTGCCCATGTGTGCTACTCCTAGTGCAACACAACACAGCGCCCTTAGCGGGTGCCTCGGAGTTGTGCTAACAGGAGTGAATCTGCCCCAGGTGTGCTACTCCTTCTAGTGCAACACAACACAGCGCCCTTAGCCGGTGCCTCGGAGTTGTGCTAACATGAGTGAATCTGCCCCATGTGTGCTACTCCTTCTAGTGCAACACAACACAGCGCCCTTAGCCGGTGCCTCGGAGTTGTGCTAACAGGAGTGAATCTGCCCCATGTTGCTATTCAGCAGCTTCCGCATGGTGTCACGTCTACTCTAAACACACTTCCATGAGTTAAAGGCAGCGTGGGATAGGAAGAGATGCCTGGTCTAAGAGACATGAAGTAAGGCACTCACCAAGATAAAACAGCAGGAAATGTCTTTACTGGATGAACTGTGAAATATGTATTTTCCTCTTTTCAGAACACCCGGCAACGCCTCGTTTGTTCTTAGAGCCCAAGAGGTCTGTGTATCTCCGAGGGGAATCTGTGGGTGTTCGCTGCGAGGTTCCCGGGGTGGCCAGCCCCTCCGAATACCACTTCTACAAAGATGGAGCGACCGTGGCTGCAAGCAGAGGCACGTCCGAGAGCACTTACGTCATAGCCAGCGCCGACAGCCAATCAGCAGGGTCCTACACGTGCCACTACGTCATTCATTTGCCAGGTCGTCTGCTGACTTCCATGCGTAGCTCTCCAGTATCTCTCTACGTCACAGGTAATGACAGATATAGTCAAAAAGCATATATTTAATACGGTTGTGTTTGATATGCCAGGGGTGCAGTATGATATGCCAGGGGTGCAGGATGATATGCCAGGTGTGCAGTATGATATGCCAGGGGTGCAGTATGATATGCCAGGGGTGCAGCAGCCATAGGTCATTGGAAATACCACCCTGCGCCTGGAGGCAGAGGGCATGTCTGTATAATGTGCCAAAGAAGAGCTCTGAACTCTGAAGTACAGTCTCAAATAGCAGGCACAATCAGCATAAAGCCAGGCAGCCTCAAACCAGCAGACAGAACCTTCACTTATGCATAAGCCAAGACATGTCTTCAACGGCGGACCAGGGTCCAACTCCCGTTACAGCTTCCAATGCCGACATACAGCCTTGATTGGACGGCTACAGTCGTAATTCCCTTCCATATAATCATCATATTTCAAGGTTTTGCCTTCTATGCAGTCTCATGGTCAGGGTGCATAGATTTAGCATCAGGTTGACAACATTGGCTCCTGCCTCACTGACACTGCGAGATGGGTGAACGACGCATGTTTGGAGACAGGGTTGGGTCTTCCCAGTACTCGCTTTGGCTCCTGCCTCACTGACACTGAGAGATGGGTGAACGACGCATGTTTGGAGCCAGGGTTGGGTCTTCCCAGTAGGTGCTTTGGCTCCTGCCTCACTGACACTGAGAGATGGGTGAACGACGCATGTTTGGAGCCAGGGTTGGGTCTTCCCAGTAGGTGCTTTGGCTCCTGCCTCACTGACACTGAGAGATGGGTGAACGACGCATGTTTGGAGCCAGGGTTGGGTCTTCCCAGTAGGCGCTTTGGCTCCTGCCTCACTGACACTGAGAGATGGGTGAACGACGCATGTTTGGAGCCAGGGTTGGGTCTTCCCAGTAGGTGCTTTGGCTCCTGCCTCACTGACACTGAGAGATGGGTGAACGACGCATGTTTGGAGCCAGGGTTGGGTCTTCCCAGTAGGCGCTTTGGCTCCTGCCTCACTGACACTGCGAGATGGGTGAACGACGCATGTTTGGAGCCAGGGTTGGGTCTTCCCAGTAGGTGCTTTGGCTCCTGCCTCACTGACACTGAGAGATGGGTGAACGACGCATGTTTGGAGCCAGGGTTGGGTCTTCCCAGTAGGCGCTTTGGCTCCTGCCTCACTGACACTGAGAGATGGGTGAACGACGCATGTTTGGAGCCAGGGTTGGGTCTTCTCAGTAGGCGCTTTGGCTCCTGCCTCACTGACACTGCGAGATGGGTGAACGACGCATGTTTGGAGCCAGGGTTGGGTCTTCCCAGTAGGCGCTTTGGCTCCTGCCTCACTGACACTGAGAGATGGGTGAACGACGCATGTTTGGAGCCAGGGTTGGGTCTTCCCAGTAGGCGCTTTGGCTCCTGCCTCACTGACACTGAGAGATGGGTGAACGACGCATGTTTGGAGCCAGGGTTGGGTCTTCTCAGTAGGCGCTTTGGCTCCTGCCTCACTGACACTGAGAGATGGGTGAACGACGCATGTTTGGAGCCAGGGTTGGGTCTTCCCAGTAGTTGCTTTGGCTCCTGCCTCACTGACACTGAGAGATGGGTGAACGACGCATGTTTGGAGCCAGCGTTGGGTCTTCCCAGTAGGTGCTTTGGCTCCTGTCTCACTGACACTGCGAGATGGGTGAACGACGCATGTTTGGAGCCAGGGTTGGGTCTTCCCAGTAGGTACATTGGCTCCTGCCTCACTGACACTGAGAGATGGGTGAACGACGCATGTTTGGAGCCAGGGTTGGGTCTTCCCAGTAGGTGCTTTGGCTCCTGCCTCACTGACACTGAGAGATGGGTGAACGACG
The DNA here is from genome assembly GCF_964204655.1 of Triturus cristatus. Taxonomy (NCBI): domain Eukaryota; kingdom Metazoa; phylum Chordata; class Amphibia; order Caudata; family Salamandridae; genus Triturus; species Triturus cristatus. The sequence continues at coordinate 1,696,689,290 of NC_140591.1, forward strand.
CATGTTTGGAGCCAGGGTTGGGTCTTCCCAGTAGGCGCTTTGGCTCCTGCCTCACTGACACTGCGAGATGGGTGAACGACGCATGTTTGGAGCCAGGGTTGGGTCTTCTCAGTAGGCGCTTTGGCTCCTGCCTCACTGACACTGCGAGATGGGTGAACGACGCATGTTTGGAGCCAGGGTTGGGTCTTCTCAGTAGGCGCTTTGGCTCCTGCCTCACTGACACTGAGAGATGGGTGAACGACGCATGTTTGGAGCCAGGGTTGGGTCTTCCCAGTAGGAGCTTTGGCTCCTGCCTCACTGACACTGAGAGATGGGTGAACGACGCATGTTTGGAGCCAGGGTTGGGTCTTCCCAGTAGGTGCTTTGGCTCCTGCCTCACTGACACTGAGAGATGGGTGAACGACGCATGTTTGGAGCCAGGGTTGGGTCTTCCCAGTAGGCGCTTTGGCTCCTGCCTCACTGACACTGAGAGATGGGTGAACGACGCATGTTTGGAGCCAGGGATGGGTCTTCCCAGTAGGTACATTGGCTCCTGCCTCACTGACACTGCGAGATGGGTGAACGACGCATGTTTGGAGCCAGGGTTGGGTCTTCCCAGTACTCGCTTTGGCTCCTGCCTCACTGACACTGAGAGATGGGTGAACGACGCTTGTTTGGAGCCAGGGTTGGGTCTTCCCAGTAGGTGCTTTGGCTCCTGCCTCACTGACACTGAGAGATGGGTGAACGACGCATGTTTGGAGCCAGGGTTGGGTCTTCCCAGTACTCGCTTTGGCTCCTGCCTCACTGACACTGAGAGATGGGTGAACGACGCATGTTTGGAGCCAGGGTTGGGTCTTCCCAGTAGGTGCTTTGGCTCCTGCCTCACTGACACTGAGAGATGGGTGAACGACGCATGTTTGGAGCCAGGGTTGGGTCTTCCCAGTAGGCGCTTTGGCTCCTGCCTCACTGACACTGCGAGATGGGTGAACGACGCATGTTTGGAGCCAGGGTTGGGTCTTCCCAGTAGGTACATTGGCTCCTGCCTCACTGACACTGAGAGATGGGTGAACGACGCATGTTTGAAGCCAGGGTTGGGTCTTCTCAGTAGGTGCTTTGGCTCCTGCCTCACTGACACTGAGAGATGGGTGAACGACGCATGTTTGGAGCCAGGGTTGGGTCTTCCCAGTACTCGCTTTGGCTCCTGCCTCACTGACACTGAGAGATGGGTGAACGACGCATGTTTGGAGCCAGGGTTGGGTCTTCCCAGTAGGTGCTTTGGCTCCTGCCTCACTGACACTGAGAGATTTTTGAACGACGCATGTTTGGAGCCAGGGTTCGGTCTTCTCAGTAGGTGCTTTGGCTCCTGCCTCACTGACACTGCGAGATGGGTGAACGACGCATGTTTGGAGCCAGGGTTGGGTCTTCCCAGTAGGCGCTTTGGCTCCTGCCTCACTGACACTGAGAGATGGGTGAACGACCCATGTTTGGAGCCAGGGTTGGGTCTTCTCAGTAGGTGCTTTGGCTCCTGCCTCACTGACACTGAGAGATGGGTGAACGACGCATGTTTGGAGCCAGGGTTGGGTCTTCCCAGTAGGTGCTTTGGCTCCTGCCTCACTGACACTGAGAGATGGGTGAACGACGCATGTTTGGAGCCAGGGTTGGGTCTTCTCAGTAGGTGCTTTGGCTCCTGCCTCACTGACACTGAGAGATGGGTGAACGACGCATGTTTGGAGCCAGGGTTGGGTCTTCCCAGTAGGTGCTTTGGCTCCTGCCTCACTGACACTGAGAGATGGGTGAACGACGCATGTTTGGAGCCAGGGTTGGGTCTTCCCAGTAGGCGCTTTGGCTCCTGCCTCACTGACACTGAGAGATGGGTGAACGACGCATGTTTGAAGCCAGGGTTGGGTCTTCCCAGTAGGCGCTTTGGCTCCTGCCTCACTGACACTGAGAGATGGGTGAACGACGCATGTTTGGAGCCAGGGTTGGGTCTTCCCAGTAGGCGCTTTGGCTCCTGCCTCACTGACACTGAGAGATGGGTGAACGACGCATGTTTGGAGCCAGGGTTGGGTCTTCCCAGTAGGCGCTTTGGCTCCTGCCTCACGGACACTGAGAGATGGGTGAACGACGCATGTTTGGAGCCAGGGTTGAGTCTTCCCAGTAGGTACATTGGCTCCTGCCTCACTGACACTGAGAGATGGGTGAACGACGCATGTTTGGAGCCAGGGTTGGGTCTTCTCAGTAGGCGCTTTGGCTCCTGCCTCACTGACACTGAGAGATGGGTGAACGACGCATGTTTGGAGCCAGGGTTGGGTCTTCCCAGTAGTTGCTTTGGCTCCTGCCTCACTGACACTGAGAGATGGGTGAACGACGCATGTTTGGAGCCAGGGTTGGGTCTTCCCAGTAGGCGCTTTGGCTCCTGCCTCACTGACACTGAGAGATGGGTGAACGACGCATGTTTGGAGCCAGGGTTGGGTCTTCCCAGAAGGCGCTTTGGCTCCTGCCTCACTGACACTGAGAGATGGGTGAACGACGCATGTTTGGAGCCAGGGTTGGGTCTTCCCAGTAGGTGCTTTGGCTCCTGCCTCACTGACACTGCGAGATGGGTGAACGACGCATGTTTGGAGCCAGGGTTGGGTCTTCCCAGTAGGCGCTTTGGCTCCTGCCTCACTGACACTGAGAGATGGGTGAACGACGCATGTTTGGAGCCAGGGTTGGGTCTTCCCAGTACTCGCTTTGGCTCCTGCCTCACTGACACTGAGACATGGGTGAACGACGCATGTTTGGAGCCAGGGTTGGGTCTTCCCAGTAGGCGCTTTGGCTCCTGCATCACTGACACTGAGAGATGGGTGGACGACGCATGTTTGGAGCCAGGGTTGGGTCTTCTCAGTAGGTGCTTTGGCTCCTGCCTCACTGACACTGCGAGATGGTTGAACGACGCATGTTTGGAGCCAGGGTTGGGTCTTCCCAGTACTCGCTTTGGCTCCTGCCTCACTGACACTGAGAGATGGGTGAACGACGCATGTTTGGAGCCAGGGTTGGGTCTTCCCAGTAGGTGCTTTGGCTCCTGCCTCACTGACACTGAGAGATGGGTGAACGACGCATGTTTGGAGCCAGGGTTGGGTCTTCCCAGTACTCGCTTTGGCTCCTGCCTCACTGACACTGAGAGATGGGTGAACGACGCATGTTTGGAGCCAGGGTTGGGTCTTCTCAGTAAGTGCTTTGGCTCCTGCCTCACTGACACTGCGAGATGGGTGAACGACGCATGTTTGGAGCCAGGGTTGGGTCTTCTCAGTAGGCGCTCTGGCTCCTGCCTCACTGACACTGAGAGATGGGTGAACGACGCATGTTTGGAGCCAGGGTTGGGTCTTCCCAGTAGGCGCTTTGGCTCCTGCCTCACTGACACTGAGAGATGGGTGAACGACGCATGTTTGGAGCCAGGGTTGGGTCTTCCCAGTAGGTACATTGGCTCCTGCCTCACTGACACTGAGAGATGGGTGAACGACGCATGTTTGGAGCCAGGGTTGGGTCTTCCCAGTAGGTACATTGGCTCCTGCCTCACTGACACTGAGAGATGGGTGAACGACGCATGTTTGGAGCCAGGGTTGGGTCTTCCCAGTAGGCGCTTTGGCTCCTGCCTCACTGACACTGAGAGATGGGTGAACGACGCATGTTTGGAGCCAGGGTTGGGTCTTCCCAGTAGGCGCTTTGGCTCCTGCCTCACTGACACTGAGAGATGGGTGAACGACGCATGTTTGGAGCCAGGGTTGGGTCTTCTCAGTAGGCGCTTTGGCTCCTGCCTCACTGACACTGCGAGATGGGTGAACGACGCATGTTTGGAGCCAGGGTTGGGTCTTCCCAGTAGGCGCTTTGGCTCCTGCCTCACTGACACTGAGAGATGGGTGAACGACGCATGTTTGGAGCCAGGGTTGGGTCTTCCCAATAGGCGCTTTGGCTCCTGCCTCACTGACACTGAGAGATGGGTGAACAACGCATGTTTGGAGCCAGGGTTGGGTCTTCTCAGTAGGCGCTTTGGCTCCTGCCTCACTGACACTGAGAGATGGGTGAACGACGCATGTTTGGAGCCAGGGTTGGGTCTTCCCAGTAGTTGCTTTGGCTCCTGCCTCACTGACACTGAGAGATGGGTGAACGACGCATGTTTGGAGCCAGCGTTGGGTCTTCCCAGTAGGTGCTTTGGCTCCTGTCTCACTGACACTGCGAGATGGGTGAACGACGCATGTTTGGAGCCAGGGTTGGGTCTTCCCAGTAGGTACATTGGCTCCTGCCTCACTGACACTGAGAGATGGGTGAACGACGCATGTTTTGAGCCAGGGTTGGGTCTTCCCAGTAGGTGCTTTGGCTCCTGCCTCACTGACACTGAGAGATGGGTGAACGACGCATGTTTGGAGCCAGGGTTGGGTCTTCCCAGTAGGCGCTTTGGCTCCTGCCTCACTGACACTGCGAGATGGGTGAACGACGCATGTTTGGAGCCAGGGTTGGGTCTTCTCAGTAGGCGCTTTGGCTCCTGCCTCACTGACACTGCGAGATGGGTGAACGACGCATGTTTGGAGCCAGGGTTGGGTCTTCTCAGTAGGCGCTTTGGCTCCTGCCTCACTGACACTGAGAGATGGGTGAACGACGCATGTTTGGAGCCAGGGTTGGGTCTTCCCAGTAGGAGCTTTGGCTCCTGCCTCACTGACACTGAGAGATGGGTGAACGACGCATGTTTGGAGCCAGGGTTGGGTCTTCCCAGTAGGTGCTTTGGCTCCTGCCTCACTGACACTGAGAGATGGGTGAACGACGCATGTTTGGAGCCAGGGTTGGGTCTTCCCAGTAGGCGCTTTGGCTCCTGCATCACTGACACTGAGAGATGGGTGAACGACGCATGTTTGGAGCCAGGGTTGGGTCTTCCCAGTAGGTACATTGACTCCTGCCTCACTGACACTGCGAGATGGGTGAACGACGCATGTTTGGAGCCAGGGTTGGGTCTTCCCAGTACTCGCTTTGGCTCCTGCCTCACTGACACTGAGAGATGGGTGAACGACGCATGTTTGGAGCCAGGGTTGGGTCTTCCCAGTAGGTGCTTTGGCTCCTGCCTCACTGACACTGAGAGATGGGTGAACGACGCATGTTTGGAGCCAGGGTTGGGTCTTCCCAGTACTCGCTTTGGCTCCTGCCTCACTGACACTGAGACATGGGTGAACGACGCATGTTTGGAGCCAGGGTTGGGTCTTCCCAGTAGGTGCTTTGGCTCCTGCCTCACTGACACTGAGAGATGGGTAAACGACGCATGTTTGGAGCCAGGGTTGGGTCTTCCCAGTAGGCGCTTTGGCTCCTGCCTCACTGACACTGCGAGATGGGTGAACGACGCATGTTTGGAGCCAGGGTTGGGTCTTCCCAGTAGGTACATTGGCTCCTGCCTCACTGACACTGAGAGATGGGTGAACGACGCATGTTTGAAGCCAGGGTTGGGTCTTCTCAGTAGGTGCTTTGGCTCCTGCCTCACTGACACTGAGAGATGGGTGAACGACGCATGTTTGGAGCCAGGGTTGGGTCTTCCCAGTACTTGCTTTGGCTCCTGCCTCACTGACACTGAGAGATGGGTGAACGACGCATGTTTGGAGCCAGGGTTGGGTCTTCCCAGTAGGTGCTTTGGCTCCTGCCTCACTGACACTGAGAGATTTTTGAACGACGCATGTTTGGAGCCAGGGTTCGGTCTTCTCAGTAGGTGCTTTGGCTCCTGCCTCACTGACACTGCGAGATGGGTGAACAACGCTTGTTTGGAGCCAGGGTTGGGTCTTCCCAGTAGGCGCTTTGGCTCCTGCCTCACTGACACTGAGAGATGGGTGAACGACCCATGTTTGGAGCCAGGGTTGGGTCTTCTCAGTAGGTTCTTTGGCTCCTGCCTCACTGACACTGAGAGATGGGTTAACGACGCATGTTTGGAGCCAGGGTTGGGTCTTCCCAGTAGGTGCTTTGGCTCCTGCCTCACTGACACTGAGAGATGGGTGAACGACGCATGTTTGGAGCCAGGGTTGGGTCTTCTCAGTAGGTGCTTTGGCTCCTGCCTCACTGACACTGAGAGATGGGTGAACGACGCATGTTTGGAGCCAGGGTTGGGTCTTCCCAGTAGGTGCTTTGGCTCCTGCCTCACTGACACTGAGAGATGGGTGAACGACGCATGTTTGGAGCCAGGGTTGGGTCTTCCCAGTAGGCGCTTTGGCTCCTGCCTCACTGACACTGAGAGATGGGTGAACGACGCATGTTTGAAGCCAGGGTTGGGTCTTCCCAGTAGGCGCTTTGGCTCCTGCCTCACTGACACTGAGAGATGGGTGAACGACGCATGTTTGGAGCCAGGGTTGGGTCTTCCCAGTAGGCGCTTTGGCTCCTGCCTCACTGACACTGAGAGATGGGTGAACGACGCATGTTTGGAGCCAGGGTTGGGTCTTCCCAGTAGGCGCTTTGGCTCCTGCCTCACGGACACTGAGAGATGGGTGAACGACGCATGTTTGGAGCCAGGGTTGAGTCTTCCCAGTAGGTACATTGGCTCCTGCCTCACTGACACTGAGAGATGGGTGAACGACGCATGTTTGGAGCCAGGGTTGGGTCTTCTCAGTAGGCGCTTTGGCTCCTGCCTCACTGACACTGAGAGATGGGTGAACGACGCATGTTTGGAGCCAGGGTTGGGTCTTCCCAGTAGTTGCTTTGGCTCCTGCCTCACTGACACTGAGAGATGGGTGAACGACGCATGTTTGGAGCCAGGGTTGGGTCTTCCCAGTAGGCGCTTTGGCTCCTGCCTCACTGACACTGAGAGATGGGTGAACGACGCATGTTTGGAGCCAGGGTTGGGTCTTCCCAGAAGGCGCTTTGGCTCCTGCCTCACTGACACTGAGAGATGGGTGAACGACGCATGTTTGGAGCCAGGGTTGGGTCTTCCCAGTAGGTGCTTTGGCTCCTGCCTCACTGACACTGCGAGATGAGTGAACGACGCATGTTTGGAGCCAGGGTTGGGTCTTCCCAGTAGGCGCTTTGGCTCCTGCCTCACTGACACTGAGAGATGGGTGAACGACGCATGTTTGGAGCCAGGGTTGGGTCTTCCCAGTACTCGCTTTGGCTCCTGCCTCACTGACACTGAGACATGGGTGAACGACGCATGTTTGGAGCCAGGGTTGGGTCTTCCCAGTAGGCGCTTTGGCTCCTGCATCACTGACACTGAGAGATGGGTGGACGACGCATGTTTGGAGCCAGGGTTGGGTCTTCTCAGTAGGTGCTTTGGCTCCTGCCTCACTGACACTGCGAGATGGTTGAACGACGCATGTTTGGAGCCAGGGTTGGGTCTTCCCAGTACTCGCTTTGGCTCCTGCCTCACTGACACTGAGAGATGGGTGAACAACGCATGTTTGGAGCCAGGGTTGGGTCTTCCCAGTAGGTGCTTTGGCTCCTGCCTCACTGACACTGAGAGATGGGTGAACGACGCATGTTTGGAGCCAGGGTTGGGTCTTCCCAGTACTCGCTTTGGCTCCTGCCTCACTGACACTGAGAGATGGGTGAACGACGCATGTTTGGAGCCAGGGTTGGGTCTTCTCAGTAAGTGCTTTGGCTCCTGCCTCACTGACACTGCGAGATGGGTGAACGACGCATGTTTGGAGCCAGGGTTGGGTCTTCTCAGTAGGCGCTTTGGCTCCTGCCTCACTGACACTGAGAGATGGGTGAACGACGCATGTTTGGAGCCAGGGTTGGGTCTTCCCAGTAGGCGCTTTGGCTCCTGCCTCACTGACACTGAGAGATGGGTGAACGACGCATGTTTGGAGCCAGGGTTGGGTCTTCCCAGTAGGTACATTGGCTCCTGCCTCACTGACACTGAGAGATGGGTGAACGACGCATGTTTGGAGCCAGGGTTGGGTCTTCCCAGTAGGTACATTGGCTCCTGCCTCACTGACACTGAGAGATGGGTGAACGACGCATGTTTGGAGCCAGGGTTGGGTCTTCCCAGTAGGCGCTTTGGCTCCTGCCTCACTGACACTGAGAGATGGGTGAACGACGCATGTTTGGAGCCAGGGTTGGGTCTTCCCAGTAGGCGCTTTGGCTCCTGCCTCACTGACACTGAGAGATGGGTGAACGACGCATGTTTGGAGCCAGGGTTGGGTCTTCTCAGTAGGCGCTTTGGCTCCTGCCTCACTGACACTGCGAGATGGGTGAACGACGCATGTTTGGAGCCAGGGTTGGGTCTTCCCAGTAGGCGCTTTGGCTCCTGCCTCACTGACACTGAGAGATGGGTGAACGACGCATGTTTGGAGCCAGGGTTGGGTCTTCCCAATAGGCGCTTTGGCTCCTGCCTCACTGACACTGAGAGATGGGTGAACAACGCATGTTTGGAGCCAGGGTTGGGTCTTCTCAGTAGGCGCTTTGGCTCCTGCCTCACTGACACTGAGAGATGGGTGAACGACGCATGTTTGGAGCCAGGGTTGGGTCTTCCCAGTAGTTGCTTTGGCTCCTGCCTCACTGACACTGAGAGATGGGTGAACGACGCATGTTTGGAGCCAGCGTTGGGTCTTCCCAGTAGGTGCTTTGGCTCCTGTCTCACTGACACTGCGAGATGGGTGAACGACGCATGTTTGGAGCCAGGGTTGGGTCTTCCCAGTAGGTACATTGGCTCCTGCCTCACTGACACTGAGAGATGGGTGAACGACGCATGTTTTGAGCCAGGGTTGGGTCTTCCCAGTAGGTGCTTTGGCTCCTGCCTCACTGACACTGAGAGATGGGTGAACGACGCATGTTTGGAGCCAGGGTTGGGTCTTCCCAGTAGGCGCTTTGGCTCCTGCCTCACTGACACTGCGAGATGGGTGAACGACGCATGTTTGGAGCCAGGGTTGGGTCTTCTCAGTAGGCGCTTTGGCTCCTGCCTCACTGACACTGCGAGATGGGTGAACGACGCATGTTTGGAGCCAGGGTTGGGTCTTCTCAGTAGGCGCTTTGGCTCCTGCCTCACTGACACTGAGAGATGGGTGAACGACGCATGTTTGGAGCCAGGGTTGGGTCTTCCCAGTAGGAGCTTTGGCTCCTGCCTCACTGACACTGAGAGATGGGTGAACGACGCATGTTTGGAGCCAGGGTTGGGTCTTCCCAGTAGGTGCTTTGGCTCCTGCCTCACTGACACTGAGAGATGGGTGAACGACGCATGTTTGGAGCCAGGGTTGGGTCTTCCCAGTAGGCGCTTTGGCTCCTGCATCACTGACACTGAGAGATGGGTGAACGACGCATGTTTGGAGCCAGGGTTGGGTCTTCCCAGTAGGTACATTGACTCCTGCCTCACTGACACTGCGAGATGGGTGAACGACGCATGTTTGGAGCCAGGGTTGGGTCTTCCCAGTACTCGCTTTGGCTCCTGCCTCACTGACACTGAGAGATGGGTGAACGACGCATGTTTGGAGCCAGGGTTGGGTCTTCCCAGTAGGTGCTTTGGCTCCTGCCTCACTGACACTGAGAGATGGGTGAACGACGCATGTTTGGAGCCAGGGTTGGGTCTTCCCAGTACTCGCTTTGGCTCCTGCCTCACTGACACTGAGACATGGGTGAACGACGCATGTTTGGAGCCAGGGTTGGGTCTTCCCAGTAGGTGCTTTGGCTCCTGCCTCACTGACACTGAGAGATGGGTAAACGACGCATGTTTGGAGCCAGGGTTGGGTCTTCCCAGTAGGCGCTTTGGCTCCTGCCTCACTGACACTGCGAGATGGGTGAACGACGCATGTTTGGAGCCAGGGTTGGGTCTTCCCAGTAGGTACATTGGCTCCTGCCTCACTGACACTGAGAGATGGGTGAACGACGCATGTTTGAAGCCAGGGTTGGGTCTTCTCAGTAGGTGCTTTGGCTCCTGCCTCACTGACACTGAGAGATGGGTGAACGACGCATGTTTGGAGCCAGGGTTGGGTCTTCCCAGTACTTGCTTTGGCTCCTGCCTCACTGACACTGAGAGATGGGTGAACGACGCATGTTTGGTGCCAGGGTTGGGTCTTCCCAGTAGGTGCTTTGGCTCCTGCCTCACTGACACTGAGAGATTTTTGAACGACGCATGTTTGGAGCCAGGGTTCGGTCTTCTCAGTAGGTGCTTTGGCTCCTGCCTCACTGACACTGCGAGATGGGTGAACAACGCTTGTTTGGAGCCAGGGTTGGGTCTTCCCAGTAGGCGCTTTGGCTCCTGCCTCACTGACACTGAGAGATGGGTGAACGACCCATGTTTGGAGCCAGGGTTGGGTCTTCTCAGTAGGTTCTTTGGCTCCTGCCTCACTGACACTGAGAGATGGGTGAACGACGCATGTTTGGAGCCAGGGTTGGGTCTTCCCAGTAGGTGCTTTGGCTCCTGCCTCACTGACACTGAGAGATGGGTGAACGACGCATGTTTGGAGCCAGGGTTGGGTCTTCTCAGTAGGTGCTTTGGCTCCTGCCTCACTGACACTGAGAGATGGGTGAACGACGCATGTTTGGAGCCAGGGTTGGGTCTTCCCAGTAGGTGCTTTGGCTCCTGCCTCACTGACACTGAGAGATGGGTGAACGACGCATGTTTGGAGCCAGGGTTGGGTCTTCCCAGTAGGCGCTTTGGCTCCTGCCTCACTGACACTGAGAGATGGGTGAACGACGCATGTTTGGAGCCAGGGTTGGGTCTTCCCAGTAGGCGCTTTGGCTCCTGCCTCACTGACACTGAGAGATGGGTGAACGACGCATGTTTGGAGCCAGGGTTGGGTCTTCCCAGTAGGTACATTGGCTCCTGCCTCACTGACACTGAGAGATGGGTGAACGACGCATGTTTGGAGCCAGGGTTGGGTCTTCCCAGTAGGCGCTTTGGCTCCTGCCTCACTGACACTGAGAGATGGGTGAACGACGCATGTTTGGAGCCAGGGTTGGGTCTTCCCAGTAGGTGCTTTGGCTCCTGCCTCACTGACACTGAGAGATGGGTGAACGACGCATGTTTGGAGCCAGGGTTGGGTCTTCTCAGTAGGTGCTTTGGCTCCTGCCTCACTGACACTGCGAGATGGTTGAACGACGCATGTTTGGAGCCAGGGTTGGGTCTTCCCAGTAGGCGCTTTGGCTCCTGCCTCACTGACACTGAGAGATGGGTGAACGACGCATGTTTGGAGCCAGGGTTGGGTCTTCCCAGTAGGTGCTTTGGCTCCTGCCTCACTGACACTGAGAGATGGGTGAACGACGCATGTTTGGAGCCAGGGTTGGGTCTTCTCAGTAGGCGCTTTGGCTCCTGCCTCACTGACACTGAGAGATGGGTGAACGACGCATGTTTGGAGCCAGGGTTGGGTCTTCCCAGTAGGTGCTTTGGCTCCTGCCTCACTGACACTGAGAGATGGGTGAACGACGCATGTTTGGAGCCAGGGTTGGGTCTTCCCAGTAGGTGCTTTGGCTCCTGCCTCACTGACACTGAGAGATGGGTGAACGACGCATGTTTGGAGCCAGGGTTGGGTCTTCCCAGTAGGCGCTTTGGCTCCTGCCTCACTGACACTGAGAGATGGGTGAACGACGCATGTTTGGAGCCAGGGTTGGGTCTTCTCAGTAGGTGCTTTGGCTCCTGCCTCACTGACACTGAGAGATGGGTGAACGACGCATGTTTGGAGCCAGGGTTGGGTCTTCTCAGTAGGTGCTTTGGCTCCTGCCTCACTGACACTGAGAGATGGGTGAACGACGCATGTTTGGAGCCAGGGTTGGGTCTTCCCAGTAGGTGCTTTGGCTCCTGCCTCACTGACACTGCGAGATGGGTGAACGACGCATGTTTGGAGCCAGGGTTGGGTCTTCCCAGTAGGCGCTTTGGCTCCTGCCTCACTGACACTGAGAGATGGGTGAACGACGCATGTTTGGAGCCAGGGTTGGGTCTTCCCAGTAGGCGCTTTGGCTCCTGCCTCACTGACACTGAGAGATGGGTGAACGACGCATGTTTGGAGCCAGGGTTGGGTCTTCCCAGTAGGTGCTTTGGCTCCTGCCTCACTGACACTGAGAGATGGGTGAACGACGCATGTTTGGAGCCAGGGTTGGGTCTTCCCAGTACTCGCTTTGGCTCCTGCCTCACTGACACTGAGAGATGGGTGAACGACGCATGTTTGGAGCCAGGGTTGGGTCTTCCCAGTAGGTGCTTTGGCTCCTGCCTCACTGACACTGAGAGATGGGTGAACGACGCATGTTTGGAGCCAGGGTTGGGTCTTCCCAGTACTCGCTTTGGCTCCTGCCTCACTGACACTGAGAGATGGGTGAACGACGCATGTTTGGAGCCAGGGTTGGGTCTTCCCAGTAGGTGCTTTGGCTCCTGCCTCACTGACACTGAGAGATGGGTGAACGACGCATGTTTGGAGACAGGGTTGGGTCTTCTCAGTAGGTGCTTTGGCTCCTGCCTCACTGACACTGCGAGATGGGTGAACGACGCATGTTTGGAGCCAGGGTTGGGTCTTCCCAGTAGGCGCTTTGGCTCCTGCCTCACTGACACTGAGAGATGGGTGAACGACGCATGTTTGGAGCCAGGGTTGGGTCTTCCCAGTACTCGCTTTGGCTCCTGCCTCACTGACACTGCGAGATGGGTGAACGACGCATGTTTGGAGCCAGGGTTGGGTCTTCCCAGAAGGCGCTTTGGCTCCTGCCTCACTGACACTGAGAGATGGGTGAACGACGCATGTTTGGAGCCAGGGTTGGGTCTTCTCAGTAGGTGCTTTGGCTCCTGCCTCACTGACACTGCGAGATGGGTGAACGACGCATGTTTGGAGCCAGGGTTGGGTCTTCCCAGTAGGCGCTTTGGCTCCTGCCTCACTGACACTGAGAAATGGGTGAATGACGCATGTTTGGAGCCAGGGTTGGGTCTTCTCAGTAGGTGCTTTGGCTCCTGCCTCACTGACACTGCGAGATGGGTGAACGACGCATGTTTGGAGCCAGGGTTGGGTCTTCCCAGTAGGCGCTTTGGCTCCTGCCTCACTGACACTGCGAGATGGGTGAACGACGCATGTTTGGAGCCAGGGTTGGGTCTTCCCAGTAGGTACATTGGCTCCTGCCTCACTGACACTGAGAGATGGGTGAACGACGCATGTTTGGAGCCAGGGTTGGGTCTTCCCAGTAGGTGCTTTGGCTCCTGCCTCACTGACACTGAGAGATGGGTGAACGACGCATGTTTGGAGCCAGGGTTGGGTCTTCCCAGTAGGTGCTTTGGCTCCTGCCTCACTGACACTGCGAGATGGGTGAACGACGCATGTTTGGAGCCAGGGTTGGGTCTTCCCAGTAGGCGCTTTGGCTCCTGCCTCACTGACACTGCGAGATGGGTGAACAACGCATGTTTGGAGCCAGGGTTGGGTCTTCCCAGTAGGTACATTGGCTCCTGCCTCACTGACACTGAGAGATGGGTGAACGACGCATGTTTGGAGCCAGGGTTGGGTCTTCCCAGTAGGTGCTTTGGCTCCTGCCTCACTGACACTGAGAGATGGGTGAACGACGCATGTTTGGAGCCAGGGTTGGGTCTTCTCAGTACTCGCTTTGGCTCCTGCCTCACTGACACTGAGAGTTGGGTGAACGACGCATGTTTGGAGCCAGGGTTGGGTCTTCCCAGTAGGTGCTTTGGCTCCTGCCTCACTGACACTGAGAGATGGGTGAACGACGCATGTTTGGAGACAGGGTTGGGTCTTCTCAGTAGGTGCTTTGGCTCCTGCCTCACTGACACTGCGAGATGGGTGAACGACGCATGTTTGGAGCCAGGGTTGGGTCTTCCCAGTAGGTGCTTTGGCTCCTGCCTCACTGACACTGAGAGATGGGTGAACGACGCATGTTTGGAGCCAGGGTTGGGTCTTCTCAGTAGGTGCTTTGGCTCCTGCCTCACTGACATTGAGAGATGGGTGAACGACGCATGTTTGGAGCCAGGGTTGGGTCTTCCCAGTAGGTGCTTTGGCTCCTGCCTCACTGACACTGCGAGATGGGTGAACGACGCATGTTTGGAGCCAGGGTTGGGTCTTCCCAGTAGGTACATTGGCTCCTGCCTCACTGACACTGAGAGATGGGTGAACGACGCATGTTTGGAGCCAGGGTTGGGTCTTCCCAGTAGGTACATTGGCTCCTGCCTCACTAACACTGAGAGATGGGTGAACGATGCATGTTTGGAGCCAGGGTTGGGTCTTCCCAGTAGGCGCTTTGGCTCCTGCCTCACTGACACTGAGAGATGGGTGAACGACGCATGTTTGGAGCCAGGGTTGGGTCTTCTCAGTAGGTGCTTTGGCTCCTGCCTCACTGACACTGAGAGATGGGTGAACGACGCATGTTTGGAGCCAGGGTTGGGTCTTCCCAGTAGGTGCTTTGGCTCCTGCCTCACTGACACTGAGAGATGGGTGAACAACGCATGTTTGGAGCCAGGGTTGGGTCTTCCCAGTACTCGCTTTGGCTCCTGCCTCACTGACACTGAGAGATGGGTGAACGACGCATGTTTGGAGCCAGGGTTGGGTCTTCCCAGTAGGTGCGTTGGCTCCTGCCTCACTGACACTGAGAGATGGGTGAACGACGCATGTTTGGAGCCAGGGTTGGGTCTTCCCAGTACTCGCTTTGGCTCCTGCCTCACTGACACTGAGAGATGGGTGAACGACACATGTTTGGAGCCAGGGTTGGGTCTTCCCAGTAGGTGCTTTGGCTCCTGCCTCACTGACACTGAGAGATGGGTGAACGACGCATGTTTGGAGCCAGGGTTGGGTTTTCTCAGTAGGTGCTTTGGCTCCTGCCTCACTGACACTGCGAGATGGGTGAACGACGCATGTTTGGAGCCAGGGTTGGGTCTTCCCAGAAGGCGCTTTGGCTCCTGCCTCACTGACACTGAGAGATGGGTGAACGACGCATGTTTGGAGCCAGGGTTGGGTCTTCTCAGTAGGTGCTTTGGCTCCTGCCTCACTGACACTGCGAGATGGGTGAACGACGCATGTTTGGAGCCAGGGTTGGGTCTTCCCAGTAGGCGCTTTGGCTCCTGCCTCACTGACACTGAGAAATGGGTGAACGACTCATGTTTGGAGCCAGGGTTGGGTCTTCTCAGTAGGTGCTTTGGCTCCTGCCTCACTGACACTGCGAGATGGGTGAACGACGCATGTTTGGAGCCAGGGTTGGGTCTTCTCAGTAGGTGCTTTGGCTCCTGCCTCACTGACAGTGAGAGATGGGTGAACGACGCATGTTTGGAGCCAGGGTTGGGTCTTCCCAGTACTCGCTTTGGCTCCTGCCTCACTGACACTGAGAGATGGGTGAACGACGCATGTTTGGAGCCAGGGTTGGGTCTTCCCAGTACTCGCTTTGGCTCCTGCCTCACTGACACTGAGAGATGGGTGAACGACGCATGTTTGGAGCCAGGGTTGGGTCTTCCCAGTAGGTGCTTTGGCTCCTGCCTCACTGACACTGAGAGATTTTTGAACGACGCATGTTTGGAGCCAGGGTTCGGTCTTCTCAGTAGGTGCTTTGGCTCCTGCCTCACTGACACTGCGAGATGGGTGAACGACGCTTGTTTGGAGCCAGGGTTGGGTCTTCCCAGTAGGCGCTTTGGCTCCTGCCTCACTGACACTGAGAGATGGGTGAACGACCCATGTTTGGAGCCAGGGTTGGGTCTTCTCAGTAGGTGCTTTGGCTCCTGCCTCACTGACACTGAGAGATGGGTGAACGACGCATGTTTGGAGCCAGGGTTGGGTCTTCCCAGTAGGTGCTTTGGCTCCTGCCTCACTGACACTGAGAGATGGGTGAACGACGCATGTTTGGAGCCAGGGTTGGGTCTTCTCAGTAGGTGCTTTGGCTCCTGCCTCACTGACACTGAGAGATGGGTGAACGACGCATGTTTGGAGCCAGGGTTGGGTCTTCCCAGTAGGTGCTTTGGCTCCTGCCTCACTGACACTGAGAGATGGGTGAACGACGCATGTTTGGAGCCAGGGTTGGGTCTTCTCAGTAGGCGCTTTGGCTCCTGCCTCACTGACACTGCGAGATGGGTGAACGACGCATGTTTGGAGCCAGGGTTGGGTCTTCCCAGTAGGCGCTTTGGCTCCTGCCTCACTGACACTGAGAGATGGGTGAACGACGCATGTTTGGAGCCAGGGTTGGGTCTTCCCAGTAGGCGCTTTGGCTCCTGCCTCACTGACACTGAGAGATGGGTGAACGACGCATGTTTGGAGCCAGGGTTGGGTCTTCTCAGTAGGCGCTTTGGCTCCTGCCTCACTGACACTGAGAGATGGGTGAACGACGCATGTTTGGAGCCAGGGTTGGGTCTTCCCAGTAGTTGCTTTGGCTCCTGCCTCACTGACACTGAGAGATGGGTGAACGACGCATGTTTGGAGCCAGCGTTGGGTCTTCCCAGTAGGTGCTTTGGCTCCTGTCTCACTGACACTGCGAGATGGGTGAACGACGCATGTTTGGAGCCAGGGTTGGGTCTTCCCAGTAGGTACATTGGCTCCTGCCTCACTGACACTGAGAGATGGGTGAACGACGCATGTTTGGAGCCAGGGTTGGGTCTTCCCAGTAGGTGCTTTGGCTCCTGCCTCACTGACACTGAGAGATGGGTGAACAACGCATGTTTGGAGCCAGGGTTGGGTCTTCCCAGTAGGCGCTTTGGCTCCTGCCTCACTGACACTGCGAGATGGGTGAACAACGCATGTTTGGAGCCAGGGTTGGGTCTTCTCAGTAGGCGCTTTGGCTCCTGCCTCACTGACACTGCGAGATGGGTGAACGACGCATGTTTGGAGCCAGGGTTGGGTCTTCTCAGTAGGCGCTTTGGCTCCTGCCTCACTGACACTGAGAGATGGGTGAACGACGCATGTTTGGAGCCAGGGTTGGGTCTTCCCAGTAGGAGCTTTGGCTCCTGCCTCACTGACACTGAGAGATGGGTGAACGACGCATGTTTGGAGCCAGGGTTGGGTCTTCCCAGTAGGTGCTTTGGCTCCTGCCTCACTGACACTGAGAGATGGGTGAATGACGCATGTTTGGAGCCAGGGTTGGGTCTTCCCAGTAGGCGCTTTGGCTCCTGCCTCACTGACACTGAGAGATGGGTGAACGACGCATGTTTGGAGCCAGGGTTGGGTCTTCCCAGTAGGTACATTGGCTCCTGCCTCACTGACACTGCGAGATGGGTGAACGACGCATGTTTGGAGCCAGGGTTGGGTCTTCCCAGTACTCGCTTTGGCTCCTGCCTCACTGACACTGAGAGATGGGTGAACGACGCATGTTTGGAGCCAGGGTTGGGTCTTCCCAGTAGGTGCTTTGGCTCCTGCCTCACTGACACTGAGAGATGGGTGAACGACGCATGTTTGGAGCCAGGGTTGGGTCTTCCCAGTACTCGCTTTGGCTCCTGCCTCACTGACACTGAGAGATGGGTGAACGACGCATGTTTGGAGCCAGGGTTGGGTCTTCCCAGTAGGTGCTTTGGCTCCTGCCTCACTGACACTGAGAGATGGGTGAACGACGCATGTTTGGAGCCAGGGTTGGGTCTTCCCAGTAGGCGCTTTGGCTCCTGCCTCACTGACACTGAGAGATGGGTGAACGACGCAGGTTTGGAGCCAGGGTTGGGTCTTCCCAGTAGGTACATTGGCTCCTGCCTCACTGACACTGAGAGATGGGTGAACGACGCATGTTTGGAGCCAGGGTTGGGTCTTCCCAGTAGGCGCTTTGGCTCCTGCCTCACTGACACTGAGAGATGGGTGAACGACGCATGTTTGGAGCCAGGGTTGGGTCTTCCCAGTAGGTGCTTTGGCTCCTGCCTCACTGACACTGAGAGATGGGTGAACGACGCATGTTTGGAGCCAGGGTTGGGTCTTCTCAGTAGGTGCTTTGGCTCCTGCCTCACTGACACTGCGAGATGGTTGAACGACGCATGTTTGGAGCCAGGGTTGGGTCTTCCCAGTAGGCGCTTTGGCTCCTGCCTCACTGACACTGAGAGATGGGTGAACGACGCATGTTTGGAGCCAGGGTTGGGTCTTCCCAGTAGGTGCTTTGGCTCCTGCCTCACTGACACTGAGAGATGGGTGAACGACGCATGTTTGGAGCCAGGGTTGGGTCTTCTCAGTAGGCGCTTTGGCTCCTGCCTCACTGACACTGAGAGATGGGTGAACAACGCATGTTTGGAGCCAGGGTTGGGTCTTCCCAGTAGGTGCTTTGGCTCCTGCCTCACTGACACTGAGAGATGGGTGAACGACGCATGTTTGGAGCCAGGGTTGGGTCTTCCCTGTAGGTGCTTTGGCTCCTGCCTCACTGACACTGAGAGATGGGTGAACGACGCATGTTTGGAGCCAGGGTTGGGTCTTCCCAGTAGGCGCTTTGGCTCCTGCCTCACTGACACTGAGAGATGGGTGAACGACGCATGTTTGGAGCCAGGGTTGGGTCTTCTCAGTAGGTGCTTTGGCTCCTGCCTCACTGACACTGAGAGATGGGTGAACGACGCATGTTTGGAGCCAGGGTTGGGTCTTCTCAGTAGGTGCTTTGGCTCCTGCCTCACTGACACTGAGAGATGGGTGAACGACGCATGTTTGGAGCCAGGGTTGGGTCTTCCCAGTAGGCGCTTTGGCTCCTGCCTCACTGACACTGAGAGATGGGTGAACGACGCATGTTTGGAGCCAGGGTTGGGTCTTCCCAGTAGGTGCTTTGGCTCCTGCCTCACTGACACTGAGAGATGGGTGAACGACGCATGTTTGGAGCCAGGGTTGGGTCTTCCCAGTACTCGCTTTGGCTCCTGCCTCACTGACACTGAGAGATGGGTGAACGACGCATGTTTGGAGCCAGGGTTGGGTCTTCCCAGTAGGTGCTTTGGCTCCTGCCTCACTGACACTGAGAGATGGGTGAACGACGCATGTTTGGAGCCAGGGTTGGGTCTTCCCAGTACTCGCTTTGGCTCCTGCCTCACTGACACTGAGAGATGGGTGAACGACGCATGTTTGGAGCCAGGGTTGGGTCTTCCCAGTAGGTGCTTTGGCTCCTGCCTCACTGACACTGAGAGATGGGTGAACGACGCATGTTTGGAGCCAGGGTTGGGTCTTCTCAGTAGGTGCTTTGGCTCCTGCCTCACTGAGACTGCGAGATGGGTGAACGACGCATGTTTGGAGCCAGGGTTGGGTCTTCCCAGAAGGCGCTTTGGCTCCTGCCTCACTGACACTGAGAGATGGGTGAACGACGCATGTTTGGAGCCAGGGTTGGGTCTTCTCAGTAGGTGCTTTGGCTCCTGCCTCACTGACACTGCGAGATGGGTGAACGACGCATGTTTGGAGCCAGGGTTGGGTCTTCCCAGTAGGCGCTTTGGCTCCTGCCTCACTGACACTGAGAAATGGGTGAACGACGCATGTTTGGAGCCAGGGTTGGGTCTTCTCAGTAGGTGCTTTGGCTCCTGCCTCACTGACACTGCGAGATGGGTGAACGACGCATGTTTGGAGCCAGGGTTGGGTCTTCCCAGTAGGCGCTTTGGCTCCTGCCTCACTGACACTGCGAGATGGGTGAACGACACATGTTTGGAGCCAGGGTTGAGTCTTCCCAGTAGGTACATTGGCTCCTGCCTCACTGACACTGAGAGATGGGTGAACGACGCATGTTTGGAGCCAGGGTTGGGTCTTCCCAGTAGGTGCTTTGGCTCCTGCCTCACTGACACTGAGAGATGGGTGAACGACGCATGTTTGGAGCCAGGGTTGGGTCTTCCCAGTAGGTGCTTTGGCTCCTGCCTCACTGACACTGCGAGATGGGTGAACGACGCATGTTTGGAGCCAGGGTTGGGTCTTCCCAGTAGGCGCTTTGGCTCCTGCCTCACTGACACTGCGAGATGGGTGAACGACGCATGTTTGGAGCCAGGGTTGGGTCTTCCCAGTAGGTACATTGGCTCCTGCCTCACTGACACTGAGAGATGGGTGAACGACGCATGTTTGGAGCCAGGGTTGGGTCTTCCCAGTAGGTGCTTTGGCTCCTGCCTCACTGACACTGAGAGATGGGTGAACGACGCATGTTTGGAGCCAGGGTTGGGTCTTCCCAGTACTCGCTTTGGCTCCTGCCTCACTGACACTGAGAGATGGGTGAACGACGCATGTTTGGAGCCAGGGTTGGGTCTTCCCAGTAGGTGCTTTGGCTCCTGCCTCACTGACACTGAGAGATGGGTGAACGACGCATGTTTGGAGACAGGGTTGGGTCTTCTCAGTAGGTGCTTTGGCTCCAGCCTCACTGACACTGCGAGATGGGTGAACGACGCATGTTTGGAGCCAGGGTTGGGTCTTCCCAGTAGGCGCTTTGGCTCCTGCCTCACTGACACTGAGAGATGGGTGAACGACGCATGTTTGGAGCCAGGGTTGGGTCTTCCCAGTAGGCGCTTTGGCTCCTGCCTCACTGACACTGAGAGATGGGTGAACGACGCATGTTTGGAGCCAGGGTTGGGTCTTCTCAGTAGGTGCTTTGGCTCCTGCCTCACTGACACTGAGAGATGGGTGAACGACGCATGTTTGGAGCCAGGGTTGGGTCTTCTCAGTAGGTGCTTTGGCTCCTGCCTCACTGACACTGAGAGATGGGTGAACGACGCATGTTTGGAGCCAGGGTTGGGTCTTCCCAGTAGGTGCTTTGGCTCCTGCCTCACTGACACTGCGAGATGGGTGAACGACGCATGTTTGGAGCCAGGGTTGGGTCTTCCCAGTAGGCGCTTTGGCTCCTGCCTCACTGACACTGAGAGATGGGTGAACGACGCATGTTTGGAGCCAGGGTTGGGTCTTCCCAGTAGGCGCTTTGGCTCCTGCCTCACTGACACTGAGAGATGGGTGAACAACGCATGTTTGGAGCCAGGGTTGGGTCTTCCCAGTAGGTGCTTTGGCTCCTGCCTCACTGACACTGAGAGATGGGTGAACGACGCATGTTTGGAGCCAGGGTTGGGTCTTCCCAGTACTCGCTTTGGCTCCTGCCTCACTGACACTGAGAGATGGGTGAACTACGCATGTTTGGAGCCAGGGTTGGGTCTTCCCAGTAGGTGCTTTGGCTCCTGCCTCACTGACACTGAGAGATGGGTGAACGACGCATGTTTGGAGCCAGGGTTGGGTCTTCCCAGTACTCGCTTTGGCTCCTGCCTCACTGACACTGAGAGATGGGTGAACGACGCATGTTTGGAGACAGGGTTGGGTCTTCCCAGTAGGTGCTTTGGCTCCTGCCTCACTGACACTGAGAGATGGGTGAACGACGCATGTTTGGAGCCAGGGTTGGGTCTTCTCAGTAGGTGCTTTGGCTCCTGCCTCACTGAGACTGCGAGATGGGTGAACGACGCATGTTTGGAGCCAGGGTTGGGTCTTCCCAGAAGGCGCTTTGGCTCCTGCCTCACTGACACTGAGAGATGGGTTAACGACGCATGTTTGGAGCCAGGGTTGGGTCTTCTCAGTAGGTGCTTTGGCTCCTGCCTCACTGACACTGCGAGATGGGTGAACGACGCATGTTTGGAGCCAGGGTTGGGTCTTCCCAGTAGGCGCTTTGGCTCCTGCCTCACTGACACTGAGAAATGGGTGAACGACGCATGTTTGGAGCCAGGGTTGGGTCTTCTCAGTAGGTGCTTTGGCTCCTGCCTCACTGACACTGCGAGATGGGTGAACGACGCATGTTTGGAGCCAGGGTTGGGTCTTCCCAGTAGGCGCTTTGGCTCCTGCCTCACTGACACTGCGAGATGGGTGAACGACGCATGTTTGGAGCCAGGGTTGGGTCTTCCCAGTAGGTACATTGGCTCCTGCCTCACTGACACTGAGAGATGGGTGAACGACGCATGTTTGGAGCCAGGGTTGGGTCTTCCCAGTAGGTGCTTTGGCTCCTGCCTCACTGACACTGAGAGATGGGTGAACGACGCATTTTTGGAGCCAGGGTTGGGTCTTCCCAGTAGGTGCTTTGGCTCCTGCCTCACTGACACTGCGAGATGGGTGAACGACGCATGTTTGGAGCCAGGGTTGGGTCTTCCCAGTAGGCGCTTTGGCTCCTGCCTCACTGACACTGCGAGATGGGTGAACGTCGCATGTTTGGAGCCAGGGTTGGGTCTTCCCAGTAGGTACATTGGCTCCTGCCTCACTGACACTGAGAGATGGGTGAACGACGCATGTTTGGAGCCAGGGTTGGGTCTTCCCAGTAGGTGCTTTGGCTCCTGCCTCACTGACACTGAGAGATGGGTGAACGACGCATGTTTGGAGCCAGGGTTGGGTCTTCCCAGTACTCGCTTTGGCTCCTGCCTCACTGACACTGAGAGATGGGTGAACGACGCATGTTTGGAGCCAGGGTTGGGTCTTCCCAGTAGGTGCTTTGGCTCCTGCCTCACTGACACTGAGAGATGGGTGAACGACGCATGTTTGGAGACAGGGTTGGGTCTTCTCAGTAGGTGCTTTGGCTCCTGCCTCACTGACACTGCGAGATGGGTGAACGACGCATGTTTGGAGCCAGGGTTGGGTCTTCCCAGTAGGCGCTTTGGCTCCTGCCTCACTGACACTGAGAGATGGGTGAACGACGCATGTTTGGAGCCAGGGTTGGGTCTTCTCAGTGGGTGCTTTGGCTCCTGCCTCACTGACACTGCGAGATGGGTGAACGGCGCATGTTTGGAGCCAGGGTTGGGTCTTCCCAGTAGGCGCTTTGGCTCCTGCCTCACTGACACTGCGAGATGGGTGAACGACGCATGTTTGGAACCAGGGTTGGGTCTTTCCAGTAGGTGCTTTGGCTCCTGCCTCACTGACATTGAGAGATGGGTGAACGACGCATGTTTGGAGCCAGGGTTGGGTCTTCCCAGTAGGTGCTTTGGCTCCTGCCTCACTGACACTGCGAGATGGGTGAACGACGCATGTTTGGAGCCAGGGTTGGGTCTTCCCAGTAGGTACATTGGCTCCTGCCTCACTGACACTGAGAGATGGGTGAACGACGCATGTTTGGAGCCAGGGTTGGGTCTTCCCAGTAGATACATTGGCTCCTGCCTCACTAACACTGAGAGATGGGTGAACGACGCATGTTTGGAGCCAGGGTTGGGTCTTCCCAGTAGGCGCTTTGGCTCCTGCCTCACTGACACTGAGAGATGGGTGAACGACGCATGTTTGGAGCCAGGGTTGGGTCTTCTCAGTAGGTGCTTTGGCTCCTGCCTCACTGACACTGAGAGATGGGTGAACGACGCATGTTTGGAGCCAGGGTTGGGTCTTCCCAGTAGGTGCTTTGGCTCCTGCCTCACTGACACTGAGAGATGGGTGAACGACGCATGTTTGGAGCCAGGGTTGGGTCTTCCCAGTAGGCGCTTTGGCTCCTGCCTCACTGACACTGAGAGATGGGTGAACGACGCATGTTTGGAGCCAGGGTTGGGTCTTCCCAGTAGGCGCTTTGGCTCCTGCCTCACTGACACTGAGAGATGGGTGAAAGACGCATGTTTGGAGCCAGGGTTGGGTCTTCCCAGTAGGCGCTTTGGCTCCTGCCTCACTGACACTGCGAGATGGGTGAACGACGCATGTTTGGAGCCAGGGTTGGGTCTTCCCAGTAGGTACATTGGCTCCTGCCTCACTGACACTGAGAGATGGGTGAACGACGCATGTTTGGAGCCAGGGTTGGGTCTTCCCAGTAGGTACATTGGCTCCTGCCTCACTGACACTGAGAGATGGGTGAACGATGCATGTTTGGAGCCAGGGTTGGGTCTTCCCAGTAGGTACATTGGCTCCTGCCTCACTGACACTGAGAGATGGGTGAACGACGCATGTTTGGAGCCAGGGTTGGGTCTTTCCAGTAGGTGCTTTGGCTCCTGCCTCACTGACACTGAGAGATGGGTGAACGACGCATGTTTGGAGCCAGGGTTGGGTCTTCCCAGTAGGTGCTTTGGCTCCTGCCTTACTGACACTGAGAGATGGGTGAACGACGCATGTTTGGAGCCAGGGTTGGGTCTTCCCAGTAGGCGCTTTGGCTCCTGCCTCACTGACACTGAGAGATGGGTGAACGACGCATGTTTGGAGCCAGGGTTGGGTCTTCCCAGTAGGCGCTTTGGCTCCTGTCTCACTGACACTGAGAGATGGGTGAACGACGGATGTCTGGAGCCAGGGTTGGGTCTTCCCAGTAGGTACATTGGCTCCTGCCTCACTGACACTGAGAGATGGGTGAACGACACATGTTTGGAGCCAGGGTTGGGTCTTCCCAGTACTCGCTTTGGCTCCTGCCTCACTGACACTGAGAGATGGGTGAACGACGCATGTTTGGAGCCAGGGTTGGGTCTTCTCAGTGGGTGCTTTGGCTCCTGCCTCACTGACACTGCGAGATGGGTGAACGGCGCATGTTTGGAGCCAGGGTTGGGTCTTCCCAGTAGGCGCTTTGGCTCCTGCCTCACTGACACTGCGAGATGGGTGAACGACGCATGTTTGGAGCCAGGGTTGGGTCTTTCCAGTAGGTGCTTTGGCTCCTGCCTCACTGACATTGAGAGATGGGTGAACGACGCATGTTTGGAGCCAGGGTTGGGTCTTCCCAGTAGGTGCTTTGGCTCCTGCCTCACTGACACTGCGAGATGGGTGAACGACGCATGTTTGGAGCCAGGGTTGGGTCTTCCCAGTAGGTACATTGGCTCCTGCCTCACTGACACTGAGAGATGGGTGAACGACGCATGTTTGGAGCCAGGGTTGGGTCTTCCCAGTAGATACATTGGCTCCTGCCTCACTGACACTGAGAGATGGGTGAACGATGCATGTTTGGAGCCAGGGTTGGGTCTTCCCAGTAGGTACATTGGCTCCTGCCTCACTGACACTGAGAGATGGGTGAACGACGCATGTTTGGAGCCAGGGTTGGGTCTTTCCAGTAGGTGCTTTGGCTCCTGCCTCACTGACACTGAGAGATGGGTGAACGACGCATGTTTGGAGCCAGGGTTGGGTCTTCCCAGTAGGTGCTTTGGCTCCTGCCTTACTGACACTGAGAGATGGGTGAACGACGCGTGTTTGGAGCCAGGGTTGGGTCTTCCCAGTAGGCGCTTTGGCTCCTGCCTCACTGACACTGAGAGATGGGTGAACGACGCATGTTTGGAGCCAGGGTTGGGTCTTCCCAGTAGGCGCTTTGGCTCCTGTCTCACTGACACTGAGAGATGGGTGAACGACGGATGTCTGGAGCCAGGGTTGGGTCTTCCCAGTAGGTACATTGGCTCCTGCCTCACTGACACTGAGAGATGGGTGAACGACACATGTTTGGAGCCAGGGTTGGGTCTTCCCAGTAGGCACTTTGGCTCCTGCCTCACTGACACTGAGAGATGGGTGAACGACGGATGTCTGGAGCCAGGGTTGGGTCTTGCAAGTAGGCGCCGTGCCAATCATTGAGCCCTTTGCTTTAATGCCTCATTTTCCAGCCAAATCACCAACGATGGTGCGAATGCCGCACTGAGGGGGTCACCCAAATAAATGCCTTGAAATGGGATAGCTGAGAAGAGAAACACCCCTCTGATGCCCACACTCCTCCGCTAAGCTTGAGACTGTTCATTCATTCTAGACTTGAATATGCAAGCAGCTCAGACATAGCTATCACTAAAGCGTCGCCTTGAAGCTTGTGCATTGCAAAATGCAGACATGTTATGCTCACGCCTCCTAAGAGGCTAGAACTAGAATTCCAAAATGGCAGCTGTGAACAGTGGAACAGGCGGGCCTTGCACTCTTGATACGCGTCCAGCTTACGCTCGAAAATTTATGATGAAAAGATGGAAAGAATAAAAGAACTTACAGCCAACACATGTTTTGTCTCCTAAACTTCCACAAGCTGCGAGGAGAGCAACCAATACACACACTAACAATGGGTGTCAAAATCTACAACTGGAGGTGTCTCCAGTTAATAAGATTCATTTCTTTTCAATTGGCCTTTCATATTTTTCAAATTTGGCATCATGGCCTGGTAATGTCATAATGTTAAAAAGCAAAAGTATCACACAGTAGAAATGATGTGACCTAAATATCATTTGCTTAAAAATTGTCTGATTGGTTGTAGATTTTCTTTTCATCAATCCAATTCTGCAATAATTACGTTATAATAACAGTATTTTTGTCAGAAGAAAATTTGCTTCTGATAGTCTAAGACCCTAAGCTCTCCAGCAACGACTCTTCTTTAGTTAGTTTTGGAGTAAACTAGTGTCCTCCGGTTGTCAACAAAGATATGGGTTTAGATAAAATGAAACCTCAAAAAGCAATTACTCTGAAGTCATGTGGTTGAGACTGCTCATGTCTGGCCTCCAAACCCACAGCAAGCAAATACAAAGACTCCCATATTGAAACATGTCTGAGTTTTGTGACCTAAACTGCAAGGGAAGTTGTGGAATTTCACTGCCCAAATCAAAGTTTGATTATGAATTCACTAGAGTACTGCTTAGTTTGGGAGATTTCACTGCTGCTGCTGGTGGTCATGAGCAGTAAGGGTGAGCGGAAAGGGTCAACAATGACTCATCTTCTTGAAGTGCATGCCACCATGAGTCTCAAGTTGTGTTCTGGGGTTATCACTAGGAATCCTGGTGCACTTTAAGATCCTCATTTACTCTGCTTTAGACATTAACACATTTGAATATATAATAAAAAATGCATTGTAAAATGCACCGTTGTGGACATTTTTTCCAAACTTTACTTGGGGGAAAACTTCCTCAAGTGCCCCTTGCAGTGACCGGGCTCGCTCGCTGAACCTGCTGGCTATGCACCGTACGGGGACTGGTCTGTTTTATTTTTTGTGTTCTCTGTTCTCTGGTCTGCCTTTCTTGTGCTCTCTGGAAGAATGTCTGTAGGTATGACTGGGCACCCTTGTGCACTGTAAGATCATCCTTTACTATACTGTAAAAGTTGATACATTTGAATATATTATGAAACATATGTTGTAGAATGCACCATTATTGCCATTTTTCCACAAATGTTCTTGGAACTCTCCACAAACCTCCTTGGCAGTAGCCAGGCCAGCATGTTACACATCGTATGGGGACTGGGCTAAAATAACTTGCCTGGGCTGCTTCACGTTCCCGGTCCGGCCCTGGGGGGGACACAGTAGGCTGGATTACATACTGGGGTGTAGAGAAGACATTGGGATCTTTAAACACTCGTCATTACTGAACCCACACCTTGCCGACCACTTCCTACTTGGTGGTTGTCTGCCACCCTGGGCCTAGGCCATTGGCCACGCTGTGGCCGCTAGGAGCTGATATCCTTTCAAGAAATCCAGGGAACCATGATGGACAGGGCAACAGAATGGGAAGCGTATAAAGTAACATTAAAGGGTGAATGCCTTGCAAACGTCTTCGGAGTGCAGAGGGAGCTAGGACGAGAGTTGCTCAGACCGGGGCAAGCACAGGCAGAGCGCGACACCAAAGTCGACCTAAAGCCGGATGAACAGCGATGGCTGTCAGAGCTCAAGCAACAGGTGGGGAAGGTCTGGGGGTGATTAGATTATTACGTACACACATCCGATAGACAAAGACTGTTTAGAGAGGGAGGTAAGGCAGGGAGGATGTTGGTGCTGCTACTTCGGCAGGAGTGTCCACAGATGCACAACCTTGGGCTAACTGGAGACAGTGGGGAGGACATCTTTGACCGGGCCAAAATAAATGCCTGCACACAATACTTAATTTCCGCCTTTGCAGGAAAGCATATGCCGGAAACAGACAGATGGGACAAATACCTGACAAAGGCGGCGTTGCGGAGGCTAACACCTGATCAGCGACAGCGCCTTGAGACACCACAAAAATGTCAGAATTACACGAGGCCCTGGAATCCCTTCCCCGTGGGAGACCTCTGGGGTGGACGGCAGCTGGGGGGAGTTTGTCAGTTGCTCGCACCCCCGCTCCTAGAACGATTGATGGAGGGAGAACGGCGTATTACCACCCTGTATGCGAGAGGAGGCGATGGGATTGATGCTAAAGTCTGGGTAAGACCCGCCTTGCCTGGCCATCTACAGGCCGCTGTCTATGCTTAACGTGGATACAAAGTACTGGCAAACAGACTGCTTTTAGTGGTTCGCTCCCTTATCCACGTCAGCCAAACAAGATTTATACCTGGTAGGAGCACACTGTACAACATGCAACACCTCATCCATGTGATGCAAGCCCAGGCTGATGCCCCCACTCGAGCTGTGGTCGCGGTGTTGGACCTGAGGCACGCATTTGATACGGTAGGGTGGCAGTATATCTGGGCAGTCCTGAGAGAAATGGGATTCGCCCTCAATTTTTAGGTCTCGCCTAGGCAGCGCTGTCTCGTTGAGACATGCAGTATGTACTTTACTAAGCGGCTGACCGCCTCTTTTTAAATGGTTGTTTTCATTTGTGCTCCAGTGTGCCTTTCAAAATTGTGTACTTGGTATTGGTTAATAGTGTTTTAAGTCCCTCCTTTTTGGCTCTTGGCCACGCCTATGGCTATTGGCCCCTTTACTTGTGTTAGGGCCGTTGTTTTGGTTTGTTGTTTTATTTCATGTGCCTTGTTTAAGCTAAGCGCGTGATGCTGACAGAGAGCAGAATGTTTCGGCTTCTGGCGATTGTCTGCCTCCCAGGGCCAGACACAGATATTATTTCAGCTGGCGTGAGGTTTATAAAGTGCAAAAGGTTACAGCCCCTGCTGATCGCGTGCCTCCCAGGCAGAAACACACACTCAGTTTTTCATTAGCAGCTGCTTAGTGTGTATATTCCACACGCTCATATATGTGACATAAGGATTAACTTAAACAAAAATACAAATAAGTATCCTTCGTGTTCCTCTTTAGGATTCTGTATATTTTAAAAAAAATTCAAATTTCTCTTTTAATCGGCTTTGAAGGGCCATCTAAATAATAGGCAATTACATTAGCGGGGCTCTGTTTCCCCCACACACAGTAGGCCAGTCTCACTGCCTGCCCGGCGGGGGCTCCGCTGTAACTTGATTAAATTAAGTAATCGTGCTAAATAAAGGGGATCACAATTTTATGGCTGCTTGAGAAGCACCTGAACTGGCGCGCCTGCCCACACACGGTGAGGGGGCAGTACCAGGGACCGGGTCTGCGAGAAGGGACGAGGCGAGCCTAGGTGCGTTGACTGCTCACACACGGTGATGGGGGCAGTACCAGGGACCGGGTCTGCGAGAAGGGACGGGGCGAGCCTAGGTGCGTGCCTGCCCTCTCACGGTGAGGGGGTCAGTACCAGGGACCGGGTTTGTGAGAAGGGACGGGGCGAGCCTAGGTGCGTGCCTGCCCACACACGGTGAGGGGGGCAGTACCAGGGACCGGGTTTGTGAGAAGGGACGGGGCGAGCCTAGGTGCGTGCCTGCCCACACACGGTGAGGGGGGCAGTACCAGGGACCGGGTCTGCGAGAAGGGACGGGGCGAGCCTAGGTGTGTACCTGCCCTCACACGGTGAGGGGGGCAGTACCAGGGACCGGGTTTGTGAGAAGGGACGGGGCAAGCCTAGGTGCGTGCCTGCCCACACACGGTGAGGGGGCAGTACCAGGGACCGGGTCTGTGAGAAGGGACGGGGCGAGCCTAGGTGCGTGCCTGCCCACACACGGTGAGGGGGCAGTACCAGGGGCCGGGTCTGCGAGAAGGGGCGGGGCGAGCCTAGGTGCGTCGCCTGCCCACACACAGTGAGGGGGGCAGTACCAGGGACCGGGTCTGCGAGAAGGGACGGGGCGAGCCTAGGTGCGTGCCTGCCCACACACGGTGAGGGGGGCAGTACCAGGGACCGGGTCTGCGAGAAGGGACGGGGCGAGCCTAGGTGCGTCGACTGCTCACACATACCTGCCAGAGGCTGCCAAGCGCGTGAGCGAGGGTGCTCCACGCTCCGGAGTGAGTATGGATGGGGGTCTGGACCACTTAATGTATACATAATTTCGACATTTGTTGCGAGTTCTCCGGATGTTAGTGAAGCTCAGCGCTCGCCGTTCGGCCTCTTGGCGCTATATGCAGACGGCACTTGATTATCTTATGTAATACTTTATACTGGTGAACAGTCGATGATCTCACATTGACCCTGGTCCGGCGTGACTAATTTGCTTTCTATGCTTTTATTATTGCTATTTGATGTTATGCCGGAATAGTGCCTGGAAGCGCAGAGCGCTTTGGAGACAACTTTTTAAAATTTTTTAATAACAGGTATATCTTAAACATCAGGTATTGTACACAGCACATAAGTGCAGTTTAATTCGGACAGAACATCAAACAGTAGTTTTTTTATGGAATGTTTACCTTTTGCAATCGGAGGCCCAGGAAGATGGGACGATTTGAGCAGCGTAAACCGATTTTTTTTAATCAAGTGCCAACAACCAAGGTGCGCAGGTTCTGAAGCCAACAACCCAGCTGCATTCTGGTAGTCGTAGTCATTTTTCTATTATGAATCACAGAACTCAGAGAATGAATCTGGGGTGGTGAGCTGTGTGCACGTGATATGGAAAAAGACTGCATCTAAGCAGCCCACTTCTTGTGAGACCGCGAATCAAGTGCACAGGGCGCTCACGTTATTCCATGTGTGTGAGATGTTCCCCGTGACAGGTCATTCATTGCTTTTACCCTTCAGCTCTTGTGGGCGTGGATTCATGATGAGAAAAAGTCCCCCCCAAGGCCTTCAGAGCAAGGCGACCTAATATTGAAGAGGCGAGGCTGAAGGGCCATCTCGCGCCCGACAAGGAGCAATATGAGATCACCAGACATAATTAAATTGCTGAGGATCACACAATGTGTTTAAGTGTTGATTGCTGGGGGAGAACCTTGGTCACCTGGTTACCTATGAACTAATCACACCACCAGATCGTATTTGCCATGTATGTCCAGAGAGCATAATTATATTCACAAACTACTTTGGGGCATATTAACAAGGAACAGGGAAAAATAACGCTAAGGGCGTTTAGCGTTAATATTTTTAACGCCCGCTATAGCTGGATAATATCGCCTGGTTATCGCGTTATTAGCGCCTAGACGATAAAAAATCCAGCGATAGCGGCATTTTGGGAGGTTATCGCTGGTAATGCAGTGATAAAACTACAAGGACAGGGATATCCTTGTTGATAGCCCATGGTGGACTTAGCCATGTAATCCACCTCCCATTGGATTACATGGCTAAGTCTGAAAATTAGCAGACGTAAAAAAGCAGCGTTAACCGTGGTTAGCGCTGCTTTTTTTGTCTCTAACAGGGTTAGCGTGAAGCTTGATAATAGGAGAAATGTCGCTTAGTGACATTTCTCCTATTATTTTGCTCTGGAACGCCCACTTTGCATCTCATTAGAGATGCAAAGGGAAGCGTAGTGAAAAAGGGCGCTAACATGCGATTTTGCATGTTAGCACCCTGTTGTTGATAGGGCGCTAGTTTTATCTCTCCTTTTTTGGCTTTTAAAGCCAAAAAAGCCAAGATAAAGCCCTTGTTAATATGCCCCTTAATTCCAGTGGGTTCCATATTTTGGAGAGTAAACTCACCTTTCTTGGGTCGTGTGCAATCCCGTCACAGCGCCCTTCAGTCCTGCCTGGCCCTCTGGATATGGATTCACTGGTACTCTGGGGAAAGATAAGGAAAAGGAAACCAGGACGGTTGGAACTAAATATTGTGATTTCACAGTTAGGAATTGTAGGGCTCATGTGATGATGTCACATAATTCTGCACTCTTTCATTTTATAACACCATCTCACTCTTACTAGCAGCAGTTAACACCACATAGCCATATGCATGTATGTAGTGTGTGTAGTAAATTTCTTTGCACACAACACATGCAGGTACCTTTGCTTTGTGTCACGGAAGTTGCAAGAAAGTGAGCAGCGAACGCAAGAGTTTCTGTTGGAACCTTTTTGGGCTTCCAACGCAAGACCGGAATCAAACCTCAGGTTGCAACCCTTGGGCACCACTTTAAACCAGCCCAGAGAAAGAGCGGTAGAGTCGGGGAACACAACCCGCAAGTCAACGACAGCCAACGCTTTTGATTCTCATTATGAAGCTGTCAATGGTGACTCCACGTACAGCTGAACTGAATCAGCTGATTGGTAAAGCTAGCTCTGCCCCGTCTTGAAAATACCATTTTGTGTTGTCTGCATTGGCGGTGAATCAAAGGAGGCCATTCGTCGCTTGGAGGCACACGATGAAAGGCGGAGTTGGCAGAGATCTGCTTTGAGGTACTCAACATGTAATAGAGAAGTGAAAGTTGTTGGTGGTCTTAGCTTCAGCCTCTAGATTTGGTGCGTCAGTGTTAAACATAACTGCGCTAAGATGGCAACTTCCTTATATTCCGCCATTAGAGTAGGGCATGGCCATTTAAGTCAACAATAAACATGACATCGCTTTTAGATGAAGTTTTGTGTTGTACCATTTTTCTGCTCTGCTCATCACACTAAGATGTGCTGTCAAGCTGTCTGCTCGCTGGTTCTCTACCAAGGGCACGGACTTAAAGTGTAAGATAAAGGACATGCGGGTTGATTGAGAGGATGTGGTGCTGCAGCAAGCGGAGCAATGGGTAGCCTAATGGTCTTCACCACCTGCCTTCTATATCTATATCTAGGTATCAGTAGGCATAATAAAGGTGATGGAGCAAGGTTTATTTGGTAAAGAAAAAACGTGCTCAGATGCAATCCTTTCAAATAACGTATAACACTATAGTTAACCTGTTTGTGAATACTAATAATTGCATTACACACAATATACAGTATCTAGGGGACGCTTGCCTATGTGTATTACTAACCAGTAACCCAAGTGTCATTAAAATGGCCGACAAAACGTGGGAATTTCACTACGCATGCGTCTACTGCATCTACGTAGTATGACGTTTTCTATGCTTGGAGGGAAACTTTTACAGCTGCGCAATAGCTTTTAAAATGGCCGCTTGAAACTCACATGTTAATGCGCATGTTACTGCTTAAACTAAACTTACAAGTTCTACTAATAGCTAATGCGAAAGATTATTATAAGTAAATGGGATTCGAGTAGAGATAGGTGGTATACAGTCAATTCATTTAATTTGGTATTCTAACATGTCTTTCCCTGACTTTATTATTAGTTCGTATTTGGGCCTCGGAGGGTGACTGAAATCCTTACCCCACCTGATCTGTACGCACGCGGACTAAACCCTGCCCGGAACTATGATGACACCATTGAAACCCAGCCAAGGTCAAGCTGGCAAGAAGCACATGAGAACTTAACCCATCGAACCGGACAAGAGCAACATATATTACAAATCGAATAAATTGTATTAAGCTTAATGTGAAATGCAGACTGTTATCATATTTTGTCCTCCTGCAGCAGCGGAGTGTGTGAGGGCGGGCGGAGCTGTAGAGCAGGAGAGGGGTGGTAGAACACTTCTGTGCGCAATGACTGTTTGGTCGGCCCTCTTATGCGCACTTCCCTCTTCTCCATGCAGGCTGCGTTACAGCCTGCATGGAGAACATGCCCTCCCCTCCAGCCCCAGGCAGAGCGCCGTGTCACAGCGCTCAGACCAATCACAATGCTGCATTGAAGCGTTGTGATTGGTTTAGGGATGGGAGCCTGGGAGCCTGGTTGCCTGTTTCCTGTTCCTGGAGTCGGACACAGGCGAGCAGGAGCAGAGATGCGGGACCGGTGGTAACAAGGTAACTGTTATCATTATTATTTTTTTAATGCAGCGTGCACCCTCGTCTCCCCGCGTGTGCACGCCCCGCCACCCGTGAGCCGTGCCGGCTGCCCTTGTGTAAAGAAGCTCTGACAGGGTATGAATGGCAAACAGCCCTCAGCATGCGCATCAGCTTCCCCTAGCCCATCGGCTGCCCATCCACAACGCTCCAGAGGCCCACGTGGCAGTGTGCGCACGCCTCTCCTGTGCCATGAGGTAGCGGACGGCCCATTCCCCCCAGCCCTGGCCGGCAAATCAGTGCACTGCTAGACATCTGGAACTTTGGCACCAGCCCAGATCAGCGCCCAAGCGCGCAGCAAGCCAAGCGCCCGCCATGTCCTCCATTCCCCCCATCGAGCTCTTCGTGGTAGAGGGACCCCCGTCTGCACAAGCACCCAAGTGGAAGGATTGGGTGAAGCAGCTTTTGATCTTCTTTGAGGCCACGAAAGTCCACAAGGATCAGAAGAGGGCCCTGCTGCTCCATTTGGGTGGGAAGGAAATTCACAAAATCACGAAGACACTCATAGAGGCCACGCCCAAAACGCACCACACTCTCATCAATGTTCTCACTGGATACTTCGAGAGATGGCCAATCAGGACTATGAGCGCTTTATTTTTCGCCAGGCACGACAGCTGCCCGACGAGCCCCCTGATGATTTCCACGCCAGGCTTAACGTAGCGTCCACGTGTGGATTCCGAGACGAGACAGAAGAAATCAGGGGACAGATCATCCAGGGGTGTGCGTCGGTCAAACTCCGAGAAAGAATTTTGGAGGAGTCAGGTAAATCGCTAACAGACATACTGACACTGGGCCATACCAAAGAGTTATCAAAGGCCAGGGCGGCCCACATGGAGGCAGTGCTGCAGTCCCCCATCAAAGTGGAACCAGTGAACGTAATAACGCAGAGGCCCGCACCCGACCCAGCAGGAAGGAACCTGGGAATGCCTCCCAGGGGAATCTGCGAAACTGTGGTTACTGTGGAGGAGTACCCCACAAAGCGGCTGCCTGCCCAGCGAAAATCAAACGATGTGATGGATGTGGCAAATTCAACCACTGCGAGAAGGTGTGTCGTTCGAAGAGATACAGAAAACCCAGACCAATGGTGAACCTAGTTCCGGAAGGAAGTGGTGAAACGAGTGATATGGACGACGACGAGGGGGAGGAACGGATGGTACACACGGTCCACATGATTGGAGTGGCGACTCAGAAACACCGACGGCTGTCCCAATGTCACAAACAAGTAGGCCAGCATGACGTTACGGCCGTTGTGTACACGGGTGCCACAATCAACATCATGTCGGCAGCTTTATACAGGACTATCCAACCGGCTCCCGAACAAAGATCACGGTCTTTGCCTACGGCCAGGACAAGCCCTTGAAGATACGAGGTAAATTTAAGATGTCGTGACTCATGGAACACGTTCCTTTACCACCACAGTGTACATGACTGAAGATGGACAGGGCATGCTGCTTGGTTGCCGAGCAGCGGAGGACCTAAAGATGGTGATATTCGCGTTTGGAGTACATCAGGAATCCATTCAGCACATCCTGACGGAGTTCGCATCAGTGTTCGAAGGAATTGAAAAATTCAACGGCAAGGAAGTGCACCTTCACATGGACCCCGCAGTGCAACCTGTGGCACTATGTCATCAAAGAATAGCATTCCACCTGCGCCCCATGGTGGAGGAGGAGCTAAGGAAGTTAGGAGAAGCTGGCATGATCAAAAAAAAGTGACTGGACCCACGCCGTGGGTATCCCCGATCGTCGTCACTCGGAAGCCCAAACAACCTGACGTCGTTGGGTATTAAGCACAGGAGGATCACCCCTCGTTGGCTGCAAGCCAACGGGGAAGTGGAAAGATTCATGCGGACTCTAAACAAAGTAATACGCATTGCCCTTGAACGCCAACAGTCAATAGAGCTAGCCATCTTCTCCTTTCTCCGAAGCTATCGCAGACCCCTCACACCACCACGGATGTTGCCCCCTGGCATCTGTCCATGGGACGGGTGATCACTAACTCCATCCCCCACCATCTGCAGTGGTGCCCGGCAGCGTCGGGTGATGATCAGGTGGACGCCCACAGGCAGCGGGCACATGCTCAAAACAGCCAACGCCGGAGGGCCCGGCTGGTGCACCT
Source organism: Triturus cristatus (assembly GCF_964204655.1). Taxonomy (NCBI): domain Eukaryota; kingdom Metazoa; phylum Chordata; class Amphibia; order Caudata; family Salamandridae; genus Triturus; species Triturus cristatus. Next base: position 1,696,724,894 of record NC_140591.1, read on the forward strand.
GGAAAGGGGTGACCGGGTCCTATTAAAGAACCTACTGATCAACAGCAAATTCCATCCGCCCTGGACCATTGTCAATGTGAAAGGCACCCGGGTCACTGTGAGAAGAGGGCATGAGTGGGTAACGTGGCCCAGATAGAGGGGTGTGTAGAGAGTTTTCCCCACAAGGGTGCGGCTACATGGTATGCCCCGAGGTCATGTGACCCCTGTTTAATAAACTGGCTACCGCGGACGTGACGTCACTTGGTGCGCGGACGTGAGAGCCATAGACACCGTAACACTGGCTCTGAGTCTTTATTGCTGCTCCCGCGCACTCACTCCTGTACTAGTGTCAGGTTCCTCCGTTCCGATGTCCTCAGGGCGGTGCTGATGCTCTAAAGGGGCCCACCTCTGGATAACCCCAAGTCCGGCATATAAGTTAACACGGACTGTTGGGGTAATCGAGCGGGGGAAGGAAAGGGTAGGGACTGCGGGAGGGAGATCTGAAAAGCAAGAACAGACAAACACCATATGAGCTCCGTTCCTGTAATACCTCTGTATGAACAGTTTACATGAAAACCAGCATTACGTACACTGTCTCGCTCAGCTCACCTGAAAAGCAAAGAAGGTGAGGCTTAACGTATAGGGGAGAGCAAGAGGCAGTGGTAAGGATGCTTCAGGCAACTAGTATACAACAAAAGAAACAAAGACCACACAAATCGGATCGACACTTCAGTGATAATGACACATGGAACACTACATGCCTCAGTCTCTCCACTTGCACATACCCACTTGTGTATGAAGCACTATTCTCATGCCCAGTGGGTATGGCGCCACCCCTTCTTGTGAAGCTTTCTCCTATATCTATAGACGGAACACAAGAAAAGAAACAATAATGATAACTGGCTGCTGAAACGTGACTTGCTACACGCCTTGCTTCTGCCAGTTACTGGGATATGCCATAATTAATTATGCATCATCAATTCCACACTAGATAATCCACGCACACTGGCAGTATGTCTTTACTGCCCCGAAATGCAGTCTAGGAGCGATATGACTATTTGACAATGGTGTCGTTTTGGTAGCGTGATCTCTAGCCACTCGGGGAAAGTCAGGGCTGATAATCACTCATGCTCATACACCCCCCTCCTTGCGTGATCTCCTGAACGGACCTCCTTCCAACGGAGTGATCATGAGGCCTTTCTGGAGGGGTGAGGAGCCTTAAAACCAGAAACGCTCCTCTGCATGAGACCCTCGAGTTATGGTCTCCTCCAACAGAGGGGCGGGCTGGCTCGAGGGTTTTAGAAAAACCCAAACGCTCCTCTGCATGAGACCCACCGTTTCCGGGTCTCGGTCACCAGAGGAGCAGAGGTAGGGATCAGCTTAAACACGCGTACCTCGTTAGTCTTGTTGTCCCATGGAGGGTGCGCAGCCTTCTCGCTGCCCGGTTCCTTGAAACTACGGTGCTTCTCCCCTCGCGTACAGCCAGGAAGAATTATCGGGTCCGAAGGAGTCGACCTTTGCCCTTTTTGCTTCCGCGACGGGCGTTGCGCGAGTCACGTGAGACGTCTCTCGCAATGCCCGCCGGGACTGGTAGTCTCGGGGCAGACGTGCTCTGAGCCGCCGCGTATGGATTACACGGCAGTCGGTGCGCTGTCGATCCGTGATCCTGACAACTAGTGGGACAAGGGGTGCCACACATCACTCCCACTGACAACAGGCAAGGTGTATAGCAGCTTGATTTTGTGGATGAAGACAGAGCTGAAGCCCAGACGACAGAGCAGCGAGAAGAGTAACGGCCATTCTAGTGAATCAAATGTCTAGGTGGCATCCAGTAAGGCTACCACCACAGGCAGGAAGGGGTTAATTTGGTGCATTACAGAGAATTTCATGTATTCCTTTTTTTATTTATTTTGTGGAATGAAAGATTTTAATATGTTTTTTCCTTGTCTGTTATATTTGTATTTGGGAACTGATATCAAACTATAAAATGTAAGTGGATCTCCTTGTCAAAACATATCACATTTGGAAAATCACAGCTGTACTTCATGCCATGTCTCTCATTCTATAACCTTATTTTCTTGTGTATGCTCTCACGCATTTCATTACTACGGCTCCTGATAGCAAGCACATGAACACCTCTAACAATAGAGCACTATAAAGTGGTTCATAACAGAAATAAACATCAAAACTTGAGCATCCCTCGAGCTCATCTTCACTAAGCATGAAAACACAAGATAGTTGAGCACATAAATAAGCATATCGCCTACAAATCATCACCAAAATGAAAGCAAATGAGCACCTCAACGACGGCTGAGCACAAACGTGGCTCCAGTAAAGTTGGCAATAATAGAATAAATTATTTCAACGCATCACTTGCAAATCCACACAGAAAAGAACATAGAACAGCATACATATAAAACCTAGAACCAGAATTATAAGCATTGAGCGTATAAATTGATATTTAGCACATCACAGTACTTAAAAGAAATATCATGACTGACACACACACTGTAAATTAAAACAATAATAATAAAGCAGGCAAATCCTTCACGCAAAGTACTTGAATAATGCACTCAAGGGTAAATTACAGCGCAAGCAACACATTGCATAACTTAGGAAATATGCAAAAGTGTTCACAACATCTTAAACATAACAAATCAAAATAATAAAAGTAGTCACCGTTGTCTCACAGTTGAAAGTTGAAGGAACTAAAATCCCAATGAGTTAAACCAGTTGAAACTGCTCTGTAGGACGGATTACATCAAACTCCACAAGGTGGCAGTTTTGTCAAAAATTTTATATTGAACTGTCTCTCTTGATATTGAACTCTCTCTCGCAACCAAGTTAAGTATTCTGCGATCTGAAAGGCAAAACAAAGGTTGACAGAAGTAGTATAGTTAGGACTCCTAACTTTAGGACTCCTAAACTGAGAAAAACTGAGAAAAATCCAAATTTTAAGACGTTCGGTATTCACAGCAGGCATTTAGGCGTCCTAAAGTTAGGACTCCTAACTTCTGTGAATACCGAAGTGAGTAAGTGCCTTCTGTGAATACGAAAATGGTAGTAAGTTTAGGATTTTGTCTTAAATTAGTTCTGTGAATCGGGCCCTCAGTATTTGAATGGGAATATTGTGGACGACTAAATCCACACTGTTATCATACTTAGGACTAATTTGTCTTTTGGTTTACTCAAAAGAGAGTGCTGTAGAAAAGTTTCTAATATATGTAAACTTTGACCTGATGTCTGCCAGTGCAGCAGGGGTAGGATCGGTACAGTAGCCTTGGTCAAGTTTTTTGATTTCCGCCTTGAGCCGTTCTAGGCCATTTGTTGTGCCATTGTGCGCTATGCAGCTGCCATTGAATGCAATGCGTAGCATGTTCAAGGTCAAACAGGTGCAAAATCTTAACATACCCAAAGGATATGGATCTAGTACCACATATCCTCTGTAAACTTCCCATCCCTTCCCCCTCCCACTCCAACCCCCCAATTAGGTTGAGACTCATTCCTCCCCACTCCCAAGGTGCCTCAACTTGGAAGATGCCAAAGGAACATGGGAATTATCCCTGTGGGTGCGTGGGCTCAGCCAGTCTTCCTCCTTACCATGATGTAGGGTGGCCAAGCGAACTTTTTCACAGTCAAGGGACGATGTGCAAGGTCAGACAGGTGTAAGGTAATAGTGTGCAGTGGCGGCACTGACACGGTCCAGTTAGGAAACCTGGTTTAGGAGGGGTCATGCAGCATGTGCCTTTATAATTAGTCATTGTTACCGATGCAGCCATCTTCAGATGAGCCGAGTGGGCCCGGGAGTGGGATTTTTGCAGTTTCTTAGCAAATGCCATAATACTTTCGGGTCTGTGAAGTAGCTAGGCTTGTCACTGGAGTCTATCCGCAGTTTGGCTGGGTACATGAGAGCATATGTGATGTGTAGCTGCTGGAGCAGGCGTTTGGCAGGTAAAAAGTCGTGTCTTGCAGCTTGTACAGCCAGGGTAAAATCAGGGTAGAATGAAAGAATATTACCTTAGTGTCTGACTTTGCCCATTTCTCTGACTTTTCGCAGGATGGAATCGCGGTCTTAATAGTTTAATATGCGCACTATTATAGGTCGCATGGAAGCTCTCGGGGGAGGCCGTGGGCCGAGGGACCGGTGTGCTCGCTCGACAATGAAGAGACCGGATTTCGTGCAGTAGTGACTCCAGGTAGTCTTCCATTTTGACGATTGTTGTGCATTCAGCTGCCTGTAAAGCAGATGTTGTTCCTGCAAGAGCGGGATTTGAGATCTTCAATCTTGGCACGGATGAGCTCTAGAACCTTGTCCATCTTTAGCAGGCGCTGGCGTCGTCCGCATTTGACACCCTGGCCTCCAATTGCGTTATACGATTGTCATGCGAGTCTACCCTTTGTTTTACTTGGTCAAGTCGAGACGCTAAGTGGCTGATTTTTAGAATCCATCGTTTTTAGACTGGATTTAACCTCCAGAAGCAGGGAACGTATATCCTCGTCTTGTTCTTCCGGTACATCGGTCTGTGTGGCCTGCTCGCCGGCCTCATGGGGTGGGTCTCCGCACCTTGCAGTCCTACTGCCCTCAAAGGTTAGCTTAGGCTGCTTGGGGTCGATTTTCCCCATTATGGCTGTAGTTGGAACACCAGGGCCTGGGAAAGTAATGTGCAATGTTCACATGGTGCGCCGCGATATGGTTAGTTGGTTAAGCCCCGTCTGTTGGGCCACATACGCCCTGACAGTGCGCAGGGGGTTCGGGCCTGCGACCTCTGCCAAAGTCCTCGCTAGCCAGGGCCCGCGCCGTGGTTCTGGACAATGGGAGGCCGTGGGGTGTAGAGCATGCTCAGGGCTTCCTCTAGTTGATTTTCTTGTGCCCCCCACTTAGGGTGCAGCCTGCAACGTAGGGTATGAGCACTGCCGGCCCCACCTTTATTTCTCCTAATAGGCAGGGCACCACCGGGGTAAGCAGGAGTTGGGGTGTCGGGGGCCATGACAGGGCACCCCCGGTGTCAAGCGGAAGGGCGGCCAGGCCAAGAATCACACCGGGGGCTGCAGCCCACTAACATGCCCGGCGCACACTTATCTCAGGGGGAAGGTAACTCCGGCCGTGCCGGCATGCCGAGGCTCAGGTCGTCTCGAAGTCGAGGCAGGCACGGGGGAGGGCGCTCAGGTACGTTATAAGGCACTGTGTGGCGTGAATGGCGGCAAGGACACTGTCCCAATCTTGGGGATCACCCCGAGCCGAGTCTTAGTGTAGGTTGCACGCAAGTGTGATTGGGCCCTCCTGGCCTTTAGGTGCTGTCCACCAGAGCCACAATGCCTCCCAGGCCCCCTCGCCACAGTGCCTTACTTGCAATCTGATGCGTAGGTCTCAACAGCGGGTCCCAGCGTGTCCCTGCGGCCGGCCTCCGCCTCCACGCCAGGCACCCTCACATCCAGGACGCGTCTGCTCTGCAGGGTTTGGAGCCCGCACAGCTGCGTCTGGACTCTGCAAGGCAGCAGCAGTGTTGATGCCCCGGGTGCGGCACGGCCTCAGGTGACCAGTCCCGCCGCATCTCCTCTAGGCCACAGTACCCACTCGGCCTCGTTGCAGCCTCTGCCCAGCCACAAATTATGGCGATGCTGGGAATTCGGACAGGGATGCCAGTGCAGCACAGGGCAGCGACGTCAGTATCTCCTTCCCAGCCGGATCCCGGCTGAGGCCGTCTGGTGTGACAGACCTCCCACAAGCCACGATGGCGCCACTGCCCGGAAGTCAAGCTCTGGTGTCTTCTTCTGTCTTGACAAAACGGCAGTCCCGCCACCAGATGAGTCAGCAACACAGGCTTGCTCTCTGTGCTTCAGAACATACTCGATGCTGCAGGATTTTGGCGGATTTAATCGTTCGGCTAGCAGAGCTCACTTAGAGTTCAGCCATCTTGCCGCCGGCGAGGCCACGCCCCAACCGCAACCAGGATTTAAGGTATTTTCTTTGGCAGGCTTAACTTTGTCCCTGAAATTGCCCGTGCTCCATCACGGTCGAGCTGAACTCATGACCTTATCCGGGTCTGGTGGGACCGGATCACCTCACTTGCCGCTCGGCGCTGTTAAGCGCTACTTTTAACTAACTCTTTAAAATTGCATATCCCCAGATCTACTGATTGGATTTTTGTCGTGTTGGTGTCAAATAATGTAATAATACATTTACTCTATTTTTCTAAATTGATGTGGGGGGTTTCTTGTGTTGTGTTTTTACTTTATTGCTGCATAAATAATGTACTGGTTGCCTCTACTTTAAACCTTACTGTTTTGGTGCCAAGCTACCTGGGGTCACGCACAGGTTAGTTTGGGGTTTGCTTGTATTTCACCCTGACAAGAACTGCCATTGCTGCTTGTGTGGGGTTTCACCCCCCTCAACTAGTAGCCCCATTTCCTGCATTGGTGTTCAGCAGTGAGGCTCATGACTTGTTTTTGTGCTGTTTTTGTGCTGTTCCATACAGTGATTTTATGTTACACTAAAATCCCAGATAAATAATTTGATACCAATTCGAGTCTCTGTGAGAAAGTGGGTTTCTGTTGCAGTAAACCCCCCTTTTTTTTGTTGCCAGATACTGATGCTCTTTGACTTGATGTGCCCTGGGGCCTGCCAATCAGGACCCCAGGGCCTGTGTTCTTTCCTCAAAACAAAACCCAATTGGCAACTCTGGCCACAGGTAGGTCCCTGGTAAATGGTACCCCATGTACCCAGGGCACTGTGACCAGAGAAGGCTCCTAAGGGCTGCAGCACCAATTGTGCCACCCTTAGGGGCCCTGTACCTTTTCACAAACACACTGCCATTGAAGGCTGCGTGTCTTGGTGCAGATCAAAAGTGAAGAGTCAACATGGCACACATCCCTGTGTGCCATGCCTACAAACCACTGTCCTGGCATAGGTCAGTCACCCCACTAGCTGGGTGCACTATGCCAGTGGTGAGGGCACAGAGGCATGATCCCTGTGCCCCTACAGCATCTGCATCCATTCTCAGACATTGTAAGTGCAGTGTACCATTAAAGAGTATATGGTGGTGGGAGGTTGTCATTACGAACTCCACAGTACCATGATGGATACACTGAAGTCTGGGAAGTTTGGTATCAAACTTCTCAGCACATTGTACCCACACTAATGCCAGTGTGGGTTTCAATGTAAAACGCACAACAGAGGGCATTTTAGAAATGCCCCCTGAACTCGACCCACAACCAGTGTTCCAACTGAGTGGCTGCTTAGGCTGCCACCCACCAGTCATATTGCTGGACCCCTGGGTCAAGAGCCATCCGCTCTCGAGGGTCTGCAACAATGCACATCCTGGGACGAGGTGCTAGGTCCCCTGCCCCAGGATGGGCAGGGGAAGCTTCACAGGCCTTCCGCCTTTGTGAGCTTCTCCAGACCACTTGCTGTACTCAGCAACTGGTTCCCACTGGTTCTACCCCCACTTTCAGGTGGGAGAACCGGCGGGAAAAACAAGTGAGGTAGAGAGGTGTACCCACCACTGCCAACTCCACCCCTCAGGTGGGGGAAGCGCGGTGAAGCACAACCTTGAATCCCCACCATCTTGAGGATGGGGGGACCCAGCCAACCAGGGACAGGCTCATGCCCCCCCTCCCACTCGAGAGTGGCAGAATAGGGGGTGTACCCACCCCAGGGAAGGGACCCATTGGTCCCTGCCCTTTACCTACCTGTAACACCCCTAAGTTTAGTAGTTAGGGGCACCCTGAACCTTCCTTCCTCAGATCCAACAACCACAAGAAAAAGAAGAGAAGAAGGACGAGAAGCCGTGCAGAGCTACCAAGAGGATGACGCCCACTGACTTGGCCCCAGCCCTGCAGGCCTGTCTCCCCCTCGAACCTGCTCCTGCAAAACCCCGGCATGTCTAGCGGACAGCAACCTCAAAAACCCCAGAGGACCTGCCTGCCTTCACTTTCCAAGCTGTTTCCCCCGTAATCACCGGACGTGTTTGAACTGCAGCTTCTGGTGCCAGCCAGGACCGCGAATCCAGCCCACTCTGCATCCGCCGAACCCGGCCCGAGCTCGAGTGGAAAAATACCACAAGGAGGTCCCTCCAGCGATCCTGACCCGAGATCCAGTGACCCCTTACCTGCCTCAAGCCTTGTGACTTCCTGACCCGAGATCCAGTGACCCCTTACCTGCCTCAAGCCTTGTGACTACGCCTGCAGCCTCCATCCAGAGGATCCCCCCCTACCGCAACCAGATCGGGTAAGAAAATCCGACGTCCCAAGGCACCCCTGCACCAGACGCCCCACAGCCTTGTGTGCCCAACCCAGTGGTGCCTAACCAACCCTCAACATCCCAACTTACCCCTCGAAGCGGTGGTCACTTCTGGAAGATCCTCGTCCCTGAGCCTGCAGTGTTTCTTTGTCCAGGAGAATCTCCATTGAAATCAACAGGGCACCCGGCCTCAAAACAGCACCCGGACGCCCTAGTGCCGCTGAGGGTGCCCCTTTGGTGCTAACTTGGTCCCCAACTTGCCCTGAGCTTAACCCTTGGAACTTTGCTCCCACAACCCCGTGGCTTGCTTGCCAGCAGCCACCAACCGGAGCCCCCCTATCCTTGGGCCTCAAGACTGCACCCGGCTGCCCGAGTGCCACTGGGGGTGCAACAACAGTGCATCACTGACCCTGGGAGACCCCTGAGTCTAACCCCAGAACCCTAACTCCAAAGACCGAATACTTGCCTCAAAACCGATAACCTGTTTTTCCTCCTAGGATAACATTGACACTTTTTCTCCCAAAAAGTTTCTAAGTGTCGACTTTTTAAAACTAAGAAAATTCCTTAACAATCGCACAAATAACCTAACCGAATTTTGTCAACTGTTTGCAGGAAAGGTCCCAGGGCTGAACCCAGGTGTCCAGCACTGAGTAAGAAAAGTAACTAAAAAGTAACTTACCTGTGAATTGAATTTCCTTCCATAGGATAACATTGGGGCTTCTCTGTGAAAAAATTTCTGTCAACTTTTGAAATACAAGAATACTGTTTAAAAATCGTGCAAACTACAAAAACGTAATTCCTTGCCTGTTTTAACACCTTCACTGATAGGCCTCCCCCCCCCACCCCCCCACCCCCGTGCTAAGCCTTTTTTTGGGCTATTTAGGGTAGTTCGCACTTAGGCCCCTGTAACTTTTTGACCACATAAGGTATCCACGCCAAATTTGCTTTCTTTTCTTCCAACATCCTGGGGATTCTAAAGGTACCCAGGGTTTGTGGATTCCCCTGGAGGGGATCCAAAAATTGGCCAAAATACAGCTAAATTTTGGTTTGTTTGCGAAAAGGGGGAAAAAAGTGCTGCAAATGAAAGCGTCTGGGTTTTTCCCTACAAATGGTAACAAAAAAGGGTTTGTGGGGCTGAAATCAACATTTTCCCAGCTTTTAGGGAATGACAGACTTTTGTCAGAAAACCGATTTTTTTTACAGTTTTGGCATTTTTCTGGGACATAGAATATTTTTGCTCTTTTTTGTGCTTTCAACCTCCTTCCAGTTAATGGTAGAAATGGGTACAAAAGCAATAATGAATCCTGGAAAACTATACATTTTTGAAAAGTAGACAAAATTCTGAATTCAGCAAGGGGTCATTTGTGTAGATCCTTCAAGGTCTCTTTATAGAAACTAACAGTTAAATATAGGAAAAATTGCAAATTAGTTGAAAAAAACAACCTTTTGTGTCAACGTTTTCACCTGTAACGTCTTCTAATTATGACAGCTCTTTGAAAGCAATATACTTTTAGATCCGCTGGACCTTACTGGTTGTGGGGTTATATAGGACTTGTAGGTTCACCAACAACAAGATGAACCCAGAGCCAAAAACTGAGCAGCGACTTACAATGGTTTTTCATTATGTACCGGGTATGTAGCAATTATTCTGGGAAAATGTATACATGGGAAAATCGGTATGAAAGACACCTATGTATTTCTGAAATGGGAACAAAATAGAGTTTAGAAACAGTAGATATTTGCACATTTCCAAAATTGGGAATGCTCATACTAGCATGAGAATTATCGATCATTTTTCAAAAATACTTCTTTTTACAAATTGTCTTTCATTTGGAAGGCAGAAATGCATCGAACGTCAATAGGTAATAACAGTTGCTTTACAAATCTGAATTACCCTAAGTCTCCCGATAAAAATGGTACCTCACTTGTAGGGGTACACATAGTGCCCACGACAGGAAGTGGCTCAAAACCTAAGGTGAACACACCACATTTTCACACTGAAAATTTACACATTTTTTGCGACGAGTCTAGCTGTAGTTTTTGAACCCTAGCTCTGCCGGCACCTAGGGAAACCTAGCAAACCTACACATTTTTTAAAACTAGACACCCAGGGTAATCCAGGATAGGGTGACTTGACTGACTCTCACCAGGTTCTGTTACCCAGAATTCCTTGCAAACCTAAAAAAATGTTTAAAAAATAAATGTTCCTCACATTTCTGTGGTGGAAAGTTCTGGAATCTGCGTGGATCCACAAATTTCCACCCACCCCGCGTTCCCTAAAGTCTTCCGAGAAAAACTGTACCTCACTTGTGTGGGTAGGCCTAGTGCCCGCGACAGGAAACTGCGCAAAACGCACGGTGGACACACCACAATTTCACAGTGAAAAATGACCCTTTTTTGGCAAAGTGCCTAGCTGTAGTTTTTTAACCCTAGCTCTGCCGGCACCTAGGGAAACCTAGCAAACCTATACATTTTTGAAAACTAGACACCAGGGGATTCCAGGGAGATATGGCTTGCATGGATCCCCCAATGTTTCCTTACCCAGAATCCCCCTGCAAACCTCAAATTTAGCTGAAAAAAAGTTGTGGCATCACCGGGCTGACACAAATTTCCTACCACACAGCATTCCCCCGGGTCTCCCGATAAATATGGTGCCTCACTCGTGTGGGAGGCCCAAGTACCCGGACAGGCAAGAATGTATTGAGGTGCCATCAAAAGTGCCTAACTCAAAACGACCTGGTTTCGCAAGGGGGGTCACCTGGGTTTTCGGCCTCGTGGACTGCGGCCATCTAGGGAAACCTACCAAACCCACACATTTCTGAAAACTAGACTTCGGGGGGATTCCAGGGAGGTATGGCTTACGTGGATCCCCCAACGTTTCCTTACCCAGAATCCCCTGCAAACCTCAAATTTAGCTGAAAATATCACTTTTTCCACACATTTTGGTGTGGGAAAGTTGTGACCTCACCGGGCTGACACAAATTTTCTACCACCCAGCGTTCCCCCGGGTCTCCCTATAAAAATGGGGCCTCACTCGTGTGGGAGGCCCAAGTACCTGCGACATTTTGTGATTGGCAATTTTGATGTTGCCTTTATACGTTTTTGCACACGAACACTTTGGAGAGACCTTTGGGGAAAATAAGTATTGGCAAAGCCCATAAGTCTCCCCTTTGACACGTATTGGCTTTGTAAAAAGCTGTAACCATACAGAACAGCATCCCCAATGATGAGCCGCTTGGCTAAAGGCTTCTTTAACAAAAATGTTTTTGACATGGCTGATGCGTCCTCTTGTAAGCTTGTGCACCATCCGTGTGCATGCTCACAACCATTCCTTATTGAACAGGTCAGCTTCATGGGTATTACGCAAGAAGGCGGACAACTAGCCTTCTGGCCAAGCAACAGTTCCATTTTTACCTGTAGGGCTGTCGCTGAAAGCGTGTGTCATTTTGTAACATTGGTTAGGAGAGATGATACAAACAGCTTCCATTAAAGCTTCTGCCATCATGCACCCCTCTCGTTGAGCTCTGTTACAATTGGGAGGAGGCCTGCAGGGTTCAGGTGCAAGCTGTGGGCCCACATGCTTCTTGTGTTGTGATCCACACCCCTGTAATCCTCACCTCCGTGTGGGTCTTCTGTGGGGTCCTTAACAGATCTGCAATGCTGGAGGTGTGGATTCGCATGCTTCAAGCACGGTAAGCCTTTGCATCTTTACATGAAGCTGCCGCGCCCGTTATAGTGCAGCGGGTGAGGTTGTAATCTAAAGTAAAGAGTGTAAGGAAGGTGGAACTAAACTTAACTTTTCCATTAAGTTAAAATCTGTATTTGTTGTGTTGCTCTCTGTGTGTGACCTGCTGCTAACTGTATTTGTGATATGGCTATCTGTATATGTCCTGCTGCTGTCTGTATTTGTTGTGTTGCAATTTGTGTGCATATGCAGCAGGCTCTAAACAATGGCAATGTGTTAACATGTCAATAAAACCTCCAAGTACAGGCATGGACATCTCTTTAATAATCCCCTATAAGGTCCCAAAGACGAAACCAATTGGCATTGCCAATGCTTGTCTTTCTGGCCAGGCACTAGCACCGAGACATAACACATGAATGCAGCTGTTGTTGATGCGCACGGCTGTCCTGTCATACAGATGAGCGCATGGGCTTGATAGGAGTTCAGGCAGTGTTTTAAGTAGGCGGGTTTACAGTTGTGTAGGGCGTTGTATGCACGGGTCAGGAGCCTGAACTGGCATCTTTTCTCTGCAGGGGGCCGGTGGAGTATTCTGAGGTAGGGGGTGATGTGGGTATGTCTAGCGGGATCCATGACTAGTCTGGCTCAGACGCTCTGTATAGTCTATACTTATCGGAGGAGGTGAGCTGCAGTCCTTGCGTCAAGAGCTTTGCCATAGTCCTCTCTGCTGAAGATGAAGGCCTGGGTGACGGTACATCTTGAGCTTTGGAATGCCTTTTGAATATCGTGCAAAATGTGGAAGATGAAGAAACAGGAGGAGACAGAGTTGGCCTGAGTCTTCATGGTTAGGTTGCTGTCCAGAATGATGCCTCGGTTCCCAGCGTGCCTGGTGGCGGCAGGTGTAAGTCTGCATTCTGAGGGCCATCAGGATGCCTTTCATGGGGATTTTTGTACCTCTGGCTTGTCCGTGTTGAGCTTCAGGCAGCTGTCCTTTGTCCAGCTGGCGATGCCCGTCATGCAGTTGTGGAGGTTAATCCTGGTGTTGGTGGTGTCTTTGGAGAGGGAGAGGAGGAGTTGTGTGTCGTTGGATGTCATGGGTTTTACGATGCTGGCCAGAGGTGTCATTGAAGTGTTGCAGAGTGTGTGGCTGAGCGATGATCCTTCTTGTACTCCACAGATGATTTCCTTTTGTTCGGAGGTGACGTGGGAAAGTCAAACTGTTAGCATTTTTCTGGAGAGGAAAGAGGGGATCTCTCTGAGAGAGGCTCCTTGGAGAGTGTGGTGGGAGACTGCATCGAAGGCTGCTGAGATGTCTAGGAGAATCAGTGTCGCGGTCTCTCATCAGTGAGGTCGGACTCGCATGTCATCGGTAGCCGCGAGGAGGGCTGTCTTGGTGCTGCGGTTGCAGCAGAACCCGGATTGAGAGGAGTCGAGGAGGACGTTCCGTTCCAGATACGAGGAACAGATGTGAGGAGAGTTGTTTGAATTGTGTGGATTAGTTAGTTCTTCAGTCTTCATCATTCAACCACACAATGTTGAAGCAGACTAGATTTAGGAACATCTGCAATCTCGACTTCAGTGGATCAAACATTTATATTACATCACAGATTAAGAAATAGATAAGAATAAAATAGTTTGAAGGAATTAAACAGAATTCCCTGTGCTTTGCCTTTCTATTGAATTAAAGTAGCCTTTTTCTACAAGTTTTAGGCATGTAATAAGCAACACTGCTTTACCTTATATTCATTTAAAATAGCTATTTAAATCTTGAATTACGGCACCATCATTTCTCTTCAATGTAAAACAACTAAATTAAGGTTCAATAAATAGCAAAAGGAACATAAATAATTCATAAAGCCTCATATTTACCCTTACATTCTAACATTTAAATTTTTAGATTTTGTTAATTTTGTACCCCAGTTTTATTTTGTAGTTTATGAGTTCCCGAAGTGGTGTACAAAGGAGAAACTGTCACTGCAGATTGTGAATTTGGACATGGACACAACATAACACATATTTTGCTTCTGCCTGGTCTACTAGGACCCAGGAGAAAATCTTTTAAAACTTGTTTAAAATAGGACATTTATTTTTATGGATGCGATGCTGTTTGTTAAATGGGTGATACAAATAATAACTGTAGTAAGGCAGCAAAATATATTGAAATAGTATTTAGGCACAGACGAGGTGTGAGGCTCATGCCAATATAAACATTTATTGTTCTCTATTAAAACTTCTAAAGTAGATAATTGGAGAATTTCAGTTTCCTCAACGTCTGCACATGTCTGGTTTGATTTATTAAACAGGTGTTTGTGTGTGTGTTATGTGTTTGCATTTGAAAATTGGTGTAAATCTGACTCAGTTGCTGTGACTAAAAATATTTAAAATTGTGTAGGAAAATAGGGCCGCAGCGCTAGGTAAGAAGCGCTATGTTTAACTGAGGAGTACGATTCGGCTCAGTTAGTGTGAGGTGGAGCTGGCCTGTTAACTTATGATGGGTATTTTTGAATAAGAAAAGGAAACATTCAATATTGTGGTCTGCCTACGTCCCACTCTCACCATCAGTCGAATGGTGTACATGCGTACATGTTTCATAATGTACTGTCTCATGAGCATGTTATATATATATATATGGAAGTCCTGTTTTACAGTTTTGGGACAAATGCAGTCTAAAAGTGAACTAAAGTAAAGGTCTAATATTTTTGCTTTACTTTAATTACACATTTGTATATGGCTTTAGCAATAAACTTTAATATTGCTTTCATGAGTACCGTTAGCAGTACATTTAATGCCAGGAATTCTATAATGCCTGCATTATAAGATGAACCATACTGGTGCAGTGGCCCCTCTGCAGATGAAAGGTGCCACGAAGAAGCACCCGCCAGCAGAGCGCTATTGCACGGCAATCGCGAGGGCATATGGCCTAACTATGGGACCCCGCTTTACTGGGTGAAATTCCTCGCAGTATCCCCTGTTCTCGGGGGGTTAACGGTCGCCTTTGCCGCCATTGAAGAGCAAGCGGTAAACGGAAGCTTGGGGGAGGCGCCGGGCCTGGGTGGCGGGAGCAGGGTATGGAGGGCAGGGGAGGACAGAGAGAAAGATACCCCTGCATGCAGAACACGACGCTTCCTCCTTGCTGGAAACGGTTCTCGGGTGGGGGTGGGGACACAGGCCTGGCTGCCCTGCAGTTTTAGTGGCTGGGATCAAAGGCTGGTAACATGTTGTCTGGTTTCCTACATCAGGTGCAGGAACACCAGGCCAGTTATGATGAGGGTCAGTAGCATCCCGGCCGGACACAGAGCCCGCCTGACCCATAATGAGGACTCAAGGGCATGATTTAGAAGAGGGCGGTCCGAGAGCTCTGCAGTGAATGCCATGGGGTACCCTGCCTGCGAATGTCTGGCTCCACCTGCCTTATTTATAAAGAGGCGGACCTTATATTTCCCTCAATAGCGACCCCGTCGGCTCAGTCAAAGGAACGTTTCTACCGATAGCCAAACAGAGCAGAGGCCGTCGAAGCGATGACGTCACACTCCCCGTCCTGCGTAGAGTGGATGGTGTGACGTCATCACAACCAGGGAAGAGCGGCAGAGATGAACGCCCAACAGTGGGCACCACAAGCTGGGAGGAAACGTCCGCAGTGGGGGGGGGGGGGGGGGGGTCATGCGTTTCTTCATTTACAGAAACAAACACCCACTTTAGGAGTTTGTTTTTGAAAAACAAATCTTTAGGAAACGTTTGGCGAGGAGCTGTAAGAGTTGCCAGTGACCATCTACCAAGTCTATGGGTCCGGGGCCGGGATTGTATCTTGGAGACCGGGCGCTGTTCCATCAGGGCGACGAGGTAAGTATATCCATCGGCCTGGGGAAGGTTCCAACCGCCAAGTGGCAGTCAGGCCGATGGGCATTTATAAAGCATTGGCAGCAACCACTGTTATGGCGACTCCTGGCAGTGCCATCTGCAGGTTGGTGCACGGCTGGTGGCACAGACTAGCACCAAACAGTATTCTTTATTTATTTTCAAAAGAAAATCCAGAAATAAGATTTTTTTTTTTAATATAAAAAGGTAATACCCCCCTCCCCAGGGGAGTCATTCCGCATGGCAGGGGGGGCATTATTTGCATTTTGCGATCCCTCACTGCCGGCGATTGCTTGGCAATGACAAACTTTAAAAATATTACTACATCTCCGCCCATCCTGATTGGGCGGGTGGACATGGAGCCATTTCTCCGACACCCCTTACTCTGTCAGTCTGTCAGGGAGGGTTGATTATGGCAGTGCCAGGGTGATCACCACCCCATACCCAAGCCAAAGGGGTCGGGGGACCTTCATGCTGGCGGTATGTATACTCTGCCGTGATGAAGTACACATACAGCGGGCCCCTAGTGTCTGTTATACCAGTAGTCCTGGGTAGAGCTTAGTGTGAGTGAAGAATAAAAGAAGAGACGCTGAAGAAAGTGTCTTCGTTTGTAGTTGGCAAGTGGATTGTGTTATCTGGAGGACTGTGGTGTGAAATGTGCGCAAAGTGGCTATGAGGCAATATTCACAGAAAGCGCCATGGTGTCATCAGATTTGTATTCTAAGAGCTATCTTACACTCTTGCTGTATTTCAGATCAGTCAGTGGCCCCCACCATCTCTTACCAGCCCCTATCCCCTGTGTTCGTCGCTGGAGAAGCTTTGATATTGCGGTGCGAGCCCTTCGGCGCTGCCACAGTCCTTGGATACCGCTTCTACCATGCCGGCAGAGAGGTTGCCCACTGGTCAGGCCCGGCGCCAGGCATCTTTGAGATTCCCACAGTGCGCCCAGATCAGCAGGGCCCATATTCATGCATCTACTGGACCCAACAGGCGGGGAGAGAGATCCCTTCTCTTGAGAGTCCTGCAGCTCTCATATATGTCATAGGTAAGTGTGTCCACCAATCGCAATCACTGTAACATCCAGTTGTGTGCCGCAGGCTTTAAAACAATGAGTGGCATGATTCTCACGCATTAAAGGGTCATAAGTATTGTTTCAGCTGCACCTCTTCTGAGTAAAGTGATCAAATGTTAACATTTGTCGTTTAATTACAGGATCATTGGAAGCAGCTGCTGCCTGTGGCTTCGAAGAATGTGTCTCACATTCTGTTCTTTGTAAACTTGACACTGTTTACAGCACACACTCGAGTGTCTTGCACAGTTCAAGGACCAGTGTTTTATTGTCACACACTTCTTGTATGGTTCGAATCGCATCAGTCATGAGCTAACACAGGAGCCACAGAAAAGAGGGTGGCCTCATGTGGCCCTTCGCAGGCAGGGGCATCCAGTGAATAAATAAAGTAACTCGATGAAATGGAAATATTTTGCAAACATGTAATGCTTCAGAGAATACTGCCTCATTCATGAAATATCAGCATGCACATGTGTTATCTTATGTTACTTTGTGACTGTTGGGTCTGGGTTCTGGCATCAGAATCAGACACAGTTGGACGTTTATCTTCCTGGTCGGTCAAGTTTCCCTGCAGTTCTGATAACTGAAGAAATAAACCGTTGGAAAGGTACCTGGTGGTCCTCTGGTGCTTCCTCTTAGTGGCGACTAGGGAAGGCCTGCGCCGACGACCGCCCGAGGCAATGGCTGGCGATCGTAGTGTATTTCAGCATTTTTCTAGGGTTTGGCCAACCTGGAGCAATAAGTATTCTGCAAGGTGGGGAACACCTTAATCTTCACTGCTGACTCGGCTATGACACTCCTGTGGCATTGTCTGGGTTATGGGCTCGTTCGAGCACGGCCAAAAACTGGAGCCTTCTCGTGCTTCATAAGTGCAAGGGTGTGTGCGTGCATCGACATGCAACCTTCTCGTTGTGTACTCTTCAACTACGTCAGGAGCCAAAAGTTTCCCTGATGATGGTGACACTTCCAGATATGTACTTTGGCTTCCCTAGCAGAGATGGTATCAAGGGGCACACTCATATCCAACGCTTTGGCTTCCCTAGCAGAGATAGTATCAAGGGGCACACTAACATCTAAAGCTTTGGCTTCCCTAGCACAGATAGTATCAAGGGGCACACTCATATCCAAAGCTTTGGCTTCCCTAGCAGAGATGGTATCAAGGGGCACACTCATATCCAAAGCGTTGGTTTCCCTAGCAGAGATAGTATCAAGGAGCACACTCATATCCAAAGCTTTGGCTTCCCTAGCAGAGATAGTATCAAGGGGCACACTCATATCCAAAGCTTTGGCTTCCCTAGCAGAGATGGTATCAAGGGGCACACTCATATCCAAAGCTTTGGCTTCCCTAGCAGAGATAGTATCAAGGGGCACACTCATATCCAAAGCTTTGGCTTCCCTAGCAGAGATGGTATCAAGGAGCACACTCATATCCAAAGCTTTGGCTTCCCTAGCAGAGATAGTATGAAGGAGCACACTCATATCCAAAGCTTTGGCTTCCCTAGCAGAGATGGTATCAAGGAGCACACTCATATCCAGAGCTTTGGCTTCCCTAGCAGAGATGGTATCAAGGGGCACACTCATATCCAAAGCTTTGGCTTCCCTAGCAGAGATAGTATCAAGGGGCACACTCATATCCAAAGCTTTGGCTTCCCTAGCAGAGATGGTATCAAGGAGCACACTCATATCCAAAGCTTTGGCTTCCCTAGCAGAGATAGTATGAAGGAGCACACTCATATCCAAAGCTTTGGCTTCCCTGGCAGAGATGGTACCAAGGGGCACACTCATATCCAAAGCTTTGGCTTCCCTAGCAGAGATAGTATCAAGGAGCACACTCATATCCAAAGCTTTGGCTTCCCTAGCAGAGATAGTATCAAGGAGCACACTCATATCCAAAGCTTTGACTTCCCTAGCAGAGATAGTATCAAGGGGCACACTCATATCCAAAGCTTTGGCTTCCCTAGCACAGATGGTATCAAGGGGCACACTCATATCTAAAGCTTTGGCTTCCCTAGCAGAGATAGTATCAAGGAGCACACTCATATCCAAAGCTTTGGCTTCCCCAGCAGAGATAGTATCAAGGAGCGCACTCATATCCAAAGCTTTGGCTTCCCTAGCAGAGATGGTATCAAGGGGCACACTCATATCCAAAGCTTTGGCTTCCCTAGCAGAGATAGTATCAAGGAGCGCACTCATATCCAAAGCTTTGGCTTCCCTAGCAGAGATAGTATCAAGGAGCACACTCATATCCAAAGCTTTGGCTTCCCTAGCAGAGATGGTATCAAGGAGCACACTCATATCCAAAGCTTTGGCTTCCCTAGCAGAGATAGTATCAAGGGGCACACTGATATCCAAAGCTTTGGCTTCCCTAGCAGAGATAGTATGAAGGAGCACACTCATATCTAAAGCTTTGGCTTCCCTAGCAGAGATAGTATCAAGGAGCACACTCATATCCAAAGCTTTGGCTTCCCTAGCAGAGATAGTATGAAGGAGCACACTCATATCCAAAGCTTTGGCTTCCCTAGCAGAGATAGTATGAAGGAGCACACTCATATCCAAAGCTTTGGCTTCCCTAGCAGAGATAGTATGAAGGAGCACACTCATATCCAAAGCTTTGACTTCCCTAGCAGAGATAGTATCAAGGAGCACACTCATATCTAAAGCTTTGGCTTCCCTAGCAGAGATAGTATCAAGGGGCACACTAACATCTAAAGCTTTGGCTTCCCTAGCAGAGATGGTATCAAGGAGCACACTCATATCCAAAGCTTTGGCTTCCCTGGCAGAGATAGTATCAAGGAGCACACTCATATCCAAAGCTTTGACTTCCCTAGCAGAGATAGTATCAAGGAGCACACTCATATCCAAAGCTTTGGCTTCCCTAGCAGAGATGGTATCAAGGAGCACACTAATATCTGAAGCTTTGGCTTCCCTAGCAGAGATGGTATCAAGGAGCACACTCATATCCAAAGCTTTGGCTTCCCTAGTAGAGATGGTATCTAGGGGCACACTCATATCCAAAGCTTTGGCTTCCCTAGCAGAGATGGTATCAAGGAGCACACTCATTTCCAAAGCTTTGACTTCCCTGGTAGAGACAGTATCAAGGAGCACACTCCTATCCAAAGCTTTGGCTTCCCTAGCAGAGACGGTATCAAGGGGCACACTCATATCCAAAGCTTTGGCTTCCCTAGCAGAGATAGTATCAAGGAGCACACTCATATCCAAAGCTTTGGCTTCCCTAGCAGAGATGGCATCAAGGAGCACACTCATATCCAAAGCTTTGATGTGAGACCGGCCTCACGGCGTGGCCCTCTCCATCATCCAGCCAACCTGCAACCACCCTCAAGACACGACATCTCCGACTCCGGCCGCCCCAGCCACCCCCGATCCGCGGGCCGGCCAGAGGCCTGACAAACTCACCACCCTACCACGCATGCCCAACCGAGGGAGCGGGAACCCTCGAGCCAGACCCAGAGGCGCCAGCCCAGTCACACCTCGGGTCGCCTCCCCCGGGAGGACTCAATCGGCCACCAGGCCCCTGGGGAGCAGGCGCCTCCCCTACCGAGCGTCTGGGGTCCCTCCCAGACCCACCTGAAAAGACCAAAGAAGTGAGCGGCAGGAAATCCCGCCGAACCCCCTCCGTCACCCCAGCCCCCCCTCTGCGAGCACTCCGGACTTCAAAGAACCAGCGGAGTATAACAAGGGGTGCCGGAGAAACAAGGACAGAGAAGACCTGGAACCATCTGAGCCTGCTGACGTCGTCGCGGCTCCTGAACGCTGCATTCACCTGGGCCTGCTGAGTGACTCGCGGCCTCTTGCTGTTGAACCATCTGAGCCCTGCGGACGAGGTCGCGGCTCCCGAACACTGAACCACCTAGGCCTGCTGAGTGACTCGCGGCCCCCAGCTATTGAACCATCTGAGCCCTGCTGACGGAATCGCGGCTCCCGAACTCCGACCACCTGTGCCTGCTGAGAGACTCGCGGCGCTCCCCTTGAGGACGACTCGGTAAGAGATCGCCCAGAGACACGACACCCTCCAGCTCGAGGATTGTGAGCTTCCGCAGGGTATTTCGCAGAGACACTATCTTGAAAGACTGTCCCGCTACCCCCATTCCCCACGACTGACTTGTGG
Source organism: Triturus cristatus (assembly GCF_964204655.1). Classification (NCBI taxonomy): domain Eukaryota; kingdom Metazoa; phylum Chordata; class Amphibia; order Caudata; family Salamandridae; genus Triturus; species Triturus cristatus. Next base: position 1,696,745,844 of record NC_140591.1, read on the forward strand.
TACGTTGTGCCACTGCTGTACTATTTGCCTTTTGGGTCATAAAGATCCCTTGAAATCATCGATAAAAGAACCTATCGTCCTACAAAGAATACGTGTGGTGTCCCTCTGTTCGCAGTGCAGTTCAGGGTGTGCGCGCCTGGTTCGGCTTACTTGGGAGAGGTGGGTCAAAGGGGTGGGCAAGACGGGCATTGAACCTCCCTCCGGCGAACGCCTTTCCAACATTTGGTGGCAGACGACGGGATCCGAGCCGACACCGAAAGAGAGCGTGCAGTGAACGACTGACGCACTACCAAACAGAGATGGAAGGAGAAACCTCCCTGGGTGCCGCAGGTACCGAAATAAGCTCACCGTTCCGAGAGGATCAATTGGACTATTACACGCATAGAGAACTAAAACAGTTTTGCAAAGACCTTGGCATCGCTACCACCGGACTAAGCACAAAGGAAGACTTCCAGAAAGTACTGAAAGCCTGGGTCGAGACGGGGGCGCCCCCGACCCAAACGGAAGGAGACTCTACCCATGAACCACCAAGCACCCCGGCGAGAAACAACGGGCCAGAGGGGAACCTGTCCTCCGAGGAACTAGCGGACCGAGAGAGAAGCCGCAACCACGAACTGGAACTGGCAAAACTAAAAATCGAGGGAGAGATAAAACTCATATCCAAAGCTTTGGCTTCCCCAGCAGAGATAGTATCAAGGAGCGCACTCATATCCAAAGCTTTGGCTTCCCTAGCAGAGATGGTATCAAGGGGCACACTCATATCCAAAGCTTTGGCTTCCCTAGCAGAGATAGTATCAAGGAGCGCACTCATATCCAAAGCTTTGGCTTCCCTAGCAGAGATAGTATCAAGGAGCACACTCATATCCAAAGCTTTGGCTTCCCTAGCAGAGATGGTATCAAGGAGCACACTCATATCCAAAGCTTTGGCTTCCCTAGCAGAGATAGTATCAAGGGGCACACTGATATCCAAAGCTTTGGCTTCCCTAGCAGAGATAGTATGAAGGAGCACACTCATATCTAAAGCTTTGGCTTCCCTAGCAGAGATAGTATCAAGGAGCACACTCATATCCAAAGCTTTGGCTTCCCTAGCAGAGATAGTATGAAGGAGCACACTCATATCCAAAGCTTTGGCTTCCCTAGCAGAGATAGTATGAAGGAGCACACTCATATCCAAAGCTTTGGCTTCCCTAGCAGAGATAGTATGAAGGAGCACACTCATATCCAAAGCTTTGACTTCCCTAGCAGAGATAGTATCAAGGAGCACACTCATATCTAAAGCTTTGGCTTCCCTAGCAGAGATAGTATCAAGGGGCACACTAACATCTAAAGCTTTGGCTTCCCTAGCAGAGATGGTATCAAGGAGCACACTCATATCCAAAGCTTTGGCTTCCCTGGCAGAGATAGTATCAAGGAGCACACTCATATCCAAAGCTTTGACTTCCCTAGCAGAGATAGTATCAAGGAGCACACTCATATCCAAAGCTTTGGCTTCCCTAGCAGAGATGGTATCAAGGAGCACACTAATATCTGAAGCTTTGGCTTCCCTAGCAGAGATGGTATCAAGGAGCACACTCATATCCAAAGCTTTGGCTTCCCTAGTAGAGATGGTATCTAGGGGCACACTCATATCCAAAGCTTTGGCTTCCCTAGCAGAGATGGTATCAAGGAGCACACTCATTTCCAAAGCTTTGACTTCCCTGGTAGAGACAGTATCAAGGAGCACACTCATATCCAAAGCTTTGGCTTCCCTAGCAGAGACGGTATCAAGGGGCACACTCATATCCAAAGCTTTGGCTTCCCTAGCAGAGATAGTATCAAGGAGCACACTCATATCCAAAGCTTTGGCTTCCCTAGCAGAGATGGCATCAAGGAGCACACTCATATCCAAAGCTTTGATGTGAGACCGGCCTCACGGCGTGGCCCTCTCCATCATCCAGCCAACCTGCAACCACCCTCAAGACACGACATCTCCGACTCCGGCCGCCCCAGCCACCCCCGATCCGCGGGCCGGCCAGAGGCCTGACAAACTCACCACCCTACCACGCATGCCCAACCGAGGGAGCGGGAACCCTCGAGCCAGACCCAGAGGCGCCAGCCCAGTCACACCTCGGGTCGCCTCCCCCGGGAGGACTCAATCGGCCACCAGGCCCCTGGGGAGCAGGCGCCTCCCCTACCGAGCGTCTGGGGTCCCTCCCAGACCCACCTGAAAAGACCAAAGAAGTGAGCGGCAGGAAATCCCGCCGAACCCCCTCCGTCACCCCAGCCCCCCCTCTGCGAGCACTCCGGACTTCAAAGAACCAGCGGAGTATAACAAGGGGTGCCGGAGAAACAAGGACAGAGAAGACCTGGAACCATCTGAGCCTGCTGACGTCGTCGCGGCTCCTGAACGCTGTATTCACCTGGGCCTGCTGAGTGACTCGCGGCCTCTTGCTGTTGAACCATCTGAGCCCTGCGGACGAGGTCGCGGCTCCCGAACACTGAACCACCTAGGCCTGCTGAGTGACTCGCGGCCCCCAGCTATTGAACCATCTGAGCCCTGCTGACGGAATCGCGGCTCCCGAACTCCGACCACCTGTGCCTGCTGAGAGACTCGCGGCGCTCCCCTTGAGGACGACTCGGTAAGAGATCGCCCAGAGACACGACACCCTCCAGCTCGAGGATTGTGAGCTTCCGCAGGGTATTTCGCAGAGACACTATCTTGAAAGACTGTCCCGCTACCCCCATTCCCCACGACTGACTTGTGGTACGTTGTGCCACTGCTGTACTATTTGCCTTTTGGGTCATAAAGATCCCTTGAAATCATCGATAAAAGAACCTATCGTCCTACAAAGAATACGTGTGGTGTCCCTCTGTTCGCAGTGCAGTTCAGGGTGTGCGCGCCTGGTTCGGCTTACTTGGGAGAGGTGGGTCAAAGGGGTGGGCAAGACGGGCATTGAACCTCCCTCCGGCGAACGCCTTTCCAACATTTGGTGGCAGACGACGGGATCCGAGCCGACACCGAAAGAGAGCGTGCAGTGAACGACTGACGCACTACCAAACAGAGATGGAAGGAGAAACCTCCCTGGGTGCCGCAGGTACCGAAATAAGCTCACCGTTCCGAGAGGATCAATTGGACTATTACACGCATAGAGAACTAAAACAGTTTTGCAAAGACCTTGGCATCGCTACCACCGGACTAAGCACAAAGGAAGACTTCCAGAAAGTACTGAAAGCCTGGGTCGAGACGGGGGCGCCCCCGACCCAAACGGAAGGAGACTCTACCCATGAACCACCAAGCACCCCGGCGAGAAACAACGGGCCAGAGGGGAACCTGTCCTCCGAGGAACTAGCGGACCGAGAGAGAAGCCGCAACCACGAACTGGAACTGGCAAAACTAAAAATCGAGGGAGAGATAAAACTGGCAGAGAAGAAGTTAGCCGTCGAGCAGTTACGGCTACAAGGGGAACTCGAAGAGAAGAGACTCCAAAGGGAGCACGACGAAAAGAAACTCCAGCTAGAACATGAACGCGGCCTGAAGGAGATTGAGTGGCGGGCTAGAAACGAAAAGTCACAGCCACCCGGGAATCCACCGCCCGCTCCCGCCGGGGAAACCAAAGTTCACATCCCCAAGGATGTGGTAAAGGAGTATTATAAGAACGATGATATCCAGCAGTGGTTTAAGGCCTACGAAGTCGCCATGACCTCTCACCGAGTCCCGCAGAAGGATTGGGGGGCTGGCCTATGGGGCCGGTTCTTAAGCGAAGGAAGGGACACTCTGCTCGATCTGCCCTCCGCGGTCATGAACTCCTACAGCCACATGAAGGAAGCCCTCGTGGGCCGGTACGGACTCACCCCCGAAATGTACCGACAACGGTTCCGAGATTGCAAGAAGATACCGGGCACCACGTGGGTCGAATACGTGAACTTTTACAGCCGAGCCTTGGACGGGTGGATCAAGGGCAGCAAGGTCTCCACCTTCGAAGAACTGTTCGATCTGATCGCCTGGGAACATTTAGCGGCCAATTGCTTTATAGAACTGCGCCAGCATCTCCTAGACAGTAAACTCACCGACACTCGGAAGCTGGCCGCTGAGGCTGATTGTTGGGTGAACACCCGGGCCACCCGGGGCCCCGTGGGGGACTACGGCCGCCACAGTCAGGGTCCCCCCGCCAGAGGGGCGGAGGGAACCGCGGCCGACCAAGAGACTTCCCCGGGGGGTCCTCAACCAGCCCCCCCCAGCAGCCCACCAGCGGCGGGTTCGGCACAGTCCCCAGCAAGCACCGGAGCCCCAGGACGACCAGGTCCACGAGCTAGGATCACCTGCTTCCGCTGCCAGCAGCCCGGACACTACGCCAATGACCCCCAGTGTCCCCAGTATCAGCGAACCACAACGACCAACCCCACGGCCCGGCAGATGGCCTCCGTGGCTCTGGGGGAAGAGATGGAAGACTCCGAGGAATGGGAACCGGCGGCCATGGCCCTGGTCTCCCTTGGTGATCGAGAAATGGTCCCCGGGACACCCTTGCCCGCCAACACAGAAAAATACCGACAGCGGGTGACCATCAACGGCCACCGAGTCGAGGGCCTTCGCGACACCGGGGCGAGTGTCACCGCGGTCCACCGCAGCCTAATTTTAGAAGACCAGATCCTAACCGGGGCCCTCTGTCCGGTCGTATCCTCCGACAATTCTGAGAGCCTCTGTCAGATGGCACTAGTGCCCTTCGAGTGGGGAGGGGTCTCCGGAGAACTGAAGGTCACGGTCCGGACCTCGCAGCCCGTAGACTGCCTCCTGGGCAACGACCTGGAGAGTTCCCCGTGGGGGCAGGTAGAACGAAGAGCCCACCTGGAGATGATGGGCCTACCAGAATGGGTCTGCGCCACCACGCGCTCCATGACCGCACGAATGCCTCACTCCAAGGGCGGTGAAGCCCTCTTACCGAACACTATCCCCGAGAGCAGGGACCCCCTACCAGAAGCAGACAACCCTCCTTCCGAGGGAAAAGGAGACACTAACCCAGGGGAAGGACCGGAACCTTCCGCCCCAGAGGCCCCGATGGAACTCGAAGAACTGCCTGAGTTGGCCCAGTGGCGCTGCGAAGGGGGGCCCTCCCGCGAAGAGTTCTGCCAGGAACAGACCACTTGCCCCTCCCTCGAGGGACTTAGACAACAAGCCGAAGCCCAGGTCGCCGGTGACCAAACCGGAACCCATTGGGTCTATTGGGACAATGGCCTCCTCTACAGCGAGCAAAAGTCCGCCGAGCTAGGCGCGGCACGAGTACTGGTGGTACCCCTGCGGTTCCGGAGCCTCCTACTGGGCCTGGCCCACGATGTACCCTTGGCAGGACACTTAGGCCAAGACAAGACATACCAGCGATTGGTGACTGTTGGAAAGGCGTTCGCCGGAGGGAGGTTCAATGCCCGTCTTGCCCACCCCTTTGACCCACCTCTCCCAAGTAAGCCGAACCAGGCGCGCACACCCTAAACTGCACTGCGAACAGAGGGACACCACACGTATTCTTTGTAGGACAATAGGTTCTTTTATCGATGATTTCAAGGGATCTTTATGACCCAAAAGGCAAATAGTACAGCAGTGGCACAACGTACCACGCGTCAGTCGTGGGGAATGGGGGTAGCGGGACAGTCTTTCAAGATAGTGTCTCTGCGAAATACCCTGCGGAAGCTCACAATCCTCGAGCTGGAGGGTGTCGTGTCTCTGGGCGATCTCTTACCGAGTCGTCCTCAAGGGGAGCGCCGCGAGTCTCTCAGCAGGCACAGGTGGTCGGAGTTCGGGAGCCGCGATTCCGTCAGCAGGGCTCAGATGGTTCAATAGCTGGGGGCCGCGAGTCACTCAGCAGGCCTAGGTGGTTCAGTGCTCGGCAGCCGCGACCTCGTCCGCAGGGCTCAGATGGTTCAACAGCAAGAGGCCGCGAGTCACTCAGCAGGCCCAGGTGAATGCAGCGTTCAGGAGCCGCGACGACGTCCGCAGGCTCAGATGGTTCCAGGTCTTCTCTGTCCTTGTTTCTCCGGCACCCCTTGTTATACTCCGCGGGTCCTTTGAAGTCCGAAAGGCTCGCAGAGGGGGGACTGGGGTGACGGAGGGGGTTCGGCGGGATTTCCTGCCGCTCACTTCTTTGGTCTTTTCAGGTGGTTCTGGGAGGGACCCCTGACGCTCGGTAGGGGAGGCGCCTGCTCCCCAGGGGCCTGGTGGCCGATTGAGTCCTCCTGGGGAAGGCGACCCGAGGTGTGACTGGGCTGGCGCCTCTGGGTCTGGCGAGAGGGTTCCCGCTTCCTTGGTTGGGCATGCGTGGTAGGGTGGTGAGTTGGTCAGGCCTCTGGCCGGCCCGCGGATCGGGGGTGGCTGGGGCGGCCGGAGTCGGAGATGTCGTGTCTTGAGGGTAGTTGCAGGTTGGCTGGATGATGGAGAGGGCCACGCCGTGAGGCCGGACTCACACGCGTCCCCCCCAGCTGAAAGGCGTGGAGAACTACCCATCCACTGGGGGGTTCTCCTCGCCGAAGCGGAAGAACCGGGACAGGCCGTCGGCGTTGGCATGATCCGTCCCGGGGCGATGTTCGACAGTGAAATCCATCCCTTGGAGGGAGATGGACCATCGTAGTAGCTTGGGGTTCTCCCCCCTCATCCGCATTAGCCATTGCAAGGGCCGGTGGTCCGTCTGTACTCGAAAATGGGTTCCGAACAAGTAGGGCCGCAGTTTCTTGAGGGCCCAGACTACGGCAAAGGCCTCTCGCTCTATAGTACTCCAACGCTGCTCTCTCGGCAGCAGCCTTCGGCTGATGAAGGCTATGGGCTGATCAATGCCCTTGTCGTCGAACTGCGAGAGCACGGCCCCGATGCCATGTTCGGAGGCGTCGGTCTGGACCACAAACTCTTGGGAGTAGTCGGGGGCCTTGAGTACGGGAGCGGTGCACATGGCGGTTTTCAAGGCGTCGAACGCCTGCTGGCACTGGGTGGTCCACTGCACCTTCTGCGGGAGCTTTTTGGAGGTCAACTCTGTGAGGGGCCCTGCGATACTACCATAATTTTTAATGAACCTCCGGTAGTACCCCGTAAGGCCCAGGAAGGCCCGAACCTCTGTCTGCGTGGTGGGGGGCTCCCAGGACTTGATGGCGTCGATCTTCGGCTGGAGAGGGGCGACCTGGCCGCTGCCCACCTGATGCCCCAGGTAGACCACGGAGCCTTGTCCGAGCTGGCATTTGCTGGCTTTCACTGTTAGGCCCGCTTGGCGCAGGGCCATTAGTACTTGTCGGAGGTGCTGGAGATGCTCGTGCCATTGAGAGCTGAATACGGCGATGTCGTCAAGGTACGCTGCGCTGAACTCCTCGAGTCCGGCCAGGACCTTGTTCACCAACCGCTGGAACGTGGCTGGGGCGTTTTTCATTCCGAACGGCATGACCCTGAAGCGGTAGTGGCCATCTGGCGTGGAGAAGGCAGAGCGCTCTTACGCTCCTTCCGTGAGAGCGATCTGCCATTATCCGCAGGTCAGGTCGAAAGTGCTGAGGAACTGGGTGGCCCCCAGGCGGTCGATGAGCTCGTCGGCTCGGGGAATAGGGTGAGCATCTGCGCGGGTGACCGCGTTGAGCCCCCGATAGTCCACACAGAATCTTAGTTCGGGGGCGACCCCTGGGGAGGCCGCCTTCGGGACCAGAACCACCGGGCTGGCCCAGGGGCTGTCGGAGGGCTCGATGACCCCTAGGTTGAGCATTTTCTGTACCTCGGTCTTGATGCAGGTGCGGACCCGGTCAGGCACCCGGTAGGCTCGGTGTCTCACAGGCGGGCAGTCGCCGGTGTCCACGTCGTGGACACACCAGTCGGTCACCCTTGGAATGAAGGAGAAGAGGTCTGCGAATTGTCCGAGCAGCTGGCGGCAGTCGTCGGCCTGCTGGGGAGTGAGGGCGGTCGACAGTTTCAATCCCTCCACGGAACCGTCCAGTTCTTTCGTGCACAGGAGATCGGGCAGGGGTTCGGTGTCTTCTTCCGCCCCCTCATCGGTGGCCAGTAGCAAACTCAATTCTGTCCTTACAAAGTGGGGCTTGAGACGGTTCACGTGGAGGACCCGGAGGGGGTTCCGTGGGGACTGTACGTCGACCAGATACGTGACCTGGCTCTTCCGTTCGACCACCTTGAATGGACCAGTCCATTTGTCTTGTAGGGCGCAGGGTTTCACCGGAGCCATGACCCAAACCTGCTGGCCCGGCTGGAACTCGACCAGGGTTGCGTTCTGGTCATACCAGCGCTTCATTTCTTCTTGGCTGGCCTCGAGGTTAGCCTCTGCAAGTTCTCTAAACTTCCTCGTCTGGTTGCGGAGCGCCAGGATGTAGCGGAACACATCAGGGGGTGTCCCCCGGGGGCTTGTCTCCCAGCCCTCTTTGACCAGGCTCAGGGGCCCTCGGACGGGATGTCCGTACAGCAGTTCGAAGGGGCTGAACCCCAGAGACTTTTGGGGAACTTCCCGGTACGCGAACAGGAGGCAAGGGAGGAGGACGTCCCATTTCCGGCGCAGGGGCTCTTCGAGGCCCAGGATCATTCCCTTCAGGGTTCGGTTGAAGCGTTCCACCAGGCCGTTGCCCTGGGGGTGGTAGGGGGTCGTGAACTTATACGTGACTCCGCACTGCTGCCACAGGGACTTCATGTAGCGGGATATAAAGTTTGTGCCGCGATCACTCACAACCTCGCGGGGAAATCCGACACGGGAGAAGATCCCCATGAGAGCCCGGCCCACCACGGGAGCCGTCACGGTGCGGAGGGGGATGGGCTCGGGGTAGCGGGTGGCATGGTCCACCAGGACAAGGATGAATCTGTGGCCCTGGGCGGTCTTCGGATCCAGGGGTCCCACGATGTCGATGCTGACCCGCTCGAACGGGGTACTCACAACGGGGAACGGTTGTAAGGGAGCTTTGCGTTTTCCGCCACTCTTCCCACTGCCCTGGCACGTGAGGCAGGACTTGCAGTGTGCTTCTACATTCGCCCGCATCTTGGGCCAATAGAAGTGGGTCACCAATCGCTGGTATGTCTTGTCTTGGCCTAAGTGTCCTGCCAAGGGTACATCGTGGGCCAGGCCCAGGAGGAGGCACCGGAACCACAGGGGTACCACCAGTACTCGTGCTGCGCCTAGCTCGGCGGACTTTTGCTCGCTGTAGAGGAGGCCATTGTCCCAATAGACCCAATGGGTTCCGGTTTGGTCACCGGCGACCTGGGCTTCGGCTTGTTGTCTAAGTCCCTCGAGGGAGGGGCAAGTGGTCTGTTCCTGGCAGAACTCTTCGCGGGAGGGCCCCCCTTCGCAGCGCCACTGGGCCAACTCGGGCAGTTCTTCGAGTTCCATCGGGGCCTCTGGGGCGGAAGGTTCCGGTCCTTCCCCTGTGTTGGTGTCTCCTTCTCCCTCGGAAGGAGGGTTGTCTGCTTCTGGTAGGGGGTCCCTGCTCTCGGGGATAGTGTTCGGCAAGAGGGCTTCACCGCCCTTGGAGGGGGGCACTCGTGCGGTCATGGAGCGCGTGGTGGCGCAGACCCATTCTGGTAGGCCCATCATCTCCAGGTGGGCTCTTCGTTCTACCTGCCCCCACGGGGAACTCTCCAGGTCGTTGCCCAGGAGGCAGTCTATGGGCTGCGAGGTCCGGACCGCTACCTTCAGTTCTCCGGAGACCCCTCCCCACTCGAAGGGCACCAGTGCCATCTGGCAGAGGCTCTCAGAATTGTCGGAGGATACGACCGGACAGAGGGCCCCGGCCAGGATCTGGTCTTCGGAAATTAGGCTGCGGTGGACCGCGGTGATACTCGCCCCGGTGTCGCGAAGGCCCTCGACTCGGTGGCCGTTGATGGTCACCCGCTGTCGGTATTTTTCTGTGTTGGCGGGCAAGGGTGTCCCGGGGACCATTTCTCGATCACCAAGGGAGACCAGGGCCATGGCCGCCGGTTCCCATTCCTCGGAGTCTTCCATCTCTTCCCCCAGAGCCACGGAGGCCATCTGCCGGGCCGTGGGGTTGGTCGTTGTGGTTCGCTGATACTGGGGACACTGGGGGTCATTGGCGTAGTGTCCGGGCTGCTGGCAGCGGAAGCAGGTGATCCTAGCTCGTGGACCTGGTCGTCCTGGGGCTCCGGTGCTGGCTGGAGACTGGGCCGAACCCGCCGCTGGTGGGCTGCTGGGGGGGCTGGTGGAGGACCCCCCGGGAAAGTCTCTTGGTCGGCCGTGGTTCCCTCCGCCCCTCTGGCGGGGGAGACCCTGACTGTTACGGCCGTAGTCCCCCACGGGGCCCCGGGTGGCCCGGGTGTTCACCCAACGATCAGCCTCAGCGGCCAGCTTCCGAGGGTCGGTGAGTTTACTGTCTAGGAGATGCTGGCGCAGTTCTATAAAGCAATTGGCCGCTAAATGTTCCCAGGCGATCAGATCGAACAGTTCTTCGAAGGTGGAGACCTTGCTGCCCTTGATCCACCCGTCCAAGGCGCGGCTGTAAAAGTTCACGTATTCGACCCACGTGGTGCCCGGTATCTTTTTGCAATCTCGGAACCGTTGTCGGTACATTTCGGGGGTGAGTCCGTACCGGCCCACGAGGGCTTCCTTCATGTGACTGTAGGAGTTCATGACCGCGGAGGGCAGATCGAGCAGAGTGTCCCTTCCTTCGCTTAAGAACCGGCCCCATAGGCCAGCCCCCCAATCCTTCTGCGGGACTCGGTGAGAGGTCATGGCGACTTCGTAGGCCTTAAACCACTGCTGGATATCATCGTTCTTATAATACTCCTTTACCACATCCTTGGGGATGTGAACTTTGGTTTCCCCGGCGGGAGCGGGCGGTGGATTCCCGGGTGGCTGTAACTTTTCGTTTCTAGCCCGCCACTCAATCTCCTTCAGGCCGCGTTCATGTTCTAGCTGGAGTTTCTTTTCGTCGTGCTCCCTTTGGAGTCTCTTCTCTTCGAGTTCCCCTTGTAGCCGTAACTGCTCGACGGCTAACTTCTTCTCTGCCAGTTTTATCCCTCCCTCGATTTTTAGTTTTGCCAGTTCCAGTTCGTGGTTGCGGCTTCTCTCTCGGTCCGCTAGTTCCTCGGAGGACAGGTTCCCCTCTGGCCCGTTGTTTCTCGCCGGGGTGCTTGGTGGTTCATGGGTAGAGTCTCCTTCCGTTTGGGTCGGGGTCGCCCCCGTCTCGACCCAGGCTTTCAGTACTTTCTGGAAGTCTTCCTTTGTGCTTAGTCCGGTGGTAGCGATGCCAAGGTCTTTGCAAAACTGTTTTAGTTCTCTATGCGTGTAATAGTCCAATTGATCCTCTCGGAACGGTGAGCTTATTTCGGTACCTGCGGCACCCAGGGAGGTTTCTCCTTCCATCTCTGTTTGGTAGTGCGTCAGTCGTTCACTGCACGCTCTCTTTCGGTGTCGGCTCGGATCCCGTCGTCTGCCACCAAATGTTGGAAAGGCGTTCGCCGGAGGGAGGTTCAATGCCCGTCTTGCCCACCCCTTTGACCCACCTCTCCCAAGTAAGCCGAACCAGGCGCGCACACCCTGAACTGCACTGCGAACAGAGGGACACCACACGTATTCTTTGTAGGACGATAGGTTCTTTTATCGATGATTTCAAGGGATCTTTATGACCCAAAAGGCAAATAGTACAGCAGTGGCACAACGTACCACGCGTCAGTCGTGGGGAATGGGGGTAGCAGGACAGTCTTTCAAGATAGTGTCTCTGCGAAATACCCTGCGGAAGCTCACAATCCTCGAGCTGGAGGGTGTCGTGTCTCTGGGCGATCTCTTACCGAGTCGTCCTCAAGGGGAGAGCCGCGAGTCTCTCAGCAGGCACAGGTGGTCGGAGTTCGGGAGCCGCGATTCCGTCAGCAGGGCTCAGATGGTTCAATAGCTGGGGGCCGCGAGTCACTCAGCAGGCCTAGGTGGTTCAGTGCTCGGGAGCCGCGACCTCGTCCGCAGGGCTCAGATGGTTCAACAGCAAGAGGCCACGAGTCACTCAGCAGGCCCAGGTGAATGCAGCGTTCAGGAGCCGCGACGACGTCCGCAGGCTCAGATGGTTCCAGGTCTTCTCTGTCCTTGTTTCTCCGGCACCCCTTGTTATACTCCGCGGGTCCTTTGAAGTCCGGAGGGCTCGCAGAGGGGGGACTGGGGTGACGGAGGGGGTTCGGCGGGATTTCCTGCCGCTCACTTCTTTGGTCTTTTCAGGTGGGTCTGGGAGGGACCCCAGATGCTCGGTAGGGGAGGCGCCTGCTCCCCAGGGGCCTGGTGGCCGATTGAGTCCTCCCGGGGAAGGCGACCCGAGGTGTGACTGGGCTGGCGCCTCTGGGTCTGGCTCGAGGGTTCCCGCTTCCTTGGTTGGGCATGCGTGGTAGGGTGGTGAGTTGGTCAGGCCTCTGGCCGGCCCGCGGATCGGGGGTGGCTGGGGCGGCCGGAGTCGGAGATGTCGTGTCTTGAGGGTAGTTGCAGGTTGGCTGGATGATGGAGAGGGCCACGCCGTGAGGCCGGTCTCACAGTGACCCACTTCTATTGGCCCAAGATGCGGGCGAATGTAGAAGCACACTGCAAGTCCTGCCTCACGTGCCAGGGCAGTGGGAAGAGTGGCGGAAAACGCAAAGCTCCCTTACAACCGTTCCCAGTTGTGAGTACCCCGTTCAAGCGGGTCGGCATCGACATCGTGGGACCCCTGGATCCGAAGACCGCCCAGGGCCACAGATTCATCCTTGTCCTGGTGGACCATGCCACCCGCTACCCCGAGGCCATCCCCCTCCGCACCGTGACGGCTCCCGTGGTGGGCCGGGCTCTCATGGGGATCTGCTCCCGTGTCGGATTTCCCCGCGAGGTTGTGAGTGATCGCGGCACTAACTTTATATCCCGCTACATGAAGTCCCTGTGGCAGCAGTGCGGAGTCACGTATAAGTTCACGACCCCCTACCACCCCCAGGGCAACGGCCTGGTGGAACGCTTCAACCGTACCCTGAAGGGAATGATCCTGGGCCTCGAAGAGCCCCTGCGCCGGAAATGGGACGTCCTCCTCCCTTGCCTCCTGTTCGCGTACCGGGAAGTTCCCATAAAAGTCTCTGGGGTTCAGTCCTTTCGAACTGCTGTACGGACATCCCGTCCGAGGGCCCCTGAGCCTGGTCAAAGAGGGCTGGGAGACAAGCCCCCGGGGGACACCCCCGGATGTGTTCCGCTACATCCTGACGCTCCGCAACCAGACGAGGAAATTTAGAGAACTTGCAGAGGCTAACCTCGAGGCCAGCCAAGAAGAAATGAAGCGCTGGTATGACCAGAACGCAACCCTGGTCGAGTTCCAGCCGGGCCAGCAGGTTTGGGTCATGGCTCCGGTGAAACCCTGCGCCCTTCAAGACAAATGGACTGGTCCCTTCAAGGTGGTCGAGCGGAAGAGCCAGGTCACATATCTGGTCGACGTACAGTCCCCACGGAACCCCCTCCGGGTCCTCCACGTGAACCGTCTTAAGCCCCACTTTGTAAGGACGGAATTAAGTTTGCTACTGGCCACCGATGAGGGGGCGGAAGAAGACACCGAACCACTGCCCGATCTCCTGTGCACGAAAGAACTGGACGGGGCCGTGGAGGGAGTGAAACTGTCGACCACCCTCACTCCCCAGCAGGCCGACGACTGCCGCCAGCTGCTCGGACAATTCGCAGACCTCTTCTCTCTCATTCCAAGGGTTACCGACTGGTGTGTCCACGACGTGGACACCGGCGACAGCCCGCCTGTGAGACCCGGAGCCTACCGGGTGCCTGACCGGGTCCGCACCTGCATCAAGACCGAGGTACAGAAAATGCTCAACCTGGGAGTAATCGAGCCCTCCGACAGCCCCTGGGCCAGCCCGGTGGTTCTGGTCCCGAAGGCGGCTTCCCCAGGGGTCGCCCCCGAACTAAGATTCTGTGTGAACTATCGGGGGCTCAACGCGGTCACCCGCGCAGACACTCACCCTATTCCCCGAGCCGACAAGCTCATCGACCGCCTGGGGGCCGCCCGGTTCCTCAGCACTTTCGACCTGACCTGCGGATACTGGCAGATTGCTCTCACGGAGGGAGCGAAGGAGCGCTCTGCCTTTTCCACGCCAGATGGCCACTACCGCTTCAGGGTCATGCCGTTCGGGATGAAAAACGCCCCAGCCACGTTCCAGCGGTTGGTGAACAAGGTCCTGGGCGGACTCGAGGAGTTCAGCGCAGCGTACCTTGACGACATCGCCGTATTCAGCTCTCAATGGCACGAGCATCTCCAGCACCTCCGACAAGTACTAATGGCCCTGTGCCAAGCAGGCCTAACAGTGAAAGCCAGCAAATGCCAGCTCGGACAAGGCTCCGTGGTCTACCTGGGGCATCAGGTGGGCAGCGGCCAGGTCGCCCCTCTCCAGCCGAAGATCGACGCCATCAAGTCCTGGTAGCCCCCCACCACTCAGACAGAGGTTCGGGCCTTCCTGGGCCTTACGGGGTACTACCGGAGGTTCATTAAAAATTATGGTAGTATCGCAGGGCCCCTCACAGAGTTGACCTCCAAAAAGCTCCCGCAGAAGGTGCAGTGGACCACCCAGTGCCAGCAGGCGTTCGACGCCTTGAAAACCGCCATGTGCACCGCTCCCGTACTCAAGGCCCCCGACTACTCCCACGAGTTTGTGGTCCAGACCGACGCATCCGAACACGGCATCGGGCCGTGCTCTCGCAGTTCGACGACAAGGGCATTGATCAGCCCATAGCCTTCATCAGCCGAAGGCTGCTGCCGAGAGAGCAGCGTTGGAGTACTATAGAGCGAGAGACCTTTGCCGTAGTCTGGGCCCTCAAGAAACTAAGGCCCTACTTGTTCGGAACCCATTTTCGAGTACAGACGGACCACCGGCCCTTGCAGTGGCTAATGCGGATGAGGGGGGAGAACCCCAAGCTACTACGATGGTCCATCTCTCTCCAAGGGATGGATTTCACTGTCGAACATCGCCCCGGGACGGATCATGCCAACGCCGACGGCCTGTCCCGGTTCTTCCGCTTCGGCGAGGAGAACCCCCCAGTGGATGGGTAGTTCTCCACGCCTTTCAGCTGGGGGGGACGCGTGTGAGACCGGCCTCACGGCGTGGCCCTCTCCATCATCCAGCCAACCTGCAACCACCCTCAAGACACGACATCTCCGACTCCGGCCGCCCCAGCCACCCCCGATCCGCGGGCCGGCCAGAGGCCTGACAAACTCACCACCCTACCACGCATGCCCAACCGAGGGAGTGGGAACCCTCGAGCCAGACCAAGAGGCGCCAGCCCAGTCACACCTCGGGTCGCCTCCCCCGGGAGCACTCAATCGGCCACCAGGCCCCTGGGGAGCAGGCGCCTCCCCTACCGAGCGTCTGGGGTCCCTCCCAGACCCACCTGAAAAGACCAAAGAAGTGAGCGGCAGGAAATCCCGCCGAACCCCCTCCGTCACCCCAGCCCCCCCTCTGCGAGCACTCCGGACTTCAAAGAACCAGCGGAGTATAACAAGGGGTGCCGGAGAAACAAGGACAGAGAAGACCTGGAACCATCTGAGCCTGCTGACGTCGTCGCGGCTCCTGAACGCTGCATTCACCTGGGCCTGCTGAGTGACTCGCGGCCTCTTGCTGTTGAACCATCTGAGCCCTGCGGACGAGGTCGCGGCTCCCGAACACTGAACCACCTAGGCCTGCTGAGTGACTCGCGGCCCCCAGCTATTGAACCATCTGAGCCCTGCTGACGGAATCGCGGCTCCCGAACTCCGACCACCTGTGCCTGCTGAGAGACTCGCGGCGCTCCCCTTGAGGACGACTCGGTAAGAGATCGCCCAGAGACACGACACCCTCCAGCTCGAGGATTGTGAGCTTCCGCAGGGTATTTCGCAGAGACACTATCTTGAAAGACTGTCCCACTACCCCCATTCCCCACGACTGACTTGTGGTACGTTGTGCCACTGCTGTACTACTTGCCTTTTGGATCATAAAGATCCCTTGAAATCATCGATAAAAGAACCTATCGTCCTACACAGAATACGTGTGGTGTCCCTCTGTTTGTAGTGCAGCTCAGGGTGTGCGCGCCTGGTTCGGCTTACTTGGGAGAGGTGGGTCAAAGGGGTGGGCAAGACGCGTATCGAACCCCCCTCCGGCGAACGCCTTTCCAACATTTTACTTCCCTAGCAGAGATAGTATCAAGGAGCACACTCATATCCAAAGCTTTGGCTTCCCTGGCAGAGACAGTATCAAGGAGCGCACTCATATCCAAAGCTTTGGCTTCCCTAGCAGAGATAGTATGAAGGAGCACACTCATATCCAAAGCTTTGGCTTCCCTAGCAGAGATAGTATGAAGGAGCACACTCATATCCAAAGCTTTGGCTTCCCTAGCAGAGATAGTATGAAGGAGCACACTCATATCCAAAGCTTTGGCTTCCCTAGCAGAGATAGTATGAAGGAGCACACTCATATCCAAAGCTTTGGCTTCCCTAGCAGAGATAGTATGAAGGAGCACACTCATATCGAAAGCTTTGGCTTCCCTAGCAGAGATAGTATCAAGGAGCACACTCATATCCAAAGCTTTGGCTTCCCCAGCAGAGATAGTATCAAGGAGCACACTCATATCCAAAGCTTTGGCTTCCCCAGCAGAGATAGTATCAAGGAGCACACTCATATCCAAAGCTTTGGCTTCCCTAGCAGAGATAGTATGAAGGAGCACACTCATATCCAAAGCTTTGGCTTCCCTAGCAGAGATAGTATCAAGGAGCACACTCATATCCAAAGCTTTGGCTTCCCTAGCAGAGATAGTATCAAGGAGCACACTCATATCCAAAGCTTTGGCTTCCCTAGCAGAGATGGTATCAAGGAGCACACTAATATCCAAAGCTTTGGCTTCCCTGGCAGAGATGGTATTAAGGAGCACACTCATGTCCAAAGCTTTGGCTTCCCTAGCAGAGATAGTATCAAGGAGCACACTCATATCCAAAGCTTTGGCTTCCCTAGCAGAGATAGTATCAAGGGGCACACTCATATCCAAAGCTTTGACTTCCCTGGCAGAGATAGTATCAAGGGGCACACTCATATCCAAAGCTTTGGCTTCCCTAGCAGAGATGGTATCAAGGGGCACACACATATCCAAAGCTTTGGCTTCCCTAGCAGAGATGGTATCAAGGAGCACACTCATATCCAAAGCTTTGGCTTCCCTAGCAGAGATAGTATCAAGGAGCACACTCATATCCAAAGCTTTGGCTTCCCTATCAGAGATGGTATCAAGGAGCACACTCATATCCAAAGCTTTGGCTTCCCTAGCAGAGATAGTATGAAGGAGCACACTCATATCCAAAGCTTTGGCTTCCCTAGCAGAGATAGTATCAAGGAGCACACTCATATCCAAAGCTTTGGCTTCCCTAGCAGAGATGGTATCAAGGAGCACACTCATATCCAAAGCTTTGGCTTCCCTAGCAGAGATAGTATCAAGGAGCACACTCATATCCAAAGCTTTGGCTTCCCTAGCAGAGATAATGTTGGAAGGCGGACCCCGAGGAGTCGGCGAGACCACCAAGGGGGGCCCTCACCCTGCACGAAGTAGCCGAGCGCTGTCCGAGAAGTCTCCTGAGAGATCCTTCTCCTACCACGGACTAGCACAGTAACACCACCACACAGGACTCAAGGAGGTTGTCTTTACGACAAGCAATTCTTTATCAGCAATAAAAGGTTACGAGTTCAATATTTACACGAAGGGATCGAGGGATCCACCAAAAGTCTCAATGTCTCTTTGGAAGGGTAGGGGTAGCGGGACAGTCTTTGGTAGGAATGCGGTACGAGGGTACCTGGGGCCCAGTTCTTATCCTCAAGCTGGAGGACCTCCGATCTCGGAGGGGTCGAGCCGCGACGGCGTCAGCAGGGCTCTGGCGTACAGTTCGTGGAGAGCCGCGATTCAATCAGCAGGGCTCTCAAGATGGTCTTCTGCTCAGCTCGAGCCGCGACGTCGTCAGCAGGGCTCCGAGGAAGGTTTCAGCGAGGTTGGGCCGCGACGGCGTCAGCAGGGCTCCGATGTTCCAGGTGGTTCAGATTGTTCACAAGAGGGAGCCGCGACGCAGTCAGCAGGGCTCGTGATGGTTCCGACAAGAGTTCTTCTCCGTGGGGTCAGCCGCGATTCAATCAGCAGGGCTCTCGATTCCGGGATACAACTGCCGAGCTGTGGTGGGGTCGCCCCAGATATAGGTCTGGAGCCCTTTGATGTCCGGACCTAGGCGCCCGAGGGGGGCGGAGTGGCCGGGTGGAGGTGGCCAGACGCCCAGCAGGAGAGGCGCCAGGCCCAAGGGAGTTGCAGGGCGATCACACCTCGAGAGGGGAGGACAGTTGGGGGTCCCATCCATACTGTCCTCCGCCGGGGGTGATGAATGGTTCCTGCGGCACCCCCTGGCCAGTTCGTGGTGCCTCAATGTCGGGGCTTCGCTGGGGTCGAGGCCGGGTTGAGCGGGGTCGCGCTGGCTGGTGCACGGTGTGACGTGGATGCCAACAAGATGGCGGAGCCACGAGGAGTATGCGACCACGTGCAGCTCGGGGTGAAGGGCCTTGGTGCAGTTCAGACGGGTGGCCCGTGAAGGCCGGGGCGGGGAACGGGCACAATCCAGGGGGTTAAGGACCACGCCACGAGGCCGGGTCCAACAGGCGTCCCCCCCAGCCGAAGGCATGGAGAGTCACCCATCTCCTTGGGGATTCTCCTCATCAAGGCGGAAGAAGCGGGACAGGCCGTCGGCATTGGCGTGGTCATTGCCGGGCCGGTGTTCGACGTCAAAGTCCATTCCTTGTAGCGAGATTGACCACCGCAGCAGCTTGGGGTTCTCGCCCCGCATTTGCATTAACCACCGCAAGGGCCGGTGGTCGGTCTGGACCCTGAAGTGGGTGCCAAAGAGGTAGGGCCGGAGCTTCTTGAGGGCCCACACCACAGCGAACGCCTCACGCTCAATAGTGCTCCAGCGTTGCTCTCGGGGCAGTAGTCGTCGGCTGATGAAGGCCACTGGTCGGTCGAGCCCCTTTTCGTCGGCTTGGGATAGGACGGCTCCGATCCCATACTCGGAGGCGTCCGTCTGTACCATGAACTCCTTCTGGTAGTCCGGGGCTTGCAGCACCGGAGCAGTACACATGGCTGTCTTTAGGGTGTCGAAGGCTGTTTGGCAGTGGGGTGTCCAGTGTACCTTCTTGGGCTGCGTTTTGGACGTAACTCTGTGCGGGGGCCAACAATGCTCCCATAGTCCCGGATAAACCGCCGGTAGTATCCGGTGAGGCCCAGGAAGGCCCGGACAGCGGTCTGGGTAGTGGGGGGTTCCCAGGCCTGGATGGCTTCTATCTTCGCTTGGAGGGGGGCCACCTGCCCGCTCCCCACTTGATGGCCCAGGTAGGTCACGGATCCGTGGCCGACTTGACATTTGCTGGCCTTGATTGTGAGCCCGGCCCGCTGGAGGGCGGCCAGGACGGCTTTCAGGTGGAGGAGGTGCTCGGCCCAGTGGTTGCTGTATACGGCAATGTCATCTAGGTAGGCCGCGCTGAAGGCCTCAAGCCCGGCCAAAACCTTGTTCACCAGTCTTTGGAAGGTGGCCGGGGCGTTCTTCATTCCGAAGGGCATCACCCGAAAGTGGTAATGCCCATCCGGGGTCGAAAAGGCGGATCTTTCTTGGGCGCCGGGGGTGAGCTGGATTTGCCAGTACCCGGCGGTGAGGTCCAGCGTGCTCAAGTAGCGAGCGGCCCCTAGGCGGTCGATGAGTTCGTCGGCCCGGGGTATCGGGTGTGCGTCGGTCTTGGTTACTGCATTCAGGGCTCGGTAGTCCACGCAGAATCGCAACTCTGGGGGGTGGCCGGGAGCTGCGGCCTTGGGCACCAGGACGACAGGGCTGGCCCACGGGCTGTCGGAAGGTTCGATGACCCCCAGGGCCAGCATCTTCGCTACTTCGGCCTGGATGCAGGCCCACACTCGGTCAGGCACCCGGTAGGCTCTGTGTCGTACGGGGGGGCTCTCCCCGGTGTCGACGTCATGGACGCACCAGTGGGTCACCCCCGGGGTGAGCGAGAAGAGGGCTGCGTAGTCCCGCAGCAGTCGCTGGCAGTCGTTGCGCTGTTCCGGAGTCAGGGAAGAGGCGAGTTGGACCCCTTCGATCGATCCGTCATGAAGGTTGGTCTGCAAGAGGTCGGGCAGGGGTTCGGAGTCGTCCTCGCCCCCCTCGTCGGTCGCCAGCAGCAGGCTCAGTTCGGTCCGGGCGAAGTGGGGTTTTAGCCTGTTCGCATGTAAGACCCGGAGGAGGTTCCGGGGGGACTCCAGGTCGACCAGGTAAGTGACGGGACTTTTCTTCTCCACTACCTTGAAGGGCCCGGTCCATTTGTCCTGGAGGGCTCTGGGTTCGACCGGGGCCATGACCCATACTTTCTGTCCGGGCTCGAATTCTATGGTCGAGGAGTTCCGATCGTACCACCGCTTCATGTCCTCCTGGCTGGCCTCGAGGTTGGCTTCGGCCATGGCACGGAACTTGCGGGTCTGATTCCGGAGAGTCAGGAGGTATCGGTAGACGTCAGGAGGGGTGCCTTGGGGCTTGATTTCCCAACCCTCCTTGACCAGGCTGAGCGGTCCGCGGACCGGGTTGTCCATACAATAACTCGAACGGGCTGAACCCCAGGGATTTCTGCGGGACCTTCCGATAGGCAAACAGGAGGCACGGCAGCAGAACATCCCATCTCCGCCGGAGGGGCTCTTCCAGGCCCTGGATCATCCCTTTTAATGTTCGGTTGAACCGCTCAACCAGTCCGTTCCCCTGAGGGTGATAGGGGGTCGTGAACTTGTATGTGACCCCGCACTGCTGCCACAGGGACCGCATGTACCTGGAGATAAAGTTCGTGCCGCGGTCGCTCACCACTTCGCGGGGGAATCCCACTCGGGAGAAGATCCCCATCAAGGCCCGGCCTACCACAGGGGCCGTTATAGTTCTTAGCGGGACCGCCTCCGAGTACCTGGTGGCGTGGTCCACGAGGACCAGGATGACGCGGTGGCCCAGGGCGGTTTGGGGGTCCAGGGGCCCCACAATGTCGATTCCGACCCGTTCGAACGGGGTGCTGACGGCTGGAAAGGGCTGGAGGGGGGCCTTGACCCGACCCCCCGTCTTCCCGCTGGCCTGGCAGGTCTGGCAGGACCGGCAGTGGTTGTCCACGTCTCTCCGCATCCGGGGCCAGTAGAAGTGGGTCACCAGACGACTGTACGTTTTGTCTTGCCCCAAGTGTCCGGCGAGGGGCACATCATGTGCCAGGTTGAGAAGGAACTCCCGGAAGCGGAGGGGGACCACCAACACGCGGCTGGTCCCGAGTTCTGCCACCTTCTGTTCACTGTACAATAGGCCCTCGGCCCAGTAGACCCAGTGGGTGCCGGTCTGGTCACCGTTGGCTTGCGCGGTCGCCTGTTGTCGGACCCCCTCGAGAGAGGGACAGGACTGCTGTTCCTGCTGGAACTGCTCTCGGGTGGGGCCCCCTTCATCTCGCCATGGTGTCAGTTCTGGTAGGGCGCTCGGCCACGCCATCTCTTCGGGGGAGGATTCGCTGGGTCCAGGGTCGATGTCTGCCTCCTCCTCGCTGCTGGTGGGAGAGGGTGCGAGCCCCTCGGCTTGGGCGGCCCCGGAGGTCGAGGATGAGCGGGGGGCCCGGGCGGTCATGGACCGGGTGATGGCGCAGGCCCAGTCAGCCAGTCCCAACATGCGGAGGTGCTCCCGTCGCTCCACTTGAGCCCAGGGGGAACTCTCCAAATCGTTCCCCAGGAGACAGTCGACAGGGGCGTCGTCGCGCACCGTCACCTTCAGCAGGCCCGTCACCCCTCCCCACTCGAAGGGGACCAGGGCCATCTGGCACAGGCTTTCACTGTTGTCGGCCGTCCGTACGGGGCACAGGACATTCGGTAGAATCTGTTCAGGGGTCACCAGGTGGCAGCGGACAGCGGTGATACTGGCGCCTGTGTCACGAAGGGCTTCGGCCCGTTGTCCATTGACCGTGACCTGCTGCCGGTACTTCTGGGTGTTGCTTGGGATGGGGGTGCAGGGTACCATTTCTCGGCTACCCAGGCAGACCAGAGACATGGCTGCCGGCTCCCACTCAGTGTTTCCTCGGTCGAGGGTCTCCTCTTCCTCTTCTCCTTCTCCCAGGGCGGCGGCTGCCAGCTGTCGGGGCGGGGGCCCGCCGGCCCCGTTTCTTCGGTTCAGGGGGCAGACCGGATCGCTGGCATAGTGTCCGGTTTGTTGGCAGCCGTAGCAGATCACTGGTGGCCGTGGTCCGGGTCTGGCCGGGGGCGCACCCCTTCGGGCTAGGCTCGGGGAGAGTTGTTGCTGCGGTGGCCCTCGAGGGGGGCTCCTGGGTGCCCCGGCGGGAGGGTCTCGGTTCCTGTTCGGCCCTCCCCCTCCACCGCGCTGGCGGGGAGGTCCGGTGGGGTTCCTCTGGTACTCCCCCATTGAGTTCCGGGGGACCCGGGAGTTGACCCATCGATCGGCCTCGACGGCGAGTTTTCGTGGGTCGGTCATTTTGCTGTCGAGGAGGTGCTGTCTTAGTTCCACAAAGCAATTGTTGGAGAGGTGCTCCCACACGATGAGGTCGACCAACTGCCCGTAGGTGGTTACTTTGCTCCCTTTGATCCACCCTTCTAGGGCCCGGCTGAAAAAGTCCACATATTCCACCCATGTGGTACCCGGGATTTTCTTGCAGTCTCTGAACCGCTGGCGGTACATTTCCGCGGTTAGCCCGTAGCGGATGAGCAAGGCCTCCTTCATGTGATCATAGGAGGTCATCACCTCCTCCGGCAGCTGGAGCAGCGTGTCTCGACCCTCACTCAGGAACCGCCCCCACAGGCCCGCGCCCCAGTCTTTTCGGGGCACCCGATGAGAGGTCATGGCCACCTCGTAGGCCTTGAACCATTGTTGGATGTCGTCATTCTTGTAACACTCCTTGACGACCTCTTTCGGGATATGTACCTTGGTCTCGGAAGGCGGTAGAGTGTCTCTAGTACTGGGGGTGTTGGTCCCTCCGTTCTTGGCCTTGATCTCGAGCTCCTTGAGACTGCGCTCGTGCTCAAGAGTCAGTTTCTTCTCCTCCAACTCCCGGTGTCGTCTCTTCTCCTCGATCTCCTCTTGAAGCCGTAGCTGCTCTAGGGCCAGTTTCTTTTCTGCCAGCTGGAGTTCGCCGTCCAGCCGCAGTCGTGCGAGCTCTAGCTCGTGGCTCCGGACCTTCTCCCGCTCTCGTATCTCGTCTTCGGAGAGGCCGGTTTCTAGGCTCTTTCTTCCTCCGGTTGCCGGAGTCAGTGCGGTTGATGTGGTCTCCGTCAGGGGCAGGGGACCTTCTTCCTGGGAGGGGCCTGCCCCGGCCTCCCACCATGCCCTTAGAGCCTTCTGCATCTCCTCTTTGGTACCTAGGCCGGTGGTTGCAATGCCTTTGTCCTTGCAGAACTGTTTTAACTCTTTGTGCGTATACTCCTCCAGCCGTTCGGGCTGGAACTCCATTGTCGCGTTGTTTTCCTGGCTGCTCATGATGCTGTTCGTTTGGATGGGTAGCTCGTGGGTACTGGCTGGTACGTATTGCGTTCGGCTCGGATCCCGTCGCTGGCCACCAAATGTTGGAAGGCGGACCCCGAGGAGTCGGCGAGACCACCAAGGGGGGCCCTCACCCTGCACGAAGTAGCCGAGCGCTGTCCGAGAAGTCTCCTGAGAGTTCCTTCTCCTACCACGTACTAGCACAGTAACACCACCACACAGTACTCAAGGAGGTTGTCTTTACGACAAGCAATTCTTTATCAGCAATAAAAGGTTACGAGTTCAATATTTACACGAAGGGATCGAGGGATCCACCAAAAGTCTCAATGTCTCTTTGGAAGGGTAGGGGTAGCGGGACAGTCTTTGGCAGGAATGCGGTACGAGGGTACCTGGGGCCCAGTTCTTATCCTCAAGCTGGAGGACCTCCGATCTCGGAGGGGTCGAGCCGCGACGGCGTCAGCAGGGCTCTGGCGTACAGTTCGTGGAGAGCCGCGATTCAATCAGCAGGGCTCTCAAGATGGTCTTCTGCTCAGCTCGAGCCGCGACGTCGTCAGCAGGGCTCCGAGGAAGGTTTCAGCGAGGTTGGGCCGCGACGGCGTCAGCAGGGCTCCGATGTTCCAGGTGGTTCAGATTGTTCACAAGAGGGAGCCGCGACGCAGTCAGCAGGGCTCGTGATGGTTCCGACAAGAGTTCTTCTCCGTGGGGTCAGCCGCGATTCAATCAGC
Source organism: Triturus cristatus (assembly GCF_964204655.1). Lineage (NCBI taxonomy): Eukaryota > Metazoa > Chordata > Amphibia > Caudata > Salamandridae > Triturus > Triturus cristatus. The sequence goes on from NC_140591.1 coordinate 1,696,770,032, forward strand.
AGGGCTCTCGATTCCGGGATACAACTGCCGAGCTGTGGTGGGGTCGCCCCAGATATAGGTCTGGAGCCCTTTGATGTCCGGACCTAGGCGCCCGAGGGGGGCGGAGTGGCCGGGTGGAGGTGGCCAGACGCCCAGCAGGAGAGGCGCCAGGCCCAAGGGAGTTGCAGGGCGATCACACCTCGAGAGGGGAGGACAGTTGGGGGTCCCATCCATACTGTCCTCCGCCGGGGGTGATGAATGGTTCCTGCGGCACCCCCTGGCCAGTTCGTGGTGCCTCGATGTCGGGGCTTCGCTGGGGTCGAGGCCGGGTTGAGCGGGGTCGCGCTGGCTGGTGCACGGTGTGACGTGGATGCCAACAAGATGGCGGAGCCACGAGAAGTATGCGACCACGTGCAGCTCGGGGTGAAGGGCCTTGGTGCAGTTCAGACGGGTGGCCCGTGAAGGCCAGGGCGGGGAACGGGCACAATCCAGGGGGTTAAGGACCACGCCACGAGGCCGGGTCCAACAGGCGTCCCCCCCAGCCGAAGGCATGGAGAGTCACCCATCTCCTTGGGGATTCTCCTCGTCAAGGCGGAAGAAGCGGGACAGGCCGTCGGCGTTGGCGTGGTCATTGCCGGGCCGGTGTTCGACGTCAAAGTCCATTCCTTGTAGCGAGATTGACCACCGCAGCAGCTAGGGGTTCTCACCCCGCATTTGCATTAACCACCGCAAGGGCCGGTGGTCGGTCTGGACCCTGAAGTGGGTGCCAAAGAGGTAGGGCCGGAGCTTCTTGAGGGCCCACACCACAGCGAACGCCTCACGCTCAATAGTGCTCCAGCGTTGCTCTCGGGGCAGTAGTCGTCGGCTGATGAAGGCCACTGGTCGGTCGAGACCCTTTTCGTCGGCTTGGGATAGGACGGCCCCGATCCCATACTCGGAGGCGTCCGTCTGTACCATGAACTCCTTCTGGTAGTCCGGGGCTTGCAGCACCGGAGCAGTACACATGGCTGTCTTTAGGGTGTCGAAGGCTGTTTGGCAGTGGGGTGTCCAGTGTACCTTCTTGGGCTGCTTTTTGGACGTAACTCTGTGAGGGGGCCAACAATGCTCCCATAGTCCCGGATAAACCGCCGGTAGTATCCGGTGAGGCCCAGGAAGGCCCGGACAGCGGTCTGGGTAGTGGGGGGTTCCCAGGCCTGGATGGCTTCTATCTTCGCTTGGAGGGGGGCCACCTGCCCGCTCCCCACTTGATGGCCCAGGTAGGTCACGGATCCGTGGCCGACTTGACATTTGCTGGCCTTGATTGTGAGCCCGGCCCGCTGGAGGGCGGCCAGGACGGCTTTCAGGTGGAGGAGGTGCTCGGCCCAGTGGTTGCTGTATACGGCAATGTCATCTAGGTAGGCCGCGCTGAAGGCCTCAAGCCCGGCCAAAACCTTGTTCACCAGTCTTTGGAAGGTGGCCGGGGCGTTCTTCATTCCGAAGGGCATCACCCGAAAGTGGTAATGCCCATCCGGGGTCGAAAAGGCGGATCTTTCTTGGGCGCCGGGGGTGAGCTGGATTTGCCAGTACCCGGCGGTGAGGTCCAGCGTGCTCAAGTAGCGAGCGGCCCCTAGGCGGTCGATGAGTTCGTCGGCCCGGGGTATCGGGTGTGCGTCGGTCTTGGTTACTGCATTCAGGGCTCGGTAGTCCACGCAGAATCGCAACTCTGGGGGGTGGCCGGGAGCTGCGGCCTTGGGCACCAGGACAACAGGGCTGGCCCACGGGCTGTCGGAAGGTTCGATGACCCCCAGGGCCAGCATCTTTGCTACTTCGGCCTGGATGCAGGCCCACACTCGGTCAGGCACCCGGTAGGCTCTGTGTCGTACGGGGGGGCTCTCCCCGGTGTCGACATCGTGGACGCACCAGTGGGTCACCCCCGGGGTGAGCGAGAAGAGGACTGCGTAGTCCCGCAGCAGTCGCTGGCAGTCGTTGCGCTGTTCCGGAGTCAGGGAAGAGGCGAGTTGGACCCCTTCGATCGATCCGTCATGAAGGTTGGTCTGCAAGAGGTCGGGCAGGGGTTCGGAGTCGTCCTCGCCCCCCTCGTCGGTCGCCAGCAGCAGGCTCAGTTCGGTCCGGGCGAAGTGGGGTTTTAGCCTGTTCGCATGTAAGACCCGGAGGAGGTTCCGGGGGGACTCCAGGTCGACCAGGTAAGTGACGGGACTTTTCTTCTCCACTACCTTGAAGGGCCCGGTCCATTTGTCCTGGAGGGCTCCGGGTTCGACCGGGGCCATGACCCATACTTTCTGTCCGGGCTCGAATTCTATGGTCGAGGAGTTCCGATCATACCACCGCTTCATGTCCTCCTGGCTGGCCTCGAGGTTGGCTTCGGCCATGGCACGGAACTTGCGGGTCTGATTCCGGAGAGTCAGGAGGTATCGGTAGACGTCAGGAGGGGTGCCTTGGGGCTTGATTTCCCAACCCTCCTTGACCAGGCTGAGCGGTCCGCGGACCGGGTGTCCATACAATAACTCGAACGGGCTGAACCCCAGGGATTTCTGCGGGACCTTCCGATAGGCAAACAGGAGGCACGGCAGCAGAACATCCCATCTCCGCCGGAGGGGCTCTTCCAGGCCCTGGATCATCCCTTTTAATGTTCGGTTGAACCGCTCAACCAGTCCGTTCCCCTGAGGGTGATAGGGGGTCGTGAACTTGTATGTGACCCCGCACTGCTGCCACAGGGACCGCATGTACCTGGAGATAAAGTTCGTGCCGCGGTCGCTCACCACTTCGCGGGGGAATCCCACTCGGGAGAAGATCCCCATCAAGGCCCGGCCTACCACAGGGGCCGTTATAGTTCTTAGCGGGACCGCCTCCGGGTACCTGGTGGCGTGGTCCACGAGGACCAGGATGAAGCGGTGGCCCAGGGCGGTTTGGGGGTCCAGGGGCCCCACAATGTCGATTCCGACCCGTTCGAACGGGGTGCTGACGGCTGGAAAGGGCTGGAGGGGGGCCTTGATCCGACCCCCCGTCTTCCCGCTGGCCTGGCAGGTCTGGCAGGACCGGCAGTGGTTGTCCACGTCTCTCCGCATCCGGGGCCAGTAGAAGTGGGTCACCAGACGACTGTACGTTTTGTCTTGCCCCAAGTGTCCGGCGAGGGGCACATCATGTGCCAGGTTGAGAAGGAACTCCCGGAAGCGGAGGGGGACCACCAACACGCGGCTGGTCCCGAGTTCTGTCACCTTCTGTTCACTGTACAATAGGCCCTCGGCCCAGTAGACCCAGTGGGTGCCGGTCTGGTCACCGTTGGCTTGCGCGGTCGCCTGTTGTCGGACCCCCTCGAGAGAGGGACAGGACTGCTGTTCCTGCTGGAACTGCTCTCGGGTGGGGCCCCCTTCATCTCGCCATGGTGTCAGTTCTGGTAGGGCGCTCGGCCACGCCATCTCTTCGGGGGAGGATTCGCTGGGTCCAGGGTCGATGTCTGCCTCCTCCTCGCTGCTGGTGGGAGAGGGTGCGAGCCCCTCGGCTTGGGCGGCCCCGGAGGTCGAGGATGAGCGGGGGGCCCGGGCGGTCATGGACCGGGTGATGGCGCAGGCCCAGTCAGCCAGTCCCAACATGCGGAGGTGCTCCCGTCGCTCCACTTGAGCCCAGGGGGAACTCTCCAAATCGTTCCCCAGGAGACAGTCGACAGGGGCGTCGTCGCGCACCGTCACCTTCAGCAGGCCCGTCACCCCTCCCCACTCGAAGGGGACCAGGGCCAACTGGCACAGGCTTTCACTGTTGTCGGCCGTCCGTACGGGGCACAGGACATTCGGTAGAATCTGTTCAGGGGTCACCAGGTGGCAGCGGACAGCGGTGATACTGGCGCCTGTGTCACGAAGGGCTTCGGCCCGTTGTCCATTGACCGTGACCTGCTGCCGGTACTTCTGGGTGTTGCTTGGGATGGGGGTGCAGGGTACCATTTCTCGGCTACCCAGGCAGACCAGAGACATGGCTGCCGGCTCCCACTCAGTGTTTCCTCGGTCGAGGGTCTCCTCTTCCTCTTCTCCTTCTCCCAGGGCGGCGGCTGCCAGCTGTCGGGGCGGGGGCCCGCCGGCCCCGTTTCTTCGGTTCAGGGGGCAGACCGGATCGCTGGCATAGTGTCCGGTTTGTTGGCAGCCGTAGCAGATCACTGGTGGCCGTGGTCCGGGTCTGGCCGGGGGCGCCCCCCTTCGGGCTAGGCTCGGGGAGAGTTGTTGCTGCGGTGGCCCTCGAGGGGGGCTCCTGGGTGCCCCGGCGGGAGGGTCTCGGTTCCTGTTCGGCCCTCCCCCTCCACCGCGCTGGCGGGGAGGTCCGGTGGGGTTCCTCTGGTACTCCCCCATTGAGTTCCGGGGGACCCGGGAGTTGACCCATCGATCGGCCTCGACGGCGAGTTTTCGTGGGTCGGTCATTTTGCTGTCGAGGAGGTGCTGTCTTAGTTCCACAAAGCAATTGTTGGAGAGGTGCTCCCACACGATGAGGTCGACCAACTGCCCGTAGGTGGTTACTTTGCTCCCTTTGATCCACCCTTCTAGGGCCCGGCTGAAAAAGTCCACATATTCCACCCATGTGGTACCCGGGATTTTCTTGCAGTCTCTGAACCGCTGGCGGTACATTTCCGCGGTTAGCCCGTAGCGGATGAGCAAGGCCTCCTTCATGTGATCATAGGAGGTCATCACCTCCTCCGGCAGCTGGAGCAGCGTGTCTCGACCCTCACTCAGGAACCGCCCCCACAGGCCCGCGCCCCAGTCTTTTCGGGGCACCCGATGAGAGGTCATGGCCACCTCGTAGGCCTTGAACCATTGTTGGATGTCGTCATTCTTGTAATACTCCTTGACGACCTCTTTCGGGATATGTACCTTGGTCTCGGAAGGCGGTAGAGTGTCTCTAGTACTGGGGGTGTTGGTCCCTCCGTTCTTGGCCTTGATCTCGAGCTCCTTGAGACTGCGCTCGTGCTCAAGAGTAAGTTTCTTCTCCTCCAACTCCCGGTGTCGTTTCTTCTCCTCTATCTCCTCTTGAAGCCGTAGCTGCTCTAGGGCCAGTTTCTTTTCTGCCAGCTGGAGTTCGCCGTCCAGCCGCAGTCGTGCGAGCTCTAGCTCGTGGCTCTGGACCTTCTCCCGCTCTCGTATCTCGTCTTCGGAGAGGCCGGTTTCTAGGCTCTTTCTTCCTCCGGTTGCCGGAGTCAGTGCGGTTGATGTGGTCTCCGTCAGGGGCAGGGGACCTTCTTCCTGGGAGGGGCCTGCCCCGGCCTCCCACCATGCCCTTAGAGCCTTCTGCATCTCCTCTTTGGTACCTAGGCCGGTGGTTGCAATGCCTTTGTCCTTGCAGAACTGTTTTAACTCTTTGTGCGTATACTCCTCCAGCCGTTCGGGCTGGAACTCCATTGTCGCGTTGTTTTCCTGGCTGCTCATGATGCTGTTCGTTTGGATGGGTAGCTCGTGGGTACTGGCTGGTACGTATTGCGTTCGGCTCGGATCCCGTCGCTGGCCACCAAATGTTGGAAGGCGGACCCCGAGGAGTCGGCGAGACCACCAAGGGGGGCCCTCACCCTGCACGAAGTAGCCGAGCGCTGTCCGAGAAGTCTCCTGAGAGATCCTTCTCCTACCACGTACTAGCACAGTAACACCACCACACAGGACTCAAGGAGGTTGTCTTTACGACAAGCAATTCTTTATCAGCAATAAAAGGTTACGAGTTCAATATTTACACGAAGGGATCGAGGGATCCACCAAAAGTCTCAATGTCTCTTTGGAAGGGTAGGGGTAGCGGGACAGTCTTTGGCAGGAATGCGGTACGAGGGTACCTGGGGCCCAGTTCTTATCCTCAAGCTGGAGGACCTCCGATCTCGGAGGGGTCGAGCCGCGACGGCGTCAGCAGGGCTCTGGCGTACAGTTCGTGGAGAGCCGCGATTCAATCAGCAGGGCTCTCAAGATGGTCTTCTGCTCAGCTCGAGCCGCGACGTCGTCAGCAGGGCTCCGAGGAAGGTTTCAGCGAGGTTGGGCCGCGACGGCGTCAGCAGGGCTCCGATGTTCCAGGTGGTTCAGATTGTTCACAAGAGGGAGCCGCGACGCAGTCAGCAGGGCTCGTGATGGTTCCGACAAGAGTTCTTCTCCGTGGGGTCAGCCGCGATTCAATCAGCAGGGCTCTCGATTCCGGGATACAACTGCCGAGCTGTGGTGGGGTCGCCCCAGATATAGGTCTGGAGCCCTTTGATGTCCGGACCTAGGCACCCGAGGGGGGCGGAGTGGCCGGGTGGAGGTGGCCAGACGCCCAGCAGGAGAGGCGCCAGGCCCAAGGGAGTTGCAGGGCGATCACACCTCGAGAGGGGAGGACAGTTGGGGGTCCCATCGATACTGTCCTCCGCCGGGGGTGATGAATGGTTCCTGCGGCACCCCCTGGCCAGTTCGTGGTGCCTCGATGTCGGGGCTTCGCTGGGGTCGAGGCCGGGTTGAGCGGGGTCGCGCTGGCTGGTGCACGGTGTGACGTGGATGCCAACAAGATGGCGGAGCCACGAGGAGTATGCGACCACGTGCAGCTCGGGGTGAAGGGCCTTGGTGCAGTTCAGACGGGTGGCCCGTGAAGGCCGGGGCGGGGAACGGGCACAATCCAGGGGGTTAAGGACCACGCCACGAGGCCGGGTCCAACAGATAGTATCAAGGAGCACACTCATATCCAAAGCTTTGGCTTCCCTGGCAGAGATGGTATCAAGGAGCACACTCATATCCAAAGCTTTGGCTTCCCTAGCAGAGATAGTATCAAGGGGCGCACTAATATCTGAAGCTTTGGCTTCCCTAGCAGAGATAGTATCAAGGGGCACACTCATATCCAAAGCTTTGGCTTCCCTAGCAGAGACGGTATCAAGGAGCACACTCATATCCAAAGCTTTGGCTTCCCTAGCAGAGACAGTATGAAGGAGCACACTCATATCCAAAGCTTTGGCTTCCCTAGCAGAGATAGTATCAAGGGGCACACTCATATCCAAAGCTTTGGCTTCCCTAGCAGAGACGGTATCAAGGAGCACACTCATATCCAAAGCTTTGGCTTCCCTGGCAGAGATAGAATGAAGGAGCACACTCATATCCAAAGCTTTGGCTTCCCTGGCAGAGATGGTATCAAGGGGCACACTCATATCCAAAGCTTTGGCTTCCCTAGCAGAGATAGTATCAAGGAGCACACTCATATCCAAAGCTTTGGCTTCCCTAGCAGAGATAGTATGAAGGAGCACACTCATATCCAAACACTCATATCCAAAGCTTTGGCTTCCCTGGCAGAGATGGTATCAAGGGGCACACTCATATCTAAAGCTTTGGCTTCCCTAGCAGAGATGGTAACAAGGAGCACACTAATATCCAAAGCTTTGACTTCCCTAGCAGAGATAGTATCAAGGGGCACACTCATATCCAAAGCTTTGGCTTCCCTAGCAGAGATAGTATCAAGGAGCACACTCATATCCAAAGCTTGGCTTCCCTAGCAGAGATAGTATCAAGGAGCACACTCATATCCAAAGCTTTGGCTTCCCTAGCAGAGATGGTATCAAGGAGCACACTCATATCCAAAGCTTTGGCTTCCCTAGCAGAGACGGCATCAAGGAGCACACTCATATCCAAAGCTTTGACTTCCCTAGCAGAGATAGTATCAAGGAGCACAGTCATATCCAAAGCTTTGACTTCCCTAGCAGAGATAGTATCAAGGAGCACACTAACATCTAAAGCTTTGGCTTCCCTGGCAGAGATAGTATCAAGGGGCACACTCATATCCAAAGCTTTGGCTTCCCTAGCAGAGATAGTATGAAGGAGCACACTCATATCCAAAGCTTTGACTTCCCTAGCAGAGATAGTATCAAGGGGCACACTCATATCCAAAGCTTTGGATTCCCTAGCAGAGGTAGTATCAAGGAGCACACTCATATCCAAAGCTTTGGCTTCCCTAGCAGAGATAGTATGAAGGAGCACACTCATATCCAAAGCTTTGGCTTCCCTAGCAGAGATAGTATCAAGGAGCACACTCATATCCAAAGCTTTGGCTTCCCTAGCAGAGATGGTATCAAGGAGCACACTAATATCTGAAGCTTTGGCTTCCCTAGCAGAGATGGTATCAAGGAGCACACTCATATCCAAAGCTTTGGCTTCCCTAGCAGAGATGGTATTAAGGAGCACACTCATATCCAAAGCTTTGGCTTCCCTAGCAGAGATAGTATCAAGGAGCACACTCATATCCAAAGCTTTGGCTTCCCTAGCAGAGATGGTATCAAGGAGCACACTCATATCCAAAGCTTTGGCTTCCCTAGCAGAGATAGTATGAAGGAGCACACTCATATCCAAATCTTTGGCTTCCCTAGCAGAGATGGTATCAAGGAGCACACTCATATCCAAAGCTTTGGCTTCCCTAGCAGAGATAGTATCAAGGAGCACACTCATATCCAAAGCTTTGGCTTCCCTAGCAGAGATAGTATCAAGGAGCACACTCATATCCAAAGCTTTGGCTTCCCTAGCAGAGATGGTATCAAGGGGCACACTCATATCCAAAGCTTTGGCTTCCCTAGCAGAGATGGTATCAAGGAGCACACTCATATCCAAAGCTTTGGCTTCCCTAGCAGAGATAGTATCAAGGAGCACACTCATATCCAAAGCTTTGGCTTCCCTAGCAGAGATAGTATCAAGGAGCGCACTCATATCCAAAGCTTTGGCTTCCCTAGCAGAGATAGTATCAAGGAGCACACTCATATCCAAAGCTTTGGCTTCCCTAGCAGTGATGGTATCAAGGAGCACACTCATATCCAAAGCTTTGGCTTCCCTAGCAGAGATAGTATCAAGGAGCGCACTCATATCCAAAGCTTTGGCTTCCCTAGCAGAGATAGTATCAATGAGCGCACTCATATCCAAAGCTTTGGCTTCCCTAGCAGAGATAGTATCAAGGAGCACACTCATATCCAAAGCTTTGTCTTCCCTAGCAGAGACGGTATCAAGGAGCACACTCATATCCAAAGCTTTGGCTTCCCTGGCAGAGACAGTATCAAGGAGCACACTCATATCCAAAGCTTTGGCTTCCCTAGCAGAGATGGTATCAAGGAGCACACTCATATCGAAAGCTTTGGCTTCCCTAGCAGAGACGGTATCAAGGAGCACACTCATATCCAAAGCTTTGGCTTCCCTGGCAGAGATAGTATCAAGGAGCACACTCATATCTAAAGCTTTGGCTTCCCTAGCAGAGATAGTATGAAGGAGCACACTCATATCCAAAGCTTTGGCTTCCCTAGCAGAGACGGTATCAAGGAGCACACTCATATCCAAAGCTTTGGCTTCCCTAGCAGAGACGGTATCAAGGAGCACACTCATATCCAAAGCTTTGGCTTCCCTAGCAGAGACGGTATCAAGGAGCACACTCATATCCAAAGCTTTGGCTTCCCTAGCAGAGACGGTATCAAGGAGCACACTCATATCCAAAGCTTTGACTTCCCTAGCAGAGATAGTATCAAGGAGCACACTCATATCCAAAGCTTTGGCTTCCCTAGCAGAGACAGTATCAAGGAGCACACTCATATCCAAAGCTTTGGCTTCCCTAGCAGAGACGGTATCAAGGAGCACACTCATATCCAAAGCTTTGGCTTCCCTAGCAGAGACGGTATCAAGGAGCACACTCATATCCAAAGCTTTGGCTTCCCTAGCAGAGATGGTATCAAGGAGCACACTCATATCCAAAGCTTTGGCTTCCCTAGCAGAGATAGTATCAAGGGGCACACTCATATCCAAAGCTTTGACTTCCCTAGCAGAGATGGTATCAAGGAGCACACTCATATCCAAAGCTTTGGCTTCCCTAGCAGAGATAGTATCAAGGAGCACACTCATATCCAAAGCTTTGGCTTCCCTAGCAGAGACAGTATCAAGGAGCACACTCATATCCAAAGCTTTGGCTTCCCTAGCAGAGACGGTATCAAGGAGCACACTCATATCCAAAGCTTTGGCTTCCCTAGCAGAGACGGTATCAAGGAGCACACTCATATCCAAAGCTTTGGCTTCCCTAGCAGAGACGGTATCAAGGAGCACACTCATATCCAAAGCTTTGGCTTCCCTAGCAGAGATAGTATGAAGGAGCACACTCATATCCAAATCTTTGGCTTCCCTAGCAGAGATGGTATCAAGGAGCACACTCATATCCAAAGCTTTGGCTTCCCTAGCAGAGATAGTATCAAGGAGCACACTCATATCCAAAGCTTTGGCTTCCCTAGCAGAGATAGTATGAAGGAGCACACTCATATCCAAAGCTTTGGCTTCCCTAGCAGAGATGGTATCAGGGGGCACACTCATATCCAAAGCTTTGGCTTCCCTAGCAGAGATGGTATCAAGGAGCACACTCATATCCAAAGCTTTGGCTTCCCTAGCAGAGATAGTATCAAGGAGCACACTCATATCCAAAGCTTTGGCTTCCATAGCAGAGATAGTATCAATGAGCGCACTCATATCCAAAGCTTTGGCTTCCCTAGCAGAGATAGTATCAAGGAGCACACTCATATCCAAAGCTTTGGCTTCCCAAGCAGAGATGGTATCAAGGAGCACACTCATATCCAAAGCTTTGGCTTCCCTAGCAGAGATAGTATCAAGGAGCGCACTCATATCCAAAGCTTTGGCTTCCCTAGCAGAGATAGTATCAATGAGCGCACTCATATCCAAAGCTTTGGCTTCCCTAGCAGAGATAGTATCAAGGAGCACACTCATATCCAAAGCTTTGGCTTCCCTAGCAGAGACGGTATCAAGGAGCACACTCATATCCAAAGCTTTGGCTTCCCTGGCAGAGACAGTATCAAGGAGCACACTCATATCCAAAGCTTTGGCTTCCCTAGCAGAGATGGTATCAAGGAGCACACTCATATCCAAAGCTTTGGCTTCCCTAGCAGAGATGGTATCAAGGAGCACACTCATATCCAAAGCTTTGGCTTCCCTAGCAGAGATAGTATCAAGGAGCACACTCATATCCAAAGCTTTGGCTTCCCTAGCAGAGATAGTATCAAGGAGCACACTCATATCCAAAGCTTTGGCTTCCCTAGCAGAGATAGTATCAAGGAGCACACTCATATCCAAATCTTTGGCTTCCCTAGCAGAGATGGTATCAAGGAGCACACTCATATCCAAAGCTTTGGCTTCCCTAGCAGAGATAGTATCAAGGAGCACACTCATATCCAAAGCTTTGGCTTCCCTAGCACAGATAGTATCAAGGAGCACACTCATATCCAAAGCTTTGGCTTCCCTAGCAGAGATAGTATGAAGGAGCACACTCATATCCAAAGCTTTGGCTTCCCTAGCAGAGATGGTATCAAGGGGCACACTCATATCCAAAGCTTTGGCTTCCCTAGCAGAGATGGTATCAAGGAGCACACTCATATCCAAAGCTTTGGCTTCCCTAGCAGAGATAGTATCAAGGAGCACACTCATATCCAAAGCTTTGGCTTCCATAGCAGAGATAGTATCAATGAGCGCACTCATATCCAAAGCTTTGGCTTCCCTAGCAGAGATAGTATCAAGGAGCACACTCATATCCAAAGCTTTGGCTTCCCTAGCAGAGATGGTATCAAGGAGCACACTCATATCCAAAGCTTTGGCTTCCCTAGCAGAGATAGTATCAAGGAGCGCACTCATATCCAAAGCTTTGGCTTCCCTAGCAGAGATAGTATCAATGAGCGCACTCATATCCAAAGCTTTGGCTTCCCTAGCAGAGATAGTATCAAGGAGCACACTCATATCCAAAGCTTTGGCTTCCCTAGCAGAGACGGTATCAAGGAGCACACTCATATCCAAAGCTTTGGCTTCCCTGGCAGAGACAGTATCAAGGAGCACACTCATATCCAAAGCTTTGGCTTCCCTAGCAGAGATAGTATGAAGGAGCACACTCATATCCAAAGCTTTGGCTTCCCTAGCAGAGACGGTATCAAGGAGCACACTCATATCCAAAGCTTTGGCTTCCCTAGCAGAGACAGTATCAAGGAGCACACTCATATCCAAAGCTTTGGCTTCCCTAGCAGAGACGGTATCAAGGAGCACACTCATATCCAAAGCTTTGGCTTCCCTAGCAGAGACAGTATCAAGGAGCACACTCATATCCAAAGCTTTGGCTTCCCTAGCAGAGACGGTATCAAGGAGCACACTCATATCCAAAGCTTTGGCTTCCCTAGCAGAGACGGTATCAAGGAGCACACTCATATCCAAAGCTTTGGCTTCCCTAGCAGAGATGGTATCAAGGAGCACACTCATATCCAAAGCTTTGGCTTCCCTAGCAGAGATAGTATCAAGGGGCACACTCATATCCAAAGCTTTGACTTCCCTAGCAGAGATGGTATCAAGGAGCACACTCATATCCAAAGCTTTGGCTTCCCTAGCAGAGACGGTATCAAGGAGCACACTCATATCCAAAGCTTTGGCTTCCCTAGCAGAGATGGTATCAAGGAGCACACTCATATCCAAAGCTTTGGCTTCCCTAGCAGAGATGGCATCAAGGAGCACACTCATATCCAAAGCTTTGGCTTCCCTAGCAGAGATAGTATCAAGGAGCACACTCATATCCAAAGCTTTGACTTCCCTAGCAGAGATAGTATCAAGGGGCACACTCATATCCAAAGCTTTGACTTCCCTAGCAGAGGTAGTATCAAGGAGCACACTCATATCCAAAGTTTTGGCTTCCCTAGCAGAGACGGTATCAAGGAGCACACTCATATCCAAAGCTTTGGCTTCCCTGGCAGAGATAGTATCAAGGGGCACACTCATATCCAAAGCTTTGGCTTCCCTAGCAGAGATAGTATCAAGGAGCACACTCATATCCAAAGCTTTGACTTCCCTAGCAGAGATAGTATCAAGGAGCACACTCATATCCAAAGCTTTGGCTTCCCTAGCAGAGACGGCATCAAGGGGCACACTCATATCCAAAGCTTTGGCTTCCCTAGCAGAGATAGTATCAAGGAGCACACTCATATCTAAAGCTTTGGCTTCCCTAGCAGAGATAGTATCAAGGAGCACACTCATATCCAAAGCTTTGGCTTCCCTAGCAGAGATAGTATCAAGGAGCACACTCATATCCAAAGCTTTGACTTCCCAGCAGAGATAGTATCAAGGAGCACACTCATATCCAAAGCTTTGGCTTCCCTAGCAGAGATGGCATCAAGGAGCACACTCATATCCAAAGCTTTGACTTCCCTAGCAGAGATAGTATCAAGGAGCACACTCATATCCAAAGCTTTGACTTCCCTAGCAGAGATAGTATCAAGGAGCACACTCATATCCAAAGCTTTGGCTTCCCTAGCAGAGATGGTATCAAGGAGCACACTCATATCCAAAGCTTTGGCATCCCTAGCAGAGATAATATCAAGGGGCACACTGATATCCAAAGCTTTGGCTTCCCTAGCAGAGATAGTATCAAGGAGCACACTCATATCCAAAGCTTTGGCTTCCCTAGCAGAGATAGTATCAAGGAGCACACTCATATCCAAAGCTTTGGCTTCCCTAGCAGAGACAGTATCAAGGAGCACACTCATATCCAAAGCTTTGGCTTCCCTAGCAGAGATGGTATCAAGGGGCACACTCATATCCAAAGCTTTGGCTTCCCTAGCAGAGATGGCATCAAGGAGCACACTCATATCCAAAGCTTTGACTTCCCAGCAGAGATAGTATCAAGGAGCACACTCATATCCAAAGCTTTGGCTTCCCTAGCAGAGATAGTATCAAGGAGCACACTCATATCCAAAGCTTTGGCTTCCCTAGCAGAGATAGTATCAAGGAGCACACTCATATCCAAAGCTTTGGCTTCCCTAGCAGAGATGGTATCAAGGGGCACACTCATATCCAAAGCTTTGACTTCCCTAGCAGAGATGGTATCAAGGAGCACACTCATATCCAAAGCTTTGGCTTCCCTAGCAGAGATAGTATCAAGGAGCACACTCATATCCAAAGCTTTGACTTCCCTAGCAGAGATAGTATCAAGGAGCACACTCATATCCAAAGCTTTGGCTTCCCTAGCAGAGACAGTATCAAGGAGCACACTCATATCCAAAGCTTTGGCTTCCCTAGCAGAGATGGTATCAAGGGGCACACTCATATCCAAAGCTTTGGCTTCCCTAGCAGAGATGGCATCAAGGAGCACACTCATATCCAAAGCTTTGACTTCCCTAGCAGAGATAGTATCAAGGAGCACACTCATATCCAAAGCTTTGGCATCCCTAGCAGAGATAGTATCAAGGAGCACACTCATATCCAAAGCTTTGACTTCCCAGCAGAGACAGTATCAAGGAGCACACTCATATCCAAAGCTTTGGCTTCCCTAGCAGAGATGGTATCAAGGGGCACACTCATATCCAAAGCTTTGGCTTCCCTAGCAGAGATGGCATCAAGGAGCACACTCATATCCAAAGCTTTGACTTCCCAGCAGAGATAGTATCAAGGAGCACACTCATATCCAAAGCTTTGGCTTCCCTAGCAGAGATAGTATCAAGGAGCGCACTCATATCCAAAGCTTTGGCTTCCCTAGCAGAGATAGTATCAATGAGCACACTCATATCCAAAGCTTGGCTTCCCTAGCAGAGATAGTATCAAGGAGCACACTAACATCTAAAGCTTTGGCTTCCCTGGCAGAGATAGTATCAAGGGGCACACTCATATCCAAAGCTTTGGCTTCCCTAGCAGAGATAGTATGAAGGAGCACACTCATATCCAAAGCTTTGACTTCCCAGCAGAGATAGTATCAAGGAGCACACTCATATCCAAAGCTTTGGCTTCCCAGCAGAGATAGTATCAAGGAGCACACTCATATCCAAAGCTTTGGCTTCCCTAGCAGAGATGGTATCAAGGGGCACACTCATATCCAAAGCTTTGGCTTCCCTAGCAGAGATGGCATCAAGGAGCACACTCATATCCAAAGCTTTGACTTCCCAGCAGAGATAGTATCAAGGAGCACACTCATATCCAAAGCTTTGGCTTCCCTAGCAGAGATAGTATCAAGGAGCACACTAACATCTAAAGCTTTGGCTTCCCTGGCAGAGATAGTATCAAGGGGCACACTAACATCTAAAGCTTTGGCTTCCCTAGCAGAGACGGTATCAAGGAGCACACTCATATCCAAAGCTTTGGCTTCCCTAGCAGAGATAGTATCAAGGGGCACACTCATATCCAAAGCGTTGGTTTCCCTAGCAGAGATAGTATCAAGGGGCACACTCTGTTGGACAGGCCACATGAAGGGCTTGCTCCCTCCCCGCATGACACGGCCCAAGCCCCGGCCCTCCAGGTGTGACCCACAGGACCAACCCGCAACCCGTCTCCCGACGGAACTCCTGCCCTCGGACATCTATGTATCATGGGGCCGACCCACTACCGGCTCCCCCGTCCGGACCAGCCGCCATCTTGGACACTGCACCACGAGGCCGCGTGGGCTCAGCTCGACCCTAACCCTGGGCCTGGCCAGGCCCCGCCATCCCGGCACCACCATCCACCCCGGAGGTGAACGGACCACTTGGCAGGTCGATGGGAGAAAGGAGTGTCAATGGCTCTCCCCCGCCAGGTGCCGATCGCCCTCCAGCTCCCCCGGGCGCTGGCTCCACCCCCTGCTGGGTGTCTGGACTCCCTCATCCCGGACCCCCCGACCTCCAAGTGCGAGGGTCCGGACATCAAAGGGCGCCAGACCTATAACTAGGGCAGCTCCAGAGCAGGGAGGCAGTTGTATCCTGGAGTCGAGAGACACCGAGAAGAACTCATCCTTGACGGACTACCGGCGCTGCCGTAGCCCTGCCTTGTGAACTATCGTCCTGCCTGCTGGCGCTGCCGCGGCCTTCTGCATCCTCCATCCTCGTCGGGACCTGCTGGCGCTGCCGCGGTCCGTTGTAACCACCATCTTCATCGGGACCTGCTGGCGCTGCCGCGGACCGTGTAACGACCACCTTCATCGGGACCTGCTGGCGCTGCCGCGGACCGTGTAACGACCACCTTCACCGGGACCTGCTGGCGCTGCCGCGGCCCGTCCAAGCTAGAACACCGAGCTCGAGGATTGTGAGCTATCCATCATCGCATCTACCAGATTGGTAACCAGACTGTCCCGCTACCCCCTTTCCCAACCCCAGAGACTAAGAATCGAGGGGACCCCTGAGTCCAGACCTCCTTGTACCATTCCATCGTACCTTAAGAATCTGCTTATAAAGAACGTTAAAGCCTATCCCTGTGTGGTGTACATCTGTGGGGGGGAAGTTATTCGTCTGTACGATCGCTGGAGACGGCTCTCCCCGGAGACCTCTCCCCTTGTCCTCGGCCGACCCTCCCGGTCCGTCTAACATTGGTGGCCAGCGGCGCGATCCGAATCAACGCGTAATCGTACAGAGAGTAGCTCACCCCACGACAAAACCACAATGTCAACCAAAGAGAGCGGATCCACCGAGAAATTCCAGATGGATAAATTGGAAGAGTACAGCCATCGTGAATTAAAACAATTCTGCATGGAACTAGGCATTGCTACCACCGGCCTGAGTACCAAAGACGATTTCAAGCACGCCATTGAGTCGTGGGCGGAAACCGGGGTCACCAGATCCCCAGACCAAAACAGTGCAGCATCAGAGAGGATCGCCACGGCTCCCGAGGAGCGAGGAACGGGCCTCTCACAGGAAGAGATCCAAGAAAGAGAAAAAAACAGACTACATGAGTTAGAAATGGCACGACTCAAAATGGACGGTGAATTAAAATTAGCCGAGCAAAAACTGAACCTAGAGCATCTGCGGCTCCGAGAAGAACGGGAAGAAAAACAGAGGCAGAGAGAGCTCGAAGAAAAGAGACTAGCGTACGAACACGAGCGCAAACTGGCAGAAATAGACCTACGGAAGCAGAACAAAGAACCGGAGGTGCCCGAGCGACCGCGCACTCCGGGAGCGACAGAAAAGAAAGTCCACATCCCCAAGGATGTCGTTCGAGAGTATGTCCGAGAGGACGACATACAACAGTGGTTCAAGGCCTACGAGATCGCCATGACCTCCCACCGGATCGATCGAAGTGACTGGGGAGTCGGCCTATGGGGGAGGTTCGTCAACGAAGGCCGTGATGCCCTGCTACAGCTCCCAGACCATCAGATGTCATCCTATGACCACATGAAGGCTGCCCTCCTCACCCGATATGGGCTCACGCCCGAAATGTACCGCCAGAGGTTTCGAGACTGCACCCGGATCCCGGGTACAACTTGGGTGGAATACGTCAACTATTTCAGCCGAGCCTTCGAGGGTTGGATCAAGGGAAGCCACGTAACGACCTACGAGCAACTTTTTAATCTTATGGTGTGGGAACACCTCTCTAACAACTGCTTCGTCGAGCTCAGGCAGCACCTCCTCGACAGTAAATTGACTGACCCACGGCAACTCGCCGCCGAAGCTGACCGGTGGGAAAGCACCCGAGTGGGCCGGAGAGGGCCCCACGAGCAGAACCGGAACCACCAAGGTCAGCACCGTCCCCGAGGAGGAGGAGGAGGCCAGGGGCGAGGGAGAGACACCGTCCCGGCCACTCCCGCTGCCAGCACCCCGCCCCCGGCCGGCCGGGGCAACCCCCGATGCGCCCGGGGTTCCGAGCCAACGTCACGTGTCACCGATGCCAGCGAGTCGGCCACTACGCCAATGACCCGAACTGCCCGCAGAACCAAACGCCAAAACCCCGCCAGGTAGCTGCCGCCACCCTGGGGGGAGAACAAATCTCCGAAGAACAAGAAGAATATGAGCAGGCACAACAAGAGTGGGAACCGGCCGCCATGGTTCTAGCGTGCCTAGGGGGAAGAGACATGGTCCCGCGGGCTCCCCTACCCGCCAACACCAGAAAATATGGCCAGTGGGTGAACATTAATGGGCGCCGGGCCGAAGCACTACGTGACACAGGGGCCAGTGTGACGGCCGTCCGCTGTCACCTGGTAAAACCAGAGCAGATCCTGCCGAACATTCTCTGCCCCGTCAGTCCGGCCGACAATTCAGAAAGTCTATGTCGGATGGCCTGCGTCCCCTTCGAATGGGGAGGAGTCTCCGGCATGTTGAAGGTGACGGTCCGGGATGATGCCCCCGTGGACTGTCTCCTGGGGAATGATCTTGAGAGTTCCCCGTGGGCCGCCGTCGAAAGAAGAGAGCATTTGGGGATGTTGGGCCTCCCGGACTGGGCGTGCGTAACCACCCGGTCCATGGCCGCCCGTACCATCCCCCGACCAGAAGAACCAGAATGGCCAGCACCTCCTCCCCCGATCGCTCCAGTAGAGGACACCGACTATACCGACCCCCCAGAGCAAACCCCCGAAGGGGTCGCCCAGCCCCAGGACCTTCCCGACCTGGCTCAGTGGCGTCAAGAAGGGGGGCCCACCCAGGAACAGTTCCGTCAAGAGCAAAAGACCTGTCCCTCCCTCGAGGGACTCCGCCAGCAAGCCCTCGCCCAGAGCGCAGGGGACACCACCGGAGCCCATTGGATCTATTGGGACAACGACCTACTCTACAGTGAACAGAGAATCGCGGAGTTAGGGGCCAGTCGAGTGTTGGTCGTGCCCCTCCGTTTTAGAGACTTCCTGCTAAATTTGGCCCACGATGTCCCTCTGGCTGGACACCTGGGCCAGGACAAAACCTACAGTCGCCTGGTGACACACTTTTTCTGGCCGAAGATGAGAAACGACGTCCTCAACCACTGCCGGTCCTGCCCCACGTGCCAGGCCAGCGGGAAGAGCGGCCGCAAACTCAAAGCACCTCTGCAGCCCTTCCCAGTTGTCACCACCCCGTTCGAGAGGGTAGGAATAGACATTGTGGGGCCCCTGGACCCCCGTACAGCACAAGGACATCGGTTCATCCTGGTACTGGTGGACCACGCCACCCGCTACCCCGAGGCTGTGCCCCTGCGAACTGTAACAGCCCCGGTGGTCGGCCGGGCCTTAATGGGGATCTTCTCCCGGGTGGGCTTCCCCCGCGAAGTCGTCAGCGACAGAGGCACAAACTTTATCTCGAAATATATGAAGTCCCTCTGGCAACAGTGCGGGGTCACCTACCGATTCACGACCCCCTATCACCCTCAAGGAAACGGACTAGTTGAGCGGTTCAACCGCACGCTCAAAGGAATGATTGGGGGGTTGGAAGAGCCCCTCCGTCGCCAGTGGGATGTACTACTTCCGTGCCTCCTCTTCGCCTACCGGGAAGTTCCCCAGAAGTCCCTCGGCTTTAGCCCGTTCGAACTCTTGTACGGGCACCCTGTGCGAGGGCCCCTCAGCCTAGTCAAAGAAGGTTGGGAGATGGCCCCCCTAAAGACCCCTCCAGACGTCTTCAAGTACCTCCTGACACTACGCAACCAGACCCGGCGGTTCAGAGAAATGGCCAAGGCAAACCTTGAGGCCAGTCAGGAGGACATGAAAAAATGGTACGACCGAAATGCCTCCTCCATCGAATTTGAACCTGGCCAGCAAGTGTGGGTGATGTCCCCCACCGAACCATGTGCCTTGCAGGACAAGTGGACGGGGCCCTTCAAAGTGGTTGAACGCAAGAGTCCCGTCACCTATCTCATCGATATGGAATCTCCCCGGAACCCCCTCCGGGTCCTCCACACCAACAGACTCAAGCCCCACTTTGTGCGCTCAGAGCTCAGCCTCCTGATGGCGACAGACAGTGGAGCAGAAGAAGACTCCGAGCCTCTCCCGGATCTCCTGACGACTCAGGAGAAAGATGGTTCCGTGGACGGGGTCCGGCTTTCCGATGCCCTTACCCCAGAGCAGCGCCAAGGCTGCCGGGACCTCCTGCTACAGTTTTCTACCCTGTTTTCCCTTACCCCAGGGGTCACCCCCTGGTGCTTGCACGACGTGGACACTGGGGACAGTCCCCCTGTCAGGCACCGGGCCTACCGCGTACCAGATCGGGTACGGGCCTGCATCCAAGAAGAAGTATCCAAGATGCTCACGCTCGGGGTCATCGAGCCGTCGGATAGCCCCTGGGCCAGCCCGGTCGTGCTAGTCCCCAAAGCTGCTGCCCCCGGCACCACTCCTGAACTCCGATTCTGCGTCGACTATCGGGGCTTGAATGCTGTCACCAGGACCGACGCCCATCCCATCCCCCGAGCGGATGAGTTGATCGACCGCATGGGGGCTGCCCGCTACCTCAGCATCTTCGACCTGACAGCGGGCTACTGGCAGATCGGCCTCACACCCCGGGCCCAAGAACGTTCCGCCTTTTCTACCCCCGATGGCCACTACCACTTCAAGGTCATGCCCTTCGGCATGAAGAACGCCCCAGCTACTTTTCAGCGACTCGTGAACCAGGTCTTGGCGGGGCTCGAGGAGTTCAGCGCCGCCTACCTGGACGATATCGCTGTGTACAGCCGCCACTGGTCCGACCACCTCCACCACCTCCGAGAGGTCCTGCAGGCCCTCCAGCGGGCAGGCCTCACAATCAAGGCCGGCAAGTGCCAAATTGGTCAGGGATCCGTGACCTACCTCGGGCACCAGGTGGGAAGCGGTCTGGTGGCCCCTCTGCAACTCAAAATCGCTGCCATCCAGTCCTGGCAGCCCCCAGTCACGCAGACCGAGGTTCGAGCCTTCTTGGGGCTCACCGGCTACTACCGGCGGTTCGTGAGGGACTATGGCAGCATTGTGGGGCCCCTCACGGGACTCACCTCCAAAAACCAACCGAAGAAGGTTAACTGGACCCCCGACTGTCAAGCGGCCTTCGAAAAGCTGAAAGCCGCCCTGTGCACTGCCCCTGTGCTCCAGGCCCCCGATTACAGTCGAGAATTCATTGTGCAAACGGATGCCTCCGACCATGGCATCGGGGCGGTCCTCTCCCAGCTGAACCCCGAGGGACTGGACCACCCGGTGGCCTTCATTAGCAGACGCCTCCTGGCCCGAGAACAGCGCTGGAGCCCAATCGAGAGGGAGGCCTTCGCAGTGGTGTGGGCCCTCAAAAAGCTCCGGCCCTATCTCTTCGGTACCCACTTCCGGGTGCAGACAGATCATCGACCCCTGCAGTGGCTAATGCAGATGCGGGGGGAAAACCCCAAACTATTGCGCTGGTCCATCTCCCTGCAGGGGATGGACTTCACTGTGGAACATCGGCCGGGCCAAGACCACGCCAACGCAGATGGCCTGTCACGCTTTTTCCGCCTCGACGAGGAAAGTCCCCAAGAGGATGGGTGACTCTCCCCGCCTTCAGCTGGGGGGGACGCATGTTGGACAGGCCACATGAAGGGCTTGCTCCCTCCCCGCATGACACGGCCCAAGCCCCGGCCCTCCAGGTGTGACCCACAGGACCAACCCGCAACCCGTCTCCCGACGGAACTCATGCCCTCGGACATCTATGTATCATGGGGCCGACCCACTACCGGCTCCCCCGTCCGGACCAGCCGCCATCTTGGACACTGCACCACGAGGCCGCGTGGGCTCAGCTCGACCCTAACCCTG
Source organism: Triturus cristatus (assembly GCF_964204655.1). Lineage (NCBI taxonomy): Eukaryota > Metazoa > Chordata > Amphibia > Caudata > Salamandridae > Triturus > Triturus cristatus. Next base: position 1,696,791,404 of record NC_140591.1, read on the forward strand.
GGCCTGGCCAGGACCCACCATCCCGGCACCACCATCCACCCCGGAGGTGAACGGACCACTTGGCAGGTCGATGGGAGAAAGGAGTGTCAATGGCTCTCCCCCGCCAGGTGCCGATCGCCCTCCAGCTCCCCCGGGCGCTGGCTCCACCCCCTGCTGGGTGTCTGGACTCCCTCATCCCGGACCCCCCGACCTCCAAGTGCGAGGGTCCGGACATCAAAGGGCGCCAGACCTATAACTAGGGCAGCTCCAGAGCAGGGAGGCAGTTGTATCCTGGAGTCGAGAGACACCGAGAAGAACTCATCCTTGACGGACTACCGGCGCTGCCGTAGCCCTGCCTTGTGAACTATCGTCCTGCCTGCTGGCGCTGCCGCGGCCTTCTGCATCCTCCATCCTCGTCGGGACCTGCTGGCGCTGCCGCGGTCCGTTGTAACCACCATCTTCATCGGGACCTGCTGGCGCTGCCGCGGACCGTGTAACGACCACCTTCATCGGGACCTGCTGGCGCTGCCGCGGACCGTGTAACGACCACCTTCACCGGGACCTGCTGGCGCTGCCGCGGCCCGTCCAAGCTAGAACACCGAGCTCGAGGATTGTGAGCTATCCATCATCGCATCTACCAGATTGGTAACCAGACTGTCCCGCTACCCCCTTTCCCAACCCCAGAGACTAAGAATCGAGGGGACCCCTGAGTCCAGACCTCCTTGTACCATTCCATCGTACCTTAAGAATCTGCTTATAAAGAACGTTAAAGCCTATCCCTGTGTGGTGTACATCTGTGGGGGGGAAGTTATTCGTCTGTACGATCGCTGGAGACGGCTCTCCCCGGAGACCTCTCCCCTTGTCCTCGGCCGACCCTCCCGGTCCGTCTAACACACTCGTATCCAAAGCTTTGGCTGCCCTAGCAGAGATAGTATCAAGGGGCACACTAATATCTAAAGCTTTGGCTTCCCTAGCAGAGACGGTATCAAGGAGCACACTCATATCCAAAGCTGTGGCTTCCCTAGCAGAGACGGTATCAAGGAGCACACTCATATCCAAAGCTTTGGCTTCCCTAGCAGAGATGGTATCAAGGATCACACTCATATCCAAAGCTTTGGCTTCCCTAGCAGAGATAGTATCAAGGGGCACACTCAAATCCAAAGCTTTGGCTTCCCCAGCAGAGACGGTATCAAGGAGCACACTCATATCCAAAGCTTTGGCTTCCCTAGCAGAGATAGTATCAAGGAGCACACTCATATCCAAAGCTTTGGCTTCCCTAGCAGAGACGGTATCAAGGAGCACACTCATATCTAAAGCTTTGACTTCCCCAGCAGAGATAGTATCAAGGAGCACACTCATATCCAAAGCTTTGGCTTCCCTAGCAGAGATAGTATCAAGGAGCACACTCATATCTAAAGCTTTGGCTTCCCTAGCAGAGACGGCATCAAGGGGCACACTCATATCCAAAGCTTTGGCTTCCCTAGCAGAGATAGTATCAAGGAGCACACTCATATCCAAAGCTTTGGCTTCCCTAGCAGAGATAGTATCAAGGAGCACACTCATATCCAAAGCTTTGGCTTCCCTAGCAGAGACGGCATCAAGGGGCACACTCATATCCAAAGCTTTGGCTTCCCTAGCAGAGATAGTATCAAGGAGCACACTCATATCTAAAGCTTTGGCTTCCCTAGCAGAGATGGTATCAAGGAGCACACTCATATCCAAAGCTTTGGCTTCCCTAGCAGAGATAGTATCAAGGGGCACACTCATATCCAAAGCTTTGGCTTCCCTAGCAGAGATAGTATGAAGGAGCACACTCATATCCAAAGCTTTGGCTTCCCTAGCAGAGATAGTAACAAGGGGCACACTCATATCCAAAGCTTTGGCTTCGATAGCAGAGATGGTATCAAGGAGCACACTCATATCCAGAGCTTTGGCTTCCCTAGCAGAGATATTATCAAGGGGCACACTCATATCCAAAGCTTTGGCTTCGATAGCAGAGATGGTATCAAGGAGCACACTCATATCCAGAGCTTTGGCTTCCCTAGCAGAGATATTATCAAGGGGCACACTTATATCCAAAGCTTTGGCTTCCCTAGCAGAGGTGGTATCAAGGAGCACACTCATATCCAAAGCTTTGGCTTCCCTAGCAGAGACGGTATCAAGGAGCACACTCATATCCAAAGCTTTGGCTTCCCTGGCAGAGATAGTATCAAGGAGCGCACTCATATCCAAACGTTGGCTTCCCTAGCAGAGATAGTATCAAGGGGCACACTCATATCCAAAGCTTTGGCTTCCCTAGCAGAGATAGTATCAAGGAGCACACTAACATCTAAAGCTTTGGCTTCCCTAGCAGAGATAGTATCAAGGAGCACACTCATATCCAAAGCTTTGGCTTCCCTAGCAGAGATAGTATCAAGGAGCACACTCATATCCAAAGCTTTGGCTTCCCTAGCAGAGACGGTATCAAGGAGTACACTCATATCCAAAGCTTTGGCTTCCCTAGCAGAGATAGTATCAAGGGGCACACTAACATCTAAAGCTTTGGCTTCCCTAGCAGAGATAGTATCAAGGAGCACACTCGTATCTAAAGCTTTGGCTTCCCTAGCAAGGACGCTGTCAGCGCAGCACGGCAGACTGAGGTGCCTAGGCAGAAGGTCTCTCACAGTGGATCACAGTGATCCGCACACCATTTAATGCAATTTATGACACTGTGCGGCAGGCATAAGGTTAACTTATACAGCAGATCGCAGTGATTTGCACACCATTTAACTGCAATTATAGCCTCTAATTACTTACTGCATCGCGGTAAATCGCACACAATTTAACAGCAATTATAATCTCCAGCTACTTCATTTTGAAGCTGTGCAGATCTAGCACCTAGAAGGCTGTTCCCAAAACAAATTAATGTGCTTGAAGCTACTGACAACAAGGAAAACAGCTCTGAATCTAGTGCTTTGTGTACAAATGCTTGGGGAAGAAGTTGATGGAGGTCTGGACAAGGATGTGATACACATCAAGTTTGAGAATGTCAAAGGACCGTTTGGTCTAGTGAATGTGACAGATGCTACTATGAATACAAGGGCTGATTCGGGATCTCTCTAATTGGTACAAAAGAGTGGGATAGATTCAAAAACCCTAGTTTGAAAAAGTTGTGCATGCAACCAGTTGAGTATGGAGGAAGGTCTGTGGATGTTGTGAGAGAATTGGATACTGTGCTGGACTTAAAACAGAACAAGGCCCAGGCCACTGTATACGTTTCCAAAGATGGATCATACCTATTAGGATGGCTAGAGAAAAGAAAATCGGGAATAATCCTCAATCTCAATAGTCCAGAGTAGGTGTTGTTGAAGGGAAAGTGTGTGACGGCTGTGAGTGAGAGCCGGTGGATGAAGGCATTTCCAGAAATTTTCCAAGAGAAACTAGGAAAACCTAAGGGTTTTTCTCATCAGGTCATATTAAAGTCTGGGACTGTGCCAGTGGTGTACAAGGTAAGACATGTGCCTCTAACCATGAGGGCGGAGCTCAGGAAGGAACTAAAAGTATGTGTGATCAGGGTATTATTGAGGCCATTGAAATTCTGAGTGGTTATCACTAATTGTACTGGCAAGGAAGGCTAATGGGTCATTGAGGATGTACATCGACTATAAGGGACCTTAACAATTACTCTGAAACATGAGTCGAGGTATTTAACATAATTTATCACGCCAGAAGATGCATTGAGATTTAAATTCATACCATTTGGTTTGGCTTCCGACTCCTCTGTTTTTCAGAGTTGTGGAGGCACTGTGTAAGGCTGTACCCAATGTCTGGTGTTTTCAGGATGACATCCTGGTTTTCGGTCAAGATATGCCCTCCCATGACAAGTCCTTGACAATGGTCCTATCATCTTTGACAGATAAAGGCTTGACGTTGAGAGCAGAGATGTGCAGATTTGCTGTCGAATGTGTGGACTATTTGGGCTACAAAATTATGAAAAAGAGGTAGAACCAAAGGAGAGTTTAGTGAGGGTAATTTGCGAATTCCCAGTACCCGCCAACAAGTATGAGATGCAATCATTTTCCGGCATGCTGGAATTCTATTCCCATTTTATTTCCAAGTGTGCATAGAGAACCTGAATTCTGAGAAACTTGCTCAAGAGGAATGATACGTTTGTATCTAGTAAGGAGATGGATCATGAATTTGAAGTAATTAAGAAGAAAGTTATTAGTGCTATTCCTTTAAAGCCATTAGACATACATAGCCCTTGCTTATTGTCACTGATGCCAGTCAATAAGGGTTAGAGGCTGTGTTGTTGCAAACGCGTGAGGGGAAGGATGAAGTGCTGGCCTTTGCATCTATTTGCCTTGAGCGGAACTGAAAGTACATTCTCTCAATCAATCAGGGATTTGTGAAGCGATACTCACCCATGAGGGTCTTATAGCACGGGGGGAAGGGCGTGCAGCTCTGATTTAGCCAAAGTGCAAGTTCTTGAGGTTCCTCCTGAAGGTGTGCAGGGTGGGGGAACATCTGATGTTGAGCGGGAGCTCGTTCCAGGTCCTCGCTGGCATGTAGGAGTAGGCTCTTCCACCCGCTCTGGCTCTGCGGACACGTGGTGTTTTGGCAAGGGTGAGGTTTGCGGAGCGAAGGTTTCTCTTGGGTACGTGGAAGGAGACTCTTTCATTGAGGTACTGGGGTCTGATGTGGAGAGATTTGTAGGCATGATTAAGTAGCTTGAAGGTTACTCTCTTCTTGATGAGGAGCCAGTGGCGGTCACATAGGTGCTGGGTGATGTGGTCATGTTGTGGGATGCCGAGGACAAGTCTGGTGGCGGTGTTCTGGATAGTATGGAGTTTTTGGAGAAGGGCTGTGTTGATTCCGGTGTAGAGGGCGTTTCCGTAGTCCAGTCTGCTTGTTATGAGTGCGTGGGTGACGGTGTTTCTGGATTCCGGGGGAACCACTTGAAGGTCTTGCGAAGGATGCAGAGGGTGCTGTAGCACGTGGAGGAGACTGCGTTGATCTGTCGGGTCATGGTGAGGGAGGAGTTGAGCATGATGCTGAGGTTCAAGGCATGGTCCGTGGGTGTGGGGGGGTTGTTAGGGGCGGTGGACCACCAGATAGTGTCCCATGCTGAAGGGGTGGAGACGAGGACTTCTGTCTTCTCTGAGTTGAGTTACAGACCGCTGCTGCTCATCCAGGATATGATGTCTTTCAGCATGGGGCTGTGCGATGATTCTTGGGGCACTCCTCAGTTGATCTCTGTGGGACCAGTTTGTGGGTAACACCCTTTATCAGCCAAGCTAGCTTGAATCCAGTGGCAAAGTGAGCAAGGGGCCCACGTCTGGGCATACCCTGCCAACTTAGGGTGAACAAAGCAAACACAAGGAGATGATGGACGGAGCGCTGAAACTTATCAGACATTCACCCCCAGTCACAGATCTGGGTTGAATCCTTAAGGATTGTTGCCTGGTTCTTCAGCAATGGGAGCATCACTGGACTTTTAAACCTGCCAGGAACAATGCCTTGAGCAAGTGACTTATTCAAAATGTCTGACAGAGGGTCGCTCATTATGACAAACAGAGCTTGCACAGTGGTAGGGAGCAGGGATCCAGTAGGGAGCCAGATTTCACCTTCTGCATGAGAGAAATAAGAGAGTCATGCTGGAGAAACTGAACCAAGGAGTGAGAAGTAATGGCACTACAATCCACATGTTCACCCAGGTTGTTGAGGCAGAGAAGTGGTCTGAATGCTATCTTTAACTGATTTAATTTTCTTGCTGAAAAAAGTTCTGAGTGATTTTGGGAGGGCTCTACTCCAGTGTTACTCACTCGGGACAAGTGAGTTTGTTTAGTATCTTAAAAGTTTCATTGTGCTTAATTGCTGCTAAATTAATGCAGTTACAATAAAAAGAGGAGTTGGATTTGGTGGTGAGAAGCAAGCTTTTAGACTTCCTCAAACCCTTACTAAAATATTCTTTCTAAAGTGCCACAGCTCTTATGCCACTAGCTTTCAGGTTTGCTGCTTCCAATTTGCCACTTTCAATTCATCAGGAGGCCGCATCATTCAGGTACTTTCTGGGACATGTACATCGCTGGTGTGTCGCAGCCAGTTAAACTCCACAGATGTCTGTTCAACAAAGGAGTTGGGGAACGGGCAGATTTAACGGAGGGTATTAGCCATTTCCTAGTGATTCACCCTTTTCCAGTTGTGGAAGGTGCTTGGGAATTGTTGGTCCTGGCCCTCTCTGCAAGGCCCCACCCATACCTTTTGCCTTTACCCTTCACATTTTGCTGAATTCTTTTTTGCTGGCCTGAGGACTCTGTGCACTTTACCGCTGCTAACCAATGTTAAAGTGCTCGTGCTCAATCCTTAAAACATGGTAATATCGGCTTATCCCTAATTAGCATGTTTTTTTTACTTGTAATCCCCTAGTGAAGTGGCTCTATATGGGCGGGGCCTACAAATAATGAAATGCTGTCAGGGGGTCTGTGATATATAAACTGAAGGGGATGGGCCCTAGTTCACACAGCTAGGCGGGCCAAAGAAAAGAGAAAGACCTAGCTGACTGTTTTTTAATATACTGTTACCAATTTGGCAGACTATGAGCAAATTCATTAGTAAATTGATCTAATCATTTAATCATTATTTTTGTTCAACAAACATTTCTTTCGGTCTTTCATTTTTTTTCAAGAGTGAGAAGAACAACTATGTCTCGATCACCGTCTCTGATGTCCTCAACTGCTCTAAAACGCTCTTTAATATGGTCAAGGAGCTCGCTGGCTCCAAAACCCAAGCTATGCCCCCAGCACTCAACAAACAGAAATGTGAGGCGCTGGCCTCCTTTTTTGTCCATAAAGTGGATAAAATATACCAAGACATTGTGCTCGCGCAAGACGAGAATCTCTCCCCCCCTTCCGCATTACCCACACCACTCTCAACAGACGACACACACCTCAACCAAGTTGAGTCACCCGATATGTCCGAGAACCTTTTGGATACTTGGCCCCTGTTAAATACAGCCACTCTAGTAAAACTCCTCAACAACATTAAATCAGGATCACCCAAGGACCCTCCTCCTATCTCTGTGCTTAGGCAGCTGGAACCACCTTCGCTGCGCGTGATCACGGACCTTCTAAATGCCTCCCTGCAGGAAGCTACTATCCCATCTGACTGGAAACATGCCATGATACACCCACTCCTTAAAAAGGCAAATACTGACCCCGACCTACCCTCTATCGGCCAATCTCCTTACTGCCTGCCTTCTCATAAATTCTAGATAAGCATGTCCATTCACATCTAGCTCAGTTTGTTGAAACCCATAGACTCCTTCATCCCTCCCAGTCAGGCTTCAGAGCGGGCTTCTCCACCGAAACCACCCTGCTAGGGGTAACGGAAAGCATACGCCGCCACCTGGATACAGGACACACCGTGGCTCTTATCTTATTGGATCTGAGCGCCGCATTGACACGGTGTCTCATACTGTATTAATCAAAACTTAGTTCACGGGGCATCAGTGGCTCAGGTCTGAATTGGCTCACCTCTTTCCTCACTAACCGCACCTTTCAAGTTTTTTCACGCACAGCCCGCTCAGAGATTCACTCTTTCACCCATGGGGTGCCTCAAGGCTCTATCCTCAGCCCTCTACTTTTTAATTTGTATCTAAGACCTTTAGCAGATGCGGCAGTGGAATCGGGGCTGTCCTTATTCTCATACGCCGACGATTCCCAAATCACAGATGATCCTTCACCCCTGCAGCTGGGTCTAAGCAAAATAGCATCACGGATGCAAAACAACGACCTCAAATTAAAAGGAGAGAAAACTGGGGTCCTTGTATTTGGTAAAAACAAGGATCTCTGGGGTCCTCAACACTGGCCCTGTGAAATGGGCGCTCTCCCCAAACCCTCCCCCCACGCTCGAAATCTGGGCATCACTATTGATGACTCGCTCAACATGCATTCTCACGCAGTTAAAGTAGCAGCTACATGTTTTACCATTCTTAAATGGTTAAAAAAAAATCTGCTGGATGCTACCAGAGTCCACCCAGAAAACCGTGGTCAATGCCTTGATTACGTCAATGCATGACTACGGAAACGTGCTTTATTTGGGCTCTAACAAAGAAGTAACCCGCAGACTACAGATGGTGCAAAATTCTGCAGCCAGGCTTCTGTGCCGGGTCCCGAAAGCCTCCTCCATTTCCTGTCATTTACGAAACTTACACTGGCTCAGGGTGGAGAACCAAGTCAAGTTCAAAGCCCTGAGCTATATGCATAAAATTAAAATAGGAAATGCCCCACAATATCTTCAAGCCCTGGTCTGTCCCTACTTTCCCTCTCGAAACCTCCGCTCCTCCACCCAAGGTAAATTTATCACTCCCAAAATCAAACTATCCCGGATGGGCGGAAGGTCCTTTGCCTAGCTGGGCCCCTCACCAACGCAACAAAACTGACTATGTTCAATTCCGCAAATCCTTGAAAATGTGTTTTTTTGACAAATAACCTGCTAGCATGTTTTCATCTACGTCTCGGATCTGTTTTCTGCGCCAGGAAACCCTCTTTGGGTAGCTGCTGTGCATTACAAATTTAATAAATAATAATAATAAACAACACTTCACATTTTACAAAAAATATAACAATTAATACACAGACAAGTGAAAAACAAAGAACATTTAGTACTACTCACAAATGATTTTACAAGGAAAATATTTACATACAATCGTATAAAACTAGCTCCCAGTCAAGTACTAACGTTTGGTAAGATAACCTTATGAAAATAAATCAGGGTACCAGCCAACGGGGGTAACTTCAGTTTAAGCATGAGACAAACAACAAACTTAATACAATTTTCCTCAATGTTATAAAATATTAGCGAGCTAACTGCTCCCCTGTGGGTGATAATGTTGCCAACGCATTTCGAAACCCTTTTGGTTAAAAGGGCTTCTCTTCAGGTCTGGGGACTGGATTCTATAGTTTAATTCAGGCTCATCGATGATATACAAAAATATTAATGATTCAAATGTAGAAGTATTCTGGTTGCGACTTGATTGTGGCAGGAGTTGTTGTCAGTGGGTCTGTAGCATTTATTATGCCACCAAATTAAGTAGCCCTTTAAACATGTCTCAGACCTGCCATTGGATTCTGTATGTGCAGATGAATTGCCATGGCAACCTGGCAAAATAAACCTTTAGCCAGGCCCAAACCTTCCCTTTCTATAAATGTCTCCCCTAGGCTAGGACCTGGATAGCCCAGATGGCAGGGGGCAGAGTATGGTAAAGGTAGGACATGTCCTTTTAAGTTTTACATGGCCTGGTAGTGAAAAACTTACGTTCGTTTTTTCACTACTGCAAGGCCTACCTCTTCCACAGACAAACATTGGAGATGCCTTATTACGTTTAATTAGCTGTAATTTCCAAAAGGGAATAGATAATCCCTTTGTGTTTGTTGTGTTTGGAATGGTAATGAGAAATCCTAACTCATGGTGAAGTCTGATTTTAGATTACAATTTTTGAAAATGGTATTTTCCTGCCTTAGCCATTTAGTGGCTCGAGCCTGTACTTGAGTCACATGCCTTGCTGTAGCTGACAGCTGGGCTTTATGTAGTCCTCCTAGACAGCCTCACACAATGGAGAGCTTAGGTGTGCCTGGATGAGCCGGTATTGGCAGAATGGGAGAGAGGAGCTGGGCACATCCCCAGTTACTATTGAGTAGGCTGTGCCCTGCCTCCACACAAAGGGCTGTATACCCCTTGTAATTAATCTGGAGCCTGAACAAGGAATGCAGGATGCCTGGGGACACATGGGGAAACCTCTGGAAACTTTGAACCCACTCCAAGGCACAAAAGGGTATACATACTAGACCACAGACACCACCACTTCAACACTCTCTGGACCTGTGGATACTATGCCAGGAAGAAGGGCTGCTGCTGGACTGCTGCCCTGCTGGTCTACTGCCCTTCTGCCGGGGGGAGAAGTACTGGACCTACATCTCTTGAACCCAGAACTCCAGAGTGACTGCAAGGGCTAGTTGGTTGACCTCCTGACTTGAGCTTCAAGGACAGAAGGCTCCAAAAACCTTGCTCCTGCACCTGGACTCTGTCATCTGTGAGTCTACAATGCCAAGTGATGCCACCTCATTCTTGGACCCTTGGGAGTGTTCCAAAGGTGCTCTGCCAGCCTCTGTGGATCCAGAGGAACTGACAACTCTCCTCTGCTGCGTGGCACTACCCCAAGAAGAACCGATGCATCGTCGCTGCTGCATGAATTGGAACTGTTACCAAGAACCCTGCATTGTATCGTAGCCCAGTGCCATATCAGAACCGCTGCTGTGTGATTCTTCTTCGGCACAGGCTTTGGCATCTCTCGTCGACAACAGCTTTAGCGGCTATGCCAATTTGCATCGCAGCCTCGCAGCTCCTCGAAATCAACACATTGCCCTTACTGTGCGATGCATCCCCGTCTCCGGACTTTGCATTTCAAGCTCTCATGACCGGGATCTTCAATGACAACACAGCTGGGACTCGTATCATAGTCTTGTTGCATCTCAGAACCGATGCATCACTTCGGCTGCGTCATGATTTTGACGCTGATCCTCACAACACTTTACAAACCAGGATTAAAGGTACTTTGCTAAGCAGGCCTAACTGGTGCCTGTTACTGATCTGCACTCCATTGCAGGTGCCTGAACCTGGGGCTTCCTGCCGGTAAGGCGTGACTAGATATCCAGAGTTGGCACTTTACACATAATTTTACTAAAATCTTTAAAAAATTGAATATCTCTGGTTCTTGTAATTGAATTCTTGTTGTTCTGGTCTTGTTTTATTTATTAAACATTTACTATTTTTCTAACTCTTTTGGGGGCTCCTGTTTGAAGTGCTACAGAAATCCTTTACACATTGCCTGATTGACCTGTGCCAAGTTACCCGAAAATTGATCACAGATTAATTCATGGTTTGCTTGCGACTTGACCATGAGAAGAATTGTGGTTGCTGCTTGAGAGGGGTTCCACCCCCCTCAACCAGTCACCACATTGCCTGCAGGCATGCATTACTCACTGCAGGGCTGGTCGTCAGAAATGTTTACATTTGATGAGGTGTGATCTGCCCATATGCAAGGGAGAGATGACAACTTCTTGGTAGGTGTGTTATGCGGCCCCGCCAATTCCAGAATATGCATTTTAGCATTAGTGGGTAATTGAACCTGAAAGATGAAGACAAGAGTTCAATTAACTATTAGTCCTTGGAATTTGCAGGAGGGTTGTTACAATCCCCAATGAGCAGCAGGTGGTTATATCAATGCCAGTGTTCTTCTTCTCGGGAACCTAGTATTGAGGCCCCCCGTGCATAGGGAAAGACAGGAATTGCTAAAGGGGGCAAACAGAGACAGAGAGCTGTACAGAGTAGAACCAGAGAGACAGAGAGCTGTACAGAGTAGAACCAGAGAGACAGAGAGCTGTACAGAGTAGAACCAGAGAGACAGAGAGCTGTACAGAGTAGAACCAGATGGGGTGGGGACCAGAGAACACTCGGACGTGTTTCTGCTCTCCAAAAGGTCTCAGCAACCTTTTGATCAAGGCGAGGACTTGACTTAAATTATGAAACTCCAAGTCCAATTAGTAAAGAAAACGGGCAGGGTCCCTGGCCCCTGGCCACTGGCCCTGGTCGGGTGCAGACATGCAAAGATGGCCTTGCATTCGGTGCACCTCAGTTCACAGCTGTGTAGGAGTTTGGAAGGCCTGGATGCTTCTGAGATCTTGTTCGAGTCCCATGGTGAATATTTGGCAATAGTGCTTCTGCTGTGCTGTGGTGTGGTGCGGTGGCATGAGTATGCGGAAGTTGAGGAGGGTTGTGTTCTCTGCTTTACCTTGCTCTGTTTAGACTTTTTTTGGGCCCACATCTGGATCGCAGTCTAGTTCTTTGTGGCTGCTAACTAGAAGCCCTGCAAATGTGCTGGGCAGCGCATCACTTGGCAGCACTACATTTATTTTGCCTTGTCAATATTTTGACAACTGCGCGCTTCCATCACACGCAGTTGCATGGAAACACAATTGCAACGGCACACATGACAATTATTATGTGTGCTCTGCAGAGATGCCAAGCATCGAACGACCATGTATTCTGGACACCTTTTAAACCTACTGACAGAAACTCTCAGCCTCCACGCCAGACCTGTCAATCGTGGCTTGTTTTAAACACGTGGAGGTGACTTGGAACAAAGCATGCATTATATCAGACTAATATGAGACACAAAAAACCAGAGCAACACAACATCCTGGAAAAAGCAAACACACATAAGGAATACAAGATGAAGTGAGACACGCACCATATAAACAGGGACTACATTGCTTACATGGAATATCTGTGGAGAGGTGTGGCTCACTGGTTAGAGGTGGCAGATCCGTAAGCAGAGAATCGGCCAGGGACCAGGGTTCAATTCCCAACGCGGTAGGGTCGTGGACCAGGGTCAAAACGGACTCGATAATTCTCGCCTCGGTACCTACTCTAACCAGGAACACACTCTGCAACTCTGGGCATTAAGCTTGCCTCATCTCCACAACGGCCCCCCACATTCGCCGGGGATGCCTGGTTTCACCTTGGAGATACCCTGGAGGGACCATCTCGCAGGGATAGCCAGGACGGGTTCCCCAGCGGTCTACAGCGCCAGGACGCCTCAGGGCAGCAGTGCGCTTTACAAGACACATACATTTACATTTAATGGTTTTTACATTTATTGCTCAAATGGATTAATGCTTTTGTTTACAAAGTCCAGGACATGAATGTAAGGCTCGAAGGAGACCTGTGTCAATGTCCGGTTCTAATCACTGCCAGGTCTAAGACTTCCATGGGACCCGCCCACTTAAAAGCCCTACACAGATTTGTGCAGAACCTGCCAATCTCAACCTAGAATACGTGAGGGTTTCATTCAAGGTGTCTTCATTTTAAGGTCATTTAAATGAGTGACAATGTAGTCTATTGAGTGAGCAAGTGACAATATGCGTTACAACAAATGGACCTTGTTTTACAATCCAACGGGTTCCCAGTTTACACTTGAGGAAATTCAGAACAAGTCTTTATTTAAGATGATAATCTGTCACCATCCACAGCAGGATGGCTTTGAGAAAGCAAGGGAGACCCTTTCATAAAAGAGAGTAATGGGCCTCTGCAGACTGGCTATGCTTCCAAAAGGCTCCATTTTCAATGCACTGAAATGCTTGTACTTTGTGATGTCTTCTTACCTCTGTTTTTGTGTCATGGGGAGCACATGGCTAATCCTTTTAACATCTCTTTTCCGGTTTCAGAGCCTCTGCTGCCGCCAGTTCTCACACTGCTGCCCTTGGATGGGCTGGTGACTCACGGGGATACTGTGGCCTTGCAGTGCTTGCCACGCAGCAGGCACATGAACCTCACTGCACACTTTACTGCAGGCCACAGTGAGATCCTACACAATACCAGCATGGCGCGGAGCGCGTACTCACTCCAGGTGACGCTGGCGCGGGAGTCCAATGGGAAGAACTTCTCCTGCTATCATGAGCTGGATGCTCGCGGACGAAAGCTGCGTTCCCCCTCGAGTGCGGGTGTGCAGATCACAGTACAGGGTGAGCGGTGTTTTCAATACGTGTATAAAATATTAGGGCGTACTTGGTGTGAGAAACTGTTTTATTAGTTGGGGTGGACTGAGTCCCCACAAGTAATACATGCACTATCTCATTCTGTTGAGTCAAGGGTTTCAACCTCTGGTAGCTGTGGCACAGTACAGACAAACTTAACTTACAGAAAAAGTGCAAAATATTTAGAGGTACCAAAACAGTCAAATTGTCGTGCTCTCCGGTCCTGTATCCTTGGGGCTGTGTCGATGCTCAATTGGGACCCACCTCTGAATTGGCCCAAGTCTGGCTCACTTGGAAACACACAGACTTTTGGGGCAATTGAGCGGGGGGAGGAAAGGGTAGGGACTGCGGGGAGGGAGACCTGTGAGGGAAACAAGGAGATACCATAAGAGTCTGCTATACAATCCCTTCTTCTATTGCTGTTGTCTATTCACCCAGCACCCCCTCATATTACTCTTTCCTACCTGCAAAAGAAAAGAAGAGTGACCCAGCACACTGGAGGAGAACTATCAAGACACCACCAGCCCAACGCTTTGACAAACAGTCCTGTGTGATCCGGTTCGGGCCCCGTCTTGTCTATGCCTGTGCTTTTTGTTCTCAACTCGCCCTCCTGTGTGCAGTAACAAAAAATGGATAAGACAAACACAAGCAACAAAGCAAAAAACAGAGTGCAGGCAATATTGCAGGAGGTTGCCTATTTATCATGTCTCGTTCGGTATGATACAGAGAGGAGTAGATAAGTGCCAACTCATTTCCTCTATTTGGATATGACTTCTGAACCCAGGATGAGGTGTGTTTACACCCTTCACACATACACACACTGCGGACTGGTCCGGTCGCTGACGCACTGTGTTATCTCCACACAGTTGAGTAGCCGGAGAGTACTGATGGAATATGATCAGCGATAACTCTACTGCGGCTCACTCTAAGATCCAATAATCAATGTCACATAAGGGTCTTTCCCCTCTGAATGATATGCATGTTACGTATCTCTGGCACACTGTTTAGATACCTTCATACACACACCGGGATATTCAAGGTCACGTAGGTGAGGTAGGCTAAGTATCTCTGGCACACTGTTCCGATACCATCACACACACACCCCGTGTTACCTTCGGTAGTTGAGCTTGTATCGCAGGCTCTACAATCACCCTGCATGAAACCGAGCTTGGTTTCTGCCAACAGGGTGAAGCTATGCAGCCCAAGCGCCGCTACTGGCACCTACGCTCCCCCGCACGAGACCGTGGTAGCTACCAGTCACCACCAACAGGGGAGTCATTTGTCACCGGGATATGTCTTCGGGTGCCTGGGAATGGCGGTTCTCGAGTTGTTTCAATGACACGCTTACCGCCTACGGGAAATGCATCAAGAGGCGTCCTGCGACTTCATGGACCTTGGACGAATAATCGGCCGCGAGGGCCGGCGTCCGGGGTTCTTGTTCCTGTTACCAGCGCTGACGCTGCCTGACGCACGGCGCGTCCCGCGAAGCGTCCTGGGTAATGGAGTTCAACCTAGGGCCTCGCCGCTTCAGCGCGCAGATAGCGTAATTGCCGGCACCCGAACCTGACAGAACATTCCCCTTCCCGGGAGCGCTATCTGCCGTCAGGCTTTTCAGGGTGCAATCGGTGAAACCTGGCCACCAATCTAGGAGCGTGGACCGCCTCCTTTTGTTCCCAGGAGTCCTCCTCCGGGCCATACCCCTTCCATGCCACCAAATACCACAACTTCCCCCGTATTTTCTTGGCATCCAGGATGCCCTGCACTACGTACTCTGGTTCGCCCTGTACCAATACGGGAGCTGGTCTTTTACGCACCCTACCCTGCACAGGCTTCAGGAGAGACACGTGAAACACTGGATGTATGCGCAGATGGGAAGGGAGTTTTAGCCGAACTGCTACAGGGTTTATGTGCTTCAACACCCGATATGGGCCTATGTACTTGGGGCTGAACACGCTATACTTCTTAAAACGGATGTGTTTCGTGGATAGCCAAACCCAATCTCCACTCCCATATGTCTGCCCTAGTCTATGGTGTTTATCAGCTTGTGCCTTGTATCTCTCTTTGGCTTTAATCAGGTTAGTGCGAGCTGCCATAAGTGTTTTGCGCATGAGCTGCAGCCTTGTGTGTACATCAGGGATACAGGTGTTGGTGCTAGGAAGGATCAAGGGAGTGAACCCAGGATGGAACCCATATGAACAAGAGTAAGGAGTAAACTGTGTGGACCAATGTTTGGCGCTAACCACAACCAGTCCACCCATTTGTCCGTATTTGTTTTGACATAGCACCTCAGGAATTGTTTCAGGGTTTGGTTAAGTCTCTCTGTTTGGCTGTCTGTTTGCGGGTGGAAGCTTGTGGAGAGAGAGGAGGTGATCCGCAGCTCTGAACACCAGGTTCTCCAAAACCCAGCTGTGAACTGGGCCCCTCGGTCTGATACAAGGTCTTGGGGAAGACCGTGGAGTCTAACCACGTGGATTAATAACAGTTTGGCCATCTGACTTGCTGTGGGGCTTGCTTGCAGGCTATGAAGTGGCCCATCTTAGTCAAATAATCCACAACGACTATGATAGCGGTGTTACCTTGATCCGCAGGTAATCCCACTATGAAGTCCACTGAAATCCGTTCCCATGGCTTTTGTGGTGTAGGCATGATCTGCAAAAGTCCTTGCGCCTGTTGGTGATCCGTTTTCGTTTGGGCACACGTATTACACTCTCGTACCCATGACAACATGTCTGGGCGAACTGTTGGCCACCAGAATTGCCTCAACACCTTTTCCAAAGTCTTCGTGCCTCCGAGGTGTCCGGCGCACGGGAGATCGTGACACCAGGCAAACACGATTTTGCGTAGTGTTCGGGTAGGGAGTAGGACTTGTTGCCCTTTTACAGGGATACCGCCTCGCATTCTCCACTCAGGATGGGCCTTAAGCCACGTCTTCCAAGCAAAGTTCTGTATTCACAGTCGGATTTTGCTTAGAAAGCCATCTGTTTGCACAGTACACAACACCCTACTGGGTTCGATGATGGAGGCCTCGGCCTGACTACTGCTGAGAGGGGCCGAATCTTGTCTTGTTAGGGCATCCGCCTTCCTGTTTTGGACTCCGGTCCGGAAGGTGAAAAGAAAGTGGTATTCTGCAAAGAAGAGCATCCACCGGAGTTGACGAGAAGTGAGATGGCGCGCGGCCTTCATAAACTGGAGGTTGCGGTGATTGGAATACACCGTGACCTGGTGGACTGCCCCCATTAACCAATGCCTCCACTCCACCAACGCATCTCTGATCGCCAACAGCTCCTTCTCCACTATCATGTAGTTCTGTTCTGCTGTATTTAATTTCCTGGACATGAATGCGATGGGATGCAAATAGCCCGTGGTTTCTTGTCGTTGTAAGAGCACTGATCCGATTGCTACTTCGGATGCGTCAGCTTCTACTACAAACGGCAGAGCCGGGTTGGCGTGGGTAAGAACCGGGGCGGTTGTGAAGGCGTGCTTGAGCTGGTCGAAAGCTTTTTGGGCTTCGTCGGTCCATAGAAACGGCGTCTTTTTCCTAGTTAACCTGGTCAAAGGAACCACTATGTCTGAAAACTGCCGGATGAACCTGCCGTAAAAATTAGCGAAACCCAGGATGCTCTGGACCTCCTTGATGTTACGAGGACAAGGCCATTCAGTGATGGCCTTCACCTTCCTGTCGGCCATGACTTGACCTGAGGGAGTTAGAATGACCCCCAGGAATTCCACGGTGGTTACGTGAAACTCACACTTCGTGATCTTACAGAATAGGTGATGTTCTCTATGTGCTTGTAACACCAGGCGGACGTGGCTGACGTGCATTTCCTCAGTGGTGGAGTAAATAAGGATGTCGTCTACATAGACCACGACGAAGAGGTCCAGATATGCTCTTAGCACTTCATTGAGAAGGAACTGTAACAAAGCGGGGGCGTTGCACAACCCGAAGGGCATCACAAGATATTCATAGAGTCCATATCTTGTGTTAAATGCGGTTTTCCATTCATCCCCTTCCTTTATCCGGACCAAGTGATAGGCACCCCTCAGGTCCAATTGGGTGTAAACGCCTGCTGCACGCACTTGTTCCAATAACACCGGGATCAGTGGTAGTGGGTATCGATTTTTTATAGTTATAGCGTTCAAGGCTCTGTAGTCGATACAACAGCGCAACTCTCCATTGGCTTTAGGGATAAAGAAAAGGGGAGAGGCCACTGGCGAGCGAGAGGGACGTATAAACCCCAACCCTAGAAGTTTATCCAAGTACTCACGTAGGTAGGTGGTTTCTGGCACCGTAAGAGCGTAGATCCTCCCGCACGGGCCCACCGTTCCCGGGATTAGATCAATCCGACAGTCATATTCCCTGTGGGGTGGCAACACCTCTGCCGTGATGTCGCAAAAAACGTCAGCGTAGGACGCATAATAGGGAGGCAATGTCACATCCTTTTCAACTGCAGTTGCGATATGTTGTATAGTAGCTAGGAGACTTGACGGCCGGGACACCTCAGCTATGCAGTGGTTTCAGCAATATTCCGATTCGAAACTCAGCGCCTTGTGCACCCACTGTATCTTAGGGTCATGTTTCTGGAGCCAGGGAAGACCAAGGATAACCCCGTACTGCGGGGCATGTATTATACAAAATGACACTTTCTCCCTGTGATAGTCTCCATAGAGCAGCTCGTACTCCCGAGTGTTGTGTGTGATCGGCCCAGATTCTAGTTCTTTCCCATCCACTGCTTATACCTTCTCCGGAACAGCCCTGGTAACCAGATGCAGACCCAAGCGTTCTGCCTCTCTTTGTCCATGAAGCACCCCGTGGCTCCTGAGTCAATCATGGCTTGGATGCTCTTGGTTTCCTGACCGAGGTCGATGGAAAACCTAACAAACAAATGGTCAGTTTTCGTACCCACATAAGAATCCACCGAAGGGATGATTCTACCGCTTGAGGACTTCCCTTCCTGTTTCCTCAAGCTTTCTCGTTTCCCTCCTCTTTATGGAATGTAAGGGCTGCCGTCTGCCCTATCCTGTTCTTGCCATATCTGGGTTTAACCGGACATACCCGAAGGAAATGCCCTTTCTTTCCGCAATAAAGACATAGTCCTTGTTTACGGCGGTGATCTCTTTCACTCAACGTGAGTGATGCTCGTACCATTCCTATCTCCATTGCCTCGGGTTGGGAGGTTGGTTTGTCAGACAAGGCAGTACGTTCACTGAACGTGGTGTGTTTATCTCTCCTTTTGTTTTCTCCTCGATGTTCTCTGAGTCTGTGATCCAGCCGAAGCGTAAGATCAATAAGGGCTGTGCACGTGCGTGGCTGAGGATCTATCTGGGCTAAAACGTCTTTGATCTCCTCCGAGAGTCACTGATAAAAGATAGCCAATTGCTTCACTTCAGGCCAATCCGTTTCTGCCACCAACCTCCTGAAACTATTCAAATAGCTGACTAAATCGGAGTTCCCTAGTCGTAGCTCCAACAGGTCTCGGTCCGCGGAGAAGGACTCAGCCCTTCTGTCGAATGTCTTCTCGAAACTTTCTTGGAACTCGTCCCAATCGTACAGTTTCTGGTTGTCTCTCTGCACTATGGGAACCGCCCACTGTGCTGCCTCTCCACCCAGGTAGGAGATCAAAAAGGCTACCCGTGCTTGATTGGTGTTGAACATCTTGGGTTTGCAAGTGAAATGAAGGAGCAACTGGGTAAGGAACACCTGCACTTTCTTAATGTCGCCATAAAACCTCTCAGGGGGGGCTAACGGGATCTGTACAGGCATTTCTACCACTACCGGTGGCGTTGGTTGTGGTGCTCCCCCCATATCAAAAGGGTTTCTCTGTAGCCTATCTACTTGTGAATTTAGAGTGGCTGTTTCCTGACGTGAGGCGGCCTGTTCCGCTTGTACCAGCGCTAAGGCCGCGACAACGTCCTCCAGGGTGGCCATTCCGGAGCTCAACACAACCAGGAGGAGACTGATTCGTGGGCCGGTTATTTTGTCGTGCTCTCTGGTCCTGTATCCTCTGGGCTGTGTCGATGCTCAATTGGGACCCACCTCTGAATTGGCCCAAGTCTGGCTCACTTGGAAACACACAGACTTTTGGGGCAATTGAGCGGGGGGAGGAAAGGGTAGGGACTGCGGGGAGGGAGACCTGTGAGGGAAACAAGGAGATACCATAAGAGTCTGCTATACAATCCCTTCTTCTATTGCTGTTGTCTATTCACCCAGCACCCCCTCATATTACTCTTTCCTACCTGCAAAAGAAAAGAAGAGTGACCCAGCACACTGGAGGAGAACTATCAAGACACCACCAGCCCAACGCTTTGACAAACAGTCCTGTGTGATCCAGTTCGGGCCCCGTCTTGTCTATGCCTGTGCTTTTTGTTCTCAACTCGCCCTCCTGTGTGCAGTAACAAAAAATGGAAAAGACAAACACAAGCAACAAAGCAAAAAACAGAGTACATGCAATATTGCAGGAGGTTGCCTATTTATCATGTCTCGTTAGGTATGATACAGAGAGGAGTAGATAAGTGCCAACTCGTTTCCTCTATTTGGATATGACTTCTGAACCCAGGATGAGGTGTGTTTACACCCTTCACACATACACACACTGCGGACTGGTCCGGTCGCTGACGCACTGTGTTATCTCCACACAGTTGAGTAGCCGGAGAGTACTGGTGGAATATGATCAGCGATTACTCTACTGCGGCTCACTCTAAGATCTAATAATCAATGTCACGTAAGGGTCTTTCCCCTCTGAATGATATGCATGTTACGTATCTCTGGCACACTGTTCAGATACCTTCATACACACACCGGGATATTCAAGGTCACGTAGGTGAGGTAGGCTAAGTATCTCTGGCACACTGTTCCGATACCATCACACACACACCCCGTGTTACCTTCGGTGGTTGAGCTTGTATCGTGGGCTCTACAATCACCCTGCATGAAACCAAGCTTGGTTTCTGCCAACAGGGTGAAGCTATGCAGCCCAAGCGCCGCTACGGGCACTTACGCTCCCCCGCACGAGACCGTGGTAGCTACCGGTCTCCACCAACAGGGCAGTCATTTGTCACCAGGATATGTTTCCGGGTGCCTGGGAATGGCAGTTCTCGAGTTGTGTCAATGACACGCTTACCGCCTACGAGAAATGCACCAAGAGGCGTCCTGCGACTTCATGGACCTTGGACGAATAATCGGCCGCGAGGGCCGGCGTCTGGGGTTCTTGTTCCTGTTACGGGCGCTGATGCTGCCTGAGGCACGGTGCATCCCGCGAAGCGTCCTGGGTAATGGAGTTCAACCCAGGGCCTCGCCGCTTCAGCGCTCAGATAGCGTAATTGCCGGCACCCGAACCGGACAGAACATTCCCTTTCCCGGGAACGCTATCTGCCGTCAGGCTTTTCAGGGTGCAATCGGTGAAACCTGGCCACCAATCTAGGACCGCCTCCTTTTGTTCCCAGGAGTCCTCCTCCGGGCCATACCCCTTCCATGCCACCAAATACCACAACTTCCCCTGTATTTTCTTGGCATCCAGGATGCCCTGCACTACGTTCTTGTTCCTGTTTCCGGCACTGACGCTGCCTGACGCACGGCGCGTCCCGCGTAGCGTCCTGGGCAATGAAGTTCAACCCAGGGCCTCGCCGCTTCAGCACGCAGATAGCATAATTGCCGGCACCCGAACCTGACACAAATATAATAAAAATACAACTTCAGTGTATAAAATAGAATCAAGTGTATTTAACAAAATGACACAGAAATGACAATAGTCCAATAAGGAGAACTGGAGATATTAATTTTCATGGTTTTAAGTAAAAATAGTGTCAAAAAGTGCAAAGCACCAATAATAGTCCATGGTCGAAGTATACAGAGTCTAGGCACAATTTAAGGCTGGAGCTTGATCCCTGGTCAGATACACCAACAAAGGTCTGACTCAGTCAGAGGTTTTATCTTGAGACTTGGGGCCCGATTTAATTCTTGGTGGTTGGGCCATTTTCCGTCAGAGCAACTGAGTAAATGACTCCATTGCCCTGGCGGAGGTTATGACTGCCATATTTAGAATTGTTTTTTGGGTCGGCAGACATTTTTAGCATTTACAAGAAGCACCTTCAAAGTGGTTCCTGTGAAGGCATCGCCCTATAGCTCTGACAAAACATGACGGAGACGTACAGCAAAGATTCCAACTTTTGTTTTCAACCCAAAGTGGGTTTTTGTGTTTAAAATTGAAAACAAAAATGCCCCCTTCACCACGGGAATCATCTCTCTTGGGGAGAGCGTCATTATTGTTCTTTTACTGCCCCTTACTGGCAGGGTTTGCATGGAGGTGACAGGCAGTAAATAATAGCTATATGTCCACCCATCCTAACTGAGGGAATGGACATATAGCCAGGTCTCTGATGACCCTTAATACATCTGGCCATCAGAGAAGTTTGACCTCAGTTGAGACAGAGTAGTCTCCACCAACAAACTATTGTCCGCCCGCTATTAAAATCGTTGGGCAGACCATAATGTTGCTGGTAAGCACATTCAGCTGCCATTGTGAAGGAGTACGCTAACCACCAACATTTAAATCGGGCCCTTAGTCCTTAAGAAATCCTTATGAACCTTATGAAGTCAGATAGACATTGGGTGAGGTCCTGCTGAAGTCATTGGCTTTGGTGAGAAAAGGTCAGAGCAGGAGAATTTCAAATGTTGCGCCCAAGGAAGTCCTCTCGCCAGTCAGATACTTCTGTCGCCTTCGCTGGCTGAGATCGACACCTTCTGACTTAGGAGCTGATTTAGATTTTGTCCGACGGGCGACTCCATCACAATGGCTGTTGATAGCCCGTCCACTAAAAATATAAATCCCATAGGATATTATGGGATGTATATTTCGGCAGACTGCTGATATCCATCACTGTTGTGATAGAGTAAGCCGTCTGCCGAAATCTAAATCCGGCCCAATGTCTTTTTTGCAAAGCTCAGAATCCGTCAGTGGGAAAAGGCTGCAGATGTCTCGGATGCTGAGCTCCATGAGGCCGGAATCCTTCTTGCCGAGGGTCTGCTAAATCCGAGTTGCTGCTGCGGAGAAACCTGATTTCTGAACCCAGCGAGGTCACATCTTATTCAGATAGGCTTGGTGGTTTGTCCCAGTCCTCCAAGGGTCTGGAAGTGTATAAAGTTTTTAAGTCCCAGGTTTTCCAGAGTGGTAGGAGACATCCAGGTAGACACAGCCAAGGGTCCCAGGACCTCAGAAACAGCACTTGGGGTTCAAGACTCACCCATAGTCGGGTCCAGGTCAGGTCCAATTGGTACAGATTACCTGAGATCAGCTGGGAACTTAGGAAAAGGACTCTTGCAGCATTTGAAAGCTCTGTAGTCACACAGGAGGTGAATCAATTGACCCTTGGAGGCCA
Source organism: Triturus cristatus (assembly GCF_964204655.1). NCBI lineage: Eukaryota > Metazoa > Chordata > Amphibia > Caudata > Salamandridae > Triturus > Triturus cristatus. The sequence goes on from NC_140591.1 coordinate 1,696,814,329, forward strand.
TTTCTTTATCAGCGCTTCGTCGAAGAAAGCAACTGCTGACTATATGGATGGAGCACGTCATTTTTCCTTGGAGTGGCAAATTGAATGGCCAAAGATGATCAGCATGCTGCACTGACTTTATTTTATCTGGCCATCGCACTGGCAATCCTAGTCTGTGCGCTTTGGTGTCCTTAAATGTGTTTTGCTCACCAACTAAAGACAAACCCCAGGGCTTCACAGAGTATTCACTAAGTGGGTTCGACTATGGGCAGTTTCAGTCACGCTTAAAAAAAAAAATGCGGTGCAATAATTTTACAAACTGCTTGAAATTTAAAATGACTGTTATCCCAGCACGAGGCGTCCCTCTTTCTTTTGGCTCGTGGGCACACCATGCTTTGACTGTGGAGACACAGCGGGGAGCTTGTGATATTCCAGCGAGTCTTCAGTGATGGTTCATTCTAGGGATGCGTGCTACGTGTGCACTTTCTTTTGAGTGCATGGACGTGCCTGGAGCCTCCCGGCGCTCTTAATACGTGCGTGCCGCCATCTTTACTTAGCATTGCTGTTTCTTGTGACTCTCGTCCTCTCTGGGTGCCGCGCAGCGATGCAACATTTCCTCATCCTGCCATTGCGCACCAATATATCTTCAGAACGATGCCGTGGATGTCACAAATTCTCCCTTTTGGGGTGAGCACTTGTTACCATTTCAACCATCTGCGGGGAAAACTTTTGGTAGTGGTGCTCCATTCAATGCGCACGCGTCGATGGTTGTGGAGGAAGTTGAGTGCCTTGTTAGTCTACATACAGTCATGAACACAGTGCCATGGTAGTGGGTGCAACCTTCAGCTCCAGTTTTTTTCTTTCCAAAAAGGAAATTGGGTATGAGTCCCATGTATGTACATTGTGTGTCCACACTACCACCCTCTGCACAGGTGTGTCTAATGGGTACTAGTCCCATGTATGTACATTGTGTGTCCACACTACCACCCTCTGCACAGGTGTGTCTAATGGGTACGAGTCCCATGTATGTACATTGTGTGTCCACACTACCACCCTCTGCACAGGTGTGTCTAATGGGTACGAGTCCCATGTATGTACATTGTGTGTCCACACTACCAACCTCTGCACAGGTGTGTCTAATGGGTACGAGTCCCATACTATTGTTTTGATCACACTACTAACCTCCGCATAGGGGTTTTAATGGGTGAAAGTCCCATGTATTGTGTTGTTTTGTTCACGCCACAAACCTCCACTTAGGGGTTCTAATGGGTACGAGTCCCATGTGCTCTATTGTTCTGTTCAATCAATCAATCAATCAATCAGTCACTTGTAAAGCGCACTACTTACCCGTGAGGGTCTCAAGGCGCTGAGGGGAGGGGGTGCTGCTACTGCTCGAAGAGCCAGGTCTTGAGGAGTCTTCTGAAGGTGAGCAGGTCTTGGGTCTGTCGTAGGTGGATGGGGAGGGTGTTCCAGGTCTTGGCGGCGAGGTGTGAGAAGGATCTGCCACCGGAGGTCGTTCATTGGATGCAGGGGACGGCGGCGAGGCTGGCGGAGTGGAGCTGGCGGGTGGGGGTGTAGAAGCTGAGTCTGCTGGTGAGGTACGCTGGTCTGGTATTGTGGAGTGCTTTGTGAGCGTGAGTGAGGAGCTTGATGGTGATCCTCTTGTTGACGGGGAGCCAGTGCAGGTCTCTTAGGTGGGGGGTGATGTGGCTGCGGCGGGGGCTGTTGAGGATCAGGCGGGCGGAGGCGTTTTGGATGCGTTTCAGACGTTGTAGATGTTTGGCCGGGATTCCTGTGTAGAGTGCGTTGCCGTAGTTCACGCTACTAACACCACGTTGGGTTCTAATGGGTTATAGTCCCATGTGTGCCATTGTTTTATTCATACTACTAACCTTTTCATACGGTTTCTAGTTCATGGTGTTGTTACCTGTGGTACGTGTTTCCTTTTATTTGTATTTTTTTTCCACTCTGTGCCACATTCGTGGTTGTCTGCCCCTAGGTCATAGTGGCTGTATGGATAGCAGTCAACCCTCTTTCCTCTCTTTCCCCTCACTATTTTCATAGGTCGTTGTTGGGTGTGGATGTTCCATGTGTTTCTGGTCCATCCATTTACCTGTGTTATTGGGAAGGTTCTGTCGGGTGTCCTTCGTCTATTATTACTGTTCTTATTCAATTTTACATACGAGGAGGATGGGTGGGTGCTATATTATGGATATTTGTCTATCCATCTCCTCTATATCATTTCTATTCTTCTCATACATCTCATGTATATTTTCTCCTGTTCTCCTGTCTATACCTTCCATTTTATTTTCTCTTCTACTTACGCTTGCATATCTCTTTGTATTTTCTTCGATCCTCGTGCTGGTTTTTCTTGGTCTCTATGCTTTGATCCTTTCACGTTTGGGTTATATTTCTTGGGTTCCCCTTGCTTGAACCCTTTCTTATTTGCAGTTTCCATTTTTGTGTTGTGGAAGAAGGGATGATATGTAATAACCTGTATTATATGGCTACGGACTTCATTACTACAGATTTTTGGCGACGAGGATCTGTAGTAATGAATTCCGTAGACAAGATGTAGTTTCGTATCGATTTATTAAGTTGCAGTTACAGGTTAATGAGTTCTTCTGATGCAGCCGCACCAGGAGCAGTCTGCCTGCTGCCCAGCCCATACTCCATCTGTCAGACTCCAGGATCCAGGCACCCAAACATTCCATTCAAGAACCTCACACCAACATTCCATGCATCACATTCACACCGGCTGAGCAGCTAGGGAGAAAGGAACAAGATTAATATAAATCAGGTTATGATAGATAGATAGATAGATAGATAGATAGATAGATAGATAGATAGATAGATAGATAGATAGATAGATAGATAGATAGATAGATAGATAGATAGATAGATAGATAGATAGATAGATAGATAGACAGATAGACAGACAGACAGACAGACAGACAGACAGACAGACAGACAGACAGACAGACAGACAGACAGATAGATAGATCCACGTAACGACCCCAGTCTTTACCCCCAGCAGCAGCTCGCCTTTTCAGAACACTTCTCTGTATGTCCAATGTCCATGAATACAAATCATTTGGATGCAACAGGTGAGGGCAAAGGGGAGTCAGAGAAACGAGTGGGCGGTCTTTGGCTGCAGCACCATTGTATCATGAAAGGATGCCGTGAACCACAAAGGAAGTTATACTCCACAATCACTTCCGAATACACATTCGTGGCCTGCTGGGAATCGTAGTTCATGGTACCCAGGCTGCTCAGTCGCGTGTTTTACCTGCACGTGCGCAGCCGGAATCCAGGCAGCACCGGCGCTTTGTGGTGATTGCCCGCTGTTCCTTTGCTAAAAAGAAATTGTGGTGGGGGGGTTTGGAGTAGCTCTTGTCCCAGCTGCGCCACACTGAGTTGTGAGCAGTGTCCTCAGCCCCTTTCTTTTCATACTTCCAATGAGTCGTTGAGGTTTTTTAAAGCAGCCTTTCGGGAGGTTACGCCACCAGAATAATTGTCTGCCACCCTCACTTTCTACGCTTAAAAGAGCCAAGGAACTCTTATATTAGGCTGTCGACCTCGGATCTTTGTATCAAAACTTTGCAGCATAAGAAGGGGGCAATAATTCTTCTACAATTGTCAATGGGGGCCTTGTTCTGACATGTAGGAAGTAGGGTCTGCTCAGGGCTACTACGCTTAGTGCTTAGTAGAGCTCGTCGTCGCTTTTGGGCCTATTTGGCATCTGTCAGTCCACAAGAGAGCTGAAAACTACAGAGCTCAAGATACAAAGAGGAGTGACACACTAAAATAGATCCATGTTCGCCTAATCCTCTTGACCTGTTGGCATATAGGAGGCATTATGGGGGTCAGGAAGGTACCCCAAAGCGTCTCCTTAGAGCTCTGTTTTCTGAGAGCGGGAGGTATTATACCAGTGCGGATCTGGGAGCAGCTATGAGGTGTGGGTGTCAATGTGAGGGAGGCAAATATGCAAATTATTCCACATTCCCCCTCGTAAATAAACGCGAATCACCCAATGAAGGATTGATAGTGGACCAAACTGTGCCTTCTTCCAATGAACTGCCTAGTTTGCTTCCAAATTGAGTGACAGGATCTGTTGAAGTACCTTATGGTGGCAGAAAGCAAGACCTTGGTCTACTGCCCCTTGAACTGTCTGCTGCTATCTGAGCGGCAGGAACGCGCCATGTTTTCTGCCCAAAATAACTGAAGTAGCGCTAACATATGCGTGTCACGGTAAAGCGGGCAGAAACCCTGTCAATGGCATGTCACCTGCCCACTTAGATCAAAAACTCTTTCCAGCTGCTGTGTTTGCACGAGAAACTGCATCAACCAAACTCTCCTGGTAAATTCAAACCTAAACAAGCATTGGCAACGCCAATCGGTCTCGCCATATTGATTAGGTTAGTGGTTTACTTTATATTATAAATAATGATTGTATTTTTTTGTGATATGTAAAAGCAGTGTGTAATAGAATCCATTTGATGACTTACTTTGTTTAATAATTGTTTTATTATCACGGCAAACGTTTGTAAGCATAAAAAAAGTAAGTAATACAGTATATTTAAGTAATTATTGCTACTTTATATAACTGTTATTGCACTTTGTAATTAAAAAAAAGGATCCTATAAAACTGGTGCTTATCGAGAAAGCGCATTCCTCAAAGGCTCTGTGAAAACTAACAGACACGCGAGAAAAAGCCCCCAGTAACAACACAGGTTGCATATGGGCCGTTACCAGAGCTATTATAAACATTAAAGCAGGAGAAATTAGAAGTTCACCCCAAAGACTGTTTAAACCTATGCACACAAAAATCTGACACACACTGCTTTGCAGCAGGCACAATAATGTACAAAGCTACATGCAGATTAGATAAAAAGAAACAACGCGATTAAGGTGACACAACCTTTTAAGCCCTGGGCACAGAGTAATGTGGGAGAATAAAACGTGAACTAGCTCAAAGTGTCCATGAGCAGCTGACAATCACAGGTGCATGGGGAAAGAGAGGAGAGATGAAACATGTGCATACAGCGCACATTACAACCTATGTGCTCTAGGCGCTTTAGTGCGTTAAACAGGTCCAAGGTTCCGTAAAGAAAGCTACGAAGGTTCTGGTGTTCTTGTAGGGTGGAGGAGAGTTATACGTCCCTTAGTGCAGCGGCTCTAGGGGCCTACGTAGAGTCATAGTGGCCCCGGCATAAGTATAGGTACAAGAGTCACTGATTGAAGCATGAACAATCAGGAACACACCCAAAGACTGTGCCAACCTGTGCGCTTTATCAATCAATCAATCAATCATTTGAAAAGCGCAGTACATACCCGCGAGGGTCTCAAGGCGCTGGGGGACGGCGCTACTGATCGCTTTACTGCGTTTAAAACAGGTAAGAGGAGTTGTAAGGGGAGCTCAGAAGGCGCTAGTGATATTCTAGGGTGGAGGAGGCCTATACGGCTATAAACAGGGGAGCAGCACTTTGTGCCCCTTTAAGTGGAGGACCCCTTTATCAATAATTATAAAAGGGTTTGTGTTTCTGTTTGTACGTAGGACACATAGCTTGGCCACAAAGGGAAAAACAGGAATAAAAAGCGACAAAAGAGCCCAAACGCCTTGGGTGGCATCCTTGTTACACAAGGGGCCTCAGAGAAGCTTGGTGGCACCAACATTGATGCAAACACATGGGTTGGCAACACAGAAGATAACAGACACAGCATCACCAGGCAGGCTACACGACTACGCTATATGCATATGTAACAGAGACAAAGAAGCAGCGGGGCTGAGGTGGCGCGGCCTTCTTAGCCCTGAGCAGAGAGCCACATTGGACGACAAACCGGAACTAGGTTAAAGTGTCCCCAAGCAGCAGAGAGTCACAACTGCGAGAAGAAAGATGAGGCGGAGTCATAAACTTGTTAGAGGATCTATAAAATATATGCATACAGCGCGCGCTAGAACACGAAGGCTCTAGGCGCTTTAGTGTGTTGAGAACAGGTGAGAGGTACAACAAGGGCGCCCCTAAAGCTCTGGTAACATTGTGAGTGTAGAGGGGCTGTACTGCCCTTAGTGCGGTGGCTTTGAGGGTGATATCATTGGGTCTTATTAAGGGATTATTTACAGATGACTCCCCTTGAAACAAACTAGTTCCGAGTTACAGGAGGACAGCATAACCTCAGCGATCACACGGTGAGCCAATAGAAAGCCCGAGATTGAAACTGGATGAAACCAGTGCATTTGTACTTTGGCTTCTGGGCCTAACAAGGTCACTGGCTACGAAGAGTGCAGAAGGGGCCTGGTAAAGCCATCCATAGCTGAGGGACGATGCCCTCGCTGAGCCTCCTGAATCCGGGATAGCTCATCCAGCCATCTGAGAAAAGGACCCACAATATGTGAAACACGTTAATACAAAACTTTCTTTACGGAGGCTTTTAAGGTCTCCAACAGGCTGAGCCTACAGAGTGGGGGGTTGAGAGGACAGCCAGTGTGTCCCTGGGGAGCTAAACTCGAGAATGTACTACCTCAACCCATCCTAGGACTGTAGAGGAACCACACATGCAGGGAATCTCTTAAGTGGGTCCTTTTAAGGAAGGCATATGGTTTGGTGACTTACAATAGGGTGTGTGTGAGAGCTTCTTTCTGTGCCCGGAAGCAGCCTGGGGGTGACCTGTGTGTGATAAACAAACCCATCTGTACCTGGACTGGAACCTCAATCATTTCCAGGACACCAACGAATGGGAGCGCCCCCACCTGGTGGATGTGTAGTTCTGAATGTGCTTACAGATCAGTGGACAGCATTGTACAATGTAATACAATGTTAGCATTCATATTAACCTTTGACCTTTCCCCTTGCAGCTCGCCTGGTCCTCTGGCCGATTATCACCGGCACCGTCCTTGGGTTCCTCCTCGCCGTCGTACTGGCCCTGTGCCTCTGCTGGGCTCTCTGTCCAAAACATAGAGGTAAGTTTATATGTGAGAGGCAGCGAACCCAGCCTGTGGTATCCGGTCTCACCAGTGACAGACATAGAGGGCTTCAGGATGGGAGCGCTGTCCTGGAGGGTCTCAAGCCCTCTTCACCTACAGCCCATATAAAACCCTCCCTAGACCAGTGACAATGAAGGACAGCATGTTAAAGTCCTGAATGAGTACACAACATTAAACGTACGTGAGTGGAGACGGGGCAGCTGACTGTGCCTCCTTCTTTTGAGGAGTTCAGGTGCGGACCTTAGGACTCACTCACACTGTGGTAAAGAGCAACGCTTGACGTGTGATTGAGGCGTAAAGACTCCAGCTTGAGAAGGGACCTGGCGGGAGCCATGAAGAAGAGGAGGGGTTGGAGCCCGGGCCGGGAAAGGCAAAGCCCGACCCAATGGGGGCCTGGGCCAAACGCCGCCCGGGGGCGGGAAGCCTCCCACCCACCTGGGGCTCAAGCCCGGGAAAAAGGGGCGAATGCGATTGGTAGCCCCAAGTTGAACGCAGCCTCTCCCAATCAGGGGAGCAGGCTGCAAGCCGCGGAGGGGATTAAGATGGGGACAAGCAGCCCCCTCGAGTATTCAATCCCCTCAAACGGCAGGAGAAGATGGAATCCCAACCACACACCCACCCACTCTAGAGAAAGGCGGGCGTCGCAGCCGCCGGGGGGGGTTGAGGTGAGGTGGAAGACAACCTAGAAGGATAGGAAAGGAATAACAATTGATAAAAGTAGATGGAATGCTCAAGCAGGGTCCTGGGGATGCCTCACGACAGGGACACTCAGGGAGCAGGCAGTGGCCAGTGGACACGGAGAGAGTAGATGGAAGGCTCCCGCAGGGCCCTTGGTATGCCTCACGGCAGGGGTCCCAAAGGAGCGAGATGTAGAACTCAGCCGCAGACTGGACAGAGGAGGTGCTCACATGGGGTCCTTGGGATGCTACATGGCAGGGACCCGCTAGAGCAGGGAGGGGGCAAGATGGCACTGAAGGCAAGCGGTTCGGCACTGGGCAAGTCTGGACGGACACCCATCAAGTCGGTAGCAAGTTGAAGCCTAACCCCTTGGAAACAGTGGCCGTGGTATTGGGGCCCCCTCCAGAAGGTGATCTGTCTGAGAGCAGATAACAACCAAAAATGGATTGAATGAGCCACGATGGCAAATCATTAGGCGAGGCGACAAAAGTGTCATGTACAACCACGAGAAACAAATGTATAAAATGTTTAAGTGTTTAATAAACTGCGACCTTTTATGGCACCAAGCAAGTTATCCAGGATGTGTTTAAAGGTCAAAGGGTGCGCAGTTAAAAATTGACGGAGGGAGGGGGAGGCAACTCGCCGCCTGGGAGGGTTGTATCCGAGCTTCAGAGGGCATGGGCAGTGCAGGCCTTCTTCACTGCCTCTTCTCGTCTCTGGGGAGACGGAAGCCTCTGCGGGTGTGAGAGGTAGGGGGCTGTGCCGAGGATAGCAGGGTTTTGAGGCACGCAGAGAACATGCAAACCTTTACTGGAAATCAGGCGCATTGAAAAGGGCAATATTGTAATGAGAGGCTCTTAAACAAAATAGTTTAAAAATGCGTCCTTTGTATCTTGTTTTTATTAATGAGTTCCCAGCGACACTTGGCAAACACATGGAGATGGGCAGATGCATATAATTAGTAGTAAGAATAAGCAGGCGTAGGAGCATTAGTACATAGCCGTAATAAGACGTAGGAGTAAGAAGTAAAATTAGGCATAAGAAAAAATAAGGGCAGACGTCAATAGAAGTTCAGTGCAGGACTAAGAATAAAAGGTACCCCAAATACCAAATAATTGACCTATAAGCCGACCAAGGATGTGAATAACACCGACAACAGAGCCAATGGCTGAAGGAGGATGGCCCAGTGGCCACTCTATGGCGCCGGTAAAGGATTCCACATTCATCGCATCTGATCAAATCTGACTTCGCCAAGTCGGAAATTATCCTATGGAATACATATCAGACAATTACAACTTTTTAGGGCATATCATGGATATAGGGTTTAGTGCATCTAAAATCAACATTTTCTGGTAATTACCGGGAATGACGACCCTGATAACAGATCTCACCTGCCAATATTTATCAGAAAACCCATAACTTCGATACACGCTGTAACAGGGGCTACTGAACTTATTTCATTTAGCCGAGCCACCCGTAATGATGGCCTAAGTGGTAAGTGTGATCAATACCACAACAGAGCTATGGCTGCAGGAGGCTAGCTCATATCCTCATTGATGATGGCTTAAGTACATTATTTTATCTGGGAATGTGTGTGGATCTCAAATGATCTGTCCTTTTTTAGGACCAGTGGCAGAATTTCGGAAACACATCTTGTGTGCAGAATATTGTGTCAAAAATATCGGGGACAAGAATATCGAAAAGGTAATTGCAAATGGGTAGGTATAAATTTACTGTTCGTAACTCCAGATCTACATACCTTGAATATATTTAGATCGTCAAGGTAAATATATGCGGAGTTATATATAGTAGAACTTTACTTCCCTATAGAAAATGGCCTACGGGATATTCTTGTCCTCGATATTTTTTACATGATATTCTTTCCCACGATATTTGCGTTTCCGATATTTTGTCCAAACACCCTTTTTTCACTACATATAAAAACAGTACAGGGGAAAAGTCAGGGGTGTGAGAAAGTGCCCTCTTTCTTGCATGGTATGCCCTCACCTTTTACTGAATTGCTGATGTACTTTGACTGAGTGTGCCCTGGGCTCCTGCCAATCAGGTACCCAGGGCCTGTGTTCCTTCCCTAAACCTGCATTGAAGCCTAAACCCAATTGGCATCTCTGGCCACAGGTCCGCCCCTGGTAAATGGTACCACAGGTACCCAGGGCACTGTGACCAGAGAAGGCCTCTAAGGGCTGCAGCACTAATTGTGCCACCCTTAGAGGTCCTGTAACCTGACACTCACACACTGCCTTTGCAGGCTGCGTGTCTTGGTGCAGAACGAAACAAAGAGTCAACATGGCACACATCAGTCACCCCTCTAGCTGGGTGCCCTATGCCAGTGGTGAGGGTACAGGTGCATGAGCCCTGTACCCCTACAGTGCCCAAGTCCATTCCTGGGCCCTGTCAGTGCAGTGTTGCCATTAAGAGTATATGGTGCTGGGAGTTTGTCATTACGAACTCCACAACACCATAATGGCTACACTGAAGACTGAGAAGTTTGGTATTAAACTTCTCAGCACATTAAACCCACACTGATGCCAGTGTGGAATTTAATGTAAAATGCATGACAGAGGGCGTCTTAGAGATGCCCCCTGAAATTCGACCAACTACTAGTGACCTGACTGAGTGGCTGCGTAGGCTGCCACCACCAGACATGTTTCTGGACCCCTGGGTCGAGAGCCTGCTGCTCTCGGGGGCCTGAAACAATGCACATCCTGGGACGAGGTGCCAAACCTCCTCTCCCAGGATGGGCAGGGTTCACGAAGGAGAGGATTCAAAGGCATGCCGCCTTTGTGAGCCTCTCCAGCCCATTTGCTGCTTTCAGCAACTGGTCCCCACTGGTTCTACCCCCCACTTTGGGTGGGAGAACCGGCGGGGAAAACAAGTGAGGAAGGGAGGTGTGCCCACCCCTGCCAGCTCAACCCCTCCGGTGGGGGAGGCGAGGTGAAGCACAAGCTCGAGTCCCCGCCATCTTGGGGATGGGGGGACCCAGCCAACCAGGGACAGGCTCCTGCCCCCCTCACACAGGAGAGTGGCAGAATAGGGGGTGTACCCACCCCAGGGAAAGGACCCATTGGTCCCTGCCCTTTACCTACCTGTAACGCCCGTAAATTTAGTATTTAGGGGCACCCTGAACCTTCCTTCCTCACATTAGAAACCACAAGAAAAAAAGATAAGAAGGACCGAAGAGCCGTGCAGAGCTAACAAGAGGACGACGCCCAATGACTTGGTCCCAGCCCTACAGGCCTGTCTCCTCTCGAACCTGCTCCTACGAAATCCCGGTGTGTCCTGCACCCAGCAACCTCCCAAAACCCGGAGGAGCTGCCTGCCGTCACTTCCAGGACTCTATCTCCCGAGAACACCGGACGTGTTTAAATTGCAGCTTCTGGTGCCAGCCAGGAACCGCGAATCCGGCCCACTCTGCACCCGCCGACCCCGGCCCGAGCTAGAGTGAACCAACACCAGGACGAGGTCCCCCAGCGATCCTGACCCGAGATCCGGCGACCCCTGACCTGCCTCAAGCCTCCAGACGACGCCCGAAGCCTCAAACCAGAAGGCCCCCCACCGCGACCAGAGTGGGTAAGAAAATCCGACGCAAAAAGGCATCCCTGCACCCGACGCCCCACGGCCTTGTGTGCCCAAACAAGCAGTGCCCAGCTAACCCACGACATCCCAACTTACCCCTCGAAGTGGTGGTCGCACCCAAAAGGTCTTCATCCCCGAGCCTGCAGCCTTTCTTCAAACCGGAGTGCACCCGATACCGAAACAGCACAAACAGCTGAGGGTGCACATTTGGTGCCTACTTGTTTCCCCCTTTGCCCCGACCTAAACCCTAGAAGCTTTGCTCCCACAGCCGTGTGGCCTGCTAGCCAGCAGCCACAAACCGGAGACCCCTATCCTCCATAGGATAACATTGGGTCTCAACACTCTGCACCCGGCCGCCCTAGTGCCGCTGAAGGTACAACAACAGTGCATCACTGACCCTGGGGGACCCCTGAGTCTAACCCCAGAACCTTAACTTCCACAGCCGTTTACTTATCTGCAAACCGATAGCCTGTTTTTCTTCCATAGAATAAATAACATTGACAATTTTCTTTCGAAAAAGTGTGGAGTTTTGAAAACTTGGAATATTCCTTAAAAATCGAAACAATAACCAAAGCGCTTTTTCTCAACTGTTTTCAGGAAATGTCCCAGTGCTGAATCCAGGATCCAGCACTGAGTTAGAAATAGTGTCATAAAAGTGACCTGCAATTATTGAAAAAGCCCCTTCATTTGAATGTACTATACCTGCCAAGTGTTGCAAACTGCTTCCTTAACTGTAAACCAAAACCAGTATCATTTCGACTGCAATTTTGAACTGTGTTCACACAAGTAATTTTATTACTGCAAAGTTTTTTTTTATGCTTACCTGTACCAGGCTTGCTTAGTTCTAGAAATAAAACAGTATATATGTTTTATACAAAAACAATTGGCCTAGAGTTCAGTTCTTGAGTGTGTGAGACCATTTGCTGACTGAGTGTGTACATCAAATGCTTAAGACTGTCCTCCGATACAGCCTTACTGCTCGACCAAGCTACCAGTTTAGAGAGTAATGTTCCATCTAACTTTAGCCTCTGCCAACCCTCTGGAGACCCTTGGACTCTATACAAACTGTACATCACTTTGGTGCAGTATATATAGAGCCAGTTTCTTACAAGGGGTAAGAAGTCACTGGAAAGAATGTTGAAAGATGGATGTTCGTATGCAAAACTCAGCTAAACCCAATAATAAAACGACATAATCAGAAGCCTGTGAGATCTCACCTCAGTCTCCGCGCTCTGCTTTCTTGAGCATCTATTGTGTCACGCTTGTCTGTACACAGTAGTGTGGAGTGAGGGTCGTCATTGTCAACTCATTTGAAAAAATGCATGAGCGGCAAATGAGAAGCCCTAGACTTTTCTGTCATCACCATTGACACCTTCAAGCAAGGTTTACCAACAGAGCGCAGACTTCTAGTTGGAGCATTCAACGCTCAGGATAGTTAGAAGTCTCATCTGAAGTAGCTCGTGAGTCAGTAATAAAGTTGTACGTTTCACAGCATTCTGTAGCGGGAGCCAATGGGAGCCTCAATCATTTGTTTCACGGGTTCTCTCTTTGAATATTTGCCACTGCATCTTGCACAACAGGGAGATTTTGTGGAGTTTCCTTTCTTATTACAACCACCAGAACATTGTGAGGGCGTTTCTCATTGGCGCTCATCATTGTATAGTGCTTGTGGTCTCACAGTAGTGACTGCACGCCAAAGAGGGCCTTTGCCGATTTAGTGGAAGCAGGGTCATGCAGGATTTATCGAGATGCTTTCAGACAATGCTTAGTTGGAAGTTTGGGGTGGAGGGGAGCTCAGATTGGAAGCGCTGGATGCCAGCGAGGCTCCTATGAGTGATGTTAAGCGACATCAGCAGGGGCGTGGCTTAGCCAGTGACATCCGGGGTATGTGATTCTGAAATATCCTGAGTAAAAAACAATAAGGCGAAGGCTGAAAAGATGAGATGAAGCACGGTTTGGGATGCGCTGTTCCCATGAGGAACAGCTTCAATGCTGATTTGTCGTCGGTGGGCCTCTGTGTAAGTTCCTTATAAAACAATTAACAAGTTAAAAGCTTTAATTCCAATACGGACAAGAAAAAACCAACAAAGGCATAGGAGGCGCGACTCAGTGCCCACAGACCCAACCCACAGGCAAAGAATGCATTTATTCGGGGGGGGCGGGGGTTGCACCCCAAAGATCCCCAGAACCTACTCTCCTGATCATCAGTGCCCACAGACCCAACCCACAAGCAAAGAATGCCTTTATTTGGGGGGCGGGGGTTGCACCCCAAAGATCTCCAGAACCTACTCTCCTGGTCATCAGTGCCCACAGACCCAACTCACAGGCAAAGAATGCATTTATTTGGGGGGCGGGGGTTGCACCCCAAACATCCCCAGAACCTACTCTCCTGATCATCAGTGCCCACAGACCCAACTCACAGGCAAAGAATGCATTTATTTGGGGGGGCGGGGGTTGCACCCCAAAGATCCCCAGAACCTACTCTCCTGGTCATCAGTGCCCACAGACCCAACTCACAGGCAAAGAATGCATTTATTTGGGGGGGCGGGGGTTGCACCCCAAACATCCCCAGAACCTACTCTCCTGATCATCAGTGCCCACAGACCCAACTCACAGGCAAAGAATGCATTTATTTGGGGGGGCGGGGGTTGCACCCCAAAGATCCCCAGAACCTACTCTCCTGATCATCAGTGCCCACAGACCCAACTCACAGGCAAAGAATGCATTTATTTGGGGGGGGGCGGGGGTTGCACCCCAAACATCCCCAGAACCTACTCTCCTGGTCATCATTGCCCACAGACCCAACTCACAGGCAAAGAATGCATTTATTTGGGGGGGGCGGGGGTTGCACCCCAAACATCCCCAGAACCTACTCTCCTGATCATCAGTGCCCACAGACCCAACTCACAAGCAAAGAATGCATTTATTTGGGGGGGGGGCGGGGGTTGCACCCCAAACATCCCCAGAACCTACTCTCCTGGTCATCATTGCCCACAGACCCAACTCACAAGCAAAGAATGCATTTATTTGGGGGGCGGGGGTTGCACCCCAAAGATCCCCAGAACCTACTCTCCTGGTCATCATTGCCCACAGACCCAACTCACAGGCAAAGAATGCATTTATTGGGGGGGGCGGGGGTTGCACCCCAAACATCCCCAGAACCTACTCTCCTGGTCATCAGTGCCCACAGACCCAACTCACAGGCAAAGAATGCATTTATTTGGGGGGCGGGGGTTGCACCCCAAAGATCCCCAGAACCTACTCTCCTGATCATCAGTGCCCACAGACCCAACTCACAAGCAAAGAATGCATTTATTTGGGGGGCGGGGGTTGCACCCCAAACATCCCCAGAACCTACTCTCCTGGTCATCAGTGTACTGGGAAGAGAGCTGGGAGGCAGAACACTTCCATGTTTAACTCTCATTGGCACTGAGCTGGTGTTTCCTACTTACACTATCAGCCGGGGCAAAGGCTGGCAGGAGGTGGAGCCCGGCATGAACTGCATTGCTGATTTGTTGTCTTTGTAGCTTGTAAGGGACCAGTCAATGGTTGGAAGATTGGTTCCAGTCAGGAGTTTGACACTCCTAACCTTTGAACCCCTTATTGCTGAGTATCTCCCAGGTTCGTAGTCATTCTTGGGAATGTCTGATCCCGATGCATGGATGTTGCATGGAGTTTGGTTGGAAGGCAGGTGCAAACTCTTTTCAAAATAGGCTTTCGTTCTTTTGTTGAATAATGTGTCGAAATGAGTTTTGATATCAGTGCGCTGCTGAGAGCCGGCAAGAGCCAGGTTGTAATGGTACGTAGGAACGCCAGGTGCTCAGTGACTCCCGAATACTTAATCAATCAGTACATTTATAGAGCGTGCTACTCACCCGT
The DNA here is from genome assembly GCF_964204655.1 of Triturus cristatus. Lineage (NCBI taxonomy): Eukaryota > Metazoa > Chordata > Amphibia > Caudata > Salamandridae > Triturus > Triturus cristatus. The sequence continues at coordinate 1,696,829,444 of NC_140591.1, forward strand.
GAGGGTCTCAAGGCGCTGGAGGGAGGGGGGGATCTGCTACTGCTCGAATAGCCAGGTCTTGAGGTGTTTCCTGAAGGTGAGATGGTCCTGGGTTAGAAATGAGTTTTGATATCAGTGCGCTGGTGAGAGCCTGCGAAAGCCAGGCTTTAATGGTATGTAGGAACGCCAGGTGCTCAGTGACTCCCGAATACTTAATCAATCAGTACATTTATAGAGCGCGCTACTCACCCGTGAGGGTCTCAAGGCGCTGGAGGGAGGGGGAATCTGCTACTGCTCGAATAGCCAGGTCTTGAGGTGTTTCCTGAAGGTGAGATGGTCCTGGGTCAGAAATGAGTTTTGATATCAGTGCGCTGGTGAGAGCCGGCAAAGGCCAGGTTGTAATGGTATGTAGGAACGCCAAGTGCTCAGTGACTCCCGAATACTTAATCAATCAGTACATTTATAGAGCGCGCTACTCACCCATGAGGGTCTCAAGGCGCTGGAGGGAGGGGGGGATCTGCTACTGCTCGAATAGCCAGGTCTTGAGGTGTTTCCTGAAGGTGAGATGGTCCTGGGTTCGAAATGAGTTTTGATATCAGTGCGCTGGTGAGAGCCGGCAAAGGCCAGGTTGTAATGGTATGTAGGAACGCCAAGTGCTCAGTGACTCCCGAATACTTAATCAATCAGTACATTTATAGAGCGCGCTACTCACCCATGAGGGTCTCAAGGCGCTGGAGGGAGGGGGGGATCTGCTACTGCTCGAATAGCCAGGTCTTGAGGTGTTTCCTGAAGGTGAGATGGTCCTGGGTTCGAAATGAGTTTTGATATATCAGTACGCTGCTGAGAGCCGGCAAAGGCCAGGTTGTAATGGTATGTAGGAACGCCAGGTGCTCAGTGACTCCCGAATACTTAATCAATCAGTTTATTTCTAAAGGGCATGGCTCCTCAAAAGGAGCGAATAGTGACGGAATGGACAAAATGCTCCTACAGCAAAGGTTTGCAAACTTTTTTACGCTGAGCACCCTCTATAAACCTTTTAACACGTCGAGGCCCTCCCCACCCACCACCACCTGACAAAAACTCTGGAAGCATCATTGATAGCCATTCCCACCAGCAGAGTCCAGGTCATATATGACTAATGATGTTAAATAAAGTAAGTGTTTAGTAAACTGGATTGTTGTAGTGCCTGTGCTTATTATAGAGTTCAAATGAAAAGTCTCCAAGAAACAATGTGCACAAAAAATTACATTGGTGCTTCATTTTTCACATAAAACACATAATTTTGCATACATTAGTAAAAACCCTTTTAAAACAAATGCGAGGGCTGTGCCTGTTTGTCTCCACAGAGACGGTCAATGTGTGGATGGATTCTTGCTTCTGCCACCCTTAAGCTGTGCTCCACTTCCAGTCTTGAGCAGTACCTAGAAACGGGAGTGCTCACAACATTTTGTAATATATCTTTCTCAGTTTTATATAGCTCAAACATGACCCAAAAGTGCTCTATAGGAGCATCTTTGGCATTACATAAGCACATGTTTATTTTTTGTAAGCACAGGGAGATGAAGTGATTTTTCCCAGAATCACAGGACGTTGAGCAGACGCCAAGAATTGAACCTGGTTCCCCAGCTCCAAAGTCATCAGCTCTGGCTGTTGCGCCACATCCTTGCCCCTAGACAAGATATCAGAAAAAGGGGTTACGCAAAACATGCTTTCTGACACTATTGAAAAATCCATGAGTACGTGGAATTTTGGCAGGCGTCGCCAGTAGGGGGCCATCCACAGTTTTCAAATAAGGCCTAGAGGACATCTACATCATACACGTATGTGTTATAAGTGATTCAAGAGGATATTTACATATTTATTCTCTAGCAGCATCAAGAGTCAATATGTTAGCATAGTTGGCTTATAAAGAAGACCGCCTCCAAAGATTCAGAAATCGCTGCACAAGAAAGCATTTAAATCTGGGCTACGAGAGAAGTGAGCACAGATGGCAGGCATACTTCACAATATGAGGCTTGTGGACTCAGCCCTAGAGAGTGGAACACGTCAAGCAAGCACCAGCGACTTTTATCAAGACCAGATTCATTTTTTGTAAGCAACTGGTACATTAAGGGATTTTGCCCAGGATCACATGATCTTGAGCCGATGCCAGGACTCGAACCCGGATCCCCCGAACCAAAGCCAGCAGCTATGGCATTAATGCCACATCCTCTCCTCCTCTAAACATCCAACGTTCCCACTAGCAGTGGGATGAAGGGGAAAGGAGGGAGGCTTTAAAAAACATAAAACAAAAAGCTCTTCACTCTTAGCTGCCAGAGATGGGAATACGCAGGAATGATTCACCCGTTGTAAAACCCTTGGAGTGAAAGGCAGTGGCTGCGAGGTTACAAACCAGTATAACCTTGAAGGGAAGGGTTCAAGAGCGAGGGGAAGGGCCGCAACCAGATGTGAAATTCAGCAACCACGAGGCAAAAGGCGGTAGTGAAGAAGGGCTGCTCCATCAGCATAGTAGAAGTATTTTGCAGCTTTATGTATGTAACATCGGCGCCACCTCCTGACATCTGCGCTGCTGTACCCTTCATTGAGGAGCGTCAGTGCTGACGGTAGTGCAGTGCTGCGTTGTAGGAACTGCACGCTGAGTGGCGGTTCTGAATGACTACTCTGCTCAGAGAGCCCTAACTCGAGACGGGGTATGAAACACAGGGAGCAAACAGACTTCCAATGTGGGAAGCCACAATGGAAGGTGAAGTGGTGGGTGGAGTGTGCACCCCCTGAGGGGATGCTGCACCCGCCCTGGATGGGGGGGCGCGCCCCACTCTTTGAAGAACTATGCCCACTGTGTCTGTGCCCATTCATAGACAATGTAAGTGCAGTGGAGCCATAAAGAGTACATGGGTTCGGAATTTGTCATTACGAACTCCACAGCTCTGATGGCTTCCTGAATGCTAAGGAGTTTGGTACCAAACTCCTCAGCATAATAAACTCACACTGATGCCAGTGTTGGATTTATTACAAAATACACTCAGAGGGCATCTTAGAGACCCCCCTGAAATACGACCAACTCTCTAGTGTGCAGCTGGCTGCTCTGCACCAGCCTGCCACACAGACGTGTATTTCTGACCCCCTGATGTAGGAACCCTTGTGCTCTTGTGGCTCAGGAACAAATCCTTCGTGGAGGGGAGGTGCTTCTCACCGACCCCCAAGCAGAAATAGCATTCAGGGCAGTGAGTCTCAAAGGCCCATAAATTGAGTATTCAGGGGCACCCCTGAACCTTGATCCTCAGAGTCCTGCGACCCAAGAAGAATAGGACGAAGAAGACGCCATGCAGTCAAGCCTGGAAGACGACTACTGATTTGGCCCCAGCCCTACTGGACTGTCTCCAGCTCAAAAACCTGCAGAAGAAGACTGTCTGTCCTGAACCCCAGGAAAACTGACACTCTTCAGCAAAGACCAGATCTCCCTAGGACCACGTTCCTGTCCAGAAAACTCCATCTTCAAGGACTCTGGATCCAGGCGGATCCTCAACCACAGCCCATTCTGCACCTGACGCCCACGGCCCGAGTTTGAGTGACTTACCTGTCCAGTGATGTCTCTCCAGTGATCCAGACTTCGACTCCATTGGTGACTGACCTCTCCTAGACCCCACGAAGTCGCCTGCAGCCCCAGTATGAAGGGGGCCCTACCGGCTCTGGTGAAGGAAACCTGGCACCAAAAGGCACCCCTGCATTCTCTGCCCCCGACTTTGGGGAAAGCCAGCAGACAGTGCCCAGGTGTCCAGCAACCCTCCAACTTACTGCCCTCCCCAACTGGTGGTCACCTTCATCCAGCCTCTTGGTCCGAGCCTGTAGCCTCTTTGTGCAACCGAGATTTCCCCTTGAAACGCATTGGGCGCCCGACGCTGATTTGCACCCTGCACCCGGCCGCACCTGTGCCGCTGGTGGTGTAGCTTTGGCGCTGCCATGTGGCACCCCCTGTGCTCACCGAACCCCCAGGGCATGTACCCTCAAACCGTGGATACCTACCTGCAATCCGCACCTTGTTCGGTGCCCCAGTCTCCATTGACTATCATTGGGCTCAGTGACCTCTGCACCCATCTGCTCCAGTGTCACCGGTGGTACAGAACCGACCTTAAACTGAACCTTGCCCAGTGTTGGTCTAACCCCAAAGACTGGAAGAGTAAGTTGTAAACTTACCTGTTAATGCATATACCCGTCCTCCTCCTATAGGATTGCATTGCATTTTTTCCTATTTCATTCAAATGTCTATCAGTTTTCATTGCTAAGTTCCACTGATCTGATTTGACAATACAAGCGTATTTGCACTACTGTAAACAATTTGTACTGCATCTTGAAAAGTATTATTCCTATTCTTGGAACTATTTCTTACCTGCAACTGAGTTCCTCTTGGTTCTAAAATAAACAAAGTAATATTTGTTTTACAAAATAACTGGTGTTGGATTCAGTCTTTGAGCGTGTGTAATCATTTCTTGCCTGAGTGTGTACAACAAATACTTAACACATCCCTCTGATAAGCCTAACTGCTCGAGCACGCTACCACAAATGGAGCTTTAGTATGATCTACTGATGCCTCTGTGAGCCTCTGGGGATCCCCTGGACTCTGTGCACACTATACCTCACTGTGGTAGAGTATATACAGAGCCGGCTTCCTACAGTGAGGTATGATCTACTTAAGCCTCTGGGGTCATTGGGACTCTGTGCACACTATACCTTACTGTGGTATAGTATATACAGAGCCGGCTTCCTACAGTGAGGTATTATCTACTCAAGCCTCTGGGGATCCCCTGGACTCTGTGCACACTGTACCTCACTGTGGTATAGTATATACAGAGCCAGCTTCCTACAACATGCAATATAAATAAGTGAGGTGGTCTTGCATGTCTATGAATAGACCAGGTTTTTAAATTATATGATTAAGTGTTTAAGACCATTTTATCTGCTGAATTTATATGATTATAAATGATACAGATGAGAGCAATCATCGTATAATAATTGATACCCAGGTCTTGGATCTAAAGGTTGCTCTTGTAGCACAATAACATTTACTGGAATAATAAAGGCCTGCTTATCAAAACTTTTAAAAAGGATGTCAAAACTTTCTTGACACCAAACCCTGAAAAAATAAAATTCATTTTCTTTCACAAATGGAATGATATTCAACATGTCAACTGAGTATCTGATCTGCACTCACTCACATTCTCCCCCTCACAGTACATGAGATGTAGTGCCTGCATCTCTAATGGAAAACCACCTTACCGCGCCTGCCCATAGTGTTCACACAGTATCTGAGCCAGATCAACACTTTGAAAAAGTGGAAACACTTTCTGCCACCTCTTGATGTCAGGCTAGTTGCTTCTGCTCCTGCTGTTTGTTGCACCGATCATTGAAACTCAACTTTGATTGGACGGTCAAAATATATACTTGAGCCCTTTAAATCTGTCCTTTATTCTTCTGCTTGCTGAAATCTAAGACAAATAAATGTTAACATATCATGCTAGAAATATGGATTGGCGCCCTATGAATGTGATGGTTTAATTCAAAACCACCTTCCTTAACTTCAAAGCATCTGACAAATAACCAGAGTTTTTCCACAACTCACAAAACAGCGATGGCATTCAGAAAGAGCCGAGACACTTTTTGGCTAAGATCTGAAACAATCTCACACCACAGGGCTGCCAGACATTCACTCTCTGGTACTGCCCCACCCGCTTAGAATCCATGCCAGAAGACATCAGATGTACCATGGACTTGCTTTTATTTTGGAGATAACTTGAAACACATATGTTTAATTTTCATATAAATGCTTAATTTTTCCTCCTGCACGATAATTTCTCTACGCCCCAGTCATTTGTCCTGCTGGTTCTAGTCCTATTTTCTAGCTTAGTCAAGTCAAGTCAAGAACATTTGTATCGCGCACAAATCACTCATATGAGTCTCATGGCGCTTGCAGCCAGCTCTGAAAGGACGGACTTGATCGAATTTCCAAAAAGCCAGGTCTTCAACTTTTTGCGAAAACTGCTGTGTTCTGGCATACTGCGAAGATAGTAGGGCATTTTATTCCAGGATGCTGGAGCCAAAGAAGAAAACACGCGGCCCCCTTGCCCAGCAGTGTGGATTCTAAGGGGGGTCAGCACTAGCTTAAGCGTTCCTGGTCTGCTTCCCCTCCTCTCTCTCCAGCTCTCCCACTCATCTTGACTGCCACTAAATAAGGTTCTGCTTCTCAAGGAACACAAGTTTCCACCTCCTCTTATTCAGGGCCAGCACCTCTCACTTCCTTTTGCGCTTCATGATTCTCTCCATATCCCTGACATCCAAGTGGCATCTTCTTGCCCCCCGAGCCTTTCCCACTTCCTTCTTCTCTTCTCTATTAATAGCTGCCTCCCATGTGTGAGCCCTCCAGGGCCTTCCTTGCTTTGGCTCCTCCCTCCTGCCTGTCCCTTCATCACATCCTGTTCAGTTTTCCTTTCTCCTTTCTCACTACTCATAGCTTTCTCCAATTAATGCTCATTGCTTCCTTCAGTGAGTATTAAATATGCATGTTTTGTTCCCTGTGCCGGTCGTGGTTTCTAACTCACTTGTTGTTACTTTAACTCATACATTGCAAGAGATTTCTCTTAACTTGGTATTTATGAGGTAAAGCGTGCTGACACCACTTTGATTATTCTGCTCTACATAATAATGTAACATAAACAACTGAATGTTTCTATGGAGTTACCAGGCCACTCATCACCATTGATAAGAATAGAAGGCGATGCGCGTTGGTGTTTAAAAAAGGGACTTTATCTTTCTGTGTCCGTGTAGAGGCGCAGCTACACCTGGACTTCAGGACAGGTCTTGTGTATCAGACACTTACTAAGTGGAAGAAAATCTTCTAACGAGAGCTATAGCACACTTCAGATATGTAATATATAATTGAATTGGTGATCAAACAAATGCATCATGTAGGAAGGAAAGGATGGTGCACCAGGATAAAGTCAGGTTACTTCGTATGTGTTCCAAAATATACTCTTTAATGGTTTTTCAATTTAAAATCTTGGACACCATCCTTTCCTTCCATTTGAATTTATCTGGTTTCCAGTGGGGTATAAATGCGACATACTCCGGATGTGACTGCACAGACTTCAAATGAACTCTTATATTTAAGATTTTGAGGTGCTTAGCCCTTGGTCAGTCGTACGATTGTTCGTTTCTTGTAAAATGTATCATGTATGTTAGAAAGATAATTAGGGTTAAAATGCAAGAAAATTAGCAATTGATAGAACATGTTCCCCAAGGTAATTCGCTTTGCGCTCTTTCCATTAATTTAACTTGATTCCAAGACAAGGCGAAGCCGGCACAGGCAAAGATGTGAAGGACTGGGCTATTCTAAGGCCCAGCGGTGCCAGGGGACAACACCTGAAACCTTCGTGGGTTACCTGTTCCGGCGTACAAAACACAGAGACACGGGACACTTCCGGCGTCGTCAAAGATCAGCGTTTATTTACTGCAGGGATACAGAAATCGCAAGAAGTACACAACGTGTAGGTTCTGAGAGACTTCTTCGAATTGCAAAAGTGGATCGCTCCTTTTATACACATTTTGGTCATAGCACAACATGGCAGACAAAGGTTACAACTCAGTTCCCACAATAAACTTCAAAAGGGTCGCATTCATGTTTCAGAAGCCCGGAACATAATTACAGCAACATTGCCGGTTCCCAACTGTAAAAGTACATTATCCCCACATTAAGCACATTCCATTCTGACTGTAAACACATTAAGAGAAGAGACAGAAACAGATGCAAAGGAAGAACAAGGATGCACAACAGATTGAAAAAGAGTGCAGAGAGTAATAACGGAAACTTGATTGCAGGATCAAAGACCTCGTGTCTAATGCATGCATGACTGAAACAATAGACTGGCACGGCCAGATGAGCCTTGAGCGGGGCCATCTGCCTTTGCCGTGTCATTTCCCTATCATAAAGGACACCCTCAAAGAAACACGTGTCCTTCGTGAAAGCTTGGGAATCCCAGGGTCACAGAGCGGACAAGGTCCGTTCGCTGGCTACTTGAGGGCAAGAAACAAAATGGATGCCGCATCTAAAATGGAACCCGAGGGTTCGGATGGACATACCTAGAAATGAGACGATCCGTACATAGTAGCGTAGCGAAAACGCGTACACCCACTAAACTCCGTCATTTGCGGTTCGTAGATTCCAAACTCGTCCATATTCAAACACACCCAAAAAGTGTCGTTCCGATTCACACGGAACCTCAGATGCAGGTCCGATAGTTAACGACAGAAACTAAAAACATCCAATCACAGTACTTTAGTCAACTTACAAAGTCCTCAACTCAGATTTTAAATGTTTGCAGGAGTAGTCCTCCGACAGGGACTACCAGGAAGTGAGATGGCAGGAGACTTTGGGACATTGTCACCTGACTGAGGAAAAGGTGATTTCCACTTTATAAAGTTGTTCACATTTTACTTTTAAACTATATATACTAACACAGGCTTGTGATAGAAACTATTGTTGCAACAAACATTGGTGCTTATGAACCATACTCTTCTGCCCTGGGAGCCTCTCTTGCAGGTACACATACACAGAGCAGGATAGATGGTTATTTTAACAGACAGACATGGGCTTTATAGAAAAAGACTGGTAGGGAATTGGATACCACAATTCATAAACCCCAATTTAAATGCAGGCTCCAGGGGAAGACTCTATTTATGGTAAAGTGGGCACTGATCTGGAATTTGATCCCAAAGAGGCTAATCTTCTTCCACTAACTTATGATACAACAAATGAAAAATGTGAACATTTGTCACTTGAGGTAGGTACAGACCCACTTGGTCATAATGGCAGCGTGCAAACTGCAGACCTGGCGTGCAAATGAGTGAGAAAAAAACTACTGAGGATAATGCCAATACATCCCGTCCTATTTCCATTTTAACTACAATTCTCGCTAATACTACCATTATAGAACAAGATGTTTCACCACATTTATGTCTCATTTTGACTGTCATGGGAGCCATGCAAACACAAGCAGATGATGGACAGAGTGCTCAAACTTTTCAGACACTCACCACCAGTCACAGATCTGGGTAGAATCCATCATCGTTCTTTAGCTCACTTTGCCACCTCAGTTCAGACCCAGCTATATGCAACTCAGTCTTGACCCTGTGCCTCAAGGAACACTCCTGCCTGAACTGCCAAGCCAGGTCTTCCCTGAACCAGAAACAAGCATTCTGGGAACGGTTTCTGGGTAACACCCCTCTTCAGCCAGGCTAGCTTGAATCCAGTGGCAAAGTGGGCAAGGGACCCACGTCTGGGCATACCCTGCCAACTTAGGGCAAACAAAGCAAACACAAGGAGATGGTGGATGGAGCGCTGAAACTTTTCAGACACTCACTCCCAGTCACAGATATGGGTAGAATCCATCATCGTTCTTTAGCTCTCTTCGCCACCTCAGTTCAGACCGAGCTATATGCAACTCAGTCTTGACCCTGTGCCTCATGGGAACAGTCCAGCCCGAACTGCCAAGCCAGGTCTTCCCTGAACCGGAAACAAGCATCCTGGGACCGGTTTCGGGTAACTCCCCTCATCAGCCAGCCTAGCCTGAATCCAGTGGCAAAGCAAGCATGGGACCCACATCTGGGAATGCCCTGCCAACTTAGTGTGAACAAAGCAAACACAGGGAGATGATGGACAGAGCGCTGAAACGTTTCAGACACTCACACCCAGTCACAGATCTGGGTTGAATCCATCATCGTTCTTTAGCTCACTTTGCCACCTCAGTTCAGACCCAGCTACATGCAAATCAGTCTTAATCCTGTCCCTCATGGAACACTCCTGCCTGAACTGCCAAGCCAGGTCTTCCCTGAACCAGAAACAAGCATTCTGGGAACGGTTTCTGGGTAACACCCCTCATCAGCCAGGCTAGCTTGAATCCAGTGGCAAAGTGGGCAAGGGACCCAGGTCTGGGCATACCCTGCCAACTTAGGGCAAACAAAGCAAACACAAGGAGATGGTGGATGGAGCGCTGAAACATTTCAGACACTCACCCCCACTCACAGATCTGGTTTGAATCCATCATCGTTCTTTAGCTCACTTTGCCACCTCAGTTCAGACCCAGCTATATGCAAATCAGTCTTGACCCTGTGCCTCATGGGAACAGTCCAGCCCGAACTGCCAAGCCATGCCTTCCCTGAACCGGAAACAAGCTTCCTAGGACCGGTTTCGGGTAACACCCCTCATCAGCCAGGCTAGCTTGAATCCAGTGGCAAAGCAAGCAAGGGACCCACATCTGGGAATGCCCTGCCAACTTAGGGCGAACAAAGCAAACACAAGGCGATGGTGGATGGAGCGCTGAAACGTTTCAGACACTCACACCCAGTCACAGATCTGGGTTGAATCCATCATCGTTCTTTAGCTCACTTTGCCACCTCAGTTCAGACCCAGCTACATGCAAATCAGTCTTAATCCTGTCCCTCATGGAACACTCCTGCCTGAACTGCCAAGCCAGGTCTTCCCTGAACCAGAAATAAGCATTCTGGGAACGATTTCTGGGTAACACCCCTCTTCAGCCAGGCTAGCTTGAATCCAGTGGCAAGATGAGCAAGGGACCCACGTCTGGGCATACCCTGCCAACTTAGGGCAAACAAAGAAAACACAAGGAGATGGTGGATGCAGCGCTGAAACGTTTCAGAGACTCACCCCCACTCACAGATCTGGGTTGAATCCATCATCGTTCTTTAGCTCACTTCGCCACCTCAGTTCAGACCCAGCTATATGCAAATCAGTATTGACCCAGTGCCTCATTGGAACAGTCCAGTCCAAACTGCCAAGCATCCTGGGCCCATGATCACTACTGTGGAAGTTGATTCTACCAGAATTGACACTCACTCCCAGGAAGTAAAATAAATCTCACATTCACTAAACAGTATTGCCTAGAATGCATCATCGGCTGTAAAAACGAGCAAATTGCTAGAATATCTTGTAACATTTTTGAAACAACTGTCAGTGGTTTTTTAGACGGGTGAAGAAATTAGGTTGATTCCCTTGAGGAAATTAGGTAATGGGGGGATAGGTACAGGAATAATACAGGAAATAGTTTACAAGAAACAACTTATTCCATCTCATCCCACTCTACATCTGTGGTATTACCTAATCTATCTCCACAGTATTGTAAAAGACAATGGTGTGATTTTGAGCAAACCAGTGCCCACGTAGTTGATACAGAAGATTTTCAGTGGTGTGTAATAAATGGAAATATTTAAAGACTTAAACACCTGGGAACCATATGGGCTAAACGAAAGTATCCAGTTACAAGGATTTTTACATGTTTTTAAACATCACGGGTTAATATTAATAAAGACAAGACTAATGATTCAGAATGAGTCCAACTGGGGCCATAATTTACTTTCATCAAGATAATCAGAACAAAGTAGTTTTGATGAGAGGTCATGTAACACCAAACACCCCCAACAAATAAAAAAAACTATCAAACTGTAGCTGGTGGGCTTAGTTGTGATCTAATCAATGCGGTAACAACTGAATTTACAGATTAACAACAGCAGGAAGTTAACAGAAATATCTATTCATAGCAGTTCCAGTATTGCCACACTAGTGGTATCGGCACCCCAATGGGTGACAGAGGTGCTTCATGATACGCAAAGTACCTGCCGACCGCGAGGCGACACTGCCGTCCACTGGGTTCCTGTTAAAACCACTGGGGCTTCCTCGTGAGATTTTCACTAGAAATCCATTAATGGTCCAGCTTTTCAATAGAAGTTATAACTATTATATGTTAAGCAAGGAGAATACAAAGCGTTTAATTTAGATGCCGATTCATTGCATGATATAAACTTCATCCTTTTGAGGGAAATATCGGTTAAAGACTAATTTCAAGCCCTATCTTATATAAAATACATATTGGCTGTAGGGGTGAATATATCAAATTTAAGAAAAATCAATTGATAATGATCAATAGAGATCTTGAAAAACCATTGGGTCATGATGAATTTGTGGACTGTGGACTACGTGGCTTTATATATATATATATATATATATATATATATATATATATATATATATATATATATATATATACACCCTAATAATACTGGAATTGTTACACTTCGATTGTTACGTTAACCTCCTATTAATATTAATCTGCCAATATAAAAAATGTGGGGACTGGTAGTGGAGCCTCTGGCACCGGGCTATGAATATTACTATACCTGCATTTATGCATTGACAACTGAATCCACATCAAACCCTAGTGGGACATTGGCCAGTTCCTTTCAATCTACAGCTGATGGTAGGGGAAAAGTGAATGTCATGGAATAGTGTCTAAATGTGTATTACATTCTGGTGGAAATAGGGTAAGTGACTGCTTTCCAACTTTATACTTCAATCCCCAAACTCAGACTTATTCCTTGATCATTCTGCAGTACTTGAAATTTTCATTCTCAGGGTAATATAACAAAGAACTAGGCAAAAGAAGCTGAAATAGCAAAAGACATCTTTATTAAACTCAAATGAGTGAGACTACGTCACACAGAAGCCTTAGCAACTGAACGAGGCAGTCTCCAGAACAAAAACCAGTCTTCTCTTTTATACAGAATAGTACGCTTTGGGCAACACCGCCCCTGTTTCACAAGTGGTCATTCACATATTTTCGCTTCAAAGAAGGAACAGAGTTATGATGACAATCCCACATTTCAGCTCGTTCAGCCCACTATCATTTAACCCAGCAAGGCTCAGAACCCTCATCAGATATCAGCAGACCCCAATAACACGGGCACCTCCTGCTCGTAAAACAAGCCATAAAGTAGGAAACAGAGTCAGGTGTGAAATAGCTTAGTCAGAGATCGTGTGGGAACAGGGGCTTTATAATGGGTCGAGCCCTGATGCTAATCACATTAGGCCGAGAGGAAAGGAACCGGCCGGACAGGATTGACCTCTGGCAGCGGAGTCAGTTTGCACAGGTCTTAGAGAAGTCACAGAAGGTGTACGTGTCCTTTAGGCCTAGGCATGGCCTCAGAGCGCAGCCTATGTGAGGGCAACCACAAAATGGCTACTACTGTAAAATGGAACCCACGGATACAATATGTGGTATCGTATACACGGTGAATTCATCAGTGAAACATGACGAAAACACTCGTACATACCGCTTTTGTCATTTGCGGTTCGTTGACACCAAAATAGGCATGGTGGGGCCATGCCTCCAATGTGGTTCCGAATTGTACAGTACCACAGACCCTCCTTTTGCCCTTACATAGGCAATAACTATACTCATACTAATCTGATTCCAGGTTTACATTCATCAGATCATCAAGATGTTGCTGATGGAGCAAAATCCTAGTACTTGGTAACTCTCTCTGGACAGGTCTCCTTGAACATGAAGAAGCACAAAGGCCACATATGGCAGGACAAAATAAGGAATACCTCTATCTGTAGTAGGTGGCATAAGATCACACACCCAACAATTAGTGATGTTCACTACTAACTGGTGTTGATGCAGAAGAATTGCTTACAAATTCTGATCTTTCAACCTGCTCATGTTCAGGAAAAGGGTGAAAAGAGTGCAAAGAAACAGTAGTAGGAAAAGACATAGGTTGGGAAGCGGGTGCAGAAGTCAATTGAGTAGAGAAAAACAATCCCACCCATAAATGACAACGTCATGTTTTAAAAGACTCTAGAAAACACGTTATTAAGAACATATAGACAACGGGAGAAAGTAGTGACCACTATTACAAATGAAATACTAATTTTTCACAACCCTAGGCAAAAAGCAAATCCCAAAATTATCTAGTAACATTTTTAGGGCTCCTATGCATTTCAGTAATTCTTGTATGTTCAGGTGAAACAGTGGTGACCCTCATCAATGCTCTAAGGTGAAAAAGGGGGGGGGGTACTCTTTCCACAGAAAATGGACTTTATTCTGCTTTTACTAAACAGAATAGTACTTTAAAACAATGCCAGCAAAACACCTAGTCTATACAATCACACAGAAACTTCTTGTGAAACCAACTATGCCCAGAGTCCGTTCAAAAAGCCTCTCTGGCAGGCTTCTATTGTCCATCAAATCTTCTTCTGTTGTTTTCTTTTGCATGGGCCTCTTCATTCAAGCCTTTCATAAGAAAAGCACTGCTTAGTTGGAGTGCCCTCCTGGCAAACATCCACAGCTTACTCGAAAGTCTCAATGTCTCAAGGCAGTGCACCAGTGTCTCTCCTCTGCGGCAGACACTACAAATAATATGCTCTTCATTGGTCATGGGCACAGATCATCTTGTGCAGACCCGGGACCATTCTCAGGATCCAACACTCATCATTCGGTGTCAGAGGACGCTCAGGCTGCTTTTTCATGGGCACCAGAATGTTGTGCCTTTTGTCAATCTTGGATCCGCCGGTGCACTGCACTTCCATTGGAGCAAAGGAAAAAGAGGGGGGTGTGTGGCCAAACACTCAGGCCAAGGGGCTCAAGGGACTGCACACTGTCAGAGGTTACCAGCACATGACAGGCGCTCTTTTGCACTGAAATTCTGGTTCTGTGGCAAAACCAGCTCCTCCTTCTTTTCTGATGTTGAACGCCTTCTGATGAATCAAGTGCGATGCTTTAAACAGTTCATTGTATAACAAGGGGACTGCAAACAGGTGGCCTGTGATCTTCAAAGGAGTGGCCACACGCCATGGGTCAATTTTGGTCTAGAATACACTGTCATTCTCAAAAAGCAATACAAATATAAAGGCAGTAGGCAAAACAGTGTCTCTAAGCTTTTCAATTGGGTTTCCGTGTGAGAGCCTCCATCATCTAAGGGTAGATAACTACACGAGAATTCTATCTAAATGGATGTCTTCACATATGGTGGCATTGTCTAATGGGGCAAACACATTTTTTTTTTCAATGATCACATCTAGGTGTTCCTAAATTCCTTATCTAGAACATCTCAATAGAGAAATCACATGGTACAGATTATCATGGGCATGTAGAAAAACTTTCACATCAGGTGCACTATGCAATACACAGGCTAATAGTCAAATATGCAAACAAAAGACAAGAACTAGAGGGTCCTGATATTTGCATGATTAGAACACATCTGATCCCACCAAAAATTAAAGCAGCAGGAACAAAAGGGTAAAAACCACATTAAAGATAGACATTGAAAATCCGTCATGTTCAAAAAGGTAAACGTAAGATATCTCCTATTGGGGTGGAAAACTTGTCTTACTGTAATATTGAGTCAGTTAACCAGTCTATCGCTACCCTGACAGTCAGGCTGGAAAACATTGAAGCAGGCCTAAGGAAAATTCTTGAAAACCAGTCTGGTCATACAAAAGGGAATTTTACATAATATGGGGGTCCCTGGTGCATCACTGCAGTCTGGAAGTGTGTACCTGAACAATACACCGACAATAATAAATGGGCTGACTGGTGAAAGGAATACAGAAAAGGGAATTGGAACTAGGACACAACAAAAATCCCCAATAACTAAGCATGATGCGACATCGGTCAGGGGAGAAGCATCAAAAGAAAAAAATCTATAGGAAGAACAAGAATTTACTTGGGTGATAGTCAGGCATGTGACACAACACCAAGAGTGCGGGTGATTCACAAAAGGCCAAAGTTACACAAATTTTAACTCTACCGCTGGCGACTGCACCATATACGGTAATCCTAGGTAATGTTCCAGTTCCTTCTTCAGGGAAAAAAAATGAAAGCCTGGTTTTTCTTTTAAGGAACAAAAGCCATATGCTACTTAGGAAACAGAACATCATTAACTAATGTAATATAGAAATTAGGCCACCTTGAGTCACAGATCTATAATTTCATCCTTAGGTCCAATCAAGGATACACAAATGTAGGGCTGCCTGTTCCTTTAAGGGAAGGGGCAGTAACGTGACTAACTGCAGGTGCCACACTTTGATCCTGTATATCTCTTTTTATTTTCCTTCAATACCATTATAGCCAAATAGACATGCACTGGTGAAGTGTTGTCTCTCATGTTCACAGCATGAAATATCATTATCTGTGGAATTTAGTAACCAGAACAAGTTCAACCAACTGTTGCGTAGCGATGGGCATCGTCATGACCATCCCCTCACAACACAGGTAACCTTGTAATAGTATCAAAAGCAGCAACAAAAAAAGAACAAAAACATGCATAAAAATAAAAAAAATAAAAAAAACGCACAAAACGTCAAGCCATCAGATATACTTGCTGTATATCAAGCACAAAAGACATAGACAAAACAATAGCATATGTAAATAAGCGGTGATACACAACACCATGTCATGTACTTTTATGCACTGTAAACCTGCAGCCCAAAACCCAATATTTGGGCCTGTTTAATTTGTCAGGTTTAAAATCCTTACCCTCCTTTTGACAGCAGATCACCAGGCAATGGAAATCCGCTGTCAAATATAACTTTACTCTTTCTCTTCTAACATACAGGACCAGCAAGAACAATTCATGATAGGACCAAATACACAAAAATAAACTTCCATTACTTAACTGTTACCCTCTTGTCAGTCACCTTGCAACATCAAGCCACCGTAGTTTTACCTCTCTAAAAGTAAAAATCGGTACATGACACTCCATATTAATTTGGCACCTACAGTTTCCACTGTGAAAAATAAGTCTTAATTGGCAATCCGTTCTCACTTAGGCATGTAGCCTTCAAAATTTTAGAAAAGGGCTGCATTTTATTTTCTGTCTAAGACTTAATGCAACACTTTGTTTCCTGTCAAATAAAAACAAGTAGCAGGCATCATTTTATTTTTTTAGAGCGAGACACAAATGTATCAGTTCTGCAAAGCATTTAACATGATGTCTGGACTTTCAAAGAAACCCTTTTCTATATTTTCCCCTGTGGAATTAAGTTCTTTAGTTTATTGATGTTCTTATGGAGAAACCAGAAACCCCACCTTTAGAGGCCCGTTTAGCAAGGTCATTCTGCATTCCACAGAGACAAGGCCCTAATTTAAAAGGTCATAAATGTCAACATGACAGCCTCCTCCATTGTTTACAGGAAAACTAAAGATAGCATCTCAGCAGCGTGACTTGAGCCAGCCTCTGCAGCTCTCCTAGCCCCCAGCTTCTGCCACTCTGAATTTGTCAAAGCCAGAAGGCCTTTCTAAGTCCTCCTAACTTGCAATAATTTACTCTATTTTAAAAAATAATTTCTCCTTTTTAGGCGCTAAAAAAATTATATCTATTCCCAGATTATTAAACTACATGTACTGTGAATAATTCACAAAACCTAATAACACACATACCAGTTTTTAGAATGAATGCTCATTGTAATCTTATGCAATGGTACACATTTCATCAACCTCAAATTAATGAACTTCTCAGTAGGCCCAGTTGAAGTTAGAACCTTCAACCCTGATATTAAAACAAGCCGTTGTACTGGCACATTGACTCATCAAATCATAAGAAGGCACAACCTGTAAATATATATCAAACCTAAATGTATGTATTTACTGAAGCCTGAGACACTTTAAAAAGTACTCTGAATGAAAGGAAATGCAGTTTAAAGTGTTTTTACCCAAATTCGACTTTGATATTTTAGGCATTAAAAAATGAATATCCTACAATTTTCTTGCATAATATGCATTACCAGAATGTCTATTACATAACCCATGAGTCAGGCATTGGAAATAATAACTTATACTTTATAAAAATGAGTTTGTTTGCGCCTGCGCCAAGGGAAAATTGTACACACGAATGCTTGTCATTTTAGTGATGCAACACAACTTAAATCAAATTCTAATGCTAGGAGGTCATAGTATGAGTATTAAGCTTTATAAATATTAAAAAACGATTTTGAAAAGCACTTATTTTTTTTTTTTTTAAATAATTTTTCCATGTTAAATAATTTTCTGTAAAAAAAAAACAACCAATTATTCGTTTTTGTGATAATTCCATGTATAAAAAACAAGCTGCATCCCTTGCCTATCATTTTGGACACATTTAACTCACAAGCCTAAGCGCATAAGCCCAATTTGAAACGCGTCACATTTTTGCGCCACTTTCATTTAAAAGGACGGTTATATGCAAAAATTCCACCCGTGTTTAACTGGGAAGGTGCTGGCTGAATGAACATTACTATCAAATATACTGCAGCTGAAAAGTTTGCCTGTGAACATCTAATACAATGCATCTAAGAAAAACGCTGTGAATTTATTTACTTTTGCAAAAATAGATAATTTCGTTTCTGGGGCCTTATTTATATCTATTGAATGTGTTTCTAATTTTATCCTTTAAGCATTTAACGGCAGTTTTGTATATGTGCACAATTGCTCATTCTATAAATTAAAGAGCAACATATAGCTATTTTAGCACATCACATTGTTCATTTCTGGGTTTTTTTCTAAGTTTCTACTTAATATTAATTAACCAACATTTTACTTAACAGACTGAAAACATCAGAAGACCCACAAACACATATTGAGCTCATTTCAGACATAAACAGAAAGGGGTCAAACACTCAGGACACAAACTACAGCGCGCTCTTGCATTTTCGTGAGTAGCGCCATTGCTATTTACTTACAGAAGTTGCACTAATGGGAAAACCACATAGACATTTAAACACACATTTGACCCACAAATCAATACTCAGGACAGAAATAAAGAACAGCTCACAGACTGTACTTGAACCAAACCATTTGCAAATACTACTTGTAAGTCATATTTACAAGAAACGCTTCTCAATAGTGTTCCAAAAGACTGCATAAACAGCCCAACAGACAGATGCATGTCCAAGAAGTAGTGAATGCGCTCAATTTCTTAGCTTTGGCTAGCAGAACACCAAACAAAATCGTTCTGCATATCTTCATTCATAAAACTGCGCAGAACAAAGGATCCTTGTTTTGTATTATGTCATATTTTAATTCCCCAGGGATACAAAATCACCAAGGAAGAAATATGTTTTTTTGAATCTAACCTATTTAGATATTTCCCACACTATGGTACCTTCCAAAAAACCAACACATTTCTCCATGTGAGCTTACCAACAGGCATGCCAAAAATACTGCGGAAAACGCAAGAATTATAATCAAAATGGTGCTTAAGGTACTTTTCGTAGGTGCACCGTTCAACTAAACCAAATGGAGAAATATCTCCTCATTACCTGCCTACACAAATTGCAATTCGCATATCCAAACCTATACAAACCAAAAGTTGGCCAACACAAATCTCAAAGTTCCAAAGCTACATTTCCAAATTTGCTAAGATCAGGCATCTTATAGCTCACTAATCTAGCTTCAAACTTCAAGGGGTTATCTCTACCAATACAATCGCAAATATATGAGACCCTTGGCTATGGTAATTGCAATGACCAAATCAAAAACCAAGAAACCAACCCCTCGGCTTTGGTAATTGCGATAACCAAATCAAAGACCCAAAGAACCAAAGGACTGGGAGCGACCCACTTATACTTAACTCTTACTTTTACTAATCCAAATTCTAACTGTCAAGTTCTACATGACCTAACGGTCTTTTATAATACGCACGCCAAAAAGGTTCTCAGTCAGGAGTGACATCTTTTGGAGAGTCAAAGTCAGAAAGATCAGAGACATACTGGGCTGCAGAGACAAAGAATCCCCCAGAACCCCTGTGCACAGAGTACCTGCTTAGTGGATTTCCGCCCTGCTCTCCCCAGCAGTTTTCTGTCCTCTGACAAGATCACTCCACCAGATAGCCACTTCTGATGAGGCCCACTGTCGGGGGCCAACTGTAGTACTTGAAATTTTCATTCTCAGGGTAATATAACAAAGACTTGGCAAAAGAAGCTGAAATAGCAAAAGACATCTTTATTAAACTCAAATGAGTGAGACTACGTCACACAGAAGCCTTAGCAACTGAACGAGGCAGTCTCCAGAACAAAAACCAGTCTTCTCTTTTATACAGAATATTACGCTTTGGGCAACACCGCCCCTGTTTTACAAGTGGTCATTCACATATTTTCGCTTCAAAGAAGGAACAGAGTTATGATGACAATCCCACATTTCAGCTCGTTCAGCCCACTATCATTTAACCCAGCAAGGCTCAGAACCCTCATCAGATATCAGCAGACCCCAATAACACGGGCACCTCCTGTTCGTAAAACAAGCCATAAAGTAGGAAACAGAGTCAGATGTGAAAGAGATTAGTCAGGGTTCGTGTGGGAAGAAGGAATTTAAGATGGGTCGAGCCCTGATGCTAATCACATTAGGCCGCGAGGAAAGGAACCGGCCGGACAGGATTGACCTCGGGCAGCGGAGTCAGTTTGCACAGGTCAGAGAGAAGTCACAGAAGGTGTACGTGTCCTTTAGGCCTAGGCATGGCCTTAGTGCAGCCTATGTGAGGGCAACCACAAAATGGCTACTGTTCTAAAATGGAACCCACGGATACAATATGTAGTATTGTATACACGGTGAATTCATCAGTGAAACATGACGAAAACACTTGTACATACCGCTTTTGTCATTTGCGGTTCGTTGACACCAAAATAGGCATGGTGGGGCCATGCCTCCAATGTGGTTCCGAATTTTACAGTACCACAATTCCCATAGGGATTTGTCCTCAGTCACAATCTACTGAGAGCTACAAAGGAGTCCAACAGAAGAGGAGACGACACCAAATTAATTAAACTGAATATTTAAATTACTATAGATCTGAGTCATACATGTATGACTTCTTCCCGATCACCTCTTGCAACAGGTTCTAATGTAATTTATTTTGCCTTTATTCAAATGAATGCGAATAATTGGGCCAAAATAATTTTCTCTTTCTATAAAAATATAATTCAGACATCAGTCCATTCCCCCTGCTGGAATGGATTCATTTTACAGCTGCTCTACAAGCGTGTTCCCATATCATAGACCAACTGCTCTTCTTGAAACAGACCGTAACACCTCTGCTGCGATGATACTGTTGGCCATGTAGGCGTGGGTTTGCGAAATCAAGTCGATCAGCTTCACACAATCAGGCTTTCAAAAAGCTTGATCTACATTTAATAAGATCATGGCCCTAAGTACTATGTATTTAGCCTACAAGCATTGGCAGATGTATACAGCTGTTTCAAAGACTGTAGCTCTTTGCATGCGATCGCGTTGATCAGGACAGCTCGATAAGAAAGGTTGAGATCGATGAAGGTCTGCAGACTCTGATGAGTCAGGTGCATTCAGATACCTGCGTTAGGGTTCAGGTCAATAATGTGTGGGTTCTTCTTTCATCCAAAATAAAAGCTTATAATGGCCTAAAACAAGGTTGCAATTTGGAGCCATTTTTGCAGAGCTCTCTGCTACCCCTTGAAGCTCCTTCTTCTCATCTTGACTTGAAGGCAATCTTGTTCAGCCCTCTAAGACTCTAACTGGTCTACAAAAGTTGTTAACCAGATTGCCCAGTTATTACTATTAAAACCAGCTAGTAATCAACTGGAATAAAACAAAGTTTTTTTTAAGAGAAACCTGCCTTCATCTGGCACATAAACGACTAATAAATAGAGAAAGTAAGATATTATTGATATTTTGATCTGACTCGGGCTAAAATTCTTAGTTGGACAAGCCACTTTCTCAAACTAATGGCCACTGGTGGTAGGCTTAAAAAGACTGAATAGGTGATACAGAGGGTGAAGCCACTGGGGAAGTGTTGATTGCCTTTAAAGAAAACATGTATTCTACCTCCATATTGTAGGATGTTGCAGTACTTTCTGGTATGTTAAACGTGTACCTTGAGATGTTGTCTTCTCAACTGATGCTTCATCACTGAATCAAATGTGACTTCAAATGCGTGACTGGAGATACCGACCTCTGTATATCAGTTCTCCAATGTTCTGTAGTGCGACAGCGTGAGAACGCCAAACGCAAACCATGTTGACTCTTTATACCTTTGAAACCACTGAGCATACAAATTGTCTGTGTCCAGTATTGTATCAAATTAGAGTCAAAATACTTAAAACTGATGTTTTAACAGAGCAGGTAGTGGTTCAACTGTGCTTTTAAGAAATATCTGATGTCGCTGGACTGAGAGGCGGTGCAGGCCGTCCGTGTTAGCGACACAGCAAAGGGGAGCGCCGGTAAAACAGACCTTTCCAGGGTAACAGCACAGTTTCATAGTTGAGTCAAATTCTCAGTCCATTCCTTGTTTCAAAAAGTACTTGGTCCATGTAGCCAACCAGTAATTCAGATGGCCATCAAGCCTGTCGCTCCTGCTGTGCCTCTTTGTTGGCGTTCTGATCTGACGTAAGAAGGACTCGGTAAAATACATCTGTTCACTTTTAAAAGGGCAGGGTCCGTGGCAAACCCAAATTTCTAATTTGAGAGCATGATCCTGTAAATGTTCTGTGATTCCTAATTCATCACGCCTTGAGCGGCCCGACTGCTGTATCAACACGCTGGGAGATGTCGCGACTGCAGTAAATTGACCGACTTTGGACACTCTGCGCTAGCGGACAGACCACAGTCTGTGTCATGACCCGGCCAATCTTCACATGTCTCTCTCTCTTCCGGAGTCCGTCAGGGGTCCGTGCTCACCAAACTCTGTTTAATATTGACATTTCTCCACTGGCTGCCCTAATATGCTCATTTGGGTTTTAACATGCCTATGATACAGAGACTGCTGATCTTATTCTTTGGCAAACAAACCCTATAGTTGAACCTGTCGTGGTGGCTGTAAGAAGTAGGATTCTCTAATACCCCTGCATGCTTCACAACTACTTTACAGATTTTACTTGACAATCGTCTCTTTTACTGCTCAAATCTCTAGGTATCTGCCACCTGCGTTTATATACTTGCCTTTTTTGGAAAATACTTCCTTTGGTGCCCACCTCCTACCATCAAACTGAAGTGCAATTCTTGATATCTTACCATCTAGAGTACAACATGTTGCTATACTTAGACCTTCCACGGTCCCACATTCAATGCTCGCAACGGATTCAGAATGAGCTGATCGCCTGACCTGCATGGCGGCTGGCATCTCCAGAGAGGGGGGGCAGCTGCCAACGCAAATCTTATTAATAAAAAACATACCTGAACCGACCTCTTCTCAGGAAATGCATGCAGTGAGGGCACCAATCCTGTGAGAGCAGCGCCGTGATTGGAGGGCGCGGCCTCACTCGGCGCTCCCCAGCGGCCTGGGGGCCTGCACTTACTCTAACCCAGCCGGCCAAAGGGACATGCACACTTTGAAAAGTGCTCAAACAGCCTCCCTGCTGCTGTCATTGAGCAGCGACCCTGCCCCCATCATAACGGTCGCTTCAGGACAGGAGGATAAAAAAACAAGCTTTTGCAATGCAATGGTCTCTCCTTTAGGCGTGTTTAAGCTATTAGCATTGGAAATCACAATGCCTTTTATTTATGTTTTAAAAACGAAAACAAAAATAAAATGCATTGTCATTTGCAATGTCAATAGCTCAAACTCGCGTAAATGTGAGACCTATTGCATTGCAGATGCTTGTTTTGCTTTCCATCGCGCCGTCTGCTCGCCTCCCTCCCCAATTGTACCCGTCTCTCTCCTGCGCTTTCTCTCCTCTCTTCCGATCTGTCTGCTGCTCTTTTATCGTCTTTCCTCCTGTCCCTCGTGCTCTTTTGTAGGTGGTTTTTTTTTTTGTATCTCTGGCTTTCGCCCACCACTCTCCTCATCTCTCCGTCACCTCGGCTGCCTCTGTTTCTCCTGCTCTCTATAGCCACCGCTCATGGTCTTTCACTACCACATTCAAACTTCTCCCGCTGGTTTCCTATCTGCTGTACTCTTTCTCTCCCCCACCTAGCCCCTTCTCTCCCTCTCTCATGCAATGCTGGGACCTCGCCAGCCCCTGCCGCCTCCCCAGCCCCTCTACCTTACCTCACTGTGCCGGTCTGAGTTCACCATTGCATGAAGGATAAAGAGGCTGCGAGGGAATGGGGTGCCCCCTCCATGCCTGCAACCACCAGTCTCCATGACAACAAGGACGCTGCTCCCTCTCCTTCCTCATTGTGTTTCTGAAAGCATGTGGAAAGGGCTGGACGGGGCAAGGGGGAAGGAAGGGGCCGGACGGAGGAGGGAGAGGGAATCTCGGGATGGGTGCGAGGAATGGAGCAGGGGGGCTGGAGGGCCGAGAGAGAGTCTAGGAGGAGGGAGAAGGCATCATGGGAAGGGCCGGGCTGCAGTTAAGGAGGAAATAGCTGTGGGGAGGATCAGAGATGGAGGAGTGGGGACAAGAAGGAAGTGGGGGGGTGATTAGTGAATAGCAAATTCAAACTCCTGCACCTATCAGCATCCAGAGACCCACAGACTTCCACCAGCCCTCACCGCGGCCTTGGGGGTACGGTGTGCATCCCGCTACCAGTGCCCCGGACTCATGGGGTGCCCCCATCATTTACAAGCACCGACAGCCATCTTCCCCCGCACCCCGGCATCTAGTGCGGCACAGCCTGAAGCTTTGTCTCTGTAGATGAGCGCTCCCAGGGGTGTGTCCCTTCGCTGCACTCCTCCCAGTAGCGGATTTGGCTCTGTCTCTGAGCTGCTTCTATGTTTTTCGGGAAGGGTGCGTCTCCGGTTCTGCTGGGTGCAGGTTTTCACCAGTCAGGGGTGCATTTTCACGAAATTTCAGAGAATAGAAACTTAGGAGCGAATATTTAACGGAGCGCGGTGTCAACATCTTGCTTTACATCCGGTATAAAATAAATAAACGGAGCGCTGTGTCCCTAAAGTGGGCGCCGCGGTCCGATGTAAAGTAAAAATTACTAAATAAACAGCGTGCGCCACGCTCCAGCCAGAATGACAATGACAAACAGCGTGCGCCGCGCTCCAGCCGAAATGACAATAAATAAACAGATCGCGCCGCGCTCCAGCCGGAATGACAAAAAAGAAGTGCTCACCCTCTAATTAAAAGAGATAGTAACACGTCACAAGTAAAGGATCTAGTCCCGGTGGGCGGGGCTAAAAGTGGACAGGGTGATAACCAGGAGGGACTAAAAAGCCTCACTTACAATGTGAAGCCAGCGTTTAGCAGGGAGGATGACGCAAGCCAATAGAAACAGGGAGCGGAGCCTACACTGAACTTCTGAAACCGTATTGATTCCAAGAAGCCCTCGCATGGCAAGTCCAGCGCATACGCGCTGCTAACGCCACGTGAGACCTAACAATGGCAACGTATCACCATTATATTTGTCATCTTTGGGGGTAATTTAAGTGGAATGACGCTCTTCCGCTCCAACGGAGGAGCCACCGCTGCTGACCTATGCCTATTAGCACCCACTTTAAATCTCTTCACTGGCTTCCGGTACAAAAGCATATCATGTTCAAAGTCTTATGCTTTAAGCACAAGGCTGTGAACAATGCTGACCCACAGTACATTCCGAGGAAAATGTTCCAGGTATCTCCATAACTGACAGTTTTGCTCTGGCTTACAGAACTTTCTGTCGGTCCCTCAAGTTCATGAAGTGCAGACAGTGAGGGAGTACCATATCCGCTAAATTGTGGAACCCTCTTCCTTCGGAGCTAAAAAGCTCTGCTGACCACATGGGACCGATTCCGATGTCGTACGGACTGGAGTCCCTCCGACATCGGTCACGAACTGTAAACGAACGACCTCCTGTCGTCGGTTACAGACCTGCAAGTAGGGTTCGGTCACATGCGTATACTTTTCAATGAGAGCATGCATTCCTAACGGAATGCATACTCTCGTGAAAGAGCAGGGGTCCAGTTCATCCGTGCACCCCGTGGCAGGCACCTCAAGGTGCCTGCCAGTGGGTTCAGGCATCAACAGAGGGACACCCTAGGTGCCCTCTAGGCCGCCATTTGGTGACCACGCACCCATGGGGACACTTCTGGGGGCCCTCAAAGACAGTTTCCCACTGCCTTTTTGTGCCAGAACGACAGGCACAAAAAGGCAGTGGGAAACTGCCATTGTACTCCCTCAGCCGGAAAGAGTTGGCCGGGGAGTACTGAAGGGTTTGCGGATGGCGGATGGGCTCTCCGAGCCCGTCGTAAGCCATCCGGAAAACCGGGTCGGATTCCTTTCCGATCGAGCCCATCAGAATGGTTTGGTTAGAATGGAATCTGATTGGCACATTCCGATGCGGGCAGGAGGGCTCCGATCAATGATCGGAGCCCTTCCTGCCCTCATCGGACCCACGGTCTTTTGGAAAAAACTTACAAAAATGTATATTTCAACTAGCATAACTTTTCAGTCCCTTGAACTGGAATAGACTACTAACCCCTGGACGCCCTTTGGGGCATCATCAGCACTTTATAAATTATATTTCATGTCTTTAATTCCAATTCACTGAGAGAAGGCATTAGTGCAGTAAGATCAGCATTGCCACGTTTCCTCAGTTAATGCCTGATGTGCTGCTCCAGGCCAGGTTTTTCCTATGAATTCTGGGACTTGTAGTCTGTCATAAAATACCACTAAAAATCCCAGAATTATAAAAAAAAAAAAAAAAAAAAATCTGGTCTGGAGCAGCACGTCGCACATGGACTTGGGAAACTGCAGCTATGTCAGATCACACTGAGAAATGCTGTTAAGTCACTAAATCCACACAGTTATGTGTCCCTACTGTTTCAGAAACACACTGGGAGCTGTGGTTACTACACATCACTCTAGGAGGGATCACAGCAGCTGATACCTTATTGCTGGAGCAGGGGCTGGGGGTGTACAATGCTCCAGAAAGAGAGCAGTGGAGCACGTCAAGCAAACCTACAGACCCGAGAGTCTCCAAAATGTGTGGAAAATGTTCCCAGATTGTCTTTGTAATGAATGTAACTTGCAGGACTATGAGCCGCAGTTCAGAATGAGACGTCTCAGTGGCTAGAGACCAGCTGATGGCATAGAGAGCTACACGAGGGGAGTAGCGCGCCTTCTCCCATTCATTGCTCTATGCTTCTACCCTAGATAAAAGGGGATAACATAATGTAGCATTCACATACCATAGATATGCGATTATATGTTGTAACCAGTGCTTTAAATGGGCTGGTGCTCACCGGTACTGAGTACCGGCACTTCTCAGGTTTCTCCCCTAGAGTACCGGAACTGCTCCTTGTGTCACCAGAGTACCGGTACCCCTAGAGGCATGTTGGGGTCAGGCTCGGAGGTATGGTTACCTGCAGCGCAGGTGCTGCTGGATACATTCAGAGGGAGAGGGTCTGTGACTCGAGTACAGAGCGCAATTGGTACTTTTTTGCAGTTATGTACAGCGCGCACTTGGCAGGAGGGTATTCATTTATTAAAGCGCTTTAAATGAGAAGTGCAAGTTCTACACGAAAGCATGCTTCATTTTCAGGTCTAAACTTGGGTGGCATGGTGAGCAAAAGAATGATGGATTTAACCCAGATCTCTTGACTGGGGGTGAATGTGTTGATTGGTTCTGCATTCCGTCCATCAGTTGTGTGTCTTTTGCTTTCTCGCCCTAAGTGCGCCAGGTGTGCTCAGACGTGGGTCCTGGGCTCACTGTGCCACTGGAGTCAAGCTATCCTGGCTGAAGAGGGGTGAAACCCCGAAACCGGTCCTACGATGCTTGTTTCCGGTCCAGGGAGGACTTGGCTTGGCAGTTTGGGCTGGACTGTTCCCATGAGGCACAGGGTCAAGACTGATTTGCATATGGCCATGTCTAAACTGGGGTGGTGTAGTGGGCAAAAGAACGATGGATTTAACCCAGATCTCTTGACTGGGGGTGAATGTTTTGATTTGTTCTGCATTCCGTCCATCAATTGTGTGTCTTTTCATTTTGGTTTTATGGCACTGGGAGGTGGAATCCAATCCTGTTATTCTGGGCAATCTCCCCGGGCCTTAAAAAATATATATATATATGTTTTCATGTAAAACTCCTGCTTCTCAAGTAAAACGTTTTAATGCCCTTCGGCCAAGTTCGCACTGGACACAACTGCAAAAAACACCAATTACGCCCTGCACAAGTGAAGGAACTTAGCCGAAGGACACTAGGGGGCTTTTACATTAATACGAAAATGACGCTAAAGTTAAACTCCTGCCTCGAAGCCACGCCCCTAGGCACGCCTGTACCGGACCTTCAATCCATGTGGTGAGTACTGGCATATTTCTCTTTACATTGAAAGCCCAGGTTGTAACCCCGCGTGTCACAACAGATAAGGCACGAGAGGTCCCGCCCCTGTTTTTCATCGTATTCAGTTTGCATCTTCTCTTTTCACAGCTGCCGCCTCGGTGCGCGAGGACACATCGACGCAACCAGCGCCCCCTACAGACGTGAGTACAATCTATGCAGTGCTGGTGTTATTTGAGTAACATTCCCATATTGTTAACTCTCTGGCGCAGGGTCATGTTCGAGGAGTGGTGCTGCGTACAATCCACATTGTAGTTTATTTATTTGGTTTCCTTCCATTCGTACATGTTTACATTCTTGGGCCCTTCCCAAAGGAGTCGATGGTTTCAACCACAATCGCAGCTTTCCTGAATCACTTGTGTTTCCAGATTCTAGGGGCTTCCACATCTCCTCGTACCTCTGGCCCATAGCATCTTACATACAGGTCTTATAATGACCAGACCTGGTCATCACTTTCAGATGCAGTCAGGTGTGCTAGCCAATGGCCACCAGCCTCACATGGTGCACTGTGTAAAAAATCTGGGTCTAAAATTAGATCAGTCTCTCTCCATGAGGGACCACATAGCTGCGCCTACGAGCTCTTGCTGTTATAGCCTGCGTCTGTTGCGTAAAATTCCTCCTTTTCTGCCCACAACCCATCGTAAAACCTTGGTTCAGGCGAGGGACATCAGCCGCCTGGACTATGGCGATGCCCTACTGGCCGGGGCAGGAGAGACCTTGTTGAGTAAACTCCAGGTCATCCAAAATGCGGCAGCTAGGAAGGTTATGAACCGCCCAGCAGGCTCCGCATCGGTCCCCTTGCTTCGAGAACTCCACTGGCTATCAGTGAGGGAAAGATCGTTTTTTAAGATCTGCTGCCTTACGTACTCGGCACTCAGCGGTAGAGGCCCCAGATATCTCCAAAAGAGACTTGTGAAGCATGCTCCTATTAGAAATCTGCGGTCCGGTGCGCGGGCTCTTCTACAAGTGCCACGTATCAGGTTACGCCGCTCTGGAGGAAAGTCCTTTTCATACTTGGTGCCCAGATACTGGAATGAGCTTCCAGACTTTCTTCGTAGAATTACAGGGGCAGATTTACAAGCCCCTTGCGTCACTTTTGCACCGTCGTTGCGTCACTTTTGTGGCGCAGCGGCAGCGTAAAAGTTGCGGCCTATTTACAACGTGACGCATCTATGGAGATGCGTCACGTTATAAAGCCCTGCGCCACATTAAACCTGCGTTAGGTTTAATGTATGCAGGGTGGGCGTTCATCAAGGGAGATGAGTTTGCCGGTAAACACCCAAAATATCGATTCCAAAATATCGACTGCCCAGAATATCGAAGTTAAAATATAGAGTGGACAGAATATCTACTCTACAAAATATAGATAGGTCAGAATATCGAAATTGGGGTACAAAATATCGATTACCAAAATATAGACCTTGAAAATATCGATTACCAAAATATAGACCTTAAAAATATCGAATACCATAATATCGAATTTTAAAATATAGATTACCATAATATCGACATTTTTTTTGTGTTATGTATGGAAGTATATGTGTTAAAATGATGTATTATTGTTGTAATGTATGTTTAATTTATTTAAACAAATGAATGTTATGTAATTTAATTATTGCGTAATTTAATTCCGTAGCGGGTTGTGGGTTTATAGGGGAATAGGGTGGGAAGTAATTTAATTATGGTTAATTAAATGTTAATTATATTTATTTGTTTTGATAATTAATTAATTGATAATTAATTATTAATTGGTAATTTATTTTTATTAATTGGTAATTAATTTATATTAATTGATTAATTGATAATTATGTTAATTGTATTTGTTATTAATAGGAGCGGGTTGTGGGTTTGTAGGGGAATTGGGTGGGAAGTAAATTAATTGTAATAAAGTAAATAATTAATTTTTTATTTATGTGTATTGATAATTAATTAATAATTGGTAATAAATTTGTATTAATGGGTAAATAATTTGTATGAATTGCTAAATAATTTTTATTATTTGCACAAATATTTTTATTAATTGATTAATTGATAATGTGAATTGTATTTTTTATTATTGGGAGTGGGTTGTGGGTTTGTAGGGGAATTGGGTGGGAAGTAAATTAATTGTAATAAAGTAAATATTAATTTTTTTATTTATGTGTATTGATAATTGATAATTAATTTGTAATTGGTAATTAATTATTATTAATTGGTATTACATTTTTATCAATTGATAATTAATATTTTTAAATGGTAATTAATTGTTATTAATTGGTAATTATTTTTAATTAACTTTTTATCAGTATTGATAATAATGTCATCTTATATTTAATTAAAATCATTACTTTCCCTACTTTTGCACTCTCTGGAGTGGGAATAGTAATTTTTACCTCAACGCTATCCAACGCTTTCCCTACTGTTGCACTCTCTGGAGTGGGAATAGTAATTTTTACCCCTACGCTATCCAACGTTTTCCCTACTGTTGCACTCACTGGAGTGGGAATAGTAATTTTTACCTCTACGCTATCCAACGCTTTCCCTACTGTTGCACTCACTGGAGTGGGAATAGTAATTTTTACCCCTACGCTATCCAACACTTTCCCTACTGTTGCACTCACTGGAGTGGGAATAGTAATTTTTACCCCTACGCTATCCAACGTTTTCCCTACTGTTGCACTCACTGGAGTGGGAATAGTAATTTTTACCCCTACGCTATCCAACGCTTTCCAACGCTTTCCCTACTGTTGCACTCACTGGAGTGGGAATAGTAATTTTTACGCTCTCAGTATCCAACAAAATCTCGACTTTTTTAAATTACTTATATTATGTTTACATTTTAAGCTATTTTATAATATATTATGTATGCTTTATTTAATTGTTTTTAATAATTAATTTTATATTATTTTTAATACATTTAAAAAATTTGATATTTTGGCTAACTATATTTTGACAGTCTATATTTTAGAATCGATATTTTAGTACTTACCTGTTTGTAGATAGGGAGTCGATATTCTGTCCCTCGATATTTTAGTGTCGATTTTTTGTATAGTCGATATTTTGTCCCTCGATATTTAGTCACTCAACCAGTTTGCCAGTCCTAATCTCTCCCACTGATGCCAGTGTGCTGGACTGTACTCTCACCTCACAGTCCGTGCTCATATGTCTTCTTTGAGTGAAGGAACAATGGGGCCACTCAGCCCGCAGCTTCAGTGATCCGCGCCTCCATCAACATGAAGAGACCTTGGGTCTGTGACAGTGAAAACTTCAGTCAACTGAGACAACTCCGTCGTTTATTGAAGGATTTCACACACTTCTCTAGCAAAAAGAAATATTCACTCCTTCACCCCTCCACGTCTGATTCCTGAATATGAGTGCTTCAGTGCCTGGTTTTGGAATTCTGAGTTTTATGGTATTTTCTGCACCTGGTTATTACCACGCATGTTAAATGCTTTACCCTTAATTACATTACCCAGCCTAAACCACGAATGTGTCTTAACCACACATTCCTTTACAACGTAAATTCGTGGTAAAGGCATGAATGGTAAAGGGGTGCGTGGCTGAGGTCGCAACGCCCCTCCTCCCGCCCAAAGCTACAAACTCCCTACCTGCCCCCCCTTCGCCCTGATGTCCGAATACACTGACCCCCTTCCAACCCGCATGCTGTCCCTAACTCTTAAACTTTTTGTGCCGTCCCTAAATTACCCCAACCCCTCCCACTGCCCTTAGGCCTAAAACCCAAACCCATATTTTAAACAAGCATTGGCATAGCCAATAGGTCTCGCCTTCGGGACCTTATAAGTGTTTAGCCATGCAACGGTTGATGTTGTGGAACCAAGGATATTGGGCTGCATAACTAGATATTTATAAGGGCCAAAGGCGAGACCTATTGGCGATGTTTTTCACTAGTAAAGGCAGTAATCCTTGTTATTGGCAGGGTGAATGTGCACAGCTTGCTGCTGCTTTTGGGCCAGTCCAGACCTGGTTGCATCTTTTTGTTATTATGGTGGGAAGAGGGTTTACATTACTTATCAGGTGACATTTGTGTCAGAGGGTGGCGCTCTGTGTCACATGACACCAGGTACTATAATGTGACCTATCCGTAGCTGCTTCCTGTTGTGCGCTTCATGCGAACGGTAACACCGAGAACCCCGACTTGTGAATCCTAAATACTTGAGCTGCTGTCGCCCTTCATTTCTTTCAACTTTCCCTTTAGATTTATTTATTTCTGAATGGTGAAATTTTCTATGACGTACAGATAAGCCAGAAAGAACCACCACGGAGGCCGCAGTTACTAGCAGTACATGATAGCGAAAGTTGGAAACAAAATCTATAGGGGCAGAAAAACGTATTTGGATATAATGACCCGCCACCCATGTATACTGTTTATTCTCGCTTCAGATTGGGGGTTCTGCCAATGGACCAGCACTCCAGGCTGTGACATGGCATTGTTGCCACATCTGGTCAGTGCCAGATTGACTCCAGAACGATAGAAATATCTGCCCACGAGGTATTTCTCACATCAGCTAATTAAACACTAGAAAGCACTATAGCACGGCCACTCGAATTAAGTGGCAGCGAAGAATAGGGTTGACATAATTATGCAGCAAGGAAAGTCGAATATGTGACATAATGTAGCACAATATGTAGCAGTAATATTTCAGTTTTTTCACAGTTTAACAACTACTAATAGTGTATGAGCAAAGCCGCACCTCATTACTACCAGTTTAACACCTGAATGCAACAATCGTCAGCTGAAAGCTGACCAGTTAACCCTTGCAGAGGGTTTGCCACTTCGCCGAACCACATATGACCCCTTTTGTTTAGAAAGTGTCTACACTTGTGTATGAATACCCTTGTCTACACTGTGTGCTACAAAGCGTGAAGGGTACAATGGGAACGGTACGCAACACAGAAGGCGTACCTAATGAAGGTAAGAGCCGGGGGTTAGAGGGAGCCAAATCTTGCAAACCTTTAATGCAGTTTCGAGCTTAGCAACAGTTTCTGAAAGGAAGATTCTAGAGTCCTCACTGTGAATAAAGCCGAGTGCGGACTTCGGAGACACGATCAGTGTTTATTTATTCAAAGGCAGCTGCCTTTCATTCAAAAGACTGATCGTGACGGATTGTGCATAGTTTGTACATTACAGTGTGTGTCAAGTGTGTGTGTGGTGTGTACACTACAGTACGTGTCAAGTGTGTGCGTGGTGTGCACACTACAGAATGTGTCAACAGTGCGCCTATGACTCCCGATGTTGTTGACACGTTGTAGTTGTGGAACAGCTGCAGGCTTGCATTTAAAACAGAATTATTGTATTTTTTGGTGGTCAGTGCTCCTCCTCACATGTCTGACATACTCAGATTGCTACCGATCACAGCTGTGAGGAAATGAGGCGCCCTCCCTTGTTCACCTCACAGCACTGCGCCTGCTCCTGTAGCATACGACATAGCGCCAAGAGGAGTAAAGAGGAGCTAGACATCCAGGGGTGTTTCAGTACGCTGAGAAAGCGTGTGGCCGGGGACAGAGGAGAGGTACACATAGGAATAGGTGTGTGTCTCTGGAGGTGTACAGAGTCGGAGGCTGCAACTGAGTGTTACAAAGCTCGGAGGGTGCGTGTCGAAGCACTGCCCTCTGTGGGGTCTGCACGTGAAACAGCTGGGAGACACAATCAGTGTTTATTTATTCAACGGTAGCTGCCTTTCATTCAGAAGACTGAGCATGACGGATTGTGCGTAGTTTGTACATTACAGTACGTGTGAAGTGTGCCTCTCGGGTTTAAACAAGCATCGGCATACAAATAGAACATGGTGACCAGTACGGGGTTGTTTGCTCTCCCCCACGCCCCAGTGACACGCCCAGGAGTGACACGCTCTGGAGTGTAAGTACATAGGCCCCTGTCCCTGCAGGCTGGACTCATTAAGGTGTGGCCTAACGGTTAGAGCATATGACCTCGAAGCTGGGTAACCAGGTTCGAGTCTCTGCGGCTCAACCTCTTGTGATTCTGGGCAAATCACTTCATCTCCCCACACCTAACAAAATATGGATGTGCCCGTCTGCCACAGCTGGTGCTCGTGTAAAGTGCCATGATACCTCCGGGTCGAGTTCGAGCTATATAAAACTGCAAGACAAAAAACACAGCTCTGCGAATCTTACACGCCCTCACACGTGCACTCACTGTCACGTGCCTCAGAGGTACTCGTGGGGGGATACACTCTCTCCCCTCCATAAGTGCCCCTCGCTCAAAGAAGATTCACGCACTTCCTGCTGGTTGGCGAAGAGTGAGACACAAGCTCTCACGTGACAATGTCGGGGTATAGCGCCCACCAAGCGCCTCTTGGGTTTAAACAAGCATCGGCATACAAACAGAACACGGTGACCAGTACAGGGTTGTTTGCTCTCCCCCACGCCCCAGTGGCACACTCAGGAGTTACACCCTCAGTAATGACACACCCAGTAGTGATACATACAGGAGTGATAACCTCAGGAGAGACACACAGGACTGACAAACTTAAGAGTGACACGCCCAGGAGTGACACGCTCTGGAGTGTAAGTACAGGGGCCCCTGTCCCTGCAGGCTGGACTCATTAAGATGTGGCCTAAAGGTTTGAGCATATGACCTCGAAGCTGGGTAACCAGGTTCGAGTCTCTGCAGCTCAACCTCTTGTGATTCTGAGCAAATCACTTCATCTCCCCGCGCCTAACAAAACATGGATGTGCCCGTCTGGAACAGCAGGTGCTCCTGTAAAGCGCCCTGGTGCCTCCAGGTTGAATTCGAGCTATATAAAACTGCGAGACAAAAAACACGGCTCTGCGGATCATACACGCCCAGAAATTGCTTGTACTGTCTCCACGCAAGGAAGCTAGAGATGTTTAGGAACGACTGCTGTGGCACAAAATGCCATAAAGGTACTTGTGTGTGGCATAGAAGGACTCCCTGCAGATAAATCATGGATTACAGTGACATAGCGCGTGACAGTAAGAAAATAACAAACGCTCGCCATGACGTTTTCGTCGCCTTTTTCTGCTGTCCCACTTGGACGGCCTAGCCTGCTAAAAGGTTTCTTGTCTTTATGGGGCCATGTGTTTGGCCCCCTACCCCCACCCTCCCCCAGCCCTATAAACTATCCCTGAACCCCAGCCCTGAAACTACCCCTGAACCCCCAGCCCACATTACCCGCAGCCCAGAAAACTACCCCCAACCCTCCCAGACCAGAAAACTTCTCCTGAACCCCCAGCCCAGAAAACTACCCCAGAGCCCCCCAGTCCAGAAAACTACCCAGCCCAGCCCTACATACCTCACCGCGGCTCTCTTCCTGGCAAGGTCTTCCTGCTTCCCTTCCTGCAGCAGCTGGACCGCGCACTGCCTTAAACACGCGTTTGCGGGGTCAAGGCACATGTGTGGTTACGGCAAGCGTGGTTATGCTTGCAATGTCAGAAAACGTGTGGTTGAGGCTGCGGTGTTCCGACTGTGTCCTTAGAATATCAGACCCTGCCTTAGAACCTAATATTTCCTGCTCAATCTGTCATCCGCTTCAGGTTCCATAACTGTGCTCAAGGAATAAGGCAGAGCCCTCGCTCAAAGTGCTGGGGAGCTGCAAACACGCCGAGGGGATACATGACTGCCCAAGACTGTACATGGATTCAAACCTTAAACTTTAAATTACACAGTGGGCACACATTTATGGAGGCACAAGGGCACGCATGCTCATACAACTAGGCAGGCACTAGGTTGTCCACATGCACTGACTTACCAATGTATGAGTGGTGGTGCTTGGTTTAACAGCCACATCAGAGGTCTACTGCAGCCCTAGCCCAGCCCCTACCTCACTTCTTGGGGTACGAGGGGTGCCAAGTGCTAAATCTGCTCAAATGTATAACAGGTGATCCCTTAAATAGGAAAGCCCACCATAACTACAACTATGGGAGAAAAGCAGGAAGTGCCTACAAAAATGTTTCAACTCTAAAATACAGCTTAATTCTTTTTTTTTCTTTTCCACAAAAGACTCAAAATCGCTAGAATAAAAGATTGCCAAAATTGTATTTTCTTACAAACAAATTAAGAAAACTTGTGTATTATATTTTTTAAACAAAATCAATATAATTTTATACCTGTATTTTGTCCTGTACATTTAGCCGTCCATTGAACAGGATGGCAGGCTGGAGCAGAGCCCAGGCAGGGTGTGTTTCCACCGTAGCAGGCGCAGAGGTCTGGGGCTTTTTCAAGGATGAAAAGAAAGACACGGTTCAAGAATATGTCAATAAAGGAAAAGTGAAAGAAAGATGTTGATTCAGTTTGATATTGATACTAAATTATGTGATTGCATTTATGACACAGCAAACAGGAAGAAAGACTTAAGGAGCATACTGTATGATCTAATCTTCATTTCTTTCAAAATTATATTGTCAAAAAGAGGAAAGTATGACCATGTAAGTAGCGTAACAAGTGCTAGCGAGCGACACACATTAGTGTCTTTATTTTTGAGATAATGCAATTTTAAGTATTTTCTGGGTTTGAAGGGTATACCCAGTTAAGGTGGCAAAAGAAACTACCAAAATATAAATCTTCTCAGAATCAGCTAATATAGGTTCATCTACGCATCGGGAACACCTTCTCCTCATGTAAATAAATGCAACTATGTGCCTCGTTCATGAGGCCCTACAGGAACTATTGCACCAGCAGGAACTAACTTTTTTGATGTTCAGGTGGCTCGATGTATCACTGGCATATTAATAAGGCCACGTAAAGCCACGTTACGTGGCTTTTCATGGCATTATAAATATGTGCCCCTTTCACACAGAAAACTGCATGAAAGGGGCGTTCCATGGGTGTTGCTGGGGGGCGTTCCAGCAGCATCCATGGCTCTTTGACACTGCCCCAGATTTACGAGGAATCGTAAGTCTGAGGCAGCGCCAAAAACATACTCCTCCCCAGGGGAGGCGTAAAGGAGGCACAACGAGGAGAAATATCTTTAATTCTCCACTTTTTTCCTCTTTCTATGTGTCCTGCATTCTGTAGCACACATAGAAAGAGGAAAATGCCTCTTGTGATTATTTTGTGCTGGAAGGTTTCCCTTCCTGCACAAAAATAATCATCCTGCAACACAGGCACCCTTGGTTCAAAGGTGCCTGCGTTGGCGCACGGCAGCCCATTGTGTGCTGGCGTAGGGGAAAAGGACAGTGTTAGAACTGGGGGTCTCTAGTTGCAGAGGTAGGTACTTTTGACCATATAGGGACCCTTGCTTCTAGTCAGGGTAAGGGGGTACACTCCTAAAATAACCCCTGCTCTCCCCCTTGGTAGCTTGGCACGAGCAGACAGGCTTATCTCAGAGGCAGTGTGTAAAGCATTTGTGACCACATAGAGTAATACAGTGAAACACTACAAATGGACACCACACCAGTTTAGAGAAATAAGTAATCTTTACTAGACTTAACACAAGACCAAACAAAAAAAATCCACAATACTGTAATCAAAAATAGTCTCTAAAATGGTGGAAAATAGCTTTGTTCAATGTAGATAGTAAATGCGACACTACTCTTAAAGTACCTTGGATGCGTCAGGCAATACAAGCAAAAGGGCCGCAGGGAAGGTGATGCGTAGGTTCCTTGCTTCGGGGAAGGGGATGCGTCGGTTCCTTGCTGCAGCGCAAGGGAGGTGATGCATCGGTTACTTACCGGAGAGGAGGTGATGCGTCGGTTTTTTACTGTGATCCGGGGCGATGTGACAAAATGGCGCCTCGATGCGACGATCCGGTGTGATGCGAGAAAATGGCGTCTTGATTCGATGCGACAACGTTAGAAGTGATGCATGCACACCCAACGGCCGTACGGCGAACTCGGTAACTTCTGAGCGGCGACAGACCCTGCGACATGCTTCTCCGGTGATGCAACGGCAACCTCTGGCGGCGATATGCTTCTCCGGTGATGCTGCGCACTTTGTCGATGATGCGGTGGCAAACAGCTGCAGCGGTGGCCTGCTTCTTCGGCGATGCGATGGCCACTGCTGCGGCGGCGACATGCTTCTCCTCGTTGTGTCGCGCTTCTTGCTCGCAGTCTCTTCAGAGGGCCCAAACAACAGTAGCCACCTGTGAGAAGTTGGCCTGGCATATGCTGTCTCCTAGTTATAGGGAACACCTTGCACCAGTCCAAGTCGACTCTTATAGTGATAGGTTAAAGACAACCTTTAAAGAAAGCTATCCTAGTGGTAGCTGTGGAGAGCAGCCTTCAGGCTAAATCTTGAAGGAGTGTTAAGCTTATTGTTTTACCATAGATAACCTCTTGAATGACCAAATGAAAGAGTAGTCCACACAGGTATATATATAAAATATATGTATTTATTCTAAACAGAATCCCACAAGTCTCTTTATGAGGCTAGAGGCAAAGTTACAATTCAAACAAGCATTGATAGATACAATAAATAGCACTGGAATCACAGGGCCCGGGGGGGGGGGGGGGGGACCAAAACATATATTAAAAAAGTGGTATAAGAACCACGACAATTCTACAGACAATGCCTAGGGCATTTAGGATCGCTGGCCCCTTAAGAATCCACCCCAGGTTATAAGGAAGGGGACCCACGGGAGACGCGTGCAGTGCAAATAGCTGCTATCGGGATCTCTATTAAAGCCTATGGAGAATGTCGCGGTTTGATTTTAAAAGATTAAAGACACTACTAGCAGGACTTCAAAGTTAAGGGCTTAGAGTTAAGCTTTTGGGGAGCCCACTACCACGAGAGTACCGAGGTACCACTGTTACCTGCCCCAGGGAAGCCGGGTGCATAGGTTGTTTTCGATGTCGGGTCGCGGGCTGATTTTCAATGGGAAAATGTACAAAACTGCTGCTAGCCAAAAGCGTTGATGATGTCGTGAAGAATGAAGTTGTAGATCTTGTAGAGGAGAACCTGAAAGCAGAGGGGACAGAGTCTGGGTCACGGCACAGTGACCAGGGAGCTCAAAGGAAAGAGCCCTTCAATGTCGGGTCCTTCAAGTGGAAAGAGGTGTAGCTTGGATCTGCAGCCACGGGCTCCGGGAGGCTTCAAGGAAGGCCAGCTTCTGGAGGGTGACTGTCCCATGACGGATGAGGGTCGCTGCAGTGTTAGTGTCCGGATTGGATCCACTAAGCCTTGGCAACCACAACCCAAGCAAGATGAACAAATCAGCTACTGGTGCAGACCCACGAGGTCTGAGCGAGGTCTCCAGCGAGGAGACTGAAGAGCAGGCCTGGAGCAACCAGAGAAACTCTTGGAAGTAAAGATTGACCTCTGCTAGGGCCCACCAGTCGGGAGACAAGGGACCGCGGGAGGCAGCAATTTGGAGTGCGTACAAGGGAGCCCACGGGCCACCAGAGGGGGCTAGGGCACTGATCTTTGGCACAGTTGCTGCTGAGAGGTTGGCTCAATATTGGGCCAAAAGCACAACTTCCCCACTGGTCAGGATTGTGTGCTATGCAAGAGGTGGCCGGTGTCCTGGGGTATTGGGGATCTCCGCACCCACGCGGTCCACGGTGCTCAGATTTGCTGGGCACGCTCACTGGCCTCTGGGATGCAACCCACCTCAAGGTTGCTGGGAGTCAACGAAGTCCGTAGTAGCAGCAAAGTTCCAACCGGGTCACTTGCAGTGTTCAGGTGCCTGCCAAGCAGGGGGGTAACTCCATTACCCCAAGGGAGATTTCTTCAGTCAGCTGGGAAGCAGCTCATCGAAGGTCAAGTCTGTAAAGTCCAAGATGAATCTGAGGTTCTGGGGACACAGTATTCACCTTTATCCAGAAGATTAGGGGAGGGTCCAGATCAGAGCCTACCAATGAGAGTTGAGGCGGGAAAGGGTGGCTACACCCACTCCCCTTTGCGTGTTTCCCGCCTGGGCGAGGGGCAGGATGCCCCTGAACCGGTTCCAGGCGGTGTATGCAGAATGTAGGCGCTGTAGCAGCCTACGTGCAACTCTGAAAGGCATCCTATGGTGCACCCACCCAGTTCCAATCCACATATCCTGTCTGGGGTGGTGCTGGCACCTCCCTGCCACAGGAGCCCTATTGTCCAGCTGCAGAGGCTGGGATTTTCCCCAGCAACAGGCAGCCAGTGTCATGTGGGTGGCTAGTAGCATCCATTTTGTACTACGTGTGCACTTTTAAATTGGTGTCTAAATTCTGCCGCTTTTCCCATATCGCCCCTCTAGCAGGGGGGATTTGTGCCCTCATGCCCATGGCTGGACTGGGGGTATGATTCTTACATGTTTGACACCAAACACGATATGGTTCTGTGTAGCCATTCTCAAGTTATCACGTTATCGTGATAGACTTATAATGCGGTTAAGAGTATATGGTATGGCTACACTACAAACAACCCAGCAATGGTTTTACGAAGGTTGCAGAGGGGCCCTACTCAGGTAGGGGTCCCCCCTCACACATACCTCAGTACCCTGCCTTTGAGGATTACCAAGGCCTGCTATAGGGGTGACCTATGAGAGTATATGTGTTGTAAATAGGTGGGATACAGGGTACCTGTATCCCTGTAAGGGGTGCAAGCCCCACCTTACCCAGACTACAGTAGTGGTCTGGTGGTGTCAGTTTGTATGGCTGTCCCAGGGTGGCACAATAAGTGCTGCAGCCCTGGTAGGCCTACTGAGGGACCCATGCCCTGGGTACCTAGGGTACCATCTACAAGGGGCTGATAGGGTATCCTCAGTATCCAATTGGTTTGTACCTAGGGTACTCACATCAGTTTTAAGGAGAAAGCAGATAGGCTGGGGTCCTGGATAGCAGGATCTCAGCCAGACTAGTCAAAAAACACTCAAATACCAGGCAAAAAGTTTGGGGCAACCATTAGTCAGATTCCACCTTCCTACACCACCTCTCTGAAGGCAGAATTCCACAGCAAGGGAATTCAGGGGAGCTGGTGGTGAAGTCTTATATCCCAGACACTTCAGGGAGGAGGCAAGCACAGTTCAAGCCCTTGGAGATTCTTCTTCAAGATTGCAAAAGTACACACAAAGTTCCTTTTTCTCCTTTCCTTGGCAATAAAGTAACCACTGCAGGCCAACCCCAACAGCACAGCACAGGGGCAGTCTCCTCCTTCAGCTTCCTTGGTTCTTCTCCTTGGCAAAGGGGTCGTCTTGATCCTTTGTCTCTGAAGGCAGAGTGTGTCTGTAAGTAGTCCAAACCAGTTCTGTGCAGTACTGGAGCACTTTGTATACAGGACTCCTTCTTTCCTTTGACAGTGTGGGCCAGCGACATCAGACGCACCACAGGAGGTGGAGCCAGCATTGTGGAAGGCAGGCACCGCCCTATTCAGACCCAGGTGCAGCTCCTCCCACCACTCTACATGCAGATAGGTCTATTCAGCCCTGTGCTGACTCACCCTGTCTCCTGGAATCCCCCAGCCCCTGTCACTCACAAACCAGACATGGAATACACAACCTAGCAGAGGCAGGCTTGGACAGTT
The DNA here is from genome assembly GCF_964204655.1 of Triturus cristatus. Lineage (NCBI taxonomy): Eukaryota > Metazoa > Chordata > Amphibia > Caudata > Salamandridae > Triturus > Triturus cristatus. The sequence goes on from NC_140591.1 coordinate 1,696,870,883, forward strand.
AGGCAAGAAAATACCTACTTTCTAAAAGTAGCATTTTCAAACACAGAATGTTAAAACCAACTTCACTAAAAGATGTATTTTATCATTCTGAGTTCAGGCATACTAAACTTGAATTTCTACCATATTCCCTGGGTCACTTAGAATGATAAAATGTTATAATCTAACTGTCCATTCTGGACTATGGGGACTGGTAGCCTTGCAATAGAGATAATAGTGAATTACAGCCATTTTCGTTTTAAGACATGCCACACACACCAGGGCATGTCCTACCTTATAGTTACAATGCATCCTGCCCTTGGGCCTACCTTAGGGGTGTCTGATATCTAGAAAAGGGAAGGTTTAGGGACTGGCAAGTGGGTGCACTTGCCATGTCGACATGGCAGTCACAGACTGCACACAGGCTCTGCAATGGCAGGCCTGAGACACGCTTTGCAAGCTGCTTCTGTGGGTGGCACAACCAGTGCTGCAAGCCCACCTGCAGCATTTGATTTACACTCCTGGGCGCACATGGTGCACTGTACTAGGGTCTGACAAGTAAGTCAAATAAACCAAACATGGAGTCACTAATTCAATACAACACTTTACAATAGGGAGCACTTGCACTGTGGCACTGAATAGCAGTGGCACAGTGCCCAAAGCATCTACACCAGCAAAACATATAGAAAAAACACAGGAGGCAACAGCAAAAAATGGAAGGGAGACCCACGCCAATGGTGTCGGGTCTAACACGTGTCCCCTCCAGCTGAAAGGTGGGGAGAACTACCCACCCCTTGGGAGTTCTCTCCACTAAGGTGGAAAAATCTGGACAAGCCATCAACATTGGCGTGTTCTGTACCAGGGCGGTGTTCCACCGTGAAGTCCATTCCCTGTAGGTAAACGGACCACCTCAACAGCTTTGGATTCTCACCTGTCATCTGCATCAACCATTTGAGGGGCCTGTGGTCTGTCTGAACCCGGAAGTGAGTCCCAAACAAGTATGGTCTCAACTTCTTCAGTGCCCAGACTACAGCAAATGCCTCACGCTCAATTGCACTCCACCTCTGTTCTCATGGAAGTAACCTTCTACTAATAAAGTTTGGTCTAGACCCTCCTCATTCATCTGTGAAAGAACAGCCCCCACACCATGCTCTGAAGCGTCTGTCTGTACCATGAACTCTTTAGAGAAGTTTGGCGCCAGAAGCATGGGCGCCGTGCACATGGCAGTCTTCAGGGCATCAAAAGCTTTCTGACAGGTGTCAGTCCAGTTCACTTTTTTGGGCTGCTTCCTGAAAGTCAGCTCTGTCAAGGGTGCAACGATGCTACCATACCACTTGACAAACCTCCTGTAACACCCAGTGAGTCCTAAAAAGGCTCTCACCTCTGTCTGGGTTTTGGGGGCTTCCCAAGGCAGGATGGGCTCACTCTTGGGCTGTAGGGGCGCCACCTGACCGCTCCCAACCTAGTGTCCCAAGTACACCACAGAACCCTGCCCGATCTGGCACTTACTCACCTTGATCGTGAGGCCTGCTCTCCGCAGTGTCCTCAACACTTCCCAGAGGTGGTGCAGATGTTTTTCCCAACCGGCGCTGAACACTGCAATGTCATTCAGGTAGGTGGCACTGAACTCTTCCAGCCCAGCCAACACCTAGTTGACCAACCTCTGAACGGTAGCAGGGGCATTCTTCATCCCAAGGGCCATAACCCGGAATTGGTAGTGCCCATCTGGTGTGGAGAATGCTGACCTCTCCTTTGCCCCATCAGTCAAGGTGATCTGCCAGTACCCAGACGTTAGGTCAAACGTGCTGAGGTACCGGGCAGCCCCAAACCGATCAATGAGCTCATCAGCTCTGGGGATGGGGTGCGCGTCAGTCGTCGTGACTGAATTGAGACCTCAGTAGTCCACACAGAACCGGAGTTCTGGCGTGGCACCCGGGGCGGCAGCCTTTCGGACCAAGACCACTGGGCTGGCCCAAGGACTGCTGGAGGACTCAATCACCCCCAATGCAAGCATCTTGGAGACCTCCTCCTTGATGCAAGCTCTCACCCAGTCAGTCACCCTGTAAGTTTTGTGCTTAACAGGAGGACTGTCTCCAGTGTCAACATCAAGGACACGCCACTCAGTGACACTGGGAATCCGGGAGAACAAATGAGAAAACTGTCCCATCAACTGGCGACAGTCATTCTGCTGCTCAGGGGTCAGGGTGGAAGAGAGGTTCACACCATCCACTGACCCATCTTGCTCTGTTGCAGACAGGAGGCCAGGAAGAGGCTCAGTCTCCTCCATTCAAGCATCTGTTGCTAGGGGCATGCCCACTTCGGACCTCTCTAAGGGGGCTTCAGGCGGTTGCCATGTAGGACCCGCAAGTACACCAAGTAGGTGACAGGACTTTTGCGCTCCACCACCTCAAATGGTCTGGTCCACTTATCCTGGAGCGCACAGGGCTCCACTGGTGCCATGACCCACACTTTCTGACCAGGCTGAAACTCAACCAGAGTGGCATTCTGGTCATACCACCACTTCATCTCCTCCTGGCTGGCTTCCAGATTCGCCTCAGTGAGTTGTCTGAATCACCTAGTCTGGTTACTGAAGGACAGCAAGTAGCTATATACATCCTGGGGAGGTTTCCTGGGAGATTGGTCCCAGCCTTCCTTGACCAAACTCAGAGGCCCGCTTACAGGGTGACCATAGAGCAGTTCAAAGGGGCTGAACCCTAAGGACTTCTGTGGCACCGCTCTGTAAGTAAAGAGAAGGCATGGCAAAAGCACGTTCCACTTACGCCTCATGGGTTCCTCAAGACCCATAATTATGCCTTTGAGGGTCCGGTTGAATCTCTCAACCAGCCCATTACCATGGGGTGGTAAGGAGTGGAGAACTTATAAGTTACCCCACACTCCTGCCGCAGGCACTTCATATACTCGGAAATGAAGTTTGTATCACGGTCAGACACCACCACTCTGGAGAACCCCATGCGGGAGAACATCCCCATCAGTGCACGTCCTACCACAGGTGCCGTCACAGTCCGGAGAGGGAAGGCTTCTGGGTACCGGGTGGCATGGTCCACCAAGACCAGGATGAACCTGTTGCCCATGGCTGTCTTGGGATCCAGAGACCCCACAATGTCAATGCCCACCCTTTCAAAGGGGGTGCTGACCACAGGGAATGGCTGGAGAGGAGCCTTTTGCTTCCTCCCACTCTTTCCACTTGCCTGGCAAGTCTGACAGGTCCTGCAATGAGTATCTCAACTCTTGCGCATTTGGGGCCAATAAAAGTGGGTGACAAGCCTTACAAAGGTCTTGTCCTGCCCCAAATGTCCTGCTAAAGGCACATATTGAGCCAGCCCCATTAAGAAAGCTCTGGAGTGCTGGGGTACCACCAGCACACGGGCTGACCCAGGCTCAGCAACCTTAGGCTCCCTATACAGGAGACAATTCTCCCAGTAGTTCCAGTGTGAACCAGACTGATCACCTGGTTTGTAGCCTGCTGCCGCAAACCCACAAGAGAAGGGCACTTCTGCTCCTCGCAGAACTCCTCCATGGAAGGTTCTCCTTCCTGCTGCCAATGGGTCAGCTCAGGCAGGTCCCCCAGTTCACCTACCTGCTTCCCTGTAGGTTCCAGGGCATCCCCCTCAAGGTCTGCCTCCTCCTGGAGCATGGGAACTGTGGGGGAGGGCGGGTTTCCCACGCCCCGGCCTCTTCTCTTTAAGGCAGGCACCTGGGCCACTCTTTCAGACTCCAGGTCCTCTTGAACACCCTTACTGGCTGCCATGGACCATGTGGTCACACGCCCACTCAGGCAGACCCAACATCTCCAAATGAGCACTTTGCTCCACCTTAGCCCAAGGGGAGCTATCCAAATCATTACCCAACAGACAGTCAACAGGCATTGGCTTGCCTCACAGCTACTTGAAGAGTACCAGAGACCCCCCCCCCCCCACACTCGAAGGGAACCTGAGCCACCTTGCTGTGGCTATCTGTGTTGTCAGCGGCAACAACTGGGTAAAATGCATTTGGGACCACCTGCTCTTCAGACACCAGGTGACACCTGACAGCAGTCACACTGGCTCCAGTGTCTCTAAGAGCCTCCACTCTATGGCCATTGATGGTCACCCACTGCCTGTACTTAGTGTTATCAGACAGCTGGGTCCTGGGGACCACCTCACAGTCTCCTAAAGAGACAAGGGGCATCTCTGTGGGACCCCACCCACCTTGGGCACCCATCTCCTCCCCCGGGCTACACTCACCATCTGCTGGGGTGGTGCACCAGTGGGTGCTGTCTTATCCCTCTGTGGGCACTGGGGATCATAAAACCTATGGCCCACTTCACCACACTTGAAGCACTTTGCGGGTCACCTATGAACATGTTTACATGTCGGGGCTCCAGGCTTCTTCTCAGGGGGAGGCTGGGAACCTTTCCCCTGGAGACTACTTTGGGGCCCTTTCTGGAACTCCCTCTGGTTACCCATGTCCCCCCACTCTTCTGCTGGTGACCCTGCCCACCTTTGGCGGAGTCTCCAATGTGGGGTTGGTACGTAGTACAACCCTGTTTGCGTGAACCTGTATGAATGGCTCTTGAATGGTTAGTGCCTGGAGTTCACTAACTCTTCTCAACGAAGTGATTGCCACTAAGAAAGCTACTTTCCAGGTGAGGAATTGAATCTCACATGATTGTAGAGGTTCAAAGGGTGGACCCATCAATCTGGTGAGGACCACATTCAGGTTCCACACCGGTGCCGGTGGGTGTGTTGGAGGAATCACTCGTTTGAGTCCCTCTAAGAAGGCTTTGATGGCAGGCACTCTGAATAAAGAGAGGTGCTGCCTGTTTTGAAGATAGGCTGCTATTGCGGTTAGATGTATACAGATGGAGCTGTATGCCAGATTGCATCGGTATAAGTGTAACAGGTAACAGATGATGTTCTGAATGGATGCATCCAGCGGATTAATGTCATTGTTTTTACAGTAAATGACAAATCTTCTCCATTTAGCCGCATAGCAAGCTCTGGTCGTGGGTCTCCTGGCCTCCTTGATGATATGCATACATTCTGGATGCATGTTCAGGTAGCCAAACTCTAAGACTTCAGGAGCCAGATCGCCAGGTTCAGCTGTTGTGGATCTGGGTGCTGAATTTCGCCACGGTTCTGTGTTAAAAGTTTGGGTGTTAGCCGCAGTTTTTGAGGCGGCACCTCGGAAAGTTGTAGTAACGTGGTGTACCATGGTTGGCATGCCCACATTGGAGCAACCAGGATGAGTGTCATGGAGTGTTGCCTTAGTTTGCGTGCCACTAGCAGTATTAATGGCGCTGGGGGAAAAAGCGTACGCAAATCTGCCTGACCAGTTCATCCATATCGCATTGCCCTGTGTTAGAAGGCGACCTCCGAGGGGCCCGGAGGGGGCCCTGACTGCCCTGAGACCCCACCCTCGAGGTATCGTAGCCGGGCACTGGCGGGAGACTCCTCAGGGGAGGAACCTCGTATCTAGGATCGCACACTCGGCACCACACGACAGAGAGACACCACACGAGGAGTTCTTACGAGCAAATCTTTATCAGATTGGAGTAGTAGGATCTTTATGATCAGCACAGCAAATATATACAAGTAGAGCGTGGGCTCTCAAAGTCTTGGAGGGGAGTAGGAGGTAGCGGGACAGTCTTTGGGGGATGTGGATCAAATGCAGGAGCGTACCCTTCGCACAGCTCACAATCCTCGAGCTGGGGGATACGGTTGTCGTCGTGGGGGTCCGGCGGGACCAAGAGAGTCTGTGGGAGCCGCGAGTCACTCAGCGGGGCTCAGTTACAAGTTCGGTGGTCTTACGATTTTCGAGGAGCCGCGAGTCACTCAGCAAGGCTCAAGTACAAGTTCGGAGGTCTTACGATCTTCAGGAAGCCGCGAGTCACTCAGCAGGGCTCAAGCACAAGTTCGGAGGTCTTACGATCTTCAGGGAGCCGCGAGTCACTCAGCAGGGCTCAAGCACAAGTTCGGAGGTCTTACGATCTTCAGGGAGCCGCGAGTCACTCAGCAGGGCTCAGGTGTTCCAAGGCGAATCTGCCGGACAGTCCCAGAGCACTCCTTTTTATAGGGCGACCCCTCTTTGATGTCCGTAGCCTGTGCAGGCAGGGGTCTTGTCACCTGGGGGTCGCTTGTTGGGGGGTTTCCTGCCATTGTCTTTTGATTCGTTCAGGGCCGGGTCGGGAGGAGTCCCAGACACCCAGCAGGCGTGGAGCCAGCACTCGGGGAGGCCGGCAGGTCGATCGAAACCCACCGTCCCAGGGAAGCGCAGAGGTGTGATAGAAACTGCTCCTCCCTCTCTCATCCCAAGGGGAGCGTGCTGTGCTCCAGCCGGAGTGGCGCCTCTAGGCCAGGGTCGCGCTGGGGCCGGGCGGCCATCTTGTTGCATGAAGTGGGCATGCGGGCCCGGTGTGGCCGAAGGCAGAAGGCCACAGACGGGGAAGTCCGGGTTGGGTGCGTGCGAGTTCTGGTGGGAAGGATCGGCTAGGCCGTGGGTTTGGGGGCTGGTGTGAGGTGCAGGGGTCAGGTCTAGCTATGTTACGAGGGCCGGGTCTAACATGTGTCCCCCCCAGCTGAAAGCCGGAGAGAACTACCCATCTTCTTGGGGGTTCTCTTCGCTGAGGCGGAAGAACCGGGAGAGGCCATCGGCGTTGGCGTGGTCAGTCCCAGGACGATGTTCCACGGTGAAATCCATCCCCTGGAGGGAGATTGACCACCGCAGTAGCTTGGGGTTTTCTCCTCGCATCTGCATGAGCCATCGCAAGGGGCGATGGTCGGTTTGGACCTTGAAATGGGTGCAGAACAGGTAAGGGCGTAGTTTCTTGAGGGCCCAGACTACGGCGAATGCCTCTCGCTCGATGGTGCTCCATCTCTGTTCCCTGGGCAATAGCCTTCGGCTGAGGAAGGCTACGGGCTGGTCTAGGCCTTGGTCATTCACCTGGGAGAGGACTGCCCCGATGCCATGCTCGGAGGCATCAGTTTGTACCACAAATTCTTTGGAGTAGTCGGGGGCCTGGAGGACGGGGGCAGTACACATGGCCGCTTTCAGGGCCTCGAACGCCTCTTGGCTGGCAGGGGACCATTGCACCTTCTTGGGCTGCTTTTTGGACGTGAGTCCCGTGAGGGGACCGACCAGGCTGCCGTAATTCCGGATGAAACTCCAGTAGTAGCCCGGGAGGCCCAGGAAGGCTCGGACCTCCGTTTGGGTAGTGGGGGGTTCCCAGGCTAGGATGGCGTCGATTTTGGGCTGTAGATGGGCGACCTGCCCGCTTCCGACCTGGTGCCCCAGGTAGGTTACCGAACCTTGCCCAATCTGGCACTTGCTGGCTTTCATGGTGAGGCCTGCCTGGCGCAGGGCGGTCAGCACCCTCCGAAGGTGCTGGAGGTGCTCACTCCACTCAGAGCTAAAAACTGCGATATCGTCGAGATATGCGGCACTGAATTTTTCCATCCCGGCCAGGACTCTATTTACCAGTCGCTGAAAGGTGGCCGGGGCATTTTTCATCCCGAAGGGCATCACGCGAAAGCGATAGTGCCAATCCGGGGTGGAGAAGGCGGACCGCTCCTTGGCTCCTTCTGTGAGCGCAATTTGCCAGTAGCCGCAGGTGAGATCGAAGGTGCTGAGGAACCGAGCAGCCCCGAGCCGGTCAATGAGCTCGTCGGCTCGGGGAATGGGGTGGGCATCGGCTCGGGTGACTTCATTGAGTCCCCGGTAGTCCACGCAGAAGCGGAGTTCTGGTGCGACCCCGGGGGCAGCTGCTTTTGGGACCAGGACCACGGGGCTGGCCCAGGGGCTGTCCGAGGGTTCGATCACGCCGAGGGTCAACATTTTCGAGACTTCGGCTTGGATACAGGACCGGACCCGATCAGGGACTCGGTAGGCTCGGTGTCTCACTGGTGGGCTGTCCCAGGTATCCACATCATGGACACACCAGTCGGTGACCTTGGGGACCAGGGAGAAAAGGTCCGGAAACTGCCCTAGGAGCTGGCGGCAATCCTCACGCTGCTGGGGAGTGAGAGACGGGGAGAGGTTCACTCCCTCTACGGAGCCGTCCTTCTCTTTGGTGCACAGGAGATCGGGGAGAGGATCTGACTCCTCCTCGGACCCATCATCAGTGGCCAGCAGGAGGCTCAGCTCCGTTCGCACAAAGTGGGGCTTGAGGCGGTTCACGTGGAGGACCCGGAGGGGGTCCCGGGGGGACTGGACGTCCACCAAGTACGTGACCTGGCTCTTCCGCTCAACCACTTTGAAGGGCCCGGTCCATTTATCCTGGAGGGCGCAGGGTTTCACGGGGGCCATGACCCATACCTGCTGGCCCGGCTGAAACTCGACCAGAGTGGCGTTCTGGTCGTACCAGCGCTTCATCTCCTCCTGACTCGCCTCCAGGTTGGCCTCGGCCATCTCTCGGAACCTTCTAGTCTGATTTCGGAGGGTAGGACGTAACTGAACACATCTCGGGGGGGGCCTCGAGGCGCCGCCTCCCAGCCTTCCTTGACCAGGCTGAGGGGCCCCCTGACGGGGTGCCCGTAGAGTAACTCAAAGGGGCTGAACCCCAAGGACTTCTGGGGAACTTCGCGGTATGCGAATAGGAGGCAGGGGAGCAGGATGTCCCACTTACGCCGGAGGGGCTCTTCCAGGCCCGCGATCATCCCCTTCAGAGTTCGGTTAAACCGCTCTACCAGGCCGTTTCCTTGGGGGTGGTACGGGGTGGTGAACTTTTAGGACACCCCGCATTGTTGCCATAAGGACTTCATGTACCGGGAGATAAAGTTGGTCCCGCGATCGCTCACGACCTCGCGGGGGAAACCCATGCGGGAGAAGATTCCCATCAACGCCCGGCCCACCACGGGGGCTGTGACGGTGCGCAGGGGGATGGCCTCAGGGTAACGGGTGGCATGGTCTACCAGGACGAGGATGAACCGGTGCCCTTGGGAAGTTGGGGGGTCCAGGGGCCCTACAATGTCGATCCCGACCCGCTCAAAAGGGGTACTGACGACAGGGAAGGGTTGGAGGGGAGCCTTGCTCTTCCCTCCGCTTTTTCCACTGGCCTGGCACGTGGGACAGGACTTGCAGTGGGCTCCTACATCTGCTCTCATCCTGGGCCAGTAGAAGTGGGTCACGAGGCGACTGTACGTTTTGTCCTGGCCCAAGTGGCCTGCGAGGGGGACATCATGGGCCAAGCCCAGGAGGAGGTTACGGAAGCGTAGGGGCACCACCAGCACCCGGCCGGACCCTAGCTCCACCGACTTCTGTTCGCTGTACAGGTCATTCTTCCAGTACACCCTGTGCGTCCCCGTCTGGTCGCCTGCGGCCTGGGCCTCTGCCTGTTGCCGGGGCCCGTCCAGGGAGGGACAGGTAGCCTGCTCTCGGCAGAACTCTTCTCGGGAGGGGCCCCCCTCGTGGCGCCACTGGGCTAATTCGGGCAGATCGCCGAACTCGGTGACTGGGGTGGAGTCGGAAGGCGGGGGTTCGTCACTGGCGATCGACTCTTCTGGTGGGGACATGGGGGGGACCCTCGGCTGGGACCATCCTATCTTCAGGGGTCGGGGCGTCGTCGACTTCCCTCAGGGGGGTTAATCGAGCCGCCATGGATCGAATGGTGGCGCACAACCACTCAGGGAGGCCCATCATCCCTAGATGGGTCTTGCGCTCAACTTGTCCCCAGGGGGAACTTTCCAGGTCGTTCCCCAGGAGACAATCGACGGGTTGGGAGGTTCTCACTGCAACCTTCAGTTTACCGACCACCCCTCCCCACTCAAAGGGCACCAGGGCTACCTTACATAGGCTTTCTGTGTTGTCGGCTGAAATGACAGGACAAAAGACGTTGGGGAGGACCTGGTCTTCGTGTACTAAATGGCTAAGGACACCGGTGATGCTGGCCCCGGTGTCACGGAGGGCTTCTACTTGGTGGCCATTGATCGTGACTAGCTGCCCATATTTCTTTGTGTTAGAGGGCAGGAGGCTCCCAGGGACCATCTCTCTATCCCCTAAGGATACTAGGGCCATAGCGGCGGGTTCCCACTCCTCGGCCTCCTCAACCTCCTCCCCCAAGGCTACATTGGCTATCTGTCTAGCAGGGGGTGCTGCCTGGGTGGTGCGTGGGGCCATGGGGCATTCAGGGTCGTTGGCGTAATGCCCGGGCTTCTGGCAACGGAAACAAGTGATGGTTACCCGGTGCCCTCGTCTAAGGGGGGGGGGGGGCTGGATACAGCTGGTGGGGGTGCCGGGAAAGGTGGAGGTTGGGACTTCGGGGGACTAGCCTGGGACTCTCTCTGCCCTCCCTGGTTTCCCCCCCCTCTCTGGCGGGGTGGTCCCTGACTGGCTCGGGGGTACTCTCCTACGGGGCCCCGGGAGACCCGGGTGTTGGTCCAGCGATCTGCCTCGACAGCCAGCTTCCTCGGGTCCGTGAGCTTGCTGTCGAGCAGATGCTGGCGCAGTTCCACAAAGCAGTTTGCAGCCATGTGTTCCCACAACATAAGGTCGGTTAGTTCTTCCAGGGTGGTTACCTTGCTGCCCTTGATCCACCCATCGAAGGCGCGGCTGAAGAAATTCACATATTCCACCCAGGTGGTACCCGGGATCTTCCTGCAGTCCCGGAACCGCTGGCGGTACATCTCCGGGGTGAGGCCGTACCTTGTGAGGAGGGCCGTTTTCATGTGTTCATAGGATGTTTGCATGGAGGTGGGTAGGTCAAGCAGGGTGTCTCTCCCTTCGCTCAGGAATCGGCCCCACAACATGGCCCCCCAATCCTTCTGTGGGACCCGATAGGAGGTCATGGCGACCTCGTAGGCCCGGAACCACTGCTGGATGTCATCATTTTTGTAATATTCTTTGACCACATCCTTGGGGATGTGGACCTTCTGTTCCGTTGGGGCGGCCGCCTCCCGGTTCCCCGGGGGCCGCGTTTCTTCGTTTCTCGCTCTCAGTTCTATTTCCTTCAGGCTGCGTTCATGTTCCAGTTGAAGTCTCTTTCCCTCGTGTTCTCGTTGGAGTTTCTTCTCTTCTAGTTCTCCTTGTACTCGCAATTGTTCTACTGCTAGCTTTTTCTCGACTAATTTCAGCTCGCCCTCGATTTTGAGTTTGGCTAATTCGAGCTCGTGATGGCGACTTTTTTCTCTGTCTGCGAGTTCCTCCGGGGATAGGCCCCTGTCTGGTACGAAGCCTCGCACCTGGTTGCTGCTGCGTTCTCCTTGGGAGGGTCCAGCTTCGTCGTGGGGCTCCCCCGCTCCTTCTGGCCGGGAGGGTCCAGAATCCACCCAAGCTTTCAGTGACTTTTGCATATCTTCTTTGGTGTTGAGACCAGTGGTAGCGATTCTGAGTTCCTTACAGAATTGTTTTAGTTCTTTGTGAGTGTACTCTTCCAGCTGTTCCACCTGGAACACGGTACTGTCGTCGTTTTCTACGAGAACCCCGGTGTTTCCTTCTGCCATCTTTGTCGGTAGTGCGTCAGCCGTTCATGGTACGATCTCTAGATTATGGACCCGAATCCCGTCGCTTGCCACCAATGTTAAAAGGCGACCTCAGAGGGGCCCGGAGGGGGCCCTGACTGCCCTGAGACCCACCCTCGAGGTATCGTAGCCGGGCACTGGCGGGAGACTCCTCAGGGGAGGAACCTCGTATCTAGGATTGCACACTCGGCACCACACGACAGAGAGACACCACACGAGGAGTTCTTACGAGCAAATCTTTATCAGATTGTAGTAGTAGGATCTTTATGATCAGCACAGCAAATATATACAAGTAGAGCGTGGGCTTTCAAAGTCTTGGGGGGGAGTAGGAGGTAGCGGGACAGTCTTTGGGGGATGTGGATCAAATGCAGGAGCGTACCCTTCGCACAGCTCACAATCCTCGAGCTGGGGGATACGGTTGTCGTCGTGGGGTCCGGCGGGACCAAGAGAGTCTGTGGGAGCCGCGAGTCACTCAGCGGGGCTCGGTTACAAGTTCGGAGGTCTTACGATCTTCAGGGAGCCGCGAGTCACTCAGCAGGGCTCAAGCACAAGTTTGGAAGTCTTACGATCTTCAGGGAGCCGCGAGTCACTCAGCAGGGCTCAGGTGTTCCAAGGCGAATCTGCCGGACAGTCCCAGAGCACTCCTTGTTATAGGGCGACCCCTCTTTGATGTCCGGAGCCTGTGCAGGCAGGGGTCTTGTCACCTGGGGGTCGCTTGTTGGGGGTTTCCTGCCATTGTCTTTTGATCCGTTCAGGGCCGGGTCGGGAGGAGTCCCAGACACCCAGCAGGCGTGGAGCCAGCCCTCGGGGAGGCCGGCAGGTCGATCGAAACCCACCGTCCCAGGGAAGCGCAGAGGTGTGATAGAAACTGCTCCTCTCTCTCTCATCCCAAGGGGAGCGTGCTGTCCTCCAGCCGGAGTGGCGCCTCTAGGCCAGGGTCGCGCTGGGGCCGGGCGGCCATCTTGTTGCATGAAGTGGGCACGCGGGCCCGGTGTGGCCGAAGGCAGAAGGCCGCGGACGGGGAAGTCAGGGTTGGGTGCGTGCGAGTTCTGGTGGAAAGGATCGGCTAGGCCGTGGGTTTGGGGGCCGGTGTGAGGTGCAGGGGTCAGGTCTAGCTATGTTACGAGGGCCGGGTCTAACACCCTGCGACTGTGGATGCGGAAACCTGGCGGCAAAGCTTTGGCATTTTGCGTTTTCCCTTGTGGCGAATAGGTCTATCTCTGGATGACCCCACTGCTGGAAGTACGGTTGGAGTACTGATGGATGTAGCTCCCACTCGTGCATTTGGTGGCTGTGTCTGCTGAGCAGATCCGCCATTTGGTTGTCCTTGCCCGGGAGGTGTTCTGCCATGAGGAACATGTTCCTCTGAATGGCCCACCTCCACATGCTCTGAGCCAGAGGAGACAACTGTGGAGAGTGTGTTCCTCCCTGCTTCTGTATGTAGTACATGGCAGTCATGTTGTCCGTCCGGATCAACACGACTTTGTTGCACAAGTGTACTTTGAATGCCTTCATCGCCAGGAAGATAGCCATCAGTTCCAGAAGGTTGATGTGCATCTTCTGTTGTTGTGTCGTCCATAGTCCCTGCACTGTGTAATTGAGTACATGAGCTCCCCATCCCTGGAGAGACGCGTCCGCCGTCAGTATTATTTGTGGAACAGGCTCTTGGAACGGTCGGCCCTTGCAAAGGTTTTGTGGATTCCACCAATGCAGAGAGTTGTATGCCCGACCGCTCACCAACACTAGGTCTTTCAACTGTCCTTGAGTCTGATTCCATTGACGTGCCAAGCACTCCTGAAGCGGGCGTGTATGTAGTCTCGCGTGCGGGACTATGAAGATGCAGGAGGCCATCATGCCTATCAACTGCATGAACACTCGCACTGGAAGGGAGTGTTGTGGTCTGAACTTTTTTTATCAGATGTTGCATGCTGTTGATTCTCGCTAAATTTGGCTGAGCTTTGGCAGCCAGAGTGTCTATGGTCGCACCCAGGTACTGCCGTACGTGAGCGGGTTGGAGATGTGACTTTGGATAATTTAGTGAGAATCCCAGACTGTGAAGAAGGTGAATGGTGTGGGATATGTGGCTGGCACACTGCTGGGCTGACTTTGCCTGAACAAGCCAGTCGTCCAGGTAAGGGAAGACGTGAATGTGCTGTCTCCTTAAGTGTGCAGCCACTGTCGCTAGGCACTTGGTAAAGACTCTGGGCGCCGTCGTTACTCTGAAAGGGAGTACTTTGAACTGATAATGCTGATCCTGAAGGAGATATTTTTTGTGTGATGGGTGTATGGGTATGTGGAAATACGCATCCTTCAAATCTAGTGTTGCTAGGAAGTCTCCCTGACTGAGTAACGGCAGAACCTGCTGGAGGGTGAGCATATGAAAATGCTCTGACAGAATGTATTGGTTGAGAGGTCTGAGGTCCAGTATAGGTCTGAGAGACCCGTCCTTTTTGGGATTAAGAAGTACAGAGAGTACACCCCTGACCCTCGCTGTGCCACAGGCACGAGCTCTATGGCTTCTTTCTGCAGCATACTTAGTACTTCTTGCTGCAATAATGTCAAGTGCTCTGCGGACATAGGACGGTGTCTTGGTAGTATGTTGGGTGGATTGGATGTTAATTCCAGACAATAACCGTACTGGACAATTTCTCTGACCCACCTGTCTGTGGTGATGGATCTCCAGACTGGCAGGAACTGTTGTAGTCTCCCCCCGACCGGTGTTATGTGGGCGGGGGGCAGTGACAAGACGTCACTGTTTGTTATTGGCGGAGGACCTGGTGTTGTTGTGTCCTCGTCCTCTGCCTTTGGTGCTGGATCCACGATATCCACCCCTATTGTTTTTATGATAGGTACTCTGGGTACCTCCTTTACTGTACTGCTGCTGGGACCCCTGACCTCTAGCTGCTCCTCTAATCCCGGGGCGACGAAAGGAGCCACTCCGAAATGGCTGCGACTGTAGAGCCCCCATAATAGATTTCGCAGTTTGTGTCCTTTTTAATCTTTTCCAGTGTAGCGTCAACCTCGGGGCCAAATAAAAAGTCGGGGTTGACTGGTTGATTCAAGATATTATTTTGAATCTGAGGTTTGAAACCCGATATTCTCAGCCATGCGTGCCTCCTCAACATCACACTAGCGTTGATTGCCCTTGCTGCAGTGTCTGCTGCATCTAGTGCGCATTTGATGGACGCATTTGTAATGAGTTGCCCCTCTCTGATGAGGAGCTCCGCTCCATCTTTGTATTCATCTGGTAGGTGTTCTAGCAGTGTTTCTAGGGTATCGTAGTGTGACCGGTCGCATCGGGCCAGGAGCGCCTGAGTGTTGGCAATGCGCCAGATGTTTGCTGCTTGTGCTGCTATCCTTTTGCCTGATGTTTCTAGCACTTTGGACTCCTTGTCTGGAGGAGGAGCATCACCTGTAGTCTGCGAGTTAGCTCTCTTGCGAGCATTAGAAACTACCATGGAGTCCAACGGCAATTGACCCTTAATGTACATTGGGTCTCCGGGGGCTGGTTTGTATTTCTTCTCTATTCTCGGGTTCAATACCCGTGCCCTGGTTGTCTCCTTAAAGATGTCCTTAGCATGTTTAATAACCCCTTTTAACATTGGTAGAGTCTTGACCGTTCTTTCTGATGCGGAGAACGTGTCCACCAAGAAATCCTCCTCCACAGAGTCAGAATGAAGTTCCACTCCATGATTGGCAGCCGCCCTTTCAATGAGGGCGTTAAAAGCAGCAGTATCTTCAGTGGGAGATGGTTTGATATTATAAAGAGGAGTGTCAGGAGCAGTTTGTGGGTCTCCTGGGTCATTAGGGTCTCCCCATGCTTGATCTTGGTCTTGCTGTTGGTCATCAGGGTCATTATCCACAGGATAAGTGGTATCATCCTCAATATAGCCCTCTCCTGCATCCGCCTCCGAGTGTGTGGGAGAAAAGGATGCTGGTTCCTGATGATAGGTTTGGAATGTTTCTACAAGCACTGGTGTCGAACCTGACGCCATTTTCCTTTTTAGTGGAATCTTGTATGAGTCCAAAGCCTTTTCTGGAACAATTCTCACCTTGCGGAACAACAGCCTACCAGTGTCTGTGTCGATAAACTGTTCCTGTGAGTCTTCGACATCGGTTCTTTCCGTGGACACTGTTCGTGTTTGTTCGATACTCTTCCTAAGTTCGAACATCTTCGGTGCCCCTGGTGGTGGCAATCCAAACTTGATACAGTGAAAACACTACAAATAGACACCACACCAGTTTAGAGAAATAAGTAATCTTTACTAGACTTAACACAAGACCAAACGACAAAAATCCACAAAACTGTAATCAAAAATAGTCTCTAAAATGTTAGAAAATAGCTTAGTTCAATATAGACGGTAAATGCGACACTTTACTCCCAAAGTACCTTGGATGCGTCACGCAATACAAACTAAAGGGTCGCAGGGAAGGTGATGCGTCGGTTCCTTGCTTCGAGGGAGGTGATGCGTCGGTTCCTTACTGCAGCGCAGGGGAGGTGATGTGTCGGTTCCTTACCAGAGATGAGGTGATGCGTCTGTTTCTTACTGTGATCCCAGGCGATGCGACAAGATGGAGCCGCGATGCGACGATCCGGTGTGATGCGAGAAAATGGCGCCTTGATGCCATGCAACAACGTTGGAGGCGATGCGTGCACGCCCGACGGCTGTGCGGCAAACTCGGTAACTTCTGAACCGTGACAGGCCCTGCGACACGCTTCTCTGGTGATGCAACCGCGACCTCTGTGGCGGCGACACGCTTCTCCGGTAATGCTGCGCGCTTCGTCGATGATGTGACTGTGAACAGCTGCAGCGGCGGTCCGCTTCTCCTCGTTGTGTCGCGCTTCCAGCTCTCAGCGACTCGCAGTCTCTTCAGAGGGCTCAAACAACAGTAGGCACCTCTCTGCAGGCAGAATTCCACAGCAAGGGAATTCAGGGGAGCTGGTGGTTAAGTCTTGTAAGTTCCTTTCCTCCTTTCCTTAGCAATAAAGTAACCACTGCAGGTCAACTCCAACAGCACAGGGGCAGTCTCCTCCTTCAGCTTCCTTGGTTCTTCTCCTTGGTAAAGGGGTTGTCTTGATTCCCAGAAGTGATCTAAAATTCTGGGGTCTGCCCCTCCCCCCTTTTATACACCAAAATCCTTTGTTTCTGAAGGCAGAGAGTGTCTGTACCCAGTCCAAACCAGTTCTGTGCAGTCCTGGAGCATTTTGTTTACAGGACTCCTTTCCTTTGACAGTGTAGGCCAGGGACATCAGACGCACCACAGGAGGTGGAGCCAGCATTGTGGAGGGAAGGCACAGCCCTATTCAGAACCAGGTTCAGCTCCTCCCACCACTCTGCATGTAGATAGGTCTATTCAGCCCTGTGCTGACTCACCCTGTCTCCAGGAATCCCCCAGCCCCTGTCACTCACAAACCAGACATGGTATACACAACCTAGCAGAGGCAGGCTTGGACAGTTAGGCAAGAAAATACCTACTTTCTAAAAGTGGTATTTTCAAACACAGAATGTTAAAACCAACTTAAATATGTAATTATTTTATCATTCTACCATGTTCCCTGGGTCACTTAGGATTATAAGATGTTATAATCAAACTGCCCATTCTGGCCTATGGGGACTGGTAGCCTTGCAATAGTGAAAAACGAAAATGGCTGTAATTCACTATTAGGACATGACACACACACCAGGGCATATCCTACCTTCTACTTACAATGCACCCTGCCCTTGGACCTACCTTAGGGGTGTCTGATATGAAGAAAAGTGAAGGTTTAGGGACTGGCAAGTGGGTGCACTTGTCAAGTCGACATGACCGTCACAGACTGCACACAGGGTCTGCAATGGCAGGCCTGAGACACAATTTACAAGCTGCTTCTGTGGGTGGCACAACCAGTGCTGCAAGCCCACCAGCAGCATTTGATTTACACTCCCTGGGCACACCCGGTGCCCTGGGGTCTGACAAGTAAATCAAATAAACCAATCATGGAGTCACTAATTCAATACAACACTTTACAATAGGGAGCACTTGCACTGTGGCACTGAATAGCAGTGGCACAGTGCCCAAAACATCTAGTCCAGCAAAACATATAGCAAAAACACAGGAGGCAACAGCAAAAAATGGAAGGGAGACCCAATCAAATAGTGCCCGGTCTAACAGACAGGAATGCGCTGTAGGTAACGGCTCATTCCTGCCCTTTTCTTTTGCCATAGGGCAGCGCAGCAGCATGGCCTGCTGCGCTGCCCTACGGCAAAAAATCCCATAAATGAGGCCCTTAATTTAAACTGTTTCCATCCTCATAAGTTATTTATTTCAACCCAACATTACCACGTAGTGGGTAAATGATGGGAGGCGCAAAACAGCAAGCTATTTTATGACAATTAGCTACAATTAATATGTTTTTCTTCTTTTCCTAAGGACACGGATCTCGCATATGTGTCCCTGACGTGGT
Source organism: Triturus cristatus (assembly GCF_964204655.1). Classification (NCBI taxonomy): domain Eukaryota; kingdom Metazoa; phylum Chordata; class Amphibia; order Caudata; family Salamandridae; genus Triturus; species Triturus cristatus. The sequence goes on from NC_140591.1 coordinate 1,696,888,757, forward strand.
CGACATTGGGATCATCCCATTCCAGGCTGGGCAGCACCACTGAGATTTTCTGCTAAGAAGGTGCCGTGGGAAGTTTGCTGGAGTCCCAATTTCGGTTATAGTCCTTGAGGGTCAAAGTGAACATTTTCCAAAAATGTATTGATTCATATCAAAGATGCTGACTTCAAACATGTCTGCCTATATCTCCGTGCCTGGGACAGAAACTGACTTCAGATTGTTTTTTTAGAACCAGCATGCCTGAATATATAACATGTCAATGATCAGAAGTGCACCTGCACCCGATGACTGCCAACTGCACCCAGCGACTGCCAACTGCACCCAGCGACTGCCAACTGCACCCAGCGACTGCCAACTGCACCCAGCGACTGCCAACTGCACCCAGCGACTGCCAACTGCACCCAGCGACTGCCAACGGCACCCAGCGACTGCCAACGGCTCCCAGCGACTGTCAACGGCTCCCAGTGGCTGTCAACTGTTCTCAATGAATGTCAACTCCACCCAATGACCGGCAACCTCACCCAGTGACTGCCAGCTGAACCCAGTGACTGTACACCTCGCCCAATGACTGTCAACGGCTCTCAATGACTGCCTACTGCACCCAATAACTGTCTACTGCCCCCAGTGACTGTTAGTAACTCTCACGGACTGTCAAACTATAATCTAAATATTTACCATCCTTTTACAATGATCTTAAAATTGTGGGTGGCGTGAAACATTCACCTGTTCCCAGGATCATCACCACACATTTGGTTTTCTATTTGTATCAGACTTTGTTCTCTGTGGCATCCTTGCATCCAGGGCAGAGCAGGCATTAACCTACAGGCATAACAGTACATTCTGAGCCAGACCTATTGGCATGGTCAATGCTGGGTTTGTTATTTTAGGTTTTAATCTTTTTATTAGAATTTTCAACAAGCATACAATGCTACAGTTAAAAGTATGCTATGGCAATGACTAGGAATAGTCCGGTGCAATTTACGTGTAAATTAGAACATACAAAAAGGAAAATAGGGAACATACCACCCCCCCCCCCCCCCGTCTTTGTTCACAGTAGTATCTATACCTTCGTTGCTCAGGCTTCCGCCTCGTCAGATTGGTCTACACCCAGGATAATGGTGCTGTTGGTTTCTGGTAACCATAACAATCGTAGATATCTGGGGCATGTGAGTTCCCGGAATTCTGGGGTGAGCAATGACAGGAATGGCTGCCTGAGATCTCCAAACGCTGAACCCCTCCCTGACAGTGTTAGGGTCATCTTTTCCATCCCCAGTACATGCCATAATCATTGGAGCCAACCCGTATGTGAGGGGGTCCGGGGAGTCTTCCAGTGTATAAGGATGTTTTGAACCGCTGACCCCAAGGCTATTGCGATTTGGCGACCCCTCCTAGGTTTGAGGGGGTATGTTAAGGGATTTGTTACCCCTAGTAAAACGCAGGCCAGAAATCTCGGCAGTAGGGTGTCTAAATGCTTGTCGATCTCATCCAGAACTTGAGACCAGTACTGCTGTAGGTGTTTGCAATCCCACAGAATATGGACCAGTGTGCCCTGTTTTCCACATCCACGCCAGCAGTCTGCACTTTGTTTGGGGTCTACCTTGTGCAGTCGCTCTGGAGTGTAGTACCAATAGGTAACTATCTTTGTCAATGTTTCGGTCAGACCTGTATTGCTTGCTGTGTGTTGAGGTTCTTTAATTTTGACTCCATTTGACATTCACCGCCATTTTGTGTTGCCTTTACACATGCTGCTCGATTCACGAAGTGTCTCTGCCCCTTGGACTGCAACGTGTCTAAAACCCCCTCCGTCCTTGTCTTGAAACCCATCTCAGACACCAGCCGGCCTAAACTAATCCTTGTCTGGACTACCTAATCTCTATATCAACTATCTGTTATCCTTTACTATTCTTCTCGTGCCGTATCTTATCTTTTGGCCTTTGCTATTCCCTCCCTGTGTTTTCCTATTCCACAACCTTTCCTTTGAAGCACACAAACATGTTCTGCCATTGCTGATTGACCTATGGGTGCTGTCATTGATTGACTTATGAGATTGGGCTAAAACACGACTCAAGGGGGACGTTCTGGTTACATGATGCCTTGTTTTGAATGTTTTCCTTTTGGCTAATATTTGGCAGATTTTGTATATCCATATTGTCATTTTGCATGCTTGCATGAGCCAGGACTGCCCCTTTCTTTTATGCTGAGTTTGTAACCCTCACATATATAAGACCCCAGTGTACTGTACTCTTTGGACTGCCTCATTCAGATGCTGCGGCTTCTGGGTGACGTAGTCACACTCATTTTGAGTTTAATAAAGATGTTCTTTTATATTTCAGTTTGTGCCAACTTCTTTTTTTGTTAGTTCCTGAGAAGGAGTTTTGAGTTTCTTCAATTGGTGCTGAAACCCAGGATCATCAGGAGTGGCTATCTGAGGGAGCGATCTTGTCAGGAGACTGAAATCTACTGAGGAGGACAGGACAGGACTCTACTAAGAAGGTACCCTGTGCACGGAGATTCTGGGGATTCTTTGTCTCTGCAGCCCAGCATATTTCTGATCTTCCTGATTTTGATCCTCCACATGATATCAATCCTGACTGAGAACTTCTTTTTTGGCGTGAGTATTCTAAAAAAAGACCGTTAGGTCATTCAGAACCTGGCAGTTCCATCAAACTAAGGATTTAAAATGGACAGTTATTGCTAAAGTTGAACGAGACGAAAGAGGTGGCAATTTGGAACTTAAACTATCCAAAAAAGAAGCAATGCTGATACTGAAATTCGACACTGTAACCAATGGCCTTAATGAGCTTTCAGAATTGTAAGCAACAAATCTGCTTTGTAGAACACACAGTTGCTCAGTTCAAGCATTCATTTTTACATATGAAGTCGCCAGACCAATGGTCTCTATGAGCTTTCGAAATTGTATAAATTATAAGCAAATAACTGGACTTAACATTTTTTCTTTGCAATCAATTCATTTTTTCATCTCAAAGCGCGTTCTCGCTTTGACTAGCGTTTAGTGGCACAATTCAAGCATTTATATTTACACTTCATGTTACCAGACTAGCTCTTAATTTGTGGCGGCGCCACAGTACAAAGACCCAGACACAAATCTTATTACTACCTCGCTTACGTTTATTTACGCGCAAGGATGTATAATACGTCCTTAAGAAGTATACCAAAGAATTGCGAATTCATTCAATGTTCATTGCTGCTTTTCAATAAATAAACAAAGCAATCTTCTTAAAAAAACTGCCGCACTACAGAGAGTCCGTCCTTGACTTCTATGTATATTAACATCAACACCTGATTACTCTCCATCACGTGACCTACGCCGATTCCATCTCATTCGAATACAGCGAAAGACGAAGCAAGCACACAGGTCGGTTCAGAGTAGTTTTTTCTAAACTTCTTTGCAACGAGTGAAAAAGCAGCCCATTAATGTCACTCCAATTCCATTTAGCCCTAAAAAGATCTTGAGGATTGGTGCAGCTCGAGTAGAAAGGAGACCACCACCAACTCTTCACCGAATACCAAGGTACGACGCCTCCTTTACATACTTAGAAACTTCTATAACTGCCAGCACTTGCACAGGAACTAAGTGCTTCCCATACCTTTCCTTTAGACGCCACCAGACCAGCGAATTTCTCGCTAAAACAAAGACCTCCTGTCAGCTTCACTGCTTACTCCCTCCTGATCCCACAACGGAATTTTTACAAGTAAGCCAATAATTGTATGTTTGATTATGAGTGAAGACGCAATATACTGCTTTAGCACGTAGCTACACCTCTTCTTTCAACTTTTATCACCTAGGTAATCTTCTTCGTTAGATCGGCTGATCGTAACAAGTCTCAACCAGAGGTAAATTCTATCCATAAGAGGCACACAATTGCATATAAGAGAGAGGGGTTTCAATCTTACTGAAAAATGGCTGTTTTTAATTTACAGGTCCTGATGAGAGTCCCAGAAAAGAGTGGGTCTCGAAACGCGTAGACCTTGCCAAGAGACCACAAGAAATTTTGAATAACCTAAAAATGAAACAATGAGATTAATTTGTCAAACAATTCTTTCTGTGGTCCAATTAGAAAGATTCGATCGTTTGTTCATTCAATTTTTGTAGTATATGTTTGTTTATTTAGAACGTGTCAGGAATGTATGCGCACAATAACACTTTATGAATGAATGGGATGTCTGACAAGTATGATTGATATGTTTCACTGAATGGTCTGAAAAAAAATCCTCAAAAACTAGTCAATAATAGACGACTGAAGTTTCAAATCGTTCTTTTAGATGGAAGTTTAAAATAATTGAAAAATAAAAAAACATTGATTAATTCAAAGATAAAGATCTTCTACATTTTTTGTTTCATCTTAAAATGTGTTCTCATAAAAAAAGTTGAGATTGTAGTTTAGTTGCAGTATTAGCAGTTTCGTTGTTATATCTGATTTAGAATAGACATACATTCTGGAGGGAGATTTAACTATCCAAACTCTATGACCTCAGGTGCCAACTCACAAGATTGAGCTGTTGTGCATTGGGATGTCTCACCCTGACCTTGCTGTGAGAAGGTTTGGATAGTTGGGTAGTTTCGTGTGAGGTACTAGGGATAACTCAAGTAGTGGTGTGTACCATGGCTGTCGAGCCATGTGGGAGCCATTTGAAGTAAGGTAATCGAAGTCTGTCTGAGTTTCCTGACCACGTATGGAATGAGTGGGTGAGAAGGAAAAGCCTAAGCAAATATCCCCGATCCGTTTCTCCATAGAGCGTTCCCTTTGGATAGTGGGTGTCAGTATATGGATGCAAAGCTTTGGCATTTTCAGTTTTCTGCGATGGTGAATAGGTCTATTACTGGGGTTCCCAACAAGTGGAAGTATTGTTGCAGTAATGGAGTGTGTATTTCCCACTCATGAACTTGTTGCGGAGTCCTGCTGAGCAGGCCCACAATGGAGTTTTCCTGTGATGGTATGTATTTTGCCAGGACGAGAATTTTGTGTTTGTTTGCCAATTTCCATATAGTCTGCGTTATTTTTGACAGTTGTATGAAATGGGCCCCTCCTTGTTTATAGATGTAATACATTGCAGTCATATTGTCTGTTTGTCGGAGGACAGGTTTCCCCAAAATGTTTGTTAGTAATGTTTCGAGAGCGATGTAGATGGCTAGAAGCTCCAGCATGATACATCCTGTGTCAGCACACATCTTAGACCAGCTTTAATGGAACTGCAGATAGGATTCTTGCGCGAGGCCGGCAGTCTAAATCTACACAGGGGGAACGGTTTGTAATTATGAAAAATCCATGAAATCCAGCCGGCGCCAAAGTGCATCCTCAGTCTGCTGCTTGAAGATGCACTGACTTTGTTACTAGGTGGTTCATGTTGTGAGATATTCCAAGGCTGGGCCACTGTAAGAGGATGAAAATACTGTTGCCAGCATGAAACAAATGTTACTTTCAAAGCCGCTGACTGAGTTACCATATGGCAGGTGGGCGAGCTTTGAACATGTTTTTATGGGGTACAGCTCCCCCGGGGGGTGCTTCACCGAAAAGTTGGAAGACTCAGACTTGCTTGCTTTGGTCCTGTAATTGAGAAGTCCTGCTCTTTTTCCAGATCTGTCACGTTGGCCTCTTTACTGTCTCTGGAGTGGATTATGAGTGTACAAGCAGAATGGCTGAAAATTCCGAGCACACCCTGGAATTCGTAACCCTGTGGTGTGTCATAGATGCGGCTTCAGTGAACGTCGCCATCTGTCTTAATCACTAGAAAGTCTCATCAGCACGGCTCCCTGTGAGGTTTTCTGAAATCAAAGGGCACGTTAATTGTGCATGCACTACAAATGTAACTTATATAATACAGAGCCACCCATATCTATGGTGGGCAGCAGCATCACTTGTGTGGGGTGGCTGGCTGACGCAGAGTCTATGGAGGGGCCATCCATATCTATGATGGGCAGCAGCATCACTTGTTTGGGGTGGCTAGCTGACGCAGAGTCTATGGAGGGGCCATCCATATCTATGGTGGGCAGCAGCCTCACTTGTGTGGGGTGGCTGGCTGACGCAGAGTCTATGGAAGGGCCATCCATATCTATGATGGGCAGCAGCCTTACTTGTGTGGGGTGGCTAGCTGACGCAGAGTCTATGGAGGGGCCACCCATATCTATGGTGGGCAGCAGCATCACTTGTGTGGGGTGGCTAGCTGACGCAGAGTCTATGGAAGGGCCATCCATATCTATGATGGGCAGCAGCATCACTTGTGTGGGGTGGCTAGCTGACACAGAGTCTATGGAGGGGCCATCCATATCTATGATGGGCAGCAGCATTACTTGTGTGGGGTGGCTGGCTGACGCAGAGTCTATGGAGGGGCCATCCATATCTATGATGGTCAGCAGCATTACTTGTGTGGGGTGGCTGGCTGACGCAGAGTCTATGGAGGGGCCATCCATATCTATGATGGGCAGCAGCATTACTTGTGTGGGGTGGCTAGCTGACGCAGAGTCTATGGAGGGGCCACCCATATCTATGATGGGCAGCAGCATCACTTGTGTGGGGTGGCTAGCTGACACAGAGTCTATGGAGGGGCCATCCATATCTATGATGGGCAGCAGCATTACTTGTGTGGGGTGGCTGGCTGACGCAGAGTCTATGGAGGGGCCATCCATATCTATGATGGTCAGCAGCATTACTTGTGTGGGGTGGCTGGCTGACGCAGAGTCTATGGAGGGGCCATCCATATCTATGATGGTCAGCAGCATTACTTGTGTGGGGTGGCTGGCTGACGCAGAGTCTATGGAGGGGCCACCCATATCTATGGTGGGCAGCAGCATCACTTGTGTGGGGTGGCTAGCTGACGCAGAGTCTATGGAGGGCCATCCATATCTATGATGGGCAGCAGCATCACTTGTGTGGGGTGGCTGGCTGACGCAGAGTCTATGGAGGGGCCATCCATATCTATGATGGGCAGCAGCATCACTTGTGTGGGGTGGCTAGCTGACGCAGTGTCTATGGAAGGGCCTATATCGGGAGGTTAGGTTTGCTGCTCTGACATTCATTTTCACTTAAATTCAATATTCCTCTCGTAGTGTGTTAAAAAACAAAATTGCTTACATATTTCTGACTAACAGTACTATCTGTCTGACATCAAAACCACAAATCCACCTTTCCCTACTTTGGTCCCTGCGTCTCGGATGGTGTGGTGGAAAGGAAGGAAAGATTCCTGGAACAAAGATGGCTGGTGGCCATAATGACAGTTTCAATCTTGAACTGGATGAGTAGACAGATAGGGTGGAGTGGCAGGTGGCTTATATTTATTTTCTAATTTGGCAAGGTTAACAGATGCCGAAGCTAGGTTTCTTATTTTGGGGGAGACCCTCTAACCAGAGATGTTCCAAGAAAGGGATGGCCTTGAACCCCCTTCTGGCATTCTCCTAAACATGAAAAGGAGAGCACAGTGTCTCTGAATGGTCTAAAAACATCTGTCTTCATAAGCTGGTGAGTCTTTAGAAGCTGAAGCTTGACTGGCATCATCAGGCAGCCCAAAGCGTCCCTTTTCTGGTCAAGTCAGGCACACCCAGCTGATTGACCAATAACATTGTCTTTGTTATATTTCCCTTCTTTTTCATCCTCACTACCATCTCTCTCGTTACTCCTGGGCTGATAGAAGCATTTGTGACATGAACAGTAGTGTCTCAGCTCTTTCACCTTGCTGAAGTTGACGGGCAAAGGTTAAGGAGGCAACAGGAACAAGGGCTGCTGGTTGCGGAGGCTGTAGTGATACCAGATGGATAAATAGGCGTAGCAAAGGTGACTGGGAAAGTATGGGCAGAGGAGGTCAAGTCTGCAGTGGAAGTCTCTTGGGTTGACAATCGCTGATACCCAATCTCAGTCTGCAATGAGCTTAGAAGATCGACTAGCACCTGAAACATAGGAGAATAAGGAGGCTTGTCATAATGTCTGTCATTTCCAAGGTGTGGGTTGCGGTAGCATTCTTCAAAGGCGAGGAAGAAATAGTCTTATTCAGAATAATCCTGAACACAAAATTAGAGGTAGATTCAGGGTGGTGGTTACTTCCTGGTCATCATCATCCTTCTACCCCTCCTAACTGGAAGCAGCCTACTGTAGAAGCGAAGTCGCCGGCAGTGGAGAGATCCTTACAGGGGAAACCAGCAGCGTCAGCAGTGGAAGCATCGCCACCACAGGAGAGTCTGAAAGCGATTATTATTTCAAAGATAGTCTGGCATATGACAGCTGGGGTGGACGTTACCGACAGTAAAAAATGCGCTCCAGTGCTGAAGCACCTGCTGATGAGCACAAAGCCAATGTGCGCAGTGATGCAAAAAGAAGACGGGATTTCAGAGGTGACACGGGGGACTTGAGTGATTGAAGAAGGAAGACTGTAGTCAGCAGCCATGGAAGCAACATCTGAGGGTTTAGAAGCGGCGATTGGTACGCCGCCAAACGGCAGGCAACTAGGAAGCCACCGACAATTTAGACTTCTAAGAAGATGACATGAAGTGACAGGAGACTGACTTTTTAGTAGGTTAATTGTGAATACGAGGAAGTGCAACAAATGAAGCTAATGTAGGCTGTTCTGTCAGTAACCAAGGTAACAGACAAGTAATCTAGGATTTAAAGACGGGCGCAAAACCCTAAAGACTTCATGTTGGTTCATGTCAAGTCCAGTTTGCGTTTGTGACACCAGAATCAGAGCTGCGTGTCGACTAGTCTTCCTTCATAGTTAAAGCCAGTCTTCGGTGACAATCTTTAAGAGCCTCTGCCAAAAACGTGTGCCAGGTTATGTATTTCTTTGGATTATGGGTTCAGCTCCTTGAGACCCTCACAAGTGAGTAGCCACGCTTTACAGCCCCCTGATTGATTCATTGATTAATTGATGTACAGACCAGAAATGCTATGGGTTTGCAGATCTTCAATGTAAGTTTTTTTCTACAAGAGCTTCTTGAATACATTCTTCTCAAGAACAGCAAAAGAAAGGCAGTGGCTTCCCCTCTTTGAAAATAAGGTTGTAAGGGCTCCTAGGAAGGCAAAGGGCTTGAAAAAGGGTTGAAAATAAAGGTTCTTAGAGAACAGATCAACAGGATTGCCTTAGACTTTACGTAGAGTAGAAAACCTGAGCTGTGAAACCTCTGAGGAGCGTTGAGTTAACAAGGACCCAAAGACGAGGCCTCGCACGCGTCCACTGCCCTTCAAGCGATCATTTACTTTTAATGCTGTGTCTTAGCAAGTCCCCTTCTCTTGACGAGTTCTCCTCTTACAGAAACATATCCCTCATGCTTAGGTTTATTCTCCCCGACACAGTGACTTTTGTCCATCATCCCAGCTCCAGCAACCTCTCCTAAGGAATACGGGTTTGTTCTACAGCAGTTTCTCAAGGGCTTATATTTACATTGAACCACTATTTAGAAGACACAGGTTACATACAATAAAACAGACTAAAGAGGTGCTCTGGTTAATCTTTTTCCGGTGTGTAATAAAAGGGTGAGACAGGCAAAACCCACATAACTTTTAAAAAAGGCATTTAGTTCCACATGGCATCCAACTTGTGTGTTTTTTTATTTATAAAAATCGTTTCATACAAGAACCAAATGCACAAATGCTTCACATTTTAGCATACAACAAAATAAACTTCAACATATTTTTTCCCCCAAATGTAAAACAATAGGTTCACATTAGGGTGGAGGGGACGAGCATATTCATCTTAAAGAACAGTCCTTACATTTCTGGTGTCCTGCGTTCACATTAGTGTACGACTCTTTCAGCCACAATCCAGTTTAGACTCTTTCTCATCCGCAGCACTGTTTTCATGGGCCATTGAAGACATTACTATGTGGGTGAAATGCTTTACATAAGGGTAAACACCAGAGAAGTGCCAGAGGAATTATGGGTCCTTGATGTCAACAAGCAAAGCAGGAACGGGTCATTGGACATGGTAAACATTCGGAGGAAGGGGCCCGGGTGTCTACAAGCTTGCCCATTTTTGGTGACTTCTTGGTTGTTCTTAAAAAAGCAGACAGTATCGCGACGCTAGATGTTTACCCACTAAGATACCTCAAAATGTCATTTTATAATGACTCGCTCTCATAGCAGAAGAAAGTGAGTAAGGCTTGAGAAACGGGTTTAGAACTACAGTCTCAATTCCTAACACGTGCCAGCAGCGGTGCTGATCCAGTCAGCAGGAGGTATCACATTGGCAGCTTTATTTACAGTGCGTGGAGTCTGGTGGACAGATATGATGGGATTGCATAGATCCTTCTCCAATCATTCCAATGAGCGATACTGGTGAAAGTGCACCACTGTTTCTCATCGATTCATTAAGGTGGCAAGGCTGACCTGGTAGATAGTGTGCCCCATCTGGCATCTAGGAATTACCACAAATTTTATTTTAGTACAGAGCTAATGCTATAGGGGGAAATCATTTAGGTTCTCGGACTTGAAAATTACTGTCTATTCTTGTCATCCAACATTAGCCACATGGTGGAAACTGGACTTAAAGAATACACATTCATAGTATGGAAATTTCATATGGTTAATTAGCTTTGGTCACATAATTCTCTGATCTGGAGTACAGTAGGTGGAGGGAAGGGCTTGAGCTGAGCACACCTACAGGTACTTGCATATGAAGAAGGACCTTGAAGCTTCCTTTTTTCAAAACTACTCCTGCCAAGACCAAAAAGAGGTCAGTGCCAGTCTAATCTACATGTTTTTTGGCTTGCCAATAACCCCGTCTGGATAGAACTCTTTGAACCTTGCAACAACTCCCGGATCCAGCAGGTGGATTCCATCCAGCTGATTCCCAAGGGTGATCCTGCAAGAGAAAAAATGTAATGAGGGTTTTTAAAAAAAAACATTAACAGATAGCACTAGCATCATGATTACAGGTATCAATTCTTGTTATCTCAATGTCAGATGCTACCAGGAGGTACCTTGAGATCAGCTCTCCCTACATCAGGACTGGGATTCTGGGAGCACGAAGCTCTCATTCAAAAGCAGTGATAGGAATAAAAGTTGCCAGGAACAAAATAAGTTTAAGGGAACCTTTGACAAAATTCAAAACCAATACGAATACACTTCTAGGTTGCATTTCCCATAAAGTATTAGCCAGTCTCTGTCTTTACGGAAGTAAGGCACCCTTATGAAAAAAAATCAACCAAACGTTGCTCCAAAATTAGTAATAGAATGACTAAATGTCTTGGCATATAGGAACCACTACGTAATATCCACGAGGGAACTGGGAATGAAGAACAAGATTTGGAGCATGAAAGGAAATTGATTGACTTGATTAGCCTAACACTCCTAATTTGCTGGCTATATGTATTTATGGTTGTTGTATAATGCTCAACTGCTTGGTCCCTAAGCACTGAGCAAACAAAAGGCACACAAATAAAGCCATAAAATATCCGGGGTTAATTAGAGTAAGGCAAGAAACAAGTAGCAAGTTGTACAGCCAGACCCAAATTATTCCAGAATTTGGTAAATGCACATGAATATTGATTTTGACTAAACAGGAACTAACAAGCACCAACCAGAACCTTAACTCAACCAAATGATTATTACTAAGCATTTAAAGGAAACTAATAGCCATTAACAAACTTCCACAGAAGCTCCCCAGGAGCCCGAGGCAATCTGAATGAGAATACATCAGTTCATTCGTTGCACATTTATGCACAGGCAGACTAGGTCCACAGCGGGCCACTTTTCTCCTTTCAGCAAGTTCTCCGATAACAAAACAAATACTTTCCAATGATATTTCTCTAAATTTCAAACAGTTTTATTTCCTCGGCCTGCCTTCTTAAAATGCAACTTTCCTGCTGAAAGTCCTCTTTATAGTAAAATGTTGCAGGTGTGCTGTTTGTCAACTAACTACATCAATGGGACAAAAGACCCTTGATTCGGACACTCCGACACTTTATCCCCCCCCAAAAATAAGAAAAATAAAAAAAATCAAAATTCCTACCTCAAGCACTACAATGCACATCATGTAAATGCACAATATACACATGCAACACACATGAAAGTACCCAAGCATGATCACTTTGTGTTATTACAACCTGTTCTGATGGAGGAAGTAAAATATATAAATAAGCTACTTCAGATAGTACATCCCCAGTAAAACAACCATTAAATTGCCTGGTATTACACCATCGCAGGTAAGTTACATAAAATAGGTTAATAGCAAAGGTTAGTTAATACAAATTCGGGTAACAGTAATAAATTAAGAAAAAAAAGGACTGGGGCGTCTAACCGTATGACGATCTGAAATGTCAAGTAATGCAGTGGAGGGAATGTAGTGACCGGAGATGTAGTGAGGTACTGAACGCACAACCCCTCCTACCAGAAGGCGGTGAATAGCTTCCTTATATACTCACGTCATCAGTGGCCCCACATACAAAAAAATGGCAAACAAAACCTCTCAGCCATAAATACATGGAAAACAAACATTAAATCAAAAATCATCCCACTTTTAAAAAAAAAACACTTCTCACAAAACCATTAAAAGAGTGCTTTGGGATGCTAATATATTCCTCCAGCCCATAGCGCCAAATTAAATCTCACATTCACAGAGAAATTTGAAAAATGTGTCAAATTGTAATCTGAGAAATTGATGAAATCAGGATTGCCATATCAGCCTTCCTCACTACTGTATCGAAGGAAACCCTTACACAGTCCTTCGACACACTGGATCATCGAGCTGCGTAGGAGACCACAGACATTGAACTGCAGGAGACTTTCGGAAGCACTAGCGCAATTCATAAACACCTCCCTATCACTTGAAGGAAGTACAGATAATCCTGCTACTAACATGCGAATACAATTCCCTGCTGGAAACAACTAGCCAGCGAGGCACCAATCAGCACTGGACTGATGGTGTGAAATAGCTACCTTCTATGTAGCTGAGAATAAACTCTGTATGCTAGATAAGGGGCAAACACGCCTAGTCTCTGGCCTCAACTTCTCAGATGTATCAGAAACTGTGTAGCATCAGACCCTACAGAGCATCAAGTCTCGACCTGGTAGTGATGGGACCATTCTCAAATGGTTCACACTGTTTCTCCAAGAGTACACACAAATGATGTAGATAAAAAAATCTAATTCCCCTTCACTCCTCGCACCACATGGGGCCCGAGGGCTCAATCCTCTCGACATATACATTGAGTAAGAAGGTGAGCGGATAAAAAACAAGAGCTTAGGAATGCAGGAGTGCGGTGGCACACTGATGAAACCCCGCTTTATCTCCAGAGGATAGAGGAACAATATGTAACCCTCCTTAAACTTGTTGTTTCTATATTACCTCAATACGAACAATATCTGGAGCAATGTGCACTATAAGGATTTTAATTGGCGGCACTATATTGTGTTTTTGTTATGTGTGGTATTTGTATGTCGTTTCTTCTTTTTCTATTTTCCATTATGATTTAATGAAATGTGTTTATTGGCTGTATGAACTCTTACAATAAAACTAATAATTAAAAAAGACAATTTCTACATCATCATCACCATCTATCCCTCGCCCACATTCAGCGCTGGATTATGATTCTTACACATCCCCAGTCTATAGAATCCCTGCTGTGAAACTGCTATGATTTGTTCTGGGTAACAAGCTACGCACATGCCTGGTGACTTCACCCCAGGAAACTGGCAAATGGCACCGAATTCCACCTTCTCCTCAAGGAAATTGAACAGCTAATTTTTGTTGGGCACTGGCCACTCTCCGAATAGGACATAACACCACCCTCACGAGAATCCTTCTACAAAACAAACTTGAAAGACACAGAACACTTGGTGCCAATCTTGGACTGAAAAGCCTGCCACTAAAACCTGCTCGGGTTTTCTGATTTAATGCTTGCTTTATATTCAAAATGGTTTTGCTCAGCTACAAAAGCGTCCCAAGTACATTTTTTTAAAAACCTACCCGACTGACAACTGTAAAAGTTCAGGAGGGGGTTTGTGTACAAAAACAATTTCCATATGGAAAATTTCTAAAGCCCAGAGGCAAATAATCTTGAGTCAATTATTTTAAGGCCCTGTCCCAGAGCCTGAACTCTCTTGCTGAACTGCATGAAGCCTCTTTCTTCCTGTTATGATGGACAGAGGTCGAGACAGCGTTCTAAAAAACACAAATCATGCATAGCGCTATTTTTTATAATGTCAATCACAGATTCCTAATGATCGAACATCGAGCTCTCCCTGGCTTGCCCACACACAACTAACACCAGTCCATCTTTCCAACCCTACTCTCTCCTTACTGCCTTGGCAATACATCTTCATCCATTGTTTTGGAACACATATGAGCTAACTCATGCACACCTGGCTCTTCTCCTTCCTTTCTAACCAACCTCATGCTGATACCCCATGGAGTACTTAAGGCTAAATGGCTGTGTCTACCTCGCCTACACAGGACCCTGGTTCTTATCGCTCTTACACTAATGTCTTCATTCATTTTATTTTAGAGTTTTTATAGAGTGCGAACTTGACCCGTTAGGGTTTCGGAGAGCTTTACAAAAAACTTGGAGGGGGGATACATAGAGGGATTAAAGGACAAGTAATTACATTTTACAAGAACAATATACAAGAAACAAGGTCCCAGGGTCCGCGGTGGGATGCCCGGAGGTGCCGGGTGGATGGTGCCTGGGTGCTCGAGGGAAATGTATTAGACAGAAGTGGAGTACGGTTATTGGAGGATTAGAAGGCATCATTTTAGGTGAGGAATTTGCCCACTAGGAATGTTTTTGCATCTTTTTGAAGCGAACCAGAGAAGGGATTCTTCGAATGACGGGCGGGAGTGAGTTCCATATTCTTGGTGCGGCCCCAGAGAAAGCCCGATTGTACGTTTTCTTTTTCTGAAAACGTGCAGGTTGGAGCAAGAGGTCTCTGGCGGACCAGGAGTTTCTGGTTCCTCTGGAAATCACGGGTTTCTGGGCAAGATATGCAGGGGAGTTTGAGTATAATGCTTTGTGCGTGATACATGCCAATTTGAGTTGGATTCTGGCCTGTAAAGGGAGCCAGCTCAGAGCTTTCAGATGTGATGAAATGTGGTTGAATTTCCTTGAGCCTGTTGGTAGTCTAGCGGCCACGTTGGCCAGGCTTTTAAAGATGCCAGGGAGATCTTGGGTAGACCGGAGAGGGTAGAGCAGCCATATTCGAGTCTAGAGATGACAAGTGACTGGACTGCCATTTTTAGGTCGGGAGTATCAAGGAAAGGTTTGAGTTTCCTTAGGTAGCTCAGGTGGAATCTGGCTGATTTGGCCATCGCGTTGATGTGGTCCCGCATGGTCAGGTTACAGTCAAGGGATATTCCGAGGGATTTGGCCAAGTCCACGATGGTCGGAGGACAGTTTAAAGCTGTGATGGCCTTAATCCATACCAGAGTCTCAAGATTGGTTTTAGGAGGGGAAATTAGTAGAAATTCTGTCTTCTTTGCGTTGAGTTTGAGTTGATTGGAGGAGAGCCATTAGACAGTCAATTTCAGGGCTTCATTCATGGAAAGAATATCTTCGAGGGAGGAGATTTTGATGTAGACCTGGGTGTCGTTACAAGTGGTAGGAGATATTTGCGGTGTGTAGTACTTCGGCAAGCGGTTCAAAGTAAAAGCTTGAAGAAGGTAGGGGACAGGGTTGATCCTTGGGGGACTCCAACCGTGACCGGCGAGGGGGACAGGTTAATGTTGATTAGGAATCTCTGTGACCGGTTTTGGAGGAAGGACCTAAACCATTCAAGAACGGGGCCATCCAATCCCATCCTGAGTTTGAGGCGTTCGAGTAGTTTTTCATGGTTGACCGTGTCGAATGCAGAGGATAGATCTAGGAGGATTAGGAGGCAGGTTTTGCCTTTGGTCGAGGGCTTGGAGCGCATCATCCACGATGTGGCGAATGGTGGTTTCCGTGCTGTTCGCAGGCCTGAAACCAGATTGGAAGTCATCTAGTAGGTGGAAGTTGGAGATGTGTTGGCTCAGCTGCTGCAGCACACACTTCTCCAGAACTTTAGCTAAGAGTGGATGTTAGAGATAGGTCTAAAGTTGTCAGGGGAAGCAGGGTCAAGCGCCGGCTTTTTTAGGATGGGTAGGACTTGACCGGCTTTCAGAGAGTCAGGTATCAATCCCTGAAGCAGGGAGGCGTTAATTATTGCAGTCCAGCTAGGAATGATGGATTGGGCAGCGGCAGCTAGGCAGTTAGAGGGGAGTGGGTCATTAAAGTGGTTGTTCGGATTTAAGGTGGATAGGATTTTCGAGACGGAGTATTTGTCATAGATTTTGAAGTAGGTCCTGTGCGCTTGGTTTTTGGGTGAAGCCTGTGGAGGCAGCTCGGAGGGAGGCAGACCTGGAAGGGGTTGAGAGTGGGTTGCGGATCCAAGTTTGTTTCCTAAGGCTGTAATTTTGTCTGAGAAAAAGGAGGAGAATTCCTCGGATGATATTAGTGACTTGGGGGTTTCTGTCGATGTTTTGGCCAGTTTGTTGGATTGGTGTTTGACCAATTCGAAGAGTTTGCGGGGTCGGTTCTTGGCGTTCCCCAGTTCTGATCTGAAGAATTCTTTTTTTGAGATGATGATGCTCCCGTTGTAGGCATTTCTGGCCTGGTGGAGAAGTTTTAAATGTGCGCCTGAGGGGTGCGGTCTCCAAATTCTTTCTGACTGCCGGAGGGCTTTCCTCTCGCTGTTGAGGGACCCATTGGTTTCTGTTTTTGGTTCTTTTTAGTTTTAGCGGGGCAAGGTCATCAAGAATGTTAGTTATAGTCGCAGAGTAGTGATCATTGAGGTCACTGACTGATGAGATATGGGGGGGAGGGGGAGGTAAGACTTACAGCGAGCTGCCAGTTCCCTGGGATCAAGGTTCTTGGAGTCTCTGACCCAGCGTTTGGGCAACACCTGTTGCGGTTTCCTTGATTTGTGGGTGCCAGGTAATAGGAAGGTGAAAGCGTGGTGGTCCGACCAGTCACTAGGGTCAATAGCGATAAGCTTGACTATTGGTTCCTTAGCAATGATCCAGTCAAGAGTGGCGCCTTTCGAGTGTGTAGGGAGTGTGCAGGCCTGGGTTAGGGATTGATCGGCCAGGAGATCTTTGTTGGCGTTGACATGAGGATCCTTGGGGTCGTTCCAGTGCAGGTTGAAGTCCCCAAGGAAAATGTTTTTAGAGTTGGAGGAAACCTTGGCTGTGATAATTTCCATGAGGTGGTCAGTGAAGGCGTCATTCGTGCCTGGGGGTGGTAAAAGATGTGCAGATTGCAGTTGGGTGGTGCTGCTGCATATGGAAAGTCAAGGTATTCACAGGAGTCTGTGGTGTCTGCCAGGAGTTCCATGACGAAGAGGTTAGAGCAGTAAATGCAGGCACTGCCGCCCCCTTTTTTGCTAGATTGCCTGTCCAGCCTTGCAATGTTGTAGTTGGGAGGGACTAGGAGGTCCAGGCATGGAGATGAGGATTCGTTGAGCCACGATTCCGTCAGGATTGTTAAGTCAAAGTTTTGGTTCATTATGAGGTCTGCGATATCAGCGGCATGCTCAATTGCTGAGCGGCAATTAATTAGGAGACCAGATAAAGAGGTGTCGGAGAGAGTGTCATGTGATGGGGCAGACAATGGTACTGGCGCTAAGTTGCTACAACCACACTTCTGTTGCTGAGGGTGGCTGATCTGTAGGGGTTAATAGCGACCGTGCGGATGGCGTATTCGACCTTCATGACTTGTGGACTAGGGGTTACTGAGGCAGAGTTGTAGGAAGGGAGGATGGCTAGAATTTCCTCTTCAGTAAGGTCTAGAGGACTTGGGGTGACAAGGGTAGAGTTGAAGGAAAGGAGGAGAGCTAGAATTTCCTCCTCCGAGAGGTGGCATGGTTGCTTTCGAGGGCGAATGTGTCTCAAGGAAAGCGGTAGCGGGTGATTGCGGGGCTCTGTGGTAGGGAGGGGGGTGGGGTTAAATGGAGGCTTGAACTTCGAGAAGGAGAGTTCAGTAAGGTGAAGAAGGTTCTTTAGGTCCAGAATGGAGTTATGGATGCTCTGCGTTAATTTGGCTGCTCTGTAGTGCAGAGTTTCAATATCAATATAGGTGCATGAAGGCAGGGAGACAGTGGTTTGGTGGTGGTTCTATTGGCCTGCGTTGGTGGTAGGGTAGAGGGGCTGGGTTGACTTGTGTCGTAGGCCAATGGAAGAGTTTCAGTCTCAGAGGGAGGAGCTGCTCTGTAGTGCAGAGTTTCGGTATCAATATAAGAGTGAGGCGCATGAAGGCAGTGGGACAGTGGTTTGGTAGCAGTTCTATTGGCATGCGTTGGTGGGAGGATCAAGGTGCTGGGTCGACTTGTGTCGTAGGCCAATGGTGACAAATGCAAAAACAGTTGGACAGAATGCAGAACAATGTCATACATTCACCCCAGTACAGAGATCTGGGCCTAAATCCATTGTTCTTTTGCTCACCATGCCATTCCAGTTTGAACCCAGCCATATGCAAATCAGTCTTGACCCTGTGCCTCATGGGAACCAGTCCAGCCCAAACTGGCAAGCCAGGTCCTCCCTGGACTGCAACCAAGCATCCTAGGACCAGTTTCGGGGCTTCACCTCGCTTCAGCCAGAATAGCTTGATTCCAGTGGCATGGAGAGCAAGGGACTCACGTCTGAGCATACCCGTCCCACTCTGGGTGACAAATGCAAAAACAACAGTTGATGGACAGAATGCAGAACAATGTCATACATTCACCCCAGTACAGAGATCTGGGCCTAAATCCATCGTTTTTTTGCTCACCATGCCATTACAGTTTGAACCCAGCCATATGCAAATCAGTCTTGACCCTGTGCCTCATGGGAACAGTCCAGCCCGAACTGCCAAGCCAGGTCCTCCCTGGACTAGAACCAAGCATCCTAGGACCGGTTTCGGGGGTTCACCCCTCTTCAGCCAGGATAGCTTGATTCCAGTGGCATGGAGAGCACGGGACTCACGTCTGAGCATACTCACTTTTCCACTGGATTCAAGATAGCCTGGCTGATGAGGGTTATGAACCCGAAACCGGTCCCAGGATGCTGGTTTCTGGTCCAGGGAAGACATGGCTTGGCAGTTCGGGCTGGACTGTTCCCATGATGCACAGGGTCAGACTAATTTGCATATGGCCATGTCTGAACTGGGATGGTGGAGTGAGCTAAAGAATGATGATGGATTAAACCCAGATCAGTTGACTGGGGGCGAGTGTTTGATTTGCTCAAACGCTCCGTCCATCATCCCCTTTGGTATCGCTTTGTAGGGCAATGGTAGCGTTTTGGTCTCAAGGTCAGAGGGAGGAGCTGGCGGGGAGGAGACCAAAGGTCTGGGAACGATTCTGTTGGTAGGTTTAGGTGGCATGAAAGAGGGGCTAGGTTGATCAGAGTTGTGAGGCTTAGGGGGGTGGTTTGCGAGTGGCTGGGCACGCTAGTTGGGGGGGACGTCGGGGCGGGTGTTTTTGCCCTGCAGGTGTCATGCACATGGTTTTTGAGGAGGGTAAACAGGTCCGGCAATTTATTGAGGATTCTAGTTGTAGATTGGATCAGGACGATGCCGTTTTTGTACAGGGTGATGGTGAGGTCAGCTCGCAAGATTGCGGAGGGCACTATCGGGAGTTTGGTCCCATACGGTATGTTCCCGGTTTTGTGTACATTGAGGAGGAGCGCAATGGTTTTCTGTCATGCAGATGTTCTTCTGGAATAGAAAATAAGGTCATTGATGACTGTGCCCTTGTCAGTGCTGTATCGTAAATCAGGGTCTCAGGGTGAGTTTTCAGGGTGGAGTGCTTGAGAGATTTCGCAGCCGATTTAGAGAGGGGGGGGGGGGGGAAGAGATACGCAAGAGTAGGAATATGCTACTTACCAGTATGCATCTGTTCTTGGCATGTAGAGCTGCAGAGTTGTACACTTAGCATAGATCGCCATCTGGTGTTGGGCCCGGATGTTTGCAGTTTGTTTTTCTTCTTGGACAGTCTTTGGAAGTCACGAGTTTGGTGACTCCTCCTTCGGTCCGTACTGCGCATGGGCTTCGGCTCCATCCTCAGATTGTTTTTCGCCAACAGGGAAATGATGGAGCGTAGTAATAACAGTGAGAAACCCATGTGTGTTGTATCTAAATAAGATGTACTGGAACGGATACAGGTAGCCGGGGAGGCGGGTGGGCGTGTACAACTCTGCAGCTCTACATGCCAAGAACAGATGCATACTGGTAAGTAGCATATTCCGTTCGAGGCATATGAGCTGCAGATTGTACACTTAGCATAGATTATATAGCAGTACCCAACCTTAGCGGCGACCACCGGTATCCGTTGCAGCTGTTTGAAAAAGTGTCTTTAGTACAGCCTGGCCCACCCTAGCTTGCTGCTTGGAGTGCACATCTACACAGTAGTGTTTTGTGAAGGTGTGCGGTGTAGACCATGTGGCTGCTTTGCAGATGTCATCTAAGGGTATATTCCCTAGAAAAGCCATAGAAGCCCCTAACTTTCTTGTAGAGTGGGCTTTAGGCGGAACAGATAATGTTCTTTGCCTTTTGATAGCAAATTTGTATGCACTTTACAATCCACCTAGCTATCCCGGATTTAGAAATGGGGTTGCCTTTATGTGGTGGAGAGAAGGAAACGAACAATTGTTTAGTCTTCCTGAAGGGTTGCGTTCTTTGCATGTAGTATAGCAACGCCCTTTTCACATCAAGTGTGTGTAAGGCCCTTTCCGCAACAGATTGGGTTGCAAAAAGAAGACAGGTAATTCCACCGATTGATTGAGATGGAAGGGGGAAATGACCTTGGGCAGAAACTTCGGATTTGTGCGAAGTATGACCTTGCTGTGGTGTATTTGTATGAAGGGTTCCTGTATAGTGAACGCTTGTATTTCACCAACCCTTCTAAGGGAAGTGATAGCTACAAGAAAAGCTGTTTTCCAGGTGAGAAACTGTAGCTCACATTTGTGCATTGGTTCGAAGGGCGGACCCATTAGTCGTGTAAGAACTAAATTTAGATTCCATACAGGGGAAGGTGGTGCCCTGGGAGGAATTACTCGTTTAAGGCCTTCCATGAAGGCTTTAATAGCGGGCACTCTGAACAGTGATAAATGCTGTCTGTTTTGTAGATAGGCAGCGATCGCTGCTAGGTGTAGGCGTATAGATGAATATGCCAGGTTACACCTGTGAAGATGGAGCAGATAGCATATGATGTGCTGTATGGATGCATCTAGAGGGTTGTTTGTATTGTTACGGCAGTAAATTACAAATCTTTTCCACTTTGCGGCATAGCATGCTCTAGTGGTAGGACGTCTGGCTTCCATGATGATGTTCATGCAGTCAGGGGGAAGATTAAGGTATCCGAATTCTAAGATTTCAGGAGCCAGATCGCCAGGTTGAGCTGAGCTGGGTCCGGGTGCCTGATTTCTCCATGGTTCTGGGTTAGGAGGCATGGGGATAGGTGCAATTTTTGATGTGGTACCACTGACAGTTGTAGTAGCATGGTGTACCACGGCTGCCTGGCCCACGTGGGAGCTACCAGAATGAGTGTGAGGGAGTGCTGTTGTAGCTTCCTGACCACTAATGGAATTAGTGGGAGAGGTGGAAAGGCGTATGCAAATCTGCCTGACCAGTTCATCCATATCGCATTGCCCTTGGACAATGGGTGTGGGTATCTGGCGGCGAAGCTTGGGCATTTTTTGTTTTCGTGGGTGGCGAAGAGGTCTATCTGAGGATGCCCCCACTGTTGGAAGAATGGGTGAAGAACTTGTGGATGCAGTTCCCATTCGTGTAGTTGTTGCGTTTGTCTGCTGAGCAGATCTGCCATGGTGTTTTGTACGCCTGGAACGTGCTGTGCCAGGAGAAAGATGTTTTGGGGAATTGCCCATCTCCATATGCTCTGGGCTAAGCGGGAGAGCTGGGGAGAGTGTGTCCCCCCCTGTTTTTGTATATAATACATCGCACTCATGTTGTCTGTGCGAATGAGGACTGCTTTGCCCGAAATCTGTTTTTGGAAAGATTTTAGGGCTAGAAAGATCGCCAAGAGCTCCAGATGGTTGATGTGGAGCGATTTTTGCTGTGGCGTCCATAGACCTTGCATGGTGAGGTGTAGGAGGTGCGCTCCCCAGCCGGAGAGCGATGCGTCCGCTGTTAGAATCACCTGAGGAACCGGGTCCAGGAACGGCCGCCCTTTGGAAAGGTTTGTGGTGTTCCACCACTGCAGAGAGTGATGTGTGCGGCCGTCCACCAACACCAGATCCGTCAGCTGACCCTGGGCCTGGTTCCACTGTTGTGCTAGGCACTCTTGAAGTGGACGCATGTGGAGTCTTGCATGGGGCACTATGAAGATGCAAGACGCCATCATTCCTATGAGCTTCATAAACACTCTTGCTGGAAGAGAGTGTTGAGGAAGGAATGTTTTGCGTAAGGCTTGAATGCTTGTGATTCTGGCTGAGTTTGGATAGGCAATACCCTTGGAGGTGTCTATAGTGGCCCCGAGATATTGCTTTGTGTGAGATGGTATGAGGTGGGACTTTTGGTAGTTCACCGTGAAGCCTAGCTGGTGGAGCAGTTGGATGGTGCTGTTTGTATGTTGCACACATTGGTCGTAGGACGCGGCTTTTATCAGCCAGTCGTCTAAGTAAGGGAAGACGTGAATATGTTGACGTCTGAGGTGTGCTGCTACTACTGCTAGGCATTTGGTAAAAACCCGTGGTGCGGTGGTGACCCCGAAGGGGAGAACCGTGAATTGGTAATGTTGCCCGTCCACCACGAACCTGAGGTATTTCCTGTGAGAGGGGTGTATTGGAATATGAAAGTATGCGTCCTTCAGATCCAAGGTTGTGAGAAAGTCTCCGTGGCAGAGGAGTGGGAGGACTTGTTGTAGGGTGACCATGTGAAAATGGTCTGAATGTATGTAGGCATTTAGAGGCCGGAGGTCCAGAATGGGCCTGAGGGTCCCGTCTTTCTTTGGTATTAAAAAATATAGGGAGTAGACCCCTAGATTTTGTTGATTGACGGGGACCTGCTCTATAGCGTGTTTTTGGAGGAGGGAGAGTACCTCCTGTTTGAGCAGTGTGGAATGTTCTTGAGACATTGGACGGTGCCTTGGTGGGATATTGGGTGGGGTAGATGTTAGCTCGAGACAGTACCCTGACCGAATGATTTGGGTCACCCATTTGTCCGATGTTATGGACTCCCATGTGTGGATAAAGTCTTGTAGTCTGCCCCCGACCGGAGTGGGATGGTCTGGGGGGAGCGGAGGGGAGTCATTGTGCGGGTGGGGTGGCAGAACGGGTGTTGTTGGTTTTGCCCCTGCCCTTATTGTTGTTGCCTCTGTAACCACCCCTTTGATTGCCCTTTGAAAAGGTATTTTGAGGAGGGGACTTGTAGGAGGTAGAGGCGTTATCGGTGGAGGAGCCTCTGCCTGTGCCACGAAAGGATGAGCGTCGAAAGGAACGTTTAGAGGCTTGCGTTTGGAGTGCCCCCATAGACTTTGCTGTGTCCGTGTCCTTTTTCATTTTTTCCAACGCTTCGTCCACCTTTGGCCCAAAGAGTGTTTGTTGGTCAAAGGGGTGATTGAGTATGGATGCCTGGACTTCGGGTTTGAACCCAGAGATCCTGAGCCAGGCATGACGGCGAAGCAGGACACTGGTATTTATGGCTCTAGAAGCGGTGTCTGCTGCATCGAGGGCACATTTAATGGAGGTGTTTGTAATTAGTTTACCCTCCTGTATCAGGTCATGAGCCTTGTGCTTGTACTTTTCTGGAAGGTGCTGCATAAGAGCCTCTAGTTCGTCATAGTGTGCTCTATCATATCGCGCAAGCAGTGCTTGTGTGTTTGCAATGCGCCACATGTTTGCAGCTTGGGAGGCGGTGCGTTTACCAGACGCGTCTAGAAGTTTAGATTCCTTGTCTGGCGGTGGGGCTTCTCCTGAGGATTGGGAGTTAGCCCGCTTTCTAGCTGTGGAGACAACTAGGGAATCTAGGGGAGCAGGGCCCTTAATGTATGCAGGGTCTGTGGGTGCCGCCTTGTACTTCTTCTCTATTCTAGGGTTCAGTACCCTGGCCCTGACCGGGTCTTTGAACACCTCTGTAGCATGCTTGGTGACACCCTTAAGCATGGGTAAAATAGAAGTGGATTTGTCCTGTATGTCAAATGTATCCAGTAGGAAGTCGTCTTCCACTGGTTCACTGTGCATGTCCACCCCATGGTAGTGTGCTGCTCTCTGCACTAAATGATGAAACCCTAAGGAGTCCTCTGGAGGAGACGGCCTGGATGGGTATAGGTCGTCCTGAGGTATATCGGGTACATCAGGGTTATTGTAATCCTCCCATGGGTCTGGGGTCCCTGGTGGGGTGGGATCCATTGGGGCATCCGCCGGGTAATTGTCCGGGTCCCCGTCATCCGGATCTGGGGATGGGGCCGGAGTGTAGTGAGGTAAAGGTGGCGGAGACCTGGGAGGGGGAGGGGGTGGAGGAGGTGGAGGAGGTAGGGGAGGCGGTAGTGGGGAGGGCACTCTGAGGGGAGAAGTAGCAGAGTCCTTCCTTTTGGGTGGAGGAGAAGGAGCCGGAGTATCAAGGCGTCTTTTCTTGATCATTAAAGTCAATAGTCCAGTCTTTGGATCTTTGGACAGAGTCTTTTGTAAAGGGTCTGGTGTAAACAGAGCCAATGGTGCCGAATCGTCTGTCGGCACCGGTGATTTCGGAACCGGGGGTTTCGATGGTTTGTGTGCGCCATGCTTTTTTGGAGCCTCTGGTTTTTTCGGCGTCGAAGAAGTTTTCGGCGCCGGAGCGTCGGTGCCGACAGATTTGTGTTTGTGTTTGGTCGGCACCGAGAGTCCAGGCTTCGGCACCGGTGGCTTCGGAACCGGTGGCTTCGAAGTCGAGCTGGATATTGCTTTCTTCGGTGCCGGATGCTGTTTTTCGGCACCGGGCGTCGGCTGGCTCGATCCCGAGCTGCCGTGAGACTTTGGAGGCTTCGACACCGGGCCCGAAGGTGGGGTGATAGAAGCTTTGGTCTTGGTTTTGCCCAGGCCGGCAGGCGAGGGAGTAACCTGAGTCTCTTTGGTTTTGGGCGCAGGGGTGGGAGGGGGCACAGTACTCACGATCCGCTGCGCCGGTGTGACGTCCTCCACGTCGGAGTCGTCGGCCTCGGAAGCGCTGACGACGTCTTCCTCCTGCTCGGTGTGTGTTTGCCCCGAAGCTTCGGCGCCGTCTCCGAAGATGTCCGGTGGAGCTGCAGACGATGAGTGCGCCATGGTGCGTCGAGCTCTTCGATCTCGGATGGTCTTCTTCGATCGAAAAGACTTACAGGCGGGGCAGTCTCTGGCCTCGTGTTCTGGAGAGAGGCAAAGGTTACACACCTGATGGAGGTCGGTGTGGGGAAATTTAGACACACATTTTGGGCACTTTTTGAACGGAGTCCTTTCCATCGGCCGGGACCGGAGTCGAGGAGGGCCCGAAGGCCGGTGCCGATGTACGGGATGGAGAAAGTGCCGCTTCGAGAGATGAAGATGATGATGAAGAAACTCGAAGAAACGAGGATTTTCCGTCGAGGCTGGAACCGTAGAAGTTCGAAGCCGGAGCACGAAGTATCACATCCGAGCCCGATGGCGGAAAAAAACAATCTGAGGATGGAGCCGAAGCCCATGCGCAGTACGGACAGAAGGAGGAGTCACCAAACTCGTGACTTCCAAAGACTGTCCAAGAAGAAAAACAAACTGCAAACATCCGGGCCCAACACCAGATGGCGATCTATGCTAAGTGTACAATCTGCAGCTCATATGCCTCGAACAGATAGTTTTCCCCAGTAGCGTTCAGGCCGGGCCCTGCCATGTTGGCTAGGGCGGGGCAGTATGGGTCGAGAGAGGGTCAGCGCCTCGGGCCCAGGGCAACCCAGGACCGGCACACCTAACCCAGTAGGAGTGCAGAGGCCACGCTCAGGGCAGTAGGGCACCAGGGGATACCTCTGGGGTACATCTCCTCAGTCACCAGAGTGGATCATCATTTTATTCGTTAGCTCGTAGCATTCTTTACTTTCAGATGATTATAGCATTGATATATATATATATATATATATATATATATATATATTGAATATGCTACTTACCAGTATGCATCTGTTCTTGGCATGTAGGGCTGCTGACATTCATATCTGCATAGATCGCCGCCTAGTGTTGGGTCCGGATGTTTGCACGTTGTTGTCCTGGAAGAGTCTTCGAAGTATCCTGAGATAGGTGACTCCTCCCCTGGACCACAGTGCGCATGGGCATCCTCTCCATCCTCAGATTGTTTTTCGCCATTGTGGCAGTGATGGAGTAGATACAGAAAGTGATGACCATGCTTACAGTAATTCTGAGAGCTGCAGCTGCTACAGGCGCCGGGGAGGGCGATATGAATGTCAGCAGCCCTACATGCCAAGAACAGATGCAGATGGAGAAGTGTGGCTCAATGATTAGAGCGGCAGACCCTGATGCAGAGGTCTAGCCCGGGACCAGGGTTCAATTCCCCGCCTCGGTGGGTCTTGGGCTAAAAAATTCCAAGGACCTGATAATTCTCGCCTCGGTGCCTATTCCAATCATGGAGTCCCACTCTGCAACTCTGGGCAATAGCTTGCTTAACCTCCACAACGGCCCCCACAACGCTAAGGATGCCTGGCTTCCACCTTGGGGGTGCCCAGGAGTGGACGCCTCACAGGGAAAGCTAGGATGGGTTCCACAGCGGTATTCGTACAAGCGCCTTGAGACCCTTGCGGGTGAGTAGTGCGCTATACAAGTATCAAATTTACATTTTAATTTTATTTACTGGTAAGTAGCATATTCAGTTCGAGGCATGTGGGCTGCTGAATTCATATCTGTGCATAGAATATATAGCAGTACCCTCTATTAGCGGCGGCTACCAGTGCCAGCTGCAGCGGTCTGAAAAAGAGTTTTGAGAACAGCCTGTCCTACAGCTGCCTGCTGTTTTGATTGCACATCTACACAATAGTGTTTGGTAAATGTGTGTGTAGTGGACCAGGTGGCTGCTCTACATATGTCATGCAAAGGAATGTTTCCCAGGAAAGCCATGGAGGCCCCTAACTTACGTGTTGAGTGGGCTCGTGGGGGAATCGTTAAAGTGCGTTTAGCTTTTTGATGGTAAATGTGTGTGTAGTGGACCAGGTGGCTGCTCTACATATGTCATGCAAAGGAATGTTTCCCAGGAAAGCCATGGAGGCCCCTAACTTACGTGTTGAGTGGGCTCGTGGGGGAATCGTTAAAGTGCGTTTAGCTTTTTGATAGCAAATTTGAATACATTTAACGATCCATCTGGCTATACCTGCTTTGGAGATAGCGTTACCTTTGTGGTGTGGGGCAAAGGCAACGAAAAGTTGTTTTGTTTTCCTAAAGACTTTAGTCCTGTCGATATAGTACATGAGGGCTCTCTTTACATCCAGTGTATGGAGTGCTCTTTCTGCGACAGTTTGTGGGTTTTGAAAGAAAACAGGCAGTTCAATAGTTTGTGGAACTGCGATATAACCTTGGTGTAGGAGAGTAGGGTCTGCTATCCTATGGTCACCCCAAATTTTTGCTTTTTGCTTCACTGGTTGACATACTGAGGCTGTGGGCCTGCCAATCAGACCCCCAGCCTGCTGTTCTCTCTACTAAATTAAAACTATGCACCTTAGGTGCATAACCAATTGGAAGTGGATCACCCTGTCAGCCCCTGTACCAGTGTACACTAGGTACCCAGGGCATTGGTGTACCCAAGGCCTGCCCGGGGCTGAAGCATGTATTATGCCACCCCAGGCTTGGCCTAACAAATCTGACACAACTGGCTGATCACTCAGCTGGGGTAAGTTGGTGTAACCACCTCTTACTTAGGTGTAGTATACCTATACCTAACCTTAAATGGGACACCTGGTAACCTATAAGTCACTCCTATGGCAGGCCTTAACAATCCTGAAGGCAGAGTGCTTGGTTCCATGTGAGATAGTGCTCTGGCATGAGCTGGGCCTGTCTGCAGTGGTCGGAACAACTTCCTTCTACTGTTTCCAGATATCGTCATACCATATACTCTTAAGTGCATTATGAACCTTGCGGTTAAATGCTATCTTTGGTTTGGCTTTATCAAAACATGTCGAGTAAGGTGTCATACGAATTGGAATACTAACCCCTCGCCAATTCTGGCCACGGGGTTAGCATTCCACCCTTCTAGAGGGACACGACATGTACAGTACCTGAAACCCGGGTAAAATCAGACATAGCCTCAGCTCCACAAAATGGATGCTGCCACCACAGACACAAGTCTGCCCTCCTGCTGCTGGGAGTCCTTCCAGCTTGGGAGGTGTGGACAAAGGGTTTCCTGCCAGGGGAGGTGCGTGCACCACCCCAGACAGGATTTTGTGTATTGGTCAGGTAGGGCTTGAAAGAAACCAGACATGCCTGTGGCTCACAAGGAGCCTCGGGGCATATGCCAGTTCAAACCGGTCCTGGGGCACACCAGTCCCGGGCCTGGGGCGAGCTGGACAAAGGATTGGGGGTGTAACCACCCCCCTTCCTGGTCCCACCCTTAGGGAGGGACCTAGCAGGTAGTCCGGCCCCTAGAATCCGCTTAAAGGTAGGAGCTGTGTCCTAAGACTTCAGACATCCTGGAATCAACTTAAAACTAAGAAGAAGACGGGAACTTCGACGCTCTGCCGCACAGAGGACTGAAGCCAATCTCCCCTGTGGTCAGGGAGTGACCACCTTGCTAACGCAAGCACCATCCAGCGAATCAACGTCTGCTTTGCCGCCGCCTCCCGCCGGAGCCCGAGCCCAGAGACTGACAAGACCTGGACCTCCAGACCTCTCACCGCCCGATCCACAGTCCCTGCAAAGAGGAGACCCGTGGAGGCACCGAGACACGTGGAGCCAGCCATCTTGAAACGACTACGACAAGCTGACCAGTGCAACAACCGAGGCTCCCTCCAAGTTGTGCTTTGGGTCCTGAGAAGCCCAACCCTCGAGCAGCATCTGCACCAAAGGTGAGCCCTCCAGCATCTCCACGATCTGCGTGGGGCCCTTCTGCATTTTGCCACTCGACGCGCCTAACCGGTTGCTGGCCCGCTGGCTAGTGGCCATCTTGGCGACGAAATCTACGACAAACACCGCTGGTCTGGTTGCTCCAGACTGGCCCTTGCTCCCCTCCAAAGGAGCATTTCCTCTGACCTTGCTGGTCAGAACCATCAGCTTATCTCCTTGCCTACAACATTTGCTTTTGCCAAGGCTTGTTTGCTTCGATCAAGTCGCCGACACCGCCGACAGCGAGAGCCTGCGTGGGACAGCTCGTGACTCGACTCCTGGACGTCGTCGACCTTCAGGGACCACGTGGCTGCAGAGTCAAGCTACACCTTTCACCTGTTTGCACCCGACATCGCCTGGTACCCACCTGGTGCCACGCTGGTCACTGGCTAGTGACTGTGAACACTGTCCCCTCTGCTTACAGGTCTTCAACATCTCCGATCCACTCTTGGATCCACTGCATCTCTTCCCGACCGACCGCCTGCAGCACTTTTGTCTACAGGCCCCACGGAACAGATAGAAGAAACCCGACGCACTTCGAGGCCTATGCACCCGCTTCCTGTGGGTGAGGTAAAGCTGGCACTCCTGTGCCCAAGTGTAGTATTACATCTCTAGTGCCTGTGTTCCAAGTCTTAAGTTCCTAGGTCATCCGGAAGATTCCTTTTGCAGTAACTTTGTACTTTTTACGCACCCATTGAAACCTATGGGAGCACGCGTGTGACTATTTGCTCTGCACACGCCACCCGTGGACCTCCTGGTCACTAACTGAAGTTAGCTCCTTGTAGGCCCAGCGATTCTAGAGGCCCTAGGCCTTTTCCCTTTTCTGTTCGTGGTACTTATACCACTATTTTAGTATATGGTTCGAGTGGCCACCAGGGCCTATCCATATAAAGTGCAACTTCTGTGTATTCTGTGACAATCTTGTTTGACGATTTGTGCTCCTGTGCTCATAAAGAGACTAGGGGTTACTTTGAGAAATAAAATACATATATATTTTGAATATATATCTGTGTGGTGTCCTTTCATTGGTATAAAAGGGGGTTACTATTGGTAAAACAGCTTGCTTAACACGCATCACGAGTTTAGCCTCAAAGACTGCTTAGCCTACGCTACCACTAGGGCAGCTAGTCCGAAAAGGTTGACTTACAACCACACCATAAGGGTTGCTTGGCATGGTACAAGGTGGTCACTAGAACTAGTGAACAGCATATACCAGGCCAACTTCTCACATTGGTGAGCAGCGGTTGGATTTGAGCTTGCTGTGTTTTACCATTGTAATCTCTTGGTTACCAATTGAAAGGTCACATAGGTACCTGTAGGTACATATAAAACAAGATTAGATATACTTAAGTTCTACTGAACTTAGTTGTTGTAGAGCAAAGGGAGTAGCACACCCTGACTACAACTACTAGATAGGTTTAGTAGGAAAACCCAAGTGTAGGTAGATTGCAACACTTCCACCCACACTTAAGAGCAATGGCTGGGGCAGAGGGGACCAAGGTACCCATCTCTGTCGAGAGTGACCCCCAGAGGGCACCATCCATCTTTGCTACCCTTAATCAGAATGAGCTCAGGCATTTGGCAACTCTTAGAGGCCTTAAACAGCCCAAGAACCCTACCTCTGCTGTGCTCAGGGAGCTCTTGCAAAATGATGAAGATCAAAAAGAGCTCCAGAAAGCTTCCCAGTTAGCCCTCTTAGGGACAGGAACAGGAGGCCCCCCTTCTGAAGATGCCACTGAGGTACCCCTTTCCAATAGCCATCCCTTAGATGAAAACCATACTACAGAGGAGGAAAGTGATGGGGATACAGAAAGTGGTGAGGATGAAGGGAGAACTAGCCCAGTGCCAAGTGTTATACTTGGCCCAGCTAAACTAAGGCTATTGGGGACTGACAGTGGGTTCACCCCACTGGATCTCCCCAGTGGACTTAACACAGGGCTTGGAAGGCAAAGGAATCGCTCAGGTGACTCCAATGCTTCCCATGGCTCTAGAGGCTCTCAAGGTCACTCCAGAAGGAGAATGACCACCCCTCAGAGGAGGGAACATGAGGCCAAGATGCAAGAAGCCCAGCTGAGGATCAGGAAGCAGGAGCTAGAAGTAGCCCTGATGGAAGAGAAACTTAGCAAGGCTAGACAGCATAAAGAGAGTGGGTCTATACCCACTGGTGGCAGCATTGTCCCTAAGGACAAAGATAGGGTTTTCGATAATAGAAACCTGTCTAAGGTTGTGCCCCCCTACAAAAGTGGGGATGACATCCACAAGTGGATAACTGCTCGAGAGAGCCTGCAAAGTACAGCAGGTTCCTGAAGACCAGTGGGCAGCAATCCTCTGGCTCTCCTTTGAGGGAAGAGGCAGAGACAGACTCCTCACTGTTAGAGAAGAGGATGTCAGAAACTACAGAGTCCTGAAGAGTGTTCTAGTTGATGGGTTAGGCTTAACCACTGAACAGTACAGGTTAATGTTCAGAGACACCCAAAAGACACAGACTCAGGACTGGTCGGAATATGTTGAATGTGCCACTAAGGCTTTGGAGGGTTGGTTGCTGGGAAGTAAGGTATCTGATTTTACAGGATTGTATAATTTGATGATGAGAGAACAGATTTTAAATAACTGTCAAAACCAGCAACTGCATCAACACTTGGTTGACTCTGATCTGACCTCTCCCCAAGAATTGGGAAAGAAGGCAGACAAATGGGTCAGAACCAGGGTTAAGCAAAAGAACCAGAACCAGGGCCAAGGGGGTGATCAGAAGAAAACAGACCAAAAGGGTGGAGATCAGAAACCTAAAGACCAGAAGTCTTCAACAGGGCCCCAAACTACTGCTAAGGAGGGTGGGTCCCAACAGTCCAAAAAGAAGAAAGAAGGTCAGAAGAAACCCTGGTGCAATCATTGTAAAAATACAACTCACTGGACTAGTGATTGCAGAAAGGGTGGAGCCCCCAACACTGTTGCCCCTAAGGCACCTGCTCCCAGTACTACTGTTAGCAGTGTTGGTCCCCAGACAAAGGGTGTAGTGGGAATCACTATGGGAACTGAAGGAGATTCTGACTTAGACAGAACCCTGACACAGGCAGTCTTGATCTGTGATGGGGACATTGATTTGTCCCTGACTGTGAGCCCCAGTAACCTGGGCAAGTACAGACAGACTCCTTTAATTAATAACAAAGTGGCTCAAGCCTACAGGGACACATGTGCCAGTGTCACTATGGTGACACCAGGCTTTGTGGACCCTGGACAGTACATACCAGGTGAGAACTACCTGGTGACCAATGCCAGCAATGCCACTACTTCACATAGTGTGGCAGTTAACTTCTCATGGGGAGGGGTAACTGGCCTCAAAAGGGTTGTGGTTAGTGCAGACCTCCCAGTAGAATGTTTGTTGGGCAATGACCTAGAGAGTTCTCTATGGTCAGAAGTGGAGTACAGGACTCATGCAGAGATGTTAGGTATATCATCACATGTCCTTGCTGTGACCAGGTCACAGGCCAAAAAATGCCTCACTGAACCACAGGTCTTGGATCCTGGAACAATGGACCAAGCACCTACCAAGAAGAAGAACAGGAGGGTAAAGGCTGTGCCTTCCCCCCTGCCTCCAAGTGATGATCAGCCTTCCCAGGAAGCTGATCTAGAGGACCCTGAAGGAACTGTCCCTGAAGAGCTTGAACCTGACCAGGTTGAGTTTCTGGGGACAGGGGGACCTTCAAGGGCTGACTTGAGGCAGGCTCAGTTATCCTGTCCCTCTCTTGAACCCCTCAGACAGCTGGCTGCTGCTGAGGCTGCTGGGAATGCTCAAGGTACCCATAAAGTGTATTGGGATGAAGGGCTCCTTTATTCAGAGGCTAGAGACCCCAAGCCTGGTGCAACCAGGAGGTTGGTTATACCTCTGCAATTTAGGGGCTTCCTTCTTACCTTGGCCCATGATATTCCTTTAGCAGGACACCTAGGCCAGAATAAGACCTGGGACCGACTTGTCCCTCACTTTCACTGGCCTCATATGAATGAAGATACAAAGGAGTTTTGTCGCTCCTGTGTTACCTGCCAAGCCAGTGGCAAATCAGGTGGCACAACAAAGGCCCCCCTGATACCACTACCTGTGGTGGGGGTTCCCTTTGAAAGAGTGGGAATAGATATAGTGGGTCCCATGGATCCTCCCACTGCATCTGGGCACAGATTTATACTGGTGGTAGTGGATCATGCCACCAGGTATCCAGAGGCAATTTCCCTTAGGACCACTACAGCACCTGTTGTGGCCAGGGCCCTGCTGGGAGTATTCTCCAGAGTGGGGTTTCCTAAGGAGGTAGTATCTGACAGAGGTACCAACTTTATGTCAGGATACTTGACAGCTATGTGGAAGGAATGTGGTGTCAACTACAAGTTCACCACCCCTTATCACCCACAATGCAATGGGCTTGTTGAGAGATTCAACAAGACCCTAAAGGGTATGATCAAAGGATTACCTGAAAAGCTCAGGCGAAGATGGGACATCCTTCTACCCTGCCTTCTGTTTGCTTACAGAGAGGTCCCACAAAAGGGGGTTGGCTATAGCCCCTTTGAATTGTTGTTTGGGCACCCTGTGAGAGGCCCACTGTGTTTAGTGAAGGAAGGATGGGAGTTACCTCTCAAAAAGCCTAAGCTCGACATAGTGGACTATGTACTTGGTCTCCGCTCCCGGATGGCTGAGTATATGGAGAAGGCATCCAAAAACCTTGAGGCAAGCCAGGCCTTACAGAAAGCTTGGCATGACCAAAAGGCTGTCTTGGTTGAGTATCAGCCAGGACAGAAGGTATGGGTGTTGGAGCCAGTGGCCCCAGCAGCACTCCAAGACAAATGGTCTGGACCCCATACAATCCTGGAGAAAAAGGGAGAGGTCACCTACTTGGTGGACCTAGGAACTCCCAGGAGTCCCCACAGGGTACTCCATGTTAACAGGCTCAAAGCATATGTTGACAGGGCAGACATGGGCTTGCTCATGGCTACAGATGAGGGACAGGAGGAAGAGAGTGACCCTCTCCCAGACCTGTTGTCTCAGAACCCTGAAGATGGCTCAGTTGAAGGAGTGACCCTTGGAGGCAACCTCACTGCCCATCAGCAGACTGAATGTAGACAGGTTCTACAATCATTTTCACATATGTTTTCCTTGATACCTAGTCAAACTGACTGGTGTACCCATGTTGTGGACACTGGTGACAGTCTGCCTGTAAAGAACAAGCTTTACAGACAACCTGACCACGTCAGGGACTGTATAAAGGCTGAGGTACATAAAATGCTGGAATTAGGTGTCATTGAACCCTCAGAGAGCCCCTGGGCTAGCCCAGTGGTTCTGGTCCCCAAACCTCACACCAAAGATGGCAAGAGAGAGATGAGGTTCTGTGTGGATTACAGAGGACTCAATGCTGTCACCAGGACAGATGCACACCCTATTCCAAGGGCAGATGAGCTCATAGACAAACTTGCTTCTGCAAAGTTTTTGAGCACATTTGACTTAACAGCTGGCTATTGGCAAATCAGATTAGCTGAGGAGTCTAAGGCCAAAACAGCATTCTCAACCCCAGGTGGGCATTATCAGTTTGTGGTGATGCCCTTTGGTCTGAAGAATGCACCTGCCACCTTCCACAGGCTGGTGAACCAAGTCCTTACTGGGTTGGATGACTTTTGCGCAGCATATCTTGATGACATTGCTGTCTTTAGCTCCACCTGGGAGGATCACCTGATCCACCTGAAGAAGGCTCTTGAGGCCCTGCAGAGGGCAGGCCTCACTATCAAGGCTACTAAGTGCCAGATAGGGCAGAGTAAGGTTGTATATTTGGGCCACCTTGTAGGTGGAGGCCAAGTTCAACCACTGGAGAGTAAGATCCAATCCATCAAGGACTGGTCCCCTCCAACCACCCAGACTCAAGTTCGAGCTTTCTTGGGCTTGACTGGGTACTACAGGAAGTTTGTTAAGAACTATGGGTCCATAGTGACTCCTCTTAATGATCTGACATCCAAGAAGATGCCCAAAAAGGTTCAGTGGACAGTAAGCTGTCAAAAGGCATTTGATGACCTGAAGGAGGCCATGTGCTCTGCACCTATCCTGAAAAGTCCTGACTACTCCAAAGAGTTTATTGTCCAAACAGATGCTTCTGAGTTGGGTGTGGGAGCTGTGCTGTCACAACTTAATGTAGATGGTCAAGACCAACCCATTGCTTTTATTAGCAGAAGGTTGACCCCCAGAGAGAAGAATTGGTCAGCTATTGAGAGGAAGGCCTTTGCTGTGGTGTGGGCCCTGAAGAAGCTGAGGCCATACTTGTTTGGCACTCACTTCAAGATTCAGACCGACCATAAGCCCCTCTTGTGGCTAAATCAGATGAAGGGTGAAAATCCCAAACTGCTTAGGTGGTCCATTTCCCTACAGGGTATGGACTTTACAGTGGAGCACCGGCCAGGTACTGACCATGGGAATGCAGATGGTCTCTCCAGGTACTTCCACTTAGGACATGAAGACGAGACTGGTCAAGGCTAGTTTAATGTCCCAGCGTTTGGGGGGGGGGGTTGTGTAGGAGAGTAGGGTCTGCTATCCTATGGTCACCCCAAATTTTTGCTTTTTGCTTCACTGGTTTTTGACATACGGAGGCTGTGGGCCTGCCAATCAGACCCCCAGCCTGCTGTTCTCTCTACTAAATTAAAACTATGCACCTTAGGTGCATAACCAATTGGAACTGGATCACCCTGTGAGCCCCTGTACCAGTGTACACTAGGTACCCAGGGCATTGGTGTACCCAAGGCCTGCCCGGGGCTGAAGCATGTATTATGCCACCCCAGGCTTGGCCTAACAAATCTGACACAACTGGCTGATCACTCAGCTGGGGTAAGTTGGTGTAACCACCTCTTACTTAGGTGTAGTATACCTATACCTAACCTTAAATGGGACACCTGGTAACCTATAAGTCACTCCTATGGCAGGCCTTAACAATCCTGAAGGCAGAGTGCTTGGTTCCATGTGAGATAGTGCTCTGGCATGAGCTGGGCCTGTCTGCAGTGGTCGGAACAACTTCCTTCTACTGTTTCCAGATATCGTCATACCATATACTCTTAAGTGCATTATGAACCTTGCGGTTAAATGCTATCTTTGGTTTGGCTTTATCAAAACATGTCGAGTAAGGTGTCATACGAATTGGAATACTAACCCCTCGCCAATTCTGGCAACGGGGTTAGCATTCCACCCTTCTAGAGGGACACGACATGTACAGTACCTGAAACCCGGGTAAAATCAGACATAGCCTCAGCTCCACAAAATGGATGCTGCCACCACAGACACAAGTCTGCCCTCCTGCTGCTGGGAGTCCTTCCAGCTTGGGAGGTGTGGACAAAGGGTTTCCTGCCAGGGGAGGTGCGTGCACCACCCCAGACAGGATTTTGTGTATTGGTCAGGTAGGGCTTGAAAGAAACCAGACATGCCTGTGGCTCACAAGGAGCCTCGGGGCATATGCCAGTTCAAACCGGTCCTGGGGCACACCAGTCCCGGGCCTGGGGCGAGCTGGACAAAGGATTGGGGGTGTAACCACCCCCCTTCCTGGTCCCACCCTTAGGGAGGGACCTAGCAGGTAGTCCGGCCCCTAGAATCCGCTTAAAGGTAGGAGCTGTGTCCTAAGACTTCAGACATCCTGGAATCAACTTAAAACTAAGAAGAAGACGGGAACTTCGACGCTCTGCCGCACAGAGGACTGAAGCCAATCTCCCCTGTGGTCAGGGAGTGACCACCTTGCTAACGCAAGCACCATCCAGCGAATCAACGTCTGCTTTGCCGCCGCCTCCCGCCGGAGCCCGAGCCCAGAGACTGACAAGACCTGGACCTCCAGACCTCTCACCGCCCGATCCACAGTCCCTGCAAAGAGGAGACCCGTGGAGGCACCGAGACACGTGGAGCCAGCCATCTTGAAACGACTACGACAAGCTGACCAGTGCAACAACCGAGGCTCCCTCCAAGTTGTGCTTTGGGTCCTGAGAAGCCCAACCCTCGAGCAGCATCTGCACCAAAGGTGAGCCCTCCAGCATCTCCACGATCTGCGTGGGGCCCTTCTGCATTTTGCCACTCGACGCGCCTAACCGGTTGCTGGCCCGCTGGCTAGTGGCCATCTTGGCGACGAAATCTACGACAAACACCGCTGGTCTGGTTGCTCCAGACTGGCCCTTGCTCCCCTCCAAAGGAGCAGTTCCTCTGACCTTGCTGGTCAGAACCATCAGCTTATCTCCTTGCCTATAACATTTGCTTTTGCCAAGGCTTGTTTGCTTCGATCAAGTCGCCGACACCGAGAGCCTGCGTGGGACAGCTCGTGACTCGACTCCTGGACGTCGTCGACCTTCAGGGACCACGTGGCTGCAGAGTCAAGCTACACCTTTCACCTGTTTGCACCCGACATCGCCTGGTACCCACCTGGTGCCACGCTGGTCACTGGCTAGTGACTGTGAACACTGTCCCCTCTGCTTACAGGTCTTCAACATCTCCGATCCACTCTTGGATCCACTGCATCTCTTCCCGACCGACCGCCTGCAGCACTTTTGTCTACAGGCCCCACGGAACAGATAGAAGAAACCCGACGCACTTCGAGGCCTATGCACCCGCTTCCTGTGGGTGAGGTAAAGCTGGCACTCCGGTGCCCAAGTGTAGTATTACATCTCTAGTGCCAGTGTTCCAAGTCTTAAGTTCCTAGGTCATCCGGAAGATTCCTTTTGCAGTAACTTTGTACTTTTTACGCACCCATTGAAACCTATGGGAGCACGCGTGTGACTATTTGCTCTGCACACGCCACCCGTGGACCTCCTGGTCACTAACTGAAGTTAGCTCCTTGTAGGCCCAGCGATTCTAGAGGCCCTAGGCCTTTTCCCTTTTCTGTTCGTGGTACTTATACCACTATTTTAGTATATGGTTCGAGTGGCCACCAGGGCCTATCCATATAAAGTGCAACTTCTGTGTATTCTGTGACAATCTTGTTTGACGATTTGTGCTCCTGTGCTCATAAAGAGACTAGGGGTTACTTTGAGAAATAAATACATATATATTTTGAATATATATCTGTGTGGTGTCCTTTCATTGGTATAAAAGGGGGTTACTATTGGTAAAACAGCTTGCTTAACACGCATCACGAGTTTAGCCTCAAAGACTGCTTAGCCTACGCTACCACTAGGGCAGCTAGTCCGAAAAGGTTGACTTACAACCACACCATAAGGGTTGCTTGGCATGGTACAAGGTGGTCACTAGAACTAGTGAACAGCATATACCAGGCCAACTTCTCACACTTGGGCATGAATTTGGGGTTGGTACGTAGTACGACCCTGTTGGCGTTAACCTGTATGAATGGCTCTTGAACGGTTAGTGCCTGGAGTTCACTAACTCTCCTTAAAGAAGTGATTGCTACTAGGAAAGCTACTTTGCAGGTGAGGAATTGAATCTCGCATGAGTGTAGAGGTTCGAAGGGTGGACCCATCAGGCGTGTGAGGACCAAGTTGAGGTTCCACATTGGAGCTGGTGGGTGGCTTGGAGGAATTACTCGTTTGAGTCCTTCTAAGAATGCTTTGATGGCCGGCACTCTGAATAAAGAGAGGTGCTGCCTGTTCTGGAGATAGGCTGATATTGCGGTCAAATGGACACGTATTGAGGTGTATGCCAGATTGCATCGGTATAGGTGTAAGAGGTAACAAATTATGTTTTGGATGGATGCGTCTAGCGGGTTAATGTCATTATTATTGCAATAAATGACGAATCTTTTCCATTTGGCTGCATAGCAAGCTCTGGTAGTGGGTCTCCTGGCCTCCTTAATGATGTCCATACAGTCAGGTGGCAGGTTTAGGTAGCCAAACTCTAGGACTTCAGGAGCCAGATTGCCAGGTTCAGCTGTTGCGGATCTGGGTGCTGAATCTCTCCATGGTTCTGCGTCAAATGCGCGGGTTTGATCCGCAGTCTTTGATGCGGCACCACGGAAAGTTCGAGAAAGGTGGTGTACCATGGCTGGCGTGCCCACGTTGGAGCAACCAGGACGAGTGTCAGTGAGTGTTGTCTGAGTTTGCGAGCCACCAGCGGTATCAATGGTGCTGGGGGAAAAGCGTACGCAAATCTGCCGGACCAGTTCATCCATATCGCATTGCCCTGCGACTGCGGATGTGGGAACCTGGCGGCAAAGCTTTGGCATTTTGCGTTTTCGCTTGTGGCGAATAGGTCTATCTCTGGATGACCCCACTGCTGGAAGTACGGTTGGAGTACTGATGGGTGTAACTCTCACTCGTGCATCTGGTGGCTGTGTCTGCTGAGCAGATCCGCCATCTGGTTGTCCTTGCCGGGGAGGTGTTCCGCCATGAGGAACATGTTCCTCTGAATGGCCCACTTCCACAT
Source organism: Triturus cristatus (assembly GCF_964204655.1). Lineage (NCBI taxonomy): Eukaryota > Metazoa > Chordata > Amphibia > Caudata > Salamandridae > Triturus > Triturus cristatus. The sequence continues at coordinate 1,696,928,088 of NC_140591.1, forward strand.
GCTCTGAGCCAGATGAGACAACTGTGGAGAGTGTGTTCCTCCCTGCTTCTGTATGTAGTACATGGCAGTCATGTTGTCCGTCCGGATCAACACGACTTTGTTGCACAAGTGTACTTTGAATGCCTTCATTGCCAGGAAGATTGCCATCAGTTCCAGAAGGTTGATGTGCATCTTCTTTTGTTGTATTGTTGTGGAGAAGTGTAGCTCACTGGTTCGAGGAGGCATACCCTGAAGCAGAGGTCAGACCCGGGACCAGGGTTCAATTCCCGACGCGGCAGGGTCCGGAGCCCAATTGTCCACGGACTCGATAATTCTCGCTTCGGTGCCCACTCTAAGCACGAGTTCACACTATGCAGCTCTGGGCAACAAGCTTGCTTAATCTCCACAACGGCCCCCCCCGCGGCGGGATGCCTGGCTTTCACCTTGGGGATGCCCAGTACGGGTTATCTCACAGGGAAAAACCAGGACGGGTTCCCAATGCAAGCGCCAAGATGCCCAAGGGTGAGTTGAGCACTATATAAGAACTAATAATAATAATAATAATAATAATTGTATTGTCCATAGTCCCTGCACTGTGTAACTGAGTACATGAGCTCCCCATCCCTGGAGAGACGCGTCCGCTGTCAGTATTATTTGTGGAACAGGCTCTTGGAACGGTCGGCCCTTGCAAAGGTTTTGCGGATTCCACCAATGCAGAGAGTTGTATGCCCGACCGCTCACCAACACTAGGTCTTTTAGTTGCCCGTGAGCCTGAGTCCATTGACGTGCCAAGCACTCCTGAAGCGGGCGCATATGTAGTCTCGCGTGTGGGACTATGAAAATGCAGGAGGCAATCATTCCTATCAACTGCATGAACACTCGCGCGGGAAGGGAGTGTTGGGGTTTGAACTTGGAAATCAGCATTTGCATGCTGTTGATCCTCACTAAATTTGGCTGAGCTGTGGCTGCCAGAGTGTCTATGGTCGCACCTAGGTACTGTTGTACGTGTGCGGGTTGGAGATGTGATTTTGGGTAATTTAGTGAGAACCCCAGACTGTGAAGAAGGTGAATGGTGCGGGACATGTGGCTGGCGCATTGCTGGGCTGACTTTGCCTGAACAAGCCAGTCGTCCAGGTAAGGGTAGACATGAATGTGTTGCCTCCGTAAATGTGCAGCCACTGTAGCTAGGCACTTTGTGAAAACTCTGGGCGCTGTTGTCACGCCGAAGGGAAGAACCTTGAATTGGTAGTGCTGCCCTTGAATAGTGAACCTGAGATATTTTCTGTGTGATGGGTGAATGGGTATGTGGAAATACGCATCTTTGAGGTCTAGCGTGGCTAGGAAGTCTCCCTGTTTGAGCAGTGGGAGGACTTGTTGTAGGGTGAGCATGTGGAAATGCTCTGAGAGAATGTAGCGGTTGAGGGGTCTCATGTCTAGTATGGGTCTGAGTGACCCGTCCTTCTTTGGTATTAAAAAGTACAGGGAGTACACCCCCGTACCTTGCTCGTGGACGGGTACGACCTCTATTGCGCCTTTTTGCAGCATACTTAGCACTTCCTGCTGTAATAGCACTAAGTGTTCTGAGGACATAGGACGGTGTTTTGGCGGTATTGTGGGTGGAGTTGAGGTTAATTCTAGGCAGTAACCGCGTTTGATAATATCTTTGACCCACCTGTCCGTGTTGACGGAGTTCCACGTGGACAGGAACCTTTGTAGCCTTCCCCCGACAGGTGTTATGTGGTCGGGAGGAAGGGAGAGGGCGTCACTGTTTGTTCTTGGGAGAGGACCTGGTATTGCCGTATCCACGTCCTCTGCCCTTTGTGCTTGAGCCACGATATCCACCCCAGGTGTTTTTATCGTAGGTACTTTGTGTGTTGCCCTTGTTGTAGGTTTGCTGTGACCCCTGTCCTCTACCTGCTCCTCTATTTCCGGGGCGACGAAAGGAGCCACTCCGAAAGGTCTGCGTTTGGAGAGCCCCCATGGACTTTGCAGTGTCTGTGTCCTTTTTTATTTTCTCTAGGGTGGTGCCAACCTCTGGTCCGAATAAGTAGTCGGGGTTGACCGGCTGATTGAGGATGTTATTTTGAACCTCCGATTTGAATCCGGAGATTCTCAACCAGGCGTGTCGTCGTAACATGACGCTAGTGTTTATTGCTCTGGCAGCTGTATCTGCGGCATCCAGTGCACACTTAATGGATGCGTTAGTGAGGAGTTGTCCCTCCCTGATGAGGATCTCTGCTCCCTCTTTGTATTGGTCAGGGAGATGTTGGAGTAAGGTTTCTAATGTGTCATAGTGTGCGCGATTGTAGCGAGCTAGGAGCGCCTGAGTATTGGCAATACGCCATATGTTAGCTGCCTGGGCTGCAACCCGTTTGCCGGAGGTCTCTAGCACCTTGGACTCTTTGTCCGGGGGAGGAGCATCCCCAGTTGTCTGCGAGTGCACCCGTTTGCGAGCATTAGCGACTACGATGGAAGCACCGAAGTCCCGTTTGGTGCGGTCGGTGCCGACGGGTTTGGCTGGCGTCGAAGGTGTGGTGGGCTTCGATCCGACCAGTGTCACTTTCAGTGGAACCGATACGACTTTCCGTTTCAGTTTCGATGAAGGGAAACCAGTCGTTTTGGGTAGTAATGGCTGCCGCTGAATGTCCGAGGCCGGGCCAGAGGGCAGAGCCGAAGAACTGCGGGATAGGTCTTGGGTAAGGCCCGAAGGCGATCCCTCGACCGGAGCCATAGACTGACGCACTGGGATATCCTTAGTCTGTACGGGTAGGCCTTGCTCGTCACCGGAGCTACTCTCTTCGGCCCCTAAGGCCTCATCGTAGTCTCCTACCTCGGTGTCGGCTTCTTCTCTGTGAAAGAGTCGTTCTTCGATGTCTTCCGATCCGGAGTCGTGTTCGGAAGCGGGGCTGGAGGGTAGGTTCTCCACGTCTTCCACATCTTCGTCCTCGGCGCTGAAGATGTTGGTCGGGGCCGGTGCCGCTTGCTGCGCTTCAAGTCTCGCTGCTCGTCGATTCCGGAGATTCTTTTTGGATCGGAATCGGGCACAGGCCATACATGTGGATTCGTCGTGATCCGGTGAAAGGCATTTGTTGCACACCGGGTGGACGTCGACATGGGGATATTTCGCATTGCATACAGGACACCGCTTGAATGGTGTCCTCGATTCCATCGTCTATGTCGGGTCGATGGTCGGATATGATGCGAAAAAGTTGTTCTTGAAGTTAGTAAACTAACAAATAACTATCGATACCGATCGGGAACAGTACCGACGCGAACTAAAGGCCTTTTGGCCTGAAAAAAGTTTTTCCTAACTTGAGTCAAGATAAGCACATCCGAACCCAATGGCGGAAAAAAACAATCTGAGGATGGAGAGGATGCCCATGCGCACTGTGGTCCAGGGGAGGAGTCACCTATCTCAGGATACTTCGAAGACTCTTCCAGGACAACAACGTGCAAACATCCGGACCCAACACTAGGCGGCGATCTATGCACAGATATGAATTCAGCAGCCCACATGCCTCGAACATTATATATATATATATATTAGTCTATTATATTTTTTTATATTCCCTCTTGTCTGGAGACACCTTTGTGCTTGTTGGATGAAGATATGAAAGGGTTGTCTGAGTTCATGAGAGGCCAGCCCATTAAGAGTGCATCAGTTAAAGATGGCCGCCCTGTTTACTTCATAGACCTGTCCCTGTGCAGAAGTACTCCTTCGCTTTCAGTTATGTAGTCTTCAGGGGGTGTAGTCCTGTTTTACTGTTTAATGTAATAATGTTGCAATGTCTCTGATGAATACTTGAATAAAAAGAAAAAAAATGAAAGTGTTTGCATCAAAGATCAATAGCGGGCATTTTGGGGATGGGTGCATGATTGAGCTGTTTGCTGCGTCATCGTTCCTGGGAGAGGTCTGCGGCGGGAGAGGCCAGGTCTCAGGGTCCGGCCGCACCACTGGCCAGACGAGCAGCGGTATGTAATTAGAGCCCTGATGCTCCTAAGTGCTGCACACCGAGGGCCAACAGATGGCTTCAGCAGCAACTCCCGCTAGAGGATATTTGCGGTGAGATAGGTCATCTGTCACAGATGCACTGAACCGGCCAGCAGAGAGCACCTGGAGGCAGAAGGTAACGTCCAGCTCCGGGTTCTCCGGCGTGGTGAATCGCCGACCAGCCACCTGGGGAGCACAGTCTTTGGCGTCGGGACCTGCGGGGGAGCAGCAAGGTGCAACACTCACCCCTGGATCGTCCCGCGTTGTGTCCCTCGCGGCCACCACCCATGTACGCCAGGGGTCCCGGAGACGTCTCAGTACTGTCCTCAGTGTCGGGATGTGCAGGGGAGCAGCAGCACTCAGCCCTGGGATCCTCAGGTGATGTGTCCCTCACAGTCGCCACCCAGGCTCGCCAGGGGTCCCGGAGACCGTCACTGCATGGGCATCACAGCAAACAGAGGCGGAGGGGCTCCCGAACGTCGAGACGAGGTAAGTTACAAATAGGTTCAGGCGATCCAGCGCTACAGGGCACCCGATGCAGGAAGGAGAGAGAGAGAGAGAGTGAGAGTGAGAGTGAGAGTGAGAGTGAGAGTGAGAGTGAGAGTGAGAGTGAGAGTGAGAGTGAGAGTGAGAGTGAGAGTGAGAGTGAGAGTGAGAGTGAGAGTGAGAGTGAGAGTGAGAGTGAGAGTGAGAGTGAGAGTGAGAGTGAGAGTGAGAGTGAGAGTGAGAGTGAGAGTGAGAGTGAGAGTGAGAGTGAGAGTGAGAGTGAGAGTGAGAGTGAGAGTGAGAGTGAGAGTGAGAGTGAGAGTGAGAGTGAGAGTGAGAGTGAGAGTGAGAGTGAGAGTGAGAGTGAGAGTGAGAGTGAGAGTGAGAGTGAGAGTGAGAGTGAGAGTGAGAGTGAGAGTGAGAGTGAGAGTGAGAGTGAGAGTGAGAGTGAGAGTGAGAGTGAGAGTGAGAGTGAGAGTGAGAGTGAGAGTGAGAGTGAGAGTGAGAGTGAGAGTGAGAGTGAGAGTGAGAGTGAGAGTGAGAGTGAGAGTGAGAGTGAGAGTGAGAGAGAGAGAGAGAGAGAGAGAGAGAGAGTGAGAGTGAGAGTGAGAGTGAGAGTGAGAGAGAGAGAGAGAGAGAGAGAGAGGGGCAGCTGGCGGGATTAACAGGGATAAACACAGATCCGGTAATCTCCAAGCCGGAGCTCCTGCAGGGAGCTCCTACTCGGCAGCCATTTTCAACTGTGTTCCTAATGACTTGTTTCACTTCCCCATCTTGTATTGAGGGAAAGAACCATCAGCCAGCATTAGCCTCTTTGCATATGGTTGCTTCACTTCATTGCCTCTGCACCCTACATTCCCTTGAGAATGCTTATGGATTAACTGCTTGCATTGGCCCATCCTGATGGCTTACATCTCATCCTACAATGTCGAAGTATGATGGCTTAAGTGCTTGATCTTTGCCCCCTCAAGTATCCGCTGGCCTGCTTCCACCCTCTGTACTTCACTATGTCTACACGACTGCTTCAGTGATCAACTGTGATATTCTACAAGGTCTGGTCCCTTCAAAAAGATAAAGGAGTCAGTTTAGGGTGTCCATGTCAGGACACATTATAGCGGATGGTCTTCCCTATGTCGCCCACTCTTTGAAGACTCCTGAGGTGCAAAGGGAATCGCTACACAGTGTAATTTACCCCACCCTGGAGGTCACTGTTGCCTCCTTTTCTGCAGAAGCCTCCCTCATATTCCACGGCTCTCTTCTTTCTACAAGCCCTCCGATGCCCCGAGATGTTCCCTGAAATCTCACTCCTGTGTGAATTTTTTGCCCCTATTCTACACCAGATCCTATACAAAATTCTAGAAGTCTTCTATCTAGACCACATAGGGATGATCTGGTCCTAAGCCATCCTCTGTGCGCTGATTCTGTATTACAACTAGAAGGTACGGCTTTCGATTCACTTGGAAAGAGACTGTTGAATCCGTTTTAAAGCTGTAAAATATCTCTGCAGATCGCCTTTTACTCTGGTGAAAATCTATTGTGACTTATATCATGTTCAGTGTCCCAAGACTTTCATCAGCCTGTTTCACACCAGTACACTCTGAAAACCATAAATGAAATAAAGCTGGACTTGAACCTTCAAAGTGAGAGCGCGTCTCAGTATCAAACCATAGATCTGCTATAAAGAAGCAGAAATAACACAGACGCCTGGACCCACATGCTACCTGGCTCACTCACCAGTTGGGCTGGACGTTGTGAGGTCGCCCAAAGAGTTCTATTTTCCGGGTCCCGGGGGACAGACGCTCGATCATTCCATAGATTTCATCAGGTTTATGACTGGTGGAGCGCACCTAGAGTAAAGACGTAGACACCACGTCATGAGGTTTGCACACGAGTTACCATGAATTAGAGGGAGCCTAAAGTGAAGGGTACAACTTTGACTGCAAGAACTAGGGTTGTGTGCATTGGCTGCAAACAATGTAGGGAATTGTATAAAAGTGAGGATTGTGGAAGCTTTAGCAAAGGGCTCACAAGATGGGTGATGTAGGAGAGCTGTTGGAAGACAAGCATAATGCTGATAGGGGCTGAGAACCGCAGAAACATTCTGCATGTGCTCAATGTTGGAGAACTGTATAGATGGCGGAAGTAATGGCTGTGAGGGAGCTCTCGGGATCAATGCAGGGGAAATGCCAGGGAGATGTGGTGACTGGAATAGGCGAGCTGATTGTGGGTGCATATACACAGTACAGTCATTCTCTACTCACCTCTGCCACAATGACATCACAGTCCAGCCCTCGGTTAAAGCCTTGAGGGTTTCCCTTCACTCCAACCTGAACAATGATGAGAGGTAATATGAGCATTAATAAATCTGTAGCCGTTAACATCCGGAGAACATGAGGGAGGCAGAAGCCATGATCGACGTGGGCAGTGGCTAGAGTTCGAGAATTGAAAACCCTGGTAGAAGCCCTCTTAGTATCACAACACATTTAAATACAGTGAAAGCAAGCCTGCAGGATTCAGGAGGTGGTTTTAGTTTTACACCTGTCAGTGGGGACCGCGGTTACAATATGAAGGAGGTGGAAAGCGCTTCTTTACTCAGTGAAATGAAAGCCCCACAAACACTCCATTCCCAACTCCATCCCAGTCAAGATGGCAGTGCCATGGTTACCAGACAGTGCTCTTTGCCATGGTTCAGCCAATGGCCTGTACGGCCAGTCCTGATGATACGCTGCAGCTGATTGGTCTTCACCCAGATGATCTCATCCACCCGTTCATACCTAAAGAGAGGAAACAGATTAATTTAGGACAGTAGAGCAACTCCTGATACATTTGGAAGGGTGCAGAAGCGTGAATGCAAGCGTGTACAGATGGGAAACACGGAGAGCACAAAGTATTTCAGTGCAAACCTTCATTAAGGGATTATATTATTCAGGTAGAGCTTCAAATGTGCACTGCAACCATCTAATGCATCCATTACCAACTCCATCCACACGGTCATCAGTTTGGAACACGAAGCGCTCATGCCGGCAATCTTGGCACTTTTTCGGTGTGTGAGTTTGGTTTTCCAATCGGAATCTTAGTTACCTGGATCAATCCTCATCCAGGACTACACTACAAAACATGTTCTACTGTTAACAAAGAAAAAAACATTTTTAATTTCAGTTATAGATGACCTGAAGATGGAGAAATGGCACAATGAATCTGCATATTGACTATATGCTAACTTTCTAGAATGGTTCATGGGCTTTGTGTTTTGCCTGGCTGCAGGGCTGGACTGGCCGCAGCGGGCACCGGGCAATCCCCCGGTGCGCCGCACGGGTGGGGGCCGGGTTTGGTTCCCAGTCCGGCCCTGCCTGTCTGCGAGGCAAAGCAAGTGCCATAGGACACTGATTAAACAAGAAACCCTTGCCGGACCTCTGCAGAACTACGCTGGAACATTGCTGCACTTTCTCTACTTGCAAACTCCAGAGAAGCTCTTTGCATGACCTTCATGAAAGAGAACAATCCGCCGCGGATCATGCCGCAGCTTTGATATCATTTGCATGCCGCTAGAACACGAGGGACTTTAAGACGGACGCTCAGCAGCAGAAAGTGCCCTTCCTCATCCCAGCCTCTCCAGCAATAGTTAAACACTGAATTATCTCTCGTGTGGTGTAAATTACCTTTAAGATGCGTTTACTGGCCGTATTCAAACACCTGCTTGGACTCGAGAGGCGAGCACACGTTTTCAATCTTAGGCTAAATGTTTGCAAAGCTTTGCCATAAGAAGGCCGCAATAAGACCTCAGTATGTTTTAGGAAAGCAGTTCCTTTGGTATATTTTCCCATCGAGCTCACTGCAGACTCGCTCCGCTTCTATTTGAAATGATTTATATCATGGATGAGGCGCTTAGAAGGAATGCACTTTGCAGACTTCAGAGTTCACATAAATTACAGACCAACAACACTTTTGTACAAGAATGTTTCTGGTTTGTTCCATTCTGCACTGTTGCAGCCCGCAGTGTGCTTTGCATCACACCCGGAAAAGCTGCTGACAGAGCTGCAGACGGTAAGCGGAAGGGTGTCCCACTGACAGGTCGGTAACATGTCCCATCTGTCTAAAGATGAAACCAGAGAAAGAAGAGCAGCAATGGGCTCGTCCCAGGATTCCACAGATATAACTGCAAGAAACGGACGAAGAGCCAGAAATAATGCACTCACTTGGAGATTGTGTTAAGCCTCAATGATGAAGCCAGGCCTCTGCTGGCCCTGTGCAATCAGATGGGAGAGGAATCATGCTCGCACGTAGTGGGATTAATGTCAGAAGGCCTTTTCTGACCCGACTGCTCCTAAAAGGAGAGGCCTCCTGCGGGCTTTCTTTGAATGCTGGCTGGGGAGAGTGTGGCCCGGGTGAAGGGGACCATGGCTGCTGTAATCCGCAATCGAGAGACTCATGGATTACTTGTTATTTGGGTACAAAAGCTGTAATGACGGGAAAGCCTTCGCCCACTCTTGGCCCTGGCCCTCTCTGCAGTGTCACCCCCAAACCTTTTGCCTTCGCCCCTGCTGTTTGCTGAAATCGTATTTGTTGGTTTTAGGACTCTATGCACTTTACACTGCAAGTCAGTGTTAAAGTGCTTATGTGCTCTCCTTTCAACAGGGTAACACCGGGCACACCCAATTGGCACATTTAATTTGCATGTAAGTACCTAGTAAAGGGGTACTACACGTACTCAAGGCAGGTAAATTAAATGCTACGAGTGGGCCAGCAGCACTCATTTGCCACGGATGTACGATATTACAACGCGGGTTTTTACCACGCGTGCAGTTACAACGCATGCGATGTTACAACGCTATGCCATTACAACGCAAGTCTTTACATCGACTTGCGCTAGATGGCGCGCTGACATTAAAAAGGTGTAATTTACTATTCCAACTCCAGTCCACTTAACAGTAGGGAAGGTGTTGGGATAGTAAACTACACTATTTTTAATGTCAGCACGCCATCTAGCGCAAGTCGATGTACAGACTTGCGTTGTAATGGCATAGCGTTGTAACATCGCATGCGTTGTAACGCATGCGATGTAACTGCACAGCGTGGTAATAACCGCATTGTAATGGCTGTTCCCCATTTGCCACCCACTAAAGTAGCCGTATTAAACATGTCTCAGGCATTCCATTGCAGCCTGTGTGCAATAATAAACTGCAAAAACTGCCATTTCACCCTGGCAAAAGAAACCTTTGGCCAGGCACAAACCTTTCATTTTAAATACATATAAATCACCCCTAGGATATGCCGCAAACAGCCCCTACGTCAGGTGCCGTGTATTTAAAACTTTGAACATGTACTTTTTTAAGTTTTACATGTCCCGGTAGAGAAAAACTCTTAAATTTGTTTTTCACTACGGCAAGGCCTACCTGTTCCATAGAATAACATTGGGTTACCTCATCACATGTAATAAATGATCACGTTTTTGAGGTACCACTTGAACAGGTCCACTTGTTTTAATATCTCGGTGTCGCCATAGATGGGAAGTTGGACGGGGCCCATCATATCTCTAAGCAGAGGTTAAAATTTAAGGAACAGATAGGAGGTTTGATAAAGATTTAGCAAGGGGTTCATTATACACTCTTTTCTTTGGTTCCTCAGCACGAATCCTAAAAGGCTTTTTGGAGGGGGGGCCTAATATGGGGCAGGGCTATGGGGACACAAAAATATCAAAGCTCTGGAACTAGTGGAAAATTGATTTTTGAGGCAGGTGTTCTGTATCCCGGCCATTACTCCCCTGATTCTCCTACGGTTTGACCGGGTCTTAGATCAATTATGGAAAGGGCAGAGGTTACACCCCTAATATTCTGGAGAAGACTCCGGGTTACCCCTGAATTGACATCTTACAGTAATGGTCTAGAGGAAATCCTCAGACATCCTGCTGCTATTGATTTCCCGTGGATTAGATAAATTAGTTATATTAGAGATATGTTGTTTGTTCTGGGTTTACCCAATTTATGGAAAGACTAGGTGTTAGTTGCGGCTCTATTTTAGCTAAGGAATATATTGTTTAGATCTTACAGGCTAAAAAAGCTCATATCTTAATCGACACTGGGTACTTTAACAGGTGCTTTTATAATTATAAAGGTTTTTTATTGTACGGAATCTTTTTTAGACGATATCGAGCCAAACTTGGCCAGGAAACTTAATCTGCACTTTAGATCACAGTACCTTGCCACTTTGTACTTTCACCTCGAGATGGGCGAAGTTATCAGACCTAGTTGTAATGGGATGCCCATCTTGTGGATATGAAAAGGAAAATGCAGCCCATATGTTGTTCTTTTGCCCGGCCTACAGTTAGGCCAGGGCTAGGTGGATGGTTCAAATGTGTAGACGCCTTGGAGTTGCTAGACACCTGGAGGCGTGTAGAATTTTACAGACAGATTCTGATGCCCCACTGGTGTGTGCATTTTCCAGGTTTATAATGAGTATGTGGCATGCTCGGAATAAAAATTGAGGAGTTTCCTAGATCATTTAATCTGGTATTTTCTCTATTAATCACTGATAATGATTGATTGAACCAAAGATTCCAAAGTGTACCGTATCCACCATGGGAAACTGGGCATCTTATTTTCATTTATTTATTCCTTTTTAGGTCGAGCCTAGAGCAGCGCATGCGCTGCTTGCTCGACTTTAGTAATGGGGTTTTCAAAGTGCTACCAGCTGGCCTCAAGCTTGCGTCCACGTGCGTGTGAGCATGCACGCGCGCGCGCAGCCGCCATGTGCGTTTCTGTCAGGGCTCATTAAGCCTTGCATGCCTCTCTCTGCGCTTCAATTCCCTCCCCCTCCCCCACCACAGATCGCGTCACTCTGATGGCCTCCACTACCCGTACGTTCATGCTGTGGTGAAATGTGTCTTGCAGACTAAAACAAATGTTCCAATCACATGTAGCCCTTTTGCTGGAGCCACTATATGGCGCTATCTCACCGGGGCAATTTATACAGTCTTGGGCCTTCATTCAACAACCCAAAGCATCCTAGGAGTTTAGCCGGGTTCGCACTCTGTCTCGAGTGGCCGGTAGGAGAGCGCTGGGCTCTTTGGACATTACCATGACAACCTGGGGTATTTACCACCCTCCTGTTAACCTGTTTGCTTCCCAGACGATGCACCGCCCTGGCCCCTTTATACTTGACTGTTAGATGTGGTGTATCTTTCCGGGCGTTTGGTTAAGTGTCTAAAACAAACTCTTCTTGGGCGCCTCCTGTGCATGCGGTGCGCGGACGGGATGCTGTGACAGCCATGTTGTGCTGGGTGGCGCGATGCCACCGGCTGACATGTTCCAGAGTCTTGGCCACGGCTTTGTCTTTTCCATGACTGCATGATCTCAAAAACTGCAGTGGGCTGCCACAGGGCATCGACATCGTACCATGTTTGACAGTGTCCCGCAGGATTTGGCTGACTTGCTTCGCTCCTAAGCCTTCACTTTCTTCTCCTCTGGCACTGAAACTTAGCAACAGTGGTGTTGCAGGTCCGGCTGAGCGCAGAGATGCCTGACAGATCTCGTCATTGAGATGTGGGCCAGAAACATGACGTACATCGATGCATGCCCGTCTGCATTATCAGCAGGGTGTGGCTCTTGGGATAGGCACTTCTACCTCATTGTTTTGTTTTTTTAATCAGTGATGGTGTGGCACTGTCGTCCCTTCACGAGCCTGTCTGTTTATCGGAGAGCGCGACACACTCGCAGGCACTGCAGCCTCCTGAATACTGGTCTGCTTTATCAAGGCACTGAAGCAGTCTCACCATGGAGGGTGTCTCACCCTCAGGCACTGCTGCCCTCTCGGCATCGGTGAGGGTGTCACCGTCCCCTCCCCTCCCCAGGCACTGCTGCACTCTCGGCATGAAGGGTGTCACTCCCTCAAGCACTGCAGCACTCTCGGCATCGGTGTCCCACCTTCTGCCATTAAATGTTTTGGGGTACCCTGTTATTGAATTATATGTTAAAGGTTAAGACAACAATACGTGAGTGAGTGAGTGTGTGTGTGTGTTCCAACTTTACCTATTCCTTAAAACGTCTGTGGCCCGTGTAAGGCACCTGTGTGCTAGACAGAGAGGCCTTTACATATAACATGGGCCTCGACATGGAACAACAAAGGGAGGCAAAAGAATTGAGCCCCATACCCCTTGGGATGATAATGTTTTACTTTGACTGACCAGCTGACAAATGCATTATTCTTGGTTTACCTGCACATCAATTCTGGGGTGACAGCTCTCAAAAAGGATTGTACGAACTGCGTAACATTAGGGGAACAAACAGTTTGTTATACTTTGTCAATGTTTCAGCCACTGCTGAGTTTGTTAGTCTCTTAATAAATCGAAGGTAATTGATCATTTCTAATATTCTTGATAACTACGTCGAGTGGTATGTAACAATGAAATACAGGAACAGGGCTGCCATTTTCTTAGCTGCATCTTACACATTTTACATGCAGGAGAAGTTAAAGGTACTATCTGCTAAACAAACAAAAAACTTCCTGAAGATCACCGATGCAATAACTAGCGTTGCAATGTCTACTAAACTGACTTGTGACATAAGGGTTTTTGCGGAATACTCAAAATGTGCATAGCCGGCCACGCCCAAAATGGCGCATCCACTCCAGGGAATAACAAGCATTGGCATAGTCAATAGGTCTCGCTTTTGGGACCTTATAAGTATTTAGCTATGCAGCACAATATCCTTGGTGCAACAACATTAACTGTTGCACGGTTAAACACTTATAAGGTCCCAAAGGCGAAACCTATTGGCTATGCCAATGCTTGTTAGATTATGAACTGTATTTTAAAGATCTTTATGTAGGGCTTACTGTTTTATATTATTAATTTGTCTGTCTCTTTTATGGTATCTTTCCGAAATAAAGAGTTTTGAACTGAACTGATCCATTTTGATTAAGAGCAGGCAGGAAAGCCAAGTTTGGTCTCAAAAGCATTGCAAATTAAAATCTTTAATAATAAAGTTTGATTTTAAGTCACAATTCTTAGAATGCCACTTTTAGAAAGTTGGTATTTTCTTGTACTAACCATTTGGTGCCCGCAGCCTGTACCTTGGGTCACACGACTATGAAGTTGGCTTTTGTGTATTCCTCCCAGAGAGAATCACAAAGGAGGACTGGGTGTTTGCAGGATGGACCACCCAGGCCTAATGGGAGAACCAATTGTGTGGACCTAGGACACTAGCACTTCAAAAGGGCTGCCTCAGCACTCTCACAAAGTTCTTCACACTAGTCTGTTGTCACCCTAGAACCCTCGTAGCCAGGGCAGGGGAATTGAGGGAATTACAGAACCAGATGTAGAGGGAAGTCTAGAAGTTACTCCCACTTCAGAGCTGGCGCCAGATATAAATATTGACCATCAGACCAACTCTTCAGATTCAGTCTGGACCTGTGGAAGATTCAGAAGACAGACTGCTCTGCACACCTGGGGGGTGGTGCCCTGTGAACACAGACGTGACACTGTCCCCTGACTCTGTAATGATTGAGATATTACAAAATCACAAATTTGTGCCACACTAGATGATTTCGAAACCCCTTTGCCAGCACTAAGAGGGTCAAAGTGAATACAACCCTCGGTCTAAAAACACATCGGACTGGTCAGAATGATTATCGTAAAATGTATGTTTTTCAATGCACCTGCAGTTGTTGACACTTATCGTTTATGTTGAGCACTTTTACAGTTGATCTAAATACATTCTTAATAATCATTGTACTGTGCCCGCTGCACCAGTGCGAGTAGTGATGCGCTGCCATTGCTCTGTCTGATTTCCGGTGTGGTACACTTGAATAACGCTAAAGTGTTGTTCCGTTTTAGACATGTTGAATTGCAATAACTTTGTGTAATGAACTGTGAAATTAATACACAGGCCTAGTGTATTGATTAACTTGTCCTTGTCTCGAAGTAAAGTGCCTTGAAACTACACAGCCACCTCTGACTCTGTTTCTTGCACTTTTAGGAAGTGGGCATTTCTCTGCTCTTACTGCTCTGTGTGCCTGCAGCCTGTCAATTGACACAGTGACGTCTTTGCGCTGATTGGAACTGATGCATCGCCCTTCGACGCTGATCGACAACATCATCTCGACGGACTGAGTGCTCGGCAACGACAGCGCGGCTCAACGATGATGCAGCGCCTGTATCGTAACGGGTGCTCAGGCAAAGCGATTTGATACCTTCGGGTCGAGTTCACGCTAAAACTCCCAAAAAAATGGTTTCATCCAGTGCTTAATTTCAGCTGGTGGGGCCCACCAACACTCAATTTTGGGGACCTGGGCCTATTTTTCCCTACCATACTTTGACACACAGCAAGAGAGAAAAACACAAAAGGAGGAAAAGAAAGACGGAAAAGCAGTGACCAAGGGAGAAAGCAGGAATGAAAAAGAACATGCAAGCGCAAGATAAAGAGGCATGTAGTGTCTAGTGGTGGGTAAAAAGAGACATGAGTTGGAACAAGTCTAAGCAGCCTTGGTATTCAGCAACCTACAACATTCGATCGTGCCAGCCACTGCCTCCTGAACAAAATTTGGGTCCTGGCACTTATTATTTCACAAATTAAGCACTGGTTCAACCCAACTCATGCAACATTCTGCGTAGAACCCCGTCAGACGCCATTCAGGGGGGCCATGGGTCAAGCCTGGGTGACTGAGCATTGGGTGTGGGGGATGGGGTCAATCGCCGCAGATGTCATGGGGTCCACCCGATTAAGGGTCTGCAAACCGGGTCAAGCACAACAACTTGACTTAACTGGTAGCAATAGCGAGCAGTCACAGGCTTCTCAGATAGCTAGTGTGCAAGTGCAACAAGCTAAACCTTGCAGTGCAATAAGTGATTATCCAACCCACTGCTTGTGTTTTGTAAAACAAACTATTTGGAAACGAAATACTACACACTACAAGGTACAGTTATCCGTAATAATCACTAGTGAAGAGCCACTGAACATCTTTTACCACTACTACGTACCAACTGGCAGCACTCAGGAAGACGGCTAGCAGCTAATCAAATTTCGAATGGGAGCAGTGTCTCCTCCTTCACCACTTTTGAGTCAAGGTCTCCTCCCACCAGCTTCAGGAATGTCAGCAATACACTCTCACTGTCTGGGGAAAGAACCTTACCTTCATCTAGTGCACATGAACAAGCAAGGGGCTTCTAAAAAGCAACTCACAGGCCTCCATTACTCTAGCTCGCTCCTACATGATGTATGCAGCTTGCAGGTCACACAAACGCTTGCGCGCAAACATGCATTGTGATGTTAGCCATAACATTTGGTTAGCGTGTAGGAGTAGAAGTTTACACGAGTGGGCCACCTTTAGTGACAAATAAAAAGGTCTCCTCACAACTACGGATTCAAAAAACATGGTATGCTGCCACCAATGCTCTTCATGTTAAATTAATGACAAACTAAGGCACACTTTCACCAACCCTCCAGATCCGGGACAAGTCCAGGACCTTACTCCTATCAAGGGTCAGGACTACGCCTTCTTGCCCATGCTAGATTAGCGTAAGGCTGAGGTCAAAGTCAAAAACAAGGATACCAGAGACTCACAGTAAGGCACTCAAGAAAGGGGAACATGACTCTCCACCATGCAGGGGACATTTCCATCCCCACAGGCCCTCAGCTTGCAGGCCCCGTTACAGTTGGCTGCAACAACAGGGTCTGGTGTAAAGTCTGGAACAAGTGGACTGTGACCAAGATACAAATGGTTTTGAGACAATATATTTTAATCTTCCCTGGACTTATGCACACTAAGTGCACTGGATCAGTGAATAATGGTTTTTAGGGCGGGGAGGGGATTGATCACTCACTACTTTACCACAGGAATGGCACTCTGAAAGGTGCATGGTTGCCAACACCCTTTAGTTATCCTCGGATTCTTCTTTTGGATGATAAAATGCAGAGTCTATTTAGGAATTGGTTCACCATTGGGGAGTATATAAACCAGGTTTTTGTGGTGAGACCTTGTACAGATGGTAACAAACATAGCACATGGGTGCAACAGAGTTTAGTTTTGTAAACATGATATGCTGCAGGTAAAAGACAAGCCGTTCACCAAACTTTGGTTGCTAGAAATAGCAGTCTTAATGCACAACGACTGTCCATCAAGGAGTCCCTCAATCCCTGAGGCACATCATCACCTTGGTCAAGTTAGAACATGGGGGGGAGATATCCTGCTTGGACACTAACTTCTCTTAAAATACAAAAGCCATCATTTGCACAATGCTGCCAAATATTTAATCACATGAGAACTACAAAGAGGGGGAAATGAGAATGGAAATTATTGCGTGGAGGTTTGGGACATCGTCCTAAAGTCTGCTGCCGAAACTAAGAAGCTGTAATCCAGGGTTCATCTAGCACAGGATACAAGTGAAACGGAAGCAGCACAAAATACATCCGATATACATCAAAAGTCTCGATGAATCAGTATTTGGGAGTGAAGCTGAAACAGATTTATGTATTGGTATTTATATAGCTGGAAACTAGTTAAGAAGCAATAGAGAACTGTAACAAAGACTTGCTCAGAAGAAATCCACTTGTTTAAGTCACTAACAAAAGTTATTAATCATGTTTTGTGAATAACTAATACGCACCACATGAACACGCGGGTTAGTGAAGCTTGCGTATGTGTGTACTAACGGGGATAACAATGAAGACAGACTAATACCACTTTAACTGGGGAACTGTTGTGCACATGCGTCAACTGAATCTACGCAGTATGACGAACTAACGCTTGGAGGGAAAGTCTTGCTCATGAGCAGAAGACACTAACATGGAGTCTTGAAGACTCGCGTGCTTGGGATCTGCTTACTTTAAACTAAAACAAGCTATTTTGCTAATGCGGGAAAAGTATTAATAAGTAAAGGGGAATAGAGTAGAGGTGGGTGGTATACAGTGCAACCACTTTATTTGTGAAATTAATATTTTTTTCTGACTTTATCACTAGTGCACATTTGGGCCTATCAAGCATAACTGAATTAAGCTGAGTAATGAGAAGTCTGCGCATTTCCACTGAAAGGGAGCCTGGATTGATGACTGAAATATTGAACGGAAGCCAAAGGACAAGTGTTACACCCTGGGAACGGATGGTGAAGAGTTCAACGAAGAAGACTCCTATTCAAAATGTTATTATATTGTTCCAAAGTGAAATGTGAAAGCGTATGAGAACCCAATTTATTGAATAAAAATTAAGGGGATGGGTTTGCGACCAATAGTTGAACTGATTTTAAAGACATGTAAGCATGCCTCCCCCCTTGCTTGACCAATCATATTTCATATTTTTACGATATTGAAACTTTAGTGGGTGGAACATGAAGAAACAAAAGTTCTGTAGTAGGGGATCTCTGTTATAGTCATAATCTATGAATAATCCCCGCCCATGTGCGGGGACCCCGGAGCAATCAAAAATATCTCTTAAGCTGTCCCGCATTTGCAAACCTGCAAAGACACTTAAGAGACAGACAAAATAATACAGCCTAATCACAACAAGGCTGCACTGGCCAGCACTTCCTCTGAAGTGAACACAAAAGCCAAAATAAAGTTGAAATGTCATTTTTATTCACATTTGACATGTTCCTTTATTATCACACACTCCTTCACCAAAATCCCTTTAAACAATAGAGAGGAAGGGGTGGACAGACAAGCCCTATAGGCTGTCATTATGTGTCTGCTAAAGGGATACCGTGCCTTTAAGAAACTCTCCAGAGACCCCCGGTATCCCAGGATGCACAGCCAGCACAAGTTACTTTCAGTTCTTTTTTCCGGCTCCTGCTAGCAGGACCCTGGAGCTTGAGCTCTACCCTTTTGGGTGGTTTGATTGATTAAAATCGGATTTTTTGGATTAAAAGTAGTTTCATTCGACGTCTAAAGCCTTTGTCTACTACTGCCTGCAATCTGGAGCAGTTTTGGCCCACTCTCAGCATGGCTTTATTCGATAAATGCCCTGAGTGTGGGAGGAAGAAGGCTAAGACGGACCCACATGATGTGTGTATCCTCTGCTTGTCGCCCTCACATGTCCCAGCTGCCTGTGACATCTGCAGCACCTTTTCGAAGAGGACCCTGAGGGACAGGGAGAAGACTCGCCTTCAGGGACAGGAGATGCAGAGGACCGGTGGGACTTCAGGGCATGGAGGGTCCCATTCCCCTCCTCCGCCCATGCTTCAGCCCCTGGAGGGACCTCCGGGCAGAGCAAGGAGCAGAGACGGCACCTACCGGCTGGTAGGTCGCGTTCGACGTCGAAGGCGACGACGTCGACGGCGAGAGAGAAGGCTCCGGTATGTTCGCCGTCGATCCAGGGCTCTGGGTCGCGGCAGCCTCGGCGTTAGACGTCGAGGGAGGGGCCGGCGAGACCCGGGACCGGGTCGCCGTCGCAGGTGTCATGGTCGACGTCCACAACACATCGACGTCGTACCGAGCCCCATGGACTTCACTCGCCGCCGTCGCCGTCTACCCACGGCTCGACGCTGACGGAGTCGACGCCGAGATCCCGGCGCCCGCCGTCGAGGCGGTCGACGCCAAAACACAGGTCGACGCCAAGACACAGGTCGACGTCGAGACACCAGCGGTCGACGTCGAGACACCAGCGGTCGACGTCGAGACACCAGCGGTCGACGTCGAGACACCAGCGGTCGACGTCGAGACACCAGCGGTCGACGTCGAGACACCAGCGGTCGACGTCGAGATCCCAGCGGTCGACGTCGAGATCCCAGCGGTCGACGTCGAGATCCCAGCGGTCGACGCCGAGACACCAGCGGTCGAAGTCGAGACACCAGCGGTCGACGTCGAGGCGGCAGACACCTCGGCGACGGCGATCGAGGCGGGGTTCGACGCCGAGGAGGCATGGGTCGACGTCGAGGAGACATGGTTCGACATCGAGAGGATGATCGGCTGCGGGACGACGCTCGTCGTCGAGGGCTAAGAGACGCCGGATGAGGTCGGCGTACAGTTCGACGTCCCAGACATCGGGGAATACGTCCTCTGTGATTACGATCTCCAGTCGGGGATCGGGGAGGCGCGGACGTTCGCCTTCGGTGGCTTCCACGCGGGACAGGCCCGCCAAGAAGAGGAGAGTGGCTGCGAGCCCGGACAAGGATGATGGGGGCTCTCCGGCTAGAAGTGATGGGGCTTCAGATCATCTGACCCCGCTGCGTACCCAGCGGCCGCCTTTGCCTCCGGTGCCCGACCTTCCACCGGCGCCTCCGCCGGTACCTGCCCTTCCTCCTCCTCCTCCTTTTTCCTCCTCCTCCTCCACCTCCTCCGCTGCCTCTGCCCGTGCCTCAGCTGCCTGCTTCGCCACCGCAGCCACCGCCTCCTTCCCCGAGGGTTCCTCACCGGCAGAGATCTCGCTCTCGCCCTCGCAGGCGATCACGGAGTAGGCGCAGATCCTCCACTCGCTCTGGACATGGTCTACGGAGGTATCGGTCTCGTTCCAGAGGGTCGAGGGGCACGTACTCTTCTGGGGCTGGCAGGTATTCGCCCTCGCTGTCGGAGACGCCTCCCACCCGCGTCTCTCCAGTGGATGACATTGCCACGTTCCAGGAGGTGTTGATGAGAGGGGCGGCGAAGTTGGGGATATCAGTGACTACCCCTATTCCCACTACTTCTGTGATTTTTGAGACTTTGCATAAGGTACATCTGTCGCGCCCCCTCCTCCCACTGGTCCCAGGGTTGGAGGAACTTGCGATGGAGGTGTTCTTAACGCCGGCCGGGGTGAAGCCGGCGCCCTCGAGACTGTTGAAAAAGTACAGGGCTCCTGACTCGGATCCGGCGTTCCTCAGAGTGGATCCCCCACCGGATTCTGTTATCGTGGCGGCGGCTCGTAAGCAACACTCTACGACGCCTTCATCCACGGCTCCCCCGGATAAGGAGAGTCGCAAAATGGACTCCTTGGGGAGGAGGATGTGCTCCACGTCGGCCACTACGATGAAGGCCGCTAGCGCCTCCGCTCTGTTGGGGCGCTATGACAGGTCTCTTTGGGACTCCCTGCAACAGTTCGCGGCCTCCCTGCCCAGAGACAAGAGGGAGGATTTTCAAGAGGTGCTGAACGAGGGCATGATGGTCTCTAATCAGATCACCAGTGCGGCGGGGGACGTGTCGCTGCTGGCGGCCCATGGGTACTGCCACGGCATTCACATGAGGAGGCATTCCTGGCTGCGGCTGACTCCGCTCAAGCCGGAAGCGCAGCAGAAGATCACCAATCTACCATTCTCTGGCACGACGCTATTCGGGTCACATGCGGATGACGAGATGGCCCGCATGAAGGCTGAGGCGGAAACTCTGAAGGCGGTGGGGCTGGAGCGGCCTAAGGAGCAGAGGAGGTCCTTCCGTTCCTCGGGCAGGCGCTACACCAAGCAGAGGGGCCAAGGGCGTCAGTCGGGCCCCCAGCAACAGCCCCAGCAACAACAGCAGTACCAGAGGCAGCCCTTTCAGAAGCGCCAGAGGGGCAGAGGCCAGCATCAGTCCTCGGCAGGGAACAAAGGCCCGGCCGGGTCGAAGCCCTGAAAAGTTACTTCCCCCTCATCCGTTACCCGCTCCGGTGGGGGGGAAGTATTCAACACTACCTGGCAGAGTGGAGGACAATAACGCAGGACAAGTGGGTGCTGAATATTGTTTGCAGTGGTTACTGTCTTCGTTTCACCAGTTCGCCTCCACAGATTCCACCAGTGCGCTCCTCCAACATGGTGCGGGAGCTCCAGCGGGAGGCAGACGTTCTGTTAAAAAAGAAGGCGATAGAAGCTGTTCCTTTGAAGCAAAAAGGAAAAAGTCTCTACTCACGGTTCTTTCTCGTAAGAAAAAAAGACAAGAACGAGTTCAGGCCTATTCTGGATCTGCGTCAAGCAAACAGGTGGATCCGCCGAGAAAAGTTCGGTATGTTGTCCCTGCATCAGATTTACCCTCAGTTGCATCGAGGAGACTGGCTGTGCGCCATAGATCTGCAGGACGCTTACTTTCATGTGCCGATCGCACCAAAGCATCGCAAGTTCCTGAGGTTTCTGGTAGGCAACAACCATTACCAGTATTCAGTACTCCCGTTTGGCCTGAAGTCTGCACCACGGACGTTCTCAAAGTGCATGGCAGTGGTCGCGGCACACCTGCGGAAGACCAAGGTGTTTGTGTACCCATACCTGGACGACTGGTTGATCAAAGCGTCCACTTATCAGGAAGCCCAGTGCCATTTCAACAGGACGGCGGCTTTGCTTCACCGTCTGGGGCTGCACATCAACATGACGAAGTCAGTGCCGATCCCTGTGCAGTGTCTCCAGTACTTGGGGGCTTCAGTCAATACCTTGACCGCAAGCGTGTGTCCTTCGGAGGAGAGACGCTTATCGATCCGTGGGAAGGCTCTGCATCTCATCTCAGCCCGCTCTCCTACGGTGAGGACGGTGTCTTCATTACTGGGGTCGATGGCTTCTTGCATCTTCCTCACCCCCAATGCACGTCTGCATATGAGGCCCCTACAGGAATGTCTGGAGGATCAATGGGACCAGAGGCGGGGGCGCTGGGAGGACAAGATCCAGTTGTCTCAGCACGCTCGGCAGTCTCTGAAATGGTGGTGTTCCCCAGAGAATGTCTGCAAGGAGACTCCTTTTCACAAGGACATTCCGGTCCAGACCATAGTGACCGATGCGTCTCTCCAGGGCTGGGGAGCGCATTCGGGCCCTCTTCAGATTCAGGGATATGGTCGCAGATGGAGACGACTTACCATATCAACTTTTTGGAACTCAGAGCAGTACACTTGGCCTTGAAGGCGTTCCATCCCTCCTTCAGGACGTCCTCCCTGCTGGTTCAGACGGACAATACTACGACCATGTATTACCTCAACAAGCAGGGGGGCTCCCGTTCACGCACCCTGTCTCGGGAGGCACAGGCGATCTGGAACTGGCTGGTGGCCAGGAATCTGACGATCACGGCGACCCACCTGCCGGGAGTGCAGAATGCCCAAGCAGACGCGCTCAGCAGGCTCGTTCAAGAGAACCACGAGTGGGTGCTAAACGACGACGTGCTAAGAGACGTCTTCGCAGAATGGGGCACTCCGGATATAGATCTGTTCGCTACGGCAGAAAACAGCAAATGCCGCGACTTCGCGTCCAGGTACTACCAACCAGGGACGCTGGGGAATGCCCTATGGATCAGCTGGTCCAACAGCTTTCTCTACGCCTTTCCACCCATTCCCCTGATTCCGGCGGTGCTGATCAAGCTGTCGCAATCCAGAGCCAGAATGATCCTGATTGCTCCGGAGTGGCCGAGGCAATGGTGGTTCACCGACCTTCTTCACCGGTCTGTTCTGCCACACCGACGCCTGCCGTGCCGGCCGGAACTTCTCACGAAGTTCGGAGGGCAGATGGTTCACCCCAATCTCTCGTCCTTGAGTTTGGCAGCATGGCTCCTGAACTAGTGCAGTATGGCCACTTGAACCTGCCTCAGGACTGTATGGAGATCTTGAAAGAGGCTAAGAGACCGTCTACGAGGACTTCCTACGCCTATAAGTGGAAGAGATTCTGTTTATGGTGCAAGGCGAAGGACTTTGACCCTACATCCTGTAAAGAAGACGTTATTTTGCCTTATCTGCTGCAGTTAGCTCAGTCTGGGCTTAATTTTCAATCTATTAAGGTTCATCTCGCAGCTCTGACTGCGTATAGGAAGGGCCCTTCTCAAACCTCATTTTTTCAAATCCCTGTGATTAAGGATTTTTTGGAGGGTTTGCGTAAGGTGTTTCCCCCTGTTAGAAGACCTTCTCCACCTTGGGAATTGAATGTGGTGTTATCTAGATTGATGAGGGAGCCTTTTGAACCTATCCATAAGGCTTCGTTGCAGCATTTGTCTTGGAAGGCTGCCTTCCTTGTGGCCATTACATCGGCCAGGAGGGTGAGTGAGATTCAGGCTCTGTGTTGCCAAGAGCCGTATACTGTTTTTCATGCTTCTAAAGTAGTGATGCGTACCCATCCTAAATTTTTACCTAAGGTGATATCGGATTTCCATGTGAATCAGATGATAACTTTGCCTACGTTTTTTCAGCATCCTTCCTCTCCGGCGGAGAGGTCTCTGCATTCACTTGATGTGCGTAGGGTGTTGAAATTCTACCTGGATAAGACAAAAGATATCCGCAGGTCGGATCAACTGTTTGTTAATTATGGTTCGGTAAGAACTGGTTTAGCTACCTCAAAGCAGTCCATTTCCAGATGGATTGTTTCCTGTATTCAGCTTTGTTACCAAAAAGCTAATAAAACATTAGGGGGTAAGCCTACAGCACATTCGACTAGAGGAAAGGCGGCTACCACCGCTTTGCTTAGGAATGTTCCCATTGCTGACATTTGTAAGGCTGCCACCTGGAAGTCAGTCCATACGTTTACAAAGCATTACTGCCTGGATTCTGATGCTAGGGCAGATGCGCAGGTTGGACAGGCTTCGCTAAGGAATTTGTTTGCACAGTGATTTGTTGGTGGTTGGTCTTACTCCACCGCTTCTTGTTGGTTGGGATGGGCTTGCCATTCTATTCATAGATTATGACTATACACAGAGATCCCCTACTACAGAAGGAGTAGTTTCTTACCTGTAACTCCAGTTCTGTAGTAGGGGTATCTCTGTTATAGTCATAAGCAACCCTCCCTCCTCCCCGGTGGAGTAACCTGACGGTATCAGGCCTGTTGTTATACACCTTCAAAAAGAACTGAAAGTAACTTGTGCTGGCTGTGCATCCTGGGATACCGGGGGTCTCTGGAGAGTTTCTTAAAGGCACGGTATCCCTTTAGCAGACACATAATGACAGCCTATAGGGCTTGTCTGTCCACCCCTTCCTCTCTATTGTTTAAAGGGATTTTGGTGAAGGGAGTGTGTGATAATAAAGGAACATGTCAAATGTGAATAAAAATGACATTTCAACTTTATTTTGGCTTTTGTGTTCACTTCAGAGGAAGTGCTGGCCAGTGCAGCCTTGTTGTGATTAGGCTGTATTATTTTGTCTGTCTCTTAAGTGTCTTTGCAGGTTTGCAAATGCGGGACAGCTTAAGAGATATTTTTGATTGCTCCGGGGTCCCCGCACATGGGCGGGGATTATTCATAGATTATGACTATAACAGAGATACCCCTACTACAGAACTGGAGTTACAGGTAAGAAACTACTCCATATAATTAAGATAGCCTTAGTTAGTTAGTTAGTGGGAAGAGATTGCTGACGAGAGAGAGAAGATATGCTATGCTGATGCTGGGAGAGATGCTTTGAGATGTTGATGAAGAGCCGAATGCAGAACCTGAAGCAGAACTTTCTACCCTAATTTAATTGGGTTAGATCAGAAGATCGTGGAAGAATCGAGTGTGTCAGAGAGGGGTGCGGCACAATTGTCCGTATTCTTGAGAGGTCAACTATCCTGTCCTGAATCCTGTCCTGAAGTCTTTGGCTGCCTGACCTTTCCCGGGAGACCCTTACCAGTTCCTTGGCCAGGACACAGACGTGATCTACCATGAGGCATTCTGGAATCCTCTTCTGTATGCCCCTTTCCTATAGAAATTCTCTATTTGAGCCCTGCGGGTGGCGATTCACCCACTGCCCTGCTCCTGGGGGCATCCAAATGCTTTGGGCAGTTCTGAATACTGACATTCCAAACCTTCAGTGAGAAGGATCTGTCTGCAAATAACCTCAAAGTCTCTTATCTGCTGGGTCATAATGGGAACGTCCGTGCTGCATTCTACAGTAGTAATGACATTAACTTGTTTTTATATAGTTCTTTGTAACACACCTCTGCTGGTTCTAGATATTGTAAATAACAATTACTATTATCCAATTTAAATGGTACTAAATCTGCCAACCATAGAAGGCAGTGTTTTTCTTCCCAGTATTAAAATGTGTGCCCTATCAAGCACAAGAGATGTCATCAGTAAATGTAATTCACAGAGCCATCAAGCCAGTTGTACAAATCCCATTTCAAGTTCCCAATATAAAGGTGGTACCGGGTGGGTAATGGACGTACCAGGGTAAATCTGGGAAGATTTTGTCTTCTTCATCCAAAGTAGATATAAGATGATGCATCTGTATGGGTCAGAACTTACCCCCACAGTTTTAAACACTCTCTTCCCAACTCCATGGCTCTGGAAACGAAAAACAGAACGGGCCACTGGTTACTGACGCAATCCTACAAATAATGCTACGCCTTTTCTTAGCTTCATTGACAAGCTCAGAAAGTGCCACACAATGATGGGGGGAAGTGGAATATAGGGGGTTCTGGAGGATGACATAGCATTGCAATATATCTGTGCCACTAGTAATAGAGCAAAGGGTGCTGCAGGTCAGACAACGGCAAGACCGAGTGCTTCTCTCTGAGTAGCAGAAGGTGATGCAAGCCAAGACTAAGGGGCACTAGCAAAGAATAGAGCATCAGGACTAGAATAGCAATGAGTGAGTGAAGAAAGGGTTTGGGGTACACTGACTGAAATAGAGGGGAGACTGCATTTCAGGTGCCCCAGCAAGACTGTGTGAGAGTTAGTTGTGGATTAGGAGGAATGTTGCAGGAGAAGGCTGGGGTGCGTTGTCAGATGGTTTATTGAAATGTGCCATCAACCCATCCATTTGGGGTGATACTCTAATGTTAGAGTTGCTTGATGCAGGTCACGAATGAAGGGCAAGGGGAGAGGCCGTTGCTTGGTTCCAGTCTTGGTATGGTAGAGAATGCAAATTTAGATTCACTAGCACAGTTGTGTAGGGTCCTTGTTAATGGGTGGATGGAGGGACAAAATTCAGTGACGACAGTCTTTTAGCTTAGTACGCAGTTTCCTCACCTGCCCGTCACCCAGAGGAAGAGGAAGCCATCGTCCTGCAGTACTGGAATCTGCAGCTTTCTCATTTCATCGTCAGTCAGGGTACCGTAGGGAAGCTCCATGTGGATGTCCCAAGGAGGGTCAGCCATCACCACAGCAAACTTACCAAGGATGCTTACATCTAGGTAACGGATGTCACAGCGGATCCACTGAGGACGCAGAAAGAAGAGGGTTGACAAATCCAAATGGTCAGGCTATTTTTTATTTCAAAGTATTTTTTCATTGACTGGAGAATGTCTGTGTGTGTGGGTATGTGCAGAAATGTGGGAATGACAGAATGTGCAAATGCATGGGTAATTAGTAAGGGAGTTGATGGATGCACATGTGACAGCTGACGGCAGCAGTGATGATTTTAACTCAATGCCCGGATTCACCATCATTATGCAGTTATTAATTAGGAGTTAGCAACATGAAGGCAAGAATGCAGACCATGTACAACAAAATACTACCAAGATGTGTAACATTACTAACACTTAGTGTAAAGTTTACATGTGCTCCATGTGAGAAAGTGCCATCTTTCTTGCATGGTATGCCCCCACTTTATGCTAAATTGCTGAATGTACTTTGATTGAGTGTACCCTGGGTTCCTGCCAATCAGGGGCCCAGGGCCTATGTTTCTTCCTTAAACCACACAAACTCCAAATTGGCAAACCCTAGCCACATGTCAGCCCCTGGTAAATGGTACCCTAGGTACCCAGGGCCTTGTGACCAGGGAAGGCCTCTAAGGGCTGCAGCACTCATTGTGCCACCCTCAGAGGCCCTGTACCCTTACACACACACACTGCCCTTGCAGGCTGAGTGTCTGGGTGCAGGACAAAACAAAGAGTCGACATGGCACACATCTCTGTGTGCCATGCCCATCACCTACACTGCCAAGGCAAATGTCAGCCACCCCTCTGGCTGGGTGCCTTACGCCTATGGTGTGGGCACAGGAGCAGGAGCCCTGTGCCCCTACAGTACCCGGGTCCATTCCTGGGCGCTGTAAGTGCAGTGCTGTCATTTAAGAGTACATGGTGCTGAGAGCTCGTCAAACACGAGCTCCACAGCACCATAATGGCAACACTAAAGACTGGGAAGTTTGGTATCAAACTTCTCAGCACATTGAACCCACACTGATGCCAGTATGGGATTTAATGTACTAAGCACCCCAGAGGGCATCTTGGAGATGTCCCCTTACAGCCAACCTAAAATCCACGTCTGCTCTGAGGCTGCCCAGGCTGCCACACAGCAGACACGTTGCTGGACCCCTGGGTGGGAGAGCCCCTGCTCTCCCGGGCCTGCAACAATGCACATCCTGGGTGAGGTGAGAAATCTCCTCCCCCAGGACGAGCAAAGGGAAGCTTCAAAGGCATGCCGCCATTTGGAGTTTCCCCAGGCCACTGCAACCCCCCACTCTGGCGGGAAGCTTGGCCGGAAACCCCATGCAAGGACAGGGGATGTGCCAGCCTGCCCACCCCACCCCTCAGGTGGGGGAGGCGAGGTGAAGCACATCTCCGGGCTCTCGCCATCTTGAAGATGGGAGGCCCTACCCTATCAGGATTAGGCTACTGCCCCCCTCCCACAGGAGAGAGGCAGGATAGGGGGTGTACCCACCCCAGGACAAGGACCCATTGGTCCCTGGCCTTCACCTACCTGTAACGCCCCTAAATCTAGTATTAAGGGGCACCCTGAACCTTCCTTCCTCAGATTCCATATAGAAAACTACAAGAAGAGCAAGAAGAACAAGGACCTGCCCTGCAGCAGCTAAAAAGAGAAGAAGACACCAACTGCTTTGGCCCCAGCCCTACCGGCCTGTCGACTCTCGAACCTGCACCAGCGCGGCATCTCTCGTGGCCAGCAACCTCACCAACCCCGGAGGACCTGGCTACCTTTTGGCTCTAAGCCCCTGGGACTCCCATGAGTAGAGGCTCTACTCAAGAAACCTATTTTTTAACCCCTGGCAGCAGCCCGGAACCGCGGACCCAACACACTCTGCACCAGCCAAGCCTGGCCAGTGCCGGAGTGGACAAAGACCCTGAGGACGACCCCACGGCGACTGTGACCCCGAGTCCGGCACCCAAGGACCCCGCTCGACATTCCAGAAGAAGCCTGCAGCCTCAGAACCGAGTGCCACCCCAACCGCGATCAACCAGAGGGTAAGATTTCCGACATCAAAAGGCACCCCTGCACCCGGCGCCCTGCGGCCCCCTGTGCCCAATCCCGGGGTACCCACCTAACCTACAACTACCCAACTTACCTCTCGAGGTGGTGGTGGCACCTGAAGCATCCTCGTCCCCGAGCCTGCAGCCTTTTTCCAAACCGGAACATTCCCATTGATTTCCATTGAGCGCCCGACGGCTCAAAAGCACCCTGCACCCAGCCGCACGAGTGGCCATGGCAGTGCACTCTCTACACTAACCTACTTCCCCACTTGCCCTGAGTAAGTGACCAGGAGCCCAGCTCCCACAGCCGCGTGGCTTGCCAGACAGCAGCCACCAACCAAGGCCACCCTATCCCTCATAGGATAACATTGGGCCTAACTCTCTCTGCACCCGGCCGTCCTGAAACCGCTGAGGGTGAACCAACTGTACCTACCTGACACTGGGGGACCCCTGAGTCTATGCCCGGAATTTCAACTCTGCCAGTCGAGTACTTACCCTTAAAACCGCTAACTTCATTTTCCTCATAGGGTAACATTGACTGGCTTTTTCTTCAAAAATCTTCTAAGTGTGAACTTTTCAGAAACTACAAATATTCACCAAAAATCAGCCAAGTGACAAAAACGAATTTACTCACCTGCTCCTAGGTGAGCTCCCAGTGCTGGATCTTGGTGCCCAGCCCTGACTCTGAAAAGTGTCCACAACTATACTTACCTCTAACTCATTTTTCTCCCATAGGAAACCATTGTCTGCTTTTCTGTGAAATTTCTTCTACGTGTCTATTTTTGCAAATTTGAAATATTCTTTTAAAATCGTACCATTTCTGCAAACGAAATTACTTACCTGTTTTTGATAAGGACCCCAGTCCTGGGTCTAGGTACCCAGTCCTGGATTACTAAAGTAACGATAAAGTACTATACCTGCAATTTGAATTTCTTGCCATAGAGATCCATTGAATGTTTTCTTTGAAATATTTTCTAAGTGCTAACTTTTGAAATAGCTAAATATTATTTAAAAATCATTACAGTTATTAAGTCGACTTTCATCACTTGATTCTGAATACTGACCCAAGGCTGGATCTAGGAGCCAGACCTGGAATTCCAAAAGTAATCTGAAAAGTAATTTATTACAAATAACCTGAATTTACCATTGAGCTCAATGCATTGTTATGTTTAGGAAATAGGATTGTTTATTGCAACCAACTGTGACTGTTTACATAAATTTATTGCTAAAGACAAAAGTATTTATATTCAACCTCTCATTCTGAGAAAGTATATTTTTACCCCCTTTGTGGTTCTAAAAATAAAACAAGCATATATTTTATATATATAAACCATTGGCCTAGAGTTCAGTTATTGAGTGTGTGAAACCATTTGCTGACTGAGTGTGTACAATAAATGCTTTACACTGTCCTCTGGTACTGCCTTACTGCTCGACCAAGCTACCACTTTTGAGAGTAAGGTCATACCTACCATTGACCTCTATCAGCCTCTGGGGGACTGTGGACTCTGTACACCCTGTACCTATTAGGGAACAGTATATACAGAGCCTCTTTCTCACACTCCAGCTCTCTTCACCCCTTACAGCAGCACTCATTAATCTCAAAGGCTAGTTCAGATTACCGCTCAGTAACATTGAGCTATGGGTTAGATTTGCACCATCACCAAGTAATCCCAGAGTGCGTTTGGATTTGCAACAACACTCATTAAGGATTTCTACATGCTCAATTTTGTTCCACCAATCATCAAACCTCAGTACATACCCAGATGTGCACAATCAGCAATAATCAATGCATGCTTATTATCCTCAATCAGTAATTATGAACATGGGCCCAAATTTGCACCATCGCTCATTAATCTTTTATGCATGTTCAGATTTGCCCCATCTACCAGTAATCCTTTGAGCATGTTCATATCTGTTCCATCACGTAAAATCGCATAGTACATATTCAGATTTGCCAAATTACTCTCGTACACGCTGCATATACTTTCACTCATTATTCCTTCATCGCAATAGTTACTTCACCACCTGCCTCTAAACTCTACAAACGCCCGACAGACGACAGCAAGGGGTTAGCGCTGGTGAGCAAGGACTGTGCATGACAGCTGCCCTAGGCGTGGCAATTGTTTCAGAACAGCAAGCCTTCTGCTGGCAGCAGCAGGAAAATAACAGATGCACATAGTAAGTTGCGCATGTAAATTCAAGCCATTTGGGAGTCCCTGGACTTGCTTCCACGCAACACGGTGAGATGGTCAATTTCTAACAAATCGCAGTTTCAAACCATCACTACTTACCGAGTGTTCCAGGCTGAACCCTTGAAAAAATATAAATGTCAATAA
The DNA here is from genome assembly GCF_964204655.1 of Triturus cristatus. Taxonomy (NCBI): domain Eukaryota; kingdom Metazoa; phylum Chordata; class Amphibia; order Caudata; family Salamandridae; genus Triturus; species Triturus cristatus. Next base: position 1,696,958,833 of record NC_140591.1, read on the forward strand.
CATAAGAGCTTGACATTTAGAAAGGCTAGTTTATGGAATTTATTTTCTGCTTCCATACAGTACCCGAGTTACCAAAACTTTATCACAGGCTGGATTAAGTCCCGCCACATGGAAAATCCTTAAAATGGCGACCTGTAAGGGGCTTTTTGATTGCTGGGTGTCGTCTGCCTGTAGGATGCGGTTTGTTTTATGTTGCCACTCTGCCACCGCCTATTCCCACTCATTACCATCAAATCCAAGTCACAAAGCATTTCATTTACTCGATTCTATTTTTCCGCAATCGAGACAACCATTGTAGACCATCCTTATTGATTGACCTGCTCGGTATTTCGTGTAAAACACAAGCACCTCTGATGTCCATAATAACAACCCTCCAAGGCAAGAAACTGGAACAACAGCTCCCCCAACAGCCTAGCCACCTTGTTGGCTGATAGCTTAAAGTCTGAACTTCCCGAAAAGGAAGCTCACAAAATGCTCGTTTCTATTTTTCGTAAGAATATTACTAATCTTTTAGACAAGATCTCCTCTCTGCAATAGTAGAACAGCAACTTAAAACCCTTGGTTCTCAACAGAGCTTGCTAAGGCTCAATTACTTAGGCGCCAATTAGAAAGTAAATGGTATCGAAAAAGATTGAACAGCCAAACAATTTGAAAAAAGTTGGCACAACTACAAAATGAGATATAGACCTAAGAGTGGGTGGATCCAAAGGAACGCACAGTGCTTGTGTTGGAATATGTGGCAGCTTCGAATGACCAATTACACGCACTCATGAACTGACAGCTGAACATTAGCAAGATGCACAAAAAGGCCCTGGAGAAACAGTACAATAGTTTCACATCAGAATTCTGGAACTAGGGGGAGAAGTATTCGTATTATTGCCAACTTCTGAGAGTACAATGCCAGCTGGGTGGCATGGGTACTCTAAAGTGATAGAAATAATAGGTTATTTAGCAGATCGGGTCACAGACCAAGAAAAGAAAGGAATTTTAGGTCTACCACAAAAATCTCTTGAAAAAATGGGAAGAACTACAGAAAATGAGGCTGGCTGGAATTGTGGAACAAAATCCAACAAACTTAGACAATCATATGTTTCCAGTCAGTGAGGAAGGATTGTGGGAGGACTTAGCATAAGAATCGGTATAAGAATAATAAAGGAGGGAACTGATCAGACTACTTTAAAAAAACAGGAAGAAAATGTTCATGCCTCTTGGGTCACATGACTGCAGCAGAACATGCTACTGTTTTCCCTCAGGAGTTAAAACCCAAGTGCCCTAATCCGGAATAACACAAAGATGCAGTAAGAGAGGCATTTGAGCTCATATTGTCCTGGGGTGCAATAGTGGCATCCCAGAGAAAAGGGTTGTCACCTATTGTACTACTGCCAAAACCAGATGAACCCATCCATTCTGTACTTGCTTTTCCCAGAATTGGCAATGTATCTACTGTTGATGCATATCTTATGCCCAGTGTGAGTGACTGGGCTTCACCTAATACATTAGCACCCTAGATCTCACAAAGGCATACTGGTAGCTGTCTTTAAAAATTCAGATAGATACAAAACAGCCCTTTCACCACCATTAGGCCTGTTTTACTTTAAAGTACTCCCATTTTGGATGCATGAACCTCCAGCCAACCGCTAACAGCTCAAGGATCAGATTCTGAGACATCACCAACGTTTTACAGCTGCCTACCTGGAGGATGTTATTTTCAGTTCAAATTGGGATCCCCATTTAAAGCATTTGGGGTTGATACTGCCAGCATTACAACATGGAGGGCTTTTTGGGTTTTGTGAAATAACGTGTTACGTTCGTTTAGACTTTAGTTTAACCACTTACCACATTATTAAAAAAGCTATCCCAAAATCAGTTATCTTGGGGCCAGCAATAAGAGAACGCATCTAAAGCACTTAAGGCAGCTCTAGCTGCAGACACTGTGTTAAGATGTCCACATTTTAAATAGCCCTTTATATTGTAGACACACACTTCTGGACCAGGCTTAGGAGAATTTTGCTACAATATATATTGGTAGGAAGTTGCCGCCTCAATGTCTTGAATGCAACCACTGAGAAGGAATAGCTGGCGATTCGACGGGCCATGAAGGCATTTAAATATTATCTCATGGGTTGACATTTTGAAGTCATAACTGGCCATGCTCCACTGACCTGGTAAGCCCAGAATAAGGATCGCAACCATTGAGTTTTATAATAATTCCCATCAATGCAAACACAAGCCTTCTCCATAAGGCATCAACCACAAAAGAGGATGAGCAAGGCAGATTGTTGGTCAAGGAAGCGGACAATGTCCTCATTGAACATCAAGGCTTAAGACAGATTGTCAAGAGGTGCACGTCGGATACCCCCAGATCCCAGCTCCAGAGAGAGAAGTATCAGAGAAAGGGACCTCAGTGGTTGGGAAGGGGATCTGTAGCAGGAGGATAGGAGATTTTCATCAAGAAGAGAGAACACCAAGTTGTAGCCTGCCAAAACAGAATAACTACGTTTATTTTACACCAGAATCCGATACATCATGGGAAGAGTGCACTCGCTGACCCAGGCAGGGAGAATGGGCAAGTTTTAGGCAGGGGGAACAATCAAATCAATCAATCAGGGGAATTGTAAGCGCGCTACTCACCCGCGAGGGTCTCAAGGCGCTAAGGGGGTGGGGGTAACAATCCCTATGGTATTGAAAAATCCGAATGCTGAGAAAGCCATGGACTATTGGCTAGGAGAGGGGAGTAGGGTGTAGGAGAGTAGGATCTGCACTTATGTTGCCCTCACTTTTATTTCTGATCGTTACACTGGTTTCTGTCTATAGTCTGGCTGGGTCACTGCTAATCAGGGCCCCAGCCTCTCTGTTCTCTCTAAACAACATGGAGTGCACATTAGGTGCACTAGTGATTGTATACTGTGGTGCCTTGTGAGCCCCTAGTATATAGTAGGTACTTTACAGGCCTACCAGGGGCTGAAGCATGTATTATGCCACCCCTGGGAAGCAGACTCAATCCGACACCACAGGCCTGCTACTGCAGCCTGGGTGAGGTAGTGTTAGCTCTCCTCACTGAGATATAGGTTCCCTATATCTCACCATACACACACATATAAACCTATCAGTCACCCCTAAGGCAGGCCCTATCAATCCTGAGGGCAGGGTGCTTGGTTTACAATGTGAGGGGGTGCCTCTGCATGAGCAGGGTCCCTCTGCAGCGGGCAGAGTCTATTCCCTGTGGCTGTTTGTGGATGCGGTTAAACCATATACTCTTAAGTGCTTTATAACCTCCCGGTTAATGCTAACTTTGGAATGACTGCATCAAAACATGTTGTGTTTGGTGTCAACCATCTTGGAATCATACCCCCACACCACTAACTGGTGTGGGAGTATGATCCCACCCTTCTAGAGGGGAAGACATGTACCTACTGTGGTAACATGGTAGAAATCTGAAAGAGTCCTGGCATCACAAAACGGATGCCACCAGCACAGACACTGGGCTGCCCTCCTGCTGCTGACCGAAACTCGCAGTGGAGGAGGCCCAACAATAGGCATCCTGTTACAGGGAGGTGTCACCACCTTCCAGACAGGATTTAGTGTATTGGGGCTGGGTGGGTGCACTCCTAGAGTGCTTTGAAGTCCTGCACTGGGGGGAGCAGTAGGCTCCTCTGTGCATGTGCTAGCTCAAACCGGTTCAGGGACAACCAGACCCTGCTCTGGCGCGAAACTGGACAAAGGGAAGTGGGTGTAACCACCCACCCCCCTGACCCTCCTAGAGGAGTTGTCATAGAGCTAGTCCCTCCCTTTCTTTCACTATAAGATAGGTACACCTTGCCATTGCAAGTTAGATAACCCCTGGACGACGCTTTACAAGAAGAATCCTGGTCCTTCGACGTTCCACTACCTTTGGAAGATGGAAGAATCTCCCTTGGAGTCAAGGAGTGACTCCCCTGCTTGGCAGGCACCAAAACTTGAAACAACGGTCGCAAACTTTCCCGCTCCCGCCAGAGTCCGAAGTCCCTGCAACCCCAGAAGCGGATTTCCTGACCTCTTGTTGGCCATTTGGAGTCCCCAGTGAAGCTGTGGCGTCTGGACCCCACGAGTGACGAGGAACTGCAATACCTGGTAACCGTGCACTATTGTCGAGTGCAACCCCTTCACGACGTTCAACGAACTTGTGCTTTGGACCATTTGTGGCCCAAGCCTCCAGCAGGTTTTGCAGCGAAAATCAGAGGCCTACCACGTCCTGAGTGACCGTGGGCTCCTGTGAAGCATTTCCTCAAGAGGCGTCTTCGCGATCCCTTGCCCGTTGGCTAGTGGGTCCCCTGAAGACTTTCCTAGCGACTCAAAGGGCTCCCCTGGTTGCTCCAGGCCTGCCCTCACTTACCCTTGCTGGGTAAGTCCCTCAGACCTTGCTGTTCTGCACCATCGACTTTCTTCACGCCACACGAGACTTGCTTTTGCCAAGGCTTGTTGGCTCCAATCCGGTTGCCGACACCGCCATCAACTGCAGACATCGTGGGACACTCCGAATCCAGCTGCTGGTCATCATCGATCTCTCCTGGACCTTGTGAGCGAAGAGTTAAAACACCATCGACGACCTGAAATCACCCGACATCTGTGGGCATCCATCTTCCTGGCCCCGGGTCACTGGCAAGTGACTGTGAACACTGTCCCTTCAATTTTCAGGTCTTCTACATCTTGAATCCAGCCTTGGATTCCACCGGACACTTCTTCAGTCGCCGCAAGCAGCAAATCTTCTTTGGTCTCCATAGAAAACAACGACGCGACCCGACACCAAAAGACACCTATGCACCCAGCTTCCCTGGGTGAGGTAACTCGTGCACTCCGGTGCCCTAGTGTGTGTTGGCCCTCAAATTACTTACCTTGTAAGTGGCTTGCTTGTAGACCTCCTCGAAGTACCCTAAAACTTTAAAAATCTAACCGCGACTTGCTCCATTGTAATCAATTGGGAACCCGCGCCTGTGTTCACACACTGCACGCGTCTCCCGTGGGTCTGTTACTTACCTGCTAACACTGCAGTAGTGAAGCCACAGCGATTCTACAGGCCCTAGGCCTGGTCATTCTGCAAGTCGATTTCCTAACCCTCTTTTTTTAGTATATGGTCTGGTACATCCCTAGGGCCCCAGCCATATTTGTGCTTAACTTATTGTGAAACGTTGATATTTGAATGTGTTCCTGGCTTCTAATCTCAAAGAGATTAGTAGAGTGTGTCTAGAAATAAATACATATATATTTGATATATATACACACCTGTGTTGTGTCCTTTCATTTGGTAATTCAAGAGATTATAAGGTAAAACAAGCTGCTTTACATTCCTCTGAGACTTAGCCTGAAGGCTGCTCTCCACAGCTACCACTAGGATAGCTTTCTTTAAAAGGTTGTCTTAAACCCATCTACCCTAAGAGACGAATTGGACTGGTGCAAGGTGGCCACTATAACTAGTGACTAGCATATGCCAGGCCAACTTCTCACATTGGTGGCAGCGTGTGGGATTCCAGCTTGACATTATTTTACCAGAAAATCTCTATTTGAATTACTAACTGAAAACCACTTAAGGTACTCAAGGTACATATAAAGTGAAGCTTAGTATCAATAAGTTCTACTGAACTTAGAGCGGTTTGTGAATGGTAGCACACCCTTGCTACAGCTCAAGCTAGGATCAGTAGGCCACAAACTAGTGTAAGTAGTACAACACTGCACAACACTAGAATGTCCTCAAGGGATGGAGCCAGTGGGTCCACTCAACCTCAGTATAAGGACATGACCTTCTTTGACAATCATAGGCATTTGTATAGCGCACTGCTCACCCGGAGGGTCTCAAGGTGCTGGGGGGGGGGGGACGCTACTGCTCGAACAGCCAGGTCTTGAGTTGCTTCCTGAAGGCGAGATGGTCTTGCGTTGTCCGGAGGTGGATGGGGAGGGAGTTCCATGTCTTGGCTGCCAGGTAGGAGAAGGATCTTCCTCCGGCGGTGGCTCTGCGGATGCGGGGGACGGTGGCAAGAGCGAGGCTGGCGGAGCGGAGCTGGCGGGTGGGCTTGTGGAAGGTCAGGCGGCTGTTGAGGAACTTGGGGCCCAGGTCGTGGAGGGCCTTGTGTGCGTGGGTGAGGAGTCGGAACGTGATTCTTTTGTTGACGGGGAGCCAGTGCAGGTCTCTCAGGTGTCCGGAGATGTGGCTGTGTCGGGGGATGTCCTGGATGAGTCGTGCTGAGGCGTTCTGGATCCGTTGGAGTTTCTTCTGGAGTTTGGCGGCGGTGCCGGCGTAGAGGGCGTTCCCGTAGTCCAGCCGACTGGTGACGAGGGCCTGGGTGACCGTCTTCCTGGTCTCGGTGGGGATCCACCGGAAGATCTTTCGAAGCATGCGCAGGGTGTTGAAGCATGAAGACGAGTCGGCTTTGACCCGAAGGCCATGTGTGTTGCAAGACACCTGGGGTTAGGACAGAGTCCCTCCACACAACACCTGATAAAGTTGCTAACAGCAGATGATCTGAAACTAGCTCTAGGACCTAGTGGATCTGGATCAGGGGGTGGGTCAGCCATAGTCTCTGGGTCTGATAATGAAAGTCAGGATGACCAGGACTCTGTGGTTGAAGGGCCAGACCCACAAGGATCTGAACAGGACAGAGGAATTCTCCCCAAGAGAGCTGACAGAAGTGAAGAGAGGCCTAGGTCCCCTTCAAGGGAATCTAACCACTCATATCACTTTGGCAGAGAATCTGTCCATCAGAGGAACTCATACTTTCATAGAGAGACCTCCTCTGAAAGAAGGTACAAGATGCTCCAGTATGAGGAAGCTAGGCTTGCCCTCAGAACCAAGCAATTGGCCTTAGATAGAGAAGCCTTTGAGCTCCAGAGAGCTTCTAGAAAAGACGGGTTAGAACCCCCTGGTGGCAGCAACAGTGTCCCTAGAGGCAGAGATTACATTCCAGACCATAGGAACCTGTCCAAGGTTGTTCCTCCCTACCAGAGTCGGGATGATATCCACAAATGGATAACTGCTATGGAGAGGGCCTGTAAAGTTCAGCAGGTCCCCCAGAAACAGTGGGCAGCAATCTTGTGGTTCTCATTTTCTGATAAAGGTAGAGACAAGCTCCTCACTGTTAGAGAAGCGGTTGCTGATGATTATGCATTAATAGATGGGTTTGGCTTAACCACTGAACAGTACAGGTTGAAGTTCAGAGACACCCAGAAAGCACAGACTCAGGACTGGACTGACTTTGTTGATTGTGCAACCAAGGCTCTGTAGGATTGGCTGGTTGGTAGTAGAGTTACTGATATTAAGGAATTGAATAATCTTATCATGAGAGAACAGTTCCCTAATAATTGCCAAAAACAGTTGTTGCATCAGTATCTGGTGGACTCTGATCTGACCTCTCCCCAAGAATTGGGAAAGAAGGCAGACAAATGGGTCAGAACCAGGGTGAGGCAGAAAACCCAGAACCAAGGGGGTGACACCAAGAAGCAAGATCCTAAAGGCTCTGAGAAAGGTGGGGATAAGGCAAAAGACCAGAAGTCTTCACAAGGGACCCTAAAAATCTGCATCTGGAGGGGATTCACAGTCTACCAGAAGCCCTGGTGCAAATTCTGTAAACAGAAGGGGCACTGGACTTCTGATTGTACCAACTCCAAAGACCAAACCACCACCACTCAAGCCCCTAAGGCAAATGTTCCCCCTAGTACAAGTACTGCTGGAGGTGGTAATCAGAATAAGGGTGTAGTAGGGTTGACCCTGGGTTCTGATGTGGACTCTGGCCTATTACCAACACAGGCATTGCTTGTTTGTGAGGGAGACCTTGATATGTCCTTCCTAGTGAGCCCCAGTAATCTGGGCAAGTACAAACAGCAGCCTATAATAAATGGCAAACAGGCTTTGGCATTCAGGGACACAGGTGCTAGTGTCACCATGGTGGCAGAGGATCTTGTGGACCCTGCACAGATCATCCTGGGTGAAATGTACCAGGTGACCAATGCAAGCAATGTCAGGACCAACCATAGCCTGGCAGTTGTGAATTTCTCCTGGGGAGGGGTAACTGGCCTTAAGAAAGTAGTAGTCAGTGCAGACCACCCTGTCGAATGTCTACTGGGCAATGATCAGGAGACTTCAGCCTGGTCTGAAGTACAGTTATGAACTCATGCTGAGATGCTGGGCATATCTGCAGAGGTATTTGCTGTGACCAGGTCACAAGCCAAGATGCATAAAGCTGAACCAGCTCTGGATCCTGAAACTATGGACCAGATGCTACCCAAGAAGAGGAGCAGTAGGGTTAAGGCAGTGCCTTCCCCTCGGTCTCAGATCTCAGATTGCCCTCCTGAGGGAGGAGAAGCAGATCCTGAAGAAGGAACTGCTCCAGAGGGACTTGAGCCTGATCAGGTTGAGTTCTTGGGGGCAGGGGGACCTTCCAGGGAAGATCTGAGCAAGGAGCAACAGTGCTGCCCCTCTCTTGAACCCCTCAGGCAGCAGGCTGCTGCTGAGGCTGCTGGGAGTGCTAGTGGGTCCCATAAGGATTATTGGGATGAGGGACTCCTATATTCTGAGGCGTGAGAGCCACCAGGAGGTTGGTAATACCTCAAAAGTTTAGGGGGTTCCTCTTGACCCTAGCAGATGACATCCCTTTGGCAGGACACTTGGGCCAAAACAAGACCTGGGACAGGCTTGTCCCTCATTTTCATTGGCCACACGTCAGAGGACACCAAGGAGTTTTGACGCTCCTGTGTCACTTGCCAAGCCAGTAGCAAGTCAGGTGGCACAGCAAAGGCCCCCCTGATACCACTACCTGTGGTGTGGGTACCCTTTGAAAGGGTAGGGATTGACATGGTTTGTGGCAAGAGCCCTCATTGGAGTCTTCTCAGAGTGGGTTTCCCTAAGGAGGTTATATCTGACAGAGGAACCAACTTCATGTCAGGGTATCTGAAAGCAATGTGTAAGGAGTGTGGTGTCAATTACAAATTCACTACTCCCTATCACCGACAATGCAATGGGCTTGTTGAGAGATTCAACAAGACCCTAAAGGGAATGATTAAAGGACTCCCAGAAAAGCTTAGGCAAAAATGGGCACTTTTTCTTCCCTGCCTTCTGTTTGCATACAGGGAGGTCCCACAGAAGGGGGTTGGCTACAGGCCTTTTGAACTTCTGTTTGGGCACCCTGTCAGAGGCCCATTATGTTTGGTGAAGGAGAGCTGGGTGTTACCTCTCAAACCTCCCAAACAGGATGTGATGGACTATGTATTTGGTCTCCGCTCCAGGATGGCAGAGTACATGAAGAAGGCAACCAAAAATCTTGAGGCTAGCCAAGAATTACAAAAAGCTTGGCATGACCAAAAGGCTGTCCTGACGGTTTACCAGCCAGGCCAGAAAGTGTGGGTGTTGGAGCCTGTAGCCCCAGCAGCTCTCCAGGATAAATGGAGTGGCCCCCATACAATTGTTGAGAAAAAGGGAGAAGTCACCTACTTGGTGGATCTTGGAACTCCCAGGAGCCCCCTTAGGGTGCTCCATGTCAACAGATTAAAGCCATTTGTGGACAGGGCTGACATGAGCTTGCTCATGGCAACTGATGAGGACCAGGAGGAGGAGAGTGACCCTCTCCCTGACCTCCTCTCACAGAACCCTGATGATGGGTCAGTTGAAGGTGTTGCTTTTGCAAGCAGCCTCACTGAACATCAACAAACTGAATGCAGAAAAGTTCTGCAACAGTACAGACATATGTTTAGCCTGACCCCAAGTCAGACTTCCTGGTGCACCCATGAGGTGGACACTGGAGACAGTCTGCCTGTCAAGAGTAAAATCTACAGGCAACCTGACCATGTCAGGGACTGTATCAGGACTGAAGTCCAGAAAATGTTGGAATTAGGAGTTATTGAGCCTTCAGATAGCCCTTGGGCTAGTCCAGTAGTCCTAGTGCCAAAACCCCACACCCAGGGTGGTAAGAAAGAGAGTAGGTTTTGTGTAGACTACAGAGGCCTCAATGCAGTCACTAGGACTGACACCTACCCAATTCCAAGGGCAGATGAGCTCATTGATACTTTGGCCTCAGCCAAATATCTGAGTACATTTGACCCAACAGTTGGCTACTGGCAAATCAAGTTAGCCGATGATGCCAAAGCCAAAACTGCATTTTCAACCCCTGGTGGGCACTATCACTTTGTGGTAATGCCCTTTGGTTTGAAAAATGCACCTGCCACTTTTCAGAGGTTGGTGAATAAAGTTCTGACTGGTATGGAAACGTATTGCTCAGCTTATCTAGATGATATTGCTGTCTTTAGTTCCACCTGGCAGGATCACCTGGTCCACCTCAGAAATGTTTGAGGCCCTGCAAAAAGCAGGCCTCACTATCAAGGCCACTAAGTGCCAGATAGGGCAGAGTCAGGTTGTGTACCTGGGCCACCTTGTAGGTGGAGGTCAGGTTCAACCATTGCAGAGCAAAATCCAGAACATAAGGGAATGGGTAGCTCCAACAACCCCAGACACAGGTTAGAGCCTTTTTAGGCCTGACTGGGTACTATAGGAGGTTTGTTAAGGGATATGGATCTATATTGACCCCCTTAAATGATCTTACCTCTAGGAAAATGCCAAAGAAGGTTCAGTGGACAGCTAGCTGTCAAAAGGCATTTGATGACCTCAAGCAGGCAATGTGCACTGCCCCCATCTTGCAGAGTCCAAACTACCAAAAGACGTTCATTGTCCAAACAGATGATTCAGAGCTGGATGTGGGAGCTGTACTGTCTCAACTAAATGATGAAGGTTAAGACCAGCCAGAAGCTTTTATAAGCAGAAGGCTGACCCCTAGAGAGAAACATTGGTCAGCTATAGAGAGGGAGCTTTGCTGTGGTGTGGGCCCTGAAGAAGCTGAGGCCATACTTGTTTGGCACTCACTTCATAGTTCAGACTGACAACAAGCCCCTCCAATGGCTTAAACAGATGAAAGGTGAAAATCCTTAACTGCTAAGGTGGTCCATTTCCCTATAGGGGATGGACTATACAGTGGAACATAGACCTGGGACCCAACATGCCAATGCAGATGGACTCTCAAGGTATTTCCACTTAGAACATGAAGACTTAACTGGTCAAGGTTAGTTTAATGTCCCTGCGTTGGGGGGGGGGGGGGGGAGAGGGTTGTGTAGGAGAGTAGGATCTGCACTTATGTTGCCCCCACTTTTCTGATATTAACACTGGTTTCTGGCTATAGGCAGCCTGCTCAGCAACCCCAAATATTTGATGCCTAATCTCTACTGATGACAGATAATGATCCAGAAACACGTGTATAGAGATGGCCAGTACAACTTTGTAATTACTCGAGACAATCCTGCAAGCACACGCTTGGTGAACTGCATTGACCACAATGCTCAGGGGCGACCCGCTGGGAGGTGAAGCATTGTGATCCCACATTGGTTTCCTATAGTCAGGCTGGGTCCCTGCTAATCAGGGCCCCAGTCTCTGTTCTCTCTAAACGACTTCTAGTGCATATTAGATGCATTAGTGATTGGATACTGTGTGGTACCTTATGAGTCCCTAGTATATGGTACTAAGGGCATAGGTACTTCACAGGCCTACCAGTGGCTGAAGCATGTATTATGCCACCCCTGGGAAGCAGACTAAATCTGACTCCTCAGGCCTGCTACTGCAGCCTGGGTGAGGTAGTGTTAGCATATATCTCACCATACACACACACATATATAAACCTATCAGTCACCCCTATGGCAGGCCCTATCAATCCTGAGGGCAGGGTGCTTGGTTTAATATGTGAGGGGGTGCTTCTGCCTGAGCAGGGCCCCTCTGCAGCTGGCAGAGTCTATTCCCTGTGGCTGTTTGTGGATGCTGTTAAACCATATACTCTTAAGTGCATTATAACCTCCCGGTTAATGCCAACTTTGGAATTACTGCATCAAAACATGTTGTGTTTGGTGTCAAACATCTTGGAATCATACCCCCACACCACTAACTGGTGTGGGAGTATGATCCCACCCTTCTAGAGGGGACGACATGTACCTACTGTGTTAACACGGTAGAAATCTGAAAGAGCCCTGGCATCACAAAATGGATGCCACCAGCACAGACACTGAGCTGCCCTCCTGCTGCCGACTGAAACTCGCAGTGGAGGAGGCCCCACAAAAGGCATCCTGTCACAGGGAGGTGTCACCACCTTCCAGACAGGATTTAGTGTATTGGAGCTGGGTGGGTGCACTCCTAGAGTGCTTTGAAGTCCTGCACTGGGGGAGCAGTAGGCTCCTCTGTGCATATGCCAGCTCAAACCGGTTCAGGGGCTACCAGCCCCTGCTCTGGCACGAAACTGGACAAAGGGAAGTGGGTGTAACCACCCACCCCCCTGACCCTCCTAGAGGAGTGGTCATAGAGCTAGTCCCTCCCTTTCTTTCACTATAAGATAGGTACACCTTGCCATTGCAAGTTAGATAACCCCTGGACGACGCTTTACAAGAAGAATCCTGGTCCTTCGACGTTCCACTACCTTTGGAAGACGGAAGAATCTCCCTTGGAGTCAAGGAGTGACTCCCCTGCTCGGCAGGTACCAAAACTTGAAACAACGGTCACAAAATTTCCACTCCTGCCGGAGTCCGAAGTCCCTGCAACCCCAGAAGCGGATTTCCTGACCTCTCGTCGGCCATTTTGAGTCCCCAGCGAGCTGTGGCGTCTGGACCCCACGAGTGACGAGGAACTGCAATACCTGGGAACCGTGCACTATTGTCGAGTGCAACCCCTTCACGACGTTCAACGAACTTGTGCTTTGGACCATTTGTGGCTCAAGCCTTGCAGCGAAAATCAGAGGCCTACCACGTCCTGAGTGACCGTGGGCTCCTGTGAAGCATTTCCTCAAGAGGCGTCTTTGCGATCACTTGCTTGTTGGCTAGTGGGTCCCCTGAAGACTTTCCTATCGACTCAAAGGGCTCCCCTGGTTGCTCCAGGCCTGCCCTCAGTTACCCTCACTGGGTAAGTCCCTCAGACCTTGCTGGTCTGCACCATCGACTTTCTTCACTCCACACGAGACTTGCTTTTGCCAAGGCTTGTTTGCTCCAATCCGGTTGCCGACACCGCCATCAACTGCAGACGTCGTGGGACACTCCGAATCCAGCTGCTGGTCATCATCGATCTCTCCTGGACCTTGTAAGCGAAGAGTCAAAACACCATCGACGACCTGAAATCACCCGACATCCGTGGGCATCCATCTTCCTGGCCCCGGGTAACTGGCAAGTGACTGTGAACACTGTCCCTTCAATTTTCAGGTCTTGTACATCTTGAATCCAGCCTTGGATTCCACCGAACACTTCTTCAGTCGCCGCAAGCAGCAAATCTTCTTTGGTCTCCATAGAAAACAGCGACCCGACACCAAAAGACACCTATGCACCCGGCTTCCCAGGGTGAGGTAACTTGTGCACTCCGGGGCCCTAGTGTGTGTTGGCCCTCTAATTACTTACCTTGTAAGTGGCTTGCTTGTAGACCTCCTTGAAGTACCCCAAAACTTTAAAAATCTATCCGCGACTTGCTCCATTGTAATCAATAGGGAGCCCGCGGCTGTGTTCTCACACTCCACGCGTCTCCCGTGGGTCTTTTACTTACCTGCTTCTGCTGCATTAGTAAAGCCCCAGCGATTCTACAGGCCCTAGGCCTTGTCCCCTTGCAAGTCGACTTTCCTAAACCTCTTTTTTAGTATATGGTCTGGTATCCCCCTAGGGCCCCAGCCATATTTGTGCTTAACTTATTGTGAAATGTTGGTATTTGAATGTGTTCCTGGCTTCTAATCTCATAAAGAGATTAGTAGAGTGTGTCTAGTAATAAATACATATATATTTGATAAATATACCTGTGTGGTGTCCTTTCATTTGGTAATTCAAGAGGTTATAAGGTAAAACAAGCTGCTTTACATTCCCCCCTCCCAGCGCCTTGAGACCCTCCGGGTGAGTAGTGCGCTATACAAATGCCGCTGATTGATTGATTGATTGACATTCGTCAGACTTATCCTGAAGGCTGCTCTCCACAGCTACCACTAGGATAGCTTTCTTTAAAGGTTGTCTTAAACCTATCTACCATAAGAGTCGAATTGGACTGGTGCAAGGTGGCCACTATAACTAGTGACCAGCATATGCCAGGCCAACTTCTCACATAGGGTTTGGAGTTTTTGGGGAGGGGAAGACACATGAAAAGAGGAGCAATAGAGGAGGGGGGAGGAGGTGCAGGAATCTGCCAGAAAGCTTCTCCACCAATGAGAATGGAAGGAGTGGGAGAAATAAATAAATGCCTGGGGTATATAAGCCAGGTGACTATCAGTAGAGCTGCTGACTGGCCACCCGGCAACACCCTTCCTTACAATAGCTGCTTGTTTTCAGGCAAGTACAAGGGAAGAGGGGACGGGAGACTGGCGATGCAGCAACGCTCTTCCACACCACTAGTCCTCCTCTCCAGTTGGAAGGCGAAAGAGGCGTCAGGGTACTGGGAATAAGCCAGAAGGAACAGCTCAATTCCTGTGTGTAGAGGGGCGTTATTCAAGCACAGAATACACACTGACCCCAAGGAAGCCCACGCGCAGAGTATGAGAGTTATAAACTGGCGCTCATAACGAGAGCAGGCCTTGAAAACCCACTTGCCTGTTTGCTATGGCGAGTCCGACTAGGTGCAGCTATTGTTAGGAGCTTCTGTGAACTTAAGCTGCAAAGGAACGAGCTCTGTTCATTCAGAAAGTGAATGAGCAATCAAGAGGTCTTAAAATCTTCTTTTTATCTTCGCATATTTGCTGTCTGACCAAGGACAGAGATCAAACGTCCATTCGTCATGCTGGTAATCTTATCCTGGAAAATGGTGTTTATTTTTCTTTCACTTACTGCAGCTGGAGGTTTTTGTCAGGTGAGCGGTATGAAAATCATTGTGAAACAAAAGGCTGAAAGAGGTCAGTTTTTTTCTAACACAAAATGTAAATAGCTTGCAATTGAATAATAGTACAGATATTTCAAAATATATCAGGAATTACTTAAGCACATTTATTTTTTGTAATTCAGAAGTGCGATGCAAGAATTGATTTAAATAGGAGAAAAAAATTAGAACACTTTACTTGGTGATGTGCAAATGACAAATACATGCAGAAACTCTATTTACAAACATTATTGTTTGCACTCTATATAGCTTTATATATGGGAGTCCGGGGGGCTTGGAGGCAGGACACGGGGTGGACGGTAGAGCAGTGCTGATGCGGGAGGGACCCAGCGTGGAGCATCCAGAACCCAGACGGTCCGGCATAACCGGCTCTGCCGGAGAGTGACCGTGTGCGCCGCCCCGCCTGGTGCTGGGCACTGACCAGATGCCTGCCTAAAGGGTAGAACACGTGGAAGTTCCCCCAACGCCCAAAGCTGTGGGGTTGACTTGCCTGCTGGAAGCTACAAGCTAAGAGGTGAGCTATCCCCTCAGACCATCACACGCTGAAACATACCCTGAAAGTGCCCAGCACCAGGCGGGGGGGCGCACACGGTCACTCTCCGGCAAAGCCTGAAAGGCCCCGGTGGCTGCCAGGACCCCCGCCATGGCGAGCTGTAAGAGGAGGGGAAACCTGACCAGACCCGACTCCGTGAACCCCCAGTCGCTATAAACATGGGGAAAACAACCCCAAACAGTCCAAACTTCCTTTCGAGAACAAGTGCCTTACTCGCACTACAGAAGCGTGCTCGGAACCCGAAACAGAAATCAACAATAGGGTTTGCAGAGACAAACAGGAGGGAGGCCTGGGCACTATAATGCTGGATGTCCGCAGCAACTTAAAATCAGCCCTCAAGTTTGCAAAACATGTCAGCACCAAGAGAATCACCCCACTCCACCCAACAGACTGGGAGTGATCAGGGGCTCAGCAACAATGAGTGAGTACACCATGAATGGCAGACGCGAATGATAACACTACCCCATAAATGCCACCCTAAGTCATATATACTCAGCACGTAGTAGGGAGATATGCCCCACTATAACTGTAATGATAAGAGCTATTTAGCTGCGCTGCTTTTCATATTTCGAGAAACCCCGAACTACAAACAAAGCCCGGCCACCCTGTCACTAGTGTAGGCAGTTTGCCAGCGACCCATGCCCCTGCTGGGAGAACTCCTATGTTTGATTTTCTTACGGGAATGGGGGGGGGAGGGGAGGAAATCACAACCTAGTTGGGGGTTTGGTGTAGGTGGAGGGGGGGGGCAGGGTAGATAGCAAAGTTGGGAAGACGAGGGGGTGTGGGGGTTCAAAGTTGTTTGTTTGTGTTAGAAATGGGATTTCTGGCTGGCTAAGGCTTACGCCAAAGCCAGGCAGAAACCACCACTCTAGTCAGAGCAAGGAAGTTACACGTCAAAGATAACCTCTGCTCACCCCCTTGGTAGCTTGGCACGAGCAGTCAGGCTTATCCCGGAGGCAATGTGTAAAGCGTTTGCGCGTGCACCCAGCAACAACATCCCAGGCCCACCACAAAAGAAACTCCACACAAGGTTATATAAAAATAGCCTTTGTATTATCATAACACATTAGAATAGTAAGTACATATTATACTCTGTGCCAACTGGCACTGGGCAATATTTACAAGGGATTATGTACACATGACAGGGCCACAGGGACCACTGTCAGAACCATCACAAAGTGAACTTAGTAAATGTAGAACTTAGCATAAACATAGAACACAACCAGTGGCTACTGGTAATCACTGTACTTAGCATCTGCCTGTAACATAAACTACATTAGGCTCAGTCTTACGTCAGGCGCCAAAGGCATTGTACGCCAACCTCATCAGCCTAACCACATTATACAATTCTCTCACAAGTCTGAACATATTAGACCCTGACCTCCTAAGTATAACTACATTAGGGAATAACTCTCACTAGCATAAACCATAAAATGCGAACCCACCTCATAATCATAACGCACCTTTAGAGGAATCAACACAGGGGCGTAAATCATACTAAATGAATAACATTTCCTAGCACCACACTCACATTAGAAGTCTAACACATTAGACACGAACATACTAATCACATCTCACAATAGGCAAAATCACCTTAGGGCCTGGCGCCCTACACATCTAACTATCCCCCCGGCCAACTGGCCATCTCAAACAGGGGCTCAAATGCCTTATGTGCCGAGAGTCAGGGCTGCTGCTTAGGCAGCGAAAGTCAAGGGTGCGCCACTGCGCCAACCTAAACGTGGCAGCTGACCACTACTTGCTGGGCAGCTGAAAAAGTGTGGGGCAAAGGAGCACATTTGACTCCTGACTTCACAAGACTCCAAAAGAACGGTGCGCCTAAACGATGCAGCTGCCCACTACTTGCTGGGCAGCTGTAAATACTCAAATGCGCCCTGGGCTTTCAGTAGCTCTTAAAACAAAGGGGCCAAACATTGGAGCCACACGGGGCTCTAACAATAAATATGCCATGGTTGGAGCCATCTGGCTCTGAAGAGAAGCACGTCCCCGAGCACTCGGGGGAAAGGTCACAGGTCCCTCTGGCCCTGTAAACACTAAGGTGTCCCCTTTGTAGGAGCCACACGGGGCTCTGTACGTAATGTGAAGCATAGGAGCCACTCAGGCTCTAGAAGGAATATGCTACTTACCAGTATGCATCTGTTCTTGGCATGTAGAGCTGCAGATCTACACACTTTTGCATAGATCGCCATCTGGTGTTGGGCCCAGATGTTTGCAGTTTGTTTTTCCTCTTGGAAAGTCTTTGGAAGTCACGAGGTCGGTGACTCCTCCTTTGGATCGTATTGCGCATGGGCTTCGGCTCCATCCTCAGATTGTTTTTCGCCAGCAGGGAAAGATGGAGCGTAGTAATAACAGTGAGGAAACCCATGTGTGTGTATCTAAATAAGATAGACTGGAACAGATACAGGTAGCCGGGGAGGCGGGTGGGCGTGTGTCGATCTGCAGCTCTACATGCCAAGAACAGATGCATACTGGTAAGTAGCATATTCCGTTCGAGGCATATGAGCTGCAGATTACACACTTTTGCATAGATTATATAGCAGTTGCCAACCTCAGCGGCGACCACCCGTATCTGTTGCAGTGGTTTGAAATAATGTTTTTAGTACAGCCTGGCCCACACTAGCTTGTTGCTTAGTTTGCACATCCACACAATAGTGTTTGGTGAAAGTGTGCGGTGTTGACCATGTAGCTCCTTTGCAGATATCATCTAATGGAATGTTCCCTAAGAATGCCATGGAAGCCCCTATCTTTCGTGTAGAATGGGCTTTAGGGGGAACAGATAGTGTTCGTTTTGCTTTGTGGTAGCAAATTTGAATGCATTTTACAATCCACCTAGCTATCCCTGATTTTGAGATGGGGTTGCCCTTGTGTGGTGGAGAGAAAGAGACAAACAGTTGTTTGGTCTTACGGAAAGCTTGTGTTCTCTCGATGTAGTAGAGTAAGGCTCGTTTGACATGTAGTGTGTGCAGAGCCCTTTCTGCAACTGTCTGTGGTTGCGAGAAAAATACTGGTAGTTCTACAGTTTGGTTTAGGTGAAAAGGGGAAATGACTTTAGGTAGGAATTTTGAGTTGGTACGGAGAACATCCTTGTTATAGTGCATTTGAAGAAAAGGTTCTTGTATGGTAAATGCTTGCATCTCACTGACCCTTCTAAGGGAAGTGATGGCTACAAGGAAAGCTATTTTCCACCTTAGGAATTGTAGTTCGCATTTGTGTAAAGGTTCGAAGGGAGGCCCCATTAGCCTCGTGAGAACAATGTTTAAGTTCCACACAGGTGAGGGTGGTACTCTGGGAGGAATTATTCTTTTTAGGCCTTCCATGAAGGCTTTAATGGCAGGTACTCTAAAGAGTGATAGATGTTGCCTGTTTTGTAGGTAAGCCGCAATAGCTGCGAGGTATAGTCGAATGGACGTATAGGCTAGATTACACCTTTGTACGTGGAGCAAGTAGCCTATGATGTGTTGAATAGACACGTCCAGGGATTGATGGTGTTATGACAATAGACAACAAAGCGTTTCCACTTGGTGGCATAGCACGCCCTAGTGGTAGGTCGTCTAGCTTCTCTGATGACGTTCATACAGTCAGGGGGAAGATTTAGGTACCCGAATTCTAGGATTTCAGGAGCCAGATCGCAAGGTTGAGATGAGCTGAGCTGGGTCCGGGTGCCTGATCTCTCCATGGTTCTGGGTTAGGAGGCATGGTGAGAGGTGTAATTTTTGGTGCGGTACTATAGATAGTTCCAGCAGTGTGGTGTACCACGGTTGTCTGGCCCACGTTGGAGCTACTAGGATTAGTGTGAGGGAGTGTTGCTGTAGTTTGCGCACCACTAGTGGAATGAGTGGGAGAGGCGGAAAAGCATACACAAATCTGCCTCACCAGTTCATCCATATCGCATTTCCTTTGGATAATGGGTGTGGGTATCTGGCGGCGAAGCTTGGGCATTTTGTGTTTTCGTGGGTGGCAAAGAGGTCTATCTGTGGATGCCCCCACATTTGAAAGAACGGACGAAGAACCTGTGGGTGAAGTTCCCACTCGTGGATCTGTTGTGTCTGTCTGCTGAGCAGATCTGCCACGGTGTTTTGGACTCCTGGGACATGTTGAGCTAGGAGAAAGATTTTGTGGGGTATTGCCCATCTCCATATGCTCTGTGCTAATTGAGAGAGCTGTGGAGAGTGTGTGCCGCCTTGTTTCTGGATATAATACATGGCTGTCATGTCTGTGCGAATCAGGATTGCCTTGCCTGAAATCTGTGTTTGAAAAGATTTTAGGGCTAAGAAGATTGATAGTAACTCCAGATGGTCGATATGGAGTAACTTTTGCTGACGTGTCCATGTGCCCTGCATGGTGAGATGTAATAGATGAGCTCCCCAGAAGGAGAGTGATGCGTCTGTTAGTACTATCTGAGGAACCGGGTCCAGGAACTGTCGACCTTTGGAAAGGTTTGTGGTGTTCCACCACTGCAGAGAGCGATGGGTGCGACCGTCTACCAACACCAGATCTGTCAGTTGACCCTGGTCCTGGATCCACTGGTGCGCTAAGCACTCTTGGAGAGGGCGCATCTGGAGTCTTGCGTGAGGTACTATGAAAATGCAAGAGGCCATCATCCCTATCAGTTGCATGAACACTCGAGCTGGAAGTGAGTGTTGTGCTATGAATTTGGCGCGTAAAGCCTGAATGCTTGCTATCCTGGCCGGATTGGGGTAGGCTAGCACTTTTGAGGTGTTTATGGTGGCACCGAGGTATTGCTTTATGTGGCATGGTTGCAGCTGGGACTTTGTGATTCACAGTGAAGCCCAGTTGGTGAAGTAGTTGGATTGTGGTGGAGGTGTGTTGTACACACTGATTGTATGAACTGGCTTTTAATCAGCCAGTCGTCTAGGTATGGGAAGACGTGAATGTGCTGTCTTCTCAAGTGTGCTGCCACCACTGCTAGCCACTTGGTGAATACCTGTGGTGCTGTTGTGACTCCGAATGGGAGTACTTTGAATTGATAGTGTTGTCCGTCCACTACAAATCTGAGGTACTTTCTGTGAGCGTAGTGCACTGGAATGTGGAAGTACGCGTCTTTTAGGTCCAGAGTTGTGAGGAAGTCGTTTTGAGAGAGGAGCAGAAGTACCTGTTGAAGTGTTACCATATGAAGATGGTCTGAGTGTATGTATGTGTTTAGGGGCCGGAGATCCAGGATGGGTCGTAGGGTCTCGTCCCTTTTTGGTATGAGAAAATATAGGGAGTAGACCCCCATATTTTGTTGTTTGACAGGAACGTGTTCTATTGCCTGCTTTTGTAGAAGGGAGATTACCTCCTGCTTTAGCAACATTAAATGTCCTTGTGACATTGGGCGCTGTCTGGGTGGAATGTTTGGGGGGGTAGATTTTAGTTCTAGGCAGTAGCCTGATCAAATTATCTGTGTCACCCATTTGTCTGAGGTGATGGTCGCCCAGACCGGAAGGAAATTTTGAAGTCTGCCTCCGACCGGAGTGGGATGGTCTGGAGGGAGCGGGGGGGGGGGGGGGGGGAAGTCATTGGGAAGGCGGTGTGGCAGAGCGGGCGGTATTTGTTTTGCCTCTGCCTTTATTGTTGTTGCCCCTATAGCCGCCTCTTTGATAACCCCTTGTGAAGGTGGACTGAGTGGGGGATTTGTACGAAGTGGACGCGTTGTCTGAGGAGTAGCCTCTAGATGTACTTCGAAAGGAAGAGCAGCGAAAGGAGCGTCTAGGAGGGTGTGACTGTAAGGCTCCCATGGACTTCGCCGTATCCGTGTCCTTCATTTTTTTCCAGGGCCTCATCCACCTTTGGTCCAAATAGGTGTTCCTGGGCAAAGGGGTGATTAAGGATGGAGGCTTGTACCTCCGGTTTAAGCCCTGATATTCTTAGCCAAGCATGGCGACAGAGGAGGACGCTAGCATTAATGGCCCTGGAAGCAGTGTCTGCTGCATCTAAGGCACAGCGTATAGAGGTGTTAGTGATAAGTCTTACCCTCTTGAATTAATTCGTTGGCCCTAGCTTTATATTTTTCAGGGAGGTGGTGCATTATGCTTTCTAATTCATCATAATGTGCCCTATCATATCTAGCCAATAGCTATCCTGAACGGAGAGGTAGCAGAGTCCTTCCTCTTTGGAGGTGGAGGCGGAGCCGGTTTGTCCAAATGTCTCTTTTTGGTAGAGAGTGTCAAATGTCCAGTTTTTGGATCCTTGGTGAGAGTTTTTTGCAAGGGATCCGGTGTAAATAGTTCCTGTGAAAGTGTTTGGTCCGTCGGCGCTGAAGGCGTCGGGCCGTTGTCTTTTTAGGTTTTTCGGTGCCGGTTTGTTGCTTGGAACCCGGCTTGGGAACCTCCGGTCGCTTGGTCGGCGCCGAGATGGGTTTCGGCTTGGAAGTGTCGGTGCCAGTGGCCTTGTGTGGTTTGGTCAGTACCGAAGATGGCGTCGATACCGAAGAGCTGCGTTTCGACACCGAAGGCTTCGGTGCGGAGGTCGGTGTCGAGGTGGAGGCCGGTTTCTTTTTCGGTGCAGAAGCGTGTTTATCGTCACTGCTGGTAGGCTGGCTCGAGCCCGAGCCGCCGGAAGGCTTACTTGGCTTCTTCACCGGGCCCGAAGGCGGGGAGTGTAAAGCAGTGTCTCTGGTGGGGGAGTAGATTGGTACTCACGACCCTCTGCGCCAGAGTGATGTCCTCCACATCTGATTCGTCTGCCTCGGAAGCGCTGACGAGGTCCTCTTCGGTGCGATGCTGTTCCGGATCGTCGATGTCTCCGAAGATGTCGACCGGAATCGACGTCGAGGAGTGTGCCATATTCCTTCTGGCTCTTCGGTCCCGAATAGTCTTTTTGGATCGGAAAGACTTACACGCCGGACAGTCTCGAGCCTCGTGTTCAGGGGAGAGGCAGAGGTTGCATACCTCGTGAAGATCGGTGTGGGGAAATTTGGACCCACACCGAGGGCACTTTTTAAATGGAGTTCTTTCCATGAGCTGGGACCGGAGCTTGGTTAGGCCCGAAGGCCTCAGTCGGCGCCTGGAACCGAAGGCCTGTGCCGATGAGAAGGCACGTGGATTGGGGAGATCGCGATCGAAACAATACCGCGATTTGGGTGAGGATTGCGCGTCGATCGTCGAACTGGAAGCTGTTCGGAACCGGAGCGCGAAGATTACATCCGAGCCCGATGGCGGAAAAAAACAATCTGAGGATGGAGCCGAAGCCCATGCGCAATACGATCCAAAGGAGGAGTCACCGACCTCGTGACTTTCCAAGAGGAAAAATAAACTGCAAACATCCGAGCCGAACACCAGATGGCGATCTATGCAAAAGTGTGTAATCTGCAGCTCATATACCTCGAACATTAATATGCCCTCAGGGGGTGCACTGGCCCCTGGAATAATTATGTCAGAGTGGTGGAGCCACCGGGGCTCCAAGGACAAGGATGCCCACGTCGTTGGGGCCACGTAGGCCTGGGAAACAGCTGGGCCCCATGGGAGGACACAGGCCCACGAGGTTGGAGCGGCCCACTGCCATCCAGGGCCGCTCTGAATGCGAAAATAAAACTGGCACCGTGCCTTCCTCACGCACATACCATTAGCCCCCACGGAGCCCCCCAGCCCTTCTCAACTCACCAGGCTGCTCTCGGGGGACTCCGCTCTGTTGGTGGCGATCTCCTCTCAGTAGATGTGGCGGGGGGCAGGCACCGGCAATGTGCCTCGTGCCCCCTCCGCCGGAATCGGGCTGCCGCGCTTGCGGGGCTCTCTCTCCTCACGGGAGCCCCGCCTTCTTCCTGCGCTATCTTTCACCCGGTCCCCCATCTCGGGTCTGGGACTTCCAGAGTGGAGCCTAGCAAGGCTCCAGGCTGCCGTTTCCTCCTTCCGGTCCTGCCGCGGCCCCGCCCACGTCACAGGCGGACTTGCCTGACTTCCGGGGCAGCCGCGGTTAGACCTCAGCGGCAACCTTGGCGGCAGCAAAGTCGCAGGGTGGGCACCCACGCACACAAACACTGGCGAAGTCGCGGGGTGGGCACCCGCGCATTAATGATCAAAATCAGCGGAACAAGAGCGGGTTAGGCACCCGCGAGCCAGTAAACATGGACAGTGCAGACGCAGGGTGGGCACCTGCTTAATCAAATGAAAATACGCGGGGTGGGCACCTGTGAGAAAGTGCCATCTTTCTTGCATGGTATGCCCCCACTTTTTGCTGAATTGCTGAATGTACTTTGACTGAGTGTGCCCTGGACTCCTGCCAATCAGGTGCCCAGGGCCTATATTCCTTCCCTAAAACAAACAAAACCCAAATTGGCAAACCCTGGCCACATGTCAACCCCTGGTAAATGGTACCCTAGGTACCCAGGTCCTTGTGACCAGGGAAGGCCTCTAAGGGCTGCAGCACTCATTGTGCCACCCTTAAAGGCCCTGTACTCTTACACACACACACACACTGCCTTTGCAGGCTGAGTGTTTGGGTGCAAGACAAAAACAAAGCCGACATGGCGCACATCCCTGTGTGCCATGCCCATCACCTACACTGCCATGGCATACATCAGCCACCCCTCTAGCTGGGTGCTTTATGCCAATGGTGTGGGCACAGGAGCAGGAGCCATGTGCCCCTACAGTGCACAGGTCCATTCCTGAGCACTGTAAGTGCAGTGCTGCCATTTAAGAGTACATGGTGCTGAGAGCTCGTCAAACACGAGCTCCACAGCACCATAATGGCAACACTAAAGACTAAGAAGTTTGGTATCAAACTTCTCAGCACATTAAACCCTTACTGATGCCAGTATGAGATTTAATGTAACAAGCACCCCAGAGGGCATCTTAGAGGTGCCCCCTTAAATCTAACTTACAATCCACGTCTGCTCTGAGCCTGCCTAGGCTGCCACACAGCAGACATGTTGCTGGACCCCTGGGTAGGAGAGCCCCTGCTCTCCTGGGCCTGCAACAATGCACATCCTGGGCGAGGTGCTAAATCTCCTCCCCCAGGATGGGCAGGGGGAAGCTTCAAAGGCATGCCGCCTCTGTGAGCTTGGCCAGGCCACTGCAACCCCCCACTCTGGCGGGAAGCTTTGGCCGGAAACCCCAAATAAGGACAGGGGATATGCCAGCCTGCCAACCCCACCCCTCAGGTGGGGGAGGCGAGGTGAAGCACATCTCCGGGCTCGCGCCATCTTGAAGATGGGGAGCCCTACCCTATCAGGACTAGGCTACTGCCCCCCTCCCACCGGAGAGAGGCAGGATAGGGGGTATACACACCCCAGGACAGGGACCCATTGGTCCCTGCCCTTCACCTACCTGTAACACCCCTAAATCTAGTATTTAGGGGCACCCTGAACCTTCCTTCCCCAGATTCCAGATACCAAACTACAAAGAAGAGCAAGAAGACAGAAGACCTGCCCTGCAGCTGCTGAAAAGTGGAAGACACCAACTGCTTTGGCCCCAGCCCTACCGGCCTGTCGACCCTCGAACCTGCTCCTGCTCCAACCCGGCATCTCTTGTGGCCAGCAACCTCACAAACCCCGGAGGACCTGGCTACCCTTCAACTCTGAGCCCCTGGGACTCCCATGAGTAGAGGCTCTACTCAAGAACTCACTTCTAATCCCTGGCAGCAGCCCGGAACCGCGAACCCAGCACACTCTGCACCAGCCAAGCCTGGCCGGTGCTGGAGTGAACAAAGACCCCGAGGACGACCCCGCAGCGACTGGGACCCCGAGTCCGGCACCCAAGGACCTCCCTCGACCCTCCTGAAGAAGCCTGCAGCCTCAGAGCAAGGTGCCCCCCCCCCTACCGCGATTAACAGAGGGTAAGAATTTCCGACTCCAAAAGGCACCCCTGCAAGCGGCGCCCCACGGCCCCCTGTGCCCACTCCCTGGGTACCTACCTATCCTCCAACTACCCAACTTACCTCTCTAAGTGGTGGTGGCACCTGAAGACTCCTCGTCCCCGAGCTTGCAGCCTTTTTCCAAACCGGAGATTTCCCATTGAAATCAATTGAGCGCCCGAAGGCTCAAAAGCACCCTGCACCCAGCCGCCCGAGTGGCCCTGGCAGTGCAACCTCTACACCTATCTACTTCCCCACTTGCCCTGAGTAAGTGACCAGGAGCCCAGCTCCCACAGCCGCGTGGCTTGCTAGTCAGCAGCCACCAACCAAGGCCCCCCCTATCCCTCATAGGATAACATTGGGCCTAACTCTCTCTGCACCCGGCCGCCCTAGTGTCGCTGAGGGTGAACTAACTGTATCTACCTGACCCTGGGGGACCCCTGAGTCCATGTCCAGAACCTCAACTCTGCCAGTCGAGTACTTACCTTTAAACCAATAACTCTATTTTCTTCATAGGTTAACATTGACTGTCTTTTTACTGAAATTTCTTCTAAGTGTGGACTTTTCAAATCTTAAAATATTCACCAAAAATCAGCCGAGAAACAAAAACGAAAATACTCACCTGCTCTTAGGTGAGCTCCCAGTGCTGGATCTTGGTGCCCAGCACTGACTCTGAAAACTACTTACAACTGTACTTACCAGTAACCCAATTTTCTTCCATGGGAAACCATTGACTGTTTTTCTGTGACATTTCTTCTAAGTGTCAATTTCTGCAATTTTTAAATATTCCTTAAAAATAGTATAATATCTGAAAACGTAATTACTTACCTGTTTTGGATAAAGGTCCCAGTACTGAGTCTAGGCACCCAGTACTGGATTACAAAAGTAACGAGAACCTACTGTACCTGCAACTTGAATTTTCTTCCATAGGGAATCATTAACTGTTTTCTCTGAAATATTTTCTAAGTGTCAACTTTTGAAATAGCTAAATATTGTTTAAAAATCACCACAGTAATTAAGTCGACTTTCATCACTTGATTCTAAGTACTGACCCAGGACTGAATCTATGATCCAGGCCTGGAATTCCAAAAGTAATCCTAAAAGTAATCTGTTGCAAATAACTTGAAACTTCCATTGAACTCAATGCATTATTGTGTTTAAAATAGTGTCGCCTATTGCAACCACTTGTAACTGTTTACAAAAGTCAATTGCATATTGCAAAAGTATTTATACAAAGCATCTCATTCTGAGAAAGTATATTTTAATACCTATTGTTGGTTCTAAAATAAAACAAGCATATATTTTTTATATATAAATCATTGGCCTAGAGTTCAGTTATTGAGTGTGTGAGACCATTTGCTGACTGAGTGTGTACAACAAATGCTTTACACTGTCCTCTGATGTTGCCTTACTGCTCGACCAAGCTACCACTTAGAGAGTAAGGTTATATCTAACTTTAACCTCTTCCAAACCCTTGGGGACTGTGGACTCTGTACACCCTGTACCTATTAAGAAACAGTATATACAGAGCCACTTTCTCACAGCACCCGCCACCCAAATAGCGATACAAGCGGGGTGGGCACCCGCAAAGCTCACAAGGAGGGGGGGCAAGCCTTCCCCTGGGCCCCAGCAGCAACACGCCCCTGGTTGTTTCAAGTCAAGAACAAGAACATTTTCTTGGGGTCACAGCCCCTTCTTTTATACACACATTTGCCTTTGTCAGACAGCACAGGCAAGGGGGGAACCAGATACAACTGGTTCAGGAGCACTTGAGCACTTTGTTTTGCACAGCCCCTCTATTCTATTCACAGGACAGGCCAGGGACATCAGACGCACCACGGGGGGGTGGAGCCAGCATTGTGGAGGGAAGGCCCAGCCCTATTCAGGTCCCAGGTGCAACTCCTCCCTCCCATCTACATGCAGATCTCTCCATTCACCACCGGGCAGACTCACCCTGGCTCCTGGAATTCCCCAGCCCTGTCACTCAAACTCCAGACAGGCAATTCACATCATACAGCACACAGACATGCCAACCTCTAGAAGTGGCCAAAAAGACTACGTAGACAGATCTGGTGAGGGTACAGTAATCCCCTCATGTTGGCAGTAAGAAGATCAAAAATGAACAAGTAAATTGTACCTGCGGGGGAAAAAGGCGGTCCACCGCTGTGTCACTCCCACCAACGCCTTTGGCCAGTGTACCATCCACACTTCCAGGGAGGCTCAGGGCACCAGTGGCGTCCAGCTCACTACAGGCATCGATCTCATAATGGACATACTTGCAGGTGTCCATGTGGAAGCAAGTGTTCAGAAAAGAACAATCGCCCAGGGATTCGTCCGTATGATGGTTGATGATGCGCCTGTGGATGGAGGAACAAGAAGAGTCTGAGGCAGCTACACAGAGTCTGAGGCAGCTACACAGAGTCTGAGGCAGCTACACAGAGTCTGAGGCAGCTACACAGAGTCTGAGGCAGCTACACAGAGTCTGAGGCAGCTACACAGAGTCTGAGGCAGCTACAAAGAGTCTGAGGCAGCTACAAAGAGTCTGAGGCAGCTACAAAGAGTCTGAGGCAGCTACAAAGAGTCTGAGGCAGCTACAAAGAGTCTGCGCTGATTGTGCACTTCTCATTCACAAAATCACGTATTATTATTGTAGAAAAACAAACGTGCGGTTCATTTGCTCATAGGAATTCAAAACTCTGCTTTCTGGTACCATCAACCATAGGAGATTTTTTACACCTACACGCAAGCAGGCAATTCTAACAATGCTTTATTTCCCATTGCTAACCCCAGACCACAACAATACTAAAAGCTAGTATTTATCTTTCTATTCTAAATGTCATCCTATGGTTTCTGTATTACTGTTTGTGTGTGCAGATATAAATGTTTTCTGCAAGCTTGGTAGTGTGCTTTTGGTTAATAAAATCGTGTAGTGTTCGTTTTATCTGCTGCTCAGGCGGTCTGCTGTTATGAGACTGCAGGGCTGACCTCATTCATTCATGTCTTTGCCTACAGCTGAAATGCAGTTTGCTGCTTGGCCACACCCCATGCCTGGAGCAGATCTGCTTCCAAAACAATCGGCCACCCTTTTGCCAAGTGTAGCGACATTCAACATGTACCTGAAGTGAAGCTTCTTGCATGGCCGATCAACATCATTTGCCTTCATGCACTCTTCCTTAGTACCGAAGTCACAAAACTCCTGCACCTGGGCTCGGCCACGGGACCGAAACTTCTCCACAATGGACTGTTCCTTGGCTGTAGTTGTATTAAGCAGCTCTAGAATCTCCTGGCTCACCTGTGGCAGAAGAGCAAAGCCAGGTAAACTGGGATGGCGCAAGAATTTAAGAGACACAGCAAGATAAAAAAAATGATTCACCTTCGGTTATGCCCTTTCTGGTGGATACTCTAACTGCTGATTCCTCAACTTATGAATTGTCCCCAGGTGCCAGACAAGATCTGTAACTTTTCATATGAATTGCTCCTACATGTCAATAGGTGACACCATCAAAGTCTGTGGTTGTCTCACTCTGCCTCTGGAGTGATGACAGAGATATGTGTGTAGGCACATCCCAGCTTGCGGATGTCAGTGTTCCTTCAAATCTTTCGCCCCGTCACACGTGGACTGGCCATGAAAATTGTAAAGGGGACAGTGCACAGAATGTTGAGGCCTTTTTTAGAGCTCTAAACTCATTTTACAGAACAAGGAGAGAGTGTAGTGGGTAATCCACAGTTTGATAGTGTTAGAAATGGGATTTCTGGTTGGCTAAGGCTTGCGCCAAAGCCAGGCAGAAACCACCACTCTAGTCAGGGCAAGGAAGTTACACGCCAAAGATAACCCCTGCTCACCCAGTTGGTAGCTAGGCACGAGCAGTCAGGCTTATCCTGGAGGCAATTTGTAAAGCGTTTGCGCACGCACACAGCAACAACATCCCAGGCCCACCACAAAAGAAACTCTACACAAGGTTAAACATAAAAAAATAGCCTTCTGTGGAGTTCCTTTTGTGGTGTGCCTGGGACGTTGATTGGTGATCAGCGGTGGGATTAGGACTTGCATTTGCGCAGTACCACGACGACGACTGGCTGCACTACAAAACTCTGCATTTTAGATAGGCACATAGAAAGGGGTTATTGTTCTAAGTTTGTTTTAAGTGTCATTTCTTTGGAAAGGTGTTTCTTGTGCACTATGAGTTGGGTGTCCTGCCAAGGACAGAAACCAGAGAATCTGGAGGAGAGACTGCTCTTGAGCCATTGCACTGGTTCTTGGGTTGGCCTACAGTGGGGACTTAATTGGTATGGAGTCACTAGCTCGGGAGGGTATCATCCCCTAAGTGCAGTGTGAGTTTTCTGGATTCACCAGTAAGGGTGGGATCCAGTGGTGGCAGCAGAAGTGTGTGTCCAGTGCATGAAGTCCCATTCCCAGTTCCCAGATGGTGGTACCTGGTTTCCGCAAGGGGGGGTGCAGGTTGAGCTTCAGGGGCAGTAGATACTGTCTCAACAGTCTTGGGGGGGGGGGGGGGGGGGGGGGGGGGAGTGTGGATGAGTGATGTGTTGCACTGAACAATTGGGTGGGAGTACTCTGAAATAAGGAGCTTGCTGAATAATTGGGTGCGAGTTCTCTGAAATAAGGAGCTTGCTGAATAATTGGGTGTGAGTTCTCTGGGATAGGGAGCTTGCATTGGGGAGTTATTCCAAAAGGAGTGGCTGAGGTGTCTTCCAGCCCAGAGTGGTGGAAGAGGTTCAGAGTGGCCCACCTAGGTCCCGGTATAGGGGCTCACGTCCTGTCTCAGAGGAGAAGGAGTGGGTGGGACTGCGTGTCTCCAGGTGCCCGAAACCCAGTCTCAGGGCCTGGATGGTTTCTTAAGGGAACATCAGGTCGGGGGCCTAGGCTGTACTGATCGGTCATTTGAGGAGGATCTCCCAGTGTCTAGAGGGCGTGGAGCGTCTGTAAGCAGAGCTCCAGTAGTTCTGGTGTCTGGCGGTACCGCTCCAGTTGGGAGAGTGCAGAAGTCCAGATGGAGGGGTGAGAGGGGGAAAGAGTCCCCAGTGATTGGCCATGGTGACGCCACTTCTGTCCTGGGGGATCTGCACGCACGGTCAGATGGACAGGAGGTCGTGAGATCTGCGCCAGGCAGACTGTCACACGACACATTAGTTATGTGTCACCCTCGGGGTGGCATGCGTGCTCCCCGTGAAGTCCTGGTTCGCTGGGCATCTGACCAAAGGGTACGTCCCTGGGTTGGGGAGCCAGTATTTCCGGATCTGGACGTTAGGGCAACTGTAATCAGTGTCCTGGCCGGTTTGCCTTCTAAGGGGCACCACTCCCGTAAAGGGGGTATAGGGCTCTGGAAGGGGGTGCAGAGGGAGGGAGTCCTCGCCTCTGACCCCGGTGCATCCGGTGAATGTTGATCCCAGGTGGTAGACCAGTTGATGGAGAAAGGTCCTGAACTGGTGGGAGAGTTGTGTTCTGGTGGGTGCTTCCCTGGGAGGGTGCGGAACCCCAGAAGTAGAGGTAGGGTGGGGCATTCTTGCCCGTGACCTCTGGTCAGCCTGAGGGTGCGGACCCTAGGTTGAAGGATCAGTGGTAGTTTGGAACTACACTGAGAGGGAGAGTGGAGAATGGCTATTGGATGCCAGGGGTTACTGCCCCCCACTCTGGTTTGGCAAGGGCCAGTGGTATCTGGGTGGCCTAGGGCCTGGTCCTGGCCATGGACAACTAGGGAGTGCCAGTGGGGTAGCCTAGTTGGGCCTAAGAGTTCTTTTTCAGAGAGAACCACGTTGATTCCGAGTGGCGTAGAACCAGAGGGTGTCCCTGCAGTGCGGGTCCGCGTCCGTGTTCTATCGCCCAAAGCAGGGAAGCCCATCACGGTAGTGATTGGTCTACCCTGCGTTTTGGCTGGAAGGGGGTTGTGTTGGACTTGGCCCTTCTGGCAGGTTCACCCCTGAACTTTTTGCCTTAAGCTCTGACATATTGGTAGTGATTTTTGGCCTCTGCGCACTTTAGCACTGTGGCCCAGTGTAAAGTGTGTGCGGTCTGAGTGCGCGTGGTGAGATTGGCCTGCCCTCCCATAGGAATGCATGGGGGATATGTGTGTCCATGGTAATTCCTGATGTGAGTGGAGTGCAGGGTCGAGTTTAGTATTTGCGAACTGGTGAGAATAAATGCTGCGCAATGGTGTGCGTAGATTTATGGTGACTAGTGGATAAGTGCCACTTCTAGAAGTTGACCTTTCTGTGTACTGTGTGTCTGCCTGCCTGATGTGGAGTGCATGTCTGGCTTGTGATTGACAGGAGCTGAGAGGGCTGGGGAATTCCAGGAGCCAGGGTGAGTCTGCCCGGTGGTGAATGGAGAGATCTGCATGTAGATGGGAGGGAGGAGTTGCACCTGGGACCTGAATAGGACTGCGCCTTCCCTCCACAATGCTGGCTCCGCCCCCTGTGGCACGTCTGAGCACCTAGCCCCCACCTGACAAAGGAGAGAGGAGTCGAGTAAAACAAAGTGCTCCAAAGCTCCCCCAAACCAGTTGCATCTGGTTTTCCCCCAGCCCTGTGCTGTGTGACAAAGGAAATAGTGGTATAAATATAGGGGCTGTCACCCCATGAAAATGTTCTCTTTTGGATCCTGACAGAGGGGGGCTTGCTACTGGTGGAGGGTCCTGTGTGCTGGCCCCTGTGCCCTACGTCACCCCCCTGATGCCTCCAGGACTGCTGCGACCTTTTTGGTTGCTTTTCCTTTGCCAAGGCTTGTTACAGTCTGCCAGCGCCCTGGGAACGCTTTTTGAGCTTTTTCTAGGCAAGGGAGAGCCTGGGGGCTGAGCAGTGCGGCGCTGCAGCCCTGGCTGAGGGAATCCCCATCGTAGGGATTTCCCCCCCTCCTCGTGAGCCTTGTGGGTGCCCACCCCGCTTATTTCGCTTTAATTATATGCAGGTGCCCACCCTGCGTCTTTGCGTGCCATTTTAATTGATTAGCGGGAGCCCACCCCGCATGTCCGCCTATTTTTATATTTTGAATAGCAGGAGCCCACCCTGCTTTATATTCTAAATTCGGAGGGAGCCTACCCCTCATTGTGCCATTTTTTTATTTATAAACGAAGCGGGTGCCCCCCCCGCATTTCACCGCTGCCGGCCAGATCGAAACCAGGAAGTCAGGCATCCCTGCCCGTGAAGCGGCCAGAAGAGGCCGGTGTGACTCGTTGATGCGGGGCTCCCATGAGGAAGGGAGAGCCCCGCGGTAGCAGTCGAAGTCCTGCGAAGTCCCGGGTCCCAGGAGGGGGCCCGGGTGAAGTGGAGAGGTGGGGTCTGATGCTGTAGGGCTTCCGTATACTGAGGGAGCCCCCGCGGACCGCCGCATGGGACCCCGCGCAGGCCGCAGAGAAGAGAGGAAACTGAGTCTCTACACAGCAGCCCGGTGAGTGGGGCTGCATGCTGGCGCTAGCGAGTGCATGTCCTGAGAGGTTCCGCCATTGCGGGCCACTCCATCGGGGGCATATTTTGTTTTAAGAGCCAGTGCGCTGCCACGCCTTGGGCATTTTGTGTATGTCACTTCAGAGTCCCCGAGCGGGACTCCAACGAGCACCGTGTGGGTGTTCGCCAATGCCCGCACTTCTTTCCGAGCAGCCCCGCCTGGCAGCGGGCCGCTCCAATGATGGGCTATTTGTTTAAAGGGCCCCAGTGGGGGGTCCCGAGGGCCAGTGGTACCCGTACTTCCCCGTGAGAGCCCATGCCTCATTTTCATATTTGCCACTGCCCCGCTTGCAGAGGGCAGCTGCCATGTGTTGGGGGTATGTTTGTTTTAGAGCCCCGTGTGGCTCCAGCGTTTGCGCATATTTGCCAGAGGGCACAGTTGTGCCAGGGCCAGTTTCTGATCCACAGCTGCCCAACCAGACAGAGGGCAGCTGCTACGTTTTGCGCACCTTAGCGCAAGAGGCACCGTGAGTGTCCAGCTTTTTATTGTTGTTCACAGCTGGCCAGCAAGTAGTGGGCAGCTGCATCGTTTATGTCACAGTTCTTTTGGGGTCTTGTGAAGTCAGGAGTGAGATGCACTCCTTTGCCCCATACTTTCCCAGCTGCCCAGCAAGTAGTGGGCAGCTGCCACGTTTAGGGTTGCGCAGTGGCGCACCCTTGACTTTCGCTGCATTGGCAGCGCGCCCAGACATTCTGGACACAGGGCATTGGAGCCCCTTTGGGATGGCCAGTTGGCCAGGGGGATTGTTAGGTTTATAGGGCGCCAGTCCCTACTGTGATGTTGGGTGCTAGGAAATGTGATTCATGTAGAATGATTTACGCACCTGTGTTGATACCTCTAAATGTGTTTTATGATTATGAGGTTGGTTCGCATATTATGGTTTATGCTAGTGAGATTAATTTCCTAATGTAGTTATACTTCGGAGGTTAGGGTCTAATGCATTTTAGACTTATGAGAGAATAGCATAATGTGTTTATGCTGGTGAGGCTGGCGCAGAATGTAATTCGCGCCTGATGTGATACTGTGCATAATGTCGTTTATGTTACAGGCCGATGCTAAGTACAGTGATTACCAGTAGTCACTGGTTGTGTTCTATGTTTATGATAAGTTCTACATTTACTAAGTTCACTTTGTGATGGTACTGACAGTGGTCCAGTGGGCCCGGTCAGGCGTAAATAATCCCCTGTAAATATGACCTAGTGCCAGGTGGCACCCTGTATAATATGTGCTTACTATTCTAATGTGTTATGATAATACAAAGGCTATTTTTTATATATAACCTTGTGTGGAGTTTCTTTTGTGGTGGGCCTTGGGTGTTGCTGCGTGCGTGCACGCGCAAATGCTTTACACATTGCCTCCGGGATAAGCCTGACTGCTTGTGCCAAGCTATCAAGGGGGTGAGCAGGGGTTATCTTTGGCGTGTAACTTCCTTGCCCTGACTAGAGTGGTGGTTTCTGCCTGGCTTTGGCGCAAGCCTTAGCCAACCATAAATCCCATTTCTAACAGATAGAGTATCCACCAGAAAGAGTTATCAAAAGTAAACAACTTTTTCTTTTGATTGATACTTGAAACAACACCTACTGAACAGATATGAAAGTACTACCTCAGAGGTGGATGATCTGAGGAGTGGACTTTAACCAGGAGGTCCTGCAGGACCAAGCGGGCAAAATGGCATGGCAGTGGACTTGATTGCCAAGACCGAAGCCACTGAGCACGGATGACCATATTGCAATGTCACATCTTTCCAACACTAGAACACCCTCATCAAAGGCCACTGTGGTGGCCTTAGCGCTGGTGGAATGAGATCAGAAGTCCCTCGGAGGCTAATTTTTGGCCAGAGCATAACATGGTTTTATGCCCAAGACGATATACCTGGACCACTTTTACCTTCTTAGCAGTAGAAAAGGAGAAACAAACTGGTAATCCTTATGCTTTCAATGGAAGAGCTAGGGGTTCTTTCTGCATTAAACCGGTGAAGCCTCACTTCCTCTTTAAAGGAAATTGGGGGAGTGAGTAAAGCAGGGAGAGTGATGGACTGTACCATGTGGAAGGGCAAAACTCCTTTCAGCAGAAAGGAAGCAGGGGTTTGCAGCACAATTAGTCCGGGAAGAATGTGGTATACAGAGGTTGCACTGACAGCACCTGTAGCTGGCTTAAGAGTCATTAATCTCAGTAAGCAACTGTGCATAGGCTTGAAGGGTGGGCAAATCAAAAACGTGAGCACCAAACTGAGGCATAATAAAGGGTGGGGGAAGAAACATATGTCAGCTCTTTAAAGAAACGCATTTAACGGGTGACTTGAATAATTAATGATGGTTATGCAAACATAGAAAGGCCAAAAGGACTGAAAAATAATATTTAACAGTGCCTACCACAAGCCCTTTCTAGGTCAGAAATAAAACAAACAGCAAAACATCACACAGATTGACCTGAAGAGGATCAACTTGGTCTCCACACAAAATCTGAATAAATAGATTTGTCAAAAAATGTCTAGTTGCAAAAATAACATCCACTACTTATGCAGAAAGGTCATATCTACTCAGTCAATGCCACTCATCTCCATTCATGTAGGTGTACGTTGTGGAGATTCAAGTGCAGGACCGTATCTGCCCTGTTGCTGAGACAGGAGTTCTTTCAGGCACATCTGGCGCCACAAGGAGGAGCTTCTACAGAACTCAGGCAGGCGTGGCAGAGATGGGAAGGCATACAGGAGGCCTCTCCCTTCTACCGGCCGACTGGGTCTCTTAGATCGAGGCAGAAACTCAAGCACACAATAATGGTGACATTGCACGTTCTCCGTGGTGGCAAGAAGATCTACTCCTTGAACTACTTCCAAATGTAGATGCTACTCGTGGGGGTTGTGCGGTCAGTCAAGACCTGAGCCTACATTCCCTTAATGGATTGGGAGAAGGGTTTCAGGGCCAACCAAATGGTACATGGATGTGATGCTTCTGCTACCCCGAAAACCAAAGGCTGCTGATTTCTACCTGTCCCATGTGACCGCCCCAGCCCAGAGGCGATGCAACGGTCACTACTGTGAGCCCTGGATGCTGCAGATCAGGTTGGTGTCTGGCAGAAGCCTCTTGCATGATACAGATGTTGTCCTAACAGAACCTCGGTACAGTGCTCACTGCAGCTGCAGCTTCTACTCTAGGGTCTGCATGTACCAAAAGGCATGGGAGACCAACAGAACAGTCCTCATTAGTATTCAAGAGCAAGCCTAAAATAGCAGGATCATATTCTGAATGTTCCGGACTTGTTGCGGAGCAGAAATGCCTCGAACGCCACTGTTTCCAAGTTGGCCACCATGAAGGAAATTCTCTGCATTGGCTGCAGGTGAGATTTCGGATTGGTGATATAAAACCCCAGGTTTACAGAAGAACAACAGTTGTCTGGAGTTGATCCGTAACTAAAAGCAGAGATCTGGCCTTAAGCAGCCATCCGTCGAGGTGCGTGAATACATGTATTCCCAACCTCTGAAGTTTGTCTGAAACGCTGGTGGGGCTGAGGTGAGGCTGATTGGTAAAGGAGTCAGCTGAAAGTTTTGTGACACCACCACGAATCGAAGGAAGTGTCTGTGATACTACAGGACAGGTGCATGAAAGTATGCATCCTGCAAATCCAAGGATACCATCCAGTCCTGGACGCATGATCTTCCAAAGTCAAAGCAAACACAGGTGGGACAGGAAGGGGAACAGATAAAACAAGCATTTGCAATGCAATAGGTCTCACATTACTGAAAGTTTGAGCTACTGGCATTGCTAATAATAATGCAACGCCAATAGCTCAAACTTTCAGTAATGCAAGACCTATTGCATTGCAAATGCTTGTTTCTCCCAGTTCAAAGGGAGGTTTCTGATTGACAGATAGGTAAAGAGAGGAAGGCTGGAGGGATGATCTGAAGGAGGAGGGGAATACATGCACACACAGAAGAAAGAGGGGGTGGGAGCTTGGGTAACGAAGCAGGGAAGGAGCGGGCGCTGAGAGTGAACGGGAAAAAAGTTTCATGAGATTCTGGAGGGGAAGGGAGGGGTTTGCGCGCCCCGACGCTTGCATACCTAAAATCAGTATGTCCAGCCCTTTACTTAGCATTTTATCAGAATATAGAAGTGCAAGTCTGCAAAGATAACGCAGTGAGTTATGTACAAGTGCTCATTATTTTTATGAAGTCTGCAAGTTACAAGTTGGAATCTAAGTAACTTTGCACTGCTGTTTATTCGTATGAAGGCAATGGTAATCATCAGTCCATTTTACTATATCTATAGCACAGTGATGCTGCGGGCCTTTGCAAGAAGGCACAGTATACAAACTAAATTACTTTTATAAACATTACTCATGGAATGAAGACTGTTTTCTATAGCCTGATGAGAATGCAGGGGAGTAGAGGTGGGGAAGGGTGTGCTGCTCCTGCAATTGGGCAAGTTAATTCTTAAACCTCGAGCAGTTCTGTAGGCCCAGAAGCGGAGCCTGCCCTCACAGCAGCCAAATTGCATAATTTATGTAACAAGCTCCCCATATGAGACACGATGAAGTGTGTGGACAATGGGACACCTGATCACGTAACTCCTTTGTGTAGGAGGTTGTATGCACCCAGCAATGAAAACCACACTCTGCTAAAAGGGATAGCTTCGCCAAAAAATGCGAGACCTATTGCAATGCAAATGCTTGTTGCTCATGGTGCAGCGCTTCTGTCCAGAAGCATCGCCAGAGGACCTTACTAGCACGGAGTTCCTAAATCACTTCCTAGATGATCTTGTATGGCGCCTCTGCGGTCTTATTGTAACTAACTCTCCGGCCAGTTGCCGAGGGGGAAGACGAAGCTCTGTCCTTTACCACTGGTTGCTGAAATTGGTCTCTGTCTACCTTCAGTTAGTCCTGAGGATGGTGGTTGGGAAGAGTGGCTGAATGTGAAATTTGTTTTCTTTTTTTACATATTGTAAAGGAATGATAACTAGATGGCCGAGCCAATTAAACCTCCATTGATGGACATTGAGTGATCTTGAGGTCCTGAGTTTGAATCCTGGCAATGCCGCTTCAGCGAGGCCGCTATACTGAACGTCATCGACAGTGAACAGTAATACATGCTATTTATATTTCTTAGAAGTGGTCATCTGAAGCATTACATAAAATTCAAGGTTTTCTCCCTTAATACTTTTGAAGGGGAAGGATGAGAAGAGGATGTGTTTTTTGTGTAGGTTTCCTATGACTAACCCCTGAAGTGCTGATCTATAGGAAAAGCTTTAAGAGAGGGGTGTGTTTGAGAGAAAGGTCATACACAACAACGATGTGGATGGTGTAGTTACCAATCACAGGGAGCGATCAACATCCGTCTTCCAACTGATGACGGAAATATCGAGTTTTATTCTTATTGCCCAGGGTGTCACTTGGAACCCAACGATGAAAATCAAACCTCTTATTTATAGAAAACTAATCTATCAAGTTAAGTTTCACCACAACCATCTAAAAATCACATCAGCCAGATTTTAGCTGGAATCTGAGTAATCTCTACCATCTAATTCTCTTCAGTCACCATAAAATCATGTTCAGATTAGAGCCCCACAAATCTCTATCATATCCGAAAGTAAACAACTCCGAGCAATTCATTATTTTTGCAACCCTGAATTTGGTTAAGCAGCTGAAGTTATCCTTCAATCAGCATGGCACTAGGAGTGTAGCTGTCCCGTAAACCTGAGGTTTTCTCCAATCTGTAGGCATCTCTACCCACATAAGATCAAGTCAGCACCTGAGATTCTCACCTTCGATCCTTAGAAGGTTTCTACTGACATCAGGGATAGACGTCTGCTAACTCCGGAGGCTCGTGGTTATTCTCTTCAAATCAGCAGCTGAGCAATTCCCACATTTGAAGCAGTGCTAATCCCCAAACACAGGGCGCCAGAATCCCCAGAATCCATCACATTACCAGGAACTGCGCTTCGGGCGTCCACTCTTCATCACCCAGCAGGATATGCCTCTATCTGAAGAGGAGACCATACCTCAGCGGGATAATGTCTCCATCCAATCCGAACCTGACCCCTCGTGGGTCTGTTCTTTGTTCATCTCATGATCTGGACAGGCCCATCCCCAAGCACCAGGAGTTAGTATTCCTATCCCACACCGGTAGCGAGTTTTCTCCTTCACTCACTTCGGGAGATGGGCTCATTTCCCTTTCATCAGCATGCAAGCATATGTCCATATACAGACCTGGGATTCTACTTGACATGAGTTGAAAGCGCTCCTAGTCCTACAGGAGAAAAGCTTTTCCCTGAAGACTTTACCCGCTTCTTCATAATTGGGAGCAGGCTTTCTCCCGGAATCAGGGGTTAACGCGCACCCGTCCAGTAACTTCGTACACACAATTGACGTTTTGCTTCTGATCACGTACCAAGGGAGGAGTTTCTTCAGCACACCAATACCTCTACACTGCGACCTACATGCCACTACATACACTCGGAGTAGAACGTCTACCTCCCACAACCCACACACACCTCACCCTCCCTGAATAAAGGGGTGGCCCATCACCCATCCCAAATCAGATGCGGACCTCCCCCAAAACACTGAAATTCGAAGACTAAATTAACCGACTTGCAGAAGAAACTGGATGTCCGTCCCGCTCCATTAGGCCGACGAAACCGCCCCAAGTTGGTGCAAAAGGCCCCTTCGAAACAACCAGGGACGGTGGAAGAGGCGAGAAGGGATGGGGAGGGCTGGGATAGAATGGGACATATCCGTTTTCACCAATAAAGAAGCATGTATTTCGTTTTCTTCCCCCGCTAGGTCACTCCTCATGAACTTTTAGGTCACGACTTTGACAACTTTATTTGGCAAGCATTGTGGACATGTAGATCTCTTTTACTAATATGTCGATTTGGTGCCCTTACAGACCAGAAAATGTAGGGCTCTCTTGTTCTTATAGTATTTATTAGGTCTCGCCTGACCCAGCGCATGCGCTGGTCTGGCAAGACTTATTGAGAGGGCTCCAAAAAGTGCTACCAGGCCAGCCTAGAGCTACAGGGCATGTGCGCGGGCGCGCGCGCCGTGCTTTACCGCGAATACTTTCACTTTCGCGGCTGCTTTGATGTTTGACCGTGACCGCGGTCATTTTCACTTTCGCGGCCGCTTGGCATAGCCAATAGGTCTCGCTTTTGGGACCTTATAAGTATTTTTTTTTTGTAGTTTTAGAGTTTTATCGTGAACTCAATCTGAAGGTATAGGAGCGCTTTGAATGAGCACCAATTACATTTCACAACGACACATTTATTTTTAAGCACAGGAGATTAAGTGTTGTGCCCAGAATCACAGGATGTTGAGCCAGGCGCCGAGACTCGAACCTGGTTCCCCAGTTCCAAGGTCGGCAGCTCTCATCATTTCATTGTAGTGTGTAAAGTACTGCTTGCTAGTCATGGTAATTGGTCCGCTGCACAGTCCGCTGTCCTTACCTGGCATACGCCGGCCTTTTGCGCGCACTCATTAACAGCCAGACACGGGCAGCCTAAGGAAGATGTGTGGTCTCTACCAGCGGAGCTGCATTCGAAGCAGACCCAGGCTCCCAGCCCTCGGACGTGAGGCACAGGTGCGATGAAGGCAAATAATTAAAGTTTTTGAGGCCCCCTCCCCCGCCCCGCTAATGAGGCGCTCACTGGCGGTTTTCCTGGGTTGTCAGGCAGCATCATTGTTGTGCGGCTGCTGGGGGCTCGCAGGCCGGTGGCACGGTATTGTCAGCGGGGATCGTGTCAGTTTAGCCCGAGGCCCTGGACAGCCGTGTCAGCTGGGCACGGAATGGAGCAGGGATGGGCTGCTGCAGCTGTGGGGGCGATTGACGGCCCAACTCCAGCACGTGTGCGAGATGTCTCTTCTGTGCATCAGCGTTAATTAATGAGCCTGGGGCCCCAGCAATGCTCAAAGTCCGCTTGACGTGGTTTGTGGGTTTTCCCCCCCCGCACTGCTGCTTGGAATGAGAACCCGGAACAATGCTTCGCAGGACAAGTTTAATAGTTCTGAAGACGTCGGATGGACAAGAGTGTGAGCGCTTTAGTGAACTTCAGTCAACTCACAGACAGCGAATTCCCCCACACCATGCACACTATACCAGTGGGAGCTCAACGTGCTGGCTTCTGGAACAAGCGGTACATGAGGTAAAAGTGGGTCAGAGTTTATTTTTTGCATCGCGCTTTCAGTTTGAGTGAAAGCACGATGCAAAAAATAAACATGCGCCGCCATTAACAAAGCCCCTGTCCTGGCTGAGCATGTTGTGCAGACATCTGTTTTGCATTATCGGGCACGATAATGCAAAAAAGATGCTGTTGCTGCGCGTAACAGACACCAATGGGACGTGGGCGGAGCAAAGGCAGGACATGCGCCCGCCTTTGCCCAATTGCGTGCTGTCTTTCTTAAAAAGACGCACGCAAAGCCCAATAGCCGGGGGGAAAACGAAAAGCCCACGCACGAGCATGTGCGATTCCTAGGTCAGTTTTTAAACCCCCTAAAGGAGGTCTCTCGCTGTGCGAGCATTGTTGCGCACTGCTAGGCGCGAAACCTAAAAAATAAATAAAAAGGAGGGGGTAACTATGCTGAAGAATCTGCATAACTCACTGGATACAGGGAATTTGATTGCAGTTATACAAGTAAA
This sequence comes from Triturus cristatus, assembly GCF_964204655.1. Lineage (NCBI taxonomy): Eukaryota > Metazoa > Chordata > Amphibia > Caudata > Salamandridae > Triturus > Triturus cristatus. Next base: position 1,697,000,159 of record NC_140591.1, read on the forward strand.
AATGTATTCTGCCCACTTCCGGAAATCAAAGTGGCATGATTGCAGCTGCTGCAGGCAAGGAGGAGTGGGAGGAGGAGAAGACTGATGTCCTGGCTGATGGCCAAGGCCTCCGCAACCAACACAACCTATGGAGACAAAAAAGGACTGTGTTTGTTGTGCAGCTTCTGAGGGCTGCCTCTGGTGACAGGTAAGACCCCTAGAGTATTCACTAAAGATTCAGCAGTGCTGCTGGAACTGGCAGGCCGGGGACAGCAAAGAGAAAGTGTGTGCTGTAGCAGAGCTGTCTACAAAGCGCAGCATGACAGTCAGGTTTTTCATGCGCTTCAATTCCTGTCTGGTGGTACAGTATAAACTATGTTGGGATTAACGCACAAGTTACTTACTTGTGTAACGCTATATCTGTAAGAGACATTAGTTGGTGATAGAATCCTTATCTTAGAATATCTCCAGGAGTCCGACTGGATCCGGAAAGTTTTCGTCAGCAGTACCCCTGTGCGTAGGTAGGGGGGCGTCGTACGGGTCCGCGTACGTTGCTGGCTGTGAGAAGTTGGCCTGGTATATGCTGTTCACTAGTTCTAGTGACCACCTTGTACCATGCCAAGCAACCCTTATGGTGTGGTTGTAAGTCAACCTTTTCGGACTAGCTGCCCTAGTGGTAGCGTAGGCTAAGCAGTCTTTGAGGCTAAACTCGTGATGCGTGTTAAGCAAGCTGTTTTACCAATAGTAACCCCCTTTTATACCAATGAAAGGACACCACACAGATATATATTCAAAATATATATGTATTTATTTCTCAAAGTAACCCCTAGTCTCTTTATGAGCACAGGAGCACAAATCGTCAAACAAGATTATCACAGAATACACAGAAGTTGCACTTTATATGGATAGGCCCTGGTGGCCACTCGAACCATATACTAAAATAGTGGTATAAGTACCACGAACAGAAAAGGGAAAAGGCCTAGTGCCTCTAGAATCGCTGGGCCTACAAGGAGCTAACTTCAGTTAGTGACCAGGAGGTCCACGGGTGGCGTGTGCAGAGCAAATAGTCACACGCGTGCTCCCATAGGTTTCAATGGGTGCGTAAAAAGTACAAAGTTACTGCAAAAGGAATCTTCCGGATGACCTAGGAACTTAAGATTTGGAACACAGGCACTAGAGATGTAATACTACACTTGGGCACCGGAGTGCCAGCTTTACCTCACCCACAGGAAGCGGGTGCATAGGCCTCGAAGTGCGTCGGGTTTCTTCTATCTGTTCCGTGGGGCCTGTAGACAAAAGTGCTGCAGGCGGTCGGTCGGGAAGAGATGCAGTGGATCCCAGAGTGGATCGGAGATGTTGAAGACCTGTAAGCAGAGGGGACAGTGTTCACAGTCACTAGCCAGTGACCAGCGTGGCACCAGGTGGGTACCAGGCGATGTCGGGTGCAAACAGGAAAAAGGTGTAGCTTGTCTCTGCAGCCACGTGGTCCGTGAAGGTAGACGACGTCCAGGAGTGGAGTCACGAGCTGTCCCACGCAGGCTCTCGCTGTCGGCGGTGTCGGCGACTTGATCGAAGCAAACAAGCCTTGGCAAAAGCAATTGTTGTAGGCAAGGGGATAAGCTGATGGTTCTGACCAGCAAGGTCAGAGGAACTGCTCCTTTGGAGGGGAGCAAGGGCCAGTCTGGAGCAACCAGACCAGCGGTGTTTGTCGTAGATTTCGTCGCCAAGATGGCCACTAGCCAGCGGGCCAGTAACCGGTTAGGCGCGTCGAGTGGCAAAATGCAGAAGGGCCCCACGCAGATCGTGGAGATGCTGGAGGGCTCACCTTTGGTGCAGATGCTGCTCGAGGGTTGGGCTTCTCAGGACCCAAAGCACAACTTGGAGGGAGCCTCGGTTGTTGCACTTGTCAGCTTGTCGTAGTCGTTTCAAGATGGCTGGCTCCACGTGTCTCGGTGCCTCCACGGGTCTCCTCTTTTCAGGGACTGTGGATCGGGCGGTGAGAGGTCTGGAGGTCCAGGTCTTGTCAGTCTCTGGGCTCGGGCTCCGGCGGGAGGCGGCGGCAAAGCAGACGTTGATTCGCTGGATGGTGCTTGCGTTAGCAAGGTGGTCACTCCCTGACCACAGGGGAGATTGGCTTCAGTCCTCTGTGCGGCAGAGCGTCGAAGTTCCCGTCTTCTTCTTAGTTTTAAGTTGATTCCAGGATGTCTGAAGTCTTAGGACACAGCTCCTACCTTTAAGCGGATTCTAGGGGCCGGACTACCTGCTAGGTCCCTCCCTAAGGGTGGGACCAGGAAGGGGGGTGGTTACACCCCCAATCCTTTGTCCAGCTCGCCCCAGGCTCGGGACTGGTGTGCCCCAGGACCGGTTTGAACTGGCATATGCCCCGAGGCTCCTTGTGAGCCACAGGCATGTCTGGTTTCTTTCAAGCCCTACCTGACCAATACACAAAATCCTGTCTGGGGTGGTGCACGCACCTCCCCTGGCAGGAAACCCTTTGTCTACACCTCCCAAGCTGGAAGGACTCCCAGCAGCAGGAGGGCAGACTTGTGTCTGTGGTGGCAGCATCCATTTTGTGGAGCTGAGGCTATGTCTGATTTTACCCGGGTTTCAGGTACTGTACATGTCGTGTCCCTCTAGAAGGGTGGAATGCTAACCCCGTCGCCAGAATTGGCGAGGGGTTAGTATTCCAATTCGTATGACACCTTACTCGACATGTTTTGATAAAGCCAAACCAAAGTTAGCATTTAACCGCGAGGTTCATAATGCACTTAAGAGTATATGGTATGACGATATCTGGAAACAGTAGAAGGAAGTTGTTCCGACCACTGCAGACAGGCTCAGCTCATGCCAGAGCACCATCTCACATGGAACCAAGCACTCTGCCTTCAGGATTGTTAAGGCCTGCCATAGGAGTGACTTATAGGTTACCAGGTGTCCCATTTAAGGTTAGGTATAGGTATACTACACCTAAGTAAGAGGTGGTTACACCGACTTACCCCAGCTGAGTGATCAGCCAGTTGTGTCAGATTTGTTAGGCCAAGCCTGGGGTGGCATAATACATGCTTCAGCCCCGGGCAGGCCTTGGGTACACCAATGCCCTGGGTACCTAGTGTACACTGGTACAGGGGCTGACAGGGTGATCCAACCAATTGGGTATGTACCTAGGGTACATGGAGTCCATTTTAAAGAGAGAGCAGATGGGCTGAGGTCCTGAATGGCAGGATCTCAGGCCAACTAAGTCGAAAAACCAGCTAGACACTAGGCAAAAATTTGGGGGTAACCATAGTCAGATATCCACCTTCCTACACTGGCGTTGTAGCTGCCAAGATGACGTCGTCAGAGCTACTTAGATGCGCCCACGTGCGCTGACGTCAGTTCTGTACACAACGTTTCCGCGCCAGAAGCGCAGAGCCATGCCAGAGACCGACTACTGGTGCAACAGAACTACGGCCCTGAAAGGGATGACCTGAACCCTAGAGAACAGTTCTCAGAACGGTGAGGATGGGCGGGCGGTAAGGAATCTATCACTAACTAATGTCTCTTACAGATATATCGTTACACAAGTAAGTAACTTGTGCATCTGAAAGAGACACACTTAGTGATAGATAACTTACCTTAGAAAACATACCCAAGCAGTACCAACTCCGGTGGTGTGTCTGCGAAGTGAGATTACACCAGAAAGTCACGGAGAACTGAACGGCCAAAGAAGCCGTCTCTCCGGATCTGACTGTCAGGGCAATAGTGCTTAGTGAAAGTATACAACGAGGCCCAAGTGGGCGCCTGACAGATGTCAGGCTGGTGAACACCACGTCCCAACGCTGTAGTAGCTGCGGTCGCCCTGGCAGAATGGGAGCGCAGCCCAACCGGAGGTTCCTTTTTAGCCAGAGAGTAACAGGCTTTAATGCACAAGACAACCCATCGGGAGATAGTTCGTTTGTGCACAGCCCGGTCTTTCTTGGCGCCCACGTAGCCAACAAAGAGCTGGCCATCCACCCGGAACTGTTGTGTGTGGTTGAGATAAAACGAGAGCGCACGTTTTGGGTCCAGACGGTGGAGCCTCTCCTCTTCTCTTTAAGGGTGCGGAGGCGGAAAGAGAGTGGGCAGTTACAGTTTGCCTGAGATGAAAGGCAGAGACTACTTTTGGTAGAAAGGAGGGACGCGGTCGAAGCACAACCTTGTCCGGATGAATCGCCAGGAAAAGAGGTTTGCAGGAAAGAGCCTGAAGCTCACTCACCCGCTGAGCGGAGGTGATGGCCATAAGGAAGACAGTTTTCAGAGTCAATAACCGCAAAGGACAGTTATGAAGAGGTTCAAAGGGAGCGCACATCAGATATGTGAGACCCAGGTTCAAGTCCCATTGAGGCATCACAAAAGGAATAGGAGAGAAAAGGTGAGTAATGCCGTATTGACAATCGGGGACTTGAAAAGAGAGGGCTGATCAGGCAACCTAAGAAAAGCAGAGAGGTAGCCCTTGATAGTGCCCTAAGCAGAGCCCTGCTGGGCCAAAGAAAGGAGGAACAATAGGACCTCAGAAAGAGGGTCAGCAAGAGGATCAACAGATTTTGCTGGGCACCATGCCACACATTTTTTTCCACCGACAGGCGTACACCGTTTTAGTGGAGGGATACCTGGCTGCCAGAATCACATTACAGACTTCGGGAGGCAAGTCAAATGGAATGAGCTGTCGCCGCTCAATCTCCAAGAAAGGAGGTGGAGGCTGGACAGGTTCGGGTGGAGGACCGTCCCCTGTTGCTGCGACAGGAGATCCTCCCAAAGAGGCTGTCGGATCAGGAGATCCACGCTCATACTGAGTAGCTCAGGATACAAAACTCTTCAAGCCCAGTCCGGTGCCACAAGAATGACTTGGGTCTGGTCGCGCCTGATCTTCTTCAGCACTTTGGGCAGAAGTGGTACATGCGGAGACCGCAACTCCACTCGCGACGAAAAGCGTCGCCGAGCAAGTGCCGCCTTGGAAACTCAAACGTGCAGAACTGCTGACATTGCACGTTCTCTTCGGTGGCTAATAGATCTAACCAAAGTTCTCCCCACTGCTAAAAGAGACCTTGCACCACCTCTGAGTGAAGACGTCATTTGTGATCCAACATGCACCGTCGGCTGAGTTAGTCTGCCCTGGTGTTCAGTGAACCTGCCAGGTATTGAACCACCAAGGAAATGCCTTGATGTTCCAGCCACATCCAGAGACGTAGAACCTCCTGACATAGGGTCTGTTAGACCTGGCGCCTTGGCGTGAGTTTCCCTTCCACTTTTTGATGGTGTGCCTCGATTGTTTTGCTGGTGTTGTCCGCTCCGGGCACTGCGCCACGGCTAATCCGTGCCGCAGTGCAAGTGCTCCCTAGGTAAAGTGTACCTGTAATTGATGTTCATGATTGGTTGATTGGATTCACTGTCAGTCCCCAGTAAAGTGCACCAGGGGTGCCAGGGCTTGTGAATGCCAATGCTGCTGGTGGGCTTGCAGCGCTGGTTGCGCCACCCACAGAAAGCGGCTTTGTAAAATGTGTCTAGGGTCTGCCACCGCAGACCCTGTGCGTGGTCCCGGACCGTCGCGCTGACTGCGCAAGTGCCCCCACTTGCCAGTCCCTAAACCTTCCCTTACCTACATATTAGCCACCCCTCTGGTAGGCCCAAGGGCAGGGTGCATTGTAGGCATAAGGTAGGACATGCCCTGATGTGTGTGGCATGTCTTAGTAGTGAATTACAGCCCTTTCCGTTTTTCACTATTGAAGGCTACCTGCTCTCCGTAGGCCAGAATGGGCTGCTGGGATCGCGCCAACGCTGTGACCCCGGTGGACTCAGAGAGCATGGTAGAGTGTCAAGTTTAGTATGCCTGAACTCAGAATAATAAAATACTTCTTGTAGTCAAGTTTATTTTAATATCCTGGGTTTGTAAATACTACTATTAGAAAGTTAGTATTTACTGACCTGACCATCTCAGTCCGCCTCTGCTGTGTGTGTGTGTTCTGCCCAGCAACAGTAAGGAGCAGGGTTGGGGAATCCCCAGAGACAGGTTGGCTGCCAGGTGGTGGGTAGAGAGATGACACCAGGATGGGTGGGAGGAGTACACCTTGACTCTTGAATAGACCTGTGCTCTGCCACCACAAAGCCGGCGCGCCACCCCCTGTGGGGCGGCTGATGTCTCTGCCCTGCTGCTGAAAGGAAAGAGCAGAGTCACCATAACAAAGTGCTCCAGAACTGGACTGAGCCAGGCCTAGGCCCCCTGGCGCTAAAGAACAAAAGAATCATGGTATAAAAGTAGGAGCCTGGCTCCTAAGAAATCAGAATCCTGTTTACCACAAAGAACCTCTGCCCGACTAGAAGGAGAAGAAGACGCTGGAGGAGCTGGCCTGCTGCTTGCCTTGCTGAGAAAGGAGAGGAAGAGACTACTGAAAAGACTTTGCTACTTTGTGCTTGAACATTCTCCAAGGGCTTGATCTGAGCTTGCCCCCTGAACTGAACCCCAGGACCAGTGGGTTCTCTGTGCTTTTGCTCGTCCTCCAATTCGAGCCGTGTGTGCATCCCGCTGGAAAAGAGACTGCGCCCCTCAACGCCCCTCCTAGGGTCGTGACACTCAGGAGCTCGCCTGCCGCAACCCCGTGAGAGCCCCGCTCCGTCCGGAGCCGCTCTCTGTCCCCGGGCTAGGCCGCCTGCACCCCTGTCACCGCCTGCCACTGGAGCGCGCTGAACGCGCTATCACCCCTCCCGCCGGAAGCCGTCCGACGACTGTGATCTACGCCGGGTCATCCAGCTGCACTGACGGTGCCCTGTGACCCCGCTTCGCTATCCCCGGACATAAGGCCGCGCCGCCCCCGCTGTGGAGACCCCCCTGCACCGCCGTGCTAAGGGTCGCTGGCCGCGCCTGCCTGCTGCCCACACCTGCTGATTGAGGACCCAAGAACACTTCTCAAGCTGAGAGCCGCACCGACCTGTGCCGGCTCTCTACCTCACGAAAGAAGTTCCAGTATCGGGCTCGGGGCCCGCAACGCCTTATTTCCCCGCTCGCCGGAGCCGATCTCTGTGAGTACTGGAACCACAAGTAACATCTGCAAAGAGACTACCAAGTCTCCATTGGAAGCTACGAACAAAGAACATTTGCCTGCTTTACAACCTGGTGGCATAGCGAAAACGTTATTGGTCTTGTGATAAGTCTGCTGAGATATATATACTTATTTCTACATAAAGAAGCGTATTTTTCTACATATCCAAGTCTGGTGTCCGTTTCTGGGGGGATTGATGTATTTACTGTGTGTGAGATTGTAAGTGCTTAACCAACAACGCCTGAGGAATCGCCTTGGCTGCTCACGCCACACACCTAGAGGGTGAGCAAGGGTCATTCGCAAGGGGTTATCCTGCGCCCTGACGTGGAGGAGAGGGTTCCTGCTTGACACAAGGGCGACCTTGCGCCAACCAGAGATCCCCGACTCTAACAGGGTCCACGACCCCACCCCGCCTTGCTTGTTGCAGTACCACATGGCGGTGGTGTTGTCTGTGAGCCCCTGCACTACTCTCCCCGTGACAAAGGGAATGAATGCTTTGAGTGCAAGAAGGTTCGCCCTGAGCTCCAAAAGGTTGATATGGAGCTTAGACTCCGCCGGAGACCAGAGGCCCCTGATCTCCGCTCTCCCAAGTGGCCACCCCATCCCAGGAGGGACGTGTCCGTCACTACTGTGTACTCTGGTTGGGGAAGGGAGAGGGATCTGCCGCTGACCCAATGCTGGTTCGTGAAGCACCACAGCAAGTCCTGTGCAGTGCCCTCTGAGATCTGGACATAGTCGGACAGGTTCTCCTGATGCTGCGTCCACTGGAACTTCAGGTTCCACTGTAGAGCCCACATATGCCATCTGGCATGGTCTATTAGCAAGATGCAGGAAGTCATGAGGCCAAGCAGCCTCAGTGTCTGCCTGACCGAAACCCAGGACCAGGGCAGAAAGATTGGAATCATAGCCTGAATGCCCCGGACACGCTGTTCGGGAGGATAAACCCGAAACTGCGCCGTATCCAGAACTGCTCCGATGAAGAGGAGCTTCTGAGAGGGAATCAGGTGAGACTTCGGCACGTTGATGGAAAACCCCAGCAAATGCAGGAGGTCGGCCGTAGTCTGGAGGTGGGAGACGACTGCCTGGGGCAAGCCCGCTTTCAACAGCCAGTCGTTGAGATAGGGGAAGACTGAAACCCCTGATCTGCGCAGATGAGCTGCGACCACCGCCATCACTTTCGTGAACACCCGAGGGGCTCAGGTAAGGCCAAAAGGGAGCACGGTGAACTGAATGTGCTCGTGCCCCACCGTGAACCGTAGGAAACGCCGGTGGGCTGGCAGGATGGGAATATGAAAATAAGCATCCTGCAAGTCCAACGCTACCAGCCAGTCTTGCGGGTCTAGAGCAGACAAGACCTGAGGTAGCGTGAGCATCTTGAACTTCTCGTCCCGGAGGAAGGATTGACGTTCCGGAGGTCTAAGATAGGGCGCAGGCCTTGGTCCTTCTACGGAACCAAGATGTCGTGGGAGTAACAACCACGACCTACTTCTGGCGTCGGAACGCGCTCGATGGCCCCCTTGGCCAAGAGGGCCGTAACTTCCTGCTGGAGAAGTGCCAAGAATTCCCCCAACATACAGTGGTACTGAGGTGGCATGACTGGAGGGGTAGATTCGAAGGGGAGGGAGTAGCCCCTGTGGACTATTTGCAGAACCCACCTGTCTGAGGTTATGGAGTGCCAGTGGGGAAGGTGATGGCGAATCCTGCCACCCACTGGCGTTAGGTGGGCCTGAAACACCGGACTAGGAAGGTTTAGAGGCGGCAGGGGAGGTGGTGGACTGACCCGTCCGCTGTCCCCGGGATCACCACGCCGAGTCCCACGTCCACAGCTACGTTGAGACTGTGGCTGCGCAGACTTGAGGGTCTGAAAAGAATGCGCCTGGGCGCCCCGACCTTGGCCTCGAACAGACCGAAAAGCGGACCCGAGGGAGTACGCGTGGTGGCGAGACCCAAAGACTGGGCCGTAACCCGAGAGTCCTTAAAACGTTCCAGGGTGCTATCCGCCTTATCACCAAAGAGGCGTGTACCGTCAAAGGGCATGTCCAACAGGGTGTTCTGAACATCCCCAGAGAAGCCAGTGGTGCGGAGCAAAGCATAACGACAGAGCACCACAGTTGTGGAAAGTGCTCTACCGAGAGAATCGATGTTAAGCCCACAACGAATAGTACATTTCGCAGCATCTCTCCCCCTCGGTAATGGCTTGGGAGAGAACTGACCGTACTTCCACAAGGCACTGAGGTAGCACCTGTGCCACAGTGTCCCACACAGAATGGGAATAGCGGCTTAGCAGGCACGCAGTATTCACCGCCCGCAACCCAGAGCTGGCAGATGTGAAAATCTTTTTCCCAAATTGCTCCAGTTTCCTAGATTCCTTGTCCGGAGGAGCAGAAGGGAACGCACTCGACGAGGCAGAAGCCTGGACAACCAGACTCTCAGGCGTCAGGTGTTGTGTGAGAAAGCTGGGGTTGCCCGGTGTCGGGCGATGGCAGCGCGCCACGCACTTGTCCACAGGAACTCCTGTGTTAGGTTTAATCCAGGTGCCCAACAGGATATCAGTAAGCGCTTCATTGAAGGGCAGTAACTGCTCCGCAGAAGAGAACTGCGGCTGCAGGACCTCAGTCAGGAGATTGGTCCTGATAGGTACAGAAGGGAGCTCGAGGTTAAGAGCCTCAGCAGCCTGACGTAAAACCACCAAAAAAGTCCCAACCTCCTCCGTGGCCACGGAAGAAGGGGACAGAGTGCCAGGGCGTGGAGAGAAATTCAGATCCACTGGACTGTCCACATCGCCATCTCACTCCGGATTATCCTCGCATTGAGCTGCAAGAGGGTCCTCAGACTCTTCTCAGTATTCCCCTTTGTCCACCGGTTGCTGAAGGGGCCGGTAAGGACGAGGTGCCCTGTGAAACAGGATAAACACCCCTCCAAGAAATGGAATGGGAGGGTAAGACACCAGTCCTGGGTCGGCGCCGGATCCAGGGCTGGCGCCGGAGTCGGCGCCGAAGCCTGCCTGAGGCCAGAGCCAAGGCCGGAGCTGGCGGCGCTGCAGGGTATGGTGCCGGCATAGCCAAGGCCATAGGCGGCGGCAAGGGGGCAAACCCTTCCGACGGATCCGCGGGGCCCGAAGGTGCTCCGGAGGGACCCGGTAGGGTAAACAAATGGTGCAAGGCCGACATAAAGGACTGCACCTCGTCCAAAGTCGCGTGCGGTCCCGGAAAGGGAGGGTAGGCCGCAGGCAACGATGGAGGCTCCAACGGAGCCACGGTGGAGTTACTGCCCAACCCCTTCACTGCGTCCCGCGACCGGTGAGGGGTTGAAGAAGAGCGACGACGCTTCGACTTTGTATGGCACCGAAACTTACCTATCCCCGATTCCGACGAGCGGTGCTTTTGGCTCCGCAACCGGTCCCTTGACCTCCCACGGGATCGAGACCTTGATCGGCGCGGAACGGATTGCCGGACCTCCAACAACTTTAAGGAACGCTCCCGCAAAGCTTTCGGCACCATGGCCCAACAATTTGGGCACGCCTCGGGGTCATGGACGTGCCCCAAGCAGAAGAGACACACGTCATGAGGGTCCGACACCGACATGTTGCGACGGCAGGCCCTACAGGACTTAAACCTGGGCATCTCTATTGCACCAGGAATCAAGCACACGACAAAAGAAGTGGTCAGAAACCAAGTTACATTTTTAACTAGGGGTACCACTCTGTCTCGGATCTGTGCTGCTGCGCGGAAAAAGAAAGAACTGACGTCAGTACGCTGGGCGCGTCCAAGTAGGTCTGACGACGTCATCTCGGCGGCTAGGACGCCAGCGATGTACGCAGAGCCATACGACGCCGCCTACCGACGCGCAGGGGTACTGCTGACGAAAACTCTCCGGATCCAGTCTGACGCCTGGGGATATTCTAAGGTAAGGATTCTATCACTAAAGTGTCTCTTTCAGATTCTGCTGCTCGAAGCCTTACCCACCAAGCCCTCAGGAGTTGGGTGCTGAGTAAGAAAAACTAGGTCTCTAAAGGCATGCTTATGACACCTAGACACCAAGCTAGGTTTGGAGTGCAGGGGTGGATTCAAACACAGCTTAAATCAAGTCGCTATCCCTGTTTCTATCAACATTTTGTTAAAGGACAGTGAGGGTGAAGAAGAAGCAGGCCCAGGCTGAAACATACCCCTCAATAAATGTGTCTGAATCCCTATCATATGCAGCTGAAGGTTCAGCACTTCTGCTGCTCTGCGCACTGGTGCAGCAAAACGGGGACTCTCTTCTGTGTGTGGGGGGGGGGGGGGGGGGGGAGAGAAGTGTGTCTGTCTCAGCTGAAGTATTCCAGCCACTGGGAGTCAACAAATCCAACTATAAACCAATAGAAGTATAGGGAGGAGGGAATGAGCTATCAGCCTCCTCGGTGTTATCCTCCTCACGTGGGACAATTTGTAGGCCTTGAACGGTGTGAGTATCCGTCCAGAACAAGGCTTCCAGCCTAAAGTGGTGCTGGCATTGAGAAAGAGGCTATGTTTTTTTCAAAATGGCTTCACCTTAGTATTCTCATAACAGAACATAGGCCTAGCACAGGCTTACGTCGGCTCTGGATCAGAAACAGGCATCAGGTCAGATTCGGAGTAGGCGCCACTGAAGTTGTGTCAGGCACAAGAATGGGTGGAACAGACAAGGACTGCAGTACAGGAGTGGACCCAAGGGCTGGTGGTAGAAGGAGGTGCGCAGATGCCTAATGGGATCAGTCAGCGCCAGGGCAGGCCCTGCTAACAAAAGTCAAAAGGGGCCTTGCAGTTCCACAGGGGCATGGTAGTACACCAGAAGGAGCCGGCATAGTAGTGAAAAGTTTCAGCAAAGGCTCCCTGAATGACTCTATATGCTGTGGAGTTGATGCTACACCTGGCAAATTAGGGCACCTTGGGGCCAGCCTTGGAGCAGGCTCTGAGTGGGTCATGAGAGCAGAGCCTGGTCATTCAAGTGTCGACTGCACTCCCTGGAGAATGACTGATGGGACAGAGACAAATCTTGCTTCGACTTCTTTGATTTATGGCAATATTTGTCTCTCAACTTCACCCTTAACTTACCCAGGGACAGGAACCTGGAGGAGGTCCAACACCTGAAGTGGTAGTGGGTCCACTGTTTGGAGACAAGAAACTGGGCAGGTCACGCTCCAGAGGCATACAGATTTGCCTCCCAATCTTTGATGGCCAAAAGACAAAACAGGATGCATCTGTTGCAGGACTTAAAGGTGTGCTTAGACCCTAGACACCAAAGCCAGAAATCTTGCGGATCTAAAACCGCCATTTTCTTTCTGAAGTCGCTGCACAATTTGAAGCCTGTGGTTTTCAGGGGAGACATGGTCGCTAGCAAGTTTTGGCAGCGGAGCTCCAAATCCACAAAGGGTGAGGAAAGAAAGCAACTGATGTCAGTCCATAGGGGGTGCATATATATACAGCTCTGCGCTGTCACTTCCAGAGACAGTGTGAGGCTGCTGCAGTGTCTGATGGTACCACCCATCAGAGTGTCGGAGCAACTCTGGTTAGACCTTCCGGATCTGGCACCTAGGGCAACTTCAATGGTGAAAAATCAGCAATTAAAAGCATCCATCAGGAATGTGAACAAACGTGCATGCATGAGAGACTCCGTGACTCATAAGTTACAAATTTTGAGGCAAAGTGAAAAGAGAGCTCGATTAGGCACCAAGGCATGACGGAAGAGAAAATGTGTTTCTTAGGCGAAAGGTTGCATGGAGACATTAGGAGACAGGCAGTGCACTGGTTAGGGACCAGTGTAAGGCTTGCACACAGCTTGACATACGGGGGAAGAAAGCTCTACGCCTCCCAAATCAGAAAGAGCGTGGTGTTTATAACAAAAGGAGATCCAGACCAGCGGTCTAGTAAGACCAACTTTGATCAATACAAGGCTGATTTATTTCTCAGCCTGGCAGAAGTATGAGTTGTGTGTTCACATGCTCTAATGTTTGTATAGACAAACTGGTCTGTCCTCTAAACTGAACGTCGGTGATCTGCTTTGTAGTCTGTTTGACCAATGCAGGTTGAAAGCCAATAGGCAGAGCCCACTTCTAAATGTAATAGTTTGATGGCTGCTCTTATTCCCCACTCTGTGTTCAGGATTGTGGCAAATGTATCTAAGAAACTGTGTACATTTTGCTTGCATTGAGAAGAATAATATTTAAGAGGGACTTATAGACATGAAACAGTATTTGACAAAGCCAATGGATATAGATTTTTTTTGAGTAAGCAATGGCTTCTCCGTTCATTTCATCATCAAGTTTGTTGTGCATGTGTTTTTCTGCGGATCAGTGAAAATGAGAATAACATCACAACCATATAATAGTCTCAGCAAATAAAAGAAAATGAGCTCCCGGGTTATATTTGCTTTTGAAAAGCACATGTAACACATTTTTCTTTGAAGATGGTGAAACAATTCCAGACTCCTTGGGCCAAAAGCAATTTGTGGATTAGAGGAGACTGGAGCTTGGAAGTGAAAAATGTATTTGAAGCTTGCTGGGAGTAACTAGACTTGCCTTTGGAGTGGGACATATTTGTCACTAGCTTTGCACTGAATTCCTAAGACCAAAAAGTTGCTCTATAGGGCTAGCGGTGTTAGTCTCTTGTGAAGCATAAGGACATACTCGTCCATGTTCTAGCTGGCTACAAAGTGAAAAATGACTTGGAACTAAGGAAGCATGTGCCTGCCTGTAAGAAAACCACTGGACCGCTTACAACTGGACACTGCCTTCTCCTCTGAAACATCTCCGATGTGTGGTTGGAGAGTGCAGAACAATTTGCGGAGAACTTTAAGCTATGGATCGCTACCGGAAAAAACAGTAGTGAAAGTTTGGAGACTGAGTCAACAAGTTCGAGTTAAAAAACATTTTCTGAAGCTGGGAATTACAATAAAACAAGCACCACTAGAGAGCTGCCAAACTTACATTTAACAAGCATTAAAAATGCAACAGGTCTCACCTTTGATTAAGTTAAAGCCATTTGCTTTGCTAATGGTATTGTATAGCAATTAGCAAAGCAAATGGCTTTGACTTAATTAAAGGCGAGACTTATTGCATTTTCACTGCTTGTTAGGTCAGTATCGGGCAGTGACACCGCAAGAGAGCCGGTGACAAAGGGATAGCAAATATATTAGCAATTAGCAAAGCAAGCGAAAGCGCGCCATGCGCGCGTTATGCAGAGAGGTCACGTGTAATCCCACGCCACGTGTGTACATCTTCTGTTCGTCTGCGTGCATGCTTTGGAATCCGTATTGATTCCAAAAGGCCCTCGCATGGCGAGAGCAGTGCATGCGCGCTGCTAACGCCAGGCAAGACCTAAAAACACGGCCTCTAGTGCTTCATCTTTGCAGTTTATCCCCACACAGGTTTTTGGAAGGCCTACAGCAGGACCACCCCACATATGTTGCTGAAATATAGAAGTGGCAGGGACACAACACAAATATACTTGTGCTATGAACACTAGTCAGGAGGCACTCAGTGCTGGAGATCGCCACCGATGGTGCTACCATCTATGGAGAGCCCATGACAGGGGTATGTGGTGCTGTATCCAGCCTCTCTGCCTGTGAGGCCTTTCCTTGGGGTCCTGAAGAGGTCAGTAATTACTAAGCAGTATTCAGTGTGGGCACTGTCATTTACCAATTCTATTGTAGAGCAATATTACAGGTGCGCTCCAATTTAGCAGGTGAAATGTCCGAGTGAAAAAATCTGTCCAAGTAGAGCTTCTGAGTAGCACAAAGAAGTGTTTGAGTGTGTAATCCCGATGGGGCCAGCAACTCCCTTTATCAATCCCATCTGGATTAATACAGCACTCATAACAAGTCAGTAAAAGTATGATTGAGAGACATATGAGGAACACTGATGTGGCACTCAGGGCCATGGACAGAGTGACACACTGGAACTGAAAGGGTCATGCAGAGGAGACAGGCAGGGTGATGTGAGGGAACACAGACAGAAAGACATGTAACAGATCTTGCAATGTTTGGAGGACAGTTCGCATAAGGCACATTGGACATGGGCACATCCACTGACAAGGTGATGGCAAGGGCACACAGGCTGTGATATTGGGAAACACAAACAGCATTATGACAAAGAGTATGATCCAGAGGAAGCCTTATAACTTGGAGGATGCTAAAATGGTGAAGTGCGTGGCAAAATAGACCTGGTGACATGAAGAAAGGGCCATCAACATGATGACTAGTGCAGGAGACAAACAAGGTGAAGCACAAGAACAAACACAGTTTGATCTAAAGTAGAGTTATTTCACCTGCTGCATGGATGTAAAGCAGCATGGTTTCTGGTGATGCTGCCAAACTCTTGCCCTACTGCTGCCAACTGTGGATAGGTCCTGGAACCTCCTCCTAACTCTTGAGTTGAGAGAACCCAGGCCGTTCTCCCAAACCATCTCTTACCCTGTTCTGGGCTTCAGCTTGATCTTCCACCAGCTGCCATTTTCCCTGCCTCTAGGCTAATGGCTTCACAATTCTTAGCTCTACTAATTCCCAGTAATTCACCCATCTACCACTCAGGTCTTGCTTTCTTTGACGCACCCTATCATATCATCCCATCAAATTACCTCATCCATGCCCCTGCCCATACTGCCAATTCCCTTTGTTGCCCTCAGATGCCCCACCCAGACTGCCAATGCCACTGCTTCCAAACTGCCTCTTTCCTTACAGATTCTCTAGCCTCTCCAACCGGAAGAGTACCTTTTTGCTCTGTTGCTCCTTAGTTGACTGCTGATTCAGCAGGCTCTCAATTTCCAAGTCCAGGTCTGAGGCATGCTTGCGGGACTTCTTTGCAGGCTCCACCACTTTCTTCTCTGCTGATGGGCCAGCCGTGGCAGATGAGGAGGGAGTAAGAGAAGATGTGGGATCCTGCTCCAGTCGGCGCTTCTGTCGAATGCCAGGTTCAATGACTTCGGGGGCTTGTTTCTCAGCCACCACACAGATCATGGCAGACAACTTGCAGTGATCAGCGTATACGATGACGGTAGGGCGGTCCTCATCATCTAGCAGGGTACGAGCTTTCACCTCAATTAGCTCTTGGGCTGCAAACTTCTGCAGAAGGCTCTCCACACTCTCCTGGCTAACAGGGACACTGGCCTGCAAAACAGATTGTGAATGGGTGTGATACAGCACTAGGAAGGTACTAGAGAAAGGGCCAGAAATTTCCACCATACTACCCAAAATAGTCTACTTAAAGACTCTCAGAATATAGGATCCCCCTGAAGTCAGCCCCGCCACAATATATATTCTATTAGACAATTTTACACCAGGAAATCGCAAATCTCCTTTAATCCACAGATGGCATATTAAAATCTCTGAAGCAAACGGCAATTTGCAATGAGCTAGGAAGGCATGCATTGTTATCTGCCTCTACCCCAGGTAGGTACGCTTTTTCTGTACCAGAGCCTTGTTGGGCACAATTGGCAGGTATTGTTCCCACAGCAGCATGTACCTCCTAATAATTACAAACCGCATATTTATCTCCGTTACTATGGCCAATTTGAAATGGTTGCACCCTTACCCAACAGAAGGCAGGCATACTGTCCTCATACCAAGGACCCTGGCAGACAAAAAGGGTCTTATTGTGCCCTCGACAAGCACGAGTGATATCTTAGCATGACCCAGACAGGCATGCTGTGACCCTGCTGGCACACTACCAACCAGTCAAAATCCAGGCTGGCACACTGCTGCCATCGTACCCCCAGGACCCAGATGAAAATACAACCTCTTACTGAACCAAACCCCCTCAATATTTCCCCAAAAGAGTATTCTTCTTCCACTACCGTGCTCATTGCCTGCTGGATGGAGACAGAATCTGTGGGCAGTGCCAGAGAGAGATCGGACAAGTGATGCAGAAGCTTTTTCTCCAGCTCTGGGTCAATAACCACCTTCGGCACAGAGGCTGGTGAGGATGCTGGCCCAGGACTGTCACTGCGGAAGGAAGGGGATAGGCTGCCCTCAGGATCTGTGAAGATAAGGGAAAACAAACAGAAATTCTCAGTAACAAAACTGGGTACAGACATACAACTGCTCAACTACTGAGTAGCACAGTTTTTTAAAAACGCTCGGTCAAGACACTAAATGACATACGAGACAAATACTTCCAAACAAAATTGAGGGAGAAAGGGACAATAGGGAATGGGCCAACCAGCGTTGAACCCTCAAAGTACGTATACATGTACAGAGTAAACAATCCCGGTCTAAAGGGAATATAGTGAACAAAGAAAATGCTCTAATTTCTCTTACACCATACAGTGTCTAGTACAGCCTTTCCTCACCTTTGTTCTGTGGACCCTTGGGGGTCGGCAAAGCCTACTCAGGTAGTCTACGACTGATAAATAATATTAACAGATTAATGAAGTGTTTAGAAATTAAGACACAAAATGTAAAATAGAAACTTTTAAAACATTCTGCAAATGTGAAGGAAATTGAAATTTGAGGCTAAAAATTAATCAGTATCCTCCGATTGATTCGTGGAAGCAGCAGAACTGCATAAAACAGAAGTATGGGCAATGAGTGGCCTCAATTGAACTAATAATTCAATCTTCGCATAACAAATTTTAGATTTTTTTGACATTTGCTTATGAATTAAATAAAAAGAATTACACATTTGTGTATTTGTTTGATGAATACCTATTTCCGTACTTTTTGTGTACTGTTTTGCGGTTCAAATCATTGAAAATCCTTAGGCCAGGATGCCTGGCATCCAATAATGACTCAGTGGGGCTCCCCGGAATCCAATAACGTTTCAGTGGGGGTTCCTGGGTTCCAGTAATGATTAAAAGGGGCCACAGAAGTCAAAAGGTTAAGAAAGACTGGTTGACAGAGAAAGGAATTAGGGAATCTCTGAAATTTGTAAGGAGAGCCCACACACACCTAACCAGATATCATGCTTCATCCTTTGGGCCTCCACATTCGTCAAGAATTATTATAATGACGAATGGGCTTCCATCTTGGTAGGAATCAATAAAAGCATTTGTTTAAAGGGGGAGAAAAGTTGGTGGATTTGGTGTCCGAGATAAAAATAGCCTAGGTATCTCAAGTAGGTCTTTACTGAGGCGAGGACCCGGGAGAGGATTAAAACTGAGTGGTCAATTCCTAGGAGGGTTATTACTGCCACATCGTTCTCGTTGGCATGTTTCTGCCCATTAGTCCCAGAGGTGACCGTGGTATTTGTTAAGACCAGATTCCCCATTTGATGCAAACTACGCCACATGCATTCCAGGCTTCATTTACTCATTCACACATCTTGTGATAAGAGTACCAAAGGACTACTCGTGTAGAAAATTCAAAGAAAAAAAGACAAAATGAAAATCTAAAAATGAAAGTATCAATAAAGAGTAAATGAAAATAAGTAGCGTCTAGTGTGCCCTCAGTGCATGCTGAGCTATCTTGGTGACACGGCAAACACACAAGTGAAAACAAATCAAACTTAGTAGGTGTGAAGAAATGGGATATTATATGGTGGGGTTGTGGGACCTCACTGTGTAATATACTTACCAACCCCTTCAGGACTGGTAGCTTTCGTTTGTTAAATACTTAACTCAACCCCGGGTAGATTAGGCTATGAACAATCAGGCTTACATAAGGAATGTGTGTGAAGCATTTAAATAGCACCAAAGCCACTGAGGCAGTATTACACAAGACACAAAAGAAACCAAACACCACTTTATAAAAACAAATTCGATTTATTATGTACATTTAGACACCAAAATAAAAAAAACACCGGAGCGTTCCGGAAATACAGAATTTACAAGGTAAAGTAAATCAACACTTTTTACTTAAACATGAACAGGCACCGACAACCACAATTAATTTGACACTTAGAAGCTTTTTCAGGATTATTACAGAGGAGGTTTGAGTTATGGGACTAGCAGGGGTCTCTGTACCCTCCAAGTTGATAACAGGTGTTACACCATCTGTCGCAATGTCTCTGAAGCCTCTAGTTTGAGCTATTGAGGCTTGATCGGCTCCCGCCACTATCGGTGGTTCTAGGGGAGTATTGGGAGCAGATCTATGTCTTTCCGACCGAGTTGCCGAACCTGTTGTAGAGTTTTCCAGACTAGCAGATAGGCCGATATTGGATAGACGAGCGACCAAAGTTCTCACTTCTCCTTTAGTAGACACCCATTTGCGTGGTGGACTTGATCCCAGATCCTTTTTTTTAAAGAACTAATAACATTTGGCCTTGTAGCGCCTTTGCCACCCCCTGTGGTGCCAGCTACTTGTGTCTTCCCGTGGCCGCGGCCCTTACCAGCTCTATAGCCAGCTCCATAAGCTTTGGCGCCTTTGGTTTTGCCGGTTTTAACTACTTGGGGCTGTGACTCCATCTGCTCTGACTCCGATTCCGCTACATAGTCTGTGGTGGAGTCCTGGATTTGAGATACACAGGGGGACAAGGCTGCATCCTCGGTATTCCCAGATAGCAAACCGTCGCATTCTGGGGGATGGTCGGTACTGGATAACCCGGTTCTCCCGGTTTTCCCAGCCTCGCCCGTACCCTTGGCCATCCCACTCTCCACTGCAGCATTGTGTACCTCGGCTATGGGAAAACCTGGAGCGGAGGTTTCCGACCCAATAGCCTGCAGAAGAACAGTAGCTTGGCCAGATTGCAAAAAATTCCTAATGGGTTTGCCAAGGCTGCTAATGTTAGTAGTAGTTTTGGGTGACACACTTGCCGAGGTGCCCCCGTTGCCACGGCCCCCCCTATCCCGGTCATGTACCTGCATGGGACTGTGCTGAGTATTGCTGTTGCAGTGAGTAGCTGCCAGCTCCTCCTCTTCGTCAGCCTCTGCAGCAGCAATTGCTTGTGAAGCCGCTGACTCTCCGCAGTTCTCTGCCCGGACCCGTCGAGTGCTCCGAGGGGGGGGCCATCCCTTCAACACGAGTTTGCTCACCTCGTGCAAAACCACAAAGTTTGTTTATCGATCCAGAGCCTGCACGCCACCTCGCGCTGCGAGCGCCGAAAACAGAGCCGCTGACTTGCGCGATTCGGCACATCGGTAGGTGTCTTGTAATATCTCGTGATCAGCCCCTTGCGGTTTTATGTTTCAATTATATCGCAATTTTTTGATTCTTCGCTTGCTATGTCCGCATTTTGAGCCGTTAGCCTCTGCTCGTTTTAGCAAGGCGGGGCCATATCCTTCAGCCGGAGGTCAGGGCAGCGGGAGGGGAGCCCTAAGGAAAGGCGTCCTTCAGAGGCGAACCGACGTCCGCCATCTTCCGTTCGTGCCTCCTCTGTAAAGTAAAAAATAGCCAAAAGAGTGTTAAAAAGGTTATTGAGAATGATGGATTTTCCGCATCAGGACAAGACTGTGGCTGGGAGGGACAGTGTTTCGGTTCAATACCCGGAAGAAATGAATTAATAACCTGTACCTCACAAACTGTCTCAATACGTGGTGTCGCTCTCTTGCAAGCACAAACTACTAAATTTACGCTATTGCGCTCACTTAGTGATAACAGGGGCAGATGGGTCATTGCTCAGCTTCTGGTCCGCGGACACAAATTTACTATCCGTGTGGTCTATGGTCCGAATAGTGATTGCTCTAAGGATATTTCCTTTCTAAACTCAGAGTTGCTGGGCTGGGAGGGCGAGCTTATCCTTATGGGAGATTTCAATTGTATTTTAGATCAGAAAATGGACTCCTCAAATGTTTCGGGTCGGGTTAGAATGGTGTCTACTAGGGCGGCTATTAAAGATTTATTACGAATACACCAGCTGGTTGATCTATGGCGGGAGGTCTATCCTTTAGTTTATGGTTTTACTTATTTTTCGCAACCACATCGTCATTACTCCAGGATAGACATGGTGTTTGTTAACCGGGCTCGTTTATCAAATTCTAGTATCGAGGTCTGTCAAAAAATTACGTCAGATCATAACCCTCTACTGTTTACAATAAGTCTCGGACTAATAGTTCCCCGGGCGGCAAGGGGTTTTACGTTCCCTAAAAGTCTTCTTAAAAGCCATGACTATATTCAACGCATGCAAGGACAACTAGTGGATTTTATAGACATCAACGCCCATACTGCTTCATGGTCCATTGTCTGGGACAGCTTAAAGGCATTCATTAGGGGTATCACTCAGCAGTACCTGTTTCGCCAAAACCAGGCCAAGGTACTGCTCGCCGCTGCTGGGCAAAGGGAATGCCTGGAATTAGAACAGCAACATATTAAAGCAATACTAAATAGAGATCATCGAGAAGTAGATATCTATCAGAAACTTGTAATAGCGAGAGCTAAGACTACGCGTGAGCTGAGGGAAAAGGTGGCTAGTCGGTACCATGAAACCAGATTAAGGCAATATGAATATGGAGAGAGGATTGGACGGGTTCTAGCCTATCAGTTGGCGGACTCTAGAGCCCATACGCAAATTAAGAGCATTGTCGGGGATGATGGCCGAACCTTTCACCATTCGGTAGAGATCCTAGAACAATTTAGGCAATTTTATACAGATTTATACAGGGACGATACGACCATCGATCATCATGGGCTAGATGCTTACTTGCAGGAGAGTGGCTTGAAAATCTTAAACCCTCTTACTACCCCTACAATGGACAGGGATGTAGATGGATTTGAATTATCGCAAGCAATTAAGTCTCTGCCCGCAGGGAAAGCTGTTTGGGGGGGGGGGGGGTGGGGATACCCTGCCTTTGGAGTTCTACAGAACCTTTATAAGAACTTTGAGACCGGTCTTTTTAAAGATGGTGAATGATATGATGAATGGCCATGATGCCCCTCCATCCTGGAAACAAACAAATATAATAGTGTTTCTTAAAAAAGGGAAGCCCCAGGATGAGAGAGGCTCTTATCGTCCAATTTCACTTATCAATCACGATGCCAAAATCTTTTAAAAAATCTTGTCTTCTCGACTTGCTCCACATATAAAACTAATAGTGTCGGATCAACAACATGGTTTTGTTCCTGGGCGGGATACCACTTCTCACATTAACACTGCCATAGCTGTGTTTGATGCGGCCCAATGTTTAGGTGGTAAAGTTGCGATGTTAATGTTGGATGCCGAAAAGGCTTTCGATCGAGTAACATGGGGTTCACTCTGGGCTATTATGTCAAAAGTAGGGATTGGCTGCAAGTTTGTTTCGGCAATTTAGAAAATCTATGCAAACTCGCAGGCTGTTATTAGGCTTAATGGTCTGACTTCAGATACTTTTCCCATTCAGAGGGGCATCCGTCAGGGGTGTCCCCTCTCTCCCCTTCTCTTTGCTTTATATATCGAGCCTTTCATTTGTCATCTGTTATCGAATCAGCGGATTAACCCGGTCTTTTTTAATCAAGTCCACATTAAAATAACCGCTTATGCGGACGACATAGCTATCTTTACCACGGACCCTGTCCAAGCGATGGGGGAGATCGCCTTGGAGGCACAGCGTTTCGGATTAATTTCCGGGTATAAACTAAATACTAGTAAAACTCAAACGATTACCAATATTGAATATAGCCCCTGTCTACCTATATTGGGTATTACCCAAAAGGCCACTTATCTCGGGGTTAGTCTCAACAGCCATACGGAGGAAATAGTTAAGATTAACTATGAACCACTATTCAAGAAAGTGGCCACGGATCTGCGCAGGTGGCATCAATTGCCCCTAACTATCTGGGGGCGCTGTAATGTTATCAAGATGAATGTCCTCCCAAAGTTTTTGTATTTGTTTAGGAGTATTCCCCTGCGGGTTCCATTTTCTTTTTTCAAACGATTGGATGGCATTATAGGCAGTTTCGTCTGGGGGTATAAAAGAGCCAGGCGGACTATTAAACTTCTTAAACTCCCATACGAGAGGGGTGGTTTTGGTATACCTGATTTTAAATTATATTTTTGGGCGGCCTTTGCTACGCGCTTGCAGAGTCTGATGGATGGCCCCGGTATGTCCCAAAAGTGGACTTCATATCAGTTAACATGTGGGATGGATTAAAGGTTCGTACTAGCCCAGATGACAGACCCAAATTATTTCAAACGCGTTCGCTTCAAGATTTTGCGTCATGCCGCCTGGATTTGGCGAGATATCTCAAAGCAGTACAATATTTCTGAGTTGCACGTTAGTACTTATCTATTTGGGAATCCTAGGCTGGGGGTGTTATTTGGCGATTCTGCCTGGAAGACTTGGCAACAATGCGGCGTACTGCAGCTAGGGCAATTATATGATCAGGATGGATTTAGACCATTTTCTCTTTTTAGAGATGAATTCGGTGTCCCCAATCACTCTTTAAATTTTTGCAAATTAGGGATTTTTTTTATAAACGGGGAAGGTTTAGCAAGAGCTATCGTACTGGGGGAACCCGCAAGTTCATTCTTACAAATCCGAGGCAGGGGCTGCATTGGGAAAATTTATAAATGCTTAATTTTAGGTGCAGTAGACGACGCTCCTCAGGCTGCTGAGAAACTAAATCGTTATTTTGGCACTAGTATTACTACAACTATTCTATATAGGTCATTATCGATTATAAATACCTCTGTTACTTCTATTAACCTAAAACTTCAGCAACATCGGATGCTATTTCTTCTATACTATACGCCTGAAATCATCTCGAAATGGGCTACGCCCTATACGGCACCTAAAACTTTTTGTCCTAAATGCACCTTGTACGCTGCCGATTTTAGACATATGTTTGTTACCTGTCCTTCATTATCTGCCTTTTGGTCTAGGATTGCCAGGGAGCTATGCAACCTCTCAGGGACTAACATTGTCATCTCGGAGAAAGAGATACTGTTGGGGTTAATAGATGAGCCAGGTTTAATCTCAGTAGCCCTATTTTCTATCATTATGGCTAGTTGCCGCTTATGCATCGCCAGGGTCTGGATCGAACCTAAACCACCAACATTTGCGGAGTTTTGGCAGCTGTTAAGAGGGGTATATGAATTGGAGATAGCCTTGGCTAAGGCTAAGGGCCCTCGCTCCCAAAATAAAACAGAACGTATTTGGCAATGTCATTAAAGGGCAGCGATGATTCTGTTTGTATATACTCTGTAACTTGTACTAAGAATCCTATATCTGCTTACATATTTGTATACTCTGTCTCTATGGTGTGCGCGGTATTTTGTTTGGTTGTTTTTCTCTTTTGGCTAATAAAAAAAAAAAAAAAAAAAAAGAAGCTTTTTCAGGTAAAACTTTGGTAAGTATCAATGCAGTTACTTGAAGTTACTTTAGGCTACCAACTCCATCAGGGAGCCAGTTAGGGGGGCCAACAAGGTCCGCAAAAACAGTTACTGCTCCAGGAATAGTCGCACTCAGTTCAATTCCAGTATCAGTGGCTCCTTGCCATTGACGTCTATGGAGTGGTCCTGATGCAAGGGCTGGAGGATCCGGACGATGTGCAAGGATGCTGACGATGCTGTGTGGTCGACGTTGGTCTTCCATGGGCTACTGCTCGGTCTCTCGATTTCATGAGGCAACCCTGGCCACAAGGTTCGACGTCCCTAGAAGTCCTTTCGAGCTTGACAGAAGTCCAGTCAGCAATGGGCTACCAATCGCCTGGAACAGCAGTTCTCTTCTTTGGACTGTAAACTTGCCTTCTGGGTGACCTAGCTGTACTCACAACATTCTCCTGGGTTCAGCAGACTCTGGGGCAACTTTTAAGCATTAGATCTTGGTTCCTTGGGATGCACAGCAGTGAGGAGCGGTAATTCAGGAATCTGGGCTACCAACTCACCCCAGCAGGCTTCTGCAGCTGTTGTGGACCTGCGAACAGGAGGGCAGCCACTGATTCTGTGAGTCTCTTGCATCGGCTGGGCACTCGACTATCCATGAGCAGGACACATCAGGCACAATCCCTTCTTTGATCGCCACCAGGTTCAGCAGGTGTAGTCCACGTCAGGGCAGCCTCTCTTCACTGTGTCTTTGGTGCAGCAGGGTAGTTCTTCTGTCCTCTTCTCCAGTCCAACGAGATTTGAGTTCTGGCTGCAAGCGGTACCCTTTTAATAACCAAAAGGGTCTTTGGGAAAGTTGCGGTCACTAGCCAATTGGCTAGAGGGTCCCTCCTGCCTAATGCCAACTTATTATGTGTAGCATGTAGCTATCCCAGACGTCTCTATTCTGCCCATCCTCAAGATGGCAGAACCCCTCTCAGCATGTAGAGCTCACTAGCTCAACCCTGAGGTGTGGCTACCAAGGGGGCTACACTCCTCTGAAAACCAGTTTGCTACTGGTTTCCCTTCTCTGTCCTGAGTACCAGCCTGTCTACCTAAACAATACATGAGCCTTTCTGAATGAATGAATGATACAACTTATAAAGCGCATGAATACCCGGAGGCGTCTTTGCTCTATACAGAGCAAAAAGGAGAACAAGCTAAGAATTGTCAATAGAGATCATTGATTAAATAACCAGGTTTTAAGGCTCTTCCTACAGACCGAGAGTGAAGGCGCTGTTTTAAGTTCAAGTGGCAGATGGTTCCAATGGAGAATTGTAATTCTGAAAATAAAACTTTTCCTCCCAGGTGATGTGTCTGAAGAGAGCAATCCTCAAGAGACTGGCTGAATATGACCGCAACGTTCTGCCTGGAATATACTGCATAAAATTCTTCCTGAGGTAGACTGGGGCTTTTCCATAGTGTTTTATGTGCTAAACAAAGAGCCTTGAAGGTAATGCGATGGCAGACCGGGAGCCAGTGCAATTGTCTGACTGACTAAAATGTAGGGATTCTTAGAAGAAAACGTGCAGCCGCATTTTAAATGTTCTGCAATTTCCTAAGTGACCCTTTTGGAAGGCTCAATGGCATAAAAGAGCATGTAAAAAACCGTACATAAAAAAGGATAAAACAAAATCATTTATACTAATCTTTCAATTCATAAAGACTTTCATAAAAATCTAGCATATTGCATATCATAAAAAGTCCACTTTTAAACAGTTTAAAACAATGGCAGATTGAAGTTGGGAGAAGTTTAAAATAACAGCAGAAGATAAAACCCATTCCATCTAGGCATCCTTTTCTGTCTAAGCCTCCACATGTTCATCAAAAACCAAGTGACAGCAACTACGATACATTGTCTAGTGTCCCTTCTTAATATTCTATACGCGGTCCAATAATCCCTAAAGCCCAATTTACGGCAATGTGTTAAAATCCATTTCCTTCTAATACCTTGCTATGTTGAGCAGAAAAATGCAACATGCGCAGCTGTTTCCACCACCTGGGGGCAGATAAGGCAGATCTTGTCAGAATCATGGGCATCACGTTTCCATTTAGCTGTGAAGGAGCAGGTAGGCAAAGGCCCCAAGTTAAATTTTCAATGTAATATATAAAGCTTACGCAAGGGGAGGTTCAATATGATCCAAGAATGCCTACAGATGATAATCAACTTTATAAAGGAGGCAATGAGGGATCCAGCCCACAGAGGAGGTAGAATTAAGTCGTCAATATAGCACCAATGGGTTCTTTTCACCTCTGGCTTTGAAACGGATGGCGTCTCTTGGGGAAGACCAGAGATTCTCATACGCAATCCAATCCAGTCGATCTACAATAGTTCAAAGCAAGGTGATCGTACAGGCCCCAGGTTTCCCCAGAACACCCGAGGTGCTACGAAAGGGCATCAGCTCTGGGACTGCCCATCGCCTCTGCCAATGCAACAGCAGTTTTAACCCAGCCATGCCATTAATGCATCGAAGGACAAGTGGGGCACTGACTGGCAGATTACTTAAGCGCCTCATAAATCAGTTTTTGTTAGCTCAAGAGATCTAGAGTTCTCCACTATACAAAGCAGCCCCTGTGCCTGACGTCCATAGATTTCAAGAGTTGGAGTCATCGGGAAAAAAAAAAAAAGAGCAGAATAAGGGGAGAGGGATGAGACAAGGCGATGATAGAAACAAAGATCACATGTGTGATTGAAGGATCAGGGAAAACTAGAGAAAAGGAAGGAAAAGTAGGAAAAGAGAACAAACAAGTAAGGAGACGAGAGGTGAGGACAGAAGAAGAGAAAAGCAAAAAGAAGAGGACGAGGGGAGCAATGGGAGGAGACAGAGACAAAAGGAGAAGCAAGACACATGTAAGAGAAAAGGAGAGAAAAAAGGGCTGGATTAGAAGGAGGCATCGAGTCTTTTGGGGGTCCACTGCCATTGATGTAATATCTTAAAATAACTATCTTTCAGACGGGCCTCCCTCAACCCTCAATCATGTTCTTCTAATGGATCCTCTGAATCCCCCTCAAAGAATTGTGTCTGTAATTGCACTTTCCTCCAATTATTAAGTGTATTTGAGGTGGCTTGCAACAAGATCTTAGCAATTAGAGTTGCAATAAGCCAGAATCCGTCTCAGCATATTCCTTCCAGTTGAGTAGATATTGAAGAATTGGGGACTGTGGTATGTAGCTAGGTCATGGGCCCAGTTTTCCTCGTATTGGGTGCACCAGTAGAGCAAGTCTCCACTGTTGGGTGTGTGGGATATTATGAGATTGCCCCCACTGTCAAGAGATGATTTAATATCCTCTGTGGCTGAGAGAAGAGCAGCCTCAATAAAGGAGGAGAGTTGTTCACCATTTGCCTTTCACAGGCAGCTTCCCCTTTGAAGCTCGCCTTTTGTGCCAATATCCGTGTGGCTTCATGCCAGGGAGCGGTAACACCTCTCCCCCCACGCAGGCTTCTATGGTTTACTTTCCTGGGAGTCGTTTGCACATCTCATCAGGGGGGCAGAAAGCTGTCTCAACAAGACTTTGGGCAAGAAAATGGCAACTTTCTAAAAGTTACACACTACAAGTTACAATAATTTCGACTTGGGCCTCATGTAACAAGTGTGCTTTTTTAAATCATTTTTATTGATTTCAATCAATGAAGACAAGTTTACATCAATTACAGTAGTCAGTTAAAAGCTACATCACATTACAGGTTCCCAGAGGGTCTAGATACCCTAGCAATGGCATCATGCACTACAGGAGGCATTGGTTCAAAACTCTATATAAATCAACAAACTTGTAAAACAATTGCAACTGGCAGGTCATAACAGTCACAGTTAGTCTAGATTGCAGCTCAAGTAATATAGAAGCATAGCGCCACTTGTTGGTGAAACCCGTAGGATCTGAATCTTTACTCAAATAGGGTAGTAAAGTGAAAGTAACACAGGACAGCCCAATTACAGACATTATGTTTGAACCAAAAGACAATAGGGGTCGAGAGAGGGGATATAGCATGGAACCCTCACAGAGTGCAAGAGAGCGTATTGGATGCAACAGCTCAACATCTTTCTCTGGACATCAGGACTCCTCTGAGAGTACCTGCAGCTCATGGAATAGTATGTCCCACTCCAGTGTAATAGGAACTGTGCGAAAGCCTCTAACTTCTTCCCTATGGAGTGAAACGGATTCAGCCTTACACCACTTGAGGGTCATAGCGTACAAATGTGATGGTGTTGTTCGATACCTTACAGTATCAACTTTATAAGCCTCAGTCAGAAGTTAGTAAGGCTGAGGCGTCAGCTTGTAATGCTGCACTCGCCAATGGGGCTACTAACCTTTTACACAGTAAAAACGGCAATTGAGGGTTTTTCCTGCTGGAAAATGTAAAAGGGTTTTTCCTGCTGGAACATGTAAAAGTACATGTTCCACTTTCTTGAATAGAGCACCCGGCTTTAGGCTTGGTAGGCCTACCTTAGGGGTGACTTACATTTATCAAAAAAAGGGAAGATTGGGTTTTGCCATTGCTTTAAACGGCAAAGGTGAGTTATCAGTTTTAAATCTGCCCTTCCAGTTTACAGTGGCCGACTGAGAGCCATGTTTTACTTTGGTCACACCCAGGGTGGCAGAATCCGTGCTGGAGTCCCTGGGGTGACCCGCTAGCTTACAAGCCCTGGATACTATATACTAGGGGCGTACAAGTAACTTACCTTATGCTAATTGGGTACAAGCTAATCAAACATGCACACTTTTTTCTCTTAACTTTGTTTATGCCTTTTGCACATAACAAAGTTGTAAGACCTGGGGTCACCAGGCCCTAAGGGGGTAACGTGACTCGAGCGGTTGGGCACCCGAAGGATTGTGTGTAAAGCGACCATACAACACACTCATCCCCTGAAGAAGGAAACGCGCACAATAAGGGACGCCACACAATAAGGTTAATGCCAATTAATCAGCTTTATCCAATCAAATATGCAAGCACAGTTCCTGAGATGGCAATGGCAACACTTGAACACATTAGCACTTGAATCACCAGCATTTCATTATGGTCACATAGGCAGTACCTGAATACCTTAGCGTGCGATTCACTAGTACTTCATTACAATGTAGTAGGCCACACCTGTATACCTTAGCGTCAGATTCCAGAGCGCTGCTTCATGGCTCCAGTGGCAATACCTGGCGAATCTGGGGGGGGGAGGGGGGAGCGGTTAACCAGCGCTACACCCCTCCCACCACTAACGCCTCACTCTGCCGTGGCCCCACGCGCGGTATCTAGCGCTTCGAAATTGGGCTGGGACATGTAGCGCCACCTTCTGAGCTGATCGCGCTTCAAGGCAGGTCTTGCACGCCTAACTCTACCCCGGGCCTTCCTGTTGCTTCGGAGCGGAACTGGCATACACAGCGCTACTCGTAACTTTAGACCGTGAACACTTCTGAACAGTACTTGAGAACAAAGCGTTACTCGGACACATAAGGCATTGACCACTTCTGAGCAGATCTGGAGAACAAAGCGTTACTCGGATACACAAAGCATTGAACACTCCTGAGCAGGACTTGAGAATAAAGCGCTACTCGGATACATAAAGCATTGAACACTCCTGAGCAGGACTTGAGAATAAAGCGCTACTCGGATACATAAAGCATTGAACAAGTGGTCCCCTGACACGCGGCAGTCTCAAGGCAAGGGGCAATCCCACGGAGGGGAATCAGAGTCTCGGAGTGCGGTGCTGCTCCCGATCGCCAGGGGGCGCACCGGGTCCTTCCCAAGCCTCCCGGGGAGCCGGGGGGGGTGAGTCCCAGGCCTCCACACGGCCACGCTACCTCCGGGCCCCCGAAGGTTGCCTCGATCTCGGCGTCCTGGGGGGGGGGGGGGGGGGTGGGGGGGAGATCTTCACTGCAGCGGCGTCCATCACGGCTCCGGGCCCCGCAGTCAAAGCGCTCAGCAGCAGGGGGACAGGTCACAGCCTCTCACACCTCCGACAGCAGCTGCGACGGCAGCGACAGGGCCCCGGGCTTCTCCGCGGGCCCCGACTCGATGATGGGGCACACTTCAGGCCTCCGGGCCGCGGCGGTGAGCACGCTTCGGGGGGGGGGGGGTGTTTGACAAATTAAGCGGGAGGGCTGCAAGCTCAGCGCTCGACAGGGGACTGACGCAGGGGATCCCAGGCCAGGTCGGGGAGCGCAGGGGTCACAGCGCTCGTACCTGGTTGATCCCCAGCAGTCCGGCAATCAGTTTTGGCATGAAGTTTCAGCATTCAGCTTTGGCATGAAGTTTCAGCATTCCGTTTTGGCATGAAGTTTCAGCATTCCGTTTTGGCATGAAGTTTCAGCATTCCGTTTTGGCATAAAGTCGTTGTGGCGCAGGTGTCTCCGGCGCCCTTGGGGGTTCTGTTCCTTGGGGGTAGGGATTGAGTTGGTGACTAGTCCCTTTCTAGTCAAGCTTAGCAGAGGGTCCCGGGGTCCTCCTACCGCCGGGCAAGATCAGTGGGCTATACAGGATCCCTCCCTCACTTAAGAGGCAGTACCTAAGTCCCTTAAGAGGCATAAGTCCCTGGCTAGGCCCTACCGCCTAAAACTCCTGCGTGGGTTCCCCAGCTCTGCTTTACCCCAACTGGCCAACTGACTACAAAAAGTTCCCTCCCACACTTAAGTAGCCCTAGGTCAGGTGACCACTATCCAAGGCGGCAAAAGTAAAAACCACACCTCCCTTCTAGAAGGTTCCAGCACATTCCAGGAGCTTCCCCATTCTACCTATGGGACAAAAAAGGAGGGCTGGTGTTGCAACATTGTTGTGGGGTTCCAGCCAGCTCCTGGCAGCTAGGGTGCTACTAATGAAGACCACTCTGCAGTAGCAGGGGCCTGTGTCAGCCATCTTGGGAGAAGGGAGCACCTGCACCTTAACACTGGTTGGCCATGAAAAGGCGCCCGGAGACCTAAGTCCAACATAAAAATGAGGGTGGAAAAAATGAGGCACGATCAAAAATAGAGGGGGAGACCACCCTAGGGCTGACAGGTCTAACACGCGTCCCCCCCCCAGCCGAAAGAGGGGAGAGCTACCCAACCTCTAGGGAGTTCTCATCGCTAAGGCGGAAAAACCTGGAGAGACAGTCAGCATTGGCGTGGTCAACTCCAGGCCGGTGTTCCACCCGAAAGGCCATCCCCTGTAGGGAAATGGACCACCTCCACAACTTGGGGTTTTCGCCTCTCATCTGCATGAGCCAGCGAAGGGGGCGGTGGTCGGTCAGAATGAGGAAGTGAGTTCCAAAGAGATATGGCCTCAACTTCTTCAGAGCCCAGACTACCGCGAAGGCTTCTCTCTCAATGGTGCTCCATCGCCGTTCCCGAGGGAGGAGTCTTCTGGAGATGAAGGCCACTGGTTGATCTTGGCTCTCGGTGTTGAGTTGCGAGAGCACCGCACCTATGCCGTGCTCGGAGGCGTCTGTCTGCACAATGAATTCCTTACTAAAATCTGGAGTTGCGAGTACTGGAGCGGTACACATCGCCTGTTTCAGCGTGTCAAATGCCTCCTGGAAAGCAGCTGTCCATATAACCTTGCGAGGTTGCTTCTTAGAGGTCAATTCCGTCAAGGGGGTCACGATGGTGCCATATCCCTTGACAAACCGACGGGAATACCCAGTGAGGCCGAGGAAAGCTCGGACCTCTGTTTGGGTCTTGGGGGGCTCCCAAGCCAAGATGGTCTCTATTTTGGCCTGGAGGGGTTGCACCTTACCTCCGCCCACCAGGTGTCCCAGGTACATGACAGATCCCTGTCCAATCTGGCCCTTGCTGGCTTTAATGGTTAGGCCAGCGCGTTGCAGCGCCTGCAATACCTCCTGGAGGTGCTGCAGATGGTCCTCCCAGGTGCTGCTGAAGACAGCTATGTCATCCAGGTAGGCCGCCGCTGAGAAGGACTCCAGACCAGATAGTACCTGATTCACTAACCGCTGGAATGTGGCCGGAGCATTTTTGAGCCCAAAGGGCATCACTCGGAACTGAAAGTGGCCCTCGGGGGTGGAGAATGCTGACCTCTCCCTTGCTCCATCGGCCATGGCAATCTGCCAATATACAGATGTCAGGTCATAGGTGCTGAGCTACCGGGCTGCTCCCAGCCGGTCCACCAGCTCGTCTGCTCGTGGGATGGGGTGAGCATCTGTCTTCGTGACAGAGTTCAACCCCCTGTAGTCCACACAGAACCGAAGTTCCGGTGTGGTACCCGGTGGGGCCGCTTTCGGCACCAACACCACCGGACTAGCCCACGGGCTGCTGGAAGGTTCTATCACCCCCAGCTCCAACATCTTGGCTACCTCGCGCTGGATGCTATCCTTCACTCGGTCAGAGAGCCGGTAAGACTTGTTCTTCACCGGGGGGCTGTCCCCTGTGTCCACATCATGGGTACACAGATGAGTGATTCCAGGCGTGAGGGAGAACAACGAGGCGAACTGTCCCAGGACATGTCGGCAGTCCCTCTGTTGCTCTGGGGTCAAGGATGGGGAAAGGACTACACCTTCTACCGAGCCATCCCTCTCCTGTACCGCTAGAAGGTCAGGAAGAGCTTCACTCTCTTCCTCTTCACTCCCATCCGTCACCATAAGGAGAGCAAGCTCTGATCGCTCATGGTGCGGCTTCAGTCGGTTGACGTGGAATACCCTCAGGGGCTGTCGGGGGGTCTTTAGATCCACTACGTATGTGGTCTGGCCTCGTCGCTCCACAATGTCATACGGGCCAGTCCACCGGTCCTGGAGGGCACAAAGCTCCCCAGGTTCCATGACCCGCACCTTCTGTCCAACGTCCAACTCGACCGTCCGAGCGTTGCGGTCATACGACTCCTTCATAACGGTCTGGCTAGCCTCTAGGTTCTCTGAGGCCGCCTTCCACAGCTTGGCCATCTGGCTGCGGAACGCCAGCATGTAGCTGACAATGTCACGGGGAAGCTTCTGCGAAGTCTTCTCCCACCCCTCCTTCACTAAGCTGAGGGGACCCCTAACGGGATGGCCATAGAGCAATTCAAACGGGCTGAACCCGACTCCCTTCTGCGGTACCTCCCGGTAGGAGAACAACAAGCAGGGGAGGAGGACGTCCCATTTACGCCTCAAGCCCTCTGGCAGGCTCCGGATCATTCCCTTCAAGGTTTTGTTGAAGCGCTCTACGCGCCCGTTAGTCTGGGGGTGGTAAGGAGTGGAGAACCAGTAGGTCACTCCACACTACTTTCACATGGCCTGCATATAGGCCGACATGAAATTCGTGCCCCTGTCCGACACCACGACCTTGGGGAATCCCACTCTGGTAAAAATCCCCAACAGTGCCCGCGCCACCACCGGTGCAGTGATGGTCCTCAGAGGAATAGCCTCTGGGTACCGAGTGGCGTGGTCCACCAATACCGGAATGAACCGGTGTCCCACAGAGGTCGGAGGCCCAACAATGTCTATGCCGACCTTCTCAAAAGGTGTCCCGACCACCGGGAGCGGTTCCAAAGGGACCTTCAATTTAGTCCCAGTCTTGCCACTTGCCTGGCAAGACTTACAGGTCTTACAAAAGGTGTCTGAGGCGATTCTCATCCTGGGCCAATAAAAATGTGGGACCAACCGTGCAAAGGTTTTGTCCTGACCCAGATGTCCGGCTAAGGGTATCTCGTGCGCTAACTCCAGCAGGAAGGCCCGGTAACAT
This sequence comes from Triturus cristatus, assembly GCF_964204655.1. Lineage (NCBI taxonomy): Eukaryota > Metazoa > Chordata > Amphibia > Caudata > Salamandridae > Triturus > Triturus cristatus. The sequence goes on from NC_140591.1 coordinate 1,697,033,985, forward strand.
TGGGGGACCACTATGGCCCTCGAAGATCAATGTACCGGCACCTTAGGCTCACTGTACAGGAGACCATCGTCCCAATACACATGATATCCGCCCGCCTCCTGACTGGCCACTTGGGCTTCAGCCTGTCGCCGCATGCCTTCAAGCGTGGGGCACGCCCTTTGTGCCTGACAAAATTCCTCCCGGGTAGGCCCTCCTTCCACATGCCAGTCGGCAAGGGTCAGCAAGTCCCCCACGGGAACGACATCTACCTCCGTGGACACCTCTGCGGCCTCCCCATCCATCTCACGGGGCGTGTCCTCTACCACCTTCTTCTCTCCACACTTGGCGTTGGGTTGGGCCCGAATTCCAGGCTCCAACCCGGGGTGAGTTCCATGCCGGGCAGCCATGGACCGCGTGACTATGCATGTCCACCCTGGTAACCCCAGCATCTCGGCATGAGCTTGAAACGCTACATCTCTCCATTTGGTGTGCTCCAGGTCGTTCCCTAGCAAGCACCCCACAGGCAAGGCAGGGCTCACCGCAACTCTCAGTAGGCCTTTGACTCCTCCCCACTCAAATGGAACACGAGCCACTGGAAAGTGACTCAAACTGCCGTCAGCCAATACGGCCGGATGGAACTCCTCGGGGACTACTTGGTCTGGGGACACCGTTTGGTGCAGATTCATCAAATGGCGACAACTTTATGTAAAAAACTAAAAATGTTCTTCCTATAACTACACAGTGGCGACCACCACTGTGTAATAATATAGTGTGAGAAAAAAATAGGCCTCCTTTTTGCATGGTCATTATTGTTTTTTTCTAGACGGAGGGTGCTGCTGATTTTAACTCAAAAAGAATAGTTGATGGACAGAATGCTGAACAATGTCAAACATTCACCCCCAGTACAGAGATCTGGGCCTAAATCCATCATTTTTTTGCCCACCATGCCATTCCAGTATAAACCCAGCCATATGCAAATCAGTCTCGACCCTGCTGTCCATGGGAACAGTCCAGCCCAAACTGCCAGGCCAGGTCCTCGTTTTGCTTTCTCACCCTAAGTAGGCCAGGCATGCCCAGACGTGGGTCCCGGGCTCACTGTGCCACTGGATTCAAGCTAGCCTGGCCGGTCAGGGGTGACACCCCGAACTGGTCTCAGGATGCTTTTTTCTGGTCCAGGGATGACCTGGCTTGGTAGTTTGGGCTGAAGCGTTCCCATGGGGAGCAGGGTCAATACTGATTTGCATATGACTGGGTTTAAACTAGGGTGGCATGGTGAGCAAACGAACAAAGGATTTAACCCAGATATCTTGGCTGGGGATGAATGTTTGATTTGTTCAGCATTCCGTCCAACATTTGTGTGTCTTTTAGCTGTTTTAACTCTGCACACTAGGGCACAGCCGTCCAGCACCCAGTGCATATGCTGTGACCCCTAAAACATGGCTAAGATGACTAACACCGAATTGGTATATTTAACTTCACACTATACGAGTAGGAAATACACCAATTGCATGGAAAAGCTAAATGTCACCTGTGGACTGCGGCACCTGTTGTGCCATCCACTAGGCTGACAAAGGAAACAGGCTTCAAACATAGCTCGAACCTAGCAGCTTTTAAACCAGCAGGGAAAACTGCCTAAAGAACACTCCAGTTAAGAATTAAGTAATTCACCCCTAGGTAGGCATTGTAACCAATAAGGTATGGTGTCTAGTATTTAAAAGTGGTACATGCCAGAATTTAAAGTTAACATATACTTACAATGACTGGCCCAAAAGCTATTTTCACTGTTAGGGCTGTAGCTGTCCCATGAGAAGCATTACAGTTCAGGTAAAATAATAAGTCTGCTAAGATTGGATTGGCATAAGCTACAGAGATGAAAAATATTTATTAAAAATCCAAATCATTGCTGAAGTTGGATGTTTAGTAAATACTTAGGAAAAGTAACATTCAAAACGTTACACTTTACTTGCCTGAACTCAGAGTAGGCTAAACAGTATTAGCCAGCAGCTGGACCCTCAATCAATCATTATTTGTTAAGCGTGACTACTCACCCACTAGGGTCTCAAGGCACGGGGGGCAGGTCCTGCTGTGTGTTGAGGTTCAGTCGAAGAGCCAGGTCTTGAGATCCTTCCTGAAATGGGTTAACGACTGGGATAGCCTGAGGTGGAGTGGCAGGGTGTTCCGGGTCTTGGCGGCCAAGTAGGAGAAGAAGCTTCCGCCGGTCCTGGTCTTGCGGATCCGGGGGACAGTGGTGAGGGCCAGTTTGGTGAAGCGGAGGTGTCTGGTGGGTCCATGGAATGAGAGGCGGTGGTTCAGGTATACTAGTCCAACTTCAGGGAGGACTTTGTTGGCGTTTGTGAGGTTCTTGAACGTGGCTCTTTTGTTGACTGGGAGCCAGTGGAGTTCTTGCAGGTGTTCAGAGATGTGGCTGCGGCATAGGATGTTGGGGACTAGTCTAGCTGCGGCGTTTTGAACATTCTGTAATTTCCTGAGTAGTTTCTGGGTGATGCATGGGTAGAGGGAGTTTCCGTAATCGAGTCTGCTGCGGATGAGTGCGTGGATGACCGTCGTTCTGGCCTCAGTGGGGATACATCAGATGGTCTTTCGGAGCAGGCGCAGGGTGTGGAAGCATGATGAGGAGGCGTTGATCTCGCGGACCCTAACAGTGCTTCCCCCTAATTTGGTATGAAAATTGTTTACAGAGCAGGAAGAAGGGCTTAGGTGTTTTGACTGGAATACTTGGTGATGAAGAATGTGACTCCTCTCAGCCCAGGAAGGAAAGTCAGGGAGGAGCCAGAAACTTCATTAACTTGAAAGAGACCAGGCCGGTACCTTCTCATTCATAGTTAAGTGAAAATGGAGACCTAAGGAAGGGAAGCAATTTCAATTTCTAGATATTAACAACTGTGAGTTTTCTTGCAACCTAACGAGTAGATACACTCGATCTTCTTCTACCAATTGGCCGACATAGACGTTAAGTAAGTCCAAACTTAAGGAGTGGACTACTCCCTCACAAAATGGGTATTTCTTAAACAGTAAGGGAGTGCTGGAACTTGATGCAATGTAAATATATATATATATATATATATATTCACTGAAAAAACCATAGGTTTCAGGGGTGTTATAATTAGCTGGACTTTTCACTTGTACAAAACCATTGAAATTCCCCCGTTATAGTTAGTTCAGCTAACTATAATAGGCGCGCCCGCAATGCACTGCTGATGACGTCACCTATTACATCACTCATGACATGGTCAGTGACATCACTCATGACATCACTGATGACATCTCTGATGACATCACTGATGACATCACTGATGACATCATCAAGTGAATGTGTGTTTTTCTGAAAATTAAATATGTTTTATATATGTATATCTCAAGGTCGATGGAAGAATAAATGGGTATATAAGTGTCTAAATGGATGATTTGTTTTTGAAAAATTGATTGTGTAACTGACTGATTAAGTGTATCATACTGAATACATGGCTTAGTGAGTAATGTTTAAATATGTAAATATCTGTCTCAGTCTCTCACTTTGTGTATAAGTGGCTGCATGGGTTGGTGAGTAGCTACATGGGTGTCTATATAGGTTATTAGTTGGTTTTTTGAGTATCAGTCTGAGTATCTGCATGGTTAGGTGGGGGGTATTACGTAGTGCATAGGTGCATGAATGAGTGACTCACTGTTTGTATGTGTTGAAGACAGCATGTGTGCAGGACTGTATGGGTGGATGAGTGTGTGTATGGGTGTGTTAGTGAGTGAATGACTGTCTCAATAGTGTCTTTATGAGTAACTACATAGGTTTTAAACTAGTATATGTGACTATTGGTGTATATAAGTGAGTATATGTGAGAGTGAGAGATTGAAAGAGTTCCTGTATGAATAAGTATGTGTTTCTATAAGTGATTGTTTAAAAGACTAAGTATGTGTAAGTTCCCGTAGAAGTAAGTGTGGTGGTGTGTGTATAACTGTATATGCAAGTAAATGTATGTTTGATTCTTTATTAGCATGAGTGACTATGTGTGTGAGTAACTCTATGGATGTGTGGCATTGTGTAACAGGATGTATAGGTGTATGAGTACATATGATGAGTGAGTACATGTATGAGTGACTGTATAGGACTGTTGGTGAATGAGTGGATGTGTATGTGGATCTTAGAATTACTGAAGAGGTTGTTGTAACTGGTATTGGTATGTCCATTGTTTTGAAAATGTTAGTCTCTATTTTTGAATGTGTGTATCAAAGGCTATATTAGGGTGAGAGGAGGTCTGCCACTCTATCACAAGGATGATGTCATCAGTGATGTCACTGACCATGTCATGAGTGATTTAATATGTGATGTCATCAGCAGTGCATTGCGGGCGTGCGAGTTATAGTTAGCTGAACTAACTATAACGGGGGAATTTCAATGGTTTTGTACAAGTGAAAAGTCCAGCTAACTAGAACACCCCTGAAACCTATGGTTTTTCAGTGAATTTCTGAGGTTTTTTAAATGCTAATTCCTAACTATAACGTGCCTGAAACCTATGGTTTTTTCTGTGAATTTCAAAGGTTTTTTAAATGCTAATTTCTAACTATGCCTACAGAGCTAAGACATGTGAAGAAAGAAGAAAAAATGCACAGAAAGAAAAAAAATAAGTGCAGAAAGAAGCAACAGAAGTCCTCAAAGACAAAGAAAAGTGCAGGAAGAAGGATAACGTGCAGAAAGAACAAAAAGAAGAGCAGAAAGAAGCCTTGTTGCAAAATCATCCTGTACCCTCAACTTTTTCAGACGGATACTGGTGGTAACTGAGTCTGACTAACCAGTCCTAGAGCCAGTGCTATGTTAAAAGACACTTAGAATACAGTGAAAACACCTACATACACTAGGGAACATTATGCGTTGGGGTCCCCCTGTGATTAGCATGACCTCCTCTGTAAGCCCCTAGTATATAATAGGGCAGGGGGATTAAAACTACCTCTTAAAACAGGCCACAGGGCGTTTTTGCACACGTTAACTCAGGCCCCGTCCCCTCCCTTCACCACTGTGTAAACACGCCCTGTGTCCGTTTTTAGTTGGGAGATTAAGTTCATTTGAATCCTGAGGGTCCCTAGGGTCCAACTAGCCCACTAGGTACCTCCAGTAAGTGCCACAGAGCTGCGTTGCAGAGAGGTGTAAAAAGTGGCACGGCCTGGGCCACCTCTGCAATGCAGCTCAGTGGCGCTTACTGGAAGCACTTGGTGGGCTAGTTAGCCCCCAGGGGCCCTCAGTATTGAAGGGAAATTATATCCCCAATTTAAAACGTGCCATAGTGCGTGTTTGCACACGTCACCTCAGGCTCCGTCCCCTCCCTTCACCACTGTGTAAACGCGCCCTGTGGTTGTTCTAAGTTGAGAGATTAAGTCCCCTTGAATCCTAAGGGCCCCTAGGGTCAAACTAGACCACTAGGTACCTCCAGTAAGCGCCACAGAGCTGCGTTGCAGAGAGGTGTAAAAAGGGGCTTGGCCTCAGAACACCTGTCTGCAGCGCAGCTCCCTGGCGCATACTGGAGATGCCTGTTGGGCTAGTTGGCCCTCAGGGACCCTCAGTATTGAAGAGGAATTAATTCCCCAACTTACAATTCGCCAGGGGGCGCGTTTGCAGAGTGCTGCAAGGAGGGGGTGTGGCCTCCGGCAAGATGCCAGTCTTTTATTTATTTTAATTTTTTAAGAAGGGGGGCTGTGTGGTTCCCCTTCTTATTCTAATTTATTGCCCTGATGACCCCATCCCCCAGGGCCTGTCTCCTAATTATATTTTTTTGACCCCAAACCCCAGGGCCGGCCACTGTTTTTTATTATTTTAAAAAAATATATATTTATAGACACACCTAGGACATGCTGGACAAACCGTACGTACCTATCACCATGACGATTTGCGTGATATTCATTAAAAGGCGACTATGCATACAATGAATCCACGTGGAATGTATTTACACCACTAGTGAAGCTCTGACATGTCCGATGCCCTCCCGTGCCTAATCCCGGTAGACACCCTTGTTGTTTATTTATACAAACATGGGTAGCTATTGACGGGCACATTTAATACACATGCACACCAAGCCATTCAAAGGGGATTCGACAAAAATTCGACAAAAACTATGCAAGAAACCCCCCTCACGGTTAATAAAACACACATCCACTGCCGGATGTGTAATACTTTTTATTTTACTCTCTGGAAAGGGGACGAACATCACTTGAGAGTCACAGCGCGCTCCTGGCAGAGCCCAATGCTGTGTTACACCCACCATTGCCTGCCGAGTGCCACACACCTCTGTGTTGTATTCCACTAGCTAGTGCATATGCTAGGACACTCTCTAGCCCATGTGCACTGTAACACCACCCCGTGACTATGTCATGCCACACTTGTCTTCGCACGCGTTATATTGCCCCATCTAACGTGCCTTCCTCGATGCCTATGTTATAACGCACAGTGCTATGCCATACATATTACAATCTGGGATCCAAATCTTTGTCACAGTGCATATGCAACGTTACACTCCCCAGCACATATTTTATATTACAACTTTAGAGACTAGTTAGGTTACGCAACACTGCCCTGTGCATATTACACTCCAAGGCACATATCGCATAGCACGCGCTAGTGCCTGTGCTATCTCGCGCTCTCCAATGAATCTGTAATTGCGCACAATGTATTGCATATTATATTTCACGCCCGGTTCATCTTATATCACACTTTTTGGTGCATAGTTCATACCATACACTGTATCTAGTTTTCATTTTCAATTGTGCTCTCAGGACTATGTTCTATATAACACTGTGTTCACCTACCCTTTCACGGGCATTACATTTTGCGATAGGGGGTGGAGGGTCAGGGGGTGTTTCTGCCAAGTGAGCCCGGAGTCACAGTCACAAACGTCCTCTTCTTCCTGAATAAAAGTGAGATTATGCTGCATACTTGTTCATATTTTAATTAGTTCGCACAGACACACGTTTTAAAAACAATAAAGTTCCTAATACCCGCCTTCTATGAACAGTTAGCTTGCTGCCCCATCCCCCTCCTCCCTATCCTCTGTTGTGTGAATCCATGGACTAGCCTCCTCCCTCCTGCCATGCATGGTCGGATGTGCTGCCACTGCCCTCAATTTAGTATGATGTACCAGTCCACTCCTCCTGCCCTCCATTGCCCAATTCTATGCCCCATCATTGACCTCCTGCTTAAACTCTGTGCTTAGCTTACTGCCCCTATTCTTCTTCCCCCTGCCCTCCGATGTCTTTGTGCATGCCCCTGCTCCATCCTTTTTGCCCACTATGTTCCATGGACCTGTCACTCCAATCTACTCTGAGTGTTCTGTTGAGCTGCCACTCCCCTCCCACCTGCCTAGCATTGTCAGATGACTGTAACCTGTCCCTGCCACCTCCACCCTGCCTGTCCACATGCCATGCCCCTATCCTCTTCCTCCTGTCCTACATGGTCCATTGTACTGCCACACCCTTCTGCCCTCCCTGGTCTGTTGTGCTGCAACTGCTCCTCCTGCCTGCCCCGTGCAGTCTGTTGTGAGGCCCCTTCCCCTGAACTTTGTCTGTGCACAGGTCCTGACCCTCCCTTCTATCCTCCATCGTCCTTTGTGCATGCCCCTGCACCCTCCTTCTTGCCCATCATAGCCATTGTGCTGCCACTAACCCTCCCACTTGCCATGCATGTTCTTCTGTGCTGCAATGGCCCCTTCCACCTTCCCTGTGTGGTCAGTTAGCTGCCCCTGACCCCCTCCCACCTTCCCTCCATGGTCTGTGTGTATGCCATCAGTCTCAGTGTTTCTCTTCATGGTGTGTCTTGCTTCTAGTGCCCATCCTGCTTGACCTCCATGGCCATCTTGCTGCTCCTGCCCTGCCCCCTTGCCTCCAGCCCTCTGTTTACATGTGCAGACCCCTACTCCCTCCCTCCTGGCTTGTCTGTTCCATTGTAATGCCCCTGATCCGTCCCTCCTGCCTTTTATGGTCTGTTACGCTGCAGCTTTCTCTCCTGTCTGTCCATTATGGTCAGCTAGCTACCATTGCCTCTTGCCCCTCTGTTCTCTGTTGTCCATGTGCATGGTCCTGTCCCCTCCCTCTTGCTTTCTATGGATTGTTGTGCTGCACTCCCGTCCCGCATGCCCTGTGTGGTGTATTGTGCTGCTGCAAACCCTGATGCCTGCCCTGCAGGGTCAGTTTGGTGCACCTCTCCATGTCCCTCCTGTCCTCTGTTATCCAAGTCCATGTCCCTACCCCATTTCCTTCCATGATCCAATGTACCATACTTGCGAACATTTTGAACTTGGTAAGAGGGAGATTTTGAAAAAAAACTGGGGCATTGATTTTCCCCTTTGAGTTACATTGAAAAAGAGGAGATTGTAGACAGGAGACAGATCAAATAAAGCCCATTTGAGCTTAAAAACATTGGACGTTTCCTGGCTGAATCGGGTCTGTCGGCATGTATGGTTGTACTACCATTGCCTCTTCCTTCTGCCCACAATGGTCTATTACATTGCCACAGCCTCTCTTGCAAGTCCTGTATTGTTGGTTTGTTGCCCCTGCCCCCCTTTCCACTGCCCTCCATAGTCTGTTGTGCTGCCACGGCCCTTCCTGCCTGCTCAGTGTGGTTAAATTGTTGCCTTTGCACCCTTCTACCTGCCTTCAATTTTCAGAGTCCGTGCCCCTGGCCTCTGCCTCTCAACAGTATCCTAATTAACAACTAGATTGCTAACATTCATTACAAAAGTGTGGAACGCCCGACATCATCTTGATGTAATCAAAACTGTAATACCTAGAGCATTTCCTTTAGAAATTACATATATGAGAGGGTCTTATTGGCATCAAAATTATGGTTAGTGCTCTAAAAGACTAAAATAAGGACATATTTTCTGAGTTTTCAAATAGCGACAAAGCACTTTTAAATTCTTTGTTATCTTTATTTTTTTTTTTATTCAGTTGACCACTTGATTAAATGTTGCACTTAGGGGAGAGGATGTGGTGTTACTTCCAGAACTGCAGACTTTGCAACTGGGGAACCAGGTTGGAGTTTCTGCTTCAGCTCGACATTCTGTGATTCTGGTCAAATCACTTAGTCTCCCCATGTCTACAACCAAAATGAATTTGTTCTTGTGTGATGTAACAAATGCTCGTGTAAAGCACTCCAATACCTGACAAGTCTGCACTATATAACACTGCAAAAACACAAAATAATAAGTGTTTTGCACACTTCTGTCATTGGGCTATATTTGGGCTACATCTGGGTGATTTTGGGCTACATTTGGGCTCTTTTGTCTCCGGTGGCCATCTTGGGAGCTTTATTTGTTATGAAGTTTCCTAATTTCCTCATGTACTGCAGTCTCCTCAGTAGCAAATGCTTTCAGTTTTTTACTTTGATTCCATCATGAAGGTATTCAGATATGTCACACATTTGCCATAAATTCTGAATGTTAGCACTCTAGTTGCTCATTAGATCACTGTAGTAAAACTACTGCTCACCAGGGAAAACTGCTGCTGGTATTGAAAGTGCATGTTTCAGTCTGCATGTCAGAATATTTTAATGAAATAAAAGAGGATTTCAAGTCTTTCTGCAGCACTAATCATAATTGCTATGGCAAAATGACCTCCTCATTTTGTTCCTTTTTAAATTAAATGTTTTAAGAGTTACCACTTTAATCCAAGCAAGATGGCTTCAGGTGTGCCATAGTTTTATCATAAGTAAGACTGTTAGCACTCTAGTTGTTCTTTAGAACACTCTGGGAAGCTGCAGTAGAACACAAAGGAATCAACTGACAGTCTCTGCCCTTGTTGGATGTACATGTTTTACTGAGAATGTCAGACTTCATTCTCACATGACTGAGAAAGATAATGTGAATTTACAGAAAATAAGCTCTCAGTTTAGCTTATAGATCACCTTCCAAACCTCTGTGGGAAAAGCATGAGAAAATATTTTTCTCTCAATCATGATATCCCAGCAGAAGGCTTCTTCACATGGTGAAATCACCTTAGAACATACCACAATTCCTAAAATGAGTATGGTACCATCAACAAATGATTTATAACGTAACTAAAGTCTTAAGACCTTCTATTAACTGCAATGCTTTTTAATGAGGTGCTATCATGTATATTGGTCCCAAGATGGCTGCCAACACTTCTTGGATGAAGTGCTGACAGCCAATCAGATCTCAGGATGAGATGTGTGGTTAGGCTCCGCCCACATATATATATGATTTTACTTTTGATTTTCTCAGGAACTACTGAACAGATTGACACCAGACCTGCAAAAGGCACTTCCCTGACCTGAGGACTACCTCTCTGCCAAATTTCAAGTAATTCTGTTCAGCCGTTCGGGCTGTACCTTGGACTAAAGGTCCCTATGGAAAATTGCATGGGGAAAACGCTTTTTGGGACCCCCTTTTTTCTCAGCCCCCGCTAGATGAATCCCCCCAAGACTTTCAGGGTAGGAGCGGAGCGCCCCACCTATTTTGAAAATTTCGCGAGGATTCGTCAACCGGCGCCAAAGTTATTCCAAATAGAATGTTGCGGATTTCCTATGGAAACGTGGTCCTAACTAGAACTATCTACTGGCGACCGCAAGTAGATATATATATATATATATAATCTACTGGCGGATGCCAGTAGATAGTTATAGTTAGGACCGAGTTCCCATAGGAAATCTGAAAATTCTATTTTGAATAACTTGGGCGCCGGTTGACTTATCTTCGTGAAATTTTCAAAACTAATGGAGCGCTCCGCTCCGCTCAGCTCCTACCCTGAAAGTCTCGGGGTGATTCGTCAAGCGGGGGCTGAGAAAAAAGGGGGGTCCCAAAACGCGTTTTCCCCATGCATTTTCCCATAGGACCTTTAGTCGAAGGTACAGCCCGAACGGCTGAACAGAATTACTTGAAAATTGGCAAAGAGGTAGTCCTCAGGTCAGGCATGTGCCTTTTGCATATGTGGTGTCAATCTGTTCAGTAGTTCCTGAGAAAATTGCAGTTAAAAGTACATAAATATATGCGCGCATGGAGCCGTGCGCAAGCGTAATTCTGATTGGTGGTTAGATGTCAGTCAACATTCGAATCAGTCGAAATCAGGAAGTGTCGGACGCCATTTTGTGATGACAGTAAAAGGTGGAGAACGTGAAAAGGGGGCAAGGTAGAGAGTTCCTGACCCCCTAGCGTTTGTCAGGGGGTCCCCGAAGGACCCCGCAGGGTGAAATTTTTTTTTTTTTTTTTTTCAAAAAATCGCGGGGTGCGCGCACCGTGAAAAACTCTTAAAAAAAAAAACATTTTAAACTTTTTATAAAAGATATTAACTATGCTGTTCAACTTTATATATATATATATAAATAACTCAGGTTTAAGTTTATTGTTTCGGTTCATTAAAACCGTATCAATTCTGGAATAAAATTATAAAATAATACAGATGATATAATATGAAGATTGCATAATGTTTGCTAATACAAAATATCATAATATCAAGTTCATTGTTTAGAATTTAAAAAAAATAGATTAGTCTAATACTTGTGCAAATACACAATACCAATAAAAATTGTAGTCAAACTGCAGATTCAACTCAATCAATAAATATATATACTAGTGTATGTGCGAGAGAGAGGGGGAGAAAGGGGGGGAAGAGGAAGAAGGAGAGAGGAAGAAGGAGAGAGAAAGAGAACGAGAGAGAGAACGAGAGAGAGAGAGAGAACAAGAAAGAGAATGAGAGAGAACAAGAACGAGAACGAGAGAAAACAAGAACAAGAGAGAGAGAGAAAAACCCTGCAGTTCTTTTAAACCGAAGTCTAAGCTTATTCCTCAACCTGCCTTTGATATGATTGATAAATCTTCTGAGTGTGTGACTGTATCTGACTTGAAGAAATTACAAATTAATACATCCAGAGTGAGAACACAAAGATTGGTTAGGAATGGAGATTACATGGATACAGAACACAAATTATCAGAGAAGAAAGAGTGTATAATTAAGCCTTCAGAAGAGAGGGGTTATTTGGTCTTGAGGCCTATGGATAAATATCTGAAGGAAGCATTCTGGCATTTAAATAACTAATGTTAAGTTGGAATCTCCATGTCTGAGTATTTGAAGGTCCATAAACAATATCATGAGGATCTGGGCACATGGAGAGATAAAAGAATTCTCACATATGAGGAATACATGTACCTTAGGAAGGACCAACCATGATTGCCTACAATTTATATGATCTAAAAGTAACACAAGAAGAGGGATATCCCCCCCAGGCATGCCCATTATATCAGCACTGGGGAGTTTGTGTGAGAATACCTCCAACGTAAAGACAGTTTTCTGAGACCTTATGCACAATGTTTACCTTCATACAGATAGGATACCACTTATTTCCCAAGAAGGCTTTTTGAGATGTCATTGGAGGTGGATTACCTCTTAATGACAATAGATGTAAACTCAATTTATACAAGGATCAACACGCATTTGCAATGCAATAGGTCTCGCATTGCTGAAAGTTTTAGCTATTGGCGTTGCTAATAATAATGCAATGCTAATAGCTCAAACTTTCAGCAGTGCAAAGAGCAATTGTATAGCAAATCTTTTTTTTCCATGAGGCCATAAGCATGTAAGAAAAAACGTAATTGCATGAAGCAAGGAAAGGGTGCAGTAGCACAGGCTGTTACTAGGTGTCCCTGTGGGTGCAGTGCCTTATGTTGCTAATAGAGGTCAGTTTATAACTCCACAGCGACACCTCGTAACAGCCTGTGGTACTGCACCCTTTTCTTGCTTTTTGGATGGGGGTGGGAGATGCAGCACCGAAGCTGCAAGCAAAAGAAAGTGCGGCGCTCATTAAACGGGCGCCACGCTAAAAGTATGCATGACATGTAAAGGAATCAAAATGAGGAATAATGAAGCGAGGAGGATGAGAGGTGGTGGTGTGGGGACGGCACTGGGCAGATTAAGTGCAGCAATGACAGGAAGGAGGGGGAGGGGGGGGGGGGGGGAGTTCAAGAGGCAAAAGATTGCCAGAGCTGGCCAACCCCCCCAAAAAACAGTGCTCATCGACTTATAAAGCACACGTGTAACAACACCAGTAAAAGGTCATGGGAGGTTACAATTGCAGACAAGGCAGTACAAAGGGGGGACTACTGAGCCTATTTATAAATGAAAAACAAAGATTTTGCAAGGACAGTAACAGGAGCCAATTGAAAAGATGGGCGGGAAATGGGCGGAGCTTCTATACCAAACGTCAATACAGCATGCCTCGCAAAGCAGCGCACGCGTTCCCCAGGCTCGACCTAAAAATGAATATGGGATTACAGCTTGGATACATTTTCTGATATCACGACTTCTTAAACTATATCATCACAATCAGATGGCATTAAGAATGATGGAACTGTGTTTAATACAGAATATTTATGTCATTAATAAGGATATCTTTAGACAGGAAATAAGCTATGGGCACTGCTACACCCTCCGCTATGCTAATTTGCATTTGGGCTGGTGGGAGGAGAACCTGGTCCTAGATCCAGACATGAAATGTTGGCAAAGGCACACAGTGCTTTGGTGAAGGTTGATTTATGACCTTTTTATTATATGGCAAGGTTCTCCTAGAAAGGCAAGAGAATTTGAACAGGAATGAAATCAGAATACATTGAACTTGGACTTTACAGGTACAAAGATCAATAAGGAAATAGAATTTCTGAATGTTAGGATTAAGATAGAGGAAGGTAAGATGAATAATACTACAGTTTTTAGAAAACCAACGTCAGGAAACCTACTTACCTTATGCACATAGTTTTCACCCAATAATGTGAAAGGAGAGCATCCCCTACAGTGAAATCATATAACGAAACCAGTGAGGACATGAAATCTTGATTTAAAGTTTGGAGGGTACACTGAAAACACAATAAACAGGGCAGTCGACAGAGCGAGTTGTAAGACGAGATGATTTATTACTTAAAAACCAGGAGGTGGTAGAGAGTGAACCAACTGAAACATCTAGACTTATAACAACATACAGAGGGGACTAAATGCGAGTACATAGCATATTACACAAACATTGGTATCTAATCAGAAATGATCCAGTAATAGGAAGAGGTGTTTCCAGATCGTTTCTTACTTTCCGTAAAAGCTAAATTTATGAGAGATCAGTTGAAGAATGAACTATTAAGTGAGAAACCACAATAGCCACCTATTCAACTAGGTTTCTGTAAATATCAATCGTACACAGCTTACATTATTGGTGAGAATATTTGAAAACTTACCAATCCATTTCCTAATAAGAGTGAAGCACTGAAGGCAGTATAGAATTGCAGGGCTGAGTTTCAGTATATATTCTCACATGCACAAGTGCTATGAGGTATTTAGGTAGTACCAAATTAGCAACATATAAGAGAATCATACAACTACTGTGTGTGATCAAGAACTGGGATAACAGTTACCCAAATAGCAAGAAACATCTAGGAGAAACATAACAGGAAGACGAGTGGTCTTAAATACAGTGTCATTTCTTCCGTTCCTTACAATCTCTAGGAGTGGGTGGGGAGAGAGATGGGGAAGGAGTGTGAAAAATAACTGAATCCAAGTATATTTTAGGGCTGGATACAAAGAAATCTTGTGGGTTAAGCACGGATGAGGAATTATTTGCACAGCTCAGAGTTGGTATTTTATCAATAGCCTGCAGTAGGGAGAATATGCGTTATAGTAGCATTAAAGTCGATAGATGGGAGTGAGAAATTATAATGATCTATTTAAACATTTATTTTTTAGTTGACCAGCAGGGAGGTGAAAGTTGAATTACCATCAAAACAAACATGTAAATGAATCATACAAAAAATAAGTGAACATTAAACACAGATTGTAAGTTATATTGTTTGTTATTTACTACAGGAATGTCTGTCACCTACCCAGCTGGACATTGGGCATAGTTTCCTCGTCTCTCCACTGTGTCTCCTTCCTCCTCCACCTTTGCGACAAATTCTGAAATGATCTGCCGATGGCGGAGCAAGATGATGACCCGGGTCATCTTAGCGGCTCGACCGATTCTCTTTCGCTGGACTGCTCCCTGCGTCGCCAGACTGTCCTTTACGTCTAGTCTACCTCCCCTTTGTCTCTTCCACCCCTCTCATCTTGTACAGCCACCGCGACACTGGATGTGGTGATTGCTGGTCCTCAGCTGGTTTGTTTGACTCTCTTTGACTTTTTGGTTCCCCTAAAGTTCTTTCCCGCTTGCCAGTCTGCCTGACCCGATCGGCATTTCAACCCCTTTTTTACTTTTCCCCCTCTACCTTCTATTCCCCATAGGATGTGTGTCCATTTTATGCTATGTTCTAGAAACTCATGATGTAATCTTTGTAACTCGCTAATCGTCATGTAAAGCGCTCTGATACCTCCGGGTCTGCCAGCGCTATATAAAACTCTGCAAATAAATCAAACAATAGTAAGTTCGACTCAAGCCCATATGGGCACTATGAATATGGTGTTTTGAGGACACATGATAATATATTTTGAGTTATTTTGTAAGATGTGATATAATGAGGTTTCATAGTATCAATAGGTAAAGAGAGAGTAAGTTAGCGATGATATTGCGGATAAGGACGCGTCCTCTTTGGTATGATGGCATGATCATGAATTAATGAAGAATTATACCAGTGTATAGAGTATTATTGTGGATACTGAAACACGCGACACCATTTTAATATGTCACGGTTTGTAGGTCTTTCTTCATGTATGCCGACAGCTGCTGTATTCACTTCTGCTGTGCAGTATTTATTTTCTGTTACAGTCGCACACGATGACATGGCGTGTATGTATTTGCATTGCAACAAAAATGGTGTGTTCCATCGTGAACAAAGCTACTGAGCTGAAAATCCTCAAACACCAGCATTCGAATATAATAGGAGTAATGGCGTCTTTCTTAGATAAAATAGAGACAGTATGTATGTGTGTGTATAAATGTGTATATATATTTTTAACGCACATACAAATACAGTAAATTTCTGAAGCACAAGTCTTCATATACCGGGCAATACTGAATATATTACTGAAAGGGGAGGACTTCCTTCGATAGGGACGCCCTGTGTCTCCGAGGATAAGGTTTAATCTCCGACGGACAACACTTTATATAAGCGGTGAAACAGTGACTCAAGGGCACAGCTTTATGTATGCATACTTGCCAGGTCACTCATGTGGCGGGTGTCATCCTCTTCTCAATGATATTCGCTTTCCTAAGAAGCAAGATGCCTCCATAGGCCTTCGCAAGAGCACTCTGTTTGGAAACGTGTAAAATGTTATTAGAGCGTTAATTGTGTTGTGGTCACCATCAAGCGCTGTGCAATAGATTGAGGGCTGTGTATGAGGCGATACCGTCGATCTTCGGTAGACTGCTCTTTTTGTGATACGTTATACATTTCGAAAGGACCAGGCTTTATTTGTGGCGCTGAATTAACAAGTGGTGCAGTGTCACTGTGTGAAACTCTATTTCGTACTCGGTTTACAGCTAAGGCCCTCTAAATGCTGGACGTTTGATACGGTATATCCTTTGGTATGTCCTACGGCCTTCCATTGACCTCCCTCCCTCCCCTCCCTGTACAGCCCCTTCTCCTCTCATCTTACAGTATCCCTGGCCTTCCCTTAACACCCCCTCCACCTCTCGCCCTCCCTTTCTACTTCTCAATATTCTCCTCCTTCTTATGATCTCTATTCTTCACCTCTGCTCAACACCAGTAAAAATATCGCTGTAACTCCATCCACTCCTTTCTACCACCATCTCTCCCCCCACCTTCGACCCTTGCACCCCAACACTCTGCCCAGTCCCCCTCATCCCCCTGTCCTCCTTCGCCTACTTCACTCCCTTCCCCACCTATGACCCTCGCACCCCAACACTCTTCCCGGTCCCCCATATCCCCCTGTCCTCCTTCGCCTACTCCACTCCCTCCCTTAACCATTGAGCCACCCAACACTCCGTGCTCAGCCCACCTATCCCTGGAAACTAAACTTGAATCTCTCATCTCTTCCATTTCCCAGCTTGAAGCGTCCATCTCACTCTTAAGTGCTAAGTTATCTCCCTCCCCTAATAGCCTCCCGAGGAGTTCCCTGCTCCCGCGCCCAAATAAAGCCAACCACAGTCTGTCCTCCACAGACATCACCAACTTGCTAGCTACAAGACTAACAACGTCAATCCCCCTCCACTCTCCTCTCCTAACAATTCTCCTCAATTCACCATTCAGACCATCTCTTCTGTCAGAACTTACCAGCCTCCCTCTCAAGGGGCACCCTCATTCAAGAATTTAATCCCTATCCCCCTTATCAGCCCAAACACTCCCATCACCAAAACAGTTGCGTCAGAGCTACATTGAATGCTCCACAACTGCAGATCTGCAACCAAACACAAACTGGAAATCTCTGACACTATCACCCACCACAATCTCGACATGCTCTTCCTCCCTGAGACCTGGTTTAATGACTCCTCTCACACTTTGTTTGATCTTCTGATACCTACCGACTACTCTATCCTCAGAAACGACAGAACAGACAAGATCGGGAGAGGTGTTGCGATTATCTTCAGAAACTCCCTTCAAATTACAGCCTTTCCCACCATCTTCTTCCGCACATTCGAATGCCTATCTCTAGAACTTCAAGTTCATCACGGCTCACCCTTCAGGTTCCATGCCATCTACCACCCGCCCGGTAACTGCTCTTCCTTCATGGAGGAACTCACAGACTTCATTAGTGACCAATATTCACAAAGCAACAGGCAGATCTTCCTAGGTGACTTCAATCTCCACTGGGGCTCTGTGGAAGACTCGGCTGCCAGCAAGCTTGCAACCTTTCTCTCAGCTAACGATCTTGTCCAACACTGCTCGGAAATTACACACGCCAAGGGCTCAATTCTGGACCTTGTTATTTCTAAACCAGCCCAGCTTACCATTGCTCCCCCTATCCATGTAGACTGGTGAGACCATTTCCTCATTCCCTTCCGTTTTCACCTCTCGCACATTATAACTAAGGCTCCCGGTTTTCCGTTTAAATGGATTTTTACATATAAATACAGACGGAAAACAAGTTTTCCTTTGTTTGTATTTATATATAAAAACGGGAAAATACTAGCTGCCATGCTCCAGCAGAGAGTCGCCACGCAGGGCCGGCGCTCATCACTTTCAGCTGCGGCAGACTGTCAGGGCAGCGTTTCTGGCCAGTATCATCTTTCCTTTACTGACACCTCTTTCTCTTAGCCTAATCGCTGCATCTGCATAATAACAGCGGTTAGGCCGATGCTTGAACTCTCGAGGTGTGAAGTGAGCCCTGCCCCTGCATGAATGAAAAGCAGAGCATCCTGCAGGGCTCACAACAAAAACAAGCATTTGCATTGCAACAGTTATTTATTCTCCCTCGTCGGCGTCGCTAAATGCCCCCGCTCGTTGTCCTCTGTAGCTCGCACCTACCCTGCTCGTCGTGTTCTTTCACCAGCACCAACCCCCAACCCCACCTCACTCTTACCGGAACTTGCAAACTGAGGGATTGCCCCGGGCGTGAAAAGCCCTAGCTAGCTAGGCCACTGCATTTTATAGCCTCTAGAGCCTCCTTTGTAAGATTTTGTTTTAAGGCTCTGTACACAGAACTCTGTGAAATGTGGTGTCCCTTGCTCCACGTCCGCCCACGGTGCCGGCATCCACTGCTTGAATTGACGGAGGAATAGACACAGAGGTGATTGATCTGGGGAAAAACCATGCCCAATCATGGAATAAAAGTTGCACACTTTTTATTCTTTTTTACAATAAGTACTTTGAATGGATACTTTTGATCACAATCAAAAAGTGACAGTTGTACTACTCCGAAAAATTACGTTACTTCCAAGTCACACCTAGGTGACATCTTCTACTGTTCAAGAACGTCTTTGCAGAAGCGCTACATGATAAGCGAGTTTCTAGTGTCACAGTGGCCCAGGTCTTTAAGCTCCAAGTCAATTTGCAGGGCCGGCTTTAGGGCGGTGCGACCGGTGCAACCGCACCGGGTGCTGGCTTCCTGGGGGCGCCGTGTTTGAAAGTTAATTCTGCTTTTGAAGCACCTGCTGCAGCGTTTCTTTCCCCCGGCATTTACCAGGCCTCACATACATGTCAAGATAACTTGTGTGATTAATTATCTTCCTGGAGAGAGATCAGCATTTTGTATAGTTGAGGTTTTGACTTAGGTGAAGTTAGTGCAGAGGGTTAACATGCCTGCTGCAAAGAACGTGTACCAAGTAGATTACAGAGTGCGTATGATGTAAACAGATCATCAGGTTACTGCTTTCAAAAGAGACATCCTTTTGTTACTTGCAATTTATAACTTAAAGTCCTAATATAGAATAGTGAGCTATTAACTTTCATCCTTGAACTGCATACACACTGCAAAGTATACATTATTAGAACATTGATTAATGTTGCAAAAAGGGTTAATTTGGCTAGAAATCAATACTTATTATTAAGGAAAACTTCCAACTATGCGGTTTCTTTTTCAACTCTGAGTTTGTGCTTCTCCACACCAAGCCCTCTTAAACTATACTGCCTACCACAGTATGGATGGCATGTGACTCCTACACTTTTAGTCCTTTGGCTTATGTAACATTTCCTATACACTGATTTACACACGTATGATTGATTGTCTCCGTGTAATGTGTGTGTGATGCAAAGTGCTCGGACACCCTACACTGGTATGAGTGGCGCTATATAACTAATTCAATGCATCTGAGAGAGTGTGCTTATGGAGACTTGGCCAATGTTAAAGGGTGCTAGTGAGAGAATCCGTGGTGGAGGTGGTCATTAAGGCCGGCCCTGTCAATTTGTAAGCTGATCGTTGAACAGCATAAGCAGTAAAAATTAGCAGCATTAACTGAGGACTCCATGTCCTCTTCCTCTGATTTTTGGGCTGAAGATTTGTGCCCTTCACGAAAGAAAGAAAGACAATCTATTTATTTAAAATGAAATATACACATTAACAGTATACGTGCTTATAAACATCTTCCCTCACTGCAGCATATTCGCATGTTCAGAGGTGTTTCTGACATCTTGAGGGTTGTTTAGATCCATTTTTTTTTCAAAAAAGATTCCTTTCTGTGTATTACTCTTTTAGTTGGTGACCATGAGGCCTACACATTTAGATCAATAACCTTTGATTTTTGACTGTGACACTGGACAAATATTACTCCAGACTAGAATATACGAGTAATAATATTTGTCCAGTGTCACAGTCAAAAATCAAAGGTTATTGATCTAAATGTGTAGGCCTCATGGTCACCAACTAAAAGAGTAATACACAGAAAGGAATCTTTTTTGATAAATATCTGACACCCAGTCCTTTCTGGTCCCTGGGAAACTCTCTTTTTTGAGATTGTTTAGATCCATTGACTCATAACTTTTAAGTGTATTTGGGACATTCTGCAAATGGCAAAGTTTTCAGATGAATGTATAGTGTAGGACCAATAACAACCGAGTGCATGTGTGCATTGTTAATTTAAATAAATGTGGAAAAATACATAGAAGCAGCGTCGACTTTTGCTTGTGGCAAAAATAAATGTGGATAAATACAGATAAAATGCCCAAAAAATAAATATGGATAAATACAGACTGAAATGGCAAAAAAATAAATACAATAAAACCGGGAGCCCTAATTATAACTCTCGGCCAACCTAAAAGGGCTTCTACCTGGTTCGCAACACTAAAAACATTGATCTTGAGACTCTGTGTGCTTCTGCTATGCGTTCACTTCCTAGTCTAGACCCTAACGCGGATTTCAATGATCTCACTCCCCATTGCCTTTCAACCCTTGCAGTCGAAATCGACAATGTCGCTCCACTCCAAAGCAAAAGGAAAAGACCCATCCCCTCAGCACCTTGGTTCAATAAAGCTCTATATGACGAAAGGAAAAACCTTAGAATCTTCAGAAACATCGGAGACAATCTCCATCCACCTCCAATCTCTCTCTTTTATGTTCAGCAAGTTCCAAATATCATAAAGCACATCTTCCATGAAAAAGCATCACATTTCCGATCCCTCCTCGACTCAGCTAAAAACAGACCCCAAAAACTTTTCGACCTCATCAAAAACCCAAACTGTTCTCCACAAACCATCAAACCGGAGGATGCTTCAAAGAAAGCAACTGAATTCGCTATATTCTTTGATGAAAAGGTCAGATCACTGGTGGATCAGGTCACCCACCCCACCCCCATTGAGGAGCGAAAATCCTTAGTCACTTGGCAGAACTTTGCCGCCATCTCGGAAGATGACCTCCTCAAATACATCCTCGAAACCAAACCCTGCAACCATTCTTCTGACCCCATACCTAGTGTAATCGCCATTGATTTCTATACAAATACTCTCTCTTATTGGACCAGGCTAGCTCTTCCTCAGTCAAGGATCCCTCCCAGCTGTCCTCAAAATAGGACAGGTTACCCCCTTCTAAAAAAAACCTCCGCAGATGCGAACAACCTCAATAACTTACGCCCCATCACCAATCTCCCTTTTCTTTCAAAGATCACAGAAAAATGTGTTGCAAAACAACTTTCCCAACACATTATGGACAATAATCTCCTTGACGTGTTCCAGTCTGGCTTTATTCAAAATTGCAGCACTGAAACAGCCCTGCTGCGAGTGATCGATGATGCGCTGCATATACTTGATTCGGGGGAATCGTGCCTTCTGATTCTTCTTGACCTACCTGCAGCCTTTGACACTGTTAATCACAACACCCTCCTTAACACTCTTCAACAGACAATGGGCGTGGAAGGCACGGTGCTTAAATGGTTTGCTTCATTCCTCTCGGACAGATCCCAAATGATCAAGATTGCGAACAGTCTCTCGTCTCCACTGGTGACTGGTCAAGGCGTCCCTCAAGGTTCCATCCTTGCACCCACTCTGTTTAATCTCTATCTGGAACCATTAGGGAACCTCCTAAGCAAATCTGGAATCCTCTACCATCTCTAAGCAGATGACACCCAAATCTACCTCAAGGTGTCTTCCTCTCAAGATCTCTCACTACTCAACTCTACTCTCAACTCTATTCACAACTGGATGTTAGTTCACCAACTCATTCTCAATCCCTCAAAAACTGAATTACTCCTCCTATCTACCTCTCTCTCCCTGCCTCCTGTTCAATCCTGGATGGATCAGCTGAATTTATTCAACAGTAAACCCATCATTGTCGACTGCGCTAAATCCCTAGGTGTCATACTTGACAAAAGACTCAACCTAATCTCACACATCAACTCCATTGCCAAGAGCGCACATTATCAGTTGCGCCTTCTGTGGGGGATTAGTCGGTTCTTCCCGGAGAAAGACCTAAAAACCTTGGTCCAATCACTAGTTCTCTCTAGACTGGATTATTGTAATTTTCTTCTGACTGGCCTTCCCAAGTCTCACCTCTCCCCGCTTAAATCCATCCTCCATTCAGCAGCTCGCTTCATTTCAGGATCCAAACGAAGTGTTGTATCCCGCATATGTCATCAGTAAAGTATCAATCAGATTACATGAAGGTCTCTGTAATCTGATTGGCTAAACTCGCTCACGTCATGTTGGAATGTGGGGGTGGTATTTTATTTCACGTCACTGTCTGGGCGGCTCCTTTTCCCTGCGGCAAGCGTGCTTGCTTGATCCTTGAGTTCGTGTCACCGTTTCTTCAGCTGTTCGATAATAAATAATTAATATATGAACAAGCTGATTTGGTGCAAGAAGTCGTTCTTTGGCGTCACACTTCAAATGGCGACGAGGGCGGGATCCTGATTTATTCATGGAAGAATCGGGTGAACTTCTTTTGGAAAGGAGGTCTTCAAAAGCTTAAATTCAGGCAAGTTACGATATCATGTTCAGAATGGCATGTTAATCGTTAGTTAATTGTCCTGTATTCTACTATTTCGTAGCGATGATCCTGTAGTCTACGATTTCGTAGCGGGGCTACCGGCATCGTTGTGAGGAAAATTGAAGTGTCGGTGTGTTTTCAACCTGCAGATTTACGTATTAAGGCAAGTTGCTGCATGACATTTGTTACGTGGAAATCTACATAAAATTGAAGTCGGCATTCTTGTTTATTTTGTCAGGCATCGTCTATGAGAAGCGTGTATTGAAATCTTCGTGAAGCGTGTGGGTATTCGTAACGGTATTCAACCGTCAATTTCAACCGCCGCATTGTTCGTTGACGTTTGACAGTTCAACGTCAGCTGTTCCTCAAGTAAGGTGACGCATTTAAACGCGTCGAGTACACGTTACGTGACGCCATTTTTTTTTTTTTTAAAGTGTTTCAGAGTGAACGGACAAAGTCCGTATGATATTCAGATATAATTGGAGGTGAGCTAAGCGCTCAGAATTCATTGCACAATTTAAATGAAAGAGAAATAGGATATAAATGAGATATATTTCTCTTGTTCAAGCAAGAATAAGAATTTACAATATTACTGCAATTAGAGTGTGACTAATATATAAATATTCATTTCAAGATTATTTTATATTTCCAGAAAGTTAAGCTTGTTTTTTGTGAATAACATGGCGAGCAATTTGAATATCAGTGCGCCAGCTGCATTTTTGAGCGAACCAGGAAAACCAGTTATGAGATGGAAAAATTGGTTCCGGGCATTTGAGAACTACTTGGTGGCCATTGATGATAAAAAATATGAACCTGAAAGGAAAAAAGCAATTATGTTCGGATTATTAGGCGCAGCAGGTCAAGACATTTTTGACAGTTTGCCAGAATATAAGGCTCAACCTGGTCAATTTATTCCACTTGATGAATTTCAGGAAGCTACAAAAAGATTGGAAAAACAATTTGGTGAAGAACCAAATATTATGATTGGCAGACATCGGTTTGCTATGCGCAAGCAATCTGAAAACGAAACAATAGAAGAATATATTGCGTGTTTGAGAGTTTTGGCAACTAAGTGTGACTTTAATGATATGGTTGATGTGTATATTCGCGACCAGTTTGTGTTCCATTGTTTTGAAAAGAAAATACAAGAAAGGTTATTGGCATGTAAAAACCCAACGTTAGAAGAAACAATTGATATAGCAAAGGGCATTGAACGATCTCTTGAAAGTTCAAAAGTTCTCTCCGCAGAAAATGGTACCAAGACTACTGTGTATTATTTGCAGGACAATAAGAAAGTTATAAATATGCCAGACAGAAGAAATAAGTTGGCGTCCAATTCAGAAAATAACACATTTGTTTGTTTTAGGTGTGGTTCGAGAAATCACAAGGCAGATTACACAGGATGCCCAGCACAGGGAAAGAAGTGCACGAAGTGTTTTAAGGTAGGGCATTTTGCGGGTGTATGTAAGAATTCCAGGGTGCAAAAGTTTTCAAAAGTAAAAGTCAATGCAGTAGAAGATTTTGAAGAGGATATGTGTTCCAACATAGTTCTAACTTTGGGTGATGATTACCAATCTATAAAAGGTCCTTTGGGTATTGCACACATTGGAAGTGTTGAATTAAATATAATGGCAGATTCTGGGTCACCAATAACAATTGTTTCTGACCAAAAGTATGAGCAATATTGGCCACATGTGGATCTTTTAGCTTCCGATGTGAACCCCAAGGCATTTGGAGAATTTGACATCAACATGTTGGGGTATTTCCATGATGATTTCGAAGTCAAAGGAAGATCTGTCACTACAAAGGTTTATGTTGCAGAGCGAGGTAGGAATATAGTTGGTTGGAGGGATTTAGCTCGTTTGGGAATTATTTTAAAACCTGGTGCAAGTGATCCTATTGTATTAGATGAAAATTGGGTGTGCTCAATTTCTAATTCCAGTTCAGTATCCTATCCAGAAAATGTAGGTATGGTGCTGAACAAGTATTCATCGTTATTTGAAGACAGAATAGGTTGTGTAACTGGGTTTGAACACAACATCAAAATTAAGAAGGGAGCCATTCCAATAAAACATAAGGTAAGATCAATTCCTTTGTCGGTAAAATCAGATTTGAGGAAAGTACTAGATAAGTTATTCAAAGAAGAGGTTATTGAGCAAACAGATTCGGCAGAATGGGTTTCTGCAATTGTTTTAATTAAAAAAAAAATGGTGAGGTGCGTTTGTGTGCTGACTTGAGGTCTTTGAATAAAAATATTGTGGCGGATTGTTACCCTTTGCCTAGGGTCCAAGAAATTTTAGCAGCAATTAATGGGTCCAGATATTTTTCACTCATTGACCTCAAGTCGGCATATCACCAGGTCAAGTTGTCTGATAAATCGAAAGATTTCACGACGTTCATCACACCATTAGGTGCGTATAGGTTTAAAAGATTACCATTTGGCTTGGCGTCATCGTCAAGCGTATTTCAGAAACTGATGGAATGTATTTTGGAGGGTGTTGAAGGAGTACAGAAATTCCAAGACGATATACTCATTCATGCAAGCACCATTGAGGAGCATAATAAAATTCTTGATTTAGTATTGAGTAGACTAAATGAAAGAGGAATGACGGTTTCAAAAGAGAAATGTAAGTTTTTACAAACAGAAATTGAATATTTAGGTCACGTAATTGGGGGAGATGGAATAAAACCAAAATTAGATTTAGTAAAAGCCATAAAAGATGCCCCAGTACCACATGACAAGGATTCTTTAAAATCATTTTTGGGTTTAAGTGAATACTATTCACGATTTTTGGAGAATTATTCAGAAGTGGTTGAACCATTGCGCATACTGCTGCGCAAAGGAGAAAAATGTTCATGGTCTGCGAATCAGAATGGTGCATTTGAAAAAGTCAAACAAGCAATTGTAAATGCACCTTCATTAAAACCGTATGATCCAGAAGGAATCAACATTATTACAGTTGATGCGAGTTCAGTTGGAATTGGTGCAGTTTTCACACAAAAAGGTGAAAGGAAATTCACACACTATAGCTTTCATTTCAAGACGGTTACAGGAAGCAGAAGTGCACTACAGCACTATAGAAAGGGAAGCACTGGCATGTGTGTGGGCGGTAGAAAAGTTAAAAGTGTATTTGTGGGGAAAGCAATTTGAGCTAGTAATGGATCATAAGCCATTAACGTATTTGATGGATGGATATGGTAGAGGAAATGGAAATTTGTCTGCCAGATTGGTAAGATAATTGGCTAAACTTCAGGAATAAACATTTACCACAAGTCATATTTCAGGTAAGAGTAATGTAAGGGCAGACTGTTTGTCGAGGTTACCATTGAATATTTCTTAACCAAGAGTGGATGAAAACACGGAATGGGTTGTGTCTTGCATAAAAGATGTTGAAGATGATTTAAAGGTGGGAAATAAAGCAGAGTGGTTGGAATATATTGACAACGATCCAGTGTTGATAAAAGTTAAGAACTATATTGTAACCAATTGGCCACCAATCAGAAATCTGTCTTCAGATCTCAAGACATATTTTCAGGTAGCAAGTGAACTATGTATTGATAGTGGTTTTGTATTAAGGGGTGATGCATTAGTACCGCCAACAAAAATAAGAAAGAAGTTGATTGAACAGGCACACAAAAGCCATTTGGGATCTACCATGACAAAAAAAGTTGTTAAAGGAGCATTATTGGTGGCCGGGGTTAGATGCTTATGTCAACATGTTTGTTGATAATTGTGCAATTTGCCTTAGATCAGACAAACACTGGAAGACGCGTGTACAAGAAATGCAATTAGTACAAATACCTAATGCACCATGGATAAAAGTGGCTATTGATTTTGCCGGTCCATAACATGTATTAGAGAATGAATGCACATTTTTAATTGTTATGAGCGATTATTATAGCAAATGGATTTATTTCAAATTTGTATCTAAAATTGATTCTGAAGAGGTGGTGATTAAAATCTTGGAATCTTGTTTTGCTATAGAAGGTTTACCAAAAATATTGGTATCAGACAATGGTAAACAATTAGTTTCAGAAAGAATGGTTACGTTTTTGAAACAAAATGAGATTGTGCAAGAAAAAACACCAAATTATTCACCAAAATCTAATGGTCAGGTGGAAAGGGTGAATCGATTCTTGAATGAAAGTATACAGATGGCGTTGGCAGCTGGTTATCCAGTACAGGAGTTCGTTAGAGAAAGAGTCAAAGCATACAATGCCACAACTAATAGTGTTACGGGATATTCACCATTTTTTCTTATGAGAGGCAGACAATGTATGTCATCTATTTCACCAAAGTTCAATTTGCAAAAGGATGGAGAATTGAAGGGAATTGAGGTGAAAGATTCTGAGCTTAAGGTGAAGGAGAGGATTGTAGGCCAACAACTTAAGTCCAAGGTGTACCATGATAAAGTACACAGAGCAGTTGTAAAAGACATCGTAATTGGTGACTGGGTTTTGCTCAAGAAACCATTTGTAAAATATAAAGGAGAGTCAACATTTTATGAGCCACAAGAAGTTATAGATGTGTCAAACAGTTCAGTGCTATTGCAAAATTTTGGATGGCGACACAAGTCAGATATAATTAAAATTAAAGACATGCAGAAAGATCTAATTATCAAAGAAGGAAGACGAGGTGCAGATGATGAACAAAGAAGCGAATGGTATGATTTTGGAGAAAAGGAGAAAGAGTTAAGATCAAAGCAATGGAGGAAGGAAGAGCATGATGATTCGGTCAGTGAGAGTGTTGTCACCCGCACTTTGATGAATCAGAGGTCAGAAGTTGCATCTGAGGACGGTAGATGTGAAGCATCGCAAAGTGAAACACAGTCAATGAGTGATGTGAATGTTAAAGATCAGAGCACCAGCAAGATGCCAGCAAGTGAGGCATCGAGTATTAGTCAAGAGGTGTGCACTAGCACATCATCTGGAAGAATTTCGCGCTTTCCAAGGATATACAGAGACTTTATTGTATACTGAGGCATTGGTGTTCAAAATGTATAAAAAAAGGTTCTAATTCGTAACTAAGTTTGATGTAAATTGTTTATGAAAGGGAGATGTTGTATCCCGCATATGTCATCAGTAAAGTAACCAATCAGATTACATGATGGTCACTGTAATCTGATTGGCTAAACTCGCTCACGTCATGTTGGAATGTGGGGGTGGTATTTTATTTCACGTCACTGTCTGGGCGGCTCCTTTTCCCTGCGGCAAGCGTGCTTGCTTGATCCTTGAGTTCGTGTCACCGTTTCTTCAGCTGTTCGATAATAAATAATTAATATACGAACAAGCTGATTTGGTGCAAGAAGTCGTTCTTTGGCGTCACACTTCACGAAGTGACCGCATCACTCCAATCCGGTCTTCTCTCTGATGGCTTCCAATCGAGGCAAGATCTATTTACAGAACTGCCTGCATCACCCAGAAAGCCTTGCACTCTTCCTCCCCTCGCTATCTGGCGAATAAACTGAAATTGTCTGGAGGCTTGAGACCCTCTCGGAATACGGAAAAGTTCTTGCTTGAGCCCCCCCTCCTTCAAAAGGGAAAAATTGATGGCTCAACCGTTCTCAGGTAATGCGGTGAGAATCTGGAGCTCGCTTCCTCCTTTGCTCCGTGCCACCACCTCCATCCGGATCTTCAAAGCGGACCTCAAATCTCTTCTTTTCCAAAGACACCTTCAGAACTAATTCCTTCATTCTCAGACCCCGCCAGGAAGTTCGTTAGTCATTATAAATGTGTTATATTTATTTATTTTTGGTACATTCCTTGCTTGCTGTGTTTGATATTGTGTTCCTCTTGCCTGCTGTGTTTGATTCTGTGTCCTGCTATTTTTGTACATTCTGTTTTGTAACATTTCTCTCATGTAGCGGAACTGGTTCTATTGTACAGCGCTCTGACACCCTCGGGTAAAGTCCGCTGTAATAAACTGATTAAAGGGTCCATACGTTGTTGGTAACTTAAAGTATATTTATTGAAGATTGAAGTTACAGGTATTAAAGTATATAAATAGCGAGCCCCACCAGGAGCAGCCTGTACGCTGCTCAGCCCATAGACCAACTGACTCAAACCATTCCAACACACACACATCCCGGCTGAGCAGCATACAGCATCCGCGCTTTATAAAAATGCATAAATAAATATATGGTACGGGGCCCTCAGCAGCTGTGGGCGCGATACTAAGGGCGCTGGCGCCCGTCGGTGGGAGTCGAAGGATGCCGATGCCCCGAAACACGGCCACAAGGACACACGACGCGGCGGCTCCTCAGAGGGAGGAACCGGACCCGTCCGTCCCCTCCCTCCTCGCCCTGGTCGCCCCCTCACCCCACGCACTCTGTCGCCATTACCCCCTTACCGAGGCCCGCTTGGGACGTGACATCCTTCCTCCTGCGCTGCAGTCTCTCTCGCAAGCAGTCCAGCTGCTTCTTGTGCGCCTGGATGGAGCTCCAAGTGTCAGACATGTTGCCGCCGGACAGCAGCCGGAACCACCAACACACGAGCCGGGTACCGAGGGGAAGGTTTCCCCGAAGGACGACTTTTCCCCACCGCCCACAGTGGTTTTCCAGCCCACTTCCGGTCTGTGACGCTGCTGCAGCCATCTTGGAACAGTATCGTTTCCGGGCTGCTAAAGGCAAGCCACGCAATCCGCATAGCTGTCTTGCAGCGCCATATTGCAATGGGAACGCGTCATCGCGGAAGGTCGCTTAATTATGAACGGACATTTGTGCCTGAGAAAAGCTCGCGAACCAGAGAGAGAGAGAGAGTTCAAACCGCAGCCAGAAGTGAGTCTGTGGTTTCTGCACCGGAAGATGGCGCTGCGCTGCCACTGAGATTCGACTCGACTCTGCGCCCAATGCAGCCCTCACTCCAGTCCATCCGCTCAGAAGTGCACGTGAGCAGGACTATGAGCAGGATAACAGAAGAAGGAAGTACACTTGACTCGTGGACGGGTCCGCAAAAACACCTTTCAAAACATTTAAAGCAAAAACAAATGGCATTTAAAAATGCTACAAGCGTTCAAGTAAAATACTAACAGAGGCAACAGATGTGGCTTTTATTTGCAGCTTCCTTTGCCCTTTTGTTTATTATTATTTTCATGTATTATTTTGCTTCACTCCAAAATCTTAAAGGCAGCCCCAGAAGATTTGTCGTGGTTTTATAGATATGCAACCTGTAAATAAACAGCAAATTCCAGTGGAAGGAAAAAGTCCTAAATATGGTAAAAGCCAGACCATGTTTCAGAGATAACTTAAAATCTTTTACTTGTCATAAAGGAACAGTGGGCATGCACAATTTTCTGGCTTTCATTTCTTAAAGTATGCATTCTATTAAGGAAACAAGAGCAAGTGTTGTGCTATTCCATTCCTGTACTTTAAATAGAGCATCCCATGAACCTTAAATACAAACTATAGTTTGCAACATAAACGTGTAGTTAAAATAACCAATGAATAAACAATCAAATGTATAAACTCACTGGGCAATGCTCTCTTTTGTTGCTGCCACACGAATTATCCATGATCTGTCTTCATATTTCATCCTCGTGTCAGTCTTTAATAGTTATAAGACTTTCAGATGCGAAAGCTAAGACATTTTAAATTCTATGATAGGCAAGGATTACGCCCGCTTAAAACTTCAATACCACCTGAAATGTAAGAGTCTGGTTTACAACAGAATTTCTTTAAAACTAGAATCTCAAAGACAGTTGTCTGCTGTCATGATATCTTCATGTCTGACGCCAGCTGACAATGACTTAGTAGCCATTGCTCCCCTTACACAATGAACACAGAAATTGTCCATATTAACACTGGGCTGAGACAAATTCCATTTCACCCAATGAGCGTATTTGTTCTAGAAACGGTGAAAAAGGCCACGTAAAATAAATTAAAAGTTGCTTTACCCTAGAAGGTCTAAATTCTTTCTTTCTACATTTGTACTTTTTAAAACACTGAACCACGCAGAGTTTGTGATGATAGGTAAATGCTGGATAGGAAACTCTTCTTTTTGAACTTTTGTCCTTTTAAGAATCAGAACAGTCACCCCATCAGCAGTAAACATATTACCATACAAATCGAAGGCTTTGACATCTGAGAATCTCGTGCAAGATGAAGAACCAGAACTCTTTGGGTCTGGCGGCGCAGGGTACGCCCAAGTCTCCGGAGTACTCCTGCTCAGCTACACAGAGACACGGGACACTCTGTCGGCGTTAGAAGATCAGATTTATTTAGCTGCAGCTAGTACAGTTATCCTAGAAGTACACAAAGTAAGTTCTCAGGAGACTGCCACTTCACTCTGTGGCGCACAGGGTTTTATACTATACAAGGTTCAGACATATTGACCCAAAACCCTCCCAGAACACACAAGAAAGAGCCAATAAGGAAAGTTAGAAAACAGGATAGAACCAATAGGAGAGATTGGAAAACAAAAGTGTCAGATGACTCGAAGAAACCTCTCTTCAACTATGTTTTTCACCCCTCCCTCAAGGTAATTCATTAACAGATTCATAACTAACTTGCAGGTGGAAATATACGTTTGTGTGTGTTGGAGGACAGTTGTGAAACGAGAGAATTGTTGTACCTTAATTCCCTTAAGTGCATTTCCCTCTTAGCTGCTCAGCCAGAATGAATGTGATGGATGCGTGGAATGTTGGAATGCCTGATGAGAGAGAGAGTGGAATGTTGGTGTGCCTGCTTGCGTGGAGAGAGTGACAGTTGGAGAGAGTGGGCTGAGCAGCAACCATGCTGCTCCTGGTGGGGCCATCATCTAGACTAATCATGTCATCTACTGAACTACCTTGTACCATCTGGTAACCAACCAATAAACCTCCTTAAAATATACCTCAAGGCTTCGTCTGGAACTTACTACTATTTATCATTTCAACAAGAATGCTAGCAGAAGACAGTGAAGGCCAGGGGATAAGATAAAGTCAGGAAAGAATGGTGTGAATCAATAGATAGTTGAGACGGGGATTAGGAAAGCCAGACAGGGATTAGTGTACTCGGCCAGTCCTAACACCAGCTTTGTAAATAGAGGCAGAAGGCGTATTTTGACACCAGGTTGCAGAAAAAGCAGAATAGATTTTGCTCGCCGTGCTGCCTGAGTGATGGCAACACAAAATGGCGGCGGAGCACAAAATGGCTTGTCGATTCGATCGCGATCAGAAATCGAAGTTCCTCAGACCCTCCTTTTGCCAGAACTCAGGCAAGATAGACTCATGCTAATCTGAGTCAATGTCGATAGTCATGAGGTCATTGAGTTGTTGCTGTAACATCATTCTTATGTTTTCTGTTACTTGTGGTTTGGGTTTTGGGATGCACATAGTAGCACAAAGGTCACAGATAGCGGGACCACAGTGCATACAAAGGCAACAGGAGAAAATAATGGTCAGAATTATACCAAGAAATGTCAATGCTTTCCAACCCCATTTGGACAGTAGTCCCCAAAACCATTCCGTAAAAGACCAATCTCCTTCGTCCTGGTGAATAGACTCAGAGATTATGTGCAACTTGGAGATAGCTTGGTATACTGTCGGAGCGTCATTAGGTATGAAAATACAGTAACTTGACCCGATCAATTTGCACACTCCACCACGATCTGCGAGAACAAAATCTAAGGCAACCTGGTTTTGTAATGTCGTAAGACGGTCCGCTTGTAGTTCCGCCGTGATGTTACTTAAGGCACCTACAGTGATGTCTATTGTGGTCTCTACTACACAAACCAGTTGCCTTATATTTCTGCTGTTGTCCATTGGACCCCAAAAAGGAAGAAATCCTTTGAGGAAATCTCCTCCCTCTTGTCCTGCTGTGTCCTTCGAATCAATAATCCCTCTGCCGTATCTGGTTCGATGATGGTTTGCGGAAGCGGTGTAAGTAGGGGGAAGAAGAAAGACTATATAACAAGTACCAGAGAAACCCGTTGGTAACCATGTATAAGCTCTGTTATAGCAAATGAAATAGGTGCCCTGAGACGGCACTAGAGGGGGCGAGTTCTGAGAGGAATAAACGTTCGTGTAGGAGCAGTTATTCTTTTGTGTAGTGTCAGAAGAGCGATCGTTTATCTGTAAGCAGAAGTTGCCCTGATGTGGTATAGTCCAAATCGGTGAAGACTTTCCTTTCTTAACTTTATCACTAAGACTAGACATATATTGAGTGACATTCCAATTAGTGTATGCCTTTCTTTCGTCAATGGAGATTTTACTATTTTCCATGATTTTAGCCATAGCTACCATTCCCTTAATCAAAGAACTATGACTAAAATCCGGATCGCTAACATGTAAACTAACAGATCGTCTGAATTTGCTTTGATAAGCATTGGAGAAGATGACGAAGTAAGCCCAAGCAGAACCCTCATAAGAAAACGGGAGAACTAATTATGGCATTCCTTTCTCCGCGGTGTGTGGCATAAGTCCACACACCCAACAATCAGTCGTATTGATCACTAACTGATGCTGATGTAATAACTGGATAAAGGAATTGTTATAATATTCAGTTCTTCTAATGAGTTCATGTTGAGGAAGAGTATGAAAAAGATGTGGAGAGACAGTTGAAGAAGACGAAAAAGAAGAAGGAGAGACAACTTTTGGCTGCAGAGCATAAATAATCCAACCTATAAATGCCAAAACAATACACAATAATATAATAACACATAAAGTTATACTGAAACGACTGTGCATTATTTTACAGGATTCTTTCTTTATTTCTTCTTTTCGCTCTCTTTTTCCTAGTGTAGTTTCCATCTTACTAATGGATGCTCACGGCAATCTTCCTCAATCGCTAAATCACGATGATCTACCGTCCTATGACACTGTAGGTCCTGCAGGCCTAATGCCACTGCTCAGGTCGTGATTCAGACTCCTACCGTGACCCTGCAACCGGGACAGAATACTACACAAGAGAGAAAAGTCTTAAATGTTCTTTGGTCTAGGTCTTAAATTGTATCGTTCCTTCCCAGGTACACTTTGGTCTTGGAACAATGTTCGTGGATTAGTCGTATCCAAGCGACGATGTGGTGGTATTGCTTCCTGCAAAACGTCGTCGTCCTCTTTCTCAGACAAAGTCTCATTCAGGTGTGCATCACTAAAAGGCACGAATCGTGGAGTCTTTACACTTTCACAGTCACCAAGACCTCTGCGAACCCACTGATCAAAGGGCAAAGGCAAAGGCACTTTCTTGCAATGCACACCGTGAATCCAATTTTTCTTCCCTTCGACTTTAACTGCTGTCCTCGTGGTCAGCAAGACCATCCGGGGCTCCCGCCATCTGGGCTCCAAATTTCTTGACTTCTGGAAATTTTTGATGCAGACCCAGTCACCTGGTCGGATGGAATGACCTGGGTCTGTGGAAGCCTCCGGCAGAGCACTCTGACCCTGTTGATGGAGAACACGCAATTTAGTCGTAAGATCATGCAGATAGTCAATCAACATTGGATACGGTAAGTCTGAGTATTTCTTAAGACGAGGGACTCCCCATACATTAGCTGGGCATCCAAAAACCACTTCGTAAGGGCTAAGTCCCAAACGTGAGTGTACTGCAGTTCTGGTGGATAGCAAGGCTAATGACAAAGCATCGGGCCAATTGAGTCCTGTACTCGCTTGAACCTTTGCTAGTTTCAACTTCAAGGTTCCGTTATAACATTCTACTAAACCCGCTGACTGGGGATGATTTGCCGCATGAAACTTTTGCTTGATACCAAGACCTGCACAAACTTTCTGCATAACTTGGCCAACAAATTCGCTCCTATTGTCACTCCAGACAATGCGCGGCAAACCAAACCTGGGGAAAAATTATTTTAGTAGAACTTTAGCTGTGGATAAGGCTGTGTTATCCTTTAGGGTTTATGCTTCTATCCATCTTGAAAAGGCGCATACTACCACCAGAACATATTTGAGGTTGTTGCATCATTCCATGTGAATATAATCGATCTGCAACACCTCAAATGGATATGTCGGAGGGGCATAGTGACCTGCTGGAGTTGGGGTTCCCTTTCCCGGGTTGTACATCAGACAAACAATACAATGTTTTACTACATTGTCTGCGCATTTTGGGATTTTGTCATTTTGCCACACTGGAGCCAGAAGCTTGCATATACCTTTCGCACTTAAGTGAGCTGGACCATGTGCCATAGTTACCACTGGGAGTACATAGGCATCTGGTAACAGCCAACGTTGGTGTTCAGATAATTCTATCCAACAACCCATCTCATCTAACATTCCAGTACTTTCTTTCCACTTGCTCAACTCCCTTTCTGAAGCCTCTTTCTGAATCGCTTTTACACTTTCTACTGTATTCTCATACATTCCTCTCTCTCTGACCCAATTCGCAGGACCTGCCACCTACATTCGACTTGTAGAATCTCTTGCTGTCTTTTTCGCTATTTCATCTGCAAATGCATTTCTCGACCAACATCATCTGTAATCTTTTTGTGTGCACTACACTTCACGATTGCTATTTGGGTGGGTAAGGCAAGTGATTCGAGGAGATCAGTCACTAACTAACCATGTTGTATTTTGGTGCCATGTGAGGTGAGAAAACCCCTTTCCTTCCAGAGACGCCCAAAGTTGAACGCTACACCAAAAGCATATTGGCTGTCAGTGTACACGTTCACTCTTTTCCCTTTCGATAATACACAGGCTCTCGTTAAAGCTATCCATTCTGCTGCTTGTGCTGAATTATGCCTAGTACGTGCAGCTTCCACCACTGTGTGCAAAGTAGTCACAGCATAGGCTGAAACTGTATTTCCATTAGGCATTTTAAAACAAGAACCGTCTACCCATAGAGTTCCATCCAGATTCTCTAATGGTGTATCTTTCAGGTCAATTCTTCCTTTCGTCTCTTCTTCAGTACGAAAGAAACAATCATGCCGTTCTTTAACACTTTCCTCATCTGGAAGGGGCAACAGAGTGGCTGGATTTAGGGTATTACATCGTTTGATGTGTACGTGACTAGCCAACAGCGTCAGCTCGTATCCAGTTAGGCGTGCACTCGTAAGATGCTGCGTTTTCGTTCTATTTAGTAAGGTATCCACTGCATGTGGCACCATGACAATGAGAGTGTTATCCAACACTACTCCAGCAGACTGTCGGATAGAAATTGCTGCTGCTGCTGTCGCTTTGAGACAACTGGGCAATGCTTTAGCTACAGGATCTAACGTAGCCGAAAAATAGGCACATGGCCGCTGTTTGTCTCCAAATTGTTGTGTTAGAACTGACAATGCACAACCTTCACTCTCATGAACATAGAGCGTAAAAGGCTTAGT
This sequence comes from Triturus cristatus, assembly GCF_964204655.1. Classification (NCBI taxonomy): domain Eukaryota; kingdom Metazoa; phylum Chordata; class Amphibia; order Caudata; family Salamandridae; genus Triturus; species Triturus cristatus. Next base: position 1,697,070,000 of record NC_140591.1, read on the forward strand.
GTAATCGGGGGTGCCTAGTACAGGAGCAGAACACAGAGCGGTACGTAAATCAGTGAAACTCTTTTGGCACTCATCAGTCCAAGGAAGGGGCTGAGGCGTATCTTTTAAAGCGAGTGCCAACAGAGGTTTGGCTATCAGAGAGAAGTTAGGGATCCACTGTCTACAATAAGAGGTGATACCTAGAAAGGCACGTACCTCCCTTTGTGTGGATGGCACAGACATTTGCATAATTGCCTGCATTCGTTCTGGCGTTAGTCGCCGTCCCTCCTTTGATAGGAGATGACTCAAATAAGTAACCTCTTGACAAACATATTGTAATTTGGAAGGTGAATTCAGATTAAACAAATGGCGTAATAACGCAACAGTGACATCTCTACAAATCTCTTCTGAATCAGCGGCTACTAACAGGTCGTCCATATACTGGATAAGAGCAGCACCAGACGGCAAATGAAAAGTATCAAGATGACATTTTAAAGCTTGCCTGTAAATAGAGGGACTTTCACAATACCCTTGAGGTGCGCGCTTAAACCGGAAGCTTCGGCCTCCAAGAGAGAAGCCAAAAATATCCCTACTCTCTTCTGCAATGAGAATACTAAAGAGGCTTTCTTTAGATCGATAACAGAGAACCAAGTCGCTGTGGAAGGTATCATCATCAACAGAGCAGTGATATCTGGAACAACAGGAAATTGTGGGACAACAATTTTGTTTACCTCCCGCAGATCAATTACGAAACGATATACAGGTGGTTGAGAAGGATCAGTGCGTTTGAGAACAGGAAGAATAGGACTATTGCATGCGTTAACCTTGTTTCCTCAACCACACTTTTCTGGATTAAATCATGAATAATTTCCAAAAGCGCTTTTTCACCTTCAGTGGAAATTTATACTGCGGGATACGCGGTAATTCAACATTGGGCTTGAGGGTGATAACATAAGGTAGAATCTCAAGACAACCCACATCGTTCGGACCCGTGGCCCAAAGAGCTGCTGGAAGAGAAAGTAATTCAGGTGGAAACTGATCTTTGGACAAATACATTGGGGAGATTAATTTCTGTCCTAGAGTAAGATGTACACCAGAAGGGGAACAATATATCGTAGCATGCATTCTTTTCAATAGGTCTAGACCCAACAGATTCTCACCGCAACCATTCGTCAACAGGAGTGGAGCTTCCAAATCATAAGGGCCAACTGAAATAGGCAAAGGGCAAGAAACTGGGTTGCGAACAGGGGCGCCAGAAAATCCTACAGAAACATTTGTTAAGCCAGACAAAGGTGCCCCAAGGAGTTTAGAATGAATGATAGAACTTCTCGTCGCCCCAGTATCTAAAAGAAATGGCTCTGAAACACCCATTGTAGTGACGTTAACATAAGGTCCATTCTAATCTACTGGAATCGACACAACTCCCTTACTTTGTCTATGGCTGTCCTAGTTGGCATGAAGACTCTCATTTCCGTTTTTAACATAATAATCTTCATTATAATATTGCGTAGACCTAACATTTTGCTGATCAAAACAGTTCACAGAATTGGGAGAAGGAAGGGTACGCTGTTCTTGAGTCAACACATTTCGACCTCTACCTCTGTTTGCTGACTGAAGGCCAGCAGGACCTTGTGGAGCAGATAATGCTCCATTGCGCTGCAATAAAACCGGACAATTATTCTTAAAATGACCTTCCTCTCTACAATAGGCACATTGATTAGGACCTAACAAAGGTCGCGGAATGTATGGCTCAGGTTTTTGATACAACCTCTGAAACTGTGGAGTCTGTTGAAACTGAGGCTGAACATAGCGAGGAGGATAGGCTTGTTGCAAGAGAACCTTCATTTTTAATTCTTTCATCTTTTTCTCTTGCTTTTCTTTTTCTTCTTTATCCCTATTCTCATAATATTGCGCAGTAGCCAATATCTGGGCAGAAGAAGAAACAGCCCATGAACTTTCTGAATCTTTTAATTTGTGTGACAGCTCGGGAAGCAAATTGAATACGAATTTGTCCATAAATAATCGCTGTCCACCCTCTGTAGCCATGTCTTGACCACTGTGATCAATAAAGGTCTCTTCGAAACGAGTGAAGAAGTCAGAGACACTTTCATCTTTCTTTTGCTTGCATGCTGCTAGTTTATCCCAGTTAACTCTCAAGGCAGGCATCATAGTTTTCATTAATGTAATAATCCTACCAGGGAGTTCCGAAATCAAAGCTTCAGGCTTTGCACCACCCACTTGGTCTCTGTCTGTAGTAGTTATAACATCCCAAGTAGCACCTAGTTCCTGCGTGTGATCCTCTCTACGAATCTTAGCCCATGTTGTCTGTGGGACTACATTTCCCATCAACATGTCGATATCAGCTAAATTCATGATGCAAGCATCAAGTGTCTGTGATAATTCTTTGTAATAACCTGCAGGGTTTTTACGAGGATCCGGTAGAGTCTGCTTAAGAGCCAAGACTTCAGATCGTTTCCATGGAACATGTACCCATATACGCTGAAAATGAGCAGGAATAGCTGCATTAGCACCTACTCCCGCAACCTCTTCCTTCCATACTGGAGGAACCTCTCTCATGGGATAATTTTTCGACGTCAGTCTAACCGACGGATCAGAATCAAGGAAAGCCTGAGAGTACAATATGGATCAATAAGAAATAAGTGTCCTTATAGCTTTCTCAACCTTAGAACCCACAACAAGTCCTTTAGCAATATCCGCCTGAACATCTAACAGGTCTTGTGGGATCTGACTCGAACTCACATTCTCACATTCTTTAATGAGAGTGTCGCACATTGCATTAAAAACATATCTTTGCGTAGGCGCATTCCATTGCGAGAAGGTGGGCATAATATCAAGCACACTGTATTGTGGACCCTTCTTGATCCATTTCCGTGCAAGAGAGTCCAACCTCTCCCGTTCCTCAAAATCTGGGAACTGACTACGGGATTGTCTTCGAGCAAAAGCCGGAGACACATTTAAAGCTTCAAAGAAAGGAGATAGAATACCAGTAACAGTGTCTGTGAGGCGCTTACGCACAGACGGAGAATTAGACATGAGAATTGGAGACAAAGTATTAAGAGAACTGACAGGAGAAGAACTGATAATTGCAGGAGGAGCAGAAGGCAAAGGAGATCTAAGATCAGAAGATGAGGGCAAAGAAGTCAAAGTTAATGGTAAAACCGGCAAGGGCGGTAATATTGGAGGAGGCAAATGCGGAAGAGCCGGAACAGGCGGAGGTACCGCTGGCGGCTGGACAGGCTGTAAAGGCTGAGGTGCATTGGCACTTTGTGCATAGGGCGGAGGAAACCTCAATAAATGGGACATTAGGGGATCTTCTTCTATATCTTTCTTATTTTCAGAGGGGTTATCAGGTAACACCGGATAGCATTTATCTATTGCCATACGATGCTGTCTTTCTGAAATTTCAGTTACTTTATCAATTTCATCATCTTTGAACTGTTGAGCAGCCTGTATAATCGTCATACCCTGTGCTTTTCCATCTCGTTTTGCTTGTTTAATTTCTTTCTGTTTGGCTTCCTTTCGCCAAAGGCGGAAAGAGTCAAACATTGCCGGCCGGGCTTTTCTTTTAAATAGTACTGCTTCCAAATTATCTAACACATCAGGATCAAAGCTACCATTTTCTGGCCATTTCAGAAAACCATCTTTCTTTGTGTATCGGGTCCATGTCTCGTTAAAGGCAATGGGGCCAATACCATGTTTTGAATAGAGCTCATATGTGGGAGTTCCAACCGAAGGAATCGGACAGGAGTCCTCAAGTCGGGAATCCCTATTACAACCAAGACCACAAATTCTTCCAAACTTAGTCAGACCAGGCATCTCACGATATTTCCTTTCTGTTCACAAACTTCAAGGAAGTAAAACTTAGTTTACGCAGCACAATTGCACTTAACCTCGGCTTTGTTTATTGCAATAGACAAATCTAAGAACCAAAGAAAAACAAAGAACCAAAATTGTGGCCCACGAAAATACTTAACTAAGGACGTCTTCTCCCACCAACAGAGGCCCGTCTATCGTCTCGCCTTACCATACATCATCAAAGGAAGGGCCAAAGCAGGGCGGCAGTCAGGGCAGCGGTCGTCAGTAGCCGTCAGCAAGGAGTAACTGCGCTGCAAAAGACCTTCGGACCACTTTCGACATACAGGGGTCGCTTAATGTGGTTTGCGAACCCTCCGGAATTTTCTTGCGGGGTTCCTCACGACCTTCAGGCAGAACCGGTACCACTGAAGCTGCCCTACGTTGGGCGCCAGTTGAAGAACCAGAACTCTTTGGGTCTGGCGGCGCAGGGTACGCCCAAGTCTCCTGAGTTCTCCTGCTCAGCTACACAGAGACACGGGACTCAGATTTATTTAGCTGCAGCTAGTACAGTTATCCTAGAAGTACACCAATAGAATCAATAGATAGTTGAGACGGGAATTAGGAAAGCCAGACAGCGATTAGTGTACTCGGCCAGTCCTAACACCAGCTTTGTAAATAGAGGCAGAAGGCGTATTTTGACACCAGGTTGCAGAAAAAGCAGAATAGACTTTGCTCGCCGTGCTGCCTGAGTGATGGCAACACAAAATGGCGGCGGAGCATAAAATGGCGGCGGAGCACAAAATGGCGGGTCGATTCGATCGCGATCAGAAATCGAAGTTCCTCAAAGAGAGCAGACAAAACATGGCCAATGTACAAGAAAGCTGTTTCTTTTTTTGGGTGGGAGTTTTATAGAGCGCAAACTCGACCCGAAGATATCAGAGCGCTTTACATGAGCACCAGTTGCGTTACAGATGGACACATTCATTTTTTTTGTTAGGCAGATACAGTGATTTCCCCAGAAACACAGAATGTTGAGCGGGCCTGCCGAGATTCAAGCCCGATTCCCTAGCTTCGAGGTCAACCGCTCTAGCCGTTAGGCCATGACTGCAGAAAGAAACAAGATGTGTAACCCTAGAATGTTTATATTCTCTCATTCTACATTTGTACCCTTTAAGACACTGAGCCACACAAAGTTTGTGATGAAAGGTATGGCTAGGAGACTGATCTGTTTGAAGTTTTTGTACTTCTAGCAATCAGAACAGTAATTCAGTGAGGAATAAACATTCTACCATCCAAAGCTAAGGGTTTGATATTTGAGAATCTCTGGTAAGAGACCACACATAACTACATGGCCAATGTTTCCTTGACACATCTGAATCACAGGGGAATAACTGCAAACAAATATTACCACAATAACATATCAAACTGAAGAATAAGTTGGCTCAGATAGGGCTGTCACAAAACACCATCATAAGTTGTTTTATCACAGAATATGACTACATTAAAGAATTGGCAATTGCTAAATAACCAGCAGGGATCGCTGATCTGCAGTGGTGGCTGGTGACATTTGAAAGTGGTGGGGCGTAAAAAAAGGGTCTAAATGTGTTTTGTGTCATAGCGAGCCTGATTGACTAAAAGGGAACTGCAGGACCCTCACGCCAAGGAAATTTTGAAGAACAAAAAAAAAAGGCCCAAAGGATGCAGGTTAAACCACATTTCAGAAAGCAAGAATATTTATAAAAGTAGGTAGGATATGTAGACTTGAAATAATTAAACACATTTAAAACTGTCCCATATCGTGCTTCATTCCTGCTTGCACCCGTGCCATCCATTTAGCCTGACTGCATTATTTTAAAAGAATAGGGAACATTGGCGTTAGCCGCCTGACCTTATTGCCAAAGAAAGATGAACTATATGTCACCTCAGGTCTCCAGTAGGGCCAAAGATTGGGTGGCGAAAACAGTGACCAAGTCTCCATAACCACACTCTCTCAGATGCATTGAATTAGTTATATAGCGCCACTCATACCAGTGCAGGGTGTCTGAGCACTTTGCATCACACGCATATTACACACAGACATTCAATCATACATGTGTAAATCACTGTGTAGGAAATGTTACGTAAGCCAAAGGACTAAAAGTGTAGGAGTCACATGTCATCCATACTGGTAGGCAGCATAGTTTAAGAGTGCTTGGTGTGGAGAAGCACAAACTCAGAGTCGAAAAAGAAACAGCATAGTTGGGAGTTTTCTTTAATAATAAGAATCGATTTCTAGCCAAATTAACCCTTTTTGCAACATTGATCAATGTTCTGTACTTTGCAGCGTGTATGCAGTTCTAGGATGAAAGTTAATACCTCACTATTCTATATTAGGACTAAGGACTTTAAATTATACATTGCAAGTAACCTGCTGATCGGTTAACATCTGTAATCTACATGGTACACGTTCTCTGCAGCAGGCATATTAACCCTCTGCACTAACTTCACCTAAGTCAAAACCACAACTATACAAAATGCTGATCTTTCTCTCCAGGAAGATAATTAATCACACGAGTTATCTTGACATTTATGTGAGGCCTGGTAATTGCGGGGTGAAAGAAACGCTGCAGCAGGTGCTTCAAAGGCATAATAAACTTTCAAACACGGCGCCCCCAGGATTCCAGCACCCGGTGCGGTGGCACCGATCGCACCGCACTAAAGCCGGCCCTGACTGGCATTGATACGGCACCGGAGGGTCTAAAATAGTAATGAATGTACATAACTATTTTAGGCCTAAGGAGGGCCTAAAATAGTTTTGTACATTCATAACTTCACAGTAACGGCCGGCATGATGGGGGTGGGGGTCGTCACGGGGGGGGTGGAGGCGGGTGGGTAAATGAAAGAATATTATAAAACACTTACCATCCTTGTCCTGCAACATCTTCTGGATGCGTTCCAACTCCCGCTCCGTCCTGCAACACCGCAGCTTCTGGATGCATCCAAACTGCCGCTCCCGCCGTCCTGAAGCTCTCGTCGTCATGTCGTCATGAATGAAAGGCAGCCTCCCTCCCTCCGCTCTGCCAATCACAACGCTGAGGCGCAGTAGAGAGCGCCCCAGCCGGGACCATTTTCGCTATGTAGAGTGGGCGCCGTGGGCGGTGCTGCTCGAGGGCATGGGGGGAGTGGCTTGCCCAGTGTTGTGCATACGGACTGTTTGATCGGCCCCAGGGCCGGCCAAACAGTCCCTATGCACAACACTGGGCAAGCCACTCCCCCCTGCCCTCAAGCAGGACCGCCCACCCCCGATCAGGCACATCTGCTTTCTCGCAGTGCGAGAAGGCAGAAACATAAATGGTAGTTATTACCATTTATGTTTCTGCCTTCTCGCACTGCGAGAAAGCAGGAGGGCGGCGCCCAAACGCCCGTATGGAGGAGCCGCCACTGCTGATCTGTAAGACTTCGCTATCCTAAAGATTAAACCATTTGCCAGCAATTTCACCAAGAAGTTGATAACCTTCTCTGAATGAGCATATGGGATCCAAACTCTGCTCATTACGCCAATATGCCAACCAAAATCAAGTGGAAGCATATCTTGTTTTTTGCACCCGTGGCCCAAAGTTGGTTGTTGCAATGAGAAGCCTTTAATGGAATGCCAGGGACTTTCCATCATTCACAGACATTTTCGTGTCCATGATATGAAGATGTCCTGATTCAATCAATGAGTTAAACTGTGTTTAAGGATTCACCAGAATCAGAGGTTGCTAAGGCAGGAGAATTGTTATGGGGATTACATTTAGTCTCCCTTTTAGTTTTCCCTTCTAATTTAGCATCTTTTTAAGATGGTGGTTTGAACATGATTTTCACTAACACGACAAAATGCCACTCAGTCATTTATTATAGTTAGACATTGTTGTTTTGTAGTCTGCACTGTTAGTTTCAGGAACACATGCTAGAACGCAATGTCCTTGCTTTATTTTGTGCATGTAGGAGACAACTCTTTTACCCAGATTACGTAAAGATGTTTTCTTCGTCTCCTGCAGAATAAGATAAGGCCCGTGTGTTACTATTCAGACAGCGTCAGTTTTGAATAGAAGCAGGAGACATTTTACACCAGAGTTATGATGAATGCTGCAGAGAGCTGTGAATGGGATGCAGCTCCACAGGCCCTGACATTCATTCTAATAAGGAAGATAACTGCGCAAGCAGAGAAATATATATGCTTAAACACTCATTCGGAGTGCATTCATTAATGCACTGAGGTCAGCTTCCTGAGGCATTAAACCAAAGTATGGGGTTAGATGATTCCAACTGGATCTGCCAGAAAGGTACTCCCACAACGCTCTCACTAGTGTAGGAGAATTAGTGATAGACAGAGTAGTTGCTTGAGTGTGCCCAAGGCTCCTTTATTGCCTTTATGCAGAGACGTCCCTGGTAATAAGGGTTTATTATTCTCAGGTTTAATGGGAAGTACCTGTTTATTTTTGGAGGTTCTTAAAGCTTGGTCTTTTAAAAGGATAGTCCCCTGTAGTGTTTCCTTTCTGCAGGTTCCATTCATCATTATGACAGCGCAACCAGAGAATATTGCTGTTAATTGTAGACCAAAGCGGTACAAAAGAGGGTGGTGATGGACGGAGCATCAGAACCAATGAAAAACACTCACATCCAGTCAACAGATCCGGGTTTGATCCATCACCGTTCTTTAGCCCACTCTGCCACCCCAGTTCAGACATGGCCATATGCAAATCAGTCTGACCCTGTGCCTCATGGGAACAGTCCAGCCCGAACTGCCAAGCCATGCCTTCCCTGGACCGGAAACAAGCTTCCTAGGACCGGTTTCTGGCATTTCAGCCGTTTTCAGCCAGGCTTGCTTGAATCCAGTGGCAAAGTGAGCAAGGGAATCACGTCTGAGCATACCCTGCCAACTTATAGCGAACAAAGCGGTACAAAAGAGGGTGGTGATGGACGGAGCATCAGAACCAATCAAACACTCACACCCAGCCAACAGATCTGGGTTTGATCCATCACCGTTCTTTAGCCCACTCTGCCACCCCAGTTCAGACATGGCCATATGCAAATCAGTCTGACCCTGTGCCTCATGGGAACAGTCCAGCCCGAACTGCCAAGCCATGCCTTAATTGTAGACCAGCAAAAACAGCTCCATTTAAATAGATATGGGCTTGTCAATGGCAATGGACATGTTACCTTCACGGTTGAGGATCTCAAAGACTATTGTTGTGAAATGTTTTATTTCTGGGTTAATTTTCCTGCAGTCGATGCAAATTCACAGACATTGCACATATATACTGAGGCTGCAGTTCCAGCTGCATATAGTCCTTATCACTATTTAGAAATCCCATTAACATTCCAGGAATAACACAATTGATTCCAAGGCACCCTCCCAAATACCCATCAGAATGTAAGACTGGGCCCTCTCAGTAATGATAGGGTGACCTGGCTGCTTGTAGCAGGCTATACAACATTTCTGAATGCAAATCAATTAACACAGCAAGAACAGCTTGCTCTGTTAAACCATTTGGTTAGACTGTATGTGATGTCTGATGCAGTTCATAATGCTTACCTTAAACACTGCCCCTGCACAGTTAGCTGTGACTGCAAATAGTCCAATTACCATTAATGTTAATATGGGTAAGATCCAAGCCAAATGTGATGAGATTGCGTTTTGGATAGCGTAAAAAATGAATCAGCTTGTGGCGTTATTTCCCCATACGGGACCACAAGAAAAGTTTAGAATTCTCACTATGCGTCTTCCACTTGGTATGGTTCCCCCAGTGGAGGAGTGTAAAATGTAGGGTTGCTTCCATCTACACCATTACTCATGGTACTTCTTCAATTTCTGTTTTGGCTGAAGTGTTTAAACAAATTCAGACTGAACATGAAGCAGCCCCTGCCCTAGATATGCGGATGAAACTAATTGGCAACTTTACCACAGTGTCCTCAAGTGTTTTAAGTAATATTCCGGGGCGAGGCAGCTTCTTTGATGATGCGCCAATGGCTTGCTTTAGTTCCCGCTGTAGATCCGGAACGTGAGCTGCCTAAAATAATTTCTGAAACCTATTCTTATATAGGTCGAGCTAGTTTGGAAACCAGGACTAATAAGCCACAAATTAAAGGCAAGTTAGAAGCCAATACTGGCAGGCAGACACCTGAGTCTTCTAAAAAAACGCTGGGATAAAAATAAAAAAAACATTAGAACTAAAATACGGTCTGGATCTCAAAAATCGGAGTCTTCCGGGAACCATTTTAATTTGCATGACCTCGATAAAATTAAAGAGTCTGATAGGTTTCAGTATTCTGATACATGTCCTTCTCGTTCCTTGCAGGACTCTCCAGACAAGAAATCAGAGAGACAGGGTTGAAGCGATCGCAGCCCGGCGGAGTACAGATGGACTCACAACGCTCCTCTGACATCAGTATAAAAGAGGAAGAGAAACTTCCACAACAAAAAACGCAATTTAAAAAGAGGTGGCGGGAATTTCTGCAAATGCCACAAATGCTCAAAACTCTTCCTCGGAACAAGATGTGGGCGAGCACTCTTCTTGACAGTGCAGCAGAGGCCACAATAGTTCACCTGACTCTTCGAGGGTGTCTGGTGGCAAAATCCAGTGATGACTATGTACAGGTTGAAACTCCAGATCAGCGGCTTAGCCCTCTGGCTAGAATTTATGATTTGGAGTTTGTTCGAAATGTTCCACAAGGGAAAGATGTAATAATGCCTTTCTTTTCCGTTCTTGTCCTGGGAGAGGTGAAAGCAGCATATGCTGCAGAATGGGCTCTTGTGCAGGCCCCAGATTTATATTGTAATCAAGCGGATTGGGATAAAGGCTCATGTTATCACTTTATACCTATAAGGTTCAGTCCTCAGATGCAAGCACAATATCCTATTAAACATGAAGCTAAGTACCCAGTTAGGGAGATTCTATCACAATTAGAACATAAAGGTGTGCTTGAGCCTTATGTCTTCCCTATGAAAAATCCGTTATTTCCAGTACTTAAACCTGATCATTCTTATCGTATAGTCTTGTACTATCGAAATTTAAATAGTCACACACTGACTTTTTCTGTACAGAATTCCCACGAGCTTGATAAATAATCTAGTTTGTACAAAATACAAAACTAGATTGGACATTTCCAGTGTTTTTTTCTGTCAAAATGTGGCACCTGAAGGACGGAATTTGACTGCTTTCTCTGCATTGGAAGCAAAACGAAGACTGTCGACTCCCAAAGGGCCGTAAGAACAGTCCAGGTATGTTTAGTTCCCGGGTTATGTCAGTTTTACAAGAAATTGACTCAAAAGCATTGTCTTACATTGATGACATTTACATCATGGACAATCATTTACAGGTGCATTTGGCCAGAGTGTATCAAATTATTCCGGGGTTCACTAAATATGGCTAGAAATGTACATTTCAGAAGACTAAAATTGCCTTTGTCTGAGTCCTATTTTTAGGGTATGAGTTATCTAGTGAAGGGAAAAGTCTGGCATCGCATTTCTTAGAAAAATGTGCTTTATTGCAACCACCTAATGATTAACAAACGCTTCAATCGCTTTTGGGATTTCTGAATTTTGGTAGACTATACATACCAAATTCTGAACAACAAGTTAGACCATTGTAATATTTAATTTGTCCTGATTTTTCCAATAAGCATTGGACTGCTGAACATTTTTGTATTCTCCAAAATTTACAAGCAGACAAGCTTGAGTCTATACCCTTACATATACATGTTAACTCTCCTAATTTAGTAATCCACATAATTGTGGGTTCTAGAGATTACAAATATGTTTTATTTAATGAAGGAGAAACATTGCGGATTGCTTATAAATCATATTCAAATTAGATTATGTTTGTCACCCTAATTTGAGAACACAGGAATATCTCTAGTATGAACACGGGATACCTCATGTCTAGTGAAATTTTGCCTCTAGATGAATATGCTTTTTTTATAATCTATACTGATGGTTCAGCCCAGCTGGTGGCGGGTGCAAAGTGCAAGTACTCAGGTGCATATGCTGCAGTTAAGGGTGTGGTGAAGGATGGAGTTTTCCAGGCACAAAGAACTTATAGAAAAACTTGAGGTGACTGTACCGCTTAGCTGGTTGAATTAAAAGATTCAGAATTCCACACACTTATAGCGTGTGAATCCTATTAGTGCGTCACGTCCTTTAGCGACAATTTACCTTATTAGCGCTTGAATGGATTCGAGTTTTGAAAGGAAATTCTTTCACGCATAAGCTTCTTTGGGGGAAAGTGAGAGCTCTGAAGATGCTTTGCCATGGGCTCATGTGATCCAAACATTAAGTCATCAACATGTTGGTATACATGTTGCAGGGAATTCATTGGCTGATGAAGTTGCCCATGTGGCTGTTTAGACTGTATTTGGGGCTGCAATTATTTGTTCACATACGAGAATAGATGATGACATAATGGCAGCGGTCACAGCCTTGGCTAGTGGCGAGCCCTCACCTAAAGGCTATTCGGCGAAGAACTATTTATTGAGTGCTCAAAATGTTCTCTTTGCCCGTATTACCGGGGTGGATGATCAAGTGATACCCAACCAGGACTGCAGGTTAGTGTTAATAATAGCAGCTCATGAGGGTTTGGCATCTACCCATGCAGGTGTGGCGGTTACTGTTTCTTTATTGCTGAAACGATACAGGTGGTAGGGTTTTTATCAGCAGACCAGAAAATGTGTACTTTGCTGTGATATTTGTCAACAAATTAAAGGGTCCAACCACAAACACCGCTTTTAGTTTCAAATAAACATTACAATGTGTCTATTTAGATCATTGTAGCCCAGTTCATACAGATGGTGCCTTCAAATATATCCTAGTTGCAGTTGATTCTTGTTCTCAATTTCTATGGGTGTGGCCAGAGTGATCGCTGACTCCCAAACTGTTGTTAAGGTTTTGCAAGTCTTTATCGGTTACATATGCAGTAGCACTCGGACCAGGGCCTGGCTTTCACCTCTAAGGCATACCAGGACAGTATGGGCACCCTGGGTGTTGCTGTGCATTATACCGTCCCCTATCATCCTTAGGGAAATTCAGTAGTGGAACGGAAAAACTGTGACTTACAGCAGTCCTTAACAGCTACAGTATTAGATTCAGGACGCAGTTGGATTCATCACCTGTATGATGTACATAGAACTTGTTTGACACCTGCAAGCCATCCTCCTCCTCCAACATTGAGAAGCAATGAAGGCAGCATTGGCGGGTGTTAAAATCCCCTAAGATTAACGTGTCATAATAGGCTTGTCTTCCTTCCCCATAACTTTCCAGAAAATCCTCTAAGGCTAGAAGATGTTTGGTCTCATGAGTTCTGGAGAAGGAATTTTAAAAATGTACCATTAACAAAGTGGGGAGATTCTTTCCTGACAGTTCCACTGCTAGCACATGGGGTGAACGGGAGTCAATCAATTTGGCTTGGTAGGAAATTTTAAGAGTGAACATTAAAAGAAGACCCCTCCTAGCTCTACCCATGTTCGACGGGATTGCATGTTTGCAGAATGAAATAAAGCCATCCAGATAGAAACAATCATTGGGCTGCCACGTTTCTTGTAAAGCAATGATATGATGTGTAGCAAGAAACTGTTCCCTAGATTTATCGCCCTTCTTTGACCTAAGGCCAGCTATATTCCAGGACAATACCTTCGTTGGAGCATCGTCTGGGATAGCTGAGGTAGGGATGGGATTTGGAGGGTTAACCAGCAGGAGTTTGAATATGGGAGCAGGTACAGTTGGCTCGGTAAGAGCCTTAGATGGCGGCTTCTTAGCCTGTGATGTCCCTGCCACCATCACTAGTCAGTCGTTTGCGTCAAGCCCCTGGGGGTTAGCTAGCAGTAGGTATCAATTTGTTAAAGATAATATAGGGTTCAAGTTTCTATCTTGAGGGGATTGAACCAGCTTAAACGGCAACTGCCATTCGCGACTTGCAAGGGGATGTTTAAAAGGATAAAAAGACTGTAGGGAGACTGTTCTAATTTTAGTTTTGGTGACATTCTTGTATTGGCAACCTACTTGCGCTTTAGCCTGCGTGGAGTGTCTAAAGTTAATAATTATGCAGACCCCCTCAACGTTTTTCCTAGTCTCATGGCCAATCCAGCCCACTCTTCTGGCCATGATGATGTCAGGAGATATATTAGAGTCATTGATCACATTATTAGTACACCAGTGAGTGGTCTTGTGGATAAGGTCCAAGGAAGTTTCCTGAATGCCCAATGTGAGTGGAGGAAGCCCCAATAAAACAGCAACTCAAGGCGCTGATTGGGGAGGGAGATCAAGTGTACATTTGTTTTCAATCATTTAAAAAAAAAAATTTGTTTTTATTTGCATTCATCATCATCGTAACATCCTCATATTTTGGCATATATTACATGGTTACTAACTGCATGCTGCCCGTAAATTTCAGAGTAGTTATCTATTCCAAACATAGTATTACATATTGTTATCTGGGCAGCCATTTACAGTTTCTCGTGGCATATCAACAATTACTGCATACTAGTACCTATGTTGCTCATCCATCCCCAACAACATAACTACTTCCCCTTCCCACCCCTACCCCACCCTCCAGTGTGCTCCACTTCAGTGTACAATTTCCAATGTAATCTAATCTATAGGTATTTTGCCTAAAATATGCCATCTCTGTGGGATGACCTCCATCCCCATGGTATCTGCTACTCTCCCTGTCTATAGCACTTCCAATCCCCGCGTCCCCCCCACAGCCCCCAATGGTCCGCCGTCTAGAGGAGGGTCTGGTTCATCTTCCAGGTCTCTGTCGGTCCTGCGCAATGCCTCAACTAGCGCCTCCCAGGCCCGCGCCATTTCCAACATCTTTTCCTTCTGCAACCTATGCGCCAGCCGTAGTTTAATCACGCTTTCGCTCGCTGCCCACTTAAGAAGTTCATGCTTCCATCTCTGCACCCTAGGCCCCTGGTTGTGTTTCCAATGGCTGGTTATGTCCCTTTTAGCTAATATCGGTCCCAAATCTATAAATTTGCTGGTCACTTTGTTGTGTTTTGTATGCGGAAACCAATGCAATAAACGCACCCCCATGTCTTTGTTAAGTTTTCGCTCCGTTACCAACTCCAGTGCCGTAATTACTTCTCCCCAATATACTGTCAGATTCAGGCAGGACCACAGCCTATGCCGAAAGTCTGCACCTTCTGTCCCACATCTAGGGCAGCCAGCCGTTTCCACCCTAAAGATCTGCTTAATATGCTTCGGGGTCATATATGCCCTATGTAACACGTAAAATTGTATTAGCTGGAACCTAGCGTTCCGTGTACTCTTCCATGCTCTTTCCACTAGTTTAGGCCAAGTAGCTTCCGGGATGTCCCTCTCTAAGTCTTGCTCCCACTTCCCTTTTAGTCGATCCATCGGTTGCCTCCCCTCTTGTTCCATTCTCCTATTAAGGCATGTGATGGCCTTAAACGTGCCAGCCGCCATAGCTACATATTGGCTGGTTAATGACGTCTCTGGTTCTGTTAGCCCTGTCTTCCACCTGCGTTGGATAGCCGCCACCAGTGCCGCGTGTAATAAGTAGTGTCCCCGCGGCAGGTCATATCTGTCTCGTAAACTCGAGAACGGCAGTAAGGCACCGTCTTCATAGAGGTCGCCCACCATAAATACTCCCTTCTCCTTCCAATCCCCCAGAGCTGACCAGTCTCCTCTGTGGGGTAACGCTGTGCACGCCCCTATCGGGAGCTCGGGCGAGTAGGGGTGCTCCACGCCATGCTTTTTATGACTCCTAACCCAGCAACGCTGCAGCGTTCTCCCTTCATTCGTAATGGTGTCTCTACGCAGCTTCTGCCCCAGCAAGATATAGGAGAGCACATGCCGTGGCATCCAGCAGTTGTTGCCTGGGTATGGCCCTCGAAACGTCGCTGCCACTGCCTGTGTGAGCCACTGGAGCTGGGCTGCCAGATAGTACCTTTCAAAGTCAGGCGCTGCCCAACCTCCCGCCGCCCTGGGGCGCATCATTGTATCCAGAACAACCCGTCTCCTACCATTCCCCCATAAGAAATCTCCCACCATCGCTTTTAGCTGCCGGAACATCGCCCCAGGTATCCATATTGGGAGGGTCCTAAAATAGTATAGCAGTCTCGGTAACACTACCATTTTTAACAATGCCACCCTCCCTGCTACCGACATCTTCAGGGTGGTCCAGAACTCCATACTCCCCTTGACTCCTCGGATTGCCCGACTAATGTTGCCTTCCAGGAGCCCGTCCTGAGTATGATAAATGAGTATTCCCAAATAGGGCAGGCACTGTGCCTCCCATCGGACCCCTTGCACCTGGGGCGGCGCCGGCAGGTTCGGTCTCACCGGGAATAGACAAGTCTTCAACCAATTGACACGCAGCCCCGATCTATTCCCATATCCGGTCAGCAACTGTTTCGCCGCTGTTAGAGCCTCTCCGGTGTCCTCCAAAAACATTAATAGATCGTCTGCATACAGCGAGATGTATTGCACATCCTCCTGCAGTGCTAGGCCCCGGTATTGCTCTCCCGTGCGCGCTAGCATGGCTAATGGTTCTATTGCTATTGCAAATAGCAGCGGGGAGAGAGAGCAGCCCTGTCTCGTCCCTCGCTCTACGTTACACGTCCGAGAGATTGTCGTGCCTGTTCGCACTCTAGCCGTGGCCTCATTATAGAGGATCCGCGTCCATCTCGCATAGTCTTCCCCTATTCCCATTTTCCCCATCACATAATATAAAAAAGACCATTCTAGGCTATCAAAGGCCTTTTCAATATCTACAGCCAGCACCGCTGCTCCCGTTTTAGTGTCTCGCTGTTCCTCTAAGACACGCAGGAGGCGTCTAATATTGCCGGCCGTATTTCGTTTGGGGATAAACCCCCCCTGATCCCCGTGGACTAGGGATGTCATATAAGGGAGCAGTCGCGTCGGCAGTATCCTGGTTAATATTTTATAATCCACCGTTAACATTGACAGCGGCCTATACACTGCTAGCTCAGCGGGGTCTTTGCCTGGTTTTAGAATGGGAATTATAATGGCCTCCCGGGTCGTGGTTGGCAGTGTTCCCGCCATCCAGGCATGTTTATACAGTGCTTGCAGCCGGGGCGCCAGTATGTCTACAAAAGTGGCATAGAACTCTATTGGTAGCCCATCAACTCCCGGGGTCTTATTTCGGGCCATGTGCTTAATTGCTGACCGGATTTCGCCTAACGATATCTCTTGTCCCAATGCTAGTGAGTGTTCCAACTGGGGCCAAACCAACCCACCAAAATAACTCTCCATTTCTTCAGCATCTGCTGCCCCCATGCTACGATACAGCGTTGCATAATAGCACGTGAACATATCGTTTATTCCCCGTTGGGTATATTCCATCGTAGCTGCCGAAGTCCGAAGCCCCAAGATTGGCGTTCCTCTATTATAAGGAGCTTACCCGTTTTGTCCCCCTCGTCATGCATTCGCGCATTATATGCTTTATAATCAAACGCCCTGAGCCTCTCAACTTGCCGCGCTACTTCCTCTCTCGCTCCCATCACCTCTTTTTGATCCCTCTCCAATGTATGACTACGCCTCTCTGCTTCTCGCAACCGCTCGTCCGCCCTTTGTATATCATCTAGTAAGGTTTTCCGTACCCCCACCTTCTTAGAAATACATATCCCTCAGACCACTGACTTGAATGCCTCCCATTCTATCGCTATTGTTGTCGCTGTATTTTCATTCTCATTAAAATAGTGGGTGATCCCCTGTTGGAGCTCTTCCCGTAATACTGGGTTTTCTAGTATTTCAGGGCACAATCTCCAAGTTGGAATCAACGCCCGCTCTTTGTGCCATCCCAAGTGGATCAGCAGGGGGTTATGATCTGACAATGTTTTGGCCAAGTATTCACTGTGTTGCACTTTAATACAGACATCAGACGTTCCCAGCATCGCATCCAACCTAACATGCAAATCATGCAGACCAGAATAATATGAATAATCTCGCTCTTGCTGGTGCTGCTCCCGCCATATATCTACTAAGTTCCAATT
This sequence comes from Triturus cristatus, assembly GCF_964204655.1. NCBI lineage: Eukaryota > Metazoa > Chordata > Amphibia > Caudata > Salamandridae > Triturus > Triturus cristatus. The sequence continues at coordinate 1,697,087,790 of NC_140591.1, forward strand.
GGACTGCCATCTCCGCCTCTTATCCGCAAGTCTCGCACTCGCCGACTCAGGCAGTGGTGGGTGAGACCTGTCTATGGTTACATCCAGCACAGAGTTGAAATCACCCCCCAAACGCAGCGAGCCCGGCGTGTGCGCAGCCATGGCTCCAGACAGGCGGTCAAAGAAACTTCCTTGTTCAACATTTGGAGCGTATATACTCCCTATCATGACATCCCTCTGCCAACGTGAGGTGCGTCTCTTGTAAGAGAGCAACATGTGCTCCCCTGCGCACCAAGTAGGCATGCACCTGATGGCGCCTGGCAATAGTGTGGAGTCCCCGGACATTCCAGGTTATGCACTTAAAGGCAGAGATGGAGGCCATTATCTTATCTCCTATCCCCATCTATCTTCAGCGTCATCTGGAGCACACTGGTTCCCCTTTGATATCCTTGAACAAAACTAAACACACCCCAACTCCCCCTCCCCAGGACAGATGCCCCAAACTGAACACCCATCCAAACTAATGAAGTAACCAGAGTGCTCAGACCCCCAAGGAATCTCAAACACCCTATAACAATGGGGGTTGGCGCAAAGGTCCAAAGAGGCCCAGTTTGCCCCGCACCCGCCGAAACCCAGCCTTTAGTAAGCTATGCCCTCCCCATCCAGCAATATACAGACCATTTCAGCAGGAGTCAGCCTCAAATGTTCAGGAGTAGCTAATCACAAGTCCACCAGCTCATCAGCCGTCCTCGCCGTCACATGTGGCAGCTGCACACTGTCCGCCTGTGAAGCATCTGTGTCCGATCCGTCTGTGCCCAGCTCCGATTCCCCTTTGTCACTCTGCGAATCCATCCCTGTCTTGGATAGCGCCGCTACCGCCTCTACCGCTGCTGATCTCTCCTTTTCCGCTTGTCGCAACGTCGGCCGTGGAGATCTCGTTCGTCGACTCCAATACTTTGGAGTCGGATTAGGGCATACTGCAGTCCCTCTTCACGCAGCGCCTTTTTGACCGCCAGGTATGATGCTCTTTTGCGTTGAACTTCCCATGTATAGTCCGGGAATATTGTTACAGAAGCATTGTCCACTTTGTACGGCCCCTTCTTGCGCGCCTGGGCCAATAGCCAGTCTCTCTCTTTATAATGCAGCAATTTAGCGATCACCGGTCTGGGTGGGCGCCCCGGCGCTAGCGGTCTCGTCGGTACTCTAAGCGCTCTTTCCAGCGTGTAGCAGGGGGTCAGGCCTTCCGGAGCTACTACAGTTTTCAGCCAGGTTTTCAAATAGTCCAGCATGCTCTTTCCCTCTACTCCTTCTGGCAAACCCACCACGCGAATGTTACTTCGCCGATTTCTCCCTTCTGCATCTTCCGCTCTCTGTTCCAGTGTATGTATCCGATTCTGCACTTCTTTCATTTGGGCCATTAACTTCTTGGTAGTCGGTTCCATGCCTTCCAGGGCAGTTTCAGCCGTTTTCACTCTGTCTGCCAACTAAATGTGATCCGCTCTAAGTAGTCCCAAGCTCTGCGTTACTTGTGCTATATCCGCCTGCAGTGTATCTCGCGTGGCTGTTATAGCCTGCAAGATCTGGTCGACTTGCTGTTGCGGGAGGCAATCAGTTGGTGGCGGCTGTATTACTTGCGCTGCCGACGGGCTCGCCTCTTTGTCCCGGGCCGACTGCCCCCCGCCCTGTTTGTGTCGGGTTTTCCCCATCATGCCCTTGGGAACCCTCTCCTCTTATTGCCGTCCAGACCCACTCATCGCCGTACAGTCAGTAGGCGAATCTCGCTCGGGCCTATTCACTCTGCGTGACTCAATATTCTAAGTTTAGCCATCTCCCTCTGCGCTATTCGCAATAAGTTCGCTACCTGGTTCCGCCGAGCTGTCTAGGCCCAAGTAGCAGCTTGTCACCGCTCCCTGGCGAGCGTTTCCGAGTTCTTCAGAGCTTCCCCCATACTGCCAGCCCCATTTTCTTGTGCGCGGGGTTGGGCTCCGATCAGGGCCTCCGGTGCAACAGAGGTTCCTCCCCGCTCCTCGGTGAGATGTGTTCCGAGCCAGGAATCCCCCCCTCGCTGTCTATAGTTGCAGCCTCTTCCCCGCTGCTGCTTCTCTCCAGTCAGCTACAACGCCAGTTCCCCTTTGTCGACTGTCGCGCCTTTCTCCAGGGCCAGTGGGGAAGAGGAAGTGTTCCGCATAGGGCCTACACAAGCTTCGGCTCCGTCTCCAGGATATGCTGTACAGACACCTCTCAGAGCCATCCCCCCTCGCACATCACTGACCTCCACGAGCAGCTCTGTCGTCCAGCTCCGGAGCCCAAGCCACCTCAGTAACCAGCCTCTCAGTTTCCGCCGCAGGCCTGCACTCTACGCCCGAGCTCCTCTCGGCTCTTGTTGTCGCCCGGATACTTCCTCTCAGTGGCGCCTCAGTTCTTCTCAGCTCTGGAGCGGTTCACGCCTACCACCGTCCTTATCCCTCATCGTCCGCAGACGCGTGGAGCAGCGACCGCCCGATCAGGCTCCGAGGAGCTCCGCAGCCGCCATCTTGTCTCCCTACGGTGGCGCGTTGCAGTTCTCAGCCGAGTCTCGCTCCGCAGCCTTCAGCAACCCTCCGTCGCACATCAGGGTGCCCCCCTATTCGATGCCAGCCCAGTGTTCCGAAGAACGCTGTTCAGGGGTGCCGTTTTCGGCTCTTATGTCAGGATTTTCGGCTGGGCTCCGGCAGAGCAGCAGGCTCACACGTCCACCTGCAGTCGAGCCCTGGCCACGCCCCTATTTGTTTTCAATCATGACCATTTTATGGTGGGAAGGGGTATGTGTAAGTAGTGGATCCTCATTGGCAGTTTCCTGCCCTTCCCTATGGGCCGCCTGACATACCTGCCCTTTCCGATAAGCCACCTGAGATACAATGACCGCCGCCCCTGGAATGTGGTTAGTATCAATATTGCTAGGATGAGACACACCCACTGGGGCCTGAGTACTGATTACCCGGTGGACTTGGGTGCTGCTCGCCTGGGGGTCATGGGCCGAGCCGCCAGATGCCTGACAAGAGCCCCCCCCCTCCCTCCGACTGCTATATCATGCCCTAAAAGACAGTTATTATGTATGGAGGCAAGATAATTAAGTTTTAACTCAATCACTTCCAGCTTAGAAATTACAGGTGCTAACAAATCTTTGGTCAATGTCTCTAGCCTTACAAAGAGGCTATCCAGCAGCAGTTCCAGATTAAATTCAGCTGGTGGCATGGTTATTTTTGTCCGCTGAGACTTTCTCAGGGCTCTGCTACCACCGGGTTGTTTTCTCTTGGTGGGGGGGGGGCAGTCTAGATCAATGTGGCTGCAGTGGTACAAGTAAGTGAATCCAGATCACCTAGTAGGCCTTCCGTCGATATGGCTGGAGGTATAGTGGAACACCTTTCTCCTACTGGGACCCTGATTTCCTCCTGTGGTTATTCATGCCCAACAGAGCCCAATGCTAATTTCTCAGTCTCCATAGAGAGCCTTTTCTGAGTCCGAGCTTTCTCCTTCATAATGACGTTAGCCGCTCTGGTTAGAAAGGAGTCTATTGTCCCTACTGACCCTGCAACATTTGTGCCTGGAGGGCCCCCAATGGCTAATTTCCTTTTGCCCATAACTAATCAGTGAAGAGTAGCTTTGACTTAAATAAACCCGCAATACAAGTTCTAAACATTTCAGCTTCAAAATAAGGCGATCAGGAAGCTTTTCTTGGGCTTAAATCATAGGGGCTAAAGATGACACTAAGGGGAACACAGTCACCGATCACCATTAAAAGGAGTCATACAAGTACCTTGTGCCTGCCCTTAAGGGCTTCAGTCCAATGAACCGTGCTCTTGGAAAAAGCCGGCCTGACCACAGGGATCCTGAAAAGATGAGCCAAGAGACCTGGCCCAGCCCGGCCTTTTCCGGCCTCTGACGGGCGCATATGTTTGTTATAAGCGCCGCCGGGCGCTGAGTGGTGTGTCAGAGGTGGTGGGGGGGGGGGGGGAGCCTGGGAAATGGAGTCCATGCTAACTCCTGTGGCTTGCTCTCACCCCCAGTAACTTAAAGCACGTCCCGTGCTGCGGGATGCCTCCATTTGTTTTAAGCGCCTTAGGGCACTGAGTGGCATGTCAGAGGTGGGGGGAGCCTGAGAAAGGGAGTCTGTGCTAAATATTGTGGCTGGCTCTCGCCCCCGGTAACTGCAAGCACGTCCCCATATAAGTGATTGACCCAACTACCACCCGAACCTAATTCTCTTGCTGTTAAAGATTGCTTTAAGTCTCGGTTTTTCCTCTCCACAACAAAATTTCCCTGGTGATGGTACCGAGAGGAGTACTGCAATGCTACACCCAAACTTCCTTGTAAGCCCTAGAACTAAACGCAGGGCCACAGTCGGAATGTAATGTGCCAACTACATATGTCCCTATAAAGACTCGCAAATCTTTTATAACAGTTCGAGCGTCAGCCAAGCGCTGAGGCCATACCCATAGGAATCTTGAGCATGAATCCACTGCCAACAAGATATAATTGTAAGCCCCATCTGAGAGTAAGGGGCCACAGTGGTCCAAATAGACACATGCGAGTGGTCTGTCTGATATTAGTTATGGTGTCTGCGCTGGACGTGCCACGGTGGAACCCCTCATCTGCTGGCAGATGTCGCAATTTAGGACAAAATTCTTTGCCTGTTTAGTTAACCTGGGCCACCAATAGTGTTGTTTTAGTAATGAAACTGTCATGGTAATTTCTGCGTGTGCAGAACCTAGACCCTTGTGTGCAGCTAGAATTAAGCCTAATCTGCGATCCATGTTTGGTATTACTCTATCCCACTCTAGAATTTGAGAACAACGAATGTTGTTTGTATCTAATTTGTAGGAGTATTTAAGTTGAAAACGTTTTGGTAAGTCTGTGCTGTTTTTGCATGAAGCAATGACAGCTACCATTATCTGTCCTTCTATTCTCATTTTTGAACGAGTGATTGCAGCTACGGCAGCTGTTCGTACTGCCCCTTTCGCACCTTCATCAGCCAAGGAATTCCCTTCAACGTGAACGCCATCACGTTGATGACTCAGCGTGTGTATCACATGAGCTCTTGGTAGTTCGTTTTTCAACTCAGCTACCTGTTCCCATATCATTTTATGCGTAATTGTGCCAACTTTTGAGTCCTTAAACCGATTTTGACCCCAGTAGTGGAGATATTTGTTATATGACAGGACACAATAAAAAGAATTGCACACAATCAGTGCGGGGAATTCTCGATCCGTATTTATTAGCACCAGTAATAGGGCTTTTAGTTCTGCCAGCTGAGCCGTGCAGTCTCCTAGAGACTGTGTCTACGTATCGCTGGATAGAACTTGCCATCCTGCATATTACCCTTTACAATCGCACATGTGGCGCTGTATTGCTGCTTACTTCCTATGGCCGGCTGTGCAGATCCGTCAGTGTAAATAATGTATTCATACTGATCTAGAGGCATTATTTCATTTGGTAGAGGATATTCTTGTTCATATTGCAGGAATTCTTGTGTTTTTAGACTAGGGTCATATCTGTATTCGACATCCGTTACAGTGAGATAATTAGCCCATTGTATCCATCTTGCATGTAAGGCTTTAGCATTAGGAACGCTTGCCTTTGTCGCAGCCTCTAAGGCTAGTACTGGACTTATGACAAATATTTGTTTCCCCTGAGCCAGTGCTCTTTCTCTTACTACAGTGGTCTGTACTGCTGTCAGTATTTTTTCTGTAGAAGCAAAGCGCATTTCAGCGTTTGTGTACAAGTGTGATTTGTATGCAATGGGTAAGTAAAACCAGATTGACCCGCTAAAACATGGATCACCAAGTTGCAGACATTTACGTGTGTCTGTAGGTGTTTTGAAGCTATCATGTCAGCTTGTAGGGAACGAAGGATATCTGTGTGTTCCTGTGTCCAATGCCTAACTGAAAAATCAGGTCTGATTAAGTCGTAGAAATGTCTTACTTTTTCTGCGTAATCCAAAATGTATGTTCTGCCAAAGTTTAAAAATCCCAATATGAATTGTAAGTTTTTCAAAGGTTTAGGAGGTTGGAGCAGCGCGCACGTTTCTAAAAAGTTAGCTGCCAGGCTTTTACCTTCACTCGATAGATCGTATCCCAAAAATAGGACATTGAGGTGGACTATATTTGATTTTTTAAAGTTGAATTTCCAGCCCTCACAGGTGAACCCCTGTACTGCTCGATTTTTCCGGCCTTTTCTTGTGTTAAAGAATAACTAGTGTGACTTCAGTCTCTTTCCATCCAAGTCTAAGGGTTAGAGTAGTGTATAGAGCCTATTTATTAGGCACTTCGACATGATCCTGTGTTCTTCCCCATAGATCAGGGTTTGCACACATATCCTAGGGGATAGATTCGTTAGTATTAGGGGTAATCTGTTCTATAGTGAGGGTATTTCATGGAGCCGTGCTGAATTCAGGCCTGGTAGGCCTTAAACGGGAGAGACTCCATCTTTCTTCCTGCTCCGGCAGCTTGGGATGCTTCTAGGTCATAGGCAGTGTTTTAGTTAGGAGGTGTTATTCGCTTGGAGAGAACCGGTTCAGGCCGGCCCTTATCGAAGGATTGTATTTTTCTTCATGCCGAAGACACTACATCAGGCCGGCCGGCTGGGAACGTGTCCTTGGCACGGGGAGGTACAAGAATTTGGTGGGCGGCAGGTTACGGGCTGGAATTTTCCATGAAAAAATGCACCTCTATATTAGTGAAAGTCTGAGGCAGATACTGGCACTTGCTTCAGTCCGTAGGCGGCACCTGGCCGTTAGCAGTAAAGCTACTACTTATTCCAGGGAAGACAGATGACAACCTTGAAGGTGGAGAAAAACAGAGAGACAGATATTCTTCTAACACAATAGCCAAAGAGAAGAGAGTAGCCGATGAGGAAGAGGTCCCAGTGACTCGGAGAAAAGAGAAGGGAGTAGATCCGTGACTGCGGAGGTGTGACTTCCAGGCGAAACCGAGGCACCGACGAGAAGGGAACCTAGATGACCATTGAGTGCAGGCTACATACGACTAAGGTGATGTCGACCCCTTTTTATTAGAGTGTACAACCTAATCTTTCACTTTTTCTTTGCAGGTTATATGTTATATGATTATGTTATATGATCGTGTATGTAATGAATAAATAAAGTATCCAGTTTGTAGTGAACCAACATGTGCTATGTATTCTTGCATGAGAGGGTAGCCTATTCTTCTAGTCAGCTGTGACTTGATATGAACAGATGTTAACCCTGATCAGGTAAGTGGTAGCTGAATAAGGGAGGAAGGAGCCCCTCGAACCAGAGGACAAGTTGTGTTCTAACTGGCAGTTCTTGTGTGATCTGATAAATAGTAACACTGATTCCCTTGTTGTATATTATGGTAATCATAGGATGAACTCGTGCTAAGGCTGCCGTCTGGGTAGGAAGTCCTGGGTCCATCTAGGACCGCGAGGCTGAGGCTGCCGTCTGGGTAGGAAGTCCTGGGTCCATCTAGGACCGCGAGGCTGAGGCTGCCGTCTGGGTAGGAAGTCCTGGGTCCATCTAGGACCGCGAGGCTGAGGCTGCCGTCTGGGTAGGAAGCCCTGGGTCCGTTTGGGACCGCGAGGCTAAGGCTGCCGTCTGGGTAGGAAGTCCTGGGTCCGTTTGGGACCGCGAGGCTAAGGCTGCCGTCTGGGCAGGAAGTCCTGGGTCCGTGTGGGACCGCGAGGCTAAGGCTGCCGTCTGGGTAGGAAGTCCTGGGTCCGTTTGGGACCGCGAGGCTAAGGCTGCCGTCTGGGTAGGAAGCCCTGGGTCCGTCTGGGACCGCGAGGCTAAGGCTGCCGTCTGGGTAGGAAGTCCTGGGTCCGTCTGGGATCGCGAGGCCGCCACTTGTATTATAAGAGGTCTTGGTATATATAGTAGGAATTCCCTGTCCTTAGGTGGTATATATATGTGGTTACTTATTGTGAATAGGCCCTAGGGAGGGGGGGGTAACGTTCTGGCTGGGTTAGAGAGGCTCTGTTGAGCGGGTTCTATCTGATCCGAAAACCCAAGCAGAACAACCCCAAAATGATGTTGCTCACCCTGGTCAAGTGTTCCTTTAAATTATCATCCATCAGATAAATATCATCTACATAGAACAATGCCTCCTCCATCTAAATTATGAAGTAACTCTGTTACCCTAGCGATAAACTACCCAGGGTTATTCCTATACCCTTGGGGGAGTCGAAAAAATTGAATGTGTGAACCTAGCGCGGAACATGCTGTTAAATACCTGCTTTCAAGCGCTATATTCTGGCAGAAAAATCCATTGGAGATATCTAGTGTTGTTTTGTATTTTTTCCGCACAATGTTATTCATTAATGCGGCGCTGTGTGCATTCTGTACTGGGGATGTTTTAGTGCATGTGTTCAGATGTCTACAGTCTAAAACTAAACAATATGAATTATAAGGTTTCATTACGGGAAACAAAGGATTATTCATTGACGAGGTGCAAGTTTCTATTACACCCTGGTATTCAAGTTGATCTAAGATCTCCCTGACCTGTTTTTGCGCTTCTTGTTTTATTGGGTACTGTCTCTGTGGAGTTGGAGTAGTTTTTACTGGGATTATATGGTGAGGTGACTCAGCATCCCACCCAACATGGTTGCGATAAAGTGCTGGAGCAAGGGCTATCGTCCACACCTGCGCATATGTATGTTTTAAGTAAATCATAACTAGGTCGGAAAAGGCTGGTAAAATTACCGTTTCTCCCTATGGGCAATCCATAACAATTGCAGGCGGCCAATCTTTTTCAGCTAAAAGGATGTCATAGCCGTAAATCAGGTTCTCCAAAAAGAGACCTTTAATTTGTCTAGGTATGTCCTCCTCCATTTGGAGTGTTATTTCATGTAACCTTTGTGGGACACTTAAACTTGTATCAGGTGTCTCCACAGTGATATGCTCATTCAACTCTGCTGTCACCAGAAATTCCATCAGGTTCTGGCGAGCTATTGTTACTTCTGCTGCACTGTCTAGCATAGTCTGAGCACATTCCCCATTCAGAAGTTGAGTCCTCAGAATTCTGGGCATGTATAACTTTAAGACCTGCTACCTTCATCTTTTTAAATTGAGGTTTTGATTTTGGCTTGTCTTCTTTTTTAGAAGTGTAGTCTGAAGCGCGTTGCGTGTCTCTGGACTTTGTACGCTCTTCTTGTCTGTGTTCTGACCATCCTTCCCTCTCGGAGTTTCTTAGTGAACCCTGAAAGGAACAAAAGGAATGTGTATCAGTTTCTTGATACCTGTCAGGTTTTTTTATGTTACCTCTATTCCTAAGGTTGTACCTCCTTTCGAAGGGCTCCAGTTGAGGAGACCCACTCCTTCATTGAGATGTATTCTTTTGTTTTTTAATGTGATTATCCCATTTCTTCTTGGAAGAATCAGGTGCTTTCTTTGTGTTATCCTTTTCAGGACTGCCCATGAGTTGGGGATTTTTATTGCTCAAGCTCTCAAACTATCTGTACCTAATTCAGCATGGGTGTCTTCAATAATTTTAGGTAATTCACGTTCCTGTTGTAAAGGAGTGAAATCCCTCAGGCGTTGGCGTATTGCCACTGCTGCTGCCTCCCCTTTTATATTTGCTAATACAATAGCTGATACCTGGGCAGAATTACCTAATAATTTCATACCTAAGTTCAGAGCAGGTTCTGCTCCATATTCAGTCTGTATTTGTCTTAATACGTCCAGTATTACTGCTAATGACGGGATACCATGAGTTCTGGTATATATGGCACAAGTGGTACAATGCTCTATCTGGGGCGCTATCCCCATTGGCAAGCAGATTGTTAGCATTCTGTGTTTTTCTTGAGGACTTGTGTGTGGGAAAACTGCCTCCAGCTGTGTTTTGAGCTATCCAGAAAGGCATTTGCTCACGTTTAGTGGGAATTTTACCCATAACTGCGTCTAGCATTTGTGGTGTAATTTTAGTTGTAGATCCCAGAGCTTGTCCTGTTTCTGTAGCCCTTGTTGGCTGAAGTGTGAATGTTTTCATCACAAATTGTGTCAGGTTTCTGTAAAGTTTTATGACTCCTTCATGAAGTGGGCATAAGTCTGCTACTGGCATTGTGACAATCTCTGGATGCGGTGTTTAAGCCGCTAAGAGTGGCCAAGTGGCTCCATCTCTTCCGAGTGGACCTAGTCTTACTTTTTCTTTTGTGTGGGGGAGGGTGCCTTTAAACCAGTTTATGTGCTCCTGGTAGGTGAGCGGAACTTCAATGGCCTCATACGGACAGTGTTCAAGTGGTGTTTCATCTTCAGTGTAAGAATGAAATGTATTTGATTGTGCATCTGCTGGTGAGAATTTAACTCATAAATACAATACCTCTATTCTATATGACTCGTGAGCCTCAATCACGAATGTTACTGCCCCACCCCTAGTTGTGACTCCATAGTCTGCTAGTCTTAAGGTAAGGGCAGTTCTAACATTTTCTGAAATGTTAAATTTCCCTTCAAGTTCTTCCTCAACTATTGCACGTTGTGCTCGCACAGTGGCGTCCTCTTCAGTCATTCAGTTTCTCAAGAAAGAGTTTCAAGGAAACTGAGATAAGGTTTTATGCACAAATAGGAACTGCTTGTCCTTCAAGCTTTATAATCCTACAGCCAATAAATAAGAATTTTGTCTACCCAGCTGTGGCGCATACTTTTCTTCCCACTCCAGACGTCTCTGGGTAAAATGTAAGTAGGGGTCTCTGAGAGAAGCACGACTGAACTACTCAGATTTGACTGTTAAATAAGTACCAAACCAACGTTGAGCACCATGTCGTGTACTTCCTATAAACCGATATAGGATCTGCGTGTTTAGACAACATACACTGTAGGATTGGTGTCCGGAATGATTCTAGACACCCCTACCAAGTATGTTGGCCTGTTACCAGCGAACTCACAGTGCCACGAGAAACCCTCTTACCAAGGAGAGAGTAGTTCCTGGCAACTATCGAACTTGACAACCCTGACCCCTGAGGGATCGTGGAAACAGTGCGATACTTTTCGCTCAGTCACTCGTGCTCACTTTGTCTGAGAGAGATACACAGAATAAACCATGGGAATGTTTTTCAATAAGCATTTATTGAACCAGCGTCATTCTAATGTAAAATAGGGGTGCTGAAACGACCATTAGACAGTAACAGATATAAATGATTATAAGCACTAACAGCGTAAAAGGATGGTAGATTTCTACCATCATGCTAAAACAATGAATACAGGCAAGTATATAAAATACATGACAGTAATAAATGCATACTCCTACGATGTCACCCTAACTAGATGTACCTAAGTGTACCTAGCATGTTTGTGGGTGTAAAGCCAAGAATCCCTCTAGGATCAAGTCAACCCCATTACCTGAAGTGAGAGACTTTGGGACCCCGTCTTGGTCTCGAGATTGACACCCCGCAAGGGATGTCAGACCACTGCGAGCTGGAGTGTCTGCGTGCAGGATCCTCTGCGTCTCTCAGTGTGTCGGCATGGAAGCCCTTTTCTCCTCTGACTACCTCAGCAAGATATGGTGTATATATACCCAAAGTGGTACCCCCAGGGGATATACCTTGCTGTGTCATGTCGGACTAGGATGATGGAAGGAATTACCCTTATACATAGTTATTTTGCAGGAGATGGTCGGCCTGCTGTGATTCCAAGAATCCTCATGCATAATGAATTAGGCTTAAGCTTTTCGGAGAAAACCTCATGTCCTCTTTAGGCATTAAAGTAACTAGGTAAAATGTCAGTACTAAGAACCGTTATGCAGTGTAATATCAGGGGATGTAGGTGAAAGGTGCATTCATTACCTGAGCCGATATTGGGGAACCTATATGGAACATGATCTTAGAGTTCATTGAGGCAAATAGTGGCAGAACCGGTCATTGAGGTATTTTGGGTTAAAACGATTGAAGGCTCTATAAACAAGCAAAAGTAATTTAAAAAGGGCCCTCTTATGGATTGGAAGTCAGCGCAGTTTGAGTGCAGTTAATGCAGAACGTCTCCTGGACAGTTTTAGAACCAGTCTAGCGGCTGAGTTCTGTACCATCGGACGGTTGTGGATGATATGTTTGTGCAGCCGGCATACTGGCTGTCGCAATAGTCCAATCTTGACGAGATTAGCGCAAAGGCAATGGTTTTCCTGGCAGCCAGGGGCAGGAGATTTAAGAAGGTTTTCAGTGATTTCACAAGATTAAAGCACATGCCGGCAACGGCCGATGCTTGCGGAAGAAAGGATGGATCAGTGACAAATTTTACCCCACTATTTTTGCGATCTTGGCTGTGGTAGTGATTGAGGGACAGAATTTGGCCCCAATTTCATAGGGGAAAAACTTGGATTTTTCAAAGAGGAGTATTTCTGTCTTAAAAGAATTGCATTTGAGGTGGTTATCTTGCATCCACTGAATGGTGTCAGACAAGCAGTTCTGAAAATTGTTTCTGACTTGAATGAGTTTCTGTCCAAAGACAGGATCAGTTGGGTATCATCTGCATAGGATGTAGTAGCAACCCATATGAAGAAATTAAGGAGACCAGGGTAGTCATATAGATATTAAAAAGTGCCGGGCTCAACAAAGAGCCCTGTGGTACTCCCACAGCGACTTGAGCTGGGCTCAACAAAGAGCCCTGTGGTACTCCCATAGTGACTTGAGCTGGGCTCAACAAAGAGCCCTGTGGTACTCCCATAGCGACTTGAGCTGGGCTCAACAAAGACCCCTGTGGTACTCACATAGCGACTTGAGCTGGGCTCAACAAAGAGTCCTGTGGTGCTCCCATAGCGACTTGGGCTGGGATCAACAAAGAGCCCTGTGGTACTCCCATGGTGACTTGAGCTGGGATTAACAAAGAGCCCTGTGGTACTCCCATAGTGACTTGAGCTGGGCTCAACAAAGACCCCTGTGGTACTCCCATAGCGACTTGAGCTGGGCTCAACAAAGAGCCCTGTGGTACTCCCATAGCGACTTGAGCTGGGCTCAACAAAGAGCCCTGTGGTACTCCCATAGCGACTTGAGCTGGGCTCAACAAAGAGCCCTGTGGTACTCCCATAGGGACTTAAGCTGGTCTCAACAAAGAGCCCTGTGGTACTCCCATAGCCACTTGAGCTGGGCTCAACAAAGAGCCCTGTGATACTCCCATAGCGACTTGAGCTGGGCTCAACAAAGAGCCCTGTGGTACTCCCATAGTGACTTGAGCTGGGCTCAACAAAGAGCCCTGTGGTGCTCCCATAGTGACTTTTCTTTCTGGTGACTCAAATTGTCCAAGGGCGACCCCTTGCCTTCTGTTGGTCGGAAAGAGTTTCGCCAAACAAGGGCCGTGTGTGAGATTCCGATGTTCTGAATCCGCTGCATTAGAATGGCGCGGGAGATGGTATCAAATGCAGCCGATAGGTCCAATAGAGTCAGCACCACACTATTCACTGAGTCTATGGTCATTTTAATCATTTCACTTCAATGAGTGCAAATTCTGTGGAATGTTTGGAACTAAAACCTGACTGCCGGGTGTGGAGTAGATCGGAATTCTCAAGAATGGTCATCAGTTATTGGTTTCCTAAGGGATTTTTAGGGTTTAATCACTCTCCCATGTTGGTGTCGATATCGTCCGTACGGGACTTACAACAGAGCCAATTGCTCAGACACGACCTGGAAATTTAATAGTATCCCGGGAAAGTTAAGGTTGAGCATCGGGACGGGAGACAGAGCTGGGGTGGGTGCATAGGCATGTGTTTAATAGGGACTGTGCACTTTGTTTTTTGGCCAAGAGGAGAGTAAAGTTTTATACAAACACGATTGTCAGAGAACAAGTTAGGCCCTTACCTGCAGAAGTCAAAAGTTTGGATTGAGCCTGTCTGTCTCCTAGGAGATTTTAAACAAGAGAAGCCGCTCCCAACTCCCTGGCCAGCAAACCTTGTCTGAGGTCGCTGGAACCTTATATAGTCTGCTAGTGGTTGGTACATGTGTACACTGAAAGGTGGTTGTATCTGATGTTTCTACTGGATTAGGGTTAGTGTCCTCATTGGTTGGGTATTTGAGGGTTCTGATTGGCTTCTGGGTCTGTGATTCAATCAATGTAGGGTTGGGACTAGGGCTAGTGTTAGGATTTCAATTGGAAGTAGGGACTAGGGCTTCCTGTGTTATTGGTTGTTGGGACTAGGGTGGGACTAGGGCTAGGGTTAGGCCTTTAATTGGAAGTAGCAATTAGGGCTTCTGGTGTGATTGTTTGCTGGATGAGGTGTGGGACTAAGAGTAGGGTTAGGCTTTCTACTGGAAGTAGGGACTAGGGCTTCCTGTGCCATTGGTTGCTTGGACTTGGGTTGGGACTACTGGTAGAGCTAGGGCCTCTTTGGACGGACAGATCAGGGTTTTTGAAAGTTATTGGGTGCTTGGACTTGGGCTGAGATTGGCTGTAAATTCCTGGTCTCCTATTGGTTCTAGATTTTAGGGCTAGTGTTGTGATTGGATAGGGTTAGGGCTAGGATTCCCATTGGCTAAAGGGGTCACCTGATTACTAGGACTATAAAAGACCGAGGCTTAGGGCATCTCAGCCCAGGCGATGAGGCTAAGGGGGGGGGGGGAGAGGACAAGGGCCATTACCTGTTTGAGCCTGTTCAAGACTGGTCAGGACTAGGGCCAGAAATGCTGCCCATGTTCGCATCAGTAATAGCCACCCCACACCATCCACAAACATAGTAAGACATTCACACCAAATGTACACCACACACAACCCTATGCATGGACCAATGTACCAGCATGCACTACAAACCCAACCAAACCACATCTATACACCCTTCTATCCCAACTACCACACATACCCACCATCACCTACAAACAGTACACAACTCTATCCTATACCACTAACCAATCCACTCATCACTAACACAACCCCATTCAACACCATACATAACTACATCCCATCCAGACACACGCCCCCTGCTCTAATTAGACCTAACAAACCACCTTTCATCAGTAACAAACATATATTCAGCCTTCCATAATTTGTCCAACCAACATCCTCCTCTCCCTACTACAATAATAACACTAACGCACAACGCACACACTGCACACCACCATACTTTTTAACTCTTGCAACAAACCAGTCTAAGACAAACACTCTTACCTCTACTTCATTCCCTCCTACACACAACATACATTCTACTCATAAACACATCACCACCCCCTCTACCTTACAACCTCCTCTCACAAACAATACTAGACAACAAAATCCATTGCATGAAACAAATACACCAGCACCCCTTTTCACTACTCCTCAAAAACAAAACATACCACACACACCAGAATAACATGATCTTCAGAGCGCAACACCACAAAATACTTACCATCACAAAATACAAACATACACCCACCTTTCAAACCACACAAAGGAGAAAACTCCAATGCCAAGCGTTCTCTCTTCCACCACACCTAACACAGATACATCCATTGGACAATTTAGAACCTTACTAAATGACCCACATGCTGCACCACCACCCCTGACTCGTACACCTTCCGCCATAAACACACGCAAACAACATAAGCGGCGTGCCACATCTCACAACTTTGCTTCCCCATGTCTACTGCACAACAATGTTACACCACGAAAACAACACAGCACACCAACTCTCAAACACCATCTCCACCACATACACACACACACCCATCAAAATGCCTTCTTAGCATGCTGGATGAGGAACATGATACAGAACAGGTACACAATTGCTATCCTAATACAGCTAATGCCAGCACTAAAAACACACCTGCTACAACCCCACACAATACTGATCACTTTTCTACAAAACAAAGTCTCACTATCACAAAAGGCCATTCTCTAAACTGTCTACTAATAAATGCTCGATCCCTCTCTAAAAACAAACATCACATCTACGACCTTCTCACAGATGCAAAACCAGACATACTATTCATAGCGGAATCATGGTTGGGAGATGATACGACGCCAGTCCTGCATGAAGCCATTCCTCTAGGCTATCAAATGATCACTCAAAATCGTATAGGCAAAAAAGGAGGTGGTCTAGCTGTTGTAAGCGGTGAAACAGAGGCGTCCAAGATGAGAAGGTGAGCGTTCAGCTATGCGTGAATTTAAAAACACGGTGACAGTTTCTATAATACAACAAGCAGCATCCAGAGCATTGTTTAAGAAGCAAAGAGTGAGGAACAGCACTTAACTCCCAGCGCTGCGACAAATTTTCACTCATTTGGGATTTCCACACAAGGTCCAAGCTACCATCTCCCTTGTTCTGTCCAAACTCGATTACACCAATTGTCTCTACCATGGATCACCTTCAAGGACCATGAAAAGACTACAAAGGTTTCAGAACTCGACTGCCAGACTACTCTTGCATATCAAACCGCAAGACCACATCTCACCTGCCTTGAAGGCCCTGCATTGGTTACCGGTTGCCAGAAGATCCACTTTGAAGCTGCTTTGTATCACCCACAAAAGAATACATGGAATGGGTCCGCTCTTCATCAGGAATAAAATCACCAAACACATTCAACAAAGGAACCTACGCTCTAAAGGGGCATCTCGCCTCAAAATCCCAAGATCCAAGAAAAAAACAATGGGTGGCACATCCTTCTCTGTTCAAGCAGCAAAAAGATGGAACTATTTACCCCACAACATAAGATCCACCGACAACCACCTTATCTTCAGAAAACTACTCAAGAATTGGCTCTTCCCCACATAAGCACCAAACGCAAACAGAAATTTACAGCATATGCCTCTGTATATAAGAATTAATTTTCACCATAGATTTGTACCTATCTTTGTGTATTGCTTACATTTAGAATTATTATGTTGTCGTAGATGAATAAATACATAAAAATCATCTTTGGTCTACATGTACTTGCTTCCATTGTGCATCTATGTACCTTCCATGTACTTCGATCTGTGTGTCTGTTACTTTTCTCCTGAAAAAGCATATCCAATGCACTACCCTATTCCTCACCCTGTGCCTCTATCCATATCTTTAATCTACATATACTCACCTCCTCTATGCATCTATATACTTTCAATGTACTTATGGATCTATATATTTATCACGTTCTTCTAATTTAGCATTTCCAATGCACTACCCTATTTCTCAGCATATATTTCTCTCAATATATCTTCTAGCCCAACCTTCTGACTCATCTCAAACTTCTTTCTACTACTCTTTCCAGTGCACTACCCTGTCTCATATCCTCTATATCCACTCTCTCATTTATCCCAAACCCCATACCACTACTATGATCCCCAAAATAACCCTTTCTAGACTTTCTCTTACTTTACCCCTCCTTTCATCATCTGACACCTCTTTTTACTATACTGACCCCCCATAACAAACCTTTCTAAACTCTTCCCTCTGACTCTTCCCCTCAAAAACCCTTTTTACTCGTCCAAAAGCCTCCTCCTACCGCTATGACCTTAAAACAAAAGATTCTCAGTCTTCTGTCCCTCCAGTATCCTTTTCAATCAAAACAACAGACTAACATGTTCACTTCTCAATTTCCATATTCCACTGAACTAATTCACCACTAATCCTTTATGGGTTCCAGAGTAGGGTGCTACTCGCCAATAAAACGTCTCAACACCCCATGAGGGTTACAAGCTCTATATAAACGCAAACCTTTTTCCCTTTTCTATCCCGCCACCTACCCTTCTCAATCCAAATAACTGACTCACATATCCACCACTCAAATTACTTTCACATTTCGACATACTAATTCAACAGTAATCCTTATGGGTTCCAGAGTAGTATGCGACTCGCCAATAAAGCGCTTCAAAACCCCATCTAGGGGTAGCAAGCGCTATACAAATACAAACCTCTTTCCGTCTTCTATCCCGCAACCTACCATTCTCTATCCAAATAACTAAATAACATATCCACCCCTCAAATTACTTCATACTTCACTATACTAATCTTCAACACTAATCCTTTATGGGTTCCGGAGTAGAGTGCTACTCGCCAGTAAAGCGCTTCAACACCCATCAGGGGTAACAGGTGCTACATGAATGCAAACCTTTCTTTCCTTTTATCCCTCCGCTACCCTTCTCACTCCAAATAACTGACTATTATCCACCACTTAAAATTTACTTTCATGTTTCACTATACTAATTCAACACTAATCCTCTATGGGTCCCGGAGTAGCGTACTACTCGCCGAAAAAAGTACTTTGATGCCTCGTGAGGGGTAGTAAGCTCTATATAAATGCAATTACAATACAATAGGCGCACGCAGCACTACAAACATATGAGTACTGACTGTCGAGGACACTCCCGGGGTAAAGCGCATGATCATCCTTAACCTTCCCGGTATACTTATAAATTTCCAGGTCACGATACATACGGACGATATCGAGGCCAAAAAGGGTGAGTAATTGAACCCTAAAAATCACTGAGGAAACGGATGTGTGTGTTGAAGCAATGCACCTAACGGCCTATTGTCACAAAACAAATATTGTTGATCAAAGGTCTAGCAAACACGAACACAGGCTCGTCAACAATTTTGTTTAAGTATGACTGGTGATGAATTAGGCCAAGCTAAGGTAAACCCTGACGCCATACGGCCACGGTCTACTGGAAGAAGTCCATGTTAGTGTTAAAAAAAGCTTTGTGCACACCGGTGATGCTACATACGTGTTTTCTAGCAATTGTCACCTTGTAATACGTTATGAAATAGAATGAGGTGATTTACAAAAGAAATGGCAACTCGCTATAACCAAGCACTCTCAACTTTCTTACCAGAATTTCTACACAAACTGTGTTCTATGTTTCGTCTGTCCCTCGTTTCTTTCGGGTCATTTTAATATACAAGGTCGAATCATGCCTTATCATCATGCAGCGTGACTGGTTACTTGAATTATCTGCACACTCAAAACAATCAGTCACGCAGTAGTGTAAGATATTCTTTCTAGGTCCTGAGGAATTTCCATTAGACCCCTTTGGGGCTTCAAATGGCAAGAAACATGTTGACCACACAGCTTTAAAACCTATCACGACTGCTTTCTAGAACCATCGCCTCCCACACGAGCAACACTGGTTTTAATTAGGTTAGTGAGCTCCATTAATAAAGTTGACTCAAACCTAGCATCAATAAACCTTTTTTAATCACGCTTTTCATACACTACTCACCACACCCCACACACCCACACTCATCAAACGGCAACAATCAAAAAATCTCTGGCAAAGAGCCCCTATGCGGGTGCCCGGCGGGCATTGCAGCGCCGGCCCGACGAGGAGCACGCCCAGATGATGAAGCATGACACCTCTCGGGGTGTGTGAGGGCACGTACTCCAATTGGAGGATATTCCACTGACCTGATAGACGACTAGTACATTTTCCTTTTTCCAGGAACTGCACACCCTCGCATCTTTATCACACAAGGTTTTAACCATGCCTCTGTTATAAATAAGACATCCCGTTGGTTGTCGATGATTAAGTCCTGTACTTCCTGAGCATGTTTACTTAGCGAATGAATATTATTTAGTCCTCCCTCTAAGGAACAAGGGGATGTGATAGATTTAGGTGGCATAAGACTGGCTCGATCGTTGGTGACCCCAATCTCTATTGGACACATGTAGCAGGCAACCGAACCAATATGTGGCTTGGGTTCTAGGTGTGACAGATAGGATTTGGGCTGGGCCTAAAGCTCCTCAAAAAAGTTAGATGTTAGGACTTTACCTTGGAAGTTCGGGCGTAGCGGCTACCGCAGGCCATGGAACGGACGTGGATGGGCGCAGACAGGCTTGCCTCTGGTGTGCTTCCGGCATATCAGCGGTGCACCCGCTGCGTGCGTCTGCATCACAGACCTGCACATAAAGGCAGCTTGGCCCGCCTGGTTTCTTTTTAAAATCTAATAAAAGGCTCCAAGTTCGAGTCCAGCACACTGTTTCTTACAATTGTTGTTGCTCCTCGTCTGAGGGTGCAGAAAGGGGGGCTCATACGGTGCTGCTTCGTCAGTTCTGGGGCGGTATGAATCCAGCGATGAGCTGTACGATGCAAACTAGCTTTGAAAAGTCTCCAGGTCATATCTGGTGCCGGGTGAGTATTCTATGATGAGGAGTCTGTGGTTAGATAGAGTGTCCACCAGAAAGAGCTTTACTGAAGGTAAGTACATTGTTCTCTTGCTCCACTCGCACAAAAAATAAAATGTCAGATTTCATCTTTTTCATTTTTCAACTGAGTTTTTCACCCAGAACTTCACAGACGTGTCTCATCTGTATCTTGCATGTTTTTTAATTGTAAATAGTTTGTTTTGGATGGGACAAACGTTAACTGGGATTCTGATATTGACTGGGACGTGGACGTTCTTGCAGTATTTTTGTGTTGGTTCCATTCACGTGTTTGTGACGAGCGCTGGTTATTTCTGTGATCTTATACAGCAGTCGGTATGAAAATGTGGGAGTGACCCCTCAACAGTGGCTTTAATTATGAGTTTAAGGGTAAAACCCAATCCCTCACAAACAAGAGTTTATGCATGGACTGGAATTTAAGTTTTTGTTGGAAATAATGCTCCCCCGCAACTCCCCCTTGATGGATTTCACAAGGATAATCCTGTCAAAAGTTATCAGGGAATAATGAGTGGTTTAAAATGCCGGACATGTTGAAAGAGATTCTGCATGTAAATTCCATTTTCACACGGAAGCTCAGATTAGCATGTATATACGGTTTCTGATGAATGCTCAGCCTGGGGTAACGGTATGTACCGGGATCAGCACACACCTCACTCATTACCAGGGCACTTGTGGTTGGGCATTTACTTTGAAATTGGCAGTGTGTGGAGATCCACTCCTGGACTGTGGCAGCCAATGGCTCCTCGTGTGATCTTCACTCGTCATCAGCGATGCGACTCTCTTGATGAATGTAGAGTCTCCCACACGACTGTTTCAGGGGTGTAGATTCCATTACAGACATTGTAGTGGAGGACGCGGCATTTAAAGGGCGGCCTGCACGAGGACTGGTGGGCTGAGGACATCTGTGGAAGGGAGACACTGAACTGATAACTTTGTTGTTTATCTTAAGTATTTTGGCTTCCTTGTTTGATGAACCTGTGATTTTTTTCTTTTTTGCTGATAGACGTTTTCAGGAAATAAATGTGGTTATAACTGAGACTCCATTTCCTATAATAGTCTTCTTTCTTGGGAATGATGTCGTTGATCGTCCTGCCCTGTTTATTTCAATCCAAAGTCTGTCATTTCAGGACAACAAAGAATCCCCGATGTTAAGATCTCACCTTGTAATATCTTATTCTCTTCGATATCACCAAACAAGAACCCATCGTAGCTGCAACTATAAATAAGTCTGAAATGTTTCATGTTCATTGTGACTGCGCAGTTAAATTAAACTGTATCGCTTCTAACTCGCACTTTATTCCTAAGTACACGTTTCATATGCTGTCTCTATTTTTAAACAGATCCCAAGAAGAAGTACCAGGAATATATTAAAGATGAATTCAGAGAAATTAAAGATAATGACGGTAGAATAGGTGAATCTGTGACTTTAGAAGAAAGGTATACAAAGCTCCTCATTTTAAAGAACCACCGTAAAAGGAAAGATAAAGAACATGAAATAATGTCATGTGGAGAGAGACATCTGCAGCTTATGGCAGAAAGAGCTGCAGATTCATACTCTAGCATCCAAGATTTATTTTCCCCTGAAGAGGATGGACACATCCCCAGGACTGTGGTGCTCCAGGGAGTGGCCGGGATCGGAAAGACGATGACTGCCCGAAAGATCATGTTTGACTGGGCATCGGGCAACCTCTTCCGGGACAGATTTGAGTATGTGTTTTACATCCACTGCAGGGAATATAACCAGCTGATTGCACAGAGGCCGATCGCTGACCTCATCGTACCCCACATTAAAGGGGGGCCGCGCCTTTCAATGAGTGAGATCGAAGCCAACCCCGAAAGGACGCTCTTCATCATCGACGGCTTCGATGAACTTAAAATCACTGAAGATTTGCTGTCCGATGATCCTGATAAAAAATCTCAAAAGGGTAAAACAATCTTCAGTTTATTAAGGAAAAGGTATCTAAAGGATTCATATAAAATAATCACCACCAGACCAACTGCTTTGGACGCCCTTGAAAAGTGCGTGAAGGGCGAACGCCTCGCAGAGATACTTGGGTTTTCTGAAGCTGGTAGGAAAGAATATTTTACAAGGTTCTTTGGAGATGAAATACAAGCTGCAGACGCTATCAGAATAGTAAAAGAAAATGAAATCCTCTACACCATGTGTTTTGTGCCCATCGTGTGCTGGATTGTCTGCACTGTCATCAAGGGGCAGATGGAAGATGAGGAGGATTCTTTGCGTGATCTGAGAACAATTACTTTTGTCTACTTGCTTTTTCTTTTCAATTTATTGAAGCAGCAGAGTAAAGACTTTGTGCAGCAAAACATTACCAGTAGCTTGAAGAGACTGTGTGCCTTGGCTGAGGAAGGCGTCTATCAGCAGAAAATCCTATTTGAAGAACATGACATCATTAATCATGGTGTAGACATCCCGGCCCTACAATCCCTCTTCCTGAACATGAATATTTTTAAAGAATGTACTGATAAGGTCAGCCTCTACAGCTTCATCCACTTGAGCTTCCAGGAGTTTTTTGCTGCGCTCTTTTACATCCTAGATGGTAAGGATGCAGCCGCACAGAGCACAGAGTCTCAGCAGCGAGGCGTGACCCGCTTACTGAAGGAATACACAGAGCTGGGAAACACTTGATGCTGACCGTGCGCTTTCTGTTCGGCCTTCTCAACACAGAGAGACTGGATACGATAAACAGGAAATACCAGTGGAAGGTTTCACCAGAAATTAACCCTGCGCTAT
Organism: Triturus cristatus; assembly: GCF_964204655.1. NCBI lineage: Eukaryota > Metazoa > Chordata > Amphibia > Caudata > Salamandridae > Triturus > Triturus cristatus. The sequence continues at coordinate 1,697,110,561 of NC_140591.1, forward strand.
GGGCTTGGATAAGAGAAAAACTAAAACAAGAAGGAGACGAACTCAGCAGCCGCACCATGGACTTATTCCACTGTTTGTACGAGACCCAAGATGAAGAGTTTGTGAAAACAGAACCTGTATGTGTGAAATACATACATATAACACAAAGTACGCTCAAGCGTGATATGGGATGTATGATGATGCAACGCGTACCATCACAACGCGGTATGTTACATCGCGGTTTTGACAACGCAAGTCGTTACATCAACTTCAGTTGGAGGGCGCTGGATTTAGGAATAGTGTGAATTACTATTCCAACTCCAGTCTACGTACAGTAGGGAAGGTGTTGGAATAGTAATTCACACTATTCCTTAGTCTAGAGCGCCCTCCAGTGCAAGTCGGTGTAACGACTTTCGTTGTTAAAACCACGATGTAACCATACCGCGTTGTAATGGTTTCGTGGTAAAGGATGTTTCCCGTGATATGAGTTCTGTGGATTTCAGAGCCCTCGCATTCTCTTTAAAGTATACAGGAGTCGAGAGCATTGATCTACAGACCATTACAGTGAGGCCCGAGGATGTCAGAGCGCTGAAGCCGCTTTTAATGAAATGTTCCACCTTTGGTAAGTCTCTCAATTGTGTATATTTCACAACGCCTGTGTCTTAGAGTAAAAATAAAAAGGGTAGAATGTTACTTCCGGTCAGGGATGCACAGCATAAAACACAGGAAATCACATTGTACCCTTGGTGGAGCATTGAGTTTGTGGGTCTGCTTGGCGTTATCTTGTATTGCACAGTGCATGCGCCACGCTCGGCACTTTGTTTCATGGCACTTCTGTGGCTGCAGTGACTGTGTCACCCCCTGTGCTGCTGTGAGCGAGGGGCACGGCTCAGCTTCTGTGGAGCAAATTCATATTTCAGAAACTGCCTTGTCTAGGCCCCGTAGTCCCAGTAGAAATTTGCAGTGTCCAGATTTAGAGCTCGGAGTTTCACTCCGTTATGGTGTAGAAAATAGGCTTCAGCTAGGCCTACCAGTGCAAGGGGTTCGCCCTTCTCTGCACAGAGTCCTCAGACTATTAGAAAGAAGTTGGCACAGAAACTGAAATAGAAAATACATAGTTTATTAAACCTCAGGAGGTGGAACCACATTCACCCAGCACCCTGTGGTGCTGAATGAAGGTAGCACACAGAGTAGAAGAACCATGGGTCTTTTATACCCACACAGGGGCTCAGGAAAAGGACGATGCAAGCATACATGAGAAGAGTTATATACATAGATGGTCATACAGAAATGCACCGTAAATAGTATAGGAGGAGCTAGCAGTTGCTGACTCAGGTAGAAACAACCTGATAGTTACAGACTAAAAACAGATGCATGGACAGTTAGATATTCCTGCGCATGTGCAGGGTAGCAGAGTCTAAGTATAGCCAGTCCTTTAAACAGAGCACAAGGGAAGACAAAATGGCTGCCAGAGATACAAAATGGATTCCACAATATGTACAGGATAGCCTGTAAATACCAGATGGATTCTGCTAACGCTAATTTAATCGCAGCCAATTTACGACAGACGACCCTTTTAGCGTTAGCTGAAGACATCTCCCATAAAAAATGAAAAATATGCATATTAATTTTTAATAATTTTTTTTTTTTTTTCATAAATTTACAAATTCATTGCTAGGTGGGCATTTCTCATTCTAAATATTGTTAAGCGGGTATGTATGAGGTATAAACAGAAGTACAAAGGGAACAGAGAATTGGGTCATACAGATAGCAGGAGAGAGTAATTACTATTATCAGAAACAGAATTATTAGCTTTCTAGTCCTAAGCAAATCCTAGAACCATCCAGTAAAAACATTTTCAAGGCTCCTATGCATTTCAGTTACCATCAATTTCAATATCAAAGTATCCAACAGTACATATCTAATAAAAACATTTTCGCTAGACTTTTCCAGTGTTTCCTTTATGAGGGCTAGTGTATCGATCATTATACCCAATACAAACATTAAAGCAGTCAGACATATTATTTACAAAAATGATCCTGGATCCAGGGGACCAGGAGAACTACACAGGACCATGAGAATTAGGATGAAGAGCTGCAAAGGGTTGCTCCTCCTCAAAAATGGGACGATCAATGGGGTACATTTTCAACAAAAAGAAAAAGAAGTCCTTGGGAAATTAAAGCCGCTGTACAACCAACCAGAGGGAGTCTTCTCCCTGTGTCCGTTTGAGCCTCACAGGCAGGCTCTTGTTGTTCCCACGGTGGAGCTGCACAACTCGCAACTCAGGAATCATGGCCTAGTTTCAAGGGGAAAGTTTCTTCTTTCAGGATAGGGCAATCACCCACCAGGGCAAATGCTCTCAGCGATCCTGTCCAGTGTCTCAGGCAGTGCACCAGTTTTCTTCATTTCAATCTAACAGGCACCAGAGACACAGCACCTGTACCCTGAACTCAAGTCCTTCCCTAACTCCTGTATTGCTCTGCTGGCACACTGCTCTTTCGTTGGGGCCATGGATTGCATTCAGTGTGCCCAGGTATCTCCTTTACAGCCACTTTGGGACCAGGATTCAGAGGCCTGATGCTAGGATCTCTGAAGCAACCCTTGTTTCAAAGGGGGTCACCTCAAGCAAAAACCTTCTTCCCTTCCTGGTCGGTCTGTGACTCTCAGCTGGGCATCAAAAGCTTGATCCACGATTTCTCCTTTCTGATTTGTGACCCCGTCCTTCGCCCAAGATAGTAGCAGGGGTACTCTCATCACAATGCTTCCGGCCTTCTACCTTCACTGAGGTCCTGGTTGCCAGCAACGCCTGTGCTGGTTACCTTCACTTTGACTTCAAGCTGGACTGGTGCTGACTCCTCAAGCTGGATCTGATGTCCGCGCCCCTCTGGCAATGGTTGTAAAGCAGCAAATATCTATTGGTGGACAGAACAAAAGGTCTTTAGACAAGGCACAGAAATAATCTATCAACAGAGAGGATAGTCTCAGAATATTTCCTAGTCCAGGGACGCCCCATATATTAACAAGGCACCCTGCAACCACTTTCATATATGTGAGAGTAAATAAAACAACAGTCTGGACCTATTGGCAAGTATAAAAGGAACTCTTTAGTGAACTGACAAGAGTAATACGTCACCCAATGCCAAGCAGTCAAGGAAGTCTGTGTTCATTTCTAAAGACCCTCAAGAAAAAGGAAATGTTATACACGTTTTACTCCTAAACATTGCATTATTTGTACAGGACTGCAGACACTTCTAAAATGATTTTTCTTAATTAAAGCACCTACACTGTATGCTTAGGACCAGGCTCTCATGTTGTAGGAGCAACAGGAAAATCTAACACTGCTAATTTAACAGGGATTCCTATTACATACAGAACTAAAAAACTTCAACATAATGGGTACATGTTCTCCAGCGGAACATCTTGTGACTAACAGACTCCTATAAAACAATATTTTCCTCAAAAATGTTTGCTAAGGATCACATAGACCTCTTCCCTGCATTCTACATTTTCACAATCCAAACTATGCAACATTAGTTCTAGTAAGGACTGTCAGTTTATTTACACAAACTAGCTAATAAAACTAACAATGCCCTTGCAAAACTGTATGTAGCATGAGAATAAACAAACAATAGTGGTGTTGTCACCTGAGAATTTTCAAACAAAAACTACCCACAGCTAGTTCCCCTTAAATATCAAATAAGGAAGCAGCAACCTAGACTACTCACCCTCTCATAATTCCATCAGAGAGGATGGGTAGTAACATAGCAAAATATATTTATTCGTTTTATTAATGCTAATAATGTTGAAAACAGTATTACTGAATAGCCAATTAAATGTCTCATGGTTATTTCACAGACAGTTTAGACAGGCTCGAAAAAAAAATTAAGAAAAAGAGAGAGAATACATAAATCTGCCTATCCTTAATTTGTAGAGGAGCTAGCCCCCTTTCCCCAGTTTTGACAGTAAGAAACCTGTACCAGGTTTCATTCTGTCAACACTATCAACCCCAATTTGTAGCAACTGGGCATAAACAAACTCTGAGGAGCGAAATAGCACATTTCAGCTAGCCAAAGAACATATTCCTTTAGCAAATGTACTAGTGCAACATGAGGCCGCATGAAGTCAAACTGAATCCCATTGCTTCCTGAATTCAACCCTAAAAACATTTATACTATATATATATGGCAGAGCCATTGTCCTTTAAAGAGAGGTCACATATACTATGTGCATTGAGTGCACACAAAAACTTGCTTTTACCAAAAAAAAAAAGGGTAAGCAAAAACCTCTTTCTTCCCCTGCCATTTCGTCTTTCAAATGTCGAAATGTCAAAGCAACGTTGTGCTGAGCCCTACAGGCTTCTAAATGTAGGACTTTGACCTATAACCTATGCAGCTGTCCCAGCATGCATGCAAGGTTTTCATGTGGTGCTTCCAAGTCAAAGTGACCCTAAAGACCGAAGACAGAGCAGCAAAACCCACTCTGTGTGTCTACCAGCAATTTCAGAGGTAAGCTTAATAACTTCTGCCAATTTTTGTACATTGATATGTATAAGCAGTGTGCCAAGCGTTTGTCTAGCAGTATAGATGGTCTATGCTTACATATGTGCATTTACTGGGGCGTAAGGCAGTTTAAAAACTGATCTGACTGGAGAAAACTCATTTAAATAGTGAATTTTTACTCAATTTCGACTTTGATTTTCAGGGCACTTAAAAATTAATATCCTAAAATGTTTTTGCATAATAGTCATCCCCAGAATGTCCTCTACATATCCCAGAGATGTGGCATCAAAAATGTATAATGTATACCCTTATAAAAATGAGTTTTGTACGCCTGGGTAAAGTAACAGTTTCACATGTAATTGACCCCCTATTGCTGTATAGCACGGCTTAAATGCAATTTGGATGCTAGGAGGTCACAGTATCATTATTAGGCATTATAAATAGTAAAAAACGAATTTGTTTTTGCACCTATTTGAAATAACATTTTTTTTTTATATAATCAAAATATATTTTTTTGATGAGTCTACATATGACAAGCGAGCTGCATCCCTTGCCTATTATATTGAAACACATTAATTCTTAGCCCTAAGCACAGAAGCTTATCTTGAAACATCTTAAGTCTGCGCCACTTTCAAATGAAGGACAGCCATTATTATTTAACATCAAAAACCACTCTTATCCTTATTTTAAAAAAAGGCATTAACAAAAGAAATCCCTACTGTCAATCTGCAAAAATAATGAAACTACATTTCTAACTTTGGAAACAGCAGTCTGAAATGCAGAATTTTACTCCGTGTTTTTGACTTCAACTATTCTCTGTAGCCGGAGTCCGAGATAGAAATGGTCTTGTTGACACAGCTGTTTAACACGTAAAGGTGTCGAAATTCACACGCCTTGCAAGTCAACCCTTCAAGCCAACACAAATCTGTCGTGCTGTATAATGTGAATGCCTTTGAATACCCTATACAAAAGATAAATGCTGTGACATTTTGTATCTGAATTTAGTCTATTGTAAAACACACAATTTCGTTTTTCTCTTTACACAGGTCATCTTAATTTTAACTTTCTAAAGGTAAAACTCTTATCCGATAATCCATGTTAATTTTGCGCCACAATTTCCACTGAGAAAATTAATTCTCAATTGGAAAATCGTTTTTATATAGGCATATAGCCCTTAAAATTTCAAGCAAGAGCATCATTTTACTTTTTGTGTAGGATTAATGCAACAGTTTTTAAAAAAAAATAAAAACAGTTTTCTATGGAAAGTCTGACTGGTCTTTGCACAAAATAGGGCCGAGGAAGGCTCCTTGGGTTTCGTTCCTCAGCTGCCCTGTCTCATCAGAGAAGCTAAACCTCAGCGCAGAACCGGGCCACAGCGAGTACTCCTGGCCCCCACCTTTCTCCAAGGCTGTCCTGCTGCAAGCATTACACATTTTCATGTCAGTGAAGCTTTCTAAGCAGTGATTTCACCTCCTGGTTCACTCCTCTATTTTTAGCCCCCACCTTACAAGCTGCAAGGTCAACATCTGCCTTGCACAGCCCTGAAGCTGTCAAAGACAAAAAGCCTTCCTAATGTTATCTAAACTGCAATAATTTGCCCTATGGAAACATTTATTTTAATATACAATTTCTTTTCAAGGGTCATAAATTTAGGTTCAATTCTCAGATTAGCAGGTTCATCTTAAATTAGAACCTACAACCCTGTGGACCCAGCACATTGGCTCACTGAACCACCAAGAACACAAAGCTGCATAGGAACAATTTGCAAATTCGAAATACCCACAATTTTTTCAAGCTAAACTTTTAACGGGTCCCTAATTACTCTTCATTAATACTTTTGTACATTAAGGGTGTCATCAAATCACAGGGGTTGCTCTTTCTCTTGCTACACCCCTCTCAATTTCCTTTTGCGACTTATTGATGGTGATGAGACCAAATTAAATTTACTCCTTAACAATTTCACTTCTCAGAATTCTTTCACATATTCACAGTCATTCAATCACACGCTTTTTCCAGTGCTAGCAACATCCAAAACACAATTTACCACACCATAACATGTAAACACACATTTAACCCACAGATCAACACTTAAGACAGAAACAAAAGACAGCCCACAGACTGTACTTAAACCAAACCATTTGTAAATACTAGTTGCAAGTCATATTCACCAGATTTGGCTGGCAGAACACCAAAACAAACGCTCTGCATCTCATCACTTATGAATGTTACTAAGTGCACAGACCAGGATCCTTTTATGTACATATTTAGTTCCTCAGGGTACTAGTCACCACTTACAAGTATTTTTATTCCATAATGCGCTGTACATTATAGAAGAAAGACCATACTTAATATACATATCCCTATTAGGCGTCCCCTCCGGGGGGGGGGGGGGCAGTTGTGCTTCATCAAGATTCAAGGTACCACTCCAAAAGCAACACATCTTTTGAAGTGTGCTAAAGACAAGCATGCCAAAAATAGTGCAGAATATGCAATATTATAATCAAAGTAGCACTTAAGGTACCTTTAGTACGATGTGCCGTTCAAATCAATTCAGTTAGAGAAAATTCTCCTCATTACCTGCCTATGTGAATTGCAAGTCACATATGTCAAAACAAACCAAGTTGGCCAACACAAAATATACCATACTCAAAGCCACAGTAAGTGTTACTAAACTACCTTACCAATCCCAGGCATCAAAACCAACAGCAAGCGCCGCAGAAGGACACTTACCAATCACTTGGTGTCCAGATTAATCCTGCCAAGTTCTAAAATCGACCAAATGGTCACTGCACGGCGAATCAACAGAAGAGATCTCAGTCGAGGACCGGTGCCACCTGGATGGTCAGATCAGAAAGAAAGGAAAAGCCGCCGTGGATGCCAAGACTCTGGTCTTATCGGGCAGTGATCACGTCCAGAGCGAGATTCCAATCCTTCGTCGCGACCAATCCTTTGGGCATCCGAGTCACCGATGAGCCCCAAGTTGAGGCGCCAATTGTAGAAAATAGGCCTCAGCTAGGCCTACCAGTGCAAGGGGTTCGCCCTTCTCTGCACAGAGTCCTCAGACTATTAGAAAGAAGTTGGCACAGAAACTGAAATAGAAAATACATAGTTTAATAAACCTTCATGAAGTGGAACCACATTCACCCAGCACCCTGTGGTGCTGAATGAAGGTAGCACACAGAGTAGAAGAACCATGGGTCTTTTATACCCACACAGGGGCTCAGGAAAAGGGTGGTACAAGCATACATGAGAAGAGTTACATACATAGATGGTCATACAGAAATGCACAGTCGACAGTAAAGGAGGAGCTAGCAGTTGCTGACTCTGGTAGAAACAACCTGATAGTTACAGACTAAAAACAGATGCATGGACAGTTAGATATTCCTGCGCATGTGCAGGGTAGCAGCGTCTAAGTATAGCCAGTCCTTTAAACAGAGCACAAGGGAAGACAAAATGGCTTCCAGAGATACAAAATGGATTCCACAAAATGTACGGGATAGCCTGTAAATACCAGATGGATTCTGCTAACGCTAATTTAATCGCAGCCAATTTACGACAATGGAATTCCTTCTGTCATGAGTTAATCCCATGGAATAGGGAATTACACATGGCATTCCCACTTCTGTCTGACATAATGCGCACATTAACCATTTGCTCTAAGCGTGCGTTAAATGTGTGTGGTAGGGGGACCGCAGCAGAGGTAGGGGACCGCGGCAGAGGTAGGGGGACCGCAGCAGGGGTAGGGGGGCCACAGCAGGGGTAGGGGGACGGCAGCAGAGGTAGGGGGGGCACAGCAGGGGTAGGGGGGCCACAGCAGGGGTAGGGGGGCTGCGGCAGGGGTAGGGGGCCGCAGCAGGGGTAGGGGGGACCGCAGCAGGGGTAGGAGGCCCTCAGCAGGGGTAGGAGGATCCAGCAGGGGTAGGTGGACGGCAGCAGTGGTAGGGGGACGGCAGCAGGGGTAGAGGGGACCTGTAATATACTCTATTCATGTTTTTGATGCTGAGGAATATTCACCCAAATGCAGGCAGTGCTGGGCGTGAAACCTTTGACAATTTACCGGTCACCATCCCACCACCAGGTGAAGGAGATGGATGGAACATTTACACTGATGCTGTCAACAGATTGAACAAAAAGTTTTTAGAGCAACCAAGTGTGATGCTTGAGAGACTTAACTTTATGAAAAGAAAGCAGAATTCAGATGAATCCATTGAAGATTACATATCAGTTTTAAGAAACTTGGCGGCGAATTGTAACTTTGGGGCTGAACTAGATTCCTAAATATGGGATCAGTTTGTTTACAGCTGTTTTCACAAAAAAATTCAGGAACGTCTTCTCAGCTGCAGAGATCCTTGGGTTATTGACATTGCAAAAGGAATTGAGAGATCTATTATAACGTCAAAATGTTTAAGCAATGACAATGTTTCACCAGTTAACATGATTCAAAATGATCCTCACATTAACAATATTTCTTTCAAGCCAAAATTTGTAAAACCTTTTTCACAAAAGCAGGTCAAAACGAACTCTTTTTGTTTTAGGGGTGGTTCAAAATCACATTTAGGTGATAGTCCTGTTTGTATGGCACTAGGTCAGAAATGTACCAAATGTGGGAAACTGGGTCATTTTTATACGGTTTGTAGAAGCAAGAAAATAGTCAGGGTTAGTAATTTAGACACTGATGAGACTTCTAGAAAAGTTAATGTTGAATCTATTCATTCACTTGATGATAATCTTGAAAGACTCATGCTTTCTGTTGATTCTCTAGATTTGACATCTTCCACTCAGAAAGTTAAGGAACCATTATGTGAAGTCACTATTGGAAATGTTAAGGTTGATATGATGACTGACTCTGGAGCACCAGTCACTATTGTTGCGGACACTCTCTTTGAAGAGTGGTGGCCTTTTAAGAATCCCTTACTAGCTTTGGACATTATTCCAAAAGCCTATGGTGGTCATATAATCGACATGCATGGGTATTTCATGGAATTCATTACTTGTTTAGATCGCAAAATGTTTACAAAAGTATATGTAGCTCCTAAAGGGAAGAATATTATTGGACCGCAGGATTTAGCTAGGATGGGCCTGAAACTTGTTCCTGGCTCTGAAAATACTATTCAAATTAATATCAATATCAATCAAATATCAATTTCTTCTATTCATGGTAATAATTATAATAATTTGCTTGATTTTACGAATATTGCTGAAACCATGTTTACAGAATTTCCTGAGGTGTTCACCCCAAACATTGGTAAAGTCAAAAAGGTAGAGCATGTCATCAAGCTAAAAGAAAATGCTATACCAATTTCTCATAAAGCTAGACCAGTTCCTTTAACTGTCAGAGATGACCTTAAGATACTGCTAGATAAGCTGGTCAAAGAAGGTATTATTCAATCTACAGAATCGTCAGAATGGGTTAGTCCAATTGTAATAGTAAGAAAAAAGGACAATTCTATTCGTCTGTGTGCCGACTTACGCACACTTAATAAGAGTATTATAGTGGATTGTCATCCTTTACCAAAAATTCAGGATTTGTTATCCAACATAGCTGGTGCAACCTGTTTTACCATTCTGGATTTAAGGTCAGCGTATCATCAAATACCATTATCTAGATCCTCCACTGACCTTACCACATCTGTAACACCTTTTGGTGCATTTAAATATCTTAGACTCCCTTTTGGTTTAGCATCAGCTGCGAGCGTATTTCAAAGATTTATGGATCACATGTTAAGGGGTATTGACTCAGTCCAAGCTTTTCAGGACGATGTTTTAATTTTTTCAAAAAATAGGTTTGAGCATTTATCTACTCTCAGGAAAGTTCTTAATAAACTCAAAGAATATGGGTTCACTTTAGGTACAGATAAATGTAAATTCATGGTTGAAATCCATTGACTACTTAGGGCACACTGAAAGACCGGTCCTGTGCACACATACAATTATATAGTCACTGGTCGATACAGGTAAGAGCAATGCAACAAAGAAAACATTCATAAATGGTTAGAAATTTCCGTTTAATGAGCATAACCAGCCGACACGTGTTTCATCGTGGGAAGTGTGAACCACGAATCTTCAGGGCTGAAGCTAATGCCAAACTAGCAGTAGATGCCCACTACCGGTGATAATTCCAACCCGGTAGGGTCAATAAAGGGTCAGTCGGACTGCACAGAATAGTACTGTCTCTTCAAAATAAAGCAGCCACGTTCAAAACTAACTTCGTACCGCCAGTCGCGTGAAAATCCAAAGTACATAAAAATTGTCTTTAAGGGAGAGATTCACGAAATTAGTAGTCTGTCAACGTGTTCGTCAAGGCAAGTAAGTAACATCCATTATAGTAGAAGCGAAGCGTCCGAGCGGCCTGGCGGCATCAATTCCGTGTGTTGGTGTGACTTAGGGCACACTATTTCTGCTTCAGGAATCAAGCCTAAGTTTTCCCTCACTCAAGCTATTGATGAAGTCATTGTACCCAAAAATAAAGACCTGTTAAGGTCATTTTTGGGCATGACGGAATACTACTCGAAGTTCATTTCAAATTATGCTCGGGTTGTCCAGCTCCTACGTGTCTTGTTAAAAAAAAACGCATGTTTTGCGTGGGGAATTGAAGCACAACAAGCTTTTGAATTAATTAAAAAACTCATTATTCAAGCTCCTGCTCTTTCTCCATTCTCACCTGGTGAAAAATGTACTTTATCTGTTGATGCGAGTCAAAATGGCTTAGGCGCTGTTCTCTGTCAATGGGTCAACGGCAAGGAAAATACAGTGGCTTTTTCGTCCAGATCTCTCTCTACTGCAGAGTCAAACTACAGTACAATTGAGAGAGAAGCTCTTGCTTGTACATGGGCTGTGGAAACATTTAACCCCTTCAGTGCCACGCCCTTTCCCCCTCCTGTGCCGGGCGTTGCACTAGTGGGTGGGGTTCATGACGAGATAGTCTCGTCATGGGCACAGCGCAACCGTGCTCCATGACGAGACTATCTCGTCATGGGCACTGAAGAGGTTAAAACTTTCATTTAGGGTACCCAATTTGAAATCTTTTCTGATCACAAGCCATTAATACATCTGCTAAATGGAAATGGTACAGGAAAAGCTTCCTCGAGACTTGTTTGTTTATTGTCACGCTTACATGAATATAACTTTGTTATAAACACATACCTGGTGGTCGTAATTCAAGAGCTGATGGCCTCTCTAGGTTATCATTAAAAGATACCTCTTCATGTTCCAGATTGGATGACGTAGAATGTGTGGTAGCTTCTATTGAGGATTTTGTCAATGACTTGCCTCATATAACCCAAGATGACTGGGTGAAAGCGTCTGAGGAAGATTCCATTCTTTTGGCAGTAAAAAACATGATCGTGTCAGGTTGGCCTAAAGAACGTTCTCTTCCCTCTCCTTTAAAGTCCTTCGCACAAATTAATCAAGAACTTTCCCTAGTTGAAGGTTTGGTCTTGCGTGGCGATCTTGCAATCCCTCCAACATCTTTGCGAAATATTTTTTTTAAATCGCACATGAAGGGCATCTGGGTATAGGTGCCACCTCAAGGAGGTTGAAAGAAAATTTTTGGTGGCCTGGTTTAGATTCAGATGTTACCAAGTGGATACATTCTTGTGCAACTTGTCTAGTATCTGACAAACACTGGAAAACGGTAAAAACGGTAAAAACACCTTTGCATAATGTTCCAGTTCCAGAAGAGGCATGGACAAAATTAGCTTTGGATTTTCCAGGCCCATTTGAAGTACTTTCTAATGACAGAAAATACATATTAGTATTAATAGATTATTATTCAAAATGGGTGGAGGTTGAATTTGGTTCTTCCCCTAGCACGTCATCTGTGGTTAATTTTCTCTCTAGAATTTTTCTTTCTGAAGGATTTCCAAGAGAATTAGTCACAGACAATGGTTCCCACTTTACTTCAAATTTAATGGAGATTTTTTTCTCCATTATGGATTAGAATCTTGAAGAAGAATGATAATTCATGTTTGGTTTGCAAAGATAAACAAAACATGCTTAAAAAGGTTGCAGTTCAACAAGCTGTACAAAAGAAAAACTTCGATACCAGAGCTTGTAACTATACTAATGATTTTATAATTGGAGACTGGGTCATGATTAAGGGCCATATGTAGGTAGCTAAATACCGGTCGGTAACAGCCGAAAATCGGTAAATTTCCCGTTACCGACCGGTATTTAGGCAATTGAGATGTAGGAGGCTGGCTTTAAGGATTCGGTAATTTACCAATTCGGTATTTTAAGAAATCGGTAAAATACAGAATCGGTAAATTACCGAATCCTTAAATCCTTTGTAGGGAGCACTCAAGTGAGTGCATTTTTGGTTTAAGGATTTGTTATTTACCACCAACTACAAGTTGATGGTAAATACCGAATACCTTTTCAAAAGCAATTTTGTGCTTTTTTAAAAGTGCCATGTGGCAGACATACATGCCCTTAGGCATGTATGTGCGCCACATGTGCGCCACATGTGCACACATGCACGATTCAGGGGTGCAACAGGGTGTCAATGTGACACCCTGCCACCCTTGAATATGCTCCCCCTATTACCGATTCGGTATTTACCGAATCGGTAATAGTGAATGGCTTCCCATTCATTCCAAAGGGCCTCCAGGCCCATAGGAATGAATGGGAAGGTATTCCTTATTACCGATTCGGTAAATACCGATTCGGTAATAACGAATATTACCGAATCGGTAAAATGTACCGATTTTTTTACCTACATTCTATTTACCGAATCGGTAAAATTCGGTATTTAGGAATCGGTAAATAGAAATTACCTACATATGGCTCTAAATCTCCTAAGAAAGTCAAGAAGGGTCTTTCAAAACTATCTCTTCCTGTACAAATTCTCAAATTATCTAAAGGTTCGGTGTTTCTTGGTCATAAAGGTTGGTGGAGTAAGAGAATGTTAATCAAATTAACTCCGCATCAAGCAAGTGAAATTTTGGTCAAAAAAAGAAATGTTCTTCAAGATGATTTACATTTTTCATACTTTTTAGATGGCTCTACTTCACCAGATTCGTCAATGTCATTTAGCAATGATTTTTCAGGAGATTCCATATCAAGGTCATCATTTCCTATTGACCCTCAAAATGTTGTTACTCATAGTTCTCCTGAACCTAATTCCACAAGACCTATTCCTAACTGTACATTTACCAAGTAGGTAACCTCCCCTTTCTATTCAACAATTGTATGGGGGCCACTCCATTTGTCCTGGAGGGCTGCTGGGGCCACAGGCTCCAACACCCACACTTTCTGTCCTGGCTGATAAACAGTCAGTACAGCCTTTTGGTCATGCCAGGCTTTTTGCATTCCCTGGCTAGCCTCAAGGTTTTTGTTTGCCTTTTTCATGTACTCAGCCATCCGGGAGCGGAGACCAAGTACATAGTCCACTATGTCTTGCTTTGGGGGCTTGAGAGGTAACTCCCATCCTTCCTTCACCAAACACAATGGACCCCTGAATAGGTGACCAAACAGAAGTTCAAATGGGCTGTAGCCAACCCCCTTCTGAGGCACCTCCCTGTATGCAAATAAAAGGCAGGGCAAGAGCAGGTCCCATTTTTGCCTAAACTTCTCTGGGAGTCCTTTGATCATGCCCTTTAAGGTTTTGTTGAACCTTTCAACTAAACCACTGCGTTGTGGGATATAGGGTGTGGTGAATTTGTAAATCACTCCACACTCTTTCCACATAGCAGTTAAGTAACTTGACATAAAGTTTGCATCTCTGTCAGATACTACCTCCTTTGGAAAACCTACTCTTGAGAACACACTCAAAAGAGCTCTTGCCACTACAGGTGCTGTAGTGGTCCTTAGGGGAATTGCTTCTGGATACCTGGTGGCATGATCCACTACCACCAGTATAAACCTGTGCCCAGAGGCTGTTTGGGGATCCATGAGACCAACAATGTGGTCTGTTATGTCTTAAGTCTGTCTTGAGTCTGTCTTGAGTCTGTCTTGAGTCTGTCTTGAGTCTGTTTTGAGTCTGTCTTGAGTCTGTCTTGAGTCTGTCTTAAGTCAAAATCCTAACTTTACTACTACTAAATGCCTTCTGTAAATACCAAACGTAGGAAGTTTAGGATTTTATCTTAATTTAGTTCTGTGAATCGGCCCCCCAGAGAATGCAGATTCATAATTGCAGAATTAAGTCATTTTAAGGGGGTTTTAAAGAACGCTGCTGAAGGCTTGCACCTGAACACAGGTTATCCCCGATCAGCTGAGGGAGAGTACGTCACCCTCTAGTTCAGAAAACCGTCTCTGACTCCCCCTGTGACCCGCGAGCAGGAAAGTGAAAAAAACATTGACCTGCACATACGGCCGAGGTCGGGGTCAGATAGGGCTACTAGACACAGCCCCAGACCTCCATGGCTGCCCCCCTGTTAACCCTTGGCTCGCTATGGCAGAGTCTGACCGGCCCCAGACAGGACAACAGGGAAGGAAGGGGGAGGGTCCCAAAAGCACAAGGGCCCGCTAGCGCAGGGCCACGAACCAGGGACCCACGCTCCTGCTACAGCTCTGGTGAATCTGCAGCGCAGAACCAAGAAAACTGGCTGGGGGTTTAGCCGGCCCTCCTCTTATAGAGGTCAAGGGTTATATGGGTCGGCCATGTTGGGAAGGGATGGGAGGCATGGGAGGCTAACTTTTGGTTTGGAGGGTTCTGGTGTGGAGCTGAAGCTCACTTTGTAACTCTGGTGGCGAGGAAGACATACGAGGAGGTAATGAAAAACCCCTGATTTCTGATGAAGTCTGTTGGGACACTCCCTCCCTGGGAAGAGCATTAAATAAAGGACACTTTGAGCTCATTCAGTTTGGCCTCATTGAAACTCCTTCCTTGGATGTAGTGTATTCCCCCGGTGCTACACCCTACACTCAATATCATCATTCGAAACAATAGCAAGATGAAGGCGCTAATCAAGAATCATCACTTACAGTAGCAGGAAAATGTGGGTTCAGCGTAAAATGGGCGGACACTAGTGGAATCAGGTCACTAGAATCTGTGGTCAAGGAAATGTCCGAAGCCTTTGCCATTTGTACTGAGTGCAGTGTTAACTGTGAAAGACTTCCAGTAGTCTTCCAGAATATCGCAGCTGCGGTGACACATCGAGTGTCCCTTTCAAGCACCATCGTAAAAATAGTATGGCTCGTGGCTGGTTTGACAGCTATTGCACTGGAGCCAGGACAGAGTGAAGGAAAGCGTTACAGAAATGCCCAAGAAATAGGGGCACATTCAAGAACTAACAAGAAATTATCAATGGGTTCCTCCTAATGGAAAGCAGAGCTGCAGGAGCAGGCCTGGAACAATACAGAAAGGGCAGCAGATACTGGGGAGAGAACCTTGTTCTGGAAGACCATCAGCTCCCCTTTTCTGAGAGACAATTTAATGTCGACCCTTGAGGTCTCAGTTACGCCCGAAGAGTGGAAGAGCCTCTTCGAAGCAATTTTTAACCACAATAATGTTGACATGGGCCTCACCCAGCCCCCATTTACTGTGGTGGGTTTTGAAACCTTGGAACAGATTAGTGTCGAAGAGGGTACCATCGCACTCAAAAATAGTGCCCTGGGAAAAGCGTCAGGGCCTGATGGGGGTACCTGTTGATATTTTTAAATCTGTTGAATCTTCATGGATTCCCAGATTAACCCAGGTATGTAATGCTGCAGCACATGGTCACTTCCCTACAACATGGAGCGATAGCACTATTATGTCCAGCTTTAAACAAGCATTTGCAATGCAATAGGTCTCGCATTTGCGAGAGTTAGAGCTATTGACGCTGTAAATGAGAATGTTGTTTACCTATGTATTCTGGTTTGGAGTGTAGTGGATGTATGTTGAGGAACCGTAGCACCTCACCAGAGGCACCAGTTGTAGGTTAGAAGGAATGAAAGAAGAAGGGAAGGGATGACAGTAAAGCAGCAGGAGAAAAAGAGAAGTGGAAGACAGAGAGAGAGGGCAGGATGAAGAGATTAGACAAAGGAAGAGCTGGTGTTGAGATAGTGAAAGAAAAAGACAGTCTAAGTGGAGAGAGAGAGGGGAGGTGGGTGACAGAGAGAGATAGAAGGCGGGTGACAGATAGAGAAGGCTACGACTGTGAGCAGAAAGAGAGAGCCTCCTTAAAATATATTCTACGAATTATCCTGGAGTAAAGCAGTGTTTTGTGCTCTTCGCACACAATCTTGGTCTGGCCACAGATCTATTTTGGAATAGACAACTAGTGTCTCACCACAGCAGATTGAGTTATCAAGAATTCTTGGAAGGGCTTCTGATCACACTAGCACATTAAGGGGCATATTCTCAAGGACTTATCGCCGAATTAGCTGCACTTTATCGCAGCCAGTGGTGATAGATTTATCGCCCGATTCACAAGCTGGTGCTAACAGCTGACATCACCAGTTTTCCTGCTATAGCAGCCGCAAAAAACATTGCCACGGATGACAGCGGCAACTAACGCGAATGATATGTGGAGTAGGCGTTCCCGTGCAAAAACACACGATAACACCACTTCGCAAGAATCTCAACGACCAGCCAGAACGGCGATGACATCCAAAAACATGCGATAAGGTGTGTTAGCAGCAGGGATTTCACACCTGCTCCGACCTGGTATTAATCGGACGATAACCTGCACCATAAAAGGGAGGCCAGCCCACAGCCACACCTGAAGAACAACAGATGCCATGGAGCCACTGATCATGCAGCTCGGAGAGCCAAGAGGAACATACCACCCGCCAGCACCACCCCCAGGCCCCCCGGGCTCTCCCCCTTCCTGGACAAAGCAATTTTCATCAACATAAATAAACATGTACACTAAAAATCACCTGATGTCGCACAATTACAACAATTAACATTCATGTGTGGTCAGAAAAAGGAGAAGCATTCATTCATCTTAGAATTTCCAAACAAAATATTTTATTTATATGTAACTCAAAACAACAATTTGGAAGAGTCATGGCGGGTCTTCTCTGGACAATCTGTAAGTCACAGCCTGCAAGACAAAATTCAAGATAAGAAGGTGTGTCATGCACTCATCAAAGGACAGAGATAAGAAGGTGTGTCATGCACTCATCAAAGGACAGAGAGATAGAGAAAGAAAGGGAGAGAGAGAGAGCGAAAGAGAGGGAGAGAGAGGGAAAGAGAGAAAGGGGGAGAGATTGAGAAGGAGAGAGAGCGAAACAGAGGGAGAGAGAGAGAGAGACAGTGAAAGGAAGAGAGGGAGAAGGAGAGAGAGAGAAAGAGGGAGAGAGAGAGACAGTGAAAGGAAGAGAGGGAGAAGGAGAGAAAGAGTAATAGAGGGAGAGAGAGAGAAAGAGAGAGAAAGAGAGGGAGAGAGAGGGACAGTAAAAGGAAGAGAGGGAAAGGGCGAGGGAGAGAGAGTGCCGACACTCCGCACCCAGGCCTCACTGCTCACCTGCCGCCACCGGTGTGTCTTCAACAACGTGCCGGTATACACTGCAGTCCACCAGGTCCATTATCTGAAACAGAATCCAAAATTAATAATGGCAGAGTTCATATAATTGCACACTGCATCACCGCTTGCCTGCCCCTGTGCACAGAGGCGGCTGCGCGCCAGCCCCTCCCGCTGCCCACCGTTGATTGCCCGCCCCTGCGCACCCAGGCCTCACTGCTCACTTGCCGCCACAGGTGTGTCTCCAACCACGTGCCGGTACAACCTCCGACCCTGGGGTCCACGACCAAGACTGCGGTCCAGCAGGTCCATCAACGGAAACAGAGTTTTGATTTCACTATCGCAGACATCATATTGCACACGGAATCATTGCAGGCTGCACACCCGCTCAGCACTAGAGGTGCAACCAACTCTGTGCACCACGAGTCAACGCCACGTGGCCGTAGGCCCGCACTGGCTGAGGCCTACAATGGGGTCCGGCAGGCCTCACACAACCAAAATTGAGTATGGACCTGCCAGGACACGCCATCATCCCAGGCTGCGCACCAGCTCAGCACTTTAGGTGCTCCTACCTCAGTGCACCGAAAGTCACCGTCCCGTGGCGGTAGGCCCATACCGCCCGCAGTGTATCCAGTGCCATGAACTCGGTGAAACACAAGTCATAGACCCTATCTGTCGAGTCTTGTGATATACCAGGCGGACGCAGCCATGTTCCCTCAGGCAGTGGGGAAGAACTGGGACATGTAGCGTCCCCCCCTTTATACGTAAGCCAAGTGGGCTGGGTTGGCATATGCCAGGCCAGCGTAGGGGTGTGAATAATTATCCCTGGGCTCTGGGCGTGGTTCATTTCTGAGCTGGACAGGAAACCAACTGATGCGTGTGTCTTTGTTGCAGTGTCGGCGGCCCGCAATCGACAATGTTGCATCACCCGGAGGGCTGCGTTCGTCTGGACTCAGAATGCATGTGTGTGCAACAATGCGGGTTGACACACACCTGTCCAAAGGTGAGGCAGTCCCATGGCTGGAGCTGCACAGCGTCGCTTGGCTACGTTCCTAATTCTGACATACTGCTGGAGGGAGAGTACACACATGGCAATGTTGTACTACATGTGATCTTGTTGGACCCTTTCACCTGCTCACTGTCAGCAGAGCAGACAGTCAGCGCAGTCCGGTAGTACAGCACTATGCAGATCCCATGGGCTGTAAGTCGTGTCCCCTGACACGGGGCAACGAGTAGACGCCAAACATCACATGACTCGTCCAGCAAGGCAAGGTGGGCTGAGACCATTGGCATCCGTAATGATTGGTGTAAATTTTTGCCTCCCCATTTCTTGCACCTCTACATGTTCCTATGTTGACTGACAGTGTCTAATGCATTGGTCTGCATGTTGTGGCGCTTGTCATGCCCGTACTGACACCCACATTCTAATGAATTATACGCAACTTCACTAGTGTTCAATTGTGATGAGTGTTGATTAAAATGATAAATCGTGTGCCTTAATGAGCATTGTCTGTACACAGGGAGGGACTGACTGACACATTTCACTTAGGGGCGAGTCCCTATTGCCAGCTCCACCTCTGTGAGCCAGACATTGTGGTTGTGATCGTTGCTGGTAGACCTGTGCTCCTACGTGACTTCTGCAATGTGAGTATGGTGTCCAACTTCTTGCCATGTGGATCAATGTGATCCATCAAAACAGGCGTTGTCCACCCAGTTGAGTGTGAGCAGGTATGCGAAGAGAGGTTCTGTTGTCACATGTGATGGGGGACACTACTTTAGGTCTGCTGCCGACTTTGACATTTTTACACACAGCCCTATCTGATTTATAGACGTGTGTCTACGTTGGGGGGTTGCGAGATTGTTGTTCATGCGCAATGTGGCCACAGCTAGTTCACACCTTCACAGTCATCTCATTGGCCATGTGGGTCACGGTCAAACATGCACATTGATGTCATTCACCAGGGTGTACCTTTTTGTGCTATCAATGTCCCTACATTCAGCCATACTTTCATACTTGATTGAACATAGACATGACACATCTGTGTGATTTGGAGTGTTTTATTCCCATTCAGTGGAGTGTCGTAGCTGGAGTAGTACATGGCCATGCAAACCCCACATTACGTGGTTGCCCAGTGGAGGGCCAGCCAGAGTCCTTTATGGAATGACAAGTTAATCTGAAGAGGAAGAGTTCAGTCCGCAGTCAGATTGCTGTGTCATTGGTACCACAGCAGATATGGCAGTCCACGTCGGGGTCCAGGTGAATGTCGCAGAGTGTTCGGGGGGTCAGTGGAGGGTGTTGTTCCAGGGCATGATGCAGAGGGTGGAACCAGGCAGGAACAGGCCATATGGCGGGAATGAATGCTACAACCTCCTTTCTGACACAGAGTCATTACCATCCACATCTTCGTCCTCTGATATGTCTTCTGTGTCAGGTGTGTTAGGTGTGTGTGGTGGTGTTATGGCTGCATACATCACTGTGTGCCACTGACACATCAGGGGGTGCTGGTGTGCCATTGTGCCCATCTCTCCCGTCTCCCCAGTCCCTGGTCGTTACTCACTCTGTTGCTGTTGGGTCAGGTCATATCGAGCAGTGTCCGGACCCTCATCTCCTTGCACCATCTCCACACTGATGACTGTGGGCACCATTTCTTCCTGCTCATCCAGCTCCTCCTGTGGCGCTGGACTCCCACCTCCAGTCGCCATTGCTGCCTTCAGGTTGGCAGCGAGTTTCTGCTTGGTTTGTCTTTTAACATCATGCCAGCGCCTGTTGACCTCCTCCATTGACCTCCTCAATACTCCGACTGCATTCATGTTGTTCACAATGGACTGCCATATTTCCGGTTGTGTTGCCAATGACACAGTGGAGGTAACAAACAGTTGTTGGTAGAGTTATTTCACCTCAGTGACGATGATCCGGTTTTCCTGCGGACTGAACCCCGTCTTCATCTTCTCCTTGCCTTTCCCCGACCCCGGGGTCCTGGCTGGTCATCCGTGGGGCTTGTGGGGTTCGAGTTGTCCTCTGCACTTGGTCTGGGTGCATCCGTGGTGCTACGCAGTTTATTTTATTTTATGTGTATTTTTTGGGGGGCTTTTATAGTGCATTTTTCCGCATGACGCATCGGAATTGCAGGCCTGTCGCTGGTTCTCACTGAGTTTTTTATCGCGGTTGGCCACTTCGAAACTTTTTGCGCGTATGTATTTCGCATTTTTTCAGCATCGCGTTATTTTGTACCCTGTCATTTGTCGCGTTCTCGTGATACTATCGCATGGTACCGCCGTGTTGAGAATACCATGTTAACACAACTTTATTTTCCTGCGATAGACTGCGATGTGAAAAGTTGCGTTAAGCTAATTTTGCTATACTTATCACCCGTTCTTGAGAATATCCCTGTTGGAGAGAGGCCCACCGGGTAGTCGGGGAGACTATTCCGGGCACCTTCCTACCGCAAAGTTATAGCCGAGCGCCGCTGAGAAGCCCCCTCGGGGAGGTCCTTCTCCTATGATCGTACTAGGCCCAGTAACACCACCACACAGGACTCAATAGTAGTTGCAAGATTAGATTCTTTATCGGCAGTAATACGGGCAATATTTACAGAGGGATCGAGGGATCCTATCAGAGTCTCAATGTTCGTTAAGAGGATAGGGTAGCGGGACAGTCTTAGTACCAACCAGGTACGGGAGGGCTCCGTGCCAGACCTTGGATGCTGGTCTCAGAGCGGCTCGGACGTGGAGAGCCGCGACGGCGTTTGCAGGGCTCGGATGGTAGTTCCGCTTAGGTCGAGCCGCGACACGGTCAGCAGGGCTCTGGTGGTAGGTCCGCTTCGGTCGAGCCGCGACGAGGTCAGCTGGGCTCAGGTGGTAAGGTTCAACAAGGTCGGGCCGCGACAGCGTCAGCAGGGCCCCAAAGGTTCGTGAAGGTCTTTAAGCACAGGGGAGCCGCGACGTCGTCAGCAGGGCTCAAGTGGTGGTTCAGGGTGAGTCTTCTTCCGTAGGGTCAGCCGCGATCCGATCAGCAGGGCTCTTGACTCCAGGATACAACTACTGCCCTGTTGTCGGGTCGCCCCAGATATAGGACGGGAGCCCTTTGATGTCCGGACCCTTGCGCCCGGAGGGGGCGGAGAGGCTGGGTAGGGAGCGGCCAGATGCCCAGCAGGAGAGGCGCCAGGCCCCAGAGAGCTGTGGGGCGGTCACACCCAGGTGTGGAGAGACGGTTGGGGGTCCCATCGATACTGCCCTCCGCCGGGAGTGGGAAGGGCTCACGTGGTATCCCCCGGGCCAGGGGTTGGCGTCTCGATGTCGGGCCTCGCTGGAACCGAGGCCGGGTAGAGCAGGGTCATACAGATGGTCACGTGGAGTGACGTGCAATCCAAGATGGAGGAGTCCCGATGTGCATGGGACCTCGTGCGGCTTAGCGCGGGGAAACAGGACCACGCCACGAGGCCGGCTCCCACACGCGTCCCCCCCAGCTGAAGGCAGGGAGAGTCACCCATCTTCTTGGGGGTTCTCCTGGCCGAGGCGGAAGAATCGGGACAGGCCGTCAGCATTGGCGTGGTCGTTGCCGGGCCGGTGTTCTACAGTGAAGTCCATCCCTTGCAGTGAGATGGACCAGCGCAACAGCTTGGGGTTCTCGCCCCGCATTTGCATGAGCCACCGCAAGTGCCGGTGGTCAGTCTGGACCCTGAAGTGGGTACCGAAACGGTAGGGCCGGAGCTTCTTGAGAGCCCATACCACAGCGAAGGCCTCCCGCTCGATGGTGCTCCACCTCTGTTCTCGCGGCAGCAGTCGGCGGCTGATAAAGGCCACCGGTCGGTCGAGGCCCTTGGCGTCCAGCTGGGAGAGGACTGCCCCGACCCCGTACTCCGATGCATCGGTCTGGACTACAAATTCCTTGCTGTAGTCGGGGTCCTGTAGCACAGGGGCAGCGCACATGGCCGCCTTGAGAGCATCAAACGCGGTCTGGCAGCGGGGCGTCCAGTGCACCGTCTTGGGCCGCTTCTTTGAAGTGAGTTCCGTAAGGGGGCCCACCATGCTGCCATAATCCTTTATGAAGTGTCGGTAGTAACCTGTGAGGCCTAAGAAGGCCCGGACAGCGGTTTGGGTGGCGGGAGGCTCCCACGCCTGGATGGCGTCGACTTTTAACTGGAGGGGGGCCACCTGGCCACTCCCCACCTGGTGGCCCAGATAGGTCACAGAGCCTTGACCGATCTGGCATTTACTGGCTTTAATGGTGAGCCCGGCTCTTTGGAGAGCGGCCAGGACTTCCCCAAGGTGTCCTAGGTGCGCGGCCCAGTGGTCGCTGAAGATAGCAATGTCATCGAGGTAGGCCGCGCTGAAGGCTTCGAGACCGGCCAGGACCTTGTTTACCAGCCTCTGAAAGGTCGCTGGGGCGTTCTTCATGCCGAAGGGCATCACCCGGAAGTGGTAGTGGCCATCGGGGGTAGAGAAAGCTGATCGTTCTTGTGCGCCGGGAGTGAGCTTGATCTGCCAGTACCCAGCGGTGAGATCAAAGGTGCTTAGGTAGCGGGCGGCCCCTAAGCGATCAATCAGCTCATCGGCTCGTGGCAAAAGGTGGGCATCGGTCTTGGTAACTGCGTTCAGGCCCCGGTAGTCGACACAAAATCTGAGTTCGGGGGCCGTGCCGGGGGCGGCGGCCTTTGGTACCAAGACTACCAGGCTGGCCCACGGGCTGTCGGAAGGCTCGATGACTCCGAGGGCGAGCATCTTGGCGACCTCGGTCTTTATGCAGGCTCGGACTCGGTCAGGCACTCTATAAGCGCGGTGTCGTACAGGGGGGCTATCCCCCGTGTCCACGTCGTGGACGCACCAGGGGGTCACCCCGGGCGTGAGAGAGAAGAGGGCAGCGAAGGGTTGCAGCAGCTTCTGGCAGTCATGGCGCTGTTCTGGTGTCAGGGTGGCGGAGAGGCGGACGCCCTCCAAGGAGCCGTCTTGGCTCGAGGACCCCAGGAGGTCTGGTAGGGGCTCGGAGTCACTTTCACCCCCATCGTCAGAAGCCAGCAGTAAGCTTAGTTCAGTTCGGGCAAAGTGGGGCTTGAGCCGGTTGGCGTGCAGGACCCGGAGGGGGTTCCTCGGAGACTCCATGTCGACCAGGTACGTGACGGGGCTCTTCCTCTCAACTACCTTGAAGGGCCCGGTCCACTTGTCCTGCAGGGCGCAGGGGTCCACGGGTGACATGACCCAGACCTTCTGGCCCGGCTCAAACTCGACGGCTGAGGCATTCTCGTCATACCAGCGTTTCATGTCTTCTTGGCTGGCTTCAAGGTTGGCTTC
Organism: Triturus cristatus; assembly: GCF_964204655.1. NCBI lineage: Eukaryota > Metazoa > Chordata > Amphibia > Caudata > Salamandridae > Triturus > Triturus cristatus. Next base: position 1,697,134,718 of record NC_140591.1, read on the forward strand.
TGCCAGGGCCCGGAACTTCCGAGTCTGGTTCCGCAGGGTCAGGAGGTACCGGTAGACGTCGGGCGGGGCACTTTGGACGTTCGCCTCCCAACCCTCCTTGACCAGGCTGAGGGGCCCTCGGACGGGGTGCCCATACAACAGTTCGAAGGGGCTGAAGCCCAGGGACTTCTGTGGTACCTCCCGGTAGGCGAACAGGAGGCAGGGCAACAGGACATCCCATCTCCTCCTGAGGGGCTCTTCCAGGCCCTTGATCATCCCCTTCAGGGTTCGGTTGAACCGCTCGACCAGTCCGTTCCCCTGGGGGTGGTAAGGGGTTGTGAATTTATAGGTGACCCCACATTGTTGCCAGAGGGATCTCATGTACTTCGAGATAAAGTTCGTCCCCCTGTCGCTCACTACTTCTCGGGGGAACCCCACCCTGGAGAAGATGCCCATCAGGGCCCGGCCCACCACTGGAGCTGTCACAGTTCGGAGGGGGACAGCTTCTGGGTATCGGGTGGCGTGGTCGGCCATTACCAGGATGAAGCGGTGGCCCAGGGCGGTTCGGGGGTCGAGGGGCCCCACGATGTCGATCCCCACTCGTTCGAACGGGGTGTGGACGGCTGGAAATGGTTGTAGGGGGGCTTTCACTCGTCCCCCAGTCTTCCCGCTAGCTTGGCAGGTCGGGCAGGACCGGCAGTGCTGGTCCACGTCTCGTCTCATTCGGGGCCAATAGAAATGGGTCACTAGGCGGCTGTAGGTCTTGTCCCGCCCTAGGTGTCCGGCGAGGGGCACGTCATGTGCCAGGTTCAAGAGGAACTCTCGAAATCGGTGGGGGACCACCAGCACCCGGCCGGCCCCTAGTTCGGCGACTTTCTGCTCGCTATACAATAAGTCATTGTCCCAATAGACCCAGTGGGTTCCCGTGGGGTCCCCCGCAGCCTGCGCGGCCGCCTGCTGTTGGGCCCCCTCGAGGGACGGGCAGCCCTTCTGCTCTTGCTGGAATTGTTCGCGGGTGGGGCCCCCGTCGTGTTGCCACTGGGCCAGCTTGGGGATCTCGCTGAGGGGAGCGGCCTCGTTGGAAGAAAGTTCGCACGGCCCGGCCTCCTCGTCAGGTTCCTCCGGGCCGGAGGAGGTGGATTGTTCGGGGCCCGCCTGCTTGTCGGGGGCCGGGGCCGCGGCTGGCTGGGTGGTCATGGACCGAGTGGTGGCGCAGGCCCACTCGGGTAGTCCTAGCATCCCCAGATGCTCTCGGCGCTACACCTGGGCCCAGGGGGAGCTCTCTAGGTCGTTCCCCAGGAGGCAGTCCACCGGGGCGTCGTCGCGGACAGTTACTTTTAGGGTGCCGGACACTCCTCCCCACTCGAAGGGGATTCGGGCCATCCGGCACATGCTCTCGGTGTTGTCTGCGGTCCGGACAGGGCAGAGGACGTGTGGCAGGATCTGTTTGGGGGTCACCAGATGGCAGCGGACAGCGGTCACACTGGCCCCAGTGTCCCGGAGGGCCTCGGCCCGTCGCCCGTTGATGGTGACCCACTGTTTGTACTTCTGGGTGTTGCTTGGGATGGTGGCTCGGGGCACCATTTCTCGGGAGCCTAGGCATACAAGCGACATGGCGGCTGGTTCCCACTCGGGGGACCCGTCGTCGTGGTTTTCCTCCTCGTCCTCTCTCTCCCCCAGGGCTGCGGCGGCTATTTGTCGGGGAGGTGGCCCCGTGGTCCCGTTCCGTCGGTTCATGGGGCAAGCCGGGTCGCTTGCATAATGGCCGGTCTGCTGACATCCGAAGCAGGTCACTGTCGGTCGTGGTCCAGACCGGGCGATAGGGGTCCCTCTTCGGCCCTGGGTCGGGGAAGCGGGGTTGGTTGCTTGCCCTCGTGGCGGACTTCTGGGCGGCCCGGCTGGGAATTCTCGACTGCGGTGGGACCCCCTCCTCCGCCTCGCTGGCGGGGAGGTCCCGTGGTACTCCGGGTGTAGTCCCCCACAGGGTTCCGGGGGACCCGGGTGTTGACCCATCGGTCCGCTTCGGCGGCGAGCTTCCGGGGCTCGGTCAGTTTACTGTCCAGGAGGTGTTGCCTTAGTTCCACAAAGCAGTTGTTGGCGAGGTGCTCCCAGACAATGAGGTCGAACAGTTCATTATATGAGGTGACCTTGCTCCCTTTTATCCATCCTTCCAACGCTCGGCTGAAGAAGTCCACGTATTCGACCCATGTGGTACTGGGGATCTTCTTGCAGTCCCGGAAGCGTTGCCGGTACATCTCGGCCGATAGTCCGTAGCGTGTGAGTAGGGCTTCCTTCATGTGGTCGTACGAGGTCATTACGGCGTCGGGGAGTTGCAGCAGGGTATCCCGCCCCTCGCTGAGGAACCTCCCCCATAGGCCGGCGCCCCAATCCTTCCGGGGTACCCGATGGGAGGTCATGGCTACCTCGTACGCTCGGAACCATTGCTGGATGTCGTCATTTTTATAGTACTCCTTGACGACATCCTTGGGGATGTGAACCTTTGGCTCGGTCAGGGGCAGAGCGTCCCGGGCTCCGGGGTTGCTGGTCTCCCCAGTTTTAGCTTTTAGTTCAAGTTCTTTAAGGCTCCTCTCGTGCTCGAGGGTTAGCCGTCTCTCCTCTAGCTCCCGATGCCTTTTCTTCTCCTCGATTTCCTCTTGCAGCCGTAGTTGCTCCAGGGCTATCTTTTTCTCCGCCAGTAGGAGCTCACCGTCCAGCCGGAGTCGGGCAAGGTCCATTTCGTGTGTCCGTGCCCTTTCCCGTTCTCGTATCTCTTTGTGGGAAAGGCTGGTGTCCGGGACGGTTCGCTCCCCGTTTGTCGGGGTCGTGGTTGGCAGGTTTCCGTCCCGGGCCGAGGTCCCTTCGGCTCGGGGTGGAGGGGTCTCGAGTTCTGCCCAGGCTTTCAGGGCTCTCTGCATATCTTCCTGGGTGCCCAATCCTGTGGTTGGGATCCCTTTGTCCTTGCAGAACTGTTTGAGTTCTTTGTGGGTGTATTCCTCCAGTTTCTCCACCTGGAAGGTTGCGGCCACGGTTGCTTCTTGGCCATCCATGGTTTTCTTTTCCCGTCTGGTCCGGTAGTGGTTGCGTTACTTGCTTGTACGATTGCGTCTGGCTCGGATCCCGTCGTTGGCTACCAAATGTTGGAGGGAGGCCCACCGGGTAGTCGGGGAGACTATTCCGGGCACCTTCCTACCGCAAAGTTATAGCCGAGCGCCGCTGGGAAGCCCCCTCGGGGAGGTCCTTCTCCTATGATCGTACTAGGCCCAGTAACACCACCACACAGGACTCAATAGCAGTTGCAAGATTAGATTCTTTATCGGCAGTAATACGGGCAATATTTACAGAGGGATCGAGGGATCCTATCAGAGTCTCAATGTTCGTTAAGAGGATAGGGTAGCGGGACAGTCTTAGTACCAACCAGGTACGGGAGGGCTCCGTGCCAGACCTTGGATGCTGGTCTCAGAGCGGCTCGGACGTGGAGAGCCGCGACGGCGTCTGCAGGGCTCGGATGGTAGTTCCGCTTAGGTCGAGCCGCGACACGGTCAGCAGGGCTCTGGTGGTAGGTCCGCTTCGGTCGAGCCGCGACGAGGTCAGCTGGGCTCAGGTGGTAAGGTTCAACAAGGTCGGGCCGCGACAGCGTCAGCAGGGCCCCAAAGGTTCGTGAAGGTCTTTAAGCACAGGGGAGCCGCGACGTCGTCAGCAGGGCTCAAGTGGTGGTTCAGGGTGAGTCTTCTTCCGTAGGGTCAGCCGCGATCCGATCAGCAGGGCTCTTGACTCCAGGATACAACTACTGCCCTGTTGTCGGGTCGCCCCAGATATAGGACGGGAGCCCTTTGATGTCCGGACCCTTGCGCCCGGAGGGGGCGGAGAGGCCGGGTAGGGAGCGGCCAGACGCCCAGCAGGAGAGGCTCCAGGCCCCAGAGAGCTGTGGGGCGGTCACACCCAGGTGTGGAGAGACGGTTGGGGGTCCCATCGATACTGCCCTCCGCCGGGAGTGGGAAGGGCTCACGTGGTATCCCCCGGGCCAGGGGTTGGCGTCTCGATGTCGGGCCTCGCTGGGACCGAGGCCGGGTAGAGCAGGGTCATACAGATGGTCACGTGGAGTGACGTGCAATCCAAGATGGAGGAGTCCCGATGTGCATGGGACCTCGTGCGGCTTAGCGAGGGGGAACAGGACCACGCCACGAGGCCGGCTCCCACAATCCCCCTAAGTCCACAGCCCTGAACAACTAGGGCCCGATTCACAGAACTAACTTAAGACAAAATCCTAAACTTACTACTTTTGGTATTCACAGAAGGCATTTAGTAGTAGTAAAGTTAGGATTTTGTCTTAAGTTTGACTTAAGTTTGTCTTAAGTCTGTCTTAAGTTTGTCTTAAGTCAAATTTAACACAAAATCCTAACTTTATTACTACTAAATGCCTTCTGTGAATACCAAAAGTAGTAAGTTTAGGATTTTGTCTTAAGTTAGTTCTGTGAATCGGCCCCTACTGTTTGCAATTACATTGATGAGAAAGTGTACAATTGTAGGACCTTCTGCTCCGCTGCCTCTCCCCAATACCTGTTTCTCCAAATGTGGGCTTTACAGCTAAATAAATCTATTATGGAGATGGGGGGGGGAGGGGGGCAAGATTTAGGCGCTCCAAAGTCGACCTCCAGTTGGGACAAATCCCATTTGAACTTTATGGCATACCATAGAGCAGAAAAAGCGAGTGTACAATGTGACACAACAAGCACTTCTCATCCTTCCTGGGCCTTGTTCTGAAGGCGATGAGGCCTCCTCTACATGTAATGGGAGGACTCTGTCTACCCTAGTCCCCTGCCCTGGATGTAACTAGCACAGCAAAGGTTCAAGCTGTTGGTCAGAGAAAAGAGTGGAGCCCATATAGGTAATAAACTCGGAAAGCTGCATTTTCTGAAGTAGTTTTACACTTGCTACAAAATGGTGCATGAACAGTATTCAAGGCCCGGATTTTCTCCATGCATTATATTTATTTTTATTTTTCCAACAAGCGCCAATTGATTCTTGGGGTTGTATTGTTGTTTCCTGCACAAATGTTGTCATAACACGTTTTCTATTGCATCCCACCGATCTCTCATGACTTGCGGTTCATTGCCTACTGAGATGAGTCCATGTACAGCGCTCAGCCTCAGCAGACACACACAGCGCGCTGAGTGCACGCAGCGATAATTATCGCCGGTTGTTGCTGATATGCCCCACAGTGCGCTGAGTGCCCGCAGCGCTGGCCTGGCTGGGTGCAACGCACCGGGAGGGTGCCGGCAAGTGTTTGCTTGCATTGGTTGGCCTGCCTTTCATTTTGAGATGCCTGAAGGGCTGCCTGTGAGCGGCTTCAGCAGGGCTCAGTCTGGTGTACATTCCAGTCGGCCAACTGTAAAGGTTTCTTGCTGGATTTGTTTGCAGACATATATGCTTTATGGGATTGTGGTCAGCTAAAGGGCCGCGAAGGATAAACCCCATTGATTCCAGATCCATCTTCACACTGTAGTTTGGTGTCTGTTGTTGCACATTAGATTTGTTTTACTTTTATTTTACTAGTAGAAATGTATTTTACATGTAGAAGGCTCCTTTATGTTCTATATTCTATATTCACAACCACACAAGTACTGGAGAAAGGAGAAGCCAGTTCTGTTAGTCAACTGTAGAAAATAAAGGACAAAACACTGGGCGCCAGTGGATTTTGTGAAAGTGGAAGCAATCCTTATAGAGGCTGAGGTGTTCCAGTCTGTGCCTGTCTGCCCTGAGAGGCTCTGAGCATGATTACAGCTCAGATTGACCCATGCAGGGCCTGCTCCACAGGAAGGCCGGTCAGGAGCTTGTGGGGGAGGGGAGGGGTGAGCTGCTGCCTGAACACAAGCATGGTTTGGGACACGACTGTCTATGAGCACCAGCTCTTTAGGACTCCGACAGGATGGGCCTTAATGTAAATGGGAATCCTTAATGTTTTTAGGGGCATATTATCAAGGAAGTGGCGGAGAGAGGCGTTAGTCTTCTTGGCTTAACGCCTCTCTCCGCAACTTCGGGAACACGAGGCTGCACCATATTATCAAAGATACAGTGCAGCCTGGCGTTCCCCCAGCGATGGCGCTTAGTTTCACAACTTAGCCCAAACACAGGCTGCCTTGCACAAGAGTGCAAGGGTGTCTGTGTGCAGGGGAGGGTTGTTTATGTACAGGAAGGTGTCCCTTCCTGCACATAAACAATCCTAAAATACCATTTTGTAACTTTCATGTGTGCTGCTTGGTGCAGCACACATGTAAGTTACAAAATGGCATTTTCAAAAAGATTTGTGTATGTGCAGGAAGGGACATTTTCCTGTACATGAACAAACCATGGCATTTTGCTTTTTCCATATGTGCTGCATAAGGCACACAAGGCAAACCCAAGGCAGCACACATGGAAAAAGCAAAAACGAGGAGAAATAAAGCATTTCTCCTCTTTTCGCTATCTTAAGACCAGGATTTCCCTGGTCTTAATTTTGGCACTGCCTCCTATTTACGCCGCCCTTGTTAATAGGTGGCAGTGTCAAATACAATGAGTGTTGCGGTGGAACGCCCACCGCAACACCCACTGCAAGCCCCTTTCATGCTAAGCACATCGTGAAAGGGGGCCTTATTAACAAGGCAGCGTTAAGCCACGTTAAGTGGCTTAACGCTGCCTTGTTAAGAAGGTGAGGCTCCTATCGCCAATACTACGTCACTGAAAGTGATGTGGTGGCGATACGGGCTTGATAATATGCCCCCTTGTGCTATCCTGCAAATGTCCCTCGTGTCGCTATGTCAGATGCAGCTGAACTAGAAACAGAGAAAGGGGCAGAGCTACAACCCCCCTGTGCCACCAGAACGTCACTTTTTCAGACGTACTTGAGGCACATTTCACTTCTCCATATTTACAAGAACAGGAAAAGCCGCCCTGCGTGAGTTTTCCTGTCCTTGTAAATACGGCCCCTTCACACGCAGCACTTTGCGTGGAAAGGGCGTTCCATGGGTGTTGCTGTGGGTGTTCCCACGCAACACCCATGCAACGAGACACATTTCCAGATTTATGAGAAATCGTAAATCTGGAGATGCGTGCCAATGCTACGCCTCCCCAGGGGAGGCGTAGAAAGGCGCAACGAGGAAAAATGTTTTGCTTTCTCCTCGTTTTTTCCTCTTTCAATGCATGTTGCATTCTACAGCATGCATTGAAAGAGTAAAATGCCTGTAGTGATTGTTTTTGTGCAGGAAGGTGCTCCTTCCTGCACAAAAACAATCTGCCCATGACGCCGGCATCCTTGCACCATGGTGCAAGGGTGCCTGCTCCGGTGCATGGCAGCTGTCTGTGCGCCAGATCAGGGGGAAACACAGGAATGCGACATATTGTTGTAAATATGTCGCATTCCTGTTCTTCGGAAGTGCCGCAGCGCGGCGCAGCCGAAGGGCTTGCGGTGCCACGCTGACGCACTTCCTTGTAGATCTGCCCCACAGTATTTTGGAAGAAAGCAATAAAGATAATTGTGACGTCTCTAAAGGAAAGTCTGTTATAACAGCGCCGAGTGAGCAGTGTGTAGTGCCACAGCAGGAAGTGAATCATTGAATAGCGCTTCATGAACATGCAGGGTGCTTGGTTGTTTATAACTGCACTTTTAGGAGCTGTGGTTTGTGAAGATCGTGGCGCTGTGATACAAGGGGGTTGATTCGTGTTTGGTCTGTGACCCACATTTTAGGCAGAACAGGGAAAGTTTAGAAGCCAAGATCCGAATCCTCAACGGACCACATTTTCTCGTATATAGACAGGGAGAGAGCGCCATTTTCAATTAATACAATTCGGGGTGTGCCACATTGCACACATGCACCAGAGCTTGTGCAGATGTATGGGACGTTGCTGTGCTTTATGTTGCACAACGTCCTCACTCACATGGGTCAGTGTTAATTTTCATGCAAAGAGCAATGTGCACAAATAATGCCACAACTTTCCACACAGAACAAATAAAAGTGATTTCAAGGCTATCTTATGTGGAAACACTGTATATATGTCTAACATTGTCCTCCTTCCTGCTGGAGCGACGCTCTCCTCATGCCAGCCTGCAGTGCAGCTGAGTGTCCATCGACAGATCTAACTTACATGTAAACCTGCCGAGTGTGTACACGACGGGTGGCGCTCGGCGGTATAAAGCACCATTGTGCCAATATCGGCAACTCACCCAACAAGAAGAACATAGCAAGCGCATCAATAAATAAACACACAAGACGTGTTTGTTGGCAAACATCTTGCTGCAGGTTTTATTTCATACCAGAAATATGCCAACGTGGTGGGTTAACTTACGGGCGATCCAAGGGTGGGCAGCGGTGACTGACCTAAGCTGCCCTGCCGGCCTGATGAGGCAACTGCACCGTGGCCAACCCAATCGGTGCCACCATTTAGTGTAGATTATCCGCCTTAAATACCGTGGACCACCAGCCCATCCCTTTACTCACATCTTTTTAGGGGCGGAGCGTCCCCAGGCAAGCCCCGGTTGCCCAGGCTTACAACCGCCCGAAGGACTAGCGGGGCGCCGTCCTCCGCCATAGCCCTGAATGTGGCTGCGGTCCTATCTGGGCCCCCCCCCACCAAGGCAGGCAACTTTCTTCACTTACAACCCACTGTTACCAGAGCTTCGCCCAGTCCCTGCTCACCTTTGACAGGTGGACCCCTCCTCCTCCAAATACCCCAGGGCGTGGGCATGTATTAGTGTATGTCTCATGCCAATGCTGCCTTCTGATGAGGGGTAGGCTGTGCCCTGAATTTACCCCTCCACACCCAGGCCCTGATTTCCGGATTCCTTGGTTGGCAGAGTGGAGCTAATCTCCAAGGCCATCAGTATATTTAATAACAAGTCATTGTTTGTGGCTAACACAATACCCATATCTCTGCCCGCTGACCTACAGTTGTATGAGTACAGCGTTGGCAAGAAATAATACACCATAAGGAATTTAAAACCACTGCTCTCTTCGTGACCACAGTTCCATTGTACACTGTGTGCAATTATGTGGAATTACATCTTGGGGTTGACTAAGTCATTGTTCCCCCCCTTCTTGGCGAATCCCAAATTAGAGGGTTCAAAATGATAACCATGTGCTGCACAGGAAGTGACTTATGGACCCCTGGAGAGGGTCATTGGGCGGGGACAGGGTGGACTCTTGTGACCGATGGCGCCCCCTGCCAGAGCTAGCGCCTTAGGCATGGCTGCTCATCCATCGGAGTGCGATGACGTATCGAGTTTAAGCTGATTCGTGTGCTTAGGAGGACGGCAGGTGAGCCTCCTCACCTAACCGAAGACAAAGGTAGATCTCACCCCCGGAATGAGGCCTGAGGCCCGTGAAGGTCACTCCTAATATCCTGCCACACATTGCCTCCAAAGCCACGGGTCTGACCGCCATCTTCAGACGCTGCGTCGCCATAATGGTGTCCCCACCCCAGCGCGTGTAGCTCTTGCTAAAGGTATATCAGAGTGCCCAGAAGGTTTACCAATGCTTTTGGATTTGATGACGTGGAGTAAAACACATGCGCCAGTTTACCTGTGCCTTATTAAATATGAATGCAAGGGGGGCGCTGGCATTTGTGCTCCAAACCAATCTCTTTCAACCCTACTGGAGGCGCTGCACACCTTTTGGACTGACAGTCGAACGCAGGCCGCCTGGCTGAATGTCGGCTTCAGCATATGTACCCATGACAGTCATGTTTAGCTTCACTGCAAGGACCCTTTACCCACCCATCTTTACAGTATTCTGCATCTATTCATGTATGCACAAAGGTATCCCCCAATTACTTTGAGGCCTAAGAGGAGGGGAAGGGAATGAATACAGTGGACACAGCCCCTTCCCTGGCCCATCTCATTTCTGCAGGGGTCATTACTCAAACTGGACACATCCCCACCACAACACGTCTCCATACAAACTGCTTTCTTTTTTTTTTATTTTGTTTATATATCAAAAATATTTTTTAATTTTTATGTATATTTCTATATTGTCATATTTTTTTTCACAAAAACATTTATAAATACGAAAAAGTCCTGATATCATTTCAGTTTACAAAAGACCATTCTTGGCTTCTCTTGACTTAGAAGCAAATGATAATATCCCCCGACAGAACGCCATCATTCGCCCATTCCCACCTTTCATTCTACGTATTGAGGCGTTTTGTCGTGGGCATATGTCCAGTTTGAGTAATGACCACTTCAGAAATGAGATAGGCCAGGGAAGAGGCTGTGTCCACTGTATTCTGCATCTATTCATGTCATCATCGGCTACAAGCCCGTCACCGTCTGACTGCGTTTAGATGCCGGGTCGCCCTGCCGAGGTCCCCACCGCAGCTTGAGCCGCCCAGTGCCAGGCGGCTGCCAACAGTGCCAGGTTGCAGACAAGGGAAACACTCCTGGGAGGGGAACCGTATGTACAGAATCCAACCCCAGTCTACCTGCGGACTTTTGATGAGTGCTGTGCTGCCGTACTGATGCCCCCCTGGCATGCTTTGCCCAGCACCTGAATTCTGATACGGAATGCAGACAACGAGGAAGCTTTTGCTGGAAAAAACGATGGGTACGTGACTGCTCAAATCTTGCCTGCCCTCTCCTAAGTTATGGAGATGTGACTTGCTTTAATACACTTGTCAGCCATTCTCCTCCAAACCAGTGTTCACCGCTGCCGTGAAAACCCTGCCATCTTTCCAGGGCAACCGCTCATATCCGCCTGGCTGTACCAACCCTCCGGCAGGCCCTCTCTAACTTTAAGTGAAGCGTCCTCTGGTACGCACTGGTCATGCTGAGGGAACATCCCTGTTAACTGGCCACTAAGTTTGCACTGTACCTGTTTTTTGATGCAACACTATTGAACCAATAATGTGTCATAATACAGTACCAGTGGGAACTTGTCTTTTGTGCATCACTAAATCGGTCCTTTGATTAGTTTAAACGTATTCAAATCTTGCGGTTTCTGTACCCTTTCTTTTCCTTCTCAGACTGCACCCTGGGAGGAGTGGTGGCCCCGCCCCCAGTGTTGAATTAATTGGAATTTAAAGCCGTGTGTGTCTGGGCATGTCCTCCCATTCGACCTCTCCAGCTGGGATACCTAACTGGATCTTCTGCCTGTGATGCCTAAATTACTCCTTCTCAGTAGTAATTTGTAGTAAATCCCTGATGCTGTCAGCAGCGAGGACCATGCGGCAAGAAAACCCATCATGTGCCCATAGTTCCATCTTGTGACACCTCTGCTCGCTGGGCTACCCATCTGCTCCTATTCAGCTGTAATTTAGTCATTCCTGGCACAACCGCAGGGGCCTGTTACCGGGCTGTGTGTACGCGGCCCAGGATGAACTGAAACAATCAGCTTGGTGTGGATGGGTTGCCAACGTGCCCGGCTGTAGTGCGAAACCTTTGCCAAAGCAACTCCTGACACGATGTGCCAGTGCACGGAAAAGTACCAGTTCTATCCAGCCCGCCTTACTTTCCGCTCATCAGTTATCTGTGTATAACGCTTGCTGGACCATAACAGAACACTTGTAAATGTGTGAAGTGCAATTGCTCCTGTAGGCATATTGCTGCTGAATAAGAGATATTTGTTACCCCGCACACTGATACTCATTTTAACAACCTCAGGAGGATGAAATGTTGATTGAACCCACCACCAGACCCAGTAGATAAATCAGTCCAGAATTTCTTTGCCATTGCCATGACCCCTCCTGTGCCCTCTGAAATCACCCTTTAACCGCAAGTGGCCATTTGGCTGACACCAGCGTGACCTGCCAATCCTATTTAACCGCAAAAACAACAGTTGATGGACGGCTGAAATGCCATAAACCAGTCCCAGGATGCTTGTTTCCGGTCCAGGGAAGACATGGCTTAGCAATTCGGGCTGGACTGTTCCCATGAGGCACAGGGTCAGACTGATTTGCATATGTTGGAACTGGGGTGGCAGAGTGGGCTAAAGAATGATGATGGATTTAACCCAGATATCAGTTGACTGGGGGTGAGTGCTTGCAATGTTCAACACTCCGTCCATCATCCCCTTTGGTTTTGCTTTGTTCGCCCTAAGTTGGCAGGGTATGCCCAGACGTGGGTTCCTTGCTCACTTTGCAACTGGATTCAAGCTAGCCTGGCTGATTAGCCAGAAACCGGTCGCAGGATGCTTGTTTCCGGTCCAGGGAAGGCATGGCTTGGCATTTCGGGCTGGACTGTTCGCATGAGGCACAGGGTCAGACTGATTTGCATGTAGCCATGTCTGAACTGGGGTGGCAGAGTGAGCTAATGAATGATGATAGATAAAACCCAGGTCAGTTGACTGGGGGTGAGGGCTTGAAATGTTCAACACTCCGTCCATCATCCCCTTTGGTTTTGCTTTGTTTGCCCTAAGTTGGCAGGGTATGCCCAGACATGGTTTCCCTTGCTCACTTTGCCACTGGATTTAAGCTAGCCTGGCTGATGACGGCTGATTAGCCAGAAACCAGTCCCAGGATGCTTGTTACCGGTCCAGGGAAGACATGGCTTGGCTGTTCGGGCTGGACTGTTCCCATGAGGCACAGGATCAGACTGATTTGCATATGGCCATGTCTGAACTGGGGCGGCGTAGTGGGCAAAAGAACGATGGATTAAACCCAGATCAGTTGACTGGGGGTGAGTGCTTGCATTGTTCAACACTCCGTCCATCATCCCCTTTGGTTTTGCTTTGTTCGCCATAAGTTGGCAGTGTATGCCCAGACGTGGGTCCCTTGCACACTTTGCCACTGGATTCAAGCTAGCCTGGCCGATGACCGCTGATTAGCCAGAAACCAGTCCCAGGATGCTTGTTTCCGGTCCAGGGAAGAAATGACTTGGCAGTTCGGGCCGGACTGTTCCCATGAGGCACAGGGTCAGACTGATTTGCATATGGCCATGTCTGAACTGGGTTGGCGGAGTGAGCTAAAGAATGATGATGGATTAAACCCAGATCCGTTGACTGGGGGTGAGTGCTTGAAATGTTCAACACTCCGTCCACCATCCCCTTTGGTTTTGCTTTGTTAATCCTATTTAACTTTCATAACCTTACAGCACCGCAACACTTACCGGTGCAGATGCCTCGGTGCGTTAGCGTCCGCTGGTTTCACTATTTATTAAAGTGATAATTTAACTTAATTTAATACAGTGTATATGAATCAAACTATGCACAGGCAATTGATATTTTCACACGTTCTCTAAATGTGAAACATTTTGGACTATGTCGATCAAAATTAAGCTAGTCGCCTTACATCAATTTGTGTGAGCAGAGCAAAAGCATCAAACAGAACCGAGTATGGATGATAAGTGACCCCAATTGAACTAAGACGGAAGCTAGTGCGGGTGGCATGTCCGACTGTTGTCTGCTGTGGTGGAGTTGCCCTCTCACGTGCCGCAAATAATGTACAATCTGCTCACACTCCCCGGCTGTATAAATATTAACAGTGTAAGAGACCAATGACATCAATGTTGGAATCTAAGATTCCCAGTTCATGTTCTAATGCAGCCCCCCATACTGTGGGTCCTGCAAGGACCCCGGGGCCTCACTAAGAGTAACCTAGACACTTCTCACTTAACGCACTTGCATGTCACTCAAGAAAGACACCCAGCAACAATGGTAAAAGTGTAATAATAGGGTGACGGAAGCCTTCGAATCCATTGTGCCCATCAAGAATGCAAAGTTTCCGAACAGGAATGAATTTCTGACTGAACTGTCTGAGTTGCGCCATCACTTTATAATTTTTCCAAATTCAGAAAGTGGTGAAGACTGCTTCATTTCACAATAGGAACTCTTTTGAAATAAGCACACTGCAGGCTTTTAGCCTGCACAAGACAAGAGTTGTTAACTTCAGCGCTCTTCAATCTCGCTCCAAAATAATGCTACTTGGACTTAAAGTAAGGGTCTGAAAACCAATCCTTTCACATATCCTGATCACGAGGCATAACCCCCAAGGCGAGAAGGATTCATCCCTTCTCGAAGGCCCTCCTGCTCACAGCAATTAACGCATTGCCACATCTGTACAGTGGCAGCATACCCTCTATAAAGTGATTAAAGACAAAGTGTGCTCTCCCGTGGTGGCACACGCTTCGAAGTGTTTGCACCATGGCAGCATTCCTTCAATAAAGTGAAAAAAGACAAAGTGTGATCTCCCGTAGTGGCACATGCATCAAAGTGTGATCACCCGTGGTTGCACAAGCATCAAAGTGTGATCTCCCGTTGTGGCACAAGCATCAAAGTGTGATCACCCGTGGTGGCACAAGCATCGAAGTGTTTGTACAGTAGCAGCATTCCTTCCATAAAGTGAATAAAGACAAAGTTTGATCTCCCATGGTGGCACAAGCATTGAAGTGTTTGTACAGTGGCAGCATTCCTTTCATAAAGTGAATAAAGACAAAGTGGGATATACCGTGTTGGCAGAAGCATCGAGGTGTTTGTACAGTGGCAGCATTCCTTCCATAAAGTGAATAAAGACAAAGTGTGATCTCCTGTGGTGGTACAAGCATCAAAGAGTGATCTCCCGTGGTGGCACACGCATCGAAATGTGATCTACCGTGGTGGCACAAGCATCAAAGAGTGGTCTCCCGTGGTGGCACAAGCATCAAAGAGTGATTTCCGTGGTGGCACAAGCATCAAAGTGTGATCTCCCGTGGTGGCACAAGCATCATAGAGTGGTCTCTTGTGGTGGCACAAGCATCAAAGTGTGATATCCCGTGGTGGCACACGCATCAAAGTGTTTGTACAGCGGCAGCATTCCTTCCATAAAGTGAATAAAGACAAAGTGTGATCTCCCGTGGTGGCACACGCATCGAAGTGTTTGTACAGCGGCAGCATTCCTTCCATAAAGTGAATAAAGACAAAGTGTGATCTCCCGTGGTGGCACACACATCGAAGTGTTTGTACAGTGGCAGCATTCCTTCCATAAAGTGAATAAAGACAAAGTGTGATCTCCCGTGGTGGCACAAGCATGAAAGAGTGATCTCCCGTGGTGGCATAAGCATCAAAGAGTGGTCTCCCATGGTGGAACAAGCATCAAAGAGTGATCTCCCGTGGTGGTACAAGCATCAAAGAGTGGTCTCCCATGGTGGCACAAGCATCAAAGAGTGATCGCCCGTGGTGGCACAAGCATCGAAATGTGATCTCCCGTGGTGGCACAAGCATCAAAGTGTGGTCTCCCGTGGTGGTACAAGCATCAAAGAGTGATCTCCCGTGGTGGTACAAGCATCAAAGAGTGGTCTCCCATGGTGGCACAAGCATCAAAGAGTGATCGCCCGTGGTGGCACAAGCATCAAAGAGTGGTCTCCCGTGGTGGCACAAGCATCAAAGTGTGATCTCCCGTGGTGGCACATGCATTGAAGTGTTTGTACAGTGACAGCATTCCTTCCTTAAAGCAAATAAAGACAAAGTGTGATCTCCCGTGGTGGCACACGCATCAAAGTGTTGTACAGTGGCAGCATTCCTTCCATGAAGTGAATAAAGTCAAAGTGTGATCTCCCGTGGTGGCACACGCATCGAAGTGTTTGTACAGTGGCAGCATTCCTTCCATAAAGGGAATAAAGACAAAGTGTGATCTCCCGTGGTGGCACACACATCGAAGTGTTTGTACAGTGGCAGCATTCCTTCCATAAAGTGAATAAAGACAAAGTGTGATCTCCCATGGTGGCACAAGCTTGAAAGAGTGATCTCCCGTGGTGGCACAAGCATCAAAGAGTGGTCTCCCGTGGTGGAACAAGCATCAAAGAGTGATCTCCCGTGGTGGTACAAGCATCAAAGAGTGGTCTCCCATGGTGGCACAAGCATCAAAGAGTGATCGCCCGTGGTGGCACAAGCATCTAAATGTGATCTCCCGTGGTGGCACAAGCATCAAAGTTTGGTCTCCCGTGGTGGTACAAGCATCAAAGAGTGATCTCCCGTGGTGGTACAAGCATCAAAGTGTGGTCTCCCATGGTGGCACAAGCATGAAAGAGTGATCGCCCATGGTGGCACAAGCTTTGAAATGTGATCTCCCGTGGTGGCACAAGCATCAAAGAGTGGTCTCCCATGGTGGCACAAGCATCAAAGAGTGATCTCCCGTGGTGGCACAAGCATCAAAGAGTGGTCTCCCGTGGTGGAACAAGCATCAAAGAGTGATCTCCCGTGGTGGCACAAGCATCAAATTGTGATCTCCCATGGTGGCACAAGCATCAAAGTGTGATCTCCCGTGGTGGCACACGCATCGAAGTGTGATCTCCCGTGGTGGCACAAGCATCATAGAGTGGTCTCCCGTGGTGGCACAAGCATCAAAGTGTGATCTCCCGTGGTGGCACATGCATTGAAGTGTTTGTACAGTGACAGCATTCCTTCCTTAAAGTAAATAAAGACAAAGTGTGATCTCCCGTTGTGGCACAGGCATCAAAGTGTTGTACAGTGGCAGCATTCTTTCCATAAAGTGAATAAAGTCAAAGTGTGATCTCCCGTGGTGGCACAAGCATGAAAGAGTGATCTCCCGTGGTGGCACAAGCATCAAAGAGTGGTCTCCCATGGTGTAACAAGCATCAAAGAGTGATCTCCCGTGGTGGTACAGGCATCAAAGAGTGGTCTCCCATGGTGGCACAAGCATCAAAGAGTGATCGCCCGTGGTGGCACAAGCATCAAAATGTGATCTCCCGTGGTGGCACAAGCATCAAAGTGTGGTCTCCCGTGGTGGTACAAGCATCAAAGAGTGATCTCCCGTGGTGGTACAAGCATCAAAGAGTGGTCTCCCATGGTGGCACAAGCATCAAAGAGTGATCGCCCGTGGTGGCACAAGCATCGAAATGTGATCTCCCGTGGTGGCACAAGCATCAAAGAGTGGTCTCCCATGGTGGCAAAAGCACCTAAGAGTGATCTCCCGTGGTAGCACAAGCATCAAAGAGTGGTCTCTCGTGGTGGAACAAGCATCAAAGAGTGATCTCCCGTGGTGGCACAAGCATCAAAGTGTGATCTCCCATGGTGGCACAAGCATCAAAGTGTGATCTCCCGTGGTGGCAAACGCATCGAAGTGGGATATCCCGTGGTGGCACACGCATCGAAGTGTTTGTACAGTGGCTGCATTCCTTCCATAAAGTGAATAAAGACAAAGTGTGATCTCCCATGGTGGCACAAGCATTGAAGTGTTTGTACAGTGGCAGCATTCCTTTCATAAAGTGAATA
The DNA here is from genome assembly GCF_964204655.1 of Triturus cristatus. Classification (NCBI taxonomy): domain Eukaryota; kingdom Metazoa; phylum Chordata; class Amphibia; order Caudata; family Salamandridae; genus Triturus; species Triturus cristatus. The sequence goes on from NC_140591.1 coordinate 1,697,151,865, forward strand.
AAGACAAAGTGGGATATACCGTGGTGGCAGAAGCATTGAAGTGTTTGTACAGTGGAGGCATTCCTTCCATAAAGTGAATAAAGACAAAGTGTGATCACCCGTGGTGGCACACACATCAAAGTGTTTGTACAGTGGCAGCATTCCTTCCATAAATTAAAAAAGACAAAGTGTGATCTCCCGTGGTGGCACACGCATCGAAATGTGATCTCCCGTGGTGGCACAAGCATCAAAGAGTGGTCTCCCGTGGTGGCACAAGCATCAAAGAGTGATCTCCCGTAGTGGCACAAGCATCAAAATGTGATCTCCCGTGGTGGCACAAGCATCAAAGAGTGGTCTCCCGTGGTGGCACAAGCATCAAAGTGTGATCTCCTGTGGTGGCACATGCATTGAAGTGTTTGTACAGTGACAGCATTCCTTCCTTAAAGTAAATAAAGACAAAGTGTGATCTCCCATTGTGGCACACGCATCAAAGTGTTGTACAGTGGCAGCATTCTTTCCATAAAGTGAATAAAGTCAAAGTGTGATCTCCCGTGGTGGCACACGCATCGAAGTGTTTGTACAGCGGCAGCATTCCTTCCATAAAGTGAATAAAGACAAAGTGTGATCTCCCGTGGTGGCACACACATCGAAGTGTTTGTACAGTGGCAGCATTCCTTCCATAAAGTGAATAAAGACAAAGTGTGATCTCCCGTGGTGGCACAAGCATGAAAGAGTGATCTCCCGTGGCGGCACCAGCATCAAAGAGTGGTCTCCCGTGGTGGAACAAGCATCAAAGAGTGATCTCCCGTGGTGGTACAAGCATCAAAGAGTGGTCTCCCATGGTGGCACAAGCATCAAAGAGTGATCGCCCATGGTGGCACAAGCATTGAAATGTGATCTCCCGTGGTGGCACAAGCATCAAAGAGTGGTCTCCCGTGGTGGTACAAGCATCAAAGAGTGATCTCCCGTGGTGGTACAAGCATCAAAGAGTGGTCTCCCATGGTGGCACAAGCATCAAAGAGTGATCGCCCGTGGTGGCACAAGCATCAAAGAGTGGTCTCCCGTGGTGGCACAAGCATCAAAGTGTGATCTCCCGTGGTGGCACATGCATTGAAGTGTTTGTACAGTGACAGCATTCCTTCCTTAAAGCAAATAAAGACAAAGTGTGATCTCCCGTGGTGGCACACGCATCAAAGTGTTGTACAGTGGCAGCATTCCTTCCATGAAGTGAATAAAGTCAAAGTGTGATCTCCCGTGGTGGCACACGCATCGAAGTGTTTGTACAGTGGCAGCATTCCTTCCATAAAGGGAATAAAGACAAAGTGTGATCTCCCGTGGTGGCACACACATCGAAGTGTTTGTACAGTGGCAGCATTCCTTCCATAAAGTGAATAAAGACAAAGTGTGATCTCCCATGGTGGCACAAGCTTGAAAGAGTGATCTCCCGTGGTGGCACAAGCATCAAAGAGTGGTCTCCCGTGGTGGAACAAGCATCAAAGAGTGATCTCCCGTGGTGGTACAAGCATCAAAGAGTGGTCTCCCATGGTGGCACAAGCATCAAAGAGTGATCGCCCGTGGTGGCACAAGCATCTAAATGTGATCTCCCGTGGTGGCACAAGCATCAAAGTTTGGTCTCCCGTGGTGGTACAAGCATCAAAGAGTGATCTCCCGTGGTGGTACAAGCATCAAAGTGTGTTCTCCCATGGTGGCACAAGCATGAAAGAGTGATCGCCCATGGTGGCACAAGCTTTGAAATGTGATCTCCCGTGGTGGCACAAGCATCAAAGAGTGGTCTCCCATGGTGGCACAAGCATCAAAGAGTGATCTCCCGTGGTGGCACAAGCATCAAAGAGTGGTCTCCCGTGGTGGAACAAGCATCAAAGAGTGATCTCCCGTGGTGGCACAAGCATCAAATTGTGATCTCCCATGGTGGCACAAGCATCAATGTGTGATCTCCCGTGGTGGCACACGCATCGAAGTGTGATCTCCCGTGGTGGCACAAGCATCATAGAGTGGTCTCCCGTGGTGGCACAAGCATCAAAGTGTGATCTCCCGTGGTGGCACATGCATTGAAGTGTTTGTACAGTGACAGCATTCCTTCCTTAAAGTAAATAAAGACAAAGTGTGATCTCCCGTTGTGGCACACGCATCAAAGTGTTGTACAGTGGCAGCATTCTTTCCATAAAGTGAATAAAGTCAAAGTGTGATCTCCCGTGGTGGCACAAGCATGAAAGAGTGATCTCCCGTGGTGGCACAAGCATCAAAGAGTGGTCTCCCATGGTGGAACAAGCATCAAAGAGTGATCTCCCGTGGTGGTACAGGCATCAAAGAGTGGTCTCCCATGGTGGCACAAGCATCAAAGAGTGATCGCCCGTGGTGGCACAAGCATCAAAATGTGATCTCCCGTGGTGGCACAAGCATCAAAGTGTGGTCTCCCGTGGTGGTACAAGCATCAAAGAGTGATCTCCCGTGGTGGTACAAGCATCAAAGAGTGGTCTCCCATGGTGGCACAAGCATCAAAGAGTGATCGCCCGTGGTGGCACAAGCATCGAAATGTGATCTCCCGTGGTGGCACAAGCATCAAAGAGTGGTCTCCCATGGTGGCACAAGCACCTAAGAGTGATCTCCCGTGGTAGCACAAGCATCAAAGAGTGGTCTCTCGTGGTGGAACAAGCATCAAAGAGTGATCTCCCGTGGTGGCACAAGCATCAAAGTGTGATCTCCCATGGTGGCACAAGCATCAAAGTGTGATCTCCCGTGGTGGCAAACGCATCGAAGTGGGATATCCCGTGGTGGCACACGCATCGAAGTGTTTGTACAGTGGCTGCATTCCTTCCATAAAGTGAATAAAGACAAAGTGTGATCTCCCATGGTGGCACAAGCATTGAAGTGTTTGTACAGTGGCAGCATTCCTTTCATAAAGTGAATAAAGACAAAGTGGGATATACCGTGGTGGCAGAAGCATTGAAGCGTTTGTACAGTGGAGGCATTCCTTCCATAAAGTGAATAAAGACAAAGTGTGATCACCCGTGGTGGCACACACATCAAAGTGTTTGTACAGTGGCAGCATTCCTTCCATAAATTAAAAAAGACAAAGTGTGATCTCCCGTGGTGGCACACGCATCGAAATGTGATCTCCCGTGGTGGCACAAGCATCAAAGAGTGGTCTCCCGTGGTGGCACAATTATCAAAGAGTGATCTCCCGTAGTGGCACAAGCATCAAAATGTGATCTCCCGTGGTGGCACAAGCATCAAAGAGTGGTCTCCCGTGGTGGCACAAGCATCAAAGTGTGATCTCCTGTGGTGGCACATGCATTGAAGTGTTTGTACAGTGACAGCATTCCTTCCTTAAAGTAAATAAAGACAAAGTGTGATCTCCCATTGTGGCACACGCATCAAAGTGTTGTACAGTGGCAGCATTCTTTCCATAAAGTGAATAAAGTCAAAGTGTGATCTCCCGTGGTGGCACACGCATCGAAGTGTTTGTACAGCGGCAGCATTCCTTCCATAAAGTGAATAAAGACAAAGTGTGATCTCCCGTGGTGGCACACACATCGAAGTGTTTGTACAGTGGCAGCATTCCTTCCATAAAGTGAATAAAGACAAAGTGTGATCTCCCGTGGTGGCACAAGCATGAAAGAGTGATCTCCCGTGGCGGCACCAGCATCAAAGAGTGGTCTCCCGTGGTGGAACAAGCATCAAAGAGTGATCTCCCGTGGTGGTACAAGCATCAAAGAGTGGTCTCCCATGGTGGCACAAGCATCAAAGAGTGATCGCCCATGGTGGCACAAGCATTGAAATGTGATCTCCCGTGGTGGCACAAGCATCAAAGAGTGGTCTCCCGTGGTGGAACAAGCATCAAAGAGTGATCTCCCGTGGTGGCACAGGCATCGAAGTGGGATCTCCCGTGGTGGCACATGCATCGAAGTGTTTGTACAGTGGCAGCATTCCTTCCATAAAGTGAATAAAGACAAAGTGTGATCTCCCGTGGTGGCACAAGCATTGAAGTGTTTGTACAGTGGCAGCATTCCTTTCATAAAGTGAATAAAGACAAAGTGGGATATACCGTGGAGGCAGAAGCATTGAAGTGTTTGTACAGTGGCAGCATTCCTTCCATAAAGTGAATAAAGACAAAGTGTGATCACCCGTGGTGGCACACACATCGAAGTGTTTGCACAGTGGCAGCATTCCTTCCATAAAGTGAATAAAGACAAAGTGTGATCTCCCGTGGTGGCACAAGCATGAAAGAGTGATCTCCCGTGGCGGCACCAGCATCAAAGAGTGGTCTCCCGTGGTGGAACAAGCATCAAAGAGTGATCTCCCGTGGTGGTACAAGCATCAAAGAGTGGTCTCCCATGGTGGCACAAGCATCAAAGAGTGATCGCCCATGGTGGCACAATCATTGAAATGTGATCTCCCGTGGTGGCACAAGCATCAAAGAGTGGTCTCCCATGGTGGCACAAGCATCAAAGAGTGATCTCCCGTGGTGGCACAAGCATCAAAGAGTGGTCGCCCGTGGTGGAACAAGCATCAAAGAGTGATCTCCCGTGGTGGTACAAGCATCAAAGAGTGGTCTCCCATGGTGGCACAAGCATCAAAAAGTGATCGCCCGTGGTGGCACAAGCATCGAAATGTGATCTCCCGTGGTGGCACAAGCATCAAAGAGTGGTCTCCCGTGGTGGCACAAGCATCAAAGAGTGGTCTCCCGTGGTGGAACAAGCATCAAAGAGTGATCTCCCGTGGTGGCACAAGCATCAAAGTGTGATCTCCCATGGTGGCACAAGCCTCAAAGTGTGATCTCCCGTGGTGGCACACGCATCGAAGTGTGATCTCCCGTGGTGGAACAAGCATCATAGGGTGGTCTCCCGTGGTGGCACAAGCATCAAAGTGTGATCTCCCGTGGTGGCACACACATCGAAGTGTTTGTACAGTGGCAGCATTCCTTCCATAAAGTGAATTAAGACAAAGTGTGATCTCCCGTGGTGGCACAAGCATGAAAGAGTGATCTCCCGTGGTGGCACAAGCATCAAAGAGTGGTCTCCCATGGTGGAACAAGCATCAAAGAGTGATCTCCCTTGGTGGTACAAGCATCAAAGAGTTGTCTCCCATGGTGGCACAAGCATCAAAGAGTGATCGCCCGTGGTGGCACAAGCATCGCAATGTGATCTCCTGTGGTGGCACAAGCATCAAAGTGTGGTCTCACGTGGTGGTACAAGCATCAAAGAGTGATCTCCCGTGGTGGTACAAGCATCAAAGAGTGGTCTCCCATGGTGGCACAAGCATCAAAGAGTGATCGCCCATGGTGGCACAAGCATCGAAATGTGATCTCCCGTGGTGGCACAAGCATCAAAGTGTGGTCTCCCATGGTGGCACAAGCATCAAAGAGTGATCTCCCGTGGTGGCACAAGCATCAAAGAGTAGTCTCCCGTGGTGGAACAAGCATCAAAGAGTGATCTCCCGTGGTGGCACAAGCATCAAAGTGTGATCTCCCATGGTGGCACAAGCATCAAAGTGTGATCTCCCGTGGTGGCACACGCATCGAAGTGGGATCTCCCGTGGTGGCACACGTGCAAAGTGTTTGTACAGTGGCAGCATTCCTTCCATAAAGTGAATAAAGACAAAGTGTGATCTCCCGTTGTCACACAAGCGTCGAAGTGTTTGTACAGTGGCAGCATTCCTTCCATAAAGTGAATAAAGACAAAGTGTGATCTCCCGTGGTGGCACAAGCATGAAAGAGTGATCTCTCGTGGTGGCACAAGCATCAAAGAGTGGTCTCCCGTGGTGGAACAAGCATCAAAGAGTGATCTCCCGTGGTGGTACAAGCATCAAAGAGTGGTCTCCCATGGTGGCACAAGCATCAAAGAGTGATCGCCCGTGGTGGCACAAGCATTGAAATGTGATCTCCCGTGGTGGCACAAGCATCAAAGAGTGGTCTCCCATGGTGGCACAAGCATCAAAGAGTGATCTCCCGTGGTGGCACAAGCATCAAAGAGTGGTCGCCCGTGGTGGAACAAGCATCAAAGAGTGATCTCCCGTGGTGGTACAAGCATCAAAGAGTGGTCTCCCATGGTGGCACAAGCATCAAAAAGTGATCGCCCGTGGTGGCACAAGCATCGAATTGTGATCTCCCGTGGTGGCACAAGCATCAAAGAGTGGTCTCCCGTGGTGGCACAAGCATCAAAGAGTGGTCTCCCATGGTGGCACAAGCATCAAAGAGTGATCGCCCGTGGTGGCACAAGCATCGAAATGTGATCTCCCGTGGTGGCACAAGCATCAAAGAGTGGTCTCCCATGGTGGCACAAGCACCTATGAGTGATCTCCCGTGGTAGCACAAGCATCAAAGAGTGGTCTCTCGTGGTGGAACAAGCATCAAAGAGTGATCTCCCGTGGTGGCACAAGCATCAAAGTGTGATCTCCCATGGTGGCACAAGCATCAAAGTGTGATCTCACGTGGTGGCAAACGCATCGAAGTGGGATATCCCGTGGTGGCACACGCATCGAAGTGTTTGTACAGTGGCTGCATTCCTTCCATAAAGTGAATAAAGACAAAGTGTGATCTCCCATGGTGGCATAAGCATTGAAGTGTTTGTACAGTGGCAGCATTCCTTTCATAAAGTGAATAAAGACAAAGTGGGATATACCGTGGTGGCAGAAGCAATTGAAGTGTTTGTACAGTGGAGGCATTCCTTCCATAAAGTGAATAAAGACAAAGTGTGATCACCCGTGGTGGCACACACATCAAAGTGTTTGTACAGTGGCAGCATTTCTTCCATAAATTAAAAAAGACAAAGTGTGATCTCCCGTGGTGGCACACGCATCGAAATGTGATCTCCCGTGGTGGCACAAGCATCAAAGAGTGGTCTCCCGTGGTGGCACAAGCATCAAAGAGTGATCTCCCGTAGTGGCACAAGCATCAAAATGTGATCTCCCGTGGTGGCACAAGCATCAAAGAGTGGTCTCCCGTGGTGGCACAAGCATCAAAGTGTGATCTCCTGTGGTGGCACATGCATTGAAGTGTTTGTACAGTGACAGCATTCCTTCCTTAAAGTAAATAAAGACAAAGTGTGATCTCCCATTGTGGCACACGCATCAAAGTGTTGTACAGTGGCAGCATTCTTTCCATAAAGTGAATAAAGTCAAAGTGTGATCTCCCGTGGTGGCACACGCATCGAAGTGTTTGTACAGCGGCAGCATTCCTTCCATAAAGTGAATAAAGACAAAGTGTGATCTCCCGTGGTGGCACACACATCGAAGTGTTTGTACAGTGGCAGCATTCCTTCCATAAAGTGAATAAAGACAAAGTGTGATCTCCCGTGGTGGCACAAGCATGAAAGAGTGATCTCCCGTGGCGGCACCAGCATCAAAGAGTGGTCTCCCGTGGTGGAACAAGCATCAAAGAGTGATCTCCCGTGGTGGTACAAGCATCAAAGAGTGGTCTCCCATGGTGGCACAAGCATCAAAGAGTGATCGCCCATGGTGGCACAAGCATTGAAATGTGATCTCCCGTGGTGGCACAAGCATCAAAGAGTGGTCTCCCGTGGTGGAACAAGCATCAAAGAGTGATCTCCCGTGGTGGCACACGCATCGAAGTGGGATCTCCCGTGGTGGCACATGCATAGAAGTGTTTGTACAGTGGCAGCATTCCTTCCATAAAGTGAATAAAGACAAAGTGTGATCTCCCGTGGTGGCACAAGCATTGAAGTGTTTGTACAGTGGCAGCATTCCTTTCATAAAGTGAATAAAGACAAAGTGGGATATACCGTGGTGGCAGAAGCATTGAAGTGTTTGTACAGTGGCAGCATTCCTTCCATAAAGTGAATAAAGACAAAGTGTGATCACCCGTGGTGGCACACACATCGAAGTGTTTGTACAGTGGCAGCATTCCTTCCATAAAGTGAATAAAGACAAAGTGTGATCTCCCGTGGTGGCACAAGCATGAAAGAGTGATCTCCCGTGGCGGCACCAGCATCAAAGAGTGGTCTCCCGTGGTGGAACAAGCATCAAAGAGTGATCTCCCGTGGTGGTACAAGCATCAAAGAGTGGTCTCCCATGGTGGCACAAGCATCAAAGAGTGATCACCCATGGTGGCACAATCATTGAAATGTGATCTCCCGTGGTGGCACAAGCATCAAAGAGTGGTCTCCCATGGTGGCACAAGCATCAAAGAGTGATCTCCCGTGGTGGCACAAGCATCAAAGAGTGGTCGCCCGTGGTGGAACAAGCATCAAAGAGTGATCTCCCGTGGTGGTACAAGCATCAAAGAGTGGTCTCCCATGGTGGCACAAGCATCAAAAAGTGATCGCCCGTGGTGGCACAAGCATCGAAATGTGATCTCCCGTGGTGGCACAAGCATCAAAGAGTGGTCTCCCGTGGTGGCACAAGCATCAAAGAGTGGTCTCCCGTGGTGGAACAAGCATCAAAGAGTGATCTCCCGTGGTGGCACAAGCATCAAAGTGTGATCTCCCATGGTGGCACAAGCCTCAAAGTGTGATCTCCCGTGGTGGCACACGCATCGAAGTGTGATCTCCCGTGGTGGAACAAGCATCATAGGGTGGTCTCCCGTGGTGGCACAAGCATCAAAGTGTGATCTCCCGTGGTGGCACACACATCGAAGTGTTTGTACAGTGGCAGCATTCCTTCCATAAAGTGAATTAAGACAAAGTGTGATCTCCCGTGGTGGTACAAGCATGAAAGAGTGATCTCCCGTGGTGGCACAAGCATCAAAGAGTGGTCTCCCATGGTGGAACAAGCATCAAAGAGTGATCTCCCTTGGTGGTACAAGCATCAAAGAGTTGTCTCCCATGGTGGCACAAGCATCAAAGAGTGATCGCCCGTGGTGGCACAAGCATCGAAATGTGATCTCCTGTGGTGGCACAAGCATCAAAGTGTGGTCTCACGTGGTGGTACAAGCATCAAAGAGTGATCTCCCGTGGTGGTACAAGCATCAAAGAGTGGTCTCCCATGGTGGCACAAGCATCAAAGAGTGATCGCCCATGGTGGCACAAGCATCGAAATGTGATCTCCCGTGGTGGCACAAGCATCAAAGTGTGGTCTCCCATGGTGGCACAAGCATCAAAGAGTGATCTCCCGTGGTGGCACAAGCATCAAAGAGTAGTCTCCCGTGGTGGAACAAGCATCAAAGAGTGATCTCCCGTGGTGGCACAAGCATCAAAGTGTGATCTCCCATGGTGGCACAAGCATCAAAGTGTGATCTCCCGTGGTGGCACACGCATCGAAGTGGGATCTCCCGTGGTGGCACACGTGCAAAGTGTTTGTACAGTGGCAGCATTCCTTCCATAAAGTGAATAAAGACAAAGTGTGATCTCCCGTTGTCACACAAGCGTCGAAGTGTTTGTACAGTGGCAGCATTCCTTCCATAAAGTGAATAAAGACAAAGTGTGATCTCCCGTGGTGGCACAAGCATGAAAGAGTGATCTCTCGTGGTGGCACAAGCATCAAAGAGTGGTCTCCCGTGGTGGAACAAGCATCAAAGAGTGATCTCCCGTGGTGGTACAAGCATCAAAGAGTGGTCTCCCATGGTGGCACAAGCATCAAAGAGTGATCGCCCGTGGTGGCACAAGCATTGAAATGTGATCTCCCGTGGTGGCACAAGCATCAAAGAGTGGTCTCCCATGGTGGCACAAGCATCAAAGAGTGATCTCCCGTGGTGGCACAAGCATCAAAGAGTGGTCGCCCGTGGTGGAACAAGCATCAAAGAGTGATCTCCCGTGGTGGTACAAGCATCAAAGAGTGGTCTCCCATGGTGGCACAAGCATCAAAAAGTGATCGCCCGTGGTGGCACAAGCATCGAATTGTGATCTCCCGTGGTGGCACAAGCATCAAAGAGTGGTCTCCCGTGGTGGCACAGGCATCAAAGAGTGGTCTCCCATGGTGGAACAAGCATCAAAGAGTGATCTCCCGTGGTGGCACAAGCATCAAAGTGTGATCTCCCATGGTGGCACAAGCCTCAAAGTGTGATCTCCCGAGGTGGCACACGCATCGAAGTGTGATCTCCCGTGGTGGCACAAGCATCATAGAGTGGTCTCCCGTGGTGGCACAAGCATCAAAGTGTGATCTCCTGTGGTGGCACACACATCGAAGTGTTTGTACAGTGGCAGCATTCCTTCCATAAAGTGAAAAAAGACAAAGTGTGATCTCCCGTGGTGGCACAAGCATGAAAGAGTGATCTCCCGTGGTGGCACAAGCATCAAAGAGTGGTCTCCCATGGTGGAACAAGCATCAAAGAGTGATCTCCCTTGGTGGTACAAGCATCAAAGAGTGGTCTCCCATGGTGGCACAAGCATCAAAGAGTGATCGCCCGTGGTGGCACAAGCATCGAAATGTGATCTCCCGTGGTGGCACAACCATCAAAGAGTGATCTCCCATGGTGGCACAAGCATCAAAGAGTGGTCTCCCGTGGTGGAACAAGCATCAAAGAGTGATCTCCCATGGTGGCACAAGCATCAAAGTGTGATCTCCCATGGTGGCACAAGCATCAAAGAGTGATCTCCCGTGGTGGCACAAGCATCAAAGAGTGGTCTCCCGTGGTGGAACAAGCATCAAAGAGTGATCTCCCGTGGTGGCACAAGCATCAAAGTGTGATCTCCCATGGTGGCACAAGCATCAAAGTGTGATCTCCCGTGGTGGCACACGCATCGAAGTGGGATCTCCCGTGGTGGCACACGTGCAAAATGTTTGTACAGTGGCAGCATTCCTTCCATAAAGTGAATAAAGACAAAGTGTGATCTCCCGTTGTCACACAAGCGTCGAAGTGTTTGTACAGTGGCAGCATTCCTTCCATAAAGTGAATAAAGACAAAGTGTGATCTCCCGTGGTGGCACAAGCATGAAAGAGTGATCTCCCGTGGTGGCACAAGCATCAAAGTGTGGTCTCCTGTGGTGGTACAAGCATCAAAGAGTGATCTCCCGTGGTGGTACAAGCATCAAAGAGTGGTCTCCCATGGTGGCACAAGCATCAAAGAGTGATCGCCCATGGTGGCACAAGCATCGAAATGTGATCTCCCATGGTGGCACAAGCATCAAAGTGTGGTCTCCCATGGTGGCACAAGCATCAAAGAGTGATCTCCCGTGGTGGCACAAGCATCAAAGAGTGGTCTCCCGTGGTGGAACAAGCATCAAAGAGTGATCTCCCGTGGTGGCACAAGCATCAAATTGTGATCTCCCATGGTGGCACAAGCATCAAAGTGTGATCTCTCGTGGTGGCACATGCATCGAAGTGTTTGCACAGTGGCAGCATTCCTTCCATAAAGTGAATAAAGACAAAGTGTGATCTCCTGTGGTGGCACACGCATTGAAGTGTTTGCACCGTGACAGCATTCCTTCCATAAAGTGAATAAAGACAAAGTGTGATCTCCTGTGGTGGCACACGCATCGAAGTGTGATCTCCCATGGTGGCACAAGCATTGAAGTGCTTGTACAGTGGCAGCATTCCTTTCATAAAGTGAATAAAGACAAAGTGGGATATACCGTGGTGGCAGAAGCATTGAAGTGTTTGTACAGTGGCAGCATTCCTTCCATAAAGTGAATAAAGACAAAGTGTGATCCCCCGTGGTGGCACACACATCGAAGTGTTTGTACAGTGGCAGCATTCCTTCCATAAATTGAAAAAGACAAAGTGTGATCTCCCGTGGTGGCACACGCATCGAAATGTGATCTCCCGTGGTGGCACAAGCATCAAAGAGTGGTCTCCCGTGGTGGCACAAGCATCAAAGAGTGATCTCCCGTGGTGGCACAAGCATCAAAGTGTGATCTCCCGTGGTGGCACAAGCATCAAAGAGTGGTCTCCCGTGGTGGCACAAGCATCAAAGTGTGATCTCCCGTGGTGGCACATGCATTGAAGTGTTTGTACAGTGACAGCATTCCTTCCTTAAAGTAAATAAAGACAAAGTGTGATCTCCCGTGGTGGCACACGCATCAAAGTTTTGTACAGTGGCAGCATTCCTTCCATAAAGTCAAAGTGTGATCTCCCGTGGTGGCACACGCATCGAAGTGTTTGTACAGCGGCAGCATTCCTTCCATAAAGTGAATAAAGACAAAGTGTGATCTCCCGTGGTGGCACACACATCGAAGTGTTTGTACAGTGGCAGCATTCCTTCCATAAAGTGAATAAAGACAAAGTGTGATCTCCCGTGGTGGCACAAGCATGAAAGAGTGATCTCCCGTGGTGGCACAAGCATCAAAGAGTGGTCTCCTGTGGTGGAACAAGCATCAAAGAGTGATCTCCCGTGGTGGTACAAGCATCAAAGAGTGGTCTCCCATGGTGGCACAAGCATCAAAGAGTGATCGCCCTTGGTGGCACAAGCATCGAAATGTGATCTCCCATGGTGGCACAAGCACAAAGTGTGGTCTCCCGTGGTGGTACAAGCATCAAAGAGTGATCTCCCGTTGTGGTACAAGCATCAAAGAGTGGTCTCCCATGGTGGCACAAGCATCAAAGAGTGATCGCCCGTGGTGGCACAAGCATCGAAATGTGATCTCCCGTGGTGGCACAAGCATCAAAGAGTGGTCTCCCATGGTGGCACAAGCATCAAAGAGTGATCTCCCGTGGTGGCACAAGCATGAAAGAGTGGTCTCCCGTGGTGGAACAAGCATCAAAGAGTGATCTCCCGTGGTGGCACAAGCATCAAAGTGTGATCTCCCATGGTGGCACAAGCATCAAAGTGCGATCTCCCGTGGTGGCACACGCATTGAAGTGGGATCTCCCGTGGTGGCACACGTGCGAAGTGTTTGTACAGTGGCAGCATTCCTTCCATAAAGTGAATAAAGACAAAGTGTGATCTCCCGTTGTCACACAAGCATCGAAGTGTTTGTACAGTGGCAGCATTCCTTCCATAAAGTGAATAAAGACAAAGTGTGATCTCCCGTGGGGGCACAAGCATCAAAGAGTGGTCTCGCGTGGTGGCACAAGCATCAAAGAGTGATCTCCTATGGTGGCACAAGCATCAAAGAGTGATCTCCTGTGGTGGCACAATTATTAAAGTGTGACCTCCCGTGGTAGCACAAACATCAAAGAGTGGTCTCCCGTGGTGGCACACGCATTAAAGAGTGATCTTCCGTGGTGGCACAAGCATCAAAGAGTGATCTCCCATGGTGGCACAAGCATCAAAGTGTGATCTCCCGTGGTGGCACAAGCATCAAAGCGTGATCTCCTGTGGTGGCACAAGCATCAAAGAGTGATCTCCCATGGTGGCACAAGCATCAAAGTGTGATCTCCCGTGGTGGCACATGCATCGAAGTGTTTGTACAGTGGCAGCATTCCTTCCATAAAGTGAATAAAGACAAAGTGTGATCTCCCGTGGTGGCACACGCATTGAAGTGTTTGCACCGTGACAGCATTCCTTCCATAAAGTGAATAAAGACAAAGTGTGATCTCCTGTGGTGGCACAATCATCAAAGAGTGGTCTCCCGATGTGGCACAAGCATCAAAGTGTGATCTCCCATGGTGGCACAAGCATCAAAGTGTGATCTCCCGTGGAGGCACACGCATCGAAGTGTTTGTACAGTGGCAGTGTTGGAAACGGGTAGCGTGGTGCAGAGCGGGCGGGCCAAACTCCGGAGGAAATGTGCAAAGCATCCACGCAGTACACACATGCGACACACAAGGCACACTACAAAAAGAGACACTACACCAGTTTCGGTAGAAATAACTTTTGTATTGTCAAAACCACTAGGTGTCAGGTAATCTCTACACTGCGCCAACTGGCGCTCGGTTCCAATTTACAGGGGGGAATTATGTACAGGGCAGGGCCAATCGGGCCCCTGCCGGAGTCATTGCGATTTACAGATAAAATAATTGTACGTGAGAAATAAAGCTCCCATCCATCCACATTAATCCTGCAATAAAATACATCAGGGCATGACGTGAGACATTAGGCCGGAACACCTGTAACGGAAATCTCACAGCATCACAATAAACATGACCGTCCTGGGCATCCCCTGAAGCAGGAAATTAGGTTAGGCAGAGCATCAATACATTAACCTGGCATTTAGACATAACCATTAACATAGCACTTAAGCACAGGACATTCAAAGATAGCGCTGCACCTTTCACGGCGATAGCGCGTTAAAACAAGGCCTTAGCGCGCAGGGCATGGCAACTAAGCATAGCGCTGCATGGGGCAATTGAATCGCATTTTAAATCAGGCATTTACCCTAGCGCTGCCCATATCAATTCAATAGCGCCTTAAAACCAGGACATATGAACATAGCGCTGCTTCTTGCCAATCAATAGCGCTTCAAACATGGCCTGTAAATCTGGCGCTGCACATAGCATAACATTAGGCCAGAAATGCATTTAATTATAGTCCCCGGCAGTCCAGTAGGTCAGGGCATCCCAGGTTGTGATGAGGAAGGGACACTGGGGGCGGGCACCGGCAATGTACCCCGAATTCACCCCCTATCCCTCGGCATTATCTTCCCCCTCACCGGCTTACTGAAGAGTTCCCCGGGCCGATTAGGCACACGTGGCAGCTGCCCACTGCCAGTCGGGGCAGCTGTACCGAGTCCAGCCAGTTCTGGCGAGGTGGAGGTCCCTGCCAGGACCTGGAAGGCAGGGGGTGTCCCTACAGTAAGTATGGGCCCCACGGGGCCCTCCGGGCATTCACCGGGGCGGGCACCGACTATGTGCCCCGACTTAGCCCCTCCCCACCAAGGCAAGCGCGGACCAAGGCCCCACGGAAGATAACGGACCCTGGGGGCGAGCACCGGCAACGTGCCCCGACACTCCCCCCACTCCTCAGTGGCCCCACTCACCAGGACTCTTCGGCCTGCTCCGGTGTGGCTCTCGGCCTCTTCTGCCCTCCTCCTGGACGCTCGAGGGCTTCCGGTGTGCGCGTTTCGCCTCCTCCCTGCAATCGAGGTTGCTAGACGACACCTCGCGCCGGCTTCACCCGGGCAGCACTCACCGGCACTCTCCTGGCGGGGGCAGGCACCGAGGCGTGCCTCGACTGTCCCCCGCTCTTTCCGGACCTCTTGGCCTTCACACGGGCGGTGGGGGCAGGCGCCGACAATGCGCCTCGGGCCCCCCTGACCTTCCGCCTCTCTGCTAACCCCACGGGGCTCTCTTCAGCGCAGGAGAGCCCCGACCACATCCGCGCTTCCTCCCGCTTCACCCGGGCCCCCTCCTGGGACCCGGGGCGGCAACACGGAGCCCGCGAGGCTCACGACGACTTCGGCTGCACCGGGGGCTCTCCTCAGTGCATGGAGAGACCCCCGGGCCGCAGCTCCTCTTCTCGCCGGCTCCTCGTTCTTCTTCTCGGGCCTGAGCCCGTCAGCCAATCCTGTCGCGGCTTCCCGGGGGCGCGGCCACTGACACGGCCGGCGCCCTGGTTGCCGGGCAACACCTGCTCGCGTGCCTCAGGCCTAGCACGGCCTTCACTGAAGCCGCGGCGGCTCTCCCTGGGCCGCGGCGGTGATTTCGGCGGCGGCAAAGTGCGGGGTGGGCACCCGCTTAGGTACACAGCAGGTAACGCGCCGCCATTACGCGGGGTAGGCACCCGCTGTACACAGCATTCACAGGCGGCACACACGCGGGGTGGGCTCCCGCTCCGCTTTACATACGTTCAAATGTGCCCGAGTCACGGGGTGGCCTCCCGCTGGCTTTGTAGGCGTTCCGGGGTGGCCCCCACGCGGCGCTTCCACGCGAACCAGTCCTTCCCTCCAAACAGCGCTACTGGGGCCGTAGCACGGGCGCTTCCCAGGCGCTAGGCAGCCTCCTCAGCTCCAGGGGCATCAGGCAGCTGGGTTACCACACTCACCAGCCGAGCACCATCCGTTTCAGTGTAGCGCTCCCCAGATTTAGCGCTCTCCTTCCAGGGAGCTGGGGAATAGCGCTCTCCTTCCAGGGAGCTTGTAGATAGCGTTTCCTGGTCCCTGCCCCTTGATTGAGGGTTTCTTGAGGGGGGGGAAGTTGCGTTGGTGGCTGCAGGCGGACTACTCAGTCTCTGCCTGTCGTCCCTGGATTCTCCTCTCGCCGGGCCAGATCAGTGGGTAGTTCAGGATCCCTCACTCACTTAAAGGGCAGTGCCTAAACCCTGTCACCTTCAGAGGCATAGGTCCCTGACTGATCCTACCGCCTAAATCTCCTGCGAGGGCTTCTCCAGGTTTGCGTTGCCCCAACTATATCTTTCCCTCGCCCTGTGGACAGTAGGGGGGGGGTAGGTAGGCTCAGGGCCCAGCACACAGGCCCAGGTGGCGGTAACCCCTGGCAGCAGGTCCCCTCTCTCCCAGGTCCACCCTCTGACTGACTGCATGGCAGCCCAGCTCCGCCCTTTAGACGCCCCTCACCTCACCTTCCAGACAGTGCCAGAAGCTTCTAGAAGCGTCTGGGGAAACTGGCTCTAACTGACCTAGGGGGAGGGGTAGAGCACCCTGGGTGCCAGGCTTCCCTCCAAAAGCTGGGGCTGCTGGGAAATAATGCCTAGACTGACAACCCAGCTCAGTCAAACGGCGCAACCACACAGCTTTGGCATCCATCTTAAATTACATTTTTAAAATGGGGAAACGCAGTCTGCACACATTCAATCTTTCCATTTACACATTTATTTTCCCAGAAAAGCGAAACATTTCTGGAAAAAGGGCCAAGTCCAACACAACCCCCTTCCAGCCAAAAGCCAGGGTAGACCGATCAATGCCTTGATGGGCTTCCCTGCTTAGGGCGAGAAAAGGTGGACGCAGGCCCGCAACTGCAGGAGCACCCGCAGGTTCTCCTCCACTCTGGAACCCGAAGGTTCCCTCTCTCAAACCTTCCTCGACCGACTGAGCCACCACCCGGGGGTCCCCTAGCTGGTTGTGGCCAGGACTGGCCCCTAGGCCACCCAGATGTCTCTGGCCCTTGCGGTCTCACAGAGTGGGGGGCAGTAACCCCAGGCCCGTAGTACCCGTTGACCACTCTCCTCCTCCTCCTTGCAGCTCCGAACTGCCACTGGTCTTCCCACCTGGGGTCCGCACCCTCAGGCTGACCATCCCTCAGGGGCGAGGCTCTCCTCCCCCTACCTCTCCTTCTGGGGTTCCTCACCCTACTCCCATGCGAGGCACCCTCAGACCACCACTCTCTCCCCAGTCCAGGGCCTTGACCCTTCAACTGGTTCCCCAGCCTAGGGTCTAAACCCTGAGGCTGCACCGGTGCCAGGGGTGAGACCTCCCTCCCCCTGCACCCCCTCCCAGAGTTCCGCACCCTCCCAACGGGAGTAGCACCCCTGGAAGACAATTCTGGGGGGACACTGCTAACAGATGTCCCACCCGCCAGGTCAGGCAGTACCCATCCCTGGCCTCCCAACCCAGGATCTAAGCCCTGTGGCTGAGCCGGTGCCCGAGGTGAGACCTTCCTCCCCCTGCACCCCCTCCCAGAGTTCCGCACCCTCCCAACAGGAGAAGTACCCCTGGAAGACACTTCTGGGGGGACACTGGTAACAGATGCCCCACCCGCCAGGTCAGGCAACCCCTGAACCTGGCATCCCAGCCCAGGATCTAAACCCTGCAACTGGGCCAACCCCAGAACCTCAGGAGCTCTGATTACAGATGCCCCGGGTCCTCCTGACACTAGGGGCTCCCCCTCACCGGGCGGCACATCAGGACAGCCTAGGCTCCCAACCTGGGGCTCCCTTACGGAACTCTCCAGGCCCTGAGACTGCGGTTGGGGCACCTCGGGACACCTCCCCGTCTCACTCCTTCCTATGGATAGGTCGTGAGGCCCTACAACCCTCTCTTTTCCCGGGGACCTAGCTGGGCTATTCGCCATCTCTCCCACCTCGCTGGGTTGGAAGATCCCTGCACCACCCTCTTCAGGGTCACTCCCTAATGCCTCCTCAGACACCCTGGCCCTCACCCAGAGGTCTGCCTCCTGTGCAAGCTCCCTTGGGTCGGAGAACCCACACTGTACTAGGTGGTGACGCAACCTGGGGGAACAATTTCTGAGCATGTGCTCCCGGATGAGTACCTGGCACAGCCCTTCCCACTCATTCACTGCACTCCTCACCACCCAATCCTCCAATGCAGTCCCACACACCTCCACAAACTCCCCCCAGGACTGGTGGGACAGTTTTCCCCTGCCCCTGAACTCTAACCTGTCCCCCTCTTCCTGGGAATCAGGCACCATCTCCTGGGCTCTGGGAGTGGGACACCCTACATTGGATCCACTCTCGCTGCCACCACTGGATCCCACCCTTACTGGTGAATCCAGACCACAAAAACCACTCTCAGGGGACAACCTACCCTCCCGAGCTGGTCTATCCCTGGCAAAGGCCCTCTCTGCCTCCGCCATCCTCTCCTGCGCTAGGACCTTCTCCATCTCTAGCCTCTTCTCCTGCACACTCAGCCGCGCTAGCTCCACCTTGAGCCTTCCCAGCGCCAGCTGATGCTCCCTCTCTTCCCTCCTATCTACCCACTCTTCTGGGGACAGGGAAAGGGACGGGGCAGTGCCCCCGGGACTGGACCCAGCGCTGGACTCCCTAACTCTGGTGTCCTTACTCGCTACTGGCGTCTCCCCCCGGTCATCTTCCTCCTCCTCGTCAGTGTCACCTACCTCCTGGGTTATGGACTGGGCCCCCTCACTCTCGGAGTCCTCCCTACACTGGAGGTCCTCCTCCGGGTCTCCACTAAATCCACCCTTTAAATATGCGGAGGGGTAATCTGACAGGTCCCCACCAATCTCTAAGGGTTCCCCCCTCTTGAGGGCCTCATAGAGAAATAGCTTCCTGCGTGTGTTGCCTACTGGGGGTATCCCTCTCTCCCTGCAGAAATAAATCACTTCCTGCTCCGTGTACTCCCCAAGATCACCTTCGTTGTAGGTCAACCCCATCCTGGCAAGGTACACCCAGGACACACCACCCACAGTGCAACAAGGGGACACAATTTAAAAACACTTCCAGGAGGAAATCACAATTATGGAAAAAACAATAATTCCCCAAAACCTGAGATTACATTACACACTCAGTTTGCAGTGCAACCCGTGGTCGCTGCGGTACTGCGCAAACACAAGTCCTATCCCACCGCTGAACACCAATGTTGGAAACGGGTAGCGTGGTGCAGAGCGGGCGGGCCAAACTCCGGAGGAAATGTGCAAAGCATCCACGCAGTACACACATGCGACACACAAGGCACACTACAAAAAGAGACACTACACCAGTTTCGGTAGAAATAACTTTTGTATTGTCAAAACCACTAGGTGTCAGGTAATCTCTACACTGCGCCAACTGGCGCTCGGTTCCAATTTACAGGGGGGAATTATGTACAGGGCAGGGCCAATCGGGCCCCTGCCGGAGTCATTGCGATTTACAGATAAAATAATTGTACGTGAGAAATAAAGCTCCCATCCATCCACATTAATCCTGCAATAAAATACATCAGGGCATGACGTGAGACATTAGGCCGGAACACCTGTAACGGAAATCTCACAGCATCACAATAAACATGACCGTCCTGGGCATCCCCTGAAGCAGGAAATTAGGTTAGGCAGAGCATCAATACATTAACCTGGCATTTAGACATAACCATTAACATAGCACTTAAGCACAGGACATTCAAAGATAGCGCTGCACCTTTCACGGCGATAGCGCGTTAAAACAAGGCCTTAGCGCGCAGGGCATGGCAACTAAGCATAGCGCTGCATGGGGCAATTGAATCACATTTTAAATCAGGCATTTACCCTAGCGCTGCCCATATCAATTCAATAGCGCCTTAAAACCAGGACATATGAACATAGCGCTGCTTCTTGCCAATCAATAGCGCTTCAAACATGGCCTGTAAATCTGGCGCTGCACATAGCATAACATTAGGCCAGAAATGCATTTAATTATAGTCCCCGGCAGTCCAGTAGGTCAGGGCATCCCAGGTTGTGATGAGGAAGGGACACTGGGGGCGGGCACCGGCAATGTACCCCGAATTCACCCCCTATCCCTCGGCATTATCTTCCCCCTCACCGGCTTACTGAAGAGTTCCCCGGGCCGATTAGGCACACGTGGCAGCTGCCCACTGCCAGTCGGGGCAGCTGTACCGAGTCCAGCCAGTTCTGGCGAGGTGGAGGTCCCTGCCAGGACCTGGAAGGCAGGGGGTGTCCCTACAGTAAGTATGGGCCCCACGGGGCCCTCCGGGCATTCACCGGGGCGGGCACCGACTATGTGCCCCGACTTAGCCCCTCCCCACCAAGGCAAGCGCGGACCAAGGCCCCACGGAAGATAACGGACCCTGGGGGCGAGCACCGGCAACGTGCCCCGACACTCCCCCCACTCCTCAGTGGCCCCACTCACCAGGACTCTTCGGCCTGCTCCGGTGTGGCTCTCGGCCTCTTCTGCCCTCCTCCTGGACGCTCGAGGGCTTCCGGTGTGCGCGTTTCGCCTCCTCCCTGCAATCGAGGTTGCTAGACGACACCTCGCGCCGGCTTCACCCGGGCAGCACTCACCGGCACTCTCCTGGCGGGGGCAGGCACCGAGGCGTGCCTCGACTGTCCCCCGCTCTTTCCGGACCTCTTGGCCTTCACACGGGCGGTGGGGGCAGGCGCCGACAATGCGCCTCGGGCCCCCCTGACCTTCCGCCTCTCTGCTAACCCCACGGGGCTCTCTTCAGCGCAGGAGAGCCCCGACCACATCCGCGCTTCCTCCCGCTTCACCCGGGCCCCCTCCTGGGACCCGGGGCGGCAACACGGAGCCCGCGAGGCTCACGACGACTTCGGCTGCACCGGGGGCTCTCCTCAGTGCATGGAGAGACCCCCGGGCCGCAGCTCCTCTTCTCGCCGGCTCCTCGTTCTTCTTCTCGGGCCTGAGCCCGTCAGCCAATCCTGTCGCGGCTTCCCGGGGGCGCGGCCACTGACACGGCCGGCGCCCTGGTTGCCGGGCAACACCTGCTCGCGTGCCTCAGGCCTAGCACGGCCTTCACTGAAGCCGCGGCGGCTCTCCCTGGGCCGCGGCGGTGATTTCGGCGGCGGCAAAGTGCGGGGTGGGCACCCGCTTAGGTACACAGCAGGTAACGCGCCGCCATTACGCGGGGTAGGCACCCGCTGTACACAGCATTCACAGGCGGCACACACGCGGGGTGGGCTCCCGCTCCGCTTTACATACGTTCAAATGTGCCCGAGTCACGGGGTGGCCTCCCGCTGGCTTTGTAGGCGTTCCGGGGTGGCCCCCACGCGGCGCTTCCACGCGAACCAGTCCTTCCCTCCAAACAGCGCTACTGGGGCCGTAGCACGGGCGCTTCCCAGGCGCTAGGCAGCCTCCTCAGCTCCAGGGGCATCAGGCAGCTGGGTTACCACACTCACCAGCCGAGCACCATCCGTTTCAGTGTAGCGCTCCCCAGATTTAGCGCTCTCCTTCCAGGGAGCTGGGGAATAGCGCTCTCCTTCCAGGGAGCTTGTAGATAGCGTTTCCTGGTCCCTGCCCCTTGATTGAGGGTTTCTTGAGGGGGGGGAAGTTGCGTTGGTGGCTGCAGGCGGACTACTCAGTCTCTGCCTGTCGTCCCTGGATTCTCCTCTCGCCGGGCCAGATCAGTGGGTAGTTCAGGATCCCTCACTCACTTAAAGGGCAGTGCCTAAACCCTGTCACCTTCAGAGGCATAGGTCCCTGACTGATCCTACCGCCTAAATCTCCTGCGAGGGCTTCTCCAGGTTTGCGTTGCCCCAACTATATCTTTCCCTCGCCCTGTGGACAGTAGGGGGGGGGTAGGTAGGCTCAGGGCCCAGCACACAGGCCCAGGTGGCGGTAACCCCTGGCAGCAGGTCCCCTCTCTCCCAGGTCCACCCTCTGACTGACTGCATGGCAGCCCAGCTCCGCCCTTTAGACGCCCCTCACCTCACCTTCCAGACAGTGCCAGAAGCTTCTAGAAGCGTCTGGGGAAACTGGCTCTAACTGGCCTAGGGGGAGGGGTAGAGCACCCTGGGTGCCAGGCTTCCCTCCAAAAGCTGGGGCTGCTGGGAAATAATGCCTAGACTGACAACCCAGCTCAGTCAAACGGCGCAACCACACAGCTTTGGCATCCATCTTAAATTACATTTTTAAAATGGGGAAACGCAGTCTGCACACATTCAATCTTTCCATTTACACATTTATTTTCCCAGAAAAGCGAAACATTTCTGGAAAAAGGGCCAAGTCCAACAGGCAGCATTCCTTCCATAAATTGAAAAAGACAAAGCGTGATCTCCCGTGGTGGCACACGCATTGAAGTGTTTGCACCATGACAGCATTCCTTCCATAAAGTGAATAAAGACAAAGTGTGATCTCCTGTGGTGGCACAATCATCAAAGAGTGGTCTCCCGATGTGGCACAAGCATCAAAGTGTGATCTCCCATGGTGGCACAAGCATCAAAGAGTGGTCTCCCGTGGTGGCACAAGCATCAAAGAGTGATCTCCCGTGGTGGCACAAGCATCAAAGTGTGATCTCCTGTGGTGGCACAAGCATCAAAGAGTGAACTCCCATGGTGGCACAAGCATCAAAGTGTGATCTCCCGTGGTGGCACATGCATCAAAGTGTTGTACAGTGGCAGCATTCGTTCCATAAAGTGAATAAAGTCAAAGTGTGATCTCCCGTGGTGGCACACGCATTGAAGTGTTTGTACAGCTTCAGCATTCCTTCCATAAAGTGAATAAAGACAAAGTGTGATCTCCCGTGGTGGCACACACATCGAAGTGTTTGTACAGTGGCAGCATTCCTTCCATAAAGTGAATAAAGACAAAGTGTGATCTCCCGTGGTGGAACAAGCATCAAAGAGTGATCTCCCGTGGTGGTACAAGCATCAAAGAGTGGTCTCCCATGGTGGCACAAGCATCAAAGAGTGATCGCCCGTGGTGGCACAAGCATCGAAATGTGATCTCCCATGGTGGCACAAGCATCAAAGTGTGGTCTCCTATGGTGGTACAAGCATCAAAGAGTGATCTCCCGTGGTGGTACAAGCATCAAAGAGTGGTCTCCCATGGTGGCACAAGCATCAAAGAGTGATCGCCCATGGTGGCACAAGCATCGAAATGTGATCTCCCGTGGTGGCACAAGCATCAAAGTGTGGTCTCCCATGGTGGCACAAGCATCAAAGAGTGATCTCCCGTGGTGGCACAAGCATCAAAGAGTGGTCTCCCGTGGTGGAACAAGCATCAAAGAGTGATCTCCCGTGGTGGCACAAGCATCAAAGTGTGATCTCCCATGGTGGCACAAGCATCAAAGTGTGATCTCCCGTGGTGGCACATGCATCGAAGTGTTTGTACAGTGGCAGCATTTCTTCCATAAAGTGAATAAAGACAAAGTGTGATCTCCTGTGGTGGCACACGCATTGAAGTGTTTGCACCGTGACAGCATTCCTTCCATAAAGTGAATAAAGACAAAGTGTGATCTCCTGTGGTGGCACACGCATCGAAGTGTGATCTCCCATGGTGGCACAAGCATTGAAGTGCTTGTACAGTGGCAGCATTCCTTTCATAAAGTGAATAAAGACAAAGTGGGATATACCGTGGTGGCAGAAGCATTGAAGTGTTTGTACAGTGGCAGCATTCCTTCCATAAAGTGAATAAAGACAAAGTGTGATCCCCCGTGGTGGCACACACATCGAAGTGTTTGTACAGTGGCAGCATTCCTTCCATAAATTGAAAAAGGCAAAGTGTGATCTCCCGTGGTGGCACACGCATCGAAATGTGATCTCCCGTGGTGGCACAAGCATCAAAGAGTGGTCTCCCGTGGTGGCACAAGCATCAAAGAGTGATCTCCCGTGGTGGCACAAGCATCAAAGTGTGATCTCCCGTGGTGGCACAAGCATCAAAGAGTGGTCTCCCGTGGTGGCACAAGCATCAAAGTGTGATCTCCCGTGGTGGCACATGCATTGAAGTGTTTGGACAGTGACAGCATTCCTTCCTTAAAGTAAATAAAGACAAAGTGTGATCTCTCGTGGTGGCACACGCATCAAAGTGTTGTACAGTGGCAGCATTCCTTCCATAAAGTCAAAGTGTGATCTCCCGTGGTGGCACACGCATCGAAGTGTTTGTACAGCGGCAGCATTCCTTCCATAAAGTGAATAAAGACAAAGTGTGATCTCCCGTGGTGGCACACACATCGAAGTGTTTGTACAGTGGCAGCATTCCTTCCATAAAGTGAATAAAGACAAAGTGTGATCTCCCGTGGTGGCACAAGCATGAAAGAGTGATCTCCCGTGGTGGCACAAGCATCAAAGAGTGGTCTCCTGTGGTGGAACAAGCATCAAAGAGTGATCTCCCGTGGTGGTACAAGCATCAAAGAGTGGTCTCCCATGGTGGCACAAGCATCAAAGAGTGATCGCCCGTGGTGGCACAAGCATCGAAATGTGATCTCCCATGGTGGCACAAGCATCAAAGTGTGGTCTCCCGTGGTGGTACAAGCATCAAAGAGTGATCTCCCTTGGTGGTACAAGCATCAAAGAGTGGTCTCCCATGGTGGCACAAGCATCAAAGAGTGATCGCCCGTGGTGGCACAAGCATCGAAATGTGATCTCCCGTGGTGGCACAAGCATCAAAGAGTGGTCTCCCATGGTGGCACAAGCATCAAAGAGTGATCTCCCGTGGTGGCACAAGCATCAAAGAGTGGTCTCCCGTGGTGGAACAAGCATCAAAGAGTGATCTCCCGTGGTGGCACAAGCATCAAAGTGTGATCTCCCATGGTGGCACAAGCATCAAAGTGTGATCTCCCGTGGTGGCACACGCATCGAAGTGGGATCTCCAGTGGTGGCACACGTGCTAAGTGTTTGTACAGTGGCAGCATTCCTTCCATAAAGTGAATAAAGACAAAGTGTGATCTCCCG
This sequence comes from Triturus cristatus, assembly GCF_964204655.1. NCBI lineage: Eukaryota > Metazoa > Chordata > Amphibia > Caudata > Salamandridae > Triturus > Triturus cristatus. The sequence goes on from NC_140591.1 coordinate 1,697,176,603, forward strand.
TTGTCACACAAGCATCGAAGTGTTTGTACAGTGGCAGCATTCCTTCCATAAAGTGAATAAAGACAAAGTGTGATCTCCCGTGGGGGCACAAGCATCAAAGAGTGGTCTTGCGTGGTGGCACAAGCATCAAAGTGTGATCTCCTCTGGTGGCACAAGCATCAAAGAGTGATCTCCTGTGGTGGCACAATTATTAAAGTGTGACCTCCCGTGGTGGCACAAACATCAAAGAGTGGTCTCCCGTGGTGGCACACGCATTAAAGAGTGATCTCCCGTGGTGGCACAAGCATCAAAGAGTGATCTCCCGTGGTGGCACAAGCATCAAAGTGTGATCTCCCGTGATGGCACAATCATCAAAGAGTGATCTCCTGTGGTGGCACAAGCATCAAAGAGTGATCTCCCATGGTGGCACAAGCATCAAAGTGTGATCTCCCATGGTGGCACATGCATCGAAGTGTTTGTACAGTGGCAGCATTCCTTCCATAAAGTGAATAAAGACAAAGTGTGATCTCCCGTGGTGGCACACGCATTGAAGTGTTTGCACCGTGACAGCATTCCTTCCATAAAGTGAATAAAGACAAAGTGTGATCTCCTGTGGTGGCACAATCATCAAAGAGTGGTCTCCCGATGTGGCACAAGAATCAAAGTGTGATCTCCCATGGTGGCACAAGCATCAAAGTGTGATCTCCCGTGGAGGCACACGCATCGAAGTGTTTGTACAGTGGCAGCATTCCTTCCATAAATTGAAAAAGACAAAGTGTGATCTCCCGTGGTGGCACACGCATCGAAATGTGATCTCCCGTGGTGGCACAAGCATCAAAGAGTGGTCTCCCGTGGTGGCACAAGCATCAAAGAGTGATCTCCCATGGTGGCACAAGCATCAAAGTGTGATCTCCTGTGGTGGCACAAGCATCAAAGAGTGAACTCCCATGGTGGCACAAGCATCAAAGTGTGATCTCCCGTGGTGGCACATGCATCAAAGTGTAGTACAGTGGCAGCATTCGTTCCATAAAGTGAATAAAGTCAAAGTGTGATCTCCCGTGGTGGCACACGCATTGAAGTGTTTGTACAGCGGCAGCATTCCTTCCATAAAGTGAATAAAGACAAAGTGTGATCTCCCGTGGTGGCACACACATCGAAGTGTTTGTACAGTGGCAGCATTCCTTCCATAAAGTGAATAAAGACAAAGTGTGATCTCCCGTGGTGGAACAAGCATCAAAGAGTGGTCTCCCATGGTGGCACAATCATCAAAGAGTGATCGCCCGTGGTGGCACAAGCATCGAAATGTGATCTCCCATGGTGGCACAAGCATCAAAGTGTGGTCTCCTGTGGTGGTACAAGCATCAAAGAGTGATCTCCCGTGGTGGTACAAGCATCAAAGAGTGGTCTCCCATGGTGGCACAAGCATCAAAGAGTGATCGCCCATGGTGGCACAAGCATCGAAATGTGATCTCCCGTGGTGGCACAAGCATCAAAGTGTGGTCTCCCATGGTGGCACAAGCATCAAAGAGTGATCTCCCGTGGTGGCACAAGCATCAAAGAGTGGTCTCCCGTGGTGGAACAAGCATCAAAGAGTGATCTCCCGTGGTGGCACAAGCATCAAAGTGTGATCTCCCATGGTGGCACAAGCATCAAAGTGTGATCTCCCGTGGTGGCACATGCATTGAAGTGTTTGTACAGTGGCAGCATTCCTTCCATAAAGTGAATAAAGAAAAAGTGTGATCTCCTGTGGTGGCACACACATCGAAGTGTGATCTCCCATGGTGGCACAAGCATTGAAGTGTTTGTTCAGTGGCAGCATTCCTTTCATAAAGTGAATAAAGACAAAGTGGGATATACCGTGGTGGCAGAAGCATTGAAGTGTTTGTACAGTGGCAGCATTCCTTCCATAAAGTGAATAAAGACAAAGTGTGATCCCCCGTGGTGGCACACACATCGAAGTGTTTGTACAGTGGCAGCATTCCTTCCATAAATTGAAAAAGGCAAAGTGTGATCTCCCGTGGTGGCACACGCATCGAAATGTGATCTCCCGTGGTGGCACAAGCATCAAAGAGTGGTCTCCCGTGGTGGCACAAGCATCAAAGTGTGATCTCCCATGGTGGCACAAGCATCAAAGTGTGATCTCCCGTGGTGGCACATGCATCGAAGTGTTTGTACAGTGGCAGCATTCCTTCCATAAAGTGAATAAAGACAAAGTGTGATCTCCTGTGGTGGCACACGCATTGAAGTGTTTGCACCGTGACAGCATTCCTTCCATAAAGTGAATAAAGACAAAGTGTGATCTCCTGTGGTGGCACACGCATCGAAGTGTGATCTCCCATGGTGGCACAAGCATTGAAGTGCTTGTACAGTGGCAGCATTCCTTTCATAAAGTGAATAAAGACAAAGTGGGATATACCGTGGTGGCAGAAGCATTGAAGTGTTTGTACAGTGGCAGCATTCCTTCCATAAAGTGAATAAAGACAAAGTGTGATCCCCCGTGGTGGCACACACATCGAAGTGTTTGTACAGTGGCAGCATTCCTTCCATAAATTGAAAAAGGCAAAGTGTGATCTCCCGTGATGGCACACGCATCGAAATGTGATCTCCCGTGGTGGCACAAGCATCAAAGAGTGGTCTCCCGTGGTGGCACAAGCATCAAAGAGTGATCTCCCGTGGTGGCACAAGCATCAAAGTGTGATCTCCCGTGGTGGCACAAGCATCAAAGAGTGGTCTCCCGTGGTGGCACAAGCATCAAAGTGTGATCTCCCGTGGTGGCACATGCATTGAAGTGTTTGTACAGTGACAGCATTCCTTCCTTAAAGTAAATAAAGACAAAGTGTGATCTCCCGTGGTGGCACACGCATCAAAGTGTTGTACAGTGGCAGCATTCCTTCCATAAAGTCAAAGTGTGATCTCCCGTGGTGGCACACGCATCAAAGTGTTTGTACAGCGGCAGCATTCCTTCCATAAAGTGAATAAAGACAAAGTGTGATCTCCCGTGGTGGCACACACATCGAAGTGTTTGTACAGTGGCAGCATTCCTTCCATAAAGTGAATAAAGACAAAGTGTGATCTCCCGTGGTGGCACAAGCATGAAAGAGTGATCTCCCGTGGTGGCACAAGCATCAAAGAGTGGTCTCCTGTGGTGGAACAAGCATCAAAGAGTGATCTCCCGTGGTGGTACAAGCATCAAAGAGTGGTCTCCCATGGTGGCACAAGCATCAAAGAGTGATCGCCCGTGGTGGCACAAGCATCGAAATGTGATCTCCCATGGTGGCACAAGCATCAAAGTGTGGTCTCCCGTGGTGGTACAAGCATCAAAGAGTGATCTCCCTTGGTGGTACAAGCATCAAAGAGTGGTCTCCCATGGTGGCACAAGCATCAAAGAGTGATCGCCCGTGGTGGCACAAGCATCGAAATGTGATCTCCCGTGGTGGCACAAGCATCAAAGAGTGGTCTCCCATGGTGGCACAAGCATCAAAGAGTGATCTCCCGTGGTGGCACAAGCATCAAAGAGTGGTCTCCCGTGGTGGAACAAGCATCAAAGAGTGATCTCCCGTGGTGGCACAAGCATCAAAGTGTGATCTCCCATGGTGGCACAAGCATCAAAGTGTGATCTCCCGTGGTGGCACACGCATCGAAGTGGGATCTCCCGTGGTGGCACACGTGCGAAGTGTTTGTACAGTGGCAGCATTCCTTCCATAAAGTGAATAAAGACAAAGTGTGATCTCCCGTTGTCACACAAGCATCGAAGTGTTTGTACAGTGGCAGCATTCCTTCCATAAAGTGAATAAAGACAAAGTGTGATCTCCCGTGGGGGCACAAGCATCAAAGAGTGGTCTTGCGTGGTGGCACAAGCATCAAAGTGTGATCTCCTCTGGTGGCACAAGCATCAAAGAGTGATCTCCTGTGGTGGCACAATTATTAAAGTGTGACCTCCCGTGGTGGCACAAACATCAAAGAGTGGTCTCCCGTGGTGGCACACGCATTAAAGAGTGATCTCCCGTGGTGGCACAAGCATCAAAGAGTGATCTCCCGTGGTGGCACAAGCATCAAAGTGTGATCTCCCGTGATGGCACAATCATCAAAGAGTGATCTCCTGTGGTGGCACAAGCATCAAAGAGTGATCTCCCATGGTGGCACAAGCATCAAAGTGTGATCTCCCATGGTGGCACATGCATCGAAGTGTTTGTACAGTGGCAGCATTCCTTCCATAAAGTGAATAAAGACAAAGTGTGATCTCCCGTGGTGGCACACGCATTGAAGTGTTTGCACCGTGACAGCATTCCTTCCATAAAGTGAATAAAGACAAAGTGTGATCTCCTGTGGTGGCACAATCATCAAAGAGTGGTCTCCCGATGTGGCACAAGAATCAAAGTGTGATCTCCCATGGTGGCGCAAGCATCAAAGTGTGATCTCCCGTGGAGGCACACGCATCGAAGTGTTTGTACAGTGGCAGCATTCCTTCCATAAATTGAAAAAGACAAAGTGTGATCTCCCGTGGTGGCACACGCATCGAAATGTGATCTCCCGTGGTGGCACAAGCATCAAAGAGTGGTCTCCCGTGGTGGCACAAGCATCAAAGAGTGATCTCCCATGGTGGCACAAGCATCAAAGTGTGATCTCCTGTGGTGGCACAAGCATCAAAGAGTGAACTCCCATGGTGGCACAAGCATCAAAGTGTGATCTCCCGTGGTGGCATATGCATCAAAGTGTAGTACAGTGGCAGCATTCGTTCCATAAAGTGAATAAAGTCAAAGTGTGATCTCCCGTGGTGGCACACGCATTGAAGTGTTTGTACAGCGGCAGCATTCCTTCCATAAAGTGAATAAAGACAAAGTGTGATCTCCCGTGGTGGCACACACATCGAAGTGTTTGTACAGTGGCAGCATTCCTTCCATAAAGTGAATAAAGACAAAGTGTGATCTCCCGTGGTGGAACAAGCATCAAAGAGTGGTCTCCCATGGTGGCACAATCATCAAAGAGTGATCGCCCGTGGTGGCACAAGCATCGAAATGTGATCTCCCATGGTGGCACAAGCATCAAAGTGTGGTCTCCTGTGGTGGTACAAGCATCAAAGAGTGATCTCCCGTGGTGGTACAAGCATCAAAGAGTGGTCTCCCATGGTGGCACAAGCATCAAAGAGTGATCGCCCATGGTGGCACAAGCATCGAAATGTGATCTCCCGTGGTGGCACAAGCATCAAAGTGTGGTCTCCCATGGTGGCACAAGCATCAAAGAGTGATCTCCCGTGGTGGCACAAGCATCAAAGAGTGGTCTCCCGTGGTGGAACAAGCATCAAAGAGTGATCTCCCGTGGTGGCACAAGCATCAAAGTGTGATCTCCCATGGTGGCACAAGCATCAAAGTGTGATCTCCCGTGGTGGCACATGCATCGAAGTGTTTGTACAGTGGCAGCATTCCTTCCATAAAGTGAATAAAGAAAAAGTGTGATCTCCTGTGGTGGCACACACATCGAAGTGTGATCTCCCACGGTGGCACAAGCATTGAAGTGTTTGTTCAGTGGCAGCATTCCTTTCATAAAGTGAATAAAGACAAAGTGGGATATACCGTGGTGGCAGAAGCATTGAAGTGTTTGTACAGTGGCAGCATTCCTTCCATAAAGTGAATAAAGACAAAGTGTGATCACCCGTGGTGGCACACACATCGAAGTGTTTGTACAGTGGCAGCATTCCTTCCATAAATTGAAAAAGACAAAGTGTGATCTCCCGTGGTGGCACACGCATCGAAATGTGATCTCCCGTGGTGGCACAAGCATCAAAGAGTGGTCTTCCGTGGTGGCACAAGCATCAAAGAGTGATCTCCCGTGGTGGCACAAGCATCAAAGTGTGATCTCCTGTGGTGGCACAAGCATCAAAGAGTGAACTCCCATGGTGGCACAAGCATCAAAGTGTGATCTCCCGTGGTGGCACATGCATCAAAGTGTTGTACAGTGGCAGCATTCGTTCCATAAAGTGAATAAAGTCAAAGTGTGATCTCCCGTGGTGGCACACGCATTGAAGTGTTTGTACAGCGGCAGCATTCCTTCCATAAAGTGAATAAAGACAAAGTGTGATCTCCCGTGGTGGCACACACATCGAAGTGTTTGTACAGTGGCAGCATTCCTTCCATAAAGTGAATAAAGACAAAGTGTGATCTCCCGTGGTGGCACAAGCATGAAAGAGTGATCGCCCGTGGTGGCACAAGCATCGAAATGTGATCTCCCATGGTGGCACAAGCATCAAAGTGTGGTCTCCTGTGGTGGTACAAGCATCAAAGAGTGATCTCCTGTGGTGGTACAAGCATCAAAGAGTGGTCTCCCATGGTGGCACAAGCATCAAAGAGTGATCGCCCATGGTGGCACAAGCATCGAAATGTGATCTCCCGTGGTGGCACAAGCATCAAAGTGTGGTCTCCCATGGTGGCACAAGCATCAAAGAGTGATCTCCCGTGGTGGCACAAGCATCAAAGAGTGGTCTCCCGTGGTGGAACAAGCATCAAAGAGTGATCTCCCGTGGTGGCACAAGCATCAAAGTGTGATCTCCCATGGTGGCACAAGCATCAAAGTGTGATCTCCCGTGGTGGCACATGCATCGAAGTGTTTGTACAGTGGCAGCATTCCTTCCATAAAGTGAATAAAGACAAAGTGTGATCTCCTGTGGTGGCACACGCATTGAAGTGTTTGCAACGTGACAGCATTCCTTCCATAAAGTGAATAAAGACAAAGTGTGATCTCCTGTGGTGGCACACGCATCGAAGTGTGATCTCCCATGGTGGCACAAGCATTGAAGTGCTTGTACAGTGGCAGCATTCCTTTCATAAAGTGAATAAAGACAAAGTGGGATATACCGTGGTGGCAGAAGCATTGAAGTGTTTGTACAGTGGCAGCATTCCTTCCATAAAGTGAATAAAGACAAAGTGTGATCCCCCGTGGTGGCAAACACATCGAAGTGTTTGTACAGTGGCAGCATTCCTTCCATAAATTGAAAAAGACAAAGTGTGATCTCCCGTGGTGGCACACGCATCGAAATGTGATCTCCCGTGGTGGCACAAGCATCAAAGAGTGGTCTCCCGTGGTGGCACAAGCATCAAAGAGTGATCTCCCGTGGTGGCACAAGCATCAAAGTGTGATCTCCCGTGGTGGCACAAGCATCAAAGAGTGGTCTCCCGTGGTGGCACAAGCATCAAATTGTGATCTCCCGTGGAGGCACATGCATTGAAGTGTTTGTACAGTGACAGCATTCCTTCCTTAAAGTAAATAAAGACAAAGTGTGATCTCCCGTGGTGGCACACGCATCAAAGTGTTGTACAGTGGCAGCATTCCTTCCATAAAGTCAAAGTGTGATCTCCCGTGGTGGCACACGCATCGAAGTGTTTGTACAGCGGCAGCATTCCTTCCATAAAGTGAATAAAGACAAAGTGTGATCTCCCGTGGTGGCACACACATCGAAGTGTTTGTACAGTGGCAGCATTCCTTCCATAAAGTGAATAAAGACAAAGTGTGATCTCCCGTGGTGGCACAAGCATGAAAGAGTGATCTCCCGTGGTGGCACAAGCATCAAAGAGTGGTCTCCTGTGGTGGAACAAGCATCAAAGAGTGATCTCCCGTGGTGGTACAAGCATCAAAGAGTGGTCTCCCATGGTGGCACAAGCATCAAAGAGTGATCGCCCGTGGTGGCACAAGCATCGAAATGTGATCTCCCATGGTGGCACAAGCACAAAGTGTGGTCTCCCGTGGTGGTACAAGCATCAAAGAGTGATCTCCCGTGGTGGTACAAGCATCAAAGAGTGGTCTCCCATGGTGGCACAAGCATCAAAGAGTGATCGCCCGTGGTGGCACAAGCATCGAAATGTGATCTCCCGTGGTGGCACAAGCATCAAAGAGTGGTCTCCCATGGTGGCACAAGCATCAAAGAGTGATCTCCCGTGGTGGCACAAGCATCAAAGAGTGGTCTCCCGTGGTGGAACAAGCATCAAAGAGTGATCTCCCGTGGTGGCACAAGCATCAAAGTGTGATCTCCCATGGTGGCACAAGCATCAAAGTGTGATCGCCCGTGGTGGCACACGCATTGAAGTGGGATCTCCCGTGGTGGCACACGTGCGAAGTGTTTGTACAGTGGCAGCATTCCTTCCATAAAGTGAATAAAGACAAAGTGTGATCTCCCGTTGTCACACAAGCATCGAAGTGTTTGTACAGTGGCAGCATTCCTTCCATAAAGTGAATAAAGACAAAGTGTGATCTCCCGTGGGGGCACAAGCATCAAAGAGTGGTCTCGCGTGGTGGCACAAGCATCAAAGAGTGATCTCCTCTGGTGGCACAAGCATCAAAGAGTGATCTCCTGTGGTGGCACAATTATTAAAGTGTGACCTCCCGTGGTGGCACCAACATCAAAGAGTGGTCTCCCGTGGTGGCACACGCATTAAAGAGTGATCTCCCGTGGTGGCACAAGCATCAAAGAGTGATCTCTCGTGGTGGCACAAGCATCAAAGTGTGATCTCCCGTGGTGGCACAAGCATCAAAGCGTGATCTCCTGTGGTGGCACAAGCATCAAAGAGTGATCTCCCATGGTGGCACAAGCATCAAAGTGTGATCTCCCGTGGTGGCACATGCATCGAAGTGTTTGTACAGTGGCAGCATTCCTTCCATAAAGTGAATAAAGACAAAGTGTGATCTCCCGTGGTGGCACACGCATTGAAGTGTTTGCACCGTGACAGCATTCCTTCCATAAAGTGAATAAAGACAAAGTTTGATCTCCTGTGGTGGCACAATCATCAAAGAGTGGTCTCCCGATGTGGCACAAGCATCAAAGTGTGATCTCCCATGGTGGCACAAGCATCAAAGTGTGATCTCCCGTGGAGGCAGACGCATCGAAGTGTTTGTACAGTGGCAGCATTCCTTCCATAAATTGAAAAAGACAAAGTGTGATCTCCCGTGGTGGCACACGCATCGAAATGTGATCTCCCGTGGTGGCACAAGCATCAAAGAGTGGTCTCCCGTGGTGGCACAAGCATCAAAGAGTGATCTCCCATGGTGGCACAAGCATCAAAGTGTGATCTCCTGTGGTGGCACAAGCATCAAAGAGTGAACTCCCATGGTGGCACAAGCATCAAAGTGTGATCTCCCGTGGTGGCACATGCATCAAAGTGTAGTACAGTGGCAGCATTCGTTCCATAAAGTGAATAAAGTCAAAGTGTGATCTCCCGTGGTGGCACACGCATTGAAGTGTTTGTACAGCGGCAGCATTCCTTCCATAAAGTGAATAAAGACAAAGTGTGATCTCCCGTGGTGGCACACACATCGAAGTGTTTGTACAGTGGCAGCATTCCTTCCATAAAGTGAATAAAGACAAAGTGTGATCTCCCGTGGTGGAACAAGCATCAAAGAGTGATCTCCCGTGGTGGTACAAGCATCAAAGAGTGGTCTCCCATGGTGGCACAAGCATCAAAGAGTGATTGCCCGTGGTGGCACAAGCATCGAAATGTGATCTCCCATGGTGGCACAAGCATCAAAGTGTGGTCTCCTGTGGTGGTACAAGCATCAAAGAGTGATCTCCCGTGGTGGTACAAGCATCAAAGAGTGGTCTCCCATGGTGGCACAAGCATCAAAGAGTGATCGCCCATGGTGGCACAAGCATCGAAATGTGATCTCCCATGGTGGCACAAGCATCAAAGTGTGGTCTCCCATGGTGGCACAAGCATCAAAGAGTGATCTCCCGTGGTGGCACAAGCATCAAAGAGTGGTCTCCCGTGGTGGAACAAGCATCAAAGAGTGATCTCCCGTGGTGGCACAAGCATCAAAGTGTGATCTCCCATGGTGGCACAAGCATCAAAGTGTGATCTCTCGTGGTGGCACATGCATCGAAGTGTTTGTACAGTGGCAGCATTCCTTCCATAAAGTGAATAAAGACAAAGTGTGATCTCCTGTGGTGGCACACGCATTGAAGTGTTTGCACCGTGACAGCATTCCTTCCATAAAGTGAATAAAGACAAAGTGTGATCTCCTGTGGTGGCACACGCATCGAAGTGTGATCTCCCATGGTGGCACAAGCATTGAAGTGCTTGTACAGTGGCAGCATTCCTTTCATAAAGTGAATAAAGACAAAGTGGGATATACCGTGGTGGCAGAAGCATTGAAGTGTTTGTACAGTGGCAGCATTCCTTCCATAAAGTGAATAAAGACAAAGTGTGATCCCCCGTGGTGGCACACACATCGAAGTGTTTGTACAGTGGCAGCATTCCTTCCATAAATTGAAAAAGACAAAGTGTGATCTCCCGTGGTGGCACACGCATCGAAATGTGATCTCCCGTGGTGGCACAAGCATCAAAGAGTGGTCTCCCGTGGTGGCACAAGCATCAAAGAGTGATCTCCCGTGGTGGCACAAGCATCAAAGTGTGATCTCCCGTGGTGGCACAAGCATCAAAGAGTGGTCTCCCGTGGTGGCACAAGCATCAAAGTGTGATCTCCCGTGGTGGCACATGCATTGAAGTGTTTGTACAGTGACAGCATTCCTTCCTTAAAGTAAATAAAGACAAAGTGTGATCTCCCGTGGTGGCACACGCATCAAAGTTTTGTACAGTGGCAGCATTCCTTCCATAAAGTCAAAGTGTGATCTCCCGTGGTGGCACACGCATCGAAGTGTTTGAACAGCGGCAGCATTCCTTCCATAAAGTGAATAAAGACAAAGTGTGATCTCCCGTGGTGGCACACACATCGAAGTGTTTGTACAGTGGCAGCATTCCTTCCATAAAGTGAATAAAGACAAAGTGTGATCTCCCGTGGTGGCACAAGCATGAAAGAGTGATCTCCCGTGGTGGCACAAGCATCAAAGAGTGGTCTCCTGTGGTGGAACAAGCATCAAAGAGTGATCTCCCGTGGTGGTACAAGCATCAAAGAGTGGTCTCCTATGGTGGCACAAGCATCAAAGAGTGATCGCCCTTGGTGGCACAAGCATCGAAATGTGATCTCCCATGGTGGCACAAGCACAAAGTGTGGTCTCCCGTGGTGGTACAAGCATCAAAGAGTGATCTCCCGTGGTGGTACAAGCATCAAAGAGTGGTCTCCCATGGTGGCACAAGCATCAAAGAGTGATCGCCCGTGGTGGCACAAGCATCGAAATGTGATCTCCCGTGGTGGCACAAGCATCAAAGAGTGGTCTCCCATGGTGGCACAAGCATCAAAGAGTGATCTCCCGTGGTGGCACAAGCATGAAAGAGTGGTCTCCCGTGGTGGAACAAGCATCAAAGAGTGATCTCCCATGGTGGCACAAGCATCAAAGTGCGATCTCCCGTGGTGGCACACGCATTGAAGTGGGATCTCCCGTGGTGGCACACGTGCGAAGTGTTTGTACAGTGGCAGCATTCCTTCCATAAAGTGAATAAAGACAAAGTGTGATCTCCCGTTGTCACACAAGCATCGAAGTGTTTGTACAGTGGCAGCATTCCTTCCATAAAGTGAATAAAGACAAAGTGTGATCTCCCGTGGGGGCACAAGCATCAAAGAGTGGTCTCGCGTGGTGGCACAAGCATCAAAGAGTGATCTCCTATGGTGGCACAAGCATCAAAGAGTGATCTCCTGTGGTGGCACAATTATTAAAGTGTGACCTCCCGTGGTAGCACAAACATCAAAGAGTGGTCTCCCGTGGTGGCACACGCATTAAAGAGTGATCTCCCGTGGTGGCACAAGCATCAAAGAGTGATCTCCCATGGTGGCACAAGCATCAAAGTGTGATCTCCCGTGGTGGCACAAGCATCAAAGCGTGATCTCCTGTGGTGGCACAAGCATCAAAGAGTGATCTCCCATGGTGGCACAAGCATCAAAGTGTGATCTCCCGTGGTGGCACATGCATCGAAGTGTGTGTACAGTGGCAGCATTCCTTCCATAAAGTGAATAAAGACAAAGTGTGATCTCCCGTGGTGGCACACGCATTGAAGTGTTTGCACCGTGACAGCATTCCTTCCATAAAGTGAATAAAGACAAAGTGTGATCTCCTGTGGTGGCACAATCATCAAAGAGTGGTCTCCCGATGTGGCACAAGCATCAAAGTGTGATCTCCCATGGTGGCACAAGCATCAAAGAGTGGTCTCCCGTGGTGGCACAAGCATCAAAGAGTGATCTCCCGTGGTGGCACAAGCATCAAAGTGTGATCTCCTGTGGTGGCACAAGCATCAAAGAGTGAACTCCCATGGTGGCACAAGCATCAAAGTGTGATCTCCCGTGGTGGCACATGCATCAAAGTGTTGTACAGTGGCAGCATTCGTTCCATAAAGTGAATAAAGTCAAAGTGTGATCTCCCGTGGTGGCACACGCATTGAAGTGTTTGTACAGCGGCAGCATTCCTTCCATAAAGTGAATAAAGACAAAGTGTGATCTCCCGTGGTGGCACACACATCGAAGTGTTTGTACAGTGGCAGCATTCCTTCCATAAAGTGAATAAAGACAAAGTGTGATCTCCCGTGGTGGAACAAGCATCAAAGAGTGATCTCCCGTGGTGGTACAAGCATCAAAGAGTGGTCTCCCATGGTGGCACAAGCATCAAAGAGTGATCGCCCGTGGTGGCACAAGCATCGAAATGTGATCTCCCATGGTGGCACAAGCATCAAAGTGTGGTCTCCTATGGTGGTACAAGCATCAAAGAGTGATCTCCCGTGGTGGTACAAGCATCAAAGAGTGGTCTCCCATGGTGGCACAAGCATCAAAGAGTGATCGCCCATGGTGGCACAAGCATCGAAATGTGATCTCCCGTGGTGGCACAAGCATCAAAGTGTGGTCTCTCATGGTGGCACAAGCATCAAAGAGTGATCTCCCGTGGTGGCACAAGCATCAAAGAGTGGTCTCCCGCGCTGGAACAAGCATCAAAGAGTGATCTCCCGTGGTGGCACAAGCATCAAAGTGTGATCTCCCATGGTGGCACAAGCATCAAAGTGTGATCTCCCGTGGTGGCACATGCATCGAAGTGTTTGTACAGTGGCAACATTCCTTCCATAAAGTGAATAAAGACAAAGTGTGATCTCCTGTGGTGGCACACGCATTGAAGTGTTTGCACCGTGACAGCATTCCTTCCATAAAGTGAATAAAGACAAAGTGTGATCTCCTGTGGTGGCACATGCATCGAAGTGTGATCTCCCATGGTGGCACAAGCATTGAAGTGCTTGTACAGTGGCAGCATTCCTTTCATAAAGTGAATAAAGACAAAGTGGGATATACCGTGGTGGCAGAAGCATTGAAGTGTTTGTACAGTGGCAGCATTCCTTCCATAAAGTGAATAAAGACAAAGTGTGATCCCCCGTGGTGGCACACACATCGAAGTGTTTGTACAGTGGCAGCATTCCTTCCATAAATTGAAAAAGACAAAGTGTGATCTCCCATGGTGGCACACGCATCGAAATGTGATCTCCCGTGGTGGCACAAGCATCAAAGAGTGGTCTCCCGTGGTGGCACAAGCATCAAAGAGTGATCTCCCGTGGTGGCACAAGCATCAAAGTGTGATCTCCCGTGGTGGCACAAGCATCAAAGAGTGGTCTCCCGTGGTGGCACAAGCATCAAAGTGTGATCTCCCGTGGTGGCACATGCATTGAAGTGTTTGTACAGTGACAGCATTCCTTCCTTAAAGTAAATAAAGACAAAGTGTGATCTCCCGTGGTGGCACACGCATCAAAGTGTTGTACAGTGGCAGCATTCCTTCCATAAAGTCAAAGTGTGATCTCCCGTGGTGGCACACGCATCGAAGTGTTTGTACAGCGGCAGCATTCCTTCCATAAAGTGAATAAAGACAAAGTGTGATCTCCCGTGGTGGCACACACATCGAAGTGTTTGTACAGTGGCAGCATTCCTTCCATAAAGTGAATAAAGACAAAGTGTGATCTCCCGTGGTGGCACAAGCATGAAAGAGTGATCTCCCGTGGTGGCACAAGCATCAAAGAGTGGTCTCCTGTGGTGGAACAAGCATCAAAGAGTGATCTCCCGTGGTGGTACAAGCATCAAAGAGTGGTCTCCCATGGTGGCACAAGCATCAAAGAGTGATCGCCCGTGGTGGCACAAGCATCGAAATGTGATCTCCCATGGTGGCACAAGCATCAAAGTGTGGTCTCCCGTGGTGGTACAAGCATCAAAGAGTGATGTCCCTTGGTGGTACAAGCATCAAAGAGTGGTCTCCCATGGTGGCACAAGCATCAAAGAGTGATCGCCCGTGGTGGCACAAGCATCGAAATGTGATCTCCCGTGGTGGCACAAGCATCAAAGAGTGGTCTCCCATGGTGGCACAAGCATCAAAGAGTGATCTCCCGTGGTGGCACAAGCATCAAAGAGTGGTCTCCCGTGGTGGAACAAGCATCAAAGAGTGATCTCCCGTGGTGGCACAAGCATCAAAGTGTGATCTCCCATGGTGGCACAAGCATCAAAGTGTGATCTCCCGTGGTGGCACACGCATCGAAGTGGGATCTCCCGTGGTGGCACACGTGCGAAGTGTTTGTACAGTGGCAGCATTCCTTCCATAAAGTGAATAAAGACAAAGTGTGATCTCCCGTTGTCACACAAGCATCGAAGTGTTTGTACAGTGGCAGCATTCCTTCCATAAAGTGAATAAAGACAAAGTGTGATCTCCCGTGGGGGCACAACCATCAAAGAGTGGTCTTGCGTGGTGGCACAAGCATCAAAGTGTGATCTCCTCTGGTGGCACAATCATCAAAGAGTGATCTCCTGTGGTGGCACAATTATTAAAGTGTGACCTCCCGTGGTGGCACAAACATCAAAGAGTGGTCTCCCGTGGTGGCACACACATTAAAGAGTGATCTCCCGTGGTGGCACAAGCATCAAAGAGTGATCTCCCGTGGTGGCACAAGCATCAAAGTGTGATCTCCCGTGATGGCACAATCATCAAAGAGTGATCTCCTGTGGTGGCACAAGCATCAAAGAGTGATCTCCCATGGTGGCACAAGCATCAAAGTGTGATCTCCCATGGTGGCACATGCATCGAAGTGTTTGTACAGTGGCAGCATTCCTTCCATAAAGTGAATAAAGACAAAGTGTGATCTCCCGTGGTGGCACACGCATTGAAGTGTTTGCACCGTGACAGCATTCCTTCCATAAAGTGAATAAAGACAAAGTGTGATCTCCTGTGGTGGCACAATCATCAAAGAGTGGTCTCCCGATGTGGCACAAGCATCAAAGTGTGATCTCCCATGGTGGCACAAGCATCAAAGTGTGATCTCCCGTGGAGGCACACGCATCGAAGTGTTTGTACAGTGGCAGCATTCCTTCCATAAATTGAAAAAGACAAAGTGTGATCTCCCGTGGTGGCACACGCATCGAAATGTGATCTCCCGTGGTGGCACAAGCATCAAAGAGTGGTCTCCCGTGGTGGCACAAGCATCAAAGAGTGATCTCCCATGGTGGCACAAGCATCAAAGTGTGATCTCCTGTGGTGGCACAAGCATCAAAGAGTGAACTCCCATGGTGGCACAAGCATCAAAGTGTGATCTCCCGTGGTGGCACATGCATCAAAGTGTAGTACAGTGGCAGCATTCGTTCCATAAAGTGAATAAAGTCAAAGTGTGATCTCCCGTGGTGGCACACGCATTGAAGTGTTTGTACAGCGGCAGCATTCCTTCCATAAAGTGAATAAAGACAAAGTGTGATCTCCCGTGGTGGCACACACATCGAAGTGTTTGTACAGTGGCAGCATTCCTTCCATAAAGTGAATAAAGGCAAAGTGTGATCTCCCGTGGTGGAACAAGCATCAAAGAGTGATCTCCCGTGGTGGTACAAGCATCAAAGAGTGGTCTCCCATGGTGGCACAATCATCAAAGAGTGATCGCCCGTGGTGGCGCAAGCATCGAAATGTGATCTCCCATGGTGGCACAAGCATCAAAGTGTGGTCTCCTGTGGTGGTACAAGCATCAAAGAGTGATCTCCCGTGGTGGTACAAGCATCAAAGAGTGGTCTCCCATGGTGGCACAAGCATCAAAGAGTGATCGCCCATGGTGGCACAAGCATCGAAATGTGATCTCCCATGGTGGCACAAGCATCAAAGTGTGGTCTCCCATGGTGGCACAAGCATCAAAGAGTGATCTCCCGTGGTGGCACAAGCATCAAAGAGTGGTCTCCCATGGTGGAACAAGCATCAAAGAGTGATCTCCCGTGGTGGCACAAGCATCAAAGTGTGATCTCCCATGGTGGCACAAGCATCAAAGTGTGATCTCTCGTGGTGGCACATGCATCGAAGTGTTTGTACAGTGGCAGCATTCCTTCCATAAAGTGAATAAAGACAAAGTGTGATCTCCTGTGGTGGCACACGCATTGAAGTGTTTGCACCGTGACAGCATTCCTTCCATAAAGTGAATAAAGACAAAGTGTGATCTCCTGTGGTGGCACACGCATCGAAGTGTGATCTCCCATGGTGGCACAAGCATTGAAGTGCTTGTACAGTGGCAGCATTCCTTTCATAAAGTGAATAAAGACAAAGTGGGATATACCGTGGTGGCAGAAGCATTGAAGTGTTTGTACAGTGGCAGCATTCCTTCCATAAAGTGAATAAAGACAAAGTGTGATCCCCCGTGGTGGCACACACATCAAAGTGTTTGTACAGTGGCAGCATTCCTTCCATAAATTGAAAAAGACAAAGTGTGATCTCCCGTGGTGGCACACGCATCGAAATGTGATCTCCCGTGGTGGCACAAGCATCAAAGAGTGGTCTCCCGTGGTGGCACAAGCATCAAAGAGTGATCTCCCGTGGTGGCACAAGCATCAAAGTGTGATCTCCCGTGGTGGCACAAGCATCAAAGAGTGGTCTCCCGTGGTGGCACAAGCATCAAAGTGTGATCTCCCGTGGTGGCACATGCATTGAAGTGTTTGTACAGTGACAGCATTCCTTCCTTAAAGTAAATAAAGACAAAGTGTGATCTCCCGTGGTGGCACACGCATCAAAGTTTTGTACAGTGGCAGCATTCCTTCCATAAAGTCAAAGTGTGATCTCCCGTGGTGGCACACGCATCGAAGTGTTTGTACAGCGGCAGCATTCCTTCCATAAAGTGAATAAAGACAAAGTGTGATCTCCCGTGGTGGCACACACATCGAAGTGTTTGTACAGTGGCAGCATTCCTTCCATAAAGTGAATAAAGACAAAGTGTGATCTCCCGTGGTGGCACAAGCATGAAAGAGTGATCTCCCGTGGTGGCACAAGCATCAAAGAGTGGTCTCCTGTGGTGGAACAAGCATCAAAGAGTGATCTCCCGTGGTGGTACAAGCATCAAAGAGTGGTCTCCCATGGTGGCACAAGCATCAAAGAGTGATCGCCCTTGGTGGCACAAGCATCGAAATGTGATCTCCCATGGTGGCACAAGCACAAAGTGTGGTCTCCCGTGGTGGTACAAGCATCAAAGAGTGATCTCCCGTGGTGGTACAAGCATCAAAGAGTGGTCTCCCATGGTGGCACAAGCATCAAAGAGTGATCGCCCGTGGTGGCACAAGCATCGAAATGTGATCTCCCGTGGTGGCACAAGCATCAAAGAGTGGTCTCCCATGGTGGCACAAGCATCAAAGAGTGATCTCCCGTGGTGGCACAAGCATCAAAGAGTGGTCTCCCGTGGTAGAACAAGCATCAAAGAGTGATCTCCCGTGGTGGCACAAGCATCAAAGTGTGATCTCCCATGGTGGCACAAGCATCAAAGTGCGATCTCCCGTGGTGGCACACGCATTGAAGTGGGATCTCCCGTGGTGGCACACGTGCAAAGTGTTTGTACAGTGGCAGCATTCCTTCCATAAAGTGAATAAAGACAAAGTGTGATCTCCCGTTGTCACACAAGCATCGAAGTGTTTGTACAGTGGCAGCATTCCTTCCATAAAGTGAATAAAGACAAAGTGTGATCTCCCGTGGGGGCACAAGCATCAAAGAGTGGTCTCGCGTGGTGGCACAAGCATCAAAGAGTGATCTCCTATGGTGGCACAAGCATCAAAGAGTGATCTCCTGTGGTGGCACAATTATTAAAGTGTGACCTCCCGTGGTAGCACAAACATCAAAGAGTGGTCTCCTGTGGTGGCACACGCATTAAAGAGTGATCTCCCGTGGTGGCACAAGCATCAAAGAGTGATCTCCCATGGTGGCACAAGCATCAAAGTGTGATCTCCCGTGGTGGCACAAGCATCAAAGCGTGATCTCCTGTGGTGGCACAAGCATCAAAGAGTGATCTCCCATGGTGGCACAAGCATCAAAGTGTGATCTCCCGTGGTGGCACATGCATCGAAGTGTTTGTACAGTGGCAGCATTCCTTCCATAAAGTGAATAAAGACAAAGTGTGATCTCCCGTGGTGGCACACGCATTGAAGTGTTTGCACCGTGACAGCATTCCTTCCATAAAGTGAATAAAGACAAAGTGTGATCTCCTGTGGTGGCACAATCATCAAAGAGTGGTCTCCCGATGTGGCACAAGCATCAAAGTGTGATCTCCCATGGTGGCACAAGCATCAAAGTGTGATCTCCCGTGGAGGCACACGCATCGAAGTGTTTGTACAGTGGCAGCATTCCTTCCATAAATTGAAAAAGACAAAGTGTGATCTCCCGTGGTGGCACACGCATTGAAGTGTTTGCACCGTGACAGCATTCCTTCCATAAAGTGAATAAAGACAAAGTTTGATCTCCTGTGGTGGCACAATCATCAAAGAGTGGTCTCCCGATGTGGCACAAGCATCAAAGTGTGATCTCCCATGGTGGCACAAGCATCAAAGAGTGGTCTCCCGTGGTGGCACAAGCATCAAAGAGTGATCTCCCGTGGTGGCACAAGCATCAAAGTGTGATCTCCTGTGGTGGCACAAGCATCAAAGAGTGAACTCCCATGGTGGCACAAGCATCAAAGTGTGATCTCCCGTGGTGGCACATGCATCAAAGTGTTGTACAGTGGCAGCATTCGTTCCATAAAGTGAATAAAGTCAAAGTGTGATCTCCCGTGGTGGCACACGCATTGAAGTGTTTGTACAGCGGCAGCATTCCTTCCATAAAGTGAATAAAGACAAAGTGTGATCTCCCGTGGTGGCACACACATCGAAGTGTTTGTACAGTGGCAGCATTCCTTCCATAAAGTGAATAAAGACAAAGTGTGATCTCCCGTGGTGGAACAAGCATCAAAGAGTGATCTCCCGTGGTGGTACAAGCATCAAAGAGTGGTCTCCCATGGTGGCACAAGCATCAAAGAGTGATCGCCCGTGGTGGCACAAGCATCGAAATGTGATCTCCCATGGTGGCACAAGCATCAAAGTGTGGTCTCCTATGGTGGTACAAGCATCAAAGAGTGATCTCCCGTGGTGGTACAAGCATCAAAGAGTGGTCTCCCATGGTGGCACAAGCATCAAAGAGTGATCGCCCATGGTGGCACAAGCATCGAAATGTGATCTCCCGTGGTGGCACAAGCATCAAAGTGTGGTCTCCCATGGTGGCACAAGCATCAAAGAGTGATCTCCCGTGGTGGCACAAGCATCAAAGAGTGGTCTCCCGTGGTGGAACAAGCATCAAAGAGTGATCTCCCGTGGTGGCACAAGCATCAAAGTGTGATCTCCCATGGTGGCACAAGCATCAAAGTGTGATCTCCCGTGGTGGCACATGCATCGAAGTGTTTGTACAGTGGCAGCATTCCTTCCATAAAGTGAATAAAGACAAAGTGTGATCTCCTGTGGTGGCACACGCATTGAAGTGTTTGCACCGTGACAGCATTCCTTCCATAAAGTGAATAAAGACAAAGTGTGATCTCCTGTGGTGGCACACGCATCGAAGTGTGATCTCCCATGGTGGCACAAGCATTGAAGTGCTTGTACAGTGGCAGCATTCCTTTCATAAAGTGAATAAAGACAAAGTGGGATATACCGTGGTGGCAGAAGCATTGAAGTGTTTGTACAGTGGCAGCATTCCTTCCATAAAGTGAATAAAGACAAAGTGTGATCCCCCGTGGTGGCACACACATCGAAGTGTTTGTACAGTGGCAGCATTCCTTCCATAAATTGAAAAAGACAAAGTGTGATCTCCCGTGGTGGCACACGCATCGAAATGTGATCTCCCGTGGTGGCACAAGCATCAAAGAGTGGTCTCCCGTGGTGGCACAAGCATCAAAGAGTGATCTCCTGTGGTGGCACAAGCATCAAAGTGTGATCTCCCGTGGTGGCACAAGCATCAAAGAGTGGTCTCCCGTGGTGGCACAAGCATCAAAGTGTGCTCTCCCGTGGTGGCACATGCATTGAAGTGTTTGTACAGTGACAGCATAACTTCCTTAAAGTAAATAAAGACAAAGTGTGATCTCCCGTGGTGGCACACGCATCAAAGTGTTGTACAGTGGCAGCATTCCTTCCATAAAGTCAAAGTGTGATCTCCCGTGGTGGCACACGCATCGAAGTGTTTGTACAGCGGCAGCATTCCTTCCATAAAGTGAATAAAGACAAAGTGTGATCTCCCGTGGTGGCACACACATCGAAGTGTTTGTACAGTGGCAGCATTCCTTCCATAAAGTGAATAAAGACAAAGTGTGATCTCCCGTGGTGGCACAAGCATGAAAGAGTGATCTCCCGTGGTGGCACAAGCATCAAAGAGTGGTCTCCTGTGGTGGAAAAAGCATCAAAGAGTGATCTCCCGTGGTGGTACAAGCATCAAAGAGTAGTCTCCCATGGTGGCACAAGCATCAAAGAGTGATCGCCCGTGGTGGCACAAGCATCGAAATGTGATCTCCCATGGTGGCACAAGCATCAAAGTGTGGTCTCCCGTGGTGGTACAAGCATCAAAGAGTGATCTCCCTTGGTGGTACAAGCATCAAAGAGTGGTCTCCCATGGTGGCACAAGCATCAAAGAGTGATCGCCCGTGGTGGCACAAGCATCGAAATGTGATCTCCCGTGGTGGCACAAGCATCAAAGAGTGGTCTCCCATGGTGGCACAAGCATCAAAGAGTGATCTCCCGTGGTGGCACAAGCATCAAAGAGTGGTCTCCCGTGGTGGAACAAGCATCAAAGAGTGATCTCCCGTGGTGGCACAAGCATCAAAGTGTGATCTCCCATGGTGGCACAAGCATCAAAGTGTGATCTCCTGTGGTGGCACACGCATCGAAGTGGGATCTCCCGTGGTGGCACATGTGCGAAGTGTTTGTACAGTGGCAGCATTCCTTCCATAAAGTGAATAAAGACAAAGTGTGATCTCCCGTTGTCACACAAGCATCGAAGTGTTTGTACAGTGGCAGCATTCCTTCCATAAAGTGAATAAAGACAAAGTGTGATCTCCCGTGGGGGCACAAGCATCAAAGAGTGGTCTTGCGTGGTGGCACAAGCATCAAAGTGTGATCTCCTCTGGTGGCACAAGCATCAAAGAGTGATCTCCTGTGGTGGCACAATTATTAAAGTGTGACCTCCCGTGGTGGCACAAACATCAAAGAGTGGTCTCCCGTGGTGGCACACGCATTAAAGAGTGATCTCCCGTGGTGGCACAAGCATCAAAGAGTGATCTCCCGTGGTGGCACAAGCATCAAAGTGTGATCTCCCGTGATGGCACTATCATCAAAGAGTGATCTCCTGTGGTGGCACAAGCATCAAAGAGTGATCTCCCATGGTGGCACAAGCATCAAAGTGTGATCTCCCATGGTGGCACATGCATCGAAGTGTTTGTACAGTGGCAGCATTCCTTCCATAAAGTGAATAAAGACAAAGTGTGATCTCCCGTGGTGGCACACGCATTGAAGTGTTTGCACCGTGACAGCATTCCTTCCATAAAGTGAATAAAGACAAAGTGTGGTGGCACAATCATCAAAGAGTGGTCTCCCGATGTGGCACAAGCATCAAAGTGTGATCTCCCATGGTGGCACAAGCATCAAAGTGTGATCTCCCGTGGAGGCACACGCATCGAAGTGTTTGTACAGTGGCAGCATTCCTTCCATAAAGTGAATAAAGACAAAGTGTGATCTCCCGTGGTGGCACAAGCATCGGAGTGTTTGTACAGTGGCAGCATTCCTTCCATAAAGTGAATAAAGACAAAGTGTGATCTCCCGTGGTGGCGCAAGCATCAAAGAGTGGTCTCCCGTAGTGGCACAAGCATCAAAGAGTGATCTCCCATGGTGCCACAAGCATCAAAGAGTGGTCTCCCATGGTGGCACAAGCATGAAAGAGTGATCTCCCATGGTGGCACACACATCGAAGTGTGATCTCCCGTGGTGGCACACACATCAAAGTGTTTGTACAGTGCCAGCATTCCTTCCATAAAGTGATTAAAGACAAAGTGTTATCTCCCGTAGTGGCACAAGCATCGAAGTGTTTGTACAGTGGCAGCATTCCTTCCATAAAGTGAATAAAGACAAAGTGTGATCTCCCGTGGTGGCACAAGCATCAAAGAGTGGTCTCCCGTGGTGGCACAAGCATCAAAGAGTGATCTCCCGTGGTGGCACAAGTGTGAGAAGGTGGCCTGATATATACTGTCCACTAGTTCTAGTGGGCACCTTGTATCAGTCCAAACAACCCCTTATGGTGAATGGTTAAAGACAACCTTTTATGAAAGCTATCCTAGTGGTAGCTATGGAGAGCAGCCTTCAGGCTAAGTCTTGAAGTAATGTAAAGCAGCTTGTTTTACCAGTCTATAATCTCTTGAATGACCAAATGAAAAGAGAACCACAACCAGGTATATATTCAAAATATATAAGATAAATCACACCCCTCTAGTCTCTTTATGAGACTGGAGTTCGAAGTACTTCAGTTACAAGTGTTTAAGCATCAGTAAAAGCACAAATACACGTTTGGGCCCTAGGGGCGTACCAAACCATATACTTAAAAAGGGGTATAAGAACCACGACTGTAATAGGCACTAGGCCTATTGCCTCTAGGATCGCTGGGACCCCAAGGAACCACCCAAGGTAGTGATACAGGGGACCCACGGGAACTGTATGCAGTGTGGAAACACAACCCGCAGGTTCCTATTATCTTCTACGGGGAATGTCGCGGTTGGAATTTTAAAGATTAGGGACACTTCTAATCGAGTCAGGACCAAACCCTTTTGGACTTAGGCAGTTCTAGGGCTAGCACCCACGAGAGCACCGGAGTACTCGAGTTAACTCACCCAGGGAAGCCGGGTGCATAGGTGTCTTTTGGTGTCGGGTCGCGTCGTCGATTCCAATGGAAGCCGGCAAAGAACTGCTGCTGCCGTGAAGAGGAGAGGTGTCCGTAGAGATCCAAGCCTGGATCTAGGATGTAAGGAACCTGCAAGCAGAGCGGACAGAGTCTGGGTCACTTGCCAGTGACCTAGGGCGGGATGGACCAATGCCCACAGATGTCGGTGCTTCAGGTCAGTTGATGGGTGTCTTGACTCTTCAGCCACGAGGTCCAGGAGGTGTCGACGAAGTCCATGAGCCGGATTCGGGCTGTCCCACAAAGTCTGTCGAGTGCTGCAGTGTCAACGACCAGAAAGGACCCAACAAGCCTTGGCAACGGCAAGTCACAGGAATGCAGAGAAAGGACTGCGGTGCAGACCAGCAAGGTCTGAGAGACTCACTCAGCGAGGGTAAGTCAGGGCACGTCTGGACCTACCAGGAACGCCCAATTAGAAAAGGAGTTGCCTTTGTGGGGACCTGCTTGCCAACGGGCTAGTGATCACGAAGGAGCCTTGAGCGGTCGTACCTGAAGCTGGCCCACGGGTCACTCGTGGAGTGGAGGCCAACAATCTTCGGTGCAAAAAGTGCTCAAGGCTGGCGCTACTTGGAGCCCAAAGCACAACTTCAAGGATGACCAGGAAGATAGAGTTGCTGCAAAAGTTTACGGTCTCCAGGTGTCATGGTTCCATGTCACCCACGATAGCCACGGGCCTCAGCTTTGCTGTGGACTCAGGGTAGCCTTGGTGAAGTATGAAAATCTATCTCTGGGGATGCAGAGACTTCGGCGTCCGGCGGGAGCTTCAGAATTGTAGACCAGTCAGTTGCTTCTTTGGTGCCTGCGAAGCAAGGGAGTCACTCCTTGACCCCAAGGGAGATTTCTTCCGTCTTCTAGTCGTGATAGAAAGTCAAAGGTCCAGGATATATGTTTCAGAGGTTCGTCCAGGGTAATCTAAAGTCCTAGGGACTGGATTCCTATACTTATACTAAGTTTAGGGGATGGACTAACTCTAAGGCCCCACCTATGGGTGGGCCTGGGGTGGGGGGGTTACACCCCTTCCCCTTTCTCCAGTTTCATGCCAGAGCAGGGGCTGAGTGCCCCTGCAACCGGTTTGAACTGGGCTATGCACAGGGACACTTGTGTGCCCCAGGCAGTGTCTCAAAAGCATTCTCTGAATGCACCCACCCTGCCCCAATACACATCAGCCTGTCTGGGAAGGTGGTTACACCTCCCTGTGACAGGAAACCTATCGTCCAGGCCTCCCCTGACGGAGTTTCCAACATCAGCAGGAGGCCAGACCCGTGCCTGTGGCATCCATTTTGTGATGCCAGGGCTTTGGAAAGATTTAACCGGGTTTAACCAGTGTGAACATGTCTCTCCCTCTAGAAGGGTGGAATGCTACCCCCGCGACCAGAACTGGTGGGGGGGGGGTAGTATTCCAAAGCGTTTGACACCAAACACAACATGTTTTGATGCAGCCAAGTTAGCATTTACCGCGAGGTTATAATGCACTTAAGAGTATATTGTATGGCTGTATCACAGAACAGTCATACAGAAGTATTTCCGAAAGCTGCAGAGGGACTCAGCTCATGCTTGGGCACCCTCTCACATAAAACCAAGCACTCTGCCTTCAGGGTTGTCAAGGCCTGCCATAGGAGTGGCTTATAGGTTTATATGTGTCTGTATAAGGTAGTGCTATAGGTAGCCTATACCACAGTAAGGAGTGCAAGCACACCCTTACCCAGGCTGCAGTAGCAGGCCTGTGGTGTCATTTTGGAGTGCTCCCCAGGGGTGGCATAATACATGCTGCAGCCCCTGGTAGGCCTCTGAGGTCCGTATGCCCTAGGTACATAGTATACCATATACTAGGGGCTTATAAGGCACTCCAGAATCCAATTAGATATGTACCTAATGTACATGGAAACCATTTTAGAAAGGAAGCAGCTAGGCTGTGGTCCTGATTAGCAGGGCCACAGCCAGAGTAAGGTCGAAAAACAATGAAACACCAGCAAAAAGTGGGGGTACCAATGTGAAGCAGATCCTACTCTCCTACAATTCCTACCCCCCAGTCACATCGGTCGCTTCCACACCTGCATCCCCCGGACCAGAAGGGCCAGGGTTGTTCTTAGCTACCGATCGCTGCATTGCAGATTCATCAATGTTATCCCTGCCGACCATGAATGAAGCCACCAACCCGGACTCCACCCACGTCTTGCTTCTATCCCCACTCTCATCTAAGTTAGATTACAAAGATCCCCCTGACCTACTGTCTACCACGACATCTGATCGGACACTAACACCCTCAATACTCATTCCAACCCTTCCGAACACAACACACAATGACAAGTCCACACACCGACTTGGACCTCACAACAAACCTCCTTCAACTTACCACTCCGATCCCTAATGAGGATATCCCCATGCAACCGGAGAACGCGTTCACACATACAGACCCTACCTGCATATCGCCCTCCATAAAAGAACACACACCTACACATACTTCCAACCTTCCCAACTCCGTTTGGTTTGTACGATTCAATGAGTTAGCCACAGGCCTAGCCCATCTCAAGGCCGAGATGCTTAACCTATCAACCATCACCAATGAACTTCTAAATGTGCACAGAGCCACCAACGCCACCGTGAACCAAATCAGTCTCCAAACTAGTAGATACTTCCCCAAGAATTCACACCACGAGAAAACTAGTCAGAGTAACCAAATCAGGTCACTAATTGGTAGATATATCCCCAAGATCTTCCACCCTGACAAAAATACTCAGACTAAGTTACCTTCCCCCTCCTGGCCTAGGAGGGCAAACGATGAACTATCCAATAGCGACATAGACGACCTCCTCATATCTTATGCCTGAGCAATAGATAACAATGTGGCACTATCCAATCCATTCAAACCAACCCCTTCAGAGAACCTTCCCACAACAACAGATCCGTAAATAGAGATAATCTCACAAATATCAACATAGAGCAGACAACCCCAACCCACTATATTAACAAGATCAAGCATGCGCCTGACATATTCAACCTCATCCTAGAGAATGATTTAGACATCGTCCTCACCGAAACATGGTTAAATAGCTCCTCCTCTCCCATCCTTGATCTATTGGTTCCTCCTAGTCATGACCTAATCCGCCTAGACAGAAACGTGAAGCCTGGAGGTGGGTTAGCCTGCATTTATCGCATATATCGCACAATCTCAGTCAAGCAAGCAGACTCCATTGTTCTATCCTCCTGCAAATATCTCTGTGTCAATATCTCTGATGATAAGCGCCTCGCCAGCAAGCTGCACTTATTTTACCACCCCCGAGGGATAAACTGACTTTCATCGATGAGGTAATGGAAGTCATTTCATCCAACGTCAACTCACAAATACCACAAATTTTCCTGGGTGACTTTAATCTCCACTGGAACACTGCAAACGATCATTTTGTAGGATGTCTTAAAGCGTTTCTGGCAGACCAGGATTTATCCCAATTCCGTGACTGTCCAACTCACAACAAGGGAGAGACACTGGACCTCATCATAGCAAAAACGAGCACCATCTCATTATAATCCATCACTCCTTGCGACTGGACTGACCATCACAGCATCTTCTTCTCCATCAATATCGAGGTAATTCCAAAAAGGAGTCAACCATAGAAACCAAAATGATGACAAGGAACTTACAGAATATCAACCCCATCACCCTGGTAAACTGATGCAACAGCTGACATGGAGGATGTCCATGATCTCACAGCCTTTTACAATTCCACGATGCTTGAAATCTTGGACTCTATAACTCCCCTCCAAGAAAAAAATGTTTCCTCCAAAATTTCCAAATCTTGGTTCAATGACTCCCTGAACTTTTTCAGAACCAAGCGGATCCAAGCAATCAACCGTCCCAAAAACTTTTGGAAATCGTCAAGCAACAAGCTCGCAACAAGGCTAACTCTACGTATCAAAACGACCTGACTACACCTTCCTGCGTCGAGCTTGTAAACTTCTTCCGTGAAAAGACAAAGGCCATCAAGCTTGGCATCCAATCTAAGAAGGCCCTCCCACAACCTTTGGCCCAGGATGCTAACGGTTACTCACAACTCAAGGTCCTTTTCAGTTCTCCAGTGGAATTCACAAAAAACAATGCCTCCTGGAACACCTTTGCGCCAATCTATGAACAAAAAAATCTCTAACACTCTTCTAGCAATCAATCCCTCCAATCACTTCTCTGACCCCATTCCTCCGGCCCTATTCAAAATGATGAAAACATCCATCCAACCATTATGGGCAAAAATTGTAAACGCCTCTCTGAAACAAGGCTCCAATCCAGTCTTAAAATAGGGCAGGTTACACCTATACTACAGAAATCCGGCACCATACCATCAGATCTCAACAATTACCGCCCTATATCTAACATCCCCACCTTGGCGAAACTGCTGGAGAAATGTGTACAAATACAATTATGCAACCATATTGAGAACTACAACCTCCTGGACAATCACCAATCTGGTTTCTGCCAAGGTCACAGCACAGAATCTGCACTCACCCACATATTTGATGACATTCTAAAAATGCTTGACCGCAACAAATCTTGCCTAATGATACTGCTTGACCTATCCTCCGCCTTTGACACGGTTAAACATGACAACCTACTGTCCCTATTGGAAGGAAGGATGGGCCTCTGGTACACAGTGTTACAATGGTTCTGCTCCTTCCTTAATAACAGAACACAACGAACCAAGATGAAGAATTCACTCTCTCAGCCCTCCGGGGTCAACATAAGTGTTCCCCAGGGCTCAGCCCTATCACCTATTTTTTTCAAACTACTAATGGAACCCCTAGAGAACGCATTGATATCAGCGAATATCCTATATCACCTGTGTGTGGACAACACCCAACTGTATCTGAAAATCTCCACTCCAGTAGACTTAATTTCCCTCAACGCTAGTCTACAGAACACGCAAAGTTGGCTCACTAACAACCACCTCATGCTTAATACAAAAAAAAACCCAGAATTCATTCTCATCTCCCCACCCAATCACACACCAAAGATAGAGCAATGGTTGAAACACCTAACCTCCATTGACTGTGCTCCCCTCATCATTGACTCTGCGAAATCCTTGGGAGTCACCATAAACAAACACCTGAATATGCAGTCGCACATCACTAATGCCACCAAGGGAGCCAATCACCAGATGAGTTAACTAAGGAAACTTAAACCCTTCCTCCCTCAGACCGACCTAAAAATGGCAGTGCAAGCCTTAGTGCTACCAAGATTAACCCCGGGTGAAGTACTATGCTACGCTCGCGAAGTTTGCGAAGTTTGCGCTACTTTGCACTACGCGAATTGCACGTAGCACAGTGCAAACACGCGTAGTGTAGCGGTCATTTTTTGCTTGCTCGCGGTCCTCAACATCAAGTTGGCGACCGTGAGTGAGCAAAATGACATCCCGGCAAGACTTTTTCCTTATTTGCGATCAGCAACATCAAGTTGCCGATCGCGAGCGTGGAAAATGAACCTCCCGGTGAGATTCTCAATGCGGGGAGGTCAGGTTTTTCATTGCGAGTGCTCGCGTATGCTCACGATCACTCGCGATGAGAAACTACCAGTCCGCGTTGAGAAAGCTGCCGCTCAAGAAGAAATCGACTCGAGTGACAGAATACGACCTCTTGCAATGTGCAAGATGCAGTTTGCACTGATTGCACAGTGCGGACAAGCATCCGGCACTGTGCAATCAGCGCGAACAGCATTTTGCCGCAACGCAATTCGTAGCTTACACGTAGCTCGCATAGTGCGAAGTGCACTTCACGTAGCTACGCGTAGCGCTACTATGTGAACTACACCCAGGGTTAACCAAGATTAGACTATGGAAGCACCACTCTTTGCGGTCTCCCAAAATACAAGCTGGCTCCGCTGAGGGCTTCACTTAACGCTGCGGCAAATTGCTATCAGGATCTTAAAGAAATAGCCACATTTCTCCATCCTTGAAAGCTCTGAACTGGCTGCCCTATGAGGCAAGAATACAACTAAAGGTTGCCTGCATGACCCATAAGCACTACATAACAATACACACAGTTACCTAGCTCTGAAGCTAGAACGATCCGGAGGATGCAGACAACTACAATCCTTTCATAAAAAGAGAACTGTTTGCAGAGCTTTTTCAGGGATCGCGCCAAAGATTTGGAACTCCTTACCTCCAGTGGTATGAGGAATCTCTTCCTTTACCGCCTTCAAAAAAGAGGTAAAAATACTCCTAATGAACAAATTCATGTCCTAAGACTTGATTCTAGGCTGACATCGAGTCACTGATACGATCCTCATATCACTGGCTACCTCTTGTGGATTGAAAGAGAACATCATATGTTTGTTTATTTCCACAATACTGACCTAATGCTCAATAACTGTATATAGTGTAGTGTTCTGTTGCCCTTTGGTTCATCGTGTGTTATCCACTGGTCACCTATGTTATCTTATACTATTTACCTTTTTTGTAAGTAATGACGAATATCAAATGCGTGTATACTACCTCATTTCTTATGTCTTTATAACTATATACTGTTTAGCGCTCTGATACCCTCGTGGGTCACGATCGTGCTATATAAAACCTTATAAATAAATAAATGTGTTACCACGCATGGCATTACATCGCAAGTCATTTCAACGACTTGAGCTAGATGGACTTAGGAATAGTACAAATTACTATTCCTACTCCAGTTAGCGCAACAGTTGGGAAGGTGTTGGATTTAAAATCCAACACATTCCCTGGTGTTGCAGGCCACCTAGTGCAAGGCGTTGAACCGATTTGCGATGTAATAGCATGCGTGGTAACACGGACGATGTAGCGTCCTCGTTTTTTACCTCCCTGCGTGGTATTACCAGAATTGTAAACACTGTCTCCCTTCTGGGGTACCCTTATAAGTCCCTAGTATATGGTACACCATGTACCCAGGGCAAAGGTACCCCAGAGGCCTCCCAGGGGCTGCAGCATGTGTTATGCCACCCCTGAGAGGCCATCCAAAATGACACCACAGGTCTGCTACAGCACCTTGTGTAAGGTGGTACATGCACCCCTTACTTAAATATAGGTTACCTATATCTATTCTAAATCACTACACATATAAACCTATCAGTCACCCCTATGGCAGTCCTTATCAATCCTGAAGGCAGAGTGTTGGGTTTTATGTGAGAGGGTGTCCATGCATGTGCAGAGCCCCTCTGCAGTCTTCGGAACCTTTCTTCCGGGGTTGTCTGTGATGCAGCCAACCATATATGTTTAAGTGCATTATAACCTCGCGGTAAATGCTAACTTTAAAACGGCTGCTTAGAAATATGTGGTGTTTGGTGTCAAAAACCTTGGAATCATACCTCCCCGCCAGTAACTGGCATGGGAGGTATGATTCCACCCTACTAGAGGGACTTATGTGTACACCGGTATACCCAGTACCAGTTTTCTTGAACCTGGGTGTTAGACCTGTCAGCCCTTTGGGTGGTCCCTCCTCATCATTATTTATTTTGTCCCCTTTCTGCCTCAAACCCTGTTGTAATTTTTCCTTTTTGGGAACCACCAGACTTTTTAGTGTTGATGCAGGGTCGGGGAGCCATTTTCCCTACCCCTGGAACTTCTGTCTGAGGGCCTGAGACACAAAATGGTGGCCACCCATTGTCACCTGAGAAATAGCCAGAACTCACTGGAACCTACTAGAACCTTCTCCAACATTCTAGAACCCTGGGATAGAGGGAGGCAGTTTAGAATGTTGAGAAGCTATCTCAGGGAGGCAGTTGGCAGTTGGCAGTTGGCACCTGACTGGAGAGGAGAGAGGAAAGAGATTCAGAAGGAGGAAGGAGTGAGGCAGCAGGGGTGGAAACCAGTGCTTGGAGTGGGGTCCAGAAACCCACCCTTGATGCTAGTCCCTACTGACCAAGCCCAGCCTAGAGCCCTGTGTGGGACCAAGACCAGAAAAACCATCTTAAGGACCTGAACATTTGGAACAGGCCTTACAAATGAAGAACAGCAAGTTCCTGACCTGTACAGCAGTGTCCTCCTGGAGTCCTGATGTCGAGAAGCCTGGAGACCTGGAGCCCGAGGTGGAGAAGCGGCGCTGACAGAAAGCAGACGTCGTACCCGGAGCCGCCAGAGGTCGAGAGAGGGCGCCGACGGAGGTCGTGGAGAGTCACCGGAGGTCGAGTAGGAGGTCACCTGAGGTCGAGGTGAGGCGTCGACGGGGGAGTGAAGTCCGCCCTCCGGAGTCGCCGGAAACCAAGGTGAAGCGCGCAGGAGGTCGGGAGTGGAGGTCGCACTCCGGAGTCGCCTGAGGTCGAGGTGAAGCGCGCAGGAGGTCGGGAGTGGAGATCGCACTCCGGAGTCGCCGGAACCCGAGGTGGAGCCGACGGAGGTCGGGAGTGGAGGTCGCACTCCGGAGACACCCGGAAGCGGGGAGACCGTGACCCTGTGACGCCGGAACACGACATCGAGCCAAGGCCGCCCAGTGACATCGATCCGGAGCCGTCTCACGGCACCGACCCGGCGTCAGGTAAAGCAGATCGACGCGACATCGAACCGAGGCCGCCCAGCGACATCGAACCGGAACCGCCAGACGGCATCGACACGGCGTCAAGTGGAACAGATCGACGCGACATCGAACCGGAACCGTCTCACAGCGTCGACTCGGCGCCAGCGGAGCCGACATTCGCAGAAGGGACAGTAAGTGGTAGAAAGGGCATCTGAGGTCCTGTGGAGCCCTAAAAGACCATTCTAGGGGCTAGAGGGGTGTTAGGACCAGCCTGGGAGTGCTAGGGGGTGAACTGAGACTGGTGCAGGGACCTGTGTGAGGGACTGTGTAGTTGGGAGAGCCAGAACCTTAGGTTACCCTCATTCTACCTCAGCTTAGGCCCCAGCCTTGACCACTCTAGGTGGGACATCCCCAGGCCACCCCAGTGACCACAAGCTGTACTTGGGCATAGTAAAACCAAACTACCTCATAAATGTGATCTGATTTGCAATTGTTATTGATTGCTTATATTATTTATTGAAGGCGTTTTATTTATTGTCTGACTGTATTTATTCCTGCATTGTATTTATTGTCTGACAGTATTTATTTGCCCTCTGTATTTATTGCACCCCTATTTATTCCTTGCTTATTTATGACCTGATCCTATTTATTGAAACCCCACTGTGGTATTATTTATTTGACCTGCTATTTTCAGGAAAAGTCTTATGGTATTGTATGTATGTTTTGAAACCTGCAACTAAGAGAAAATAAGATAAAGACAAACTACTTTCTTTCATAATTTTTACGGTGTAGTGTCGTTTTTGGCATGGATGAACGCATGGTTATTGTTAGGGTGTGACGTACGCTTAACACGGTGCCTGACCCCTGACCGCTCGAGCCAAGCTACCACTGTGCTGGGAACCTGGTGACTGCTAACCCGGTTGCCCGGTTTCCAACACTGGGCATCACAAAATGGATGCTGTCAGCCACAGACACGAGTCTGCCCTCCTGCTGCTGAGCCGAGCTGAGCTTGAGCAGGGGAAGGCTTGACAATAGGTTTTCTGTCACAGGGACGTGTGACCACCTCCCAGACAGGATTTAGTGTATTGGGGCTGGATGGGTGCACTGATAGGGTGTTTGAAAGTCTGCAATGGGGGCGCACATTTGGTGTCCCTGTGCATAGTCCAGTTCAAACCGGTTGCAGGAGCCATTTGCTCCTGCTCTGGCGCAAAACTGGAATAAGGACATGGGTGTCCTGACCCTTCCATAGGTGGGTCCCTAGAGTTTGACCAACCCCTTCCTTGGGTATGAAGAAGGAACCCTGACTACAGGACTTTGGATTTACCTGGACTAAACTCTGAAAGAAAAAACCAAGTACTTCAATGGTCTGCACTTCGCTGGACGACAGAAGAATCTCCCTTGGAGTAAAGGAGTTACTCCCCTGCAGCAGCAGGCACCTAAACACATCTGACCGGTTTGCATCTCCCGAGCTCTGGAGTACTCCGAAGATTTCTGCAACACAGGAGGTCGGTTCGCGAGGTCCCTGAGGTTGATCTGCTCTCTCAGCAATTCTGAGACCACTATCCCTCGTGGGGACCGTGCAACCCGACCCCTGCGCACCGTGCTCTTTTGCAGCAGCATATTCTTTTTGGCAATCCCTGAGGCTGTGCTTTGGGCTACTTGTAGTCTTGACCCCGAGCAGTAATTCCACCAAAGATTTCTGGCCTACACTCCACAAGTGTTCCGTGGCTGGTATTTTGTGATTCCTCTCAAGGTCCCTTCGCGATCTCTGGTCCGTTGACCTGTGGGTCCCTGTGAAGGTAACTTTGACTTTCTTTGGGCTTCTTTGGTTGCTCCAGATGTGTCCTGACTCTCCATAGCTTGAAGAGTCCCCAGGACCTTGCTGGTCCTCACTGAAGCTGATTTCCTCTGCCTGTGTGGGTTGCAGTTGCCAAGGCTTGTTGGTTTTCAATCCGGACACTGACCCCGCAGCACTCGACATACATCAGGGGACAGCTCACCTCCGAACTTTGGTCATCGTTGGCATCTTCTGGTCCCCGTGGCTGCAGAGTCAAGCATCCAATCTTCTCACCTGAAGCACCCGACATTGGTGGGCATTCGTCTATCGTGCCCCTGGTCACCCTGAAGTGACCCAGACTCTGTTCCCTCTGCTTTCAGGTTCTTCTTATCTCGGATTCAGGCTTCGATCACACCGGACACTTTTCATCTTCCAGGTGAATCACTTCTTCGCATCACGCCATTGAAAACGACGAGGGTAACCTGGGTATCTGAGTACTCACAAGGGTGCTGGCCTTAGAACCTTCTATGTTTAAAAGGGTTTGCTCGAAGTCCTATCCGAAGTGTCCTTAAACTCTAATTTTCCAACTGCGACTTTCCCATAGAGTTGTATGGAGCTCATGTCTGTGTTCTCACACTTCACACATCCTCCCTGGGTCCCCTGGGTCACTACTTTGTGTGGTTCATTGGGGACCCAGCGATTCTACGGGTTCTAGGCACTGTGTCTATTGAAGTCGTTGTTGTTATACCGCTTTCTTAGTATATGGTTTGGTCTCCCCCTGGAGCCCACTGTCTATTGTGATATTTACTGTTGTTCTATTGATTTAATATTGTGCACTTTGTACTCTAATCTCATAAAGAGATTAGTAGAGAGTGTTTAGTAATAAATACATTTTTTTTATAACACTTTTGTGGTTCTCCTTTCATTTAATCATTCAGGAGCTTCTGATCTGGTAAAACAAGCTGCTTTACATTCCTTCGAGACTTAGCCTGAAGGCTGCTCTCCATAGCTACCACTAGGATAGCTTTCAATAAAGGTTGTCTTTAACCTAATTATCAATGAGGGTCATTTGGACTGGTGCAAGGTGCCTACTTTAATTAGTGGACAGCATATACCAGGCCACCTTCTCACAGCCCTCTTGAGCGGGCACACTGTGTGTGCCGAGGGCAGCCTCAAAGATACTGTTTCCATGCCGCTCTTCATCAACGCACTTAAGTGTCAGCTGTGCTAGCGGCACAAATGATAATAAGGAGGATTGGAAGATAAAATGACTTAAAGGAGATTAGAAAGTAAAGACTTACAGGGCCGTTGGTAGCACGAGCCCACGAACGCTTACAGCAAAAATGGTGAAAGCAGGGTCGGGGGGAGCAGGGGTTTAGCGTAAGAAGCAGCCAGGGGCACACATGTGTGCTCGGTGATTGTGTATGTGTATTCACAGGCCATCCACATGAAGAACTGCCAAGGGCACAGTACAGGGCAGAATCATTGCACCAGCAAGGGCGTGGTTTTGGTGGATGTGGGGTGTGAGTGAGCAGCAACTCAAGGAGACATGGTTGGAGTTAAAAGCACAGTTGTGAGAGGGGGAAGAGAGGGACTGATGACTAAAGTAAACAACCAGCAAAGGGCGGGAGGTGGTGGTAGATCAGATGGCCTGGGGAAAATGCAGACATGTGCGTGCATGCACACTCAACCAAAGCTTCCAGCCAGGATTTAACAACTCTGCACTTCTAAGAAGTGCTCGATGTAAATAAATGCAATGTGTGTTTTGCTGTTTGCCATATATGTGAAGGGCATGCCCAGACGTGGGTCCCGTGCTCACTACGCCACTGGAGTCAAGCTATCCTGGCTGAAGAGGGGTGAAACCCCGAAAACATTCCTAGGATGCTTGATTCCGGTCCAGGGAAGACATGGCTTGGCAGTTTGGGCTGGACTGTTCCCTTGAGGCACAGGGTCAAGACTGATTTGCATATGGCAATGTCTGAACTGGGGTGGCGTGGTGAGCAAAATAACGATGGATTAAACCCAGATCTGTGACTGG
This sequence comes from Triturus cristatus, assembly GCF_964204655.1. Classification (NCBI taxonomy): domain Eukaryota; kingdom Metazoa; phylum Chordata; class Amphibia; order Caudata; family Salamandridae; genus Triturus; species Triturus cristatus. Next base: position 1,697,211,985 of record NC_140591.1, read on the forward strand.
GGGTGAATGTTTTGCCAATGTGCAACATTCCGTCCATCATCTTGTGTGTTGTCTCGATGTAAATATGTCAGCGTTGAAGTGAACTCCCTCCCACAGCCAAGGCAGTGTTCATGCCTGCCACGAAGTTTACTCTGATCGCAGTGTGCTTTAAAGACCCAGCAACAGTGCAAGGAAAGAGGCCACTCGAAAATTGCCGGTAGCATTTGGCCTCCATCTTTAAATGCACAACAAATGTAAGGACTTAAGACATGTTTTACAAGCACTGTAAGCTCGACCTAAAAAAAGAAACACTGGAGTGGGAGGCACGGCAGGGTAGGCAGCAGTAACACAACTATGGCACTAAGAGGCGATAGGAGGAAGAATTCCATATTTAAATTAATGTAAGCAGATAGGGAGCTGAAGTTGAACACAGACAAACAGCAACAGAGCAGGAAACCTAAGAAGAAAATAGTCCCCCAATTAACAGAAAAAAACTCAGAGTGGAATAAGACAGGAATAAGCCCCTGCTCTGTAGGATGAACACACGAGACAAAGGATGGACAAAGAGGCAGGACTTACCCATGGCAAGCAAGGATTTTTAAAGGACACTGACATAGACAATTGAAAAGCAATGTCAAGAAAGGGGATAGACTTGATGCCCACAGTCTACTTACAACAGGTCTCGATGAGACAGCACATGCACTTTCTACCTTGACCTAAAAAGGAGATCGGGACGATCCAAGGTGCTTGTCATGTCTTCAAGGCATGATGTATTCTCTCCTTAGTGCTCTGGTACCTGCTGCTCAGCCAGAGTGTGTGTGTGTGTGTGTGTGTGTGTAATGTCATATTGTTAGAATGTTTATGTCTGCTTGAGATATCAGTTGGAGTGAGTGTGATGTCATAGTGTTAGAATGTTTATGTCTGCTTGAGAGATCAGTTGGAGTGAGGGTGATGTCATAGTGTTAGAATGGTTATGTCTGCTTGAGAGATCAGTTGTAGTGAGCGGGATGTCATAGTCTTAGAATGTTTATGTCTGCTTGACAGATCAGTTGGAGTGAGAGTGATGTCATAGTGTTAGAATGTTTATATCTGCTTGAGAGATCAGTTGGATTGAGCATGATGTCATAGTGTTAGAATATTTATGTCTGCTTGAGAGATCAGTTGGAGTGAGCGTGATGTCATAGTGTTTGAATGTTTATGTCTGCTTGAGAGATCAGTTGGAGTGAGCGTGATGTCATAGTGTTTGAATGTTTATGTCTGCTTGAGAGATCAGTTGGAGTGAGCGTGATGTCATAGCGTTAGAATGTTTATGTCTGCTTGAGAGATCAGTTGGAGTGAGAGTGATGTCATAGCGTTAGAATGTTTTTATCTGCTTGAGAGATCAGTTGGAGTGAGCTCGATGTCATAGCCTTAGAATGTTTATGTCTGCTTGAGAGATCAGTTGGAGTAAGTGTGATGTCATAGTGTTAGAATGTTTATGTCCGCTTGAGATATCAGTTGGAGTGAGCGTGATGTCATAGTGTTTATATCTGCTTGAGAGATCAGTTGGAGTGAGCGTGATGTCATAGTGTTAGAATGTTTATCTCTGTTTGAGAGATCAGTTGGAGTGAGCGTGATGTCATAGTGTTAGAATGTTTATGTCTGCTTGAGAAATCAGTTGGATTGAGCGTGATATCATAGTGTTAGAATATATATGTCTGCTTGAGAGATCAGTTGTAGTGAGCGTGATATCATAGTGTTAGAATTTTTATGTCTGCTTGAGAAATCAGTTGGATTGAGCGTGATGTCATAGTGTTAGAATATTTATGTCTGCTTGAGAGATCAGTTGTAGTGAGCGTGATATCATAGTGTTAGAATATTTATGTCTGCTTGAGAAATCAGTTGGATTGAGCGTGATGTCATAGTGTTAGAATATTTATGTCTGCTTGAGAGATCAGTTGGAGTAAGCGTGATGTCATAGTGTTAGAATGTTTATGTGTGCTTGAGAGATCAGTTGGAGTGAGCGTGATGTCATAGTGTTAGAATGTTTATATCTGCTTGAGAGATCAGTTGGAGTGAGCATGATGTCATAGTGTTAGAATGTTTATCTCTGCTTGAGAGATCAGTTGGAGTGAGCGTGATGTCATATTGTTAGAATGTTTATATCTGTTTGTGGGATCACTTGGAGTGAGCGTGATGTCATAGTGTTAGAATGTTTATGTCTGCTTGTGGGATCAGTTGGAGTGAGCATGATGTCATAGTGTTAGAATGTTTATGTCTGCTTGTGGGATCAGTTGGAGTGAGCGTGATGTCATAGCGTTAGAATGTTTATATCTGCTTGTGGGATCAGTTGGAGTGAGCGTGATGTCATAGTGTTAGAATGTTTATGTCTGCTTGAGAGATCAGTTGGAGTGTGCGTGATGTCATAGTGTTAGAATGGTTATGTCTGCTTGAGAGATCAGTTGTTGTGAGCGTGATGTCATAGTGTTAGAATATTTATTTCTGCTTGAGAGATCAGTTGGAGTGAGCGTGATGTCAAAGTATTAGAATGTTTATATCTGCTTGAGAGATCAGTTGGATTGAGCATGATGTCATAGCGTTAGAATATTTATGTCTGCTTGAGAGATCAGTTGGAGTGAGTGTGATGTCATAGTGTTTGAATGTTTATGTCTGCTTGAGAGATCAGTTGGATTGAGCATGATGTCATAGCGTTAGAATATTTATGTCTGCTTGAGAGATCAGTTGGAGTGAGTGTGATGTCATAGTGTTTGAATGTTTATGTATGCTTGAGAGATCAGTTGGAGTGAGCGTGATGTCATAGTGTTAGAATGTTTATGTATGCTTGAGAGATCAGTTGAGTGAGTGTGATGTCATAGTGTTAGAATGTTTATATCTGCTTGAGAGATCAGTTGGAGTGAGCGTGATGTCATAGTGTTAGAATGTTTATGTCTGCTTGAGAGATCAGTTGGAGTGAGCGTGATGTCATAATGTTAGAATGTTTATGTATGCTTGAGAAATCAATTGGAGTGAGCGTGATGTCATAGTGTTAGAATATTTATGTCTGCTTGAGAGATCAGTTGGAGTGAGTGTGATGTCATAGTGTTAGAATGTTTATGTCTGCTTGAGAGATCAGTTGGAGTGAGGGTGATGTCATAGTGTTAGAATGGTTATGTCTGCTTGAGAGATCAGTTGTAGTGAGCGCGATGTCATAGTCTTAGAATGTTTATGTCCGCTTGACAGATCAGTTGGAGTGAGAGTGATGTCATAGTGTTAGAATGTTTATATCTGCTTGAGAGATCAGTTGGATTGAGCATGATGTCATAGTGTTAGAATATTTATGTCTGCTTGAGAGATCAGTTGGAGTGAGCGTGATGTCATAGTGTTTGAATGTTTATGTCTGCTTGAGAGATCAGTTGGAGTGAGAGTGATGTCATAGCGTTAGAATGTTTTTATCTGCTTGAGAGATCAGTTGGAGTGAGCTCGATGTCATAGCCTTAGAATGTTTATGTCTGCTTGAGAGATCAGTTGGAGTAAGTGTGATGTCATAGTGTTAGAATGTTTATGTCCGCTTGAGATATCAGTTGGAGTGAGCGTGATGTCATAGTGTTTATATCTGCTTGAGAGATCAGTTGGAGTGACCGTGATGTCATAGTGTTAGAATGTTTATCTCTGTTTGAGAGATCAGTTGGAGTGAGCGTGATGTCATAGTGTTAGAATGTTTATGTCTGCTTGAGAGATCAGTTGGAGTGAGCGTGACGTCATAGCGTTAGAATGTTTATATCTGCTTGAGAGATCAGTTGGAGTGAGCGTGATGTCATAGTGTTAGAATGTTTATGTCTGCTTGAGAGATCAGTTGGAGTGAGGGTGATGTCATAGTGTTAGAATGGTTATGTCTGCTTGAGAGATCAGTTGTAGTGAGCGCGATGTCATAGTCTTAGAATGTTTATATCTGCTTGTGGGATCAGTTGGATTGAGGGGGATGTCTCAGTGTTAGAATGTTTATATCTGCTTGTGGGATCAGTTGGAGTGAGCGTGATGTCATAGCGTTAGAATGGTTATATCTTCTTGTGGGATCAGTTGGAGTGAGCATGATGTCATAGTGTTAGAATGTTTATCTCTTCTTGAGAGATCAGTTGGAGTGTGCGTGATGTCATAGTGTTAAAATGGTTATGTCTGCTTGAGAGATCAGTTGCAGTGAGCGTGATGTCATAGTGTTAGAATGTTTATGTCTGCTTGAGAGATCAGTTGGAGAGAGCGTGATGTCATAGTGTTAGAATGTTTATATCTGCTTGAGAGATCAGTTGGATTGAGCATGATGTCATAGCGTTAGAATATTTATGTCTGCTTGAGAGATCAGTTGGAGTGAGTGTGATGTCATAGTGTTTGAATGTTTATGTATGCTTGAGAGATCAGTTGGAGTGAGCGTGATGTCATAGTGTTAGAATGTTTATGTATGCTTGAGAGATCAGTTGAGTGAGTGTGATGTCATAGTGTTAGAATGTTTATATCTGCTTGAGAGATCAGTTGGAGTGAGCGTGATGTCATAGTGTTAGAATGTTTATGTCTGCTTGAGAGATCAGTTGGAGTGAGCGTGATGTCATAATGTTAGAATGTTTATGTATGCTTGAGAAATCAATTGGAGTGAGCGTGATGTCATAGTGTTAGAATATTTATGTCTGCTTGAGAGATCAGTTGGAGTGAGTGTGATGTCATAGTGTTAGAATGTTTATGTCTGCTTGAGAGATCAGTTGGAGTGAGGGTGATGTCATAGTGTTAGAATGGTTATGTCTGCTTGAGAGATCAGTTGTAGTGAGCGCAATGTCATAGTCTTAGAATGTTTATGTCCGCTTGACAGATCAGTTGGAGTGAGAGTGATGTCATAGTGTTAGAATGTTTATATCTGCTTGAGAGATCAGTTGGATTGAGCATGATGTCATAGTGTTAGAATATTTATGTCTGCTTGAGAGATCAGTTGGAGTGAGCGTGATGTCATAGTGTTTGAATGTTTATGTCTGCTTGAGAGATCAGTTGGAGTGAGCGTGATGTCATAGCGTTAGAATGTTTATGTCTGCTTGAGAGATCAGTTGGAGTGAGAGTGATGTCATAGCGTTAGAATGTTTTTATCTGCTTGAGAGATCAGTTGGAGTGAGCTCGATGTCATAGCCTTAGAATGTTTATGTCTGCTTGAGAGATCAGTTGGAGTAAGTGTGATGTCATAGTGTTAAAATGTTTATGTCCGCTTGAGATATCAGTTGGAGTGAGCGTGATGTCATAGTGTTTATATCTGCTTGAGAGATCAGTTGGAGTGACCGTGATGTCATAGTGTTAGAATGTTTATCTCTGTTTGAGAGATCAGTTGGAGTGAGCGTGATGTCATAGTGTTAGAATGTTTATGTCTGCTTGAGAGATCAGTTGGAGTGAGCGTGACGTCATAGCGTTAGAATGTTCATATCTGCTTGAGAGATCAGTTGGAGTGAGCGTGATGTCATAGTGTTAGAATGTTTATGTCTGCTTGAGAGATCAGTTGGAGTGAGGGTGATGTCATAGTGTTAGAATGGTTATGTCTGCTTGAGAGATCAGTTGTAGTGAGCGCGATGTCATAGTCTTAGAATGTTTATATCTGCTTGTGGGATCAGTTGGATTGAGGGGGATGTCTCAGTGTTAGAATGTTTATATCTGCTTGTGGGATCAGTTGGAGTGAGCGTGATGTCATAGCGTTAGAATGGTTATATCTTCTTGTGGGATCAGTTGGAGTGAGCATGATGTCATAGTGTTAGAATGTTTATCTCTTCTTGAGAGATCAGTTGGAGTGTGCGTGATGTCATAGTGTTAAAATGGTTATGTCTGCTTGAGAGATCAGTTGCAGTGAGCGTGATGTCATAGTGTTAGAATGTTTATGTCTGCTTGAGAGATCAGTTGGAGAGAGCGTGATGTCATAGTGTTAGAATGTTTATATCTGCTTGAGAGATCAGTTGGATTGAGCATGATGTCAGCGTTGGAATATTTATACCTGCTTGTGGGATCAGTTGGAGTGAGCGTGATGTCATAGTGTTTGAATGTTTATGTCTGCTTGAGAGATCAGTTGGATTGAGCATGATGTCATAGCGTTAGAAGGTTTATATCTGCTTGTGGGATCAGTTGGAGTGAGCGTGATGTCATAGTGTTAGAATTTTAATCTCTGCTTGAGAGATCAGTTGGAGTGAGCGTGACGTCATAGCGTTAGAATGTTTATATCTGCTTGAGAGATCAGTTGGAGTGAGCGTGATGTCATAGTGTTAGAATGTTTATGTCTGCTTGAGAGATCAGTTGGAGTGAGGGTGATGTCATAGTGTTAGAATGGTTATGTCTGCTTGAGAGATCAGTTGTAGTGAGCGCGATGTCATAGTCTTAGAATGTTTATATCTGCTTGTGGGATCAGTTGGATTGAGGGTGATGTCTCAGTGTTAGAATGTTTATCTCTGCTTGAGAGATCAGTTGGAGTGAGCGTGATGTCATAGCGTTAAAATGTTTATGTACGCTTGAGAGATCAGTTGGAGTGAGCGTGATGTCATAGTGTTAGAATGTTTATATCTGCTTGAGAGATCAGTTGGAGTGAGCGTGATGTCATAGTGTTAGAATGTTTATGTCTGCTTGAGAGATCAGTTGGAGTGAGAGTGATGTCATAGTGTTAGAATGTTTATGTATGCTTGAGAGATCAGTTGGAGTGAGCAAGCTGAGAAGCAGGAGTCTGCTCCTGGTGGGGCATTGATGTTGCATCTACATGATGCATCTCTGTTCTATATGGATGTATCTTTGTTCTGTATTGATGTATCTCTGTTCTATATGGATATATACCTGTTCTATATTGATGTATCCCTGTTCTATATGGATGTATCCCTGTTCTGTATTCTACCATGAGGATGTGAGGTGCAGAACACTCCAAGTGAGTCAGTTGCTCCTGACTCCTTGAGGTGGACCGACGCCAGGTTTTTCTGGGAATAAACTATTTCTCCTACACGCCCTCTTCTCCTGTATTTCGTGGCAAACCAGCCTCAACACGTACTTCACCTGGAGCGAACCCCATAGAGCCGCCTGTTATCAGGATTGCAATTTAATAAGGCAAGAAGCCCACGGGTTCCCGGAACTAGCAGTTGACAACGCATGGGTCATGATAGTTACATGTTACACCCTGGAGGAGCAATGCCAGTGGAACGCCTTCCTCGCAGTTAAACAGTAACTTTGTGATGCTGGAAGTCAGATACTCTCTCCTTTCCCCGGCTCGACTTTGCATAATACGAGATAACAAGACATCTTTCTTCATGGACCCTTGACATTTGACAGGTGACCATGGCCGCAGCCACTCTCGGAAAACAAGCATTGGCATAGCCAATAGGTCTCGCCTTTGGAACCTTATAAACGTCTAGCCAGAGCTATTGGTTTTGCCATTGTGTTCAAGCTATGTTGTAGAGCATTGTGGCTGCTGTGTAGCATGTTGAAAAGTTAGAATAAAAAAGTGTTATAAACATTTTTGTTACTTTATATAGAACCAAGAAGACATTATGTACGACTGAACGACCTTATTTTTAAAAAAATTAACTTACATTTTGTTTCTAGTTTTATGATTATTGTCGTACTACTCTTGCAGCGAAATTAAGATTTGTTTTTTAATGTTTGTGTGTTTACTGTGGCAGATGACGTGCTATTATAATGTAGCACACGTTTTCAAAGAGGGAAGTATGTTTTAATAAAAAAACAAATATATAACAATTAAAAAAACACTGAAAAATGGGATAGTGTGTATGAAATAGGCAACAATGTTTCTTAGAAGGGCTGGTACGTAAAAAGCTCATTTTTACAACTGTACAGTAACACTAAAACAATCCCTTAGGGAAAAGAGGGAAGCTTTGCACAAAATGCGTCAGTACTTCAACAGCGGTTATAAACAGACAACTATGAGTTGTGCGTTTTTTTTTATTCATTTGTGTGATGGGAAACATTAAATAGGTGCGCTGGGGTGCAGAAAAGCACAAGGTGCTTAAAAGTAACACAGAGAGTGTGATGAAGGAAAGCATAAAAGGGAGGCCACTGAAAAACACGCAATATCCTCTTGGCAAATCAGGTAAACATATGTAATGTAACTGGCACGCAACATAAAGCGCTACGATACCTTTGGGTCGGTTTGAGGTTGCCCTATTTAAATTAGTGCAAAAATAAATGTCGGCATAAACATGTTCATCTTTAATACATGCAAGGAATGGGGGGCAGCAAACTGGCGCTGCCGGGGTCCTGTGGAGGTTAGGGTGTCCTGCACTTTCTGATAGCTGTTGAAGGCAGCAGCCCAGCTCCAATCCCTATGTGGAGGATGCGGAGCAGTAGCAGCAGCAGGTCGAGCTCTGGGCTGCAGCTCATTGTCCTAGTCGCAGCCATGCGCACAGCCCCCGTGCCCAGGCTCCAGCAGCTGGAAGCCACCGGCGCCATAAAAAACAGAGGGCAAACTGTGAAGTGAAGCGCCGGGGTGCAGAGAGGCACACAGTGCTTCAAAGTAACACCGACAGTGTGAGTAAGGGAACACGTAATCTCCCTCCCCAAAAATGAATGTAAACTTAGGTAATGTCATCGGTGTGCATGTAAAGCGCTCTGATACCTTAACAGTCAAAACGCAACACAAATTCTGTCCAATTTAGCGGTGCTCACCCATGCTCCTTTAAAATGTTGAACAATTAAGAACAGATGCTTCCGAAGCCACAAGCAGAGGTGTTGGGGGAAGGCATGGGGAGATTAAGGGAACTGGCTCTGGAGGCAGTGCCGTGCACCCACAAGTGGTGAGGAAACTGTGTAAAGAACAAGCATTTACAATGCTAGAGTTAACAAATAGAGATAAAGGGTGGGCCACTCTTTTTTTCTATTTGTTTACTTCTTCAACAATCGTGGAATCCGCGCTTTAGCTTAACATGGCTAAAGGTAAAGCGTGTGTAACGTGAAAAACAAGTTATGTAAATGGCGGCTGTCCGGGAGTAGCGCAGGGAGTGGCGAAGCATCGGTCCCGGGTAGAGAGCTGTGGAGCAAGGCGTCAGGTGAGGGCAGGAAGCTGGCAGATGTGTCAGCGGCGGCACTGTGCAAACTTTGCGAGCAGCAAAGAAAACAAGTAGTCCCTAAATGAAAAGATAACAGCCAGCAGCGTAACTAAACTGTAGTTGGTCGGTGCTGCTTCCTCCAAAAACGGAAGTGACGTATCGGATCACCAGCCAACAATAAGCGAGATAAGAACAGAGGTAACCAAGAGCGACCACCTGCTCCATCTTGGCAAGCGACAAAACCAATAGAAAGGCAATGGGTGGAGTTTCACCACTGATACTGATTACTGGATGTCTCGGAGAGACAGCGCATGCGTGCTGCCTAGGCGAGACCTAAAAGGGACATTGACATGTGGCCAAGACCGCTCCCCACGGCCACGCAACACTCGGTTCTGGAACAGATGATTCACGAGAGACAAATGGCCTTAAAGCGGCTTCGACAATTGAAGACCCTAACCCCTTATGTGACCTGGATGAGATGTCCATGCACTCTAGTGATATTTTCTCCTCGATGACCTGGCTTTCCAAGTTAGACTCCACACTACCCCAAGTAACTCCGACAAGCTTCCGATGACCTTGGCTGAGTTCTGCTCTAGACTGTATGGTACACTTTTTGCTATTTGTCTCCTATTTCATAACGACTTGTGTTTCTAACTGGTAACATAGACAATCAAAAACGGGTTTCAAGTGATGCAGTATGCGTTGGCGCCTGCTCGTGTGTACGTACGTGTGCGGAAAAAGTCAGTTGGAAACAGTGCCACAGGCAGGGGGATAACCGCAAACCCCCAAGGTAGACACAAGGTCTCTGAACGATTGATACAAGCGGCCTGTGCACACGTGATTTATAAAGGCAGAGCGATTCCTGCGAGTCTAGAGTACAGGTATACAGATACACAACAATCACAGTAATCCAATGATGCGTTTGTTCTCTGTTTAATGTCGATCAGATGCCCAGCCAACACGTGTTTCGTCAGGGGATTGGACCCACGACTTCTTCAGGGCTATTGGGCCGATGGGCTGGGAGGGGATCTATCTCTCCGCCGGTATTACTTCCATCCCGGCTGCTGTGGGTGAGTATCTCCAAAGGAATGGGCATCAAAATGTGGGGTGGTCAGTACCACCAATGAGTACACTGGTAGTGCGTGCAACTTCAGGGCAGCGAGTACGCCGACAAAATCCTTAGACTTGCGAGTAGAAAATCCGATTTGGCTGGGCATCTGATCGGCATTAAACAGTGAACAAACGTAACTGTCAAGTACCTCAAGCTGAAATTCGGTTTCCACAGGAGCAGATGCTGGATCTCCACTCCCCGACTCCGCTGCCGCGAACTCAGAGGCTCACGAACAGCGAGTAGGGGGAAAGGGGAATTGGACAGACAAGAGAGACTGCACTGTGTCTTCTTTCTGGACTGGTCTCGAAACTCCTTCGTCTAGATCCCTGTAACGAGAGTTAATAAACAACTGCTCCACAACTACTCCCCTTTGAAATTCCAAATGTAAATATTCCACACTATACCTGTCCTGACACAGTGGGTAGCTACTCTCTATACTCATTCAGCTGAGTATCCCATTGGGAAAGAGGGACTGTACAGTTGGCGTGCAGCAAATCCTGTAATGAAAATTCACATGTAACACCCTGTTTCTTCCTTAAGCCCCCTCCACCCCGACTCTCTCCTTCCACCTTTACCTGTCTCCCAACAAGAGGTTTTTCTTTATCTTAATGATGAGCTGGTATATGTGGTAGAGGAAAGTTGGCTAATCTTCTTGCTGGACTCTGCACACCGAAGATGATGCTGGTAGGTGAATGCTCTTAAATAAATATATATATATATATTTACAATTGCATCATTGAGTTCAAGCTGCGGGAAGTCTTTTATTGACTCAAACTACTCCTCCTTCTGTCTCTTATTTCAGTCTCTTTTCTTTTCTTTTCTATCCACTGGTAAACTGAATTGATTCTGACTGACGACTCTATACTGAAGAAATACTGTTGCTGGAAGACGTGAATCATAAGCGGACACTTAAAAGCTTACTGACCCACAGAGTCTCAAGTCACTGAATGAAGTTCACTGGAAAGTAGTCGCTCCGAGAACGTGAGAGAAAAAAGGCACACTTACTTCTCAAAATGCCCAGCTCTCACGCCTAGCCTCTCACCCTCCTTGCTCGTGAAGAACTTGACCTTAAGTCGTGTACGAGTTGCCCACCTCTCTTCTGAACTCCCATCGAACTCCTTCGTAGAAACAGCAGGTTTACTCGAAATAATATCCCTCTGCGGGACCGAGTGAAGGTTCTCTAATAAGGCAACAAATTAATCTATAGAAGTCCAAAACTCTGACTAGAAACTACCCGGGAGACGACGGAGCTCGAGAGAACACCGCCACTCCACAAGTTTAGACAGTTGAAGTTTGCCGCGAATTGGAAGCGCGCGCACAACTTCAAAATAGAAACACTGCACCACAGCCAGTGGAACAGTGGGAGGGAAGAAGCGGACCAACCAGCGGCCATCTTGGAAGGAAGGGGAAGAAATGTGCCTAAACTACTAATGACCGTAGGAAGACGGAGAGCGATCTTACAGATACGCATCTACGCCTCCCTCGGACCAGCCTAGCCTGGCTATGAGATTGTTGCCTCAACCGGGGAAAACTAGCCCTTTCAGCTCCAATCCTGACACGTAACATTGGATTACTGTGATTGTTGTGTATATGTATACCTAACTCGTAACATGATTAATGGTTCATACTCCCTACTCCCCTCGTCCTACCCCCCTTTTTTCTCTTTCTTTTAAATGACAATGCACATTTAATATGTATGTGTCAAGTCTTTATTCCAAACTCCCGGGATCGGTGCGTTGCTCAAATGGGTCCACCTCTCAATCGCTCCACCCTCTGATGCTATAATAGTGCAGAGGGTAGGAATGATTAAGCGAGGGAAGGAAAGGATGGGGACAGCAGGGAGGGAGACCTACAAAACAAGATAAAACACAATTACCATCCTATTCTACGTCTAATAGTTCAAAACCAAGAACCCACAACATACACTTGAGCAATAACTACCTGTAAAGGAAAATAACATGTGCGTTTTCATAACCAAGCTCTTGAGGAAGGTGCCTCCTGTAAGCAGACTTTTACTATGCAATATAAGGAGACAAAATGGTCCAGGTGAGTTGTTAACACACACTAACCGTAATCACTTACACACACACACTCACACCTGCTAGTGCATACACTGTACCCACCACTTGGAAAGTATCTACTTGCATCGCAGAGGGGGGTTGAACCTACTTCACACCACAGCCCCTGCTAGAAGAGAGAAGGCGCACAAGAACTTATACAGTAGTTGATAGCAATATTCATAACAAATAGAACAAGTGAAAACTGGCATTATCATCATGCCCAGCGCTTCGTTTGGTTGCAACAGCCCATTTGAATATACTAAGTACTCCTCTGTTGATGCAGTACAGAGAAATTGACATGAACGTTTCATCCATACACATGACGCAGCCTTTCGTAATATATGTTCAATGTCACTGAATCATGCCCAAGTTGGAGGGAGCGCGTCCCACCTCCATAATGTAGAAACAAGTTGTGCCCTTGCTCCTAGCGTCAATAAATGCCTTTAGTAACAGAAGCAACGTTACGAGCTGACTTCAACATCCATGAAAGCCTTAATTATCCGAATCAAGGATTGAGCGTTTGCACCCATGCCGGTAATTGCCCCCGTAATGTTCGGAACGTTTAGCTTTCCCTACTCGCTGCAGGCGGTGACCATGTCACCCTTACTGCCCTTCATTTGGAGTCCACGACTTTAGGACTCTCTTGTGGGTGTTCCAGCAGCGCTTCCACGATGTTCTAAATTCGCAGCACTGATCACTGCCACCGCCCTTCCTTAAGAATGCTGGGTAACGCGTCATTACACAGCGCGTGCGCCTACCCAGGAACGCTCCTGGGAAATGTAGTTTTAATCGGGCGATAAGCCCGTGCGTACTCCGCGCCCGTGCGAAGTCACGCTATAGCCGGAATATATGACAGTACATCCCCCCTCCCTACAGGGGTCGACGAAGACGCAGTTTATTAGGAAACCGTCTATGGAAGTCGCGTATCAATCTGGGAGCATGAACACTCCTCGCTGGTTCCCAGGAATTTTCCTCCACGCTGTATCCTTTCCAGGAAATTAGATACCATAAGGAGGAACCCCTTATTTTGGAGTCCAGTATCTTATAAACCTCGTATTCAGGTTCTCCACCCACCACCACAGGAGGGGGCCCTTTCTTAACCGGTGTATAAGATGGTTTCAACAAAGAGACATGAAACACCGGGTGGATTCGCATAGATTTTGGCAGGGCTAAACGGACTGAGACAGGATTGACCCTTTTTACTACCTTGTAGGGCCCTAGGTAGCGTGGGTTAAAAACGCTATATCGGCGAAATCTGATGTTCCTCGTGGACAACCAGACCACGTCTCCTGGCTTGTAAAGAGGACTTTCCCTACAGCGAACATCCGCATATTTCTTGTACTTTGTTTTTGCTTTCTGCAGATTCAACTGTGTTGCTTTGACAGTATGTTGTATATGTTTCACTCGATTCCTTACTTCAGGTAACTGGTGCTCCATCCCCGGATGAACTAAGGGCACAAATCTATGATAAAACCCGTAGTTGCTATAATACGGGGTGTACTTGGTGGACTGATGGGTCGCACTATTGTAAGCTGTTTCTGCCACCCACAACAGATCCACCCATTTATCCGTGTTTGCTTGTACATAGCATCGCAGATACTGTTTCAGCGTCTGATTTAGCCGTTCAGTCTGTCCATCCGTTTGCGGATGGAAACTTGTGGATGTTGCCGATTCAATGTTCAAAGCCTCACACCACTTTTTCCAGAAATGCGCCGTGAATAGAGACCCTCTATTGGTTACAATAGTGGAGGGCATTCCATGTAAACGAACGATGTGACTTAGGAGGAGTGTGGCCAACTGCCCTGAAGTTGGTAACGTTTTGCAGGCTATGAAGTGCCCCATTTTTGTGAGACTGTCTACCACCGCCATGATTACAGTGTGCCCTTGGTCTTTTGGTAATCCTACTATAAAGTCTATGGAGATAGTGTTCCATGGGGTTGAAGGAGTAGGTAACGGATGCAATAACCCTTGAGCTTTTCTGTGATCGGTTTTAGCTTTAGCACAGGTTTCGCATTTCCTCACAAAAAGCGTCACATCATTCTTAACTGAAGGCCACCAAAAGTACCTTAGAATCCTGACCAATGTTTTGTTGATGCTGTTGTGTTCTGCACTGGGAACAGTGTGACACCAGTGGAGTACCCTTTTTTGTAAAGTTTTAGAGGGTATTAACATTTGTTTGTTTCTGATTGGCACGCCTTGTCTCATTTTCCATTGAGGATGTTTTTTGACCCATTTTCTCCATAAAGAAGTCTGACTGGCCCGAGCCACAGAACTTAAAAACTGCTCCGAATGTACCACCCCTATGACCTGTTCTGGGGCCAATATTGACAGGGTTTGTTTCTTCTCTGACCCATTCCCTGTTTCCTGTCTAGTAAGGGCATCCGCCTTTTTATTTTCTGCACCTGGCCTGTAAGTAACAATATAATGAAATTCAGAAAAAAAAAGAATCCAACGCATTTGCCGGGGACACAATAAGCGGGCAGACCGCATAAACTGTAGGTTACGGTGATCCGTGTATACAGTCACTACATGTTTGGCCCCCATCAGATGGTGCCTCCATGTAGAGAAGGCATCCTTAATGGCCATCAACTCCTTTTCCGCGATGGTGTACCTGATTTCTGCCTCATTGAGTTTGCGAGACATGTACGCTATCGGATGTAGCTGTCCTGTCTGTGCATTCCTTTGTGAAAGTATTGCACCCACCGCTTTGTCAGACGCGTCTGCTTCCACTACAAACGGCTTCTCAGGATCAGGATGAGCCAAGACCGGGGCTGAAGTAAAAGCTTCTTTTAACTTAGAAAAGGAGGATTCCGTTTCTGTAGTCCATTCAAAAGGACCGTTTTTTCTTAAGAGTTTCGTTATCGGTGTAACCACTTTTGAAAACTGGGGTATAAACCGTCTATAAAAATTGGCGAAGCCCAAAAAGCATTGGACGTCCTTCACATTGCTTGGTTGTGGCCAGTCTTTTACAGCTCTTATTTTACGTTCCGACATCTCCAATCCCTGGGGCATTATGATTACACCTAAAAACTCCACCCTCTGAACATGGAATTCACATTTACATAACTTTCAGAACAATCCACTGTCCCGCAGAGCTTGCAGAATCAAACATACGTGCTGGTAATGTTGATTCACTGAGTCCGAATAAATCACCCTGACTAGATGATAGGCTCCTCTTAAATCCAGGCGTATATATATTTGAGCTGTTTTCACCTGATCCAACAGAATAGGGATGAGGGGTAAGGGATATCTATTCTTGATGGTAACATGATTGAGAGCTCTAATATCGATACACGCGCGTTTTTCCCCGTTGGCTTTCAAAATGAAAAACAAAGGAGAGGCTGCAGGGGACTTCGAACATCTTATAAAACCATTTGCCAAGTACTGCTTTAAGTACGTTTTAAGATGCTCGTTTTCTGAGTCTGTGAGAGCATATATTCTGCTACAGGGTACCACCGCCCCTGGTACTAAATCGATTTGACAGTCATAATCCCTATGAGGGGGTAACACATTGGCTTGATGTTCATTGAACACATCCCTATATTGTTCGTACTGTACCGGTAAAGCAATGTCCTGCTCTGCTGTGGTAGCTACATGCAGAAGAGAGGCTACACAATTGGTAGAAACGGCACATGAATCATGGCTGTCCTGCTCTGTACTTTCCGAATTGTTGAAACGAATAGTTCTAGCAACCCAATCTATGACAGGATTGTGTTTGACCAACCAAGGTAATCCTAAAATGATGCCATATTGTGGTGCTCGAATGATATGGAAGGTCAGGGACTCTACATGTGAAGACGCATAGCGAACAGATAAGGCTCTGGTAGAGTGATCAATGGGTCCCGTGCTCAATTCCCTCCCATCTATGGCCAGAACGAGTTCAGGTACTTCTTTCTTAACTAAAGGCAACCGTAATGTTTTGGCCAAGGTCTCATCCATAAATAACCCCGTGGCCCCGGAGTCTATCATAGCTTCCAAGTCTCTCCACCCGTTAGCCACCTGAATACTGAGTGGAATCCTAAAATGTTTAGACACGCATGCATGTATATCCTGAGTGGAAGGGATCACTAAACTGCTCAAAAAGCCCCCCTTGTTTACCCTTGAGTGTTCTAGTTTCCCGAAACGGAAGATGCGGGTACACTTACGCCCCCAAACCTGGGTTCGTTCTTGGGTTTAACAAGACAATCCCTTACAAAGTGTCCCTTCTTGCCATAATACAAACACAACCCATTCTTACGTCTTTGCTCTCGCTCCTCCTGTGACAAAGGAGCCCTGACCGTCCCTATTTCCATAGGTTCAGGCCCACCACCCAGACTAGGTTTGGAGAACCTTGATTTGTCGTATCTCAAAAAAACCCTATCAGGTCTCTTCCTGTCACCCTTGCGATCATTCATCCTACTGTCTAACCTCAAGGCCAAATTAATAAGATCAGTGCACGTGTCTGGTTGGGGGTCAATTTGAGCTATCACGTCCTTTAGCTCCTCTCGTAAACCCTGGTGAAACAAGGCAGCTCTCTTTTCCTCCGGCCACCCTGTCTCCGAAATCAACCTCTGAAAAGTATTCAAATACACTACTAACTCCTTATTGCCTTGCCTGAGCTCCAATAACTCCCTATCTGCTAAGAAGCTATGGGCACGTCTATCAAAGATCTTCTCAAACTCAGTTCGAAACCCATCCCAATCGTACAACAATGGATCATCATTACGAACCAACGGGACAGCCCACAAGGCAGCATCTCCCGCAAGGTACGAAATAAGGAAAGCCACCTTTGCCTGATTAGTAAGGAAGGCCCTGGGCTTACATGTAAAATGCAACAACACGTGCGTCATAAACACTTGTACCTTACTCTCATCCCCTGTAAACCTTTCAGGAGCTGCTAAAGGTATTGGTGTGGAAAATTCCCCCGAAAGCGGTTGCGCTACTCCAGTGAAGGAACATGAGGACCACGTGGCACCGCCACCTTTACTGGTGCCTACATCAAACGGGTTCCTTTGCAACTTATCCACTCTATCATGTAACGCAGCTGTTTCTGCCCTTGACGCAGCGAATTCTTGCTGCACTATTACTAAGGCCGCCATAACATCCTCCAAAGTGGCCATCATCAGCTAATCACCGATCAGGAGAGAATAAATTCTTGGGCTGCGAATTCTGTCAAGTCTTTATTCCAAACTCCCGGGATCGGTGCGTTGCTCAAATGGGTCCACCTCTCAATCGCTCCACCCTCTGATGCTATAATAGTGCAGAGGGTAGGAATGATTAAGCGAGGGAAGGAAAGGATGGGGACAGCAGGGAGGGAGATCTACAAAACAAGATAAAACACAATTACCGGCCTATTCTACGTCTAATAGTTCAAAACCAAGAACCCACAACATACACTTGAGCAATAACTACCTGTAAAGGAAAATAACATGTGCGTTTTCATAACCAAGCTGTTGAGGAAGGTGCCTCCTGTAAGCAGACTTTTACTATGCAATATAAGGAGACAAAATGGTCCAGGTGAGTTGTTAACACACACTAACCGTAATCACTTACACACACACACTCACACCTGCTAGTGCATACACTGTACCCACCACTTGGAAAGTATCTACTTGCATCGCAGAGGGGGGTTGAACCTACTTCACACCACAGCCCCTGCTAGAAGAGCGAAGGCGCACAAGAACTTATACAGTAGTTGATAGCAATATTCATAACAAATAGAACAAGTGAAAACTGGCATTATCATCATGCCCAGCGCTTCGTTTGGTTGCAACAGCCCATTTGAATATACTAAGTACTCCTCTGTTGATGCAGCACAGAGAAATTGACATGAACGTTTCATCCATACACATGACACAGCCTTTCGTAATATATGTTTAACGTCACTGAATCATGCCCAAGTTGGAGGGAGCGCGTCCCACCTCCGTAATGTAGAAACAAGTTGTGCCCTTGCTCCTAGCGTCAATAAATGCCTTTAGTAACAGAAGCAACGTTACGCGCTGACTTCAACATCCATGAAAGCCTTACTTATCCGAATCAAGGATTGAGCATTTGCACCCATGCCGGTAATTGCCCCCGTAATGTTCGGAAAGTTTAGCTTTCCCTACTCGCTGCAGGCGGTGACCATGTCACCCTTACCGCCCTTCATTTGGAGTCCACGACTTTAGGATTCTCTTGTGGGTGTTCCAGCAGCGCTTCCACGATGTTCTAAATTCGCAGCACTGATCGCTGCCACCGCCCTTCCTTAAGAATGCTGGGTAAGGGGGGCGTGGCCAAGTAAGATGGCTGACTGGTAGTGCACCGAGTCAGCTCCGGCCCCACGAACTCCTAGCAACGGCTGGACGGGGGTTCTGGACCGGCGCACTGCGGAGGAACCGCGGGCGGAACGCCTGTAGAGGCTGATGGCGAGGCGGTGAGGGTGTGGCGACTCCGGTGTAGCCGGCGGTCGAGCTCTGCCCCGGGAGCACTGAGAAGGCAACATGGCGGCGACGGGCGGCGGCCGTTCGCTGAGCGGCGGACCCCCCCGGGCTGGGGGGCATAACCTGAAGCTGGACGCTCTGGCCGCAAGTCGGGAGTGACCGCGACCCCTGGGGAGCTGATGACCAGGACGGCGCCGAGAGAAGGGACAGCTCACCGAGTAACGGCACCATAGGACCCTCGCGGGGAGGCGGGGTCCGTGCCCTCCGCTGCGAACACTGGTGGCTTAGAGACGAGTTGTGCTCCTTGGCGACGGACACTGCCGGCTCAGGGGAGTGGATACGCCGAGGGAGGTCTTCGCGCGGCTTGGACCGGGGCGCTGCCTGACCCCAAGATGGCGGCCAAGTGTGACCTCTGCTGAGCGTCGGGGATGCTGACGATGCACTGGCCTCCTGGCACGCAGGGCCTTGTGGACTCGAGGCGATGAAGGGAAGGGGCGGTGCTGAGGTGGACTGAGCGACCGCACTGCCCATGTGGACAGCAGTGAGGCGAGTGACGGAGTGTACTGGCGGCGACTGGTCAGTCCCTGATTCAGCTTCCGGGGTTCAGCTGGGCGAGGAGCGGTGGTCTGTCGCGGCGAGGCCGCCCGACTGGTGGTGGAAACGGCTCGTGGCACAGTGGGGACGGTCTGATGGGGAGGACGTCCCGCGCGCCCACGACAAAACAGGCGCCGAAGCCGCAGGACAACCGCGTGGCGAAGTACTTCCAGGCGCTCTCTGGTCCCACCGACGAGGGAGGTGCAGGCGGAAGAGACGGCATGGCCTTGACGAAGGACGACCTGGTGGCCACGCTCCGGGACTTTAAGAAGGATCTCTGTGCCGAGATGAAACGGGACCTCCACGCGGGCCTGGACCAATTGCGGGGGGACCTAACGGAGAAGCTCGGCGATCTGCGCCGCGACGTGGACGCCGTGGGGTCTCGAGTCTTGGAGGTGGAGGAGAAGGTGCAGGCCCTGGACAGCGCCTCCCTGGCCTCCCGGGCGGAGTGCGCTGAGCTTCGCGCTCAGTTGGTGCAGTCTACCCTGAAGCTGGAGGATTTGGAGAACCGTACCCGGAGGGAGAATATACGGGTGAGAGACCTGGAAGAGGGCGCGGAGGGTCCGGACCTGGAGGCGTTCATCATTGGCCTTTTTGGGGAGGTGGTGAACCGACCGGACCTGAAAATAAAGCTGGAGCGGGTGCACAGGGCCGGACCACCGGCTCATGGAGACCGCAGGAGACCGCGGGACGTCCCGGCGAAGCTGCACGCTTTCCCGGTCAAGGAGGCCATCCTGGAAGCAGCTAGGAAGAAGAAGGAGGTCAAGTTCCAGGGCCACAGTTGTTCGCTATTCCAGGACTTGTCGCAGGCCACTCTCGTGCGGAGGCAACAGCTCCGCCCGGTGACTGGCAAACTCAGGGAGGACAATGTGCGCTATCGCTGGACATACCCCTTTGGGCTCAGCTTCGAGCTGCAAAATAAGAGACACCACATCACGGAGCTGAAGGAGGGGTTGCGTATCCTGGGCCTTCCCGCTGAACCAGAGGAGGGCGGAGGCCCCGAGAAGTCCGGAACACTGGCAGTTGGATCACGGGAGGAACAGTGGCGCAGGGCACAGCGCCAGCGAGGAGGGCCCAGTCGTGAGTAGAGGCTGCGTGGAGGTGCCACGGGATTTGTAACGCCCTGAACGTCTCAGGATCGTTTAACAGACACGACAATGAGGACGCAACCACTTGTGAAGGGTTAGTTCTTTTAATGAAGGCAAATAAAATACAAAGAACAAACAAAAGTTATAGTCACTGGAATCCTCCAGGCTAAGTACGTTACCAGCCCACAGCACGGATGGTCCTAACCGTCCTCTGCATATACGCCGATCCCGGCGTATGCCAACAGAGGGCAGAAATGAAATGGCCGACAATGCCAATCGGTAGGCTGTGAGGGGCACGAAGAGTGTTGGGGAGAATCGAGGAGTCAGGGAAACACCCAGCCGGGGTCTCTACCTGAAGGGAGCAGCCGCTCAACCTCTTCCTCAGACTGCACCGGGACGCGGAGTCACCTCCTGGTGATGCGTCACCGATACCCCAATCACAAGCAAGAAGACTGAACCGAGAGCAGCCGCTCGATCGATCCTGTGGACTTCCGAGTCTGTAACGCGGCAAACACCTCCTGGTGTGCGTTACAGCTGGCAGTCCCTGTGTCTCTGGTCGGGCTGGGAGTTACGACTCCAACCAGCAAAAGCGCCACTGCGCTTGGACTCAGCCGAGTCAAAAAGCGAAGCTCAATGGTTGACCGGTAGAGCTTCCGGGTCCTTCACAGGTGACGATGGGGCAAGACACGGCCCAGGGAGTAACGACTCGACCTACCTCCGTTCTTGCCTTACTGGAGCACCACTCCGGAACACTGCTCTTCACGAAGCAGGTACGTCGGTGTAAACACAATATCCGACAGCCTTGTACCTCCCGGTTCCTCCCTTTATAGGGCGTGTTTTCCTTGAGTTATGTAACAGCTCTCCTGTTTACATAAGGGCGTGTTTCCCTTGAGTTATGTAACAGCTCTCCTGTTTACATAAGGGCGTGTTTCCCTTGGGTTATGTAACAGCTCTCCTTTTTACATAAGGGCGTGTTTCCCTTGAGTTATGTAACAGCTCTCCTGTTTACATAAGGGCGTGTTTCCCTTGAGTTATGTAACAGCTCTCCTGTTTACATAAGGGCGTGTTTTCCTTGAGTTATGTAACAGCTCTCCTGTTTACATAAGGGCGTGTTTTCCTTGAGTTATGTAACAGCTCTCCTGTTTACATAACCTCTCAACCGCTAAGCATCCTGGGAGATGTAGTCCGTTTTCGCTGGTTACCGTTTTCCTCCCCTCGTATGACAGGAATTCTTGACAGGATTCAACGGGATGCTGGTCAGACGCGGCAGTGGGGGGCCCCCCGGACGGGCGGGGCTCGAATGCCCGCGCGGCGGCACCAGGTGATGGTGCCAGGAATGCGACGAGCCCAGCGAGAGTTGCGGTTGTCTCCGCGGGAAAGCCGCGATTCCATAGACACTGAGGTTTTTGTTTTTGTTCTAGAGCCCTGTGTCTAGTACACATGATGTTGCGGCTCCGCCGGTTGCGGAGCACGCTGGTGAGGTTTGGAGTTCGATGGGGTGGGGTCTTGGTTACTTTCCATGGAACTGCCCAAGGGTTGTGGGGTTCCATGGTCGGGTTGGTTTGCTGGGGGAGGGCGGGAGGGGGGGGGATGGGTTGGGGAGGGGGGGGGACTGCGGCAGGCTGCAACGGCGACACGGTAAGGGATTTGAGAGGGGCGGCGTGGCGGGACAGGAGCGGGGGGACACTTCGGTCTGGCACGAGTGGGTTCCGCAACACATGGCGGAGGGGGGGGTTTCTAATACACAAATGCAGAGCGGGGCGGGGGATGGCCACTTAAGATGGTGACGTGGGCTACATGGAATGTGAAGGGCTTGAACGCGCCTCAGAAGAGACATCAGGTCCTAAAATACATTGCGGACAGGCAGGTTAGGGTGGTCGCGCTGCAGGAAACGCACCTTCAAAAGGAGGATGTGGGTCGGCTCAAACACAGGGCGTATCCGCAGATTTTTCATTCAGCGGCCAACACCAAACACAATGGGGTGGCGGTAATGTTCCACAGCTCCACGCCATTTCAGGTGGTGGACACCCACAGGGATAAGGAGGGGAGGTGGCTCATGCTCAAGGGGCGGCTGCAGGGCCAACTATGCACGATTGCGGTGGTGTATGCTCCGAACACGGGCCAGGCGGGGTTCACGGCGCGTATGTTGGAGTCTCTAGGCGGGTTTGCGGAAGGCTCCGTGATCCTGATGGGGGACTTTAATTGCGTGTGGGATGGACTCCTTGATGGCTCCCACACTGCGGGGGTCAGGACATCTGTGTTTCCCAAGCGTATCAAGGAACGCTTCGACTCCCTGGGTCTACGGGATGGGTGGCGGGCCTTACACGAGACAGCGAAGGACTATACTTTCTATTCCCACGTGCACCGGACTTATACTCGTATAGACTACATTTTCCTAAGCCAAGCATTAGTAGGGAAGGCGACGGGGGCGCAGATTCTCCCCATTTCGGTCTCAGATCATGGGATGGTTCTCTTGGAGCTGAACTGGGGAGTGCAGGGACAGGGACGTGGTAGATGGACTTACAGCGACGACTTACGGCGTTGCGGGGTAAATTGCGGGCGATTTACAGCGCCAGGGCAGAATATACCTTGCTGAGGCTTCGACGCACCGGGTATGAACAAGGGGACAAAGTAGGCTCGCAGTTGGCGCGTAAGCTTAGAGTCCAGCGTGCGAAATCATATGTGGGAGGCATTCGTGCGGGTCCAGCGCGGGTCATGCACGAGGAAGCAGCAAAGACCAGAGCCTTCCGGGATTTTTATGGTGAGCTGTATAGGGGGGACTCGCTTGCGCAGGACCTCCAAAAGGCGTATTTAGATGGGGTGGACTGCCCCCAGCTTTCAGCGCCAGACAGGGAGCGACTGGAAGACCCCATTTCGGGGGAGGAAGTGCGGAATGCTATCAAGCGGCTCAAGCTCTACAAGGCGCCGGGCCCGGACGGTTATACCGCACATTTCTATAAGCATTTTGTAGACGAACTAACCCTGCACCTAACGGCGCTGTTTCGGGCGGTGGCGAAGGAGGCCCGGGTCTCCCTGTCTATGGCGGAGGCGGTGATTACGGTGCTGCCGAAGCCGGGCAAGGATCCGCAGTTGTGCGCGTCCTATAGCCCCATAGCCCTTCTGAACCTGGACGCCAAGCTCTACTCCATGATCTTAGCTCGACGCTTGGATGACCTGCTGCCCCGATTGATACACCCGGATCAGTCGGGCTTCATTAAGGGGCGCCAGACCCACGACAATATACGGCGTACAATCCACATTATAGAAAAAACAACTCGGTTAAGATTCCAGCGGTGCTGGTCGGGTTAGACGCTGAAAAAGCGTTTGACCGCGTGGATTGGTCCTTCCTCTTCTTGACCTTGCGAAAATTTGGGTTCGGGGACGCCTTTATAGAGATGGTGCGTGCCAACTACTGCCATCCTTCCGCGAGAGTGGTGGTCAACGGGACTCCTTCCGAGCCCTTCCATTTGACTAGAGGTACCAGACAGGGGTGCCCGCTGTCCCCTCTGCTCTTCGCCCTCAGCATCGAGCCACTTGCCATTCGGGTGAGAGAGAATGCATTCATTCAAGGGATACGATTTGGCGGGGAGGATCACAAAATCTCCCTCTTCGCGGATGATGTCCTGCTAACCCTGGGGGAGCCACGGGTCTCTCTCCCCGCGGTGCGGGGGGAACTGCGGGACTTCGAGGAGGTGGCGGGCTTCAAGGTCAATATGTCCAAGTCCTATATACTCAATCTTACTCTCTCGAGAGCGGAGGTCGCCTCGCTGAAATCAGAGACGACGCTTTCCTGGGCGCAGCACTCGCTACAATATTTAGGGGTGCAGCTCACGCCAACGGTTTCGGGGCTCTATGGAGCCAACTACACCACAGTTTTGCCGCACTTGCGGCAGGAGCTGCGTAGGTGGAAACCTTTGTATATATCCTGGTTGGGGCGCATCAATGCAGTGAAGATGATGGTGCTGCCTCAGGTCCTATACTTGTTTCAGGCCTTGCCGATCCCGCTAGAGAGAACATTTCTCCCGCAGTTGAAGACGATGATCACTAAGTTCGTGTGGCAGGGGAGGAGGGCACGGCTCCCTTTTACAGTGCTTCGGAAGCAGGGGGCGGACGGAGGGTTGGGACTGCCGGACTTTGAGCTTTACTATCAAGCGGCCCAACTGAGGGTCACATTGGAATGGACGGCGCGGGAATCGGAGAAGCATTGGCTTCATATGGACCGAGCGATAGCCGGTAGGTCGATTTGGGATCTTTTGTGGAAACCGAGGAGAGACAGACCGCCGAATGTATATCTTAGCACGCCGACGCGCACTACGCTAGAGGCTTGGGACAGGGTCACGAGGAGGGAGGGATGGACGACATTCCCTTCGCCCTACACCCCGATACATTTCAATCCGGCCTTCCCACCCGCCAGGGACGAGGGTCCTTTTGATGGATGGCGGGACGGGGGGTGCCTCAAGCTGTCGGACCTATTCGATAAGGGGGAGTTCCGCACGTTTCAGAATTGTAAAAGTGAGTTTGGAGTTCCCAACGGTGAGCACTTCCGCTATTTGCAGCTAAAGCATTGGGCCACGGCGACTCCGCTCAGGGAGGCGGGATGCCGGGGCCTCACTGACATGGAGAAACTGGTTCTAACGCGGGCGGGATCAATGAAAGGGGCGATCTCGACGCTCTATAGGATGCTGCTGAACACACTGCATACACCTAGGGGCAGATATATGGATTTCTGGGAGCACCTCTTGGGGAGAGAGATATCAGAGGCGGAATGGAAGGGATTGTGGCGGGATATACCCCGACATAACTTGTCGGTGGGTCTGAGGGAGGCGCACTACAAAACTATTTTTGATTGGTATCTCTACCCCACAAAATTGGCTAGGATCTTTCCGGGGACTTCTGCACTCTGCTGGCGGGGTTGTGGCCTCCTCGGGGATTTCAAACACATATGGTGGGACTGCCCCGGCATTCAACTTTTCTGGGCCGAAATTTTAGCGCAGATTAAAGAGATTCTGGGCTTTACACCCCCGGGAGAGATCGCTCATGTGATCCTGGGTTTGCGGGGGGCGGATTGGGAGGGGGTGTCCAAAGGGGATAAGGCTATCTGGTGGCTCTGCGTGGGGGCGGCTAAGCTCACAGTGGCAGCGGCTTGGAAGAAACAGGGTACTCCCGCGATGTCACTGTGGCACGCCCGCCTGTGGCGCTTGCTCTCGATGGAGCGCCTGGCGGTGTGCTTTCCGGATGATCCCTCCGCTTTCGAGGAGTCATGGGGCGCCTTGCTGGCTTTCCTATCTAAGGGCCTATCGGTAGCGGTCTATCCGCCCACTCTGAGGGCTTTGCGTCTCTTCCAGACCTGACAGACGCCGGGCGAGGGGAGGGGCAGGGCGCCGCAGCAACACTGAGGGTGATCCGGGGGGGTCGCGGTGCTCCCCAAACTACTGTTGACTTTTTTCTTTGGACGCTTTGCAGTTGCCGCAGGGGGGGGGGGTGGGAGGGGGCGGCGGGGGGGGGGGGGGAGGTGGGGATACGGGAGGGGCAGGGGGTGCTTCCCATTGGTCGGACATGAAGCAGCTGAACCACCTAGGGGGCATGATATGGACACGTATGGCCAGGGGGCACTCGGCAGTTCCTAGTTATTGTATGGTTATACCTGTGCACTGATATTGTTGTTATGAAAATCAATAAAAATGATTTCTCTAAAAGAATGCTGGGTAAGGAGCCTAGCGTGCAACCAAGATGGCCGCGTAGGCTTGTGGCTCCCGGGGGCCTCCGCAACCTCCCACGTCTATCCTGTCATAATCCTGGTTTTCTCGATGGGCTTCTGTTTATGATCTTGCGCTAAGGTGCCACTCGTTTTTTAAATCGAAATTGGACTCTGGGAACCGGTTTTGTGGCGATCTGAAGTTTGCGGCCTTCTTCGGCCTTGGTCCCGAACTCGAGTTGGTGAAGTGTCCGGGTGCGAAGTGAACAACAGCGGCATGCCAGGTTGGCCCAGCCCCGGACCCCGTGCTTTCACTTTCGGTTTCGTGTTGATCTGCGGAAACTGACGTCGGGACATTGGGTGAGCAGCGCCGAGGACGGGGTGCATAGCCTGATTCTTGAACTGTAAACGGGCCTATTTCAGTTGGTGGCCCTGGTCTCCTGGCCTTCCTCCGGGTGCTGGAGGGTGCTGACCTTGGTGGTCGCCGACGATGACGACTAGAGTGGACGGCGATAAGCTGAAACCCAAGTCTACCCGGAGGGGAGCCTATTCCCAGGCCAACAATATGGACCGCTATGCGCAGCCAAAGGGATCCCCCAGTGGATCACGTAAATCGCCTGAGCCGCCCAAGGAGGCCTCGGGCGCATCATCCGAATTGACTCTGCTGGATGTCATGGGGGCCATTGAGGAGATGAAGGCGACTGTGAACCAGCAATTTGATACCTTGGCTAATAAATTGGACTCGGTGTTGATTGATGTCACTTTGGTCAGAGCAGACCTGTCCAAAACTAATGACCGGGTCGACTCATTGACTCAAGCGGCGTCGAGCCTAACGGTAGATGTGGCCGCTTTGCAGACGACGGTGCGGAGGTTGCAGCTCGCCAGTGACCTGACTGATCGTCGCCTTGAGGACACCGAAAGCAGGGCCAGGCGGAATAACGTCCGTATTATTGGGGTGCCCGAACGATCGGAGGAGTCTGCTGTGGATCTTTTTGTGGAGGATCTAGTGGTGACTCATCTAGCACCCAAAGGGCTGAGCAAGTTCTTCGCCGTGGAACGGGCCCACAGGATTCCAGGGGGTGCACCGAAGGTGGGTGCCCCCCCGCGGCCTATCATTGCCCGACTTTTTAATTTTCGGGATAGAGACGCTATCCTTCAGGCATCGAGGGTGACTGGGCCAGTAAAATTTGAGAATTCTAATGTTAGCTTTTACCCAGACTTCACGCAAGCGGTTCAAAAGCAACGGATGGGATTCTCGGCCATCAAACGGCGCTTGAGAGACATGGAGTTGAAGTATGCGATGCTATTCCTGGCTAAGCTGCAGGTCGAGTTAGATGGTCGCTCACACTTCTTCGACCGGCCGGAGGCGGTGGGAGAGTGGCTGGACGCCCTACCCAGGAGTCGAGGTCGGGAAGGTCGGATGGCGGAGAGCGGAGAGGGTTTGACGGCGTAGGAATGGAACTGTGACCCTGTCGATGGACTGGACTGGTAACGTTTTGCACCTGTGGCTGCACTGGACTCCAGTTTGTAACTCTTTGCCCCGTGGTATTTGGAGGTTTCGGGGGGCTAGCTGGGGCCCTTTCCTCCTTCAGGGTTTTTTTTTTCTTTTCCCCCCTTTTTTTGTCCTTTCTGTAGTGAGTTCCATATTGGGGCGACAGGCACACTGCATGTTGGGGGGGCTGATCGGGCTCACGCAGGGGTGCAGGGTGGGGGGAGTTCTGTTGGGGTTGATGGGGTGGGGTTGGGGTTTGTTTGTTTGTTTCACAAGGCGGGGTAATGTTTTTTGCTGTGCTATTATGATTGTGCTCTCCGGGAGGGGGATAGTTTGTGCTGGGAGGGATGGGGGGTAAGGGGCTGAGACTTCTTTCATGGAATGTGAACGGACTGGGGGACAGGATAAAGCGGGGGGTAGTCCTGCAGTTCTTGAAACGTATTTCGCCTGACATCGTGTTTCTGCAGGAAACACACCTCATAGGGAACTCTTTCCACGCCATGAACAGACGTGGGTATCGCCTTCTGGCCCATTCTGGTTTCACCTCTGGCTCGAGAGGAGTGGGCATTTTAGTCAGGACCTCTCTCCCGTTGGTGGTGGATGAGGTGCTCCATGACGACAGAGGGCGGTACACTGCGCTGGTGGGGAGGTGGGAGGGTAAGCTGATTTCGCTGGTCACGGTTTACGTGACGCCGGGCCTGCAGATGGCCACCTTTGCTGATTTGGGGCGCCTGCTACTTGGGCTTCCGGGGGGGGTGTTGGTCTTGGGGGGGGATTTTAACGCGGTGGTTTCCGGAGTTGAGGATCGACACCCCCCTAGGGACCTCCCTTGGGCCCAGAACTGGCTGGGGGGCTTTCTGGATACCCTGGGACTGATGGACTGCTGGCGGTTGAAACACCCTGGACAGGCGCAATATACCTTCCACTCTGGGGCCCACGGTAGTCTTTCGAGGCTTGACTATATGCTAGTGCCTGTGGCCCAAGCTGGGATGATCGGGGAAGTGCGACACTTGGCACGCGGTATATCTGATCACTCCCCTCTTTTGCTACACCTAGATATCGCCTTGAGGGCGGAGGGGAGGGTGGCGCCGATCAACCCCTGGTACCTACGAAACCCCACGATCCGTGCAGACCTGGTTAAGTCCCTGGAACACTATTTTAATGACAACATGGGGTCGGTGTCTTCCGCCATCTCCCTTTGGGAGGCCTTTAAGACGGTGCTCCGGGGCCAGGCTCTGTCTCTCATTTCCCATACCAAAAAATGCGCGGCGCAGGAGGTTGTTCGGCTAGAAAATGAGATCACCAAGTTGGAGATTGATTTGGAGCAAGGTGTTACGGATGACAGACTGCATGTGTTGGCACTTAAACAGGCCGACTACAAGGCGCTGGTTACCGAATCTGCTAGGAGTATGAGCAGGGAGCAACAGGGGCGTTTGTACGATATGGGTGATAAGGCCGGGAAGTTGATTGCTTGGTTGGATAAGAGGGAGAGAGCGAGTCGAGTTGTGCCGGATGTTGAGAGGGTGGATGGTGTGCGGGTGACGGACCCCGGTGATATTGTTGATTGCTTTGCGGAGTATTTTCACGGGGTGTACTCTCCGGTCTCAGAGCGATCAGAGGAAGACTCTCGACTACTGCTTCGAGACATTGCTCTGCCATCTCTATCTGATGAGGATAAATTATTGATGGATGCGGCCCCGTCGCCGGATGAGATTGCTTTGGCCATTCGCTCTATTGCCTCTGGTAAGGCCATGGGTCCTAATGGCCTTCCCATCGAATTATATAAGTTGCGCCCAGATAAGATTGCGCCGTATCTCCGGGACATGCTCCTTGAGGCTCTGGCAGCGGGTTCCCTCCCCCCTGACCAACGTCTTGCTACTATTGTTGTTATCCATAAGAAGGGAAGCCGCGGGATAGGTGTACTTCTTACAGGCCTATCTCTTTGTTAAACGCGGAGCCCAAAATCCTTGCCAAGGTACTGGCCAATCGCCTGTTTCGGGTTGTGGGCGACCTGATTCATCAAGATCAATCCGGTTTTATACCCCATCGCAATACCGCTTTGAACCTACGGCGACTGCATGGCGTCCTCGCTAGAGCGCCATTCATCCGTGAGCCGGCCATTTTGGCGTCCCTTGACGCTACCATGGCGTTTGACACCTTGGAATGGCCGTATATTTGGGCAGCATTGGCGAAGTTTGGGTTTGGCCCGGGGTTTATCGGTTGGGTGAAATTGCTTTATGATAACCCACTGGCACAGGTGGTGGTCAACGGACGGGTGTCGGCTCCCTTTGTTTTGGGTAGGGGCACCCGACAGGGATGTCCGCTGTCGCCTCTTCTCTTTGCGCTTTGTTTGGAGCCCCTTGCGGGGTGGCTGCGGTGGCACCCCTCGATGCGTGGCCTTCGATGGACGCCGGAGTATGAGGATCGTGTCTCCCTATATGCGGACGATATCCTCTTGTATCTTGCATCTCCGCGCAAATCGCTTATTGTATTGGTGGATGTGTTGAGCTCCTTTGGTCGCAACTCCGGATTGGTCATTAACTGGGCTAAGTCTTGTGTGTACGTTCTCTCCAGGGAGGCCCCCCCCCTTCCGCGGGGGTGCCCTATCCAGGTTGCGCAGTCGGGGTTCACGTATCTGGGAATCTTTATAACCCTGGACCCGGTGGCCCGGTATGAACGGAATCTTCTCCCCCCCCTTCAGCGCCTCAGGGCGGATGTAGCGGGTTGGCGGCGGCTGCCGCTCTCGCCGCTCAGCCGGGCGGCGTTGTTCAAAATGATGTCGCTGCCGCGCTTTTTGTACGCCCTGCAGAACACTATGGACGCAGTGCCGGCCCGCTATTTTCGGGAGGTGGAGTGTCTTCAGCGTCGATTGTTCTGGGATGGGCGGCCGCGGATTGCTCTCGCTAAACTAACCCTACCGTGGTATGATGGGGGGATCGCTCTCCCTGACATTAAAAGATATTATTGGGCCTCCCAGTTGGCTGCTATCAATCACGGGATGTATGGGCCTGCTTTGAACCCGGCTTTTGAGATGGACAAATTGTTATTGCCCAGCGGGGATTATAACCGAGCATTATACTCGGGGTCCCTTGATGCGCGGTTGACTGGCCCGACGCGGGTCGCGGTGCAGGTGTGGCATGCAGCAAATGCGGCGATGGGGTGGAGGGATCGCTTGACTCGGGCAACGCCATTGTACGCTTCCCAGCGTTTGGGTTATCTGTGTACTAAGAAAGGCTTTGAGAAATGGGATATGATTGGTATCAGCAAGGTAGGGGATCTCTGGACGAAAGGGAAATTTAAGACGTTCGACATGCTGAAAACTGAATATCAGCTGAACGATAGGGAATACTTTCGGTATGCTCAGGTTCACCATGCCTTGTGTTCCGTGTTCCCGGACGTCGCGGCTATTCCAGAGTATTCCCCGTTGGAAGACAGAGTATTGGACGGCTATGTGCCGGATAGCACCATTTCGCTGATTTATAAGAAGCTTATCAATGATCGAATGGGTTTGCTGACCTCATTGCGAGAGACATGGACTGCCGACGGCTTGGAACTTGACGACGAGGATTGGGTGTCAGCGGTGGCCTCCCCGAAAGAGGTGGCTATCCCGGCCCGTTTGAGTTTCGTCCAGCTTAAGATACTTCACAGAGTGTACGTCACGGGGCCTGGTTTGATGCGTATGGGGTACTCGGTGGATGGTCTGTGTAAGCGAGGCTGTGGATTACTGGGGACTTTCCTCCATATCCTGTGGGAATGTCCGGAAGTGACTCGGTTTTGGTGTAGAGTGCATGCGGTGTTAGAAGAAGTCACGCATGTTGCCTTGTTGCCGGAGGCACGGAGATGTTTGCTGAATGTCTGGGAGCCGACTGATTACAATGTGATGCAGACGCAGTGGGTGACTCTGGGCTATATGGTAGCGAAGCGGGACATTGCACAACTGTGGGGCGCCCAGGGGCCGCCAACGGTCTCAGCGTGGAAGGAACACATGGACTGGTGTATGTTCAGAGAGAAAACGGTGTATGTGGCGAGAGGCAAGCCTGGGAAGTGGATCAAGGTGTGGGGTCCCTGGAACTCCTATCGTGGAGGTATTTGCGCCCCACCCCAGACGCGTGAGATGGATGCTGCTCTGTCTCCCTAGCCCGCGCATTCCTATATGCTCCTGCGATATGCGACTTTGGTTTCTTCTGCCTGCCCCCCCCCCCTCTGTCTCCTTGGGTTTGTTTACTCCTTCGATGCGGGGAGCACATGTTATTGCCATTAACCCCCTCTGCCTTGTGTGTGTGATGTTTTTTGTTTTTTCAAAATATGAAACCTTTCTTTGCTTATTTATGGACTACGGCTGCGGCCGGCGGAGTTGATTAGCACCCCAGTAGCTCTTTTGTTGCTTCATCGATGTGAATGTAAAGCTGTGCCTAGGTTTACACTGTGCGTTAGCGGCCGGCCTGTTGGTTGTAGGCCCATATTTGTATGTCTCTGAAACTGTAATAAAGGTGTTCCAAAAAAAAAAAAAAAAAAAAGATTGCTGGGTAGCGCGTCATTACACAGCGCGCGCGCCTACCCAGGAACGCTCCTGGGAAATGTAGTTTTAATCGGGCGATAAGCCTGTGCGTACTCCGCGCCCGTGCGGAGTCACGCTATAGCCGGAATATATGACAGTATGAGCTGCTTAATCTGATGTCATGGACACATTGCTATATTTTTCTGCTCACCTTTAGTGCATTGGTAGCACATGGTTGGTTGTACTGTGGCTGGGTCGAATAGGGGCTCGTTCACCCCTACCTCTCGTATGCCAAACCCACCCCTTTGGACAGCAGGCCACCATTGGCTGACATGTTTACCACATGGGTCCCAGCTCGTGTGTGTTTCACTGTCCGTGCCCGCTCTTGCTGGGCACCGTGGAGTGGATGGCACATTCCCCTTGCAGCGGTGCCCAACCCTCCTACTTGCAGCACCGAGCGTCATGGCTAACAAAAACACACTTAGGTGGAATGTCAGGGGAATGCACACTCCCTCATGCCGATAAGCCGTTTACTCATATTTACGCCACCGCTCCACATACATTGAACTATACTTGACGCTGACCGAGGTAGCGAGATTTCAGGGGCGCTGGCATGGTCCGGTATTCTCCACATGCGCGGATCAAGGCGCGCGTTCCCTTCACAGTAGAAGCAGCGGTTGTTGACTCTGAGGGTCGTTATGTTTTGTTGATGGGACTGGAAGGCGCCACATGTTTATTGAGCCATTAATGCACCTCACTCTGATGAGTCGGGGTACCCAGTCAAATACGTTCATGCTGGAATGGGCTCTGTGTTGGAGGCCCGTCGGTCAGCACCCCCCGGACAGCGGCTCAAGCACGTCGTGGATGTCTGGCTGTTCTTGGCGGCTCCAGTAGGGGTGTGGGGTGCAGGATGAGCGAAAGACAAAGCGCATGGAGCTGAGCTCTGCTAGAGAGCGACCACCCCCATCTTGGCTGCACAAGCCACTCCCCCTCATTATATGAATACTCTCAGCTCATTTCCAAATGCTCCAGATGCCACCCACTCACACAGTGCAATGCTAGTGTTTCCATCCAGGAAAAAAGATATTTGCAATTAAAGCCCAGCCTTGTGGCCTCTGGAGACAGCCTCGGTCAGGGCTTGTGTCTCCAGTCTAGACCTGGTATGGCCACATCTGGAGTGGAGGCATTTATGCCACACATCCACTGCAGCCATGCCACCCTTTGAGGCTTGTGTGCCCTTTTCCTCTCCCAGGTTTGCGACACCTTTGTCCTTTTCTATCCCGTGCCCTCTTTTGTGGCTTTTTGATGCCCTCATTGACACCACTTTCCGTGGCCTTCTTCTTGCACTCTGACCCCTTCCACCCTGCCAAGTCCTCTCTGATCCTCCCAGTTCTTTACCCCATGCCTTCTTTCTGTTCTTTCACATCTTTCATAGCATGTACCTCCTTCATAGCTGTTCACCCCACCTTGCCACCTCTCGTACACTTTAGGTTCTTGGTCGCCATCTCTTCTGCACTCTCTCTGGCACTTTTCCTTCCCTTCTGCCCTCTGCCCACCTGTCCATCGTTTCTGACCTCTTGTCAGCTCTTTTGTTACTTTTATTCTTGCTGAAATCTACATTTCCCTATTCTCCTCTTTTACCCACATCCCCCCTCTTGATCATTCCTTTGTCAGGCCTATAGCTTACTTTTTGTGCCCTTTGCAATATATTGCACCTCGTGTCTGTCCATCTACTATCCCTGTGGCCTCTTTGTCTCCCAGTCACCCTTTTTTAGGTCTCGTCTGAGACAGCGCTTTAGCGCTGTTCTGGCGAGACTTATAGTAAGCGAGTTTTGGAAGTGCAAACAGTGCTTTCCAGGCCTCCAAATACAGTGCATGTGCGCCGGGCGCGCGCACCATTTGGCAGCCTGAAAAGCACTGCCTGATCACTTGCTTTGATGTCCTCAGTGAGCCGCGGGGCCACTGAGGACATCAAAGTGCACACCATTTGCCACCCCCTTCTTGTTATCAGCATGGCTCCCTTTCATGAGCGCTGCCCTGGTTCTGCTTTCATTCTTGTATTTATTTACCCTGCTCCTCCACCCCACCACTCTCCCTCCCCCCTCCATTTCAATCAATCATGTTTATGTCTCGGTAATTGTGTGATTTATTTTCGTTTGTTACATACTGCATTCTGTGGTATTTTCTGCTAATTCCTGACTTTCTCTCTCTACCTCCTGGTTTATTTACTGTCTCTCTCTATTTCTTCATTAACAGTATCTTTCACCGTGTTAATTATCAGGCGTCGTGTTTCTCCTCTGTCTGTTTGCGGAATCTCCTTTTAACACCAGTCTCCGCTCTTCACAAACTGAAGCGGAACAACAGACTCCAGCAGTCGGGCGTAGGGTTCGGTAATTATGTGATGTATTCTCGTTTCTTACGTACTGCATTCTGTGGTATTTTCTGCTGATTCCTGACTTCCTCTCTCTCTATCTCCTGGTTTATTTACAGTCTCTTTCTATCTCTTCATTACGGCTGGGGACGTGTACACTATTCTCGGTTGGTCACTACTACTCAGCTCTGGAGTAGGCACCAGAGCACACATTCGCTTTGGGGCACTGTCCTTATTGTGAAACTAATAACCAGAATCGGGGTGCTGCATCGATCTGCAGTGGACACTAGTGCACCAGAGTCACGGTGCTACTCAGCTCTGGAGTAGGCACCAGAGTACAGATTCACATTGGTGCACTGTCCTTATGGTAAAACTAGTGTACGATGATCAGGGTGCTGCATCAATCTGCAGTGGACACTAGTGCACCGGTGCCAGTGTACTAACATGCTCTGTGGTGGACATTAGTGCGCGGAAGCCATGTGCAGCACTACTTTGGGCTGGACACTAAAGCACGTAGTGATGTTGCTGCACTGCTCTGAAGCTGACATTTGTGCACCGGAACAGGGTGCTGGAGTGTTCTAGGGTGGATACTTGTGCACAGTGGCTAAGGGGGCTGATTCGTGTGTGGTAGGAATTAGTGCACGGACGACGCATACAGCATTACCGTGTGGCTGACTTTTCTTTTTGTGAATCTTTTATATAGCGCGAACTCGACCCGAAGGTATTGGAGCGCTGTACATGAGCACCGTATTTACATGACACATTCAGGCACGGGGAGATTAAGTGATTTACTCTGGATCACAGGATGTGGACGCGACCCCGAGGCTCAAACCCTGAGTGTGCTGACTGCTGTGCGCTGGTCATTATTGCACGGGGTCCAGGGTGACGAACTGCCGTGGTCACTAGTGCAACTGAGGCAGCATCCTGTACCCCTTTGGGGTGAGCACTGGTGCGCGGGAGGCAGGGTGCTGCTCCGCTCTGTGGTGAGGCCGGTGAGCACCAGTGCACGGGAACCTAGGAGCTGCACCGTCCTGGTTGAATACTCGTGCACAGAAAACGGAGGTGTCTGACTTTGATCGGCTGTGTAAGGATGAAGGTCCAGGGACTGTGTCTAGCCTTCCTCGCCCTTCCTTGTAAATGCACGCAGGGCCACTCCTCTGGAGCGGCTCGTATGTCTTGATTTAAATTAAAACCAGCCGATGAGTATTTTCCACACACTGACCTAAATGTCTCACCCCTGCTCTTAATGGAAAACTACAGCGTTTGTATTTTTTGTAAACATTCCCAGCAGAGAAGAAAAGCAAACGTCACACTTCGTTGTGAATCCCACGTGCAGGAGAAATTAAATCTCACAGTTATGTTTGCAGTATGGTTAAACCTGCACAAACAAACATCATATGACGCGACCCCGAGGCTCGAACCCTGGTTTCCAGCACCAAAGTCAGTTTCAGGGGAGAGGTATGTGGTCCGTCGGCTAAACTGCCAACTTGGGTGCTGGAAACCAGGGTTCGAGCTTCGGGGTCGCGACCACATCCTGTGATTCTGGGCAAATCACTTAATCTCCCCGTGCCTAAATATGTAATGTAAATACGGTGCTATGTAAAGCGCTCCAATACCTTCGGGTCGAGTTCGCGCTATATAAAAGATGCAAAAAAAACAAAAACATAGTTAACTAGTTACACAACCCAGAGGCTTTGGGGACACGCTCTATCCCAGAAGACACACAGCCTAGTTACCCAGCATCACAAGGGAGAGATTTCTAGTCGGATGACAACGCTCTTACAGACATTTAGACCGCACAGCCATCTCTCAGGTTAGCCACGTTTTACATACTCCACTCGAGCTCATCCGAGGCACCCCGTTCCAGTTCTGGGCTGTTACTTAACCGGCATCAATTGCATTCTAAGTTCTGTAGTCTTGTTTGCTTCCATTGCATTCATTTGTTTGTAAAAGGCAAAATACCCTGATTAGTAGAGGAAAAGCGTGATATAGTGTCTTGGATGACATGGAGCCATATGGACACTTTGTTGGTACAGTTTTAGAGAGGTGAGTTATAGCTTCGGTTTCACAAAGGCCCATACGGCAGGCTACATCATCCCACATAAGGCACAGAACTTGGTTTAGACAGCAGCGCTGTCTCACAAGTTTCACACATTGTACTTGTACTTGTGTTTGCTTTAGACAGAGCCATCTTACAGGTGAAACTGAACATACAGGCTTTGACAATAGATAGCATATCTAACAGGGACGCTTACTGGGCCACGCCTCCGATAGGCACACCACTCTTAGTTGACACCAAATTAAAAGCTCAGACTTCAGACAGCAGAATTATGTTAATGGCTAGAGCTATTCAACTGTGAAACTGGAAAATTCTAAGCACTTTGCATGATTGATTAAACCTAGTAGAAATAGGTTAAGTAATTTGCTCAGGTTCACACTGTCTCTCAGCAAGAAGCTGTGAACTCCACACTTGGCACCCAGCAGCTCAGTTGCCTGTTCAGTCTTTCCACCACCTTGGCCATTCACAAATGTATAGTGCATATGCAAAGTTAACTTTGGTTACTTTGATTACTTAGTTTTAAGTTATGCAGCAAAAGCTAAGCTTTCATACGGTCTCATCTTTCATCCTACATCTCATTTTCTGCTCTCCCTTCCTTTATCTCTCTTCTTTTTCACTCTAACTTTTATTGTCTTTCTTGCAAATTCCAACGCTGTGCTATGATCGGGAAACTGAGGTAATACGTCATACGGTCATGAACATTTGCACTAACATTATAAAATCAATGTCACTGCACCGATTTTCATATGTAAACCCATAACGCGAGCCATGCTTTTAGCAGTCATGTGCTGAGAATTCCATGCAGTTTTACAGGATCCAGGAATACACTGTAAACCGTTTTAACCAAAAATGGATGACTAGGCGACTTCTAATAGGGGCCAAAATCTGCCACATTCTCCTAAAAGAGGCACATTCCTTACCCTACTGACAGCCTACTTCCACAAACCTATTGCGCCTACTATGGATGTCTCTGGCCCATTTGGAAGTTATCTCGGAAAAGCATTGTGGTGCCATGCTAATGGCCGATGGTACCCTTCATGCATGGTGAATAACAATGACAACAGCTCAGTTATTTTTGCATGGTGCTTAAGGATGCATTTATCATCAAGTCATAGAGAAGTCTTTTTAGGTCAATCCTGGGCAGTGCATGCGCTGCTTTGTGAAGCCTGCTGTATTTAGGTATGGACTTGAAGCTCCGCCCACTCTCTTTTCATATTTTCAATTGGCTCCTGTTACTGTCCTTTAAAATGGTGGCTTTTTTTTTATAAATAGGGTTTGTAGTCCCTCCTGAGTACCGCATTGTCTGCATTTGTAACTTCCTGTGAAGACTGGGACTGGCCTTTATACTTGTGTTGTTGCTCTGTATGTTTTATTTAGTCTGTGAGTACTATTTCCTTAAATGATTTCTCCTATTCCACCCATGACATGTTTTCCTGTAACGCAGCACATATTAATATTTTTTTAGTAATGGTGGCCGCGTCATATTTACAAAACCAGCGTGCACCTTTTAATCGATATTTACATTTTTGGGTATTGCAGTCAACTTACACTATAGTGGCCACGCTCATTTCTTTATTTACGTTGTCAGCGCATCCGCTTTGACTTTAGCAGCCATGCTCCTTTCTTTCTTTACTTTGCCACGGCGGTCTGCTTTAACTATAGTGGCAGCCATCTTTTCTGTTCATGGGAGTACTAGCCAATGGCGGCCGCACACCTGGAGTGGGAAGGCATGCATTTTGCACATAAAGGCGTACTCCCCGATTTCCCGTCCTATGCCGAACACCATCTCACCCCTTTCACTTGCCCCCCCCCTCCCCCACCACCCTTCCAAGGTCGAGAGTTTAAGCTATTGGCATTGTAAACGACAATGCTTTTTATTTATGTGTCAGTTTTCTAAACAGATGAATTCAAGGCATTATCATTTACAATGCCAAAAGCTTAAACTCTCGCAAATGCGAGACCTATTGCATTGCAAATGCTTGTTCCCTTCTCTCTCCTAGGACAGTCCTGTACTTTCTTTGCCACCTGGTCATAACTTGCACCTTCTCTGTTTTCTCAGGCATGCCTTGAACGCTTTCTGCCCTGCCCACCCTTATATTTTCTGTCCAGCCCCTGTATCTAGATATTCCTTGCATATTTGTTCTTCCACAACTCAAATGTCAAGACCTGTCTGCCCGTTAGCGATTGCTCTTGCCTTCGTCCAGTCATCCAGTCATCCATTGTTCTATAGTCTTCCAAGAGCCCCCCTTTCAGAGGCAAGAACAACTGGCTTTTCATGCAGTGCGAGAGAAGCCTCGTCAGAGTCACCAACAAAATGCCATTGCTCAAGTTAAACAAAAACCAGGAAACGTTGTCAATGCTTGTTTACGATGCCTCTTTTTGATAAAAGGAACTCAGAAACTTGACAGACCACGGAGAAGGGTGAAGACTGAGACTTCCCACTTCACTCTGAAGGTTGCCAGGAAAAACACAAAACTGACATCACCTCCAGAGCTACCTTCTTCCAAGTAAAAATGTACAAGGCACTTAAACAAAAATGATTCACCCATTTTATCAATCTGAACTTCAAACCTGAGTTCAGCCCTCACCTTAAGGTAACTAAGACTAAGGGGCATATCAGCAACACCCGGCAATAATTATCGCTCAGCGCTCTTAGCGTGAGGATAATTATCGCCGGCTAGCGTGGATTTTTATCGCTGAGATAGCGTGCTATTACCAACGCTTATCTCAAAAGCGATAAAAATCCTAGCGCTTACTGCCTAACGTGAGATTATCGCTGGAAACCGAGCAATAATCTCACGAAATGTGGTGTTAGCTTGTTGATAGGGCCCCACAAACTTAGCCATGATATCCACCTTCTATAGGATATCATGGCTAAG
This sequence comes from Triturus cristatus, assembly GCF_964204655.1. Classification (NCBI taxonomy): domain Eukaryota; kingdom Metazoa; phylum Chordata; class Amphibia; order Caudata; family Salamandridae; genus Triturus; species Triturus cristatus. The sequence continues at coordinate 1,697,251,241 of NC_140591.1, forward strand.
TCAGTCCTGAAGCAGGCGTAAGGAAAGTAGCGATAACAGGGGTTATCGCTACTTTTCTTGCCGGTATGCTTCATAGCGTGGGGCTTGATGATAGGAGAAATGTCACTTAGCAACATTTCTCCTGTCATGTCAGGAATGCCCACTTTGCATCTCATTAGAGATGCAAAGCTGGGCGTTAAGATTTCCGGCGCTAAAGCAAGGTTTCACGCGTTAGCGTGACCTTGCTAATTAGGCGATAAAATTATCGCCACTTTTCGGACGAAAACGGCCGCAAAAGCAGCGATAATTTATTATCGCCGCCTTGTAAATATGCCCCTAAATGTGAGGAATGTCAAATGTTCTTTGTCAACGAAATGTACTCCCTAAGAACATGAATCCTACCATCATCTCTCAGCTTGTCAGACATTCTTCTTTCCTCTGACTCCACCGTTTGGTCTGAATTTTACTTAATCTCTCAAGACCACATACCCAAAATTGCGAAAACCTGAAAACCAACTTCATATCATGATGGCATCACCTCACCATAAAAAATAATTTCCAGGGAATCAGATCTCCCAGAAAATCTGGGGGCAGTGGGGCTCCCCCCACGGCCCCCGACATAGAAGCAGTGGTTGCCCTGGGTGGGCTCCAAGGCACCCACTGTTTACTGGCTGCCCACTCCCTCTTCAAAATATGGCTGTGCCCTGGGGGATGGGGTGCCCGGGCCGAAATCTCCCCCAATCAGTCATAGAGTGCGTCAATGCGGATGGGATCCCTGGGGCCAATATTGGCCGGGCAGCTAGGGCTGCGTGCCCCCCTTGTAAAAATGGGTGAGCCACGGCAGATGGGGTCCCCAGGGCTAGAAAATAGCCCAGCGAGGGGGCCATGTACACCCTCCCCTAAAAAATGTGGCAGGCGTCCTAATGTAACTATAACTCTCGCCACGCGCTGCTGATTACCCCACAGAGCACATCTGTCCTTACATCTTCTATGACATCATTGATAATATCACTGCATTGTTTACCATAAAATTATAGATGAAAAAACTGTTCGGGCACAAGTATAGTTATAGTTAAGTCAGCATCAGGAAACGCCTTTTTTGTTTTGCTGATAACTTTGGTGCCGTTTGACAAATCTTCACAGAACCATCTGAAAAAGTGCTGCTTTTTGACTAGTTTGGGTGCGGAAAGTTTCAGGGTGATCCGTCATGCAGTGGCTAAGAAAAATGGGGTCCCAAAAAACAAAATCCAGATGCATTTTCCATAGACTTCTTTAGACAAGGCTACAGTAAAAACTGCTGAACAAGTTTGGCAGGAAGCTAGATTTTGGTTGGCCCGGGCAGAGGTCATGGAGTTTTACACCAGGGAATTCCGCGGAGTTACAGAACGTTCCCTTGGATGCTGAGAGCAGTTGGTGACCAAGAACCCCTGTTGCTGCCACAAGTAACTCCCCCACAGCGGGATTACTGAGACTTCGTTGGAGGTCCCGCCCCTTTCTCAACCACTCTGCAAACGCACCACCTGCCACACTAGTGGTTGGGGGATGATCTCCCCTTGTTTGCTGAGGGTCATTGGGGGTCAAGAACCCCTATTGTTGCCACAAGTAAGTCCCCTGAAGCAGGATTGCTTAGACCTCTACAGAGATCCCTCCCCCTTTCTCAACCCACACTGGGCTATATCCAGGATTGCCGAGACCAGCAGCTCTTCTCCCCCCCCCCCCCCCCCCAGCAGAAGTGATTGTCCCCTCCCTGGCTTGACTGGGAAGGTACTCCTGAGGCGGTGGCCCCGGGGGGCTTAGATCCTGAGTGGGGCCTTGAAGAACCACCACCCGTGTCGGTGTCTCAGTGTTGGCTCAGGAGTCACCCTCCATGGAAGTTGAAACCAGTGTACCCACCGGGGGCTGACTTGACGCACACTCGGCAGTCGTAACGACCAGTTCTATGATCCCCACCGCCAGTGCTCTTTCTCCAGTGGGTAAAGGGCCCTTGCTATTTCAATCCCTCAAAGTGGGTGTTCCTTGTCACGACACTGGACAGGCGACTGGAGAACCTCCCTGGGCTGCATGATAGCCTGGATCCACAGGAGTTGGGGTACTAGACTCACAGTGTGGGGTAAAGGGGACAATACTTGCTGAGTGGCCCGTTGGAGGTATAAGAATGCTAGTCACAACGCAGGGACAGTCTTTGGGGAACTCACCCCTCCCAAATAATCAGCTGCTGGATTCGGAACGCAGCGCAAAGCTGGCGCCTTACTGCTCGGTACTTGGTCTTCCTGAGCTGTAGTAAACATGGGCAGAGAGAAGTCAAGGACCACCTCGAGCTCCGGCAGAGGGGGTTCTCGCTCACCGCCCTCGGAGTGCTCATCTGGTAGATCTCATCAGACGGAGATGGGGGCCACATCCGCCCTGACCGGGAAAAATTGGACATGATCCTGCAGGAAATTCGGGATTCACACTTTGCAATTGAAAGCCAGTTGGGTACAATATCAGTGAAATTGAACTTACTTAAAGATGACCACCGAAAATTATCCGATAAAGTCAAGAACACTGAGCAACTACTGGACACAATGGGGCCTCAAGTAACTGAGCATGATGGCCAGCTGAAGCAGATGAGTCAACAGATTGAATCCTTGCAAGCCCATGCTGATGATGTGGAAGGGCGGACGCGAAGCAACAACCGTAGGATTGTGAGTCTACCTGAAGGAACAGAGGGCGCCAACCCAACGATTTACATCATGGAGTGGCTGAAAACTGTAGTGGCCCCCATGGGCCTGTCTCCGCACTTTACCGTGGAACGTGCCCACCGCGTGCCCACGCGTCAGCCTATACCTGGATCGAACCCACGTCGAATAATGGCAAGAATATTGAATTATAGAGATCGAGATCATGTGCTGCAGGCGGCGAGGGATCAGGCCCAGTTACACGTGCAGAATGCGAGGATTTCTATATTTCCGGACTACACATTGGCTGTTCAGCAGAAGCGCTTCTCATTTCTGGAAGTCAAAACAAGAGTACGAGCGGCGGGCTTGATATTTGCATTGCTTTTCCCGGCCAAGCTCAAGATTAACTACAACCATTGTTTGTTGTTCTTTGATACCCCTGACTGTGCTTGGGAATGGTTGGACAGGAACTTCCCTGATGTACTATTGGAACGGCGATTGGACTCAATGCAACCAAAATCTCAGCTGGTCCCCCGACGGCGCAGGAAGGGCCTGGTCACACAGAGGGCGGGATCTACTCCCCCGCAGCATCAGCAAGTGATGGAGGCAAGGCAGGAGGCCCTCCGGACTGCTGGGGCACTCCGAGTTCCAAGGCCGCCGATCAGTACTAGCCCTTCAGATGAGGCACACACGGACTCTGATTCGGGGGTAGAGTGGCATTATTCCCGTCTGAATCTACTCAACATAGTCATGATCCGTTGGGCTGAACCTGGAAGGTCTTTGAAAGAACACTGTCGCTAATTACATGAAACATACACACCCACTTCAGCAGTTATACCATGTCGAACCTTCGTGCATTCCTAACCAGCCTCTATTGCAAATTTTTTGGTTTTACTACTGTATACACATGAAAGGGGTTTTCTTATGGTAGTGTGACGGCCTGGGCCGACTTGGGCATGTATTCTTATTATAAATTAAGAAACTTGCGTATTGAGCACGCAGCTTACCCTACAAGCGAAAGCAAGAGTTCTAAGTGTATAATGTTAATCTTGTTTTGGACAGTTTGGTCGGGCGAGGTTCCATCGTTGGACCCAGTACTGGGGTTTGTTCGTATTGTTTTAATTGTTGCCGCACATTCTGATGGGGGAATCGGGGTCGGGGTCGTTGGGATGGGGTGGGTCAGGAGGGTCTTTTAGATTGACAACTAGTGATGTCGGTTGATAAACTGTATACTGTTACATCCTGGACTGTCCGGGGGATGGGGTCGGTCCAGAAGAGACAAATAGTGGCCCAGCTACATTGACACAAGGCTCAAATAGCATATCTTCAAGAGACGCACTTATTACATCAGAAATGGGTAAACTGCAGAGAAGGTGGGGGGGGGGCAATTTTATGCAATAGTGTACTCCGCCTTTTCTAGAGTGGCTGCAATATGGATACGGGCGGGAATCCCCTTTGCTCATAGGGAGTCTAGAATAGATGACCAAGGCAGGTATGTTTTGATTCGTGGGGCCCTAGATGGTAAGCAGGTAGTATTAGGCTCCATCTGTGCTCCGAACATAGATCAAGATGCCTTTTTATCACGGTTAACTCAGGCACTCTCAGATTGGGTGCAGTACCCATGGTTACTGGGTGGGGACTTCAACGCTGTGTTTGACATACACTGAGATCGATCCCATCCCCCCTTACCGAGCACTACCGCTGTGACCCAAGCTGCTACACTGACTAGATGGGCACGGGGTGGAATCTTTTTGATGTCTGGCAGTCACAACACATGAATATGCGGGAATATTCCTTCTACTCCCACCCACATAGCCTACATACCCGATTGGATCATTTTCTTGTACCCCAGATTTCTCCCCTGCCATTCATCAGAGTACTTTCCTAGGTAAAACCATCTCTGACCATAACTCTATAGAACTGACATTGCACTGTGGACGGGTCCCTATGCCTACACTAACATGGCGACTGCAGCCTTTGACCTTAGAAGATCAGGTATTTCGCGCCAAGCTAGTTGACACCATTACTACATATTTTGCCAAAAATGAAGGCACGGCCATGACTAGATCAGTTGAGTGGGAGGCCATTAAAATAACAATACGGGGGGTCTCTATGGGAAACTTGGTGGGGGTCAGAAGAGAGGTGACAAGGGACTTAGCGGAGTTGGAAGATAAACCGCATGCGTTGGAAGTGGCAGCTCAGGCAAATGTAATGGGAGCGGAGCAACTGCAGGAAGCTAGGATCAGGTACGCTGAGCTGTTGGAGCGGCTGCAGATAGTTGATTTACATGCTTACACATTGCGCACACACGCCGAAGCGGACAGGGCTGGCACGCTATAGCGCAGCTGAATGCACCCCCATTGATTCCCACTCCTACTTTAGCGATATATAATGCACACCACATGCTGCTTCCGTCCCAGAGCGAATTTAATAAGTAAGACTTTCCAAGAACATTATACAAATCTTTACATGGCTCCTCCCCTAGATGTGACAGATGCGACTGCGCAATTTCTAGAGGGAATAGACCTTACCACTGTACCGGACTCATCTGCTACGTTGTTGGCAGCCCAGATTACCACAGCAGAGATCTGTGTTGCAATAAAAGTGTTGGCACATAATAAGACCCCAGGCTCGGATGGCCGGCCCGTTGAATTTTATTCCAACTATGTGGACGCGCTAGCACCAAAGCTGTTGTAATTGTATGTCAACTCGCTTGAAGAGGGTACACTGCCCCCCACTACTAGAGAGGCAATAGTCACATCCCTATTGAAACCGGATAAGGCCCCCACTGACTTGGCGTCTTATCGGCCTTTGTCGATACTCAACACAGAATATAAAATCCTAAGTAAAATTTTAGCGTCTAGATTACTTCCCCTGTTGCCCAAATTAATACACACGGACCAATGTGGTTTTATTCCCAAGTGTAGCACCTCTCTTAATATCCATCGGTGATGCAGGTAAATAGACTAAATATCGACTTTTTAATATCGGAGGACAGAATATCGAGTCAAAAATATCGAGAGGACATAATTTCGACTAGACATAATATAGTGGTAAATAATATCGAAATGCAGGTAAGTAATATTGATTGTCATTATATCGTTATCATTAATATCAATTTTTTTAAAGTGTTGTTTATGTTAGTATATGTGAAAAGTATATAATATTTTTGTAATGTATGTTTCATTTTTTTTAAGTTATGAATTTTATATTAAATAATTTTTGCGTATTTAGTTCCGTAGCGGGTTGTGGGTTTATAGGGGAATAGGGTGGGAAGTAATATAATTATATTATATTAATTTTATAATATTTAGAATTTATTAATTATATGTTAATTAATGTTTGCGTTATTTAATTCTGTAGCGGGTTGTGGGTTTATAGGGGAAAAGGGTAGGAAGTAATTTAATTGCAATTAAATATTTAATTATTTTATTAATTCATAATTTATTATTTAAGAATTTATATTGCTAATTGAGCTAATTAATTTATTATTAATACATGAATTGGTTAATAAAAAATAATTAATTGTTAATTATGTAATTTGTGTGAAAAAAATGTATCAATTAGTAAATAATTAGATATTAATTATTAACAATTAATTAGTAAATGTGTTATTTTTTTAAAACTTTTTTATGAGCGGGTTGTGGGTTTATAGGTGAACAAGGTGGGAAGAAATGTAATTGATAATAAATATTTAATTTATTTATTAATTAATAATTTACTATTTTATATTGTATTTTGTTAATTTAGTTAATTAATTTATTCATTAATTATAAATTGATTAATACAAATTAATAATTGTTTGTTTCATTATGTAAATTGAGTGAAAACAGTATTAATTAGTAATTAATTGGATAATAATTATTAAAAAATAATTTGTAAATATCTTAATTGTTTAACTTTTTTAAGAGTGGTTTGAGTGTTGATAGGTGAGTAGGGTAGGAAGTAATTTAATTTTAATTACATTTTTAATACATTTTATATAATATTTATTTAAAGTTATTTTATAGTGTTAATTGTGTGACTTAAAATAGATTTGATGGTTAATAATGTCATTGTTAAGTGTTATTAGTTAATTAATTAATTGTTAAATAATGATAATTATATTGTAGGAGTGGGTATACTAAATTATTCCCCTACGCTATCCAACACTTTCCCTGCTGTTACACTTGGGTGGCGATTCCGATCCTGTAAAACCCGGGTACGAATGGTCGGACGGAGCGTTTTTTCCGTCCGACTCGTAACCGGGAAAAACACCTTACAAACTCGCAAGTACGATTCGCACAGAAACACCATTTCCGTACGAGTCGTACAAAACACCGACCGGCAAAAAAATACATACAATTCTGAATCTGGATGGCGGATACGCGACGTCCGGACGGAGTCAGGCAGCGTTCTACGGACCAGCAAGTATGATTCGTGCCGACGTCACTCCGCACGCAGCAGTTTTTACGGGAGCCAAAAACTGCCAGTAAATTGAGGACGACGCGAACAAGGAGTACCGGTACGCGACGGACAGCCATGGACCCCAACCTACGCGTCATCCCAGCCCTCATAGCCTACCACCTCATGTACAGAAACCGACGCAGATGCCGCAGAAGGTCAGAACAACCCCAGGGGCAAACGGGCGGGTGGGGTGCAAGGGGCAAGAAACATAACCCACACCCCACAAAATACAAATACAACCTGCACAATAATTACCTCCATAGCCTGGCCACTACGGGGGGCGTGTCCACCAATCACACATCCCACCACAACGGAAGTGGATGTGGACGCGTACCCGTCACCACCACAATGGTGGTACGGGACGTCCCCACGCCCCCCAGAGCGTGGGTACGGACCGTACCACGCCTACCCCTACGTCACACCAACAATGGCGGCACGGCCGGTACATACGTCCCAAAAGCATGGGTACGGGCCGCACCCCCAAAGTTGGGGTGCCGTAGGGGTACGGCCCATACCCAGGGCATCAGCGCGTGGGTACGGCACATACCACGTCCACCCCTACGTCACACCAACAAAGGCGGCTCGGCCGGTACCCACGTCCCAAAGGCATGGGTACGGGCCGCACCCCCAAAGTTGGGGTGCCGTAGGGGTACGGGCCGTACCCAGGGCATCAGCGAGTCGGTGCGGCACATACCACGCCCACCCCTACGTCACACCAACAATGGCAGCACGGCCGGTACCCACGTCCCAAAGGCATGGGTACGGGCTGCACCCCCAAAGTTGGGGTGCCGCAGGGGTACGGGCCGTACCCAGGACATCAGCGCGTGGGTATGGCTCATCCCACGACAGTGGACTCATACATAGGGGTGGGTGCCCATCACTCCCAGCAGTGCCCAGACATATGAGGGGTGGGTGCAGAGGACTCCCAGCAGTGCCCAGACATATGAGGGGTGGGTGCCTATCACTCTCAGCAGTGGCCAGACATATGAGGGGTGGGTGCCTATCACTCCCAGCACTGCATAGACATATGAGGGGTGGGTGCCTATCACTGTCAGCAGTGCCCAGACATATGAGGGGTGGGTGCCTATCACTTCCAGCACTGTCCAGACATATGAGGCGTGGGTGCCTATCACTGTCAGCACTGCCCAGACATATGAGGGGTGGGTGCCTATCACTGTCAGCAGTGCCCAGACATATGAGGGGTGGGTGCCTATCACTTCCAGCACTGTCCAGACATATGAGGCGTGGGTGCCTATTACTGTCAGCACTGCCCAGACATATGAGGGGTGGATGCCTATCACTCCCAGCACTGCCCAGACATATGAGGGGTGGGTGCCTATCACTCCCAGCACTGCCCAGACATATGAGGGGTGGGTGTAGAGGACCCCCAGCAGTGGACAGAGCCATGGGGGTGTGTACATCACCCTCCGATGAGCCAAACTCCATGGGTGCATGAAGGCATACACAATGTGCGACAATGTTGAGAGTGCCATGACAACAAATCACTGACTGCAGTGTCCCACTCCCATGAGGATGGATATCCTTCCCCCACAGCATGACACACCACATGTGGGTGTGATGACAAATTACACATGCATACCCACCCCTGGCGGACGCAGCACAATACACACACTGAGATCATGCAACAAGACAGTATCCTCATGTCAAACACCACTAAAGTAAGAGAGCCTAAGGGAACACACACTGTCACCCACATACCAGGAATGATAGAAATGCACAGGTGCCGGGGCAGCCAACAAGTTGTAGCCTCCCATGGAAGGAAAAGGGTGGAGTACACACAGATACAATGCCCACAATTGTCAGTCAGGTGCCCAAATACCCTGCAGAACACGTAACACATGTGTGTGAGGCAGGGAGTACACACATGCATAGTGCGGAAAAGGGAAAATGTCCACATGAAGTCATGTCAATACATTCCATACACAAGTACAGTGTCCAGCAAGGATGCCACAAACGATGCAGGTGGAGACATAGCAGAGCATGCATGGCGAAAGTCGAAGGGACGTGTCACACACCCAGGAAATATTGACACAGCTCAGCACAACAATTGGGAAACACCCTGCAGGGATGATGTCAGGTGCCACAGAGTAAGGAACACACCTTGGGACAATGTCACCATGCAGTAAGAGCGAACATCACCTAAGAATACATGCAGTCACCTTGTGACGGCATGCAGATACCAGGGTCCACCCCATGAGCAGCACACCACAACATTTCCCAGACACACAACACATCATCACCACCCCAACTCAGGGAGCAGCAGCACCAACAGCAATACCAGAAAAACATTTGTGTGCAAAGGAAAAACAAAAAACCACAATCAGCATTTCGAAGAAAAGTAGCTAAGTACACTCTTCACCAAGCCCATGGGCCACGCCAGATGCGAAGTCCTGGGGGGAAACACGTCGGGACGCGTCTCCCCTAGCTTGCCTGCACAGTGCACTGTACCATATCAGCCACAGAGTGGGGGGCATCATGTGGGGGGGAAGAACCAGGCACCGCAGGGAAAGGAGGGGCACGGGTAGGTCGTGGGTGCAGGGACGGACGACTCCACCACAGGGGGTGGGGCAGCGTCAAAGGAGGAGGTCAGTATGGCGCTGCACACGGCAGCAAGCTCTTCCAGTGTCTCCCCTGCACCCGAAGGAACCACAGGCCCCAAGGAGGGGGGGGGGTCAGAGGGATGGGTCGCAGCGCAACTGGGGGAGGGTGTGGACAGGGGGGAGAATCAACTACCCTGCCCGGGGAATCCCTCAAAAGCTTGCGGGGTGGTGTCACACTGGGGCAGGGAACGGACTGGCCATGAAGGACTCCCTGTCCGACTGTTGAGCAGGAGAGCCAAGGGGAGTGGGTTCGGAGGTAGTGGCGCATGAGGACTGCGGACTCCTACTGTGACAGCGTGGCTGCTGTATTCCCCCGACCCAGTGCCTGTGCCTTCTCACCCCTGTGTGTGCGTGACAGGAGGTGTGCGCTTGGCCTCCCCTGGTGGTGTGCTGCCTGTGTCTGGTGTGGTGCGAGCATGGGGACGTCTGGGTGTGTATGGGACAGGCATGGGAGTGGGAAGTGCGGATGGTGCCGGGGTAGGGGGGATGGAGCGCTGCAGGAGACCCACTGCTGCCATCAGTGACGAGTCCATGGACCTCAGCAACATCCGTTGGTCAGACATCGCTGAAGACATGCCCTCCATGTACAACACCATCCGTGTCAGCAGTCTGGTGTGGCCATGGAGGACACGCAGGAGCCATGTCTGACCAACCTGCAACTGGCGCTGAATGTCCACAGACTCTGCATGGACGGCAGCAGGGGAGACAGGGGCAGGGGGTGCGGTGCCTGGCATGAAGGAGACATGTTTGGTGTACCACAAACTCCCCTCAGAACCCAGAACCCCTCATTCGACTCGCTTAGTGTCCCATTCGTTAGCCGAGGTTGAGCTCGGCGGTCCCAATGTATAGGCAACCCAGAACAAGCGCATTACAATATTCTCACGAATGGTGGGAATCAGACATACCTGTACGTCATTATTCTCAGATAAGTCCACAACAGAATATACACAGACACGGTAAAGTTGAAAGAGTTCATTCAATGAACCTCGCGTCCTAAGATGCAGTACTGTGGCTAACATAAGCAGACAAATGGTTAAGTTCAGAAGCATCATCAAAGTTGCAATATCATAGACAATGAAAGGAGCAATCATGAGTAAATGACAGTGGAAACAGCAATCTTCCTGTCGCTAGTAAACCAATAGTAGTATCATTCGACTAATAGAAGGTCTCTAGGCTTGAACGGGGGACCCCCCACCCTACCGATCAGCTCAGTGGTACCACATCACAGGATCAGCTAGTCTCTTCTCCTGCGAAAGTTCCCCATCACAATGAAACTCAAACGTGCTGCACTACAATATGGCAAGCATTCGTCTATCAGGTATCTGCAGCTGCGTGCATGTTATGGCTAAATAGTGGGGCGAGCAACCTTCACACAACAACATGCACCGTCTAGTCACCCAGAATGTTTGTGTACACAATGTACAGTACAAGTTCACTGCTCACTGTGAAGGATGTCACACAACTGACAGTCCTCATGTGAAGCTAACTCGAGTAGGCATTTTTAAAATGATTACACGCAACTACAGTGTCGCGTGCAAAAGCAGCAAAATTGGCAAGATGGCTCACTAACAACTAACGCGGTGGTGCCAACTTAGCATTGTACATAGGGAGATAGTAATCATGACTACACCCCCCCTTGTTCGTACCACTAACCACTAGGGGCTCTAAATCGAGAACGCAGAGTTCAAGTCTGATACAACGGAACCAAGGGCATGAACTGAAAGTCCATAGAAGGGAAGCGAAAAAGTCAGAAAAGAAATGTCAATGGGAAATGAACCATGTAAAAGGGGAAAAACATAACATCGATGGATGCACCATGAAATGAGCAGGGCTAAAGTCAGTCCATCAAGGTGTAAGCACAATAAGTCGCAACAGCTTCCAAGAGGAAATCATTCGAACGTTCCGCAAAATTATCTGCCATCCAGTTCAGCAGGGGGAAAGAACACACGTGTTCCTCAACAATCGGGGCATCCAGCACCATTTGTGGACAACAGGTGGGGACATCAAGATAACTTCTGGATAAGAATTCAGTTGCAGCGGTTCCGATGTCCCAATTCCCAAGGACTCCATGTGCTGCAGCACAGGCCATGATCCTGACGCCAGAACAGTCCAACTCATGAGCCACTAAGGGGCCCATCAGTCGATCATAATCCGGGTTAGGAGACACCGAGTTACACAGGCACAAATCCGGAGACCATTCGAATGGACAATCTAGGCAATGAAAGACAGGTTGCACGCAGATAAAGAAGAAAAAAACGGAAGGACAATCCATAGGCACTGCTTAAGGTCGCCAGCGGCAGAGTGCCGTAGAATTCAAGCATCTGTTTCCGAAGTTGGAGCGGCCGGTGCATGCTGTCTTCTAACGCAAGTTGTGAAGCCACAGCGTAGTACGCAGATCAACAATAGCACCCTAGCCACGAGTGTGAGAAGCAAAGGGAGACTTCCGAAGAAGCAAGAACAAATCAAATGATGAAATGCGGGGATAACGCCAAACAGAGTATGGAAGGAGGTCACGAGGCCAGAGCACACAATTCTGAAAAAAACATCCAGGCCACCTGTTGACGAGGCATGAAAGATAGTCTGAATCCGAGTCCCAAATATGTAGTGGGAGAGCAGTGTCCAAAAGCGCTTGCACCTCTGTGCGCGTGTGAGCTACGTGAAGGACAAATGTTTCACGGTATGAAGTCAACATGACTTGTTTTTGAAACAATAGAGCCCTTATTCTGCACATCTTGTTGAACTCTGCTTTCAAGGTTGGAATGGAAGGCCAGATGGATATATCCAGCCGGCCATGTGGGGGTGGGAAAAGGACGTAATGACAGAAAACCACTCGTAGTGATACAGTCACGATGTGAGCAATTCCCGGAAGCATCCCACAGCAAGCTTCTTCATTGAACAGCACATAATTACCATTATCAAGCAGCGCACAAGATGGGGTCATGACTGGCACACGAATCCACCTCAAAATACAAGCTAAATCATGAGCGTGCATATGACATGCACCATGCAATTGAATCTGCCTACACACCACAGAATGATCCGGAGTGGAAGTGCACCCTTCACCTTTTAAATACACCTCCTTGCCGCCTCTCACGCACCTGTTGTCGCCTAGCACGGACACAAGGGACCCGAGCAAGTGGGAGGGCGGTGATGGGACTGGACAGGTCCTCCGCCTGACTCCCCTCGGCCTCCGTGCCACCTGCTGCGCCAGACTCCCCAGCACTGGTGGCCCCGGTGCTGGATCCCTCCCCCACGTCCGTGCCAGTGTCTCCCTCGGTTTCCCCCGACGATGCTGTGGTCAAGGTGAAGAGACAGGAAATGATCAAACACCTGTAGACATATGACACATGAGTCCAAACTACATAGGACATAGCGCATAGCATGAACAGCAACATGAGTGACATCTACAATACCACAAACATATGTAGGCCCTGCACCACACAGTTGGTTTACCCACCATGCCACTGTGAAACAATGGGGAGCATGACACAACAGCAAATTTACTTGATATCAATTGATACAGAGGAGCTACCCTCTGTGGACAGTCGGGCACGGCATCACTGCATGGCACAGTCACCTACACCCGCAACTGTCCCCTGATGCCAGGTACACGGAGAATGACACATGACATGTAACTACCGGCGTTGCACGATGTGACTATGTCATGTGTGTGTCAAATGTTCCCTTGAGCTTGCTGTAGTTGTTCCGTGACATGCATCTGCAGTTGCTGCATCCAACATGTGTGTGCTTGTGGATGGGCATGACACACTATTACGCACACCAGGCCACATGTGGAATCAGACGTAACGGGTGTATGCATGCATCGCACATGGCCTTGCGAGACAAGGACATATCTGCGTAGTCTCAATGTATGTGTGAACATTCCTGACATGTACCCCTTCATGGCAAGGTGTGTGAACTGTCCTATTTCAAGGACATGTGACCTGTGCCTCTGGTGTTCCGCAACTGGTCTGTATGATGAAACATCCTTCTCATGCACATATGTGGTTGTCTGTCACTCCTGTAATGCGTCTGCCTGTTCACTTACACTGGCCCACAGCTAGTTCCATGGCATGTCATGTTGACCTTGAGCACACACATGTGTAGCTAACTGTTGGCAGGGGTGTCACCTGGCTGGCATACGTGTCCTGGATGCATTGCACAGTACAGACTCTGTATGTGGCAGATGTGTATTAGCTGTTCAACATGTGCTCAGTTCATTGACAGTGGTGTAGTGCTGTACTCAATCTTCGTTATTTCTTCCAAATTTCTGCAGGGCACCGCCTCTCCCCCGACCAATGCCAGACTTGGCTGCCATGAGGGAACGTGACTGTATATGCCGCTACCGCTTCTCCCAACCGTTGATTGACAACTTGACCACAAGGCTGGAACCACACCTCCAACCGCTACACAGGTATCCTACTGCACTGACAGCCAAGATGAAGGTGATGGCAGCCCTACATTTCTTTGCCACGGGTACGTTTCAATTGACCATAGCTGATGTAGGTGGCATGTCCCAGACCATGTTCAGCCGTGTCCTGCATGATGTGTTAGAGGCCATGTTGGTACACCTGGATGAATTCATACATTTCCCGACTCGTGAGCAGTTGACAGGTGTCAAGGGTGAGTTCTATGCCCTGGGAGAGATGCCCCACATCATTGGGGCCATTGATGGGACACATGTGGCGTTGGTACCACCACACGCACAGGAGGTAGCCTTCCGTAACCGCAAACATTACCACTCCACCAATGCCCTTGTGGTATGTCTTGCTAACATGATGATATCCCATGTCTGTGCCCGTTTTCCAGGATCAGCACACGATGCCTACATCATGAGGCATAGCAGGGTGCCTGAAATGATGCTGCAGCTGCACAACGAACGTGCATGTCTTGTTGGTGGGTATACTCTGTTAGTCCTGTATTCAGCGGTATCTTAATATCTTACTGCTTCTCCTGACCCACTTCTGGCCATGATGTTTCCATGTAGGGGACGCTGGCTATCCCAACATGCCATGGCTGATGACGCCGCTCCGCAACCCCAGAACAGCCGCAGAACACCGGTACAACGACACCCATGGGCAGACGAGGCGCGTGATTGAGAGGACGTTTGGACTCCTGAAGAGCAGATTCTGGTGCCTCCACAAGACCGGCGGTGCACTCCCATATGCCCCGGTGAAGGTCTGCAAAATCTTCCTTGTGTGCTGCATGCTGCACAACATGGCAGTGGAGAAGGCCGTGCCACTCATCCTGGATCTGGATGAACAGGATAATCCACCCGTGGAGGATGAGGGGCTCGGGCACGGGGCAAGTGAGGATGAGGATGAGGATGAGGACATCCGGAGTCAGCTTATCCGCAACTTCTTATGATGGTGAGTCCCTGTGTCGGAGTGTGCACGCTTAGGGCCTTGTGTGGCATGTGTTGCAATGTGTGTGTCGAGCTGACTGTGTGCTAAGTGACTTGGAGGTGGATTCTGATGTGTCATTCAAGTCATGATGTCATTCCCCAAATTTCAGCGGGTACACATATTTCATAATTAGCATGGTGACAACATAAATCCTGTACAGTGCATGTACATGTCTGCGGATTACTAGCTCTTCGCTGACTTGTTGTGTGTCTGTCCTCCCCAGCTTCCTGCGGCTGTCATCTGCTCATGTCATCATTGCAATCCTGCTATTCCTCATGAGTATCGCAACGTGGGCTGGAGCAGAGTTACATGCACAGACATGGTGAAAAGTCATTTTGGGTAAGGAGTGCAGCAAGGCGTTTTGTGGGTGGTACGTGTTTGTGATATGTGGGGACTGCTCCTGTGCATGTTGTGTTATCCTGCTTACATGTCGACTCAACATGGGCCACCTGACGTGTTGCATGGCTCCCATGAATTGATAGTCACCCTTCCTGACAGTCATCTGTCATGGATTGTGGATTCTGATGAAGGCATCAATGTGTGTATAACATCCCTCAGGAACATACGGGATGCCAATGGTGGACATGGTGTGGGACATCCCCATATGAGGCTCAATGGGGAATTGTACACTCTCCGTGTGCAGCAAGGGGTGTGAGGCTCAACCCCTTCACTTGTGTGCCAGCTCAGTAGGATGTTCCACATCTGTGTGTTGCAGGGGGTGTCCAGTGTAGGTCACACATGGTCTTCCGAATGACCTGTGATACTGTTCCAATGGATGCAATTCCATTTGTGTGAGGCTGAGTAATAAAGGTGTTCGTCACACTCCAAGGTGCCTCGTCTCTGTCAATGCAGGTTTCTTGCCACTTGGCATGCGGCATCTCTGGCATACTTGCTGTCGATAATGCATAGGAGTCCATGTGTAGTCTAGCGACATGCATGCAGTTGCTCATGGATTAGGCTCTCTATTGGGCACGAAGTACATGGTCGTGTATGTTTTTTAGCAAGGTCGACCACACAATGGGCCATCACCAGCTGCTGAGGATGTGTCTCCTGTGCGCAGGTCGCCCTTCAGTTGCCTGATCCGGTGTAATGGCTCTTTGGTGATTGTGCATGCATTGTCTCTGGGTGTGCCATGTGACACTGGACACTCCTTACTTTACACACGTGCCTGTTGCAGTTGTCCCTCTGACATCCTAGTCTTTGTGTGCAAAATGGGGCTTTTTTCAGGGAGATGGCGCCTGCTGCTGCGGGCCCTGCACAAGCGCCCAGTGGCCACACACACGAGATGGTGTGCATCATGTTTGGCTCGCTCACATATGCCATGCTAGTCCACAGCATCTGTGCCTCATGCTGCAACACCCTCTGCATCATGCACATGATCCACAGATAGATCCACTCCAAGTTACGACAAACCATCCCCCAGGTCCATGACAACATCCGTCTCATATACTGCCCTGCCCTCTACGGTGCAAGTACATCCGCACTCCCAGGAACCTGGTCCACTTCCAAGGGGCATCTGCACACCTCAGCTTCTACACCCTGCGCCCCAGCCACCTCACCGTCCACCATAGATAGCTGCAATGGATCACTGTCTGCTGCAGGATGACCTCCACACTCCCCACCCACACTCAGGAGGCAGTCCAAAACCCCGATCCCAAACATACCTTGTGCGTCTGTCATCCTAGATCCCGTTGGGCCATCTCCGTGCATCCAACCTTGCCCTGGCCACCGTTCTTAACATCCACCGTACTCCAGCATACAGGACATTGTTCTCCCACCTGGCAACACATACCTGGGACTCCCTCCCCGGGTACCTCCACATGGGCCATGACCTCTACGCCTTGATGATGATCTCCCAAATGGGTGTGTCCACACAGTTTAGCAAGCCCCCCCTCAGCAGCCAGAGGCCATCACAGGTGAGTGTTGTGCTCAATGCCTACATTGAATGATACATTGTGACCCATGTGTGTCCTGTACCAGACTCTGCTCCCAGCGTATGGATGGCTGGAGTTAGTTCAACACTCAGGCATAGTTAGACATTTCCACACACATATGTCGTTGAATAATGCAAAATGACAGCAACATCTCATGTGCAGAACAATGTGAATTTATTTTTGGTGGGGTGAGTCTTTTGGTAGATGTGCCAAGGTGCTCTACCGGGGGAATAGAATCCAAAGTTCACAGGGGGAGATGGCATCCTTGTCAGTTGGAGTCATCAGAGTCCAGACCACAGTGTTGGTCATCATTGGTCAGACTGTGACCAGCAAGTCCATGTGGCAGAGAATGTCATTGGGTGAGGTGCTGCTGTTGCGCCAGAGGGCCAGGTGCCAGGCCAGGTGACCTGGGAGATGGTGATGGTCCGGTAACTCTCACGGTCTCTTACGTGGACGACCCATCTTCCTCCGGGGACCCTCAGATGCAGGCCTTGACGATGTCAGGGACGCTCCGTCAGACGAATCCTCCTCCTCCTCCTCGTCCCTCCCTGTGTCTGGTGCTGGTCTACGCCTGGTGGTACAGGGAGGGTTTGCCAGGCTTTGGGCGATCTGACGGAGTGATTGTCCCACGTCCCTGTGCACCGCCAGGAGCTCAGCCAGTCTTGCCTCCATCCGTCCTTGGTGTTGTTGATGACTGGCATGATGCTCGACCTGCAGGTTCTTGATCTCATCGAGGGCCCCCTGCATCCCGGAAAGTCTGGACACGACCTGGTCCATGCCTCTGGTGTCACGCCGGTATGAGTCCAGGATGTTGCGTATGTGTGTCATACCGGGGTCCTGAGCTGGCTGGTCAGGTTCGCGCCTCCGCCTGCCTCCACTCCCACCACCCCTGCCCACACGAGCCTGGCCTGCCGTTGTGGGTACATCGGGTCTCCGGGACCCCTGAGGGATGGCATTTGCAGGGTTGCCTGCCTCCTCCTGGGTGCCTGGAGAACCTTGTCCCTCCTGGTCAGACTGGCTGTGTTGTTCAGTGCGAGCAGGGCACCTGGGTGTCTCCTGGGATGTGGCAGGAATGGGGGTGGTGGTTGGCACAGATGTACCTGACGCAGGTGCTGCAGGGGCTTGTACACCAGAGGGGCCAGGTTGGTTGGGGTCATCCACGGAGTGGTGAGAGTCGTTGCTGCGGGTGGGATCGTCTTCACGCGGTGCCTGGGACTGTGATTCTTCCCCCCCCGTGTTGGGGGGAGATCGTCGACGTTGCCCTGTGTGTGAGAGAGAGACAATGTTAATGCTGTTTCATGCCACATCCATGTTTCATACATATTCTATTTGACACAGTCCACCCAGGTAGTTGGATGTCCCTAGCATTCCTCTCAGTGTCCACTTGGGGATGGGCATGTTGCGGGGGCCAGATTGGGATGTTATCCTGAGTGTAGATTGTTGGCTCTAATGCTAATTTGGCTATGGATTGGTCTTGTTGTGTCACATGTCCATTGTGGGAGTGTGTAAATCCGTAGCCTGCCCCGGGGGTGTGTGCTTGTGTTAGGGGGGGGGGGTTGTGACCGGGCCTGGTGTTGTGTGTAGTGTGAGTTGTCATGGGGTCTCCCAGGTGATGTGTGTGTCCCCTCATGGTGCATGCTGGCATGACAGTGAGTGTGAGTTCCTGTGCTAGATACCTGTGCTTGTGGAGTTGGTGTTTGGGTGAACAGTGGTCCCAGGAGGGCCTTGTGCTGCATACAGCAGGGCCCAGTGTCATCTACCTTCTCAGTACTTTGCCAGTCCCTGTGCATTGTGCATGGGCATGTACCTATGCCATATGGGCTGATGACATTGTTGTCTGCGTCTCATTTTGACAATGTGTTGTGTGGGGCCCACCCTCCCAGCCTCCCGGACATCCAGTCTTGTGTTTGTGGTTGCTGTAGCCTTGGACATGGCCTTGCCTTGATTTGTGATGGGTGAATGGTGACGTTCGTGGCATGGGCGTGGTTTCTGGGTGTGGTTGTGTGCGGTGAGTGCTTGGGGGTAGGTGCGTGCATTTGTTGTGGTTGGCAGGCGCGCAACACCCATTGGACTCACAGGGCTTCAGCCCCCCCCCGTCGTGTGTGGCAGCCCGGGATGAGACAGCTTCCCGGCGCACTCACAGCCGCACCCGAGCACTTCACAGGTCTTTAACAGGCCATTTGCATGTTAATGAGGCCTCGCTGTTGTTTCACCCCTTTAACAGCCCCTGCAGCTCCACTCTGCCTATGGCTTACAAAATTCATCCCCCCACGAAAGTTTTTCTTAGCCTCCCCCGAAATTTTGCTCTAGTTGCGCCTCTGGTGGTTGGGGTGTGAATGCCATTCCCCC
Source organism: Triturus cristatus (assembly GCF_964204655.1). NCBI lineage: Eukaryota > Metazoa > Chordata > Amphibia > Caudata > Salamandridae > Triturus > Triturus cristatus. The sequence continues at coordinate 1,697,270,632 of NC_140591.1, forward strand.
CAAGTTACATGAGTTGTTTGTGTACTCACCAGGCTCTGCGACTCCTTCCACTCCGTGTAGTCCCACCGGCGGTAGCATGGCCATCACCTTCTCCTCCCAGGGATGGTAGTGTACGGGTCTGCGGGGCGGCCCACCTCCAGTGATGTTGGTCTGGGCATGTTCTTCATTCATCTTCCTCTTGAACGCCCTGCGCAGATCGTACCACCTGGCTTGGCATTCATGCCTGGTCCTTCGGACGGGCGCAACAGCATTCACCTTGTCGACAATCCTCTGCCACATGGCAGATTTTGCAGCTATGCTGGTCTGTCTGACCAATGTTCCAAACAGCTGTGGCTTGACTCTGATGACTTCGTTGACAAGGAGCTCCAGCTACGCCATGGTGAACTTTGGATTCTTGTCTGTGGGCATGGTGTGGGGTGTGGGTGTGGGTGTGGATGGTTGTGTGTGTGTGTGTGTGAATGTGAAGAGGGGGATGTTTGTGGAGGTGGTTGTGTGAAGGTGTGTGAGTGAAGGTGTGGCAAAGGTATGAGTTGTGTGGGGTTGTTTGTCCGTGGGGTCTGGCAGCAGTGGGTCTGTTGCAAAGGCTCATGGGGTTTGTGTGTGGGCCCTTTTTATTGGTCCATTTTTGGGTGTGGCTGTGTTTGAATTTTGGTGGGTGTGTTATCAGTGGTGGTTATGATTTTGGGCCTCTGTTTGCCTGTTTGGATGTGCCAGGTCAGTCTTTGAGATGTATTTTGTCATGTCGACGTGTTTTGTGTTGTTGTGCGAGTCGAATTGGCCCTCCTTGTGCTGTTTTACAGTGTCCAGGTTCTGTAAGAGTATTTTTCGCGTAGGTACGATCCATACATACGCGATGCTGGGTGAGGGGGCTGGGGTACGGTGTTGGTGTGCAGCGCGTACATGCGGTGCAGGGGTTGGGTGCCTACATGCGGTGGGGAGGCTGGGGGGACAGTGCGTACATGCGGTGGGGGGCTAGGGGTACAGTGCGTACATGCGGTGGGGGGGCTGGGGGTGCGGTGCGTACATGCGGTGGGGGGCTGGGGGTACAGTGCGTACATGCGGTGGGGGGCTGGGGGTACAGTGCGTACATGCGGTGGGGGCTGGGGGTACAGTACGTACATGCGGTGGTACTGCGCGTACATGGGGGGTACGGCGCGTACATGGGGCGGTACGGCACGTACAGTTGCGGGGCTGGGGTACAGTGCGGACAGGGTGGTGTACGGTGCTGACATATTTGGGGGTGGGGGGGGGCTGTACGGCTCGTACACGGGCATGAGTTTACCCGTGTACATGTGTGCTACTGCGTTGGCTCCGTACAGGCCTTTTTATGTGCGATTGTGTATTCGGACGGGCGGTCGGGATCGTACTTGCGCGCTCGGACTTGTGTTTTACGATTAGTAAGTGAAACTGTCCGGATCACTTTCGTACACTTTTCCCGAAGATATTCGGACGTGGACACTTTCCGACGCGCGCTCGTAGACTTTTCCCAACACTATTCGTAGTTATTTTTCACGTCCCAATCGTACTTGCCAGTTTGTACGGTACTTGTGCGACTCGTACGTAAAAAAATACGGATGCGGGTCGTACGCAAATTATTTTTAACGGATCGGAATCGGCACCTAGGTGGAGTGGGAATAGTTAATTATTCCCACCCGCTATCCAACAGTTTCCCTACTGTTGCACCCGCTGGAGTGGGAATAGTAAATCATTCCCACCCGCTATCCAACACTTTCCCTACTGGTGCACTCACTGGAGTGGGAATAGTAATTTTTACCCTCCTGCTATCCAACACTTTCCTTACTTTTATAGTTGGTGGAGTGGGAATAGTAAATTATTCCCACCCGCTATCCAACACTTTCCCTACTATTGCACTTGCTGCAGTGTGACTACTAATTTTATCCTGTACGCTATGCAACGTTTTCACTATTGTTATATTTAATGTAGTGTAAAATATTAATTTTACAAAAATTCATTTTTTTAATGTTTTAAATTATTATATATTATTTATTTTTATAATATATATATATATATATATATATATGTACCTATATTTTAAATTATGTTTTTAATATTTTATAATTCAGAATAATAATTTATTTTTAGTATTATAAAGTTAATATATATGTAAAAAACAATATACAAATTTATGTTTTTTTTACATTACATTAATTATTTTTAAATATTAACCTTGTTTACATTATTTTAACTATGTTTTACTTAATTGTGTTTATTATTTAATTATTTGTATATTACTTTTAATACATTTAAAGAAATCGATATTTTATTTACCTTTATTTTTAACTTCGATATTTTAGACTCGATATTTTGGCTCTTACCTGTTTGTAGATAGGGAGTCGATATACTGTCCCTCGATATTTTGGCCTCGATATTGTGGGCAGTCGATATTCTGTCCCTCGATATTTAGGTACTGATACCCTGATGCATGCAGTGGCAGGGACTCTACCGTTGGTGGGCTGCTTGTCTCTAGATATACGGCAAGCGTTCGACATGTTTAGTTGGTCATACATGCTTGCAGTACTAGCAAAGTTTGGAATACCCCCCGAATATTGTAAATGGATTCAGTTGCTTTATACTAACCCCACGGCCCCCGCCAAGACGGGAGCGATCATATCACTCACGTATCATATTTCTCAGGGAACTCACCAAGGGTGCCCCTTGTCCCCCCTATTGTTTGTGTTAGCGTTGGAGCCACTGGCGCAACGACTACGTTGCGCGATGGCCCCATATGGTATCCCGATTCGTACCGTAATCCACTCAGTTTCACTTAACGCTGACGATATGCTGTTATATTTTAAAGACCTTGGCATGGATATGCAGCTCCTAGCTACAGTGTTCTTTCACTTCGGTGACATCTCTGGCCTACATCTTAATGTCATGAAGTCAGTGACATACTCCTTCTCTAACACCTATGAGGGAACCCACTTGTAATTTGGTCAGTTACAGTTCAGGGTAGAACTCACAACTTTTAAGTATCTTGAGATACAAATTTATAGGTCTTCCACTGACACTATTGACGGGAATGTGGTGAGGACTATGAACTCGCTCCGTTCGCAGGTGACCTTTTGGAACACCCTGCCGTTATCAATGGCAGGCCGCTTAGCAGTGTCCAAAATGGTCATGTTACCCACACTCTTATACCAGTTCGTGAACATTCCTGTAGTTATGCCGGCCTGGATTTTTAGGACATTAGACACCTTGTTAACATCCTTGTTATGGGGAAAAGGGAAACATAGACTAGTACTGTCCACGATGCAGCTCCCGAGCACTGCAGGTGGCATGGGGGCTGTACTGTATTGTTGGGCAGTTACAGTGGTTGGCGTACTGGTTGGCGGGTCATAACTTATTTGAAATAGGTTACACCCCTGCGCAATTACAGCAAGGGACGCTACTTGCATTGCTGTGTCCCGGGGCCGACAAGATGCGTGACCATCCCTTTCTCTTGTTTATTGCATTACGCTATTGGAAGCAAGCTCTAAAATATGCTAAAGTACTAAATCCATATGCTCCCAACATTCCCCTTTGTGGTTTGCCTACCCGCCGTTGCGTTTTGTCTACTGTTCGGGTGCGGGGCTGGACACAAGCGGGGATGACTACTGTTGGGGACCTCTTTTAGATGTGACTTTGATGCCCCATGGCAAATTTGCGCAAACTAATGCGGTACCGGAGACTCTGGGGCCGATTCTGATTCCGGCCGCAAGATGAACCGACCGACACGGACCTGGAACGGAGACCGACCGACAGGGACCAGCGCCGTACGACCCGTTCAGTATGATGCAACGCGTGTAAATTACAACCGACACGTACAGAATACAAGCCGCACGACTGAACCGTAGGGAAAACAGTGATCCGGCCTGAAAACCGACGCGAGTTTCACTGACCGATACGAGCCCGGAATGAACCCGACTGACACGTACCCACGACATCCGACACGCGCAGTACGATGCAATGTGTGTAAAACCAGACCGACTCGCACGGAGACCAAGCCGCACGACTGACACGCATAGAAAACCTGGCCCACAAGTAATAGAGACCTCCGCGACCGACGCCTATGAAACACAGAAGATAGTCAGCGTGAACGAGGCGGAGAAGCCCACAAGAGCCAACATCAGCGTCCGTTTCTGTCAGAAGAACGTCTCCTTCATGCCTACAAAACCCAAAGGAAAAAAGACAAAAAAAGGACCAAACAAGCAATGACAAAGCCAATAAATATCAAATAAAAAAAAAACCTGGAACAAAGACACACACACAACTCCAACTATATAAAGGACTGCAATAACTACCATGATCCCTTGCAAATAGGAGACACAGCCAGCAGCAAACACCAACACACAGCAACCACAGACACAACCACAACTCACCCATCACACAACTCACACACCATCAGCACCTCACCAAAAGCACACACACATACAGCTAGCAAAACCAACACTAACCCACCCTCACTTGCACCCTCACACACACATCACTCACCACCACCACCCATCACCATGCCCCCAAAGAAGAATCCAAAGTTCGCAGATAGTGAGTTAGAAGTGCTGGTAGACGAGATCATCAGAGTAGAGCCACATTTGTTTGGTACATTGGTCCAAAGGACCCCCATGTCACAGAAAACAAAGATGTGGGCGGGGATTGTGGACAAGGTGAACGCACAAGCACCAACGTTGCGCACCAAGGACGATATCCAGAACAGGTGGTATGACGTGCGCAGGAGGGTCAAGAAACTCATCAAGAAAGATCACACAGTGGCCCTCCTGCCAAACCAGTCTACTTCAGGACCTGGGAGGAGAAGGTGCAGGACATCCTACCACCAGAGAGCGTCCATGGTCTAACAGACATACCAGAGCCTGGTGAGTACACAAACAACATACCCAATATTGTGTGGCAAGGGGACAGTGAAACTATGCACCACAAGCAAAGCCACAGTAACCAATAGATAATCATCCCAAGATGTGTATGCTAGTCAGACAAACACAATACCTGCCATCTCAGAGTGACTTGGAAATGTGTCATGAAATGTACCAACCTACAAACAAATAGAGCAAGGCAGTGGCACAAAGCTAAATAAACACTGCCAGACAGTTTGCCACCACAAACACACTACCTCACAGTGCAGCTGACTGACAGGAAGGAATAGTGGGGATGCAGGTGAAGTGAGTGTATCCAAAAGCATGATGGGGGTTGTAGTCACAGATAATGCTCCCCCTCCTGATTGGCCCATCAAGACCTCCCTGAACCATGCATGCCCACATCACAGGAAGTGGAAAATGACTGACACTGGGTCCTGCTGTGGGGAGCACAAGGCCCTGCTAGGGGTTGTGTGCACATCAGAATGACCCTTGCTCACCCTCTAGGTGCGTGGCGTGAGCAGCCAAGGCGATTCCTCAGGCGTTGTTGGTTAAGCACTTACAATCGCACACACAGTAAATACATCAATCCCCCCAGAAACGGACACCAGACTTGGATATGTAGAAAAATACGCTTCTTTATGTAAAAATAGGTATATATATCTCAGCAGACTTATCACAAGACGAATAACGTTTTCGCTATGCCACCAGGTTGTAAAGCAGGCAAATGTTCTTTGTTTGCAGGTTCAAATTAGATACCTTGTAGTCTCTCCCAAATGTTACTTGTGGTTCCAGTACTTACAGAGATCGGCTCCGGCGAACGGGGAAATAAGGCGTTGCGGGCCCCGAGCCCGATACTGGAATTCTTAAGAACGTGTAGTTGCTTTTGGGAGTCGGCACGGGAGGGTGCGACTCAGCAGTGATGGGGCACCTTTGGATCCTCTTGCGCAGGTGCGTGTAGTCAGGCAGGCGCGGCCCACGACCCTCAGCATGGCAGTGCGGGGGTCTCTTCAGCGGGGGCGGCGCGGCCTGATCTCAGGGCGAGATCGCGAAGCGGGGTCACAGGGCACGGTCCGTGCAGCTGGGGACCCGGCGGGGATCACGATCGTCGGACAAGGATTCCGGCGGGAGGGGCGATAGCGCTTCAGCGCGCTCCAATAGCAGGCGGTGGCAGAGGTGCCGGCGGCCTAGCCCGGGGTAGAGAGCGACTCCGGTCGGAGCGAGGCTCTCAAGGGGGGCAAAGGCAGGCAGGCTCCCGAGTGTCACAGCCCTAGGAGGGGCGATGAGGGGCGCAGTCTTCCTCAAGCGGGATACACACACGGCTCGAGTTTCAGGACGAGCAAAGGCACAAAGAACCCACTGGTCCTGGGGTTCTGTTCAGGGGGCAAGCTCAGATCAAGCCCTTGGAGAATGTTTAAAGCACAAAGCAGCAAAGTCTTTTCAGTAAGTCTCTTCCTCTCCTTTCTCAGCAAGGCAAGCAGCAGGCCAGCTCCTCCAGCGTCTTCTTCTCCTTCTAGTCGGGCAGAGGTTCTTTGTGGTAAAACAGGATTCTGATTTCTTAGGAGCCAGGCTCCTACTTTTATACAGTGTTTCTTTTGTTCTTTAGCGCCAGGGGGCCTGGGCCTGGCTCAGTCCAGTTCTGGAGTACTTTGTTATGGTGACTCTGCTCTTTCCTTTCAGCAGCAGGGCAGAGACATCAGCCGCTCCACAGGGGGCGGAGCCGGCTTTGTGGTGGCAGAGCACAGGTCTATTCAAGAGTCAAGGTGTACTCCTCCCACCCATCCTGGTGTAATCTCTCTACCCACCACCTGGCAGCCAGCCTGTCTCTGGGGATTCCCAACCCTGCTCCTTACTGTTGCTAGGCAGAACACACACACACAGCAGAGGCGGACTGAAATGGCCAGGTCAGTAAATACTAACTTTCTAAAAGTAGTATTTACAAACGCAGGATATTAAAATAAACTTTACTAAAATAAGTATTTTATTATTCTGAGTTCAGGCATACTAAACTTGACATTCTACCATGCTCTATGAGTCCACTGGGGTCACAGCGTGTAGTGACTCCAGCAGCCCATTCTGGCCTATGGAGAGCAGGTAGCCTTCAATAGTGAAAAACGAAAATGGCTGTAATTCACTATTAGGACATGCCACACACTCAGGGCTTGTCCTACCTTACACCTACAATGCACCCTGCCCGTGGGCCTACCATAGGGGTGACTAACATGAGGCAAAGGGAAGGTTTGGAGGCTGGCAAGTGTGTGCACTTGCCCAGCCAGCATGACAGTACCAGACTGCACGCAGGTTCTGCAGTGGCAGACCCTAGACACATTTTACAAGGCCGCTTCTGTGGGTGGCGCAACCAGCGCTGCAGGCCCACCAGCAGCATTCGCATTTACAAGCCCTGGCACTCCTGGTGCACTTTACTAGGGGCTAATAGTAAACCGAATAAGCCAAACATGGACACCAATCAATGTATACATTTTACCATAGGGAGAGCATATGCACCTTAGCACTGGTCAGCAGTGGTAAGGTGCCCAGAGTCATAAAACAGCCAACAACAGGTCAGAAAAAATACCGGAGGAAGGCAAAAAGTTTAGGGATGACCCTGCAAAAAGGGCCAAGTCCAACACAACCCCCTTCCAGCCAAAACGCAGGGTAGACCAATCACCACCGTGATGGTCTTCCCTGCTTGGGGCGATAGAACAAGGACCTGGCCCGCAACTGCAGAGGTAGACTCCATTTCTACGCCAATCTGAACCTATCGGACTCCCTCTGTCCATACTCTCAGGGCCCACCAAGCCAATCCATGGGGAACCCTTCTCCTCACCTGTGGACACCACCTGTGCAGCACCTAACCTTAACTGGCCCTCAGGTGTGTCCCAACAGACAGACAGCAAAATGCTACAGTGGCCACTGACAGTAGTCAGGGATGAGACCCAGGCCGTATGCCTCTCAGGGCCCTCAATCCTCTGTGGCACCAGGGAGCGGGGGGGCAGTAGCCCCAGGTGCTTGGCAACCTTTGTCCATTCTCCCTCCTGTCAGGTCAGGTATGGCATCCTGGCACTGACCCACCAGCCCCAGGCCTGTACCCGGCGGCTGGACCCAAGACTGGGGTGGCCTCTCCCACACCCGGTCCTTCTCCTTGGGGCTCTGTACCCTCCCACCTGGAGTGGTACCCCCTTCCAGAATTGCCAGGGCACCTGGGGCAGGTGTCCTGCGCAATTCGCCCACCAGTTCAGGTGTTCTATCCTGCAACTGGGCGTCCAGGTCAGGGGGGACACCCTGAACCTGGCCCTCCAACCTAGGGTCTAAACCCTTCAGTTGAGCCGGGGTCAGAGGCGAGGACTCCCTCCCTCTGCACCCCCTTCCAGAGTACTGCCCACGCCCAACTGGCGTGGTACCCCCAGAAGCAACATGGGTCAGGACGCTGATTACAGTAGTCCCACCCTCCAGGCCAGACAACACCTGAACCTGGCTTCCCAACCCTGGGACCAACCCATGCGGTTGAACGCTCGCCTGGCGCACCAGGACTTCCCGGGGAGCACGCATGCCCCCCCTGAGGGTGACACATAACTCATGTGTCGTGTGACAGTCTGCCTGGCGCTGATCTCCCGACCCCTGTCCATCTGACAGTGCCTGAAGATCCCCCAGGACAGAAGTGGTGTCACCATGGTCACTCACGGGGGACGCAGCCCTTCTGGATGGCCCCTGACCCACTGCTTCTTCCACTGGGGACTCTCTCCCCCTCTCACCCCTCAATCTGGACCTCTGCACCCTCCCAACTGGAGCGGTACTGCCAGACACCAGAACTGATGGAGGCCTGCTTACAGACACTCCCAGCTCACCAGACACTAGGGGATCCCCCTCAATGGGCGGCCCATCAGGACAGCCTAGGCTCCCCGCCTGGTGTTTCCTTAAAGAACCATCCAGGCTCTGAGACTGGGTTTCGGGCACCTGGGGGCACGCAGCCCCACACTCACTCCTTCTCAACTGAGACAGGACGTGAGCCCCTACACCCCTCCCACTATCATGGGACCTAGCTGGGCTACTCTGCACCACTTCCACCACTCTTGGTTGGAAGATACCTGAGCCACTCCCCACAGGGTCACTCCCCAATGCCTCTCCAGACCCTCTGGAATCCACCAAAAGGTCTGCCTCCAATGTGGGCTCTCTGCGGTCAGAGAACTCACCCTCACACAGGTGTTGGCATAGCTCTGGAAAACAGGGACTTACAATATGCTCTCCCACAATTGGATCACACAGCCCCCTAGCAGGGTTAACCAAACTATCCTTCACCTTACCATCCAGTGCCTCACACACGTACTCCACGCCACTCTCCTGAGACTGGCAAGACAGTATCTGACTGTCCCTGTCCCACAACCCACACTCTTCTGGGCGGTCTTCACACTCACCCACCAGGACTTCACTGTTGGGGGAACCCCTCTCCCTGTACCTCTCAGCTAGAGTCAGTAGAGTGTCCCTCCCTCCACTAGGACTATGAACCCCTGCGCCAGTTACCCTATTCCCTTCAGGGAGACTGCGCACTACTGGAGCTGCCTCATGCCCTTGAACCTCCTGGTGTATGTTAACCCCCTCCTTCAAGTCAGGCGCCACTTCTCTGGGTGTGCGTACTACTCTCTCAGCACTGTAAAACTCAATATTGCTGCCACCAGAGGGAGAGCGGTCTAAACTCTTGATCTTGAGATCCAACTCCCTCATTTTTAGGTCATGATCCATTTGGCGTTGTTGTGCCTCCAAGGCCAACTTCTGCTTTTCCATTTCCATTTTTCCTGCCAACTTTGCCATCTCCATTGCATGCGCCCTGTCTGCTGCCCTGTCTGCCAGCTCCTCTGGCGACAGGACTCTGCTGGGCTTCCCAAGGTTGTCGGGTGGAACGATGTCCCCCGCATTCTGTGGGTCTCTTGACTCCTTCCAGGCTCTCAACGCCTTGGTGTACTGGACCTTCCTCTTGAATCCAGCATGGGGAACTCGGAGTTTTACACTGTAGCCTTTCAATTGCTCTACTGTGTATCCCTCCAGTTCCTCCCAATCCACCTCATCCATTCCAGAAATCACAGAGAGTGCTCTTCCAGCAGGGAGTGAGCCAGGCATGGCTGTCGCAATGGCAGATGTCTCAACAAAGTTCAAAAATGAAAACCTGTGGCTGCGTTACTTGGTCTGCTCTCACTATCTGGTGATTAATAATTCACTGTATGCAAATTACAAATGCAAATCCGAAATCCCAGCCGCTGCCAACAATGTTAGAGTCGGGGATCTCTGGTTGGCGCAAGGTTGTCCTTGTGTCAAGCAGGAACCCTCTCCTCTACGTCAGGGCGCAGGATAACCCTTCGTGAATGACCCTTGCTCACCCTCTAGGTGCGTGGCGTGAGCAGCCAAGGCGATTCCTCAGGCGTTGTTGGTTAAGCACTTACAATCGCACACACAGTAAATACATCAATCCACCCAGAAACAGACACCAGACTTGGATATGTAGAAAAATACGCTTCTTTATGTAAAAATAGGTATATATATGTCAGCAGACTTATCACAAGACCAATAACGTTTTCGCTATGCCACCAGGTTGTAAAGCAGGCAAATGTTCTTTGTTTGCAGGTTCAAATTAGATACTTTGTAGTCTCTCGCAAATGTTACTTGTGGTTCCAGTACTTACAGAGATCGGCTCCGGCGAACGGGGAAATAAGGCGTTGCGGGCCCCTAGCCCGATACTGGAATTCTTAAGAACGTGTAGTTGCTGTTGGGAGTCGGCACGGGAGGGTGCGACTCAGCAGTGATGGGGCACCTTTGGATCCTCTTGAAAAGGTGCGTGTAGTCAGGCAGGCGCGGCCCACGACCCTCAGCACGGCAGTGCGGGGGTCTCTTCAGCGGGGGTGGCGCGGCCTGACCACAGGGCGAGATCGCGAAGCGGGGTCACAGGGCACGGTCCGTGCAGCTGGGGACCCGGCGGGGATCACGATCGTCGGACAAGGACTCCGGCGGGAGGGGCGATAGCGCTTCAGCGCGCTCCAATAGCAGGCGGTGGCAGAGGTGCCGGCAGCCTAGCCCGGGGTAGAGAGCGACTCCGGTCGGAGCGAGGCTCTCAAGGGGGGCAAAGGCAGGCAGGCTCCCGAGTGTCACAGCCCTAGGAGGGGCGATGAGGGGCGCAGTCTTCCTCAAGCGGGATACACACACGGCTCGAGTTTCAGGACGAGCAAAGGCACAAAGAACCCACTGGTCCTGGGGTTCTGTTCAGGGGGCAAGCTCAGATCAAGCCCTTGGAGAATGTTTAAAGCACAAAGCAGCAAAGTCTTTTCAGTAAGTCTCTTCCTCTCCTTTCTCAGCAAGGCAAGCAGCAGGCCAGCTCCTCCAGCGTCTTCTTCTCCTTCTAGTCGGGCAGAGGTTCTTTGTGGTAAAACAGGATTCTGATTTCTTAGGAGCCAGGCGCCTACTTTTATACCGTGATTCTTTTGTTCTTTAGCGCCAGGGGGCCTGGGCTTGGCCCAGTCCAGTTCTGGAGCACTTTGTTATGGTGACTCTGCTCTTTCCTTTCAGCAGCAGGGCAGAGACATCAGCCGCTCCACAGGGGGCGGAGCCGGCTTTGTGGTGGCAGAGCACAGGTCTATTCAAGAGTCAAGGTGTACTCCTCCCACCCATCCTGGTGTAATCTCTCTACCCACCACCTGGCAGCCAGCCTGTCTCCTGGAATTCCCCAGCCCTGCTCCCCACTGTAACTAGGCAGAACACACACACACAGCAGAGGCGGACTGAGATGGCCAGGTCAGTAAATACTAACTTTCTAAAAGTAGTATTTACAAACGCAGGATATTAAAATAAACTTTACTAAAAGAAGTATTTTATTATTCTGAGTTCAGGCATACTAAACTTGACATTCTACCATGCTCTATGAGTCCACTGGGGTCACAGCGTGTAGTGACTCCAGCAGCCCATTCTGGCCAATGGAGAGCAGGTAGCCTTCAATAGTGAAAAACGAAAATGGCTGTAATTCACTATTAGGACATGCCACACACTCAGGGCTTGTCCTACCTTACACCTACAATGCACCCTGCCCGTGGGCCTACCATAGGGGTGACTAACATGAGGCAAAGGGAAGGTTTGGAGGCTGGCAAGTGTGTGCACTTGCCCAGCCAGCATGACAGTACCAGACTGCACGCAGGTTCTGCAGTGGCAGACCCTAGACACATTTTACAAGGCCGCTTCTGTGGGTGGCGCAACCAGCGCTGCAGGCCCACCAGCAGCATTCGCATTTACAAGCCCTGGCACTCCTGGTGCACTTTACTAGGGGCTGATAGTAAACCGAATAAGCCAAACATGGAAACCAATCAATGTATACATTTTACCATAGGGAGAGCATATGCACCTTAGCACTGGTCAGCAGTGGTAAGGTGCCCAGAGTCATAAAACAGCCAACAACAGGTCAGAAAAAAATACTGGAGGAAGGCAAAAAGTTTAGGGATGACCCTGCAAAAAGGGCCAAGTCCAACACTGAAAGACAACTTGCACGCCCTCCAATGGAAGCACGTTTCATGGTGGGATGTCTGGCCGGGTGGGAAGGAGGACTGACAGCTCTGACCATACTTACCAGCATGTGGAGACACACACAACCCCTCAACACAAACTCCACACAACTCACCGGGTAGAATGCATTGACCCACACCTCAGTGAAATATCAGCAAAAGATACCCCGTACTGGGTGCTGCTGTGTGAGGCACAGGGGCTCTCTTTGGACTTGTAGCCAAACAAACACCAGGACTTCACAGTCAGCCATCCTGCCATTGCTATCACACCCCCTCACAGGGAAGCAGAGTCAAGAGGGAGGAAGTATGGACATGCTGGGAAGGGGGGTGTAGCCAAGAGCATGATGGGAGTTGCAGTCACAGACAATCCACACCCACCCACATGGCCCAGCAAGCTCACACTGAACCATGCTCGCCTCACAGGGAGTGGAAAGGGACTGACAAGATGTCTGACACTGGGCTCTGATGTGGGGAGCACAAGGCCCTGCTGGGAACTGGGCAACAACAAACACCAGGACTTTACAGTCAGCCATCTTGCCATTGCTGTCACACCCCCTCACAGGGAAACAGAGTCAAGAGGGAGGAAGTATGGGCATGCTGGGAAGGGGGGTGTACCCAAGAGCATGATGGGAGTTGCAGTCACAGACAATCAACCCTCACCCACATGGCCCAGCAAGCTCACACTGATACATGCTCATCTCACAAGGAGTGGGAAGGGACTGACCAGATGTCTGACACAGGGCTCTGTTGTGGGAGGCACAAGGCTCTGCTGGAAACTGGGCAACAACAAACACCAGGGCTTCACAGTCAGCTATCTTGCCATTGCTGTCACACCCCCTCACAGGGAAGCAGAGTCAAGAGGGAGGAAGTATGGGCATGCTGGGAAGGTGGTGTAGCCAAGAGCATGATGGGAGTTGCAGTCACAGTCAATCTACACCCACCCACATGGCCCAGCAAGCTCACACTGATACATGCTCACCTCACACTGAGTGGGAATGGACTTTCAAGATGTCTGACACTGGGCCTGACAAATGATGTGGCTGACAATCACACATATGCACTGACCAAACAAAACCCGGTCGCACACACAGCCATTGCAACCATATATTCAAAATCATTGTCTGGGGATGCAGTGTCCAGGGGTGCCCCCTGGTCGTGCAGGGGAGGTGTGTCTTGCAGATGACCAATGTGGAGAGACATATATATGGTACATTGTACAAAACACACAGGAATTCACATATACATCATTGACAGGGGACATCTGACAGTGAATGGAATGTACACACCAATATGGCAGACACCATAGCATGGTCACATTCACACTCGGTGCTGTTGTGAGCTGCATTCCACCCCTAGATCGTGCTGAAACACAGGCATCCTTCACACAACACACCACTCACTGACATAGACACTGTAGACACAAGGTCAAACATGGACAGCATTGGAGGAGACATGCTACTCACAGCAGCCAAACTGCAACACACACACCAATGGCCCTCACTGTCATGAACATTGAAAAGCCAGAGTGCTACCGTGCCCAATCCATGTCAACATGTGAAACACCGACAAGTCAAATCACATATGCACGTACAAAACTCAGCACCAGAATCATTAACGATGGTTGTGAGAAGGTGGCCTGATATATGCTGTCCACTAGTTCTAGTGGGCACCTTGTATCAGTCCAAACAACCCCTTATGGTGACAGGTAAAAGACAACCTTATGTGAAAGCTATCCTAGTTGTAGCAATGGAGAGCAGCCTTCAGGCTAAGTCTTGAAGGAATGTAAAGCAGCTTGTTTTACCAGTCTATAATCTCTTGAATGATCAAATGAAAAGACAACCACACAAGGCTAATATTCAAAATATATGTATTTAAGATCATACACACCCCTCTAGTCTCTTTATGAGACTGGAGTTCGAAGTACTTTAGTTACAAGTGTTTAAGCATCAGTAAAACCACAAATACACGTTTGGGCCCCAGGGGCGTACCAAACCATATACTAAAAAAGTGGTATAAGAACCATGACTGTAATAGGCAGTGTGCCTATTGCCTCTAGAATCACTGGGACCCCAACGAACCACCCAAGTTAGTGACACAGGGGACCCAGGGGAGCCGTTTGCAGTGTGGTGTCAAGAATTCCTGTCATACAAGGGAAACACGCCCTTATGTAAACAGGAGAGCTGTTACATAACTCAAGGGAAACACGCCCTTATGTAAACAGGAGAGCTGTTACATAACTCAAGGGAAGCACGCCCTTATGTAAACAGGAGAGCTGTTACATAACTCAAGGAAAACACGCCCTATAAAGGGAGGAACCGGGAGGTACAAGGCTGTCGGATATTGTGTTTACACCGACGTACCTGCTTCGTGAAGAGCAGTGTTCCGGAGTGGTGCTCCAGTAAGGCAAGAACGGAGGTAGGTCGAGTCGTTACTCCCTGGGCCGTGTCTTGCCCCATCGTCACCTGTGAAGGACCCGGAAGCTCTACCGGTCAACCATTGAGCTTCGCTTTTTGACTCGGCTGAGTCCAAGCGCAGTGGCGCTTTTGCTGGTTGGAGTCGTAACTCCCAGCCCAACCAGAGACACAGGGACTGCCAGCTGTAACGCACACCAGGAGGTGTTTGCCGCGTTACAGACTCGGAAGTCCACAGGATCGATCGAGCGGCTGCTCTCGGTTCAGTCTTCTTGCTTGTGATTGGGGTATCGGTGACGCATCACCAGGAGGTGACTCCGCGTCCCGGTGCAGTCGGAGGAAGAGGTTGAGCGGCTGCTCCCTTCAGGTAGAGACCCCGGCTGGGTGTTTCCCTGACTCCTCGATTCTCCCCAACACTCTTCGTGCCCCTCACAGCCTACCGATTGGCATTGTCGGCCATTTCATTTCTGCCCTCTGTTGGCATACGCCGGGATCGGCGTATATGCAGGGGACGGAAAGGCAAAAAAGGCCACTACGTACGTGAATGCCCTGCCAAACCGAAGACGTCACGTTATCGGGCCAACCGGTCGGTAACAGCCGTGGTGGACATACCGGCGGAAAACTAGAGGACTCCAAGACCAGAGAAGGGGCATCTCGGAGTCACTCATCCATCCCTTCACTTTCCAACTCGGTCACTAAGGGACAACGACACCTGTTTATCACGGTGCACGTGGGAGTGCATGACCAGTGGATACCCGTTGTGGCCATGGTGGATTCAGGGGCCACTGGCATGTTTATGGACCACAACGAGGCATGCAGGCTAGGGCTAGTGCTTCTTCCCAAAGCAGTACCCGAAGACGTCTATGCGGTAGACGGAAGGCGATTGGTCACGGGGCCCATCGGACAGCACACGGGGGTCCTTCCGATGAGATATGGGAGGAACCATTTGGAACAAATCGATTTTAACATCATCCGAGCGCCCCAATATGGCGTCATATTGGGATTGCCGTGGCTACAGAAACACAACCCCTTTGTGGATTGGCCAACACATCGCATCGAAATGACGTCACCGTATTGCATCCTGCATTGTGGAATAAGAACGGAATCCCTTGACGCAGATGAGAGCGGGAGTCAGACGGTGGCTACAGCGGCAGAAAAAGATGTGGCTCTCCCCCAGGCTTATCACAGTTTTGAGGATGTATTTGATGAGGTGAAGGCGGAAGTGCTACCACCACATAGACAGTTTGACTGCCAGATCGACCTGGTGCCAGGGGCCAGCGTTCCCAGCGGCAGGCTGTATGCCCTGACGGAGCCTGAAAACGTGCATCTCCGGGGGTACCTGGATAAACTCCTCAAGCTAGGATTCATCCGCCCGTCCAAGTCTCCGGCCGCCTCGCCACTCTTCTTCATCCCGAAGGCTAATGGGGAGCTGAGAGCCTGTGTGGACTTTAGGGCATTGAATGCGATAACCATAAAAAATCGGTACCCCTTGCCTCTCATCAGTGTACTTCTGGAACAGGTCAAGAAAGCTCGTATCTACACCAAGTTGGATTTGAAAGGGGCATACCATCTGGTGCGCATGAGGGACGGAGACGAGTGGAAGACCGCCTTTAAGACCAGGTTCGGCCTTTTTGAGTACCTCGTCATGCCGTTCGGTCTGTGCAACGCCCCGGCAGCCTTTCAGTACTTTTTGAATGAGGTATTCAGAGAGGAGTTGGATATCTACGTGGTCGTATATATCGACGACATCCTCATCTATTCGTCCAGTGTGGAGGAGCACGTACACCACGTCAAAGCTGTGCTCCAAAAGCTGAGGGAAAACATGCTGTTTTGTAAACTCAGCAAGTGTGACTTCCACGTCACATCCGTGGAATTCCTCGGAGTGATGCTGAGTCCAGAGGGACAGGAGATGGCAGAACGAAAGATCAAGGCGGTGAAAGAATGGCCGGTGCCCCAAAGCGTGAAGGACGTCCAAAGTTTCATTGGCTTCGCCAACTTTTACAGGCGGTTTATAGATGGATTTTCAGGAGTGGTGGCCCCAATCACACAGCTACTGAGGAAGTCCAAGGAGTTTGTCTGGTCCCCTGAAGCGAACAAAGCCTTTGAGGCCCTGAAAAGCGCCTTTGGTAAGGCGCCGGTGTTGGCTCACCCCGATCCGGATCTCCCCTACGTGGTGGAAGCGGACGCGTCGGATGTGGCGCTGGGGGCTATCTTGTCCCAACGCAACCACGACACAGGGGTGCTTCATCCCGTTGCGTACATGTCCCGCAAACTCAACGACGCCGAACGCAACTACCATATTGCGGAGAAGGAGCTTCTCGCAATCAAGGACGCCTTCACCGAATGGAGGCATTGGTTGATGGGGGCAAGACATGTGGTATCGGTGTACACGGACCATCGGAACCTACAGTTCATGACGGCCACTAGACACCTTTCTCCCAGGCAGCTGCGGTGGATGATCTTCTTTGCGGGGTTCAACTTCCGCATCACATATCGGCCGGGGACGGAAAACCGGAAGGCGGACGCCCTGTCCCGTCAATCTGCAGTTAAGGAACCATTGCCTGCAACCGAGCGTTCCATCATTTCCCCGAGGATGGTATTGGGGGTTATCCAACCGGATACTTTCCTGAGGGGAATAAAGAGAGGGATCAGGTCATTCGCATGGCGGAGGTGGCTCCTCAGTCACAGAGAATGGCAGCTGAAGGACGGGATACCCCTGAAGGGCAGGTGCCTATTGATACCCACGCCTAGGCTAAGGAAACAAGCATTCATCTGGTGCCATGACTCTCCATGCGCAGGTCATTTGGGCTTTGAAAAAACGGTGGCTAGCATGGGACGGCATTTCTGGTGGCCAACCATGAGAGTGGATGTCAGGAGGTGGGGACAGGAGTGTCCTACGTGTGCTACCATGAAGGCCGACCATGGCCGAACCCAAGGGCTCTTACATCCACTTCCGACCCCGGATAGACCATGGGATAGCATATCACTGGACTTCGTGGTGGGCCTACCGGTAGACCAGGGGATGACGGCAATACTGGTGGTGGTGGATTACTTGACGAAAATGGGGCACTTCATCCCCTGCAAGAGAGTCCCTACGGCCGGGGAATTGGCGTCACTACTCCTAAAGAATGTGGTACGACTGCATGGATTACCTGGGGTGATCGTGTCGGACCGGGGGTCGCAGTTTACTGCGCAATTCTGGAAGACTTGGTGCACTGCGCTGCATGTTAAGACCGCCCTGTCCACCAGCTACCACCCTCAAACGGACGGCCAAACCGAGCGCCTGAACCAAACGCTCAAACAGTATCTGCGATGTTTTGTGGACCAGGGCAGGGAAGAATGGGTCGACTTGCTATGGGTTGCAGAGATAGCCTATAACAACGCCACTCACAGCTCCACACAGTCATCTCCGTTCTATAGCAACTATGGCCAACATCCCAGGTTCTTGCCATTTCTACATCCGTTCAGAGAGGACAGGATTCCCGCCACAGCGGACAGGGTGGCACACATAAAAGACACGTTGATGCGCTCAAGGGCTGTCCTAATAGAGGCCAAGAGAAGATACAAGGCTGCGGCAGATAGGAAGAGAAGGCCCGGGCCACTGTACCGCACTGGAGACTACGTCTGGATATCCACAAGAAACATGAGGTTTCGAAAGAACAGTGTGTTCCATCCCAAGTACATGGGCCCCTATCGAATTACCAAGTGTATGGGTCCCGTGAACGTGAAGGTGTGCTTGCCCCAGTCATTGCGGATACACCCTGTCTTTCATGTATCATTGCTCAAACCAGCACCCTCCAAGCCGTCTGGGACACCTAGGCCGGTATGCGTGGAGTCGGAGGTGGAGTATGAAGTGTCGGGCATACGGGCGTCCAAATGGCGCAGGGGGAAGCTGTGGTACCTGGTTGCGTGGAAAGGCTATGGCCCGGAGGAGCATTCATGGGAACCGGCTGAAGGGGTTCATGCTCCGCGCTTGGTCTCCTTGTTCCATCGGCGTTTTCCTGCCAGCGCTGGACCCGTGGGGAGCCGCTGAGAGGGAGGATGTACTGTCAAGAATTCCTGTCATACAAGGGAAACACGCCCTTATGTAAACAGGAGAGCTGTTACATAACTCAAGGGAAACACGCCCTTATGTAAACAGGAGAGCTGTTACATAACTCAAGGGAAACACGCCCTTATGTAAACAGGAGAGCTGTTACATAACTCAAGGAAAACACGCCCTATAAAGGGAGGAACCGGGAGGTACAAGGCTGTCGGATATTGTGTTTACACCGACGTACCTGCTTCGTGAAGAGCAGTGTTCCGGAGTGGTGCTCCAGTAAGGCAAGAACGGAGGTAGGTCGAGTCGTTACTCCCTGGGCCGTGTCTTGCCCCATCGTCACCTGTGAAGGACCCGGAAGCTCTACCGGTCAACCATTGAGCTTCGCTTTTTGACTCGGCTGAGTCCAAGCGCAGTGGCGCTTTTGCTGGTTGGAGTCGTAACTCCCAGCCCAACCAGAGACACAGGGACTGCCAGCTGTAACGCACACCAGGAGGTGTTTGCCGCGTTACAGACTCGGAAGTCCACAGGATCGATCGAGCGGCTGCTCTCGGTTCAGTCTTCTTGCTTGTGATTGGGGTATCGGTGACGCATCACCAGGAGGTGACTCCGCGTCCCGGTGCAGTCGGAGGAAGAGGTTGAGCGGCTGCTCCCTTCAGGTAGAGACCCCGGCTGGGTGTTTCCCTGACTCCTCGATTCTCCCCAACACTCTTCGTGCCCCTCACAGCCTACCGATTGGCATTGTCGGCCATTTCATTTCTGCCCTCTGTTGGCATACGCCGGGATCGGCGTATATGCAGAGGACGGTTAGGACCATCCGTGCTGTGGGCTGGTAACGTACTTAGCCTGGAGGATTCCAGTGACTATAACTTTTGTTTGTTCTTTGTATTTTATTTGCCTTCATTAAAAGAACTAACCCTTCACAAGTGGTTGCGTCCTCATTGTCGTGTCTGTTAAACGATCCTGAGACGTTCAGGGCGTTACATGTGGAAACACAACCGCGGGTTCCTTTCACTTTTTATGGGGAATGTCACGGTTGGAATTTTAAGGATTGGGGACACTTCTAATCGAGCTAGGACCAAACCCATTTGGACTTAGACAGTTCTAGGGCTAGCACCCTCAAGAGTACTGGAGAACTTGAGTTACCTCATCCAGGGAAGCCGGGTGCATAGTTGTCTTTGGCGTCGGGTCACGTTGTCGATTCCAATGGAACCCTGCAAAGAACTGCTGCTGCCGAGAAGAGGAGAAGTGTCCAGAGAGATCCAAGCCTGGATCTAGGATGTAAGGAACCTGAAAGCAGAGGGGACAGAGTCTGGGTCACTTGCCAGTGACCTAGGGCAGGATGGACCAATGCCCACAGATGTTGGGTGCTGCAGGTGAGTTTGCGGGTGTCTTGACTCTTCAGCCACGAGGTCCAGGAGGCGTCGACGAAGTCCACGAGCCGGATTCGAGCGGTCCCACTGTGGAAATTTAGCTTGTAAACTGAACATTATCTGCGCCATCTTGCCTCTCCCCAGCGCCACGCACAGCGAATGCACGGCCGCCATTTTAGGCACCCCACTCTCTCCCCGCTCATTCTCGATCGCCAGCGCTTTCCCCTGGCGCTGCGAGCATCCCCCGCGCGCCGGCCACCCCCGCTCTCTCATACACGGGCCATAAACCCTCTCATTCAGCGCGACCCTGCCATGGAACCACATCCCACACCCGACCGACATCCCATACATGGTCATGCCCCTCTTTGATAACCCCCTTCCTCTGCGCCCCATTGTCCGAACTGGTCCCAGGCCATCACCTAGCCCTGCGGATGCAGTTTATTGCCCCTACTGTAAGGGAAACACCCCACATCAAAGGGATTACAGTAGATCAAAGCCCCTACCCCCTGAGACCCGACCGGTCACACACACCCCCGGGAATTGGCGGAATACCCTGCTGCGCGATAGCCATCTCCTACTGCGGGTAAGGTGGGAACTTCTACTGTAGCTATGTGTGGGATCGGATCTGAGCCGGGGCTTCAGGGGATGTTCTCTCATGCATCAAGGGAATCTCAAGAATGTACTATGTGTAATAAAGCAATAGACCTGTGTATAAGAGACCAGGTCTCAGAGATGCAGTTAGAGCACCTCGTGACGATACCTTGCTGTCTGATCTGATGTGTTCTGCTCCGACGGAATAAAACTTTGTTTCCTGCCTTCCAGTCTCCGGCGCCTGCCTCTTTCATTGGTAAATTATCGAGTGGTATGAGAGGCAATTACCGCCGGGCAATACTTGAAAGGTTATCGACTGAAACTGCCGCTACCATTTAACAATTGGCGTCCCAAACGTGGGGCCCATCAGCGACACGTGGATCCAGTGGGAGAGGTCCCGACGACAGAGTGAACGACTGCAACGATCGGGAGAGCTCCTGCCCAATAGACCCTTGTCTGGCAGCCGATCATCCGAACTTCACTGGTTCCGAGCAGACCTCTCTCGAGTGATCTACGGTCCTGACTGGGAACCATCAGGAGTGCCGCGGCAAATACGGAGAGTAGAGGACGATCGGGCGCTGGAGGCGGAAGACGAGAAACTGTCCACGCGGTCCGGGTAAGGTCGTGATACACGACAAATTGCGAAACAATTGATTGATTGTTTGAAGCTTTGGAATACTAGTATTGCTCATTGATTGTGCTCATTGATTGTTCTCTTTGAGATATAAATGTTGTAAATGTTGTAGACTTGTAAAGCGCACAGCTACCCCAGCAACGGGGTGTCCCGGCGCTGTAGACCGCTGAGGAACCCGTCCTGGCTATCCCTGTGAGATGGTCCCTTTCTGGGTATCTCCAAGGTGAAACCAGGCATCCCCGGCGTCTGTGGGGGGCCGTTGTAGAGATGAGGCAAGCTTAATGCCCAGAGTTGCCGAGTGTGTTCCTGGTTAGAGTAGGTACCGAGGCGAGAATTATCAAGTCCGTTTTGACCCTGGTCCACAACCCTGCCGCGTCGGGAATTGAACCCTGGTCCCTGGCCAATTCTCTGCTTACGGGTCTGCCGCCTCTAACTAGTGAGCCACACCTCTCCACTATTCGCTGTCTACAAACGGGGAGGAGTAGAAATACTCTCTCTCTCTCTCCCTTTGCAGATAGTGAAGGGTAGGTAACACAGACTTTTGTCCCCGTTGAAACCCGTCGTGCCTATCTTTATCTCCCCACTGATTGATTGTCCGAACATTGATTGTTTTGAAGAATAGTGCTCTTTGAGATATTCTCTGTTTGCAAATAACGTAGAATAGAAATATTCTGTCTAGTCTTTGCAAATAGTGAAGGGTAGGTAACGCAGACTTTTGTCCCCGTTGAAACCCGTCGTGCCTATCTTTATCTCCCCATTGATTGATTGATTGATTGTCCGAACACTAGTTGTTCGATATTGGTTCTTTGGAGGTATTCTCTGCTTACAAATAACGAGGAATAGAGATATTCTGTCTAGTCTTTGCAAGCAGTGAAAAGATAGGTAGTGCTGACTTTTGTCCCCGTTGAAACCCGTCATGCCTATCTTCTCCCCACTGATTGGTAGTTGGTTCTGCCCGGACCGCTTATTAGAGGTGGACCATCCGGCTCCACTGGAAGGCACCCCTAATAAGGACATGTTCACTAAATATGGACTAGTCGCCGTAGCTTATACCAAGCTATGGCATAAATATACCAAGAAGGACCCCGAGAGTCAGTGGCCACTGATGGGATCCTTCGACGACCATAAGATAGAAGCGCTAGAAGTAGCTCTGCGTAGCAATAAGACGACGCCTACTATGCTTGACAGTATCGGCATGTGGCGCAAAGAAGCAACGCAACGGAAAAAGAGGGAAGAAGTAAAAGCAGAAAAGGAATTACGAAAGGCAGCCCACCTTGCCGCTAGAAAGTTAGAAGAAGAAATAAAGGAGAGAAGGGAAACTAAACTAAGACAGGAGCCCGAAACATCAGGCCAGTACGCTGTTAGGACCCCTTCTTTGCTCTACCCTGAGTTGTCCTCTAAACAGCGAACGAATGATGAATTACTATTAGGTCCCCCGATCATTTACATGCCCCCTCCATACGCACCCTCCCAATCAATAGTGCAACACCCACAACCCCCAAACACGAACGAAAGCAGTACAGGGGCCTCGGTCCCCACGGCCTCCGCGCCGGCCGAGCCTCCTGTACTGAACACAACGTCGGCAATAACGTTGGGTGACCCTGAGATGAGAAAGAAAGATTCCACCAGAATGAATCGACTAACGAAGGATGAACGAACAGGAATCGACAAAATAGTAAAGGCACTGGTGGGATCCCTTTTTGACCTTACAAAAACTAAAGTAACGCTAGGAGTTAGCCCTTTGTGGGACATATGAAACCAAGGGAAGGAGCCAAGCTCACGGTCGAGACGGCCACGAGGTAGCCCGACTCCATTACTCTCGCTACCTAAACATGTCTGCCCTACTGCCCACCCCGCCCAATAAGCATGACAAAATCCTGCACAAACGGAAGCCTGCTGACACCCACCATCGACGTCACCAAACTAGGGCTAGATCGCGCACAATTGGGCTATGTTATTTTTCCGATTGCACAGTAACCTCCTTGTGCTCGTCACCAGATTGCAAATATGTACAAACACTCCAACGAAGTAGTATAGTTATAACATTTTTAATAACTTATAAGAAAACACGTTTTAAAACAACTATTTACATGACAGTCTGCTGCAACCTCCATCCCAAAGCCTTAACGTCCACGTGACACCGTCCTCGCCTCTCCTTCCTCGAAATTGCAACATTGGCCTGTTTTGGGCGGTCTTTTTAGTTGACTTTGGGCTATAAAAGCCATGCAAAAATCCATTGACATCAGTGGCGGACGACTGTGCGAATAGGCCGGAGGCTATACGAAGCGCCGAAGTTCTGGCAACACCAAGGCGGAGTCCGCCACGCTGTGCGGGCCTTCCCGTTTTCTTTCTTCTTTCTTCAATAATGGCTGATGCCCTGACGGGGGGAGGCGACGCGGACGGGCCTCCCCCGCCTCCCCAGGTGGAGGCTCACCAGCAGATGAGGACGCCCCAGCCGTCTTTTTCATCGGTCTGTTGAATCGCACCCTGCCACGTCGTGTGGATCCTCCCATTCTCTTCTTCCTTCAATAACGGCTAGGGTGCCCTGGCAGGGGGGAGGCGACGCGGACGGACCTCCCCCACCTCCCCAGGTGGAGGCTCGCCAGCAGATGAGGGCACCCCAACCGTCTTTGACTCGTCGGCCAGCTAAGCTGCACCCAACCGTCTTTGACTCACCGGCCAGCTGAGCTGCACCCTGCCGCTGCACGCGACCACCGGACAACCGCCCAAGCACGGGTTCACCAGGATCGCCACTAGCTCCCGACGCGAGGAGTGGGCCCCCGCAGCCAAGTAATCGGGGACCCACCCCGGTGGCGATACCATCCAAACTGCTGTCGTCACTGCTACTGGAATCACCCCGGTGGCAGTACCATCCGAACTGCCGTTGTTACTGCTGCTGGCTCCTCTCCGGTGGCTGTACCGAAGAGCTGCTGCTACTGCTGCCCTTGAACTCCGGCGGTCGGCTCCTCCGGATCCAGGCCTAAGGCCCACCGTGAGACAATTCTGGACTCGAAAGCTTGTCTGCTTGGGCGTGGGCCCCACCCTTGACAAAATGCTCCCCTCAGCCTTGCAGAATCGGCTGGAGTCATTTGACACTTGACTCCCGCGTACTTCCGGTAAGGACAAAACCGCCGCCATTGCTCTTTGCCCCGGACGACAGCCACCTTGCCTCCGCTTGGTGCAGTGAGAAAGACTGGTTCGAAGCGTCGGCGGAAGAACCCGCCTGCTGCCCCGCCCCAAGAACGAACCATGGCATTTCTACGGGGTCGCAGTGACGCCATGCTGACGCAAAGTTGACGCTAACGAAAGTTCTCGAACTACTGAAAGGGATTCTGGTCCAACAGCTAATTCATGGAAAGACTTAGACTGTACTCTGGCCCGACCTCGCCCCAAGATGGCGCCGATGTAGGAGAGGCCTACAAACCCTTGTGGCGTCCCAGTCACGTGACATTTGTGTTAAAAAGAGATATATATATATATATGCGATGCTTCCACACATGATGGTCGGGGAGGGGCGGGGAGGGAACCGATTTTATGCCGTAGTAGCGTTGCTCATGACACTCGACGCCTCTCACGCCGTGGCCGGCCTGAACGGTTGTAGGCCCGTATCTTGTATACTGACATTGTTTTAAATAAAGGGCCTCTTGAAGGAATTACGGAATCAGTGTCATGACTAATCACATAGGTTGATAAAGATTTCTTCTTTTGAATAAATGATTGTTACTCCCAAGCAATAGAAAACAGGTAATGCAGTCCCCATTTGCCTGAATCTTTTTGATTAACGGAATTTGTACCCATCACACCTATCTTTTTCCAAGAGTTGTTAAACAATGGTCAACCATAGCTCAGGGTATATGCCGAACGCAAGGTATGGTATCTTGCACCTTAATACACGACCGATTGAGAAATGCATGTATGACAAGGGAACCCGAATTTAGGAAATGAAATAAATTAGAGCATCTTTGTCCCGGACAAAAGGAATAATAGGTCTGTGGTATCACCCATTCCTGCGACTAGCCTGGTACGTGGTAAGTAGAACTTTTTCGTGTCTGCGCGCGCTAGGGTACTTTGAATGCTGCACATCCCCTCCCCTCTTTTTCCCCTCTATAGGTCACGACGAAGCTCCGACTGAAGAATGAAGTGGACATGGACCGTACCGAGTTCAATATCAGGGAAAATTTAGACAAACGTTGTGAGATAGTGCGTGAAGTGCAGACCGCCATTGAGAACATAAGAAACTGTATGGCATGATTGTGCGTGTGTGCTATGATTACACGGTATGAATGTGTGTGCATCTCATGCTTAGGTCACTTGAAGAGAGCGTCACTGTATGATTGAAATGCTCGCCATCGATCAAAGGGAGGAGAATAAAGGGTCCGACACCCCCTAGGATAAACTACAAAATACTGAAAGTACGCAGCATGCATAGGAAAGGAGGACAGGAAAGGAGAGGTCCCGATGCTCAACGTAGCCCTGAGTCTCCATCTTAAGTTTCTGCGCTTGATGCATGTACTGTCACACCCTATCCGGCATTTGTGTATACGTGATCACCGAATTTATGTCTTTTCCCCGCTTGTGTTTTCTTACATGGAACAGACCCATGCTGCTCCATGTTGTGTGTGCACCAAGTGGCCTATTATCTTACCCATGTCTCTCTCGTTTTGTGTCGTATGTATGCCAAATAGCCTACTTGATGCACACCTCTCTCTCTCTCTCTCTCTCTCTCTCTCTCTCTCTCTCCCTCTCTCTCTCTCTCTCTCTCTCTCTCTCTTTCTCTCTCTCTCTCTCTCTCTCTCTCTCTCTCTCTCTCTCTCACTCCCTCCCTCACTAAAAAGCCTTCTTACCCTCTTTTCTGTTTGAATAAATTAACGACACATACCTCCTCGGTAAGTGTATAATTGGCCTGGAGCACGGTGGTGTTCGAACAAATTGACTGAAACAAAACGACCGTACTTTGCCACGTTACTACCTCTCCTTTCTACAAATATTGAGCTTAATTGGCTGAGAAAAGAAAGGACAGGTAAGACGACTGATGTCTCCCAATTTGGCCCTCATCACGGGGACTATATGTCAGTGGTTTCCGTTTTTTCAGAGCTTTAACAACACCATCTCCACCGCCCAGAATTACCCCCGCCCAATTACCCCGAAATAGAATGTCTAAAGCACCCCGTTCTCCCAAGATAACCCCAGCCCTATACTAGCCACCTCAGAGTATTTCGAACGAAACAGCTGATGACCTTATTCACTAATAATACATCGCCTAAACTGATAAAGGGTTACCTATTGTCGCCAGCAAAAATAATGCTTAGCTTATGGATACTCGTGAACCCGTGACAGTAGCACCTCGCACTTTCTTTTCATAAACTTAGCAGTCCTCGGAAGGAAATATGTAATAACAAAACTTGTGTTGAGACGAACGAGCCTCTGCCGGAGAAGCCGGTTCGAATTTTTAATAGACTAGAAGGTTGACAGATGTCAGGCTTCCTGCAACCAGTATCGGGCGCAGGAATCGGCACCTAGAAGGCCAGACGATGGACAGGGACACCCACAGAAACTTGCACCACAGCAATGATTAATAGATTAGTAACGCACACACTAACATCAGAGTTAACAGACACCAATCATACAGCAACCGATAAAAGCATGTCCGCAACTACTCGGTGGTTGGGGGAGAGGATGAAGTATGTAAATGTCTTCCCTGCCAACTCTCTAAGATTTCTTGTTTCTTGTACCCATTTAAAGATAACGTGCTGCCATCGGAAGGGAGGGATCGGACGTGGCGCACAGCCTGGCTGCAGACCATGGAACATCTATGGCATCGACCAAGGGGGAGGCTACGAAGCAAAAAGGGCGTGAGACGAGACACCATTTTCAGGATGATAAGCGCGAAGGGCTACATCGAGGCCCCCCTGCTCACTGACCAGCGTGCCTGAAGTCTCAACCCGTCGGGCCCGATTGATGGGCCCAGTGCTGGAAGATTCTGCTCCCCTTGGTCCACATTTTTGATCCGACCCCACTCCACCCCCTCTTCCCTCGGCATCCCGAAGCACGTCACACCATTCTCTCTCTCACCCTCTTTTATATGGATTATGAATCTGACTTACCTACAGAAGAACAAAAAGCAAGTACCCTGTCTCAAAGTACCTATGGGTAACTGTGTTAAGGAACGGGGCTGTGATCGGAGAACAGTGAATGGTCACACCCTGCAACGTGAGAAATTGGATTTGAGCTGGACCTTAGCTCCACCGCCGGTGCTCAACAGTGCCAACGAAAGAAGAACGACAATGAGAGCTTACCAGTGATGGCTCTTTATAAAAAAGGACACTGGAAAGAAGAACCCATGTCAAAGTTGAAAATCCTCTCCCAACCACCTTTTTATATTAACTATCTTCTTATCAAGTTTTCATGATGTTGCATCAATCACTTCCGACTGTACACTGAGAAGTTAAGAAAATGTAACTTTGTATAGTAACATTCATACAACACCAGCCGTGTACACGACTATACTGACTATTTTCGATCCACACGAAGTCTGGGCCTTAAGTAATGTATGAAATATCCCTTGTTTTGCCAGAAACATCCTGTTTGCTTTACAGTATCCTATTTGTGCTCAAACAAACTCCCCTCCTCCTGTCCCTGGGCCTGACATGCGGCACAGCTGATGTAACTCTGTATGTACTACCTCCTCGCCTACTTTATCACCTGTATGTAACTATAAGCAAATGTGTCAGATTACTCCTGCCTGCCCTAAAAACTCTGTATCTTTAAGGAATGTACGAAAGACATTAACGATATTATAGCTGAAGGTTAACGAAGATAAACGTCGGCCAGGCAAGCTGGCGAGATATGTTAAAAGGGAGGACTGTGGAAATTTAGCTTGCAAACTGAACATTATCTGCGCCATCTTGCCTCTCCCCAGCGCCACGCACAGCGAATGCACGGCCGCCATTTTAGGCACCCCACTCTCTCCCCGCTCATTCTCGATCGCCAGCGCTTTCCCCTGGCGCTGCGAGCATCCCCCGCGCGCCGGCCACCCCCGCTCTCTCATACACGGGCCATAAACCCTCTCATTCAGCGCGACCCTGCCATGGAACCACATCCCACACCCGACCGACATCCCATACATGGTCATGCCCCTCTTTGATAACCCCCTTCCTCTGCGCCCCATTGTCCGAACTGGTCCCAGGCCATCACCTAGCCCTGCGGATGCAGTTTATTGCCCCTACTGTAAGGGAAACACCCCACATCAAAGGGATTACAGTAGATCAAAGCCCCTATCCCCTGAGACCCGACCGGTCACACACACCCCCGGGAATTGGCGGAATACCCTGCTGCGCGATAGCCATCTCCTACTGCGGGTAAGGTGGGAACTTCTACTGTAGCTATGTGTGGGATCGGATCTGAGCCGGGGCTTCAGGGGATGTTCTCTCATGCATCAAGGGAATCTCAAGAATGTACTATGTGTAATAAAGCAATAAACCTGTGTATAAGAGACCAGGTCTCAGAGATGCAGTTAGAGCACCTCGTGACGATACCTTGCTGTCTGATCTGATGTGTTCTGCTCCGACGGAATAAAACTTTGTTTCCTGCCTTCCAGTCTCCGGCGCCTGCCTCTTTCATTGGTAAATTATCGAGTGGTATGAGAGGCGATTACCGCCGGGCAATACTTGAAAGGTTATCGACTGAAACTGCCGCTACCATTTAACACCACAAAGTCTATCAAGTGCTGCAGTGTCGGCGACCAGGAAGGACCCAACAAGCCTTGGCAACGGCAAGTCTCAGGAAATCAGAGAAAGGACTGCGGTGCAGACCAGCAAGGTCTGATGGACTCACCCAGCAAGGGTAAGTAAGAGCAAGTCTGGAGCAACCAGAAAAGCACAAGTAGAAGTGGAGTTGCCTTCGTGGGGACCTGCTAGCCAACAAGATAGTGATCGCGAAGGAGCCTCAAGCGGTCGCACTTGGAGCTGGCCCATGGGTCACTCGTGGAGTGGAGGCCAACAATCTTCTGTGCAGTAGGTGCTCAAGGCTGGGGCTACTCGGAGCCCAAAGCACAACTTCGAGGATGACTAGGAAGGTGTTGTTGCTGCAAAAGTTCATGGTGTCCAGGGGTCACGGTTCCACGTTACGCACAATAGCCACGGGCCTCAGCCTTGCTGTGGACTCAGGGTAGCCTCGGAGAAGTTTGTAAATCTATGTCTGGGGATGCAGAGACTTCAGCGTCCGCCGGGAGCTTCTGCAATGCAGACCGGTCAGTTGCTTCTTTGGTGCCTGCCAAGCAGGGGATTCACTCCTTGACCCCAAGGGAGATTTCGTCCGTCTTCTAGCCGTGATAAAAAGTCGAAGGTCCAGGATATATGTTTCAGAGGTTCGTCCAGGGTAATCTAAAGTCCTAGGGACTGGATTCCTATACTAAGTTTAGGGGATGGACTAACTCTAAGGCCCCACCTATGGGTGGGCCTGGGGAGGGGGTGGTTACACCTCTTCCCCTTTGTCCAGTTTCACGCCAGAGCAGGGGCTGAGTGCCCCTGCAACTGGTTTGAACTGGGCTATGCACAGGGACACTTGTGTGCCCCAGGCAATGTCTCAAAAGAATGTGAAAAAATAGGATTAGTGCAGGTCGTACCCAAGTGAGAGTTTATCGCTTCGGCATCGTGAATCATAAAAAATAAAAAGATGGTGTGCGACAAAACGTTTGTGAATCGGTATAAAGGACGTGATATTGAGAACACCGTATCGGTAAATAACGTGTTGGTGAACAGCGTGACACCAGTCAATATGAGTAATGAAATACTCACATAATGAAGGTATCCAGGTGTCTGGTATCTGTGAAGGACAACCAGAAACCTTGGTGAATAGGTCATGTACGAATACAGTTAGTCAGCAAGTTGTAAAGCTGAACAAAAAAGTGTAAAAGAAAGAAAAAATGCGAGTGTACACTTACAGTTCTGAGATTCTTTCGTCAGTAAACACTACGTTCAGGATGTTTGCGGTGTATCCGGAAATGTTCTCATTTGAACGTCCAATAAACTGAAGTAATTTTGGAATAACCCTAAGGACTACTGATTCATTTAAGTACAGGATTAATTTCAAACTGTGAGTGCAAAATGGGAGACACACACCTGACCTAGGAACGTGCATTCACCTATGTTCTGTGATACAACCATACCATATACTCTTAAGTGCATTATATGCTAACTTTGGGATGGCTGCATCAAAACATGTCGTGTTTGGTGTCAAATGCTTTGGAATACTACCCCCTCACCAATTCTGGTGGCGGGGGTAGCATTCCACCCTTCTAGAGGGAGAGACATGTTCACACTGGTTGAACCCAGTAGGACTTTCCTGAGCCCTGGCATCACAAAATGGATGCCTCTGCCACAGACACGGGTCTGGCCTCCTGCTGCTGACCGAAACTCCGGCAGGGGAGGCCTGGACAATAGGTTTCCTGTCGAAGAGAGGTGTAACCACCTCCCCAGACAGGCAGATGTGTATTGGGGCTGGGCGGAAGCACTCTCTGGTGCTTTGAAGTCCTAAACTGGGGGCACGTTTGGTGTCCCTGTGCATAGCCCAGTTCAAACCGGTTGCAGGGGCTACCTGCCCCTGCTCTGGTGCGAAACTGGACAAAGGAAATGGATGTAACCACCCCTCTTTCCAGACCCACCCATAGGTGGGGCCTTAGAGTTAGTCCATCCCCTAAACTTAGTAGAAGTATAGGAATCCAGTTCCTAGGACTTTAGATTGCACTAGATGAAACTCTGCAACGTACATCCTGGACCATCGACGTTCATCCTAACTAGAAGACTGAAGAAATCTCCTTTGGGGTCAAGGAGTGACTCCCCTGCTTGGCAGGCACCAAAGAAGCAACTGACTGGTCTGCATCGCTGAAGCTCCCGTCGGATGCTGAAGTCTTTGCATCACCAGAGGTAGATTTCCAGACGACCCCGAGGCAACCCTGAGCCCTCAGCAAAGCTGAGGCCCGTGGCTATCGTGGGTGATGTGGAACCATGACCCTTGGGCACCGTGAACTTTTGCAGCAACTCTATCTTCCTGGTCCTCCTTGAAGTTGTGCTTTGGGCTCCGAGTATCCCCAGCCTTGTGCACCTCCTGCACCAAAGATTGTTGGCTACCACTCCACGAGTGACCCGTGGGCCAGCTTCCAGTGCGACCGCTTGAGGCTCCTTCGCGATCACTAGCCGGTTGGCTAGCAGGTCCCCACGAAGGCAACTCCACTTCTGCTTGGGCTTTTCTGGTTGCTCCAGACTAGTCCTTACTTACCCTTGCTGGTCTGCACTGCAGTCCTTTCTCTGCATTCCTGAGACTTGCCGTTGCCAAGACTTGTTGGGTCCCGTCTGGTCTCCGACATGGCAGCACTCGACAGACTTT
The DNA here is from genome assembly GCF_964204655.1 of Triturus cristatus. Classification (NCBI taxonomy): domain Eukaryota; kingdom Metazoa; phylum Chordata; class Amphibia; order Caudata; family Salamandridae; genus Triturus; species Triturus cristatus. The sequence goes on from NC_140591.1 coordinate 1,697,302,460, forward strand.
GTGGGACAGCTCGAATCCGGCTCGTGGACTTCGTCGACGCCTCCTGGACCTTGTGGCTGAAGAGTCAAGACACCCGCAAACTCACCTGAAGCACCGAACATCTGTGGGCATTGGTCCATCCTGCCCTCGGTCACTGGCTTGTGACCCAGACTCTGTCCCCTCTGCTTTCAGGTTCCTTACATCCTAGATCAAGGCTTGGATCTCTTTGGACACTTCTCCTCTTCACCGCAGCAGCATTTCTTTGCAGGCTTCGATTGGAATCAACGACGCGACCCAACACCAAAAGACACCTATGCACCCGGCTTCCCTGGGTGAGGTAACTCAAGTACTCCGGTGCTCATGTGGGTGCTAGCCCTAGAACTTCTTAAGTCCAAAAGGGTTTGGTCCGGACTCGATTAGAAGTGTCCCTAATCTTTAAATTTCCAACCGCGACATTGCCCATAGAAGATAATAGAAACCCGCGATTGTGTTTACACACTGCATACAGTCCCCGTGGGTCCCCTGTGTCACTACCTTGGGTGGTTCCTTGGGGTCCCAGCGATTCTAGAGGCAATAGGCCTAGTGTCTATTCCAGTCATGGTTCTTATACTACTTTTTTGGTATATGGTTTGGTACGCCCCTAGGGCCCAAACGGGTATTTGTGCTATTACTGATGCTTGCTCACATGTAAACAAAGTACTTCGAACTCCAGTCTCATAAAGAGACTAGAGGGGTGTGTTTTATCTTAAATACATATCTTTTAAAAATACACCTGGTGTGGTTGTCCTCTCATTTGGTAATACAAGAGATTACAGACTGGAAAAACAAGCTGCTTTACATTCCTTCAAGACTCAGCCTGAAGGCTGCTCTCCATGGCTACCACTAGCTTTCATATAAGGTTGTCTTAACCATTCACCATAAGGGGTTGTTTGGACTGATACAAGGTGCCCACTAGAACTAGTGGATAGCATATATCAGGCCACCTTCTCAAACTCTCCTCCTCCAGCCTCTCCTCCTCCAGGCTCTCCCTCCTTCAGTATCTCCCTCCTCCAGTCTCTCCCTCCTCCGGTCTCTCCTCCTCCAGTCTCTCCTCCTTCAGGCTCTTCCTCCTCCAGCCTCTCCCTCCTCCAGTCTCTCCGCCTAAAAGTCTCCCCCTCCTCCAGTCTCTCCCTTCTCCTCCTCCTCCTCCAGTCTCTCCCTCCTCCAGGCTCTCCCTCCTCCAGGCGCACCCTCCTCCAGGCGCTCCCTCCTCCAGTCTCTCCCTCCTCCAATCTCTCTCGCCTTCAGTCTCCCCCTCCTCCAGTCTCTCCCTCCTCCAGTCTCTCCCTCCTCCTGTCACTCCCTCCTCCTGTCACTCCCTCCTCCAGTCTCTCATCCTCCAGTCTCTCCTCCTCCAGGCTCTCCCTCCTCCAGTCTCTCCCTCCTCCAGTCTCCCCCTCCTCCAGTCACTCCCTCCTCCAGTCTCTCTCCTCCTCCAGTCTCTCCCTTCTCCAGTCTCTCCCTCCTCCAGTCACCCTCTCCTCCAGTCTCTCCCTCCTCCAGTCACCCTCTCCTCCAGTCTCTCTCTCCTCCTCCTCCTCCAGTCTCTCCCGCCTCCAGATTCTCCCTCCTCCAACCTCTCCTCTTCCAGTCTCTCCTTCCTCCAGTCTCTCCATTCTCCTGTCTCTCCCTCCTCCAGTCTCTCCCTCCTCCAGTCACTCCTCCTCCAGACTCTCCCTCCTCCAGTCACTCCCTCCTCCAGTCTCTCCTTCCTCCAGTCTCTCCCTCCTCCAGTCACTCCCTCCTCCAGTCTCTCCCTCCTCCAGTCTATCCTCCTCCAGGCTCTCCCTCCTCCAGGCTCTCCTCCTCCAGTCTCTCCCTCCTCCAGTCTCTCCCTCCTCCAACCTCTACTTCCTCCAGTCACTCCCTCCTCCAGTCTCTCCCTCGTCCAGTATCTCCCTTCTCCAGTCTCTCCCTCCTCCAGTCACCCTCTCCTCCAGTCTCTCCCTCCTCCAGTCACCCTCTCCTCCAGTCTCTCTCTCCTCCTCCTCCTCCAGTCTCTCCCGCCTCCAGATTCTCCCTCCTCCAACCTCTCCTCTTCCAGTCTCTCCCTCCTCCAGTCTCTCCCTTCTCCTGTCTCTCCCTCCTCCAGTCTCTCCTCCTCCAGTCACTCCTCCTCCAGACTCTCCCTCCTCCAGTCACTCCCTCCTCCAGTCTCTCCTTCCTCCAGTCTCTCCCTCCTCCAGTCACTCCCTCCTCCAGTCTCTCCCTCCTCCAGTCTATCCTCCTCCAGGCTCTCCCTCCTCCAGGCTCGCCCCCTCCAGTCTCTCCCTCCTCCAAGCTCTACTTCCTCCAGTCACTCCCTCCTCCAGTCTCTCCCTCGTCCAGTATCTCCCTCCTCCAGTCTCACTCCTCCAGTCACTCCCTCCTCCAGTCTCTCCCTCCTCCAGTCTCTCCCTCCTCCAGTCTCTCTTCCTCCAGGCTCTCCCTCCTCCAGTCTCTCCTCCTCCAGTCTCTCCCGCCTCCAGTCTCTCCCTCCTTCATATTCTCCCCTTCCAGTCTCTCCCTCCTCCAGTCTCTCTCTCCTCTTCCTCCTCCTCCAGTGTCTCCTCCTCCAGTCTCCCCCTCCTCCAGTCTCTCCCTCCTCCAGTCACCCTCTCCTCCAGTCTCTCCCTCCTCCAGTCTCTCCCCCTCCAGTCTCACCCTTCTCCAGTCTCTCCCTCCTCCAGTCTCTCCTACTCCAGTCATACTCTCCTCCAGTCTCTCCCTCCTCCAGTCTCTCCTCCTCCAGTCTCTCTCTCCTCCAATCTCTCCTCCTCCAGTCACCCTCTCCTCCAGTCTCTCCTCCTCTAGTCTCTCCTCCTCCAGTCTCTCCCTCCTCCAGTCTCTCCTCCTCCAGTCTCTCCTCCTCCAGTCACCCTCTCCTCCAGTCTCTCCCTCTCCTCCAGTCTCACCCTCCAGTCTCTCCTCCTGCAGTCTCTCCCTCCTCCAGTCTCTCAGACTCCTGTCTCTCCCTCCAGTCTCTCCTCCTCCAGTCTTTCCCTCCTCCAGTCTCTCCCTCCTCCAGTCTCTCCTCCTCCAGGCTCTCCCAACTCCAGGCTCTCCTCCTCCAGTCTCTCCCTCCTCCAGTCTCTCCCTCCTCCAGTCTCTACCTCCTCCAGTCTCTCCTCCTCCAGTCTCTCCAGTCTCTTCCTCCTCCAGTCTCTCCTGCCTCCAGTCTCCCCTCCTCCAGTCTCTCCTACTCCAGTCTCTCCCACCTCCAGTCTCTCCCACCTCCAGTCTCTCCCTCCTCCAGTCACTCCCTCCTCCAGTCTCTCCCTCCTCCAGTCTATCCTCCTCCAGGCTCTCCCTCCTCCAGGCTCGCCCCCTCCAGTCTCTCCCTCCTCCAAGCTCTACTTCCTCCAGTCACTCCCTCCTCCAGTCTCTCCCTCGTCCAGTATCTCCCTCCTCCAGTCTCACTCCTCCAGTCACTCCCTCCTCCAGTCTCTCCCTCCTCCAGTCACTCCCTCCTCCAGTCTCTCCCTCCTCCAGTCTCTCCCTCCTCCAGTCTCTCTTCCTCCAGGCTCTCCCTCCTCCAGTCTCTCCTCCTCCAGTCTCTCCCGCCTCCAGTCTCTCCCTCCTTCATATTCTCCCCTTCCAGTCTCTCCCTCCTCCAGTCTCTCTCTCCTCTTCCTCCTCCTCCAGTGTCTCCTCCTCCAGTCTCCCCCTCCTCTAGTCTCTCCCTCCTCCAGTCACCCTCTCCTCCAGTCTCTCCCTCCTCCAGTCTCTCCCCCTCCAGTCTCACCCTTCTCCAGTCTCTCCCTCCTCCAGTCTCTCCTACTCCAGTCATACTCTCCTCCAGTCTCTCCCTCCTCCAGTCTCTCCTCCTCCAGTCTCTCTCTCCTCCAATCTCTCCTCCTCCAGTCACCCTCTCCTCCAGTCTCTCCTCCTCTAGTCTCTCCTCCTCCAGTCTCTCCCTCCTCCAGTCTCTCCTCCTCCAGTCTCTCCTCCTCCAGTCACCCTCTCCTCCAGTCTCTCCCTCTCCTCCAGTCTCACCCTCCAGTCTCTCCTCCTGCAGTCTCTCCCTCCTACAGTCTCTCCGACTCCAGTCTCTCCCTCCAGTCTCTCCTCCTCCAGTCTTTCCCTCCTCCAGTCTCTCCCTCCTCCAGTCTCTCCTCCTCCAGGCTCTCCCAACTCCAGGCTCTCCTCCTCCAGTCTCTCCCTCCTCCAGTCTCTCCCTCCTCCAGTCTCTACCTCCTCCAGTCTCTCCTCCTCCAGTCTCTCCAGTCTCTTCCTCCTCCAGTCTCTCCTGCCTCCAGTCTCCCCTCCTCCAGTCTCTCCTACTCCAGTCTCTCCCACCTCCAGTCTCTCCCACCTCCAGTCTCTCCCTCCTCCACTCTCTCACGCCTCCAGTCTCTCTCCTCCTCCAGTCACTCCCTCCTCCAGTCTCTCCCACTTCCAGTCTCTCCTCCTCCAGTCTCTCCCACCTCCAGTCTCTCCTCCTCCAGTCTCTCCACCTCCAGTCTCTCCTCATCCAGGCTCTCCCTCCTCCAGTCTCTCCCTCCGCCAGTCTCTCCCTCCTCCAGTCTCTACCTCCTCCATGCTTTCCTTCTCCAGACTCTCCCTCCTCCAGTCTCTTCTCCTCCAGTCTCTGCCGCCTCCAGTCTCTACCGCCTCCAGTCTCTACCTCCTCCAGTCTCTCCTGCCTCCAGTCTCCCCTCCTCCAGTCTCTACTCCTCCAGTCTCTCCCACCTCCAGTCTCTCCCTCCTCCAGTCTCTCCCTTCTCCAGTCTCTACTCCTCCAGTCTCTCCCTTCTCCAGCCTCTCCCTCCTCCAGCCTCTCCCTCCTCCAGGCTCTCCTCCTCCAGACTCTCCCGTCTCCAGTCTCTACTCCTCCAGTCTCTCCCTCCTTCAGTCTCTACCTCCTCCAGTCTCTCCCTGCTCCAGTCTCTCCCTCCTCCAGACTCTCCCTCCTCCAGGCTTTCCTCCTCCAGACTCTCCCTCCTCCAGTCTCTCCCTCCTCCAGCCTCTCCCTCCTCCAGCCTCTCCTGCCTCCAGTCTCCCCTCCTCCAGTCTCTCCTAATCCAGTCTCTACCACCTCCAGTCTCTCTCCTCCTTCAGTCACTCCCTCCTCCAGTCTCTCCCACTTCCAGTCTCTCCTCCTCCAGTCTCTCCCTCCTCCAGTCTCTCCTCCTCCAGTCTCTCCCTCCTCCAATCTCTCCTCCTCCAGTCACCCTCTCCTCCAGTCTCTCCTCCTCCAGTCTCTCCTCCTCCAGTCTCTCCCTCCTCCAGTCTCTCCTCCTCCAGTCACCCTCGCCTCCAGTCTCCCCCTCTCCTCCAGTCTCACCCTCCAGTCTCTCCTCCTGCAGTCTCTCCCTCCTCCAGTCTCACCCTCCAGTCTCTCCTCCTGCAGTCCCTCCCTCCTCCAGTCTTTCCCTCCTCCAGTCTCTCCCTCCTCCAGTCTCTCCTCCTCCAGGCTCTCCCTCCTCCAGTCTCTACCTCCTCCAGTCTCTCCTCCTCCAGTCTCTCCAGTCTCTTCCTCCTCCAGTCCTCCTGCCTCCAGTCTCCCCTCCTCCAGTCTCTCCTACTCCAGTCTCTCCCACCTCCAGTCTCTCCTCCTCCAGTCTCTCCCACCTCCAGTCTCTCCCTCCTCCACTCTCTCACGCCTCCAGTCTCTCTCCTCCTCCAGTCACTCCCTCCTCCAGTCTCTCCCACTTCCAGTCTCTCCTCCTCTAGTCTCTCCCACCTCCAGTCTCTCCTCCTCCAGTCTCTCCACCTCCAGTCTCTCCTCATCCAGGCTCTCCCTCCTCCAGTCTCTCCCTCCGCCAGTCTCTCCCTCCTCCAGTCTCTACCTCCTCCATGCTTTCCTTCTCCAGACTCTCCTTCCTCCAGTCTCTTCTCCTCCAGTCTCTACCGCCTCCAGTCTCTACCTCCTCCAGTCTCAATCAATCAATCAATCAAAGATATTTATAGAGCGCACTACTTACCCGTAGGGTCTCAAGGCGCTGGGGGGAGGGGGGTGCCGCTACTGCTCGAACAGCCAGGTCTTCAGCTTCTTCCTGAAGGAGAGGTGGTCTTGGGTCAGGCGCAGGTCGGTCGGGAGGGAGTTCCAGGTCTTGGCGGCCAGGTAGGAGAAGGACCTTCCTCCTGTAGTCGCTCTTCGTATGCGGGGGACGGCGGCGAGGGCGTGGTTGGCTGATCGGAGGTGGCGTTTGGGAGCGTAGAAGTTGATTCGGTTGTTGAGGTAGCTCGGGCCTTGGTCGTGTAGGGCTTTGTGTGCGTGGGTGAGGAGGCGGAAGGTGATTCTTTTGTTGACGGGGAGCCAATGTAGGTCTCTCAGATGTGCGGAGATGTGGCTGGTTCGTGGGATGTCGAGGATGAGTCTGGCTGAGGCGTTCTGGATCCGCTGGAGTCTCTTCTGGAGCTTGGCGGTGGTACCGGCGTAGAGGGCGTTGCCGTAGTCCAGTCGACTAGTGACGAGGGCCTGGGTGACGGTTTTCTGGTCTCGGTGGGGATCCACCAGAAGATCTTCCGTAGCATGCGTAGGATGTTGAAGCACGCCGAGGAGACGTTGTTGACTTGCCTGGTCATGGAGAGGGAGGAGTCCAGGATGAAGCCCAGGTTGCGTGCGTGGTCTGTCGGTTTGGGTGCGGTGCCCAGGGCGGGAGGCCACCAGGAGTCGTCCCAGGCGGAGGGTGAAGAGCCCAGGATGAGGACCTCCGTCTTGTCTGAGTTCAGTTTCAGGCGGCTGGTCGTCATCCACTCGGCTACCTCTTTCACCCCTTCGTGCAGGTTGGCTCTGGCGGCGGCGGGGTCGTTGGTCAGGGAGAGGATCGGCTGGGTGTCGTCCGCGTAGGAGATTATGCTGAGGTTGTGTTGGCGTGCGATGGCCGCGAGGGGGCTCATGTAGACGTTGAAGAGGGTGGGGCTCAGCGAGGATCCTTGAGGGACGCCGCAGATGACTTCGGTGGCCTCTGACTTGTACGGTGGTAGGCGGACTCTCTGTGTTCTTCCGTTGAGGAAGGAGATGATCCATTCCAGAGCCTTCTCCTGGATTCCGACGTTGCTGAGGCGCTGTACTAGGGTGCGGTGGCAGACAGTGTCGAATGCCGCGGAGAGGTCTAGGAGGATGAGGGCCGCTGTTTCTCAGTTGTCCATCAGGGCTCGGATGTCATCGGTGGCGGCGATGAGGGCGGTCTCGGTGCTGTGGTTGGCTCGGAAGCCAGACTGTGAGGGGTCGAGGGATCCATTCGTCTCAAGGAAGGCGGCCAGCTGCTTGTTGACGGTCTTCTCGATGACTTTGGCTGGAAACGGGAGGAGCGAGATGGGGCGGTAATTCTTGAGTTCGGTGGGGTCCGCTGTGGGTTTCTTGAGTAGAGCGCTGAGTTCGGCGTGCTTCCAGCTCTCAGGGAAGGTGGCGGTGTCGAAGGATGTGTTGATGATGTCTCGCAGGTGGGGTGCGATGACAGCGTCGGCCTTGTTGAAGACGTGGTGAGGGCAGGGGTCGGTTGGCGATCCGGAGTGGATGGAGTTCATCGTGCGGATGGTGTCTTCGGTGCTGATCGGAGTCCAGGCGTTGAGGGTGGTGGTGGGGGGTGGTTGTTCGGTCGTGGTGTGCGTTGGTTGGTTGTTGAAGCTGTTGTGTATGTCCTTGATCTTGTTGTGGAAGTATGAGGCGAGGGAGTTGCAGAGGTCTTGCGATGGGGTGATGTCATTGCTTCCTGCGCTGGGGTTGGAAAGCTCTTTCACGATGTTGAAGAGTTCCTTGCAGTTGTGTGCGTTGTTGTCCAGCCGGTCCTTGAATGCAGTTTTCTTGGCGGCGCGGATCAGCTGATGGTGCTTCCGGGTGGCAAGCTTGAAGGTGGTCCTGTTGTCCGGTGTTGGTTCCCTTCTCCAGACTTTCTCGAGGGCTCGGCAGTTCTTCTTGGAGCTCTTGAGTTCGTCGGTGAACCATGGGGCTTTCTTGCTGCCGGGTCTGCTGGGCGGGGTCCTCAGCGGGGCGAGATTGTCCGCGCAGTTGCTGATCCACTTCGTGAGGTTGTCGGCGGCCTGGCTGGGGTTCGCTGAGCTGGCAGGAGGGTGCTGGCTCAGGGAGGTGGCTAGCTGGTCGGCTGTGATCTTGTTCCAGCTTCTGCGGGCAGCCTGTTGCTGGTGGTGGTGGGTCGTTCTTCTTTTGAAGGTGAAGTGGACGCAGCTGTGGTCCGTCCATTGAAGCTCTGTGGCGTGGCTGAAGTCGATGTCTGTGCTGGATGAGAAGACTGCGTCGAGTGTGTGTCCGGCAAGGTGGGTGGGGGTGGACACCAGCTGCTTGAGTCCAAGATTGGCGAGGTTGTCGAGCAGGGTGCTGGTGTTGCGGTCGTTGTTGTTCTCCAGGTGGAAGTTGAGGTCCCCTAGGAGGATGTAGTCAGCGGAGGGGAGGGCATGCGGGCTGACGAAGTCGGCGATGTCCTCGCTGAATTGGGTGCGTGGTCCCGGAGGTCGGTAGATCAGGGTGCCTCTTAGGGTGGTCTTCGGGTCGGTGTGGATCTGGAAATGCAGGTGTTCGGCGGTGGTCAGGGTGTTGTCGGTGCTAGTCGTGATTCGGATGGTGTTCCTGTGGATGATGGCGATGCCTCCTCCCATCTGGTTGGCGGTGCGATCCCTCCGGGTGATCTTGTAGCCCTCTGGGATGGCGATGGCGATGTCGGGAGCTGAGGAGGCGTTCATCCAGGTCTCCGTGAGGAAGGCAACGTCAGGGGCTGTGGTGTCGAGGAGGTTCCAGAGTTCGATGGCGTGTCTGTGGACGGAGCGGGTGTTGAGCAGGATGCACTTGAGGAGGGTGCTGCTGGTGTTCGACTTGGCGGATGCTGGTGCGAGGCAGGTCCGGATGCAGGTGAACTTGCAGGCGTGGCAGCTGAAGGGTCCGTGGGTGTGTCTCGGGGTGGCTTGGTGGCATCCCGGGGTTCGGCCGGTGTTGAGTGCGTTGAGGGTGGCGGCGTCGTACGTCTGGCGGGTGGGCTGGGGTCTTCGGGAGCCAGGGGTTCGGGCGCTGGGCGCGGGCCAGGCTCGGACGGGCGCAGACGGGCTTACCTTTGGCGCACCTTCGGCGCACAATCGGCGCGCCCGCTGCGCGTGACCGCTGCGCGTTCGCACGGTCGCCATATATGGCGAAGTGCGCGGGGGGCGGAGCAGCTGGGAGGCGGGAGCGGGGAGGGTACAGAAGGCAAAAGGGGCGGGGTTTCGCGGCGGTGGCGGGAAGCGGGGAGGGAGGGTGAACGGCGGCGAAAACAGCGGCAAACAGGAAGGAAATACACAATACAGGAAAAAAAAACAGGCAATACAATTTAACAAAAGCAGAATGACAAGGCAAAAACAGCAGGGGCAGGTTAAGAGAGCAGGGACCACGCCGCTCGGGGGCCGGGGGCGTGGTCGCGTGCCGGTAGCGAGGCAGTCAGGCAGGGAGGGAGAGCACACGCAGCAGCTGGTGGCCGTGCGGCGCGGGGGTGTCCTAGAGCTAGGTCACACTCACCTACGTCGCACGGTCGCCATATATGGCCAAGTGCGCGGGGGGGCGGAGCAGCTGGAAGGCGGGAGCGGGGAGGGTACAGAAGGCAAAAGGGGCGGGGTTTCGCGGCGGTGGCGGGAAGCGGGGAGGGAGGGTGAACGGCGGCGAAAACAGCGGCAAACAGGAAGGAAATACACAATACAGGAAAAAAAAAACAGGCAATACAATTTAACAAAAGCAGAATGACAAGGCAAAAACAGCAGGGGCAGGTTAAGAGAGCAGGGACCACGCCGCTCGGGGGCCGGGGGCGTGGTCACGTGCCGGTAGCGAGGCAGTCAGGCAGGGAGGGAGAGCACACGCAGCAGCTGGTGGCCGTGCGGCGCGGGGGTGTCCTAGAGCTAGGTCACACTCACCTGCGTCGCACGGTCGCCATATATGGCCAAGTGCGCGGGGGGGCGGAGCAGCTGGGAGGCGGGAGCGGGGAGGGTACAGAAGGCAAAAGGGGCGGGGTTTCGCGGCGGTGGCGGGAAGCGGGGAGGGAGGGTGAACGGCGGCGAAAACAGCGGCAAACAGGAAGGAAATACACAATACAGGAAAAAAAAACAGGCAATACAATTTAACAAAAGCAGAATGACAAGGCAAAAACAGCAGGGGCAGGTTAAGAGAGCAGGGACCACGCCGCTCGGGGGCCGGGGGCGTGGTCACGCGCCGGTAGCGAGGCAGTCAGGCAGGGAGGGAGAGCACACGCAGCAGCTGGTGGCCGTGCGGCGCGGGGGTGTCCTAGAGCTAGTCTCTCCTGCCTCCAGTCTCCCCTCCTCCAGTCTCTACTCCTCCAGTCTCTCCCACCTCCAGTCTCTCCCTCCTCCAGTCTCTCCTTTCTCCAGTCTCTCCCTCCTCCAGCCTCTCCCTCCTCCAGCCTCTCCCTCCTCCAGGCTCTCCTCCTCCAGCCTCTCCCTCCTCCAGCCTCTCCCTCCTCCAGCCTCTCCCTCCTCCAGGCTCTCCTCCTCCAGACTCTCCCGCCTCCAGTCTCTACTCCTCCTGTCTCTCCCTCCTTCAGTCTCTACCTCCTCCAGTCTCTCCCTGCTCCAGTCTCTCCCTCCTCCAGACTCTCCCTCCTCCAGTCTCTCCCTCCTCCAGTCTCTCCTACCTCCAGTTTCCCCTCCTCCAGTCTCTCCTAATCCAGTCTCTACCACCTCCAGTCTCTCTCTTCCTCCAGTCACTCCCTCCTCCAGTCTCTCCCACTTCCAGTCTCTCCTCCTCCAGTCTATCCCACCTCCAGTCTCTCCTCCTCCAGTCTCTCCACCTCCAGCCTCTCCTCATCCAGGCTCTCCCTCCTCCAGTCTCTCCCTCTGCCAGTCTCTCCCTCCTCCAGTCTCTCCCTCCTCCATGCTTTCCTTCTCCAGACTCTCCCTCCTCCAGTCTCTTCTCCTCCAGTCTCTTCCGCCTCCAGTCTCTCCCGCCTCCAGTCTCTCCCTCCTCCAGTCTCTCCTGCCTCCAGTCTCCCCTCCTCCAGTCTCTACTCCTCCACTCTCTCCCACCTCCAGTCTCTCCCTCCTCCAGTCTCTCCCTTCTCCAGTCTCTACTCCTCCAGCCTCTCCCTCCTCCAGCCTCTCCCTCCTCCAGGCTCTCCCTCCTCCAGTCTCTGCTCCTCCAGTGTCTCCCGCCTCTAGTCTCTCCCTCCTCCACTCTCTCCCTCCTCCAGTCTCTCCCGCCTCCAGTCTCTCCCTCCTCCACTCTCTCCCTCCTCCTGTCTCTCCTGCCTCCAGTTTCTCATGCCTCCAGTCTCTCCTCCTCCAGTCTCTCCTCCTCCAGTCTCCCCCTCCAGTCTCCCCCTCCAGTCTCTCCTCCTCCAGTCTCTCCCCCTCCAGTGTCCCCCTCCTCCAGTCTCCCCCTCCTCCAGTCTCTCCTCCTCCAGTCTCTGCCTCCTCCAGTCTCTCCTCCTCCAGTCTCTCCCTCCTCAGTCTCTCACTCCTCCAGTCTCTCGTCCTCCAGTCGCTCCTCCTCCAATCTCTCCTCCTCCTTCAGTCTCTCCTCCTCCTCCAGTCTCTCCTCCAGTCTCTCCTCCACCAGTCTCTCCTCCTCCAGTCTCTCCTCCTCCAGTCTCTCCTCCTCCTCCTCCAGTCTCTCCTCCAGTCTCTCCCTCCTCCAGTCTCTTCCTCCTCCAGGTTCTCCCTCCTCCAGGGTCTCCCTCCTCCAGTCCCTCCCTCCTCCAGGCTTTCCTCCTCTAGACTCTCCCTCCTCCAGTCTCTCCCGCCTGCAGTCTCTCCTGCCTTCAGTCTCTCCCTCCTCCAGTCTCTCCTGCCTCCAGTCTCCCCTCTGTTGTAATGGCTGGACTAATGGTGGTTGCCAACGCATACTTTCATTCGCCTGCGATAATTTTAATCGGAGCCTCTGCGTCATTGCGATCGTCATCACGTTACTGTACGCGACGCCATCTTGGATTGGGCTCGCGTACAAGTAAAGCAATTGACTATTCTACATTTGAGCTCCGTGTATCTGCAAATGACACTCGTCAGTTTCTTATACATGCGCAAACCACATCGACGACACGCACGTCTTGGGTAATTTCACACGCGTGTTGTCAACTGTTCATCGACGATACGCACGTCTGGTCAATTTCATATGCACATTATCAGCAATTGATCACGACGATGCGCACGTCATTTTCAATTATTGAAAATTAGATTTCATATGATTTTAGCGTGAAGCAGGTCATTTGACCTAGTTTAAAGGAGTTTAAAGTCTATGATTACAGTTGCAAGTGAATACATTCACGATTTAAGTAAAGTTAAAGTGAATTATTATTTTTTTTTTAAGTGAAATCAAAGCGCATCAAGCCACAGTTCAGCGGTGCGCACGCTTCCAATCATCTGAAGGATTACAGTCAGCAATCTTCTGGGACCTATTGATTAGCTATGGCATCTAATAGTAACCCCATCACTCAGCCTCCTCCCTTTTTAAGCAAACCAGGCAGCCCACCTATCATTTGGAACGAATGGTTCAGGCTGTTCGAGAACTACTTAGTGGCAATAGACGCTGTAGGCTATCCAGCAGCCCGCAAGTTTGCTTTATTATTTGGTTGTCTGGGGCAAGCTGCACAGAGAATTTTCGACAGTAATGTTCCAATACCTCCTCCAGCTTCTCAATCTGGTGACAGCCAATGGAATGTGTACTTGGAAGCCGTTGCTCGTCTTAAAAAACAATTTTCTGATGAACCTAACATCATGCTGGAGCGATACAACTTTTACAAGCGAAAGCAAAAAGAAGACGAGAAAGTGGAAGAATATATTTCAGCTCTTAGAGTACTGGCGACTACTTGCGGATTCGGTCCACTCACGGATAATTATATCAGAGACCAGTTTGTATTTAACTGTGCAGCCAAGAAAATCAGGCAGAGAATTCTAAGCTGCAAAAATCCACCTTTGTCTGAAGTAATTGACTTAGCGTTGAGTATTGAACGCTCTACAATCTCAAGTAAAGTTATACAAGAGGATAAATCCACAGTCAATTCTATAGCTCCGATCGACAATGATCACGAGAACTCCCTGGCAGCTGTAAACGTCAAGAGTAGACCATCCAAGTTTCCTCTGAAAAAACAACCTCTATTCTGCTACAGATGTGGCTCAAAAAATCATATTGGGAATCACCCTGGTTGTCCAGCCTTAAATAAGCGCTGTGTTATTTGTAAGAAAATCGGTCATTTTCAGGGGGTATGCAGGAATGCTAGAACATCCGATACGTTGACACGGAGGTGGAATCTTGCTCTGACTCATTAAATAATATCGTTGTCACTTTAGACTGTGAAGGGGATGCTATATCTATAAAAGGTCCTCTGTGTCACGCAATCGTCGACAACATTGGTTTACAGGTCATGGCAGATTCCGGCTCGCCGATCACTATTCTACGGGATTCCACATTCTATGATTTGTGGAAGGATAAACAATTACTGCATTCAGATGTATACCCAAAAGCCTTTGGCGAGAAAGACATTAATATGATTGGATATTTCCTTGGGATGGTACAATGTCTTGGTAGAGAGACCTCAACAAAAATTTATGTGGCTGAAAAAGGGAAAAACATTATTGGGTGGAAGGACTTAGCACGTATGGGTCTATATTTAGTCCCAGGGGATGAGAATCCGATAAAAGTGGGGGAGCTACCTGTTTGCAATGTTGATTATGCTGACTCTATTACCAATGTGAAGATGGTTGAGGAAATAATTACCGAATTTAAACCTGTGTTTAGTGACAAAGTAGGTAAAGTTAAAGGTGTGGAACATCGTATCAAGTTAGTTCCGAACGCACAGCCTGTCTCGCATAAGGTACGTGCAATCCCTATGAGCGTAAGAGAAGAGCTCAAACTTACTTTAAAGAATTTAAGCGAACAAGGCATTATTGAAACCACAGATTCCTCCCAGTGGGTGGCTCCCATCGTAGTCGCGCGGAAAAAGTCTGGCGAGGTCAGACTTTGCGCCGACTTGCGGTCGCTAAATAAGAATATTTTGGTGGATTGCCACCCACTGCCAAGAATCCATGAACTCCTGGCGAATATAGGGGGGGCTAAATGGTTCTCCTTAATTGATCTACGATCAGCATACCACCAGGTGTCTCTTTCAAAAGAGTCTCAAGAGTTGACTACATTTGTCACCCCTTTTGGTGCGTACAAGTTTCTCCGGCTTCCATTTGGGTTGGCGTCAGCCGGTAGTGTGTTCCAAAAATTGATGGATACGCTGTTTCATGATGTTAAGGGGGTCCAAGCGTATTTGGACGATATCCTTATTTTCGCTGAGTCATTTGAGGAACACAATGAGATACTCAAACGAGTGCTAACAATCTTAAAATCTAAAGAAATGACTGTGAGACCTGATAAATGTAAATTTGCAGTACAAGAGCTCGAGTACTTAGGTCATAATGTCTCTAATCAAGGGATTAAGCCTAAATACTCTGTGATACGAGCTATTGAAGATGCTAAAGCACCTAAGGATAAAGACTCCTTACGCTCCTTCCTCGGCTTGGCGGAATATTATGCGAGATTTGTGCCGTGTTACGCTCAAGCCGTGGAACCTCTGAGGGTGTTGCTTAGAAAGGGCCAAAATTTTGTATGGTCTGAGGATTTGGAAGTTGCTTTTAAGAATGTAAAAAAATTGATTGTTTCAGCACAAGCACTTCACGCGTTCAGGGATGACTGTATGTCCATGATTACAGTAGATGCTAGCATGAGTGGTCTCGGTGCGGTGCTCAGTCAAAGGGTAGATGGACGTGAGCTCACCGTGGCATTCGCTTCTAGAGCCCTCAAACATTTCGAACAGCAATACAGCACAATAGAGCGTGAAGCTTTAGCGTGCGCGTGGGCTGTCCAGAAATTTAAAATGTATATATGGGGACGCAAATTTGAATTAATAACCGATCATAAACCCCTGGTATATATTTTCAACAAGGTTAACTCTGCCAATATGTCTGCAAGGTTGATGAGACTGGTATCTAAACTGCAAGAGTATAACTTTGTGGTTAAACACATTCAAGGGGGAAGGAATTTCAGGGCAGACTGTCTGTCTAGGTTACTGATGGACAAAGATGATGATGAGGATTTTGCATTGGAGGATGTTGAATGTGTGGCGGTAATTGACGCAGTTCATGAATACGATTCCGTGTTGTCTGAGAGTGATTGGAAAGCAGCTTGCGAGAAGGATGGCATTTTGAAAAAAGTATTAGAGTACTCGACACAGGTTTGGCCTGAAGCTAGATGTCTGAATGGTGATTTGCGTGTTTTCGCTCAAGTTTCGGACGAATTGTCGGTGGAGAATGGTATTGTTTGTCGGGGGGATAAGTTTGTTCCACCGGCAGGGGTACGGCCTTTAATCATCAACAAGGCACACATGGGACATCTAGGGTCCACCAAGACTATAATGAAGGTTAAGCTTCACTATTGGTGGCCTTCTTTGGATTCACAGGTCAAGAGTGTCATTGATAATAGTCCGGAGTGTCTCTTATCAGACAAGCATTGGCGAACACTGAAAACGCCTTTGCACCCTACAGAGTTTCCAAAAGGCCCATGGGAGAAAATAGGATTAGATTTTTCTGGTCCTTATTCCATTCTAGACCATGAGAAGAGGTATGTTATATTAGCAGTTGATTATTTTTCGAAATGGATGTATCATTGTTTTGTTAGGTCCCCTGATACAAATTCAACAATTTCATTTTTAAAGAAAATATTTTCGTCAGAAGGCCCACCTAAGATAATCGTAACTGATAATGGCACACATTTCGTTTCTGATAGAATGTGTAAATTTCTCAACGAGCTAGACATAAAGCATCTTAAAGTGGCCCTTTACTCCCCCACTTCAAATGGGTTAGTTGAAAGGGGCAATAAGGTAGTGAAAGAAGGTATCCAAACCGCTCTAGCTTCAGGATTGGACGTTAGAGAATTTATGATTGAAAAGGTTTGGAGTTATAATACATCACCTCATTGCACAACTGGGGTATCACCTTTTACATTGTTGAGGGGTAGGGAGGCTAAAACTTCGTTGTGTCCAACTTGGTTAAGTGATAGGTCAACCAAGCCTAGAATTAATTTCGAGGACGTTTGCCAGAGAGTGCATGCCAAGCAGTTACTTATGAAAGAGAGCTTTGACAAGAAATGCCGGTGGAATGGTGAGGACGTGATGGGGGGTGATTGGGTCTTGATTAAGAAACCCACCTTGGTTAAAAAAGGGGAGTCAAAGTTCTCGTCCCCAGAACAGGTATTCAAAGTTAGCAGAGGAGCTGCTTTTGTTCAAAATAAGGGGTGGTGGAACAAAAGACAACTTGTTAAAGTTTCGCCTGACCAAGTTAGAATTTTACAAGGGAGACAAAGAAAGTGTGAGGATGATCTCGATTGGGATCACTGGTTGGTCTCTGGAAGTTCTGCCGGTCCCGGCAATATGGTCCAGCCTTTTCAGGTGGCGTGTAACAGTCAGTTAGCGGCTGGCTCCTCTTCTTTATCTGTGAAAGAAAAAGGGGGGACGAATTCTTCAAGGGGCCGCGTTATAAATGCTCCGAAAAGGTTTGAGGATTATATCAGATATTAATTGTGTTCATCTTCATTTTAGTATGTGTATTATCTTGTTATTTGAAAAACGTTGTATTTACTTTCAATAAGTTTTCCTGTGTTTGCCGTTAAGGGGGAAGGTGTTGTAATGGCTGGACTAACTCACACGCTGTTGGTGGTTTCCCTCGCGACCAGCGCGTGATACTGGTTCTGCTGTAAGGTTTGTTTAGATATGAGAATGTCATTAGGGTTCTGGTATGGAGCACCGCCGATACAGGGTTCGGGGAAAATCAGTTAAGGATCTGGATGGCTGTACGGCTGGACGCTCCGTGTAACGGGTGGATGGATGAACAATAAACTACTTCTTAAATTACCGATCACGCCTTCCTGTGTGATTCTGATCCTGTTTCACCCTCCTCCAGTCTCTCCTCCTCCAGTCTCTCCAGTCTCTTCCTCCTCCAGTCTCTCCTGCCTCCAGTCTCCCCTCCTCCAGTCTCTCCTACTCCAGTCTCTCCCACCTCCAGTCTCTCCTCCTCCAGTCTCTCCCACCTCCAGTCTCTCCCTCCTCCACTCTCTCACGCCTCCAGTCTCTCCCTCCTCCACTCTCTCCCTCCTCCTGTCTCTCCCGCCTCCAGTCTCTCCTCCCCCAGTCTCTCCTTCTCCAGTCTCTTCCTCCAGTCTCTCCTCCTCTCTCCAGTCTCTCCCTCCTCCAGTCTCTCCTCCCCCAGTATCTTCCTCCTCCAGTCTCTCCCTCCTCCAGTCTCTCCCTCCTCCAGTCTCCCCCTCCTCAAGTCTCCCCCTCCTCCAGTCTCTCCTCCTCCAGTCTCTCCCTCCTCCAGTCTCTCCTCCTCCAGTCTCTCCTCCTCCTCCTCCAGTCTCTCCTCCAGTCTCTCCTCCACCAGTCTCTCCTCCTCCAGTCTCTGCTCCTCCAGTCTCTCCTCCTCCTCCTCCAGTCTCTCCTCCAGTCTCTCCTCCTCCAGTCTCCCCCTCCTCCAGGCTCTCCCTCCTCCAGGGTCTACCTCCTCCAGTCCCTCCCTCCTCCAGGCTTTCTTCCTCCAGACTCTCTCTCCTCCAGTCTCTCCCGCCTGCAGTCTCTCCCGCCTTCAGTCTCTCCCTCCTCCAGTCTCTCCTGCCTCCAGTCTCCCCTCCTCCAGTCTCTCCTCCTCCAGTCTCTCCAGTCTCTCCCGCCTCCAGTCTCTCCTCCTCCTCCTCCTCCTCGTCTCTCCTTCAGTCTCTCCTCCTCCAGTCTCTCCCTCCTCCAGTCTCTCCTCCCCCTCCAGTCTCTCCTCCTCCAGTGTCTCCTCCTCCAGTCTCTCCCTCCTCCCGTCTCTCCCTCCTCCAGACTCTCCCTCCTCCAGTCTCTCCCTCCTCCAGTCTCTCCCTCCTCCCGTCTCTCCTCCTCCTCCAGTCTCCCCCCCAGTCTCTCCTTTTCCAGTCTCTCCTCCTCCAATCTCTCCTCCTCCAGTCTCTCCTCCTCCTCCTCCAGTCTCTCTTCCTCCAGTCTCTCCTCCTCCTCCTCCAATATCTCCTCCTCCAGTCTCTCCTTCCTCCAGACTCTCCCTCCTCCAGTCTCTCCCGCCTCCAGTCTCTCCCTCCTCCAGTCTCTCCTGCCTCCAGTCTCCCCTCCTCCAGTCTCTCCTCCTCCTCCTCCAGTCTCTCCTCCTCCAGTCTCTTCTCCTCCAGTCTCTCCTCCTCCTCCTCCAGTCTCTCCCTCCTCCAGTCTCTCCCTCCTCCAGTCTCTCCCGCCTCCAGTCTTTCCCACCTCCTGTCTCTCCTCCTCCAGTCTCTCCGACCTCCAGTCTCTCCGACCTCCAGTCTCTCCCTCCTCCAGTCTCTCCCTCCTCCAGGCTGTCCCGCCTCCAGTCTCTCCCTCCTCCAGTCTCTCCCGCCTCCAGGCTCTCCTCCTCCAGTCTCTCCCTCCTCCAGTCACCCTCTCCTCCAGTCTCTCCCTCTTCCAGTCTCTCCTCCTCCAGTCTCTCTTCCTCCAGTCACCCTCTCCTCCTGCCTCTCCCTCCTCCAGCCTCTCCTTCTCCTCCTCCAGTCTCTCCTCCTCCTTCTCCTCCTCCAGTATCTCCTCCTCCAGTCTCTCCTTCCTCCAGACTCTCCCTCCTCCAGTCTCTCCCCCCTCCAGTCTCTCCCTCCTCCAGTACCTCACTCCTCCAGTCTCTCCTGCCTCCAGTCTCCCCTCCTCCAGTCTCTCCCTCCGCCAGTCTCTCCCACTTCCAGTCTCTCCTCCTCCAGTCTCTCCCACCTCCAGTCTCTCCTCCTCCAGTCTCTCCCACCAGTCTCTCCTCCTCCAGTCTCTCCTCCTCCAGTCTCTCCTCCTCCAGGCTCTCCTGAAGTGAGTTGTCTTCAATAAAGTTGTGCAGGACTTCAAATAGACCAGGAGTCTTCATTCATTGAGTAGATTTATTGTAGTACACAGGATACACAGGTATACAGGTGTAGAGGGCTCAAGGTGGTTGCTCCAACTGCTGGGGAAGCAATTCCAGCCTCTGTCCCAAACATTCTAAACATGTATTACATAGAATACCTTGAGGTACTGTAGTAAGTGTGTATTTAATGTAATTCATTTATTATGGTTGTTGTTGCTTTAAGATGTGGAATTCATGTGAGTGTTCTGTGTGACTTAGTATGATTCTGGAATGTCGGTGTGTGACATCCAGATGAAGACTTGGTTGCGAATAGAGCACGTCGTGGGTCTGCTGTACTTGGATTAAACCTCCTAACATTTTAACGTCTTCCTGTGTTCCTGGAGTTCTTTATTATCTTTACTGCGGGAAGACGCATACTACATATTTTGGCGACGCTAGGATTGGGATTCATTTGGCAAGAACGCTGTCGATTCAAGGAAGCGTTTAACCGATTTTCACATCCAAATTTACAAAGAAGAGGATAAAAGACCCACCGACCGATGCATCCTGTGTATTTTGGCATTTAATGCAACTTGACACTTGTGAGTACGATTATTTCACTCACCCGTCTTTTTAATTCAACGGCTTACTTCGTGCCTGTTGGTTGATTGGGCATGATTTGAATTGCTCCCTGGATTCTGTGCGCATGCTGCTGTGTGGTCCGCGCTGGTATTCTAATTCCAGCTGATTCTTCGAAAGCCTGCTTTCCTGCTTCACGTCGAACGTCTGTGACACGGCAACGCGTGATTACATCATCACGTTTGGGCGGCCATTTTGTTGGATTGGGATAGTTTGTATTGGAAAGCATTGGAGCCACGTCATACTTTTTGATCGTTTTTTTTCTTCTCGTTTTTTTTTTCTTTCTCTGCATATTTCCGGACACAGTCTGTGAAAGAACAGTTTAAAAAAAAAAAAAAAAAAAGAAACCTTTAGTTTTCACAATGCCTAATTCCAATGAGAGCATTGTGGCTCCACCAGCTTTTTTGAAGGTTGCAGGTAAGCCACCTACACCTTGGCACAAGTGGTTAAGGGTGTTCACTAATTATTTGGAAGCAATTGATGCTCTTGAGTACTCTTCTTCAAGGAAAAGAGCTATTTTATTTAATCATCTTGGTGATGCCGGCCAACAATTATTTGATAGCCTACCTTCTGTTCAACATCCGACCTCTGATGACTCTTGGAATGTATATTCGGAAGCTTTAGCTCGCATGGGTAATCAATTCAAAGATGAGCCCTCCATAATGGTTGAGAGACATGTTTTTTTTAAACGAAAGCAGTCATCAGAAGAATCTATAGAGGATTATTTGGCAACGTTAAGGGTTTTGGCTACAAAATGTGATTTTGGATCCTATTTAGATACTGCACTCAGGGATCAATTAGTGTTTAACTGTTTCAACAAAAAAATACAGGAGCGCATTTTGACTTGTAAAAACCCAACCTTGGATGAAGTTGTGGTTATTGCAAAAAGTATTGAGTGCTCTGTTACATCACAAAGAATTTTATCCGAGACTGCTTGTGCACCAAATAACGCCAATGTTATGAGTTTATCGTCTGATAATAGTAACCAAATTGAGATTAATGCTGTAAAAAATCGTTTTAAAGATAAAAAAGTGTATGAGCGTAGACCTAACATTTTTTGTTACAGGTGTGGTTCAAAATTTCATGTGGGAAATTTTCCTAATTGCCCAGCTCAAGGCAAAAGATGCAACAATTGTAAAAAGATTGGTCATTTTTTTACTATGTGTAGGGCACCTAAAGACAAAAACACAGTGAATTATGTGTACACAGAGGATGAAATTTGCGAAGCCTTAAATGTTTCTTCTTTATTGGTACATATTAATTCACTAGATGATAAAAAAGTTAAAGGTCCCAATTGCAAGGTTTTGATAGGTCAAATTGATATTGATGTAATGGCTGATTCGGGTTCGCCAATCACCATTCTAGATGAGAAGACATTTTACAGGTTGTGGCCAAATACTGAGTTAATTTTTACTGATGTGAATCCCAAAGCGTTTGGTGAATACGATATCATCATGCGCGGGTACTTTAATGACACCATTAATTTTAAAGGACGGGTTATTGACACAAAAATTTATGTAGCTTTGGATGGAAGGGATATCTTGGGTTGGCGTGACCAAGCAGGGTTAGGTATATTTTTGAAACCTGGTCATCCTGAACCTGTTGTTCTGGGTGATTTTCCTGTTCTATTTGTTGATGATAATACAACACAAGATTCTATTCTGGCTGGATTGATTGAAAAATACAGGTCTGTGTTTAGTTCAGAAATTGGCTTAGTTAAAAACTTTGAACACACCATAAAATTGAAGGAGCAGGTCTGTCCCGTCATTCAAAAGGTACGTCCTGTCCCACTCTCGGTTAGAGATGATCTCAAGAAACATCTTGATGAGCTGTGTTCCCAAGATATTATTTGTCCTGTGGAGTCGTCTGAGTGGGTTTCGGCTGCGGTTGTGGCACGTAAGCCCTCTGGCGATATTCGTCTGTGTGCGGATTTGAGGGTTCTCAATCGCAACATTGTGGTTGATGCGCATCCTCTACCTAAAATTCATGACATGCTTGCAAAGTTGGGTCGCAGTAAATTTTTTTCTACTATTGATTTGCGCTCTGCGTATCACCAGATTCCGTTGTCAGTTAAATCTCAGCCTTTGACTACTTTTGTTACTCCTTTTGGGGTTTATATGTATAAGAGACTTCCATTTGGGTTAGCTTCAGCTGCTAGTATATTCCAGAGGTTGATGGATACAATTTTTGGTAACTGTCCTGGTATTCAGGCGTTCCAGGATGATATATTAGTGCATTCTGAGTCTTTAGAGCAACATTACATTTTAATTGAAAAGGTGTTTAAGGGGTTACAAACACATGGCATGACTGTCAACATGAAGAAGTGTAATTTTCTTGCTCAAAATGTAGATTACTTGGGTCACAATCTATCTTGTGAGGGTATCAAGCCTAAAAATTCATTATTAGATGCTATAAAAAATGCACCAGCTCCTGCTGATAAGGATTCCTAAATAACTAAATAAATAAACTAAGTCATAACATAATCACGGAAACGAAGAGGAGCTGACCTAACCCTTGAACTAACAGAAATGCCAGGAACTGACCTTACTCCACTACTATCACCTTCTCCTTTTTGAGGTGTAAAAGAAGGTGAGATTTGATGAGATAAAGTGAAATTAGAATCCCCTCTATCAGATGGACCTGAATCTCCAGGAGATGAGAGACTCCGTGAACGACTACCAATATCGTCACAGACACCAAACCAATCAGAATTCAAATTTTCAGTTACATCAGTGTTAAGCTTGTTACTACGAATAATATCAGCTTGTTTACAGGTTATTTTAATCAGTGCATTTCTATTCCACCAGCCCCGATCTTGCAAAAGAACACACATACGAGAAACTTTTAAAACCTGCACAGGAGATGAAAATTTAGAATGACCTTTAGAAACTCTAATTGGTTTCCGGATCAAGACCCAATCACCAGGATATAAAGGTTGATCAGTAACATGCATACGTTTATCATAATCTTGCTTATAGTTCTCTTGTTTTTTGATTACATTCTCTCTGATTTTGTTTACATCAAGTGGATCATTAGAAGTTTTCTCCAATAACCATGACGGATTAAGTTTAGAGGTAGGTATGCGGCCTCTCAACAACATGAACGGTGAAACACCTGTGGTAGTGTGTGGTGTGGTATTATAGTTCCACACTCTCTGAAACAAGAAAGAAGGAATGTTTAAACCATTACTAGCAGCTGTTTGTACAGCATCTTTCAACACCCTGTTAGCACGCTCAACCAGACCATTAGTAGCTGGGCTGTACAAAGGAGCTAAGGTATGTTTAACATCAAATTATTTTAAGAACAAGTTAAAATCATTAGCAGTAAAATGAGAACCATTATCCGTAACCACATCATCAGGTGTTCCTTCAGTGTAAAACAAACGCTGCAAAAATAAAATAGCCGTACCAGAATCTGCATTTTTGACAAAAGAAAAATAAATCCACTTCGAAAAATAATCAACAGCGACAATAAGATACGTTTTATCTGAATTGAAAATAGAAAATGGACCAGAATAATCTAACCCAATTTTCTTCCACGCTGCAGAAGGCCATTGAACAGGACACAGGGGAGAATTAGCAGACTTCCAATGCTTGTCAGAACAAAGACATTGAGGACATTGATTAATATGAGTTTTGACTTGATTGTCAATACCAGGCCACCAGTACATCTGCTTAATTTTGTTAACTGTAGCAGTGGTACCAGGATGTCCCTCATGTGCAAGCAAAATAATCTTGTCCCGAATACCCCTAGGAGGAACAAATTTATCCTGTCGTATCAAAATATCACTAGAAAAGGACAATTCAGAAGCGATTTGTGAAAAATGTCTTTCCTCCACAGATAGACTCCTGTCCGAAGCCCAACCCTTAACTAAAAACTTTTTAACATTCTGCAAGCAATCATCACACTCAAAACTCTTTATCCAATCCTCCTGCGTGATTTTGTAACTTTGAACAACGTATTCAACTAAAAAGACACATTCAAGCTCATCATCAGAATCAATGGTTGTTTGACAGTGAGGAAGAGGAATGCGTGAAAGACAATCAGCCCTAACATTTTTGCCCCCAGTAATATATTTGATCTCAAAGTTAAACTCCTGAAGTTTAGCTAACAACCTCACCAGCCGAGAAGATGCTTTGTTGGAAGAACTGTCACCAAGCATGTACCTTAACGGTTTATGATCAGTAAAAAGCTGAAACCTAGTTCCCCAAATATACATGCGAAACTTTTCCACTGACCAAGTACAAGCTAATGCCTCACGCTCAATGGTGCTATAGTTGAGTTCAGCAGAGGTCAATGTACGAGAAGCAAAAGCTATCGTGGACTCTTGACCATTCACAATCTGACTCAAACCAGCCCCAAGACCTTTTGCGCTAGCATCAACAGTTATGATGCTTTGAACTCCATATGTGAATGGTTTAATAGCAGGTGCATTGAGAATTAACCTTTTAACTGATGTGAAAGCTTCATCAACATCTGAAGACCAGTCAAACTTTGCATGTTTTTTCAACAAACTCCTAAGGGGTTTCACAACAAGAGCATATCCCTGAACGAAGCGAGCATAGTACTCACTTAACCCCTTCAGTGCCCATGACGAGCTGGACTCGTCATGGGCTGCGGTGGCGCTGTGCCCATGACGAGTCCAGCTCGTCATGAACTCCGCCCGCTAATGCAAAGCGCGGCACTGGGCGAGGAAAGGGGCGGGCACTGAAGGGGTTAAACCAAGAAATGCTCGTAAAGAATCCTTATCAGAGGGAGCTGGTGCATTTTTTATAGCATCTAATAATGAATTTTTAGGCTTGATACCCGCACTAGATAGATTGTGACCCAAGTAATCCACATTCTGAGCAAGAAAATTACACTTCTTCATGTTGACAGTCATGCCATGTGTTTGTAAATCCTTCAACACCTTTTCAATTAAAATGTAATGTTGCTCTAACGACTCAGAATGCACTAATATATCATCCTGAAACGCCTGAATACCAGGACAGTTATCAAAAATTGTATCCATCAATCTCTGAAATATACTAGCAGCTGAAGCTAACCCAAATGGAAGTCTCTTATACATATAAACCCCAAACGGAGTTACAAAAGTAGTTAAAGGCTGAGACTTAGCTGACAAAGGAATCTGTTGATACGCGGAGCGCAAATCAATAGTAGAAAAAAATTTGCTACGACCCAACTTTGCAAGCATGTCATGAATTTTGGGTAAAGGATGTGCATCCACCACAATGTTGCGATTGAGAACCCTCAAATCCGCACATAGACGAATATCGCCAGAGTGCTCACGTGCCACCACCGCAGCCGAAACCCACTCAGACGACTCCACAGGACAAATAATATCCTGGGAACACAGCTCATCAAGATGTTTCTTGAGATCATCTCTAACCGAGAGTGGGACAGGACGTACTTTTTGAATAACGGGACAAACCTGCTCCTTCAATTTTATGGTGTGTTCAAAGTTTTTGACTAAACCAATCTCTGAACTAAACACAGACCTGTATTTTTCAACCAAACCCCTAAGAATAGAATCCTGTGTTGTATTTTCATCAACAGATAGAACAGGAAAATCACCAAGGACAACAGGTTCAGGATGACCAGGTTTCAAAAATCTACCTAACCCTGCTTGGTCACGCCAACCCAAAATGTCCCTTCCATCCAAAGCAACATAAATTTTAGCGTCAATAACCCGACCTTTAAAATTAATGGTGTCATTAAAGTACCCACGCATGATTATGTCATATTCACCAAACGCTTTGGGATTCACATCAGTAAAAATCAATTCAGTATTTGGCCATAACCTGTAAAATGTCTTCTCATCTAGAATGGTGATTGGCAAACCCGAATCAGCCATTACATCAATGTCAATTTGACCAATCAAAACCTTGCAATTGGGACCTCTAACTTTTTTATCATCCAGTGAATTAATATGTACCAATAAAGAAGAAACATTTAAAGCTTCGCAAATGTCATCTTCTGTGTACACATAATTCACTCTGTTTTTGTCTTTAGGTGCCCTACACATAGTAAAAAAATGACCGATTCTTTTACAATTATTGCACCTTTTGCCTTGAGCTGGGCAATTGGGATAATTACCCACATGAAATTTTGAACCAAACCTGTAACAAAAAATGTTAGGTTTACGCTCAAACATTTTTTTATCTTTAAAACGATTTTTTACAGCATTAATCTCCATTTGGTTACTATTGTCAGATGATAAGCTCATAGCATTGGTGTTGTTTGGTGCACTAGCAGTCTCCGATAAAATTCTTTGCGATGTAACAGAGCACTCGATACTCTTTGCAATAATAATAACTTCATCCAAGGTTGGGTTTTTACAAATCAAAATGCGTTCCTGTATTTTTTTGTTGAAACAGTTAAATACTAATTGATCCCTGAGTGCAGTATCTAAATAGGAACCAAAATCACATTTTGCAGCCAAAACCCTTAACGTTGCCAAATAATCCTCTATAGATTCTTCTGATGACTGCTTCCGTTTAAAAAACACGTCTTTCAACCATTATGGAGGGCTCATCTTTGAATTGATTACCCATGCAAGCTAAAGCTTCCCGCCTCCAGTCTCTCCCTCCTCCACTCTCTCACGCCTCCAGTCTCTCCCTCCTCCACTCTCTCACGCCTCCAGTCTCTCCCTCCTCCACTCTCTCCCTCCTCCTGTCTCTCCCGCCTACAGTCTCTCCTCCCCCAGTCTCTCCTTCTCCAGTCTCTCCCTCTCCTCCTCTCTCTCCTCCTCAAGTCTCCCCCTCCTCCAGTCTCTCCTCCTCCAGTCTCTCCCTCCTCCAGTCTCTCCCTCCTCCAGTCTCTCCTCCTCCAGTCTCTCCAGTCTCTTCCTCCTCCAGTCCTCCTGCCTCCAGTCTCCCCATCTCCAGTCTCTCCTACTCCAGTCTCTCCCACCTCCAGTCTCTCCTCCTCCAGTCTCTCCCTCCTCCAGGCTCTCCCGCCTCCAGTCTCTCCCTTCTCCACTCTCTCCCTCCTCCTGTCTCTCCTGCCTACAGTCTCTCCTCCCCCAGTCTCTCCTTCTCCAGTCTCTTCCTCCAGTCTCTCCTCCTCTCTCCAGTCTCTCCCTCCTCCAGTCTCTCCTCCCCCAGTATCTTCCTCCTCCAGTCTCTCCCTCCTCCAGTCTCCCCCTCCTCAAGTCTCCCCCTCCTCCAGTCTCTCCTCCTCCAGTCTCTCCCTCCTCCAGTCTCTCCCTCCTCCAGTCTCTCCTCCTCCAGTCTCTCCCTCCTCCAGTCTCTCTACTCCTCCTCCTCCTCCTGTCTCTCTCTCCTCCAGTCTCTCCCACCTCCTGTCTCTCCCTCCTCCAGTCTCTCCCTCCTCCAGGCTCTCCCACCTCTTGTCTCTCCCTCCTCCAGTCTCTCCCTCCTCCAGGCTCTCCCTCCTCCAGTCTCTCCCTCCTCCAGTCTCTCCCACCTCCTGTCTCTCCCTCCTCCAGTCTCTCCCTCCTCCAGGCTCTCCCTCCTCCAGTCTCCCCCTCCTCCTCCAGTCTGAATTTGTTTTGAAGGACGCAGAGCGCCTCTCTTTTAAGTGTGCGCAGTCTTTCCGCCTTCATTCATCCACTCCTGCTTTTTCCACAGAAAACCAATCATTATAGCCCATTGCTTACCTCATGGGGTAATACAAATTACAAAAAACTGTGACATAATGCTTGTAATATATCCAAATATCACCGCCCTGAGATTCTGAGGCATTGAAAAGCCGCTCACCCTGCAGCTCACACAAAGCGTTGCCAAGGCTCCCGCACGGTTCTCTTGTAAAGCGCTCTTATGGCCTTGGCACATGTTGGCGCTGTAAAACTAAAACTAAAAATGTAAAAAAGAAAAAAAACAACTAACTGGACGCACGGGTTAGTCCGGTGCACCCGCCCTCGTCCGGAAGTAAATAAGTGCGGAGCCTTGGAACACCCACAGAAGATGCTGAGTATCAAAAGGGGGCGTGTCCGGGAATAGACAAATAGAGGACACCTGCAGCTGACACAGACCCCCCACCCAAAACACGTACCCTCCAGTGTCGGCTTCTCCAGTGGAAGCATTAACGGCAGAGAGAGAAGGGGGGGGGGGGTGAGAGTGAGCCCCTCAGTCAGCCGAGGACAGGTGAGAGCCCGGTACGGGGCCGCCCTGGAGGGAAGGAGGGACAGGTAGATTCGGGAGCGGGAGAGCTCTAGAGGCAACACGTGAAAGTGAAAGCACTACTGTCATATAGCGCCTGGAAGAGAAGGCTGCAGCACGGAGCGCACCTGGAGGAGAACTCATTCCCTCAGCATCACCCTCCGACCCTGGGGACGGTAAGACTGACTGCTCTAGTTTGGAGTGGACCCCCCACCCTTCACTACTGCCAATGCATCTGTGCCCGCCTCACCCTCCACTACCGCCAGGGCCTCTCTGTGCCCTCCTCACCCTCCCCTCCCAGGGCCCCTCTGTGCCATCCCCACCCTCCACTACTGCCAATGTCTCTCTGTGCCCTCCTCACCCTCGACTCCTGCCAGGACCTCTCTGTGCCCTCCTCACCCTCACCTGCCAGGGCCTCTCTGTGCCCTCCTCACCCTCGACTCCTGCCAGGACCTCTCTGTGCCCTCCTCACCCTCAACACGTGCCAGGGCCTCTCTGTGCCCTCCTCAGTCTCCACTAGTGCCAGGGCCTCTCTGTGCCTCATTGTGGTGCCAGGGCTACGTCACCAGCTGCTGAGGGTCTGCTGGCACCAGGGCAAGGGGCACCAAGGGTCTGATTACAGGGATACCAGCGGCTGAAGAATGACTTATGTAGGGTGTCTTAATATGCCAGGGCTCTGCTGCTACATCCCTGCACGGGCGCTCCTTATGCCAGGGCACCGCCGCTACAGCCCTGCACGGGCTCTCCTCATGCCAGGGCACGGCTGCTACATCCCGGCACTGGCTCTCCTTATGCCAGGGATCTGTTACTGCATCCTTGCACGGGCTCTCCTTATGCCAGGGCTTTGTTGCTACTTCCCTGCATGTGCTCTCCTTATGCCAGGGCATGGCTGCTACATCCCTTCATCGGCACTTCTTATGACAGGGCTCTATTGGTACAGCCCTGCACAGGTTCTCCTTATGCCAGGGCTCTGCTATTACATCCTGCATGGGCTCGCCTTTCCTTATGCCAGGGCTCTATTGCTACATCCCTTTACGGGCTCTCCTTATGCCAGGGCTTTGTTGCTACTTCCCTGCACGGGCTCTCCTTATGCCACGGATTGATTGTTTCATCCGTGCACAGGCTCTCTTTATGTCAGGTTTGGAAATAGGTTGGAGGTTTGTATACTCCCCCATAAAATGCAAGCTCCGCGTTCCTTTATTCCAGGGGCCCAGTTATCGGCGGTGCGACTGGTGCAGTGGCACCGAGGCCTAGGCTGGCCTCCACTGGCTGCATTGGCAGGTAGGACACCCCACACCCATTCTGGGTGGGGTCACCTGGTCCTGACGTCACTGGGGTAATGATGACGTGCCGAGGGGGCCCACGACTGAGATCCGATTGTGTAGAGACTTCAGTCCCACACCCGCCCCCCCCCCCTCCCAGATGAACAGGGGAGAGGGCGCTGAACCTTTAGAGAGGTATAAAATTCCAATGCATCGTTTCATGCGCGTCACCTTTTAGATGCGTCTGGCTGCAGAGTGGAGACATTTTATGACATGATTTTAAGATACTTCTGATTGCGCAGGGGGTTGGGATTAAAACCTACGACAATTGTTTCTTAACTTCCCAGATTTATAAACTCTTTGCCGCGACCCCTTCTAACGCTTTCGAAATTTCAGAACATATATGTTTATAAACGGGGTACAAAGTTGACAAGCCTTTTGAGACTGGTATGAGATGGGAATATATGTATTTGGAGGAGGATTAAATAAAAACTTGACAAGTTAATTACACCTCGTGTGATGCACTCAGGAGTCAGACCTGATAAGAGGAGCCCCCTGGGGGGAGGGGGGGGGGGGGTGATGACGTAGGCTACATACATTCATAGAGCGTCCTCTGCGCACAGAGTCCTGTACTTCCTCCATCCTGCCCGAGCTGAGGTAAGTCACGTGTCAGATAACATTGTACACGCATACGTCACAGTGACACATGTGAGACGTGCAGCATACGTCACAGTGACACATGTGAGACGTGCAGCATGTGCTTGTGAAGTCCAGATTCACACGGTGCTCGTGTGTGTCACGAGCCGGAGGTCAGTTCTGTGGGCTGACTGACGACGTCCCCGCAGGGGACCCTCATAAGAGAGCGGCCCCTTTAGTGCCACAGGATGGCACACTGGGCAGCCTAGTGTCCAGAGACCCCTTTGGTGTCCTGCTCGTCACTTCCGGCTGGGGTGGGGGACGGGGAGAGGTATAAATTCCTCCCCCACCCACCTGGCGGCCTCTTTGGCCCTTCACCCCGACGCTGTTGTCCTACGGGCGGTTGGAAACCTGTACAACCGGGGGTCGCTTGAACGCTCCGCCCCTCGTATGGGGGGGCGTGAGTAAGGGGGTGGACCGATGGTTCACCAGAAGTGGGAGGGGCTATCCCCTCACCACAACCGCTAAGCACCGATTGTCTAAGACCACGATGCAAGTTGGCCCATCAGGTGGTAGGCCGCGAGGGGCGGCTTGCCTCTGGTTTGCTAATAAACCTGCAGCAATTTTCTCCACCAAAAAGTTGTCTTGTCTGCTTATTTATGATACCTGTATGTTGCTGCGGGAGGACTGGTGAGTGTGGCCGATATTGGCACTATGAGCCGGACTCTCACAAGGGCGAACACTACACAAGTGTAAACTACTCCGGGGGGGGGAGGGGTGTCAGGATATTGGGGTCACAAATATCAAAGTCAAGGGTTACTGACGGCAGAACATGGACCACCAGGAAACTGTGAAAACGGATGTTGGACTTGGCCCTTCTGGCAGGTTCACCCCTGAACTTTTTGCTTTTTATTGTGACCTGGTGTTAGTGGTTTTAGGCCTCTAGGCGCTTTCACACTGTGTCCCAGTGGAAAGCGCGTGCGCTCTGAGTGCGTGTAGTGAGACTGACCTGCCCTCCCATAGGAATGCATGGGGGAATGTGTGTGTCCCTGGTAGTTCCTGATGCATGGGGTGTGCAGGCCCGAGTTTGGTATGTGCGGACTCGTGTGATTGAATGCTGCGCGATGATGTGTGCGGCGTGCATGTATCTACTGTGGAAGTGCCACTTCTAGAAGTGAGCAGTACAAAAGGGGGTGGTGATGGACGGAGGTGATGGACGGAGCATCAGAACCAATCAAACACTCACACCCAGTCAACAGATCTGGGTTTGATCCATCACCATTCTTTAGCCCACTCTGCCACCCCAGTTCAGACATGGCCATATGCAAATCAGTCTGACCCTGTGCCTCATGGGAACAGTCCAGCCCGAACTGCCAAGCCATGCCTTCCCTGGACCGGAAACAAGCTTCCTAGGACCGGTTTCTAGCATTTCAGCCGTCTTCAGCCAGGCTTGCTTGAGGCACAGGGTCAGACTGATTTGCATATGGCCATGTCTGAACTGGGGTGGCAGAGTGGGCTAAAGAACGGTGATGGATCAAACCCAGATCTGTTGACTGGGTGTGAGTGTTTGATTGGTTCTGATGCTCCGTCCATCACCACCCCCTTTTGTACCGCTTTGTTCGCCATAAAATGGCAGGGTATGCTCAGACGTGAGTCCCTTGCTCACTTTGCCACTGGATTCAAGCAAGCCTGGCTGAAGACAGCTGAAATGACAGAAACCGGTCCTAGGAAGCTTGTTTCCGTTCCAGGGAAGGCATAGCTTGGCAGTTTGGGCTGGACTGTTCCCATGAGGCACAGGGTCAGACTGATTTGCATATGGCTATGTCTGAACTGGGGTGGCAGAGTGGGCTAAAGAACAGTGATGGATCAAACCCAGATCTGTTGACTGGGTGTGAGTGTTTGATTGGTTCTGATGCTCTGTCCATCACCACCCCCTTTTTTACCACTTCAAGAAGTGGGCACTTCTGTGTGCAGTGTGAAATGAGTGCCTTGTCTGGCGATTGGCTGCCTGAGGTCAGGTGACGGGCTAGGGAATCCCCAGAGTCAGGAGGAGTCACCCAGTGGTGAATAGAGAGATCAGCAGCTAGATGGGTGGGAGGAGTACACCTGGGACCTGAATAGGGCTGGGCTCTCCCTCCACAATGCTGGCTCCACCCCATGTGGTGCGTCTGATGTCCCTGGCCTGTCCTGTGAATAGGGAGAGGGGCTGAGCAAAACAAAGTGCTCAAGAACCAGTTGCATCTGGTTCGCCCCTCCCCTGCACCTTTGGAAACAAAGGAACCTGTGTATAAAAAGGGACTGTGTCCCCTTACAATATGTTCTTGCTCTGACTCGAATCTACCAGGGGCGTGCTGCTGCTGGGGCCCAGGGGAAGGCTTGCCTCCCTGGGCCCTGCCCAGCCCCTGGCTACCTGGAAGACTTCTGGGAACCCTTTTGCATTGTCCTTCTTATCCCCAAGGATCTTCAGGACTTTTTTCTGACTTCTGCGCCCTGTGAGCGCTTTGCCCTGGCTTTGCCTGGAGGAGAGGGAGAGCCTAGGGGCTGCGAAGCACTGCGCTGCAGCCCCTCTAGGAGGGAATCCCCATCGTAGGGATTCCCCCGTTGTTCTTATGGCAGCGGGTGCCTACCCCGCATTTTTCCTTGTGTCGCGGGTGCCCACCCCGCTTTGGTGCCACATGATTGCTGTTGAATTCGGCGGGTGCCCACCCCGCATCTTGGTACCTTTCGCGGGTGCCCACCCCGCTTGTTGTCCGTCCTGGCGGGTGCCTATCCCGTTCACTGGCCATCCCGGCGGGTGCCCACCCCGCCGGTATCTGAGTTTGACTCGCGGGTGCCTACCCCGCATCGCCGCCAACATCGGATAGGAAATCACCGCCGCGGCCGGGCCGCAATGGAACCTCTTCCGGGCCGCTGCCCAGGGCGACCCGGAAGGAGAGAAAGACTGTTCCCGTGGGCGGGGCTTCCTCGCAGGAGCAGGGAAGCCCCGCCAGTGAGAAGAGCAGGCGACCGAGGCGGACGATGGCAGCGCGGGGCACCCAGGAGTGCAGGGAAGCCCCGCGCCACGAGAAGAGTGCAGCTGCTCCCGCCTGCTGTGTCCCGAGGAGTCCAAGGGACTGGGTGCGAAGAAGAATGCAGGTGAGAAGGGGAGCTCCCTGTGTGCCTGTTCGAGGCACAAGCGCCCGTGCGCTCCAGTGGGGGCATGATTTGAATGAAGCTCCCGTGCGCCCCAGGGGGGGGAGGTGAGATCCGTGCCTATCTTCAGAGCGGCCCTGTCTGGCAGCGGGCCGCTCCAACGCTGGGCAGCAGTATTCCAGAGCCTCGTGGGTCCAAAGGGGCATAGTTGTTTACAGAGCCCAAGGGGGCTTCAGCATATTGGCACACAATTATTTCAGGAGCCCGTGCGCTCCATGGGGAATTGTTATTTTCAAGCCTAGGTGGCTCCAACGTTGTGGATATTGTTTCAGGGGCTAGTGAGAGCCCAGGCCTACTATTTTCCTTCACAGCTGTGCAGCACTTAGTGCCAGCTGCAGTGTTTAGGCCCTGTTCTTGTCCCCAGCTGCCCAGCAAGTAGTGGGCAGCTGCTACGTTTAGGTTCTGGCGCGACCTGGACTCTAATGTGTTTTTATGTGTCATGTGCCTTATTCTTACACCGCTGAATGTGTTTTTATGCATCATGTGTTTTCCTTCCCTACACCTCTGAATGTGTTGCGATGCATCATGTGTAATGTGCTTAGACCCCTACAGGTATTGTGATACTTAGGTGGTTGTTTTCTCCTAGTACAGGTGGTGCTAGTGAGGTCCTAGTTCCCTGCGCGATATTCTCCTAAGGTGGTTAGGGTTGCGTCGGTGGTACTTACCTGTTACCAGTAGTTACTGGTTAAGTGCTATGTTCTAAAAGTGCTAATTCCTGACAGTGGTCCATGTGGCCCTGTCCCCGGTACATATAATCCCTTGTAAATTCTGCCCGTGCCTGTTGGCACATTGTAAAGTGTGTGTGTCTTTATCTAATGTGTTTTGGTACAATACAAAGGCTATTTTTATATAATACCTTGTGTGGAGTTTCCTTTGTGGTGGGCCTTGGGTGTTGTTGCTGGGTGCGCGCGCAAACGCTTTACACATTGCCTCCGGGATAAGCCTGACTGCTCGTGCCAAGCTACCAAGGGGGTGAGCAGGGGTTATCTTTGGCGTGTAACTCCCCAGCCCTGACTAGAGTGGTGGTTTCTGCCTGGCTTTGGCGCAAGCCCTAGCCAACCAGAAATCGACATTTCTAACAACGGATATATAAATAAGAATAGATTTAATATCCTGAACACAGCTGTGAACCTTGAATGTATATACCTCACCCGGGTACGTGGACGTGCTGTCCGTCGTAAATCCAGACTTACCTCTGTATATTTACCTTTACGATACTAAATCCAGACTTACCTCTGTATATTTATGTTAGACTTGGGGGTCTCTGGTTGGCGCAAGGTTGCCCTTGTGTCAAGCAGGAACCCTCTCCTCTACGTCAGGGCGCAGGATAACCCCTTGTGAATGACCCTTGCTCACCCTCTAGGTGCGTGGCGTGAGCAGCCAAGGCGATTCCTCAGGCGTTGTTGGTTAAGCACTTACAATCGCACACACAGTAAATACATCAATCCCCACAGAAACGGACACCAGACTTGGATATGTAGAAAAATACGCTTCTTTATGTAAAAATAGGTATATATCTCAGCAGACTTATCACAAGACCAATCACGTTTTCGCTATGCCACCAGGTTGTAAAGCAGGCAAATGTTCTTTGTTTGCAGGTTCAAATTAGATACTTTGTAGTCTCTCGCAAATGTTACTTGTGGTTCCAGTACTTACAGAAATCGGCTCCTGCGAATGGGGAAATAAGGCGTTGCAGGCCCCGAGCTCGATACTGGAATTCTTAAGAACGTGTAGTTGCTTTTGGGAGTCGGCACGGGAGGGTGCGACTCAGCAGTGATGGGGCACCTTTGGATCCTCTTGAGCAGGTGCGTGTAGTCAGGCAGGCGCAGCCCACGACCCTCAGCACGGCAGTGCGGGGGCCTCCTCAGCGGGGGCGGCGCGGCCTGATCTCAGGTCGAGATCGCGAAGCGGGGTCACAGGCCACGGTCCGTGCAGCTGGGGACCCGGCGGGGATCACGATCGTCGGACAAGAATTCCGGCGGGAGGGGCGATAGCGCTTCAGCGCGCTCCAATAGCAGGCGGTGGCAGAGGTGCCGGCGGCCTAGCCCGGGGTAGAGAGCGACTTTGGTCGGAGCGAGGCTCTCAAGGGGGCAAAGGCAGGCAGGCTCCCGAGTGTCACGGCCCTAGGAGGGGCGATGAGGGGCGCAGTCTTCCTCAAGCGGGGTACACACACGGCTCGAGTTCAGGACGAGCAAAGGCACAAAGAACCCACTGGTCCTGGGGTTATGTTCAGGGGGCAAGCTCAGATCAAGCCCTTGGAGAATGTTTAGAGCACAAAGCAGCAAAGTCTTTTCAGCAAGTCTCTTCCTCTCCTTTCTCAGCAAGGCAAGCAGCAGGCCAGTCCTTCCAGCGTCTTCTTCTCCTTCTAGTCGGGCAGAGGTTCTTTGTGGTAAAACAGGATTCTGATTTCTTAGGAGCCAGGCTCCTACTTTTATACCGTGATTCTTTTGTTCTTTAGCGCCAGGGGGCCTGGGCCGGGCCCAGTCCAGTTCTGGAGCACTTTGTTATGGTGACTCTGCTCTTTCCTTTCAGCAGCAGGGCAGAGACATCAGCCGCTCCACAGGGGGCGGCGCCGGCTTTGTGGTGGCAGAGCACAGGTCTATTCAAGAGTCAAGGTGTACTCCCACCCATCCTGGTGTCATCTCTCTACCCACCACCTGGCAGCCAACCTGTCTCTGGGGATTCCCCAACCCTGCTCCTTACTGTTGCTAGGCAGAACACACACACACAGCAGAGGCGGACTGAAATGGCCAGGTCAGTAAATACTAACTTTCTAAAAGTAGTATTTACA
This sequence comes from Triturus cristatus, assembly GCF_964204655.1. Classification (NCBI taxonomy): domain Eukaryota; kingdom Metazoa; phylum Chordata; class Amphibia; order Caudata; family Salamandridae; genus Triturus; species Triturus cristatus. The sequence goes on from NC_140591.1 coordinate 1,697,337,904, forward strand.
AACACAGGATATTAAAATAAACTTGACTACAAGGAGTATTTTATTATTCTGAGTTCAGGCATACTAAACTTGACATTCTACCATGCTCTCCGAGTCCACTGGGGTCACAGCGTGTAGTGACTCCAGCAGCTCATTCTGGCCTATGGAGAGCAGGTAGCCTTCAATAGTGAAAAACGAAAATGGCTGTAATTCACTACTAAGACATGCCACACACATCAGGGCATGTCCTACCTTATGCCTACAATGCACCCTGCCCTTGGGCCTACCAGAGGGGTGGCTAATATGTAGGTAAGGGAAGGTTTAGGGACTGGCAAGTGGGGGCACTTGCGCAGTCAGCGCGACAGTCCCAGACTGCACGCGGGGTCTGCGGTGGCAGACCCTAGACACATTTTTCAAGGCCGCTTTCTGTGGGTGGCGCAACCAGCGCTGCAAGCCCACCAGCAGCATTGGCATTCACAAGCCCTGGCACCCCCGGTGCACTTTACTGGGGACTGACAGTAAATCCAATAAACCAATCATGAACATCAATTACAGGTACACTTTACCTAGGGAGCACTTGCACTGCGGCACGGATTAGCCGTGGCGCAGTGCCCTGAGCGGACAACACCAGCAAAACAGTTGAGGCACACCATAAAAAAAGTGGAAGGGAAACTCACGCCAAGGTGCCAGGTCTAACACGTGTCCCCTCCAGCTGAAATGTGGGGAGAGCTACCCTTGCCCAGGGGGTTCCTCGTCACTAAGGCGGAAACACCTGGACAGACCGTCAGCGTTGGCGTGATCTGTACCAGGACGGTGTTCCACCGTGAAATCCATACCCTGTAGGGAGATGGACCACCTCAACAGCTTTGGGTTTTCACCCCTCATTTGCATCAACCATCTGAGGGGCCTGTGGTCCGTCTGAACCCGGAAGTGAGACCCAAACAAGTAGGGTCTTAGCTTCTTCAGCGCCCAGACCACAGCAAATGCTTCTCGCTCAATTGCACTCCACCTACTTTCCCGTGGAAGTAACCTCCTACTGATGAAGGCTACGGGTTGGTCCCAGCCCTCCTCAGTCATCTGTGAGAGAACAGCCCCTACACCATGCTCTGAAGCGTCTGTCTGCACTAGGAACTCCTTGGAGAAGTCAGGGGCCAAGAGCACGGGCGCCGTGCACATGGCAGTCTTCAGGGTGTCGAAAGCTTTCTGACAGATGTCAGTCCAGATCACGTTCCTGGGCTGCTTCTTGGAAGTCAGCTCTGTCAAGGGGGCAACAATCGTTCCATAGCCCTTGACAAACTTCCTGTAGTACCCAGTGAGCCCCAGGAAGGCCCTCACTGCGGTCTGCGTCTTGGGGGGCTCCCAAGCCAGGATGGTCTCAATTTTGGGTTGCAAGGGTGCCACCTTGCCACTCCCCACTTGGTGTCCCAAGTACACCACGGAACCCTGCCCGATCTGGCACTTGCTTGCCTTGATCGTGAGGCCTGCTCGGCGCAGAGCCATCAACACTTCCCAGAGGTGGCGCAGGTGTTCGGGCCAGGTGGCACTGAACACTGCGATGTCATCCAGGTAGGCGGCACTGAACTCATCCAGCCCAACCAGTACCTGGTTGACCAACCTCTGAAAGGTGGCAGGGGCATTCTTCATTCCAAATGGCATGACTCGGAACTGGAAGTGCCCATCTGGTGTAGAGATTGCTGACCTCTCTTTGGCCCCATCGGTCAAGGCGATCTGCCAGTACCCAGACGTTAAATCAAACGTGCTGAGGAACCGGGCAGCCCCCAGCCGATCAATGAGCTCATCAGCTCTGGGGATGGGGTGCGCGTCAGTCTTAGTTACTGAATTGAGTCCTCTGTAGTCCACACAGAACCGGAGTTCAGGTGTGGCTCCCGGCGCAGCAGCTTTGGGGACCAAGACCACGGGGCTGGACCAAGGACTGCTGGAGGACTCAACCACCCCTAGCGCAAGCATTTTGGAGACCTCCTCCTTGATGCAAGCTCTGACCCTGTCAGTTACCCTGTAAGCCTTGTGCTTCACAGGTAAGCTGTCTCCTGTGTCCACATCATGGACGCACCAATCTGTGACACCAGGAACCAGGGAGAACCTATCTGGAAACTGCCCCAGCAAGTGGCGGCAATCTTCCTGTTGTTCGGGCGTCAGGGTGGGTGAGAGGTTAACTCCATCCACTGACCCATCTTTCTCGGAGGCTACTAAGAGGTCAGGAAGAGGCTCGGTCTCCTCTTCCATTCCATCATCAGTGGCCAGCAGCATGCCCACTTCGGTCCTCTCTAAGTGGGGCTTAAGGCGGTTAACATGTAGGACCCTCAAAGGGTTCCTGGGAGATTGCATGTCCACCAAGTAGGTGATAGGACTTTTGCGCTCCACAACCTCAAATGGACCTGTCCACTTATCCTGAAGTGCACAAGGCTCCACTGGGGCCAAGACCCACACCTTTTGTCCAGGTTGAAGCTCTACCAGAGTGGCATTCCGGTCGTACCACCGCTTCATCTCCTCCTGGCTGGCTTCCAGATTTGCCTCAGCAAGTTGCCTGAAACGCCTAGTCTGGTTTCGGAAGGCCAGCATGTAACTGTATACATTCTGGGGAGGTTTCCTGGGAGATTGCTCCCAGCCTTCCTTTACCAAACTCAGAGGTCCTCTTACCGGGTGACCATACAGAAGCTCAAAGGGGCTGAACCCTAGAGACTTCTGTGGCACCTCTCGGTAAGCAAAGAGCAGGAATGGCAAGAAGACGTCCCACTTACGCCTCATTGGACCGTCTAGGCCCATGATCATGCCTTTGAGGGTTCGGTTGAATCTCTCAACCAACCCATTTCCTTGGGGGTGGTAAGGAGTGGTGAACTTGTAAGTTACCCCACACTCCTTCCACAGGGATTTCATATATGTGGATATGAAATTGGTCCCCCTGTCGCTCACCACCTCTAGAGGGAATCCCACTCGGGAGAAAATTCCCATCAGTGCTCGTCCCACCACGGGGGCCGTCACTGTCCTCAGAGGGATGGCTTCAGGGTACCGGGTGGCATGGTCCACCAAGACCAGGATGAACCTGTTGCCCAGGGCTGTCTTGGGGTCCAGAGCCCCACAATATCAATACCCACTCGCTGGAATGGCGTACCGACCACGGGGAAGGGCTGCAGAGGAGCCTTGTGCTTCCCTTCGCTCTTACCACTTGCCTGGCAAGTCTGACAGGTTCGGCAGTAGGAATCTGAATTCTTGTGCATTTGGGGCCAGTAAAAGTGGGTGACAAGCCTGTCATAGGTCTTGTCCATCCCCAAATGTCCTGCTAAAGGCACATCATGAGCCAGCCCCAGTAGGAAGGCTCTGAACTTCTGGGGTACCACCAGCACACAGGCTGACCCAGGTTCAGCAGCCTTAGGCTCGGAATACAGGAGGTCACTCTCCCAGTACACGTAGTGTGTCTTGGCCTGAACACCATTGGCCTGGTCTGCAGCCTGCTGCCGCATACCCACGAGAGAAGGGCATTCTTTCTGCTCCCTGCAGAATTCCTCCCTGGAGGGACCTCCTTCCTGCTGCCAATGGGTCAGCTCAGGCAGGTCTCCCAGTTCGGCAATCTGTTCCCCGGTAGGCTCCAGAGCATCCCCCTCAGGGTCTGCTTCCTCCCGGGCCATGGGAACTTCGGGGGCCGGTTTCCCGCGCCTCCTGTGCCTTCTCCCTAAGGCCGGTTCCTGGACCTCTCCCTCAGGCTCCAGGACCCTCTCAACACCCTTACTGGCTGCCATGGACCGGGTGGTCACGCACGCCCAGTCGGGTAGACCCACCATCCTCAGATGCGTGGTCTTCTCCACCTTTTCCCAAGGGGAGCTCTCCAGGTCGTTCCCTAGCAGACAGTCTACAGGCATGTCAGTTCTCACAGCGACTTGTAGAGTACCAGAGACCTCCCCCCACTCAAAGGGAACTTGAGCCATTGGACAACGACTCTCCATGTTGTCAGCATTGACAACCCTACAGTAGGCATTGGGTACAATCTGCTCTTGAGACACCAGGTGTTGCCTCACCGAGGTCACGCTGGCTCCTGTATCTCTAAGAGCCTCAACCTTCTTTCCATTGATGGTCACTACTTGCCCATATTTCTTAGTGTTAGAGGGTAAGTAGGTTTCAGGGACCATCTCACTGTCTCCTAGCGAGACTAGGGTCATATGCGCAGGACCCCCACCCCCCTGGACTGCTACCTCCTCCCCAAAATTAACATTAGCTACTTGCCGGGGCGGAGCACCAGTGGGTGCTGTCTTACCAAACAGGCGACACTTAGGATCAGAGGCAATGTGACCCGGATCACTACACCTGTAACAATTGAAGGGCCCCTTTGGAACAGGCCTACCTGTCGGGGCCCCGTTCTGCTGCGGGGGTGGGGGAGGCTGAGAACCCTTCTGCTGGTTCCCTTGGGGATTACTTTGGGGGCCTTTTTGGAACCCTTTCTGTTTACCCTTGTCCCCCCCACTCTTCTGCTGGGGACCCTGCCCACCTTTGGCGGAGTCTCCCACTTGACCCTTGTGGACCCTGGTGCTGAGCCAGCGGTCCGCCTCCTCAGCAAGCTTCCTCGGGTTGGACAGCTTGCTATCAATCAGGTGCTGGCGTAGCTCAGGAAAACATTGACTGGACAAGTGCTCCCATGCAATTAAATCAAGCAGCCCTTGATAATCATTCACTTTGCTACCCTTCACCCAACCATCCAGTGCTCTGCAGAAAAAAGTTACATACTCCACATACGTACTCTCAGGGATCTTCTTAGTCTCCCTGAACCTCTGTCTATATAGCTCAGGAGTTAACCCATATCTGGTCATTAAAGCTTCCTTCATATGGGGGTATGAGGTCTGGACTTCTAGGGGCAAATCTAACAGTGTGTCCCGCCCTTCAGCAAGGAACCTTCCCCACAACCCCGCTCCCCAGTCTTTCTCAGGGACCCGGTGTGAGGACATGGCCACCTCATAGGCTCTAAACCACTGCCCTATGTCATCCTTTCTAAAATACTCCTTTACTACATCTTTGGGGATGTACACCTTGGACTCTACCTGCACCGGTGGAGTGCTGCCACCAGAAGGAGCGGTGTCCAAACTTTTCGCCTTCAGCTCCAACTCGTTCAATCTTATATCATGATCCATTTGGCGTTGTTGTGCCTCCAAGGCCAACTTCTGCTTTTCCATTTCCATTTGTCCTGCCAACTTTGCCATCTCCATTGCATGCGCCCTGTCTGCTGCCCTGTCTGCCAGCTCCTCTGGCGACAGGACTCTGCTGGGCTCCCCAAGGTTGTCGGGTGGAATTATGTCCCCCGCATTCTGTGGGTCTCTTGACTCCTTCCAGGCTCTCAACGCCTTGGTGTACTGGACCTTCTTCTTGAATCCAGCATGGGGAACTCTGAATTTTACACTGTAGCCTTTCAATTGCTCCGCTGTGTAACCTTCCAGTCTCTCCCAATCCACCTCATTCATTCCAGAAATCACAGAGAGTGCTCTTCCAGCAGGGAGTGAGCCAGGCATGGTTGCAGTAATGGTCGATGTCTCAACAGTTCAAAAATGAAAACCTGTGGCTGCGTTACTTGGTCTGCTCTCACTATCTGGTGATTAATAATTCACTGTATGCAAACTATAAATGCAAATCCGAAATCCCAGCCGCTGCCAACAATGTTAGACTTGGGGGTCTCTGGTTGGCGCAAGGTTGTCCTTGTGTCAAGCAGGAACCCTCTCCTCTACGTCAGGGCGCAGGATAACCCCTCGTGAATGACCCTTGCTCACCCTCTAGGTGCGTGGCGTGAGCAGCCAAGGCGATTCCTCAGGCGTTGTTGGTTAAGCACTTACAATCGCACACACAGTAAATACATCAATCCCCCCCAGAAACGGACAGCAGACTTGGATATGTAGAAAAATACGCTTCTTTATGTAAAAGTAGGTATATATCTCAGCAGACTTATCACAAGACCAATCACGTTTTCTCTATGCCACCAGGTTGTAAAGCAGGCAAATGTTCTTTGTTTGCAGGTTCAAATTAGATACTTTGTAGTCTCTCGCAAATGTTACTTGTGGTTCCAGTACTTACAGAGATCGGCTCCTGCGAACGGGGAAATAAGGCGTTGTGGGCCCCGAGCCCGATACTGGAATTCTTAAGAACGTGTAGTTGCTTTTGGGAGTCGGCACGGGAGGGTGCGACTCAGTAAGGATGGGGGCACCTTTGGATCCTCTTGAGCGGGTGCGGGTAGTCAGGCAGGCGCAGCCCACGACCCTCAGCACGGCAGTGCGGGGGCCTCCTCAGCGGGGGCGGCGCGGCCTGATCTCAGGTCGAGATCGCGAAGCGGGGTCACAGGGCACGGTCCGTGCAGCTGGGGACCCGGCGGGGATCACGATCGTCGGACAAGAATTCTGGCGGGAGGGGCGATAGCGCTTCATCGCGCTCCAATAGCAGGCGGTGGCAGAGGTGCTGGCGGCCTAGCCCGGGGTAGAGGGCGACTCCGGTCGGAGCGAGGCTCTCAAGGGGGGGGCAAAGGCAGGCAGGCTCCCGAGTGTCACAGCCCTAGGAGGGGCGATGAGGGGCGCAGTCTTCCTCAAGCGGGATACACACACGGCTCGAGTTTCAGGACGAGCAAAGGCACAAAGAACCCACTGGTCCTGGGGTTCAGTTCAGGGGGCAAGCTCAGATCAAGCCCTTGGAGAATGTTTAGAGCACAAAGCAGCAAAGTCTTTTCAGCAAGTCTCTTCCTCTCCTTTCTCAGCAAGGCAAGCAGCAGGCCAGTCCTTCCGGCGTCTTCTTCTCCTTCTAGTCGGGCAGAGGTTCTTTGTGGTAAAACAGGATTCTGATTTCTTAGGAGCCAGGCTCCTACTTTTATACCATGATTCTTTTGTTCTTTAGCGCCAGGGGGCCTAGGCCTGGCTCAGTCCAGTTCTGGAGCACTTCAGCAGCAGGGCAGAGACATCAGCCGCTCCACAGGGGGCGGCGCCGGCTTTGTGGTGGCAGAGCACAGGTCTATTCAAGAGTCAAGGTGTACTCCTCCCACCCATCCTGGTGTAATCTCTCTACCCACCACCTGGCAGCCAGCCTGTCTCTGGGGATTCCCCAACCCTGCTCCTTACTGTTGCTAGGCAGAACACACACACAGCAGAGGCGGACTGAAATGGCCAGGTCAGTTAATACTAACTTTCTAAAAGTAGTATTTACAAACCCAGAATACTAAAATAAACTTGACTACAAGAAGTATTTTATTATTCTGAGTTCAGGCAAACTAAACTTGACATTCTACCATGCTCTATGAGTCCACTGGGGTCACAGCGTGTAGTGACTCCAGCAGCCCATTCTGGCCTATGGAGAGCAGGTAGCCTTCAATAGTGAAAAACGAAAATGGCTGTAATTCACTACTAAGACATGCCACACACATCAGGGCATGTCCTACCTTATGCCTACAATGCACCCTGCCCTTGGGCCTACCAGAGGGGTGGCTAATATGTAGGTAAGGGAAGGTTTAGGGACTGGCAAGTGGGGGCACTTGCGCAGTCAGCGCGACAGTCCCAGACTGCACGCAGGGTCTGCGGTGGCAGACCCTAGACACATCTTACAAAGCCGCTTTCTGTGGGTGGCGCAACCAGCGCTGCAAGCCCACCAGCAGCATTGGCATTCACAAGCCCTGGCACCCCTGGTGCACTTTACTGGGGACTGACAGTAAATCCAATAAACCAATCATGAACATCAATTACAGGTACACTTTACCTAGGGAGCACTTGCACTGCGGCACGGATTAGCCGTGGCGCAGTGCCCTGAGCGGACAACACCAGCAAAACAGTTGAGGCACACCATCAAAAAAGTGGAAGGGAAACTCACGCCAAGGTGCCAGGTCTAACAATTTACCATTACGATACTTCGGTGGGAGGGATGTTCTAGACTGAATATTGTTCTAGGTCAGTGCTTAACGTGCAAAAAATAAGTGTCAGGGCTCTCGTCAGGAGGCCTCTGCAGATTGTGCCACACACTGCCCCAGCCAGCGCCCCCAATGATAGTAAAAACACAAGTACTAACGTTCACACTCCTACCCTCTGCAGCTTGTGCCACACACTGCCCCGCCAGCGCCCCCTATGATAGTAACAACACAAGTACTAACGTTCACACTCCTACCCTCTGCAGCTTGTGCCACACACGGCCCCCGCCAGCGCTGCCAATGATAGTAACAACACAAGTACTAACATTCACAGTCCAACCCTGTGCAGCTTGTGCCGCACACCGCCCCGCCAGCGCCGCCAATGATAATAACAACACAAGTACTAACATTCACACTCCTACCCTCTGCAGCTTGTGCCACACACTGCCCCCGCCAGCGCCACCAGTGATAGTAACAACACAAGTACTAATGTTCACACTCCTACCCTCTGCAGCTTGTGCTGCACACTACCACACCAGCGCCACCAATGATAGTTACAACACAAGTACTAACGTTCACATTCCTATCCTCTGCAGCTTGTGCCACACACTGCCCCTGCCAGCGCCACCAATGATAGTAACAACACAAGAACGAATGTTCACACATCTACCCTCTGCAGCTTGTGCCACACACTGCCCCCGCCAGCGCCGCCAGTGATAGTAACAACACAAGTACTAATGTTCACACTCCTACCCTCTGCAGCTTGTGCTGCACACTACCACACCAGCGCCACCAATGATAGTTACAACACAAGTACTAACGTTCACATTCCTATCCTCTGCAGCTTGTGCCACACACTGCCCCTGCCAGCGCCACCAATGATAGTAACAACACAAGTACTAATGTTCACACATCTACCCTCTGCAGCTTGTGCCACACACTGCCCCCGCCAGCGCCGCCAGTGATAGTAACAAGACAAGTACTAATGTTCACACTCCTACCCTCTGCAGCTTGTGCTGCACACTACCACGCCAGCGCCACCAATGATAGTTACAACACAAGTACTAACGTTCCCATTCCTATCCTCTGCAGCTTGTGCCACACACTGCCCCTGCCAGCGCCACCAATGATAGTAACAACACAAGCACTAACGTTCACACTCCTACCCTCTGCATCTTGTGCCGCACACTTCCCCAGCCAGCGCTGCCAATGATAGTAACAACACAAGTGTTGGAAGGTGGAATCTGACTATATGGTTGCCCCCACTTTTTTCCTGGTGTTATGCTGGTTTATGACTTAGTTGGACTGGGATCCTGCTATTCAGGGCCCCAGTCTATCTGCTTTCTCTGTAAAATGGTTTCCATGTACATTAGGTACATCCTTAATTGGATTCTGGGGTGCCCTTATAAGTCCCTAGTATATGGTATACTATGTACCTAGGGCATAGGTACCTCAGAGGCCTACCAGGGGCTGCAGCATGTATTATGCCACCCCTGGGAAGCACTCCAAACTGACACCACAGGTCTACTACTGCAGCCTGGGTAAGGGTGTGCTTGCACCCCTTACGGTGGTATAGGCTACCTATATCACTACCCTATACACACACATATAAACCTATAAGCCACTCCTATGGCAGGCCTTGACAATCCTGAAGGCAGAGTGCTTGGTTTTATGTGAGAGGGTGCCCAAGCATGAGCTGAGCCCCTCTGCAGCATTCAGAAATACTTCCTTATGGCTGTTCGGTGATACAGCCATACCATATACTCTTAAGTGCATTATAACCTCACAGTAAATGCGAACTTTGGAATGGCTGCATCAAAACATGTCGTGTTTGGTGTCAAACGCTTTGGAATGCTAACCCCCGCCAGTTCTGGTGGCGGGGGTAGCATTCCACCCTTCTAGAGGGAAAGACATGTTCACACTGGCTAAACCCGGTTAAAACTTTCCAAAGCCCGGGCATCACAACATGGATGCCACTGCCACAGACACGGGTCTGGCCTCCTGCTGCTGAGGGAAACTCCGGCAGGGGAGGCCTGGACAATAGGTTTCCTGTCACAGGGAGGTGTAACCACCTCCCCAGACAGGCAGATGTGTATTGGGGCAGGGTGGGTGCATTCAGAGAATGCTTTTGAGACACTGCCTGGGGCACACAAGGTGTCCCTGTGCATAGCCCAGTACAAACCAGTTGCAGGGGCACTCAGCCCCTGCTCTGGCATGAAACTGGACAAAGGGGAAGGGGTGTAATCACCCCCACCACAGGCCCACCCATAGGTGGGGCCTTGGAGTTAGTCCATCCCCTAAACTTAGTATAAGTATAGGAATCCAGTCCCAAGGACTTTAGTTTACCCTGGACGAACCTCTGAAACATATATCCTGGACCTACGACTTTCTATCACGACTAGAAGATGGAAGAAATCTCCCTTGGGGTCAAGGAGTGACTCCCCTGCTTGGCAGGCACCAAAGAAGCAACTGACTGGTCTGCATTGTTGAAGCTCCTGCCGGATGCCGAAGTCTCTGCATCACCAGAGGTAGATTTCCAGACTTTACCAAGGCTACCCTGACTCCACAACAAAGCTGAGGCCCGTGGCTATCGTGGGTAATGTGGAACCCTGACCCCTAGACACTGTGAACTTTTGAAGCAACAACACCTTCCTGGTCATCCTCGAAGTTGTGCTTTGGGCTCCAGGTGGCCTTAGCCTTGAGCACCTCCTGCACTGAAGATTGTTGGCCTCCACTCCACAAGTGACCCTTGGGCCAGCTTCCAGTGCGACCGCTTGAGGCTCCTTCGCGACCACTAGCCCATTGGCTAGCAGGTCCCCATGAAGGCAACTCCACTTCTGTTTGGGCTTTTCTGATTGCTCCAGACTTGCTCTTACTTACCCTTGCTGGGTGAGTCCATCAGACCTTGCTGGTCTGCACCGCAGTCCTTTCTCTGCTTTCCTGAGACTTGCTGTTGCCAAGGCTTGTTGGGTCCTTTCTGGTCGACGACACCGCAGCACTCGACAGACTTCATGGGACAGCTCGAATCCGGCTTGTGGACTTCATTGACACCTCCTGGACCTCGTGGCTGAAGAGTCAAGACACCCGTCAACTCACCTGAAGCACCAGACATCTGTGGGCATTGGTCCATCCTGCCCTAGGTCACTGGCAAGTGACCCAGACTCTGTCCCCTCTGCTTTCTGTTTTCTTACATCCTAGATCCAGGCTTGGATCTCTTCGGACACTTCTCCTCTTCACGGCAGCAGCAGTTCTTTGCAGGCTTCCATTGGAATCAACAACGCGACCCGACACCAAAAGACACCTATGCACCCGGCTTCCCTGGGTGAGGTAACTCGAGTACTCCAGTGCTCTCGTGGGTGCTAACCCTAGAACTGTCTAAGTCCAAAAGGATTTGGTCCTGACTCGATTAGAAGTGTCCCTAATCTTTAAAATTCCAACCGCGACATTCCCCTTAGAAGATAATAGGAACCCGCGGTTGTGTTTCCACACTGCATACAGTTCCCGTGGGTCCCCTGTGTCACTACCTTGGGTGGTTCCTTGGGGTCCCAGCGATTCTAGAGGCAATAGGCCTAGTGCCTATTACAGTCGTGGTTCTTGTACCACTTTTTTAGTATATGGTTTGGTAAGGCCCTAGGGCCCAATCGTGTATTTGTGCTTTTACTGATGCTTAAACACTTGTAACTAAAGTACTTTGAACTCCAGTCTCATGAAGAGACTAGAGTGGTGTGTGTTATCTTAAATACATATATTTTGAATATATACCTGGTGGGGTTGTCTTTTCATTTGATCATTCAAGAGATTTTAGACTGGTAAAACAAGCTGCTTTACATTCCTTCAAGACTTAGCCTGAAGGCTGCTCTCCGTAGCTTTCATATATGGGTGTCTTTAACCATTCACCATAAGGGGTTGTTTGGACTGATACAAGGTGCCCACTAGAACTAGTGGACAGCACATATCAGACCACCTTCTCACATTGGTGTGCAGGGTGTGGGATTCCAGCTTGCTATTGTTTTACCAGATAATCTCAATTGAATTGATCAACTGAAAACCACTAAAGGTACCTGAAGTACATATAATATCAAGTTTAGCTACAGTAAGTTCAAATGAACTTAGAGTTGTGTGTTAAGGGATAGCACACCCTTTCTACAACTCAAGAGAGTTTAGTAGGCCACACTAGTGTAGGTAGTGCAATACACCACACCACATTAGTAATGTCTAACCAGCCAGGAACCACGGAGTCCCTACCTGGAACCAGTGAGCTCCTTCCCTATATGTATGAGGATCTCTCCTTTGCTCAGCTTAGGGCCTTATGTACCATTAGGAAGCTGAAGACAGGCAAAAGTCCATCCACCCAGCATCTCATAAAGATACTGAAACTGGATTATATCACAAGTCCTAGTGGGCCTGTAGATGGAGACATGGTGGGTGGGGCAGCACCTGAGGGTGGGTCCAGGGGTAGAAAACTCCCCTGACCCTAACTCTGATGCTGACCAGACTGGTGACAATGACCAGACTCTGGTGAACACAGACCAACAGGATGAGGATGATGACAATAATGCTTCTTCCTTCATTCCTCCTGGTAGGCCTGAGCACAGGGCTAGAAGGGATAGATCTCTGTCAAGGGGATCTATCCAGTCTAACTCCTCTATTGGAACCTCTGTTTCTTCTCACAGAGGGAGTGAAACCTCCCAGGAGAAGAGCGAGAGACTGCTGAAGTATGAGCAAGATAAGTCCAACCTCAGAAAACAGCAGATGGCCTTAGATAGGGAAGCCCTTGAGCTCTACAGAGCTAGTAAAAAGGAGGGACTAGAATCCCTTGGTGGCAGCAATTTCCCTAGAGATAGTGAGAGGTCTTATGACCATAGAAACCTAAGTAAGATTGTCCCTCCCTACCAGAGTGGGGATGACATCCACAAATGGATAACTGCCTTGGAGAGGCCTGTAAAGTACAGAAGGTCCCTCAAGGTCAGTGGGCAGCAATCGTATGGCTTTCCTTTCCAGACAAAGGTAGAGACAAGCTCCTCACTGTAAGAGAAGAGGATGCTGATGATTACAAGGCCTTGAAGAGTGCTCTGATTGATGGTTTTGGCCTAACCACTGAATAGTATAGGTTGAAGTTCAGAGACACCCAAGAAGCTCAGACTCAAGACTGGGTAGGCTTTGTTGATTGTGCTACTAAGGCTCTGGAAGGTTGGATACTTGACAGCAAAGTGCATGACTTCAAAGGATTGTACAATTTGATTATGAGGGAGCAGTTCCTTAGTAATTGTCAAAACCAGCTTTTACACCAGTACCTGGTGGACTCTGATCTGACCTCTCCCCAAGAATTGGGAAAGAAGGCAGACAAATGGGTCAGAACCAGGGTAAGGCCTAAGAATCAGGAGGGTGACCAGAAGAAAGATTCTACCAAGCCCCAAGAGAAAGGTGGGAAAAATCTAAAGATAATGACACTACAGGGCCCCAAAAGTCCTCTTCTGGGGGTGGATCCCAAACTCCTTCCTCTCCTGAAAAAAAAACATATTACCATGTCTGTAAAAAGCCTGGGCACTGGAAAAATGATCCCAGTTGCCCCAGGTTTGGCAATATAGAAAATGTTCCTCCCACAAATACTACCATTCCTCCTGGTACTACTAGTAGTAATCCCCCAGGTGGTAGTATTGCACCCAAAAAGTTAGGTGCTTTTGCAAGTGGAACAGAGGTAGGCCACAATTTAGGAAGGGCCTCCTCACCTGACTCCTCTGACTCTGATGTTGGCATGGGATTTGCCACTTTTACCATAGCTCCCAAGGCATTGGGCAGGTACAGATTGGAGCCACTGATTAATGGTCAGAAAGCTGTGGCCTTCAGGGACACAGGGGCTAGTGTCACCATGGTGACAGGGAAACTAGTCCCCCCTCAGCAGCTTTTACCTGAGTTTAAATACCAGGTGACCAACATTGATGGTGTCAGAACAGATCATCCCATGGCCATAGTCAATCTCAGCTGGGGAGGGGTCAAAGGCCCAAAAAGAGTGGCAGTGTCCCCAAACTTGCCTGTAGATTGCCTGATGGGCAATGATCTGGAAATTTCAGCCTGGGCTGAAATTGAACACCAAACTCATCTAAGAATGCTGGGCATCCCTAAAAGAGATAGTGGGGCTGTGATGGCCACAGCCCAAACCCAGAAAACGTTTGGAGTGATGGATCCTGAAAAAATGTCCCACTCTCCTCCACAAGAGAGCACACGGGTTGAAGAAAAGTCTTCTTCCCCCCAGACAATAGGTAATGGTCAGCCTCCTCAGGGAGCTGATCCTACCCCTTGTGAAGGGACTGCCCCAGAGGTAGTCAGGCCTGGCCTGGCAACACCCCTGATGGCAGTGGAAACTTCCAAGGTGGTACCCAGTCTGGAGAAGGTAACATGCCCCTCTCTACCCTGCCTCTGTCAGGCCAGGGCAGAAGAGGTCAGTAAGATCAGTGGACCCCATAGGGCCCCCTGTCCAGAGGACCCCACCCATCAGCAGATTAGGGGCACCCAGTCTAGTAGCCCTAGCCAGGTGAGAATTCCTCAACACACTGAGGGATCCCCATTACCATTGTGTAGGGACCTCCCCCAGCAAGACTCTGTTTGGCAAGGACAAACATGGGACCCAAAGGTTCCAAACCTGCCCAGCCCCTTCAGGGTTCCAACCAAAGGGACCCAATCCCCAGCTGTAGGCAGCCAGAGGTTGACCCTTAGAGCATAGTACAACTCAGTCATGGAAAGTAAGGCATGCATGGCGACAAGTGATATGAGGAAGCTGAGGCCAACTTTATTAGGGCCTCACTTCTCTACTCAGCCACCTCACCAGCCTTCTACTTTGCCAAAACACACCACAGGTAGTAATTCCCCATCCCATCGTCGAGATCCTCTAATGCCCTTAGGGAGAGGAATAGCATAGTGGACCACAAGACAGGGGGCAATCATGCTAGTGCAGGTGCTTCCTTATATGGCCACTTAGTAAGTAAAGGCTCAACTGCCCAAGGTTAGCCTTTTGTTTGGGGGGGTTATGTAGGAAGGTGGAATCTGACTATATGGTTGCCCCCACTTTTTTCCTGGTGTGTTGCTGGTTTATGACTTAGTTGGACTGGGATCCTGCTATTCAGGGCCCCAGTCTATCTGCTTTCTCTGTAAAATGGTTTCCATGTACATTAGGTAAATATCTAATTGGATTCTGGAGTGCCTTATAAGGCCCTAGTATATGGTATACTATGTACCTAGGGCATAGGTACCTCAGAGGCCTACCAGGGGCTGCAGCATGAATTATGCCACCCCTGGGAAGCACTCCAAAATGACACCACAGGTCTGCTACTGCAGCCTGGGTAAGGGCCTGCTTGCACCCCTTACTTGAAGTACTGGGTTTTTCAGAACCAACCCAGTGCCAGGGAACACACCCGAAGACTTCGAGTTCTTCCTGTCTCAGACCACAGAAACACAGTCTTCTAGGTGAAGTCAAAGATCGTATTTATTGGCTGCAGACCAATCACAGGTATCCGAGAAGTACAACACGATGTATGTTCTCAGGACACTGCTCCCGAACCAAAAACCAGTCTTTTCTTATATACAAAATATTACGCTCTGGGCAACACCTCCCCTATTTTACAAGTGGTCATTCACATATTTTCGCTTCAAAGAAACAGCAAAGTCATGATGATAATCCCACATTTCAGCTCGGTCAGCCCACAATTATTTACCCAGCGAGGCTCAGAACCCTCATCAGATTTCAGCGGACCCCAATAAAACGGGCACCTCCTCCTCGTAAAGCAAGCCATAAAGTAGGAAACAGAGTCAGGTGTGAAAGAGATTAGTCAGGGTTCGTGTGGGAAGAACGACTTTATGGTGGGTCAAGCCCTGATGCTAATCCCATTTGGCCGCAGTAAAAGGAACCGGCCGAACAAGACTGACCTCGGGCAGTGGAGTCAGGTTGCACAGGTCACAAAGAAGGCACAGAAGGTGTGCGTGTCCTTTAGGCCTAGGCATGGCCTTAAACCGCTGCCTATGTGAGGGCAACCACAGAATGGTTACCGTTCTAAAATGGAACCCGAGGGTTCGATATGTAGTATCGTATACACGGTGAATTAATCGGTGAAACATGACGAAAACACTCATACATACCGCATTAGTCATTTGCGGTTCGCTGATACCAAAATCGGCATGGTGGGACCATGCCTCCAACATGGTTCCGAAATTTACAGTACCACAGACCCTCCTTTTGCCCTTACATAGGCAATAACTATACTCATACTAATCTGAGTCAGGTCTATATTCATAAGGCCACGGAGATGTTGCTGTAGTTGAAGTAGCATCATCCTATTGCTCAGCTCGTCTCTTGATACAGGTCTCCTTACACATGATGTAACACAGAGGCTACACATTACAGGAGCACACTGTACACATAGACAGAACAGGAAAAGAATGGCTAAGATCGTCCCAGTGACTATTAGAATCTTCCATCCCCAAGCTGATATCAGTCCCCAGAACCACCCGATCATCGACCAATCTCCTTTATCCACGTGAATGGATTCGGAAATCTTATGCAGTTTGAAGATGGCTTGATAGACTGTCGGAGCATTATCTGGTATGAAAATACAGCAGCTTGATTGGATAACCTTACATACCCCGCCACGGTCTGCAAGTATTACATCTAGAACCATACGGTTCTGCAACGTCATGAGGCGATCCGCTTGGAGCTCAGCTGTCAAATTACCAAGGGCACCAGCCGTAACATTAACGGTGGATTCAACTACATGAGTCAGTTGTCTCAGGTTCATACTATTGACCATTAGTCTCCAAAACGGCAGGAAACCCAAGAAGAAGTCTCCCGCTTCCTGACCGGCAGTATCCTCCTCACTAGCAACGCCTCTCACAACTCTGGTCTTGTGATAATCAGAGGCAGCAGTAAATGTCGGCGGTAGCAAATTTGCAACATAACATGTGCCCGAGAAATCAGGGGGCAACCATGTATATGCTCGGTCATTGCAAACAAAGTATGTACCCTTGGCAGCCAAAAACGCAGGGGAAAACTGTGATGGAAAAATGTACGTTTCAGTACAGGCACTCTTCCCTAGTTGAGCTCTTGGATTCTGACCATTGCCTTGTAAACAAAACCGACCTATGTGGGGTACGACCCAAATTGGGGATGAACGTTTACGCTGTTTCTCGCCCAGACTAATGCTATACCCCGTCGCGTTCCAACCTACATAAGCTCGCAACTCATCCTTGGGAATAGATGAATATGCATCGATATCTCTGCTCATATCAGCAACTCCTTTCATCAAGGCCTTATTGTTCGTGCTAGGTCTAGTGGAACGCGGTGGTTGCGGGGAGTAGGTTTCAAGCGCAAAAAGAAACATAGTCTGGAATGCCCATGATGACCCATTATAGCTAAACGGCAGCACTAGATATGGGATACCCTTATTAATGGTATGTGGCATCAAACCACACACCCAGCAATTTGTCGTATTCATAACTAGTTGGTGCTGGTGCAGAAGTTGAATAAACGAATTGTTTACGAACTCAGAACGTCTAGCTTGTTCGTGTTCAGGCAAAGGGTGGAAAGAGTGTGAGGAAACAGTAGGAGGAGGTATGGGCTGTATAGTGGGTGCAAATGACACTTGAAAAGACAATGATACATAACCTACAGAAAACATCACCATACTAAATAGTACAAACAGGCATAATATTACAAAACGTTTGCTATTCATTACTTTACATACTCTGTTCTTAAAATTTATTTCCTCAATGGGTCTCTCCATCTCGAAAAACTCCATCCTCTAATCGTGCTGTTCGCGGCGGATGAGTGTCTTCTGCTAAGGAGTACACTTGTCAGCCCAGGGAAAGCCCTAGACCAACCAGAACCGTTGACCTAACGTCTCTGGCTTGTACCCCAAAGTCTTGGCACCGCGACCCTACAGCTGAACCCGGATGGTGGTTCGAAAAACAAAAAATAAAAAGTTTCTTAGATGAGAGAGCTGCACTATCTAAAAAAAAATATACCAAAGGAAAGGAATTTTTATTTGTCCATAGGTCTCGGCCTCAAATTGTAACGGCTTCTTGTAGGTACTGTCTGGTCTTTTAACAAGAGTTCAG
This sequence comes from Triturus cristatus, assembly GCF_964204655.1. Classification (NCBI taxonomy): domain Eukaryota; kingdom Metazoa; phylum Chordata; class Amphibia; order Caudata; family Salamandridae; genus Triturus; species Triturus cristatus. The sequence continues at coordinate 1,697,355,857 of NC_140591.1, forward strand.
GCTCTGTGGTGTCCAATCGATTTGATGGTGGCACAGCTTCTTGCAGAATATCGTCGTTTTCTTGTTCTGAAATTGCTCCTTTTACACGTGCATCGCTAAACGGCACGAAACGGGGCACAGTGTCAGTCTCAGAATCAGCGATACCCTCCTGGACCCACCGGTCATACGGCAGAGGCAAAGGGACCCTTTTACAATGTACGCCGTGAATCCAGTTCTTTTTCCCTTTCACTCGAACAGCTGATCTTGTCGAGAGAAGGACGAGATGGGGGCCGGTCCAACGGGGCTCATCATTTTTCGTCCTTTTGAAATTTTTGACCAGCACCCACGATCCAGGATTGATAGGATGTCCTGGAGCTTCAGAGGCCTGAGGCAGAGTATCGTGGACCTGTTGGTGTAAGACACGCAATTTAGCCGTCAATTCATACAGATAATCAAGCAGTACTGGATGTTCGATCTCACTGAATTTTGTCGGCCTTGGCACTCCCCATATATTGGCCGGGCGGCCAAACACAATCTCATACGGACTAAGTCCCACTCGTGAATGCACAGTCATTCTTGTTGATAGGTGTGCTAAGGGCAGAGCGTCAGGCCATTTAATACCAGAACTCGCTTGGATCTTGGCTAATTTGAGCTTCAATGTGCCATTATAGCACTCTACTAGTCCAGCTGATTGGGGGTGATTTGCAGCGTTAAATTTTTGCTTAATACCTAGTCCCTCACATACATTCTTCATCACTCGACCCACAAATTCACTCCCATTATCACTCCAGACCATTCTCGGCATTCCAAACCTAGGGAAGAATTCCTTGACAAGGGCTTTAGCTGTGGATAAGGCAGTGTTGTCTTTTAGGGGATATGCTTCTATCCACCTTGAAAAAGCGCAAACAACAACAAGTACATATTTCAAATTGTTGCACCTTTCCATGTGGATGAAGTCTAGCTGCAAAACCTCGAACGGATACGTTGGACGCGCAAAATGACCAGCTGGAGTTGGGGTTCCCCTACCAGGATTGTATTTCAAACATACCATGCACTTTTTGACCACATTCTCTGCACACTTGGGAATTCCAGCATTCTGCCATACTGGAGCCAACAACTTACAAATCCCTTTCACACTGATATGCACCATTCCATGTGCCATCATAACCACTGGAAGCACATATGCATCAGGTAACAACCATCGCCGGTGCTCTGACAAATCAATCAAACAACCATTTTCATCCAATTTACCCTTACTTTCTTTCCACATGCTCAATTCTTTCTCTGTGGCTTCAGCTTGAAGGGACTTCACACTCTCTATCGTGTCTTCACACATTCCAACATCACCAACCCATCTTGCAGGGCCTGCAACATACATTCGATTCGTCACATCTTTTGCTGTTTCTTTCACGATTTCGTCAGCAAATGCATTACCACGACCAACATCATCAATAACCTTCTTGTGTGCACTGCATTTCACAATCGCGACTTGTAACGGTAAGGTCAGTGATTCAAGGAGATCATTCACCAACTGACCATTCTGAATCTGAGTTCCATGCGAAGTCAGGAACCCACGTTCTTTCCACAAGCGCCCAAAACTGTGGGCCACGCCAAAGGCATACTGACTGTCAGTATATATGTTCACTTTCATTCCTTTCGACAACACGCATGCTCTTGTAAGTGCAATTAATTCGGCTGCTTGAGCCGAATTATGTGGTATACGTGCAGTTTCAACAATCGTGTGCAAAGTCGTGATAGCATATGCAGCAGTCGTATCACCATTCGGAAGCTTGAAGCACGAACCATCCACCCATAAGGTACCATCACACTCAACCAGGGGAGTATCTTTAAGATCCACTCTCCCTTTTGTTTCTTCTTCTGTTCTGAACAGACAATCATGCTGTTCAATCTCATCTGTGTCTGCTGAAATCGGTAATAATGTAGCTGGATTCAACGTATTGCACCTCTTTATGTGCACATGACTCGCTAGCAGTGTCAACTCGTACCCTGACAATCGAGCACTAGTTAAGTGCTGTGTCTTGGTCCTGTTTAACAATGTGTCCACTGCATGTGGAACCATTACAATCAACGTGTTATTCATTACTAACCCAGCAGACTGTCGAATAGACACAGCTGCTGCCACTGTGGCTCTCAAGCAACTTGGCAATGCCTTAGCTACTGGATCCAAAGTCGACGAAAAATACGCGCACGGACGCTGTCTGTCTCCAAAAGACTGTGTCAGCACTGACAATGCACAACCTTCTTTCTCGTGAACGTACAACGTAAAGGGCTTACTGTAGTCGGGGGTACCCAACACAGGAGCTGAACATAATGCCTCACGTAATTCCGAAGAACTTTTCAGACACTCTTCAGACCATGGGACGGGATTCGGTGTATCTTTGCATGTTAATGCTATCAAAGGTTTTGCCAGCAAAGAAAAACTCGGGATCCACTCCCTACAGTATGAAGTAATACCCAAGAAAGCACGCACTTCTCTCTGTGTTCTTGGCACGCTCAATTGTGCAATGACCTGAATTCTTTCTGGGGTCAGTTTCCTTCCCTCCTTCGACAAGAGATGACCTAAATAGGTCACTTCTTGTCGACAATATTGCAGTTTTGAGAGAGACACTTTGTGATGAAAGGAAGACAAATGACGCAACAATGACAATGTAGCTTCCTTACAAATCTCCTCAGTATCCGCGGCGATTAGTAAATCGTCAACATACTGAATAAGGGTAGCACCACTAGGTAAAACAATTGCATCAAGCTGCGCTTTTAAAACCTGACTGTATATTGATGGACTTTCACAGTAGCCCTGTGGAGCACGTTTAAAGCGGAAGCTGCGACCTCCTAAACTAAAACCAAAAATATCCCTACTCTCCTCTGCAATCGGGATGCTAAAGAAAGCATTCTTTAAATCAATCACTGAGAACCAAGCAGCGGAAGCTGGAATCATAGTTAACAAGGCAGTTATATCAGGGACAACTGGAAACTGTGGCACAACTATCTTATTGACCTCCCTAAGATCGATCACAAATCTGTAAACAGGTGGCTGAGAAGGGTCAGTACGTTTTAAAACAGGCAAAACAGGACTATTGCAAACGTTGCCTCTTGTCTCTTCAATTACATCCTTTTCAATCAAATCATAGATAATCGCTAACAACGCTTTCTCATCTTCATTAGAGATCTTGTACTGGGGAATGCGTGGCAATTTAACATTGGCTTTCGAAGTGACCACATATGGCGGTATTTCCAAGAGACCCACATCATTAGGACCAGTAGCCCAAAGGACATCCGGAAGAGACAACAATTCAGCTGGCAGTTTATTCTTCGACAAATACATTGGAGAAATCACTTCCTTACCCAGCGTAAGTTGTACTCCCGAGGGGGAACAATATAATGTCGCATGTAATCTCTTTAACAAATCCAATCCTAACAGGTTTTCACCACAACCTGTGGTTAGGATAAGGGGTGCTTTCAGCTCACAAGGTCCAACAGAAAGGGGCATAGGACTAGAGATGGGGTTTCTAACCGGGGCGCTAGAAAAACCTACCGAAACATTCATTTCGCCAGACAAAGGTGCGCCAGGGAGTTTTGAGTGCATAATTGAACTCTTTGCAGCACCAGTATCCAACAGAAATGGCTCTGACACGCCCGCTGTAGTCACCTTGACATACGGTCCACTCTGGTCCACTGGCACTGAAACAACTCCCTCTCTTTGTCTACGGCTGTCCTAGTAATCATTACCTTCCGCATTTTCATCTTCTGCATAATAGTCATTATTATAGTACTGAGCTGTCCCACCAGTTACATTGGCCTGGTGATCAAAACTGTTCATCGTATTTTGAGGCGGAAGAGGACGCGCGTTCTGGGGAACATTCCCACGCCCTCTACCTCTAGGAGCTTGCTGACCACCTCTACCTCTCGCGCCATAAGCATTATTCGTGCGCTGCAACAATATAGGACAACTATACTTAAAATGACCTTCTTCTTTGCAATGCGAACACTGATTGGGGCACACAGGAACACGCGGTTGGGAATACCCGAACCTTTGCGAGTTACTCTGAAACTGTTGGGGTTGTTGGTAGTTACTCTGACCTTGCTTATAGTTACTCTGATCTCCACGTGGCGGGTAAGCCTGCTGTAAAAGAACCTTCGTCTTTAATTCTTTTGTTTTCTTGTCTGCTCTATCCTTCTCATCTTTATCCCTATTTTCGTAATACTGTGCAGTAGCCAGTATTTGCGCTGATGAGGATACAGCCGAAGAACTCTCTGAATCTTTTAATTTCTTACACAACTCGGGAAGCAAATTATGCACAAATTTATCAACAAATAACCGTTGACCACCTTCCGTACTCATGTCTTGACCACTGTGGTCGATAAATGCTTCGCCAAACCTGGTAAAGAAATCAGACACTGTTTCGTCTTTCTTTTGTTTGCATGCGGATAATTTATCCCAATTCACACGCATCGCCGGCATTAAAGTTTTCATGTAGGTAATAATTCTACCAGGGAGTTCTGCTACTAAGGGCTCAGGTTTCGCACCACCAACTTGTCTAGTGTCTGTAGCAATGATATTAGCCCATGTGCCACCTAGTTCTGCAGCATGATCTGTATTACGAATCAACCCCCATAAAGGCTGTGGAACGACATTCCCGAACAACATATCTATGTCAGCTAGGTTCATGACACACGATTCTGCAGTCTGTGATAACTCCTTATAATATCCTGCAGGGTTTTTACGGGGGTCAGGCAATGTCTGCTTAAGGGCTAAAACTTCTGATCGCTTCCAAGGAACATGTACCCAAACACGCTGAAAATGAGCTGGCATAGCAGCGATACCTCGAGCGGCATCAGCTGCAACTGCGTCCTTCCATACTGGAGGGACTTCTCTCATAGGGTATTGTTTAACCTTCCTATCAGAGGAGTCATGTTCAAACAGTGACTGAGAAGGACCCTCGATCCTAAAAGACAATAATGTTGCAACTGCTTTCTCAACATCGGGACCCACAATCGTACCTTTTCCAAATTCAAACCGTACATGACACAACTCCTGCGGGCTTAAGTCTAAACCATGATCTTCCAATTCCTCACAGAGGAATTCGCACATTTTCTCAAAAACGTATCTCTGTTTTGGTGCTTCCCATTGATGAAAAACATTTACAACAGACTCTACATCATATCTTGAAGGATAAACAATCCATCTACGTGCCATGCGGTCTAATACTTCTTTCTCTCCAGAACCAGGCAGCTGACTACGCAACTGCTTACGTTGGGAACCTGGGGTCGTACTAGATGACCCAAAGAGAGGCGATATAAAACTAGTGACCGCACTAGCTATTCGTTGTCGTGTAGAAGGAGAAGTTGAGGCAAGAACAGGGGGAAAGACAGAGGGAAGAAAAACGGGTGCAGGTACAGGTACAGGGTTCGTATCAGGAAGAGCGCCGAGGGAGGCAGCTGATGTACTAGGTAAAGTCGCAGGAAGCGCAGAAGAGATAGGTAGCAAAACCGGCAGCCCTTGAGAGGGCTGCGCCGTTGGCATAGGAGCCGGCTGAGGAGAAGCTGACGGCTGCGGGAAAGCTTGCGGCAAATTAACTAGAGGCTGTACATTTAAAGGTTGCGGGGGCGCTGTAGCACTCTGCGCATACGGGGGTGGCGAACTCAGCAAATGTGACATTAGGGGATCTTTCTCCTTGTCTTTTGACGCATCTTGCTGAAGGGGCGGCAAAACTGGGTAACATTTATCGATCACTAGTTCACGTTGCCTGCGCAACTGCTCATTCATTTCTTCTTCTTCATTATCTTTAAACTACAAAGCTGCTTGCATTATCGACATACCTTTCTCTCTTTTATTTTTCTTTGCTAATTTAATTTCTTTCTGTTTGGCTTCCTTTCGCCATAGGCGGAAACAATCAAACATCGCCGGCCGGGCTTTCTTTTTAAATAATTTAACTTCTAAGTTATCTAAGATTTCTGTGTCGAAACTACCATTTTGGGGCTATTTTAAAACACCATCCTTCCTGGTGTATCGGATCCATACTTCATTATACGCAATGGGGCCCACGCCATGTTTCACATAAAGCTCATACGTTGGAGTTCTAATTGGAGGAACCGGACACGAATCCTCTAATCGGGAGTCCCTGTTACAACCCAAACAAAACAAATTTCCAAATATACTAGAACCAGGCATCGTCGCTCACTAGTCTAGTTTCAAACTTCAAAGGATTATCGAATACGATAGTCTCGTGAATACACGAGTCCTTCGGCTTTGGCACTTGCAAGTTCCAAATCAAAGCGATCCCGAAGGGATACCAAACTAAGAACCAAACTAAGAACTGGGAGACGCTCCACTTATACTTAACTGAGGCATCGATGACGTCACCAGAAGACTCGTTTGATCGTTTCGCTCTACCAAATCATCAAGGGTCCAAAACAGGGCGATAGTCAGGGCAGCAGTCCTTTGTAGCCGTCGGGACGCGAAGAACCTCGCAGTAAAGACTTTCGGACCACGTCGACATGCAGGGGTCGATGAAGTGGCGGCCTTCCTCCAGAATTTTCACACGAAGCTCCCCACGAACCTCTGGCTTGGACCGGTACCGCTGAAATCGCCCCACGTTGGGCGCCGAATGAAGTACTGGGTTTTTCAGAACCAACCCAGCGGTGCCAGGGAACACACCCGAAGACTTCGAGTTCTTCCTGTCTCAGACCACAGAAACACAGAGTCTTCTAGGTGAAGTCAAAGATCGTATTTATTGGCTGCAGACCAATCACAGGTATCCGAGAACTACAACACGATGTATGTTCTCAGGAGACTGCTCCCAACCAAAAACCAGTCTTTTCTTATATACAAAATATTACGCTCTGGGCAACACCGCCCCTATTTTACAAGTGGTCATTCACATATTTTCGCTTCAAAGAAACAGCAAAGTCATGATGATAATCCCACATTTCAGCTCGGTCAGCTCACAATTATTTACCCAGCGAGGCTCAGAACCCTCATCAGATTTCAGCGGACCCCAATAAAATGGGCACCTCCTCCTCGTAAAGCAAGCCATAAAGTAGGAAACAGAGTCAGGTGTGAAAGAGATTAGTCAGGGTTCGTGTGGGAAGAACGACTTTATGGTGGGTCAAGCCCTGATGCTAATCCCATTTGGCCGCAGTAAAAGGAACCGGCCGAACAGGACTGACCTCGGGCAGTGGAGTCAGGTTGCACGGGTCACAAAAAAGGCACAGAAGGTGCGCGTGTCTTTTAGGCCTAGACATGGCCTTAAACCGCTGCCTATGTGAGGGCAGAGGTTACCGTTCTAAAATGGAACCCGAGGGTTCGATATGTAGTATTGTATACACGGTGAATTCATCGGTGAAACATGACGAAAACACTCATACATACCGCATTAGTCATTTGCGGTTCGCTGATACCAAAATCGGCATGGTGGGACCATGCCTCCAACATGGTTCCGAAATTTACAGTACCATATACTGTGGTATAGACTACCTATATCACTAACCTATGCAGACACATATAAACCTATAAGCCACTTTTATGACAGGCCTTGACAATCCTGAAGGCTTAGTGCTTGGGTTTATGTAAGCGGATGCCCAAGCATGAGCTGAGCCCCTCGGCAGCATTCGGAAATACTTCCTTATGCCTGTTCTGTGATACAGCCAGAGCATATACTCAAGTGCATTATAATTTATAAGGTACACCACACTCCTTCCACATTGCTTTTAGATACCCTGACATGAAGTTGGTTCCGCTGTCAGATATAACCTCCTTTGGGAAACCCACTCTGGAAAAAACTCCAATGAGGGCTCTTGCCATCACAGGGGCTGTGGTGGTCCTCAGGGGAATTGCCTCTGGGTACCTGGTGGCATGATCCACTATCACCATTATAAATCTGTGCCCAGATGCAGTTGGAGGGTCAAGGGAACCAACAATGTCAATCCCTACCCTTTCAAAGGCTACCCCCACCACAGGTATTGGTATCAGGGGGGACTTTGTTGTGCCACCTGACTTAACCAGTTGAGAGCTTTCAGATGTGGTGATATGTGGTCAAATTTCCTTGACCCTGTTATGAGTCTTGCTGCTGCATTAAGACAGGCTTTTAGAGGTTCGGTAGAGATTTTGGGAAGTCCAGCGAGGGTGGTGCAACCGTATTCAAGCCTGGAGATAAGTAAGGACTGGATTTGAGGTCAGAAATCTCGAAATAAGGTTTCATTTTTCTGTGATAACTGAGGTGGAAGCGGGCGTTTTTAGTCAGGAGGAGTCTACTACAATTGGCGTGCACTTCAATGCAGTGATAGTTTTGATCCATTCCTTTGTCTCCGTGGAGTTCTTGGGGGAGAGATTAGGAGAAACTTTGTCTTTTGAGAGTTAAGCTTGAGGAAGTTAGTTGACAGCCATTGAACAGTCTTTTCAAAAGCTTGGTTCATTAACTTTATTTCTTCGATCGAAGAGATCTTGATGTACAATTGGGTGTCATCCGCGTACATGTGGAAGGAGATGTTCTCCTGCGGTGAGCTGTTCAACGTAGAGGTTGAATAACATGGGAGATAGTGTGGAGCCCTGAGGAACTCCCAACAATTTCAAGGAGGAGACGGAGAGATTGTTGTTGATCAGGTATGATTGTGTTCTGTTTTCCAGAAAAGATTTGAACCATAGAAGGACTTTACCTGAAAAACCCATCCTGTTTTCTAGTCTTCTTAGAAGTTTGTCATGATTAACCGTATCGAAGGCCCATGAGAGGTCAAGTAGGACTAGCAGGCATGTTTTGTTGTGGTCCAAAGCTTGCATGGCATCATCTACTACGTGTAGGATGGCTGTTTCTGTGCTATGTCTGAAACCCGATTGGTGAGTGTTCGGAAGGTTGAAGTGCGAGATGTGTTGGTTTAGTTGTTGCTGCACATATTTTTATTAGGACCTTAGCTAGCATAGGGATGTTGGTTATAGGACGGAAATTGTTGGGGTCGGAGTTATCTGCTGTTGGTTTTTTCAAGATAGGGGTGACTTGGCCTGTTTTTAGGCAATCTGGGATGTGGCCTTGTGAAAGAGAGGCATTGATGATTTTGGTCCAGAGTGGTGCGATGATATGGAAGAGGTGCGGTAAACAATTGGAGGGCATAGGGTTGTTGTTGGAAGGCGTTCACCGGGGAGGCTGCAGAGTGCGTTCCTGACCACCCGGAGACCCACCTTTCCCAGAGTTAGGCCGAGCAAGAGCGGGGAGGCCCTTCCTGGAAGGGTCTCGTACCTAGGATCGCACACGCTGCGCTTACTCTCTTCTGATAGAGGGACACCACACAGTAGTTCTTCGTACGACAATATACTTTATCGGTAGTTGTAAGGGATCTTTATGATCCGGAAGGCAGATACAGAATTAGTGCCAAAAGCGGCGGCGATCTCGTGATGGGGGTATGGGGGTAGCGGGACAGTCTTTGAGTCAGTGTCTCTGCGGAGTATCCGGCGCACAGCTCTCAATCCTCGAGCTGAGGGGATGTTGTTTCTCTCGGCAATCTCTGCCGATTCTCTTGGAGGAGGGTGCCGCGAGTCTCTCAGCAGGCACAGGAGGTTCGCAGTGCGGGGAGCCGCGACAGCGTCAGCAGGGCTCAGATAGTTCAGAGTTCGGGGAGCCACGACAGCGTCAGCAGGGCTCAGATGGTTCAGAGTTCGGGGAGCCGCGACAGCGTCAGCAGGGCTCAGATAGTTCAGAGTTCGGGGAGCCGCGACAGCGTCAGCAGGGCTCAGATAGTTCAGAGTTCGGGGAGCCGCGACAGCGTCAGCAGGGCTCAGATGGTTCAGAGTTCGGGGAGCCGCGACAGCGTCAGCAGGGCTCAGATGGTTCAGCGTTCGGGTAGCGTTCTTCGGTTCGGGGAGCGATCGAGCCGCGACCAGGTCAGCCGGCTCTCGTCAGTCCAGGTCTTCTCTCCTTTCCGTCCCTTCCGCACCCCTTGTTATACTCCCCCTCCTCTTTGAAGTCCGGAGTCCTCGCCGAGAGGGGTCTTGGTGCCTGGGGGCGGTGTGTCGGGGCTTCCTGTCGCTCGGTCCTTTGATCTGTTCAGGGGGGTCCGGGAGGGACTCCAGACACCCAGCAGGCGAGGCGGCCGCTCACCGGGGGCCTGGTGGTCGATCGAAACCTCCCTTGGGGAAGAGACCAGAGGTGTGACAGGGTCGGCGCCTCTCGGTCTGGCTTGGGGGGTCATGCGTGTTGGGGGTCTGGCCGGCCATCGGGATGTTGGGCCATGGTGGCCGGAAGTCTGTGACCTCGAGGATCGGTGCGGTTGCAGGTGGCTTGCTGGTCGGGAGGGCCCACGCCACGAGGCCGGTCTCACACGTGCCCCCCCCAGCTGAAGGGCGGGGAGAACTACCCATCCACTTGGGGGTTCTCCTCGCTGAAGCGGAAGAATCGGGACAGGCCGTCCGCGTTGGCGTGGTCTGTCCCGGGGCAATGCTCCACAGTGAAATCCATCCCCTGGAGGGAGATGGACCAGCGTAGCAGCTTGGGGTTTTCCCCTCGCATCTGCATCAACCTCCGCAAGGGTCGGTGATCTGTTTGAACTCGGAAGTGGGTTCCGAACAGGTAGGGCCGTAGCTTTTTGAGGGCCCAGACTACTGCGAAGTTCTCCCTTTCAATTGTGCTCCACCGCTGTTCTCGGGGCAGCAACCTTCGGCTGATGAAGGCTATGGGCTGATCTATGCCTTTGTCGTCGAACTGTGAGAGGACTGCCCCGATGCCGTGTTCCGAGGCGTCCGTCTGGACCACAAACTCCTGGGCGTAGTCGGGGGCTTTAAGCACCGGAGCAGTGCATATAGCGGCTTTCAAGGCGTCGAACGCTTTCTGGCATGGGGGAGTCCATTGTACTTTCTTGGGGCATTGTTTGGAGGTTAGTTCGGTGAGGGGGCCTGCGAGGCTGCCATAGTTCTTAATAAACCTCCGGTAGTAACCGGTGAGGCCCAGGAAGGCCCGGACTTCCGTTTGGGTCGTTGGGGGTTCCCAGGACAAGATGGCGTCGATCTTTGGCTGGAGGGGGGCGACCTGCCCGCTTCCCACCTGGTGCCCCAGATAGGTTACGGAGCCTTGTCCAATTTGACATTTGCTGGCTTTGATGGTGAGGCCGGCCTGGCGCAGAGCCAGCAGGACTTGTCGGAGGTGCTGGAGGTGCTCGGTCCATTGAGTGCTGAATACCGCTATATCGTCGAGGTATGCTGCGCTAAACCCCTCTAGGCCGGACAGGACCCTGTACACCAGCCGCTGGAAGGTGGCCGGGGCATTCTTCATTCCAAACGGCATCACCTTAAAGCGGTAGTGCCCATCCGGGGTGGAGAAGGCGGAGCGCTCCTTGGCTCCCTCGGTGAGGGCAATCTGCCAGTACCCACAAGTTAGGTCGAAGGTGCTGAGGTAGCGACTGGCCCAGAGGCGGTTGATGAGCTCGTCTGCGCGGGGGATAGGGTGAGCGTCCGCTCGGGTGACCGCATTAAGTCCTCGGTAGTCCACACAAAACCTCAGCTCGGGGGCGACACCAGGGGCAGCCGCTTTCGGAACCAGGACTACTGGGCTGGCCCAGGGGCTGTCGGAGGGTTCAATCACCCCGAGGGCCAACATCTTCGCTACCTCGGTCTGGATGCAGGTTCGGACCCGATCAGGGACCCGGTAGGCCCGGTGTCTCACTGGCGGGCTGTCGCCGGTGTTCACGTCGTGGACGCACCAGTCGGTGACCCCAGGGGTTAGGGAGAAGAGGTCCGCGAACTGCCTTAGTAGCTGGCGGCAGTCGTCGGACTGTTGGACTGTGAGGGCGGTTGACAGTCTCACCCCCTCCACGGAACCATCGGTCTCTTTAGCCCACAGGGGGCCTGGAAGGGGCTCGGTGTCTTCTTCAGCCCCATCGTCGGTGGCCAGGAGTAAGCTCAACTCCGTCCTCACAAAGTGGGGTTTGAGGCGGTTCACGTGGAGGACTCGGAGGGGGTTCCGCGGGGACTGCACATCGACGAGATAGGTGACTTGGCTCTTTCGCTCGACCACCCTGAGGGGTCCAGTCCATTTGTCTTGGAGGGCACAGGGTTTCACCGGGGCCATGACCCAGACTTGTTGGCCCGGCTGAAACTCGACCAGCATAGCATTCTGGTCATACCAGCGCTTCATCTCTTCCTGGCTAGCCTCGAGGTTCGCCTCTGCGAGTTCTCGGAATCTCCGGGTCTGGTTGCGGAGCGCCAAGATGTATCGGAACACATCCGGAGGGGTCCCCGGGAGAGTCGTTTCCCAACCCTCCTTGACCAGGCTCAGGGGTCCCCGGACGGGGTGTCCGTATAGTAGTTCGAACGGGCTGAACCCCAGAGATTTTTGTGGAACCTCTCGGTAGTCGAATAGGAGGCAAGGGAGGAGGACGTCCCATCTCCGGCGTAGAGGTTCTTCGAGGCCCATGATCATTCCTTTCAGTGTCCTGTTAAATCGCTCAACTAGGCCATTCCCTTGAGGGTGGTATGGGGTGGTGAATTTGTACGATACTCCGCACTGCTGCCATAGGGACCTCATGTATTTGGAGATAAAGTTCGTGCCCCGATCACTCACGACTTCGCGGGGGAACCCCACGCGGGAGAAGATCCCCAATCAAGGCCAATCACGGGGGCCGTCACGGTGCGGAGGGGAATGGCTTCGGGGTAGCGGGTGGCATGGTCCACCAGGACGAGGATGAACCAGTGGCCCTGGGCGGTCTTGGGGTCCAGCGGTCCCACGATGTCGATTCCTACCCGCTCAAAAGGGGTACTGACGACTGGGAAGGGTTGTAGCGGAGCCTTGCGCTTCCCCCCACTCTTTCCGCTGGACTGGCACGTGAGGCAGGACTTGCAGTGGGCCTCCACATTCGCTCGCATCTTGGGCCAATAGAAGTGGGTGACGAGTCGCTGGTAGGTCTTATCTTGGCCTAAGTGTCCGGCCAGGGGTACATCATGGGCCAGGCCCAGGAGGAGACTTCGGAAGCGCAGGGGTACCACCAGTACTCGGGCCGATCCCAACTCGGCTGACTTCTGTTCGCTGTACAGGAGGCCGTTTTCCCAGTATACCCAGTGGGTTCCGGTCCGGTCGCCTGCGGCTTGGGCCTCGGCCTGCTGTCGGGGTCCGATGAGAGAAGGGCAGGTGGATTGTTCTTGGCAGAATTCTTCTCGGGAGGGGCCTCCCTCGCAGTGCCACTGGGCCATTTCTGGCAGGTCCCCGAGCTTGGTCAGGGGTTCGGGATCTGGAGGCACGGACCCCTCGTCGGGAACGGTCGCTTCGTCCGGAAGGGGGTCGTCGGGCTCGGGTAGTGCATCCCGGACTTCGGGGATTGTGGCGGTGTTCAGCGGCATGGCCTCCCCTCCCTCGGAGGAAGGCAATCTGAGAGTCATCGAGCGCGTGGTGGCGCATACCCATTCGGGTAGGCCCATCATCTCGAGATGGGCTCTTCGTTCCACTTGTCCCCATGGGGAATTCTCAAGGTCGTTGCCCAGGAGGCAGTCTACGGGCTGGGAGGTTCGGACTGCCACCCTCAACTTGCCGGTGACTCCCCCCCATTCGAAGGGGACCAGGGCCATCCGGCATAGGCTCTCGGAGTTGTCCGAAGATATGACTGGACAAAAGGCGTCGGGCAGGATCTGGTATTCGGAGACCAGGTGGCAGTGGACCGCTGTGACACTCGCCCCGGTGTCGCGGAGGCCCTCGACGCGGTGACCGTTGACCGTCACCTGCTGTCGGTACTTCTTCGTGTTGGCGGGCAGGGGTGTTCCGGGGACCATCTCTCGGTCCCCTAGGGAGACCAAGGCCATGGCGGCTGGTTCCCATTCTTCGGAGTCTTCCATCTCTTCCCCCAGGGCTACGGAGGCCATTTGTCGAGCCGGCGGGGTTGTCGTGGCGGGTCGTTGGTACATGGGACATTGAGGGTCGCTGGCATAGTGTCCGGTCTGTTGGCAGCGAAAACAGGTGATCCTCACTCGGGGCCCCGACCTCCCCGGTGGCCCGGTGCTGGCCGGAGGTGGGGCTGGAAAGGGTGGAGGTTGTCCTCTGGGGGGGCTGTGCTGGTATCCCCCTGGGAGTTCTCTTGGCCGGCCTTGATTCCCTCCGCTCCTCTGGTGGGGGGGTCCCTGACTGTGGCGACCGTAGTCTCCCACGGGACCCCGGGAGGCCCGGGTGTTCACCCATCGGTCAGCCTCGACGGCCAGTTTTCGAGGGTCCGTGAGTTTGCTGTCCAGGAGGTGCTGGCGCAACTCCACAAAGCAATTGGCGGACAAGTGTTCCCATGCGATTAGGTCGAACAGCTCCTCAAAGGTGGTGACCTTGCTGCCCTTGATCCACCCGTCCAAGGCCCGGCTGTAAAAGTTCACGTACTCCACCCATGTGGTACTGGGTATCTTCTTGCAGTCTCTAAATCGTTGCTGGTACATTTCAGGGGTGAGTCCATATCTGGCTACTAGGGCCTCTTTCATGTGGCTGTAGGAGTTCAGCACCGAGGAGGGCAGATCTAGCAGGGTATCTCTCCCCTCGCTCAGGAACCGGCCCCACAAACCAGCCCCCCAGTCTATCTGCGGGACTCGGTGGGAGGTCATGGCGACTTCGTAGGCCTTGAACCATTGCTGGATGTCATCGTTCTTATAGTATTCCTTCACCACATCCTTGGGGATGTGAACCTTTGGTTCCACGACGGAGGAGAGTGGTTGAGCTTCCGAGGGTCTGGCCTCCGCATTCTTAGCCTTGAGCTCGATCTCTTTCAGGCTACGTTCGTGCTCCAGTTGGAGTTTTCTTTCTTCGTGCTCTCTCTGTCGTTTCTTTTCCTCGAGTTCTCCTTGTAGGAGTAACTGTTCTACCACCAGCTTCTTTTCGGCCAGTTTTAGCTCTCCCTCGATTTTTAATTTTGCTAGTTCTAGTTCGTGGTTGCGACCTCTTTCTCGGTCCGCTAGCTCCTCTGGGGATAGGCCCCCTACGGGGGCGCCGTTCCTCCCTGGGGTGCTTCGTTGTTCGTTAGGCGGCTCTCCTTCTGTTTGTGTACGGGGAGCTCCTGCCTCGACCCAGGTTTTTAATGCCCCCTGGAAGTCCTCTTTCGTGCTTAGTCCGGTGGTAGCGATTCCAAGGTCTTTGCAAAATTGTTTCAGTTCTCGGTGCGTATAAGATTCCAACTGGTCCTCTCGGAATGTCGTGCTCGTGTTGGTGCGGCACCTAGGGAGGTTTCTCCTTCCATTTCTTCTTGGTAGTGCGTCAGCCGTTTACTGCACGATCTCTAGGTGTTGGCTCGGATCCCGTCGTCTGCCACCAAATGTTGGAAGGCGTTCACCGGGGAGGCTGCGGAGTGCGTTCCTGACCACCCGGAGATCCACCTTTCCCAGAGTTAGGCCAAGCAAGAGCGGGGAGGCCCTTCCTGGAAGGGTCTCGTAGCTAGGATCGCACACGCTGCGCTTACTCTCTTCTGATAGAGGGACACCACACAGTAGTTCTTCGTACGACAATATACTTTATCGGTAGTTGTAAGGGATCTTTATGATCCGGAAGGCAGATACAGAATTAGTGCCACAAGCGGTGGCGATCTCGTGATGGGGGTATGGGGGTAGCGGGACAGTCTTTGAGTCAGTGTCTCTGCGGAGTATCCGGCGCACAGCTCTCAATCCTCGAGCTGAGGGGATGTTGTTTCTCTCGGCAATCTCTGCCGATTCTCTTGGAGGAGGGTGCCGTGAGTCTCTCAGCAGGCACAGGAGGTTCGCAGTACGGGGAGCCGCGACAGCGGCAGCAGGGCTCAGATAGTTCAGAGTTCGGGGAGCCGCGACATCGTCAGCAGGGCTCAGATGGTTCAGAGTTTGGGGAGCCGCGACAGCGTCAGCAGGGCTCAGATAGTTCAGAGTTCGGGGAGCCGCGACAGCGTCAGCAGGGCTCAGATAGTTCAGAGTTCGGGGAGCCGCGACAGCGTCAGCAGGGCTCAGATAGTTCAGAGTTCGGGGAGCCGCGACAGCGTCAGCAGGGCTCAGATGGTTCAGAGTTCGGGGAGCCGCGACAGCGTCAGCAGGGCTCAGATGGTTCAGCGTTCGGGTAGCATTCTTCGGTTCGGGGAGCGAACGAGCCGCAACCAGGTCAGCCGGCTCTCATCAGTCCAGGTCTTCTCTCCTTTCCGTCCCTTCCGCACCCCTTGTTATACTCCCCCTTCTCTTTGAAGTCCGGAGTCCTCGCCGAGAGGGGTCTTGGTGCCTGGGGGCGGTGTATCGGGGCTTCCTGTCGCTCGGCCCTTTGATCTGTTCAGGGGGGTCCGGGAGGGACTCCAGACACCCAGCAGGCGAGGCGGCCGCTCACCGGGGGCCTGGTGGTCGATCGAAACCTCCCTTGGGGAAGAGACCAGAGGTGTGACAGGGTCGGCGCCTCTCGGTCTGGCTTGGGGGGTTTCTCTCTGCCTAGGCCGGTCATGCGTGTTGGGGGTCTGGCCGGCCATCGGGATGTTGGGCCATGGTGGCCGGAAGTCTGTGACCTCGAGGATCGGTGCGGTTGCAGGTGGCTTGCTGGTCGGGAGGGCCCACGCCACGAGGCCGGTCTCACAGTTGTTAAAATGGTTGTTGAGTTTGGTCGTTGCTAGGATATTGGTGATGTCATTGAGATCGTAGAGTCTAAACGCGTCCCAGTGCGAGTTGTTTTTAGGTAGTGGAAGTTCTTGCATTGCCGGAGTTATGGCTAGACTGCTCTTTGTTGAGGCTGAGATGTTTGCTACCTCACTGAGTTCAAGTTGCAGGGAGTAGGTTTAGCGGTGAAAAATAATGAAAATTCTACGCTACTCAGCTGAGATTTTGATGTTAGGCTTGAGGATTTGGCTAATTTGTTGGATTGTTGTTTCAGAATTTCGAAGAGTTTTTTTGGTCTGTTTTTGGCATTGTCTAGTTCTGATCTGAAAAAGTTTTTTTCGATTGTAGAATGCTTTTATTGTAGGAATGCCTCGATTTACGGAGAAGTTTGAGGTGATTGGGGGAGGGCTGTTGCCTCCAGTTCCGTTCCGTTAATCTGAGTTTGCGTCTCTCTTCATTTAAGGCTTCGCTGAACCATGGGTTTTTTGTCTTTATCTGAAATTCTTTTAAGTTTTAGAGGCGCAGCTTGATCAAAGATTTCGGACATTGAGGAGTTATAGTGAGCAGTCAGGTCATTGACATCTGCCACGTTCGAGGGGAGAGTGAGAACCTTCTCACACTGGGAAGCCAAGTTGTTCCACTCAATGTTTTTTGTGTCTCTTATCCAGTGTTTTTGCTTTCTTTGTTGCGAGAAAGTTTTCTTGTAACTTGAAGGAATTTGGAAGGAGATAATGTAATGGTCTGACCAGTCACAGGGAGTGACCGAGAGAGATTCAATTGTATCGTATTTAGCAATGATCCAGTCAAGGGTGGCACCTTTAGAGTGAGTTGGCATTGAGATAACTTGGGTCATGAAAAGGTCTTCTAAGAAGGTTTTGAGGGCGTTAACCTGCTTGTCCAGGGGGTTGTCCCAATGGAGATTGAAATCACCCAGGAATATGTCTTTAGAGTGAGAGGAAGAGTTTAAGGTAATGATTTCCATAAGCTGTTTTGTGAATTCAACGTTCGAACCTGAAGGATGGTAGAGTATATGTAGTTTGTATGAGAGGATATTAGACGTTTTAACGGTAATCCCCAGATATTCACAAGAGCCTAAGGGATCTGAGTGAAATTTCGAGATGGAGAGGTCGGAACGATGTAAGCAGGCTATATCCCCGCCTGACTTGTGTGTTCAGTCTAATCTAATGATGTTGTAGTCTGGGGGACTAGAAGGTCAAGACATGGGGAGGAAGAGTCATTCAGCCATGTTTCAGTGAGGATGATTATATCCGCTTTTCTGTTGAGAGCAAGGTCGGCGATGTCGGAGGCGTGTTTGGATGCTGAGCGGCAATTTAATAAAAGGCAGGAAAGCGCATTTGCGGCATTCTTTACAGTTGGTTCTGGGTTTTCTGTGTGAGCGGTTAGTGATTGAATGTTTTTCAGATTAATTCCTCTAGGTTTAGGATGTGAGGTTCTGCTTGGGTCACTAGGGATTGGGAGTATCGCATATTCACCGTTGTTAGTGGTAGTGCCTGCTGTAGTTTCATATATCTCTAGCAGCGTTTGGGTTTCACTGTACGATATATTGTTGGCACGTCTGTATGTGCGCAAGAATCGCTCAGTCAGAGGTAAGGGGATAGTTTTTATCCCTTTCTCAAGTGATGTAAGGGACTTTTCCAGGTGTTTGAGTGTCGAGCGGGAGTTTTCAACAAGCTGAAGGACCTGTCTGATTTCATGGATAACGTTTTGTAGCTTAGGGACAGTGGTGAGGGGATGTGTGTGGGGAAGATCTTGGTAGGGCGGGGGGGAACTACAGGTGTGTGTGGAAGTGGAAGGGGAGGGGTTGTTGTTACAGATCTTGCCAAAACTAGGTGCGGGAATCACGGTTGTGTGTGAGACCGGGGAAGTTTTGTTAACGCTTCTTGAAGCGAATATAGGGTGAGGCAAAGGTCGTGTATCTTCCTGAGGGGTTGATGTGATGGCCGAAGACGAAGGGTCAGTAGGAACCCTAGGGCAGTTGAAGGACTGTTTTCTTGCGATAAGGAGCTGATGGGAGTTGTTAATACTGCTATCGCCAGTTCTAGGCGGGGTGAGAGGACCATGCTCCTCAGGAAGCGCTGCTGGGGCGGAGGGGGAGGATATGCCCTGAGGTACCGTGTGTAGCTTGAAGGAATGGCTTTTTAGCGCACAAGGCTGCGGATAATTGGTAATGATTTTTTCAGCCATTCTAAGAGGGGTAGGGGGTTGTTGACCCACAGGGGATGAAGGGGTGATAGGCGTGGTAAGGTCCTGTGAGATGTTACAAGTGGTGATGGTGTATGTTTTGAGGATGACAAAGTATCTGTCGAATTGTTCAAGGTCCTTGTTAGCTGCTTGAATGAGCACGGAGCCATTTTTGTAGGATGTTATGTTCAGTGAAGCTCTGAGGTTATGAGAAGGCAACGTAGTAATCTTAGTTCCATATGGGATGTTTTTATGTTCCTGGATATTTAATAACTTGGAGAAGGTCACTCGCCATTTAGCTATTTTTCTTGTGAAGAATATGAGGTTATTTAGAATAGTACCTTTTTTGGCATTAAAGGAGGGATCTAGGAACAGGGTATCTGGGTTATTTGGAGCACCTTGTGCCTGAAAGTTTTAGAGGCATTTTTCGAGAGGTTAGGGGGGTATTGAATAGAGAACGCGCTGTTTATCTCCTGTATCATGTTAGGTTCCGCCATGCTATGGTAGATTGTGATACGAAAGTGGTTGAGAGGGATGGTGGCCATTGCGCAGGGGCTAAAACTAATGATGATGCATTAGGTATAGAATGCACAAGTAAATAGCGGTTATAAGATGGCTGCCGATTTGGACATCCTCTTAAGGCTGATTTGGAGTAGAGAGTATTGGTGCTTAAAAAGAAAAAAACTTGTGTTGTTACTATCATTGGCGGTGCTGGCGGGGGCAGTGTGTGCCACAAGCTGCCGAGGGAGGAGTGTGAATGTTAGTACTTGTGTTATACCTGTCCTTGGTGGCTCTGCCGGGCCACTGTGTGGCACTAGCTGCAGAGGGTAGGAGTGTGAATGTTAGTAGGTGTGTTGTTACTATCATTGGCGGCGGCAGTGGAGCAGTGTGTGGAACAGAGGCAGAGGGTAGCAGTGTGAATGTTAGTGCTTATATTGTTACTATCATTGACGGCGCCGGCGGGGCAGTGTGTGGCACAAGCTGCAGAGGGTAGGAGTGTGAATGTCAGTACTTGATTTGTTACTATCATTGGTGGTGCCGGCGGGGCAGTGTGTGGCACATGCTGCAGAGGGTAGGAGTGTGAACGTTAGTACTTGTGTTGTTACTGTCATTGGCTACGCCGGCGGGGCAGTGTGTGGCACAAGCTGCAGAGCGTAGAAGTGTGGATGTTAGTACTTGTGTTGTTACTATCATTGACGGCGCTGGCGGGGCAGTGTGCGGCACAAGCTGCAGAGGGCAGAAGTATGAACGTTAGTACTTGTGTCGTTGCTATCATTGGCGGTGATGGCGGGCAGTGTGCGGCACAAGCTGCAGAGGGTAGGAGTATGAACGTTAGTACTTGTGTTGTTACTATCATTGGCGGCGCAAGCGGGGGCAGTGTGCGGCACAAGCTGCAGAGGGTAGGAGTGTGGATGTTAGTACTTGTGTTGTTTCTATCATTGGCGGCGCGGGCGGGGCAGTGTGTGGTACAAGCTGCAGAGGGTAAGGAGTGAGAATGTTAGTACTTGTGTTGTTACTATCATTGGTGGCGCTGGCAGTGCAGTGTGTGGCACAAGCTGCAGAGGGTAGGGGTGTGAACGTTAGTTCTTGTATTGTTACTATCATTGGCGGCGCTGGCGGGGCAGTGTGTGGCACAAGCTGCAGAGGGTAGGAGTGTGAACATTAGTACTTGTGTTGTTTCTATCATTGGCAGCTCTGGCAGGGCAGTGTGTGGCACAAGCTGCGGAGGATAGGAGTGTGAATGTTAGTGCTTGTGTTGTTACTGTCATTGGAGGTGCTGGCAGGGGCAGTGTGCGACACAAGCTGCAGAGGGAAGGTAGGAGTGTCCCCACCCTTATCTGAGCCTTTAGGATCTTGCTTCTTAGTGTCACCACCTTGGTTCTGGTTTTTCTGCCTCACCCTGGTTCTGACCCATTTGTCTGCCTTCTTTCCCAATTCTTGGGGAGAGGTCAGATCAGAGTCCACCGGGTACTGATGCAACAACTGGTTCTGGCAGTTATTAAGGATCTGTTCTCTCATGATAAGATTATACAATCCCTTAAAATCAGTTACTCTACTACCCACCAGCCAACCTTCTAGAGCCTTGGTTGCACAATCAACAAAGTCAGTCCAATCCTGAGTCTGTGCTTTCCGGGTGTCTCTGAACTTCAACCTGTACTGTTCAGTGGTTAAGCCAAACCCATCTATCAAAGCACTCTTCAGGGCTTCATAATCATTAGCATCCTGTTAGACTTGGGGGTCTCTGGTTGGCGCAAGGTTGTCCTTGTGTCAAGCAGGAACCCTCTCCTCTATGTCAGGGCGCAGGATAACCCCTCGTGAATGACCCTTGCTCACCCTCTAGGTGCGTGGCGTGAGCAGCCAAGGCGATTCCTCAGGCGTTGTTGGTTAAGCACTTACAATCGCACACACAGTAAATACATCAATCCCCCCAGAAACGGACACCAGACTTGGATATGTAGAAAAATACGCTTCTTTATGTAAAAATAGGTATATATATCTCAGCAGACTTATCACAAGACCAATAACGTTTTCGCTATGCCACCAGGTTGTAAAGCAGGCAAATGTTCTTTGTTTGCAGGTTCAAGTTAGATACTTTGTAGTCTCTCGCAAATGTTACTTGTGGTTCCAGTACTTACAGAGATCGGCTCCTGCGAACGTGGAAATAAGGCGTTGCGGGCCCCGAGCCCGATACTGGAATTCTTAAGAACGTGTAGTTGCTTTTGGGAGTCGGCACGGGAGGGTGCGACTCAGCAAGGATGGGGGCACCTTTGGATCCTCTTGAGCGGGTGCGGGTAGTCAGGCAGGCGCGGCCCACGACCCTCAGCACGGCAGTGCGGGGGTCTCCTCAGCGGGGGCGGCGCGGCCTGATCTCAGGTCGAGATCGCGAAGCGGGGTCACAGGGCACGGTCTGTGCAGCTGGGGACCCGGCAGGGATCACGATCGTCGGACAAGAATTCCGGCGGGAGGGGCGATAGCGCTTCAGCGCGCTCCAATAGCAGGCGGTGGCAGAGGTGCCGGCGGCCTAGCCCGGGGTAGAGAGCGACTCCGGTCGGAGCGAGGCTCTCAAGGGGGCAAAGGCAGGCAGGCTCCCGAGTGTCACGGCCCTAGGAGGGGCGATGAGGGGCGCAGTCTTCCTCAAGCGGGGTACACACACGGCTCGAGTTCAGGACGAGCAAAGGCACAAAGAACCCACTGGTCCTGGGGTTCTGTTCAGGGGCAAGCTCAGATCAAGCCCTTGGAGAATGTTTAAAGCACAAAGCAGCAAAGTCTTTTCAGCAAGTCTCTTCCTCTCCTTTCTCAGCAAGGCAAGCAGCAGGCCAGTCCTTCCAGCGTCTTCTTCTCCTTCTAGTCGGGCAGAGGTTCTTTGTGGTAAAACAGGATTCTGATTTCTTAGGAGCCAAGCTCCTACTTTTATACCGTGATTCTTTTGTTCCTTAGCGCCAGGGGGTCTGGGCCGGGCCCAGTCCAGTTCTGGAGCACTTTGTTATGGTGACTCTGCTCTTTCCTTTCAGCAGCAGGGCAGAGACATCAGCCGCTCCACAGGGGGCGGCGCCGGCTTTGTGGTGGCAGAGCGTAGGTCTATTCAAGAGTCAAGGTGTACTCCTCCCACCCATCCTGGTGGCATCTCTCTACCCACCACCTGGCAGCCAACCTGTCTCTGGGGATTCCCCAACCCTGCTCCTTACTGTTGCTAGGCAGAACACACACACACAGCAGAGACGGACTGAAATGGCCAGGTCAGTAAATACTAACTTTCTAAAAGTAGTATTTACAAACCCAGGATACTAAAATAAACTTGACTACAAGAAGTATTTTATTATTCTGAGTTCAGGCATACTAAACTTGATATTCTACCATGCTCTATGAGTCCACTGGGGTCACAGCGTGTAGTGACTCCAGCAGCCCATTCTGGCCTATGGAGAGCAGGTAGCCTTCAATAGTGAAAAACGAAAATGGCTGTAATTCACTATTAGGACATGCCACACACTCAGGGCTTGTCCTACCTTACACCTACAATGCACCCTGCCCGTGGGCCTACCATAGGGGTGACTAACATGAGGCAAAGGGAAGGTTTGGAGGCTGGCAAGTGTGTGCACTTGCCCAGCCAGCATGACAGTACCAGACTGCATGCAGGTTCTGCAGTGGCAGACCTTAGACATATTTTACTAGGCCGCTTCTGTGGGTGGCACAACCAGTGCTGCAGGCCCACCAGCAGCATTCGCATTTACAAGCCCTGGCACTCCTGGTGCACTTTACTAGGGGCTGATAGTAAACCGAATAAGCCAAACATGGACACCAATCAATGTATACATTTTACCATAGGGAGAGCATATGCACCTTAGCACTGGTCAGCAGTGATAAGGTGCCCAGAGTCATAAAACAGCCAACAACAGGTCAGAAAAAGTACTGGAGGAAGGCAAAAAGTTTAGGGATGACCCTGCAAAAAGGGCCAAGTCCAACACAACCCCCTTCCAGCCAAAACGCAGGGTAGACCAATCACCACCGTGAAGGTCTTCACTGCTTGGGGCGATAGAACAAGGACCTGGCCCGCAACTGCAGGGGCAGACTCCAGTTCTATGCCAATCTGAACCTATTGGAATCCCTCTGTCCATACTCTCAGGGCCCACCAAGCCAATCCATGGGGTACACTTCTCCTCACCTGTGAACACCAGCTGTGCAACACCTAACCTTAACTGGCCCACAGGTGTGTCCCAACAGACAGACAGCAAAATGCTACAGTGGCCACTGACAGTAGTCAGGGATGAGACCCAGGCCGTATGCCTCTCAGGGCTCTCCATCCTCTGTGGCGCCAGGGAGCGGGGGGCAGTAGCCCCAGGTGCTTGGCATCCTTTGTCTATTCTCCCCCTTGTCAGGTCAGGTATGACATCCTGGCACTGACCCACCAGCCCCAGGGCTGTACCCGGCGGCTGGACCCAAGACTGGGGTGGCCTCTCCCACACCCGGTCCGTCTCCTTGGGGCTCTGTACCCTCCCACCTGGAGTGGTACCCCCTTCCAGAATTGCCAGGGCACCTGGGGCAGGTGTCCTGCGCAATTCGCCCACCAGTTCAGGTGTCCTATCCTGCAACTGGGCGTCCAGGTCCGGGGGGACAACCTGAACCTGGCCCTCCAACCTAGGGTCTAAACCCTTCAGTTGAGCCGGGGACAGAGGCGAGGACTCACTCCCTCTGCACCCCCTTCCAGAGTACTGCCCACTCCCAACTGGCGTGGTACCCCCAGAAGCAACATGGGTCAGGAAACTGATTACAGTAATCCCACCCTCCAGGTCAGACAACACCTGAACCTGGCTTCCCAACCCTGGGACCAACCCATGCGGTTGAACGCTCGCCTGGCGCACCAGGACTTCCCGGGGAGCACGCATGCCCCCCCTGAGGGTGACACATAACTCATGTGTCGTGTGACAGTCTGCCTGGCGCTGATCTCCCGACCCTTGTCCATCTGACAGTGCCTGAAGATCCCCCAGGACAGAAGTGGTGTCACCATGGTCACTCACGGGGGATGCAGCCCTTCTGGCTGACCCCTGACCCACTGGTTCTTCCACTGGGGACTCTTTCCCCCTCTCACCCCTCAATCTGGACCTCTGCACCCTCCCAACTGGAGCGGTACTGACAGACACCAGAAGTTATGGAGGCCTGTTTACAGACACTCCCAGCTCACCAGACACTAGGGGATCCCCCTCAGCGGGTGGACCATCAGGACAGCCTAGGCTCCCCGCCTGGTGTTCCCTTAAAGAACCATCCAGGCTCTGAGACTGGGTTTCGGGCACCTGGGGGCACGCAGCCCCACACTCACTCCTTCTCCACTGAGACAGGACGTGAGCCCCTACACCCCTCCCACTACCACGGGACCTAGCTGGGCTACTCTGCACCACTTCCACCACTCTGGGTTGGAAGATACCTGAGCCACTCCCCACAGGGTCACTCTCCAATGCCTCTCCAGACCCTCTGGAATCCACCAAAAGGTCTGCCTCCAATGTGGGCTCTCTGCGGTCAGAGACCTCACCCTCACACAGGTGTTGGCATAGCTCTGGAAAACAGGGACTTACAATATGCTCTCCCACAATTGGATCACACAGCCCCCTAGCAGGGTTAACCAAACTATCCTTCACCTTACCATCCAGTGCCTCACACACGTACTCCACGCCACTCTCCTGAGACTGGCAAGACAGTATCTGACTGTCTCTGTCCCACAACCCACACTCTTCTGGGCGGTCTTCACACTCACCCACCAGGACTTCAATTTTGGGGGAACCCCTCTCCCTGTACCTCTCAGCTACAGTCAGTAGAGTGTCCCTCCCGCCACTAGGACTATGAACCCCTGCGCCAGTTACCCTATTCCCTTCAGGGACACTGTGCACTACTGGAGCTACCTCATGCCCTTGAACCTCCTGGTGTATGTTAACCCCCTCCTTCAAGTCAGGCGCCACATCTCTGGACGTGCGTACTACTCTCTCAGCACTGCAAAACTCAATATTGCTGCCACCAGAGGGAGAGCGGTCTAAACTCTTGATCTTGAGATCCAACTCCCTCATTTTTAGGTCATGATCCATTTGGCGTTGTTGTGCCTCCAAGGCCAACTTCTGCTTTTCCATTTCCATTTTTCCTGCCAACTTTGCCATCTCCATTGCATGCGCCCTGTCTGCTGCCCTGTCTGCCAGCTCCTCTGGCGACAGGACTCTGCTGGGCTTCCCAAGGTTGTCGGGTGGAACGATGTCCCCCGCATTCTGTGGGTCTCTTGACTCCTTCCAGGCTCTCAACGCCTTGGTGTACTGGACCTTCCTCTTGAATCCAGCATGGGGAACTCGGAGTTTTACACTGTAGCCTTTCAATTGCTCTACTGTGTATCCCTCCAGTTCCTCCCAATCCACCTCATCTATTCCAGAAATCACAGAGAGTGCTCTTCCAGCAGGGAGTGAGCCAGGCATGGCTGTCGCAATGG
This sequence comes from Triturus cristatus, assembly GCF_964204655.1. Taxonomy (NCBI): domain Eukaryota; kingdom Metazoa; phylum Chordata; class Amphibia; order Caudata; family Salamandridae; genus Triturus; species Triturus cristatus. Next base: position 1,697,381,548 of record NC_140591.1, read on the forward strand.
TCGATGTCTCAACAAAGTTCAGAAAATGTAAACCTGTGGCTGCGTTACCTGGTCTGCTCTCACTATCTGGTGATTAATAATTCACTGTATGCAAATTACAAATGCAAATCCGAAATCCCACCCACTGCCAACAATGTTAGACTTGGGGTCTCTGGTTGGCGCAAGGTTGTCCTTGTGTCAAGCAGGAACCCTCTCCTCTATGTCAGGGCGCAGGATAACCCCTCATGAATGACCCTTGCTCACCCTCTAGGTGCGTGGCGTGAGCAGCCAAGGCGATTCCTCAGGCGTTGTTGGTTAAGCACTTACAATCGCACACACAGTAAATACATCAATCCCCCCAGAAACGGACACCAGACTTGGATATGTAGAAAAATACGCTTCTTTATGTAAAAATAGGTATATATATCTCAGTAGACTTATCACAAGACCAATAACGTTTTCGCTATGCCACCAGGTTGTAAAGCAGGCAAATGTTCTTTGTTTGCAGGTTCAAGTTAGATACTTTGTAGTCTCTCGCAAATGTTACTTGTGGTTCCAGTACTTACAGAGATCGGCTCCTGCGAACGGGGAAATAAGGCGTTGCGGGCCCCGAGCCCGATACTGGAATTCTTAAGAACGTGTAGTTGCTTTTGGGAGTCGGCATGGGAGGGTGCGACTCAGCAAGGATGGGGGCACCTTTGGATCCTCTTGAGCGGGTGCGGGTAGTCAGGCAGGCGCGGCCCACGACCCTCAGCACGGCAGTGCGGGGGTCTCCTCAGCGGGGGCGGCGCGGCCTGATCTCAGGTCGAGATCGCGAAGCGGGGTCACAGGGCACGGTCCGTGCAGCTGGGGACCCGGCAGGGATCACGATCGTCGGACAAGAATTCCGGCGGGAGGGGCGATAGCGCTTCAGCGCGCTCCAATAGCAGGCGGTGGCAGAGGTGCCGGCGGCCTAGCCCGGGGTAGAGAGCGACTCCGGTCGGAGCGAGGCTCTCAAGGGGGCAAAGGCAGGCAGGCTCCCGAGTGTCACGGCCCTAGGAGGGGCGAAGAGGGGCGCAGTCTTCCTCAAGCAGGGTACACACACGGCTCGAGTTCAGAACGAGCAAAGGCACAAAGAACCCACTGGTCCTGGGGTTCTGTTCAGGGGGCAAGCTCAGATCAAGCCCTTGGAGAATGTTTAAAGCACAAAGCAGCAAAGTCTTTTCAGCAAGTCTCTTCCTCTCCTTTCTCAGCAAGGCAAGCAGCAGGCCAGTCCTTCCAGAGTCTTCTTCTCCTTCTAGTCGGGCAGAGGTTCTTTGTGGTAAAACAGGATTCTGATTTCTTAGGAGCCAGGCTCCTACTTTTATACCGTGATTCTTTTGTTCCTTAGCGCCAGGGGGCCTGGGTCGGGCCCAGTCCCGTTCTGGAGCACTTTGTTATGGTGACTCTGCTCTTTCCTTTCAGCAGCAGGGCAGAGACATCAGCCGCTCCACAGGGAGCGGCGCCGGCTTTGTGGTGGCAGAGCGTAGGTCTATTCAAGAGTCAAGGTGTACTCCTCCCACCCATCCTGGTGTCATCTCTCTACCCACCACCTGGCAGCCAACCTGTCTCTGGGGATTCCCCAACCCTGCTCCTTACTGTTGCTAGGCAGAACACACACACACAGCAGAGGCGGACTGAAATGGCCAGGTAAGTAAATACTAACTTTCTAAAAGTAGTATTTACAAACCCAGGATACTAAAATAAACTTGACTACAAGAAGTATTTTATTATTCTGAGTTCAGGCATACTAAACTTGATATTCTACCCTGGCACTCCTGGTGCACTTTACTAGGGGCTAATAGTAAACCGAATAAGCCAAACATGGACACCAATCAATGTATACATTTTACCATAGGGAGAGCATATGCACCTTAGCACTGATCAGCAGTGGTAAGGTGCCCAGAGTCATAAAACAGCCAACAACAGGTCAGAAAAAGTACTGGAGGAAGGCAAAAAGTTTAGGGATGACCCTGCAAAAAGGGCCAAGTCAAACACATCCTCTTCTCTAACAGTGAGGAGCTTGTCTCTCCCTTTGTCTGAAAAGGAGAGCCACACGATTGCTGCCCACTGTTTCTGGGGGACCTGTTGCACTTTACAGGCCCTCTCCATGACAGTTATCCATTTATGGATATCATCCCCACTCTGGTAGGGAGGAACAACCTTGGACAGAACTAATCTTCACACTCCAACCCTCTGCAGCTTGTGCCACACATTGCCCCCGCTCGCGCCGCCAATGATAGTAACAACACAAGTACTAACGTTCACAGTCCTACCCTCTGCAGCTTGTACCGCACACTGCCCCGCCAGTGCCACCAAGGATAGTAACAACACAAGTACTAACATTCACACTCCTACCCTCTGCAGCTGTGCTGCACACTGCCCCCGCCAGCACTGTCAATAATAGTAACAAAACAAGTACTAACATTCACACTCCTACCCTCTGCAGCTTGTGCCGCACACTGCCCAGCCGGCAACGCAAATGATAGTAACAAACAAGTACTGACGTTGACACTCCTACCTTCTGCAGCTTGTGTCGCACACTGCCCCCGCCAGCGCCTCCAATGATAGTAACAACACAAGCACTAACATTCACACTCCTACCCTCTGCAGCTTGTGCCACACATTGCCACCGCCAGCGCAGCCAATGATAATAACAACACAAGTACTAACTTTCACACTCCTACCCTCTGCAGCTTGTTCCACAAAGTGCCGCCCCAGCGCCTCCAATGATAGTAACAACACAAATAGTAACATCCACACTCCTACCCTCTGCAGCTTGTGCTGCACACTGCCCCCGCCTGCGCCGCCAATGATAGTAACAACAACACAAGTACTAACGTTCACTCTCCTACCCTCTGAGCTTGTGCAACACAATGCCCCTCCGGCAACACCAATGATAGTAACAATACAAGTACTAACATTCACACTCCTACCCTCTGCAACTTGTGCCACTCACTGCCCCGCCGGCGCCGCCAGTGATAGTAACAACACAAGCACTAACATTCACACTCCTACCCTCTGCAGCTTGTGCCACACAGTGCCGCGGCAGCGCCGCCAAGGACAGTAACAACACAAGTACTAATATTCACACTCCACCATCGGCAGCTTGTGGCACACACTGCTCCCACCGGTGCAGCAAATGATAGTAACAACACAAGTTTTAACATTCACACTCAAACCTCGGCAGCTTGTGCCCCCAAACTGCCCCTGCCAGAGCAGGCAATAATATTAACAACACAAGTACTAACTTTCACACTCCTACCCTCTGCAGCTTGTGCCACACCCTGCCTCTGCCAGCTCCAGCAATGATACCAACAACACAAGCACTAACATTCACACTCCTACATGCTGCCTCTGTTCCACACAATGCTCCACTGCCGCCGCCAATGATAGTAACAACACATGTACTAACATTCACACTCCTACTCTCTGCAGCTTGTGCCACACAGTGCCCTGGCAGCGTCACCAAGGACAGTAACAACACAAGTACTAACATTCACACTCCACACTCGGCAGGTTATGGCACACACTGCCCCCACCGGCGCAGCCAATGACAGTAACAACTCAAGTTCTAACATTCACACTCAAACCTCGGCAGCTTGTGCCCCCACACTGCCCCGCCAGTGCAGCGAATGATAGTAACAACACAAGTACTAACAATCACACTCCTACCCTCTGCAGCTTGTGCCTCACCCTGCCTCCGTTAGCGCCGACAATGATACTAACAACACAAGTACTAACGTTCACACTCCTACCCTCTGCAGCTTGTGCTGCACACTGCCCCGCCAACACCACCAATGACAGTAACAACACAAGTACTAACGTTCACACTCCTACCCTCTGGAGCTTGTGCCACACACTGCCCCCGCAGCAGCGCCAATGATAATAACAACACAAGTACTAACATTCACACTTCACCCCTCTGAGGCTTGTGCTACACACTGCCCCCGCTAGCGCCGCCAATGATAGTAACAAAACAAGCACTAACATTCACACTCCTACCCTCTGCAGCTTGTGCTGCAAACTGCCCCCACCAGCACCGCCAATGATAGTAACAACACAAGTACTAACATTCACACTCCTACCCTCTGCAGCTTGTGCCGCACACTGCCCCCGCCAGCGCCGCCATTGATTGTAACAACACAAGTACTAACATTCACACTCCTACAATCTGCAGCTTGTGCCACACACTGCCCCGCCAGCGCCGCCAATTATAGTAACAATACAAGAACTAACGTTCACACGCCTACCCTCTGCAGTTTGTGCCACACACTGCCCCCATGAGCGCCACCAATTATACTAACAACACAAGTACTAACGTTCACACTCCTACCCTCTGCAGCTTGTGACGCACACTGCCCCAGCCAGCACAGCCAATGATAGTAACAACACAAGAACTAACATTCACACTCATAACCTCTGCAGCTTGTGCAACACACTGCCCCACCAACACCGCCAATGATAGTAACAACACAAGTACTAACATTCACACTCCTACCCTCTGCAGCTTGTGCCGCACACTGCCCCCGCCAGCGCCACCAATGATTGTAACAACACAAGTACAAACATTCACACTCCTACAATCTGCAGCTTGTGCCACACTGCCCCGCCAGCGCCGCCAATGATAGTAACAATACAAGAACTAACGTTCACACCCCTACCCTCTGCAGCTTGTGCCGCACACTGCCCCCGCAAGCGCCGCCAATTATATTAACAACACAAGTACTAACGTTCACACTCCTACCCTCTGCAGCTTGTGCCACACACTGCACTGCCAGCACCACCAATGATAGTAACAACCCACGCACTAACATTCACACTCCTACCCTCTGCAGCTTGTGACGCACACTGCCCCAGCCAGCACAGCCAATGATAGTAACAACACAAGAACTAATCTTCACACTCCAACCCTCTGCAGCTTGTGCCACACACTGCCCCCGCTAGCGCCGCCAATGATAGTAACAACACAAGTACTAACATTCACACTCCTACCCTCTGCAGCTGTGCTGCACACTGCCCCCACCATCACTGCCAATAACAGTAACAAAACAAGTACTAACATTCACACTCCTACCCTCTGCAGCTTGTGCCACACATTGCCCCCGCCAGCGCAGCCAATGATAATAACAATACAAGTACTAACTTTCACACTCCTACCCTCTGCAGCTTGTTCCACAAAGTGCCGCCCCAGAGCCTCCAATGATAGTAACAACACAAGTAGTAACATCCACACTCCTACCCTCTGCAGCTTGTGCTGCAGACTGCCCCCGCCTGCGCCGCCAATGATAGTAACAACACAAGTACTAACGTTCACTCTCCTACCCTCTGAGCTTGTGCAACACAATGCCCCTCCGGCAACACCAATGATAGTAACAATACAAGTACTAACATTCACACTCCTACCCTCTGCAACTTGTGCCACTCACTGCCCCGCCGGCGCCGCCTGTGATAGTAACAACACAAGCACTAACATTCACACTCCTACCCTCTGCAGCTTGTGCCACACAGTGCCCCGGCAGCGCCGCCAAGGACAGTAACAACACAAGTACTAATATTCACACTCCACCATTGGCAGCTTGTGGCACACACTGCTCCCACCGGTGCAGCCAATGATAGTAACAACACAAGTTCTAACATTCACACTCAAACCTCGGCAGCTTGTGCCCCCACACTGCCCCTGCCAGAGCAGCCAATAATATTAACAACACAAGTACTAACTTTCACACTCCTACCCTCTGCAGCTTGTGCCACACCCTGCCTCCGCCAGCTCCGGCAATGATACCAACAACACAATCACTAACATTCACACTCCTACCCTCTGCCTCTGTTCCACACAATGCTCCACTGCCGCCGCCAATGGTAGTAACAACACATGTACTAACATTCAGACTCCTACTCTCTGCAGCTTGTGCCACACAGTGCCCTGGAAGCGTCACCAAGGACAGTAACAACACAAGTACTAACATTCACACTCCACACTCGGCAGGTTATGGCACACACTGCCCCCACCGGTGCAGCCAATGACAGTAACAACACAAGTTCTAACATTCACACTCAAACCTCGGCAGCTTGTGCCCCCACACTGCCCCGCCAGTGCAGCGAATGATAGTAACAACACAAGTACTAACAATCACACTGCTACCCTCTGCAGCTTGTGCCACACCCTGCCTCCGTTAGCGCAGACAATGATACTAACAACACAAGTACTAACGTTCACACTCCTACCCTCTGCAGCTTGTGCTGCACACTGCCCCGCCAACACCACCAATGACAGTAACAACACAAATACTAACGTTCACACTCCTACCCTCTGGAGCTAGTGCCACACACTGCCCCCGCAGCAGCGCCAATGATAATAACAACACAAGTACTAACATTCACACTTCACCCCTCTGAGGTTTGTGCTACACACTGCCCCCACTAGCGCCACCAATGATAGTAACAAAACAAGCACTAACATTCACACTCCTACCCTCTGCAGCTTGTGCTGCAGACTGGCCCTGCCAGCACCGCCAATGATAGTAACAACACAAATGCTAACCTTCACACTCCAACCCTCTGCAGCTTGTGCCACACACGGCCCCAGCCAGCACAGCCAATGATAGTAACAACACAAGTACTAACTTTCACACTCCTACCCTATGCCGCTTGTGCTGCACACTGCCACGCCAGCGCCGCCAATGATAGTGTGAGAAGTTGGCCTGGCATATGCTGGTCACTAGTTATAGTGGCCACCTTGCACCAGTCCAATTCGACTCTTAAGGTGATAGGTTTAAAAGACAACCTTTAAAGAAAGCTATCCTAGTTGTAGCTGTGGAGAGCAGCCTTCATGCTAAGTCTTGAAGGAGTGTTAAGCTTATTGTTTTACCATAGATAACCTCTTGAATGACCAAATGAAAGAGTAGTCCACACAGGTATATATATAAAATATATGTATTTATTTTAAACAGAATCCCACAAGTCTCTTTATGAGGCTAGAGGCAAAGTTACAATTCAAACAAGCATTGATAGATACAATAAATAGCACTGGAATCACAGGGCCCCACGGGGGGACGAAACCATATATCAAAAAAGTGGTATAAGAACCACGACAATTCTACAGACAATGCCTAGGGCATTTAGGAACGCTGGCCCCTTAAGAATCCACCCCAGGTTATGAGGAAGGGGACCCACGGGAGGCGCGTGCAGCGGAAATAGCTGCTATCGGGATCTTGATTATATCCTATGGAGAATGTCGCGGTTTGATTTAAACAGATTAAAGACACTTCTAGAAGGAGTTCAAAGTTAAAAACTTAGAGTTAAGCTTTTGAGGAGCCCACTACCACGAGAGTACCGAGGTACCAGTGTTACCTGCCCCAGGGAAGCCGGGTGCATAGGTCATTTTCGATGTCGGGACGCGGTCTGATTATCAACGGGAAAATGTACAAAACTGTTGCTAGCCAAAAGCGTCGATGATGCCGTGAAGAATGAAGTTGTAGAGTTTGTAGAGAAGAACCTGAAAGCAGAGGGGACAGAGTCTGGGTCACGGCACAGTGACCAGGGAGCTCAAAGGAAAGAGCCCTTCAATGTCGGGTGCTTCAAGTGGAAAGAGGTGTAGATTGGATCTGCAGCCACGGGCTCCGGGAGGTTTCAAGGAAGACCAGCTTCTGGATGGCAACTGTCCCACAATGGATGAGGGTCGCTGCGGTATTAGTGTCCGGATTGGATCTACTAAGCCTTGGCAACTGCAACCCACGCAAGATGAACAAATCAGCTACTGGTGCAAACCCACGAGGTCTGTGAGAGGTCTCCTTTGGAGAGACTGTAGAGCCGGCCTGGAAAAACCATGGGAACTCTTAAATGTCGAGATTGACCTCCGCTGGGGCCCACAAGTCGAGAGACAAGGGACCGCGGGAGGCAGCAATTTGGAGTGCATAAAAGGGAGCCCACGGGCCACCGGAGGGGGCTAGGGTGCTGATCTTTATCACAATTGCTGCTTGATGGTTGGCTCAACAATGGGCCAAAGCACAACTTCCCCACTCGTCAGGGTCGTGTGCTATGCAAGAGGTGGCTGGTGTCCTGGGGTATTGGAGATCTCGGCACCCACGCGGTCCACGGTGCTCAGACTTGCTATGCACACTCACTGTCCTCTGGGATGCTCAGGAAACCCACCTCAAGGTTGCTGGAAGTCGTCGAAGTCCATAGGAGCAGCAAAGTTCCAACCGGGTCACTTGCAGTGTTTCAGGTGCCTGCCAAGCAGGGGGATAACTCCTTTATCCCAAGGGAGATTTCTTCAGTCAGCTGGGCAGCAACTCATCAAAGGTCAAGTCTGTGAAGTCCAAGATTAATCTGAGGCTCTGGGGCCACGTTATTCACCTTTATCCCCAAGATTAGGGGAGTGTCCAGATCAGTGTCCACCAATGAGAGGTGAGGCGGGAAAGGGTGGCTACACCCTCTCCCCTTTGTGTGTTTCCCGCCTGGGCGAGGGGCAGGATGCCCCTGAACTGGTTCTAGGCGGTGTATGCAGAATGTAAGCGCTGTAGCAGCCTTCGTGCAACTCTAAAAGGCATCCTAAGGTGCATCCACCCAGTTTCAATCCACATATCCTGTCTGGTGAGGTGCTAGCACCTCCCTGCCACAGGAGCCCTATAGTCCAGCTGGCGAGGCTGGGATTTTCCCCAGCAACAGCCAGCCAGAGTCGTGTGGGTGGCGGGTAGTAGCCATTTTGTACTACGTGTGCACTTTTAAATTGGTGTCTAAATTCTGCCGCTTTTCCCATATCGCCTCTCTAGCAGGGGGGAATCATACCCTCATGCCCATGGCTGGACTCGGGGTATGATTCCTACATGTTTGACACCAAACACGATATGGTTCTGTGTAGCCATTCTCAAGTTATCACGCTATCCCGATAGACTTGTAATGCGGTTAAGATTATATGGTATGGCTACACTACAAACAACCCAGCAATGATTTTACGAAGGTTGCAGAGGGGCCCTACTCAGGTAGGGGTCCCCCCTCACACATACCTCAGCACCCTGCCTTGTAGGATTACCAAGGCCTGCTATAGGGCTGACCTATGAGAGTATATGTGTTGTAATGGGGTGGGATACAGGGTACCTATATACCTGTAAGGGGTGCTAGCACCACCTTACCCAGACTACAGTAATAGTCTGGTGGTGTCAGTTTGTATGGCTGTCCCAGGGTGGCACAATAAGTGCTGCAGCCCTGGTAGGCCTACTGAGGGACCCATGCCCTGGGTACCTAGGGTACCATCTACAAGGGACTGCCAGGGTATCCTCAGCATCCAATGGGTTTGTACCTAGGGTACTCACATCAGTTTTAAGGGAGAAAGCAGATAGGCTGGGGTCCTGGATAGCAGGATCCCAGTCAGACTAGTCAAAAACCACTCAAATACCAGGCAAAAAGTTGGGGGCAACCATTAGTCAGATTCCACCTTCCTACAGATTGTAACAACACAAGTACTAACGTTCACACTCCTACACTCTGCAGCTTGTGCCACACACTGCCACACCAGCGCCGCCAATTATAGTAACAACAGAAGTACTAACATTCACACTCCTACCCTCTGCAGGTTGTGCCTCTCACTGCCACGCCACTGCCACCAATGATAGTAACAAAGCAAGTACTAACGTTCACACTCCTGCCCTCTGCAGCTTGTGCCACACACTGCCCCACCAGCGCCGCCAATTATTAGTAACAATACAAGCATCAACCTTCACACTCCTACTCTCTGCAGCTTGTGGCACACACTGCCCCGTCAGTGCCGCTAATGATAGTAACAACACAAGTATTAACGTTTACACTCCTACCCTCTGCATCTTGTGCCAAATACTGCCTCAGCCAGTGACGCAAAAAATTAGTAACAACACAAGCACTAACATTCACACTCCTACCCTCTTCAGCTTGTGCCATACACTGCCCCCACCAGTGCCGGCAATGATACTAGCAACACAAGTACTAACTCACTCCTACCCTCTGCAGCTTGTGCAGTACACTGCCCCCGCAGCACCGCCAATGATAGTAACAACACAAGCATTAACATTCACACTCCTACCCTCTGCAGCTTGTGCCACACACTGCCCCCGCAGCACCACCAATGATAGTAACAACACAAGCATTAACATTCACACTCCTACCCTCTGCAGCTTGTGCCACACACTGCCCCGTCATCGCGCCAATGATAGTAACAATACAAGCACTAACATTCACACTCCTACCCTCTGCAGCTTGTGCCGGACAGTGCCCCCACCAGCGCCGCCAATGATAGTTACAACACGAGTACTAACTTTCACACTCCTACCCTCTGCTGCTTCTGCCACACTGCCCTGCCAGAGCTGCGAATGATAGTAACAACACAAATACTAACATTCACACTCCTACCCTCTGCAGCTTGTGCGCACACTGCCCACGTCAGCGCCGCCAGTGATAGTAACAACACAAGTACTAACTATCACACTCCTACCCTCTGCAGCTTGTGCACACACTGCCCCCCCAGCGCCGCCAATGATAGTAACAACACAAGTACTAACATCCACACTCCTACCCTCTGCAGCTTGTGCCGCACACTGCCCCCGTCAGCGCCGCCAATGATAGTAACAACACAAGTACTAACATTCACACTCCTACCCCCTGCAGCTTGTGCCGCACACTGCCCGGCCAGCGGCGTCAATGATAGTAACAACACAAGAGCTAACGTTCACACTCCTACCCTCTGCAGCTTGTGCTGCACACTGCCATCCATCACTGCCAATGATAGCAACAACACAAGTACTAACGTTCACACATCTACCCTCTACAGCTTATGCCGCACACTGCCCCCGACAGCACCGTCAATGATAGTAACAACACAAGTACTAACATTCACACTCCTACCCTCTGCAGCTTGTGCCACATACTGCCCCGCCAGTGCCACCAATGATAGTAAGAACACAAGTACTGACGTTCACACTCCTACCCTCTGCAGCTTGTTCCGCACACTGCCCAGCCGGCGCTGCCACTGATAGTAAAAACACAAGTACTAAAGTTCACACTCCTACCCTCTCTAGCTTGTGCCGCACACTGCCCTGCCAGAGCTGCCAATGATAGTAACAACACAAATACTAACATTCACACTCCTACCCTCTGCAGCTTGTGCCGCACAATGCTCCCGCCAGTGCCACCAATGACAGTAACAACACAAGTACTAACGTTCACACTCCTACCCTCTGCAGCATGTGCCGAACACTGCCCCCGCCAGCGCCGCCAATGATAGTAACAACACAAGTACTAACATTCACACTCCTACCCTCTGCAGCTTGTGCGCACAATGCCCACGCCAGCGCCGCCAGTGATAGTAACAACACAAGTACTAACTTTCACACGCCTACCCTCTGCAGCTTGTGCACACACTGCCCCCACCAGCGCCACCAATGATAGTAACAACACAAGTACTAACATCCACACTCCTACCCTCTGCAGCTTGTGCCGCACACTGCCCCCGTCAGCGCCGCCAATGAGAGTAACAACACAAGTACTAACATTCACACTCCTACCCCCTGCAGCTTGTGCCGCACACTATCCCGCCAGCGCCGTCAATGATAGTAACAACACAAGAACTAACGTTCACTCTCCTACCCTCTGCAGCTTGTGCCGCACACTGCCAGCCATCACCGCCAATGATAGCAATAACACAAGTACTAACGTTCACACATCTACCCTCTACAGCTTATGCCGCACACGGCCCCCGCCAGCGCCGTCAATGATAGTAACATCACAAGTACTAATATTCACACTCCTAGCCTCTGCAGCTTGTGCCACAAACTGCCCCTGCCAGCTCTGCTAATGATAGTAACAACACAAGTACTAATGTTCACACTCCTACCCTCTGCAGCTTGTGCCACACACTGCCCCCGCCAGCACCGCCATTATTAGTAACAACACAAGTAGTAATATTCACAGTCCTACCCTCTGCAGCTTGTGCCACATACTGCCCAGCCAGTGCCATCAATGATAGTAACAACACAAGTACTAACATTCACACTCCTACCCTCTGCAGCTTGTGCCACACTCTGCCCCACCGGCCCCGCCGGCCCCGCCAATGATAGTAAAAACACAAGTACTAACATTCACACTCCTACCCTCTGCAGCTTGGGCCACACACTGCCCTGCCGGCACCGCCAATGATAGTAACAACACAAGCACTAACATTCACACTCCAACCCTCTGCAGCTTGTGCCGCACACTGCCCTCACAAGCGCCGCCAATGATAGTAACAACACAAGTACTAACATTCACACACCACATTCGGCAGCTTGTGGCACACACTGTTCCCTGCCAGCGCATCCAATGATAGTAGCAACACAATTACTAACATTCACACTCCTACCCTCTGCAGCTTGTGCCGCACAATTCTCCCGCCAGTGCCACCAATGACAGTAACAACACAAGTACTAACGTTCACACTCCTACCCTCTGCAGCATGAGCCGCACAATGCCCCGGCCAGCACCACCAATGATAGTAACAACACAAGTACTAACATTCACACTCCTACCCTCTGCAGCTTGTGCCGCACACTGCCCCGTCAGCGCCGCCAATGATAGTAACAACACAAGTACTAACATTGACACTCCTACCCCCTGCAGCTTGTGCCGCACATTGCCCCGCCAGCGCCGTCAATTATAGTAAAAACACAAGAACTAACGTTCACAGTCCTACCCTCTGCAGCTTGTGCCGCACACTGCCAGCCATCACCACCAATGATAGCAACAACACAAGTACTAACGTTCACACATCTACCCTCTACAGCTTATGCCGCACACTGCCCCAGCCAGCGCCGTCAATGATAGTAACAACACAAGTACTAATATTCACACTCCTACCCTCTGCAGCTTGTGCCACACACTGCCCCCGCCAGCACCGCCATTATTAGTAACAACACAAGTACTAACATTCACACTCCTACCCTCTGCAGCTTGTGCCACATACTGCCCCACCAGTGCCACCAATGATAGTAACAACACAAGTACTAACGTTCACACTCCTACCCTCTGCAGCTTGTGCCACACACTGCCCAGCCGGCGCTGCCAATGATAGTAAAAACACAAGTACTATAGTTCGCACTCCTACCCTCTCTAGCTTGTGCTGAACACTGCCATTCCAAGAGCTGCCAATGATAGTAACAACACAAATACTAACATTTACACTCCTACCCTCTGCAGCTTGTGCCGCACAATGCTCCCGCCAGTGCCACCAATGCCAGTAACAACACAAGTACTAACGTTCACACTCCTACCCACTGCAGCATGTGCCGCACACTGCCCCCGCCAGCGCCACCAATGATAGTAACAACACAAATACTAACATTCACACTCCTACCCTCTGCAGCTTGTGCGCACACTGCTCACGCCAGCGCCGCCAGTTATAGTAACAACACAAGTACTAACTTTCACACTCCTACCCTCTGCAGCTTGTGCACACACTGCCCCCGCCAGCGCCACCAATGATAGTAACAACACAAGTACTAACATCCACACTCCTACCCTCTGCAGCTTGTTCCACACACTGCCCCCGTCAGCGCCGCCAATGATAGTAACAACACAAGTACTAACATTCACACTCCTACCCCCTGCAGCTTGTGCCGCACACTGCCCCGCCAGCGCCGTCAATGATAGTAACAACACAAGAACTAACGTTCACACTCCTACCCTCTGCAGTTTGTGCCGCACACTGCCAGCCATCACCGCCAATGATAGAAACAACACAAGTACTAACGTTCACACATCTACCCTCTACAGCTTATGCCGCACACTGCCCCCGCCAGCGCCGTCAATGATAGCAACAACACAAGTACTAATATTTACACTCCTAGCCTCTGCAGCTTGTGCCACAAACTGCCCCTGCCAGCTCTGTTAATGATAGTAACAACACAAGTACTAACGTTCACACTCCTACCCTCTGCAGCTTGTGCCACACACTGCCCCCGCCAGCACCGCCATTATTAGTAACAACACAAGTACTAACATTCACACTCCTACCCTCTGCAGCTTGTGCCACATACTGCCCCGCCAGTGCCACCAATGATAGTAACAACACAAGTATTAACGTTCACACTCCTATCCTCTGCAGCTTGTGCCACACACTGCCCCACCAATGATAGTAAGAACACAAGTACTAACATTCACACTCCTACCCTCTGCAGCATGTGCCGAACACTGCCCCCGCCAGCGCCGCCAATGATAGTAACAACACAAGTACTAACATTCACACTCCTACCCTCTGCAGCTTGTGCGCACAATGCCCACGCCAGCGCCGCCAGTGATAGTAACAACACAAGTACTAACTTTCACACGCCTACCCTCTGCAGCTTGTGCACACACTGCCCCCACCAGCGCCACCAATGATAGTAACAACACAAGTACTAACATCCACACTCCTACCCTCTGCAGCTTGTGCCGCACACTGCCCCCGTCAGCGCCGCCAATGAGAGTAACAACACAAGTACTAACATTCACACTCCTACCCCCTGCAGCTTGTGCCGCACACTATCCCGCCAGCGCCGTCAATGATAGTAACAACACAAGAACTAACGTTCACTCTCCTACCCTCTGCAGCTTGTGCCGCACACTGCCAGCCATCACCGCCAATGATAGCAATAACACAAGTACTAACGTTCACACATCTACCCTCTACAGCTTATGCCGCACACGGCCCCCGCCAGCGCCGTCAATGATAGTAACATCACAAGTACTAATATTCACACTCCTAGCCTCTGCAGCTTGTGCCACAAACTGCCCCTGCCAGCTCTGCTAATGATAGTAACAACACAAGTACTAATGTTCACACTCCTACCCTCTGCAGCTTGTGCCACACACTGCCCCCGCCAGCACCGCCATTATTAGTAACAACACAAGTAGTAATATTCACAGTCCTACCCTCTGCAGCTTGTGCCACAAACTGCCCAGCCAGTGCCATCAATGATAGTAACAACACAAGTACTAACATTCACACTCCTACCCTCTGCAGCTTGTGCCACACTCTGCCCCACCGGCCCCGCCGGCCCCGCCAATGATAGTAAAAACACAAGTACTAACATTCACACTCCTACCCTCTGCAGCTTGGGCCACACACTGCCCTGCCGGCACCGCCAATGATAGTAACAACACAAGCACTAACATTCACACTCCTACCCTCTGCAGCTTGGGCCACACACTGCCCTGCCGGCACCGCTACTGATAGTAACAACACAAGCACTAACATTCACACTCCAACCCTCTGCAGCTTGTGCCGCACACTGCCCTCACAAGCGCCGCCAATGATAGTAACAACACAAGTACTAACATTCACACACCACCCTCGGCAGCTTGTGGCACACACTGTTCCCTGCCAGCGCATCCAATGATAGTAGCAACACAATTACTAACATTCACACTCCTACCCTCTGCAGCTTGTGCCGCACAATTCTCCCGCCAGTGCCACCAATGACAGTAACAACACAAGTACTAACGTTCACACTCCTACCCTCTGCAGCATGAGCCGCACAATGCCCCGGCCAGCACCACCAATGATAGTAACAACACAAGTACTAACATTCACACTCCTACCCTCTGCAGCTTGTGCCGCACACTGCCCCGTCAGCGCCGCCAATGATAGTAACAACACAAGTACTAACATTGACACTCCTACCCCCTGCAGCTTGTGCCGCACATTGCCCCGCCAGCGCCGTCAATTATAGTAAAAACACAAGAACTAACGTTCACAGTCCTACCCCCTGCAGCTTGTGCCGCACACTGCCAGCCATCACCACCAATGATAGCAACAACACAAGTACTAACGTTCACACATCTACCCTCTACAGCTTATGCCGCACACTGCCCCAGCCAGCGCCGTCAATGATAGTAACAACACAAGTACTAATATTCACACTCCTACCCTCTGCAGCTTGTGCCACACACTGCCCCCGCCAGCACCGCCATTATTAGTAACAACACAAGTACTAACATTCACACTCCTACCCTCTGCAGCTTGTGCCACATACTGCCCCGCCAGTGCCACCAATGATAGTAACAACACAAGTACTAACGTTCACACTCCTACCCTCTGCAGCTTGTGCCACACACTGCCCAGCCGGCGCTGCCAATGATAGTAAAAACACAAGTACTATAGTTCGCACTCCTACCCTCTCTAGCTTGTGCTGAACACTGCCATTCCAAGAGCTGCCAATGATAGTAACAACACAAATACTAACATTTACACTCCTACCCTCTGCAGCTTGTGCCGCACAATGCTCCCGCCAGTGCCACCAATGCCAGTAACAACACAAGTACTAACGTTCACACTCCTACCCACTGCAGCATGTGCCGCACACTGCCCCCGCCAGCGCCACCAATGATAGTAACAACACAAATACTAACATTCACACTCCTACCCTCTGCAGCTTGTGCGCACACTGCTCACGCCAGCGCCGCCAGTTATAGTAACAACACAAGTACTAACTTTCACACTCCTACCCTCTGCAGCTTGTGCACACACTGCCCCCGCCAGCGCCACCAATGATAGTAACAACACAAGTACTAACATCCACACTCCTACCCTCTGCAGCTTGTTCCACACACTGCCCCCGTCAGCGCCGCCAATGATAGTAACAACACAAGTACTAACATTCACACTCCTACCCCCTGCAGCTTGTGCCGCACACTGCCCCGCCAGCGCCGTCAATGATAGTAACAACACAAGAACTAACGTTCACACTCCTACCCTCTGCAGTTTGTGCCGCACACTGCCAGCCATCACCGCCAATGATAGAAACAACACAAGTACTAACGTTCACACATCTACCCTCTACAGCTTATGCCGCACACTGCCCCCGCCAGCGCCGTCAATGATAGCAACAACACAAGTACTAATATTTACACTCCTACCCTCTGCAGCATGAGCCGCACAATGCCCCGGCCAGCACCACCAATGATAGTAACAACACAAGTACTAACATTCACACTCCTACCCTCTGCAGCTTGTGCCGCACACTGCCCCGTCAGCGCCGCCAATGATAGTAACAACACAAGTACTAACATTGACACTCCTACCCCCTGCAGCTTGTGCCGCACATTGCCCCGCCAGCGCCGTCAATTATAGTAAAAACACAAGAACTAACGTTCACAGTCCTACCCTCTGCAGCTTGTGCCGCACACTGCCAGCCATCACCACCAATGATAGCAACAACACAAGTACTAACGTTCACACATCTACCCTCTACAGCTTATGCCGCACACTGCCCCAGCCAGCGCCGTCAATGATAGTAACAACACAAGTACTAATATTCACACTCCTACCCTCTGCAGCTTGTGCCACACACTGCCCCCGCCAGCACCGCCATTATTAGTAACAACACAAGTACTAACATTCACACTCCTACCCTCTGCAGCTTGTGCCACATACTGCCCCGCCAGTGCCACCAATGATAGTAACAACACAAGTACTAACGTTCACACTCCTACCCTCTGCAGCTTGTGCCACACACTGCCCAGCCGGCGCTGCCAATGATAGTAAAAACACAAGTACTATAGTTCGCACTCCTACCCTCTCTAGCTTGTGCTGAACACTGCCATTCCAAGAGCTGCCAATGATAGTAACAACACAAATACTAACATTTACACTCCTACCCTCTGCAGCTTGTGCCGCACAATGCTCCCGCCAGTGCCACCAATGCCAGTAACAACACAAGTACTAACGTTCACACTCCTACCCACTGCAGCATGTGCCGCACACTGCCCCCGCCAGCGCCACCAATGATAGTAACAACACAAATACTAACATTCACACTCCTACCCTCTGCAGCTTGTGCGCACACTGCTCACGCCAGCGCCGCCAGTTATAGTAACAACACAAGTACTAACTTTCACACTCCTACCCTCTGCAGCTTGTGCACACACTGCCCCCGCCAGCGCCACTAATGATAGTAACAACACAAGTACTAACATCCACACTCCTACCCTCTGCAGCTTGTTCCACACACTGCCCCCGTCAGCGCCGCCAATGATAGTAACAACACAAGTACTAACATTCACACTCCTACCCCCTGCAGCTTGTGCCGCACACTGCCCCGCCAGCGCCGTCAATGATAGTAACAACACAAGAACTAACGTTCACACTCCTACCCTCTGCAGTTTGTGCCGCACACTGCCAGCCATCACCGCCAATGATAGAAACAACACAAGTACTAACGTTCACACATCTACCCTCTACAGCTTATGCCGCACACTGCCCCCGCCAGCGCCGTCAATGATAGCAACAACACAAGTACTAATATTTACACTCCTAGCCTCTGCAGCTTGTGCCACAAACTGCCCCTGCCAGCTCTGTTAATGATAGTAACAACACAAGTACTAACGTTCACACTCCTACCCTCTGCAGCTTGTGCCACACACTGCCCCCGCCAGCACCGCCATTATTAGTAACAACACAAGTACTAACATTCACACTCCTACCCTCTGCAGCTTGTGCCACATACTGCCCCGCCAGTGCCACCAATGATAGTAACAACACAAGTATTAACGTTCACACTCCTATCCTCTGCAGCTTGTGCCACACACTGCCCCACCAATGATAGTAAAAACACAAGTACTAACATTCACACTAATACCCTCTGCAGCTTGTGCCACACACTGCTCCTCCGGCACCAGCAATGAAAGTAACAATACAAGTACTAACATTCACACTCCTACCCTCTGCAGCTTGGGCCACACACTGCCCTGCCGGCACCGCCAATGATAGTAACAACACAAGCACTAACATTCACACTCCTATCCTCTGCAGCTTGGGCCACACACTGCCTTGCCGGCACCGCCAATGATAGTAACAACACAAGCACTAACATTCACACTCCTACCCTCTGCAGCTTGTGCCGCACACTGCCCCCGCAAGCGCCGCCAATGATAGTAACAACACAAGTACTAACATTCACAAGCCACCCTCGACAGCTTGTGGCACACACTGTCCCCTGCCAGCGCATCCAATGATAGTAACAACACAATTACTAACATTCACACTCCTACCCTCTGCAGCTTGTGCCGCACACTGCCCCCGCAAGCGCCGCCAATGATAGTAACAACACAAGTACTAACATTCACAAGCCACCCTCGGCAGCTTGTGGCACACACTCTCCCCTGCCAGCGCATCCAATGATAGTAACAACACAATTACTAACATTCACACTCCTACCCTCTGCAGCTTGTGCACACACTGCCCCCGCCAGCGCCGCCAATGATAGTAACAACACAAGTACTAACATCCACACTCCTACCCTCTGCAGCTTGTGCCGCACACTGCCGCCGTCAGCGCCGCCAATGATAGTAACAACACAAGTACTAACATTCACACTCCTACCCCCTGCAGCTTGTACCACACACTGCCCCCGCAAGCGCCGCCAATGATAGTAACAACACAAGTACTAACATTCACAAGCCACCCTCGGCAGCTTGTGGCACACACTCTCCCCTGCCAGCGCATCCAATGATAGTAACAACACAATTACTAACATTCACACTCCTACCCTCTGCAGCTTGTGCCGCTCACTGCCCCGCCAGTGCCACCAATGATAGTAACAACACAAGTACTAATGTTCACACTCCTACCCTCTGCAGCTTGTGCCACACACTGCCCCGCCGGCTCCGCCAATGATAGTAACAACACAAGTACTAACATTCACACTCCACCCTCGGTAGCTTGTGGCACACACAGCCACCGCCAGCGCGTCCAATGATAGTACCAACAAAAGTACTAACATTCACAGTACTACCATCTGCAGCTTATGCACACACTGCCCCCGCCAGCACCACCAATGATAGTAACACCACAAGTACTAACGTTCACACTCCTACCCTCTGCAGATTGTGCCACACACTGCCCCGCCAACACCGCCAATGATAGTAACAACACAAGTACTAACATTCACACTCCTACCCTCTGCAGCTTGTGCCGCACACTGCCCCCGCAAGCGCCACCAATGATTGTAACAACACAAGTACAAACATTCACACTCCTACAATCTGCAGCTTGAGCCACACTGCCCCGCCAGCACCGCCAATGACAGTAACAATACAAGAACTAACGTTCACACTCCTACCCTCTGCAGCTTGTGCCGCACACTGCCCCCGCAAGCGCCGGCAACTATACTAACAACACAAGTATTAACGTTCACACTCCTACCCTCTGCAGCTTGTGCCACACACTGCACTGCCAGCACCACCAATGATAGTTACAACCCACGCACTAACATTCACACTCCTACCCTCTGCAGCTTGTGGAACACACTGCCCCCACCAGCACCGAAAATGATAGTAACAACACAAGTACTAACATCTACACTCCTACCCTCTGCAGCTTGTGACGCACACTGACCCAGCCAGCACAGCCAATGATAGTAACAACACAAGAACTAATCTTCACACTCCAACCCTCTGCAGCTTGTGCCACACACTGCCCCCGCTAGCGCCGCCAATGATAGTAACAACACAAGTACTAACGTTCACAGTCCTACCGTCTGCAGCTTGTACCGCACACTGCCCCGCCAGTGCCACCAAGGATAGTAACAACACAACTATTAACATTCACACTCCTACCCTCTGCAGCTGTGCTGCACACTGCCCCCGCCAGCACTGCCAATAATAGTAACAAAACAAGTACTAACATTAACACTCCTACCCACTGCAGCTTGTGCCGCACACTGCCCAGCCGGCAACGCAAATGATAGTAACAACACAAGTACTGACGTTGACACTCCTACCTTCTGCAGCTTGTGTAGCACACTGCCCCCGCCAGCGCCTCCAATGATAGTAACAACACAAGCACTAACATTCACACTCCTACCCTCCACAGCTTGTGCCACACACTGCCCTGCCAGAGCTGCCAATGATAGAAACAACACAAGTACTAACGTTCACACTCCTACCCTCTGCAGCTTGTGCTACGCATTGCCACCGCCAGCGCAGCCAATGATAATAACAACACAAGTACTAACGTTCACAGTCCTACCCTCTGCAGCTTGTGCCACACACTACTTCTCCGGCACCACCAATGAAAGTAACAATACAAGTACTAACATTCACACTCCTACCCTCTGCAGCTTGGGCCACACACTGCCCTGCCGGCACCGCCAATGATAGTAACAACACAAGCACTAACATTCACACTCCTACCCTCTGCAGCTTGTGCCGCACACTGCCCCCGCAAGTGCCGCCAATGATAGTAACAACACAAGTACTAACATTCACAAGCCACTCTCGGCAGCTTGTGGCACACACTGTCCCCTGCCAGCACATCCAATGATAGTAACAACACAATTACTAACATTCACACTCCTACCCTCTGCAGCTTGTGCCACAAACTGCCCCCACCAGCGCCACCAATGATAGTAACAACACAAGTACTAACATTCACACTCCACTCTCTGCAGCTTGTGCCGCTCACTGCCCCGCCAGTGCCACCAATGATAGTAACAACACAAGTACTAACATTCACACTGCACCCTCGGCAGCTTGTGGCACACACAGCCGCCGCCAGTGCGTCCAATGATAGTACCAACAAAAGTACTAACATTCACCCTACTACCATCTGCAGCTTATGCACACACTGCCCCCGCCAGCACCACCAATGATAGTAATACCACAAGCACTAACATTCACACTCCTACCCTCTGCAGCTTGGGCCACACATTGCCCTGCCGGCACCGCCAATGATAGTAACAACACAAGCACTAACATTCACACTCCTACCTTCTGCAGCTTGTGCCGCACACTGCCCCCGCAAGCGCCGCCAATGATAGTAACAACACAAGTACTAACATTCACACGCCACCCTCGGCAGCTTGTGGCACACACTGTCCCCTGCCAGCGCATCCAATGATAGTTACAACAAAAGTACTAACATTCATACTCCACCCTCTGCAGCTTGTGCCGCTCTCTGCCCCGCCGGCTCCGCCAATGAAAGTAACAACACAAGTACTAACATTCACACTCCACCTTCGGAAGCTTGTGGCACACACAGCCGCCGCCAGCGCATCCAATGATAGTACCAACAAAAGTACTAACATTCACACTACTACCATCTGCAGCTTATGCACACGCTGCCCCCGCCAGCACCACCAATGATAGGAACACCACAAGTACTAACATTCACAATTCAACCCTCTGCAGCTTGTGCCGCACACTGCCCAGCCGGCGATGCCAATGATAGTAAAAAAACAAGTACTAAAGTTCACACTCCTACCCTCTCTAGCTTGTGCCGCACACTGCCCTGCCAGAGCTGCCAATGATAGTAACAACACAAATACTAACATTCACACTCCTACCCTCTGCAGCTTGTGCCGCACAATTCTCCCACCAGTGCCACCAATGACAGTAACAACACAAGTACTAACGTTCACAATCCTACCCTCTGCACCATGAGCCGCACAATGCCCCGCCAGCACCGCCAATGATAGTAACAACACAAGTACTAGCATTCACACTCCTACCCTCTGCAGCTTGGGCCACACACTGCCCTGCCGGTACCGCCAATGATAGTAACAACACAAGTACTAACATTCACACTCATACCCTCTGCAGCTTGTGCCGCACACTGCCCCGTCAGCGCTGCCAATGATAGTAACAACACAAGTACTAACATTCACACTCCTACCCCCTGCAGCTTGTGCCGCACACTGCCCCGCCAGCGCCGTCAATTATAGTAACAACGCAAGAACTAACGTTCACAGTCCTACCCTCTGCAGCTTGTGCCGCACACTGCCAGCCATTACCGCCAATGATAGCAACAACACAAGTACTAACATTCACACATCTACCCTCTACAGCTTATGCCGCACACTGCCCCAGCCAGCGCCGTCAATGATAGTAACAACACAAGTACTAATATTCACACTCCCAGCCCCTCTGCAGCTTGTGCCACAAACTGCCCCTGCCAGCTCTGCTAATGATAGTAACAACACAAGTACTAACATTCACACTCCTACCCTCTGCAGCTTGTGCCACACACTGCCCCCGCCAGCACCGCCATTATTAGTAACAACACAAGTACTAACATTCACACTCCTACCCTCTGCAGCTTGTGCCACATACTGCCCCGCCTGTGCCACCAATGATAGTAACAACACAAGTACTAACGTTCATACTCCTACCCTCTGCAGCTTGTGCCACACACTGCCCAGCCGGCGCTGCCAATGATAGTAAAAACACAAGTACTAAAGTTCACACTCCTACCCTCTCTAGCTTGTGCTGCACACTGCCCTGCCAGAGCTGCTAATGATAGTAACAACACAAATACTAACATTCACACTCCTACCCTCTGCAGCTTGTGCCGCACAATGCTCCCGACAGTGCCACCAATGCCAGTAACAACACAAGTACTAACGTTCACACTCCTACCCTCTGCAGCATGTGCCGCACACTGTCCCCGCCAGCGCCACCAATGATAGTAACAACACAAGTACTACCATTCACACTCCTACCCTCTGCAGCATGTGCGCACACGGCCCACGCCAGCGCCGCCAGTGATAGTAACAACACAAGTACTAACTTTCACACTCCTACCCTCTGCAGCTTGTGCACACACTCCCCCCCCAGCGCCGCCAATGATAGTAACAACACAAGTACTAACATTCACACTACTACCCCCTGCAGCTTGTGCCGCACACTGCCCCGCCAGCGCCGTCAATGATAGTAACAACACAAGAACTAACGTTCACACTCCTACCCTCTGCAGTTTGTGCCGCACACTGCCAGCCATCACCGCCAATGATAGCAACAACACAAGTACTAACGTTCACACATCTACCCTCTGCAGCTTGTGCCACAAACTGCCCCTGCCAGCTCTGCTAATGATAGTAACAACACAAGTACTAACGTTCACCCTCCTAACCTCTGCAGCTTGTGCCACACACTGCCCACGCCAGCACCACCATTATTAGTAACAACACAAGTACTAACATTCACACTCCTACCCTCTGCAGCTTGTGCCACATACTGCCCCGCCAGTGCCACCAATGATAGTAACAACACAAGTACTAACGTTCACACTCCTGTCCTCTGCAGCTTGTGCCACATACTGCCCTGCCAGTGCCACCAATGATAGTAACAACACAAGTACTAACGTTCACCCTCCTAACCTCTGCAGCTTGTGCCACACACTGCCCACGCCAGCACCACCATTATTAGTAACAACACAAGTACTAACATTCAAACTCCTACCCTCTGCAGCTTGTGCCACATACTGCCCCGCCAGTGCCACCAATGATAGTAACAACACAAGTACTAACATCCACACTACTACCCTCTGCAGCTTGTGCCGCACACTGCCCCCGTCAGCGCCGCCAATGATAGTAACAACACAAGTACTAACATTCACACTCCTACCCCCTGCAGCTTGTGCCGCACACTGCCCCGCCAGCGCCGTCAATGATAGTAACAACACAAGAACTAACGTTCACACTCCTACCCTCTGCAGTTTGTGCCGCACACTGCCAGCCATCACCGCCAATGATAGCAACAACACAAGTACTAACGTTCACACATCTACCCTCTGCAGCTTGTGCCACAAACTGCCCCTGCCAGCTCTGCTAATGATAGTAACAACACAAGTACTAACGTTCACCCTCCTAACCTCTGCAGCTTGTGCCACACACTGCCCACGCCAGCACCACCATTATTAGTAACAACACAAGTACTAACATTCACACTCCTACCCTCTGCAGCTTGTGCCACATACTGCCCCGCCAGTGCCACCAATGATAGTAACAACACAAGTACTAACGTTCACACTCCTGTCCTCTGCAGCTTGTGCCACATACTGCCCTGCCAGTGCCACCAATGATAGTAACAACACAAGTACTAACGTTCACCCTCCTAACCTCTGCAGCTTGTGCCACACACTGCCCACGCCAGCACCACCATTATTAGTAACAACACAAGTACTAACATTCAAACTCCTACCCTCTGCAGCTTGTGCCACATACTGCCCCGCCAGTGCCACCAATGATAGTAACAACACAAGTACTAACATCCACACTACTACCCTCTGCAGCTTGTGCCGCACACTGCCCCCGTCAGCGCCGCCAATGATAGTAACAACACAAGTACTAACATTCACACTCCTACCCCCTGCAGCTTGTGCCGCACACTGCCCCGCCAGCGCCGTCAATGATAGTAACAACACAAGAACTAACGTTCACACTCCTACCCTCTGCAGTTTGTGCCGCACACTGCCAGCCATCACCGCCAATGATAGCAACAACACAGGTACCAACGTTCACACATCTACCCTCTGCAGCTTGTGCCACAAACTGCCCCTGCCAGCTCTGCTAATGATAGTAACAACACAAGTACTAACGTTCACCCTCCTAACCTCTGCAGCTTGTGCCACACACTGCCCACGCCAGCACCACCATTATTAGTAACAACACAAGTACTAACATTCACACTCCTACCCTCTGCAGCTTGTGCCACATACTGCCCCGCCAGTGCCACCAATGATAGTAACAACACAAGTACTAATGTTCACACTCCTACCCTCTGCAGCTTGTGCCACACACTGCTCCTCAGGCACCACCAATGAAAGTAACAATACAAGTACTAACATTCACACTCCTACCCTCTGCAGCTTGGGTCACACACTGCCCTGCCGGCACCGCCAATGATAGTAACAACACAAGCACTAACATTCACACTCCTATCCTCTGCAGCTTGGGTCACACACTGCCCTGCCGGCACCGCCAATGATAGTAACAACACAAGCACTAACATTCACACTCCTACCCTCTGCAGCTTGTGCCGCACACTGCCCCCGCAAGCGCCGCCAATGATAGTAACAACACAAGTACTAACATTCACAAGCCACCCTCGGCAGCTTGTGGCACACACTGTCCCCTGCCAGTGCATCCAATGATAGTAACAACACAATTACTAACATTCACACTCCTACCCTCTGCAGCTTGTGCCACACACTGCCCCCACCAGCGCCACCAATGATAGTAACAACACAAGTACTAACATTCACACTCCACCCTCTGCAGCTTGTGCCGCTCACTGCCCCGCCAGTGCCACCAATGATAGTAACAACACAAGTACTAATGTTCACACTCCTACCCTCTGCAGCTTGTGCCACACACTGCCCCGCCGGCTCCGCCAATGATAGTAACAACACAAGTACTAACATTCACACTCCACCCTCGGCAGCTTGTGGCATACACAGCCGCCGCCAGCGCGTCCAATGATAGTACCAACAAAAGTACTAACATTCACACTACTACCATCTGCAGCTTATGCACACACTGCCCCCGCCAGCACCACCAATGATAGTAACACCACAAGTACTAACATGCACACTCCTACCCTCTGCAGATTGTGCCACACACTGCCCCGCCAATACCGCCAATGATAGTAACAACACAAGTACTAACATTCACACTCCTACCCTCTGCAGCTTGTGCCGCACACTGCCCCCGCCAGCGCCACCAATGATAGTAACAACACAAGTACTAATGTTCACACTCCTACCCTCTGCAGCTTGTGCCACACACTGCTCCTCAGGCACCACCAATGAAAGTAACAACACAAGTACTAACATTCACACTACTACCCCCTGCAGCTTGTGCCGCACACTGCCCTGCCGGCACCGTCAATGATAGTAACAACACAAGAACTAACGTTCACACTCCTACCCTCTGCAGTTTGTGCCGCACACTGCCAGCCATCACCGCCAATGATAGCAACAACACAAGTACTAACGTTCACACATCTACCCTCTGCAGCTTGTGCCACAAACTGCCCCTGCCAGCTCTGCTAATGATAGTAACAACACAAGTACTAACGTTCACCCTCCTAACCTCTGCAGCTTGTGCCACACACTGCCCACGCCAGCACCACCATTATTAGTAACAACACAAGTACTAACATTCACACTCCTACCCTCTGCAGCTTGTGCCACATACTGCCCCGCCAGTGCCACCAATGATAGTAACAACACAAGTACTAACGTTCACACTCCTGTCCTCTGCAGCTTGTGCCACATACTGCCCTGCCAGTGCCACCAATGATAGTAACAACACAAGTACTAACGTTCACCCTCCTAACCTCTGCAGCTTGTGCCACACACTGCCCACGCCAGCACCACCATTATTAGTAACAACACAAGTACTAACATTCAAACTCCTACCCTCTGCAGCTTGTGCCACATACTGCCCCGCCAGTGCCACCAATGATAGTAACAACACAAGTACTAACATCCACACTACTACCCTCTGCAGCTTGTGCCGCACACTGCCCCCGTCAGCGCCGCCAATGATAGTAACAACACAAGTACTAACATTCACACTCCTACCCCCTGCAGCTTGTGCCGCACACTGCCCCGCCAGCGCCGTCAATGATAGTAACAACACAAGAACTAACGTTCACACTCCTACCCTCTGCAGTTTGTGCCGCACACTGCCAGCCATCACCGCCAATGATAGCAACAACACAGGTACCAACGTTCACACATCTACCCTCTGCAGCTTGTGCCACAAACTGCCCCTGCCAGCTCTGCTAATGATAGTAACAACACAAGTACTAACGTTCACCCTCCTAACCTCTGCAGCTTGTGCCACACACTGCCCACGCCAGCACCACCATTATTAGTAACAACACAAGTACTAACATTCACACTCCTACCCTCTGCAGCTTGTGCCACATACTGCCCCGCCAGTGCCACCAATGATAGTAACAACACAAGTACTAATGTTCACACTCCTACCCTCTGCAGCTTGTGCCACACACTGCTCCTCAGGCACCACCAATGAAAGTAACAATACAAGTACTAACATTCACACTCCTACCCTCTGCAGCTTGGGTCACACACTGCCCTGCCGGCACCGCCAATGATAGTAACAACACAAGCACTAACATTCACACTCCTATCCTCTGCAGCTTGGGTCACACACTGCCCTGCCGGCACCGCCAATGATAGTAACAACACAAGCACTAACATTCACACTCCTACCCTCTGCAGCTTGTGCCGCACACTGCCCCCGCAAGCGCCGCCAATGATAGTAACAACACAAGTACTAACATTCACAAGCCACCCTCGGCAGCTTGTGGCACACACTGTCCCCTGCCAGTGCATCCAATGATAGTAACAACACAATTACTAACATTCACACTCCTACCCTCTGCAGCTTGTGCCACACACTGCCCCCACCAGCGCCACCAATGATAGTAACAACACAAGTACTAACATTCACACTCCACCCTCTGCAGCTTGTGCCGCTCACTGCCCCGCCAGTGCCACCAATGATAGTAACAACACAAGTACTAATGTTCACACTCCTACCCTCTGCAGCTTGTGCCACACACTGCCCCGCCGGCTCCGCCAATGATAGTAACAACACAAGTACTAACATTCACACTCCACCCTCGGCAGCTTGTGGCATACACAGCCGCCGCCAGCGCGTCCAATGATAGTACCAACAAAAGTACTAACATTCACACTACTACCATCTGCAGCTTATGCACACACTGCCCCCGCCAGCACCACCAATGATAGTAACACCACAAGTACTAACATGCACACTCCTACCCTCTGCAGATTGTGCCACACACTGCCCCGCCAATACCGCCAATGATAGTAACAACACAAGTACTAACATTCACACTCCTACCCTCTGCAGCTTGTGCCGCACACTGCCCCCGCCAGCGCCACCAATGATAGTAACAACACAAGTACTAATGTTCACACTCCTACCCTCTGCAGCTTGTGCCACACACTGCTCCTCAGGCACCACCAATGAAAGTAACAATACAAGTACTAACATTCACACTCCTACCCTCTGCAGCTTGGGTCACACACTGCCCTGCCGGCACCGCCAATGATAGTAACAACACAAGCACTAACATTCACACTCCTATCCTCTGCAGCTTGGGTCACACACTGCCCTGCCGGCACCGCCAATGATAGTAACAACACAAGCACTAACATTCACACTCCTACCCTCTGCAGCTTGTGCCGCACACTGCCCCCGCAAGCGCCGCCAATGATAGTAACAACACAAGTACTAACATTCACAAGCCACCCTCGGCAGCTTGTGGCACACACTGTCCCCTGCCAGTGCATCCAATGATAGTAACAACACAATTACTAACATTCACACTCCTACCCTCTGCAGCTTGTGCCACACACTGCCCCCACCAGCGCCACCAATGATAGTAACAACACAAGTACTAACATTCACACTCCACCCTCTGCAGCTTGTGCCGCTCACTGCCCCGCCAGTGCCACCAATGATAGTAACAACACAAGTACTAATGTTCACACTCCTACCCTCTGCAGCTTGTGCCACACACTGCCCCGCCGGCTCCGCCAATGATAGTAACAACACAAGTACTAACATTCACACTCCACCCTCGGCAGCTTGTGGCATACACAGCCGCCGCCAGCGCGTCCAATGATAGTACCAACAAAAGTACTAACATTCACACTACTACCATCTGCAGCTTATGCACACACTGCCCCCGCCAGCACCACCAATGATAGTAACACCACAAGTACTAACATGCACACTCCTACCCTCTGCAGATTGTGCCACACACTGCCCCGCCAATACCGCCAATGATAGTAACAACACAAGTACTAACATTCACACTCCTACCCTCTGCAGCTTGTGCCGCACACTGCCCCCGCCAGCGCCACCAATGATAGTAACAACACAAGTACTAATGTTCACACTCCTACCCTCTGCAGCTTGTGCCACACACTGCTCCTCAGGCACCACCAATGAAAGTAACAATACAAGTACTAACATTCACACTCCTACCCTCTGCAGCTTGGGTCACACACTGCCCTGCCGGCACCGCCAATGATAGTAACAACACAAGCACTAACATTCACACTCCTATCCTCTGCAGCTTGGGTCACACACTGCCCTGCCGGCACCGCCAATGATAGTAACAACACAAGCACTAACATTCACACTCCTACCCTCTGCAGCTTGTGCCGCACACTGCCCCCGCAAGCGCCGCCAATGATAGTAACAACACAAGTACTAACATTCACAAGCCACCCTCGGCAGCTTGTGGCACACACTGTCCCCTGCCAGTGCATCCAATGATAGTAACAACACAATTACTAACATTCACACTCCTACCCTCTGCAGCTTGTGCCACACACTGCCCCCACCAGCGCCACCAATGATAGTAACAACACAAGTACTAACATTCACACTCCACCCTCTGCAGCTTGTGCCGCTCACTGCCCCGCCAGTGCCACCAATGATAGTAACAACACAAGTACTAATGTTCACACTCCTACCCTCTGCAGCTTGTGCCACACACTGCCCCGCCGGCTCCGCCAATGATAGTAACAACACAAGTACTAACATTCACACTCCACCCTCGGCAGCTTGTGGCATACACAGCCGCCGCCAGCGCGTCCAATGATAGTACCAACAAAAGTACTAACATTCACACTACTACCATCTGCAGCTTATGCACACACTGCCCCCGCCAGCACCACCAATGATAGTAACACCACAAGTACTAACGTGCACACTCCTACCCTCTGCAGATTGTGCCACACACTGCCCCGCCAATACCGCCAATGATAGTAACAACACAAGTACTAACATTCACACTCCTACCCTCTGCAGCTTGTGCCGCACACTGCCCCCGCCAGCGCCACCAATGATTGTAACAACACAAGCACAAACATTCACACTCCTACAATCTGCAGCTTGTGCCACACTGCCCTGCCAGCGCCTCCAATGATAGTAACAATACAAGAACTAACGTTCACACTCCTACCCTCTGCAGCTTGTGCCACACACTGCCCCCGCAAGCGCCGCCAATTATACTAACAACACAAGTACTAACGTTCACACTCCTACCCTCTGCAGCTTGTGCCACACACTGCACTGCCAGCGCCACCAATGATAGTAACAACCCACGCACTAACATTCACACTCCTACCCTCTGCAGCTTGTGCCACACACTGCCCCCGCTAGCGCCGCCAATGATAGTAACAATACAATAACTAATATTCACACTCCAACCCTCTGCAGCTTGTGCCACACACTGCCCCCGCTAGCGCCGCCAATGATAGTAACAACACAAGTACTAACATCTACACTCCTACCCTCTGCAGCTTGTGACGCACACTGCCCCAGCCAGCACAGCCAATGATAGTAACAATACAATAACTAATATTCACACTCCAACCCTCTGCAGCTTGTGCCACACACTGCCCCCACTAGCGCCGCCAATGATAGTAACAACACAAGTACTAACGTTCACAGTCCTACCCTCTGCAGCTTGTACCGCACACTGCCCCCGCTAGCGCCGCCAATGATAGTAACAACACAAGTACTAACGTTCACAGTCCTACCCTCTGCAGCTTGTACCGCACACTGCCCCGCTAGTGCCACCAAGGATAGTAACAACACAAGTACTAACATTCACACTCCTACCCTCTGCAGCTGTGCTGCATACTGCCCCCGCCAGCACTGCCAATAATAGTAACAAAACAAGTACTAACATTCACACTCCTAGCCTCTGCAGCTTGTGCCGCACACTGCCCAGCCGGCAACGCAAATGATAGTAACAACACAAGCACTAACATTCACACTCCTACCCTCTGCAGCTTGTGCCGCACAATGCTCCTGCCAGTGCCACCAATGCCAGTAACAACACAAGTACTAACGTTCACACTCCTATCCTCTGCAGCATGTGCGCACACTGCCCACGTCAGCGCCGCCAATGATAGTAACAACACAAGTACTAACATCCACACTCCTACCCTCTGCAGCTTGTGCCGCACACTGCCCCCGTCAGCGCCGCCAATGATAGTAACAACACAAGTACTAACATTCACACTCCTACCTCCTGCAGCTTGTGCCGCACACTGCCCCGCCAGCGCCGTCAATGATAGTAACAACACAAGTACTAACATTCACACTCCTACCCTCTGCAGCTTGTGCCGCACACTGCCCCCGCCAGCGCCACCAATGATTGTAACAACACAAGTACAAACATTCACACTCCTACAATCTGCAGCTTGTGCCACACTGCCCCGCCAGCGCCTCCAATGATAGTAACAATACAAGAACTAACGTTCACACTCCTACCCTCTGCAGCTTGTGCCACACACTGCCCCCGCAAGCGCCGCCAATTATACTAACAACACAAGTACTAACGTTCACACTCCTACCCTCTGCAGCTTGTGCCACACACTGCACTGCCAGCGCCACCAATGATAGTAACAACCCACGCACTAACATTCACACTCCTACCCTCTGCAGCTTGTGCCACACACTGCCCCCGCTAGCGCCGCCAATGATAGTAACAATACAATAACTAATATTCACACTCCAACCCTCTGCAGCTTGTGCCACACACTGCCCCCGCTAGCGCCGCCAATGATAGTAACAACACAAGTACTAACATCTACACTCCTACCTTCTGCAGCTTGTGACGCACACTGCCCCAGCCAGCACAGCCAATGATAGTAACAATACAATAACTAATATTCACACTCCAACCCTCTGCAGCTTGTGCCACACACTGCCCCCGCTAGCGCCGCCAATGATAGTAACAACACAAGTACTAACGTTCACAGTCCTACCCTCTGCAGCTTGTACCGCACACTGCCCCTGCTAGCGCCGCCAATGATAGTAACAACACAAGTACTAACGTTCACAGTCCTACCCTCTGCAGCTTGTACCGCACACTGCCCCGCTAGTGCCACCAAGGATAGTAACAACACAAGTACTAACATTCACACTCCTACCCTCTGCAGCTGTGCTGCATACTGCCCCCGCCAGCACTGCCAATAATAGTAACAAAACAAGTACTAACATTCACACTCCTAGCCTCTGCAGCTTGTGCCGCACACTGCCCAGCCGCCAACGCAAATGATAGTAACAACACAAGTACTGACGTTGACACTCCTACCTTCTGCAGCTTGTGTCGCACACTGCCCCCGCCAGCGCCTCCAATGATAGTAACAACACAAGCACTAACATTCACACTCCTACCCTCCGCAGCTTGTGCCACACACTGCCCTGCCAGAGCTGCCAATGATAGAAACAACACAAGTACTAACGTTCACACTCCTACCCTCTGCAGCTTGTGCCACACATTGCCACCGCCAGTGCAGCCAATGATAATAACAAAACAAGTACTAACGTTCACTCTCCTACAATCTGAGCTTGTGCAACACAATGCCCCTCCGGCAACACCAATGATAGTAACAATACAAGTACTAACATTCACACTCCTACCCTCTGCAACTTGTGCCACTCACTGCCCCGCCAGCGCCGCCGGTGATAGTAACAACACAAGCACTAACATTCACACTCCTACCCTCTGCAGCTTGTGCCACACAGTGCCCCGGCAGCGCCGCCAAGGACCGTAACAACACAAGTACTGTGCCCTCGGCCTGGTCGCTCACACACCTCCCGCCTGCTCCTTACCTGCTGGACCTCCTGCTGCCGCCTGCCGCCTGAGCCACCACAGGGCCGCCGAGCGCCGCCCCAGCCGCCACAGGGCCGCCAAGCGCCGCCACCGAGCCCCCTGGTTCCCGCCGCTGCCCACGAGACCCCGCCCCCCCGCCCGCCGATTGGTTCCCGCGCTCCCCGCCTCCCCGCAGACCCTCCCTCCCGGCTCCCCTCTTAAGGGGACCCTCTCCCCCGTCCCAGGTGTGACCACTGTGCCCTCGGCCTGGTCGCTCACACACCTCCCGCCTGCTCCTTACCTGCTGGACCTCCTGCTGCCGCCTGCCGCCTGAGCCACCACAGGGCCGCCGAGCGCCGCCCCAGCCGCCACAGGGCCGCCAAGCGCCTTGAGACCCTCCGGGTGAGTAGTGCGCTTTATAAATGCCTATGATTGATTGATTGATTGAGTACTAATATTCACACTCCACCATGGGCAGCTTGTGGCACACACTGCTCCCACCGGTGCAGCCAATGATAGTAACAACACAAGTTCTAACATTCACACTCAAACCTCGGCAGCTTGTGCGTCCACACTGCCCCTGCCAGAGCAGCCAATAATATTAACAACACAAGTACTAACTTTCACACTCCTACCCTCTGCAGCTTGTGCCACACCCTGCCTTCGCCAGCTCCGGCAATGATACCAACAACACGAATACTAATGTTAACACTCTTACCCTCTGCAGCTTGTGCCGCACACTGCCCCCGCAGCACTGCCAATGATAGTAACACCACAAGTACTAACATTCACACTCCTACCCTCTGCAGCTTGTGCCGCACAGTGCCCCTGCCAGCGCCGCCAATGATAGTAACAACACAAGCACTAACATTCACACTCCTACCCTCTGCAGCTTGTGCCTCTCACTTTCCCGTCAGCACCACCAATGATAGTTGCAACACAAGTACTAACATCCACACTCCTACCCTCTGCAGTTTGTGCCACACACTGCCCCGCCAGCACCACCAATGATAGTAACAACACAAGTACTAACATTCACACTCCTACCCTCTGCAGCTTGTGCCTCTCACTTTCCCGCCAGCACCACCAATGATAGTTACAACACAAGTGCTAACATCCACACTCCTACCCTCTGCAGCTTGTGCCACACACTGCCCCGCCAGCACCACCAATGATAGTAACAACACAAGTACTAGCATCCACACTCCTACCCTCTGCCTCTGTTCCACACAATGCTCAACTGCCGCCGCCAATGATAGTAACAACACATGTACTAACAATCACACTCCTACCCTTTGCAGCTTGTGCCACACCCTGCCTCCGTTAGCGTCGACAATGATACTAACAAAACAAGTACTAACGTTCACACTCCTACCCTCTGCAGCTTGTGCTGCACACTGCCCCGCCAAGACCACCAATGACAGTAACAACACAAGTACTAACGTTCACTCTCCTACCCTCTGCAGCTTGTGCCACACAATGCCCCGCCGGCACCGCCAATGATAGTCACAACACAAGCACTAACATTCACACTCCTACCCTCTGCCTCTGTTCCACACAATGCTCAACTGCCGCCGCCAATGATAGTAACAACACATGTACTAACAATCACACTCCTACCCTTTGCAGCTTGTGCCACACCCTGCCTCCGTTAGCGTCGACAATGATACTAACAAAACAAGTACTAACGTTCCACACTCCTACCCTCTGCAGCTTGTGCTGCACACTGCCCCGCCAAGACCACCAATGACAGTAACAACACAAGTACTAACATTCACACTCCTACTCTCTGCAGCTTGTGCCACACAGTGCCCTGGCAGCGTCACCAAGGGCAGTAACAACACAAGTACTAACATTCACACTCCACACTCGGCAGGTTATGGCACACACTGCCCCCACCGGCGCAGCCAATGACAGTAACAACACAAGTTCTAACATTCACACTCAAACCTCGGCAGCTTGTGCCCCCACACTGCCCCGCCAGTGCAGCGACTGATAGTAACAACACAAGTACTAACGTTCACACTCCTACCCTCTGCAGCTTGTGCTGCACACTGCCCCGCCAAGACCACCAATGACAGTAACAACACAAGTACTAACGTTCACACTCCTACCCTCTGGAGATTGTGCCACACACTGCCCCCGCAGCAGCGCCAATGATAATAACAACACAAGTACTAACATTCACACTTCACCCCTCTGAGGCTTGTGCTACACACTGCCCCCGCTAATGCCGCCAATGATAGTAACAAAACAAGCACTAACATTCACACTCCTACCCTCTGCAGCTTGTGCTGCACACTGGCCCCGCCAGCACCGCCAATGATAGTAACAACACAAATGCTAACCTTCACACTCCAAACCTCTGCAGCTTGTGCCGCACAAGGCCCCATCCAACGTCGCCAATGATAGTAACAACACAAGTACTAACTTTCACACTCCTACCCTATGCAGCTTGTGCTGCACACTGCCACGCCAGCGCCGCCAATGATAGTGTGAGAAGTTGGCCTGGCATATGCCGGTCACTAGTTATAGTGGCCACCTTGCACCAGTCCAATTCGACTCCTAAGGTGATAGGTTTAAAAGACAACCTTTAAAGAAAGCTATCCTAGTGGTAGCTATGGAGAGCAGCCTTCATGCTAAGTCTTGAAGGAGTGTTAAGCTTATTGTTTTACCATAGATAACCTCTTGAATGACCAAATGAAAGAGTAGTCCACACAGGTATATATATAAAATATATGAATCCCACAAGTCTCTTTATGAGGCTAGAGGCAAAGTTACAATTCAAACAAGCATTGATAGATACAATAAATAGCACTGGAATCACAGGGCCCCACGGGGGGACCAAACCATATATAAAAAAAGTGGTATAAGAACCACGACAATTCTACAGACAATGCCTAGGGCATTTAGGATCGCTGGCCCCTTAAGAATCCACCCCAGGTTATGAGGAAGGGGACCCACGGGAGGCGCGTGCAGTGGAAATAGCTGCTATAGGGATCTTGATTATATCCTATGGATAATGTCGCGGTTTGATTTGAACAGATTAAAGACACTTCTAGAAGGAGATCAAAGTTAAAAACTTAGAGTCAAGCTTTTGAGGAGCCCATTACCACGAGAGTACCGAGGTACCAGTGTTACCTGCCCCAGGGAAGCCGGGTGCATCGGTCATTTTCGATGTCGGGTCGCGGTCTGATTATCAACGGGAAAATGTGCAAAACTGCTGCTAGCCAAAAGCGTCGATGATGCCGTGAAGAATGAAGTTGTAGAGTTTGTAGAGAAGAACCTGAAAGCAGAGGGGACAGAGTCTGGGTCACGGCACAGTGACCAAGGAGCTCAAAGGAAAGAGCCCTTCAATGTCGGGTGCTTCAAGTGGAAAGAGGTGTAGATTGGGTCTGCAGCCACGGGCTCCGGGAGGCTTCAAGGAAGGCCAGCTTCTGGAGGGCGACTGTCCCACAACGGATGAGGGTCGCTGCGGTATTAGTGTCCGGATTGGATCCACTAAGCCTTGGCAACCGCAACCCATGCAAGATGAACAAATCAGCTACTGGTGCAGACCCACGAGGTGTGTGAAAGGTCTCCTTTGGAGAGACTGTAGAGCAGGCCTGGAGCAACCAGGGGAACTCTTAAATGTCGAGATTGACCTCTGCTGGGGCCCACAAGTCGCGAGACAAGGGACCGTGGGAGGCGGCAATTTTGGAGTGCGTAAAAGGGAGCCCACGGGCCACCGGAGGGGGCTAGGGTGCTGATCTTTGGCACAATTGCTGCTAGATGGTTGGCTCAATAATGGGCCAAAGCACAACTCCCCCACTGGTCAGGGTCGTGTGCTATGCAAGAGGGGGCTGGTGTCCTGGGGTATTAGAGATCTCGGCCCCCATTCGGTCCACGGTGCTCAGACTTGCTATGCACACTCACTGTCCTCTGGGATGCTCAGGAAACCCACCTCAAGGTTGCTGGAAGTCGTCAAAGTCCATAGGAGCAGCGAAGTTCCAACCGGGTCACTTGCAGTGTTTCAGGTGCCTGCCAAGCAGGGGGATAACTCCTTTATCCCAAGGGAGATTTCTTCAGTCAGCTGGGCAGCAACTCATCAAAGGTCAAGTCTGTGAAGTCCAAGATTAATCTGAGGCTCTGGGGCCACGTTATTCACCTTTATCCCCAAGATTAGGGGAGTGTCCAGATCAGTGTCCACCAATGAGAGGTGAGGCGGGAAAGGGTGGCTACACCCTCTCCCCTTTGTGTGTTTCCCGCCTGGGCGAGGGGCAGGATGCCCCTGAACTGGTTTGAGGCGGTGTATGCAGAATGTAAGCGCTGTAGCAGCCTACGTGCAACTCTGAAAGGCATCCTAAGGTGCACCCACCCAGTTCCAATCCACATATCCTGTCTGGGGCCCTGCCACAGGAGCCCTATTGTCCAGCTGGCGAGGCTGGGATTTTCCCCAGCAACAGCCAGCCAGAGTCGTGTGGGTGGTGGGTAGGTAGTAGCCATTTTGTACTACGTGTGCACTTTTAAATTGGTGTCTAAATTCTGCCGCTTTTCCCATATCGCCCCTCTAGCAGGGGGGAATCATACCCTCATGCCCATGGCTGGACTGGGGGTATGATTCCTACATGTTTGACACCAAACACGATATGGTTCTGTGTAGCCATTCTCAAGTTATCAGACTTTAGCGATAGACTTATAATGCGGTTAAGAGTATATGGTATGGCTACACTACAAACAACCCAGCAATGATTTTACGAAGGTTGCAGAGGGGCCCTACTCAGGTAGGGGTCCCCCCTCACACATACCCCAGCACCCTGCCTTGTAGGATTACCAAGGCCTGCTATAGGGATGACCTATGAGAGTATATGTGTTGTAATGGGGTGGGATACAGGGTACCTATATCCCTGTAAGGGGTGCTAGCAGCACCTTACCCAGACTACAGTAGTAGTCTGGTGGTGTCAGTTTGTATGGCTGTCCCAGGGTGCCACAATAAGTGCTGCAGCCCTGGTAGGTCTACTGAGGGACCCATGCCCTGGGTACCTAGGGTACCATCTACAAGGGACTGCCAGGGTATCCTCAGCATCCAATGGGTTTGTACCTAGGGTACTCACATCAGTTTTAAGGGAGAAAGCAGATAGGCTGGGGTCCTGGATAGCAGGATCCCAGCCAGACTAGTTAAAAACCACTCAAATACCAGGCAAAAAGTTGGGGCAACCATTAGTCAGATTCCACCTTCCTACAGATAGTAACAACACAAGTACTAACGTTCACACTCCTACACTCTGCAGCTTGTGCCACACACTGCCACACCAGCGCCGCCCATTATAGTAACAACACAAGTACTAACATTCACACTCCTACCCTCTGCAGCTTGTGCCTCTCACAGCCATG
The DNA here is from genome assembly GCF_964204655.1 of Triturus cristatus. Lineage (NCBI taxonomy): Eukaryota > Metazoa > Chordata > Amphibia > Caudata > Salamandridae > Triturus > Triturus cristatus. Next base: position 1,697,420,362 of record NC_140591.1, read on the forward strand.
CCACTGCCACCAATGATAGTAACAACTCAAGTACTAACGTTCACACTCCTGCCCTCTGCAGCTTGTGCCACACACTGCCCCGCCAGCGCCGCCAACTATTAGTAACAATACAAGTATCAACCTTCACACTCCTACTCTCTGCAGCTTGTGGCACACACTTCCCCGTCAGTGCCGCTAATGATAGTAACAACACAAGTATTAACGTTTACACTCCTACCCTCTGCATCTTGTGCCACATACTGCCTCAGCCAGTGACGCAAAAAATAGTAACAACACAAGTACTAACATTCAGACTCATACCCTCTGCAGCTTGTGTCTCACACTGTCCCGCCGGTGCCGCCACTGATAGTAACAACACAAGCACTAACATTCACACTCCTACCCTCTTCAGCTTGTGCCATACACTGCCCCCACCAGCGCCGGCAATGATACTAACAACACAAGTACTAACGTTCTCACTCCTACCCTCTGCTGCTTGTGCCGCACACTGCACCGCCAACACCACCAATGACAGTAACAACACAAGAACTAACGTTCACACTCCCACCCTCTGCAGCTTGTGCCGCACACTGCCCCCGCAGCACCGCCAATGATAGTAACAACACAAGCATTAACATTCACACTCCTACCCTCTGCAGCTTGTGCCACACACTGCCCCCGTCATCGCGCCAATGATAGTAACAATACAAGCACTAACATTCACACTCCTACCCTCTGCAGCTTGTGCCGGACAGTGCCCACGCCAGCGCCGCCAATGATAGTAACAACACATGTACTAACCTTCACACTCCAACCCTCTGCAGCTTGTGCCGCACACTTCCCCTGCCAACGCCGCCAATGATAGTAACAACACAGGTACTAACTTTCACACTCCTACCCTCTGCTGCTTGTGCTGCACACTGCCACGCCAGTGCCGCCAATGATAGTAACAACACAAGTACTAACATTCACACTCATACACTCTGCAGCTTGTGCCTCTCACTGCCCTGTCAGCACCACCAATGATATTAACAACACAAGTACTAACGTTCACACTCCTACCGTCTGCAGCTTGTGCTACACACAGCCCCGCCAGCGCCACCAATGATAGTAACAACACAAGCAATAACGTTCACAATTCTACCCTCTGCAGCTTGTGCCGCACACTGCCCAGCCGGCGCTGCCAATGATAGTAAAAACACAAGTACTAAAGTTCACACTCCTACCCTCTCTAGCTGGTGCCGCACACTGCCCTGACAGAGCTGCCAATGATAGTAACAACACAAATACTAACATTCACACTCCTACCCTCTGCAGCTTGTGCCGCACAATGCTCCTGCCAGTGCCACCAATGACAGTAACAACACAAGTACTAACGTTCACACTCCTACCCTCTGCAGCATGTGCCGCACACTGCCAGCACCGCCAATGATAGTAACAACACAAGTACTAACATTCAAACTCCTACCCTCTGCAGCTTGTGCGCACACTGCCCACGCCAGCGCCGCCAGTGATAGTAACAACACAAGTACTAACTTTCACACTCCTACCCTCTGCAGCTTGTGCACACACTGCCCCCGCCAGCGCCGCCAATGATAGTAACAACACAAGTACTAACATCCACACTCCTACCCTCTGCAGCTTGTGCCGCACACTGCCCCGTCAGCGCCGCCAATGATAGTAACAACACAAGAACTAACGTTCACACTCCTACCCTCTGCAGCTTGTGCCGCACACTGCCAGCCATCACCGCCAATGATAGCAACAACACAAGTACTAACGTTCACACATCTACCCTCTACAGCTTATGCCGCACACTGCCCCCGCCAGCACCGTCAATGATAGTAACAACACAAGTACTAATATTCACACTCCTAGCCTCTGCAGCTTGTGCCACAAACTGCCCCTGCCAGCTCTGCTAATGATAGTAACAACACAAGTACTAACGTTCACACTCCTACCCTCTGCAGCTTGTGCCACACACTGCCCCACCAGTGCCACCAATGATAGTAACAACACAAGTACTAACGTTCACACTCCTATCCTCTGCAGCTTGTTCCGCACACTGCCCAGCCGGCGCTGCCAATGATAGTAAAAACACAAATTCTAACATTCACACTCCTACCCTCTGCAGCTTGTGCCGCACAATGCTCCCGCCAGTGCCACCAATGACAGTAACAACACAAGTACTAACGTTCACACTCCTACCCTCAGCAGCATGTGCCGAACACTGCCAGCGCCGCCAATGATAGTAACAACACAAGTACTAACATTCACACTCCTACCCTCTGCAGCTTGTGCACACACTGCCCCCGCCAGCGCCGCCAATGATAGTAAGAACACAAGTACTAACATTCACACTCCTACCCTCTGCAGCTTGTGCCGCACACTGCCCCATCAGCGCCGCCAATGATAGTAACAACACAAGTACTAACATTCACACTCCTACCCCCTGCAGCTTGTGCCTCACACTGCCCCGCCAGCGCCGTCAATGATAGTAACAACACAAGAACTAACGTTCACACTCCTACCCTCTGCAGCTTGTGCCGCACACTGCCAGCCATCACCGCCAATGATAGCAACAACACTAGTACTAACGTTCACACATCTACCCTCTACAGCTTATGCCGCACACTGCCCCCGCCAGCACCGTCAATGATAGTAACAACACAAGTACTAATATTCACACTCCTAGCCTCTGCAGCTTGTGCCACAAACTGCCCCTGCCAGCTCTGCTAATGATAGTAACAACACAAGTACTAACGTTCACACTCCTACCCTCTGCAGCTTGTGCCACACACTGCCCCCGCCAGCATCGCCATTATTAGTAACAGCACAAGTACTAACATTCACACTCCTACCCTCTGCAGTTTGTGCCACATACTGCCCCGCCAGTGCCACCAATGATAGTAACAACACAAGTACTAACGTTCACACTCCTACCCTCTGCAACTTGTGCCACAGACTGCCCAGCCGGCGCTGCAAATGATAGTAAAAACACAAGTACTAAAGTTCACACTCCTACCCTCTCTAGCTTGTGCCGCACACTGCCCTGCCAGTGCTGCCAATGATAGTAACAACACAAATACTAACATTCACACTCCTACCCTCTGCAGCTTGTGCCGCACAATGCTCCTGCCAGTGCCACCAATGCCAGTAACAACACAAGTACTAACGTTCACACTCCTATCCTCTGCAGCATGTGCGCACACTGCCCACGTCAGCGCCGCCAATGATAGTAACAACACAAGTACTAACATCCACACTCCTACCCTCTGCAGCTTGTGCCGCACACTGCCCCCGTCAGCGCCGCCAATGATAGTAACAACACAAGTACTAACATTCACACTCCTACCTCCTGCAGCTTGTGCCGCACACTGCCCCACCAGCGCCGTGAATGATAGTAACAACACAAGAACTAACGTTCACACTCCTACCCTCTGCAGTTTGTGCCGCACACTGCCAGCCATCACCGCCAATGATAGCAACAACACAAGTACTAACGTTCACACTCCTACCCTCTGCAGCTTGTGCCACACACTGCCCCCGCCAGCACCGCCATTATTAGTAACAACACAAGTACTAACATTCACACTCCTACCCTCTGCAGCTTGTGCCACATACTGCCCCGCCAGTGCCACCAATGATAATAACAACACAAGTACTAACATTCACACTCCTACCCTCTGCAGCTTGTGCCACACACTGCCCCACCGGCCCCGCCAATGATAGTAAAAACACAAGTACTAACGTTCACACTCCTACCCTCTGCAGCTTGTGCCACACACTGCTCCTCCGGCATCACCAATGAAAGTAACAATACAAGTACTAACATTCACACTCCTACCCTCTGCAGCTTGGGCCACACACTGCCCTGCCGGCACCACCAATGATAGTAACATCACAAGCATTAACATTCACACTCCTACCCTCTCTAGCTTGGGCCACACACTGCCCTGCCGGCACCGCCACTGATAGTAACAACACAAGCACTAACATTCACACTCCTACCCTCTGCAGCTTGTGCAGCACACTGCCCCCGCAAGCGCCGCCAATGATAGTAACAACACAAGTACTAACATTCACACGCCACCCTCGGCAGCTTGTGGCACACACTGTCCCCTGCCAGCGCATCCAATGATAGTAACAACACAATTACTAACATTCACACTCCTACCCTCTGCAGCTTGTGCCGCACACTGTCCCCATCAGCGCCACCAATGATAGTAACAACACAAGTACTAACATTCACACTCCACCCTCTGCAGCTTGTGCCGCTCACTGCCCCGCCAGTGCCGCCAATGATAGTAACAACACAAGTACTAACATTCACACTCCTACCCCCTGCAGCTTGTGCCGCACACTATCCCGCCAGCACCGTCAATGATAGTAACAACACAAGAACTCACGTTCACACTCCTACCCCCTGCAGCTTGTGCCGCACACTATCCCGCCAGCACCGTCAATGATAGTAACAACACAAGAACTAACGTTCACACATCTACCCTCTACAGCTTATGCCGCACACTGCCCCCGCCAGCGCCGTCAATGATAGTAACAACACAAGTACTAATATTCACACTCCTAGCCTCTGCAGCTTGTGCCACAAACTGCCCCTGCCAGCTCTGCTAATGATAGTAACAACACAAGTACTAAAGTTCACACTCCCACCCTCTGCAGCTTGTGCCACATACTGCCCCGCCAGTGCCACCAATGATAGTAACAACACAAGTACTAACATTCACACTCCTACCCTCTGCAGCTTAAGCCACACACTGCCCCAGCGGCCCCGCCAATGATAGTAAAAACACAAGTACTAACGTTCATACTCCTACCCTCTGCAGCTTGTGCCACACATTGCTCCTCCGGCACCACCAATGAAAGTAACAATACAAGTACTAACATTCACACTCCTACCCTCTGCAGCTTGGGCCACACACTGCCCTGCCGGCACCGCCAATGATAGTAACAACAAAAGCACTAACATTCACACTCCTACCCTCTGCAGCTTGTGCAGCACACTGCCCCCGCAAGCGCCGCCAATGATAGTAACAACACAAGTACTAACATTCACACGCCACCCTCGGCAGCTTGTGGCACACACTGTCCCCTGCCAGCGCATCCAATGATAGTAACAACACAATTACTAACATTCACACTCCTAGCATCTGCAGTTTGTGCCACACACTGCCCCCACCAGCGCCACCAATGATAGTACCTACAAAAGTACTAACATTCACACTACTACCATCTGCAGCTTATGCACACGCTGCCCCCGCCAGCACCACCAATGATAGTAACACCATAAGTACTAACATTCACAATTCAATCCTCTGCAGCTTGTGCCGCACACTGTCCACCCGGCGCTGCCAATGATAGTAAAAACACAAGTACTAAAGTTCACACTCCTACCCTCTCTAGCTTGTGCCGCACACTGCCCTGCCAGAGCTGCCAATGATAGTAACAACACAAATACTAACATTCACACTCCTACCCTCTGCAGCTTGTGCCACACAATTCTCCCGCCAGTGCCACCAATGACAGTAACAACACAAGTACTAACGTTCACACTCTACCCTCTGGAGCATGTGCCGCACACTGCCCCCGCCAGCACTGCCAATGATAGTAACAACACAAGTACTAACATTCACACTCTTACCCTCTGCGGCTTGTGCCGCACACTGCCCCGTCAGCGCCGCCAATGATAGTAACAACACAAGTACTAACATTCACACTCCTACCCCCTGCAGCTTGTACCGCACACTGCCCCGCCAGTGCCGTCAATTATAGTAACAACACAAGAACTAACGTTCACAGTCCTACCCTCTGCAGCTTGTGCCGCACACTGCCAGCCATCACCCCCAATGATCGCAACAACACAAGTACTAACGTTCACACATCTACCCTCTACAGCTTCTGCCGCACACTGCCCCAGCCAGCACCGTCAATGATAGTAACAACACAAGTACTAATATTCACACTCCTAGCCTCTGCAGCTTGTGCCACAAACTGCCCCTGCCAGCTCTGCTAATGATAGTAACAACACAAGTACTAACGTTCACACTCCTACCCTCTGCAGCTTGTGCCACACACTGCCCCCGCCAGCACCGCCATTATTAGTAACAACACAAGTACTAACATTCACACTCCTACCCTCTGCAGCTCGTGCCACATACTGCCCCGCCAGTGCCACCAATGATAGTAACAACACAAGTACTAACGTTCACACTCCTACCCTCTGCAACTTGTGCCACAGACTGCCCAGCCGGCGCTGCCAATGATAGTAAAAACAGAAGTACTAAAGTTCACACTCCTACCCTCTCTAGCTTGTGCCGCACACTGCCCTGCCAGAGCTGCCAATGATAGTAACAACACAAATACTAACATTCACACTCCTACCCTCTGCAGCTTGTGCCGCACAATGCTCCTGCCAGTGCCACCACTGCCAGTAACAACACAAGTACTAACGTTCACACTCCTATCCTCTGCAGCATGTGCGCACACTGCCCATGTCAGCGCCGCCAATGATAGTAACAACACAAGTACTAACATCCACACTCCTACCCTCTGCAGCTTGTGCCGCACACTGCCCCTGTCAGCGCCGCCAATGATAGTAACAACACAAGTACTAACATTCACACTCCTACCTCCTGCAGCTTGTGCCGCACACTGCCCCACCAGCGCCGTGAATGATAGTAACAACACAAGAACTAACGTTCACACTCCTACCCTCTGCAGTTTGTGCCGCACACTGCCAGCCATCACCGCCAATGATAGCAACAACACAAGTACTAACGTTCACACATCTACCCTCTACAGCTTATGCCGCACACTGCCCCCGCCAGCGCCGTCAATGATAGTAACAACACAAGTACTAATATTCACACTCCTAGCCTCTGCAGCATGTGCGCACACTGCCCCCGCCAGCACCGCCATTATTAGTAACAACACAAGTACTAACATTCACACTCCTACCCTCTGCAGCTTGTGCCACATACTGCCCCGCAAGTGCCACCAATGATAGTAACAACACAAGTACTGACGTTCACACTCCTATCCTCTGCAGCTTGTGCCACACACTGCCCCGCCAATGATAGTAAAAACACAAGTACTAACGTTCACACTCCTTTACTCTGCAGCTTGGGCCACACACTGCCCTGCCGGCACCGCCAATGATAGTAACAACACAAGCACTAACATTCACACTCCTATCCTCTGCAGCTTGGGCAACACACTGCCCTGCGGGCACCGCCAATGATATTAACAACAGAAGCACTAACATTCACACTCCTACCCTCTGCAGCTTGTGCCACAAACTGCCCCCGCCAGCGCCACCAATGATAGTAACAACACAAGTAATCAATCAATCAATCAATCAATAAACTTGTAAAGCGCAGTACATACCCGTGAGGGTCTCACGGCACTGGGGGGGTGCTTCTACTGATCGAAGAGCCACGTCTTGAGGACTCTTCTGAAGGCCAGTAGGTCTTGGGTCTGCCTTAGGTTGGTGGGGAGGGTGTTCCAGGTCTTGGCGGCTAGGTGGGAGAATGATCTGCTGCCGACGGTCGTTTATTTTATTTATTTATTTATTTATTTTATTTTGAAGGTTTTATATAGCGCTGACTAGACCCAGAGGTATCAGAGCGCTTTACAAGATAAGGATAGTATAAGGCACATATGGTATAAAAGCATATGAAACGTAGCGCAACAAAAATTTGAACTATACAAAGTACAAACAACTAGAGCATTATACAAATCAAGATAAATAAACAGGGGCAGGAGCTATACATTTAAGTAATTAGGTAAATGGTGAACAGGAGAACAGGGTATATATTACTGAAGAAATATAGTATGATTGATAAGAGATCAGGAGTAGGACACAGGTTAGGAACCCCAATAATAATTGAGGAGGTGGGTTTTGAGGTCTTTTTTTAAACTAGAATAGGAGGGATTACAGCGCAGGTTTTTTGGGAGGGCATTCCAGATAATAGGGACATTGCCAGAGAAGGGGCGAGATTGTGTAGCTTTCTTTTTATGCAGAGGTGGGATTAGGAGTAGGGTGTTGGTGCTTCTCAGAGGTCGAGTGGAGCCCGCAATGTGGAGTTTCTTTGAGAGGTACTGCGGAGTGTTTTGGTGGAGGACTTTATGAGTAATGCATGCGGTTTTGTAGGCAGATCTGCCTTCGATAGGGAGCCATTTAAGAGATTTGAGAGCCGGGGATATATGATCGAGGCGTTTGCAGTCCGTGATGAGCCTGGCAGCAAGGTTGAGCACAGCTTTGATTGGAGCTAGGTGTACCTTTGTTGATTCCATTAAGGATGGTATTACCACAATCAATACGTGACAGAACAAGTGACTGAACTATGAGTTTGAAATCATCGGTGGGTATGAATGGTTTCATTTTCTTGAGGTGACGGAGAGTGAAGAGGGCTCCTTTGGCCGAGTTTTTGATGTGAACATTAAGGGTTAGGGTGTTGTCGATAGTGATGCCAAGAGATTTGACGGAGTTGGACAGGGTGAGTGAGCAATTGAGTGCATTGAGGTCAGGGATCCATGATTGAACGGGTAGAGGGTTATTTTTGGGGGAGAAGAGAATGATTTCGGTTTTGTTAGGGTTGAGTTTGAGATGATTGGAATGGAACCAGGTTTGGATCTTGGTAAGGGTGTTGTTCAGGTGTAAGATGTCAGCATGAGTTTTAATCTTGTAATAGATTTGGGTGTCATCAGCGTAGAGGTGGTAATTTATGCCTGCTTGGTTAAGAAGGAGGGTGAGTGGTTCCATAAAGAGGTTAAAGAGGGAGGGAGAGAGAATAGATCCTTGGGGGACTCCAAGGGAGAGAGGAGTGGGGGTAGAGAGACAGTTTTGAATTTTGATTTGCTGAGTGCGGTGTTGTAGATAAGAGATGAACCATTTGTAGGCGGTGCCATTAAGGCCGAAACGGGTTTTAAGCACATTAAGTAGGGCTTAATGGTTGACTGTATCGAATGCTGCGGAGAGATCAAGAAGTATAAGAAGGCAGGTCTCGCCATTGTGAAGTGATTGATGGATGTCATCTATGACATTGAGCATTGCCGTTTCGGTGCTGCAGCCTTTTCTGAAGCCAGATTGAAAGGGGTCGAGAAGGTTGACATTTTGTAGGTGTTGGTCTAATTGTAGTAGGACACATTTTTCAAGTACCTTTGAGAGAAGGGGGAGGTTAGTGATGGGGCGGAGATTATTTAGGTCATTGGGGTCAGCATTGGGGTTTTTGATTATGGGCGAGATTTGACCAAGCTGAAGGGAGGAGGGGACACAGCCTGTGGAGAGAGAGGTGTTGATGATTTTGGTCCAGAATGGGGTGATGATGTGCTTAAGGGCAGGGACAAGGTTGGAGGGTATTGGGTCTTTTGTGTGGGAGGACGGTTTTAGATTGCCAATTATATTGAGGACTTCAAGCTCAGTGACGGAGAGAAAGTTGAGGAAGGAGGCATTGTTCTTAAGTTGAGATTTAGGGGAGTTGGTTACTGGAGATGTGGAAGGTGAGAGGCCTGTGGAGTGATGGGGGGGTATGGAAATGGGTGGGTGCGGAGGCTCGCTGGGGAGCGGTAGGATAGAGGGCAGAGGAGAGTGTGTGTCGTCTGGAAGGGGCGATGTGGAGTAGGTATTAGAGGTGAGGACAAGATTGGATTGGGAGTTGGAGGATAGTTGTGTGGGAAGGAAGGATTGATCAATTTTGGCAATTTTTTCCAAGAAGAAGAGGGCAATTTCTTCACTGTTGGACCCGGCCTCGTGGCGTGGTCCTTAACCCCCCTGGACTGTGGCCGTTCCCCGCCCCGGCCTTCACGGGCCACCCGTCTGAACTGCTCCAAGGCCCTTCACCTGGAACTGCACGTGGTCGCATGCTCCTCAGGGCTCCGCCATCTTGTTGGCATCTACGTCACCCCGTACACCAGCCGGCGCGACCCCGCTCAACCCGGCCTCGACCCCAGCGAAGCCCCGACATCGAGGCACCACGGACTGGCCAGGGGGTGCCGCAGGAACCATTCATCGCCCCCGGCGGAGGACGGTCTCGTTGGGACCCCCAACTGTCCTCCCCTCTCGAGGTGTGATCGCCCTGCAAACTCCCATGGGCCTGGCGCCTCTCCTGCTGGGCGTCTGGCCACCTCCACCCGGCCACTCCGCCCCCTCGGGCGCAAGGGTCCGGACATCAAAGGGCTCCAGACCTATATCTGGGGCGACCCCACCACAGCTCGGCAGTTGTATCCCGGAGTCGAGAGCCCTGCTGATCGAATCGCGGCTGACCCTACGGAGAAGAACTCTTGTCGGAACCATCACGAGCCCTGCTGACAGCGTCGCGGCTACCTCTTGTGAACCTTTCCTGAACCACCTGGAACATCGGAGCCCTGCAGACGCCGTCGCGGCCCCACCTCGCTGAGACCTTCCTCGGAGCCCTGCTGACGACGTCGCGGCTCGAGCTGAGCAGAAACCATCTTGAGAGCCCTGCTGATTGAATCGCGGCTCTCCACGAACTGTACGCCAGAGCCCTGCTGACGCCGTCGCGGCTCGACCCCTCCGAGATCGGAGGTCCTCCAGCTTGAGGATACGAACTGGGCCCCAGGTACCCCCGTACCACATTCCTGCCAAAGACTGTCCCGCTACCCCTACCCTTCTAAAGAGACATTGAGACTTTTGGTGGATCCCTCGATCCCTTCGTGTAAATATTGAACTCGTAACCTTTTATTGATGATAAAGAATTGCTTGTCTTGAGACAACCTCCTTGAGTCCGGTGTGGTGGTGTTACTGTGCTAGTACGTGATAGGAGAAGGATCTCTCAGGAGACTTCTCGGCAGCGCTCGGCTACTTCGTGCAGTGCGAGGGCCCCCCCTTGGTGGTCTCACCGACTCCTCGGGGTCCGCCTTCCAACATTTGGTGGCAGCGGTGGGATCCGAGCCGAACGCAGTACGTACCAGCCAGTACCCACTAGCTACCCATCCAAACGAATAGCATCATGAGCAGCCAGGAAAACAACGCGACAATGGAGTTCCAGCCCGAACGGCTGGAAGAATATACGCACAAAGAATTAAAACAGTTCTGCAGAGACAAAGGCATTGCAACCACCAGCCTCGGTACCAAGGAAGAGATGCAGAAAGCTCTGAGGACATGGCTGGAGGCCGGGGCAGGCCCCTCCCAGGAAGAAGGGCCCTTGCCCCTGACGGAGACCACAGCAACCGCACTGACCCCGGCAACCGGAGGACGAAAGAGCCTAGAAACCGGCCTCTCCGAAGAAGAAATACGAGAGCGGGAAAAGGTCCGGAGCCACGAGCTAGAGCTCGCCCGACTGCGACTGGACGGCGAACTCCAGCTGGCAGAAAAGAAACTGGCCCTCGAGCAGCTACGCCTTCAAGAAGAGATAGAGGAGAAGAGACGACACCGGGAGTTGGAGGAAAAGAAGCTCACCCTTGAGCACGAGCGCAGCCTCAAGGAGCTCGAGATCAAGGCCAAGAACGGAGGGACCAACACCCCCAGTACGAGAGACACTCTACCGCCTGCCGAGGCCAAAGTACATATCCCGAAGGAGGTCGTCAAAGAGTATTACAAGAATGACGATATCCAACAATGGTTCAAGGCCTATGAGGTGGCCATGACCTCCCATCGAGTGCCCCGAAAAGACTGGGGCGCAGGCCTGTGGGGGCGATTCCTGAGTGAAGGGCGGGACACGCTGCTCCAGCTACCGGAGGAAGTGATGACCTCCTACGATCACATGAAGGAGGCCCTGCTCACCCGCTACGGGCTAACAGCGGAGATGTACCGCCAGCGGTTCCGAGACTGCAAGAAAATCCCGGGTACCACATGGGTGGAATATGTGGACTTTTTTAGTCGGGCCCTAGAAGGGTGGATCAAAGGCAGCAAAGTAACCACCTACGGGCAGCTGGTCGACCTCATCGTGTGGGAACATCTTTCCAACAATTGCTTCGTGGAGCTGAGACAGCACCTCCTCGACAGCAAAATGACCGACCCGCGGAAACTGGCCGTCGAGGCCGATCGATGGGTCAACTCCCGGGTCCCCCGGAGCTCAATGGGGGAGTACCAGAGGAACCCCAACGGACCCCCACGCCAGCGCGGTGGGGGGGGAGGGCCGAACAGGAACCGAGACCCTCCCGCTGGGGCCCCCAGGAGCCCCCCTCGAGGGCCACCGCAGCCACATCTCTCCCCGAGCCTAGCACGAAGGGTGGGCCCGGCCCGACCCGGACCACGGCCACCAGTGACCTGCTATGGCTGCCAACAAACCGGACACTTTGCCAGCGACCCGGCCTGCCCTCTGAACTGAAGAAACGGGGCCGGCGGGCCCCCGCCCCGGCAGCTGACAGCCGCCGCCTTGGGGGGAGGAGAAGAGGAAGAAGAGGCCCTCGACCAAGAAAACACTGAGTGGGAGCCGGCAGCCATGTCCCTGGTCTGCCTGGGTAGCCGGGAGATGGTACCCTGCACCCCCATCCCAACCAACACCCAGAAGTACCGGCAGCAGGTCACGGTCAACGGACAACGGGCCGAAGCCCTTCGCGACACCGGCGCCAGTATCACCGCTGTCCGCTGCCACCTGGTGACCCCGGAACAGATTCTACCGAATGTGCTGTGCCCTGTCCGGACGGCCGACAACAGTGAAAGCCTATGCCAGATGGCCCTGGTCCCCTTCGAGTGGGGAGGGGTGACGGGCCTGCTGAAGGTGACAGTGCGCGACGACGCCCCGGTCGACTGCCTCCTGGGGAACGACTTGGAGAGTTCCCCCTGGGCTCAAGTAGAACGACGAGAGCACCTCCGAATGTTGGGACTGGCTGATTGGGCCTGCGCCATCACCCGGTCCATGACCGCCCAGGCCCCCCGCTCATCCTCGACCTCTGGGACTGCCCGACCCGAGGGGCTCACACCCCCTCCCGCCAGCAGCGAGGAGGAGGCGGACACCGACCCCGGGCCCAGCGAATCCTCCCCCGAAGAGATGGCTTCTCCGAGCGCCCTACCAGAACTGACGCAATGGCAACATGAAGGGGGCCCCACCCGAGAGCAGTTCCAGCAAGAGCAACAGTCCTGTCCCTCTCTCGAAGGGGTCCGGCAGCAGGCGACCGCGCAAGCCAACGGTGACCAGACCGGCACCCACTGGATCTACTGGGCCGAGGGCCTGTTGTACAGCGAACAGAAAGTAGCAGAACTCGGGGCCAGCCGCGTGTTGGTGGTCCCCCTCCGCTTCCGGGAGTTTCTTCTCAACCTGGCCCATGATGTGCCCCTCGCCGGACACTTGGGGCAAGACAAAACGTACAGTCGTCTGGTGACCCACTGGTGCGTCCACGACGTCGACACCGGGGAGAACCCCCCCATACGACACAGAGCCTACCGGGTGCCTGACCGAGTGCGGGCCTGCATCCAGGCCGAAGTAGCGAAGATGCTGGCCCTGGGGGTCATCGAGCCTTCCGACAGCCCGTGGGCCAGCCCTGTCGTCCTGGTGCCCAAGGCCGCAGCTCCCGGCCACCCCCCGGAGTTGCGATTCTGCGTGGACTACCGAGCCCTGAATGTAGTAACCAAGACAGACGCACACCCGATACCCCGGGCCGACGAACTCATCGACCGCCTAGGGGCCGCTCGCTACCTGAGCACGCTGGACCTCACCGCCGGGTACTGGCAAATCCAGCTCACCCCCGGCGCCCAAGAAAGATCCGCCTTTTCGACTCCGGATGGGCATTACCCCTTTCGGGTGATGCCCTTCGGAATGAAGAACGCCCCGGCCACCTTCCAGCGACTGGTGAACAAGGTTTTGGCCGGGCTTGAGGCCTTCAGCGCGGCCTACTTAGATGACATTGCCGTGTACAGCAACCACTGGGCCGAGCACCTCCTCCACCTAAAGGCCGTCCTGGCCGCCCTCCAGCGGGCCGGGCTCACAATCAAGGCCAGCAAATGCCAAATCGGCCACGGATCCGTGACCTACCTGGGCCATCAAGTGGGGAGCGGGCAGGTGGCCCCCCTCCAAGCAAAGATAGATGCCATCCAGACCTGGGAACCCCCCACTACCCAGACCGCTGTCCGGGCCTTCCTGGGCCTCACCGGATACTACCGACGGTTTATCCGGGACTATGGGAGCATTGTCGGCCCCCTCACAGAGTTAACGTCCAAAAAGCAGCCCAAGAAGGTACACTGGACACCCCGCTGCCAAACAGCCTTCGACACCCTCAAAACAGCCATGTGTACTGCTCCGGTGCTGCAGGCCCCGGACTACCAGAAGGAGTTCGTGGTACAGACGGACGCCTCCGAGTATGGGATCGGGGCCGTTCTCTCCCAAACTGACGAAAAGGGGCTCGACCGACCAGTGGCCTTCATCAGCCGGCGACTACTGCCCCGGGAGCAACGCTGGAGCACTATTGAGCGCGAGGCCTTCGCTGTGGTGTGGGCCCTCAAGAAGCTCCGGCCCTACCTCTTTGGCGCCCACTTCCGGGTCCAGACCGACCACCGGCCCTTGCAATGGTTAATGCGAATGCGGGGCGAGAACCCCAAACTGCTGCGATGGTCCATCTCGCTACAAGGGATGGACTTTGACGTCGAACACCGGCCCGGCAATGACCACGCCAACGCCGACGGCCTGTCCCGCTTCTTCCGCCTTGACGAGGAGAATCCCCAAGGAGATGGGTGACTCTCCATGCCTTCGGCTGGGGGGGGACGCCTGTTGGACCCGGCCTCGTGGCGTGGTCCTTAACCCCCCTGGACTGTGGCCGTTCCCCGCCCCGGCCTTCACGGGCCACCCGTCTGAACTGCTCCAAGGCCCTTCACCTGGAACTGCACGTGGTCGCATGCTCCTCAGGGCTCCGCCATCTTGTTGGCATCTACGTCACCCCGTACACCAGCCGGCGCGACCCCGCTCAACCCGGCCTCGACCCCAGCGAAGCCCCGACATCGAGGCACCACGGACTGGCCAGGGGGTGCCGCAGGAACCATTCATCGCCCCCGGCGGAGGACGGTCTCGTTGGGACCCCCAACTGTCCTCCCCTCTCGAGGTGTGATCGCCCTGCAAACTCCCATGGGCCTGGCGCCTCTCCTGCTGGGCGTCTGGCCACCTCCACCCGGCCACTCCGCCCCCTCGGGCGCAAGGGTCCGGACATCAAAGGGCTCCAGACCTATATCTGGGGCGACCCCACCACAGCTCGGCAGTTGTATCCCGGAGTCGAGAGCCCTGCTGATCGAATCGCGGCTGACCCTACGGAGAAGAACTCTTGTCGGAACCATCACGAGCCCTGCTGACTGCGTCGCGGCTCCCTCTTGTGAACCTTTCCTGAACCACCTGGAACATCGGAGCCCTGCAGACGCCGTCGCGGCCCCACCTCGCTGAGACCTTCCTCGGAGCCCTGCTGACGACGTCGCGGCTCGAGCTGAGCAGAAACCATCTTGAGAGCCCTGCTGATTGAATCGCGGCTCTCCACGAACTGTACGCCAGAGCCCTGCTGACGCCGTCGCGGCTCGACCCCTCCGAGATCGGAGGTCCTCCAGCTTGAGGATACGAACTGGGCCCCAGGTACCCCCGTACCACATTCCTGCCAAAGACTGTCCCGCTACCCCTACCCTTCTAAAGAGACATTGAGACTTTTGGTGGATCCCTCGATCCCTTCGTGTAAATATTGAACTCGTAACCTTTTATTGATGATAAAGAATTGCTTGTCTTGAGACAACCTCCTTGAGTCCGGTGTGGTGGTGTTACTGTGCTAGTACGTGATAGGAGAAGGATCTCTCAGGAGACTTCTCGGCAGCGCTCGGCTACTTCGTGCAGTGCGAGGGCCCCCCCTTGGTGGTCTCACCGACTCCTCGGGGTCCGCCTTCCAACATTCACATCTGTCTGATGAGGCTGTCATATTTGGAGGTGCGGGGGAAGTTTGGTTTCGGATGATTTTGAAGAGTTCCCTGGGTCTGTTTTTGGCACAATCAAGTTGAGTGCGGAAAAAAGATGCCTTTTCCTTGAGGATGTGTTTTTTGTAAGTGGATCTAGCACGTCTGAGAAGTGCAAGATGGGAGGGTGAGGGATGGTGTCTCCAGGTTCTTTCCGACAGTCTGAGTGCCTGTCTCTCATTATTTATCTCTGTATTAAACCAAGAGTTTGAGGGGGTGTTTCTTTGGTTTTTGAGTTTAGGGGGGCTAGTTGGTCAAGAATATCTGTAACAGTATTGTTAAATAGTTCAGTGAGCTCATTCGCATTTTGGGAGGGGGGAATGAGAAGAAGTTGAGCTTTGAGTTTCGATTGTAGAACACCTGGGGGATGCCTTTTAGGTTTCTGGTCAATTTCTTAGGTCTGGTAGTTTTAGGGGCAGGGAGGTTTGCTGAGGTAGCAATGGTGAACAGTATAAGGTGATGGTCGGACCTGTCAGTGGGGATGATATTGGTAATGGAGGTCAGATCTTCGCTGGATAGAATGACGTCAAGTATGGATCCTTTAGTGTGAGTTGAAGATTGGCAGAGTTGTTTGAGTTCATTGATTTCAAGAAGTGTAGTGAGGAGGGAGATGGTGGGGTCATTGGTATCATTCCAATGGAGGTTAAGATCCCCAAGAAAGAGATTTTTTGAGTTGGATAATGCTGATTGCGCCAGTAGATCTGATAAGGCCTCAATGAAGAGCTGTGGTGGTCCCGGGGGCAATAGATGTTGTGTAGATGAATTGGGAGGGAGTTTTGAGTTAACAGTTCTGCTTCCAGGTATTCGCATGAGGAGTAGCCTGGGTTAGTGACAAGGGAAATCTTAAGTTCCTTTTTGAAGATAATGGCTAGCCCTCCCCCAACTCTGTTAGGTCTGTCTTTTCTAAGAATAGAGTGTCCCGGGGGGGAGAGAAGGTCAAGTATGCTTGTTGAGTGGTCATTTAGCCAGGTTTCAGTGAGGAATGCAATATCAATGGATTCACTCAGGATGGTTTCCAAGATTTCCGTGGCGTGTAGGACCGCGGAGCGACAGTTAACAAGCATGCACTTCAGTGGTGTGGGGTTGGGTATGGAAGGTGGGCAAGAGTGGATCAGCGTAAGTTGGGGTGGTGGTCTGGGGAAGCGGGGGAGGAGGGGGTTCTATTTGTCCCTATGATAACAGGGATGGGGGCATAGGGGAGTGGAGGGTTGGTGGTTGGCAGATTAGGAAGGTAGGAGTTACATAGGTCGGCGAGGTCGGACGGTGAGAGATGGTTCGAGGTGCGGAGAGTTCTATGCTTACGGCATTAGAGAGGGAGTGATCTCCAAAGGTTGTGTTTGTTATTGGGGATGTTTGAGGGAGGGAGGATGGTGGTTTTATGGTGAGGGAGGGTTCTGGTACTGTGGATGAAGAAGTCTTTTCTGAGTTGGGTAAATTCCGTAGTTAAATTAGATAGGTCACATTCAATGTTGTGTAGGATCTGGGCAATTGAGGAGAGGGGAGGTATCGGGAGTGCATGGTCTGTGTTATTTGTAGAGGGTGACTAATGTGTGAGGGGGGAGATGTGGTAGATGGTGTGGGGTGAGGGGTGACGGGGCTGGGAGGAGTGAGGGGTTCGGAAGTTAAAGTAGGTAGGACGAGTACAGTGTTGTGTAGGCTTGGGGTATTCGGGTACAGGGAAGGAATGAAGGGGCGTAGGAGGTGGGAGGAGAATGGTCTGGGGATAGGGATTGGTCGTGATTAGTTGCGGATGGAGGCCTGCTGTGTGAGGGGGTAGTAGTTATGGAGTGATGGGTGGTGGAGCTGTTAAGTGTGAGTGGAGGGGTTAGGTTCTACAGCGGGCAGAAATTTTCAGGTGATGTGGTCAGAGAGGATAAAAGGGCATGAAGCGAGTATATTGGTGTGATGGAGATGTCTGATTATTGAGGGTTGGGGTGAGGGGGTGTGAGGGAGATGGGTGTTTATTGGGGGTTGAGGTGAGGGGTTGGGGGGTTGGGTAGGTAGAGCCTGAGGGGGGAGGGAAGAGAGGAAGGCGAGGAGCAGAGAGTGTACGGGTTTGGTAGGAGTAGGGGGGTGAGGGGTTGTGATAGGTGATTGCGGGGAAAAGACGGTGGAGTAAGTGAGTGGTTGGGTCAGGGGGAGGGAGGTTCGGGGAACAGGGGGAGGGCGGGTCATGGGAGGGGAATGATAAGTAGGTGACAGGAGTTTGGGGCTACCGTTATTCAGTTAGGGTCCGAGGATTAAGGGTTAAGGGGGTTAGGGGGAGAGAGGGAGATAAGTGGGGGATGAGAAGTAGGTAATTGGGGATAGGGTAGTCATTATCAATAGGGGGGGTCCAGGGAGGGAGATGGTGAGGTCAATTTTTGGAGGTTGAGAGTAGAGGTAGAGTGGGGGGAGGGGGGAGGAAGAGGTTTGAGGGGTTCTGTTAGTTTGGGGAGGAGGAGTGTTAGGCGCTGAGTAGTTAAGGAGGAGAGACATAGTGCTAAAGTGGTGTTCAAAGACAGAGAGGTGGGATGGCGAGGCTTGTATGAGGATGTTACCTGATGGAGATATCAATAACACCATGAAAGGCTGTGGAGGGAGCGGTGAATATTTTAAATCCATATAGTATTTTGGTTTATTTAGAGATGGGGAGGTGTTGGAGGAAGATGCTCTTCCATTTGGAAGGGCGCTTGGAGTAGAAGATGTAGTTGGTAATAATGGGGGAGGTGAGGCTGAGGTAGTTATCGACAATGAGTGTTTCAGGGTTGCGGATGAGGAGTTTATGTTTGAAATTTTTCCTTGCGTGTTTGGATAGATTTGCTGGGTAGAGAATGGTCCAGGAGTTGGGGCCGTGTTTAGACAGGGTATGGTCCTGAGGATGATGGTCAGTGCTGTGAAAGGGCATGTTGGGTAGACATGAGAGGGAGACAGAGTGAAGAGAAGGAAATTAAAGGAGGTGGGTGTAGGGTAGGAGAGGAGGATTGGGAGCCAAGGGGGAGGGGGCGCTGGGAGAGTGTTTTGAAAAATAGGGGGCATGATAAGGAGGTTGTGTTAAGCAAGAGAGGAATAAAATCAGGAGCAAATTCGATAGCAAAACAAATTACATCACTGATGTTCAGTAGGTTAGAAAAGGTAAAACAAGCATGGTAGATCTGATTAATCAAGCAAGGGGGCAAATAAGCGAGGAAATACAGTCAGGCGCAGATAAGATAGTAAAAGCAGATTCCAGTGCTAATATGGATCACATTAAATAGGTAAACAAACACGATAAAATAGGGGAGTAGGATAAACAAGGGAGGAATTGAATATCAAGAGCAGATTAGGTAGCAAAACAGATTACATCACAAAATTGGAGCAAATTAAATAGGTAAACAAACACAAACCTCAAAAAGCAAAAGATAAAATCCAAAAACAATAGTCTGTGGGGGAGCAATTACATTATATTAATATTATAATATTATATCATATTTTAGTAATATGAAGCAAGTAGCTTAGTTTGATAGGCTCGATTTCCTCGATTTCCAGGGTTTACTCAGGATTTACGACGATGGCGATCCCAAACCTCCGGGGCCCACAAAAAGCTCAGTCTACATCGGCCATCTTTCTTTGGATGCGGGGGACTGTGGCGAGGGCAAGGCCGGTGGAGCGGAGCTTGCAGGTGGGGGTGTAGAAGCTGAGTCGTCTGTTGAGGTATGCTGGGCCGGTGTTGTGGAGAGCTCTGTGTGCGTGGATGAGGAGCTTAAAGGTTATCCTCTTGTTGGTGGGAAGCCAGTGCAGGTCTCTCAGGTGTGGTGAGATGTGGCTGCGGTGGGGGATGTCGAGGATCAGATGTGCCGAGGCATTCTGGATGCATTGCAGTCGTCTTAGGAGCTTGGCCGACGGTCCTGCGCAGAGGGTGTTTCCGTAGTTCAGCCTGCTGGTGACGAGGGCCTGGGTGACTGTTCTTCTCGTTTCGGTGGGGATCCACTTGAATATCCTGCGAAGCATTCACAGGGTGTTGAATCAGGATGAGGAGACGGCGTTGACCTGCTTAGTCAAGGAGAGGGTGGAGTCGAGGATGACCCCTAGGTTGCGTGCGTGGTCGGTGGGTGTCGGGGCTGTTCCTAGTGTTGTCGGCCACCAGGAGTCATCCCAGGCTGAAGTACTAACATCCACAGTCCTACCCTCTGCAGCTTGTGCCGCAAACTGCCCCAGCCAGCGCCACCAATGATAGTAACAACACAAGTACTAACATCCACACTCCTACCCTCTGCAGCATGTGCTGCACACTGCCCGCCAGAGATAGCAGTCGATTCTAGAAGGCCAAGAATTCGGAGGTTATTCCTTTGGGACCGCGCCTCCAAGTCTTCATTTTTCACCCTAATTAAAGCAAGAACCTTCTCCATACTAAGGATTTGCGATCTCGACTCCGCCTGAGAGTCCTGTGTATCAGACAGCCTATTCTCCAGAACATCGAGCCAAGTTTAATAGACATCCACCTTTTTTCTTAACAGCATCAAGGCTGGTAGTGAGGGCATCTATCTTACCATCAATAGTTTTAAGTCCAGAGCACACCTCTAGTAATATAGATCTCATAGCTTCTTCAGAGTTGTCCACTGTGTCGCCAGGGGCTTGAGCAGCACCCGTCTCCGACGACGAGTCCATGGTGCTTGTTTGTCGCTTACTCTCAAATGGAATCTTGGGTTGCTTGGGATCAGTGTTCCCCATGGTCTTGAAACACCGGTGGCGTAGGCAGATGTGCCTCTCTGTGCAATATGTCACCCCACTCTGCTCTGTGTCGCGTGTATCAGCCCAGCTTTGACTCCAGGTGAGAACCCCTGAGACCCCTGTCCTGTGTGGAGTTGTCCTGAATTATGGAAGACAGCTCCTCCACTCTATACCAAGGTATGTGGCACAATAGCTGGAGCAACTCAGTTGGTTAGTACCCCAGCACTCTCCCACTATGTCATGATGAGTTTGGTATGAGAGCGTGGCAGAAAGGAGTTGGCGCACCAATATAGTCCGGCATCCGAGTCAGATCTCACCCTCAGCTCCTCACAGTAGGCCTCCGCCTATAGTGGTAGATGATACACAGCGTCCCCCTCGCACCTGCATTCACCGTTATTACTGCGTGATCCCTCTCCCGCCCTAACATTGTCCAGCATTGATAGGCACCTCCAGGATCCAAAGTGTCCTCACTCTGCCCAGGGGTGACAGCGCAGGGGACCCAGATCACACCACAACGCAAAAGAGAGGAGACCCAGCAGGCCCGCACAGCGCCAAGGCAGCACCCCACCTTGGTTGCGAGGAGAAGCAAGACGCCACCCGCGGCCTGCTCCAAATCACATCCCCCCACACCGATTGGCACAGTGAGGAGCCCCCCAGGTGGAAGGAGCAGGCAAAGCCCAATATCCCAGCAAGGGCCAGCCGGCCCACGCCACCATGCCTGTGCGCCCTACGGCACCAGTGCTAGTTGAGGCCCGGGTCGCGCCGCATAGGTCAGCACCGCCCACACCAGCGAGTAGGCCCCACCTCACTCACCTCTTCCCTGGCGTTTATCCTCTGCACCAACGGTCGCCATCACCCTCTCACCGCAGCCACCGGTCTCCTCACAGCAATCACTGAGGGATTAGATCGCTCCAGGGATCAGGCACTGAGCTCCGGTCACCGCCCAACGGCTGCTGATAGTGAGCTGCGCCTTCCAGCCCCTCGCGCGGCCGTCCACCACCAAGCACTACATGGAGCGCAGCCTGCCCCCTGCAATTCCTCTCTTTTTCATGTGGCTCCACACCCTCAGTAACAGCCCAGCAGGTGTAGTCGCTCTCCGCTTCTGGCTCAGTTCACTCAGATTCCGGCGGACATTTTTCTTCCGTCTTCTCCACGTTTCGGCTTCTCCTGTTCGAGCAGATTTCTGCACATTTCTATCAACCAGACCGCGATCGGGCACTCTGGAAGAGCCTGGCCGTTGGTATCCCAGGTTTTAGCGAGCCGGGATACATTCGGTCAATGGTATTTCCAGGATATCGGCGCCTGGCCTGCGGAGCTCCTTCACCAGGCAGCCATCTCGCAGTGCGCCGTAACCACGCCCCCACTTTGAAGAATCCTTGTGAGTCACATGGCTGACAGAGGGTCTCTCCTACTGAATTCCACTCTAGATCAGGAAATGAAATGGATTCCTGGGCAACCACAGACACATGTAGCATCCATGTTCCATGAACATCCCACAGCTTACACATATGTCAAACACTCATACGTTGCCCATGTCCCACATGGATGGACGGAAGGACACTGCTACAGACGACTGACAGACATGCAACGCTTCCTGGAAGGTGATAGGTCAATGGCTTAAATCACCAGGAACTCAATATGGGAACCTGGAGGCAGCGGTGCGTCCTCTCCAAAGCCATGCAGGGGACCTTCTGCATCCGATCAGAAAAAAAAGAGAAGGAAAGAAACAAAACAAACAGCTTGAAGGAAGAAGTAGGGAAACATGATAAAAAAGAGGAAGGAAATAAACGAGGGTTCAGAAGATTAGACTTTGGAGAAGAAAAAGAAAAGTCAAAAAGTCAACAAAAGATTTAAATGGGCAAAGGAAAAGGGGCAAGAGGAGGAACACGAAGTGATTAAAAGAAAATATAAAGTGAAGAACAAAATGAGAAGCATAAAAGAAAAGAGCAAAGAAATGTGAACAAAAGCACAAACAGTACTTATTTTGTGCTATCCCTCTTGGACCCTGTAGTGAGAGAAAGGTAAACTCGCTTCTCCAAGAACACCTCTCTGGAGGTAGCTGTGCGCTTTACAAATGCTGGCATTTCATGTCATTACAGGTTGACGGGCTGCAACTGCATGTGAATACAGGGGTATGCGGCTAACGGTTGGAGAATACCCCCTAGGCGGTGGTTTACCGGTACGAATGCTGATGGCAACCACTGGTAAATATACCATGACGGCTAAGTAACATATGTTACCCTTTGGGCAAAGATGCCTGGTAACATTTTAATGTTTTTAAGATGTCCTCACCGTTTGGCATTGTCCTTGTCTCTTTTTTTATGTTTGTCAGTCAATCCAGGCTCAGATTGAAACTTTAGTGAGGTGAAGACCGTCCCGAGCCCTGATGAAATTGCCGCAAGGTATTTGGCAATGAAACATGTTGGCCTTGTCATCACCGAAGTGCTCCGCAACATTTTGTTTCCTTTTTAGGTCTCGCATAGAGCAGCGCATGCGCTGCCTCTACGAGGCATCAAGTAAACAGTATTACTACTGAAACTCCACCCATTGCATTTGTCTTTGTTTTGTCGCTTGCCATTGGGGGAATCTTGCACTGCTGTTCTTATCTTGCTCTTTGTTGGCATGTGGTCCCATACATCACTTCCTTTTTCTTCCCTTTCTGGAGGAAGCAGCATCGACCAACTACAGTTAACTTACGCTGCTGGCTGTTATCTTTTTAATTAGGGACTATTTTTTTTCTTTACTGCTCTCATTTCCACATCTAGCAGCTTCCTGCACTTACCCGACCCGATGTATTTATTTACGTTTAATTTATTCATAATGAAATCACACTTAAATGATGCAGCTCAGGCTGAGGATCGAACCCTTTTTTCCTGCTCCAAAGTCAGCAGCGTTATTTGTTGAGCCACCTCCTCGCACCGATTGTTATACTTGGTTTCAGATGCTACATTGTTCATCTCAACCGTGTTTTTTTTTTTTTATTATAACTGTCTCCCCCTCCATGTGTATTATTTTTTTAATTTGTCTCTCTCCACCCCCACTCTGAGATCGCTGTTTATTTTTAAATAATTAAATAATGCAGCCCACGCCGAGGCTCGAACCCTGTTATCCAGCTCCAAAGTGAGCCGCTTCAGCAGCGTGCGCAGCTTGCCATCTGTTGTGGGTCAGGTTACAAATGCTTTCACTTTCGTGGCTTCGCTGGAGTGCACACCACTCGTTCACTTTCTTGTTTCATTTGTCACCGTTTTTGTATTTTTTTCAGTTTACGCCCAGAGCATTCACGTGTCAACTAGGCATGCTTGGCGAACACTGCAAGAACAATTTAACAGATATTTCCGGAGCAATGTGTTCTAATTAATCGTGCCTCGCAGCGCCGAATGCCCCTAGAAGAGCTAACCTGTCCCTATCAGTAGCAGCTGTCCTTGTGTTCCCCAAAAGAGTTGGGTGTTTTCAGGGCTATTTCGCACTTTGAAATTAAAGGGCATTTTTTAAAACGCTAAAGTATAACGCTGCTAAGGAAGTGCTGCAGAGTGCATGCATCTTTACTTCCAACAGCACAATACTAGTTGCTTTGTACTTCAGAGCAGAGGTGCAGTCACAACGCGGGCCTACTCCGGCTGCAATTACAACAAAAGCAATGCCTTCTCTGTAAGCTGTACCAAAAAGTACACCCACAATTAGAATGCGCTGCATGGAGGGCTGGCAGCCCAGCATTGATGGTCTTGTTACTTTTTGTTTAAGATCAGCACGGCGTCGGCCTCACAGCCGCTGCGCTAAATCTTAAATCATGGCAGCCGCTTCTGGAGGATTTTCTTTTATTCTACCTGGTGCTACACTACTTTCTTTCTGGTTTAGTGTGGCTACAGACAGAGCGTGGTCAGCGTCCGGCTTGGTGCAAGGGTGAATTGCAGTCTGCTGAGCAGGATTTATTGATGTTTAACCCCTTCAGGAAGCCGTGACAATGCCTGTGGCTTCTGCATACAGAACGAGAGTTCAGGCTGAAGAGCTGTTTACTGGGGTGCTCCAGCGTCGGTCAGACAAGGAGGCCGTCAGTACAGCTCCTACGTGAATAGTTAGGCACAGGCTAATGTGTAAGCTGAGATCCTGCAGCCTCCATGTGCTCTGTTGCCTAGTAACATTCAACATGAACTCAAGCTAGCCTGGAGAGTTGGGAGGAGTTAGCACTCGCTCTTTGCACTACATGACGACGGTGATGACGACCACACAGAGTGCGACAGCTTGCTAATGACCCCTCTGCAAAGCTCATCTGAAATCTCTCCTTCCACTTTACACTCGCCCAAACAATCGTCTTCACACTTTAACATTTGTTTGAGGCAGATTAGGTGCCAATGTGAGCCGGGAAAGTCAATTTACGTTTTCTTTTTTTTTAGCAATAAAATATGACAAATTTACTCAGGAGAATAAATCATGAGCACCTAGGAAAGGCGATGTTGCCTATTGACAGGACTTGGTGACTTTGGAACTGGGGAGCCTGGTTCGCTTCCTAGCGTCTACTTAAGATCTTGTAATTCAGGGCAAATCACTTAATCTCCCCATTCAAATAATTTAAACAGCTGCCTGTGTGCACTGTAGTCTAATGTTCATGTAAAATGCTAAAAATTACCGTTTGGGCGGCCAAGTTGGAGCTATATTGAAATTATAAAAAACAGCTAATTATAAATAGATTTATTTTTTTGTGGGAAGCTCCAGAGTTCATCAGGAATAACAATATGCATTTTTATTGACTGTTTCTATCTTTTTCCAGTTGATTGGTAAAACCATGCTACCCATTTTGTATGGCTGGGAAACCCAGGGTGGCATCACTCCAACCCCCCCTCCCCCACTCCACCTCACAGCTTCCCACTCTACCCGTTCCACACCCAGACACCCACAGGTTTACTATCTTCTCTGCTGAGGGGCTAGAACCTTTTGCCAAATATTCAATAAAGCCGCAGAGTGATTTTAGGACTGCAAGTTAAGTACTGTTTTGCCATGCTTTTTCCCTATTTTTAGTCAGGTTGTTTTTAGTTTAATGCAACACTGCACATCCACATAAATCATTTAAAAACAGTCATTTTTACTCAATCTTTGAGTCAGTCTTTCACCATTCCGTACATAACCCCATTCTATATTCAAACCTATGCATCCATCTCGATCCATCTATATATCCACCCTTCCTTTCACTCATCATCTCACAATCCACCCTTTCACTCATTCATCCTTTCAGTCATTCATCTGTCCATCCACCCTTTCACTCCATCACAGCACTTCATCCATCCATCACCCCTTTAACTCATCCATCTATCCACTCAGCCATCCATCCATTCTTTCACTCTTTCATCCAGCCACCCAACCATTCATCCATCCACTCAACCATTCATCCATCCACTCACTCGCTCATTCATCCATGCTTTCACTCATCTGTTCATCCATCCACCCTCCGTTTCACTCATCCATATAGTATATTGTGTGCCACATAATCCCACTACAAACAACATACCACTACTCCACTACAAACAAACACACATAAATAAACACAATGTTGTTTACAACGACAAAAGCTCTAACTTTCACAAATGCGAGACCGATTGCATTGCAAATGCTTGTTTAATTTGAGTGGGCTCATGCATCTAATAAAGTAGGCTTTTTTGCCAGTGAGTCCCAACTCATTGTAGTTTGGAGAAGCGAGTTTACCTTTCTCTCACTACGGGGTCCAAGAGGAGTGCACAAAATAAGTACTGTGCGTGCTTTTGTTCACATTTCACCACTTTTCTTTTCCTCACTTCTTAAACTCATATTTGACACTTATTTCAGTTTTCACGATCATGAAAGTCACCGATGATGAAAAAACATGAGCAAACTGGTGAGTACCTACCAGCAGCTCCCTTGGTGATGCTTATGTGAGGTACTTTCTGACCGCGGGCACAATTTTTTTCTTGTATACAATAATCAGTGGGGGTACAAGTGTGGTGGATTGACAAACACTGAAATTTGGACACCGAGGTCCGGTTGCTTTTGGCATTCTTCTGAGGCCAGCTTTTGGGCAGAGATGTTACTACCCTGCCTGTAGGACCCTCAAACATTTTCTGTCCGACCACAAACAGGTCTTTGTTGATATAGTGATGTTTGAAAACATGCCTTTTTCTACTGCGGCTTGTGCTGCGGCCCTTTTGTGGGCCGCAGCACAAGCTGTAGTAGAAAAAGGCAGTTTCCAACCGCCTACACCAAAGTTTTTATCAAAATAGGGTGGGTGAGACTGCTGAATACTTGTCGGGCAGTCTCAATCACTCTGTCTCTGTTGTGTCAGGACTCTGCTTCTTTGTCCTTCAACACTGTCACTATAATCTCAGGACTCTTTCACTACAACATCAAACTCTGTCGTTGTGATAGCAGGACTCTGTTACTGTATCTCCTATCTCTTTTACTGTAAGGCAGGGCTCTGCCCTATTATACCAGGACTTTGTTACTATATATATAATTTTTTGAAAATACCAGGTCACAAGTGCTGTGTACAGGTCTTTGACTATGCCGCAGCTCTAGCACTATCTGCAAGCCTTTTGAGGGCACCTGCATACCGTATGCAAAGCACTGAACAATGCAGGGCTTTATCACTCTACTCAAAGCTCTGAACAGGGCAGGGCTCGATCACTCTACTCAAGGCTCTGAATATGGCAGGGCTCTATCGCTCTACTCAAGGGTCTGAACATGGCAGGGCTCTATCGCTCTACTCAAGGCTCTGAATATGGCCGGGCTCGATCACTCTACTCAAAGCTCAGAACGTGGCAGGGCTCTATCACTCTACTCAAGGGTCTGAACAGGGCAGGGCTCGATCACTCTACTCAAGGCTCTGAATATGGCAGGGCTCTATCGCTCTACTCAAAGCTCTGAACATGGCAGGGCTCTATCACTCTACTCAAGGGTCTGAACATGGCAGGGCTCTATCGCTCTACTCAAGGGTCTGAACATGGCAGGGCTCTATCGCTCTACTCAAAGCTCAGAACGTGGCAGGGCTCTATCGCTCTACTCAAGGGTCTGAACATGGCAGGGCTCTATCGCTCTACTCAAGGGTCTGAACATGGCAGGGCTCGATCACTCTACTCAAGGCTCTGAACGTGGGAGGGCTCTATCGCTCTACTCAAGGGTCTGAACATGGCAAGGCTCTATCGCTCTACTCAAGGGTCTAAACATGGCAGGGCTCTATCGCTCTACTCAAGGGTCTGAACATGGCAGGGCTCTATCGCTCTACTCAAGGCTCTGAATATGGCCGGGCTCGATCACTCTACTCAAAGCTCAGAACGTGGCAGGGCTCTATCACTCTACTCAAGGGTCTGAACAGGGCAGGGCTCGATCACTCTACTCAAGGCTCTGAATATGGCAGGGCTCTATCGCTCTACTCAAAGCTCAGAACGTGGCAGGGCTCTATCGCTCTACTCAAGGGTCTGAACATGGCAGGGCTCTATCGCTCTACTCAAGGGTCTGAACATGGCAGGGCTCTATCGCTCTACTCAAGGGTCTGAACATGGCAGGGCTCTATCGCTCTACTCAAGGCTCTGAACGTGGGAGGGCTCTATCGCTCTACTCAAGGTTCTGAACATGGCAGGGCTCTATCGCTCTACTCAAGGGTCTGAACATGGCAGGGCTCTATCGCTCTACTCAAGGGTCTGAACATGGCAGGGCTCTATCGCTCTACTCAAGGCTCTTAATGTAGGAGGGCTCTATCACTCTACTCAAGGCTCTGAATATGGCAGGGCTCTATCGCTCTACTCAAGGGTCTGAACATGGCAGGGCTCTATCGCTCTACTCAAGGGTCTGAACATGGCAGGGCTCTATCGCTCTACTCAAGGGTCTGTACATGGCAGGGCTCTATCGCTCTACTCAAGGGTCTGAACATGGCAGGGCTCTATCGCTCTACTCAAGGGTCTGAACATGGCAGGGCTCTATCGCTCTACTCAAGGTTCTGAACATGGCAGGGCTCTATCGCTCTACTCAAGGGTCTGAACATGGCAGGGCTCTATCGCTCTACTCAAGGGTCTGAACATGGCAGGGCTCTATCGCTCTACTCAAGGGTCTGAACATGGCAGGGCTCTATCGCTCTACTCAAGGGTCTGAACATGGCAGGGCTCTATCGCTCTAATCAAGGGTCTGAACATGGCAGGGCTCTATCGCTCTACTCAAGGCTCTTAATGTAGGAGGGCTCTATCACTCTACTCAAGGCTCTGAATCTGGCATAGCTCTATTGCTCTACTCAAGGCTGTCAAGGTGAGAGGGTTCTATCGCTCTGCTCAAGGCTCTGAACATTGTAGGGCTCTATCGCTCTACTCAAGGCTCTGAACATTTCCCCTTGCTCTGGCACTAAATTTAGCTGCCTAGCGCCAACGCAAAGCGATACCAAATTAGATGATGGACGGAGCGTTTGAGCAAATCAAACATTCACCCCCAGTCAACTGATCGGGGTTTAATCCATCATCATTCTTTAGCTCACTCCACCACCCCAGTTCAGACATGGCCATATGCAAATCAGTCTGACCCTGTGCCTCATGGGAACAGTCCAGTCCGAACTGCCAAGCACCACAGTGCAAGGGTGTCTGCGTTGCAGGGGAAGATTGTTTATGTGCAGGAAGGTCTCCAATCTTTAAATAGTGTTTTGTAACTTCTATGTGTGCTGCTTAATGCCCTATATTTAAGCAGCGTCAGAATCAATGGGTGTTGCGGTGTTGTGGTGGAACGCCCACAGCAACACCCATTGCCCTCCCCTTTCACGCTAAATACAGCGTGAAAGGGTGCCTTATTTACAAGGTGGCATTAAGCCACGTTAAGTGTCTTAATGCCACATTGTAATAAGGCAAAGCCCGTATCACCACCACAGTGTCCAAATATGTGATGTTCCCGTGGCGATAGGGGCTTGTAAATATGGCCCTGAGTGTGTCAGGCCTACATCAATAGATGTAAGTCTGTGAAAATGCGAGTGCTTTGTGGCACCACGTAAAGCTCTGAATATGGCAGGTTCTGTTAGTATATCAAGTATATAAGTAGGTCAGGGCCCCGTTGATAAATGTAAGGCTCCAAATAGGGAGGGCTCTGTCACTCTATGTAGGGTTATCAGCTGTGGCGGCTGCACCTGAACGGAGGTGCTGGGGTGGGAAAAGGGCTGAAAAAAACTCAAAATCAACTTACCTGCTTTGCTGCCGCCTCCACCGCACGCCTCTCCTCCGTCTTCTTGTCTTCTTCCCGGTTGATGCCTGCAGCCTGCACCGGAAGCACCCAGGCTTCCGGGTTCTGGCAGCCAATCACGATGCTGCAGGAGCAGTGTCGAGATTGGTCTGAGAGGGCTGTTTGACTGCTCAGGGAGTGCCGGGGGGGCTGGGCATGTTCTCTACGGTGCTGTGCAACACAGCCCAATAGAGAACATGCCAACTACGCATGACTGTCTGGTCGGCCCTAGAGGGCCAGTCAAAGCATCATGCGCACTTAGGGAGGGAGTGCAAACCACTCATGTTTCCTCTGCGGCGAGCCAGCACTGCCCCGTCAGTAGTGGCAAAGGAAAATAAAATGATACCAACTTCTTGTTATTATCATTTGTTTTTCCACTGCTCAATGAGCAGTGGGGAGACGCTCCTCCGCCTTAGCTGAGGAGCCGCCACCGGTTATCACTATGCCATGGCTTGATCAATAAATGTAGGACTCTGAATATGGCTGGGCTCTGTCTTTACATTTAATGATATTAGGTTTCCAGGTCTCCTTCGCCCTATACAGGGGCTCATACTGTTGTTAACCCAATCAGACCTCCATAACATAAACTAACTGTGACAGGTCTGAGCTAAATTCAACTGACAGATGCATTTTTCATTGCAGCCGCTGATGCTCATGCTGTATAATGGCTCATGGAAGCAGCCCAGAGACAGCCAGGGATGTTATCTATCATTGTTTAGAAGAACTGACTAGCCAAGAGTTCAAGCTCTTCAAAACGTGGCTCCAAGACTCCACTGTGGAACCTGGACAGGTGAAGATCCCAAGATCACGGCTTGAAAACGCCGAGCGCATGGATACGGCAAAGACTATGATTCAATATTACAGGGATAAAACAGCCACTGAGATCACACAACATGTATTGAAGAAAATCCCTAGAAACGACCTCGTGCAGAGATGTAAGTACCCGTTTGTTGTACTGTGTGTCTCGGAGCTCAGCAATGCGTTCCTGTCGAGCTCAGAATACAAAATGTGTGACTTGAAATCCCGTGTTCAGGGGCACGTTGGGGCTTTTCTCCCATTGAACCTTCCTAAGAGCAAATTACACCAGCAGCAAGAAGCAACAAGGCATTCTCAGGTGGAGCACAACCGTTGTGTCATGTGTGAGGTTGTGTTATATTACGTTATGTTGTGTTGTGTTGTTTCATCTAGTTGTGTAAAGTGTGTTTGTAACTCCTCACCTCAGAAGTGATGAGCCTGGGTAAAGTTCACTTCACAAGAGTTCAGCATGTCAATGACATGACAAGATGAAGGGGTCGTGGGGGGGCGGCGATTTATCTGCTGTTAGCTAAGACGTTTTACTGTTCATTAGCCGCCCGTCGACCGGATCAATAGCAGAGGGATATTATTTACTCTATGTGGATCCAAAGCAGAGATGGGCGGAGACAGAGAATAAACACTACTTTTCACCTGAAATATAGTATAGTGTTTACACCAAGGCCCGTGTGTCCCTCCATGCTGCTCTAGAATGGGACATGTATGTTACGTGTGGCTGGTATTCATAAGTGTCTTAGTCCCAGTGGGTCACTCAGTGATTTGGATACCTGGCACTATGTTTGATGTGACCGTACAGGTAAGGCCACCCAGATGACAAAAATAAATAAGCAAAACAAATAGATAAGCAAAGCCTTCATATATTCAACAGAAAAAAATAATGAACAGATGTAACAGTACTCAGTAAAATAGAAAGCTTTTATTTCATATCAAATATAACAGTATTGTTTGTTTATCCCTCTTCAATTGAGGAGCCTTGAGCAGGTTGTTGTTTGCTTAATAGTCCATGAACTAATGTTGAAATCTTCAACCTCTTGTTGTTGCTGTTATTAGATGTACTTTCCGCATGTGGAACCTTCTGGACTGCGCCCAGCCCACACGTGTTTCGCCCCTATATCCCTGTATGCCTGAGGCTTCCTCAGGGCTCTCAGGGTCATAAAGAGAGGGTGAGGTCCAGTCGTTAACGTGAAGTGAACCAGGAACCAGAACCCAATCTGTCTGGGAAGATGAGTCTAGAGTCTTGGGTAGGAGGACACACCTTTGTTACCCCCAGTAGCACAGGGAGTTGGAATCTGCGGAGGAGCAATTGTCACTCATGACAGCAAGAATAAGGTGAAGGCTGAACTGGAAGATTGGTACTAGTTGGAGAGGACGTAGAGTGAACCCAGGGAGCAGGGTGAGAGGAGGGATGAGGGGTTGGAAGGGGTTTGAATGTATAAAAGTCTCTTTGTGAAGGTTTAAATGGGGCAGAAGCCCTTAGGGGACATGGATCTTGGAACCCCAGTACACCTGGTCTCAAGCATGCAGAGTTACAGGTCTAGTCGCATAAGCCCCTGTAGTGGATCACCCTGGCCATAATCTCTTGGAGTTTCTTCATGGTGTGTAACCCCTTTTCCCAGCTCCCCACATGTCAAGGCCCGAAGCTTGTGTGGAATAGATTGCTACGGTGCCC
This sequence comes from Triturus cristatus, assembly GCF_964204655.1. Lineage (NCBI taxonomy): Eukaryota > Metazoa > Chordata > Amphibia > Caudata > Salamandridae > Triturus > Triturus cristatus. The sequence goes on from NC_140591.1 coordinate 1,697,452,617, forward strand.
ACCCGCACATTTGAGCAGCAGCTGTGAACTGTTCACTGACAGAATATCGATGTATAAAATATAGAAGTAAAAAATATCGATGAAAAAATATAGAATGCAAAAATATCGACTCCCTATACTTAAACAGGAAAGTATAAAAATATCGCGAAAAAAATATAGTTGCACAAAATATCGATTTTTATATATATAAAATAAGATAATATTAAATATGTTTAATAATAAAATTAATATAAAAAAGAAAGTAGATTTAATACAAATTTCAACAAATATAACAAACGTAATTAAAACACACATATATAATAATTAATGTATATTTACTTTAAAACAATTAATAAACTATTAATTTTCAATTATTTTATCATTTTAAACTTATCTAAAAATTTACAAATATATATATATATACAGGTTGCTCCTTCTGTCACCCCCCGCCCATGGCAGGCTGATAGTCGGATGTCAGCGGAGCGTGCCGGCATTGAAATTCTCCCCAAACAGCAAAGTAGACGATCACACAGGAGGGTAATCTCACCACCACATCTAATTTAATTCCAGTAATGCATTTCGCCTGTCACAGCAGGCTTGCTCACACACTGAAGTGTGGGGTAAAGTTATGTATATACTTTCAAATACATGGCAGGGAAAGAGGACTTCATTTGGATAGTCCTGCAACACTTCTAAACACAGCGGCCATTTTTGACTAATATTTGCCATCTGGTGTATACAATTATTCACTGCTGTTCCTTTTTCATTAGGTTTGTGAATAATTATATATATACATATAATCTACTGGTGGTCGCCAGTAGATAGTTATAGTTAGGACCTAGTTTACAAAGGAAGAACGTTTTTTCTTTTGCCAATATCTTTGGCGCCGTTTAACGAATCTTCGCGAATTTGCCAAACTAATTCTTTGGTCACTTCTGTTCCTGACTTTCAAAGTTTTGGGGTGATTCCTCAAGTGGGGCCTGAGAAAAAAGGGGAGTCCCAAAACATGTTTTCTCCATAGGAAATTTTGCCCGAGGCTAGCGCTCAAACTACTGAACATAATTACACCAAATTTGGCAGAAAGGTAGCCTTTGGTTCAGAAAGAAAACCTTTTTTTAACTGGTGTAAATCTGTTCAGCAGTTCTTGAGATATTGAAAAAAGAAAAACTTTCGATATCTGAGCTCCGAGGAGGGTTCCCGGACCCTTCAGTGCACAAGCTCAATGCTTATTGGCTGTCAACAGTCCAAACCAGGAACTGTTGGCAGCCATCCTGTGCCTTGTTAACCGAGGCACAAGAAAACAGGAGGAAAAAATGAAAAAAGAAGAAAAGGGGGCAGGGTAGAAACACCCTGATCCCCTAGGCATGCTTAGGTGGTCCCACAAGGACCCCCAGGTTTTAAAATATATATAATATTTTTTTTAAAATGAACGAAGTCACGCTGGGTGTGCGACTCCAGACGGGAAAAAAAAGTTTGGTTAAGGTTAATTGGGTGGGAGGGCTTTGGTGCCCCCCCCCCAAGCCCCGGGGACCACCACCTCACCAGGGCTTTAAACACATGGGAGGGGAACCCATGATGGCCCTGGGGACCGCCACCCCCCAGGGCCGGCTCCTGCAGTGTCCCGGGGTGCCCACCCCCGGAACACTGATGTTTGCTGTGGCAGGTTGGGAGCACGGCTCCCACCCTGTCATAGCAAACATTGGTTTGCTTCATTGAAGCGAGCGCAGGGAAACCTGCTCTCACTTTAATGAACCAAAGCATATTGCTTTTGGGCAAGGGGAGCTGCATGTTAGCAGCTCCCCTTGCCCAAAAGCAATGCCGGCTCCCGCAGGAGGTGTGGTGCCGGCGGGACAGTGGGGGTATTGGGCCCCCTCACACGTTGCCCAATGATAAGGGGTCCCCGTGGGCTATTATAAAACATTGGGAATGAACCGGTATTTTTTTGCAAAAGTTTGGAGTTGCGACCCTGACACAGCGCTCAGCGCGGCCCCCTAGTGCAAATGTGATGGGTTCGCGGTGCTCAGGGCGGCCCCCTAGTGTGAACGCGATGGGTTTGCTGCACTCAGCGCGACCCCTTAGTGTGAACGCGATAGGTGTGCGACTCTCAGCGCGATGGGTGCGCGACTCCAAGCAAAAACTATTTTGATATTTTAAAAAAAAGTAAGGCTATATGTTGATTATTGAGTGGCTCTAAAAAGAGCTGTTGTTTTTTTTGGGAGATTGTTGTAGCTACATGTAAGTGTGGATACAGAGCTTCAGGTTCATGAGAAAGACTCTGTTCCCTTTATCTGTGAAGTGTACTCCATTACTTCTGTACTGTAGATCCCATCCATATTAAAATGGAGATTGTTATTGTAGATGGACCCCATTCTATGATCTCAAAGGTATGCAGAAACAGCTTTATTGACATTTTTCCTAGCTTTTTCAATTTGTGGACAAAATTGATCTGACCACTTCCATTTCTGTCTTTGACATATGTTGGAATATACAAATACAGTTTGAGGTAAAAGTGACATTAATTCTGCAAAGGTGTCCTTCATTGCTAATTCCAGAGCTACCCCAGTCAATGTGCCTAGGTCATTTCCACCACAGTGCACTATCAGGACGTCAGGACTTTGTAGATGCAAAAAGGCTTTAACCAAACGCATTAATTGGTGCCACTTCAATCCTCTCTGTGCAATCCATTTAATGTCCACATTTTGTAAAGCTAGGTCTTTGGCAATACCACTGCGTTCAGCATACCTTTTGCACCAGAAAACATAGCTGCGTCCAACAATCCACACAGAAAGCATCTTGAAGTGATGTCTGGAGTCAAAGAAAAGATGTCTTTAGCTGAGGTAGTCAGTTGGTAGAATGAGAAGTTTCTAAAATGGTGGTCAAGATGCTGTTTTTTAAAAAGAGAGGAGAATTCATTGACTGTTTAATAACTTTGTACACTGAAAGATAGGGTGCATGTTACTATATTTAAAAAGTGTGTTTTTATTGGTTAGAATTATTTTTTTTTTAGAAAGCTACATTAGATAGGATAAGTTCATATTTTGAAATGTCAACCAAACCTGCTGTTTGCATTTGTAACATTGTGTGGTGAACTTGTGACCTGTGTGTTCAGTTGAAGATTCCATGGACTGTTACTATGGGAACAGGCATACAGTACAAAGGGGGAAGGGTTGAAAGTAAATTGTGTATTTTAAATGTGAAATTCTCAGCTATATAAAAGAGATTTTTTATTACCCAGTAAGTTTTCCCAAGTCACTACTGTGTATAGAGGTGGTGTGTATTTTTAAAACAGTGTTTTTTTTATTTGTAATATATTTTTGAACTCCCGTGCGGATCCACAGATCCGTCGCGGTTTTGCGCAATGGGGTCGCGACTCCAAAAAATATTCCAGGGCCACTTTGAGCCATGTTAGAAGTCAGTTGGTAAGGGTAAAGATGACTAACCAATAGAAATGTGTTTTAGATTTTGAAATTAACCAGGAGCAATGTGATTTGTTACTTACATGTATTTGTGTGGTGAAAGAGAGGGAAACCTTGCCATTACTGGTTTTGCGTTGCTGAGAACAATGCATTGCATTTATAATCTGGAAAAGAAAATCAATACTAACTTTTAGAATTTTATATTGTACAGGTGACATTTGAAGGGGAGTTAAAAATTAGTGTGGTATAATTTGTATTGGCCTTATTTTAACATTTTTATTTGTACATATATTTTTATCTGTGTTATTTTTTTAAAGGAGCATGATGAATAAGAAACAGGTGTTGTTATTTTTTGTGTGGCAATGTACATACTGAGAGTATTATTAGGATTGGGAAGATGGACTGAAGAAGTTTGGTGAAAGAGATGTTTACATAAAATGTTATAAAATAGGTTTGTTTCAACTTGGTAGACAGTAGGTTTGCACTCCTGTAATCAGTTAGGCAGTGTCTTACTAGTTCTGTAATCACCCAGGCAGCACTCATGGCGTTATAAAGTGATCAACTGACTTGCTATGTATTTGTAATTCTCATGTTAGAACCCCTGCAGTCTAAAAATTACTGAGGCTTTAGTTGTGTTATACCCCTCAGTTATTTGATCATGCAGGCTGTAGCAATGCACGTATGAAATAATCCACACACTATCCGTGTAGTGATAGAATCACCCAAGCTGTACTGTTGCATTTCTATAGTAATTGAGACAATAGTTGATGGATCGTGTATGGTTTCAGTTTGTATTTATATAGTTATCTGTGCATTGAACATATATGTTTCTAGTCTTGCAATTAACCTATTTAGAGTATTATCCATCTTCTTATGCAATTACTAAGTGACTATCTTTGTTGTCATACAATGTCCCAAGCACTGCCTATGGTGTTGTGTAATTATTGAAGCAGATCTATTATATGTGTTGGTTTCTAGGTTTTATTATAGGCCAGAAATATTGTACTCCTTTCATCCACTAGACATTAACTCTGTAGTTATGCAGTAACCAACGCATTAGCTATATATTGCTTCTATCACCCAAGCACTATCCTTAAACTGTTACAATCACCCACACATTACTCTTGTACTTATGTCATCACTCTGCTGGTACTTGTGCACTTGTAAAATCAGGCAGGTAGTGGCCTGTGCTCTCCTCTAATCAGTTAGGCAGTGACATACTGTTTCTCTAATCACCCGGGCAGTACTCATGGTCTTATAAAGTCACCCAATCACTTGCTATGTATTCCAGTAATCCCCCTGTTATTACTGCTGCAGTCATACAATCATCCAGGGTTTAGTTATGTAATACCCCTGCAGTGGTGCAATCACGCATATACTAGTTATGTACTACTTCTGCTGTTGTGCAATAATAGAGGATGAATCTATGTATTTATGTAATAATCCACACAGTACTCTTGCACTCATAGTAGCATGCAGGCCGTACGGTTGCACTCATCCATTCATCTAGGTACTAGTTAATAACTCATCTATGCCTTTACATGCTATTTATAAACCCATCTATTTTTGGACACATCTTCTTTTAATTTTGGGTCAGGTGTAAGTCTCACTACATTTCAAAAGCTATATATGAATTCATTTGTATATTTTAAATAGATATTGTTTCTTTACTAAAAGGTAATAATATTTCTATATAAATATTTTAATACTTTTAATTCATGTCTAATTTTATTTTTTATACATATTTTGCATTTAGTATTCCCGGAAAACAGCAAAAGATAAAAGAACAAAGAAAAAAGAAATATTTAAAACAGAAAGAAAAGCAGAAATTAGAAGAAGTGCAACAGAGAACCAAATAATTTATTAAAAGAGTTTTCAATAACATATTGAAAGTTGACAATGGATGCACCAAAAGGAAAACTCATACAACAATTCAGAAGAAAACTAAAAAGGAGATATTAATAGGAAATCAGATTCTGGAAAAAAAAATGTGATGAAAAAAGGATGAATCAATACAGAGAGATTAGAAAAGGATGTTTAAAAGTAGAGTACTGCAACATTTATTAAAAGATGTGAGAAAATATAGACAAAGATCTGCATTTCTGAAAAAGAAACAACATATTGAAAGTATAGTGGAAAATGCTTTGGATTTGAAAAGAAAATTGTTTATATTAGTTTCAAACCGAATGCGATTATTGGATAAACCAATGTATTCTATGAAGGAAAAAAGTAAAAGGAAGAGTTGATTAACAGAACTAACTTTTGCAAGTTTTTTTCTGGTGAATGGAAATACACTTCAAGTTCAGAACCATTTTTTAATGAGGAGGCTTATTTACAAGATAATATATTACATCATGCAGTTGATACCAGGGGTAGTGATTATGAAGTTAAGAATGGTTGTGCTATTCAGAAAGAAAAAATTGTTTCAAAAAATATAGAAGAAGTAATTTCAGAAGAAGTTTAAGGGAGGCGTTCACAAGCTCCAGTGTATACATGGGATTGTAGTAGTATTTGAAGGAATCTATTGATAAATTATGTAAATTCTTACGAGACTACAGGTTAAAGAGCATTAAACAAAAGATTAAGATGTTGCAAGGACTAGATGCTTGCAAAGTGCGAGAAAATACTGGCTTGCATGGTCACTCTTTGGCTTGTCTTTCTAGAAAAGTGTGTCAGAGTATTTTTCATCACTTTAGAATGTTAGCAGTACATCACTCTGCAATGCGTAAATTAGTAAGAAGATTGTACTACGTAAAGACTCCTGCATTATTTTTAAGTGAAATAAACACTGCTCTTTTACATGGTTCAGTATCTGATGTAAAAAAAGTTTGTGATGAGATACAGTTTCGTTTTTTTAGTCCTGAAGAGGAGTGTAGAGAAAGTGAGAGTTTCATAAGTGCAGGCGTTGAAGGAGAGGTGGAAGATAGTAGTACTCACACATTTACAGAGGAAATTACAAAGTTTAAGCTAGTTCGTTCTGAAAAACCAAACTATGTTTGTATCTGTTGTCGACGTTGTCACTATAAGAACTAGGAATGTTGATGTGTATTTGAAAAGTAAAAAGGAAAATAATGATAAGTGGCAGCAATTTAGTGCTTATTTGTTGATGGAAGGTCGTTTTGACTTGGCTACTTATCAATGTATTTGTAAATATTGGTATAGCAAACTAGAAGAGAATAAATTGCCAGCTAGAGCTGTACTTAATAATCTAGAGCTGGTAGTTATTCCTGCGGAACTAGTAGATTTAAATACGTATGAATCTATTTTGATTCAATCTGTGCACCCATTTCAGGTTATTGTTTGTATGGAGCCTAAAGCAGGTAAGCATGCACCTACAGATTTTCTAAGAGGTTTAACCCCTTCTGTGCCCATGACGAGCTGGACTCGTCATGGAGCACAGTCGCGCTGTGCCCATGACGAGTCCAGCTCGTCATGAGGCATACCCTGGGGAATCCCTCTGGTGCGGGCACCAGAGGGATTCCCTTTTACTGCAAATAGCCTCGGGAGCTGGGGAAGAGCTTCCCCAGCTCCCGAGGCCCCCCCCCCCCCTTTCACTGTAATGATGATCGGCGCGCACGTCGCGCCGACGTCATTACAGTGAAAATGAAACTGAAATGAGCCAAGAGGCTCATTTCAGTTTCACTTTCTACGTGCTCAGGGGGCTATCTCAGCCCCCTGAGCACGTAGAAAGACGGGAGAGGTATCGTTGGAAAGGGGAGAATCTCCCCTTTCCAATGGTACCCCTCCCCAGTGGATCCCTGCTTGGGGATTGCAACAGGAGGGCGATCACCAAGCAGGGATCCACCCACTAGACACCAGGGAGGGGGGAGCGGCCCCTTGGGCAAGGGCCTTTGCTCCCCCCAAATTATTTTGGCCAAATTTAGTCTTTTTGTCCCCCCTGGGGGGCAGATGGGGGCAGTAGCCCCCAATCTGCCCCCCGGGGTGGCAAAAGCCCACTAGACACCAGGGATTTTTTTTTAAAATAGAAATAGGGGTGGGGGCTGCCCAAAACGAGCAGGTTCATGCCCCCACCCCACCCCCCAATTACTACAGTCTTTCTGCCCCCCCCGGGGGGCCGATGGGGCATTGGCCCCTAATCTGCCCCTTCGGGGGGGCAGAAAGCCCACTAAAAACCAGGGATTCGTTTTTTGGTTTTTTTTTAGGGTGGGGGCTGCCCGCAACGGGCACGCCAATGCCCCCACCCACCCACCACCATTATAGCCTTTCTGCCTCCCCTGGGGGGCATATGGGGCATTTCCCCAATCTGCCCCCCCGGGGGGGTAAAAAGACCACTAGACACCAGGGAATAAAAATAAAAAAATAGGGGTGGGGGCTGCCCAAAACGGGCAGGCCCATGCCCCCACCCCACCCCCCAATTACTACAGTATTTCTGCCCCCCGAGGGGCAGATGGGGCATTGGCCCCTAATCTGCCCCTTCGGGGGGGCAGAAAGCCCACTATACACCAGGGATTTTTTTTCAGTCTTTTTTAGGGTGGGGACTGCCCGAAATGGGCATGCCAATGCCCTCACCCACCCACCACCATTACAGCCTTTCTGCCCCCCCTGGGGGGAAGATGGGGCATTTGCCCTCAATCTGCCCCCCCGGGGAGGCAAAAAGACCACTAGACACCAGGGAATTTACAAAAAAAATAAAAATAGGGGTGGGGGCTGCCCAAAACGGGCAGGCCCATGCTCCCACCCCACCCCCCAATTATTACAGTCTTTCTGCCCCCCCCCGGGGGGCAGATGGGGCATTGGCCCCTAATCTGCCACTTCGGGGGGGGAGGCAGAAAGCCCACTAAACACCAGGGATTTTTTTTAGCGCAATTGTTTTTAGGGTGTGGGCTGCCCGAAACGGGCACGCCAATGCCCCCAACCTCCCCACCACAAAAATGACAGTCTTTCTGCCCCCCAGGAGACAGATGGGAGCTGTAGCCCCCAATCTGGCCCCCCCTGGGGGCGCAGAATGCCCACTAGAAACCATGGATTTTTTTGTTTTATTAGTGTAGGGGTAGGGGCTCCCCAAAATGGGCATGACAATACCCCACCCCACCCCCAGAGAAATTCCAGTCTTTCTGCCCCCCGGGAGGGCAGATGGTGGCAGTGGCCCCTGATCTGCCCCCTGGGGGGGCAGAAAGCCCACTAGGTGCCAGCGAGTACGCAGGCTTTTTTTATGCGTGGGGGTGGGGGCTGCCCAAAATGGTCATACCAATGCCCCCACCCCCACAAAAAATAGCCACAGTCTTTCTGCCCCTTTAGGGGCATATCAGGATGAAACCCCCTTCCCCGATTCCCCCCCAGGGCGGCAGAAAGCCCACTGGGCTCTGAATTTTTTTTAGCAATGTGCATACCTGTGGATTTTGGGCCCTAGCGCAGTTGGCACGTAGGCAAACCTAGCAAACCTGTACATTCTTTAAAACTAGACACCGAGGGGAATCCTGGATGGGGTGACTTCACTGGCTCTCACCAGGTTCTGTTACCCAGAATCCATTGCAAACCTAAAAATGTGTCCAAAATAACACATTTTCCTCACCTTTCTGTGGTGGAAAGTTCTGAAATCTGCGTGGGTCCACAAAATTCCACCCACCCTGCATTCCCCAAAGTCTTCAGAGAAAAATGGTACCTCACTTGCGTGGGTAGGCCTAGTGCCCGCGTCAGGCAAGGGCCCAAAACATATTGAGGAGACATCAAAATTACCTCTCACAAATGAACCTGGTTTTGCAAAGGGGGTCTATGAGTTTTTGGCCCCGGGCTTGGCGGCCACCTAGGGGAACCTACCAAACCCACACATTTCTGAAAACTAGACACCAGGGGGATTCCAGGGAGGTATGGCTTGCGTGGATCCCCCAACGTTTCCTTACCCAGAATGCCCAGCAAACCTCAAATTTATCTGAAAAAATCACATTTTTCACACATTTTTGTGTGGGAAAGTTGTGGCATCACTGGGCTGACACAAATTTCCTACCACCCAGCGTTCCCCCGGGTCTCCCGATAAAAACAGTGCCTCACTCGTGTGGGAGGCCCAAGTACCCGCGACAGGCAAGGGCCCAAAACGTATTGAGGCGACATGAAAATTGCCTACATCAAAACGACCTGGTTTTGCAAGGGGGGTCACCTGGGTTTTTGGCCGGTGCTCGGCGGCCACCAAGGGGATCCTCCCAAACCCACACATTTCTAAAAACTAGGCACCCGGGGGATTCCAGGGAGGTATGGCTTGCGTGGATCCCCCAACGTTTCCTTACCCAGAATGCCCTGCAAACCTCAAATTTAGCTGAAAAAATCACCTTTTTCACACATTTTTGTGTGGGAAAGTTGTGGCATCACCGGGCTGACCAAATTTCCTACCACCTAGCGTTCCCCCGGGTCTCCCGATAAAAACGGTGCCTCACTCGTGTGGGAGGCCCAAGTACCCGAGACAGTACAAAAGGGGGTGGTGATGGACGGAGCATCAGAACCAATCACACGCTCACACCCAGTCAACAGATCTGGGTTTGATTCATCACAGTTCTTTAGCACACTCTGCCACCCCAGTTCAGACATGGCCATATGCAAATCAGTCTGACCCTGTGCCTCATGGGAAAAGTCCAGCCCGAACTGCCAAGCCATGCCTTCCCTGGACCGGAAACAAGCTTCCTAGGACCGGTTTCTGGCATTTCAGCCGTCTTCAGCCAGGCTTGCTTGAATCCAGTGGCAAAGTGAGCAAGGGACTCACGTCTGACAATACCCTGTCAACTTATGGCGAACAAAGCAGTACAAAAGGGGGTGGTGATGGACGGAGCATCAGAACCAATCAAACGCTCACACCGAGTCAACAGATCTGGGTTTGATCCATCACCGTTCTTTAGCCCACTCTGCCACCCCAGTTCAGACATGGCCATATGCAAATCAGTCTGACCCTGTGCCTCATGGGAACAGTCCAGCCTGAACTGCCAACCCATGCCTTCCCTGGACCGGAAACAAGCTTCCTAGGACCGGTTTCTGGCATTTCAGCCGTCTTCAGCCAGGCTTGCTGGAATCCAGTGGCAAAGTGAGCAAGGGACTCACGTCTGAGCATACCCTGCCAACTTATGGCGAACAAAGCGGTACAAAAGGGGGTGGTGATGGACAGAGCATCAGAACCAATCAAACGCTCACACCCAGTCAACAGATCTGGGTTTGATCCATCACCGTTCTTTAGCCAACTCTGCCACCCCAGTTCAGACATGGCCATATGCAAATCAGTCTGACCCTGTGCCTCATGGGAACAGTCCAGCCCGAACTGCCAAGCCATGCCTTCCCTGGACCTGAAACAAGCTTCCTAGGACCGGTTTCTGGCATTTCAGCCGTCTTCAGCCAGGCTTGCTTGAATCCAGTGGCAAAGTGAGCAAGGGACTCACGTCTGAGCATACCCTGCCAACTTATGGCGAACAAAGCTTGCTTGCAATGTTCAACACTCCGTCCATCATTTCCTTTGGTTTTGCTTTGTTCGCCATAAGTACCCGAGACAGGTAAGGGTCCAAAACTTAGTGCGCCTCAAAAGGCAAGGGTCCTAAATGTAGTGCGCCTCACTACGTTTTGGGCCCTTGCCTGTCGCGGGTACTTGGGCCTCCCACACGAGTGCGGCATCGGGAGACCTGGGGGAACGCTGGGTGGTAGGAAATTTGTGTCAGCCCGGTGATGCCACAACTTTCCCACACGAAAATGTGTGAAAAAGGTAAATGTTTTAGCTCAATTTGAGGTTTGCAGGGCATTCTGGGTATGGAAACGTTGGGGAATCCATGCAAGCCATACCTCCCTGGAATCCCCCGAGTGTCTAGTTTTCAGAAATGTGTGGGTTTGGTAGGTTCCCCTAGGTGGCCGCCGAGCACCGGGCCAAAAACCCAGGTGACCCCCCTTGCAAAACCAGGTCGTTTTGATGTAGGCAATTTTCATGTCGCCTCAATACGTTTTGGGCCCTTGCCTGTCGCGGGTACTTGGGCCTCCCACACGAGTGAGGCACCATTTTTACCGGGAGACCCGGGGGAACACTGGGTGGTGGGAAATTTGAGTGAGCCCGGTGATGCCACAACTTTCCCACACAAAAATGTGTTTTTTTCAGCTAAAATTGAGGTTTGCAGGGGATTCTGGGCAAGGAAACGTTGGGGGATCCACGGAAGCCATACCTCCCTGGAAGCCCCCGGGTGTCTTGTTTTCAGAAATGTATGGGTTTGGTAGGTTTCTCTAGATGGCCGCCGAGCACCGGGCCAAAAAACCAAGTGACCCCCCTTGCAAAACCAGGTGGTTTTGAGATAGGCAATTTTGATGTCGCCTCACTGCGTTTTGGGCCCTTGCCTGTCGCGGGTACTTGGGCCTCCCACACAAGTGAGGCACCATTTTTACCGGGAGACCCAGGGGGATGCTGGGTGGTGGGAAATTTGAGTGAGCCCAGTGATGCCACAACTTTCCTACACAAAAATGTGTGAAAAATGTGATTTTTTTCAGCTAAAATTGAGGTTTGCAGGGGATTCTGGGTAAGGAATTGTTGGGGGATCCACGCAAGCCATGCCTCCCTGGAAGCACACGGGTGTCTAGTTTTAAAAAATGTATAGGTTTGCTAGGTTTCCCAAGGTGCCCGCAGAGCTAGGGTTCAAAAACTACAGCTAGACATTTTGCCAAAAAAGGGTCATTTTTCACTGCGAAATTGAGGTGTGACCACGTTGCGTTTTGCGCCGTTTCCTGTCGCGGGCACTAGGCCGACCCACACAAGTGAGGTACCGTTTTTCTCGTAAGACTTTGGGGAAAGCAGGGTGGGTGGAAATTTGTGGATCCACGCATATTCCGCAACTTTCCACCACAGAAATGTGGGGAAAATGTGGTTTTTTTGACAATTTTTTAGGTTTGCAAGGGATTCTGGGTAACAGACCCTGGTGGGAGGCAGTCAAGTCACCCCATCCTGGATTCCCCTGGGTGTCTAGTTTTCAAAAATGTATAGGTTTGCTAGGTTTCCCAAGGTGCCCGCAGAGCTAGGGCTCAAAAACTAGAGCTAGGCATTTTGCCAAAAAAGGGTAAATTTTCACTGCGATATTGAGTTGTGACCACGTTGCGTTTTGCGCCGTTTCCTGTCACGGGCACTATGCCTAACCACACAAGTGAGGTACCATTTTTATCGGGAGACTTAGGGTAATTCAGGTTTGTAAAGGAACTGTGATTATCTATTGACTTTCGATGCATTTCTGCCTTCCAAATGAATGATATTGTGTAAAAAAGAAGTCATTCTAAAAAATGACTGATAATTCTCATGCTAGTATGAGTATTCTCAATTTCAGAAATGTGCAAATATCTACTGTTTCTAAACTCTATATTTTGTTCCCATTTCAGAAATACATAGGTGTCTTTCATACCGATTTTTCCATGTACACATTTTTACAGAATAATTACTATATACCCGGTACATAATAAAAACAATTGCAAGTTGCTGCTCAGTTTTTGGCTCTGGGTTCGTCGGGTTCTTGGTGAACCTACAAGTTCTATATATCCCCACAACCAGTAATGTCCAGCGAATGTAATGGTATATTGCTTTCAAAGAGCTGTCATAATTAGAAGAAGTTACAGGTGAAAATGTTGACACAAAATGCTGTTTTTTTCATCTAATTTTCAATGTATCCTATATTTAACTGTTAGTTTCTATAAAAAAAACCTTGATGGATCTACACAAATGACCCCTTGCTGAATTCAGAATTTTGTCTTCTTCTCATAAATGTATAGCTTTTCAGGATCCATTATTGCTTTTGTACCCATTTCTGCCATTAACTGGAAGGAGGTCAAAAGCACAAAATTAGCAAAAATAGGCTATGTCCCAGAAAAATGCCAAAACTGTGTAAAAAATGTTGGGTTTCTGACAAAAGTCTGGTATCCCCGAAAAGCTGGAAAAATGTTGATTTCAACCCCACAAATCCTTTTTTGATAACATTTGCAGGGAAAAACCCAGATGCTTTCATTTGCAGCCCGATTTTCCCATTTTTCCAAAAAAAAACCCAACATTTTGCTGTATTTTGGCTCATTTCTGTAACCCCTCTAGGAGAATCCACAAACCCTGAGTACCTTTAGAATCCCCATGATGTGGGAAGAAAAGGACGCAAATTTGGCGTGGATACCTTATGTGGTCAAAAAGTTACAGGGGCCTCAGTGCGCACTACCCCAAATAGCCAAAAAAGGGCATGGCACAGGAGGGGAAAAGGCCTGGCAGTGAAGGGGTTGGAAAATATGGCAAGTGTTAGTAGATGTGACCAAACTTAAAAATGCTACATTGTATCTAACAGAAAACAACATTTATTATAAAGGCATACCTGTGGAAGAAGAAGAAATATCATTAAGAGATGAGACAGAAATTTCAACTGGCCAAATTGAAAAAGTTGATGTCTCCAGAGCGGAAGAAATTTATGAACATTACAGTATACATCCTTTAAATTCAAAAGAAGTGATTGGAAATGCTATTGAATTATTCCAAATGAAGAAAGCTAAGGGAACTCCTATGAGTGTTTGGGAACGAAGTTTAGAAGCATGTTGTTTTCCACAGCTGGTCCCTACTGGAAAAGGTGGTCGGTATGATGAACGACCTGTGCAAATTCCAGCTTCAGAATATCGTACAACAAAATTGTACTCAGAAGACGCAAGATTTAGACAATGTATTCCATATATATTTCACCTTTTGTTTGAAAGTGACGTGTCTGCACTTTCGTATGTAGGCAACCACATATTAAAAACAGGAGCGCACCTCACACATCTTTCTGCAAAAGAATTCATGGACAAAGTAGAACAAAGAGACGATCATTTAGAATCTCAGTTGATTAATCTAATGGCACTTCAACGTGGTACTAATGAGTACTGGTATCGTCGTCACGGACAACTGAAATGTACGTTAAGGAATTTAGGAACTCCTACATGGTTTGTTACGCTAAGCTGTGCTGAATACGCATGGGACGATTTACTTGATTTTCTACGAGAAGCAAATTCAAACGTAAAGAACATTGAGTTTAAGAGACCTGGAGAACTGTGTTCCTTGGATCCTGTTAATGTGTGCAGATATTTTAATCATAGGGTTCAAGCTATGATGTCTTTTATCTGCAATAAAAACAACCCACCTCTTGGAGAAGTTATTGATTTCTTTTGGAGAAAGGAGTATCAATCCAGAGGTGCTCCACATATACATATGGTATTATGGATCAAGGATGCTCCTAAATTTTTAACTGATTCTGATGAGACTGTTTTATCTTTCATTGAAGACTATGGTCCATATGTATCAAGCAAAATTGCGATCGCAAATGCTGAAATTCGCAGAATTTCGGCGTTTATTTTGCAATTGCATTTAAGGAATCGCAAATTTTGCGATTCCTTAAATGCAATGTAAGAAGCACCAAAAAAGTGCAATTTGGCCTTAAGGAATTGCAAATTACCACCAACTTCAAGTTGGTGGTAATTTGCGATTTCTTTGAAAAATGCACTTTTTTGCATTTTTCAAAGTGCAATGTGAAGCACATACGTGCCCTTAGGGCATGTATGTGTGCCACATGTGCACCCATGCTTATTTCACGGGTGCAACAGGGTGTCCTTTTGACACCCTTGCACCCTTGAAATTGCATTCTCAATTTGCGATTCTCTAATTGCTAATCGCAAATTGAGAATGTCTTCTCATTCATTCCTGTGGGCCTTAGTGCCTTAGAACATGTATGTGTGCCACATGTGCACCCATGCCTATTTCAGGGGTGCAACAGGGTGTCCTTTTGACACCCTTGCACCCTTTAAATTGTATTCTCAATTTGCGATTCTCTAATTGCTATCGCAAATTTTGATTGTCTTCCCATTCATTCCGGAGTGCAAGTGATTAAAACCATATGCGCGTCGGCCATCTTGTTTTTCTCTTCCCATTCATTCCTATGGGCCTCTAGGCCCATAGGAATGAATTGGGAGGTATTCCTTAATTGTGAATTGCAATTTGAGATTCGCAATTAAGGAATATGTAGGATTCACAAAATGTATTGCAAATCCTACATACATAGCATTTTGCAATTCTCAAATAGCGATTCACAAAATATCGCTATATGAGAATCGCTAAAGAGGATTTTGATACCTGTCACCTGTGCGATTCCAAAAAGGAAAGGAGAAAATACATTAAGACAGCAAGTTTTACGGTTTCAAACTCATCGATGTGGAAAATATTGTCGACGAAAATACAAGTCAAAGGGAAAGTTTTATACAAAATGTCAATTTGAATTTCCACGTCCAGTCATTTCCAAAGGAAGAGTCAACAGTTTTATGTCAGCAGTGAGGCATACTATCACCCGAAAATCTCCAAGGAATAGTTACAATATGAAAATATATTAAGAGTCATAATATATTAATGACAACAATCCAGTGATCCTGACAATGTGGAATGCAAATATGGACATCCAGTATGTTACAGATAATTCCATTGCTGTTGCTCGCTACGTTACATCATATATAACAAAATCAGAAAAGACAGAGTTGAAAGAATGTGGGACGAAATTTCACAAGAGAAGAGTCTCAGTCAAAAAATGTACAGCTGCATTTTGAAGATGCTTTCACATCGAGAAATTGGATCCTATGAATGTTCAAATAGGTTGACTTCTGCGAGTTTACATTCAAAGTCAAGAGGAATCATTTGGGTGAGTCTAGGACTTGCTGCAGCACGGAACCGAGTTTCGAAATCTGTACAAAAAATGGAATACTTGGCATTGAATGAACCGGATAGTACAGATATTGTTAAAAAAAATATGTTGGATACGGACTATCCTAACAGGAGCCCACAGCTGGAAAATATATTT
Organism: Triturus cristatus; assembly: GCF_964204655.1. Taxonomy (NCBI): domain Eukaryota; kingdom Metazoa; phylum Chordata; class Amphibia; order Caudata; family Salamandridae; genus Triturus; species Triturus cristatus. Next base: position 1,697,468,812 of record NC_140591.1, read on the forward strand.
TTGTATGAAGTACTGCAACACTACAGCTTTAAGAAAAATGTCACAGAAAACATAAATGAAGGAAAATATGGAGTGATTGGAATGGAAGGATGTTTGGTAAAACATGCCAAAGGAAATCTTATAAATCACAGGAAGCTTAGTTTCGATAGTTCAGATAAAAAGGGATTTTTCTACTTTGCACTTCTTCAACTCTTCAAGCCTTGGCGGACTGAAATCGAATTAATTGGAGATTTTGAGTGCTATGAAGATTCCTTCAATGCATGCAATCTTCTCAAATTATCTAAAAATGTTGAATGAAGAGCTTAATCAAGAGAATATGATTGCAGATGAATTAGCTAAAGACAGCTCTCAAGATAGTCAGAGTTCTGGTCCACTAAGTCAGGATCCACTAGGAGAACCCATTCATGAACATGAAGCAGCAATAGCCATGACTGAAGTGGAAACAGCAACGCAACAAGCACAACAGGATGCTATTGATTTGGAAAAGTTAGAAAAACAACTAAATAATAAACAGAAAGAGATATATCAGCAAGTAATAGAAGACATTCAACATGGATTACTGCATGAAAAGAATGAGTGTGAATGCAGCGGGAAATAGAAGAGAAACGGCTAACCCTCGAGCACGAGAGGGGCCTCAAGGCACTCAAACTGAAATCCAAAACGGGGGAGACCGGCACCCCCGGGGCCCGGGACGCTCCGCCACCAACCGAGCCGAAGGTTCATATCCCCAAGGATGTCGTCAAGGAATACTACAAAAACGACGACATCCAGCAGTGGTTCCGAGCCTACGAGGTAGCCATGACCTCCCATCGGGTACCCCGGAAGGATTGGGGTGCCGGCCTATGGGGGAGGTTCCTCAGCGAGGGCCGGGATACCCTGCTGCAACTCCCCGACGCGGTGATGACCTCATATGACTACATGAAAGAAGCCCTACTCACACGCTACGGACTATCAGCCGAGATGTACCGGCAGCGCTTCCGGGACTGTAAGAAGCTCCCCGGCACCACATGGGTTGAATACGTGGACTTCTTCAGCCGGGCCTTTGAAGGGTGGATAAAAGGGAGCAAGGTCACCTCGTACAACGAACTGTTCGACCTCATTGTCTGGGAGCACCTCGCCAACAACTGCTTTGTGGAAATAAGGCAACACCTCCTGGACAGTAAGCTGACCGAGCCCCGGAAGCTCGCCGCCGAAGCCGACCGATGGGTCAACACCCGGGTCCCCCGGAACCCCGTGGGGGACTACCAACGGAGTACCACGGGACCTCCTCGCCAGCGGGGCGGAGGAGGAGGGTCCCACCGCAGTCGAGACTTCCCGACCGGGCCGCCCAGAAGCCCGCCACGAGGCCAAGCCGCCAACCACACGTCCCCGACCCTGGTCCGAAGGGGGACCCCCATCGCCAGGCCTGGACCCCGACCAACAGTGACCTGCTTCGGCTGCCAACAGACCGGCCACTATGCGAGTGACCCGGCCTGCCCTGTGAACCGGCGGAGCGGGACCGCTGGGCCCCCTCCCCGACAAATAGCCACCGCAGCCCTGGGGGAAGGAGAGGAAGAGGAGAAAAACCACGGGGACGGGTCCCCCGAGTGGGAACCAGCTGCCATGTCACTCGTATGCCTGGGCCCCCGAGAAATGGTGCCCCGGCCTGCCATCCCAAGCAACACCCAGAAGTACCAGCAGTGGGTCACCATCAATGGACAACGGGCCGAAGCTCTCTGGGACACTGGGGCCAGTGTGACCGCTGTCCGCTGCCACCTGGTGACCCCTGAACAAATCCTGCCGCATGTCCTATGCCCTGTCCGGACCGCGGACAACACCGAAAGCATGTGCCGGATGGCCAGGATCCCCTTCGAGTGGGGAGGAGTGTCAGGCACCCTCAAAGTGACTGTCCTCGATGACGCCCCGGTGGACTGCCTCCTGGGGAATGACCTAGAGAGCTCCCCCTGGGCCCAGGTGGAGCGCCGAGAGCATCTGGGGATGCTAGGACTACCCGAGTGGGCCTGCGCCACCACCCGGTCCATGACCGCATAACCTGCCGCTGCCGCGGCTCCCGACAGGCCTACGGGCCCAGAACTACCACCCTCCTCCGGCACGGAGGAACCTGACGATGAGGCCGGGCCATCCGAGCTTCCTCCCGATGAGGCCGCCTCCCTCAGCGAGATCCCCGAGCTGGCCCAGTGGCGCCACGACGGGGGCCCCACCCGCGAACAATTCCAGCAAGAGCAAAAGGCCTGCCCGTCCCTCGAGGGGGCCCGACAGCAAGCGGCCGCCCAGGCCTCGGGGGACCCCACAGGAACCCACTGGATCTATTGGGACAATGACTTATTGTATAGCGAGCAGAAAATCGCCGAACTGGGAGCCGGCCGGGTGTTGGTGGTTCCCCTCCGATTCCGGGAGTTCCTCCTGAACTTGGCGTATGACGTGCCCCTCGCCGGACACCTCGGGCGAGACAAAACTTACAGCCGCCTAGTGACCCATTTCTATTGGCCCGAATGCGGAGAGACGTGGACCATCACTGCCGGTCCTGCCAGACCTGCCAGGCTAGCGGAAAGACTGGGGGTCGAGTTAAGGCCCCCCTCCAACCATTTCCAGCCATCCACACCCCGTTCGAACGAGTAGGGATCGACATCGTGGGGCCCCTCGACCCCCGGACCGCCCTGGGACACCGCTTCATCCTGGTACTGGTCGACCACGCCACCCGATACCCCGAGGCCATCCCACTCCGCACTGTGACAGCTCCAGTGGTGGGCCGGGCCCTGATGGGCATCTTCTCCAGAGTGGGGTTCCCCCGAGAAGTGGTGAGTGACAGGGGTACGAACTTTATTTCAAAATACATGAAATCCCTCTGGCAACAATGTGGGGTCACCTACAAATTCACCACCCCTTACCACCCCCAGGGGAACGGACTGGTCGAGCGGTTCAACAGAACCCTGAAGGGAATGATCAAGGGTCTGGAAGAGCCCCTGAGGAAGAGATGGGACGTCCTGCTGCACTGCCTCCTGTTCGCCTATCGAGAGGTACCACAGAAATCCCTGGGCTTCAGCCCCTTCGAACTATTTAATGGGCACCCCGTCCGAGGGCCCCTCAGCCTGGTCAAGGAGGGCTGGGAGGCGAACGTCCAAGATGCCCCCCCCGACGTCTACCGGTACCTCCTGACCCTGCGGAACCAGACTCGGAAGTTCCGGGCCCTGGCAGAAGCCAACCTCGAAGCCAGCCAAGAAGACATGAAACGCTGGTATGACGAAAATGCCTCGACCATCGAGTTCGAGCCGGGCCAGCAAGTCTGGGTCATGTCGCCCGTGGACCCCTGCGCCCTGCAGGACAAGTGGACCGGGCCCTTCAAGGTGGTTGAGAGGAAGAGCCCCGTCACCTACCTGGTCGACATGGAGGCCCCGAGGAACCCCCTCCGGGTCCTACACGCCAACCGGCTCAAGCCCCACTTTGCCCGAACTGAACTAAGCCTGCTGCTGGCTGCCGACGATGGGGGCGAAAGTGACTCCGAGCCCCTTCCAGACCTCCTGGGGTCCTCGGGCCAAGACGGCTCCTTGGAGGGCGTCCACCTCTCCGCCACCCTGACCCCAGAACAGCGCCATGACTGCCGGAAGCTGCTGCAACCCTTCGCTGCCCTCTTCTCTCTCACGCCCGGGGTGACCCCCTGGTGCGTCCACGACGTGGACACCGGGGACAGCCCCCCGGTGCGGCACCGCGCCTACAGAGTACCCGACCGAGTCCGAGCCTGCATACAGACCGAGGTCTCCAAGATGCTCGCCCTCGGAGTCATCGAGCCATCAGACAGCCCGTGGGCCAGCCCAGTGGTCTTGGTGCCGAAGGCCGCTGCCCCCGGCACCTCCCCGGAACTCAGATTTTGTGTAGACTACCGGGGCCTCAACGCAGTCACCAAGACCGATGCCCACCCCCTGCCATGGGCCGACGAGCTGATCGATCGCTTAGGGGCCGCTCGCTACCTAAGCACCTTTGATCTCACCGCTGGGTACTGGCAGATCAAGCTCACTCCCGGCGCCCAGGAACGGTCCGCCTTTTCCACCCCCGATGGGCACTACCACTTTCGGGTGATGCCCTTCGGTATGAAGAACGCCCCAGCGACCTTCCAGAGGCTGGTGAACAAGGTCCTGGCCGGGCTAGAAGCTTTCAGCGCGGCCTACCTCGACGACATTGCCGTCTTCAGCAACGCACCTAGGACACCTCGGAGAAGTCCTGGCCGCTCTCCAAAGGGCCGGGCTCACGATTAAGGCCAGCAAATGCCAGATCGGTCAAGGATCTGTGACCTATCTGGGCCACCAGGTGGGGAGTGGCCAGGTGGCGCCCCTCCAGTTAAAGGTCGATGCCATCCAGGCGTGGGAACCCCCCGCAACCCAAACCGCTCTCCGGGCCTTCTTAGGCCTCACAGGCTACTACCGGCGGTTTATTAAAGATTATGGCAGCATTGTGGGGCCCCTTACGGAGCTCACTTCCAAGAAACAGCCCAAGGCGGTGCACTGGACGCCCCGCTGTCAGACCGCTTTTGAAGCCCTCAAGGCGGCCATGTGTGCTGCCCCTGTGCTACAGGCCCCTGACTACAGTAAGGAATTTGTGGTTCAGACCGATGCATCAGAGTACGGGGTCGGGGCGGTCCTCTCCCAGATGGACGCCGAGGGCCTCGACCGACCTGTGGCCTTTATCAGCCGCCGACTGCTGCCACGGGAACAGAGGTGGAGCACCATCGAGCGGGAAGCCTTCGCTGTGGTATGGGCTCTCAAGAAGCTCCGGCCCTACCTTTTCGGCACCCACTTCAGAGTCCAAACTTACCACCGGCCCTTGCGGTGGCTAATGCAAATGCGGGGCGAGAACCCCAAGCTGTTGCGATGGTCCATCTCGCTGCAAGGGATGGACTTCACCGTGGAGCACCGGCCCGGCAACGACCACGCCAATGCTGATGGCCTGTCCAGATTCTTCCGCCTCGGCGAGGAGAACTCCCAAAGAGATGGGTGACTCTCCCTGCCTTCAGCTGGGGGGGACGCGTGTTGGAGCCGGCCTCGTGGCGTGGTCCTGTTCCCCCTCGCTAAGCCGCACGAGGTCCCATGCACCTCGGGGCTCCTCCATTTTGGATTATACGTCACTCCACGTGACCACCTCCGTGACCCCGCTCCACCCGGCCTCGGTCCCAGCGAGGCCCGACATCAAGGCGCCAACCCCTGGCCCGGGGGATACCACGTGAACCCTTCCCACTCCCGGTGGAGGGCAGTATCGATGGGACCCCCAACCGTCCGTCCACACCTAGGTGCGATCGCCCCACAGTTCTCTGGGGCCTGGCGCCTCTCCTGCTGGGCGTCTGGCCGCTCCCTACCCGGCCTCTCCGCCCCCCCCGTGCGCAAGGGTCCGGACATCAAAGGGCTCCAGACCTATATCTGGGGCGACCCGGCAACAAGACGACAGTTGTATCCCGGAGTCAAGAGCCCTGCTGATCGGATCGCGGCTGACCCTATGGAGAAAGACTCATCCTGAAACTACACCCTGAGCCCTGCTGACGACGTCGCGGCTCCACCGTGCTTAAAGACCTTCACGAACCTTTGGGGCCCTGCTGACGCTGTCGCGGCCCGACCTTGTTGAACTTGCCATCAGAGCCCAGCTGACCTCGTCGCGGCTCGACCGAAGCGGACCTACCACCGGAGCCCTGCTGACTGTGTCGCGGCTCGACCCAAGCGGAACGACCACCCGAGCCCTGCAGACGCCGTCGCGGCTCTCCACGTCCGAGCTACTTTGAGGCCAGCACGCAAGGTCTGGCGCAGAGCCTCCCCGTACCTGGCTGGTACTGAGACTGACCCGCTACCCTATCCCCCTAAAGACATTGAGACTCTTTTTGGATCACTCGATCCCCCTGTAAATATTGAATGTGCTACCTTTGATAAAGAACCAAGATAAGCAACTGATACAGAGTCCTGTGTGGTGGTGTTACTGGGCCTAGTACGATCTCAGGAGAAGGACCTCTCCTCAGAGGCTTCTCAGCGGTGCTCGGCTATAACTTTGCGGAAGGAAGGTGGCCGGAGCAGTCCCTCCGACTCCCCGGTGGTCCTCCTTCCAACAATTTTGATTATGAAAAGATTAGTGCAGATATAAATTGTTTAAAAGAGTATAATAGGTTAAGAGGACTGCTGATTTAGGTGAATATCCTATCTATGAAAAACGTATACTGTGTCCCAAACGAAAACATGAGAACATTACTAAGGACGATGTAGAGAAAAAAAAAGTGAAGAGATGATAAAGATGGAAAGAGAAGGAAAAAGGAGATGGTTGATGATATTGTAGGATATCAGTTAGAAAATAGCTCTGGTATCAACTGATATGATAATGTAATTATTAATGTTGTATTTTTTTAGAAAATCTACAGGATCAAATTGTTGAAAAACAAGAAAAAAGATTTTGTTCTGGATTGTATAATTTTTTACAAAAGTTGAAAACTGATAAAATTAACATCCTTAGTGTTTTTGGCATATGGCGACTTTTGGATATATGTAGTGGTTCTTACAATTTTCATATAATGTACAGCAAGATTCTCAAGAATTTTTAATTACTATGCTTGCAGTATTGGAAGATGAAGGTATGCAAATTGAAAATTTGTTTGGACTATCTTACAGATGGGCACATAAATGTGAGGTCTGTTCCTTTTTATCTACCACTGGAATAGACACTGAGCGATTTATATTTTTGACATCACCTGATTGCAAAACAGTGTCTTTTAAACAATTAATAAAAGAAGCTAATCAAGACATGAAATGTACTCAGTGCAAATCAGGCATGCTGTCAACATTATTTTTAGAAAAATGTGGACAATATGTAATTTTAATGCTACAACGTTGTAGAGCAGATTGAATAAAATTGGAAACCAACATTAAAAGTTTTGTGGCAGGTCAACTGTCAATTTCAGGAAGAACATAGTAGTAGCTATTATTTTCCATCACGGAGCAACAACATCTTGACATTATACTGTGTATTTAAGATGCAATAAAGGCTGGACGCACTGTAATGATGCCCATTCGGAATTTAAATTTCTGTTGCCTAATCAACTGTGGAAATATGGATTTTTCTGATCAGTTATGTCCCCTATCTTGGACCCCAACGGTTCTGTGTGCATGTCACAAGTACATGTATGTTCCCTCCAGTTCCAGTTATGAAGACGCAAATACATGTGCGTCCACCGTCAACATGTCCTCTGTCAGATCCGCCATGAATAGGCCAGATATTCCATTCCTAAGTATGAAAGGCCACCGGCTTTGTATGGTTCACTTATGCCATTTTACAGTCCAGGCAAGTAGGCCCTGATTCGGTCATCAAACTCCTCTTGCCTTCTGTCTCTGAAAACTCGAGTCTGAGCCTGCATCTGTGACCATGAACTTTGTCTCATTCTCTGCGCGGCTCACGAAGCCTGACATCAGCCTATTCTCTGCCAAGAACTGTATTTCACCTTCGAATTATCTGCTTCACTCCTTAGCCGATGCATTCCTGTCTAGCAAATTAAGTAAACATTCTTCCAGCTACTGAGCAAAGGCTCGGCTTCTCTGTCCTCATGCAAGTAATTCATAGCCCCGTTACCATGGAAAATTACTACCCCCTCGCATTTAGTGTAGACACTTAGACGCTTGTACACGCACGCACCGTCAGTATAGAATAGATTCTGTCCGAGAGTCCTTCTTTTGTGGATAACATAGTTCTTTAAACATAGGATGTTAGATATGATTTGGGATTAGGTTGACTTGACCCCCCAGACTTTTCGTCTCCACATGTAGAGCTAAATGTCAAGTCCCCTTCACCCCCTAGTTGCACGTCAATTACACGTCATGCTGCTGCGCGCGCATCTATGCCAAGTATTATCTTATAGATCCACCTATATGTGACATCATAACCAATTATGTGCCTTTTTACTCCTTATTACACCCATTTTCGGTTACGCATATGAATCGTCATTTTCCTTATCAATTGTTACGCCTACTGCATTCGCTTCATTGTAATGTATGTTCTATAAAAATCATTTCTTGTCAATAAAGTATGTACTTCACTTCCTGAACCCCCGTGGTGATGGAACTTGGAGCAACCGATTATAATCGTCCATTGGAATAAAGCCCATTCCGAACCTCTAATACCACGGATTCTGCCTCTCATTTTACTGAGCTATTTTATTATGTTTCTGTATCAAATTAAGTCCCGGTAAAGGAATTTTATTTACCACATGAATGGCGCCCGAACAGGGACACTTTCTCATCTCACGCGCCGGCGGTGAGTTGCAGGCCCGGTCTCCTGCCACAGCTGGACGGACAATAACGCGTACCAGCAGGATTTCCTGTATCTCCCTCCGGTCAAGCGGGGGCGACTGAGGCTGCGATCAACACCCAGACGAGGCGGTGAGAAGTGCGAAGTATCCCGACCAGAGCCTAGCTGAGAGAGCAAGATCCGAGGTATACAGAGGCCCACCAGTTCGAAGTCGAGTCCAGTTTCCGACGAGTCGAGTCGAGTCCAGTCCGGTTCAAGTTCAGTTTGCCGAGGCCTTCCGTTTCCGAAGCTACCCGGTGAGTACCATTACTGGGGAGGCATTTCTGACGTGCACATAGGTTGTGCCGGTCAAGACGGGTTTGGGTACACAAATCCGGTCTGCACTGTTTTAGCAGTGTATCTGTACTGTTTAGCAGTATATCAAGTATTCCGAAGTATCTAGTTATTGTCAAGAATTATGCTTGGTGATTAGTTATGCAGACGATCATCATTGTTGGTTATTTTAAAGGTTAAAAATGTTTTAATGTTTAATGTTTAATGTGTTAAACGTCCTGCATATTGTGGTATGAATGGTTGTTCATTATTGTGCTTTTGTATTAAGTGTGTTCAAGATTAAGTATCGGATCAGTAGTCAATATGCCGCTCTTTTCGAAATTAAGACAGATCACTACTAGAAAAGGGGTACTCGAAGAAGCCGTCCCTATTCCTCCTAGGGACACTCCAGGGCACTTCATGTATCACAAACATGGCTTAGACGCTATATTATTCCTTGATTTATGGGTAGACTATACCAAGGAATTACCAGAAAGTCAGAGGTGGCCCACAGCGGGGACCTGGGATGCAGAGTGCATCATGAAAGTCGAGGAAGAGTTATGGAAAAGGAAAGTCAGACAGTCACAGAAAGACGCCGTTGAGTTATGGCGTAAAGAATCTCATAGACGTACAGAAAAAGCACTCCGACAGGAAGAAAAGAATAAAGAGAGTTCAAATAAAGTTCGAGAAAATCTATTAATTGAGGAAGGTATCCGAGTGAAATCAGAACAGGTAGACAGACAAAGAAATGCCCTTATGAATGGTATGTATCCCCTCCTAGCCGAAGGATTACCTAAGGCTACTCCAGAGATACCGAAAGACTTGCCACCCCCGTTATTCCCAATAAAGGTACATCCTAAGGGGCATCCTAGAACCGCAGAAGATGTTTTTCTTTCCTCGTATTTAGATGACGCAGCTCCCGAATATGCTAATTCCGCCCCACATAGACCGCATGCCAGGGAGGTTCAACGCCAAGACCCAGTACCAGTATCTCTACAGCAACAGATCGAGTCACAAGTTCCGGCAAGCACATCTGTTTCTGCATCTGTTCCTACAGCTACTTCTATAGCTGTGTCCACACCTATAGTTGCTGTGTCACGTTCAACGAATCCTTTCACACCCGACATCCCAGATGGGGCTGCGGGAGGTGCTACCAATACTTTTTCTACGCCACCCAGAATAAATAAACTTACTTTTCAAGAGTCAGCACATTCACGTACCCCCAAACTCGTAAATGCCCGTACGCTTAAGGAACTTCTTATAGATTGTAGATATGACCCTGTGCCCGGCAAAGAGGACGAAATGACCTTGGCATCATTGCGTATCAGACGAGCCGCAGTGTATTTAAGGAAGTTACCAGGAATGACTGCGCATCTAGATAAAATATATCATTTTGTCCAAACAGGGCGAGATTCAGAATGTATTAACAGAGCTATGGAATACCAGAAAGTGGAGATACAGGGGGAACTGTTACGTTTCCTCATAAATTGTGTGATCAGAAATGAAGACCGACCGGGGGTAGACCCGGAAGCAATGCAAATCCTTACTAGATGGAGCCAGAATATATCAGAAGGTAGACATGATAAACAAAATTGTATAATAGCCATGTGCCGAAAGATCCGTAAAGAAATAGAACGCCTACACGAAGAAAGATTAGCGGTAGACGAGTTCGAACAAAACGAGGAGGAAGGGTCTGGACTGCCCGCAGGACAGTCAGACACCATAGCCTATGTAGGAAGAGGAAGATCTTGTAATAGTAATAGAGGCATTATTGACCCGATACGTCCGATATGTCCAGATAATAACAGGAATTTCCAAATACCTATAATTAATATAAGGTCTAACGAGCATTCGTTCCAAACCGCCGACAAACTACTCCGAGAACGAAGGGGTTATCATTTTCTCAATTCTATGGATGAACAAGATTTAGCCAGGGCAGCTGTCCATTGGGTGGACAGTCCCGGAAAATATAGTGATGATACAGTAACACGCACATTTTTGAATCTCACCCCAGATGAACAGAGGTTAGCTGGGATTTATATGATTCAACAACTCATTATACTATATCGGAGTCAGCATTCGGACCCTGGTCCCTTACCTGACATATTGACTGAATTACTTATGAATAAATGGAGAGGTTCAGGTACTAAATTAATTAAAGAAATTCTAGAATCAAGAAAGCAATATATTCTTTTTGTATGTTCAGAACATGTTTCATTACCCATTAAGGAAAGAACCACGTATCACATGGATAGACAGAATCCTTTACGAGAAGTGCACCCAATAAAAGGCGAGGACAACGAGTTTAAGCGCGTATTTGTATATACGCCCATATCGAAAATAGAATTGTTAGAAATGAAGAAAGTGGTACCCAGTCATGACAAAGACCCAGCGGGTTTTCACCGAGAAATTAAAGACATGTTACTCATGGGAGAGTATACCTATCCCGACATTATGACAATATTAAAGGTATTGATGCCTGCTGGCATTTATGAAAAACTCAGGGAAAAAGAGTGGGAGGTAGGAGACCAAAAGATAGAATGGTCAGTATTAGAAGCAGAAGAAAAGGCCCGAACTGCAGGAGCAGGACTTGGGGATGAAACTAAAGCACTACCAGGTTTGCTAGTACAGGTACTGCCACGTTTATTAACTACGAAAAAGGAAGATTGGGGAACAATTTCAGCCTGTAAGCAGAAGCAAGATGAAGACACTAGTGATTACTATGCCCGATTTGAAAAATGTTTTGGTATAAATAGTGGCATAAAAGCAAGTAGCGAATCATACCCGCATCTGTTGGTAACAAAATTAGTAGAAAATGCCCTGCCCCAAGTAAAGAATAGAGTATTAAAATTCGAGAGTACCTGGCAAGGTAACACTCCATCACAAATGTTACAAATGTTACAGTACCATCACAATAGAATTAGAGAGGAACAAGAACATGAACACAGACGCATGAAAGACACGAAAATGAAAATGCTAGTTTCCCAGACAGTTCCAGCTGAAGGACATAAAAAGGGTATGACACATTCCGATTCAGCAGGACCTGTAAAAGGGACATGTAATTATTGTAAAAAGCCAGGTCATTACGTACACGATTGTCCAGTTTTAAAACATAATATCGCCATAGGTAAAACACAAGAAAGACCACGGCCACTTAGACAAGATCAGAATGAACAAGGAGCTCCGCAGCATGCACAGGCCATGCCAGCCGCACAACAGTCTATACAGTTTGTGCCAGCTGCACCAGCGCTGCCTGTTGCTGCCACACAGACAACAACACGACAAATGTATCAGACCGCACAGTATGAATATCCTGAGTATCAGCGTTACGCATGAAAAAGCCTAGAGAGGGAAGTTGACTTACCCCTTATTGAAATCCCAGTAGATCAAGAAGGACCTTATGTACATAGTGAATTATTAGGCCAAGATAGAAAATTTTTACTTGATACAGGGGCAAATCGAACAACTATAAAACGTAGTGAAGTTCCAGGGGCACCCCTCTCAGGCTCTCAGAATATTTCCCTTGGTTTTTCAGGAAAACCTATTGTTAATGAAGTATCACAGCCCCTTCCACTTACGATAGGACCTCTGACACGAACTACAGATCTATTGCTTACTAAATCATGTCCAGAAAATCTGTTAGGAATAAAAACACTGAAAGCTCTAGGAGCCATAATATGTTGTTCTCCGGAAGGAGTAAGGTTGTTTTTACGTGATTTTAAAGGTCACTATGTATCCAGAGACATGGATCCCCGACTGCAGACTTTACCTACACATCTATGGGCACAAGGCCCTACTGATGTTGGATGCATGAATATTACACCATATCGAGTCACATTAAAGGCAGGAGTGGTGCTACCACGAATGCGACAATACAAGTTACCACCAGATGCTGTAGTGGCCTTACTGCAAATCATTGACGAGCTCATTGCCCAAGGAGTAGTTGTGGAAACAGACTCCAATGTATGTAATTCACCGATAATTCCGATTCTTAAACGAACAGATCCGAAGGCCCCGCCAGTCTATCGATTGGTTATTGATCTGCGCGAGTTAAACAAATGCATTGTGCCACAATTCCCTGTGGTCCCAGATATCTCGTCATTACTGACAGCTATTGATTCCGAAGCAACATTCTTTACTGTAATTGATCTCAAGAATGCCTTTTTCAGCGTCCCAATAGATCCGGAAAGCCAATATTTGTTCGGATTTAGTTTAAATGGGCGTAGCTTTAAATTCTCACGCGCACCTCAAGGATTTACAGAAAGCCCCAGCATCTATAGCCAAGCCCTGAAACGAGAACTAGACAGTATCCACATGCCAGTTAACACTGCTCTGCTTCAATATGTCGATGATCTGCTGATCACCGCGAGAAGCGAACCGGAATGTGAAAAAGCATCACTGACAGTTTTACAATTTCTGGCCGAAAAGGGGCACAAGGTGTCCCCTTCTAAGCTGCAATTCTGTGTCCAGCGAGTTATTTATCTTGGACACTCGCTGTCCAAGGAGGGAAGGCAGCTTACACCCGACCGCATTCAGTTAATAGCTAACATGCCAATACCCAAGACGCAAAAGGAGGTGCGGGCTTTCATAGGCGTCACTTCATATTGTAGGCAGTGGATCCCTCAGTATGCATTTCTAGCAAAACCACTCATTCAGTTGACAACACAGGAGGCAGCCACATCGACTGTTCTCCCTTGGACTCAGGAACATACACAAGCTTTTGAAAGCCTAAAGAAAGCTTTATGTCAAGCACCTGTTTTAGCAACGCCATGTTACAGAAAACAGTTTACACTTTTTGTTACAGAACGCGAAGGTACTGCCTTGTCAGTACTCACACAGGAACAAGCAGGAGCACACAAACCATGTGCTTATTTTTCTAGTACATTAGATCCCGTAGCTCAGGCTTTGCCTGCATGCCTAAAATCAGTGGCAGCGACAGCTTTAGCAATCAGACAAAGCGATGCCATAGTGTTAGGACATCCATTGACAGTTCAAGTACCACACGCAGTAGAGGTTCTTGTAAATAGAACGCAAACACAACACTTGACTATAGCGCGACTTACAGGGTACGAACTTACATTGTTTCAGCCACATATAGAAATCAGACGCTGTAACACATTGAATCCTGCCACACTTTTGCCAGTAACCGGAACAGACCCACTAGCTCATGACTGTATTGAAGTTATTACTATAACGACAAAACCCAGACAAGACTTAACCGATGTCCCATTGTCAGATCCAGACCTGACGTAGTATGTAGACGGTTCATGTATGAGAACAAGTACAGGAGAGTTAGTGGCTGCTTACGCAGTCACAACAGATACTGAAGTCATTGAAACTAATCGTATAAATACTTTGTCAGCTCAAGCCGCAGAGCTCATCGCTCTGACACAAGCCTGTATTCAAGCCACAAATAAAAAAGTCAACATATACACTGATTCACGTTATGCATTCGGAGTTGTACATGACTTCGGCGTGCTGTGGCGAGAGAGAGGTTATTTAACTTCCCACGGTGCCCACATTCAGCACGGACCCCTCATTCATGCCTTATTAGATGCAATACATCTACCCACTGCAATATCGATTATGAAATGTAAGGCTCATACGAAGGTTACTGATATCATTTCCCAAGGCAATGATCTAGCCGACAGAACAGCTAAACAGACTGCTCAAACTCAAACCCCCGACATGACAAAGACAATAGTCCCGATACCGACACATTGTATGACAGTTAAAGATCCTACTCTTGACGTAATTGACATACAGACACATGCTACACCAGACGAAATAAAGAAATGGACTGAATTAGGAGGGATCCGAACGGACCAAGGATGGATGATGAAGGAAAAGTCTGTATGGTTCCTTCCTGATTCAATGGTCCAAGTTATAATTAACACTACACATAGTCCAGCACATCTCGGAGAAAAAGCTATGCTAGACAGCATTCAACACATTTGGTTCAATAAACATTTGCGAGCAGCAGCCAAACAAAAGGTCCGTACCTGTATGATCTGTTGCCAGTTCAACCCAGGAAAAAGTGTTCCCGTAGAACAGGGTGGATTTCATCCTCCTAATCACCCTTTTGAAGTCCTCCAGATGGATTATATCCAGATGGAACGATGTCGAGGATTCAAATATGTTCTCGTAGTTGTCTGCGCTCTGTCTCGTTGGACGGAGGCATACCCGGTTTCAGATTACACTGCCCCGACTACTGCCAAACAGTTGGTTCGAGAATTCTTCCCACGATACGGTTTACCACGTGTTGTTCACTCAGATAACGGCCAGCCGTTCTCATCCGAATTAATGAAACATGTTTCACTTCTGTTAGGATATCAGTGGAAATTCCACTGTGTCCGACACCCCGAGGCAGCAGGTCTCGTAGAAAGACATAACCAGATACTGAAAATCAGATTGTCCAAAATATGCAGAGAGAAAGGTGTCGACTGGGTAGTAGCGTTACCCGTTGCACTCTTTTACATGAGAATGGTAGCACACTCTCGAACAGGGCTATCCCCGTATGAGGTGATCTTCGGCAGACCACCAAATATGTGGGGGACGCCCATACCACGCAAAATAACTGATATTGACTGTAATATGCTGACAGATTACCTGGCTTCCTTGATGTCTGCACTACAATCTTGTCGTTCACAGGTAGCTGCAGCCTTTCCCGACAACACTGAGGTGAAACCCCATGACGTAGTTCCGGGGGACCTCGTACTTGTGAGGAATTTCGACCGAAAGACTCAGCTGGAGCCCAGGTGGAAGTCACCCAAGTTGGTCCTGCTGACCACAAGAACAGCCGTGAAGATTGAAGGCAGGAAAGGCTGGATTCATTCAAGTCATATCAAGAAATTTCATGGACTTCCTGCAGATGTAAACAGCCCACCTCGTGTGTCTTCACCCATTGACTCAAAACTTCCTTTTGTTGAACAGAGCAACTCTGAACACTATAAACTAAAGCTTAGGCCCAACCAGTCGAGCAATTTGATTGTTTAAGTCCTCTCCAAGGTGAAGCGGTTGAATTGTCTCTGACATGTATCCCTTGGACCTGAGTAGAGAAAACACCCGGAAAATGTTGAAACGACAGGCGTATTGTAAATCACTGCGTAGCCACTGCATAGTGACATTATTAATCTTGTTTTTCTTGAGTCTTTTAATAATTACTGCAAGTATATTGTTGCACATATATTACCCTATTGCCAGAAATGTTTACAATGTTACTGCTGAACATTCTTTTAGTGACTTACCTCCGCATGAATTGTCTTATAGACTTGCGCTGCGCAATAA
Source organism: Triturus cristatus (assembly GCF_964204655.1). Classification (NCBI taxonomy): domain Eukaryota; kingdom Metazoa; phylum Chordata; class Amphibia; order Caudata; family Salamandridae; genus Triturus; species Triturus cristatus. The sequence goes on from NC_140591.1 coordinate 1,697,484,673, forward strand.
CACTTTCATTAGTATGTTACATCATTCCCATCAGACTAGTAATGCCACTAATTGTTGGGTGTGTGGCCGGCTCCCTCCCTATCAGAATTATGAAGGAGTCCTGCCTTTCTTTCCACATCCGTTTACACATAATGGCTCCTGTGGAGCATGGTTTAGTTTAATCAATTCCATAGACTCAGACACAGCAGTTTACCAAGATCATTGGGTATGGGGAAACCTGAACCTAGTTTTACTCAAGGTCTGCTACCCTGACAAGGAGGGTCGCCCCAAAAGAACAGGAACTGATCTAGAAAATGAAGTATATGGATTAGGTAATTTTACACCTAATCTCATGATTCTGAATGTCGAATCCGAAGTTGAACTAATTTTGCCCACCATGTCAGTATTCCCAGTAAAGGGTGAATTATGTGTAAGAAAGGTTGGTTCCATACATATGGGCCATAGTAAATGCACTACTATAGTAGAATTCAGTGATCAAGGCAAATCTTCATTTAGAGCTTATCGCCACTCCTACTTTATATGTGGTCAGACTGCATATATGCGTCTACCTCTAGATTGGGATGGTACCTGCTACATTGCATTCCTTTTGCCACCTGTTTTCCTAGCTCCTCCTGATTATTACAGAAATATTCATTTAGTACACAATAGAGAGCGGAGAGATCTCCCAATTGTCGATTATACTGAGACGGCATGGGACAAGTATGTAGATTTCAATAAAGGCATCTTTCCCTATATAGGTACTGTTACTAATAGTAAGCTGATACGTACATTAACTAGAACCCTTGAAGCAGTAGTGAATGAGACTATTTCCGCCTTAGGCAATTTAACAGAAGAGCAGTCTGCTATGCGGATTGTTGTGCTTCAAAATCGTCTTGTCCTTGACGTCATCCTAGCTGATAGGGGCGGAGCTTGTAGGGTCATCGGATCAAGCTGCTGCGTATTCATACCAGAAAATTCGCCATCTGTATATAAAGCCATAACTCGCCTTCATAAGATTGTAAGCCAGATACACCAGAACCCAGGCACTTGGACGTGGTCCGGTTGGTTTTGGAGTGCAATATCAGCCTGGGGATGGAGAGTTTTATCCTTCCTAGGTATTGGCTTTCTCATACTATTCAGTTGCTGCTTATGCCTACAATGTGGACCAGCGATTTGTGGTCTGTGTGCCACATCGTGTATTCCACCACCAAGATTTCATTCGTCACGGAAGAAGAAAGAAGAACAAATGATGTTATATGAACAGATCAATGGATTGATGAAGATTGATATCTCTTAACGGGCAAGTAGGGGACAAGGAGGGAATGTGGAAATATGGATTTTTCTGATCAGTTATGTCCCCTATCTTGGACCCCAACGGTTCTGTGTGCATGTCACAAGTACATGTATGTTCCCTCCAGTTCCAGTTATGAAGACGCAAATACATGTGCGTCCACCGTCAACATGTCCTCTGTCAGATCCGCCATGAATAGGCCAGATATTCCATTCCTAAGTATGAAAGGCCACCGGCTTTGTATGGTTCACTTATGCCATTTTACAGTCCAGGCAAGTAGGCCCTGATTCTGTCATCAAACTCCTCTTGCCTTCTGTCTCTGAAAACTCGAGTCTGAGCCTGCATCTGTGACCATGAACTTTGTCTCATTCTCTGCGCGGCTCACGAAGCCTGACATCAGCCTATTCTCTGCCAAGAACTGTATTTCACCTTCGAATTATCTGCTTCACTCCTTAGCCGATGCATTCCTGTCTAGCAAATTAAGTAAACATTCTTCCAGCTACTGAGCAAAGGCTCGGCTTCTCTGTCCTCATGCAAGTAATTCATAGCCCCGTTACCATGGAAAATTACTACCCCCTCGCATTTAGTGTAGACACTTAGACGCTTGTACACGCACGCACCGTCAGTATAGAATAGATTCTGTCCGAGAGTCCTTCTTTTGTGGATAACATAGTTCTTTAAACATAGGATGTTAGATATGATTTGGGATTAGGTTGACTTGACCCCCCAGACTTTTCGTCTCCACATGTAGAGCTAAATGTCAAGTCCCCTTCACCCCCTAGTTGCACGTCAATTACACGTCATGCTGCTGCGCGCGCATCTATGCCAAGTATTATCTTATAGATCCACCTATATGTGACATCATAACCAATTATGTGCCTTTTTACTCCTTATTACACCCATTTTCGGTTACGCATATGAATCGTCATTTTCCTTATCAATTGTTACGCCTACTGCATTCGCTTCATTGTAATGTATGTTCTATAAAAATCATTTCTTGTCAATAAAGTATGTACTTCACTTCCTGAACCCCCGTGGTGATGGAACTTGGAGCAACCGATTATAATCGTCCATTGGAATAAAGCCCATTCCGAACCTCTAATACCACGGATTCTGCCTCTCATTTTACTGAGCTATTTTATTATGTTTCTGTATCAAATTAAGTCCCGGTAAAGGAATTTTATTTACCACACAACTACCAAATTCTTATATAATATTTTTACTACCGAAGTTCTGAAAACATTATTCGGCCTATTGGGAAGATGTTAACATGAATTAGTGAGATAAGTTTTAATATTTTCGACAGGAACGAAATCTGAAACATCATTTGACCTATTGGGAAGATGTCAACATGAGTTAATGACTTCGGGCCTCATTTACGAGAAGTGGAGCATCGCTGCGTGAAAGCAGTGATGCACCACTTCTCAGTGCGCCCTCCTTGCGACACCAATGATGCGTCATATTTATAATATGACGCATCATGTCGCAAGGAAGGACAGATATGTCTGTAAAACTGACGTATCTGCCAGCACAAAAAGTGGCGCATTGCTGGAGTTGCGTCAGAAGACTGACGCAACCCCAGCAATGTTCCTTTCACATGTGAAAGGGCCTGCGTCACCCTTACGCCTGCCATGAGGCAGACGTAAGGTTTTGACGCATTGTAGTCCTAGAAGTGGCGCAGCGAAATCTCATAAATTTTGCTGCGCCACTCCTACGACCCTTTCTTGCGGGGTTACGCCCACCCTGCATACATTATACCTGACACAGGTATAATGTAGCGCAAGGGTCTAGGAAGTGACGCATCTACCTAGATGCGTCACTTCGTAAATATGGTGCAACATGGCGCATTTTTTACGCCATTGGTGCATCACAAAAAGTGACGCACCAGTGACGCAGGGGCTCATAAATGAGCCCCTTCAGTTTTTATATTTTTAATGGAAATTAATTCGGAAATATCATTCGGCCTATTGGGAAGATGCCAACATGAATTAACAAGTTTATTCAGAATCACTTAAATAGAAAGAGGTTTTGGAAATATCTTTTAGCCTATTAGAAAGATACAGCAATGATGTGTTTATTTTTTCGTTTCAGTTGATTCATGTTGCAATTTGAACATTATGACACAAAAGAAGTAGTTTATATATGTGGTGTTTGGACCATACGCAACGTAAATAAGGGTGTTTATTTGAGAAAATGTAAGTAGATACTTAATCATGTTGTAAATATTTTGAAGAGAGATTTGTTTTTTCTTTACAAACTTACTGATTGTATTTTTTCGGCCCGCTGTTTTATGATGATCAAGATTGAACTCACTATGTGTAGTGAAATTCAATAGAATCTGATAACAGCAAAAAATAAACCAGACTATGCTAAGTAACTATTAAATTATGTTGTGTGGTTAATGTATATTATTATTGGGAATAATAATTTTCTTGTCTTTTACAGAAAGTAAAATATTTTAAATTCAGTTTAAAATGAGAGAACTATAAACTAGTTTTAGTGACTTTGAAATCTACGTCAATACACAAGATAAGATGAAAAAATGTTTTAAAACAGTGCAGTATGTGAGTGTGGGCAATAGCTCACTTAATTTCCATGACAGCTCCTAGTGGGGTGACATTCGTACGGGTAAGTTGTTCACTTTACAAATACTGGGCCTCATTTATGAAAAGTGACACATTCTGTGTCAAAACAGCAATGCCTCACTTTTCTTTGAACCCTCCTTGCAACACCAATGATGCGTCATATTTACAGTATGACGCGTCACGTCGCAAGGAGTTACAGAAACGTTAGTGTTTCTGGTGTATCTGTTGGCGCAAAAATGACACATTGCCGGAGTGTGTCACAAAAATGACGCAAGTCCAGCAATGGGTCGTTTCACATGGGCAAGTCTCATTTGAAATGTGCGTGTATCAGTCTTACGCGTGCTCTGAAGCAGGTGTAAGATATTGACACATTTGCGTCCTAGAAGTGGCGCAGTGAAATCTCATAGATTTCTCTGCCTCACTTCTACAAGGCTTATTTGTGTTGGAACGCCCACCCTGCATATATTACACTTGGTAGAATTATAATGTGGCACAGGGGTTTACAAAGTGATGCATCTACCTTGATGTGTAATTTTGTAAATATGATGCAACATAATGCATTTTTTCGCCGTTGGTGTGTTACAAAAAGTGACGCATTGGCAGCGCAAAAGTGATACAAGGGTTCATAGTAAGTCCCACTGGATTTAAGATTTACCCATTCAGTTGTCTCATTAGTAAAGAACTACTCATTCACTCATGCAATAACTCATGTAGTCTGTATACACTGCTCCAATCACCCATGAATTACCTGTGCACTCATCTAATCTACTAGATGCTATTCATTCACTCCTTCAATTACCCAGTCAGTAACTCTGCAGTTCACCAATCACCCAGGCACTATATATTCATTCATATAATCACGTAGGCAGTAGTTATACAGTAATGTAATCATCCAGGTATTACCTATAAACAAACGTAATCAGCTAAGCATTCACTATACACTAACAAATTTACCCAGGCCTTACAAAAGCACTTCTCTAATCAGTTAGACATTGTTCATTCACTGATGTAATAAGTCAAAAATTATCCATACAGTGTTCTCTTCAAGTGTAGACTATCCACGTGCTCCTCTAATCCCTAAGGTACTACTTATAGGGTCATATTCTCAAAAATGGCGATAACATTATTGTTGCTTTAGCGGCAGAAAACTGCTGCTAAAGCGGCAACAAGGGGCCTTATTGACGCTTTAGCAGCAGTTTTCTGCAGCTAAAGCGGCAATAATATTGTTGCCGTTCTTGAGAATATGACCCATACAGTTAAGCAAACAGTACAACAATTCAGAACAAAGTGCTTAGAAAATCAATACACACTTTTCTCCAACTTTTACAATAATCCAGGCATTATATATACACTAATTGAATTATGTAGGCAATACTCATACACTTATGCAAACGTGTAAATCTTACTGATGCACTCATGCAATAACCCATGCACTAGTGATGCACTCATTCAGTAACCTACGCACTTCTGTGCAGTCATGCAATCACTCAGGGCCATATTATCAAGAGAGTTGACAAAATTATCGCAGGTTTAGCAGCACAAAACTGCTGCTAAAAACGATGCTAATGGGCTTGATAATATGCTCTATGGAATTCCAATTGACGCCCAGGTTAGATGTGAAGGACATTTAACCTGGGCTTGAATTGGAATTTCATAGATGATATTATCAAACCCATTATCGCCGCTTTAGCTGCAGTTTTCTGAAGCTAAAGCGGCAATAATGGTTTCTCCTCTCTTGATAATATGGCCCTGAATCACTATAAATATACTACTTTAATCATTCTACCACTGCCTATATAGTAATAAATCACACAGGCATTACCTATTCACTTATGGAATAAAAGAGGGATTACCATGCACTTGTACAATCATGCTGGCAGTACCTATACATTCATAGAAGAATATACATACTACTAATGCATTCATGCAATCACCCAGACATTATCCATCAACTGTTTGAATCTGTAAAACACAACCTATGCATTTGTGTAATCACTCACAGATTACTATGCATTTATGTAATCACAAAGACATTACCCATGCACACATGGAACCAGCTACGTACCACAAATACCCTCATACAATTACCCTAGCCCTATCCATGCACTCTTTTCGTCACTCAAGCACTACATAGGTAGTCATTTAATAACCCAGACAGTACTGATGCACTTATGCAATCACCCAATCACTAGTGATACACTCTTTCAATTACTCAGCACCAATTATATACTAATACAATCATCCACGCATTATCCATCCATTTATACAATAACTCAGGGGCATATTATCAAGAAACGCAATAAAATTATCACCGCTTTATCGGCAGAAAACTGCTGCTAAAGCGGCAATAAGGCGCTTGATAATATTCTCTATAGATTTCCAATAGAAACCCAGGTTAGACATCTAACCTGGGTTTCTATTGGAATTCTATAGAGCATATTATCAATCCCTTTATCGCCGCAACCATAGGTTTCAGGGACGTTATAGTTGGAAATTAGCATTTAAAAAACCTTAGAAATTTACTGAAAAAACCATAGGTTTGATGGACGTTTTAGTTAGAAATTAGCATTTAAAAAACCTTTGAAAGTCACTGAAAAAACCATAGGTTTCAGGGACGTTATAGTTAGTTGGACGTTTCACTCGTACAAAACCAGTGCAATTCAGCCGTTATAGTTAGTTGAGCTAACTATAACACGCACGCCCGCAATGCACTGCTGATGACGTCACATATTACATCACTCATGACATGGTTAGTGACATCACTCATGACATCACTCATGACATCTCAAATTACATCACTGATGACATCATCCTTGTGATAGAGTGGCAGACCTCCTCTCACCCTAATATAACCTTTGATACACACATTCTAAAATACAAACTACCATTTTCAAAACAATGGACACACCAATACCAGTTACAACATACCAATTCACTAATCCGAAGATCTACACACATATCCACTCATTCACCAACAGTCCTATACAGTCACTCATACATGCACTCACTAATCATATGTACTCATACACCTATACATACACTCAACACACCACCACCCAGCCTTAGAGTTACTCACACATCTAGTCAGACATGAAGAGAAAGAATCAAACATCCATTTACTTGCGTATACAGTCATACATACACCACCGCACTTACTTGTACAGAAACTAACACATACTTACTCTCTAAAACAATCACTTATACAAACACACACTCATTTATACTGGTACTCTTCCAATCTCTAACTCTCACATATACTCACTTATATACACTAATATTCACATATACTAGTTGATAACATATGTAATTAATCAAACAAACACTACTGAGACATCCATTCACTCACCAACACACCCATACATACACTCATCCACCCATACAGTCCTGCACACATGCTGTGTTCAACAGATACAAACAGTGAATCAGTCACTCATTCATCTATGCACTAAGTCATACCCCCACCCAACCCCACAGACACTCAGTCACCCATACTGATACTCAGAAAACCAACTAAAAACCCATATAGATACTTATGTAGCTACTCACCAACCCATGCAGCCACTTATACACAAACTGAGAGACTGATACAGATATTTACAGATTACTCACTAACCCATGCATTCGCTAAGATACGCTTAATCAGTCAGTTATACAAAAAGTTTCACACAAACAAAATCATCCATTCAGACACTTATATACCCACTCATTCTTCTATCGACCTTGGTATATACATATATAAAACATATTTAAATTTTACAGAAGTATTTGTAATGATACTCTTCTGGTACTTGTGCACTTGATACGCTTAATCAGTCAGTTATACAATAAGTTTCACACAAATAAAATCATCCACTCAGACACTTATATATCCACTCATTTTTCTATCGACCTTGGTATATACAGATATAAAACATATTTAAATTTTACAGAAACACACATTCACTGGATGATGTCATCAGTGATGTCATTTGAGATGTCATCAGTGATGTCATCAGTGATGTCACTGATCATGTCATAAGTGATGTAAAAGTAGCATTGCGAGCGCTGAGTTATAGTTTGCTCAACTAACTATAACAGCCGAATTTCATTGGTTTTGTACGAGTGAAATGTCCAACTAACTATAACGTCCCTGAAACCTATGGTTTTTTCAGTGAATGGCATGGTCGTCAGTAGGTAGTTATAGTTAGGACCTATTTTCCATAGGAAATCTGCAACATTCTATTTGCAACAACTTTGGCGCCGGTTGCCGAATCATCGCAAAATTTTCAAAACGTATTGCCAGCTCCAGTCCGCTCCTATCCTGAAAGTCTCGGGGTGATTTGTCAAGCGGGGACTGAGAAAAAAAGGGGGTCCCAAAACATGTTTTCCCCATGTAATTTTCCATAGGAACCTTTAGCCGCAGCTACAGCTCGAACTGCTGAACGGAATTACACCAAATTTGGCAAAGAGGTAGCCCTTGGTTCAGACTCGTGCCTTTTGGTTAAATGGTGAAAATCCGTTCAGTAGTTGCTGAGAAAATCGAAAGTAAAATCACTTATATATCTATGGCCGTGGTGGATCCGCGCACCCGGTGCGCACCCTGCGTGCACCCTCCCGATCACGAGCTGCATGCTAATTGGCTGTCAACTGGCTGTCAACACTCCAAACCAGGAAGTGTTGGCAGCCATTTTGTGCCTCGGTAGAACTGAGGCACAAGAAATCAGTGCAACAAGTGTGCAAAACGTAAAAAGGGGGCAGGGTAGAAACTCCTAGGCCTGCTTAGGGGGTCCCACAAGGACACCCAGGGCAACATTTATTTATTTTTTAAATGGCAAAATCCGTGCAGGGTGTGCGGATCCTGATGTGAAAAAAAAAACGAAGCGCGGGCTCCCGCACTTCTTTCATAATTATTAATGTAATGGGGGGCCCAGAGGGGCCCCTCAGGCCTGGTGACTGCCACCCCCCCGGGGCTTTTATGAAATATGTGTGGGGGGACTCACAGCCAAAATAGATGGGTGTGGGGCTCAAAGGCTCCTGCAGTGTCCCGGGGTGCCCACCCCCGGGACACTGCTGTTTGCTATGGCAGGGTGGGAGCCTCGTGGCTCCTGCCTTGCCATAGCAAACTGTGGTTTGGAATTTGAAACAGAGAGCAGGGAAACCTGCTCTCTCTTTCAAAATGCAAACCCGATTGCTTTTCCACAAGTTCCGCATGTTAGCAGCTCCCCATGTGGAAAAGCAAAGCCGGCTCCTGAAGGACGCGGGGAGCTGGTGGGACCATGGGGGCATTGGGGCTCTCCCACGGTCTCTAATGTTGTGTATAGGCCCCGGGGGATAGGGTCCCCGGGTAGAATAGAAATTAGTGGTAGGTGCTAAAAAAAAATTACGGTAAAATTAGCAGTCACGCACCCAGCACGGCGCCCTGGTGTAAATGCATTGGGTGTTCACTTATGTCAAGTCTGCGTGTAAGAATTGCTGTCTGTTTTCCTCTGGTTGAAGATTGGAAAGAGGGCTTCTCACTCCATCGCGCTCATCTGATCTCAGCAAGCCGCGAGGAAAACATGAGAGCAATTCTTACACGCAGACTTGACAGTAGCTGCATTCACTGACGGCGTCTGCTGATGATAAGTATATACTTGTAGTTGGGCGCTCTTTGGAAACTGTAGATGTACAGTGTCTGGATATACTTACCTTCAAATCTATTGATCAAATATACGGGAAATTGACACTTGAAAATTGATAAAGTCTATACTGTGAGCCCTGCAGAAGTCCGATTGAGGACGAAACGCGTTGGTGGTTGCAAAAATTTGTGAATAAAGGATAAATTTCAATACCAACAGAACATATCGACTCCTTTTTGGGAAAACAACTGTACTGTAGAAGTATCTTATTGTGGATTATCCATATATAATATTCACAAGTGTGCTGAGCTATTTTGTTGGATGGTAATAAAAGTGCCCCAGGACCCCACAGGACTGGTTCTGGCTGGGTTCAGTGACTTGTGACTTTTGAGAACAAAGACTTTTGGGGTATAAATATCTGTGCCCAACCCCTCCCCCCCCCCCCCCCCCCCCCCAAAGTGTGCTACTTCTGGATGTCAGTGAAGAAATATAAACCTCCTAAGGGGTTCACTGATACACCTGATTCTTTTAACCAACAAAGAAGAGATTGGCACAGAAGCTGTAATATAAAAATAACGTGTTTATTAACCTCAGATGAGGGAGATTGCATCACACAGTACCCTCGAGCCACTGTAGGAGGCATTCTAAGGAGTACAGAGAACAGGGGCCTTATATATGATAGGTTACATTAGTCAGCATAAAACCATGGGGAGGTCCTGGCACATACAAGAATACAAATTGACTAATATTGGTATACAAAATTAGCTTGCTCAACAAAGTGGGAGGAGAGACATTTCTCCTTACATCAGCAAGAAAGCCTGAAAGCTCTATACTAGGAGCAGGTGCATTCTATCAGCTAGGCCTTTCTGATCATGTGCAAGGCTCTGGAAGAGGGAGAAAGCACATGGCAAGACATGGCTAACTAATATGTCTGCCAAGTACAAAATGGCTTTCAGCTCATGCTAACAGATCCCTGCAATCTGTAACAGATGGTCCTTTTAGCATGAGCTAAAGACATTCCTATGATCTAGCAGGAACACAGAAAATATTTTGCACATTTATTCTCATAAATTCATCAATATTCTAATCCATTGTTAGGTGGGCATTTTTCATTCTAAACATTTCATTACGCGTGTATATGTAAGGTATAAGCAGGAGTGGAAAGGGAACAGAGCATTGGGTCATACAGATAGCAGGAGAGAGTAATGACTATTATCACAAACAGAATTATCAATTTTCTAGCCTTAAGCAAAAAGAAAATCCTAGAACCATCTAGTAAAAACATTTTCAGGGCTCCTATGCATTTCAGTGACCATCCATTTCAATTTCAGAATAGCCAACAGCACATATCTAATAAAAACATTTTCAATAGACTTTCCCAGTGTTCCTTTTATAAGGGCTAGAGAATAAATCATTATACTTTTAGGAGGAGGGCAAAGTCGCATTTGTTAACTGCTCAGAAGAATGTTTCTCTTGCAAAAAAACATTATACCTAATACAAATATTAAATCAGTCAGACATATTATTACAAAAACAATCCTGGCTCCAAGGGACCAGGAGGACCAGACAGGGTCATAGGAATTAGGACGAGGAGCCGCAAAGGGCTGCTCCTCCTCAAAAATGGGACATCCAAAGGGGTACATTATTAACAAAAAAGAAGTCCTTGGGAAATTGAAGCCGCTGTACAGCCAGCCAGAGGGGAGTCTTATTTGTTTGATCCCTAGCTGTGTACACACCTGCTTCATGACTTTCGACATAAACAGGGTCCCTTGATCAGTCAGGACCTCTTTTGGGAAACCCACCCGTGAAAACACTGTAATCATGGCTTTTGCTATGGCAGTGGCGTTCGGGTGTCGTAAAGTGATGGCCTCCGGGAACCGTGTAGCATAATCCACGAGGACCAGCACATACCGACACCCGCTTCGGGAGGGGATGAGGGGACCTATGATGTCCATTCCTATCCTGTAGAAGGGTTCTTCGAGAATGGGTAGGGGATGTAAGGGAGCGTGGGGAGGCCTGTATCTGCTGTTTTTTTGGCAAACCGGGCATTCACGACAATATACCTTCACTTTTTTATAAATGCCCGGCCAGTAGAACTGTTTAATTATCAACTGTTCGGTTTTTTCCTCCCCGAAATGCCCACCCAGGAGATGACTATGGGCGAGATGGAGGACTTTATCCTGAAAAAGGGAAGGGATCAGTAACTGGGGTTTGCTGTTGGGGTCTGCCTTCCGATAGAGCAGACTGTTTTTGACAAAGAAATAGGGACATACGTGTGTCGGGTCTTCCTGGTTCAGGGCTTTACTCCAGGCTTCCTGTAGTACCGGGTCTTCCCGTTGGGTCGTATGGAAATGGTGATCATGTTCCCATGGGTTTTCGATTGGGGTAGCGGGGAAGACGGGTGATGGTTTCCCTTTCTCCTTTCTTTTTTGATTTCTAGATCTCCTGGGTTTGAAAGGGGGCCAGTCGGGATTCTCTTCCTGGGCAAAGGGGGCTGTGTTCAACCATTCACGGTCAAGGTTCGGGGCTTCTTGCAGCAAGGCCGGTAAATGGGGATAGTCGTTCCCCAAGATGATCTGTTCCGGGAGGCGCTGTATGAGACCCACTTTCAACGCTGACCCGGGATCTGTGGAAGTTTGTACGCGTACATGGGTAGTGGGATAGGTTTTGGTATCCCCATGAACGCATTAGATATTCACAGTCCCTTCCATTGGTCCGATCTGGGTCGCCAAATCTTGTGGCTGTACCACGCTCTGTCTACAACCAGTATCCGCAAGGGCTGTCATCCGTTGTCCGTTGACAGCCACTTCACAACGATAAGGAGGGGGTGTCAGTGTCGGGGGAAGGCAATAAAAGTTCCTCGTCATGCCAATATCCATTGGTTCCTCCTTCTGTGGGCAAAACTGGGCTATGTGTCCAAGGCCTCCACACCCGTAACATTGTGGCCCGGGGGTAGGGGATCTCATCAGGGGGGGACCCGGTGCTCGGAAGACAGGGGGTCCGGGGATCACAGTAATGGGATCTGGTTTCCGGACGAGTAACGGTCGGGGAGAGCGATGGGTCCCGCTCGGGCCGGACTTCCAGGTGGTCTCCTCTCGTCCCTTTTGGACTTCTTGTGCTCTACTGTAGGCACTTGCGATTTCCACGGCAGTATCTAGTGTCAGGTGAGCATGCTGTCTTACCCATCTCTGGATGGGTGGGTGGAGGGAAGCCAGATACTGCTCCAAGTATACTTTGGCCATGATGTCCTCCTTGGTGGCGTTAGCGGGCTTCAACCAGCGATCAGCCATGTCTCGTACGCGGAAGTATAAGGCCCTAGGTGTTTCTTGGGGTCCTTCCTTTATTTGACGGAGTCGTATCCTATAGGTCTCGTCATCTACTCCTAAGCATTCCATAATGCACTGCTTTATGTCAGCATCGGGGGTCGTACCCAGGATGTTGGCCGCTTGATAGGATGCTTGTAGTTCTCCCGATAATAGGGGTCCCAAATATTGCCCCCACTTATCGGCTGGCCATGCTGCGGCCAAGGCCATGCGTTCAAAGTTATTGAAGAAGTATTCGGGATCTTCTCAGGCAACATATTTCTGCAATATCACTGATGGAAGAGTACTCGGACCCCTTTGTTGTCCCAGAACGTCTGCGATTTTCCACATCGCGGCATCATGGGTCTGTCCTTGGTCCGAGAGGGCCTGTTGCAGCTTTCCCCGATCTTCCTCTACAATGGTGAGGAGCTTTTCCATGGCTTTCCCCAGGCTTTCTTGGTTCTCCGCCATTCGGGCGATTACAGCCTCCATGTCTCCGGCTGATCCCACTTCTGACACCACTTGTGGGAGCGCGGGCCGGATAAACAGACGCGGAGGCTGAATGTAATGAGCCAGTGGGTATTTCTTTATTGATAAAGTAGAAGGGGTGGCTGTCTGGGCGGATCTCAGGGTATCCTGGCTTGGTCTACGGGTCTCTTCGTGTTCGGTTGGGTCTAGACTGTCCTCTTCTCCTTTGTCGGGTTGTCCTGGGATGGTCGCGGTGGTTTCCCCAGAGAGGCTCATGAGAGGGACAAGAAAACAAAGAAGAGGCCGTCAGGGACTCTGTCCTGTCTTTACTAATGGTACACAGAGTTCCGTCACAGCACCCGGTAGTGGTTTCAGGGGAAGTGCAGGGCTTTTTATGTAAGTGAGGGTATCGGAGTCTTCAGACCGAGTATCGACCCCAACCACCAGAACTCTCCCCTTCTGTGCGCCGAGTGTGCTCTCTCAGGGTTTGTGAAGGGACGGAAGGGGCCACCACCACAAAGAAGATAAATATGCAAAAAGGGGAGAAAGGAAAAGAAACGCTGTCCCCGTAACCACCTGCCTCCCCTTCACCTTCTTCTACCGCCCACCTCCCGGTCCCATTTTCCCCGTGGTTTAGCCACTCACCGGCCCCGCCGCAACTCTCCCGGGTTGCGGCCACTCTCCAGCCTCCTCCTGTGGGTTCCACCAGTCCTCACACCACGTCTCGTCCTGGACTTCCTCTTCTTCGTCCGGGCTCCGCCTCTCCGTGCTCGCTCCGCGTTGCTCCGGTTCCGTTCCGCTCCTCTTCGGTTCCTCGTCCCGCTGTTCCTCCTTCCCTTCGATGCTTTCTTTCTTCTGCTCGTCCTTCTCCGCTTCGCCTTTCTCCTTCGCCTCTCCGGCACAAGAGCTCCCTTCCTCTCTCTCGGCGGCTCTCTTCACTTGTGGTGGAGAATCACATCCGGGTTTAGTCCCTCCCCCTTCCGGGTTCCTCCTGGCGGTGCCCCAACCCGGCCAGGCCTGAGTGTGAGGGGGCGGACCCAGTGTCCGTAAAGGTGTAACCCGGCTGCGGGAGTGTTCAAGGCCGGTCTCCCCGGGTAAGGTCTGCTTGCGGGTGCGGGGGAGGGGTGTGGCTAGGGTAATGTCCGGGGCTTTCTCACAGTGGGTACATACATTTCTCCAGCAGAACATGTTGTGACAAACAAACTCCTATAAAACAATATTTCCTTTTCAAAAATGTTTGCTGAGGATCACATGGGCGCCTTTCCTGCATTCTACTTTTCACGATCCAAACTATGCATCAGCTCTAATAAGGACTGTCAGTTTATTTACACTGACTAGCTAATAATAATGGTGTTATCACCTGAGAATTGTAGAACAAAAACTACCCACATCTAGTTCCCCTTAAAGGTCAAATAAGGGAACAGCAATCTAGACTACTCATCATTTCATAAAAACATCAGACAGGATGAGCATTAACTTAGCATATTTATTTATTCATTTTTATTAATGCTAACAATTTTTAAAACAGTATTACTGAATAGCCAATTAAATGTCTCATGGCTGTTTCACACACAGCTTAGACAGGCTCAAAAGAGATTGAAATATAAATTTGCCTACCCTTAATTTGTAGAAGAGCTAGCCTCCTTCCCCTATTTCGACAGTAGGAAACCTGAAACAGGTTTCACTTCTGTCGACACTATCTACTTCTATTTGTGGCTGATGGGCACAAATACACTTGTAGGAGGTAAATAGCACATTTAAGTAGCTACAAAACTTTAATAACCAACTACCAATTCCTTTAGCAATTGTACTAGTGTAACATGAGGGCGCGTGAATTCAAACTAAATCCCATTGCGGTCTAATCTTCAAACTAAAAGCATTAGTGCTATATACATGGCAGAGCTATCTCTGCATATAACATACAGACGCTGCTATCCCTTGATAATGGTATTCAATAGGATAAACCCCACCTGCACATTTCCTACACTTGTATTATATCTCAAGAAAACAGTGATATCCCTGTGTGCTCCTAACAGAATATGCAATATTTCCTTTAGCTGATGTTATCTAAAACATTACTTATAGTGCTTTACCCTACAGTGCGAGGATCAGGATATTTAAGTAATACACAGAAATCACGCACTGTCACAGTGGCTCCCTACATGGAAATTGCACGTTCAGTTGGTTAGTTCTAAAAACAGACTTTGGCCTTTAACCCTTTACCAGCTGTTCTATTTTGTGTGCAAGGCTTTCCATGCGGCTTTCCCTATTCAAAGCAACTATGAAGAATCACAGCTGAGAGGCAGTCCTGCTCATTCCTGTTTTCCAGTAATTTAGAGGTACGCTTAATAACTTCTGCTGTTTTTTTTATATTTAGTTTCATGTGTGTGCAGTGTGCGGTGTGCGGTGTGCTTTCCTAGCAGTATAGAGGTCGGCTGCTTGTTCTATTCTTGCGTGTGTGCATTTACTGAAGTCTGAGATCAGCTTGAAAACGGCTCTGAGTGGCAGAACTGCTTTTAAACAGTGAATTTTGCCCAATTTCGACTTTGGTGTTTGGGGCACTTAAAAATGAATAACCTACAATGTTTTGAAATATTAGTCATCCCCAGAATGTCCTCCTGGGTAAAGTGACATTTCGCCTGGTAGTTTCCCCCATTGCGGTACAGCGCTGCTTAAATTTGACTTTGAGGCTAGGAGTTCACAGTATGATAATTAGGCAGTATAGAGATCAAAAAACGAATTTAGTGCACTCATTTTTAATAACATTTCTTTTTTTCATATAATCAAAATTCCCCCTTTTTCTTTTTTTTCCTAATAACACCAACCCTTTTGATGGTTGCACATATGAAAAGCAAGCTTCATTCCTTCTTGCCTTCAAAATGTATTCATTTATAACTCTAAGCACAGAAGCCTTACTTGAAACATGAAAATTCTGCTCCACTTTTTAAAGGGCAGTTATTATTTAACATCAAAACCACGGATGTGCTTATGTAAAAAGGCATTAAGAAAGGAAAATCCCTACTTTCAATTTTTTTCTGTTATCCTAAATAAAGAAACTATTTTGTGTAACTTTTTAAAAGCATGCGGGCCTCTATACCAGGTTTGCACTGACTTAAAATCTAGTTGACTCAGCAGTTTTCTTGTGGCTTGCGGTCAGGAATAGCCATGTGCTATTGACGCAGCTGTTGCTGTGACCAGCAGGCGTCAAATTCTCACACCTTGCTCAGGAGAAAAAAACCCTTTTTCTGTATTTGTAATACCCTGACAGAGTTACATCCCCATTTGTTGTGTCAACCAGCTTCTTCTCAGTGAGACAGTTAAAACCTAGCTGTTGGAAAGCTTTTTTTCTAGTGTTGAAATGTAAGCACGGTGACAGTCTATTTAAAAGTCAGACATTTCAAGGCAGTCAAAATCTATTGTTTTGATAATGTTGTGTTAATTTCAGCAACAACCAATTCACTCAGATGATGTGAATGCCTTTTAATATCTAATACAATGTATCTAAGGAAAATGCTGTAACATTTTGTATTTTAGTTATAGTTATTGCAAAGTACACAATTTCGTTTTTGAGGCCTATTTTATTCCTATTGAATGTGAATTCTAATCTTATCTTTAGCATTATGGCAATTTGCACATATGTATAGTTTCTTACTTTGTCAATTTAATAGTAACATACAGCTATTTAGCATATGTTATATAATTCATTTCTGGATTTTTTTATTTAATATTTAATTTAATGACATTTTGCATAACAATGATGACAAAAAAAACACATTGAGCTCATTCCAGACATTTTCAGAAGGGGGTCATACACTAAGAACACACAATACAGCAGGCTTAAGGCTAGCCATTCTTACACAAAGAGCGCAATCGCTACTTACTCACACAAGTACCACCGATGTCAAACCACAAACCACATAGACATTTAAACACATAATTAACCCACAAATCAACACTTAGGACAGAACCAAGAGACAGCCCACAGACTGTACTGAAACCAAACCATATGTAAATATTAGTTGTAAGTCATATTTACAATAAAAGCTCTCAAAACTAGCCCAAAAGACTGAACAAAAAACAGCCCAAAGACTGTTCCATGTTCAAGAAGCCAAAATACACCGAATTCGCTAGTTTTGACTGGCAGAACACCCCAAAAAAAACGCTCTGCATATCTCCACTTATAAAAGTGCGCAGAATAGGATCCTTTTTATGTACATATTTTAATTCCATGGGGTAATGAGTCACCAAGGAAGAAATACCTTTTTTATACCTAAACCTATTTAGGTATCCCCTCTAGGGGAGCCGGCTGAGTTCATTCAAGATTCACAATGGTACCTCCCAGAAAGCAACACATTCTACGATGTGTGCTAAGAACAGGCATGCCAAGAATATTGTAGCATATACAATATTATACACAAAGTAGCACTTAGCTTAGAGTGTGCCGTTCAAGTATTCACAATTTAGAGAACAATCTCCTCATTACCTGCCTACATAAATTGCAATTTACATATAATCACATAAATCACGATAATCACATTTTCGGCCAATACAAGTCAAGCACATGTCGATGACCTTTCCAAGCACAAATCTCCAGCCTATCACTGCCAAGTTCTGAGTGACCTAACAATCGTTTTTAGAATACTCACGCCAAAAAGGTTCTCAGTCGGGAGCGGCTACCTCCTGGAGCGCCAGATCAGGGAAGACCAGAAATATACTGGGCTGCAGAGACAGAGAATCTCAGTGCGCAGGGTACCTTCTTCGAGGAGTCCTGTCCTGTCCTCCTCGGTAGATTCCTGTCTCCTGTCAAGACCACTCCATTGGATAGCCGCTTCTCTGATGAGGTCCACGTCGGGCGCCATTTGAAGAAATAAAAACCTCCTAAGGGGTTCACTGATACACCTGGTCCTTTTAACCAACAAAGAAGAAATTGGCACAGAAGCTGCAACATAAAATTAACATGTTTATTAACCTCAGATGAGGGAGATTGCGTCATACGGTACCCTCAGGCCACTGTAGGAGGCATTCTAAGGAGTACAGAGAAGAGGGGCCTTATATATTCATAGGTTACATTAGTCAGCATAAAACCAAGGGGAGGTCCTGGCACGTAAAAGAATACAAATTGACTAATAAGGGTATACAACATTTTCTTGCTCAACAAAGTGGGAGGAGAGACATTTCTCCTTACATCAGCAAGAAAGCCTGATAGTTCTATACTAGGAGCAGGTGCATTCTATCAGCTAGGCCTTTCTGAGCATGTGCAAGGTTCTGGAAGAGGGAGAAAGCACATGGCAAGACATGGCTAACTACGATGGTTGCCAAGTACAAAATGTCTTTCAGCTCATGCTAACAGCGATTCCTGCAATCTTTAACATCAAGACGAACCTCTGTCCATGTAACTAGAGGGAAAGGACTTTGAAACTTTCATCCATCTTGCTGAAGCAATTACCAAAGGGCCTGAATTGAGCTTGTCTCCTGCTGAAGTCTCAGGGATATTAGACTTCACCCATCAGCCTTCAGAATTCCTATTGAGGGTAATTCTACTTGCAGGTGAGGCTTCTGTCGAGAACTCCAGAGCCTCTGGTTCTACTGCGGGGAACGCAGGCTGAAACCTATTGCTATGGTGGGCCGCTGCCGCTGAAAAGCTGTTGCTGCTGAGAGCCCGCATTTGTTTGTGTTATGAGGAACCATTGCAATTGCTTCTGTGGGCCGCTGCCACTGAAAAGCTGTTGCCGCTGAGAGCCTGCACTTGTTTGTGCTATGAAGAGTCACCGCAATCGCTATTGTGGGCCGCTACAGCTGAGGAGCTGTGCTGCTGAGAGCCCGCATTTGCCTGTGTTATGAAGGATTACCGCAATCGCTATTGTGGGCCGCTACAGCTGAGGAGCTTGTGCCACTGAGAGCCCGCATCTGTCTGTGTTACAGAGAATCACCGCAATCGCTATTGTGGGCCACTGCAGCTAAAGAGGTGTGCCGCTGAGAGTCTGCATTTGTCTGTGTTACGAAAAACCATTGCTATTGTTACTGTGGGCCGCTGCAGCTGAGGAGCTGAGCCGCTGGGAGCCCGCATTTGTCACCACCTCGAGGATCATCATAATCGCCTGCGTGGGCCGCCGCAGCCGCACGCTGCGGCGTTGAGGGCCCGCCCTTTAATCAACGGCCCCAGATCATCGTGGGTGCACACCATGTACCGCTGCAGCTGAAAGCTGTGGCCACTGCGAGCCTGCCTGTCATCATCGCAGCTTCTTCGCGAAGCCGCCTGCCGTGTCCCTTTAAACCTCAGGTACATTGTGCAGAACCGGGCCGCGTAGGCCCCGACCTCGAACTAAGTTCATTTCACAAGCTTTTGAATGCTTTTACTGATTTTGAAGTGAATTTCTATTTACGTGCATTGTGGCTTTTGATCGCTTTTGAGTCTTGTGTTAAGCCTATATAAAGATACTTATTTTTGATAACTACTCGTGTTGTGTCTATTTGTGGCGTCTTTAATGTGTTGTTGTGTATGGTCATAAATGCTTCACACACTGCCTCTGAGATAGGCCTGTCTGCTCGTGCTACATTACCACAGGGTTGCGCAGGGGTTATCAAAGGGTGTAGCCCCCTTACTCTGACTTAGGAACAAGGGTCCCTATTTGGACATTGGCGCCAGCCATTGCCAACTAGAGACCCCCATTTCTAACATTGACGGTCAGCGGTGGGGATCAGGACTTGCATTTATGATCCACATACAATAACTGGTATACACCACTAGTGAGTGCAGACCAAAGCGCAACCACTCACATTTTCGATCTTTGTTCTATTGTTGATTGCATTTTTCAGTTATTGTTACAATGGGAAAGCCAACCTCCAATGCCTCGGAGGATCTCACCTTTGAGGAAGAGAGGTTAGAAACCACTGCCAAACAGCTAAAACCTAGCAAACCTATACATTTTTGAAAACTAGACACCCAGGGGAATTCAGGATGGGGTGACTTGACTGGCTCTCACCAGGTTCTGTTACCCAGAATCCCCTGCAAACCTAAAAATGTGCCCAAAAATACACATTGTCCTCACATTTCTGTGGTGGAAAGTTCTGGAATCTGCGTGGATCCACAAAATTCCACCCACCCCACGTTCCCCAAAGCCTTCTGAGAAAAATGGTACCTCACTTGCGTGGGTGGGCCTAGTGCCCGCATCAGGCAAGGGCCCAAAACCTATTGAGGCGACATTAAAATTACCTATCACAAAACAACCTGGTTTTGCCAAGGGGGTCCCATGAGTTTTTGGCCCCGGGCTCAGCGGCCATCTAGGGAAACCAACCAAACCCACACATTTCTGAAAACGAGACACCTGGAGGAGTCCAGCAAGGTATGGCTTGAGTGGGTCCCCCAACGTTTTCCTACCCAGAATCCCCTGCAAACCTCAAATTTAGCTGAAAAATCAATTTTTTCTCAAATGTCTGTGTGGGAATGTTCTGGAATGTATGTGGATCCATAAATTTCCTCCCACCCAGCATTCCCCCAGGTCTCCCAATAAAAATGGTACCTCACTTGTATGGGTAGGCATAGTGGCTGCAACAGGAAATGGCCCAAATCGTACTGCGGAGACTTCAAAATTACCTATAACAAAACTACCTGGTTTTGGGGGTGGCACCTGGGGTTTTGGCCCTGGCTCGCTGCCATCTAGGAAAACCTACCAAACCCACACATTTATGAAAACTAGACACCCTGGGGAGTCCAATGAGGTATGGCTTGCGTGGATCCCCTATCGTTTCCCTACCCAGAATACCTTGCAAACCTCAAATATAGCTGGAAAAAAACACATTTTCCACATATTTTTGTGTGTAATCACCGTGCCGGCACCAATGTCCTACCCCATAGCGTTCTCCTTAGTGTCCTGAGTAAAATGGTACCTCACTTGCGTGGGTGTCCAATGCAGAATTGGCTAAAAACTTATTTTAAAAAAAATGTAGCGCTTAGAATTCTCAGTGCATTACCCTTAATCCCTATGTTTTGGACTCTTCCCAGCCACAGGCCCTTGCCCCACCCACACAAGTGAGGTATCATTTTACTCGGGAGACTGAGGGGAATGCTGCGGGATAGGACGTTTGTGCCGGCATGGTGATTCCACACAGAAATATGTGGAAAAAGTGATTTTTTTAGCTAAATTTGAGGTTTGTAGGGGATTCTGGGTAGGAAAATATTAGGGGACCCACGCAAGCCATAACTCGCTGGATTCCCCCGGGTGTCTAGCTTTCAGAAATGTATGGGTTTGGTAGGTTTCCCTAGATGGCCGCCGAGCCTTGGGCCAAAAACTCTTGTACCCCCCTTGCAAAACCAGGTTGTTTTGTGATAGGTAATTTTGATGTCGCTTCAATAGGTTTTGGGCCCTTGCCTGTCGTGGGTACTTGACCCACCCATGCGATTGAGGTACCATTTTTATTGGGAGACCTGGGGGAACGCTGGGTGGGAGGAAATTTGTGGATCCACGTAGATTCCAGAACTTCCCCACACAAAAATATGTGGAAAAAGTGATTTTTTCAGCTAAATTTGAGGTTCACAGGGGATTCTGGGTAGGAAAACATTGGGCGACTAACGCAAGCCATACCTCGCTAGACTTGCCCGGGTGTCTACTTTTCAGAAATGTATGGGTTTGGTAGGTTTCCCTAGATGGCCACCGAGTCCAGGGCCAAAAACTCATGAGTTGGTAAATTTTCCCTAGAGACAGACTACACCTTAGCACAGAAAGACAGATGAGACAAATCAGACTGCCTATCCACCTGCTCCTCAAGCACACACACATACTGGCTGGATTTGGCACGAGGGTGAGTGAAAGGTTCAAAATGTATATTTTATTAACAAGAGATTTCACAAAAAGGAAATGTACTGTTAATAATTAAAAGGTTAACAATCTGAACCAATGACTCGCAGCTCGTGAGCTGTAAAGCCACAGCAAGGCACCAACCTCTTTACAGGCCATTCACACACCTTTCATACTTGACACACACTTTCACACCACCAGCTGCGGCCCCACCACATTACAACAAACACATCCACAGACAATGTGGAGACAATGTACACCCTGGCAGAGAGAGACAGAAAAACAAATATTCCGTCAAAATGATCAATTCGTTAAGTACTTACACATGCTGGTTGGATTTGGCATGAGGGTGAGTGAAGGTTCAGAGCATAAAATTCTATTAACAAGAGATTTTACAAAAATGAAATGCACTGTTAATATTTAAAAGGTTACCTGAACCGATGACTCACAGCTCGTGAGCTGTAAAGCCACGGCAAGGCACCAACCGCTTTACAGGCCATTCACACACCTTTCATACGTGAAACACAAGACCATTCACATCGCCAGCCGTGGGCCCAGCACATTACAACATTCACATCAACAGACAGCGCCATTCAAGGGCCAATCACTTTCATACGCCCACATAACTGACATAGAAATCACACCGGCTGGTGGTTGACAGTGTCAGCAGTGGCGTTTGACTAGCAGAGTGTGTAATGACCAGCAGCAAGTCACTACTCTCACACTGCCAGCCAAATGCCAGCCGACACACACAACCAGCCAAGCACCAGCCCACCTACACCGCCAGCCAAGCACCAGTCCACGCACACGTCCAGCCAAGTGCCAGTTCATGCACACCGCCAGCCAAGCACCAGTCTGCGCACACCGCCAGCCAAGCGCCAGCCCAGGCACACTGCCAGCAAAGCGCAAGTCCACGCACACTGCCAGCCAAGTGCCAGTTCACGCACACCGCCAGTCCATGTACACCGCCAGCCAAGCGCCAGTGCATGCACACCACCAGCCAAGCGCCAGTTCACGCACACCTCCAGCCAAGCACCAGTCCACGCACACCACCAGCCAAGCGCCAGACCATGCACACCGCCAGCCAAGCGCCAGTCCATGCACACCGCCAGCCAAGCGCCAGTCCATGCACACCACCAGCCAAGCGCCAGTCCACGCACACCGCCAGCCAAGCACCAGTCTGCGCACACCGCCAGCCAAGCGCCAGTCCATGCACACTGCCAGCCAAGCGCAAGTCCACGCACACTGCCAGCCAAGTGCCAGTTCACACACACACACCGCCAGCCAAGCACCTGTCCATGCTCCCCGCCAGCCAAGCGCCAGCCCACGCACACCTCCAGCCAAGCGCCAGTCCACGCACACCACCAGCCAAGTGCCAGTCCACGCACATCGCCAGCCAAGCGCCAGTCCATGCACACAGTCAGCCAAGCGCCAGTCCACGCACACAGTCAGCCAAGAGTCAGTCCACGCACACTGTCAGCCAAGCGCCAATCCACGCACACCGCCATCAATTTGTTTTTAACAAGAATAAAAACACAAACCAATTGTAACTAGATACAAAACTATAACTACAAAAACAACAGCAGTAACTAAAGACATCATTCTAATGCCAACAGTGAAACTGAACAACAACTATATAAAACCATACACACCAGGCAGTACACTATTTGACTCACGGTTGCTCCCAAAAACTCTTTTGAGTGTTATACAATCTGAAACATGTGGGCACACAGAGCCCAGAATTAGAAGGACAATCAGTACAGTGCATACGACTCTCCTTCCACACACCTCTTCGCAAACAGACTCTACATCTCTTACAGGGATTGTTTTTTTTGCGCGTGGGAGGAATTGCATCAGGAAAGTGGCGATCTTTCAATCTAGCCACATCCTCCACCACTCCAACTCTAGGAACACTTGCCTGTTCCACAACAACAAGGTTGCCTATCGCAGACTCCTGAAACTGAACAAAAGTCATCTTTGACGCAGGAGAACACTCCTTGAACACAACAAAGCCATTGAAAGTTGCTAAATTGAAGAGATGGATGGCCAACTTCTTATACCAAATGTAAGCCTTACGAACAGCAGTGTAAGGTTCCAACCTCTGATCTACTCTATTGACACCACCCATGTTGTAGTCTACAATGCACACAGGTTTGCGCACTTCAGCAACCTGACCCCACACAGTCACAGGTGAAGTACTCTCATCATGGATGGTAGTCAGCATGTACACATCCCTCCTGTCCAGAAATTTCACAGCTAGCAGTTCCTCACTACGCAAGGCACTGCACTGTCCCCTCTGAAGTTTTCTGCAAACAAGGTAATTTGGGTAAACCTTTACGGTTAGAGCAGATTGTGCCAGAAGCCAAAGTGTCCACAATGAACAATTCCTTAAACAATTGCACGTCAGTGTAGAAGTTATCAAGGTACAAATGGTGGCCTCTGTTAAACAGTCCTCTAGCAAGATCCCACACAATTTTCTTTGAAACTCCAAAAGTGGACGGAAAACCAGGGGGTTCAATAGTGGAATCCTTACCAGTGTACACCCGGAAATTATAGACATATCCTGTCCTTCTCTCAGACAACATATACATCTTAATTCCATAACGTGCCCTCTTGTTGGGAATGTACTGCCTAAAAACCAAACGGCCCTTGAACAGGACCAAAGACTCATCAATAGCTATTTCTTTCGCTGGCACGGGTAGAGGGGTGGAAAACTTCCAGTAGAGATTCCTGCTGTGGCAAATGTGATGACGGGTAAGATTGAAGGAGGAGTGACCGTTGACACCTCACCAGGGGTACTGTGTGAATCACTGCTTTCAGACACCCCCTCCCCTGCAGATAAAGCAAGTGTCGCAGCACCTTCAATTCAGTCGATAGAAGGTGTTTTAGTGGATAATACCGCCAGTTTTAGTAATAAGATCAGTACTCCAAGCGGCAGCTCAAATACCATTCAAGACACTGTGAGCTCTCTAACATTGCAAGCGGCTAATAAGGTGATGCCAGATCATATATTGAAAACGCCTGATAATCAAGACAAGTTCTACTCCCTAACAGACGATTCAGAGATTTCAGACATAAGCATCTCTTTGTCAAGCGGGGAGGAAGGAAATAAGTGGTAGGGCAGCCCTAACACCTAAAACTGCAAGAGAAGAAAAGCAGAGGCCGCTATAAAAAGAATTGTGACATATCCGACAAAGAAGATGCTACGGACCTAAAGTGGGACTACAATGACGCCCCACTTACGATATTCTCTATTCCACGGCAGCCTCTGATGGTAAGCAAACAATCATTGGTAGTGACAAAGGTGGAGACCAAGGAGTTCTTAGAAGCGAACCAGCTTTGGCAGATATTCTGCTATCCATCCAGAGCTTCCAGGAGGAAATCAAGGCAGATAGTCGCAGATCACGCCTGGCTGCAAAAAAACTGCAAGGGGCAGTCAGGAAGGTCGGCAAAACCTGCGCCGAAATCGCAGATCGAATGGCTTCGGTGGAGAAAAGGACGGACCAACTAAAAAAAGATGTTGCCACGCTTAAAACACAGTGATGAGCATGAGGGTGTGGTTAAAGATCTTATGTGGAAGATGGAGGAGCGGGAAAACTGGCAGAGGCGCAACAATCTCCGTTTCCTAGGAATTCCGGAAGGTGTCGAAAAAGATGACCCCAGGAAATTCATGATTACGCTTCTCAAAGGGGCTTTTCCAGAGCTACATTCCTGGGAGCTGGATAAACAAATTCAGCGAGCTCATAGATTCCCTCTGTCTCCCGCTAAACACACCCCGGCACCGCAACATTCTCGTGCCATGCTTTTTTTTTTTGGTAATTTCCTACTCCGTCAAACTCTCTATGACTTGGCCAGACCTACAAACAAGCGGACCTTTGACGGAATAACCCTTTTCACCAGACCTTTGCGCATGTCACAGTTGAGCGCAGGTGGAGACTCAGACAGCTCTTTGACCTGTTCCAGAAACTAGGAGCTGAGGTGTCCCTTCAGAATCCGGCCAGGCTGAAAATTGTATATAAAGGGGCCACATGTAGTTTCATTTCAGAAATCCAAGCCGCAAAGTATCTAGAGGAAGTTTCCGGACACAAGTAGAGTACGCAATGTTTATAGTAATGGTAACTCCTTTGCAACTCGGCAGTTAAACAGTTGTATTGTGTTGGAAAACAGACAATTATCTTAGGGTTCTCTTTCATCTGTTTTTCCTTTTTATTTCTCTCTCTCTTTTTTGATGATAATTATTGCATATTTTTTTGTGGGGGGGAGTCTCAGCGGGTGCGTGGGGCTCTGCACGTCGTAAGTCAAACCCCTGGCCCGGCTGTGGCCAGATAGTCTCCAAAGGTGGTGGAGGGTGGAGGGGGTGGGTGGGAGAGGGAGGGGGGGGCTGGCGGGTCAGACAGGTTATGAAAAATTGTAAGAGGAATTTCGATAGGCTAAACTGGTATGATGGCAATACCAGGAGACGGTGCATTAAATGGGCCATGCAAAACTTCGGACAAACATCCGGAATATACAATGTAACGAGATGGGATTGCTAAGAGTTCTATCTATGAATATTTGTGGTTTAAATGACATTAATAAAAGGCAAACAGTAGCGGTAGGATTACAGGCGTTGGGCACTAATATTATCTGCTTACAAGAAACGCACATAGAGGGTTCACAAACACACATTTTAAAAACACCGGGGTTTGGGCAACAACACAGGGAGCTAGGGTGCGGGGGGTTGTTATTTTAGCCAAGGGTAGCGGGTATGTTTTTAGTCACTCTAAAGAAGACAAATTTGGCCGCTGGGCGATCACAGAATGCCAATATGGAAATGGACAAAAGAAAACCCTCTGTGCTATTGATGGAAGCAATAGTGATGATCCGTCGGTCTTTGACGAGATCTCAAATGATCTCACACATTGGCCACTACCTTTAATGATCTCCGGGGATTTCAATATCAACCTTCCCAATGATTGGTCCATGAAGGATGGTTGGCAAAATGTTTTCCGCAAACCTAAAGTGTTTAAGGCATTGAGACATTTGTGTTATACGCAGGGGTTAGTGGATGGCTGGCAGACTTTAAAACCTAATGATCCAGGGTATACCTTTTATCCAACCCACATCTTACCCATGTAAGATTAGATTATATATTATTGTCTAATTCACTCAAAGCTAATTGCCAAATTGAGAACCTGCCTAGAGTCCTATCGGACCATAACCCTCTAATCTGTACCGTAGAAATAGGAATAGGAAATAAAACACCCAGATCCTGGACTTTTGAGAAATACCTGCTTTTAGACGACAATTATTGCGCTTACATGAGAGAGTGGATCCCAAACTTTCTAACAAATAATATCGGGAGCACTTCAATTGAAGTTTATGGGATGCCCTAAAAGCAGGGGTTTGAGAAGAGACGCTGCAATACTCATTAAATGCCAACAAACGGGCTAGGGAATCTATGAAGGTGCTTCAGGAAAACCTGAGGCTGGCCGAGGAAGATCTGATAAGGGTGACATTAGGGAACAACAGGGGAGAAGAATTAATAAAAATACAAAGCCAGGTGGCAATTGCAAAGGCCGCAATCACAAATATTTTTATCAACAAAGCTGTAAAAAAAGCGCTTTCACAAAAAGAAATGCTTTATGAAGTGAACGAGCAAATCAGACAGCAGCTTGCCGCACGTATGAGGCCGCAGGCCTCATCAAATTTGATTCGCGATATATGTGATCCTCCGGGAGGCCATATATCAGACCCAGAATTTATGAGAGAAGCCTTCTGACGGTTTTATCGTTACTTGTATACGGAGGCAGGGGGGGGGTGACCAGTAAATATTGAAAGATACTTAGATAAGGCAGTGCATGATAAATTTGATGATAAAGATCTGGCTATTTTAGAGGAGACCCCCAATTCAGAAGAAATTTTGATTACAATCAAAAACCTGCCAAAAGGGAAAGCAACTGGATTGGATAGTATCCCCTCGGAATTCTATGTATCCTTTCTAGATCAAATCAAAAGCATTTTAACAGACCTTAGTATACACCTTTTTAAAGGTGGCCAACCTCCAAACTCTTGGTCCAGAGTGAAGATAGTCATTTTTCCTAAAAAGCTCCAGAACAGCTAGGCTCATACCTTCCGATTACTCTTATTAACGCGGACTCAGAGATATATTCGAAGGTTTTGGCTAATAAAATTGCTCCTATTATTTATAAAGTAATTGCTAAATGTCAACACGGTTTCGTGCCAGGGAGATCCACTATTGACCACATTCAGAGAGTGATCATTTTATTTGATAGCGTGGATGTTGCCGGAGACCCTATGGCTCTGGTTCTTCTTGAGGCGGAGAAGGCCTTTGATAAGGTCTCCTGGCAATTTCTTTGGGCAGCTATGTCCAGGGTTGGAATAAAGGAAGGCTATATCCAGGCAGCGCAAAAATTGTATGTCAACCCCAGGGCAGCAGTTATGGTAAACGGCAGCTTAACTAAAGAATTTATAATATCTCGTGGAACACGAAAGGGCTGCCCTTGTTCACCGTTGATTTTCGCAATTTACATCTACCCCTTCATTCGTAGATTAGAAGGAAATAGAGGAATTGAATCAATTTGGTCACAGGATTATTCTACCAAGTCCTTGGCTTACGCTATTGTAACACCTGATCCTAACACGGCCATGACTACTATTGAAAGGGAGGCTAATAACTTCGGACTAGTATCCGGATATGCACTTAACCAAGGGAAAACTCAGATTGTACTGAACAATAAAAGTTAAATGAGTGATTCCCGAGTAGAGAAAAGGCTATATATTTAGGAGTTTGTATATCATCTAATCTTGAAAATCTGGTTAATTTTTAAATCTAAAGCCATTGACGGACTCAATGCAGAACGACCTCCAACGCCTAGACAATCTACACCTTTCTATTATTGGTAAAGTTAATGCTGTGAAAAAGGTCTTTTTCCCCAAAATGTTATATTTATTCAGAGCAATATGCCTAGAATTTCCAATTTAGTGGCTTAAATCAATAGAACGTATGTTTTCAAGTTTTATTTGGGCATATTCGCAACCCCGGCGGGCTTATAAATTCCTTACTCTTCCCAAGGATAGAGGCGGATTAGCCCTCCCAAACTTAAAGGCTTATTATTGGGCATCCGTGTTATTATATAGGCGAGAGCTTTTACAGAACAGCGGGGAAACGGAGGCGCTCGGGGGCAGCATGCCATCTATCTTTGAACTAGTTCTTGGCAGTAAGAGTAGATGATACTTCTGGCGACACTTGCATGACAGCTATCATAAACAAGCATTTGCAATGCAATAGGTCTCGCATTTGCTAGACTTTGAGCAATTGGCATTGTAAATGGCAATGCCTTTTATTGATGTGTTTTGAAAGGCTGCAAGCAGTGCGTAAACACGCACTAATTATAGTTGTTGCTTACAACAACCAAGGCTGGGAGTAAAAGAGGCACAGTTACTGCTAGCTTTGCTTTTTGTAAGCAATGACTAAGTACAAAGTGCGTGTATACGCACGTTTTGCAGTTTTTTAAACCACATAAATAAAAGGTATTGTTATTTAAACTGGCAATAGCTGAAACTGTTGGAAATGTGAGACTTTTTGCATTGCAAATGATATATATGTGCATAATTTTTTAAATATAGCTGTATATATGCCCGTAAGTAAGTATCGATATATTTTTAAATTGGTATGCTTTTATAGATATGTGCCCATATATACAGATAATATATAGGTGTATATTTGTGCATTTATTGCTAAATATATTGATATATATGCATTTGTAAGCAGATATATATGCATTTGTTTGTTTGCATTTATATGTGCATTTATATATGCACAAATATACATATATATCTGTCTTTTTGCATATATGTTTAAAAGCATACATATTTTTATAAATATGCATACGTACTTATGTGCATTTATATATATATTAAAATATGCGCATATGTACATATGCATATACATGAATCACCCTATATTTAAATATATACAAATATATGTAAATATATATATGCAATTATAAATGCATATATTTATATGTATAAATAAATTAAATGTGTATATATATATATATATGTATATATTTTTATATTTATACATATGTAATTACTTATATTATAAACTATTTATATTTGCATATATTTATAAATGCATATCTAAATGCATATAAACAAATGCAGATATATTTGCATACAAATATAAATATATTGCTATACTTAGCAAAAAATGTACAAATATTCACCTATATATATATAAATAAACAAATATACATTTATATGTATGTGGATATATGTTTATATGTGTATTTTTTATACATAAATATGTGTATATATATATGACATTATATGTAGATACTATTAGAAATTTACTGCAAAGATTATGTATATATATATATTACTTATTGACAGAGTTGAAGTCAACATCAATTGGAATCACTCCTTTTCGCAATTATGTTCCCCCCTCCCCCTTCTTCAAATCGGTACTTCACCTTGATTTTTAGTTATCTTAAAAACCGTTAGCAAAATACTAATACTCATTTATCCAATCAACCATTTGTAATTGTGGATGAATTGTAGCAATTAAAAGCAAAATCACTGTTTACTTTAAAAAAACGTTTTGTCGACCATGCCCAGTATGTTTTCACTTTCTACTTGTTAATTTGTATCAACACCTTAAATTGACACTCTGGGCCTCGAGACTCTATGGTCCAGTCGAAGGCCGAGTGCCGAAACGCGTAGACCGTCTCTTGCGTATTTAAGGTGTTAATTTGTATCAACACCTTAAATTGACACTCTGGGCCTCGAGACTCTATGGTCCAGTCGAAGGCCGAGTGCCGAAACGCGTAGACCGTCTCTTGCGTATGCCCTGTTCCATTTATAAATAAATATCACTGGATTGTGCTTTGTGGTGCTGTGATTCTTATCGACGACGTACCTTCGACATTTGGAGGAGAAGCGAGGGGAACTTTTTATCATATATATATATATATGCATGTAAATAGGTATGCATATTTATATAAATTTGTATGCCTTTATAAATATGTGCACAGATACACAAATATATATATGAGTATATTAGTGTATTTATTTTTATATTTATTGAAATATGCATATGTGTGCAGTTATATATGCATTTGTTTGAATGCATTTATATGTGCCTTTATATATATATGCAGATGTATATAGTTTGTACTATAAGTATTTATGTATGGATATTAAACTATATATATATACATACATATATATATATATATACATTTTTAATTATAAGCATTTTTAATAGTGTATATAATAATATATATTTTGATATATATGTACATTTTGAAATATAAGTTTATTGATATACATGTATTTGTATATATTTGCATTTTTTGTATACATTTAGGGGCCGATTCCAATCCTGGAAAAAGGCTGTACAAATCGTTGTATGGAGCGTTTTTCCCGTACGACTCGTACCAGGTAAGCTTTTCTTCCAACCTAGGAAGTATGATTCGTACAGAAAGCCTCTTTCCATACAAATCATACTAAAGACCAGACGGCTAAAATAAACCAACGATTCTGATCCGGAACAGCTTGTACGTGACGTTTGTACATATTTAAGCAGCCGTTTCCGGTCCAGCAAGTACGATTCGTCCCTACGGCACTTCGTACGGCTCTTTTCTTACGGGAGCCAGAAACAGCCGTAAAAGCAGAGTCCCCAGGGGTACGAGTCGTACAGGCATACACCCCCGTGCGTTGTGAATGTATGGTGCGTAACCCAACATCGCGTACCCCAACATCGCGTATGTAAGCACCGTACAT
Source organism: Triturus cristatus (assembly GCF_964204655.1). Taxonomy (NCBI): domain Eukaryota; kingdom Metazoa; phylum Chordata; class Amphibia; order Caudata; family Salamandridae; genus Triturus; species Triturus cristatus. Next base: position 1,697,516,479 of record NC_140591.1, read on the forward strand.
ACGTGATGTTGGGATACGCGATGTTGGGGTATGCGATGTTGGGGTACGCGATGTTGGGGTACGCGATGTTGGGGTACACGATGTTGGGGTATGCGATGTTGGGGGTATGCGATGTTGGGGAATGCGATGTTGGGGGTACGCACAGTACATGCGCACTGGGGGTACGCACCGTACATACACAATGCACGGGGTGTATGCCTGTACGACTCGTACCCCTGTACAACTCGCACCCCGGGAACAACTTTTCCCGGGATATGAGTCGTACAAAGTTTGCTTCGTAGCGGGTAATGGCATTCCCCGTGTACGGGACGTTTTCCGTACAAATCGTAAATCGGAAAGCCGGTCCGGATCGTACTAGTACGGTCGGACTGCATTTTTACAATTTGTACGGAAAAGTGTCCGGGTCCGTCTCGTACAACTTTTCCCGATCCGATTTGTACGGATCGAGCCGATCCGTACAAATCGGATCAGGAAAAGTTGTATTTTTCCCGTACGAATCATACTTCACGGGTCGGACGAGACTTGTACGATTTGTATGGAAAAAATTACCGATACGAGTCGTACCGGAAAAAAAATACAGGATCGGAATCGGCCCCTTAGATGTATATATATGTACGTGAGTACGTATGCATATTTATATTATTTTGTATGCTTTTATAGATATGTGCACAGATATATATAGGTGTATATTTGTGCATTGTTTGCTAAATCTATTGATAAGTATGCATTTGTAAGCAGATATATATGCATTTGTTTGTATGCATTTATTTGTGCTTTTATATATGCACAAATATACACTTAATATATATCTGTCTCTTTGCACATATCTTGAAAAGCATACATATTTTTATAAATATGCATACATACTTATGTGCATATCTATACATTTTTATATATTAAAATGTGCACATATATACATATGCATATACATTAATCACCCTATATTTAAAAATATACAATATATGTAAATATACATATGAAATTATAAATGCATATATTTATATGTATAAATAAATTAAATGTATATATATGTATGTATATATTTTTATATCTATACATATATAATTCCTAATATTATAAACTCATACACATATATATGTGGTCAAGCTGAATACATTAGACTACAAGTAAATGAATAGTAACAGTGCTTTGCGTATATGCTAAATGTCGCTGTGCAAAACACTAAAACAAAAATACCAAACAAAAACAATGTGTATCGCACCTCAAGTTAACCTACTAATTATTTCCTATGCGTAGAAAAGCCTAAAGTGTTCCGTCTGAAAACGTGGGTTTGGGCGGCCAAAAGCAGACCGAGAGTCTGCGATTGTGTGATGTTGTGGAGTGAAAATCGACACTTTAGAAAGGAAACAAGGGCAGGCTAATGAAGCGCTAACAAGCAGAGAAAGACAGATGGAAATCTACTCGTAGGCAGCATCTGTGGGATGCGAAACAAGCAAGTAGTGACCGGTCAGCATTCTAGTGTTCAGCATGTTGTAACACACACTGAACACCCACCCACCACAGGCGTCACGAGTCAGGTGACCTTGGCAATAAAAGGGGCCGAGTGCTTAGTCCATCCTTCCTCTGCATGTTGGCCTAAGGCTCAAGCACTACAATGGCGATGAGGGGCTGTGCCCGTGCGTGCAGCAGCCCAGCAGATGAGGGAAAAGGGGAGAGAGCTGCCCGCGCGAAGGGCACCACCCCCCCCGAGCAGGCGAGAACAGCACTTGATCGCCTACGGGTGTGTGAAGAGCCCCGGCGTGAAGCGAGGTGACTGGGAGCCCACCCCACACCTCATGTGCAGGCAGTAATCCGACCCCTGCGTGAAAGCGCCGTGGGGAGTAGAGCAGGCCGAGCGGAGCCCACCCGCATCGGCCGCGACGTCGTGACCCTGCAAGAGGAAGTCGGGTGCCCACCCCGACCCCGTCGAGCCTGCCGCCATGCCCGGTGCTGAAGGGCGAGCCCCGCAAGCATGAAGGACCACGCGGAGCCCACCCGCGTGGGTGAAAGGGCCCACCGGTCGAAGGTGAGGGGCCCTGCGAGAGAGAAACTAAAAGGGAAGCCAGCGGGAGCCCACCCTGCATCCGTGAGTGAGGAGGAGCCCCCTGCGAGAGAAGCGAACGGGAGCCCACCCCGCCGCGAAGGCGGAAAGCATTAAGTGGCCTTTCCCCACCGCAGCGCAGCGTGTAGTGTGAGGCTGCAGCGGTGGGGCAGAAGAACGTGATGGCGGCATCCGGTCTGCACCAGCACCCCCCCTGCGCAGCCAATGTGAAACACGAGCCGAAGCAGAGCCCACCCGCAGCTAACGTGACTGAGGCCGGCCGAGATGTCGGCCCAGGCGTCCCTCAATGACGGGGGTCGCCAGCCTTAAATAAAGAAATAAAGCGGTGCCCACCCGCAGTGACCGGCAACAGCGCCGACACCCCACCGCGCAGCGTATTTAAGGTGAAGCTGCGGCGGCGGGGTGAAAAGCGCAATGAGGCCGAGCGGAGTGACTCTAGGGCTAAGTACAATGGCTAAAATGCGATTTTAAATTTAAAACCATGAAATGCTGCAAAGGTAACATATCTTTATTCGCCTCAGATGACAGTGAAAAATGCGAGCCCGATTGGCGCCGGTTGCAGCACCTGCATGGACCCGGTCCACTTCAAGCCCTAAGTAAAGTGTAGTGGTAATAATAAAATTTTTTCATATACAAAACATACGCAACAAAAATAAACACTTTCAAAACACCAATAACACAAAAAATAGATCTTAGCATACTGTGGCGCCAAACTAGTATATTTCTACTCCGGTCACCGCAGCCATATATATAACAGGAATAAAAATATACCTACAAGCAGCCATGACTATTGGCTTTGTCAATAGTTGCTCTAATACAAATAAGGGTTAAATACTTGAACGTTTGCTATACAAATGAAAATGCTTTAGTTCTTTACGGCACATTTGTAGCATAAGTCAAATGTTCCCGGCTTTGGAGTTTGCGGGAAGCAGGTTCAAGTCTGAGCGCTGGCTCACCATTCATAAATTGTGTATAAAGGCGCGATCACTGTGGCAACAGAAATAAGCATAAACGTTGTTTTTTCTAAATAAAAAACTAAAGTTTAAACATGTGTCAGGCATACGCAAAAAATAAGCGTCATAGATTAAAACGCTGAAGGTAAAAATTTCTGTTCACCATAGTATACCGCCTAACTGGTATTTTGCAAATCCTCTTACAGCACCCAAGTAGGTTATAGTCATAGCCTGGCTTCCAAAAAAACGTACATTTTATGTTTCTGCAATGTAACTAGTGGCTATGTAAAACGATGCAATATTTTACGTCTAATTTAGCGCTTGATAAAATGGCCCAAAACCCCAAAATTTTAAGAACCATAAAATGCTGCAAAAGTACCATTAATTTTTCCCCTACAACTAAGGAACAAAGAGAGCCCAATACACCCGTTGCAACACCTGCTTGGACCCGGCCCACTTAGAAGTCCTAAGTAAAGTGTAATGCTAATAATATTTTAACAAATAGAAAGCATACACAACTATTTTATTTTTGCGAATTAACCACTGTTTAAAGTTTCCCCTTCTGTATTATTTTAATTTTCAAGAGCTTACTCGCCCGCTTGGAGCAGATTCTGTCTCCAGCAGCCTCTTAGTAAGACAAGCGTGGCTGTTTTTGGAACACTCATGTTCCAAATTACCGGAGCGCTTGTTAACATGCATCTCCCTCTCGTCTATCTAATTAGGCACTGGTACATAATGTGGACGCCACTGATACTATTCACAAATTATTAATCCAATGCCAAGCAAATTACAAAATACAGAAGGGCTCTTAGTGGCTCTGCATTGCTGCAGCTCATATGACAGCCAAGTCACGTAATATAGTCACCTATAACGGTAAAAACGCACAGCCCCATTGGCCCCCGTTGCAGTACCTGCTTGGACCCGGCCCACTTAAAGCAGTAAGTAAAGTGTAGTGCTAACAACAATTAAGCATATAGAAAGCATTCGCAAATAATAGTAGCTGTTCCCACATAAATAATTAACTGCAAAATAAAGAGTTACTGTATTATTAATAAAAACAGTCTAGTCCTTACGGGCAAATTTCTAGCATAAGGCAAACGTTTCCGGCTTTAAAGTTTGCAGAAAGCTGGGTCTAATCACAGCGCTAGACGTAAGCTCAAAACCAGTGTTTAGCATAGTGTACCGTTCAGAGCCACCGTGATCAAAAGAGAGCAATAATAACGCGGTAAAAAGTCCTCCCGCTACAGTGTTGTAATACAAAAAAATGCTGGGGCAAACAAAACAGTTCAGAGCCAGCGTGCTCAAAACACGGCAATAATAAAGATCAAACTTATAACGCGGTAAAAAATCTGCCCGCTACAGTCTTGTAATCATACAAAATGCCGAGGCACACATAACAGTTCAGAGCCACCGTGCTCGAACAGACTTCAACCTCTAACGGTAATAAAACGAAAGTAAATAAACAGCATGCATTAAGGTCTCCAATTATAAAGGCAGGCTACAGCGTGCTAACCAGATAACAAAGAAGTGCAAGCAAAGTGAAAGAACACTGTATTTAGGCACCGCTGAATCGGGACTACACAGAAGTTAGAAAAACACCAACAGCCAATGAAAAAGGACATTACAAAAACACTACCACAACTAAGCCAATAGCAAGCAGGAAAACTAATAACATGAAATTTCACCCAACATACTAATTACTTTATGTCTCGCTGAGAGAGCGCATGCAGAGCATGCGCTGTCAAGGCGAGACCTAAAAAGTTAAATTTAAAACGCTCTATAGTGGGTTTAAGGTATGGAAGGCTGTTATAAAAATGCTTGGTATAGGGCAAATTTCTTTCTACACTCCCCTAAGGGATAACCCAACTCTCCCGGAAATCTTCAGTGACAGATGTATACATAAATGGAATGAAGCGGGAATTGTCCAGATAGGCTGCCTCCTCTCCTCTACAGGGATACAATCCTTTGAAGAACTTAAAAGAGATTTCCGATTGGACTGGCTGGACTTTTTTAAATACCTTCAATTTAGAGACTTTCTGTCAAGAAAGGTGGGGAGAAGGGTATTGCTGGAAAAAGTTACTATAGTAGAAACACTAATTCACATTAAAAAAAGCACTATTGGGGGTATATATTCCCTTATTAATGCACTGTTTCCGGATGATATGGAGAACACCTCACAGAAGTGGCAGGAAAAAGTCGGAATGTCCATTGACAAATTTAACTATGCTTACCTAATGTCACAAACAATCCTCATGTCCACGAAATTACAAGCACAATTTTAATAAACTTTTTTTTTTAATATTATAAGCCTGACAAAATTGCCAAATGGGGGAGCGGCAAGGGAACCTGTTGTCCAAGATGTATGTTATATACCGCTGATTGTGTACACATCGTCTCTACATGTGAAGGATTAACATCTTTAAAGCAAGAGATAGAGACGTTTTTGACCGCAGTGATACAGCGCTGTCGAGCGATGTCATTTTATTAGGGGCGGCTGATCCTAGTAATGCTAGAGTAGGCCATGAACTGTGGCAGTTTTTAGAATGTGCATAGCCTCAGCGTGGCTGGACGCTAACGCACCGTCGTTCCAACAGTGGCTAGCTAGGCTATTAGCAATCTCTCATATGGAGGTTGCCATTTATAAACGGAAGGGCAGGAAGCGGCGTAAAAGAGGGTTGAAGATCTGGACCCCTCTGGTCGAATGGTGTCAATCCCAAGGCTGTGTATAGCTGAATACTAATGTTTACTGGGGATCTGTTTGTGGGCGTTTCCCTTCTATTGAATGTAATGTATTATGGAACAACTGTACCTGAAGGCTACGATACAAAGTGAATAATGAAGATGTATGTATACTTGTCTGACCAGGAGGGTTTGGGGGGGCTGATAATTGTTGGCAAAAACTGAATAAAGATATTTTGTTTTAAAACAAACAATGACATATGCAAATAATGCACCAGTCCACACACAATCCACCAGCCAAGCTAAAGGGTAGGTGGGCCTAAGAGTATAAATAAAATATTCACCCCTGTAAAAGGGGCGCAATACTTGCGGCCACTCCCCAACACAAAAATTTAAAAACCCCTGGTGTCTAGTGGCTTCTGCCCTCCTTGGAGGCAGATAGGCCTTAAAAACATACTGCTAATCTGCCACCCAAAGAGGGCAGAATTGGCCACAATCATCCTCCCATAAAGGGAAGCGACTCTTGTGCAAGGGCCGCTACTCAACATAAAAAAACCTGGTGGCCTAGTGGCCAAACAAAAAAAAATCAGCCGATTTGCCCCCCAGGGGGCAGAAACGGCAAATTAATGCTTCCCAAAGGGGAGCGACCCTTGCCCAAGGGGCAACTCCCCACAAACAAATCCCTGGTGGTCTAGTGGGCCCTATATTAAAAAAAAGGCGAGATCTGCCAGCCTGGGAGGCAGACAGCCACAAACATTGCCCCCAAAGGAGAGCGACCCTTGCCCAAGGGGTCACTCCCCTCAAATAAATCCCTGGTGGTCTAGTGGGCCCTATATATATATAAAAAAAACGGCGATATCTGCCCTCCCATGGGGGCAGACAGCCAATAACATTGCCCCCAAATGTGAGCGACCCTTGCCCAGGGGCCACTCCCCACAAGATATTTCCTGGTGGTCCAGTGGGCCAGTTAAAAAGAAATGGCGAAATCTGTCCCTATGGGGGGCAGACAATGCCAAAAAACACTGTTCCCAAAAGGGGAGTGACCCTTCCCTAAGGGGCCGCTCCCCCCAAACAGTAAATCCCTGGGGTCTAGTGGGCATCCCAGCTGCACGATTGCACGATCGTGCAGCAGGAATGCACAAATAAGGCATCAGGGGAAAGGAAAACCCTTTTCTTTCCCCTGATGCCTCTTTCGTTTAAATGGCCGCCCCCTCCCCCCACCAGGAGAAACTCACCTCTTCTCCGTACGACACACTGGAAGCAAATGGCTTCCAGCGCGTCGGGAAACCTCCAATGACGTCAGTGCGCCTCGCGCGCTGACGTCATTGGTGACATGGGAGGGGGGTGGGGGGAGGCAGGGGAAGGGCTTCCCCTGCCTTCCCTGGTGGGGGCACGTAGATGAGCGGCCCATGGGGGGAGTGCCAGTGCTTCCACCGTGGGTGAGTGCTAGGTCGGCTGGGAGCCTTCCGACGCCCACGCCCACCGACGCACGGAAGCGGTTAAATGCTCACATTATCTGGATGATAGCCACATAATTCCACTACACACCACATACACCCACTCTACTCTATAACACATAAGTATTTACATTTACAACACCAATAGCTCTAACTCTCGTTTTCTAACTGATTACTTCACTGCAAACAAAACCAAGCATTTGCAATGCGATAGGTCTCGCATTTGCGAGAGTTTAAGCTATTGGCATTGCAAATGACAATGCCTTTTATTTATCTGTTTTGATAATTAACACATAAATAAAAACATAGTCATTTATAATACTAATAGCTCAAACTCTTGTAAATACGAGACCTATTTCCTTGCAAAGAAGTGGCCGCCATTGTCCCGAGCTGCCTGGAAAGTGAAAGCGCGCATGGCGCGCTGAATGTTGCAGGAAAGCCTGTTCTGCCTGCAGTAGGAGAAACTCATTTGAAGACCTGCATTAGATTATGTTGTGCAGCGTGAGGCAATAGCGTGCACCAGGATCAGTGTGTGAAAACCAGCCATGTGGGAAACCAGAATTAGAGTGTGCTGTGCAGCGTGAGACACAAGTGTGCACAAGGACCTGTGCATTAAAAACAGCATTATGGAAAACCAGCACTAGAGTGGGCTGTGCGTGTGAGACATGAGCGTGCACCAGGGACCGTGTATAAAAACTATCATTAGTGTGTGCTTTGCAGCGTGAGGCAGGAGCGTGCACCAGGATCCATGCGTGAAAACCAGCATTAGAGTGTGCTGTGCAGCGTGAGGCATGAGGGTGCACCAGGATCTGTGTGTGAAAACCAGCAGTGTGAAAAACTAGCATTAGAGTTTGCTGTGCAACGTGAAGCATGAGCATGCACCAGGATCCGTGCGCGAAAACCAGCAGTATGGGAAACTAGCTTTAGAGTTTGTTGTGCAGCGTTCACCAGGACCCGTGCATTAAAACCAGCCCTGTGGTAAACCATCATTAGTGTGTGCTGTGAAGTGTGAGACACGAGCACGCACCAGAATCCATGTATGAAAGCCAGCATCAAAATGTGTGCAGTGCCACGTGAGACACGAGCGTGCACCAGAATCTGTGCATGAAAACCAGACATGTGGAAAAGTAGCATTAGAGTGTGCTGTGCAGCATGCGACACAAGTGTGCACCAGGATTTGTGTGGGAAAACCTGCCCTGCTATGAGGAAAACCAGCACTAGAGTGTGCTGTGCAGCAAGTGACATGAGCGTGAACCAGAATTCCGGTACGAAAACCTGCCACGTAGGAAGCCAGCACCAGAATTTGTGCCGTGAGCCACCAGCGTGCACTAGGATCTGTGTACGAACAAAGGCAGTAAGGGAACTAGTCCCAGAATGTGTGCTGTGCAGCCTGAGATACGAGCGTGCACCAGTGTCTGCGTACGAAAACCAGCAATGTGAGAAACGCACATTAGAATGTGCGCCACCAGTGTGTACCAGGAGCCATGTATGACAAGCATTTGCAATGTGATAGGTCTCGCATTTACGAGAGTTTAAGCTATTGGCATGGTAAATGACAATGCCTTTTATTTATATGTTTTACTAATTAACACATAAATAAAATGCATCATCATTTACAATGCCAACAGCTCAAACTCTTGTGAATGCGAGACCTATTTAAAGAAGCGGCCGCTATTATCCCGGGCTGCTTGGAAAGTGAAAGCACACATGGCGCACTGAGTGTTGCAGGAAAGCATGTTGTGCCTGAAGTAGGAGAAACTCATTAAAGAAAAGAGTGCTTACAGACTAAAAAAGACGTGCCGTGTAACAACCAAAGTAAAAGGCCCAGTCCTCATGGGAGGTTACAAATAAAGACAAGGCGCTACTAAGGAGGGATTAACATGCCTATTAACGAATCAGAAGCCAGCATTTATGAAGGACAATGGCACAAGCCAATGGCAAATATAGGCGGAGAGTGGGCGGCTATTCTATTCCATACTCCAATACATCATGCCACAAAGTAGCGCATGCGCTGCCCTGGCTCGACCTAAAAAATAAGTAAAAAACATTGTCATTTACAACGCCAATAGCTCTAACTTTCACACAAGTAAGAGACTGATTGTGTTGCAAATGCTTGTTTAATTAGCATGGACAAAAAAATATAGGGCAGACTGGTAAAATGCCAAGTATGTTGTATGAGACTAACCAAACATGCAGTTATTCAACTTACTGTGCAAGTTATAAGTTTGTCATTAACACATTGTAACATATTCATTGTATATAAATCAAAACACTTTATTTCCCCATTTTAACACTTTGCTTTTTTCATTGTCTTTTTTTTACCTTCACCCTTTAATGTTTCTCACATTTTGAAACTAGTTTTCCCTTATTTGAACCCCTGCCGTTGTTTCTATTCTCTTCCCCTCATGTTTATTTGGTTATGATTCCATATGTTTCAGCAATAGTTGCCTTGCTTTCACACTGTTTAATAACGTAATTGCTATTTTTATCACGATCCCTTCTCTGTATTTATTGCGCTTTCTGTCTGTCTCTTTTCGTGCACAAGTTTCAGGTGATTCAACGCCAGAGCCGAGTTAGGTGTCCTGTTGAATCGTGTATCCCCGCACTCAGCCCCAGAGATCAGCTGCTTCTGTCTGAACCTGCCTGGGCTGAGTTTCATTTCCGATAAGTGCCGAAGAGCAGGGGATACACTATCGCAAGGGAATACCAGACGGAATGTAGGCCACGGCACGACCGCTTCCGGGGTGGGAGGGGCTGAAACGTTACTTCAGTCACAGGGAAACCGAACGCGAAAGCGAAGCATACCGCTCATATAAAGCGGACCTAGAGACAACGAGGCAGATTTACAAGCCCCATGCGCCGCCGGTGCATCACGTTGCGTGACGCACCGGTGGCGCAGCCTGCTAAAGGATAGTTACAAGCGCAGGTAAAGTCACCCTGCGTGACTTAACCTGTGCTTGTAAATATCGCCCCTGTTCACGCAACACTTTGCGTGTTAGGGGCGGGACATGGGTGTTGCTGTGGGTGTTCCTACGCAACACCCATGTCCACTGATGCATTTCCAGATTTACGAGAAATCGTAAACCTGGAAATGCGTCCGTTTGCTGCGCCACCATAGGGGTGGCATAGCCAAGCGAAACGAGGAGACATTTTTTCATTTCTCCTCGTTTTTTTCCTCTTTCAAAGCGTGCTGCATTCTACAGCACACATTGAAAGAGGAAAATGCCTGCAGTGATTGCTTTTGTGCACAAAAGCAATATTCCCATGTCGCAGGCATCCTTGCACTATGGTGCAAAGGTGTCTGCACCGGCGCATGGCAGCTGTTTCTGTGCCAGCGCAGGGGAGAGCACAGGAATGTGACATATCATTGTAGATATGTCGCATTCCTGTGCTCTGAAAGTGCCGCAGCTAAAGGGCTTGTGGTACCGCGCTGCGGCACTTTCTTGTAGATCTGCCCCAAAAAGACCACCAACGCGCGTTCTGCCCACCGAGGAACGACGCACACAGAAGAAGGCACCATGGCTGAGATCACGTCATGTTTTTTCGGATAACTTAGCATGAAGACTTAGCAGCCTTGGAGGCTTGACTTTATATTATGATGTTTCACTTAGGCATGTTTCCTATCTGTTATGATCAGATCTGTGTGTTTTGTACCTGTTGTGTATCCCATTTTACAGCAGCTTTCTGGGCGTTCAAGATAGACTTATTTTTTTTAGTGTGTTATGGTGAGGGATGCCCAGACTGCTACAGTTGTATAGTGTTATGTTTAGCAGGAAATTCAAGCATTTTGGCACTGAAAGGAGCATGTGACGTGTTCTCCTGAGACACCCTTTCACACCCGTCAATCATGATCACAACACAAGTCAGAATTAAGATGTCATGTTTCCCTGTCTGTGCTGTTTCTCAGATGAAATACTCTTTTAATTCATGGTGTGACCCTTAGGTGACATCATGAGAGTGGAGACCTCTGGAGCTTCTGAGCAGACTGCACAGCAGGACAGACTGACTGAGAGAAGTAAGCTGAACACCCTTGCGCACACATTCAGAGTTTGTTTGGCCTCGGAATGCAATTTCTCATTTAATAGTTAACCCTGGGCGGTGAACTCCGCTCCGCTCGCTGAGTTTGCGGAGTTTTCCGCACTCTGCGTTAGGCGGAGCTTGCGGAGTTCCCAAAAACTCTGCTCCGCGTTGCGGAGTGGAGTTTTTATCCTCGCTCGCGTTCGTCAACGTCAGTTGGCGACCGCAAGCGTAGAAAATCAACCTCCCGGCGAGATTTTTCCTCGTTCGCGATCGTTAAAATTAAGTTGACGAGCGTGAGCGTGGAATTAAATATCCCTGCGAGATTTCTCAATGCGGGCGGGTCAGGTTTCTCATTGCGAGTGGTCGCATATGCTCGCGACCGCTCGCGTTGAGAAACTGCCCGTTCGCGCTCAGAACGCTGCCACTCGAGTAAAAATCTACTCGAGCGGCAGAAAGGAAAGCAGCGCTTGCTTGCGCTGTGTATGGTGCTGTTCGTGATGATTGCACAGGGCATCCAGCACTGTGCAATCACCGCGAACAGCACATTTTTCTATCAAACTCTGCCACTTCCAGGACTCCGCATAGTGCAGCGGAGTTTTTTTCCCACTTCGTGGAGTTCCGCGTAAGGCAAATCTGCGAACTCCACCCAGGGTTATTAATAGTAACTTCGCATTAACTGACTGGAAATGGTCTTTAGAAACAGACACCCCCAGAATGGATTTCCCCACAATCATATTCAAAATATAGCCAAATATTTATAATTAGTGAACCCTGCCCATATCTGCCTACTTGTCATAATTTTGGTCCACCTATTTCTGGCAAAATGCTGTCCCATTTCTTACATATTAACTCTTCTCCAGAAAATCAGTGTGGCCTTAATTGCAGCCATTCCCAAAGTGTTCCTCTCCTTTGTATTAATTTCTGAGGTGCATAATCAGTTTTGTATCAGAAATATCCCATTGATCTCATTATAGCAGACGAAAAGGCTCGTGTACTGCCCGAACTTGGTCCCATCTCAGTGTAGCTGGTCAACTCCATGAATGCCGGCATCCTAAAAGTTGTGGAGTCTCTTGTGTTTCCTTGGCGACTGTAGACCCCCCATAATGTCCTTTGGGTAAGCGTATCAGGCGCATGTAGCCTCGTGACAATCAAGAGCTGTTGGTAGGCTTCTACGTCCTTAGCTGTAAAAGGATTAAAATAAGCACTTCTAGTTTTAGAGCCTTATTACGTGATTGGTGGTCCTCCAGCAGCACCGGCACCGCTGTGCTGGCAGGAGGACCGCCAAGCCCGTGGTGCGACTGCCCGCCTGGATTCTGAGTTGAATCTAGGGCGGGCGGTGCGGTGGTGGTCTCACGGCAGTGGCTGTGTTAGGCCTATAGAAGAGCTTTAACAGCAGACCTCAGCAGTGACAGTGCCTGAAACACGTTCCTGCACAGTGAGGAATGCACTATGTCGTGCAGGAACCAGGGTGCAATTCTAGGGTGGCACAACATGTGTCCTCCGGAAGCACCCCCAGGCCCAGAAGCGACCTGTTAGGGCCCCCTTAGTTGCATCTCCGCCGCCCTTTTCATGGTGGGCTCACCGCCATGAAATGGGTGGTGGAAATGCAACTTGGAATATGCTCGACGGTGCTGCGGCGGCACCACCAGCATATTCCTGCACCTTTCCGCTGCGCCACCGCCACGCAATCCTGGATCCCGCCAGACACGGCGGTCCTGTGGCGGGCCAACCACCACACTCAAAATACGCCAAGTGGACCCACAGTGGTGGCGGTGGTCAGACCGCCACCATGAGTATAGCGGTCCTAGGACCGTGGTACTCATAACAAGGCCCTTAATATTGATTGTGTATCCTAGTGCCTAGGATGGGTGTGCGGGCGCTGTGCATTGGCTGTGCTCTTGGCCACACATGTGTGTTCATGTGTCACGTCTTACACATTGCAAGCCAGCTTGCTAGGAATGGTCCTCCCCCAAACTTTTTACCTGCTTGCCTCACATTTTGCTGCCCTTTTGCATCTGTTGGCCTTAGGAATCTGTGCACTTTATGTCTGCTAACCCGTGCTAAAGTGCTTGGGCTCCCTTCCCTAAACATGATTTGATTGGCATACCCCTAATTGGCATATATTTAATTTACTCTTAACCCCCTAGTAGAGCCCTTCCAGTGGGCCTCCAGCACTGATTGCGCCACCCAGTTTCAAACATGTCTCAGGCCTGCCACTGCGGAGCCAGTATGTGCAGTTTTAACCTGCCTTGTCAACCTGAAATGATAAACCTATTGTCAGGCCCGAACCTCCCTTTTTAATACATATAAGTCACCTCTAGGGTAGGCCCTGGACAGCCCAAAGTACAGCATGTAATGTATTTAGAAAGCAGGACATGTACCTTTAAGTTGTACATGTCGTGGTAGTGGAAAACTCCTAAATTCATTTTTCACCACTGCAAGGCCTCTATCTCCTATAGGAAAAAAATGAGATTAATTTATTACACTTTATAAGTGTAATTTCCAAATTGGAAGATGTAACTGGCTCATGTTTGGTGTCTCTGGAATCCTAATTTAAAATCCCAATTTATGGTGAAGTCGGGTTTTAAATTACAATTCTGAAAATGCCACTTTTAGACATATGTGGGTGGACATCTAGTCGTTAGAAACAGCATTAGTCGCTATGCAGTGCTCACGGATCATGCCGTGCTCTATTGGTCATGACGCTAATATTTAACGCAGAACCCACACCGCGCTAAACATAGAGCCTCATACTTCCATTCAGAATTGTACCCCCTTACCTGCTTGTCTAATTTTAGTCTCTAAACACTCTTCCTTATAACTGCATGTTTTTCTAGTACTTTTGAATCCAATTGACATGCCCAGATGTACTGCCTTTCAATGTGAATTCGACCCTTTACTTGGGTAAGGCCCCTTATAACCACAACTACCCTGGATGCTGCTAGGTGTCTTGCTGCTAGTAATCACAACTCTCAATCCCACCAGTAACCCCACTCTTCCTCACTTGGACACATTAGCTTCCAACTCACGGACACCCACTTCCACTCATTTCTGTCCTTCTGTCCTTTTGTCTTCCGTAGTTGTTTCTGGGAAGGGTGGGGAAGGGCTATTCAAGAGTGCACACTTTTATTCCTGCATTGTCTATTAGGTTGTGTGCTTTTCTAGGCACTCCTCTTTTCTTCTTTTGCTGTTTTGGACGCTTTAAGTACAGGAAGTTATTTATATGTACAGGAAGTAGTGAGCAAGATGGCGGCTGCGTGAGTGATGCGATAGTGCCAATATCGGCAACAGTTATCACAACACACATAAGTACATAAATAAAACACACGACACTGAATGTAAGTGGAGAAATATTGCTGCAGGTTTATTAGCATAAGCAATATGCAAACATGGTGGGTTATCTTACGGGCGATCCCAGGGCAGGCCAGCCCCTATGCCGCCTGCCCGTCTGATAAGCCTAGAGTCACCATGGCAACGCCAATTGGTGTATACCTAATGTTGGGAGGGTCCCCCCCTCCCACCTGTGGACCACCAGTCCACTTGCTACACACGCCCCCCCGTGATGGGTGGGCGGAGCATACATGGCAGCCCCCGGTTGCTCAGACCCACAACCGCCTGTCGGTTAGCGGGGCGCCGTCGGTCTTCCAGTGGACACGCTAAAGATCCCTGGGTATCCTGGCTTAGCACCACACGGTGCTGCTGCATGCTATACCCCTTGGTATGTGCAGACCCTGGATCGCCCTGTAACTCCTCCTGCAACACAAAGTGAGAATTGTTAGAAAACCTGGCCCCCCCATTGTCCCTCCGGACGCCGGGTAAGCGGATGGGCGGGCAAGGCGAACGAGCGGACAAGAGGGCGAGGAGGGGGCGGAGACAGAATATGTACCCCCCTGGCTCCTCCCCGCCGGAAGCAGCTATCTGCTGGGGTCTCCCTTGGTCCATCCCAGGGACACGACCTCCCACCCCTGTGCCTTCCTGTGGCACTAAGGCGGCCGCCCTCAAAGGGGCGGGCCGCTGCGCAACCCCCCCCGGGCAGCCTTACATAGTGCCAATATCGGCAACAGTTATCACAACACACATAAGTACATAAATAAAACACACGACACTGAATGTAAGTGGAGAAATATTGCTGCAGGTTTATTAGCATAAGCAATATGCAAACATGGTGGGTTATCTTACGGGCGATCCCAGGGCAGGCCAGCCCCTATGCCGCCTGCCCGTCTGATAAGCCTAGAGTCACCATGGCAACGCCAATTGGTGTATACCTAATGTTGGGAGGGTCCCCCCCTCCCACCTGTGGACCACCAGTCCACTTGCTACACACGCCCCCCCGTGATGGGTGGGCGGAGCATACATGGCAGCCCCCGGTTGCTCAGACCCACAACCGCCTGTCGGTTAGCGGGGCGCCGTCGGTCTTCCAGTGGACACGCTAAAGATCCCTGGGTATCCTGGCTTAGCACCACACGGTGCTGCTGCATGCTATACCCCTTGGTATGTGCAGACCCTGGATCGCCCTGTAACTCCTCCACAGCCTTGGGAGTGGCCACCGTCACTACCAGGGCCCCCCACCAAGGTAGACCTATTTCCTTACAACCTGCTGCAGCCAAAGCTTCCCCTAGGCCCAGTAGGTCCAGTCTATTCGCAACCCGCAGCTGCCAAGGCTTCACCAAGGTCAAGTAAAATTAAATTCATGCCTAGCGTGGAGAGGCGCACCCCATCACCCTCCAGACACCCTGTTGATTTGGCGTGTAAAAGGCCATGCCTGATGAAGCCAAAGCCTCTTAGCTCAGTGAACTTGCACATGGCGCTATTAACTTTTCTCCTTGACACCTCAATGGCTTCTCCTGAGCGGGCTCCTTGCCAAGGTAGCCTATTACTAACAACCTGCTGCAGCCAAAGCTTCCCCTAGGTCCAGTAGGAAAAGAACCGTGCCTAAACTAGGGAGGTGCACCCCATCTCCCTCCCGGCACCCTGTGGACTTGGCGTGTATAAGACCATGCCTGATGAAGCCAAGACCTCTTTGCTCTGCGCAACTGCGCATGGCTCCTGGTAGGCCATCATACCTACAGCATACTGATACCGGGCTTCTCCCAGGTCCAGTCAAAACAAGTCTACGCCCAACCGGGCCGGCGGCCAGCGTGCACCATCAGGACAGGTTCCCCCAACCTTTCTAAACTCCTCCGTGGATTTGACTGAAATGACCTTAAACCTAAATAGGCGATGGTCCAAAGTTGCCTTCGCATGGCTAAATAACAATCCCTTTGCCAAGACACTCCTGCCTGGCAGTGCCCAGCCTGCCTTCCTTCCTCTTTCACTCCGTTGGAGTACGCCCATCGTATTCCATCAGTCACCACCAAATGTAAAGCCTTGCCCTCCCAAAATTCTGCTAGTATACCAGGGAGAGACAGGTCAGAGTGACCACCGAGGAGAACAACGTGTAAAATGCTTCTCTATTTGAATACTGGAAAAGCCAATTGGTCTCCAACAGATTTATAGCTTAAAGTGTTCCCCCGGTGCTTCCCTTAATCATATGGACCATAGGCCCCAGTTGGAAGGCCACTTCCACAACCTGCATAGCTGCCAGCCAGTGCTGGAGGGCGGGCGAAGTTACCCGGTACTGATGCTCGCAAAGGTACCTGTTTCGTCAAACTCAAGGGCGTGCTACTAAGTGAGCAACCAGACTCTGCCCCAGTACCCAGAGGTCAAACCCAAGCCCCTCCAAGTTCTGCTGCTTCACCTGCCTGTTAACACGAATCCCAGGGCAGACCACCGGCCTATAACCCATGCTTGGCCATGCCTGAGCTAAAATACCTCAGAACAGCCTGACAACAGGCTAACCACCAGCATTGCGTTCTGAATGTTTCTGACACTGCCAAGAAACATGCGCATAACTAAAGCAACTGGCACCATGCCATAAAAGTAACAATTCAGCCTTCTATGAAACAAACGTGCCCTTGTGGCGATCAGAGTAGTGCTCCCTCCAAGCCAGCAGCCCTACTCAGCCAACCCGCACCCTCTTGGCACTGGCACACCCCCGCCACAGCTGCCCTCGAGTGCCTGGTCGTGTGAGGCCATAACCTATGTTTCATCACTGCGTCATACCGGGGTATGATGACCCATCTAACTCTACTGCTGAGTGCCCATTGCACCATCGCAAGTATGCCTTTGCCTGCTCAGAGTCTGGCTGTAAAAGTTGGAAGACATTGACCCCCCAGCCCAGGGCGAAGATGGCAGCATTACAGTATCTGGTGCTATAGACGGTCCCCGTACCCTGATGGGACAGAATGCAATTCCCTTGCTCCTGTTGAGCACGAAACCAAAACCAATTGCTCACCCTGGTTTAATACCTTCCTGCTGCTAATCATTTCCTAGCTGAATGTTGACAAATCCATGTTCTGTAATGGCACTACTTCGCCGCCTGCACCATTCTGCCAGTGCCGAAAAGACCTTTGTCATGCTGCCTGGCCTCATCAATCTTGCCCTGTTCTAGCAGCGCCCGCTTCAGCCGAGGAGCAAACAACTCGCCGGTACCCCCAAGCTGGCCCTGATGCGAGACAAACCGGGCCAAGGCACAGCAGTGAGGTACTAACTAATAGCAGGTCTAACAGCGTCAACAGGCGTCCTCGGCTTACAATAGGCGTGGTGGAGTGAGGGTATCCAGTGAGAATCAAGATGACAACTTCCCATCTGACCGACCGTGGTGGGAACCACTCCTGCATATTCTAGTACACATGGTCCCAGTTCACATGTCACTGCCTGATGTACGTGCCCTAGGTACATGGTGCACTGCCGCACAGCTTGGCCCCTCAACCACTTCCCAAACCTTGGAAGCAAGCCTTTGCTGGATGCCCTCAGATCCTAGCCGTGCGCGCCTCACCCAGGGGGTTCCCTTACTAACGAAGCTTTCTTCCTACTGCTAGCCGGCGTAACGCTCAGTGTCCCAGGACATGAAATGCTACATCCAACACATAATCTACGTTCTACGACCGCCAGCGAAGGATGAAGTGTTCACCAAAACCCAGAAAGGAACATCACTGGCCGAGAGACAAGGCAAACAATGCTAGGGCCAATCAACCGCCTCCCTCCAAAAGTTTCTGCTGGTAATTGACCAAAAACTGGCCGGGACCTTAAGTAGTAATTATCTTGCGCCGTTATCCAAAGTTCCCGCACATGCTGGTACTGCACGAGCACTCTGGCCAAGTGCGAATTGTGTTTCCTCAATATTCTGGGATAGTGTTTTCAACATAGAAAGACAGCCGCGGCTCACTGATATTACTGCAAATAATATTCTGTCACCTCCTTGGTGAATCACCTTGGCCTTCAATGACCGCACCGTCCTGTGAACTTCCCAAGCCCCATATAGGCCCCCCCTGCCTACTCACTGCTCCCTACAGCAGGACAGTTGTGTAACTCTAACCAGGACTCACCAAAGCGGCCCCATCAGTTAGGTCCACACTTAGCTCCTGCTGTGCTGTAAACATAGAACATCACAACTACCCAGCTTTGCTCAGGCAATGCGTAAGGGGTCAGACCGGCCACTAGCACGCCGCGCAGCTACTAGGTGTTCAGCTCACTGAGAAGCCTAGCTGATCGACAATCCTAGCGTTAATCGAACGCGCATTGAGAAATACATCTCAAGTTATACAAATGTAAATGTATGTGAACGTAAAGGAGTTGAAACGTAAAACATGAGCTCCAGTTACATGATATACAGGCACGTGTCATTGCATCCCTATATTTACTACAAAAGGCAATACCTACAACAAGCCCATCTATTGCTAATCAGTGCTTCTATTTGCATAAGGTGAGAAGCCACATTATAGCTCAGTTGCAGGCAACCGAGAGCTAGCCGCCCCCACTCCTTGCTCTTGCGCTCCACCAGAGCCCCAGACCCCCAAATAAGAACAAGCCAAGGCCACACAGTCTCAGTTACAATGAACAAAACACTGTGGTCTCGGTTCCACTGCCTAACCCATAAATACTGAGCACATGTCATGCATCCCTATATTAAATACGCCCTTTCTGGACACAATCACTTTTAACAGCATCGCACCATCTCTGGAAGTAACAAGGTCCTCATAGTGAGGAGATCTTGCCCTCCCTGCTTGGCCTTGAACCCTGATTTGGAGGGACTAGTCGCACCCAATGCTGAGAACCTTGCCTCTGAGGCACGGTTGCTGGTTACTCTCAACCGGCCCGAGCTGCTGAGCCACGTAAAAGAACTGCACTCTGTATGTAGATTAAAAGGTAATGAGCGGGCATGGCAAAGCATTTCATAGAAACCCGCTTACTGCCACAGTTCCAGCGTAGCTGTGAGATTCACTTCCCTTGCACCATTACAATAAGTTAATAGAAGTTGTCCGTCTTCCCCCGGCTCAAGGTACTTCGCTAGCAAAATATATTGGTGAACGTGACCTGGCCTGTGCACCTGCCGGACTGCTGGCGGAATCGCAGCGGCACTGGTGACCCGACCACAGCTGCGCACATGAATTACATAACAATAACCTTAGCATCACGGAGCGTGCTGTGTGGCCCAAGGACCGACTATCTGGGTATCATTGGTTACATTCGTGTCCAAGTGAGTGCAGCAACGTGAAGGCCTAGCCCAGAAATGCGCCACTGGAGAGGCCTGAGGGAAGAGAGGACTACTGATGGAACAAGCTATCAATGAAAATAGTAAGCTGGGTGATCTATGGGAAGTGCATGTCCTAGCAGGATAATCATGTAGTTCCAAATGTCCTAATTGTGCCCGTACAGTGGACAAGGCTTGTAAGTGATGCACATCAGAAGTGTAACAAGACTGAAAGCACCCAAAATTAAGTCCCTCCTCCTGCCGTATTCAATATCCAATAGAAATACTATACTCTATTCTGAAATGAATGAATGTACTCTTAACATTGGCATCTGTTATATAGCGCGAACTCAGCCCGAAGGATAGGAGCGGTGTGCATGAGCACCGTAATTACATTACATGCTCAGTCACGGGGATATTAGGTGATTTGCCCTGAATCACAGGATGTGGACGCGACCTCGAGGCTCGGGCCCTGGTATCCTGCACCAAAGTAAGCAGCCTGAGCCTCAGGGCCCTGCACAAACGAGGCGCTCCACACCCCCCACAGCCGACATAGCGCCTCCATCAACCCGGGATGTCTGGCGACCCAGGGAGGCCGAGGTGAGCGTCGCCCCGCAAACGAGGCAATGCGGACCTCACAGTGCCAGTCCTCTCTACTGTGAGAATGCTAACATGACTCCGTGGTCGCAAGGAGCGAGCCACGGGTGTCATATAGCGCAAACTCGACCCGCAGGATAGGAGCGCTGTGCAAGAGCACCGTCTATTGAGGGTCTCAGATAAACCTCCTCTCGCCACCGGGAGAGGCGACTGTCGTGCGGGCCCCCGAACCAGGGAGGCCCCCAGCCGCTCCCGCCGGAGTACCGCCCGCACAACCTGATCTACCCCGCCACCCTACGCTCCCCCACAGAGCAGCCCGTGGAGGAGGCAGGCCAGCGCGCGTTGGCCGTGGACAGGCTTGCACGAAATGTGGCTCATGGTAACAGCCAATGAGTTACATGATACCGGAGGTATTGGAGGGCTTACATAGCCGTACATCACAATTCATGAACGGGGAGGTAAGTGATATGTCGTAAATCACAGAAAGTGGACGCCCACGAGGCTCGAACCCTGGTTCCTGCCCCAGAGGCGGCAGTGAGGCGATTTGGATTGCAATATGGTGCCAAAGGAGCATACATTTGACAGGCCCAATGCGACGCACTCATCTCTACAAGTAAGGGCTGAGACTCCCTCAGTCATCCCCCCCCTGCCACATCGGCGTCATTGTACAGCGTTTTTCATTTTTTTTTTTTTTTTTTTTTTTTTTTTGGGTCATCGTGTGAACTACTTTCATATATGTTAGGGGACAGTTCACACACGTCACATGCTATGGAATTACATGTTCACCGCCTAAATGTGGCATATTATAATCTACTGTTGGTTCTCCATCTCAGGTGAGGTGTGCTTGTGCATGTCTACTTCTGACATGCCATTTGGGGCCAAGTGGCGAAGGAAAGATTTGCCTAGAATCACGGGTGAGGACGCAACCTCGAGGCTCGAGCCCTGGATTCCAGCACCAAAGACGGCAGCCTGGCTGTTAGGCAGCCAGGGCTCGTGCACACGCCTGCTAACATAACTCGACACAATGGCCTCACTAAAGGCACACTGTGCTCACTAAAGGCACACTGTGCTTCTACTAGCAGGGAACGCACATCGCACCCAGAGCCCACTGGATGCAGTGGAACATAATTTCTGACTTGCAACCTCCGGCAGCGTAGCTACCTCGTTCAGGCCGTTGCGGTCCCCCACTGCGGTGCCTGCTTGTCTGCCTGCAGTCCGGGCGCTGCGCCCCAGCACATCGGAAACATTGCTGGGCCGGACTCCCTGCCCTGCCCCTGGACCAGAGACTTAACCCCAGGGGAAGCCCGCGAGGAACCCGCTGCCCCCTGTCCCGTCCTCCCAGAAAGCTCTGATTCGCCCCAGAGGGAGCCCGCGAGGAACTCGCTGACCCCCCCCCCCCTCTCCTCCTCGGGAACAATGACCCTCAGGAACGGTCGTGTGACGCTATACATGAGCACCGTAGCAGTGCCGGAGATGGAGCGCTGTACATGCGCCCCGTGAAGTTGTACCGGGGCACATTAAGATGAATGATTCACCCCGGACCACACTGCCTGTGAAGTGGTGAAGTCGGGATTAGAACTCGAGTCTCCCGTTTCCCCAGTCAACTATTCTCAAAAGGCCACCGGATCCCCCCCTTTTACAATATGCAAGTCCCTCTGAGCACCCGTGAAACATTGCACAGGGTTGGGCCTTATATTTCAACACCGCATAATTACTATTGCTCAAGATCGGAGCGCTGCACCTAGGCCCATGAAAGCATTACACATGATTGGAGCGCTATACGTGGGCATCGGGAAACAATCATGAGTCTGACACGGGTGTGTGCGTGCTTAAGCCCCGGCTCCCAAAGATGTGGACGCGCCCTGGCACCGAACTCGGCAAGTTGAGCCGCCGGCCCACACCCAGGCCCATCCCCCCTAGTGCGGGGGGGGGGGGGCGGGACGATGTGCTCGCCCAGGCCTTAACTAGCTGCCCGAACCCCGCACCCAAGGCTTTTGCCGGGGGGGGGGGGGGGGGGGGGGCGTGATAATCCCCAGCTCCCGGGTGAGGACTTGCCCTCGAGACTCGAGTGAGTATACGGCAGATGTGCCGAGCAGCAGTTGCCGCGCGCCGCCTTCTGCGCCGAGGGGACCCTAAATACCCAACGGGAGTCGTCCGGTTAAGCCGACGCACCACATCCGAGATGTGCAGCTAGGCCCTTCTAGAGCGGCGTAGCTGATTACCGAGAGCCCGCTGGGAGTTCAACATTTTTTGCCGCGCTGTCTGCCCCAACCCCCCGCACATGATAGTGGGAGGACTCGACCCATACTGCGATAGGATCACCGCAACAATGGAGATGGGGAGTAGGGGTGCAAACTAACCTCGATGTCCGCGGTGTAGACTCCGGCGACCACAGGCGAGACGGCGAGAACCAGAAGGCGAACGAGCGGACAAGAGGGCGAGGAGGGGGCGGAGACAGAATATGTACCCCCCTGGCTCCTCCCCGCCGGAAGCAGCTATCTGCTGGGGTCTCCCTTGGTCCATCCCAGGGACACGACCTCCCACCCCTGTGCCTTCCTGTGGCACTAAGGCGGCCGCCCTCAAAGGGGCGGGCCGCTGCGCAACCCCCCCCCGGGCAGCCTTACATGGTCACTCCCCGACCGGTCCGGACATTGTGCGCGATGACGAGCCACTAGCGCCCTGCTGAGCCTCATGAACAGCGCAAAAATTCCCTTTGTGTTGAATGATTAGCCTGAGTAATTTTTTCCAACGCGCGGGGTATCCCGTCTTCGCGCTGTAAGCACCCGTACGTGCCTGGCTGCTTGGCGGGTATGGCTGGCTGACAAGCTGCTGGGGGGAATTACACGTACGTCCGGGATGGCTCCACGGAGAGCTGCACCGAAGGAGGGAGCCGCTGGCGCGAAAGTGGTTGTGGCGTCCAGGAACTGCCTGCAGGAAGGGGGCCTGATGCGGCGGTCACACCGCTCCAGAGCAAAGCGGAGAAGGCGGTGAGCAGGAAAGGGGCTTCTGATTCGGATCGATCTCTGCCGGAGGAGAGTGCTCGGAAAAAGACCCCCACTGTTCCTGGGATGTTTACAAGCCAATCGGTAAGCGGGAAGCGGAGTAAACAGCCTAACTCACACCTGGTGAAAACTCCTAGCTTAGGCACCAGCGATGGGACGTCATCTGTTCCTGCCACTGCTACTGTTACTATTCAAAACGGCAATATTGTAACTACCTCAGCTGAGTGGGCTACACCAGACCCCCTCATTTCCAGAGAGACGGAAAGGGTGCATGATATTCCAGCTGCTACTCAATTCAAATATCAGGGTCAGACGTGGCATTGATCAGTAAAGGACAGTTGGGGGGGGGGCCGGACTTAGAATAACTTCTAACGGGGGCATCTGTGATCCCCAAGAAAATGGAGACTTGGTGCCAGGCACCCCAGATAGGGAAAATTTATTTTCGCTGGCAGAAGAGTCAGATTTAAACAATGCTACTGACCCTGAGACTACGGATATAGACGCCTCAGGGGATGACAGCGATAGTCCTCCCACGACTGCTGATACATTAAGAAGGGCTGCTAATCGACCTAGAAAGAAAACCTCTGCGAGTCTTTTGCAGGGTAGTTCTCACTCAGACTCCAATGACCATCTTCAATGGGACTATTCTACTATTAACTTGGAGGCCGAGGGGGGGCCTGGGTCCGGATTTCAGGAGGAAAACCCAAGTGTCGTAGTTAAAAAAAGGGGAGCCTGTCCCCTCTATCAGTTTAATATATTCAACTCTTAAGGCAATGCAAATCGAAGCTCGGCAGGAGCATAAAAGGGCACAATTGGCAACTAGGAAAATTCAGGGCGCGATTCACAAGACAACTAAAGCCTGCTCAGAGGTGGTAGCAAGAACGACCGCCCTTGAAGAGCGTGTCGTAGGGTTGGAGGCTGGTTTGGAAAGCACTGAGCAAAAAACATCAGCTAACGATGCAAGAATGATGGACATTCTCTGGAAATTGGAGGAATCCGAAAATAGACAGCGAAGGAATAATCTACGCTTGTTGGGAATCGAAGAAAAAGCAGATGTGCGTGGCTTTGTGCTCAAGCTTTTTCAATCGGCGTTTACAGAATTATCTCACTGGAATTGGGAAGCTGAGATTCAGCGGGCACATACATTCCCCCTAATGGCTAAAAGCAATCCCGGCCCCAACCCAAAGCCTCGAGCAATTTTAATATTCTTTGGTAACTTCTTACTGCGACAAGCGATATTCGAAAAGGCTAGACCAGACGCCAAAAAATCTGCAGAGGGGCAGACCTTTTTTGTTCGGCCTGACTTCTGCCACATTACTGTGGAGAGAAGGTGGCGTCTACGGCAGCTGATCAGCCCTTTTCAAATACTCGGATGTGAAGTCTATCTGATGAATCCTGCCCGGCTGAAAGTGATCTACCAGGGGCAGGTCAGGGTATTTACATCAGAGATCCTAGCTGAGAAGTACATAAAGGAGCTGGCTGATGGTTGACTGACTTTGAGACTCTTGGGACTTCCTCCCCTTTCCCCTTTTTTTTCTTCTTTTTTTCACTAAGGGGGATGTTTGATATAGCCAAGGTTTGGCTGTCATTGGGAAATATGTAATTCGCGCTGTGTGGATTTCCTTTCTTTTTGGTTATTGTGATCTCGGCTCTGGGCGGGGCTTGGTCGCTCGTTTATCATTGATTGGGGTTTGGTTTGCCTTTATCGGCAGGTTGGAGAGTGACTTGGGGTGCATGTCCATGCAGGAGGCATCACAAGGGTCTGAGGACCTTTTTTGCCCAATTAAGGGGTGTGGGGGGGACAGAGCGTGGCTGGGGAGGTGGATCCTACTAGGGACAGTTGGAATTTGTGGGGGTACAGGGATTTATCTGTTGGGGTATGTGATTATTTTCTCTGATGCTTAGAGTTATACTGAATTGCGTGTCGTCCACTATTTATAATGGGGTGTGTTAGGATAGCTTCTGTGAATATTTGTGGACTTAATAACCCTGCCAAACGACGTAGAATAAGGGAAGATATCCGAATTCTGAGGGCAGATATTATCTGACTCCAAGAAACTCACGTAGAAGCCAGTAGGAATAAAATCATGGAGTTGCATGGGTTTCAATTGATTTTGTGAACTAAACAAGAGGTTAAGACCAAAGGTGTGGCTATATTTGCACGTCGGGGTATGGCAAATTTTACTCGCTCTATCTCCGATAAATATGGGAGGTGGGCAATTACGCAATGTACCATTGATAGTAGTATGTTTACATTATGCTCTATTTATGGACCGGTACTCGACGACCCCGAAATGTATAATTGGCTGGGTCTAGAACTTGTGGGCTGGCCCTCCCCGTTTATACTCTGTGGGGATTTTAATATTAATCTGGGTTGTGCAATATCTATTCATCCAGAAATAATATATCAAGGGCGGAAACCTAAAGTTTTTAGATCGCTAAGTCAATTAAAGGAGCTGCATGGGTTGGTAGACATGTGGGCATTGGCCGAAGGGAATGATCCAGGGTTTACTTATTTCTCGGCTCCGCATAGGTCACATGCAAGGCTGGATTATTTTTGTATTTCTCGTTGTTTGGTGCAGTGTAGTAAAATTTCAAAATTTCGCAGGGTGTCCGGCCACAACCCTTTGGTATTGGAAGTGAACATTAAAAGGCAGAAACAGGTAATTAGCTGGAATTCTAATAGGGCCTTATTAAGCGATAATTTGTATATAGAACACATGAACATGTGGATCATTAGGTTTCTTAATGAAAATAGGGGAAGCATGGGCTTACAAAATATCTGGGATACTCTGAAAGCTGGGATTAGGGGCGAGACCACACAGTTTGGATGGGAGCTGCAGAAAAAAGAGAGGATTCGGATCAAGGAACTGTATGATATACTGGCCAAAGCTGAGAATCATTTGGTGAAGGCTCTATCAGAAGGCGGGGATGCCGAATTGGCCCAAACCGAGATTTTAATCGCCAAATCCACTATAACTGAGATTTCCTTGGCCAAATCCGCGGGCAGATATCTGGCGTGGCGGTCCAAGCTTTATGAGAGCAATGAGAGGGTGGGCCATATGCTAGCGCTGCGGATCAGAGAAAAAGAAATACAAAATCGGATTATCGGCATCAAAGACCCAGACATAGGTTTAGTAACTGATCCCGGGGAAATTCTCTCGGTGTTTCAGAAATTTTATCAGAAGTTGTATTCTGAAGATATTAGTGATAATTATAGGGTACACGGGGAAATTAAGAGATATCTTGAAGAAGTTATAGTAGATGTATTATCTCTGCTAGATCGGGATGCTCTGGATGCCCCGATCAGTCTGGGGGAAATAACCCGGGCACTAGACTCATTACCCTCAGGCCCTGATCTTCTTCCTGGCGAATTTCTCAAGATTTTTCAGACGCAGCTGGCACCTATAATGCTGGAAATGTTTCGTATAGTTCAGAGTGGAGAGTTACCCCCAGTTTCGTGGCGGAATGCTAAGATAGTTGTATTTTTAAAAAAAGGGAAAGAGGCGACTGACCCGGGGGCATATCGGCCTATCACATTAATAAACAGCGATATCAAGATTTATTCTAAGATTATTGCAAACAGACTGGCCTTAGTCATTAAAAAGATGGTATCTCCACAGCAGCATGGATTTGTCCCTGGCCGGGAAACCATAGATCATATTCGACGGGTAATAACATTATTCGACTACACTAAGGTTACAGGAGACCCTATGGCATTAATCCTTTTAGATGCTGAAAAGGCATTTGATAGGGTCTCCTGGCCTTTTTTATGGACTTCCCTGAAGCATTATGGGATTGGGGATGGGTTTTCTAAAGCTATTCAAAGTATGTATAAAGATCCAGTGGCTAAAATTGCTCTGATGGGGGCCCAGTCGGGGGGAGATTAACATACTGCGTGGAACTAGACGAGGATGCCCGTGCTCCCCCTTATTATTTGCCATCTGTATCGATCCTCTAATTAGAAAGATCCAGGAGAATCAATTAATTCAACCTATCTGCGCTAGAGGGGGAGAGGTAAAAATCCTGGGCTATGCAGATGACTTAGCCATCACAACGCCTGCTCCCCGCCAGGCTCTAGAAGAAATAATTATTTTAACATTACAATTCGGTAAGATTTCCGGTTATCATTTGAATGATAGCAAGACTCAAATTGTCGCTAATGATAAGGTCACATTAGTCGATCATCGGATAGTTTCAATGGCCAGATATCTTGGTATAGAAATTAGCTCTAAACCTGAAGATATTGTGGATATTAACCTTAAGCCATTACTTCAGAAAATCAACCTAGATTCTCGTAGAATGAACAACTTGTATTTAACATTAGTTGGGAGAAATAATGTCTTAAAAATGATCTTTTTGCCCAAAATCTTATACTGCTTTAGAGCAATCCTGCTAGATATACATATAGTTTGGTTTACAAAGCTCGATCAGGTGGGCTGGGCAACGTCCCAGAAGGGCTCTCAGATTTATGACTCTACCTAGAGAGAGAGGTGAATGGTCCGTCCCTAATTTTCAAAATTATTACTGGGCAACTGTGCTTAAACAGATGGGGGAGTTGCTAAATGGTGCCTACTCAGAATGTTCGGATATCTCCATCTATCATTTAATTTATGGGGCAGAAGCAAGAGGTCTTCTTCTGCGTCAAATAGATTTTGCCTATTACAAGAGGGTTAAATTCAAGGTTCTATTAGGTGCTTATCGGGTCTGGACTACGATCAGGAAGAAGTTTGCGATTGGGCGGATTCATCTTTACTCTCCTTTATTTAATAATACCCTACTCCCGTCTATATTTCAAGATCTCCATTTTAAGAAGTGGTTGGAGAAAGGCATTCAATGTATAGGAGATCTCATTCTGAATGCTAAAACGCTTCCTTTCGAGGCTATCAAAGAAAAATTCGGGATTGAGAATAAACACTTTTTTAAATACTTACAGATAAGGGAATTTTTTGCTAAAAAACTCAATAATCGTGTCCGAGTCCCTTTATTAGATTTAATCATTGGTGGCCGATCTACTTTATATAAATGTATTAATGATAAGATGGGGGATGATTTGGCCAAGCACTTTGAGAGATGGCAAACTAGCTTCCAGGCCGGGCAAGGTGAGTGTGAAGACTCCCTTTTGTTCAGCCAAACTACCTGCATCTCCGCCAATCTGCAGGTGCAATGCTTTAAGACTTGGTGCAATTTATATATTACTCCGGCGAGTATTCACCGTTGGGGGGGGGACTTCGGGGATGCATTGTCCCCGGTGCGTGTTGTTGGCTGTAGATAGTATCCATGTGTTCGCCACCTGTTGTGGTCTTTCTCAATTGGTGGTTAAAATCGAACACCGTCTGGAATCTATATTGGGCTATGCAGTATTATTGACTCCACAGGTTATTATGTTAGGGATCTCCAATCAAGAAATGGAGGAAGCAGATCGGAAAATGGTGTATATGGCAATGTCAGTGTTTCGGCTTTGTTTGGCTACGGTTTGGCTGGACCCAAACCCTCCCTCGATACATGTCTGGTTTAGCAAATTATTATTTATCTATAACTGGGAGATATCTGTATTTAGAAGAAGGGGGAGTAGGGCAAGAGCCAAAGGTGAAAAGATCTGGGACTCTTTAACTAAATGGCTGAATAAGAAGTAATTGTTAATATGACTGGATGTGCCCTCAGTCTGTTGTGTCAGTATTAGCTTCTGGTTTATCTTCCCTAAGTCGGATCCACCGCGGGTGGGGGGAGGGTGGGCTTATCAATTGGTGGAACATTTTGGCCTCAGATATGGGCTTGTTTTTTCTTTCTCTTTTTTGAAGTGATTTTGTTACATTGACTCGTTTGTTTCTGTATCTGATGACCAATAAAAAAGTTTATAAAAAAAAGGAAGTAGTGTTTCAGCAGTACTATGTTACATCTTACACACCTTGGTGCACTGGTCCCAAAATGTCGCTAAGTGCAATGAGAGCCGACTCCTTTCTATTTGCTCTGTGTTTATCAGTGTTCAATTTTTCCCCTTTTAGAGGGATTGAGGTTTTGATTCACAAAGGCATATATAAGTACCTGAAAAAGTACTGCAGAGAGTTTTACCTTTTGCACTTCAAAGTTCCTGCAACTACTGGGTTCCTTTACAATTTTGTGGGGGGGGAATTCATAAGTGATTTGCAATTCCTGGACCTGTGTCAGGCAAAGAAGTCCATAGCTGAATGTTGGTATTTATTTCTGCCTCATGAGCAGGGCGGCTCTTTTAATGCATTGAGGTGTGGGTGGAAACAGACTAAGCTCATGTTATCAGGCAGCATGGAAGGTGTTTGATGGGTGAATGTCACTCAAGCAGAATAGGGTATAGTGTGCGTCTTGTTTGTGTTCTGACCAGCTCACAGGAATATAGCTGGCTTCCTGAATTGCATGCCGTTCTGCTGGACTATGTTAAGACAAGTCATTCTCTCTACGGCTCCAAGTCTATAGCTGGAGTGTGGCCTTCTCTCGCCACTTCATTGACTCTGTTTCAGCTTTCTGTAGGGATTTGTTGTCTGTATGGGACAGTTTTCCATACCTGCCACCTGTGACCATTGTCATTGTTCAATCCATTCATCCAATGTATATCTAATCTACATAATACTCTAATGCGCAGGGCAGGATTGCATTAGTGCACCAGCATTGATAGAATTGTTAGCACTTCCGTGCACTGTGCAACCTGCCCCCCGTGAACCAGGGAAGCATCCCCTGTGCATCTCCTGCGCATGCACTGTGCATCCCCTGTGCATCCCCTGTGCATCACCTGTGCATCACCTGTGCATCACCTCGGCATCACCTCGGCATCACCTGTGCATCCCCTGTGCATCCCCTGTGCATCCCCTCTGCATCACCTGTGCATCACCTGTGCATTCCCTGTGCATCACCTTGCATCACCTGTGCATCACCTCGGCATCACCTGTGCATCCCCTGTGCATCCACTGTGCATCCACTGTGCATCCCCTGTGCATCACCTGTGCATCACCTCGGCATCACCTCGGCATCACCTGTGCATCACTTCTGCATCACCTTTGCATCACCTGTGCATGCCCTGTGCATCACCTCTGCATCCGCTGTGCATCCGCTGTGCATCCCCTGTGCATCCCCTGTGCATCACCTCTGCATCACCTGTGCATCACCTCGGCATCACCTCGGCATCACCTGTGCATCACTTCTGCATCACCTTTGCATCACCTGTGCATGCCCTGTGCATCACCTCTGCATCCCCTGTGCATCCCCTGTGCATCCCCTGTGCATCACCTCTGCATCACCTGTGCATCCCCTGTGCATCCCCTGTGCATCCCCTGCGCATCCCCTGCGCATCACCTGTGCATCACCTGTGCATCACCTGCGCATCACCTGTGCATCACCTGTGCATCACCTGTGCATCACCTGCGCATCCCCTCTGCATCACCTCTGCATCACCTCTGCATGCCCTGTGCATAACCTGGGCATCACTTCTGCATCATCTTTGCATCACCTGTGCATGCCCTGTGCATCACCTGTGCATCACCTCGGCATCACCTCTGCATCACCTTTGCATCACCTTTGCATCACCTGTGCATCACCTGTGCATCCCCTGTGTATCGCCTGTGCATCACCTGGGCATCACCTTTGCATCACCTGTGCATCACCTGTGCATCCCCTGTGTATCGCCTGCGCATCACCTGTGCATCACCTGTGCATCACCTGTGCATCACCTGTGCATCACCTGTGCATCCCCTGTGCATCCCCTGTGCATCCCCTGTGCATCCCCTGTGCATCACCTCGGCATCACCTGTGCATCCCCTGCACATCCACTGTGCATCCACTGTGCATCCCCTGTGCATCACCTGTGCATCACCTCGGCATCACCTGTGCATCACTTCTGCATCACTTCTGCATCACCTTTGCATCACCTGTGCATGCCCTGTGCATCCCCTGTGCATCCCCTGTGCATCCCCTGTGCATCCCCTGTGCATCCCCTGTGCATCACCTGTGCATCACCTGTGCATCACCTGTGCATCACCTGTGCATCACCTGTGCATCCCCTGCGCATCACCTGTGCATCACCTGTGCATCACCTGCGCATCCCCTGCGCATCACTTGTGCATCACCTGTGCATCACCTGTGCATCACCTGTGCATCACCTGTGCATCACCTGTGCATCACCTGTGCATCACCTGCGCATCCCCTCTGCATCACCTCTGCATCACCTCTGCATGCCCTGTGCATCACCTGGGCATCACTTCTGCATCACCTTTGCATCACCTGTGCATGCCCTGTGCATCACCTGTGCATCACCTCGGCATCACCTCTGCATCACCTTTGCATCACCTGTGCATCCCCTGTGTATCGCCTGTGCATCACCTGGGCATCACCTTTGCATCACCTGTGCATCACCTGTGCATCCCCTGTGTATCGCCTGCGCATCACCTGTGCATCACCTTGGCATCACCTGTGCATCCCCTGTGCATCACCTGTGCATCCCCTGTGCATCCCCTGTGCATCCCCTGTGCATCCCCTGTGCATCACCTGTGCATCACCTGTGCATCCCCTGTGCATCCCCTGTGCATCCCCTGTGCATCCCCTGTGCATCCCCTGTGCATCCCCTGTGCATCCCCTGTGCATCACCTGTGCATCCCCTGTGCATCACCTGTGCATCACCTGTGCATCCCTTGCTCTTATCAAGCAGCTCCTGCTTTCTCAGCAGACCACAAATCTAATCTACGTTCTCAACAACATATTAGTTTTACCCAACTTGTGCCAGAAAAGATAACCTTGCTATGACTATTGACAAACTATTGCATCACACTTAATGAGCTGAATCGAAAAGCCTTTCCAAGCTGGAGGATTGCAAAGGTGATGGGCGCTTGCAAGAAAGAAACCAATCAACGGTTACAAACAAACGTCATTTCCAAATACCCATTCGCTCACAACTTCACTGGACTGGCTTTATTTTGTCGACTTTTATGATAATCCAATTTATTAGTCAACAACAAAGGGGACAATAAAGGCTTGATAAAGGTCCACCGTACTTGCCCTGGGTAAAGCTAGAAGACTAGAGAGGTGCGGTGTTCCTAGGTGGCAAGTACACCACCCGGTGAGTACTCAGAGTTGTGGGGAGGTGGGGAATACCTCCTTTCGGAACTAGGACCCTCACACCCTGCAAGCTAGGTGTCATGCTTCATCATATGGGTCTGCTCCTCGTCGAGCCGGCGCTGCAATGCTCGACGGGCACCCATAAAGGGGCTCTTCATCGGAGATCTTTTGTCCCTTCTCGTATCGGTGCCGTGGGTGTGAGGGGCCTAGTGAGATGCAGATGTGGTGTCTAGGTTAAAACAGGTAGGGGAATCCTCTATAATTATTTTTATTCTGGAGAGGTCACAACCTGATTAAAAAGTAAAAAGAAAAGGAGGGCGACTATTTTGTTTTAATCTAACAAAAAAGACGCTCTACCCCTTAGTGGTCAACATGTTTCTCGCCTGTAAATGTCCCTAATGGACCAGTTGGCGATTCCTCAGGACCAAGTGATTAAGTAAAAGCTATCTGCAGTGTGTGGTGTGGTTCCACAGACCACTTCTTCTCTCTGTGGGAAATTGCCCCGGAGAAAAGCAGCCAACCTAGAGTACAAACAGAAAGGATCAAAACACCCAAATAGAAATATTGGTACATGATCCTATTAATTCCAGTAGGTGTGTCACATCGTACACAACCTCTTTGTATATATACAAGTAATAAACACACAATGCTTTCATGCATCTCTAGTTCTATGTGTGCCCTCTTTTATATTTTTAAAGAAAACTTTAAAACCTCTGTGTAACCAGATAGAGTTGTTGTACATCATGGTGAGTGTATACGAGCTCTCCGATCATGGATTCAAGTGCTGCTTCATCAGACCGCAGCGGAGTATGTGGACACTCAACGTAGTGTCGCTGTTGGGTAAAGGAAAGAACAAATAACAGTGTACTGGGATTCAGCTTGTAGGTACCTCGTATAGTCGCTAACGCCTTGGCTCTATAGCTTAATGGTTAAAAGTGGGCATGGTTCAGGTTGGAGTGAGCCCATAGTCGTGAAACTAGCACCAAAGTAAAGTTTGTTCAACATAATAAAGGGTGCCCCAGACCTGCCTGTTTTACTTGTAGGCGCCCTCACATCACGCTCAGACACTAAGGTAATCGTGCGACGCATAGTGAGCGCCCACAGCGCTCCAGTCACGCCACAGTGCAAAGCTTTACCGAACAATAGAGTCAACGTACTCTTCCCAAAGACCAGCGGTCACTTGCCAGCCGTACCCAGCACCTCTTACCTCATAAGCTTGTGGCTGGGCATAGTCTCAACGCGGTAAGCCATACTCACCTGTTCCCGCTCAGAGCAGTCCGGCTCACCTACCCGCCCTGCCGCATCAGGAAGGAAAAGACAGGTAGACGGGTCCCGTCTTAAATACCCTCCATCGGTGCCGCTGAGCATGGTAAATCAGTTGCACCTGGCACGTAGTAAGGTGGTGTCCGTGTGACATCACTTTCAGTGTAGCTATGGCGGCCATCCTAGAGTGTGTTTTGTGTCTGTAGTTCTCACTTATACATTAAAGTGAGCAACCGTCAAGGGCTTTAAATTAAGAGAGGAGTAACACGGTTGTGTAAATAAAGTGAACACAAACGTTTATGGTGCAAAATGTTCGCGTCGTTGTGCTTAATTCACATTCATGTTTATTCTTACATAGGAGTATCACCGCGATACCAGGTCTATTTCTGAGTATCACCGCGGAGCCCTAATCAAATGTACTGAGGGGTTAAGTCACATTCCTCTATAGGTAATAATATATGTCATAAGATATTCATCAATCATCACAATGGTAGTTGTTGGTGGCTGGCGGTTGTGTGATTCATATGTCGGCCACCTTGGAGTGTAGTCTGGTACTCTATTGTTGCTTTTTAAAGTATATCGTCCCAACAAGGCTTAATCCTCATGTCTGCCTAGCCTGATGTCATGATGTCAATATCATGTGGCTTAGATGTAATGATGGGTGAGGGAATTGTGCACAGTCCCTAGCGGATATACTCGTTCGTTCATTTAGCGAACAATTGTTTTATATCTGACAGACTAGTTAATGGTGCTCTATTACTGCCAATGTCTCTCGCTGTGAGATATTGGTATATAGTTGTTCCACATCCAGGGTGACCAGGAGGTCAATATCACCTGTGTTTTCCGTTTCACCTATAACACAGAGGATAACTGTTGTGTCCCTTACGTATGATGGTGTCTGCTTGACCAACCCTGGATGTGGAACAACTATACACCAATATCCCACAGCGAGAGACATTGGCAGTATTAGAATCTGCACTTAGTGGGAGTGAATGGACAGCAGCGACACCTATTTCATTTATCATGCAATGTGCCACTTTTGCCTTAACAGAAAACTTTTTTGAGTTTGAGGGCCAACTCTTCCACCAGTCTCAGGGTTCGATGGGGAGTACCTTCGCTCCCAGTGTGGCATGTTTGTATATGGCAGCATTTGAACAAGAGACCATTCAACATGCGAGCAACCCCTTCGGAGCTAACCTGAGACTGTGGAAGAGGTACATAGATGACATACTCCTCTTCTGGCAGGGGGACATACAGAGATGCACTGAATTCTGTGAGTGGATCAACACAAGAAACCAGCACCTTAAATTCACCCATACGATTTCACCGACGAGCATTGCCTGCCTAGATCTCACCATCAGACTATACGAGGGTAGAATCATGACATCCTTATACAAAAAGCCTACCGACAGAAACAGCTTGCTTTTGTATAGCAGCTATCACCCTGCTACACTGAGAAATAGTCTTCCTTTCAGACAATTTCTAAGAATTAGAAGAAATTGTAGTTCTACAGAAGACTTCAAAATTGAAGCAGAGGTACTGGCTGAGAATCTACTGAAGAGACAATACCCTAAGAAACAAGTTCACTCCTGCATGAAACGCGCAAGAAATCTGATGCAGCGGAGCTCTCCAAAAGCCTTTAATACTCGTCTCACCCAACCCAGGAGCAATACCACTTTACTCATCGGCGGGGCCCATTGCGCTGCGAGTCACACACACACATTCACAAACTTACTCCTGGATTCAGTGACAAAGAAGGTGAGCCGCTGGTTAGCGGGGTACCTATCTTCTATAAACATATATACATTTTATGTACACTTTCAATAAAATGCTATCATGTTATCTGTAAACTCTACATCAAGGCACTCCACTATTTGGTCAATGGATCATCTAGTAAAAGCGTAGTTGATGGAGACTAAGACCAGCTTAATCGCAGTAAACCTATAACATTAGCATTTTAACTTGTCATGACATTTCTTAAAAATAAAAACAAGAACTCGAGTTTAAATTTTATATTGCATTTATCTAACTCATTTGAAGAAAGAATATTACGATTTATTTAGACAAGCAAGAGTGACATCTATTAACACAGGTTAAAAGTAAAGAAATTTAAGAAAATACATTACCCTCTGTTGTATAGAACAACAGAAACAAACAGGTTCTCAATCTGTCTCTCTATTCTCCTCAAAGCCTCCCATCCAGACCCTGCATTCAGTCATCTAATTCAAAGTCTTTAGCACCATAAAAAGAGTTCAAACCGACAGCATATCGTGGTGCAATTAAGTCCGTGGAGCAAGCCTCCCTTTTCACTTTTTGAGCACACTCTTTTATACCCTTTTTCTCTAACTATCTAATTCTAAGGTGTTACATTTAGGGTCCACAGTTCATTCTGATTGGTCCATTCGAGGGGTGGTGAAGATCACCTCATTCATTTCTGTTCAAACCAGTTCATTTTAGCAAAGTCACCCTCATCAAGTTTCCAAGGCATCCATCGCCAAATTACGCTCGTCATTTCGCTACAATTTCCGCAACATGTTGAAGTACTGGGAATTTTAAGCCCAGCGGTGCAGGGGAACACACCCTATGACTTCGGGTTCTTCCTGTTTCAGACCTACAGAAACACAGAGTCTTCTGGGTGAAGTCAAAGATGGTTTATTGGCTGCAGACCAATGACAGGTATCCTAGAAGTACAACAGCGTGTATGTTCTCAGGAGACTGCTGAAAATCACAGAAACGGGCTTCTTCTTAAATACAAAATATCATGCTTCAGGCATACATTCCTTAGTTTACGATATGGCCATTACATGTATACATTACAAACGAAAAGGCAGAGTCATGATGACCATCCCACATTCCAGTTAAGCCAGCCCGTAACTATTTACCCAGCAAGGCTCAGATCCCACATCAGATATCGATAGGCCCCAATAAACACGAGCATCTCCTGTTTGGAAAACAAGCCATAAAGCAGGAACAGTCAGGTGTGAAAGAGATTAGCTGGAGACTCGTGTAGGATGAAAAGACTTTATGGTGTGTCAAGCCCTGATGCTAATCACAGGTGGCCGAAGGACGGGGAGCTCGTGAGACCGGACTGACCTGGGGCAGCGGAGCCAAGCTGCCTAGGTCACAGAAAAGCCAAAGGAAAGCATGACTATGTGAGGGCAACCATAAGATGGCCACTGCTCTAAGATGGAACCCACGTAGTGATGTATAATAACGTATACACAGTGCATTCATAGCTAAAACGTTACACAAAGCACTTGTACATACCGCATTGACCATTTGCGGTTCGCTAATACCGGGATAGACAGGGGTAGGGCCCTGCCTCCTACGTGGTCCTAAATTGCAAAGTACGACAAACCCTCCTTTTGCCCTGACATAGGCAATAACTACACTCATTTCAATCCGAGTCTAGGTCAATATTCATGAAGTCATGGAGGTGTTGCTGTAGCATCATCCTATTACTTAGCTCGTCCCTCGATACAGGTTTCCTTACACATAATGTAGCACAGAGGCCACATATTACAGGAGCACACTGTATGCACAGACAGAACAGGAAAAGGATGGCTAAGATCATTCCAATGACCATCAGAATTTTCCAACCCCAGGCAGATATCAGTTCCCAGAACCACCCCACCAGTGACCAATCTCCTTTATCCACGTGTATAGACTCAGATATTTTATGTAGTTTGGAGATGGCTTGATAAACTGTTGGAGCGTTATCTGGTATGAAAATGCAACAACTAGATTGGATAACCTTACATACCCCACCGCGGTCTGCAAGTATGACGTCTAGAACCATGCGGTTCTGCAAAGTCATGAGGCGATCCGCTTGGAGCTCAGCTGTCAAATTACCAAGGGCACCAGCCGTAACATTAACAGTGGATTCAACCAAACGAGTCAGTTGTCTCAGGTTCCTACTATTGACCATAGGTCCCCAAAACGGCAGGAAACCCAAAAAGAAGTCTCCCGCTTCCTGACCGGCAGTATCCTCCTTACTAATCACGCCTCTCACAACTCTGGTCTTGTGATAGTCGGAGGCAGCAGTGAATGTTGGCGGTAGCAAATTTGCAATATAACATGTGCCCGAGAAGTCAGGGGGCAACCATGTATATGCTCGGTCATTGCAGATAAAATATGTACCCTTGGCAGCCAAAAACGCAGGGGAAAACTGTGACGAAAAAGTGTACGTTTCAGTACAGTCACTTCTTCCCAGTTGAGCTCTTGGATTCTGACCATTACCTTGTAAACAGAACCGACCTATGTGGGGTACGACCCAGATTTGGGATGAGATTTTTCGCTGTCTTTCACCCAGACTAATACTATACCCCGTCGCGTTCCACCCTACATAAGCTCTCAACTCTTCTTTGGGAATAGATGAGTATGCGTCGATATCTCTGCTCATATCGGCAACTCCTTTCATTAAAGCTTTGTTATTGGTGCTAGGTCTGATGGAACGCGGTTGTCGCGGGGAGTAGGCATCTAATGCAAAGAGAAACATGGTCTGGAATGCCCATGACGATCCATTGTAACTAAACGGCAGCACTAGATAGGGAATACCCTTATTAATGGTATGTGGCATTAAACCACACACCCAGCAATTGGTTGTATTCATGACTAGTTGGTGCTGGTGCAGGAGCTGAATAAACGAGTTGTTTACAAACTCAGTCCATCTAGCTTGTTCATGTTCAGGCAGAGGGTGAAAAGAGTGTGAGGAGACAGTAGGAGGAGGTATAGGCTGTACAGTGGGTGCAATGGGCTCTTGAGAGGAGAAGAATACAAATCCTACAGTAAACACTACCATACTACATAATACAAACAGGCATAAAAATACAAAACGTTTGCTCTTCGTTATTTTACACATTCTTGCGTTAAAGTTCATTTCCTCAGCGGGTCTCTCCATCTTGAAAAACTCCATCCTCTAATCGTGCCGCTCGCGGCGGGTGGGTATCTTCTGCTAAGGAGTACGCCTGTCAGTCCAGGGAACGCCCTAGAACAACCAGAACCGTTGACCTAACGTCTTCGGCCTGTACCCTAAAGTCTTGGCACCGCGACCCTGCGGCTGAACCCGGATGGTGGTTCGAAAAACATAAAAAGGTAAAAGAAAAAGAATATTTATTTGTCCATAGGCCTTGGTCTTAGATTATAATGAAAACGGGCAGGAACTGTCTGATCTTGAAACAAGAGTTCAGGCTCTGTGGTGTCCAATCGAATTGACGGTGGCACAGCTTCTTGCAAAACATCGTCACTCTGTTTTGCTGAAGTTGTGCCTTTTATGCGTGCATCACTGAACGGCACAAAATGAGGTACAGTGTCTGTTTCAGAGTCTGCGATACCCTCCTGGACCCACTGGTCATACGGCAGAGGCAAAGGTATCCTTTTAACGTGGGCGCCGTGGATCCAGTTCTTCTTCCCCTTTACTCGAACAGCTGATCTTGTAGACAGAAGTACGAGATGAGGGCCGATCCAACGAGGCTCATCGTTGCTCTTGCGCTGGAAATTTTTCACCAGAACCCACTTGCCAGGGGCGATAGGGTGTCCTGGAGCTTCAGAGGCCTGGGGAAGAGTATCGTGCACCTGTTGGTGTAAAACACGCAATTTAGCCGTCAATTCGTACAAGTAATCAAGCAGTACTGGATGTTCGATTTCACTGAATTTCGCCGGTCTTGGCACACCCCATACATTAGCCGGGCGGCCAAAAACGACCTCGTAGGGACTAAGTCCCACTCGTGAA
Organism: Triturus cristatus; assembly: GCF_964204655.1. NCBI lineage: Eukaryota > Metazoa > Chordata > Amphibia > Caudata > Salamandridae > Triturus > Triturus cristatus. Next base: position 1,697,555,893 of record NC_140591.1, read on the forward strand.
TGCACAGTCATTCTGGTGGACAGGAGTGCTAGAGACAGAGCGTCAGGCCATTTAAGACCTGAGCTCGCTTGGATTTTGGCCAGCTTGAGTTTTAGAGCGCCATTGTAGCGTTCTACTAAACCAGCTGATTGGGGGTGATTTGCAGCCGGGAATTTCTGCTTAACCCCTAATCCCTCACACACATTCTTCATCACTTGACCCACAAATTCACTCCCATTATCACTCCACACCATTCTTGGCATTCCAAACCTAGGGAAAAATTCCTTCACAAGGGCTTTGGCTGTGGATAGAGCAGTGTTGTCCTTTAGGGGATAGGCCTCTATCCATTTTGAAAAAGCGCAGACAACCACCAACACATATTTCAGGTTGTTGCACCTTTCCATGTGGATAAAATCTAGCTGCAAAACTTCAAATGGATATGATGGAGGCGCAAAATGACCAGCTGGAGTTGGGGTTCCCCTACCAGGGTTGTACTTCAAGCATACCATACAATTCTTGACCACATTCTCTGCACACTTGGGAATTCCAGCATTCTGCCATACTGGAGCCAACAACTTACAGATTCCTTTCGTACTGATATGTGCCATTCCATGTGCCATAGTAACCACTGGAAGCACATATGCATCAGGTAACAACCATCGCCTATGTTCTGACAGATCAATCCAACAACCATTCTCATCCAACTTACCCATACTTTCTCTCCACTTGCTCAACTCTTTCTCTGTGGCTTCAGCTTGAAGGGACTTTACACTTTCTATTGTGTTTTCACACATTCCAACATCACTAACCCATCTGGCAGGGCCTGCAACATACATTCGAGTCTTCACATCTTTTGCTGTTTCTTTCGCGACTTCATCAGCAAACGCATTACCACTACCAACATCATCAATGATTTTCTTGTGCGCACTGCATTTCATAATCGCAACTTGTAACGGTAGGGTCAGCGACTCAAGGAGATCATTCACCAACTTGCCATTCTGAATCTTAGCTCCATGCGAGGTCAGGAACCCACGTTCTTTCCACAATCGCCCACAACTATGAGCCACGCCAAAGGCGTACTGGCTATCCGTATATATGTTCACTTTCATTCCTTCAGACAACACGCATGCTCTCGTAAGGGCAATCAATTCTGCTGCTTGAGCCGAATTATGTGGCACACGTGCAGTTTCCACAATCGTGTGCAAAGTCGTGATAGCATATGCAGCAGTCGTATCACCATTCGGAAGCTTAAAACACGAACCATCCACCCATAAAGTACCATCACACTCAGTCAGGGGAGTATCTTTAAGATCTACTCTCCCTTTCGTCTCTTCTTCTGTTCTGAACAGACAATCATGTTGCTCAATCTCATCTAGGTCTGCTGGAACTGGTAATAATGTAGCTGGATTCAACGTGTTGCATCTCTTTATGTGTATATGGTTTGCTAACAGTGTCAGCTCATATCCAGATAATCGCGCACTAGTTAAGTGTTGTGTCTTGGTCCTGTTTAACAATGTGTCCACATGTGGAACCATAACAATCAATGTATGATCCATTACTAGGCCAGCAGACTGTCGAATAGACATAGCTGCAGTGGCTGTGGCTCTCAGACAACTTGGCAATGCCCTCGCTACCGGGTCCAAGGTTGACGAAAAATATGCGCATGGGCGCGGTCTATCGCCAAAAGGCTGTGTTAACACTGATAATGCGCAACCATCTTTTTCATGAACATACAATGTAAAAGGCTTGCTGTAGTCAGGGGTACCCAACACAGGAGCTGAACACAATGCATTGCGCAATTCCAAAAAACTTTTCTGACACTCTTCAGACCATGGGATAGGATTCGGTGTGTCTTTGCATGTTAATGCCAACAAAGGTTTTGCCAACAAGGAAAAATTGGGAATCCAATGCCTACAGTATGAAGTAATGCCCAAGAAAGCACGTACTTCTCTCTGTGTTCTTGGCACACTCAATTGTGCAATGGCTTGAATTCTTTCTGGGGTCAGTTTCCTTCCCTCCTTAGATAAGAGATGACCTAAGTAGGTCACTTCTTGTCGACAATATTGCAGCTTTGAGAGAGACACTTTGTGATGGAAGGCAGACAAATGACGCAACAATGACAAGGTAGCGTGTATGCAAATCTTTTCAGTATCCGCGGCGATTAGTAAATCGTCAACGTACTGAATAAGGATAGCGCCACTGGGTAAAACCAGTGCATCAAGCTGCGCTTTTAAAGCCTGACTGTATATTGATGGACTCTCACAGTAGCCCTGGGGAGCGCGTTTAAAGCGGAAGCTGCGACCTCCTAAACTAAAGCCAAAAATGTCTCTGCTCTCCTCTGCAATTGGGATGCTAAAGAAGGCATTCTTCAGATCGATCACTGAGAACCATGCAGCGGAAGCTGGAAGCTGGAATCATGGTTAACAAGGCAGTTATATCAGGGACAACTGGAAACTGTGGTACAACAATCTTATTAACCTCTCTCAGATCAATCACAAATCTGTAAACAGGTGGCTGTGAAGGGTCCGTTCGTTTTAAGACAGGTAAAACAGGACTATTGCAAACGTTGCCTCTTGTCTCTTCAATTACACCCTTTTTAATCAAATCACTGACAATTGCTAACAATGCTTTCTGACCTTCATTTGAGATCTTGTACTGGGGAATACGTGGCAATCTGACATTGGCTTTTAAAGTGACCACATATGGCGGTATTTCCAAAAGACCCACATCATTGGGACCAGTAGCCCAAAGGACATCCGGAAGGGATGACAATTCAGGTGGCATTGCATTTTTAGACAAATACATCGGGAAAATCACTTTCTTGCCTAATGTAAGTTGTACTCCTGAGGGAGAACAATATAGCGTTGCATGCAATCTTTTTAGCAAATCTAAGCCTAGCAAATTTTCACCACAACCTGTCGTTAGGATGAGGGGTGCTTTTAGCTCACAAGGTCCAACAGAAAGTGACATAGGACCAGAAATCGGGTTCCTAACTGGGGCGCCAGAAAAACCTACTGAAACATTCATTTCGCCAGACAAAGGCGCGCCAGGGAGTTTTGAATGCATGATTGAACTCTTTGCAGCACCAGTATCCAGCAGAAAGGGCTCCGTTACATTTGCTGTAGTTACTTTAACATAGGGTCCACTCTGATCCACTGGCACTGAAACAACTCCCTCTCTCTGTCTACGGCTGTCCTAGTAATCATTATCTTCTACATTGTCATCTTCTGCATAATAATCATTATTGTAGTACTGAGCTGTATTACCAGTCGCGTTGGCTTGCTGATCAAAGCTATATATGGTATTTTGAGGCGGAAGAGGACGCGCGTTCTGGGGAACATTTCCACGCCCTCTACCTCTAGGAGCTTGCTGACCACCTCTACCTCTTGTGCCATACGCATTACTGTTACGCTGCATTAATTTAGGGCAACTATATTTAAAATGACCTTCCTCTTTGCAATATGAACATTGGTTGGGACCTACAGGGATTCCTGGTTGATAATACCCGTTTATTTGCTGATTATTCTGAAACTGTTGGGGCTGCTGATAGATACCTTGTGTTTGCCTATAATTATTCTATCCTCCACGTGGTGGATAGGCCTGCTGCAAGAGGACCTTTGTTTTCAGTTCTTTCGTTTTCTTATCTGTTCTATCCTTCTCGTCTTTATCTCTATTTTCATAATACTGTGCAGTAGCCAGTATTTGCGCTGAAGAGGAAACAGCCCAGGAACTTTCTGAGTCTTTTAATTTCTTACACAACTCGGGAAGTAGATTCTGCACAAATTTATCAACAAATAACCGTTGGCCACCTTCAGTGCTCATGTCTTGACCACTGTGGTCGATAAACGTTTCTTCAAACCTGGTAAAGAAATCGGACACTGTCTCATCTTTCTTCTGCTTACATGCGGATAGTTTATCCCAATTTACGCGCATCGCGGGCATTATAGTTTTCATGTAGGTAATAATTCTACCAGGGAGGTCTGCTACTAAAGGGTCAGGTTTCGCGCCACCAACTTGTCCAGCATCTGCAGCAATGATATTAGCCCATGTGTTACCCAATTCTGCAGCGTGATCTACATTACGAATGGATCCCCATAAAGGCTGTGGAACAACATTCCCAAACAACATATCTATGTCAGCCAAATTCATTACACATGATTCTGCAGTTTGTGATAACTCCTTGTAATATCTGGTAGGGTTTTTACGGGGGTCAGGCAATGTCTGCTTAAGCGCTAACACCTCAGATCGCTTCCATGGGACATGCACCCAAACACGCTGAAAATATAGCTGAACAGGTGGGTTAGCAGCTAAATCACCAGGTCTCCAAACTGGAGGAACCTCACGCATTGGATATTGGCGCGCTTTTACCTTTTTCCACACAGGGAGTTCCTGTTCAAACAATGATTGCTGACAATCCCCATTTCTGAGGGACAGTAAAGTCGCAACTGCTTTATCTACATTAGGGCCCACAATTATACCTGTTTCAAAATCAAATCGCACTCGACACAATTCCGGTGGGTTTGGGTTTGCACCATTATCCTCCAATTCCTCACAGAGGAATTCACACATTTTATCAAAGACATACCTCTGTTTTGGGGCATCCCATTGGTGAAAAACGCTAACAACAGATTCCACATCATAGAGTGAAGGGAAACCAATCCACCTACGCGCCAGATGATCTAACACCTCTTTCTCGTCGGGACCAGGCAGCTGACTGCGCAATTGCTTACGCTGTAAGCCAGGAGTCGCACTGGATGATCCAAAGAGAGGCGACATTAAACTAGTAACTACATTAGCTAGTCGTTGTCGTGCTGAAGGAGAAGTTGAGGCGAAAACGGGGGGATAGACAGAGGGAAGAAAAACAGATTCAGATACAGGTACCGGGGTAGTGTAAGAAGGAGCGCCAGGGGAAGCCGCTGGCGTGCTAGGCAAAGTTGCAGGAAGCGCGGGGGTAACAGGTAACAAAACTGGCGGCCCTTGAGAGGGCTGCACTGCAGGGATAGGAGCCAGCTGAAGAGGAGCTGGCGGCTGCGGGAAGGCTTGCGGCATATTCACTGGAGGCTGCACATTTACAAGCTGTGGAGGTGCTGTGGCATTTTGCGCATATGGGGGTGGCGAACTTAGCAAATGGGACATTAGGGAAACTTTCTCTTTCTCTTTTGTCTCATCTTGCACAAGGGGTGACAAAACAGGGTAACATTTCTCAATCCCTAGTTTGCGCTGTCTGTGCAATTGCTCATTAATTTGTTCCTCCTCATTATCTTTAAATTGCACAGCTGCTTGCATCACTGACATACCTCTTTCTCTCTTATTTCTTTTTGCTAGCTTAATTTCCTTCTGTTTGGCTTCCTTTCGCCATAGGCGGAAAGAATCAAACATCGCCGGCCGGGCTTTCTTTTTAAACAATTTCACTTCCAAATTATCTAAGATATCTGTATCGAAACTACCATTTTGGGGCCATTTTAAAACACCGTCCTTTCTGGTGTATCGGATCCATACTTCATTGTATGCAATGTGGCCCACGCCATGTTTTACATAAAGCTCATAAGTTGGAGTTCCAATTGGAGGAACCGGACATGAATCCTCTAACTGGAAATCCCTTCCACAACTCAAACAAAATAATCTTCCAAATACACTAGTACCAGGCATCTTCGCTCACTAGTCTAGTTCCAAACTTCAAAGGATTATCGATTACGATAGTCTCGTGAATACACGAGTCCTCTGGCTTTGGGGTTTGCAAACTCCAAATCAAAATAATCCCGAAGGATACCAAATTCAAACTGGGAGACGCTCCACTTATACTTAACTGAATATCGATGATCAATGGCGTCACCAGAAGACTCTCTCGGTTGTTTCGCTCTACCAAAATCGTCAAGGGTCCAAAACAGGGCAATTAATCAGGGCAGCAGTCCTTCGTAGCCGTCGGGATGTGGAGAACCTCGCATAAAAGACTTTCGGACGACGTCGACATGCAGGGGTCGATGAAGTGGCGGCCTTCCTCCAGAATTTCCACACGAAGCTCCTCACGAACCTCTGGCTTGGACCGGTACCGCTGAAATCGCCCTACGTTGGGCGCCAACTGAAGTACTGGGAATTTTAAGCCCAGCGGTGCAGGGGAACACACCCTATGACTTCGGGTTCTTCCTGTTTCAGACCTACAGAAACACAGAGTCTTCTGGGTGAAGTCAAAGATCAGTTGATTGGCTGCAGACCAATTACAGGTATCCTAGAAGTACAACAGCGTGTATGTTCTCAGGAGACTGCTAAAAATTACAGAAACGGGCTTCTCCTTAAATACAAAATATCATGCTTCAGGCACACATTCCTTGGTTTACGATATGGCCATATAAAGGTATACATTACAAACGAAAAGGCAGAGTCATGATGACCATCCCACATTCCAGTTAAGCCAGCCCGCAATTATTTACCCAGCAAGGCTCAGATCCCACATCAGATATCAATAGGCCCCAATAAACATGAGCATCTCCTGTTTGAAAAACAAGCCATAAAGCAGGAACAGTCAGGTGTGAAAGAGATTAGCTGGAGGCTCGTGTAGGATGAAAAGACTTTATGGTGTGTCAAGCCCTGATGCTAATCACAGGTGGCCGGAGGACGGGGAGCTCGTGAGACCGGACTGACCTGGGGCAGCGGAGCCAAGCTGCCCAGGTCACAGAAAAGTCAAAGGAAAGCACATGTGCTCTAAAAGGCCCGTATTTGCTTCATGATATGTAGCCTATGTGAGGGCAACCATAAGATGGCCACTGCTCTAAGATGGAACCCACGTAGTGATGTATAATAACATATACACAGTGCATTCATAGCTAAAACGTTACACAAAGCACTTGTACATACCGCATTGACCATTTGCGGTTCGCTGATACCGGGGTAGACAGGGGTAGGGCCCTGCCTCCTACGCGGTCCCAAATTGCAAAGTACGACAATGTTCTCTGTCATTGTTCCGTTCTCACAGTGTCACAGGAGCAAACATCCCATGGCAGAGTTCAAACTGTGGGCCAGGCTGGCCTTGACATCACTCGCTTTGCGCTCAAGCCTTTCTGCTTACTCGGCTTTCCCTTCTCTCGCATGCGTAGAAACCTCATTCACGACTCATGCCAATATTTCAGTCATTAGCCATTTTTCATCATTCTCGCAGATAGACTGCATAGGCCTCAACTGAGAACTAATGTAAAACAAACACAGCAGAAGTTAAGTTTAGAAATAGAACCTGTTAGAGTCGGGGATCTCTGGTTGGCGCAAGGTTGCCCTTGTGTCAAGCAGGAACCCTCTCCTCCACGTCAGGGCGCAGGATAACCCCTCGCGAATGACCCTTGCTCACCCTCTAGGTGCGTGGCGTGAGCAGCCAAGGCGATTCCTCAGGCGTTGTTGGTTAAGCACTTACAATCACACACACAGTAAATACATCAATCCCCCCAGAAACGGACACCAGACTTGGATATATATAAAAATACGCTTCTTTATGTAAAAATAAGGATATATATCTCAGCAGACTTATCACAAGACCAATAACGTTTTCGCTAGGCCACCAGGTTATACAGCAGGCAAATGTTCTTGGTTCGTAGTTTCAAATGGATACTTTGTAGTCTCTTTACTTGTAGTTCCAGTACTCACAGAGATCGGTTCCTGCGAACGGGGAAATAAGGCGTTGCGGGCCCCGAGCCCGATGCTGGAACTTCTTTCGTGATGTGGAGAATCGGCACAGGTCGGTGCGACTCTCAGCTTGGGAAGTGTTCTTGGGTCCTCAATCAGCAGGTGTGGGCAAGTAGGCAGGCGCGGCCCGCGACCCTTTAGCACGGCGGTGCAGGAGGGTCTCCACAGCGGGGGCGGCGCGGCCTGAGATGTCCGAGGATAGCGAAGCGGGGTCACAGGGCACAGTCAGTGCAGCTGGATGACCCGGCGTAGATCACAGTCGTCGGACGGCTTCCGGCAGGAGGGGTGATAGCGCGTTCAGCGCACTCCAATGGCAGGCGGTGACAGGGATGCAGGCGGCCTGGCCCGGGGACAGAGAGCGGCTCGGGACGGAGCGGGGCTCTCACGGGTTTGAGGCAGGCGAGCTTCTGGGTGTCACGGCCCTAGGAGGGGCGATGAGGGGCGCAGTCTCTTTTCCGGCGGGATGCACACACGGCTCGAATTGGAGGACGAGCAAGAAGCACAGAGAACCCACTGTTCCTGGGGTTCAGTTCAGGGGGCAAGCTCAGATCAAGCCCTTGGAGAATGTTCAAGCACAAAGTAGCAAAGTCTTTTCAGTAAGTCTCTTCCTCTCCTCTCTCAGCAAGGCAAGCAGCAGGCCAGCTCCTCCGGCGTCTTCTTCTCCTTCTAGTCGGGCAGAGGTTCTTTGTGGTAAACAGGATTCTGATTTCTTAGGAGCCAGGCTCCTACTTTTATACCATGATTCTTTTGTTCTTTAGCGCCAGGGGGCCTAGGCCTGGCTCAGTCCAGTTCTGGAGCACTTTGTTATGGTGACTCTGCTCTTTCCTTTCAGCAGCAGGGCAGAGACATCAGCCGCCCCACAGGGGGTGGCGCCGGCTTTGTGGTGGCAGAGCACAGGTCTATTCAAGAGTCAAGGTGTACTCCTCCCACCCATCCAGGTGTAATCTCTCTACCCACCACCTGGCAGCCAACCTGTCTCTGGGGATTCCCCAACCCTGCTCCTTACTGTTGCCAGGCAGAACACATACACACAGCAGAGGCGGACTGAGATGGTCAGGTCAGTAAATACTAACTTTCTAAAAGTAGTATTTACAAACCCAGGATATTAAAATAAACTTGACTACAAGAAGTATTTTATTATTCTGAGTTCAGGCATACTAAACTTGACACTTCTACCATGCTCTCTGAGTCCACTGGGGTCACAGCGTTGGCGTGATCCCGGCAGCCCATTCTGGCCTATGGAGAGCAGGTAGCCTTCAATAGTGAAAAACGACAAGGGCTGTAATTCACTACTAAGACATGCCACCCACATCAGGGCATGTCCTACCTTATGCCTACAATGCACCCTGCCCTTGGGCCTACCAGAGGGGTGGCTGATATGTAGGTAAGGGAAGGTTTAGGGACTGGCAAGTGGGGGCACTTGCGCAGTCAGCGCGACAGTCCCGGACCGTGCACAGGGTCTGCGGTGGCAGGCCCTAGACACACTTTACAAGGCCGCTTCCGTGGGTGGCGCAACCAGCGCTGCAAGCCCACCAGCAGCATTGGCATTCACAAGCCCTGGCACCCCTGGTGCATTTTACTGGGGACTGACAGTGAATCCAATAACCCAATCATGGACATCAATTACAGGTACACTTTACTTAGGGAGCACTTGCACTGCGGCACGGATTAGCCGTGGCGCAGTGCCCTGAGCGGACAACACCAGCAAAACAGTCGAGGCACACCATCAAAAAGTGGAAGGGAAACTCACGCCAAGGTGCCAGGTCTAACACGTGTCCCCTCCAGCTGAAATGTGGGGAGAACTACCCTTGCCCAGGGGGTTCCTCGTCACTAAGGCGGAAATACCTGGACAGACCGTCAGCGTTGGCGTGATCTGTACCAGGACGGTGTTCCACCGTAAAGTCCATACCCTGTAGGGAGATGGACCACCTCAACAGCTTCGGGTTTTCACCCCTCATTTGCATCAACCATCTGAGGGGCCTGTGGTCCGTCTGAACCCGGAAGTGAGACCCAAACAAGTAGGGTCTTAGCTTCTTCAGCGCCCAGACCACAGCAAATGCTTCTCGCTCAATTGCACTCCACCTACTTTCCCGTGGAAGTAACCTCCTACTGATGAAGGCTACGGGTTGGTCCCAGCCCTCCTCAGTCATCTGTGAAAGAACAGCCCCCACACCATGCTCTGAAGCGTCTGTCTGGACTAGGAATTCCTTGGAGAAGTCAGGGACCAAGAGCACGGGCGCCGTGCACATGGCAGTCTTCAGGGTGTCGAAAGCTTTCTGACAGGTGTCCGTCCAAATCACGTTCCTGGGCTGCTTCTTCGAAGTCAGCTCTGTCAAGGGGGCAACGATCGTTCCATAGCCCTTGACAAACCTCCTGTAGTACCCAGTGAGCCCCAGGAAGGCCCTCACTGCGGTCTGCGTCTTGGGGGGTTCCCAAGCCAGGATGGTTTCAATTTTGGGTTGCAAGGGTGCCACCTTGCCACTCCCCACTTGGTGTCCCAAGTACACCACGGAACCCTGCCCGATCTGGCACTTGCTTGCCTTGATCGTGAGGCCTGCTCGGCGCAGCGCCATCAACACTTCCCAGAGGTGGCGCAGGTGTTCAGGCCAGGTGGCACTGAACACTGCGATGTCATCCAGGTAGGCGGCACTGAACGCATCCAGCCCAACCAGTACCTGGTTGACCAACCTCTGAAAGGTGGCAGGGGCATTCTTCATCCCAAATGGCATGACTCGGAACTGGAAGTGCCCATCTGGTGTAGAGAATGCTGACCTCTCTTTGGCCCCATCGGTCAAGGCGATCTGCCAGTACCCAGACGTTAAATCAAACGTACTGAGGAACCGGGCAGCCCCCAGCCGATCAATGAGCTCATCAGCTCTGGGGATGGGGTGCGCGTCAGTCTTCGTGACTGAATTGAGTCCTCTGTAGTCCACACAGAACCGGAGTTCAGGTGTGGCTCCCGGCGCAGCAGCCTTTGGGACCAAGACCACGGGGCTGGACCAAGGACTGCTGGAGGACTCAACCACCCCTAGCGCAAGCATTTTGGAGACCTCCTCCTTAATGCAAGCTCTGACCCTGTCAGTTACCCTGTAAGCCTTGTGCTTCACAGGTAAGCTGTCTCCGGTGTCCACATCATGGACGCACCAATCTGTGACACCAGGAACCAGGGAGAATCGGTCGGAAAATTGTCCCAGCAAGTGGCGGCAATCTTCCTGTTGTTCGGGCGTCAGGGTGGGTGAGAGGTTAACTCCATCCACTGACCCATCTTTCTCAGAGGCCACTAAGAGGTCAGGAAGAGGCTCGGTCTCCTCTTCCATTCCATCATCAGTGGCCAGCAGCATGCCCACTTCGGTCCTCTCTAAGTGGGGCTTAAGGCGGTTAACATGTAGGACCCTCAAAGGGTTCCTGGGAGTCTGCATGTCCACCAAGTAGGTGATAGGACTTTTGCGCTCCACAACCTCAAATGGACCTGTCCACTTATCCTGAAGTGCACAAGGCTCCACTGGGGCCAAGACCCACACCTTTTGTCCAGGTTGAAGCTCTACCAGAGTGGCATTCCGGTCGTACCACCGCTTCATCTCCTCCTGGCTGGCTTCCAGATTTGCCTCAGCAAGTTGCCTGAAACGCCGAGTCTGGTTTCGGAAGGCCAGCATGTAACTATATACATTCTGGGGAGGTTTCCTGGGAGATTGCTCCCAGCCTTCCTTTACCAAACTCAGAGGTCCTCTTACCGGGTGACCATACAGAAGCTCAAAGGGGCTGAATCCTAGAGACTTCTGTGGCACCTCTCGGTAAGCGAAGAGCAGGCATGGCAAGAGGACGTCCCACTTACGCCTCATTGGACCGTCCAGGCCCATGATCATGCCTTTGAGGGTTCGGTTGAATCTCTCAACCAACCCATTTCCTTGGGGATGGTAAGGAGTGGTGAACTTGTACGTTACCCCACACTCCTTCCACAGGGATTTCATATATGTGGATATGAAATTGGTCCCCCTGTCGCTCACCACCTCTAGAGGGAATCCCACTCGGGAGAAAATTCCCATCAGTGCCCGTCCCACCACGGGGGCCGTCACTGTCCTCAGAGGGATGGCTTCAGGGTACCGGGTGGCATGGTCCACCAAGACCAGGATGAACCTGTTGCCCAGGGCTGTCTTGGGATCCAGAGGCCCCACAATATCAATACCCACTCGTTGGAATGGCGTACCGACCACAGGGAAAGGTTGCAGAGGAGCCTTGTGCTTCCCTCCGCTCTTACCACTTGCCTGGCAAGTCTGACAGGCTCTGCAGTAGGAATCGGAATTCTTATGCATTTGGGGCCAGTAAAAGTGGGTGACAAGCCTGTCATAGGTCTTGTCCATCCCCAAATGTCCTGCTAACGGCACATCATGAGCCAGCCCCAGTAGGAAGGTTCTGAACTTCTGGGGTACCACCAGCACACGGGCTGACCCAGGTTCAGCAGCCTTAGGCTCGGAATACAGGAGGTCACTCTCCCAGTACACGTAGTGTGTTTTGGCCTGAACACCCTTGGCCTGGCCTGCAGCCTGTTGCCGCATACCTACGAGAGAAGGGCATTCTTTCTGCTCCCTGCAGAATTCCTCCCTGGAGGGACCTCCTTCTTGCTGCCAATGGGTCAGCTCAGGCAGATCTCCCAGTTCGGCAATCTGTTCCCCGGTAGGCTCCAGAGTATCCCCCTCAGGGTCTACTTCCTCCTGGGCCGTGGGAACTTCGGGGGCCGGTTTCCCGCGCCTCCTGCGCCTTCTCCCTAAGGCCGGTTCCTGGACCTCTCCCTCAGGCTCCAGGGCCCTCTCAACACCCCTACTGGCTGCCATGGACCGGGTGGTCACGCACGCCCAGTCGGGTAGACCCACCATCCTCAGATGCGTGGTCTTCTCCACCTTTTCCCAAGGGGAACTCTCCAGGTCGTTCCCTAGCAGACAGTCTACAGGCATGTCAGTTCTCACAGCGACTTGTAGAGTACCAGAGACCTCCCCCCACTCAAAGGGAACTTGAGCCATTGGACAACGACTCTCTACGTTGTCAGCATTGACAACCCTACAGTAGGCATTGGGTACAATTTGCTCTTGAGACACCAGGTGTTGCCTCACCGAGGTCACGCTGGCTCCTGTATCTCTAAGAGCCTCAACCTTCTTTCCATTAATGGTCACCACCTGCCCATATTTCTTAGTGTTAGAGGGTAGGTAGGTTACAGGGACCATCTCACTGTCTCCTAGCGAGACTAGGGTCATCTGCCCGGGACCCCCACCCTCCTGGACTGCTACTTCCTCCCCAAAGTTAACACTAGCTACTTGCCGGGGGGGAGCACCAGTGGGTGCGGTCTTACCAAACAGGCGACACTTAGGATCAGAGGCAATGTGACCCGGATCACCACACTTATAACAATTGAAGGGCCCCTTTGGAACAGGTCTACCTGTCGGGGCCCCGTTCTGCTGCGGGGGTGGGGGAGGCTGAGAACCCTTCTGCTGGTTCCCTTGGGAATTACTTTGGGGGCCTTTTTGGAACCCCTTCTGTTTACCCTTGTCCCCCCCACTCTTCTGCTGGGGACCCTGCCCACCTTTGGCGGAGTCTCCCACTTGACCCTTGTGGACCCTGGTGCTGAGCCAGCGGTCCGCCTCCTCAGCAAGCTTCCTCGGGTTGGACAGCTTGCTATCAATCAGGTGCTGGCGTAGCTCAGGAAAACATTGACTGGACAAGTGCTCCCATGCAATTAAATCAAGCAGCCCTTGATAATCATTCACTTTGCTACCCTTCACCCAACCATCCAGCGCTCTGCAGAAAAAGGTCACATATTCCACATACGTACTCTCAGGGATCTTCTTGGTCTCCCTGAACCTCTGTCGATATAGCTCCGGAGTTAACCCATACCTGGTCATTAAAGCTTCCTTCATATGGGGTATGAGGTTTGGAGATCTAAGGGTAAATCTAACAGGGTGTCACGCCCTTCAGCAAGGAACCTTCCCCACAACCCCGCTCCCCAGTCTTTCTCAGGGACCCGGTGTGAGGACATGGCCACCTCGTAGGCCCTAAACCACTGCCCTATGTCATCCTTTCTGAAATACTCCTTTACTACATCTTTGGGGATGTACACCTTGGACTCTACCTGCGCTGGTGGAGTGCTGCCACCAGAAGGAGTGGTGTCCAAACTTTTCGCCTTCAGCTCCAACTCCTTCAATCTGATATCATGATCCATTTGGCGTTGTTGTGCCTCCAGGGCCAACTTCTGCTTTTCCATTTCCATTTGTCCTGCCAACTTTGCCATCTCCATTGCATGCGCCCTGTCTGCTGCCCTGTCTGCCAGCTCCTCTGGCGACCGGACTCTGCTGGGCTCCTCAAGATTGTCGGGTGGAACGATGTCCCCCGCATTCCGTGGGTCTCGTGACTCCTTCCAGGCTCTCAGCGCCTTGAGGTACTGGTTCTTCTTCCTGAATCCAGCATGGGGAACTCTGAATTTTACACTGTAGCCTTTCAATTGCTCCGTTGTGTAACCTTCCAGTCTCTCCCAATCCACCTCATCGATTCCAGAAATCACAGAGAGTGCTCTCCCAGCGGAGTGTGAGCCAGGCATGGTTGCAGTAATGGCAGATGTCTCAACAAAGTTCAACAATTACAAACCTGTGGCTGCGTTATTTGGTCTGCTCTCACTATCTGGTGATTAATAATTCACTGTATGCAAATTACAAGTGCAAATCCGAAATCCCAGCCGCTGCCACCAATGTTAGAGTCGGGGATCTCTGGTTGGCGCAAGGTTGCCCTTGTGTCAAGCAGGAACCCTCTCCTCCACGTCAGGGCGCAGGATAACCCCTCGCGAATGACCCTTGCTCACCCTCTAGGTGCGTGGCGTGAGCAGCCAAGGCGATTCCTCAGGCGTTGTTGGTTAAGCACTTACAATCACACACACAGTAAATACATCAATCCCCCCAGAAACGGACACCAGACTTGGATATATATAAAAATACGCTTCTTTATGTAAAAATAAGGATATATATCTCAGCAGACTTATCACAAGACCAATAACGTTTTCGCTAGGCCACCAGGTTATACAGCAGGCAAATGTTCTTGGTTCGTAGTTTCAAATGGATACTTTGTAGTCTCTTTACTTGTAGTTCCAGTACTCACAGAGATCGGTTCCTGCGAACGGGGAAATAAGGCGTTGCGGGCCCCGAGCCCGATGCTGGAACTTCTTTCGTGATGTGGAGAATCGGCACAGGTCGGTGCGACTCTCAGCTTGGGAAGTGTTCTTGGGTCCTCAATCAGCAGGTGTGGGCAAGTAGGCAGGTGCGGCCCGCGACCCTTTAGCACGGCGGTGCAGGAGGGTCTCCACAGCGGGGGCGGCGCGGCCTGAGATGTCCGAGGATAGCGAAGCGGGGTCACAGGGCACAGTCAGTGCAGCTGGATGACCCGGCGTAGATCACAGTCGTCGGACGGCTTCCGGCAGGAGGGGTGATAGCGCGTTCAGCGCACTCCAATGGCAGGCGGTGACAGGGATGCAGGCGGCCTGGCCCGGGGACAGAGAGCGGCTCGGGACGGAGCGGGGCTCTCACGGGTTTGAGGCAGGCGAGCTTCTGGGTGTCACGGCCCTAGGAGGGGCGATGAGGGGCGCAGTCTCTTTTCCGGCGGGATGCACACACGGCTCGAATTGGAGGACGAGCAAGAAGCACAGAGAACCCACTGTTCCTGGGGTTCAGTTCAGGGGGCAAGCTCAGATCAAGCCCTTGGAGAATGTTCAAGCACAAAGTAGCAAAGTCTTTTCAGTAAGTCTCTTCCTCTCCTCTCTCAGCAAGGCAAGCAGCAGGCCAGCTCCTCCGGCGTCTTCTTCTCCTTCTAGTCGGGCAGAGGTTCTTTGTGGTAAACAGGATTCTGATTTCTTAGGAGCCAGGCTCCTACTTTTATACCATGATTCTTTTGTTCTTTAGCGCCAGGGGGCCTAGGCCTGGCTCAGTCCAGTTCTGGAGCACTTTGTTATGGTGACTCTGCTCTTTCCTTTCAGCAGCAGGGCAGAGACATCAGCCGCCCCACAGGGGGTGGCGCCCGCTTTGTGGTGGCAGAGCACAGGTCTATTCAAGAGTCAAGGTGTACTCCTCCCACCCATCCAGGTGTAATCTCTCTACCCACCACCTGGCAGCCAACCTGTCTCTGGGGATTCCCCAACCCTGCTCCTTACTGTTGCCAGGCAGAACACATACACACAGCAGAGGCGGACTGAGATGGTCAGGTCAGTAAATACTAACTTTCTAAAAGTAGTATTTACAAACCCAGGATATTAAAATAAACTTGACTACAAGAAGTATTTTATTATTCTGAGTTCAGGCATACTAAACTTGACACTTCTACCATGCTCTCTGAGTCCACTGGGGTCACAGCGTTGGCGTGATCCCGGCAGCCCAGTCTGGCCTATGGAGAGCAGGTAGCCTTCAATAGTGAAAAACGACAAGGGCTGTAATTCACTACTAAGACATGCCACCCACATCAGGGCATGTCCTACCTTATGCCTACAATGCACCCTGCCCTTGGGCCTACCAGAGGGGTGGCTGATATGTAGGTAAGGGAAGGTTTAGGGACTGGCAAGTGGGGGCACTTGCGCAGTCAGCGCGACGGTCCCGGACCGTGCACAGGGTCTGCGGTGGCAGGCCCTAGACACACTTTACAAGGCCGCTTCCGTGGGTGGCGCAACCAGCGCTGCAAGCCCACCAGCAGCATTGGCATTCACAAGCCCTGGCACCCCTGGTGCATTTTACTGGGGACTGACAGTGAATCCAATAACCCAATCATGGACATCAATTACAGGTACACTTTACTTAGGGAGCACTTGCACTGCGGCACGGATTAGCCGTGGCGCAGTGCCCTGAGCGGACAACACCAGCAAAACAGTCGAGGCACACCATCAAAAAGTGGAAGGGAAACTCACGCCAAGGTGCCAGGTCTAACAGAACCCTTATGTTTACCCCCCACCATTCTAATTTCCCAATTAGTTAGTACCTAGCATAAGCAATTTAAAAAGCACCTTTTTACTTACCAAGTGTATTTTCTTTTCTTTGCGACTACATATATTTACTTTCTAAAAGCACAAACATGCATGCTCATTTACTAAATACGCATATTATAGCTCTATATTGGTAGGACTCATTCACAATTATTAATATATTATTTTGAAAAAGAGCCATTAGTTTCCCGTGTGTCATGTAATATGTCTATGCGCATTCTCGTTGATTAGTTTATACATGCTTCATACTGTTAATTCAATTATGGTTATGGGAGTATAATTTCAAAATGGGTACACAAAAAATGTTGTCTCGGCCCTGCTCCATCAACTCACCCCTTTGGTGATTTATCACCAAAACAACATCCCACCAAAATTTGTTTAAGAACATGTTTCATGCTCTTTCAGTTTTAGACTTTAGTATCTTTCAAAATTTGACATCTTGTATCTCTGAACAACTTTTCTTTAAATTCTTCCATCTCAATTTCATTCATTTCTCTTTCTCTTTGTTTGATACTCTTCATATTTGAGCTCATCTTTCTTTCCGCTCTCTTTCTTTTAATACAAATACATCCTAATCTTATCATAAAAGCTATCATTATTATTATTGTTACAGGTATTAGTATTTTCCCTATTAGTGAATTACCTATTTCAGCAAAGCAATTCTTTACTTTAGACAAACTCTTACCAAGTTTCTCTAGAACACCATCAACCTCCAGTGGGACAATTTCTTTATGCAAACTTGTAATATTTTTTTATATATCTTTGAATATTCTGTCTTTTATCAGGAATATGAGTACAACAATGTTGCACTTTCAATATTCCACAGACTCCACCTTCTTTTGCCAATACAATATCAAGAGCAAGTCTATTTTGCATTACCGTAGCTCTCATGGCAACCATTTCAATATTTTCCATTAAAAATCCTCCAGCTGTACTGGTTGATAAACGATCTACTATCGTTGACAATTTCCTAATTCTGTTTGCATTAAACGATATTCCCACTGCTGGTATCAATGCTCCAAAAACATCACCTATTATTTCCAAGAAAGTTTCTCTTCTTCTACGAGATAATGGTTTACCTATTTCATGAATTCCATTAGTTTCTCTATCTACTTGAAAGATTTTAGGATAGACTATACCTATATAACATGTTCCGTACCAGTGGTCAGGCAATCTATAATAAGCTTTGTTTCCGCATATAAAGTACAACCCAGGAAAAACAGGATCTTTTTCACCTTTAAATTCCCAGCCCCCAATGATTCTATAAGTGTCTTTACAATCACTTGCCCCTACCAAATAGTTGTCATATACTGTATTATCTCTTCTAATGCACAATTTTCCATGTTGGGGAAGATCTAGTACTAAAGCAACATTTGTTTCACTCTTTACAAATTTTTCTTCATCACAATTCCATGTGGAAGGTTTCAATTTAATTGCTGTAGCTTTTCTTTGGTAAGCTAATCTTCTTTCTTCTGCCATTTCTAAAAATACCTTTTCTGTCTTTTTCAATTTGCATGTATTATTTCTAAATGCATATTCTATTGTCAGTTCATTAATTTCTAAGAAAAATTCACCCAACACTTTAGCAAGTTTCACTTTGTTTATTCTATTCACTACAGGAACTTTTGCAAAAATGTCATCAATATCTGAATAATAATACTCTAGTTTTCCAGTCTGATAAAATAAACTAGCTATTACACTACATGCCATTCCATAAGTCAAAGGAAGATGGTGATAGGTCACCCCTTCTGAAACAGATGCGGGCAATTGCATGCAGACGTAGCAGTCTTGCACATCCATAGACTCTACATACTCTTTTAACAATCTAGAAAACATATTTTTGGAAAAATCATTAATTGATCGATCCTTATGTAATTCAGTGTTATCTACTAATTGTACTTTGTTATTTTCATTATGTTCTTTTTCACTTTTGTCAATACATTTGTTATTATACGAACGTTCAAAACTTGAATGAAATGAAATTAATATTGCTAAATAATCCATACTAACATTAATAATGCAGTACAAATCAACCATATTCTACAACATTTTCTAAATATTCCACAATTAGATGTGCTTTTAGCAGGCTTTTTATTTGTCTTCTTTTTTTTCAAAGTCTCTTATTTCTTTTCCACAACAATGTCTCTTTGCTATTTCTCACACAATTCTATGTGTCCATTTATTTACTAGGTCCTTACTGAATTTATTTCATTTGACCTTTTTTTTTTTTTCCTTTCAGTTTTGCCACTTTTTTGTCTTTTATTTCCTTGAAACCCAATATTCTTCCTTTTTGCTTTATCTTTCTCACTCACCAGAGTCACTTTGCTCTTCAACATTACTTTCAACTTCTGGTATATCTGGTAATGAAACGTATACCCACTCAGGTGACTTGTACTTTTGATTTGGTCGTTTTACTCTTTTGGGTCTTTGCAAAATCTCTTTATTGTTCTCCTTTCCCTTTTGGCCTTCTTGGCTAGAAATCTCGTTCACTTATTCTTGTCTTTCTCCGTTTACATTTATTAGCTTGAATTTCAGTCCTTTAAATTCTGTAGGCCAATTATCTCCCTTTTTAGGCCTTTTGATCACTGGTTCACTTGTTTCACGTTCCACTCTCCAAGCTCTATTCCTTGAACTCCTTCTCAAAGTATATTCTTCATCACTTTCATCAGAATTGATCTCAATCTCTTTTTCACTTCCTTTTATTCTGAACTTTATTATTTCTGGTTCAATTTTTGAGTCTAGTCCTTCTTTAGTCAAATCAGTTATTTTACGAGGAATTTCTTCATAACTGGTACTTGGAATCTCCTCCTTATCATGAGTTATTTCCTTTTCTCCAGTTTCATGATCAATATTCCTTCTTTCAAAACTTTCTATTTGACTCCCAGACTTTTCACTTTCACCAGTTTTCTTTTCTTTCTTTTCAATGTCCAAACTGGTTTTTGCTTTTTTTCAGATGTCGACTTACAGGTCGATCTTCAAGATCTGGAATTTCAATTATTTCAGTTTCTGCTTCGGATTCTGAGCTTGTGTCTGATATTTCCAGATGTCACCCCACAGGTTGATCTTTCTTATCTGGAACTCTGTTTGTTACTTCTTCTTCTTCAGAATCTGAACTAATCTCTTCTTCTTGCATTTGTAGATTATCTGGTTTTGGAACACGGATAGTATGGCTTGCGTGAACCCACCTTTTAACACCTGCACACTTCACTGCAGTAGTGCTGACCAAAATGACTTGCCTTGGCCTATCCCAGTGAGGAACCAGGCAATTTCTCCTTCTGTGTATTTTAATTCGAACCCAGTCTCCAGGACTTAGATCATGAGTTGAGTGCTTTTCTCAAGCATATGCATCAGTTCCAACCTAGTGAAACACAGAATTGACTGTATCAGATAGACCCTTGCAGTAATCCAATATGATATCATCATTTATAGCTAGCTATTTGTCGACAGGTACAAATGCTTGTCTCATCACTCTTCCCATCAGTATTTCATGTGGACTCAAACCAGTTTTCCTGTCTGGGATACTTCTCAATGTCATTAGAACAAGTAGCAAAGCATCAGGCCATTTCAGTCATGTGGCCAAACACATTTTGCCAATTCTATTCTTAATTGTCCCATTCACTTGTTCAACTACCCCAGATGCTTCAGGTCTGTAAGCACAAAGTAGTTTCTGACGAATGTCCAGTGCTTCACAGATTAGCTGAATCATTTCATTCTGGAAAAGTCTCCCTCTGTCCAATTCGTTTGTCACTGGAAATCCATACCTGGGAATTACCTCTCTTAATAAAAGTTTTGCTACAGTTAATCCATCATTACGCTTTGTAGGGAAGGCCTCAACCCATCTTGAGAACAAACAGATAATCAGTAAAACATACCTCAACCTATTGCACGGTGGCATTTCAATGAAGTCCAACTGCATGCGTGTGAATGGACCACCCTCCCGTCCTATGGTTCCCAAACTCACAACAGTTTTTCTTCCTGGATTCAATTGCTGACATGTCAGACATCTTTGACAAAGGCTCTCGGCAATAATCCTAAACTTCGGATTATACCAAGTCTGTTTGAACATTCTAATCATCGAATCCCTACCTATGTGAGCTTGACCATGGTACATTCGGGCCATATTTGAGACCATGCTATCAGGCATAACAGGTCTCTCATCTTTGTATACCCAAATTTCATCTTCTTCTCTTTGTCTACAACCTGATTTTATCCATCTATTCGTATTCCTTTCAGACAAGATGCTTCCATCACATCAGCTACTGTACATACAGCATACGCAGCACTCAATGTTCCTTCCTCTGTTCTCAAACAGTAACGATCTGCAAATAGCACATAATCTGATTCTTCCAGATGTTCATCTTTGATATCAGGTCTCGGTTTGGTACAGTATTCAAGCACATCCAAACATTTGTGATCAACGTCATCTTTTACTTCCACATCCAGAGTATCAGGTAACAACGTGGAAGGATTCACATTGACACACCTTGCAACTGACACATTATCTGCACCCAAAATCACTCTTTCATACTTGTTCAGACGGTTGTTTGTTATGTACTCAGTCTTGGTATGGGTCAAAAGTATTTCAACTGAACGGGGCACATTTACCTTTACTGGAAAACCCATCACAATGCCTTCACTCTGCTCCAGACTCATACTTGTTGCAGCTACTACATTCAGACATCCGGGCAATGCTTTTGCTACTGGATCCAACACTGCTGAAAAATATGCAATGGGTCTCCTCAATTTTCGATGCTTTTGGATCAGAACTGATAATGCACATCCTTCTCTCTCACTATAAGTGCATTTGATAGTGTTCTATTAATTAGTGACTGCATGTATAAATGATTCTGTTGTTGAATGGGGAGTTGTGTGTGTAGACTTAGAAATCAGTGAGTGGGTTTGTAGTAACTGGTATTGGTGTGTCAATGGTTTCAAATATGGTACTCTGTATTTTACAGTGAGTGATGAAAGGTTATACTAGTGTCTGATGAGGTGTATCAGATTGTCACATGGATGATGTCATCAGTGATGTCATTTGAGATGTCATCAGTGATGTCATCAGTGATGTCACTGACCATGTCATGAATGATGCAATATGTGACATCATCAGCAGTGCATTGCGGGCGCGCAAGTTATAGTTAACAGAACTAACTATAACAGAGGAATTTCTATGGTTTTGTACGAGTGAAATGGCCAGCTAACTATAACACCCCTGAAACCTATGGTTTTTTCTCTGAATTTGTAAGGTTTCTTAAATGCTAATTTCTAACTATAACGTCTCTGAAACCTATGGGCCCGATTCACAGAACTAACTTAAGACAAAATCCTAAACTTACTACCATTTTGGTATTCACAGAAGGCACTTACTCATTTCGGTATTCACAGAAGTTAGGAGTCCTAACTTTAGGACTCCTAAATGCCTTCTGTGAATACCGAAAGTCTTAAAATTAGGATTTTTCTCAGTTTAGTAGTAGTATAGTTAGGACTCCTAACTTTAGGACTCCTAAATGCCTACTGTGAATACCTGAAAGTCTTAAAATTAGGATTTTTCTCAATTTAGTAGTCCTAAGTCTAAACTTAGGACTACTAAATTGAGAAAAATCCTAATTTTAAGACTTTCGGTATTCACAGAAGGCATTTAGGAGTCCTAAAGTTATGAGTTCTAACTATACTACTACTAATGTGAGAAAAATCCTTAATTTAAGACTTTCGGTATTCACAGAAGGCATTTAGGAGTCCTAAAGTTAGGACTCATAACTTCTGTGAATACCGAAATGAGTAAGTGTCTTCTGTGAATACCAAAATGAGTAAGTGCCTTCTGTGAATACCAAAATGGTAGTAAGTTTAGGATTTTGTCTTAAGTTAGTTCTGTGAATCGGGCCCTATGTTTTTTTCAGTGAATTTCAAAGCTTTTTTAAATGCTAATTTCTAACTATAACATCTCTGAAACTTATGGTTTTTGTCAGTGAATTTCAGAGGTTTTTTAAATGCTAATTTTTAAGTGTGATAGTTGTTATACCTATTTTTTGTACTGATTTTCTGCAGTTTTTTAACTGTTTATTTATAAATATTTTATTCATTAAATAACATTTTATATTTTTCTGAAAATTGCAAAAAATATAAAAAATAAATAAAACTGAAATATAGATTCTTTTTTTTGTTCTTTTTTTTTAAAATATAGTTATATTATTTTCTTTTGTTTTTTTTTACATAAAAAATTTCAAATTTTTTTCCGGAGTTGCGCACTCAAAGCGTACACAGTGGGTGCGCGGATTCTAGCCGCCATTTTAGAAAAGTCGTGAAGGATCTGCGTACGGTGTGCGACCAGTCCGCGACTCCTGCTCCCGTGCATTCGCGACACATGTGCATTACGGTACAAGACGCTTGCACGGTGGCGGGTCCAGTGTGATTTCATATACGTGCTGGGGCGCGCTGGGTGCGCGACTCCCGCAAAAGAAATGTATGTTCCAAAATGATATGTATGTGTCTTTAATATACATATTAGGGCAAGAGATTATCTAAAATCTTCATAAAAATAATATATTTGTACTTATAATAAACTTATATTATTTTTAAATATATTTTCGCGAAGTCAGGTGAGTGCATCGTGAGCGCAGAGAACCAGTTCAGCAGAGCGGCTGTAGAGCCAGAGAAACCCAGGTCTGCAGAGCCGTTGTAGAGCTAGAGAACCAGGTCAGCAGAGCTGCTCTAGAGCCTAAGAAGAAGGTCAGCAGAGCTGCTCTAGAGCCTAAGAACCAGGTCCGCAGAGCTGCTGTAGAGCCAGAGAAACCAGGTCAGCAGAGCCATTTTAGAGCTAGAGAACCAGGTCAGCAGAGCTGCTCTAGAGCCTAAGAAGAAGGTCAGCAGAGCTGCTGTAGAGCCAGAGAAACCAGGTCAGCAAAGCTGCTTTACAGGGAGAGAACCAGGTCAGCAGAACTGCTTTAGAGCCAGAGAACCAGGTCAGCAAGCAGAGCTGCTCTAGAGGCAGAGAACCAAGTCAGCAGAACTGCTTTAGATCCAGAGAACCAGGTCAGCAGAGCTCTTTAGAGGGAGAGAACCAGGTCAGCAGAGCTGCTTTAGAGCCAGAGAACCAGGTCAGCAGAGCTGCACTAGAGCCAGAGAACAAGGTCAGCATAGCTGCTTTAGAGCCATAGAACCAGGTCAGCAGAGCCGCTTTAGAGCCAGAGAACCAGGTCAGCAGAGCTGCTCTAGAGCCTAAGAACCAGGTCAGCAGAGAAGCTCTAGAGCCAGAGAACCAGGTCAGCAGAGCTGCTGTAGAGCCAGAGAAAGCAGGTCAGTAGAGCTGCTTTAGAGCGAGAGAACCAGGTCAGCAGAGCTGCTTTAGAGCCAGAGAACCAGGCCAGCAGAGCTGCTCTAGAGCTAGAGAACCAGGTCAGCAGAGCTGCTTTAGAGCCAAAGTACCAGGTCAGCAGAGCTGCTTTGGAGCCAGAGAACCAGGTCAACAGAGCTGCTCTAGAGCCTAAGAACCAGGTCAGCAGAGCTGCTCTAGAGCCTAAGAACCAGGTCAGCAGAGCTGCTCTAGAGCCAGAGAAACCAGGTCAGTAGAGCTGCTTTAGAGGGAGAGAACCATGTCAGCAGAGCTGCTCTAGAGGGAGAGAACCAGGTCAGCAGAGCTGCTCTAGAGCCAGAGAACCATGTCAGCAGAACTGCTTTAGAGCCATAGAACCGGGTCAGCAGAGCTGCTTTAGAGCCAGAGAACCAGGTCAGCAGAGCTGTTGTATAGCCAGAGAACCAGATCAGCAGAGCTGTTGTTGAGCCAGAGAACCAGATCAGCAGAGCTGCTCTAGAGCCAGAGAACCAGGTCAGCAGACCTGCTTTAGAGCCAGAGAACCAGGTCAGCAGAGTTGCTTTAGAGCCAGAGATCCAAGTCAGAGGAGCTGCTCTAGCTGACACTGACTGACTGACACTGGCTGACTGACACTGACTGATTGACATTGACTGACACTGATTGACTGACACTGACACTGACTGACACTGATTGACTGATACTGACTGACACTGACACTGACTGACACTGATTGACTGAGACTGACTGACACTGACTGACTGACACTGACTGACACTGATTGACTGACACTGACTGACTGACACTGACTGACACTGATTGACTGGCACTGACTGACACTGACTGACTACTCTCTACTACTCTACTACTTACTCTCTACTACTCTCTCTCTACTACTCTCTTCTACTCACTCTCTACTACTCTCAACTACTCACTCTATACTACTCACTCTCTACTACTCTCTACTACTCACTCTCTACTACTCACTCTCTACTACTCTCTACTATTCACTTTACTACTCTCTACCACTCACTCTCTACTACTCTTCTACTCACTCTCTCTCTACTACTCACTCTCTACTACTCACTCTACTACTCTCTACTACTCACTCTCTACTACTCACTCTCTACTACTCTCTACTACTCACTCTCTACTGTTCACTCTCTACTATTCACTCTCTACTACTCACTCTCTACTACTCACTATCTACTACTCACTCTCTACTACTCTCTACTACTCACTCTCTACTACTCACTCTCTACTACTCTACTATTCTCTACTACTCTCTCTACTACTCACTCTCTACTACTCCTCTCTACTACTCTCTCCACTACTCACTCTCTACTACTCTCTACTACTCACTCTCTACTACTCTCTACTACTCACTCTACTACTCTCTACTACTCTCTACCACTCACTCTCTACTACTCTACTACTCACTCTCTACTACTCTCTCTCTACTACTCACTCTCTACTACTCACTCTACTACTCTCTACTACTCACTCTCTACTACTCTCTCTACTACTCACTCTCTACTACTCACTCTCTGCTACTCATTCTCTACTACAATCTACTACTCACTCTACTACTCACTCTCTACTACTCTACTACTCTCTAATACTCTCTCTACTTCTCACTCTCTACTACTCTCTCTACTACTCACTCTCTGCTACTCTCTTCTACTCACTCTCTACTATACACTCTCTACTACTCACTCTCTACCACTCTCTACTACTCACTCTACTACTCACTCTCTATTACTCACTCTCCACTACTCCACTACTCTCTACTACTCTCTCTCTACTACTCTCCCTCTACTACTCACTCTCTACTACTCACTCTCTACTACTCACTCTCTACTACTCTTTATTACTCACTCTCTACTACTCACTCTCTACTACTCTCTCTCTACTACTCTCTACTACTCACTCTCTACTACTCACTCTACTACTTACTCTACTAATCATTCTCTACTACTCTCTACTACTCTCTCTCTACTACTCTCTCTCTACTACTCTTTACTACACACTCTACTACTCACTCTCTACTACTCTCTACTAATCTCTCTGCTATTCACTCTCTACTACTCACTCTCTACTACTCACTCTCTACTAATCTCTACTACTCACTCTACTACTCTCTACTACGCACTCTACGCTACTCACTCTCTACTACTCACTCTACTACTCACTCTCTGCTACTCTCTACTACTATCTACTACTCTCTACTACTCACTCTCTACTCTCTATTACTCACTCTCTACTCTCTACCTCTCTACCTCTCTCTACCTCTCTCTCGACTACTCTCTACCTCTCTACCTTTCTACCTCTACATCTCTATCTCCACCTCTCTACCTCTACACCTCTACCTCTCTACCTCTCTCTACCTCTCTCTACACTCACACATATATATGCATATATATGCATAGGCATTTATATATATGTATGTGGGTATATATATTATCTACTGGCGGTCGCCAGTAGATAGTTCTAGTTAGGACCGTGTTTCCATAGGAAATCTGCAACATTCTATTTGGAATAACTTTGGCGCCGGTTGACGAATCCTCGTGAAATTTTCAAAATAGGTGGGGCGCTCCGCTCCGCTCCTACCCTGAAAGTCTCGGGGGGATTCGTCAAGCGGGGGCTGAGAAAAAAGGGGGGTCCCAAAATGCGTTTTCCCCATGCATTTTCCCATAGGACCTTTAGTCCAAGCTACAGCCCGAATGGCTGAACAGAATTACTTGAAATTTGGCAGAGAGGTAGTCCTCAGGTCAGGGATGTGCCTTTTGCAGGTCTGGTGTAAATCTGTTCAGTAGTTCCTGAGAAAATAGCATTTAAAAGCATATATATATCTATAAGCGCGCTCCGAGCGCGTACGGTAAGCTTACCGTACGCGCACGCTGCCGTGCGCGAGCTCAATTCTGATTGGTGGTTACATGACTGTAAACATTCGAATCGGTCGAAATCAGGAAGTGTCGGCCGCCATTTTGTGTGTCTCGCACTGATAAACAAAGGTGGAGAACGTGAAAAGGGGGCAACGAAGAGAGTTGCAGACCCCCTAGCGTTTGTCAGGGGGTCCAAGACGGACCCAAAAGTATGAAAAATACATTTTATATTTTTTTTTAAAAATCGCGGAGTGCGCGTACGGTAAGCTTACCGTACACGCACGGCAGAAAAAAAACATTAAAAAAAAGAAATAAAAATCACATTTAAGTGTTTAGATATTAGGGGGCTCTAAAAATATATATATATATATATATGTATATATATATATATATATATATATATATATATATATATTTAAAAAACCGTACAAATTCACTGACAAAACCATAGGTTTCACACACGTTATAGTTAGGAATTAGCATTTAAAAACCTTGCAAATTCACTTAAAAAACCATAGGTTTCACACATGTTATAGTTAGATGGACATTTCACTCGTAAAAAACCTATGAAATTCCCCCGTTATAGTTAGTTCAGGTAACTATAACTTGCGCGACCGCAATCCACAATGTGTCATTTCAAATGTTATCATTGATTTCATGAGTGATGTCACTGACCATGTCATGAGTGATGTAATATGTGACGTCATCAGCAGTGCATTGCGGTCGCGCGAGTTATAGTTACCCCAATGAGCCTTGATGTAACAAGCGGCAGGCCAGCCGCTGAGCGAGCACCATCCCATGTGAAGGGGGCCACGAGTTCCGAAGTACGGGGCTCAATGTGGAGCACGGCGCATGGATTGAGCACGGCTTCACTCCTTGGGGCTCAATGTAGAGCTATGAACTGGGCAATTATTAAGGAAGCAACCATCTATGGACAAGTAATTACGGACTACATCTCCCATTAATCATTGCGTTTTGTCTCATCTAGAGCAGCTGCATATCAGCGGACGATTGGATTAAAAAGGAGGATGTAGCCCGGCTTGCTTCCTTCGACTGCGGTGCCTCTGAGGAAGTGGACTACGAAACGCGTCAGGTGGCAGTCGTATGCTAATACACTGAGAAGCGAAGCTGAGCATACCAAATAAATGCTTTTACTGGGGAAAAGAGTGTCGTGTTCGAGTGCTGCTTGCCTTTTGGTCACCCCAATGAGCCTTGACATATATAAACATATATATAATCTGCATATCTATATAAATACAAATATAAATGCATGCATACATATACAGATTCATATATGCATACATATGCATGTCATGTACATGAAAGTTTGAAAAAAACACTAATACGAGCAAAGCTAAAAAGCCACCTAATTACAAACATATTTGCTTTAACTTAAACGAGGGCGAGACCTAATGCATTTTCAATGCTTGTTTACTTTGGTTCCATCAAGAAGGCATTCAGATGTGTGACACATTTGCCATAAATTCTGAATGTTAGCACTCTAGTTGCTCATTAGATCACTGTAGTAAAGCTACTGTTCACCAGGGAAGTCTGCTGCTGGTATTCAAACTGCATGTTTCAGTCTGCATGTCAGAATTTTTTAATGAAATAGAAGAGGATTTGAGAAGTCAAATTGTGCCCTAATTTTTCTTTCTACAGCACTAATCATAATTTCTATGGCAAAATGAACCCCCTCATTTTGTTCCTTTGCAAATTAAATGTTTTAAGTGTTACCACTTTATTCCAATCAAGATGGCTTCAGGTGTGCCATACTTTTGTCATAAGTAAGACTGTTAGCGCTCTAGTTGTTCTTTAGGACACTCTGGGACATTCTGTCATTGGGCTATACTTGGGCTATATCTGGGTGATATTTGTGCTAAATTTGGGCTCTTTTGTCTCTGGTGGCCATCTTGAGAGACTTATTTGTTATGAAGTTTCCTCATTTCCTCATTTCCAACAGTCTCCTCAGTAGGAAATACTTTCAGTTTTTTACTTTGATTCCATCAAGAAGGCATTCAGATATGTCACACATTTGCCATAAATTCGTAATGTTAGCACTCTAGTTGCTTATTAGATCACTGTAGTAAAACTACTCCTCACCAGGGAAGTCTGCTGCTGGTATTCAAAGTGCATGCTTTAGTCTGCATGTCAGAATTTTTTAATGAAATAGAAGAGGATTTGAGAAGTCACTCAAAATGTGCCCTAATTTTTCTTTCTGCAGCACTAATCATACTTTCTATGGCGAAATGAACCCCCTCATTTTGTTCCTTTTTAAATTAAATGTTTTAAGAGTTACCACTTTATTCCAATTAAGATGGCTTCTTGTGAGCCATACTTTTGTCATGAGTAATACTGTTAGCGCTCTAGTTGTTCTTTAGAACACTCTGGGAAGCTGCAGTAGAACACAAAGGAATCAACTGACAGTCTCTGCCCTTGTTGGATGTACATGTTTTACTGAGAATGTCAGACTTCATTCTCACATGACTGAGAAAGATAATGTGAATTTACAGAAAATATGCTCTCAGTTTAGCTTATAGATCACCTTCCAAACCTCTGTGGGAAAAACATGAGAAAATAGTTTTCTCTCAAACATGATTCATAATATCCCAGCAGAAGGCTTTTTCACATGGTAAAATCACCTTAGAACACATCACAATTCCTAAAATGAGTATGGTACCATCAACAAATGATTTATAATGTAACTAAAGTCTTAAAACCTTCTATTAACTGCAATGCTTTTTAATGAGGTGCTATCATGTATATTGGTCCCAAGATGGCTGCCAACACTTCTTGGATGAAGTGCTGACAGCCAATCAGATCTCACTATGAGATGTGTGTTTATGCTCCGCCCAAATATATATGAATTTTTTTCCTTTAATATCTAAAAAAACTACTGAACGGATTTACACAATTTAACCAAAAGGCATGAGTGTGAACCAAGAGCTACCTCTTTGCCGAATATGGTGTAATTCCGTTCAGCAGTTCGGGCTGTAGCTGCGATGAAAGGTTCCTATGGAAAATTGCATGGGGAAAACATGTTTTGAGACTCCCCTTTTTTCTCTGCCCCTGCTTGACGACTCACCCGAAGACTTTCAGGATAGGAGCGGACCGGAGCGCCCCACCAGTTTTGTAAATTTCACGAAGATTCATCAACCGGCGCCAAAGTTATTCCAAATAGAATGTTGCGGATTTCCTATGGATAAGACGTCCTAACTATAACTACCTACTGGCGACCGCCCCGGGGCTTTCGAAATGTTGGGAGGGGGCCACACGGCCCCGCTCCTGGAGCCCTGTTATGGCCCTGGGGACCGGCACCCCCCAGGGCCGGCTCCTGCAGTGTCCCGGGGTGCCCACCCCCGGGACACTGTAGTTTGCTATGGCAGGGCGGGAGCCTCGATAGTAAACTGCTTTGGTATTTGGAAGAGAGAGCAGGAAACCTGCTCTCTCTTCCAAATACCAAAGCAAATTGGTTTTCCACAGGGGGAGCTGCATCTTAGCAGCTCCCCGTGTGGAAAAGCAATGCTGGCTCCCGCAGGATGCGGGGAGCTGGTGGGACTGTGGGGGGATTGGGGACCCCCACAGTCCCCAACGGAGAGGGCCAGACCCGGTGGATGAGGTCCCTGGGGCTATTAGTGGCCCGGGAGGGGGGCCCCGCGGCCCCCTTCCTCAAATATTAAAAAAAAATATATTTTTTTTAAAAACGCCGACCCCGGGGGATGGGGTCCCCGGGGCCATAAATGGCCTAAGGAGGGGTGCAAGGCAGTACCCCCTTCAATAACATAGATAAAAAAAAGATCCATGCCCCGGGGAATGGGGTCCCCTGGGCCGATTATGGCCTCGGGAGGGGAGGCCATGCGACCCCCTTCCCGAATTTTTGTTTTTAAAAAATATACTAGGGGGCAGGCCCTGGGGGATGGGGTCCTCAGGGCCCGTAAATTAGAAAAAGAAGGGGGGCTACACAGCTCCACTTTCTAAAAAATAAATAAAATTAAAGACAGGCATCGCGCCGGAGGCCATGCCCCCTACTTGCAGCACTCTGCAAACGCGCCCCCTGGAGTAATTAATTCTCCAACTTAAAACGCGCCACAGGGCGTGTTTGCAGACATGTCACCTCAGGCCAAGCCCCCTTCCTTCACCATTGTGCAAACACGCCCCGTGGCGAGTTATAAGTTGGGGAATTCATTCTCTTTCAATACTGAGGGTCCCTGAGGGCTAACTAGACCAGCAGGTATCTCCAGTAAGCGTCAGGGAGCTGCGTTGCAGACAGGTGTTCAGGGGCCATGCCCCTTTTTACACCTCTCTGCAACGCAGCTCTGTGGCGCTTACTGGAGGCACCTAGTGGGCTAGTTTGACCCTAGGGACCCTCAGGATTCAAGGGGACTTAATCTCCCAACTTAAAATGGCCACAGGGTGCGTTTACACAGTGGTGAAGGGAGGGGATGGGGCCTGAGGTGACATGTGAAAACACGCCCTGTGGCACGTTGTAATTTGGGGAAATAATTCCCCTTCAATTCTGAGAGGCCAAGGGGGCCAACTAGCCCACCAGGTGCTTCCAATAAGAGCCACTGCGCTGTGTTTCAGAGAGGTGGCCCAGGCCATGCCCCTTTTTACACCTCTCTGCAACACAGGTCTGTTGCGCTTACTGGATGTACCTAGTGACCTAGTTTCCTAGTTGGACCCAAGGGACACTCAGGATTCAAGGTGACTTTATCTCCTAACTTAAAACAGCCACAGGGCGCGTTTACACAGCGGTAAAGGGAGGGGATGGGGCCTGAGGTGACGTGTGCAAACATGCCTTGTGGCACGATTTAAGTTGGGGAAATAATTCCACTTCAATCCTGAGGGCCCCTGGAGGCTAACTAGCCCACCAGGTGCTTCCAGTAAGTGCCACTGCACTGCGTTGCACAGAGGTGGTCCAGGCCGTTCCCTTTTTTACACCTCTCTGCAGGCACTCTCCTTGCAGTACTCTAATCATTCAGTCAGTACCCAAGTACTCATGCAGTGAGCAAGGCCTTAGCACATGGACTGCTTCAAATGCCTATCCACTATGCATGCAGTCCTCTAACCACCTACACACTTATCTTTCACACCTTCAATTCCCCAGTCAGTATCCATACATTTCCAGCAAACACCCTGTCACTCCCCTTGCACTCATCTAGTGACCCATTCAGCACCATGTACTAATCCATTGACCGCGCCAAAACCCAACCACTTATAAATTCACCCAGGCACTCTCCTTGAGGTACTCTAATCACTCAGTCAGTACCCAAGTACTCATGCAGTTAGCCATGCCTTAGCACATGGACTGCTTCAAATGCCTATCCACAACGCATGCAGTCCTCTAACCACCTACACACTTGTCTTTCACACCTTCAATTCCCCAGTCAGTATCCATACACTTCCAGCAAACACCCTGTCACTCCCCTTGCACTCCTCTAGTGACCCATTCAGCATCATGTGCTAATCCATTCACTGCGCCAAAACCCAACCATTTATACATTCACCCAGGCACTCTGCTTGCAGTACTCTAATCATTCAGTCAGTACCCAAGTACTCATGCGGTGAGCCAGGCCTTAGCACATGGACTGCTTCAAACGCCTATCAGCTATGCATGCAGTCCTCTAACCACCTACACACTTGTCTTTCACACCTTCAATTCCACAATCAGTATCCATACACTTAGAGCAAACACCCTGTCACTCCCCTTGCATTCCTCTAGTGACTCATTTAGCACCATGTGCTGATCCATTCACTGCGCCAAAACCCAAACACTTATAAATTCACGCAGGCACTCTCCTTGCAGTACTCTAAACATTCAGTCAGTACCCAAGTACTCATGCAGTTAGTCAGGCCTTAGCACATGGACTGCTTCTAACGCCTATCCACTATGCATGCAGCCCTCTAACCACCTACACACTTATCTTTCACACCTTCAATTCCCCAGTCAGTATCCATACACTTCCAGGAAACACCCTATAACTCCTCTTGCACTCCTCCAGTGACCCATTCAGCACCATGTACTAATCCATTTACTGCGCCAAAACCCGAACACTTATAAATTCACCCAAGCACTCTCCTTGCAGTACTCTAATCATTCAGTCAGTACCCAAGTACTCATGCACTGAGCCAGGCCTTAGCACATGGACTGCTTCAAATGCCTATCCACAATGCATGCAGTCCTCTAACCACCTACACACTTGTCTCTCACACCTTCAATTCCACAATCAGTATCCATACACATTCAGCAAACACCCTATAAATCCCCTTGCACTCGTTTAATTACCCATTCAGCACCATGTACTAATCCATTCACTGCGCCAAAACCCAAACACTTAAAAATTCACCCAGGCACTCTCCTTGCAGTACTCTAATCATTCAGTCACTACACAAGTACTCATGCAGTGAACCAGGCCTTAGCACATGGACTGCTTCAAATGCCTATCCACTATGCATGCAGTCCTCTAACCACCTACACACTTGTCTTTCACACCTTCAATTCCCCAGTCAGTATCTATATACTTCCAGCAAACACCCGATCACTCCCCTTGCACTCCTCTAGTGACCCATTCAGCACCATGTGCTAATCCATTCACTGTGCAAAAACCCAAACACTTATAAAGTCACCCAGGCACTCTCCTTGCAGTACACTAATCATTCAGTCAGTACCCAAGTACTCATGCACTGAGCCAGGCCTTAGCATATGGACTGCTTCAAACGCCTATCCACTATGCATGCAGTCCTCTAACCACCTACACACTTGTCTTTCACACCTTCAATTCTACAGTCAGTATCCATACACTTAGAGCAAACACCCTGTCACTGTGGTACTGAAAATTCTGGACCCGTGTTATCAATATCGTCTTTTCACAACGATTTTGGTATCAGCAGACCGAGAATGATTAGAATACTATGCTCAAGCATAGTATTCAT
This sequence comes from Triturus cristatus, assembly GCF_964204655.1. Taxonomy (NCBI): domain Eukaryota; kingdom Metazoa; phylum Chordata; class Amphibia; order Caudata; family Salamandridae; genus Triturus; species Triturus cristatus. Next base: position 1,697,589,659 of record NC_140591.1, read on the forward strand.
ATTCGGGTGACGAAATCACTCTGAAATGAGAGTTTCCCGTCCTGAACCCTCGGGTTCCATTTAAACGGCAGCCATTTTGTGATTGCCCTCACATAGGCCAATGACTAAAGCCAAAAACGAGTCTGAAGGACTCGTTCACCTTTGCTGACTCCTCTGTGACCTGGGCATGCTGACTCCACTGCCTGAAGCCAAACCTGTTTGGCTTCTTCCTTTCCCAGTGGCCGAATGAGATTAGTATCAAGGCACGACATATCATAAAACCTTTCATCACACACAAACCATGCCTAATCTTACACACACACCTGTCCCTGTTTCTTTCTTTATGACTTGATTTACGAGGAGGAGGTGCCTGTTTATATTGGGGGTCCGTCGATATCTGATGAAAGTACTGAGCCTTGCCGGGTAATTGATTGAGGGCTGGACGAACTGAAATATGGGCTTGTCATCATGACTCTGCTTTTTCTTTGTAGTGAAAATACGTGAATGGTCAACTGTAAAATAAGGGATGTTTGCCTAAAGCATAATATTTTGTATAAAAAGAGAAGGTTGGCTTTGTAAAGGGGCAGTCTCCTGAGAAAATACACCGTGTTGTACTTCTAGGATATCTGTTGCACTGGCTGCAGCCAATAAACAAAATCTTTGACTTCACCAAGAAGACTCTGTGTTTCTGTAGTCTGAAACAGGAAGGACTCGAAGTCTTAGGGTGTGTTCCCTGGCACCCCTGGGTTCTAAAAACCCAGTACTTCAGTTGGCGCCCACGTTGGGCGATTTCAGCGGTACCGGTCCAAGCCAGAGGTTTGTGAGGAGCTTCGTGTGAAAATTCTGGAGGAAGGCCGCCACCTCATCGACCCCTGTATGTCGACGTGGTCCGAAAGTCTTTGCTGCGAGGTTCCCCGCTTCCCGACGGCTACGAAGGACTGCTGCCCTGACTATCGCCCTGTTTTGGACCCTTGATGATTGGTAGAGCGAAACGATAAACGAGTCTTTTGGTGACGTCATCGATACCTCAGTTAAGTATAAGTGGAGCGTCACCCAGTCCTTAGTTTGGTTCTTAGTTTGGTATCCCCTTGGGATCTTTGATTTGGAACTTGCAAGTACCAAAGCCGAGGGATTCGTGTATTCACGAGACTATCGTATTCGATAATCCTTTGAAGTTTGAAGCTAGACTGGAGAGCGAAGATGCCTGGTCTTAGCAGACTTGGAAATTTGTTTTGTCTTGGTTGTAATAGGGATTCCCGATTGGAGGACTCGTGTCCGGTTCCTCCGATTGGAACTCCAACCTATGAACTGTATGTGAAACATGGCATAGGCCCCCTCACATATAATGAAGTATGGATACGATACATCAGGATAGATGGTGTTTTAAAATAGCCCCAATATGGTAGTTTTGACACAGAGATTCTGGATAATCTGGAGGTTAAACTTTTTAAAAAGAAAGCCCGGCCGGCGATGTATGACGTAAAGAAGCCAAACAGAAGGAAATTAAATTAGCAAAGAGAAATAAGAAAGAAAAGGGTATCTCGATAATGCAAGCTGCTATACAGTTTAAAGATAATGAAGAGGAACAAATGAGTGAGCAGTTGCACAGGCAACGTAAAATGGTGACCGATAAATGTTATCGAGTTTTGCCGCTTTTTCAGCAAGATGCAGCAAAAGAACTTGAGAAAGATCCTTTAATGTCACACTTGTTGAGTTCGCCACCCCCTTATGCGCAGAATGCTACAGCACCCCCGCAGCCTTTAGTTGTGCAACCTCCGGTTATTGTACCTCAGGTTCTTCCACAGCTGCCAGCTCGTCTTCAGTTGTCTCCTAATCCTATGGCGCAGCCCCCTCAAGGGCCGCCGACTTCGCTACCTGCTCCATCTGTACTTCCTACGACTTTATGTACTACATCAACTGCCTCTTCTGGTGTTCTTCCTGATACTGCCTCTACGTCTGCATCTGCGTCTGCCTTGCCTCCCTTTGTTTTTTCTCCTGTTCTTTCGTCAACTTCTCCTTCTGTCCGACAGAGAATGATAGATACTGTTGCCAGCCTTATATTTCCTCTCTTTGGGTCATCTGGTGTGACCCCTGATTCGGAGCGTAAGCAGTCGCGTAGTCAACTGCCTAATTCTCTAGAGAGAGAAGTGTTTGACCGTATGGCGCGTAAATGGGTTGCTTACCCTTTAAGATATAATGTGGAGTCTGTTATGGATGTCTTCCGTCAATGGGAAGCATCGAAACAAAGATACGTTTTTGAGAAAATGTGTGCTTTCCTTTGTGAGGAGTTGGAAGATAATGATTTGGAAACAAATCCGCCTGATTTGTGCCGTGTACGGTTTGAGTTTTCAAAGGGCACGATTGTGGGTTCCGATGTTGAGAAAGCAGTTGCGACGTTGTTGTCCTTTAGGAATAAGGATCCTTCTCAGTCACTGTTTGAACATGACTCCTCTGTTAAAAAAAAGGTGCGACAGTACCCAATGAGAGAAGTCCCTCCGGTATGGAAGGACGCCGTTGCGGCTGATGTCGCTAATCAAATTGCTGCTGTTCCAGCTCATTTTCAGCGTGTCTGGGTACATGTTCCGTGGAAGCGAGCTGAAGTTTTAGCCCTTAAGCAGACTTTGCCTGACCCCCGTAAAAACCCTGCAGGGTATTATAAGGAATTATCACAAACTGCAGACTCATGCATTATAAATTTAGCCGACATAGACATGTTATTTGGGAATGTTGTTCCACAGCCTTTGTGGGGATTGATTCGCCATGCAGATCATGCGCAAGAGTTAGGTGACTCATGGGCTAATATTAGTACTGCAAATGATAGACAAGTTGGTGGTGCCAAGCCTGAGCCTTTGGTAGCAGAACTCCCTGCTAGGATCATTACTTACATGAAGACTTTAATGCCTGCGATGCGTGTGAATTGGGATAAATTGTCTGCTTGTAAGCAGAAGAAAGATGTCAGTGTCTGATTTCTTCACCAGGTTTGAGGAAACGTTTATCGACCACAGTGGTCAAGATATGAGTACAGAAGGAGGTCAACGGTTGTTCGTCGACAAGTTTGTACACAATTTGCTTCCCGAGCTGTGTAAGAAATTGAAAGATTCAGAGAGTTCTTGGGCCGTTTCCTCTTCAGCACAAATATTGGCTACTGCACAGTACTACGAAAATAGGGATAAAGATGAGAAGGATAGAGCAGACAAGAAAACTAAAGAATTAAAAACGAAGGTCCTTTTACTACAGGCGTATCCGCCACGTGGTGGTCAGAGTAACTATCAGCAACCTCAACAGTTTCAGAGAAACTCGCAAAGGTTCGAGTTCTCTCAACCACGTGTTCCCGTAGGTTCCAATCAGTGTTCATATTGTAAAGAAGAGGGTCATTTCAAGTATAGTTGTCCTATCTTGTTACAGCGTACGAATGGTGCTTCTGGCGCAAGAGGTCGAGGTGTTCAACAAACTCCTAGAGGTAGAGGACGTGGAAGTTTCCCCCAGAACGCGCGTCCCTTTCCGTCTCAAAATTCAATGAATAGCTTTGACCAGCAACATAACGCGTCTGGTAGGACGGCTCAGTACTATGCTGACGACTACTATGCAGAAGATGAGAATATGGAAGGTAATGATTGTTAGGACAGCCATAGACAAAGAGAGGGAGTTGTTTCAGTTCCAGTAGATCAGAGTGGACCTTATGTTAAGGTGATTACATCAGGTGTGTCAGAGCCTTTTCTGTTGGATACTGGTGCTACAAAGAGTTCTATTATGCTCTCAAAACTCCCTGGTGCACCTTTGTCTGGCGAGATGAATGTTTCAGTAGGTTTTTCTGGCGCCCCGGTTAGGAACCCGATTTCTAGTCCTATGTCCCTTTCTGTTGGACATTGTGAATTGGAAGCACCCCTTATTCTGACGACAGGTTGTGGTGAAAACCTGTTAGGATTGGATTTGTTGAAAAGATTGTATGCGACATTATATTGTTCTCCTTCGGGAGTACAACTTACACTGGGTAGGAAAGTGGTCTCCCCAATGTATTTGTCGAAGGATAAACTTCCGACCGAATTGTCGTTTCTTCCTGATATCCTTTGGGCTACTGGTCCTAATGATGTGGGTCTTTTGGAAATACCGCCATATGTTGTGACATTGAAAGCCAATGTTAAATTACCACGCATTCCGCAATACAAGATCTCTAGTGAAGGTGAAAAGGTGTTGCTAGCGATCATTTATGATTTGATTGAAAAGGATGTAATTGAAGAGACAAGAGGCAACGTTTGTAATAGTCCTGTTCTGCCTGTTTTGAAACGTACTGACCCCTCTCAGCCACCTGTTTACAGGTTCGTGATTGATCTTAGAGAGGTCAATAAAATAGTTGTGCCACAGTTCCTAGTTGTTCCTGATATCACTGCCCTATTGACTATGATTCCAGCTTCCGCCGCCTGGTTTTCGGTGATTGACTTAAAGAATGCTTTCTTCAGCATCCCGATTGCCGAGGAGAGCAGGGATATTTTTGGCTTCAGTTTAGGAGGCCGAAGCTTCCGCTTCAAACGCGCTCCTCAAGGCTACTGTGAAAGTCCATCAATATACAGTCAGGCTTTAAAAACACAGCTTGATGCAATCGTTTTACCTGATGGCGCTACCCTCATTCAGTACGTCGATGATTTGCTAATCGCTGCAGATACTAAAGAGATTTGTAAAGAAGCCACCTTGTCGTTGTTGCATCATTTGTCTGATTTACATCACAAACAGGCACATGCATCAATGTAAAAACCGGTCGCAAACGGGCAGATTCTCAGAATCTGCCCCTTTGCGACCGGTATTTTTGCATTTGAGATGCATCATCCCAAATGCAAAATTCGCAATTTAAGGAATCTCTAAATTGCGATTCCTTAAATTGCGATTGCATTTAAGGAATCTCAAATTGAGATTACTTAAATGCAATGCATGAAAGTGAAAAAATTAGCGATTTTGCTAATAGGGGGAGCAAATTACCATGAAGTTGAACTTCTTGGTAATTTGCAAAAACTTTGAAAAATGCACTTTTGTGCATTTTTCAAAGTTTCATGTTGCGCACACACATGCCCTTAGAGCATGTGTGTGTGCAACATATGTGCACAGATCAATTTCAGGGGTGCAATAGGGTGTCATTTTGACACCCTTGCACCCTTGAAATTGCATGAGCTATTTGCGTGTACCTAATGGTACTCGCAAATTGCTCATGCACTGTCCAATTTATTCCTATGGGCCTGGAGGCCCTGTGGTAAATAAAAATTCCTTTACCGGGACTGAATTTGATACAGAAACATTATAAAATAGCTCAATAAAAATGAGAGGCAGAATCCGTGATATTAGAGTTTCTGAATGGGCTTTATTCCAATAATCGATTATAATCGGATGCTTCAAGTTCCATCACCACGGGGGTTCAGGAAGTGAAGTACATACTTTATTGACAAGAAGTAACTTTTATAGTACATACATTATAATGAAGTGAATACAGTAGGCGTAACAATTGATAAGGACATTGACGTTTGGGCTGCGTAACCGAAAATGGGTGTAATAATGAGTAAAAAGGAACATGATTGGTTATGATGTCATGTATAGGTGGATCTATAAGATAATACTTGGCATAGATGCGCGCGCAGCAGTATGACGTGTAATTGACGTGTAACTAGGGGGTGACGAGGACTTGACATTTAGCTCTATATGTGGAGACAAGAAGTCTGGGGGGTCAAGTCAACCTAATCCCAAATCATATCTAACATCCTATGTTTAAAGAACTATGTTATCCACAAAAGAAGGACTTTCGGACAGAATCTATTCTATACTGACTGTGCGTGCGTGTACAAGCGTCTAAGTGTCTACACTGAATGCGAGGGGGTAGGAATATTCCCTAGTAACAGGGCTATGAATTACTTGCATGAGGACAGAGAAGATGGGCCTTTTTGCTTGGTAACTGGAAGAATGTTTACTTAAACTATTAGGCAGGAATGCATCGGCTGAGGGAGAGGCAGATAATTCGAAGGTGAAATACAGTTCTTGGCAGAGAATAGGCTGATGTCAGGCTTCGTGAGCCGCGCAGAGAATGAGACAAAGTTCATGGTCACAGATGCAGGCTCGGACTGGAGCTTTCAGAGGCAGAAGGCAAGAGGAGTTTGATGACAGAATCAGGGCCTACTTGCCTGGACTGTAAAGTGGCATAAGTGAACCATATAAAGCCGGTGGCCTTTCATATTTAGGAATGGAATATCCGGCCTATTCACGGCGGATCTGACAAAGGACATGTTGACGGTGGACGCACATGTATTTGCGTCTTCATAACTGGAACTGGAGGGAACATACATGTACTTGTGACATGCACATAGAACCGTTGGGGTCCAAGATAGGGGACATAACTGACCAGGAAAATCCACATTTCCACATTCCCTCCTTGTCCCCCTACTTGCCCTTCAAGAGATATCGATCTTCATCAATCCATTGATCTGTTCATATAGCATCATTTGTTCTTCTTTCTTCTTCCGTGATCTTGAATGAAATCTTGGTGGTGGAATACACGATGTGGCACACAGACCACAAATCGCTGGTCCACATTGTAGACATAGACAGCAACTGAATAGTATGAGAAGGCCAATACCTAGGAAGGATAAAACTCTCCATCCCCAGGCTGATACCGCATTCCAAAACCAACTGGACCAAGTCCAAGTGCCTGGGTTCTGGTGTATCTGGCTTACAATCTTATGAAGGCGAGTGATGGCTTTATATACAGATGGCGAATTTTCTGGTATGAATACGCAGCAGCTTGATCCGATGACCCTACAAGCTCCGCCCCTATCAGCCAGGATGACGTCAAGGACAAGACGATTTTGAAGCACAACAATCCGCATAGCAGACTGCTCTTCCGTTAAATTGCCTAAGGCGGAAATAGTCTCATTCACTACTGCTTCAAGGGTTCTAGTTAATCTACGTATCAGCTTACTATTAGTAACAGTACCTATATAGGGAAAGATGCCTTTATTAAAATCTACATACTTGTCCCATGCCGTCTCAGTGTAATCGACAATGGGGAGATCTCTCCGTTCTCTGTTGTGTACTAAATGAATATTTCTGTAATAATCAGGAGGAGCTAGGAAAACAGGTGGCAAAAGGAATGCAATGTAGCAGGTACCATCCCATTCTAGGGGTAGACGCATATATGCCGTCTGACCACATATAAAGTAGGAGTGGCGAGAAGCTCTAAATGAAGATTTTCCTTGATCACTGAATTCTACTATAGTAGTGCATTTACTATGGCCCATATGTATGGAACCAACCTTTCTTACACACAATTCACCCTTCGCTGGGAATACTGACATGGTGGGTAAGACTAGTTCAACTTCGGATACAACATTTAGAATCATGAGATTAGGTGTAAAATTACCTAATCCATATACTTCATTTTCTAGATCAGTTCCTGTTCTTTTGGGGCGACCCTCCCTGTCAGGGTAGCAGACCTTGAGTAAAGCTAGGTTCAGGTTTCCCCATACCCAATGATCTTGGTAAACTGCTGTGTCTGAGTCTATGGAATTGATTAAACTAAACCATGCTCCACAGGAGCCATTATGTGTAAATGGATGCGGAAAGAAAGGCAGGACTCCTTCATAATTCTGATAGGGAGGGAGTCGGCCACACACCCAACAATTGGTGGCATTACTAGTCTGATGGGAATGATGTAACATACTGATGAAAGTGTTATTGCGCAGCGCAAGTCTATAAGACAATTCATGCGGAGGTAAGTCACTAAAAGAATGTTCAGCAGCAACATTATAAACATGTCTAGAAATAGGGTAATATATGTGCAACAACATACTTGTAATAATTATTAAAAGACTTAATAAAAACAGAATTAATAATATCACTATACAGTGGCTACGCAGTGATTTACAATACGCCTGTCGTTTCAACATTTTACGGGTATTTTCTCTACTCAGGTCCAAGGGATACATGTCAGAGACAATTCAACCGCTTCACCTTGGAGAGGACTTAAACAATCAAATTGCTCGACTGGTTGGGCCTAAGCTTTAGTTTGTACTTTTCAGAATTGTTCGGTTCAACAAAAGGAAGCTTTGTATCAGTCTGTGAGGTAGTGCAGGGCACAGTGTCTATATCCGAGGATAGTCCGTGAAATTTCTTAATATGGCTTGAATGAATCCAGCCCTTGCGGCCCTCGATCTTCACGGCTGTTCTTGTGGTCAACAGGACCAACTTGGGTGCTTTCCACCTGGGCTCCAGCTGAGTCTTTCGGTCGAAATTCCTCACAAAGACAAGATTACCCGGAACAACGTCATGGGGTTTCACCTCAGTGTTGTCGGGAAAGGCTGCAGCTACCTGTGAACGAGAAGATTGTAGTGCAGACATCAAGGAAGCCAAGTAATCTGTCAGCATATTACAGTCAATATCAGTTATTTTGCGTGGTATAGGCGTCCCCCACATATTTGGTGGTCTACCGAAGATCACCTCATACGGGGATAGCCCTGTTCGAGAGTGTGCTACCATTCTCATGTAAAATAGTGCAACTGGTAACGCTACTACCCAGTCGACACCTTTCTCTCTGCATATTTTGGACATTCTGATTTTCAGTATCTGGTTATGTCTTTCTACGAGACCTGCTGCCTCGGGGTGTCGGACACAGTGGAATTTCCACTGATATCCTAACAGAAGTGAAACATGTTTCATTAATTCTGATGAGAACGGCTGGCCGTTATCTGAGTAAACAGCACGTGGTAAACCGTATCGTGGGAAAAATTCTCGAACCAACTGTTTGGCAGTAGTCGGGGCAGTGTAATCTGAAACCGGGTATGCCTCCGTCCAACGGGACAGAGCGCAAACAACTACGAGAACATATTTGAATCCTCGACATCGTTCCATCTGGATATAGTCCATCTGGAGTACTTCAAAAGGATGATTAGGAGTATGAAATCCACCCTGTTCTACGGGGACGCTTTTTCCTGGGTTGAACTGACAACAGATCATACAGGTACGGACCTTTTGTTTTGCTGCTGCTCGTAAATGTTTATTGAACCAAATGTGTTGAATGCTGTCTAGCATAGCTTTTTCTCCTAGATGTGCTGGACTATGTATAGTGTTAATTATAACTTGGACCATTGAATCAGGAAGGAACCATACAGACTTTTCCTTCATCATCCATCCTTGGTCCGTTTGGATCCCTCCTAATTCAGTCCATTTCTTTATTTCGTCTGGTGTAGCATGTGTCTGTATGTCAATTACGTCAAGAGTAGGATCTTTAACTGTCATACAATGTGTCGGTGTCAGGACTATTGTCTTTGTCATGTCGGGGGTTTGAGTTTGAGCGGTCAGTTTAGCTGTTCTGTCGGCTAGATCATTGCCTTGAGAAATGATATCAGTAACCTTCGTATGAGCCTTACATTTCATAATTGATATTGCAGTGGGTAGATGTATTGCATCTAATAAGGCATGAATGAGGGGTCCGTGCTGAATGTGGGCACCGTGAGAAGTTAAATAACCTCTCTCTCGCCACAGCACGCCGAAGTCATGTACAACTCCGAATGCATAACGTGAGTCAGTGTATATGTTGACTTTTTTATTCATGGCTTGAATACAGGCTTGTGTCAGAGCGATAAGTTCTGCGGCTTGAGCTGACAAAGTATTTATACGATTAGTTTCAATGACTTCAGTATCTGTTGTGACTGCGTAGGCGGCTACTAACTCTCCTGTACTTGTTCTCATGCATGAACCATCTACATACAAGGTCAGGTCTGGATCTGACAATGGGACATCGGTTAAGTCTTGTCTGGGTTTTGTTGTTATTGTAATAACTTCAATACAGTCGTGAGCTAGTGGGTCTGTTCCGATTACAGGTAAAAGTGTGCCAGGATTCAAGGTGTTACAGCGTCTGATTTCTATATGTGGCTGAAACAATGTAAGTTCATATCCTGTAAGTCTTGCTATGGTCAAGTGTTGTGTTTGCGTTCTATTCACAAGAACCTCTACTGCGTGTGGTACTTGAACTGTCAATGGATGTCCTAACACTATAGCATCGCTTTGTCTGATTGCTAAAGCTGTCGCTGCTACTGATTTCAGGCACGCAGGCAAAGCCTGAGCTACGGGATCTAATGTACTAGAAAAATAAGCACATGGTTTGTGTGCTCCTGCTTGTTCCTGTGTGAGTACTGACAAGGCAGTACCTTCGCGTTCTGTAACAAAGAGTGTAAACTGTTTTCTGTAACATGGCGTTGCTAAAACGGGTGCTTGACATAAAGCTTTCTTTAAGCTTTCAAAAGCTTGTGTGTGTTCCTGAGTCCAAGGGAGAACAGTCGATGTGGCTGCCTCCTGTGTGGTTAACTGAATGAGTGGTTTTGCTAGAAATGCATATTGAGGGATCCACTGCCTACAATATGAAGTGAGGCCTATGAAAGCTCGTACTTCCTTTTGTGTCTTGGGTATTGGCATGTTAGCTATTAACTGAATGCGGTCGGGTGTAAGCTGCCTTCCCTCCTTGGACAGCGAGTGTCCAAGATAAATAACTCGCTGGACACAGAATTGCAGCTTAGAAGGGGATACCTTGTGCCCCTTTTCGGCTAGAAATTGTAAAACTGTCAGTGATGCCTTTTCACATTCCGGTTCGCTTCTCGCGGTGATCAGCAGATCATCGACGTATTGGCATACGTACTGGCATGTGGATACTGTCAAGTTCTCGTTTCAGTGCTTGGCTATAGATGCTGGGGCTTTCTGTAAATCCTTGAGGTGCGCGGGAGAATTTAAAGCTACGCCCATTTAAACTAAATCCGAACAAATATTGGCTTTCCGGATCTATTGGGACACTGAAAAAGGCATTCTTGAGGTCAATTACAGTAAAGAATGTTGCTTCGGAATCAATAGCTGTCAATAATGACGAGATATCTGGGACCACAGGAAATTGTGGCACAATGCATTTGTTTAACTCGCGCAGATCAATAACCAATCGATATACTGGCGGAGCTGTTGGATCTGTTCGTTTAAGAATCGGAATTATCGGTGAATTACATACATTGGAGTCTGTTTCTACAACTACTCCTTGGGCAATTAGCTCGTCAATGATTTGTAGTAAAGCCACTACAGCATCTGGTGGTAACTTGTATTGTCGCATTCGTGGTAGCACCACTCCTGCCTTGAGTGTGACTCGATATGGTGTAATATTCATGCAACCAACATCAGTAGGGCCTTGTGCCCATAGATGTGTAGGTAAAGTCTGCAGTCGAGGATCCATGTCTCTAGATACATAGTGACCTTTAAAATCACGTAAAAACAACCTTACTCCTTCCGGAGAACAACATATTATGGCTCCTAGGGCTTTCAGAGTTTTTATCCCTAGCAAGTTTTCTGGACATGATTTAGTAAGCAATAAATCTGTAGTTCGGGTCAGGGGCCCTATCGTAAGTGGAAGAGGCTGTGATACTTCATTAACAATAGGTTTTCCTGAAAAACCAAGGGAAATATTCTGAGAGCCTGAGAGGGGTGCCCCTGGAACTTCACTACGTTTTATAGTTGTTCGACTTGCCCCTGTATCGAGTAAAAATTTTCTATCTTGACCTAATAATTCACTATGTACATAAGGTCCTTCTTGATCTACAGGAATCTCGATAAGGGGTAAGTCAACTTCCCTCTCTAGGCTAGTTCATGCGTAACGTTGATACTCAGGATATTCATACTGTGCAGTCTGATACATTTGTCGTGTTGTTGTCTGTGTGGCAGCAGCGGGCAACGGTGGTGCAGCTGGCACAAACTGTATTGGCTGTTGTGCGGCTGGCATGGCCTGGGCATGCTGCATAGCTCCTTGTTCATTCTGATCTTGTCTTAGTGGCCGTGATCTTTCTTGTGTTTTACCTATGGCGATATTATGTTTTAAAACTGGACAATCGTGTACGTAATGACCTGGCTTTTTACAATAATTGCATGTCCCTTTTACAGGTCCGGTTGAATCGGAATGTGTCATACCCTTTTTATGTCCTTCAGCTGGAACTGTCTGGGAAACTAGCATTTTCATTTTCGTGTCTTTCATGCGTCTGTGTTCATGTTCCTGTTCCTCTTTAATTCTATTGTGGTGGTACTGTAACATTTGTAACATTTGTGTTGGAGTGTTACCTTGCCAGGTACTCTCGAATTTTAATACTCTATTCTTTACTGGGGGCAGGGCATTTTCCACTAATTTTGTTACAAACAGATGCGGGTATGATTCACTACTTGCTTTTATGCCACTATTTATACCAAAACATTTCTCGAATCGGGCATAGTAATCGCTAGTGTCTTCATCTTGCTTCTGTTTACAGGCTGAAATTGTACCCCAATCTTCCTTTTTCATAGTTAATAAACGTGGCAGTACCTGTACTAGTAAACCTGGTAGTGCTTTAGTTTTATCCCCAAGCCCCGAACCTGGACCTCGGGCCCTTTCTTCTGCTTCTAATGCTGACCATTCTATCTTTTGATCTCCTACCTCCCACTCTTTTTCCTTGAGTTTCTCATAAATGCCAGCAGGCATCAACACCTTTAATATTGTCATAATGTCGGGGTAGGTATACTCTCCCATGAGTAACATGTCTTTAATTTCTCGGTGAAAACCCGCTGGGTCTTTGTCATGACTGGGTACCACTTTCTTCATTTCTAACAATTCTATTTTCGATATGGGCGTATATACAAATACACGTTTAAACTGATCGTCCTCGCCTTTTATTGGGTGTACTTCTCGTAAGGGATTCTGTCTATCCATGTGATACGTTGTTCTTTCCTTGACAGGCAATGAGACATGCTCTGAGCATACAAAAAGAATATACTGCTTTCTTGATACTAGAATTTCTTTAATTAATTTAGTACCTGGACCTCTCCATTTATTCATAAGCAATTCAGTTAATATGTCAGGTAAAGGACCAGGGTCCGAATGCTGACTCTGATATAGTATAATGAGTTGTTGAATCATATAAATCCCAGCTAACCTCTGCTCATCTGGGGTGAGATTCAAAAATGTGCGTACTACTGTCTCATCACTATATTTTCCGGGACTGTCCACCCAGTGGACAGCTGCCCTTGCTAAATCTTGTTCATCCATAGAATCGAGAAAATGATAACCCCTTCGTTCTCGGAGTAGTTTGTCGGCGGTTTGGAACGAATGCTCGTTAGACCTTATGTTAATTATAGGTATTTGGAAATTCCTGTCATTATCTAGACATATTGGACGTATTGAGTCAGTATGACATCTAGTCTGATTCCTATTACAAGATCTTCCTCTACCTACATAGGCTATGGTGTCCGGCTGTCCTGCGGGCAGTCCTGACCCTTCTTCCTCGCTTTGTTCGAACTCGTCTGTCTCTAATCTCTCCTCGTGTAGGCGTTCTATTTCTTTACGGATCTTTCGGCACATGGCTATTATACAATTTTGCTTATCGTGTCTCCCTTCTGATATATTCTGGCTCCATTTTGTAAGAATTTTCATTGCTTCCGGATCTACCCCCGGTCGGTCTTGATTTCTGATCACACAGTTTATGAGGAAACGTAACAGTTCCCCCTGTATCTCTACTTTCTGGTATTCCATAGCTCTGTTAATACATTCTGGATCTCGCCCTGTTTGAACAAAATGATATATTTTATCTAGATGCGCAGTCATTCCTGGTAGCTTTGCTAAATACCCTGCGGCTCGTCTGATACGTAATGATGCCAGGATCATTTCGTCCTCTTTACCGAGCACCGGGTCATATCTACAATCTATAAGAAGTTCCTTAAGCGTACGATCACTTACGAATTTGGGTGTACGTGAATGCGCTGACTCTTGAAAAATAAGTTTATTTATTCTAGGTGGCGTAGAAAAAATATTGGTAGCACCTCCCGTGGCCCCATCTGGGGCGTCGGGTGTGAATGGATTCGTCGAACGTGACACAGCAACTATAGGTGTGGACTCAGCTATGGAAGCACCTGTAGGAACAGATGCAGAAACAGATGTGCTTGCCTGAACTTGTGACTCGATTTGTTGCTGTAGGGATACGGGTGCTGGATCTTGGCGTTGGACCTCCCTGGTACGCGGTCTACGTGGGGCAGAATTAGCATACTCGGGAGCTGCGTCATCTAAATATGAGGAAAGAAAAACATCTTCTGCGGTTCTAGGATGCCCCTTAGGATGTACCTTGATTGGGAATAATGGGGGTGGCAAGTCTTTCGGTATCTCTGGAGTAGCCTTAGGTAATCCTTCGGCTAGAAGGGGATACATACCATTCATAAGGGCATTTCTTTGTCTGTCTACTTGTTCTGATTTCACTCGGATACCTTCCTCAATTAATAGATTTTCTTGAACCTTGCTTGAACTTTCTTTACTCTTCTCTTCCTGTCTACGTGCTTTTTCTGTGCGTCTATGAGATTCTTTACGCCATAACTCAACAGCGTCTTTCTGTGACTGTCTGACCTTTCTTTTCCATAATTCTTCCTCGACTTTCATGATGCACTCTGCATCCCAGGTTCCCGCTGCGGGCCATCTCTGACTTTCTGGTAATCCCTTGGTGTAATCTACCCATAAATCAAGAAACAATATAGCGTCTAAGCCATGTTTGTGATACATGAAGTGCCCTGGAGTATCCCTAGGAGGAATAGGGACGGCTTCTTCAAGTACCCCTTTTCTAGTAGTGATCTGTCTTAATTTCGAAAAGAGCGGCATATTGACAATCTGATCTGATACTTAATCTTGAACACACTAAATACAAAAGCACAATAATGAACAACCATTCATACCACAATATGCAGGACGTTTAACACATTAAACATTAAAACATGAAACCTTTAACTGAAACAACAATGATGATCGTCTGCATAACTAAATCACCATGCTTAATTCTTGACACTTACTAGATACTTCGGAATACTTGATATACTGCTAAACAGTACAGATACACTGCTAAAACAGTGCAGACCGGATTTGTGTACCCAAACCCGTCTTGACCGGCACAACCTATGTGCACGTCAGAAATGCCTCCCCAGTAATGGTACTCACCGGGTAGCTTCGGAAACAGAAGGCCTCGGTAACTTGAACTTGAACCGGACTGGACTCGACTCGCCTCGTCGGAAACTGGGCTTGACTTCGAACTGGTGGGTCTCTGTATACCTCGGATCTTGCTCTCTCAGCTAGGCTCTGGTCGGGATACTTCGCACTTCTCACCGCCTCGTCTGGGTGTTGATCGCAGTCTCAGTCGCCCCCGCTTGACCGGAGGGAGATACAGGAAATCCTGTTGGTACGCGTAATTGTCCGTCCAGCTGTGGCAGGAGACCGGGCCTGCTACTCACCGCCGGCGCGTGAGATGAGAAAGTGTCCCTATTCGGGCGCCATCATGTGGTAAATAAAAATTCCTTTACCGGGACTGAATTTGATACAGAAACATTATAAAATAGCTCAATAAAAATGAGAGGCAGAATCCGTGATATTAGAGTTTCTGAATGGGCTTTATTCCAATAATCGATTATAATCGGATGCTTCAAGTTCCATCACCACGGGGGTTCAGGAAGTGAAGTACATACTTTATTGACAAGAAGTAACTTTTATAGTACATACATTATAATGAAGTGAATACAGTAGGCGTAACAATTGATAAGGACATTGACGTTTGGGCTGCGTAACCGAAAATGGGTGTAATAATGAGTAAAAAGGAACATGATTGGTTATGATGTCATGTATAGGTGGATCTATAAGATAATACTTGGCATAGATGCGCGCGCAGCAGTATGACGTGTAATTGACGTGTAACTAGGGGGTGATGAGGACTTGACATTTAGCTCTATATGTGGAGACGAGAAGTCTGGGGGGTCAAGTCAACCTAATCCCAAATCATATCTAACATCCTATGTTTAAAGAACTATGTTATCCACAAAAGAAGGACTTTCGGACAGAATCTATTCTATACTGACTGTGCGTGCGTGTACAAGCGTCTAAGTGTCTACACTGAATGCGAGGGGGTAGGAATATTCCCTAGTAACAGGGCTATGAATTACTTGCATGAGGACAGAGAAGATGGGCCTTTTTGCTTGGTAACTGGAAGAATGTTTACTTAAACTATTAGGCAGGAATGCATCGGCTGAGGGAGAGGCAGATAATTCGAAGGTGAAATACAGTTCTTGGCAGAGAATAGGCTGATGTCAGGCTTCGTGAGCCGCGCAGAGAATGAGACAAAGTTCATGGTCACAGATGCAGGCTCGGACTGGAGCTTTCAGAGGCAGAAGGCAAGAGGAGTTTGATGACAGAATCAGGGCCTACTTGCCTGGACTGTAAAGTGGCATAAGTGAACCATATAAAGCCGGTGGCCTTTCATATTTAGGAATGGAATATCCGGCCTATTCACGGCGGATCTGACAAAGGACATGTTGACGGTGGACGCACATGTATTTGCGTCTTCATAACTGGAACTGGAGGGAACATACATGTACTTGTGACATGCACATAGAACCGTTGGGGTCCAAGATAGGGGACATAACTGACCAGGAAAATCCACATTTCCACAGCCCATAGGAATGAATGGGACGGCATGCCTTAATTGCGACTCGCAATTTGCGAATCGCAATTAAGGAATTTGTAGGAATCGCTATTTTTATAGGGATTCCTACATGCATAGGCTCTTGCAATTCCTTAATTGCGATTCCTTAAAAATCGCAATTAAGGAATCGCAAAAGTCTTTGTTGATGCATGTGCCAGAAAGTGTCCCTTTCTAAACTGCAATATTGTCGACAAGAAGTGACCTACTTAGGTCATCTCTTATCGAAGGAGGGAAGGAAACTGACCCCAGAAAGAATTCAGGCAATTGCAAAATTGAGTGTGCCAAGGACACAGAGAGAAGTACGTGCTTTTTTGGGCATTACATCATATTGCAGACAATGGATACCGAATTTTTCTTTGCTGGCCAAACCTTTGGTAGCATTGACCTGTAAAGATACACCGGACCCCGTACCGTGGTCTGAAGATTGTCAGAAAAGTTTTTCCGAATTGCATAATGCATTGTGTTTGGCTCCTGTGTTGGGTACCCCCGACTACAGTAAGCTCTTTACATTGTATGTCCATGAGAAAGAGGGTTGTGCATTGTCAGTGCTGACACAGTCTTTTGGAGACAAGCAGCGTCCATGCGCGTATTTTTCGTCGACTTTGGATCCGGTAGCTAAAGCATTGCCGAGTTGCTTGAGAGCCACAGCATCAGCAGCTGTTTCTATTCGACAGTCTGCTGGGTTAGTGATGAATAATATGTTGATTGTGATGGTTCCACATGCAGTGGACACGTTGTTAAACAGGACCAAGACACAGCACTTAACTAGTGCTCGATTGTCAGGTTACGAGTTGACACTGTTAGCAAGTCATGTGCACATAAAGAGGTGCAATACGTTGAATCCAGCCACGTTATTGCCGGTTTCAGTAGAGACAGATGATGTTGAACAGCATGATTGTTTTCTCAGGACAGAAGAAGAAACGAAGGGGAGAGTAGATCTTAAAGATACTCCTCTTGTAAAGTGCGATGGTACCTTATGGATGGATGGTTCATGCTTCAAGCTTCCGAATGGTGATACGACTGCAGCATATGCTGTCACGACTTTGCATACGATTGTTGAAGCTGCACGTATACCACATAATTCAGCTCAAGCAGCAGAGCTGATTGCACTTACGAGAGCGTGTGTGTTATCGAAAGGAATGAAAGTGACCATATATACCGACAGCCAGTATGCGTTTGGTGTGGCCCATAGTTTTGGACGATTGTGGAGAGAACGTGGGTTCCTGACTTCGCATGGAACTAAAATAAAGCATGGTCAGTTGGTGAATGAGCTTCTTGAGTCACTGACCTTGCCGTTACAAGTTGCGATTGTGAAATGCAGTGCACACAAGAAGGTTACTGATGATGTTGGTCGTGGCAATGCATTTGCTGACGAAATTGCAAAAGAAACAGCAAAAGATGTGATGAATCGAATGTATGTTGCAGGCCTCGCAAGATGGGTTGGTGACGTTGGAATGTGTGAAGATACGATAAGGGTGTGAAGTCTCTTCAAGCTGATGCTTCAGAGAAAGAGTTGAATATGTGGAAAGAAAGTACGGGTAAATTGGATGAAAATGGTTAATGGATTGACTTGTCAGAACATCAGCGATGGTTGTTACCCGATGCGTATGTGCTTGCAGTGGTGACAATGGCTCATGGAATGGCCCATATCAGTGTGAAAGGGATTTGTAAGTTGTTGGCTCCAGTATGGCAAAATGCTAGAATTCCTAAATGTGCAGAGAATGTGGTCAAGAATTGCATGGTGTGTCTGAAATACAATCCTGGTAGGGGAACCCCAACTCCAGCTGGTCATTTTGCGCCTCCAACGTATCCGTTCGAGGTTTTGCAGCTAGATTTCATCCACATGGAAAGGTGCAACAATTTGAAATACGTACTCGTTGTTGTTTGTGCCTTTTCAAGATGGGTAGAAGCATATCCCTTAATAGACAACACTGCCTTATCCACAGCTAAAGCCCTTGCCAAAGAATTCTTCCCTAGGTTTGGAATGCCGAGAATGGTCTGGAGTGATAATGGGAGTGAATTTGTGGGTCGAGTGATGAAAAAAGTATGTGAGGGGCTAGGTATCAAGCAAAAATTCCACGCTGCAAATCACCCCCAATCAGCTGGACTAGTAGAGTGCTATAATGGCACGCTAAAACTGAAGTTGGCAAAGATACAAGCGAGCTCGGGTCTTAAATGGCCTGACGCTCTGCCTTTAGCACTCCTATCAACAAGAATGACTGTGCATTCACGAGTGGGACTTAGTCCCTATGAAATTGTGTTCGGCCGCCCGGCCAACAGATGGGGAGTGCCACGGCCGACAAAATTCAGTAAGATCGAACACCCTGTACTGCTTGATTATTTGTATGAATTTACGGCTAAATTGCGTGTTCTACACCAACAGGTTCACGATACTCTGCCTCAGGTCTCGGAAGCTCCAGGACATCTTATCAATCCTGGATCATGGGTGCTGGTCAAGAAGTTCCAGCGGACAAAGAATGACCAGCCCCGTTGGACCGGCCCCCACCTCGTCCTTCTCTCAACAAGATCAGCTGTTCGAGTGGAAGGAAAAAAGAACTGGATCCAAGGCGTACACTGCAAGAGGGTCCCTTTGCCTCTACCGTACGACCGGTGGGTCCAGGAGGGGATCGCTGACTCTGAGACTGAGACTGTGCCTCGCTTTCTGCCATTTAGCGATGCACGTGTAAAAGGAACAATTTCTGAACGAGAAAGTGACAATATTTTGCAAGAAGCTGTGCCACCGTCAATTCGATTGAACACTACAGAGCCTGAACTCTTGTTCCAGAACCAGACAGTACCTGGAAAAAGCCGTTATAATTTGAGGCCGAGAACTATGGACAAATAAAAAATTCTTCTTTTCTCTGCTATTTTTGAAAGTGCAGCTCTCTCATCTGAGAAACTTTCTTATTCTTGTTTTTTCGAACCGCCATCCGGGTTCAGCTGTAGGGTCGTGGTTGCCCAAGTCTTTGGAGTGCAGCTGAAGACGTTAGGTCGACAGTTCTGGTCGGTCTAAGGGAGTTGCCCTGGACTGACAGAAGCATTCCCTAGCATAGAACACCCTACCACCACGAGCAGCAATTAGAGAGGATGGAGTTTTTCGAGAATGAGAGACCTGCCAAACAGATGGACTTTAAAGCCAGAATGTGTATAATGATGACAAAGAAACGATTTTTGATATTATGTATTTTCATGTTGCTTAGTGCAATGACGTTTTTAATAGGGTATGTCTTATTCTCTTTTCAAGTGACATTTGCACCCACTACACAGCACATACCTCCTTCTACTGTTTCCTCGCATTCTTTTCACCCCCTGCCTGAACACGAGTCCGCTAGAAGATTAGAATTTGTCAATAATTCATTCATTCAGCTTCTACACCAACACCATTTAGTAATAAACACAACTAACTGTTGGGTGTGTGGTCTTATGCCTCATACTACTGATAAAGGTATCCCTTATCTGGCCCTGCCTTTCAGCCATAATGGTTCTGTGTGGGCATATAGAACGGTGTCCATATACGCTTATGAAGCCAACCCCCTACGTCCTGTGAAAGATAATCCTAAGAATAGTGCTCTAGCTAAGGGTATAGTAGATATGATTAGGGAAGATATTTCCTATGAGACTATTCCGAGAGATGAGACACTAGCATATATTGGATGGAACATAACCGGATATGGAGTTACTCTGAGTGAGAACCAGCGAGCAAAGAGATCCTCCCCGATTTGTATTGTACCCCATCAGGGTCACCTATGTCTGCAAGGTAATGGCAAGAATCTCAGAGCTCAGTTGGGGAAAAGTATCTGCACTGAAACATATGTTTTTGCGTCTCAGACTTCCCCTTCGTTCTTAGCAGCTAAGGGTACCTATTTCGTCTGCCATAATAGAGCCTATACATGGTTGCCCCCTGACTTCTCAGGCACATGTTTTGTTTCGTTCCTGTTGCCTCCCACCTACACGGCCGCGGCAGATTACCATAAAACAAGGCTAGTTAGAGGTGTCATCAGTAAAGATGACACTACAGGACAAGAATTTGGAGATTTCGTAAAGGGTCTTCTGCCGTTTTGGGGTCCTATGGTGAACAGCAGGAACATAAGGCAATTGACAAGGGTGGTTTAATCCACGGTAGTTGAAACCGACGGTGCCCTTAGTAATTTGACTGCTGAGCTCCAGTCGGATCGCCTTATGACTCTTCAGAACAGGGTCACATTAGACGTCATACTTGCAGACCGAGGTAGGGTATGTAAAGTGATCCAATCAAGTTGCTGTGTTTTCATTCCAGATAACGCTCCGACAGTCTACCAGGCCATTTCCAAACTGCATAAGATCTCCGAATCTATTCACGTGGATAAAGGAGATTGGTCATTAATGGGGTGGTTCTGGGAACTGATATCCGCCTGGGGATGGAAGATTCTGGTGGTCATTGGGATGATCTTAGCCATTGTTTTCCTGTCCTGTCTGTGTGTACAGTGTGCTCCTGCAATATGTGGCATCTGTGCTACATCGTGTATAAGGAAACCTGTATCAAAAGACGAGCTAAGTAATAGGATGATGCTACAGCAACATCTCAACGACTTTATGAATATAGACCTGGACTCAGATTAGCGTGAGTATAGGTTATTGCCTATATAAGGGCAAAAGGAGGGTCTGTGGTACTGAAAATTCTGGACCCGTGTTATCAACATCGTCTTTTCACAACGATTTTGGTATCAGCAGACCGAGAATGATTAGAATACTATGCTCAAGCATAGTATTCATATTCGGGTGACACAATCACCCTGAAATGAGAGTTTCCCGTCCTGAACCCTCGGGTTCCATTTAAACGGCAGCCATTTTGTGATTGCCCTCACATAGGCCAATGACTAAAGCCAAAAACGAGTCTGAAGGACTCGTTCACCTTTGCTGACTCCTCTGTGACCTGGGCAAGCTGACTCCAATGCCTGAAGCCAAACCTGTTTGGCTTCTTCCTTTCCCAGTGGCCGAATGAGATTAGTATCAAGGCACGACATATCATAAAACCTTTCATCACACACAAACCATGCCTAATCTTACACACACACCTGTCCCTGTTTCTTTCTTTATGACTTGCTTTACGAGGAGGAGGTGCCTGTTTATATTGGGGTCCGTCGATATCTGATGAAAGTACTGAGCCTGCCAGGTAATTGATTGAGGGCTGGACGAACTGAAATATGGGCTTGTCATCATGACTCTGCTTTTTCTTTGTAGTGAAAATACGTGAATGGTCAACTGTAAAATAAGGGATGTTTGCCTAAAGCATAATATTTTGTATAAAAAGAGAAGGTTGGCTTTGTAAAGGGGCAGTCTCCTGAGAATATACACCGTGTTGTACTTCTAGGATATCTGTTGCACTGGCTGCAGCCAATAAACAAAATCTTTGACTTCACCAAGAAGACTCTGTGTTTCTGTAGTCTGAAACAGGAAGGACTCAAAGTCTTAGGGTGTGTTCCCTGGCACCGCTGGGTTCTAAAAACCCAGTACTTCATCACTCCCCTTGCACTCCTCTAGTGACTCATTTAGCACCATGTGCTGATCCATTCACTGCACCAAAACCCAAACACTTATAAATTCACGCAGACACTCTCCTTGCAGTACTCTAAACATTCAGTCAGTACCCAAGTACTCATGCACTGAGCCAGGCCTTAGCACATGGACTGCTTCATATGCCTATCAGCTATGCATGCAGTCCTCTAACCACCTACACAGTTGTCTTCCACACCTTTAATTCCCCAGTCATTATCTATACACTCCAGCAAACACCCTGTCACTCCCCTTGCACCCCTCTAGTGACCCATTCAGCACCATGTGCTAATCCATTCACTGTGCCAAAACCCAAACACATATAAATTCACCCAGGCACTCTCCTTGCAGTACTCAAATACTCATGCAGTGAGCCAGGCCTTAGCACATGGACTGCTTCAAATGCCTATCAGCTATGCATGCAGTCCTCTAACCACCTACACACTTCTCTTTCACACCTTCAATTACCCAGTCAGTATCCATACACTTCCAGCAAACACCCTGTCACTCCCCTTGCAGTCCTCGAGTGACCCATTCAGCACCAAGTACTAATCCATTCACTGTGCCAAAACCCAAACACTTATAAATTCCCCCAGGCTCTCTCCTTGCAGTACTCTAATCATTCAGTCAATACCCAAGTACTCATGCACTGACCCAGGCCTTAGCACGTGGACTGCTTCAACCCCCTATCCACTATGCAGGCAGTCCTCTAACCACCTACACACTTGTCTTTCACACCTTCAATTCCCCAGTCAGTATCCATACACTTCTAGAAAACACCCTGTCACTCCCCTTGCACTCCTCCAGTGACCCATTCAGCACCATGTGCTAATCCATTCACTGCGCCAAAACCCAAACACTTATAAATTCACCCAGGCACTCTCCTTGCAGTACTCTAAACATTCAGTCAGTACCCAAGTACTCATGCACTGAGCCAGGCCTT
Organism: Triturus cristatus; assembly: GCF_964204655.1. Classification (NCBI taxonomy): domain Eukaryota; kingdom Metazoa; phylum Chordata; class Amphibia; order Caudata; family Salamandridae; genus Triturus; species Triturus cristatus. The sequence goes on from NC_140591.1 coordinate 1,697,612,642, forward strand.
AGCACGTGAACTGCTTCAAACGCCTATCCACTGTGCAAGCCTGGATGGCCTAGCTCAGCAGGTGGGACACTTAAGCCCCAGCTCCGTTCTGCAAGACTTTTTGTCTTGAGTCCACTACACAGACACTCCACCTTTAGGAGTTACTGCTTTGATATCTATTCCCAGCTGAAGAATCTGATGTTAAAAGTATCCATTAGAAGAACAAGTAACTTAGTAAAAGACAAAACCCAGCCTAAATCCCTGCCCGATTAAAGCTAACAAGGACGTCCTCGACTGGATAGAGGAGTCTCTCAATACTGTCCTCCCAAAAATTAAGATTAAATAAATGGTGGGGTCTTATAACACCCAATGGTTCTCGCCAGAATTGCGCACTTTAAAGCAGCAATGTAAAGTGAAGGAAAGACACTGGAGGAAAGATTTTCATCCTTCTAAAAAACAAGATTATAGGTTAGCCATTCTTGCCTACAAAATTGAATTAAGGAAATCTCAAGCCTCCTATTATGAGAGCAGAATTTTAGCAGCATCCAACTCACCCAAAGAAACATTTAACATTATAAAAAAACTACTTAAAGCTCCCACCCCGACAATGGCCCCGGACACCAACGGTAAACGTTGTATTAAATTAGCTGAGTTTTTAACACCAAAGTCCAGCACATCCTGGAATCTCTTCCATCTACAGGGGAGGATGAGAAATTCCCTCACCCTCAGACGGATGCCCCCTCAGACCCTCCTGACCACACCCTTGAGGTTTCACCTCCCGTGTCCCAGGAGACCTTTATTTCTCTGTGGGATTCGGTAAAAAGTGGCTCTCCCACTGACCCAGCGCCACTAAACATTTTAAAACGGGTCACCCCAATAATAGCTCCCAATGTGATACATTTGATCAATGCTTCACTGGCCTCTGGAATAGTCCCCACCAAATGGAAAGGGGCGAGAGTTAAAGCGCTGCTCAAAAAGCCTAATCTGGATCCGGTAGAACTGGGCAACTACCGCCCTATATCCCTTTTGCCTGCCATAAGCAAGGTAACAGAGAAACACGTCAACCGATCTCTTTCAGAGTTTCTTGAAAGTCACAACCTACTTCACTCCTCCCAAACCGGGTTCCGCCCAGGCCAAAGCACTGAAACTGCCTTATTGGCGGTAGTAGAGGAGAGTAGGAAAATCCTGGACTCAGGAGGTTCGGCGGCCATTCTACACCTAGACCTGAGCGCCGCATTTGACACGGTGAATCATTTAATTCTGATCCGGCGACTCAGTTGTATAGGAGTAGATGGCAAGGCGCTTGGCTGTTTATCCTCCTTTATGGAGGGGAGAACCTTTCAAGTTTTTGAAGGAAACACTGTATCCTCCCCCACCTGTCTGCTGAGTGGTGTGCCACAGGGCTCCTCACTCAGCCGACCCTTTTTAATGTCTATATGTCCCCCTTAGCAGCCATAGTAGCTCCCTATGGAATCCGGATAATTACCTATGCCGACGACACTCAATTGGTGGTCGGGCTCGATCAAACAGATTCAACTACTCATGCCCTCTACTCCTGCTTAAATGACATCTCGAACTGGATGGACGCCTACCCGCTCAAGCTCAATGGAGGAAAAACTGAAATTATGATCTTGGGTAACACTCTCAGTTTTAATCCCAGCTTGTTGTGGCCCCCTAGCATGGGTCCAGCCCCTGTGCCGAAAGCTGAAATTAAGAGTCTTGGTGTATGGCTGGACCAGGACCTGAGCCTTAAGGCTCAGGCCAGGAAAATGGCAGCTCTCTGCTTGGGCCTTCATAGAACAGCCCGAAAGGTCCTGCCTCTCCTTCCTTTAAAGGCCAGGAAAGTTCTGGTCCAGTCATTAACACTCTCGTGATTGGACTACGGAAATGCTTTGTATCTGGGTGCCCCATTCGCCGCAGTCAAAAAGCTCCAAACAGTACAGAACAGCGCTGCGAGGCTCCTGATGGGAACCACTAACAGAATTTCAGCCAAACAGGCCCTCCGTTCCCTCCAGTGGCTTCCGGTTCAGGAACGGATTAAGTTCAAGGCCTTGTGCCTAATACATAAGGCAAGGATGGGACTCGGCCCACCTGTTATTTCTTCCATGATTCGTCCATATAAAGCTAGCCGGAATCTTCGATCAGACGATCTGCATCTAGCAGAGATCCCTATGATCAAAAAGTCTAGGAGTGGCGGTAGGCTTTTTCCCCATAATGCGTCCAAACTCTGGAATTCCCTGCCTCTCCACCTTCGTAAAATCCCTGACCATCTGGCTTTCTGGAAGCAACTAAAAACCATGCTTTTTCCTTAGCTCCTGTAGCTCTCTATTTCCCCTGTGTCATTTATTAGCGCTGGGATGCTTCTGGGTAGCCATGCGCTCTACAAATGTCTTTCTATTCTATTAGGGCCACATTAAGATTTGGCGGTGCTGCGCCGGCTCTCTGCTGACACAGCACTGACAATAGCAGCGCAAGGACCGCCCGCCTTATTACAAGTTGAACTTGTGTAAGGCAGACGGTCCTTTGCCTTTCCCATGGTGGTGCCTGGAAAACATGCACGGAAATGGGAAGGGCAAAAAAGTTCCAGCAAGGCATGGACGGTGACGTCCATGCCTTGCTGGAGCTTTGGGGGAATACAGCCCGAGAGATACATGTTGTTCCCCCTGAATGTATCCCCATGGGGGGAGGGCAAAGGGGGCCCTGTTGGGCCCCCTTTGTTCCTGCACCACCAGCCTTTTCATGGCAGGGCTCCCGCCATGAAATCACTGGCAGTGCAGGAACTCTTAATATGTTCAGCAGGACTTCGCCAGGCCTGTTGAACATATTACATTGTGGCGCAGCTCCTCCACTGCTAGGGAACGGCAGTTCCCTGGCGCAGCCGGTGGTCCTCCACCACCACGACTTTTAAATAGAGTCGTAATGCGGTGGACGGACCACCGCTGCACTCCAAATCAGGCCTTAAACCTTTTCTAATCCTCTTTCTGGTGCACACTAACTGCGGACTCCTCCTTGCCTTCCCACCTCTCCGTCTGAGGCCTGGTCTCTTTTTAAAATCTAATAAGAGGCTAATGGAGTCCAGCACACTGTTTCCAACCATTGTTGTTGCTCCAAGTCTGAGGGTGCAGAAAGCGGGGCTCATACGGCGCTGCTCCGTCACTTCTGGGGGGGTATGAATCCAGCGATGAGCTGTACCATGCGGACTAGCTCTGAAAAGTCTCCAGGTCCGGTCTGGCGCCGGGGGAGTATTCTAAGATGAGGAGTCTGTGGTTAGATAGAGTGTCCACCAGAGAGAGCTTTACTGAAGGTAAGTACATTGTGCTCCCGCTCCACTCGCACAAAAAATAAAAATAAAAACTGAGTTTTTCACACAGAGCGTCACAGATGTTTGTCATCTGTATCTTGCAGTTGTTGTTGGTTCTAAAGGGTTTGTTTTGGGATGGGCCGAACGTTAACCGGGATTTAGAAGCTGACTCGGATGTGCATGATCTTGCAGTCTGTGTGTTCATTCCATTCATGTGTTTGTGAAGAGCAATGATTGTGTCTGGAATCTTATATAGCAGTCGGCGTGAGAGTGTGAGAGTAATCACTAGACGATGGCTTTAATTATGAGTTTAAGGTTAAAATCCAATCCCTCACAAACAAGAGTTTTGTGCATGGACTGGAGTCTCAGAGTCGGAATATGATCCCTCGATGCTGACCGTGCGCTTTCTGTTCGCCCTTCTCAATACAGTGACACTGAAGGGGATGAAAATCAAACGGGCGTGGATAATGGAATTACTGAAACAAGAAAGAACTGACCTCAGCAGCCGCACCATGGACGTACTGCACTGTTTGTACGAGACCCAAGACGAAGAGTTTGTGAAAAAGGGGCCTGAATGTGTGAAGCACATACGTGTAACACACAGTGCGATGAAGCGAGAGATGACTTCCGTGGACTTCAGAGCCCTCGCATTCTGTTTAAAGTATTCAGAAGTCGAGACCATTGAGCTGCAGGACGTTACCGTGAGTCGAGAGGACGTCAGAGCGCTGAAGCCACTTTTAATGAAATGTTCCGCACTTACGTAAGTCTCTCAATTTCACATATTTCAAAATCTGTGTTTTAGAGTAAACGTTTTTAAAAATGGTAGCATGGGACAGCCTGTCAGGGATGCGCAGCATAAAACACGGGAAATCACATTGTACCCTTGGTGGGGCATTGAGTTTGTGGGTGCGCTCGGCGTTATCTTGTATTGCGCAGCGCTGTGCCGCGCTCGGCACTTTGTTTCATGGCACTTCTGTGGCTGCAGTGACTGTGTCACCCCCTGTGCTGCTGTGAGTGAGGGGCACAGCTCACCTTCTGTGGAGCAAATTCATATTTCGCACACTGCCTTGTCGAGGCCCCGTAGTCCCAATAGGAGTTTAGAGGGATTCCATAGAGAAAGTTGTAGTGTCCAGATTCAGTACTAGGGGGCGCCATTTCCCCATGGAAATCATGTTATGATGAGTTAATCCCCATGGAATAGGGGATTACAGTGCGGAATGGATTTAAATGTGGCATTCCCAGTTTTGTCTGACATAATGCGCACATTTACCATTTGCTCTAAGCGTGCGTTAAATGTGTGTGGTGGGGGACCGCAGCAGGGATGGGGGGACCGCAGCAGGGATGGGGGGACCACAGCAGGGGAGGGGGGACCACAGCAGGGGAGGGGGGCAGCTGAAAGGTAGTGAAAGGAAATGAAAGGCAAGTTATGATATGATTTTGTGAATAGCCGAAAAGTAGTAAATTACTCAAAAGTGTGAGTTACCTTTGTGAATCTGGACCTTGCTTTAGGAGTCCTAACTTTACTACTACTAAACTGAGAAAAATCCTAATTTTAAGACTTTCGGTATTCACAGAAGGCATTTAGGAGTCCTAACTTCTGTGAATACCGAAATGAGTAAGTGCCTTCTGTGAATACCAAAATGGTAGTAAGTTTAGAATGTTGTCTTAAGTTAGTTCTGTGAATCGGGCCCAATGTCTCATTTATACTGATCTGAAAAAAGGTTAAGGAAAGGTTGGTTTTTTAGAGCATCCCAGGGAAGGAGAATCCATTACAGAGCACATTGGGGCGTATGTACAAGGGAACACTGCACCACAGCACGCAATAGAGCAGCGCGGCGGCATTTCAAAAACACAGGCATGTGCCGTAATTACAGGAATACAGCGCACCCTGTGTTTTCCCTTGCACTGGCGCTTAAACAGCTGCGTAGCGTCAGTGCAGGCACCCTTGGGCCACGGTGCAAGAGTGCCTGCACTGGCGCTTAAACAGCTGCGTAGCGCCAGTGCAGGCGCCCTTGGGCCATGGTGCGAGAGTGCCTGCACTGGCGCTTAAACAGCTGCGTAGCGCCAGTGCAGGCACCCTTGGGCCACGGTGCAAGAGTGCCTGCACTGGTGCTTAAACAGCTCCAGTGCAGGCGCCCTTGGGCCATGGTGCGAGAGTGCCTGCACTGGTGCTTAAACAACGCCAGTGCAGGCGCCCTTGGGCCATGGTGCGAGAGTGCCTGCACTGGTGCTTAAACAGCTGCGTAGCGCCAGTGCAGGCACCCTTGGGCCACGGTACAAGAGTGCCTGCACTGGTGCTTAAACAGCGCCAGTGCAGGCGCCCTTGGGCCATGGTGCAAGAGTGCCTGCACTGCAGGAAATGATTGTTTATGAGCAGGAAGGGACACCTTCCTGCACATGAACAATCATTAAAGGCAATTAGCTCCTTCTATGGGTGCTGCGGAATGCAGCACACATAGAAAGAGCAAAACACGAGGACAAATAAAAGTATTTCTCCTCTTTGCTCCACTCTAACGCCTGCTTTTGAATGGCGTTCGTTTTTGGCACTGGCTCAGAGTTACAGATCCTTGTAAACCTGGGGCAGCGTCAAAAGCAATGGGTGTTGCAGTGGAACGTCCATAGCAACACCCATAATGTGCCCATTTGACGCAGAATACTGCGTGAAAAGGGGCCATATCTAGAAGGCAGCACCTCTTTGTAAATATGGAGCAGGGCACAGTGCTCCGGCGGTGCTATGCCCTTGTAAATATGGAGCAGGGCACACTGCTCCGGCGGCGCTACGCCCTTATAAATATGTAGCAGGGCACAGTGCTCCGGCGGTGCTATGCCCTTGTAAATATGGAGCAGGGCACAGTGTTCAGGTGGCGCTACGCACTTGTAAATATGGAGCAGGGCACAGTGTTCAGGCGGTGCTACGCCCTTGTAAATATGGAGCAGGGCACAGTGTTCAGGCGGCGCTACGCCCTTGTGAATATGGAGCAGGGCACAGTGCTCCAGCGGTGCAACGCCCTTGTGAATACGGAGCAGGGCACAGTGGTCTCTCATCCTCCAGAGATCCCATCATTCGAGGGCTGCTAACATTGCTATATATAGATAAAGTGCTCAGTGCCACGGTATTGTGATCTCTCATCCTCAAGAGATCCCATCATTCGAGCGTTGCTGACATTGCTATATATAGATAAAGTGCTCAGTGCCATAGAATTGGAGTCTCTCGCCCTCAAGAGATCCCATCCTTCGAGGGCTGCTGACATTGCAATATATAGATAAAGTGCTCAGTGTCACGGTATTGTGGTCTCTCATCCTCCAGAGATCCCATCATTCGAGGGCTGCTAACATTGCAATATATAGATAAAGTGCTCAGTGCCACGGTATTGTGATCTCTCATCCTCCAGAGATCCCATCATTCGAGGGCTACTAACATTGCTATATACAGATAAAGTGCTCAGTGCCATGGTATTGTGGTCTCTCATCCTCCAGAGATCCCATCATTCGAGAGCTGCTGACATTGCTATATATAGATAAAGTGCTCAGTGCCATAGTATTGTGGTTTCTCATCCTCAAGAGATCCCATCATTCGAGGGCTACTAACATTGCTATATATAGATAAAGTGCTCAATGCTATGGTCTTGTGGTCTCTCATCCTCCAGTGGTCTCATCATTTGAGGGCTGCTAACATTGCTATATATAGATAAAGTGCTCAGTGCCATAGTTTTGTGGTCTCTCATCCTCCAGTGGTCTCATCATTTGAGGGCTGCTGACATTGCTATATATAGATAAAGTGCTCAGTGCCACGGTATTGTGGTCTCTCATCCTCCAGAGATCTCATCATTCGAAGGCTGCTGACATTGCTATATATAGATAAAGTGCTCAGTGCCATGGTATTGTTGTCTCTCATCCTCCAGAGATTCCATCATTCGAGGGCTGCTAACATTGCTATATATAGATAAAGTGCTCAGTGCCATAAAATTGTGGTCTCTCACCCTCAAGAGATCCCATCATTCGAGGGCTGCTAACATCGCTATATATAGATGAAGTGCTCAGTGCCACGGTATTGTGCTCTCTCATCCTCCAGTGATCCCATCATTCGAGGGCTGCTAACATTGCAATATATAGATAAAGTGCTCAGTGCCATGGTATTGTGGTCTCTCATCCTCCAGTGATCCATCATGTGAGGGCTGCTAACAATGCTATATATAAAGTGCTCACTGCCATGGTTTTCTGGTCTCTCATCTTCCAGTGATCCCATCATTCGAGGGCTGCTGACATTGCAATATATAGATAAAGTGCTCAGTGCCACGGTATTGCGGTCTCTCATTCTCAAGAGATCTCATCATTCGAGGGCTGCTGACATTGCTATATATAAATAAAGTACTCATTGCCATAGTATTGTGGTCTCTCATCCTAAAGAGATCCCATCATTCGAGGCCTGCTAACATTGCAATATATAGATAAAGTGCTCAGTGCCATGGTATTGTGGTCTCTCATCCTCCAGTGATCCATCATTCGAGGGCTGCTGACATTGCTATATATAGATAAAGTGCTCAGTGCCATGGTCTTGTGGTCTCTCATCCTCCAGTGATCCCATCATTCGAGGGCTGCTGACATTGCTATGTATAGATAAAGTGCTCAGTGCCATGGTCTTGTGGTCTCTCATCCTCCAGTGATCCCATCATTCGAGGTCTGCTAACATTGCTCTATAATGATAAAGTGCTCAGTGCCGTGGTATTGTGATCTCTCATCCTCCAGAGATCCCATCATTCGAGGGCTGCTGACATTGCTATATATAGATAAAGTGCTCAGTGCCACGGTATTGTGGTCTCTCATCCTCACGAGATCCCATCATTAGAGGGCTGCTAACATTGCAATATATAGATAAAGTGCTCAGTACCATGGTATTGTGGTCTCTCATCCTCACGAGATCCCATCATTAGAGGGCTGCTAACATTGCCATATATAGATAAAGTGCTCAGTGCCATGGTATTGTGGTCTCTCATCCTCAAGAGATCCCATCATTCGAGGGCTGCTAACATTAGTGTATATAGATAAAGTGCTCAGTGCCATGATATTGTGGTATCTCATCCTCCAGAGATCCCATCATTCGAGGGCTGCTGACATTGCAATATATAGATAAAGTGCTCAGTGTCATGGTATTGTGGTCTCTCATCCTCAAGAGATCCCATCATTCGAGGGCTGCTAACATTGCTATATGTAGATAAAGTGCTCAGTGCCATGGTATTGTGGTCTCTCTTCCTCCAGAGATCCCATCATTCGAGGGCTACTAACATTGCTATATATAGATAAAGTGCTCACTGCCATGGTATTGTGGTCTCTGATCTTCCAGTGATCCCATCATTCGAGGGCTGCTGACATTGCTATATATAGATAAAGTGCTCAGTGCCATAGTATTGTTGTCACTCATCCTCCAGAGATCCCATCATTCGAGGGCTGCTGACATGGCAATATATAGATAAAGTGCTCAGTGCCATGGTATTGTGGTCTCTCATCCTCAAGAGATCCCATCATTTGAGGGCTGCTAACATTGCTATATATAAATAAAGTGCTCAGTGCCATGGTATTGTGGTCACTCATCCTCCAGAGATCCCATCATTCGAGGGCTGCTGACATTGCAATATATAGATAAAGTGCTCAGTACCATGGTATTGTGGTCTCTCATTCTCAAGAGATCTCATCATTCGAGGGCAGCTAATATTGCTATAATAAAGCGCTCAGTGCCATGGTATTGTGGTCTCTCATCCTCCAATGATCTCATCATTCGAGGGCTGCTGACATTGCTATATATAGATAAAGTGCTCACTGCCATGGTATTGTGGTCTCTGATCTTCCAGTGATCCCATCATTCGAGGGCTGCTGACATTGCAATATATAGATAAAGTGCTCAGTGCCACGGTATTGTGGTCTCTCATCCTCAAGAGATCCCATCATTCGAGGGCTGCTAACATTAGTATATATAGATAAAGTGCTCACTGCCATTTTATTGTGGTCTCTCAACCTCAAGAGATCCCATCATTCAAGAGCTGCTAACATTGCTATATATAGATAAAGTGCTCAGTGCCATGGTATTGTGGTCTCTCATCCTCAAGAGATCCCATCATTCGAGGGTTGCTAATATTAGTATATATAGATAAAGTGCTCAGTGCCATGGTATTGTGGTCTCTCATCCTCCAGAGATCCCATCATTCAAGGGCTGCTGACATTGCAATATGTAAAGTGCTTAGTGCCATGCTATTGTGGTCTCTCATCCTCCAGAGATCCCATCATACGAGGGCTGCTGACATTGCTATATATAGATAAAGTGCTCAGTGCCATGGCATTGTGGTCTCTCATCCTCCAGTGATCCCATATTTCGAGGGCTGATGACATTGCAATATATAGATAAAGTGCTCAGTGCCATGGTATTGTGGTCTCTCATCCTCAAGAGATCCCATCATTCGAGGGCTGCTAACATTAGTATATATAGATAAAGTGCTCAGTGCCATGGTATTGTGGTCTCTCATCCTCCAGAGATCCCATCATTAGAGGGCAGCTAACATTGCTATATTTAAAGTGCTCAGTGCCACGGTATTGTGATCTCTCATCCTCAAGAGATCCCATCATTCTAGGGCTGCTGACATTGCTATATATAAATAAAGTGCTCAGTGCCACAGAATTGTGGTCTCTCATCCTCCAGAGATCCCATCATTCGAGGGCAGCTAACATTGCTATATTTAAAGGGCTCAGTGCCACGGTATTGTGATCTCTCATCCTCAAGAGATCCCATCATTCTAGGGCGGCTGACATTGCTATATATAAATAAAGTGCTCAGTGCCACAGAATTGTGGTCTCTCATCCTCAAGAGATCCCATTATTCGAGGGTTGCTAACATTAGTATATATAGATAAAGTGTTCAGTGCCACAGAATTGTGGTCTCTCATTCTCAAGAGATCCCATTATTCGAGGGTTGCTAACATTAGTATATATAGATAAAGTGTTCAGTGCCATGGTATTGTAGTCTCTCATCCTCCAGAGATCCCATCATACGAGGGCTGCTAACATTGCTATATATAGATAAAGTGCTCACTGCCATGGTATTGTGGTCTCTGATCTTCCAGTGATCCCATCATTCGAGGGCTGCTGACATTGCTATATATAGAGAAAGCGCTCAGTGCCGTGGTATTGTGGTCTCTCATCCTCCAGTGATCCCATATTTCGAGGGCTGATGACATTGCAATATATAAATAAAGTGCTCGTTGCCATAGTATTGTGGTCTCTCATCCTCAAGAGATCCTGATGAATACAGGCCCCAGCTAGGCCCGCAAGGCACAAGGGTTCGCTCTCCTGTAACGGAATCTATAAGGAAGTTGGCACGGAAACTGCAAAGTACAAAAACAGCATTTATTAACCCTTAAGGGTGGTCCTACAATCCACACAACACTCTTCAGTATTGCATGGAGTAGCACAAAGAACTTGCGTACACAGTCCCCTTTTATACACAATAGAGGGGCTCATAAGTGGGTGGATACAACATGAGGCCGAAGAACATTACCATTTATGGTCATTCTCGATACTGAATCAATACATGGGCAGAGCCAACACACTCCTTGAGCCCGCGAACACATGGTCAAGCAAGGCTAATTATAACAGATGTGGTCAAGTCTGGGCATGCGCCAGATGGACAAGAGAGCTATTTATAAACTGTTACTAGGCAGATTACAAGAGCAACTAACACAGAGGTCGGACTCTCCTCGTGGCGAACACGTGGCAGCATGACAATACAAAATGGATTCCAAACTTCGGTCAACATAGCGGAGAAAACATGATCTAAAGGGAAAGGTTTAATGTCTTTAGCAAATGCTTAATCACATCGCTGTTTCAATTTACAACAGACGACCCTTTCAGCATTTACTGAAGACATCCGGTTTACAAGAATCATCGCCATATATGTCAATTGTCATCATTCCTTCAACCTCTTTAGCTAGACGCTTCTGGTGAGCAACTTCGGCAATAGCTTTCTTATCTGGGATGCAGAATGAAATGCATACGGAACAGAACAATGGTCCACATTGAACACACATACAGAAAAAGAACAGAATTGATATAATAATACAGAGACCAGTTAAGACCTTCCATCCCCAGGCAGTAACCAATGCCCAAAACCATCCAGAAAAGGACCAAGTGCCGTTTTCTGTGTGGATTTCAGCTGCTATTTTATGCAGCTTATTGATGGCGTTATAAACGGATGGCGTATGATCAGGGATGAACACACAGCAGCTACTTCCAATAATTTTACAAGCTCCACCTCGATCAGCTAACATTACATCTAATACCATACGATTCTGCAATGCAACAATCCTAGTGATTTGTAACTCTTCTGTAAGATTCCCAAGAGCAGCAGCAGTCTGATTTGTCACAGCTTCTACCACTCTTGTTAATCTTCGGATCTTCCTACTATTCAAGGCGGCTCCAACAAAGAAAAACAGTCCTAAGTTAAAATCAATATACTGTTGCAAGCTGGTATCAGTCTGATCCACATCATCAATCGATAGAGTACGTTTATACCTGTTTACAGTCACATTATTCAACAATTTCAGATCTTTATGATACAATGCGGGTGCTAGGAATACAGGAGGTAATAGGAATGATACATAGCATACCCCAGACCACCCAGCCGGCAAACGGTAATAACCTTTATTTCCACACACAAAGTAGGTATTATGGGACGCTAGGAAAGTACTATTATTCAATCCATCAATGTTCAAGACAGTGATGCAATCACTAACACCAACAGGGATAAAACCCACACTCTGGACACACAGGTCCGCTTGAGCTTGTGCCACTTGGATCACAAATTTGTCCTTCCCCACAGTGTCTCTGGTGTTCGTAAAGATATAGGGAATGGATTCATTGTCTGGTCGGTACTCTTCCCATTCCCAAATTGTCCCATTCGCTTGCGGATATCCATTTTTATCCTGGTGACATTCTTTATTAAGTCTGAAAAGCAATCGTCCCACTGTCGGTTTCCGAGTGGCAAACAGCAAAGTGTACCATGCTCTACAAGAGCCATTATGAGAGAAAGGAAGTGGTATGAATGGCGTACCTCCTTTCTTCTGATGGGCTGGCATCATCCCACATATCCAGCAGTTTGTGGCATTCGTAGCAACGTGGGTATGATGCAGCATCTGAATGAAAGTGTTATTCAAATAAGACTGTCGATGCTTCAACTCCTGATACGGCAATGTATAGAAGTAGTGCTCCGCAGGCACCGGAGTCGTCAACACAAGTGTTTTCCGAGCAGGGGTTACCTCCTCTACAAACCATGTTGTTATTCCAACAATAGCTACTGTTAGCATGAACCCCAACGCACAAAGGATTTTCTTCTTCTCCATGTCAAAGGAAACAATACCCTGATATCTTCCTGAAACTAAAAGGTCTGTCAGAACTCTTCCCCTTGGGCAGCGGTTGATTTCTTCACCAGCGGGCCAAGACGGGTGTCACTACACTAATGCAGGGCTGATCCCCCCCCTTGCCTCATCGGCTCTCCGTTTCACTAACCCAAGGGCCGTTCTGACAGTATGTCCCGGTACTGGAAACCTCACTTCCTCGGTCGAAGATGATATCGCCTTCCTCCAGAAGTCGCGTGGTCCGGAAAGAGCTCCTCAGTGTCACCCGGCTCCGCAGCACGGCCTGTCTCTGCTGCCAGGATTTCTCGTTGATCGGTCAGCACGGCAGACTCCACCAATCCGGGCGGTACCTTTCGACAGTGCAGGGAATGGATCCAATTCTTCCTGTTCGAGACTCGCACAGCCGTCCTCGTCGCAAGGAGGACCTGCTCAGGGCCCACCCATCTCGGCTCCAAACTGTTCGTTCTGTCGAAGACTTTCACCATCACATGGTCACCAGGCCGGAGACCATGTCCTTCACCGGTAGACCGATCAGGGAGCGCCTCTCGGACCTGTTGATGAATAGAAACCAAGTTATCCGTTAACTGTGCCAGATAATCACTCATCATTACACAAGGTACGTCATACACAGCCTTAGGCCTTGGTGGACCCCAAATGTTCATTGGGCGTCCAAATACAATCTCATATGGCGTAAGGCCAGTTCGAGAGTGTGGCACTGATCTAATTGACAGTAACGCCAGTGGCAGGGCGTCTGGCCAAGTCAAAGACGTTGAAGCTTGAATTTTTGCGATCTTAAGCTTCAGTGTACCATTATACTTCTCGACTAGTCCTGCGGACTGAGGGTGGAACACGGCGTGGAACTTCTGAGTGATGCCTAGGCCCTTCAAGACATACTTTATAACATCCGCTACAAAGTGAGGCCCATTATCACTCCACAGAAGTCTACAGACGCCGTATCGAGGGAAAAACTCTTTTAGCAGTAGCTTCGCCGTAGTCATTGCAGTATTGTCTTTCGTAGGGTACGCCTCAACCCATTTACTGAAGGCGCAAACCACTACTAGAACATACTTCAAATTGTTACAGCGCTCAAGCTGGATATAATCCATCTGCAGAACCTCAAAGGGTGCAGTGGGCGTCGCAAATCCTCCTGCTGGAGTTCGAGTACCCTTTCCTGGGTTATACTTCAGACAGATCATACAGGTCTGCACCACCCTCTTTGCCGTGCTAGCAATCTCTGGATGCTCCCAGACTTGGGTGAGCAATTTCACAATTGCGGAAGCTCCAACATGTGCTAGCCCATGTGCCATCTGAACCATAGGTTGTACGAAAGCCGTGGGTAATTTCCATCTATCCATCTGCTTATTTCTCCAGCAGCCTTCATCATCCAACTCTCCCTCACTAGCCCATTGCTCCCGCTCTTTATCAGAAGCGGTCCGTTGCATTTCTCGCACTTCCTCCTTCGCATCACGCCATCTTTCCACCTGTGACTTTACTACATACATGGCAGTAGCACCGGGTTGCATCGCAGTCTCCCGTGCTACTCGGTCTGCTAACGCATTCCCTTCTCCAACTTTATCAACTACTTTCCTATGGGCGCTACACTTAACGATGGCAATTTTCTTTGGGTATGTCAATGCGGTTAAAAGATTGTGAACTAACTCTCCATGCATTATCTGTACCCCATGTGACGTTAGAAACCCTCTCTCCTTCCAGAGTAGGCCGAAATCGTGCGCTACTCCGAAGGCATAGCGGCTATCTGTATAAACATTCACACACAATCCTGTACTGAGCTCACATGCTCGTGTTAATGCTATCAGTTCCGCTGCTTGAGCTGATTTCTGTGGTATACGTGCTGTCTCCACTATCGTTTGCAACGTGGTAATTGCATACGCTGCTGAAGTCGTACCATCTGGTAGCTTCAGGCATGATCCGTCTACCCACAGTTCTCCATCTACATCTGGAAAGGGCGTATCCTGGAGATCAATACGACCCTTTGTTTGTTCCTCAGTCACAAGAATACAATCATGCGCTTTCTGTGCCTCAGGCTGGGTCTCGGGGTATGGCAACAATGTGGCCGGGTTTAATGTCACGCACCTTTTTAACGTAATATGAGGAGCCAGAAGCGTCAGCTCATATCCCGTTAAGCGGGCACTGGTCAAATGCTGCGTCTTTGTTTGATTAAGCAGGGCATCAACAGCATGGGGAACTAACACCAACAGCTTATGGGACAACACAATTCCTTCACTTTGGCGTATTGACACAGCTGTCGCCGCAACCGAGCGAAAACACCCTGGTAATGCTCGGGCGACAGGATCAAGCACAGCCGAAAAGTATGCACAAGGGCGTTGCTTATCGCCATGCATCTGCACTAAAACTGATAATGCACATCCATCTTTCTCATGCACATACAGCGAAAAGGGTTTTGCATAATCAGGGGTCCCTAACACTGGTGCTGAACAAAGGGCCTGTCGTAATTGCTGAAACGCAGCATCACACTCATCTGACCAAGGGATTGGGATAGGCGTGTCTTTTGTCAAGAGAGCTAGTAATGGCTTAGCTATGTGTGAAAACCCCAATATCCACTGTATACAAAAAGAAACAAGGCCCAAAAATGCACGCACATCCTTCTGCGTGGATGGTCTCGGTGTGTCCAAAATTACTTGGATACGATCTGGTGTGAGTGCACGCCCCTCCTTAGACAAAAGGTGACCCAAATAAGTCACCTTTGGTCTACAGAATTGCAATTTCTTCCTAGATACCTTATGATTGTGGGATGCTAAAAAGGAAAGTAAGGATAACATGCTTTTCTCACACAACTCCAGGGTGTCAGCCGCCAACAAGATGTCATCGACATATTGAATGAGGGCGACCCCCTCGAGTAAAGCAAAGGAATCCAACTGTCGTTTCAAAGCCTGACTGTAAATACTAGGGCTTTCTGTGTAGCCCTGGGGAATTCTACAAAAACGATAAGATCTATTATTTAATGTGAACCCAAAAAGAAATCGGCTATCGGGGTGAATGGGAATTGAGAAGAAGGCATTTTTCAAATCAATCACTGAGAACATGGTCGCCGTAGGCGGGACCAAGGTAAGCAACGTCGTGATATCGGAAACCACCGGGTACTGAGGTATCACGATCTTGTTTACCTCCCTCAAATCAATTATGAACCGATAGACCTTAGCATCCGTGTCCTTTTTCAGAATAGGGAGAATCGGACTGTTACAGATATTATAGGGAACTTCTTCCACTACTCCTACTGCGATCAAGTCTTGCACAATCTGTATGAGAGCCTCCTCGCCCTCCTGGGAAATACGATACTGCGGGAGGCGTGGTAACACCGCCCCCTCCTGGACACTAATGTGGACCGGAGGAATCACCATTTGTCCCACATCTGTGTCCGAAGTCGCCCATAAAGCACGAGGGAGGGTAGCCAACAACGCATCCTCTGATATCGTACACATCCGCCCAGACCGGGGGTAGTTGTCATTTAAGATCACCCTCACACCCTCAGGGGAGCAGCGGATCGTAGCCCTAAAGTGCTTTAACATATCAAGGCCCATAATGTTATCCGGTGTATATGGAGCAAGCAGAAACGGACAGGGCGCAGAAAAAGAATCAACCTTAAATGTAAGGGGCTGTGAAAGAGGGCTTCGGGAGAGTGTACCGTCAAACCCTACCGATGTAACCATTGAGCCGGATGGGGGAGCCCCCGGAACCAAGTACCTAGACAATGCACTACGTGTCGCTCCTGTATCCACTAGGAACTGATCAGTAGAACCTAAAACCTCAGCCGATACATAAGGACCCGTCTGATCGACCGGCACCTCAACTGATTCGGACCCCCATCCAACGCATTCCTATGCATGCTGAGAATCGTGATATCCCGATCGATCAATCTCCGATACGTGATACTGATGCTGGCGATCGAAAACATTTGAGCTATCTCGGTGCTGCCCAGCAGTATCGAAACGGACATTATCGTTAGAATTCCCTCTAGAACTCGAGAAACCCCCTCTACCTCTCGGGCCACCCGGAGTATGCCCCTGGCGCGAAGCACGCAACACTGGGCAATCCCTGGCCCAATGGCCCGATTGCTTACAATACGCACACTGATTCCTATTCAAATCAGATCTGCCCGAAGGGGGACCATAAGATCCTCCCCTTCCTCTATTATTACCCCGTCGGGGCGGGCCATATACTTGTGCCAACATTACCTTAGTCTTGAGATCTTTCGATTTCTTCTCCTCCTGGCCCTTCGCCTCGTGCTCCTGACGCTCATAATACTGAGCGATAGTCAGAAGGGCCGTCGGTGTCGCGGAGGACCAAGAACTCTCGCTTGCTTTTAAACGGGCCGCAACTGCCGGTAGCAGATTAGCCACATATTTGTCCGCGAAAAGGTGGCGGCCCGTTTCGTCAGTAAGCGACTGGCCACTAAAGTCATGAAACGTTTCTTCAAAGCGTGTGAAGAAATCTGCAACTGACTCGTCAACTTTCTGTTTACATGCAGCTAACATATTCCAGTCAATTTTTTTAGGGGGAATAATTGTTTTCAACTTAGCCACAATGGCAGCAGGGAGATCTAAAATACTCTGGGGTGGTTTCTGTGCAGGCTTCCGTTCCCTATCCTCATCCTCAAGCTCAGACCACCGGGCCTTGAAGGCAACTGTATCATCTACTCTTCGGACAGATCGCCACGTATCCGGCGGTAGGATAAGGCCAAAGAACAGGTCTATATCCGCTAAGGTCATGATGCAAGAATTCAGGGCCCCCTCGACTTCTTCGTAGAAGGCCGCTGGATTCTTGCGGGGGTCAGGCAATGCATTCTTTAATGCCATAACATCAGCCCTATGCCACGGAGTATAAACCCAATTATACACAAAATATCCCTTAGCATCGGCGGAGTTAATATCCGAGCTAGTCCCCGCCCCTTTAGGAGGAACATACAAAGGCGCCGCCTCTCGCATTGGTTTAACATGTACTACGTCATCCTTATCTGACTGGGAGGTGGATGAGTGGCCCCCTGCTGCAAACGAATCCGACTGCTTCTCCTCCTCCGTTGGTTGGCGTGCTTTCTCTCTAAGGGCCAGCACCTCGTCCCGCAAGGCGAACAGCCGCCGAGCCGCCTCAGGAGCCTTAGGGGGAGAAAAAACACCGTTACGCAATGCTTTGGCATCCGAAGACACTTCGGCAGGCTCAAAGACACTAGAATATTTTCGGAAAGCAGCAATCACTTCATCCGCGAAATGACCCAGAAAATACACTTTATCTCTCTCCTGCCACGACCCCCAAGTTCGGAATAATTCCTCCATGGATACCTTGCCCTTAAGTGCACGGAAGGAAATTTGCCGAAGCTCAGCCATCTGCTCGGCCGACAGCATGGACCGTGTGTCTACCTTACCCGAAGCCGGGTCAGAATCTTGCGGCCGCGGAGCGGATGCGCCAACATAAGGGGGCGGAGAGCGATCTAGCAAATAAAAATCATCATCAGTATTATTAAGGACAGGATAAAGTGGCTGCCGAACAACATATTGACCCGAAACTTGTAGCCTACGCTCTTTCTCTTGTCTGTCCGTCTGCTCTCTGTCCTCCCGACGCTTCGCTTCCTGCGCTCGCACATGATCATTCTTCCGTTGTTCTTTATCAAACAGCGCTTTCTCACGCTTCTCTCGCTCACGCACTTCCTTCACCCATAATCGCACACACTCAAACATATCCTGACGAGCACGTCGCTTACACATACACTGTTCCACATACTCAATCTTACGTATATCAAACGATCCATACAAAGGCCATCGCAACTCAGGATCCTTTTTTGTGTATTTCCTCCATACTGTGCTGTACATTATGGAAGAAAGACCATGCTTCACATACATATCCCTATTAGGAGTCCCCTCTGGGGGAGCTGGAGCAGATTCCTCGAGGTTCAACCGGTTTCCAAAGCAGCAACACCACTTACGGAGTGCGCTAAAAGCAGGCATGCTTAGGAATAATGCAAAATATGCAATATTATTAAGAAAATGGCACTTAATCGTTGCGCCGTTCAAAGTTTACACAGCTCCGGAGAAATCTCTCCACATTACCTGCCTATATGTGTTGCAACGCATATATTTTCACAAAGACAAATACAAAATATGACTAGTCATCACCAATCAAACTCAAATAGCCAAACCAGGCTTCAAAAACTCGGAGCAAGTACCGTACAACGGTTCTTACCAATCAAGAGTCCAGATTCCAACTGCCAAGCTCCACAATCGCCCAAACGGCTCTCACGGCAGGACCGACAGAAGAGGTCTCAGTCGATGACCGGCGCCACCCAGACGGTCAGCTCGGAAGGGAAGGAAGAAAAACCTCGGGATGCCAGGGCTAAGACGCCGCTGGCAGTGATCACGTCCCCGGCCAAACTCCTCACCTTCGTCGCGACCAATCCTTCGAGCATCCGAGTCGCCGATGAGCCCCACGTGACGGGCGCCAATTGATGAATACAGGCCCCAGCTAGGCCCGCAAGGCACAAGGGTTCGCTCTCCTGTAACGGAATCTATAAGGAAGTTGGCACGGAAACTGCAAAGTACAAAAACAGCATTTATTAACCCTTAAGGGTGGTCCTACAATCCACACAACACTCTTCAGTATTGCATGGAGTAGCACAAAGAACTTGCGTACACAGTCCCCTTTTATACACAATAGAGGGGCTCATAAGTGGGTGGATACAACATGAGGCCGAAGAACATTACCATTTATGGTCATTCTCGATACTGAATCAATACATGGGCGGAGCCAACACACTCCTTGAGCCCGCGAACACATGGTCAAGCAAGGCTAATTATAACAGATGTGGTCAAGTCTGGGCATGCGCCAGATGGACAAGAGAGCTATTTATAAACTGTTACTAGGCAGATTACAAGAGCAACTAACACAGAGGTCGGACTCTCCTCGTGGCGAACACGTGGCAGCATGACAATACAAAATGGAGTCCAAACTTCGGTCAACATAGCGGAGAAAACATGATCTAAAGGGAAAGGTTTAATGTCTTTAGCAAATGCTTAATCACATCGCTGTTTCAATTTACAACAATCCCATCATTCGAGGGCTGCTAACATTGCAATATATAGATCAAGTGCTCAGTGCCATGGTATTGTGGTCTCTCATCCTCCAGTGATCCATTATTTGAGGGCTGCTAACATTGCTATATATAGATAAAGTGCTCACTGCCATGGTATTGTGATCTGTGATCTTTCAGTGATCCCATCATTCGAGGGCTGCTGACATTGCAATATATAGATAAAGTGCTCAGTGCCATGGTATGGTGGTCTCTCATCCTCCAGAGATCCCATCATTCAAGGGTTGCTGACATTGCAATATATAAAGTGCTTAGTGCCATGCTATTGTGGTCTCTCATCCTCCAGAGATCCCATCATTCGAGGGCTGCTAACATTGCTATATATAGATAAAGTGCTCAGTGCCACGGTATTGTGATCTCTCATCCTCAAGAGATCTCATCATTCGAGGGCAGCTAACATTAGTATATATAGATAAAGTGCTCAGTGCCATGGTATTGTGGTCTCTCATCCTCCAGAGATCCCATCATTCGAGGGCAGCTAACATTGCTATATTTAAAGTGCTCAGTGCCATGGTATTGTGGTCTCTCATCCTCCAGAGATCCCATCATTCGAGGGCTGCTAACACTGCTATATATAGATAAAGTGCTCAGTGCCATGGTATTGTTGTCTCTCATCCTCTAGTGATCCCATCATTCGAGGGCTGCTGACTTTGCAATACATAGATAAAGTGCTCAGGGCCATGATATTGTGGTCTCTTGTCCTCCAGTGATCCCATAGGAGCCGTCTTTGGAGATATCGAAGCCAACTGTCTTTCCTCCTCCCCAAACCGCCCCTCTCCAGAATGTCTCTAACTGATCCCAAGACCAAACCACATGTACCCGCCCCTTCATCGTCGCACTGAGGACAATTGTAGAGGCTGCTGGAAATATATTATTTAAAAACCGAGTTGTATAGTACAGTATCCAGCCATTAAAAAGGGCATTCGATGTAAAATGGCCCCCGAAAACCAAAATAGCTGAAATAATCAAAGTATTTTCCCGATTGTTTTTATTTATCTTCATCCCAGAGTCCCTTTCGTATTCCACGCTTATCTTTCCAACAATCACTTCTGATCCCCTATGGAGCTCTCTGTAGCAATAACTCAAAGTTATATTTAGTTTATCTGCCCTGAACATCTGTCGAACTCGGTCCCAAGAGGAATCCAATTCCAGCCCCGGCAAATTATTGAAAACACCCTCATTTGGAGAAAGAAAAAAGTGTAGGTGCTCATGGGGTTTTGTTCCCGAGGACAGGGCTTGGGCGGTTCATGGTGGCGCCATCAAACGAGCCCCCTACCTTGAGAACCGATAAACCCGCCCATTAACCGATTGTTGCATCGGTCAAACCAGGGGAGAGAAACTCACAATATCTCCATGGAGTCCAGGGATTTACTCTGAGAATTCCATATGTATGAAATAATGTATCTTTTACAAAACAAATATTGTTTAGAGGCTGGCATCTAACTTTTTTATGTGACGTGGGGATTAAGATGGACTTCCCAAATCCGATGTAGAATGAAAGTACTTCTAATATTTAGTGAAACACAAGCTGTGTGCTCAGCATGAGAGATTACCTTGGCCCGAAAGACCCGACCAACGCTGCAAGCCGGGCCGCTTAGACGTTGAACAGCGTGGGGCTGAGGGCCGAGCCCTGTGGCTCTCCTCTGAGACACCTCTGCGGCCTGACAAAGAAGGGAGCGTCCAGACGTCCTTGCCTCTGTCTAATAGGAAAGGTTTCATCCCCTTCAGTCCGATGCCGCTATCCTGAGAGGAGCGAGCAGCCTGGAATGGGGAACAGTGTCAAAAGCAGCGGACAGGTCCAACAGTACCAGGACTGCCTTTCCTCCAGCGTCCAGAGCATTTTAATCACTTCAGAGACTTCCAGAGAGCAGCGGCGTTAAATAAGCAGCGCTGTATTTTTCTTCACCGTCCCCCAAACTCATAAAAGGTTGTATAGTTTGTAAAGCATTCTTAATGTCACGTGGAGTCGGGGTTAAGAACAGAGCCGGATCATCCGCGCAGAGCAGAGGTGATAGTGTCGAGGCGGAGGCGCATATATTGCGTCACGGGGTCAATTAAAAGGACAAAGTAATGAGGGAGCAGGGGCACCGCTTGACGAGTGCCACGATTCAGGCAAGTTCAGCCATGGAGATATTAATGACTCGCTGCGCAGAGGCTCTTTGGGGCAGTAACTGGAGACATCTCTCTCACTGGATTGAAACTGAAATGAATCTAAAATTGGGGCGAAGCCCCTCCGGTTTACAAGATCAAAAGCCTTCTCGGCGTCGATCGACAAAATCACCGTTGGAAGAGCAGCTGCCGGCACCGAGTAAAGTAACTCATCCATAAAATACACACGAGTGTAGAGACTCTGCCCACCAAAAAAAACATTCTGGCCCCGGGCTATAAGCAAGGGGTCTACCTTATTCATTCAATTTGCTAACATTTTTGTGTAAATCTTGGAGTAATATGCCCTTGAGAATTCCAATAGAAGCCCATGTTGACACCAGAACATGAGCTTCTATGGGAATTCTCAAGGGCATATTGTCAAACCCATTATTGCCGCTAAAGCAGCGATAATTTTAACGCCGTGCTTGACGATGTGCCCCACTAGTCTATAAGACCATGGATCTGTTCATGATTTTCCTAGCTTTAAAAAAATTACCTAAACCCCTTTCTAAAAAAAAAGAATCCAGGACCTGTCCCCTACCCCCTGGGCAGTACAGCACCAGGGGCACTAAGAATGGAGACAAAAGCCTTATAAAACTCTGGGCCAAACCCGTCTTCTCCTGGAACTTTACCATTCGAAGCAGCCTTTTGATGTCTACCCCCTCCTTCCCCACTATAGGCTCTAATAAAATAGAAGCAACTCTATCCGTCAGAGCAGCCACCTGTAAATCCTTAACGAAATCTACAGTTTGCTGCTCCAGCGCATAGTTCCCTACTTTTTCATCGTTATAAGAATTCAAATAATAATTTTAAAAAACTTGTTTAATTTCTGCTAACTTTTCTGTATATTGACTGATTTTTGGGGTCTCAGATTTTAAAAATCAAGTTTTGATCAGCCCTCACTTTAGCCTGCCCAGCTAAAAACTGGCTTATAAATCACCTTTTTCATGCATCTGTTGATGAAAAGTCCTATTGTTAAATATTTCCTGATGACTATCGAAATCTCTTATCTGCTCCTTGGCATTACACCCCTCTCTACCGTAACTTCCATATCATTCAATCCTAATGTTTGGGCCACTCCTGAAACAGCTGATATTACTGCACACCAACACTTGGGTCAGTTTTAAACTGGGATCTGCAACGCACCTTTCAAGACAAATCAACACCACAAAAGGTCTAAAACAAGGATGCGTCATAGTCCCCCCCCTGTTTAACCTTTTTCTCGCAGACTTACTCGGAGAATTGGATAAAGCCAATTTGCACGCCCCACGGTTGGGAGACATTTCGCTATCAAATCTCCTATATGCAGACGTCTTGGTCTTAATTATTCGGTCCCCTATAGGACTACAACATCTTCTGGACACCACTAACACATTTTCAATAAACAACGGATTAAAGATCAACTTAAATAAATCCTAAATTATGTCAGTGAATTATAATAAAACAAAGACAATTTGCATGGTTCCTGGACGGACAGAGGCTAGAACGAGTCATCAACTACAAATACCTAGGTGTACTACTAGACAGCAGAGGCTCATTTAAACCCCAACAAGAGGCCATCCGACGGAAGGGTACAACATTCTACTTCTCAATAAAGCCCCTGAAAAAAGTTATCCCCGTTCGATGACTGGATCCCCTTCTACAGGTGATCAGAGCCCGTCTACAGCCGATGCTCACATACGGCAGTGAATCTGTGCAAGGGAAAGACGCGACCACTCTAGATAAAATAGTCAGCCGGGCATACAGGGCAATTTTCTATCTGCCAATCCATGTGTCCCCCGCCCAAATCCGTCTCGAATTTGGTCTCCAGAGACAAACGGTGGAGAGAAGAGGCGCCGACATAAAAAGCTGGCGCAAAATCAGAGAGGCGGAGCAAGGATCCTTAAAAGCCCATCGTTGGACTGAACTGTCAACTCGAATGAAATCCCCCGCCAAGAAGTACCTACAAGAATCACTTGAATACCTGGAACTAACTAACCTCTGGGAGTCATCCATAGACAACAAAAGCCTCAAAAAGGTGGTAACAAAAGTGACTAAAATGATATCATCCATAGAGGAGAAAGAAACTCTGGCCAAAAGGGCACATGGATGGGCCGTGCTGAATGACTACAAAGCTCTTAAACCGCAGGATTACCTGACAATGGGTCTCACGTGGAAGACAAAAAATAAATGTCTAAACCTGCGCCTCGGCATTTTACCAATCCTCCCTCACTTGGCACCTTGGAAAAGGGGGGAAGAACACCTGTGCCGTCTTTGCAGAACAGGGAAGGAGGACTTAATACACATAATCTGTATCTGCCCAAACCTGATGGACATAAGTCGTGCCCTACTCCGAACATTATGGAACCAAAAGGGCTTAACAAGCTGCAGGCAGGCTGTGAAGATATGCTTTCATCCTGAAGAGGTCCAGCTAAACTGCAAACTAACAAAGCACTTTGGCATAGTGGCCAGAAGACTAAAGAGCTAGCCATCTCTCACAGCGAGAAACAGCATGGAACAGCTCGTCCATTGAAATAATGGTTTAGTCTGTCAAAGGTCTGTCCAAGCCTAATCATTTACCAGTACACAGATTCACACTGACCTTTCATATTCAGAGATGGACAATGTAGAAAACGTAACAGAGACGGAAGATTTTATAGGACTTAATATACCTTCATCCTTTTACCCTAAAGTACATGTGTAAGACATGCTTAATGATTCTTATGACGGATGGTATTAACATTGTAAGTTTTAATTAACTGTACAATAAAGCTATTATTATTATTAATGCACTCTATCATTCAATCCTAATGTTTGATAGGCCCTATCCGCTTCCTCCTGGGAGGAGCCGAGTTCCTCCCTCATTCTCTTCCTCCTGTATCCTGTTTGCCTCTATGGAAACCAGGACCCCTGAATGCTGCATTTAAATGCCTCCCAGACAGTAGAGATGTACGCAAAGGACTCAGCAGTACGAACGCTCACTATTTCCAAAATGATTACTCAATAATATGCTGCTCCAATAGAATTGTTCTATCCAGCACCCACCTCTGAGTGTCAGTTGGTAGTCCTTCATCTCCTTTGGCAGTCGGTCAAGGTGTTCCTCAAGGCTCTATACTTGCACCCACATTGTTCAATCTCTATTTAGAACCATTGGGAGATCTCCTAAGTAAATCCGGGATCCTCTATCATCTCTATACTGACGACACTCAAATCTACCTTAAGGTGGCCTCCACTTACGATCTCTCCATCCTAAGCTCTACTCTTGACTCCATTCAAAACTGGATATTAACTCATCAACTGATTCTTAATCCCTCCAAAACTGAATTCCTCCTCCTCTCCTCCTCACTTTCTCCTCCCCGGTTCAATCATGGATGGATCGGATGAATCTACTTAGCAATAAACCCATCATTGTCGACAGCGCAAAATCCCTTGGTGTCACACTCGACAAAAAACTCAATCTACTCTCCCACATCGATTCCATTGCAAAGTCTGCTCGATACCAACTGCGCCTTCTTTAGGGGATTCGTCGCTTCTTCCCGGAGCAAGACCTTTCAACCCTGGTCCAATTGCTGGTTCTCTCTAGATTGGACTACTGCAAGTCTCTTCTTACTGGCCTCCCCAAATCCCACCTGTCCCCCCTTAAATATGTTCTCCATTCAGCAGCTCGTTTCATATATGGGGCCAAAAGAAGCGACCACATCACACCAATTTTATCCCCCCTCTGTTGGCTTCCCATCGAGGCAAGATCTATCTACAAGACTGCCTGTATCACCCACAAAGCCTTGCACCCTTCCTCCCCTCGCTACCTGGCGAACAAACTGAAACTCTCTGGAGGCTCTAGGCCATCACATATGCGGAAAATGTATTGCTTGAACCTCCCACTTTCAAGAAGGAAAGATCGATGGCCAAATCCTTTTCAGGCAACGCGGTGAATATCTGGAACTCACTTCCGCCTCAGCTCCGGACCACCACCTCTTCCCAGGCCTTCAAAACTGACCTCAAAGCTCTCCTCCTTCAAAGACACTTCCAAATTTAATTCACGCCCTCTCTATTATCTGAAGGAAGTCCTTCCATTATAGGAAATTATTTTCTCCATGCCTGTAGAAGTGCCTTCCCAGTGTGTTCTTGTGTTTTGAGTGTCTGCCATGTATTGCAGTATTTTACCTTCGACTTGTACTTTGTACTCTTTTGTAACCTGCACACGTCACTTTTTCCTCTTGTAACGTATCGTTTGCTGCCTCTTGTATTTTGTTTGCTCCTGATACTTGCACATTTGTCACTATTGCCTCATGTAACGTAACGTTTGCTTTTGTAACATGCTCACTTGTAATTTCTCCTCTTGTACCTCTTGCACAGCGCCAAGATGCTCCCTTCGGAGCGAACGTTTGCGCTCTATAAATACCTATCCAATATCCAATATCCAATACCATCACTGTTCCTATTGTGAAGCGCTCTGACACCTTCGGGTAAAGTCCGTGAGTAGTATATTCTGATACCATCGATCATCATGCGTGTCCTTAAAAGTGACAGGTCCCCCTTTTGTTGCCCCCGCCCCTCGCTGTGTCCTTAAAAGTGACATGTGTGTCTGCAAAAGTGACGTGTGTGTGTGTGTCCTTAAAAGTGACGTGTGGCTGCAAAAGTGACAGGTCTGCGAGTCCTTGAAAGTGACATGTGTGACTGCAAAAGTGACATGTGTGGCTGCAACGTGAGATGTAGGCGTTCAACCGGCCCATGGGTCCGCCTAGGGGTGTGTCTTCTTATGTAGACATCAGCGAACCAGAGACCTATGAGGCTTGTATGTCCTTGTTGTGGTGTAGAGGGGCACGCCCTTTTAGGAGCTGATTAGGATACATATAAGGCCTCCTTAAGAACCTTGTACAGCAACCAGCCCCCTGAAGCCGAAAAGGTTCCCACAGCAGTATGAAGAGATACAACCCGCTCGTGAAAAGCCCCATGTGGGGTGGCTCCCAGCCCACTATCGATAGATATTACCATAGCGTAGCACCCCTGGTAATGGACGAGAATGCTCAACCAGAAACCCCTCAGGATATGTGCTGCGACGTTACTGGTTTTGGTACTGACGTTTGTCGTGGGGTGCAAAAACTCAGTCTCAAGGAGTGTTTATGCAGGATGTCGCCGATTAAGGACGCCGGCAGCGAGAGTGAGGTCTCATGTAGCGGCAGCGTGTTTGCTGGCCTTAGTTTCGCGGACATGGAGGAAGTTGAAGAAGCTGTAGCACCTCCTAACACAGACGTCTATGAAGACCTGGATCTACAGGAGGATACGAAGCCTGAGGAGGTTGTTCTGCATCATCCGGGTACAAGCGTCGAAGATGACGGGCCATCGATGGACATTAGCGACTCTCAAGATTTCCGAGCCGTCGCCGAGGACGGTGAAAATGCGGAGGTTAGTCAAAAAAAACAAAAAAAATAAAAAATGTTATGCACAATCCGTTACAAAATGATGTATTTTTATGTCTTCAACTGCGGGCATGTCAAGCGTCCTTCTTTTTTTTTGACCCCCTAGAGAACAAAACCAGCTGTATGCACATACTTTATAAAGCACTATGGTGAAGAAGTTGAACCATCTCCTCGCACGAACGTCTATGAAGACATGGGTCCTCAGGAGGATATGGCTGCTGAGGAGGTTGTTCTGCAGCAGCCTGGTACAAGCGTCGAGGATGAGGGGGCATCGCAGGACATTAGCGACTCTCAAGATTTCAGAGCCTTCGCCGAGGGTTGTGCACATACGGAGGTTAGTAGGAAAAGCTTATGAGCAGTCAACTACATAATTGCAGTATTTTGTTTCTGCGACTAATGGACTGTCATTTCTACTTTTGAACCTTAGAGCGAAACTCCAAAAGGACCGGCGGCAGAGTGGAGGCCTGCAAAAGCGAGCAATGTAATCTTCAATTGTCTGTGGTGCTCAAAACAGGCTGAAAGCTCCACATGTCAAAACCGTGAGGGTTGCGACAAGTGTGTTTGCGGCTCTAAGAGCGATGCCTGTGATAAGGACGATGACGGTGTGTCCTACTATGAGAGGCGAGAAGTTAAGGGTTTTGCAGCGGCTGTGATACTAAACTGTGTCAAGCGTGACTATTACAGCCTTTGTCACGGACATCAAATTAATGATCCCCAGCAGGCCGCTCACGAATGTTTGTGCGAATCATACAGAACAAGAACAATACGCTATATTTGTGGTTTGCTAGACCCGTACAAGGTGTATAAACTGCTAAGGGTGGTGTACGGTATGCACCCGGAAAGGAAATATGTACACCCCGATATGTTGAGGATCCTGACAGCGGCACTCAATGATATCCGACATGGTTATGCCCCGAGCGTAAAACTGCCTGCTATGTATGAGCTGTGTCCTGCTTTTGATAGAAAGTTGATAGAAAGACTCATAGAAAGACGTATGTGTAATATTTATAAAAAAAATAGAACAATAGGGTCTTTGGCCCCCCGGAGACTGTTTAACTAAGGTCTTATGTAAGGTGAAATGATAGCGTGTATTTCGAAGAAACTAGTGGAGTGTCGCACCTTAAGATGGCTATGTTTTAATCCTTACTTATGACAATTACTGTGAAAATGTAAAGTATCTTTTGCACAGGTCTTGACAGTATTGTTTTTTAAATAAAACGATCTTACACAAAACAAGCGTCTTTCATTTCATTTGTTGTAACAGATGCTATCATGTCGAGGGCTCGGTTAAGAAAACTTTATTATGATGCAAGGGGTGTTGGTTGCTATGGAGGCGTCGAAGCTCTATACAGAAGGGCTGTAGATGAAAATGAACCGGTAAGCAGAGACCTTGTGAAGACGTGGCTATCGGGAGAAGAGGCGTATTCACTCCATAAACAGGCCCGAAGACGCTTTAAGAGACGCCCCACAATCGTTAATGCGCAAATAGATTATCAGTGGCAAGCGGACATAATCAGCCTTCAAGATGTCGCAAAACATAACAACGGCTCCTGTTATATATTAACAGTCATAGACGTGCTGTCCAAGTACGCCTACGCAGAAGCGCTACGCGATAAAAGTGGTGCTAGTGTCACGGCCGCTTTTAAAGTCATCTTCGGGAAGGGTCGAATTCCTCAAAAACTACAAACAGACGCTGGTAAAGAATTCTTAAACAAGACATTTCAGAAATTATTAAACCACCATGGTGTTCAACATTTTGTAACCCACACGGAGGTAAAAGCAGCAGTTGTAGAACGGTTTAACAGAACTTTAAAGTCTAAGATGTGGCGGTATTTTACAGCCCATAACACCTACAGATACGTGGATGTTCTACAAGCATTTTTAGATGTATATAATGCCAGTTATCACAGGACCATCAAAACATCCCCCGTAGAGGTCACCCCTAGTAATTCCTTAGCTGTTTGGAGGACCGTGTATGGACGTAATTTTGTTACAAAGGTGAAGAAACCCATTTTTAAAAAAGGTGATCACGTGAGGATTTCAAAATTGAATGGTATCTTCACGAAGGGCTACCAACAAACTTTTAGCGATGAAATATTTATAGTGGAACGTGTGGAGCTTAAAGAAGGGCTGTATATTTACAGGTTAAAGGACTACGCAGGGGAAGCGGTGTCGGGGATCTTTTACAAGGAAGAGTTACAATTGATACCTGAGGATCCGAACCGTGTGTACAGGGTTGAAAAGGTTCTGAAGAGGAAAGGTCGAGGTGTTAACAGCCAGGCGTATGTCAAATGGAGGGGATGGCCTGATAAATTTAACAGTTGGGTACTGTCCAGCACCCTGAAAGGTGTGTGAGCTAAGGACCGCCTAAAAAAAAACAGCTGATAAGATGGAGACAACGCCCTTTTATATTACCCTACCATCCAACGCTTCTAAGGCCATGTTCCCCGATAATCAGATCTCTAAATACACTGTGAAATTGGCTAAGCCGGTGGACCTGAAAGGGGATTGGGAGGTGGCCCTAACAGAAATCCAATACCCTAGAACCTGGAATACATTTACAGCTAGTGAAGCTAAGTTTTACATAAAGCGTGATCAGGACAATGTGAACATGCACGCTGGCATACCCTACGGTTACTACCCTACCGTTGCAAGTGTTGTCGATGCAATCAACAAATCCATAGCCGGCATCGAATCATATGCGAATATTCATCTGTCTCTAGATAACGTCAGAAGGAAGGTGTTTCTTAAAGCCCCGAGTCGAGGCACCACGTTTAACACCACCGGTAAATTAAAAAGGGTCTTAGGCACCGTGTTGCATGCGAAAAGTCTGGCGGAACAGGATCACACGTGTCCCGATATTAACGGAGGCTTCTACACGCTCTATGTGTATAGCGATATAGTAGAGGCCCAGAGGACCGGGGATAGTTACGCGCCGCTGCTAAGATGGGTCCACGTACAGGGTGAAAATAATACGATGGTCAATATTCAATTTAATAAACCCGACTACGTCGCAGTTTCTAAAAACCATTTTGACACTATTTCAATTATGATCTACGATGATCAGTCTGAGCCGGTGGCCTTTAAATACGGGAAAGTTATTGTTAAGCTTCATTTAAGACCGAGACGCGACAGCGGCTATTAATCAGGCATCATGGTGGTCGTGAAAACATACGGGGACCCGTCTATGTACAGGGACTATTACAGAAACCAAGCCGGTTATGGAGGGCCCTCGTACTTTCAAG
Organism: Triturus cristatus; assembly: GCF_964204655.1. Taxonomy (NCBI): domain Eukaryota; kingdom Metazoa; phylum Chordata; class Amphibia; order Caudata; family Salamandridae; genus Triturus; species Triturus cristatus. The sequence continues at coordinate 1,697,643,229 of NC_140591.1, forward strand.
GGTCGCCTGTTATGTACGGGGCTGGTTTAGGGGGATTCTTCAGGAGTCTGTTTAGAAGAGCTATGCCATTCTTGAGAAGAGGTTATGAAATTGCAAAACCACATGTTAAGGCAGCGGCTTCGAGCATTGCCCAGGATGTGGTTGGTTCTGTTACTACGGCTGTTGCAGAGCGCATGAACAAACAGCCGCAAGAAGGAGCGGGGTTGCTGTACACACCACGCGCGAGTGTTAAAAGGAAGCGTCGTGCTTCGAGACTACGCGGCCCTCCGGCCCCCTATAAAAAAAGACGGAGCTCTTCAAAACGCACTCAGAAAAGAAGAGCTCCAAGACGGAAGAGAGCTGCGAAGAAGAAGAGAAACGGCTCTAAAGTAAATATTTTTTAAAGCATCGTAAACTAAACCATGGCCTTCGTACACTGTGCATCTGGTGAGTGCACCAAATCCGAACTAGACTTGTTCACTCTAAAACCAACGCAGACGAGCATCGAAAACAGCTTCTTCATGGAGGTATCACCTTTAGCAGCATTGACACCTCTGGCCCCTATAGAGTTTTGTGTGTCGGGGTCCACGGATATGTATTTGGATCTCAACAACACACTGTTGCATCTTGTGTGTAAAATCGTAAAAGCGGATGGGTCCGACATAGCAGCAGCCGCTAGAGTGGCGACGATCGCTTATCCCCTAGCGACCATGTTTAACCAGGTGGACATCACCCTGGGCGATCGAATCATCACACAGAACGATAACATGTACGCCTACAGAGCCTACCTCGAGAGCATTCTAAATTACAGCAGCGACGCCCTTGACACGCAGCTTTCAACTGGGCTCTTCTACAGGGATACACACGCACAGTTCGAAGTCACGGCTCTGGACGGTGCCAATAGGGGTTTTGTAAAACGGGCGGGGTTTGCAGCCGGCAGTGGCCCCTTTGACCTCCTGGGGCGCATACATTCAGACCTCTTCTTCCAAGATAAACTGCTCATCAACGGAATTGATCTTAAGATCAAACTCACTCGCAACAAGGACTCATTCTGCCTCATCAGTGGTGATGCGGAACAGTACAAACTGGACATACTATCAGCGAGCCTGTTTGTAAAGAGAGTGAAAGTGTCACCTAGTGTCAGGTTAGCGCACGCCGACGCTTTACAAATATCGAATGCCAAGTACGCTGTTGAAAGAGTGGGTTTGAAGGTGTTTAGTATTCCAGCAGGGACTCGCTTAACCCAACAGCAGAATTTATTTCTGGGGCAACTTCCCAAACTCATCATCATCGGATTCGTGGACAATACAGCTTTTAGCGGCACCTATGCCTCAAACCCTTTCAATTTTAAACACTACAGCATCAACTACGCCGCGCTGGTCCATGAGGGCAATGTGATTCCTGCAAAACCCTACACACCCAGTTTTATAACCTCCAACTATATCCGGGAATATCAGGGTTTGGTTTCAATAACAGGGAAACATCTAAGGGACTGCGGTGTAGCCGTGTCACGTGAAGGCTATGGGACCGGATACACTCTGTTCGCATTCGACCTGACACCCGACATGGAAGATGGTGGGCACTACAACCTGGTCAAAAATGGCAATCTAAAAGCTGAAATACGATTTACTAACCCTCTACCTGCGAATGTGAACATGATCGTATTCTCAGTGTTCGACAGCCTCATCCAGATCAACCACGCCAGACAGATTTTGTTTGACTATCTTTAAAACAGTTGTGAAATGGACACTGTGCAGATACGGGACTTCCTAAGTCGGCATAAATACGCTCGGAAATACTTTTTAGGTGTTTTCCCTAGCGATGGGCTACCGGCTGAAATAGGCTCAGAAAGACCATGCACCCTGGTCTTTAACACCGATCCGCATTACAAGAGTGGAACACATTGGGCCGCCGTGTTTATAGATAGCGACACGGTTACCGTGTTTGACAGTACAGCAGAGTTCCCTGAACACCGTATATATACACAGCCCATATTCAAGTTTGTGAAAAAAGTTGCGGAGCGAGTGGTGTTTAATAAACTGAGGGTCCAGGATTCGGTAGCCATGACATGCGGTGAACACTGTATTTATTTTATCAGTAAAATGTCAGAGGGTATTTCATTTAGAAATTTCTTAAATCTATACTCGAGGGACCTTGTTAACAACGATAGTCTAGTTACGAAATATGTAAAAGAAAACACAAGGGCCTCGGTCAGACCTGCTAGAACCGAATATGTAGCTTGTCAAAATTGTAAGGGTTTATAACTTGTATGTGCTTAATGATGAACGTCTACAATAAAAGACATTGTTTTTAAAAAGCAAGCATTCAGACTTTGTATTTCACTGCTTATTCATGCATCATATTTTATTTTTTATTTTTAAAAAAGGTTTAAAAAGACGCTTGAGACGGTTGTAAAGTTATAAAAGTGTTTATTACAGTTGTGCATTACACTGACAAACTTTGCTGAAGAAATATATGAAGAAAATCAGACACGCTTATACACATAATAGGTACATTTAAAAATTATGGATGAATCCATGTACGGGGTATGGACAAAGGCTTTTTTCGCCGTGTAGATGGTGTCATAGGGGTAGTCCAAGAGGGAGATATCCGTAGGCCTTCAGAGGCGGGTGGCGATGGTGGGAGGGTTGTCTTTAAACTTTCAAACATACGGCGATGATCGTTATTACCAATGAGCGTAGAAGGGATGTTGAGTTCAGCAGCGGCTCGCAGAAAATGATCCCAACCACGCGGTGCATTTTGAGACGTTAGCATTTTCGGGTGCGTGAGCCCTTTAACCAGGTCGTACATGTGCGACCCTACAACCGGCTGGCCCTTGTAGAGAAATTTGCCTCGTTCATTCCAGGATGCGAGGTCTTTAGAAGTTGCCAGTTTACTCATCAGCATTTGCGCTGCACCTCTATGTCTTTGACTTATATTTTTTAAGAGTTCATCAACAAAGGGATCTGGGGCTGACGCAAGGTCTGGCGGTGGTTGTAGGGGTTGAGGGGTATTCGCAGGGGCTGCAGGTTGTTCAGAGTCCGGGGTATATAGAGTCAGCTTGTTTTTCTCAGTATTCCACTGGTTGTAGTAACTTAAAAAGTTTTTAAGGGTGCTGGTGTAAAGGTTTGCCTTGTCGTAGGGGTTTAGATCAGTGCGGTTCAAAATGTCTTTAATTTCAGCATCCAGGCGTAGAGTCTCATTTCTGCGTATATCCCACGCGTTGTCTGTGGAAGAACCCAGGTGGTCCATTTGCTGTTTAGGAACCAAATACATCTTTGTGGCATGCTCCATTACTGTCCCGAGAGGAGGCTTGTAATTACCGGTATAGCAATCCCCAGCAGGTTACCTATAAAACCCCCAGATTGTTTCACCAGTTTCTTCTTTGTAATGCGTGAGGCCCTTTTATTACTGAGCTTCTTGATAAGACTCCTCTTCTTCTTCAGCACCTGTAACTGACTCCCTGATATAGGGACGTTGCCTTTTAGGGTGTTTAGGGCTATTTCTGAAATGGCAGCCACTAAGTCGTCAGAAGCAGCGCACAGGATGGCTTTTCTGTGTTGAGGACTGGCTGTAACAAGCAGTTTCAGGAGAGCTAGATTGCGGCGTAGCCGGGCAGACATGGTCACCACCTTATATTATAAAGGTCCGTGTGTAAATGTCTCTAAAACACGTCAAAGCTTCTTTTTATGGGGCCGTGGTCTGGTCTTTGGAGTGTAGGCGACTGGTAGCTCGGGGGGAAAAATATCAGCCCTCAGTCTATAGTCTTCTAGAGTTTCATTTTTTAAGTCGACCAGCAGGCAGCCATGGGGTTTTGCCGTAGCGTCGCTAAAGGCCTCCATGAAGAAGTGTGTGTTTCCGGGGTACATCTGTTTAGCTATGACTGCTATTTGTTGTTTGTCCCGGGGGTTTTTAAATAAAACAAGGTATAAAGCGTTGAGAGCTATAGACCGACTGTTCTTGCCCTTGTAAAACAAGTTCAGTACAATGTAGCGTATGCTTAGATTGCGATGATGTGAATATTGCGTAAAAGCTCTCTCTAACTCCGGATGATCACCCCCTTCACGCATAAGGTCATCGACAATGATCATGTTTATATGGGACGGTGGCAGTAGCTCATCATCGTTGAGATTATCTGGTATACCCTCTATAAAACGGATATGTGGGAAACTACGGGACAGGGCTGTATAAAGAGGCTGCCAGCAGGAATATAGCCACACAATGTTATTAGGGGTTTGGGATAAAACAGAGGGCGCATTTTCTAAGAGCTTTTTTATAAAATAGCTCTTACCACAGTTTGAGGGGCCTGCTAACACGCAGGAGAAGGGATGTTGCAAACGGGTGTCCATGGTGTGGGGGGTGTCTCTCTAATGGCTCTAATAACCATAAGGGATTGTTTTATAGTCCGCTGTCAGGATCCTTTTATCAAAAACAACGCGCAGGGTTTTATGTAAGGGCTGCGTTGTAATTTCCCACTTCTTTTTGGATCTGACTATGCAGGGTTGGTTCACAACTATGGTTTTAGCAGTTTCACAACCGGCTGATGCAGCGTATTCGTGCACCAGATTCTTTAGACTGTCAAAATTGATTTTTAGGGTGTTGCTGACATTTAAGGTTATACCTTTGACCTTCATACACACTTTATTCATGTTTGTGCGGTAGGTGTAGGTCTTAGGTCCTGATGATACGTATTCTATTATATGCTCACCCTTATCGAGCTCGCTGGTCAAATCACCCAGATAATCCCCAAGAGGTGGGTCTTCATCCCCTGGTTTACTCAGAAAAATCACCGAGTCGGTATCATGATACAGACAACGGTCCTGGAGTTTATCCATAACCCTGTAGAGCTCTAGACGGGCGTGGGCTGTAGTGAAACAGGCTATGAAGATATTTATGTTGTTACACGTTGTGGGGTATGCTTTTGTGTATTTCCAACACACTGCCGCTGTCTCGTCATCGATAAAATTGCAGCTGGACACCTCATAACAGGGGGCAAATAGGTACTTAAACAGCTCGTCCGGATCTGTTATTAAGGTCGTATTTGATAGGTTTGTACGCTGTGCGAATTTTCCCCATAAGGAGTTGAGGCAGAGTTTAGCTAACTGGCGACGGGCCGGGTTGACCTCTATCATATGGGGGCGTAAATGTATACCCTCGTGAGCATAGTAGTCATCGATGTATTTCTGCTTTGCATCCTGACTAGTACACCATTCGGGATACCCTGAGGCCTCCTGTTTGTCTCTGAGAAACAGATTAATGTACGGGGCAAAGAGCTGGGTCGTAGTCCTCTTAAAATGCCACACCTCGTGTATCCTTCCGAGCCTGTAACCTTTCTCTAGCGCCACTTCGACCTCGATACTGCACCAGGTCCCTGTGAGCATCCTTTGTTCATCGGTGTGCCTGCAACCACCGGTCTCTTTAAGCAATGCGCATGTTCGACATAGGGGGAACAGCAGCTTACCATCGACTCTGTAGGGTAACACTGGAAAGTAAAGCCGCCTTGGCGGATAGATTTCACATTTAACTAACCCAAAGTATTCCGAAAGGGGCTTAAAGTCTCTATATATGATGGTAGGATGTCCTAGGGGGTATACCTTCATTTTGTTTACAAAGGGGTACAGGCTGGTGAAATCATAGTAGTGTATTTTCTCACCCTCATCCGTGGCCCTGTACAGTTGTATGGCGTTTGTACGGCCTCCGAATAAGGCATCGCGGGGTTCCAAGGGTTCTGGTAAATCACGACTCTGAAGGTAAGAGATGAGCTCGGTGTCGGTTGTTAACATCCCTAACCACTCGTGCTCCCATAGAACCCTCATAGCAAAGCCACATTTTTCAACATACTGGGCCTTCAGCAGAGTATGTCTGTGTAAGTGCTCAAATTTGGCACCCAGAAGTTTGTTAAACTCGTGGGGCTTGTAACACTGAGGGCAGCCGTGGTAAAAACAGCCGTTGTATTCAAAGGCCGTCGCCACCCCGTTAATTACAGCGTACCCGTCCAGGTAATAGGGCCCCACCCGGTATTCACCACCCTGCAGGGCGTGTTGAATATGTACGTCTTCCTTCTCAGAGATGTACATGAGCCACCGGATCGAGGGGGTTGAATAACGTTTCTGTTTACCGTTATAGAGGTCTGGCGGCACTAGAGCGATACTTTGAGGTCTTAAAAACATGTGTTTGTAGATGGACATACACATGGATGCCAAAGTGATGTTTTGAAAAGGGTCTATGTATGCGACCTCTTTTATCAGTGGAGCCATCTTCGGTTTCAAGACCCGACTTTTCTTTGTCATTTGAGGTTTCTTAGGCTTCAGCATTCTGACTTTCTTAGTCATCACCACCACAGCGTCTCTGAAGAGGTTACACGCTTGACGCAGGATCATTACATCAGCCTGACAATAAGCTTTCAACTCTGTTTGAAAATGAAACTCTTTTTCACGGTTTTCAGAGTACCATTGTAGAAAGCTCTCTTTCTCGGCTGGCATCATATATTGAACCCCGTAACTGTCAGGAGATGGCATGGGCCCCACATAATTCTGGTTCGCCCATGTGTTAAAAAAGTGTGGAAAATAACCCTTACACCCTGGGAAACCAAAGGCTTTTGGCAGCTTACTCAATTTCATGGGTAGGAAATTCAGAGTGTCTATAAACCTTATTTGTAAATGTCCGACTGTTAACAACATCAGCTTTGAACCCTGAGTAATGAGTTCTACTTGCACCTTTTCACGAATCATATTTTGTAAAATAAAGAATGAGTCGTAGGCTTTTGAGTTGTGGGCCAGCATAGTATACCCTTTGAATTTGGTTTGAATGAAAGTGTTAAGGAAATCACCAACGCACGTTCGGCCTTCAAACTCCCAGCTGTCGTCGGAAGTTAGATGGTGTGCGTAAATATAGTTAGGTTGGTGTACACCCGTCTCCTGTGTGCACTCTATATCAAACACTATGTAGGCTTCGGTTTTGGTCTGGGGCTGGCCTTTAACCATGTAGCAACGATGGTTGGTACCCGCCGCATAAGCCGTATGGCATCGGGGGCATTTCATACCTTTGCATTTGTGATCAGATGCCACATACCGACCACACTCAAAACAATCCATTTTAGGGGTGCATTTAACAGCTTTCTTGTGGATGGTCAAACAGTCTTGAGAGCGACAAAACAGCTTACAGGTGCGACACCTCACCTTCAGGGCGGTATCTACGAAGCAACCATCCCTCTGGCACATCTTACAGTGCATTTCACACTGATGACGGTCCTTAGTGCTGTATATATGGTCGCAATGGGTGCACACATACTTGACACCCAGAAAACCTTTAAGGTTTAAGATCCCGTAAAAGTGATTTTCGTGGTGAAGCACATATACGGTCTTGTTCCTCACCGGGCTGCCAGTTGTAAAGTACTTCCAAGAGCCATTGTGATAAAGAACTTTCACCGTCACAGCGAAATAGTTCTCAAAAAGACCTATATCGCCAAAGCCGACCATGCGGTCGGGAGGTATTTCAAGAACCTCATGGGCTTCAGCCGCTCTAGACATGATGACCGCGTCGGTGGTGTTGCGACCCAACAGTAGGCCTACGATGCTGGCCGCCAGACACGTGTTGTTTGTATCGTTGTTAAAGTCGAGCAGCCAACGTTGTTTCTTACCAATTATCTTACTGTATAGCACGCTCTTTAAAGGTCTGGTAACACCCCCCTCACGACCCCGGACAATGAGGGCTATGACGCGGAAAGTGCCATAGGCGACTAGTTCAGTCTTACTCTGTAAAAGCCTCGAAAGATTTTCTAAAAATTCCACAGCGTCAAACACATCTCAGGACCTCTTTTTGGTGAACAAAGGACTGTCAAAACCTTGTCCCTGGAAACGTAGTTGGAAAAAATCATTAGGACCCACAGCGCGTAACAACCTTTCTATGAGCGTTTGCACCGCCTGGTGTATAGCTAAAATACCCTGATCGGAGGACCTTATCTGGTGAAGGTTAGCAAACCTAAACTCCTCGTAGTGCTCGACGGCATTAAATCTCTCTACATCACGCCTGTAGCTTCTAACGCTCTCTAAATATACTACCTCTGAATCCTCATCTTGAGGTATTTGACTTGCTGGGGAGCTTGTTGCTGTATCGTATTGGGGATTCTGGTCCAGTATGGGCTTAGGGGCCCTTTTAACCACCCTTGTAGCACATATTCTGGCTTTCTTCAGTTTACTTATTAAAAGCCGTCGCTGCTTAGCGCTATTAGCCCATTTTTGTTTTTTACGGGTCCATGCTTTTCGAGGTAGCCGACCCCCTCCTATTTGAACAGTCTGGGCTGCGCCTAGGGGCTCTGGACTCAAGGCGTCCTCTGTTACAGACCCACCCCGAGGGTCATCTATGCGTTCCTTATGACGGAGTGTTGGTTGTTGTTCAGGCGTAGCTTGTGAAACGGTGTGACGGTGTTCTATGTACTTTTTACGCCTGAGTAGCCGTAAGAAGTGTAGGGACTTTGTCAGGAGTGTTTGTACTTTACCGAGGTATTTTGATGTGAGGGTTCTTTTATTAAAACCAGAGGCCCTGACATTCTTCAGGGTGTGTAGCTGACCTAGTCACGTCTGTATACGCAATATGTCCGATCCCGCTTCCTGACACGTTTGGAGGATTACCCTTTTACAGAGGTCAACCCTTTGCAGTATTTTCTGCTGAGCCTCCACCATGACCCTGGCACCACTACCACCCAACCCCAATTTTAAGGTTGCGGTGTTCGCTTGGCGTTTTAACTTCCTGACCGCCATTTGTATATCCTTTACATGCGCGTCTAGTACCGGTTTAGGGTTTACAGAGTCATATTTTGGGGGGTGAGGGCTGAATACCGTGTTTGGTTGTATAACAACCTTTAACAAACCAGGGTCTTCTCTACTGACTGCATCCCCAGCAACCATCTGTAACTGAGGTCCTGGGGGTATCATAGAAACAGGATCCCAGTGCGAGCACCCTGGACCATTGGGTGAAGGGACCTCGCTATATGACACCTCCATACTCTGATTTGACCAATCATCCCAACCCGTACTGCAACCCGTACTGCTATGGGTGTATATAGTTGGGGGGGATACAGGGTTTACACACCCCGAGGGGCTTGTTGGGTCGTATGCACCCTCCGGGGTTGCAGGTGACATGGGGCACGGTGAGTGTAAATGCCTGTCGTAATAATCAAGGGTGCTACCGTCTAAGACAGTGGCCGTGAGGTTGTCTGGCGTATGTGTAAATGTTGGCTGCAAAACCCCGGTGTCTGTGTTAGAGAGCCCCCCGGACGCTGCTTCTGACGGTCTAACAAATGTGTCTACAGAGGATGTCATTGTCAAGGGGCACCCCATGCTGCCGGTATAAGGGGCTCCTAAAGGCTGCCCCTTGTCAGACACATTGTCCCTAAACTCAGAAGGCGCTACTACAGATGGTTCCAGGGTTTGGGTTATGGGGCATTCCTCTACAGGCGCCACCCGTTTTATTTTTGAAGCTATAGAGGTCTTCAGAGGGTGGGATGGATGCTGCGGTGTAACAGGATTGACTAAGGACCCTTCCGATGCTTCTACTTGTAACGCCTGGACCCCTTGTTTATTCTTAAGATATTTTCTTGAGAGCCGGTTGACTTTATGGGTTTGGGGTTGTAAAAGGGCTTCTGCAGGTGTCGTTACAAACGATGGTTCCTTAGAGAGTTCGGGTGTATCTGGTTCATTCACCTGCTTAACAACATTTTTTAATGAGAGATCTAATGGAGTCTTTAGGGGTTCGGGGGCCAGAGGTTTCTTGCTGAGGTCTAAAGGGTCTGCTAGGGACTCCATGACCAGCGACTTCTTCTTGAGGTTTAAAGGACCTGCCTGGGTTACTGAGTTCGACTGTTTCTTCTTAAGGGCCGGTTTGCTTGAGAGGGGGTTCCCTTTTGAGGGCTTGAGAGGGTTCAGATACATAACGGATGCGTCGGTTCTCTTCCGTATGTTTGTGTAGTATGTGTAGATCTTATTCTGGCGTACACGCCTACTCACACCTTTTGCCGCAGGCGGGGTGTTCAGGACAGTCTTTGTTATATCAGCCAGCGTTTTTGTTGACCTCTCAGCCTTATACGCATCTTCAACACTGTTCTTTTGCACGGCTCCTAGAATGTAACATAAAAAATATATATTAGAACAATAAGGATCCCATATAAGATGTTTACCCTACCCATCGTAGTACACCGGGTACTACATGCCGGTGGCCCCCATTGTTTGAGAGAATACAACCCCGAGAGATCGTTTTCCACACTTTTTTTTTTTTAAGTAAAAACACACCTTTTATATGGCTTTTCCCAACTCCTTTCTTTGTCACGGGTCCGTCTTTAGATGCGGCGGCTTTTCTTTCCCCCGGCCTTTCTTTTGGGTGCTGCGACGTCTCTTGCACAAACACGACATCAGGGGACCCTGTAAAGGGAAAAAAATAAGCATATTTGTAGTATAAACCGACCACAGCATGCTCCGCTGTGGAGTGTTCCTATAGTTCACGTTTGTGTTTTCCCAAGTCTTAGGCCTTTGAAAGAATGAGGGCCTTTATTTTTATTTATTTTTTCTGATTTACCTGTAAGTACAGGGTTACCCGGCACATTCAGAGACATGTCTTGAGACCACCCGCGTCGATGTGCATCCTCAAGAATCTTTTGTAGTTCGGGATCCAGACCTATAAAAAACACACATACATGAGAACTACCATTGGAAAAGCAGAGCGTCTAAGACACAGGTGTAAGAAACTACTCCGAAGTAGACATCTCTAAATACATATACCTGTCTGTAGGGCGTGCATTTCCTCGTCTGTGAGGATTCATTCTGGCAGATCCTGCATCTGGGTTGAATATAAAAACGGCTGTTTTAAAACCACACCTCATAAGCAGGATATTACAGTTACATGCAGCTTAGAAAACCCAAAATACACATCACATAGAGACACGCATTCTTACACCTGGTATATGTAAAACATCTAGGAATATGTTCCAATGTTTAGGGGTGGACAACCTGTAGGCATGACAGGTCAGGCCCTTAGCTAAAAGGGCTGGTTAAAGTTTGGGAAAAGCATAAAAAACAAAATTGAAAACAAAACCTGCGCATTTATGGTATTGTAAACATTCTTTACACTAGATAAAATGATATAACCCTCTCTAAAATGAGTATTAATCACCGTGGTTACCCCGGACATTTATTTATTTATTTCATTTTAACCTTGAAGCAGCGGAAACAATAATCAGGGTATCTGATGCATTTATAATAAATAACCCCTAAGCTATGGGCGGCCATTCATGTTTTTAAAATATATATATATATATTCATTTATTTATTTATTTTTTGCAAGTACTGTTTCTGACAGTGTGTCCTGCTATATGATACAACAAGTAACATTGTCAGGACTATTGGCTTTGTCACGGGCTGTTAGTTGCATAAGGTAGGCCTATTGGCTTTGTCAATGGTTGTTAATTGCATAAGGTCAGCCTATAGGCTTTGTCACTGGCTGCTAGTTGCATAAGCTAAATAAGCAGCAGCTCCGGCGTGTATATTGTTTGCTCGTGATACTTGCACATTTGTCACTATTGCCTCATGTAACATAACGTTTGCTTTTGTAACATGCTCACTAGTAATTTATCTTCTCATGTGTCATCACTGTTCATACTGTGAAGCGCTCTGACACCTACGGGTAAAGTCCGCGCTATATAAAAACGCAATTAAATAAAAAAACTATCTGTAAACGCCCTGAGATGGGAATGGAGGGGGGAGGGGTGTGTCACGGTAGCTTCCACCAGGCGTTTGCGAAGGCCGAGACCGCCCCTCCGTGATGTCATCACAGGGGACACCCCGGACGTCGCGGAGGACCCTCGCAAATGCCTCGAAGGAACTCCCGTCGGCCATGACACCACCGCCGCCAATTGGATCCCCGTGGATGGGGCTCATGAAGCGCCCCCCACCGCCTGACCAGACCCAGAGCCGGGCCCTTGTTAAGACGGCTCTGGGGCACTTATTTATTTATTTTTGCCTGGTGGGCCGCGAGCACTGCACAACGGCTGCCACAAACCCCAGCGCGCCCTCACGGTACATAAGGGGCTGGGACTCAGGGGCTGCAGCAGCACTCGAACACCACCAGCCCACATGGCCTCCATGGGGGGGGGGGGTTATGTTTTGTATACTTCGGGGCCTCGCGCCCCGCACTGCCCATTGGCCCCCGATGCCTCTGATACCCCCACCACGCCTGCGCAAAAACCCCCCAGAGCAACGCCGTACCCAAGCGTGCTCTAGGGGATTCAATATTTAAAAAAACTGTGTCGCAGCGCCCACGCCTCCAAGGCGCCGTCGGAGCCCCAAACAGGCACACACTTACCCCGGAGCTCCGCATGGAGCACAGCGGGCTCCGGGGGCTTAAATTTAAAAAACAACGGAGGCCTCGCGCCCGCGACCCCCAGGGAGCCACATGATCACCCATCCCATGCCTCACAAACCCCCAGAGCTCTGTATGGAGCAGAGGGGGACTCCGGGGTCTTTAGTTTTAAAACAGTGGCGGCCTTGTGCCATCGCCCCCAGGTGTGTCCCCAGCCATGGCCTACCCCCGGCGCTTCGCATGGCGCCCTGCGGGCTCCGGGGCTTCAATTTTTTAAAACAAGTCGGGCCTTGTGCACGCCTCCCCTAGGAGCCGTTGGACACTCACCCCAGGCCTCACAGACTCCGCAGCTCTGTATGGATCAGAGCGGACTCCGGGGTTCGGGGTGCCTTCTATTTTTTTAAACGGGGCCGCGAGACATCGCCCGTCGTTGTCACACACCCCAGAGCGCTCACGGGACACAAGCGGACTCGGGGACAATTATTTTTATCTCCCGGGGTCTCGAGGCCCACACACCCCACCAGCAACCCTCCAGCCCTTACCAGACCCCCCAGCAGCGCCGGCCGTAAGCGGGCTAAGTGGCCTTTATTATATCTTACGGGGGCTCGAGCCCCCCACAGCCTCAGCAACCCTACAGTGCCTGCCAGAACACCTCCGTGGCCTTGTGGCATTTTGGATTGCACACCTATCGGTCTTGGATAACTATCAACACAGCGCCCATTGGGTGAGTACCTAAACAGTTTTTATTTATATTAAATTGTTTGAGGGGTTTGATTTTGCGGACTCTGGGGCCTCTAAATCAATGGGTAACTATGTAAAAATGCTTCTAGACATTGTTAAAACTTGACATTCCAAACATACTTTACACCCATCGTTAAGAACATTAAGCATCCTACCAACACCCTTATTTAACATTAATTAAGACAGCGTAAACACCAGCATACATAGCGTTAAGTATCTTTTTAAAAATACACCATTGTTCACATTAAATGCATTGTGCTTTGCGTCTTTTAAAAGATTCAAAATTGTAGCCGTGTTTCACAGCCCCCATTATTCACATTAAACAACATATCACTGTGTCTTAAACATTATTTAAAACCACATAAACAACGCCCTACATAGCTCCAAAACCCCTTTTAAAATGCAGCTTTGTTCACTTAAATACATCCCCCAACTCATTAAATAACATAAGCTTGCATCTTTGATCCAGCACCTTATTTACATACCTCCCTTAAACTGTTGCATGCAGCGTCAATCTGTGACAAGTTGCTCTGATCCATTATTCCCTTTAAAGTCCTTGGCTGAGTCTGTACCACGGCAATTCCCCAATACAACGTTCCAGAAGTGTGGTCTCTGTATGTGCTTTGTTCTTGAGATACGTGCTTGTGGGGTTTTATACTTTGAATGGTATGCTAATTATACAAGCTGTCCTTTGGGGAGTGGGCTCCTAATGGGTGATAGTGCATTGATTTGAGGTTTCATTTCCCAACCCCAGGTCCTTAGAGCTTACCTTTGGGATCATCTTGTACACCGGCCTCTACTGTCATGCACGACGTCTCTTTTTTTTTTGGGTGGTGGGGTTAGGCGGCAGCAGCATCTGCACTTAAGGTCGTTTCGCTGGTCCCAGGGGTCATCCTTTTGTGTTCATCTTATCCGGAACCATCTGCTAATCAGGACCGGCACCTTTTTAGGGCTGCCTGACCCTTGACCATACATATGTGGCTAATTACATTTCAGGACTTTAAGATGCTTCCTTGTTTGACCCTTTTGCAGTTCCATCTGTGTTTAATTACTTTTCACAAACTCTTCTTTTAAAACTCCCCTCTGAGCTGTGTCACCAAGGGGCTGGGGGCTGTCTGCCTGCGTTTTTCACAAATCCCCACTGCAGTGACATTCATGGCCCGGCTCTCTCTTTTTTTGTCATGTCTTGAACAAACCCTGGCATGCCCCTCCTAGACACAGGCAGTTTTGCGTACACTGTCATGTCACAAAATTTACACTACCCTAACCATATGCTGCTTTTAAACCTAACACCAGCTTCAACACATGCTCACCCTCTGACACAAACCCATGCAACATACTTGTATTTCCACGGGCTTGATGCCTGTCACTTTTAAGGACAAGCAGCTGGCACTTTCAAGGACTCGCAGACCTGTCACTTTTGCAGCCACACATCACTTTTAAGGACACACACACACACGTCACTTTTGCAGACACACATGTCACTTTTAAGGACACAGCGAGGGGCGGGGGCAACAAAAGGGGGACCTGTCACTTTTAAGGACACGCATGATGATCGATGGTATCAGAATATACTACTTCCGTGCTATATAAAAATGCATAAGTAAATAAATAAATACATCTCAAAAACACCCCAGATGATCCTCTAGCGTGATGAGAGATTTCCTGAATGGGGAAGGAGGGGGACCCTAAAAATATATCGATTCTAGAAGCAGAATTATTCTGTTTCGAATAATAAGTATGAGATCTCCCTCTTTCATTCTTTCTCCTCTAAATATCTTCCGTTCCTCAAAAGGTTTTCCGTCTTTCTCTTCCCCCGCTGCCTCCGAGGATTAGAGGAATCAAAACCAATATTAGGAGCAAAATTAAGGTCTACCCCTATTAAACTTCTCCCTGTAGATTACCTAGTTCAGATTCGAGCTTTTTTAAGCAGCTTCGGTCATCGCTTACTGGGCCGTAATATGAGGCATATTCATTTTTCGGTTAATAATCTCTCTTGGAAGTATCGCCCAGTAGCCCTCACCGTTTGCAATTAGTGGGGAGTATTTCCCTAACATCCCCTATTTAATCAAAATTGCAGCCCCCCCCCCCTTGAGTAGATTTAGCCGAGGATAAACAATCCCTCCCATTGGTGCAAATGCTTCACCTTATTTACCTCTGTTCCCTTTATCCAATGAGTTTCTTGTAATGCTACTTGGGATGGATTGTCTACACCAGGCGAATATGGCCTCCCTTTTCATTCTATTATTCAGGCCATTTCCACTAAGGCTCATTACTGACAAACCTCCCATTGCTGAATATACAGATTGCAAAACCATGGTCAGTCCGCTGTGTCCCTTCGAACCCTTTCACCACTCCTCTCCACAAACCGCGTGTGTATCTTGTCAAGCACTGTTTTCCAGCACAAAAAACCCGTACCCTTCCCCGCCTGCCCCTCCCATCCCCCCACCACCTACACCCTCCAAATACCTGCACCTCCTCCCTCCCTGTTGTAGCATCCCATAACCCCCCACTAACCCTACAAAGCACTCGTGCCCCCTGAGAAGCGCCCAGCCCCCGATGGCGAGGGCTTCCCTTCCAAATTAACACCTAAGGTGGTTTCATCCATCGGTCCTCTCCACATAAACTATTTCTCATCCAGAGGACTAGCCCTTCTCAGATCCTGATCTACATTTGAGAGACATTTCCTAGCTTCCTGCATCTTGGAAAAAACTGAATTCTGCCCACCCATAACATTTTTAATTTTGCTGGTATAACCCCTTCGCTGCCAGGCCTTTTCCCCTCCTGTGCCACGCCTTTTGTTTGGCTATTTGGGGTAGTGCACAGTGAGGCCCCTGTAACTTTTTGACCACATAAGGTATCCACGCCAAATTTGCGTCCTTTTCTTCCAACATCATGGGGATTCTGAGGGTACTCAGAGTTTGTGGATTCCCCTGGAGGGGTCACAGAAATGAGCCAAAATACAGCAACATTTTGTTTTTTTTGGGAACAATTGGGAAAACGAGCTGCAAATGAAAGCATCTGGGTTTTTCCCTGTAAATGTTATCAAAAAAGGGTTTGTGGGGTTGAAATCACCATTTTCCCAGCTTTTAGGGAATGACAGACTTTTGTCAGAAAACCAACATTTTTTACACAGTTTTGGCATTTTTCTGGGACATAGCCTATTTTTGCTATTTTTTGTGCTTTCGACCTCCTTCCAGTTAATGGTAGAAATGGGTACAAAAGCAATAATGGATCCTGGAAAGCTATACATTTTAGAGAGGTAGACAAAATTCTGAATTCAGCAAGGGGTCATTTGTGTAGATCCATCAAGGTTTCTTTATAGAAACTAACAGTTAAATATAGGATAAATTGAAAATTCGTTGAAAAAAAAAAGCCTTTTGTGTCAACGTTTTCACCTGTAACTTCTACTATTTATGACAGATCTTTGAAAGCAATATACCGTTGCATCCGCTGGACATTACTGGTTGTGGGGATATATAGGACTTGTAGGTTCACCAAGAACCCGACGAACCCAGAGCCAAAAACTGAGCAGCAACTTGCAATGGTTTTTTATTATGTACCGGGCATATAGTAATTATTCTGTAAAAATGTGTACATGGAAAAATCGGTATGAAAGACACCTATGTATTTCTGAAATGGGAACAAAATATAGGGTTTAGAAACAGTAGATATTTGCACATTTCCGAAATTGGAAATACTCATACTAGCATGAGAATTATCAGTCATTTTTTAGAATGACTTCTTTTTTACACAGTGTCTTTCATTTGGAAGGCAGAAATGCATCGAAAGTCAATAGGTAATAACAGTTCCTTTACAAATCTGAATTACCCCAAGTCTCCCGATAAAAATGGTACCTCACTTGTAGGGGTAGGCATAGTGCCCACGACAGGAAACGGCGCAAAACCCAACGTGAACACACCACATTTTCACAATGCGAAATTACCCATTTTTAGCAAAGTGCCTAGCTGTAGTTTTTTAACCCTAGCTCTGCCGGCACCTAGGGAAACCTAGCAAACCTATAAATTTTTTAAACCTAGACATCCAGGGGAATCCAGGATGGGGTGACTTGACTGCCTCTCATCAGGTTCTATTACCCAGAATCCCTTGCAAACCTAAAATATTGCCCAAAAAATAAATTTGCCCCACATTTCTGTGGTGGAAAGTTCTGGAATCTGCCTGGATCCACACATTTTCACCCACCCAGTGTTCCCCAAAGTCTTCAGAGAAAAATAGTACCTCATTTGTGTGGGTCAGCCTAGTGCCCGCGACAGAAAACGGCACAAAACGCAACGTGGACACACCTCAATTTTGCTGTGAAAAATGACCCTTTTTTGGCAAAGTGCCTAGCTGTAGTTTTTGAACCATAGCTTTGCCGGCATCTAGGGAAACCTAACAAGCCTATACATTTTTGAGAAAACTAGACACCCAGGGGTATCCAGGATGGGGTGCCTTGAATGCCTCCCACCAGGTTGTGTTACCCAGAATCCCTTGCAAAACTAAAAAATTGCCAAAAAAAACACTTTTTCCCCACATTTCTGTGGTGGAAAGTTCTGGAATCTGCGTGGATCCACAAATTTCCACCCACCCCGCGTTCCCCAAAGTCTTCCGAGAAAAATGGTACCTCACTTGTGTGGGTCGGCCTAGTGCCCGCTACAGGAAACGGCGCAAAACGTAACGTGGTCACACCTCAATTTCGCAGTGAAAGATGAGCCTTTTTTGGCAAAGTGCCTAGCTGTAGTTTTTGAACCATAGCTCTGTCGGCACCTAGGGAAACCTAGCAAACCTATACATTTTTGAAAATTAGACACCCAGGGGAATCCAGGATGGGGTGACTTGACTGCCTCCCACCAGGTTCTGTTACCCAGAATCCCTTGCAAACCTAAAAAATTGCTAAAAAAAAACACATTTTCCCCAGATTTCTGTGGTGGAAAGTTCTGGAATCTGCGTGCATCCACAAATTTCCACCAACCCCGTGTTCCCCAAAGTCTTCCGAGAAAAATGGTACTTCACTTGTGTGGGTCGGCCTAGTGCCCGCGACAGGAAACGGTGCAAAACGCATCGTGGGCACTCCTCAATTTCGCAGTGAAAAATGACACTTTTTTGGCAAAGTGCCTAGCTGTAGTTTTTTAACCCTAGCTCTGCCGGCACCTAGGGAAACCTACCAAACCCACACATTTCTGAAAACTAGACACCCGGGGGATTCCAAGGAGGTATGGCTTGCATGGATCCCCTCAACGTTTCCTTACCCAGAATGCCCTGCAAACCTCAAAGTTAGCTGAAAAAGTCACCTTTTTCACACATTTTTGTGTGGGAAAGTTGTGGCATCACCGGGCTCACTCAAATTTCCCACCTCCCAGCGTTCCCCTGGGTCTCCCGGTGAAAATGGTGCCTCACTTGTGTGGGAGGCCCAAGTACCCGCGGCAGGCAAGGGCCCAAAACGTAGTGAGGCGACATCAAAATGGCCTATCTCAAAACGACCTGGTTTTGCAAGGGGGGTCACTTTGGTTTTTGGCCCGGTGCGCGGCGGCCACCTAGGGAAAACTACCAAACCCACACATTTCTGAAAACTAGACACCCGGCGGCTTCCAGGGAGGTATGGCTTGCATGGATCCCCCAACGTTTCCTTACCCAGAATGCCCTGCAAACCTCAAAGTTAGCTGAAAAAGTCACCTTTTTCACACATTTTGCTTAGGGATAACCTATATATATTAAAAAGGTGCCTGGGCCTCACAGGAGCACAGTAAAGAGTGCAACAGTGTGCCAATGGTCAGCTATTCTTGTCCTGGGTCTCGAGGCCCAGGAATGGAGTCCTGGTTCCCTCGATTATTGTACTAGCACTTCAGGCTTCCTTTATGTTATGTTATGTTATGTTATTTATATTTTTATAGCGCACAGCTGCCCCAGCAAAGGGGCGTCCTGGCGCTGTGACAGATGCTACAACATAACACACAATAAAAGAAAAGGAAATTAACCAGACACGGGAAACAGTAAAGTTTTAATCGCCTGCCTGAAGGCGAGCAGGTCTTCAAGAGCTCGGATGTGTACCGGGAGCGAGTTCCACAAACCTGCCGCGAGCACCCTAAAGGAGCGGCCACCCATTCTACTCAATTTAAAGCGCGGACAGACCGCCAGGTGAAGCCTCTCCGATCTCAAGGATCTCAAAGGAACATAGGGCGAGAGTAGGTTAGCAAGTGCCGGGGGCGAAGAAGATTTCAAAATTTTAAAGGTCAGGCATAGCGCTTTGAACTGAATTCGCTGTCTGACCGGGAGCCAATGTAAGGCCGCGATGGTACCAGACACTGAGCAATGTCTAGGGAGGCCCACAATGGCCCGAGCCGCGGCATTTTGCACCCTTTGGAGCCTAGAGGCCTCCTCTTGATTCACCCCTAACAGCAGTGAACTGCCGTAGTCCAGCCGAGATAGTATAGAGGCCTGGACCACAAGCTGTCTGGTGGGGGGATCAAAATACTTTAAGACCGGCCTTATTCCCCGCAGAATGCCATAGCACGTGGCAGCCACCTTCTTAGTGTGGTCCTTGAAGGTGAGCGCAGAGTCCAACCAGATGCCTAAATTTCTCACTCCAGAAGCTGGAATGGGAGTGACACCCAACTCTGATGGCCACCACTGGTTACCCCATAGCTCAGCATGCTTCCCTAATACCAACACCTCTGTTTTGGTGGCATTTAACTGAAGGCAGTTGGTGCGAAGCCAGCTTGCTACTGCCAACAAACCCGCTCGAAATTTGGGGGCCTCCACCTCAGGGTCTCCACTAAGTGTCACCGCTAGCTGTGTGTCGTCCGCATATGAGGCCATCGTAAGACCCCACTGTTTAACGACACCAGCCAACGGCTTCACATAGAGGTTGAACATAGTAGGGCTCAACGAGGATCCCTGTGGTACCCCCAGCTCCAGGGGATAAGTGGCAGATTGGCCAGGTGGTATGGCCACTTTAAAAGAACGATCTGATAGAAAAGACCGAAACCACTGGAGGGCGAGATCCGTCACTCCCGCCTCCTGTAAGCGTTGGATCAGTATGTGGTGGGACACAGTATCGAAGGCAGCGCTTAGATCTAATAGTAAAAGCGCTGCAGTGCGACCTGAATCCAGAACCTGGCGAAGATGTTCCGTGATGTAGAGTAATGCCGTCTCGGTACTGTGTCCCGACCGGAAGCCGTTCTGACTGGAATCCAATATCTGGTTGCGAGCCAGATGCTCAGACAGAACAGAGTTGACGTGGGCTTCTGTTACTTTGGCAATCCAAGGCAGCAGGGATATGGGTCGATAATTCTCTGGCAGCCGGGGGTCAGAGTTGGCTTTTTTTAGTATAGGAGTAACCACTGCCTGTTTCCAAGCCGTGGGTACCATTCCGCTGGACAATGACATATTGATAAGATTCAATATGGGGTCACGGCAGAGTGGGGAAAGTGTGTTAATTAAGGCTGGCTTTAACGGGTCCGAGGGAGAACCTGACTTGACCCTGAGGCTAAGCCTATCAAAGGTCTCAATAGTCAGTTCAGGTAGCATTGCAAGAGTCTCATATCCCAACGTATCGGGGACAGTAACCTCTCGGTTCTGGTGGAGTGTGTCAAAGCTTTGGTAGATTGTTTCCACTTTCTCCACAAAAAAGGAGGCCAGCTTATCACAGTGGGAATCTGTGCAAATCACCTCTGAGGTGGATCTGTTTTTCATAAGATCCTTCAGTATCTTAAAAATCAGTTTTGAAGGGTTAGGGCTGGTGGCAAATTCTTGAGCGTAAAATGCGGCTCGTGTTCTGCAAATAGCTCTATGATAGAGCTTCAGCTCAGTAAAATACCGAGTTTTCAGAGCAGGGCTGTAGGATCTTCTCCATTCCCTCTCTGTTTTTCGGCAGGCTTTTTTTAGTTCTGCGAGTGAGTCATTATACCAAGGACTAGGTGTTTTTGTCCGGCCTTTCGACCACCGTAAAGGTATGAGAGAGTCCAAGGCATCGGTGATCCAGGCGCAGAACTGTTGGTAACCTTGTTCCACATTAAAAAAGATGCTCAGAGGTTTCTGTTCCAGTATGCTATAAAACTCCTCAAGCCTAAGCTTATGCCAAGGCCTTTTTAGAATAGGTCTGTCAACAGCTTTAAAAGGCTTATCGTGAACCGGACAAAAGGCTTCTATAAGCAGATGATCAGTCCACCCCATCAGCTTCGGATCTGACAACCTTACCCCCTCAAGTGTGGAAAAAAAGGGGTCCAAAATATGGCCCCCTGAGTGGGTTGGAAGGGTGACGAGCTGAGTGAGTTGAAGAGCTTCGAGGTTCGCCAGCAGAGTGCTCACCGTAGTGGATGACCCATTATCAAAATGGATGTTAAGGTCCCCCACGATGTTGAAATTGGCACAATCAAGTGCTATAGGACCGATCATATCGGCCAGTGCGGACCTGAAGACAGAATCATTGCCCGGAGGACGATAAATAAGCATACCACTGAAAGTGAATTGGTGGGAAAAAGCAACTTTAAAAATAGCACTTTCACATGCAGGTAGCCCCGACGGTTTCCAATCAGCTGGAAAACAGGATTTGACTGCCATGGCAATACCACCTCCTCTTGTGGTTCTATTGGAAGTGAAGACGGTATAGTTCTGAGGGAATGCAAGATTCAATATGGCAGAATCCGAATCCTGCAGCCAGGTTTCTGTCATTAGAAAGACATCGGGGTCCTCTTTCTCTAGCAGATCATAAATGGACAGGTGATGTTTTACCAGCGACCTAATGTTTAAGCACCAAATACGAAGATCTCGAGATGCAACACACGGTCGCGTGACAGGAATAGCATCTTCCAGGGAACGGATTTTAGTAGGGCTCTTAAGAGACCAGCCTTTGCAGGCACAGCTATAAGGGCCGACTAGAGGGTCCACAGGCTTGCAGGCACTTCCTCTGGACAATCGCCTTATGGACAGCAGCTCGGACCGTGTGTAAAACACCATACCTACCGGAATCGGCGATACAACACCACGACGAGAAACCGAGCCTGCCCAGCCTTGCGCTGCCTCGACGCGGACGAGCGCAGACGGGCAGGACTTATGTCCACCCCGGTGAGATAGGGTCCACCAGGGGCAAGTAGCATTCAGAGGAGGGGCCCCCCACATGCCCCCACACATGCCCGCTACCCAAAGTAATGAAATGCTCAACACTGCACAAACCCCCATGCCCTGGCCCACCCCTGGGGTACTTTCAAAGAGTAGGCAGAGTGCCATGCGCTCAGCTTTATTTTCGGCTGCAATCTTGGGCCCTGCTGGTTCGATTCCTTTCATTTTTGGCAAGTTTTGCTTGTGAGCTCAAGACACAAGGAGCATTTTTAACATTTCTCCTGGCCTCTAGAGGGGCATATTCTGCAGGGAGCAAGATTTGTAGGCTTTGTGTGCCTGCCTTTTCTTCTGGTGCTGCTCTTCAGCTTGTGGCGTCATCTTGCGTAGCCTCTTCACCACAAGCCAGCAAAACACCCTCCTGCCTGCACTCCCCAAGCCCCATGGCCTTCTGGCCATCTTTCAGAGCTGTGGGGCAGGGGCAGTGAAGTTCAGGTCTTCCACCTACTGACCCTCAGGGAGCATAAAGGGGCCAGCACCACTGGCCCTCGAGAGTCCTAGTCCTTGGGGCCAGCTAATGACCACGCCTTTAGTCCAGCTTGGCGGTACATCAGGTTGCTTTATTTTCAGCTGACCATTCCTGTGTTGTTATCACCTCCCAGTTCCAGGGTCTTGTCCATTTTCTCTCCATTTTGCAGGTACTTTTAAGTGGGGGCTGAAAGTACTAGACGCAAGGCACCCAGGGCCAATCCTAGGATGCCATATCATCCCATCATCCCTGTCCCAACCCTCTTCCAAAGCATTTTGGGACAGTCCGAAATGGTACTCTCAAGTTTTTTCTTTAATTGGTCCTCTGAGGGCCTCAGCTCCGCCCCAAGCTGCCATCGCTGTCAGAACCCTTCCCTACAAAACCTCCAAAGGTGAGCCCCTACTGCGTTGGCTCTAGAGGCCTAGCCTTCCTCTTTTGTTCTAGTGGGCCCGGCCTCTACCAACCCGGTTGCAGTGTGAGAAGCTAATTATCAGATGCAGATTTCCCCAAAGTGCTTTCCTCTCCCAGAACGGGGTTAATCACTTTTGTCTGAGGAAACCTTTGTTCCCTCCTCTGAGGAGCAGAATAATCAACTTTTCCCAGTAGGCGGAACTAAGACCTGGAATCTGATTATGACTGAAATAAAGAAATATGGCAATTCTTGACATCCCATAAGATGTGGATTTAGTGTTAGGAACTACAAAATTGTATTGCATTCTATTTGGAATATGTATAGCGCTCATTCACCCAACGGGTATCCCGCCGCTGAGATTACCCTACACGCTGTACATGCCTGCAGAAAAAAACTGAATACAACTGTAACTGGGCAACATTAGTCCTTCGAAAGAGCCATGTTTGCAGCTTCTTTCTGAAGGTCAGCAGCTTCTCCGTTTGTCTGAGTTCAAATGGTAATTTGTTCCACAGACGCGAGGCTGAAGAGCTAAAAGATCTGCCGCCATCCAGGTTTTTTTTTTTTATTTGGCTGTGCACACCAGTTTTGCAAATGATGAGCGGAGAATTCTGGCTGGGATTTACCAGAAGAATGTGCTCTGCAGTGGTCTGGGTCCCACTGTGTTTACTGCTTTATAGACAATGCAGAGCGATTTAATTTGTACTCTCTGCACAATCGGCAGCCAGTGGAGATCCTTCAATGATGAGAACGCAGAGGACCTACGTTGTCTCTTTAACGTTAGCTTAGCTGCTACTGTTTGGATCCTCTGCAACTTTCTATTCAGAAACAGTGGTGCTTCCAGTAGTGTGGCATTGCAGTAGTCCAGCCTACTCATAACGACACTCCTCACCACCTGTGCCCTGGCAGAGGGTGGCAGCAGCAAAATTATTTCCCGTAGGGCTCTAATCAACGACATGCAAGTGCCAATTGTTCTATTTACCTGCGAGTCTAATTGGAGACTACTATCAAACAGTACCCCGAAGTTGCGTACTGTCTTAGATGGGATCAGTGGGTTGTCTGTTGAGAGAGGCCAGAAATCAGCAGGGAGGGGGCGAGGTATCTTGTTCGCTGTACAGTATACAATTCCTGTTTTTCCTCCATTAAATTGTAGAGAATTATCCTTTAGCCATTTTGAGGTTTTTAGCATACAATCATGGAATCGTTCCAGAGATACTGCCTTAGAGCCTTCTAGTGAGAAGATAAGCTTTGTATCATCAGCATAATTCACTACTTCAATTCCAAAAGATTTAATAATTGAGATAAGAGGGTGCAGGTAGATGTTAAATAGGATCTGGCTTATTGCTGACCCCTGAGGGACTCCGCACTTTATAGAGTCATTTCTGGAGACGAATGGTGCAATAGCCACTGCCTGCTGTCTATCTGACAAGTACGACTGAAACCAATTGAGCGCCATCCCTCCGATTCCAAAATCCCTAAGCCTTTCGAGTAAAATCTTATGATTTACTGTATCGAATGCGGCTGACATGTCCAGAAGTACTAGTATAACCACCTGGCTAGTGTCCGCACGCATTCTCATGCCGAAACCCGAATTGGACTTCATCTAATAGATGGTTTTCTTCTAAAAAATTGTGAGAGAGCCCTGCTAACTAGTCGTTCCACGATCTTTACTGGATAAGGCAGCAGAAAGATTGCTCTGTAGTTGGCTGGGCAGAGGGGGTCAAGTGTAGCTTTTTTCAGTAAGGGGCTCACCACCATATTCTTCCAACATCCAGGGACCGTACCACTGCTCAGTAACTGACAGCAGATTTGATAAAGCTGAGGAAATAGTTCAAGATTAAACTCTTTCCGCAGCCTATGCGGAAGGGGCTCCACTGGCGATCCCGAGGAGCCGCGTAGAGCTGTTTTATTGAACTCTTCCTGTGCAGGGACCTGGTCCGGGATTGCCTGCATATCTTTGTCTATTTCCTCATTCTGCTTCTCTATTGTCACTGATTCCGATAAACCATTTATCCCGACATCCTTGTTATGTTCCAGGCCATCAATAATTTGGTTAACTTTCTCCTCAAAAAACACAGCCAGGTCATCACATAGCTCTTGTGTGGCTACAATCTTATTTTTCGAGCTGTCGGGTTTGGATTGATCCTTCACTATGTTAAAAAGGGTTCTAACCCTATCAGGTGCCTGTAAGATGATCTTCCCATAATACTCGGCTTTAGCTTTAGCAGTTGTTGCTTTATAAGTGTTCAATTCTTTTCTCAAGGCTATTTTGTCCTTTTCCTGGTAAAGTTTCCGCCATTTTCTCTCTGCCTGTTTACAAATTTTCCTTTGTACTTTTAGTTCTTCATTGTACCATGGGGCTGATGGTTTACCCCTAATTTTTTGTTTTTTCATTGGTACCAACTGGTCATGCGTGTGATTAATCTGACTGCAGAAAATCTAACTCAGCTTGCATGCTCTACCTCAGTTTGAGACCTTTCCGGACTGTGTAGGTCTAAGTGGAGCGGAACTGAATTTTAAGGTAGATTTCGCCTCCCTGAATAATACAATGAAAGCGCGACATGCTGACTGACCTACCTATGAATGCCCACTAACAATATAAAGTCTACCCAGGTCATCACCAATTTGTGCAGAGACGCTTCTGGGTCAGGCTAGCTATGTGTAGTTACTGAGCTGCACATAACGCCAGTCTCACCTGAGCAGCCCACACATCTGCGCACACGCATGTGCACAGATGTAGATGTGTAACCAGCCTAGTGTCCCGTACCCTAGCTGCGCAGCAGCTGTCTTATCGTAAAAGGAGGACAGTGAGGGTAGAGACGCTCAGTCCAATTACCGTGAGTTTACTGTGAGAGAGGCACGGAAACTGGGTAGGCAGAAGCGAAGAATCATGGTGGACTAAATGGGCAGAACCTAGTTGCTACAGGGTTTCAAGATTTCTCAAAAATGAAAACTAATGGCCAGATTTATGTTTTTACAGAAAAGATTTTTCTTCTGGACGACTGAGTTTGTTTGTCCAAAATGGAAAGTGTGTTTTGTGTTTGCGTTTATTTGCTTGATATCGTGCCAACAAAGCAACACAAACATTACACATGAATACACCAAACAAGTAAAAGCCTTCGAAATTAATTACGTACATTTCAATACATAAAACACATTCTATAAAAAGTGGCAATTCACTCCACTAATATAGCAAAACATTCCAAATTATCACATAAAACAATTCACTAACAATCGAGGAATAACAAAATAATTATCAAATATTATGTTTCTTAAATATAGCCCATTCAAGGTCATAAAAACCAATTAAAACAGTTGGATATTCATTTTTATAAAAACATATCAGTCAATTTATTTAATAGTTCTGGTACAATAGATGCAAATTTTCCTATACTATAACATAATCTCATATTATGGCAAGATTATTTTTAAAACATCCTCAACGGCCTGTACCAATAAAGCTCCAAAAATCGGGAGTAACAAACTTTTACTGTCTCTGACGACAAAGGTTACACAAAAAACTAATGAGTGAGCGAGTGTCAATGGGAACTGTTTGCTAAGAGGGCAATGAGGAATGTTTGCACTTTCCTGTTGAGTCATCCTCCTCTGTGTAAAGGCCGCACCTGTCTCAGCCTAACCTGCACTGACCATCTTCTCGCACAGGCGCTCTTTACATCACAGAAACAAGACTGTGCAGCGCCCCTATAATCGGGCTCAACTAAGGTGCCGATTCCGATCCGGGTCAGAAAGCACTCCGACTGAGTCAGATCCGGAGTGTTTTCCGACTGAGCCAGACCCCTACGGTCTGACCGAGCGAGTACGATGCGCACGTATGCTGTCGGACTCGGTTCGGTCGGACTCCCATAGAAGTCAATGGGAGCCAGTTGTACGACGCGTACATGCGCTCCCATTGACTGAATGGGTACGTCTCGAAAAAGTGCGCCCCCTACAGTGGGTACACGTCGGTGCCATCCGCGCTGTACATGCCTGTGTGGGGGAGACCCATGGGTCTCCCCCTGTGTGCGAGTCATACGGCTGTGGGTTTCGGGGGGGGTCCGACATGGACCCCCGAAGTCTGACTCCGGTAGCTTTTGTGAGCCGGACACTCCGGCTCGCACAGGCTGTCCGACGCATGCATCGTACTGGCTCGCTCGTGAATCGCATCCATTGCACGCCATGGTTAGCTTACGTACGGAGCGGTTCGGATCCAGAAACGACTCAGTCGGTGAATTTCATGTAGCTCGCATCGAACTGGCTCGCTCATACAGCTGTACGAGTCGGGCGGAAAACACGCGTAAGGCTCGTAGTTTTTCCAGCCGGATCGTGTTCGGTGCCCTTCCGACCCGGATCAGAATCTGCCCCTAAGTGAAGCAACTTGTTTCTTTTGTCCACTTCTTCTAGATCACAATTCATAGATTTGTCTCTAAGCACACATTTTATGACCCTCTTTCATTGGCAGTGGATATCGAGTGATGGGAGGATATTCAGTCTATCCTTGGTATTGTGCAAATGAGTGCTCCATGGAGCTGCGATATGTAATCTTTACTCATCATTGATAACTTTATTTCGGTCAGAGACCATAAAAGTGGAGATAAAATACATACATACATAGATCATTCAATAAAAAAATAAATATAGATATGTTCTTATAAAGAGAATTAAACAGTAGGTATCAAAGCTGTTTCAATGATTTAAAATGGTTTAAAACTTGTCCTTCGGCGCCACATACCATAGAGGAAACGGGAGACAGCAAATACAATGGGCGGAGAAGCGTCATATTTAAGAACTCTACACGCCTGCACACAGTGTCTAAAACACAAATTTCTACATATTGGAATAAGCCAAGTTTTGTGTATGTTACTGTATGCTGGGCAAAAAAATAAGACATGGATAACATCTTCTCTGATATGGTTACATGCTAGACAGTTTCCGTTTTCAGTTTTTGCCCATTTCGAGGTGAATGCCCTGATGGGCAAAGAACCATGCCTTAATTGGACATATAGTTTCCTGGCGGGAGGGGGTTGGACAAGATCCAAAAATTTCTCCCACCTCATTTCGAATTTAAATGTAAGAAACTCAGTAGAAAGCCTTCCATAGGAAGTTGAACATTGTAGTGCACGTAGAATTTGCTGTCTCACCAAATTTAGCAACTGGGACCTGGATATCCTTGGGCAACTCAGCTCAGGGGACCCCCATACCTGGGGCAAACCTATTTTTGATGAAAAGGCCTTAATATGGGAGAACCAAGGGATATTTTTGTTTTTTAACTGTTCCCAGGCCTCCCGAAATTCGACTCTAAAGGATACCAGCTCGGGTACTGACCAGAGCCTCCTCCAGTAGAGCAAGGGACGCAGTTCTGCCAAATTCTCAATGGACTCCAAACCCAAATCCATTCGCAAGGGGATGAGGGGTGTACTTGTCGGTAGGCCCACCAAATTTCTCATAAAGGCCTGTTCAACCCTCAGGAGGCTTGTTGCACTCTTGTGGCCCCAGAGTTCAGCACCATAAAGAGAAGCAGTCCGAGCCTGGAGGCCATAGATCTCGAGGGCGGGCGCGACCGGTTTAGATATTGATGCTCTCTGTAGCTTGCCAATACCCCCTGCTATTTGTGAGAGTCTAAGAGCAGATTTGGCAATCTGGTGGCCCCAGCCAAAATCCTCTGTCAATATGATCCCAAGGTATACGAAGGTTTTAACTCGTTCCAACGGAACACCGTTCAAAAGAGGGTTCGGGCGCGTGCGCCTCGGGGGATTAAAGATCATAAACCTGATTTTGTCCAGGTTAATCTCCAAACCCCGCGAGGCGCAAAAGCTCACGAAACCATCCAGGACACGCTGGATGCCCGAAGATGTTCGGGATAACAACAAGGTGTCATCCGCGAATATTAAAGCAGGCACCCGGCCAGACGCCAACCGAGTGGCATCATTGTCCTTTACTTCGTTCAGAGTATCGACAAGACCATTAATGAATAGACTAAAAAGGGTAGGGGCCAGAACGCACCCCTGCCGAACGCCCCTAGAGACAGGAAAACGGTCCGAAAGGGCCCCGTGTCTCCCACACCTGACCTGTCCATAATTTCCAACGTGAAAACGGATCAGGATATTGAGCAGATAGGGCGGAAGGCCCAAATCAGCCAATACCTCCCACAATTTTTTCAAAAGCAGCCCGCAGGTCCACAAAGACAAGGTTGAGGCTGCCACCCTCGACCCTTGTGGTTTTCCAAAAGAGGACCTGGAGCCGAAAGATTTGGTCCAAGGTTGAGATGCCGGACCTAAATCCAGCCTGGAGGGTGGACAATAATTCCCGTTCCTCCATCCAGGCTTGTATCCTGCCCAATATAATTCTACCCATTAGTTTTTGTGTTGTATCTAACAAACTGATGGGCCTATAGTTTGAAGGGATAAGTGGGCAACCTTTTTTGTAAATAGGGACAATCTCAGCCCCGAGCCAAGTGTCCGGTAGATCAGACCCCATAAGGAGGTAGGGAGCCCATATTTTAAGCTGGGATCGAAACAGGTCCCCCGGCAGTTTATCGAGGCCAGGAGCTTTGTTTGGGAGCAATCTGGCTATGGCGGATTCTACCTCCTTCAGAGTAATATTCTCTAGGGGGTTAGAGGGGTGCACGCTCGATCCCTACTCTCCGCCGAGGCCCACGTCAGTCGACACTCGTGACGGGGGTCTGTGGTAGGGGGCCGGGCGGGCGTCGCAATTCCCTCCTGATTTGATCCAAGGGCCGGGTTGGAAACTGGCCACATTAGTTCATCATAGTCCGGACATGCATATAAAGCCCCAAAATGCGCTTCCCACACTGAGGGCGCAATATTTGGGAAAGTAGCTTGCCCTCATCACTTAGAGCCTGAACTAACAATAGCCCAAAATGTCTTTGCGTCCTTAATCAGGAGCGCATTTCTCAGCTCTTCCCACCTAGCTTCCTCCCAGTCCCTCTTGGCTCCCTCGATTGCCTTCTTATAAAGCAATCGGAATGATCTAATTTTTAGGCTGTCCCTGGCTTTATTTGCAGTAAGGAGATCCTTCTTAGCTTTCCTGCATATGGCATTGTACCAGGATCTTAGCCCCACCTCGTCTAGGCCTACTTAGAGTGCAAAAAACATCCCCCAGCACACTGGCACACTGGCCAACTGTCTATGGATGTTTACAGCATGGCCATTTGATGGCAAGTCGGCCATCGCAGCTAACCATGGAATGACAAGCTGGTATATTTCACCCAGCCTAGACGGGAAGTTCTGAAAGTAGGGCCAGTTAACCCTACGACGGTTATTCGAAACCAGCAGAGGCAAGGTCATATTAATAGTAGAGCCGGCTTCAGGTTTAGTCAACCCAAAACTCCCTGGCTTGAGTGTAAGGACTAGGGCATTGTGGTCACTGTCATGTCTCGGATACACTCTAAATTCTAGAAGCCTGTCCCAATGTCTTACTTCCATCATGATGTAGTCAATGATGGACTTTTGCGCTACCCTGTTAAATGTGGGAGACCCTGGACGATCAGGGTCCATTCTCCCATTACGCGCTCGCAGGGACGTAGCAAGTGAAAATGATTTCATTTGGAGGACCAACCGAGTCCATGCCTTAACAGGAAGGATCTTTGGTTCCGGAATACACCAGAGCAGGTCTTCATCGTCCTGCTCATCCGGATCTAGATTTGCCAAGGGCTCCAATTGACAGTTAAAATCCCCACCGACAATAATTATAACAGAGGGGTCAAGAGTCTGGATAAAGAGACCTAATGCTTTTATCGTGTCTGACTCCAGCCCACTCCTAACTGGCCTAGAATAGATATTTATTATGGCTATTTTTGGTGTGTTGGGGGGTGTCAATAACACACATTGGACATCAGGGGAGTTGGTTTGCATTTGGGTAGCTTTGGCGCCCAAATGGATGCCTATCCAAATTGACAGGCCACCAGATGGGCGGCCTCTGCCACCAGATACTGCCAGAATGTGAAAAGTTGCATAACCGGGGCTAACACTCTCCTCTAAGGCCCAGGTTTCCTGGATCAGGCAGATGTCATGTGCTGCCATAAAAGAGCCCCAGTCAGGATTAGATAGTTTGTTTTTTAAACCGGCAACGTTCCACGAAAGGATTTTTATAGTACCGTCGGCTGCCTTACCAATGGCTTTTGGAGTTCCTAATGCCATGGTTGAGGTACTATCACAAATGGGGGACTCTAGATGAGGTCTCCTCTCTGTTTTATCTATACAAGGTGCTTCCCCCCTACAACAGAAACTCCACTCGGGAGCCCCATATCCCCCAAGTCACACCCACCCACCCTGCGCACACTACCAGAAGGTGTACCCACTGCAGAGATAGGGATTTTAATATTTCCCTCCAGTGCAGTTGAAGGGGTAGATGTTTCACTAGTGTTGTTCGAAACTAGCTCCTTGTCGTGTGGGCGTCAATCAACCTGGTTCAATACACTAAACCTATTTCTGTGCACAGAGGGAAACAGAGGGGGATTATAGGCATGGAAATCTACCCAATTTACATGTCCCTGATGCACTCCAGGTGGACAACCATTTCGACCCTCGTCATATTTAGCAGTTTTGCAATGAACTGGTATCAAATGAGGCACAGGGTAAAAGTATGACAAGTGAAGGGGGAGGTTTTGAGAATTTAATGTGGAGGGGGACAAACCACAGATAAGCTCAACAGCAGCAGTGTCCCTAAAGTTTATTATCACACAATTCCCTGAGATAGTTTTGGGGCCCTTCCCAATCCAATCTATGCGTCTTACAGAAAGGATTTCCCCAGAAATGTAGGAGGGGAGAGGTCTATTTACATTAAGCCACTGTATACACTTATTTCTTAACTCAATATTGCTTTCGTTTTTACCCAGGGTTAAAGGTGGAACCCCCGTTAAAACTACTACATACGGTAAGGACTCTGGGGGATGGTTGATAATTTGTAACTCCGAAGCAGTAGCTATAGAAGATGGATTAATATTTGTTGGAGCCAGAACATCGGGGGGCCCCCTTTCCAGCCTATGACTTTCACATCCTATCTTCTCTTCCCTGGAAGTGGCCTCTGCATTTGCAGAAGCCAAGGCCGAGATTACAGCTACATGGGAGCCATCAGCGACTATAGATGAACTTAGGGGAGAGCTATCTGTTTCCAAAGCAGACTCATTGTTATTATGGGCCAGTCGTATGCCTTTGTTCCCAGTAGCACTATCAACTACTAAAGCGCTCCCTACTTCAGTAGCACTATCACCTGCTCCACTAGGGGCAGGTTTCCCGTGTGGGGCCGTTGGAGGCATTTTCCCCAAACCCCTATTATTAAGGGTAGAAACTAATCTATCAATCCTAGTTACCAGGGGTTTGATATGTTTACCAATAGTCTGTTCTAAGAGAGACTGGAAGTCAGCTACTAAACTAGTAACCCACAGCGGAGCTAGCGTGTTTGCTGGGGAAGGGCCTGTAGTAGTTAGTAGAGGATCATACTTTTGGCCTATATTTTTAGTTGGCTTCTTTACAAGTTTCCTTTTCTTGCCTCTAAGGCCCGGTTTATTTATTACAATAGTGTTTGGGGGAGAAGGAGATAGGCTTGGGGATACATGGCTGACTATAGTGTCTGTAGGGACCTGGGAGCAGGGTAAATCGGCAAATGATGGAGTGAGAAAAGAGCTTACATCTAGAGGGTTTGTTACAATTGTAGAGTAGTCCCCAACCTGCTCTACCAGTGGTGCCACAGGGGTAATAAACAGCCTTCGTTCTGTGTTTTCGATGGCATTTACCACAACCCCGATGGTTTTTTGGAGCATCTTGTCGATAGCCGTAAGCGAAGGAAGGGGAGGTGCCATGGCCACCTGTTGTCTCGTCGCAGGGCGGGAAGTTACGGTCTTTTGGTTTTTACCCATTGTAGAGATTAACTACAATCACAGACCTGATCAACAAGTCCTTAGTTATACAGCCCAAGCAATAGGTAATAAATGATGAAAACAGTACCTTTTGGGCGAATAACCAGTCCATTAGGGTGACCAATAACGATGTTAGGGAGGTGGCCCGTCCTGGCCTCCTCCGGCCCCTGACGGGCAAGGACGGGCCCGCCCTTGGCCTGGGCTTGGCCCGGGCACCGCCCGGGCGCGTCCCACGCTGCGGGGCACAGTGAGCGGCTTTATGGACACCCGGCGCTGCCTGTTGTCATCAAAGGCACGTGCCGCGGGGCTGCTGGGAGATGTAGTCTTTCCAGGCATTCCCCTCACGGCGGGTTGCAAGTTACAGGATGCGGAAGGAGAGCTGTTGGGCACCCTTGCTGGCCGTTTCCCTCACGGCTTATGGGCAGGTAGGACAGTAGCAGGCAAAACAGTACAGGCGCGTCCCGCGCAGCGGGGCACAGTGAGCGGCTTTATGGACCCCCGGTGCTGCCTGTTGTCATCAAAGGCACGCGCCGCGGGGCTGCTGGGAGATGTAGTCTTTCCAGGCCGTTCCCCTCACGGCGGGTTGCAAGTTACAGGATGCGGAAGGAGAGCTGTTGGGCACCCTCGCTGGCCGTTTCCCTCTGGGCTTATGGGCAGGTAGGACAGTAGCAGGCAAAACAGTACAGGTGCGTCTTTACTTAACTGCCTCAGAGATCCATCAGCTGCTTTAGTAAGACAGGCCCAGTATTTAAGGATCCTCTGCTGACACTTAAATAACATTTTAGGGAAGCTCAAGCCTCAGTGCACTGTAAACAGCACCATTGGAAGGCGGTATTTGAGAGAACAGTAGGTGTATTTTAAGACACTGATATCCTGATGAAGACCAAAGGTTGCAATGCCGAAACACATGTAAAGCTGAGAGTTGAATGATAATTCAAACAGAGTTGGGGAGACCTAGTGCTGTGGTTCTGTCCTTTGTGCCAGAGGGCATGTGAATGTTTGGCTTTCATTAGTCAGGTGGAGGCTTTTAATATCGATAAGCGTTATCCTGTTTCTGCTGGTAACCTCGCCTGAAGTGCGTGTGTGGTCACTAGTGATAATTGTGCTTAGGGTGTTCATTGGGGAATGTTGATATGTGGTCACTGTTTCACAGTGATATAATGTGCTCTTAGCTCTGGAGGACTTTCCTAGAGCAGACACATCTCTCACCACAGAAAAGCTTGGAGATGCTACCCTCCCAGGCACTGCCACAGGTTTTAATGTTTGATAGATGAGACAGAGGTGCGCACAGATGTGCTCAGACTATATTACATCTGTACAGCTTGCCTGTTTCTGTGCCTCCTATGTCTGTGCCTTGTTTGAATAAAATATAACAGGCCACAGACGTGTAAGAGGCAATGATACCCGGCAAAAGTAATCTGTGCACATTTTTACATGCCTGTGTGCATTAGCACAATTAGCACATGAAGCCCAGATCTATTGGCTTAAAACAAATCAAACAAAAACATAAAACAAGCACTGGCAAAATCAGTAGGTCTTGATTGTAGAAAGCCAAGCTAATGTGTTTACTAACGATTGTTGCTAACGGCATACCTGTGCATGGCCATCTATCTTGTATAGGCTTTTCTATTGAAGAAGACCAGCTCCAAGAAGGTTGACGATGTGCACTTTAATGCACACACAAGTATTGGGGCAAAGGTAACATGGAAGTGACTACAGTGGGCGCCTCATTTACAATGTTGTGGGGCTGGGCAGCACCGCAAGGAATCTTGCTACGCTGCCCTGTGTCAAAAGAAAAGGGCAGGATTGTGGCGTATCCATGAGATACAGCGCATTCCTATCCTTTGGCCCTGCACTGGCTCACAACGGGCTGCCATGCACCAATGCAGGCACCCTTGCACCGTGGTGCAAGGGTGTCTGCGTTGTAGGGTGATTGTGTTTATGCATAAAAAGAAGAAAGCGAGAAAGAAAAAGGAAAGAAGGTGAAAGAAAGAAAAAAAGGAATAGAAGGAACGAAGGCAAGAATAAAAGAAGGCAAGAACGAACAATGGAAGCATAAAGAAGAGAAGAAAACAATTAAAGAGGAATAAAGAAGAATAGAAAGAAGGAAAAAGAAGAAAGAAAGAAAGAAAGAAAGAAAGAAAGAAAGAAAGAAAGAAAGAAAGAAAGAAAGAAAGAAAGAAAGAAAGAAAGAAAGAAATGAAAACAGGCAAGAATGAAATAAGGCAAGAATGAATGATGGAAGGAGAAAGAAAGAAAGAAAGAAAGAGAAAGAAAGAGAAAGAAAGAAAGAAAGAAAGAAAGAAAGAAAGAAAGAAAGAGAAAGAAAGAAAGAAAGAAAGAAAGAAATGAAAACAGGCAAGAATGAAATAAGGCAAGAATGAATGATGGAAGGAGAAAGAAAGAAAGAAAGAGAAAGAAAGAGAAAGAAAGAAAGAAAGAAAGAAAGAAAGAAAGAAAGAAAGAAAGAAAGAAAGAAAGAAAGAAAGAAAGAAAGAAAATAACCTACTACAGAACCCTTTCAAATGGACACACTCTGGTATGCTGTGACATAGCAGCAGTCAGAAAAGCAAACACCCCAAAAAGAGTTTACAACAGCATTGGCAGGAGATGGGATCTGATAAGGATGGAATGGGCCATGTGTTCACATCAGAAGTGTCTTGCTATCACATCAGGCTCTAAACTCAAAGATAGCACTAAAGTGATTATAAAGTAAGAACAAAAATCCCGGCACTGAAGGGGACCACCTTGTGTGTGGATGTGCTCCTTGTGAGAAAGCAAAATGCAGTCAGTCAAATTGAAGTTATTCCGTGGCTTAAGTGGGCTGACCCACTGCCCCATGCTGTTTGCTGTAGTGGGAGGAAGCAAAATGTGAATGACACAGCAACAGACCAATGGATGAAGAGAGGTGGCTGAAAGACCCAGTATATATGAATATATTTTACATATTTTAGTAAATTCATAAGGTATTGGCTAATGCCAGACCTAAAAACCTTAAAAGTCACGATTTGCAATTCCTGATCTGGAGTCTCATTAGAAAGGCAAATGGATGGTTATTTGCAAAATATATATTAATTGCATGTCTAAGGTACAAAGAACCACCTTTGCAAAGCTATTCTCAATAATGGTTTATATATAATTCGGCTTCAAATAACTATTTAATGACCCCATGGTCTGTACATGTGCTTGTTGTTGAGCTCACAGTGATGGGTCACATGTCAGTCTGCGCCCTAGTGACGGAGAGATAAAACTTAGCTTGTGTGATATGTGGGGTACAGGGGCGATTTATGGGGGATGGGGGTGAGTAACTCAACCTTTTTATTCTCACCTCCATCTGTGAGGGAGAGAACTGACATAGGCTGTGTTTACCTTTAAACAATCACTAGACCATGTTCTGAAAGCCACAGTTCTGTCGCTCACAGCATCTGGGAGGCTTCTCGCCTTGTGAGATGCCCTCAGGGGGGCCAGGCTCTTTACCCTCCCCCGCCCCTCACAGGCAGGAGCCTGCAGGTCTCTTTCCATTACAAGTCTGGACCTGTGAGCCTGGTGGGATGAGATACCAGAGATGGGTGCGGTTGATACATGACATGAGGCATCTTTGTAAGTGGGATCATTAGGCGTCCTGTGATCGCTCATGGTTCTGCTGCTTAAGAGGAGTAAAACAGGGCAAGCGTAATGTGGAAATGTGGATTTTCCTGGTCAGTTATGTCCCCTATCTTGGACCCCAACGGTTCTATGTGCATGTCACAAGTACATGTATGTTCCCTCCAGTTCCAGTTATGAAGACGCAAATACATGTGCGTCCACCGTCAACATGTCCTCTGTCAGATCCGCCATGAATATGCCGGATATTCCATTCCTAAATATGAAAGGCCACCGGCTTTATATGGTTCACTTATGCCATTTTACAGTCCAGGCAAGTAGGCCCTGATTCTGT
Organism: Triturus cristatus; assembly: GCF_964204655.1. NCBI lineage: Eukaryota > Metazoa > Chordata > Amphibia > Caudata > Salamandridae > Triturus > Triturus cristatus. The sequence goes on from NC_140591.1 coordinate 1,697,680,100, forward strand.
CATCAAACTCCTTTTGCCTTCTGCCTCTGAAAGCTCCAGTCTGAGCCTGCATCTGTGACCATGAACTCTGTCTCATTCTCTGCGCGGCTCACGAAGCCTGACATCAGCCTATTCTCTGCCAAGAGCTGTATTTCACCTTCGAATTATCTGCTTCCCCCTCAGCCGATGCATTCCTGCCTAGTAGCTTAAGTAAACATTCTTCCAGTTACCAAGCAAAAGGCCCGGCTTCTCTGCCCTCATGCAAGTAATTCATAGCCCTGTCACCATGGAATATTCCTATCCCCTCGCATTCAGTGTAGACACTTAGACGCTTGTACACACACGCACAGTCAGTATAGAATAGATTCTGTCCGAGAGTCCTTCTTTATGGATAACATAGTTCTTTAAACATAGGATGTTAGATATGATTTGGGATTAGGTTGATCTGACCCCCAGACTTTTCGTCTCCACATGTAGAGCTAATGTCAAGTTCCCTTCACCCCCTAGTTACACGTCAATTACACGTCATGCTGCTGCGCGCGCATCTATGTCAAGTATTATCTTATAGATCCACCTATGCATGATATCATAACCAATCATGTGTCTTTTTACTCCTTGTAAACACCCATTTTCGGTTACGCAGGTACCACGTCAAGTTCCTTATCAATTATTACGCCTACTGTACTTGCTTCATTATAACGTATGTACTATAAAAGTTACTTCTTGTCAATAAAGTATGTACTTCACTTCCTGAACCCCGTGGTGATGGAACTTGAAGCATCCGATTATAATCGATTATTGGAATAAAGCCCATTCAGAAACTCTAATATCACGGATTCTGCCTCTCATTTTACTGAGCTATTTTATTATGATTATGTATCAAATTCAGTCCAGGTAAAGGAATTTTTATTTACCACATGATGGCGCCCGAACAGGGACACTTTCTCATCTCACGCGCCGGCGGTGAGTTGTAGGCCCGGTCTCCTGCCACAGCTGGACGGACAATTACGCGTACCAGCAGGATTTCCTGTATCTCCCTCCGGTCAAGCGGGGGCGACTGAGACTACGATCAACACCCAGACGAGGCGGTGAGAAGTGCGAAGTATCCCGACCAGAGCCTAGCTGAGAGAGCAAGATCCGAGGTATATCGAGACCCACCAGTTCGAAGTCTAGCCCAGTTCCCGACGAGTCGAGTCGAGTCCAGTCCGGTTCAAGTTCAAGTTACTGAGGCCTTCCGTTTCCGAAGCTACCCGGTGAGTACCATTTCTGGGGAGGCATTTCTGACGTGCACATAGGTTGTGCCGGTCAAGACGGGTTTGGGTACACAAATCCGGTCTGCACTGTTTTAGCAGTGTATCTGTACTGTTTAGCAGTATATCAAGTATTCCGAAGTATCTAGTAAGTGTCAAGAATTAAGCATGGTGATTTAGTTATGCAGACGATCATCATTGTTGTTTCAGTTAAAGGTTTAATGTTTTAATGTTAAATGTGTTAAACGTCTTGCATATTGTGGTATGAATGGTTGTCCATTAGTGTGCTTTTTGTATTAAGTGTGTTCAAAATTAAGTATCGGATCAGTTGTCAATATGCCGCTCTTTTCGAAATTAAGACAGATCACTACTAGGAAAGGGGTACTTGAAGAAGCCGTCCCTATTCCTCCTAGGGATACTCCAGGGCACTTTATGTATCACAAGCATGGCTTAGATGCCATATTATTTCTTGATTTATGGGTAGATTATACCAAGGGATTGCCGGAAAGTCAGAGGTGGCCCGCAGCGGGAACCTGGGATGCAGAGTGCATCATGAAAGTCGAGGAAGAATTATGGAAAAGAAAAGTCAGACAGTCACAGAAAGACGCTGTTGAGTTATGGCGTAAAGAATCTCATAGACGTACAGAAAAAGCACGTAGACAGGAAGAGAAGAGTAAAGAAAGTTCAAATAAAGTTCAAGAAAATCTATTAATTGAGGAAGGTATCCGAGTGAAATCGGAACAAGTAGATAGACAAAGAAATGCCCTTATGAATGGTATGTATCCTCTTCTAGCCGAAGGATTACCTAAGGCTGCTCCAGAGATGCCAAAAGACTTGCCACCCCCATTATTTCCAATTAAGGTACATCCTAAAGGACATCCCAGAACCGCAGAAGATGTTTTTCTTTCCTCATATCTAGATGACGCAGCTCCCGAGTATGCTAACCCCGCACCACATAGACCGTCTGGCGGGGGGGTTCAACGTCAGGATCAGGTATCTGTCCCTGTGCAACAGCAAGTCCCGACACTAGCTTCGGCAAGCACATCTGTTTCCGCATCTGTCTCCGCAATCGATTCTACAGTGGTGTCCACACCTATAGTTGCTGTGTCACGTTCGACGAATCCTTTCACACCCGACGCCCCAGATGGGGCCACGGGAGGTGCTAGCAATACTTTTACGCCACCTAGAATAAATAAACTTGTTTTTCAAGAGTCAGCGCATTCACGTACACCCAAATTCGTAAGTGAACGTGCGCTTAAGGAACTTCTTATAGATTGTAGATATGACCCGGTGGTCGGTAAAGAGGACGAAATGGTCCTGGCATCATTACGTATCAGACGAGCCGCAGGGTATTTAGCGAAGTTACCAGGAATGACTGCGCATCTAGATAAAATATATCATTTTGTGCAAACAGGGCGAGATCCAGAATGTATTAACAGAGCTATGGAATTCCAGAAAGTAGAGATACAAGGGGAACTGCTACGTTTCCTCATAAACTGTGTGATCAGAAATCAAGACCGACCGGGGGTAGACCCGGATGCAATGCATATTCTTACAAAATGGAGCCAGAATATATCAGAAGGAAGACACGATAAGCAAAATTGTATAATAGCCATGTGCCGAAAGATCCGTAAAGAAATAGAACGGATACACGAAGAGAGATTACAGACAGACGAGTTCGAACAAAGCGAGGAAGAAGGGTCAGGACCGCCCGCAGGACAGTCAGACACCATAGCCTATGTAGGTAGAGGAAGATCTTGTAATAGGGATCAGACTAGATGTCATATTGACTCAATGCGTCCGATATGTCCAGATAATAACAGGAATTTCCAAATACCTATAATTAATATAAGGTCTAACGAGCATTCGTTCCAAACTGCTGACAAACTACTCCGAGAACGAAGGGGTTATCATTTTCTCGATTCTATGGATGAACAAGATTTAGCCAGGGCAGCTGTCCATTGGGTGGACAGTCCCGGAAAATATAGTGATGCTACAGTAGTACGCACATTTTTGAATCTCACCCCAGATGAACAGAGGTTGGCTGGGATTTATATGATTCAACAACTCATTATACTATATCGGAGTCAGCATTCGGACCCTGGTCCGTTACCTGACATATTGACTGAATTGCTTACAAATAAATGGAGAGGTCCAGGTACTGAATTAATTAAAGAAATTCTAATGTCAAGAAAGCAGTATATTCTTTTTATATGCTCAGAGCATACCTCATTGCCCAGCAAGGAAAGAACAACGTATCACATGGATAGACAGAATCCCTTACGAGAAGTACACCCAATAAAAGGCGAGGGCGACGAGTTTAGGCGCGTATTTGTATATACGCCCATATCAAAAATAGAACTGTTAGAAATGAAGAAAGTGGTACCTAGTCATGACAAAGACCCAGCGGGTTTCCACCGAGAAATTAAAGACATGTTACTCATGGGAGAGTATACCTATCCCGACATTATGACGATATTAAAGGTGTTGATGCCTGCTGGCATTTATGAGAAACTCAAGGAAAAGGAGTGGGAGGTAGGAGACCAAAAGATAGAATGGTCAGTGTTAGAAGCGGAAGAAAAGGCCCGAACTGCAGGAGCAGGACTCGGGGATAAAACTAAAGCACTACCAGGTTTGCTAGTACAGGTACTGCCACGTTTATTAACTACGAAAAAGGAAGATTGGGGTACAATTTCAGCCTGTAAACAGAAGCAAGATGAAGACACTAGTGATTACTATGCCCGATTTGAAAAATGTTTTGGTATAAATAGTGGCATAAAAGCAAGTAGCGAATCATACCCGCATCTGTTTGTAACAAAATTAGTAGAAAATGCTCTGTCCCCGGTAAAGAATAGAGTATTAAAATTCGAGAGTACCTGGCAGGGTAACACTCCAACACAAATGTTACAAATGTTACAGTACCATCACAATAGAATTAAAGAGGAACAGGAACATGAACACAGACGCATGAAAGACACAAAAATGAAAATGCTAGTTGCCCAGACAGTACCAGCTGAAGGACATAAAAGGGGTATGACACATTCCGATTCAGCAGGACCGGTAAAAGGGACATGCAATTATTGTAAGAAGCCAGGTCATTACGTACACGATTGTCCAGTTTTAAAACATAATATCGCCATAGGTAAAACACAAGAAAGACCACTGCCACTCAGACAAGATCAGAATGAACAAGGAGCTATGCAGCATGCCCAGGCCATGCCAGCCGCACAACAGCCAATACAGTTTGTGCCAGCTGCACCACCGTTGCCTGCTGCTGCCACACAGACCACAACACGACAAATGTATCAGACTGCACAGTATGAATATCCTGAGTATCAGCGTTACGTATGAACTAGCCTAGAGAGGGAAGTTGACTTACCCCTTATCGAGATTCCTGTAGATCAAGAAGGACCTTATGTACATAGTGAATTATTAGGTCAAGATAGAAAATTTTTACTCGATACAGGGGCAAGTCGAACAACTATAAAACGTAGTGAAGTTCCAGGGGCACCCCTCTCAGGCTCTCAGAATATCTCCCTTGGTTTTTCAGGAAAACCTATTGTTAATGAAGTATCACAGCCTCTTCCACTTACGATAGGACCTTTGACACGAACTACAGATTTATTGCTTACTAAATCATGCCCAGAAAATCTGTTAGGAATTAAAACTCTGAAAGCCCTAGGAGCCATAATATGTTGTTCTCCGGAAGGAGTAAGGTTGTTTTTACGTGATTTTAAAGGTCACTATGTGTCTAGAGACATGGATCCCCGACTACAGACTTTACCTACACATCTATGGGCACAAGGCCCTACTGATGTTGGTTGCATGAATATTACACCATATCGAGTCACACTCAAGACAGGAGTGGTGCTACCACGAATGCGACAATACAAGTTACCACCAGATGCTGTAGTGGCTTTACTACAAATCATTGACGAGCTAATTGCCCAAGGAGTAGTTGTAGAAACAGACTCCAATGTATGTAATTCACCGATAATTCCGATTCTTAAACGAACAGATCCTACAGCCCCGCCAGTATATCGATTGGTTATTGATCTGCGCGAGTTAAACAAATGCATTGTGCCACAATTCCCTGTGGTCCCAGATATCTCGTCATTATTGACAGCTATTGATTCCGAAGCAACATTCTTTACTGTAATTGATCTCAAAAATGCCTTTTTCAGCGTCCCAATAGATCCGGAAAGTCAATATTTGTTCGGATTCAGTTTAAATGGGCGCAGTTTTAAATTCTCACGCGCACCTCAAGGATTTACAGAAAGCCCCAGCATCTATAGCCAAGCACTGAAACGAGAACTTGACAGTATCCACATGCCAGTTAACACCGCTCTGCTTCAATACGTCGATGATCTGCTGATCACCGCAAGAAGCGAACCTGAATGTGAAAAAGCATCGCTGACGGTTTTACAATTCCTAGCCGAAAAGGGGCACAAGGTGTCCCCTTCTAAGCTGCAATTCTGTGTCCAGCGAGTTGTTTACCTTGGACACTCGCTGTCCAAGGAGGGAAGGCAGCTTACACCCGACCGCATTCAGTTAATAGCTAACATGCCAATACCCAAGACACAAAAGGAAGTACGAGCTTTCATAGGCCTCACGTCATATTGCAGACAGTGGATCCCTCAGTACGCATTTCTAGCAAAACCACTCATTCAGTTAACCACACAGGAGGCAGCCACACCGACTGTTCTCCCTTGGACTCAGGAACACACACAAGCTTTTGAAAGCTTAAAGAAAGCTTTATGTCAAGCACCCGTTTTAGCAACGCCATGTTACAGAAAACAGTTTACACTCTTTGTTACAGAACGCGAAGGTACTGCCTTGTCAGTACTCACACAGGAACAAGCAGGAGCACACAAACCATGTGCTTATTTTTCTAGTACATTAGATCCTGTAGCTCAGGCTTTACCTGCATGTCTGAAATCAGTAGCAGCGACAGCTTTAGCAATCAGACAAAGCGATGCTATAGTGTTAGGACATCCATTGACAGTTCAAGTACCACACGCAGTAGAGGTTCTTGTGAATAGAACGCAAACACAACACTTGACCATAGCCAGACTTACAGGATATGAGCTTACATTGTTTCAGCCACATATAGAAATCAGACGCTGTAACACATTGAATCCTGCCACACTTCTACCTGTAATAGGAACAGACCCACTAGCCCATGACTGTATTGAAGTTATTACGATAACAACGAAACCCAGACAAGACTTAACCGATGTCCCATTATCAGACCCAGACCTGACATTGTATGTAGATGGTTCATGCATGAGAACAAGTACAGGAGAGTTAGTGGCCGCTTACGCAGTCACAACAGATACTGAAGTCATTGAAACTAATTGCATAAATACCTTGTCAGCTCAAGCCGCAGAACTCATCGCTCTGACACAAGCCTGTATTCAAGCCACGAATAAAAAAGTCAACATATACACTGACTCACGTTATGCATTCGGAGTTGTACACGACTTCGGCGTGCTGTGGCGAGAGAGAGGTTATTTAACTTCCCACGGTGCCCACATTCAGCACGGACCCCTCATTCATGCCTTATTAGATGCAATACATCTACCCACTGCGATATCAATTATGAAATGCAAGGCTCATACGAAGGTTACTGATGTCATTTCTCAAGGCAATGATCTAGCCGACAGAACAGCTAAACAGACTGCTCATACTCAAATCCCCGACGTGACAAAGACAATAGTCCCGACACATTGCATGACAGTTAAAGATCCTACTCTTGACGTAATTGACATACAGACACATGCTACACCAGATGAAATAAAGAAATGGACTGAATTAGGGGGGATCCAAACGGACCAAGGATGGATGATGAAGGAAAAGTCTGTATGGTTCCTTCCTGACTCAATGGTCCAAGTTATAATCAACACTATACATAGTCCAGCACATCTAGGAGAAAAAGCTATGCTAGATAGCATTCAACACATTTGGTTCAATAAACATTTACGAGCAGCAGCAAAACAAAAGGTCCGTACCTGTATGATCTGTTGTCAGTTTAACCCAGGAAAAAGCGTTCCCGTAGGACAGGGTGGATTTCATACTCCTAACCATCCTTTTGAAGTACTCCAGATGGACTATATCCAGATGGAACGATGTCGAGGATTCAAATATGTTCTTGTAGTTGTCTGCGCTCTGTCCCGTTGGACAGAGGCATACCCGGTTTCAGATTACACTGCCCCGACTACTGCCAAACAGTTGGTTCGAGAATTCTTCCCACGATACGGTTTACCACGTGCTGTTTACTCAGATAACGGCCAGCCGTTCTCATCCGAATTAATGAGACACGTTTCACTTCTGTTAGGATATCAGTGGAAATTCCACTGTGTCCGACACCCCGAGGCAGCAGGCCTCGTAGAAAGACATAACCAGATCCTGAAAATCAGAATGTCCAAAATATGCAGAGAAAAAGGTGTCGACTGGGTAGTAGCGCTACCCGTTGCACTCTTTTACATGAGAATGGTAGCACACTCTCGAACAGGGCTATCCCCGTATGAGGTGATCTTCGGCAGACCACCGAATATGTGGGGGACGCCTATACCTCACAAAATAACTGATGTTGACTGTAATATGCTGACAGATTACTTGGCTTCCTTGATGTCTGCACTACAATCTTGTCGTTCACAGGTAGCTGCAGCCTTTCCCGACAACACCGAGGTGAAACCCCATGACGTTGTTCCGGGTGATTTGGTGTTTGTGAGGAATTTCGACCGAAAGACCCAGCTGGAGCCCAGGTGGAAAGCACCCAAGTTGGTCCTGTTGACCACGAGGACAGCCGTGAAGATCGAGGGCCGCAAGGGCTGGATTCATTCAAGCCACGTCAAGAAATTTCATGGACTATCCTCGGATATAGACATTGTGCCCTGCACTCCCTCACAGACTGATTCAGAACTTCCCTTTGTTGAACCAAATGACTCTAAGAACTACAAACTAAAGCTTAGGCCCAAACAGTCGAGCAATTTGATTGTTTAAGTCCTCTCCAAGGTGAAGCGGTTGAATTGTCTCTGACATGTATCCCTTGGACCTGAGTAGAGAAAATACCCGGAAAATGTTGAAACGACAGGCGTATTGTAAATCACTGCGTAGCTACTGTATGGGGACATTATTAATTCTGTTTTTATTGAGTCTTTTAATAATTATTACGAGTATGTTGTTGCACATATATTACCCTATTTCTAGACATGTTTATAATGTTACTACTGAACATTCTTTTAGTGACTTACCTCCGCATGAATTATCTTATAGACTTGCGCTGCGCAATAACACATTCATTAGTATGTTACATCATTCCCATCAGACTAGTAATGCCACCAATTGTTGGGTGTGTGGCCGACTCCCTCCCTATCAGAATTATGAAGGAGTCCTGCCTTTCTTTCCACATCCATTCACACATAATGGCTCCTGTGGAGCATGGTTTAGTTTAATCAATTCCATAGACTCAGACACAGCAGTTTACCAAGATCATTGGATATGGGGAAACCTGAACCTAGTCTTACTCAAGGTCTGCTACCCTGACAAGGAGGGTCGCCCCAAAAGAACAGGAACTGATCTAGAAAATGAAGTATATGGATTAGGTAATTTTACACCTAATTCATGATTCTAAATGTCGTATCCGAAGTTGAACTAGTCTTGCCCACCATGTCAGTATTCCCAGCGAAGGGTGAATTGTGTGTAAGAAAGGTTGGTTCCATACCTATGGGCCATAGTAAATGCAATACTATAGTAGAATTCCGTGATCAAGGCAAATCTTCATTTAGAGCTTCTCGCCACTCCTACTTCATATGTGGTCAGACTGCATATATGCGTCTACCTCCAGATTGGGATGGTACCTGCTACATTGCATTCCTTTTGCCACCTGTTTTTCTAGCTCCTCCTGATTACTACAGAAATATTCATTTAGTACACAACAGAAAGCGGAGAGATCTCCCCATTGTCGATTACACTGAAACGGCATGGGACAAGTATGTAGATTTTAATAAAGGCATCTTTCCCTATATAGGTACTGTTACTAATAGTAAGCTGATACGTAGATTAACCAGAACCCTTGAAGCAGTAGTGAATGAGACTATTTCCGCCTTAGGCAATTTAACAGAAGAGCAGTCTGCTATGCGGATTGTTGTGCTTCAAAATCGTCTTGTCCTTGACGTCATCCTGGCTGATAGGGGCGGAGCTTGTAGGGTCATCGGATCAAGTTGCTGCGTATTCATACCAGAAAATTCGCCATCTGTATATAAAGCCATCACTCGCCTTCATAAGATTGTAAACCAGATACACCAGAACCCAGGCACTTGGACTTGGTCCAGTTGGTTTTGGAGTGTGATATCAGCCTGGGGATGGAGAGTTTTATCCTTCCTAGGTATTGGCTTTCTCATACTATTCAGTTGCTGTCTATGTCTACAATGTGGACCAGCGATTTGTGGTCTGTGTGCCACATCGTGTATTCCACCACCAAGATTTCATTCAAGATCCCGGAAGAAGAAAGAAGAACAAATGATGCTATGTGAACAGATCGATGGATTGATGAAGATCGATATCTCTTGAAGGGCAAGTAGGGGGACAAGGAGGGAATGTGGAAATGTGGATTTTCCTGGTCAGTTATGTCCCCTATCTTGGACCCCAACGGTTCTATGTGCATGTCACAAGTACATGTATGTTCCCTCCAGTTCCAGTTATGAAGACGCAAATACATGTGCATCCACCGTCAACATGTCCTCTGTCAGATCCGCCATGAATATGCCGGATATTCCATTCCTAAATATGAAAGGCCACCGGCTTTATATGGTTCACTTATGCCATTTTACAGTCCAGGCAAGTAGGCCCTGATTCTGTCATCAAACTCCTTTTGCCTTCTGCCTCTGAAAGCTCCAGTCTGAGCCTGCATCTGTGACCATGAACTCTGTCTCATTCTCTGCGCGGCTCACGAAGCCTGACATCAGCCTATTCTCTGCCAAGAGCTGTATTTCACCTTCGAATTATCTGCTTCCCCCTCAGCCGATGCATTCCTGCCTAGTAGCTTAAGTAAACATTCTTCCAGTTACCAAGCAAAAGGCCCGGCTTCTCTGCCCTCATGCAAGTAATTCATAGCCCTGTCACCATGGAATATTCCTATCCCCTCGCATTCAGTGTAGACACTTAGACGCTTGTACACACACGCACAGTCAGTATAGAATAGATTCTGTCCGAGAGTCCTTCTTTATGGATAACATAGTTCTTTAAACATAGGATGTTAGATATGATTTGGGATTAGGTTGATCTGACCCCCAGACTTTTCGTCTCCACATGTAGAGCTAATGTCAAGTTCCCTTCACCCCCTAGTTACACGTCAATTACACGTCATGCTGCTGCGCGCGCATCTATGTCAAGTATTATCTTATAGATCCACCTATGCATGATATCATAACCAATCATGTGTCTTTTTACTCCTTGTAAACACCCATTTTCGGTTACGCAGGTACCACGTCAAGTTCCTTATCAATTATTACGCCTACTGTACTTGCTTCATTATAACGTATGTACTATAAAAGTTACTTCTTGTCAATAAAGTATGTACTTCACTTCCTGAACCCCGTGGTGATGGAACTTGAAGCATCCGATTATAATCGATTATTGGAATAAAGCCCATTCAGAAACTCTAATATCACGGATTCTGCCTCTCATTTTACTGAGCTATTTTATTATGATTATGTATCAAATTCAGTCCAGGTAAAGGAATTTTTATTTACCACAGTATGTGCATGTACCAATGCGAGTGCAGGGGGGTCCGGAGGTCCCTGTGCGGGGGTCGCTCACAGCCTCTGCCAGACCCTTCTTTCCCAACTCCATAACACACTCCTGCACAGTGTTGCTCCTCCGGTAGGACTAGGAAAGGAGGGCTCTCCAGGTGGGCGGAACACAAATGTGAATGACATTTTAAGAGACCAATAGATGAAGACCCCTTCCCAAACCTGCTCTATGTATGGATAACAACCAGTTATCCGTGGACTATTCACACCACAGCAGAGGGTCTCCAGCATTAAACATGCATTATTATATTTATAAATATGTCCATTTAGCTCGGCCTCTGCTAGTCTGAGAACTCCCGTTATGAGATTCCTATTTAAACAGGGCGTGGTTGGATGTTTGACGTGGGGATGTGTCACTAGAGGGAGTAAGTCAACGACAGAAGAGAAATAAAGATAAAACTAACTGTTACATCCCTTCTGTTCTCTGCCTTATTCCTCTCCATATCTCTTCTGTCCTGCAGGTTGTATAACTGCTCCCTCACCCCTTCATGCTGTGAAGACCTCGCCTCTGTCCTGGAGACAAACACATCTCTCACAGAGCTCGACGTGCGTGAGAATAATCTGCGAGACACTGGAGTGAAGAAGTTGTGTGAAGGCCTAAAACATCCTGGCTGCAAACTACAGAAACTGAGGTACAGAGCTGTGCGTTTCTTAACACATTATAAATTATTGTATTTTTTCTGTTTGTTTTGGGAAGGGTACAGCCTTTCTCGTGCATGCGTGAGGCTTATGAAGTGCGAGTGCCAGAGTGCAAGGGCCATATGTATCAAATGCGATTTTTGCGATTATCAAATTGCGATTTTTAGCGAATCACAATTAGAGAATTGCAAAATGCAATGTACGTAGGATTTGCTAAATATTTTGCGAATCCTACATATTCCTTATTTGCGAATCGCAAATTGAGATTCGCAATTAAAGAATACCTACCTGCCTCAGGGCTTGTGTTAATGTAGCGTAAACTATTTATTTAAATAGTGTAGTTCTGTGTGACAGAATTCACATAGAGGTAAGTACTTCAGAATACTCTGCTCACAGCACGTTACTCACCTTAATACTGACTTGTAAAGGAATGTTAATTATTGATATATTTAATCTAGAAAATATTGTTCTGGAGCTTTTTTAAAACCAGAATGCTTTCTACATCTTACGGATCCGCAGTCTTCGAGCAGACCACTACTGCGCACGCGCAAGGCTTCGTATCATGGAACGCTTACTAACTCTAAAAATGAGCCCAAGAATACATCAGTATTTAGCATGGCATCCGAAGTGTTCGCAAAAAAAAATGATGTTTAAAGTGTACATAAAAATAAATACAACTTTAAAAAATACCTTAAATCAATGTTGCCACTGAGAAGAAAGGATCGATTTTTAGGAGGAAGTGAAAAATGTGCAGAAGCTCTGTCCAGTTACTCAGAATGAAGGGAGCCAATGCGTAAAGGAGGCTGGCCCGTGCCCCCAGGCTATAGGCAATAGTGAGTACAAACAAAATGTGAATGACAATTTAACAGACCAATGGATGAAGACCTGGGCGTGGGCGGAGCTCATGGAGTTTCACCCCGCGGAATTGAAAATCTCCGCCAAATTCCGGGGAGTTCCGCGTGCCGCCTGAGCTAAAATACTCTGAAGATGTGAGCTGTCGTTCAGACGCCCAAGCGCTTTGTGGCAAATTGCAATCCCGCCGCCGCTAGAGGTCTGAAGCATGTGATGAGAGACGGCCGGGCACAGGCCCCGCCAGGGCTACCACCAAGCCAGACACCGCGAAACCATGCGGCCTCTGGGCCTTGTCAGAGCAACAGCGCCCGAGCAGGAAGGAAAGGAACCCCCTTACGGGGCAAAGCGCAAAATAATAATAGTGCACCCCGTGCTGAAGTCTGCACTATATCTTGTGACTGTGAGGGGGAGCATGCACGGAATGATAACAGTTGTGCTCTTGTCACACCAGACCTCTGGGACTCTCTCGTGTCACGCACGGGGTGACGGTGCTCTCTATACGTGCGTGATGTAGCAGTCTAGTTGTTCCCCCTTTGTTTGCATGCCCCCAATCATTGCCCGGAAGGGCCTACACACATGCCTATAGAAGTGCCTTCCCAGTGTGTTTTTGTGTGTTGAGGGTCTGCCATTTAGTGCAGTAGTATACCTCTACTTGTACTTTGTACTCTTGTGTAACATGCAGACGTCTCCTTTCCTTTGTAACGTATCGTTTGCTACCTCTTGTATTTTGTTTGCTTTTGATACACGCACAACGGCCACCACTGCCTCGTGTAACGTAACTTTTGTTTTAGTGTTTTGAGTGTCTGCCATTTATTGACCTCTGTGTACTTTGTATGCTCTTGTAACCTGCACACGTCACTTTTTTTCTTTTGTAACGTATCGTTTGCTCCCTCTTGTATGTTGTTTCCTCCTGATACTTGCACTAATGTCACTATTGCCTCATGGACCGTAACGTTTGATTTTGTAACATGTCACTTGTAATTTTTCTCCTTATGTATAATTTCTGCACCTATTGTGAAGCGCTCTGACACCTTCGGGTAAAGTCCGCGCTATATAAAAACGCATTAAATAAAATAAAATAAAAAATAAAATAAAATGTATCACTCTCTTGCCAGGCGTGGCCAGAGAGCATAAATAAAGGGGTAGGAGGTCGCACGGGACTTCCGGCCCAGTCAGCATCTATGGTGTCAGAGTGTGTTTCATTCCAGCGTCTCAGCCCCAAGAATTTACACCATCACCACACGTGACGCTAGGTCTGGTGAACCGTGAAGCCCCCCTGCTGCTCTGACAGAGTGACAGCCGCACTCCCTGCAGCAGGAATATCCTGCAACGCAGCGTGGGCTTTAACGACCCGTGGGCGGAAACACTCAAAAGTAAAAACCTTAAAAGGGTGAATATGTATATAAACCGGGATGAAACAACACCTATGGCAGCGAGGGATCCGGGAACCCACATGAAAAAATAGTTTCAACGTCCAGGGACACAAGCGTGTGGCATGTACTTTTGGAAGACGGAATATATCGCTAACAGACATATTTTATCTCTTAGGACACACCTTCGCATGCAGGGGGATTAGGAATTGACTTTCACCCATCGAGCGGGATATTTTCCGTGGTCACATCCTACGTCCTTGGAGCTCAAGATGTTCTACAGAGGCACCCCTAGTTTATTCCACAATTCACCGGCAGCCATCAACGCCACTCCCCTGCATGAGCCACTGCTCCCCTGTATCCGCAGCACACCACCAGCCCTGCTCTCCTGACACCGCTGCATCTGCAGTCTCCCCCAACCAACACCCTGTCAGCACAGCTGTCCTACATCTGTATGCACCCGTGCACTCTACAGCTTCTGCTGTCTCCCACCACTGCTCCCCTGTATCCACAGCACACCACCAGTACACTTCTCCTGACACCACTGCATCTGTAGTCTCCCTCAACACCCTGTCAGCACAGCTGTCCTACACCTTTGGGTGCCCCCCGTGCACTCTACAACTTCTGCTATCTGACCCACAGCTCCCCTGTATCCACAGCACACCACCAGCCCTGATCTCCTGACACCGCTGCATCCGCAGTCTCCCCAACCAACACCCTGTCAGCACAGCTGTCCTACATCTGTATGCACCCCTGTGCACTCTAAAGCTTCTGCTGTCTGCCACCACTGCTCCCCTGTATACTCAGCACACCACCAGTACTGTTCTCCTGACACCGCTGCATCCGCAGTCTCCCCAACCAACACCCTGTCAGCACAGCTGTCCTACATCTGTATGCACCCCCGTGCACTCTACAGCTTCTGCTGTCTGCCACCACTGCTCCCCTGTATCCACAGCACACCACCAGTACTGTTCTCCTGACACCGCTGCATCCGCAGTCTCCCTCAACACCCTCTCAGCACAGCTGTCCTACATCTGTGTGCACCCCCGTGCACTCTACAACTGCTGTCTCTCACTACTGCTCCCCTGTATCCAAAGCACACCACCAGTACTGTTCTCCTGACACCGCTGCATCTGCAGTCTCCCCAACCAACACCCTGTTAGCACAGCTGTCCTACATCTGTATGCACCCTGTGCACTCTACAGCTTCTGCTGTCTCTCACTACTGCTCCCCTGTATCCACAGCACACCACCAGCCCTGCTCTCCTGACACCGCTGCATCCGCAGTCTCCCTCACACCCTCTCGGCACAACTGCCCTACATCTGTGAGCACCCCTGTGCACTCTACAACTTCTGCTGTCTGACCCACAGCTCCCCTGCATCCGCAGCACACCACCAGTACTGATCTCCTGACACCGCTGCATCCGCAGTCTCCCCAACCAACACCCTGTCAGCACAGCTGTCCTACATCTGTGAGCACCCTCTGCACTCTACAACTTCTGCTGTTTCCCACCACTGCTCCCCTGTATCCACAGCACACCACCAGTACTGTTCTCCTGACACCGCTGCATCCGTAGTCTCCTTCAACACCCTGTCAGCACAGCTGTCCTACATCTGTATGCACCCCTGTGCACTCTACAGTTTCTGCTGCCTGCCACCACTGCTCCCCTGTATCCACAGCACACCACCAGTACTGTTCTCCTGACACCGCTGCATCCGCAGTCTCCCCAACCAACACCCTCTCAGCACAGCTGTCCTACATCTGTGAGCATCCCATGGGACTCTACAGTTTCTGCTGCCTGCCACCACTGCTCCCCTGTATCCTCAGCACACCACCAGCCCTGATCTCCTGACACCGCTGCATCTGTAGACTCCCTCACACCCTCTCGGCACAGCTGTCCTACATCTGTGAGCACCCTCTGCACTCTACAACTTCTGCTGTCTGCCACCACTGCTCCCCTGTATCCACAGCACACCACCAGTACTGTTCTCCTGACACCGCTACATCCGCAGTCTCCTCAACCAACACCCTGTCAGCACAGCTGTCCTACATCTGTGAGCACCCCTGTGCACTCTACAGCTTATGCTTTCTCCCACCACTGCTCCCCTGTAGCCACAGCACACCACCAGTACTGTTCTCCTGACACCGCTGCATCCGCAGTCTCCCCAACCAACACCCTCTCAGCACAGCTGTCCTACATCTGTATGCACCCCTGTGCACTCTATAGCTTCTGCTGTCTCCCACTACTGCTCCCCTGTATCCACAGCACACCACCAGCCCGGATCTCCTGACACCGCTGCATCCGCAGTCTCCCCCAACCAACACCCTGTCAGCACAGCTGTCCTACATCTGTGAGCATCCTACAGCTTCTGCTGTCTGCCACCACTGCTCCCCTGTATCCTCAGCACACCACCCGTACTGTTCTCCTGACACCGCTGCATCCGCAGTCTACCTCACACCCTCTCAGCACAGCTGTCCTACATCTGTATGCACCCCCTGCACTCTACAGCTTCTGCTGTCTCCCACCAGTGCTCCCCTGTATCCCCAGCACACTGCCACCACTGCTCTCCTTCCCTCCATCCTTATAGCCAACGCATCACTGACCCACTGCACACTGCAGTCACACTGCACCCTGTCAGTACTGCACTGTAAACAAGCGACCCCATCAGGCAGTTCTGTGCATCTCTGATGGGCCTTTGCAGGGTGACGGGGAGTCCCCCTCCCCTGGAGAGGGCCCTGGGCTGCTCGTGGCCCCGCGTCGCTGCTGAGGGGCTGATGCTTCTGTTCTGTAGGAGAGCATCGCAGAGCCCCGCAGGAGGGAGGGATGGATGTGCGCAGCAGCATCCAGCCGTCGGGGGAAGCGCTGGGAATAATTCTGCGTTCACACTCCTCTGCCTTTTGGGCCCCTCCCAAGGCTGCAGGGCCACTGAAAACACACAGCTTTGAAATGAATGGCTGCAGGTCACCCAAAGGACTCTGACACGTGCATTAACCAACTGAGCTACCTCACATGGTTTCTGTCCTGAATGTTGCACTTGGATCTCAGCAGCAGGTGGGAACAGTTTGCACCCGCACTTCCTGGAAGTGTCACAGGTGACCATGAGCCAGGGTCACACTGAAGGGTTGTGTGCATGTCTGTGACACCCCCAGAGGCGGATCTGTGTGTGATCAAGGATTGTCACTTAATAAACTCATGACAACAGAGGCCTCTTTCACCGCAGCCCCCGTTTAACACCATCACGGCTCATAGGAGGGAAGTAAATGACAACTTCCGGGACACAGGGGGCGCTGCTGGGCACACCTTGGGACTTCAAGCTTAATTAGCCATATCTTGGCCGCTAAAAGATAATGTGTAAATTAGAAATGCAATGGCTGTAAAATGAAAAGTTGTAGAAGGCTCGAGGCTGCCCTCTTGTGTTCAGAGAAGAACTGCAGGACAAACGCTACCATCCTTGGAGGGCGCAGTGCTCTTCTGTATGAACACCGCAGAGTAAACACCTCGTCCCAAAGGGACCTCTGACGTAAAGATCTCTCTGTGCAGGCACGCAACGCCCATAGTGCTCAAAGGGCTTCACCCCCCCCCCCCCCTGTCGTGTGTGTCAGTCTGGGCTGAGACAGCTTCCTGGGTGCACACACCGCCGCACCCGAGTACTTCTCAGGTCTTTAAAAGACCATTCATTTGCTAACGAGGCTTTGTTGTGTTTTCTCCCCTTCTTAGAGCCCCTGCATCGCCACTCTGCATTTTGCTGGAAGAATCAGCCCGCCCCCCAAAAGATTTTTAGTAGCCCCCCCGAAATGTGGCTCTAGTTGCGCCTCTGTCTCTATGTGCATCACAACCCATGTAAATATACAACTAGCTGCAACAACCGCTAAAGTTGTGACAATTCACACTGCAACAGAGGGTGTCCAGTATAAAAGTATAAAACATGTATTAATGTATTTATAAATATGTACATTTAGCTCCGCCTCTGCTAGTCTGAGAGCTCCCCTCATGAGACTCATATATAAACAGGGCGTGGTCGGATGTGTAAGGTCGGATGTGTCACTAGAGGGGGGTAAGTCAAGCACGGGAGGAAATGAAGATAAAACTGAAGTTGCGACGCCCGTGTCTGTGCTCTGCTTTACTCCTCTCCATGTCTCTTCTCTCCTGCAGGTTGAATCGCTGCTCCCTCACCGGTTCATGCTGCGGAGACCTCGCCTCTGTCCTTAAAACAAAGAAATCTCTCACAGACCTCCACATCAGCGGCAATAAACTGGGAGACACTGGAGTGAAGAAGTTGTGTGAAGGCCTAAAACATCCTGGTTGCAAACTACAGAAATTGGGGTACGGAGCTGTGTGTTTCTTATCACGTCATTGATTTCTTAAATATACATTGTAGGCGGGGCTCACACAGATATTTTATAATGTTGTGGGAAAGGCACATCCATTCCATGACAATAAAATCTGTGCAATAAGTGAGGTTTGTGAAGTGGGGGTACCCAAGTCTGAGAAGTGAGTTTGGAACAAGCCCCCTAACGGTGCAGAAGAGCACAGTTTAAAGCTTGTTTTTCAGGTATTTGGACTAAAATGCCAACAACGGCGCAGATCTGCCCACAAGTGCCCGGGCACCTTCTCCCACTAGACGCTCCGCCCATTAACAGATCTGCTGCTGGCCTTAAACTTCCATATTAAAGATGGGCATGGACAGAACAATGAGGAAAGAACATCTGACCGTATATAGTCAGGGGCGTAACTTGAAGGGGTGCAGGAGGTGGAACCTCCTTAATAATTTCTTAAAGTCGGGTCTCAGCCTCTTGACAGCCCAATAACAGGTGGTTGTCACTGTCATATGACATAACTGCTGGATGTGTGATATATCCCCTAGTGTGTATGTGTCTGTGTGTGGCTGAGTGTGTGTATGTGTGTGTGTGGCTGTGTGTGTGTGTGTCTGTGTGTTTGTGAGTGGGTGGCATGCAGGCAGCAAGCACAGCAGTCGGGCATTTAATTTTCCTGCTGGTGCCGCGGGCCGCTGACAGTCATACACAATGCTTGTCTGGATGACCCACTGAACCGAGAAGCAAATGAAGACATTTAGGATTCACACCCTGAAAAGCAATGCTCCAAGTGGTGTTGTGGCCCCCAATGACGACCTTCACCCAAACATCCACCCTCTACATGCATCAGCAGATGTTGGTGTTGCATGCTTTTAGTTTCAGTCAGACCAGGGGTCTCCAACCTTTTCTGGAGTGAGAGCTACTGAAGGCGAAGCAACTCACGCATTGTTACCAGACACCCCACGCCCGGCTTCACTGACTCTGAGCCTAATGTCCAGAGAAGCAGATACTACGGTTTGAACAAAATACTTGAACTAAGGTTCTCAGGGCTGCCACGTGTGTCAATGAGAGCGTGGTTTGTGGAGCTATATGAACATGTGTGTGTATGAATGAGATATGTGTGTGGGTGACTGAGAGGCTGCGTCATATGTACTTGATGAACAGGACATACCTTTCACCATATGGGGCACTTTTACATGTATAACACAAACGTGCAACTATTTTATATAGTTTGTAAAAATATTGAGGCAGAAAAGTCGTTCACAATATGGAACATTTTTGTGCATTTTACATTTATCCCAAATTGCTATATATTTCAGATATAAATATCTCATGTCTGCCAGCCACTGAGAGCGAGATGCCTGCTGTGTGTAAACGCAACACCTTGAAATGGGAGAACATTAAGATGAAGAGTTAACTCAATCATTAAGTTAACAGCTCTATTTCATTTTTTCCCCTTTAAAAGCATTCAGAAACATTTTGTTCTTGCGCTCCGCTCTGTTACTGAGTTGACATCAACTTTTATTTGAGTTGAATCCATCAGTCCTTCATCTCTTCCCCTCTGTGCCCCAGCCGGGGTCATACATCAGAGTTGGGCACTGATCCTTACCAGGTCTGGCTGACTGTGGCCGAAGGGGCCTGACTGAAATACACAGAAGGTTCATTCACTGTAAGTGGCAGATGCCAGACTTCATGGACCCAGCCCTATTTACAAATGGACTCAAGGCCGCGAGCTACTCTGAAGGTGTCGGCAAGATACCACTAGCTCGCGATCGATTGGTTGGAGACTCCTGAATCAGATACTATACATGAGATTACGAATCCCCCTAGCACTGCATGTGTCTGAGCGAGAGCGTGGTCTGTGGACATGTATGAACATGTGTGTGCATGAATGAGATATACCTGTATGGGTGAGCACTGCATATGTGTAAATGCGAGGGCAGTCTGTGGACATGTATGAACATGTGTGTGCATGAATGAGATATATGTGTATGGGTGAGCACTGCATGTGTGTGACTGCTAGGGCGGTCTGTGGACATGTATGAACATGTGTGTGCATGAATGAGATATATGTGTATGGGTGAGCACTGCATGTGTGTGACTGCTAGGGCGGTCTGTGGACATGTATGAACATGTGTGTGCATGAATGAGATATATGTGTATGGGTGACAACTGCGCAGCCAGGTTTTCGACAGACCTTCTCGCAGCGTGTCACCCATCGATCCCTGCTCTATTTTACAGCCGACCCAGGGTCTGTGTGGTGGTGATGGGCTGCGATAATACCAGCACTGCGTTTCAGGTATAACTCCCCCTGGACAAAGGGGCCCGTCTAGCCAAAAGCTGACATAGAAATAATTACTTTCTATATTAGTGTTTTATCAAAGCAGCCAAATTTCAAAGGTCAATGCATTGCGAGCTGCTCTGTGCAGGTTCATTGTTTGCATTCTGGGACTTGTAGTTCTAGTTTGATAATGGGAGAAACAAGAGTACAAGTCCCAAAATGCAAATTATAAACCTGAGTTTGAGCACCTAATCACGAATGGACCTGGGAACCTCGTCAGGCCTGTTGCACGCGACAGGATTATAGTGATGTTGTCAAATCTGTAGAGCGAGCGCACTATCACCCGGGAGGGTATCCTGGCGCTACCTGTGGCGCACTATGAATAACAGCAGGTACTAGTGGTGGGTAACCTGGGATGACTTCCCCCCAGAGGAGAGAGCATGAGGCCAGAATGAAGGAAGCCAAACTGAGGATTGAAAGGGAAGAACTTGCCCTTGCCAAGGAGAAGCTTGCTCTGGCCAGAGAGCAACAGTTAAGTGGGTCAGAACCCACTGGTGGCAGCAACATTCCTAGAGATAGGGATAGGTTTTATGACCATAGAAACCTAAGCAAGATAGTCCCCCCATATCAGAATGGGGATGACATCCACAAGTGGATGACTGCTTTGGAGAGGGCCTGCAAAGTACAGCAGGTACCCCAAAGTCAGTGGGCAGCTAACTTGTGGCTCTCCTTTTCTGACAAAGGTAGAGACAAGCTCCTCACAGTCAGTGATGAGGATGCAAACAATTACAAAGTCCTGAAGAGTGCTCTGATAGATGGGTTTGGCTTAACCACTGAGCAATATAGGTTGTTGTTCAGAGACACCCAGAAGACACAGACACAGGACTGGTCTGATTTTGTGGATTGTGCCACTAAGGCTTTGGAAGGTTGGTTAACTGGCAGCAAAGTGCAGGACTATACAGGATTGTACAACTTGATTATGAGGGAGCAGATCCTTAGTAATTGTCAGAACCAGCTTCTCCATCAACACCTGGTAGACTCAGATTTGACCTCTCCCCAATAATTGGGAAAGAGGGCAGATAAAAGGGTCAGGACCAGGATTAGGCCTAAAAATCAGGGTGGTGACCAAAAGAAAGATACCACCAAGCCTCAAGAGAAGGGTGGGGATAAAGCAAAAGAGAAATCTTCCTCAGGGCCCCAAAACTCCACACAGGGTGGTGGGTCCCAAGCTCCCTCCTCTACCACAGTTAAAAAGCCTTACTGCCATGTGTGTAAAACACCTGGGCATTGGAAAACTGACATCAGTTGCCCAAAGGCTAAAAACAAAACTGTTCCTCCAACTACTCCTGTCACACCACCTATTACTGTCAGCAGTAATCCCCCAGGTGGTGGGAGTGCCCCCAAAAATTTGGTTGGGTTTTCTTGGGGAACACAGGGGGACCCTGGCTTAGCCAATTCCCCTACAGCAACTACTCTTGTCTGTGATGGTGGCATGGGGTTTGCCAACTTCACTGTCCCAACACTTTGGGTAGGTACAGACAGGAGCCCTACATCAATGGTACAAAAGCTGAGGCCTACAGAGACACTGGAGCTAGCATCACTATGGTGGCCCATAGGCTAGTTCCCTCTGAGCAGCTTTTGCCTGGTTTCTCATACCAGGTGACCAACATTGATGGCAAACAGAACAGTCATCCCATGGCAGAGGTATGTCTCAACTGGGGAGGGGTCACTGGCCCTAAAAGGGTGGCGGTGTCTCCAACCTTGCCTGTGGACTGCTTACTGGGGAATGACTTAGAACTCTCAGCTTGGGCTGGAGTTGAACAAGACACCCATTCTAAAATGGTAGGCCTTTCACAAAAGGGTAGTGGGGTTGTGCCAGCCACAACCCCTGTCCAAGTAGATTTCCTCCCTGAAAAGGTTGGAAGGGCAGTGGTAGCCACAGCCCAGGCAAAGACAGACTTCCCTGTAGAGATTGGCAGAGCTGTGACAGTCACAGCTCAAACACAAACTGAGTGCCCCCCTGAAAAGGTTGGCAAGGCTGTAATGGTCTCAGTCCATACTCAGACTGACCTAGGTGCAGTGAAGCCTGAAACTATGGATCACTCCACACAAACAGAGAGTAGTGGGGAGGAAGAAAAGTCTCCCTCTCCCCAGACATTAGGAAAAGGTCAGCCTCCTCAGGGATCTGACCTCACCCCTTGTGAAGAAACTGCCCCAGAGGTAGCCAGGCCTGGCCTGGCAGAGCCTCTGATGTCAGTGGCCCCTTCCAAGGTGGGACCCAGTCTGGTGCAGGTAGCCTGCCTCTCTCTACCCTGCCTCAGTCAGCCCAGGGCTGCAGAGGTCAGGGAGGCCAGTGGACCCCAAGAGGGCCCCTGTCCACAAGAACCCCCCCATCAAAAGAATGAGGATTGCCTGGCTAGTAGCCCTAGCCAGGTGATGGTTAACAACAGTCCTGAGGGATCCCCTTCACAGGTAGTTAGGGACCTCCCCGAGAGGGATTCTGTTGGGCACAGGCAAACATGGGACCTTAGGGCCCCAAACCTGACCTGTCCCTCCAGTAAGCCCACAAAAGGGACCCAGCCTCCAGCTTTAGGTAGCCAGAGGCTGACCCTGAGAGCACAGTGCAACTCAGTTAAGGAAAGAAAGGCATCCATGGTGGAGGATGATTGGAGGAAGCTGAGGCCTCACTTTGAGGACACTCACTTCAGTACTCCATCTCAACACCAGCCTTTTACTTTGCAAAGACACACCAAAGGTAGAGATTCCCTATGGTGGAGACCCTATGATACCTTTAGGATGAGGGATTGCTTAGTGGACCATGAGACAGGGGGTAACCATGCCAGTGCTGGTTCCTCCTTATATGGCCGCTTAGGCAATATAGGCTTACCTGGTCAAGGACAGCCTTATCTCCCTTCGTTTGGGGGGGGGGGGGTTGTGTAGGAAGGTGGATATCTGACTATGGTTACCCCCAACTTTTTGCCTAGTGTCTAGCTAGTTTTTCGACTTAGTTGGCCTGAGATCCTGCCATTCAGGGTCTCAGGCTGTCTGCTCTCTCTTTAAAATGGACTCCATGTACCCTAGGTACATACCCAATTGGTAGGGATCACCTTATTAGACCCTGTATAGTGTACCTTAGGTACCCAGGGCATAGGTGTACCCTAGGCCTACCAGGGGCTGCAGCATGTATTATGCCACCCCTGGCCT
Source organism: Triturus cristatus (assembly GCF_964204655.1). NCBI lineage: Eukaryota > Metazoa > Chordata > Amphibia > Caudata > Salamandridae > Triturus > Triturus cristatus. The sequence continues at coordinate 1,697,703,804 of NC_140591.1, forward strand.
GGCCTTCCAATCAGACACAACTGGCTGATCACTCAGCTGGGGCAAGGTTGTGTAATCACCCCTTGCTTAGGTGTAGTATTCCTATACCTACCTTATATATAGACACATGTGTACCTATCAGCCACTCCTATGGCAGGCCTTAACAATCCTGGAGGCAGAGTGCTTGGTAACATGTGAGATGGTACTCTAGCATGAGCTGAGCCTGTCTGCAGCTTTCGGAACCATGTCCTTATAGCTGTTCTATGATATAGCCTACCATATACTCTTAAAGTGCCTTATAATCTTAAACGGTTATGGTAACTATGGTTTGGCTTTATCAAAACATGTCGTGTAAGGTGTCTAACACTTTGGAATAATACCCCCATACCATTTCTGGTGATGAGGATATTATTCCTCCCTTCTAGAGGGAGAGACATGTTAAAATCCTACTTTGCTGTTTAACTCTCACCAAAGCCTCAGCATCACAAAATGGATGCTGCTGCCACAGACACAAGTCTGACCTCCTGCTGCTGGGAGCCCTCCCAGCGCGGGAGGCCTGGACAATAGGTTTCCTGCTTGGGGAGGTGCTAGCACCTCCCCAGACGGGCTTTAGTGTATTGGGGTAGGGAGGGCTGAAAGGAATGAGACATGCCTGGGGCACACAAGGTGCTCCATGCATAGTCCAGTTCAAACCGGTGCTGGGGCACTCCAGCCCCAGCTCTGGCGTGAAACTGGACAAAGGAAAGGGGGTGTAGCCACTCCCCTTCCTGGTCCCACCCATAGGAGGGACCTTGCAGGTAGCCCAGCCCACTAGCCCAGTATATTAGTAGCTAGTTGGGCACTACTAAATTAGATTATCCTGAACCTGCAACTTGAACAGAAACTCTGGACCTTCGACATTCGACCTCAGGAAGAAGACTGAAGGAATCTCCCTTGTGGCCAAGGAGTGACCACCCTGGGCAACCAGGCACCATCCGGCGACCGCTGCTTGCTTTGCAACTGAATCCTACGAGGGACGACTGCAGAGACTGATCAGCGCCAAGACTTCCAGACACCTCTGAACCAGATCCACATCTCCAGCGAAGCTGAGACCCGTGGAGGCGACGAGGAACGTGGGACCGGCGACTTGGGAAAAGTGGTTAGTAACTGACTACCGCAACTTCTGAGGCTTCCTCGAGGCTGTGCTTGGGGAATTGAGAAGCCCCACTCCCGAGCACCATCTGCAATGAAGACCAGCTCCCCACAATTCACGTGTTCTGCGTGGGGCCCTTCTGCACCTGTGTTGCTCGACTTGTTGTCCGGTTGCTGGCCCGCTGGCTAGTAGCCTCTGCGACGACGAACCTTTACTTTCGACTTGCTGGTCCGGCTCCTCCAGACTGGCACTCACTCCTCTCTGAAAGAGAAGCACCCCAGACCTTCCTGGTCTGCACCAGAAGCAAGTCCTCCTTCCTGCGTGGGTTCCGCTTGCCAAGACTTGGTGAGTCCTAGTTCGACTTCAACGCCACCGACAGCAAGAGCCTTCGTGGGACAGCTCGCCTCCTGGTCCTGGTCGTCCTCGACGTCTTCTGGTACCCGTGGCGGCTGCGACAAGCTTCACCCCTTCACTGCAAGCTTCACGACAACGCCTGGTTCCTTCCTGGTTCCACGTGGTCACTGGCTAGTGACCCAGACTCTGTCCCTTCTGCTTGCAGGTATCCTTCCTTCTTGATCCCAGGCTTGGGATCCACCGGACACTATGGTTGGGCTGTATCAAAACATGTCGTGTAAGGTGTCTAACACTTTGGAATAATACCCCCATACCATTTCTGGTGATGAGGATATTATTCCTCCCTTCTAGAGGGAGAGACATGTTAAAATCCTACTTTGCTGTTTATCTCTAACCAAAGCCTCAGCATCACAAAATGGATGCTGCTGCCACAGATACAAGTCTGACCTCCTGCTGCTGGGAGTGATCCCAGCCAGGGAGGCCTGGACAATAGGTTTCCTGCTTGGGGAGGTGCTAGCACCTCCCCAGACAGCCTTTAGTGTATTGGGGCAGGGTGGGCTGAAAGGAATGAGACATGCCTGGGGCACACAAGGTGTTCCTTGCATAGTCCAGTTCAAACCGGCGCTGGGGCACTCCAGCCCCAGCTCTGGCGCGAAACTGGACAAAGGGAAGTGGGTGTAACCACCCCCTCCCAGGTCCCACCCATAAGGCGTGACCTAGCAGGTATCCCAGCCCCCCAGATTAGTATAAGAGTGGGAGTTGGGCCTCAAGACTTTAGATTATCCTGAACCTGCAAAACTGAACAGAAACTCTGGACCTTCGACATTCAACGAAAGAAGAAGACTGAAGAATCTCCCTTGTAGCCAAGGAGTGGCTACCCTGTGCAAACAGGCACCATCAAGTGACTACCCTTTGCTTTGTGAAACGTTCGACGAGGAACCGATTGCAGAGCCCGACCAGAGCCTTGATTTCCAGACTTCTCCGACCCTCATCCACATCTGCAGCAGAGCTGAGATCCGTGGAGGCGACGAGCGACGTGGGACCGGCTACCTGGGAAAAGTGGCTAGTAACTTACAGCGCAGCTTCTGAGGTACCCTCGAAGTTGTGCACCGGGGATTGAGAAGCCCCAACCCCAAGCACCATCTGCACCGAAGACCAGCCCCCCACACTCCACGAGTCCTGCGTGGGGCCCTTCAGCATTTTCCTGCTTGCCGCGTCTGTCCGGTTGCTTGCCCGCTGGCTAGTGGCCTCTGTGACGACGCTCCCTGAAATCTTCTGCGCTGGTTTGGCTCCTCCAGACTGGCTCCCGCTTCTCTGCAAAGAAGAAGCACCCCAGACCTTCCTGGTCTGCACCAGAAGCAAGTCCCTTGTTCTTCGTGGGTTCCGCTTGCCAAGGCTTAGTGAGTCCTAGTCCAACTTCGACGCCGCCGACAGCAAGAGCCTTCGTGGGACAGCTCGCCTCCTGGTCCTGGTCGTCCTCGACGCTTCCTGGTCCTCCTGGCTGCAGCGACAAGCTTCACCTTCACCTGCAACTCTTCACGACATCGCCTGGTTCCTTCCTGGTTCCACGTGGTCACTGGCTAGTGACCTTGACTCTGTCCCCTCTGCTTGCAGGTTTCTTCTCTTCTTGATCCCAGGCTTGGGATCCACCGGACACTCTCCCCTGACTGCCTGTCAGCATCTTTCTTCAGGCATCCATAGGAGTCGACGACGAAAACGACGCATCTTCACCCCTATGCACCCGCAGCCTGTGGGCTAGGTAACTTGGGTACTCCGGTGCTCATCAGGATAGTGACTATCCTAGTGTCTAAGTTTCAAGTCTCAACTTCCTAGCTACTCCGGAAGTGTCCTAAATCTATCTATTTCTAAACTGTAACATTGCTATTGACTTTTACGCATTACGCGTGAGTGTTTCCACTCTGCACACGAATCCCGTGGGCCTCCCACTTCCTAACTAACGCTAGTGTAGTGTAGCCCCAGCGATTCCCTAGGCCTAGGCCTATTCTATTTCCGTGACAGTGGTTCTTATACCACTTACTTAGTATATGGTTTGCGTGGCCCCTAGGGCCTAACTGTATTACTTACCTGTGTGACTTACTGTATGCATAAATAAGACTGTGTTGTACTTACCTCTAATCTCATAAAGAGTGCTGAGGGTTTGCTTAGAATAAATACACTTTATTTTATATATATATCTGTTGTGGTGTCGTTTCATTTGGTATTCAAGGGGTTACAAATGGTATAACAGCTGGCTTCACATGCCATTCAGAGTTTAGCCTAAGACTGCTCTTGTCCATGCTACCACTAGGATAGCTGGTCTATAAGGTTGACTTTACAACCAATCACCATAAGGGTTGTTTGTACTGATATAAGGTGTACACTAGAACTAGTGACATCATACATCAGGCCAACTTCTCACAACATCCACATTATTGGGCTGCCGGAGCGCTCCGAAGGTGCTGACGCAATGCAGTTTGCTGAGCAGTGGCTCAGAGAGAAGGTGGCCCCGGAGGGTCTTTCTGCCTTCTTCTGCGTGGAACAAGCGCACCGTATCCCTACGGGTAGGCCGACTGCCGGCTGGCCGCCCAGACCACTTATTGCCCGCATTCTCAATTACAGAGACCGTGATCTCCTCTTGCAGAAAGAATGGGAAAATGCCCAGATATTATTCAAAAATGCCCGAATTTCACTGTATCCGGATTATACTGTGCAGGTACAGCGCCAGAGGGCCTCCTAGAAGCTCCAAGCCCTCAATCTGAAATACGCTCTGCTGTTCCCCGCACGTTTAAAAATCATCTACAATCGGAAGGCCCATTTCTATGTTTACCCCGAAGCGGCGAGCGACTGGCTTGAACACACCATGCCCGCTCAGTCTCTGGATGGCATCGACCGGCGGGAGCGTGGGGCGCTGGCGCAGTCCAACCAGCTCAGACCCCATCTTGACGGCACTCTGCGATCTCTCCCTTCTGCACGGAAACCAACCCTGGATCAAGCCGTGATGGAGCAGGAATCGGCGCTGGAAGTGGAAGCTGCCATGAAGGACCCTACACAGACCTCTTCCCCTCCGGAGGATGACGCGATGCCGCAGGACTCTGGTAGCAACGACCCTTGTGTCGTGACCTGGGCACAGGGCACAGGGCACAGGGTACTAGGACCCTGGACCCGACTGTGTGGGAAATGGACAGGGAACCGGACACCACTTCCGGTCAGGGGGTGGGGGACAGACAGACAAGGGAAGACCAGGGACGAAGCAGGACGCGTGAGCATATGCTGTAAGAACAAATAAAGGTACCTGAACACGGACACTGACTCCTGTCGTACTTCACCACCGCGACACGATAACTGGCGACAGAAGGTGCGATCATCGGCGCGTGAGTCCATTGCGCCCAGGAGCGACGAGAAGACGCCAGGAGCCCACCCTGAGTCAAATGCAACAATAAAGATTGCGGAGAAACGGCGCGGGAGCCCACCCCGGCCGTAACAAATAGCGGAAAGAAAGAAGTGACCCGGCCGTGACTGCAAGCTGGTAAGGACAACAACAAGAAGCGCGCGTGTGAGCAAACGTATGAAAATCTCGCGCGAGATCTCGCGAGAAGGCAGCCATTTCAGAGTCAGGCGAAAGCGGCCAATCAGCGCCGCGGAAGGCCCGGCGGCCATCTTAGAGTCAGGCGGAAACTCACAAGGTTCTCGCGAGACCTGGCGGCTATTTTGAAAACAGGCAAAATAAACGAATAAGGAGCGAGAAAGGCTTGGCAGCCATTTTAAAGTCAGGAAATAAACGAAAAAACAGAAAATAAAGTGGGAAAAGAGATTGTAAGGACTAAAGAAGAAGAAAAAGTGCATCAACAAAGGAAATAGATAAAGAAAAAGGGGAATAAAGCAATTTAGAGTAAAACAAAGTACAGAAAAGAAGTAAAAGTGCGGCAACCGCAGAAAGAAAGCAGAAAGAAGAAGAAAAGCTGCGAAAAACAAAGAGACAATAATGTCTGAACAAGCGAGTGACAAACCTAGCGCTCAATACCGTAGACCGCTTCCATTCAACCTTTCAGAACCACAAGTAGGCATAAGATGGGAGCGATGGGTTCGCAAATTCGAACGATACATGCGCGCCACGGACGTAACAGACGCTAAGCAGCTGGATCTATTTTTAAATCTCGTAGGGGACGAAGTAGATGACCTACTAGTCACATTCCCTGATGACCAAACGGCAACATACAAAGGGCTAATAAAGTGCCTCTCAGACAGATTTGATCCACAAAGAAACATTGATTTCGAAAGATACACCTTCGCAATTGCATTTCAACACACAGACGAGTCCCTTGATGACTTCGCGACAAGACTGCGCAAACTGGTCACACACTGCGAATTCGACAAGTTCGACAACGAACAAGCAATTCGTTTGCGCATCATTGAGGGATGTAGGTCAATGGAATTTCGCACACGAATTCTGAAGGAGCCGACTTCGCTGGAGAAAATTCTAACGATGGCCAGGGCGGAAGCGAGGGCGACGGCACAAGCAAAGCAGATGGAGCTTGGCAAAGAGAGGCGAATGGAGCAAGCAAACCGCATGGTCGGAAGCAGCCGTGCGAACAATTGGAAGAAAGAGAACAATGAGCAACCGCCAAGGAAACAACATGAAAAAACATGCTACAGATGCGGACTTGAGTTCCCACACACCGGCGTGTGCCCGGCAATGGGTCAGACATGCAGAAAATGCAATAGGAGCAATCATTTTGCTAGCGCGTGTCTGGGCACACAATTCAGAAGTGAGTTCAGAAGTGAGAGAGGATGACCGGGAAGACAACGAATGACGACAAACAGATATGCCAGGCACATGGAGACGGCAAACCGCAGCTCGTCAACTGAATCTGATGGAGAGGTGGTGCAAGAAAACGTAGGACGACTATACTTGATGTCTGAAGGTGCCTCTGCTGAAGAAGACAAAGGGCGAGAAAGCATCCACCTAATAAAGAAAGATCAAGTACAAAAGACAGCAACGGTGAACATAGATGTGGGACAACACAAAACATGCTTCGTGTTAGACAGCGGCGCCACGTGCAACATCATGTGTGCATCAGAATATGAAAAGATGGAGATAAAGCCGGCGCTAGTGCCATCCACGGTTGACGTATACACGTGGGGATCAAAAAAACCAGTGATCAACATGGGGAAATTCACAGAGACACTCATATACAAAGACAGATCAAGAAAAGAAGACATACATGTACTGAAAGGTGACGTACCAGCACCATGCTTACTAAGTAACGTTACAGCACAGATGATGGGTCTCCTCGCAATGACATACCACATGTCAGAGAAGAAAAACATCCTGAGAGACTATCCAAGGATCCTACATGGACTAGGAAAACTGAAAGGACGACAAATAACACTGCACATCAATGAAGCAGTAAAACCAGTAGCTCAACATCACAGGCGAGTACCGATACACCTGCAACCGTAAGTCGAGGAAGAAATACAAGCATTACTAAATCAGGACATCATAGAGCCGGCGGACGGACCAACGCCATGGGTGTCCCCGATAGTGGCAGTCCCAAAAAAGAACACATCAAAAATTTGCATCTGTGTAGACATGAGGATACCAAACACAGCAATTGAACGAGAAAGACACCCTGGACCACACCTAAATGACATGATCAGCTGCCTCACTGGCACATGCCGATTCTCAAAGCTGGACCTGTGCAAAGGATATCATCAGCTAGAGCTTGACCCACAGTCAAGATACATTACGACATTCTCCACACGCATGGGTCTATTTCGGTACAAGCGGCTGAGTTTTGGCATCTCATCGGCGGCAGAAATATTTCAAGAAACAATACGGCAAGTCATAAGGCCAGTAAAAAACAGCCTCAACTACAGTGATGACATTTTGGTATTTGGTCGAACAGATGACGAGCATGACAAAGCATTGCGGGACGTATGCTCCGAACTGCAACAGTCAGGTCTAACACTGAACGAAGACAAGTGCGAAATAGGAAGAAATTAACTGGTGTTCTTCGGACACATCTTCTCAAAAAAAGGGATGCGACCAGATCGCAGCAAAGTGGAGACGCTGGAAAAAGCAAAACCTCCGAGCGATGTTGCAGAAGTGAGGTCATTTCTGGGGCTTGCCAGTTACTGTGCGAGGTACATTAAAGACTTTGCCACGGTAAGCACACCATTGAGAGAATTAACGAAACAAGGCCAGACATTCATGTGGACCGAAGACTGCAACAAAGCATTTGAGGCCATCAGACATGCAGTGGCAGCGGTGGACCATCTGGCATACTTCGACCCCCTGCTGTGCACAGAACTGACGGTGGACGCCAGCCCGGTGGGGTTAGGAGCGATCCTGGCACAACATAGACCAGGTAAAGAGTCCCCAAGAAACATAGTGGCATACGCAAGCAAAAGCCTGTCTGAAATCGAGAAGGCATGCTCACAGCCAGAAAAAGAAAGTCTCGCAGTAGTATGGGCATGCGAACACTATCACATGTTCATATATGGGAAACTATTCACCATCATAACGGATCATCAGGCCCTAGTAACGATCTATGGAAATCCCAACGCGAAAATACCACCTAGAATAGAAAGATGGGGCATAAGGCTCATGGACTACAACTTCAAGATTGTGCACAAACCAGGGAAAGAGCATAACCCGGCAGACTACATGTCGAGGCACCCGTTGCCACAGACAACTGAAACAACATCAATAGCGGAAGAATACCTGAACTTTGTACTTAAACAAAACACGCCAGGATCAATAACGATGGCAGAGTTGGAGCTCGAAACAGGGCGGGACACCACAATGCAGGCGGTCAAAATGGTAACTAGACAACAGAGATGGAGGCATGTCAACAACAACAGCATCATGGAAAACGGAGTGATAAAAGAAGAAATGTTGGCGTTCAAAAAGATTAATGAAGAGCTATCAGAGACAAAAAATGGCATAATAATGCGAGGAACAAGAATAGTGATACCAAGAGCTCTGCGGAGACAGACTGTAAACTTAGCGCACGAATAACACAGAGGCATGGTGGCAACAAAGAAACTACTACGGGAGAAAGTGTGGTTCCCGGGTTTGGACAATATGGTGGAGGCCACCATCACAAACTGCCACATCTGCCAAACGACGGGGCAGCCAGCAAAACCAGAACCATTACAAATGTCAAAACTACCGCAGGCAGTGTGGACAGAACTGGCAGCAGACTTCTATGGGCCTCTGGAAACGGGCAACTACCTGCTCGTGATAATTGATGAATTCTCCAGATTTCCCATCGTGCGACAAGTATCGTCAACATCAGCAAGCGCAACGCTGCCCACTCTGGACGACATATTTGCGGCGTGGGGATCCCCACAAACATTAAAGACAGACAATGGTCCACCATTCTCAGGAGAAGAATTTCGAAAATTCATGGACTATTTAGGGATCCACCACAGGAAAATAACGCCGCTGTGGCCACAAGCCAATGGCATGGTGGAAAGATTTATGGGGAACATAAAGAAGGCTGTCCAAAGAGCAAAGCTGGCGCAGATATCAATAGGACAGGCTCTGTGTCAAGTACTAAGGGACTATCGGAACACTCCTCACAGCTCCACAGGACGGTGTCCCGCGGAGCTAGTTCTCGGCAGATCAAGCAAGACGAGGCTACCGCAGATGGAAGCAACAACAATGCCAGAACACAGCAGCGTCGCCATCAAAGACAAAGAGGCCAAGGATAAAATGAAGACATATGCCGACGCAAGGAGACATGCCACTCCTGCACACCTCAAGCAAGGCGATACTGTTGTGGTGCGGCAGCGACAGTTAAGAAAATCGGACAGCCCGTTCTCAAAGGAGCCATTGACGGTGACAGAGGTAAAAGGGCCCATGGTAACAGCATCAGCAGGACGTTACCATATCACACGAAACAGCTCACACTTCAAGGAACTAAAGATCATGGACGAAGACGGAAAGGATGTTGCAACAGGAGACGCAGGCATGAGACAGGATGAAGAGGAGCAGATGGACAAAGGAGAAACACGCCAAAGAAGAGAGGGCAAAAGACCAAAGAGACTGATTGAAGAAATGTAAGGAGGGCTCTCTCTCTCTCTCTCTCTCTCTCGCTCTCAACTATATCTCTGTCTTTTCTGCGACAAAGGGGGAGATGTCGTGACCTGGGCACAGGGCACAGGGCACAGGGCACTAGGACCCTGGACCCGACTGTGTGGGAAATGGACAGGGAACCGGACACCACTTCCGGTCAGGGGGTGGGGGACAGACAGACAAGGGAAGACCAGGGACGAAGCAGGACCCCGTGAGCATATGCTGTAAGAACAAATAAAGGTACCTGAACACGGACACTGACTCCTGTCGTACTTCACCACCGCGACACGATAACTTGTTCCCCTCGATCCCTCCCCAGGTGGTCAAGGACCTATTTGGCTGAGGTGGAGGCCTGTCCTCTACGACACTTTCGTAACTATGATTTAGACTCAGCAAGATGTTGATATAATTTGTGTGGCGTGGAAACAGCTTTCCACTTGATTAACCTTTTTCTCCCGGGTTCGGCATACCTCATGGGTCATCATCCTACACGGTCCCGGCGGGAGGTGCTCTTGGGAGTACTTATGCGGCGAGTGTTTGGTGCTGGGCCCGCCCCCCCTGCGGTTGCATTCACTGCATGGTATAACCGTTTGGACTCAATGTTTGTTAACCAGATTTTGGACCAGCACAGTTTGATGGCTGCCCTAGTATTGGGGATCGTGTCTTCAGGGGTTGTTTATTTGGTTCCTGGTCCACACCCTATTCTTTATTGTGTTGTGTACACGATGTCACCCTGGGTCGCCCTTCTTTCCAGAAATGTTGATGCATGGCTGTTCTGGCTAAGTATAAAATACCGACATGGAATGTGCGGGGAATGGGATCCGTGCATAAGCGACGTCGCATTTATGCTCAATTGAACAGGCGCGAGGCCCACATAGCCTTTCTCCAGGAAACGCACATGACTGACTCGGAGGTTGCTAAACTGCAGCGGAAATGGAAGGGGCAAATATATAATACATCCTAATCTGCCTTTGCATGTGGGTCGCTTATTTGGGTGAGGAATGGGGTGCCATTTGAGCTGCTGGAACGGAGGGTGGACACTGCAGGGCTCTATGTTCTCCTGCGGGGCAGGCTGGACGGAACCCCAATTGTTTTGGCCAGCCTGTACGCCCTGAACTATGAACAGACAGACTGCTTATCTGACTGGCCTCGATGCGGTTTTAATGGACTGGGTACAGTGCCCCTGGGTTCTTAGGGGGGATTTAGACCGCTCTCATCCCCCAGTGCAGGGCGCAGTTCCTACTAAAATAGTGGAGTTCCTACATGCCGTGGTGGTGGGTTGGGGGATCACTGACATATGACGCACACAACACCCGTATTAATTTTACTCCCCCCGCACCAACTGCACGCGCGAATAGACAGGATTTTCTGCTCCCTGTCCCTATCATCCCAGGTAGGGTGACCAACCGTCCGTAAATTTCACGGACAGTCCGTAATTTCGGCCGTCTGTCCGTTGTCCGTGAAGGATTCTTTAACGGACGCTATTTGTCCGTAATTTTAACCGGGCACCGACCGCACCACCCTAAAGCCGGCACAGCTTCCACCCACCACCCTTCTTGACTCCGATGCAGTACCAAAGCTCAGATACCCAGCAGAGGCACAGCGGGATGGCAGCCCTCACACCTTTGTGGTAACGGAGCCACCCGGCCCGTTCCAGCACGCTACACACGCACCCACGCACCCGGAGGGCGGGCACGCCCTACGGTATAAATAAAAGGGCGCGAGACCGCTCGAGGTCTTCGGCCCACTCCAGTGACCCCTGCTGTTGTGTCCCTTTTGTGTCCTCTCCCCCATAGGCCTCTCCACCCCTTGGTCGGCTGCCACCAACCCTACATTGGCGACGAGGGCGGAGCCTACCCGCGCCTCGCCTCTCCGACGCTCATCGCACTTGCCTGGGGGTGCCCGGCGCTCTCCGCAGAGGCGGAACAGGGAGGACCTCGCCGCGCGCGCGTCCTCGCGCTGGAAGACCCGAAGCCGGTCCTTGGCAGGTGAGCTCCGTCGGAGGGGGAAATCGACCCTCGTGAGCTGCCTGGGCGTCTGGGGGTCTTGGCTGGCCTGGATTCTGCCGGTGAAGGCCCCGACAGCCGGTTGCTGCAGGGGGCGTCCTCAGCAGTGCCTGAGGGGACTAAACGGACAATAAAGTAGTCAAAAAAAAAAAAAGGAACAGATCGGTGGGGAAGCAGGTCTCGCCTACGCGTATGAGCAGCATCATCAGCAGGTCTCGCCCACGCGCAGCTCCAGCAGGTCTCGCCTACGGGCAAAACTATCAGCAGCACAGGTCTCGCCCACGCGCAGCACCAGCAGAGGGAAAGTAGGTCTCGCCTGGATACCAGCCAAGCAGCCACGGTCGGAGAACGTGCACAGTGAGAGGTGCCGAACATGTCGGGCCCTGCCGCCAGCGGAAGTGGCACGGCGCAACCGCCTCAGCAGGCAGCCGCGCTGCCCGCGGCCGCCGCGCAGCCCGCGGCCGCCGCGCCTGGACACGGGGCGGTGGCCCCGCTGCCGCCATTCAGCGAACTGTCAGACCCCTCCACGGCGGCGGTGCGGTGGCGCTCATGGATCGGACGGCTGGAGCACTACTTTGTCGGAGTGCGGGAGACGGACAACACGGTCAAGAGATCTCTCCTCATGTGCTACGGGGGCGAAGAACTGTATGACCTGTTCGAAACTCTACCGGACAGGGGGAACGACGACGACTATGCGGGCGCCATAAGGGCCCTGAACCGCCACTTTGATCCCCAAACGAACCCCGATTTCGAGTGGTTTAAGCTGCGCCAGGCGCGACAGGAAGAAAATGAAAGCATTGACGTCTTCTATGCACGCCTGCGGAAACTCTCCCTGTCCTGTGAGCTGCCAGACCAAAGGGCGGAGATCCGGGCTCAGCTCATTCAAGGGTGCAGATCGGTCCCGCTGCGGCGTCTCATCCTGCGAGAGCCAGGCATCTCCCTCGACAACATCCTGGTCCTAGGCCGGTCTCACGAGCTGTCCAATGCTCGTGCGGATGCAATGGAGGCGGCCCTCAACCGGCCTGCGGCTGCCCAGAAGCCGCCAGCGATCAAGGAAGAGAGAGTGGACGCGCTGCAGAAGCGACCGACCAGTCAGCGAGGAGCCGCAAGGGCTCCGCAGGGCAGCGCATGTGGCAACTGCGGCCTAGGTCACCCACCTGGCGGCCGGTGCGTCGCCATGGGACAAACATGTCTGAAGTGCGGCCGAGCGAACCATTTTGCGAAGGTCTGCAGGAGCAGCCGCAGGGGGCGCGGAGGCGCTTCCGGCCCACGTGGGGCTCCGGCGCGCGTACACCAACTGACGGTGGAAGAATCCGCCGCCCTGCGCGAAAACTCCACGCCACAGTTCGAGGGAGATGGGGAAGAAGAAGAGGAAGTGTTCTTCGTGTCGTTTGTAGGCCGGGAAGGCACGAAGAGAAGACCGCCGCCCATGTGTGACATCCTGGTGGCTGGGTCCCCGGTGAGTGCTCTCATCGACACGGGGGCGTCGGTGAACGTCATGGACAGCTGCCAGTATGAGAGGTTGTCGCCACGGCCACCCCTGAGACCCTCCAAAGCCCTCATCTACACGTACGACAGTGACCGGCCACTGTCCCTGCGAGGGGTGATTGACGTTGAAGTCGTCAGCGAAGGCCGGAAGTTGGCCACGACCTTCCACGTGGCGGAAGGTAAGAGGGGCACCCTGCTGAGCTGCCACACCGCCGAAGATCTAGCGCTGGTATTCTTTGCAAATCAGGTGCACGAGCTGCATGCAAGGGAGATACTGAAGGACTTTCCGATGCTGTTTCAAGGTCTAGGATGCCTCCGCGGAAAGCAGTTCAGACTACACGTGGACCCGACGGTCCGGCCCATGGCGCTGCGTCACCGGAGAATACCATTCCTCCTGCGACCACAGGTAGAAGAGGAGTTGCAAAAATTGGAAGACTTGGGGGTGATTGAGAAGGTATCGGGTCCGACCCCGTGGGTGTCCCCCCTGGTCGTGGCGCCCAAACCCAAGCAGCCCGGCGCCATCCGACTGTGCGTAGACATGCGCCTCCCAAACAAGGCAGTCAAGCGCGAAAGGCACCTCACGCCCACCATGGACGACATTGTGGCCGACCTCAACGGCGCGCAGTGGTTCACGAAATTGGACCTCAACGCGGGGTACCACCAGCTTGAACTCCACCCCGACAGCCGCAACATAACCACCTTCTCCACCCACGTTGGCCTGCGGAGGTATAAGCGGCTGAGCTTCGGGATCTCGTCAGCGGCTGAAGTTTTCCAAAACGCCATACGGGAGACTCTTTCGGGTCTCCAGGGAGTCATCAACCTAAGTGACGACATTCTGGTGTTCTCGCGCACTCTGGAAGAACACCATCGGCATCTGCGTGACACGCTACAGCGACTAGCGGATAGTGGACTCACCCTGCACGAGGCCAAATGCTCCTTCTACCAGGAGTCGGTCGAATTCTTCGGTTACATTTTCTCGAGGGACGGCCTGAGAGTGGATCCGAAGAAAGCGGTAGCGATCCGCGCTGCTCCGAGGCCCACATCGGCCACCGAGGTCAGGAGCTTCCTGGGGATGGCAACCTACTGCGGGCGGTTCATTCCCAATCTGGCGTCCCTGTCGGAGCCGCTCCGGCTTCTCACGAAGAGTGGTCACCCGTGGGCCTGGACGGCCAAGGAAGATATGGCGTTCCAAGCGGTCAAGGACGCGCTGATCGATGACAAGGTGATGGCGTACTTCAGGCCCCACCGGCGGACAGAGGTGGTGGTGGACGCGAGCCCCGTGGGGCTGGGCGCGGTCCTGATGCAGGAGACGGAGGCGAAAGAATGGGTCCCGACCGCGTATGCCAGCAGGGCTCTGACGGCTACGGAGATGAGGTACGCGCAGATCGAGCGGGAGGCGCTGGCCATCAAGTGGGCCTGCCAACATTTCCATCTTTACCTGTATGGGCACGACTTCCGGGTGGTCACCGACCACAAGCCCCTGGTTCCGCTTTTCGCTGGCACGGCGAGGCTAGGGCCCCCGAGGATCGAGAGATGGGCAGTCCAGCTACAAGCGTACCGATTTGAGGTCGTGTTCCGACCCGGGGCCAGCAACCCAGCGGACTTCCTGTCCCGCCACCCTAAGCCGGTGCGCCCTGATCAGGCGGATGAGGCGGAGACGGAGGAGTTCGTCCGACTAGTGTCGCAAGCTGCATGCCCGGTGGCACTCACGTTGGAAGACATCGGCAAAGCCACGGAACTGGACGACTGCCTCGTGAAGGTGAAGCGCACGCTGGCGACCCACCACTGGCGGAACTTCCTGGATGGAGTGCAGGCCCTCACCGAAGAGGAGAAAGTGTATCGACAGCAGGTGTGGAACGCGCGGAGTGAACTCAGCGAGGGGCCGCACGGCGTGGTCCTGCGAGGAGCAACCCTCGTCATCCCGATGAGTCTCCAAGGAGAGGTGGTCAGGTTGGCACACCAAGGGCATCAAGGCATCTCCAAGACCAAGGCAAGGCTGCGGAGCAAGGTGTGGTTCCCGCGGATGGACGCGCTGGTTGAGGAAGCCATCCGCAGCTGTCACTCGTGCAACATCACGGGGGGGGAGCCGACGCCTCACCCAGTGATCACGGAGGAGCCCTGTCTGGAACCCTGGTCCAAGCTGAGTATAGACTTTGGTTCGTTCCCGGATGGGCGACACACCTTAGTGGTGGTGGACTCACACTCCAAGTTCCCGGTGGTGGAAGTAGTGTCATCAACGGCGTTCAGCCAGGTGAGAGCGGCGCTTGATCGCATATTTGCCATGATGGGCCTGCCGGAGGAAGTCCGATCGGACAACGGGCCCCCGTTCCAAGGGCGAGAGTTCCAGGAATACCTTGCGGCTCGGGGAGTCAGACACAGGAAGATTACCCCGCAGTGGCCCCAGGCGAATGGGGAGGTGGAGCGTTTCATGCGCACGATGAACCGGGCGCTGAGAATTGGAGTCGAGCAAGGAGAAGATGCGGATCAGTGCCTCTCACAGTTCCTAAGTGCCTACCGGCGGACCCCCCACTGTACCACCAGGTGTGCGCCAGCGCACCTTCTGTTCAAGAAGGCCCCCAGGGACAATATCCCGGCGAGTCATGTATGGCTGCCCACGCCGCTAGACCAAGAGGCGGCGCAAGGGAGAAGGCGGACCTCCAACGAGAAAGCCAGTCTGAAGAGGAGAGCCCGGGGGAGGAGTCTCCAGGTGGGAGACGGGGTCATCCTGAAGGACCGGTACCCGAATTGGAAGTATCGTACCCCGTTTGAACCGGAGGTGTGGGAAGTGACCGGAGTGCGGGGCACCATGGTGTCCGCCAGGAGAGGGACACGGACAGTAACGCGAAATGCGTCTTGGTTCAAACGAATAACATCTGGCGTCCCCGAGACCGACCCGGAGGAGGAAGAGTTGGAAGCCCCGGAGGGGTGCGGCTCACCAGGAACACCGGCGAGCCCGTTGCAGAGCGCAACCCCACTGCCCGGGGCGGGCGATCGAGAAAGCGGGCCCTCTGCCGAGACAGCGGTGCCCAGTGTCTGTGGGGCAGGAGGTACAGGCCGAGGAGACGCTCCCGGGAGCCGGCCATATGGACTTCGGCCAAACCCGGCCCCAAGTAAGAGACTGAGAGACTTTGCGTGGTGTGCACAAGAACTGAATGGTTTGGCGATAAATGATCTCTGTATCTGAAAGATTGGAGGGATGTGGTAACGGAGCCACCCGGCCCGTTCCAGCACGCTACACACGCACCCACGCACCCGGAGGGCGGGCACGCCCTACGGTATAAATAAAAGGGCGCGAGACCGCTCGAGGTCTTCGGCCCACTCCAGTGACCCCTGCTGTTGTGTCCCTTTTGTGTCCTCTCCCCCATAGGCCTCTCCACCCCTTGGTCGGCTGCCACCAACCCTACAACCTTCAGCCCTTGATGAGCTGTTAAGAGGTGCTTGAAGGTGACTGAGAGGGAGGGGCTACAGCTTCAGGCGCAGGGGCATCTATTCAGATGCAAACAGCCCTGAATGCGTCATGTCTCTGCAATTTAGAGGGGCCTCACACATTCCCTTTCTGCCCAGGGCCCCAAACATCCTAGGACCGGCCCTGATTACACCAAGGCAGCACATGGTTCTCTTCACAGAGTTTATTACTGTCACCAAATTGTAAGCAAACCTCGGTTCTTCAAACATGCAGTATGTAATGTAATAAAATAAAGAAATGGCACAATCGCACCCACACTGATTAACAAAGTATGGAGGACAATCAGTTAAATCAGCTCTCTTGGAGTATCTCCTTTAAGTACTGTACATCACAGTGGGGATGGCAAAACTAACATTTTGGAAAGTGAGCTAGGAGGGGGTGAGGAGCTCTACCCCACCCTGGAAGAGACCAAGATGATACTAGAATACTGCATGTCCACCCCTGTGCCCACCCTGGTGGATCCTGTTCCCCCTCCTGTGATGGCTCCTGCCCCCCACCCCCAGTGATGGCTCCTGTCCCATGTGGTGGCTGCTGTCCCCCCCCCCCCGCCTGTGATGGCTGCTGTCCCCCCCCCCCCCCCCCCCCGCCTGTGATGGCTACTGTCCCCCCTGTGGTGGATCGTGTCTCTGCACTGGGTGGCTTCTGTCCCAGTCCTGGAATGGCTCCTGCAGCGAGGGTGAAGTTCTTGATGGGCCTCTTCTCAAAAAGGCTCAGCTCAAATTAATATGAAAAGGTGGGCGAGTGAGTAAGTGAAGGGATGGGTGGATGGCTGGATGAATTAGTGAAAGGGTGAATGGATGAATGAAAGATTGAATAGATGGATAATGAGAGAGGATGGATTGATGAGTGAGTGGAAGGATGGATGAGAGAAAAGGTAAATAGCTGGATGTATGGGTGGAAGGGTAGCTGGATGGGTAAAAGGGTGGACGGATGAGTGAAAGGATGGATGAGTGAAAAGGTGGATGATGAGTGAGTGGGTGGATGGATGAGTGAAATGATGGATGGATTGATGAATTGATAAGTGCAGGGTGAATGGATGGACGGATGAGTGAAAGGGTGGATGTAAGGATGGATGAGTGAGTGAAAGGGAGGGTAGATGGACAAAAGTATGAATAGATGAGTAAAGGAGTGAAAGGATACATGGATGAGAGAAAGGCTGGATGAGTAGATGGGTGGGTGGATGGATGGAAGAAAGGATGGCTAAGTGAAAGGGTCGATGGAAAGAGAAAGGGAGGATGGATGGATGGATGACTGAAAGGGTGGATAGGTGAAAGGATGAGTGACTGGGTGGATGGATGGATGAGTAAGTGAAAGGATGGCTGGATGGGTGAAAGGGTAAATGGCTGGATGGATGAGTGAATGGATGGGTAGAAGAGTGGATGGATGAGTGTACATATGGATAGGGTGAAAGGGTGGATGGATGGATAATGGATAGATGAGTGAAAGGATGGATGAAGGGATGGATGAGTGAAATGATAGATGGAAGGATACATGATGGATGGATACATGATGGATAGGTTTGCAAACGGTTGAATATGTTTGGATATGGCTGGGCTTACTTATATACTATTGCGCGGCCTCCTCTGATGTGTCTGTAAAACTTACCTATTTTCCTGAAGTTTTGTCCTGAATTTTGACCTCCTGTCCTGAATTTGTGTCCTGAATTTTGACCCTTTGTCCTGAATTTTTACACTCACCGTCCTGAATTTGCACCAATGCCAGTTGGTCACCCTAATCCCAGGTGCTTGAATCCACGTACCTCGGGAAAACTTTATCCGACCACAGTCCACTGGAGGTGCTGCTCAAATGGGGGAGGGCCCTCCCCCCAGTCCCGACTTGGAGACTATGGCCGCTCACACTAGAAGATAAGGTGTTCAGGGACACTCTGGGTCCCGCTATCACCAATTACTTCACAGAAAATACAGGTTCGGCATCCTCCTGTCAAGTTGAATGGGATGCGTTTAAGTCAGTCATTAGGTGGGTGGCCATAGGGACCATTGTTGGGGCCTGGCACGAGCTACATGACAGGCTCGTCCCCGTGGAGGACTCCCTGAACACACCGGAAACAGAGGCTCTTGCTGACCCTACCCGGCAGGCGCCACTGCAAGACGCCAGGATTCAATATGCAGAGCTCCTTGAACGACTCCGTCTAATCGATTACAGTATGTACACCCAATAGAGTCATAAAGAGGCTGACAAATCAGGGACTCTTCTGGCCCGTCTCATCCGCGATACCCCGCCCGCGCACCCTATATTGGAGGTATTCCTCCCGAATGGCACTGTGGCTAATACCCAGGCTGATATTAACATGGCGTTTTGCACCTATTATAAGTCCCTCTATGCTGCCCCGCCCGCTATGCCCCAGGATCTCCTGACTAATTTCCTGGACGATCTCACCTTCCCCGAACTGAGGGCAGATGCAGAATCGGACTTGGAGGCCCCTATCACTAGAGCACAAATTATCGGAGCCCTTAAGAGCCTCCCTCCCACTGGAGTTTTATTTGACTTATGCTGAACAACTCACTCCACGCCTGTTGACTCTTTACAAGACGGCACTGGAAAAACGCACACTTCCCGTAACATCTATGCAAGCACTGGTTGTTTCCCTCCCCAAGCCCAACAGAGACCCTCGAGACATATCGGGAGACTGCCCTCTCTCCATGTTAGCTACCGAGTGTAAAATACTAGCGCAGGGTCAGCTTCCCTATCTCCCCAGACGTATTCACACGAACCAGTGCGGTTTCGTCCCGGGCCGTAGCACTTCTCTCAATATCAGGCGCCTCCACAATCTGATGGAACCCACTGCCACTCACTCCGACACCGCTGGGTGCATCTCTCTAGATATGCGACAAGCATTTGACACCCTGGACTGGACATATATGTTGTCCTCCCTTAAGAGATTTGGCATCCCACGGGGTACCGGCGATGGGTCAAACTACTGTACTCCTCTCCCACGGCCTGGGCTCGGACAGGCACGTCCATCTTGGCTGCTTACCCAGTGGCCAGGGGGACGCGAGAAGGCTGCCCCCTGTCACCAATATTATTTGTCCTGGCGCTGGAACCCCTTCAACTCAAGATCCGAAAGGAGGCCGGGGGACTGGGAATACCCGTGTCTAACACAACACATATGGCGTCTGCATACGCCAACGACATTATCCTCTATTTTAAAGACCTCACGGCCAGTCTGGAACCCGTCCCAACTCTACTTTTGGACTGATATCAGGTTTGACGATTAATGCCCAGAAATCCCATGCTTTCTTTATGCGACATAGGGAGTCCCCTGACCCGATACCCTTGGGCGATCTCCTGTTGAAGACCGCCCCAGACACTTTCAAATACCTAGGTATTCAAATGTATCAAACTCCCCAGGATCTGATTGAGGGTAATCTACAGAAGACGATACGGTCTCTCCAGTGCCAGGTCTCCTTCTGGACTTCATTGCCACTGTCTGTGATGGGCAGGATAGCCATCTCCAAAATGGTGATGCTCCCCCGCCTTTTATATTTTTTTTACTAACATAACAGTTGTATCCCGCCCAGCATATTCAAGACATTGGACTCCCTATTGTTAGACCATATTTGGGGAAAGGGACGCAGAAGAGTGGGACTGGCGAAGTTGCAGCTTAGACCTGCTGAGGGAGGCCTGGGGGCGCCAGACTTTCGGGCATACTGTATGGCCGGTCAACTACAGTGGCTGTCCTATTGGCTGGCAGGAAAGCACACTCTTGAGATTGGGTACACCAATCGCCTCCTTGCTCAGGGTACATTACATGCTTTACTTCTGCCGCGGGCTAAAGTCCCGCCAACGCCCCCCCTTGCTTAGAACCGCGCTGGCGTACTGGAAGAAGTCCCTTAACTACACACGACGAACCCTCCCTTACTCTCCAAACATTCCCTTCCTTGGGATCACTGGCGCATATGGCTTAATAACAAAGCGGACTGTGTTTTCTTGGGAGCAGGAAGGGGTATCCACTGTTGGAGCGCTGTTTGTAGACGGCACTCTGACCGACCATGACAACTTCACCCGTGCACAGAGGGTCCCTTCGACACTGTTCCTCCTCCACGACCCCATTACTCACTACATCAAGCGCCACTGGTCCCCCGATGGGGTAGAACGCCAAAAACATGAACTTGTGTACGCTACATACTTGATGGGTGCTGGTCGACATCTTACCCAATGGCTTTATAGGGGGATCAGCGCTCACTCAGGGACGTCTCTGGATCCGCTCCGGTTGAAATGGGAGGCGGGACTGGGAAAAGAACTCACGGACAGGGGCTGGGCAACTATATTGGAGTTCCCCAAGAAAGTCTCCCGAAACGCTAAATTTAAATATATACAACACATGATCTTACACAGGGCCTATCTGACCCCACACCGACTGAACTGCATCTACCCAGACGCCCAACTTTCCTGCCCTAGATGTCAAGAAGTGGATGCTGATCTCATCCACGTGCTGTGGTCTTGTCCACGCTGGCGAACTTATTGGCAAACAATAGCTTACAGGGTCCGAGAGGTCACGGGCACGGCCGACTAGACGGCTGCGGATAGCTGTCTACTAGGTCTGCATAAACGCCCCAAGACATTGAAAGTGCAATATAAATTCGCAGACCCGCCCGTGCTTCTTGCGAAACGGGCCATCTCCATGAGGTGGAAATCTGCCCGCCCCCCCACAGCAGTGGCCGGGCAGGCGGAATTGATCAGGTGGGGTGCCCCAGAAAGCGCTGTCATTAGACAGGAAGAATATCGAGGCCACCACAAAACCCCCATTGCTGTGGATTGGGATCAAATGCTAGAGGCGCTTAAGGCCCTTGTCTCACTCACCCCACCACCCGGTGTCGCCGCCTGAGCCCATATCATCATCTGTACCCCCCTCCCCTGTGACTGAATCGCTTGACACTGCGTAGTAATTTATTATAATTTATTGCTGATGCCCAGGAATGCATGTTACTGCCTGTTCCACCTGTTGGAGTTTGATTCCCACGTTAAACTCCTATTATAATTGCGACGGTGTACATAACCCCCCCATTTTTTCCATTTCCTAAACCATATTGTATTGTGTGGACTAATGGACCAGGGTGGGGAGGGGGGTGTTTTTGTGTGGGGTTTCCCTTTTGTTGCTTTTTTTCTATGCTCTGTGGTTCACTTATAAAGAAAACCCGAGTTTTGCTTCTTGCTTAGATGGCCAGGCGTGGGCAGGGACAGATATACCTGTTTGGCAAGGTGTACCGAGATGTCACAATGCCATGTAATTAGAAATTTGAGAAATAAGCAGCTAGGTTAAGCACATTTGCACTGCCTGAACATGTCACTTTTGAGTAATGCGTGCGTTGCCCACCTCAAATGGCCAGCCGCTTAAAAGACCATAAACAATAATGATAAACACAAGATATGAGAGGCAACGCGAGAGTGAATTGGCTAGTACAGTGTGATACTACACAGTTTTTATAATACACACAGAGCTAGTAAATTTTTCAGGTTTTTTCTTTATTACAATGATGTTGTCATATCCACAGCCAACGCGTTTCGCCCAAGCATGGGCTTCTTCAAGGCTGTTAAAAATCATACAAAAAGTCATATCAGATTTATTCATATTAAAACATATTAGGTGAACAGACAACAGTGAACCTGTATTAGCGAAGGATAGATTATTCGTATTGTCCAAGATATTTGAGCAATCATGTTATCAGAAGACAGGTGCCGTGTGTAATGTTCTTAATAATCATAGGAATCGGAACTAGTCCAAGATGGCGGAGATTGGGCTAGAATACGCTCTCACGCATTGACGTCATTTCCGGTTATCGGGGATCTCCTTAGAATGCCACTTAAACACATATAAATACGGGCGGCATTTGAAACTGATTGATCACTGCTCCTAAACGACGGTGTTCGCTACTACGCTGACGACTCCTGCAAACGGATTTGGAGTCACGCTCTCTACAGAGAAAGGTATTTTGGGATTCAGCCGAGGCACATTGGATTCAGTAGTGGGCATTTGCACGCCAACTTTTTGGCGCTAGATTGTGAGGGTTTACATGCCTATGACACACTCTTTGCACTTGCGTTTTGATTTATACTATGGAACTTGGAAATCAACTATGTCATAGGATTGCACTAACGTACATTTTACGTATAGAAAAAGGCTTTTAACTTAGGGATTCACGTCCCAGTGGTCCGCTGTCCTTAGTGTTATTGCTATATTACTTTTCATACACATAATGTGTTTTTTCATTTTTGCAGCGTTTATATGCTGTTGTTTGGACTAACACCTGTTTGCTGGTTTATCACGACAGTATGCAGGATTGGGTGGCTGAATTTTGCGACCATTACTACGGACATGTGGGTTTAAGATCCCTATAGTCAAATACACTAATTTTAGTTGTTTATGGTATCATACTTGAGGGCCTATCCGGTTTCTTTATCATTAGGATTGAGAGGCTGAGTTATGTGATTGTTACGGCTGACATGTGCGTTATTTGATGTCCACGTCTAAACTAAAAATTTGTTTCTCTTTATTTTTTGGAATTTTACTTCGGTGTCTATCCGGGTTTTTTTACTGTTGGAACAATACAGTTTGGACTTTTCTGAAAAACTAGTGTTTTGAATCTCTTGTCATCGTCTACGTTTGTTCACCGGCCTTATCATAACATTTCGGTAAGGACATCAAGCATTGAGGCTGTATGTAGGTTTCTAAGCAACTGTGTGACTGTATGTGCACACTTTGTCTCGCTTTGAGTGCCTAACATTTCAATCACATTTCAGATAACTCCGATACCAACACTCTGAAAAACGGAAGGGCTTTATTGGTGGAGATACTTCACTACATAGATGACATGCTAGTTTTCTTTTTAAAGGTCAGGAACTGTGGACTGACTAGATAAAACTATTCCTTTTTTTGCAATTTCTGCATTTCGATCAACGCAGGAATATCATCTATATCTCTTTTTACGCTCTTTAGACTTTTTAGATCGGGAACCTTCTGCATTGCTGTAACTGAATATCTCTGCGCTACTCAGTTCGACAGCTTGATTCTTTGGTAAGCGACTTGTGTATTAGGACACAGTTTTGTTTCTTGGTTTCACTTTTCATTACTCTTTTTTCACATTGGAGTAGTTCTGTCTTTACCAACACTATTTTCGGTGACAAAGCATCTAGCGTTACTTTCTAAAAATTTCTTAAGTCACTCTGACCTTTTCCATTCACGTTATTACGTTATTCGTTATGGGTAGGTTTTGGGTTCTACGTTAAATCAAGTACCTCGGTTTGATGCTCATGTATCGATCCTTCGCTAATACAGGTTCACTGTTGTCTGTTCACCTAATATGTTTTTAATATGAATAAATCTGATATGACTTTTTGTATGATTTTTAACAGCCTTGAAGAAGCCCATGCTTGGGCAAAACGCGTTGGCTGTGGATATGACAACATCATTGTAATAAAGAAAAAACCTGAAAAATTTACTAGCTCTGTGTGTATTATAAAAACTGTGTAGTATCACACTGTACTAGCCAATTCACTCTCGCGTTGCCTCTCATATCTTGTGTTTATCACAATGCCATGTACTCGATAACTTACTGAATGTGTACGCATATTTGCAAAATGAAACTCAATAAAAAATTGTGTTTAAAAAAAAAAAGATTACTGGGAAGTAATCCAGCCATTGCCTACTCTTCGCCTCACTCGTGCCTTTCCTGACTTCATTGGGGTGTATCCAAGCTACCGTTCCTCATCAGTAAGAAATCAAATGAACGTGCACCCAGATATACGAGAAAGATACCAACATTGTAACCATTTACCAATCTTTCCATATCTCTCTGCAAGAATACAGAAAACATAAACAAGGAACAACCAAAAAAAGAACAGAAAGGGTAACTACTTCCCTGCTACTGCTCCCTTATGACTAATGTACCTAAAGCGTACCTCAGGCTGCGGCGCCACTTCTAGTCTGTAATGAGAAATGAACATACAAAGGCGCAGCCCAAGTGGCTGCCTTACATATGTCAGCTATGGAGACCCCCATACACTATGCGCAAGATGTGCCCGTCCTCTAGTGGAATGTGCCTTAATAGAACCAGGAACCTCCCTAGCACTGCCCTAGTAAGCTGTGGCTATAGCTGCCCTAAAACATCTGGACAAGGTGTAAGAGAATGGCTCTTCCCCTCCTCCAGAAGGAGCAACATTAAAAATAAGATTGTCTGATTCTCTGTATTCAGTGGGTCTCTTCATGGACACTGCTATTGTCCTGGCGACGTCTAAGGGTGATACGGCAAAGCCTGTTCATCTGTATTCAGTGGATCTCTTTATGGACACTGCTATGTCCTGACGACGTCTAAGGGTGATACGCCTAAGACTGATCATCTGTATTCAGTGATTCTCTGTATGGACACTGCTATTGTCCTGACGACGTCTGAGGGTGATACGCCTAAGACTGATCATCTGTATTCAGTGGGTCTCTTCATGGACACTGCTATTGTCCTGACGACGTCTGAGGGTGATACGGCAAAGCCTGTTCATCTGTATTCAGTGGATCTCTGTATGGACACTGCTATTGTCCTGATGACGTCTAAGGGTGATACGGCAAAGCCCGGTCATCTGTATTCAGTGGATCTCTTTATGGACACTGCTATGTCCTGATGAAGTCTAAGGGTGATACGGCAAAGCCTGATCATCTGTATTGAATGGATCTCTTTATGGACACTGCTATTGTCCTTACGACGTCTAAGGGTGATACGGCAAAGCCCAGTCATCTGTATTCAGTGGATCTATTTATGGACACTGCTATTGTCCTGACGACGTCTATGGGTGATACGGCAAAGACTGATCATCTGTATTCAGTGGGTCTCTTTATGGACACTGCTATTGTCCTGACGACGTCTGAGGGTGATACGCCTAAGACTGATCATCTGTATTCAGTGGATCTCTTTATGGACACTGCTATTGTCCTGAAGACGTCTAAGGGTGATACGGCAAAGCCCGGTCATCTGTATTCAGTGGGTCTCTTTATGGACACTGGTATTGTCCTGACGACGTCTAAGGGGGATACAGCAAAGCCTGATCATCTGTATTGAATGGATCTCTTTATGGACACTGCTATTGTCCTGACGACATCTGAGGGTGATACAGCAAAGCCTGATCATCTGCATTCACCTTTAAGGCTGGAAGGATTATCTCTTGCTCTCTGTGCAATTTAGGGGGAACAACCTTTACAACGCAACTTTTACAACGCACTGCCATTACAACGAAACTGTTACAACGCAAATGCATTGACAACGCATGCCATTACAACGCAAGTCTTTACATCGACTTGCACTAGATGGCGTGCTAACATTAAAAATAGTGTAGTTTACTATCCAAGCACCTTCCCTACTGTTACGTGGACTGGAGTTAGAATAGTAAATTACACTTTTTTAATGTTAGCACGCCATCTAGTGCAAGTCGATGTAAAGACTTGCGTTGTAAAGACTTGCGTTGTCACTGCATTTGCATTGTAAAAATTTTGTTGTAACAGCATGCGTTGTAAAAGCATGCGTAGTAACATCATACATCCGCAATTTAGTGTTCACCTTTGGCAGGAATTTAGGATCTTAGAATAAAACTATCCTGCCCTCAAATACCCTCAGGTAAGGGTGGCAACCATGGGCGTCCGCAGGGAGGGGCAAGGAGGGGCGCTTGCCCTCCCCTGGATCATCACCCGGCCCACGCTCTAAAGAACCGCGCATAAGGTCAATGACAGCCCCCCACAGTGTTGCCTGTCTGCAGCAGGCCCTGTTTGATGAGCAGGAAAACTGCTGCTGTTCGGCCTGATCAACAGAGAAGGTCCGGGCCTGCCTGCACCCCCAGCTCAAAGTAAGTCATAACCTCTCCTGTTTTCTTTCTCTGTCTAGCTCCTCACTTGCTGAAAACTGTGACTCGTCTGCAAGAACTGCCTCTTACCCTCTCTTTCCTCTCATTTGCTTCATTCGCTCCCCTGTGAAATCGATCTAAAAAGGAAGCAATGGTTTTTTTTGGGACTGTCTTTTTCTGACATTTTCTAATCCAAAGTGCAGCATCGGAATGGACGTTAGCACGATCTATGTGCACCCACTACAGCAGACACTTCTTATTTATAAAAATACCTGCCCGCTGGACACCTATATAGGGATTCCGCTTTGAGAAGGTACTCTCAGAGCAGAGGTGTGCTATGTATGTGGCAGTCACACCTGCTTCATAGAATACTCTCTACAGCACTCTCTCCCGTACACCATACGATATGTAAATATTTTGCTTTAATGGCACTTAGGTGAATCTTTTTGATCTATGTGAGTGTTTTAACCGGAGTCCTTGGAACAAGCAGCGCTTGCATTGTAAAAGGACGGAGTTCGGCTCTGAATGTGCCTCGGTCCCACACAGAGCAGCACCACAGTGGCCAGGTGCACTTGGGGACGTGAAGGCTTCGGAGCCAATACGCCTAGACATCCCCATGGTCACGGGAGGCTGGAGACCCAGCACCCTGGCTTTCACCCTTACCCCCTGGTGGTCGGGGCTACAGTAATGCGTATTTTAAGCCGTGGCACGGACGGGCCTTCGAGGCTAAGGCGTGGTGCACTGAGGGGGTGGGCACCTGACCTCGGCTCTCGTCCGTTGGGGCTGTGTGTGAGGGCCAGATCCGAGAGAGGCAAGGAGCGCCCAGGAAGGGGCCTACTCAGAGCTCCAGCCAGCTAATGCCCTGGTACTGAGAGGGGACAGACACCTGTGTGAGGAACGCTTCCACCTCAGGGGGTAGGAGGCCTGGAAAGTGTGTGCTTTGAGCTCCTACCACAGTCCTGAACCAGAGGGTCTGGAGGGGGGTGGGGGTTGAGTGAGGGGAGACACAAGCCCGTGGCACCCCCTGTAGATGGTGCAGTGTGTGTGACAGGCATTCCAACCTCAGAGGACAGGAGGCCAGGATGAGGCCTGCTCAGAGCAGCTTCAGCAACAAACAGACCTGGACACGAGGGGGTGACGGGGATAGGGGGCACCTGCCCCTAGCACCCTTAGGAGATGATGCGTGTGAGACCTGGACCAACTTGAGAACAGGAAAAGCAAGGAAAGGGACAACCAAAAGTACTAACTATAGTGCTGTGCACAAACAGGGCCTTGCAACCAAAGGTGTGTGGGAGAAAAGTTCACCCCGTAGTATGGAGCAGTCGCCGGCCACTTAAGGGCACAGGGCCAGCCCCTGCTCCACCTGACTCCAACAGTGTCCTGTGGAGGGAAAAAAAATATACCACACTGTCTGGGGAAGTTTGAACGCATTTGAGTATGTCAGGACATTATACTTGATAGGCAGCCACCACTATCACGTCCTGGTAGGATCCATCCATGCCACCTGCCTGCCTGCCTCTAAGCTCCCATCCACCTGTCTGCCTCTACCCTCCCATCCACCTGCCTCCTCTAAGCTCCCATCCACCTGCCTCTGTAACCTACTATCCACCTGCCTTTCTCCCATCCACCTGCCTGCGTCTAAGCTCCCATCCTGCTGCCTCCTCTAAGCTCCCACCACCTGCCTCTAACCTGCTATCCACCTGCCTGTCTCCCATTCACCTGCCTCTTCTAACCTCCCACCCTCTTGCCTGCCTTTAACCTACTATCCACCTGCCTGCAAACTCCCATCCACCTGCCTTTCTCCCATCCACCCTTTTACTATTTCCACACCACTCTCGACTCTGATGACCAACCCGCTGTTATTTTGTTTTTATTTATTTTATTTATTTAAATGTGCGCTGCATACACACGACTGTGCATGGACTGTTTGTTAGGTGCGATGCTCTATTGCCTCAGCCTCTTTGTATAAGTTTATTGTTATTTTAAAGGGAATTTATTGAGCGCACGTACACCCAAGGTCTCTTGGCGCCGAATTGGAAACTACCCAGAAGCAGTCTCTGTGGCTCTTTGCACACACCCAGATAGACACGAGTGCACATGGTGTACATATTACACAGAATATCTATAGATGAAGAATACTTGTGTAGCTCAGCAGTGCCATCGAGGTCGCCTGTCTGTCACGTGGACAGGAATGACCTAGGAAGTGCAGCGAGCTTGGAAAATAGCAAGGGGGCATTCAGAGCTACATGGCTCCTCCTGCGCCCCAGTGTTTCTTGTGCCCCACCTGGCACACATCATGTCGGAGGATGGTGATGACTTTAACATTTTGCCCCCCCCCCCTGGAAAAATTTCTGCGGACGCCCATGGTGGCAACAAACTAGAGCCCTGCGCTCCCAATTCTCCTAGCAGTAGTGACTGCTACAAGGTAAAGTACTTTTAAGGTAGTCTCACAAATTGAGTCCAGGGGCTCAAAAGGTGAAGCCTGAAGGTTTGAGAACACCAAGGATAGATCCAAAGATGGAAACAATCCCATATCATAGGCTGTAAGACAGAAAATCCTTCAAAGAACTTTGACACTAAGGGGCAGATAAATCAAAATGTCACGCAACGCTGCGCTCCAAGAAACCTTGCTGCACTGCGTGGCGTGACAGAGAGAGGGCAAGAATGCACTATGTTTAACATTATATCCTTTGCTCTCCTTGCGCTGACGCACTATGTGCTACCTTGCGCCAACGCAGGCACCCTTGCTCCATGGTGCAAGGGTGCCTGCTTTGCAGGCAGGATTGTTTTTGTGCAGGAAGGGACACCGTCCTGCACAAAAACAATAATCGGAGGCTTTTTCCTCTTTGTATGTGTGCTGCAGAAACGAGGAGAAATAAACACATTTCCCCTCATTACACCTCCGCTGGGAAGGTATGTAATTCTGAAGCATTCGTAGGTCTACCAGTGTTGGTAAATCTAGGGATGCTTCAGAATACATGGGTGGATGCTTGGGAATACCCACACTCCACCCATGAAATGCCCCCACCACGCAGAGTTATGCAAGCCAGCGACTTGCGCTTCACTGCGTTACTCCAGATTTACCAAGTTACACAGGGGCAGGCAAGCGAGCCTTGCGTGACTTGGTAAATTTCATTATAGGATTTGCTTCACCTTGCATCTTCTTGCGTGGCGCAAGGGCGATTGAAAACCTTAATACATTTGGGCCTAAGGGTTGAACGCTACAAAGGTCCCTCCTGGGCTCTCTGAAAGATCTTATTGCTGTCCACTGAAATCTAAACGTAGCTATTGCAAGCTTCTTTTCAAAGCCATCCTGTAAAAGTTGCAATATGGCTGGAGCCGAAGCTATGGATCTTGAGGGGCACCAAGAACTAAAGCACAACCAGTGGCGATTGTACGCCTTGTTTCTTCATGCTCTTCTGGAGAGAACTCCCTCCCGCTCAACCTCCAGAGCGAGAGCTTAGGCCACAAGAGGGACTCATTTGTAAGAGGGGGATGAGTCAGGGAGGAGGGGACGCAGGAAGAAGCCAAGTGTTATATTCCATAGGTTACACCTAACTTGTATGGTAACCTTTGAATTGTATGATGGCACATCTGATTTTGACACCATGTTTTGTTACCAGCATTTTGGTCACCATTTTTTGCACAAAGCAAGTATCCCACGTACTGCTAAAACTTACCATCAATGGGACCATTGCCCAACACCACCACAAGGTAGTTCTCCAACATTTGCACAAAAGTTTGCTTATTTTTCTGGGTTTAACACTTCAGACCTGGCCTCATATTACTATAGGCTTGCATCTACACCATCAATTGCAAATAAAATATTTTTGCACAGAAGTTTGGTATTTTTCAGGTTTTGAAACATCAGAACCAGCCCCATATTACTATAGGCATGCACCAACACCTGCAAAGAAAAATATGTTACCAGACACTAAGCTGATATACTCTGCATCCTTTATCTTCCAACTGTCTGTACACGGTTTCGACTTTTGGAAGGACACTATTGACACAAACTCTGTCTGGGGGACTAAAGATTGGCAAGTTCAGGGAACTGAGGCCCTATTTACCGCATGCCTCATACCATCGCAGATGATTTTCCAGAACAGAATGGTGCAACAGACTTCCTGTCTTGGGCAAGCCAAGATAAAGGACCTGAAAACACCACGTATTCCCTCACCTACACACCTTGAGAGTAGGCAAGATGACACACTGACCAGTGAGGATACATTAGAGGCCCTACTACAAAATGGTACATACAATTCATCAGACGCCAATTAGAAGGGATGGTTGGTTTGGCCTATCGACACAAATAAGTGTCAGTCAAGGTTCAGGGGTACCACCGATGGGTTTAGTATCCATAGGCCTGACTCACGCTGTGTACAGTCAGAAGACCCGGGGGTGGTGACATCCTACAGTGCTGGGAAGTTATGCCTAGAGTGGCTTAGAACTTCAACGCTGTCCCAAGTGAAACAAAACGTGCCCCTTCTCTCTGAAGATATGGATCTCGGGATATTTTGCTAGGTCCCAAGAAGCGCTTCCTATACGCTATTTACAACGAGCTATGGAAAATCTCCCAACAGGAAGCTGTGGAGAGACTTCGTAAGATAGATGGGGTTAACATTGAAAAGGCTTTGGCTGGGGTCGACAATGGCATGACCACACTATCATCCAGAATTTTTTCACTGGGAAACATGGTATCCTCGGCAATAGATATAATGGAACAGGATTTGTCTATTTTACAGCACAGACTATCTCAGTTACGCTCCATTATGCTACTAAGCTGGACGCTACAATCCTTGCGTTCTGGCCACGTGCCCTGGCATTATATCAACAGCACAGCTCTGTTCTCCATATACAATCTAATGGAAAGACAGATGGTTATGGCATGCAGAGATGCAAAATATACCATGTTGCACATTGAAAAATTGGGCCAATTACATTTCACTGTGACTGAGTCACCTTACACAGGATGGTTAATTCATGGCTATATTACACTGCCAATCACGACATGCCAATTTCAATACTGTCTCTGTATATGGGCATATACACCTGTACCCTCACCACTGGTATAGTGCACCCAGCTAGAGGGGTGACTGATCTATGCCAGGGCAGTGGATTGTAGGCATGGCACACAGGGATGCGTGACATGTTGCCTCTTCACTTTTCTCTGCACCAAAACACTCAGCCTGCAATGGCAATGTGTGGGTGTTAAGGTACAGGACCTCTAAGGGTGGCACAATTAGTGCTGCAGCCCTTAGAGGCCTTATCTGGTCACAGGGCCCCTAGTACCTAGGGTACCTTTTACAAGAGACTTACATGTGGCCAGAGAGGTGTCAATTTGGGGGTACACAGTACAGCTTTAGGGAAAGGACATAGGCACTGGGTACCTGGTTGGCAGGAACCCAGGCCACACTCAGTCAAAGAGCATCAACATCAGGCAAAAAGTGGGGGGCAACCATGCAAACAGGGGCACTTTCCTACACAACCGCCCCCCCCCCCAAAACGAAAGAGGAGGAGACTAACCTTTCCCAAGAGAGTCTTCATTGTCTAAGTGGAAGAACCTGGAAAGTCCATCTGCATTGGCATGGGCAGTCCCAGCTCTATGTTCCACTGTAAAGTCCAGTCCCTGTAGGGAGATGGACCACCTCAAAAGTTTGGGCTTTTCACCTTACATTTGCATAAGCCATTTGAGAGGTCTGTGGTCAGTATGAACTGTGAAGTGAGTACCAAACAAGCATGGTCTCAACTTTTTCAGGGACCAAACCACAGAAAAGGCCTTCCTCTCAATGGCACTCCAACGCTGCTCCATGGGGAGTGACCTCCTGCTTATAAAATCAACAGGCTGTTCTTGGCCATCATCATTGGTCTGGGATAAGAACGCTCCTATCCCTAGCTCAGAGGCATCCGTCTGCACAATGGACTGCTTGGTGTAATCTGTAGCTTTGAGAATTGATGCTGAGCACATTACCTCTTTCAGGGTGTCAACAGCTAACTGTTCAGTTAACCTTTTTGGGCATTTTCTTGGAGGTGAGTTCTGTGAGGGGAGTCACAATGGACCCATATCCCTTCACAAACCTCCTGTAGTACCCAGTCAAGCCAAGGAATGCCCTGACTTGAGTCTGGGTTGTTGGAGCTTCCCAGTCCAGGATGGCCTGGATCTTGGGCTGTAAGGGTTGTACCTGGCCTCCAACAACAAGGTGGCCCAAGTATACAATGGTGCCCTGCCCTATCTGGCATTTGAATGCCTTGATAGTTATACCTGCAGTTTGCAGGGCCTCTAAAGCCTTCCCAAGGTGGATCAGGTGATCCTGCCAGGTGGAGCTAACGACAGCAATATCATCAAGATATGCTGCACTAAAGGCCTCCAATCCAGCAAGGACTTGATTCACCAACCTCTGGAAGGTGGCAGGGGCATTCTTTAAACCAAAGGGCATAACAGTAGACTGGTAATGCCCATCAGGTATGGAGAATGCGGTTTTCTCTTTGGCTCCTGAGGCCATGCCAATCTGCCAGTACCCTGCAGTTAAGTCATAGGTACTGAGGTATTTGGCGGCACCAAATTTATCTATCAACTCATCAGCCCTTGGTATGGGGTGAGCATCTGTCTTGGTGACAGAGTTGAGCCCTCTATAGTCCACACAGAACCTAATTTCTCTCTCTCTGCCCTGTGGATGAGGTTTGGGGACTAGAACCACTGGGCTGCCCAGGGGCTCTCAGAGGGTTCACCAGTGTCCACATCATGGGTGCACCAGTGTGTCTGACCAGGAGTCATGGAGAAGAGCTTAGCATACTGCTGCAAGACTTGCTTGCAGTCAGCCTACTGTTGGGCAGAGAGGGTGTCTGAAAAGACAACTCCATCCACTCACCCATCTTTGAGGCTATAAGAGAGGAGGTCAGGGAGAGGCTCACTCTCTGTCTCCGGATCCTCATCAATAACCATCAGCATGGCTATTTCAGCCCTGTCATGGAAAAGCTTTAGGCGGTTCACATGGATCACCCTTTTGGGTGTCCTGCTTGTGCCCAGGTCCACCAAGTAGATGACCTCACTTTTCTTTTCTATGATGGGGTAAGGGCCACTCCATTTGTCCTGGAGGGCCCTTGGTGCCAAAGGCTCCAAAACCCACACCTTTTGCCCTGGTTGGAATTCCACCAGTGCAGCTTTTTGGTCATACCAGTGCTTCTGGAGCTCTTGGCTGGCCTCAATATTTTTGGAAGCTTTTTCCATGTACCCTGCCATTCTGGACCTTAGGCCTAGTATATAGTCCACAATATCCTGTTTGGGTTCTTGGAGAGGCTTCTCCCAACCCTCTTTAACAAAGCAGAGTGGTCCCCTAACAGGATGGCCAAACAGAAGTTCAAAGGGGGAAAACCTTACTCCCTTCTGAGGCACCTCCCTGTAGGCGAAAAGCAAGCATGGTAACAGGACATCCCACCTTCTTTTGAGTTTTTCAGGGAGCCCCATGATCATGCCTTTCAATGTCTTGTTAAACCTTTCCACAAGACCATTGGTTTGTGGATGGTAGGGTGTGGTAAATTTGTACTGCACCCCACGCTCCTTCCACATGTGTTTGAGGTTTGCAGACATGAAGTTTGAACCTCTGTCTGATACCACCTCCTTAGGAAACCCAACCCTGGTGAAGACACCAATGACGGCCTTGGCTACTGCAGGAGCTGTAGTAGTCCTAAGGGGAATTGCTGCAGGATACCAGGTGGCATGATCCACTACCACCAGTATAAACTTGTTTCCTGAAGCTGTAAGAGGTTCAACTGGACCCACTATGACCAACCTACCCTTTTAAAGGGAACCCCAACCACTGGTAGTGAAATTAAGGAGGCCTTTGGGTGTCCACCTGTTTTGCCACTGGCTTGCCAGATGGAACAGAAGCTGCCAAACTCCTTTACTTTCTGGGACACCTGGGGCCAGTAGAAGTGACTGACAAGCCGTTCCCAAAGTTTGGTCTGGCCCAGGTGCCCAGCTAGTGGGATAACATGAGCCAATGTGAGTAAAGACTCCCTGTATATCTGAGGCACTACCACCCTCCCAGTAGCTCCAGGATTGGGGTCTCTGGCATCAGTATACAGGGGTCCCTCTTCCCAATAGACTCCATGGGTTCCACTGACATCTCCCCTTTCCTGTGCAGCAGCTTGCTGCCTCAGCCCTTCAAGAGTTGGACAGGTCTGCTGGCCAAGGCACAGCTGTTCCCTAGTTGGTCCCCCTGGGCCTAAGACCTCAACCAGGTAAGGGTCAAGTTCCATGGGCTCAGGTCCCTCTGAGGCTGACAAGTTCTCTCCCTGAGGAGAGGGGTCCTGATTCTTTTGCTGTCCGGAAGCTGGTTTCCCAGTGTTCTTGTCTTTCCTCTTGGAAGGTTGGGTCATTCTTTCAGGCTCCAACACTTCTTTGTCACCCTATACTCGGCTCTGTGATCTAGTCTTGACACACATAGTCTCAGGGATGTCCAGCATTGCTGCATGGGTTTTCAATTCTACCTCCGCTCATGCAGAGGTTTCCAGGTCGTTTCCAAGCAGAGAGGCAGCTGGAAGTTTTGGAGACACCACTACCTGTTTCAGGCCAGTAACCCCCCCAACCTAATGTTACCATAGCCATGGCATGGTTAGTAGTAACACTGTAAGCATTTGTGACTGGAAATGATTATCCAATCAGGTATTGCTCTGGGGATACCAGTGTGTCTCTCACCATGGTGACACTGGCACCTGTATCCCTCAGGCCTCCGATCCTAGTCCCATTCACCCAGGGGTATTGCAAATACTTCTTTAAGTTAGGAGGCCACACAGACAAAGTGGCAAACTCAACTTCACCCTCAGTGACTAGAACTGCTTCAGTGTGAACCCTGATTTGCTCTGGACACCCTGTTGATCCCATCTGGAGATTGGCTACACCAGTACTAACTGGAGGAGGACTAGGGGGCTTCTTGTTAGGACAAGTAGCATCTCCAGTTAAGTGTCCCAAATTCTTACAGTTGAA
Organism: Triturus cristatus; assembly: GCF_964204655.1. NCBI lineage: Eukaryota > Metazoa > Chordata > Amphibia > Caudata > Salamandridae > Triturus > Triturus cristatus. The sequence goes on from NC_140591.1 coordinate 1,697,739,138, forward strand.
ACACCAGGCCTTCTGGGGATCAGAGTTCTTCCCTTTGTACCTACCATTGGACTGGGAAGAGTTTTGGGACCCACCACCCTGAGCAGGTTTTAAGGGGCCCTTTTGAAGACTCTTTGTTTTTGTCTTTGGGGTACTCACCCCCTTTCCCCTGGGGAGGTTTTGTAACCCCTTTCTTTTGGTCACCCCCAGTAGCTGTTTTTGTTAACCTAGTCTTGACCCAGTGGTCTGCCTTCCTTCCCAATTCTTGGGGAGAATTTAGACCTAGGTCTACCAGATGTTGATGCAAATTTTCATTAAGTCTGGGCGGTGAACTCCACCCCCCTCGCGGAGTTTGTGGAGTTTTCGCACTCCGCATTACGCGGAGCTCCGGAAAACTCCGCTCCGTGTGGCGGAGCAGAGATTTTTCCTCGCTCGTGCTCATCAACATCAAGTTGGCGAGTGCGAGCGAGGAAAATCCACCTTCCGGTGAAATTTTTCCTCGTTCGCGATTGTCAATGTCAAGTTGGCGAGCGCAAGCATAGAAAATCAACCTCCTGGCAAGATTTCTCAACGCGGGTGGTCGGATTTCTCATTGCGAGTGGTTGCGTATGCTTGCGACCGCTCGCGTTGAGAAACCGTCCGTTCACGTCGAGTAAAAATCTACTCAAGCAGCAGAAAGGAAAGCAGTACCCGCTTGCACTGTGCATGGCGCCATTCGCAATGATTGCACAGTGTGGACACACACTCAGCACTGAAAATCTCTGCGGACAGCATTTATCTAACGCACTCCGCCGCTTGCAGAGCTCCAAGTAGTGCGGCAGAGGTTTTTTTGCACTTCGCGGCGGAACTCCGTGAAACTCCGCCCAGGCTTACTTTTCATTAGTGAAATTACTCAAAATATGTTCTTTCAGAAAAAATATTGTAAAGACCATTGAAATCATGCACATAATTTCCAGTCAACCGTCCATTTAGTGTCTTAACTGAGTAGTCTATGAAGTCGACCCAGGATTGGTTTTGGGTTTGGTGTGCCCCCCTGAATCTAATCCTATATTCCTCAGTTGTGAGCCCAAAGCCCTCAATCAGAGTGTTCTTCATGAGGTCATAAGACTCATCTTCTTCCGCAGTAAGGGTCCGGAGCCTGTCCCTGCAGTTACCAGTGAACAGTTCCAAAAGGAGAGCCCCCAGTGCGAGTTCTTCACTTTTCTCATTTCACAGGCCCTCTCAAAGGCTGTGAACCATTTGGTGATGTAATCACCTTCCTCAAATTTGGGGACAATCCCTTTGGGGATTTTGGGATGATAAGATTGCTCTCTGTCCCAATTTATTAAGTTGCTGCCACCACCGATGGGAGCTAGACCCTTCTCTGCTCTTTCCCTATCTAGAGCCAGGAGTCTGGTCATCCTGGCTAGCAGGATGTCCTTTTCATTGAGGCTGTCCTCAGTGATTCCCTCCAGACCTGACCCACCTGTGTGGGATCTAGGCGCTGTGGTTACTATCCTTGGAGTCAGTGGCACAGGGACCCTGGTCTCCCTGTTTAGTGCGAGAGGTGAGGGGTTGTCCTCTCCACATCACTAACATCTTCTGAGTGGAGATCTTCCCCCTCAGAAGAGTGGTCCTTGGCACTTCCTGCCAAGAGCTCCTTTAATGTAGTCTTGGTAGGATGGGACCCCATAGAAATCTTTTTGAGTTTACATAGAGACCTTCACTCACCCATCCCTGAATAGAGGTAAGGGGTGAGGTCGAGCTCCTCAACCGTGTTCTCTATGTCATTGGTTATATTTTCATTAGTATCTGGGTTCTTGTTAGGAGAGATTCTACAAAAAAGAATCTAAATCCTCTTACCCCTAACTATAGTGAGTTTTTATTTTTCTAAAAAATACTAAAGAGACTTAAACAAAGGCCCTAACAGCCTTTTAGAAATTTGGAAACAAAATTGTCAATTCAAAAATTCAGAAATCTAAAGACAATTTAGGAGTTCTGTTGTGTGATCAGGTGTCCAAAAAATGCAAAGTTGTATATCCCACCGCTGATCCACAATGTAGGAAGCTGGCTGTGTATATACTATACCAAAGTAAGGTATAGTGTGTACAGAGTCCAGTGGATCCCAAAAAGGTAGGCAGAGGTAAAAGTAGATTGTACCTTACTCCATATGTGTTAGTGAGGGCGAGCAGTAAGGCTTTATCAGAGGGTAATGCTAAGCATTTATTGTGCACACTTAGGCAAGAAATGATTACACACACTCAAAGACTAAACTCAGGTCAATTTTGTTTGTTTAAGAATATTTCTTTTTGTGGTATTTATTGCTAGAACCAAATCATAAGCAGAATCGTACTTTCAAAGGCAAGACATCACAATTATGCATTCGACATTAAGTTGGTTTTGGTACAGATTTGTAAACTGTGGCAAAACGGTCAAAATTACTTTACAGTTACTTTTCTTACTCAGTGAGGTACCCCTAGATGTCACGCTGGTACATTTCCTAAGAGAAAGCAAAGAAGGTCATGCATTTTGAAATACATTTACAGTTTTGCAGTATTACTCACAAAACATTATTAGGGACCGATTACGATGGCGGGCGGTGGTCACCGCCGGCCTGGCAGGGGCGATCTGCACGCCATCATGACTGCAAAGACCCCCCCGCCACATTATGATGGCTGGGGGGTCCGCGGCAGATGGAAAGACCGTCCACCGCTTTTCCGCCGGTCGACTCGTTGACCGGCGGAAAACTGGTTTAATATGGTGACAGTGTCTGGAAGACACCGCCATCCATATTATGATGCAGGCCGTGAGCAGCTTTTCCATGGCTGCATTGCCCCAATGGAAAAGCTGGCGGTTCCTGCTCCATGGTGTTAGGCGGGTGGGGGGTGCCCATGGGGGGTACCTATGGTACCCCCCTGCGTTTGCATGTACGATGTGGCAGGCACCGTGCGGTGCCTGTCACATTGTGCATGTAAAAGCACTGCATGTATATTTTACATTGCGGTGGGTGCTGCTTGCAGCACCGCCCGTCGCAATGTAAAATATACAGGATGCACCCGCCAGTGTGGCGGGCGCATCATAATTCGTATAGTGGGACCGCTGCAACTATGGTGGGGGGTCCCTTCTGTAGATGCGATGGCAGGTAGACTTTGTCCGCCCGCCATCGTAATCGGCCCCTTAGTTCTGGGAGAACAGAAATGAGGTTAAGGGTCCGTGAGTAGTGCTCGGTCAGATGGGCACTCGGGTCACACCGCCAGCGGCACAGAGGTGACCGGGTGCGGAGTGCAGTGATCGTACGTTAGCCAACGGACTAAGTGAAGTTGTTGGTTTGGGACTGCGGACCAGCAGGCCACCTGGTTGGTTGAACAAAAAGCTCCTTGGGTTGAGGTCAGCACTGAAAGGCCCAATGGCCAGCACAAGAACTACACCGCCAGTGGCACAGAGGCGGCCAGGTGCAGGATGCGGTCATCGGCGATCCCAGTGTTTCTCAGTGGAGACCGTCGGTCTTGGTCCAAGCTGCAGATTCAGTCAGGGATTCCTGGGAGGTGGTCAACGACTGAAAGATGGGGTCTTTGGGAGTTGAAGACTTGTGACTGCAAGCGGTCGCAGACAGAGTCGGTCGAGCAGACTTCTTGGACCACTTCGGTCAGAGAGACGGTCGGGGTACCGCCTTCGGTCTTGGTCTGGGAGGACCTTCCAGATAATGGCTGCAGGCACGGGTTAGAAGCTTGTGGGTGTTGAGGGATCACCGGATCCAGAGTTAGGATTGCCGGGGGCACCTCTTTAGGGTATTGGGACACTCAGGCTAAGGGGCGCCGGGTGTTGAGTCAGTTGCTTTTGAGCAAGTCCGATGGTCACAGGAGGCAGAGTCTTTTGGTTGCGAAGGCAGGGCAGGTCCTCCGGGTTCTTGAGGGCTGCTGGCTGCAGGACACACCAGGGTTTTGCTGTTGGAGACAGGCCAGTAGGGCTGGGGCCAAGTCAGTTGGTGTCCTCCTCTTCTTCTCTCAGGCCGGCTGTTCGGTCCTTCTTCTTCTTGTTTCTTCTTGTCTGCTCTGGTCTGAGGAGGCAAGGTTCGGGGTGCCCTTAAATACAAAATTTAGGGGCATTTCAGGTAGGTACAGTTCGGGACCAATGTGTCTTTTGCTTGGGGTGGGTACACCCCCTAGTATGCCACCCTCTGGTGGGAAGGGGGCATAAGTCTCAATCTGGTTGGTTGGGTGCCCCCATCTTCAGGATGGCAGGGACTGAGAGTTGTGCTTCACCTCACCCCCCCCCCCCGAGGGGTGGGGTTGGTCAAGGTGAGCACACCTCTCTTCCTATCTTGGTTTTTGCTCCGATTCTCCTGCCAAAGTGGGTTCAGAACTGGTGAGGACCAGTTGCTGGGAGCAGAAAATGGTTGGGTCAGCTCACAAAGGCGGCAAGACTTTGAAGATTCCCCTTTGTGGACCCTGCCCATCCTGGGGGAGGAGGCTTGGTACCTCTCCCCAGGTTGTGCTTTGTTTCAGGACCCCGAGAGCGGGAGGCTCTCGACCCGGGGGTCCAGAAACATGTCTGGGGGTGGCAACAGGTGAGCAGCCAGTCAGCCAAGAAACTTGTGTTACGTCATTTTTCAGGGGGCATCTCTAAGATGCCCTCTGAGTGCATTTTCCATAAAATCCCACACTGGCATCAGTGTGGATTTAATGTGCTGAGAAGTTTGATATCAAACTTCCCAGTTTTCAGTAAAGCCATTATGGAGCTGTGGAGTTCATAATGACAAACTCCCAGACCATATACTCTTTATGGCTTTACTGCACTTACAATGTTTAAGAATGGACTTAGACACTGTAGGGGTACAGGGCTTAAGCACTTGTACCCGCACCACTGGTATAGTGCACCTAACTAGAGGGGTGACTTACCTATGCCAGGGCAGTGGATTGTAGGCATTGCACACAGGGATGTGTGCCATGTCGACTCTTCACTTTTCTCTGCACCAAAACACTCAGCCTGCAATGGCAGTGTGTGTGTGTCAGGGTGCAGGAACTCTGAGGGTGGCACAATACGTGCTGCGGCCCTTAGAGGCCTTCTCTGGTCACAGTGCCCTGGGTACCTAGGGTACCTTTTACAAGGGGCTTACATGTGGCCGGAGAGGAGCCAATTTGGGGGTACACAGTACAGTTTTAGGGAAAGAACATAGGCCCTGGGTTCCTGATTGGCAGGAACCCAGGGAACACTCAGTCAAAGAGCATCAACATCAGGCAAAAAGTGGGGGGCAACCTGCAGGAAAGTAGGATCTGCTTCCTATGGGTACCCCCACTTTTTTGCTGATGTCTCACTGTTTTTGACTAGTCTGGCTGGGATCCTGCTATTCAGGACCCCAGTCTGCTTTGTCCCTTAAATTGGTAGGCCTGTACATTAGGTACACTCCAGATTGGATTCTGGGGTACCCTTATCAGTCCCTAGTATATGGTACACAGGTACCAAGGGCATAGGTACCCCAGAGGCCTCCCATGGGCTGCAGCATGTATTATGCCACCCATGAGAGGACATTCAAACTGACACAACAGGTCTGCTACTGCAACCTGTGTAAGATGGTGCTTGCACCTCTTACTTAGATATAGGTTCCCTATATTTCGACACATACCACTACACTTAAAACCTATCAGTCACCCCTATGGCAGGCCTTATCAATCCTGAAGGCAGGGTGCGGGGTTTTACGTGAGAGGGTGCCCCTGCATTAGTAGGGCCCCTCTGCAGCCTTCAGAGACCAATCTCCCGGGCTGTATGTGGTGCAGCCGGAGATATAGATAAAGGTGCATTATAACCTTGCGGTAAATGCTATCTTTAAAACAACTGCACGGAAATATGTCGTGTTTGGTGTCAAACACCTTTGAATCATACCTCCACCCCAGTACTGGGGTAGGAGGTATGATTCCTCCCCGCTGGAGCACGCTTCAGTGGGTCACCGGTCTCACTGGTACCAGCTTTCACAAACCTAGGCAGCACAAAATGGGTGCTGCCAGCCACAGACATGCATCTGCCCTCCCGCTGCTGAGCCAAGCTCGAGCAGAGGAAGTCATGACAATAGGTATCCTGTCACAGGGAGGTGTGACCACCTCTGAGACAGGCTTAAGTGTATTGGGGCTGGGTGGGTGCACTCTGCGAGTGCCAGAAAGTCTACACTGAGCACATTTGGTGTCCCCGTGCATAGTTCAGCTAGAACCAGTTCTGGGAGCCATTGGCTCCTGTCCTGGTGCGAAACTGAACAAAGTACATGGGTGTAACCACCCCTCTGTCCTGCCCCTCCCATAGGAGGGAACCCTGAATCTGTCCTGCTCCTTATTTGGGTATAAGAGGGCTTCCCTGGCAACAGGACTTTAGATTTTACCTGGACAAAATTCTACAAAGAAGAAACCAAGTTATTTGACGAGCTGCACGATGCTGGATGACTGAAGAATCTCCCTTGGAGAAAAGGAGTTACTCCCCTGCAAAAGCAGGCACCTAAGCGCAACTGGCCGGCTTGCATCTCCTGAGCTCCTGCAGACTCCGAAGATTTCTGCAACACAGGAGGTGGGTTCCTGAAGGTCTCTGAGATCGATCTGCCCTTCCAGTGAAGCTGAGGCCAGTATCCCTCGTGGGGACCACGCAACCCGAATTCCTGTGCACTGCGTCCATTTGCATTTGCACCAGCTGGTTGTTGTTTCCTGAGCTTGTGCATTGGACTCCGAGTAGTCCCAACCCAAGCAGTATTTCCACTGAAGATCTCCGGCCTCCTCACACGTGTGCTCCATGGGCCTGCACTTTCTTAATCCTGCTTGAGGTCTCCTCGCGATCCCTGGTCCGTTGTCCACTGGGTCCTGGGGAGGGTCACCTTGATTGTTCTTGTGCTTACCTGGTTGCTCCAGATGTGCCCTGACTCTCCATTGCTTTGAGAGTCCCCTGGACCTTGCTGGTCCACACCGTAACCTGTTTACTCTTTCTGCATGGGTTGCATTTGCCAAGACTTGTTGGTGCTCCAGCCGGACACCGACCCTCAGCACTCGACATCCTTCTTGGTGCAGCTCACCTCCGGCTCCTGGTCATCCTCAACGCATCCTGGTCCTCCTGGCTGAAGAGTCAAGCATCCCCTCATCTCACCTGAAGCACCCAACAACGGTGGGCATTCGACTACCCAGCCACTGGTCACGTGAAGTGGCCCAGACTCTGTCCCCTCTGCTTTCAGGCTCCTCTCACCGCGAATTCAGACTTGGATTCCACCGTACACTTTCCACTTCCACAGCAGCAGTACTTCTTCTCGGCACACCATTGAAAACAACAGAGATTTCCGACACCACTTGAACCCTATGCACCTGGCTCCTCTGGGATAGGTAACTCAGGTACCTTGGTATCCACAGATGGGTTGGCCTTAGAACCTCTTAATTCTCGAAGGTCTTGCTTGAAGTCCTCTCCAAAGTGTTCTTAAACTGTAAAACTTTAACCGCGACTTTCCCATAGAATTGTACGGAGCCCGCGCTCGTGTTTACACACTGCACCCGTCCTCCGTGGGGTCCCGATCTACTCACCTGGGGTGGTTCCTTGGGGTCCCAGCGATTCTACGTGCTCTAGGCACTTTGTCTATTGAAGTCGTAAATGTCATACCATTTTTTTAGTATATGGTTCGGTCTCCCCTGGAGCCTGCTGTGTATTATGCTACTTACAACTGTTCTATTGATATTGTTTTGTGTGCTTTGTGTTCTATTCTCATGATCGTGTTTTAGAAATAAATACATATTTTTATAGAAACACTTTGTGGTTCTCCTTTCATTTAGTCATTCAGGAGGTGATATTCTGGTAAAACAAGATTCAAGATTAAGCCTGAAGGCTGCTCTCCATAGCTACCACTAGGATAACTTTCAATAAAAGTTAACTTTGACCTCGAACATCATAAGGGTCGTTTGGACTGGTGCAAGGTGCCCACTTTAATTAGTGGACAGCATATACCAGGCCAACGTCTCACATTGGTGGCAGCGGTTGGGATTCAAGCTTGCCATTGTTTTACCAGATACATCTCATTAACTAAAAACCACTAAAATCAAGACTAGAATAAGTAAGTTCTGCTGAACTTGGGGTTGGGCAAGTTAAGGGTCTAGTACACCCTTTCTCCAACCTTAGAGAGTTTAGATCCCACTAGGATAGGTAGGTGCATACACCACACCTCACTAGTAATGTCTTCTAAAGGAGAAGCCAGTGGCTCTCTGCCTGCCAGTGGCATTGGCTTGGGATTCCCAGAATTAGAAGCCATGTGTGTCTCTAGAAAGCTGAGAGCAGGGAGAAACCCCAGTGCTCAACGTCTCATTGAGGTGTTAGTCTTAGATGACTATTAGACCTGGTACCATTGGCGTGGGTCTCCCTTCCATTTTTTCGTTCTGTCTCCTCTGTTTTTGCTGGCGTTAGATGCTCTGGGCACTGTGCCCCTGCCATTCAGGGCCGCATCGCGAATGCTCCCTATTTAAATAGACTGTGTCCCATTGCAGAATCTGTGCGCATCTAGAACGGCCCCAAGGACCATGTTAGGAAACTCGAGTTTAGTACGCCTGAGCTCAGGATGCTCAGGTACATCTGTTAGGAACGTCTATTTTATCATCCTGTGTTTAGAAGCACTACTTTCAGAAAGTAGGTATTTTCGTGCCCAAGTCTTCCAGTGTGCTCTGCTGTCCTCCGCAGGTGAGGCCACTGTTGAGTATTCAAGGGCCTCTGGACTACTGTGGGGAACGCGGGCTGAAAGACATTGCATCTCTACTTGTTGGCCGCCGCAGCGTAAAGCTGTTGCTACAGAAAGCCCGCAGTACTTGTCGTATTTACAGAGTGTTCATCGCTATTTGTGGACCGCCGCAGCGTAGGGCTGTTGTCGCTGAGAGCCCGCAGTACATGTGGTATCTACAGAGTGTTCATCGCTACTTGTGGGCCGCCACAGCATAGAGCTGTTGCCGCTCGGAGCCCGCAGAGTTTGTCGGATCTACAGAGTGTTCATCGCTACTTGTGGGCCACCGCAGCGTAGAGCTGTTACCGCCGAGAGCCCGCAGTGTCCAGCGTATCTACCAAGAAATATTGTTCCCTGTGGGCTGCCACAGCACAGAGCTGTTGCCGCTGAGAGCCCGCAGTGTGTTTTGCATCAACTAGGAAGTATAGTTCCTTGTGGGCCACCGCAGCGCAGAGCTGTTGCCACTGAGAGCCCGCAGTGTGTTTTGCATCTACTAGGAAGTATCGTTCCTTGTGGGCCACCGCAGCGCAGAGCTGTTGCCACTGAGAGCCCGCAGTGTGTGTCGCATCTACTAGGAAGTATCGTTCCTTGTGGGCCACCGCAGCGCAGAGCTGTTGCCACTGAGAGCCCGCAGTGTGTTTTGCATCTACTAGGAAGTATCGTTCCTTGTGGGCCACCGCAGCGCAGAGCTGTTGCCGCTGAGAGCCCGCAGTGTGTTTTGCATCTACTAGGAAGTATCGTTCCTTGTGGGCCACCGCAGCGCAGAGCTGTTGCCACTGAGAGCCCGCATTGTGTGTCGCATCTACTAGGAAGTATCGTTCCTTGTGGGCCCCCGCAGCACAGAGCTGTTGCGGCCGAGAGTCCGCAGGGTTGTCCCATTTACTAAAGGATCATCGCTACTTGTGGGCTGCCGCAGCACAGAGCTGTCGCCGCTGAGAGCCCGCCGTACTTGTCTTACCTACTCAGAATTATCGCTGCTTGTGGGCCGCAGCAGCATAGAGCTGTTGCTGCAGGGAGCCCACCTTTTTACTGTTGTCCCGGAATCATTGTGAGCGCACTTTGCGGACCGCTGCAGCCGGAAGCTGTGGCCGCTGCGAGTCCGCCTGTCATCATCCCACTTCTGCACAAAGCTGGGCGCACTGCCCCCTTGAATCTCAGGTACATTGTTCGTAACCGGGTCGCGGAGACCCTTGCCTTCACGAAGGCCGTTGCGCACGCTTTGAGTGCCTGTACTGCATTTTCAGTGAATTTCTATTTGAGTGTATTCAATCAATCAATCAAAGACATTTATAGAGCGCACTACTTACCCGTAGGGTCTCAAGGCGCTTTGGGGGGTGGGGTGCCGTTACTGCTCGAACAGCCAAGTCTTGAGCTTCTTCCTGAAGGAGAGGTGGTCTTGGGTCAAGCGCAGGTCGGTCGGGAGGGAGTTCCAGGTCTTGGCGGCCAGGTAGGAGAAGGACCTTCCTCCTGTTGTCGCTCTTCGGATGCGGGGGACGGCGGCGAGGGCGTGGCTGGCTGATCGGAGGTGGCGTTTGGGAGCGTAGAAGTTGACTCGGTTGTTGAGGTAGCTCGGGCCTTGATCGTGAAGGGCTTTGTGTGCGTGGGTGAGGAGACGGAAGGTGATTCTTTTGTTGACGGGGAGCCAATGCAGGTCTCTCAGATGTCCGGAGATGTGGCTGTTACGTGGGATGTCGAGGATGAGTCTGGCTGAGGCGTTCTGGATCCGCTGGAGTCTCTGCTGGAGCTTGGCGGTGGTTCCGGCGTAGAGGGCGTTGCCGTAGTCCAGTCGGCTGGTGACGAGGGCCTGGGTGACCGTCTTCCTGGTCTCCGTGGGGATCCACCAGAAGATCTTCCGTAGCATGCGCAGGATGTTGAAGCACGACGAGGAGACGGCGTTGACTTGTCTGGTCATGGAGAGGGAGGAGTCCAGGATGAAGCCCAGGTTGCGTGCGTGGTCCGTCGGTTTGGGTGCGGTGCCCAGGGCGGGGGGCCACCAGGAGTCGTCCCATGCGGAGGGCGAGGAGCCCAGGATTAGGACCTCCGTCTTGTCTGAGTTCAGTTTCAGGCGGCTGGTCGTCATCCACTCGGCTACATCTTTCATCCCATCGTGCAGGTTGGCTCTGGCGGCGGCGGGGTCGTTGGTCAGGGAGAGGATCAGCTGGGTGTCGTCGGCGTAGGAGATTATGTTGAGGTTGTGTTGGCGTGCGATGGCCGCGAGGGGGCTCATGTAGACGTTGAAGAGGGTGGGGCTCAGCGAGGATCCTTGAGGGACGCCGCAGATGACTTCGGTGGCCTCTGACTTGTACGGTGGTAGGCGGATTCTCTGTGTTCTTCCGTCGAGGAAGGAGACGATCCAATCCAGTGCCTTCTCCTGGATTCCGATGTTGCTGAGGCGCTGCACTAGGGTGCGGTGGCAGACCGTGTCGAAAGCTGCGGAGAGGTCTAGGAGGATGAGGGCCGCTGTTTCTCCGTTGTCCATCAGGGCTCGGATGTCGTCGGTGGCGGCGATGAGGGCGGTCTCTGTGCTGTGATTGGCTCGGAAGCCAGACTGTGAGGGGTCGAGGACCCATTCGTCTCGAGGAAGGCGGCCAGCTGTTTGTTGACGGTCTTCTCGATGACTTTGGCTGGAAACGGGAGGAGCGAGATGGGGCGGTAGTTCTTGAGATCGGTGGGGTCCGCTGTAGGTTTCTTGAGTAGAGCGCTAAGTTCGGCGTGCTTCCAGCTCTCAGGGAAGGTGGCGGTGTCAAAGGAGGTGTTGATAATGTCCCGCAGGTGGGGTGCGATGACAGCGTCGGCCTTGTTGAAAACGTGGTGAGGGCAGGGGTCGGTCGGAGATCCGGAGTGGACGGAGTTCATCATGCGGACGGTGTCTTCGGTGCTGATCGGAGTCCAGGCGCGGAGGGTGGTGGTGGGCGGCGTTGCTGTGGTCGTGGCGTGCGTCGGTTGACAGCTGAAGCTGTTGTGTATGTCCGCGATCTTGTTGTGGAAGTAGGAGGCGAGGGAGTTGCAGAGGTCTTGCGATGGGGTGATGTCGTTGTTTCCGGCATTGGGGTTGGAGAGCTCTTTCACGATGTTGAAGAGTTCCTTGCAGTTGTGTGCGTTGTTGTCCAGCCGGTCCTTGAATGCAGTTTTCTTGGCGGCGCGGATCAGTTGGTCGTGCTTCCGGGTGGCCATCTTGAGGGTGGTCATGTTGTCTGGTGTTGGTTCCCTTCTCCAGACTTTCTCGAGGGCTCTGCAGTTCTTCTTGGAGCTCTTGAGTTCGTCGGTGAACCATGGGGCTTTCTTGCTGGTGGGTCTGCTGGGCGGGGTCCTCAGAGGGGCGAGTTCGTCCGCGCAGTTGCTCATCCACTTCGTGAGGTTGTCGGCGGCCTGGCTGGGGTTCGCTGAGCTGGTAGGCGGGTGCTGGCTCAGGGAAGCGGCGAGCTGGTCGGCTGTGATCTTGTATTGTGATTTCTTGAGTGCTTTGAAATTGTGTGAAGTTTATATAAAGCTAATTATTTCTGATAATCACTCGTGTTGTGTCCCTTTGTGGTGTCTTTTACTGCGTAATAGCGTATGGTTATAAATGCTTTACACACTGCCTCGGAGATATGCCTGTCTGCTCGTGGTACGTTACCCCAGGGTTGAGCAGGGGTTATAGAAGGGTGCAGCCCTCTTGCCCTGACTTAGGAAGAAGGGTCCCCATTTGGAGAGTTGCGTCAGCCTCTGCCAACAGGAGGCCCCCATTTCTAACATTGGCGACCAGCGGTGAGGAATCGGACTTGCATTGATGATCCACACGCGCATTAACTGGTACACACCACTAGTGAGTGCAGGCTAAAGGGCAGCTACGCACGTGTTAGATTTTTGTTTTAAGTATTGATTGCATTTGCCAGTTGTTGTTACAATGGGAAAGCTAACCTCCTATGCCTCGGAGGATCTCACCTTTGAAGAAGATAAATTAGAAACCTACACTGCCAAACAGCTAAAATCGTTTTGTAAGCAATTCGCAGTCCCTGTGGCAGGTCTCTCTAGGAAGGAGGAGTATCAAAAGGCCCTTAAGGCCTGGTTAGAAGCTAGAGAGTCCTCTGGAATGAGGAAGGGAATGCTGGAGGGCAGCGGGATGACGAAGTGGATCTAGGGGGAGGGAAAGCACCTTCCAATCCAGGTACTAGTGTATCACAAGGGAGCCTGTCTCTAGAAGAGCTGAAAGACACGGAGATAGATAGAAGGCATAAAGTGGAGATGGCTAAATTAGAAGGTCAGAAGGACCTTGAGAGTAAGAAATTGGATATTGAGAATAATCAGTTGTCTTTTGAACTTGAGAAGATGAAATTGGAACATGAGAGAATGTTGAGGGAGATGGAGATCTGGACTAGGAAGTTACCGGTCTCGCCCTCTGGTGGCAGCATACCTTTTGTACCTACCGAGAGTAGAGTTTATATCCCCAAGGATGTCATCAAGGATTTCCATAAGAGTGAGGATATTGGGCAATGGTTTGCCGCATGTGAGATAGCCATGGTGTCCCACCGGGTCCCTGAGAAGGATCGGGGAGCGGGGTTGTGGGGACGCTTTATGAGTGATGGAAGGGATACCCTGTTGGACCTGCCTGAGGAGAGCAGGATGGTGTATGCCCATATGAAAGAGGCCTTGATGACACGGTATGGTTTGACCCCAGAAATGTACAGGCAGAGATTTAGAACCTGTGAGAAGTTAGAGGGTACCACTTGGGTTGAATATGTGTCTTTTTTTGTAGAGCAATGGAGCGCTGGGTAAAGGGTAGCAAAGTGGAAACTTTTGAGCAATTGTATGATTTGTTTGCATGGGAGCATTTATCTAGTAACTGTTTTCCAGAGCTACGCCTGCACCTTGTTGATAGCAACCTGACTAACCCTAGGAAGCTTGCTGAGGAGGCGGACCATTGGGTGAGCACCCGGGTTCACAAGGGTCCTATGGGAGACATCGCCAAAGGTGGGCAGGGTCCCCAGCAGAGAAGTGGGGGGACAGAGGTAAACAGAGGGAGTTCCAGAGAGGGCCCCAAAGTAATTCCCAAGGGAACCAAGGAATGGTGTCCTAGTCTCCTCCTGAGAAAAAGTCAGTGTCCCCGACAAGTAGGCCTGTTCATAGGGGGCCTCTTACTTGTTTAAAGTGTGGTCAAGTGGGCCACCAGTATTATGATCCCCAGTGTCCCCACAGGGACCCCATTGCTCCACCCCATGCACCACCCTGCCAGATTGCTAGTGTAGCCCTGGGAGGGGAGGAGATGGGTGCCCAAGGTGGGTGGGATCCCATAGAATTGACCCTTGTTTCGCTAGGAGACTTTGAGAAGGTTCCTAACCCCATGTTGCCTGATAACACTAAGAAGTACAGGCAGTGGATGACCATCAATGGCCAGAGGGTGGAGGTTCTGAGGGACACAGGAGCTAGTGTGACTGCTGTCAGCTCCCGATTAGTGTCCAAAGAGCAGGTTGTCCCCCATGCATTCTGCCAAGTAGTGTCAGCGGACAACTCTGAGAGCCAGTGTGAGGTGGCTCAAGTTTCCTTTGAGTGGGGGAGGGTCTCAGGAACTCTTCAGGTAGCTGTGAGGCCCGCCATGCCAGTACACTGTCTGTTGGGCAATGATTTGGAGAACTCCCCGTGGGCTACGGTGGAGAGGAAATCACACTTGGAAATGTTGGGTTTGCCTGAGTGGGCGTGCGCGACCACTCGGTCCATGGCAGCCAGTTAGAGTGATCAGAAGGACCTGGAGCCTGAAAGTATGTCCCAGGCCCCTGCCTTAAAGAGAGGGGAAGAGGGGCGCGGGAAACCGTCCCCGTGGTTCGCACGGTCCAGGAGGGAGCAGACCTTGAGGGGAATGCCCTGGAGCTACAGGGGAACAGATAGCCGAACTAGGGGACCTGCCTGAGCTGAACCATTGGCAGCAGGAAGGAGGGCCCGCCAGGGAGGAATTTTGTGAACAGCAGAGAACGTGCCCTTCTCTTTAGGGGCTGCGGCGACAGGCTGAAGCCCAGGCAGCAGGTGATCAGTCAGGGTCACATCTGATTTATTGGGAGAATGACCTCCTTTACAGCGAGCCTAAGGCGGCTGAGCCTGGGTCAGCCCGTGTGCTGGTGGTACCCCAGTGCTATAGAACCTTCCTACAGGGGTTGGCCCCATGATGTGCCATTGGCAGGACATCTGGGGCAGACCAAGACCTTTGAGAGGCTGGTCACCCATTTTCTTTGGCCCAGGATGCGCAGGTGCTCAGATGCTCACTGCAGGGCATGTGAAACTTGCCAGGCAAGAAGAGTGGGGGGAATATCAAGGCCCCACTCCAGCCCTTTCCAGTTGTGAGTACCCCATTCGAGCGAGTGGGCATTGACATTGTGGGGCCTCTGGACCCCAAGACAGCCATGGGCAACAGGTTCATCCTGGTCTTGGTGGATCATGCCACCTGGTACCCTGAAGCTATCCCTCTCCGGACAGTGATGGCCCCTGTGGTAGGACGGGCACTAATGGGGGTTTTCTCCCGAGAGGTGGTGTCCGATAGGGGAACCAACTTCATTTCAAAATACATGAAGTCTCTGTGGGAAGAGTGTGGAGTAACTTACAAGCTTACTACTACTTACTAACCCCAAGGTAATGGGCTGGTTGAGAGGTTCAACCAGACCCTTAAGGGCATGATTATGGGCCTAGAAGAGCCGGTGAGGCTTAAGTGGGACGTCCTCTTGCCATGCCTGCTGTTTGCTTACCGTGAGGTGCCCCAGAAGTCCCTAGGGTTCAGTCCCTTTAAGCTGCTCTATGGTCACCCGGTAAGAGGGCCTCTGAGTCTGGTCAAAGAAGGCTGGGAGCAATCTCCCAGGAAACCTCCTCAGGATGTATTTAGTTACATTCTGGCCTTCAGGAACCAGACTCGTCGTTTCAGAAAGCTTACTGAGGCAAATCTGGAAGCCAGCCAGGAATAGATTAAACGTTGGCACGATCAGAATGCCACTCTGATCGAGTTTCAGCCTGGTCAAAAGGTTTGGGTCATGGTCCCCGTGGAGCCCTGCGCGCTCCAGGATAAGTGGACCGGCCCCTTTGAGGTGATGGAGCGCAAAAGTCCTGTTACCTACATGGTGGACTTGCGGTCTCCCAGGAACCCCCTGCAGGTCTTGCATGTTAACCGCCTGAAGCCCCACTTTGAGAGGTCTGAAGTGGGCATGCTTCTGGACACAGATGCGGGAATGGAGGAGGAGAGTGAGCCTCTTCCTGACCTCCTGTGTGCCCAGGAGATCGATGGGTCAGTGGAGGGTGTGGTCCTCTCCACCACACTGACCACTGAGCAGCAGAGTGATTGCCGCCAAATGTTGGGGCAATTCAGTGATCTGTTCTCCCTGGTGCCTGGTGTCACTGATTGGTGCGTCCATGAAGTAGACACTGGGGACAGTCCTCCTGTCAAGCACAAGGCTTACCGAATAACTCACCGGGTTAGGGCCTGCATTAAGGAGGAGGTCTCCAAAATGTTTGCTTTAGGGGTGATTGAGTCCTCTAGCAGCCCTTGGTCCAGCCCCGTGGTCTTGGTACCAAAAGCTGCAGCGCCTGGTGCCACCCCAGAACTTCGGTTCTGCGTGGACTACTGAGGTCTCAATTCCGTCATGAAGACTGACGCGCACTCCATCCCCAGAGCTGATGAGCTCATAGATCGGCTAGGGGCTGCGCAGTACCTCGGCACGTTTGATTTGACGTCTGGGTATTGGCAGATCGCCTTGACGAATGGGGCAAAGGAGAGGTCAGCATTCTCCACACCAGATGGGCACTACCAGTTCAGGGTGATTCCCTTTGGGATGAAGAATGCCCCTGCCACCTTTCAGAGGTTGGTCAACAGGGTTTTGGTTGAGCTGGAAGATTTTAGTGCCGCCTACCTGGATGACATTGCAGTGTTTAGTTCCTCATGGGAGGACCACCTGCGCCACCTCTGGGAAGTGTTGATGGCGCTGCGGAGGGCAGGCCTCACAATCAAGGCAAGTAAGTGCCAGATTGGGCAGGGTTCTGTGGTGTAATTGGGACACTAGGTGGGGAGCGGACAGGTGGCGCCCCTTCAACCCAAGATTGAAACCATCCGGGCTTGGGAACCCCCAAAGACCTAGACACAGGTGAGGGCCTTTTTAGTACTCACGGGCTATTACAGGAGGTTTGTCAAGGGGTATGGCAGCATTGTTGCGCCCTTGACTGAGCTGAATTCTAAGAAGCAGCCAAAGAAGGTGAACTGGACTGACACCTGTAAGGTGGCTTTTGATGCTCTGAAGACTGCCATGTGCACCGCACCCGTCCTTCGGGCGCCCGACTTTTCCAAAGAATTTATTGTCCAGACGGACACTTCCGAGCATAGTGTGGGGGCTGTTCTGTCACAGATTAATGAGGAGGGCCTAGACCAACCTGTAGCCTTCCTTAGTAGGAGGTTACCTAAACGGGAACAGAGGTGGAGTGCAATTGAACGTGAGGCATTTGCTGTGGTCTGGGCAATGAAGAAGCTGAGACCTTACCTGTTTTGGGCTCACTTCCGGGTTCAGACGGACCTCAGGCCCCTCAGATGGATGATGCAGATGAGGGGAGAGAATCCAAAGTTGTTGAGGTGGTCCATTTCCCTATAGGGAATGGACTTCACGGTGGAATACGGCCCTGGTACAGAACACGCCAATGTTGATGGTCTGGCACCATTGGCGTGGGTCTCCCTTCCATTTTTTCGTTCTGCCTCCTATGTTTTTGCTGGCGTTAGATGCTCTGGGCGCTGCACCCCTGCCATTCAAGGTCACAGCGCGAATGTTCCCTATTTAAATAGACTGTATGCCATTACAGAATCTGTGCACAGTCTATAACTGCCCCAAGGAACAAGTTAGGAAACTCGAGTTTAGTACGCCTGAGCTCAGGACGCTCAGGTACATCTGTTAGGAACGTCTATTTTATCATCCTGTGTTTAGAAGCACTACTTTCAGAAAGTAGGTATTTTTTGTGCCCAAGTCTTCCTGTGGGCTCTGCTGTCATGTGTATTGATTGTCTGGTTTTAGAGGGGCAGGCGGAGCCGACCTGGGTCGAGTAGAGAGATCAGCCGTTGGAATGTGGGGAGGGGTAACCCCTTGATCTGAGCAGGGCTGTGCCTGGCAAGGTGAATGATGGCTCCACCTCCCACTGGGCACCTGATAGCAGACCCCCTCTTCCTCAAAGGGAGGATGCAGCCCAGTAATAAAAAATGCTCCAGGACGACACCAAACTGGTTCTGGCTGGGTTCAGTGATTTGTGACTTTTGAAGAACAAAGACTTTTGGGGTATAAAGATCTGTGCTGAAACCCCTACGCATGTGTTACTTCTGGATATCAAGACAAACCTCTGTCTGTGTAACTAGAGGGAAAGGACTTTGAAACTTTTATCCATGTTGCTGAAGCAACTACCCAAGGGCCTGAACTGAGCTTGCCTCCCGCCGAAGTCTCGGGGACATAAGACTTCATCCATCAGCCTTCTGAATTTCGACTGAGAGGGATTCTACCCGCAGGTGAGGCCACTGTCGAGTATTCAAGGGCCTCTGAACTACTGTGGGGAACGGGGGCTGAAAGACATTGCATCTCTACTTGTGGGACGCCACAGCGTAGAGCTGTTGCTGCTGAGAGCCCGCAATACTTGTCGTATTTACAGATTGTTCATCGCTAGTTGTGGGCCGCCGCAGCGTAGAGCTGTTGCAGCGGAGAGCCTGCAGTACTTGTCGTATCTACAGAGTGTTCACCGCTACTTGTGGGCTGCCTCAGCGTAGAGCTGTTGCCGCTGAGAGCCCGCAGTACTTGTCGTATCTACAGTGTTCACCGCTACATGTGGGCCGCTGCAGTGTAGAGCTGTTGCCGCCGAGAGCCCGCAGTGTCCAGCGTATCTACCAAGAAATATTGTTCCCTGTGGGCCGCCGCAGCGCAGAGCTGTTGCCGCTGACAGCCCATAGTGTGTGTCGCATCTACTAAGAAGTATCGTTCTTTGTGGGCCACCGCAGCGCAGAGCTGTTGCCACTGAGAGCCCGCAGTGTGTGTCGCATCTACTAAGAAGTATCGTTCCTCGTGGGCCCCCGCAGCGCAGAGCTGTTGCTGCTGAGAGCCCGCAGTGTGTGTTTCATCTACTAAGAAGTATTGTTCCTTGCGGTCCGCCGCAGCGCAGAGCTGTTGCTGCTCAGAGCCCGCAGTGTGTGTCTCATCTACTAAGAAGTATCGTTCCTTGTGGGCCGCTGCAGTGCAGAGCTGTTGCCGCCAAGAGCCCGCAGGGTTGTCGCATTTACTAAAGGATCATCGCTACTTGTGGGCTGCAGCAGCGCAGAGCTGTCGGCGCTGAGAGCCCGCCGTGCTTGTCGCACCTACTCAGAATAATCGCTGCTTGTGGGCCACAGTAGCGTAGAGCTGTTGTTACTGGGAGCCCGCCTTTTTACTGTTGTCCCAGAATCATTGTGAGCGCACCTTGCGGACCGCTGCAGCCGGGAGCTATGGCCGCTGCGAGTCCGACTGTCATCATCCCCGCTTCTGTACGAAGCTGGGTGCAGTGCCCCCTTGAATCTCAGGTACATTGTTCGTAACCGAGTCGCGGAGACCCTTGCCTTCACGAAGGCCGTTGTGCATGCTTTGAGTGCCTGTACCGCATTTTGAGTGAATTTCTATTTGAGTGCATTGTGATTTCTTGAGTGCTTTGAAATCGTGTGAAGTTTATATAAAGCTGCCAACCGGAGGCCCCCATTTCTAACAATGACCTTATCAATCAACCAATCAAAACATTTATAGAGCGCGCTACTCACCCGTGAGGGTGTCAAGGCGCTGGGGGGGGGGGGATGCAGCAGCAACTGATCGAATAGCCAGGTCTTAAGGAATCTCCTAAAGGTCAGCAGGTCCTGGGTCTGTCGCAGGTGGATGGGGAGGGTGTTCCATGTCTTGGCAGTGAGGTGGGAGAATGATCTGCCGCCGGTGGTAGTTCAAAAAATGCGTGGGATGGTGGCGAGGGCGAGGTCTGCTGAGCAAAGCTGGCGGTTTGGGGTGTAGAAGGCGAGTCGTTCGTTGAGGTATGCTGGTACGGCGCTGGGAAGTGCTTTGTGGGCGTGGGTGAGGAGCTTGAAGATGATCCTCTTGTTGACCGGGTGCCAGTGCAGGTCTCTGTGATGTGGCTGTGGCAAGGGATTCCAAGGATGAGGCGTGCGGAGGTGTTTTGTATGCGTTGGAGTCTTTTCTGGAGTTTGGCCGTGGTTCCCGCATAGAGGGCGTTGCCGTAGTCCAGCCTGCTGCTGACAAGGGCCTGCGTGACTATCCTTCTGGTTTCGGTGGGGATCTATCTGTAGACTTTGCGGAGCATACGGAGGGTGTTGAAGCAGGAGGAGGCGACAGCGTTGACTTGCTGGGTCATGGAGAGCGTTGAGTCCAGGATGAAACCCAGGTTGCGTGCGTGGTTGGTGGGTGTCGGGGCAGCACCCAGCGTGGCCGGCCACCAGGAGTCGTCCCATGTGGAGGGGGTGGAGCCGAGGATGAGGACCTCCATCTTGTCAAAGTTCAGTTTCAGACGTCTGGTCTTCATCCACTCTGTGACGGCCTTCATTCCCTCCTTGAGGGTGGATTTGGCGGTGGCCGGGTCCTTGGTGAGGGAGAGGAAGACTCCAGGGTCAGATGAGAGAGTGGGTGGGGCAGGGGAAGAGGAAAGGCCAGGAAGTGAACACTTCTATGACCAAGAATCCAATCTTGACGAGGAGGATCCTGAGGATTCCAACCTGGACAACCATGCCCAGGAAGAGAAGGGAGACGGCCTAGAGGGCCCTCTCTTTACTCCCCCTGATCAACTACAAAGTTTCCCTTGGGACAAAGGTCTCCTTCGGTAGAATCTAACCATTCTAGAGATTCTGTAGGGACTTCCAAGTCAAATAAGAGACCTATCTCTTATGACAGACAGCGCCAGTCTCTAGAGTTTGAGAAAGTCAGACTTAGGCTCAGACAAGAGCAACTGGCACTGGACCAACAGGACCAAGAGATCCTGAAGGCTAAGAAGAAGTTGAGACTAGAGTCCCATGGTGGCAGCTACAGTGTCCCTAGGATGAGGGAGTACTCCCATGACCATATGAACCTGAACAAGATAGTCCCTCCCTCCCAGAGTGGGGATGACATCCACAAATGGATATCTGAACTGGAGAGGGCCTGTAAAGTACAGAGGGTGGCTATCTTGTGGCTCTCCTTTGCTGACAAAGGTGGAGACAAGCTCCTCACTGTTAGAGAAGAGGATGCTGACAATTATTCAGTCCTGAAGAGTGCTCGCATTGATGGGTTTGGCTTAACCACTGAGCAATACAGGATTAAGTTCAGAGACACCCAGAAAGCACAGACTAAGGACTGGGTGGAATTTGTAGACTGTGCTACTAAGGCTCTGGAAGGCTGGTTACTTGGCAGTAAGGTGAATGATTTTGAAAATGTGTACAGCTTAATTATGAGGGAGCAGATCCTTAATAATTGCCAAATTCAGTTGTTGCATCAGTACCTGGTTGACTCTGATCTGATTTCTCCCCAAGAATTGGGAAAGAAGGCAGACAAATGGGTCAGAACCAGGGTGAAGAAGAAAGCTCAGAAGCATGATGTGAAAACCTCAGATAAATATCGAATTTTGAATATCGAGTTGCCAAAATATAGAATTTATAATATCGAGTTGGCAAAATATCGACTTGCAAAAATATAGTGGTGCAGAATATCGAAATGCAGGTAAGAAATATTGTTTTTTATAACATCAAAGTTAGTAATATCGACAGTCATAATATAGTTGATAAAAATATCGGGTTTTTTGTGTTTTAGGTGTTAGTATATGTGTTAAAAGTGTATATTATATTTGTAATGTATGTTGGAATTTTTTTAAAGTAATCAATTTTATGTTAAATTATTTTTGCGTATTTTAGTTCCGTAACGGGTTGTGGTTTTATAGGGGAATAGGGTGGGAAGTAATTTAATTATAATATATTAATTAAGATTTTTTTTGAATTAATTAATTAATTTTATGTTAATTAATTTTTGTGTAATTTTATTCCGTAGTGGGTTGTGGGTTTATAGGGGAATAGGGTGGGGAGTAATTTATTTTAAATTAATTAATTAATAAATGAATTAATTAATAATGTTGTATTTAATTATTTATATTGTTAATTGTGCTAATTAATTATTAATTATTAAAAATTGATTAATGATAATTAATTATTTATTGGTAATTATGTTTATTGTGTAAAAAAAGTATTAAGTTGTTATTAATTTGATATACATTTTTATTAATTAATTTGTTTATATGTTTATATGTTAAGTGGGTTGTGGATTTATAGGGGAATAGGGTGGAAAGTAATTTAATTATAATTATTAAGTTTTATTCATTGGTATTGATAAATATTTTATTGTTAATTATTAATTGGTAATTAATTTGTATTAGATTAATTGATAATTATATTAATTGTATTAATTATTATTGGAGCGTGTTGTGGGTTTATAGGGGAATAGGGTGGGAAGTAGTTTAATTTTAATTAAGTAATTATTAATTTGTATTTATTGGTATTGATAATTAATTTATTGTTAATTAATTATTAATTGGTAATTAATTTGTATTAATAGATTAATTGATAATTATATTAATTGTATTAATTATTATTGGAGTGCATTGTGGGTTTATAGGGGAATAGGGTAGGAAGTAATTTAATGTTATTAAAGTAATTATTCATTTTTATTTATTGGTAATTTTATTTAATTTATTGTTAATTCATCAATAATTCATTATTTAATTACAAAACATATTTAATTTATAAGTATCTTATTTTTAACCCCTACGCTATTCAACGCTTTCCCTACTGTTGCACTCTTTTGAGAAGTAACATGATTTTTACCCCTACGCTATCCAACACTTTCTCTACTGTTGCACTCTTTGGAGTGGGAATAGTAATTTTTACCCCAACGCTATCCAACAATTTCCCTACTGTTGCACTCTCTGGAGTGGGAATAGTAATTTGCACCCCTACACTATCCAAAACTTGCCCTACTGTTGCACTCTCTGGAGTGGGAATAGTAATTTTTACCCTACCGCTATCCAACACTTTCCCTACTGTTCCACTCGCTGGAGTGGGAATAGTAATTTTTACCCCTACGCTATCCAACACTTTCCCTATTGTTGCACTCACTGGAGTGGGAATAGTAAATTTTACCCTCCCGCTATCCAACACTTTCCCTACTGGTGCACTCACTGGAGTGGGAATAGTAGTTTTTACCCCTAGGCTATCCAACACTTTCCCTACTGTTACACTCACTGGAGTGGGAATAGTAAATGTTACCCTCCCGCTATCCAACACTTTCCCTACTGTGCCACTCGCTGGAGTGGGAATAGTATTTTTATCCCCTACGTTATGCAACGTTTTCAGGATTGTTATATTTAATGCAGTGTAAAATATTATTTGAAAAAATTATATTTATTTTAATGTTTTAACTTAGTGTATATAATTTATTTATATTATAGGTTTATTCATATATATATATATATATATATATATATATATATATATTCACTGAAAAAACCATAGGTTTCAGGGGTGTTATAGTTAGCTGGACTTTTCACTTGTACAAAACCATTGAAATTCCCCCGTTATAGTTAGTTCAGCTAACTATAACTCGCGCGCCCGCAATGCACTGCTGATGACGTCACATATTACATCACTCATGACATGGTCAGTGACATCACTCATGACATCACTGATGACATCTCAAATGACATCACTGATGACATCACTGATGACATCATCCAGTGAATGTGTGTTTTTCTGAAAATTAAATAGGTTTTATATATGTATATCTCAAGGTCGATGGAAGAATAAATGGGTATATAAGTGTCTAAATGGATGATTTGTTTTTGAAAAATTGATTGTGTAACTGACTGATTAAGTGTATCATAGTGAATACATGGCTTAGTGAGTAATGTTTAAATATGTAAATATCTGTATCAGTCTCTCACTTTGTGTATAAGTGGCTGCATGGGTTGGTGAGTAGCTACATGGGTGTCTATATAGGTTATTAGTTGGTTTTTTGAGTATCAGTCTGAGTGTCTGCATGGTTCGGTGGGGGGTATTACGTAGTGCATAGGTGCATGAATGAGTGACTCACTGTTTGTATGTGTTGAACACAGCATGTGTGCAGGACTGTATGGGTGGATGAGTGTGTGTATGGGTGTGTTAGTGAGTGAATGACTGTCTCAATAGTGTCTTTATGAGTAACTACATATGTTTTAAACTAGTATATGTGACTATTGGTGTATATATGTGAGTATATGTGAGAGTGAGAGATTGAAAGAGTTCCTGTATGAATAAGTATGTGTTTCTATAAGTGATTGTTTAAAAGACTAAGTATGTGTAAGTTTCCGTAGAAGTAAGTATGGTGGTGTGTGTATAACTGTATATGCAAGTAAATGTATGTTTGATTCTTTATTAGCATGAGTGACTATGTGTGTGAGTAACTCTATGGATGAGTGGCATTGTGTAACAGGATGTATAGGTGTATGAGTACATATGATGAGTGAGTACATGTATGAGTGACTGTATAGGACTGTTGGTGAATGAGTGGATGTGTATGTGGATCTTAGAATTACTGAAGAGGTTGTTGTAACTGGTATTGGTATGTCCATTGTTTTGAAAATTTTAGTCTCTATTTTTGAATGTGTGTATCAAAGGTTATATTAGGGTGAGAGGAGGTCTGCCACTCTATCACAAGGATGATGTCATCAGTGATGTCATCAGTGATGTCATTTGAGATGTCATCAGTGATGTCATGAGTGATGTCACTGACCATGTCATGAGTGATGTAATATGTGACGTCATCAGCAGTGCATTGCGGGCGCGCGAGTTATAGTTAGCTGAACTAACTATAACGGGGGAATTTCAATGGTTTTGTACAAGTGAAAAGTCCAGCTAACTATAACACCCCTGAAACCTATGGTTTTTTCAGTGAATTTCTGAGGTTTTTTAAATGCTAATTCCTAACTATAACGTGCCTGAAACCTATGGTTTTTTCTGTGAATTTCAAAGGTTTTTTAAATGCTAATTTCTAACTATGCCTACAGAGATAGGACATGTGAAGAAAGAAGAAAAAATGCACAGAAAGAAACAAAAGAAGTGCAGAAAGAAGCAACAGAAGTCCTCAAATACGAAGATAAGTGCAGGAAGAAGGATAACGTGCAGAAAGAACAAAAAGAAGAGCAGAAAGAAGCCTTGTTGCAAAATCATCCTGTACCCTCAACTTTTTCAGACGGATACTGGTGGTAACTGAGTCTGACTAACCAGTCCTAGAGCCAGTGCTATGTTAAAAGACACTTAGAATACAGTGAAAACACCTACATACACTAGGGAACATTATGCGTTGGGGTCCCCCTGTGATTAGCATGACCTCCTCTGTAAGCCCCTAGTGTATAATAGGGCATGGGGATTAAAACTACCTCTTAAAACAGGCCACAGGGCGTTTTTGCACACGTTAACTCAGGCCCCGTCCCCTCCCTTCACCACTGTGTAAACACGCCCTGTGTCCATATTTAGTTGGGAGATTAAGTTCATTTGAATCCTGAGGGTCCCTAGGGTCCAACTAGCCCACTAGGTACCTCCAGTAAGTGCCACAGAGCTGCGTTGCAGAGAGGTGTAAAAAGTGGCACGGCCTGGACCACCTCTCTGCAATGCAGCTCAGTGGCGCTTACTGGAAGCACTTGGTGGGCTAGTTAGCCCCCAGGGGCCCTCAGTATTGAAGGGAAATTATATCCCCAATTTAAAACGTGCCATAGTGCGTGTTTGCACACGTCACCTCAGGCCCCGTCCCCTCCCTTCACCACTGTGTAAACACGCCCTGTGGCTGTTCTAAGTTGAGAGATTAAGTCCCCCTGAATTCTAAGGGTCCCTAGGGTCAAACTAGACCACTAGGTACCTCAGTAAGCTCCACAGAGCTGCGTTGCAGAGAGGTGTAAAAAGGGGCTTGGCCTCAGAACACCTGGCTGCAGCGCAGCTCCGTGGCGCATACTGGAGATGCCTGTTGGGGGCGTGTTTGCAGAGTGCTGCACGGAGGGGGCATGGCCTCCGGCACGATGCCAGTCTTTTATTTATTTTAGTTTTTTAAGAAGGGGGGCTGTTTGGTTCCCCTTCTTATTCTAATTTATTGGCCCTGATGACCCCATCCCCCAGGGCCAGTCT
The DNA here is from genome assembly GCF_964204655.1 of Triturus cristatus. Lineage (NCBI taxonomy): Eukaryota > Metazoa > Chordata > Amphibia > Caudata > Salamandridae > Triturus > Triturus cristatus. The sequence continues at coordinate 1,697,764,985 of NC_140591.1, forward strand.
CCTAATTATATTTTTTTGACCCCAATCCCCAGGGCCGGCCACTGTTTTTTATTATTTTTAAAAAATATATATTTATAGACACACCTAGGACATGCTGGACAAACCGTACGTACCTATCACCATGACGATTTGCGTGATATTCATTAAAAGGCGACTATGCATGCAATGAATCCACGTGGAATGTATTTACACCACTAGTGAAGCTCTGACATGTCTGATGCCCTACCGTGCCTAATCCTGGTAGACACCCTTGTCGTTTATTTATACAAACATGGGTAGCTATTGACGGGCACATTTAATACACATGCACACCAAGCCATTCAAAGGGGATTCGACAAAAATTCGACCAAAACTATGCAAGAAACCCCCCTCACGGTTAATAAAACACACATCCACTGCCGGATGTGTAATACTTTTTATTTTACTCTCTGGAAAGGGGACGAACATCACTTGAGAGTCACAGCGTGCTCCTGACAGAGCCCAATGCTGTGTTACACCCACCATTGCCTGCCGAGTGCCACACACCTCTGTGTTGTATTCCACTAGCTAGTGCATATGCTATGACACTCTCTAGCCCATGTGCACTGTAACACCACCCCGTGAATATGTCATGCCACACTTGTCTTCGCACGGGTTATATTGCCCCATCTAACGTGCCTTTCTCGATGCCTATGTTATAACGCACAGTGCTATGCCATACATATTACAATCTGGGATCCATATCTTTGTCACAGTGCATATGCAACGTTACACTCCCCAGCACATATTTTATATTACAACTTTAGAGACTAGTTAGGTTACACAACACTGCCCTGTGCATATTACACTCCAAGGCGCATATCGCATAGCACGCGCTAGTGCCTGTGCTATCTCGCGCTCTCCAATGAATCTGTCATTGCGCACAATGTATTGCATATTATATTTCACGCCCGGTTCATCTTATATCACACTTTTTGGTGCATAGTTTATACCATACACTATATCTAGTTTTCATTTTCAATCGTGCTCTCAGGACTATGTTCTATATAACACTGTGTTCACCTACCCTTTTCACGGGCATTACATTTTGAGATAGGGGGTGGAGGGTCAGGGGGTGTTTCTGCCAAGTGAGCCCGGAGTCACAGTCACAAACGTCCTCTTCTTCCTGAATAAAAGTGAGATTATGCTGCATACTTGTTCATATTTTAAGTAGTTCGCACAGACACAATGTTTTAAAAACAATAAAGTTCCTAATACCCGCCTTCTCTGAACAGTTAGCTTGCTGCCCCATCCCCTTCCTCCCTATCCTCTGTTGTGTGAATCCATGGACTAGCCTCCTCCCTCCTGCCATGCATGGTCTGATGTGCTGCCACTGCCCTCAATTTAGTATGATGTACCAGTCCACTCCTCCTGCCCTCCATTGCCCAATTCTATGCCCCATCATTGACCTCCTGCTTAAACTCTGTGCTTAGCTTGCTGCCCCTATTCTCCTTCCCCCTGCCCTCCGATGTCTTTGTGCATGCCCCTGCTCCATCCTTTTTGCCCACCATGTCCCATGGACCTGCCACTCCTATCTACTCTGAGTGCTCTGTTGAGCTGCCACTCCCCTCCCACCTGCCTAGCATTGTCAGATGACTGTAACCTGTCCCTGCCACCTCCACCCTGCCTGTCCACATGCCATGCCCCTATCCTCTTCCTCCTGTCCTACATGGTCCATTGTACTGCCACACCCTTCTGCCCTCCCTGGTCTGTTGTGCTGCAACTGCTCCTCCTGCCTGCCCCGTGTGGTCTGTTGTGAGGTCCCTTCCCCTGAACTTTCTTGTCTGTGCACAGGTCCTGACCCTTCCTTCTATCCTCCATCGTCCTTTGTGCATGCCCCTCCACCCTCCTTCTTGCCCATCATAGCCATTGTGCTGCCACTAACCCTCCCACTTGCCATGCATGGTCTTCTGTGCTGCCATGGCCCCTCCCACCTTCCCTGTGTGGTCAGTTAGCTGCCCCTGACCCCCTCCCACCTTCCCTCCATGGTCTGTGTGTATGCCATCACAGTCTCACTGTTGCTCTTCATGGTGTGTCTTGCTTCTAGTGCCCATCCTGCCTGACCTCCATGGCTATCTTGCTGCTCCTGCCCTGCCCCCTTGCCCCCAGCCCTACTCCCTCCCTCCTGGCTTGTCTGTTCCATTGTAATGCCCCTGATCCGTCCCTCCTGCCCTTTATGGTCTGTTATACTGCAGCTTTCTCTCCTGTCTGTCCATTATGGTCAGCTAGCTACCATTGCCTCTTGCCCCTCTGTTCTCTGTTGTCCATGTGCATGGTCCTGTCCCCTCCCTCTTGCTTTCTATGGATTGTTGTGCTGCACTCCTGTCCTGCATGCCCTGTGTGGTGTATTGTGCTGCTGCAAACCCTGATGCCTGCCCTGCAGGGTCAGTTTGGTGCACCTCTCCATGTCCCTACTGTCCTCTGTTATCCAAGTCCATGTCCCTATCCCATTTCCTTCCATGATCCAATGTACCATACTTGCGAACATTTTGAACTTGGTAAGAGGGAGATTTTGAAAAAAAAACTGGGGTATTGATTTTCCCCTTTGAGTTACATTGAAAAAGAGGATATTGTAGACAGGAGACAGATCAAATAAAGCCCATTTGAGCTTAAAAACATTGGACGTTTCCTGGCTGAATCGGGTCTGTTGGCATGTATGGTTGTACTACCATTGCCTCTTCCTTCTGCCCACAATGGTCTATTACATTGCCACAGCCTTGAAGGAGGGTAGATTTTGTATCACAGGGGGCCCCTGGCCCGTTCTGTCCACACCTGAAGTATGAGACCCTTGTCCTTGCCCTGCCAGCTGCATTTGTAGGCCGTAATAAATTGACCAGCGGGTCCTGTGTTGCTATATAATTATCCTGAGACATCCTTACCACTCAGCCAGCATAAAACCCCTGTGTAGGCCCTTCTGTTCAATATGTAGGCCTCTTTGTTAAATTGACCATAGCTCTGCAATTTTAGTGTATAGCAGTCTGAAGGCAGGTCTGCAAGGCCTTCTGATCCAAACTAGTAGCCCCCACCCTACCCGAGTGCTCCGTGCTCGGTATCAAAGTTCAACATCCCCCTGAAGCTGTCGACATACAGTAGGCTGCATCCTGGACTGGTACTTGCTTCCTGGGCAGGTTTCCCGCTTTTAAGGAAGTGGCAACCGCAGAGCGTCAAGTTAGGAGAACTGAGGAGATTTTATACATGAATATATTGAATTCCCGTACAATACCCATTATTTTCTGCTTGCTCTATGGAACTTACGATAAGCGATTGGCCTGAGAGACTGACCTTTTCACCCAGTCCATTGTCAGCATTAAGTGGGTAAATGACGAAATGTCTGGTAAAATCTGCAGACGAAGCTTTTGGGTAGCATACGTAGGTAGATGTAGCGTGCAAAGGAGCCCACAAAATGATATAAAAAGGGAGCACCCACAGATATCGACGGACTACCTCGCCGTCTGTATGTAGGTTAACAGGCAGTGCAGGTTTTCCCCAAGAGCTGGGAGCTCTTGTCTTCCTTTGCTTAAAATGTCTTGCTCTGCTTTGCTTGAAGTATCTTATTCTATTTTACCTATATGAAATGTCATGTTATGTTTAACCATTGTTCTCTTTACTTTTGCATTTAAAAGATTTTGTATTGTAATTGCAGGAATGCTTGCTCTAAGAGTAAACGTGAGTGTTCCTAGGTAACATTTTCCTTGGTGTAACTTGTTTCTCATGATGCATTTATAGATGTGTTTTCTCTCTCTCTCTGTCAGTACATTAATTGAGATACAGAGAATATTATGACAGCTGTATGATTATCTGGATTCTGTATTTTGTACTTTATGTCTCTATTCTGCGGTTTCTTTGAAGTTGCATCTTCTCATTAAACTGCCATTGTATTCTGCCTCCAATTCCATGTCTCATATGTCTGTTTTCTTCATTTTTGGAGCAAGCGTTCCTAGGCACCCCGGCTCAAATTAAGGTGCCCCTTTTGTTCCTGACTCACTCTCCTGCTCAGTTCTCTGGTGGCTCCCGGGGATCTGGGGACCGCCCCTAGCTTCCTTGACCCGTAATAGATCTTCCCTCCAACAGCCTCTCTTGCAAGTCCTGTATTGTTGGTTTGTTGCCCCTGCCCCCCTTTCCACTGCCCTCCATAGTCTGTTGTGCTTCCACGGCCCTTCCTGCCTGCTCAGTGTGGTTAAATTGTTGCCTTTGCACCCTCCTACCTGCCTTCAATTTTCAGAGTCCCTGCCCCTGGCCTCTGCCTCTCAACAGTATCCTAATGAACAACTAGATTGCTAACATTCTATATTTATTACAAAAGTGTGGAACGCCTGACATCATCTTGATGTAATCAAAACTGTAATACCTAGAGCATTTCCTTTAGAAATTACATATATGAGAGGGTCTTATTGGCATCAAAATTATGGTTAGTGCTCTAAAAGACTAAAATAAGGACATATTTTCTGAGTTTTCAAATAGCGACAAAGCACTTTTAAATTATTTGTTATCTTTATGTTTTTTTATCCAGTTGACCACTTGATTAAATGTTGCACTTAGGGGAGAGGATGTGGTGTTACTTCCAGAACTGCAGACTTTGCAACTGGGGAACCAGGTTGAAGTTTCTGCTTCAGCTCGACATTCTGTGATTCTGGTCAAATCACTTAGTCTCCCCATGTCTACAACCAAAATGAATTTGTTCTTGTGTGATGTAACCAATGCTCATGTAAAGCACTCCAATACCTGACAAGTCTGCACTATATAACACTGCAAAAACACAAAATAATAAGTGTTTTGCACACTTCTGTCATTGGGCTATATTTGGGCTACATCTGGGTGATTTTGGGCTACATTTGGGCTCTTTTGTCTCCGGTGGCCATCTTGGGAGATTTATTTGTTATGAAGTTTCCTAATTTCCTCATGTACTGCAGTCTCCTCAGTAGGAAATGCTTTCAGTTTTTTACTTTGATTCCATCATGAAGGTATTCAGATATGTCACACATTTGCCATAAATTCAGAATGTTAGCACTCTTTTTGCTAATTAGATCACTGTAGTAAAACTACTGCTCACCAGGGAAAACTGCTGCTGGTATTGAAAGTGCATGTTTCAGTCTGCATGTCAGAATTTTTTAATGAAATAGAAGAGGATTTGAGAAGTCACTCAAAATGTGCCCTAATTTTTCTTTCTGCAGCACTAATCATACTTTTTATGGAAAAATGAACCCCCTCATTTTGTTCCTTTTTAAATTAAATGTTTTAAGAGTTACCACTTTAATCCAAGCAAGATGGCTTCAGGTGTGCCATACGTTTATCATAAGTAGGACTGTTAGCGCTCTAGTAGTTCTTTGGAACACTCTGGGAAGCTGCAGTAGAACACAAAGGAATCAACTGACAGTCTCTGCCCTTGTTGGATGTACATGTTTTACTGAGAATGTCAGACTTCATTCTCACATGACTGAGAAAGATAATGTGAATTTACAGAAAATAAGCTCTCAGTTTAGCCTATAGATCACCTTCCAAACCTCTGTGGTAAAAGCATGAGAAAATATTTTTCTCTCAATCATGATATCCCAGCAGAAGGCTTTTTCACATGGTGAAATCACCTTAGAACATACCACAATTCCTAAAATGAGTATGGTACCATCAACAAATGATTTATAATGTAACTAAAGTCTTAAAACCTTCTATTAACTGCAATGCTTTTTAATGAGGTGCTATCATGTATATTGGTCCCAAGATGGCTGCCAACACTTCTTGGATGAAGTGCTGACAGCCAATCAGATCTCAGGATGAGATGTGTGGTTAGGCTCCGCCCACATATATATATGCTTTTAAATGCTATTTTCTCAGGAAATACTGAACAGATTTACACCAGACCTGCAAAAGGCACTTCCTTGACCTTATGGCTACCTCTCTGCCAAATTTCAAGTAATTCTGTTCAGCCGTTCAGGCTGTAGCTGTGTCTAAAGGTCCTATGGAAAAATGCATGGGGAAAACGCGTTTTGGGACCCCCCTTTTTTCTCGGCCCCTGCTTGACGAATCCCCCCGAGACTTTCAGGGTAGGAGCGGAGCGGAGCGCCCCACCTATTTTGAAAATTTCGCGAGGATTCGTCGACCGGCGCCAAAGTTATTCCAAATAGAATGTTGCGGATTTCCTATGGAAACAGGGTCCTAACTATAACTACCTACTGGCGACCGCCAGTAGGTAATATATATATATATATATATATATATATGTAATTATATTTTAAATTATGTTTTTAACATTTTATAATAAAAAATATTAATTATTTTTTAATAATATTAAGTTAATATATATAAAAAAATAAAAAAGCATGATTATTTTTTTTTACAATACATGTAATATTTAATAATTGCAACCTTTTTAAATTATTTTTAAGTATGTTTTTCTTAAATATATTTATTAATTAATTAATTTTATATTACTTTTAAGACATTTAAAAAAGTCAATAAGTTAGCAAACTATATTATTAACAACGATATTTAGGATTCGATATTTACTTCGAGGTTTGGGCAATGGTTTGGAGACTTCAGCTTGGGCTGAAGTGGAACTCAGGACACATGCAGAAATGCTGGGCATTCACGTCCATGTGTTTGCAGTGACTAGGTCACAGGCAAAAATGTCTTCCACTGAACAGGCCCTGAATACTGGAACAATGGACCAGGTGCCTTCCAAGAGAAGGGGCAATAGGGGTAAGGCAGTGTCTTCCCCCCTGCCTCAGAGTGAGGATCACTCTCCTTAGGGAGATGAACCCAGTCCCTGTGAAGGTACTGTCTCATAGGAACTTGAACCTGATCAGGTTGAGTTCTTGGGGACAGGGGGCCCTTCATCTCCCTGAGGAGACTGATCAGTATCCTGAGACAGGTGGGAAGGCTCTGCCTTAACCCTACTGCTTCTCCTCTTGTGAGGCACCTGGTCCATTATTCCAGAATGCAGGGCCTGTCCAGCATTTGCCTGGTCACAGCAAAGACATGTGCAGGGATCCCTAACATGTCTGCATGTGTCCTGAGCTCCACTTCAGCCCAAGCTGAAGTTTCCAGATCATTGCCAAGCAAGCACTGTACTGGTAGGTGTGCACTTACCACAACCTTCTTAAGGCCAGTTACCCCTCCCCAGGAGAAGTTAACAACTGCCAGAGAATGGTCTGTTCTGACATTGCTAGCATTGGTCACTTAGTACATTTCACCAAATATAATCTGCCCAGGATCCACAAGATCTTTTGTCACCATTGTGACACTTGTTCCCGTGTCCCTGAATGCCCAAGCTTCTACTCCATTAATTAAAGGCTGTTGTCTGTATTTTCCCAGGTTACTGGGGCTCACAAAGGGGGACATATCCATGCCCCCATCACTGACAAGCACAGCCTGAGTTGGTACTCTGACTAGGCCAGAGTCCTTCTCAGAATCCAGGGTCAACCCTACTACACCCTTATTCTGTGTATTCCCACCACCAATTTTAACTACACTAGGGGGAGCAGGTGCCTTAGGGGCATTGGTGGTGGTTGGAGTATTTTCTTTAGCCTTGGTGCAGTCACTAGTCCAGTGAGTTTTCTGTTTACAGATTGTGCACCAAGGTTTCTTTTGGCCTTTCCCTTTGTTAGCCTGTGAATGCCCACCTGAAGAAGATATTTGGGGCCCTTGTGAAGACTTCTGGTCTTTACCCTTGTCCCCACCCTTATCAGAGTTTTTGGAATCTTGCTTCTTAGGGTCCCCACCTTGGTTCTGAACTTTCTGACTTACCCTCGTTCTGACCCATTTGTCTGCCTTCTTTCCCAATTCTTGGGGAGAGGTCAGATCCGAGTCCTCCAGGTACTAGTGCAACAGCTGATTTTGACAGTTATTAAGATTCTGCTCCCTCATTATCAGATTGTACAATCCTATAAAGTCACACACTTTACTGCCCAATAACCAACCTTCCAGAGCCTTAGCAGCACAGTCAACAAAGTCAACCCAGTCCTGATTTTGTGCCTTTTGGGTGTCTCTGAACTTTAACCTGTATTGTTCAGTGGTTAGGCCAAACCCATCTATCAGAGCACTTTTCAAGACTTTGTAATCATCAGCATCCTCTTCTCTTACAGTGAGGAGCTTGTCTTTACCTTTGTCTGCAAAGGAGAGCCATAAGATTGCTGCCCACTGACCTTGAGGGACCTTCTGTACTCTACAGGCCCTCTCCAAGGCAGTTATCCATTTGTGGATGTCATCCCCACTCCGGTAGGGAGGGACAATCTTACTTAGGTTTCTATAAGACCTCTCCCTATCTCTAGGGAAATTGCTGCCACCAAGGGACTCTAGTCCCTCCTTTTTACTAGCTCTGTAGAGCTCTAGGGCTTCCTTATCTAGGGTCATCTGCTGTTTTCTGAGGTTGAACTTGTCTTGCTCATACTTCAGCAGTCTCTCTCTCCTCTCCTGGGAGGTCTCCCTCCCTCTGTGAGAAGAGGTAGAGGTCCCTATGTTGTAAATTAAGGACAGAATGTGATTAAGCATTTACTGAAAACATTAGTGTTTCCCTTTTATTGTGTTTTCCCCATTATGTTGGCCGAAGTCCGGACTCCATTTTGTATTGACATGCTGCCATGTGTTCACCACGAGGAGAGTCCGACCTCTGTGTTAGTTGCTCTTGTAATCTGCCTAGCAATAGGTTATAAATAGCTCTCCCTTGTCCGTCTGGCGCATGCCCAGACTTGACCACATCTGTTATAATTAGCTTTGCTTGACCATGTGTTTTCGCGGGCCCAAGGAGTGTGTTAGCTCCGCCCATGTATTGATTCGGTATCGAGAATGACCCTAAATGGTAATGTTCTTCAACTCTGTGGTATCCACCCACTCATGAGCCCCTTCGCTGTGTATAAAAGGGGACTGTGTATGCAAGTTCTTTGTGCTACTCCTTGCAATACTGAAGAGTGTTGTGTGGATTGTAGGACCACCCTTAAGGGTTAATAAACGTTGTTTTTGTACTTTGCAGTTTCCGTGCCAACTTCCTTATAGATTTCGTTACAGAAGAGCGAACCCTTGTCTCTTGCGGGCCTAGCTGGGGCTTGTATTCATCAATTGGCGCCCGTCACGTGGGGCTCATCGGCGACTCGGATGCTCGAAGGACTGGTCGCGACGAAGGTGAGGAGTTTGGCCAGGGACGTGATCACTGCCAGCGGCGTCTTAGCCTTGGCATCCCGAGGTTTTTCTTCCTTCCCTTCCGAGCTGACCATCTGGGTGGCGCCGGTCATCGACTGAGACCTCTTCTGTCGGTCCTGCCGTGAGAGCCGTTTGGGCGATTGTGGAGCTTGGCAGTTGGAACCTGGACTCTTGATTGGTAAGAACCGTTGTACGGTACTTGCTCCGAGTTTTGAAGCCTGGTCTGGCTATTTGAGTTTGATTGATGGTGACTAGTCATATTTTGAATTTGTCTTTGTGAAAATATATGCGTTGCAACACATATAGGCAGGTAATGTGGAGAAATTTCTCCGGAGCTGTGTAAACTTTGAACGGCGCAACGATTAAGTGCCATTTTTGATAAATACTGCATATTTTGCATTATTCCTAGCATGCCTGCTTTCAGCGCACTCCGTAAGTGGTGTTGCTGTCTTGGGAACCGGTTGAACCTCGAGGAATCTGCTCCAGCTCCCCCAGAGGGGACTCCTAATAGGGATATGTACGTGAAGCATGGTCTTTCTTCCATAATGTACAGCACGTTATGGAGGAAATATACTAGGAAGGATCCTGAGTTGCGATGGCCTTTGTATGGATCGTTTGATATACGTAAGATTGAGTATGTGGAACAGTGTATGTGTAAGCGACGTGCTCGTCAGGATATGTTTGAGTGTGTGCGATTATGGGTGAAGGAAGTGCGTGAGCGAGAGAAACGTGAGAAAGCGCTGTTTGAGAAGGAGCAGCGAAAGAATGATCATGTGCGAGCGCAGGAAGCGAAGCGTCGGGAGGACAAAGAGCAAACGGACAGACAAGAGAAAGAGCGTAGGCTACAAGTTTCGGGTCAATATGTTGTTCGTCAGCCGCTTTATCCTGTCCTTAATAATCCTGATGACGATTTTTATTTACTAGATCGCTCTCCGCCCCCTTATGTTGGCGCATCTGCTCCACGGCCGCAAGATTCTGGCCCGGCTCCGGGTAAGGTCGACACACGGTCCATGTTATCGGCCGAGCATATGGCTGAGCTCCGGAAACTTTCCCTTCGTGCACTTAAGGGCAAGATGTCTATGGATGAATTGTTCCATGCTTGGGGGTCGTGGCAAGATAGAGAGAGGGTGTATTTTCTGTCTCATTTTTCAGAAGAAGTAATTGCAGCTTTCCGAAAATATTCTAGTGTCTTTGAGCCTGACGACGTGTCTTTGGATGCCGGAGCATTACGTAATGGTGTTTTTTCTCCCCCTAAGGCTTCTGAGGCGGCTCGGCGGCTGTTCGCTTTGCGGGACGAGGTACTGGCCCTTAGAGAGAAAGCACGTCAACAAACGGAGGAGGAGAAGCAGTCGGATTCGTCTGCAGCAGGGGGCCACCCATCCGCCTCCCAGTCAGATAAGGATGACATAGTGCATGCTAAACCAATGCGAGAGGCGGCGCCTTTGTATGTTCCTCCTAAAGGAGCGGGGACTAGCTCGGATGTTAACTCCGCCGATGCAAGGGGATATTTTGTATATAACTGGGTTTATACTCCATGGCATAGGGCCGATGTTATGGCATTAAAGAATGCGCTGCCTGACCCCCGCAAGAATCCAGCGGCCTTCTATGAAGAAGTCGAGGGGGCCTTGAATTCTTGCATTATGACCCTGGCGGATATAGACCTGTTCTTTGGCCTTATCCTACCGCCGGATACGTGGCGCTCTGTCCGGAAGGTAGATGATGCGGTTGCCTTCAAGGCCCGGTGGTCTGACCTTGAGGATGAGGATAGGGAACGGAAGCCCGCACAGAAACCACCCCAGAATATTTTAGATCTCCCTGCGGCTATTGTGGCTAAATTGAAGACGATTATCCCCCCTAAAAAGATTGACTGGAATATGTTAGCAGCATGTAAACAGAAAGTTGACGAGTCAGTCGCGGACTTCTTTACGCGTTTTGAGGAAACGTTCCATGATTTTAGTGGCCAGTCGCTCACTGACGACACGGGCCGCCACCTTTTCGCGGACAAATATGTGGCTAATCTGCTGCCAGCAGTTGCGGCCCGGTTAAAAGCGAGTGAGAGTTCTTGGTCCTCCGCGACACCGACGGCCCTTCTGACCATCGCCCAGTATTATGAGCGTCAGGAGCACGAGGCGAAGGGCCAGGAGGAGAAGAAATCGAAAGATCTTAAAACCAAAGTGATGTTAGCACAAGTATATGGCCCGCCCCGCCGGGGTAATAATAATAGGGGAAGGGGCGGATCTTATGGTCCCCCTTCGGGCCGATCTGATTTGAATAGGAACCAGTGTGCGTATTGCAAGCAGTTGGGCCATTGGGCCAGGGATTGCCCAGCGTTGCGTGCTTCGCGTCAGGGGCACACTCCGGGTGGGCCGAGAGGTAGAGGGGGCTTCTCGAACTTTAGAGGGAATTCCAACGATAATGTCCGTTTCGATACTGCCGGACAGCACCGAGATAGCTCAAATGTTTTCGATCGCCAGCACCAGTATCATGTATCGGACAGCGATCGATTGGGATATCACGATTCTCAGCATGCATAGGAATGCGTAGGATGGGGGTCCGAATCAGTTGAGGTGCCGGTCGATCAGACGGGTCCTTATGTATCGGCTGAGGTTTTAGGTTCTACTGATCAGTTCCTAGTGGATACAGGAGCGACACGTAGTGCATTGTCTAGGTACTTGGTTCCGGGGGCTCCCCCATCCGGCTCAATAGTTACATCGGTAGGGTTTGACGGTACACTTTCCCGAAGCCCTCTTTCACAGCCCCTTGCATTTAAAGTTGATTGTTTTTCTGCGCCTTGTCCGTTTCTGCTTGCTCCGTACACACCGGATAACATTATGGGCCTTGATATGTTAAAGCATTTTAGGGCTACAATTCGCTGTTCTCCTGAGGGTGTGAGGGTGATATTAAATGACAACTACCCCCGATCTGGGCGGATGTGTACGATCTCAGAGGATGCGTTGTTGGCTACCCTCCCCCAAACTTTATGGGCAACATCGGACACAGATGTCGGACAAATGGTGATTCCTCCGGTCCACATTAGTGTCCAGGAGGGGGCGGTATTACCGCGCCTCCCACAGTATCGTATTTCCCAGGAGGGCGAGGAGGCTCTCATACAGATTGTGCAAGACTTGATCGCAGTGGGGGTAGTGGAAGAAGTTCCCTATAATATCTGTAACAGTCCGATTCTCCCTATTCTGAAAAAGGACACGGATGCAAAGGTTTATCGGTTCATAATTGATTTGAGGGAGGTGAACAAGATCGTGATACCTCAGTACCCGGTGGTTTCCGATATCACGACGTTGCTCACCTTGGTCCCGCCTACGGCGACCGTGTTCTCAGTGATTGATTTGAAAAATGCCTTCTTTTCTATTCCCATTCACCCTGATAGCCGATTTCTTTTTGGGTTCACATTAAACAATAGATCTTATCGTTTTTGTAGAATTCCCCAAGGCTATACAGAAAGCCCTAGTATTTACAGTCAGGCTTTGAAGCGACAGTTGGATTCCTTTGTTTTACTCGAGGGGGTCGCCCTCATTCAATATGTCGATGACATCTTGTTGGCGGCTGACACCCTGGAGTTGTGTGAAAAAAGCACGTTATCCTTACTTTCCTTTTTAGCATCCCACAATCATAAGGTCTCTAGGAAGAAATTGCAATTCTGTAGACCAAAGGTGACTTATTTGGGTCACCTTTTGTCTAAGGAGGGGCGTGCACTCACACTAGATCGTATCCAAGAAATTTTGGACACACCAAGGCCATCCACGCAGAAGGATGTGCGTGCATTTTTGGGTCTTGTTTCTTTTTGTAGACAGTGGATATTGGGGTTTTCACACATAGCTAAGCCATTACTAGCGCTCTTGACAAAAGACACGCCCATCCCGATCCCCTGGTCAGATGAATGTGACGCTGCTTTTCAGCAATTAAGACAGGCCCTTTGTTCAGCACCAGTGTTAGGGACCCCTGATTATGCAAAACCCTTTTCGTTGTATGTGCATGAGAAAGATGGATGTGCATTATCAGTCTTAGTGCAGATGCACGGCGATAAGCAGCGCCCTTGTGCATACTTTTCGGCTGTGCTTGATCCTGTCGCCCGAGCATTACCAGGGTGTTTTCGCTCGGTTGCGGCGACAGCTGTGTCAATACGGCAGAGTGAAGGAATTGTATTGTCCCATAAACTGTTGGTGTTAGTTCCCCACGCTGTTGATGCCCTGCTTAATCAAACAAAGACGCAGCATTTGACCAGTGCCCGTTTAACGGGATATGAGTTGACGCTTTTAGCTCCTCACATTACGTTAAAAAGGTGCGTGACATTAAACCCGGCCACATTGTTGCCATACCCCGAGACCCAGCCTGAGGCACAGAAAGCGCATGATTGTATTCTTGTGACTGAGGAACAAACAAAGGGTCGTATTGATCTCCAGGATACGCCCTTTTCAGATGTAGATGGAGAGTTGTGGGTAGATGGATCATGCCTGAAGCTACCAGATGGTACGACTTCAGCAGCGTATGCAATTACCACACTACAAACAATAGTGGAGACAGCACGCATACCACAGAAATCAGCTCAAGCGGCGGAACTGATAGCGTTGACACGAGCGTGTGAGCTCAGTACAGGATTGTGTGTGAATGTTTACACAGACAGCCGCTATGCCTTCGGAGTAGCGCACGATTTCGGCCTACTCTGGAAGGAGAGAGGGTTTCTAACGTCACATGGGGTACAGATAATGCATGGGGAGTTAGTCCACAATCTTTTAACTGCATTGACATACCCAAAGAAAATTGCCATTGTTAAGTGTAGTGCCCATAGGAAAGTGGTTGATAAGGTTGGAGAAGGAAATGCGTTAGCGGATCGAGTAGCACGGGAGACTGCGATGCAGCCCGGTACTACTGCCATGTACGTAGTGAAGTCACAGGTGGAGAGATGGCATGATGCGAAGGAGGAAGTGCGAGAAATACAAAAGACCGCTTCTGACAAAGAGCGGGAACAATGGGCTAGCGAAGGAGAACTGGATGACGAGGGTTGCTGGAGAAATAAGCAGATGGATAGATGGAAGTTACCCACGGCTTTTGTACAACCTATGGTCCAGATGGCACATGGGCTAGCACATGTTGGAGCTTCCGCAATTGTGAAATTGCTTACCCAAGTCTGGGAGCATCCAGAGATTGCTAGCACAGCAAAGAGGGTGGTGCAGACCTGTATGATTTGTCTGAAGTACAACCCAGGGAAAGGCACGCGAACTCCAGCAGGAGGATTTGCGACACCCACTGCACCCTTTGAGGTTCTGCAGATGGATTACATCCAGCTTGAGCGCTGTAACAATTTGAAGTATGTTCTAGTAGTGGTTTGCGCCTTCAGTAAGTGGGTTGAGGCGTACCCTGCGAAAGACAATACTGCAATGACTACAGCGAAGCTATTGCTGAAAGAGTTTTTCCCCCGATACGGCGTCTGTAGACTTCTGTGGAGTGATAATGGCCCTCACTTTGTAGCAGATGTTATAAAGTATGTCTTGAAGGGCCTAGGCATCACCCAGAAGTTCCACGCCGTGTTCCATCCTCAGTCTGCAGGACTAGTCGAGAAGTATAATGGTACACTGAAGCTTAAGATCGCCAAAATTCAAGCTTCAACATCTTTGACTTGGCCAGACGCCTTGCCACTGGCGTTATTGTCAATTAGGTCGGTGCCACACTCTCGAACCGGCCTTACACCTTATGAGATTGTATTTGGACGCCCAATGAATATTTGGGGTCCACCAAGGCCTAAGGCTGTGTATGATGTACCTTGTGTGATGATGAGTGATTATCTGGCACAGTTAACGGATAACTTGGTTTCTATTCATCAACAGGTCCGAGAGGCGCTCCCTGATCGGTCTACCGGTAAAGGACATGGTCTCCGCCCTGGGGATCATGTCATGCTGAAGGTCTTCGACAGGACGAACAGTTTGGAGCCGAGATGGGTCGGACCTGAGCAAGTCCTTCTTGCAACGAGGACGGCAGTGCGAGTCTCGAACAGGAAGAATTGGATCCATTCCTTGCACTGTCGAAAGGTACCGCCCGGATTGGTGGAGTCTGCCGTGCTGACCGATCAACGAGACATCCTAGCAGCAGAGACAGGCCGTGCTGCAGAGCCAAACGACACTGAGGAGTTTTTTCCGGACCATACGACTTCGGGAGGAAGGCGATATCATCTGCGACCAAGGAAGTGAGGCTTCCAGTACCGGGACATACTGTCAGAACGGCCCTTGGGTTAGTGAAACGGAGAGCCGATGAGGCAAGGGGGGGGGATCAGCCCTGCATTAGTGTAGCGACACCCGTCTTGGCCCGCTGGTGAAGAAATCAACCGCTGCCCAAGGGGAAGAGTTCTGACAGACTTTTAGTTTCAGGAAGATATCAGGGTATTATTTCCTTTGACATGGAGAAGAAGAAAATTCTTTGTGCGTTGGGGTTCATGCTAACAGTAGCCATCGTTGGTATAACCACATGGTTTGTGGAGGAGGCAACTCCTGCTCGAAAGACGCTTGTGTTGACGACTCCAGTGCCTGCGGAGCACTATTTTTACACATTGCCATACCAAGAGTTGAAGCATCGGCAATCCTATTTGAATAACACTTTCATTCAGATGCTGCATCACACCCACGTTGCTACAAACGCTACGAACTGTTGGATATGTGGGATGATGCCAGCCCATCAGAAGAAAGGAGGTACGCCATTCATACCACTTCCTTTCTCTCATAATGGCTCTTGTAGAGCATGGTACACTCTGTTGTTTGCCACTCGAAAACCGACAGTGGGACGACTGCTTTTTAGACTTAATAAAGAATGCCATCAGGACAAGAATGGATATCCACAAGCGAATGGGACAATTTGGGAATGGGAAGAATATCGACCGGACAATGAATCCATTCCCTATATCTTCACGAACACCAGAGACACTGCGGGAAGAGATAAATTTGTAATTCAAGTAGCACAAGCTCAAGCGGACTTGTGTGTCCAGAGTGTGGGTTTTATCCCTGTTGGTGTCAGTGATTGTATAACTGTTTTAAACATTGATGGGTTGAACAATAGCACCTTCCTAGCATCCCATAATACCTACTTTGTATGTGGAAATAAAGGTTATTACCGTCTGCCGGCTGGGTGGTCTGGGGTATGCTATGTATCATTCCTATTACCTCCTGTATTCCTAGCACCTGCATCGTATCATAAAGACTTGAAATTGTTGAATAATGTGACTGTAAATAGGTATAAACGTACTTTATCGATTGATGATGTGGATCAAACTGATACCAGTTTGCAACAGTATATTGATTTTAATTTAGGACTGTTTTTCTTTGTCGGAGCCGCTTTGAATAGTAGGAAGATCCGAAGATTAACAAGAGTGGTAGAAGCTGTGACAAATCAGACTGCTGCTGCTCTTGGGAATCTTACGGAAGAGTTGCAGATTACCAGAATTGTTGCATTGCAGAACCGTATGGTATTGGATGTAATGCTAGCTGATCGAGGAGGAGCCTGTAAAATTATTGGAAGTAGCTGCTGTGTGTTCATTCCTGATCATACGCCATCCGTTTATAACGCCATTAATAAGCTGCATAAAATAGCAGCTGAAATCCACACAGAAAACGGCACTTGGTCCTTTTCTGGATGGTTTTGGGCATTGGTTACTGCCTGGGGATGGAAGGTCTTAACTGGTCTCTGTATTATTATAGCAATTCTGTTCTTTCTCTGTATGTGTATTCAATGTGGACCATTGTGCTGTTCTGTATGCATTTCATTCTGCATTCCAGATAAGAGAGCTATTGCCGATGTTGCCCGCCAGAAGGGTTTAGCTAAAGAGGTTAAAGGAATGATGATAATTGATATATACGATGATTATTCTTGGAAGCCAGATGTCTTCAGTAAATGCTGAAAGGGTCGTCTGTTGTAAATTAAGGACAGAATGTGATTAAGCATTTACTGAAAACATTAGTGTTTCCCTTTTATTGTGTTTTCCCCATTATGTTGGCCGAAGTCCGGACTCCATTTTGTATTGACATGCTGCCATGTGTTCACCACGAGGAGAGTCCGACCTCTGTGTTAGTTGCTCTTGTAATCTGCCTAGCAATAGGTTATAAATAGCTCTCCCTTGTCCGTCTGGCGCATGCCCAGACTTGACCACATCTGTTATAATTAGCTTTGCTTGACCATGTGTTTTCGCGGGCCCAAGGAGTGTGTTAGCTCCGCCCATGTATTGATTCGGTATCGAGAATGACCCTAAATGGTAATGTTCTTCAACTCTGTGGTATCCACCCACTCATGAGCCCCTTCGCTGTGTATAAAAGGGGACTGTGTATGCAAGTTCTTTGTGCTACTCCTTGCAATACTGAAGAGTGTTGTGTGGATTGTAGGACCACCCTTAAGGGTTAATAAACGTTGTTTTTGTACTTTGCAGTTTCCGTGCCAACTTCCTTATAGATTTCGTTACAGAAGAGCGAACCCTTGTCTCTTGCGGGCCTAGCTGGGGCTTGTATTCATCACCTATAGAGGAGTTAGACTGAATAGATCCCCTTGACAGAGATCTATCCCTTCTAGCCCTGTGTTCAGGCCTACCAGGAGGAATAAAGGAAGTGGCATTGTTGTCATCCTCCTCATCCTCATCCTGATGGTCTGTGTTCACCAGAGTCTGGTCATTGTCACTAGTCTGTTCAGCATCAGAGTTAGGGTCAGGGGAGTTTCCACTCCTGGACCCACCCTCTGGTGCTGCCCCTCCCACACTGTCTTCATTATTAGGTCCGCTAGGCCCTGTGATATCATCCAGTTTCAGTATCTTTATGAGATGCCGGGTGGATGGGCTTTTGCCTGTCTTCAGCTTCCTAATGGTGCATAAGGCCATAAGCTGAGCAAAGGAGAGATCCTCATATTTATAGGGAAGGAGCTCACTGGTTCCTGGTAGGGACCCACTGGTTCCTGGCTGGTTAGACATTACTAATGTGGTGTGGTGTATTAGACTACCTACACTAGTGTGGCCTACTAAACTCTCTCGAGTTGTAGAAAGGGTGTGCTATCCCTTAACACACAACTCTAAGTTCAGGAGAACTTACTGTAGCTAAACTTGATATTATATGTACCTCAGGTACCTTTAGTGGTTTTCAATTGATCAATTCAATAGAGATTATCTGGTAAAACAATAGCAAGCTGGAATCCCACACGCTGCACACCAATGTGAGAAGGTGGCCTGATATATGCTGTCCACTAGTTCTAGTGGGCACCTTGTATCAGTCCAAACAACCCCTTATGGTGGTAGCAGTGTTCCCAAATGGGAAAAACCTGCACATCAATATAGAAGTAAGTATAAAGAGGAAAGTTAACGGCGTGAAACAGTCAAGTGGAGAAATGTTGTGTATCTAGCGGGGGGGCTTATTAGGCAGATATAGAAACAGCCTGCCAATTTAGAAATGAAAAGCAAAAGCTAATGCAGCACATCCACAAATCCTGTGTGAAGCTCCGGCTGAATAACAAGTAATGGGGACCTATCGTCATTCAAAAATTAAATGAGCATTTTCAAACATCAAAAAGATCATGTCCAAGATTCAACAAAATGTGATGAAAGGTCCGCTTGATGTCAGTAGAAGATGTTCTTTTATTTCTTTGAAAATTCAATATCCAAGATAGAGCACAGCCAACACGTGTTTCGTCAGTACTAGTCAGTACTGTAGACTTTCTCAAGGCTATCAATTGAAGGTGTAAAAAGATGGAGTCCAAAGTCAAATATAGAAAAATAAGCATAGATGTAGTTGAAAGTCCACACAATGTAGATGGCTACAATCACAGAAATCTTAGGAATCAAAACAGTACGTGACCAAAAGTAAAGTCAAACGATATGCATATATAGTAATAATACATCCATCTCAAAAGTAATTATAAATCGTCCTAACAGTCCCAGCGCATGATAACGTTCTAGCTACAGACTCCTGTTTCTCTCTCTTTGACCACCTCTTCCACTCCCTTCATCCCACCCATGCGCCTATGATCTCCCTTGATTCTTCTTCTATCTCCTCTCCTTTCTCCCTTTCTCCCCCCCTGACCCCCCCCTATATTCCATCAGGCCGCTCTCTCGGGAGACACAGGCCTACCCTTTGTCCCTCCTGTCCCTTGCTCCCTCCTCTCCCATTCTTACCCCCTCCCAATATGATCTTCCCCCTATCTCATCTGCCTTACCTCCGGCTTCCACTCCCCCTCCCCATCCTGCCTCTTCCTGATATTCCAATGCTATCTCCTCCCACCTAATCTCCCTAATCCTACCCACCTCCCCCCTACTTAATCCACCTTTCTTACAACCTGGTCTACCGATCAACTTTCCTTACCTTCCACCTTTCATTCCCCCTTCTCCTCATCCCTTTCCACTCTCCCCCTTCCCTCGTACCCTAAACTCTTCTCTTACACCTCCCATCTCTCTTCAACCTTCCCTTCCTCCTCCTATGCTTCACAACCCTGTCTCCCCTCTCGGTAATTCCTCCCTCTTCCTTCTCTATGACCTTACAGTCCCATTCTGCTGCCCCAATTACCTTCTAGCCCAATCCCCCCCGCTCTGCCTGGTGCCTGTCCCCCTACATTCACCGTTCATAGCCTAGAGTACCTGTCCAGCCCCTTCTCCTCTCTTCTCCCCGTAACTCTGGCCTTCCTTTGACCCCCCTCCTTCCTCTCCCTGTACAGCCCCCTCTCCTCTCTTCTCCCCATACCTCTGGCCTTCCTTTGCCCCCCTCCTCCCCCACCCCACTCTCCCTCTCTACTCCTCAACTGTCTCTCGTATTTATGATCTCTACTCTTCCCCTCTGTTCAACACCAGTAAAAATATCTCTTTCCACCACTGTAACACCATACACTCCTTTCTTCCAACTATCTTTTCCCACCTTCTCCCCTTGCACCCCAATACCCCCGTTCCCCCTCCTCTCCCTGTCCTTCGCTCGCCTACTCCACTCCCTCCCTTATCCGTCGAGCCACCCAACATTCCATGCTCAGCCCTCCTCTCCCTGGAAAATAAACTAGATTCTCTCATCTCTTCAATTTCCCAACTTGAAGCGTCCATCTCACTTTGAAGGGCCAACATATCCCCTTTCCCTAACAACCTCCTGAGGAGTTCCCTGCTCCCGCGCCCCTATAAAGCCAACCACAATCTGTCCTCTGCAGACATCGCCAACTTACTGGCTACAAGACTACCAACGTCAATCCCCCTCCACTTTCCTCTACAAATAATTCTACTCAGTTCACCATTCAGACCATTTCTTCTGTCAGAACTAATCATCCTTCTTCTTCCCTGGCACCCTCATACAAGAATCTTATCCCTATCTCCCTTAACAGCCCAAACACCCCCATCACCAACACAGTTGCGTCAGAGCTACACTGTATGCTCCACAACTGCAGATCTGCAACCAAACACAAACTGGAAATCTCTGACACTATCGCCCACCACAATCTCGACATGCTCTTCCTCACTGAGACCTGATTTAATGACTCCTCTCACACTTTGTTTGATCTTCTGGTACCCACTGACTACTCTATCCTCAGAAATGACAGAACTGACAAAATTGGGGGAATGTGGCTATCATCTTCAGAAACTCCCTTCAAATTAAAGCCTTTCCTACCACCTTCTTCCGTACATTCGAATGCCTAGCCCTCGAACTTCAGGTACATCACGGCTCACCCATCAGGTTCCATGCCATCTACCACCCGACGGTAACTGCTCTTCCTTTGTTGAGGAACTCACCGACTCCATCAATGATCAACATTCTCAAAGTGACAGACAGATCTTCCTGGGTGACTTCAATCTTCACTGGGCCTCTTTGGAAGACTCGGCTGCCAACAAGCTTGCCACCTTTCTCACAGCTAATGATCCTATACAACATTGCTCAGAAATTACACACTCTAAGGGCTCAATTCTGGACCTTGTTATATCTAATTCAGACCTGCTGACTATTGCTCCCCCTATCCATGTAGACTGGTCAGACCACTTCCTCATTCCCTTACGTTTTCACCTATCGCATGTTGTAACTCTTAGCAAACCTAAAAGGGCTTCT
This sequence comes from Triturus cristatus, assembly GCF_964204655.1. Lineage (NCBI taxonomy): Eukaryota > Metazoa > Chordata > Amphibia > Caudata > Salamandridae > Triturus > Triturus cristatus. Next base: position 1,697,786,173 of record NC_140591.1, read on the forward strand.
ACCTGGTTACGCAACAGTAAAAACATTGATCTTGACACTCTGTGTGATTCTGCTATGCGTTCACTTCCTAGGCTAGACCCTAACATGGATGTCAATGATCTCACCTCCCATTGCCTCTCAGTCCTTGCAGTCGAAAACTATAATGTCGCTCCACTCCAAAGCAAAAGGAAAAGACCCGCCCCTCAGCACTTTGGTTCAATAAAGCTCTCTATGATGAAAGGAAGAACCTTAGAATCTTGGAGAAACACTGGAGACAATCTCCATCCACCACCAATCTCTCTCTTTTTCGTTCAGCAAGATCCAAATACCTCAATCACATCTTCCATGAAAAAGCATCACATTTCAGATCCCTCCTCGACTCAGCCAAAAACAGACCCAAAAAACTTTTTGTTACAGAAGAAGAAGGAAGGTGCACTCGATGTGAAGTAAGTCAATCCAACCAAATATGTTCCAAAATTACTTCTTTATTGGATTGAATCTTTAAAACTGGCAAACAGTCAACGCGTTTCGTCCCCTTTAACGGATAAGTCGATAAAATATTAACATCAGGATGCTGTTGATATCCACAGTCGAAAAGGAATAATAAAAGCAAGCTAATGATATCTTGTATGTGAAGGTGCATCCAAATTAGGAGTACCAATTGTAAAATCTGAAGCAGTAGATGGTCCTGCGTAATGGCATGATAACCTGCAAGTTAATATTTTATCGACTTATCCGTTAAAGGCTTATATTTGCCCCTAAGAGGTTATCTACACATATCTTCCTCTTTGCAACTGCATTAAATCGAACTATTTTGTTGGATTTTTCTTGGAGCCCTTACGAAGTCCCCTATGGGGATGAAACTCGTTGGATGTTTGACAGTTTTAAAGATTCAATCCAATAAAGAAGCAATTTTGGAACATATTTGGTTGGCTTGACTTACTTCACATCGAGTGCACCTTCCTTCTTCTTCTGTAACAATTTTGCCAGTATTTGCATCTCCGCGCGGCGGGTGCAGGAAGTGTTTGCACCACTGATTAATCTACTTCACATTGGAATGTGATGTGCTTGACCTTGGTCAGCCGTTTGTTCTTTTCTTTGTTAATCCCAAAAACGTTTTGACCTCATCAAAAACCCAAACTACTCTCCCCTCAAGCCTGAGGATTTGTTGGACTTGGCCCTTTTTGCAGGGTCATCCCTAAACTTGTTGCCTCCCTCCTGTATTTTTACTGACCTGTTTTTGTTGTTTTTATGACTCTGGGCACTTTACCACTGCTGGCCAGTGCTAAAGTGCATATGCTCTCCCTGTGTAAATATGACTGTGAATTGATATATCTCTGATTGGCTTATTTGGTTTACCTGTTAGTCCCTAGTAGCGTGGCCTGTGTGTGCCCAGGGCTTGTAACCCAAATGCTGCTGGTGGGCCTGCAGGGCTGGTTTGCGCCACCCACAGAAGCAGCTTGTAAAGTGTGTCTCAGACCTGCCACTGCAGAGTCTGTGCGCAGTCCAGAACTGCCATCTTGACTGTGAAGTGCCCACACTTCCCAGCCCCTAAACCTTCCCTTGGCATCATATAAGTCACCCCTATGGTTGGGTGCATTGTGCGTGTAAGGTAGGACATGGCTTGGTATGTGTAGCATGTCTCGGTAGTGAATTTCACCCCATTTTGTTTTTCACTACCGCAAGGCTACCTGTTCTCCATAGGCTAGAATGGGTAGGTCTGATTATTACATTTTATAATCCTAATTGACCCAAGGAACATGGTAGAAATTCGAGTTTAGTATGTTTGAACTCAGAATGATAAAATACATATTTTAGTGAAGTTGGTTTTAACATACTGTGTTTGAAACTACCACTTTTAGAAAGAAGGTATTTTCTTGCCTAAGCCTTCCAGTGTGCTCTGCTGTTATGTGTATTGGCTGTCTGGGTTTAGAGGGGCAAGGTAGGCTGAGGCAGACCTGGGTTGAATAGAGAGATCTGCATTGGAGTAGTGGGGAGGGGTGGTTCCCTGACCTGAATAGGGCTGTGCCTGGCAAGGTGAATGCTGGCTCCACCTCCCACTGTGCGTCTGATGGCAGACCCCCTCTTTCTGAAAGGAAGGATGCAGCCTGATCAACAAAGTGCTCCAGGGCTGGGCAGAACTGGTTCTGGCTGGGTACAGTGACTAGTGACTTTTTAGAACAAAGACTTTGGGGGTATAAATATCTGTGCTCAAACCCCTTCATTTTGTATTGCTCCTGGATATCAAGACGAACCTCTGTCCGTGTAACTGAAGGAATCTGCAGGAGGTGACTGTCCTTGTGCTTGTGTGCTGTTTCTTGGATTTGCCTGCAATAGTTTTCACTGGACTTGGAAGTAGAGGGAAAAGGATTTTGAGAGAACTTTTATTTCAACTTGCTAAAGCAATCACCCATGGGCTAGAAGAGAGCTAGCCTCCTGCTGGAGTCTCAGGCACATCAGACTCCACCACCAGCCTTCTGATTCCTCCCAGCGAGGATTTCTATCTGCAGGTGAGGCTCCTATGAGTTCCAGGGCCTCTAGTTCTACTTCAGAGAAGAGAGTGCTGAAATTGTCGTTAGTGCCCGTTTGCGAGCCGCCGCAGCTGAATAGCGTACGGAAAATCATCGCACCACTGCTGCCGAGCGCTCGCAAACCAAAAATCATCGCATCGCACGCTTGCGGGCCACAAAGTGCTTGCTAAACACCCAAAGATCCTCGTATTGCACGTTTGCGGGCTGTCGAGTGCTCGCTAACCCCGGATCATCGCATCGAGATCATCGCATCACGACATCGCAGTGCGGGTGCCGTGCGTCCACCATTTTCATCGCATCACACCCGGATCGTTGCTCCCTCGCGGAGAGCCATTTCTTCTCATCGCAACAGAGTCGCACAAGCACCAAGTTCGGCACAACATCCTCCCTTGCGGCAAGGATTCAACGCATCGCCGGCTTAGTGTGGAGAAGTTTGTTGCTTTGTCCCGCACGCATCTGCAGATCAGCGCATCATCCTCCCTTGTGGCAAGGATTCAACGCATCGCTGGTCTTGCGTGAGGAAAATCATCGCTACAGCTTGTTTGCAACATTTTGGTTGTTTTGCTATGAAATCCAGGTACTTTGTAAGTAAAAGGGTCGCTTTGAACTGAACTCCTATTTGCACACTTTGAACTATTTTTACAGCTTTTCAAGAGTAATCCTATTTTTCAGTATCGTGTTTTTTTAATTGTTATTGGTCTTGTATAGAACTTTGCCGTCATCTTGGAAGATGACCTCCTCAAATGCATCCTCGAAACTAAACCCTCCAACCATTCTTCTGAACCCATCCCTAGTGACATCGCCATTGATTTCAACACCCATACTCTCTCTTACTGGACCAGGCTGGTTAACCTCTTCCTTAGTCAAGGCTCCCTCCCTGTTGCCCTCAAAACAGGACAGATTACCCCTCTTCTAAAAAAAACCTCAGCTGATGCGAACGACCTCAACAACTTCCACCCCATCACCAACCTCCCTTTTCATTCGAAAATCACAGAAAAATGTGTTGCAAAACAACTTTCCCTACATATTATGGACAATATCTTCTTGACGTTTTTCGGTCTGGCTTCATTCAAAACTGCAGCACTGAAACAGCCCTGCTGCAAGTGATTGATGATGCGCTGCATATACTCGGCTCTGGGCAATCGTGCCTTCTGATTCTTCTTGACCTCTCTGCAGCCTTTGACACTGTTAATCACAGCACCCTCCTGAACACTCTTCAACAGAGAATGGGCGTGGAAGGCACTGTGCTTAAATGGTTTGCCTCATTCCTCTCGGAGAGGTCCCAAATGATCAAGATAGCGAACAGTCTTTCGTCTCCACTGGTGACTGGTCAAGGCGTCCCTCAAGGTTCTATCCTTGCACCCACTCTGTTTAATCTCTATCTGGAACCATTAGGGAACCTCCTAAGCAAATCTGGGATCCTCTACCATCTCTATGTGGATGACACTCAAATCTACCTCAAGGTGTCTTCCGCACAAGATCTCTCACTACTCAACTCTACTCTCAACTCTATTCACAACTGGATCTTAGCTCACCGACTCATTCTAAATCCCTCCAAAACTGAATTTCTCCTCCTATTTACCGCTCTCTCCCCTCCTCCTGTTCAATCTTGGATGGATCGGCTTAATTTACTTAACCCCTTTGATGCTCATGATGGAACCATGCCGTCATGAGTCATGATGGGCCTGTGCTCATGACGGCATGGTTCTGTCATGACCGCACCTGCGATTGGAATGTCCAGCACTGGGCTGGAATTCCTGTCGCAGGCAAGCGGTTCACAGTAAACCCATCATTGTCGACAGCGCTGAGTCCCTAGGTGTCATACTTGACAAAAGACTCAACCTAATCTCCCACATCAACTCCATTGCTAAGAAAGCACGTTACCAGCTGTGCCTTCTCTGGGGGATTCGTCGGTTCTTCTCGGAGAAAGACCTAAAAACCGAGGTCCAATCGCTGGTTCTCTCTAGACTGGATTATTGCAATTCTCTTCTGACGGGCCTACCCAAATCCCACCTCTCTCTTCTCAAATACGTGCTCCATTCAGCAGTTCGCTTTATTTCGGGGTCCAAACGAAATGACCACCTCACTCCTATCCTGTCTTCTCTCTGATGACCTCTCATCGAGGTAAGATCTATTTACAAAACTGCCTGCATCACCCACAAAGCCTTGCACCCTTCCTCCCCTCGTTACCTGGCGAATAAACTGAAAATGTCTGGAGGCTTGAGACCCTCTCGGAATGGGGAAAAGTTTCTGCTTGAGCCCCCCTCCTTTTAAAGGGAAAGATCGATGGCTCAATCCTTCTCAGGTAATGCGGTGAGAATCTGAAACTCGCTGCCTCCAGTGCTCCATTCCACCTCCTCTACCCGGATCTTCAAAGCTGACCTCAAATCTCTTCTCTTCCAAAGACACTTTCAGACCTAATACTTTCATTCTCAGGCCCCTCAAGGAGGTTCGTTCATCATTGTAAATTTGTTTTATTTTCTTGCACATTCCTCACCCTTGCTTGCTGTGTTTGATATTGTGTTTTTGCCTTCTATGGTTTTACCCTACCTTTTCTAGTCTCCTGTTTATTTTTGTAACATTCTAATTTGTAACATTTTCCTCATGTAACGTAACTGGTTCTATTGTACAGCGCTCTGACACCTTCGGGTAAAGTCTACGCTATATAAAAATGCATTAAATAAATGTGTAAATTAGGAATTTAACGGCTGTAAAATGAAAAGCTGTGGAAGGCTCAAGGCTGCCCTCTTGTGTTCAGAGAAGAACTGCAGGACAAACGCCACCATCCTTGGAGGGCGCAGTGCTCTTCTGTATGAACACCGCAGAGTAAACACCTCGTCCCACAGGGACCTCTGACGAAAAGATCTCTGTGTGCATCATACCCGTGTAAATATACAACTGGCTGCAACAACTGCTAAAATTGTGACTTCAGCATTCGCACCACGGCGAGGGTCTCCAGCATAAAGCACATATTAATATATTTATAAATATGTACATTTAGCTCCGCCTCTGCTAGTCTGAGAACTCCCCTCATGAGGTTCCCATAAACAGTGCGTGGTTGGATGTGTAAGGTGGGGATGTGTCACTAGAGGGGAGTAAGTCAAGGAGAGGAAAGAAATTAAGATAAAACTGAAGCTGTGACGCCCCTGTCTGTGCTCTGCTTTACTCCTCTCCATATCTCTTCTCTCCTGCAGGTTGTGGGACTGCTCCCTCACAGATTCATGCTGCGAAGACCTCGCCTCTGTCCTGGAAACAAACACACCTCTCATAGAGCTCGACCTGAACTACAATAATGATCTGAGAGACACTGGAGTGAAGAAGTTGTGTAAAGGCCTAAAACATCCAAACTGCAAACTGCAGAAGCTATGGTACAGAGCTGTGCATTTCTTATCACGTCATTGATTTCTAAAATATACATCATATGTGGGGGCTCACATATACATTTTATAAACTTGTGGGGAATGGCACATCTATTCGTTGACAATAAAATGTGTGCAATAAGTGAGGTTTGTGAAGGTGCCCACGTCCAAGAATTGAGTTTGGAACAAGCCCCTCTATTGGCTCAGAAGGGCACACTTTAAAGCTTGTTTTTCAGGTATTTGGACTAAAATGTCAACAACGGCACAGATCTGTCCATAACTGCCCTGGGCACCTTCTCCAACTAGACGCTCGGCCCATTAACAGATCCGCTGCTGGCCTTAAACTTCCACTTTAAAGATGGACATGGACAGAACAATGAGGAAAGTACATCTGACTGTGTACAGTCAGGGACGTAACTTGAAGGGGGTGCAGGAGGTGGAACACCCCCTAATAATTTCTCAAAGTTAGGTCTCATCCTCTTGACAGCCCAATGACAGGAGGTCGTCACTGTCATATGACATCACTGCTGGAAGTGTGAGATTTCCCCTAGCATGTGTGTGTGGGTGCGTGAACCATTGTCTGTGTGTCTGTGTCTGTGTGTCTGCAGCTGTGTCTGTGTGTGGCTGTGAGTTTGTGTGTGTGTGTGTGTGTGGCTGTGTTTACCTGTGTGTATGTCTGTGTGCCTGCGTGTTTGTGAGTGGGTGGCATGTGGCAGCAAGCACAGCAGTAGGAACATTTAGATTTTTCACATCCTGGTGGGCAGAAAATCTGGATTTTATTAAAGACAGGAGGCTAAGATTGTGCAAATCTCCTTTGCTGCCAGCTCACAGCAGCAACAATTGAAGAATATAGAACTTCAAGTAATATTCTAACACACTATAAGGTCCATCTACGCGTGGCCATCTTCCTTCTTTCCAGAAGCTGCAAACGAGATAACTTGTAGGCGAAAAAAATGTAAACTTCGATGAAAAGTTGTTGTTCAACTCTACCAAGCCACCCCAGAGGGCACTTCTTAATCTGAAAAAAAACCAAGAGTAGATAACATCTTTATCATCCCTGCGGAGGGTCATAGTGACATGTGGAGGGATAATATTAGCGTCTGTGTCTTTAATAAAATCAAGATTTTCTGCCCACCAGGCTGTGAAAAATCTAAATTTTATGGCATGACACGTAGGCTAACATTATGCAAGTTTAAAGTGTACTTAAAACATTGTCAATCACGTTTGTTATTGGTCTGAAATACCAATTTTCATTTGACCAGTCTGCAGCTCTAAGAATATCCTGGAGGCCTCCACCCGATATGAAAGCTTTGGAAGCTGATGCAGCCCTGAGGGTGTGTGCTCAGAGAATAGAAGCATTCACGCCACTTTCGCTCATGACTTCTTTCACCCATCTCGCCAGTGTAGGAGAAGAAACTGCCTTATGTGGCCGTTGGTGAGAAACTAGTAATTGAGTTGCGTCTCGTCTCAAGGTTACAGTTCTCTTCATACTCTTTCAGGCATCTCACAACGCTCGGTCTTTAATTCTGTGGGAAGAAAGGTTAAAAGATAGGAGATGACATCGTTTTAGTTTTCTTTTTGAGATAGAAGCAAACACCTTCAGGTTGATACATCCTGCTGGTGACGTTTAAGGCCCTTATGTCTCAAGTCCTCCTGAAAGACACCAGGCAGAGTAGTACAGTAAGTTTATAGGAGATACGTTTAAGAGACAGGTTTGAGTTGTCGCCCCAGGAAATTACAACCCGTAGAACGTTTGGAACGTCCCACAGGGCAGTATATTTTGCAGTTGGAGGGTTTAGTACCCGCATACTCCTCACTACTTTCTTGGTCAGCATGATTTGTCCCACAGAGATGCTGTCCACTAAGGAGAGTCCTGCAGCTATGGCTGATCTGTAAACATGGACTGTTCTGTAGCGAAGGCCTGATGTGAATAGTTCTGAAAGGAAATTTACCACGTGTACTCGATCAGTTGAAAGGGGATCGTAGTGTCGTTAGAAGCACCAGCGAACCCATTTGTTCCAAGCCGGCTGATGGGCTTCTCTTGTTCCAGAGGCCCATGATTCAGATACGAGTCGAAAATCATCTGGCGAAAGCCCTGGGATTTGCCATTGTCTCCTGAAATCTTCCAGACCATCAGTAGTAGTAGTCCTTCTTCCACGAGGGCCTAAGAGTATTTCCCTGAAAGACTGTATTAGGGTGGGGAAGTCTGTGCTCATTTCTAGGATGATTGGGAACCAGGCCTGTGATCTCCAAAGGAGAGTTACTACTACCAGACTCTCTGCGCATCGTTGTGCATGCACGAGTAGTCGCGGTAGCATGACAAATGGAGGGAAAGCATAGGGCCTTAAACCCTTCCAGTGTTGTAACAAAGCGGCTACCCCCTGAGCTTGAGGGTCCGGTCTCCAGCTGAAGAAGTTCTTCAACTGTGTGTTCAGTATGTCCGCAAAGAGGTCTGTCCTGAAGGGACCCCAATTGGCTTGGATAGTCAGGAATGTCCCCCTCTCTAGTCTCCAATTGCTGGAGTCCCTGAAATTCCTGGAGAACCAGTCTGCCTCACCATTGCTTAAACCAGGAATATGTTCTGCTATGACTGAAAGTCCTTTGTTCAAGCAATATCCCCAGAAACCTTTCGCTAGATCTGTAAGGCCTTTGGAGTGAGGTCCCCCCAATTTGTTGACATACCTCACTACTAACACATTGTCCATGCGTAGCATCACACAGCATTTCATCGAATTCTGGGTGAAGCAACAAACTGCAAATGAACCTGCTAGTAATTCTAAGCAGTTGATGTGCAGTTCCTTCTCTTGATCTGTCCAGCGACCTCCTGTTGATGAGTTGCCATATTTTGCACCCCATCCTTCTAAACTCGCCTCCGATTCTATTATTAACTCTGGTTCCTCCCCAAAGATGGTTCTGCCATTCCATGCTTCCGCATTTTTCAGCCACCACAGTAATTCCTTCCTTGAGTCTTGGTCTAGGGATGTCATTTGGGAGTATGATTGCGTTGCTTTCAGTGTCCTTGCTTTGAGTCTCTGTAGAGCTCAATAGTGTAACGGGCCTGGGAAAATAGCTTGAGTCGTTGAGGATAGGAGACCCAGGATTCTCGCTAGAAACCTCAAAGGGAATTCCTTTTTGGCTAATATCTTCCTGAGTTCTTTGCGGAGTTTCCTTACCTTTTCCCCTGGCAGTTTTAAATCTGTTCCTATTGTGTTTACAACAAAACCCGGGAATTGTGTTTCTTGGTTCGGTATTAGACATGATTTCTCTGTGTTTCTAATGAAACCTATGTGTTCTAGTAAGTGTATGACGTAGAGCTCTGTGTGACGGGTGACTACCAGCTTGGACTGAGCCATTAGTAGGATATCGACCAGGAATATTATCAATCTTACCCCTCTTTCCCTGAGCCAGGCCTCTACAGGACGTTGGATTCTGATAAAGCACCAAGGGGCCGACGATAGACCGAAGAGAAGAGTGCAGAACTCCCAACGTTTTCCTTCCCATGTGAATTGTAGAAGTTTTTGATGTGGGGGCCAAATCGGGACGGTGAGGTGGGCATCTTTTAGGTCTAGTCTTGTTATCCAGTCCCCTTTTCTCAGAGCGTCCCTTATAAGGTGGCTCCATTCCATTTTGGAGTGGTGGTACGCTACCCGTTCCTTTAGGTCCTTTAAGTTTATTACAGGTCTCAACCCTTTGTCCTTCTGCTCCACGAGGAAGATATTGGTGACAAACCCCATCTCTGAGCTCTCTCTTATTGCTCCTTTTGCTATTAAATCCTTTAACTCTTGGGACACTAGTTTCTTGTCTTCATGTGAGAAAGACGTTTCCTGTGGTCCCTTCACTTGGGTGGGGGTATTCAGGAATTCTATCTTGTATCCCCTGACTGTACGTAGGACCCAGGGGCCTTGTGTCACTAGGTTACAATTCCCAGAGAAGAGGGCCAGCCTGCCTCCCACCTTTGTAAGTGTATCTGAAGGGAATTTCGAGATTCTTACCTGTGGTAAATGCTCTCTGTCTTCGTTCACTCCTAAAACCTCTTCCGCGGGTTCGCTGTCTTTGCGGGTAGAAACGTTGGTGGGAAGTAAAGGTTGAAAACCTGGAGCCACGGCCCAGGAAGGGTCTTGTTGTCATTTGGCCATGGCCAGGGAACCGACTCCACATTCTCCCGGCCCTGCCAAACATCCTGTCTTTGAACAATTTTTTTATGTCTCTTTGGGATTTCTGGATGGAGCTAAGTGCTCCAACGTACTTAGCCATTTTTCTTATGAAATCTTCCCCAAAGAGGAGTCCTTAGGAGTTGGATCCTCCGTCCTTATTTGCCAATTCTACTAGTTTGGGGTCTATTTTTAGTAGGACACTCTTCCTCCTTTCAGTGGAGATTGCAGTGTTTGCGTTACCTAGGACACAGATGGTGTGTTGGACCCATCGAGGCCATTAGTTTTTGGGACCGATTGGTGTTTTGCCAATATAGGCATTTTCCACCATTTTGAAAATGTTAGTTATGTCTAGGAGGCGGTCTTGGCAGGATCTTAGACCTTTATCTATTCCCTTTCTGGGGTCTTTTGCGCCCTTGGCTATAAAGGTTACCACTTTAGGGTCCAGCTGAAGTGTCATGGCTACCTTGTCGGGGAGGGACGGGCGTGGACATTCAGATCGTAACCTGGACCTTACTGTCTTGGGGATTTCCTTTCTCAGCCAGAAGGAGGGGTAATCCGTGGCGTGCGGTGAGGGTGCCCACTCTGGTGATAAGGGGTGTTTAATTAGGAGGGGGTCAAACATGTCTTCCCTAAATGGGTCCTCAATGCCCATCGTAGATCCTGAGGCCTAACCTGCCTCGTCAGAGCTTCCCATTCGTTTAACCTCCAGTTCCTCGATATCGGTATCGAATTCAGAGGAGTATGAAAAGTCGATTTCTGCTTTAACTGCCTCATCCCTATCCATGGGGAGAGGGAGCTCGGGGCCTGTTTCTTGCCCGTCTGCGATGCCTGGGCATCAATCTTGCCACCGCCTGGAAAGGATGAGGGGCCCGCTTGTGTTTTCTTTGTCTTTTTTGCCCTTTTTTGAAGGGGTCCAGCTGCGGCCCTTTTTCTTGGGGCCTTGGTTGCCCCATGTGACCCCTCGGCGTGATGCGAGTCTGTATTGGGCCAACTCTTAGAGATGTTTTCTAGTTTTTTATTGATGGTGTCATCAAGGGACCCAATGACTTTATCTAGTGCCTTATTAACTAAAAGTTCCAACTTTCCCTCTAGGTTTAGTTTGGGGGTTGATATTGACATGGTCAGACAGACAAGGGGGTAATAGGTTGTTATTAAATCTTTTCCCCTTTCTATCTTAATTACATTGGCAGATGAATATGGTTATTCTTTTCCGGATAAATTAACCTAAAGAGATTTTAACAGCTGATCGTTTCTCCTGCGTCATGTGGAAGGAGTTGTCAGTTTGAAACTGTCACCATTGCTAAGCAACAGAGATCAATGATGTAAATATGGCCCCCTTGTTGATTTGGCCTATGTAATCCCAATTGGAGAAGATGGGAGTCACGCACTTAATCGTCATGCGTGACTCCTGTTGTGTGCTTTCCTCTAAGGGCTCGTCTTGCTCTTGTTAACCTCCTTTTTTTTGTTATTTAGTTAGCGGCGGTGCGGACGTTACGTACCGCATTGTCGTGGGAGGGAGTCTGGAGGAAACCCATACAGTTAATGGGCGATTTGAGCAGCTGGAGGTGTCGCGGTACGCGCTTCCAGTCAGAGTCGGATCCTGCGGAGAGAATACGCCAGAGCCGTTAGCCAGAGTTTGTCGGGCAAAGCTCGCAGCGGGGACGCGTTACCAGGTAACGTGCAGGCAGCTTTTGAATGTAAAGCCGATCCGATTCATTTTGAAATCAAAGGCAGTGGTTGAGGTGTGGCGGGGGGTGCGGGGGAGAGGGAGGTCGGAAGGAATCCTGAGGGGGTAAGAAAAAACCCCGGGGGAGAGTGGGTTAGTGTAGTGTCTTCAACTCTTCTTTCTTTCTCATCTTCTGCTGTCACCATGTGGAATGTTGGTATCCATGATGACATATTAGAATGTTGGTTCCTCGCTCTGTGAGTTCAGTTGGGAGCTTGGGACCGAGCTGAAAGGAGACAGCTCCTGGTGGGGTTTTATTCTTAGTAATATCTTTATATTTATGACTTACTACCTTGTACCATCTTACTGAATAAATACCTATTCTTACAAGAACCTACGTGGACTTGATCATCATTTACTTCACCACAGATTTGGCGATGATTTGGGCACATCTGTTTACTACAACAATGGACTTTTGAACTTCAAGGTGAATAATTTTCTCTTCTTACTTACTCTTACGCATACTGGCACGTTAAAAAAAAACAACAAAACAAACAGTGACCATTCCACTCTACTGGCCGTCCTCATCTCAACAGGCCAGTCGATGCTGTACAGTCCTGTTACCTAAATCCTACAAAGTCCAGTTTCTCACAGCATTTTTCAGTTTTTCTCTGCTGTAAGTGCCTCTCTTCTGGATCCTTACACTTAACAGACTCCTTTGTGATCTCTGCCAAGACGAGCAGTTTTAGTAAAATGGTTTTCGGGGGCACACATCGCGCCTCAGCTGTTTTATGCTGACCAAGTTCCTTCTCGCTCTGCGTTGTTTTACCCAAGGGAATTGATTGTGTTCCTTCTTCCTGCAAGTTTCAGCTGCCTCGCTCATCATTTAATTCACTACAGTTAGGTTTATGGGTCCCCCGCAGTAAAGTAAAGATATGGCTGAGATAAAAGTAAGAGAAAGTAAGCAAATGTAACCCCCGCATTACAGGACAGTATACAAAGCGGCATGGTACTCTCTATAAGACCCAGGTATGCAATATTCAAAGTAACACTACACCGTACATAAGAGGACTCGAAGTAAATGAGAGGAACTTATCTTCTGAGCAGCAGCAACAAAGAAGGAAGGTGGCCGCGCGTCGATGGACTTCACAGCGTCTTAGAATGTTACTTGAAGTTCTGTTTTCTTCAATTGTTGCTGCTGTGAGTTGGCAATAAAGGAGATTTGCAGAATGCTAGCCTCCAAGTCATCTCATAAAATTTGATTTCCCTGCTGGTGCCGCGGGCCCCTGACAGTCATTCAAAATGCTTGCCTGAATGGCCCCAGTGAACCGACAAGCAAATGAAGATATTTGGGGTTCACACCCCAAAGAGCAAAGCTCCAAGTGGCGTTCTGGACCCAAACATCCGTCCTCTACATGAAGCAGACGTCGGTGTTGAATGCTTTTAGTTTCAATCAGAAGAGGGATCTCCAACCTTTTCTTTAGTGCGAACTACTTCTCATCTGGAAAATCATTGTGACCTTCTGAAGGACAAGCCACTTGCGCATTATCTCCAGACACCCCCACGCCCGGCTTCACTGACTCTAAGGCTAATGTCCATAGAGCAGGATACTACGGTTTGAACCAAGGGTGCTATGACAGGGCTGCGATATGCGACAATGAGAGTGTGGTCTGTGGAGATGTATGATGTAGACCAAAGGGGGGAGGGAGAGTAAGGTACAAGGTGGACTCGGCCTACTGTCATAGGTATATAAACAAAAAAAGTCTACTTGTGACTGTCCTATCAATGGGATAGTAGGTTTTATCAGAGAAAACAAATCATTTTCTCTGATAAAACCTACTATCCCATTGATAGGACAGTCACAAGTGGACTTTTTTTGTTTATATACTGTGGAGATGTATAAAAATGTGTGTGTATGAATGAGAGATATGTGCATGGGTGAGCACTGCATGTGTGTGAATGCGGCGGCGGTCTGTGGAGATGTATGAACATGTGTGTGCATGAATGAGATATATGTGTATGGGTGAGCACTCCACAGCCAGGCTTTCAACAGACTTTCTCGCAGCTAGTCTCCCATCGATCACTGCTCTATTTTACAGCCGACCCTGGGCCCGTGCAGTGGTGACGGGCTGTGATGATCCCAGCACAGTGTACTCAGGTATGACTCCCCCTGGCTAAAGGGGCCCATTTAGTCAAAAGCGGATTTTACAGGAAAAGGAATTGGATTGATTAAAAGTGCAAACCCACTGCAGATCAGTGTAAAACTGAATGCAAAATATCTCTGTACTCCTCAGTACAGGCTCACTAGTGAAGCAGAGGAAGGAATTGCATCTGTGATGGATAAAATGGTTGAGCCGAGAATTTTGAATGAAGTGCTTCAAATAATGTAAGAGAACACCCACAAAACACCCATGGAACGCCTCCCTGGTGCAGAGTAAAGCACCCATTTGTGCCTCGTTGCGTTACTTTGGACTTGTGAAGCCACTCAGGGACAAGCACTAATCACATTTTGCGCCTGCGTCGCGCATTCACCACGTTGCGTGATGCAAGCGTGAGGCAACCTCACTCATAAATATACAGCAAAGTATGTAGAAACTCCCATTCCAACATCTCCAATCGCTCTTTCAGTTTTTAAGAGAAATGAGCTATGGGGAGCTGTGTATGAGTATAACAGGATTTTGTGTAGGGCCAAAATCATAGAAGGAAATGTAACGCAAGCGAAGGAAATGTAACGCAAGTGAAGGAAATATAACGCAAGCGAAGGAAATGTAACGCAAGCGAAGGATATGTAACACAAGTGAAGGAAATGTAACACAAGTGAAGAAAATGTAACGCAAGCAAAGGAAATATAACGCAAGCGAAGGAAATGTAACGCAAGCGAAGGATATGTAACGCAAGTGAAGGATATGTAACACAAGTGAAGGAAATGTAACACAAGTGAAGGAAATGTAACGCAAGCGAAGGAGATGTAATGCAAGTGAAGGAAATGTAACACAAGTGAAGGAAATGTAACGCAAGTGAAGGAAATGTAACACAAGTGAAGGAAATGTAACGCAAGCGAAGGAAATGCAACGCGAGTGATGCAAATGTAACACAAGTGAAGTAAATATAAAGCAAGTGAAGGAAATATAACGCAAGTGAAGGAAATGTAACACAAGTAAAGGAAATGTAACGTGAGTGAAGCAAATCTAATGCAAGTGAAGGAAATGTAATGCAAGTAAAGGAAATGTAACGCAAGCGAAGGAAATGTAACGCAAGCGAAGGATATGTAACACAAGTGAAGGAAATGTAACACAAGTGAAGGAAATGTAACGCAAGCGAAGGAAATATAGCGCAAGCGAAGGAAATGTAACGCAAGCGAAGGATATGTAACACAAGTGAAGGAAATGTAACACAAGTGAAGGAAATGTAACGCAAGCGAAGGAAATATAATGCAAGCGAAGGAAATGTAACACAAGTGAAGGAAATGTAACGCAAGCGAAGGAAATGCAACGCGAGTGAAGCAAATGTAACGCAAGTGAAGGAAATATAACGCAAGTGAAGGAAATATAACGCAAGTGAAGGAAATGTAACACAAGTAAAGGAAATGTAACGTGAGTGAAGCAAATCTAATGCAAGTGAAGGAAATGTAATGCAAGTGAAGGAAATGTAATGCAAGTGAAGGAAATGTAATGCAAGTGAAGGAAATGTAACGCGAGTGAAGCAAATGTAACGCAAGTGAAGGAAATGTAACGTAAGCGAAGAAAATGTAACGCAAGTGAAGGAAATGTAACGCAAGCGAAGGAAATGTAACGCAAGCGAAGGAAATGTAGCGCAAGTGGAGGAAATGTAACGCGAGTGAAGGAAATATAATGCAAGTGAAGGGCCTTGTCGTTTCACACTGTTTTATGCTAGTATAATAAGGTCTTTTAAAAACCTGTTTAAATATCCATTTAACGCTTCTTTTCATTTGAAAATATATTTTGAACTTTTATGATGTATTCAAAATCCGTCTCCTAAACAGTGAACTTTTATCTGCACAAAAGTTTGTGCACAGAGGCTCTTCCATTGCTTTAGTGTTGAAATATTGACCTCCACGCGCTGCCGACCGCCCTGTTCACTCTACAACGCATCATCTGATTTTTACAGACTTGGGCAGCCCTGCACTTCTCATACAAATATATACCAGGATTCATCCAGCATGTTAGTTATTTAAGTTACTGTTTTGGTGATCAAACTTATTTTTCAATTTCAGCAGAACATTCACAAGACTGAAAACAATGTTCAGTTTGTCAATATCACCAGATTTCCTTTAAGTTTAAAAAAAGGAACTTTTATAATTAAAACCAAACCCTTGAGTCAATACGGCAAGAACCCTCCTGTGCTATTCCTTGGACCGAACTGCACTCAGTTACCATGAATGAATGTCCTTCAGCTTAAAGGACAGGCTAGAAGGAGCAGATCTGAGGTCCATTCAATCTGTGAAACTCTTGCATCAAAGTATAAATGGACGTCCTTGTGGCTTGAGATGATTGCTTTCACTTACAAACTCGTGCTTCGTGGACCTACCTGCTTCTTCAGGGCTTGCGTCAATGCAGCGTAAACTATTTATTTAAATAGTGTAGTTCTGTGTGACAGAATTCACATAGAGGTAAGTACTTCAGAATACTCTGCTCACAGCACGTTACTCACCTTAATACTGACTTGTAAGGGATTGTTCATCATTGATATATTTAATCTAGAAAATACTGTTCTGGCGCTTTTTAAAAATAGAACGCTTTCTACATCTTACGGATCCGCAGTCTTTGAGCAGACCACTACTGCGCACGCGCAAGGCTTCGTATCATGCAACGCTTACTAACTCTAAAAATGAGCCCAAGAATACATCAGTATATAGAGTGGCATCCAAAGTGTTCGCAAAAAACGATTTTTAGGAGGAAGTCAAAAATGTGCAGAAGCTCTGTCCAGTCACTCAGAATAAAGGGAGCCAATGCGTAAAGGAGGCTGGCCCGTGCCCCCAGGCTATAGGCAATAGTGAGTAGAAGCAAAATGTGAATGACAATTTAACAGACCAATGGATGAAGACCTGGGCGTGGGCGGAGCTCATGGAGTTTCACTCCGCGGAATTACTGAAAAGTTCTGCCAAATTCTGGGGAGTTCCGCGTGCGGGCAGAGTATCGCTCGGCCACCTGAGCTAAAATACTCTGAAGATGTGAGCTGTCTTTCAGACGCCCAAGCTTATGTGTTTTAAGCCACGTCCTTAATTACATCGGCCACGGCTGTTGAGAGACCCCCCCCTGTTGTTCCATCCCACTTAAACCCATGGGTACTTCTGTCAGTCCTACTTCTATGTCTATGACACCTGTCACGCTGCTGCCCAACTTTTAGTAAGGGGCTTTTCAAAGTGCTACCCACAAGCTTTTCCTGGCATAAAGCTTGCGTGTACGCTCGCGTGCATGCCACCATCTACCTTTCTTATCTCTTCTTCCGCATTGCTGGCCTAATTACTTTCACTTTCACGGCCATTGCTTGTTTAACTTCATATATGAAGTACTTCGCTGCATTCTTACTTTACTGAGCCAAAAAATGGTAATATAAAAAGATTTTCCTTGTAAACATGTATTTGTGTCTGCCTGAGGAGAGGACGGAGCCTGCCCCACGCAGTGCTTATCGGGGCATATAAGCAACGCTTTGCGATAACAATCGCAAAGCGTGCTTAGCGCTCCTTTTCTTAACGCTCGCTATCTCAGGTCTTTTATCGCCGAGATATCACGTTATTAGCAACGCGTATCTCCAAGGCGATAAAAATTCCTGCGATAGCGGATAAATCGCCGATTTGCAGGGAACATCGCTGGTTTTCCAGCGATGTTCCCTGCAAAACGGCGATAACCTTGCTGATACGACCCTGGGGTCGTATCAGCAGAATCCACCCCCTATGTTAGGGGTGGCTAAGTCAGGATTTTAACTGACGTTAGTTTTTGGAGAAAACAGCAGTTTTCTCCAAAAACTAACTTCTGCTAAAATGCTGGGGCATGCTTGCTGATAGCGCGAAGCCGCGTTATTGATGTTCTGACATGTAGTGAATGTCAGGAACGCCCACCTTGCATCTCATTAGATAAAGCCCTTGCTGATATGCCCCTTTATTCTTTACTCGGCCTCTCCCTTCTGTTGACCCACTGCGGCCGCGAGAACACACAGAAAGAACTCCCGGGAAGTCATTGTGCCGGCTCTGAAAGGTCACAAGTGGACGCATTATTAAATAATGCAGCGGAGGTGACCCTCGGTAACAGAGCGTCCTTGGCAAGCAGCTCGGTGGTGCAGTCTCCCATTCCGCATTCTTGCTGCCAGCTCCCGACCCGGGCCAGTCTCCATGCCGCGGCACAAGAAACTTAAGAAAGCCTCCGGCATCTATGCTGTCCCCCTCCGCCTCTCGCTACCCAGCACCCCCGGTCACAGGATCCTCTTCACGGGTAAGAAGCCGGGTATAACGAGCAGACAAGGGCAGCATAGCAGTGGCTTTACCGGTCCCAGGCTGTCCTGGGTCGGCTACCCCTGATGAGAGAGAGAGACCTCATCGCTACGGGGGACATTCCCAAACACGCAGCACCTTCTTGCAGCTCATTTCATGCAACATCTAGCAGGGACACTCTCCTTTACAAGTTCTAGCTTGCTAATTAATGCGCAAGTGGTAATCTAAGCAGCTAGGCAAACTGAAGAAAAGCACGATTTCCCCCGGGGTTCAGCATAACTGAAACAAGGCAGTGAAAATAAACTCACATGTGGTGCACCTGAGTGTGTGGGTCTCATCTGGCATAAATCAAGGACAAAACGGTAAGAAAAAAAACCCATAGGAAATCAGAGAAAGTAAAGAAACAGTATACATAACACAGGGTTTCCAGACCAACTCAGTGAACCCACTTCTGCCTGGCGTGCTGCCGCTTGCCCCTAAGTCACCAGCTGCCCTCCAGTTGCCCACCAGAGACCATTTCCTTACAAGGCGCAGCAGCCCAACAAGATGCACCACCTGCGCAACAACAGGGTAGGTCACCCGCCCCGCCAATGGTGCAGCCCACATCTCAGCACTCCCAGATCACAGCGCTACCCCTGTTCAGCGCGCTCATCGACCCCGCAACAGCCTCGCCAAGATGGACAATCTGGGTTGGCAGGCTCGATAATTACTTCACCGTGACTCACGAAACAGACGGAGCAGTAAAAAGGTTTCTCCTGCTGCATTTTGGCGGACAAGAGATATACAAACTGTTTGCTCACCTGCAGAACACTGGTGCGCCCACAGACTATGAGGCCGCCGTCAGGGCGCTCAATGCCCATTTCGATCCCCAACTCAACCCTGACTACGAACGTTTCAAGCTCCGTCAGGCACGACAGAGGGAGGGCGAAACGATGGACGTATTCCATGCACACCTGAGAGAACTAGCTAGTACTTGCAACGATGATGACCAGAATAAAGAAGTAAGAGCACAAGCCACCCAAGGGTGTCACAACGAACAGCTGCGAACCCTCATATTGCGGCAACCAGCGATCACCTTGGAGGAGATCCTCATTCTAGCAAGACCACATGAACTCTCAGACGCCAGGGCCACCGTCATGGATGCCGCACTGACCCAGCAAAGTGAGAAAACAATATTGGTAAAGACTGAAAGAGCCGTGAGGTGCGCACAACACCAAGGGGCACTCGAGGAAGATGGCCGAACAAAACCGTACGAGGACCACGCTGCGCCTATTGCAGAAACGAAGAGCACCCTCCAGAAGAATGCCCCGCTTGAGGAAGACCATGCTCCAAATGCGGCATCCCCAACCACTATGCTAGTGTCTGCAGAGGAGGAACCCGAAGCAGAGGAGCTCGCGGAAGATGACCACCATCCAAAGCAATACGACAGCTATCTCTGGATGAAACGGAAAACCCCAAGTCCATGAAGACACCGGCCAGTCGGAGGCAGTATCTAGAGTACTCGTCTACAGACGACGAAGCGGAAACATATCTAATATCGTTTGCAAGCGATCTCAAAAGGAGGAGAAGGCCCCAGCCCACATGTGCCATCAAGATCTCCGGAATGGCAGTTTCAGCTTTGATTGACACCGGAGCATCAGTCAATGTGATGGGCAGCCAACTCTACAAACAACTGAAACCGAGACTGGAGCTGGTCCCGTCGAACGTAAAGATCCTGACCTATGGAATCAAAAAGCCCCTACCTCTCAAAAGAAAAATGACAGTACAAGTAGAGTCTTACACCATGACATTTCATGTCATAGATCGAGAGGCGGAAATCCTACTAAGCAGTCACACCGCGGAGGATCTAGGCCTAGTTGCATTTGCCAACGCAGTCAAAACGCTGCAAACTGAAGACATACTAGAACTGTTCTCTCAACTTTTCAAGACCTAGGGAGCATGAAGAGGCCACCAGTAATACTGCACATCGACACAGCTGTGAAACCAGTTGCCCTGCGACACTGTCGCATACCTTTCCACCTCCAACCGCTCATTGAGCAAGAGCTAATGAACTTGGAACAGCAAGGCGTGATAGAAAAAGTCACCGGACAGACGCCATGGGTATCACCCATGGTTATTGCGGAAAAGCCGAAACAGCCTGGAAAGATATGACTCTGCATAGACATGCGCATGCCCAACCAAGTCATAAGACGTGAACGACACCTCACGCCGACTGTTGATGACATACTAGCAGACCTCAATGGCTCCAGGTGGTTCTCGAAATTGGACATAAACGCTGGCTACCACCAATTAAGACTAGCAGAGGAGAGTCGATATACAACAACGTGCTCAACCCACCTAGGTATGCGACGATACAAAAGGCTCAACTTCGGTATCTCTTCAGCAGCTGAGATATTCCAAAATGCTGTCCGAGAAATGCTAACAGGGCTTCAAGGTGTCCTCAACGTGAGCGACGATATTCTCATACACTCAGCCACACTAGAAGAAAACCACCGCCATCTCCACGCCACACTTCGATGCCTCGTAGACCATGGAGTGACACTTCACAAAGACAAATGTCAATTCTTCCAGAGATCCTTCGAATTCTTTGGCTACGTGTTCAGTCAAGATGGCGTGCAGGTCGACCCCAGAAAATCACAGGCCATCCAGCAAGCACCGGCGCCCGACACCGCGTAAGAAGTCCGGAGTTTCCTGGGCATGGCCACGTATTGTGGGAAATTCATACCTCACCTTGCCACCATAGCAGAACCGCTGAGGGCGCTCACGAAACAAGATGTCACCTGGACATGGGGAAAAAAGGAGGCAGAGGTGTTTCTGAAGGTGAAAGAAGCTTTGCTAAGTAAAACTACCATGGCATACTTCGACACCACACGCCGGACGGAAATACTAGTGGACGTCAGCCCTGTAGGGCTAGGAGCACTTCTCACCCAAGAGGTCGAGCCTGGCAAGTGGGCTCCCCTAGCCTTTGCAAGTAAAGCACTCACAGCAACAGAAGCTCGTTATTCCCAGATAGAACGGGAAGCATTAGCCATAAAATGGGCGTGTAACCACTTCCACCTCTACATCACTGGACACCCCTTCAAAATCGTGACCGATCACCAACCACTTGTCCCTCTGTTTAGAGGTACCGCACCACATCCGCGCCCCAGGATTGAACGCTGGGCAATACAGCTATAACACTACCATATGGAAATAGAATACAGGCCAGGAGCCAAGAATCCAGCCGACTTTCTGTTCCGTCATCCACCAGAGTCAGCTCCAGGAGAAGGAGATCAAGAACAGCGCACCGAAGAATACGTGCACATGCTGTCCCAATGAACGTGTCCATGAGCACTCACCCTGGAAGACATCAAGACCGAGACCGACAAAGACTCGGTACTGCAGAAAACACTAGAAGCCCTACACCGAGGATTGTGGGAAGGGTTTCTCCACAACACAACAGGCTGGAACGAAGTGGACCGAACCCGGCTAGGAAGCATGTTGAGGATCCGCGATGAACTGTGCACCACCGACACCGAACTGATACTCCGAGGATCATAAATAGTTATCCTGGCAGCCCTCCAAGCACAGGCAACCATATTAGCCCACAAGGGCCATCAAGGAACCGTGAGAATGAAATCTTGGATGAGAGAAAAGTGTGGTTCCCTGGCCTGGAAGCAGCGGGAGAGGACGTCGTAAGGAACTGCCGAGCGTGCCAACTCACCAGCAGCACAGAGGCACCAGCGCCCGTGATAACTGAAGACCCAGCACCCTCCCCATGGTCATGGGTGATCCTAGACTTTGGGAGCTTCCCCGACGGGCGGGTAACTGCGGTCCTTGTTGATAGCTACACGAAGTTTCCGCTGGTAGACGTTATACCACCCACATCGTTCACTCATCTACAACCAGTGCTAGCGAAGGCGTTCGCCCTATTTGGTCTGCCCCAGATAGTTAAGACAGACAATGGGCCACCGTTCCGAGGGGGAGAATTCAAAGAATTACTCTCACAACTGGGAGTCAAGCATCACCGCATCACACCCCAATGGCCCCAAGCCAACGGGGAAGCAGAGCGCTTCATGCGAACACTTAACAAAGTCCTCCGCATCGCGATAGCTGAACAAGCTGATCCCGAAGTAGCTCTTCACCGGTTCCTAAGAGAGTATCGCAGTACCCCACACTGTGCCACCCAACGGTCGCCATGGACTCTCATGCTAGCTGGTCCCCGGCGAGACACCCTTCCTGTGGCTGACAACTGGGAGCCGGAACCCTACAACCCCATCAACACGCAATCTCGAAGACTTACAACAAATACCTGGGCAAGCAGCTATAGAAGAGCCCAGGCCCGAGTTATGACACCCGGATGCACCGTCCTGGTGCGCCACCGTCGTGGCGAAGTAAAATTTTGCCCACCATATGAGCCAGGGCTATGGACAGTCACAAAAGTCAACGGTACGGAGCTCACTGCCACGAAAGGAGGAGAAACCATCACCCGAAACATCTCCTGGTTCAAGCAAGTACCACCAGACGAGGTGAACCAGTCACCTCCTCGTGGCCCCTACGATGATCACTCTTCCAACGAGAGTCCGTCACCGCATCCTGATGACGCTCCGTTTCAGAATCATGAATCTAGCCAGCCAGCTCCGGACAGCAGCCAACCCAACATCTCCGAAGCTGCGCCAGCTGCCAGTCCGCCACGAAGTCAACGTGACACGCAGAACCAGTACAACCTAAGGCCAAATCCCAGGGCGAGTCAGCGACTAGCAGATTTCGTAAGTTGACTTTTGGCTAACATTCCAGTTGGACACTGATTTGGGAAGGGATGTAGCAGTCTAGTTGTTCCCCCTTTGTTTGCATGTTCCCGATCATGGCCCAGAAGGGCCCACACACAATGTATCACTCTCTTGCCAGGCGTGGCCAGAGAGCATAAATAAAGGGGTAGGAGGTCGCACGGGACTTCCGGCCCAGTCAGCATCTATGGTGTCAGAGTGTGTTTCATTCCAGCGTCTCAGCCCCAAGAATTTACACCATCACCACACGTGACGCTAGGTCTGGTGAACCGTGAAGCCCCCCTGCTGCTCTGACAGAGTGACAGCCGCACTCCCTGCAGCAGGAATATCCTGCAACGCAGCGTGGGCTTTAACGACCCGTGGGCGGAAACACTCAAAAGTAAAAACCTTAAAAGGGTGAATATGTATATAAACCGGGATGAAACAACACCTATGGCAGCGAGGGATCCGGGAACCCACATGAAAAAATAGTTTCAACGTCCAGGGACACAAGCGTGTGGCACGTACTTTTGGAAGACGGAATATATCGCTAACAGACATATTTTATCTCTTAGGACACACCTTCGCATGCAGGGGGATTAGGAATTGACTTTCACCCATCGAGCGGGATATTTTCCGTGGTCACATCCTACGTCCTTGGAGCTCAAGATGTTCTACAGAGGCACCCCTAGTTTATTCCACAATTCACCGGCAGCCATCAACGCCACTCCCCTGCATGAGCCACTGCTCCCCTGTATCCGCAGCACACCACCAGCCCTGCTCTCCTGACACCGCTGCATCTGCAGTCTCCCCCAACCAACACCCTGTCAGCACAGCTGTCCTACATCTGTATGCACCCCGTGCACTCTACAGCTTCTGCTGTCTCCCACCCCTGCTCCCCTGTATCCACAGCACACCACTAGCCCTGATCTCCTGACACCGCTGCATCCGCAGACTCCCCCAACCAACACCCTGTCAGCACAGCTGTCCTACACCTTTGGGTGCCCCCCGTGCACTCTACAACTTCTGCTATCTGACCCACAGCTCCCCTGCATCCGCAGCACACCGCCAGCGCTGTTCTGCTGCCAACACTGCATCCACACTGTCCCTCAACACCCTCTCAGCACAGCTGTTCTACATCTGTGAGCGCCCCCGCATACTACAACTTCTGCTGTCTCCCACCACTGCTCCCCTGTATCCACAGCACACCACCAGTCCTGATCTCCTGACACCGCTGCATCCGCAGTCTCCCTCAACACCCTCTCAGCACAGCTGCCCTACATCTGTGAGCACCCTCTGCACTCTACAACTTCTGCTGTCTGCCACCACTGCTCCCCTGTATCTTCAGCACACCACCAGCCCTGCTCTCCTGACACCGCTGCATCTGCAGTCTCCCCAACCAACACCCTGTCAGCACAGCTGTCCTACATCTGTATGCACCCCCGTGCACTCTACAGCTTCTGCTGTCTCCCACCACTGCTCCCCTGTAGCCACAGCACACCACCAGTACTGTTGTCCTGACACCGCTGCATCCTTACTCTCCCCCAACCAACACCCTCTTGGCACAGCTGTCCTACATCTGTATGCACCCCCGTGCACTCTACACCTTCTGCTGTCTGCCACCACTGCTCCCCTGTATCTTCAGCACACCACCAGCCCTGCTCTCCTGACACCGCTGCATCTGCAGTCTCCCCAACCAACACCCTGTCAGCACAGCTGTCCTACATCTGTATGCACCCCCGTGCACTCTACAGCTTCTGCTGTCTCTCACTACTGCTCCCCTGTATCCACAGCACACCACCAGTACTGTTGTCCTGACACCGCTGCATCCTTACTCTCCCCCAACCAACACCCTCTTGGCACAGCTGTCCTACATCTGTATGCACCCCCGTGCACTCTACACCTTCTGCTGTCTGCCACCACTGCTTCCCTACATCCTCAGCACACTGCCAGCGCTGTTCTGCTGCTACCACTGCACCCACAGTCTCCCCCAGCACCCTGTGAGCACATCTGCCCTCCATCTGCGGGCGCCCCTTCCCTGCACGCGAGAACTTCTGCTGTCTGCCACCCCTTCTTCCTTGCGCAAGAGCACCCAGCCGTCGGGGGAAGCGCTGGATATAATTCCGTGTTCAAACTCCTCTGCCTTTTGGGCCCCTCCCACGGCTGCGTGGCCACTGAAAACACACAGCATTCATAGTGTCTACATAGGCAACCCTCCCCACCCTTGCAGAACTTAGCATGCAATTGGAATAAATCATCACGCAACACAATATTTTTGGGAAAAGTCTGCTGTAGGTTTACTCCATTCAAAGTATGCCAACGTGGTGGGTTAACTTGCGGGCGATCCATGGGCAGGCAGCGGTGACTGACTTAAACTGCCCTGCCCGCCTGATGAGCCAATGCACCTTTGCCAATCCAATCGGTGCTACCAGTTATGAGGGGATTCACCCCTTGAATACCGCGAACCACCGGTCCACCACTTTGCTCATGCCCTTTTAGGGCGGAGCGCTGCAAGGCAAGCCACCGGTTGCTCAGGCTTACAACCGCCCAAAGGACTAGTGGGGCGCCGACGATGTTTCCTCCATGGTCCAGCCGTAAAGACTCATTGGGTTTGGCACTGGCACCCCTATTGTGCTCCCGAAGAGGTACCCTTCCACTTCCGCCCTGTAACTCCGACAATGCTCTGGATGGGGGCCACCGTTGCCTCCAGAGCCCCCCCACCAAGGCCAGCAGTTTACTACACTTTCAACCAGCTGTTTCCAGCGCCTCTCCCAGATCTAACAAGAACAGATCCATACCCACCTTAGACAGGTCCACCCCCTCCTCCTCAAAATACACTTTGGTGTTGGCATGTATTAGCCCATGTCTGATGAAGCCAAAATCCCTCTGCTCCATGAAATTGCACATGGCGCTGTTTACCCTTCTTCGGGAATGTTCAATAGCCTCCCCCGACCTGCCACCCTGCCAGACCCTATGCGGGACTATCTCTGACCACCATAGCTCACATTGTCCGATGTATTTGCTGATTATCAGCCTTCATTTCCTGTAACAATGCCCCTCTCCCCATAACTGTGAGGTCGTTGCCTCCGAAGTGGTTGACCAAAATGTTCGGGGGGACTCCCCCTAAGCTAGTCTCTGCTGCAGTTTGTTGAGCAAGCTGTGCCATCGCATGCCGGGGTACCCCAACCAGTCTATCTGTGTCTGGGAGAACCCATGCTTTCAAGTCCTGTTTTAGGCCCATTGTGCCATCCTGGCGATGTACCAGTGTCTGATTACCCACACCTTGAACCCTGGCGAAAATAAAGGGATGCAAATTTGCACACACTATTTAATATTGTTTACATATTACACATGCCAAACTCGAGTATACACCCTATAACACTGCAAACAACACTGCAAAATACACAAAACAGTGCGATGACACTTACGAAAAGCCCAACTGGTTCACCTTGCCATCCCCCCATGTTCTGTTAAAACCATCACAGGTGAATGTAGCGCTCATAACACCATGAGTCCCAACGACCCACCTTTTTGATGCGCTCAGCTGGGATGCCAACCTTGAAAGCCGAGGTGGCCGCTCTTATTTGAAATGTATGACTCGAATTACTCGAAAATTGTTTACCTGGGCCAGCGTGTCCTGATGACACCAGGCAAGACCTCATAATCCGTTCCACCTGGAATTTGCTGAGGGGCACCTGGTCTGCATGCATTAAGATATACCCTGCTGAGCTAGGGCGGATGGCTATATAATCGCTGACCAGCCCAACTGGGCAATACCTTCTGTCCCCCAGGGGCAGTAACACTACTTCTTTCCCTCGCCCCGCCTGGCCAGTTTTGGATCTTCTGATGTGTATCCTTAGAGAGTTACTTATCAACTAGACATCCTGGCTGCATAAAGCGTCCTCTGACCCATCCTTTTTCGACCTAGATACCAGTTCACTGATTCTGAAGGCCCCAAAAAATGCCAGGCTGGATGCAGCCACAAAGAGACTGGCCTCGAAAGGTGAATATGTGGCCTTGTGAACAGCGTCTATCACGCCCTGCAATGTGTGGGATTCAATTGGTGACCTGGAGTCTGGTACCTTTATCTCCTCTCTAGCCCATCCCTTAAGTGCAGACCGAATGAGGAAAGTCCTGGCTGGATCCTGTAACCCCATGAGTTTCGCGTGATGACTCACAGCGGCTAAGTGGCTTGTGGTCCAAGAATGGCTCTTGCCCTGATCCTTAGTCCATAGGATGAATCCTTGTACCCTATGCTCCAGCGAGGTCGTGTCCTGACCCCGCACTTCAGAGACCTTCCAGAAAGTGGAGACACAAGACTTGTACCGCCTCCTGGTCCCCAGTGCGAGGGAAAGTTCACCCAGTTTCTTTAATCGCTGTTCCACTGGAGAAGATGCCAGAGGTGTGCAGGCGAAAGGGTCATCTCCGCCCACGCTCGTGGCCATGCCTCCCGGAAACGGAGCCACTGAAAATGAAAGAGAGCGTCAGCGGACACGTTCTTGACTCCCTGAATGTGCCTCGCCCGGAACCCAACATTGTTGTGCAGACAAGCCCTCACTTGCTCCCTTAGGAAGCAAAGTACCAGAGGGAACTTCGCAGCTTGCCCATTGATGGCCTGCACCACTGCCATGTTATCTGACCAAAACAGAACTTACTTGGATGCTAAAGCTTCAGGCCATAGGTGAAGGGTTGCCACTGAGGGAAACAGTTCCAGTACCGTGACATTTGCAGTGATTCTCTTTCTCCGCCAAGCATTCGGCCATTTCTCCGCACACCACTCACTCCCCATTATGGCACCAAAGCCCTCCCTGCCTGACGCATCTGTAAATAAGCACAGATCAGGGCTGCCCGCCCACGGTGATCTCCATATCACGGTGACATTGAAATCCACCAAGAATTCTGCCTACATTTTGAGGTCCTCTTTTAAACCTTTGCTCCGTCTGACCATGTGATGTTTCTTCTTTACTTTGGCTGTGGCCCTGGCTCGCCTTCCAGCAAAAACCCTGCCCGCTGGGCTCACTCTGGCTGTAAAATTTAGTTTGCCTAAGAGGGTCTGAATTGCACCCAAGGATGCTTTGTCATTTGCCAGGATGGCCTGGATGTCCCGGTATAATGTCTGTACCTTGTAAAGAGTACAGCGCCCCCTGCTACCAATGAGAAGCTCCACTAGGCAGGGAAATAATACATACTCTAAAAATCCTAGGGCAACTTCAAAATCTATTTTTGTTATAAACCATCAAATAAACATTGGGAGAGACAAAAGTGATAAGAAAGTACAAAAAGTATTGTTTATTGACAACCTTGATAATTTTAAACACAATATAAAATATTGACAGACCTCATACACACCACATTCATCTATTCATACATCCTGCTCATTCATAATTGTCTATATTTAATTACTGACAAACACAGAAAAGTACATAAAAAATTGATTCAAGACCGTTTTGTCTTCAAAAGTGGGCCATGATAATAGGCTTCTATTAAACAGCGTGTATCTGTGTCTTGAAGTGAAAGTGAATCCCGGGTGGTTTCTACGCGCGTTTCGTCCTACCAAAAGGCCTTCTTCAGGAAAAGCCACCTCAGATGAAGGTACTATCTGAAAACAATAAATGTACAACAATGTATACCGTCTCTCCTATTTGATGGCAAAAAATCAGTATTAAAAAAAACCATATTGGCAAGAAATACAAACAGACTCCGTATCTGAAAGACCCTTCACCTAGGGGGGGGGATAACTGTTGAAATGTTGTGAGAAGTTCGCCTGGTATATGCTGTCCACTAATTAAAGGGGGCACCTTGCACCAGTACAATCGACCCTTATTGCTGATAGGTTAAAGACAACCTTTATTGAAAGCTATCCTAGTGGTAGCTATGACGAGCTGCCTTCAGGCTAAGTCTTGAAGGAATGTAAAGCAGCTTGCTTTACCAGTCTGTAATCTCTTGAATGACCAAATGAAAGGACAACCACACCAGGTATATATATAAAATATATGTATTTATTACTAAACACTCTCTACTAATCTCTTTATGAGATTAGAAGTCAAAGCACATCAAAAACAATCAAGTAAGCACAGTAAATTAGCACAATGTACAGTAGGCCACAGGGGCGGACCAAACCATATACTAAGTAAGTGGTATAAGAACCACGGCTGAGCTAGACACAGTGCCTAGAGCACGTAGAATTGCTAGGACCCTTCGGAACCACCCGAGGTAATGACTCAGGAGTCCCACGGGGGACGTATGCAGTGTGTGAACACAGGCACAAACCCCGTACAATGCTATGCGAAAGTCGCAGTTGTCGTTTGAAAGATTAAGGACACTTAGGAGAGTTCTTTGAGCAAACCTCTTTAGACTTAAGGGGTTCTAGGGCCAACACCCATGGGAGCACCGGAGTACTCGAATAACCTCACCCAGGGAAGCCGGGTGCATAGGTGTCAAATGGTGTCGGGCCGCGTCGTCTTTTTCAATGGCGATCTGCTGCAAAGTGCTGCTGCTGTGAAAAGGAGAAGTGTCCATGGTTATCCAAGCCTGGATCGAAGATGTGAAGAACCTGAAAGCAGAGGGGACAGAGTCTAGGTCACTAGCAAGTGACCAGGGGCACAAAAGGCGAATGCTCACCGCTGTCGGGTGCTTCAGGTGTGAAGAGGTGATGCTTGACTCCGCTGCCACGAGGACCAGGAGCATCAAGGGTTGTCAGGATCTTTAGACGAGCTGTCCCATGCAGGATGGTCGAGTGCTGGCCACAAATTAGAGCAAACAAGCCTTGGCCACTGCAAGCCACGCAGTTAGGAGAAAAGTGGCTTCGGTGTAGACCAGCAAAGTCCAGGGAACTCCTTCTTTGAGTGGGAGTCAGGGCAGGCCTGGAGCAACCAGGGAAGCCTGTTGAAATCAAAGTTGCCCTTTGTAGGGACCCGCAAGTCAAGAGACAAGGGATCAAGAAGGGACCTCAAGAGCAATTACAAAAAGCAGGCCCACGGAACACTCGTGGAGTGTAGGCCCACAATCTTCAGTGCAAAAGCTGCTCAGGGTCAGGGCTACAAGTAACCGAAAGCACAGCCTCGGGGAATGCCGGGAAGCTGATGGAGCTGCAAATCATCACGGTACCCAGGGGTCCAGGTTGCACAGTCTCGGCAAGAGATACGGGCCTCAGACTAGCTGTGGGCACTGATCGACCTCAGAGACCTTGGGAACCCACCTCCTGAGTTGCTTTTTCTTCAGAGTCCTTTAGAGCTTTGGAGATGCAAACAGTCGAGGTTTAGGTGCCTGCTTAGCAGGGGAGTCCCTCCTTGACTCCAAGGGAGATTCTTCAGTACTCAAATCTTGTCGTAGAGCGTCAAATGTCCAGGATTATGTTTCAGAGTTTCGTGCAGGTAAA
The DNA here is from genome assembly GCF_964204655.1 of Triturus cristatus. Classification (NCBI taxonomy): domain Eukaryota; kingdom Metazoa; phylum Chordata; class Amphibia; order Caudata; family Salamandridae; genus Triturus; species Triturus cristatus. Next base: position 1,697,816,433 of record NC_140591.1, read on the forward strand.
TTTAAAGTCCTGTTGCCAGGGGTTCCTACTTTGTACCCAAGGAAGGGGTGGGACAAACTCTGGGGACCCACATATGGGAGGGTCAGGGAAGAGGGGTGGCTACACCCACTTCCCTTTGTCCAGTTTCGCACCAGAGCAGGGGCAGGCAGCCCCTGCAACCGGTTTGAACTTGGAAATGCACAGGGACACCAAATGAGCCCGGAGTGCAGACTTTCAGGCACTCTCAGAGTGCATCCACCCAGCCCCAATACACTAAAGCCTGTCTGGGAGGTGGTCACACCTCTCTACTACAGGACACCTATTGTCCAGGCCTCCCCTGCTGGAGTTTCGGTCAGCAGCAGGAGGCCAGACTTGTGTTTGTGGCTGCAGCCTCCATTTTGTGATGCCTGGGTTAAGGAAAGCTGGTACCGGGTATACCTGTGGCCCACGCATGTCTTCGTGGAAGGGAGGAATCATGCCTCCCACCCCAGTCCTGGGATGGAGGCATGATTCCAAGGTGTTTGACACCAAACACAACATGTTTTGGAGCAGCCAGTCCAAAGTTGCATTTTACCTCGAGGATATAATGCGTTTAAAAGTATATGGTGGCTGTATCACAGAACGACCCCAGAGAATAGGTTCTGAAGGCCACAGAGGGGCCCTGCTCATGCAGGAGCACCCTCTCACACAAAACCCAGCACACTGCCTTCAGGAGTGGTAAGGCCTGCTATAGGGGTGACTGATAGGTTTATATGTGTAGTGATTTAAGTAGCAATATAGGTATACTATATTGTAGTAAGTGGTGCAAGAACCAGCTTACCCAGTGTGCAGTAGCACACTGGTGGTGTCAGTTTGTACAGTTTCCTAGGTGTGGCACAATACATGCTGCAGCCACTGGTAGGCCTCTGCGGTACCTATGCCCTTGGTACATAGTATACCATACACTAGGGACTTATAAAGGCACCCCAGAATCCAATCTGGAGTGTAACTAAGGTACTTGGAATCCATTTAGAGAGAAAGCAGCTAGGCTGGGGTTCTGAATAGCAGGGCCCCAGCCAGACTAAAGTCAAAAACCAGCAAAACACCAGGAAAAAATTAGGGGCAACCATATAGTCAGATTCCACCTTCCTACAAATGTAACAAGGAGTTTCTTGCCGTGGGCTTTACATAAGGATCTACTTCCAGTTTTGAGTCACTCTCTCTGATTTCTATGTCAAAGAAATCTGTTTTGTGATTTCCTACATTAGCTGTAAAGCGAAGATTTACGTCGCACAAGTTAATCCACTCTAGGAATTCCGTAAGAGCTTCTGGTTCTCCGCTCCATACAAAGAAGATGTTGTTGATATATCGCAACCAATATCTGATGGATTCGTAGAAAGGGGCAACTTCGTTATATATGAAGTATATGAAGTAATGTTCAAAAGGGACATATAAATATTAGCCACCGTCGGTGCACAAGAGGCCCCCATGCTTTACCCCCTTCACTTCTTTGAACAGGTTCCCTTTGAATTCGATGGTGTTTTCCTCAAGAACTATGCGTAAGATGAAGGAGCCTCTACGGCAGGGAGAAGGGGAGGGGCTTGACTTCAGTATCACTATTTCCCCACATGCTCCAGTGGGTGGGACTTTGGTCCACAAGGCCACCTGTGCCTCCTCGCAATTTCTTGAAAAAGCTACCTGATGTCATTATTCCATGGGCCTTGTGGTTTACTCACTAGTTATTTTTGGGGGACCTCTACATCCATCTGGATAAAGAAGACGCCGGGGAAGTAAGAGACTTTGCAGATTTGCTTGCCCTTGCCCAACTTACACAATGAATCAGGGTTCCTACACATAAAGGTGGCCATATCCTTGACCCTATTTGCCCAAATGTTCCTATCTCGGTGGAGGACCCCTTGCCAGTGACATGGTCCAACCATTTCCTGTCTTATTTCTCCTGTAATTCCGGCGGCAATATTCTGCCTAACGAGTTAGGTCAGAGCCCAACCTTTGCAAAAATTGACCTCAGTTCTTTTAAGGAGGCTCTACTTAAGTCCAGACTTGCTCCCTCCAATAATCTGATAGTGGAGCTTGATAACTTCACTGGCTGGATCAAGAAAGCAATTGACCAGGTCGCTCCACCGGCACCTGCTAAGCTAGCTAGGGACACCCCTTCTAAGCCATGGTTCTCGCCTGAGCTTAAGGTCCAGAAACGGCATTGTAAAAAACTAGAACGCATATGGCGGTTAGCTTATTGTCCTGTGACGTAGCTCAATCCGCGACAAGCACAGAAGCTCTACTATTCTGCCATTACCCAGGTCAAGGGCCACTATTATGCTGACCGCATTGAGTCAGCTAAGAATAACTCGGAAGAGATTTTTTCAATTGTTCAAAGTTTTATGGCTCCTAGAGCTCAAGTCTCATCACTCCCTGTATCTAAAGCATAGTGTGAGGAGATCGCCAACTATTTTACTTCCAAAATCCGCACCCTTCCAGATTCCTTTGATCTCAAGAATTCGCAACTGATCTGTCCTCTGCCTTTAAAGGCGCCTCACGCTGAGTCTCCTTCTCTATCTGCTTTTCTATCCATTGACTTACCAGAGTCTTTGCGGGTTCTTAAAGCCTTGAAGTCCGGGTCCCCGCCTGATCCCTGTGCCACGAGACTACTGACCTCAGTTGCTGAATTGGTCAATCCAGAAGTCAAGAGACTTATCAACTTGTCTCTACATGAGGCCCACGTTCCTATAGCCTGGAAGCAGGCTAAAATACTGCCCCTATCAAAAAACCTTCACTGTACCCTCTTAAACCAGCCAACTATCGCCCCATTTCTCTTCTCCCCATATTGTCCAAAACTAGCGAAAAAATAGTCAATAAACAACTCACAGACTATGTGGAAAGGGCTGGCCTCCTTCATCCTGCCCAGTCTGGGTTAAGAACTTCACATAGTCGGCTTTAGTTGAAGTCTCTGAAGCCATTCGGAAGTGTTTGGATGTAGGTGGCAGAGCGGCCCTTATCCTGCTCGACCTTACAGCGGCCTTTGATACGGTGCCCCACATGCTGCTGCTCACGCAGCTTGCAGATTGCGGGATCTCTGGCTCTGCCCTGGGTTGGTTGAAATCTTTTTTGGGAGAGCGCACCCAACAGGTCTGGCTTACCCCATTTTCCTCATCTGCCCAGGTGGTTTTAACTGGAGTGCCCCAGGGGTCCTCCCTGAGCCCCCTGCTCTTCAATCTTTCTGTAACCCCCCTGATATATCTGGCAAAGGAGTTGGGAGCCAAGATCGTTGCATACGCCGACGATACCCAACTCCTATTCACCTGGGGTAAATCAGAAAATTCTACATTGCAGGCTAGGAAATACTTGTCTGAAGTTTTTAAATGGCTTTCTGCAGCACAATTGAAGTGCAATTAAGGAAAGTCTGAAATTCTCCTCTACGGAAGGTTTCCTGACCAGTTCAGGGAAGCCCTTTGGCCAACAGAATTCCCTATGCCGATCCTTTTGGGACAACTGGGAAAAAACTTGGGAATATGGTACAAGGAGGATCTTTCTTTCTCCACCCAGATCAAGAAGTTGGCAGGACACTGTTTTGGGATTTTGAAATCTCTCTACGCTAACGCTTTGTATGTCGGTCTGCCAGGGTATCTTCTAAACAGATCACTGACAAAATATCGAAGGTCAAAAAATCGACCTACAAAAATATCGGAGCAAGAATATCGATCTCAAGAATATCGACATCCTATCTACAACATAGTAAGTACAAAAATATCGAGAGAAAAAAATATCAACGTCAAAAATATCGTTATTTTAAATATCGTTTTTTTAGTTAAAAAAATATGTAAAATAATCTAAATAATACTTATAAATAAAATAAACATAGTTAACAATATTTTATAATGTTTAAAATTATTAAGTAATATATATATTAATAAGGCATGAATTAAACATATACATATAATATATTTACTTACTTAGGTGCCAATGCCGATCCTGTAAAAAAATTTGCGCACGACTCGTATCCGTATTTTTTCACGTACGAATCGTACAAGTATCGTACAAACGGGCCAAGTACGATTTGGACGTGAAAAATACCTATGAATAGCGTCGGGAAATATCTACGAGAGGGAGTCGGAATTTCTTACGTCCAAATGGCCTCGTGAAAAGTGTACGAGAGGGAGCCGGACATTTTTACGTGCAAATCGTAAAACAAAAGTCCGAGCGCGCAAGTACGATTCGTACCGCCCGTCCAAATACACAACCGCATGTAACGCAGTATCACACATGTACACGGGTAAACTTGTGCCCATGTACGAGCCGTACAGCTCCCCCACCCCCAATATGTCAGCACCGTACACCCCCCTGTCCGCACTGTACCCCAGGCCCGCACCTGTACGCGCCATACCCGCCCCAGTACGCGCCGTACCCCTGCATGTACGGGCCGTACCCCCCATGTATGCGGGTACTCCAGGCTCGCACCTGTACGTGCCGTATCCCCGCATGTATGCGCCGTACCCCCCCATGTACGCGGGTACCCCAGGCCCACACCTGTACATGCCGTACCCCCAGTACGCGCCATACACCTGCATGTACGTGCTGTACCCCCCCCATGTACGCGGGTACTCCAGGCCCGCACCTGTACGTGCCGTACCCTCCAGTACGCGCCGTACCCCCGCATGTGCGCGCCCTACCCCCCCATGTACGCGGGTACTCCAGGCCCGCACCTGTACGCGCCGTACCCCGCATGTACGCGCCGTACCCCCCATGTACACGGGTACCCCAGACCCGCACCTGTACGTGCCGTACCACCACCACCCCAGGCCCGCACCTGTACGCGCCATACCCCCACCGCCCTAGGCCCGCACCTGTACGCGCCGTACCCCCACATGTACGCACCGTACCCCCCATGTACGCGGGTACCCCAGGCCCGCACCTGTACGCGCCGTACCCCCACCTCCCCAGGCCTGCACCTGTATGTGCCGTACCCCCACCACATGTACACGCAGCACCCCAACCCCATACCCCAGCACCCTCAACCAGCATCGCGTATGTACGGACCGTACCTACGCGAAAAATAATCGTACAGAACGAGGACACTAAAACAGCACAATCAATTCGACTCGCACAACACCACAAAACACGTCTACATGACTAAATACATCTCAAAGACTGACCTGGCACATCCAAACAGGCAAACAGAGGCCCAAACTCACAACCACCTCTTATAACACACCCACCAAAATTCAAACACAGCCACACCCAAAAATGGACCAATAAAAAGGGCCCACACACACAACCCATGAGCCTTTGCAACAGACCCACTGCTGCCAGACCCCACACACAAACAACTTCACCTTACTGAGCCCTTAACTACACCTTAACTCACACACCTTCACACAACCTCCTTCACAAACACCCCCACTCACATTCACACACACACACTGTCACATTCACACCCACACACCCACAACCATCCACACCCACACCCCACACCATGCCCACAGACAAGAATCCAAAGTTCACAACGGCGGAGCTGGAGCTCCTTGTCAACGAAGTCATCAGAGTCGAGCCACAGCTGTTTGGAACATTGGTCAGACAGACCAGCATATCCCAAAAAACCAGCCTGTGGCAGAGGATCGTCGATAAGGTGAATGCTGTTGCGCCCATCCGAAGGACCAGGCATGAATGCCAAGCCAGGTGGTACGATCTGCACAGGGCAGTCAAGAGGAAGATGAATGAGGAATACGCCCAGAGTAACATCACTGGAGGCGGGCTGCCCCGCAGACCCGTACACTACCATCCCTGGGAGGAGAAGGTGATGGCCACGCTTCCGCCGGTGGGAGTACACGGAGTCCAAGGAGTCGCAGAGCCTGGTGAGTACACAAACAACTCACGTAACATGGGGGGAATGCCATCCACACCACAAATACACTAAATGCACGCAACTTCCCCCAAGCCCTCACCGCACACAACCACACTCAAAAACCACGCTCATGCCACCAACGTCTCCATGCACCATTCACAAATCAAGCCAATGCCATGTCCCAGGCTACACCAACCACAAACCCAAGACTGGATGTCCGGGAGGCTGGGAGGGTGGGCCTCACACAACACATTGTGAAAATGAGAAGCAGACACCAATGCCCTCAGCCCATATGGCATAGGTACATACCCATGCACAATGCACAGGGACTGGCAAAGTACTGACAAGGTAGCCGACACTTGGCCCTGCTGTATGCAGCACAAGGCCCTCCTGGGACCACTGTACACTCAAACACCAACTCCACAAGCACAGGTATCTAGCACAGGAACTCACACTCACTGTCATGCCAGCATGCACCATGAGGGGACAGACACATCACCTGGGAGACCCAATGACAACTCACACTACACACAACAGCAGGCCCGGTCACACACCCCCCCCCAACACAAGCACACACCCCCGGGGCAGGCAACGGATTTACACACTCCCACAATGGACATGAGACACAACAAGACCAATCCATAGCCAAATAAGCATCATAGCCAACAATCTACAGGTCAAACACTCAGGAGAACATCCCAATCTGTCCCCCGCAACATACCCATCCCCGAGTGGACATTGAGAGGAATGCTAGGCACATCCAACTACCTGGAGGAACTGTGTCAACTTGAATATGTATGAAACATAGATGTCGCATGAAACACCATTTACATTGTCTCTCTCTCACACACAGGGCAACGTCGTCGATCTCCCCCCAACACTGGGGGGAAAGAATCACAGTCCCAGGCTCCGCGTGAAGATAATCCCACCGGCAGCGACGACTCTCACCACTCCGTGGATGACCCTGACCAACCTGGACCCTCTGGTGCCCAAGCCCCTGCAGCACCTGCGTCATGTACATCTGTGCCAACCACCCCCCCCCCATTCCTGCCACATCCCAGGACACACCCAGGAGCCCTGCTCGCACTGAACAACAGAGCCAGTCTGACCAGGAGGGACAAGGTTCTCCGGGCACCCAGGAGGAGGCAGGCAACCCTGCAAATGCCATCCCTCAGGGGTCCCGTAGACCCGATGTGCCCACAAGGGTAGGCCAGGCTCAAGTGGGCAGGGGTGGTGGGAGTGGAGGCAGGCGGAGGCGCGAACCTGACCAGCCAGCTGAGGGAACCGGTATGTTACGCCACATCCTGGACACATACCGGCGTGACACCAGGGGCATCAGCCAGGTAGTGTCAAGACTCACAGAGATGCAGGGGACCCTCAACGAGATCAAGAACATGCAGGCCGAGCAACATGCCAGTCAACAACAACACCAAGGACGGATGGAGGCAAGACAGGCTGAGCTCCTGGCGGTTCAAAGAAACATAAGCCATTCACTCCGTCGGATTGCCGACAACATGGGCAACCCTCCCTGTGACAGCAGGCGCAGACCAGCACCAGCCACAGGGAGGGAGGAGGAGGAGGATTCATCCGACGGAGCGTCCCAAACATCGTCAAGGCCTGCATCTGAGGGTCCCGCGAGGAAGGTGGGTCGTCCACAGAAAAGACCGTGAGAGTCAGCGGACCATCAACATCTCCCAGATCACCTGGCCTGGCACCTGGCCCTCTGGCGCAACAGCAGCACCTCATCTAATGACATTCTCTGGCACATGGACTTGCTGGTCACAGTCTGACCAATGATGAACAACACTGTGCTCTGGACTCTGATGACTTCCAATGCCAAGAATACCATCTCCCCCTGTGAACTTTGGATTCTATTCCCCCGGTAGAGCACCTAATTTCACCTACCAAAACACATACCCCGCCACAAATAAATATATTATTTGGTTCATGAGACGTTGCTGTCATGTAGCTTAACTACACAACATATGTGTGTGTAAATGTCAAACTATGCCTGAGTGTTGAACTAACTCCAGCCAGCCATACCCTGGGATCTGAGTCTGGTACAGGACACACATGGGTCACAAGGTATCATTCAAAGCAGGCATGGAGCTGAACCCTCACCTGTGATGGCCACAAGCTGCTGAGGGGGGGCTTGCAATACTATGCGGACAGACCTATTTGGAAGATTATCATTAAGGCGTTGAGGTCATGGCTCATGTGAAGGTTCCCGGGGAGGGAGTCCCAGGTATGTGTGGGCAGGTGGGAGAACTATGTCCTGTATGCTGGAGTACGGTTGATGTGAAGAATGGTGGCCAGGACAAGGTCGGATGCACGGAGATGGCCCAACGGGGTCTCGTATGACAAGACGTACAAGGTTGGTTTTGTGTCGGAGTTGTGGACTGCCTCCTGAGTGGGGGTGGGGAGTGTTGAGGTCATCCTGCAGCAGACAGTGATCCATTGCAGCTATCTATGGTGGACGGTGATGTGGCTGGGGCGCAGGATGTTGAAGCTGAGGTGTGCAGATGCACCCTGGATGTGGACAAGTTTCCCGGGAGTTTGCATGTACGTGCTCCGTAGAGGGCAGGGCAGTATTTGACACGGATGTTGTCGTGGACATGGGGGATGGTCTGTCTTTCCTTGGAGTGGATCTATCTGTGGATCATGTGCATAATGCAGAGGGCGTTGCAGCATGAGGTACAGATGCTGTGGACTGACATGGCAAATGTGGGCGAGCAATACATCATGCACACCATCTTGTGTGTGTGTCCACTGGGTGCTTGTGCAGGGCTCTTGCGGGTGGGACACAAGCACTTGACCCAGCTGTAAGGGGACAATCCTCAGATGATCACCTCAGTCCTGTACAAGTCCAGCCTCAGGTGGCTCATGTACAGCCATTCATGGATCTCATGCATTCAGGAATAATGGAACTGGCAATGTCTGCGTCTTTGGTGAGGGTGAGGAGCACCTGGCTGTCAATGGCATACGAGATGATGATGAGGTTGTGTGCGCATGTGATGGTGGAGAGGGGGGTTCTGAACACATTGTAGATTGACACGCTGAGAGATGATACCTGTGCCATGTGCCAGACGATGACACCATACTACATGCTGAAGCCTTGAGTCCCACTCCCATGGCCTTGCTGGGGTACAGAGCCGGTGGGGAGTAGGAGGGACATGACCTGGTTGGTGTGACAGGGCCTGGAAGGCGTGGCAGCGCTGTGTAGGCAGTTGGAGTTGCACACTCAGCATGCAAACGTGTCGTGTGTGCGCTTAGGGTATGTCTGACAGCAGGCGGTAGATGTGCGGATGGACATAGCTCGGAGTGTGGCTGCTACATCAGACTGTAGTGTGATGTGGGTTATGCAAGGACATGAGGGCCGTGCAATGTGCACCTTGCATGTGCTGATGGTCCAGCCTTTGCCACCGCGTGGCGCCAACTGTGGCATAGACAAGCTGAGGACAGCCAAATGAATGGGTGAAGGGAGGAAGTGAGGAGCATCTTTGAGACGTGTGTGTTGCCAAATCAGGATACTCTGTGGGCCCTTGCTGCAGGGGCCGCAGCAGCAGGTGGCATCTCCTTGAAAATATTCCACAACTTGCACACAAAGACTAGGATGTCAGAAGGACAACTGCAACAGGCGTGTGTAAAGGAAGGAGTGTCCCGTTTTACATGGCACACCCAGAGACAATGCATGCACAAACACCAAAGATGAATGACACCGGATCAGGAAACTGAAGGCCGAGCTGCGCACAGGAGACACACCCTCAGCAGGTGTTGATGGCCCATTGTGTGGTCCAACATGCCAAAATACATACACAACCATGGACTTCATGCACAATAGGGATCATTATCCATGAGGAACTGCATGCATGTTGTTAAACTACACATGGACTCCTATGCACAATCTTTCACAACCATGCCAGAGATGCCGCATGCAAAGTGGCAAGAGACCAGCATTGACAGAGATGAGGCACCTTGGAGTGTGAGGAACACCTTTATTACTCAGGCCCACACTAAGGGAAATGCATCAATATGAACAGACTCACAGGTCATTTGGCAGAACATGTGGGACCTACACTGAACACCCCCTTCACCACACAGATGTGGTAAATCCTATTGAACTGGCACACAAGAGAAGTGGGTGAGCCAAACACCCCTTGCTCCACACGGAGAGTCTGCAATTCACCATTGAGCCTCTTATGGGGATGTCCCACACTATATCCACCATCAGCATCCCGTTTGTTCCTGAGGGACGTTTTACACACATTGATGCCTCCATCACATTCCACAAAATATTACAGATGACTGTCAGGAAGGGTGAATATCAAGTCATGGCAGCCATGCCACTGTCAGGAAGGGTGAATATCAAGTCATGGGAGCCATGCCACATGTCATGTGCCCCATGGTGAGTCGACAGGTATGCATGGTAACACAACATGCACAGGAGCAGTCCCAACATAAACCAAACACGTACCACCCACAAAATGCCTTGCTGCACTGTGCATGGAACGCTGATTCAGCACACGTTGCAATACTCATGAGGAATAGCTGGAGGCCAACGATGACACGAGCAGACAACAGGCGCAAGACACTGTGGATGACAGACACACCACAAGTCAGCAAAGAGCTAGTTATCGGCAGACATGGACATGTACTCTACAGGAATGATGTTGTCACCATGCTAATTTAACAAATTAGTGTCCCAGCTAAAATGTGTGGAATTACATCATCACTTGAATGACACATCAGAACACACCTCCAAGTCACTTAGCACACAGTCAGCTGGACACACACATTGCAACACATGCCACACAAGGCTCAAAGCGTGCACATTCAGACACAGGGACTCACCATTATGAGAAGAAGTTGCGGATGAGCTGACTCCGGATGTCCTCCTCCTCCTCCTCCTCCTCACTTTCCTCGTGCCCAAGCCCTTCATCCTCCACAGGTGGATGTTCCTGCTCATCGGGATCCAGGATGAGTGGCACTGCCTTCTCCACTGCCATGTTGTGCAGCATGCAGCACACAAGGAAGATTTTGCAGACCTTCACCGGGGCATATGGGAGGGACCCGCCGGTCTTGTGGAGGCACCGGAATCGACTCTTCAGGAGGCCAAATGTCCTCTCAATCACGTGCCTGGTCTGCCCATGGGCGTCGTTGTAACGGTGTTCTGCGGCTGTTCTGGGATTGCGGAGAGGCGTCATCAGCCATGGCATGTTGGGATAGCCAGAGTCCCCTACATGGAAACATCATGTGAAGAAGTGGGTCAGGAGATGCCGTAAGATACAAAGATACCGCTAAACAGAGGACAAACAGAGTATACCCACCAACAAGACATGCTCGTTCGTCATGCAGCCGCAGCATCATTTCTGGCACCCTGCTACGCCTCATGATGTAGGCATCGTGTGCTGACACTGGAAAACGGGCACAGACATGGGAAATCCTCATGTTAGGTAGACACACCACAAGGGCATTAATAGAGTGATAATGTTTGCGGTTCCTAAAGGCTACCTCCTGTGCCTGTGGTGGTACCAAAGCTACATGTGTCCCATCAATGGCCCCAATTACATGAGGCATCCCTCCCAGGGCATAGAACTCACCCTTGACACCTGTCAACTGCTCACGAGTGGGAAAATGGATGAATTCATCCAGGTGCTCCAACATGGCTTCTAAAACATCATGCAGGACACGGCTGAACATTGTCTGGGACATGCCACCGACATCAGCTATGGTGAATTGAAAGGTACCGGTGGCAAAAAAATGTAGGGCTGCCATCACCTTCATCTTGGGGGTCAGAGCAGTAGGATACCTGTGTCGCGGTTGGAGGTGTGGTTCCAGCCGGGTGGTCAAGCGCTCAATCAACTCTTGCGCGAAGCGGTATCTTCGGATGCAGTCATGTTCACGCATGGCACCCAGGTCTGGCATTGGTCAGAGGAGAGTCGATGTCCTGCAGAGATTTGGAAGGAATAACGAAGAGTGAGTACATCACAACACTAATGTCAATGAAACGAGCACACGTTCAACAGCTAATACACATCTGCGAAATACAGAGACTGGTCTGCAATACATCCAGCACACGTATGCCAGCAAGGTGATACTCCTACGAAGAGCCAGCTACAATAGTTTATTTGCAAGGTCGACGTGACATGCCATGAAACGAGCTGTGTGCCAGTGTTAGTGAACAGCCAGACACATTACAGGAGTGACAGACATCCACATATCTGCATTTGAAGGATGTAATCTCATACAGACAGCTGGCGGGAAGCTAGACGCACAGGTCACATGTCATTTAATAAGGGCAGAGCACACACCTTTCCATGAAGGGGTACATGTCAAATGCTGATAACCCAGACATTCAGACAACGCAGATATGTCCTCAGGTGGCAATACCATGTTCGATGCATGCAGACACATGTCACGTGGGATCCCACATGTGGCATGGTGTGCGTAATTGTGTGCCATGCACATATGCACACAGACACATGTTGGATGCTGCAACAGCAGATGGAGTTGACGGAACACCAACTGCAAGCTCATGGGAACACATGACATAGTCAGTCAGTCAAAAGTCAGTCAAAATACACTTTATTCGATTTTTAAAATCATAAAAGCCATAAAACAACAATATATACATTTTAAAAATAAATAGCTCATGATTTAACAGGTCAAGACATAGTCATATCGTGGCACGCTGGTAGTCACATGTCAGGTGTAATTATCCGTGTACCTGGCATCAGGGGACAGTTGCGGGTGTCGGTGACTGTGCCATCCCAGTGATGCAGTGCTTCACACGTTTGTACTACATGCACACATGTGCAAAGTGTGAAGGGGAAGCGTGCCACGTAGTGCCCCATCACACATGAGATGTGTAAACAGCTCATCACACATCTATTGTGCCACAACATGAGGAGACATGTGCCACATCACTGCCTGACACACCTAGGACCTGCACATGAAGGACTGCACTGACAATGACTTGATGTACAGCCTTGTGCGAGTCTGACACCTCCATTCCTTTCGTGTGCACCTCCTATCACCAGTGTAAGCTGTGAAACGCAGTACACACGCTCTGAGGCCGTGTGTATGGCCCGTACACGCGTGAGTACGTCCCCTATCACTATGGCCTACGGTAACACATCTATAGTGATAGGGGCCGTACTCACGTGTGTACAGCCCGTACACACATGAGTACGGCCCGTACACGCGCGTGTACGGGCAGTACACGCGTGAGTACGGCCTCTATCACTATGGCCTACGGTAACACAACTATAGTGATAGGGGCCGTACTCACGCGTGTACGGCCCTTACACGCGTGAGTACGGCCCCTATCACTATGGCCTACGGTAACACAACTATAGTGATAGGGGCCGTACTCACACGTGTACGGCCCGTACACGCGTGAGTACGGGCCGTATCACTGTAGTGATGGTGCCCTAGGGGTACGTGTGAAACGCGCCGTACCTGTGCGGGGATTTAAAAATTACAATGGGGACACATGAGGGACAAGTATTAGGGCATAAATGCATGCTGGTTGTCATGGATACCGAGTTTCAAGTTCAAAACTTTACATCATGTGGTTTGGAAAAAGCAGTTGGCCACATTATACATTGTTGCAAAGTGGTTGTTGACTTGACATGATGCTGCAAATTCGAAAAAAACTAAGGCTGTCACTGGTGTATGTTTAAAGGGATTGGAGGAAACGTAGGATGCAAATGAGTCTGACCAATCACTCTGTACCCCTGTAAATGAAATAGGCCAGCAAGGCAGATATAAGGCAGGCAGAACCCATGAGAGGGCACTTGCCTGCACAACATGTCAGTCGATACCACTGCTGCTGTATTGTCTCCCTCTGGCACCATGTCAAGGACTGTGGAGAGGGCCCAGCCTTTCACCCAGGAGGAGAGTGAGGCCCTGCTGGATGTGATCTTCCCACGGTACCCCATGCTGTATGGTCGACCAGGGGAGCAGGTGAGTGCTGACTCCACTACCTTTGCCTGTGCACCTTTTTTGTGTCTGTCACTTCTGGCATTGTGTCCAGGTGTGACAGACATGCAATGTTGGTCGGAGTGGGTCCCGGGGGGGTGGATGGCTTATGTCTCTCATGCAGGGCTTGATGTAGTTCATGTGTGCACTCCTCACTTGCATTGTGCTTACTGTGACATTCACTGCATAGTGCATGGCGCATTCAGCCTGGCTAATCCTCTTGGGCATTCTTGTTCTATTGTCCTGCGGTGATTCAGTGGTCACCCCGGTGTGACAGGTGACTGCACCCACAGATGTGTGTGAGTTGAGTGGAGCTGTGGTGAGAGTGGTGAGAGTGTCCAAATGATGTGTACGCCCCCTGGACATTGATGTGTATGAATGTTCCTTGCCGTGTGGGTGAGTGTCTATGTGGAGTGTTGCACCAGAGCCGCATAGAGGAGGCAACTGCTCGACCCATCTGATGTGAGAAGGAAGCCGTGCTGTGTGTCTGACTTGCTGAGATAGCCCCACACCTGTGACACCCCCCTGGCAAGTGGCACATGTGCAGAGTGAGCTTTGTATCCGCTGTTGACAATGGCAGGTTATTGATCTGTGCCTGTGTGTGTCTGTGTACTCTGCTGAGGTTTCGTCAGTGGCCTGGGGCATGTGACTGCTTTGCGGTGCTGTCCATCAGCCTTGTGTTGCTTGGGATGCACAGTGTGTGCCATGATCAGGGATTGGTTCACACCCCTCATGCCACCTGTGTACTTACTATGCCATGTAGTGCATTGGTGTGTCCACAGTGGCAAATGTCCCTATGACTAGGGTGCTATTACTTGCCAGCATACTATGCCCTGTTCTACAAATCAAAGATGTTCAAATGTGTGTCTCTGTGACATGGTGCAGGTGTAGTGATGTTGTCCCACTTTGTCATCCTCACAGGTAACCGCCTACCAGAAGGGAAAGATCTGGAAGGAGGCCATCAAGGCCGTTCAATCGGTGGAGGGTCTCAGTCGGCGCCTGCCACAAGTGAGGAAGAGATGGCAGGACATCCGGTGCTGGACCCGGAGGATCGCCCGGGTCATGCTGAAGGAGGAGGCTCCCCGCAAGCATGGCGGGCGCCGGCGCCTGACCCACCAAATGAAGCGTGTCCTGGCGGTGGTCTTTCCTGACCTGGATAGGCGGATACGAGAGTTACAGCAGCAGGAAAGGGGTAGGTACATGTGTGTTTGTTGTGTGTCGCCAGCTTTTGTTGCTGCTCAGTCGCCTGGAGACACTGCCAGGGTATATATGTGCAGTGCATATCCTGTTCCCCCAAGTCAACCTGTGCTGTTCTTCCTCCCTTCCCCTCCTTGACATGTGTTACCTGGTCTGTGTGTTATCACTATTGCACATGGTCATCTAGGCTGCCAGTTTATCAAGGTGCACACTGCTTTCAGCATCATGTGTGGGGGTGGTCTGCCTGTGCCCTGTCCTGTTCAGTCATTTGGGGATGCATAATTGTTGGCACTGATGCTAAGTCTCAACATAGGAGTGTGAGGTTTCAAAAGAACAGACTTGCAGCATGCATGACCGATGTTGTGGCCTCAGACATGATATGCATGAGTGGGAGATATGCATAGTGCCGGCACGGTTGCTCCTGTTACAGTCAGCTCATTCCAGGACCATGAAGCAGTGTGCACACTACAGTCCCCTGACACAGCCTGCCCTCCTACTCATGTGTGTCATCCAACACTGTGCACATTCACTGTGGGTTCATCATGGCCCTGCCTCTGTGGCATTGTTCCCTGGCCTAGGTTGTATTTTTCACATGTGTGCTACATGTGTCCACTGGACAGGGATACACCAGTTTGCTTGTGCATACTCACACTGGGCAGTGCCTGTGTGGCTATTCACAACAATCTGTTGCTGGTTGTTTGTGACAAATATGTTTTGGCAGCCCTACAAGGTGATGTTGTGTTAATGAAGCTAGTTTTCAAGCACAGTTATTGTAACAATGAATAAGAGCTTTCACCTCTTGATTGGTATCAGTCACATTGACTCAGGTATGGGTGGGTGTGTGCGGGAGGGGCGTACATGTTCAACCCTGATTTTTCATTGCCAGTTCTGACTTGTGTGTGATAATTCGCAGTACAGAAAGTCACCGTGCAGTGCCCCCGTGATGTTGGCCAGTGCTTAATGTTTGTGCTTCGTAGCCTTTTTACATTTTTTGCACCTGTGTGTGGTTCAGATGCTACACAGTTGTGACTTTGTGTGCTGACATCTGTGGGTACATTCTGGCTTGCCATGAGGGTGTCCCCACAGTACAGCTAGGCTTTTTTACAAAACAATTGCTGGCCCATTAGCTTATGCATTGTCCTGGGTGCACACATGTGTGCCACTCTAGATGACAGTCAGTAGGTCATATGTGTAGCCAACTGTGTAATCAGGTGACGGATAGCCATGTGACAAATTACATTATTCAAGTTGTTACTCAGAGATATTGTCCCTTGCCAATCACTACACCTGTTAAAATGTCTCAATGTTTCATATGCCTGACCTTGTTGTTTTGTTGTGAAGGACAATAATGTGCCTGCATGACAGATGTCTCCCAAGGAAGTGCACAAGACACCACCTTTGCACTTTCCAGGGACCCGCTGGCACATTTTAAAGTAAGGCACAGTTTGAACAAAACTTGTTTAGAGTTCATACATATACATGTTCCCAGTGTGTTTGCATTTGGGTTAGTCCTTGGTTGTTGCTGATACCAACTTACGAGTGTCAAGTCATCCAGACCACCGTGGTGCCATGTATATGTACTTACTGATACCCCATTTCTGCCTAACAGTGGCTTATTTGAATGAGTCTGGCAGCTCAGACAATGACTGTGTACATGTAGTTTGGTGTGCACCTCCTTGTGTGACTTCTGTTATACAGACACATGTGTGTTCTGTTCACAAAGTGGCACATTCACACATTCTAGACATGTCCATTGTGTGAAGGGTTGTCATTCTCCAGGAATCACAATGTATTTCTTTGGGGTTTCCTAAGTACTCACAGGTCTCTGAGTGTGGGGACACCTTCTGCATTGGCATGTGGTATTTGGCCTTGGGTGCGACATTACTGTTGGGTTCACAGTGAACAAGAGGTGGCATGCCTTCATAGTCTTGCTGTGCTCAACTGATCCCAGACACTAGCTTCTCAGGATCTTTGGATTTCAAGTTATTTCCTGTTGTGTCCCAATTTTCAATTTTTCCAAGTGGCATGGTGGGTCAACCAACTGGGGAGTGCAGGGCCTACATATGTGGGAAGTATTCTAGATGTTACTCATGATGCCTTTCCTGATATGCACTGTTGCCTATTTTGTTTGGACTCATGTGTCAGATGTATACAGGTGACTGATTTTTTCCTGTCTCTTCACCTTGCCCACAGCATCATCAGAGGACACTGAGGGAGACACCGGCACGGACGTGGAGGAGGGATCGAGCACTGGTGCCACCACTGCTGAGGAGTCAGCGGAATCAAGTGGCACGGAGGGCGAGGGGAGTGAGGCGGAGGACCTGCCCAGTACCAACACTGACTACGAGGCTGACGGGTCCGAGGCTGAACTCCCTGAGGGTGCGGAGGCTGCTCCAACAGCTGGCAGCAGCACTCCATGCGTCACCGCCCCCTCCATTCCCATCACCGCACTCCCACTTGCTCAGGTCCCTTCTGTCCGTGCTAGGCAACACCGTGTCTCTTTCGTGCCAGGCACCGCACCCCCTGCCCCTGACCCCCCTGCTGCCCTCACTGCCGAGTCTGTGGACATTCTGCGGCAGTTGCAAGTTGGGCAGACAACGATCCTGACTGTCCTCCATGGCCACACCAGACTGCTGACCCAGATGGTGTCGTACATGGAGGGCATGTCATCAGCGATGTCTGACCAACGGATGTTGCTGAGGTCCCTGGACTCGTCACTGGCGGCAGCAGTGAGTCACCTGCAGCGCTGCGTCCCCCCCCTACCCCTGCACCATCCACAAGTCCCACACCCATGCCTGTCCCATGCACACCAAGACATCCACACGCACGCACCCCACCAGACAGAAGCAGCACACCACCACGTAAGGGCAAGCGCACACCTCCTGACACGCACACTCAGGGGGAAGCAGGCACACCCACTGGGTCTGGGGCACACAGGCAGGCACGCAGCCACAGTACTCGTCCACATGACTCACTCTCCAGTCCCTCCGATGTCACTCCCCTTGGCTCCCCTGCCCCAGAATCGGAGAAGGAGGCCTACTTCGCTGGGCTGGGCCTCGTCCCCACTAGTTCACCTGGGCGCAAACGGTCAAGGCACTCCACGGGTAGGGGAGTTAGGTCCCCCAGCCTGTCCACCACCTCCCCCAGTAGCGCTGCAGCCCATCCCTCCAACCCCCCCCCCCCCTCCTTGGGGCCTGTTGTTTCTCCGGGTGCAGGGGAGACGCTTGAAGATCTGGCCGAAGTGTGCAGCGCCGAGCTCACCTCCACCTTTGGCGCTGCCCCACCCCCTGTGGTGGAGTCGTCCGTCCCTGCACCCACCACACCTACCCTTCCCCCTCCTGTCCCTGCGGTGCCTGGTCCTTCAACACATGATGCCCCCCCCAGTCGACTAGCCAGAAGATTCTGATGTGCAGGCAAGCTAGGGGAGACGCGTGGCCATGTGTCCCCCCCAAGGACTTCATATCTGGACTGGCCATTGGCCTTTGTACATAGTGTTATTTACTACATCTTATTTTTTCATGCTGAATAAAGCATTTTCTTTTCCGTTTTGAAAAGTCTTGCATTTCATGTATTGAGGTTGATGCTGAGGCTCCAGGAGTTGGGGTTGTGGGAATGTGTTATGTTTCATGGAAATGTTGTAGTCTGCATCTCATGGGGTGGAACCTGGTATCTGCATGCCCTCACAAGGTCTCTGCAAAGAATCTTTGGTCGTGTCTGCTCTTTGTGTTTGGAGACATTGTCTCTAGGAGTGTTCCTTCCTCTGTGGCACCTGACATCTCCCCTGCAGAGGGTTGCACAATTGTTGTGTTGCCCTGTGTCTACATTTCCTTTGTTGGTGATGGATCCCTTCAACTCTGGCCATGCCTGCTCAGCAATGTCTCCGGCTGCATCGTCTGTGCCATCCTTGGTACTCACTGTACTTGTGTATAGAGTATTTTGCCATGCCTTCATGGAGAAATTGTCCCTTTTCAGCACAATGCATGTGTGTAATCCCAGCCTAGCACACATATGGTACTTGTTCTGCCGGGTATTTGAACACCTGACTCACAATTGTGGGCATTGTATCTGTGGGAACTCCACCCTATTCCTTCCATGACAGACAACATCTTGGTGGCTGTCCCAGCACCTGTACATTCCTATCAGTCCTGGGATGTGCGTGACAGTGTGTGTTCCCTTTGTCTCTCTTAGTTTAGTAGGCATTGACATGACCATACAGTCTTGTGGCATGATCTCTGTGTGTGTATTGTGCTGCATCCGCCAGGGGTGGGTATGCATGTGTGATTTGTCCTCACACCCACATGTGGTGTGTCATGCAGTGGGGGAAAGACATCCATCCTCATGGTAGTGGGACACTGCTGTCAGTGATGTGTTGTTATGGCACCATCAACATAGTCCAAATATCGGGATGCGTACGTACATCCATGGAGTTGGGATCATCTGATAAGGATGTACCCACCCCCATGTCTGTGTCCACTGCTGGTATTCCTCTGCACCCACCCCTCATAAATCTGTGTCCACTGCTGGTATTCCTCTGCACCCACCCCCATGTCTGTGTCCACTGCTGGGAGTGATAGGCACCCACCCCTCACATGTCTGTGTCCACTGCTGGGAGTGATAGGCACCCACCCCTCACATGTCTGTGTCCACTGCTGGGAGTGATAGGCACCCACCCCCATGTCTGTGTCCACTGCTGGGAGTGATAGGCACCCACCCCTCACATGTCTGTGTCCACTGCTGGGAGTGATAGGCACCCACCCCCATGTCTGTGTCCACTGCTGGTATTCCTCTGCATCACCACTGCAATGGTGGTACGGACCGTACCCACACTCTGAGGTGCATGGGTACGTCCCGTACCACCATTGTAGTGGTGATGTAGGGGTACGCGTGTACGGACCGTACCCACGCCCCTCAGAGCGTGGGTACGGTCCGTACCACCATTGTAGTGGTGATGTAGGGGTACGCGTGTACGGGACATACCCACGCTCTGGGGGGGTGTGGGTACGGTCCGTACACGCGTACCCCTACATCACCACTGCAATGGTGGTACGGACCGTACCCACGCTCTGGGGGGCGTGGGTACAGTCCGTACCACCATTGTAGTGGTGATGTAGGGGTACGCGTGTACGGACCGTACCCACGCTCTGGGGGGCGCGGGTACGGTCCGTACACGTGTACCCCTACATCACCACTGCAATGGTGGTACGGACCGTACCCACGCTCTGGGGGGGCGTGGGTACGTCCCGTACCACCATTGTGGTGGTGACGGGTATGCGTCCACGTCCACTTCCGTTGTGGCGGGACATAGGATTGGTGGACACGCCCCCCGAAGTGACCAGACCATGGAGGTAATTAATGTGCAGGATATATATGTTTTTTGTGTGGTGTGGGTTATGTTTCTTGCCCCTTGCCCTCCCCCCTTTGCCCCTGGGGGTTGTTCTGACCTTCTGCGGCGTCTACGTCGTTTTCTGTACACAAGGTCGTAGGCTATGAGGCCGGGATGACACGTAGGATGGGGTCCATGGCTGTCCGTCGTGTACAGGTGCTCCTTCCTCGCGTCCTCCTCAATTTCCCGGCAGTTTTTGGCTCCCGTAAAAAATGCTACGTGCGAAGTGACGTAGGCACGAATCGTACTTGCTGGTTCGTAAAACGCTGCCTGACTCCGTCCGGACGTCACGTACGCAGTGTCCCGGATCGGAATTGTGGGTATATTTTAGCCGGTCGGTGTTTTGTACGAATCGTACGGAGATGGTATTTCAGTACGAATCGTACTTGCGGGTTTGTAAGGTGGTTTTCCCGGGTACGAGTCGGACGGAGAAAACGCTCCGTACGACGGTTCGTACCCGGGTTTTACAGGATCGGAATCGGCACCTTAATAATCAGTTTAAATAATTATTTTAATAACTTATAAATTATTTAAAAATATTATAAATTGAAAATACATCTAGACACATAAAACAATAACATAAATAAAAATTAAATAATTATGTATAACAAATTTTAAAAAAAAATTTACTTTGAATATTTTTAAAATTAATTATATACTACCTTAGCGAAAATAATTAAAAAAATATTAAATAGCGGAGGGAATAAAACTGCAAGGAAAATGTTGGATAGCGTAGGGCTTAAAATTACTATTCCCACTCCAGAGAATGCAACAGTAGGGAAAGTGTTGGATAGCGTAGGGGAAAAATTACTATTCCAACTCCAGAGGGTGGAACAGTAGGGAAAGTGTTGGATAGCGTAGGGGAAAAATTACTATTCCAACTCCAGAGGGTGGAACAGTGGGGAAAGTGTTGGATAGCGTAGGGGTAAAAATTACTATTCCAACTCCAGAGGGTGGAACAGTAGGGAAAGTGATGGATAGCATAGGGGTAAAAATTACTATTCCCACTCCAAAGATTGCAACAGTAGGGAAAGCATTGGATAGCGTAGGGGTAAAAATTACTATTTCCACTCCAGAGTGTGCAACAGTAGGGAAAGTGTTGGATAGTGGAGGGGTAAAAATTACTATTCCAACTCCAGAGGGTGCAGCAGTAGGGAAAGTGTTGGATAGCGTAGAAGTTAAAAATAACATACTTATAAATAAAATAATTTTTAAAAATATTTAATGATTTAATTTTTAAATAACTCTAAATTATTTACAAATACCAATAAATAATTATGAAAAACATATTTACCAATGAATAATTAATTAACAATAAATTCAATCAATCAAAATTACTTTATTCGATTTCATCACAAGGAAATCATAAAAGTTCAGAATAACATCATGTACATAGGCATATTAACAGTAATCTGGTACACAAGTTATATTACTATGGAAGGAAAAACACTTCATCGCAATGTTCTATTTACAAATACCCACTAAAAGAGTTAAAATATTAAAATGTGTTAAAAAAAAACAATTTACCAGAGTTACATTGTAGCCCGTCACCTAATAATTGCTTTCAAATACGTTTTGACCGCCAAGGTCGTGTCCGGTGTTTCCAGCATCTGTAATCTCAGGAATGCTACCCTGCAGTATCTTATGTTCCAACTTTTAACCCCTTCGGTGCTCATGACGGAATGGTTCCGTCATGACCCACGGTTGAGCTGTGCTCATGACGGAACCATTCCGTCATGAACCCGCCCGCGCAAGATTCCGCCAGCACAGCGGCGGAATCTGCGCAGCATCGAAGGGGTTAAGGATCGGTCTAAGATACCGCTGCCTGGGTATAGAAAAGTATTTACAGAATAAAGTGCAGTGCATTGTTGATTGTGGTGACACATCATCACAGGGGCAAACAGAAACTTGAGATGACCAGACATTTATCACCGGAAATAAAACCATTCTGTAAAAAGAACCAAGTCAAAAACGGGCCAAGAGCGTACGGCTAAAGCTATCTTGAACTAGCAACAAATATTGTTGAAGACCCGGGCCGTTCAAGATCAGGTGACTCGCCATAACAGAATACTTTACACTCTCTTGGGACCATCTTTGTTCTTCAAAATATTTCATGCAAAGTATCTTCAAATCTTTCCTGGAAATTTCCACCAAGGTGCTAGGGTCTGTAAAATATGCAGGATGCCCCATGGCGTTAGTTATCGTTTTTATATAATTAAGCCACGCCATATCTTTAGCTCTCTCCAATTTAAGGCAATCCATGATTACTTCTCTATTAAAACCTGTCTCATCTGTAACCCACACCTTATGCCACAATAATAGTGGCGCTATCTTGATAGTATCTGATATATAGGAGAGTCCCAATTCCTGATGGCAACTGTACGTGGCAGAAGAAATAGGGACTCCCAAAAGATAGAGGATAAAACCATTTTCACAAATTTGTATAGTGTCTGGTTCTTCAATGCCCCATAGACCGGCCCCATACAACCCCGTGGAAACACATTTGGCCTTGTAAACTTTCAAGAGTTCTGGGACAGGTCTTCCTCCTATGTTTTTTAGCAAAATTAATAACTGCCCCCAGAGCTCTACTAAAATTCAATTTTCTAGCTTTGATAGCTGGTTTCCATGTTCCCTTTTCATCAAAGGTAATACCTAAGTAACAGAAGGAGCCGATATTTTCTACCTTTCTGTTATCAATAAAAATATTACATGTCATGCCTCTGCTAATGCCACAAACCATAGTGAATGTCTTTGTTATGTTCACTCTTAGACCCCTCTCTCTCATGTAAATAACAAAGCTGTTTACCGCTCTTTGGAGGCCTAGTTGAGTCCTTGACATAATCACCGCGTCATCGGCATAGAGTAAAACAGGGACGGGCTTACCCCAATAGTCGGATAATCATTTTGATCTCTGTTGAGATATTGTCCCAGACTATTGATATAAAGTGTAAAAAGAAAAGGGGCCAGTATACACCCCTGTCTGACACCCTTTTCAATTGGCAATTTTTCCGAACACTCCCCCTTTTTCCCGTAGCGCACCCTTGCCCCCGCATTTCTGTACATTTCTTTTATAAACAGTATTAAAACCCTGTCTGCTTTAAGATCTTCTAAGGTGTTCCACAACACACCATGATCAACCCCATCGAAAGCTGAACTCAGGTCTACGAAGGTAAGAAGAAGTTTCCCCCTCTTCGCTTTAGTATATTTGTCTATGATCAGAGCTAGATTCAATCCCTGTTCAATGGTTCCCATGCCTGAACGAAAGCCATATTGTAGTTTTGTTAAGAAACCTGCCTCAATCGCCCAGGTTTGAAGTCTATTAAGAATTATTCTCCCAGCAATTTTCAATAAGGCATCCAGGAGTGAAATGGGCCGACAGCAAGTAGGCTCGTTCCTGTTCCCCTTCTTAAAAATGGGTACCACTATCGCTTCTGACCACGTGGGGATAAGTTTAAAAGTAGAACAACTATTTAAAACCATTGTTAGTAGTGGAGCCCACAGGTCAATGTTTGATCTGTAGACATCCACAGGGACCCCATCCGGGCCTGGAGCCTTCCCTGCCGCACTCTCCCTAATTGCCCTTATCACCTCCTCCAGGGTAAAATTCAGACCCAGAGGAAAAACATCCTGTGCGTCCGCAACTCGGTTATCCAAAACAGCTCCCGTGGATTTATAAAAATCCCCAAAGAATTCCACCCACCTTTCACCTGTAATCGCCACGTCTATAGCATCTTCCTCTCTATCTTGGTAGAAAGGAGCGTTTACAGCCTTCCAGAAGCTAGTGTTGTCCCTCCTTAGACTGGCCTGGTGTAGTTCTTCCCAGGCTTCTTTCTTTAGCTGGCTTTTACGCTTTTTCCGGGCTAGGTGGCAAACATTCCTCGCCTTTCTTATGCTCTCCTTACATTTGGGTGCTATGTGTAGGGTCCTTTTAAGGTGGGTATGAGCTCTTGAGCAGTCACTATCAAACCAGCTCTTTGCTTTCAATCTCCCACAATTATTTTCCCTCCTAAGGAGTCTGTGGGCTTCCTCTGATATCTTTAAAAAGACGGAATAGACATCTGTAGCGGCACTCCCCTGTGTAAGGCATATATCCCATTCAGCCTGAGTTTGAATAATTAAACAGTGCAAAAATGCATCAGATTCTACTCTCTCCCATTTTAGGGAATACCCATTTTTTGTCACCAGACGCACCCCATGATCATATTGTGCCTGGATCTTACTCTTTATACAATTTGTCTGAGCAGACAACCTTAGGGTATAATAGGATAGTGGTCACTCATAGAAATTTCCTCCGTGATGCATTCCAGGATACTAGAAGCATATCGCTTGGAGAGCACGACAAAGTCAATCGTTGAGGAAAAAGCTCTCCCATTAAAAGTTGCACAGAAAGGTGTAGGATTAGAACATAGCTCATTGGCGAAACCTAGGTCGAATTGATATAATATATCATTAAACATCTCCCCGCATTTATTATGCATAAAATGTGAGGGATTATCCTCTTTTTCTTCCCCCAGGCCACAAATACTCAGTTCACTGTGCACACAAAGAGGACAGTTAAAGTTCCTTACCCATAGCAGGGGCATATCCCCTATCATAACATCATCTATGTTTTTTAAAATATTGCTTAGTTCCCTGAAGATGATCTCTTTGCGGTCTGTTGGGACATTATTATAAAAATTCACTAGAACCACCTCCTTATTCCACTTTAACCTCAAAGTCAAAA
Source organism: Triturus cristatus (assembly GCF_964204655.1). Taxonomy (NCBI): domain Eukaryota; kingdom Metazoa; phylum Chordata; class Amphibia; order Caudata; family Salamandridae; genus Triturus; species Triturus cristatus. The sequence continues at coordinate 1,697,841,534 of NC_140591.1, forward strand.
TCTGAAAGAACTCAGAAGAATGCCTAATCCTCACGTTAGATGCCCCGGCCTCGACTGAAATATAGATACACAGCCCTCCCTTGTTACGACCAAAATTAGTGACAACTGCTGGAGTGTGAAATGTACTAAAACCCTGAATTTGGGTTTCCCTCTCCAGCCATGTCTCTTGTAAACATATTATATCATACTTTTCAATATAGAGTATCCAGTCAGTATCATGTATTTTAGATTCTAAGCCTGCTATATTCCAGCTCAGAATATTACAGGAGCTTACTTCTTCCATCTGCCTCATATTTTCCTTATTCAGGTCCATTTGGGATGTACTTAGCTGACCAATATCAGCTGTATTAGCAAAGGTGCCCAAGTGGTTCTCAGTGCCCACATTATCACAGTGGGTGCTATCTGTCTCCAGTGAAGTCCCTTCAGTATCCTGGGTATTACCAGTGTTCGGATCCCTAATAGCACTGCCAACCTCCCACCGTCTGTGGGTCACACAACTCGCATGGATTTCTTTTTTCCTCTCCTGATTATCGAGCTGTCAATCCTGATCATCCAACCGTGACAAGAGTTCATAACGATTAGGATGTGGCCAGTTTGTGATGGGGTCGCTGCTGACTCTCCTCCAGCGGGGGCATTGTCGGCAATGCTCATTGCACTAGTTAGTCCGATCTTATCTGATGGATAAAAGGAGCCTAGGGGTAAAATAGCAATTTCTGTGTCAACCTGGCAGTTGATCCCTGCCCTGCACAGGATCTCCCTTATCAATCTAGGGTCACTAAAGGTCAGAACTATGCAATCCCCCTTAAGTTCCTTTCTGCCATTCCCAACCCATGGAACACGTCTGGCCATTTTAAAATGCTTAAATAGAGGGTCACACAGGCCGACCCGATTTCCCAGCCAGTGCAACTACTTGTTACGTAGTTCCCTCCACGTTTCCTGGTCGGGTTGGGCCAGCTCTGGGACATTTGCTAGTATGACCACATAAGGGTCGGCTGCCGGGGGTAAGTTAAGGCAAGGTTGCCCTCTTGTGTAGCGTTCTCGGGTCCTGCATGTAACTTTATTATTATCAGTAAATACCTTTTGTTCCTTCACGCTCTTGCCTTCTTCCCCCTCTCCACCCATACCTTGCGCCAATAATTTATTTTTGAGAACTCTAGGCACGCAGTCTAGGTTTGTTAAATTTACGGGAGTATTTGTAATACAATCCTGCCGACTCCCTCCATTATTGTGTGCACTTTCCTGAGGGAGCTTTTATACTAGTTTCAATAGCCACCATTCTGTCTGATAATGCACCCATACCATCTATAAGGTGGGTTTGAAGGGTAGCTATTATATTCTGTAGACTTTCCATTATACTTTTCTGACCCTCCAATATTGCCATGATCGAGTTATTACCCACATTGTGGTTCATTCTAGACACCTTAGGTTTAAAAACCGTTTTTCTCTGTACATTTTTTCTCTTTTTTCCCCCTTTATCAATCCGTCCAATGTCCGTGTCTTGATCAACTACATCACTTGACTGGCAGCCTTCTAAACGTATAGATGTCTTGCTACGCTTTGTGGGGGGGGGGAAGGGGCCTCGCCCATCCCGCTGTGATCACTTAGAGTTATTAAGTCATTCGTGGTCTTTATACAACCGTTATACAAAGTCCCTTGAGTACCCTCCTTTCGTACAGCTTTGGGGCAGGTGGTATTCCCTTTCTCCATAGTAATTACATCTCCCCCCCCCCATTAGTTAATGTTTCTTCCACCATGTGAATCTGTTCTTCAATTTGTCCCATAGCCCCTGTGAGGTATGTCAAAAGTGATTGCTGGCCAGCCCCCTTTTGTTTAGGTATTACGCTGTTCCCTTTCCGTTTAGACATTCTATGGAATTGTAATCACTATAAACGGTACTCACACTACCAAACAGATCTTGGTGACTACTTCCCAAGCGTCACGTCTCAAGGGGGGAGCCCTGCCCAGCCTCTTCCGGCCACTGACGGCCAAGGACGGGCCCGCCATTGGCCCGGTCTTCACCCGGGCGAGCCCGCGCGCCTCCCGCGTCGCGGGATGTCCCTCTGCTATTTAAGCGCTGGATGGCGCGCTAAGTGCGTGGTTCCTCTTGCAGGGTCCCCTGGGGAATGTAGTCCACTCCAGGTGGTTCGGGCGGTTCAACAAAGATGCAGGCAGGCACTGTGTCCAGGCGTAAATTAATAATAAATACCAATAAATAATAAATAATAAATATTAATTACCTCATAATAAATATTGAACAATAAAATATTTTCCATAACAAAAACATATTCATTATTAAAAAGCTATTACCAATTAAAAAATATTGAACAATTAAATCATTTTTTATACCAAAAAATAATCATTAAACATAAATTACCAATTAATAATTACTTTTTAATATATTAATTAAAAATATCGATAAATAATATTTACTTACTAATTAATGATTAATCAACAATAAACTAATTTTCATAAACAGAAAATTATCATTTAAAACATTTACCAATTAATAATTACTGTCCAATAAATTAATTATCAATACCCAACAATAAATTTAACAATTACTTAATTAGATTTCAATTACTTCCAACACTATTCCCCTATAAACGCACAACACACTCCAATAATAAAACAATACACTTAACATAATTATCAATTAAACAATTAAGAAAAATTAATTACCAATTAAGAAAAATGTATTACCAATTAATTATTAATTAACAATAATATAATTATCAATACCAATAGATGAAGGTAAATTCTTACTTAATTACAATTAAATTACTTCCCTCCCTATTCCCCTATAAACCCACAACCAGCTACAGAACTTAAACCCAAGAATTAATTAAAATTAATTTATAATTCCTAAAAATTAATAATTAATTTAGTATAATGAAATTACTTCCCACCCTATTCCCCTATAAACCCACAACCTGCTATGGTACTAAAACACAAAATTGACTTAAAAATACATTATTAATATATAAAAATTGTATACATATATTTTAAAACCAGTAGAACACAACAAAAAACATATAACACATACACATTAAATACATATTAAAATAAATAACAATAATATAAATATCGATATTAGTAACATCGATATTAGTAATATCGATATATTTGATATCGATATTACTTACTACGATATTCCTTACATCGAGATAAAAAAATTATATTACTTACCTAAGGGTCGATATTCTGTCCATCGATATTCTTAACATCGATATTCTGTCCCTTCGATATTATCAACTCGATATTAGTCCAGGTCGATATTTAATGTTTGATATTTTGACTGCTTACCCTTCTAAACAATCTGCAGGACGTTCAGTATGCCGCTGTCAGACTCATCTTTAACATGCCCGCGAGATGTAGCGCCAGGCAGCAGAAGCGGCCACTCCACTGGCTACCAGTGCTCGAACGTGTCCAGTTCAAAGCCCTGACTCTGGTCCATTGTGCTTTGCATGCCAGTGGCCCCATCTATTTACAGAAGCGGTTCTGCCTCTACCTTCCGGTCAGATCTCTGCGGCCAGCCTCTCAAAGGTTGGCCTGCATTCCCCGCTTTCGGCTTACCAGATCAGGAGGCGGGGCTCTTGCTGTCAACGCAGCTTGCTTTTGGAGTGTGCTTCCCCTAGATTTGCGGAGCATTGAAGCCCTCCGCCGATTCAAGAAAAAGCTGAAGGCACATCTGTTTGCATAGCTCTCTCCTCCTTCGTCCTCTCTCGCCGGGACACTCCTCGGACTAGCCGTGCGCGTTACAAGACTCAATAACATAACATAACATAACATGAACGGCACCTCACAGTCTATTTGATGGTGGGAGATAGGCCATTCCACTGCTGTTAGAGCTCCTCCAGCGGAATGTTGCTGTAGGGGGGCCCTATTGTGACAGGAGTGTCTCTGCTGGTCTGGAAAGGGGCAGGGAGGCCCTCTACTTTTTTAAATAATTTCTTTCGTGTTCCTAATGTGTGATGTAGTTTTCGGTGTATATGGACGCAAGATTTTCTCAATGTATTTAGAGAGGGGTTCGGTGGCTGACCCTATTGCAGTCACAATGGGTCGGTATGGGGGATTGCCACTATCCCTACGTATCTTTGGTACCCCTCATACACTTGCCATCTGTGGATTAATGACGTGAATGAATTCATATTCATGTTGGCGAAGAACGCCTTCTTCCAATGCCCTCTTTGTGAAACTTAAGCTTTTTCTCTGGACTCTAGCAGTGGGGTCCATTTTAACTGGGAGATAGTGGACTGCATTACTGAGAAGATTTGCATATTGGTACTAGACGTCCCAGTCTCCATTACCACAATACCGCCCCCTTTGTCACAGTTTCTCACTGTGAGGTCTTTGCTCTTTTTTAATTCGACAGGGGCAGCAAGTTCTTCCTTCTGGAGGTTGGAACAGGACGTAGGATATATTTTGTGGCTGCTTTGAGTTTGGCCATTACTGCAGCTTCACATATGGTCACTTCTGGGCCCACTTGTTCCGGGGTAGGTGTGAATGTCGATCCAAGGCGTAATCCTGACCTGTTAGCTTCAGCTACCCCTCTGCTAAGAGAGTTTCAAAGAATTTTGCGGAAGAATGCAACAATGTCCTGGAATATTCCAACTGTAGCAGCTCCTGTGTGGGGTACAAAGGGAAGGCCTTTTCATAGTAACGTAGTTGTAATAGTGTCTAGTGTTTTGGGATAGATTGAATCGGTATTTCCCCTCTGTTCTCCAGCTCTGGGTTCTGCTCTGAAAGTTGCTGGGATTGAAATTGCCCCGAACCCTCGGTTGGTTCCTTGGTTTCCACCGGCCTCTGTGCGGTCCTCGTCTCCCTAAACAAGGCTGGCCGGTTCGGGGGTCGGTCCCCATCCAGGCTGACGTGCTGTGGGCTCTGTTCATGGTCAGAGTCCGATGGGTCAAAGGTTGTCCTTTGCTGCCTATGCTGTGCCTGCCACAGTTCTCCGACCCTGTGAGCTCACTCTGGGTATAGAAGTGTTCCTTCAAATATGGAGACGGTTTCTCTGTCCTTTTTCAGCTTCTCTGATTTTCTTTTGTTAAATAATCTGAATATGGTGTTACTTCTGGATTCATTTCTTCCAGTTTCTTTTTCGCTTCCTCTCCCGCATCACATAGTTTGATTTTGTCTTCTAGTGTGGTCGCCTCCACCCCTAGAGCCTGAAAGAACACTCTGGCTCTCTCTACTATTAGAATCATTACGTCATGAGAACATCTGTTAGCGATAAGGGACCATTTTTCTAAAAACTGTTTTATTTGGACAAAAAGGCCCGGGACGTTACGGACAACGAGTTCACAGCGTTTATTTCTGATCGCAGCGGCTGCTTCATGTCCGTTGCACCATTCAGGGAGTCCTTTCGTTGGCGCTTTCATGAGGACATGATGAGGAAGCTAGAAACTTTTGGCACATTCTCTTTAAAAGCACAGCATGTTGGCGACTGGTTAATCGACTAGACCTATGTAGCGCTTGAGATCTCAAAGCGCTACTGTGGGCGCAGCAGTTACAACTCATGAAATAGGGGGTGCGACTCACAAGGAGGGGGCAGGTTTGAGTGCACAATGGTTGCAATCGAACTCTTAAGATGATGGGCTGTGTGTCCATTATCAGCACTCAGTCTTCGCTACGTGATCTTGTTTTGTTTTTGTTGTTGTGTTAATGCTTTGCTGCGCCCGTTAGTCTTAAAACGTTCTTTCTCTTTCCACAAACCCGATGTTTGTGTTCCTTTATTTTGAGATGCTTTTAGTATTACTGTCACACACACAACCACACACACAACCACAACCACACAACATTTCCTTAATGTTCCCTAAGTTACAACACAGTATTACTAAAAGCATCTCTAAATAAAGGAACACAAACATCGAGTTTGTGGAAAGGGAAAGCACATTGTAAGTTAAACGGGTGCATCAAAGCATTAACACAACAACATGTTCTTTGATGTTTGATGTTCTTTGAAAGAGAACTTCAAAGGGGTGCCGCGAAAGTGATCGCGGGCAAAAGTGAAAGTGATCGCGGGAGCTTAATGAGCATGACGAGGTTTGCCATATGGTGCCTCTGCTCCTAAGCGCGCGCCCGCGCACATTCACTGTAGCTCTAGGCTGGCCACAGTAGCATTTTTTGAGCCCTCACTAAAAGTCTCGCCAGACCAGCGCATGCGCTGCGTCAGGCGAGACCTAAAAAGGTCTGAATGAATGAGGCAGATAATGCAGTGGTAAAGAGAGACCTGTAATTGTGCTATCAAATTCGAGGATTCTATATATAATGTGAGTGCAAGTCTGAGTGTGTGGCCAGCTGTGTGTGTTGAACACATCATAATCACAGAACTGACAACGAGCCATTGCATGTGCTTTTTCGGGTTACATTCTGTAATTCTTTAATGTATGCAAAATACAATAGGAAACATGCTCCACATGTGATTAATGTAGTGCCTCTTTAGCAGAAGCAACAGAAATAAAAATTATTTTGGCAGAAACTAAAAGTTTCCCTTATGATAGGTTAGATGCATGGAATCGATACACAAACTATCACTCTTCCATACCGTCGGTAAACAAGCCTGGTACCAATTCTCTTATTCTGCTTGGACCAGGCCAGCTGAACATGTCAGTGTTGGGGATGTGACCCGAGTCCACACTGACCACGACAGAATCAGACACACAAATATTGGACTGCACTGCTCGTTAAGAGAATATGCTACTGAAGTAGAAACAATGTGTAAGTAAAGTAGTCTTTCTGCCGATTGCTCGTCTGCAGACCTCAATCATCAACGCAAGCATCGCTGGTACCAATGTCGGAGCTGGAGCTCCATCAGTTATTCCGTGTTTGGAGCAGAGGAAAATCAACGATTGTTAAAATGACCTCCGACACATACATTTAGCAAGTAGACAATTGACACTGCTCCTAAACTAAAGAGTTCATCATTAAGAGTGTTAAATGACCACTTATAAACTTGGAAGACAGTGGAATTTTTTTGAACGCATTACAAAATTAAGGACAAAGAAAAGTCTATTTCGGGAAATCTGTCTTTCGTAAAACCGAATTATGCCAGTCTTAAACACCAGCGTAACTCCATTCTGAGAAGCATTGTAGATTATACTGCTTTTAGACATGCACAGGTCCGATGTGATCAAGAGGTGTCAAATCATCAGTAACAAGCGGCCGTGCGGCCGCGAAAGTGATCGCGATCACGATCAAACTTCAAAGCGGCTGCTGGGTCAGGCGAGACCTAACCACCCCCCGGGGCTGGCTCGACCCAGGAGAACACCTTCTGGGAGGATGTTGTGCAGATTAGACTCGCCAGGAGGAGCTGGTGTACAGCCCCCTTGCCATGCGGCAGAAGATTATGGCCGGGCAAATCTCTCCCCGTTCCCCAGGCCCGTAACATAGCGCCGCCCAGCGGACCATTCACGCATTTCGTGGCGGGTGTAAAGTGGGGGGGCATTAGACCCGCATACTTTATGAAAGACCACACAGACACTGCAGATATAGTGGTTAACTGGCCAGGAGCACGTGCACTCGGCCCCTTTTATTATCAGGGTCACCTGACTGGTGACGCCTGTGGTGGGTGAGTGTTTAGTGTGGGTTTACAGGCAGTAGGAACACTAGACTGTATCCAGCAGGATACTACATCCCTCACAACTTTGGATAAAAATAAATATTCTAAGTCCAACCTGTAAAGGAACACAGACACCCAAAATAAACCACAAGTAGCCTTAACTTCAGGCCGCAGTCCGGCGGTGTTGGTTTTCTTGGACCACCATTGTTCGTGACGTTCGGGTTCGTCTTGGCAAACTACCTGAGACCGACCTGGTCTATCAGTAACAATGTCTCTATACAAGAGTCCTTCATCAGGATACTGGAAGCTGTGATGAGATCCACTCTGATGATTCTTGGCATGAGGTTTCTGCCTGGAGGTGACGTGCTAGCTGTTCCAGTATCTTGACGGCCAAGATGTGTCCGACTTGCCTCTCTCACTTGGGCACCTCTCTCACCGGCGCCTCCGTGTGGGCTTTCCTGCTGGGCGGTCATGGGACCGTGTGGACCGTGCGGGCTCCGCATGGTCCACGCTAAGGCGTCGCTTCCGAACTGCCAACTGGACTCACAGCCTAGTCGCTCATGTGTTCGCCAAGGGTGATGATCCATCTCGGTGTCTTCGCCATCAGGAATCCGGTTCGGTGTCTTCCTCTACGGGTCGCAGTGCAACCAGTCTCCGGCTGTGGCCTCCGTGCATCATGCGCATGTCGAGGAGCTGCTGCCGAACATCTCTCCCACTCGGACTCCAACTTCACTGGAATTCCGCCGAGGCCCCTTGCCCCTGGATTTCCACTTGACCGTGTAGGCTGTGCGGGCCTTCATGTAGGCTGCGTGTAGGGGTCGCTTCACAACTCCCAACAGGGCCACGGCCTAGTCTTGCTTTATCCCAAGGGGTGGATCTTCAAATGTTCAGTTATGCTCTACTTCCGTATGCTGCAGGCTGACAGGGGTGCACAGACGGTTCCTGAACGGCCTGCCTTCTTGGACTCCGGTTGCCTGGAGTGTGTGGATTTGAATTTTGAATTTAAATTTTTTGAATTTAAAAGCATTTATTAATCACACTTATACCATGCGGTTTCATGGCGCTTTAAGTGATGCAGTAGCAGTCGGCGGTCGAAGGCTAGGCATTGTAGGCTCGCTCGAATAACAAGGTTTTTAGATCCTTCCGAAATAGTATGTAGGAAGGAGAGGTACGGAGAGCGGCAGGAAGAGAATTCCAAAAGAGCGGGGCGAGAACAGCGAACTTCGCTCCGCCAGATTTCTTTTTCTTGAAGCGAGGAATGGTCAGGAGAGCCATGTGGGCAGAGCGGAGTTCGCGGCCCGGAAGATACGATTTTATGGCAGAGCGTATAAACTCGGGAGCTGTTCCCGATCTAGCCTGGAAGGTGAGGCAACCAAGTTTAAAAAGGGCACGCTCTCTCACCGGGAGCCAATGCAAAGCTTTAAGCAGGGGAGTGGCTCGGTGGTATTTGGGTAAGCCATGAATCAAGCGGGCCGCTTGATTCTGTATCAGCTGCAAGCGATGGGTCGCATAGGCAGGGGCTCCATTGTAGATGATATTGCCATAATCAATTTGTGATAGTACCATGGCCAACACAATGATTTTTAACGCAGAAAGGGAGAAAAAACGAGATACTTTCCTAATTAGTCTTAATGAAAAGAAACAAGCGGAGACCACTGAACCAACTTGTGAGTGGATAGAAAGTTGTGAGTTTAGAAAAATCCCGAGAGTTTTGACCTTAGGGACAGGAAGAGGGGGAACACCAAGTGACAGGGGCCAGTGAGAGGGGGCCCATGGATTGCAACCACCTCCGGTCAGGACTAACTCAGTCTTGTCCGGATTGAGTTTGAGGTGGTTGCAGTTCATCCAGTCCTGGATAAATGTCATTACTGTCCGAACATTAGAAGCGGATGAAGAGGAATTAGAAAGATTAAAGATTAGCTGGAGGTCATCGGCGTAATTAAACACCGTGACCTCCATCTGCTGTAATGAAAAAATGAGGGGGTAAATGTATAGATTAAATAAGAGGGGGGAAAGTGATGAGCCCTGAGGAACCCCGCACTCCACCTTACGGGAGACAGCGGTAAAATTGGCCAAATGGACTGCTTGGGCCCTCCCTGTAAGGAAGGACTCAATCCACGAGAAGGCTAGGCCTTCTATGCCCGCCGCCCTGACACGATTAAGGAGGATGGAATGATCCACCGTATCAAAGGCGGCGGACAAGTCTAATAAGATCAAGGCTTGCGGGAGGTTGGTGTCGATGCCTTCGCGTAGCACATCCATAACCGAAATCACCACTTTCTCGGTGGAGTGCAAGGGGCGAAAGCCAGCTTGACGAGAGGAAAGACAATGATTGATTTCTACATGGGTGCTTAAGATGGTTGTGACGTGAGTTTCCAGGATTTTTGCTAAATAAGGCAGAAGGGATATGGGACGATAATTGGAGGGGGGGGAAGGATCAGCGTCAGGTTTTTTAATGATAGGTATTACGACCGCTGATTTGTGTAGGCTAGGAACATTTCCTTTCCTTATCGAATCATTAAGAAGGGTCAGGGGAGGAGTGGGGGAGGTTAAGTAAATTTCCCTAAGAATATGGGCTGGGGCAAAATCTAGGGGAGAACCAGATTTGACTCTGTAAAGTAGTGGGAAGAATGTATCCTTGGTTAGTAGTGGAATAAAATTGAGTTTGGGGGCAGTGGGCGGGGGGGAAGGATTGACAAATGTGGGGGGGGGGAATGTTAAGTTTAATTTTGGCTACTTTGTCAATAAAAAACTCATTGAGCGAGTTGCAGAGGGACTGAGAGGGGGGAATGGTAGCCGTGGTTCTACTGGATAGTGCTAGTTCATGGACCGTGGTGAAAATTTCCTTTGAGCGAGACTCAGCTGCCATGATCCTGCTGGTATAGAATTCAGTTTTAGCCGCAAGAATGCCCTTTTTATAAGTTTTTAAAACAGACAAATAAATTGTCTTTAGCTCTGGACTGTAGGTTTTCCTCCAAGTTCGCTCGGCTCTCCTTGCTGCTAATTTCTGTTCTTTTAGGTCTGAGGTAAACCATCGATTGGCTGCATGGGCCCGCTTAACAGTGAGTCGCCTCAAAGGGGCGAACTCATCACCCGCCAGGGTCAGCCAGTTGTCAATGGCGACCAGTTGGGAGGTAGCAGCGAGGTCTGCAAGATCAGGACAAGTTTTCGCCAGGGTTGAACAGAGAGAGGGCATATCCGTTTTTCCCCATTTCCTGACCCAGGTGTTTTTGGGAAGTGGAGGTTTTACCAACGCGGTCAGTGCAAGGATTCCCTTAGGTGTTGAGCTGCTCCTTGATGGTGTTTATGACTTCACCATTATTCTTTGATGGGGCAGTAGGCGGCGGTCCGATGTCTCAGGGTGTTCTCTTTGGTGATGATGCGAGTACTCTGCCCGGTCACTTCGCCTCATTGTCCCTCGCACGCCTGTGTTGGTTGTCTGCCCATGGCGCGGTGCCACTGTACCTTCCTCCTTTGCAGGCTGACATCCTGTCATCCTCTTCTTTCTTCATGGCGTCTTGCCACTCACTCTCCTTCTCTTCTTTCCTTCCTTTGCGACGCGGTCTGGTCCTCTCGCATTCTTTCTCCTCCTAACCAGGCTTCTCTGTGTAGCGTGCACTCTACACGTTTCCCTCTGGTCTTGTCCCAGCACTGGGACACTGTCTTCTTTCCACTATGTGACTGGACTGTCGTCGCGGCCTTCTTCTTTTGATTCATTCTAACTTCTAGTTTCTGATGTTGAACTTCTCGTCCGTCTCTTTACGGTCCTCTTCGCGGACATCCTCTTCATCCTCTTCATCCCTTACATCACAGACTTCTTCTCCATTCTTATGATCAGACCTCTTGTCAGGCCTCTCCTCTTTGACGACCATCTGGCTGGTCCGCTTCTTTTCTTTGGCGACCATCTGGCTGGTCGGTTTCTTCTCTCTTCTGGCGATCGTCTGGCTGGTCGGCTTCTTCTCCTCACTGGCGACCATCTGGTTGGTCAGCTTCTTCTCTTCGCTGGCGACCATCTGGCTGGTCGGCTTCTTCTCTTCGCTGGCGGCCATCTGGCTGGTTGGCTTCTCCTCTTCGCTGGCGACCATCTGGCTGGTCGGCTTCTCCTGTTCGCTGGTGACCATCTGACTGGTCGGCTTCTCCGCTTCGCTGGCGACCATCTGGCTGGTCGGCCTCTTCTCTTCGCTGACGACCATCTGGCTTGGTCGGCTTCTTCTCTTCGCTGGCGACCATCTGGCTGGTCGGCTTCTTCTCCCTTTCCCGGGTCTAGGTGCTTCTGGTGGCTCTCGCAACCACCTCTTCTTCTCCGCAATCACGTTGCTGCGGCGCGCTTCTGATGGTGCTCTTCCATTACCATCCTGGATGCACTCGCTGCGCGTTCCTCTACCTCCTTTGTTCCTGGAGCAGTGTCTGCTGTTCTTGCACGTCTTCGCACTTTGCCGGGTGCTGAGCTCCTGAATCCTCGTTCGCTTGTCTGGTGGTGCTCCTTCTTCTTCCTACAGCTGCAGTGACAACCTGTGGCCACTAGGTACCGCTGCTCTTCATCCTCAAAGGCAGTGTGATGGCTTGGCGCCACTCTGGCATGACAGCTTTACTGCGCACTCCTTAGGCACTTGGCGGTCCCCACTGTCCAGGATTGCCTTACTTTTCCTTCTGCTAATTGTCTTTGTCACTCCATTATGTTGTGCCGCAAACAGCTGATCCTGTGTTGTTGCGGGTATTTCCCTGGCTCTGTTGTGCCTTCTACTCTTTCTCTTTTCCCATTGGACTACTTGGATCTACTTCGCCCTAGGCATTGTCAATGCTCCCTGGCAGTCTCTCCAGGAGTCCCTTGCATGCTGTATAGTATTCCATTCAGTGGGTGTAGTACCACTTTGGCCACTAGATGGCAGCGTTGCCTTGTTTCCAGTGCTGTTCCGGCTCTTCCTTCTCTCTGAGTCCTCGCAATGCCTTCTCACTTCTTTCGGAGGAATGCCGGTACCGGCTTCTCGTGACCTCGCTCGGCTCCGCCACATTACCTTACCCTGGGCACAGGTACTCACAGCCAGGTAGGCGCTTTGATTTCTTTATTTTTTTGAAGTGTGTCCGCTTGCATTAATTCTTCGCTGGTACACACATGATTGGGGCACTTCACTGCTGCAATTGTTGACACGCCCAGCAGCGCTCCGATGGCCAAAACCGCTTCACCCACGCTGCAGGCCTCACATTCCTGTCCCTTCGCTCGCGCTTTAGGCGGCAGTGGGCGCACACCGCCCCTTGGTGCTCTCGGCCCCGCGCATCAGGCCTTTTCATCGACGCGGGTGGGCTCCGCGTGGCTCACGTCACTTGCAGGGGGGTCACCTCGTCGCGGCCGATGCGGGTGGGCTCGGCTCGGCTCGCACTTCACCACAGGGAGCGCAGCGGCAGGCTCGACGGGGTCGGGGTGGGCACCCGACTTCCTCATGCGGGGGTCACAGCGTCACGGCCGATGCGGGTGGGTTCCGCTCGGCTTGTACTATTCCCCCACGGCACTTCCACGCGGGGGTTGATTTCAGAAGGCGCATGAGGTGTGGGGTGGGCTCCCGGTCACCTCGCTTTCTCTCTGGGGCACTTTGCACGCCCGCAGGTCTTCGCGACGGTGCGGGGTGGGCTCCCGGTCACCGTCTTTATCGGCTCACACTTCCCCCACCAGGAACCGGGGAAGTGAGGCCTCCGCACACGTGGGATAAGACCCACTCGTCGCCATTGTAAAGTGGTGGGGGCGCTAGGCCCGCATACTTTATGAAAGACCACACAGACACTGCAGATATAGTGGTTAACTGGCCAGGAGCACGTGCGCTCGGCCCCTTTTATTATCAGGGTCACCTGACTGGTGACGCCTGTGGTGGGTGGGTGTTTAGTGTGTGTGAGAAGTTGGCCTGGCATATGCTCTTCAATTCAATTCAATCTTACTTTATTTCGATTTTTGTTATAAATCATAAAAAGCATACAATAAAAAATGTAATTATTGATAAAAACAGTAACATTCAATAAAATTACCAATCTTAAAAAAGAACATGATTATTTACAATTTAAAAAGAACATCTCTATCTTAAGAAAATTTTCTATAATCACAACCAAAATCATTGGAGTTATCGCAATAGTAACATTAAGTGAACTCAATAGTTCTTTGTTCTAAGGTCTTACGATAACGAACAATAGATTTCTGGAAGCTAACTACTGTAAATACCAACAGCTCTCCCTCCAACATCTGTAGAAAGAGTAAAGCTGGACGACATTGTCTGTGGCCGGTGCGCCTCAAAAAATTTACAGAAGAGAACAGTGTGGAGTGTAGATTGTGGGGAAATAAGATCACAAGGACAAAGAGAAAGAGTTTTGGCCCAGTTGTTTTGCACTGGAAATGCGACTATTCGATGGGAAACGTTCATCCTGAGTCTTACCAAAAGATGGCGCTCATAGCTTGTGATATTAAAAGTAAGATAGGGCCGTATTGTGGGCACCAATTGAATCATTAGACCATGAGTGACAGACGATTTGCCAACTTCACTCAAAAGTCTCATTTCCTCCAGATGGGCAAGTGCTTTAGTTTTTAGGATCTTTCTTGAAACCTCACATATTGATGGAGGATTATGAAGGTATTTATCCCAGCCCAAATCATGAAGAAAAGTTGCAATGTACCGCCGCCCTTAGACCTATGAACGCTATCCATGGTGAAGCAATCAGACAGGAGAGACTGGGAGAGGGTAGCTTTGTCTGATGTCCATATTTTACGCCATAACAAAAGTGGCTCCACTTTAGCTAGGTCCGCCACATGTGCGAGACCCAGCTCTAAGTGACATGCAAAGGTTCCCGTACTCCCAGGAACTGAAAGGAGAAACCTCAAAAATGAATTTTCAACTTTCTGGATGCTGGCCGTACTCACAAACCCCCAAAGGCCGGCCCCATATGAAGCCACAGATACACATTCAGCTTTGTAACTCTGGATGGCTTCAGTTGGAGCTCTATTTCCCAGTTTCCTAGTGAAGTTGAGAAGGGCTGTGACTGTTCTTAGAAAGAGAAGTTTTCGGGTTTCTACTGCCGATTTCCAGGATAATTTATGATCCATTGTTATGTCTAGATAAGAGTATGTCTGAGTGGTGGCTATTTTTTGTTGTTTCAGATAGATGCCCCTCATTTTAGTTGTATTTTTGTGGCAAGAACTTGCCCTCATGACAAAAGTTGTACTTATATTTATCTTCAGGTCAAGACTTGCCATAAATGTGGAGTATCTATTCGATTTGTTTTGGAGTTCACGGGGGGTACGAGCCAATATGACCGAGCCGTCTGCATAAAGTAATGCAGGTATAGGGTGCTTATTTACCATCGGGAGGTCCTGGGATCCCTTCAACATCTCTTTTTCCAGGCCATTTGTGTACAATGTAAACAGAAAAGGGGCTAGGACACATCCTTGCCTAACCCCTTTTTCTACTGGAAAAGCGTCCATCAACTCTCCCCCGACCCCATAGCGCACTCTTGCAGTGGCATTAGCGTAAAGTTCCCTAACAAACATAAGCAAGTTCGAGGGAGCCCCCATATCAGCCAATATAGCCCAGAGTTTAGAGTGGGAGACACAATCAAACGCGGCTGATAAATCCACATAAACCATATACAGGTCTCCTTTTTTAATGTGCACATACTTATCAATCAAAAGTGAGAGGTTTAGGGCCTGCTCGATGGTCCCCAGGCCCTGGCGAAACCCGTACTGTAAATCTGAAATAATCCTGCCATCGTCCGCCCAGTCTTGTAACTGCTCTAAATTGACTCTACCTGCCATCTTGCCCAGGGAGTCTAAAAGAGAGATTGGACGATAGCAGGATACTGAGTCCCGATCACCTTTCTTGAAGATGGGGACTAGCACGGATTTTGACCATGATGAAAATAGACCTATTTTGCAAGATGCATTCAGGACTCTGGTTAAAATAGGGTTCCAGAGGTCCACTTGGTTTTTAAATAGATCAATGGGTACACCGTCTGGGCCCGGAGCCTTCCCGTTCTTACTTGCATTCAGGGCTGAGGCAGTTTGTTCCAGAGTATACTGTAGGTCAATAGGGTAGATGGTAACTAAAGCATTCGATGAGTTAAGATTCAGATGAACTAAATCCTGCAATTCGAATGACTCCCTATCAGCTGAGAAAATCTTAGAAAAGCAAAGAACCCATTCCTTTTCTTCAATTGCTGGGTCTAACTTAGCATGATGAGTGTTATCAGTTAGGAAAGGAGACTTTACCACTTGCCAAAAAGGTGCCATATTTTTTTGGGAGCAGGTTTCATGCAATTGCTCCCAGAGCTGAGTTTTTAGTTCTTTTTACCTAGTTCTTAGTGCAAGGTTATAGGCTTTCCTTAATGTTGATATCTCATGTGGAACCCTAATCGTTTTCTCAACGCCATTTTTAAATTTGAATATGCAACCGTGCAGTCGTGATTAAACCAACCTTTCTGCCTTTTTGAAGTATGATTTGTTTCCACCCATAGGACTTCGTTGATCGCCCTGACAATCAGTTCGAAGCTTGTAATAACCTCTGAGTGAGTGGTATATGGATTAAGACGTTTCATGATGGATGAATTAGCCCTCTTAATCACTTGCTTAGTTGTCTCCATAGGGTCTACTTTCCCCCATTTAAGTGCGTAACCATTCAATCTGCTAAGGACTAGGTTATTTTGTGATAAAATGGTTCCCAGGCCTCTCTTCGACTTATAAGTCAGAGAGAGAGAAATACTAAGGGGATAATGGTCACTAAGCGGGATTAAATGTCTGGTAAAACCAGCATCTTGGGTCCTCTCGTTATTTGAAACCAAAATGTAATCTATAGTTGTCGAATGTCCTCTCCCATGAAAAGTGGGAGCCGGAATTTGTTTCTTATCGTTCCGGGTATTTGCCTGAACCAGGTCTAGATCAAATAAGGTTTCATTTAGGTAATTACCTAGGGCAGAGTGTCTAAAATGGGGAATTGGATTATCAAATTCGTCCAAAATACCACAAGTGTTCTTATTGTTTCTAAAGTGACATGGACCCAAGTTAAAATCCCCCCCCTGAGATGATTACCTCTTCGCTCGTTGTCTTCGTAATTTTGGTTTTTAGTATAGACCGCATCTGAGATACCACTATAATCGCTTCAATCTCAGGGAGGTTATTATAAAAGTTCACTATAAAGTAGCTATACCTATTACTTAAAATCAGCCTGAGAATCTGGAGGTTTAGGTCCAGGGTCATGGGGACTACTTTCTTTATATTAAGGAGATTTGAAATATAAATTGCTAGACCTCCTTTCGCTCTACCTGAGATGGAAGGTTGAGCAGGTGAAAAATAAGTTTTGAAACCTTCCATATGAATCGGATCAATGGCCCAGGTCTCTTGAAGTGCTAGGACATCGAATTTAGGACTAAAATCCCTCCATATATCATTAGTGACCTTTGAACGTTGGCCTGCTATGTTCCAAAATAATACTAGAATCTGAGGTTTTATCCCCTCCCCTAAACCTTTCTGCAAATTCAATGTGGGATTGACATTTGGGTCCTGTTCTATATGCAAGATTTGGTCAGATTGTTTTAAAGTTATGGGCTTGCACGGTAAATCAGTAGGTGACAAAGGATTCTGGTTACGCTTTAAATTAGAGACCTGAGAAGTATGCGAAATGGGGTTAAAATTAACTTCCATACTGGTGGAGGGCACCTTTTGAGATCTGTCAATATCATTTTTTTCGACTCCACATAAATTCAGTCAATCCACTCCTTCTAAGTCTGTTAATTCTGCATAACGATTGTAAAGAGGTAAGAAGTAATCGTCCTGGTAACAAAGTGAAGGGCCAGGACGATGCTCCTGATGTTGGAATAAAAACCTTGAATGACCAGACTGATAGTGAATTGGAGTAAAAGAACAATCAGGCTGAGGGTAAAATTGTGGTGCGGAGCGAAGTTTATGAATTTGGATAAAAGGCCATGTAGCGTTATTCCTATGTTGATAGGAAGAATTATAATATTCTCTCTGGCCTAGGAAGGGGGGCCTTGGGCAATCCTCCGGATGTTGAGATATGTAAGTGGCACGGTCAACTTGACAATTATATGAGCGCCTAGGGTGGGCGTCCTGACGTTGAAATAAAAAACTATTGCGATCGTCCTGGTTTTGAGTTAATAAATTCGGGTTATTTTTAACAGGGAAATGAACTCTGGGATAAAAGTAGATCAGGTCACGTACCTCAATTGAGTTAGAAGAATTAAAAGCATTGAGAGAAGACCAATTTAGGATATATCTCACTGCTCTTTTATCTCTAAAATTAATTATTATGATATCACCCATGATATCTTTTGTCCTGCATCCTAACCAAGAAAGACGCCTAACAGAGAGGATTTCTCCATTTATCTCTGGGGGAAGAGGACGATTCTGCCTAAGCCAAAATATGACTTTGTTTTTTAGTTGGCTGTGGTCTTCTCTTTTTCCGTCCTCTAAGGGAGGAACTCCAGTGAGGACCACCACAAGAGGAGCTGCTTCCGGAGGAAGATCTACATTAGGAATTTTTGGGGCAAGAGTCCTTACAGGATCTTCACACTCAGTTCGTGTTATAGTGATTTGTTGAGAATTTAGTTGAGTACTTGATTTCCTAGCCGCCTCCGCCTCGTTATCTTTAACTTGAGCATTTGTACAAGTTTTTTGGGGAGAAGGCACATACAGAATTTTTGATTTTACCTGGCTGCTGGCTCTAACAGACGATCCCTCTTGATTATTGGTACTTAAAGTCGATACAATAGGTGGAGGGACTGGCAAAGACTTTGCTAACTCCTTGGTTCCCTCCTTAATCTCCCCAATTGCTTGTTCTACGTTCCCCAATTGTCGGGCTATTATTTTTAGTTTTTCTGTTAATGGCAACGTAAGGGATCTGATCAATTTCTCAATGTTCTCCAGTAAATTGGTGACTAATGTGTCAATTGAAACAGGGTGTAAAGGAGTAACCAATGTATCTGGTGTGGGCACTTTTGTTGTGAGGTTCTTTGAATTACCAGATTTGGTGTTATTTTTGGTCTTATCTTTCTTTACTAAGGTCCCTCTCTTCCTCCTTTTTTTTAGTGGGGAACCTTGTAATCGAGAGCTTTTCGGAATATTAGTAGTATTTTGGACAATCTGCACGGAAGATAGTACATCGTCCGATAAAACATTCGTTTCAAATATGGTATTATTCAAAAAAGGGGATAAGGTAACAATTTGCTCGTTATCTAGATCAGGTGGAGGAGTAATGTCTCGGAGGAGTAAGGGCGTGCCATCACCAAAGGAAGCGTCATGGCCGCCACTTCCATGAGACATACTAAGTTGCGATGACATCACTAGCTGCGAGGGGGCCAGAGATAGACGGCTGTTTTTTACATAGTCAACAGAGCGTCGTCTCTCGGCCCGTAGCTCATCGAGAACTATGTCCCTATCTATTTCTGTGATAGGTCTGATAATAAAAGTGTCCAATGTCCCTCGATTGACAAATCCTCTCCCCGATGGTTTCTCTTTTGTAACAGGCAAACTCATGATGGAAATTACAAATAATGCATCAAGAAAAGCGAATTGAGTGTAGAGTCAAAGATTAACCACAACTACCACATATAAATAAACAGTTGAGAATATACGTAACAGCCTGCAAAAAGTCTGTGATCAAGTCAGCTTACTGTTGTTGCTCGCGTGCCAAGGGAAGTTGGCATCAGGGCGCAGCCGCATAGGGAAAAGCCCAGTCCAGCAGCAAAGACGCCAGGAAAGATGGAGATCCTCAAGGTAAGGACAGAATTCTAGTTCATATCCCAGAACGCAAATGTTTTCACGCGCCCGCTCCACCGGGAATGTATGTGCTTTTAAGGCGCCTCCAGGCGTGACTGCCGGTGTGACAGCTTCCGGTGTTAGGGGCCAAAGGAGTATGGGAGTTGTGGTCTCCCCTCCACACTGCGGCCACGAGAGTCACAAACGCGGCGGCGGGAGGGAGACCCGTCCAGCAGCAAAGACGCCAGGAAAGATGGAGATCCTCAAGGTAAGGACAGAATTCTAGTTCATATCCCAGAACGCAAATGTTCTCACGCGCCCGCTCCACCCGCTCCACCGGGAATGTATGGGCTTTTAAGGCGCCTCCAGGCGCGACTGCCGGTGTGACAGCTTCCGGTGTTAGGGGCCAAAGGAGTCTGGGAGTTGTGGTCTCCCCTCCACACTGCGGCCGCGAGAGTCACAAACGTGGCGGCGGGAGGGAGACCCGTCCAGCAGCAAAGACGCCAGGAAAGATGGAGATCCTCAAGCTAAGGACAGAATTCTAGTTCATATCCCAGAACGCAAATGTTTTCACGCGCTCGCTCCCATATGCTGTTCACTAGTTATAGTGAACACCTTGCACCAGTCCAATTCGACTCTTAAGGTGATGGGTTAAAAGACAACCTTTAAAGAAAGCTATCCTAGTGGTAGCTGTGGAGAGCAGACGAAAGAGTAGTCCACACAGGTTTATATTCAAAATATATGTATTTATTCTAAGAACAAATCCCACTAGTCTCTTTATGAGGCTAAAGGTAAAGATACAATTCAATAAAGCATTGATAGCTACAATAAATAACACTGGAATCACAGGGCCCCGGGGGGGACCAAACCATATGTCAAAAAAGTGGCATAAGAACCACGACAGTTTTGCAGGCAGTGCCTAGGCCACTTAGGATCGCTGGCCCCTTACAAAACCACCCAAGGTAGTGAGGAAGGGGACCCACGGGGAACTTGTGCAGTAGTTGAACTAAGGCAGGAATCTCCGTTAAACCCTATGGGAATGTCGCGGTTGAAAAATGCAGGAATCTAGACACTTCAAGCAAGAGTTCGAGTTCAGGAGGTTTAAGTTAGGCTCTTGGAGGACCCACACCCACGATAGTACCGAGGTACCACTGTTACCTGCCCCAGGGAAGCCGGGTGCATAGGTCGTTTTCGGTGTCGGGTCGAAGTCGAGTTTTCTATGGGAAAACGTGAAGAACTGCTGCTGGAGAGAAGAGTTGTCGATGTCGTGCAGGTTGAAGATGAAGATCTTGAAGAAGAGGACCTGAAAGGAGAGGGAACAGAGTCTGGGTCACTAGCCAGTGACCAGGGGCCTCAGGGGAGAGAGCCCTTCAATGTCGGGTGCTTCTGGGTCGAAGAAGTGCAGCTTGGATCAGCAGCCACGGAGTCCAGGAGGCATCAAGGAAGGCCAGCTGCTGGAGGGTGACTATCCCACGAAGGATGAAGGCCACTGCAGTGTTAGTGTCCGGATTGGATCCACTAAGCCTTGGCAACTGCAACCCACGCAAGGATGACGAAACAGCAACGGTGCAGACCCTCAAGGTCTGGGCGAGGTCTCTAGCGAGGAGACTGAAGAGCAGACCTGGAGTAACCAGGGGAGCTCATTAAAGTGAAGATTGACCTGCGCCTGGGCCCACCAGTCGAGAGCCCAGGGACTGCGGGAGGCAGCAAAATGGCGTGTGTAAAGGTGCGCCCACGGGTCGCTGTAGCGGGCTGGAGCGTCGATCTTTGGCACAGGTGATGCTGAGAGGTTGGCCCAAAGATAGGCCAAAGCACAACTTCCCCACTCGTCAGGTTCGTGTGCTGTGCAAGAGGTGGCCGGTGTCCTGGGGTATTGGGTATCTCGGCACCCACGGGGTCCACGGTGCTCAGCCTTGCTGTGCACACTCACTGGCCTCTGGGATGCTTGGGAAACCACCTCAGGGTAGAGAGGAGTCTTCGATGTCCGTAGGAGGAGCAGAGTGCCAACCGGGTCAGTTGCAGGGTTTCAGGTGCCTGCCAAGCAGGGGGGTAACTCCTTTACCCCAAGGGAGATTTCTTCCATCAGCTGGGCAGCAGCTCGTCGAAGGTTCAAGTTTTAGAAGCAGAGTTCTTGTCCAAGATTGATCCGAAGCTCTGGGGACCCTGCACCCACCTTTATCCAAGAATTAGGGGAGTGACTAAACCAGGGGCCACCAATAGGAGTTCAGGCGGGAAAGGGTGGCTACACCCTCTCCCCTTTGTTGAGTTTCACGCCAGAGCAGGGGACAGGATGCCCCTGAACCGGTTTGAAGCGGTGTATGCAGAAGTAGGCTCCAAGAGGGGCCTACGTGCAAGTTTGAAAGGAATCCTAAAGTGCACCCACCCAGTTACAATCCACATAGCCTGTCTGGGGAGGTGAGGACACCTCCCTGCAACAGGATCCCTATTGTCCAGCTGCCTTGGCTGGAATTCTGCCCAGCAACAGGCAGCCAGAATTGTGTGGGTGGCTGATAGCATCCATTTTGTACTACATGTGCTCTTTTAAATTGGTGTTTAAAATCAACCGCTTTTACCATATCACCACTCTAGCGAGGTGGAATCATACCCCCCCTCCAGTTACTGGAGAGGGGGGTATGATTCCAAGGTGTTTGACTCCAAACACGACATGGTTCTGTGCAGCCATTCTCAAGTTAGCATTCTACCGCGATTGATTATAATGCGCTTAAGAGTATATGGTATGGCTGCACTACAAACAACCTCGAAATCGTTTTAACGAAAGTCGCAGAGGGGCCCTACTCAGGTAGGGGTCCCCCCTCACACATGTCTCAGCACCCTGCCTTGTAGGATTAGAAAGGCCTGCCTTAGGGGTGATTTATGAGGATATATGTGTTGTACTTAGGTGGGATACAGGCTACCTATCTCCCTGTAAGGGGTGCAAGCACCACCTTCCCCAGACTACAGTAGT
Organism: Triturus cristatus; assembly: GCF_964204655.1. Taxonomy (NCBI): domain Eukaryota; kingdom Metazoa; phylum Chordata; class Amphibia; order Caudata; family Salamandridae; genus Triturus; species Triturus cristatus. The sequence continues at coordinate 1,697,863,800 of NC_140591.1, forward strand.
GGTCTGGTGGTGTCAGTTTGTATGGCGGTCGCAGGGGTGGCAAAATAAGTGCTTCAGCCCCTAGTAGGCCTCTGAGGGACCCATGCCCTGGGTACCTAGGATACCATCTACAAGGGGCTCACAGGGTGTCCTCAGTATCCAATTGGTATGTACCTAGGGTACTCACATCGGTTTAGAGAGGAAGCAGATAGGCTGGGGTCCTGGATAGCAGGGCCACAGCCTGGCTAGAGTAAAAAAACAGTGAAAACATCAGCAAAACGTTGGGGGCAACTATGCAGTCGATGCCAATCTCCTACACAACCCTCCCCCCAAACGCAGGGACATTAAACTAACCTTGACCAGTTGAGTCTTCATGTTCTAAGTGGAAATATCTGGAGAGGCCATCCTCATTGGCATGGTTACTCCCAGGTCTATGTTCCACTGTATAGTCCATCCCCTGTAGGGAAATGGATCACCTGAGTAGTTTTGGGTTTTCACCCTTCATCTGTTTTAGCCATAGGAGGGGCTTATGGTCGGTTTGAACAATGAAGTGAGTGCAAAACAAGTATGGCCTCAACTTCTTCAAGGCCCAGACCACAGCAAAGGCCTCCCTCTCTATAGCTGACCAAAGTTTCTCTCTGGGGGTCAACCTTCTGCTTATAAAAGCTACTGGTTGATCCTGGCCCTCTTCATTCAGTTGTGATAATACAGCACCTACCCCCACCTCAGATGCATCAGTTTGAACTATTAATAATTTGGAGTAGTTGGGGCTTTGTAGCACTGGAGCAGAGCACATGGCCTGTTTTAGTTCATCAAAAGGTTTCTGACAGCTGACAGTCCACTGAACTTTCTTGGGCATCCTCTTAGAGGTTAAGTCATTTAGGGGGGTCACAATGGATCCATATCGCTTTACAAATCTTCTGTAGTACCCGGTCAGGCCTAAGGAGGCTCTGACCTGAGTCTGGGTGGTTGGAGCAACCCAGTCCATGATGGTCTGGATTTTGCTCTCCAATGGTTGAACCTGGCCTCCACCCACAAGGTGGCCCAGGTACACAACCTGACTCTGCCCTATCTGGCACTTGATAGCCTTGATAGTGACTCCTGTCTTTTGCAGGGCCTCCAAAACATTCCTTAGGTGGACCAGGTGATCCTCCCAGGTTGAGCTAAAGACAGCAATATCATCTAGATATGCTGCACTAAAGTCATCCAGGCCTGTGAGGACTTGGTTCACCAACCTTTGAAAAGTGGCAGGTGCATTTTTCAAACTAAAGGGCATCCCAACAATTCAATTTATTTTATTATGTTTTGGCACTCCAAAGAGGTCCACATAAAACAAGATACACAAATACAAATACACATTCTCAAAGTAAAATTGACAGCTACAGCATTTTCCACTGAACAAGATAATCAGCGACACATACCTCCATATTTCATCAATAAATATCTAAAAAACCTTTAAAAAAGTTAAAAATATTGAAGCAAAACATTTCATTTGGAGGAATATATAAGGCCTGCAAAAAAGAATTCACATTGAGGATACCCAATTGCAAGCATATTGGTCTTAACCACTTCGAACGAAGTGGACGCAATGCAGGACATATAAACAGTACGTGAGAACGATCCTGAGCAGACATATCACAAAAGTTACATGTGGGAGAAGACCCATGCCATTTTGCCAAAAGAGTATTTAGGGGCAGCAAGTCCTGCCTTAGAAGGAACCGAAATCTCCGAACACCATGTGGTAGGTTCCAGGTGACATAGGGTTGAGCAAGCTTCATTGAGAATGTGTTTGCAAGGAGATCACCTCCCCTCTTTACTAGCATGAAGCAAAGAGCCCAAGAAGCCTGTTTCAAAAGTGATTTTAGCTGGGAAGGGGAAATAGTAAAAAGGGTACTCTCTTCCAATTCAAGAAGTGCCACAGCCTTTCTAAAATTCTTAACAATTTGGGAGTACTCTCTTAAACTACCCAGCAATTCCCCCTTGAGAAGGGATCTCAAAGTCCCCGTTTCTCCTCTAGCCAGGCTGGCAACCCATCGTACTAGAGCGGACAGGCCCTGCGCCCAACTACTACGGAGACCGAATTCAAGTCTACAGGCAGCCACAGAACAGGCGGGGTTGAGAGAAGTTATAGACCTTAATAATTTTCCTTCTACCGTCTGTAGAAAACCCGAGTGCTTTAAGTCAACCAGTTCCATTCCGTACAAGAGGGTTGATGGAATTTTTGCCCTAAAGACCTCCAGTAAACAAGCAAAATGTCTTCTCCCTGTGGCGGAATAAAGGGCGCTCAGACTTTTGCCTTGGGACAGGGCTTTACGAGAATTATTATCGATATGAGGCTTCTCACTCAGGTTGGCCGAAATTATTTTTCCTAAGAAGGTATATGTCTTAACCACCTCCAATTTCTGACCACCAACTGACCAACCAAAATTCTCTGATTTAGATTTTTTCTTCCCTGTAATGCACATAATTTTGCTTTTTGTGGCATTTATCCTCATGTAGTGGTTCTCTGCAAAAAGATGTAAAGCCTGCAGACGATTAGCTAATCCCCTAGGTGTTAAATCTAGGATAAGGATATCGTCTGCATATAGAAGGCAGGAAATAGAAGATCCCCCCACTACCGGGGCTATGCCAGCACAAGATGAAAGCGAAGCAGGAAGGTCAGCAATGTACAGGGAGAACAGTAATGGGGCCAGTAGACAACCCTGCTTTAATCCATTAATGGAGAGAATAACCCGCGATAAACCCCTTTCTCCACCTTGTAACACTCTGCACCAAGTGTCCGTGTGTAAAGACCGCACCAGATCTAATAGAAGAGGGGGCATGCCCAAGTCAGATAGCTTTCTCCACAGCAAGGGACGATCAACTTTGTCGAATGATGTGGAGAAATCAATGAAAGCCGCATACACTCCTCCTCCCCGAACTCTTATATATTTGTCCGAAATAACCTGAAGGGCTGTGAGGTTATCCAATGTGCCATGCCCCTTACGGAAGCCGGTTTGTTCAAGGGGTAATATCTGATTCGCATCAACCCAATCAGTAATTAGCGACAGGAGACATTTGGAAAAGACTTTTCCAATGGCATCGAGAAGGGCTATCTGGCGATAATTCATTGGCTTATCCCTATCGCCCTTCTTGAATAATGGAACCAATATGCTCCCCTTCCAAGAAGAGGGCACAGCTTTACTAATGAAGCAAGATCTAAATAAAGGAAAAAGAATCTTGCTCCATAAGACAGGATCCTGCTTCAATACCGATATGGGAAGTTCATCAGGCCCCATTGCTCCAGAGGAACGCATGTCCTTAATGGCCATTTCAATGGTTTTCTCCGAAGGGGCGTCAATAGAAAACTCATCTTCTTTAGTAGACCCCTTACATTCCACCCTTACGCCGTTCCCAGCATACAGGTTGGAGATGAAAGTGACCCATGACAATTCAGCAATGGGAATAGGGAGGGAATAACTCTTGCTCCACAACCCTCCCCAATGAGTGACCAGAATTGTCTAACTTTGCCATGAACTGCGGCCTCCCGTAGACTTATCCAGAGTGAATCTTCTTTTTTAAGTTTCTTCCTAATTCTGCTTCTCCTTCTTTTTAACAAGTATATTTTATTATTTATTTCAATAGATCTACGCAAAAATTGCTCCCGCACTAATTTATTTATTTCCTTATTTAGGAGGGTAATCGGTCTAGAAACATAAATCTTATTTACAGAAGAGCTGGACCTTTTGGCAACACGAATGACCTCCTTCATAAAATTCTCAAAGTGAATTATTTCAGAACCCTGCCAATCCTTCAATTCTAGAATTGTTTTACCTAAAATACACTCCAAGCTCTTCTTGGCTTTAAAATTCCAAAAACATCTTACAGAGTCCTTATGAAAGTTAACTACATCACTGTTAAGGGACCATGAATCGGAATTAGGAGGTTGTAATAAGAGGCTTATAGTAATCACATTGTGGTCACTAAATGATGTCGGAGAGACCACCAAATCCTTCACTAAGGAAAAAGTACAATAGTCGGTGATTACATAGTCCAGAATTGACTCACTTTGGAAGGATCTATGAGTATATTTTGCAGGGACATCAGAGGGAAGCCTACCGTTCACTATTAGCCCCTCCGCCGCTGAAAGTTCTTCTAGCAACAGCTTCCCTCTCTTATTTGTTTTAATTTTATTAGGGAGGAGAGATTGAGGAATAAGATAGGCTTCTTCTTTAGATTTGTTTCTAAATAGCTCTATGCTAGAGTTAGAAACTTTACAATTAAAATCACCTACTAACAACACATAGGGGGGAGGTTCTAACTCTTTAATCTGTTTAATGTACGAAAAGACTTGCTTCAATAGAATATTAAAACATTCATCCGGGGGGATGTATACATTTATTATTACCAGAGGATTATTGTTTCCCCTACTGGTTAAACTACAAAGGGTCACCGCCTGAAAGAGGTTGCTTGGGTCAGCATAATGGGTGAAGTTCCACTTTAATCTGTTGGACAGAAGGCACGCAATTCCCCCTTTTGCATGCCCTTTCTTCGAAGGAGAGGCCATTGCCTCAAGGACAAAATAATCGCTCCCTACACACAATCTACTAGCACACCAGGTCTCTTGGATGCAAATCACACTAGCGTTCAGAGAGAACAAGTACTGTAATTTCTCGGGACTATTATTTATCCCGGCAGCATTCCAAGAGAGAACTTTTAAATCACTGCTAAAGCTGTCGAAAAAGTTTGGGGTTGTCCATGGATTTACTAGACAGAGCACCGGGCAGCCAATTCCACAACTGGATATCTTCTATTGGGAGGGAATTCTGAATTAACGGGGCAGGCATTACATGCGTCACCAAACGTGTGCTTTTCGAAACCCAAATCTTTAAATCATCAAATGAGGGAGGGGGACCATCTTGGCCAGTGCCCTGCTGAGAGAGTCTATTATGAGGGAAACTATCTCTTCCAGAAGACAAAACAGGTAATACATCAATTCCCCTACACTGGAAGTTCTCAGCCTGTTGCAATATAAGATTTACTATAAGTTTGGAATAGAACTTTACCCTGACATAGGGCGCGGCAACTGTTCCTGATAGGGAGACTAAATCAATATCGTTAGATTGGATTAACCTTAGACTCTCTATGTCTTTGAAATACTTAAGTAACCATGCTCTATTTAAGGGCAGATCAGAGTCAAATAACGATAGAAAGTCCACAGTCAATGTATCTACAAAAACTTCTGGTACTCTTATAGGTAGATGATGAGGCCATACAACACCATCACCTGCGGCATGAAAAATAGGAGCAGGAGGTTTAAGAGCCACAGATACAATAGGGACTGACCTGGACATCTCTGCTACTGGGAGAGGAATCGTCAATCCTCCTACATCTAATAGGGGGCCTCCCACGGGAGAGATTGAACAATTGGAAGAAATTTTAATGCCTAATGCAGAGGGATTCAAATTATCGGAAATATGAGTGGCCGCTTCCTGACTCAAGGACCCATTTACAGATTCTCCAGTGTTAGGATCATTGATATCAGGAACTTGGGAATCCTCAAAAATTATTTGTCTCTGCCTTTTTCTTCCTGTATCTGCGGATTGGTTTCCCCTTTTTTCCTTTGTTCTTTCTTTGTTTTCCAGTTTTTTCTTTTTCTTCCCCCCCCCTATCCCCTTCATTTCAGGCACAAAAATAGAGAATAGCTCTTTTTCAGATTTTGGAGCAGTAACATCAACACTTTCTTCATCAATTTCGAGGTCAGAATTCCTTACACAGTTAGATACGGGAAGTGTGGGTACTAAAGATGGCTCATTTTTAAGGATAGCCACAGGTTTATTTTGAACTGAATTAACATTTCCAGCTAGATGGTCACTACCCGACTCAGGCCCCTGCAATCCTACCTTAGGAACTAAGTCAGGGACCTTTTCCGGGAGCTTTAACAGTAAGACATTTAGTATCTGAGTGACTGATTCCAAAATACAATCAGAGCTTCCCACAAATTTAACCAGTAACTGTAAAATAGATGCCAGCAAATGTTCCAATGCAATCAGGGATTCAGAAATCGGTTTTTCCGATTTATCAAAACCTAGGGGACCCATGGGACCAATGCCAGATATATTAAGCAGTGGGCTCTTTGAGATGTTATACTGTGAGGAGATATCTAGCGATTTTAAGGAGGGGGTACTGCTATAAAGCAGAAGACCAGATGGAGTAGCGCCGATCGGGGACTTAAAAGCTTCAGATGATTTCAGAGTACCGTCATTTAGGTATCGACCACAAAGCTCCAGGTCAATACTCGACAACTGAGAGTCCCCCTTACCGTCCCCCTTTGGCTGTAAACCTCCCATGGGATCATTGGATAAAAACACTTTATGGCTTGCAGACACATTATTTTGTTGCCCACCCTCAGAATTAGGAGCAGAAAACTTAATGTCACTAGTCATTTCAGGGGGCACTGGGCAAGATTCCTCAGTAATCAGAGAGCCCGAATATTATTCATTCACCAAAGGAGGGACCTTCTTGAGCACCATAAGGGCTGTGCCAGATGGAGAAGCTATGTCAAAGGCTTTATTTGCAACATTTAACAATTCCTTATCCTTGGGTTTTTCCCAAAATTGCAGCAGCTGGCATTGACCCTTTAATAACAAATTACTAACAGCCTTGTTTCTAAAGGGGTTGGATCTTGTCTTCGTACAAGACCTTCCCCCCAATAGTCTCCCCGAACGTAACTTTTTAGCCGTCATCCTTATACGTGGAGAGCAGGGGAGACCGTAACCCCGATGAATACAATTAATAACAGTTAAAAAAATTGAATATTTGGAGGTAAGTTACGATGAGTTCCTGGCCAGAGAGACAATGTTTATACCGTCAGAATACGACGCGAAATATGAAACACTAAGCAAATGAAGAAGTTCAAGTACAAATAAAATAAAAATTATAAATAAGTAGGCCCAGCCCAGCCTACTTCAACCTCTGAGGGTCACAGAGGGCCCGCCCTTTGCCCGGGCTTAGCCCCCGCGCGCGATCCCGCGTCCGGGAGAAGTGCCGCTCCTTTTCTGCGCCTCCGGGCGCGGGCGCTGGTGTCAGGGGGGGCGGAGCCACAAAGGATTGTGGGGCCTGTAGTCCCCCCGCTCTGCGGTCGCGGTATGGAGTGCGACAGCGGGGGGGACCAGGCAGCAGGAACACACATGTAATATCCTCCAAGTGCTCCGCAAGTCCAAAATGCGACAAATTGGCTCCAAAAACCGCGTTTAGGCAATGTAATTACCCCCCAATGCTCCGCAAGAGAAAGCATGACAAACGGGAGGGAGGAACACCTCTCCCACTGTGAAACCAGCAACAGCAGCAATGGCAAAGTCAATGGCCAAAGTCCGAGAATTCAGGAGACAGAACCGCAGGAGATTGCGTCTTAACAAGTCCCACCAAGTCCAATAATTAGCGCCACCGCTACACTCACGGGACTCTTTGGGACTGATGCACTTCCGTCGACTGGTCCAATTCGGCAGGGGACCAATTCACAGCTGATCGGCAGGGCCACAGCTTAGACAGCAGCGACAGGCCCGCCCGGCTTCAATCCCCTGCTAGGCCCACGGCCCACCAGGCCCAGGAGTGCACAGCTCACCCTCCGATCCGCGGAATCAAGGATCGTGGCCACAGCACACCACGGAGCCGCAACTCCTCCTCCTTGTGCTGATTGATTTCACCAAATATCAAATGTCAGACAAAAGTCTTAACGTCACACTTCTGCCACAGCTCAATATTTATATTTGTATTTGTATTTGGGTTTCTAAAATATTTCAATTCTATTTGTGACCTTTAATGAGCAAGAGAAGAGGATTATTTGCACGGAGCAGTGTTAAATTTCATCCAATATGCTGCTGCCTGCTGTTATAGACGCTTCGGCGCTAACACCTTAGATCCGCTCTTACCGGTCGCAAGAGATGTAATGTTACGGCCGGTTAGCTCCTGGTATTAAGGCAGTGATTCCCATCAATCCGCGGCACTCGATGTTAGCCTGGACGCCTCGACGCTGACTTGGGCGGCCGCTGAACGCCGAGCACTTTCGCGTCCCGTATTTCAAACTTTCAGGAGAGTTTCAGCTCGCGTTCTCCACGGTCGCCTTTGCCCTCTTTGCTCCACACGATCCACTGCAGTCTTCCCTCCGGGGGGCGGAGTCTCGTTCCTTCAGTCCTAACTCGTAACCCAACGTATAAAATAAAATTGATAATGCCCACCAGGGGTTGAAAATGCTGTTTTGGCTTTTGCAGATTCAGCTAACCTTATCTGCCAGTAGCCAGCTGTCAGATCAAATGTGCTCAGATATTTGGCTGGGGCCAATTTATCTATGAGCTCATCTGCACTGGGAATGGGATGTGCATCGGTCCTACTGACTGCATTGAGTCCTCTGTATTCTACAAAAAACCTAATCTCTTTCTTGCCACCCTGGGTATGAGGTTTGGGTACCAGGACTACTGGGCTAGACCAAGGGCTATCTGAGGGCTCAATAACTCCCAATTCCAACATCTTTTGGACCTCTGTCCTTATGCAGTCCCTGACATGATCAGGTTGCCTGTAGATCTTATTCTTCACAGGCAGACTGTCCCCAGTGTCCACTTCATGAGTGCACCAGGTGGTCTGACTTGGAGTCAGTGAAAACATATGTCTGAATGACTGGAGAACTTGTCTGCAGTCAGACTGTTGGTGGGCAGTGAGGCTGCCTGCCAAGGCTACACCATCTACTGACCCATCATCAGGGTTGTGAGAGAGCAGGTCTGGGAGAGGGTCACTCTTCTCCTCCTGTCCCTCATCAGTTGCCATGAGCAAGCCCGTGTCAGCCCTGTCCACATATGGTTTCAGTCTATTTACGTGAAGAACCCTGTGGGGACTTCTGGGAGTGCCAAGGTCCACCAAGTAGGTGACCTCTCCCTTCTGTTCCAATATGGTATGGGGTCCACTCCATTTGTCTTGGAGAGCTGCTGGGGCCACTGGCTCCAACACCCATACCTTCTGTCCTGGCTGGTAAACCACCAGTACAGCCTTTTGGTCATGCCAGGCTTTCTGTAATTCCTGACTTGCCTCAAGGTTTTTTGTTGCCTTCTTCATGTACTCAGCCATCCTGGAGCGGGGACCAAGTACATAGTCCACAATATCCTGTTTAGGGGGTTTGAGAGGTAACTCCCATCCCTCCTTCACTAGACAGAGTGGCCCTCTGACAGGGTGGAAAAACAAAAGTTCAAAAGGGCTGTAACCAACCCCCTTCTGTGGCACCTCCCATTTTCACCTGAGCTTTTCTGGGAGCCCTTTGATCATACCCTTGACGGTCTTGTTAAACCTTTCAACAAGCCCATTGCATTGAGGATGATAAGGGGTGGTGAACTTGTAGTTGACACCACACTCCTTCCACATTGCCTTGAGGTAACTACTCATAAAGTGTGTTTCTCTATCAGACAACAACTCCTTAGGGAAACCCACCCTGGAAAATATTCCCATCAGGGCTCTTGCCACCACAGGTGCTGTGATGGTTCTACGGGGAATAGCTTCTGGGTATCTGGTGGCATGATCCACTACCACTAGAATAAACCTGTGCCCAGATGCTGTTTGTGGGTCAAGGGGACCAACAATGTCAATCCCTACCCTTTCAAAGGGAACCCCCACCACAGGTAGTGGTATCAGGGGGGCCTTTGTGGACTTACCTGCCTTTCCACTGGCCTGGCATGTAATACAAGAGCTACAAAAACTCTTGCAGTCCTCACTCATTTGAGGCCAATGAAAGTGAGGGACAAGCCTGTCCCAAGTCTTATTTTGGCCTAGGTGTCCTGCCAAGGGAATATCATGGGCTAGTGTGAGCAGGAAACCCCTAAACTTCTGAGGTATGACCAACCTCCTGGCTGTACCAGGCTTGGGGTCTCTACCCTCAGAGTAAAGGAGTCCATCATCATAATATATTTTATGGGTTCCACTAGCATTCCCAGCAGCCTCAGCAGCAGCCTGCTGTCTGAGGGGTTCAAGAGTGGGGCAGCTTTGCTGCTCCAGGCTCAAGTCTAACCCTAGAAGGTCCCCCTGTCCCCAAGAACTCAACCTGATCAGGCTCAAGTTCATCTGAGACAGTTCCTTCTTCAGGGGTCAGATCCTCTTCTGCTACAAGAGTCTCTTCAGACTGATCCTGGGGGGGAGACACTGCCTTACCCCTGATGCTCCTCCTCTTGGGAGATCCTTGGTCCATTCTTCCAGGATCCAAGTCCTGTTCAGTTTCTGTCAGCTTAGCTTTTGACCCTGTCAGGGCAAACACTTCTGCAGGGATACCCAGCATTGCTGCATGGGTAGTCAGCTCCACCTCAGCCCATGCTGAGGTCTCCAAATCATTTCCTAGCAAACATTCTACTGGTAGGTCTGCACTTACCACAACCTTCTTTAGGCCAGTTACCCCTCCCCAAGAGAATTTAACAACTGCCAGAACATGGTTAGTACTGACATTGCTCGCATTGGTCACTCGGTAGGTTTCTCCAAGTATGATTTGGCTAGAATCCACAAGGTCCTTAGTCACCATGGGGACACTAGCCCCTGTGTCTCTGTATGCTAGAGACTCCCTTCCATTTATCCTAGGCTGTTGTTTGTATTTGCCCAGACCACTGGGACTCACAAACAGGGACAGGTCCCCATCACAAACCAGCACAGCCTGAGTAGGTACTCTGACTAGGCCAGAGTCCTCTCCAGATCCCAGGGTCAACCCTACTAAACCCTTGTTCTGTGTACCACCACCTATACCTGGACTAGGGGTAACAGATGCCTTAGGGGCAGGTGTGGTGGTAGCTGTGGAGTCTTTGGCCTTGTTACAATCTGAAGTCCAATGGGTTTTCTGCTTACAGATTTTACACAATGGCTTCCTTGTTAGATTGGGAATTCTCAGATGCTGCTTTTTGGGGGCCTGTTGAAGACTTCTGGTCTTTTCCCTTTTCCCCACCCTTCTCAGAGGTTTTGGCATCTTCCTTTTTAGTTGCACCCCCCAAGGGCTGGACCTGTTGCTAGATCCTGGTTCTGACCCATTTGTCTGCCTTCTTTCCCAATTCTTGGGGAGAGGCCAGATCTGAGTCCACCAGGTGCTGATGCAAGGATCTGTTCCCTCATGATGAGCTTGTACAATCCTTGATAATCATTTACTTTACTGCCATTTAACCAACCCTCCAGAGCCTTGGTAGCACAATCTACAAAGTCCACCCAATCTTGAGTTTGTGCTTTCTGGGTATCTCTGAACTTTAACCTGTATTGATCAGTGGTTAGACCAAACCCATCTATCAAAGCATTTCTCAAGATATAGTAATCATCAGCATCCTCTTCTCTAACAGAGAGGAGCTTGTCTCTTCCTTTGTCAGCAAAGGAGAGCCATAAGATTGCTGCCCACTGCTCTACTGGGACCCTTTGAACTTTACAGGCCCTTTCAAGTGCAGTGATCCATTTGTGGATGTCATCCCCTGTCTGATAAGGGGGCACAATCTTATGCAGGTTTCTATTGTCAGGAGCTTTCTCTCTAACTCTAGGGGTATTATTACTGCCACCAGGGGTCTCTAGACCCCATCTTTTTGGAAGCTTTCTGAAGCTCCAGGGACTCCCTGTCTAATGCTAGCTGTTCTCTTCTGAGCTGAAGCTTGGCTTGCTCAAACTGGATCAGTCTGCATTTCCTCTCTTCAGAGGAAGTTCTTCTCTGAGAAGAGGCAGAGGTCCTTTTGGATCTCCCAGAATGGTCAGACCCCCCTGAGGGTGATCTGTTCCTACTGTATGGATCCACCACTCTCCCATTAGGGATGGAGGGAGTGCCCCTTGGGTCTCCACCTCCATGTAGTGAGTGGTTTGGTTCTTCCAGGTCGAGTTCATTGTCCTCTTCCTGGCCCTCATCAGAGTCCACCACCTGGGTGTCCTCTTCTGTGGGATGCCCACCCAACCGGTCTACCCAATCAGACACTAGAGTCTGCTTGAAGTCTGCAATGAGCAGTATTTTTCTGAGACGTTGTGTGTTGGCACCTTTGGTTGTCTTCAAATGTCTAGCAGTGCACATCTCCCTTAGCTCAGCAAAAGTGAGATTGTCATACCTGCTGACAGGGACCCTTTGGGGTCCTTCCAGGGCATTACTGGCTCCTGGTGCTGAAGACATTTCTAGTGTAGTGGAGTGTTGCATCTACCTACACTAAGTGTGGCCTACTGAACCCTCTCTTGAGTTGTAGTCAAGGTGTGCTAAGCCCTCTACACACAACTCTAAGTTCAGTAGAACTTATTGTATTCTAAGCTGAATTTATATGTACCTTTAGTACCAAAGTGGCTTTCATTTTAGAAATTCAATTTGTTATCTGGTAAAACAATGGCAACCTTGAATCCCACCGCTGCACACCTACAGTGTGGGTTTACAGGCAGTAGGAACACAAGACTGTATCCAGCAGGATACTACAGCGGATATCCTGGGAGGCTGGGAAGAGGGGAATGTATTGGAGAGAATTACAATTTGTATTCGGGAGATCGGAATTGTGGCCAACCCCCCGTATCAACAGCCCCGACCCGAGCCACGGTGCCGCTCCCTCGCATCTCATGTGCATGCAACAGCTGCAGAGCTGTGGCTGTAGGGGCAAATTGTCCTGTCTGCAAGAGACTGGGGACACAAAGAAGGTAGGGGGGGCACAGGCCAATTCACCTCCAACTCTCCTGACTCCACCAGAAGCTCCTGCCCGGAAATGCACGATGCGACCCCCGAACAACGGCGTGTCCAGAGCCAAAGAGGGCGCCGGATGGGTGGGGCAGGTATAAATACCTCGGCCCTACCATCCGCGGGCTGGAACTGATATGGCAGGCATGCCAGGCTTGGGGACTCCTCCCCAAGGTCCCCTCAGCTCGAGGGGCGGCGGCGTGCCTAATGAGGCACTAAGGTGGCCGTCCTTTTGAGGTGGCCCACTGCGTGAGTCGCGGACAGCCTCAAATGATTGGCTGCAGGTTACCCAAAGAACTCGGACACGTGCACAGGGGCGGTCAGAATGGCCTATGTGTGGGGGGGCGGGCACAGAGGTCATGAGGGAGGGCCGCGGGGGGGGGTCATGGGGTGTCTCAAGGGGGGATGGGGAGGAACAAAAAAGAAATTAAACTTACCTTCAGGCTGAGTCCCGCGTCTCTGCTCCTGCTCTCCTGTCTCCGATCCTGGAACAGGAAGCAGGCAGCCAGGCTCCCTCCCCTAAGCCAATCACAACGCTGCAATGTGGCATTGTGATTAGTCTGAGCGTTGTGACACGGCACTCAGCCAGGGCCTGGAGGGGTGGGCATGTTCTCCACGCAGGCTGCAATGCAGCCTGCATGGAGAACAGGGAAGTGCGCATGACTGGTTGGGGGGGCCCAAGAGGGCTGACCAAACAGTCATTGCACACTTAGGAGTGGGCAAACCACTCCTCCCCTGCTTCCAGCGCAGAGCAGCACTGCCCACCTGCCCGCAGCGCAGACGGACACGAAGCATAAAATGATAATAACTGAGTTATCATCATTTTATGTTTTTAAAGTTGGCACTGCTGTGAAGCAGTGGAGCGACGCTCCTCTGCCATAGCGGAGGCGCCGCCACTGCATGTGCATTAACCAGCTGAGCTACCTCACATGGTTTCTGTCCTGAATGTTGCACTTGGATCTCAGCAGCAGGTGGGGAACAGCTTTCACCCGCACTTCCTGAAAGTGTCACAGGTGACCATGAGCCAGTATCACTCTGAAGGGTTGTGTGCATGTCTGTGACACCCCCAGAGGCGGATCTGTGTGTGAGGCCTTGTCAAGGATTGTCACTTCATAAACTCAGGACACCAGAGGCCTCTTTCACCACAAACCCCGTTTAACACCATCAGGGCTTGTAGGAGGGAAGTAAAGGACAACTTCCGGGACACAGGGGGCACTGCTGGGCAAAACTTGCGACTTCAAGCTTAATGAGCTGTATCTTGGCCGCGAAAAGATAATGTGTAAATTAGGAAGTTAATGGCTGTAAGTTGGAAAGCAGTTGGAGGCTCAAGTCTGCCATCTTGTGTTCAGAGAAGAACTGCAGGACAAACCAACACCATCCTTGGAGGGCGCAGCGCTCTTCTGTGTGAACACCGCAGAGTAAACACTTCATCCCATAGGGACCTCTGACGAAAAGATCTCTATGTGCATCATACCCGTGTAATTATACAACAAGCTGCAACAACTGCTAAAGTTGTGAATTGACCATTCACACCACAACTGAGGGTCTCCAGCAAAAAACATGTATTAATATATTTATAGATATGTACATTTAGTTGTGCCTCTGTTAGTCTGAAAACTCCCCTCTTGACATTCCTATATAAACAGGGCGTGGTTGGATGTGTAAGGTGGGGATGTGTCACTAGAGGGGAGTAACTAAAGGACGGGGAGGAAATGAAGGTAAAACTGAAGTTGTGACACCTCTGTCTGTGCTCTGCTTTACTCCTCTCCATATCTCTTCTGTCCTGCAGGTTGGAGCAATGCTCCCTCACCAGTTCATGCTGCGAAGACCTCGTCTCCGTCCTTAAAACAAACACATGTCTCAGAGAGCTCAGCCTGGCTGGCAATAGAGATTTGGGAGACGCCGAAGTGAAGAAGTTGTTTGAAGGCCTAAAACATCTTGGCTGCAAACTACAGACACTGAGGTACAGAGCTGTGCAGCTCTTATCACGTCATAGATTTCTACATATACATTTAGGTGGGGCTCATTCATATTGGGGCCGATTCACAGAAGTAACTTAAGACAAAATGATAAACTTACTACTTTTGGTATTCACAGAAGGCATTTAGTAGTCTTAAATTAGGATTTTGTCTTAAATTACGATTTTGTCTTAAATTACGATTTTGTCTTAAATTACGATTTTGTCTTAAATTAAACTTAAGACAAACTTAAGTTAAACTTAAGTTTAACTTAAGACAAAATCGTAACTTAAGAAAAAATCGTAATTTAAGACAAAATCCTAAAACAAAATCCTAATTTAAGACAAAATCCTAATTTAAGACACAATCCTTATTTAAGACTACTAAATGCCTACCAAAAGTAGTAAGTTTATGATTTTGTCTTAAGTTCGTTCTGTGAATCGGCCCCAGAATGTGTGTAGGTCTGTGAGACAGAATGTTGGCATGTCTGTGAGATAGAATGAGTTCATGTCTGTGAGGCAGAATGCAAGTAGGTCTGTGAGAAAGAATGCGTGTAGGTCTGCTAGACAAAATGCGAGTTGGTCTGTTAGACAGAATGTGCGTAGGTCTGTGAGGCAAAATGTGTGTAGGTCTGTGAGACAGAATGTGAGTAGATCTGTAAGATATATTGTGTGTAGGTCTGTGAGACAGAATGTGTGTAGGTCTGTGAGACAGACTGTGTGTAGGTCTGTGAGACAGAATACAAGACGGTCTGTTAGACAGAATGTGTGTAGGTCTGTGAGACAGACTGTGTGTATATCAGGTCATCTGCATCTCGAATCTACCCTTGGATTCCACCGGACACTTCTTCAATCTTCGCAAGCAGCAAATCTTCTTCGGTCTCCATAGAAAACAGCGACGCGACCCAACACCAAAAGACACCTATGCACCCGGCTTCCCTGGGTGAGGTAACTCGTGCACTCCGGTGCCCTAGTGTGTGTTGGCCCTCAAATTACTTACCTTGTAAGTGGCTTGCTTGTAGACTTTCTCGAAGTACCCCATAACTTTAAAAATCAAACCACGACTTGCTCCATTGTAATCAATAGGGAACCCGCGGCTGTGTTCTCACACTGCATGCGTCTCCCGTGGGTCGTTTACTTACCTGCTTTTACTGCATTAGTGAAGCCCCAGCGATTCTACAGGTCCTAGTCCTTGTCATTCTGCAGGCCGACTTTCCTAAACCTCTTTTTTAGTATATGGTCTGGTACGCCCCTAGGGCCCCAGCCATATTTGTGCTTAACTTATTGTGAAACGTTGATATTTGAATGTGTTCCTGGCTTCAAATCTCATAAAGAGATTAGTAGAGTGTGTCTAGAAATAAATACATATATATTTGATATGTATACCTGTGTGGTGTCCTTTGATTTGGTAATTCAAGAGATTATAAGGTAAAACAAGCTGCTTTACATTCCTCAGAGACTTAGCCTGAAGGCTGCTCTCCACAGCTACCACTAGGATAGCTTTCTTTAAAAGGTTGACTTAAACCTATCTAGTCGAATTGGACTGGTGCAAGGTGGCCACTATAAATAGTGACCAGCATATGCCAGGCCAACTTCTCACAGTCTGTGAGACAGAATGAGTTTAGATCTTTGAGACTGAATGTGAGTAGGTCTGTGAGACAGAATGTGGGTAGGTCTGTGTGGCAGAATGTGAGTAGGTATGAGAGGCAGAATGTGAGTTGTTCTGTGAGATAGAATGTGTGAACATCTGTGAGACAGAATGTGTGTAGGTCTGTAACACAGAATGTTGGTATGTCTGTGAAATAAAATGAGTGCACGTCTGTGAGGCAGAATGCAAGAAGATCTGTGAGACAGAATGTGTGAAGGTCTGTGAGACAGAACGCAAGTAGGTCTGTTAGACAGAAAGTGTGTAGCTTTGTGAGTCAAAATGTGTGTAGATCTATGAGACAGAATGTGAGTAGGTCTGTGAGATATGATGTGTGTAGGTCTGTGAGACAGAATGTGTGTAGGTCTGAGAGACAGACTGTGTGTAGGTATGTGAGACAGAATACAAGTAGGTTTGTCAGACTGAATGCGAGTAGGTATGTGAGGCAAAATGTGTGTAGGTCTGTGAGACAGAATGTGAGTAGGTCTGTGAGATAAAATGTGTGTAGATCAGTGATACAGAATGTGTAGGTCTGTGAGACAGAATGTGGGTAATTCTGTGAGACAAAATGTGTGTAGGTATTTGATACAAATTGTGTGTAGGTCTGTGAGACAGGATGTGGGTAGGTCAGTGAGACCGAATGTGTATAGGTCTGTGAGACCGAATGTGTATAGGTCTTTGAGACAGAATGTGTGTAGGTCTGTGGGAAAGTGTGTGTATAGGTCTATGAGACAGAATGTAGGTAGGTTTGTGATACAGAATGTAGGTATGTTTGTGAAGTAGAATTTGTGTATGTCTGCGAGACAGAATGTGTGTAGTTATATGATCCAAATTGTGTGTAGGTCTGTGAGACAGGATGTGGGTAGATCTGTGAGACAGAATTTGGGCATATCTGTGAAACAGAATGTTGGTAGGTCTGTGAATCAGAATGTGGGTATGTCTGTGAGACAGAATGTGTGCAGGTCTGTTAGATGGAATGTGTGCATTTCTGTGAGACAGAATGTGTGGGGGTCTATGAGACAGAATGTGTGTGGGTCTGTGAGACAGAATATTTATGGGTCTGTGAGACAGATTGTGTGCATGTCAGTGATAAAATTTGTGGGGGGTCTGTGAGACAGAATGTGTGCATGTCTGTGAGACAGAATGCGAGTAGGTCTGTTTGGCAGAATGTATGTAGGTCTGTGTGGCAAAATATGTGTAGGTCTGTGAGACAGAATATGAGTAGGTCTGTGAGCTAGAATGTGAGTAGGTCTGTGAGACAGAATATGTGTAGGTCTTTGAGACAGACAGTGTGTACTTCTGTGAGACAGAATGTGGGTAGTTCTGGGAGATAGAATGTGTGTAGGTCTGTCTGACAGAATGTGTGAAGGTCTCTGAGACAGAATGTGGGAATGTATGTGAGACAGAATGTGTGTAGGTCTATGAGACAAAATGTGTGTAGGTATGTGAGACAAAATGTGTGTAGGTCTGTGAGACAGAATGTGTGTAGGTATATGATACAAATTGTATGCAAGTCTGTGAGGCAGGATGTGGGTAGGTCTGTTAGACAATGTGGGTAAGTCTGTGAAACAGAATATGGGTAGGTCTGTGAAACAGAATGTGGGTATGTCTGTGAGACAAAATGTATGCAGGTCCGTTAGACGGAATGTGTGCATGTCTCTGAGACAGAACATGTGGGGGTCTGTGAGGCAGAATGTGTGGGGTCTATGAGACAGAATGTCTGTGGGTCTGTGAGACAGATTGTGTGCATGTCAGTGAGAGAATATGGGTGGGTCTGTAAGACAGAATGTGAGTAAGCCTGTGAGATAGGATGTGTGTAGGTCTGTGAGACAGAATGTGTGTATGTCTGTAAGATAGAATGCAAGTAGGTCAGGACACCCCCGCGCTGCACGGCCACCAGCTGTAGCGTGTGCGTCCCCTCGCTACTGTCCTCAGCCTCACTGAGCCCGCCCCGTCGACCCCGCCCCCCGTCGTCACATTTGGTGCGTGCTTTCTCCATTCTGTGCTGCCTGTATCGTTTTGCCCTTCTGGTCTGTGCCCTGATTTTTTATCCTATTTTTTCTGTGCCTGCATTGTTTTAGCGCCGCTCTCTGTGCCCCCCCACCCGCTTCCCGCTCCCCGCTTCCCGCCGCCTGCGTGCGGCCACGCCCCCTTACCTTCTGTGCCCTCCCCGCTCCCACCTTCCAGCTGCTCCGCCCTCCCTCCCACTTCACCATAAATGGCGACCGTGCATACGCGCAGCGTTGACGCGCAGCGGGCGCGCCGATTGTGCGCCAAAGGTGCCCCAAAGGTAAGCCCGTCTGCGCCCGTCCGTGCCTGGCCCGTGCCCAGCGCCCGTACCCCTGGCCCCCGGGGACCCCAGCCCACCCGCCAGACGTACGACGCCGCCACCCTCAACGCACTCAACACCGGCCGAACCCCGGGATGCCACCGAGCCACCCCGAGACGCACCCACGGACCCTTCAGCTGCCTCACCTGCAAGTTCACCTGCATCCGGACCTGCCCCACACCAGCGCCCGCCAAGCCGAACACCAGCAGCAACCACCTCAAGTGCATCCTGCTCAACACCTGCTCCGTCCACAGACAAGCCATCGAACTCTGGAACCTCCTCGACACCACATCTCCAGACGTTGCCTTCCTCACGGAAACCTGGATGAACGACTCCTCAGCACCCGACATCGCCATCGCCATCCCAGAGGGATACAAGATCACCCGGAGGGATCGCGACAACCAGACTGGAGGAGGCATCGCCATCGTCCACAAGACCACCATCCGCATCACGACCAACACCGACGACACCCTGACTACCGCCGAACACCTACACTTCCAGATCCACACCGACCCCAAGACCACCCTCAGAGGCACCCTGATCTACCGACCCCCGGGACCACGCACACCATTCAGTGAAGACATCGCCGACTTCATCAGCCCACACGCCCTCCCCTCCGCTGACTACATCCTCCTGGGGGACATCAACTTCCACCTGGAGAACAACAACGACCGCAACACCACCACCCTGCTTGACAACCTCGCCAACCTCGGACTCAAGCAGCTGGTGTCCACCCCACCCACCTCGCCGGACACACACTCGACGCCGTCTTCTCAGCCAGCAAAGACATCGCCTTCAGCCACGCCACTGGACTCCACTGGACGGACAACAGCTGCGTCCACTTCACCTTCAGAAGAACCACGATCCACCACCACCAGCAACAGGATGCTCGAAGAAGCTGGAACAAGATCACAGCCGACCAGCTCGCCGCTTCCCTGAGCCAGCACCCTCCAGCCAGCTCAGCGAACCCTAGCCAGGCCGCCGACATCCTCACGAAGTGGATCAGCACCTGCGCGGACGAACTCGCCCCACTGAGGACCTCGCCCAGCAGACCCGGCAGCAAGAAGGCCCCATGGTTCACCGACGAACTCAAGAGCTCCAAGAAGAACTGCCGAGCCCTCGAGAAAGCCTGGAGAAGGGAGCCAACACCGGACAACATGACCAACCTCAAGCTCGCCATCCGGAAGCACCATCAACTGATCCACGCCACCAAGAAAACTGCATTCAAGGACCGGCTGGATAACAACGCACACAACTGCAAGGAACTCTTCAACATCGTGAAAGAGCTCTCCAACCCCAACGCCGGAAACAACGACATCACCCCGTCGCAAGACCTCTGCAACTCCCTCGCCTCCTACTTCCACAACAAGATCGCGGACATACACAACAGCTTCATCCCACAAACAACGCCCCCCACGACCGCACCAACGCCCCCCACCACCACCCTCAGCGCCTGGACCCCGATCAACACAGAAGACACCATCCGCACGATGAACTCTATCCACTCCGGTTCTCCGACCGACCCCTGCCCTCACCACGTATTCAACAAGGCCGACGCTGTCATCGCACCCCACCTGCGGGACATCATCAACACTTCCTTCGACGCCGCCACCTTCCCTGAGAGCTGGAAGCATGCCGAACTCAGCGCTCTACTAAAGAAACCAACAGCAGACCCCACCGAACTCAAGAACTACCGCCCCATCTCGCTCCTCCCGTTTCCAGCCAAAGTCATCGAGAAGACCGTCAACAAGCAGCTGGCCGCCTTCCTCGAGACGAATGGATCCCTCGACCCCGCACAGTCTGGCTTCCGAGCCAACCACAGCACCGAAACCGCCCTCATCGCTGCCACCGATGACATCCGAGCCCTGCTGGACAACGGAGAAACAGCGGCCCTCATCCTCCTAGACCTCTCCGCGGCATTCAACACTGTCTGCCACCGCACCCTAGTGCAGCGCCTCAGCAACGTCGGAATCCAGGAGAAGGCACTGGAATGGATCATCTCCTTCCTCGACGGAAGAACACAGAGAGTCCGCCTACCACTGTACAAGTCAGAGGCCACCAGAGTCATCTGCGGCATCCCCCAAGGATCATCACTGAGCCCCACCCTCTTCAACGTCTACATGAGCCCCCTTGCGACCATCGCACGCCAACACAACCTCAACATCATCTCCTACGCAGACGACACCCAGCTGATCCTCTCCCTGACCAACGACCCCGCCGCCGCCAGAGCCAACCTCCACGAAGGGATGAAAGACGTAGCCGAGTGGATGATGACCAGCCGCCTGAAACTGAACTCAGACAAGACGGAAGTCCTCATCCTGGGCTCCTCGCCCTCCGCCTGGGACGACTCCTGGTGGCCCCCCGCCCTGGGCACCGCACCCAAACCGACAGACCACGCACGAAACCTGGGCTTCATCCTGGACTCCTCCCTCTCCATGACCAGACAAGTCAACGCCGTCTCCTCATCCTGCTTCAACATCCTGCGCATGCTACGGAAGATCTTCCGGTGGATCCCCACCGAGACCAGGAAGACGGTCACCCAGGCCCTTGTCACCAGCCGACTGGACTACGGCAACGCCCTCTACGCCGGAACCACCGCCAAGCTCCAGAAGAGACTCCAGCGGATACAGAACGCCTCAGCCAGACTCATCCTCGACATCCCCCGAAGCAGCCACATCTCCGGACATCTGAGAGACCTACACTGGCTCCCCGTCAACAAGAGAATCACCTTCCGTCTCCTCACCCACGCACACAAAGCCCTACACGACCAAGGCCCGAGCTACCTCAACAACCGCCTCAACTTCTACGCCCCCAAACGCCATCTCCGATCAACCAGCCACGCCCTCGCCGCCGTCCCCCGCATCCGAAGAGCGACAACAGGAGGAAGGTCCTTCTCCTACCTGGCCGCCAAGTCCTGGAACTCCCTCCTGACCGACCTGCGCCTGACCCAAGACCACCTCTCCTTCAGGAAGAAGCTCAAGACCTGGCTGTTCGAGCAGTAGCGGCACCCCCCCCCCCCCCCACAAGCGCTTTGAGACCCTCCGGGTGAGTAGTGCGCTTTATAAATGGCTTGATTGATTGATTGATTGATAGGTCTGTGATACAGAATGCAAGTAGGTCTGTTAGACAGAATGTGTGTAGGTCTGTGAGGCTAATTGTGTGTAGGTCTGTGAGAAAGAATGTGTATAGGTCTGTGAGATTAAATCATGTAGATCTGTATTACAGAATGTGTAGGTATGTGAAACAGACTATGTATATGTCTCTGAGACAGAATGTGGGTAAGTCTGTGAGACAAAATGTGTGAAGGTATTTGAGACAAATTGTTTGTAGGTCTGTGAGACAGGATGTGGGTAGGTCTGTGAGACAGAGAGTAGGCAGCTCTGCGAGACCGAATGTGTGTAGGTCTGTGAGACAGAATGTGTGTAGATTCCTAAGGCTGCAGAGGGGCCAAGCTCATGCATGGGCACCCTCTCACACAAAAGCCAGCACCCTGCCTTCAGGATCGATAAGGCCTGCTATAGGGGTGACTGATAGGTTTATATGTGCAGTGATTCTTCCAGGACACAACAATCTTATATGAATTATTAGTTGTGACTCTTCTACTCTCACCTTTATAGACCTAAGCCTTCCAGATCTGTTTGCTGGCATTTGTCGTAAATGTGGTCTACTTAGGTGTTGGCATACCCTTAACCAAGCGTTCAATTTAGTTCTTTGATGTTCCCAATTTTTGTCTTTGATATTTAACTAGCGGGTGATGCACCGCTATGTGTGTTATTGGAGCATCACCAGCAACTCTAACTAGCGGGCTCTGCACCTCCTAGGGGTCTATTGGTGCAGACACCAGTCAACCATTTAGAAGAAAACGTTGGTGCCTTGATGGTGTACCGTCAGAGGTTACTAGCACATGACAGTTGGCACTCCCTTGGAAGGCAGCTGGTACAGACGTCTGTGGAGGGGGGATACCCAGAGGCCTGGGCTTGTTGTGCGCAGTAGGTGACTGCCTCTGGTGTCTTTTGTTTTCTGTTGGAGGCCTAGCCCGCCCCGAGCAGGTGTCTGCCTCTTATTTCCTCGTTGGTCTTGTCATGCGTGGTGGATCGATGGTTGTACCTGTGAGGTGCCTCAGACGTCATCGGTGGTGCTGGTGGTGCTGATTCTCTGCTGTCCGGTCCTGCTGCTTTCTTGGTGTGGAAGCTGTGGATCCAAGATGTCAAACCTTGGCATTTGACTGCTGTCGCTGTAGTTAGGATAATCTGGTGAGGTCCTTTCCACCTTGGCTGAAGGCAGTGCCGTCGGGTGTGGGCCTTTACCCAGATCCAATCACCAGGCTGCAGGTCATGTGGCGGTGGTGTTGCTGCTTCTGGAAGAGCCTGCAGAACCTGGCGGTGAAGATAACGTAAAGTCTCTGTTAATTTCTTGCAATAACATAAAAGCAGATCATCTGTTACTGATAGTGGGGCTGTGGACATATGGCCTGCAATGTTAATGGGGCGGCCAAATACTATTTCGTGGGGGCTGAGCTTTGTTACCCTATCTGGTGTGCTCCTCATTGCCAGCAGGGCTAGTGGTAGTGCATCTACCCATGAAAGTTCATCCAGAAGACATGACCGATCTACAAACAAGTCACCTTGTGCATCGGGAAGTGGTGTGTCTTTCAAGTCTGGGCGCACCTTCGTGTGTCTGTCAATGGCTAGTACACAATCGTGAAAGGCATCATCTCATTCTAGATCATCCAGCTCGTGGTCTGTTGGCAAAAGGCATGCTGGGTTCAAAGTGATGCATCTCCTGATGACAATGTGTGGTGCTAGCAATATCAGTCCATACCTAGTAAGTCGTGCATTTGTCAGGTGCTGAGTCTTTGTGGACGTGAGTAGTGTGTCCACTGCATGGGGAACGTGCAAAATCATGGTGTATGCCAGCACTATGCTCTCTGACTGTTCTACTGCTAGTGCTGCTGCAGCCACAGCTCGAAGACAAGGCAGGAGCGCAGAGGCCACTGGGTCTAGTGTGGCTGAGTAGTATGCCACTGGGCGGTATTAATATCCGTGCTTTTGACTTAGTACCCCCAGTGAGCACCCTCCCTTCTCATGGCAGAACAGGTGGAAATCTTTGCTGTAATCTGGGAGGCCTAGCGCTGGGGCTCCACTCAGTTCGCTTTTGAGTCTGTTGAATGCCTTGTCACAATCCGGTGGCCAAGGTACCACGTCCGGGACCTCTTTGTGTGTCAGTGTTTGTAATCGCTTTGCAATGAGGGAGAAATTTGGGATCCAGTGACGACAGTATCCCGCCACCCCCAGAACTGCCCAAACCTCTTTTTGTGTGCGTGGTCGGGGAAAGTGGGTGATGGTTGATATCCTGTCAGGTAGTAATCTCCTGGTCCCTTCGGACAGTTCGTGGCCTAGATACCTCACAGCTGTGAGGCAGAACTGTAATTTCTTTGAGGAAACCTTGTAACCTTTCATTGCTAGATGGCACAGGACAGCAATAGTGTCCTGTACGCAAGCCTCCCTTGAAGGTGAGGCCAGTAGTAAATCATCTATGTACTGGATAAGAGTTGAACCTCCCTTTAGTACCAGGGGGTCTAGGTCCGTCTTTAGAGCATTCATGAAGATGGAGCGGTATTCTGTAAAGCCTTGTGGGGGCCTCATCCATGTTAGTCTCCTCCCCTTATAGCTCAAACTGAAAAGATACTGGCTGTCTGGGTGCAAGGGGATGGTAAAGAAGGCGGATCTCAAATCCAGCACTGTGAAGTGTGTGACTGTGACTGGGATGTTGGACAATATTGTTGCTGGGTTTGGAACCACGGGGAAGGAAGGTATTACTATTTTATTCAGGGCCCTCAGGTCTTGTGTGAAGTGGTATACGGGGGCCTATCCGTCCCTTAGATGCTTTCTTGATCGGGAGTATTGGTGTATTGCATTGGCTAGATCGTAACTCCCTCAGTTTTCACCGTTTCAGGAGGTCCTGTATTACAGGTGCTATACCCTCTTCCCCTTCCTTTGAAGTTTTGTATTGTGGCACTTTCGGGAGGGGATCTCCAGGCTTCAATTTAATCTGAACTGGTGGGTAATTTAACACCTGCCCTACGTAATTTGCGCTGGTGGCCCAAACTTGGGGTGGCACACAGCTACGCAGCTCTGAGGGTATGACGGGGTCAGTACAGGTCATGAAGGCTTGTAGCATCAGACCATTAGGTCTGCTTTCTAGAAAGACTCATGTTGGTGAGCAGTGTATTGTGCATTGCAATTTACACAGTAAATCCTTCCTAGTTAATTCACTGGGCAGAATCTGCTGAGGATAAACTGGTGGTAGACCATTATGGTGCCCACCCTTAGTTGTAGTGGCTGTGTAAGATATTCATCTATAGGTTGTCCTGTCATCCCGACTGCCGTAACCTTTGTTCCCAAAAGTGGTGCCTCTGGCGTCACTGACGCCTTTAGCATTGATATTTGGGCTCCTGTGTCTATCAGGAAGGTCACAATTTTGCCCCAAACTGTCCCTTCTACATATGGACCTGATTCATCCACTGCTATGGCTGGAGCTATTAGGCAGTCTTCCACTTTCGGGCATCCCTAGAATAGATCTAGGGGTGGCGCTGGGAAGCTATTGTCCTGCTGTCCCCACCCGTCCCTCCCTGCCCAGTCCTGCCGTGTTGGAGGCATGTTGTTGGACATGTACCCCTGCTGTTCATTGTTTCTACACTCTGTGCGCTGGGTATTATGCTGGTATTGTTGTTGGTCCTGTCCCCTATTCTGTGTGGGCCTGCCTTCAGCATTTTTTTTTTTAATATGGGGCAGTCTGCTTTCCAGTGGGTGGGGTCCTTATAGTAGAAGCAAGCTGTACCTGGAGGCGGTAGGGAAGCTGACCTGACATTCTGTGGTCTTCCTGCACCCTTCCCCCTGCCTCGGACCCTTCCCCTTCCTGGCTGGCTTGTGTAGAACCTTTCTTGGGCTACCATTAGCCTTACTTTTTCTTTCTTTATCTTCTCTGCTTCCATTGTTTGTACATTGGACTGATAATCAGAGCATTATCTTGCTGCTGCCAGCACCTTTTCAATAGGTTCTTGTTGCCAGCAGACAAACGATGCCTGCAGGTGTATTTCAATAGGTGACCTCAGACCTTGGACAAAGGTGGTGACAAACGCTGGCATGGCTTCTCCCATTGGGTTTTTGAGCCCGCTGTTTTGCTGATATATTTGCAGAAGGCGGTCAAAATATGATTTCACGCTCTCATCTTTTTCTTGTTTAGTGTGTGTGATTTTGTTCCAATCTACCTTGTCTTCTGGTATTTTTTCTTTTAAATATTTCACTACTTCTTTGTACTTTTCATCTACTTCATCTCCTGGCTCCCCTTTTGGCCAATCCACTTTCCCTTTACAATCTTCCCACCGATCCTTTGGAACTATTATATTAAATAAGGTGTCCAAATCTCTCCATAACAGTCCTCCCAAAGCCGCCATTCTGTCTAGCTCAGTGTACCATTTCCTTGGCTCTTCTCTGAGCTTGGGAAAGTCTCTAGTACAGCCCATAATATCTTGTCTAGACCAGGGGACATGGACATATGCTAATTCGTTATCTTTACCACCTGGTGGAGGTGGTATTTCTCGAAGGGGCATTATTAGTGCTGGTGAGGCAGCCATAGATGGTGCTGGTGTTCCCGTGTGAGGGGTGAGGGTCTGTACTTCTCCCAACACTGCAAATGTGTGCGACAGCTGCTTCCACTGTTGCAATTTGTCTACCGCATATTGCAGTCTGTCTGTCATGTCTTCCTCTTTGTATGTTTGCAGGTCCGAGTCTGTGAAGCTGAACTTCGCTATGTCCCAGTCATATTGTGCAGGTAGCGGTGGGACTACACCTGTAGTATCTGGACCTGTTTTCTTTGCTCTCTGGAAATAAGCATTGTGTGCTTGGGTGCTCTTTTCCATTAGTTGTGCTTGTGCTAGTGACAGGACCTTTTCTAAGTATGATCTGTTGTGGTGTTGCGTGAAGGCGTCTACTGCTAGTGTTCCTCCCACCATCTGTTGTAGTAAATCCTGGCACTTACTTGTGTCTCATTTCAATAGTCTCCTTTGTGGGGCGGGCGAAGCCTGTGAGTTAGCACTAGTTGTTTTAGTAAGGCTGTGAAGTCCCTGTTATTGCTTGTTCTAATAGTCCAATGTCATGGACCGGCTGCAATACATATGTACAAGCGTCCCAAACCAGGCCCTGCCACTGAGTTAATGACATAGTGTCATCTGCTGACGTGTCGCTGAATTGTTGTAGCTATTTGCGGTCTATTAATTTTGGGTGCGTTATGTGGCTTTGTGTACATCGACTCTGCAGTTCTTTTTTCTTATCATTATATTCGCTGGCGGCGTGGACTGCCTCTGTCCTCATTAGCTGCAGCACAGCAATGTCTTGGACGGTGTCCAGGTCTATCTTGTTAGCCTGTTCCGTGGTAAGCTTGCGTGTAAGAGCTACAGCGTCTGTATTTTGTTGTGGAGTTAGCTCAGGGGGTTTTTCTGTGGGAGCAGAGGGTGAGACTGTTGTGGATCTTATTCGCCCCCAATAGAAGGTCTTCTAGGACTCTGTCCTCGTCGGCCTTGTCTTCCTTACCTCCCTGTTTTTCTGTCTCTACCTGGATGCAGGGGTATAACCCTACCACATCCATCTGTACTTTTCTCCAGTTCTCTTTCTCTTTCTGCTTGCTTATTTCATTTAGAACTTTGTTCTTTACCTCTAATAATTCTTTATGAACCTTCGATTTTACGTCATTAGTAGCGCGCATGTCGCGGAGGACCAGATCTCACTCAAAAAATGATTCCCATTCTACTGGCCTTATCTTTTTTCCTTTTAATTTCAACATTTGTCTCAAATATGACAACTTATTGATATCATACGTCCCCTGACATGGAAATTGTAAGTCCGGTCTTCTAGCTGTCGGGTCATGCGACTTGTGTATGAATAGTATGAAGTGCAGTCCTTGGCGTAGAGCCACATGGTATGCCGGGGAGTCTTTTGGGGGTGCAGGCTGACTGCTGTCTAAATTATTTTTACTTAGTGTGTTTCCCATTGTGAGAGATGAGAGTGGAACGTGTGTGAGGCGCGAGTGCTAACCTGCCTTGCAGATCAGGGACAATTCAGACACACCAGACAGCTGGGTGGTTTTCGCGCCCTAGTTTCGCGCTCTAATACGAATAGACAGCACAGTGGGTAAACGAACGTCATCATGTGCTTGTTCCAGCCACACTCCAGCTGTCACAAGAGCAGGGGAAGCCACTCGTCATGCAGACAGACAGGTCAAGTGATGCAAGTTCACCAAAGCATTCACAAGTCGGAGCCAGAGAAGGTGTCGTGGGTGCTAATTACTGGCGTCCCATGGACAGAAATAAAGAGTGACAGGAAAGTATTTGAGAAGAAAGATTAGTGTTTCCGTCTCCTTGCAATCTCCCGTTTATCCCATAATCGGGCGGAGAGGGGCGGCTAGGCGGAATTGAAGGCACCCTGGAGTACACCAGGGGGCCCAGGCAATCAAGCAGATAGTGCAGAATGGTGACTCTTCGTACAGTTCAGGCACACATGGAACATAAAACGAACTCTGGCGACCGTACGCAGCAGCGCTGTCTGAGAGTCTGTGTGCTGTGACTATGTGCAGTGTTATAGTAAGAGGGGAAATAGGAACACTATTATTGGTAGCTCTAAGGACATCAGGACCAAGACGCAAAGGGAGGTATTGTACAGTATACGGCAAATATTAATAAGCCAGCCTGCCAGTGCATGGGAAAGGGGCGGTAATGTTAGGAGACATTTGTATGGTGGCAGTAAGTATTGGAAGGGAGCTTATTATATTGTCAGACAGTTTGCAGAGTCAAATGTCAGTCATGTAGCTTCGCAATACCCAAAAGAAAAAATTATGTCTGACAGATACTAACAATACTCTACAACCCTAACTATACTTTGCCACAATATATGAGAGGCATATAACAATACAACAATAGAAAAATGCAAGGAACCCAACAATAACAGACAACAGGACAACTGATACTCCCTCCTCTCTGTGCCTAGGAAACTCCCTGGGCACAGCTGGAGACCACCTCTGGCGTCCAGTAGGAGGCAGCGCCCCACTGGGTACCTGGGTCCAGCGGCGCTGAGGTGAGTCAGCTGGACTCAGACCTGAGTTCATGGACCCTAAGAACTGGTGCCCTGAAAAACTGTTGCAATCACAAGAGGAGCAGCCCAACTGACCCCAGCCTCCACGATATCGTTCCAGCACAAGTAGGATGTGCAATGACAGGGCTGCAATTACCCCCACCACCTGAACCTGGGAGCAAAACTGCCACAGCTCTAAAACAAGGGGCTACCCGCTACAACCCAACCTGGAGTATTCAACACCCCTAATCAAGACTTACCGGTGTCTGTCGATTCTGGCAAAGCATACCGACCTCTGCTCCAGTCAATGGGAAGAATCTGTGTAGGTCCTTCACCCCCATCAGCCGGGGACTTTCTGCTGGCCAGACAGGGGGGTGCAGTAGGTCGCCCTCCTCGGTACGCCATCAGCTAGGTGCTGCCTGGCACCAGGGAGTCACTGCGTGCAGGGAACTCGCAGAAGGACGCCGTCACTGGCCAGGTGGGGAGGGTATCCGGACCAGGTGCTGAATGATAGAGCAAAATTGCACATGTAAAGAATTCTGGCAGAGACCAGCAGCAATGTCAGAGATCAAGAGCCACGCACAGAACCAGAGGAGAAAGCCTGTCGGCACCCGTCAACGAGTACAGACGCTAGGCAGGAGTAGAGTCTTCATCGAATGATGACAGACCGAGAAATAAATTAGAGCCACGAAAAGGGCACAGAAGAAAGTGATAAGTTTAGCTGCAATTATAGCCATTGGTATGTCCCACAAGTTGGGGAAACATACCATATATACATCGCCAGGGCACAGGCAAATTACCCCTGGCATGAGAAGAGGAAAGGCAGATGGAGAGGGAGAGCGTAGAGCGACGGAGGACCGTTAACAGGGGACCATACAAATGTGCTGAGAGAGGGGAAAAGAAGCAGGAACCAGAGACAAGATGAAGTCAACTTACGGGCAGACAGTCCCGCAGCATCCAAGGGAGGCGGAGGTGAGAGAAAGACAAATGTAAAATGTATCGAACCTCAGGTCTCCGAACCCTGGTGGAAGCTGGAGTCCAGCAGCCAGTCCGTGAAATCGTCAGTGGTCTGGACGCTGCATTCTCCACCAAATGTAGAAGCTGAAATAAGAAATAAGAAATAATACCACACATACGACTCTCTGTCAGCACAAAATATAGGCAAGTTTATTGGAGACCAACAAACAGAGGATTAACGTGCGGCACGGAGACATCAGCAAAGTCACTGAATGTCCGAAGAGGGGACGTGTCTGACAGTCTTTATAGGCCCAAACCACAAAGGATGTAGCATCATAACATACGTGGTACAAATTAAGCATAGTTAATTTGACCATTTAGCAAGAGTCTACGCTGCGCTATACCTTTTAAGGTCCGAAATGTACTGTTGTTGACCACGTGACCCAAGTGGGCAGTTTCTGGGACTTTCAACTGTAATGTAAGATATAGGTCTGGTGCTTTTCCAGTTAATAATTGCAACATCATAATAATGACCAGAAACATATTGCGGAATGAGATATGCTGAAATGTTCTGTGCGTAAGCGAGCATCTTCCTTTGCCACGTATCTGTTTTGAGCAAGCCTTGCACTACTAAAGCTGAATGACATGTCAACTTAACAAGGCCTAGAGGCTTACAGAATTTGGTATCACATAAAGAAAGATGGCTTCTACAATTTAAGTGCGATATAGTCATGCTATATCTCTGTAAGTGGTGCAAGCACCAGCTTATACAGCGTGCAGTAGCACACTGTTGGTGTCAGTTTGCACGGGCTCCCAGGGGTGGCATAATACATGCTGCAGCCCCTGAGAGGCCCCTGGGGTACCTATGCCCTTGGTAGCTGGTATACCATATACTAGGGACTCATTAGGGTACCACAGAATCCAATCTGGAGTGTACCTAAAGTACATGTAATCAATTTAGAGAAGAAACAGCTAGGCTGGGGTTCTGAATAGCAAGGCCCCAGCCAGACTAAAGTCGAAAACCAGTGAAGCATCAGCAAAAAGTAGGGGTAACTGCAAGAGGCAGAACCTACTCTCCTACAGTCACCTGCTCCCTGTGTCTCCGCTCTGGTCATGTCTGTCTGGAACCGCGGAGGGGCAGTGGTCAGTGGTTTCTCCCACAGTATCCCAGCCCCTCAGACGGGCTCCAGGAGGCCCTCACAGTTGCACCCTCAGACAATATGGGTCTTTTTCCTATGCCAGCCCCCTCTCCGCCATTGATGTATCACCTACAGTGGCCCCCACTCCGTCTCCTACCTTGCCTCTGCTGGTCGGGTGACACACCGGAGCATAGAGTGGCACCGGGTCAGGCTGCCGACCGGGGCCTCTGTCGTTGCCGCTGCTTGCCGCGGGCTCCGCGGGTCACCACACTCCTGGCCTCGCCAGTGTATCTACACCACAGCCGCGGGCAGTCCGGTCTATGCTGCACCCTCCTGGCACAGGATTCCACGTCAGGGCCGTTGTTTCCTCCGGCCAAGGCCCAAGCCCCCTTGCTTCCGCCGCCTCGTGTACTCTTGTGACCGGATCTGAATTCGCCATGCCCACCTCACACACTGCGGCAGCTCCCGGCCTCTGGGGCATCACAGGCCTCAATTCCAAACCCCTGTTTCTCTGCCGTCCGGCGGTCGATCGAGTGTGCCTTTTGGTGTTGCGGCTGCTGGGCAGGTTCAGGTTGCCTTTCCTGGCCAAAGGCACCGGATCAGTTAGTCGGATATTTAAAAGCGGTCGTTGTTTCACGGAGCTCGCTCAAGTGGCTGCCATTTCGTTCCGCGGCTAAGCCACGCCCGCTGGTTCCATGGTTGATGGAGTGTTTCTATTGTTCACACACAGTGCCTAGGGGATTGTGCTGCAGAATTGGCAGCGCTGCATGCTCTTGTTCTCGCACTCGAGTTTGCTGACCCTAATGTGAATACTCTAATTGTGTGCGATTCCTATTACTGTGTACAGTCTTACAATGACAACTTGTTGTTTTGGTCTAAAAATGACTATTGTGATTCCAAAGGCAGCGCGATCAAGCAGAAAACGCTTTGGGTTCGAGTTGCAGATCTTAAACAGTGTCTGCCTCTCACTCTTGTAATTCATACGCTTGGTCATCAGCATATTGGAGCACATGCTCTAGGCAAATCTTTGGCTGATGAAGCAGCGAAATCTGCCGTAGCCACTTATTCAGTAGTGTATTGCCTTGCCCACTTGCGTAATCTAAACTTACGCACACCACTTACTTACACAGAAACTCCAACACTCCTCTGGAGGTAAAATTAGCTTTATTAGTATCGTAGCCAAGGGCAATAAGTCGCTGAAGCTAGTAAGTTCTTAGGCACCAAGTGAAACAATGAATACACCACACTATATTTATATACAAATATGAGATGCGGAATGTAGATATATAAACAGTTAATGTACAAAGCACCTCACCAGATGCGTCTGCACCGGAGTCTTCAACATCCCTGGCCAAGCACCGAAAACACCAAGTCGGGAACCCTGTAGAGACTGGGGCACAGGAAGTAATCTCTCCGGGCACCAAAGTCGTCCTGCGAGTGCGTCCACTCCAAGACTGAGTTCCTGAGCTACACCTCACAGACACCGCTTTTTATAGTTAAATCAACACGTTCGAGAACCCTCTAGCAGGCGTTCTCGCCCATCTATCCATCATAGGTGCTGGCCACATCTCTGCCTCAGACCCACCCATACAGACCTGGCCAGATTCTGCTTGGGTGCGCCGAGGCAAAAGACATTCCTTTCCCTACCTCCGGCCTTGGACAGCCTTGCACAGCGCATCCTCCCTATGTCCTAGAGATAAGCATAGAATGCACAAAAA
Organism: Triturus cristatus; assembly: GCF_964204655.1. Taxonomy (NCBI): domain Eukaryota; kingdom Metazoa; phylum Chordata; class Amphibia; order Caudata; family Salamandridae; genus Triturus; species Triturus cristatus. Next base: position 1,697,896,318 of record NC_140591.1, read on the forward strand.
CAAGCTCAAGGCACAAAATAACCTCACGAGGTATGTCTTGCACCAGCTCGTACTGGTTTACGTGAAAGTGTAACTACAGGTCAAAGCAGCACTAAATGGAAATGCAATACAACAAAATGGAAGACCAGAGCATCACATGGAATCGAGGTCAATATGCAGTTTAGCACGTGTAACGTGTAAAATGGCAAATGCAATAAATTCCACCCCTTGACCCTCGATTCACCCATCATGTCCCATTGGCCTAAATACTATGGATCTGGGACGAAGAAGGGAGAGAAGATTAGGAATACATTGAATACAACAACATAATGAAATAGAAACACAAATAATTACTACGATAACACCCAGGATATAACGAAGCTGTCCAAAATTAGGTAGCCACCCAAACAACCAATCTCACCATCCTTGATCAACATTTCGGGTAACCCCTTTCACTAAATCTTTTAAAGCATTAATATGTGCATGGATAGATGTAGAATGATCAGATAAATTGAAACAACAGAGTCCATCAAAGTCCTCGCAACCGTGGTTGTGTTTCAACAACAAATAATCCACAGCTGCCCTATTTTGCAAAACAGCTTTTCTCGTTCCTTGAAGCTAAAGCGGCAGAAGTATGATTGAGCTTCTTCGCAATTAAACAGGCAAGCTTAGCAATAGTTCTTGCATTATAAACGGACAGTCCTGGCACTCCTACAATGGAAATAGCCAAACTAGTAAACTCTGCCCTTGAAAGCATGTCAATATTGGAATCACAATCCTCAGGTAATTGAACAGCAGCTCTAGGGGAGCGAATATGTGTGATAGACTGCATGGGAAAAAGCATAAGACTTAAACGTGATAAGGCACAAGGTCCTCCAGTTATATTAGCTGGTATGTAGGTGTATGAAATATTGCCACACGAGAACAGCCATCCCTTCGATAATTTCACATGGTTAACATGGCTAGCGGTTAATACTGTATGATTACAGACCATATGATTCGTAACATTACTGCAAAAGCTGTCATGTCGTGACTGACATAATGTTTGTTGATCAGTGGTCAATTGTGAGCTTTTCTCTAGTTTCAATTGGCCACACTTGCCAATTTTGGCAGGGTCACAAGTTAGTTGATAGCAAACGTCTCCAGTAGTGATGTTGTAGGTAACAATACTGGTCATGTTCCTCCAGAGATTATCTGTAAGCTCCGGGCATAAACGACAGTACTCATAAAGACTCAGATGTGTTTGAACACCAGTTTCCTCCACTACCCCATCAAAGTTAGTTTGGTTGAAGATGTGCAGAAGCACACGTGCAGGGGTAGGTACGGCAACAAGACAAGTGGATATCATATCAGCTATACTCTGAAGATTTCTCATACAGAAGTGGGAAGTGTTCAGCACATTCTCGGCCAAGTAGGTCCAGATGTTATCTGGTTGCTGCAGCAATGCTGTCATCCGACTCGGGCGGTTGATCCCCTTCGGCATACCCGGGCCCTCCCGGACCCCTCCTTTTCTTGTATCTGTATTCAGCGACACGGACTGCAGCCCGTTCTGCTATAGTGTGATATGTTTCTAATTTGTCTTGTAATAGCTTATTCTGACAGGAAAGCATCGTAGACATATTCTTAGCTTCAACGAGTTGTTTTTCTAAGCTCAACTGTTCCTGCTGCAGAGATAAGCATTTGTCAAAAACTTGATGGTAGGCATGCAACAGAGCCCAACCTCTGCGGCTTACTGTATATAATTCTTTACCTTTTTCGACAGGCACTTTCCGTAAACAATTTAAAACATCTTCTGGTGTTGCTTCGCCCAAACAGTCAAACCAGCTCTCACTTAATCCGGTGCTTTTAGAATACTCACGCGCCAGCACGGAGTATGGCGTCGCCTCCCATCCAGGAATTTGCTTGGGGGCAAAAGGAATTTCACTTGGTGCCAAGGAACCAAAACCACCTTTCGTCTTTTTAAACATGTTCCTACCCGCGTAATTTACGAATCCTGCCACGACTACGCCAAAATGTATTGCCTTTCCCACTTGCGTAATCTAAACTTACGCACACCACTTACTTACACAGAAACTCCAACACTCCTCTGGAGGTAAAATTAGCTTTATTAGTATCGTAGCCAAGGGCAATAAGTCACTGAAGCTAGTAAGTTCTTAGGCACCAAGTGAAACAATGAATACACCACACTATATATATATACAAATATGAGATCCGGAATGTAGATATATAAACAGTTAATGTACAAAGCACCTCACCAGCTGCGTCTGCACCGGAGTCTTCAACATCCCTGGCCAAGCACCGAAAACACCAAGTCGGGAACCCTGTAGAGACTGGGGCACAGGAACTAATCTCTCCGGGCACCAAAGTCGTCCCGCGAGTGCGTCCACGCCAAGACTGAGTTCCTGAGCTACACCTCACGGACACTGCTTTTTATAGTTAAATCAACACGTTTGAGAACCCTCTAGCAGGCGCTCTCGCCCATCTATCCATCATAGGTGCTGGCCACATCTCTGTGTCAGACCCACCCATACAGACCTGGCCAGATTCTGCTTGGGTGCGCCGAGGCAAAAGACATTCCTTTCCCTATCTCCGGCCTTGGAGAGCCTTGCACAGCGCATCCTCCCTATGTCCTAGAGATAAGCATAGAATGCACAAAAACAAGCTCAAGGCACAAAATAACCTCACGAGGTATGTCTTGCACCAGCTCGTACTGGTTTACATGAAAAACATGTTTGTTACTGCTGAAGTGTAACTACAGGTCAAAGTAGCACAAAATGGAAATGCAATACAACAAAATGGAAGACCAGAGCATCACATGGAATCGAGGTCAATATGCAGTTTAGCACGTGTAACGTGTAAAATGGCAAATGTAATACAAGTAGCAGCAGTCACTAGAGCCAAGTTTAAAATAGATGATGACATTTTGGCAGCAGTTGCTGCAACTAGGGAGGGCTCTCCTTATCCTCAAGGTTTCCCTTCTAAATACTCTTACTACATAGCTCCTGAACAGGCTGCTTATGCTACAATTCCTTCTGTTGGGGATCGGCTGATTCCCAACTTAGATCGCAGACCTGATTTGATCAAGGCCGCACACGAAGGCATTGCGACTGCACATGCTGGTGTGTCGACAACAGTCACTATTCTGCAGCAACGTTATTGGTGGTGATGGCGCGCGTGGTTCACCAGTTTCACCTCACTTACTCATTTTCACTTACGGGCCCATAACACCTTGCACCAGAGAACCTGCGCTGATCAATAATGTGAATTTACCTTTATTAGGTTCTTACCGAATCTTTATCATGGATCAGAGCGATTAACTATTTTAAGACAAATGACTTTATTTTGAGCTACTCTTCTCTGTCTGACTAAATAATCACAACCACGAGAAGTTTAAGAGATTTTTATATAAGAATTTGCATAGTGTAAATAACAAAATCCCAATACTGAGGTTTAATATGTAAATCAACAGGGATAAATTCATAAAGTAGGCACTCTTATTCATCCAAAATAGCGCCTGGAAAGGAAAACTTTGATTAAAATGCAACAATATATGCATTCAGTGTGTGTGCGTGTGCTCATATTTACCTATATATATATATATAGACAGCAACCCACAAGGGTGATGACGAGCAGGATCTCCAAACCCAGACTCATGACTCAGGATAGATACCCAGGATAGACGACTTAGGTGGCCCACTGGACTGGATACCAGGACAGACCTCAGGACAGACTCCCCTTTCTGGACGGACTCTCAGGACGGACATCAGGACAGACTCCCCTCTCTGGATGGACTCTTAGGACGGACCTCAGGACAGACTCCCCTCTCTGGACGGACTCTCAGGACGGACCTCAGGATATATTCCCCTCTCTGGACGGACTCTCAGGACGGATCTCAGGACAGACTACCCTCTCAGGACGGATTCTCAGGACAGACTCCCCTCTCAGGACAGATTCTTCTCTCTCTCTCTGAGTCTAGCGCCAGCGTTAGCCTCTTCTCAGGTTCTCTAAATTGATGTCTCAGGGTCTCTTCTCTCCCTCAGGGTCAGCATTCCTTTCCCTCGATCTCAGGATTCTCGATACTGCTTGGCTATGCGTCTTCTCTGCTCTCTCTTCTCTGCTCAACGTAGCCAGGATACGGGAAGAAGATAGGGATGGTGTGTACTAATTGGCTAAACCTACATCTATTATACTCTTTCTGCACCTATGAACCACCCCCAAATGTTTCAACTTTGTGGGACCACTAATTCTGATTGGACAAGGAAGGTAGAGATGAGCATCACACCACATGAATTTCTACATAATTCTAAAGCCTTATTGTCTAAAGGCTCCCGCCCCTTAAAATGTTTCTTCAAGTTTTATTCCCACCCATGTCCCATGCATTAAGCTTTAAACTGTTGCACAAATTGTTGCAGATTCTTGGGGTTCTTTGCCGGACACATCCTGGTTCCCACAGCGTACTGCCGGGCTTGGCCTTGGATGGAGGCGGGATGGTCAAAGATGGCGATTTTCTTCACCAACTGTGCATGATGAAATAAAGCACGTGATTTCGCATAGCTTGGCCAGGTTCAGGCCCGTTTATGAACTAATAGGAAAGTCAAAGAGAAGAAATGTCAGAATCACAAACAAATGCAATCACAATATGCCGCTGGTTTCTATTCCATCTCCATATAACTATTAATTCCATAGCATTAGCACTTATTAATATAAATGACAATTAGTAAAACATAGCTAGCGTGCGCCTGGCCGTGCGCAAGTGTTAGCGGCCATCTTAGATGCTTCTGCGCAGCTGCAAAGGTTTCCCACCAAAAAAGAGTGACGTCATGCCATAGACGCATGCGCACTTCGAAATTCCCGTTAGGCAGCCATTTTAAGAGACAAAGTTGAGACGAAGGTTTATCCATGTGCAAGCTTCCCTCATATACCCAGTTAAACCATATAAAATGGTTTATTTTACATTATTATTTACAAAGAGGTTAAATAGGTTACCTGGTTATGGAGAGGATTGTTTTCCACGCAGTATCCTTGGTGTGGATTATATAAACAGACTCGTAATTATGTTCTTTGCTGTGATGTTTGTCAACAAATCAAGCCTTCTACGGTCCCACGTCCTCCACAAACTAAGCTGTGTTTTTCTAATAAACCTTTTGGCTGTATTTATCTTGATCACTGCGGTCCACTTTGTTCGAATACTGCGTACAAATACATTTTGGTAGCAGTTGATTCTTGCACACGATTCCTCTGGGTCTGGCCACAACGCAGTGCTGACTCTCGAACTGTCATCAGGGATTTGCGTTTCTTTATCGGGATGTTTGCCTATGGAACCTTCCATTCTGATGAAGGTCCAGTGATTGCCTCGAAGGCTTACAAGGATGCGATGAAGTCATTGGGGGTCCGGGTACAGTTTTCATCTCCGTACCGGCCTGAGGGCAATTCAGTTGTGGAGCGAATGAACCGAGACTTAAAGCACTCATTGACAGCGAGAGTCCTAGGTACTGGCAGGAACTGGCTGGCCCACTTGTATGGGGTCCAACTTGCTTTGAATAATCTCTCTCGAAGATCTCTGGGTGGGCAGACCCCTTACGAAATGCTCTTTGGCATTCGTATGTATGTTGCTGACCTTGATGGTCTGGACATTGCGGCAGCTGCCGCAACGTTTGATGTAGATAATCATTCTGCTCTGTTAAAAGAACTACAAAAGACTTGTGATTCCCTTGCTTCTGAAAGTTTGCCCTCTGCTGTTCCTGCTGCACTGATTCCAGTTGCCGGCTGTCTTCCTAAAGCTGGTGATCTGGTGCGTGAGAAGATCGACAATAAGAAAGAATTCGGTACCTCTTATCATGCTCCTGTTTCAGTGCTTGGACTGCAAGGTACTCGTACAGTCATTTTATCACCCTTGCCTGGTCGCAAAGACAACAGATACATTTCAGTGGACAATGTCAAGTTACACCATCTGGCCGATCCTGAATAGTGTTACTCCTGTGTCTAAGAGCAATGCCATTTCATTGCACTCTCTGACCTATATGTCCTCGGTTAACCCACGTCTATCTTCACCTATGATGGACACCGTAATTGATGTTCAGCATACAGCCTCTGCTATGGATGTCCGTTGTACAATACCAGATGTAACATCCGAGATTGAGCTGACTTCCAAACTCCAGGTACATCTAGCTGATCCAGTGTCATCACCTTTGCGTGGTCGTCCCCTGAGTGCCTACAACAATGTCCAAACTACAGTTTTTTCTAGTCCCACTTCCCCGACATCCAGCTTGGCTGCTGTCCCATCCAAGTTCTGTATCCTTTACTCATGGTTAAAGGAGACTTACCTTGTTCCCCCTTGGACCTATGTTTGGCTTGTGATTATCCTGATTTTTCTCTTCATGTCAATTGGATTTGTGACAGTGTTCTTTTTACTCATCAATGGTCATTACCTCCCTGAACGTTCTGCGGTTCGACGGATAGATGGAACTTTGGCCCCTTATACATCGTCCCATGTGATGAAACGTGCCAATACCCATGTGAACATTTTGGCTTTTCCTGTTGCTGATGGCATCGTCTGGGATGAGGTTCCTTACGAAGTGCATGGTCCGACAGAGGAAATCAAAGTTCCGTATTTGTTTCACATCTCATTAGGAGATGTGGTTACCTCTGCAAAACATTCTGATGATTGGGATGTTAAAGCTGTTCATGCATTGTTTTCTGATTTAAAGTACCATGCAGCTTTTAATACTGAAGATTTGTACTTCTATTGGGCCAACTATGGTGACCTATTTTGCTATCAGCATTATGGCCATAATTTTTTACATAAGACAAACTCAATAAGACCTGTGTTTAATTATGCCCATTGGGAACACGGTCCTACTCCCATAGAAGGGAGTTCTAAAACACTTAGGAATAAGTTCACTTATTTCACAAATTATGGCCCTCAAAATCCAGGTTCATATTTCTTCAAACTTCAAACATCTAAACATACTAAATTTATGTTAACTCACACTAAATTGGTTTACGTCAACTCTTTTAGAACTGAGTTGGCTAAAAAGGGTTATGATCAATGGAAGGACTCTATAGATTTGAAATCGATTTGGGGCACTAGGTCTTGGCAGATTCAGGGCACTGAAGCATTACATCGTGTCTCCTGAACAGGCTGCTTATGCTACAATTCCTTCTGTTGGGGATCGGCTGATTCCCAACTTAGATCGCAGACCTGATTTGATCAAGGCCGCACACGAAGGCATTGCGACTGCACATGCTGGTGTGTCGACAACAGTCACTATTCTGCAGCAACGTTATTGGTGGTGATGGCACGCGTGGTTCACCAGTTTCACCTCACTTACTCATTTTCACTTACGGGCCCATAACACCTTGCACCAGAGAACCTGCGCTGATCAATAATGTGAATTTACCTTTATTAGGTTCTTACCGAATCTCTATCATGGATCAGAGCGATTAACTATTTTAAGACAAATGACTTTATTTTGAGCTACTCTTGTCTGTCTGACTAAATAATCACAACCACGAGAAGTTTAAGAGATTTTTATATAAGAATTTGCATAGTGTAAATAACAAAATCCCAATACTGAGGTTTAATATGTAAATCAACAGGGATAAATTCATAAAGTAGGCACTCTTATTCATCCAAAATAGCGCCTGGAAAGGAAAACTTTGATTAAAATGCAACAATATATGCATTCAGTGTGTGTGCGTGTGCTCATATTTACCTATATATATATATATAGACAGCAACCCACAGGGGTGATGACGAGCAGGATCTCCAAACCCAGACTCATGACTCAGGATAGACGACTTAGGTGGCCCACTGGACTGGATACCAGGACAGACCTCAGGACAGACTCCCCTTTCTGGACGGACTCTCAGGACGGACATCAGGACAGACTCCCCTCTCTGGACGGACTCTTAGGACGGACCTCAGGACAGACTCCCCTCTCTGGACGGACTCTCAGGACGGACCTCAGGATATATTCCCCTCTCTGGACGGACTCTCAGGACAGATCTCAGGACAGACTACCCTCTCAGGACGGATTCTCAGGACAGACTCCCCTCTGAGGACAGATTCTTCTCTCTCTCTCTGAGTCTAGCGCCAGCGTTAGACTCTTCTCAGGTTCTCTAAATTGATGTCTCAGGGTCTCTTCTCTCCCTCAGGGTCAGCATTCCTTTCCCTCGATCTCAGGATTCTCGATACTGCTTGGCTATGCATCTTCTCTGCTCTCTCTTCTCTGCTCAACGTGGCCAGGATACGGGAAGAAGATAGGGATGGTGTGTACTAATTGGCTAAACCTACATCTATTATACTCTTTCTGCACCTATGAACCACCCCCAAATGTTTCAACTTTGTGGGACCACTAATTCTGATTGGACAAGGAAGGTAGAGATGAGCATCACACCACATGAATTTCTACATAATTCTAAAGCCTTATTGTCTAAAGGCTCCTGCCCCTTAAAATGTTTCTTCAAGTTTTATTCCCACCCATGTCCCATGCATTAAGCTTTAAACTGTTGCACAAATTGTTGCAGATTCTTGGGGTTCTTTGCCGGACACATCCTGGTTCCCACAGCGTACTGCCGGGCTTGGCCTTGGATGGAGGCGGGATGGTCAAAGATGGCGATTTTCTTCACCAACTGTGCATGATGAAATAAAGCACGTGATTTCGCATAGGTTGCCCAGGTTCAGGCCCGTTTATGAACTAATAGGAAAGTCAAAGAGAAGAAATGTCAGAATAACAAACAAATGCAATCACAATATGCCGCTGGTTTCTATTCCATCTCCATATAACTATTAATTCCATAGCATTAGCGCTTATTAATATAAATGACAATTAGTAAAACATAGCTAGCGTGCGCCTGGCCGTGCGCAAGTGTTAGCGGCCATCTTAGATGCTTCTGCACAGCTGCAAAGGTTTCCCACCAAAAAAGAGTGACGTCATGCCATAGACGCATGCGCACTTCGAAATTCCCGTTAGGCAGCCATTTTAAGAGACAAAGTTGAGACAAAGGTTTATCCATGTGCAAGCTTCCCTCATATACCCAGTTACACCATATAAAATGGTTTATTTTACATTATTATTTACAAAGAGGTTAAATAGGTTACCTGGTTATGGAGAGGATTGTTTTCCACGCAGTATCCTTGGTGTGGATTATATAAACAGACTCGTAATTATGTTCTTTGCTGTGATGTTTGTCAACAAATCAAGCCTTCTACGGTCCCACGTCCTCCACAAACTAAGCTGTGTTTTTCTAATAAACCTTTTGGCTGTATCTATCTTGATCACTGCGGTCCACTTTGTTCGAATACTGCGTACAAATACATTTTGGTAGCAGTTGATTCTTGCACACGATTCCTCTGGGTCTGGCCACAACGCAGTGCTGACTCTCGAACTGTCATCAGGGATTTGCGTTTCTTTATCGGGATGTTTGCCTGTGGAACCTTCCATTCTGATGAAGGTCCAGTGATTGCCTCAAAGGCTTACAAGGATGCGATGAAGTCATTGGGGGTCCGGGTACAGTTTTCATGTCCGTACCGGCCTGAGGGCAATTCAGTTGTGGAGCGAATGAACCGAGACTTAAAGCACTCATTGACAGCGAGAGTCCTAGGTACTGTCAGGAACTGGCTGGCCCACTTGTATGGGGTCCAACTTGCTTTGAATAATCTCTCTCGAAGATCTCTGGGTGGGCAGACCCCTTACGAAATGCTCTTTGGGATTCGTATGTATGTTGCTGACCTTGATGGTCTGGACATTGCGGCAGCTGCCGCAACGTTTGATGTAGATAATCATTCTGCTCTGTTAAAAGAACTACAAAAGACTTGTGATTCCCTTGCTTCTGAAAGTTTGCCCTCTGCTGTTCCTGCTGCACTGATTCCAGTTGCCGGCTGTCTTCCTAAAGTTGGTGATCCGGTGCGTGAGAAGATCGACAATAAGAAAGAATTCGGTACCTCTTATCATGCTCCTGTTTCAGTGCTTGGACTGCAAGGTACTCGTACAGTCATTTTATCACCCTTGCCTGGTCGCAAAGACAACAGATACATTTCAGTGGACAATGTCAAGTTACACCATCTGGCCGATCCTGAATAGTGTTACTCCTGTGTCTAAGAGCAATGCCATTTCATTGCCCTCTCTGACCTATATGTCCTCTGTTAACCCACGTCTATCTTCACCTATGATGGACACCGTAATTGATGTTCAGCATACAGCCTCTGCTATGGATGTCCGTTGTACAATACCAGATGTAACATCCGAGATTGAGCTGACTTCCAAACTCCAGGTACATCTAGCTGATCCAGTGTCATCACCTTTGCGTGGTCGTTCCCTGAGTGCCTACAACAATGTCCAAACTACAGTTTTTTCTAGTCCCACTTCCCCGACATCCAGCTTGGCTGCTGCCCCATCCAAGTTCTGTATCCTTTACTCATGGTTAAAGGAGACTTACCTTGTTCCCCCTTGGACCTATGTTTGGCTTGTGATTATCCTGATTTTTCTCTTCATGTCAATTGGATTTGTGACAGTGTTCTTTTTACTCATCAATGGTCATTACCTCCCTGAACGTTCTGCGGTTCGACGGATAGACGGAACTTTGGCCCCTCATACATCGTCCCATGTGAGGAAACGTGCCAATACCCATGTGAACATTTTGGCTTTTCCTGTTGCTGATGGCATCGTCTGGGATAAGGTTCCTTACGAAGTGCATGGTCCGACAGAGGAAATCAAAGTTCCGTATTTGTTTCACGTCTCATTAGGAGATGTGGTTACCTCTGCAAAACATTCTGATGATTGGGATGTTAAAGCTGTTCATGCATTGTTTTCTGATTTAAAGTACCATGCAGCTTTTAATATTGAAGATTTGTACTTCTATTGGGCCAACTATGGTGACCTATTTTGCTATCAGCATTATGGCCATAATTTTTTACATAAAACAAACTCAATAAGACCTGTGTTTAATTATGCCCATTGGGAACACGGTCCTACTCCCATAGAAGGGAGTTCTAAAACACTTAGGAATAAGTTCACTTATTTCACAAATTATGACCCTCAAAATCCAGGTTCATATTTCTTTAAACTTCAAACATCTAAACATACTAAATTTATGTTAACTCACACTAAATTGGTTTACGTCAACTCTTTTAGAACTGAGTTGGCTAAAAAGGGTTATGATCAATGGAAGGACTCTATAGATTTGAAATCGATTTGGGGCACTAGGTCTTGGCAGATTCAGGGCACTGAAGCATTACATCGTGCCTGCTTGATACCCAGTCAACTTTTATTTTTAAATGATTACATTTACCAAACTACCTGTTTCAGCCTAGCTTCTGTTAAAAATTTGAATACTCCCTCTATTCTGTCCCTAGTGGAATATGATGATTGGCAAGCTCTTGCGAACTTCACAATTGTTGAACTGCAAGCTTTGCTTGTCAACAAGTCTTTTAATATCTCTAGCCTTGATCCATCCGGGTGGTTGGTGTGGCCTAATACTGCTAATGCATGCCAACTGCGTTTTTATATTTTGACGCATGGTTTCATTTTATCTCGACCTGACCCTAGATATTCACTTCAACATTCTGTTACAACATATTCTGTGGGTAAACTGTGCCAACAATGGTTAGAACATTCCACATTATCCCCTGTGAAACAACACCTTTCCCTTTTGTCTGATGATATCGATTTGGATGATTTTCTCTTGGGACAGCATAATCCGAGGGCCAAGACATTTGTTCATGCTGCTTACAATGAAATTTGGAAACTTTCACAGATGGAAGCAGCCTTTAGTCTGCACCAAATTGATCAAGCTAATTTAGAAAAAGTGCTTGCTGTGGTAGACAATAGTATCAACACACTTTCTTCCCGCATTTACACATTAGATAATATTGTTTCGTCTGTCATTGATATTGTTCAGAGTGATGTTTCTATATTATATCATGGTCAACATCAGTTGCGATCTGTCATGCAATTTGCTTGGACTCTTCAAACACTGAAAATGGGTAAAGTGCCTTGGGACGATTAAAATGCTACTGCTTTGTTTTTTTGCCTTTCAACTTATCTGATAAACAAAAGTCTATGTCCATGAAGGATGCTGTGTATACACTCTTGCATATTGAACAATTGGAACCGTTGCCATTCTCTGTAGCCGAAACGGATTCTGCAGTTTGGTTAATTCATGGTGTAATATCTTTACCTCTCTCGCTTTTTCAGTTTAAATCGTGCATGCAACACTTTCCAGCTGGCCGCTATGAATCCTTAGGCATTGCTTTTCTGCATGAACTATGGTCTTTACCTTTTACTTTTCATTGCTTACACGAGGGTAAAAAAGTTTTTCTTACTGGGGAGGACTGTGATTCCACTTTAGGGCACTCCCTTGTGTGCAAACACGTTAAGTTGCATGGCTCTTGCAATATGTCAGCGCCCAATCTTGCTAGCTATCTTTGAAGGACTCCAGTGCCTGCCATCGTTCCCATGTTCACTCTGCTTACCAATGGCAGTATGTAGTATTGTACACTACTGTCTATGCCTGTATATCTTTATTCATCTTATGCCCTGCCTCTAGAATCTTACAGCTTGATGATGTGATATAGAATGTTGTGTCTCTACTGGAAAGGGACAGTTATGATGGGTCTGAGCAGCATGCTGGCTGCTCCTGGTGGGGCTCTTCTACTGGACATATGACTCCTTCAATAAATACTACTGAAATACCATTACCAGTCTGGACCAAGTTACTACACAGTTACCTTATTTTAAACAGTCAAGACTGCTGTGGTTTAAAAGCCAGAATTCTGTACTTAGTAACTGTTTCCCAGCGCGTAACCTGCTGCTGTTGTATCCCGTATAGGTGCCCTAATATCGGCTTTACTTAAAACATGCCATTATATAGGCACAACTCATGTTACCCTTATTTAGGCATATATTTCCCAGTCCTTATTTAGGCAAGAGCCACGCACACCAAATACAGGCATGGTCGTTCACCTACATCCGTCCACCTCAAACGTCACAACGAGTTCTTAGAAACAGACCCTTAAGCTCTAGGGATTTTCCCCAACACAGGACTATTGATTTCTCCAAGAACTCATCTTACTGACGTCTTCCTCTGTCCGACATTACGTCAATACCAGAAAACCTTAGCACCTGTTTGGTATAAATATTCCCCCCTCTGCTGAAGCAAATTAGAGGAGACCTCGATTCCAGAGGAACCCGAGATTCCCGGCCTGACACGCTAATGCACTGACCAGAGACACTGTCATCCCTGCATGCAGAGACTTCAGCTCCCAGCGTTCTAACTTCCCTCGTGGTCTGTTAGACTTTGAGACCAGGGCAGAGATTCCACAACTCTCTCATTCTAAGGTATGGAGCTGATTAGAACCTAGAGGGATTCTTGGCATAACAATCTATAGAATAACTATCCTATAGAATACCACACCTACTTCTCACCTGTCCTACACGTAGGGTAGGTACATTCGGGTAGAACTAGTTAGGAGCGCATCTGGTGAGTACTCGTACTTTTAACAATCTGTTTTACATATACTAATGTATTTCCATAAGTATTGAACAATGTTAGAGCAATACTATTTCTTTATGCTGATTACGCTGGACATTTTATATCTCGCATACTGTCTTACGATTGTAACAGCACATATCTCTTACACGAGAAAAACGACTGTTCAATAAATACTTATTGAAACGCCCGTCTGTTATTTCTGTGTAACTCTGAGAAACCTAAGCATGCACGATTAGCTAAGCGAAACGTTATCTCTTGTTTCCACGATTTTGAGGAGTCAGGGTTGGTATGTGATATGGTTGCCAGAAGCTATTCCCTTCTGGCCTCCAAGACCTTTCTAGTGGCCCTGTGAGCTAGCTGGTAAACAAGGTTAGTGTACGCGATAGGGGCATGCTGACTTCGTCCTATGCCAAACCTATAGTGTATGTTATTCAAAGCACAGAACCTATTTAGGGAAAATAGGAACTACAATACACTGCAGCAATGTCCCTTTTCCATCCCCCACGTGACTCTCGAGATAGTTCACTTTGGCCTTCCAATCCGACTTTGAAAGCAGAGTTCAACAAGTTGAGCAGACTAAAAGCTCTATTATTCCACCAGGAGGTGGCCCTGACTTACGCACGCGAAACATTCCAACTGCAGGTGGCTCGGACCTCGAGTGAGATACAGGCCCTTTTAAATACTAACCTCCCACTACATTTTGGGGAATTAATTCACCAAATATTCAATGCTTCTGACACAACGGGCCTAGCACACTTTTTTAAATGTGTGAGATCTGGCCTGGTCTTTTCCTTTCAGGGTATATTTGGGGGTGATACCAGCTTTTATTCATTCCATCTTTTCCAGCGCTTTCGGCGGATTACCATTGATTCTGGCGCTTGGTGCTAGTGTCCTGATTCTCGTAATAGTGCTCCATAGTGGCTGTTCGCCTTGTGGCACTACACCTACCCGTCCAACTCCAAATGTATCGTGAACCCTTACATCATGCTTTCGGTTGCCTGTCATTGGCAATGCTTGGCGTCAGTTACACGTTGACTTTTCGCTTTGCATACTATACTTGCGTACAGCCAGTTCTATACTGCCGAAGATGTTCCTTCTCTATCTGACAGACGATGGCCTGGACAGGCACTTGAACAGGGTGAACACCATTATATTGGGCTTCGTCTCTGAGGGTTATAAATTCAATTTCCAAAAATCAAGAATTGCCTATCTAAATGTCCTTTTTCTAAGATATGAACTATCAAGTGAAGGCAAAAGCCTGGCAGCCAACTTTTTAGAAAAGTGTGCGCTGCTCAAACCTCCAAAAACGCTGAAAAACTTAGTTGATTCTAGGTTTCCTGAATTTTGGAAGAACATACATTCTAAACTATGCAGAAAGGGTTAAACCTCTCTACGAATTAATCAAACCTGATTTCAAAATCACAAATTGGACACAAGAACACACAGAAATCCTGCGTTTTCTTCAAGCTGACATGTTAGCAACAAAACACTTACAAACACGCATAAACGTACGCAACTTAGTGATCCGATTCATTCCAGGTCAATGCAGAATTCACCTACTTAACTTTTAATGAAGGTGAAAAAATACCAATTGCATACAAATCACACTTGTATACACAAGCAGAAAAGAAATTCACTTCTACAGAAAAAATTCTGACAGCTGTTCAAACCGCTGTAGCAAAAGAAAGAGCCCTAGCACAGGGGAAACGCATTATGGTCGCGACTCCTGTACCAGCCCTAGAGGCAGTTATAAAGGCTAGCATTCTGAATGCAAAAGATTGACATCCGAGATGGATACAATGGGTTAATTCTCTTGCTGCAACTGATGTTGAATATGTTTTTGATCCTTATTTGAAAACACAAACATTACTGCAATGCGAACACAAATGTCCTCTGCCTGCTGAAATTCTCCCTCTTGATCAATACGAATTTATAATTTATACTGACGGATCTGCACAACCCGCTAAGGGGGGTAAGCAAGCTTATGATGAAGCATACGTGATCGTTAAAGGTCATATGCGCGATGGCAAATTCAGACCAATGGGCACAAAAAACACAATCTCTAGGAGATTGTACAGCTCAGCGAGCAGAACTACAAGCATTCAAAATGGAACTTGAAAATACGGATCGCGAATTCCCCACACTCATAGTGTGCGATTCCTTTTACTGTGTTCAGTCTTATAATGAATATTAACAGAATTGGCTTCAAAATCGTTTCAAAGATGCAAAAGGTGGCACAATCAAGCACAAATTGCTTTGGGAACAAGTAGTTCAGTTGTGAAACGGACTACAAAACACTCACGTGATACATATGCTGAGTCATCAACGTGATGGCATTCACGTTGAAGGGAATTCATTGGCTGATGAAGCCGCGAAGGGGGCTGTGCAAACGGCTTCCGTAGCTGCAATCACACGTTCAAAAACAAAAATAGACAGTGAAATAATACTGGCTGTCAATGCTTCAAGCAAAGGCAGCGGTGCAGCGTTACCTAAAAAGTTTCCACTCAAATACTCCTATATAATTTATGCGAACAACGTTCCATTTGCTCGAATCCCTGGAGTGGGGGATAGGGTAATACCAAACATGGAACGAAGAGCAGCTTTGATTTACGAAGCTCATCTGGGAGAGGGTCTGACAAATCAGGGGATCTCAAAAACAATTTTTAAACTAAAAGAGATGTACTGGTGGCCAGAAATGAATACACTGATTCATATCTTCATCAATAACTGCATAGACTGCAATAGAGATCGCAGTACAGAACGCCACCAGACACCTGACAACAACATAGCCAGCCCAGTTCAGACACCATTATTAGACAGCATTAGACTATCTATGAGCAGGCGTCCTCTTGGACTAATGCAATCCCACAAACACTAAATCAAGGTTCCTATGGATGTGGTCTCAGGGCTCGGCTGACGCTCGAACTCTTATAAAAGATTTGCGAGTCTTTATCGGCACATACGCAATTGGCACACTACACTCTGACCAGGGCCCTGCATTTAGCTCTCAATCTCACAAAGAAGCCATGGCCAGTTTGGGCATAGCATTGAGGTATTCTTCTCCATTCCATCCTGAGGGAAATTCTGTTGTGGAAAGAAAAAAAACGGACATAAAGCAGTCTATAACAGCTAGGTTATTCGGTCCGGGTGATGGGTGGGTCAAACATCTTTATGGGGTCCAATGTTCATTAAATAATTTGCCAAGAAGTTCTCTAGGGGGTGTTGCTCCATATGAGGTTCTATTAGGGACTAGAATGTTGGTACCGGACCTTGACATGAAAGGCACAGTGGTGGAAGATAAGAAATTTGATATCAAAGATCGTTTGGCTTATACAGGACTTAAATGAACTAAGATCGAAAAAAAGCGACGTGTTCCTGAAGCCAACCATCACTGGGGAAAATCCGGATGTCCCAGCAAGGCCTGTCTGCATCCCAAAGCTTGGTGATCTAGTCAGAGAAAAGATCGCAGACAAGAAGGAATTTTGGCCTTCTTACAGACATCTAGAGAAGAGAGGGGGGGGGACCAGGAGCTAGTTGTGGTCCAGTGCCTGTGCTCCGTGTATCAACTATGTCAATCAAATAAGGAGACACTGTTCCATTAGAGTAGGAAGGAGAAAAAAAGGTATATAAAGTGGGTCCTAGGCTAAAACAGACCCAAGTGTCGAAGGGAAAAGCAGAGCTTGTCTCTTGTTGCCCTCACACACCCCGGGAGGTGTCATGCTTCATCATCGGGCATTTTGCTCCTCGTCGGGCCGGCGCTGCAATGCCCTACGGGTCCCCCGAAGGGTCACTTTGGCGGAGATCTTTTGAGACAAAACGCCGTATGGTGCATGCGGGTGTGTGGTATGGGTCCTAAAAACAATTGTGGTGCAGTGGTGTGTGCAACGTGAGTTCTAAAAATGTCTAAGGGTTGCTCAAAGAATATTTTTAATAAAAGGTGGTGGCACCCTTGACAGGATAAAAAACCCGTAGGTTAGGTATTACCTTGGTGGATTCAATGTCCCAAAGGTAACTACAATGTGGTCGACATGTTTCACGCCCCTGTGATCCTGCCGGATCCGTGGCGGTTCCTCAGGACCAAATGAAACGTGAAGTGTGAGTGAGTGTGATCTGCGGGATATTACCCACAGTGTGTATCCGGGCGTCCAAGGCCTAAATAACCCTATGCTCTAATTTGTTAGAGTAAGATTGCTCCTGGATACTGCCTAGGTAGAAAATGACAACAAAAGAAGGGAGAAAAGGATACTGTGTCAGGGTTTTGTGGGGGCAGGGGAAAGTCGCCTTGCCCCGGAATGTGTCCTATAATCAAAAAAAGAATGAATAGATAAAACTGGGTACGAACCAGAGATGGACAGAAATGCCACAGGGGCGCGAAACATGTCGACCACGCTATGTTCAAAGACACCAGGGGTAGTAACAACATACAGTGTAGGGAAACTTTGCCTTGATTGGCCACAGAAAGCTACACTAGAGGATGTAAAACAACACTTAACTTTACTTCAAAAAGGCGCAGACCTTAGGGAATTCTTGCTATGACCAAGAAAACCACTTCAAAAACGTTTCATATATGCCGGTATCTACGCTGCTTATAATGAAATATGGCAGGTTACCCAAGCAGAAACTGCAGAAAGAATACGAGAAAATGATCGTATTAATTTAGAAAAATCTCTCGCTGTAGTAGACAATGGGTTAACAACTCTGTCGTCCAGGATATATTCATTGGACAGCATTGTGTCTTCTGCCATAGACATCATAGAACAAGACTTGTTCATGTTGTAACATGGTCAGTCTCAACTACGTTTTATCATGCTATAAGGCTGGACGCTACAAAACGTGCATGCAGGCTATGTGCCTTGGCGTTTAATCAACACTACGTCACTGTTTTCAGAATTCAATCTTACTGATAAACAGATCAAACTGGCACAAAGGGGAGCAGACTACACGGTGCTGAGCATTGAAAAACTGGAAAAATCAGCATTCACAGTGGCAGAAAAACCAGCTACTGAGTGGATCATACATGGTAAAATGACTCTGCCTGTTACAACTTTCCATTTTACCAGTATTGCCTAAAACATATACAAGCAGGCAAATATGAAAGGTTGGGTAAAGGATACAAAAAGACATCCTGGGATTTACCTTACACACACAGATGTTGGAGTGGGGGGCGTGAAGTGTTTCTTAGCGGTACAAACTGTGAAAACGCACTAAGCGGTTCTCTCCTATGCCAGGGTATTAATTTACACAGGGCCTGTGACGGTTCCACTTCAAACTTATCCTGCCACCTGCAAGGTTCCCCGGCTGCAGTGATTAATCCAATGTTTGGACAACTTTCGAATGGAAGTTACATTATGTTGAATGATCACAGCTGCTGTGGCATGTTGCCAGATATCCCATATCTAGTAACGGTTACATCCAGGGTCACTTGCTGTATGCAAGTCTTGTTCCCCAAATAGACACAGTCAGGGAGTCGCCTTTATGGCCTTCACTGAACATCTCTTCTATATGAATTGATACTCTAAGCAGAATGAAAGCCATTCTTTTACAACAAACATTGCCTCTGACCTCGGCCAAAGAAACCTATGATCTACAAGTCGCAAGGACTTCAGCCGAGATACAAGCCCTTTTGAATACAAACTGCCCTATACAGTTCTCAGAAATGTTGGAACGTATCTTAAACATGTCTGATACGAGTGGTATAGTACATGTATTTACGAACGTGTGTTCAGTACTGTTAGCACCTTTTTAAGCTGTCCTCGGAATACATCCCAACTTTGTGCACTCTGTGTTTGGCGGACTGCCACTACTTTTAGCACTCGTTGCAGGGATCCTGTTTTTGCTCCTACTACTACGATAAGCCAAATCACCAGCGCCACTCCAAGCACCATAGAGAGAGCTCTATTGGAGATGAAGTGTCGTGAGCGCATCGTCCAAATTTTAGGTTTACCTCATCTCCGAGAATTAAATACCACATGGTTTCTGTCATACAGACCAATCTGGCAAGATTGCATCTTACCTGTTCTACGCTGCCTGCTTTGCGGTGAAGAATACGTGCTATACATCTGTCTAACACTCCCATCAGTCATGCCTATGGATATCGATACTCTGCTGGACCCAGTAACGGCCCATGCTCTGTGTTGTCCCCAGCGGCTACAAATCCTGATGACGGCATTCATTGAGATCTCACAGACGCAAATTGCTACTGCTGAGGTACGAGAGGAAACAGGCACGCAGGTAACATCCGATACGAACATTGCTGATGCGACCAATGCTGACGGCGATGCTCCTCATCTATGTGCGGTTAATCTTCTAAATGAGGTAATCCAACTTTCACCTACAACGATAGACGACTTTTTGTCTACAGGATTAGAAGATTTCATGTTTTCTCCATCCCCATACACTGACTTTTGATTCAGCACACAGTGTACCGGGAAGACTCTCAATTTGGCCTTCATTTTTCAAAACAAAAGACTAAACCTGGAACTTTTTCCTATGATTAATTTTTTGTTTCCAAATTTGAATTTTTCTTTTTTGGCAAAGTAATCTGCTTATAGTAGAACTATTCATAGAGAACAGAATTCTTTGAAACACTTTCAGAAACATTATGTCACCTTGTCAATAACAATTGTTTTATGTAACTTGCCATGAAATGGTTTCGGCTTTTTTCTTCTGTATTTACGAGCCATTTCATCATGTGTGTATATATATTTATGTTCATTCATTTAGAATTCACTGCAAACTTATGCTTAGAATGAAATATTGCTTTAATATGTACAGCACCATTGCATTTTTTATGCATAGCAAAAGTTTTAATGCATTTTTACAATGTATTTTAGAAATGTTTTCTAGCAATTCATGTGTAGCGATATTTTAGATATGTTTAGCATGTTTAGAATTTAGTAATGTCGTTCATACGATACTGGAGTGGATAGGTTTCCCGATTTACACCCTTATATAGGCACAATTCACATTGCCCTTATATAGGCATAGAAATCCTACCCTTATTTAGGCATTATCCATGCTAACCGAATACCGGCATTGCCACCTACATCCGTCCATCCATGTCGAGTTTTTGAAAAACCAGACTCTTAAACATTTAGGACTTCCCCTTGCTTGGATTATTGATTTCTCCAACAACTCATTTATTATGCATGAACATCTATTCCTTAGGGGTTAATTCATGACGTTCCTCTGCCCGACTTTAACGTCAATACTGGTATTCCTAAACACCTTCAAGGTATAAATATACCTTCACTTGCCATGGCAAACCACGGCACGGCTCTACTGTATACTTGCACGGCTCGCCACGGCAAGTTCGGAAGGAAGTCAAGTCCCCGCCTGATGCACTGACCAGACGCTGTCATCCTCCTCGCAGAGAATCCAGCTCCAGTGTTTCTAACTCCCCTTGCTGGTTGTTATAGATCGAGACCTGGAAAGAGATTCCAACCTCTCTCATTCTAAGGTATGGAGCAGACTAGAACCTAGAAGGACTTTTGGCAAATCTTGGCGACACCAATCTAAACTATAGCTGAACTAGACTATAGAAAAACAGAACCTTCTTCTTACCTCGTACTCCACTTAGGTTAGGTACACTGGGGTAGAACTAGCTAGAAGCACCAGATGAGTATTCACATTTTAGCCTGTGTTATTTATCTATGTATTTTTATGAAGATATGTCATAGCTACAAACCATGCTATTGCAGTATTATTTTATCTTACTGCTAACGCTGTACGTATTATACTTTGCATTCTGTCTTACTATTGTAGCAGTTCATATGTCTTGCACGAGAAATAAGACTGTTCAATAAACCCTTTTTATTGAAACGCCGGTCTACCTATTTCTGTGTAAACTCTGTAAAAACGAAGCATGCACGATTGACTGAGTGAAACTGTTATCTATTGTTTCCACAATTCTGAGACTGTTCCGATTCTAAGGGAAACAAAGTTGTCATATTTATGCGGTTTGTCAGAAACTAATCCCTTCTTGTGTATTCGAGAAGTTTCTAGTGACCTCTGAGCTAGCTGACACACACAAGTAATTAAGTATAATGTACTCGATAGAGGCATACTGACCTCAGTCCTATGCCACAACTAGAGTGTATATTATTCCAATGCGCAGAGCCTATTAGGGATATAGGAACTACACTACATTCTCTGAGGTCCTGCTCTCTTGTGCATAGTTCTGTGTATGTGCAGAATCCCTACAACAACATGTTGGGTTTTCCCACCAACACTTTGCTATATCTCAAGGTCAGCCCTTTTTTCTGTGATGCATTAATTCGTGAGGATCTCTTGAACTGACCGGACTTTGTACTGTTTGCAAATCTTTGAATGCAGCGCGTGCGTTTTATGTGCAATCGCCTTCTTTAGAAACAATGACATGCTGCTATGATTCTTTCTGCATAGGCACTTTATTGTTGTTAATTTACATGTCACATCCGTAGTTTGGTTCAACAATATGGCATTCGTTGTAACATTCATGACAACTATTTGACCACCTAAGGAAGTTCTTCCAACAGCCAATTCATGCCCCACCCTCAGCCTTGGTTGATAGTAAAAAATGTCATTTATGGTTTAATAGTGATTGTCGCAAAGCAAAATCTTCTCTTGTTAAAGCAATTAAATCATGTATTCAATTTACTATTAAGAAAGCAGATCAGATTACAGGCCCATCCTTAATAAAAGCAAAAGGGACTGGGATGAGGCTGAGTGGAGATATCTCTTGGTGGCCTCAAGGACCAAAGATGTGTCAACCTTTTGGCACATAATTGCTAAGGCTTGCAGACAGGGCAGTCAATCTATTGACTATTCAATACAACCCTCAGAGAGGTTTTCACACTTTGAGAGACTCTCATTTCCTGTAATTGTTTCAGATGCTAACCCGATGATTGATATTAATGCTTTTCCCAGGCTGCCAGGTTCTGCGTCTGAGACATTTCAGTTCCTTTCCACGGCTATCACTTACGCTGCCATAGATACGATAACACCAGGTGAAGCCCTGGGCCCTGATAAGACCCCTGGGGGTCTCTTTCTTTATGATACACAGCTGTGGTGCTCTTATATAAATCTGACGGAGCAACTAGCTCTTCTGACAGCGCGGGGACACACTGACAGTGTAACCAGGCGCTATACAAAATCAGAAATAATAAATAATAAATAATAATAATGCTATAATTAATGGGGCGGAGATCCTGACTCAAGGGGTGGGGCTGAAAATGTTCCTATATACAAAGAAGGGGACAGAGCAACTCCAGGGATCTACAGACACATAGGTCTAGTGGATAATCGCCATAAGACCTTCACTAGACAAGTTTTGAATAAACTTGAAGACTGGATGTTCAACAGTAACTTCCTGTCCCCTTTCCGAGAGGTTATAGAGCAAAATTATGTACAATTGACTGAACCTTTCGCTTTCCACTCATTGAATGGAAATAAGTCATTAATCTTAAGGGTCATTTGTAAACTGCTTTTATTGATCTGTGGTCAGCTTTTTATTTGGTGCAAGATCCTTACTCTGGGCATTGCTTAAACAAATGAGTGTTCCTGCCTCGATATTGTCGGTCATCATCAGACTTCGTGAGAACAATTACGACCAGGTCCGCTGGAGATAACAGGAGGGGCTCACTGAGCACGTACCAGTGAAAAGAGGGGGTTAAGCGAGGCGTGTTCTTGCCCCTGTTCTCTTTTCTCTCCGTTAATGATTTTTTCACAGTTTTGCTGGACTGCTCCCACGACTCACATAAATTGAATGATTTTTCTAGACCTAATCCCTGTTTTGCAGATAACACCCTTCTTTTATCAAGAATGCCTGAAGAAACCCAAGGCGGACCCGAGCAAACTGAAAAACTTCCGGCCCATCTCCCTGCTTCCGTTCCCAGCTAAGGTCATCGAGAAGATAGTCAACATCCAGCTCATCCGCTACTTCGAAGACAACAGCATCCTGAACCCCTCACAGTCAGGTTCCCGCAGCAACCACAGCACCAAGACCGCCCTCATCGCGGCCACAGACGACATCAGGATCCTACTGGACAACGGCGAGACAGCGGCCCTCATCCTCCTGGATCTCTCTGCTGCCTTCGACACCGTCTGCCACTGCACACTACGCACACGACTCCATGACGCAGGGATCCAAGACAAGGCCCTGGACTGGACCTCCTCCTTCCTCTCCGGCAGAACCCAGAGAGTCCGCCTCCCCCCATTCCGATCCAAAGCCTCCGAGATCATCTGCGGCGACCTGCAGGGATCCTCCCTCAGTCCGACGCTGTTCAATGTCTACATGGCGCTTCTCGCACGCATCGCCTGACATCACGACCTCAACATAATCTTCTACGCCGACGACACGCAACTGATCCTCTCGCTCACCAAGGACCCCGTCACTGCCAAATCCAACCTCCACCAGGGAATGAAGGCTGTCGCCGACTGGATGGAGAATAGCTGCCTTAAACTGAACACAGACAAGACGGAGTTCCTCATCCTCGGGCCCAACCCCTCAGCATGGGACGACTCCTGGTGGCCTGCATCACTGGGGACACCACCCGCACCCACCAACCACGCACGCAACCTGGGAGTCATCCTCAACTCGAAACTCACCATGACCAAACAAGTCAACGCTGTCTCCTCCACCTGCTTCAACACCCTCCGTATGCTCCGCAAAATCTACAGATGGATCCCGACAGACACAAGGAAAACAGTCACCCAGGCCCTCGTCAGTGGCAGACTCGACTACGGAAACGCCCTCTACGCCGGAGCCCCGACCAAGCTCATCAACAGACTGCAAAGAATCCAGAATGCCTCTGTACGCCTGATCCTCGACGCCCCGTGCCGTGACCACATCACCCCCCACCTGAGAAACCTGCACTGGCTCCCTGTCGACAAAAGAATCTCCTTCAAGCTCCTGATCCACGCACACAAGGCACTCCACAAGACCGGCCCAGCCTATCTCAACAGTCGACTCTCCTTCTATGTACCCAACAGGAAACTCCGCTCCGCAGACCTCTCCCTGGCTACCATCCCACGCATCTGTAGAACCACAGCCGAAGGCAAATCCTTCTCCCATCGCTCCGCCAAGACCTGGAACACCCTCCCCCTCATCCTACGACAAACCGAAGACCTTCTAACCTTCAGGAGACAACTCAAGACCTGGCTGTTCGACCAGTAGCAATAGCACCCCCTTCCTCCCCACCCTTCAGCGCATTGAAACCCTTGCGGGTATGTAGTGCGCTTTACAAATTATCTGATTGATTGATTGATTGAGAAACCTTTCTCCAAGTTTAAAAAATATTCTGATCACAAGGGCCTTGGAATTAATATTACAAAAACTAAATATATGGCCCTAAACCCCCACAGGTCCTTCAAGGGAAACATCTGTTTAGATACCACACAACGGGAAAAAGTGGAGAGCTTTGACTATTTTGGTGTAAGGGTAGGTAGTTCAATTACTGTGAGGGTCACTAATAGAGAAGAGTCGATCTATTCTGCACCTCAGGGAAGACACCTTTTAAAGTTTCAACGCAGAATAATCTCTAGACCTGTGTCCCCAGCTCTGGAGATCTAAAGAGCGAAGGTTCAGTCAGCAGCCCTTTATGGGGCTGAGACACGGGGTTATGTAAATACATCCAAATCAACAGCTGCAGAAAATTATTTTGCTAGAACACTTTTTCATTTCCAGCAAGGCACTCCCTTAATTCCATTGTTCTTTGATATAGGGCTGCACAGAGTTGAGCCTTCTGGGTGTTCTGATCCACTTTCTTTTCTGGGTACGAATATGGACTGTGAGAAGTTGGCCTGGCATATGCTGTCCACTATTCTCTTGGGCACCTTGCACCAGTCCAATCGACTTTATTGATGATAGTTTGAAAACAACCTTATGTGAAAGCTATCCTAGTGGTAGCTATGGGGAGCAGCCTTCAGGCTAAGACTTGAAGGAATGTAAAGCAGCTTGTTTTACCAGTCTATAATCTCGTGAGCGACCAAATGAAAGGAGAACCACACCAAGTATATGTAAAATATATGTATTTATTACTAAATACTCTCCACTAATCTCTTTATAAATCGAAGAACACACGTTACAATCTATTTCGAACAGTAAATTAGCACACTATACAATAGGCCGCAGGGGCGGACAAAACCATATACTAAATAAGTGGTATAAGAAGCACGACTTGACTAGACACAGTGCCTAGAGCACGTAGAATTGCTAGGACTCTTCAGAACCACCCAAGGTAGTGACACAGGAGACCCACGGGAGACGCGTGCAGTGTGTGAACACAGGCGCGAGGCACGTACAATGCTATGCGAAAGTCGCGGTTGCAGTTTTAAAGGTTTAGGACACTTAGAATCGTTCTTTGAGCAAACCCCTTCAGACTTAAGGGGTTCTAGGGCCATCACACACGGGAGCACCGGAGTACTCGAGTAACCTCACCCAGGGAAGCCGGGTGCATAGGTGTCTTTTGGTGTTGGGCCGCGCAAAGTTCTGCTGCCGTGAAGAGGCGAAGTGTCTGAAGAGATCCAAGCCTGGATCGTGGATGTGAAGAACCTGAAAGCAGAGGGGACAGAGTCTAGGTCACTAGCCAGTGACCAGGGGCACGATAGTCGAATGCCCACCGGTGTCGGGTGCTTCAGGCGTGAAGAGGTGAAGATTGCCTCTGCTGCCACAAGTACCAGGAGCGCCGAAGATGGTCAGGAGCTGCAGGCAAGCTGTCCCACGAAGGAGCGTCATGTGCTGAGGTGTAAGCTCACGGATTGGAGCCAACAAGCCTTGGCAACCGCAACCCACGCAGTAAGGAGAAAAAGGCTTTGGTGTGGACCAGCAAGGTCCAGGGGACTCCTACTTCGAGAGGGCATCAGGGCAACAATGGAAGCCCACCGTAGATCCCACCGGTCGACGGACCAGTGATCGTGAGGGGACCTCAGGAGCAATTACGAAAATCAGGCCCATGGAACATTCGTGTAGTGTAGTCCCACAATCTTCAGTGCAAATGCTGCTCGGGGTCAGGGCTACAAGTAACCCGAAGCATAGCTTTGGGGAGTGCCAGAAAGCTGAGGCATCTGCAAATCGTTGCTGTGTCCAGGGGTTTCGGTTGCACAGTCTCGGGGAAGGATTCGGGCCTCAGACTTGCTGTGGGCATGGATCGACTTCACAGACCTTGGGAACCCATCTCCTGTGTTGCAGGGTGCTTTGGAGTGCTCAGGAGCTTCGGAGCTGCAAACCGTCGAGATGCATTGTTGGTGCCTGCCAAGCAGGGGAGTCACTCCTTGACTCCAAGGGAGATTCTTCCATCCTCTAGTCTTGAGTAGAGCGTTGAAGTTCCAGGATTCAGTTTCAGAGCTTCATCCAGGTGTAATCTAAAGTCCTGTAGCCAGGGGTTCCTACTTTATACCCAAGGAAGGAGTTGGATTAACTCTGGGGACCCTACTATGGGAGGGTCAGGGAAGAAGGGTGGCTACACCCATTCCCTTTGTCCAGTTACATGCCAGAGCAGGGGCAGGTAGCCCCTGCAACCGGTTTGAACTGGACTATGCACAGGGACACCAAATGTGCCCCGAGTGCAGACTTTCAGGCACTCTGAGAGTGCTCCCACCCAGCCCCAATACACTAAAGCCTGTCTGGGAGGTGGTCACACCTCCCTACGACCGGAAACCTATTATCCAGGCCTCCCCTGCCGGAGTTTTTGTTAGCAGCAGGAGGCCAGACTTGTGTCTGAGGTGGCAGCATCCATTTTGTGATGCCAGGGCTAAGGAAAGCTGGTACCGGGTATACCAGTAGCCCACGCATGTCACCGTGGAAGGGAGGAATCATGCCTCCCACTCCAGTCCTGGGGTGGAGGCATGATTCCAAGGTGTTTGACACCAAACACAACATGTTTTGGAGCAGCCATTCCAAAGTTGCATTTTACCACGAGGATTAAAGGCGTTTAAAAGTATATGGTCTGGCTGTATCACTAACAACCCCGGAGGATAGATTCCGAAGGCTGCAGGAGTGCTCTGCTCAATCATTGCCACCCTCTCACACAAAACCCAGCACCCTTCCTTCAGGATCGATAAGGCCTGCTATAGAGGTGACTGATTGGTTTATATGTGTAGTGATTTAAGTGAGTAGTGATTTAAATGAGATATAGTGATACTATATCTCTGTAAGTGGTGCAAGCACCAGCTTACACAGTGGGCAGTAGCACACTGTTGGTGTCAGTTTAGATGGCCTCTCAGGGGTGGCACAATACGTGCTGCAGCCCCTAAGAGGCCTTCGGGGTACCTATGCCCTTGGTACCTAAGGTACCATATACTAGGGACTCATAAGGTTACCCGAGAATCCAATCTGGAGTGTTCCCAAAGTACAGGCAATCAATTTAGAGAGGAAGTAGCTAGGCTGGGGTTCTGAATAGCAGGGCCCCAGCCAGACTAAAGTTGAAAACAAGTGAAACATCAGCAAAAAAGTGGGGGTAACTGCAAGAGGCAGATCCTACTCTCCTACATGGACCACTGACGAATTAGCTTCACATAAGGCATTTCTCTCTGAAATATTGAAATCTTGTGCACTCAATACTATACCTCAGCTCTGTCATGTACAAAATGGCTGGTAACCGCAGGGTAAGAAAGTTGGTGGAATGATCCAGTGTCTCTACCCCCCTTGGCTAAGGTTGTTCTCAAAAAATCATATTGTGCCTCCATTGTGGGCTAGGTTCAAGTGAATACCTCAGAGGGGAGTCTTACCTCAAAGTATTTGGAGCATAAACCATCACCTCACTTTGAGATATCTCTACTGAAATTTGTGCACCTTTAGCAAAGACATTGCACAGGAGACTTCGGTATGGAACACTTCACATGAAGAGTTTTACATCTAGATGGTCACTTCCACATTCCTCTAATATACATTTTCCATTTTGTCATTGCCTGGCATTTGAGAATATAGAACATCTACTTTTTTCCCTGCATATTTAACAGTGAGGGCGACATGGATTTTTCCTATTGGCCTTCACCTGGGTTCCTGCTAGTATCTGCCCACTTTAGGGATTATACAGAACAATACTTCCCGGCCAATTGTGTCTGCTGTGAGCAGATACCTATACTGTGCGTGGTTAACCAGAAGGCGTGAGGCCAGCAGCTATAAGGATGTTACAATTCTGCTTAGATTATATTTCAGTGTCCGTAGGACCCACTGAGGGCGACATTCATTCATTTCCCGTCACATCGAGAACCCTAAGGTTGCCCGCATGTTTTCTTAGTAAAAGGGGTTTTATTGATGCACAGAATTTTAATGGTATGGATAGTTTTAGAAGTTCCTGACATGTTTATCTAGGTGAATGGTGCATTTTATGGTTTTATTCCACTTTGCATGTTTTTAGGCTACTTTGATTGATTACTTGGGCAACAAGAGATAATGGTAGAATATTTAAGACAGCAGACATACAATTAATTGATATGGAATCTATTCATGTATCTTGATGGACAATATGTTGGGTTATGAGTTGGATCCAAACATCCCTGTGAACGGAGCGGACCCACACTTAGGTTTTTGTTGTCAGTTACAAGTTGTGTAACCTCCTGAGATAGCAACTATCCCGTCGTTCCTATATTTTGTGCTTAAATTACCTTTCGTGTTATAAGCTTTGTTTTGCACACTGCACTTTACATGGATTTATAAATGTTATGAATTTTAAGAATGTTTATATGCACTTTGAGGGTCAAGATTGGCTGAAAAAACATTTGATGATGATGAATTCCAGATGATGAAAATCAGCCGTAGCTAAAGAATGTGGAGACTTTTTTGGGTGCATTCAGAGAAATACATATTTTTAAAATAGTAAAAAATAAATGATGTATTTTGCTACGGATATCAGATGTTTCTTACACTCTTCCTCTCCCTCCGTGTAATTGTAACTTGTTTCTTACACTCTTCCTCTCCCTCCTTGTAATTGTAACTTGTTTCTTACACTCTTCCTCTCCCTCCGTGTAATTGTAACTTGTTTCTTACACTCTTCCTCTCCCTCCGTGTAATTGTAACTTGTTTCTTACACTCTTGCTCTCCCTCCGTGTAATTGTAACTTGTTTCTTACACTCTTCCTCTCCCTCCGTGTAATTGTAACTTGTTTCTTACACTCTTGCTCTCCCTCCATGTAATTGTAACTTGTTTCTTACACTCTTCCTCTCCCTCCGTGTAATTGTAACTTGTTTCTTACACTCTTGCTCTCCCTCTATGTAATTGTAACTTGTTTCTTACACTCTTGCTTTCCCTCCGTGTAATTGTAACTTGTTTCTTACACTCTTCCTCTCCCTCCGTGTAATTGTAACTTGTTTCTTACACTCTTCCTCTCCCTCCGTGTAATTGTAACTTGTTTCTTACACTCTTCCTCTCCCTCCGTGTAATTGTATCTTGTTTCTTACACTCTTTTCCTCTCCCTCCGTGTAATTGTAACTTGTTTCTTACACTCTTGCTTTCCCTCCGTGTAATTGTAACTTGTTTCTTACACTCTTGCTCTCCCTCCATGTAATTGTAACTTGTTTCTTACACTCTTGCTCTCCATGTAATTGTAACTTGTTTCTTACACTCTTCCTCTCCCTCCGTGTAATTGTAACTTGTTTCTTACACTCTTCCTCTCCCTCCGTGTAATTGTAACTTGTTTCTTACACTCTTGCTCTCCCTCCGTGTAATTGTAACTTGTTTCTTACACTCTTCCTCTCCCTCCATGCAATTGTAACTTGTTTCTTACACTCTTGCTCTCCCTCCTTGTAATTGTAACTTTCTTCTTACACTCTTCCTCTCCCTCCATGTAATTGTAACTTGTTTCTTACACACTTCCTCTCCCTCCGTGTAATTGTAACTTGTTTCTTACACTCTTCCTCTCCCTCCATGTAATTGTAACTTGTTTCTTACACTCTTCCTCTCCCTCCATGTAATTGTAACTTGTTTCTTACACTCTTCCTCTCCCTCCATGTAATTGTAACTTGTTTCTTACACTCTTCCTCTCCCTCCGTGTAATTGTAACTTGTTTCTTACACTCTTCCTCTTCCTCCGTGTAATTGTAACTTGTTTCTTACACTCTTGCTCTCCCTCCTTGTAATTGTAACTTTCTTCTTACACTCTTCCTCTCCCTCCATGTAATTGTAACTTGTTTCTTACACACTTCCTCTCCCTCCGTGTAATTGTAACTTGTTTCTTACACTCTTGCTCTCCCTCCGTGTAATTGTAACTTGTTTCTTACACTCTTGCTCTCCCTCCGTGTAATTGTAACTTGTTTCTTACACTCTTCCTCTCCCTCTGTGTAATTGTAACTTGTTTCTTACACTCTTCCTCTCCCTCTGTGTAATTGTAACTTGTTTCTCTTTCAGACTCGAGTGACGAATCAGAGGAGCTGCAAACTCACAGATATCAACTCAACGTTTAAATACATTTATTTTGCTTTACTGGTGGTTTGGTTGATTTCACTTAATCAATCTATTAGATGGATATTGTGATGCTGATATTGATGTCAGGGGCATATTTAACAAAACGTCATGCAACACAATGCAATGAGGCAGTTTGCTGCGCTGCATGACAGGGACAGAGCAGAAATGCGCTGTATCTACCACAATACGACGCATTCCTGCTCTCTCCCCCTGCGCTGGCGCACTGAGTGCAGCCTAGCGCCAACGAAGGGACCCCTGTGCCATAGTGCAGGGTGACTGAGTTGTAGGTAGGATTGCTTTTGTGCAGGAAGGGACACTTTATTGCACAAAAACAATCTTAAATGCATTGTCCTCTTTCTACGTGTGCCACAGAATGAATTACACCCAAAAGAGGAAATAACGAGGAGAATAAAGACATTTCTCCTTGTTACTCCTCTGTCGGCTGGGCTCACTATTTTGACGCATTCCCAGGTTTACGAGTCTTTGTATATCTGGGAATGCACCAGAATCCATGGGTGGATGCACAGGAACGCCAATGTTCCCCCCATGGAACGCCTTCCCAATGGAGAGTAACACAAGGCAGCGATTTGTGATATCTTGCGTCACTCTGGATTTATTAAGCCACACACTGTGGCTTTCCGTGGCTTAATAAATCTCACTTCGGCCCTTATGCTGCCTTGTGTTGCCTGACACAAGGGCAACTCAAGGGCTTAATAAATCTGCCCCTTATTAGTTAATAAATGGCTATTTGTGTACGATTCATTTTTAAATTTTTTGTACGCCGATCACTATTTTATGTGTTATTGATTTCTTGGGAGTTTTTCTAAAGTGCGTATGAAGGCCGAAAGTATCAAAGCATTTCACAGAGGATTCTGTACAAAGCAGAGTAAGTTAGATGGTGACAGAATCACTGACTTTACCTGCGTAGTTACATTCCGGCGTGGAAACCGACACAGACGTGTGGCCTTGGGAAAGCGATTAGAATATGCAGCAAAACACTTGTTGACAATAGAATTCACCAATAAAAAATGTACATTTAAGATGAAGACATTCAAATATGGCAACTGTTTGATCATTTAACTACCAATAAAATCAAAAAGTAATGGAAGCAGGGTGACGCCTCTCCTCACCTGGGAATCTTTTATTGTTTTTAAAAGGACTCTCGCTCACTAGAACACTCCAGTGGCGTGCGTCATCATTGAGCCCTCACTCAGGACACTGAGGGCCTGATTCACAAAGGTGTAAGTTTACCCTTTTTTTGCTATTCACACAGGGATTGACGAGCAGTATTTTTGTGAGCGCGGTGTCTTTTGAGTGTGTGTGGTCGTTGCAGGGGTGTGGCATTGATATATCGTAATGTCTAGGACATATTATTTGGGGTCAAGAATAACAAGTTTTCATGTTCAGTTTGTCTACCGAACAAGAGAGCACAGCCCAATATATATTTGTGTATATAGTATTTCTATAGCGCAAACATAGCCTAAAGACAGCACACCGCTGTGAAGGGTCAAAGACAAGCCTAAAGTCAATGAGTGAAGGGTGAGGTAGCTGGGTTGTGGACGGTTATTGCATTGTGATGTAAGGTGCTTTAAAGAGTTTTGTCTCCTGCTCTTTTCTAAATCGGATCAGCGTTGAGACGGTCCGGATGGATACAGGGTCCAGATCCTGGGTGCATGGATTAAAAAGGCCTGATGTCTTGTTTTCCCTTTGGACACGTCTTCGTCTGCTGTCTGGTGGTGTCCTGGCTGTGGGTGTGCCGAGGCCCACCAGATGTGGTGAGCTTGTCTACTAGATAATCCTGGTTGTATCTCTGGAGCTTCTCTTTAGCCCATGTAACACCCACAGAACTCTCCAAGTAACTTTTCATGGTTATGCTCCCCCAAGAAATTCCAAAAACCAGCACACTTTGTTAATGCCAATATCGGCCCCCCTATTCAGAGCACCAGCTTTCATTCCAAATGAGCCAGCTTGTATAAGCTCATCAGTTTCAGATGCACTCCAGTCGAAGCGTTAACTCCTGGCTAATGTGTGTGCTGACAAATGCCAAGTCAGACGACACTCATCCAACTAATTTTCGACAACTCTCAGGAAGTAAATATAGAAATTTCCTCAGCCTCTTCAGAATTCTGAAGCAGGTGGATGTAATGGACCATATTTGGGATGCAAATGTCATATCAGAGTCCCATTTTATGCCCACATTTTTTGCCATAGAAGTCGGACAGGGTGAGGAGCCCATTTCCTCCGGCCACCATAGACCAGGCGTCGGTGGGGGATTCTTGCCAAAAAACAAGACCTCGGTTTTCTCTGCAATCAGTTTTAGCTTATTATTATTCATCCAGCTGGAAACGTCACACAGGCAGCCCCTCGACCTCTCAAAAGAGTTTGCCGTATGGTCCTTAGAAGAAAACACCAACTGTGTGTCGTCTGCATAGGAGATGGTTTCTATTCCCCATTTCGAAATAACAGCACATAATGGAGCCAAATAGATATTAAAAGGTAGAGCGCTCAGTGCCAAGCCCTGCGGTACCCCACACCAGAGGGGTTTATCTTCAGATTTAAAAGGCTGTAATATGACGCTTTGTGTGCGATCGCTGAGATAGGACTTTATCCAGGCGAGTGCCATCCCCTTCAATTGAAATATGTGCTATTGCTTAAAATGAAATCTGGCAAAAATATACTAACAGGGAGTTCAGTCTTGACTTAGGCAATGCCAAGTTTAAATCTTGTGGCATGCTAGAAAATTTAGAATTGATTGAATATTTACAACAGCCTCCCTCCCATCCTAGACGCACCACAGGCAACATTCTCAATCTCATCTTTGCCAATCTGGGCCTCATCATATGTTTGTCCCACATTGTATTGACCAGTTGATCCACTTCCCAGTCTTACATCCACATCAGCCTTGACCCACAAAATCTATGTCAGGAACAATTTGCAGACATCATCGCTCCAGTGTGTGCGTGAACAGGTACTTGTAGACCATGAACCTAGTTAGAGATCAGTGGAGCTTTGAGCAAAAGTGGGTGCCCAAAGTTATTGTTACATTTTACGGTATATACCACTGCAACCCAATAAAAAATAAGAATTTCAAACTGACTTTCCTGGTCCAAGTACCAAAAGAATGAGTTAATACAGCTTTTGGTGACTCCAAACGACCTCCACATATATTCATTCTGCTGGGGACCTGCCATGGTCGGAGCTGACGCTTTGAGCTGAGAGCAGTGCTGGGCGTGAATTGCTCTCACTCACCTGCCTGACCCCAAAACGGCCCTCACACGTGTTCACTGTGATGAGGGCCTCACTCAGTAAGGGGCATGTGCAAGAAATCCAACTTGTTTCAGTTGTCTCTCTTCTGTTTTCGTTGGTGACTCAGACTCCGCTCATTGTTGCTCTACAAGCCCATTAGGGTCTGGTGGATAAGGCTTGGAAAGGAGGCCGACTGCTGTAGGACAGGGGAGATGGCTTTCTCCATGGCAGACACAGCCTCAGGCTGTCACCACACTCTGTATTGAGACCTGCCCTTGTTGAAAAGGTAATTCTCTTTTTAGGTTATGAATAGAGAGTTTCAGCTGAAGACCTATTGAGTAGAATATAATAAATTGAGTGATCTTTGGATCGGCCCGTGGTCTTGAGTGTATTGATTTCTGGTCTATTTACCTTCCCTGGTTCTGATTTGATGGCTTTCATCACTTTTCTTGTATTTGTTCTGCACAATGAGCCTTTTGGTCTTGCAGTGTTTTGATTGGTTGAGTTGTAGTCTTCTGTTGCTATTGTCCTGGGACTACTTTTCCTTTTGCGTCTCACTGGAACCCTTTGGTTTTCATTCCTCGGGCAGCAGATTTCAGCACTGTTAGTCTTTTCCCCTCCACCCTTGTTCTTGTCCATCTCTCTTTGCTGCAGTGGTTCTCACTACTCCCGGCTCTCCCTCTTTGCTGTAGTCTCTCCCCGTCATCTGTCCCTTAACCTGACCCCTACCTGTCCATCCTTCCAGGCCTCCACTCACTCAGTTAATCAGTCCTGCTCGCCTGTTCCCTCCCTATCACGCCTCAGAAGCCTCAACGAGGAATGAGTAAGACTATGGGGCATATCAGCAACACCCGGCGATAATTATCGCTCAGCGCTCTTAGCGTGAGGATAATTATCGCCGGCTAGCGTGTATTTTTATCGCTGAGATTGAGTGCTATTAGCAACGCTTATCTCCTTAGCGATAAAAATCCTCATGCTAACTGCCTAACGTGAGATTATCGCTGGAAACCCAGCGATAATCTCACGCAATGTGGCGTTAGCTTGTTGATAGGGACTCACAAACTTAGCCATGATATCCACCTTCCATAGGATATCATGGCTAAGTCAGTCCTGAAGCAGGTGTAAGGAAAGTAGCGATAACAGGTGTTATCGCTACTTTTCGTGCCGCTATGCTTCATAGCGTGGGGCTTGATGATAGGAGAAATGTCGCTTAGCGACATTTCTCCTGTCATGTTAGGTCAGGAACGCCCACTTTGCATCTCATTAGAGATGCAAAGCTGGGCATTAGGAATTCCCACGCTAAAGCAAGGTTTCACGCGTTAGCGTGACCTTGCTAATTAGGCGATAAAATTATCGCTGCTTTTCAGCCGAAAACGGCCGCAGAAGCGGCGATAATTTGTTATCGCCTGCTTGTAAATATGCCCCTATGTAAGTTGCTCTTCAAGCACGTTAGTTCCCCACGAACATGTGAGACATTTATAAAAAAACACACAAATCATTATTATCAGGGCCCAAGTCGGGGGTTATGCTGGTAGTGGGAGTAAAGGAGGCTGCCTACATTCATCCTTTCACACTTGAAAGATCTAAAACTTTTCTAAATGTAGGTTTATCGAATAAAGGGAAGGCTGGCTGGGGGAGGGGGGGGGCAAGGGTAAAATAGAAGATGTTCTGCTTGTGAATCGACTGCACTAAAGGGTCTGCAATGCTCTGTTATCTGCACTTACTGAAAATTCAATAAACAAACCTTTAAAAACAAAATGTGGCCTCATGTGTTCAAAAATACAAACATTTGGTTTACAGGCAGCACATAAACATGAATTATTTGTACTGTATTGGTATTTCTATAGCGCTTTCCAATGCCATGGAAGGCTAAAAGTGCTTTCTGGATGGTCGAAATGTATTTAAATAGCACTTCATGCCTCTGAAGAGGTCATGAAGTGCTACAATTATCTTCAAGTTCCTAGAAGCCCTTCGGAGCTCATTGTTGTAAGGTTGCTTTTTTGTGATTTGTCCAACATGGGACGGGTTTGTGAGGTACATAATGTTCGACTGTAGTGGAAGCGTGGCACATTGAACAATTGATATGTTCTCGGCCCTCTACAACCCAGCACAGAAATAGACTTTCCAGACCCCCTGGTACTGAGGACTTTGTCACTGTGACAACACGAGATAGAAACCCACTTGGACTGCAACCGCCTGGAACCCACTGAGCAGCACCGGGGTGAGATGCGTTTCAAGTAACAATCAATTCAATAAAAAATCACAGGGATAATGTCGGGGTCACAGCGGTTGCCGTTCCCCCGACATCCTGAAAACACACACAAGACTGCCGGGAGA
Organism: Triturus cristatus; assembly: GCF_964204655.1. Lineage (NCBI taxonomy): Eukaryota > Metazoa > Chordata > Amphibia > Caudata > Salamandridae > Triturus > Triturus cristatus. The sequence goes on from NC_140591.1 coordinate 1,697,932,753, forward strand.
CTCACTTCCGGTTGGAAGACGAGCCCCGGTCTAGTTCTTGCAGACCACTGAAGCACTTCCGGGGGAAACGCTTTTAGCCGGCGCTTCCCGCCGGCTCTGTGCTTCAGATTTCGCCAGAGGCTCACGTCGAGTGGGAGTATTCCTGTTACCTACCGTTGTGTGAGCACCAGTCTACAGTTGCTGAACGCGTAGGAGCGTTACCTTGTGTTCCGGGTTACCGCGCTGTAGCGGTAACACCTGCGGTTTCCTGTACACCGCGCTGGAGCGCATATCTTGTTATAGCTTTTTGAGTATTAGTTCACCGCGCTGAATAGCGGATATTGTTTGTCTTCGCTACCGCGCTGGAGCGCCAATCACTTTGTTTCGTCTCACCGCGCTGGAGCGCTGACCTTGTGTATTTTGGTTTCCGCACTGGAAACACCAACAGGCTTGTTTTCTCTTTTCCCAACAGCGCAGAAGCGCCACCTCTTAAGTTATAGGGAGTCAGAACCTTGCGCAATCCTTCTTCTATAGTGACTAGCGCAGGAGCGAGTCATCCATCAGTTCCTCGAACCTTCACAAGGGGGTCCATGCTGGGGAACGCCCCTGGAGTATTCAAATCCGTCTTAAGCAAGTTGAAGGCCTGGAGCAGTAGACACACCGGTGAGTCCTGGCAGGATAACGCTTGTGTGTGTTTTAGGGAAGGCTTGATAAGGGGCGGAAACAGGGAATCTTACTTAATTTCATTCTTGTTCTGTTTTCCAGTTGCCCCGGGGATATCCTGCGCAGCACCTTCCACGCATTCCCACCTCATTCCCGTTTTCTGGCTCCTTTCCTTGCGCCCATCTCATCCCTGTTGGGTCCTGATCCCGGGAGAGGTCAGGTGGGGGCAGGGACGGGTGTTCCTGTCGTCTCTGCGGAATCACTTCGCAAGTAAAGTAAGTCTTGTGGGGTACCCGACAGATAATTACAGGAATCCAAACCCTCGTTCATATTAGAAAGACACACTCAAGAACACTAGGAAACAATGGGTCTATTTTGACAATTTATTTTAAAGTCCTAATCCTGTCCAAGTGCACACAATGAGTGTAGTAACTTTTATAAACAGAATAGTAGCTACACAATTTACCAGTGATGTGAATTTCAGAAAATGTTGCAACCTATTGACTGTGTAACTTTATAACAAACCATCCCTCATCTCTTTGGCTTGCTATCCAGTCAGACGCGCACTGGTGAGGTGCTGTGTCTTCGTCTTATTCAAAAGCGTATCTACAGCATGGGGTACCTTTACTGTGAAATCAGTATAAAGGACGATCCCTGCCGATTGCCTGATAGAAACTGCCGCTGCCGCAGCAGCTCTCAGACAGCTCGGGAGAGCTCTGCCAACGTTATCGAGCATTGCAGAAAAGTAAGCGCAGGGTCTCTGCTTACCACGGAAACCCTGTGTTAGAACAGAAAGCACGCAACCGTTTGACTCATGCATGTAAAGCACAAAAGGCTTTTCGTAATCAGGGTGCCAAGCACAGGAGCAGAGCACAGCGCAACTTTTAATTGTTCAAAAGCTTGGGGGCATGCAGATGTCCAGGGTAGGGGATCATGCAACGCTTTGGTGTTCAGGTAAAGAAGGGGTTTTGTTAGTAGGGAATAGTTAAGAATCCAGTGCCGACAATACGATGTTATCCCAATAAACGTGCGTACCTCACGTTTGGTCTTAGGAACATCCATGTTAGTTATAGCAGCTATGCGTTCAGGTGGTAGTCTGCGACTCTCCTTCGACAGTAGGTGACCTAAGTAGGTGACCTCCTGTCGACAATACTGGAATTTCGAATGGGACATCTCGTGTCCGTGATGTGCCAAATGTAGTAGTAATTTAACTGTGGGCTCTTTGCAACCGTCCTCAGTGTCTGAGGCCACTAGAAGGTCATCAACATACTGAAGCAGCACATTACCAGGGGGAAACTCCAGGGAATCCAATTGGTCTTTCAGGGCTAGACTGTGAATGCTAGGGCTTTCTGTATAGCCTTGTGGAGCACGAGAGAATCTAAAACTCCAACCAGCTATTGCGAATCCAAAAAGTGACATGCTGTTTGCATGTATTGGTATGCTGAAGAAAGCATTCTTTAAATCAATGACAGAAAATCATTTTGCCATTGGGGGAATCATTGTCAAAATCGCAGAAATGTCTGGAACCACAGGGTATTGAGGAATCACAATCTTATTGACCTCTCTCAGGTCAATCACAAAACGGTACACGTCTGGATGAGTATCAGAAGAGTCCAAGGGGGCCTTTTTAAGGCTAGGAAGATTAGGACTATTGCATACATTAGACACTGTCTCTTCAACCACACCTGTTTTAATCAAATCCTTTATAATTTGCAGTAGGGCCTTCTTCCCTGCTTGGGAGATCTTATACTGGGGAATGTGTGGTAATTTAGCATTGTCTTTGATACGGATGGAGACCGGTGGCATCTGGAGCAACCCCACGTCTGTATACCCTGTTGCCCACAGAGTATGTGGTACATCTTTAAATTCTGCCGGGAGGGGTGCATCCTTTGAAAGGCATTGTCTTACATGGGCCACCTTCGGCCCAATTGTCATAAAAACACCGTCTGGGAAGCAATATATCGTTGCATGCAGTGTTTTTAACAAATCCAGTCCCATCAAATTTTCTCCACAATTTGTCGTCAACAAAAATGGTGAGTCAATTGTAAAGGGCCCAACAGTCAAAGTAAGAGGTTTAGAAATGGGGCTAACAACTGGCACACCTGAGAAAGCTGCGAATGGGAAACAGAGCTATTCATAGCCCCCGTATCAACTAGGAATTTCTTAGTGGTGCCATGCAAATCAGCCATGACGAATGGTCTGCACTGATCAACAGGCACCGGAACTGGTCCCTCACCCTGCCCCTGGCTGTTCTAGCTGTGAGACAGCCCTGTCACCTCGTCCATGTCGTAGTCCTCATGGCAATACTGCCTGCTCTGCGGGTCATCAAAATAGTTCCCACTCTGTCTATTCAGTGAGGCATCCTCTGGCTACATCCCTCTCCGACCTCCTCCGCCTCCACCCCGTCCTCTAAAACTGTGGCATTCAGTTGGCACCCGAACAGGGACTCCACCATTGGGTGTCCGAGTATCCGTCCGTACCCGGGTGTGAGTGCGACGGGGTTGCGTCTGGTCGGATGGGCAGATCAGGGTACCCTGCTTCTTTCTGCCACAAGTCCGGGCACTCATTCCGCCAGTGCCCCTCCTTTTTACAATGCGCACATTGGTTGTACCCAATTGGTGCGTCAGAACCCCCGCCCCTACCGGACCCACCCCTGTTCAAGTGAGGTGGTCTCTGGGCTGGTCCCGAGCCCCTCCCTCTGCCCCTCGCAACCTGCTGCAACAGCACCCTCGTCTTCAAGTCTTTCGCCTTTCTCCGCCTTCTCTTTATCCTCATTTTCTCTGTGCTCATAATACTGAGCCATACTCAAAATCACGAACGGGGATGCTGTCGTCCAAGTACTTTCCGAAGCCTGCAACCGTGTTGCAATCTCAGGAAGCAAATTAGTGACGAACCTGTTAACAAACAAATGAACATCACCGTCCAAAGACAAGTCCTGACCACTAAAATCTATAAACACCCCCTCAAATCTAGTAAAGAAATCTGATACGCTCTCATCCTTTTTCTGGCGACATGCAGACAACTTAACCCTATCCACTTTCTTCGGCGGGATAAGGGAGTGCTTGTATGTTATAATCCGGCCTGGTAATGCTAACAACTCTGTCTTCAGCTTGTCGCCGGGCTTGCGCACCTTATCCCATGTTCTTATCTCCTCCCATGTGCCCTCCAGCTCCAGCGCATGATCCTGTGTATGCACCTGTCGCCAGGTGTCTACCGGCACCAACAGGCCGAAAAATAACTCTATGTCAGCTAGCGTCATGACTGTGGAGGAGGCCGTCTCCGTCAACTCCTTGTAATATGCAGTGGGGTTCTTTCTGGGGTCCGGCAGCAGGCTTTTCAGGGCAGGACCTCACTCCTTTTCCAAGGAATATAGACCCACTGTTCCTGAAGCCGAGCATCCACCGTTGTCTAATTACTGTGTCTGTGGAGTTGTGCAGCTCTGGGATTTCGGGATGGTATATGGGATGAACTTCCCTCATAGGGTGCTGCGCCCCCACCGTCGAAATCTTTTGGAGCAGTCTGCCTTGATAACCCACTAATGTCATCACATTGTTAAAAACTTCATTCGGAGCCATACCTGCAGCATACACTTAGTCTCGTATGTCATAGATAACCTGCGGTGCAACAGTCCGAAAGCACTGTTCCTACAATGCTATCAATGTGGTGGACATGTGCTTAAGAGCAAGCTGCTGCAAAAGGGCTCGTAATCTTTCATCACACCCCACACATCTTCCACAGTATAAATCGCATTCCGACCCCACTGGGCCGCTTGATTCGCCACCATCGTCCTTTCCTGAGTACCCACAGCAGAGTGCACCAGTACTTTCTCCATGTGGTCTTGCGCTGCTGCCCAATTCCATTCAAACATCCCACACACAGGCATATCCACATTTAACAATGTCTGGGGTGTCACATTCAAATAGGAAAGAGCAGATGCAGAGACTGGTACCATTGCGTGTGGAGATAGCGTTGCAGGGGTGAAAGGGAGAGTAGCGGCTGAAGCAGAATCACTAGACAAGACAGGGGATAAGTACAAGAGAGCTCCCGCTCTGGCTGCCTGAATGTGCGGGGGGAGGGCAAGTGCACCCGGGGCTGAAGCAATAGAACTAGATACAGGAGCGCCGGAGGGGGCGGCATCAGAGACTGTAGGATATATCCGTTCAGGTGCATAAGTGGGTGGTGGGTGAGAATCCAATACCACGTCAAGAAAATCATATCTTCCTTCCCTGGTAACATAGCATTTCTCTGCCTGTCACCGAAACTTTCTGTCTTCACATTCTATTCCTTTCTCCATCTTCTCTCTCTCATATGCCATTGCTTTCTGCGTAATTGTTTGTGTCTGTCTCTTCTGAGCCTCCTTTTCTGCTCTCATATGCCGTTGTTTCGCTTCCTTTTGCCACACCCTCAGAGAATCAAACATTGATTGCCTGCTTCTTTTAGCAAACAATTTGTCTTCCAAGAAAACCAATTTTTGTTCATCAAATGAGCCGATAGGTGGTCATTGCAGGTCAGTATTGTCCCTTGTATCCTTATGCAACAGTGTGCTAAACATAATAGGGCCAATGCCATGCTTGACGTAGACATCGAAATTTGGGGTACCCTCCGGAGGTGCAGGCTGATTCTCCTCCAATCGAGCATCGGTAGAACAACATCGACATCCAAAACACATACATTTACTTAAACAAGGCATCTTAACATAAGACACATACACTGTCCCAAAAGGACGGATAAAACCCCAACCAACCAACTGTCTGAAAACCAAACCGAAGCAGTCCGAAGACCGCACTCTACTGTCCGTGGACTGTATCAAGTTCAAGAAGACAGGCTCTAGCCCCAGACTTTTTCAAGCATAGACCGAATTTCCAGTTGGCTTGGCATATTGTCTGCAAACAGCCCCAGACCTTTTCGAGCACGGGCCAAATTTCCAGTTGGCCAGGCCAGCTGTTCACAAACACTCTGTGTCTTTTCCAAGGTAGTCCGAAGACTAAACCAAGACACAGCCCATCGACTCGTGTCATTAAAGCAAGGCAGTTCGCAAACTGCACCCAAGACAGCCCGAAGACTGTACCGATACAAGAGGACAGGCCTCAGCCCCAGACCTTTTCGAAAACAAATAAAATTACCAGTTGGTCTGGCAGATTACCTGTGAACGGTCCCAGACCTTTTCGGGAACAAAGCCAATCACCAGTTGGCCCGGTAGACCGCTGGCAAGCACTCTGTGTCCCTCAAGGATCCGCAGACCCACCAAGTCCAAGAGAAGACAGCCCGCAGACTGTTACAAGACACACAGCCTGTCGGCTTGTGCCATTCAAGTTTCAAGACACACAGCCTGTCGGCTTGTGCCGTTCAAGTTACAAGACACACCGCCCGTCGGCTTGTGCCGTTCAAGTTACAAGACAGTCAGAGAATGTATCAAGACACTGCCCGCAAGCCCGTGCCGTTCAAGAATGTGCCATTTTCCCAAGAATCAAATCACTCACCTGGTGCACTCAGGTTAAGTCAAGTTATTCTCCACTGCCGACTCTCCGGACCAAACAGTCAAATCCAGGGTTTCTCCTTCTCAGGACTCCAGCCGAGGTGTCCACTACACGAGGAGCCGCCCGATCAGACAGGCAAGACTCTATCGTGCAGGGTACCCTGATCTGCCCATCCGACCAGACGCAACCCCGTCCCACCCACACCCGGGTACGGGCGGATACTCGGACACCCAATGGTAGAGTCCCTGTTTGGGCGCCAACTGAAGGACAGGGCCCTCTAGGGCCCCGCGGGTTATATACACAACCACCTACTATGCCTTCCCAAGAGAAGAGTCGGTCAGACAGTGGAGAATGCAAACTTACTTTATTAGTATATCTCTGCAGAGAGAGCCCAGTCTGACCCACACCCTGTGGTGTTCGCTGAGGGACTGGCTCCCCAACGGTCAGTAATACATAATTATCCTTCCAATAACCCCCCAAACACACCCACAGTGTAAAACTACCAGCCCAGGCTGAACATAGAACAATGCAGGTACAGTGGGATGAGCTCACACCTCGCCTGATGGATACACACTATCAGGGCCCAAGGTCACGGTGTTGGGTCTCAGCGTCTCCTAACATGGGAGCAGAAACTACACACTTAGATAAGTATGGCATACCGTATGGCATATACATTAGTACATTAGAAAACAGCCTTGGGAGGGAAGACAGAAAATAATAACGAAATGCAGTATTCTGCTGAGGCAAGCAACATGAACATTTTGCGGCCTACCTCGGGCCTAGTCCACGTAGTCTAACTAGGATTACACAAAGTAAAAATGGAGTCTCAAATGCTAAACAGGGCCTGCGCATTACAGGGATAACTCAGTGGGTTGCACAACGTGAACCCAAATGGTATCTATTTAACCACGCACTATTAACCTAATGCAATATGTGACGTCATGTGACGAGTGATTTGCAGGGGTGGGGATTTCAAGACTAACAAAGCTAAACTCAGACTAATTCAAGTTTCAACGATGGTCACATTCACACACCTGCTTTGAATGCTGGAGTTTCTGTTCCAGATACTAGCATCGTCTGCTATTCTCATCGGTGCTGGAAGGCAGGGTGATAAGCCCAGCAGGTGAAGAATAAATGTGCCCTGTTGACCTTCAGTAGAAAAAGGTGAAGCAATTCTTCATGGCTCGTCTCAGCCTTCTGACACAAAGTTGTTCTCTAGCCCTTCATGTTCTCTTCCTAATTTATAAACCGTTATCGGGTAATCTCTTAATCTTTCACTATAAACAATTAGCAGAAGGAAGGCCTGAGGCTCTTGCTTATTTTCTTCTGTGTAACTTTCCTCTACACGATGATAACAAATGAGAAATGAAATTATCAACTTCTATGAAATTGTTTTCACAACTAAGAAACAATTATTTATGGCAGAGAATTCAATTATGACTAAATACTGAAAATATATTCAAGCAAGCTTGATTAGCACACTCCACAGAATTATTTAATTTAATTTATTAATGTTTATTCCATATTTGCAGCTTCAAAACAAATAATTAACCTGTGAAGATGGGATACCCAGAAGGGAAAGATTATGATAACGATAACATGTTGCTGCACAGAGGTATTATACATACAGAGGGTAAACTCAGTAAGCTTCAGAATCTGGGCTTAAGTTTATATAGGGAGTGCGCTGCTGCTCGGAGTGAATCAGGCGGAGGCTACTAGATTGCAAAGGGTGCAGAATGCCGCGGCGCGAGCCATCGTTGGCCTCCCTAGACAGTGCTCTGTCTCTGCAGTTTTGACCTCTCTCCACTGGCTGCCGGTTAGACAGAGAATTAAATTTAAGGCTCTCTGCCTGACATTTAAAATCTTGAAGCTTTCCTCCCCTCCAGCCCTCGCTAAGCTTGTCTCCTACTATGTTCCTACGCGGTCTCTTAGATCGGAATCTCTCCATCTGGCGGTCAATACACGGTTTAGACTGAGTAGGATGGGAGGTCGCTCTTTTCGAGTATTAGCAGCAGGATTATGGAATTCCCTCCCTGTCCAAATTCGAGCCCTGAATAGCCTTACTTCCTTTAGGCGCGCCATAAAAACTTTTTTGTTTCCAACCGCTGACTGATTCCCTCCTTTTCCCTTACGAGCATCGATCTGTTGTGTTGTGGTCCCTGATCAGGCGCCGGGACGCCCCTTGGCTGGGGCAGCTGTGCGCCTTATAAAAACGATTAACATAACATAACATATATATCGTAAGATGATTCTGTCGGGGAATAATTGGATACAATGAATTATTATTGGAGAAGAGTCTAAACTTAGACCTCATAGTGCCCAGAAAGAAAAGAAAGGTAAGAAAGGCACATAATTTTAAATGACAAATAATCTATTTTCATAAACGGTACATATATCACACAAGGGTGTTCCTAAGGATGAGCTATGCGGCACAGCGCTCATGAAGGTGATGTGATATGATTCAGACAAATACTAAATGAGCAGGAAAACTACAAAAACTTATTGATAAATGGTGCACACTAAATATCCACAGGCCAACAGTTAACTCAATGTTAAGGCTCATTTGTAATTGCAATAAATCAAAGATTTGATCGTGTAGAAATCGACGTTTCAACCCAGATGGATATGAGTTGTGGTCGGGTCTTCACAAGGGCATACACCCTCACAAGTCTGGAGACAAGTATTGGTGGCCTGAGCATGTTATGGCAGGAGGTAAAAAGGATCACGTAAAGAGGGTCAGGAATTACTCTCTACTTGGTCAAGATGACGTCTCAATGCAATGTTAGAATCCGAGAACAAGGACCTCCACAATACTCTTGTGCCCCGAAATAACAAAGGAAGAGCTGCGGCTTCTTTTCTTTCATGTTTTTTTTTGCATTAAGTGGGCATTAAGAGGACCACTTTTATGCTGAACAGAGGTACGATACATGGAGAGGGCGTGAGAATAGATGCAAACAAACATGCTTTTACTTACCATCTTTTGGTGGGGACGCTATTCGTTGCTGCAGCTGCCACCGATGAGGATGCTGTGAAATGTTTGAAAGTTCAAGGATTTTCTAAGTGAAGTGGAAAGTTCAACTTTTTTGTTATGAGAGTGGAGGGCACTAAGGCGCTATTAAAGGGCGCTCTTTGGAATGAGAGATTATGGAATGTGGATTCAGGAAGCACAGCTTTCACTATATGGCTTTACCAATAAGAGCTAAAGACACACCGTGATGGGGTGTGATGGAGCAAGGTTTCGTACGTAAGAAACTTGCTCGGATGCAGTCCTATCAAATAACATGTAATAATGTAACCAACATGTTTGTGAATGCCGTAAGATAGCAGACATCCACGACAGCTTCAACACCCAGACTGACCCAACAGACAGCAACACAACAGACCCTCCTCACACCATCGACCACGACCCCCTGCTAGCCTGGGCCAGCGTGAGCATCGATGACACCATCAACACCATGAGCACAATCCACTCCAGCTCTCCGTCAGATCCCTTCCCGCACCACGTCCTCAACAAAGCAAGAAGCTCCATCGCACTCCACCTGCGCAACGTCATCAATCTCTCCCTCGAGACCGCGAACTTCCCAGAGAGCTGGAAACACGCCGAGATCAACACCCTACTGAAAAAACCCAAGACTAACCCAAGAGACCTCAAGAACTTCCGGCGAATCTCTCTGCTCCCCTTCCCGGCCAAGGTCATCGAGAAAATCATCAACAGACAGCTAACCCGATACCTCGAAGAAAACAGAATCCTGGACCCTTCTCAGTCAGGGTTCCGCAGCAACCACAGCATCGAGACCACCCTCATTGCCGCCACCGACGACATCAGGACCCTGCTGGACAATGGCGAAACCACAGCCCTCATCCTCCTGGACCTCTCCGCCGCCTTCAAAATGTCTGTCACCGAACACTACGCGCGCGCTTCCATGCTGCAGAGATCCGAGACAAGGCTCTGGAATGGACCACCTCCTTCCTCTCCAGCAGAACCCAGAGCATCCGCCTCCCCCCATTCCGGTCCGAAGCCTCCGAGATCATCTGCGGCATACCCCAGGGATCCTCCCTCAGCCCGTCACTGTTCAACATTTACATGGCCCCGCTCGCACACTCCGCCCCACAGCACGACCTCAACATAATCTTCTACGCTGACGACATTCAACTGATCATCTCCCTCACCAAGGACCCCATCGCCGCCAAAGCCAACCTCCACGAAGGAATGAAGGCCGCCGCCGACTGGATGAAGATCAAGCGTCTGAAGCTGAACTCGGACAAGACGGAGGTCCTCATCCTCAGCTCCAACCCTTCAGCCGGGGACGACTCCTGGTGGTCGACGACACTGGGAGCAGCCCCGACACCCACCGACCACGCATGTAACCTGGGAATCATCCTCGACTCAACGCTCTCAATGACCAAGCAGGTCAACGCCGTCTCCTCCTCCTGCTTCAACACCCTCTGCATGCTCCGCAAGATGGATCCCAACAGATACAAGAAAGACAGTCACCCAGGCCCTCGTCAGCAGTCGACTCGACTACGGAAACGCCCTCTACGCGGGAGCCCTGACCAAGCTCATCACGACTACAACGCATCCAAAACGCCTCGGCGCGACTGATCCTCGACTTACCATGCCATGGCCACATCACCCCCCACATGAGGGACTTGCACTGGCTCCCCGTCAGCAAGAGGATATCCTTCAAGCTCCTCATCCACGCACACAAGGCACTCCACAAGACCGGCCCAGCCTACCTCAACAGACAGCTCTCCTTCTACATCCCCAACCACCAGCTACGCTCCGCCGACCTCTCATTCGCCACTGTCCCGCGCATCCGAAGAACAACCACCGACGGGAGATCCTTCTTCCACCTCGCCGCCAAGACATGGAACATCCTCCCACTGAGCCTACGACGGACCCAAGACCTGCTGACCTTCAGGACGATGCTCAAGACCTGGCTGTTCGATCAGTAGCGGACCCCCCCTCCCCCAGCGCCTTGAGACCCTTGTGGCTATGTAGTGCGCTTTACAAATGACTGATTGATTGATTGAATACTAATAATTGCATTACACTTCATTTTACATATTCTAGGGGAAGCTTGACATTGTGTTTTTATTAACAAGTAATCAGAGTGGCTTAAAATGGCTGCCAAAAATGCGGGAATCTTCTGCGCATGCGTCTACTGCATCCACGTAATATGACGTCTTTCGCTTTGGTGGAAAATCTTTGCAGCTGCGCAGTAGTATTTAAAATGGCCGCTTGAACCTCACATGCTAATGCACATGCTATGCTTAAACTAAACCTTGCATGTCTTACTAAACTGCTAATGCAATAGTTACAATAAATTCAAGGGATTAGAGTAGGAATAAGTGGTATACAGTGCATTCATTTATTTTTGTATTCTAACATGTTTTTCTCTAACTTTGTTATTAGTTCGTATTTGGGCCTGGAGGGTGACTGAAATCTCCATCTTGCATGGTTATGCGCAAGCACACCGGACTCTGTCAAACTCCGCAGTGTGACATTGAAACCCACCAAAGGACACTTTAACAAGAGAAGCGCCTGAGAACACCACCTCTTGACCCGGAGAGGGGAAGGAGAAGAAGTCAACATTTGTATACATTGTAGACGAAATTAATATGAATTGTGGTTGGGAAATAAAGAATGGGAAAGTAAAATTAAGGGGCGGGAATATTGAACAATGAACTAAAAGAAGTGCCTTACATAGTATGGTGTGATGACCTCTCCACATCCTATTGTCCAATCAGAAGTAGGGGATTCACGAATATTGAAACATTGGGGGGTGGTACATACACTTAGAATAGTATAACTAAGGTAGGCTCAGTCAGGTAGATTGTCAGACTTGTCACCGACCTGTCACAGACCCATCACCGAAGCAGATGACGGTGAATGCCACGGAGGTCAGAGACGCTGCTCGAGCACTCTGAACAAGAATCCACAGAAGAGAGCTGGAGAGAGAGAAGAGTCAGAGATCTTGCTGAAGTAGAAGAATCTGTCCGCCCAGAAGGGGGAAGAATCGAGGAGAATAGTACCAGAGAGGGGTGCGGCGCTGGCGTTGCACTTAGAAGAGGTCACCTATCCTGTCCTGAACTGTTGGCTCCTGACTACTCGGGAGTCCCTTTTCAAGCTCCTTGGCCAGGGGTTGGTCCTCACACCATTCTAGGTAAATATAATTCTGTGTGGTATGTCCTTGTACTGTTTACTTTTCCACCCTTCTCAGGTACCAACGTCATGAGATTTATTAAGTTTTATGTTCTACTTTTTGATCATTTTCCTTAAGGAAGTTGGTGTTTGACATGTATTGGTATCTGACTCACAAAATTATTGCATAGATAAAGCTTTTAAAACTCTCTCGAGTCTCAATCAATCAATACTTTGTAGAGCGCACTACATCCCCGTGAGGGTCTCAAGGCGCGGGGGGGGGGCTACTGATCGAACAGTCTGTGGTTATTCAATGAAATAAAGGTAAATGACATTTCTACCTATTCTGCTAACAACCTGATCTATTGACCAGAGGAAATTAAGAACCAAGGTGATAAGGGTTGGTAAGAAATGGTGTAAAGATAAATTTATCACAAGGTGAATATAAAGTCCAGATCATCAGTGGTGATTATCAGCTTATGTATGAATGTTTTTATGGGCCCCGGTGAGTACGGTAGTTTTATGAATAACCTAAGCTGATAATCGTGCTGCATCCGTTTTTCTTGGTAGCAGAGCTATGGTTAGGTTTTAGTTAGGTAGAGAACTGTATATTGAAATTGATTTATGTATTAACCAAAATCCATATGTATTGTTTTATGTTGTCCAGAAATTTCCGGGAATATTGAATAGCGGGTGGTAAACGGAAGCCACTCTGCAGTGAGGTTACTTGCCTTGATGAAGAAAGTGTGGAAAGCTAGGTAGAACTTGAAGCACTGGTTAGGGATTATTTTCTTGTATAAAAGAGAGAGTGGTTGGTAGCAAAGGAGTTTGCTGGTGAAACTTTGTCCTTATATCACCTAGAAAGGGTAATACTGAAGGAGTAGCAGGTTCTTTGATGCTTGAGTGAAGAGTAAGTGGAAGAGGTTTACTCATTGTGTGTGAGGGGTAAAAGGAAAAGTTTTACTTGCAGTGAAAGAAATAGACTTTTCTTTGAATTTAGTAAATCAGGCACAGTAGCGAATGTTATTACGTTGTTAATTAATGAAATGTGTAAGTCAAGTTGAAAAAAATTGAGTTTCACATTACCTTGCAAGGGAGGGGTCAGTCGCGGGTGCTGCACTGACGTCACTCAGAGCCACGCTGGGATTGATGAGACAGCGGGTGTGTAGCGGAGGTAAAATTGTAAAGGAGGGGTGAGTGAAAGGAGTGAAACTGACGTCACAAAAAAGCAGCGCAAGCATTGGTTAAGGTGAATAAGCAAAACAAAAGTTGATTGGTCACCAGAAATAAAAGACGTGCTGGTATTGGAAAAGCATTAGAGTAAAAGCGATCATTAGATTGGGAAGAAGTGTGGCGCAGCGGCCAGGGCGACTGACACCGGACGCTGGGGATCACGGTTCGATCCCCGGCACCGGTGGCAGATCAGCCCAGCACCATGTAACTCTGGGCAATAGCTCGCTTAATCTTCCTGACGGCCCAAAGCGCCGGGATGCCTACGGGTAGCTGTGCGCTTTACAAATACTGGATTTACATTTACATTAGTCACCAAAATAGAAGTCCCGGTAATAATAGACAGTGGGATTTGTATGTGGAGACATGATCCAACTATAATAGGGACTCGTCCAGACAGAAGATTTTTAGGATTTGCCCACGAACAGTATATTAGAGGGAATCCAAGTAAAATGTACAGAGAAAAAAGAAAAATGTCATTTATGCAGAAAATTAAAAAATATTTTAAAAAGGATAAACCCATTAAAACTAGAGAAGGAATTATTATTCCTCTCCCGAAAACGCCTGCAGCATACATGATGATAGAGAGAGGCTATCACACCTGTGTATGGCTAGAAAATTGGATAGAATACACAAAAGATGATGGAGTATTAGCATTTCCTGAGTACGGAACATTTAATGGGAGAATTTTACACAATTTACGAACTTGCATGAATGAGTTAGAACCAAGACCTAGATTGACCCTGTACGAAGCTTTAGAAGAATGGGAGACTGAGGCCTTTGAGCGAGACTGATCACAAAGTAGCAGTAACATGAGTAAAATGTATCCTAAATTTCCTCGAGAAACTCGAGATAGTCAGATGAAACAATGGAGACAAGCCATGATAGTGGAAAGATTATGGGCCATATGTAGGTAGAACGTGTTTTGCGATTCTCTAATTGCAATTTTTAGGGAATCGCAATTAGAGAATTGCAAAACGGAATGTAGGTAGGATTAGCAAATAATTTTGCGAATCCTACATATTCCTTAATTGTGAATTGCAAAGTGCAATTCGCTATTAAGGAATACCTCCCCATTCATTCCTATGGGCCTAGAGGCCCATAGGAATGAATAGGAAGACATTCTCAATTTGCGATTCTCAATTAGAGAATCGCAAATTGAGAATGCAATTTCAAGTGTGCCAGGGTGTCAAAAGGACACCCTGTTGCACCCCTGAAATGAGCATGGGTGCACATGTGGCACACATACATGCCCTAAGGACATGTGTGTGCACCACATGCCACTTTGAAAAATGCAAAAAATATGCATTTTTGAAAGAAATCGCAAATTACCACCAACCTGTAGTTGGTGGTAATTTGCGATTCCTTAAGGCCAAATTGCACTTTTTTGGTGCTTCTTACATTGCATTTAAGGAATCGCAAAATTTGCGGTTCCTTAAATGCAATTGCAAAATAAGAAATCGCAAATTTAGCGATTCCTTATTTTGCACGCAGATTTGCCTTCCTACATACCACTTAGCAAAATTGCGATCGCAAACGCCGAAATTCTGCGAATTTCGGCGTTTGCGATCGCAATTTTGCTTTCTACATATGGCCCTATATCCTGTATTAACCACAGGAAAATCGACAGGAAGTAAATGTACAGAGAAAACAAAACATTTAGTGACTGGTAGTAGAGATTCAGAAGATGATTATTTTGAAGATATTTTAATGAAAAATCCTCCACCATATCAAGAAGAATTAAATAGAATTACCCATAGTGCACCGATTCTGAAAACATCTTTAGTCCCGCAGGTTGTACATGAAACTACAATGGAAAGGGTATTTCATGAAAAAGAAAGAGAAGCAATTATTAAAAATAGAAGCGAGTTAATTCAGAAAATAACACAGCTGAACACAAATCCTGAAGCACTAACAATAATAGTGACTATAGGTCCCGTTGTTCCCTTATATGGGGAGAAGCAAAATTGTCCTAAACACCTGTCCTGACTACACCGATTATACAACCAAGAAAGAAAATATAGTAATTGATGATCAGACAAGTGAGTGCGAGTCAATAATTTCCTTAATGGATCTACCAATAAGAGAGCCAATAATTGATTCATTCAGAAAAGTCACACCAGGATGCTCAAAAGAGGTACAAATTGAAACATCTACAGGGACGAAGAGTGCTACTGTAGTAACCCCAGAAGAAATGGAAAGGTGGACACGAGAAATTGAAAAGGCTAAATCTCAGCCAAAGGTATTGGATATATTTTAATTAAGAGTAGAATTAGAAGAAATGATAGTTGCAAATGTAGGAGTAGAAAGATTAAATACGTTCAGCGAAGAAGAGTTGTTATTTATATGCAGAAGCATTACCCGAAATACAAAAATATTTCATGAGAAATTAATGAATTTGGCTTCAGAAATGGGCATCGACATAGGGAAATCCAAAGTATTGCTGAAACTATATAGAGCACAATTTTCTGATAAAGATTTAGAGAACATGAATGTGTCAGGAAGGAAATTACAGATAAAAGAATTGTTAACATTGTTGCAAAAATGGGGAGATTTGGATAAATGGAAAAAAAGATGGACAAAGAAAAAGGAAGAAACACAGGCAGAACGAACGACATCTGAGTATTTACTGAAAGAGACAGGAAAGGTTGAAAGGTTGTGCCCAATGAGAGAAGTTCCGGGAGGAGTTTATGTACATGTCCCATGGACCTGACATGATATTTTATCTTTTACCAATGATTTCCCAAAGCTTAGAGAAAAACCCGTAGAATGGTAGAGGCAAGTCAAAAGGTTTGTGAAGGTTTCAAAAGTTTTGTTGAAAGATTTAGATGGTTTATTTGACATAGTTGTTCCTGCTGATTTGTGGGCAGAATGTAAAATTACGATAGTTTGGCCTAATGATGAGTACCCAAGAGATGCAAAGACAGGAGCCCCGTCAGCTGAAGTATTGAAAAAATATAATTAGGTAATCACTTTCCTGAAAGTAAAGATTCCCCCAAAAGAAAGTGATTGGATAAAAATAGACAGAACAACACAAGAAAATGATGAGTCAGTACATGCATATTATGAAGGTCTTTTACAGGTGCTCATGCAGTACAGTGGGTTTGAGAATATTGAAAACAAGGACATCACACAATTTGTGTATCGTTTTGTGTCTGGGTTATGGTTGAAAATATCAAAAATGATTAAACAGCACATGTTATGCTGGCAAGCAAAACCTATAGATGAAATCCTCAAGTACGTAAAGTATTGCAGGGGCGAAATCGACAACAGACAAAAGAATTTTGAAGAAAAGGTAATGTGGGCCCAAGTTAAATTAGCAGAGCAACAAGAACTCCAGCTAAGTAATCAGGCAGAAAACCAAGGCAAAGGGCAAGGCCAAGGCGGAAAACGTGGGGGCAAACCAAGAAGGCGAATGAGCAGAGAAGAGGCAAAGAAAACGTTTCCCTGTCACGGGTGGGGAAAATTGGGGCATTGAAAAAACGAGTGTAATCTTATACAGAATAATAATACCCAAAATCAAAATTTAAATCCGCAGACACAGAATGAGGTGTTAATGAGGCAACCCCAGCAGGTTGTAAATCTACAGAGTCAATTGCCACCTGCCTCTAAGCCAAATTTTGTGAGTCAAGCCAAGTACAGTGTGGACACCGGATTCCAGGAGGGAAGTGGTAAGAAAAATTCTGTAACACCACAGTTTCTTTTGCAGGATTCGTTTTTTGAAAATGATATACAATGACGGTGCCTGAGAGGGGAGGAGGAGGAGTCTGTACTTGGCGCATCCTTGCCGGTAGATCAGTCAGGTCCATATTTAGATGGTAAGGTTAAACGAAATGACATCACCTTCTTATTGGATGCTGGTGCTACCCGTTCTACTGTGAGACCAACAGACATCCCAAACCTAGCCTTCTCGGGAGAAGCAATCCAAGTAGTGGGCGTTTCTAATAAACAAATTAGGACCCCAATTACAAAACCAATGGAGGTGTATATTGGCAATTTCAGAGAGATGCACAAGTTTGTGGTGTGCGACTCAAGTCCCCTGAACTTGCTAGGAAGGGATCTATTGTGCAAAATGAACTGCACTATATTTTGCACTCCGGATGGTGTTGCAATTCAGACCCCTGATGAAGACGGAGTATACAAGATCATGTTAGCTAAACAGATAACAGAAGTAAATTAATTGTTTTCCATGATGATACCAAACGAGTTACCAGATGAGGTCCAAACTACTGTAAATCCTGACGTGTGGGATTTTACCAGAAAGGAAGTAAGATTAATGGCAAATGTAGACCCAGTAAAAGTAACTGTAAAAGAAGACCCGATAACGGTAACAGTGAAAGAAGGTGCAGTCCATCCAAATACTCGACAATACAAAATGAGCCCGGAAATTAAAGCTGGTGTTGCAGCAGAAATTGATCGATTGGTTGAGCAAGGTATTCTGAAAGAAATAACGAGTAGCCCTTGTAATTCGCCCATTATTGGTATAAAGAAACCTAACGCAAAATATAGGGTGGTTCAAGATTTGAGAAACATTAACAAGATTGCCATACCATGTTGTCCGATAGTGCCAAATCCAGCAGTAATTCTATCCCAGATACCATGGACAGCAGGATAGTTTACTGTAATCAATTTATGCCATGCCTTTTTCTCCATTCCATTGCATCCTGATAGTCAATTTTTATTTTCTTTCAAATTTGATTAGCATGTCTACCTTTGGAATCGTGTTCTACAAGGGTACACTGAAAGTCCTTCCATTTTTAACCAAATTTTTTAAAAATGACTTGAATCTCTGGTTTTGCCCAGACAATAGGTTTTGGTGCAATACATTGACGACTTATTATTCGCATCAAAAACTCGAAGTGACTGTGTTACTGATTCAATTGCATTACTGGCTAAAGGTGGACATAAAGTGTCCCCAGAGAAATTACAATTTTGCAAACATTCGGTCAAATATTTGGGACACCAAATAGAAAGAGGGGTCAGAAAAGTGACTTCAGAAAGAATAAAAATAATAAGACACATGCAGTTACCATAGACCCAAAATGAAATAAGGATGTTTCCTGGAGTTATAGGTTATTGCAGGCAGTGGATTGTGGGATTTGCAATACTGACTAAACCTTTGATACAGATGACCTAGAAACGAGCAAAAGATCCAGTAGAGTGGGATGATGAAAGTATGGCAGCTTTTGTAAAATTACGAAACTGTGTGAAGCATCTGCTCTTGGTATGCGAGAATATTCAAAGGAATTTGCGTTATTCTGTGATGAGAGAGATAATTGTGCACTTTCAGTTCTAACACAGAGACATGGCCTAATGCGACGTCCTGTGGCATATTTTTCTGCTACTTTGGACCCAATGGCATTTACATTGCCAGGGTGTCTAAAAGCTGTAGCTGCCACGTGCATGAGGAGTCTGAAACAAAGTGAATCAATTGTAATGGGACATCCTGTAAAGGTGTACGTCCCATATTCAGTTGTAATTCTGTTGACAAGAACACAAACTCAGTACCTTACTCCTAGTCGACTGACTAAATATGAGTGAGTCATATTAGGGGCTAAGAATGTAACGATAGTCAGATGTACTCTCCTAAACCCAGCAACCTTGTTGCCAGATCCATATCATGAAGAAGTAAAAGATGAAGTTGATCATGAATGTCTCAACGTCACTGAACTAAGTACCAAACCCCGTCCAGACATAAAGGAAGTACCCTTAAAGATTGCAGAACATGAGTTGTTCGTAGATGGCTCATGTGTGCGCCATGAGGAAGGAGGATTGAATGCTGCTTATGCTGTGTGCTCATTGGCTGGTATAGTCAAGTCATCCTATTTATCAGGAGTCAAGTCTGCACAAGTAGCTGAATTGATAGCTTTAATTAAAGCGTGTAAAATTGGGAAAAATTGGAGCGTAACCATTTACACTGACAGTCAGTATGGTTATGGGGATGTGCATGACTTTTGCCAGCTTTGGAAGCAGAGGGATTTCATGACTTCTTCGGGAATCACTATTAAAATGGGAATTTTGTAAAATAATTGATTGAAGCAAGTCAATTGCCAAAAGAAGTAGCCGTGGTCAAATGCGCTGCTCACCAATCAGGAAATGATCCGGTGACAGCCAGTAATCGTTATGCTGACCAAGTGGCCCAACATTGTGCTGAGTACAAAATAGCAGTAAACAAGAAAATTGAAGCATATATACTCAGCTGCCAACTTATGCTACTTGAGGGCGTAGGAACATGGGAGGAAGTGAAAGACTTACAAGATGAAGCAGACATAAAAGAAAAGGAGGAGTGGGAGAAAATAGGTTGTAAGAGAAGGGCTGATGATGGTGTGTGGATTTACCTGGATGGAAGACCCGTGTTGCCAGACTGTATGCTTGCACCCATGGCTAGGATGTATCAGTGAGATACTCACATAGGTAGAGATGGTATGGTTAGAATTTTCAGACAAGATTGGTTCAATGCAAGGTTCAGGAATGTTGCAGAGAGTCTTTGCCAGAGGTTCTTAACTTGTCAACAAATGAACCCAGGCAGGAAAACTGTAGTTAGCACAGGAAGAATTGGGAAAGCAGAGGATCCATTTGTAAGACTTCAAATTGATTTTATTCAGTTACCTGTTTGTCGAGGACTGAAATATGTACTTGTCATAGTTTGTTTATTTTCAAAGTGGGTAGAAGCATACCCGACCAGAAGGAATGACAGCTTGACAGTGGCCAAACTCCTATTGAGGGAACTCATACCTCGATTCGGTTTTCCAGTAACTATTGAATCAGACAGAGGGTATCATTTTAATAATGAAATAATTTGATTAATTTGTGAAGCATTTAAAATTGAACAAAAACTGCACTGTGCATACCGCCCAGAGGCTTCTGGAGTGGTAGAGCAAATGAATGGCACAATCAAGTCAAGACTGAGAAAAGTGTGTGCATCCATCCCACTGGAGTGGCCTGATGCTTTACCTCTTGTCCTGATGGGACTCAGAAGTATCACAGACAAAAATACAGGTTTGAGTCCCCATGAAATACTCGTGGGAAGGGCAATGAGGCAAGCATGTATTCCAGGACACAAGCTGTTGAATATATCTGATGATTTGGTACTGGAGTATTGCAAAGAGTTGGCTGCCCAAGTGCGTTCTGTCTCTCACAAGGTTGGGGAAGACGCTGTTGCCAGGCAGCGAAACCAAGCTCATGATCTGAATCCCGGTGACTGGGTAGTTGTGAAAAATCATACTCGAGAATCGTGCCTAGCACCAAGGTGGGAAAAGCCACATCAGGTTACATTGGTTACAACAACAGCTGTAAAATGGGCAGGCTTGCCTAATTGGATTCATGTAAGCCATACAAAGAGAGTACCAGCAGCTGACGAAGTAGAACCACAACAAACTCAAGCAGTTGAGGCGGCTGATGGTTGTACAGCTGAAGGATCACGAGTAACAGATCCTGAAGTAGCTGAAAAAGAACAACCTAGTAGTAGTCAGGATGACTGGATCCCAGTAGTGGACATACTTGAAATGACTGTGAAAACAAGAAGTCAAACTCAATTAGAAAGACAGGATGAGAGTGAGGACGACGCAGGAATAGAAGAACGCGCTCAGATTACAGAAAATCAAGCTAATATCGAACCTGAGCAGAACCAGATAAGGAAAGAACAATTTACTCAGACAGAAGAAAATAAAAGCAAAACCCACGAGTCTGAGGAGGGACAGATGGGGAACACCCTTTACAACGCAACTTTTACAACGCACTACCATTACAATGAAACTTTTACAACTCAAGTGCATTTACAACGCATGCCATTACAACGCAAGTCTTTACATAGACTTGCGCTAGATGGCGTGTTAACATTACAAATAGTGTAGTTTACTATCCAAACACCTTCCCTACTGTTACGTGGACTGGAGTTGGAATAGTAAATTACACTTTTCTAATGTTAGCACGCCATCTAGTGCAAGTCGATGTAAAGACTTGCGTTGTAAAAGCATGCGTTGTAACTCCACTTGCGTTGTAAAAGTTACGTTGTAACAGCACGCGTTGTAACGTCATACATCCGGGACAGATAGGCCCTAGAGAAAACGCCCAGGCAGAAGAAAATCAAGAAAATTTAAGACCTGGGCAGGATCAGTTAGGAAAAGAAAAACAAGTTCAGGAAGAAGAAGAAGACCAAATCAAACAAAGTCCTGAACAGGGTCAGATTAGAAAAGAAGAATACACCCAGGCAGAAACGGCTAAGGTAATAAGCCCTGGACAAGGTCAGATAGAGAGGAATTCAGAAGATGGAAATAATCAACTTGTGCCACAAATCAATGAAAACAAGAGAGCTCTTGCAGAAACTGAAAGCACAGTGCAAGCTAAAAGAGTCAGAAAAGGTGATAATTGGCCTAGTATTATCAAGAGACTGAAATATCGCCTTAAGACAGTAAGTGAAGAACCTGACCAAGTAAATGAAGTAACCAGACAATCTGGACCGTCCACAGAAACCCCAAGAAGGAGAAGTCCACGATTGAAAAGACTGAATAATAAATTCAAGGGTCCAGAATGGACATATGTGATTCTTGAAGTTTTTGAGAATCTGGAAAAGAGTGGAGATAGTGATGAAGAAAAATGCTGATCGAATTGACGAGGAAGTGGGACCAACTTGAAGAAAATAATTCCCCAGGTTGTATTCTGTACAAAATTTCAAAAGAGGGGAGAAATCTTCTTAGTCTAAAATGGCTGACAATAGAGCTGCTGGAAAACCGAAACGAAACTGTGTAAAGAGATGCTGTAAAATATGTATATGTAGCATATTTCTACTACTTATAGTATGGTTAGTACTGACAATAGCTATTCCCTATCTGATGACTGTAAACAAACTAAATGACACTAAAGCACATGGAAAGGTAACTAATATTAAGCAAAACAGAGTAGAATTAGAAGCACCAGATGAGACAGCTTTATATCACAGCGTGTATAAAAATGATACAGAGTTAAAGGTTTTTGCTAAGCTGTTAGTGCACTATGTAGAAACAGTGGAAGTTAGCGATTGCTATGTATGTATGAAATTGCCGAGATCTGTAGCAGAAGTAACATATCATCATTTACCATTGACACATGGTATTTCATGTAGTATTTTAGCTAGTTTATTTTATAGAACTGGAAAGTTACAATACTATTATTCTAACATAGATGTGATTTTTTCTGAAGTTCCTCTATAGAAAAGCATGAACCTCGTCCTCAGCAGTAGAGATTCACAATTCATGGGTGAATATTTTCTCACAATGAAAACAATAGATATAGCTGAAGTTACATGAAGAAGAAAAGATATTTTTGAATTTCGTAGAGAAATGGAGACATGATTTCCATAGAATGGCCTCTGAACCGAAACGTCAGATACCTAAGTGGGCTGAGAAAGAAGACCTTATTACAACTGGCAAGCCTCATGCTGCTATGTCCCTGGACCTTGAAAAGAAAGGGAAAATCTGTCTTCGTGGGTTAAAATCAGAATATAACAATATATTTATTGGTTCCAGTGAATGTGAACACAATTTTCTGATAATAGGGGGATGGGGACTAAAGGGTGGAACAGATCCAGTATTTTCTGGAGTTTATTATCTATGTGGAAACAAGGGTTACTTTAAGCTGCCTGACCACTGGTATGGGAGTTGCTATTTTGGAATAGTATTCCCTAAAGTTTATCATTTAAAAGAATCAATGGAAGCAATGAAGAAAATAATGGACAAACGCAAGAAAAGGGCTAGTATTTCAGAAATTGTAGGAGATATATTTAGTGCATTGATACCTTCAGTGGGAGTAATTCTGAATACACAAAGAATTTGTAAATTATCTAGTGGTTGATTGCTTATCAACTGACACTGCTGGGGGATTTTTATTGATCAATAACTAACTAGTTGCGGTAATATCTATGGTTTTACAAAATCGACTTGCTGTTGAAATATTATTGGCAAAAGAGGGCGGAGTCTGTAAAATGTTGAAGGCCCAACATTGTTGTAACTACATTCCAGATAAAAGTGTTGAAATTGGGAGATATGTCAAAAATATCACAAATTTGAAAAAAAAACCTGAAAGTTGACAGTGTATTATAGAAACTAACAAATAGTATTTCCTCTGGGTAGATGGTTTTCTAACATAGGGAGAAGTACTATAGGTCAAATACTGATGTCAGTATTTGACCTATGTTTGTTGTGGTTCTACTTCGTCAGTGGATCTTAAGGATACCAAGCTTTTCTGGTCCACTGTCAATAGTCCCTTCCTCCAAAATGAAGAAGTTCCTGTAATGTCAGCCCAGGTATCTGAGGAACAATGGGTGTCTCATTTTATCAGTATTTTTAACCCCGAAGGACTAGCGGTAGGGGGGGATAGGGAAACCTTGGCTTATATCCCCATACCTCTTAATATTACAGTCTTAGAGGTGGATGCTGCCATCCGGGCCAGTAAGGGGGGAAAGGCGCCGGGCCCTGACGGGGTACCCGTGGACCTTTATAAAGCCGAGATTTCCATCTGGAGCCCATTGTTAACAAAGGTTTTTAATGCTGCTGCTATGATTGCAGCCCCACAAACCTGGGGAGAATCAACTATTATCCCGGTGTATAAAAAAGGGGAGAGGGGTGAGGCAAAAAACTATCGCCCGATCTCTCTCCTTACTGCTTCCCTAAAAATTATGAGTAGGGTATTATTGAGTCGTTTGGAGGAATGGGTAGAAGAAAAAGGGATCCTCGCAGACTCTCAGTATGGATTTCGCAAGGGGTTAGGCACTATAGAACAGTGCATTAATCTAGACCTTATTATATGCAAATATACACGAGCCAAGCAAGGCTCGTAGTTTCTTTGCTTTGCCGACCTGTCCAGTGCCTTTGACTTGGTTGACCATGGTCTTCTGTGGTCAACCTTGTTGGACATGGGTGCCCCTCAAGATATTATCTATTTCTTGGCCCAACTTTATAGGAATCTGACAGCTAAGATTCGATACGGGCAATCGGGGGAGTGTACTTCTAGTGTTAAAATAGGATCCGGAATTAGGCAGGGATGCGTCCTTGCACCTCTCCTTTTCTCCCTTTTTATTAACGCAATTGAGTCGGAACTACGGTCCACCAACGCAGATGCACCGACTGCTGGAGGTTTGTCCATCCCAATATTGCTCTACGCGGATGACGCGGTTCTGCTCTCACAAACCCCCTTAGGGTTGCAAAAACTTATGAATAAATTTGCTGATTTTATTAAGGGGAGAAAATTAAAAATTAATAATTCAAAAACTTTTATAATGCCCTGTGGGAAGAAAATTAAGAACCTAAGACCGTTTACAGTTATGGACCAAACTATAAAAGTGGTGGACAAATTTTGTTATTTGGGTATCACTTTTAATAGTCGGGGGATGTGGACTCCCGAAATGATTAATGTAAGAGCCAAAATGGCCAAGTGTTCTTTTGGCTTATTTAGATTTGCATCCAAGCTAGGCTCAAGACGGATACCAGATATGTTGTACTTATATCGCCATAAATGTGTTGCTCTGGCCCTATATGGTTCAGGAGTGTGGGGCCATTGTAATAACAACATGCTCCAGGTTGAGGAAAACAAATTTGTCAAAAAACTCCTTTGTTTACCATCCTCTTCCTCAACAAAGCTGATCCATCAGGAGGCTGGTCTAGAACATCTATCTGACTTGATCAGACTAAGACCCCTGTTAGTATGGAGATCTATATGGTCTAAGGAACAGACTGGTTTCACAAGAAAGATAATTTTAGACTGTCTTTACATGGATAACTGTTCCCGCATCCCCTGGCTTAATTATATTACCCGAACATTTAATGATGTTTTTAACGTTACGGTGTGTGACAACCCTTCTTGTGTTTTAGATATCTCGAAGAGTGAGATTAAACATGAATTTCTGAGGGCTAGCATGGTAAAGCGTAACGTAGCTACTGCTCAGTTCTCCTCACATGTTTTTTATGACAGATATATTAAGGAAGAAATGGGGCTCCCAGGATACCTTAAATTGGTTACCATCCGATCCCACCAATATGTATTGACAAGATTACGGATGGGGATTGTTCATTTGCTTGTTGCGTACCCTGTAATGAAGACTTATACTACTGCCCCCTGTCCGTGCGATGGGATTACAAAGCAAAGTACGGAGCATTTTTTATTGCTATGCCCTCTCTATCTCCATCTTCGAAAAGTATATCTGAAACCGCTTTTTAGAAAATATAATGTATCCAATATTGTTTCGGCCATGGGGCTTTTATTTGGCCTTAATTCACAGGACATCTGTTTTTTTACTGCTGTATATATTTTAAAATCGATATGTCTGAGGAAAAGCAGTCCTTTTTAAACATGTGTTTACTTTATAATCTGCTGAATCCTCATGTTTTAATACCTATGTATGTAAGTACTTTTATGATTATTAACTAATGATCGAATAAAGTTTTTGAAACTGAAACTGAAATACTGATGTCAATAATGGGAATAACTTTATTATTCTTAACAATAATGGTTTGGTGCAAATGCTGCAGGAAAAGAAAATGGTATGGAGTGGTATGGAGTGAATGAAAAAGGAAGGAAACGAAAATATGAAGAAATTCAGCTTGAAGAGATAAAAAAAGAAATTTACAAAAGAATGAAGGGTTTTCAAAAGAGGAAAGTAAAGGGAAATTCTAAAAGAATTGAAGAAATTGAAAGGGGAAATTGCTAAAGTTGGCATCTGGTCTAGCAATTAGTGATGGCATAGAATGCCATCATAGAGGGGATTGATGGAGCAAGGTTTCGTACGTAAGAAACTTGCTCGGACGCAATCCTCTCGAATAACATGTAATAATGCAACCAACCTGTTTGTGGATACTAATAATTGCATTACACTTCATTTTACATAATCTAGGGGAAGCTTGACAATGTGTTTTTACTAAAAAGTAATCCGAGTGGCTTAAAATGGCTGCCGAAAGTGCGGGAATCTTCTGCGCATGCCTCTACTGCATCCACGTAATATGACGTCTTTCGCTTTGGTGGGAAATCTTTGCAGCTGCGCAGTATTATTTAAAATGGCCGCTTGAACCTCACATGCTAATGCACATGCTATGCTTAAACTAAACCTTGCATGTCTTACTAAACTGCTAATGCAATAGTTAAAATAAATTAAAGGGATTAGAGTAGGAATAAGTGGTATACAGTGCATTCATTTATTTTTGTATTCTAACATGTTTTTCTCTAACTTTGTTATTAGTTCGTATTTGGGCCTGGAGGGTGACTGAAATCTCCATCTTGCATGGTTATGCGCAAGCACACCGGACTCTGTCAAACTCCGCAGTGTGACATTGAAACCCACCAAAGGACACTTTAACAAGAGAAGCGCCTGAGAACACCACCTCTTGACCCGGAGAGGGGAAGGAGAAGAAGTCAACATTTTTATACATTGTAGATGAAATTAATATGAAATGTGGTTGGGAAATAAGGGGCGGGAATATTGAACAATGAACCAAAAGAAGTGCCTTACATAGTATGGTGTGATGACCTCTCCACATCCTATTGTCCAATCAGAAGTAGGGGATTCACGAATATTGAAACATTGGGGGGTGGTACATACACTTAGAATAGTATAACTAAGGTAGGCTCAGTCAGGTAGATTGTCAGACTTGTCACCGACCTGTCACAGACCCATCACCGAAGCAGATGACGGTGAATGCCACGGAGGTCAGAGACGCTGCTCGAGCACTCTGAACAAGAATCCACAGAAGAGAGCTGGAGAGAGAGAAGAGTCGGAGATCTTGCTGAAGTAGAAGAATCTGTCCGCCCAGAAGGGGGAAGAATCGAGGAGAATAGTACCAGAGAGGGGTGCGGCGCTGGCGTTGCACTTAGAAGAGGTCACCTATCCTGTCCTGAACTGTTGGCTCCTGACTACTCGGGAGTCCCTTTTCAAGCTCCTTGG
Source organism: Triturus cristatus (assembly GCF_964204655.1). NCBI lineage: Eukaryota > Metazoa > Chordata > Amphibia > Caudata > Salamandridae > Triturus > Triturus cristatus. The sequence continues at coordinate 1,697,960,153 of NC_140591.1, forward strand.
CCAGGGGTTGGTCCTCACACCATTCTAGGTAAATATAATTCTGTGTGGTATGTCCTTGTACTGTTTACTTTTCCACCCTTCTCAGGTACCAACGTCATGAGATTTATTAAGTTTTATGTTCTACTTTTTGATCATTTTCCTTAAGGAAGTTGGTGTTTGACATGTATTGGTATCTGACTCACAAAATTATTGCATAGATAAAGCTTTTAAAACTCTCTCGAGTCTCAATCAATCAATACTTTGTAGAGCGCACTACATCCCCGTGAGTGTCTCAAGGCGCGGGGGGGGCTACTGATCGAACAGTCTGTGGTTATTCAATGAAATAAAGGTAAATGACATTTCTACCTATTCTGCTAACAACCTGATCTATTGACCAGAGGAAATTAAGAACCAAGGTGATAAGGGTTGGTAAGAAATGGTGTAAAGGTAAAATTTATCACAAGGTGAATATAAAGTCCAGATCATCAGCGGTGATTATCAGCTCATGTATGAATGTTTTTATGGGCCCAGGTTAGTATGGTAGTTTTATGAATAACCCAAGCTGATAATCGTGCTGCATCAGGTGGAGAGAGAAGAAAAATTGTTTGGATGGACGTTATGCAACCATTTAAAATTCATGTTTGGGATTCAACCGGCACATAAAGCGAGAACACACATTTGGTGCACCAAGAACTACAAAAGTCCAATCAGACTGTTGACTGTTCCATTTCTTCTTTATTTTTAATTCCAAGCAGTCATAAATTTTCGTAATTCAAAGTCCAAACGTTTCAGCCAAAAACCACACTCTGACCCTTTGAGCCGGTATTGCGATTTTCATGAAGTTCCGATTACTCATTGCACTGTGTTGGGGACTGTTTTGGAGCTGTATTCAATGCTCTTGGGGGGCTTTTAAAATTGTAATTTTAATTCTTGCTACTTTGCACATTGTTTTACCGGGATAAATTTTATTTGGAGGTTAGCGCTCTAGCCTTTGCACTAACTCATCTGCGCAGGTCACGTCCCCTTCGGCTTCATAAACGCCGATGACGCGACCGCGCAGCGGCGCTCTTTGAGCCAGTATTGCGATTTTCATGAAGTTCTGATTACTCATTGCACTGTGTTGGGGACTGTTTTGGAGCTGTGCCCAATGCTCCTGAGGGGCTTTTAAAATTGCAATTTTAATTCTTGCTACTTTGCACATTGTTTTACCGGGATAAATTTTAATTTGGAGGTTAGCGCTCTAGCCTTTGCACTAACTCATCTGTGCAGGTCACGTATCCCCTCGGCTTCATAAACGCCGATGACGCGACCAAGCAGCGGACGCGCCGCTGGCACACCGAAGGCGCGCCTAAGGCAAGCCCGTCTGCGCCCGTCCGCGCCTGGCCGGGCCCAGGGGCTACGACCCCTGGTGGATCAGCCAGAAAGGACGAAATCCCTCACTCACCAGAGGTGACATGCTTCATCATTGGGATTCTCCATCCCAGAGGAAACCCCTAATTCCTCTGGGGGCTGCAACTCCCTTACTGTGAGGGAGGAGCTCAAGGATGTTTTGTTGGTCAAAATACTGAGGTGTACTAAATCCACAATGACGAGCTGATGGTATGAGTGAGGGTGCAGCGCAAAAGAAAGTATTTTTGATATTTATAATTTTGGGTGTAAGTGAGATTAAAACTAGCTCAAGAGCGTGAAGCACAGATTTATTCGTAGTACGTGCTTGGCTAGAAGTAAAATAATAGTGCAACGGCAGTCAACAATTATTTAGACCGTGGTGATAGTGAAATGTGTCAACATGTTTCAGCCATAGAGCCTCAAATCGGGCACGGCTTTCATCAGGACTAGAATCAGCTACTGCGTGCAAAAGAACCCAAGTAAAGGATACTCTAGGTCCATGTTCTTATAATAAGTGCATCATTGGTGAAGACCACCCGTGAGTACTGGGTAAGTCAGCCCACCTCTCACTGGCAACTGCTCAGGAAAAGTGCACCGCTCTGTCCGTCGGTACACCGGTGCCTCAATGAGCCTGAAGCCGGAGGGATATGGCCATTTTCGTCGTTAGGTGGTATTTCATTTTCACATTTGATCCATTAGTGATGTAGCAGCTTATCACACTCTCTAAACTTTTGATAGACCCCAGGGTTTCACTTGGTTTTTGATTCAGTTTTTTGGGGGAACAAACCCTGTGCGGTCTTTATAAACATTTACCCTCAGACCCTCTGGTTGTCAAACCGTTATTTGTATTTGGATCAGCCAGAAAGCCATTAAATTACTCTAGCGAGGAACTTAAGATCTTCAGGACGGGACTACTTAGTAAGGGGTCGATCCCGATCCTGTATTTTTTTTTTCCGTACGACTCGTATCCGTAATTATTTCCGTACGAAACGTACAAGTCCCATCCGACCCATGAAGTACGATTCGTAGGGGAAAAATACATACGGATCGGCCCGATCCGTATGAATCGGATCGGGAAAAGTTGTACGAGACGGACGCGGACACTTTTCCGTACGAATCCTAAAAATACAGTCCGACCGTACAAGTATGATCCGGACCGGCTTTCCGATTTACGATTCGTATGCAAAACGTCCTGTACACAGGGAATGACTTTACCCGCTACGAAGCGAACTTTGCACGACTCGTTTCCCGGTAAAAGTTGGTCCCGGGGTGCGAGTCGTACAGGGGTACGAGTCGTACAGGCCCCCCCATGCATATGTACACACCTTACAACAACATCGCGTATGTACGCACCGTACATACGCAATTTGGGGGTACGCACCGTACATACACAACGCGTGGCGTGTACGTCGCGTACTGGGGCTCCGTTTGTAGGACTCTGCTTTTACGGCTGTTTTTGACTCCCGTGAGAAAAGAGCCATACGGAGTGCCGTAGGGACGAATCGTACTTGCTGGGCCAGAAACCGCTGCTTAAATACATCCGGACGTCGCGTACAGGCTTTTCCGGATCAGAATCGTTTTTTTTTTTTACCCGTACGGTCTTTTGTACGATTCGTACGGAAAGAGGCTTTCTGTACGAATCGTACTTCCTAGGTTGTACGGAAAGTTTACCGGGTACGAGTCGTACGCAGAAAACGCTCCGTACAACGATTCGTACAGCCTTTTTCCAGGATTAGAATCGGCCCCTAAGTGTTTACACTCTCTGGCACCTGATGGCCCTATTAAAGATTGTTCACAAAACAGTACCTGCCCAGCAAAATAAACAGAGTGAACTCACTTTCGTCAGTATCCCTTGCAAATTCAAAACTACCTAGTTTTGATTTCTCATGAGCGGCCAAAATTTTTGTTGTGCCTCGATAGGGTCTGATGTCACTCAATTCTTTGGAAAAACCTATGTCGTGTCTGTGTGTGTGTAAAGTGCTTCTCCAGTTATCCCATTCCCTCAAAAAATGTAGAAAGGAAAGGGCAGAGAGAAACCATCTAAATAGTAACTTAAGTAGTCGATCCGCAAATCCCCCGATACTACTTGTTGACCAGATGAGATCGGTCAATTTAGTTATTGTAATTGTTGTTTATATAAGTGTTTTTTGACCGTTCTTTAAAAATATTGTATTAGTTTGACACCATCCATCAATGTTTGTCTCTTTCTTATATCTTTCCTTTTCATCAGCACCCAGGGGCAGGCAGACAGGGAGTGGGCAGTCGGCGGGAGAACACGACCACCAGGAGGACACCAACGAGGGCTCCTCTGCTGGCCCCAGTAAGTCTTCTTGTTTTTAATAATATTTCTTATTCCATAACTTTTACTGCACCATATTTTTCACAAACTATTGTTTCCGTTTCCCAATGCTAATTTTTACCAACAATTATCCTTCGATCCGTACGGTTTCAAAAATCCTGTTATCCCTGCCTCTGCTATGATGACTCTCTGTACTACTACTACTATCAGTCTGTCTGTACTGTAGTAGCTAAGCTTGCCCAGTTGGCCAGTGCCACTCTTTATTTGAAAGGTTGTAAATAAAACTCAGATTCACCAGTAGCTCTAGCCATTGAGTCCAGTCCTTTGGGTCGTCCTCTTGTACTACTTCTAGTCTTATTGATCTTGAGTCTTCGTTAATCATGAGGCTTTGACAATTCACAGCAACAAATGCCCAACCAGATGTATTACTATTTTGATGATAGCCTATAGGACATACTACTACTGTTGTAGGGATCTTGCACATACAGACCTTTGCACAAGAAAATAGGATGTTGGTCATGGTAGGTTGGACCTTCCTCACACACCTCAATTAGAAATTCAGAACACACCACAATCTCCTTCCCGACTATAGTACTGTCTTGTCATAACTATTAGGTCTCCGAACCCTCTCCCCACAATACCCAACAAGTAGACAACCCAGAACATAACACACCCAACCTCTCAGTTGTGGAAGCAATGCACATGCACACCCTTACTTTACTTTGCTCACTCATGTAAGTCCACACCAAATACCACCAAGTCTATGTAAGTTCAAAATGTTTATTTTGAATTGAGAAGCTCTGTACATTGTTCTATTATATAATGCAGCACCAACCGGAAAATCAATAACATTAAAAGAATAAACATTGTTACACTTACTTACAGTTGGGAATTAAATCATGTTAACTGAACAGTGGTGGAAGGCAACACCACCATCCCCTAGGAATTTAGTTTATATAAATTTATAAATGAAGATGTGAGTGAAGGGACCCCTCACCTTAGAAGAACCTAGTACTGGTAGTTGTTGCATCATTCATAAGCTGTGCAAAGCTCTGGTTCGTAGAAGGGAATCTTCTGTCTGTAATGCAAAAAATGAAATGGTGCGCGTTAGTATATTGCAACTTGCAAGGATTTCTCAGCCGTGCCAAAAAGTGTAGCATTTATGGATAAGTAATATGGACTAACAGTACACCAGTACTTCATAAAAAAGTGGCTTGTTAATGTTTTTGTTGACCGCTTGTATGCAGCGCGTAGACAGTAGCAGTGTGAGGCAGGTCATGTGGGCTCAAAGGTGTCTTATACAAAAAGCTGCAAGGTAACGTCACATGTGCAAAAATAAAAGACACAAAGGTAAAATGGTTGCATGGCTCTGGCTAACTAAGCAAAGGCTAGAATGACCCTAGGTGGGACCATATATAACTATTAGTGTCTACTCTACTACTACCTGATTTGTACTAGTGATGTATGTTATATACTATTAACTCATTTTTCAATCTTGCTACTGACCAATAGGGGGAGGTGTATATGACGCCTAATAAATGTGTAATGTTTTCTAGGCGCACTACTGACCACCATTGCCGGGGCCAGCAAAGGCGACACGGAGGGAGAGGATGCGGCAGTTGCTGCCGATACCGACGATGGAGTGGTAGGGGGAGTGCCAGCACCAGTGGCGGGCGGTGGTAAGTTAGATTCATAATCCTTAACTATTGTTGACAGTACACTCACTGCCAGGGTGTACTGTATGTATACTGTACTGTTGAGACTTAGGGCCCCATTAGGATGGCAGGCGGATTGCCCCCGCCGGGCCGGTGGTAGTCACTGCCAACCCCGCAGGGGCAAAGCTCCCGCCATCCCTGTAGAAAAGAGTCAGACCCCCCATATGTCGACCAAGCTGAAAAGGGTTCAATATGGTGGTGGTGTCTCTCTGAACACACCGCCAGCCATTTATTCTGCATTTTGGAATGCCTTTGCGTGGCAGCATTGCCGGCCACCACGGAAAGGCATGCAGAGTATGCTTGGGGGCCCCCATGGAGGGTACCTATGCTATGGTACCCCCCTGCCTTTCAAAGCAAAACGTGACAGGCTCCGCGCAGGGCCTGTCATGTTGTGCTTGGAAAAGCACAACATGTATTTTTAGCATTGCTTTCGGCACCGCCCACCAGAATGTAAAAAAAACAGGATGCGCCCGCCACTGTGCCGGGTGCATCCTCCTAATTGTCCCCACGGGACCCCCACCCTTTTTAGCGTGAGGATGGCGGGCGGACAAAGTCGGCCCGCCATCCGATGTCCTAAGTAAATATGAGTTGTTGTGAACGTTTGAAGAGTGAACTAGACTAGACACCCTTTAATTGGCATAGGGGCGGGAGTATTGAGTAACCAATGGCCTCATCTATCTGATTTCAACTCCGCTTTGAAAGTTTTATAGAGAAGAGCACCTGGTGCACTGTTCAACTAAAAAGTGAAAGACGGGTGGAAGGAAGAAGGACGGGCGAGATATAAAATGTTATGTACTACAGTGCTTTATAGTGCTACTCTACCATGCCACTATGTGTATAAATAATTAACTTGTCTTACTGTTTTTCTAAGAGTATATTTTACAATTGTCTTGTTTTTTTCTTTTTGATATACAGCTACTCCTTCCAAAGTCAATCGGAAGGAGTTAGCCGCCAAGGCACCGCACCGGAAGCTGGAGGCAATCCAGCGGGAATACCGGCGGCTGGTGGTCTTGGCAGAGGAGGATGAGGAGACTGCAGCAGCACTTGAAGCCTCCTCCAGTGCCCCGGGCCCCAGCCACTGCCCTCCAGCGGTACGGCGCCACCGTCTGGCGGCTGCTTGCCGCCACCGCAATGCCATCTCTGGTGCCCCCCCACTGTGGCTGCAACTGCCGCGCCCTCAGACGCCGCACCGCCCGTTTAGAGGAGCAGATGCGTGTCCTCCTGCAATCCCGCCCCACACCTTAGTCCCTGTCTTCTGCTCCTTTTTTAATTCTTGTTTGGGTGGGTGGGAACTGGTTTGGGCGTTGGGTTTTTGCTTTTCGGACTAGTATTTTCTGGACTTTCCTTCAGACATTGGTTGGGGTAAGGGAGGGGGTGGGTCAGCTTTTGTGGGTTTTTAGTTTATTTTTGTTAGGGTCAATTAAATATATTTTTCTACGTTACATGCAATGTTGTTAATGTTTTGTAGGTGGGGTTACTGTTTTACATCACACTGTTTCCTTGCTGGGGCAGGCCCGCCCATAGCCAGTGTTTGATTTAAACAATTGGCTGACCGTGTAAGACACAAACAGTTAGATGCGACACCCCTCACTGATTGACTTGTCCTATTAGTACTTTCAGTCTCTCCTCTAGTCTATGCATTCTTTATCTAGACTCAAAGGGGTGTGTGAAATTGAATTCATTGAAAACATGTCCATTATTAATTCTGCCTCCCCCAAACTTCTTTTACCTTTGCTTGATGTTTAACTTAGGCACAGCAATGGCTGCATGGTGAAGATGGTTTCCTTTTTCTAATATGCCATGATTGGGGTGGTGGTGGTAGTATAATAGTAGTAGTAGACACTGGCAGGGCAGCAGCATTTGCAAAAACAGCTAATGAGACAGTCAATCGCCTTTGAGAGACTGTTCGAGGAGTAGTAGAATGAAGTACAGTACAGAACTTACCGAGCAACAATAATATGCTAAAATATTTTACAACAAAACATAATGGTGGTTCGGATAGCCTACTAGACAGAGTTACAAACTATAGTTGTGTCGGGTCACTTGACTAGGCCTACAGCGTAACAGTTAGTGCTGTGTATGAGGAATGACAACAAATCCAATCAATGCCGGCAATTAATGCTGAGGTATATGTTCCTTTGTTAAATAAAATCACCTTCAAAATATACTGCTCATGGGTGGGCAAGCAGAAGAAGATCATCGCTCTGCCTTGAAATTGAAGTACTGTTGCTTTCGCCACATCCACCCCAGCAAGCGTGTGATTAAGTATTGGTGTACATTTAATTTAGTCACACCTCGACAATAAGTCACACAGCCCGGGGGAAGAGTGTTAGGGTTTGTTGAATGGATGGGAAGGGGGTTTGGGGAAAGGTTTGACAGTGCAAAACAGTATGCATGGACAAACAAATGACAATCTTTGAAGACTACCATATCCATATATTAAGGGAGAAAAAGGAAATGCATGCATGATGATGAGAGACCCGGATTACATACACTTCTTGTTCTGTTGTTCCGGCCTTAATACTTTTACAGATAGCAAATAAAAATTTTAAATATTGGTCGGGAAGAATCGTAAACAGAGAGCAAACCTAATGATGATAATAACAACAACAAGAACACACTGTTGTAAAGATTGTAGACAAAAAAATGAATAAAATTATTTAAAAGAAGATGAAAGTTGATACTGTTACTGTGCTATCCTGGTCAAAAATGTGGACTGGATTTGCATCTCGGCATTCCTCTTGGTCCTCTTGTCCATCAATCTTGGGTGTCGCCACTCGCCACTGCCCAGCTGGAAAAAAATGTCGATTTATTGGTAAGGTAAGTGTGCATTGTAATGTTTTCCCAAGTATAGGGCAAGGCCCGGCCTGTAATTGTAGATGTAAAAACAAAGGGGATATTGAGAAACAAAGTTGAAACAAATGCACAAGTTATGGTGTAGTGCAACAAGAACACGTTCCGAGGCGGCATGTATGCACAATCTCTACTCTAGTCTGTTTCCAGCATTGACCTTCGACAACAACAGGAGAGAGCAGGCCCACAGTGACAGGCCTGACGGCACGTTGCTTAGCAGTAGCACAACCTACGTTTAGAGTACTTTTTTTTTTTTTAAAGAGTTGGACAAAGGCAAAGCACATTATCCATGATTCCATTCCAAACATAGCATTTTACAGTTTAAGTTAGTAAATCAATGCACCGCAGTCATCCCACCGCTACACTCGACTCCAATTCTACACAGACATTTGGGTCTGCTGTGGTTGTTGTTGACGTGTTTATCTTTAGGCTTTTATGCCACTCATGAAACATCCTCCTGACTTGTTATTATTCCATCAATCATCTCCGATACTTGTACTGACTGTGAAGATCGGCCTGCAGTAGAAGTAAAATTTTGTTATTACACAACAAGAGTAGAAATATTATTGACTTGAGTCACTCTTTAGTGTGTACAGAAAGATAGACTACTAGTACACTTTGACTTCACTACGTACACAGCAAACAAACAACGAAAAAACAAACACCAATCGCTCAGAGTCAGGTGTCCAATGCATGCCATTAATTGTCATTACCTGTTCCTTCTCATCTTAAGTTAACGGGCCGTCTTTTTCGCCATCATCATCATGGACGGTGCTGTTGTCAATCATACTCAGTGCGCAGATTGAGTCCCCTTCCTGTATTGAATTAAAAGCAATATATCAAGCTGCAGGAGAAGTACAAATTTCTTATTTGCAAGAAGGGGAAAATTCACCTTGAGTTACGTTTAGTGTGTACTGTAGAAAGATGATTAGTTCACAATGACATAACTTCATGCACAACAAACACAACAACATCACTCAGTCTATGACTCTGCGTCCAATGCATGGCATCAATCATTACCTGTTCCATCTTATTTTCAGTTAATGGGCAGTCTCTCTCGGCTCTGAAAGGAGGATAGCTATAGTAGTCATCTGATTCATGCTCCACTTCTTTTGGCGGGACTAGGAAAGTTTTAATTTTTTCTTCTATTTTCCATCATCCAATCATCATTCATGAGGGCAATAAATTTAGGCGGGAGATTCAGTATGATGGAGCGGAGGAGCTGTATTCGGAGGACTGTACTGTCAAATTGCAGACACCTGAAACTTGTATATTAAATAAGAAGAGTAGAAGACGGTGGTAATGGATTTGTTGTGATTCACAAGTTTGTAACCGGAACGACAGACACACAAATAAAGGGGAAAAAAAGGGAGGAAGACAGTAAGTGCAAGCCTAATTGTCAGGGAAGTATAGCTCGTCCTCAAACTCTGGGGGTTCAGCCAGTAATAGGTAATCATGTGACACACTACTTCCGTCACCTGAGCCGCTGTCCTCATCTTCCTCCATTGCTTCATGTATTGTGTAATTCGGTGGTATGAAGTGCTGATTCATTTTGATCATTGTTAACCTCTCCACGTTTTTGGGCGAGAGACTGGTCCTTCTCAATGTTACAATGGAACCAGCAGCACTGAAAACACGTTCAGAAGAGACACTTGCGACAGGGCAAGCCAGATAGCTTATCGCCAGCCTGCTGAGCAGTGGCCATTCAGACCTTTTCCTATACCAATACTGCAATGGGTTTTGATCAATGTACACCTCTGTTGGGTCGTCCAGATAGGCCTGGACCATCCGCTCAATGTTCAGGGGTGCTGCTGGTAAGCTTTTGGGCTCTTTTCTCTGTGCATCAGCACTGTGCTTATTAATGCCTAACTGTACATACCAATCGCCTAACGATTCTACTGGGCCTAATGGTCCAGTTATTGTTGCTGCTGTCGATAGTGATGGTGAGTGTTGTGATCCAAACGCACTGCCCTCAGCCGACGAAGTTGCACTTGATCCTGCATGCCCTGCTGCAGTACTTCTTGTGGGTTGATCTTGCGGGCTTTTAATTAGTAACTGTTCGTTTTCCAACTTACTGGCTGCCTCAGCTATACAAGTTTGTAGCGGGCAACATCAATCTCTGAAAAAGCAAAGAATGTCTTCTGTCCAAATTTTGCACATGGATCCAGAATTGTGGCACAAATGTAATGTTCTTGTGACAACATTTTATTTTCTATCCTTGTATTTTCAGCTAAGCGACGTGCTAAGCTCGCCACCAAGTCATGGGCTTGCCTTTTGTCCTCTACACCTTTGTATGATTCAGAAACCTTCTTCAGCTGATGCTCTAGCATTTGCAATAATGGGGTCGCTTGGCCCATTGTACAGTCCTCCTGGCTGACTTCACGTGTGAAGACCTCAAAAGAACACATCATCTCAGTCAGGCATTTAATTAGGCTCCATAGCTCCATCTGAAGGTTCATGCCTTTAACAGTAGCATCCCCTCTTTTCCAGACATATTCATTGAGTGGCCTGTACTGCTCAAACAGACGATCAAGCATGTAATACGTTGAGTTCCAACGTGTTGCCACCTTCTGGTTGAGTGCTTTGACTGGCATCCTATATTCACGTTGAATGATCCTCAGCTGCTTCCAAGCTTTAAAAGAATGGCTGAAATGAGTGCATATTCTTCGGCAGATGGCCAGTAAGTTGCTGATTATGGGTTCTTTTTTCAGAAATTCTTGAACTATAATGTTTATGCAGTGCGCCAAACACGGAACCCTGAAATAGGAACCAAGATCCATGGCCTTAACCCCTTCAGCGCGGCGCGGATTTCCACGCCGTGCTGAAGGTTCGTTGCGCTGGCGGGGCGTGACGGAGCAGTTCCGTCATGCGCACAGCGCGACCGACGCGCATGAAGGAACCGCTCCGTCACAAGCATCGAAAGGGTTAAGTACATTACTGCCATTGTCTGTGGCAACAAAACCAATACTAAGCCCTCTTAGGTGCAGCCATTCAAAAACCTTGCTTTGAAACTCTTGCAAAATGTTTACAGCCGTATGAGATTTCTCCATGGCGAACATGGCTACAGTTGCATGTTTCCGAGTACCTTTAAAAATCGCAGCTGTGTCAACAGCACCTCGTGCAGATAGCTTATCTGTAACCCCCACAAAAGAGACCCAGTGTGCAGTGATGCACATGTAATCTGTGACTTGGCAACTGGTCCACGTGTCTGTTGTCAGGTGGATATTGTGAACAGCACTCTGCTGCAAAGCTTGTCCAACCAATTCCAGCACATCATGATGTAGTGCCGGAACAGCAATTCTTGCGAAATAGGACCGGCTGGGAACCTTCCATTTAGGGCAGATGGCCGACACAAATTCAAGTAAACCCACCCCTTCCACAAATGAAAAAGGGAGAAGGTCCAGCGCTAACATTTTAGCCAGCTTCGCATTGTACAACCGTGCCGTTGGGTGGTTGCGTTGGAACTGCCCCTCCAACCTAAGCATGCTCTCAATGGTAGGCTGGATTACTTTCCTTTGTGGTGCTGTAGTTTTCATTAACCCACTTAGGCTCCCTCTTCTTCACCTTCCACCGCAATAATATCGCTCCCTGATTCTTCCTGACCAACTTCAATGGGTTGAGTTTTTCTACTTTCTTTTAACTGAGGTAGGTGATTCTACCACACGATAGTGTGGTGTAATCTGAGATGACTTGCTTGGCCTCCGGTACCATAGTTAGTACCAAGCTTACCCCTCCGAACACCTTGTCGACAAATTGAGCATATAGCAACGTTCTCCTCCTTGGTGCTAACAGAAAAGAAACTCGGGAGGAGAACTTTCTGGCACTGCTGGATGTGCCACTTTCAATACCAGATGAACTGGAGGGTGTGCTTGGAATGTGACCCTGTGCAATTACACTGTGACTTTTACTACCACTACCTACTGAGATGGTTGAGCTGGATGTAGGTCCCTGCTGGGCCTTGGAAAATATGGCAGCTGGAGGTAGTGGTGGTGTAACCTGTGTTGGTGATATCCGTGCAACATCCCGCTCAGTAGCAGCCTTTCTGGATAGGGTGAGAATGTTGGTCTTCAATCCCTTTGGAGCGGGAGTGATGTTCGTGATGACTGGCTCGTCTTCATCAACATCACCCCCCTCTTCTACATCTACCTCCATAACTCTAAGTTTTTCTGGGACATTCCTTTTCAGAAGCATTGTCTCGTGGCGTGCATCACTCTCAGACTGAGCTGGTGGATGCCAAGTGGCATCACGATCATCAGAAGCGGGGCTTGAAGAAGAAGATGATGGACTAAGCCTCCATTTCCTTGCTGGTGGTCTGGAAGACAATAGATCTTCGGAAACAGTGGTTTGCTCCACTTTGTCTGCAGGATGCTCGATTTCCTGAAATGTCCCTACGTCAGGAGCAACAACTACTATGGTGGGCCCTTGTTGCGGCTGCTGCTGTTCTTGTTGCGGCTGCTGCTGTTCTTGTTGCGGCTGCTGCTGTTCTTGTTGCGGCTGCTTCTGTTATTGTTGCGGCAGCTGCTGTTCTTGTTGCGGCTGCTGCTGTTATTGTTGCGGCAGCTGCTGTTCTTGTTGCGGCTGCTGCTGTTATTGTTGCGGCAGCTGCTGTTCTTGTTGCGGCTGCTGCTGTTATTGTTGCGGCAGCTGCTGTTCTTGTTGCGGCTGCACACTTATCTTCTGAGTTTCCGCCTGCGTTGATTGTGTACTACTTTGCGATAATGACATTTCAACATCGCTGCTCGTTAGTAGACTGGCTACCTCTGCGACACTAAAGCCCTTGGGCCTAGGTTGGTGGGGTTGGACCGCTGGTGCTGAGGTGCTGCTCCCAGCTTGGTTCCCGGACAACGCTGCTGCAGGCGTAACTTTTTTGGTGCCAAAAAAAAACATTGGCCGGCACACCAGTCGTGGTTAATGGCACTTCCTTTTTCTGTTCCTTCTTCTCACCGGCAACTTTCTTGGTACTGGACCCGGTACTTTTCTTTGGGGCCATCTTCTTCAGATGTCAGGCAGGATGCAGAGATGCACAACAAGTTCTGGGCCAGGGGTCTCCAACCTTTTCTGCAGTTAGAGCTACTTCTGATCCGTGAAAATGATTGTGAGCTACTAAAGGCCAAGCAACTTGTGAATCGTTCCCAAAGTCTCTTCACGTGCAGCTTCATTGACGAGGGATAAACAGATACCCATTTAGTGTCTGTAATGCACAATATGAAACCAGAGAGCCCGGTATAAGTCCTGGCTTTCCTCTTCAACAAACTGCATACTCCTGACCTCTGCCATAACCAGCTAAGAAGACTACAACCATAAGAAACCATATGGACGTGCAGTGCTGTTCAAAGCTGCAATCATACTAAAAATTATAACCTGCACATCTGTCTCTCACATTTTTTCATCCACCAAACTAGTACGTTCCATAACTCGGTATTCGAACCTCGGTGGTCATCATGCACAACATGGAACACTTCCCACATAGGCTCACAAAATAAAGACAACGCCTTTCCCACCACAAACCCAACACATGGATCGGCTTGCAGGGTAGTAAGCAGTATAAAGTAACAAATGCTGCAATACAAATATTTTATTACATCATACCTTCTTTTTCTACTTAATCACATGACTAGACCTTGAAATGCGTGAGTTCAGGGTTTGCACTGTACAAATTCTCTCCTAACAGACCATAAATGTGTTCCATATAATAATAACCTATTCCACATGTATGGTTCACATGACTTGCCACTTAGTTCATTATCATAGAATTGTCATCAATGATGGTGGGAGTCCATGATTATTTCATGATTAAAAGCTATTACTTCTAAAAATGCCTCTTAATCTTCAAATCCTGGTCAGTGGATCACAGGACACTCACCAGAGTCCTGAACAAACAGCTGTATGAAATGCTTCCTATTCGAAACGCGGTGCATTTGTCTTGAACTCTCATAGCTCCACTTTCCGCCCATCAAATAATAAATGGACAGAAACAGTGTACATTACTGCAAATAAATATATTATATTGCTTAAGGATTTCTGGTCCTGGGCGCAGAATCAAATTTTACTTTAAATCATATTTCAATTTCATTTGGTAAAATGTTTTCAAACAACTCACCAGCTTGATTATAAAAGTTGGTTCTTGAGCAATAAAATGGTCACTAAAATATAACTGTGAACCTGGGATGCCGGAAATCCTGAATCCACTCCACATCATCTGATAATAAACTGCTCCATAACCATTCCGGAACAGAGTGTAATAATATACCAAAGACTAATTGTGATACTTATCAGTTAATAGAAAAAAAGAACATAGGGACTGGGTGGAACAATAGTACAGGACAGGGATACAAAGAGTTTGAATGATAAAAAAAAAGTCTACGTTTATTTATTCTCTTCTCTAAACATTTGGAAAACCTGTGTGAAATGAATTGGTATCTAGGGTTTCCAGTAACCAATAGGCAAGTGTTTGCCTCTGTAAATGAAAAAGCTACCTTAGCAGAAAGGCCAAAGACAGAATGGGCATGGCACCAAAATACGTTTATAACTACCTTAGCAGGTTTGATGCAGGATTCGAAGAAATACACACTGCTTCAGGTGACTTTAAGTGCCAGATTCACATAAAATGTATATTCCAGGCATATGTTAAGACAGAAGCAATTTACACCTGGGAGCCTACGTAAACCATGCATGGGTGAGTGATGCAAAAACTAGATTTAAATGTACTTTATGTGAATTTGATAAGCTGGAGGCGAGGTGGAAGAATCGCTTTTGTGTTTTACACACAGGATTTTTATAGTAGCAGGAGGCCCTCGAAATAACAGCGCAGGACACACAACAGAACAGAACGGCGGGGTCTGAGGGGCCCGGTCAGGACTGGATTACAGGAACCAGGATATGCTGGGGAAGGTTGGGTAGGAACATGCACACGAGAGATGATGACAGCAATTTGTAACGTGCATAGTTACTCTAAGAATGTACCTGCACGACCCAGCATAGATCGGAAAGTGATCTGAATGCTACACAGCACACTGTGCATATTTCATCTGTATCAATGGGCGCCATGCGCACAGTCCACAGTGTGGGTAGAAATGTTTCTGAATGACCCAACAAATCATCAGTTTCCATGCTCGGATTCTGAAAAAGAATTATTTCTAGCACGCCGTGCCAGCGGCAGGAACCTAAAGTTGCGGAGGGAATCTTTGAGCACTAGAACCCCGCAGCCGTGTGTTAATGCTGTAAAATCTGCTTCTGCCGCCTTTCTATGCCTTGTTCACAGCAGCAGGTGGTGGTGTGGTCTCTCACTGGAGGTGACATCTCCTGCCCCAGCCCCTCTCTCCCTGTGCTCACTGACAGGCTCGCTCTCCTATGTGGCCGTGGAAGGAGGTGGGAGGGAATGTGAGCCCAGCCAGACCCAGAGGCTGCTGCATCCCAGCAGAGAGGCGCTGCCTGTCCAATGAAAGCCAGGGGAGGCAGAACTGCCAACGACTGGGGCTCTCTTCTCCCCTCCGCTCACAGACCCCGCACATCGCATCCCAAGGTAGGACCGCCGCGAAGACAGCCGCGGACTCGCTGTTTGCTCCTCAGCTGCTGTTCAGGAATCACAGCAAGCTGGCCTTTCCCTCGTGCTCTGATTGGTTTCATAAGAAAAGTTTGCTTTATCTGGTAGCAAAGAGCCACCAAGCAGCAGATCTGAGCTTTCGGCTTGGGAAATTATTAAACGATAACAAAGGGTATAATGAATAAAATATAGCGAGGAGACCCACGCCCGACAAAATGAAAGATGCTGACAAGACACTTTCAGAAAATCCCCGTCTCGTGTCAGGAGTAGGACAGACTGCGAAAAGGCACCCCGCGATCTCGAGCCCGAGAGGAATCTGGATTTTCCGTTTCTCCTTGCGGAAAGTCACGTGGGGAGAAAGTATGCTCAGTCTTATCACCCTAAGAATAAGGCCGCAAAGCAGAGCTAAAAATGAACAATTTACCTCAACAAGAGCTACATACTTTCAACAGCCAAAGCCATTCAGAAGGAATTCTGTCCACATTTACTTGTTCGAAGTACTGCTCATATTTTATTTATTTTAGATGCCTTGAATAACGGTATGCACAGGCATCTATTGAAAAAAAAATAAAGCGCCTCTTGCCCACATACCTGCTGTCTGTCTGGTTCTGCTTAAGGTGGCTGACACTGCATCTCCTGTATTTCAGCATGGAGATCCAATTATGCCTCCAAGGCTGCCGCTCCGGCCGCAAAAGTGCACAGGATCATAGAAGGGAGACATGCAGCAAAAGGCGCACATAGTGATTCTCCGAGAGCAGCAAACACTGCCCATGAGCTGGCTGACGTCACCACTTCACCCCGCCCCAGATAGGCTCAAATAGCAGGTGCTTCCTACAGCGGGAGAGAAGCATCTACAAAAGACCTAAAAAACAAACAAAACGACAATGATACTCTACTAAAGTGGAAGTCGGATCGCGAGCTACTGAGAGGGCACCTGCGAGCTACCAGTAGCTCGCGATCGACCGATTGGAGACTCCTGTTCTGGGCACACATGGATGTGATGCGCAGAAGGACTTCTGGCTGGCTGGCCGTACAACGGATAGCCTGGTGATTCTGATGACACCTCCTCCTCTGGCTTTTGTGCACCTAAAAGCAAATAAGCTAACAGAAGAACATCAGTGAAATGTTGCATTTGTTGTTGTGGTTCAGTTACTTACTACTGTACTAGTGCAAACAAAAGATATAGTCTAGCCATTTATGACTTTTTTTCAACAAGGGCTATGTTATACCACTGTGTACAATCACACACTACACTCTCAGGAAGGATAGGAAAGTTAATAAGAACCACCAAAATAAAAATGTAATGGAAGTGGGTTTACCCTATTTGCCATTAAATTATTTGAGCATCTCAGCATCCATGGAGCTGCTGCTGACAAAGGGGGTGGATGAATGGAAGCAGTAAGCCAAATAGCCAATAGGAAAACCATGCAGGCATATATGGCAAAAGCAGGACACTAATAACTCCCACCACAAAAAAAGGCCACCAGCTACATGGACACTCACAAATCACAAACAAGCAGGGGGCCTGGAAAAGACCAGGAGCTGACAAAAGGCCTATAAAAGCCAGGTAAAGGATGCATGCTATAGCACACTGCTCTGCCTTTTTAATGCAACAAAATGCAAATACGAACATTCACAGGCCCCAAAAAGGTCTGCAGGGTGCATGCATTGCACACCAACACACACCAGACACACACAACAAAAGCACGTCCTTAAAACAACCAAGATCAGAAAGCCCACCCCAAAAAAACACACTTGCCAACTCAATCCAATGCCATCCATGCCCTAAATGATGTCTAAATTCAACAGACCACACAGAAACACTTGAGTAATACAGCTGTGGCTACCTGCTCTGATCCTACTGGATGAAAGCAGGCCTGTTGGCAGACAAGGTCAGGCAAGCTTGCAGGCCTAGGCTTCAAAATGGCCACCAGCCACATGGCCAGGCCCAACAACATCAGAAAGCCCAACCCAAAAAAACACACTTGCCAACTCAATCCAATGCCATCCATGCCCTAAATGATGTCTAAATTCAACAGACCACACAGAAACACTTGATTAATACAGCTGTGGCTACCTGCTCAGCCTCTGAACCTACTGGATGAAAGCAGGCCTGTTATTGGCAGACAAGGCCAGACAAGCTTGCAGGCCTAGTCTTCAAAATGGCCACCAGCCACATGGCCAGGCCTGAAGTAAGTAGACACTTATTATTTTCTTATAGTTTCTCTTTATTAAGATGTAAGGTAACTGCATCCTCAGCTTACTGGCCTGCACATCAAGTGAAGGCAACCTCGTCAACATTCCAAGGCTGCCTCCCTGTCAACATTCTGAACGTTACAACTGTACAGTGGAATGTGGGGGTGGCCGGAATGTACCATGTGATAAGTTATAACACATCTCCCTCCTCAAAGGAGATACATACTAACACAAAGAGTAACAATAGTAGAGCAACAGGCCACGGTGTGGCAAAATGATGTAAAGGGGGATCCCCACATAACATAACCAACAACTTGAGAATTAGAGTCTTTACCCCATTTGAAATTCCTTGTGCCACCTTGGGGGATTGCGATCCCTGAGTTCTCTACCCCTTTGTGCCCCCTCTGTACGGGAACTCTGGGCAAGATCCCTGACATCTTCCTCTTGGTCTGTTTCCCTCGGACCTACGGCCACCCGGTCCATGCTCCATTTTTTGCCATCTTCCAGGATGACCACATTTCTTTTAACCTCTCTTATTTTCCCGGGGTCATAGTACCTCTCCTCTTTGCCCCCTAGGTTCATAGGTTTTCTGATCATCACCTTTTGTCCCTCTCTGAAAGTTCTTTCTTGCACCCCCCATTTTCTGTCGTACCACTCTTTATACTTCTTTTGTCTGTTGTCAATTCTCTTACTGATCCCCTCTAGATCAATCACCACTGGTTCCTTGGGGATCATCCAGTTGGGGGAGAGTTTTGTACCTGCCTTCCTCCCCCTCAATAGTTCAAACGGCGAATGTCCTGTGGAGAGGCTAGGTGTGGTGTGGTAGGACCAAAGCATGTCTCTCAACGCCCCCTCAATAGGAGTCCCCGCTTTCACTGCTAGTTGTATGCACTCTTTCAGCATACGGTTAGCCCTCTCCACTTTCCCGTTAGCTTTAGGACAGTACAATGGGGTGCGTATGTGTGTTATTGACATGTCCTTAAGATACTCCCTCATCTCCTCCGATACCAATTGGACGCCATTGTCCGTGATTAGGGTGGAGGGAATGCCCTCCTTTGAGAACACTTCGTTCAAAAATTCAATTAGCGATCTTGTGTTGATGTTACTCACAAATTTGTGTGTTATCCAGTTTGAATAGTAGTCTATGAGTACAAGAATGTACCATTGCTGTGGCCCCTTAGCTCTTATGGGGCCAGTGATGTCAAATCCCAATTTGTCCCATGGGGACCGTGGGACTTCCACAGGACTAAGTGGAGCACGCCTGATACATCTTGTTTTGTCACTTTCGCCACATGCGTAGCACTCCTTCACCTTGTCCTCCATGTGCGTATCCATCCCAGGGAACCAATATTCCGACCTCAGTCTCGCCTTGCATAGGCTCCTTCCCAGGTGCCCCTCATGTGCGAGGTCCATGATCTGTTCTCTTAATCCCTCTGGTGGAACTATTCTGCCCGACTTGAGGAGGTATCCACCCTCTATGGACAGTTCATTTCTTACATTCCAGTACGGTTGAATGTCTTCTGGAAGAGTTTTGCATTTCATGGGCCATCCTTTGTTTACCCATTATTTTTCCTTGTTGAGAGTGCTATCTTGTTCCGTGTGGTAATCCCACTGATTTCTTGTCATTGCTGGGAGTTTGACCTCGAGGACCCCTTCACTGTTCTTGTCCTCCTCCTCAGGGCTTCCTACTGGGGATCTTGATAAAAAGTCTGCAACTTTGTTCTGTTGGCCTGGAACATACACTGTCCTGAAGTTGTAGCACTGCAATCCTAGAATCCATTTTGCAATGCGGGGGGTCATGTTTTCCATAACTTTGTTGCCGAACAAGAAGATTAAGGGTTTATGATCCGTGCACACTTCAAATGGCAAACCCCACACGTAGAAGCTAAAATGTCTAATCGCCCAATACACTGCCAATGCCTCCTTCTCTATCGTAGAGTAGTTGGACTCAGAGCCAGATAGCGACCTTGATGCAAACGCCACCACTTTAGTCTCGCTGCCCCTCCTTTGCGAGAGCATGGCGCCTATGCCCTTACCACTTGCATCCGTAGTGATTATGGTATCTTTTGTAACATCAAAGTTGCCTATTTATGGTGCTGTCATAATAGCTTCCTTTATGTTCTCAAACGCCTGTTCCTGACTCTTCTCCCACGCAAATGGAATGTCTTTCCTCAAGATCTCTCTTAGGGGATTTGCTAACATTGCAAAGTTCTTAATGAATTTGGCCATGTATTCCGCCAAGCCTAAGAACGATAGCACTTCCTCTTTGTTTGACGGCGTGGGTGCTCTTCGAACCGCTTCTACTAGATCGATTTTGCGTTTTATCCCCTCCTCCGAAATGGTATGCCCAAGGTAATCCACAGCGGTTACACCCACTTTGCATTTGCTCTCTTTCGTGGTAAACCCTACCTCCTTTAATCTGTTCAGTACTCTTTCGGCATTAAGATTATGTTCTTTCTCATTTGCTCCGTAAATAAGAATGTCGTCCTGAAAGCACATTGACTTGGGACAATCCTTCAAAACATGTTGCATCACCCTTTGGAATGCCGATGCTGCGGATGCCAGCCCAAAGGGCATTCTTAAGAATTTGTAGTTGCCAAATGGAGTGGTGAACGCTGTCAATGGTTGTGATTCAGGATGGAGTTTGATTTGGTGGTAGGCCGATGAGAGGTCCAGAACACTGAAAAATTTTGCCCCTTGCAGTGTGCTCAACATTTCATGTATCCTGGGTAAAGGGTGTCTGTCCACCACAATGTTGGCATTCAATGTCCTGAGATCCACACATAGACGGATGCTCTTTCCACCCTCCTTGCTCGTGATAACAATGGGCGCCAACCATGCCGCACATTCTATCTCCTGTATAACCCCTTGCTCAACCAGCTTCCTCAATTCAAGTCTCAAGGGTTCCCTCATAAGCAAAGGAATTGACCGTGTTTTGTGCACCACCGGTATCGCTCCCTCCTTCAATTCAATCTTATGCATGTAATTTTTTAGTACCCCCAACTTGTCACTGAACACTTCGGGGAATTTTCCCACTAATTCGGATCCCACCACAGGGGGGTCAATCAACAACACCTGCTCCTGGTTGTTTGGGTCGAGTTTAATACCCAATTCCTTTTGGTGTTTCCACCCCAATAAACTGGACCCCTCCTTTGTCACATATACCTTCCCCACTGTGTGCCTGTCTTTGAATGAGATTATTATCCTTATCATCCCCTCCAGTGGTATAGGTACCCTATTGTAGCCCATGGGAGCGATGTCAGCTGTTTCAAGTATTAGATTGTGATTGGCAAATTTCTCATTGAACCTGTCTTTATCAACCAGGGTGAATGGGGAACATGAGTCAGCAAACACTTTAAACCTTTCCCCATCCAAACCTATTTCGCATGTGGGATACTGTGTTTGTTCATCCTTGCTTTCATCATCCACCTGAAAAATGTAATTTTTCTCTTCCTCTTCATCCCTCTCTCTGTTTTCTACTACATGGACCTTATTTGAACTCACATTACACACTTTAGAAAAATGTCCTTTCCTATTGCACTTCCTGCATATCACATTGCGGGCTGGACAGCGCCAATTGTTTGCTAAGTGATTATGATTTCCGCACCTAAAACACTTCAGACCTTCCCCTCTATTACCTACGTTCTCTTTGATTCTATTCTCAACTTTACATACTGCCTCCCCATTAGTGCTGTCTTTCCCTGCTTCTTTTCCTGTGGCTCCCCCTGATACTTTCATTTCTCTCATGCACTGTGCAGTATGTTCCAGCCCCTTAGCTATGCTAATTGCTTCCTCCAAGTCTGGATTTCTAGTAAGTAGTTCTTCCTGAACCTTCTCCTCATTTGTGCATCTCACTAATTGGTCTCTAATGAGTGAATCTGTAAGTGGCCCAAACTCACACGTCGCTGCCATGCCCCTCAACACTGCTATGTAAGATGACACCTTTTCTTCCTTTCTTTGTGCCCTTTTAAAGAATTTGTGTCTTTCCAACACAACATTTATTTTCACCTTAAAATGTGCTTCTAGTTTCCTTAAAGTATATTCATACACATCCACTCCCTCATCTTCTTCGCTCCCTTCATCATCCACCTGTCTACCTGTAATATCCTCAAAAACTTTCCTACCATGTATACCCAAATTATGCAACAGAATGTGTTGCTTCCTTAGGTTAGAAAAATTCCCACCTCCTATAGCTATTAGATATGACTTGAAAATGCCTACCCATCTTTTCCATGGTATTTCTGGCTCCCCCAGCTCATTTAGAAATGGAGGCGGCTGACTCATCCCTGCACCTGCCATGATGTTGAAAAATATGGTAATCCCAAGTGCAGGCAAACAAATATTTACTGTTAGACCCAGTGTACTGTACTGTAATTATAGATTAAGCACAAAGAATGTTTCTCTTTTTTTTTCTTTCCTTTCCCACCTAGGCATTAACCTGAACCTGCAGTGGCCTGAAATCACTTCCTCATACTTTTTTTTTAACCTTAGTTTCACCACAACAGTCCTCTTTTTATGTTTGGTGTATTTCCCACCATTCCCCTTGATGTGCTCCGACGGGTCCTTCCTGTGGCAGCCTGAGGGAAAAACGTGCCTTCGATGGATTCCTTTCTCCTGAGGTGAACGCTAGTCCTGCGGCCAGCAATGTCCGTGTCTCTTCCCCCTTAAACACGCACAGCTCCCAGATGAGAGGGATATCCTATCAGTCCTTTCACCGCTACTGCACTCAGCACGCTACGTACCGCCGAACCCGGAGACCTCTCACCACAAGATGAAGCTCAAGACGATCGTCGCGCAGCGAACTCCGTGTGGACGAGGACCTTGGCAGCTGCTGCGTAGACCACGGGCAAGGAACGGGGGGGAAAAGAAAGCAGGAGGAGGGGGTACGATTACCGCTGAATGTCCCCCTTGTATGCCGCTGTGCCACTACGGTGCTTGGCCAAATTGTGCTTCAGTGCGCTCGCCACACACCGCGCTGCCTCCGTTGCCAGCGCTGCCTCAGAGATCGCTACCATAAACATGCCATGCCTGTCGCTCCGTTTCACATGGCCACTCGCTTCACACCCTCGATGTAATCAAATTGCCGGTGCCACTCAACGATTCACCCGGGACTGAACCAGGCTGACGGCTGACCTTAATTCGCCTTCTTCAACCTCAATTCACCAATGCACCGACATTCTGTGGTGGTATGACGCCACTGTAAGTCCTTACTCCTCTGTATTTCTTCTGGTTTCACTTGGGGTAAATTATATTCTGTCACTCCCCCGTTTTTACTCCTCACCATATGCGAAGCCAGCAGTGAAGCTACCTGAAGAACCTTCTTCTTCCATGAGTTTTCTTCCGCTCCACTTCATGCCAGTAAGTCAGAATTACTACAGGGGAGAATGCAGCACTGTCCCTGTCACAGCTCCGGTCATCCTCGTCGCCATCTGAAGTAAGTAGACACTTATTATTTTCTTATAGTTTCTCTTTATTAAGATGTAAGGTAACGGCATCCTCAGCTTACTGGCCTGCACATCAAGTGAAGGCAACCTCGTCAACATTCCAAGGCTGCCTCCCTGTCAACATTCTGAACGTTACAACTGTACAGTGGAATGTGGGGGTGGCCGGAATGTACCATGTGATAAGTTATAACAAGGCAGAACAACAACAGAAAGCCCACCCCAAAAAAACACACTTGGCAACTCAATCCAATGCCGTCCATGCCCTAAATGAAGTCTAAATTCAACAGACCACACAGAAACACTTGATTAATACAGCTGTGGCTACCTGCTCAGCCTCTGAGCCTAGTGGATGAAAGCAGGCCAGTTGTTGGCGGACAAGGCCAGGCAAGCTTGCAGGCCTAGGCTTCAAAATGGCCACCAGCCACATGGCCAGGCCCAACAACATCAGAAAGCCCACCGCAAAAAAACACACTTCCCCAACTCAATCCAATGCCATCCATGCCCTAAATGATGTCTAAATTCAACAGACCACTCAGAAACACTTGATTAATACAGCCGTGGCTACCTGCTCAGCCTCTGAGCCTACTGGATGAAAGCAGGCCAGTTGTTGGCAGACAAGGCCAGGCAAGCTTGCAGGGCTGGGCTTCAAAATGGCCACCAGCCACATAGCCAGGCCCAACAACATCAGAAAGCCCACCCCAAAAAAACACACTTCCCAACTCAATCCAATGCCATCCATGCCCTAAATGATGTTTAAATTCAACAGACCACACAGAAACACTTGATTAATAAAGCTGTGGCTACCTGCTCTGGTAGCAGTGGATGAAAGCAGGCCTGTTGGCAGACAAGGCCAGGCAAGCTTGCAGGCCTAGGCTTCAAAATGGCCACCAGCCACAAGGCCAGGCCCAACAAAAGAAAGCCCACCCCAAAAAAACACATTTCCCAACTAATTCCAATGCCATCCAGGCCCTAAATGATGCATGAAAATGAAATACATTCAAAAAACACCAAAGGAACAGTTGCTTCATCATGCACACACCCATGAGGCCATGACTAGCTCGGGACTACTACTGAATACTACTACCCACAACATTTTTAAAAAAAAGGAATGATGATGGTTACCAAAAATAAATTGTAGTTACAACAACTGCAATGCCCCCAATCAAACAGACACAACAACCACTTACTTGTAAAATATCCAAATGAAAAATCCTCAAATCCAATTGCAATGATGCAGCCGACAAAAAGAGTGATCTTTCCAGCTACAAATCCAAAGGCAGAATGAGCAGGAGATGGACAAAGCACTGGGAGGAGCCTGCTGGACAGGAACAGGAAGTTGGAGATTCTGTGGCACTTCCTCCCTCTCCCCACCTTTTTAAAAAAGGACTCCTTGCACAAACAAGCATTTACAATGCAACAGGTCTCGCATTTGTAAATTTTAGAGCTATCGTACACTAAAACTACGGACCCAAATCACTCCATTCCAATGCTCGCAAGACTCCAAGATTACATCAGGTGTGATAATGTAATGTCCGCACGTAATTGTTATCTCAGCTCATCCTTCTATCCTTACACACTTGGAATATAATGTGACATTTATTGAGAATTAATAAGGGCAGAAGTTACAACTAAAAAAACTGCCTGCAGCACTGAGCCCATATACACTATAAGACAAACATATTTTCAAATACAAATGCTGAGTTTTAAGCACGACGGCGTGCTTGTCTACAAAATCAGAAATTTTCACGCTCGCTGCTAACATCAGCTGCGATAGTAATTACGAGCCAAATCACTCCATTCCAATGCCGCAAAATAAAGACAGCTAAACCCTTCTAGTAAAATAAATACAACGACCTAAATAGCAGTACAACTTTTCCCGAAAAATAAATTAAAACAAAATAAATAGCAGAAATGGACCATCGTACACTAAAACTACGGACCCAAATCACTCCATTCCAATGCTCGCAAAACTCCAAGATTACATCAGGTGTGATAGTGTAATGTCAGCACGTATTTGTTATCTCAGCTCATCCTGCTATACTTACACACTTGGAATATAATGTGACATTTATTCAGAATTTTTACGGGCAGAAGTTACAACTAAAAAAACTGCCTGCAGCACTGAGCCCATATACACTATAAGACGAGCATATTTGCAAATACAAATGCTGAGTTTTAAGCACGACGCCGTGCTTGTCTACAAAATCAGGAATTTTCACGCTCGCTGCTAACATCAGCTGCAATAGTAATTACGACCCAAATAACTCTATTCCAATGCTCGCAAAACTCGCAGATTACATGAGGTGTGATAGTATAATGTCAGCTCGTAATTGTTATCTCAGCTCATCCTGCTATCCTTACACACTTGGAATATAATGTGACATTTATTGAGAATTAATAAGGGCAGAAGTTACAACTAAAAAAACTGCCTGCAGAACTGAGCACATATACACTATAAGACGAGCATATTTTCAAATACAAATGCTGAGTTTTAAGCACGACGCCGTGCTTGTCTACAAAATCACGAATTTTCACGCTCGCTGCTAACATCAGCTGCGATAGTAATTACGACCCAAATCACTCCATTCCAATGCTCGCAAAACTCGCAGATTACATCAGGTGTGATAGTGTAATGTCAGCACGTAATTGTTATCTCAGCTCATCCTGCTATCCTTACACACTTGGAATATAATGTGATATTTATTGAGAATTAATAAGGGCAGAAGTTACAACTAAAAAAACTGCCTGCAGCACTGAGCCCATATACACTATAAGACAAGCATAGTTTCAAATACAAATGCTGAGTTTTATGCACGACGGCGTGCTTGTCTACAAAATGATGAATTTTCACGCTCACTGCTAACATCAGCTGCGATAGTATAGTTACAGCACGAAATTGTAACATGAAATCATCCTGCCGTCTTTACATACTTAGAACATGGGATGAGATTCGAGAGGGATTAACAAAGATAGAGCTTGCAAGTATAAAACACCCGAAAACAGTGAGCCCATGTGGTTACAACAACAAAACAGCACCAAAGGCTAAAGTGATGTTCCTTATAACACGAGCGCAGTTGTAAATAAGAAATGTTTGTTTTGGGCAAATGTATACCATTTTACACATCAACACGCTTCACGCTCGCTGCTGATATCAAGTATGATCGTATATTTACGGGACTTCATTCACACATCAAATCATCCTGCTATCCTTACGAAGTCAGTACATGGTGTGCCATTTGTTATATATTCATAAAGGCACAAGGGACAACTATAAAAGAGGCTGAAGCATTGCGCCCATGTACACTATTATTCAAGGGTTTCCTACCCGCATCCACGCTACGCGCACACAGCCACTTCGCAGCGCCCTTCATTTGGGAATAATGTGTGAAAAGGGGAAAAAAATCGGAAGACAGAAAGTCTGGTATGGTGTCAAGCGTCAACTTGTTTGTGACAGCTGAGAACCGAAACCAGGCCAAGATAATGAAGTACATTAAGATGGGCAGTATAGATTGTAATCTCTTCGTTCCCAGCTTCAAAGACATGCAAATGAAGACACAGAGTGATGCGAAAGGTCTTTTCCATTCCAATGCCACAAAGTAAAAAAACAGCCAAACTCCCGGGAAAATAAATCAAAACGCGCTAAATAGCAATGCAACTCTCCCGGGAAAATAAATAAAAATAAGCAAAAAAGCAGAAAAAGGAACATCGTACACTAAAATTACGAGCCAAATCACTCCATTCCAATGCAGCAAAATAACACAGCTAAACCCTTCTAGTTACATAAGTAAAACGCGCTAAATAACAGTGCAACTGTTCTGAAAAAAAAATGAAAACAAAATAAATAGCAGAAACGGACCATCGTACACTAAAAGTACGGAGCCAATTCACTCCATTCCAATGCCTCAAAGAAAACACAGCTAATAAAACACGCTATGGACCCAATTCAAAGTAAACACAGCTATAATAATAAAACACGCTACTGACCCAATCACTTCATTCCAATGCCTCAAACTAAACACAGCAAACTCTTTCAGCAATAGCCACGAAAAGAAACAAAAGAGTTCCAACTGGAACACTTCATGCCACATAAAGCATGTTTACTGTAGTTAGGCGGTGCTGCGTGGGCGTTCTTAAAAAAGTAAAGGCTGATCGACAAAGGGCATTAGCCTGTCAGAAACCAACACACTAAAACAGACAAGCTCAGGAACCAATTACTGACAAAGAGCTGCAGTAGGCGGAGATTCAACACATTTACAAATTACTTAATGCCTCGGAGAGGCAGCGCATGCGCTGCCCTATGCGAGACCAAAAAAGGAAAGCCAAATGTCAATCTGAGGAGTTGTTTTCATCCAAATCATCATTTGCAGAAGGTTTCATGCTGCTAGAGCTGATATTCTTCTCCAAATTGAAAATTTTACATGTTCCAGTTCTCGAGCTTCACATTACTTCCACCGGATGTCGATGGCGTGTCCAAAATGACTTGATCGCGTTCTCTCGCTCCCTGTCGCGTTGGATATAACGTGTTTGGGGTCTCTTTCTCCCTTTCGCGTTCGATATGACGTGCCCACGTCCTCACGCTCTAGCTCGCGGTGGAGAATGACGTGTTCGAGATCTCAATCCTCTCATACTCTCGCGGTGCATGATCGCGAGAAGAAAGACGTGATCGCGCGACAAATGACGTGTTCGCGCGACAAATGACGTTAATGCGGGCGCGAACTGTCGCGAGACAGCGCAAAATGGCTACCAACATCCAACATCTCGTGGAGAACGCGACCGGGTCGAGAAAACTTGTCGGCGAACGCGGGGATTCAGGTAAGGCGATCGCGAGCACGCAAGAATGTATATTTTTACAGTGTGAGCAAGAAAAAAATTACCGGTAAGATGCGGATTGTGGAAATTTTTACATTTTCGCGCTTTCTGCGGAACGCGAAAATGCCAAAATATCGCAATTTCCGCAAGCGGAACTGAATTTTGGCCCAGGCCTAGAAAAGGGTTCCTTGGATTTGTGCTAAAACCCCTTATCATTGTTGTGGTTTGTGTGATCTGTTTGTGGGGTCTCATCAGAGCTTATAAGTGGTACAGAGGAAACCGAATTGAAAGAGCTCTTAGAGCGAGTGAAATGCGAATGGCCCGACTGCAGGACAGTCAGTACCAGAATATTAAGAATATGGAAAGATTCCGACGGGGGAAGATGGCGACAAGTACTGTTTAGGTCGGTTCTTTCTCCAAAGGAATTGATTGTGTGATGGTGTGATGACATTTGTCATCAAAGGCGGGAACTGATAGAGCGCCAAGTTATTCTGAAATTTGTAGGGGTGCATCATAATCAGTGC
This sequence comes from Triturus cristatus, assembly GCF_964204655.1. Classification (NCBI taxonomy): domain Eukaryota; kingdom Metazoa; phylum Chordata; class Amphibia; order Caudata; family Salamandridae; genus Triturus; species Triturus cristatus. The sequence goes on from NC_140591.1 coordinate 1,697,988,904, forward strand.
TAGTCCGCGCCCACATATTAATCGATTTAGTTTAGAGGTGACATAGAAATTGTATTACTAGAATCGTTTAACATAGAGGTGATTAGAAATGTAACCATGCTTCTCATGAAGAATAATGTCGTAGACCATTGCAAATGTATTTTCGTAAATGCATAATGTTTGATTTATGTAATGCAACGTGTTAGTTAAACAAGTGCCATGTTAAAAGTTGCACGTGCAGCCTGCTTATTTACGTTTAAAAAAATAATGAACTAATGCTTAATGTGTGATTTAGTAATGTGTTTAACAGTGAAAAGGCCTGATCGCATATACGTTTACAGAGAAAGGCCTGTTCATTTCTTATGTTAGCTGATGTTGTAGTCCGAAAATGATTTCCCTTGGTAAAGGCTTTGGGTTTCAGGAGGATGGAAAATGTTAGAGAAGTGAAACTTTCTCGTTCCCATGTTTCTGTTGCAGGTGCAAGGACATTTAGCTCGTTAGAGAGACTAGGTCTTTGTTTTAGGAGTTAGGATGGTACGAGAAGCTAACAGGGGAGTACATTGGAATTTACGGATGATACTTTCAGCGAAGAAGGTGCCTGGCACCCAAGGTCAAGCTAACCATCATTGGATGAAGTACAAGTTTCACTGGAAAAGTACTGGAAGAAGACCTGGCTGCAGAGGTATGCCGAAGGGCGTGTTCTACGTTTTTGGGATTTTGTATTAGGAACAGTGCCCCGAGGGTTGAGCAGATGAGGATTAGACGGAAAGCTAGAAGGAGCATCTTAGAGCGAGCTCTGACTAAGTGAATGTACTTCTAAGGAGGTCTTCACTTCTGACACCTTTTTACTCTCTTGCCTGGGAAGGAAATGCTAAGTATGGACGTCACCTTAGAGCTAGAGTAGGGATAGACTAACTGTTTTTCTTTTTAGGCTAATGATTCCTAATGTAGATATTGGACTGACCATTGCATTTCTTATGCTCCTGGAGCTGGTTATTCTTTTTGTTCTGAGTCGTATGAGACTCTTACGTAGACTTGCGTTTGTTCTAGTGCCCATTTATCTTGTTCAACTTGTGCTGAGGTGTCTGTATGTGCAGTTATTTTTGGTTGTAATAAAATCTTACGAATTTTAGATTCGGAGTCAGTGGTACTGTTTGACATAGGGTTTGATTCTGGTGATTGTGTATTGAAAATTGAATTTCCTCCCCTCTACACTATTTAGCAGATAAAAAGATCCTGGCGGCCTGAGAGGATTCTTGGAGAGAATCAAGTAGGCAAGACTCCGGTCCTATCAGGGCGATTCCGTTGAGTGACTTGATGTCGTCAGGCGAGGAGATTTTCATGTACAGCTGGGTGTTGTTTGCATACATGTGGTATTAGATGTTAGTTGCTTTGAGGATTGCGGTGAGGAGTTCAATGAATAGGTTAAAAAGAGTGGGTGAAAGCGAGGAGCCTTGGGGCACCCCCAGGGTGCAGGGACTGGGATGGGGGAGGGATTGGTTGGACTTAATTCTCTGTGTTCCATTAAGGAGAAATGAGGCAAACCTTTTTAGTACTGCACCAGACAGTCCCATCCTATGTTCCAGAAGGCTCAGGAGGTTGTCATGTTTGACCGTATCAAAGACTGATGACAGGTCGAGTAGGATTAATAGGCAGGAGTCGTTCGTCAAGTAGGGTAAACGCGTCATCAACTATGTGAGTGATGGCTGTTTCGGTGCTGTGGCCAGTGGCGGTCCACTGACTTGGGCTTTGGGGCTCTGCCCCCTTTACTTTTCACCCCAAGCTTCAGAAAGCTTCTTTAAGTGGAGCAGTGTTCGTGCTGTAGCACTCTGCTCGTAGTGTTGGCACATGCGCAGACTGTCACTTGACATCTGCCTTAAAACGCTTCTGCCGAGCGGACGATCTCACAGTCCTGAAGATTGTAAGGTCACGAGCTCAACAAAATCATTGCCTCCTAGGCTTAGCTCCACCCCCTGAGGACGTGGATATGAAGTTAGCCCCGGGCGCTTCAGGTTCAAGCCCTGCAGCGCCAGGGGCTCCATGTCAATCAGGGACTGAAAGCATTTTCATCCCACCCTTTCCAAACTCCTCACAGTGTGGGGTGGGGTCAGTGATGTCACTTACCCCACCCTGTGGCAGGTTGGAAATGGGGGGAGAGACTATTGGTGGCAAGCGAGAAATCAAGTCTGCGCTGTAGATCTTCACATATTTTGAAGACACACGGCGCAGAATCAAAGGGGCAGATTTATGTTGCCTGGCGCATCCCTGCAAATCAGCAAGGATGCGCCAGGAATGATGCGTCACGCAAGTTTACCCTTGCACCACACATGATGCGCCGCATTTATAATGCGGCGCATCATGGCGCAGGAATAAACAGACGCGTGACGCATCCAATGGCGTAAGGTTGGCGCAGTGCTTCAGTTGCGTCGCAAGCGCGACGCAACTCCAGCACTGTTCCAACCAACCCTATCCCTAACATGGTGCGTCAAGCCTTACGCCTGCTTCAAGCAGGCGCAGGGTTTTGGCGCATCAGCGTTGGGAAAGTGACTCAGTCAAATCTTATAGATTTGACTGAGTCACTTTTCAGGGGCGTTCCTGCGACGGAACGCCCCCCCCTCTGTCGACATGCCCACGTGAAACCTGACGCAGGTTTTACGTGGCGCAGGGCTTTACATCGTGACGCATCTCCATAGATGCGTCACGATGTAAATATGGCGCAACGTGGCGCAGGGTTTACACCGCCGCTGCGTCACAAAAGTGATGCAACGGCGGCGTAAAAGTGGCGCATCTCCGATATAGATCTGCCCGAGAGTATCTTCTTCGCCCGCTATTTTTACTTTGAGACAGGCAGCACATCGGATTTGCAGGCAGCCAGGGACTCGAAAGCAGAGGGTGGCAAAGCAGCCAGACTGCATATTACCACCCAGACAGTGCTGGAGCCACGAGGCAGGTGAGAAAAAATAAAATAAAAATAAAACAGAACCGACAGACAAAAACAATGAAAGCCAGGCTGGATTATCTTTTTGAACCAGGATTGCAATGTCGGCCATAAAAGTCATCAAGAGTGCCGCGCGTGAAAGCAGGCCTCCAGCTAAAGATGGAAGCGCTGATATGGAAGATGTGGACGCTCCGGATAGGAATATTAAATATGAGCAGTTGCGTCCTCTCCTCAGCCGGGAGACGGGAGACGGGATCCCTTGCTTCTCAAAATTGAAAGTAAAGTTGTGTGTGTCTACATTTGTGTCTGTTCACGTGTGCCTGTGTGTCTGAGTGCGCATTGTGTGTACAGGCATGCGTGTGTTGGTGCGTGTTTGTGTATGCAAGAATGCGCGTGTTTGTGCGTCTCAATGTTGGTGTGTTTAAGGTAGTAGTTAACGCCCCAGGAGCTGTGGTCGAAGTGGGCGGGAACGGCAGGGCACAGTGTGCCCCTGATTCTTTAATTATATAGCTTCCGTTCCCCTACTTTTTTATTTTGAACATGCGTCCCGGGACGTCAGAAATACCCACAGGCCTTAGAGAAGGCTCGACATTAGTGGCTGTTCAGGGACGGGTGGGGAGCAGGGAAGGAAAAGGTCTCGTCTCTTGCTTCCTGCCCAGACGAGACAAGGACAGTGTCCACTTCTGATCTGACGCTGGCGCTGCCCCCCTCTCTTTCTTACTCCTATTCCCTCTCTCTGTCTGTCTAACCTCCTCACTTACCGAAAACCATGACTCAAGAAATGATTCTCACCCTCTTTCTTTCTGTCCTTCATTTGTTCGCCTGTGAAATGGATGCAAAAAAGAAAACTACTTTTGCTGGAAATGGCGTTTTGACATTTTTCTATTCCAAAGTGCAGCCTGGGAAATAAAAGGTTCATAATATGAAAAATCAATAAAAAAACAAGACGGAGTGTTCTTAAAGTGGCCAGATTGGTTTTATTCAAACCCCAAAAACATTAGTGTCACTTTTTCTGAGTTTGCCATTGAAGCGCTGTTTTCCCTGGTGGGGAAGTGCGCCAAACCTGGAGGTACTGCGATACCTGGTTGATGGGTGGATTGGAAAACAAAATGTGTACGGCGGCTTTGTGTTCACGAATTGGGGGGCATTTATACAGAAATCAACGAGTATTTTTTGCTTGAACACTACAGGGCCCAGAAAGGACCTATTTCAATGTCCACTGCTTATATGCTTACAAGACGTAAGCAGAATGGTTTAAAAAGACCACGGGGTAGATTATCAAGGATGGCGTTAAAAATTATCGCCGGTTTAGCGGCAGAAAACTGCCGCTAAAGCGGTGATAATGGGCTTGATAATATGCCGCAGAGAATTCCAATAGAAGCCCAGGTTCACACCAGAACCTGGGCTTCTATGGGAATTCTCAAGGGCATATTATCAAGCCCATTATCGCAGCTTTAGCCGCAGTTTTCTGCCGCTAAACCGGCGATAATTTTTAACGCCGTCCTTGATAATCTACCCCGTGGTCTTTTTAAACCATTCTGCTTACGTCTTGTAAGCATATAAGCAGTGGACATTGAAATAGGTCCTTTCTGGGCCCTGTAGTGTTCAGGCAAAAAATACTCGTTGATTTCTGTATAAATGTAAAAGCGTTAAGTTCACCATGTTGTTTCTGCTTACATTTCACATGCTTTATTTAATCTTTCATTCCCTATGAGTGTTTGCTTTTTCCAGGATGTTGTTACTTTTTCCTTTAGGCAGTATATTGCTCTTGCCGAGTGCGTACTTTGAATTGAGTCACAACCAGTTGTTTATAGCAGGTCAAATTAGATTGTAGTTGAAGGCAGTATGGTGTTTGTTAGAATTGGGAACCTCTGGTTGGCACAGGTATGCACCGGTGACAAGCAGGGACTCTTACTTCTAAGTCAGGATAAGGGGATCACCCTTTCAAATAACCCCTGCTCACCCTTTAGGTAGTGTGGCGCAAGCAGTCAAGACTATTCTCAGGGCGTCAAAGGTTAAGCATTTGTGAAAACATACAGTAATACAATAACACACCACAAATGGACACCAATCAAGGTTGTATAAAAACAGCTTTCTTTATATAAGGCTGAGCACAAGACCAGAATAACGAGAAAATGACCACAGTATTATTTTAAAGTTCAATGTTCTTGTGGAAAGGCCTAAAACACAAAAATAGGCTTCTTTTAGTTAAACACGCTTCTTTCACATCAGTACACTTCTTTCAAGGCTCTGTACGGTTCGTACCTGGATGTGCGACTCGCTGGCGGTAAAAATACAGAAAGTACGAGTCTAACAATCGTTGCGGACTCCGGGGTTCGTGACGTGCATGCTGCGGGGCGAACAGAACAAAGTACCTTGGTTTCGTAGGGTCCGCGACGGACAGTGCGGGACAAGTCGATGGGTCCGGGTCGTAGCTCGGCAGCGTATTCGGATGCTGGTCGGGTCGCGGAGTCGGGAAGCGGCTTTGGTACGGGACCTTCAGGCATACGTTGTGGATGGCCCGGATCGGCTTGCAGAGTCCGTGTCGTTCGGCGTTCGAGCCGTACCTTCGGTGCGGATAGGCGGCGACACTTCTCGGCGAGCCGTACTGCGTACGAGGAGAATCGGTGCGATGCGGCTTTTCGGCTCTGAGCACGGCACAGTGCAGTACGTTTAGCAGCGTACGGACCGTACCTGCGAGACAACGAAGCTTGTGTTCAGCGTACAGGATTAGGCAGCCAGGGCTGTACGACTCGAATCGGCGGGGAAGGTTAGGTGCGATGCGGCCGGGAGGGATACGGTGCGTACTAACGCTTTTAAATCAGCGTAGACACGCGGTGCCGGGCGGCAAAGATACGGCTTCGCGGCGGATGGGGTACGGGTCGTACTGGGGGCCAAATCCAGCAGGAAACAAGCAAGAATTGTCCAGGCAACTCAATTTTGGAAGGCAAATGAGTACAATGGTCCTGGGACTCAGTTCAGGGGGCAAGCTCTCTTCCAAGCCCTTGGAGATTGTTGAAACAAAGTTGCAAAGTCTCTCTTAGTCTTTTCCTCTCCTTTCTCAGCAAGGCACCAACTGCAGGCCAATCCCCCAGGTCAGGGAAAGTTACTCCTCCTTCAGCTTCTTCCAGGTCCTTCTAGTCAGGCAGAGTTTCTTCGTGGTTCAGTCAGGATCTGAGTTCTTAGGAGCAGGGCTCCTACATTTATACCAAGTTTCTTTTGTCTTTACAGGCCAGGGGGGCCTTTGCCTAATCCCAGTCCAGTTCCTTTCAGTGAGGAGCACTTTGTTGTTGGGACTCTGGCTTCTTCTTTCAGCAGGCAGGGCAGAGACATCAGACGCTCCCCAGGGGGTGGAGCCAGCATTGTGGTGGCAGAGCACTGCCCTATTCAGAGTCAAGGTGCACTCCTCCCACCCATCCTGCTGTAATCTCTCTATTCACCACCTGGCAGCCCCAGCCTGTCTCCTGGAACTTCCCAGCCCTGTCACTCAAGCTACACACAAAGAAGACAGCCCCTCCCAGCAGAGGCGGACTGAAATGGTTAGGCACACAAAGGCTAACTTTCTAAAAGTAGCATTTGCAAACCCAGGATATTAAAATAAACTTTACTAAAAGATGTATTTTATTATTCTGAGTTCAGGCATACTAAACATGAATTTCTACCATGCTTCCTGAGCCTGCTAGGATCATAGAGTGTTATAATCTAGCAGCCCATTCTGGCCTATGGAGAGCAGGTAGCCTTACAAGAGTGAAAAACGAAAATGGCTGTAATTCACTATTAGGACATGCCACACACTTCAGGGCATGTCCTACCTTATCCTTACAATGCACCCTGCCCTAGGGCCTACCATAGGGATGACTAACATGAAGGTAAGGGAAGGTTTAGGGACTGGCAAGTGGGGACACTTGCGCAGTCAGCATGACAGTACCAGACTGCATGCAGGTTCTGCAATGGCAGACCTTAGACACATTTTACCAGGCTGCTTCTGTGGGTGGCACAACCAGTGCTGCAAGCCCACTAGCAGCATTTGGATATACAAGCCCTCGGCACCCCTGGTGCACTCTACTAGGGACTGACAGTAAACCAAGTAAGCCAAACATGGAAGTCAATTCACATAATACATTTTCCCATAGGGAGCACTTGCACTGTGGCACTGGATGGCAGTGGCACAGTGCCCTGAGCAGCTAACACCAGCACAAAAATACATTGAGGCACAGACAAAAATGGAAGGGTGACCCACGCCAATGGTGCCGGGTCTAACACGTGTCCCCTCCAGCTGAAATGTGGGGGGAACTACCCTACCCCAGGGAGTTCCTCTTCACTAAGGCGGAAAAACCTGGACAGACCGTCAGCATTGGCGTGATCTGTGCCAGGGCGATGCTCCACCGTAAAGTCCATACCCTGTAGGGAGATGGCCCACCTCAACAGTTTCGGGTTCTCACCCCTCATTTGCATCAACCATCTGAGGGGCCTGTGGTCGGTCTGAACCCGGAAGTGAGACCCAAACAAGTAGGGTCTTAGCTTCTTCAGCGCCCAGACTACAGCAAATGCTTCTCGCTCTATCGCACTCCACCTTTGTTCCCGTGGAAGTAGCCTCCTACTTATGAAGGCTACAGGTTGGTCCCAGCCCTCCTCAGTCATCTGTGAGAGAACAGCCCCTACACCATGCTCTGATGCGTCTGTCTGCACTAGGAATTCTTTGGAGAAGTCAGGAGCCAAGAGCACGGGCGCCGTGCACATGGCAGTCTTCAGGGTGTCAAAGGCCTTCTGACAGGTGTCAGTCCATATCACTTTTCTGGGCTGCTTCTTCGAAGTCAGCTCTGTCAAGGGGCAACGATGCTGCCATACCCCTTGACAAACCTCCTGTAGTACCCTGTGAGTCCTAAAAAGGCCCTCACCTCTATCTGGGTCTTTGGGGGCTCCCAAGCCAGGATGGTTTCAATCTTGGGTTGGAGGGGCGCCACCTGGCAGCTCCCCACTTGGTACACCACTGAACCCTGCCCGATCTGACACTTGCTTGCCTTGATCGTGAGGCCTGCCTTGCGCAGTGCCATCAACACTTCCCAGAGATGTTGCAGGTGTTCTTTCCATGTGCCACTGAACACTGCGATGTCATCCAGGTATGCGTCGTTGAACTCGGTCAGCACAGCCAACACCTGGTTGACCAACCTCTGGAAGGTGGCAGGGGCATTCTTCATCCCAAATGGCATAACCCGGAACTGGAAATGCCCACCTGGTGTGGAGAATGCGGACCTCTCTTTGGCCCCATCAGTCAAGGCGATCTGCCAGTACCCAGACGTTAAATCAAACGTGCTGAGGTACCGTGCAGCCCCTAACCGATCGATGAGCTCGTCAGCTCTGGGGATGGGGTGCGCATCAGTCTTCGTGACTGAGTTGAGTCCTCTGTAGTCCACACAGAACTGGAGTTCGGGTGTGGCACCCGGCGCTGCAGCCTTTGGAACCAAGACCACTGGGCTGGCCCAAGGACTGCTGGAGGACTCAACCACCCCTAGAGCAAGCATCTTTGAGACCTCCTCTTTGATGCAGGCTCTGACCCTGTCAGTTACCCTGTAAGCTTTGTGCTTCACAGGTAAGCTGTCTCCTGTATCCACATCATGGACGCACCAATCTGTGATACCAGGAACCAGGGAGAACAGGTCAGGAAACTGCCCCAGCAGCTGGCGGCAGTCATCCTGTTGCTCAGGGGTCAGGGTGGGTGAGAGGTTAACTCCATCCACTGACCCGTCTCGCTCTGTGGCTACCAAGAGGTCAGGAAGAGGCTCGGACTCCTCTTCCGTCCCATCAACGGTGGCCAAGAGCATGCCCACTTTGGACCTCTCCAAGAGGGGCTTCAGTCGATTGACATGTAGGACCCTTAAGGGGTTCCTAGGAAACTGCAAGTCCACCAAGTAGGTGACGGAACTCTTGCGCTCCACAATCTCAAAGGGTCCTGTCCACTTGTCCTGGAGTGCATAAGGCTCCACAGGGGCCAGGACCCACACCTTTTGACCAGGTTGAAGCTCAACCAGAGTGGCATTCTGGTCGTACCACCGTTTCATTTCCTCCTGGCTGGCTTCCAGGTTTGCCTCAGCAAGTTGCCTGAAACGCCTAGTCTGGTTCCGGAAAGCCAGCATGTAACTGTATGCATTCTGGGGAGGTTTCCTGGGAGATTGCTCCCAGCCTTCCTTGACCAGACTAAGAGGTCCTCGCATGGGGTGTCCATACAAAAGCTCAAAGGGACTGAACCCCAGAGACTTTTGTGGCACCTCACGGTACGCAAAGAGAAGGCATGGTAAGAAGACGTCCCACTTACGCCTCATGGGTTCCTCAAGACCCATAATCATGCCCTTTAGGGTCCGGTTGAATCGCTCAACCAACCCGTTTCCTTGGGGTGGTAAGGGGTGGTGTAACGTCCTGGCTTTCTCGGGGTTGGGACAAACAGACGACGGACCAGAGCAATGGAGGTTAAAGATGGTTTAATAAACGGAGAAACAAATACAGACAACAAAGAATAAAGGGACTGGAATCACCAGTTAAAGTACGATACCCATTCACAGCTCTCCTAACCATCCTCCGCATGCACACCGGACCCGGTATGCTCCAACGGAGGACACAGTGCTAAGCAGTGGCCGACAATGCCACTCGACCGCTGTGAAGGGTAGTTCCAAGGTTGTGGAATTTACGGGGGGCTCGTGGGAGTCACCCGGCCGGGCTCTCTACCACCTGGGAACAGCCGCTCTACCAGTATCCCCCAGAGAACTGCCACAACATAAAGACGCTGGGAACACCTCCTAGTGGGCGTCTCTTGTATCAGGGTTTACGTAATGATACCCAAGGTGGAGCAGAGAATGGATGGGAGCAGCCGCTCTACCTATCCCAGTTCTCCTACTAGTGTCGATGACTAAGACGCGGAAACACCTCCTGGCGAGCGTCTTAGCTCTAAGCGTGTGTTTACCCAAGTAACGAGGGTTGGGAGCTTCGGCTCGCACCAACCTCGTTTTCTCCAAATTGTCAGGCCGTTGGGATCTTCGGTTCTACCAACGGTACTTGTGCCCAATGACGTTGAATACGGCTCTCAAAACGGGACAGGACACGGGCAGGAAGCGCACGCCAGCACCTCTCCTCCGCTCCTTAGAATGTTCCTTCCGCCGCTCAACTCTCCAACGGGTCCGTGTACCTCAACCAGGTACACCGGCAAAGATCAGAATATCCGACGCCGAGTCCCAGTGATCTTCTCCTTAAGTAGTACTCTCGGCGTTGTATAACCATGACTCTTGAGTTGCATAACACGAAAACTAGGCGTTACCCTTGGTGTTATGTAACCGTTATGTAACCAGAACTCTTGAGTTGCATAAGGCAATTGTTGCCGGAGGGCATTCTGGGAGTTGTAGTCCGCTCTCCTCCAAGCGCACCAGGTTCACGGAATTGGCATCGTGGGAGGGAATTCATGTGCGGTAGAGAATTCCTGACAGTACATCCCCCTCCCATCAGCGCCCCCCATCAGGACCTGCACAGGAAGGATATCAACGATGGAACGACGACACCAGACGAGGAGCGTGAACCCCCGCCGCAGGTTCCCATGACTGCTCCTCGGGTCCGTACCCTTTCCATGCCACCAGATACCATAGTTTGCCCCTGCTCCATTTGGAATCCAAGATACCAGCCACCTCGTACTCCACCTCCGAATCCACATTCACCGACACCGGCGTACGAGGCCTCACCGCGTTTGCGGGTTTCAAGAGGGAAACGTGGAACACGGGATGGATCCGCAGGGACTGGGGCAGGCACACTTTCATGTTCACCGGGCTGATGCATCGAAGGATCCTATAGGGGCCCATGAAGCGGGGATGGAACACGCTACTTTTCTTGAATCTCATGTGCCGTGTAGAGACCCAGACGTAATCTCCAGGTTTGTAGACCGGTCCAGGCCTTCTTCTCCTATCAGAAAAGGCTTTATACGTGGCTTTTGCCCCCTCCAGGGCAACTCGAGAACGCATCAAGGCCTCCTTGATGCGGGCCACCCTCTTGGCGGTTGTCGGCAATTTGTCTTCCCTGACCGGGTGCAGAAACGGCAAGAACCGGCGATGATGGCCATAGTTACAATAAAAAGGGGAGGCCTTGGTGGAACAATGTGTGGCGTTGTTGTACGCGATTCCCGCGATCCAAAGTAGGTCCACCCACTCATCCTTCCCTTGCTCTTCAAAACAACGTAGATATTGTTTGAGCGACTGGTTCAGGCGCTCCGTCTGGCCGTCAGTCTGCGGGTGATAACTCGTGGACAAGGCAGACTTGACGTGTAACGCCGAACACCAAGTTTTCCAGAAGTGTGCTGTGAACTGAGATCCCCTGTCCGACACGATCACATTGGGTAGGCCATGTAGTCTCACTACATTCTTCAATAACAACGACGCCAGCTCTCCTGCCGAAGGTACCTGTTTGCAAGCGATGAAGTGCCCCATCTTCGTGAGATAGTCCACTACCACCAGTATGGCCGTCTTTCCTTGGTCCTTTGGTAGCCCGACAATGAAGTCTAAGGATATGTTTTCCCAGGGTTTGGTTGGTGTAGGAAGGGGTTGGAGGAGTCCTTGCGATCTTCTGTGGTCTGATTTCATGGATGCACAAACGGTACATGATGAACACCAATTCCGGATGTCTGTTCTCATGGCAGGCCACCAGAACTGCCGTCCTAGGCTCGCTACCGTCTTTTCGACACCCAGATGTCCGGCACAGGGAGACACGTGGCACCAGGTGAAGGCCTGTTTTCGAAGCCTAGGCGTGGGTAACAACATACATCGTCCTTTCACCGGAATCCCGTCCTTCATCTGCCACTCCTTGTGACTGTGAAGCCACCTCCGCCACAGGAAGGTATGGGTCCCCTTCTGGACCCCCCTGAGGAACGTCTGTGGTTGAATCACCCCTATCACAACTCCTGGAGGGATGATGGAATGTTCGGCAACCGGCTGCGGATCCCTGGCATTCGATTGCCTCGAACGCGCGTCAGCTTTCCTGTTCTCCGTACCGGGTCGGTATGTGATATGGAAATTGAAACCGGAGAAAAAGATCATCCACCTCATTTGACGGGGAGACAAATGCCGCGCCGCTGTCATAAACTGGAGGTTTCTGTGGTCCGGATACACTGTAACCACGTGTCTGGCCCCCATTAACAAATGCCTCCACTCAGCAAATGCGTCCTTTATTGCGAGAAGTTCCTTCTCCGCAATATGGTAATTGCGTTCCGCGTCGTTCAATTTACGAGACATGTATGCCACAGGATGGAGCAAACCCGACACCTCATTCCTCTGGGATAGAATGGCACCCAGCGCCACATCAGAGGCGTCCGCTTCTACCACATAGGGTAATTCCGGATCCGAGTGAGCTAGCACCGGGGCGGTGCTGAAGGCCTTCTTGAGGGCCAAAAATGCTTTTTGTGCTTCCGGTCCCTACACAAACTCCTGAGACTTCCTTAGTAGTTGCGTGATCGGGGCAACCAAGCCAGAAAACCCCTCAATAAAACGCCTATAAAAGTTGGCGAAGCCTATGAAGCTCTGGACTTCCTTTACTCCTCGGGGCACCGGCCACTCCTCCACCGCTCTGATCTTGCGTTCCGCCATCTCCTATCCGTTGGGGCTCAGCATCACCCCAAGGAATTCCACTGATGTGACGTGGAAGTCACATTTGCTGAGTTTGCAGTATAGCATGTTCTCCCTCAGTTTTTTGAGAACCGCGGATACGTGCTGTACGTGTTCTTCCTCTGAGTTGGAGTAGATGAGTATGTCGTCTATATAAACAACCACGTAGATATCTAATACCTCCCGGAACACCTCATTGAGGAACTATTGGAAGGCGGCAGGGGCATTGCATAGTCCGAACGGCATGACGAGTTACTCAAAGAGCCCGAACCTGGTCTTAAATGCGGTTTTCCATTCGTCGCCGTCCCTCATGCGCACAAGATGGTATGCCCCCTTGAGATCGAGCTTGGTGTAGATTTGGGCCTTTTTTACCTGTTCCAGGAGAACGCTTATGAGAGGCAGAGGGTACCGTTTTTTTATGGTTATAGCGTTCAAGGCCCTAAAGTCCACGCAGGCCCTCAATTCGCCATTCGCTTTCGGGATGAAAAAGAGAGGCGATGCGGCAGGGGATTTCGACGGCCTGATGAACCCCAGCCCTAGTAACTTATCCAAATATCCCCGTAGATATACGTTTTCGGGTTCTGTGAGCGCAAACAGTCTGCCGCTGGGAACGCTAGCCCCCGGAACCAGGTCGATTTGGCAGTCGAAAGGTCTATGTGGAGGGAGCACCTCCCCTCGGACTTCATCGAAGACGTCCCCAAAACTGCGATACATTCTGGGCAGCGTTACGGCCTTTTCTGCTGCCGTGGCGACCGTGTGACCTTCGCCTACCTCACCTTCGTGGGGGTCCTGCCGCATGCCGCACCTTTTTTCACAAAACGGGGAAGTCATCTCAATGCGATGCGTAGACCAATCCACCGTTGGGTTATGTTTTTGGAGCCAATATGACCCCGTACTGCGGGGCTCTGATTATGCTAAAATCGATACGTTCGTTATGCAGTTTTCCGAACCTCACCGGTATATCTCCTGTGTGCTGTCCGATAGGTCCGGTCACCAGACGTATCCCATCCACTGCATACACCTCCTCTGGTATCTGTTTGGAAAGGAGAGTGAGACCCAGTCTCCGTGCTTCATTGTAGTCCATGAACATGCCTGTGGCTCCTGAATCAACCATGGCTACCACAGGTATCCATTGGTCCTGCACTCCTACGTGTAAGGTGATAAACAAATGTCTTCACCCTTCTTGATTCTGGCTCGACATGGAAGGGATGTGGGTGTGACTCCAAGATGCCCCTTCCCTAGACCTGGAGTCCCTCAGTTTTCCCCCGGTGCGTCCACCACTGCTGTCACCGTTTTGTTAGCTCGGTATCGTGAGGTTTTTGGCTTGGCTGGACACTCGCGTACATAGTGCCCCTTTTTTCCGCAGTAAAGGCAAAGGCCTTGCTTGCGGCGTGATTCTTTTTCAGTGGCTGTAAGGCTCGCCCTTATAGTTCCTATGTCCATGGGTTCCGTCCTGGTGGAGGAGTTGGTCTCAGGGCCACCCATCGAAACATACGATGGCAGCGCTTTCCTTTTCCTCTTGTGATTGCCCTTTCTTTCGTTCAATCTATGGTCCAGCCGTAGCACCAGGTTGATCAAGCCCTCACATGTCTTGGGTTGGGGGTCGATTTGTGCTACCACATCTTTGAGCTCTTCGCTCAAGCCCTGGTGAAATAGCGCGGTTTGTTTGGCTATGGGCCACTTGGTTTCGGCCACTAGCCTCCGAAAAGCATTAAGGTACTGCACCAGATCATTGTTGCCTTGCCTCAGCTCCAACATCTCTCGATCGGCAGTATACGAGTCCGCCCTTCGATCAAACACCTTCAAGAATTCCTCACGGAAGGCTCCCCAATCACATAGGATAGGGTCGTCCCTGCTCACCAGTGGGACTGCCCATTGCGCCGCGTTCCCAGCAAGATACGAGATCAGAAAAACCACTCTGGCTTGGCTGGTAGGAAAGGCCCTTGGTTTGCAGGACAGATGCAGTGCTACTTGAGTGAGGAACACCTGCACTGTGTTGGGGTCTCCGCTGTACCTCTCTGGTGTTGCCAAAGGAATGGCTACGGGCATCTCTACCACAACCGCAGGAGCCTTGGCCGTGTGAGAGGCATCCGCCTGTAGCGGATCGCGCTGCAGAGCGTCCATTCTAGCCTTAACGTCTGCTGTTTCCTGTCTGGATGCGGTGAGCATCGTGGGTAAGGCGGCCAACACATCCTCAAGCGTGGCCATGTCATTCGCCCAACCAGGAGATAGTTATGGAAGAGGTCGGATATTATGTAACGTCCTGGCTTTCTCGGGGTTGGGACAAACAGACGACGGACCAGAGCAATGGAGGTTAAAGATGGTTTAATAAACGGAGAAACAAATACAGACAACAAAGAATAAAGGGACTGGAATCACCAGTTAAAGTACGATACCCATTCACAGCTCTCCTAACCGTCCTCCGCATGCACACCGGACCCGGTATGCTCCAACGGAGGGCACAGTGCTAAGCAGTGGCCGACAATGCCACTCGACCGCTGTGAAGGGTAGTTTCAAGGTTGTGGAATTTACGGGGGGCTCGTGGGCGTCACCCGGCCGGGCTCTCTACCACCTGGGAACAGCCGCTCTACCAGTATCCCCCAGAGAACTGCCACAACACAAAGACGCTGGGAACACCTCCTAGTGGGCGTCTCTTGTATCAGGGTTTACGTAATGATACCCAAGGTGGAGCAGAGAATGGATGGGAGCAGCCGCTCTACCTATCCCAGTTCTCCTACTAGTGTCGATGGCTAAGACGCGGAAACCCCTCCTGGCGAGCGTCTTAGCTCTAAGCGTGTGTTTACCCAAGTAACGAGGGTTGGGAGCTTCGGCTCGCACCAACCTCGTTTTCTCCAAATTGTCAGGCCGTTGGGAGCTTCGGCTCTACCAACGGTACTTGTGCCCAATGACGTTGAATACGGCTCTCAAAACAGGACAGGACACGGGCAGGAAGCGCACGCCAGCACCTCTCCTCCGCTCCTTAGAATGTTCCTTCCGCCGCTCAACTCTCCAACGGGTCCGTGTACCTCAACCAGGTACGCCGGCAAAGATCAGAATATCCGACGCTGAGTCCCAGTGATCTTCTCCTTAAGTAGTACTCTCGGCGTTGTATAACCATGACTCTTGAGTTGCATAACACGAAAACTAGGCGTTACCCTTGGTGTTATGTAACAGTTATGTAACCAGAACTCTTGAGTTGCATAAGGCAATTGTTGCCGGAGGGCATTCTGGGAGTTGTAGTCCGCTCTCCTCCAAGCGCACCAGGTTCACGGAATTGGCATCGTGGGAGGGAATTCATGTGCGGTAGGGAATTCCGGACAGGTGGTGAACTTGTACGTCACACCACACTCTTGCCAAAAGGATTTCATATATTTGGATATGAAATTGGTCCCCCTGTCAGACACCACCTCTAGAAGGAATACTACTTGTGAGAAAATTCACATCAGTGCCCGTCCCACCACGGGGGCCGTCACTGTCCTTAGAGGGATGGCTTCAGGGTACCGGGTGGCAGGGTCCACCAAGACCAGGATAAACCCGTTGCCCATGGCTGTCTTGGGGTCCAGTGGCCCCACAATGTCAATCCCCACTCGCTGGAATGGGGTACTGACCACAGGGAAAGGTTGGAGTGGAACCCTCAGCTTCCCTCCACTCTTACCACTTGCCTGGCAAGTCTGGCATGTCCTGCAGTGAGTGTCAGAACTCCTGCGCATTTGGGGCCGATAAAAGTGGGTGACAAGCCTTTTAAAGGTCTTGTCCTGCCCCAAATGCCCTGCTAACGGCACATCGTGAGCCAGCCCCAGTAGGAAGGCTCTGAACTTCTGGGGTACCACCAGCGCACGGGCTGACCCAGGTTCAGCATCCTTAGGCTCTGAGTACAGGAGGTCGTTCTCCCAGTAGATTAAGTGAGTACTGGACTGATCACCATTGGCCTGGGCTGCAGCCTGCTGCCGCATACTCTCTAGAGAGGGGCACTCTTTCTGCTCCCTGCGGAACTCCTCCCTGGTGGGGCCTCCTTCTTGCTGCCAATAGGTCAGCTCAGGCAGGTCCCCCAGTTATGCTATCTGTTCCCGGTAGGCTCCAGGGCATCCCCCTCAAGGTCTGCTTCCTCCTGGGCCGTGGGAACTTCAGGAGCCGGTTTCCCGTGCCTCCCGCGCCCTCTCCCTAAAGCCGGTACCTGGGCCTCTCCCTCAGGCTCCAGGGTCCCTTCAACACCCCTACTGGCTGCCATTGACCGGGTGGTCACGCATGCCCAATCAGGTAAACCCACCATCCGCAGGGAGCTCTCCAAATCATTACCCAGCAGACAATCAACAGGCATGGCCGCTCTCACAGCCACTT
Organism: Triturus cristatus; assembly: GCF_964204655.1. Classification (NCBI taxonomy): domain Eukaryota; kingdom Metazoa; phylum Chordata; class Amphibia; order Caudata; family Salamandridae; genus Triturus; species Triturus cristatus. The sequence continues at coordinate 1,698,005,788 of NC_140591.1, forward strand.
GCAGAGTACCAGAGACCCCCCCCCACTCAAAGGGAACCTGAGCCATTGGACACTGACTCTCTGTGTTGTCGGCGTTGACAACACGGCAGAATGCGTGTGGGACCACCTGCTCTTGAGACACCAGGTGTTGCTTGACAGCAGTCACACTGGCTCCTGTATCTCTAAGAGCCCCCACACTTTTGCCATTTATGGTCACCCACTGCCCATACTTTTGAGTATTGGGGGGCAGTTGGGCCTCAGCGACCATCTCACTGTCTCCTAATGAGACTAGGGTCATCTGTACAGGATCCCCCTCCCCTTGGACATCTACCTTCCTCCCAAAGGTTACACTAGCCATCTGCCTGGGGGGTGGAGCACCAGGGGGTGCTGGTTTACCAAACATGGGGCACTTGGGATCCATGGAATAGTGACCCAGGTTGTTACACTTGTAACATCTGGGGGGCCCTCTTTGAACAGGGTTACCTGTCGGGCCCCGGTCTGCTTCGGGGGTGGGGGTGGCTGAGAACCTTTCCCTTGGTTCCCCTGGTAATTACTTTGGGGCCGTCTGTAGAACTCCCTCTGTTTACCCTTGTCCCCCCCACTCTTCTGCTGGGGACCCTGACCACCTTTGGCAGGGCCTCCCACGTGACCTTTGTGGACCCTGGTGCTGATCCAGCGGTCCGCCTCCTCAGCAAGCTTCCTAGGGTTAGTTAGCTTGCTATCGATCAGGTGCTGGCGTAGCTCAGGAAAACAATTATCAGACAAGTGCTCTCATGCAATTAGATCAAACAGCCCTTGGTAATCATTTACTTTGCCACCCTTTACCCAACCATCTAGCGCTCTGGAAAAAAAGGTCACATATTCTACATAAGTGGTACCAGGCTTCTTGGTGCATTCCCTAAATCTCTGCCTGTACAATTCAGGAGTTAACCCATACCTTGTCATCAGAGCTTCCTTCATGTGTGGATAGGATGTGGTGACATCAGAGGGAAGATCTAGCAGTGTGTCCCGTCCCTCACTCAGGAACCTTCCCCACAACCCCGCTCCCCAATCTCTCTCAGGGACCCGGTGGGAGGACATGGCTACTTCATAGGCCCTGAACCACTGCCCAATATCATCCTGCTTGTAATACTCTTTCACCAAACTTTTAGGAATGTGCACCCTTGACTCTGTTAATTTGCTGCCACCAGAGGGAGAGTTGTCTAAACTCTTGGCCTTGAGATCCAACTCCCTCATTTTTACCTCATGCTCCATGGCCAGCCTTTGTCTTTCCATTTCCATTTGCAGTTTTGCCATCTCCACTTCATGTGCTCTTGCAGCACTCTTGTCGGCCATCTCCTCTGGCGACAGGCCTCTGCCAGGCTCAGGAGCACCTTCTGGGGGGATCACCTCCAGCACATTCTCTGGGAACTTGGATTCGTACCAGGCACTCAGTGCCTTTGTGTACTGATCCTTGTTTTCAATCCAGTTTGGTTAATTCTGTACTTGGAGAGGTATCCTTTCAAAACTTCGCTTGTGCACCTCATCAGTGCCTTCTCATCCCAATCTATGTCATCAACCCCAGAGAATATAGAGGACGCCCTGCCTCCATCAACTGAGCTAGGCATGGTTTCTTAAAGTGGAGATTCTTCAGAAAAAAAAAATCAATACTGTGTGGCTACGTTATCGGTCTGAACTCTCTATGTGGCGTTCACTCAATCACTGTACATGAATCACAAATGCAAATTCAAATCCCACCGCTGACCACCAATGTTAGAATTGGGAACCTCTGGTTGGCACAGGTATGCACTTGTGACAAGCAGGGACTCTTACTTCTAAGTCAGGATAAGGGGATCACCCTTTCAAATAACCCCTGCCCACCCTTTGGGTAGTGTGGCGCAAGCAGTCAAGACTATTCTCAGGGCGTCATAGGTTAAGCATTTGTGAACACATACAGTAATACAATGACACACCACAAATGGACACCAATCAAGGTTGTATAAAAATAGCTTTCTTTATATAAGGCTTAGCACAAGACCAGAATAACGAGAAAATGACCACAGTATTATTTTAAAGTTCTATGTTCTTGTGGAAAGGCCTAAAACACAAAAATAGGCTTCTTTTAGTTAAACACGCTTCTTTCACATAAGTACGCTTCTTTCAAGGCTCTGTACGGTTCGTACCTGGATGTGCGACTCGCTGGCGGTAAAAATACAGAAAGTACGAGTCTAACAATCGTTGCGGACTCCAGGGTCCGTGACGAGCATGCTGCGGGGCGAACAGAACAAAGTACCTTGGTTTCGTAGGGTCCGCGACGGACAGTGCGGGACAAGTCGACGGGTCCGGGTCGTAGCTCCGCAGCGTATTCGGATGCTGGTTGGGTCGCGGCGTCGGGACGCGGCGTTGGTACGGGACCTTCAGGGATACGTTGCGGATGGCCCGGATCAGCTTGCAGAGTCTGTGTCGTTCGGCGTTCGAGCCGTACCTTCGGTGCGGATAGGCGGCGACACTTCTCGGAGAGCCGTACTGCGTACCGGGAGGATCGGTGCCATGCGGCTTCTCGGCTCTGAGCACGGCACAGTGCAGTATGTTTAGCAGCGTACGGACCGTACCTGCGAGACAACGAAGCTTGTGTCCGGCATACAGGATTAGGCAGCCAGGGCTGTACGACTCGAATCGGCGTGGAAGGTTAGGTGCGATGCGGCCGGGAGGGATACGGTGCGTACTAACGCTTTTAAATCAGCGTAGACACACGGTGCCGGACGTCAAAGACACGGCTTCGCGGCGGATGGGGTACGGGTCGTACTGGGGGCCAAATCCAGCAGGAAACAAGAAAGAATTGTCCAGACAACTCAATTTTGGAAGGCAAATGAGTCCAATGGTCCTGGGACTCAGTTCAGGGGGCAAGCTCTCTTCCAAGCCCTTGGAGATTGTTGAAACAAAGTTGCAAAGTCTCTCTTAGTCTTTTCCTCTCCTTTCTCAGCCAGGCACCAACTGCAGGCCTTCCCCCAGGTTAGGGAAAGTTACTCCTCCTTCAGCTTCTTCCAGGTCCTTCTGGTCAGGCAGAGTTCCTTCGTGGTTCAATCAGGATCTGAGTTCTTAGGAGCAGGGCTCCTACATTTATACCAAGTTTCTTTTGTCTTTACAGGCCAGGGGGGCCTTTGCCTAATCCCAGTCCAGTTCCTTTCAGTGAGGAGTACTTTGAGGAGCACTTTGTTGTTGGGACTCTGGCTTCTCCTTTCAGCAGGCAGGGCAGAGACATCAGACGCTCCCCAGGGGGTGGAGCCAGCATTGTGGTGGAAGAGCACTGCCCTATTCAGAGTCAAGGTGCACTCCTCCCACCCATCCTGGTGTAATCTCTCTATTCACCACCTGGCAGCCCCAGCCTGTCTCCTGGAACTTCCCAGCCCTGTCACTCAAGCTACACACAAAGAAGACAGCCCCTCCCAGCAGAGGCGGACTGAAATGGTTAGGCACGCAAAGGCTAACTTTCTAAAAGTAGCATTTGCAAACACAGGATATTAAAATAAACGTTACTAAAAGATATATTTTATTATTCTGAGTTCAGGCATACTAAACATGAATTTCTACCATGCTTCCTGAGCCTGCTAGGATTATACAGTGTTATAATCTAGCAGCCCATTCTGGCCTATGGAGAGCAGGTAGCCTTACAAGAGTGAAAAACGAAAATGGCTGTAATTCACTATTAGGACATGCCACACACTTCAGGGCATGTCCTACCTTATCCTTACAATGCACCCTGCCCTAGGGCCTACCATAGGGATGACTAACATGAAGGTAAGGGAAGGTTTAGGGACTGGCAAGTGGGGACACTTGCGCAGTCAGCATGACAGTACCAGACTGCATGCAGGTTCTGCAATGGCAGACCTTAGACACATTTTACCAGGCTGCTTCTGTGGGTGGCACAACCAGTGCTGCTAGCCCACTAGCAGCATTTGGATATACAAGCCCTCGGCACCCCTGGTGCACTCTACTAGGGACTGACAGTAAACCAAATAAGCCAAACATGGAAGTCAATTCACATAATACATTTTCCCATAGGGAGCACTTGCACTGTGGCACTGGATGGCAGTGGCACAGTGCCCTGAGCAGCTAACACCAGCACAAAAATACATTGAGGCGCAGACAAAAATGGAAGGGTGACCCACGCCAATGGTGCCAGGTCTAACTGTGTTCAGTGAGGGAGTGGATGTAGCACTGGGGGCAGAGCTGCCGAATTTAGAACTAGGGAACCAGGTTCAGCCGTCATGAACAGTCCCCCAGACCACTCTCCTGAGAGAGCACATTGCCATACTAGACCTTAGAAGGCCCTGCAAAAACGGAAAAGCCCTGGTGTCTTAGCACCAGTAGGTGGACCCTGGCAGTGGCAAGTGTGGGTTCACCTTGAAGGCTTGCCCACCACAATCCATACTGAAAGTTCATCTCCAGTCTTGCGGGCAGGCCTACAAAGTAGCAGACCCTAGAGCAACAGTGACTGTCACTGAGGTCACAGGACCCCTGAGAAGAGCTGGCTCAAGGGTGGTGCGACGGCAACGGGTGCTGACTTTGAGTGGGGGCGTTGTAAATTATGGTTTTAAAAGCACCTGCTGCCTCCTTCCTGGCCTACAGCAATTTTCGGCAATAATAAAAATGTCATGATAACTCCGGCGAATAAACTTCTTCTTAGAGAGAGATCGGAGTTTTGTCTAGTGGAAGTTTTGACTCAGGAAAAGATAGCACAGAGGGTTAATGTGCCTGCTGCAAAGCAAATGTACCATGCCCATCACAAAGTGCACATATTGTAAATAGGTCAGTGGGTTACTGCTTTTGTCAGTAAGATCCTTTTGCTACTTGCAGTTTATAAGTTAAAATCCTAACAAAGAACAGTGAGCTATTAACTTGCATCTTAGAGCTGCATACAAACTGCAAGGTATAAACTAGAGCTTTATGGTTTTTCCCTAAGCCTTTGATTATACTGATGTTGCAAAAAGTGTTCATTTGGATATAAATCAATTATGATTATTAAAGAGAACCCCCAATCATAGTACTAACTTTTAAATTCTGAGTTTTTGTTTCGCCAGATCAGTCACTATTAAACTATACTGCCTATTAATATGGTTGTCATGTGACTCCTACATCTTGTAGTCCTTTGTCTTATGTAACATTTCCTATACAGTGATTTACACACGTAAAATTGATTGTTGCTGTGTATATTGCTGACGGCAGAAAATACATGGCTCAGAAATAAATGGCTTGTGCTTCCATTTTTAAGCATATTTGGGACATTCTGTGATTAGAAACATATCCCTCTTTGTGAATTTATTTTAATGTCAATAACTCATATTAATCGTTAAATAATCATGTGTAACCATTGGTTGAATTACAAAACATAATAGGCTGTAACTGGTCAGTGAAATTCCAAACAAATACTAAAGATTGGGATGTTTTGCCAATCCTGGCCACACCTCTAACTCCGCCCACTGACCCCATTCTCGGGTTATTCACGCCCTCTGATTCTCCGCCCACAGTTCCCCTACTTTTTTTTCCCCACTTCGACCACTGCCCAGGAGTGTTGGAAAAAGCGATGCTCTGGTGGATTTATGGCTTGTACATATGTCCCCAGGTGTCTGGGAATACATCCTGCATTCAGACAACACCCTCCTCAATCTCAATGCTCACCCTTCACTTTCATGTTCACCCTGCACTCAAAGCGATCATACTGCACTCACGCTCCTCACCCTCCTCCTACCCTGTACTCACATGAGGACATAATTCACTCTGCAACCACATGACACTCCACTCACTTGTCATTTTCACCGCTCATGCTACACTTACAGAGATCACACTGCACTCACGCTGTTACCCTGCACTCACACCGTTCATCCTTCTCTTACCCTGTGCTCACACAAGCACACCATTCACCCTGAACTCACAGTGACCACACTGCACATATGCCCCTTGCCGTGAACTCACGCTGTTCTCCCTCCAATTACCCTGCGGACACATGAGCATACCTCTCACCCTGCACCCACAGTGATCACACTGCGCTCACACCACTCACCATGCACTCACGCTTTTTACCCTGCACTTACATGAGCACACTGCTCACCTTACACTCAAATGATACTTCACTCACCTGTCACTCTCACTGCTCACTCTGCAATCTCACTCAAACATGCATATCACTCACCATGCACCATGAACTTCCTCCTCTCACCCTTCACTCACACAGACAAACCTCTCAGCCTGCATTCAACAGGCACTCTGTTCATCCAGCCTGCACACAAGGACCATAGTCTGCCGCAACTCATAGGGACACACCACACACTCTGCACTAACTCCTCTTACCATGCACTCACCAGTCATTCTCACAGATCACCCTTCACTCTCGCTGCTCACCCTGCACTGCACACAGGCACACCACTCACCCTGCATTTACAGTGCTCACAACAGCCTGTACTCACTCCTCCCACTCTGTACGCACTCCTGTCACCCAACACTCACATGGGCCCTCGTCTCACATTGCATTCATACAGCTCTCCCGACCCTTACATTGGCACATTTTTCACCCTACACTTGCACCACTCATGCTGCACTCACACTATTCATCATCACCCAGCACTTATATGAGCACACCTCTTACTCTGCAGTCATAAAAATTACACAACTCTCATGAATATGCACTTATTTCTACAAAGGCACCCACAGAATACCTGCTCGTTCCGTAGTTCTATGTGCCTACTAAATTACATCAGCAACAACGAGGCTGGTGCAAGAGGGGAGAGTGGACAGAAAATATGGGATGGAGCAAGGAGAGAGACTAGGGCAGAGGTTTTGGGGTATGGCGATGGATTGAGGATTGTGTGAGACCTTCAGCCCTTCCTGGCTTTCCATTCACCACTATGCTTCAATCTGGAACTTGTAGTTTTTAAGTTGGGTCTCAAAAACCAAAATGCAAAGTGTTACTGGATAGAGTCTATGGTTGCCAAAGAAGTCAATCATTTCATGAGATCAGTTGGATGCTGTGATATTGCCTGGTAGAATGCGGATATGTTCATGTCCAATACTGTAACTGCTTGACCCACACGTGAAACCCATATAAACCCCGTACAGCAATTTTAAGGAAGTGTCATTTTAATTCACATAAGACTTGTAACAAACATTGAAAAGGCAACATATTATTTTTGAATAGAGAATATATTTTTATTAAGCTTCACTAAGAGGCAAGGCAGGTATAGCAGAAGCAGCAGGGCAAGCTTTTCTAACACAATAAAAGCAGATTGACTCATGTAAGTGTGAGTGGTGGGGTGTCTGTGTGTGAATGTGACAGAGAACAAATGTACGAAAGAGTGCAAGAGATTTAGTGGGAATGTGTGTGAAAGACAATGTGTGTTTCAGTGCATGTGTGTTATGTGTGCACGTGTGCTATTGGTCTTGCATACTGGAGTTCATTCTTGCCTTATGGACAAGGGCACTAGTAGAATATGGATGGGAGGTGTTACCTATGGCAAACTGCAGGCCCTAACATTCTTCTATGAAGACACCATCATTGGCTGTGGGGACTCGAACTGTCTTACTGAGAAAGCCACTAGCCCAGCCGTACCCAGGGCAGATACACAGAACACGCGCCACCACACCTGGCCGAAGGCCCTGATATAATGCACATAATTCTTAGCATATGAGGTGGATCTATAGCAAAATGTTGGAAGTGATATTTGAGGTAACTCATGCTATTAGATTTCCTAGAATCCTTTTATAGGGGGTGTGAATGGCAAAATGCGGAGCCCTGTATATTAGTGGGATCTTTCAGTGGTACCCATGGCTGTGGCTGAAGTATCAATGGTAAAATTCTGGCACTCTCATATTGAATGTACTCCTTGGCATAAGGGGCTCACTCATGAACAAATGAAGACCTTTGTATAGTAGAACTCATTTCTGACTTAAGATATTTGAAAAAAACAAGATCTACTCCAAGGAAAGGCCAGGTTTACCTTGTGCACCATGATAGTACTCAAATATTTCATTAAAGCCCATAAGGGTCTTCGTTTTTTTAGCAAATTTGATCCCAAAGGTTTCAAAAAGTTCTCAGGGGAGAAGTCTACTTTCCGTTAAATCATCTACAAGAAATTTGTGAACTTGTTTTGATTGATGGAATTTAGGGGAGTATTACACCCCAACACTCAAATAGATCTTGTTCCTCATATAATGGGTATGAGGTTAGATATCACCCCTTTCTGGAAATGCTTCTCCTGCTTCATAGCTAGGAGTAGGACAGGCTTTAGGGCAGTGCGACTGGTGCAGCCGCAGCTGGCGTTGACCTTGGTTGGGGGGGGTGGGGGGGGGGGGGTGGCTGGCACAGTGTTAAAAAAATATTTTTGGTTTAAAAGCACATCTACATCCTTGTGCATCAGGGCGTTTTCAGGCCTCAATTAAAATATCAAGATAACTCTGGTGATTATTGTTCCTACTAGTGAGAGTTCATAATTTTGTTGAGTTGGATTTTTGGCTCATCGTAAGGTAGCACGGAGGGTTAATGTGCCTGCTGCACAAAATGTGTACCAAGCAGTTCACAGAGCTTTGTGTAAGTGAACTCTGAGTAGCACTATAGAAATTTGAATATACGCCAGAGAGAGGCTATGGAGAGATGAGGTGCACTGTTGGAGAGTGGTAGTGAGGGAATTCATGGAGAATTAGGATATGGGAGAGAAGAGTGCCACAAAAGACTGCCATAACAGCCACCACCAGTGCTCGAGCCGGCCGTGATTGGAAGTCCTAGCTCCCCCGAAGTTTGGGTCTAGTTGCGGCCCTGCCCATCACTGTACTGATAGTGTGTATCAGACAAGAGCTGTATTAAGCCCAGAAGAGGTTTGCATAGCTACCAAGCTTTCAGTTGCCTTGTGAGTGACATTTCCATGTTTTTGTATGCTTCTGTATGACATTTAAGTTGTTTAAGTGTGACACACAGCGTGACACTTTTTCCCACTGGAAGAGTGCAGTAACGAGCATGTAATAAAGCTGATTATCTGAAATGACCCCCTTTTTAGGTCAAACCTAGACAGCGTTTGCACTGTCACATAGCGACCTGTTGTATATGCCTAGTGGAGTTCAACTCCACCTATTGCTTGCCATTGCTTTTCATTTGTCTATTTCAGTATCCTTTAAAAATCCTTCCTTGCTAGTGGCCAGTCCTGCCTCTTTGTCTCTCCTTTTTCTCTTTCATTCTTCCCATGGCGCAGGTACTTCGTACGGTATCATTATGCCATGGCTATTGATCTTCTCCTTGGGGGACTATTTATTTCTTGGTTCCTGCGCTGTTACTGTTTGCTGTGCTTGCATGTTAATGCAGCATTAGTCCCTTCATTTTGCGTGTTTGGCGACTGCATGTTTGTTTTTACTTTTGTCCCCCACTCGGAAGGTATCAGAGCTCAGGCTCAAACGTGGTTCCAGAGCTTCAAAGTCGGCCTCTCTAGTCATAACGCCGTATCCTCTTCATTGCTCCATTCTGCCTGCTCCCCCGTCCTCCCTCTCACCAATCACAGGATGTTGAGCCTCCCGTTAGACTTGAACCCTATTCCCCAGCTTCAGCATCCTCCCCAGCCACATTATATTTACATCTCCACATTTGCACTTTTACTTTTTTTACTCTTTTTACAATTTTTAATAAACACCGTCAGTATGGACTTTTTTTGGTAGGATATTAATTTGGTTTTTGGCTTCCTTAGGAGGGTGATTGGGTTTATTTTGCTTTGCCACTGATAACGCCGATCAACGAATTGACTGTAGCTTTGATGTTTTAAATGAAGCATGCTGGAAAAAACGGTATAGTTCACTTTACACAAAGTTTCTGGAAGTCATGATTTCTGCACTCATTCCCATTTAGGGTGTTTTACTGACTTCGAGTATATATACTGCTCATGTATTATTTTACCAATTAAAGATGGCCAGCCGATTCTCCCTTGTTTCTAAAATCGTGTTGGAAAACAGCCTCTCCTCCATCTGTACTTGCTTTTTTGTCGTTCAAAGGTGGCTGACAAGTTTGAATATCTGCGTTGATACACTTGACCTTCCTTCATTTTGACGGTTGGTGGCAGTTGGTGGTGCTGACCGACTAGACTGGGTCTCGCTTCCTGTTTGTTCTTGCCCATCTATCCGCATACCTTACGGCGGCCGTAACACGATACTATCACAGCAATTGCAAGTAGAGAGACTCCAAGGCAGAACCCAAGGATTGATGGTGTGAAGTCTAATGTTGTTTCCGGGTACGTTACATTGTGGAGGGGCGGTCCTGTACAGTTGCACATTTTTCAAACAGGTCTTGCTTTTAAACTACAGTTCATAGTCTATGAGAGACTTATAATTTTCCGTCTCATGTGTTGTAACTGCGCTTGCTACCCTCTCACAAGGCATTCACGCTCCTTACTGGGATTAGCATGCTATTCCGGCCCGGACCACAAGGTTAGTGGATTGATTAAGTCGTTATTGGTATTAATTGTGTGCTCTAAAGAAAAACAGTCTGTTTGTTTACTTCCGATTCTTTGTTGTCAATTAGTTGTAGTTAGGTGTGCCCATTAGTGAGTCAATGCAAAACAAACAGGTGGGTAAAAGGTGCCTTTTGTTACCATTGTATCAAACCTGCTCGTCTCCTAGCTGCAAGCAGCGTTGTGCCGGAATTGCAAATATGTGTGGGAGAGTGTAAATTGCTCCCACCTTGATCAGCTTGGTAGGAGTGCGCTATAATCACCTGTAGTCTACACTCACATGTATTTGTTGCTACTAATGTATTAATGAAGATGATGGTCTGACACTTTTAAAAGTATCCTCATCAATTATAACAATTGATACGTGTGTTTCGAATGTAACTAATATGGATTGTGATATTTACATATTAATAATCCATTTAAAAGTCTTAAATGTGTTACAATGGTAGATAATCTATTACTGTGCCTACAAAAATTTTAATGTATATGTGTGTAGAATGTGAATTGAAAAACTATATTAATATATAATAGAATAATTTGTATTGATATTTGCGTTAACAATTTCTAATGATCGTGTTGAGAAAATACATTTAAATGTGTAATAGATATGTGCACATAATGTGACCTGTGCAGAAGTTAACTTAGCTTTACTTATGGACCCGAATTTCATTATACTTGAAGTTCACGTTTTCAGCTAACACTTGAATTTACCTGTCATTCTTTGCCGTAGAAATGTTATGTGCATTTGTGTTCCCAGTGCAGGTGGACAAGACTTCATAATTGAGAGAAAGAGTCACTGTTCTTAGTAGATAGTTAGATATGTGAAGAAAAAGTTGTTATATTCCCGGGGACAGAAAATCAAATCAAAAATATAGAATTGCACAAATATCAAGTTAAAAATATTGTGGGTCAGAAATATCGACAGACAAATTCTTGTGGTCAAGAATATTGATTTTAGGTACGTAATATCGAAGTTAAAAATATCTTAGTGTAAAATATCGTTCGCAAAAATATAGGGCACCATTACGATGCTGCACGCCACCGTAACGGTACATGGGACCAACCGCCAGAGGTGCGGTGGTCCCGCTGTGTCCTTTAGGATGCGACCGTCACCGTGGCGGTCGCATCCCGCATATAGAACATTGTGGCGGGCGGTGCTTCAGACAGCACCCGCCACAATGTTCAATATGCATGTTTTGCATTGGCATGCACAACGTGACAGGCACCGTGTGGTGCCTGCCACCATGTGTATGCCAATGAAGGGGCACATAGGTACCCTCCAAGTGTAGCCCCCCAACCCCTCAACCCCCCGGGGACCCGTAACGGGCCCCCAAAGCAAACTCCACCGGCCTTTCCATGGCGGCAACCATGGGAAGGCCTTTCTGAATGCCCATGATAATATTGATGGCGGTGCCTGCAAGGCACCGCCACCATATTGACTCCCCTTCTGCCTGGCCGGCAATCCAACCGGTGGAAAATCGGTGGACTGTCTTTCGGTCCGCCGCGGTGCCCCTCGTCATGCTAATATGGCGGGGGGTGCAACAGGGGCTTTTGGCGGGCGGATCGCCACCACCGTGGATCACCACCGCCGGCCCGGCGGTGGCGATCAGCCCACAATAATAATGACCCCCTTAGTTGTTAAAAATATTGATTTGTTATTGTTATGTATGTTATTATATATTTTATATGTATGTGATGTGTTTATTTTGCATAATAATTGTTTGTATTTTTAATATATGCGTAATATTTTTAATAGTTATCAATTTTGTTTTATTTTATTTTGCTATTTCTAGTTCTGTAGTGGGTTGAGGGTTTATAGGGGAATAGGGTGGGAAGTAATTTAATTATATAAAATGTATTGATCATTTTTAGTAGTTATTAATATTTTTTTATTTGAATTTTGCATTTTTAGTTCCGTAGTGGGTTGTGTGTTTATAGGGAAATAGGGTGGAAAGTAATTTAATTATATTAAATTCATTGAATATTTTTTATTTATTAATATTTGTTTAATTGAGATATTATAGTGTTAAACGTGCAAAGTAATGTATTAATAATTAATGAATATTTGGTTGTAAAATAATTTTAATTAGTGAATTGGTAATTAATAATTGAAATTATATAATAAATATTAGGGTGCCGATTCCAATCCTGTAAAACCCGGGTACGATTCGTCGAGCGTTTTCTCCGTACGACTCGTACCCGGGAAGTCCACCTTACAATCCACCAAGAACGACTCGTACAGAAATACCATTTTCGTACGATTCGTACAAAACACCACACGGCTAAAAAATACCTACGAGTATGATCCTGGACAGCGCGTACGCAACGTCCGTACGGAGTCAGGCAGCGTTTTACGGACGAGCAAGTACGATTCGTCCCTACGTCATTCCGCACAGCAATTTTTTTTACGGCAGCCAAAAACTCCCGGAAAACTGAGTCCGACGCAAAAACGGAGCCCCGGTACGCGACGGACAGCCATGGACCCCATCCTACATGTCATCCCGAACCTCTTAGCCTACGACCTGGTCACCGAACCTGACGCAGACGCCGCAGAAGGTGAGCACAACACCCAGGGGCCAAGGTGGGGTGAGGGGCAGGAAACATACCCCATACCCAAATTTAAACCTACAATATTGAGGACATACATTACCTCCAGGGTCTGGTCACTTCGGGGGGCGTGTCCTCCAATCCCGGCATCCGGCAGCATCGGAAGTGGACGTGTACGCGTACCTCTACGGCACACTACAATAGTGAGACGCACCTTTCTCACACATCCATAGCGTTGGTACGGCCCGTATCACTATTGTAGGGGGGTGCATATCACTCCCAGCAGTGGACAGACATATGGGGGTGGGTGCAGAGGACTCCCAGCAGTGTTCAGACATGTGAGGGGCGGGTGAATATCACTCCCAGCAGTGGACAGACATATGGGGGTGGGTGCAGAGAACTCTCAGCAGTGGTCAGACATGTGAGGGGTGGGTGCAGAGGACTCCCAGCAGTGGACAGACATGTGAGGGGTGGGTGCAGAGGACTCCCAGCAGTGGACAGAGACATGGGGGTGGGTGCAGAGGACTCCCAGCAGTGGACAGACATGTGAGGAGTGGGTGCAGAGGACTCCCAGCAGTGGACAGACATGTGAGGGGTGGGTGCAGAGGACTCCCAGCAGTGGACAGAGACATGGGGGTGGGTGCAGAGGACTCACAGCAATGGACAGAGACATGGGGGTGGGTGCAGAGGACTCCCAGCAGTGGACAGACATATGGAGGTGGGTGCAGAGGACTCCCAGCAGTGGTCAGATATGTGAGGGGTGGGTGCATATCACTCCCAGCAGTGGTAAGACATGTGAGGGGTGGGTGCAGAGGACTCCCAGCAGTGGACAGAGACATGGGGGTGGGTGCATATCACTCCCAGCAGTGGATAGACATGTGAGGGGTGGGTGCAGAGGACTCCCAGCAGTGGACAGAGACATGGGGGTGGGTGCATATCACTCCCAGCAGTGGACAGACATATGAGGGGTGGGTGCAGAGGACTCCCAGCAGTGGACAGAGACATGGGGGTGGGTGCAGAGGACTCCCAGCAGTAGACAGAGACATGGGGGTGGGTGCAGAGGACTCCCAGCAGTGGTCAGATATGTGAGGGGTGGGTGCATATCACTCCCAGCAGTGGATAGACATGTGGGGGGTGGGTGCAGAGGACTCCCAGCAGTGGACAGAGACATGGGGGTGGGTGCATATCACTACCAGCAGTGGACAGACATATGAGGGGTGGGTGCAGAGGACTCCCAGCAGTGGACAGAGACATGGGGGTGGGTGCAGAGGACTCCCAGCAGTGGATAGACATATGGGGGTGGGTGCAGAGGACTCCCAGCAGTGGACAGATACATGGAGGTGGGTGCAGAGGACTCCCAGCAGTGGACAGAGACATGGGTGGGTGTACATCATTATCAGATGACCACAACTCCATTTGTGTATGTACGCATCCCTAACTTTGGACTATGATGATGGTGCCATAACAACACATCACTGACAGCAGTGTCCCACTCCCAGGAGGATGGATGTCTTTCCCCCACTGCATGGCACACCACATGTGGGTGTGAGGACAAATGACACATGCATACCCACCCCTGGCGGATGCAGCACAATACACACACTTAGATCATGCCACAAGACTGTATAGTCATGTCACTGCCTACTAAACTAAGAGAGCCAAAGGGAACACACACTGTCATGCACATCCCCAGACTGATAGGAATGTACAGGTGCTGGGCCAGCCACCAAGACGTTGTCTCTCATGGAAGGAATAGGGTGGAGTTCCCACAGATACAATGCCCACAATTGTGAGTCAGGTGCCCAAATACCCTGCAGAACAAGTACCATATGCATGCTAGGCCGGGATTACACACATGCATAGTGCTGAAAAGGGAGAATTTCTCCATGAAGGCATTTCAACATACTCAATACACAAGAACAGTGACTAGCAAGGATGGCACAGACGATGCAGCCGGAGACATTGCTGAGCAGGCATGGCCATAGTTGAAGGGATCCGTCTCTAACAAAGGAAATGTAGACAGGTCAGCACAACAATTGTGCAACTCTTTGCAGTGAAGATGTCAGGTGCCACACAGGAAGGAACACTCCTTGGGACAATGTCTCAAAACAAAAATAACACACACTACCAATGATTTGTTGCAGAGACCTTGTGATGGCACGCAGATACCATGGTCCACCTCATGACCAGCAGACTACAACATTTCCCAGAACCATAACCCCTTACCAAAAAACCAACTCCTGGACCCTCAGCACCAACATCAATACCTGAAATGCAATAGTGTTCAAACAAAAACTAAATTGCTTTATTCAGCATAAACCAAAGTGTGTAAAAGAACACTATTTACAAAGGCCAATGGCCAGTCCATAATAGAAGTCCTTGGGGGACACATGGGCACGCGTCTCCCCTAGCTTGCCTGCCCAGTAGAACCCTCAGGTTCGTCGACCGGGGGGGGGGGGCATCCTGTGGGAAAGGACCAGGCACCGCAGGGACAGGAGTGGGAAGGGTAGGTGTGGTGGGTGCAGGGCTGAACATCTCCACCACAGGGGGTGGGGCAGCGCCAAATGTGCAGGTGAGCTCGGCACTGCACACTTCTGCCAGGCCCTGCACCGGAAGAAACACCAGGGCCAACGGAGGGGGTGGGGGGGTGAGGGATGGGGAGCAGCGCTCTTGGAGGAGGGGGTGTACATGGGGGGGACTCAACTCCCCTGCCCGGGGACTTCCTTGCCCGCTTGCAGGGTGGTGTCACAGTGGGGGTGAGGGCCAGCTCAGCCATGTAGACCTCTTTGGGTGACAGTTTGGCAGGGGAGCCAAGGGGAGTACTTTTGGAGGGACTGGGTTGTGAGGCCTGCGGACTCAGACTGTGGCTGCGTGTATGTCTCTTTGCCCCAGACCCAGTGGGTGTGCCTACTTCCCCCGGAGTGTGCATGCCAGGAAGTGTGCGTTTGCCCTTCCTTGGTGGTGTGCTGCCTGTGTCTGGTGGGGTGCGTGCTTGGGAATGTCTGGGTGTGCATGGGACAGGTATGGGAGAGGGAAATGGGGATGGGGTATGGGAGAAGCGCTGCAGGAGAGTCACTGCTGCTGTCAGGGAAGAGTCCATGGACCGCAGAAACCTGCGTTGGTCAGACATCGCTGCTGACATGCCCTCCATGAATGACACCATCTGTGTCAGCAGTGTGGTGTGGTCATGGAGGACATTCAGCACCGATGCCTGCCCAACCTGCAACCGCCGCAGTATGTCCACAGACTCTTCACTGAGGGCAGCAGGGGTGACAGTGGCAGGGGGTGCGGTGCCTGGCACGAAGGAGACATGGTGGTGCTCAGCACGGACAGAAGGGACCGTAGCAACTGGGAGGGCGGTGATGGGAATGGAGGAGGCAGTGACAGATGTTGTGCTGCTGCCAGGTGTTGTAGCAGCCTCCGCCCCCTCGATGAGGTCAGCCTCGGACCCTTCTGCGTCGTAGTTGGTCTCGCCACCAGACAGGTCCTCTGACTGACTCCCCTCGCCCTCTGTGCCACTGGCTCCCGCAGACTCGTCAGCACTGGTGGCACTGGTGCTGGGTCCCTCCTCAAGGTCCGTGCTGGTTTCTCCCTCAGCTTCCAATGATGATTCTGTGGGCAAGGTGAAGATACAGAAAAACATCAGTCACCTGTATACATCTGACACATGAGTACAAAAACAATAGGTCACAGTGCATATCAGGCAATGCATCATGAGTAACAGCTAGATTACTCCGCACATATGTAAGCCCTGTACTCCCCAGTTGGTAGACCCACCATGCCACTTGAACACAAGGAAAAACAGGACACACCAGCCCAAAATGTGAATGAGAAATACAATAAGAAGCTAGTGTCTGGGAACAGGTGAGCACAGCAATACAATGAAGTCATGCCACCTCTTGTTTACCCTGAAAGAAACAGTAGTGGTGCACCCAAGGCAAACTAACAGACCTCAATACTAAAGGTGTCCCCACACTCAGAGACCTGTAAGTACTTTGGAACACAAAACGCAAATATATGGTCCCTTGTGAATCTCAATACTTTACACAAAACACATGTTTAGAATGTGGGAATGTGCCATTTTGTGAACACAGCACACATGTGCCTGTATCAAAGATGTCTCCCAAGGAGGTGCACACAAAACTACATTTACCCAGTCGCTGGCAGCCTTATTTAAAGAAGCCACTGTTAGAAATAAAAGGTGTTGCAGAAAGTACATGTACATGGGCCCACGGAGGTCTTGATGACTTGACACTCGTAAGTTGGTATCACCAACAACCAAGGACTTACCCAAATTCCAAAACACTGTGGGAACATGTATATGTCGAATCCAAAAAAGTCATATTAGAACAGTGTCTTCTTTTAAAATGTGCCAGTGTATACCCTGAAAGTGTAAAGGTGGTTTGTTGTGCACCTCCTTGGGAGACATCTGTCATGCAGGCACATTATTGTTCTTAACAACAAAACCTCAAACTAAAGCATTAAACACATTTAGACCTGTTGACAAGTGTTGTGGGTGCCAAGGTACTATACTTTTAGACTAACAACTTGATCTATGTCAGTTGTCACATGGCCATCCGTTACCTGATGACACAGTTGGCAACACATCTGACCCACTGCCTGTCACGCTGGAGTGGCACACATGTCCAAAACCACGACAATGCATAAGCTAATGTGCCTGCAATTGTGTTGTAAAAAGGCATACCTGCACTGAGGAGACACCCTCATGGCAAGCCAGAATGTCCACACAGATGTCAGCACACACAGACCAAACTACGTAGCATCTGGAGCACACACTGGTGCAAAAATATGTATGAGCAGGAATCGTGTATTTAAACAATTGACACATGCTGCAAAGCACAAACATTAAACCCTGCACAACATCACTGGGTCACTGCACGTTTAGTCTCTGTCCAGCCAATTATCACACACGGGTCAGACCTGGCAAGGAGACATAAGGTATGCCCATGTAGGCCTCGCACGCACAAACCCCCCATACCTGAGCCAATGTGATTGAGACAGATCAAGAAGTGACACCTCTTAATCAGGATTAACAAAAATGTGCAGCTTGAATGCAAAAATGTACTCAACATGACCTCGTGAGGCTGGCAACACATATTTGTGACAAACAACCATCCACAGATAGTTGTGAATAGACACACAGGCACTGCCCAGTGTGAGTATGCACAAGCTAATGGGGTCTCCCTGTCCAGTGGACACATGTAGCACACTTAGGATAAATACAAATGAGGCCAGGGAACAATGTCACAGAGGCCAACCTATGCTGAACACACAGAGAATGGGCACAGTGTTGGATGACACACATGATTACGAGGCAAGGGTGTCTCCGGGGACTGTAGTGGGCACACTGCTCCTTGTTCCTGGAATGATCTGACTGTAACATGAGCAACCGTCCTGGCACGATGCATATCTCCCACTCATGCACATTATGTCTGAGGCCACAACATTGGTCATGCATGCTGCAAGTGTGTTCATTTTAAACCTCACAATCCTATGTTGAGACTCAGCATCAGTGCCAACAAATATGGACCCCCAACAGAGTGAACAGGACAGGGCACAGGCAAGGTACCAACACATGTCACAGACCACCCTCCCACATGATGCAGAAAGCAATGTGCACTTTGAGTAACTGGCAGCCTAGATGACCAAGTGCAATTGTGATTACACACAGACCAGGGGACACATGTCAAGGAGGGGAAAGGATGAATAAGAGCACCGGTTGACTTTGGGGAACAGAAAATGCACTGCACATATAAACCATGGCAGTGTATCTAGGCTCCAGAGCACTTCCAAAAGCTGGTGACACACAACACATAAAACAGACATGTACCTACCCCCTCCTTGCTGCAGTCTCTCCTGTAACTGCCTATCCAGGTCAGGGAAGACCACCGCCAGGACACGCTTCATGTGGGGGGTCAGGCGACGGTGCCCGCCGTGGGGGCGTGGAGGTGAGAGCTCCAGCTGGACCACCGGGTCCAGCACCGGATGTCCTGCCACCGTTTTCTGACTTGGGCTAGGCGCCGACTGCGATCCCCCGCCGATCTCACGGCCCTGACGATCTACTTCCAGATCCCCCCCTTCTCGTAGGTAGTTACCTGTGAGGATGACAAAGTGAGACAAAATCACTACACCTGCTCCATGTCACAGAGACACACATTTGAACATCTTTGATATGTTGAACAGGGCATAGGATGCTGCCAAGAAAGTGCATCTTACTGATATAGACAATGGCCACTGTGGAAGCCCCAATGCACTACATGGCATTGAAAGTACACAGGTGGCAGGAGGGGTGCGACACACTCCCTGATCATGGCACATGCAACACCAGGCTGATGGACATCACCTCCAAGCAGTTACATGCCCCAGGCCACTGACACAACATCAGCAGAGTACACATACACACACAAGCACAGATCGATCACCTGCCATTGGCCACAGTGGATACAAACCTCACTCTGCACATGTGCCACTTGCCTGTGGGGTATCACAGGTGTCGGGCTAGCTCAGCAAGTCAGACATACAGCACGGCTTACTTCTCACATCATATGAGTAGAGCTGTTGCCTCCTCCATGCAGCTGTGGTGCAACACTTCACCTAGACACTCATCCACATGACAAGGGACATTCACACACATCAATGTCCAGGAGGGCATACACATCACTTGGACACTCACACCACAGGTCCACTCAACTCACACACATCTGCGGGTACAGTCACCTGTCACACCGGGGGAACCACTGAATCACCTCAGGACAATAGCCACAAATATGCCACCAAGGATTTGCCAGGATGAATGTGTCATGCACTATGCAGTGAATGTCACAGTAAGCACAATGCAAGTGAGGAGTGCACACAGGAACTACAACATGCTCTCCATGGGAGACATAAGCCTTTCCCCCCCTGGGACCCACTCTAAACAACATTGCATGTCTGTCACACCTGGACACAATGCCAGAAGTGACAGTCACAAAAAAGGTGTACAGTCAAAGGTAGTGGAGGCAGCACTCACCTGCACCCCTCGTCCCCCATACAGCGTTGGGTACTGTGGGAGGAGGACATCCATCAATGCGTTATTCTCCTCAAGTGTGAATGGCTGGGCCCTCTCCACAGTCCGCGACATGGTGCCAGAGGTAGCAGAGACAGCAGCAGTGTGGTCGACAGGAAACTTGTGCAGGCAAGTGCCCTCTCATGGGTTCTGGCTGACTTATATCTGTCTTGCTGGGGGCTTTCATTTACAGGAGTACAGAGTAATTGGTCAGACTCATTTGCATCCTACGTTTCATCCAATCCCTTTAAACATACACCAATGACACGAATTTGCATGGTTCAAATTTTGAGCATCATAGCAAGGCAAACACCACTTTGCAACATTGTAATTTTTGGCCCAACTGACTTTTCAGGCCCACCTGATGGCCACATTGCAACTGAAATCTCTGTATCTATGACAACCAGCATGCATTTTGGGCCTAATACTTGTCCCCTATGTAATTTTTGAATCCAAAAAACATGTACGGTGTGTTTCACACGTACCCGTACACGTATGGCACCAGTACAATAGTGATACGCACCGTACACACTCTCCGAGAGCATGTGTAAGGTCCGTATAACTATTGTAGTGGTGCCGTAGGAGTACGCGTGTGTACGGTCCATACCACGCGTACTCCTAGGGCACCACTACCACAGTGATACGGGCCGTACACACGCTCGGAGGCCTTGTGTACGGTCCATACCACGCGTACTCCTAGGGCACCACAATAGTGATACGCACCGTACACACGCTCTCAGAGTGTATGTACGGTCCGTATCACTATTGTAGTCGTGCCGTAGGAGTACGCGTGTGTACTGTCCGTACCACGCGTACTCCTAGGGCACCACTACCACAGTGATACGGGCCATACACATGCTCGGAGGGCATGTGTACGGTCCGTACCACGCGTACTCCTAGGGCACCACAATAGTGATACGCACCGTACACACGTTCTCAGAGCGTGTGTACGGACCATACCACGCGTACTCCTAGGGCACCACAATAGTGATACGCACCGTACACACGCTCTGAGAGCGTGTGTACGGGGCGTTTCACACGCTTACACTGGTGATAGGAGGCGCACACGAAAGGAATGGAGGTCTCCGACTCGCACAAGGCTGTACATCAAGTCATTGTCGTTGCGGGATTTCATGTGCAGGGGCTAGGTGTTTCAGGCAGTGATATTGCACATGTCTTCTCATGTAGTTGCACAATTGATGTGTGATAACCTGTGTACACATGTCATGTGTGACGGGGCACTATGTGGCATAGTTCCCCTTCACACTTTGCACATGTGTGCCTGTAGTCCAAACGTGTCAAGCACAGCAACACTGGTATGGCACAGTCACCACCACCCGCAACTGTCCCCGGATGCCAGGGACAGGGACAGTAACAACTGACATTTCACGATCAGCGTGCCCCTATGTGACTATGTCATGTGTGTGTCTTGTGTTCACATGAGCTTGCTGTTAGTGTTCTGTCAACTACATCTGCTGTTGCTGCATCCAACATGTGTCTGTGTGGAGATGGGCATCTACGCACACCATGCCACATGTGGATTTCCACGTAAGCAGGGTCTGTATGCATCGGCATCATATTTTCACATGAGGACATATCTGCGTCGTCTCAATGTCTGTGTTTTCAGTTTTCACGTGTGGCCCTTCATCGCAATGTGTTTGATCTGTACATTTGACATTCCATGTGACCTGTGCGTCTAGCTTGCCGTCAGCTGTCTGCATGAGATGACATCCTTTCAATGTAGCTATGTGGATGTATGTCACTCCTGTGATGTCTCTGGCTGTTCACTCAGACTGGCACCCAGCTTGTTTCAGGCCATGTCATGTATACTTGCAAAACCGCGGGTGTATCTTGCTTTCTTGTAGGAGTATCACCAAGCTGGCATACGTGTCCTGGATGTATTGCACAGACCAGACTCTGTATTTAGCTGATGTGTAGTAGCAGTTTAGCATGTGCTCTGTACAATGACATTGGTGTTGTTATGCTCTCAATCTTCGTTATTCAATACAATTTTCTGCAGGGCACCGCCTGTCCCACGACCAATGCCAGACTTGGCTGCCATGAGGGAACGTGACTGCATCCGACGTTACAGATTCACCCAACAGTTGATTGAGGACTTGACCGACAAGCTGGCACCACTCCTCCAACCGCGATACAGGTATCTGACTGCGCTGACCCCCAAGATGAAGGTGATGGCAGTCCTACATTTTTTTGCCACAGGTACGTTTCAATTCACCATAGCTGATGTTGGTGGCATGTCACAGACAATGTTCAGCCGTGTCCTGCGTGATGTTTTGGCAGCCATGTTGGAGCACCTTGATGAATTCATCAAATTTCCGACTCCTGAGGAGTTGACAGGTGTCAAGGGTGATTTATATGCCCTGGGAGAGATGCCCCATGTCATTGTGTCCATTGATGGGACACAAGTGGCTTTGGTACCACCACAGGCACAGGAGGTAGCCTATCGCAACCGTAAACATTACCACTCTATAAATGCCCTTGTGGTGTGTCTTGCTAACATGCTGATTTCCCATGTCTGTGCACGCTTTCCAGGCTCAGCACACGATGCCTACATCATGAGGCATAGCAAGGTGCCACAAATGATGCTGCGGCTGCACAATGAACAAGCATTTTTTGTTGGTGGGTACACTCTGTTTCTCCTGTGTGTTGCGGTATCTTTGGCTTTTACGGCATCTCCTGAACCAATGATTTACATGATGTTTCCATGTAGGGGACTCTGGATATCCCTACATGTCAAGGCTGATGACACCTCTCCGCAACCCAAGATCAGCGGCAGATCACCGGTACAACAATGCACACGGGCAGACCAGGCGAGTGATTGAGAGGACGTTTGGCCTCCTGAAGAGCTGATTCCGGTGCCTTCACAAGACAGGCGGGTCCCTCCCATATGCACCGGAGAAGGTCTGCTGCATCTTCATCGTGTGCTGCATGCTGCACAACATGGCAGTGGAGAAGGCAGTGGCACTCATCCTGGAGCAAGAGGAGCAGGAACATCCACCCGTGGAGGATGAAGGGCTTGGTCACGTGGCGTGGTGTTCCTCACCCTTAAAAGAGCCTCAGCTCTGTCAATGCAGGCCTCTTGCCACTTTGCATGCGTCATCTCTGGCATAATTGTCAAAGATTGTGCATATGAGTGTATGTGTAGTTCGGAAACATGTATGTAGTTCTTCATGGATAATGATCTCTATTTAGCATGGAGTCCATGGTTGTGTATGTATTTTGGCAGGTTGCTCCCCACAACGGGCCCTCAACGCCTGCTGAGGGTGTGTCTCCTGTGCGCAGCTTGCCCTTCTTTTTCCTGATCCTGTGTCAGTCATCTTTGGTGATTGTTCATCCATTTGCTCGGGGTCAGCCATGAGTAACCTGACACCCCTTCCTTTACGTATGCATGTTGCAGTTGTGCTCTCTGACCTCCTTGTCTTTGTGTGCTACTTTCGGCCTAGTTTCCAGTACATGCCGCCTGCTGCTGCGGCCCCTGTGGCAAGGGCCCACCAAGTTCCCAGATTCTGCAACCCACATGCCTCCAAGATGCTCCTCCCTTCCTCCCTCCTCCCATTCATTTGGCTGTCATCAGCTTGTCTATGCCACTATTGCAGCCACGCCGTGCCAAAGGCTGGAACGTCAGCGCATGCACCGGGAACATCGCACGAGCCTCATGTCCTTGCATGACCCACATCACACAATAGTCTCATGTTGCTGCCAAACAATGTCCAACTGAATATCAACCTCCTGCTCTCAGGCATACCCTAAGCACACACACGACACCTTCGCATGCTGAGTGTGCAACTCCAACTGCCTACACAGCGCTGCCCCGCCTCCCAGGCCCTGTCACACCTACCAGGTCATGTCCATCCTACTCCACACTGGCTCCGTCCAACAGCACGCCATTGGACTCTGTTACCTCCTCAACACAACAGGGCCACACATCGCCTTCATGACAGTGACCTTGAAGAAAACATCTTCAGCACACAACTTCCTCATTGCCATCTAACAATCACAGAGGATGAATTGATATCCATTCACAAGTACGCACTCAGGGTCATAAATCCGGTTTGGCACAAAACCCCTGCAAACACGCTGAGTAACACTCCTCTACAGATCTCCAGGACTACATCCACATTTCCGCTAAGCCATCAACACGTCCATCTTCATGCACGCCCTCACATCCACAGGATACATGTGGCTGTGGTACAGGAAATTCTGGCTGGATGAGAACCACACCAGCATCCATAATTGGTCCATCCACATTAGCATCCACGTCTACGACGTGCAACACACTGCCACATACCCCGCTAACAATCCCCCAACGATGCTTGATGTAAGTCAACACAGACATGCTGTGTGAGACACAGGAATCAACACCACCGCCACACCCTGCAACCTCACACACTGGATCAGCAACTGATCCAACAATCTAGCCACATTGATGGACTTTTCTGTGACGCACAACAACAATTAAGCCACCTGGGACAAGGCAGACCTACTGGACTCATACACGTCTATCCGGACTCTTGTGCACAGCTTGCAACACAAATAACCATCAGTGGCCTTACAACCCTGGAAAACTGCACACACAGCCATCAACATATCATCAGCAAGGACAATTGGAGCTCCTTCAGATGGGGCCGAGGCCAAAAAACGCACGACATCAAAGAGCTCATCAGCATTGTGAGTGCACTGACATCAGCTCTCCATCCAAAAGACACCCCACCCTTGCAAGGCTGAGCCAATCCCTTGCAACTTTCTACCACTGCAAGCTCATGGACATACACACCAGCCTTGGCACACAGAGGCAGACAGCACAATTATACGCGGGACCAACCCTCCTCGCTTTTTGGACTTCCAACGGCAGGAAATACAACACCCGGCTCATGTGCAACATCCCCTGGGGACCTCCATAAGGCCCCTTCCCACACAACATCTCAACCACATCATTCCCCATCCTGGTAGCCCCCGACCAGCACGTCATGGATGTATCGTTGGAGTTAGCCACATTCCATGGTAGATAGAGGCATGCAGTGACCCTGGACCTTCTTAGACAACGGACGGCAGGAACGCTGGCTCTCAAGGAACATCACCGTGCTTCCCTAGCCAGCAAATGTCATCAGGAAGACATTCAATGAGCACCTGACAAACTTCCTCCAGGCAAAGATCTCCAGGCAACCTGCACCAGACCATCTTCCACAGTAATCACACCACTGCAACCGTCATCATTGCCACCAACCACAGCAACTTAGCCCTGCTCAAAAATGGTGAGGCCACCCCCCTTGATCTCTCCACATCATTATACACAATGTGCTCACACACTGTCAGCTCACACATCTCCAACACTGGTATCCAGAGGATGGACCAGGATGAAATCACCAAGTGGCTCACCAGCAAGGCCATGGGAGTCAGACTCAAGCCTTAAGCATGTAGTAAAGTGGCGTCATCTGCCACATGGCCCAGGGCTCATCTCTCAGCGTGTCAATCTTCAATGTGTCCATGACCCCCCTCTCCACCACCACATGCGCACACAACCTCATCATCATCTCGTATGCCATTGACAGCCAGCTGCTCCTCACCCTCACCAAAGACACAGCCATTGACAGTTCAAACCTTCAAGAAGGCATGAGGTCCGTTGATGAATGGCTGAACATCAGACACCTGAGGCTGGACTTGGCCAGGACTGAGGTCATCATCTGCGGATTGTCCCCTTACAGCTGGCTCAACTCCGTGCATCCAACCTTGCCCTGGCCACCATTCTTCACATCCACAGAACTCCAGCATGCAGGAGATGGTTCTCCCACCTGGCCATACATACCTGGGACTCCCTCCCTGGGAAACTCCACATGGGCCTCTACGCCTCTACGCCTTAATGATATTCTTCCAAATAGGTCTGTCCGCACAGTATTGCAAGCCCCCCCCTCAGCAGCTTGAGGCCATCACAGGTGAGTTTTGGGCTCCATGTCTGTATTGGATGATACATTGTGACCCATGTGTGTCCTGTACCGAACTCAGATCCCAGGGTATGGATGGCTGGAGTTAGTTCAAAAATCAGGCATAGTTTGACATTTCCCCACACGTATGTTGTGGACTGATGCATACCGGTCCCTTCAGCTGGCTGGTCAGGTTCTCGCCTCCGCCTGCCTCCACTCCCACCACCCCTGCCCACACGAGCCTGGCCTGCCGTTGTGGGCACATCGGGTCTACGGGACCCCTGAGGGATGGCAGTTGCGGGGTTGTCTGCCTCCTCCTGGGTGCCCGGTGAACTATGTCCCTCCAGGTCAGACTGGCTCAGTAGTTCAGTGTGGGCAGGGCTCCTGGGTGTCTCCTGGGATGTGGCAGGAATGGGGGTGGTGGTTGGCACAGATGTTCCTGGCGCAGGTGCTGCAACGGCTTGGACACCAGAGGGTCCAGGTGGGTTGGGGTCATCCGCGGAGTGTTGAGAGGCGTCGCTGCCGGTGGGCTCCGGTTCCTCCTGATCCTGGGACTGTGATTCTTCCCCCCCATTGTTGGGGGGAGATCCATGAGGTTGCCCTGTGTGTGAGAGAGGGACAATGTTAATGCTGTTTCATGCGACATCCATGTTTCATACATATTCAAGTTGGCACAGTTCCTCCAGGTAGTTGTATGTGCCTAGCATTCTCCTCAATGTTCACTTGTGGATGAGTATGTTGCGGTGGACAGATTGATATATTCTCCTGAGTGTTAGACATGTAGATTTTTGTATTGGATGCTTCTTTGGCTAGGGATTGATCTTGTTGTGTCACATGTCCATTGTGAGGGTGGGTAAATCCATTGGCTGCCCCGGGGGTGTGTGCTTGTGTAAGGGGTGTGTGTGACGGTGCCTGCTGGTGGGTGTAGTGTGATTTGGCAGTGGGTCTCCCAGGTGATGTATCTGTCCCCCCATGGAGCATGCTGCCATGTCAGTGAGTGTGAATTCCTGTCCTAGATATCTGAGCTTGTTGTGTTGGTGTTTGAGTTTGCAGTGGTCATAGGAGGGCCTTGTGCTGCCTACAGCAGGGCCAAGTGTCAGCTACCTTGTCAGTACTTTGCCAGTCCCTGTGCATTGAGTATGGTGCATGGGTATGTACCTGGGTCATATGGGCTGAGGGCAATGTTGTCTGATTCAGAGTAGAACAATGCGTTTTGTGAACCCCCCCCCCCCCAGCATCCCGGACATCCAGTCTTGGGTTAGTGCTTCGTGTAGGCTGGGACATGGCATGGCCTTGCTTTGTGAATGGAGCATCCACATGTTAGTGGCATGAGCGTTGATTTTGAGTGTGGTTGTGTCAGGTGAGGGCTTGGGGGTAGTTGTGTGCATTTTGTGTAGTTGGGGTGTGGATGCCATTCCCCCCATGTTCCATGAGTTGCTTGTGTACTCACCAGGCTCTGGAGGTCCTTGCAGTCCGTGTACTCCCACCGGCAGAAGCCTGGCCATCACCTTCTCCTCCCAGGGATGGTAATGTACCGGTCTGCGGGGCAGCCCACCTCCAGTGATGTTGCTCTGGGCGTAGTCCTCGTTCATTTTCCACTTGACTGCCCTCCGCAGATCGTACCACCTGGCTTGGCATTCGTTCCTGGTCCTTCTGATGGGTGCAACAGCATTCACCCTATCGATGATCCTCTGCCACAGGTGTGATTTTTCGGCTATGCTGGTCTGTCTGACGAATGTTCCAAAGAGCTGTGGCTCGACTCGGATGACTCCGTTGACAAGGATGTCCAGCTCCTCCCTTGTGAACTTTGGATTCTTGTCTGTGGGTATGGTGTGGGGTGAGGGTGTGGATGGTTGTGGGTGTGTGGGTGTGAATGTGAAGGTGTGTGTGGGAATGTGAAGAAGGGGTATGTGTGAAGGGGTTTATGTGAAGGTGTATATGGTAAGGTGTATGGGTGCAGTTGTTGTGGTGTGCTCTGTAGCTGCAGTGAGTCTGTTGCAAAGGCTCATGGTTTGTGTGTGTGGACCCTTTTTATTGGTCAATTTGTGGGTGGGCCTGAGTTTGAAATTTTGGTGGGTGTGTTATAAGAGGTGGTTGTCAGTTTGGGCCTCTGTTTGCGCGGTTTGGATGTGCCAGGTCAGTCATTTTGATGTATTTTCTACTGTAGACGTGTTTTGTGGTGTTGTGCGAGTCGAATTGACCCTCCTTGTGCTGTTTTACAGTGTCCTTGTTCAGTACGAGTCGTTTTCGCGTATGTAAGGTGCGTACATACGCGAGGTTGTTGTACCGTGCTTGCATACGCTATGTAGTTGTGAGGTCCGTACATACGCGATGCTGGGGGACTTTGCTGTGGTACGGTGCGTCCAAGTATGGGGCTGTGGTACGGTGCTGGGGTACGGTGCGTACATGTACAGGACTAGGGTACGGTGCTAGGGTACGGTGCGTACAAGTACGGGACTGGGGTACGGTGCTGGGGACGGTGCGTACAAGTACGGTGCTGGGATACAGTGCGTCCAAGTACGGGGCTGGGGTACGGAGCTGGGGCATGGTGTGTCCAAGTACGGCTGGGGTATGGTGCTGGGGTACGGTGCGTACAAGTACGGTGCTGGGGTCCGGTGCATCCAAGTACGGGGCTGGGGTACAGTGCGTCCAAGTACGGGGCTGTGGTACGGTGCTGGGGTACGGTGCATCCAAGTATGGTGCTGGGGTGCGGTGCGTCCAAGTATGGGGCAGGGGTACGGTGCTGGGGTACGGTGCATCCAGGTATGGGGCTGGGGTATGGTGCGTCCAAGTACGGTGCTGGGGTACGGTGCGTCCAAGTACGTGGTTGGGGTACGGGGCTGGGGTACGGTGCAGACATGGGGGGGACGGTGTTGACATACGGGGGGATGGTGCTGACATACAGAGGTACGTGCGGACATACGCAGGGGGAGGGGGACTGTACGACTCGTATCCCGGGCACAAGTTTATCCGGGATACGAGTGGTACAGAGTTCGCTCCGTACGGGACGTTTTACATACGCTTGTGTATTCGGGAGGGCGGTATGGATCGTACTTGTGAGCTCGGACTTCAGTTTTACGATTTGTACGTAAAACAGTCTGGGTACGTCTCATAGACCTTTTTCCGATACGATTCGTATGTATTTTTCACGTACGAATCGTACTTCACCGGTGGGACGGATACGAGTCGTACGGGAAAATATTTTACCCGATCGGAATCTGCACCTAGGTGTGTATTGTGGAGTTTATAAGTGTATAGTGTGGGAAGGGTGGGAAGTAATTTATTTCGAATTGGTGGATTAATAATTATTTGTTAATTAATTGTAATTAATTTATTAGTAATTAATTATGGTAATTGTGTACTTAATTTTAGGTGTGTGTTGTGTTTATAGGAGTAAACAGTAGTAAGTAATTTGTGTTTAATAAATTAATATATAGTTGTTAATTAATGTTAATTATTTAATATTTATTTTGTGTAATTTATTTTTTGTGTTTTGTTTTTATTTTCAAAGGGATGAAAGGTGGGCAATAAATACATTGTAATTATTTAATTATTAGTTTTAGATAGTAATAGTTTTACTGTTAAAAATAATATTTAATTGTGTTTTATTTTTGATAGTTTAATTTAGGTGTGTGTTGTGGATATTATAGTGTTAAAGCATGTGTACTCAATGAATTTATTTCTATAAATAATATATTTTTAATTGATTATTAATTATGTTAATTATGGAAATAAATGTAATAAAAAATGTTGAAGTGTTTTGTTACTGGTGTGGTGTTATAGGGTAAGAAATAAAATAAATACATTTATGATTTAAATATTTGTTTGTTAATATTTGCTATCTTTAATTTTATATTTTGTATATATTGTTTATTTAATATTATAACATTTCTAATTTTGTAATAATTTTTGTTTTTTAAATTGTTTAAGTGTTATTAGTAATTTTCCTCCTTCGCTATCCAACACTTTCCCTACTGTTGCACTCACTTCAGTGGGAATAGTAATTTTTACCCCTCCGCTATCAAACATTTTCCCTACCGTTGCCCTCGTTGGAGTGCTAATAGTAATTTGTATCCCTCCGCTATCTAATACTTTCCCTACTGTTGCACTTATTGGAGCGGAATAGTAATTTTTGCCCCTCCGCTATCCAACACTTTACCTACTGTTGCACTCACTGGAGAGGGAATAGTAATTTTGCCCCTCCGTTATCAAACATTTTCCCTACTGGTGCACTCACTGGAGTTGGAATAGTAAATTTACTTTCTCGGCTATCGAACGCTTACCCTACTTTTCCACTCAGAGGAGTGGGAATAGTAAGTATTACCCCTCTGCTATCCAACACTTTCCCTACATTTGCACTCTTTGAAGTGGGAATAGTCATTTTTGCCCCTCCGCCATCCAACATTTTCCCTACTTTTGCATTCACTGGAGTTAGAATAGTATATTGAGGGGCATATCAGCAAAGGCTTTATCTCCGCTTTTTTGGCTTTAAAAGGCAAAAAAGCAGAGATAAAACTATCGCCCTATCAACAAGAGGGTGCTAACATGCAAAATCGCATGTTAGCACCCTTTTTCCCTCCTCCTCCCTTTGCATCTCTAATGAGATGCAAAGTAGGCGTTCCTTCCGAAAGCCTCTGAAGAGAAGCATATGGAGCTTCGAAACGCGTCAGGCAATTCCACTACGGAGCGGCTTCTACAAGCGGATCCTCGTCCATGCCTATCATAAACAAAGCTGCTGATCGAGTGCTGCTCACCTGGTGGACAACCTTTGGAGCAGAATGTAACACGCGGCCGTCCTGCCGCGGAGCTTGCACCACCCCGCAATGTTACAGGGGCCACCTGACATGGTAACCATCATGTCAGTAATGTGGGCCAGCAGCGGCAAACAGGATTGAGGACGAGTCCACTTGCAGGGTCCATACAGGACAAGATTTGTGTGCTATCCGGACCATATTTCCCACAATGCACAGTCTCATTCGAGCTTCCCATTGGTGGGAGTGCAATATGAAAATGGCGAAGTAGGTTCAGCGTTCGCACACACCGTCTCCGTTAAAGCCTCTGAAGAGAAGCATATGGAGCTTCGAAACGCGTCAGGCAATTCCACCACGGAGCGGCTTCTACAAGCGGATCCTCGTCCATGCCTATCATAAACAAAGCTGCTGATCGAGTGCTGCTCACCTGGTGGACAACCTTTGGAGCAGAATATAACACGCGGCCCTTGCTGATATGCCCCTCAATATACTATTCCAACTCCAGTGAATGCAAAAGTAGGGAAAATGTTGGATGGCGGAGGGGCAAAAATGACTATTCCCACTTCAAAGAGTGCAAATGTAGGGAAAGTGTTGGATAGCGGAGGGGTAATACTTACTATTCCCACTCCTCTGAGTGGAAAAGTAGGGTAAGCGTTCGATAGCCGAGAAAGTAAATTTACTATTCCAACTCCAGTGAGTGCACCAGTAGGGAAAATGTTTGATAACGGAGGGGCAAAATTACTATTCCCTCTCCAGTGAGTGCAACAGTAGCTAAAGTGTTGGATAGCGGAGGGGCAAAAATTACTATTCCGCTCAAATAAGTGCAACAGTAGGGAAAGTATTAGATAGCGGAGGGATAAAAATTACTATTAGCACTCCAACGAGGGCAACGGTAGGGAAAATGTTTGATAGCGGAGGGGTAAAAATTACTATTCCCACTGAAGTGAGTGCAACAGTAGGGAAAGTGTTGGATAGCGGAGGGGGAAAATTACTAATAACACTTAAACAATTAAAAAAACAAAAATTATTACATAAACAATATATACAAAATATTAAATTAAAGATAGCAAATATTAACAAACAAATATTTAAATCATAATTGTATTTATTTTATTTCTTACCCTATAACACCACACCAGTAACAAAACACTTCAACATTTTTTATTACATTTATTTCCATAATTAACATAATTAATAATCAATTAAAAATATATTATTTATAAAAATAAATTCATTGAGTACACATGCTTTAACACTATAATATCCACAACACACACCTAAATTAAACTATAAAAAATAAAACACAATTAAATATTATTTTTAACAGTAAAACTATTACTATCTAAAACTAATAATTAAATAATTACAATGTATTTATTGCCCACCTTTCATCCCTTTGAAAATAAAAACAACACACAAAAAATAAATTACACAAAATAAATATTAAATAATTAACATTAATTAACAACTATATATTAATTTATTAAACACAAATTACTTACTACTGTTTACTCCTATAAACACAACACACACCTAAAATTAATTACACAATTACCATAATTAATTACTAATAAATTAATTACAATTAATTAACAAATAATTATTAATCCACCAATTCAAAATAAATTACTTCCCACCCTTCCCACTCTATACACTTATAAACTCCATAATACACACCTAGGTGCCGATTCCGATCGGGTAAACATATTTTCCCGTACGACTCGTATCCGTCCCACCGGTGAAGTACGATTCGTACGTGAAAAATACATACGAATCGTATCGGAAAAAGGTCTATGAGACGTACCCAGACTGTTTTACGTACAAATCGTAAAACTGAAGTCCGAGCGCACAAGTACGATCCATACCGCCCTCCCGAATACACAAGCGTATGTAAAACGTCCCGTACGGAGCGAACTCTGTACCACTCGTATCCCGGATAAACTTGTGCCCGGGATACGAGTCGTACAGTCCCCCTCCCCCCGCGTATGTCCGCACGTACCTCCGTATGTCAGCACCATCCCTCCGTATGTCAACACCGTCCCCCCCATGTCCGCACCGTACCCCAGCCCCGTACCCCAACCCCGTACTTGGACGCACCGTACCCCAGCACCGTACTTGGACGCACCATACCCCAGCACCGTACTTGGATGCACCATACCCCAGCACCATACCCCAGCCCCGTACTTGGACGCACTGTACCCCAGCCCCGTACTTGGCCGCACCGTACCCCAGCACCGTACTTGTACGCACCGTACCCCAGCACCATACCCCAGCCGTACTTGGACACACCGTGCCCCAGCTCCGTACCCCAGCCCCGTACTTGGCCGCACCGTACCCCAGCACCGTACTTGTACGCACCGTACCCCAGCACCATACCCCAGCCGTACTTGGACACACCGTGCCCCAGCACCGTACCCCAGTCCCGTACTTGTACGCACCGTACCCTAGCACCGTACCCTAGTCCTGTACATGTACGCACCGTACCCCAGCACCGTACCACAGCCCCATACTTGGACGCACCGTACCACAGCAAAGTCCCCCAGCATCGCGTATGTACGGACCTCACAACAACATAGCGTATGCGAGCACGGTACAACAACCTCGCGTATGTACGCACCTTACATACGCGAAAACGACTCGTACTGAACAAGGACACTGTAAAACAGCACAAGGAGGGTCAATTCGACTCGCACAACACCACAAAACACGTCTACAGTAGAAAATACATCAAAATGACTGACCTGGCACATCCAAACCGCGCAAACAGAGGCCCAAACTGACAACCACCTCTTATAACACACCCACCAAAATTTCAAACTCAGGCCCACCCACAAATTGACCAATAAAAAGGGTCCACACACACAAACCATGAGCCTTTGCAACAGACTCACTGCAGCTACAGAGCACACCACAACAACTGCACCCATACACCTTAACATATACACCTTCACATAAACTCCTTCACACATACCCCTTCTTCACATTCCCACACACACCTTCACATTCACACCCACACACCCACAACCATCCACACCCTCACCCCACACCATACCCACAGACAAGAATCCAAAGTTCACAAGGGAGGAGCTGGACATCCTTGTCAACGGAGTCATCCGAGTCGAGCCACAGCTCTTTGGAACATTCGTCAGACAGACCAGCATAGCCGAAAAATCACACCTGTGGCAGAGGATCATCGATAGGGTGAATGCTGTTGCACCCATCAGAAGGACCAGGAACGAATGCCAAGCCAGGTGCTACGATCTGCGGAGGGCAGTCAAGCGGAAAATGAACGAGGACTACGCCCAGAGAAACATCACTGGAGGTGGGCTGCCCCGCAGACCGGTACATTACCATCCCTGGGAGGAGAAGGTGATGGCCAGGCTTCTGCCGGTGGGAGTACACAGACTGCAAGGACCTCCAGAGCCTGGTGAGTACACAAGCAACTCATGGAACATGGGGGGAAGGCATCCACACCCCAACTACACAAAATGCACACAACTACCCCCAAGCCCTCACCTGACACAACCACACTCAAAATCAACGCTCATGCCTCTAACATGTGGATGCTCCATTCACAAAGCAAGGCCATGCCATGTCCCAGCCTACACGAAGCACTAACCCAAGACTGGATGTCCGGGATGCTGGGGGGGGGGGTTCACAAAACGCATTGTTCTACTCTGAATCAGACAACATTGCCCTCAGCCCATATGACCCAGGTACATACCCATGCACCATGCTCAATGCACAGGGACTGGCAAAGTACTGACAAGGTAGCTGACACTTGGCCCTGTTGTAGGCAGCACAAGGCCCTCCTATGACCACTGCAAACTCAAACACCAACACAACAAGCTCAGATATCTAGGACAGGAATTCACACTCACTGACATGGCAGCATGCTCCATGGGGGGACAGATACATCACCTGGGAGACCCACTGCCAAATCACACTACACCCACCAGCAGGCACCGTCACACACACCCCTTACACAAGCACACACCCCCGGGGCAGCCAATGGATTTACCCACCCTCACAATGGACATGTGACACAACAAGATCAATCCCTAGCCAAAGAAGCATCCAATACAAAAATCTACATGTCTAACACTCAGGAGAACATATCAATCTGTCCACCGCAACATACTCATCCACAAGTGAACATTGAGGAGAATGCTAGGCACATACAACTACCTGGAGGAACTGTGCCAACTTGAATATGTATGAAACATGGATGTCGCATGAAACAGCATTAACATTGTCCCTCTCTCACACACAGGGCAACCTCATGGATCTCCCCCCAACAATGGGGGGGAAGAATCACAGTCCCAGGCTCGGGAGGAACCTGAGCCCACCGGCAGCGACGCCTCGCAACACTCCGCGGATGACCCCAACCCACCTGGACCCTCTGGTGTCCAAGCTGTTGCAGCACCTGCGCCAGGAACATCTGTGCCAACCACCACCCCCATTCCTGCCACATCCCAGGAGACACCCAGGAGCCCTGCCCACACTGAACTACTGAGCCAGTCTGACCTGGAGGGACATGGTTCACCGGGCACCCAGGAGGAGGCAGACAACCCCGCAACTGCCATCCCTCAGGGGTCCCGTAGACCCGATGTGCGCACAACGGCAGGCCAGGCTCGTGTGGGCAGGGGTGGTGGGAGTGGAGGCAGGTGGAGGCGAGAACCTGACCAGCCAGCTGAAGGGACCGGTATGTCTCACGTACGCAACATCATGGACGCATACCGGCGTGACACCAGGGCCATCTGCCAGATAGTGGAGACCCTCACAGAGATCAAGAACCAGCAGGCCGAGCAACATGCCAGTCAACAACAACACCAAGGACGGATGGAGGCAAGACTGGCTGAGCTCCTGGCGGTGCAAACGGACATAAGCCGTTCACTCTGTCGGATCGCCGACAACATGGGCAACCCTCCCTGTGCCACCAGGCGAAGACCAACATCATCCACAGGGAGGGAGGAGGAGGAGGATTTGTCCGACAGAGCCTCCCAAGCATCGTCAAGGCCTGCCTCTGAGGGTCCCCCAAGGAAGGTGGGTCATCCACGGAAAAGACCGTGAGAGGTAGCGGGCCATCCACATCTCCGAGGTCACCTGGCCTGGCACCTGGCCTTCATGCGCAACAGCATCACTTCATTCACTGACATTCTCTGCCACATGAACTTGCTGGTCACAGTCTGACCAATGATGACAAACACCGTGTACTGGACTCTGATGACTTCAACTGCGAAGGATCTCATCCCCCCCTGTGAACTTTTGATTCTAGGCACACTGTATAGCACCTACTGTTTTCTCCCACAAAACACGCCCCCCACCCCGAATAAAACAAATTATTATTAATTAGATGTTGCAGTCATTTTGCATCAGTCCACAACATACGTGTGGGGAAATGTCAAACTATGCCTGATTTTTGAACTAACTCCAGCCATCCATACCCTGGGATCTGAGTTCGGTACAGGACACACATGGGTCACAATGTATCATCCAATACAGACATGGAGCGCAATACTCACCTGTGATGGCCTCAAGCTGCTGAGGGGGGGGCTTGCAATACTGTGCGGACAGACCTATTTGGAAGAATATCATTAAGGCGTAGAGGCGTAGAGGCCCATGTGGAGTTTCCCGGGGAGGGAGTCCCAGGTATGTATGGCCAGGTGGGAGAACCATCTCCTGCATGCTGGAGTTCTGTGGATGTGAAGAATGGTGGCCAGGGCAAGGTTGGATGCACGGAGTTGAGCCAGCTGTAAGGGGACAATCCGCAGATGATGACCTCAGTCCTGGCCAAGTCCAGCCTCAGGTGTCTGATGTTCAGCCATTCATCAACGGACCTCATGCCTTCTTGAAGGTTTGAACTGTCAATGGCTGTGTCTTTGGTGAGGGTGAGGAGCAGCTGGCTGTCAATGGCATACGAGATGATGATGAGGTTGTGTGCGCATGTGGTGGTGGAGAGGGGGGTCATGGACACATTGAAGATTGACACGCTGAGAGATGAGCCCTGGGCCATGTGCCAGATGACGCCACTGTACTACATGCTTAAGGCTTGAGTCCGACTCCCATGGCCTTGCTGGTGAGCCACTTGGTGATTTCATCCTGGTCCATCCTCTGGATACCAGTGTTGGAGATGTGTGAGCTGACAGTGTGTGAGCACATCGTGTATAATGCTGTGGAGAGATCAAGGGGGGGTGGCCTCACCATTTTTGAGCAGGGCAAAGTTGCCGTGGTTGGTGGCAATGATGACGGTTGCAGTGGTGTGATTACTGTGGAAGATGGTCTGGTGCAGGTTGCCTGGAGATCTTTGCCTGGAGGAAGTTTGTCAGGTGCTCATTGAATGTCTTCCTGATGACATTTGCTGGCTAGGGAAGCACGGTGATGCTCCTTGAGAGCCTGCGTTCCTGCCGTCCGTTGTCTAAGAAGGTCCAGGGTCACTGCATGCATATATCTACCATGGAATGTGGCTAACTCCAACGATACATCCATGACGTGCTGGACGGGGGCTACAAGGATGGGAATGATGTCGTTGAGATGTTGTGTGGGAAGGGGCCTGATGGAGGTCCCCAGGGGATGTTGCACATGAGCCGGGTGTTGTATTTCCTGCCGTTGGAAGTCCAAAAAGCGAGGAGGGTTGGTCCCACTTATAATTGTGCTGTCTGCCTCTGTGTGCCAAGGCTGGTGTGTAT
Organism: Triturus cristatus; assembly: GCF_964204655.1. NCBI lineage: Eukaryota > Metazoa > Chordata > Amphibia > Caudata > Salamandridae > Triturus > Triturus cristatus. Next base: position 1,698,043,216 of record NC_140591.1, read on the forward strand.
GTCCATGAACTTGCAGTGGTAGAAAGTTGCAAGGGATTGGCTCAGCTGCTCACCTGGTAGACGTGGATGCTAATGTGGATGGACCAATTATGGATGCTGGTGTGGTTCTCCTCCAGCCAGAAGTTCCTGTACCACAGCCACATGTATCCTGTGGATGTGAGGGCGTGCATGAAGATGGACGTGTTGATGGCTTAGCGGAAATGTGGATGTAGTCCTGGAGATCTGTAGAGGAGTGTTACTCAGCGTGTTTGCAGGGGTTTTGTGCCAAACCGGATTTATGACCCTGAGTGCGTACTTGTGAATGGATATCAATTCATCCACCGTGATTGTTAGTGCCATCCCTGCGGGTGCTCTTGTATCCGTCTGAGATGGCAATGAGGAAGTTGTGTGCTGAAGATGTTTTCTTCAAGGTCACTGTCATGAAGGTGATGTGTGGCCCTGTTGTGTTGAGGAGGTAACAGAGTCCAATGGCGTGCTGTTGGACGAAGCCAGTGTGGAGTAGGAGGGACATGACCTGGTTGGCGTGACAGGGCCTGGGAGGCGGGGCAGCGCTGTGTAGGCAGTTGGAGTTGCACACTCAGCATGCGAAGGTGTCGTGTGTGCGCTTAGGGTATGCCTGAGAGCAGGAGGTTGATATTCAGTTGGACATTGTTTGGCAGCAACATGAGACTATTGTGTGATGTGGGTCATGCAAGGACATGAGACTCGTGCGATGTTCCCGGTGCATGCGCTGACGGTCCAGCCTTTGGCATGGCATGGCCGCAATAGTGGCACAGACAAGCTGATGACAGCCAAATGAATGGGTGGAGGGAGGAAGGGAGGAGCATCTTGGAGGCATGTGGGTTGCAGAATCCGGGAACTTGGTGGGCCCTTGCCGCAGGGGCCGCAGCAGCAGGCGGCATGTACTGGAAACTAGGCCGAAAGTAGCACACAAAGACAAGGAGGTCAGAATGGACAACTGCAACATGCGTACGTAAAGGAAGGGGTGTCAGGTTACTCATGGCTGACCCCGAGCAAATGGATGAACAATCACCAAAGATGACTGACACAGGATCAGGAAAAAGAAGGGCAAGCTGTGCACAGGAGACACACCCTCAGCAGGCGTTGAGGGCCCGTTGTGGGGAGCAACCTGCCAAAATACATACACAACCATGGACTCCATGCTAAATAGAGATCATTATCCATGAAGAACTACATGCATGTTTCCGAACTACACATACACTCATATGCACAATCTTTGACAATTATGCCAGAGATGACGCATGCAAAGTGGCAAGAGGCCTGCATTGACAGAGCTGAGGCACTTTTAAGGGTGAGGAACACCTTTATTACTCAAACTCACACTAAGGGAAATGCATCAATATGAACACACACACAGGTCATTTGACTGAACATGTGGGACCTACGCTGGACACCCCCTTCGTGACACGGATGTTGTAAACCCCAATGAACTGGCACACAAGTTAAGGCGAGGAGCCAAACACCTCCTGCTGCACATGGAGAGGCTTCAATTCCCCATTGAGCCTGTTATGGGGATGTCCCACACTATGTCCACAGGTAGCATCCCGTATGTTTCAGAGGGAAGTTTTACACACATTGATGCCTTCATCAGAATCAAAAATCCATGACAGATGACTGTCACGAAGGGTGACTATCAATTCATGGGAGTCATGCTACATGTCATATGCCCCATGGTGAGTAGCCATGTATGCATGGTAACACAACATGCACAGAAGCATTCCCCACACATTCCAAACATGTACCACCCCCAAACTGCCTTGCTGCAATCCTTACCCAAAATGAAATTTCCCCATGTCCGTGCATGGAACGCTGATTCAGCACATGTTGCGATCCTCATGAGGAATAGCAGGAGAACAACGATGACATGAGCAGTCAACATGCGCGAGAACCTGGGAATGACAGACACACAAGAAGTCACCTCAAAGAATTTTTATATGCATACATGGTCATTTACTAAACAGGAGTCGGAAATTTGATGAATTCATCAAGGTGCTCCAACATGGCTGCGAAAACATCACACAGGACACAGCTGAACATTGTCTGTGACATGCCACCAACATCAGCTATGGTGAATAGAAACGTACCTGTGGCAAAAAAATGTAGGACTGCCATCTAGGGGTGGGCGGAATTTGCGGAATTAACCTTCGCAAATTATCGCGAGAATGTTTAAAATTATCGCAAACAAGCAGAAATATCGCGAAGATGCGGAAGTTTTTTTCCGGCATGTTCGCGCGATTTTCTGCATGGTTGCGGGTCGCCAACTTACCCATGTGGCTGCTTGCGGGCGCGGCCAACTTGTCGGCGAACGCAGGGATTCAGGTAAGGCGATCGCGCGCGCGCGAGAATGTATCATTTTACAGCGCGAGCAAGAAACAAATTATCGCCAAGCTGCGGAAACCGGAATTTTTGACATTTTCGCGCTCTCCGCGGAACGCAAAAATGTCAAATTATCGCAATTTCCGCGAACGGAACGAAATTTTTGCCCAGGCCTACTGCCATCACCTTCATCTTGGGGGTCAGCGCAGTCAGATACCTGTATCACGGTTGGAGGAGTGGTGCCAGCTTGTCGGTCAAGTCCTCAATCAACTGTTGGGTGAATCTGTAACGTCGGATGCAGTCACGTTCCCTCATGGCAGCCAAGTCTGGCATTGGTCGTGGGACAGGAGGTGCCCTGCAGAAAATTGTATTGAATAACGAAGATTGAGAGCATAACAACACCAATGTCATTGTACAGAGCACATGCTAAACTGCTACTACACATCAGCTAAATACAGAGGCTGGTCTGTGCAATACATCCAGGACACGTATGCCAGCTTGGTGATACTCCTACAAGAAAGCAAGATACACCCGTGGTTTTGCAAGTATACATGACATGGCCTGAAACAAGCTGGGTGCCAGTCTGAGTGAACAGCCAGAGACATCACAGGAGTGACATACATCCACATAGCTACATTGAAAGGATGTCATCTCATGCAGACAGCTGACGGCAAGCTAGACGCACAGGTCACATGGAATGTCAAATGTACAGATCAAGCACATTGCGATGAAGGGCCACACGTGAAAACTGAAAACACAGACATTGAGACGACGCAGATATGTCCTCATGTGAAAATATCATGTCCGATGCATACAGACCCTGCTTACGTGGAAATCCACATGTGGCATGGTGTGCGTAGATGCCCATCTCCACACAGACACATGTTGGATGCAGCAACAGCAGATGTAGTTGACAGAACACTAACAGCAAGCTCATGTGAACACATGACACACACATGACATAGTCACATAGGGGCACGCTGATCGTGAAATGTCAGTTGTTACTGTCCCTGTCCCTGGCATCAGGGGACAGTTGCGGGTGGTGGTGACTGTGCCATACCAGTGTTGCTGTGCTTGACACGTTTGGACTACAGGCACACATGTGCAAAGTGGAAGGGGAACTATGCCACATAGTGCCCAGTCACACATGACATGTGTACACAGGTCATCACACATCAATTGTGCAACTACATGAGAAGACATGTGCAATATCACTGCATGACACACGTAGCCCCTGCACATGAAATCCCGCAATGACAATGACTTGATGTACAGCCTTGTGCGAGTCGGAGACCTCCATTCCTTTCGTGTGCGCCTCCTATCACCAGTGTAAGCGTGTGAAACACCCCGCGTGTGTACGGTGCGTATCACTATTGTGGTACCCTAGGAGTACGCGTGGTATGGTCCGTACATACGCTCTGAGAACGTGTGTACGGTGCGTATCACTATTGTGGTGCCCTAGGAGTACGCGTGGTACGGACCGTACACATGCCCTCCGAGCGTGTGTATGGCCCGTATCACTGTGGTATTGGTGCCCTAGGAGTATGCGTGGTACGGACAGTACACATGCGTACTCCTACGGCACCACTACAATAGTGATACGGACCGTACATACACTCTGAGAGCGTGTGTACGGTGCGTATCACTATTGTGGTGCCCTAGGAGTACGCGTGGTATGGACCGTACACAAGGCCTCCGAGCGTGTGTACGGCCCGTATCCCTGTGGTAGTGGTGCCCTAGGAGTACGCGTGGTATGGACCGTACACACGCGTACTCCTAAAGCACCACTACAATAGTGATACGGACCGTACACACGCTCTGAGAGCGTGTGTACGGTGCGTATCACTAATGTGGTGCCCTAGGAGTACGCATGGTACGGACCGTACACACACGTACTCCTACGGCACCACTACAATAGTTATACGGACCTTACACATGCTCTCGGAGAGTGTGTACGGTGCGTATCACTATTGTAGTGGTGCCATACGTGTACGGGTACGTGTGAAACACACCGTACATGTTTTTTGGATTCAAAAATTACATAGGGGACAAGTATTAGGCCCAAAATGCATGCTGGTTGTCATAGATACAGAGATTTCAGTTGCAATGTGGCCATCAGGTGGGCCTGAAAAGTCAGTTGGGCCAAAAATTACAATGTTGCAAAGTGGTGTTTGCCTTGCTATGATGCTCAAAATTTGAACCATGCAAATTTGTGTCATTGGTGTATGTTTAAAGGGATTGGATGAAACGTAGGATGCAAATGAGTCTGACCAATTACTCTGTACTCCTGTAAATGAAAGCCCCCAGCAAGACAGAGATAAGTCAGCCAGAACCCATGAGAGGGCACTTGCCTGCACAACTTTCTTGTCGACCACACTGCTGCTGTCTCTGCTACCTCTGGCACCATGTCGCGGACTGTGGAGAGGGCCCAGCCATTCACACTTGAGGAGAATGAGGCATTGCTGGATGTCCTCCTCCCACAGTACCCAAAGCTGTATGGGGGACGAGGGGTGCAGGTGAGTGCTGACTCCACTACCTTTGACTGTACACCTTTTTTGTGACTGTCACTTCTGGCATTGTGTCCAGGTGTGACAGACATGCAATGTTGTTTAGAGTGGGTCCCAGGGGGGGAAAGGCTTATGTTTCCCATGGAGAGCATGTTGTAGTTCCTGTGTGCACTCCTCACTTGCATTGTGCTTACTGTGACATTCACTGCATAGTGCATGACACATTCATCCTGGCAAATCCTTGGTGGCATATTTGTGGCTATTGTCCTGAGGTGATTCAGTGGTTCCCCCGGTGTGACAGGTGACTGTACCCGCAGATGTGTGTGAGTTGAGTGGACCTGTGGTGTGAGTGTCCAAGTGATGTGTATGCCCTCCTGGACATTGATGTGTGTGAATGTCCCTTGTCATGTGGATGAGTGTCTAGGTGAAGTGTTGCACCACAGCTGCATGGAGGAGGCAACAGCTCTACTCATATGATGTGAGAAGTAAGCCGTGCTGTATGTCTGACTTGCTGACCTAGCCCGACACCTGTGATACCCCACAGGCAAGTGGCACATGTGCAGAGTGAGGTTTGTATCCACTGTGGCCAATGGCAGGTGATCGATCTGTGCTTGTGTGTGTATGTGTACTCTGCTGATGTTGTGTCAGTGGCCTGGGGCATGTAACTGCTTGGAGGTGATGTCCATCAGCCTGGTGTTGCATGTGCCATGATCAGGGAGTGTGTCGCACCCCTCCTGCCACCTGTGTACTTTCAATGCCATGTAGTGCATTGGGGCTTCCACAGAGGCCAGTGTCTATATCAGTAAGATGCACTTCCTTGGCAGCATCCTATGCCCTGTTCAACATATCAAAGATGTTCAAATGTGTGTCTCTGTGACATGGAGCAGGTGTAGTGATTTTGTCTCACTTTGTCATCCTCACAGGTAACTGCCTACGAGAAGGGGGGGATCTGGAAGTAGATCGTCAGGGCCGTGAGATCGGTGGGGGATCGCAGTCGGTGCCTAGCCCCAGTCAGAAAACAGTGGCAGGACATCCGGTGCTGGACCCGGTGGTCCAGCTGGAGCTCTCACCTCCACGCCCCCACGGCGGGCGCCGTCGCCTGACCCCCCACATGAAGCGTGTCCTGGCGGTGGTCTTCCCTGACCTGGATAGGCAGTTACAGGAGGGACAGCAGCATGGAGGGGGTAGGTACCTGTCTGTTTGTTGTGTTGTGTGTCCCCAGCTTTTGGAAGTGCTCTGGAGCCTGGATACACTGCCAGGGTTTATATGTGCAGTGCATATTCTGTTCCCCAAAGTCAACCGGTGCTCTTATTCATCCCTTCCCCTCCTTGACATGTGTCCCCTGGTCTGTGTGTAATCACAATTGCACTTGGTCATCTAGGCTGCCAGTTACTCAAAGTGCACATTGCTTTCTGCATCATGTGGGAGGGTGGTCTGTGACATGTGTTGGTACCTTGCCTGTGCCCTGTCCTGTTCACTCTGTTGGGGGTCCATATTTGTTGGCACTGATGATGAGTCTCAACATAGGATTGTGAGGTTTAAAATGAACACACTTGCAGCATGCATGACCAATGTTGTGGCCTCAGACATGATGTGCATGAGTGGGAGATATGCATAGTGCCAGGACGGTTGCTCATGTTACAGTCAGATCATTCCAGGAACAAGGAGCAGTGTGCCCACTACAGTCCCCGGAGACACCCTTGCCTCGTAATCATGTGTGTCATCTAACACTGTGCCCATTCTCTGTGTGTGCAGCATAGGTTGGCCTCTGTGACATTGTTCCCTGGCCTCATTTGTATTTTTCCAAAGTGTGCTACATGTGTCCACTGGACAGGGAGACCCCATTAGCCTGTGCATACTCACACTGGGCAGTGCCTGTGTGTCTATTCACAACTATCTGTGGATGGTTGTTTGTCACAAATATGTGTTGCCAGCCTCACGAGGTCATGTTGAGTACATTTTTGCATTCAAGCTGCACATTTTTGTTAATCCTGATTAAGAGGTGTCACTTCTTGATCTGTCTCAATCACATTGGCTCAGGTATGGGGGGTTTGTGCGTGCGAGGCCTACATGGGCATACCTTATGTCTCCTTGCCAGGTCTGACCTGTGTGTGATAATTGGCTGGACAGAGACTAAACGTGCAGTGACCCAGTGATGTTGTGCAGGGTTTAATGTTTGTGCTTTGCAGCATGTGTCAATTGTTTAAATACACGATTCCTGCTCATACATATTTTTGCACCAGTGTGTGCTCCAGATGCTACGTAGTTTGGTCTGTGTGAGCTGACATCTGTGTGGACATTCTGGCTTGCCATGAGGGTGTCTCCTCAGTGCAGGTATGCCTTTTTACAACACAATTGCAGGCACATTAGCATATGCATTGTCGTGGTTTTGGACATGTGTGCCACTCCAGCATGACAGGCAGTGGGTCAGATGTGTTGCCAACTGTGTCATCAGGTAACGGATGGCCATGTGACAACTGACATAATTCAAGTTGTTAGTCTAAAAGTATAGTATAGTACCTTGGCACCCACCCCGCAGACAACCCCGCAACTGCCATCCCTCAGGGGTCCCGTAGACCCGATGTGCGCACAACGGCAGGCCAGGCTCGTGTGGGCAGGGGTGGTGGGAGTGGAGGCAGGTGGAGGCGAGAACCTGACCAGCCAGCTGAAGGGACCGGTATGTCTCACGTACGCAACATCATGGACGCATACCGGCGTGACACCAGGGCCATCTGCCAGATAGTGGAGACCCTCACAGAGATCAAGAACCAGCAGGCCGAGCAACATGCCAGTCAACAACAACACCAAGGACGGATGGAGGCAAGACTGGCTGAGCTCCTGGCGGTGCAAACGGACATAAGCCGTTCACTCTGTCGGATCGCCGACAACATGGGCAACCCTCCCTGTGCCACCAGGCGAAGACCAACATCATCCACAGGGAGGGAGGAGGAGGAGGATTTGTCCGACGGAGCCTCCCAAGCATCGTCAAGGCCTGCCTCTGAGGGTCCCCCAAGGAAGGTGGGTCATCCACGGAAAAGACCGTGAGAGGTAGCGGGCCATCCACATCTCCGAGGTCACCTGGCCTGGCACCTGGCCTTCATGCGCAACAGCATCACTTCATTCACTGACATTCTCTGCCACATGAACTTGCTGGTCACAGTCTGACCAATGATGACAAACACCGTGTACTGGACTCTGATGACTTCAACTGCGAAGGATCTCATCCCCCCCTGTGAACTTTTGATTCTAGGCACACTGTATAGCACCTACTGTTTTCTCCCACAAAACACGCCCCCCACCCCGAATAAAACAAATTATTATTAATTAGATGTTGCAGTCATTTTGCATCAGTCCACAACATACGTGTGGGGAAATGTCAAACTATGCCTGATTTTTGAACTAACTCCAGCCATCCATACCCTGGGATCTGAGTTCGGTACAGGACACACATGGGTCACAATGTATCATCCAATACAGACATGGAGCGCAATACTCACCTGTGATGGCCTCAAGCTGCTGAGGGGGGGGCTTGCAATACTGTGCGGACAGACCTATTTGGAAGAATATCATTAAGGCGTAGAGGCGTAGAGGCCCATGTGGAGTTTCCCGGGGAGGGAGTCCCAGGTATGTATGGCCAGGTGGGAGAACCATCTCCTGCATGCTGGAGTTCTGTGGATGTGAAGAATGGTGGCCAGGGCAAGGTTGGATGCACGGAGTTGAGCCAGCTGTAAGGGGACAATCCGCAGATGATGACCTCAGTCCTGGCCAAGTCCAGCCTCAGGTGTCTGATGTTCAGCCATTCATCAACGGACCTCATGCCTTCTTGAAGGTTTGAACTGTCAATGGCTGTGTCTTTGGTGAGGGTGAGGAGCAGCTGGCTGTCAATGGCATACGAGATGATGATGAGGTTGTGTGCGCATGTGGTGGTGGAGAGGGGGGTCATGGACACATTGAAGATTGACACGCTGAGAGATGAGCCCTGGGCCATGTGCCAGATGACGCCACTGTACTACATGCTTAAGGCTTGAGTCCGACTCCCATGGCCTTGCTGGTGAGCCACTTGGTGATTTCATCCTGGTCCATCCTCTGGATACCAGTGTTGGAGATGTGTGAGCTGACAGTGTGTGAGCACATCGTGTATAATGCTGTGGAGAGATCAAGGGGGGGTGGCCTCACCATTTTTGAGCAGGGCAAAGTTGCCGTGGTTGGTGGCAATGATGACGGTTGCAGTGGTGTGATTACTGTGGAAGATGGTCTGGTGCAGGTTGCCTGGAGATCTTTGCCTGGAGGAAGTTTGTCAGGTGCTCATTGAATGTCTTCCTGATGACATTTGCTGGCTAGGGAAGCACGGTGATGCTCCTTGAGAGCCTGCGTTCCTGCCGTCCGTTGTCTAAGAAGGTCCAGGGTCACTGCATGCATATATCTACCATGGAATGTGGCTAACTCCAACGATACATCCATGACGTGCTGGACGGGGGCTACAAGGATGGGAATGATGTCGTTGAGATGTTGTGTGGGAAGGGGCCTGATGGAGGTCCCCAGGGGATGTTGCACATGAGCCGGGTGTTGTATTTCCTGCCGTTGGAAGTCCAAAAAGCGAGGAGGGTTGGTCCCACTTATAATTGTGCTGTCTGCCTCTGTGTGCCAAGGCTGGTGTGTATGTCCATGAACTTGCAGTGGTAGAAAGTTGCAAGGGATTGGCTCAGCTGCTCACCTGGTAGACGTGGATGCTAATGTGGATGGACCAATTATGGATGCTGGTGTGGTTCTCCTCCAGCCAGAAGTTCCTGTACCACAGCCACATGTATCCTGTGGATGTGAGGGCGTGCATGAAGATGGACGTGTTGATGGCTTAGCGGAAATGTGGATGTAGTCCTGGAGATCTGTAGAGGAGTGTTACTCAGCGTGTTTGCAGGGGTTTGTGCCAAACCGGATTTATGACCCTGAGTGCGTACTTGTGAATGGATATCAATTCATCCACCGTGATTGTTAGTGCCATCCCTGCGGGTGCTCTTGTATCCGTCTGAGATGGCAATGAGGAAGTTGTGTGCTGAAGATGTTTTCTTCAAGGTCACTGTCATGAAGGTGATGTGTGGCCCTGTTGTGTTGAGGAGGTAACAGAGTCCAATGGCGTGCTGTTGGACGAAGCCAGTGTGGAGTAGGAGGGACATGACCTGGTTGGCGTGACAGGGCCTGGGAGGCGGGGCAGCGCTGTGTAGGCAGTTGGAGTTGCACACTCAGCATGCGAAGGTGTCGTGTGTGCGCTTAGGGTATGCCTGAGAGCAGGAGGTTGATATTCAGTTGGACATTGTTTGGCAGCAACATGAGACTATTGTGTGATGTGGGTCATGCAAGGACATGAGACTCGTGCGATGTTCCCGGTGCATGCGCTGACGGTCCAGCCTTTGGCATGGCATGGCCGCAATAGTGGCACAGACAAGCTGATGACAGCCAAATGAATGGGTGGAGGGAGGAAGGGAGGAGCATCTTGGAGGCATGTGGGTTGCAGAATCCGGGAACTTGGTGGGCCCTTGCCGCAGGGGCCGCAGCAGCAGGCGGCATGTACTGGAAACTAGGCCGAAAGTAGCACACAAAGACAAGGAGGTCAGAATGGACAACTGCAACATGCGTACGTAAAGGAAGGGGTGTCAGGTTACTCATGGCTGACCCCGAGCAAATGGATGAACAATCACCAAAGATGACTGACACAGGATCAGGAAAAAGAAGGGCAAGCTGTGCACAGGAGACACACCCTCAGCAGGCGTTGAGGGCCCGTTGTGGGGAGCAACCTGCCAAAATACATACACAACCATGGACTCCATGCTAAATAGAGATCATTATCCATGAAGAACTACATGCATGTTTCCGAACTACACATACACTCATATGCACAATCTTTGACAATTATGCCAGAGATGACGCATGCAAAGTGGCAAGAGGCCTGCATTGACAGAGCTGAGGCACTTTTAAGGGTGAGGAACACCTTTATTACTCAAACTCACACTAAGGGAAATGCATCAATATGAACACACACACAGGTCATTTGACTGAACATGTGGGACCTACGCTGGACACCCCCTTCGTGACACGGATGTTGTAAACCCCAATGAACTGGCACACAAGTTAAGGCGAGGAGCCAAACACCTCCTGCTGCACATGGAGAGGCTTCAATTCCCCATTGAGCCTGTTATGGGGATGTCCCACACTATGTCCACAGGTAGCATCCCGTATGTTTCAGAGGGAAGTTTTACACACATTGATGCCTTCATCAGAATCAAAAATCCATGACAGATGACTGTCACGAAGGGTGACTATCAATTCATGGGAGTCATGCTACATGTCATATGCCCCATGGTGAGTAGCCATGTATGCATGGTAACACAACATGCACAGAAGCATTCCCCACACATTCCAAACATGTACCACCCCCAAACTGCCTTGCTGCAATCCTTACCCAAAATGAAATTTCCCCATGTCCGTGCATGGAACGCTGATTCAGCACATGTTGCGATCCTCATGAGGAATAGCAGGAGAACAACGATGACATGAGCAGTCAACATGCGCGAGAACCTGGGAATGACAGACACACAAGAAGTCACCTCAAAGAATTTTTATATGCATACATGGTCATTTACTAAACAGGAGTCGGAAATTTGATGAATTCATCAAGGTGCTCCAACATGGCTGCGAAAACATCACACAGGACACAGCTGAACATTGTCTGTGACATGCCACCAACATCAGCTATGGTGAATAGAAACGTACCTGTGGCAAAAAAATGTAGGACTGCCATCACCTTCATCTTGGGGGTCAGCGCAGTCAGATACCTGTATCACGGTTGGAGGAGTGGTGCCAGCTTGTCGGTCAAGTCCTCAATCAACTGTTGGGTGAATCTGTAACGTCGGATGCAGTCACGTTCCCTCATGGCAGCCAAGTCTGGCATTGGTCGTGGGACAGGAGGTGCCCTGCAGAAAATTGTATTGAATAACGAAGATTGAGAGCATAACAACACCAATGTCATTGTACAGAGCACATGCTAAACTGCTACTACACATCAGCTAAATACAGAGGCTGGTCTGTGCAATACATCCAGGACACGTATGCCAGCTTGGTGATACTCCTACAAGAAAGCAAGATACACCCGTGGTTTTGCAAGTATACATGACATGGCCTGAAACAAGCTGGGTGCCAGTCTGAGTGAACAGCCAGAGACATCACAGGAGTGACATACATCCACATAGCTACATTGAAAGGATGTCATCTCATGCAGACAGCTGACGGCAAGCTAGACGCACAGGTCACATGGAATGTCAAATGTACAGATCAAACACATTGCGATGAAGGGCCACACGTGAAAACTGAAAACACAGACATTGAGACGACGCAGATATGTCCTCATGTGAAAATATCATGTCCGATGCATACAGACCCTGCTTACGTGGAAATCCACATGTGGCATGGTGTGCGTAGATGCCCATCTCCACACAGACACATGTTGGATGCAGCAACAGCAGATGTAGTTGACAGAACACTAACAGCAAGCTCATGTGAACACATGACACACACATGACATAGTCACATAGGGGCACGCTGATCGTGAAATGTCAGTTGTTACTGTCCCTGTCCCTGGCATCAGGGGACAGTTGCGGGTGGTGGTGACTGTGCCATACCAGTGTTGCTGTGCTTGACACGTTTGGACTACAGGCACACATGTGCAAAGTGGAAGGGGAACTATGCCACATAGTGCCCAGTCACACATGACATGTGTACACAGGTCATCACACATCAATTGTGCAACTACATGAGAAGACATGTGCAATATCACTGCATGACACACGTAGCCCCTGCACATGAAATCCCGCAATGACAATGACTTGATGTACAGCCTTGTGCGAGTCGGAGACCTCCATTCCTTTCGTGTGCGCCTCCTATCACCAGTGTAAGCGTGTGAAACACCCCGCGTGTGTACGGTGCGTATCACTATTGTGGTACCCTAGGAGTACGCGTGGTATGGTCCGTACACACGCTCTGAGAACGTGTGTACGGTGCGTATCACTATTGTGGTGCCCTAGGAGTACGCGTGGTACGGACCGTACACATGCCCTCCGAGCGTGTGTATGGCCCGTATCACTGTGGTATTGGTGCCCTAGGAGTATGCGTGGTACGGACAGTACACATGCGTACTCCTACGGCACCACTACAATAGTGATACGGACCGTACATACACTCTGAGAGCGTGTGTACGGTGCGTATCACTATTGTGGTGCCCTAGGAGTACGCGTGGTATGGACCGTACACAAGGCCTCCGAGCGTGTGTACGGCCCGTATCCCTGTGGTAGTGGTGCCCTAGGAGTACGCGTGGTATGGACCGTACACACGCGTACTCCTAAAGCACCACTACAATAGTGATACGGACCGTACACACGCTCTGAGAGCGTGTGTACGGTGCGTATCACTAATGTGGTGCCCTAGGAGTACGCATGGTACGGACCGTACACACACGTACTCCTACGGCACCACTACAATAGTTATACGGACCTTACACATGCTCTCGGAGAGTGTGTACGGTGCGTATCACTATTGTAGTGGTGCCATACGTGTACGGGTACGTGTGAAACACACCGTACATGTTTTTTGGATTCAAAAATTACATAGGGGACAAGTATTAGGCCCAAAATGCATGCTGGTTGTCATAGATACAGAGATTTCAGTTGCAATGTGGCCATCAGGTGGGCCTGAAAAGTCAGTTGGGCCAAAAATTACAATGTTGCAAAGTGGTGTTTGCCTTGCTATGATGCTCAAAATTTGAACCATGCAAATTTGTGTCATTGGTGTATGTTTAAAGGGATTGGATGAAACGTAGGATGCAAATGAGTCTGACCAATTACTCTGTACTCCTGTAAATGAAAGCCCCCAGCAAGACAGAGATAAGTCAGCCAGAACCCATGAGAGGGCACTTGCCTGCACAACTTTCTTGTCGACCACACTGCTGCTGTCTCTGCTACCTCTGGCACCATGTCGCGGACTGTGGAGAGGGCCCAGCCATTCACACTTGAGGAGAATGAGGCATTGCTGGATGTCCTCCTCCCACAGTACCCAAAGCTGTATGGGGGACAAGGGGTGCAGGTGAGTGCTGACTCCACTACCTTTGACTGTACACCTTTTTTGTGACTGTCACTTCTGGCATTGTGTCCAGGTGTGACAGACATGCAATGTTGTTTAGAGTGGGTCCCAGGGGGGGAAAGGCTTATGTTTCCCATGGAGAGCATGTTGTAGTTCCTGTGTGCACTCCTCACTTGCATTGTGCTTACTGTGACATTCACTGCATAGTGCATGACACATTCATCCTGGCAAATCCTTGGTGGCATATTTGTGGCTATTGTCCTGAGGTGATTCAGTGGTTCCCCCGGTGTGACAGGTGACTGTACCCGCAGATGTGTGTGAGTTGAGTGGACCTGTGGTGTGAGTGTCCAAGTGATGTGTATGCCCTCCTGGACATTGATGTGTGTGAATGTCCCTTGTCATGTGGATGAGTGTCTAGGTGAAGTGTTGCACCACAGCTGCATGGAGGAGGCAACAGCTCTACTCATATGATGTGAGAAGTAAGCCGTGCTGTATGTCTGACTTGCTGACCTAGCCCGACACCTGTGATACCCCACAGGCAAGTGGCACATGTGCAGAGTGAGGTTTGTATCCACTGTGGCCAATGGCAGGTGATCGATCTGTGCTTGTGTGTGTATGTGTACTCTGCTGATGTTGTGTCAGTGGCCTGGGGCATGTAACTGCTTTGAGGTGATGTCCATCAGCCTGGTGTTGCATGTGCCATGATCAGGGAGTGTGTCGCACCCCTCCTGCCACCTGTGTACTTTCAATGCCATGTAGTGCATTGGGGCTTCCACAGAGGCCAGTGTCTATATCAGTAAGATGCACTTCCTTGGCAGCATCCTATGCCCTGTTCAACATATCAAAGATGTTCAAATGTGTGTCTCTGTGACATGGAGCAGGTGTAGTGATTTTGTCTCACTTTGTCATCCTCATAGGTAACTGCCTACGAGAAGGGGGGGATCTGGAAGTAGATCGTCAGGGCCGTGAGATCGGTGGGGGATCGCAGTCGGTGCCTAGCCCAAGTCAGAAAACAGTGGCAGGACATCCGGTGCTGGACCCGGTGGTCCAGCTGGAGCTCTCACCTCCACGCCCCCACGGCGGGCGCCGTCGCCTGACCCCCCACATGAAGCGTGTCCTGGCGGTGGTCTTCCCTGACCTGGATAGGCAGTTACAGGAGGGACAGCAGCATGGAGGGGGTAGGTACCTGTCTGTTTGTTGTGTTGTGTGTCCCCAGCTTTTGGAAGTGCTCTGGAGCCTGGATACACTGCCAGGGTTTATATGTGCAGTGCATATTCTGTTCCCCAAAGTCAACCGGTGCTCTTATTCATCCCTTCCCCTCCTTGACATGTGTCCCCTGGTCTGTGTGTAATCACAATTGCACTTGGTCATCTAGGCTGCCAGTTACTCAAAGTGCACATTGCTTTCTGCATCATGTGGGAGGGTGGTCTGTGACATGTGTTGGTACCTTGCCTGTGCCCTGTCCTGTTCACTCTGTTGGGGGTCCATATTTGTTGGCACTGATGATGAGTCTCAACATAGGATTGTGAGGTTTAAAATGAACACACTTGCAGCATGCATGACCAATGTTGTGGCCTCAGACATGATGTGCATGAGTGGGAGATATGCATAGTGCCAGGACGGTTGCTCATGTTACAGTCAGATCATTCCAGGAACAAGGAGCAGTGTGCCCACTACAGTCCCCGGAGACACCCTTGCCTCGTAATCATGTGTGTCATCTAACACTGTGCCCATTCTCTGTGTGTGCAGCATAGGTTGGCCTCTGTGACATTGTTCCCTGGCCTCATTTGTATTTATCCAAAGTGTGCTACATGTGTCCACTGGACAGGGAGACCCCATTAGCCTGTGCATACTCACACTGGGCAGTGCCTGTGTGTCTATTCACAACTATCTGTGGATGGTTGTTTGTCACAAATATGTGTTGCCAGCCTCACGAGGTCATGTTGAGTACATTTTTGCATTCAAGCTGCACATTTTTGTTAATCCTGATTAAGAGGTGTCACTTCTTGATCTGTCTCAATCACATTGGCTCAGGTATGGGGGGTTTGTGCGTGCGAGGCCTACATGGGCATACCTTATGTCTCCTTGCCAGGTCTGACCTGTGTGTGATAATTGGCTGGACAGAGACTAAACGTGCAGTGACCCAGTGATGTTGTGCAGGGTTTAATGTTTGTGCTTTGCAGCATGTGTCAATTGTTTAAATACACGATTCCTGCTCATACATATTTTTGCACCAGTGTGTGCTCCAGATGCTTCGTAGTTTGGTCTGTGTGAGCTGACATCTGTGTGGACATTCTGGCTTGCCATGAGGGTGTCTCCTCAGTGCAGGTATGCCTTTTTACAACACAATTGCAGGCACATTAGCATATGCATTGTCGTGGTTTTGGACATGTGTGCCACTCCAGCATGACAGGCAGTGGGTCAGATGTGTTGCCAACTGTGTCATCAGGTAACGGATGGCCATGTGACAACTGACATAGTTCAAGTTGTTAGTCTAAAAGTATAGTACCTTGGCACCCACAACACTTGTCAACAGGTCTAAATGTGTTTAATGCTTTAGTTGAAGGTTTTGTTGTTAAGAACAATAATGTGCCTGCATGACAGATGTCTCCCAAGGAGGTGCACAACAAACCACCTTTACACTTTCAGGGTATACACTGGCACATTTTAAAAGAAGACACTGTTCTAATATGACTTTTTTGGATTCGACATATACATGTTCCCACAGTGTTCTGGAATTTGGGTAAGTCCTTGGTTGTTGGTGATACCAACTTACGAGTGTCAAGTCATCAAGACCTCCGTGGGCCTATGTACATGTACTTTCTGCAACACCTTTTATTTCTAACAGTGGCTTCTTTAAATAAGGCTGCCAGCTTCTTCAATGACTGGGTAAATGTAGTTTTGTGTGCACCTCCTCGGGAGACATCTTTGATACAGGCACATGTGTGCTGTGTTCACAAAATGGCACATTCCCACATTCTGAACATGTGTTTTGTGTAAAGTATTGAGATTCACAAGGGACCATATATTTGCGTTTTGTGTTCCAAAGTACTTACAGGTCTCTGAGTGTGGGGACACCTTTAGTATTGAGGTCTGTTAGTTTGCCTTGGGTGCACCACTACTGTTTCTTTCAAGGTAAACAAGAGGTGGCATGACTTCATTGTATTGCTGTGCTCACCTGTTCCCAGACACTAGCTTCTCATTGTATTTCTCATTCACATTTTGGGCTGGTGTGTCCTGTTTTTCCTTGTGTTCAAGTGGCATGGTGGGTCTACCAACTGGGGAGTACAGGGCTTACATATGTGCGGAGTAATCTAGCTGTTACTCATGATGCATTGCCTGATATGCACTGTGACCTATTGTTTTTGTACTCATGTGTCAGATGTATACAGGTGACTGATGTTTTTCTGCATCTTCAACTTGCCCACAGAATCATCGTTGGAAGCTGAGGGAGAAACCAGCACGGACCTTGAGGAGGGACCCAGCACCAGTGCCACCAGTGCTGACGAGTCTGCGGGAGCCAGTGGCACAGAGGGCGAGGGGAGTCAGTCAGAGGACCTGTCTGGTGGCGAGACCAACTACGATGCAGACGGGTCCGAGGCTGACCTCATCGAGGGGGCGGAGGCTGCTACAACACCTGGCAGCAGTACAACATCTGTCACCGCCTCCTCCATTCCCATCACCGCCCTCCCAGTTGCTACGGTCCCTTCTGTCCGTGCTGAGCACCACCATGTCTCCTTCGTGCCAGGCACCGCACCCCCTGCCCCTGTCACCCCTGCTGCCCTCACTGCAGAGTCTGTGGACATGCTGCGGCGGTTGCAGGTTGGGCAGGCATCGGTGCTGAATGTCCTCCATGGCCACACCACACTGCTGACACAGATGGTGTCGTTCATGGAGGGCATGTCAGCAGCGATGTCTGACCAACGCAGGTTTCTGCGGTCCATGGACTCTTCCCTGACGGCAGCAGTGAGTCTCCTGCAGCGCTTCCCCCCATACCCCATCCCCATTTCCCTCTCCCATACCTGTCCCATGCACACCCAGGCATTCCCAAGCACGCACCCCACCAGACACAGGCAGCACACCACCAAGGAAGGGCATGCGCACACTTCCTGGCATGCACACTCCGGGGGAAGTAGGCACACCCACTGGGTCTGGGGCAAAGAGACATACACGCAGCCACAGTCTGAGTCCGCAGGCCTCACAACCCTGTCCCTCCAAAAGCACTCCCCTTGGCTCCCCTGCCAACCTGTCACCCAAAAAGGTCTACATGGCTGAGCTGGCCCTCACCCCCACTGTGACACCACCCCGCAAGCGGGCAAGGAAGTCCCCGGGCAGGGGAGTTGAGTCCCCCCTATGTACACCCCCTCCTCCAAGAGCGCTGCTCCCCATCCCTCAGCCCCCCCCCCTCCGTTGGCCCTGGTGTTTCTTCCGGTGCAGGGCCTGGCAGAAGTGTGCAGTGCCGAGCTCACCTGCACATTTGGCGCTGCCCCACCCCCTGTGGTGGAGACGTTCAGCCCTGCACCCACCACACCTACCCTTCCCACTCTTGTCCCTGCGGTGCCCGGTCCTTCGACACATGATGCCCCCCCCCGGTCGACGAACCTGAGGGTTCTACTGGGCAGGCAAGCTAGGGGAGGCGTGTGCCCATGTGTCCCCCAAGAACTTCTATTATGGACTGGCCATTGGCCTTTGTAAATAGTGTTCTTTTACAAACTTTGGTTTATGCTGAATAAAGCAATTTAGTTTTTGTTTGAACACTATTGCATTTCAGGTATTGATGTTGGTGCTGAGGGTCCAGGAGTTGGTGTTGTGGTAAGGGGTGGTTCTGGGAAATGTTGTAGTCTGCTGGTCATGAGGTGGACCATGGTATCTGCGTGCCATCACAAGGTCTCTGCAACAAATCATTGGTAGTGTGTGTTATTTTTGTTTTGAGACATTGTCCCAAGGAGTGTTCCTTCCTGTGTGGCACCTGACATCTTCACTGCAAAGAGTTGCACAATTGTTGTGCTGACCTGTGTCTACATTTCCTTCGTTGGTGATGGATCCCTTCAACTATGGCCATGCCTGCTCAGCAATGTCTCCGGCTGCATCGTCTGTGCCATCCTTGCTAGTCACTGTTCTTGTGTATTGAGTATGTTGAAATGCCTTCATGGAGAAATTCTCCTTTTTCAGCACTATGCATGTGTGTAATCCCGGCCTAGCATGCATATGGTACTTGTTCTGCAGGGTATTTGGGCACCTGACTCACAATTGTGGGCATTGTATCTGTGGGAACTCCACCCTATTCCTTCCATGAGAGACAACGTCTTGGTGGCTGGCCCAGCACCTGTACATTCCTATCAGTCCGGGGAGGTGCATGACTGTGTGTGTTCCCTTTGGCTCTCTTAGTTTAGTAGGCAGTGACATGACTATACAGTCTTGTGGCATGATCTCAGTGTGTGTATTGTGCTGCATCTGCCAGGGGTGGGTATGCATGTGTTATTTGTCCTCACACCCACATGTGGTGTGCCATGCAGTGGGGGAAAGACATCCATCCTCCTGGGAGTGGGACACTGCTGTCAGTGATGTGTTGTTATGGCACTATCATCATAGTCCAAAGTTAGGGATGCGTACATACACAAATGGAGTTGTGGTCATCTGATAATGATGTACACCCACCCATGTCTCTGTCCACTGCTGGGAGTCCTCTGCACCCACCCCTCATATGTCTGTCCACTGCTGGTAGTGATATGCACCCACCCCCATGTCTCTGTCCACTGCTGGGAGTCCTCTGCACCCACCCCTCACATGTCTGTCCACTGCTGGGAGTGATATGCACCCACCCCCATGTCTCTGTCCACTGCTGGGAGTCCTCTGCACCCACCCCTCATATGTCTGTCCACTGCTGGTAGTGATATGCACCCACCCCCATGTCTCTGTCCACTGCTGGGAGTCCTCTGCACCCACCCCTCACATGTCTGTCCACTGCTGGGAGTGATATGCACCCACCCCTCACATATCTGACCACTGCTGGGAGTCCTCTGCACCCACCTCCATATGTCTGTCCACTGCTGGGAGTCCTCTGCACCCACCCCCATGTCTCTGTCCACTGTTGGGAGTCCTCTGCACCCACCCCCATGTCTCTGTCCACTTCTGGGCGTCCTCTGCACCCACCCCTCACATGTCTGTCCACTGCTGGGAGTCCTCTGCACCCACCCCCATATGTCTATCCATTGCTGGGAGTCCTCTGCACCCACCCCATGACTCTGTCCACTGCTGGGAGTCCTCTGCACCCACCCCCATATGTCTGTCCTCTGCTGGGAATCCTCTGCACCCACCCCCATGTCTCTGTCCACTGCTGGGAGTCCTCTGCACCCACCCCTCATATGTCTGTCCACTGCTGGTAGTGATATGCACCCACCCCCATGTCTCTGTCCACTGCTGGGAGTCCTCTGCACCCACCCCCCACATGTCTGTCCACTGCTGCGAGTGATATGTACCCACCGCTCACATGTGTGTCCACTGCTGGGAGTCCTCTGCACCATCCCCCATGTCTCTGTCCACTGCTGGGAGTCCTCTGCACCCACCCCTCACATGTCTGTCCACTGCTGGGAGTACTCTGCACCCAACCCCATGTCTCTGTCCACTACTGGGAGTCCTCTGCACCCACCCCCATGTCTCCGTCCACTGCTGGGAGTCCTCTGCACCCACCCCCATGTCTCTGTCCACTGCTGGGAGTCCTCTGCACCCACCCCTCACATGTCTGTCCACTGCTGGGAGTCCTCTGCACCCACTCCTCACATGTCTGACCACTGCTGGGAGTCCTCTGCACCCACCCCCATATCTCTGTCCATTGCTGGGAGTCCTCTGCACCCACCACCATGTCTCTGTCCACTGCTGGGAGTCCTCTGCACCCACCCCTCAAATGTCTGTCCACTGCTGGGAGTCCTCTGCACCCACCCCCATATGTCTGTCCACTGCTGGGAGTCCTCTGCACCCACCCCCATGTCTCTGTCCACTGCTGGGAGTCCTCTGCACCCACCCCTCACATGTCTGAACACTGCTGGGAGTCCTCTGCACCCACCCCCATATGTCTGTCCACTGCTGGGAGTGATATGCACCCACCCCTCCCATGTCTGACCACTGCTGGGAGTCCTCTGCACCCACCCCCATATGTCTGTCCACTGCTGGAGTCCTCTGCACCCACCCCCATGTCTCAGTCCACTGCTGGGAGTCCTCTGTACTCACCCCTCACATGTCTGTCCACTGCTGGGAGTCCACTGCACCCACCCCTCACATGTCTGTCCACTGCTGGTAGTCCTCTGCACCCACCCCTCACATGTCTGACCACTGCTGGGAGTGATATGCACCCACACATCACATGTCTGACCACTGCTGGGATTCCTATGCAGTCACCCACCACCTTGGTGCAGTACACTGCTGTCCTGGGCCTACACACACACCAATATGACGGTAATATGCAACACCAGGCCGTAGGCCAACATTCGTGGCGTGTGTAAGTGTGAGGACCGTGAGTGTCTCAGAACAGAGCAGGCCAGAATCCACGGGAGCGAAGATGATGTCTCTCCTCTCCCCAAAGACCACTCACCCCAGCTAAGTAAACAGCTAAAGAGGTGAGTAATATCAGAGGAGTGGGGAGACCGGAATGAGCCACCAGGAAGGTTCTTGTGGGTTGTGTAGGGGAGATGGTCAATGTGAAACGACAACCTGTAGCAAGACAGAAAACATATGTAGGGTACAGGTTAGAAATATAACTGCATCTATGTCTATATGGCAATCCTTCTAATAAAGCAATTGTGTGTACTTTCTCACTTACACATACTCTCCAGAGGAAGTTGTAATTTTGAGTATTGTCACAAGATAAACGTTCCAACTATAACCAATAGTTAGTACTTGTATGTTCCACAATATTGACATGGAATGTCATGCCAACCATCCTCATGAAAAGTAACCAGGTGCAAGTATATCTGTGGGTATCAGAACGAATTAATAAAACAAGTGAGCCCAATAAAGAAATGAAGCACAAGAACTAATGCTCCGCAGTCTCTACATAGACCAAGTATTCACACGACTTGGAAACTTAGAAGCGAGTTCCAAAAAACACAATGCGTGAATCCAGCAAATGAAACAGTACTTGCGGTTGATGTGCAGCTACTCAAATGAAGGCGCCTCTGAGCTCGTGTAGAACTGCCATAGAACTGTGCCGATAAACTTCCCACTCAGCACCACAATATAAATCAATGAAAGTCCAGATTCACCAAGGCGTTTCTATCAGGGTAGCGCGACCTCGCGCTGAACGAAGACAAATCAATCCAGAACAACGGGTCCTTGCGTCCGAGCGTAATCCGTTCAGGCAGGAGACAGGGCAACTATTACCATGAGTTCAGCGCTACTTCGCGCTAGCGGTCTCAATAAAGCACCAAACAAAAAAAATAATAAACTGAGGAAACAAGCAGCGCGTCCTCGCGCTTCAGTATCAGTCTTATACCGGCCATGAAGAGAAACAGTGCGTACTAGCACTCGATAGCCTCAGGGTTCAGGAAAGCAAGATTTCTTCGTTCCCTAGGAAGAAGAAGTGCTACGAACATCCACTTCACAGGATCAGGGAGCAAGGCGTGGCTCAAGCACCAGGAAACAAAGCCAAGCACCTGGGAGTCATTACTGCTCGCTTATAAGCCTGATTCCAGTCAGCTGCTGCTTCCCAGTATTTTGTGGGAAAGTACACACTCCTGCTGTCCCTAATGGTTTATGGGACATGTGGATTGGGTAGGATCTAACAGTACGCCTTGTATCCCAAATGTACTGGTGCCGAAGGGGTACGCGTGATACGGACCGTACCACCGCATTAATAGGGTGTGTGCGGTCCGTACCACGCGTACCCCTACGGCCCAAATCCAATAGTGATACGGCCCGTAACCACGCTATGGATGTGTGGGTACGACCCGTATCACTATAGTAGTGGTGCCGTAGTATTACGCGTGGTACGATCCGTACACACGCTCTCAGGGCGTGTGTATGGGCCGTACCACGCGTACCCCTACGGCACCACTACAAGCGTGATACAGGCCGTACACACGCTCTCAGGGCGTGTGTACGGGCTGGACCACATGCACCCCTATGGCACCACTACAAGCATGATACGGGCCGTACACACGCTCTCAGGGCGTGTGTACTGTCCGTACCACGCGTACCCCTACGGCACCACTACAAGCATGTTACGGGTCGTACACACGCTCTCAGGGCGTGTGTACGGTCCGTACCACGCATACCCCTATGGCACCACTACAATAGTGATACGGGCCGTACGGGCTATGGATGTGTGAGAACGGTGCATCTCACTATTGTAGTGTTGCCGTAGGGGTACGCGTACACGTCCACTTCCGATGTTGCCGGACGCCGGGATTGGAGGACACGCCCCCCGAAGTGACCAGACCCTGGAGGTAATGTATGTCCTCAATATTGTAGGTTTAAATTTGGGTATGGGGTATGTTTCCTGCCCCTCACCCCACCTTGGCCCCTGGGTGTTGTGCTTACCTTCTGCGGCGTCTGCGTCAGGTTCGGTGACCAGGTCGTAGGCTAAGAGGTCCGGGATGACATGTAGGATGGGGTCCATGGCTGTCCGTCGCGTACCGGGGCTCCGTTTTTGCGTCGGACTCAGTTTTCCGGGAGTTTTTGGCTGCCGTAAAAAAAATTGCTGTGCGGAATGACGTAGGGACGAATCGTACTTGCTGGTCCATAAAACGCTTCCTGACTCCGTACGGACGTTGCGTACGCACTGTCCAGGATCATACTCGTAGGTATTTTTTAGCCGTGTGGTGTTTTGTACGAATCGTACGGAAATGGTATTTCTGTACGAATCGTTCTTGGTGGATTGTAAGGTGGACTTCCCGGGTACGAGTCGTACGGAGAAAACGCTTGACGAATCGTACCCGGGTTTTACAGGATTGGAATCGGCACCCTAATATTTATTATATAATTTCAATTATTAATTACCAATTCACTAATTAAAATTATTTTACAACCAATTATTCATTAATTAATAATACATTACTTTGCACATTTAACACTATAATATCTCAATTAAACAAATATTAATAAATAAAAAATATTCAATGAATTTAATATAATTAAATTACTTTCCACCCTATTTCCCTATAAACACACAACCCACTACGGAACGAAAAATGCAAAATTCAAATAAAAAAATATTAATAACTACTAAAAATGATCAATACATTTTATATAATTAAATTACTTCCCACCCTATTCCCCTATAAACCCTCAACCCACTACAGAACTAGAAATAGCAAAATAAAATAAAACAAAATTAATAACTATTAAAAATGTTACGCATATATTAAAAATACAAACAATTATTATGCAAAATAAACACATCACATACATATAAAATATATACTAACATACATAACAATAAGAAATCAATATTTTTAACAACTAAGGGGGTCATTATTATTGTGGGCGGATCGCCACCGCCGGGCCGGCGGTGGTGATCCACGGTGGTGGCGATCCGCCCGCCAAAAGCCCCTGTTGCACCCCCCGCCATATTAGCATGACAAGGGGCACCGCGGCGGACCGAAAGACAGTCCACTGATTTTCCGCCGGTTGGATTGCCGGCCAGGCAGAAGGGGAGACAATATGGTGGCGGTGCCTTGCAGGCACCGCCATCAATATTATCATGGGCATTCAGAAAGGCCTTCCCATGGCGGCGTTGCCGCCATGGAAAGGCCGGTGGAGTTTTCTTTGGGGGCCCGTTACGGGTCCCCGGGGGGTTGAGGGGTTGGGGGGCTACACTTGGAGGGTACCTATGTGCCCCTTCATTGGCATACACAAGGTGGCAGGCACCACACGGTGCCTGTCACGTTGTGCATGCCAATGCAAAACATGCATATTGAACATTGTGGCGGGTGCTGTCTGAAGCACTGCCCGCCACAATGTTCTATATGCGGGATGCGACCGCCACGGTGACGGTCGCATCCTAAAGGGCACAGCGGGACCACCGCACCTCTGGCAGTTGGTCCCATGTACCGTTACGGTGGCGTGCAGCATCGTAATGGTGCCCTATATTTTTGCGAACGATATTTTACACTAAGATATTTTTAACTTCGATATTATGTACCTAAAATCAACATTCTTGACCACAAGAATTTGTCTGTCGATATTTCTGACCCACAATATTTTTAACTTTATATTTGTGCAATTCTATATTTTTGATTTGATTTTCTGTCCCCGGGAATATAACAACTTTTTCTTCACATATCTAACTATCTACTAAGAACAGTGACTCTTTCTCTCAATTATGAAGTCTTGTCCACCTGCACTGGGAACACAAATGCACATAACATTTCTACGGCAAAGAATGACAGGTAAATTCAAGTGTTAGCTGAAAACGTGAACTTCAAGTATAATGAAATTTGGGTCCATAAGTAAAGCTAAGTTAACTTCTGCACAGGTTACATTATGTGCACATATCTATTACACATTTAAATGTATTTTCTCAATACGATCATTAGAAATTGTTAACACAAATATCAATGCGAATTAATCTATGATATATTAATATAGTTTTTCAATTCACATTCTACACACATATACATTAAAATTTTTGTAGGCACACTAATAGATTATCTACCATTGTAACACATTTAAGACTCTTTTAAATGGATTATTAATATGTAAATATCACAATCCATATTAGTTACATTCGAAACACACGTATCAATTGTTATAATTGATGAGGATACTTTTAAAAGTGTCAGACCATCATCTTCATTAATACATTAGTAGCAACAAATACATGTGAGTGTAGACTACAGGTGATTATAGCGCACTCCTACCAAGCTGATCAAGGTGGGAGCAATTTACACTCTCCCACACATATTTGCAATTCCGGCACAACGCTGCTTGCAGCTAGGAGACGAGCAGCTTTGATACAATGGTAACAAAAGGCACCTTTTACCCACCTGTTTGTTTTGCATTGACTCACTAATGGGCACACCTAACTACAACTAATTGACAACAAAGAATCGGAAGTAAACAAACAGACTGTTTTTCTTTAGAGCACACAATTAATACCAATAACGACTTAATCAATCCACTAACCTTGGGGTCCGGGCCGGAGTAGCATGCTAATCCCTGTAAGGAGCGTGAATGCCTTGTGAGAGGGTAGCAAGCGCAGTTACAACACATGGGACGGAAAATTATAAGTCTCTCATAGACTATGAACTGTAGTTTAAAAGCAAGACCTGTTTGAAAAATGTGCAACTGTACAGGACTGCCCCTCCACAATGTAACGTACCCGGAAACAACATTAGACTTCACACCATCAATCCTTGGGTTCTGCCTTGGAGTCTCTCTACTTGCAATTGCTGTGATAGTATCGTGTTACGGCCGCCGTAAGGTATGCGGATAGATGGGCAAGAACAAACAGGAAGCGAGACTCAGTCTAGTCGGTCAGCACCACCAACCGCCACCAACCGTCAAAATGAAGGAAGGTCAAGTGTATCAACGCAGATATTCAAACTTGGCAGCCACCTTTGAACGACAAAAAAGCAAGTACAGACGGAGGAGAGGCTGTTTTCCAACACGATTTTAGAAACAAGGGAGAATCGGCTGGCCATCTTTAATTGGTAAAATAATACATGAGCAGTATATATACTCGAAGTCAGTAAAACACCCTAAATGGGAATGAGTGCAGAAATCATGACTTCCAGAAACTTTGTGTAAAGTGAACTATACCGTTTTTTCCAGCATGCTTCATTTAAAACATCAAAGCTACAGTCAATTCGTTGATCGGCGTTATCATTGGCAAAGCAAAACAAACCCAATTACCCTCCTAAGGAAGCCAAAAACCAAATTAATATCCTACCAAAAAAAGTCCATACTGACGGTCTTTATTAAAAATTGTAAAAAGAGTAAAAAAAGTAAAAGTGCAAATGTGGAGATGTAAATATAATGTGGCTGGGGAGGATGCTGAAGCTGGGGAATAGGGTTCAAGTCTAACGGGAGGCTCAACATCCTGTGATTGGTGAGAGGGAGGACGGGGGAGCAGGCAGAATGGAGCAATGAAGAGGATACGGCGTTATGACGAGAGAGGCCGACTTTGAAGCTCTGGAACCACGTTTGAGCCTGAGCTCTGATACCTTCCGAGTGGGGGACAAAAGTAAAAACAAACATGCAGTCGCCAAACACGCAAAATGAAGGGACTAATGCTGCATTAACATGCAAGCACAGCAAACAGTAACAGAGCAGGAACCAAGAAATAAAGAGTCCCCCCAAGGAGAAGATCAATAGCCATGGCATAATGATACCGTACGAAGTACCTGTGCCATGGGAGGAATGAAAGAGAAAAAGGAGAGACAAGGAGGCACGACTGGCCACTAGCAAGGAAGGATTTTTAAAGGATGCTGAAATAGACAAATGAAAAGCAATGGCAAGCAATAGGTGGAGTTGAACTCCACTAGGCATATACAACAGGTCGCTATGTGACAGTGCAAACGCTGTCTAGGTTTGACCTAAAAAGGGGGTCATTTCAGATAATCAGCTTTATTACATGTTCGTTACTGCACTCTTCCAGTGTGTCACACTTAAACAACTTAAATGTCTCACAGAAGCATACAAAAACATGGAAATGTCACACACAACGCAACTGAAAGCTTGGTAGCTATACAAACCCCTTCAGGGCTTAATACAGCTCTTGTCTGATACACGCTATCAGTACAGTGATGGGCAGGGCCGCAACTAGACCCAAATTTCGGGGGAGCTAAGACTCCCAATCACGGCCGGCTCGATCACTGGTGGTGGCCGTTATGGCAGTCTTTTGTGGCACTCTCCTCCCCCATATCTACCACTCTCCAACAGTGCACCTCATCTCTCCATAGCCTTTCTCTGATGTACATTAAAATTTTTATAGTGCTACTCAGAGTTCACTTACACTAAGTTCTGTGAACTGCATGGTACACATTTTGTGCAGCAGGCACATTAACCCTCCGTGCTACCTTACGATGAGCCAAAAATCCAACTAAACAAAATTATGAACAATAATCACCAGAGTTATCTTGATATTTTTATTGAGGCCTGAAAACGCCCTGATGCACAAGGATGTAGATGTGCTTTTAAACCAAAAATATTTTTTTATCACTGTGCCGCCCCCCCCCCCCCTCCACCAAGGTCAACGCCAGCTGCGGCTGCACCAGTCGCACTGCCATAAAACCTGTCCTACTCCTAGCAATGGAGCAGGAGAAGCATTTCCAGAAAGGGGTGATATCTAACCTCATACCCATTATATGAGGAACAAGATCTATTTGAGTGTTGGGGTGTAATACTCCCCCTAAATTCCATCAAGCAAAACAAGTTCACAGATTTCTTGTAGATGATTTAAGGGAAAGTAGACTTCTCCCCTGAGAACTTTTTGAAACCTTTGGGATCAAATTTGCTAAAAAAATACGAAGACCCTTATGGGCTTTAATGAAATTTTTGAGTACTATCATGGTGCACAAGGTAAACCTGGCCTTTCCTTGGAGTAGATCTTGTTTTTTTCAAATATCTTAAGTCAGAAATGAGTTCTACTATACAAAGGTCTTCATTTGTTCATGAGTGAGCCCCTTATGCCAAGGAGTACATTCAATATGAGAGTGCCAGAATTTTACCATTGATACTTCAGCCACAGCCATGGGTACCACTGAAAGATCCCACTAATATACAGGGCTCCGCATTTTGCCATTCACAGCCCCTTTAAAAGGATTACAGGAAATCTAATAGCAAGAGTTACCTCAAATATCACTTCCAACATTTTGCTATAGATCCACCTCATATGCTAAGAATTATGTGCATTATATCAGTGCCTTCGGCCAGGTGTGGTGGCACGTGTTCTGTGTATCTGCCCTGGGTACGGCTGGGCTAGTGGCTTTCTCAGTAAGACAGTTCGAGTCCCCACAGCCAATGATGGTGTCTTCATAGAAGAATGTTAGGGCTTGCAGTTTGCCATAGGTAACACCTCCCATCCATATTCTACTAGTGCCCTTGTCCATAAGGCAAGAATGAACTCCAGTATGCAAGACCAATAGCACACGTGCACACATAACACACATGCACTGAAACACACATTCTCTTTCACACACATTCCCACTAAATCTCTTGCACTCTTTCGTACATTTGTACTCTGTCACATTCACACACAGACACCCCGCCACTCACACTTACATGAGTCAATCTGCTTTTATTGTGTTAGAAAAGCTTGCCCTGCTGCTTCTGCTATACCTGCCTTGCCTCTTAGTGAAGCTTAATAAAAATATATTCTCTATTCAAAAATAATATGTTGCCTTTTCAATGTTTGTTACAAGTCTTATGTGAATTAAAATGACACTTCCTTAAAATTGCTGTATGGGGTTTATATGGGTTTCACGTGTGGGTCAAGCAGTTACAGTATTGGAAATTGTTAGACGGACCGGGAGGGTCGGCCGAGGACAAGGGGAGAGGTCTCCGGGGAGAGCCGTCTCCAGCGGTCGTACAGATAAATAACTTCCCCCCCACAGACAGACACCACACAAGGAGAAGATTTAGCGTTCTTTTATAGGCAATTTCTTAAGGTACGATGAAATGGTACAAGGAGGTCTGGACGCAGGGGTCCCCTCGATTCGAGTCTCTCAGGTTGGGGAAAGGGGGTAGCGGGACAGTCTGGTTACCAGTCTGGTAGCTGAGATGGTATGGTGGATAGCTCACAATCCTCGAGCTCGGTGTTCTAGCTTGGACGGGCCGCGGCAGCGCCAGCAGGTCCCGGTGAAGATGGTCGATACACGGTCCGCGGCAGCGCCAGCAGGTCCCGGTGAAGAAGGTCGTTACACGGTCCGCGGCAGCGCCAGCAGGTCCCGATGAAGGTGGTCGTTACAACGGTCCGCGGCAGCGCCAGCAGGTCCCGACGAGGTTGGATGTTGCAGAAGGCCACGGCAGCGCCAGCAGGCAGGACGATAGTTCACAAGGCAGGGCTACGGCAGCGCCAGTAGTCCGTCAAGGCTGAGTTCTCTCGGTGTCTCTCGACTCCAGGATACAACTGCCTTCCTGCTCTGGAGCTGCCCTAGTTATAGGTCTGGCGCCCTTTGATGTCCGGACCCTCGCACTTGGAGGTCGGGGGGTCCGGGATGAGGGTGTCCAGACACCCAGCAGGGGGTGGAGCCAGCGCCTGGGGGAGCTGGAGGGCGATCGGCACCTGGCGGGGGAGAGCCCTTGACGCTTCTTTCTCCCATTGACCTGCCAAGTGGTCCGTTCACCTCCTGGGTGGATGGTGGTGCCGGGATGTCGGGGCCGGCCAGGCCCAGGGTTAGGGTCGGGTGGAGGCCACGCGGCCTCGTGGCACAGGGCCCGAGATGGCGGCTGATCCGGCCAGGGGAGCCGGTGGTGGTTCGGTCCCGTGATACATGGAGGTCCGGGGGCAGGAGTTCCGTTGGGAGACGGGGTGCGGGTGATTCTTGTGGATAACACCTGGCGGGCCGGGGCTTGGGCCCTGTCATGCGGGGAGGGAGCAAGCCCTTCGTGTGGCCTGTCCAACATGCGTCCCCCCAGCTGAAGGCGGGGAGAGTCACCCATCCTCTTGGGGACTCTCCTCGTCGAGGCGGAAAAAGCGTGACAGGCCATCTGCGTTGGCGTGGTCTTGGCCCGGTCGATGTTCCACGGTGAAGTCCATTCCCTGCAGGGAGATGGACCAGCGCAATAGTTTTGGGTTCTCCTCCCGCATCTGCATCGGCCACTGCAGGGGTCGATGGTCGGTTTGCACCCGGAAGTGGGTACCGAAGAGATAGGGCCGGAGCTTTTTGAGGGCCCACACTACTGCGAAGGCCTCCCTCTCGATTGTGCTCCAGCGCTGTTCTCGGGCCAGGAGGCGTCTGCTGATGAAGGCCACCGGCTGGTCACGACCCTCGGGGTTCAGCTGGGAAAGAACCGCCCCGATGCCGTGGTCGGAGGCGTCTGTCTGTACAATGAATTCCCGACTGTAATCGGGGGCCTGGAGCACAGGGGCGGTGCACAGGGCGGCCTTCAGCTTCTAGAAGGCCGCTTGACAGTCGGGGGTCCAGTTAATCCGCTTCGGGTGGTTTTTGGACGTGAGACCCGTGAGGGGCCCCACAATGCTGCCGTAGTCCCTCACGAACCGCCGGTAGTAGCCGGTGAGCCCCAAGAAGGCTCGGACCTCGGTCTGGGTGACGGGGGGCTGCCAGGACTGGATGGCAGCAATTTTAAGTTGCAGCGGGGCCACCAGACCGCTTCCCACCTGGTGTCCGAGGTAGGTCACGGACCCTTGACCAATTTGGCACTTGCCAGCCTTAATCGTGAGGCCGGCCCGCTAGAGGGCCTGCAGGACCTCTTGGAGGTGGTGGAGGTGGTCGGACCAGTGGCGGCTGTACACAGCGATATCGTCCAGGTAGGCCGCGCTGAATTCTTCGAGCCCCGCCAAGACCTGGTTCACTAGACGTTGAAAAGTAGCGGGGGCATTCTTCATGCCGAAGGGCATGACCTTGAAGTGGTAGTGGCCATCGGGGGTAGAGAAGGCGGACCGTTCCTGGGCCCGGGGTGTGAGACCGATCTGCCAGTAGCCCGCTGTTAGGTCGAAGATGCTGAGGTAGCGAGCGGCCCCCAGGCGGTCGATCAATTCATCCGCTCGGGGGATAGGATGAGCGTCGGTCCGGGTGACAGCGTTCAAGCCCCGATAGTCGACGCAGAATCGCAGTTCAGGAGTGGTGCCGGGGGCAGCGGCTTTGGGGACCAGTACGACCGGGCTGGCCCAGGGGCTGTCCGAGGGCTCGATGACCCCGAGCGTGAGCATCTTGGACACTTCCTCTTGGATGCAGGCCCGTGCCCGATCTGGCACGCGGTAGGCCCGGTGTCGGATAGGGGGACTGTCCCCGGTGTCCACGTCGTGCAAGCACCAAGGGGTGATCCCTGGGGTGAGGGAGAACAGTGTAGCGAACCGCAGCAGGAGGTCCCGGCAGCCCTGGCGTTGCTCTGGGGTGAGGGCATCGGAGAGCCGGACC
Organism: Triturus cristatus; assembly: GCF_964204655.1. NCBI lineage: Eukaryota > Metazoa > Chordata > Amphibia > Caudata > Salamandridae > Triturus > Triturus cristatus. The sequence goes on from NC_140591.1 coordinate 1,698,075,221, forward strand.
CCGTCCACGGAACCGTCGTTCTCCTGGGTCTTCAGGAGATCAGGGAGGGGCTCGGAGTCTTCCTCTGCCCTACTGTCTGTAGCCATCAGGAGGCTGAGTTCCGAGCGCACAAAGTGTGGTTTGAGTCTGTTGGTGTGGAGGACCCGGAGGGGGTTCCGGGGGGACTCCATGTCGATGAGGTAAGTGACGGGGCTCTTGCGTTCGACCACTTTGAAGGGCCCCGTCCACTTATCTTGCAAGGCACATGGTTCGGTGGGGGACATCACCCACACTTGTTGACCAGGTTCGAATTCGACGGAGGAGGCATTCTGATCGTACCATTTTTTCATGTCCTCCTGACTGGCCTCGAGGTTCGCTTTTGCCATCTCCCTGAAGCGCCGGGTCTGATTGCGTAGTGCCAGGAGGTACTTGAAGACGTCTGGAGGGGTCTTTAGGGGGGCCATCTCCCAACCTTCTTTGACTAGGCTGAGGGGCCCTCGCACAGGGTGCCCGTACAGGAGTTCGAAAGGGCTAAAGCCGAGGGACTTCTGGGGAACTTCTCGATAGGCGAAGAGGAGGCACGGGAGTAGTACATCCCACTGGCGACGGAGGGGCTCTTCCAATCCCCCAATCATCCCCTTGAGTGTGCGGTTAAATCGCTCCACTAGTCCGTTCCCTTGAGGTTGATAGGGGGTCGTGAATCGGTAGGTGACCCCGCACTGTTGCCAGAGGGACTTCATATATTTCGAGATAAAGTTTGCGCCTCGGTCGCTGACGACTTCTCGGGGGAAGCCCACCCGGGAGAAGATCCCCATTAGGGCCCGGCCGACCACCGGAGCTGTTACAGTTCGCAGGGGCACAGCCTCGGGGTAGCGGGTGGCGTGGTCCACCAGTACCAGGATGAACCGATGTCCTTGTGCCGTGCGGGGGTCCAAGGGCCCCACAATGTCTATTCCTACCTTCTCGAACGGGGTGGTGACCACTGGGAAGGGTTGCAGAGGGGCTTTGAGCTTATGACCGCTCTTCCCACTGGCCTGGCACGTGGGGCAGGACCGGCAGTGGTTAAGGACGTTGTTCCGCAACTTCGGCCAGAAAAAGTGGGTCACTAGGTGACTGTAGGTTTTGTCCTGGCCCAGGTGTCCAGCCAGGGGAACATCGTGGGCCAAAGTTAGTAGGAAGTCTCTGAAACGGAGGGGTACCACCAGCACTCGACTGGCCCCTAACTCCGCAATTCTTTGTTCACTGTATAGCAGGTCGTTATCCCAATAGACCCAATGAGTTCCGGTGGAGTCCCCTGCGCTCTGGGCGCTGGCTTGCTGGCGGAGTCCCTCGAGGGAGGGGCAGGTCTTTTGCTCCTGGCGGAACTGTTCCTGGGTGGGCCCCCCTTCTTGACGCCACTGAGCCAGGCCGGGAAGGTCCTGGGGTTGAGCGACCCCTTCGGGCGTTGGCTCTGGGGGGTCGGCATCGTCGTTGTCCTCTACTGGGGCGACCGGGGGAGGAGGTGCTGGCCATTCTGGTTCTTCTGGTCGGGGGACGGCACGGGCGTCCATGGACCGGGTGGTTACGCAGGCCCAGTCCGGGAGGCCCAGCATCCCCAGGTGCTCTCTTCTTTCGACGGCGGCCCACGGGGAACTCTCAAGGTCCTTCCCCAGGAGGCAGTCCACGGGGGCATCATCCCGGACCGTCACCTTCAACAGGCCGGAGACCCCTCCCCATTCGAAGGGGACGCAGGCCATTTGACACAGACTTTCGGAATTGTCGGCTGAGCGGACGGGGCAGAGAATGTTCGGCAGGATCTGCTCGGGTTTCACCAGGTGACAGCGGACGGCCGTCACACTGGCCCCTGTGTCACGTAAGGCTTCGGCCCGACGCCCATTAATGTTCACCCACTGGCCATATTTCCGGGTGTTGGCGTGTAGGGGAGCCCGCGGGACCATGTCTTTTCCCCCTAGGCACGCTAGAACCATGGCGGCCGGTTCCCACTCTTGCTGGGCCGGCTCTTATTCTTCCTGTTCCTCGGATATCTGTTCTTCCCCCAGGGCGGCGGCAGCTACCTCGCGGGGCTTTGGTGTTTGGTTCTGCGGGCAGCTCGGGTCATTGGTGTAGTGGCCGACTCGCTGGCATCGGTGGCACGTGACGTTGGCTCGGAACCCCGGGCGCATCGGGGGGTTGCCCCGGCTGGCCGGGGGCGGGGTGCTGGCCGCGGGAGTGGCCGGGATGGTGTCTCTCCCTCGCCCCTGGCCTCCTCCTCCTCCTCGGGGACGGTGCTGACCTTGGTTGTTTCGGTTTTGCTCGTGTGGTCCTCTCCGGCCCACTCGGGTGCTTTCCCATCGGTCAGCTTCGGCGGCGAGTTGCCGTGGGTCAGTCAATTTACTGTCGAGGAGGTGCTGCCTGAGCTCGACGAAGCAGTTGTTCGACAGGTGCTCCCACACCATAAGATTAAAGAGTTGCTCGTAGGTCGTTACGTGGCTCCCCTTGATCCAACCCTCGAAGGCTCGGCTGAAATAGTTGACGTATTCCACCCAAGTTGTACCCGGGATCCGGGTGCAGTCTCGGAACCTCTGGCGGTACATTTCGGGTGTGAGCCCATAGCGGGTGAGGAGGGCAGCCTTCATGTGGTCATAGGATGACATCTGATGATCTGGGAGCTGCAGTAGGGCATCGCGGTCTTCGTTGACGAACCTCCCCCATAGGCCGGCTCCCCAATCACTCCGGTCGATCCGGTGGGAGGTCATGGCGATCTCGTAGGCTTTGAACCACTGTTGTATGTCGTCCTCTCGGACATACTCTCGGACAACATCCTTGGGGATGTGGACTTTCTTCTCGGTTGCTCCCGGGGTGTGCGGTCGCTCAGGCATCCCCGGTTCTTTATTCTGTTTCCGAAGTTCTATTTCCGCCAGTTTGCATTCGTGTTCGAGTGTTATTCTTTTTTCTTCGAGCTCTCTCTGCCTCTGTTTTTCTTCCCGTTCTTCTCGGAGCCGCAGATGTTCTAGATTTAGTTTTTGCTCGGCTAATTTTAGTTCACCGTCCATCTTGAGTCGTGCCATTTCCAACTCATGTAATCTGGTTCTTTCTCTTTCTTGAATCTCTTCCTGCGAGAGGCCCGTCCCTCGCTCCTCGGGAGCCGTGGCGTTCCCCTCTGGTGCTACACCGTTTTGGTCGGAGGATCCGGCGACCCCGGTTTCCGCCCACGACTCAAGGGCGTGCTTCAAATCGTCTTTGGTGCTCAGGCCGGTGGTAGCAATGCCTAGTTCCATGCAGAATTGTTTAAGTTCGCGGTGGCTATATTCTTCCAATTTATCCATTTGGAATTTCTCAGTGGAACCGCTATCTTTGGCTGACATCGTGGTTTTGTCGTGGGGTGAGCTACTCTCTGTACGATTACGCGTTGATTCGGATCGCGCCGCTGGCCACCAATGTTAGACGGACCGGGAGGGTCGGCCGAGGACAAGGGGAGAGGTCTCCGGGGAGAGCCGTCTCCAGCGGTCGTAAAGATAAATAACTTCCCCCCCACAGACAGACACCACACAAGGAGAAGATTTAGCGTTCTTTTATAGGCAATTTCTTAAGGTACGATGAAATGGTACAAGGAGGTCTGGACGCAGGGGTCCCCTCGATTCGAGTCTCTCAGGTTGGGGAAAGGGGGTAGCGGGACAGTCTGGTTACCAGTCTGGTAGCTGAGATGGTATGGTGGATAGCTCACAATCCTCGAGCTCGGTGTTCTAGCTTGGACGGGCCGCGGCAGCGCCAGCAGGTCCCGGTGAAGATGGTCGATACACGGTCCGCGGCAGCGCCAGCAGATCCCGGTGAAGATGGTCGTTACACGGTCCGCGGCAGCGCCAGCAGGTCCCGATGAAGGTGATCGTTACAACGGTCCGCGGCAGCGCCAGCAGGTCCCGACGAGGTTGGATGTTGCAGAAGGCCGCGGCAGCGCCAGCAGGCAGGACGATAGTTCACAAGGCAGGGCTACGGCAGCGCCAGTAGTCCGTCAAGGATGAGTTCTCTCGGTGTCTCTCGACTCCAGGATACAACTGCCTTCCTGCTCTGGAGCTGCCCTAGTTATAGGTCTGGTGCCCTTTGATGTCCGGACCCTCGCACTTGGAGGTCGGGGGGTCCGGGATGAGGGTGTCCAGACACCCAGCAGGGGGTGGAGCCAGCGCCTGGGGGAGCTGGAGGGCGATCGGCACCTGGCGGGGGAGAGCCAATGACGCTTCTTTCTCCCATTGACCTGCCAAGTGGTCCGTTCACCTCCTGGGTGGATGGTGGTGCCGGGATGTCGGGGCCGGCCAGGCCCAGGGTTAGGGTCGGGTGGAGGCCACGCGGCCTCGTGGCGCAGGGCCCGAGATGGCGGCTGATCCGGCCGGGGGAGCCGGTGGTGGTTCGGTCCCGTGATACATGGAGGTCCGGGGGCAGGAGTTCCGTTGGGAGACGGGGTGCGGGTGATTCTTGTGGATAACACCTGGCGGGCCGGGGCTTGGGCCCTGTCATGCGGGGAGGGAGCAAGCCCTTCGTGTGGCCTGTCCAACAGAAATGAACATATCCACATTCTACCATGTAATATCACAGCATCCAACTGATCTCATGAAATGATTGACTTCTTTGTGAACCATAGACTCTATCCAGTAACACTTTGCATTTTGGTTTTTGAGACCCAACTTAAAAACTACAAGTTCCAGATTGAAGCATAGTGGTGAATGGAAAGCCAGGAATGGCTGAAGGTCTCACACAATCCTCAATCCATCGCCATACCACAAAACCTCTGCCCTAGTCTCTCTCCTTGCTCCATCCCATATTTTCTGTCCACTCTCCCCTCTTGCACCAGCCTCGTTGTTGCTGATGTAATTTAGTAGGCACATAGAACTACAGAACGAGCAGGTATTCTGTGGGTGCCTTTGTAGAAATATGTGCATATTCATGAGAGTTGTGTAATTTTTATGACTGCAGAGTAAGAGGTGTGCTCATATAAGTGCTGGGTGATGATGAATAGTGTGAGTGCAGCATGAGTGGTGCAAGTGTAGGGTGAAAAATGTGCCAATGTAAGGGTCGGGAGAGCTGTATGAATGCAATGTGAGACGAGGGCCCATGTGAGTGTTGGGTGACAGGAGTGCGTACAGAGTGGGAGGAGTGAGTACAGGCTGTTGTGAGCACTGTAAATGCAGGGTGAGTGGTGTGCCTGTGTGCAGTGCAGGGTGAGCAGCGAGAGTGAAGGGTGATCTGTGAGAATGACTGGTGAGTGCATGGTAAGAGGAGTTAGTGCAGAGTGTGTGGTGTGTCCCTATGAGTTGCGGCAGACTATGGTCCTTGTGTGCAGGCTGGATGAACAGAGTGCGTGTTGAATGCAGGCTGAGAGGTTTGTCTGTGTGAGTGAAGGGTGAGAGGAGGAAGTTCAGAGTGAATGGTGTGACTCCTGTCTGAGTGCTGTGCTTGTGTGCGTGGTGTGAGTACTGTGCAAATGTGAGTGAAGAGTGAGCCTATGTGAGTGCAAAGAGAGCAATGTGACAGTGTGAGAATTGGGTGAGAGGGAGTGACTGCCGGGTGAGTGATGTGACATATGAGTTTGGGTACGGGTGAGAGTGCATAGTGGGAGGAATTAATGCATGGTGAGTGATATGCATGTTTGAGTGAGATTGCAGAGCGAGCAGTGAGAGTGACAGGTGTGTGAAGTATCATTTGAGTGTAAGGTGAGCAGTGTGCTCATGTAAGTGCAGGGTAAAAAGCGTGAGTGCATGTAGGCCAACAGCTTCAGCGTCATCTTCGCGATGCGGGGCGTCGCAGTGGCATGCCCTGACGATGTTAGTACTTTGATCAAGGGCTTGTGGTCTGTCCTCAATCGGAATCTCGTTACCCATAAGAACTGACGGAGCTTGCCCATGGCCCATACTACTGCTAGCATCTCCTTCTCTATGACGCTGTACTTTTGTTCCGTGGGAGACAGCGATCGGGATGCGAAGCTGAGGGTGGCTAAACCTCCACCTTCCAATTCCTGCATAAGGACTGCTCCCAGACCCCGGTCACTGGCATCCGTCGTCAGGATTGTCCCGGCTCGGGGATCATATCCGCTCAGCGGGACGGCCGTGCTGATGTCTGCTTTTATCCTGCGGAACTCCTCTTGTGTTTCCTCAGTCCACTCAAATTTGGTTTTGTTTCTTATTAGCTGTCTCAAGTGGTGCGTCTTTGTGGCGAAGTGGGGAACAAATTTGCTATAGAACTCCGCCATGCCTAGGAACGATCTTACGTCTTCCTTCGACTTGGGTGGCGGAGCATCACATATCACCTTGGCATTGGACTGCTTGGGTGTGATCCCCTGGTCGCTGATCACATGCCCCAGGTACGTAACTGACGTCATCCCAAACCGGCATTTCTCCCACTCCGCAGTGATTCCATTGCGTTCCAACACATGGAGGACGGTGGATAACTTGGTGTCGTGGTCCGCCTTGTCCTTCCCCATTATTAGGATGTCGTCTTGGAAGTATTGCACCCCCTTGATCTTGCGAAATAGCCTGTGCATTAGGTTCTGGAATACGGCTGCTGCCGATGCTAGCCCAAACGGCATTCGGCGGAATTGGTAGCACCCAAAGGGGGTTATAAAGGAGGTCAGCTTCTTACTGGAGTGGTGTAGCGCAATCTGGTGGTAGGCCGATGTGAGATCGATTGTCGAAAACCACTTTATTCCTTTGGTGTTGGCCAGCATCTCATCTATCCGTGGCAAGGGAAACCTTTCAACTATGATGTTTTTGTTCAGCTCCCTCAAGTCCACAATCAACCTTACTTTTCCGTTAGGCTTCATGGCGACCACCAATGGGGCTAACCACTCTGCACTCGTGATCGGTTCTATGATGCCGTTTTCTTCCAGTCTGTGGAGCTCCTGTTGCACTTGGTCTCGGACTGCCAAGGGGATGTTCCTCACTTTATGACATACCGGTCGGGCGTCCCCTCTGAGCTCGATTCTGTGCGTGAATTTTGTCAGTCTTCCTACTCTGCCTCCAAATACGTTGGGAAATTCTGCTTTGAGCCTCCCCACTTCAGGTCGTTGTTCGTCGCTGGTCATTAAGACTTGGGTGGTGCCGCTTGGGTCCAACTGTATTCAAAGGTCGCCTTGGTCTACCCAACCTAGGACCGATGGACCTTTCTCCGCAACGTACAGCTTGCAACTGGCGTGCCGCTCCTTAAATTTAAACTCCAAGAGCCGGTATCCCACCATTGGGATGGGTTCTCCTGTAAAGGTGACGGGGCGGATGTCTGGGGGCTCCAAGTGGTCTCTAATGTGGCCCTTAAACTGTTCTTCCCAGACGCTGCGTTGTATGATGGTAATCGGGGAACCGGAGTCGGCTACCATCTGAATTTGTACCCCTCCAATCGCCAGGTCACACTGCGGTTTCTTCGATCGGTTGTAGTTTATCCCCATCACGTGTTCGTCTATGCATAGCACGCTGTCATCATCCTCTTCATTCCCCTCGTCTTCCTCCACCTCTTGTGCGACGTATTTGACTGCTCTCATCTTCCGCTTGTGGCGAAACACTTTCTCGTAGTGACCGATTAGTCCACAGAACAAGCATTTGGCCTTAAACGCCGGACAGCGCTTGTCGTGTGCTGGGTGCGACCTGCTGCCGCATCTGTAGCACATGCCCTTGCTTTCCGTGACTGGTTTCTTCCCCTGAGGCGGCCTGGGTGACCACTTGGCCTGTGTCCTCGTGTCTCCTGTTGCTCCTTTGCCTCTCTCCGGCGGTTCAGCCTCTGTGACTTTGTTCACCATGGGTTTCGGGGTGGCTCCCTTCTTTGCCGCTTCCGCGCATCTCTTCGATAGCTCCGCCTTCTTCACCATGGCTATCACTTCCTTTAACGTTGCATCGCCATTGACCCACAATTTATCTTGGATCGCCGAGTTGGTGGTGTGCATGACAATTTGGTCTTTTATAAATTCGTCGTGCAACGTGCCGAACTTACAGGTGATGGCCAATTTCCTCAATGCCGCCACGTATTCATCTATGGGCTCTCCTTCCGATTGTTTCCTCTGCTGGAAGTTATATCTATCAATAGACGTGCATACCGCTGGTCTGTAGTGCTTGTTTAAGTCGTCTATCGCGTGTTGGAAGACATCATCGTCTGCTGCTTGCCTCGGCGTGGGGGCAATGTTCTGAAACACCCTGATTCCTTCCGGGCCCAGGTTGTGCAACAGGATCCTTCTTTTCCTTTTGCTGGGGAATGCTTCCCCCGCTCCGTCCTCCAGGGCTTCCATGTAATTCATAAAGTATTCCCTCCAATCCTCCCATTTCATCGACGGTTCTCCCGGTTTGGGCAGGAATGGAATTGGCGTCGTAAGTGAGGATGGTTGGGCACACATTGCCGCTCTTCTCTCTGGCGACTCGTCTTCCCCCCTTGGGCTGCCTGGTGCGCTCCGTCTCTGCTGGCGTGGGGGGCTGTGGTGTGTGGCTGCTCCAGCGCCACTGCCGCGCTCTGCCTGATCCGCCAGGGCCTCCCTAGTACTGCTTGTGTTGGCCCAGTGCGTGCTTAGGGTCGTTGCGTGTCGGGCGCCTCCCAAACGTGCCTTGTAAGGGCCTGCGCCTCCCGCGGCGGCCTGAGAGGTTCACGGGCCTCCCTTCCCCTGCTTGCCACATGGGTTGCTCTCCCCGCGATTCCGGCACTCGCGCCACTTTCCTCTTCTGTGCCTTCCCCCTTGACTTGGGTTCTTGCCTGTGGCTCTGGGGTTTCTCTGTGCAGTCCGACTTGTGTACCTCCCTGGGCGGTGCTCAAGCCCCACCCAGGCTTCCCCTCTGCCGCGCTCTCCCTCCGGCGTACCTGTTGTCTCCTTTTGCTGGCCACGTGTGCTCCTGTGCAGGCTTATGGGGTTTCCCCGCGTCGTTCGTCGGTCCCAGCCCTCGTCGCCATTTGTAGAAGTTAGCTTGCGGGGCAATGACTGCAGGGACACACAGGTAAGTGATAATTTGAGCTTTCTTTATTCGCTATAACACGCTAATTACTATCGGAGGGAGAGCGCCGGGGGCCGTCTTGCGGGTGCACAGACTCGGCGCTAATGAGCCCCAAAATGGCCGCTGCGAGCCTACGTCATCGCGTAGGTGCAACGACTAGACCGCAACTCTACAGCTTTTCGGCCGAAAACGGCCGCAAAAGCGGCGATAATTTTTTATCGCCCGCTTGTAAATATGCCCCTTATTGTCAGGGGGTGGGGGGGGCTTTGCAGACTCCATAAACAAATGGCCTGTATTTTTCTCTGCGAAAGGTGGCATCCCTACTCCAGATGGCTTTTCACGAAATGCATTCTCCCACTGTAGCAGTAAAAATAAAATACAAAGAGGAAACGTGATGTCACAAGCTGTCTGCAGTTCGAAGCCATCCTGAGAGCAGGGTTGAAAACGTATTGCCGAGGGCGGCCCTCTGTCGGCAATCAGTAGAATTGCAGTCTTTAGTCTGAAGGAAAACTCGAATAGAGGCCCTGGAAAAGAAGATATGGTAAATACAACCTACCCATAATGCATTGTATGCAAGTACAACAGCCGCCACACCCAATGATAGCTGTCTATAAGCATTGAACATACATTTTGTATCTGTTTTTTACCAAATGCCTGCCTTAGAATTTCCTTTCTCACGCTCGAAATCTATAAATAATGCCGCTCTAATTGTCTTATGTAAACATGTTTATAGGTAAATTCTTTTTCATGTATAGCTAATAATTCTTGTGCATCTGGTTCCGTAGTCAGCTGCACTCCGTGTGGCGCTGATGAGGGAACGCTTGTAAAATTTTTGTAGGGTCTCTTCTGCAGAGATCTCAATCCGGTTGTTGAAAGCAGATAGTAATGTGGAGACCGCCTCTTAGCTCTTTATCGGTTTAGTATAATGAGTGAACATGGGCCGATGGAGTTGTGCATTAGAAAGAATATTCAGCGCCTACATTAGGCCCAGGTAATCACGGCGCTGATGAGGGAACGCTTGTAAAATTTTTGTAGGGTCTCTTCTGCAGAGATCTCAATCCGGTTGTTGAAAGCAGATAGTAATGTGGAGACCGCCTCTTAGCTCTTTATCGGTTTAGTATAATGAGTGAACATGGGCCGATGGAGTTGTGCATTAGAAAGAATATTCAGCGCCTACATTAGGCCCAGGTAATCACGTACCAATCAAATCTACATTCCCTGTCTTAAGTATCACTGACGGTCGGAATGAGTCAACAGCAAAGTACTAATACAAGCGTAAGTATTTATTCCGTATAACAAGGCCCACAGTCAGCTGGGAGAATGTGTGACCAGAGCAACAGCTGGCTAAGGAATGCGTACGTCACACGTGACGCTGGTTAAATAGGAGGAGCAGAATATAAGTGACTAGGAGGGAACTGACAAATGGGAGACCAAGGGTAAATTTATGAAGCACTAAGGGGCATATCAGCAACAACCGGCGATAATTATCGCTAAACGCACTTAGCGCTAGGATAATTATCGCCAGCTAACGTAGATTTTTATCACTGAGATAGCGTGCTATTAGCAACGCTTATCGCAAAAGCGATAAAAATCCTAGCGCTAACTGCCTAACGTGAGATTATCGCTGGAAACCCAGCGATAATCTCACGAAATGTGGCGTTAGCTTGTTAATAGGGCCTCACAAACTTAGCCATGATATCCAACTTCCATAGGATATCGTGGCTAAATCAGTACTGAGGCAGGCGTAAGGAAAGTAGCGATAACAGGGGTTATCGCTACTTTTCTTGCCGCTATGCTTCATAACGTGGGGCTTGATGATAGCTGTCATGTTAGGTGAGGAACGCCCACAAAGCTGGGCGTTAAGAATTCGTGCACTAATGCAAGGTTTCACGCGTAAGCGTGATCTTGCTAATTAGGCGATAAAATTATCGCCGCTTTTCGGCCGAAAACGGTCGCAAAAGCGGCGATAATTTTCTATCGCCACCTTGTAGATATGCCCCTAAGCTTACTAGCACCTCATCTACAACATCTCCCTTCTTTTACAATGAAGACATTAATACATAACATACTCTACATGTTGGGAAAACGAGATAACCTTCTCGAACTGGTACATTTGCCTTCATACAAATCTGTACATGATGCATTACTTCCAACTGCAACTTTGCGATCTGTGACATTAACAATAGGTAAATTGGCATTCTGAGTACTAGTGTGAACTGTACCTTGTCCATTATATTCAATAAGATTTTCAGCACGGGTCTTAGAAAAAGGAATTGATTTACTATTGGTGAATGATTCATCAACAGTGGGTCCAACATTTAAGGATTGGTCACAAGTTCTAAGATCCGCACTTTCACTGGGGCACGAATCAAACCAAAAGTAACTTTCTTCTGAGTCCACCATTTCATATCTGGACTCAACCATAAGATCTTTCTGTCCATGTTTAAAATTGATGACTCCTCCACCGTAGCTTATGCAAGCAAACTGAACTATCTGAAACTTTCACATCTTCACACGGTTCATAGTACTTGGATTCTCCTTTCCGCCTAACAAAAGGCTTTTTGACAATAACCCAATCACCTTTGTGGATAACTTTAAAGGTAGCTCTATGAATTTTGTCATGGTATTCCTTCGACTTTAGTTGGTGCTCTAGGATTCGTTCTTTTACTCTAAGTTGGTCATCATTTAGTTCAACAAATTGAGGGGCACATCTAAAAGGACGTCAATAAATAGACGCAAAGCGCCCTTAGCGCTTTTCTATTTATCGCCATCTATCGCTTGATTATATTGACCTGTTAGCGCGTTATTTACAACGCGTTTCCCCAGGGCGATATAATTACCAGCGATAGCGAGGAGATCGCAGTTTTGCAGGGAACATCACTGGTTTTCCAGCGGTGTTCTCTGCAAAACGGCGATAATCGTGCTGATCAATCCACCCCCATTATAGCTATGCCTAAGTGTGCATTTTGGTACAAAAGGGGGTGGTGATGGACGGAGCATCAGAACCAATCAAACACTCACACCCAGTCAACAGATCTGGGTTTGATCCATCCATGATGATGGATCAAACCCAGATCTGTTGGCTGGGTGTGAGTGTTTGATTGGTTCTGATGCTCCGTCCATCACCACCCCCTTTTGTACCGCTTTGTTCGCCATAAGTTGGCAGGGTATGCTCAGACGTGAGTCCCTTGCTCACTTTGCCACTGGATTCAAGCAAGCCTGGCTGAAGACGGCTGAAATGCCAGAAACCGGTCCTAGGAAGCCTTTTTTCCGGTCCAGGGAAGGCATGGCTTGGCAGTTCGGGCTGGACTGTTCCCATGAGGCACAGGGTCAGACTGATTTGCATTTGGCCATGTCTGAACTGGGGTAGCAGAGTGGGCTAAAGAACGGTGATGGATCAAACCCAGATCTGTTGGCTGGGTGTGAGTGTTTGATTGGTTCTGATGCTCCGTCCATCACCACCCCCTTTTGTACCACTTTGTTCGCCATAAGTTGGCAGGGTATGCTCAGACTTGAGTCCCTTGCTCACTTTGCCACTGGATTCAAGCAAGCCTGGCTGAAGACGGCTAAAATGCCAGAAACCGGTCCTAGGAAGCTTCTTTCCGTCCAGGGAAGGCATGGCTTGGCAGTTATGACTGGGCTGTTCCCATGAGGCACGGGGTCAGACTGATTTGCATATGGCCATGTCTGAACTGGGGTGGCAGAGTGGGCTAAAGAACAGTTGTGAGAAGTTGGCCTGGTATATGATGCTCACTAGTTAAAGTGACCACCTTGTACCATGCCAAGCAACCCTTATGGTGTGGTTGTAAGTCAACCTTTTCGGACCAGCTACCCTAGTGGTAGCGTAGGCTAAGCAGTCTTTCAGGCTAAACTCGTTTTGGCATGTTAAGCAGCTGTTTTACCATATGTAACCCCCCTTTATACCAATGAAAGGACATCACACAGATATATATTCAAAATATATATGTATTTATTACTCAAAGTATCCCCTAGACTCTTTATGAGCACAGGAGCACAAATCGTCAAACAAGAAAGTATTACAATATACAGAAGTTGCACTTTATATGGATAGGCCCTGGTGGCCACTAGAACCATATACTAAAATAGTGGTATAAGAACCACGAGCAGGAAAGGTAGAAGGCCTAGGGCCTCTAGAATCGCTGGGCCTACAAGGAGCTAACTTTAGTTAGTGACCAGGAGGTCCACGGGTCGCGTGTGCAGTGAGGAAAGTTACGCGCAGGCTCCCATAGGTTTGCAATGGGTGCGTAAAAGTTCAAAAGTTACTGCTAGAAGGGTCTTCTGGATGAACTACGAACTCAAGACTTGAAACACAGACATTAGAGATGTTACTCTACACTTGTGCACCGGAGTGCCAGCTTTACCTCACCCACAGGAAGCGGGTGCATAGGGCTCAAAGTGCGTCAGGTTTCGTCTATCTATTCAATGGAGCCTGACGACAAAGATGCTGCAGGCGGCCGGTCCAGAAGAGATGCGGTGGATCCAAGGATGGATCAGAAGTGTAGAAGACCTGTAAGCAGAGGGGACAGTGTTCACAATCACTAGCCAGTGACCAGCGTGGCACCAGCTAGGTACCAGGCGATGTCGGGTGCAAACAGGTGAAGAGGTGTAGCTTGTCTCCGCAGCCACGTGGTCCCTGAAGGTCGACGACGTCTAGGGGTCGATTCCCGAGCTGTCCCACGCAGGCTCTCGCTGTCGGCAGTGTCGGCGACTCAGAAGAAGCAAACAAGCCTTGGCAAAAGCAGGAGTCGCAGGAAGGGAAGAAAGCTGGTTGTTCTGACCAGCAAGGTCAGAGGGGCTGCTCCTTTGGAGGGCAGCAGGGGCCAGTCTGGGGCAACCAGACCAGCAGCGTAGTTGTGTAGATAGGTCACCAAAATGGCCACTAGCCAACGGGCCAGGGACCGGGCAGGCGCGTCGAGTTGCAAAGTGCAGAGGGGCCCCACGCAGATCGTGGAGATGCTGGAGGGCTCACCTTTGGTGCAGATGCTGCTCGGATGTTGGGCTTCTCAGGACCCAAGGCACAACTCGGAGGGAGCCTCTGTTGTTGCGCTTGCAGCTTGTCGAGTGTCTTCCAAGATGGCTGGCTCCACGTGTCTCGGTGCCTCCACGGGTTCCTTCTTTGCAGGGACTGTGGATCGGGCTGTGAGAGGTCTGAAGGTCCAGTTCTTGTTGGTCTCTGGGCTCGGGCTCCGGCAGGAGGCGGCGGCAAAGCAGACATCGATTAGCTGGTTGGTGCTTGCGTTAGCAAGATGGTCACTCCCTGACCATAGGGGAGATTTCCTTCAGTCTTCTGTGCAGCAGAACGTCGAAGTTCCCGTCTTCTTCTTCTTTGCAAGTTGATTCCAGGATGTCTGAAGTCTTAGGACACAGCTCCTACCTTTAAGCGGATTCTAGGGGCCAGACAACCTGCTAGGTCCCTCCCTAAGGGTGGGACCAGGAAGGGGGGTGGTTACACCCCCAATCCTTTGTCCAGCTCGCCCCAGGTCCGGGGCTGGTGTGCCCCAGGACCGGTTTGAACTGGCATATGCACCGAGGCTCCTTGTGAGCCTCAGGCATGTCTGCTTCTATTCAAGCCCTACCTGACCAATACACAAAATCCTGTCTGGGGTGGTGCTGGCACCTCCCCTGGCAGGAAACCCTTTGTCCACGTCTCCCAAGCTGGAAGGACTCCCAGCAGCAGGAGGGCAGACTTGTGTCTGGGGTGGCAGCGTCCATTTTGTGGAGCTGAGGCTATGTCTGATTTTACCCGGGTTTCAGGATCTGTACATGTCGTGTCCCTCTAGAAGGGTGGAATGCTAACCCCGTCACCACAATTGGCGAGGGGTTAGTATTCCAATTCGTATGACACCTTACTCGACATGTTTTGATAGAGCCAAACCAAAGTTAGCATTTAACCGCGAGGTTCGTACTGCACTTAAGAGTATATGGTATGGCAATATCTGGAAACGGTAGAAGGAAGTTGTTCCGACCACTGCAGACAGGCTCAGCTCATGCCAGAGCACCATCTCACATAAAACCAAGCACTCTGCCTTCAGGATTGTTAAGGCCTGCCATAGGAGTGACTTATAGGTTAACATGTGTTCCATTTAAGGTTAGGTATAGGTATACTACACCTAAGTAAGAGGTGGATACACCACCTTACCCCAGCTGAGTGATCAGCCAGATGTGTCAAATTGCTAGGCCAGGCCAGGGGTGGCATAATACATGTTTCAGCCCCTCGTAGGCCTCAGATACACCAATGCCCTGGGTACCTATTGTACACTGGTACAGGGGCTCACAGGGTGATCCAGTTCCAATTGGTTATGCACCTAAAGTGCATAGTGTCAATTTAGTAGAGAGAACAGCAGGCTGGGGGTCTGATTAGCAGGCACACAGCCTCAATATGTCAAAAACCAGTGAAGCAAAAAGCAAAAATTTGGGGTGACCATAGGATAGCAGACCCTACTCTCCTACACAACCCCCCCCCCCAAACGCAGGGACATTAAGCTAACCTTGACCATTTGTGTCTTCATGTCCTAAGTGGAAGTACCTGGAGAGACCATCTGCATTCCCATGGTCAGTACCTGGCCGGTGCTCCACTGTAAAGTCCATCCCCTGTAGGGAAATGGACCACCTAAGCAGTTTGGGGTTTTCACCCTTCATCTGATTTAGCCACAAGAGGGGCTTATGGTCGGTCTGAATCTTGAAGTGAGTGCCAAACAAATATGGCCTCAGCTTCTTCAGGGCCCACACCACAGCAAAGGCCTCCCTCTCAATAGCTGACCAATTCTTCTCTCTGGGGGTCAACCTTCTGCTAATAAAAGCAATGGGTTGGTCTTGACCATCTACATTAAGTTGTGACAGCACAGCTCCCACATCCAACTCGGAAGCATCTGTTTGGACAATAAACTCTTTGGAGTAGTCAGGACTTTTCAGGATAGGTGCAGAGCACATGGCCTTCTTCAGGTCATCAAATGCCTTTTGACAGCTTACTGTCCACTGAACCTTTTTGGGGCATCTTCTTGGATGTCAGATCATTAAGAGGAGTCACAATGGACCCATAGTTCTTAACAAACTTCCTTTAGTACCCAGTCAAGCCCAAGAAAGCTCGAACTTGAGTCTGGGTGGTGGGAGGAGACCGGTCCTTGATGGATTGTATCTTACTCTCCAGTGGTTGAACTTGGCCCCCACCTACAAGGTGGCCCAAGTACACAACCTTACTCTGCCCTATCTGGCACTTAGTAGCCTTGATAGTGAGGCCTGCCTTTTGCAGAGCCTCAAGTACCTTCTTCAGGTGGATCAGGTGATCCTCCCAGGTGGAGCTAAAGACAGCAATGTCATCAAGATATGCTGCACAAAAGTCATCCAACCCAGTAAGGACTTGATTTACAAACCTTTGGAAGGTGGCAGGTGCATTCTTCAGAACAAAGGGCATCACCACAAATTGGTAGTGCCCTCCTGGGGTTGAAAATGCTGTTTTGGCCTTAGGCTCCTCAGCTAACCTGATTTGCCAATAGCCAGCTGTCAAATCAAATGTGCTCAAAAACTTAGCAGAAGCCAGTTTATCTATGAGCTCATCTGCCCTTGGAATAGGATGTGCGTCTGTCCTGGTGACAGCATTGGGTCCTCTGTAATCCACACAGAACCTCATCTCTCTCTTGCCATCTTTGGTGTGAGGTTTGGGGACCAGAACCACTGGGCTAGCCCAGGGGCTCTCTGAGGGCTCAATGACACCCAACTCCAGCATCTTGTGTACCTCAGTCTTTATACAGTCCCTGACATGGTCAGGTTGTCTGTAAAGTTTGTTCTTCACAGGAAGACTGTCACCAGTGTCCACCACATGGGTACACCAGTCAGTTTGACTAGGTATCAGTGAGAACATATGCTGAAATGATTGTAGAACTTGTCTACATTCAATCTGCTGATGCTCAGTGAGGTTGCCTCCAAGGGTCACTCCTTCAACGGAACCATCTTCAGGGTGCTGAGATAACAGGTCTGGGAGAGGGTCACTCTCTTCCTCCTGTCCCTCATCTGTAGCCATGAGCAAGCCCATGTCTGCCCTGTCAACATATGCCTTTAACCTGTTTACATGGAGTATCCTATGGGGACTCCTGGGAGTGCCTAGGTCCACCAAGTAGGTAACCTCTCCATTCTTTTCCAGGATTGTATGGGGTCCCGACCATTTGTCTTGGAGTGCTGCTGGGGCCACTGGCTCCAACACCCATACCTTCTGTCCTGACTGAAACTCAACCAAGACAGCCTTTTGGTCATGCCAAGCTTTCTGTAAGGCCTGGCTTGCCTCAAGGTTTTTGGATGCCTTCTCCATGTACTCAGCCATCCTGGAGCGGAGACCAAGTACATAGTCCACTATGTCTTGTTTAGGCTTTTTGAGAGGTAATTCCCATCCGTCCTTCACTAAACACAGTGGGCCTCTCACAGGGTGCCCAAACAACAATTCAAAGGGGCTGTACCCAACTCCTTTTTGTGGGACCTCTCTGTAAGCAAACAGAAGGCAGGGTAGAAGGATGTCCCATCTTCGCCTGAGCTTTTCAGGTAATCCTTTGATCATACCCTTTAGGGTCTTGTTGAATCTCTCAACAAGCCCATTGCATTGTGGGTGATAAGGGGTGGTGAACTTGTAGTTGACACCACATTCCTTCCACATAGCTGTCAAGTATCCTGACATGAAGTTGGTACCTCTGTCAGAGATTACCTCCTTAGGAAACCCAACTCTGGAGAAGACTCCAAGCAGGGCCCTGGCCACAACAGGAGCTGTTGTGGTCCTAAGGGGAATTGCCTCTGGATACCTGGTGGCATGATCCACTACCACCAGTATAAATCTGTGCCCAGATGCAGTGGGGGGATCCATGGGACCCACTATATCTATCCCCACTCTTTCAAAGGGAACCCCCACCACCGGTAGTGGTATTAGGGGGGCCTTTGTTGTGCCACCTGATTTGCCACTGGCTTGGCAGGTTACACAGGAGCGACAAAACTCCTTGGTATCTTCATTCATGTGAGGCCAGTGAAAGTGAGGGACAAGCCTGTCCCAAGTCTTGTTCTGGCCTAGGTGTCCTGCTAAAGGAATATCATGGGCCAAGGTAAGAAGGAAGCCCCTAAATTGCAGAGGTATAACCAACCTCCTGGTTGCACCAGGCTTGGGGTCTCTAGCCTCTGAATAAAGGAGCCCTTCATCCCAATACACTTTATGGGTACCTTGAGCATTCCCAGCAGCCTCAGCAGCAGCCAGCTGTCTGAGGGGTTCAAGAGAGGGACAGGATAACTGAGCCTGCCTCAAGTCAGCCCTTGAAGGTCCCCCTGTCCCCAGAAACTCAACCTGGTCAGGTTCAAGCTCTTCAGGGACAGTTCCTTCAAGGGTCTCAAGATCACCTTCCTGGGAAGTCTGATCATCACTTGTAGGCAGGGGGGAAGGCACTGTGAGAAGTTGGCCTGATATGTAGTGCTCACTATTCTAGTGATCACTGTGTATCATTCCAAACGACCCTTATTGATGATTGGTTGTAAGTCAACCTTATAGACCAGCTATCCTAGTAGCTTGGATACGAGCAGTCTTAGGCTAAACTCTAGAGGGCGTGTTAAGCCAGCTGTTTACCATCACATATACCCCTTGAACACCAAGTGAAAGGACACCACACAAGTTGTTAGGAAAATAAAAGGATATTTATTTATAACAAGACTACCCTGGCTCTTTATGAGTCAGGGAGCTAAGCACACTACAAAACTCTTTGGAAAATACTTCAGTTGCACAATTTACACAAATGCCCGAGGGGCACGAGAAACCATCTACACTAACAGTGAAATGCGAATGGTTAGAGTCTGGAGGTACTGATTCCGGAGTGATCCGATCAGTGGGACTAAACGAAAAAGGAACTGGACACTTGTAGAGCGAACCTGCAATGGAGCACCGAAATGCTCGAGTTACCTAGCCCAGAGGCTGCGGCTGCGTGAAGTTCGGCAAGGTGTCGGGAGTCCTCGTTGTAGTCTCAGGAGCCTGAAAGAAGAAGTTGCTGGCAGGCGACCAGTGACGATGTTCAGCGAGATCCAAGCCTGGATCGGTGATGAAGGAAACCTGAAAGCAGAGGGGACTCAGTTCTCAACCGCTAGCCAGCGATCGTGTGGGCACCAGGAAGGTGCCGGCTGCAGTCACCTCGACCAGGTGAGTGGATGACGTCGGACTCGGCTGTTCCTCGGACCAGGAGGCGCGGCGGCGACCAGGATGGAGGGCGAGCTGTCCCACGAAGGTGTCTGCTGTCGATGATGCTGGGCCCAGGAATGGGGCAGCGGATCTTGGCAGTGGCAACCCAAGCGGGGGAGTCAAGATGGCGTCTGGAGTGGACCAGGGGGGTCCGTGGTACTCCTCTGTTGAAGGGGAGCAAGAGCCAGTCTGGAGCAACCAGACTAGTGATGAAATAATCTTGGTGCGTTGTGAAGAGGGCCACAAGCCGGTCGGCAAGTGGTCGGACAACGCGGTGAACAGCAAGGAGCGGAAGGGCCCCCACACAGATCTCGTGGATGCTGGGGAGGCAGACTTCGGTGCTGGAGCTGCTCAGGGTTAGGGCTTCTCAAACCCTAGGTGCACTCACTCGAGGGTCCCTCGGTGGGCGTGCTAGATAAGCGTCGTGCAGGTTCTGAAGATAGCCGGTCCCGCAGGTCTCGTCACACCTACGACTCTCAGCTGGGCTGATGATGTAGGTAAAAGGTCAGAGATGGCAGGGAACTCGGGTCTCGTCGAGCTGGGCAGTCTTGATCCGTAGGAGAGACGTACAGCAAACCGCAAGCGCTTAGGTGGTGCCTGCTGGTGCAGGGTGGCTACTCCTTAGCCACAAGGGAGAGTCTTCAGAAATAGTCAAGAGTTCCTTTCGTGGAAAGTAGTTCAAGATTCAGAATTATCCGATTATCTTATTATCCAATTTGGGAAGGGGACTCGCTCCTACCTTTATTCTAAGAAAAGGGGCTGGCCAGTGACTAGGTCCTACCTATGGGTGGAGCCAGGAGGGGGGTGGTTACACCCCTATCCTTTGTCCGGCTTCGCCCCGGCTCAGGGGCTGGTGTGCCCCCGAAACTGGTTTGAGCCGGGCTATGCACAGTGAGCACCGGGGTGCCACTTGCAATCACCTTCCTTTCAGCCCTGCCTACCTGGGATACACAACCCCTGTCTGGGATGGTGCTAACACCGCCCTCGACAGGAAACCCTTTGTCCAAGCTCCCCTCGCTGGAAGGTCTCCCAGCAGCAGGAGGTCAGACTTGTGTCTGGTGGCAGCATCCATTTTGTGATGCTGAGGCTTGAGTCAACTTTAACCGGGGTTCAAGGTTACTTCTATGTCGTGCCCCTCTAAAAGGGGGGAATGCTAACCTCGTCGCCAGAACTGGCGAGGGGTTCGCATCCCAATTCGTATGACACCTTACTCGACATGTGTAGGTGATGCGATGCCAAAGTTAGCAAATAACCGCAAGGATTGTACTGCATGTTAAAGTAGTTGGCCCGCGTCACCATGGAACGGCTATTTAGGACTTGGTTCCGCAAGCCGTCGACGGGCTCAGCTCGCGCCAGAGCACCGTCCCACATGATTCTCTGCACTCTGCCTTCAGGATTGATAAAGCCTGCCATAGGAGTGACTGATAGGAATCCATGTGTCCATCTTAGGGTTAGGTGTAGGAATACTACACCTATAGCAACGGGTGATTACACCACGCTGCCCCAGCTGTCGTGCAGCCAGTTGTGTCAGATTTGGGCGGCCATCCGGGGGTGGCATAATACATGCTGCAGCCCCTGGTAGGCCCTGGGTACACCAATGCCCTGGATACCTGTGGTATGCTGAGACAGGGACTGACAAGGCGGCCCAGTTCCAATTAGTGGATGCACCTAATGTACATGTGTGTTAATTTCGAGAGAGAACAGCTAGGCTGTGGGTCTGATTGGCAGGCCCACAGCCGGAGAAAGTCGTAAACCAATGAAGCAAAAGCAAAAAATCTGGGTGATCATAGGATTGCAGACCCTACTCTCCTACATGACCCCCCCCCCAAACTTTGGGGCAATAAGCTAACCTTGACCAGGTGAGTCTTCTTGCTCTAAGTGGAAATACCTGGAGAGCCCATCTGCATTGCCATGATCAGTGCCAGGTCTATGCTCCACTGTGAAGTCCATCCCCTGTAGGGAAATGGACCACCTAAGTAGTTTGGGGTTTTCACCCTTCATTTGATTTAGCTACAAGAGGGGCTTATGGTCGGTCTGAATCTTGAAGTGAGTGCCAAACAAGTATGGCCTCAACCTCTTCAGGGCTCAAACCACAGCAAAGGCCTCCCTCTCAATGGCTGACCAATTCTTCTCTCTAGGGGTCAGCCTCCTGCTAATAAAAGCTATGGGCTGGTCATGACCATCAAAATTCAGTTGAGATAGAACAGCTCCCACACCCAGCTCCGAAGCGTCTGTTTGGACAATGAATGGTTTGGAGTAGTCTGGACTCTTTAGGATAGGTGCTGTGCACATGGCCTGCTTTAGGTCATCGAATGCCTTCTGACAGCTTGCTGTCCACTGAACTTTTTTTGGCATCTTCTTACTTCTCAGGTCGTTTAGCGGGGTCACAATGGATCCATAATTTCGGACAAATTTCCGGTAATAACCAGTCAGGCCCAAGAAAGCTCGAACCTGAGTCTGGGTGGTTGGAGGAGCCCAGTCCTGGATGGCCTGTATTTTGCTCTCCAATGGCTGAACCTGGCCTCCACCTACAAGGTGGCCCAGGTATACAACCTGTGTCTGCCCTATCTGGCACTTAGTGGCCTTGATAGTGAGGCCTGCCTTTTGCAGGGCCTCTAACACTTTCCTCAGGTGGACCAGGTGATCCTCCCAGGTGGAGCTAAAGACAGCGATATCGTCCAGATACGCCGCACAGAAGTCGTCCAACCCAGTGAGAACTCGATTCACCAGCCTTTGGAAGGTGGCAGGTGCATTTTTCAAACCAAAGGGCATTACCACGAACTGATAATGCCCACCCGGGGTAGAAAATGCTGTTTTGGGCTTGGCCTCCTCAGCTAACCTGATTTGCCAATACCCAGCTGTCAGGTCAAACGTACTTAAGTAGTTGGCCGAAGCCAACCGGTCGATAAGTTCGTCTGCTCTTGGTATCGGGTGGGCGTCAGTCTTAGTGACTGCATTGAGACCTCTGTAGTCCACGCAAAACCTCATCTCTTTCTTACCGCCCTGGGTGTGAGGTTTCGGCACGAGAACTACGGGACTAGCCCAGGGGCTGTCCGAGGGTTCAATGACTCCCAGCTCCAACATTTTCTGCACCTCTGTCTTGATGCAGTCTCTGACATGATCAGGTTGCCGATAGATTTTACTCTTTACGGGCAGACTGTCCCCAGTGTCGACCTCATGGGTACACCAATTGGTCTGACTGGGTGTCAGAGAGAACATATGTCGAAAGGATTGAAGAACCTGTTTACAATCCTTTTGTTGATGTCCAGAGAGGCTGCCACAAAAGACAACACCATCTACTGACCCATCGTCAGGGTTCTGAGAGAGCAGGTCCGGGAGAGGGTCACTCTCCTCCTCCTGTCCCTCATCTGTGGCCATGAGCAAGCCCATGCCCTCCCTGTCGACATATGCCTTGAGCCTGTTTACATGGAGCACCCTGTGGGGGCTCCGGGGAGTTCCCAGGTCTACCAGGTAGGTGACCTCTCCCTTTTGCTCAATGATCGTGTGGGGCCCAGACCATTTGTCTTTGAGTGCTGCTGGGGCCACTGGCTCCAGCACCCACACCTTCTGTCCAGGCTGGTACACAGTCAGGACAGCCTTTTGGTCGTGCCAAGCTTTTTGTAATTCTTGGCTCGCCTCAAGGTTTTTAGATGCCTTTTCCATGTACTCCGCCATCCGCGAGCGGAGACCGAGCACATAGTCCACAATGTTTGATGCCGGCTTTCTGAGAGGTCTCTCCCATCCTTCCTTTACCAAACAAAGGGGTCCCCTTACAGGATGTCCGAACAGAAGCTCAAAAGGGCTGTAGCCAACCCCCTTCTGCGGGACCTCTCTGTAGGCGAACAAGAGGCAGGGTATCAGGACATCCCATCTCCGCCGAAGCTTTTCAGGTAGTCCGTGAATCATCCCTTTTAGGGTCCTGTTGAATCTCTCAACAAGCCCATTGCATTGTGGGTGATAGGGTGTGGTGAACTTGTAGTTGACACCACACTCCTTCCACATAGCAGTCAGATATCCCGACATGAAGTTTGCACCTCTGTCTGAGACGACCTCCTTAGGGAAGCCCACTCTGGAGAACACTCCAAGTAGGGCCCGTGCCACCACAGGTGCTGTAGTGGTCCTAAGGGGAATAGCTTCAGGATACCTGGTGGCGTGGTCCACCACCACCAGTATAAACTTGTGCCCTGATGCTGTCTGGGGTTCCATTGGTCCGACAATGTCGATCCCCACTCGTTCAAAGGGTACCCCCACCACCGGTAGTGGTATGAGGGGGGCCTTTGTTGTGCCACCTGACTTACCACTGGCTTGGCAAGTGACACAGGAGCGGCAAAACTCCTTCGTATCTTCGGACATGTGGGGCCAGTGAAAGTGTGGAACAATTCTGTCCCAAGTCTTATTCTGGCCTAAGTGACCTGCAAGGGGAATCTCGTGGGCCAAGGTAAGGAGGAAACCTCTCAGAGACAAGGGGATGACCAGCCGCCTGGTCGCGCCAGGTTTGGGGTCTCTTGCCTCGGAGTACAGGAGTCCATCGTCCCATCACACTTTGTGGGTACCTGTGGCGTTCCCTGCAGCCTCAGCAGCAGCCTGCTGTCTGAGGGGTTCAAGTGAGGGGCAGTCTAACTGTGCCTTCCCCAGGTCTTCCCTGGAGGGTCCCCCTGAGCCCAGAAACTCAACCTGACCAGGTTCAAGCTCTTGCGGCTCAGTTTCCCTCAGTTCTTTAAGGTCAGCCTCCTCGGAGACTTGATCCACGACCTGGGGCAAGGGGGAAGGCGAAGCCTTACCCTTACTGCTCCTTTTCTTGGAAGGTGTCTGGTCCGTTCTTCCAGGATCCAGCACCTGTTCAGTGGGGCATCTTTTGGCCGGTGACCTGGTCACAGCAAGGACATGTGCTGGCAAGCCTAACATTTCCATGTGAGTCCTCTGCTCCACTTCTGACCATTGTGACGTTTCCAAATCATTGCCCAACAGACATTCTACGGGGAGGTCTGAACTAACCACAACCTTTTTCGGGCCATTTACCCCTCCCCAGGAGAAATCAACAACTGCCATACTGTGATTGGTAGTGACGTTGCTGGCATTGGTCACTAGGTAATCGGCACCTAGCATGATCTGTCCAGAGTCCACAAAGTTAGGCGTCACCATGGTGACACTGGCACAAGTGTCCCTGTAGGCCTGAGCCACTTTTCCATTGATCAAAGGTGTCTGTCTGTATTTGCCCAAAGTATTGGGACTGGCATCAGGGGACATATCCATATCCCCTGTACAGACAAGGACGGCCTGAGTGAGCGTGCCGACTAAGTCGTCACTCCCCTCGGTTCCCAAGGTTAACCCAACTAATGCCTTGGGAGGCGCACTACCACTGCTGACTGTACTAGGGGGTGCAGGTGCCTTAGGGGCTGCAGTGGCAGGAGTTTGCCCTCCTTTCTTGGTGCACTCACTAAACCAGTGAGTCTTACTTTTACAGTATTGGCACCACCTTTTTGACTGGCCTTCTTGAGTCTTCTTCTTCTGTGAAGCCTGACCCCCACCCTCTTTGGTTTGTTGGGGACCTGTCGAAGACTTCTGGTCATTTTGTTCATTCTTGTTACTACCCTTCTGGTCTGCTTTCTTCTGACCACCCTGGTTCTGATTCTGGTTCTGCTTGACCCTTGTTCTGACCCATCTGTCTGCCTTCTTTCCCAATTCTTGGGGAGAGGTCAGATCCGAGTCGACAAGGTGCTGATGCAACAATTGGTTCTGACAGTTGTTTAAAATCTGTTCTCGCGTGATAAGATTGTACAATCCTGTGTAATCAGTAACCTTGCTGCCCAGCAACCAGCCTTCCAAAGCCTTAGTGGCACAATCGACAAAGTCAGTCCAATCCTGAGACTGAATTTTCTGGGTGTCCCGGAACAGCACCCGGTACTGTTCCGTGGTTAAGCCGAACCCATCAATCAGTGTGTTCTTCAGGACTTGGTAGTTGTTAGCATCCTCAGCTCTCGTAGTGAGGAGCTTGTCCCTTCCTTTACCTTCAAAGGAAAGCCACAGTATAGCTGCCCACTGACTTGGGGGGACGCACTGGACAGTGCAGGCCCTCTCCAAAGCAGTTATCCACTTGTGGATGTCGTCCCCTTGTTTAAAGGGGGGCACTATTTTACTCAGGTGTCTAGTGTCTATACCCCTGTCTTTCTCTCTATTGAGAATGCTGCCACCAGTGGGATCTAACCCACTTAATTTCTGCTCTCGGGCCAGGGCAAGTCTTTCTTTGGCGAGGGCAAGTTCTTCCCGCTCGATCCTCAGATTGACTTCCCTCATCTTCGCTTCATGCTCCCTTCTCTGAGGGGACGTCATTCCTCTCTGAGAAGATGCCTGAGAGACATGTGTATGAACCGATCTGCCAGAGCCTCTGGAGAGAGACCTAGCTCGTCCGTTCCCAAGGTTAGGCCTGCTTGAGCGTGGGCCCGGGGCTCCCCCAGTTCCATTCTCATGCCTGCTTAAGTTGGTCCTTGTAAGCCTGCCGACTACCACTGGACCTTTGTCTGCCTCTTCTCCTGATAACTCTTCCTCGTCCTCCTCCTCTGTGTGGAGGTCGAGGTCTGGGTCACCGAGGGTTCCCTCTAAGGGAGGCATGTTCCCATCAGCACTGGGGGGGCCTGCGTTAGAGGACCTCCTAGCATCGTACGCCTCTAAGAGACCTATCAGTATTGCGATGGTAGGGTTAGAACCCTGGTTTAGCTTCCTGGAGGCACACAGTTGTCTCATCTCCTTGAAGCTAAGAGCTGCATATCGTGACACGACCTGTGGAGGGTCACTGACCACTAAGGGAGTCTCTGCCGACTCTCCGTGGACCGACATGCTTTTCTAGTGAGGTGTAAGTGATGCACCTACCTACACTATGGGTTTACCTACTGATCCCTTGCTAAGAGTTGTAGTCAGGGTGTGCTAAGCCCTGTTACACTACAACAGCCGGTTCAGTAGAACTCGGAGTATTCTAAGTTAAGTTATATGTACCTGGGTACTTATGTGATCTTTCACTTCGATATTCTTAGGATACGTGTGTGGTAAAACAACAGCAAGCTCAAATCCCACCGCTGCCACCAATGTGAGAAGTTGGCCTGATATGTAGTGCTCACTATTCTAGTGATCACTGTGTATCATTCCAAACGACCCTTATTGATGATTGGTTGTAAGTCAACCTTATAGACCAGCTATCCTAGTAGCGTGGATACGAGCAGTCTTAGGCTAAACTCTAGAGGGCGTGTTAAGCCAGCTGTTTACCATCACATATACCCCTTGAACACCAAGTGAAAGGACACCACACAAGTTGTTAGGAAAATAAAAGGATATTTATTTATAACAAGACTACCCTGGCTCTTTATGAGTCAGGGAGCTAAGCACACTACAAAACTCTTTGGAAAATACTTCAGTTGCACAATTTACACAAATGCCCGAGGGGCACGAGAAACCATCTACACTAACAGTGAAATGCGAATGGTTAGAGTCTGGAGGTACTGATTCCGGAGTGATCCGATCAGTGGGACTAAACGAAAAAGGAACTGGACACTTGTAGAGCGAACCTGCGATGGAGCACCGAAATGCTCGAGTTACCTAGCCCAGAGGCTGCGGCTGCGTGAAGTTCGGCAAGGTGTCAGGAGTCCTCATTGTAGTCTCAGGAGCCTGAAAGAAGAAACTTCTGGCAGGCGACCAGTGACGATGTTCAGCGAGATCCAAGCCTGGATCGGTGATGAAGGAAACCTGAAAGCAGAGGGGACTCAGTTCTCAACCGCTAGCCAGCGATCGTGTGGGCACCAGGAGGGTGCCGGCTGAAGTCACCTCGACCAGGTGAGTGCATGACGTCGGACTCGGCTGTTCCTCGGACCAGGAGGCGCGGCGGCGACCAGGATGGAGGGCGAGTTGTCCCACGAAGGTGTCTGCTGTCAATGATGCTAGGCCCAGGAATGGGGCAGCGGATCTTGGCAGTGGCAACCCAAGCGGGGGAGTCAAGATGGCGTCTGGAGTGGACCAGGGGGGTCCGTGGTACTCCTCTGTTGAAGGGGAGCAAGAGCCAGTCTGGAGCAACCAGACTAGTGATGAAATAATCTTGGTGCGTTGTGAAGAGGGCCACAAGCCGGTCGGCAAGTGGTCGGACAACGCGGTGAACAGCAAGGAGCAGAAGGGCCCCCACACAGATCTCGTGGATGCTGGGGAGGCAGACTTCGGTGCTGGAGCTGCTCAGGGTTAGGGCTTCTCAAACCCTAGGTGCACTCACTCGAGGGTCCCTCGGTGGGCGTGCTAGATAAGCGTCGTGCAGGTTCTGAAGATAGCCGGTCCCGCAGGTCTCGTCACACCTACGACTCTCAGCTGGGCTGATGATGTAGGTAAAAGGTCAGAGATGGCAGGGAACTCGGGTCTCGTTGAGCTGGGCAGTCTTGATCCGTAGGAGAGACGTACAGCAAACCGCAAGCGCTTAGGTGGTGCCTGCTGGTGCAGGGTGGCTACTCCTTAGCCACAAGGGAGAGTCTTCAGAAATAGTCAAGAGTTCCTTTCGTGGAAAGTAGTTCAAGATTCAGAATTATCCGATTATCTGATTATCCAATTTGGGAAGGGGACTCGCTCCTACCTTTATTCTAAGAAAAGGGGCTGGCCCGTGACTAGGTCCTACCTATGGGTGGAGCCAGGAGGGGGGTGGTTACACCCCTATCCTTTGTCCGGCTTCGCCCCGGCTCAGGGGCTGGTGTGCCCCCGAAACTGGTTTGAGCCGGGCTATACACAGTGAGCACCGGGGTGCCACTTGCAATCACCTTCCTTTCAGCCCTGCCTACCTGGGATACACAAACCCTGTCTGGGATGGTGCTAACACCGCCCTCGACAGGAAACCCTTTGTCCAAGCTCCCCTCGCTGGAAGGTCTCCCAGCAGCAGGAGGTCAGACTTGTGTTTGGTGGCAGCATCCATTTTGTGATGCTGAGGCTTGAGTCAACTTTAACCGGGGTTCAAGGTTACTTCCATGTCGTGCCCCTCTAAAAGGGGGGAATGCTAACCTCGTCGCCAGAACTGGCGAGGGGTTCGCATCCCAATTCGTATGACACCTTACTCGACATGTGTAGGTGATGCGATGCCAAAGTTAGCAAATAACCGCAAGGATTATACTGCATGTTAAAGTAGTTGGCCCGCGTCACCATGGAACGGCTATTTAGGACTTGGTTCCGCAAGCCGTCGACGGGCTCAGCTCGCGCCAGAGCACCGTCCCACATGATTCCCTGCACTCTGCCTTCAGGATTGATAAAGCCTGCCATAGGAGTGACTGATAGGAATCCATGTGTCCATCTTAGGGTTAGGTGTAGGAATACTACACCTATAGCAACGGGTGATTACACCACGCTGCCCCAGCTGTCGTGCAGCCAGTTGTGTCAGATTTGGGCGGCCATCCGGGGGTGGCATAATACATGCTGCAGCCCCTGGTAGGCCCTGGGTACACCGATGCCCTGGATACCTGTGGTATGCTGAGACAGGGACTGACAAGGCGGCCCAGTTCCAATTAGTGGATGCACCTAATGTACATGTGTGTTAATTTCGAGAGAGAACAGCTAGGCTGTGGGTCTGATTGGCAGGCCCACAGCCGGAGAAAGTCGTAAACCAATGAAGCAAAAGCAAAAAATCTGGGTGATCATAGGATTGCAGACCCTACTCTCCTACATGCACAGCCTTAACCCTCCTGTTCTTCTTCTTGGTAGGTGCTTGGTCCATTGTTCCAGGATCCAATACCTGAGGTTCAGTGAGGCACTTTTTGGCCTGTGACCTGGTCACAGCAAGGACATGTGGTGATATACCTAACATCTCTGCATGTGTCCTGTACTCCACTTCTGACCATAGAGAACTCTCTAGGTCATTGCCCAACAAACATTCTACTGGGAGGTCTGCACTAACCACAACCCTTTTAAGGCCAGTTACCCCTCCCCATGAGAAGTTAACAACAGCCACACTATGTGAAGTAGTGGCATTGCTGGCATTGGTCACCAGGTAATTCTCACCTGGTATGTACTGTCCAGGATCCACAAAGCCTGGTGTCACGATAGTGACACTGGCACATGTGTCCCTGTAGGCTTGAGCCACTTTTGCATTAATCAATGGAGTCTGTCTGTACTTGCCCAGGTTACTGGGGCTCACAGTTAGGGACAATTCCATGTCCCCATCACAGATCAAGACTGCCTGTGTAAGGGTTCTGTCTAGGTCAGAATCTCCTTCAGTTCCCATAGTGATTCCCACTACATCCTTTGTCTGGGGACCAACACTGCTAACAGTACTACTGGGAGCAGGTGCCTTAGGGGCAACAGTGTTGGGGGCTCCACCCTTCTTACAATCACTAGTCCAGTGAGTTGTATTCTTGCAAGATTTGCACCAGGGTTTCTTTGGACCTTCTTTCTTCTTTCCTTTAGATTGTTGGGACCCACCCTCATTAGTATTAGTTTGGGGCCCTGTTGAAGACTTCTGGTCTTTTGATTTCTGATCACCACCCTTTTGGTCAGTTTTCTTCTGATCACCCCCTTGGCCCTGGTTCTGGTTCTTTTGCTTAACCCTGGTTCTGACCCATTTGTCTGCCTTCTTTCCCAATTCTTGGGGAGAGGTCAGATCTGAGTCAACCAAGTGTTGATGCAGTTGCTGGTTTTGACAGTTGTTTAAAATATGTTCTCTCATCATCAAATTGTACAATCCTGTAAAATCTGAAACCTTACTTCCCAGCAACCAGCCCTCCAAAGCCTTAGTGGCACATTCAACATATTCAGACCAGTCCTGAGTCTGTGTCTTCTGAGTATCTCTGAACATTAACCTGTACTGTTCAGTGGTTAAGCCTAACCCATCAACCAGGACACTCTTCAAGACTCTGTAGTTTCTGACATCTTCTTCTCTAACAGTGAGGAGTCTATCTCTGCCTCTACCTTCAAAGGAGAGCCATAAGATTGCTGCCCACTGGTCCTCAGGAACCTGCTGTACTTTGCAGGCTCTCTCAAGAGCAGTCATCCATTTGTGGATGTCATCCCCACTTTTGTAGGGGGGCACAACCTTGGACAGGTTCCCATTATCAAAAACCCTATCTTTGTCCTTTGGGACAATGCTGCCACCAGTGGGTGTAGACCCACTCTCTCTAGGTTGCCTAGCCTTGTTCAGTTTCTCTTCCATCAGAGCTACTTCTAGCTCCTGTCTCCTGATCCTCAGCTGAGCTTCCTGCATTCTGGCCTCATGCTCCCTTCTCTGAGAGCTGGTCATCCTTCTTCTGGACTGACCCTGAGATCCTCTAGAGGTTTGAGAGGCATTAGAGCCACCTGAGTGATTCCTCTGTCTCCCAGACCCCTGGTTAAGTCCACTGGGGAAATTTAATGGGGGGAACCCATTGTCATTCCCTAACATCCTTAAGTTAGCTGTGCCAAGTATAACACTTGGCACTGGGCTATTTCTCCCATCAGAATCACTACTACTATCACTATCCCTGTCATTCTCATCCTCTGTAGCCTGATTCTCATCTGAGGGGTGACTATCAGGAAGGGGTGCTTCAGTAGCATCTTCAGAAGGAGGGCCTCCTGTTCCAGTCCCTAATGGGTGTTGGACAGGCCACACGAAGGGCTTGCTCCCTCCCCGCATGACAGGGCCCAAGCCCCGGCCCGCCAGGTGTTATCCACAAGAATCACCCGCACCCCGTCTCCCAACGGAACTCCTGCCCCCGGACCTCCATGTATCACGGGACCGAACCACCACCGGCTCCCCCGGCCGGATCAGCCGCCATCTTGGGCCCTGCGCCACGAGGCCGCGTGGCCTCCACCCGACCCTAACCCTGGGCCTGGCCAGCCCCGACATCCCGGCACCACCATCCACCCAGGAGGTGAACGGACCACTTGGCAGGTCAATGGGAGAAAGAAGCGTCAAGGGCTCTCCCCCGCTAGGTGCCGATCGCCCTCCAGCTCCCCCAGGCGCTGGCTCCACCCCCTGCTGGGTGTCTGGACACCCTCATCCCGGACCCCCCGACCTCCAAGTGCGAGGGTCCGGACATCAAAGGGCGCCAGACCTATAACTAGGGCAGCTCCAGAGCAGGAAGGCAGTTGTATCCTGGAGTCGAGAGACACCGAGAGAACTCAGCCTTGACGGACTACTGGCGCTGCCGTAGCCCTGCCTTGTGAACTATCGTCCTGCCTGCTGGCGCTGCCGCGGCCTTCTGCAACATCCAACCTCGTCGGGACCTGCTGGCGCTGCCGCGGACCGTTGTAACGACCACTTCATCGGGACCTGCTGGCGCTGCCGCGGACCGTGTAACGACCATCTTCACCGGGACCTGCTGGTGCTGCCGCGGACCGTGTATCGACCATCTTCACCGGGACCTGCTGGCGCTGCCGCGGCCCGTCCAAGCTAGAACACCGAGCTCGAGGATTGTGAGCTATCCACCATTCCATCTCAGCTACCAGACTGGTAACCAGACTGTCCCGCTACCCCCTTTCCCCAACCTGAGAGACTCGAATCGAGGGGCCCCTGCGTCCAGACCTCCTTGTACCATTTCATCGTACCTTAAGAAATTGCCTATAAAAGAACGCTAAATCTTCTCCTTGTGTGGTGTCTGTCTGTGGGGGGGAAGTTATTTATCTGTACGACCGCTCGAGACGGCTCTCCCCGGAGACCTCTCCCCTTGTCCTCGGCCGACCCTCCCGGTCCGTCTAACATTGGTGGCCAGCGGCGCGATCCGAATCAACGCGTAATCGTACAGAGAGTAGCTCACCCCACGACAAAACCACGATGTCAGCCAAAGATAGCGGTTCCACCGAGAAATTCCAAATGGATAAATTGGAAGAATATAGCCACCGCGAACTTAAACAATTCTGCATGGAACTAGGCATTGCTACCACCGGCCTGAGCACCAAAGACGATTTGAAGCACGCCCTTGAGTCGTGGGCGGAAACCGGGGTCGCCGGATCCTCCGACCAAAACGGTGTAGCACCAGGGGGGAACGCCACGGCTCCCGAGGAGCGAGGGACGGGCCTCTCGCAGGAAGAGATTCAAGAAAGAGAAAGAACCAGATTACATGAGTTGGAAATGGCACGACTCAAGGTGGACGGTGAACTAAAATTAGCCGAGCAAAAACTAAATCTAGAACATCTGCGGCTCCGAGAAGAACGGGAAGAAAAACAGAGGCAGAGAGAGCTCGAAGAAAAAAGAATAACACTCGAACACGAACGCAAACTGGCGGAAATAGAACTTCGGAAACAGAATAAAGAACCGGGGGTGCCTGAGCGACCGCACACCCCGGGAGCAACCGAGAAGAAAGTCCACATCCCCAAGGATGTTGTCCGAGAGTATGTCCGAGAGGACGACATACAACAGTGGTTCAAAGCCTACGAGATCGCCATGACCTCCCACCGGATCGACCGGAGTGATTGGGGAGCCGGCCTATGGGGGAGGTTCGTCAACGAAGGCCGCGATGCCCTACTGCAGCTCCCAGATCATCAGATGTCATCCTATGACCACATGAAGGCTGCCCTCCTCACCCGCTATGGGCTCACACCCGAAATGTACCGCCAGAGGTTCCGAGACTGCACCCGGATCCCGGGTACAACTTGGGTGGAATACGTCAACTATTTCAGCCGAGCCTTCGAGGGTTGGATCAAGGGGAGCCACGTAACGACCTACGAGCAACTCTTTAATCTGCTTCGTCGAGCTCAGGCAGCACCTCCTCGACAGTAAATTGACTGACCCACGGCAACTCGCCGCCGAAGCTGACCGATGGGAAAGCACCCGAGTGGGCCGGAGAGGACCACACGAGCAAAACCGAAACAACCAAGGTAAGCACCGTCCCCGAGGAGGAGGAGGAGGCCAGGGGCGAGGGAGAGACACCATCCCGGCCACACCCGCGGCCAGCACCCCGCCCCCGGCCGGCCGGGGCAACCCCCCGATGCGCCCGGGGTTCCGAGCCAACGTCACGTGCCACCGATGCCAGCGAGTCGGCCACTAGGCCAATGACCCGAGCTGCCCGCAGAACCAAACACCAAAGCCCCGCCAGGTAGCGGCCGCCGCCCTGGGGGAAGAACAAATATCAGAGGAACAGGAAGAATATGAGCCGGCCCAGCAAGAGTGGGAACCGGCCGCCATGGTTCTAGCGTGCCTAGGGGGAAAAGACATGGTCCCGCGGGCTCCCCTACCCACCAACACCCGGAAATATGGCCAGTGGGTGAACATTAATGGGCGTCGGGCCGAAGCCTTACGTGACACAGGGGCCAGTGTGACGGCCGTCCGCTGTCACCTGGTGAAACCCGAGCAGATCCTGCCGAACATTCTCTGCCCCGTCCGCTCAGCCGACAATTCCGAAACTCTGTGTCAAATGGCCGGCGTCCCCTTCGAATGGGGAGGGGTCTCCGGCCTGTTGAAGGTGACGGTCCGGGATGATGCCCCCGTGGACTGCCTCCTGGGGAATGACCTTGAGAGTTCCCCGTGGGCCGCCGTCGAAAGAAGAGAGCACCTGGGGATGCTGGGCCTCCCGGACTGGGCCTGCGTAACCACCCGGTCCATGGCCGCCCGTGCCGTCCCCCGACCAGAAGAACCAGAATGGCCAGCACCTCCTCCCCCGGTCGCCCCAGTAGAGGACAACGACGATGCCGACCCCCCAGAGCCAACGCCCGAAGGGGTCGCTCAACCCCAGGACCTTCCCGGCCTGGCTCAGTGGCGTCAAGAAGGGGGGCCCACCCAGGAACAGTTCCGCCAGGAGCAAAAGACCTGCCCCTCCCTCGAGGGACTCCGCCAGCAAGCCAGCGCCCAGAGCGCAGGGGACTCCACCGGAACTCATTGGGTCTATTGGGATAACGACCTGCTATACAGTGAACAAAGAATCGCGGAGTTAGGGGCCAGTCGAGTGCTGGTGGTACCCCTCCGTTTCAGAGACTTCCTACTAACTTTGGCCCACGATGTTCCCCTGGCTGGACACCTGGGCCAGGACAAAACCTACAGTCGCCTAGTGACCCACTTTTTCTGTCCGAAGATGCGGAACGACGTCCTTAACCACTGCCGGTCCTGCCCCACGTGCCAGGCCAGTGGGAAGAGCGGCCGTAAGCTCAAAGCCCCTCAGCAACCCTTCCCAGTGGTCACCACCCCGTTCGAGAGGGTAGGAATAGACATTGTGGGGCCCCTGAACCCCGCACGGCACAAGGACATCGGTTCATCCTGGTACTGGTGGACCACGCCACCCACTACCCCGAGGCTGTGCCCCTGCGAACTGTAACAGCTCCGGTGGTCGGCCGGGCCCTAATGGGGATCTTCTCCCGGGTGGGCTTCCCCCGA
Organism: Triturus cristatus; assembly: GCF_964204655.1. Classification (NCBI taxonomy): domain Eukaryota; kingdom Metazoa; phylum Chordata; class Amphibia; order Caudata; family Salamandridae; genus Triturus; species Triturus cristatus. The sequence goes on from NC_140591.1 coordinate 1,698,109,626, forward strand.
GAAGTCGTCAGCGACCGAGGCACAAACTTTATCTCGAAATATATGAAGTCCCTCTGGCAACAGTGCGGGGTCACCTACCGATTCACGACCCCCTATCACCCTCAAGGGAACGGACTAGTGGAGCGATTCAACCGCACACTCAAGGGGATGATTGGGGGATTGGAAGAAACCCTCCGTCGCCAGTGGGATGTACTACTCCTGTGCCTCCTCTTCGCCTATCTAGAAGTTCCCCAGAAGTCCCTCGGCTTTAGCCCTTTCGAACTCCTGTACGGGCACCCTGTGCGAGGGCCCCTCAGCCTAGTCAAAGAAGGTTGGGAGATGGCCCCCCTAAAGACCCCTCCAGACGTCTTCAAGTACCTCCTGGCACTACGCAATCAGACCCGGCGCTTCAGGGAGATGGCAAAAGCGAACCTCGAGGCCAGTCAGGAGGACATGAAAAAATGGTACGATCAGAATGCCTCCTCCGTCGAATTCGAACCTGGTCAACAAGTGTGGGTGATGTCCCCCACCGAACCATGTGCCTTGCAAGATAAGTGGACGGGGCCCTTCAAATTGGTCGAACGCAAGAGCCCCGTCACTTACCTCATCGACATGGAGTCCTCCCGGAACCCCCTCCGGGTCCTCCACACCAACAGACTCAAACCACACTTTGTGCGCTCGGAACTCAGCCTCCTGATGGCTACAGAGAGTGGGGCAGAGGAAGACTCCGAGCCCCTCCCTGATCTCCTGAAGACCCAGGAGAACGACGGTTCCGTGGACGGGGTCCGGCTCTCCGATGCCCTCACCCCAGAGCAACGCCAGGGCTGCCGGGACCTCCTGCTGCGGTTCGCTACACTGTTCTCCCTCACCCCAGGGATCACCCCTTGGTGCTTGCACGACGTGGACACCGGGGACAGTCCCCCTATCCGACACCGGGCCTACCGCGTGCCAGATCGGGTACGGGCCTGCATCCAAGAGGAAGTGTCCAAGATGCTCACGCTCGGGGTCATCGAGCCCTCGGACAGCCCCTGGGCCAGCCCGGTCGTACTGGTCCCCAAAGCCGCTGCCCCCGGCACCACTCCTGAACTGCGATTCTGCGTCGACTATCGGGGCTTGAACGCTGTCACCCGGACCGACGCTCATCCTATCCCCCGAGCGGATGAATTGATCGACCGCCTGGGGGCCGCTCGCTACCTCAGCATCTTCGACCTAACAGCGGGCTACTGGCAGATCGGTCTCACACCCCGGGCCCAGGAACGGTCCGCCTTCTCTACCCCCGATGGCCACTACCACTTCAAGGTCATGCCCTTCGGCATGAAGAATGCCCCCGCTACTTTTCAACGTCTAGTGAACCAGGTATTGGCGGGGCTCGAAGAATTCAGCGCCGCCTACCTGGACGATATCGCTGTGTACAGCCGCCACTGGTCCGACCACCTCCACCACCTCCAAGAGGTCCTGCAGGCCCTCCAGCGGGCCGGCCTCACGATTAAGGCCGGCAAGTGCCAAATTGGTCAAGGGTCCGTGACCTACCTCGGACACCAGGTGGGAAGCGGTCTGGTGGCCCCGCTGCAACTTAAAATTGCTGCCATCCAGTCCTGGCAGCCCCCCGTCACCCAGACCGAGGTCCGAGCCTTCTTGGGGCTCACCGGCTACTACCGGCGGTTCGTGAGGGACTACGGCAGCATTGTGGGGCCCCTCACGGGTCTCACGTCCAAAAACCACCCGAAGCGGATTAACTGGACCCCCGTCTGTCAAGCGGCCTTCGAGAAGCTGAAGGCCGCCCTGTGCACCGCCCCTGTGCTCCAGGCCCCCGATTACAGTCGGGAATTCATTGTACAGACAGACGCCTCCGACCACGGCATCGGGGCAGTTCTTTCCCAGCTGAACCCCGAGGGTCGTGACCAGCCGGTGGCCTTCATCAGCAGACGCCTCCTGGCCCGAGAACAGCGCTGGAGCACAATCGAGAGGGAGGCCTTCGCAGTAGTGTGGGCCCTCAAAAAGCTCCGGCCCTATCTCTTCGGTACCCACTTCCGGGTGCAAACCAACCATCGACCCCTGCAGTGGCTGATGCAGATGCGGGGGGAGAACCCAAAACTATTGCGCTGGTCCATCTCCCTGCAGGGAATGGACTTCACCGTGGAACATCGACCGGGCCAAGACCACGCCAACGCAGATGGCCTGTCACGCTTTTTCCGCCTCGACGAGGAGAGTCCCCAAGAGGATGGGTGACTCTCCCCGCCTTCAGCTGGGGGGGACGCATGTTGGACAGGCCACACTAAGGGCTTGCTCCCTCCCCGCATGACAGGGCCCAAGCCCCGGCCCGCCAGGTGTTATCCACAAGAATCACCCGCACCCCGTCTCCCAACGGAACTCCTGCCCCCGGACCTCCATGTATCACGGGACCGAACCACCACCGGCTCCCCCGGCCGGATCAGCCGCCATCTTGGGCCCTGCGCCACGAGGCCGCGTGGCCTCCACCCGACCCTAACCCTGGGCCTGGCCGGCCCCGACATCCCGGCACCACCATCCACCCAGGAGGTGAACGGACCACTTGGCAGGTCAATGGGAGAACGAAGCGTCAAGGGCTCTCCCCCGCCAGGTGCCGATCGCCCTCCAGCTCCCCCTGGCGCTGGCTCCACCCCCTGCTGGGTGTCTGGACACCCTCATGCCGGACCCCCCGACCTCCAAGTGCGAGGGTCCGGACATCAAAGGGCGCCAGACCTATAACTAGGGCAGCTCCAGAGCAGGAAGGCAGTTGTATCCTGGAGTCGAGAGACACCGAGAGAACTCAGCCTTGACGGACTACTGGCGCTGCCGTAGCCCTGCCTTGTGAACTATCGTCCTGCCTGCTGGCGCTGCCGCGGCCTTCTGCAACATCCAACCTCGTCGGGACCTGCTGGCGCTGCCGCGGACCGTTGTAACGACCACCTTCATCGGGACCTGCTGGCGCTGCCGCGGACCGTGTAACGACCATCTTCACCGGGACCTGCTGGCGCTGCCGCGGACCGTGTATCGACCATCTTCACCGGGACCTGCTGGCGCTGCCGCGGCCCGTCCAAGCTAGAACACCGAGCTCGAGGATTGTGAGCTATCCACCATTCCATCTCAGCTACCAGACTGGTAACCAGACTGTCCCGCTACCCCCTTTCCCCAACCTGAGAGACTCGAATCGAGGGGACCCCTGCGCCCAGACCTCCTTGTACCATTTCATCGTACCTTAAGAAATTGCCTATAAAAGAACGCTAAATCTTCTCCTTGTGTGGTGTCTGTCTGTGGGGGGGAAGTTATTTATCTGTACGACCGCTGGAGACGGCTCTCCCCGGAGACCTCTCCCCTTGTCCTCGGCCGACCCTCCCGGTCCGTCTAACAATGGGCCTAACTGGGAAGCTTTCTTGAGAGCTCTCTGATCTTCATCAGTTTGCAAGAGTTCTCTGAGTTCAGCAGAGGTAGGGTTCCTGGGCTGTTTAAGGCCCCTGGAATTAGCCAACTGCCTGAGCTCATTCTGGTTTAGGGTAGCAAAGATGGATGGTGCCCTCTGGGGGTCACTCTCGACAGAGATGGGTACCTTGGTCCCCTCTGCCCCAGCCATTGCTCTTAAGTGTGGGTGGAAGTGTTGCAACTACCTACACTTGGGTTTTCCTACTAAACCTATCTAGTAGTTGTAGTCAGGGTGTGCTACTCCCTTTGCTCTACAACAACTAAGTTCAGTAGAACTTAAGTATATAACTAACTTGTTTTATATATACCTAAAGGTACCTGTATGATCTTTCAATTGGTAACAAAGAGATTACAGAAGTAAAACACAGCAAGCTCAAATCCAACCGCTGCTCACCAATGTGAGAAGTTGGCCTGGTATATGATGTTCAATAGTTAAAGTGACCACCTTGTACCATGCCAAGCAACCCTTATGGTGTGGTTGTAAGCCAACCTTTTCGGACCAGTTGCCCTAGTGGTAGCGTAGGCTAAGCAGTCTTTCAGGCTAAACTCGTTTTGGCATGTTAAGCAGCTGTTTTACCATATGTAACCCCCCTTTATACCAATGAAAGGACACCACACAGATGTATATTCAAAATATATATGTATTTATTACTCAAAGTATCCCCTAGACTCTTTATGAGCACAGGAGCACAAATTGTCAAACAAGAAAGTATTACAATATACAGAAGTTGCACTTTATATGGATAGGCCCTGGTGGCCACTAGAACCATATACTAAAATAGTGGTATAAGAACCACGAGCAGGAAAGGTAGAAGACCTAGGGCCTCTAGAATCGCTGGGCCTACAAGGAGCTAACTTTAGTTAGTGACCAGGAGGTCCACGGGTCGCGTGTGCAGTGAGGAAAGTTACACGTGGGCTCCCATAGGTTTGCAATGGGTGCGTAAAAGTTCAAAAGTTACTGCTAGAAGGGTCTTCTGGATGAACTACGAACTCAAGACTTGAAACACAGACATTAGAGATGTTACTCTACACTTGTGCACCGGAGTTCCAGCTTTACCTCACCCACAGGAAGCGGGTGCATAGGGCTCAAAGTGCGTCGGGTTTCGTCTATCTGTTCAATAGAGCCTGACGACAAAGATGCTGCAGGCGGCCGGTCCAGAAGAGATGCGGGGGATCCAAGGATGGATCGGAAGTGTAGAAGACCTGTAAGCAGAGGGGACAGTGTTCACAATCACTAGCCAGTGACCGGCGTGGCACCAGGTAGGTACCAGGCGATGTCGGGTGCAAACAGGTGAAGAGGTGTAGCTTGTCTCCGCAGCCACGTGGTCCCTGAAGGTCGACGACGTCCAGGAGTCGATTCACGAGCTGTACCACGCAGGCTCTCGCTTTCGGCGGTGTCGGCGACTCAGAAAAAGCAAACAAGCCTTGGCAAAAGCAGGAGTTGCAGGAAGGGAAGAAAGCTGGTTGTTCTGACCAGCAAGGTCAGAGGGGCTGCTCCTTTGAAGGGCAGCAGGGGCCAGTCTGGGGCAACCAGACCAGCAGCGTAGTTGTGTAGATAGGTCGCAAAAATGGCCAATAGCCAACGGGCCAGGGACCGGGCAGGTGCGTCGAGTTGCAAAGTGCAGAGGGGCCCCACGCAGATCGTGGAGATGCTGGAGGGCTCACCTTTGGTGCAGATGCTGCTCGGATGTTGGGCTTCTCAGGAACCAAGGCACAACTCGGAGGGAGCCTCTGTTGTTGCACTTGCAGCTTGTCGAGTGTCTTCCAAGATGGCTGGCTCCACGTGTCTCGGTGCCTCCACGGGTTCCTTCTTTGCAGGGACTGTGGATCGGGCTGTGAGAGGTCTGGAGGTCCAGTTCTTGACGGTCTCTGGGCTCGGGCTCCGGCGGGAGGCGGCGGCAAAGCAGACGTCGATTCGCTGGTTGGTGCTTGCGTTAGCAAGATGGTCACTCCCTGACCATAGGGGAGATTTCCTTCAGTCTTCTGTGCAGCAGAACGTCGAAGTTCCCTTCTTCTTCTTCTTTTCAAGTTGATTCCAGGATGTCTGAAGTTTTAGGACACAGCTCCTACCTTTAAGCGGATTCTAGGGGCCGGACTACCTGCTAGGTCCCTCCCTAAGGGTGGGACCAGGAAGGGGGGTGGTTACACCCCTAATCCTTTATCCAGCTCGCCCCAGGTCTGGGGCTGGTGTGCCCCAGGACCGGTTTGAACTGGCATACGCACAGAGGCTCCTTGTGAGCCTCAGGCATGTCTGTTTCTATTCAAGCCCTACCTGACCAATACACAAAATCCTGTCTGCGGTGGTACTCGCACCTCCCCTGGCAGGAAACCCTTTGTCCACGTCTCCCAAGCTGGAAGGACTCCCAGCAGCAGGAGGGCAGACTTGTGTCTGTGGTGGCAGCGTCCATTTTGTGGAGCTGAGGCTATGTCTGATTTTACCCGGGTTTCAGGATCTGTACATGTCGTGTCCCTCTAGAAGGGTGGAATGCTAACCCCGTCGCCAGAATTGGCGAGGGGTTAGTATTCCAATTCGTATGACACCTTACTCGACACGTTTTGATAGAGCCAAACCAAAGTTAGCATTTAACCGCGAGGTTCGTAATGCACTTAAGAGTATATGGTATGGCAATATCTGGAAACGGTAGAAGGAAGTTGTTCCGACCACTACAGACAGGCTCAGCTCATGCCAGAGCACCATCTCACATAAAACCAATCACTCTGCCTTCAGGATTGTTAAGGCCTGCCATAGGAGTGACTTATAGGTTAACATGTGTCCCATTTAAGGTTACGTATAGGTATACTACACCTAAGTAAGAGGTGGATACACCAACTTACCCCAGCTGAGTGATCAACCAGTTGTGTCAAATTGCTAGGCCAGGCCAGGGGTGGCATAATACATGCTTCAGCCCCTGGTAGGCCTCAGATACACCAATGCCCTGGGTACCTAGTGTACACTGGTACAGGGGCTCACAGGGTGATCCAGTTCCAATTGGTTATGCACCTAAAGTGCATAGTGTCAATTTAGTAGAGAGAACAGCAGGCTGGGGGTCCGATTATCAGGCCCACAGCCTCAATATGTCAAAAACCAGTGAAGCAAAAAGCAAAAATTTGGGGTGACCATAGGATAGCAGACCCTACTCTCCTACAACAGTGATGGATCAAACCCAGATCTGTTGACCAGGTGTGAGTGTTTGATTGGTTCTGATGCTCCGTACATCACCACCCCCTTTTGTACCGCTAAGTCTGCATTTTAGCAGACATTAGTTTCTGGCGAAAACAGCGGTTTTCGCCCAAAATTAACGTATGCTAAAATGCGTTGGCAGCCTTATGAATATCGCGATGTGCACATCAGCGATATTTACAAGGTTGTCCTGCCCAGTGACACCCAATTTGAATCTCATTAGAGATGCAAAGAGAGGCGTTGTGTAAAAGGGTGCTAACATGCGCTACTGCATGTTAGCACCCTCTTGTGAATAGATCGATAATTTTATCTCCGCTTTTTTGGCTTTAAAAGTGAAAAAAGCGGAGATAAAGCCCTTGGAAATATGCCCCTGAGAACTTTGGTGCATATCAGCAAGGACTTAAATCTCTGCTTTTTTGGTTTTAAAAGCCAAAAAAGCGGAGATAAAACTATCGCCCTATCAACAAGAGGGGGCTAACATGCAAAATCGCATGTTAGCACCGTTTTTCCCTATGCTTCACTTTGCATCTCTAATGAGATGCAAAGTGGGCGTTCCTTCCCAAAATATCTGGAGAAATGTCGCTAACCGACATTTCTCCAATTATCAATAGGCACGCTAACAAGTATAGCGATAAGAAAAGTAGCGCTAACTGCGGTTATCGCTACTTTCCTCACGCCTGCTTTTAGTTTGACTTAGCCATGAAATCCAATGGAAGGTGGATATCATGGTTAAACATGCCCTGCCCTATCAACAACGCAGCGCCAAACGTTGTGCGATTATCGCTGGAATCCCAGGGATAATTGCACATTTGGCAGCTAACTCGGGTATTTTTATCGCTCTGGAGGTAAGCATTGCTGATAGCGCACTATCTCCACGATAAAATCAAGCGATAGCCGGCGATAATTATCCTAGCGCTAAGTGCGCTTAGCGATAATTATCGCCGGTTGTTGATGATATGCCCCTTTCTCCTTTGGACATAACAAATTTGGGAGTGATATTAGTGATACTGTGTCTGCCTCTCATGAGAAAAAATGGAGAATGTCCAGTTATACTGTTGATTGTGTTGTTGTATGTATCAACTCACTCCTGGGTGAATTCTTTCACTGGAAAACCAGAAGCTAAAGCGAGTTGAATACCTTCTTTTAGGAAACGATTGACTCTTTCAACTTGTCCATTGGATTTTGGTGAGTAAAAGGGAGTTTTTTCCTGCTGTATGCCATTGCGTTTTAAAAATGCAACCATTTTCTTAGAGGTAAGTTGTTTACCATTGTCAGATACTAATATTTGCGGAAGACCTTCTAAGGAAAAACAATTTTCCAAAAATTCAATAGCACATTTAGAATCAATAGTTGTCACACATTTGATATACATCCATTTACTATAATAGTCACTCATCACAGTTAAAAACTTTGAATCATGATCTAAAATGTTAAATGGACCAGCAAAATCTATAGCAATCTTGATCCAAGAAGACTTAGGAATGTGAACTAACTGCATTTCCTGAACTTTGGGCTTCCAGTGTTTGTCAGACTTTAAGCAAACTACACATCTATCCACAAATAAATTAACATCTGAGTCCAATCCAGGCCACCAATAATAAGTTTTTAACAATTTCTTGGTCATGCTGGAACCTAAATGGCTATTGTGAGCCAATTCAATTAAATTTTACCTCACCTTGGTGGGTGGAATCAAGAGATCCCCTCTGTTGGAAGGCGGACCCCGAGGAGTCGGCGAGACCACCAAGGGGAGCCCTCACACTGCACGAAGTAGCCGAGCGCTGCCGAGAAGTCTCCTGAGAGATCCTTCCCCTATCACGTACTAGCACAGTAACACCACTACACAGGACTCAAGGAGGTTGTCTTTACGACAAGCAATTCTTTATCAGCAATAAAAGGTTACGAGTTCAATATTTACACGGAGGGATCGAGGGATCTACCAACAGTCTCAATGTCTCTTTGGAAGGGTAGGGGTAGCGGGACAGTCTTTGGCAGGAATGCGGTACGAGGGTACCTGGGGCCCAGTTCTTATCCTCAAGCTGGAGGACCTCCGATCTCGGAGGGGTCGAGCCGCGACGGCGTCAGCAGGGCTCTGGCGTACAGTTCGTGGAGAGCCGCGATTCAATCCGCAGGGCTCTCAAGATGGTTTCTGCTCAGCTCGAGCCGCGACGTCGCCAGCAGGGCTCCGAGGAAGGTTTCAGCGAGGTTGGGCCGCGACAGCGTCAGCAGGGCTCCGATGTTCCAGGTGGTTCAGATTGTTCACAAGAGGGAGCCGCGACGCAGTCAGCAGGGCTCCGAGGAAGGTTTCAGCGAGGTTGGGCCGCGACAGCGTCAGCAGGGCTCCGATGTTCCAGGTGGTTCAGATTGTTCACAAGAGGGAGCCGCGACGCAGTCAGCAGGGCTCGTGATGGTTCCGACAAGAGTTCTTCTCCGTAGGGTCAGCCGCGATTCAATCAGCAGGGCTCTCGACTCCGGGATTCAACTGCCGATCTGTGGTGGGGTCGCCCCAGATATAGGTCTGGAGCCCTTTGATGTCTGGACCTATGCGCCCGAGGGGGCGGAGTGGCCGGGTGGAGGTGGCCAGACGCCCAGCAGGAGAGGCGCCAGGCCCAAGGGAGTTGCAGGGCGATCACACCTCGAGAGGGGAGGACAGTTGGGGGTCCCATCGATACTGTCCTCCGCCGGGGGCGATGAATGGTTCCTGCGGCACCCCCTGGCCAGTTCGTGGTGCCTCGATGTCGGGGCTTCGCTGGGGTCGAGGCCGGGTTGAGCGGGGTCGCGCTGGCTGGTGCACGGTGTGACGTGGATGCCAACAAGATGGCGGAGCCACGAGGAGTATGCGACCACGTGCAGCTCCGGGTGAAGGGCCTTGGTGCAGTTCAGACGGGTGGCCCGTGAAGGCCGGGGCGGGGAACGGGCACAATCCAGGGGGTTAAGGACCACGCCACGAGGCCGGGTCCAACAGGCGTCCCCCCCAGCCGAAGGCATGGAGAGTCACCCATCTCCTTGGGGATTCTCCTCGTCAAGGCGGAAGAAGCGGGACAGGCCGTCGGCGTGGTCATTGCCGGGCCGGTGTTCGACGTCAAAGTCCATCCCTTGTAGCGAGATGGACCACCGCAGCAGCTTGGGGTTCTCGCCCCGCATTTGCATTAACCACCGCAAGGGCCGGTGGTCGGTCTGGACCCGGAAGTGGGTGCCAAAGAGGTAGGGCCGGAGCTTCTTGAGGGCCCACACCACAGCGAAGGCCTCACACTCAATAGTGCTCCAGCGTTGCTCTCGGGGCAGTAGTCGTCGGCTGATGAAGGCCACTGGTCGGTCGAGCCCCTTTTCGTCGGCTTGGGATAGGACGGCCCCGATCCCATACTCGGAGGCGTCCGTCTGTACCACGAACTCCTTCTGGTAGTCCGGGGCTTGCAGCACCGGAGCAGTACACATGGCTGTCTTTAGGGTGTCGAAGGCAGTTTGGCAGCGGGGTGTCCAGTGTACCTTCTTGGGCTGCTTTTTGGACGTTAACTCTGTGAGGGGGCCAACAATGCTCCCATAGTCCCGGATAAACCGCTGGTAGTATCCGGTGAGGCCCAGGAAGGCCCGGACAGCGGTCTGGGTAGTGGGGGGTTCCCAGGTCTGGATGGCATCTATCTTCGCTTGGAGGGGGGGCCACCTGCCCGCTCCCCACTTGATGGCCCAGGTAGGTCACGGATCCGTGGCCAACTTGACATTTGCTGGCCTTGATTGTGAGCCCGGCCCGCTGGAGGGCGGCCAGGATGGCTTTCAGGTGGGGGAGGTGCTCGGCCCAGTGGTTGCTGTACACGGCAATGTCATCTAGGTAGGCCGCGCTGAAGGCCTCAAGCCCGGCCAAAACCGTGTTCACCAGTCTTTGGAAGGTGGCCGGGGCGTTCTTCATTCCGAAGGGCATCACCCGAAAGTGGTAATGCCCATCCGGGGTCGAAAAGGCGGATCTTTCTTGGGCGCCGGGGGTGAGCTGGATTTGCCAGTACCCGGCGGTGAGGTCCAGCGTGCTCAAGTAGCGAGCGGCCCCTAGGCGGTCGATGAGTTCGTCGGCCCGGGGTATCGGGTGTGCGTCTGTCTTGGTTACTGCATTCAGGGCTCGGTAGTCCACGCAGAATCGCAACTCCGGGGGGTGACCGGGAGCTGCGGCCTTGGGTACCAGGACGACAGGGCTGGCCCACGGGCAGTCGGAGGGTTCGATGACCCCCAGGGCCAGCATCTTCGCTACTTCGGCCTGGATGCAGGCCCGCACTCGGTCAGGCACCCGGTAGGCTCTGTGTCGCACGGGGGGGCTCTCCCCAGTGTCGACGTCGTGGACGCACCAGTGGGTCACCCCCGGGGTGAGCGAGAAGAGGGCTGCGTAGTCCCGCAGCAGTCGCTGGCAGTCGTTGCGCTGTTCCGGAGTCAGGGAAGAGGCGAGTTGGACCCCTTCGATCGATCCGCCATGAATGTTGGACTGCAACAGGTCGGGCAGGGGTTCGGAGTCGTCCTCGCCCCCCTCGTCGGTCGCCAGCAGCAGGCTCAGTTCGGTCCGGGCAAAGTGGGGTTTTAGCCTGTTCGCATGTAAGACCCGGAGGGGGTTCCGGGGGGACTCCAGGTCGACCAGGTAAGTGACGGGACTTTTCTTCTCCACTACCTTGAAGGGCCCGGTCCATTTGTCCTGGAGGGCGCCGGGTTCGACCGGGGCCATGACCCATACTTTCTGTCCGGGTTCGAATTCTATGGTCGAGGAGTTCCGATCGTACCACCGCTTTATGTCCTCCTGGCTGGCCTCGAGGTGGGTTTCGGCCATGGCACGGAACTTGCGGGTCTGATTCCGGAGAGTCAGGAGGTATCGGTAGATGTCAGGAGGGGCGCCTTGGGGCTTCATCTCCCAACCCTCCTTGACCAGGCTGAGCGGTCCGCGGACCGGGTGTCCATACAATAACTCGAACGGGCTGAACCCCAGGGATTTCTGCGGGACCTCCCGATAGGCAAACAGGAGGCACGGCAGCAGAACATCCCATCTCCGCCGGAGGGGCTCTTCCAGGCCCTGGATCATCCCTTTTAATGTTCGGTTGAACCGCTCAACCAGTACGTTCCCCTGAGGGTGATAGGGGGTCGTGAACTTGTATGTGACCCCGCACTGCTGCCCCAAGTGTCCGGCGAGGGGCACATCATGTGCCAGGTTGAGAAGGAACTCCCGGACGCCGAGGGGGACCACCAACACGCGGCTGGCCCCGAGTTCTGCCACCTTCTGTTCACTGTACAATAGGCCCTCGGCCCAGTAGACCCAGTGGGTGCCGGTCTGGTCACCGTTGGCTTGCGCGGTCGCCTGTTGTCGGACCCCCTCGAGAGAGGGACAGGACTGCTGTTCTTGCTGGAACTGCTCTCGGGTGGGGCCCCCTTCATCTCGCCATTGTGTCAGTTCTGGTAGGGCGCTCGGGCACGCCATCTCTTCGGGGGAGGATTCGCTGGGTCCAGGGTCGGTGTCTGCCTCCTCCTCGCTGCTGGTGGGAGAGGGTGCGAGCCCCTCGGCTTGGGCGGCCCCGGAGGTCGAGGAGGAGTGGGGGGCCCGGGCGGTCATGGACCGGGTGATGGCGCAGGCCCAGTCAGCCAGTCCCAACATGCAGAGGTGCTCTTGTCGCTCCACTTGAGCCCAGGGGGAACTCTCCAAATCGTTCCCCAGGAGACAGTCGACAGGGGCGTCGTCGCGCACCGTCACCTTCAGCAGGCCCGTCACCCCTCCCCACTCGAAGGGGACCAGGGCCATCTGGCACAGGCTTTCACTGTTGTCGGCCGTCCGTACGGGGCACAGGACATTCGGTAGAATCTGTTCAGGGGTCACCAGGTGGCAGCGGACAGCGGTGATACTGGCGCCTGTGTCACGAAGGGCTTCGGCCCGTTGTCCATTGACCGTGACCTGCTGCCGGTACTTCTGGGTGTTGATTGGGATGGGGGTGCAGGGTACCATTTCTCGGCTACCCAGGCAGACCAGAGACATGGCTGCCGGCTCCCACTCAGTGTTTCCTCGGTCGAGGGTCTCCTCTTCCTCTTCCCCTTCTCCCAGGGCGGCGGCTGCCAGCTGTCGGGGCGGGGGCCCGCCGGCCCCGTTTCTTCGGTTCAGGGGGCAGACCGGATCGCTGGCATAGTGTCCGGTTTGTTGGCAGCCGTAGCAGATCACTGGTGGCCGTGGTCCGGGTCTGGCCGGGGGCGCCCCCCTTCGGGCTAGGCTCGGGGAGAGTTGTTGCTGCGGTTGCCCTCGAGGGGGGCTCCCGGGTGCCCCGGCGGGAGGGTCTCGGTTCCTGTTCGGCCCTCCCCCTCCACCGCGCTGGCGGGGGGGTCCGGTGGGGTTCCTCTGGTACTCCCCCATTGAGTTCCGGGGGATCCGGGAGTTGACCCATCGATCGGCCTCGACGGCGAGTTTTCGTGGGTCGGTCATTTTGCTGTCGAGGAGGTGCTGTCTTAGTTCCACAAAGCAATTGTTGGAGAGATGTTCCCACACGATGAGGTCGACTAACTGCCCGTAGGTGGTTACTTTGCTCCCTTTGATCCACCCTTCTAGGGCCCGGCTGAAAAAGTCCACATATTCCACCCATGTGGTACCCGGGATTTTCTTGCAGTCTCTGAAACGCTGGCGGTACATTTCCGCGGTTAGCCCGTAGCGGGTGAGCAAGGCCTCCTTCATGTGATCATAGGAGGTCATCACCTCCTCCGGCAGCTGGAGCAGCGTGTCTCGACCCTCACTCAGGAACCGCCCCCACAGGCCCGCGCCCCAGTCTTTTCGGGGCACCCGATGAGAGGTCATGGCCACCTCGTAGGCCTTGAACCATTTTTGGATGTCGTCATTCTTGTAATACTCCTTGACGACCTCTTTCGGGATATGTACCTTGGTCTCGGAAGGCGGTAGAGTGTCTCCAGTACTGGGGGTGTTGGTCCCTCCGTTCTTGGCCTTGATCTCGAGCTCCTTGAGACTGCGCTCGTGCTCAAGAGTCAGTTTCTTCTCCTCCAACTCCCGGTGTCGTCTCTTCTCCTTGATCTCCTCTTGAAGCCGTAGCTGCTCTAGGGCCAGTTTCTTTTCTGCCAGTTGATTCTGAGCACATTAGTACATTGCATTATCAGCCCGAAGCTTTTAACTCCCAACCAATCCATGTAGACCCACAACCTCCTACAGTAGAAACTGCGGGAGCTATAAATACTGAACATCCAAATCAGACATTAGATCCCACCATCATCGAGGTTGCAATTAATATAGAGAACGATGACGTTTGTAACGTGAGTCTAGTCTCCTGGAACGTAGCAGGCCTGGCTGACAAAATATGTGATTCTGCCTGGCTTGCTTTTGTTAAAAAATATGCAATTATATGTCTCCAAGAGACATGGATGGAAGGAAATAATGCCTTCATTGAAGGATATCAAAGCTTCCTTAGGCCAGCAGCCCCCTCAGCTAGTGGCAGAGCAAAGGGGGGTCTTGCTATCTTTGTTAATTTGGCTCTTTTGTGTGACATAACTAGCCAACAAACTGTAAATTGTAACATTCAAATGCTTGTACTGAAGAGAGGCAAACATGCTCTAACTCTAGTTAACTTTTATAATGCTATAAATAGCCAAGGGGAGTGTAATATACTGTTGCTGAATGATTTGTTGAAAGAAGAACTAGACACATTGCCATGTAATGTATTGATTGTAGGAGATTTTAACGTACATCCCTGCGGTAACCCTCGAGACACCCCTATGGGTGTCCTGGGGTGTAACAGCATGGATGGATTCCACTTCCGTCATACTAGGCATGGGTCACATTTAAACGATTTGCTAAACGAAAACAATTTGTTCGTAGCTATGTCACTGGTCCCTGAGACCAAAGTCCATGATGTTCCAACATTCAAAGGCTCCGGTCCTGGATCATTTATAGATCATATACTATTATCTGCCGACCTTATCAATCAGGCTTCTAGTTTTACCATCCAAACAAGCATCTACAGCGATCACAACCCCCTTTCTATTAAATTGAACGGGGGTGTATTTGAACAGCGAAAACACTGTGAAGATGCGGGTATTTTAAAATGTATAAATGGTAAACGTCGCCTGAAATGGCATTTGGTAAACCAAGAAAATTTCTACAAAGAAATTAATAAGACATGTGGCAGGGATCTAATGGATTGTGTATCAACATGTACGCCCCCAGAGCAAATTTTAGCTATTTTCGAAGGTATAGTGACAATAGTAGGGTCGATGTTATCAGTCTCAGTGAAGGGGCAAGTTAAAAACAACCCCAAATGGTTTGATCATACATGCTCCTTGGCAAGTAGAAATTTAAAAAAGGCATTAAAAATTAAACCCAGAGACCCAAGTCATATCAAAAACCTCCGTTTGATATATAAAAAAATCCTTGATAATCGGAAAAAGGAAATAAAAGCCCACACCTGGGAGTCCCTGCTTGATCCCTCAGTTCTGGGCAATAGCAGTAAATTTTGGGAAATCGTCAACAAACCTTTGTTTGACAACCCGAGTGATACTGCATTAGGCACAAACATTTCAGAGGAAGATTGGGTTACTCATTTTAGTACAATTTTTAAAAGTGATGAACAACAGACAGTATATGACTTTTTAATACCAAATGGGAATTCTTTATGCTTTTCAGTTAATGAAATAGAAAAGGCTATCCAAGGGTTAACTGGTAATAAGGCACCAGGCCCGGATGGCTTGCCTCCGGACCTTTTTAAATCTTGTATCTCGTTATGGGCCCCTGTTCTCACAAAGGTGATAAATGCAGCTGTAACTTCCGGATGCCCAAAGTCATGGGGACAATCAACCATAGTTCCTGTGTTTAAAAAGGGCGACCGTAGTAGTCCGCTATGCTACAGGCCAATATCCCTAATTAATTCTGTAGCAAAAGTGGTAGGTGGTGTAATTTTGAATAGGCTAACAACATGGGCGTCAGAGAACAATGTTATTTCCTCAATACAATATGGTTTCAGACCTGGCCACTCAACAATAACTCAATGCCTGAACTTATACTTGATTGTAGGCAAATATACTTTGGCCCGGCAGGGAACCATTCACATGGCTTTTATGGACCTATCGTCCACTTTTGATTGTGTGGACAGAGGTAAACTATGGGACATCATGCTACAGATGGGCGTCGATCAGAATCTAATTTATGTATTGGCTGACTTGCATTCAGATACAAGAGCTAATGTCCGTTACACTCAAGACTTGAAAGTGACAGGTGACATTAGAATTAATCGGGGAGTCCGCCAAGGGTGTATTCTAGCACCATTTTTGTTCAATTTGTACATTAATGAGCTGGAGGATTACCTGATAAGAACAGGAGCGGATTACCCCTATGTCGGCCGAAAAGGCGTCCCAGTTCTGCTCTATGCGGATGACGCCGTCCTTATTTCAAGGACAGCAATCGGCCTGCAGTTACTTCTAAACTCATTTTATGATTAATGAGGTCTCGAGACTTAAGCATTAATAATTCAAAGTCTTATGTCATGAAAATAGGCCATGGGTCGCGAAAACCTAATTCTTTCACCATAAATGGCGAAAAAATCCCAAACTCTAAAACCTTCTCATACCTCGGGGTTCTCCTCGATGATAAATTAACCTGGGGCCCAGCTGTTGTAAAAAAGAAGGGCGAGGTAACACACACCAACGCAGCCATACTTGGGTTTGCTAGAAAAATGGGCAAGAGCGTTGCCACTGCCTGTTATGGCAGCGAGCTCTGGGGATATAGCCAGACGCGAGCCCTGGAGATCGCAGAAAATAATTTTTTAAAGGTTCTGAGGCTGCCAAGGGGAACCGGAAATTTTTCGATACATGAGGAGCTAGGTGTACCTTTTCTTAGTGACAGATTAGCAGTAAATCCCCTATTATGCTGGCTGAACTCCTGGCTAAACAAAGACATACCTCTCACTCATGATATATTAAAAGAATCCTTAACTTGGGATGGCAGGTTCAAGGTCCCGTGGCTAAGATATATCAACGACCGTCTCACTGAATTGGGACGGCCAGATTTGTTCTCAGCCCCAAACTCCATAACTAGAGCTGATGTTATTTTTGTGAAAAAATCATTTTCATCTATTAGGTATTTTGCCCGGGAAGAGGGCGAACTATTGAAAGACAGTGTTAGGAAACATGCCCTGCTCAAAACATGTCTAAGTATGGAACCATATCTATCATGGCCTATGTCCGGCTATGAACGATATTTACTGACACGGTTCCGCTTCGATTTATTTCACCTCCTGCTGGCAATACCGAGAGGGGCCCATCGAGGTCAAGTGCTACCTGCTTGCGGCTGCGACGGGAAGTCTCCGCAAGATTTGGAGCACTTTTTATTTATTTGTTCTTATTATACAGTACCGCGGAAGTTATATCTAAAGCCTTGTCTGAAAGTTTTAAATTTTACACAGACTAAACCAGCTCTCTATTACCTTCAACTTTTGAACTGCGACTGTACCTTGTTTATATGCAGTTTTCTGAAACTAGCCATTATTTTCAGGAAAAGTATGGAGGGTTAATTATGCTGCTTCTATCATTGCACTTTTTAATCATTTTTAACTTTGTACATTTATTTATATTCTTAACTGGTTTATTCTGTCTGCTGTTCTGGTGTCATAATAATTTAGTAACTTATCTTGTCTCATAACTGTGCTGTCTCACAACAGACTTGAATGTTTTGTCTTTTTTTAACTGTATAGTTCTGAAACATGTTTATGATTGTATGTTTGTGAAATGAACTTTTATGATTGTAAAGATTACAATCGAATAAAGATATTTGAACTTGAACACTTAACTAACCCCACCAACCCTTCCGCTAGGACTATAAGAACATAGCCTCACCTGAGCACTTCCTGTATTACCAAGCACCATAAAGGCCTGATACTGGGAAGGTTGGTGGGAGTACGACTGGTTCGAGGACGAGTAGTACTAGGGATTCAGCGGTAATTTCTCTGTAATTTTTAAATGCAAAACATAATTTACCTCTAGTTTACCGCTTTAAAGGTGATGGACCTTTGCCACAGTGTATCACCTTCAGGAGACTTTACATAAACATGAAAAGTCAAAATGCAATTAATATTTAAGCCAATAATGAGAGTTGTGAATAGTTTTAAAGGATTTTATTTTCTAGTTAAAAGTTAAGTTTCTCTGATTCTTTATTCATTAGTCAATTTTCAATCAGGTTACAGAATTGAAAAATAGGAAAAATAGAATTAATACAGAACATATTATAGGTTGCATAGAAAGCATTCCATAAAGGAAGGGAAACCCCTAATTCTATGTCAGTCAGAACTCTTTAAAGAGTTTCAGGAAAAATATAATTCAAAAGTGAGTTTTGCAAGGCTAATCAATAATGAATAATTAGCAAAAATCTCCCATAAAGAGGAATAAATACATAAGATAAAAAAAACTGTCCTGATCTCTCAGCTGCGCACTCTTCGCAGGTCTGTTCATCTGTGTGTCTCTCCCCTCTATGTCTGACAGAGAGGCTGCTCCTTGACAAGACCACAGAAGAATGTAATCGGTCTTGCCAAAAATATGATGTGCTAGGCCAGCCTACACTTCTCTGAAAAATATGAGTAAGGCCCCCTCCTCCCCCTGTGTCTCCTCGGACGCAATCTCCTCCCAGGCTGCACCCGCGATGTTCACGTACCTAACCCAAATGATGTCTGGTCATATCTGCTTCTTCTCAAAGTCTCTCTCTCCTCTTCTGACACGGCCCCTAAGGGGTCATTATTTATAACCTAATTCTTGCTTAACTACACTAAAAATGCTGCAGTTTCAGTAGAAACTCGCACTGTGATTGGTTAGCACAGGTGACATAGGGGTCTCATCATCCTGTTCTCATTACAAATCCAACCCATAACAAAGGAAGCGTTAAGGCTTAATACATTCATATGTATCACCACCAATAATTACACAATATTGCAACATTTAAGCGAACAAAATGTATCAGTCTATTTCCGCCTTGCTTTCACATCGCACACAGGGATGACACTCTCCCACAAACACTGGTACATTGGCACGATGACAAGAGTGTGCAGATCACCGTGGGCTTGACCCATGTGTCTTCACTTGAGGCACGTGGCAGTTCATGCATCTGGAACAATCTTCTGCGCATGCGTCTCTCAATCAGAACACTACTAACAATTCTAAGCCATTCTGGATTCCTAGGCAGCCATTTTATTGTGGGCCCAAAAGCAAAACAAACACAAAAGAATATTAATTTATGACATAAAACCCATTATGTTTACCTCCCTCCATACTAGTACCCTGTATTAGTTATTACCTAGCAAAAGCTATTAGTTTAACCCCTTCAGTGCCCATGACGAGCTGGACTCGTCATGGGCTGCGGTGGCGCTGTGCCCATGATGAGTCCAGCTCGTCATGAACTCCGCCCGCTAATGAAAGGCGCGGCACTGGGCGGGGAAAGGGGCGGGCATGCAAGGGGTTAAAGCAGCTTTTCTATGCTTTGTACACAACATGCAAAATGTGCAATGTACAACATAGCATAAACATGCACCAATGCAAATTTTCAAAGCGCAAACAATTAATACATACTCGTAGCAATATGCTCTATTGTTTTAAATAGCTTTTCATGCAAAATGCGTTTGCCCCACGTGTAGTGGTGGTGCATGGTTGATTAATTAATACACATTGTAAGAAAGATGTGTCATGAACTGAACATGCATTGTCTAAATATGCATCAAGGCCAGGGTCTCTTGAGACGGGAACAGGGGATGTAGATTACAAGGAAAAGAAGCTGGGAGGAGAGAACACACATTCCATTATTATCTTCAAGGCTAAAGAGGCCACAATGAGCCTTTTAAAGGAAACTGTAATCACAAGTTTTTCTATACTGCAAAAACACGTTAGTTCAGAAAGTGCAAAAGCACATTTTCTATATTAATGTACATTCTATAGTGAGATTAAACCCCAATTATTCACATTTAAACACGGCTGTCTAATTTATTGAGCATGTCTTTTACGTGAAAGCACTTTAGACTGAAAGCATCTTGACTAGGCCTCATTCATGTGTCATGTGTTTGCACTTTGCATGCAGCAAAAGTGCCATTTTAAAATGCAGTCTGTCTGAAACACAAAAATAAAGTAATGCCTGAGTCCAGATGAAATCTGAGCTGCATCACTAGGAGTAATGAAGATTACCAGTAAGTAATCAGGGGATTACCTCCACGCCCCTTGTCCCCGGCCCAGTCATCACTAATGAGATATACCAAAGTAAAGGTATTTCCAGATGAAGGCCTTTATCACCACCCACATCTAAACCAAGAAAAGCTGACATAACAAGGAAATATCAAAAAGAACCTGAATGAACAGGTCAAAAAGAGCCTAACCTGGGGGTGTGGGAAAAACAGTATGTTTCCCCTAGTCACCTGAAGAAAAAAAAAAGGGCAAGACTGTGCCTTTCTTGAGTCCCCTCACTCACCAGGGTTTCCCCTTGGTGACATGCTTCATCATTGGGGTCCTCCCAGTCCTCTACGGACTGAGGCGTGCTGCAACTTGCGAAGTTACGTAGGAGCACTTAAAGCAAGTACTATGTGTAGTGCAAGTGTTGTGAAGTGGAGTGGGATAAAGTGATTTAAAATAAACAACTAGTGGGCCAAATATACTTTATTCTTGCTCCTAGTTGAGTAATTAAAAACGGGGTAATATGCTAGAGGCCCTAACTGTAATGAGTAAGTGTGCCTAGCATACAGTCAACTAGTTTCGAGCTTCCCCTAGCTCTTCCTCAGGACCACACCGGGACCAGCCCAGTGTGAGAAACCACTCCTAGAAGACCTAAATAAGGTGACAAAAATTGTGAGTGAAACGCTGCAACTAATAAGCATGCGTTAAAATACATACGTAAGTATACGTCAGGATATATCTGTTGGATACAAAAACACCATTAAGGAATCCAAGGCAACAGTATGCAACAATAAAATCAATAGTGATCACACTATACACCAGTGCAGGGTACATCCAGACTCCTTAACGTGCCGCTAAGTGGATGTTCAAAAAAGCATTAATAAAAGCTTCCATGCAGGCGCTGTGCTACAAGGTGGGTAAAAAGATTATATGAATGCAATTGCTGTTCATACGTCAAACAAACATTAAAAAACATGCATCTGACATAACAAATAACACAAACAAGACTGACAAAAGAGTAGACCATTACATACAATTTTAAAGGCAAATGATAAGCCTCATGGTCAGCGGAGGGGGTGTGGAAATCTCGTACACCTAGAGAAAAATATATACGAGTTGGTTAATGGGCTCACGTGTCTTAATCAAATAGGGTCCATGCCCTATGGTGAACCTTCACGATTTTGGAGGAGAAGCGAAAAACGAAGTTGGAGCGAGACTCGAGATCGCCGTCATATTGGTGAGCATGATCGGCTTCCCCCAGGGCTTGTCACTTACTTGTACGTCGAAATCCGCACTCAGGGAAACCTACTAGCGCCCAGCCTCTCGGACCGCATGTTGTTTGGTCAAGCGCGGCTGTCTAATTTCTAGTACCATTTCCGCATGGAAAGTAAGGGCGGACTAGGCCGTGTAGGTCCTTCCTGTGGTGGCCATGTTGGAATGGGAAGGATCGGGAAAATAATGCCCATTGAGGATTATTAGAAGACCTATTTTGATCGTTCAGAGGAATATATGAGGGAAATTGTAGTTTCACGCCGAAGTGAAGGCTACCATTAATTATGTGCCGACTTTGTGGATTTTCTACACAAATAGCCTTAATATAGAAAAAATAGTGCCTTTAGCCAGGTATATTGATGGGATATTCGATCTCGTGTGATCCTTTTTGGAACAATGAAATAAACGAGAGAGAAATAGTGGAAAAAAAGTGCCCATCATAAGTTTGGGAGAGGAAGGTTTCTTAGGGATATAGGAGAGTCTCGCCTCGAGAAGGATTATTTATCAATAAAGTTACAGTAATTCAAAATCTAGAAACCCAGGTAAATATGTTTTTTTATGAAAACTTTTGATTTTGGTTGCTAAGTAAAGTCTCATAATTTCAAAGAATCAAATAAATTGTCCCCATGGTATATCATCATTAAGACCATTGGTATCGGACCGCAATTTGAAAACCCAACGTTGCTCTTTTTCATGTAGTATCCTTTCAATGTTGGGATAGTTGTCAACGTGTTCAATAATGACCCACCTGAAGTCATTGGGTGTGTGGTGGTGTTCAAGGAAATGTGTGGTCATTTTTGTATTGTTTCTTTTACACCTGAAATTGCTTCGGTGTTCGGTCATTCTGGTGTTTGCCTTTCTAGTGGTCATGCCCACATAGTGGAGATTGCACACACAAGTGATGAGGTACACTACACCTGTCGTGTTGCAGTTTGTGAATGATCTCAGGTTCCATGTTGTACCATTGTTGTAAAGGACTGTTTTGGTCGTGGTGGTAAGATGGCACACACTGCAGTTGCCACATGGGTGGTGTCCTACTGGTAATGGATGGAGTAGGCGTACTGGTCCAGTGATTTTTGCTGTGTTGGGTCTGGTATGCACCAGGTAATTCCTCAAGTTTTTTGCTTTTTTATGGCTGAACATGGGTTTTTGTAGGTCCAGTCCTCCACTGTTCAGAATACGCCAGTGTTTTTTTATTATTTTGGTTACTTTGTCTGAGGCGATGTTAAATGTGGTAATACAGATCTGTCTTCTGAGATTCTTTTCTGTATCCTTGGGTTTATGTTCGAGGAGGGCTTCCCTGTTATTGTTCGATGCTCTTTTTTGTGCCGTCGACACTAGGTGTTGTGGGTACTGTCGTTGGACTAGTTTCAGTGAGAGGTCCTTGGCCTGGATCTTATAATCTTGTCGAGTAGTACAATTTCGTCTCAGGCGCAGGAATTGTCCAAATGGGAGATTGTTCTTCAGACTTCGCGGGTGGAAACTGTCATATGTTAGAAGGCAGTTTCTTGCGGTAGGTTTGAAATGTGTGGTTGTGATAAGGCGACCTTCCTGTGCTGATATATTCAGGTCAAGGAAAACCAGCTTAGACCTACTCATAGTGTAGGTGAATTTCAAAAAGGGGTCTTGTTGGTTCAACCAGAGTTGGAATAATTCAAAATCCGCATCATCCCCTTCCCAGATGAGAAACACGTCATCAATATACCTTTTCCATAATTTAATATGGTCGATATATGGATTGTTTTCATGGAGGATCTTATGTTTCTCCAGGTGGTGTACATAGAGTCCCGCTACGCTCGGCGCGAAGGTACTCCCCATGCTGGTACCGTGCGTTTGTTTATACAGGGATTGATTGAATTGAAAAAAGTTTTCAGTTAGAGCCAAACGACAACATTCAAGGACCACATGTCTGGGTGTGTGGTAATCCCAGTTATTGAGAAAGAGTACTTCCTCCAGAATATCTAATGTGTCTTTGTGTGGTAAACTTGTGTATAGACTCTCCACATCCAGACTGATAAGTATCCTAGTTGTGGGATCGAATTCTAGATTTTGTAATAGACAAAGGACAGCTTTTGTGTCCTGCAAGTATGTTTCTGTGGCTTGGACCAATGGTCGCAAAAAAGCATCCGCAAATTTGGACAGAGGTTCCAGGATTGAACCTATCCCTGACACTATAGGTCTGCCGGGGGGTGTCACCATAGATTTATGTATTTTGGGGATGGTGTAAAAATAAGGAATTACTGGTTTTTTGTTTTCCAAGAAATCTGCTTCCTTCTTGCTTATCCAATCATTGATCAGTGATTCCTCAACCAGATTTGCTATCTCTATCCGTAGACGTTCTGTGGGGTCACTTGCGATAGGTTGATAGTTTCTTGTATCAGCTAACAGTCGGAGACATTCTGTCTGGTAGTCTGAAGTGTTTTGTAAGACTATCGCTCCTCCTTTATCCGCTGGTTTGATAATGAGATTTTTTTCGTTAGAAAGTTGATGGATCGCCTCCTGTTCAGTTTTACTCGTGTTGTGATACACTCTTATAGTTTTAGCATCCATTTCAGTGATTTCTTTCATTACTGCTTTTTCAAAAGCAAGTAATTCAATGGGAAGACTATGAGGTGGAGGAGTAAAGGTGGATTTCTTGTGTAATCCTGTATCCGTCGTAGATGTGGTGTTAGGTTCTTTATCTCTGAAGAAGACCTCCAATTTGATCCTGCGAATGAATTCTTTTAATTCACAGATCAATTTGAATTTGTCCAGTGTTGCTGTTGGGACAAACCCAAGTCCCTTCTCTAAGACATTTTTTTGAGTAGGTGTCAGAGTGTGGTCAGACAGGTTGACTACTAGGCTTGGTTGCTGCTGGTTGATGGCATGTTCGGAGGACCCATGCTCCGTGTATGACTCCTCTCTGTTTCTAGGGGTTGGGCCCATTGTACTTGTTGGCCTCGTCTCGTTTTTCCTTTTTGCGGGGCTTTTCCTCTCCCTAAAAAAGACTGGTTTTTTCCTTGGTTCTGGGCTTCCTCCCAAAATGGGTAAGGTTGTTGTGGGTATGGTTGATGAAACGGAGGTGGTCCGTAGAAAAACTGAGGTGGGGGAGCAAATGGTGGAATGTTTTGATATGGCGACCAGCCAAACCTTGGTCCTCCCCTGTTTCTAAAACGTCCTCCTCTTGATCGTCTGTTCCTGTTGCTAGAGTTGTGGTTGCTACCTGGATCCGAGATATCCGAGCCAGTGTCTGAACCATCGCTGTCCGTGTTGTAACCTGGATTGCGATTTGAAGGAATATAGTCGTCCCTAATGTAGGGATACACTTTTTCTTGTGTGAAATTCTTTTGGTCTTTCTTCAGTTTGATGTATTTGGCATCTTTCAAACCAATCTCAAACTCCGTCATGGTTTTATTGAGTTCTTCCAATCGTTTTTTCAATTCTGCTGTGCTTTGGTAAGTTTTAAGGCGTATTTCCAGATCATGGATGCCAATTTTCATCTCCTCTGATAGACGCGTAGCTGTTTTTATAATGAGCACCAAACCATGACGGAGTTTGAGATTGGTTTGAAAGATGCCAAATACATCAAACTGGCTCGGATATCATGCCATCAACCATACCCACAACAACCTTACCCATTTTGGGAGGAAGCCAAGAACCAAGGAAAAAACCAGTCTTTTTTAGGGAGAGGAAAAGCCCCGCAAAAAGGAAAAACGAGACGAGGCCAACAAGTACAATGGGCCCAACCCCTAGAAACAGAGAGGAGTCATACACGGAGCATGGGTCCTCCGAACATGCCATCAACCAGCAGCAACCAAGCCTAGTAGTCAACCTGTCTGACCACACTCTGACACCTACTCAAAAAAATGTCTTAGAGAAGGGACTTGGGTTTGTCCCAACAGCAACACTGGACAAATTCAAATTGATCTGTGAATTAAAAGAATTCATTCGCAGGATCAAATTGGAGGTCTTCTTCAGAGATAAAGAACCTAACACCACATCTACGACGGATACAGGATTACACAAGAAATCCACCTTTACTCCTCCACCTCATAGTCTTCCCATTGAATTACTTGCTTTTGAAAAAGCAGTAATGAAAGAAATCACTGAAATGGATGCTAAAACTATAAGAGTGTATCACAACACGAGTAAAACTGAACAGGAGGCGATCCATCAACTTTCTAACGAAAAAAATCTCATTATCAAACCAGCGGATAAAGGAGGAGCGATAGTCTTACAAAACACTTCAGACTACCAGACAGAATGTCTCCGACTGTTAGCTGATACAAGAAACTATCAACCTATCGCAAGTGACCCCACAGAACGTCTACGGATAGAGATAGCAAATCTGGTTGAGGAATCACTGATCAATGATTGGATAAGCAAGAAGGAAGCAGATTTCTTGGAAAACAAAAAACCAGTAATTCCTTATTTTTACACCATCCCCAAAATACATAAATCTATGGTGACACCCCCCGGCAGACCTATAGTGTCAGGGATAGGTTCAATCCTGGAACCTCTGTCCAAATTTGCGGATGCTTTTTTGCGACCATTGGTCCAAGCCACAGAAACATACTTGCAGGACACAAAAGCTGTCCTTTGTCTATTACAAAATCTAGAATTCGATCCCACAACTAGGATACTTATCAGTCTGGATGTGGAGAGTCTATACACAAGTTTACCACACAAAGACACATTAGATATTCTGGAGGAAGTACTCTTTCTCAATAACTGGGATTACCACACACCCAGACATGTGGTCCTTGAATGTTGTCGTTTGGCTCTAACTGAAAACTTTTTTCAATTCAATCAATCCCTGTATAAACAAACGCACGGTACCAGCATGGGGAGTACCTTCGCGCCGAGCGTAGCGGGACTCTATGTACACCACCTGGAGAAACATAAGATCCTCCATGAAAACAATCCATATATCGACCATATTAAATTATGGAAAAGGTATATTGATGACGTGTTTCTCATCTGGGAAGGGGATGATGCGGATTTTGAATTATTCCAACTCTGGTTGAACCAACAAGACCCCTTTTTGAAATTCACCTACACTATGAGTAGGTCTAAGCTGGTTTTCCTTGACCTGAATATATCAGCACAGGAAGGTCGCCTTATCACAACCACACATTTCAAACCTACCGCAAGAAACTGCCTTCTAACATATGACAGTTTCCACCCGCGAAGTCTGAAGAACAATCTCCCATTTGGACAATTCCTGCGCCTGAGACGAAATTGTACTACTCGACAAGATTATAAGATCCAGGCCAAGGACCTCTCACTGAAACTAGTCCAACGACAGTACCCACAACACCTAGTGTCGACGGCACAAAAAAGAGCATCGAACAATAACAGGGAAGCCCTCCTCGAACATAAACCCAAGGATACAGAAAAGAATCTCAGAAGACAGATCTGTATTACCACATTTAACATCGCCTCAGACAAAGTAACCAAAATAATAAAAAAACACTGGCGTATTCTGAACAGTGGAGGACTGGACCTACAAAAACCCATGTTCAGCCATAAAAAAGCAAAAAACTTGAGGAATTACCTGGTGCATACCAGACCCAACACAGCAAAAATCACTGGACCAGTACGCCTACTCCATCCATTACCAGTAGGACACCACCCATGTGGCAACTGCAGTGTGTGCCATCTTACCACCACGACCAAAACAGTCCTTTACAACAATGGTACAACATGGAACCTGAGATCATTCACAAACTGCAACACGACAGGTGTAGTGTACCTCATCACTTGTGTGTGCAATCTCCACTATGTGGGCATGACCACTAGAAAGGCAAACACCAGAATGACCGAACACCGAAGCAATTTCAGGTGTAAAAGAAACAATACAAAAATGACCACACATTTCCTTGAACACCACCACACACCCAATGACTTCAGGTGGGTCATTATTGAACACGTTGACAACTATCCCAACATTGAAAGGATACTACATGAAAAAGAGCAACGTTGGGTTTTCAAATTGCGGTCCGATACCAATGGTCTTAATGATGATATACCATGGGGACAATTTATTTGATTCTTTGAAATTATGAGACTTTACTTAGCAACCAAAATCAAAAGTTTTCATAAAAAAACATATTTACCTGGGTTTCTAGATTTTGAATTACTGTAACTTTATTGATAAATAATCCTTCTCGAGGCGAGACTCTCCTATATCCCTAAGAAACCTTCCTCTCCCAAACTTATGATGGGCACTTTTTTTCCACTATTTCTCTCTCGTTTATTTCATTGTTCCAAAAAGGATCACACGAGATCGAATATCCCATCAATATACCTGGCTAAAGGCACTATTTTTTCTATATTAAGGCTATTTGTGTAGAAAATCCACAAAGTCGGCACATAATTAATGGTAGCCTTCACTTCGGCGTGAAACTACAATTTCCCTCATATATTCCTCTGAACGATCAAAATAGGTCTTCTAATAATCCTCAATGGGCATTATTTTCCCGATCCTTCCCATTCCAACATGGCCACCACAGGAAGGACCTACACGGCCTAGTCCGCCCTTACTTTCCATGCGGAAATGGTACTAGAAATTAGACAGCCGCGCTTGACCAAACAACATGCGGTCCGAGAGGCTGGGCGCTAGTAGGTTTCCCTGAGTGCGGATTTCGACGTACAAGTAAGTGACAAGCCCTGGGGGAAGCCGATCATGCTCACCAATATGACGGCGATCTCGAGTCTCGCTCCAACTTCGTTTTTCGCTTCTCCTCCAAAATCGTGAAGGTTCACCATAGGGCATGGACCCTATTTGATTAAGACACGTGAGCCCATTAACCAACTCGTATATATTTTTCTCTAGGTGTACGAGATTTCCACACCCCCTCCGCTGACCATGAGGCTTATCATTTGCCTTTAAAATTGTATGTAATGGTCTACTCTTTTGTCAGTCTTGTTTGTGTTATTTGTTATGTCAGATGCATGTTTTTTAATGTTTGTTTGACGTATGAACAGCAATTGCATTCATATAATCTTTTTACCCACCTTGTAGCACAGCGCCTGCATGGAAGCTTTTATTAATGCTTTTTTGAACATCCACTTAGCGGCACGTTAAGGAGTCTGGATGTACCCTGCACTGGTGTATAGTGTGATCACTATTGATTTTATTGTTGCATACTGTTGCCTTGGATTCCTTAATGGTGTTTTTGTATCCAACAGATATATCCTGACGTATACTTACGTATGTATTTTAACGCATGCTTATTAGTTGCAGCGTTTCACTCACAATTTTTGTCACCTTATTTAGGTCTTCTAGGAGTGGTTTCTCACACTGGGCTGGTCCCGGTGTGGTCCTGAGGAAGAGCTAGGGGAAGCTCGAAACTAGTTGACTGTATGCTAGGCACACTTACTCATTACAGTTAGGGCCTCTAGCATATTACCCCGTTTTTAATTACTCAACTAGGAGCAAGAATAAAGTATATTTGGCCCACTAGTTGTTTATTTTAAATCACTTTATCCCACTCCACTTCACAACACTTGCACTACACATAGTACTTGCTTTAAGTGCTCCTACGTAACTTCGCAAGTTGCAGCACGCCTCAGTCCGTAGAGGACTGGGAGGACCCCAATGATGAAGCATGTCACCAAGGGGAAACCCTGGTGAGTGAGGGGACTCAAGAAAGGCACAGTCTTGCCCTTTTTTTTTTTCTTCAGGTGACTAGGGGAAACATACTGTTTTTCCCACACCCCCAGGTTAGGCTCTTTTTGACCTGTTCATTCAGGTTCTTTTTGATAGTTGTATAAATGGAGGGTGAACCTAACCTGTAAAAACCTCTTCTTCCCCCGTTTTTTGTTAACCATAACAAGGAAATACACACCCAAGGCATTTAATGTTATTTCAGAAATACAAAAAGAAATAGAGTTTAAACAGTGTTATCTGGAATGAACATCTGTAGCACAGCAGAACAAAAGTACTTAAATCCTGCTTAAACACAATTCAACCAATAATGTCTTATGAACGTGTGCTCATTAGCCCAGGTGGCAGCCGGGCAGATCTCCTCCAAAGGACACCCTTGAGTTTTGACCATGAAGCAGAAACCCCCCAGTGCAACAAGTTGCACAGTGGCAGTAACAGGGAGAACAGCACCCTGATACGCCATTTTAATAGAATCTTTGATCCACCAACTAATGGTAACCTTAGATGCCTTCTTGCCACGTCCAGTCAAACAAAAAGTTACAAACAATGAATCTGAAGTCCGCTAGGTAGCATAACTACCGATATAAACAGATAAGGCACGCTTAACATCCAGAGAGTGCAACAATATTCCTCAGAAGAAGGAGAAGGACAGAGAGTAGGAAGAATCAATTCTTGAGAAGAGTGAAATTGTTATCGAACCATAGGAAGGAAAACGTGATCCAAGTATAAAACAACAGCATCCTCTAGAAAACCAAGAAAAAGTGGGTAACAGCATAAGGTAGAGAGTTCATTCAAGCACGAGGTCGAAGTAATAGCCCCCAAAAAGGCAGATTTAAAAGACAAAAACTTAACATCCACTGTTTCCAAAGGTTCAAAAGGTGGAAACTGAAGAATCTTGAGAATCAAAGGAAGATCCCTTGAAGAAATAGGAGGAGGCACAGGCAGAGAAGAGAAAGAAAGACTGAAACAATTGGGATACCAAAAGAATTGCGTCAGCAGAGAGACTGACAGAATCGCAGAAAGCTGGAATTGCCGCCCATTTACCATTTAAAGTGGAAAAAGAGTAACCTTTCCAGACCCAAAAAGAACTGTGGAAAAACTTTAGTAGGGCAAGTGACAAAAGACACATTATGAGACATTCACCACTTATGAAAATTAGCCAGTGCCTAGAATAGGACGAGATCCCCAGGACCCCTGTACCCCTGAAGCCACATGAGGAAAGGCCTTACCTCTCTAAGGCTCTCCATTCAACCTCCAAACCGCGAGGGTAAGAGGAACCAGGGATGGAAGGTCCAGAGACTCCAGCTGTGAAAGAATCCAGGGCAGACTCCATGGAGGCAACACCGCAAGACTATTCAAAAGAGGAAGTCAACACCTCCGGGGCCAGAAGAGAAAAACTGCAACCACGTGCTTCCTCTCCTGCCTGACCTTCCCCAGAAACCTCTGAATAAGAGGAAAAGTATACAGGAGAAGAGGAGACAATGACAGAGTCAATGCAGCCACACCTTAAGCCCCCATTTCACTCACTCTCGAACAGAACAACGGGGGTAGTGCATCCTCCTTGGATGCGAAGAGATCCACAGCTGGATGACATGACCTCCTACAGATCATCTGAAAGGTCCTCTTGGCCAGCTGCAGAGTGGGAAAACATAGACACTTGCGACTGAGCACATCAGAAGTCGTATTGGACAAGCCTCTGATATGGTTTGCTGATAGAGGAGATGGATCTCCGCCCACTAAGCCAATGAACATGCCCCCAGATTCAGAGACTGGCTGTGTGTACTGTCCTGATGATTGATGTTCGCAGCAGTCACAGTATTGTCTGAGCAGACCATGACATTGAACCCCTCTACATGGCGCTCTCTCCACTGCAAATAGCTCCCTCCAAGTGGGTGGTCTGTTTGCTTCCAATGCCCTACAATGGGCCTGTACAGAAAGGGCATCCAAAGTGGCATCCCAACCCAGAGAATACGCATCTGTCATCCGGATCTTGGGAGCAGAAGGGTGAATAACCATCGACTTCTAGAGGTTGGAAGTATGGAACCCCCACTGCAGCTCCTGGATTACTATCTGGAAGACTGGCACACGTATCTCCAAGTTCAGGACTGGATCGGCGATGAACTTGTGCAGATGCCAGAGTAATGGACGCAAATACAACCTTGCCCAGGGAACTGTAAACACAGTGGCTACCATATGATCCTACACTTCAATTCGTTCATGTAGACTGGCTGATACTTGAGCTAGGACATTCTGCAAAAGGAGCTGAAGCAGAGAATTCTTTTCGATGGAAGGAAGACCTCGCCCTGTATCGAACTCAAGAGGGCTCCTATGAATTGAATTTGAGTGAAAGGCTGCAACTAACACTTCGGCAAGTTGAGAAGAAAGCTGTGCAAAATCGTGGTGAGGAGTGGAGCCAAATGGGAAAAGCAATACTGCCAATGCTGGCCCTAAACAGAACAAGCATTTGCAATGCAATAGGTCTCACTTTCACGCGAGTTTGAGCTATTGGTATTGTAAATGACAATGCGTTTTATTTATGTTTTGGGTTTTAAAACATAAATAAAAGGCATTGTCATTTACAATACTAATAGCTTAAACTCTCGTAAATGCGGGGACTATAGCATTGGAATAAAGGGCCTTCTCGACTGCTTGTTAGATTGTAAATTGTAAATATCAGAGGAAGAGACCGGCCTATGACGTCTTCAAAGTAGTGATAAATAGTGCAGTGAAGAAGATATAAGTTTTGTAAATTACACAGACAAATAGTGTGAAGTGAGAGTTACATCTGATCTGAGCTATAAGCACTAACAAAGTGCTCCTATACCTTTTGCTATGTGATTACACTGTCGCGGCTCAGGAGGAGGAGCAGGAGGGGGCAGATATTTCTTGCCCTCTCCTTGATTTGAGTGTGCAGTGTGGCATCGCGTCATGCCATTGCTATCTTTGGCCTAGTAAAAACACTCCAGCTGTAGTAGGGCCCTGATTTCACCTCCTGGTGCAGGGCGGGCGGTGCTTTATGGCAAGCATGGAGGGAGGGATGGTCTCAGCTGCAGCAGGCTATATTTTAGTTGGGGTTCTAAATGCAAGCCAGTGTTTCTAATTCCTTCTTCCCTGAGTTCTGCCTGCGGCATTGGAGGCATGTCTGGACGGCTCTCCCTGTGTACATCTATTAGAGCAGAGCGTTCCTTTTCTACAGCAGGGAGGTGGCACACATTAACATGCTAATGCAGCACGTGTGAGGTGTTTACATGTTCCACCCGCTCTAGTACACAACTGGGCTCGCTGAACGAAAGCACGCAGCTGGGTTAAACCAGTGTCATCATCTGCTCAGCTTAGTAGCAGTGGCTCCGCAAGTGGAGGGCTGGTGGGCAGTGTCAGGCTGCCAGGATGCTAGACTGCACGCCTAGATAGAATGAGGCAGAGGAGGGCAGTGCCAGGCGGTTAGGCTCACACTAGACTGCAGACATGATAGAATGCTAGACTGCAGACCGGGTAGAGTGAGGCAGAGGTGGGCAGTGCCAGGCGGTTAGGCTCACACTATACTGCAGACATGATAGAATGCTAGACTGCAGACCGGGTAGAGTGCGGCTGAGGTGGGCAGTGCCAGGCGGTTAGGCTCACACTAGACTGCAGACATGATAGAATGCTAGACTGCAGACCTGGTAGAATGTGGCAGAGGTGGGCAGTGCCAGGCGGCCAGGATGCTAGACTGCAGACCTGGTAGAATGAGACAGATGAGGATAGTGCCAGGTGGTCAGGCTCACACTAGACTGCAGATATGGTAGAATGAGGTAGAGGTGAGCAGTGCCAGGCAGTCAGGATGCTAGACTGCAGATCTGGTAGAATGAGACAGATGAGGAGAGTGCCAGGTGGTCAGGCTCACACTAGACTGCAGATATGGTAGAATGAGGTAGAGGTGAGCAGTGCCAGGCAGTCAGGATGCTATACTGCAGTCCTGGGTAGAGCAATGGGGCAGAGCTGGGCAGGTGAGCAGTGCCAGACAATAAGGCTGGCGCTACACTGCAGCCCTGGTAGAAGAGGCATATCTGGACAGTGAACCGCAATCAGGCTCACACTAGACTGGGTTACTCAATAGAAAAATGGGGCAGAGCTGGGCAGGTGAGAAGTGGCAGGCAATAAGGCTTATGCTAGACTGCATCCTTGGATAGAATTGGGCAGAGTTATGTCCATCATTTTTGCGTCACACCACCACTGCAGGAAGAATATGCCTTTGCATTCGAAACTTTCCAGTGGCATCAACACCCCCCAACTCCCTCAAAAGTAAACATTGCCACAACTCTCCCCTGGTGAGACTCAACAGCTTCCCACATGCCTTGGGTTGCATCCAGGACAATTAAAACATATGCCCTTTCTAGCGCCTTACTCGCACCTCCCCCCACCTCTTGTGCACTGAAAAGGGAACACCCCTCAAGGTTAAAGTTCCATCACAAAGGACACGCTACCCCCCACAACAGCTTACCCACCACGCTGATGTGTGTGCTGCGTGGTACCTATATCATCGTGTGAGGCGTGCACCTTACAAACACTGCTGTATCACCTTTGTCTAGCTGTCCCGTTCCAGGACCTGCTGGTTTGATAACTGGAGGATACACAGTATGAAAGCAGCATGCCGTCCTCAGAGTTTCAATCCTCAAATTTGCCTCTCTTTAGTATTTGTTGTGGGCATCAGCCAAAACAAGCATTTGCAATGCAATAGGTCTCGCATTCGCGAGAGTTTGAGATATTGGCATTGTAAATGGAAATGCCTTTATTTTATGTGTTTAGAAAACCTACAAGTGGTGCGCAAACATGCACTTTGTACTTATAGTCGTTGCTTACAAGAGGCCAAGCTGGCAGTAACTGTGCCTGTTTTACTGCCAAACTTACTTCGCATAAGCAAGGACTATAAGTCGAAAGTGTGTTTATGCACCGCTTGGTGTCTGCCTTCAATGTGTGTGCCCTCTGCAGACATAATACCACAACAAAGAAATCTAGGGTCAAATCAAAAAAGATCAAGCAATTCATACATGTAAATTGTCTACACATGAAACGTGAGTCCCATCAGCCACCAAAATAGCAGCCCACATCATTTGGGATTCGATAGCCCTGTCTGAGCCATCAGGACGAACAATGCTGCAATCAGTGCGAGCACCTCTCTATACATCTTGAGATGAGGTGTCTATCCAGTGATAGTGTGGCTGACAAACATACACAATGGTGACAAAAAGCAGTGCAAAAAAACAATACATTTTTAAAGAGAGTGATGTTAAAAATGCCCAATGGAAAGAAAAACTATTTATTAATGTCTATCCATGTGGCAACAGTTAAAAACAGTGTAGACGCAGTTTTAACAAAATAACTGCATAATCCAAAAAATTAGGTCAACATGTTTCAGCCGATGATGACTATTAATCCGGCTTTCGTCAGGACCAAACAGAACTCTTGCTACTGCTGTATAATGGTGTGAAATCAAATTTAAACTAAATTTAACCCCAGTGCAAACCAAGTGGATTATTACAAATATCAAACCTCTCCTTACGATTTGTTAGGGGAGCGTCTTAATTTTAATCCTAAATAGTAAGAAGCAAAAAGAAGGGAAAAACGTACACGTGAAGACAAATTGCTTGATCATACTTGGACTTATTAATCCACAATTTTTTTAATTTATTGCAAATACATGTGAATATCATGAAATAAGGGGGAAAACCATGCTTACCCATCTATAGTATGGGAGACCGCCTCACCTCACCTGGCATCCTGCTCAGATAAGAGTGGCCCCGCTCTATATGAAAAGACAAGTGGTGCAAATCCTTTAATCAGCCTCTTGTCTGTGATTAAAAACCAATTCTACTCATCTCCTAATAGGCATCCCAATCCTTATTGAGATTCAAGTGTTAGAAGGCCAAATCCAAACCACCATCACAAATACTGTGTATAAAAAGAATCTAGAAGAAACAAATAAATCCAACAAAGAATATAAAGACTCTATGCTTTTAAACAAGATAGAAAAATTCAAGAAGGATTTGGCACTTTTCTCGCTTGAGAAAGTTTACCCTTACACCAAAGAAGGATATGTGGCACCAGAATTCAACAAGAGGGGTAGAAAAACTGGTTCTAATTACTCCTCTTCAGGGTCAGACACATTGTCAAGCGATTCAGAATTATCAAACTATGATGCACAGTACAATCAAGGCATGAGCATTCACTCAAAGCCTAATCGAAGAAGAGGGAGACATGGTCCTTATCAAGAATCAGGCCCGTGGTGGCCCCCGACACCATGGGGTTATCCACAATATCACCCCTCTATGACACCTTTTCCTCCTCCTACTCAATTCTTTGGGAACCAGGCTTTTTTAGAACAAGGCCATGGAAGAAACAGAACCAGAAACAGAGGCAGGAGAAGAGGACAACAGTTTGTCCATTGGGAAGGCGACCCACCTCCCCCGAACACACGGAGCAGGAAGGGCTTACAACAGCCGAGCACCAGCTCGAACACGACAGTCTAGTTGTAAATTTGAGCTCACGCATCCTCACTGCTGATGAGAATAAGGTCCTAGACAGAGGATTAGGATTTGTACCGACTAATCTTGGGGATCCCTTTCTTATGAGATGCGAATTGGCGCGTTCTTTTAGGAAAATTCGCCTGCATTTCTTCTTCAAAAATAAAGAGAATGAGACTGCGATGTTAAAATTGAAATTACCTTCCAAGTTCAATCCACCACATCACCTTGTACCGGAGCAAGTGTTAACGTTTGAGAAAGCTGTCACCCATGATATCAAGGCGATTTGTGACTCACAAGATAGACCTCACTACAATCTACCGACCAATGAGAAACAGGCCTTACAAACTTTGTCAGATGACACAGATATCACAATCAAACCTGCTGATAAAGGGGGAGCGATTGTTATTCAAGATACTTTATCCTATCGACAAGAATGTCTACGCCAGCTGGGTGACTCACGCTCTTATCGTCTCTTAAAGACTGACCCCACTCCTAGGCTTACCAGAGAGATTGGTACTTTGATTGAAGAAGCTAAAACTGAGGGATGGAGTACACCTAATGAGGCTGATTTTTTGATATCCAAATTTCCTATCATGCCTCAGTTTTATACTTTGCCGAAAATCCACAAACCACAAAGACCTCCACTGGGACGCCCAATAATTTCAGGGATAGGGTCCCTTCTGGAGCCATTATCCACCTTTGTCGACTTTCTCCTGAAACCTATGGTGAGATTGATGCCAACTTTTTTGCAAGATACACAAGATATTCTGAGACTATTACCAACAACATCATTTGATGTAAATGTGGATTATCTTGTCTCATTTGACATAGAATCGTTATATACCTCGATTCCACAAATAGAAACTCTAGATACTGTACGTGAGCTCTTAGAAGCTAGATTACAAGATTTGGACACTATTACACCAGTGTCATTCATTCTGGAATGCGCACGGTTGGCTATGACTGAGAATCTTTTCAGGTTTGAAGATGACATTTATCTTCAAATCTCGGGAACTTCTATGGGGAGTATTTTTGCACCTTCGCTAGCCAACCTGTATGTCCACAAGTTTGAACAAGATCACATCTTGACCTCCACTAATCCTTTCCGCAACAATATATTGTTGTGGAAAAGATATATAGATGATATTTTTGTCATCTATAGAGGTACAGCGTCTGACATTCAAGTTTTTCATCAATGGCTGAACCATCAGAATACCTTTTTAAAATTCACAGTTGAATTCACAAAAGAACGACTTCCCTTTCTAGACATCTATATATATCCCCAAGATGGATTTCTTGGCAGTGAGTTATATAAAAAGCCGATGGCAAGACACTCATTGCTCACTGTTGAAAGTCATCACCCTAGAGCACTGAGAGAAACTTGCCAGTAGGCCAGTTCCTACGTATCAAGAGGAATTGTTCTGATCCTGTCAAATTTCACAAACATGCAAAAAATTTGTCAGTGCAATTGAAACATCGTCACTACCCGATGCGACTGGTCAAAAAAGCGTGGAAGTGAGCCTCTAATAACAACCGAGAGGCTCTATTGGAACCCCCAGTGATGAAACAACGTTTAAACAGACTGACATTTGTGCATACTTTTAACACTATGACGAACAAAGTGCAAAAAAGTATACGCAAACACTGGCGGATCCTTAACATAGGGCCTGACACTGTACCTAGTCCGTTGTTTTCATATAAGAGAGGTTCTAATTTGAAGGACATGTTGGTCCACACTAGACCAAGAAATGGTACATTGACTCAAACTAACACCTTATGGAACCTTCCTCCGGTACAAGGCCACTTCCCTTGTGGTTCTTGCTCTGTTTGCCCTCAAACACAACATGTGAAACAGATCGACATAGGAACCCCTAGACCTTGGGTTCTGAAAAAGCACACGAACTGCAATTCTGAAAAAGTAATTTATATCATTACTTGTCCTTGTTCATTGAGGTACGTTGGTATGACGATACGCAAAGTGAAGCTACGAATCAGTGAACATAACAGCACTATTCGGTGCAAAAAACAGGCCACTCGCTTAACTAATCACTTTCTGATGTTCAATCATAAAGCGGAAGATCTCAAGTGGTCGGTTCTTGAACAGCCATACATACCTGCTCATGTGAGTGACATTTCACAATTTTTGTTCAAAAGGGAACAGAAATGGATTTATAGACTCCGTACTGACGCACAAGGGTTAAATGATGATATTCCTTGGACAGCACTATAATGACGTCCCATAATAACTATATATGGGGGACAAGCTGTCAGATGTTGAGCATGGTCAGTGCATTCTTTCAATATTCTGGTGAGAGCTTATTGATTTACCAAGACAACCTTCATTCAACACGTACAGTTGGTTTGTACTCCTTCTTTATACATGTAGGGATGTTATGAGTCTGTATTAAGCTGACTCAGATTTAGCCGATATACACGATCAAAAGATCCGTAATGTAGAGTCACATTATGGAAACATATTTATGAGATTGTCGGCTTTTGCCAGCAGTGTTGAGATACAATAATCCCCCACTACAATAATCCCTCACTTCATTAGTATTTGAAGGCTTAGTCAGAACTCACCTGTATGTACTGGGCAATACCCTAATTTCAACTAAACTCATTAGGATCACGCTGTCCTAGGTGCCGATTCATGATTCTGTTCTCACCTTCCGTGACGGCATGTTACCGAACACTAGTTCCGTTGGCATGGGAACGTGGAACGAGGGATGTGTTTACTCATGATCGTTTCCATCTTCGCGCACCATGTGACACCTCATGACTAAAGGTCCTCTGCTTCCCAATTGTTTTGAAGTGTTGACACGTATCTATGCGGGTTTCACAACTTGATCTCAATCAGTTAAGACATTGCCACGCTTTGAGATAATACAAGGATAGATAGCGCCCTGGCATTCACAATTATGAGATTCGGGAACTACATATCCCATGATGCTCAGTCGCTCTCGGATGACGTCACACTCCGATGCGGACATCGGAAGTGTATTTCAACCATCAACACCGGAGCGTTTGCACCTTCCCGTCCTACTCTCTAATGCTCCGTGGTACCGACGGACAGGTTAGTGTATTGCCAATGTCTCTCTGAATATACATGTTTGCTATCTATCTGAGTTACGAGGTTTTTAACACGTGGTGCATGTTTACCGCTAGAGTGTTGAGAAGTCAAGCCTTGACATTGCCGATTGATGTTACCATGAAGATTATCGAGTTAGTATAGCCTACGTGATTTTCACACTACAGAAGTTTTGTGTAGACTGGTTACGATGTATAGTACAGTATGCCTGTTGTAACATGATGAGCTCTATCACGATGTGTACTAGGCTTCTTTTAGTTCACACTTAGTCGTGGCATTGGGTAGGATGCCTATTAGGAGATGAGTAGAATTGGTTTTTAATCACAGACAAGAGGCTGATTAAAGGATTTGCACCACTTGTCTTTTCATATAGAGCGGGGCCACTCTTATCTGAGCAGGATGCCAGGTGAGGTGAGGCGGTATCCCAAACTATAGATGGGTAAGCATGGTTTTCCCCCTTATTTCATGATATTCACATGTATTTGTAATAAATTAAAAAAATTGTGGATTAATAAATCCAAGTTTGATCAAGCAATTTGTCTTCAAATGTACGTTTTTTCCCTTCTTTTTGCTTCTTACCATTTAGGATTAAAATTAAGACGCTCCCCTAACAAATCGTAAGGAGAGGTTTGATATTTGTAATAATCCACTTGGTTTGCACTGGGGTTAAATTTAGTTTAAATTTGATTTCACACCATTATACAGCAGTAGCAAGAGTTCTGTTTGGTCCTGATGAAAGCCGGATTAATAGTCATCATCGGCTGAAACATGTTGACCTAATTTTTTGGACTTATGCAGTTATTTTGTTAAAACTGCGTCTACACTGTTTTTAACTGTTGCCACATGGATAGACATTAATAAATAGTTTTTCTTTCCATTGGGCATTTTTAACATCACTCTCTTTAAAAATGTATTGTTTTTTTGCACTGCTTTTTGTCACCATTGTGTATGTTTGTCAGCCACACTATCACTGGATAGACACCTCATCTCAAGATGTATAGAGAGGTGCTCGCACTGATTGCAGCCTTGTTCGTCCTGATGGCTCAGACAGGGCTATCGAATCCAAAATTATGTGGGCTGCTATTTTGGTGGCTGATGGGACTCACGTTTCATGTGTAGACAATTTACATGTATGAATTGCTTGATCTTTTTTGATTTGACCCTAGATTTCTTTGTTGTGGTGTTAGTCTTAGAAGTAAAGGGATTCGTTTTCTAGTGGTCGGTAAAAAGGCCTCCCTTTGACCCTCCTTTGATATATTCATGCATCTTGTTGTATAATACCCTCTGCAGACATGGCACACACCCGCCCCTGACGCTGCGCCTCTCTCCCGTAAGGGTAACTTAAGAACCATTGAGGCACGTTTTAGAGGAAAGCTTCTTAAATAGCGAAAAAAAAAACTGTTTTACCGCCATACATGTCACAGAGGGGAGAGTAAAAGAGCACGCCTTAAATAAAGTGTGCACATCAGCGAGTAACACAATACGTATGATAGGCTCGGTTTAAAACAGTGGGGGTTATTTACAAGCCCCTTTCGCTGACAGTGCGTAACTTTTAATATGGGGATAGTGAGGTACGAGTGGTGCAAGGGGCTTGTAAATAAGCTCCAGTGTGTCTTAAATATGAGGCGCGCATCAACCAGGTAACAATACCTGCGCCAAAGGCTCGGTGTAAACTAATGCATCTTAAATACCGTGCCAAGTAACCTGTTACCGCCATAGGTATCCGAGGGGATCGGTTTGAAACTGTGCGCTACCGTCACGCCCAATAAAGGCTCGGTTCAAAGCAGCGCCTCTTAAATAGGGAGCACACTTCAAAGCATTACTGACACACATGCAAAAAAAGGCATTACTGACATACATGCAAAAAAAGCATGTCTTCCACAGAGTTGGCGTTATCTAGCCCCGCTCCGTTTTAGCGCTCGATAATGGCACCGGCTTTGCGCAGAGCCCCTTGGCAGACCCTGCACATGAAAAGAAGACCTCTGCCTGTGATCCCGCAGCAGTTGCACTTTTATGGAGAGTGTGACGCTGTCCCAGGCGCCAGGCAAAGAGCTGTAAAAGTGATTGATTTTAATTAAACTGGACCACGGCAAGGTGCACTCAAAGGCACGCCAAGCTCCCAGTTTCTGAGGCTGAGGTGGCGCTCCTGGCTGGTGTTAGTGAGTGGCTTTTGGGGGGAGGGGCTGGGTGGGATCGACAGGCCTCGCAGATAGTAGCGTCGCGCTCTAGTTGTCACGCACTACGTGATGGCGTTCCCCGGCGCCCTCCCAATGCAATCGTGTGCAAAGTTTAAATAAACCTATACTTACCGGCTAAAGATCCTGGGGCCGATTCACAGAACTAACTTAAGACAAAATCCTAATTTGCGAGATCGCAATTTTACCGAGTCACATTGGAAGCAGCCTGATGACCTCACAACCAGGAAGTAACTCTTTCCATGTTGCAGTCTGTGCCCATAGGAAGCCAGAGCAGGAAGCTGAGTGCCTGTGGAGAGCTGTGCAAAGGAAGACTTGGGGCCCGATTCACAGAACTAACTTAAGACAAAATCCTAAACTTACTACTTTTGGTATTCACAGAAGTTAGGATTTTGTCTTAAGTTTGTCTTAAGACAAACTTAAGACAGACTCAAGACAGACTTAAGACAGACTTAAGACAGACTTAAGACAAACTTAAGACAGACTTAAGACAGACTTAAGACAGTCTTAAGTTAGGATTTTGTCTTAAGGGAGTCCTTCCAGCTTGGGAGACGTGGACAAAGGGTTTCCTGCCAGGGGAGGTGCGAGCACCACCCCAGACAGGATTTTGTGTATTGGTCAGGTAGGGCTTGAGAGAAACCAGACATGCCTGAGGCTCACAAGGAGCCACGGTGCATATGCCAGTTCAATCCGGTCCTGGGGCACACCAGCCCCGGACCTGGGGCGAGCTGGACAAAGGATTGGGGGTGTAACCACCCCCCTTCCTGGTCCCACCCTTAGGGAGGGACCTAGCAGGTAGTCCGGCCCCTAGAATCCGCTTAAAGGTAGGAGCTGTGTCCTAAGACTTCAGACATCCTGGAGTCAACTTGAAAAGAAGAAGAAGACGGGAACTTCGACGTTCTGCTGCACAGAAGACTGAAGGAAATCTCCCCTATGGTCAGGGAGTGACCATCTTGCTAACGCAAGCACCAACCAGCGAATCGACGTCTGCTTTGCCGCCACCTCCTGCCGGAGCCCGAGCCCAGAGACCAACATGAACTGGACCTCCAGACCTCTCACAGCCCGATCCACAGTCCCTGCAAAGAAGGAACCCGTGGAGGCACCGAGACACGTGGAGCCAGCCATCTTGGAAGACACTCGACAAGCTGCAAGCGCGACAACAGAGGCTCCCTCCGAGTTGGGTCCT
The DNA here is from genome assembly GCF_964204655.1 of Triturus cristatus. Classification (NCBI taxonomy): domain Eukaryota; kingdom Metazoa; phylum Chordata; class Amphibia; order Caudata; family Salamandridae; genus Triturus; species Triturus cristatus. Next base: position 1,698,151,256 of record NC_140591.1, read on the forward strand.
GAGAAGCCCAACATCCAAGCAGCATCTGCACCAAAGTTGAGCCCTCCAGCATCTCCACGATCTGCGTGGGGCCCCACTGCACTTTGCAACTCGACGCGCCTGCCCGGTCCCTGGCCCGTTGGCTAGTGGCCATTTTGGCGACCTATCTACACAACTACACTGCTGGTCTGGTTGCCCCAGACTCGCCCCTGCTGCCCTTCAAAGGAGCAGCCCCTCTGACCTTGCTGGTCAGAACAACCAGCTTTCTTCCCTTCCTGCGACTCCTGCTTTTGCCAAGGCTTGTTTGCTTCTTCTGAGTCGCCGACACGGCCGACAGCGAGAGCCTGCGTGGGACAGCTCGTGAATTGACTCCTGGACGTCGTCGACCTTCAGGGACCACGTGGCTGTGGAGACAAGCTACACCTCTTCACCTGTTTGCACCCGACATCGCCTGGTACCTACCTGGTGCCACGCCGGTCACTGGCTAGTGATTGTGAACACTGTCCCCTCTGCTTACAGGTCTTCTACACTTCCGATCCATCCTTGGATCCACCGCATCTCTTCTGGACCGGCCGCCTGCAGCATCTTTGTCGTCAGGCTCCATTGAACAGATAGACGAAACCCGACGCACTTTGAGCCCAATGCACCCGCTTCCTGTGGGTGAGGTAAAGCTGGCACTCCGGTGCACAAGTGTAGAGTAACATCTCTAATGTCTGTGTTTCAAGTCTTGAGCCCGCATGTAACTTTCCTCACTGCACACGCGACCCGTGGACCTCCTGGTCACTAAATAAAGTTAGCTCCTTGTAGGCCCAGCGATTCTAGAGGCCCTAGGTCTTCTACCTTTCCTGCTCGTGGTTCTTATACCACTATTTTAGTATATGGTTCTAGTGGCCACCAGGGCCTATCCATATAAAGTGCAACTTCTGTATATTGTAATACTTTCTTGTTTGACGATTTGTGCTCCTGTGCTCATAAAGAGTCTAGGGGATACTTTGAGTAATAAATACATATATATTTTGAATATACATCTGTGTGGTGTCCTTTCATTGGTATAAAGGGGGGTTACATATGGTAAAACAGCTGCTTGACATGCCAAAACGAGTTTAGCCTGAAAGACTGCTTAGCCTACGCTACCACTGGGGCAGCTGGTCCGAAAAGGTTGACTTACAACCACACCATAAGGGTTGCTTGGCATGGTACAAGGTGGTCACTTTAACTAGTGAACATCATATACCAGGCCAACTTCTCACATTGGTGAGCAGCGGTTGGATTTGAGCTTGCTGTGTTTTACCTCTGTAATCTCTTTGTTACCAATTGAAAGATCATACAGGTACCTTTAGGTACATATAAAACAAGTTAGTTATATACTGAAGTTCTACTGAACTTAGTTGTTGTAGAGCAAAGGGAGTAGCACACCCTGACTACAACTACTAGATAGGTTTAGTAGGAAAACCCAAGTGTAGGTAGTTGCAACACTTCCACCCACACTTAAGAGCAATGGCTGGGGCAGAGGGGACCAAGGTACCCATCTCTGTCGAGAGTGACCCCCAGAGGGCACCATCCATCTTTGCTACCCTAAACCAAAATGAGCTCAGGCAGTTGGCTAATTCCAGGGGCCTTAAACAGCCCAGGAACCGTACCTCTGCTGAACTCAGAGAACTCTTGCAAACTGATGAAGATCAGAGAGCTCTCAAGAAAGCTTCCCAGTTAGGCCCATTAGGGACTGGAACAGGAGGCCCTCCTTCTGAAGATGCTACTGAAGTGCCCCTTCCTGATAGTCACCCCTCAGATGAGAATCAGGCTACAGAGGATGAGAATGACAGGGATACTGATAGTAGTAGTGATTCTGATGGGAGAAATAGCCCAGTGCCAAGTGTTATACTTGGCACAGCTAACTTAAGGCTGTTAGGGAATGACAATGGGTTCCCCCCATTAAATTTCCCCAGTGGACTTAACAAGGGGTCTGGGAGACAGAGGAATCACTCAGGTGGCTCTAATGCCTCTCAAACCTCTAGAGGATCTCAGGGTCAGTCCAGAAGAAGGATGACCAGCTCTCAGAGAAGGGAGCATGAGGCCAGAATGCAGGAAGCTCAGCTGAGGATCAGGAGACAGGAGCTAGAAGTAGCTCTGATGGAAGAGAAACTGAACAAGGCTAGGCAACCTAGAGAGAGTGGGTCTACACCCACTGGTGGCAGCATTGTCCCAAAGGACAAAGATAGGGTCTTTGATAATGGGAACCTGTCCAAGGTTGTGCCCCCCTACAAAAGTGGGGATGACATCCACAAATGGATGACTGCTCTTGAGAGAGCCTGCAAAGTACAGCAGGTTCCTGAGGACCAGTGGGCAGCAATCTTATGGCTCTCCTTTGAAGGTAGAGGCAGAGATAGACTCCTCACTGTTAGAGAAGAAGATGTCAGAAACTACAGAGTCCTGAAGAGTGTCCTGGTTGATGGGTTAGGCTTAACCACTGAACAGTACAGGTTAATGTTCAGAGATACCCAGAAGACACAGACTCAGGACTGGTCTGAATATGTTGAATGTGCCACTAAGGCTTTGGAGGGTTGGTTGCTGGAAAGTAAGGTTTCAGATTTTACAGGATTGTACAATTTGATGATGAGAGAACATATTTTAAACAACTGTCAAAACCAGCAACTGCATCAACACTTGGTTGACTCAGATCTGACCTCTCCCCAAGAATTGGGAAAGAAGGCAGACAAATGGGTCAGAACCAGGGTTAAGCAAAATAACCAGAACCAGGGCCAAGGGGGTGATCAGAAGAAAACAGACCAAAAGGGTGGTGATCAGAAATCAAAAGACAAGAAGTCTTCAACAGGGCCCCAAACTAATACTAATGAGGGTGGGTCCCAACAATCTAAAGGAAAGAAGAAAGAAGGTCCAAAGAAACCCTGGTGCAAATCTTGCAAGAATACAACTCACTGGACTAGTGATTGTAAGAAGGGTGGAGCCCCCAACACTGTTGCCCCTAAGGCACCTGCTCCCAGTAGTACTGTTAGCAGTGTTGGTCCCCAGACAAAGGGTGTAGTGGGAATCACTATGGGAACTGAAGGAGATTCTGACCTAGACAGAACCCTTACACAGGCAGTCTTGATCTGTGATGGGGACATGGAATTGTCCCTAACTGTGAGCCCCAGTAACCTGGGCAAGTACAGACAGACTCCATTGATTAATGCAAAAGTGGCTCAAGCCTACAGGGACACATGTGCCAGTGTCACTATGGTGACACCAGGCTTTGTGGATCCTGGACAGTACATACCAGGTGAGAATTACCTGGTGACCAATGCCAGCAATGCCACTACTTCACATAGTGTGGCTGTTGTTAACTTCTCATGGGGAGGGGTAACTGGCCTTAAAAGGGTTGTGGTTAGTGCAGACCTCCCAGTAGAATGTTTGTTGGGCAATGACCTAGAAAGTTCTCTATGGTCAGAAGTGGAGTGCAGGACACATGCAGAGATGTTAGGTATATCACCACATGTCCTTGCTGTGACCAGGTCTCAGGCCAAAAAGTGCCTCACTGAACCTCAGGTATTGGATCCTGGAACAATGGACCAAGCACTTACCAAGAAGAAGAACAGGAGGGTTAAGGCTGTGCCTTCCCCCCTGCCTACAAGTGATGATCAGACTTCCCAGGAAGGTGATCTTGAGACCCTTGAAGGAACTGTCCCTGAAGAGCTTGAACCTGACCAGGTTGAGTTTCTGGGGACAGGGGGACCTTCTAGGGCAGACTTGGGGCAGGCTCAGTTATCCTGTCCATCTCTTGAACCCCTCAGACAGCTGGCTGCTGCTGAGGCTGCTGGGAATGCTCAAGGTACCCATAAAGTGTATTGGGATGATGGGCTCCTTTATTCAGAGGCTAGAGACCCAAAACCTGGTGCAACCAGGAGGTTGGTTATACCTCTGCAATTTAGGGGCTTCCTTCTTACCTTGACCCATGATATTCCTCTAGCAGGACACTTAGGCCAGAACAAGACTTGGGACAGGCTTGTCCCTCACTTTCACTGGCCTCACATGAATGAAGATACCAAGGAGTTTTGTCGCTCCTGTGTAACCTGCCAAGCCAGTGGCAAATCAGGTGGCACAACAAAGGCCCCCCTAATACCACTACCGGTGGTGGAGGTTCCCTTTGAAAGAGTGGGGATAGATATAGTGGGTCCCATGGATCCCCCCACTGCATCTGGGCACAGATTTATACTGGTGGTAGTGGATCATGCCACCAGGTATCCAGAGGCAATTCCCCTTAGGACCACAACAGCTCCTGTTGTGGCCAGGGCCCTGCTTGGAGTCTTCTCCAGAGTTGGGTTTCCTAAGGAGGTAATCTCTGACAGAGGTACCAACTTCATGTCAGGATACTTGACAGCTATGTGGAAGGAATGTGGTGTCAACTACAAGTTCACCACCCCTTATCACCCACAATGCAATGGGCTTGTTGAGAGATTCAACAAGACCCTAAAGGGTATGATCAAAGGATTACCTGAAAAGCTCAGGCGAAGATGGGACATCCTTCTACCCTGCCTTCTGTTTGCTTACAGAGAGGTCCCACAAAAAGGAGTTGGGTACAGACCCTTTGAATTGTTGTTTGGGCACCCTGTGAGAGGCCCACTGTGTTTAGTGAAGGAAGGATGGGAGTTACCTCTCAAAAAGCCTAAACAAGACATAGTGGACTATGTACTTGGTCTCCGCTCCAGGATGGCTGAGTACATGGAGAAGGCATCCAAAAACCTTGAGGCAAGCCAGGCCTTACAGAAAGCTTGGCATGACCAAAAGGCTGTCTTGGTTGAGTTTCCCGGAAGCTTGTTTCCTTCCCAGTATAAGAATTGGCTTGGTAGTTTGGTTTGTCCTGTTCCCATCATGCACTGGGACAGGTACAGACTAATTTGCATGTAGCCAGGTTCTGAGCTGGGATGGTGCAGTGAGCTAAAAAACGGTGATGGATTAAAACCATGATCTCTTGACTTGGTAAGAGTATTCTGCATCATTCAGAAACTCTGTCCATCACCACCCCCTTTTTCCCAAATCGTTTTTAACCACACTCAGTGTGGGAGGGTATGCTCAGACGTGAGTCCCTTGCTCATTGCACCATCAGGATTCAGGCAAGCCGGGCCGACGAAGGCTGTGATGCCAGAAACCGGTCCCCGGAAGCTTGTTTCCTTCCCAGTATAAGAATTGGCTTGGTAGTTTGGTTTGTCCTGTTCCCATCATGCACTGGGACAGGTACAGACTAATTTGCATGTAGCCAGGTTCTGAGCTGGGATGGTGCAGTGAGCTAAAAAACGGTGATGGATTAAAACCATGATCTCTTGACTTGGTAAGAGTATTCTGCATCATTCAGAAACTCTGTCCATCACCACCCCCTTTTTCCCAAATCGTTTTTAACCACACTCAGTGTGGGAGGGTATGCTCAGACGTGAGTCCCTTGCTCATTGCACCATCAGGATTCAGGCAAGCCGGGCCGACGAAGGCTGTGATGCCAGAAACCGGTCCCCGGAAGCTTGTTTCCTTCCCAGTATAAGAATTGGCTTGGTAGTTTGGTTTGTCCTGTTCCCATCATGCACTGGGACAGGTACAGACTAATTTGCATGTAGCCAGGTTCTGAGCTGGGATGGTGCAGTGAGCTAAAAAACGGTGATGGATTAAAACCATGATCTCTTGACTTGGTAAGAGTATTCTGCATCATTCAGAAACTCTGTCCATCACCACCCCCTTTTTCCCAAATTGGTTGAGTTTCAGCCAGGACAGAAGGTATGGGTGTTGGAGCCAGTGGCCCCAGCAGCACTCCAAGACAAATGGTCGGGACCCCATACAATCCTGGAAAAGAAGGGAGAGGTTACCTACTTGGTGGACCTAGGCACTCCCAGGAGTCCCCATAGGATACTCCATGTAAACAGGTTAAAGGCATATGTTGACAGGGCAGACATGGGCTTGCTCATGGCTACAGATGAGGGACAGGAGGAAGAGAGTGACCCTCTCCCAGACCTGTTATCTCAGCACCCTGAAGATGGTTCAGTTGAAGGAGTGACCCTTGGAGGCAACCTCACTGAGCATCAGCAGATTGAATGTAGACAAGTTCTACAATCATTTCAGCATATGTTCTCACTGATACCTAGTCAAACTGACTGGTGTACCCATGTGGTGGACACTGGTGACAGTCTTCCTGTGAAGAACAAACTTTACAGACAACCTGACCATGTCAGGGACTGTATAAAGACTGAGGTACACAAGATGCTGGAGTTGGGTGTCATTGAGCCCTCAGAGAGCCTCTGGGCTAGCCCAGTGGTTCTGGTCCCCAAACCTCACACCAAAGATGGCAAGAGAGAGATGAGGTTCTGTGTGGATTACAGAGGACCCAATGCTGTCACCAGGACAGACGCACATCCTATTCCAAGGGCAGATGAGCTCAAATAGATAAACTGGCTTCTGCTAAGTTTTTGAGCACATTTGATTTGACAGCTGGCTATTGGCAAATCAGGTTAGCTGAGGAGTCTAAGGCCAAAACAGCATTTTCAACCCCAGGAGGGCACTACCAATTTGTGGTGATGCCCTTTGGTCTGAAGAATGCACCTGCCACCTTCCAAAGGTTGGTGAATCAAGTCCTTACTGGGTTGGATGACTTTTGTGCAGCATATCTTGATGACATTGCTGTCTTTAGCTCCACCTGGGAGGATCACCTGATCCACCTGAAGAAGGTACTTGAGGCTCTGCAAAAGGCAGGCCTCACTATCAAGGCTACTAAGTGCAAGATAGGGCAGAGTAAGGTTGTGTACTTGGGCCACCTTGTAGGTGGGGGCCAAGTTCAACCACTGGAGAGTAAGATACAATCCATCAAGGACCGGTCTCCTCCCACCACCCAGACTCAAGTTCGAGCTTTCTTGGGCTTGACTGGGTACTACAGGAAGTTTGTTAAGAACTATGGGTCCATTGTGACTCCTCTTAATGATCTGACATCCAAGAAGATGCCCAAAAAGGTTCAGTGGACAGTAAGCTGTCAAAAGGCATTTGAAGACCTGAAGAAGGCCATGTGCTCTGCACCTATCCTGAAAAGTCCTGACTACTCCAAAGAGTTTATTGTCCAAACAGATGCTTCTGAGTTGGGTGTGGGAGATCTGCTGTCACAACTTAATGTAGATGGTCAAGACCAACCCATTGCTTTTATTAGCAGAAGGTTGACCCCCAGAGAGAAGAATTGGTCAGCTATTGAGAGGGAGGCCTTTGCTGTGGTGTGGGCCCTGAAGAAGCTGAGGCCATACTTGTTTGGCACTCACTTCAAGATTCAGACCGACCATAAGCCCCTCTTGTGGCTAAATCAGATGAAGGGTGAAAACCCCAAACTGCTTAGGTGGTCCATTTCCCTACAGGGGATGGACTTTACAGTGGAGCACCGGACAGGTACTGACCATGGGAATGCAGATGGTCTCTCCAGGTACTTCCACTTAGGACATGAAGACACAACTGGTCAAGGTTAGCTTAATGTCCCTGCGTTTGGGGGGGGGGGGGGTTGTGTAGGAGAGTAGGGTCTGCTATCCTATGGTCACCCCAAATTTTTGCTTTTTGCTTCACTGGTTTTTAATATATTGAGGCTGTGGGCCTGCTAATCAGACCCCCAGCCTGCTGTTCTCTCTACTAAATTGACACTATGCACTTTAGGTGCATAACCAATTGGAACTGGATCACCCTGTGAGCCCCTGTACCAGTGTACACTAGGTACCCAGGGCATTGGTGTATATGAGGCCTACCAGGGGCTGAAACATGTATTATGCCACCCCTGGCCTGGCCTAGCAATTTGACACATCTGGCTGATCACTCAGCTGGGGTAAGTTGGTGTATCCACCTCTTACTTAGGTGTAGTATACCTATACCTAACCTTAAATGGGACACATGTTAACCTATAAGTCACTCCTATGGCAGGCCTTAACAATCCTGAAGGCAGAGTGCTTGGTTTTATGTGAGATGGTGCTCTGGCATGAGCTGAGCCTGTCTGCAGTGGTCGGAACAACTTCCTTCTACCGTTTCCAGATATTGCCATACCATATACTCTTAAGTGCATTACGAACCTCGCGGTTAAATGCTAACTTTGGTTTGGCTCTATCAAAACATGTCGAGTAAGGTGTCATACGAATTGGAATACTAACCCCTCGCCAATTCTGGCGACGGGGTTAGCATTCCACCCTTCTAGAGGGACACGACATGTACAGATCCTGAAACCCGAGTAAAATCAGACATAGCCTCAGCTCCACAAAATGGACGCTGCCACCACAGACACAAGTCTGCCCTCCTGCTGCTGGGAGTCCTTCCAGCTTGGGAGACGTGGACAAAGGGTTTCCTGCCAGGGGAGGTGCCAGCACCACCCCAGACAGGATTTTGTGTATTGGTCAGGTAGGGCTTGAATAGAAGCAGACATGCCTGAGGCTCACAAGGAGCCTCGGTGCATATGCCAGTTCAAACCGGTCCTGGGGCACAGCAGCCCCGGACCTGGGGCGAGCTGGACAAAGGATTGGGGGTGTAACCACCCCCCTTCCTGGTCCCACCCTTAGGGAGGGACCTAGCAGGTAGTCTGGCCCCTAGAATCCGCTTAAAGGTAGGAGCTGTGTCCTAAGACTTCAGACATCCTGGAATCAACTTGAAAAGAAGAAGAAGACGGGAACTTCGACGTTCTGCTGCACAGAAGACTGAAGGAAATCTCCCCTATGGTCAGGGAGTGACCATCTTGCTAACGCAAGCACCAACCAGCGAATCGACGTCTGCTTTGCCGCCGCCTCCTGCCGGAGCCCGAGCCCAGAGACCAACAAGAACTGGACCTCCAGACCTCTCACAGCCCGATCCACAGTCCCTGCAAAGAAGGAACCCGTGGAGGCACCGAGACACGTGGAGCCAGCCATCTTGGAAGACACTCGACAAGCTGCAAGCGCGACAACAGAGGCTTCCTCCGAGTTGTGCCTTGGGTCCTGAGAAGCCCAACATCAAAGGTGAGCCCTCCAGCATCTCCACGATCTGCGTGGGGCCCCTCTGCACTTTGCAACTCGACGCGCCTGCCCGGTCCCTGGCCCGTTGGCTAGTGGCCATTTTGGCGACCTATCTACACAACTACACCGCTGGTCTGGTTGCCCCAGACTAGCCCCTGCTGCCCTCCAAAGGAGCAGCCCCTCTGACCTTGCTGGTCAGAACAACCAGCTTTCTTCCCTTCCTGCGACTCCTGCGTTTGCCAAGGCTTGTTTGCTTCTTCTGAGTTGCCGACACCGACGACAGCAAGCCTGCGTGGGACAGCTCGTGAATCGACCCCTGGACGTCGTCGACCTTCAGGGACCACGTGGCTGCGGAGACAAGCTACACCTCTTCACCTGTTTGCACCCGACATCGCCTGGTACCTACCTGGTGCCACGCCGGTCACTGGCTAGTGATTGTGAACACTGTCCCCTCTGCTTACAGGTCTTCTACACTTCCGATCCATCCTTGGATCCACCGCATCTCTTCTGGACCGACCGCCTGCAGCATCTTTGTCGTTAGGCTCCATTGAACAGATAGACGAAACCCGACGCACTTCGAGCCCTATGCACCCGCTTCCTGTGGGTGAGGTAAAGCTGGCACTCCGGTGCACAAGTGTAGAGTAACATCTCTAATGTCTGTGTTTCAAGTCTTGAGTTCGTAGTTCATCCAGAAGACCCTTCTAGCAGTAACTTTTGAACTTTTACGCACCCATTGCAAACCTATGGGAGCCAGCGTGTAACTTTCCTCACTGCACACGCGACCCGTGGACCTCCTGGTCACTAACTAAAGTTAGCTCCTTGTAGGTCCAGCGATTCTAGAGGCCCTAGGCCTTCTACCTTTCCTGCTCGTGGTTCTTATACCACTATTTTAGTATATGGTTCTAGTGCCCACCAGGGCCTATCCATATAAAGTGCAACTTCTGTATATTGTAATACTTTCTTGTTTGACGATTTGTGCTCCTGTGCTCATAAAGAGTCTAGGGGATACTTTGAGTAATAAATACATATATATTTTGAATATATATCTGTGTGATGTCCTTTCATTGGTATAAAGGGGGGTTACATATGGTAAAACAGCTGCTTAACATGCCAAAACGAGTTTAGCCTGAAAGACCGCTTAGCCTACGCTACCACTAGGGCAGCTGGTCCGAAAAGGTTGACTTACAACCACACCATAAGGGTTGCTTGGCATGGTACAAGGTGGTTACTTTAACTAGTGAACATCATATACCAGGCCAACTTCTCACAACTGTTCTTTAGCCCACTCTGCCACCCCAGTTCAGACATGGCCATATGCAAATCAGTCTGACCCTGTGCCTCATGGGAACAGCCCAGCCATAACTGCCAAGCCATGCCTTCCCTGGACGGAAAGAAGCTTCCTAGGAGCGGTTTCTGGCATTTTAGCCGTCTTCAGCCAGGCTTGCTTGAATCCCGTGGCAAAGTGAGCAAGGGACTCAAGTCTGAGCATACCCTGCCAACTTATGGCGAACAAAGTGGTACAAAAGGGGGTGGTGATGGACGGAGCATCAGAACCAATCAAACACTCACACCCAGCCAACAGATCTGGGTTTGATCCATCACCGTTCTTTAGCCCACTCTGCTACCCCAGTTCAGACATGGCCAAATGCAAATCAGTCTGACCCTGTGCCTCATGGAAACAGTTCAGCCCGAACTGCCAAGCCATGCCTTCCCTGGACCGGAAAAAGGCTTCCTAGGACCGGTTTCTGGCATTTCAGCCGTCTTCAGCCAGGCTTGCTTGAATCCAGTGGCAAAGTGAGCAAGGGACTCACGTCTGAGCATACCCTGCCAATTTATGGATGTTCATCATGGATGGATCAAACCCAGATCTGTTGACTGGGTGTGAGTGTTTGATTGGTTCTGATGCTCCGTCCATCACCACCCCCTTTTGTACCAAAATGCACACTTAGGCATAGCTATAATGGGGGTGGATTGTGCTGATACGACCCTGTGGGTCGTATCAGCAAGATTATCGCCGTTTTGCAGGGAACACCGCTGGAAAACCAGTGATGTTCCCTGCAAAACTGCGATCTCCTCGCTATCGCTGGTAATTATATCGCCCTGGGGAAACGCGTTGTAAATAACGCGCTAACAGGTCGATATAATCAAGCGATAGATGGCGATAAATAGAAAAGCGCTAAGGGCGCTTTGCGTCTATTTATTGACGTCCTTTTAGATATGCCCCTCAATTTGTTGAACTAAATGATGACCAACTTAGAGTAAAAGAACGAATCCTAGAGCACCAACTAAAGTCGAAGGAATACCATGACAAAATTCATAGAGCTACCTTTAAAGTTATCCACAAAGGTGATTGGGTTATTGTCAAAAAGCCTTTTGTTAGGCGGAAAGGAGAATCCAAGTACTATGAACCGTGTGAAGATGTGAAAGTTTCAGATAGTTCAGTTTGCTTGCATAAGCTACGGTGGAGGAGTCATCAATTTTAAACATGGACAGAAAGATCTTATGGTTGAGTCCAGATATGAAATGGTGGACTCAGAAGAAAGTTACTTTTGGTTTGATTCGTGCCCCAGTGAAAGTGCGGATCTTAGAACTTGTGACCAATCCTTAAATGTTGGACCCACTGTTGAATCATTCACCAATAGTAAATCAATTCCTTTTTCTAAGACCCGTGCTGAAAATCTTATTGAATATAATGGACAAGGTACAGTTCACCCTAGTACTCAGAATGCCAATTTACCTATTGTTGATGTCACAGATCGCAAAGTTGCAGTTGGAAGTAATGCATCATGTACAGATTTGTATGAAGGCAAATGTACCAGTTCGAGAAGGTTATCTCGTTTTCCCAACATGTAGAGTATGTTATGTATTAATGTCTTCATTGTAAAAGAAGGGAGATGTTGTAGATGAGGTGCTAGTAAGCTTAGGGGCATATCTACAAGGTGGCGATAGAAAATTATCGCCGCTTTTGCGACCGTTTTCGGCCGAAAAGCGGCGATAATTTTATCGCCTAATTAGCAAGATCACGCTTACGCGTGAAACCTTGCATTAGCGCACGAATTCTTAACGCCCAGCTTTGTGGGCGTTCCTCACCTAACATGACAGCTATCATCAAGCCCCACGTTATGAAGCATAGCGGCAAGAAAAGTAGCGATAACCCCTGTTATCGCTACTTTCCTTACGCCTGCCTCAGTACTGATTTAGCCACGATATCCTATGGAAGTTGGATATCATGGCTAAGTTTGTGAAGCCCTATTAACAAGCTAACGCCACATTTCGTGAGATTATCGCTGGGTTTCCAGCGATAATCTCACGTTAGGCAGTTAGCGCTAGGATTTTTATCGCTTTTGCGATAAGCGTTGCTAATAGCACGCTATCTCAGTGATAAAAATCTACGTTAGCTGGCGATAATTATCCTAGCGCTAAGTGCGTTTAGCGATAATTATCGCCGGTTGTTGCTGATATCATAAATTTACCCTTGGTCTCCCATTCGTCAGTTCCCTCCTAGTCACTTATATTCTGCTCCTCCTATTTTACCAGCGTCACGTGTGACGTACGCATTCCTTAGCCAGCTGTTGCTCTGGTCACACATCCTCCCAGCTGACTGTGGGCCTTGTTATACGGAATAAATACTTGCGCTTGTATTAGTACTTTGCTGTTGACTCATTCCGACCGTCAGTGATACTTAAGACAGGGAATGTAGATTTGATTGGTACGTGATTACCTGGGCCTAATGTAGGCGCTGAATATTCTTTCTAATGCACAACTCCATCGGCCCATGTTCACTCATTATACTAAACCGATACAGAGCTAAGAGGCGGTCTCCACATTTCTATCTGCTTTCAACAACCGTATTGAGATCTCACAGAAGAGACCCTACAAAAATTCAACAAGCGTTCCCTCATCAGCGCCACACGGAGTGCAGCTGACTACGGAACACACGCGAAAGAATTTTGACATATTTCTGAAAAAGAATTTAGCTATAAAAATGTTTACAGAAGACAATTAGAGCGGCATTATTTAAAGATTTGGAGCGTGAGAAAGGAAATTCTAAGGCAGGCATTTGGTAAGAAACAGATACAAAATGTATGTTCAATGCTTATAGACAGCTATCGTTGGGTGTGGCGGCTGTTGGTCTTGCATACAATGCATTATGGGTAGGTTGTATTTACCATATCTTCTTTTCCAGGGCCTCTATTCAAGATTTCCTTCAGACTAAAGACTGCAATTCTACTGATTGCCGACAGAGGGCCGCCCTCGGCAATACGTTTTCAACCCTGCTCTCAGGATGGCTTCGAACTGCAGACAGCTTGTGACATCACGTTTCCTCTTTGTATTTTATTTTTACTGCTACAGTGGGAGAATGCATTTCGTGAAAAGCCATCTGGAGTAGGGATGCCACCTTTCGCAGAGAAAAATACAGGCCATTTGTTTATGGAGTCTGCAAAGCCCCCCCCCACCCCCCTGACAATAAGTGGCATATTTACAAGCGGGCGATAAAAAATTATCGCCGCTTTTGCGGGCGTTTTCGGCCGAAAAGCTGTAGAGTTGCGGTCTAGTCGTTGCACCTACGCGATTGTAATGTCGGGCCTCGGGCCTAGGAAACAATCACTGCGGCACACAGGTGTTACGTTAGTGGTCAGTGCAAAACCTGCCACGCCCAGCGCCCTGGACTTTTTATTAGTGTTCGTGCGTGCCGTCCGAGGGGACGTCGGGCTCACCCAACTCCGGCCACGCTACAGGGGGGGCGTGACCCTGACACACGCGCACGGACCCTCGGGCAATGGTTTGGTCCGTTGCGCCAACATTACATTCCTCCTTTACCCAGAAATGAAAACAAACTAAATATGTCGCCTGGCGCGACCCAACAGTTTAACAGTCTCTAAAAGTCTCATGGAAAAACAAACAGGAACAGTCTTACTTGGCTTTGGTGGAGGTGCAGCCTTCCCTCACTCCAATGGTTGACAGCGGGCCACAAAGTCTCTGTACCTCTGGGATGGTCGCGGGCACGGGCGTAGATAGTACTTGCTCTGGCTGCACCCGTCCGGTGGGGTGAGAAACATGTCCTCTGAACTGTCCGCCTCCACCGTGTCCGGGCGGCTCGGCGCCCCTTGTGGCACCTCTTCTCTCCCCGTTGGCGTGGAAGAACCCGTTCCTGCACTCTCCGCCCCACGTGGCTCATCAGCTCCTGTGGGATTCCGAGGGCCGGGAGACGGCGTTGGGTAGTAGTCTTCTATCTCCGGAAGGTCTTCCTCCACTTCATGCGGGACTCTCTTGAAGAACGATACGTTTCTAGTGACCTCTTCACCTCCTCTGACTGCCGTGACCAGGGTCTCTTGGACGTTGGTGACAGTCCACGGGGCTAGCTCGAAGGGCAGGCGGAATTTTCCCCCGGGGTGGCGGTCCTTCACTAGTACCCGATCGCCGACTTGGATCGTACTGTCCGCCGCTCTCCTCCTCCGGGAGGCTTCCTGGTTAGTCTTTGTTCGGCTTTCTGTGGAGCGGTTGGGTGGGTCCGGTGACGACTCCCACACGGGGTGGTGCGGGATGGTGTCCCGGATCGCTCGGCCCAGACACAGGCACTGTGGTGCAGTGAGGCGTCAACCGGTACTCGCGCAGGAATTGGTAGAGGGCTAGTTCCACGTTGAGGCCATCTGCTAGGGCGATCTGAATAGTTTTGTTTAGAGTCCTCATCAGTCTCTCAACCTCTCCATTTGCTTGCGGCCACCTCGGGGTTATGCGTCGGTGCTTGATGCGGTGGGATTGCAGGTACTCGGCCAGCTCAGTGCCGTTGAACGGTGGACCGTTGTCCGTGCGCAGCTCACCTATGAGTCCATGGGTGGCCATGATCTTCTCCAGCTTGGGGATCACTTCCGCTGCGGCTGTTGAGGGAACGATCTCTACCTCGGGGTACCGCGAGTAATCGTCTACCACTACCAGCATGTATCGCCCTCCAGGTAAGCTGCCGAAGTCAGCGCTGGCTCGTACCCACGGTGAGGTAGGGCCTTCTTCAGTGATTACGGGAGCTGGGGGGTCGGGTAGGCTGGTCGCCAAGCACACCGGGCACCGCTGGACCGTGTCCTCTATCATCTTGTCAAGTCCCGGGAACCAGAGCTTGCACCTGAGGCGATTTTTTGATTTGACGATGCCTTGGTGAGCGCCATGCGCCAGGAGGGCCGCTTGTTGGGTGAGTCTGCTAGGCAGCACCAGGCAGGGGCCTCTCAGGAGACAGCCTTCAGGGGACACCGACAGTTCGTTCCTGACGAGGTAGAGCGCCTTCAGTGATGCTTGAGCCTCGGGCGTGCGAAAGGACGACGGGCTTTGGAGCGGCTTCCAGTTTCCTGACGCGACCGCTCGGATGGCCATCTGGAGACAGTCGTCCTCTTTGGTAGCCAGCGCTACCTCCTCTAGTGACATCGGCAGGGGTCGGGACCTTTCCACGATCATCCGGACATACTCCTCTGTGGCGGCCGCCTCCGTGGCTTCCACGTCCGTGGCCGGGCGGGCATGCCTGGACAGGAAATCGGCTGGGTTTCGGGCGCCTGGTCGATACTCCACTGTGAATTGGAATTCTTGGAGCTGGAGTACCCATTTCTCTATCCGCAGAGGAGGGCGTGATGAGGAGCCTTGGAACAGCGGGACTAGGGGTTTGTGATCAGTGATCACCACGAACGGGTGTCCATACAGGTAAATGTGGAAGTGGCGGCACCCCCACAGGATAGCGATGGCCTCCTTCTCGATCTGCGAGTACCGCTGCTCCGTGGGCGTGAGGGTTCTGCTTGCGTACACGACGGGGGCCCACTCTCCACACCTCTGCTGCTGGGCTAGCACGGCCCCTAGGCCTGTCGGGCTGGCGTCTACTATGAGTTGTGACTCGAGCCGGGGGTCGAAGTACGCCAGGGTGGTGTCGGCTGAGAGCGCCTCCTTGGTTCTCTGGAATGACTCTTGCTGTGCCGGGCCCCACTCCCAGGTGGCGGAGGCTTTGGTGAGGTCGCGGAGGGGCCCGGTGAGGTCTGACAGGTCTCTGATGAACCTCCCGCAGTATGTGACCATCCCAAGAAAACTGCGGACAGCCGTCACGGAGGTAGGCGCGGGGGCCGCGTGGATGTCCTTGACCTTATCCGGATCCGGGCCTATCCCTTGGTCGGAGAATCCGTACCCAAAAAAGCTAATGTCTTTACGCAGAAAATCGCATTTATCTCTGTGGAGGGTTAGGCCTCGCTCCTGAAGCCGGGAGAACACTGCTCGGAGGCGTCGGATATGTTCGTCCAGGGTGGGGGCTGTCGTACTTTGGTATTTGGGACCACGTAGGAGACAGGGCCCTACCCCTGTTTATTCATGTATTAGCAAACCGCGATTGGTCAATGCGGTATTTACAAGCGCATTGCATAACGTCCCATTGCCAAATGCACTATGTATACGTTATTATACATTGACTCCGTGGGTTCCATCTTGGATCGATGGCCATCTTAATAAGTTGCCCTCACATAGACAAACACATAAGCAAGTACGGGCCTTTAGAATACATGTACTTTCTGCTTGACTTCTCCATGACCTGGGCAGCTGGTCTCCGCTGCCCCAGGTCAGTCCGGTCTCACGAGCTCCCCTTCCTCCGGCCACCTGTGATTAGCATCAGGGCTTGACACACCATAAAGTCCTTTCATCGCACACAAGCCTCCGGCTAATCACTTTCGCACCTGCTTGTTCCTGCTTTATGGCCTGTTTCTCAAAACAGGAGATGCTCATGTTTATTGGGGTCAGATGTGGGATCTGAGCCTTGCTCGGTAAATAATTGCGGGCTGGCTGAACTGAAATGTGAGATTGCAATCATGACTCTGTTTGTTCTTTGAAGTAAAATATGTGAATGACCAACTGCAAGAGAAGGGCGGTGTTGCCCAGAACATAATATGCATTATAAAAGCGAACACTGGTTTTCGTTCTGCAGACTGCCTCATTCAGTTGCTAAGGCTTCTGTGCGACGTAGTCTCACTCATTTGAGTTTAATAAAGATGTCTTTTCATATTTCAGCTTCTGTTGCCAAGTTCTTTGTGATATTATCAAGACATGCAGACTTTTATAATACCACATCAGGAAGTACTCGAAGTCATAGGGTGCTACCCCTAGCACCTCTGGAGTCTCAAAAATTGGAGTACTTCAGTTGGCGCCCACCAGCTAGGGCCTCATCAAAGAAGTGACTTTCTGTGGGAGTGATCTGGTCAGGAGACTGAAATCTACTGGAAGGACAGAACGGGATTCTACCAAGAAGGTACTCTGTGCACAGGGATTCTGGAGATTCTTTGATTATGTAGTCCGGTATATTTCTGCTCTTCCCGATTTTGATCCTCCACATGATGTCACTCAAAAGGTGAGAAAAAGAACCCAATTGGCGTGAGTATTATAAAAGACGTTTGGGCATGTAGAACTTGACAATTAGAATTTGGATAACCTTTTGATTATTAAGAATAAGAATTAAGTATAAGTGGGTCGCTCCCAGTCAATTTGGTTCTTTGGGTCTTTAATTTGGTTATCGCAATTACCAAAGCCGAGGGGTTGGTTTCTTGGTTTCTGATTTGGTCATTGCAATTACCAAAACCGAGGGTCTCGCATATTTGCGAGTTTATTGGTAGAGATAAGCCCTTGAAGTTTGGAGCTAGATTAGTGAGCTATACGATGCCTGATCTTAGCAAATTTGGAAATGTAGCTTTTGGTTTGTATAAGTTTGGATATGCGAATTGCAATTTGTGTAGGCAGGTAATGAGGAGATATTTCTCCATTTGGTTTTGATTATAATACTTGCGTTTTCCGCAATATTTTTGGCATGCCTGTTTGTAAGCTCACATGGATAAATGTGTTGCTTTTTGTTTTGAAAGGTACCATAGTGTGGGAAATATCTAAATAGGTTAGATTTAAAAACATATTTCTTCCTTGGTGATTTTGTATCCCCAGGGAATTAAAATATGACATAATACAAAACAAGGATCCTTCGTTCTGCGCAGTTTCACGAATGAAGATATGCACAACGATTTTGTGTGGTGTTCTGCTAGGCAGAGCTAGTGAATTGAGCGCATTCACTACTTCTTGGACATGCATCTGTCTGTGGGGCTGTTCATGCAGCCTTTTGGAACACTATTGAAAAGCGTTGCTTGTAAATATGACCTACAACAGTATTTGCAAATGGTTTGTTTCAAGTATAGTCTGTGAGCTGTTCTTTCTTTCTGTCATGCGTATTGATTTGTAAGTCAACTGTGTGTTTAAATGTCTGTGGTTTTTTTCATTAGTGCAACTTCTGTAAGTAAATTGCGACGGCGCTATTTATGAAAAATGGCTAAAGCGCGCTGTATTGTCTGTTTGACCCCTTTCTGTTTATGTCTGAAATGAGCTCAATATGTGTTTGTGGGTCTTCTGATGTTTCCAGTCTGTTAAGTAGTTTGCTGGTTAATTAATATCAAGTAGAAACTTAAAACAAAAATCCAGAAATGAACAATGTGATGTGCTACAATAGCTATGTGTTGCTCTTTAATTTATAGAATGAGCAATTGTGCACATATACAAAACTGCAGTTAAATGCTTAAAGGATAAAATTAGAAACACATTCGATAGATATAAATCAGGCCCCAAAAACGAAATTATCTATTTTTGCAAAAGTAAATAAATTTACAGCATTTTCCTTAGATGCAGTTTATTAAATGTTCACAGGCAAACTTTTCAGCTGCAGTTAAACACGGGTGGAATTTTGCAGAACCGTCCTTTTAAATGAAAGTGGCGCAAAAATGTGGCGCGTTTCAAATTCGGCTTATGCGCTTAGGCTTGTGAGTAAACGTGTCCAAAATTATAGGCAAGGGATGCAGCTTGTTTTTTATACATGGGATTATCACAAACGAATAATTGGGATTTTTTTAAAAGAAAATTATTAATCATGGGAAAAATTATTTTAAAAAATAAGTGCTTTTCAAAATCGTTTTTTGATATTTATAAAGCTTAATACTCATACTATGACCTCCTAGCATTAAAATTTGATTTAAGTTGTGTTGCATCACTAAAATGACAAGCATTCGCGCGTACAATTTTCCCTTGGCGCAGGCGCAAACAAGCTCATTTTTATAAAGTATAAGTTATTATTTCCAATGCCTGACTCATGGGTTATGTAATAGACATTCTGGTAATGCATATTATGCAAGAAAATTGTAGGATATTCATTTTTTAATGCTTAAAATATCAAAGTCGAATTTGGGTAAAAAAGACTGTTTCAATTGCATTTTCTTTCATTCAGAGTGCTGTTTAAAGTGTCCCAGGCTTCAGTAAATGCATACGTTTAGGTTTTGATATATATTTACAGGTTGTGCCTTCTTATGATTCAATGAGTCAATGTGCCAGTACAAAGGCTTGTTTTAATATCAGGGTTGAAGGTTCTAACTTTAGCTGTGTCTGTCACAATACTACTGAACACGCTATGACAAACAAGACCTTGTTAAGAACTTGGGGAAATTAAATAAAATATGGTGTCGCAACCCGCAACTATTTGATGTTAATAAAAAACGGCCTTAATGGAGTTAGCACCCACATAGAGAAAGAGAAATGGAGAATTGTTTTTTGATGAAGGAAAAAGAGGATGTTTGTGAGCAGGTACGTGATGAAGTGAGTAATGATAGAGGGGTGGAGAAATGTAGAACTACGGTTATAGGAACTGGGTAATACGTAGGAAGGAGAAGAACAATTGGGAAAATACAATGCCGTGGAGGGAAGAGAGATGATGAAGGGGAGTAATAAAGACATGAAGAGTAGCATGAGGAAGGTTGTATTGACGAAGGGAATAAAGAGGAATATGGTACCGGTTTGAGTAAGTAGGAGAGGAAAGATGAGATTGCAGGTTCTAGCAGTAGGGGTGAAAATATTGTGATTACCTGGCGGGAGGCACTGAGTTTCATATGCTAATGTAAAAGGGACGAACAGAGCTCGAATAAAGGCAAATGACTAAATGATGAAGAAAATATCAAAACTCATTGTGAATACAATTCACTTAAGGTTGATGAAATGTATACCATTGCATAGGATTACAACAAGCATTTATTCTAAAAACTGGTATGTGTGGTATTAAGTCTTGTGAATTTTTCACAGTACATGTAGTTTAACAATCTGGGAATAGGGATAATTTTTTAGCGCCTAAAAAGGAGAAATTATTTTTCAATATAGAGCGAATTATTGCAAGTTAGGAGGGATTAGGAAGGCCTTCTGGCTTTGACGAATTCAAAGTGTCAGAAGCTGGGGGTTGGGAGCTGCAGAGGCTGGCTCGGTCAGGCTGCTGAGATGCTATCTTTAGTGTAAACAATGAGTAGGCTGCCACGTTGACATTTATGACCTTTTAAATTAGGGCCTTGCCTCTGTGGAATGCAGAATGACCTTGCTACACGGGCCTCTAAAGGTGGGGTTTCTGGTTTCTCCATAGCATCACTAAAACTAAAGAACTTAATTCCACCGGGAAAAGGGATTTTCTTTGAAAGTCCAAACATTATGTTGAATGCTTTGCTGATACATTGGTGCTCTAAAGAAAAAAGAAAATAGAATGATGCCTGCTATAGTTGCTCTTATTTAACAGAAAACGAAGTGTTCATTAAGTCTTAGATAAAAAACAAGATGCAGCCTTTTTCTAAAATTTCTTTAAGGCTACATGCCTACGTGAGAATGCATTGCCAATTAAAACTTCTTTTTCACAGTGGAAATTGTAGGTGCCAAATTACTATGGAGAGTCAGTGTAACGATTTTTTTATTTCCAGAAATGTAAAACTTGAGTGGCTGGATGTTGAAAGGACTGACAAGAGGGTAACAGTTAAGTAATGCAATTTATTTTTGTGTATTTGGTTCTATCATGAATTGTTCTTGTTGGTCCTGTATGTTAGAAGAGAAACAGTAGAGTTATGTTTGACAGCAGATTTCCATTGCCTGGTGATCTACTGTCAAAAAGGAGGGTAAGTATTTTAAACCTGACAAATTAAACAGGCCCAAATATTGGGTTTTGGGTTGCAGTTTTACAGTGCATAAAGTACATGACATGGTGTTGTGTGTCACCGCTTTTTACATATGCTATTGTTTTGTCTATGCTTTTTGTGCTTGATATACAGCAAGTATATCTGATGGCTTGATGTTTTGTGCGTTTTTATTATTTTTTGCATGTTTTCGTTGTTTTTGTTGCTGCTTTTTATGCTATTACAAGTTTACCTATATTGCATGGGGATAGTCATGACGATGCCCATCGCTACGCAATAGTTGGTTGAACTTGTTCTGGTTACTAAATTCCACAGCTAATGATATTTTCATGCTGTGAACATGAGAGGCAGCACTTTACCAGTGCATGTCTAAATTGGCTATAATGGTATTAAAGAAAACTAAAAGATCTACAGGATCAAAGTATGTCACCTGTCACCTGTCACGTTATACTGCCCTTCCCTTAAAGGAACAGGCAGCCCTACATTTATGTATCCTTGATTGAACCTAAGGATGAAATTATAGATCTGTGACTCAAGGTGGCTTAATTTCTATATTACATTAGGTAATGGTGTCCTGTCTCCTAAGTAGCATATGGCCTTTGCTTCTTAAAAGGAAACTAGGTTTTCATTTTTCCCTGCAGAAGGAACTGGAACATTACCTAAGATTACCGTATATGGTGTAGTCGCCAGCGGTAGAGTTAAAACGTATGTGACTTTGGCCTTTTGTGTATCACCCGTACTCTTGGTGATGTCACATGCCTGACTACCACCCAAGTAAATTATTGTCCTTCTTATAGATTTTTATTTTTTATTGCTTTTGTTTCTTCCCTGCCCAATGTCGCATTATGCTTAGTGATTGGGGATTTTAGTTGTGTCCTAGTTCCAATTCCCTTTTCCGTATTCCTTTCATCAGTCAGCCCATTTATTATTGTAGGTGTATTGTTCAGGTACATACTTCCAGACTGCAGTGATGCACCAGGAACCCCCATATTATGTACAATTCCCTTTTGTATGACCAGACTGGTTTCCAAGAATTTTCCTTAGGCCTGCTGCAATGTTTTCCAGCCTGACTGTCAGGGTAGCGATAGCCTGGCTAACTGACTCAATATTATAGTAAGACAAGTTTTTCATACCAATAGGAGATATCTTGCGTTTACCCTTTTGAACATGACGAATTTTCAATGTCTATTTTTTAAGGTGGTTCTTACCCTTTTTGTTCCTGCTGCTTTAATTTTTGGTGGGATCAGATGTGTTCTAATCATGCAAATATCAGGACCCTCTAGTTCTTGTCTTTTGTTTTCATATCTGACTATTAGCCTGTGTATTGCCTAGTGCACCTGATATGAAAGGTTTCTACATGCCTATGATAATCTGTACCATGTGATTTCTCTATTGAAATGTCCTGGATAAGGAATTTAGAAACACTTATATGTAATCATTCAGAAAAAAATGTGTTTGCCCTATTAGACCATGCCACCATATGTGAAGACATCCATTTTAGATAGAATTCTCGTGTAGTTATCTACCCTTAGATGATGGAGGCTCTCACACGGAAACCCAATTGAAAATCTTAGAGGCACTGTTTTGCCTACTGCCTTTTTTTATTTGTATTGCTTCCTAAGAAAGACAGTGTATTCTGGACCAAAATTATCCCATGGCGTGTGGCCACTCCTTTGAAGGACCGCAGGCCACCTGTTCACAGTCCCCTTGTTATACAACGAACTGTTTAAAGCATCGCACTTGCTTCATCAGAAGGCGTTCAACATCAGAAAGGAAGAAGGAGCTGGTTTTGCCAAGAACCAGAATTTCAGTACACAAGAGCGCCTGTCATGTGCTGGTAACCTCTGACAGTGTGCAGTCCCTTGAGCCCCTTGGCCTGAGTTTTTGGCCACACATACCCCCTCTGTTCCTTTGCCTCAATGGAAGTGCAGTGCACCGGCGGATCCAAGATTGACAGAAGGCACTACATTCCAGTGCCCATGAAAGAGCAGCCTGAGCGTCCTCTGACACCGAATGATGAGTGTTGGATCCTGAGAATGGTCCGGAATCGGCATGAGATGACCTGTGCCCTTGATCAATGGAGAGCACACTACCTGTAGTGCCTGCCGCAAAGGAAAGATATTGGTGCACTGCCTTGAAACATTGAGACCGTGAGCTGTGAGTGTTTGCCAGGAGGGCACTCCAACTAAGCAGTACTTTCTTTTCTCATGTGAGGCTTGAATGAAGAGGCCCATGCAAAAGAAAACAACAGAAGAAGATTTGATGGACAATAGAAGCCTGCCAGAGAGGCTTTTTGAACGGACTCTGAGCATAGGTGGTTTCACAAGAGGTTTCCGTGTGATTGTATAGACTAGGTGTCCGAAGACTGGTTGTTTTGCTGGCATTGTCTAGTATAAGCAGAATAAAATGCATTTTCTGTGGAAAGGTGCCCCCTTTTCACCTCAGAGCATTGATGAGGGTCACCACTGTTTCACCTGAACATACAAAATGTATAGGAGCCCTAAAATATTACTAAATATTTCATTTGTAATAGTGGTCGCTACTTTCTCCCGTTGTCTAAATATTCTTAATAACGTGTTTTCTAGGGGGTTTTAAACATGACGTTGTCATTTATGGGTGGGATTGTTTTTCTCTACCCAATTGACTTCTGCACCCGCTTCCCAACCTATGTCTTTTTTTCACTCTTTTCACCCTTTTCCTGAACATGAGCAGGTTAAAAGATTAGAATTCGTAAGCGATTCTTCTATACAGCTTCTGCATCGACACTAGTTAATAGTGAACATCACTAGATAGAGGTATTCCTTTTTTTTGGCCTGCCATATGTGGCCTTTGTGCTTCTTCGTGTTCAAGGAGACCTGTCCAGAGAGAGAGTCCAAGTACTAGGATTTTGCTCCATCAGCAACATCTTGATGATCTGGTGAATATAGACCTAGACTAAGATCAGTATGAGTATAGTGATTGCCTATGTAAGGGCAAAAGGAGGGTCTGTCGTACTTTGGTATTTGGGACCACGTAGGAGACAGGGCCCTACCCCTGTTTATTCATGTATTAGCAAACCGCGATTGGTCAATGCGGTATTTACAAGCGCATTGCATAACGTCCCATTGCCAAATGCACTATGTATACGTTATTATACATTGACTCCGTGGGTTCCATCTTGGATCGATGGCCATCTTAATAAGTTGCCCTCACATAGACAAACACATAAGCAAGTACGGGCCTTTAGAATACATGTACTTTCTGCTTGACTTCTCCATGACCTGGGCAGCTGGTCTCCGCTGCCCCAGGTCAGTCCGGTCTCACGAGCTCCCCTTCCTCCGGCCACCTGTGATTAGCATCAGGGCTTGACACACCATAAAGTCCTTTCATCGCACACAAGCCTCCGGCTAATCACTTTCGCACCTGCTTGTTCCTGCTTTATGGCCTGTTTCTCAAAACAGGAGATGCTCATGTTTATTGGGGTCAGATGTGGGATCTGAGCCTTGCTCGGTAAATAATTGCGGGCTGGCTGAACTGAAATGTGAGATTGCAATCATGACTCTGTTTGTTCTTTGAAGTAAAATATGTGAATGACCAACTGCAAGAGAAGGGCGGTGTTGCCCAGAACATAATATGCATTATAAAAGCGAACACTGGTTTTCGTTCTGCAGACTGCCTCATTCAGTTGCTAAGGCTTCTGTGCGACGTAGTCTCACTCATTTGAGTTTAATAAAGATGTCTTTTCATATTTCAGCTTCTGTTGCCAAGTTCTTTGTGATATTATCAAGACATGCAGACTTTTATAATACCACATCAGGAAGTACTCGAAGTCATAGGGTGCTACCCCTAGCACCTCTGGAGTCTCAAAAATTGGAGTACTTCAGGGCGTGGACTAGAATGTCGTCACTGACGTTTAAGACGCCGTCCAGCCCTTGCAGGACATTCTGGATAATGTTCTGGAACACCTCAGCTGCGCTCAATATCCCAAAGTTGAGCCGGGTGTAGCGCCAGAGGCCGGCATGCGTGGAGAAGGTGGTGATTGGGCGGGAGTCTGGGTGCAAGGGGATCTGGTGATACCCTGATCTCAGGTCCATTTTTGAAAACCATCTTGAGCCCGATAGCTCCCCAACTATGTCGTCAATGGTCGGCGTCAGGTGGCGCTCGCGCCTGATGGCCAGGTTGGGGATGCGCATGTCAACGCAGATCCGCACTGCATCCGGCTGTTTCGGCTTCTTCGCCACCACGATGGGTGACACCCATGGGGTGGGTCCGCTCACCCGTTCGATAATTCCTGCCTGCTCAAGTGTCCGTAGTTCTGCTTCCACTTTGGGTCGTAGGTGGAACGCAATGCGTCGGTGCCGGAGGGCCACCGGGGCGACTGTCCTGTCAATGTGGAGGTGTATGGCGGGTCCTTTGAGGCACCCGATTCCTTCAAACAGGGCAGCATGCTCCTGCACCAGGTGGTCCAGGTTGCGGGTTTGGACGGTGAGTGCAAAGGGGATCAGGCCCAGGTCTTGGGCTGTTCGGCACCCCAATAGGAATCCCGTTCCTTCCTGCGACACATATATTTTGGTTGGCAGCCGAGTGGTGTCGTGGGACAGATCTGTCCTGAAGGCCCCGCACAGGCGTAGGGGGCGATGGGTGCCGTAGGCGTACACTTGCACCCTCGTTGGATGGAGTGGCGGTGCGCTCCTCAGCGTCCGGTACACACTGGCAGCCATCAGGTTGATTGACGCACCGGTGTCGATCAGAGCGGTTATGGCCTGGTCCTGTACCGTGATTGTGCACACGGGTCCGGTCGACGGCGTCGCTGCCAGGGTGTTGAGCATCCGCACGACATGCACCGAAGCTACATCCGCCTCGTCGTCGTCATCCATGTCGCTGTTAGCGGAGGTGCTGGGTAGGGGTGCCAGCTGTCTTACCCTCCCAGGCGGGCCTCCTTGCTTCTTTCTTGACGTGGACAGGCATACACTCGCGAAGTGGTTGGCTTTGCCACATGCGCTGCAGATTTTGCCTTGGGCCGGGCATGCTCCTCTGTGCGGTGTCACTCCTCCGCACCACACACAGGCTCGGCCGGGGGATGGCTGTACTGGTCTCGGGCTTCTCCGCTGGGGATGCTTCGTGCGAGTGTCGGCTACCTCCGTTTTGAGGGCGCACACCGGCTCCGTTTTGATTGCGACCGCCGGCTTCGGCTCCATGTGCGCGGCTCTGGCCTTGGACAGTTCCTTCGGGCGCCCTAGCGTGAGGATGTCGCGCATGGGCATGTTGTCCGCCTCCAACGCCCTTTCGCGGAGTTTGGACGAAGCGCAGCCTTGGATGAACTGTGCGCGGATCTCGTCGTCCGCATCGGGGAGCGTGCACGTGCTGGCTAGCTTTTTCAGCCTGGCGTAGAAGACGTCCACCGACTCTTCTGGGAGTTGGCGGGCCTGGCGGAGCAGGAATCGTTCATAGTCCGCGCTTGCGAACGGTTCAAAGTATGCCGTGATGGCGTCGCGCAGCGTGGCGTAAGTCATGGGCGGCCCACCTTCTACCACGTCTTTTGAAATGTCATGGATCGCCTCACCTCCCAGGTGTAGCAGCATGGCACGCCTCCGCACAACCGCGATGTCTGCCGCCACGAAGTAGTTCTCCAAACGTTCCACCCATTTCTTCCAGCGTGCGGCTTGAGACGTCGGGGTGCCGGTGACTTCGAAGGGCTCCAGGGGGGGCACGTTGGCCATGGTCGCCGAGGGCGGCTGCAGGGGGGCGTCACAGACTCACTGCGGGGAGGCACACCAATCTCCCTGCCGTCGTCCGTGGGCAGGTAGGTCGAGCTGAGGGCCAGGGGCCGCTGGGGAGTATGCAGGGTCGAACAGGGACGTCCCAAACTGCAAAAACGGGCCTCACGCGAGATGCGTGAGGAACGGCAGGTCCGGGCCACGTGTTGCACGCGAGATGCGTGAGAGTCAGCAGGCGGGTCCCAACGATCCGCGCACGCAGGCTCCGCAGAAGAGGCAGGCTGCCGGAGAGGGAGGAGGCAGTCTTCGGGGCCCGGGGAAGCCGCCGGGAGCCCAGCCAAACAGGTGAGGCCAGTGGGGGACCTCGCAGGGCGTCCAGGGGGGCCAGAGGCAGCGCGGGGGCCGGGCCAACAGCCGGTGGTACGAACCGCTCCTTGGGCAAGAGCGTGGGTTCGACATCGCGCGATGGGGTGGCGAGACCACCTCGTGTAATGTCGGGCCTCGGGCCTAGGAAACAATCACTGCGGCACACAGGTGTTACGTTAGTGGTCAGTGCAAAACCTGCCACGCCCAGCGCCCTGGGCTTTTTATTAGTGTTCGTGCGTGCCGTCCGAGGGGACGTCGGGCTCACCCAACTCCGGCCACGCTACAGGGGGGGCGTGACCCTGACACACGCGCACGGACCCTCGGGCAATGGTTTGGTCCGTTGCGCCAACATTACAGCGATGACGTAGGCGCGCAGCGGCCATTTTGGGGCTCATTAGCGCCGAGTCTGTGCACCGGCAAGACGGCCTCCGGCGCTCTCCCTCCGATAGTAATTAGCGTGTTATAGCGAATAAAGAAAGCACAAATTATCACTTACCTGTGTGTCCCTGCAGTCATTGCCCTGCAAGCTAACTTCTACAAATGGCGACGAGGGCTGGGACCGGCGAACGACGCAGGGAAACCCCATAAGCCTGCACAGGAGCACATGTGGCCAGCAAAAGGAGACAACAGGTACGCCAGAGGGAGAGCGCGGCAGAGGAGAAGCCTGGGTGGGGCTTGAGCACCGCCCAGGGAGGTACACAAGTCGGACTGCACAGAGGAACCCCAGAGCCACAGGCAAGAACCCCAGTCAAGGGGGAAGGCACATAAGAGGAAAGTGGCGCGAGTGTCGGAATCGCGGGGAGAGCAACCCATGTGGCAAGCAGGGGAAGGGAGGACCGTGAACCTCTCAGGCCGCCGCGGGAGGCGCAGGCCCTTACAAGGCACGTTTGGGAGGCGCCCGACACGCAACGACCCTAAGCACGCACTGGGCCAACACAAGCAGTACTAGGGAGGCCCTGGCGGATCAGGCAGAGCGCGGCAGTGGCGCTGGAGCAGCCACACACCACAGCCCCCCACGCCAGCAGAGACAGAGCGCACCAGGCAGCCCAAGGGGGGAAGACGAGTCGCCAGAGAGAAGAGCGGCAATGTGTGCCCAACCATCCTCACTTACGACGCCAATTCCATTCCTGCCCAAACCGGGAGAACCGTTTATGAAATGGAAGGATTGGAGGGAATACTTTATGAATTACATGGAAGCCCTGGAGGACGGAGCGGGGGAAGCATTCCCCAGCAAAAGGAAAAGAAGGATCCTGTTGCACAACCTGGGCCCGGAAGGAATCAGGGTGTTTCAGAACATTGCCCCCACGCCGAGGCAAGCAGCAGACGATGATGTCGTCCAACACGCGATAGACGACTTAAACAAGCACTACAGACCAGCGGTATGCACGTCTATTGATAGATATAACTTCCAGCAGAGGAAACAATCGGAAGGAGAGCCCATAGATGAATACGTTCGGCATTGAGGAAATTGGCCATCACCTGTAAGTTCGGCACGTTGCACGACGAATTTATAAAAGACCAAATTGTCATGCACACCACCAACTCGGCGATCCAAGATAAATTGTGGGTCAATGGCGATGCAACGTTAAAGGAAGTGATAGCCATGGTGAAGAAGGCGGAGCTATCGAAGAGATGCGCGGAAGCGGCAAAGAAGGGAGCCACCCCGAAACCCATGGTGAACAAAGTCACAGAGGCTGAACCGCCGGAGAGAGGCAAAGGAGCCACAGGAGACACGAGGACACAGGCCAAGTGGTCACCCAGGCCGCCTCAGGGGAAGAAACCAGTCACGGAAAGCAAGGGCATGTGCTACAGATGCGGCAGCACACGACAAGCGCTGTCCGGTGTTTAAGGCCAAATGCTTGTTCTGTGGACTAATCGGTCCCTATGAGAAAGTGTGTCGCTGCAAGCTGAAGATGAGAGTAGTCAAATACGTCGCACAAGAGGTGGAGGAAGACGAGGGGAATGAAGAGGATGATGACAGCGTGCTATGCATAGACGAACACGTGATGGGGATAAACTGCAACCGATCGAAGAAACCGCAGTGTGACCTGGCGATTGGAGGGGTACAAATTCAGATGGTAGCCGACTCCGGTTCCCCGTTTACCATCATACAACGCAGCGTCTGGGAAGAACAGTTTAAGGGCCACATTAGAGACCACTTGGAGCCCCCAGACACCCGCCCCGTCACCTTTACAGGAGAACCCATCCCAATGGTGGGATACCGGCTCTTGGAGTTTAAATTTAAGGAGCGGCACGCCAGTTGCAAGCTGTACTTTGCGGAGAAAGGTCCATCGGTCCTAGGTTGGGTAGACCAAGGCGACCTTTGAATACAGTTGGACCCAAGCGGCACCACCCAAGTCTTAATGACCAGCGACGAACAACGACCTGAAGTGGGGAGGCTGAAAGCAGAATTTCCCAACATATTTGGAGGCAGAGTAGGAAGACTGACAAAATTCACGCACAGAATCGAGCTCAGAGGGGACGCCCGACCGGTATGTCATAAAGTGAGGAACATCCCCTTGGCAGTCCGAGACCAAGTGCAACAGGAGCTCCACAGACTGGAAGAAAACGGCATCATAGAACCGATCACGAGTGCAGAGTGGTTAGCCCCATTGTTGGTCGCCATGAAGCCTAACGGAAAAATAAGGTTGATTGTGGACTTGAGGGAGCTGAACAAAAACATCATAGTTGAAAGGTTTCCCTTGCCACGGATAGATGAGATGCTGGCCAACACCAAAGGAATAAAGTGGTTTTCGACAATCGATCTCACGTCAGCCTACCACCAGATTGCGCTACACCACTCCAGTAAGAAGCTGACCTCCTTTATAACCCCCTTTGGGTGGTACCAATTCCGCCGAATGCCGTTTGGGCTAGCATCGGCAGCAGCCGTATTCCAGAAGCTAATGCACAGGCTATTTCACAAGATCAAGGGGGTGCAATACTTCCAAGACGACATCCTAATAATGGGGAAGGACAAGGCGGACCACGACACCAAGTTATCCACCGTCCTCCATGTGTTGGAACACAATGGAATCACTGCGGAGTGGGAGAAATGCCGGTTTGGGATGATGTCAGTTACGTACCTGGGGCATGTGATCAGCGACCAGGGGATCACCCCCAAGCAGTCCAATGCCAAGGCGATATGTGATGCTCCGCCACCCAAGTCGAAGGAAGACGTAAGATCGTTCCTAGGCATGGCGGAGTTCTATAGCAAATTTGTTCCCCACTTCGCCACAAAGACGCACCACTTGAGACAGCTAATAAGAAACAAAACCAAATTTGAGTGGACTGAGGAAACACAAGAGGAGTTCCGCAGGATAAAAGCAGACATCAGCACGGCCGTCCCGCTGAGCGGATATGATCCCCGAGCCGGGACAATCCTGACGACAGATGCCAGTGACCGGGGTCTGGGAGCAGTCCTTATGCAGGAATTGGAAGGTGGAGGTTTAGCCACCCTCAGCTTCGCATCCCGATCGCTGTCTCCCACGGAACAAAAGTACAGCGTCATAGAGAAGGAGATGCTAGCAGTAGTATGGGCCATGGGCAAGCTCCGTCAGTTCTTATGGGTAACGAGATTCCGATTGAGGACAGACCACAAGCCCTTGATCAAAGTACTAACATCGTCAGGGCATGCCACTGCGACGCCCCGCATCGCGAAGATGACGCTGAAGCTGTTGGCCTACATGCACTCACGCTTTATACCCTGCACTTACATGAGCACACTGCTCACCTTACACTCAAATGATACTTCACTCACCTGTCACTCTCACTGCTCACTCTGCAATCTCACTCAAACATGCATATCACTCACCATGCATTAATTCCTCCCACTATGCACTCTCACCCGTACCCAAACTCATATGTCACATCACTCACCCGGCAGTCACTCCCTCTCACCCAATTCTCACACTGTCACATTGCTCACTTTGCACTCACATAGGCTCACTCTTCACTCACATTTGCACAGTACTCACACCACGCACACAAGCACAGCACTCAGACAGGAGTCACACCATTCACTCTGAACTTCCTCCACTCACCCTTCACTCACACAGACAAACCTCTCAGCCTGCATTCAACACGCGCTCTGTTCATCCAGCCTGCACACAAGGACCATAGTCTGCCGCAACTCATAGGGACACACCACACACTCTGCACTAACTCCTCTTACCATGCACTCACCAGTCATTCTCACAGATCACCCTTCACTCTCGCTGCTCACCCTGCACTGCACACAGGCACACCACTCACCCTGCATTTACAGTGCTCACAACAGCCTGTACTCACTCCTCCCACTCTGTACGCACTCCTGTCACCCAACACTCACATGGGCCCTCGTCTCACATTGCATTCATACAGCTCTCCCGACCCTTACATTGGCACATTTTTCACCCTACACTTGCACCACTCATGCTGCACTCACACTATTCATCATCACCCAGCACTTATATGAGCACACCTCTTACTCTGCAGTCATAAAAATTACACAACTCTCATGAATATGCACTTATTTCTACAAAGGCACCCACAGAATACCTGCTCGTTCCGTAGTTCTATGTGCCTACTAAATTACATCAGCAACAACGAGGCTGGTGCAAGAGGGGAGAGTGGACAGAAAATATGGGATGGAGCAAGGAGAGAGACTAGGGCAGAGGTTTTGTGGTATGGCGATGGATTGAGGATTGTGTGAGACCTTCAGCCATTCCTGGCTTTCCATTCACCACTATGCTTCAATCTGGAACTTGTAGTTTTTAAGTTGAGTCTCAAAAACCAAAATGCAAAGTGTTACTGGATAGAGTCTATGGTTGCCAAAGAAGTCACTCATTTCATGAGATCAGTTGGATGCTGTGATATTACATGGTAGAATGTGGATATGTTCATTTCTGTTGGACAGGCCACACGAAGGGCTTGCTCCCTCCCCGCATGACAGGGCCCAAGCCCCGGCCCGCCAGGTGTTATCCACAAGAATCACCCGCACCCCGTCTCCCAACGGAACTCCTGCCCCCGGACCTCCATGTATCACGGGACCGAACCACCACCGGCTCCCCCGGCCGGATCAGCCGCCATCTCGGGCCCTGCGCCACGAGGCCGCGTGGCCTCCACCCGACCCTAACCCTGGGCCTGGCCGGCCCCGACATCCCGGCACCACCATCCACCCAGGAGGTGAACGGACCACTTGGCAGGTCAATGGGAGAAAGAAGCGTCATTGGCTCTCCCCCGCCAGGTGCCGATCGCCCTCCAGCTCCCCCAGGCGCTGGCTCCACCCCCTGCTGGGTGTCTGGACACCCTCATCCCGGACCCCCCGACCTCCAAGTGCGAGGGTCCGGACATCAAAGGGCACCAGACCTATAACTAGGGCAGCTCCAGAGCAGGAAGGCAGTTGTATCCTGGAGTCGAGAGACACCGAGAGAACTCATCCTTGACGGACTACTGGCGCTGCCGTAGCCCTGCCTTGTGAACTATCGTCCTGCCTGCTGGCGCTGCCGCGGCCTTCTGCAACATCCAACCTCGTCAGGACCTGCTGGCGCTGCCGCGGACCGTTGTAACGATCACCTTCATCGGGACCTGCTGGCGCTGCCGCGGACCGTGTAACGACCATCTTCATCGGGACCTGCTGGCGCTGCCGCGGACCGTGTAACGACCTTCTTCACCGGGACCTGCTGGCGCTGCCGCGGACCGTGTATCGACCATCTTCACCGGGACCTGCTGGCGCTGCCGCGGCCCGTCCAAGCTAGAACACCGAGCTCGAGGATTGTGAGCTATCCACCATACCATCTCAGCTACCAGACTGGTAACCAGACTGTCCCGCTACCCCCTTTCCCCAACCTGAGAGACTCGAATCGAGGGGACCCCTGCGTCCAGACCTCCTTGTACCATTTCATCGTACCTTAAGAAATTGCCTATAAAAGAACGCTAAATCTTCTCCTTGTGTGGTGTCTGTCTGTGGGGGGGAAGTTATTTATCTGTACGACCGCTGGAGACGGCTCTCCCCGGAGACCTCTCCCCTTGTCCTCGGCCGACCCTCCCGGTCCGTCTAACAATTTCCAATACTGTAACTGCTTGACCCACACGTGAAACCCATATAAACCCCATACAGCAATTTTAAGGAAGTGTCATTTTAATTCACATAATACTTGTAACAAACATTGAAAAGGCAACATATTATTTTTGAATAGAGAATATATTTTTATTAAGCTTCACTAAGAGGCAAGGCAGGTATAGCAGAAGCAGCAGGGCAAGCTTTTCTAACACAATAAAAGCAGATTGACTCACGTAAGTGTGAGTGGCGGGGTGTCTGTGTGTGAATGTGACAGAGAACAAATGTACGAAAGAGTGCAAGAGATTTAGTGGGAATGTGTGTGAAAGAGAATGTGTGTTTCAGTGCATGTGTGTTATGTGTGCACGTGTGCTATTGGTCTTGCATACTGGAGTTCATTCTTGCCTTATGGACAAGGGCACTAGTAGAATATGGATGGGAGGTGTTACCTATGGCAAACTGCAGGCCCTAACATTCTTCTATGAAGACACCATCATTGGCTGTGGGGACTCAAACTGTCTTACTGAGAAAGCCACTAGCCCAGCCGTACCCAGGGCAGATACACAGAACACGCGCCACCACACCTGGCCGAAGGCACTGATATAATGCACATAATTCTTAGCATATGAGGTGGATCTATAGCAAAATGTTGGAAGTGATATTTGAGGTAACTCTTGCTATTAGATTTCCTGTAATCCTTTTATAGGGGCTGTGAATGGCAAAATGCGGAGCCCTGTACATTAGTGGGATCTTTCAGTGGTACCCATGGCTGTGGCTGAAGTATCAATGGTAAAATTCTGGCACTCTCATATTGAATGTACTCCTTGGCATAAGGGGCTCACTCATGAACAAATGAAGACCTTTGTATAGTAGAACTCATTTCTGACTTAAGATATTTGAAAAAAACAAGATCTACTCCAAGGAAAGGCCAGGTTTACCTTGTGCACCATGATAGTACTCAAATATTTCATTAAAGCCCATAAGGGTCTTCGTATTATTTTAGCAAATTTGATCCCAAAGGTTTCAAAAAGTTCTCAGGGGAGAAGTCTACTTTCCCTTAAATCATCTACAAGAAATCTGTGAACTTGTTTTGCTTGATGGAATTTAGGGGGAGTATTACACCCCAACACTCAAATAGATCTTGTTCCTCATATAATGGATATGAGGTTAGATATCACCCCTTTCTGGAAATGCTTCTCCTGCTCCATTGCTAGGAGTAGGACAGGCTTTAGGGCAGTGCGACTGGTGAAGCCGCAGCTGGCGTTGACCTTGGTTGGGGGGGGGGGGGGCGGCACAGTGTTAAAAAAATATTTTTGGTTTAAAAGCACATCTACATCCTTGTGCATCAGGGCGTTTTCAGGCCTCATTTAAAATAGCAAGATAACTCTGGTGATTATTGTTCATAATTTTGTTTAGTTGGATTTTTGGCTTATCGTAAGGTAGCACGGAGGGTTAATGTGCCTGCTGCACAAAATGTGTACCATGCAGTTCACAGAACTTAGTGTAAGTGAACTCTGAGTAGCACTATAAAAATTTTAATGTACATCAGAGAAAGGCTATGGAGAGATGAGGTGCACTGTTGGAGAGTGGTAGTGTGCGAATTCATGGAGAATTAGGATATGGGGGAGGAGAGTGCCACAAAAGACTGCCATAACGGCCACCACCAGTGATCGAGCCGGCCGTGATTGGGAGTCTTAGCTTCCCCGAAATTTGGGTCTAGTTGCGGCCTTGCCCATCACTGTACTGATAGTGTGTATCAGACAAGAGCTGTATTAAGCCCTGAAGGGGTTTGCATAGCTACCAAGCTTTCAGTTGCGTTGTGTGTGACATTTCCATGATTTTGTATGCTTCTGTGAGACATTTAAGTTGTTTAAGTGTGACACACAGCGTGACACTTTTTCCCACTGGAACAGTGCAGTAACGAACATGTAATAAAACTGATTATCTGAAATGACCCCTTTTTTAGGTCAAACCTAGACAGCGTTTGCACTGTCACATAGCAACCTGTTGTATATGCCTAGTGGAGTTCAACTCCACCTATTGCTTGACATTGCTTTTCATTTGTCTATTTCAGCATCCTTTAAAAATCCTTCCTTGCTAGTTGCCAGTCCTGCCTCCTTGTCTCTCCTTTTTAGGTCTCGCCTGAGCCAGCGCTTTAGCGCTGCTCTGGCGAGAGCTATAGAAAGCGAGATTTGGAAGTGCAAACAGGCCGGCAACTACAGTGCATGTGCGCCGGGCGCGCGCACCATTTGTCTGCCTGCTGATCACTTTCGCGGCGGCTTTGATGTTCTCAGTGAGCCGCGAGGCCACTGAGAACATCAAAACTGCCGCGAAAGTGATCACCATTTGCCACCCCCTCCCTTATCCCACTTCCTGCTTGTGCTTCTGAGAGTTGAAGAAACTGCAGTAAGTGGAAGCTACAGAGAGTATTCAGGCACTGAGATCCGGGTTATTTATGTTTTCACTGCTGCCTTCATGACTCCTGAGAGAGGGGGTTGAGAGGACAGTGCATAGTTCAATGGGTAGTAGAGGCAAGCCATGGATCATAGATGTTGCCACTGGTTAACAGTCGTCAAAGTCAAGCGTTTTCAGCTGAATGAGTGTTTAAGTCTTACCAGTAAGTTTCATTACTTTAAGCCTATGTCTTCCTCTGTCCTGTCCTCCGTCTAGTTTCAGCCTTGGAAGCTGGGTGTCTCTGGGAATGGTTAAGTTCATTCTTGCTTTAAAAATTTGGCTGGACTGTGCCCAGGGTCCAACTTGGTGGTGATGTGATTATCACGCTGGACGTCGAATGCCTTTTGTTTATAGCCTGCCTCCTCCACTCCCCAGGGTGTGAGCTTCCCAGTGTGTGGTGTCTTTGCACTGGCATGTGAAGTTGCCTCCCTCTGAAGAGTGCCTAGCTGACGTCAGCCTCACGAGGGAGGGTACAGAGAATACTACAAAGGGCACCTTCACTTATGGTGCTGGTATGGCATTTTCTAATATTTAACCACGTGTGAGGAAGGGTACAGCTGTCTTTGTTTAATGGAACACCCAATGTAAATATTACCTTGGACTTACGGTCCCGAGAAGAACCTGTACACACTAATATTGGTGTTATCTAGGACTGGTGCTATGAAATGGATCGTCTTACTCCACAAAGTTCACCAGTGGCCTCTGAAAATAACAGCGCACAGGCCCAGAAGGCCGCAGAAAGGTTGCATCTTCACCCTGGGCCTCCTCGGCGTGGCGTGTCATAGTTCACAGCTCCTTACTATTCTGTGTGGATGTTGCATGTGCTGGTTAAGAGTTTCGTCTGAAGCTGAGTTTTCATATTTTATCCAATTAACGGTCCGCACATGCAAGTACATTCAGGTGGCCCTAGATTAGTGCTCACTAGAACAGGCTGCTATTTTTTCAGAGTTTTTTTTTCTTTGTAAGTACTTAAAAAGCGTTCCCTTATGCCAGGTAAACTTTCATATTTTCAGGAAAAAGCCAAAATGAAAATTTCGCAGATGCTAAAACGTAGGCTTGCCTCAAGGAGTAAAAGAATACGCATGATGGCTGAGTCACTGGGGACAATAGCAAACTGAGTTCTGCAACTTATAGTGGGATGCTTTGCCTCCCAGCATCCAAGGAAATTAATTCTCCTGCAGTCCATGTCTACCTCTACACCTCGCTCTCTAAACACCTCTCTCTCTCTCTCTACACACCTGTCTCTCTCTCTACACACCTGTCTCTCTCTCTCTCTCTCTCTACACACCTCTCTCTCTACACACCTGTCTCTCTCTCTCTCTCTCTCTCTCTCTACACACCTCTCTCTCTACACACCCCTCTCTCTCTACACCCCCCTCTCTCTCTACACCCCTCTCTCTCTCTACACCCCTCTCTCTCTCTACACCTCTCTCTACACCTCTCTCTCTCCACACCTCTCTCCACACCTCTCTCTCTCTCTCTCCACACCTCTCTCTCTCTCTCTCTCTACACACCCCTCTCTCTCTACACACCTCTCTCTCTCTCTCTCTCTACACACCCCTCTCTCGCTCTACACACCCCTCTCTCTCTACACCCCTCTCTCTCCACCCCTCTCTCTCTCTACACCCCTCTCTCTCTCTACACCTCTCTCTCTCTCCACACCTCTCTCCACACCTCTCTCTGTCTCCACACCTCTCTCTCTCCACACCTCTCTCTCTCTCTCTCCACACCCCTCTCTCTCTCTCTCCACACCTCTCTCTCTCCACACCTCTCTCTCTCTCCACACCCCTCTCTCTCTCTCCACACCCCTCTCTCTCTCTCTCCACACCCCTCTCTCTCTCTCTCCACACCCCTCTCTCTCTCTCTCCACACCCCTCTCTCTCTCTCTCCACACCTCTCTCTCTCTCTCTCCACACCTCTCTCTCTCTCCACACCTCTCTCTCTCTCCACACCTCTCTCTGTCTACCTCTAAGTGGCAGCCGGAGCCTGATCGCACTGCTTGTCCTTTACAAATAAATAAAAAGGATTGGCATAGACAATAGGTCTCGCCTTTGGTGCCTTATAAGTGTTTAACCATGCAACAGTTAATGTTGTTGCACAAAGGATATTGTGCTGCCTATCTAAATACTTATAAGGTCCCAAAAGCGAGACCTATTGGCTATGCCAATGCTTGTTCTCTTTCATTCTTCCCATGGCACAGGTACTTCGTACGGTATCATTATGCCATGGCTAATGATCTTCTCCTTGGGGGACTATTTATTTCTTGGTTCCTGCTCTGTTACTGTTTGCTGTGCTTGCATGTTAATGCAGCATTAGTCCCTTCATTTTGCGTGTTTGGCGACTGCATGTTTGTTTTTACTTTTGTCCCCCACTCGGAAGGTATCAGAGCTCAGGCTCAAACGTGGTTCCAGAGCTTCAAAGTCGGCCTCTCTAGTCATAATGCCGTATTCTCTTCATTGCTCCATTCTGCCTGCTCCCCCGTCCTCCCTCTCACCAATCACAGGATGTTGAGCCTCCCGTTAGACCTGAACCCTATTCCCCAGCTTCAGCATCCTCCCCAGCCACATTATATTTGCATCTCCCCATTTGCCCTTTTTCTTTTTGTTGGACAGGCCACATGAAGGGCTTGCTCCCTCCCCGCATGACAGGGCCCGAGCCCCGGCCCTCCAGGTGTTACCCACAGAAGCAACCCGCACCCCGTCTCATACGGGACTCCTGCCCCCGGACATCTCTGTACCATGGGGCCGAACCACTACCGGCTCCCTCGCCCGGCCCTGCCGCCATCTTGGACACGGCACCACGAGGCCGCGTGGCCTCAGCTCGACCCTAACCCTGGGCCTGGCCAGGGCCCGACATCCCGGCACCACCATCCACCCAGGAGGTGAACGGACCACTTGCCAGGTCAATGGGAGAAAGAAGTGTCGATGGCTCTCCCCCCGCCAGGTGCCGATCGCCCCCCAGCTTCCCCGGGCGCTGGCTCCACCCCCCTGCTGGGTGTCTGGACTCCCTCATCCCGGACCTCCCGACCTCCAAGTGCGAGGGTCCGGACATCAAAGGGCGCCAGACCTATAACTGGGGCAGCTCCAGAGCATGAAGGCAGTTGTATCCTGGAGTCGAGAGACACCGTGAAGAACTCATCCTTGACGGACTACTGGCGCTGCCGTAGCCCTGCCTTGCGAACTATCGTCCTGCCTGCTGGCGCTGCCGCAACCTTCTGCATCCTTCATCCTCGTCGGGACCTGCTGGCGCTGCCACGGACCGTTGTAACTACCATCCTCGTAGGGACCTGCTGGCGCTGCCGCGGACCGTTGTAACTACCACCTTCACCTTGACCTGCTGGCGTCGCCGCGGACCGTCGCTACCTACGATCCTCTCGGGACCTGCCGGCGCTGCCGCGGCCCGTCCCTCTAGAACGCCGAGCTCGAGGATTGTGAGCTATCCATCATATCATCGCATCTACCCGATCGGTAACAAGACTGTCCCGCTACCCCCTTTCCCAACCGAGAGACTAGAATCGAGGGGACCCCTGAGTCCTGACCTCCTTGTACCATTCTATCGTACCTAAAGATTGCTTATAAAGAACGTTAAACCTTATCATTGTGTGGTGCACATCTGTGGGGGGGGAAGTTATTCGTCTGTACGATCGCTGGAGACGGCTCTCCCCGGAGACCTCTCCCCTTGTCCTCGGCCGACCCTCCCGGTCCGTCTAACATTGGTGGCCAGCGGCGCGATCCGAATCAACGCGTAACCGTACAGAGAGTAGCTCACCCCACGACGAAACCACAATGACAACCAAAGAGAGCGGATCCACCGAGAAATTCCAGATGGAGAAATTGGAAGAGTACAGCCATCGTGAGTTGAAACAATTCTGCATTGAACTAGGCATTGCTACCACCGGTCTGAGTACTAAAGACGATTTCAAGCACGCCATTGAGTCGTGGGCAGAAACCGGGGCCGCCAGGCCCCCGGACCAAAACATTGGAGCATCAGAGAGGAACACCACGGCTCCCGAGGAGCGAAGAACGGGTCTCTCGCAGGAAGAGATCCAAGAGAGAGAAAAAAGCAGACTACATGAGTTAGAAATGGCACGGCTCAAAATGGACGGTGAACTAAAATTAGCCGAACAAAAACTGAACGTAGAACATCTGCGGCTCCGAGAAGAACGGGAAGAAAAACAGAGGCAGAGAGAGATCGAAGAAAAGAGATTAGCGTACGAACACGAGCGCAAACTGGCAGAAATAGACCTACGGAAGCAGAACAAAGAACTGGGGGTGCCCGAGCAACCGCGCACCCCAGGAGCGACAGAAAAGAAAGTCCACATCCCCAAGGATGTCGTTCGAGAGTATGTCCGAGATGACGACATACAACAGTGGTTCAAGGCCTACGAGATCGCCAAGACCTCCCACCGGATCGATCGAGGTGACTGGGGAGCCGGTCTATGGGGGAGGTTCGTCAATGAAGGCCGCGATGCCCTGTTACAGCTCCCAGACCATCTGATGACATCCTATGACCACATGAAGGCTGCCCTCCTCACCCGATATGGGCTCACACCCGAAATGTACCGCCAGAGGTTCAGAGACTGCACCCGGATCCCGGGTACAACTTGGGTGGAATATGTAAACTATTTCAGCCGAGCCTTCGAGGGTTGGATCAAGGGAAGCCACGTAACGACCTACGAGCAACTTTTTAATCTCATGGTGTGGGAGCACCTCTCTAACAACTGCTTCGTCGAGCTCAGGCAGCACCTCCTCGACAGTAAATTGACTGACCCACGGCAGCTCGCCGCCGAAGCTGACCGGTGGGAAAGCACCCGAGTAGGCCGGAGGGGGCCGCACGAACAGAACCGGAACAACCAAGGTCAGCACCGTCCCCGAGGAGGAGGAGGCCAGGGACGAGGAAGAGACACCGTCCCGGCCGCTCCCGCTGCCAGCACCCCGCCCCCGGCCAGCCGGGGCAACCCCCCGATGCGCCCGGGGTTCCGAGCCAATGTCACGTGTCACCGATGCCAGCGAGTCGGCCACTACGCCAATGACCCGAACTGTCCACAGAACCAAACTCCGAGACCCCGCCAGGTAGCTGCCGCCGCCCTGGGGGGAGAACAAATCTCCAAAGAACAGGAAGAATGCGAACAAGAACAACAAGAGTGGGAACCGGCCGCCATGATTCTAGCGTGCCTAGGGGGAAGAGACATGGTCCCGCGGGCTCGCCTACCCGCCAACACCAGAAAATATAGTCAGTGGGTGAACATTAATGGACGCAGGGCCGAAGCACTACGCGACACGGGGGCCAGTGTGACGGCCGTCCGCTGTCACCTGGTGACCCCAGAACAGATCCTGCCGAACATTCTCTGCCCCGTCCGTTCAGCCGACAATTCGGAGAGTCTATGTCGGATGGCCTGTGTCCCCTGTGAATGGGGAGGAGTCTCCGGCATGTTGAAGGTGACGGTCCGAGATGATGCCCCCGTGGACTGTCTCCTAGGGAATGATCTTGAGAGTTCCCCGTGGGCCGCCGTAGAAAGAAGAGAGCACCTGGGGATGTTGGGCCTCCCGGACTGGGCGTGTGTAACCACCCGGTCCATGGCCGCCCGTGCCATCCCCCGACCAGAAGAACCAGAATGGCCAGCACCTCCTCCCCCAATCGCTCCAGTAGAGGACACCGACCATACCGACCCCCCAGAGCAAACCCCCGAAGGGCTCGCTCAGCCCCAGGACCTTCCCGACCTGGCTCAGTGGCGTCAAGAAGGGGGGCCTACCCAGGAACAGTTCCGTCAAGAGCAGAAGACCTGTCCCTCCCTCGAGGGACTCCGCCAGCAAGCCCTCGCCCAGAGCGCAGGGGACACCACCGGAGCCCATTGGATCTATTGGGACAACGACCTGTTGTACAGTGAACAGAGAATC
Source organism: Triturus cristatus (assembly GCF_964204655.1). Classification (NCBI taxonomy): domain Eukaryota; kingdom Metazoa; phylum Chordata; class Amphibia; order Caudata; family Salamandridae; genus Triturus; species Triturus cristatus. The sequence continues at coordinate 1,698,192,638 of NC_140591.1, forward strand.
GCGGAGTTAGGGGCCAGTCGAGTGCTGGTGGTGCCCCTCCGTTTTAGAGACTTCTTGTTAAATTTGGCCCACGATGTCCCTCTGGCTGGACACCTGGGCCAGGACAAAACCTACAGTCGCCTGGTGACCCACTTTTTCTGGCCAAAGATGAGGAACGACGTCCTCCACCACTGCCGGTCCTGCCCCACGTGCCAGGCCAGCGGGAAGAGCGGCCGCAAACTTAAAGCACCTCTGCAACCCTTCCCAGTTGTCACCACCCCGTTCGAGAGGGTGGGAATAGACATTGTGGGGCCCCTGGACCCCCGTACAGCACAAGGACATCGGTTCATCCTGGTACTGGTGGACCACGCCACCCGCTACCCCGAGGCTGTTCCCCTGCGAACTGTAACAGCCCCGGTGGTCGGCCGGGCCTTAATGGGGATCTTCTCCCGGGTGGGCTTCCCCCGAGAAGTCGTCAGCGACAGAGGCACAAACTTTATTTCAAAATATATGAAGTCCCTCTGGCAACAGTGCGGGGTCACCTACCGATTCACGAACCCCTATCACCCTCAAGGAAATGGACTAGTCGAGCGGTTCAACCGCACGCTCAAGGGAATGATTGGGGGGTTGGAAGAGCCCCTCCGTCGCCAGTGGGATGTGCTACTTCCGTGCCTCCTCTTCGCATATCGAGAAGTCCCCCAGAAGTCCCTCGGCTTCAGCCCTTTCGAACTCTTGTACGGACACCCTGTGCGGGGGCCCCTCAGCCTAGTCAAAGAAGGTTGGGAGATGGCCCCCCTAAAGACCCCCCCAGACGTCTTCAAGTACCTCCTGACCCTACGCAATCAGACCAGGCGATTCAGAGAAATGGCGAAAGCGAACCTTGAGGCCAGTCAGGAGGACATGAAAAAATGGTACGATTAAAATGCCTCCTCCATCGAATTCGAACCTGGACAACAAGTGTGGGTGATGGCCCCCACCGAACCATGTGCCTTGCAGGACAAGTGGACGGGGCCCTTCAAAGTGGTCGAGCGCAAGAGCCCCGTCACCTATCTCATCGACATGGAATCTCCACGGAACCCCCTCCGGGTCCTCCACGCCAACAGACTCAAACCCCACTTTGTGCGCTCGGAGCTCAGCCTCCTGATGGCTACAGACAGTGGAGCGGAAGAAGACTCCGAGCCTCTCCCTGATCTCCTAAAGACTCGTGAGACAGATGGTTCCGTGGACGGGGTCCGACTCTCAGATGCCCTCACCCCGGAACAGCGCCAAGGCTGCCGGGACCTCCTGCTGCAGTTTGCGACCCTGTTTTCCCTCACCCCAGGGGTCACCCCCTGGTGCTTGCACGACATGGACACTGGGGACAGTCCCCCTGTCAGACATCGGGCGTACCGCGTACCAGATCGGGTACGGGCCTGCATCCAAGAGGAGGTGTCAAAGATGCTCACGCTCGGGGTCATCGAGCCCTCGGACAGCCCCTGGGCCAGCCCGGTCGTGCTGGTCCCCAAAGCTGCTGCCCCCGGCACCCCTCCTGAGCTCCGATTCTGCGTCGGCTATCGGGGCTTGAATGCTGTCACCAGAACCGACGCTCATCCCATCCCCCGAGCGGATGAACTGATCGACCGCATGGGGGCTGCCCGCTACCTCAGCATCTTCGACCTGACAGCGGGCTACTGGCAGATCGGTCTCACACCCCGGGCCCAAGAACGATCCGCCTTTTCCACCCCCGATGGCCACTACCACTTCAAAGTCATGCCATTCGGCATGAAGAATGCCCCAGCTACTTTTCAGCGACTGGTGAACCAGGTCTTGGCCGGACTCGAGGAGTTCAGCGCCGCCTACCTGGACGATATCACTGTGTACAGCCGCCACTGGTCCGACCACCTCCACCACCTCCGAGAGGTACTGCAGGCCCTCCAACGGGCCGGCCTCACAATCAAGGCCAGCAAGTGCCAAATTGGTCAGGGGTCCGTGACCTATCTCGGACACCAGGTGGGAAGCGGTCTGGTGGCCCCTCTACAACTCAAGATCGCTGCCATCCAGTCCTGGCAGCCTCCAGTCACGCAGACCGAGGTCCGAGCCTTCTTGGGGCTCACCGGCTACTACCGGCGGTTCGTGAGGGACTATGGCAGCATTGTGGGGCCCCTCACAGAACTCACATCCAAAAACCACCCGAAGAAGGTCAACTGGACCCCAGACTGTCAAGCGGCCTTCGAGAAGCTGAAGGCCGCCATGTGCACTGCCCCTGTGCTCCAGGCCCCCGACTACAGGCGGGAATTCATCGTACAAACAGATGCCTCCGACCATGGCATCGGGGCGGTCCTCTCCCAGTTGAACTCCGAGGGACTTGACCAACCTGTGGAAATATGGATTTTTCTGATCAGTTATGTCCCCTATCTTGGACCCCAACGGTTTCATGTATGAATCATAAGTACATGTATGTTCCCTCCAGTTCCAGTTATGAAGACGCAAACACATGTGCGTCCACCGTCAACATGTCCTCTTTCAGATCCGCCAGGAATAGGCCGGATATTCCATTCCTAAGTATGAAAGGCCACCGGCTTTATATGGTTCACTTATGCCATTTTACAGTCCAGGCAAGTAGGCCCTGATTCTGTCATCAAACTTTTCTTGCCTTCTGCCTCTGAAAGCTCCAGTCTGAGCCTGCATCTGTGACCATGAACTTTGTCTCATTCCCTGCGCGGCTCACGAAGCCTGACATCAGCCTGTTGCCTGCCAAAAACTGTATTTCACCTTCGAAATTATCTGCTCCGTTCCCTGCCCAATGCATTCCTGTCTAGTAGTTTAAGTAAACATTCTCCCAGCTACCGAGCAAAGGCCCGGCTTCTCTGTCTTTATGCAAGTAATTCATAGCCCTATTACTATGGAAGATTTCCGCCCTCGCATCTAGTGTAGACACTTAGACGCTTGTACACGCACTAACAGTCAGTATAGTCAGTATAGAATAAGATTCTACTCTAAGAGACCTCTCTTTTGGATAACATAGTTCTTTAAACATAGGATGTTAGATATGATTTGGGATTAGGTTGACTTGACCCTCCAGACTTCTGTCGCCACATGTAGAGCTAAAAGTCAAGTCCCCTTCACCCCCTAGTTGCACGTCAATCACACGTCATGCTGCTGCGCGCGCATTTCTGCCAAGTATTTCTGCTGACATTGCGAAATTCTTTCATGGAACCACCCTATTATGACGTCACACCTGATGACGTTCCCTAGTCACTCCCAGTTACGCCTACTTTTTTCTACGCATGAATGTATTATCCACACTATCAATTGTTACGCCTCTTGCATTTGCTTCACTGTAATGCCTATTGTATAAAAGTGATTAATTATCAATAACGTATGTACTTCACTTCCTGAACCTTCGAGGTGATGGAACTTGGAGCAACCGATTCGAATCGACCATTGGAATAAAGCCCATTCCGAACCTCTAATACCACGGATTCTGCCTCTTATTTACTGAGCTATTTTTATTATGTTTCTGTATCAAATTAAGTCCCGGTAATTAAATTATTTACCACATGAATGGCGCCCGAACAGGGACACTTTCTCATCTCACGCGCCGGCGGTGCGTTGCAGGCCCGGTCTCCTGCCACAGCTGGACGGACAACAACGCGTACCAGCAGGATTTCCTGTATCTCCCTCCGGTCAAGCGGGGGCGACTGAGGCTGCGATCAACACCCAGACGAGGCGGTGAGAAGTGCGAAGTATCCCGACCAGAGCCTAGCTGAGAGAGCAAGATCCGAGGTATACAGAGGCCCACCAGTTTCCGAAGTCCCGAGTCGAGTCCAGTTTCCGAAGTCCCGAGTCGAGTCCAGTCCGGTTCAAGTTCAGTTCAGTTTCCGAGGCCTTCCGTTTCCGAGCTACCCGGTGAGTACCATTACTGGGGAGGCGTTCTGACGTGCACATAGGTTGTGCCGGTCAAGACGGGTTTGGGTACACAAATCCGGTCTGCACTGTTTCAGCAGTGTATCTGTACTGTTTAGCAGTATATCTAGTATATCAAGTATATAAATTCAGATTAATTCAGTTAATGTCGAGTATTATGTTTAGTGATTAAGTTTTCCTTAGATCGTCATCATCATTGTTGCTCGGTTAAATGTTAAATGTTAAATGTTTTAAATACGTTCTGCATATTGTGGTATGAATGACTGTTCATTATTGTGTTTACTGTATTAAGTTTGTTCAAGATCAAGTATCAGATCAGTTCTCAATATGCCGCTCTTTTCGAAATTAAGACAGATCACAACTAGAAAAGGGGTACTCGAAGAAGCCGTTCCTATTCCTCCTAGGGACACTCCAGGGTACTTCATGTATCATAAACATGGCTTAGACGCTATATTATTTATTGATTTATGGGTAGACTACACTAAGGAATTACCAGAAAGTCAGAGGTGGCCCGCAGCTGGGACCTGGGATGCAGAGTGCATCATGAAAGTAGAGGAAGAGTTATGGAAAAGGAAAGTCAGACAGTCACAGAAAGACGCCATTGAGTTATGGCGTAAAGAATCTCATAGACGTACAGAAAAAGCACTCCGACAGGAAGAGAAAAATAGAGAGAATTCAAATAAGGTCCGAGAAAATCTATTAATTGAAGAAGGTACCCGAGTGAAATCAGAACAAGTAGACAGACAAAGAAATGCCCTTATGAATGGTATGTATCCCCTCCTGGCCGAGGGATTACCTAAGGCTACTCCGGAAATACCAAAAGACTTGCCACCCCCATTGTTTCCGATAAAAATGCATCCTAAGGGGCATCCTAGAACAGCAGAAGATATTTTTCTTTCCTCATATTTAGATGACGCAGCTCCCGAGTACGCTAATCCCGCCCCACATAGACCGCCTGCCAGGGAGGTTCAACGCCAAGATCCAGTATCTGTATCTCTACAGCAACAAATCCTGACACAAGTTCCGGCAAGCACATCTGTTTCTACATCTGTTCCTACAGCTACTTCTATAGCTGTGTCCACACCTATAGTTGCTGTATCGCGTTCAACGAATCCTTTCACGCCCGATACCCCAGACGGGGCTACGGGAGGTGCTACCAACATTTTTTCTACGCCACCCAGAGTAAATAAACTTACCTTTCAAGAGTCAGCACATTCACGTACCCCCAAACTCATAAATGCCCGCACGCTTAAGGAACTTCTTATAGATTGTAGATATGACCCTGTGCCCGGCAAAGAGGACGAAATGATCATGGCATCATTACGTATCAGACGAGCCGCGGTGTATCTAGGGAAGATACCAGGAATGACTGCGCATCTAGATAATATATACAATTTTGTCCAAACAGGGCGAGATTCAGAATGTATTAACAGAGCTATGGAATACCAGAAGGTGGAGATACAGGGGGAACTGTTACGTTTCCTCATAAATTGTGTGATCAGAAATCAAGACCGACCGGGGGTAGACCCGGAAGCAATGCAGATTCTTACCAGATGGAGCCAGAATATATCAGAAGGGAGACATGATAAGCAAAATTGTATAATAGCCATGTGCCGAAAGATCCGTAAAGAAATAGAACGCCTACACGAAGAGAGATTAGCGGTAGACCAGTTCGAACAAAGCGAGGAGGAAGGATCAGGACTGCCCACAGGACAGTCAGACACCATAGCCTACGTAGGTAGAGGAAGATCTTGTAATAGTACTAGATGTTTTATTGACCCGATGCGTCCGATATGTCCAGATAATAACAGGAATTTCCAAACACCTATAATAAATATAAGGTCCCCCGAGCATTCGTTCCAAGCCGCTGACAAATTACTCAGAGAACGAAGGGGTTATCATTTTCTCGATTCTATGGATGAACAAGAATTAGCCAGGTCAGCCGTTCAATGGGTTGACAGTCCCGGAAAGTATGGTGATGATACAGTAGCACACACATTTTTGAATCTCGCCCCAGATGAACAGCGTTTAGCTGGGATTTATATGATTCAACAACTCCTTATACTATATCAGAGTCAGCATTCAGATCCTGGTCCCTTACCTGATATATTGACTGAATTACTCACAAATAGATGGAGAGGTTCAGGTACTAAATTAATTAAAGAAATACTAGAATCAAGAAAGCAGTACATTCTTTTTGTATGCCCAGAACATGTCTCACTGCCCATCAAGGAAAGAACAACGTATTACATGGACAGACAGAATCCCTTACGAGAAGTACACCCAATAAAAGGCGAGGACAATGAGTTTAAACGTGTATTTGTATATACGCCCATATCGAAAATAGAATTGTTACAAATGAAGAAAGTGGTACCCAGTCATGACAAAGACCCAGCGGGTTTTCACCGAGAAATTAAAGACATGTTACTCATGGGAGAGTATACCTATCCCGACATTATGACAATATTAAAGGTATTGATGCCTGCTGGCATTTACGAAAAACTCAAGGAAAAAGAGTGGGAGGTGGGAGACCAGAAGATAGAATGGTCAGCATTAGAAGCAGAAGAAAAGGCCCGAACTGCAGGAGCAGGACTTGGGGATAAAACTAAAGCACTACCAGGTTTACTAGTACAGGTACTGCCGCGTTTATTAACTACGAAAAAGGAAGATTGGGGTACAATTTCAGCCTGTAAACAGAAGCAAGATGAAGACACTAGTGATTTCTATGCCCGATTTGAAAAATGTTTTGGTATAAATAGTGGCATAAAAGCAAGTAGCGAATCATACCCACATCTGTTTGTGACAAAATTGGTTGAAAATTCCTTGCCCCAAGTGAAGAATAGAGTATTAAAATTCGAGAGTACCTGGCAAGGTAACACCCCATCACAAATGTTGCAAATGTTACAGTACCATCACAATAGAATTAGAGAGGAACAAGAACATGAACAAAGACGCATGAAAGACACGAAAATGAAAATGCTAGTCTCCCAGACAGTTCCAGCTGAAGGACATAAAAAGGGTACGACACATTCCGGTGATTCAGCAGGTCCTGTAAAAGGGACATGCAACTATTGTAAACAGCCAGGTCATTACATACACGATTGCCCAGTCCTGAAGCGTAATATCGCCACAGGTAAAACACAAGAAAGACCACGGCCACTTAGACAGGATCAGAATGAACAAGGAGCCCCGCAGCATGCACAGTCCATGCCAGCTCCACCACAGTCTATACAGTTTGTGCCAGCTGCACCAGCGCTGCCTGTTGCCGCCACACAAACTACGACACGACAACTGTACCAGACCGCACAGTACGACTATCCTGATTATCAACGATACGCATGAACCAGCCTAGAGAGGGAAGTTGACTTACCCCTTATCGAGGTCCCTGTAGACCAAGAAGGACCTTATGTACACAGTGAATTATTAGGCCAAGACAGAAAATTTTTACTCGATACAGGGGCAAGTCGAACAACCTTAAAACGTAGTGAAGTTCCAGGGGCACCCCTCTCAGGCTCACAGAATATTTCCCTTGGTTTTTCAGGAAAACCTATTGTTAATGAAGTATCACAGCCTCTTCCACTTACGATAGGACCTTTGACCCGAACTACAGATTTATTGCTTACTAAATCATGTCCAGAAAACTTGTTAGGTATAAAAAAACTGAAAGCTCTAGGAGCTATAATATGTTGTTCTCCGGAGGGAGTAAGATTGTTTTTACGTGATTTTAAAGGTCACTATGTGTCTAGAGATATGGATCCCCGACTGCGGACTTTACCTACACATCTATGGGCACAAGGCCCTACTGATGTTGGTTGCATGAACATTACACCATATCGAGTTACACTAAAGGCAGGAGTGGTACTACCACGAATGCGACAATACAAGTTACCACCAGATGCTGTAGTGGCTTTACTGCAAATCATTGACGAGCTCATTGCCCAAGGAGTGGTTGTGGAAACAGACTCCAATGTATGTAATTCCCCGATAATTCCGATTCTTAAACGAACAGATCCGAAGGCCCCGCCAGTATATCGATTGGTTATTGATCTGCGCGAATTGAACAAGTGCATTGTGCCACAATTTCCTGTGGTCCCAGATATCTCGTCATTACTGACAGCTATTGATTCCGAAGCAACATTCTTTACTGTAATTGATCTCAAGAATGCCTTTTTCAGCGTCCCAATAGATCCGGAAAGCCAATACTTGTTCGGATTTAGTTTAAATGGACGCAGCTTTAAATTCTCACGCGCACCTCAAGGATTTACAGAAAGCCCCAGCATCTATAGCCAAGCACTGAAACGAGAACTCGACAGTATCCACATGCCAGTTAACACTGCCTTGCTTCAATATGTCGATGATCTGCTGATCACCGCTAGAAGTGAACCCGAATGTGAGAAAGCATCACTGACAGTTTTACAATTTCTAGCCGAAAAGGGGCACAAGGTGTCCCCTTCTAAGCTGCAATTCTGTGTCCAGCGAGTTGTTTATCTTGGACACTCGCTGTCCAAGGAGGGAAGGCAGCTTACACCCGACCGCATTCAGTTAATAGCTAACATGCCAATACCCAAGACACAAAAGGAGGTGCGGGCTTTCATAGGCCTCACTTCATATTGTAGGCAGTGGATCCCTCAGTACGCATTTCTAGCAAAACCACTCATTCAGTTAACCACACAGGAGGCAGCCACACCGACTGTTCTCCCTTGGACTCAGGAACACACACAAGCTTTTGAAAGCCTAAAGAAACCTTTATGTCAAGCACCCGTTTTAGCAACGCCGTGTTACAGAAAACAGTTTACACTCTTTGTTACAGAACGCGAAGGTACTGCCTTGTCAGTACTCACACAGGAACAAGCAGGATCACATAAACCATGTGCTTATTTTTCTAGTACATTAGATCCCGTAATCAGGCTCTGCCTGCATGCCTAAAATCAGTGGCAGCAACAGCTTTAGCAATCAGACAAAGCGATGCCATAGTGTTAGGACACCAATTGACAGTACAAGTACCACACGCAGTAGAGGTTCTCTTGAACCGCACACAAACACAACACTTGACTATAGCAAGACTCACTGGTTACGAATTAACATTGTTTCAGCCACACATAGAAATCAGACGTTGTAGTACATTGAATCCTGCCACACTTTTACCTGTAAACGGAACAGACCCACTAGCTCATGACTGTATTGAAGTTATTACAATCACGACGAAACCCAGACAAGACTTGACGGATGTCCCATTGTCAGACCCAGACCTGACGTTGTATGTAGATGGTTCATGTATGAGAACAAGTACAGGAGAGTTAGTGGCCGCTTACGCAGTCACAACAGATACTGAAATCATTGAAACAAATTGCATAAATACCTTGTCAGCTCAAGCCGCAGAGCTCATCGCTCTGACACAAGCCTGTATTCAAGCCACTAATAAAAAAGTCAACATATACACTGATTCACGTTATGCATTCGGAGTTGTACATGACTTCGGCGTGCTGTGGCGAGAGAGAGGTTATTTAACTTCTCACGGTGCCCACATTCAGCACGGACCCCTCATTCATGCCTTATTAGATGCAATACATCTACCCACTGCAATATCAATTATGAAATGTAAAGCTCATAGGAAAGTTACTGATATCATTTCTCAAGGCAATGACCTAGCTGACAGAACAGCTAAACAGACTGCTCAAACTCAAACATCCGACATGACAAAGACAATAGTCCCGACGCCAACACATTGTATGACGATTAAAGATCCTACTCTTGATGTAATTGATATACAGACACATGCTACACCAGACGAAATAAAGAAATGGACTGAATTAGGAGGGATCCAAACGGATCAAGGATGGATGATGAAGGAAAAGTCTGTGTGGTTCCTTCCTGATTCAATGGTCCAGGTTATAATTAACACTGTACATAGTCCAGCACATCTAGGAGAAAAAGCTATGCTAGATAGCATTCAACACATTTGGTTCAATAAACATTTACGAGCAGCAGCTAAACAAAAAGTTCGTACCTGTATGATCTGTTGTCAGTTCAACCCAGGAAAAAGCGTTCCCGTAGAACAGGGTGGATTTCATCCTCCTGATCACCCTTTTGAAGTCCTCCAGATGGATTATATCCAGATGGAACGATGTCGAGGATTCAAATATGTTCTCGTAGTTGTCTGTGCTCTTTCCCGTTGGACAGAGGCATACCCGGTTTCAGATTACACTGCCCCGACTACTGCCAAACAGTTGGTTCGAGAATTCTTCCCACGATACGGTTTACCACGTGTTGTCTACTCAGATAACGGCCAGCCGTTCTCATCCGAATTAATGAAACACGTTTCACTTTTGTTAGGCTATCAGTGGAAATTCCACTGTGTCCGACACCCCGAGGCAGCAGGTCTCGTAGAAAGACATAATCAGATCCTGAAAATTAGATTGTCCAAAATATGCAGAGAGAAAGGTGTCGACTGGGTAGTAGCATTACCAGTTGCACTCTTTTACATGAGAATGGTAGCACACTCTCGAACAGGGCTATCCCCGTATGAGGTGATCTTTGGCAGACCACCAAATATGTGGGGGACGCCCATACCACGCAAAATAACTGATATTGACTGTAATATGCTGACAGATTACTTGGCTTCCTTGATGTCTGCACTACAATCTTGTCGTTCACAGGTAGCTGCAGCTTTTCCTGACAACACTGAGGTGAAACCCCATGACGTAGTTCCGGGAGACCTGGTCCTGGTGAGGAACTTTGATCGAAAGACTCAGCTGGAACCTAGGTGGAAGTCACCGCAGCTGGTCTTGCTCACCACAAGGACAGCCGTGAAGATCGAGGGCAGGAAAGGCTGGATTCATTCAAGTCATATCAAGAAATTTCATGGACTACCATCGGATGTGAATACCACACCTCGTGTGTCTTCACCCATTGACTCAAAACTTCCTTTTGTTGAAAAGAGTAATTCCGAACATTATAAACTAAAACTCAGGTCTAATCAGTCAAGCAATTTGATTGTTTAAGTCCTCTCCAAGGTGAAGCGGTTGAATTGTCTCTGACATGTATCCCTTAGACCTGAATAGAGAACACACCCGAAAAATGTTGAAACGACATGCGTACTGTAAATCACTGCGTAGTCATTGCACAGTGACGTTATTAATTTTGTTTTTCTTAAGTCTTTTAATAATTACTGCAAGTATATTGTTGCACATATATTATCCTATTTCTAGACATGTTTATAATATTACTGCTGAACATTCTTTTAGTGAATTACCTCCGCTTGAGTTGTCTTATAGATTTGCGCTGCGCAATAACACGTTTATTAGTATGTTACATCATTCCCATCAGGTTAGCAATGCTACAAATTGTTGGATATGTGGCCGACTCCCTCCCTATCAGAATTATAAAGGAATTCTACCTCTCTTTCCATACCCGTTCACACACAACGGCTCCTGTGGAGCATGGTTTAGTTTAATTAATTCTCTAGATTCGAATTCTGCAGTTTATCAAGATAACTGGGTATGGGGAAATTTGAACTTAGTTTTACTTAAAGTCTGCTACCCTAACAAGGAGGGACTTCCCCAGAGAACAGGAACTGATCTAGAAAATGAAGTGTATGGATTAGGTAATTTTACGCTTAATCTTATGATCCTAAATGTCGAATCCGAAACTACTCCAATTTTGCCCGCTATGTCAATATTTCCAGTAAAAGGTGAATTATGTGTAAGAAAGAATGGTTCCATACATATGGGCCATAGTAGATGCACCACTGTAGTAGAATTTAGTGATCAAGGCAAGTCTACATTTAGAGCTTCCCGCCATTCCTATTTCATATGTGGTCAGACGGCATATGTACGTTTGCCTCTAGATTGGGATGGTACTTGCTACATTGGATTCCTTTTGCCACCAGTTTTTCTAGCTCCTCCTGATTATCACAGAAATACTCATTTAGTGCACAATAGAGAAAGGAGAGATCTCCCAATAGTCGATTACACTGAAACAGCATGGGAAAAATACACAGATTTCAATAAAGGTCTCTTTCCCTATATAGGTACCGTTACTAATAGTAAGCTGATACGTAGATTAACTAGAACCCTTGAAGCAGTAGTGAACGAAACTATTTCCGCCTTAGGCAGTTTAACAGAAGAGCAGTCTGCTATGCGGTTGTTGTGCTTCAAAATCGTCTTGTCCTTGACGTCATCCTGGCCGATAGGGGCGGAGCTTGTAGGGTCATCGGATCAAGCTGTTGCATTTTCATACCAGAAAATTCGCCATCTGTATATAAAGCCATAACTCGCCTTCATAAGATTGTAAGCCAGATACACCAGAACCCAGGCACCTGGACTTGGTCCGGTTGGTTTTGGAGTGTATTATCTACCTTTGGATGGAAGGTCCTATCCTTCCTAGGTATTGGCCTTCTCATACTATTCAGTTGCTGTCTATGTCTACAATGTGGACCAGCGATCTGTGGTCTGTGTGCCACATCGTGTATTCCACCACCAAGATTTCATTCATCACGGAAGAAGAAAGAAGAACAAATGATGTTATATGAACAGATCAACGGATTGATGAAGATTGATATCTCTTAACGGGCAAGTAGGGGACAAGGAGGGAATGTGGAAATATGGATTTTTCTGATCAGTTATGTCCCCTATCTTGGACCCCAACGGTTTCATGTATGAATCATAAGTACATGTATGTTCCCTCCAGTTCCAGTTATGAAGACGCAAACACATGTGCGTCCACCGTCAACATGTCCTCTTTCAGATCCGCCAGGAATAGGCCGGATATTCCATTCCTAAGTATGAAAGGCCACCGGCTTTATATGGTTCACTTATGCCATTTTACAGTCCAGGCAAGTAGGCCCTGATTCTGTCATCAAACTTTTCTTGTCTTCTGCCTCTGAAAGCTCCAGTCTGAGCCTGCATCTGTGACCATGAACTTTGTCTCATTCCCTGCGCGGCTCACGAAGCCTGACATCAGCCTGTTGCCTGCCAAAAACTGTATTTCACCTTCGAAATTATCTGCTCCGTTCCCTGCCCAATGCATTCCTGTCTAGTAGTTTAAGTAAACATTCTCCCAGCTACCGAGCAAAGGCCCGGCTTCTCTGTCTTTATGCAAGTAATTCATAGCCCTATTACTATGGAAGATTTCCGCCCTCGCATCTAGTGTAGACACTTAGACGCTTGTACACGCACTAACAGTCAGTATAGTCAGTATAGAATAAGATTCTACTCTAAGAGACCTCTCTTTTGGATAACATAGTTCTTTAAACATAGGATGTTAGATATGATTTGGGATTAGGTTGACTTGACCCTCCAGACTTCTGTCGCCACATGTAGAGCTAAAAGTCAAGTCCCCTTCACCCCCTAGTTGCACGTCAATCACACGTCATGCTGCTGCGCGTGCATTTCTGCCAAGTATTTCTGCTGACATTGCGAAATTCTTTCATGGAACTACCCTATTATGACGTCACACCTGATGACGTTCCCTAGTCACTCCCAGTTACGCCTACTTTTTGCTACGCATGAATGTATTATCCACACTATCAATTGTTACGCCTCTTGCATTTGCTTCACTGTAATGCCTATTGTATAAAAGTGATTAATTATCAATAACGTATGTACTTCACTTCCTGAACCTTCGAGGTGATGGAACTTGGAGCAACCGATTCGAATCGACCATTGGAATAAAGCCCATTCCGAACCTCTAATACCACGGATTCTGCCTCTTATTTACTGAGCTATTTTTATTATGTTTCTGTATCAAATTAAGTCCCGGTAATTAAATTATTTACCGTGGCCTTCATCAGCAGACGCCTCCTGGCCCGAGAACAGCGCTGGAGTACCATCGAGAGGGAGGCCTTCGCAGTGGTGTGGGCCCTCAAAAAGCTCCGGCCCTATCTCTTCGGTACCCACTTCCGGGTGCAAACAGATCATCGGCCCCTGCAGTGGCTAATGCAGATGCGGGGGGAAAACCCCAAACTATTGCGTTGGTCCATCTCCCTGCAGGGGATGGACTTCACTGTGGAACATCGACCTGGCCAAGACCACGCCAACGCGGATGGCCTGTCACGCTTTTTCCGCCTCGACGAGGAGAGTCCCCAAGAGGATGGGTGACTCTCCCCGCCTTCAGCTGGGGGGCACGCATGTTGGACAGGCCACATGAAGGGCTTGCTCCCTCCCCGCATGACAGGGCCCGAGCCCCGGTGTTAGACGGACCGGGAGGGTCGGCCGAGGACAAGGGGAGAGGTCTCCGGGGAGAGCCGTCTCCAGCGATCGTACAGATAAATAACTTCCCCCCCACAGACAGACACCACACAAGGAGAAGATTTAGCGTTCTTTATAGGCAATTTCTTAAGGTACGATGAGATGGTACAAGGAGGTCTGGACTCAGGGGTCCCCTCGATTCAAGTCTCTCAAGATGGGGAAAAGGGGGTAGCGGGACAGTCTGGTTACCAGTCTGGTAGTTGAGATGGTATGGTGGATAGCTCACAATCCTCGAGCTCGGTGTTCTAGCTGGGACGGGCCGCGGCAGCGCCAGCAGGTCCCGGTGAAGATGGTCGATACACGGTCCGCGGCAGCGCCAGCAGGTCCCGGGAAGATGGTCGATACACGGTCCGCGGCAGCGCCAGCAGGTCCCGGTGAAGATGGTCGTTACAACGGGCCGCGGCAGCGCCAGCAGGTCCCGACGAGGATGGGTGTTGCAGAAGGCCGCGGCAGCGCCAGCAGGCAGGACGATAGTTCACAAGGTAGGGCTACGGCAGCGCCAGTAGTCCGTCAAGGCTGAGTTCTCTCGGTGTCTCTCGACTCCAGGATACAACTGCCGTCCTGCTCCGGAGCTGCCCTAGTTATAGGTCTGGCGCCCTTTGATGTCCGGACCCTTGCACTTGGAGGTCGGAGGGCCTGGGATGAAGGTGTCCAGACACCCAGCAGGGGGTGGAGCCAGCGCCTGGGGGAGCTGGAGGCGATCGGCACCTGGCGGGGGAGAGCCCTTGACGCTTCGTTCTCCCATTGACCTGCCAAGTGGTCCGCTCACCTCCTGGGTGGATGGTGGTGCCGGGATGTCGGGGCCGGCCAGGCCCAGGGTTAGGGTCGGGTGGAGGCCACGCGGCCTCGTGGCGCAGGGCCCAAGATGGCGGCTTGATCCGGCCGGGGGAGCCGGTGGTGGCTCGGTCCCGTGATACATGGAGGTCCGGGGGCAGGAGTTCCGTCGGGAGACGGGGTGCGGGTGATTCTTGTGGGTCACGCCTGGCGGGCCGGGGCTTGGGCCCTGTCATGCGGGGAGGGAGCAAGCCCTTCGTGTGGCCTGTCCAACATGCGTCCCCCCCAGCTGAAGGCGGGGAGAGTCACCCATCTTCCTGGGGACTCTCCTCGTCGAGGCGGAAAAAGCGTGACAGGCCATCTGCGTTGGCGTGGTCTTGGCCCGGTCGATGTTCCACGGTGAAGTCCATTCCCTGCAGGGAGATGGACCAGCGCAATAGTTTTGGGTTCTCCCCCCGCATCTGCATCAGCCACTGCAGGGGTCGATGGTCGGTTTGTACCCGGAAGTGGGTACCGAAGAGATAGGGCCGGAGCTTTTTGAGGGCCCACACCACTGCGAAGGCCTCCCTCTCGATTGTGCTCCAGCGCTGTTCTCGGGCCAGGAGACGTCTGCTGATGAAGGCCACCGGCTGGTCATCACCCTCGGGGTTCAGTTGGGAAAGAACCGCTCCGATGCCGTGGTCGGAGGCGTCTGTCTGTACAATGAATTCCCGACTGTAATCGGGGGCCTGGAGCACAGGGGCGGTGCACAGGGCGGCCTTCAGCTTTTCGAAGGCCGCTTGACAGTCGGGGGTCCAGTTAATCCGCTTCGGCTGATTTTTGGACGTGAGACCCGTGAGGGGCCCCACAATGCTGCCGTAGTCCCTCACGAACCGCCGGTAGTAGCCGGTGAGCCCCAAGAAGGCTCGGACCTCGGTCTGGGTGACGGGGGGCTGCCAGGACTGGATGGCAGCAATTTTAAGTTGCAGCGGGGCCACCAGCGCGCTTCCCACCTGGTGCCCGAGGTAGGTCACGGACCCTTGGCCAATTTGGCATTTTCC
The DNA here is from genome assembly GCF_964204655.1 of Triturus cristatus. Taxonomy (NCBI): domain Eukaryota; kingdom Metazoa; phylum Chordata; class Amphibia; order Caudata; family Salamandridae; genus Triturus; species Triturus cristatus. The sequence continues at coordinate 1,698,208,584 of NC_140591.1, forward strand.
GGCCTTAATCGTGAGGCCGGCCCGCTGGAGGGCCTGCAGGACCTCTTGGAGGGGGAGGAGGTGGTCGGACCAGTGGCGGCTGTACACAGCGATATCGTCCAGGTAGGCGGCGCTGAACTCTTCGAGCCCCGCCAAGACCTGGTTCACTAGACGTTGAAAAGTAGCGGGGGCATTCTTCATGCCGAAGGGCATGACCTTGAAGTGGTAGTGGCCATCGGGGGTAGAGAAGGCGGACCGTTCCTGAGCCCGGGGTGTGAGACCGATCTGCCAGTAGCCCGCTGTTAGGTCGAAGATGCTGAGGTAGCGGGTGTGAGAAGTTGGCCTGATATGTAGTGCTCACTATTCTAGTGATCACTGTGTATCATTCCAAACGACCCTTATTGATGATTGGTTGTAAGTCAACCTTATAGACCAGCTATCCTAGTAGCGTGGATACGAGCAGTCTTAGGCTAAACTCTAGAGGGCGTGTTAAGCCAGCTGTTTACCATCACATATACCCCTTGAACACCAAGTGAAAGGACACCACACAAGTTGTTATGAAAATAAAGGATATTTATTTATAACAAGACTACCCTGGCTCTTTATGAGTCAGGGAGCTAAGCACAATACAAAACTCTTAGGAAAATACTTCTGGTTGCACAATTTACACAAATGCCCGAGGGCACGAAACCATTACACTGCAAGTGGAAGGGGAGAGGTTAGAAAGTCTAAAGTTACTGATTCCGGAGTGATCCGATCAGTGGGACTTAAACGAAAAAGGAACTGGACACTTGTAAAGCGAACCTGCGATGGAGCACCGAAATGCTCGTGTTACCTAGCCCGGAGGCTGCGGCTGTAGAAGGTTCGGCAAGATGTCGGAAGTCCTCGTTGTAGTCTCAGGAGCCTGAAAGAAGAGTTGCTGGCAGGCGACCAGTGTCGATATTCAGCGAGATCCAAGCCTGGATCGGTGATAAGGAAAACCTGAAAGCAGAGGGGACTCAGTTCTCAACCGCTAGCCAGCGATCGTGTGGGTACCAGGAGGGTACCGGCTGAAGTCACCTCGACCAGGTGAGTGGATGACGTCGGACTCGGCTGTTCCTCGGACCAGGAGGCGCGGCGGCGACCAGGATGGAGGGCGAGCTGTCCCACGAAGGTGTCTGCTGTCGATGATGCTGGGCCCAGGAATGGGGCAGCGGATCTTGGCAGGGGCAAGCCCACGTGGTGGAGTCAAGATGGCGTCTGGAGTGGACTAGGAGAGTCCGTGGTACTCCTCTGTTGGAGGGGAGCAAGAGCCAGTCTGGAGCAACCAGACTAGTGATGAACAATCGGGGTGCGTCGTGAAGAGGGCCACAAGCCGATCAGCCAGTGGTCGAACAACGCGGTGAACAGCAAGGAGCGGAAGGGCCCCCACGCAGATCTCGGGGATGCTGGGGAGGCAGACTTCGATGCTGGAGCTGCTCAGGGTTAGGGCTTCTCAAACCCTAGGTGCACTCACTCGAGGGTCCCTCGGTGGGCGTGCTAGATAAGCGTCGTGCAGGTTCTGAAGATGGCCGGTCCCGCGGGTCTCGTCACACCTACGACTCTCAGCTGGGCTGATGAGGCAGGTAAAAGGTCAGAGATGGCAGGGACTCGGGTCTCGTCGAGCTGGGCAGTCTTGATCCGTAGGAGAGACTTACAGCAAACCGCAAGCGCTTAGGTGGTGCCTGCTGGTGCAGGGTGGCTACTCCTTAGCCACAAGGGAGAGTCTTCAGAAATAGTCAAGAGTTCCTTTCGTGGAAAGTGGTTCGTGATTCGGAGTTATCCGATTATCTGATTATCCAATTTGGGAAGGGGACTCGCTCCTACCTTTATTCTAAGAAAAAGGGGTTGGCCCGTGACTAGGTTCTACCTATGGGTGGAGCCAGGAGGGGGGTGGTTACACCCCTATCCTTTGTCCGGCTTCGCGCCAGCTCAGGGGCTGGTGGGCCCCCGAAACTGGTCTGAGCCGGGCTATGCACAGTGAGCACCGGGGTGCCACTTGCAATCACCTTCCTTTCAGCCCTGCCTACCTGGAATACACAAACCCTGTCTGGGATGGTGCTAACACCGCCCTCGACAGGAAACCCTTTGTCCAAACTCCCTTCGCTGGAAGGTCTCCCAGCAGCAGGAGGTCAGACTTGTGTCTGGTGGCAGCATCCATTTTGTGATGCTGAGGCTTGAGTCACTTTAACCGGGGTTCAGGGTTACTTCCATGTCGTGCCCCTCTAGAAGGGGGGAATGCTAACCCCGTCGCCAGAACTAGCGAGGGGTTCGTATTCCAATTCGTATGACACCTTACTCGACATGTGTAGGTGATGCGATGCCGAAGTTAGCAAATAGTTGGCCCGCGTCACCATGGAACGGCTATTAGGACTTGGTTCCGCAAGCCGTCGACGGGCTCAGCTCGCGCCAGAGCACCATCCCACATGACTCCCCGCACTCTGCCTTCAGGATTGATAAGGCCTGCCATAGGAGTGACTGATAGGAATCCATGTGTCCATTTTAGGGTTAGGTGTAGGAATACTACACCTACAGCAACGGGTGATTACACCACGTGGCCCCAGCTGTCGTGCAGCCAGTTGTGTCAGATTTGGGCGGCCATTCCAGGGGTGGCATAATACATGCTGCAGCCCCTGGTAGGCCCTGGGTACACCGATGCCCTGGATACCTGTGGTATGCTGAGACAGGGACTGACAAGGCGGCCCAGTTCCAATTAGTGGATGCACCTAATGTACATGTGTGTTAATTTCGAGAGAGAACAGCTAGGCTGTGGGTCTGATTGGCAGGCCCACAGCCGGGGAAAGTCGTAAACCAATGAAGCAAAAGCAAAAAATCTGGGTGATCATAGGATTGCAGACCCTACTCTCCTACATGACCCCCCCCCAAACTTTGGGACAATAAGCTAACCTTGACCAGGTGAGTCTTCTTGCTCTAAGTGGAAATACCTGGAGAGCCCATCTGCATTGCCATGATCAGTGCCAGGTCTATGCTCCACTGTGAAGTCCATCCCCTGTAGGGAAATGGACCACCTAAGTAGTTTGGGGTTTTCACCCTTCATTTGATTTAGCCACAAGAGGGGCTTATGGTCGGTCTGAATCTTGAAGTGAGTGCCAAACAAGTATGGCCTCAACTTCTTCAGGGCCCAAACCACAGCAAAGGCCTCCCTCTCAATAGCTGACCAATTCTTCTCTCTGGGGTTCAGCCTCCTGCTAATAAAAGCTATGGGCTGGTCATGACCATCAAAATTCAGTTGCGATAGAACAGCTCCCACACCCAGCTCCGAAGCGTCTGTTTGGACAATGAATGGTCTGGAGTAGTCTGGACTCTTTAGGATAGGTGCTGTGCACCTGGCCTGCTTTAGGTCATCGAATGCCTTCTGACAGCTCGCTGTCCACTGAACTTTTTTTGGCATCTTTTTACTTGTCAGGTCGTTTAGCGGGGTCACAATGGATCCATAATTTCTGACAAATTTCCGGTAATAACCAGTCAGGCCCAAGAAAGCTCGAACCTGAGTCTGGGTGGTTGGAGGAGCCCAGTCCTGTATGGCCTGTATTTTGCTCTCCAACGGTTGAACCTGACCCCCTCCTACAAGGTGGCCCAGGTATACAACCTGTGTCTGCCCTATCTGGCACTTGGTGGCCTTGATAGTGAGGCCTGCCTTCTGCAGGGCCTCTAACACTTTCCTTAGGTGGACCAGGTGATCCTCCCAGGTGGAGCTAAAGACAGCGATATCGTCCAGATACGCCGCACAGAAGTCGTCCAACCCAGTGAGAACTCGATTCACCAGCCTTTGGAAGGTGGCAGGTGCATTTTTCAAACCAAAGGGCATTACCACGAACTGATAATGCCCACCCGGGGTAGAAAATGCGGTTTTGGGCTTGGCCTCCTCAGCTAACCTGATTTGCCAATACCCAGCTGTCAGGTCAAACGTACTTAAGTAGTTGGCCGAGGCCAACCGGTCGATAAGTTCGTCTGCTCTTGGTATCGGGTGGGCGTCAGTCTTAGTGACTGCATTGAGACCTCTGTAGTCCACGCAAAACCTCATCTCTTTCTTACCGCCCTGGGTGTGAGGTTTCGGCACGAGCACTACGGGACTAGCCCAGGGGCTGTCCGTGGGTTCAATGACTCCCAGCTCCAACATTTTCTGCACCTCCGTCTTGATGCAGTCTCTGACGTGATCAGGTTGCCGATAGATTTTACTCTTTACGGGTAGACTGTCCCCAGTGTCGACCTCATGGGTACACCAATTGGTCTGACTGGGTGTCAGAGAGAACATATGTCGAAAGGATTGAAGAACCTGTTTACAGTCCTTTTGTTGATGTCCAGAGAGGCTGCCACAAAAGACAACACCATCTACCGATCCATCGTCAGGGTTCTGAGAGAGCAGGTCCGGGAGAGGGTCACTCTCCTCCTCCTGTCCCTCATCTGTGGCCATGAGCAAGCCCATGCCCTCCCTGTCGACATATGCCTTGAGCCTGTTTACATGGAGCACCCTGTGTGGGCTCCGGGGAGTTCCCAGGTCTACCAGGTAGGTGACCTCTCCCTTTTGCTCAATGATCGTGTGGGGCCCAGACCATTTGTCTTTGAGTGCTGCTGGGGCCACTGGCTCCAGCACCCACACCTTCTGTCCAGGCTGGTACACAGTCAGGACAGCCTTTTGGTCGTGCCAAGCTTTCTGTAATTCTTGGCTCGCCTCAAGGTTTTTAGACGCCTTTTCCATGTATTCCGCCATCCGCGAGCGGAGACCGAGTACATAGTCCACAATGTTCGATGCCGGCTTTCTGAGAGGTCTCTCCCATCCTTCCTTTACCAAACAAAGGGGTCCCCTTACAGGATGTCCGAACAGAAGCTCAAAAGGGCTGTAGCCAACCCCCTTCTGCGGGACCTCTCTGTAGGCGAACAAGAGGCAGGGTATCAGGACATCCCATCTCTGCCGAAGCTTTTCAGGTAGTCCATGAATCATCCCTTTTAGGGTCCTGTTGAATCTCTCAACAAGCCCATTGCATTGTGGGTGATAGGGTGTGGTGAATTTGTAGTTGACACCACATTCCTTCCACATAGCAGTCAGATATCCCGACATGAAGTTTGCACCTCTGTCTGAGACGACCTCCTTAGGGAAGCCCACTCTGGAGAACACTCCAAGTAGGGCCCGTGCCACCACAGGTGCTGTAGTGGTCCTAAGGGGAATAGCTTCAGGATACCTGGTGGCGTGGTCCACCACCACCAGTATAAACTTGTGCCCTGATGCTGTCTGGGGTTCCATTGGTCCGACAATGTCGATCCCCACTCGTTCAAAGGGTACCCCCACCACCGGTAGTGGTATGAGGGGGGCCTTTGTCGTGCCACCTGACTTACCACTGGCTTGGCAAGTGACACAGGAGCGGCAAAACTCCTTCGTATCTTCGGACATGTGGGGCCAGTGAAAGTGTGGAACAATTCTGTCCCAAGTCTTATTCTGGCCTAAGTGACCTGCAAGGGGAATCTCGTGGGCCAAGGTGAGAAGGAAACCTCTCAGAGACAAGGGGATGACCAGCCTCCTGGTCGCACCAGGTTTGGGGTCTCTTGCCTCAGAGTACAGGAGTCCATCGTCCCAGTACACTTTGTGGGTACCTGTGGCGTTCTCTGCAGCCTCAGCAGCAGCCTGCTGTCTGAGGGGTTCAAGTGAGGGGCAGTCTAACTGTGCCTTCCCCAGGTCTTCCCTGGAGGGTCCCCCTGAGCCCAGAAACTCAACCTGACCAGGTTCAAGCTCTTGCGGCTCAGTTTCCCTCAGTTCTTTAAGGTCAGCCTCCTCGGAGACCTGATCCACGACCTGGGGCAAGGGGGAAGGCGAAGCCTTACCCTTACTGCTCCTTTTCTTGGAAGGTGTCTGGTCCGTTCTTCCAGGATCCAGCACCTGTTCAGTGGGGCATCTTTTGGCCTGTGACCTGGTCACAGCAAGGACATGTGCTGGCAAGCCTAACATCTCCATGTGAGTCCTCTGCTCCACTTCTGACCATTGTGACGTTTCCAAATCATTGCCCAACAGACATTCTACGGGGAGGTCTGAACTAACCACAACCTTTTTCGGGCCACTTACCCCTCCCCAGGAGAAATCAACAACTGCCATACTGTGATTGGTAGTGACGTTGCTGGCATTGGTCACTAGGTAACTGGTACCTAGCATGATCTGTCCAGGGTCCACAAAGTTAGGCGTCACCATGGTGACACTGGCACAAGTGTCCCTGTAGGCCTGAGCCACTTTTCCATTGATCAAAGGTGTCTGTCTGTATTTGCCCAAAGTATTGGGACTGGCGTCAGGGGACATATCCATATCCCCTGTACAGACAAGGACGGCCTGAGTGAGCGTGCCGACTAAGTCGTAGTTAGAAAGGGTAGACGGACCGGGAGGGTCGGCCGGGGTCAGGAGGAGAGGTCTCCGGGGAGAGCCGTCTCCAGCGATCGTACAGACAAGTAACTTCCCCCCCACAGACAGATACCACACACGGATAAGGTTCAGGGTTCTTTATAAGCACTTCTTAGGGTACGGTTGAATGGTACAAGGAGGTCTGGACTCAGGGGTCCCCTCGATTCAAGTCTCTCAAAGCAGGGTAAGGGGTAGCGGGACAGTCTGTCTACCAGTCAGGTAGTTTGGATGAGATGATGGTTAGCTCACAATCCTCGAGCTTAGTTGGTACGGGCCGCGGCAGCGCCAGCAGGTCCCGGTGGAGATGGTCGGTACACGGTCCGCGGTAGCACCAGCAGGTCCCGGAAAGATGGTCGATGTACGGTCCGCGGCAGCGCCAGCAGGTCCCAGTGAGGATGGTCGTTACAACGGGCCGCGGCAGCGCCAGCAGGTCCCGACTAGGATGGATGTTGTAGAAGGCCGCGGCAGCGCCAGCAGGCAGGACGATGGTTCACAAGAGCGGGCTACGGCAGCGCCAGTAGTCCGTCAAGGCTGAGTTCTCTCGGTGTCTCTCGACTCCAGGATACAACTGCCTTCCTGCTCCGGAGTTGCCCCAGTTATAGGGCAGGCGCCCTTTGATGTCCGGACCCTCGCACTTGGAGGTCGGAGGGCCCGGGATGAAGGTGTCCAGACACCCAGCAGGGGGTGGAGCCAGCGCCTGGGGGAGCTGGAGGCGATCGGCACCTGGCGGGGGAAGAGCTCTTGACACTTCGTCCTCCCATTGACCTGCCAAGTGGTCCGCTCACCTCCCGGGTGGATGGTGGTGCCGGGATGTCGGGGCCGGCCAGGCCCGGGGTTAGGGTCGGGGCGAGGCCACGCGGCCTCGTGGTGCAGGGCCCAAGATGGCGGCTTGAACCGGCCGGGGGAGCCGGTGGGGCTGGGCCCCGTGATGAGTAGAGGTCCGAGGGCAGAAGATCCGTCGGGAGACGGGGTACAGGTGCTTTTCGTGGGTTATGCCTGGTGGGCCGGAGCTCGGGCCCTGTCGTGCGGGGAGGGAGCAAGCCCTTCGTGTGGCCTGTCCAACATGCGTCCCCCCCAGCTGAAGGCGGGGAGAGTCACCCATCTCCTTGGGGACTCTCTTCGTCGAGGCGGAAAAAGCGGGACAGGCCATCCGCGTTGGCGTGGTCTTGGCCTGGTCGGTGCTCCACAGTGAAGTCCAAGAGTTTTGGGTTCTCCCCCCGCATCTGCATCAGCCACTGCAGGGGTCGATGGTCGGTTTGTACCCGGAAGTGGGTACCGAAGAGATAGGGCCGGAGCTTTTTGAGGGCCCACACCACTGCGAAGGCCTCCCTCTCGATGGTGCTCCAGCGCTGTTCTCGGGCCAGGAGACGTCGACTGATGAAGGCCACCGGCTGGTCATGACCTTCGGGGTTTAACTGAGAAAGGACGGCTCCGATGCCGTGGTCGGAGGCGTCGGTCTGTACCACGAATTCCCGACTGTAATCGGGGGCCTGGAGCACAGGGGCGGTGCACAGGGCGGCCTTCAGCTTCTCGAAGGCCGCTTGACAATCGGGGGTCCAGTTAATCCGCTTCGGTTGGTTCTTGGACGTGAGACCCGTGAGGGGCCCCACGATGCTGCCGTAGTCCTTCACGAACCGCCGATAGTAGCCGGTGAGCCCCAAGAAGGCTCGGACCTCGGTCTGGGTGACGGGGGGCTGCCAGGACTGGATGGCAGCAATCTTAAGTTGTAGCGGGGCCACCAGCCCGCTTCCCACTTGGTGCCCAAGGTAGGTCACAGACCCTTGGCCAATTTGGCACTTTCCGGCCTTAATTGTGAGGCCGGCCCGCTGGAGGGCCTGTAGGACCTCTTGGAGGTGACGGAGGTGGTCGGGCCAGTGGCGGCTGTATACAGCGATATCGTCCAGGTAGGCAGCGCTGAACTCTTCGAGCCCCGCCAAGACCTGGTTCACGAGGCGTTGAAACGTGGCGGGGGCATTCTTCATGCCGAAGGGCATGACCTTGAATTGGTAGTGGCCATCGGGGGTAGAGAAGGCTGACCGTTCCTGAGCCCTGGGTGTGAGGCCGATCTGCCAGTAGCCCGCTGTTAGGTCGAAGATACTGAGGTAGCGGGCGGCCCCCAGCCGGTCGATCAGCTCGTCTGCTCGGGGGATCGGATGAGCGTCGGTCCGGGTGACAGCGTTCAAGCCCCGGTAGTCGACGCAGAATCTCAGTTCAGGTGCGGTGCCGGGGGCAGCGGCTTTGGGGACCAATACAACCGGACTGGCCCAGGGACTGTCCGAGGGCTCGATGACCCCGATTGTGAGCATCTTGGCCACCTCCTCCTGTATGCAGGCCCGTACCCGATCTGGTACGCGGTAGGCCCGGTGTCGGACAGGGGGACTGTCCCCGGTGTCCACGTCGTGCAAACACCAAGGGGTGACCCCGGGGGTGAGGGAGAACAGGGTAGCGAACTGCAGCAGGAGGTTCCGGCAGCCCTGGCGTTGCTCCGAAGTGAGGGCGTCAGAGAGCCGGACCCCGTCCACGGAGCCGTCATTCTCCTGAGTCTTCAGAAGATCCGGGAGGGGTTCGGAGTCTTCCTCTGCCCCACTGTCCGTAGCCATCAGGAGGCTGAGTTCTGAGCGCACAAAGTGTGGTTTGAGTCGGTTGGTGTGGAGGACCCGAAGGGGGTTCCGGGAGGTCCCCAGGTCGATGAGGTAAGTGACGGGGCTTTTGCGCTCGACCACTTTGAAGGGCCCCGTCCACTTATCTTGCAAGGCACATGGTTCGGTGGGGGACATCACCCATACTTGTTGTCCAGGCTCGAACTCAACGGAGGAGGCATTGTGATCATACCACTTCTTCATGTCCTCCTGGCTGGCCTCGAGGTTCGCCTTGGCCATCTCTCTGAAGCGCCGGGTCTGATTGCGTAGGGCCAGGAGGTATTTGAAGACGTCTGGAGGGGTCTTTAGGGGGGCCATCTCCCAACCTTCTTTTACTAGGCTGAGGGGCCCTCGCACAGGGTGCCCGTACAGGAGTTCGAAAGGGCTAAAACCGAGGGACTTCTGGGGAACTTCTCGGTAAGCGAAGAGGAGGCACGGGAGTAGTACATCCCACTGGCGACGGAGGGGCTCTTCCAATCCCCCAATCATCCCCTTGAGGGTGCGGTTAAAACGCTCCACTAGTCCGTTCCCCTGGGGGTGATAGGGGGTCGTGAATCTGTAGGTGACCCCGCATTGTTGCCAGAGGGACTTCATGTATTTGGATATAAAGTTCGTGCCTCGGTCGCTGACGACTTCTCGGGGGAAGCCTACCCGGGAGAAGATCCCCATTAGGGCCCGGCCAACCACCGGAGCTGTCACGGTCCGTAGGGGCACCGCCTCGGGGTAGCGGGTGGCATGGTCCACCAGTACTAAGATGAACCTGTGTCCTTGTGCCGTGCGGGGGTCCAGAGGCCCCACGATGTCTATCCCCACCCTCTCGAACGGGGTGGTGACCACAGGGAAGGGTTGCAGAGGGGCTTTCAGCTTCCGACCACTCTTCCCGCTGGCTTGGCATGTGGGGCAAGATCGGCAGTGGTTCAGGACGTCGTTCCTCATTTTCGGCCAGAAAAAGTGGGTCAATAGGCGGCTGTACGTTTTATCCTGGCCCAGGTGTCCAGCCAGGGGGACATCGTGGGCCAGGTTGAGCAGAAAGTCTCTGAAGCGGAGAGGTACCACCAGTACTCGACCGGCCCCCAGCTCGGCGATTCTTTGCTCGCTGTATAGCAGGTCGTTATGCCAGTAGACCCAGTGAGTTCCGGTGGAGTCCCCTGCGTTCTGGGCGCTGGCTTGTTGGCGGAGTCCCTCGAGGGAGGGACAGGTCTTTTGTTCCTGGCGGAACTGTTCTTGGGTGGGCCCCCCTTCTTGACGCCACTGAGCCAGGTCAGGAAGGTCCTGGGGTTGCGCGTCCCCTTCGGTCGTCGGGTCTGGGAGGCTGGCCTCGTCGTTGTCTTCTACTGGGGCGACTGGGGGCGGAGGTGCTGGCCATTCTGGTTCTTCTGATCGAGGGACGGCACGGGCGGCCATGGACCGGGTGGTTATGCAGGCCCAGTCCGGGAGGCCCAGCATCCCCAGGTGCTCTCTTCTCTCAACGGTGGCCCACAGGGAACTCTCGAGGTCATTCCCCAGGAGGCAGTCCACGGGGGCATCGTCCCGGACCGTCACCTTCAACAGGCCGGAGACCCCTCCCCATTCGAATGGGACGCAGGCCATTTGACACATACTTTCAGAGTTGTCTGCCGAGCGGACGGGGCAGAGAATGTTCGGCAGGATCTGCTCGGGCTTCACCAGGTGACAGCGGACGGCCGTCACACTGGCGCCTGTGTCACGCAAGGCCTCGGCTCGCTGTCCATTAATGGTCACCCACTGACCGTATTTCCTGGTGTTAGCGGGTAGGGGAGCCCGCGGGACCATGTCTCTTCCCCCTAAGCACGCCAGGACCATGGCGGCCGGTTCCCACTCTTGCTGGGCCGGCTCATACTCCTCTGGTTCCTCCAATGATCGCTCTTCCCCCAGGGCGGCGGCAGCTACCTGGCGGGGCTTGGGTGTTTGGTTCTGCGGGCAGCTCGGGTCATTGGCGTAGTGGCCGACTCGCTGGCATCGGTGGCACGTGACATTGGCTCGGACCCCAGGACGCCACGGGGGGTTGCCCCGACCGGCCGGAGCCGGGGTGCTGGCCACGGGTGTTGCGGGCAAGGCGTCTCTCCCTCGCCCCTGGCCCCCTCCTCCTCCCCGAGGACGGTGCTGGCCTTGGTTGTTTCTGTTCTGTTCGTGTGGCCCCCTCCGGCCCACTCGGGTGCTTTCCCATCGGTCAGCTTCGGCGGCGAGCTGCCGGGGGTCAGTCAGCTTACTGTCGAGGAGGTGCTGCCTGAGCTCGACGAAGCAGTTGTTTGACAGGTGCTCCCATACCATCAGGTTAAAGAGTTGTTCGTAGGTGGTGACCTGGCTCCCCTTTATCCAACCCTCGAAGGCACGGCTGAAATAGTTCACGTATTCTACCCAAGTTGTACCTGGGATCCGGGTGCAATCTCTGAACCTCTGGCGGTACATCTCGGGTGTGAGGCCGTAGCGGGTGAGGAGGGCAGCCTTCATGTGGTCGTAGGACGACATTTGGTGATCTGGGAGCTGCAGTAGGGCATCGCGACCCTCGTTGATAAACCTCCCCCAAAGTCCGGCTCCCCAATCACTCCGGTCGATCCGGTGGGAGGTCATGGCGATCTCGTAGGCTTTAAACCACTGTTGTATGTCGTCTTCTCGGACATACTCGCGGACAACATCCTTGGGGATGTGGACTTTTTTCTCGATTGGCCCCGGGGTGTGTGGTCGCTCAGGCACCCCCAGTTCCTTATTCTGTTTCCGAAGTTCTATTTCCGCCAGTTTGCGCTCGTGCTCGAGCGTTATTTTTTTCTCCTCCAGCTCTCTCTGTCTCTGCTTCTCTTCTCGTTCATCTCGGAGCCGCATGTGCTCGAGGTTGAGTTTCTGCTCGGCTAACTTGAGTTCCCCATCCATCTTGAGTCGTGCCATTTCCAACTCGTGCAATCTGGTTCTTTCTCTTTCTCGGATCTCCTCCTGCGAGAGGCCCGTTCCCCGCTCCTCGGGAGCCATGGCGTTCCCCTCTGGTGTGATGCTGCTTTGGTCGGAGGGTCCGGCGACCCCAGTTTCTGTCCACGACTCTAGGGCGTGCTTTAGATCATCTTTGGTACTCAGGCCGGTGGTAGCAATGCCAAGTTCTATGCAGAATTGTCTCAGTTCGCGGTGGTTGTATTCTTCTAATTTATCCATTTGGAATTTCTCGGTGGAGTTGCTATCTTTGGCTGACATCGTGTTTTTGTCGTGGGGTGAGCTACTCTCTGTACGATTACGCGTTGATTCGGATCGCGCCGCTGGCCACCAATGTTAGAAAGGGTAGACGGACCGGGAGGGTCGGCCGGGGTCAGGAGGAGAGGTCTCCGGGGAGAGCCGTCTCCAGCGATCGTACAGACAAGTAACTTCCCCCCCACAGACAGATACCACACACGGATAAGGTTCAGGGTTCTTTATAAGCACTTCTTAGGGTACGGTTGAATGGTACAAGGAGGTCTGGACTCAGGGGTCCCCTCGATTCAAGTCTCTCAAAGCAGGGTAAGGGGTAGCGGGACAGTCTGTCTACCAGTCAGGTAGTTTGGATGAGATGATGGTTAGCTCACAATCCTCGAGCTTAGTTGGTACGGGCCGCGGCAGCGCCAGCAGGTCCCGGTGGAGATGGTCGGTACACGGTCCGCGGTAGCACCAGCAGGTCCCGGAAAGATGGTCGATGTACGGTCCGCGGCAGCGCCAGCAGGTCCCGGTGAGGATGGTCGTTACAACGGGCCGCGGCAGCGCCAGCAGGTCCCGACTAGGATGGATGTTGTAGAAGGCCGCGGCAGCGCCAGCAGGCAGGACGATGGTTCACAAGAGCGGGCTACGGCAGCGCCAGTAGTCCGTCAAGGCTGAGTTCTCTCGGTGTCTCTCGACTCCAGGATACAACTGCCTTCCTGCTCCGGAGTTGCCCCAGTTATAGGGCAGGCGCCCTTTGATGTCCGGACCCTCGCACTTGGAGGTCGGAGGGCCCGGGATGAAGGTGTCCAGACACCCAGCAGGGGGTGGAGCCAGCGCCTGGGGGAGCTGGAGGCGATCGGCACCTGGCGGGGGAAGAGCTCTTGACACTTCGTCCTCCCATTGACCTGCCAAGTGGTCCGCTCACCTCCCGGGTGGATGGTGGTGCCGGGATGTCGGGGCCGGCCAGGCCCGGGGTTAGGGTCGGGGCGAGGCCACGCGGCCTCGTGGTGCAGGGCCCAAGATGGCGGCTTGAACCGGCCGGGGGAGCCGGTGGGGCTGGGCCCCGTGATGAGTAGAGGTCCGAGGGCAGAAGATCCGTCGGGAGACGGGGTACAGGTGCTTTTCGTGGGTTATGCCTGGTGGGCCGGAGCTCGGGCCCTGTCGTGCGGGGAGGGAGCAAGCCCTTCGTGTGGCCTGTCCAACAGTCGTCATTCCCCTCGGTTCCCAAGGTTAACCCAACTAATGCCTTGGGAGGCGCACTACCACTGCTGACTGTACTAGGGGGTGCAGGTGCCTTAGGGGCTGCAGTGGTAGGAGTTTGCCCTCCTTTCTTGGTGCACTCACTAAACCAGTGAGTCTTACTTTTACAGTATTGGCACCACCTTTTTGACTGGCCTTCTTGAGTCTTCTTCTTCTGTGAAGCCTGACCCCCACCCTCTTTGGTTTGTTGGGGACCTGTCGAAGACTTCTGGTCATTTTGTTCGTTCTTGTTACTACCCTTTTGGTCTGCTTTCTTCTGACCACCCTGGTTCTGATTCTGGTTCTGCTTGACCCTTGTTCTGACCCATCTGTCTGCCTTCTTTCCCAATTCTTGGGGAGAGGTCAGATCCGAGTCGACAAGGTGCTGATGCAACAATTGGTTCTGACAGTTGTTTAAAATCTGTTCTCGCATGATAAGATTGTACAATCCTGTGTAATCAGTAACCTTTCTACCCAGTAACCAGCCTTCCAAAGCCTTAGTGGCACAATCAACAAAGTCAGTCCAATCCTGAGACTGAGTTTTCTGGGTGTCCCGGAACAGCACCCGGTACTGTTCCGGGGTTAGGCCGAACCCGTCAATCAGTGTGTTCTTCAGGACTTGGTAGTTGTTAGCATCCTCAGCTCTAGTAGTGAGGAGCTTGTCCCTTCCTTTACCTTCAAAGGAAAGCCACAGTATAGCTGCCCACTGACTTGGGGGGACGCACTGGACAGTGCAGGCCCTCTCCAAGGCAGTTATCCACTTGTGGATGTCGTCCCCTTGTTTAAAGGGGGGCACTATTTTACTCAGGTGTCTAGTGTCTATACCCCTGTCTTTCTCTCTAGGGAGAATGCTGCCACCAGTGGGATCTAACCCACTTAATTTCTGCTCTCGGGCCAGGGCAAGTCTTTCTTTGGCGAGGGCAAGTTCTTCCCGCTCGATCCTCAGATTGACTTCCCTCATCTTCGCTTCATGCTCCCTTCTCTGGGGGGACGTCATCCCTCTCTGAGAAGATGCCTGAGAGACATGTGTATGAACCGATCTGCCGGAGCCTCTGGAGAGAGACCTAGCTCGTCCGTTCCCAAGGTTAAGCCTGCTTAAGCGTGGGCCCGGGGCTCCCCCAGTTCCATTCTCATGCCTGCTTAAGTTGGTCCTTGTAAGCCTGCTGACTACCACTGGACCTTTGTCTGCCTCGTCTCCCGATAACTCGTCCTCGTCCTCCTCCTCTGTGTGGAGGTCGAGGTCGGGGTCACCGAGGGTTCCCTCTAAGGGAGGCATGTTCCCATCTGCACTGGGGGGACCTGTGTTAGAGTACCTCCTAGCATCGTACGCCTCTAAGAGACCTATCAGAATTGCGATGGTAGGGTTAGAACCCTGGTTTAGCTTCCTGGAGGCACACAGTTGTCTCATCTCCTTGAAGCTAAGAGTTGCATATCGTGACACGACCTGTGGAGGGTCACTGACCACTAAGGGAGTCTGCGAGGACTCTCCGTGGACCGACATGCTTGTCTAGTGAGGTGTAAGTGATGCACCTACCTACACTATGTGTTTACCTACTGGTCCCTTGCTAAGAGTTGTAGTCAGGGTGTGCTAAGCCCTGTTACACTACAACAGCCGGTTCAGTAGAACTCGGAGTATTCTAAGTTAAGTTATATGTACCTTGGTACTTATGTGATCTTTCACTGCGATATTCTTAGGATACGTGTGTGGTAAAACAACAGCAAGCTCAAATCCCAACCGCTGCTCACCAATGTGAGAAGTTGGCCTGATATGTAGTGCTCACTATTCTAGTGATCACTGTGTATCATTCCAAACGACCCTTATTGATGATTGGTTGTAAGTCAACCTTATAGACCAGCTATCCTAGTAGCGTGGATACGAGCAGTCTTAGGCTAAACTCTAGAGGGCGTGTTAAGCCAGCTGTTTACCATCACATATACCCCTTGAACACCAAGTGAAAGGACACCACACAAGTTGTTATGAAAACAAAAGGATATTTATTTATAACAAGACTACCCTGGCTCTTTATGAGTCAGGGAGCTAAGCACACTACAAAACTCTTAGGAAAATACTTCAGTTGCACAATTTACACAAATGCCCGAGGGGCACGAGAAACCATCTACACTAACAGTGAAATGCGAATGGTTAGAGTCTGGAGGTACTGATTCCGGAGTGTTCCGATCAGTGGGACTAAACGAAAAAGGATCTGGACACTTGTAGAGCGAACCTGCGATGGAGCACCGAAATGCTCGAGTTACCTAGCCCAGAGGCTGCGGCTGCGTGAAGTTCGGCAAGATGTCGGGAGTCCTCGTGTAGTCTCAGGAGCCTGAAAGAAGAAGTTGCTGGCAGGCGACCAGTGACGATGTTCAGAGCGATCCAAGCCTGGATCGGTGATGAAGGAAACCTGAAAGCAGAGGGGACTCAGTTCTCAACCGCTAGCCAGCGATCGTGTGGGTACCAGGAGGGTACCGGCTGAAGTCACCTCGACCAGGTGAGGGGGTGACGTCGGACTCGGCTGTTCCTCGGACCAGGAGGCGCGGCGGCGACCAGGATGGAGGGCGAGCTGTCCCACGAAGGTGTCTGCTGTCGATGATGCTGGGCCCAGGAAGGGGCAGCGGATCTTGGCAGTGGCAACCCAAGCGGGGGAGTCAAGATGGCGTCTGGAGTGGACCAGGGGGGTCCGTGGTACTCCTCTGTTGAAGGGGAGCAAGAGCCAGTCTGGAGCAACCAGACTAGTGATGAAATAATCTTGGTGCGTTGTGAAGAGGGCCACAAGCCGGTCGGCAAGTGGTCGGACAACGCGGTGAACAGCAAGGAGCGGAAGGGCCCCCACGCAGATCTCGGGGATGCTGGGGAGGCAGACTTCGATGCTGGAGCTGCTCAGGGTTAGGGCTTCTCAAACCCTAGGTGCACTCACTCGAGGGTCCCTCGGTGGGCGTGCTAGATAAGCGTCGTACAGGTTCTGAAGATGGCCGGTCCCGCGGGTCTCGTCACACCTACGACTCTCAGCTGGGCTGATGAGGCAGGTAAAAGGTCAGAGATGGCAGGGACTCGGGTCTCGTCGAGCTGGGCAGTCTTGATCCGTAGGAGAGACTTACAGCAAACCGCAAGCGCTTAGGTGGTGCCTGCTGGTGCAGGGTGGCTACTCCTTAGCCACAAGGGAGAGTCTTCAGAAATAGTCAAGAGTTCCTTTCGTGGAAAGTGGTTCGTGATTCGGAGTTATCCGATTATCTGATTATCCAATTTGGGAAGGGGACTCGCTCCTACCTTTATTCTAAGAAAAAGGGGTTGGCCCGTGACTAGGTTCTACCTATGGGTGGAGCCAGGAGGGGGGTGGTTACACCCCTATCCTTTGTCCGGCTTCGCGCCAGCTCAGGGGCTGGTGGGCCCCCGAAACTGGTCTGAGCCGGGCTATGCACAGTGAGCACCGGGGTGCCACTTGCAATCACCTTCCTTTCAGCCCTGCCTACCTGGAATACACAAACCCTGTCTGGGATGGTGCTAACACCGCCCTCGACAGGAAACCCTTTGTCCAAACTCCCTTCGCTGGAAGGTCTCCCAGCAGCAGGAGGTCAGACTTGTGTCTGGTGGCAGCATCCATTTTGTGATGCTGAGGCTTGAGTCACTTTAACCGGGGTTCAGGGTTACTTCCATGTCGTGCCCCTCTAGAAGGGGGGAATGCTAACCCCGTCGCCAGAACTAGCGAGGGGTTCGTATTCCAATTCGTATGACACCTTACTCGACATGTGTAGGTGATGCGATGCCGAAGTTAGCAAATAGTTGGCCCGCGTCACCATGGAACGGCTATTAGGACTTGGTTCCGCAAGCCGTCGACGGGCTCAGCTCGCGCCAGAGCACCATCCCACATGACTCCCCGCACTCTGCCTTCAGGATTGATAAGGCCTGCCATAGGAGTGACTGATAGGAATCCATGTGTCCATTTTAGGGTTAGGTGTAGGAATACTACACCTACAGCAACGGGTGATTACACCACGTGGCCCCAGCTGTCGTGCAGCCAGTTGTGTCAGATTTGGGCGGCCATTCCAGGGGTGGCATAATACATGCTGCAGCCCCTGGTAGGCCCTGGGTACACCGATGCCCTGGATACCTGTGGTATGCTGAGACAGGGACTGACAAGGCGGCCCAGTTCCAATTAGTGGATGCACCTAATGTACATGTGTGTTAATTTCGAGAGAGAACAGCTAGGCTGTGGGTCTGATTGGCAGGCCCACAGCCGGGGAAAGTCGTAAACCAATGAAGCAAAAGCAAAAAATCTGGGTGATCATAGGATTGCAGACCCTACTCTCCTACATGACCCCCCCCAAACTTTGGGACAATAAGCTAACCTTGACCAGGTGAGTCTTCTTGCTCTAAGTGGAAATACCTGGAGAGCCCATCTGCATTGCCATGATCAGTGCCAGGTCTATGCTCCACTGTGAAGTCCATCCCCTGTAGGGAAATGGACCACCTAAGTAGTTTGGGGTTTTCACCCTTCATTTGATTTAGCCACAAGAGGGGCTTATGGTCGGTCTGAATCTTGAAGTGAGTGCCAAACAAGTATGGCCTCAACTTCTTCAGGGCCCAAACCACAGCAAAGGCCTCCCTCTCAATAGCTGACCAATTCTTCTCTCTGGGGGTCAGCCTCCTGCTAATAAAAGCTATGGGCTGGTCATGACCATCAAAATTCAGTTGCGATAGAACAGCTCCCACACCCAGCTCCGAAGCGTCTGTTTGGACAATGAATGGTCTGGAGTAGTCTGGACTCTTTAGGATAGGTGCTGTGCACCTGGCCTGCTTTAGGTCATCGAATGCCTTCTGACAGCTCGCTGTCCACTGAACTTTTTTTGGCATCTTTTTACTTGTCAGGTCGTTTAGCGGGGTCACAATGGATCCATAATTTCTGACAAATTTCCGGTGGTATGCTGAGACAGGGACTGACAAGGCGGCCCAGTTCCAATTAGTGGATGCACCTAATGTACATGTGTGTTAATTTCGAGAGAGAACAGCTAGGCTGTGGGTCTGATTGGCAGGCCCACAGCCGGGGAAAGTCGTAAACCAATGAAGCAAAAGCAAAAAATCTGGGTGATCATAGGATTGCAGACCCTACTCTCCTACAGCGGGCGGCCCCCAGCCGGTCGATCAATTCATCCGCTCGGGGGATAGGATGAGCGTCGGTCCGGGTGACAGCGTTCAAGCCCCGGTAGTCGACGCAGAATCTCAGTTCAGGCGTGGTGCCGGGGGCAGCGGCTTTGGGGACCAGTACAACCGGGCTGGCCCAGGGGCTGTCCGAGGGCTCGATGACCCCGATCGTGAGCATTTTGGCCACTTCCTCTTGGATGCAGGCCCGTACCCGATCTGGCACGCGGTAGGCCCGGTGTCGGATAGGGGGACTGTCCCCGGTGTCCACGTCGTGCAAGCACCAAGGGGTGATCCCGGGGGTGAGGGAGAACAGTGTAGCGAACCGCAGCAGGAGGTCCCGGCAGCCCTGGCGTTGCTCTGGGGTGAGGGCATCGGAGAGCCGGACCCCGTCCACGGAACCGTCGTTCTCCTGAGTCTTCAGGAGATCCGGGAGGGGCTCGGAGTCTTCCTCCGCCCCACTGTCCGTAGCCATCAGGAGGCTGAGTTCTGAGCGCACAAAGTGTGGTTTGAGTCTGTTGGTGTGGAGGACCCGAAGGGGGTTCCAGGGGGGTCCCCATGTCGATGAGGTAAGTGACGGGGTTTTGCGCTCGACCACTTTGAAGGGCCCCGTCCACTTATCTTGCAAGGCACATGGTTCGGTGGGGGACATCACCCACACTTGTTGACCAGGTTCGAACTCGACGGAGGAGGCATTGTGATCGTACCATTTTTTCATGTCCTCCTGACTGGCCTCGAGGTTCGCCTTGGCCATCTCCCTGAAGCGCCGGGTCTGATTGCGTAGGGCCAGGAGGTACTTGAAGACGTCTGGAGGGGTCTTTAGGGGGGCCATCTCCCAACCTTCTTTGACTAGGCTGAGGGGCCCTCGCACAGGGTGCCCGTACAGGAGTTCGAAAGGGCTAAAGCCGAGGGACTTCTGGGGAACTTCTCGATAGGCGAAGAGGAGGCACGGGAGTAGTACATCCCACTGGCGACGGAGGGGCTCTTCCAATCCCCCAATCATCCCCTTGAGGGTGCGGTTGAATCGCTCCACTAGTCCGTTCCCTTGGGGGTGATAGGGGGTCGTGAACCGGTAGGTGACCCCACATTGTTGCCAGAGGGACTTCATATATTTTGAGATAAAGTTCGTGCCTCGGTCGCTGACGACTTCTCGGGGGAAGCCCACCCGGGAGAAGATCCCCATTAGGGCCCGGCCAACCACCGGAGCTGTTACAGTTCGTAGGGGCACCGCCTCGGGGTAGCGGGTGGCATGGTCCACCAGTACCAGGATGAACCTATGTCCTTGTGCCGTGCGGGGGTCCAGGGGCCCCACAATGTCTATTCCTACCCTCTCGAACGGGGTGGTGACCACTGGGAAGGGTTGCAGAGGGGCTTTCAGCTTACGGCCGCTCTTCCCACTGGCCTGGCACGTGGGGCAGGACCGGCAGTGGTTAAGGACGTCGTTCCGCATCTTCGGCCAGAAAAAGTGGGTCACTAGGCGACTGTAGGTTTTGTCCTGGCCCAGGTGTCCAGCCAGGGGGACATCGTGGGCCAGAGTTAGTAGGAAGTCTCTGAAGCGGAGAGGTACCACCAGCACTCGACTGGCCCCTAGCTCTGCGATTCTTTGTTCGCTGTATAGCAGGTCGTTATCCCAATAGACCCAATGAGTTCCGGTGGAGTCCCCTGCGCTCTGGGCGCTGGCTTGCTGGCGGAGTCCCTCGAGGGAGGGGCAGGTCTTTTGCTCCTGGCGGAACTGTTCTTGGGTGGGCCCCCCTTCTTGACACCACTGAGCCAGGCCGGGAAGGTCCTGGGGTTGCGCGACCCCTTCGGCCGTTGGTTCTGGGGGGTTGGCCTCGTCGTTGTCCTCTACTGGGGCGACCGGGGGCGGAGGTGCTGGCCATTCTGGTTCTTCTGGTCGGGGGACGGCACGGGCGGCCATGGACCGGGTGGTTACGCAGGCCCAGTCCGGGAGGCCCAGCATCCCCAGGTGCTCTCTTCTTTCGACGGTGGCCCACGGGGAACTCTCAAGGTCATTCCCCAGGAGGCAGTCCACGGGGGCATCATCCCGGACCGTCACCTTCAACAGGCCGGAGACCCCTCCCCATTCGAAGGGGACGCAGGCCATTTGACACAGACTTTCGGAATTGTCGGCTGAGCGGACGGGGCAGAGAATGTTCGGCAGGATCTGCTCGGGTTTCACCAGGTGACAGCGGACGGCCGTCACACTGGCGCCTGTGTCACGTAAGGCCTCGGCCCGACGCCCATTAATGGTCACCCACTGGCCATATTTCCGGGTGTTGGCGGGTAGGGGAGCCCGCGGGACCATGTCTTTTCCCCCTAGGCACGCTAGAACCATGGCGGCCGGTTCCCACTCTTGCTGGGCCGGCTCATATTCTTCCTGTTCCTCTGATAGTCGTTCTTCCCCCAGGGCGGCGGCAGCTACCTGGCGGGGCTTTGGTGTTTGGTTCTGCGGGCAGCTCGGGTCATTGGCGTAGTGGCCGACTCGCTGGCATCGGTGGCACGTGACGTTGGCTCGGAACCCCGGGCGCATCGGGGGGTTGCCCCGGCCGACCGGGGGCGGGGTGCTGGCCACGGGTGTCGCCGGGACGGTGTCTCTCCCTCGCCCCTGACCTCCTCCTCCTCCCCGGGGACGGTGCTGGCCTTGGTTGTTTCGGCTTTGCTCGTGTGGTCCTCTCCGGCCCACTCGGGTGCTTTCCCATCGGTCAGCTTCGGCGGCGAGTTGCCGGGGGTCAGTCCATTTACTGTCGAGGAGGTGCTGCCTGAGCTCGACGAAACAGTTGTTCGACAGGTGCTCCCATACCATAAGGTTAAAGAGTTGCTCGTAGGTCGTTACATGGCTCCCCTTGATCCAACCCTCGAAGGCTCGGCTGAAATAGTTGACGTACTCCACCCAAGTTGTACCCGGGATCCGGGTGCAGTCTCTGAACCTCTGGCGGTACATCTCGGGTGTGAGGCCGTAGCGGGTGAGGAGGGCAGCCTTCATGTGGTCGTAGGACGACATCTGGTGATCTGGGAGCTGCAATAGGGCATCGCGGCCTTCGTTGACGAACCTCCCCCATAGTCCGGCTCCCCAATCACTCCGGTCGATCCGGTGGGAGGTCATGGCGATCTCGTAGGCTTTAAACCACTGTTGTATGTCGTCCTCTCGGACATACTCTCGGACAACATCCTTGGGGATGTGGACTTTTTTCTCGGTTGCTCCCGGGGTGTGAGGTCGCTCAGGCACCCCCGGTTCTTTATTCTGTTTCCGAAGTTCTATTTCCGCCAGTTTGCGCTCGTGTTCGAGTGTTATTCTTTTTTCCTCGAGCTCTCTCTGCCTCTATTTTTCTTCTCGTTCTTCTCGGAGCCGCAGATGTTCTAGATTTAGTTTCTGCTCGGCTAACTTTAGTTCACCGTCCATCTTGAGTCGTGCCATTTCCAACTCATGTAATCTGGTTCTTTCTCTTTCTTGGATCTCCTCCTGCGAGAGGCCCGTTCCCCGCTCCTCGGGAGCCGTGGCGTTCCCCTCTGGTGCGACACTGTTTTGGTCGGGGGATCCGGCGACCCCGGTTTCTGCCCACGACTCAAGGGCGCGCTTCAAATCGTCTTTGGTACTCAGGCCGGTGGTAGCAATGCCTAGTTCCATGCAGAATTGTTTAAGTTCGCGGTGGCTATATTCTTCCAACTTATCCATTTGGAACTTTTCAGTGGAACCGCTATCTTTGGGTGACATCGTGGTTTTGTCGTGGGGTGAGCTACTCTCTGTACGATTACGCGTTGATTCGGATCGCGCCGCTGGCCACCAATGTTAGACGGACCGGGAGGGTCGGCCGAGGACAAGGGGAGAGGTCTCCGGGGAGAGCCGTCTCCAGCGATCGTACAGATAAATAACTTCCCCCCCACAGACAGACACCACACAAGGAGAAGATTTAGCGTTCTTTATAGGCAATTTCTTAAGGTACGATGAGATGGTACAAGGAGGTCTGGACTCAGGGGTCCCCTCGATTCAAGTCTCTCAAGATGGGGAAAAGGGGGTAGCGGGACAGTCTGGTTACCAGTCTGGTAGTTGAGATGGTATGGTGGATAGCTCACAATCCTCGAGCTCGGTGTTCTAGCTGGGACGGGCCGCGGCAGCGCCAGCAGGTCCCGGTGAAGATGGTCGATACACGGTCCGCGGCAGCGCCAGCAGGTCCCGGGAAGATGGTCGATACACGGTCCGCGGCAGCGCCAGCAGGTCCCGGTGAAGATGGTCGTTACAACGGGCCGCGGCAGCGCCAGCAGGTCCCGACGAGGATGGGTGTTGCAGAAGGCCGCGGCAGCGCCAGCAGGCAGGACGATAGTTCACAAGGTAGGGCTACGGCAGCGCCAGTAGTCCATCAAGGCTGAGTTCTCTCGGTGTCTCTCGACTCCAGGATACAACTGCCGTCCTGCTCCGGAGCTGCCCTAGTTATAGGTCTGGCGCCCTTTGATGTCCGGACCCTCGCACTTGGAGGTCGGAGGGTCCGGGATGAAGGTGTCCAGACACCCAGCAGGGGGTGGAGCCAGCACCTGGGGGAGCTGGAGGCGATCGGCACCTGGCGGGGGAGAGCCCTTGACGCTTCGTTCTCCCATTGACCTGCCAAGTGGTCCGCTCACCTCCTGGGTGGATGGTGGTGCCGGGATGCCGGGGCCGGCCAGGCCCAGGGTTAGGGTCGGGTGGAGGCCACGCGACCTCGTGGCGCAGGGCCCAAGATGGCGGCTTGATCCGGCCGGGGGAGCCGGTGGTGGCTCGGTCCCGTGATACATGGAGGTCCTGGGGCAGGAGTTCCGTCGGGAGACGGGGTGCGGGTGATTCTTGTGGGTCACGCCTGCCGGGCCGGGGCTTGGGCCCTGTCATGCGGGGAGGGAGCAAGCCCTTCGTGTGGCCTGTCCAACACCCGGCCCTCCAGGTGTTACCCACAGAAGCAACCCGCACCCCGTCTCATACGGGACTCCTGCCCCCGGACATCTCTGTACCATGGGGCCGAACCACTACCGGCTCCCTCGCCCGGCCCTGCCGCCATCTTGGACACGGCACCACGAGGCCGCGTGGCCTCAGCTCGACCCTAACCCTGGGCCTGGCCAGGCCCCGACATCCCGGCACCACCATCCACCCAGGAGGTGAACGGACCACTTGGCAGGTCAATGGGAGAAAGAAGTGTCGATCGCTCTCCCCCCGCCAGGTGCCAATCGCCCCCCAGCTCCCCCGGGCGCTGGCTCCACCCCCCTGCTGGGTGTCTGGACTCCCTCATCCCGGACCTCCCGACCTCCAAGTGCGAGGGTCCGGACATCAAAGGGCGCCAGACCTATAACTGGGGCAGCTCCAGAGCATGAAGGCAGTTGTATCCTGGAGTCGAGAGACACCGTGAAGAACTCATCCTTGACGGACTACTGCTTCTAAAGGTAACCACCACGCTGTGCGAGGGCTTCGCGCTGCGCGCACTGTAGTGCCTGCTTAAGGAACTTTTAAATCCTCCCTGGTTTTGATCTGATTTCATTTTGGTTCGTTACCCCTGCTTTTAGTAAAGCTGCGCCCCCCCCTGGCCCTTGCTCGCACCATAATTGTTTGTATCACCGCATTTTGCGGGTCCGGGCTCACGGGGTCACGTGACGCGCCGCCGCCATCTTGCTGAGGGCGAATTGCACATCCTGGGCTCTGGGGTTAGCGCTCCAGCGCCGCTGCTACGCCTCTCTGCCTACTTAAGGTGAGTGAGGAGGTGTGTCAGCCTTCTAAAGGTAACCACCACGCTGTGCGAGGGCTTCGCGCTGCGCGCACTGTAGTGCCTGCTTAAGGAACTTTTAAATCCTCCCTGGTTTTGATCTGATTTCATTTTGGTTCGTTACCCCTGCTTTTAGTAAAGCTGCGCCCCCCCCTGGCCCTTGCTCGCACCATAATTGTTTGTATCACCGCATTTTGCGGGTCCGGGCTCACGGGGTCACGTGACGCGCTGCCGCCATCTTGCTGAGGGCGAATTGCACATCCTGGGCTCTGGGGTTAGCGCTCCAGCGCCGCTGCTACGCCTCTCTGCCTACTTAAGGTGAGTGAGGAGGTGTGTCAGCCTTCTAAAGGTAATCACCACGCTGTGCGAGGGCTTCGCGCTGCGCGCACTGTAGTGCCTGCTTAAGGAACTTTTAAATCCTCCCTGGTTTTGATCTGATTTCATTTTGGTTCGTTACCCCTGCTTTTAGTAAAGCTGCGCCCCCCCCTGGCCCTTGCTCGCACCATAATTGTTTGTATCACCGCATTTTGCGGGTCCGGGCTCACGGAGTCACGTGACGCGCCGCCGCCATCTTGCTGAGGGCGAATTGCACATCCTGGGCTCTGGGGTTAGCGCTCCAGCGCCGCTGCTACGCCTCTCTGCCTATTTAAAGCTCGTACTGGCGCGCAGCGGTGACGCGCAGCGGTAGCGCCTGACTCGCGCCTGAGTCAAGCCAGAGTCCTGCCCGTCTGCGCTCGTCAGCGCTAAGGAGGCGCAGGGCGCGGCAGACTCTTCATCTTAAACTATGACTACTCCGTCCTATAGGTATGGTAGAGCTGACTTATTGGCCATTCGTGACCTCTGCGTCGTCTGTCCATTTCCGCCTGTAGCACCATTAAGGGGTCCTTATCGGTGTACTTGTTGTTGCTGGCACCTGTCGCCCCCAGCTCGCATTCGCTCCAGCCATATTTCAGCTCGGCAATTGAGCGCGTTGGAGGGGAACACGGCCAGCATATACAGCTTAAATGTCAGATCTCTGGTTAAACATCAGGCGGAGATCTTTGACATGGTCACCAATGACTCCCCTGACGTGATGTTTATGACTGAGACATGGCTACAAGACGATGACACTGCGATTTTAAACCTTGCCTTCCCCCCTGAGTATACCGTGGTAACGCTCAATCGCGGTTCGAGAGGCGGTGGGATTGCTATGGCAGTGAAACGGCGATTTCCATGCGAATGGAAAGCATTAACACTTCCAGGTTGTGAATGTGCTTGTTTCAGAATTTCGCTATCTCCTTGTTTTAGCTTTTCAGGTCTTTAATATATCGGCCTCCGGGCTGCGATGCGGCATTTAGGGCTGCTCTCCCGGACGTCATTAGTATAGAAGCTCTCGGCTGTGCAAATTTTAATGTGGTTGGCGACCTTAATTTGCATTTTGACTGTCCCTCCCAAGCCTCCATTAGGAGTTGTCTAGCAGATCTGGAAGCTTTGCAGCTTACACAGAGAGTGATGTCCCCCTCCCATTCTGGGGGTCATATACTGGACCCGTTTTTTACTTCCTTAGAGGAGATTAC
Source organism: Triturus cristatus (assembly GCF_964204655.1). Classification (NCBI taxonomy): domain Eukaryota; kingdom Metazoa; phylum Chordata; class Amphibia; order Caudata; family Salamandridae; genus Triturus; species Triturus cristatus. Next base: position 1,698,234,443 of record NC_140591.1, read on the forward strand.
TCTAGGCCACCCCGTCCAGCTGGCCTGGACAGATCATATGTTGGTGAAAGCAGTTCTCCCTGTGGCAGATCTTCTGTACGTGACTCAGAATAAAACATCTTTGTCCCGCCAGTGGTGTAAATTAAAGCTTGATGATTTTTATAGTTTTTTAGGAAACAGTCCTCTACCCCTCTTTGCTGACGTGGACAGTGGGTATGATGCATTCTGCACTTGGATTGGTTCGGCTTTGGACTCTCTTATTCCCTGTGTACGCTCCAATTGCCGGACTAAGGCCCATAGCCCGTGGTACGATGAGACACTGGCGTCTCTCAAGAGAGAATGTAGGCAAGCGGAAAGGCGATGGAGGAAAGCCTATGATCCCGCGCTTAAGATCTGCTACCTTACTACCTCCAAGGCATACCACAGAGCGGTGTGTCGTACACGCGCAGCTTTCTATGCGCAGGAGTTTCGGAATAGCCCGAACCCCTCCAAAGTAATCTTCAAGGTCCTAAAGGACCTTATAACTAAGAGGACCCCTGCGGCTGAAATATGCACAGACTCCCATTGTGAGCGCCTGGCCTTGTTCTTTGTGCAGAAGGTGCAAGCTATCTATCAAACCTTCCCTACTGCCATGCACGGCTTGAAGCCAGTTGATTGCCCTGAGTTCAAGGATGTGATCTTGGACTGTCTAGCCCCCCTATCAGAGGAGGGCTTTGACTTCTTGAGCCAAAAAATTAAATCTGGCTCCCCGGCAGACCCCCTCAAACCGGCCCTATTTAAAAACCTGCAGGATACATGTCGTGCTCCCTTGCTTTCCCTTATTAATATGTCTCTGGGGTCAGCGACTGTTCCTATCAAGTGGAAGGAAGCGGTAGTCACTCCCATCCTGAAAAAGCCTACCCTCGACCCCACTAAACCTGAGAACTACCGCCCCATCTCCGTGTTGCCGTGGGCTGCCAAAGTCATGGAAACTCATGTGAATGGGATCCTGGCGGACCATCTGGATAAAGCTAATATCTTGGACCCCACGCAAAATGGTTTCCGTAAAGCCCACAGCACGGAGACTGCCTTGCTATATATGGCTGAACATCTGCGCTCCGTGCTGGACACCGGACACACAGCGGCACTCCTTTTGTTAGACCTGAGTGCCGCCTTCGATACGGTGTCCCATGACATTTTGTTGCGGCGGTTAGAGGAAGCTGGGGTCAGGGGCCTGGCATTAGGCTGGTTCCGCTCCTTTCTCTCCAACAGATCCTTCCGGGTAGCAATACCACCCGGTAAGTCCACCTCTCACCAGCTCACGTTGGTGGTCCCTCAGGGTTCATCTCTGAGCCCCACTCTTTTTAATCTTTATGTGAGGCCGCTGGCTGCTATTGTCAAAAGCTGGGGCCTGACAATGGTTTCCTATGCGGATGACACGCAGCTGGCGGTCACACTAAGTGGGGACTCAGCTATGGATGCCCGCAACTTCTGTGAGGGGCTGCGTTCGGTGGCCAATTGGATGAATCAGAACTGTCTCCAATTGAACACCAAGAAGACAGAGGTGATGGTGTTTGGTACGCGTCCTGGTTGTTGGAATGAAAGTTGGTGGCCTTCCGAGTTAGGTTTGACCCCCTCTCCTGTATTGGAGTTAAAGAACCTCGGGGTATGGCTGGACCCGGCACTTAGTTTCACCTGCCATACGAAGAAGGTAGCTGCCTCATGTTTTGGCATTATCAGGAGCATTAGGCCGGTGCTCAAATTTTTTGACGCCAATACGAGACAGCTGGTGGTCCAGGCCTCGGTTCTATCCAGAATAGACTATGCTAGTGCGCTGCTCGCAGGCACGAACAAGGCTGAACTTGCGCGGCTACAACGAGTGCAGAATGCCGCCGCAAGAGCAATATTTGGGTTGCCCAAACGCTGCTCAGTGTCCGGAGTACTGAATACTCTTCACTGGCTACCTGTTGTGCGGCGTATTGAGTTTAAGGTACTGTGCCTGGCCTTCAAAATTTTGAAAGGCTTGGCCCCTCCTATCCTTATGAATCTCCTTACTCCGTACATTCCTTCTCGCTCGTTGAGATCCTTGGGCCAGAACTTGGCTGTTGTTCCTCGCTTTCGGTTGAACAGGACGGGTTGGCCGCTCCTTCCGAGTGGTAGCTGCCCAGCTCTGGAACGCTCTTCCCGTTGACATCCGTGCTGTGGAAGATTTAACCAGGTTTAGAGGGGCTATTAAAACGTTTCTTTTTAATAAAACAAAGTAATCCCATTGCATGCTGTGTTGTTGTGTTCACCTTTGGCGCCAGGACGCCCCTTTGCTGGGGCAGCTGTGCGCGGTACAAAAATCAGTAACATAACATAACATAACATAACTGGCGCTGCCGTAGCCCTGCCTTGCGAACTATCGTCCTGCCTGCTGGCGCTGCCGCAACCTTCTGCATCCTTCATCCTCGTCGGGACCTGCTGGCGCTGCCGCGGACCGTTGTAACTACCATCCTCGTCGGGACCTGCTGGCGCTGCCGCGGACCGTTGTAACTACCACCTTCACCGGGACCTGCTGGCGCCGCCACGGACCGTCGCTACCTACGATCCTCTTGGGACCTGCCGGCGCTGCCGCGGCCCGTCCCTCTAGAACGCCGAGCTCGAGGATTGTGAGCTATCCATCATATCATCGCATCTACCCGATTGGTAACAAGACTGTCCCGCTACCCCCTTTCCCAACCGAGAGACTAGAATCGAGGGGACCCCTGAGTCCTGACCTCCTTGTACCATTCTATCGTACCTAAAGATTGCTTATAAAGAACGTTAAACCTTATCATTGTGTGGTGCACATCTGTGGGGGGGGAAGTTATTCGTCTGTACGATCGCTGGAGACGGCTCTCCCCGGAGACCTCTCCCCTTGTCCTCGGCCGACCCTCCCGGTCCGTCTAACACTTTTTTACTCTTTTTACAATTTTTAATAAAGACCGTCAGTTGGTCTTTTTTTGGTAGGATATTAATTTGGTTTTTGGCTTCCTTAGGAGGGTAATTGGGTTTGTTTTGCTTTGCCAATGATAACGCCGATCAACGAATTGACTGTAGCTTTGATGTTTTAAATGAAGCATGCTGGAAAAAACGGTATAGTTCACTTTACACAAAGTTTCTGGAAGTCATGATTTCTGCACTCATTCCCATTTAGGGTGTTTTACTGACTTCGAGTATATATACTGCTCATGTATTATTTTACCAATTAAAGATGGCCAGCCGATTCTCCCTTGTTTCTAAAATCGTGTTGGAAAACAGCCTCTCCTCCGTCTGTACTTGCTTTTTTGTCGTTCAAAGGTGGCTGCCAAGTTTGAATATCTGCGTTGATACACTTGACCTTCCTTCATTTTGACGGTTGGTGGCGGTTGGTGGTGCTGACCGACTAGACTGGGTCTCGCTTCCTGTTTGTTCTTGCCCATCTATCCGCATACCATACGGCGGCCGTAACACGATACTATCACAGCAATTGCAAGTAGAGAGACTCCAAGGCAGAACCCAAGGATTGATGGTGTGAAGTCTAATGTTGTTTCCGGGTACGTTACATTGTGGAGGGGCGGTCCTGTACAGTTGCACATTTTTCAAACAGGTCTTGCTTTTAAACTACAGTTCATAGTCTATGAGAGACTTATAATTTTCCGTCCCATGTGTTGTAACTGCGCTTGCTACCCTCTCACAAGGCATTCACGCTCCTTACAGGGATTAGCATGCTACTCCGGCCCGGACCCCAAGGTTAGTGGATTGATTAAGTCGTTATTGGTATTAATTGTGTGCTCTAAAGAAAAACAGTCTGTTTGTTTACTTCCGATTCTTTGTTGTCAATTAGTTGTAGTTAGGTGTGCCCATTAGTGAGTCAATGCAAAACAAACAGGTGGGTAAAAGGTGCCTTTTGTTACCATTGTATCAAAGCTGCTCGTCTCCTAGCTGCAAGCAGCGTTGTGCCGGAATTGCAAATATGTGTGGGAGAGTGTAAATTGCTCCCACCTTGATCAGCTTGGTAGGAGTGCGCTATAATCACCTGTAGTCTACACTCACATGTATTTGTTGCTGCTAATGTATTAATCAAGATGATGGTCTGACACTTTTAAAAGTATCCTCATCAATTATAACAATTTATACGTGTGTTTCGCATGTAACTAATATGGATTGTGATATTTACATATTAATAATCCATTTAAAAGAGTCTTAAATGTGTTACAATGGTAGATAATCTATTACTGTGCCTACAAAAATTTTAATGTATATGTGTGTAGAATGTGAATTGAAAAACTATATTAATATATCATAGATTAATTCGCATTGATATTTGCGTTAACAATTTCTAATGATCGTGTTGAGAAAATACATTTAAATGTGTAATAGATATGTGCACATAATGTAACCTGTGCAGAAGTTAACTTAGCTTTACTTATGGACCCGAATTTCATTATACTAGAAGTTCACGTTTTCAGCTAACACTTGAATTTACCTGTCATTCTTTGCCGTAGAAATGTTATGTGCATTTGTGTTCCCAGTGCAAGTGGACAAGACTTCATAATTGAGAGAACAAGTCACTGTTCTTAGTAGATAGTTAGATATGTGAAGAAAAAGTTGTTATATTCCCGGGGGTGCAGGGACAGAAAATCAAATCAAAAATATAGAATTGCACAAATATCAAGTTAAAAATATTGTGGGTCAGAAATATCGACAGACAAATTCTTGTGGTCAAGAATATTGATTTTAGGTACGCAATATCGAAGTTAAAAATATCTTAGTGTAAAATATCGTTCGCAAAAATATAGGGCACCATTACGATGCTGCACGCCACCGTAACGGTACATGGGACCAACCGCCAGAGGTGCGGTGGTCCCGCTGTGCCCTTTAGGATGCGACCGTCACCGTGGCGGTCGCATCCTGCATATAGAACATTGTGGCGGGCGGTGCTTCAAACAGCACCCACCACAATGTTCAATATGCATGTTTTGCATTGGCATGCACAACGTGACAGGCACCGTGTGGTGGCTGCCACCTTGTGTATGCCAATGAAGGGGCACATAGGTACCCTCCAAGTGTAGCCCCCCAACCCCTCAACCCCCCGGGGACCCGTAACGGGCCCCCAAAGCAAACTCCACCGGCCTTTCCATTGCGGCAACGCCACCATGGGAAGGCCTTTCTGAATGCCCATGATAATATTGATGGCGGTGCCTGCAAGGCACCGCCACCGTATTGTCTCCCCTTCTGCCTGGCCGGCAATCCAACCGGCGGAAAATCAGTGGACTGTCTTTCGGTCCGCCGCGGTGCCCCTCGTCATGCTAATATGGCGGGGGGTGCAACAGGGGCTTTTGGCGGGCGGATCGCCACCACCGTGGATCACCACCGCCGGCCCGGCGGTGGCGATCAGCCCACAATAATAATGACCCCCTTAGTTGTTAAAAATATTGATTTGTTATTGTTATGTATGTTATTATATATTTTATATGTATGTGATGTGTTTATTTTGCATAATAATTGTTTGTATTTTTAATATATGCGTAATATTTTTAATAGTTATCAATTTTGTTTTATTTTATTTTGCTATTTCTAGTTCTGTAGTGGGTTGAGGGTTTATAGGGGAATAGGGTGGGAAGTAATTTAATTATATAAAATGTATTGATCATTTTTAGTAGTTATTAATATTTTTTTATTTGAATTTTGCATTTTTAGTTCCGTAGTGGGTTGTGTGTTTATAGGGAAATAGGGTGGAAAGTAATTTAATTATATTAAATTCATTGAATATTTTTTATTTATTAATATTTGTTTAATTGAGATATTATAGTGTTAAACGTGCAAAGTAATGTATTAATAATTAATGAATATTTGGTTGTAAAATAATTTTAATTAGTGAATTGGTAATTAATAATTGAAATTATATAATAAATATTAGGGTGCCGATTCCAATCCTGTAAAACCCGGGTACGATTCGTCGAGCGTTTTCTCCGTACGACTCGTACCCGGGAAGTCCACCTTACAATCCACCAAGAACGACTCGTACAGAAATACCATTTTCGTACGATTCGTACAAAACACCACACGGCTAAAAAATACCTACGAGTATGATCCTGGACAGCGCGTACGCAACGTCCGTACGGAGTCAGGCAGCGTTTTACGGACGAGCAAGTACGATTCGTCCCTACGTCATTCCGCACAGCAATTTTTTTTACGGCAGCCAAAAACTCCCGGAAAACTGAGTCCGACGCAAAAACGGAGCCCCGGTACGCGACGGACAGCCATGGACCCCATCCTACATGTCATCCCGAACCTCTTAGCCTACGACCTGGTCACCGAACCTGACGCAGACGCCGCAGAAGGTGAGCACAACACCCAGGGGCCAAGGTGGGGTGAGGGGCAGGAAACATACCCCATACCCAAATTTAAACCTACAATATTGAGGACATACATTACCTCCAGGGTCTGGTCACTTCGGGGGGCGTGTCCTCCAATCCCGGCATCCGGCAGCATCGGAAGTGGACGTGTACGCGTACCTCTACGGCACACTACAATAGTGAGACGCACCTTTCTCACACATCCATAGCGTTGGTACGGCCCGTATCACTATTGTAGTGGTGCCGTAGGGGTATGCGTGGTACAGACCGTACACACGCCCTGAGAGCGTGTGTACGGCCCGTATCACGCTTTAGTGGTGCCGTAGGGGTGCGTGTGGTCCAGCCCGTACACACGCCCTGAGAGCGTGTGTACGGCCCGTATCACGCTTGTAGTGGTGCTGTAGGGGTACGCGTGGTACGGCCCATACACACGCCCTGAGAGCGTGTGTAGGGATCGTACCACGCGTAATACTACGGCACCACTACTATAGTGATACGGGCCGTACCCACACCTCCATAGCGTGGTTACGGGCCGTATCACTATTGGATTTGGGCCGTAGGGGTACGCGTGGTACGGACCGTACACACGCCCTGAGAGCGTGTGTACGGCCCGTATCACGCTTTAGTGGTGCCGTAGGGGTGCGTGTGGTCCAGCCCGTACACACGCCCTGAGAGCGTGTGTACGGCCCGTATCACGCTTGTAGTGGTGCTGTAGGGGTACGCGTGGTACGGCCCATACACACGCCCTGAGAGCGTGTGTACGGATCGTACCACGCGTAATACTACGGCACCACTACTATAGTGATACGGGCCGTACCCACACCTCCATAGCGTGGTTACGGGCCGTATCACTATTGGATTTGGGCCGTAGGGGTACGCGTGGTACGGACCGCACACAACCTATTAATGCGGTGGTACGGTCCGTATCACGCGTACCCCTTCGGCACCAGTACATTTGGGATACAAGGCTTACACACGCCACGAATGTTGGCCTACGGCCTGGTGTTGCATATTACCGTCATATTGGTGTGTGTGTAGGCCCAGGACAGCAGTGTACTGCACCAAGGGGGTGGGTGACTGCATAGGATTCCCAGCAGTAGTCAGACATGTGATGTGTGGGTGCATATCACTCCCAGCAGTGGTCAGACATGTGAGGGGTGGGTGCAGAGGACTCCCAGCAGTGGACAGACATGTGAGGGGTGAGTACAGAAGACTCCCAGCAGTGGACAGAGACATGGGGGTGGGTGCAGAGGACTCCCAGCAGTGGTCAGACATGTGAGGGGGGTGCATATCACTCCCAGCAGTGGACAGACATATGGGGGTGGGTGCAGAGGACTCCCAGCAGTGTTCAGACATGTGAGGGGCGGGTGAATATCACTCCCAGCAGTGGACAGACATATGGGGGTGGGTGCAGAGAACTCTCAGCAGTGGTCAGACATGTGAGGGGTGGGTGCAGAGGACTCCCAGCAGTGGACAGACATGTGAGGGGTGGGTGCAGAGGACTCCCAGCAGTGGACAGAGACATGGGGGTGGGTGCAGAGGACTCCCAGCAGTGGACAGACATATGGGGGTGGGTGCAGAGGACTCCCAGCAGTGGACAGACATTTGAGGGGTGGGTGCAGAGGACTCCCAGCAGTGGACAGAGACATGGTGGTGGGTGCAGAGGACTCACAGCAATGGACAGAGACATGGGGGTGGGTGCAGAGGACTCCCAGCAGTGGTCAGACATGTGAGGAGTGGGTGCAGAGGACTCCCAGCAGTGGACAGACATGTGAGGGGTGGGTGCAGAGGACTCCCAGCAGTGGACAGAGACATGGGGGTGGGTGCAGAGGACTCCCAACAGTGGACAGAGACATGGGGGTGGGTGCAGAGGACTCCCAGCAGTGGTAAGACATGTGAGGGGTGGGTGCAGAGGACTCCCAGCAGTGGACAGAGACATGGGGGTGGGTGCAGAGTACTCCCAGCAGTGGACAGACATATGGGGGTGGGGCAGAGGACTCCCAGCAGTGGACAGAGACATGGGGGATGGTGCAGAGGACTCCCAGCAGTGGACAGACATGTGAGCGGTGGGTACATATCACCCCCAGCAGTGGACAGACATGTGGGGGGTGGGTGCAGAGGACTCCCAGCAGTGGACAGAGACATGGGGGTGGGTGCATATCACTACCAGCAGTGGACAGACATATGAGGGGTGGGTGCAGAGGACTCCCAGCAGTGGACAGAGACATGGGGGTGGGTGCAGAGGACTCCCAGCAGAGGACAGACATATGGGGGTGGGTGCAGAGGACTCCCAGCAGTGGACAGAGACATGGGGTGGGTGCATATCACTTCCAGCAGTGGACAGACATGTGAGGGGTGGGTGCAGAGGACTCCCAGCAGTAGACAGAGACATGGGAGTGGGTGCAGAGGACTCCCAGCAGTGGACAGACATATGGGGGTGGGTGCAGAGGACTCCCAGCAGTGGACAGAGACATGGGTGGGTGTACATCATTATCAGATGACCACAACTCCATTTGTGTATGTACGCATCCCTAACTTTGGACTATGATGATGGTGCCATAACAACACATCACTGACAGCAGTGTCCCACTCCCAGGAGGATGGATGTCTTTCCCCCACTGCATGACACACCACATGTGGGTGTGCGGACAAATGACACATGCATACCCACCCCTGGCGGATGCAGCACAATACACACACTTAGATCATGCCACAAGACTGTATAGTCATGTCACTGCCTACTAAACTAAGAGAGCCAAAGGGAACACACACAGTCATGCACCTCCCCGGACTGATAGGAATGTGCAGGTGCTGGGCCAGCCACCAAGACGTTGTCTCTCATGGAAGGAATAGGGTGGAGTTCCCACAGATACAATGCCCACAATTGTGAGTCAGGTGCCCAGATACCCTGCAGAACAAGTACCATATGCATGCTAGGCCGGGATTACACACATGCATAGTGCTGAAAAAGGAGAATTTCTCCATGAAGGCATTTCAACATACTCAATACACAAGAACAGTGACTAGCAAGGATGGCACAGACGATGCAGCCGGAGACATTGCTGAGCAGGCATGGCCATAGTTGAGGGGATCCATCACCAACAAAAGAAATGTAGACACAGGTCAGCACAACAATTGTGCAACTCTTTGCAGTGAAGATGTCAGGTGCCACACAGGAAGGAACACTCCTTGGGACAATGTCTCAAAACAAAAATAACACACACTACCAATGATTTGTTGCAGAGACCTTGTGATGGCACGCAGATGCCATGGTCCACCTCATGACCAGCAGACTACAACATTTCCCAGAACCATAACCCCTTACCACAACACCAACTCCTGGACCCTCAGCACCAACATCAATACCTGAAATGCAATAGTGTTCAAACAAAAACTAAATTGCTTTATTCAGCATAAACTAAAGTGTGTAAAAGAACACTATTTACAAAGGCCAATGGCCAGTCCATAATAGAAGTCCTTGGGGGACACATGGGCACGCGCCTCCCCTAGCTTGCCTGCCCAGTGGAACCCTCAGGTTCGTCGACCGGGGGGGGGCATCCTGTGGGAAAGGACCAGGCACCGCAGGGACAGGAGTGGGAAGGGTAGGTGTGGTGGGTGCAGGGCTGGACGTCTCCACCACAGGGGGTGGGGCAGCTCCAAATGTGCAGGTGAGCTCGGCACTGCACACTTCTGCCAGGCCCTGCACCGGAAGAAACACCAGGGCCAATGGAGGGGGGGGGGCTGAGGGATGGGGAGCAGCGCTCTTGGAGGAGGGGGTGTACATGGGGGGGACTCAACTCCCCTGCCCGGGAACTTCCTCGCCCGCTTGCAGGGTGGTGTCACAGTGGGGGTGAGGGCCAGCTCAGCCATGTAGACCTCTTTGGGTGACAGTTTGGCAGGGGAGCCAAGGGGAGTGCTTTTGGAGGGACTGGGTTGTGAGGCCTGCGGACTCAGACTGTGGCTGCGTGTATGTCTCTTTGCCCCAGACCCAGTGGGTGTGCCTACTTCCCCCGGAGTGTGCATGCCAGGAAGTGTGCGCATGCCCTTCCTTGGTGGTGTGCTGCCTGTGTCTGGTGGGGTGCGTGCTTGGGAATGTCTGGGTGTGCATGGGACAGGTATGGGAGAGGGAAATGGGGATGGGGTATGGGGGGAAGCGCTGCAGGAGAGTCACTGCTGCCGTCAGGGAAGAGACCATGGACCGCAGAAACCTGCGTTGGTCAGACATCGCTGCTGACATGCCCTCCATGAATGACACCATCTGTGTTAGCAGTGTGGTGTGGCCATGGAGGACATTCAGCACCGATGCCTGCCCAACCTGCAACCGCCGCAGTATGTCCACAGACTCTTCACTGAGGGAAGCAGGGGTGACAGGGGCAGGGGGTGCGGTGCCTGGCACAAAGGAGACATGGTGGTGCTCAGCACGGACAGAAGGGACCGTAGCAACTGGGAGGGCGGTGATGGGAATGGAGGAGGTGGTGACAGATGTTGTACTGCTGCCAGGTGTTGTAGCAGCCTCCGCCCCCTCGATGAGGTCAGCCTCGGACCCGTCTGCGTCGTAGTTGGTCTCGCCACCAGACAGGTCCTCTGACTGACTCCCCTCGCCCTCTGTGCCACTGGCTCCCGCAGACTCGTCAGCACTGGTGGCACTGGTGCTGGGTCCCTCCTTAAGGTCCGTGCTGGTTTCTCCCTCAGCTTCCAATGATGATTCTGTGGGCAAGGTGAAGATACAGAAAAACATCAGTCACCTGTATACATCTGACACATGAGTACAAAAACAATAGGTCACAGTGCATATCAGGCAATGCATCATGAGCAACAGCTAGATTACTCGGCGCATATGTAAGCCCTGTACTCCCCAGTTGGTAGACCCACCATGCCACTTGGACACAAGGAAAAACACCAGCCCAAAATGTGAATGAGAAATACAATGAGAAGCTAGTGTCTGGGAACAGGTGAGCACAGCAATACAATGAAGTCATGCCACCTCTTGTTTACCCTGAAAGAAACAGTAGTGGTGCACCCAAGGCAAACTAACAGACCTCAATACTAAAGGTGTCCCCAGACTCAGAGACCTGTAAGTACTTTGGAACACAAAACGCAAATATATGGTCCCTTGTGAATCTCAATACTTTACACAAAACACATGTTTAGAATGTGGGAATGTGCCATTTTGTGAACACAGCACACATGTGCCTGTATCAAAGATGTCTCCCGAGGAGGTGCACACAAATCTACATTTACCCAGTCATTGAAGAAGCTGGCAGCCTTATTTAAAGAAGCCACTGTTAGAAATAAATGGTGTTGCAGAAAGTACATGTACATGGGCCCACGGAGGTCTTGATGACTTGACACTCGTAAGTTGGTATCACCAACAACCAAGGACTTACCCAAATTCCAGAACACTGTGGGAACATGTATATGTCGAATCCAAAAAAGTCATATTAGAACAGTGTCTTCTTTTAAAATGTGCCAGTGTATACCCTGAAAGTGTAAAGGTGGTTTGTTGTGCACCTCCTTGGGAGACATCTGTCATGCAGGCACATTATTGTTCTTAACAACAAAACCTTCAACTAAAGCATTAAACACATTTAGACCTGTTGACAAGTGTTGTGGGTGCCAAGGTACTATACTTTTAGACTAACAACTTGAATTATGTCAGTTGTCACATGGCCATCCGTTACCTGATGACACAGTTGGCAACACATCTGACCCACTGCCTGTCACGCTGGAGTGGCACACATGTCCAAAACCACGACAATGCATATGCTAATGTGCCTGCAATTGTGTTGTAAAAAGGGAAACCTGCACTGAGGAGACACCCTCATGGCAAGCCAGAATGTCCACACAGATGTCAGCTCACACAGACCAAACTACGAAGCATCTGGAGCACACACTGGTGCAAAAATATGTATGAGCAGGAATCGTGTATTTAAACAATTGACACATGCTGCAAAGCACAAACATTAAACCCTGCACAACATCACTGGGTCACTGCACGTTTAGTCTCTGTCCAGCCAATTATCACACACGGGTCAGACCTGGCAAGGAGACATAAGGTATGCCCATGTAGGCCTCGCACGCACAAACCCCCCATACCTGAGCCAATGTGATTGAGACAGATCAAGAAGTGACACCTCTTAATCAGGATTAACAAAAATGTGCAGCTTGAATGCAAAAATGTACTCAACATGACCTCATGAGGCTGGCAACACATATTTGTGACAAACAACCATCCACAGATAGTCGTGAATAGACACACAGGCACTGCCCAGTGTGAGTATGCACAAGCTAATGGGGTCTCCCTGTCCAGTGGACACATGTAGCACACTTAGGATAAATACAAATGAGGCCAGGGAACAATGCCACAGAGGCAAACCAATGCTGAACACACAGAGAATGGGCACAGTGTTGGATGACACACATGATTACGAGGCAAGGGTGTCTCCGGGGACTGTAGTGGGCACACTGCTCCTTGTTCCTGGAATGATCTGACTGTAACATGAGCAACCGTCCTGGCACGATGCATATCTCCCACTCATGCACATCATGTCTGAGGCCACAACATTGGTCATGCATGCTGCAAGTGTGTTCATTTTAAACCTCACAATCCTATGTTGAGACTCATCATCAGTGCCAACAAATATGGACCCCCAACAGAGTGAATAGGACAGGGCACAGGCAAGGTACCAACACAAGTCACAGACCACCCTCCCACATGATGCAGAAAGCAATGTGCACTTTGAGTAACTGGCAGCCTAGATGACCAAGTGCAATTGTGATTACACACAGACCAGGGGACACATGTCAAGGAGGGGAAGGGATGAATAAGAGCACCGTTTGACTTTGGGGAACAGACTATGCACTGCACATATAAACCATGGCAGTGTATCTAGGCTCCAGAGCACTTCCAAAAGCTGGTGACACACAACACATAAAACAGACATGTACCTACCCCCTCCTTGCTGCAGTCTCTCCTGTAACTGCCTATCCAGGTCAGGGAAGACCACCGCCAGGACACGCTTCATGTGGGGGGTCAGGCCACGGCACCCGCCGTGGGGGCGTGGAGGTGAGAGCTCCAGCTGGACCACCGGGTCCAGCACCGGATGTCCTGCCACCGTTTTCTGACTTGGGCTAGGCGCCGACTGCGATCCCCCACCGATCTCACGGCCCTGACGATCTACTTCCAGATCCCCCCCTTCTCGTAGGCAGTTACCTGTGAGGATGGCAAAGTGAGACAAAATCACTACACCTGCTCCATGTCACAGAGACACACATTTGAACATCTTTGATATGTTGAACAGGGCATAGGATGCTGCCAAGGAAGTGCATCTTACTGATATAGACAATGGCCTCTGTGGAAGCCCCAATGCACTACATGGCATTGAAAGTACACAGGTGGCAGGAGGGGTGCGACACACTCCCTGATCATGGCACATGCAACACCAGGCTGATGGACATCACCTCCAAGCAGTTACATGCCCCAGGCCACTGACACAACATCAGCAGAGTACACATACACACACAAGCACAGATCGATCACCTGCCATTGGCCACAGTGGATACAAACCTCACTCTGCACATGTGCCACTTGCCTGTGGGGTATCACAGGTGTCGGGCTAGGTCAGCAAGTCAGACATACAGCACAGCTTACTTCTCACATCATATGAGTAGAGCTGTTGCCTCCTCCATGCAGCTGTGGTGCAACACTTCACCTAGACACTCATCCACATGACAAGGGACATTCACACACATCAATGTCCAGGAGGGCATACACATCACTTGGACACTCACACCACAGGTCCACTCAACTCACACACATCTGCGGGTACAGTCACCTGTCACACCGGGGGAACCACTGAATCACCTCAGGACAATAGCCACAAATATGCCACCAAGGATTTGCCAGGATGAATGTGTCATGCACTATGCAGTGCACACAGGAACTACAACATGCTCTCCATGGGAAACATAAGACTTTCCCCCCCTGGGACCCACTCTAAACAACATTGCATGTCTGTCACACCTGGACACAATGCCAGAAGTGACAGTCACAAAAAAGGTGTACAGTCAAAGGTAGTGGAGTCAGCACTCACCTGCACCCCTCGTCCCCCATACAGCTTTGGGTACTGTGGGAGGAGGACATCCAGCAATGCCTCATTCTCCTCAAGTGTGAATGGCTGGGCCCTCTCCACAGTCCGCGACATGGTGCCAGAGGTAGCAGAGACAGCAGCAGTGTGGTCGACAGGAAAGTTGTGCAGGCAAGTGCCCTCTCATGGGTTCTGGCTGACTTATATTTGTCTTGCTGGGGGCTTTCATTTACAGGAGTACAGAGTAATTGGTCAGACTCATTTGCATCCTACGTTTCATCCAATCCCTTTAAAAATACACCAATGACACGAATTTGCATGGTTCAAATTTTGAGCATCATAGCAAGGCAAACACCACTTTGCAACATTGTAATTTTTGGCCCAACTGACTTTTCAGGACCACCTGATGGCCACATTGCAACTGAAATCTCTGTATCTATGACAACCAGCATGCATTTTGGGCCTAATACTTGTCCCCTATGTAATTTTTGAATCCAAAAAACATGTACGGTGTGTTTCACACGTACCCGTACACGTATGGCACCACTACAATAGTGATACGCACCGTACACACTCTCCGAGAGCATGTGTAAGGTCCGTATAACTATTGTAGTGGTGCCGTAGGAGTACGTGTGTGTACGGTCCGTACCATGCGTACTCCTAGGGCACCACATTAGTGATACGCACCATACACACGCTCTCAGAGCGTGTGTACGGTCCGTATCACTATTGTAGTGGTGCCGTAGGAGTACGCGTGTGTACGGTCCATACCACGCGTACTCCTAGGGCACCACTACCACAGTGATACGGGCCGTACACACGCTCGGAGGCCTTGTGTACTAGGGCACCACAATAGTGATACGCACCGTACACACGCTCTGAGAGCGTGTATACGGGGCGTTTCACACGCTTACACTGGTGATAGGAGGCGCACACGAAAGGAATGGAGGTCTCCGACTCGCACAAGGCTGTACATCAAGTCATTGTCATTGCGGGATTTCATGTGCAGGGGCTAGGTGTGTCAGGCAGTGATATTGCACATGTCTTCTCATGTAGTTGCACAATTGATGTGTGATGACCTGTGTACACATGTCATGTGTGACGGGGCACTATGTGGCATAGTTCCCCTTCACACTTTGCACTTGTGTGCCTGTAGTCCAAACGTGTCAAGCACAGCAACACTGGTATGGCACAGTCACCACCACCCGCAACTGTCCCCTGATGCCAGGGACAGGGACAGTAACAACTAACATTTCACGATCAGCGTGCCCCTATGTGACTATGTCATGTGTGTGTCATGTGTTCACATGAGCTTGCTGTTAGTGTTCTGTCAACTACATTTGTTGTTGCTGCATCCAACATGTGTCTGTGTGGAGATGGGCATCTACGCACACCATGCCACATGTGGATTTCCACGTAAGCAGGGTCTGTATGCATCGGACATGATATTTTCACATGAGGACATATCTGCGTCGTCTCAATGTCTGTGTTTTCAGTTTTCACGTGTGGCCCTTCATCGCAATGTGTTTGATCTGTACATTTGACATTCCATGTGACCTGTGCGTCTAGCTTGCCGTCAGCTGTCTGCATGAGATGACATCCTTTCAATGTAGCTATGTGGATGTATGTCACTCCTGTGATGTCTCTGGCTGTTCACTCAGACTGGCACCCAGCTTGTTTCAGGCCATGTCATGTATACTTGCAAAACCACGGGTGTATCTTGCTTTCTTGTAGGAGTATCACCAAGCTGGCATACGTGTCCTGGATGTATTGCACAGACCAGACTCTGTATTTAGCTGATGTGTAGTAGCAGTTTAGCATGTGCTCTGTACAATGACATTGGTGTTGTTATGCTCTCAATCTTCGTTATTCAATACAATTTTCTGCAGGGCACCTCCTGTCCCATGACCAATGCCAGACTTGGCTGCCATGAGGGAACGTGACTGCATCCGACGTTACAGATTCACCCAACAGTTGATTGAGGACTTGACCGACAAGCTGGCAGCACTCCTCCAACCGCGATACAGGTATCCGACTGCGCTGACCCCCAAGATGAAGGTGATGGCAGTCCTACATTTTTTTGCCACAGGTACGTTTCAATTCACCATAGCTGATGTTGGTGGCATGTCACAGACAATGTTCAGCCGTGTCCTGCGTGATGTTTTGGCAGCCATGTTGGAGCACCTTGATGAATTCATCAAATTTCCGACTCCTGAGGAGTTGACAGGTGTCAAGGGTGATTTATATGCCCTGGGAGAGATGCCCCATGTCATTGGGTCCATTGATGGGACACATGTGGCTTTGGCACCACCACAGGCACAGGAGGTAGCCTATCGCAACCGTAAACATTACCACTCTATAAATGCCCTTGTGGTGTGCCTTGCTAACATGCTGATTTCCCATGTCTGTGCACGCTTTCCAGGTTCAGCACACGATGCCTACATCATGAGGCATAGCAGGGTGCCACAAATGATGCTGCGGCTGCACAACGAACGAGCATGTCTTGTTGGTGGGTACACTCTGTTTCTCCTGTGTGTTGCGGTATCTTTGGCTTTTACGGCATCTCCTGAACCAATGATTTACATGATGTTTCCATGTAGGGGACTCTGGATATCCCTACATGTCATGGCTGATGACACCTCTCCGCAACCCAAGATCAGCGGCAGATCACCGCTACAACAATGCACACGGGCAGACCAGGCAAGTGATTGAGAGGACGTTTGGCCTCCTGAAGAGCCGATTCCGGTGCCTTCACAAGACAGGCGGGTCCCTCCCATATGCACCGGAGAAGGTCTGCTGCATCTTCATCGTGTGCTGCATGCTGCTCAACATGGCAGTGGAGAAGGCAGTGCCACTCATCCTGGAGCAGGAGGAGCAGGAACATCCACCCGTGGAGGATGAAGGGCTTGGTCACGTGGCGAGTGAGAACGAGGAGGAGGAGGATATCCGGAGTCAGCCCATACGCAACTTCTTCTCATAATGGTGAGTCACTGTGTCTGAGTGTGCACGCTTGTAGTCTTGGGTGGCATGTGTTGCAATGTGGGTGTCCAGCTGACTGTATGCAAAGTGACTTAGATGTGTGTTCTGATGTGTCACTCGAGTGATGATGTCATTCCACGCATTCTTGCTGAGACACTTTATTTTCAATTTGCATGTGTACAACATTGTTCATGTTTAGTAAATGACCATGTAAGCATATAAAAATTCTTTGAGGTGACTTCTTGTGTGTCTGTCATTCCCAGGTTCTTGCACATGTTGACTGCTCGTGTCATCGTTGTTCTCCTGCTATTCCTCATGAGGATTGCAACATGTGCTGAATCAGCATTCCATGCACGGACATGGGGAAATTTCATTTTGGGTAAGGATTGCAGCAAAGCAGTTTGGAGGTGGTACATGTTTGGAATGTGTGGGGAATGCTTCTGTGCATGTTGTGTTACCATGCATACATGGCTACTCACCAAGGGGCATATGACATGTAGCATGACTCCCATGAATTGATAGTCACCCTTCGTGACGGTCATCTGTCATGGATTTTTGATTCTGATGAAGGCATCAATGTGTGTAAAACTTCCCTCTGAAATATACGGGATGCTACCTGTGGACATAGTGTGGGACATCCCCATAACAGGCTCAATGGGGAATTGAAGCCTCTCCATGTGCAGCATGAGGTGTTTGGCTCCTCGCCTTAACTTGTGTGCCAGTTCATTGGGGTTTACAACATCCGTGTCGTGAAGGGGGTGTCCAGCGTAGGTCCCACATGTTCAGTCAAATGACCTGTGTGTGTGTTCATATTGATGCATTTCCCTTAGTGTGAGTTTGAGTAATAAAGGTGTTCCTCACCCTTAAAAGTGCCTCAGCTCTGTCAATGCAGGCCTCTTGCCACTTTGCATGCGTCATCTCTGGCATAATTGTCAAAGATTGTGCATATGAGTGTATGTGTAGTTCGGAAACATGCATGTAGTTCTTCATGGATAATGATCTCTATTTAGCATGGAGTCCATGGTTGTATATGTATTTTGGCAGGTTGCTCCCCACAACGGGCCCTCAACGCCTGCTGAGGGTGTGTCTCCTGTGCGCAGCTTGCCCTTCTTTTTCCTGATCCTGTGTCAGTCATCTTTGGTGATTGTTCATCCATTTGCTCGGGGTCAGCCATGAGTAACCTGACACCCCTTCCTTTACGTACGCATGTTGCAGTTGTGCTCTCTGACCTCCTTGTCTTTGTGTGCTACTTTCGGCCTAGTTTCCAGTACATGCCCCCTGCTGCTGCGGCCCCTGCGGCAAGGGCCCACCAAGTTCCCGGATTCTGCAACCCACATGCCTCCAAGATGCTCCTCCCTTCCTCCCTCCACCCATTCATATGGCTGTCATCAGCTTGTCTATGCCACTATTGCAGCCACGCCGTGCCAAAGGCTGGAACGTCAGCGCATGCACCGGGAACATCGCACAAGCCTCATGTCCTTGCATGACCCACATCACACAATAGTCTCATGTTGCTGCCAAACAATGTCCAACTGAATATCAACCTCCTGCTCTCAGGCATACCCTAAGCGCACACACGACACCTTCGCATGCTGAGTGTGCAACTCCAACTGCCTACACAGCGCTTCCCCTCCTCCCAGGCCCTGTCACACCAACCAGGCCATGTCCATCCTACTCCACACTGGCTCCGTCCAACAGCACGCCATTGGACTCTGTTACCTCCTCAACACAACAGGGCCACACATCACCTTCATGACAGTGACCTCGAAGAAAACATCCTCAGCACACAACTTCCTCATTGCCATCTCAGACGGATACAAGAGCACCCGCAGGGATGGCACTAACAATCACGGTGGATGAATTGATATCCATTCCCAAGTACGCACTCAGGGTCATAAATCCGGTTTGGCACAAAAACCCTGCAAACACGCTGAGTAACACTCCTCTACAGATCTCCAGGACTACATCCACATTTCCGCTAAGCCATCAACACGTCCATCTTCATGCACGCCCTCACATCCACAGGATACATGTGGCTGTGGTACAGGAACTTCTGGCTGGATGAGAACCACACCAGCATCCATAATTGGTCCATCCACATTAGCATCCACGTCTATGACGTGCAACACACTGCCACATACCCCGCTAACAATCCCCCAATGATGCTTGATGTAAGTCAACACAGACATGCTGTGTGTGACACTGGAATCAACACCACCGCCACACCCTGCAAACTCACACACTGGATCAGCAACTGATCCAACAATCTAGCCACATTGACGGACTTTCCTGTGACGCACAACAACAATTAAGCCACCTGGGACAAGGCAGACCTACTGGACTCATACACGTCTATCCGGACTCTTGTGCACAGCTTGCAACACAAATAACCATCAGTGGCCTTACAACCCTGGAAAACTGCACACACAGCCATCAACATATCATCAGCAAGGACAATTGGAGCTCCTTCAGATGGGGCCGAGGCCAAAAAATGCACGGCATCAAAGAGCTCATCAGCATTTTGAGTGCACTGACATCAGCTCTCCATCCAAAAGACACCCCACCCTTGCAAGGCTGAGCAAATCCCTTGCAACTTTCTACCACTGCAAGCTCATGGACATACACACCAGCCTTGGCACACAGAGGCAGACAGCACAATTATACGCGGGACCAACCCTCCTCGCTTTTTGGACTTCCAACGGCAGGAAATACAACACCCGGCTCATGTGCAACATCCCCTGGGGACCTCCATCAGGCCCCTTCCCACACAACATCTCAACCACATCATTCCCCATCCTTGTAGCCCCCGTCCAGCACGTCATGGATGTATCGTTGGAGTTAGCCACATTCCATGGTAGATAGAGGCATGCAGTGACCCTGGACCTTCTTAGACAACGGACGGCAGGAACGCAGGCTCTCAAGGAACATCACCGTGCTTCCCTAGCCAGCAAATGACATCAGGAAGACATTCAATGAGCACCTGACAAACTTCCTCCAGGCAAAGATCTCCAGGCAACCTGCACCAGACCATCTTCCACAGTAATCACACCACTGCAACCGTCATCATTGCCACCAACCACGGCAACTTAGCCCTGCTCAAAAATGGTGAGGCCACCCCCCTTGATCTCTCCACAGCATTATACACGATGTGCTCACACACTGTCAGCTCACACATCTCCAAAACTGGTATCCAGAGGATGGACCAGGATGAAATCACCAAGTGGCTCACCAGCAAGGCCATGGGAGTCGGACTCAAGCCTTAAGCATGTAGTACAGTGGCGTCATCTGCCACATGGCCCAGGGCTCATCTCTCAGCGTGTCAATCTTCAATGTGTCCATGACCCCCCTCTCCACCACCACATGCGCACACAACCTCATCATCATCTCGTATGCCATTGACAGCCAGCTGCTCCTCACCCTCACCAAAGACACAGGTCCGTTGATGAATGGCTGAACATCAGACACCTGAGGCTGGACTTGGCCAGGACTGAGGTCATCATCTGCGGATTGTCCCCTTACAGCTGGCTCAACTCCGTGCATCCAACCTTGCCCTGGACACCATTCTTCACATCCACAGAACTCCAGCATGCAGGAGATGGTTCTCCCACCTGGCCATACATACCTGGGACTCCCTCCCCGGGAAACTCCACATGGGCCTCTACGCCTCTACGCCTTAATGATATTCTTCCAAATAGGTCTGTCCACACAGTATTGCAAGCCCCCCCCCCTCAGCAGCTTGAGGCCATCACAGTTGAGTATTGGGCTCCATGTCTGTATTGGATGATACATTGTGACCCATGTGTGTCCTGTACCGAACTCAGATCCCAGGGTATGGATGGCTGGAGTTAGTTCAAAAATCAGGCATAGTTTGACATTTCCCCACACGTATGTTGTGGACTGATGCAAAATGACTGCAACATCTAATTAATAATAATTTGTTTTATTCGGGGTGGGGGGCGTGTTTTGTGGGAAAAAACAGTAGGTGCTATACAGTATGCCTAGAATCCAAAGTTCATAGGGGGGGATGAGATCCTTCGCATTTGAAGTCATCAGAGTCCAGTACACAGTGTTTGTCATCATTGGTCAGACTGTGACCAGCAAGTTCATGTGGCAGAGAATGTCAGTGAATGAAGTGATGCTGTTGCGCATGAAGGCCAGGTGCCAGGCCAGGTGACCTGGGAGATGTGGATGGCCTGCTGCCTCTCACGGTCTTTTCCGTGGATGACCCACCTTCCTTGGGGGACCCTCAGAGGCAGGCCTTGACGATGCTTGGGAGGCACTGTCGGACAAATCCTCCTCCTCCTCCCTCCCTGTGGATGATGTTGGTCTTCACCTGGTGGCACAGGGAGGGTTGCCCATGTTGTCGGCGATCCGACAGAGTGAACGGCTTATGTCCGTTTGCACCGCCAGGAGCTCAGCCAGTCTTGCCTCCATCCGTCCTTGGTGTTGTTGTTGACTGGCATGTTGCTCGGCCTGCTGGTTCTTGATCTCTGTGAGGGTCTCCACTACCTGGCTGATGGCCCTGGTGTCACGCCGGTATGCGTCCATGATGTTGCGTACGTGAGACATACCGGTCCCTTCAGCTGGCTGGTCAGGTTCTCGCCTCCGCCTGCCTCCACTCCCACCACCCCTGCCCACACGAGCCTGGCCTGCCGTTGTGGGCACATCAGGTCTACGGGACCCCTGAGGGATGGCAGTTGCGGGGTTGTCTGCCTCCTCCTGGGTGCCCGGTGAACTATGTCCCTCCAGGTCAGACTGTCTCAGTAGTTCAGTGTGGGAAGGGCTCCTGGGTGTCTCCTGGGATGTGGCAGGAATGGGGGTGGTGGTTGGCACAGATGTTCCTGGCGCAGGTGCTGCAGGGGCTTGGACAGCAGAGGGTCCAGGTCGGTCGGGGTCATCCATGGAGTGTTGAGAGGCGTCGCTGCCGGTGGGCTCAGGTTCCTCCCGATCCTGGGACTGTGATTCTACCTCCCCATTGTTGGGGGGAGATCCATGACGTTGCCCTGTGTGTGAGAGAGGGACAATGTTAATGCTGTTTCATGCGACATCCTTGTTTCATACATATTCAAGTTGGCACAGTTCCTCCAGGTAGTTGTATGTGCCTAGCATTCCCCTCACTGTTCACTTGTGGATGAGTATGTTGCGGGGGACAGATTGATATGTTCTCCTGAGTGTTAGACATGTAGATTTTTGTATTGGATGCTTCTTTGGCTAGGGATTGATCTTGTTGTGTCACATGTCCATTGTGAGGGTGGGTAAATTCATTGGCTGCCCCGGGGGTGTGTGCTTGTGTAAGGGGTGTGTGTGACGGTGCCTGCTGGTGGGTGTAGTGTGATTTGGCAGTGGGTCTCCCAGGTGATGTATCTGTCCCCCCATGGAGCATGCTGCCATGTCAGTGAGTGTGAATTCCTGTCCTAGATATCTGAGCTTGTTGTGTTGGTGTTTGAGTTTGCAGTGGTCATAGGAGGGCCTTGTGCTGCCTACAACAGGGCCAAGTGTCAGCTACCTTGTCAGTACTTTGCCAGTCCCTGTGTATTGAGCATGGTGCATGGGTATGTACCTGGGTCATATGGGCTGAGGGCAATGTTGTCTGATTCAGAGTAGAACAATGCATTTTGTGAACCCCCCCCCCCCAGCATCCCGGACATCCAGTCTTGGGTTAGTGCTTCGTGTAGGCTGGGACATGGCATGGCCTTGCTTTGTGAATGGAGCATCCACATGTTAGTGGCATGAGCGTTGATTTTGAGTGTGGTTGTGTCAGGTGAGGGCTTGGGGGTAGTTGTGTGCATTTTGTGTAGTTGGGGTGTGGATGCCATTCCCCCCATGTTCCATGAGTTGCTTGTGTACTCACCAGACTCTGGAGGTCCTTGCAGTCCGTGTACTCCCACCGGGAGAAGCCTGGCCATCACCTTCTCCTCCCAGGGATGGTAATGTACCGGTCTGCGGGGCAGCCCACCTCCAGTGATGTTGCTCTGGGCGTAGTCCTCGTTCATTTTCCGCTTGACTGCCCTCCGCAGATCGTACCACCTGGCTTGGCATTCGTTCCTGGTCCTTCTGATGGGTGCAACAGCATTCACCCTATCGATGATCCTCTGCCACAGGTGTGATTTTTCGGCTATGCTGGTCTGTCTGACGAATGTTCCAAAGAGCTGTGGCTCGACTCGGATGACTCCGTTGACAAGGATGTCCAGCTCTTCCCTTGTGAACTTTGGATTCTTGTCTGTGGGTATGGTGTGGGGTGAGGGTGTGGATGGTTGTGGGTGTGTGGGTGTGAATGTGAAGGTGTGTGTGGGAATGTGAAGAGGGGGTGTGAAGGAGTTTATGTGAAGGTGTATATGTTAAGGTGTATGGGTGCAGTTGTTGTGGTGTGCTCTGTAGCTGCAGTGAGTCTGTTGCAAAGGCTCATGGTTTGTGTGTGTGGACCCTTTTTATTGGTCAATTTGTGGGTGTGCCTGAGTTTGAAATTTTGGTGGGTGTGTTATAAGAGGTGGTTGTCAGTTTGGGCCTCTGTTTGCGCGGTTTGGATGTGCCAGGTCAGTCCTTTTGATGTATTTTCTACTGTAGACGTGTTTTGTGGTGTTGTGCGAGTCGAATTGACCCTTCTTGTGCTGTTTTACAGTGTCCTTGTTCAGTACGAGTCGTTTTCGCGTATGTAAGGTGCGTACATACGCGAGGTTGTTGTACCGTGCTCGCATACGCTATGTTGTTGTGAGGTCCGTACATACGCGATACTGGGGGACTTTGCTGTGGTACGGTGCGTCCAAGTATGGGGCTGTGGTACGGTGCTGGGGTACGGTGCGTACATGTACAGGACTAGGGTACAGTGCTAGGGTACGGTGCGTACAAGTACGGGACTGGGGTACGGTGCTGGGGACGCTGCATACAAGTACGGTGCTGGGGTACAGTGCATACAAGTACGGGGCTGGGGTACGGAGCTGGGGCATGGTGTGTCCAAGTACGGCTGGGGTATGGTGCTGGGGTACGGTGCGTACAAGTACGGTGCTGGGGTATGGTGCATCCAAGTACGGGGCTGGGGTACAGTGCGTCCAAGTACGGGGCTGGGGTACGGTGCTGGGGTACGGTGCATCCAAGTACGGTGCTGTGGTGCGGTGCGTCCAAGTATGGGGCAGGGGAACTGTGCTGGGGTACGGTGCATCCAGGTATGGGGCTGGGGTATGGTGCGTCCAAGTACGGTGCTGGGGTACGGTGCGTCCAAGTACGGGGTTGGAGTACGGGGCTGGGGTACGGTGCGGACATGGGGGGGATGGTGTTGACATACGGGTGGATGGTGCTGACATACGGAGGTACGTGCGGACATACGCGGGGGGAGGGGGACTGTACGACTCGTATCCCGGGCACAAGTTTATCCGGGATACGAGTGGTACAGAGTTCGCTCCGTACGGGACGTTTTACATACGCTTGTGTATTCGGGAGGGCGATATGGATCGTACTTGTGCGCTCGGACTTCAGTTTTACGATTTGTACGTAAAACAGTCTGGGTACGTCTCATAGACCTTTTTCCGATACGATTCGTATGTATTTTTCACGTACGAATCGTACTTCACCGATGGGACGGATACGAGTCGTACGGGAAAATATTTTACCCGATCGGAATCGGCACCTAGGTGTGTATTGTTGAGTTTATAAGTGTATAGTGTGGGAAGGGTGGGAAGTAATTTATTTTGAATATGTGGATTAATAATTATTTGTTAATGAATTGTAATTAATTTATTAGTAATTAATTATGGTAATTGTGTAATTAATTTTAGGTGTGTGTTGTGTTTATAGGAGTAAACAGTAGTAAGTAATTTGTGTTTAATAAATTAATTTATAGTTGTTAATTAATGTTAATTATTTAATATTTATTTTGTGTAATTTATTTTTTGTGTGTTGTTTTTATTTTCAAAGGGATGAAAGGTGGGCAATAAATACATTGTAATTGTAATAATTTAATTATTAGTTTTAGATAGTAATAGTTTTACTGTTAAAAATAATATTTAATTGTGTTTTATTTTTTATAGTTTAATTTAGGTGTGTGTTGTGGATATTATAGTGTTAAAGCATGTGTACTCAATGAATTTATTTTTATAAATAATATATTTTTAATTGATTATTAATTATGTTAATTATGGAAATAAATGTAATAAAAAATGTTGAAGTGTTTTGTTACTGGTGTGGTGTTATAGGGTAAGAAATAAAATAAATACATTTATGATTTAAATATTTGTTTGTTAATATTTGCTATCTTTAATTTTATATTTTGTATATATTGTTTATTTAATATTATAACATTTCTAATTTTGTAATAATTTTTGTTTTTTTAATTGTTTAAGTGTTATTAGTAATTTTCCCACTCCGCTATCCAACACTTTCCCTACTGTTGCACTCACTTCAGTGGGAATAGTAATTTTTATCCCTCCGCTATCTAATACTTTCCCTACTGTTGCACTTATTGGAGCGGAATAGTAATTTTTGCCCCTCCTCTATCCAACACTTTACCTACTGTTGCACTCACTGGAGAGGGAATAGTTATTTTGCCCCTCCGTTATCAAACATTTTCCCTACTGGTGCACTCACTGGAGTTGGAATAGTAAATTTACTTTCTCGGCTGTCGAACGCTTACCCTACTTTTCCACTCAGAGGAGTGGGAATAGTAAGTATTACCCCTCCGCTATCCAACACTTTCCCTACATTTGCACTCTTTGAAGTGGGAATAGTCATTTTTGCCCCTCCGCCATCCAACATTTTCCCTACTTTTGCATTCACTGGAGTTGGAATAGTATATTGAGGGGCATATCAGCAAGGGCTTTATCTCCGCTTTTTTGGCTTTAAAAGGCAAAAAAGCAGAGATAAAACTATCGCCCTATCAACTAGAGGGTGCTAACATGCAAAATCGCATGTTAGCACCCTTTTTCCCTCCTCCTCCCTTTGCATCTCTAATGAGATGCAAAGTGGGCGTTCCTTCCGAAAGCCTCTGAAGAGAAGCATATGGAGCCTCGAAACGCGTCAGGCAATTCCACTACGGAGCGGCTTCTACAAGCCGATCCTCGTCCATGCCTATCATAAACAAAGCTGCTGATCGAGTGCTGCTCACCTGGTGGACAACCTTTAGAGCAGAATGTAACACGCGGCCGTCCTGCCGCGGAGCTTGCACCACCCCGCAATGTTACGGGGGCCACCTGACATGGTAACCATCATGTCAGTAATGTGGGCCAGCAGCGGCAAACAGGATTGAGGACGAGTCCACTTGCAGGGTCCATACAGGACAAGATTTGTGTGCTATCCGGACCATATTTCCCACAATGCACAGTCTCATTCGAGCTTCCCATTGGTGGGAGTGCAATATGAAAATGGCGAAGTAGGTTCAGCGTTTGCACACACCGTCTCCGTTAAAGCCTCTGAAGAGAAGCATATGGAGCTTCGAAACGCGTCAGGCAATTCCACTACGGAGCGGCTTCTACAAGCGGATCCTCGTCCATGCCTATCATAAACAAAGCTGCTGATCGAGTGCTGCTCACCTGGTGGACAACCTTTGGAGCAGAATGTAACACGCGGCCGTCCTGCCGCGGAGCTTGCACCACCCCGCAATGTTACGGGGGCCACCTGACATGGTAACCATCAAGTCAGTAATGTGGGCCAGCAGCGGCAAACAGTATTGAGGACGAGTCCACTTGCAGGGTCCATACAGGACAAGATTTGTGTGCTATCCGGACCATATTTCCCACAATGCACAGTCTCATTCGAGCTTCCCATTGGTGGGAGTGCAATATGAAAATGGCGAAGTAGGTTCAGCGTTTGCACACACCGTCTCCGTTAAAGCCTCTGAAGAGAAGCATATGGAGCTTCGAAACGCGTCAGGCAATTCCACTACGGAGCGGCTTCTACAAGCGGATCCTCGTCCATGCCTATCATAAACAAAGCTGCTGATCGAGTGCTGCTCACCTGGTGGACAACCTTTGGAGCAGAATGTAACACGCGGCCGTCCTGCCGCGGAGCTTGAACCACCCCGCAATGTTACGGGGGCCACCTGACATGGTAACCATCATGTCAGTAATGTGGGCCAGCAGCGGCAAACAGGATTGAGGACGAGTTCACTTGCAGGGTCCATACAGGACAAGATTTGTGTGCTATCCGGACCATATTTCCCACAATGCACAGTCTCATTCGAGCTTCCCATTGGAGGGAGTGCAATATGAAAATGGCGAAGTAGGTTCAGCGTTCGCACACACCGTCTCCGTTAAAGCCTCTGAAGAGAAGCATATGGCGCTTCGAAACGCGTCAGGCAATTCCACCACGGAGCGGCTTCTACAAGCGGATCCTCGTCCATGCCTATCATAAACAAAGCTGCTGATCGAGTGCTGCTCACCTGGTGGACAACCTTTGGAGCAGAATATATATATATATATATATATATATATATATATATATATATATATATATATATATATATATATATATATTACCTACTGGCGGTCGCCAGTAGGTAGTTATAGTTAGGACCCCTTTTCCATAGGAAAACCTCAACATTCTATTTTGAATAACTTTGGCGCCGGTCGATGAATCCTCGCGAATTTCTCAAAATAGGTGGGGCGCTACGCTCCGCTCCTACCCTGAAAGTCTCGGGGGGATTCGTCAAGCGGGGGCTGAGATAAAAGGGGGGTCCCAAAACGCGTTTTTCCCATGCATTTTTCCATAGGACCTTTAGAACGAGCTACAGCCCGAACGGCTGAACAGAATTACTAGAAATTTGGCAGAGAGGTAGTCCCTAGGTCAAGGAAGTGCCTTTTGTAGGTTTGGTGTAAATCTGTTCAGTAGATTCTGAGAAAATAGCCTTTAAATCAATATATATATCTGAGCCCGCTTACGGTACGCTTACCGTACGCTTACCGTAAGCGTACGGTGGCGTGCGCGAGCGCGATTCTAATTGGCTCTTAGATCTTAGTAAACATTCGAATCGGCCGAAACCAGGAAGCGGTGTCCGCCATTTTGTCTCTCGCACTGAGTGTTGTTTATCAAACATGATGGCCAAAAACATGTTACGGGGCTATTTTGACAACTCCCTCCCACATAGTCATGTTGAGGGAGTCCCCAAACATCCCCCAAGAGCAAAAACGGTTTTATTTTTTTTTCGGCAATTTCGCTGAGTACGCTTACCGTACGCTTACCGTAAGCGTACGGTAAAAAAATAAAAATAAAAAAAAACTATCCACACTTACCCCACCCCCTGTGCTTTTGGTGGCCGTAGGCCACCAAATGTACAGGGCTTATTAATAGGTAAAAAAAACTACATTTTGGCAACATGAAATTATAAAATCGAAATAAAAAAAACACTATCCACATTGACCCCACCCCCTGTGCTTTTGGTGGCCGAAGGCCACCAAATGTACAGGGCTTATTAAAGTTGATAAAAACTGTGCACGGAACGAACTGCGTTAAGTGGGCGCGCACGCCTCGAATGGCGTAAAGTAACTTAGCATTTAAAAAACCGTACAAATTCACTGAAAAAACCATAGGTTTCACACACGTTATAGTTAGGAATTAGCATTTAAAAAACCTTGCAAATTCACTGAAAAAACCATAGGTTTCACACATGTTATAGTTAGCGGAAATTTTACTGATAAAAAACCTGTGAAATTGCCCCGTTATAGTTAGTGCTGGCAACTATAACTCACGCGACCGCAATCTTCTGCTGATGACATATGTGTCTTTATGAAAAAAAAATATTTGTAATATATGTATAGCTAAAAATGTATGGAAGAAGACATGGGCAAATAAGTGTTAAATACAGTATTAGCATCAGCAGAGGATTGCGGTCGCGTGAGTTATAGTTGCCAGCACTAACTATAACGGGGCAATTTCACAGGTTTTTTATCAGTAAAATTTCCGCTAACTATAACATGTGTGAAACCTATGGTTTTTTCAGTGAATTTGCAAGGTTTTTTAAATGCTAATTCCTAACTATAACGTGTGTGAAACCTATGGTTTTTTCAGTGAATATATATATATATATATATATATATATATTCACTGAAAAAACCATAGGTTTCACACATGTTATAGTTAGCTGTACATTTCACTCGTAAAAAACCAATGAAATTCCCGCGTTATAGTTAGTGCAGGCAACTATAACTCACGCGACCGCAATCCTCTGCTGATGCTAATACTGTATTTCGACACTTATTTGCCCATGTCTTCTTCCATTAAATTTTAGCTATACATATATTACAAATATTTTTTTTTCATAAAGACACATATGTCATCAGCAGAAGATTGCGGTCGCGTGAGTTATAGTTGCCTGCACTAACTATAACGCGGGAATTTCATTGGTTTTTTACGAGTGAAATGTACAGCTAACTATAACATGTGTGAAACCTATGTTTTTTTCAGTGAATTTGCAAGGTTTTTTAAATGCTAATTCCTAACTATAACGTGTGTGAAACCTATGTTTTTTTCAGTGAATTTGTACGGTTTTTTAAATGCTAAGTTACTTTACGCCATTCGTGGCGTGCGCGCCCAGTTAACGCAGTTCGTTCCGTGCGCGCACGGTGCGCTTCGGGCACCGTGCGCGCACAGTGAGCACGCGGTGCGCTTCGCGCACCGCGCGCCCACTTTACGCAGTTAGTGCCGTGCACGCACGGTGGTCACGCGGTGCGCTGCGCGCACCGCGTGCCCACGTTAAGCGGGATGGGCCATGTACGCACGATGCGCTTCGCGCACCGTGCGCACATGGGGGACATATTATGCGCATCTTTGTGAAATGTATTCTTTGTTAAATTCATATTTGTAATATGCCATGCACAAATGGTGTCCTTCGGGCACCATTTGCACACGGGGTGGGGAGAATGTGGATATTTTTTTTTTTTGTAAAGTTTTACCGTACGCGTACGGTAAGCGTAATCGGCGATTTTCCGAAAAAAAAAAATTTTTTTTTTGGGCTTGGGGGTTGTTTGGGGACCCCTGTATCAATGCTGGGTGGTTAGGATCTCTTGAAACTGCCTCTTTACACATTTTTGGGTTTTGTTTTTGCTGCCCAACTCAGGGAGCGAGAGAGAAAATGGCGGCCGCCGCTTCCTGGTTTTGACCGATTCGAATGTTTACTAAGAGCCAATCAAAATCGCGCTCGCGCATGCCACCGTACGCGTACGGTAAGCGCACCGTAAGCGCACCGTATGCTGGCTCAGATATATATATTGATTTAAAGGCTATTTTCTCAGAATCTACTGAACAGATTTACACCAAACCTACAAAAGGCACTTCCTTGACCTGAGGACTACCTCTCTGCCAAATTTCAAGTAATTCTGTTCAGCCGTTCGGGCTGTAGCTGTGTCTAAAGGTCCTATGGAAAAATGCATGGGAAAAACACGTTTTGGGACCCCCCTTTTATCTCAGCCCCCGCTTCACGAATCCCCCCGAGACTTTCAGGGTAGGAGCGGAGCGTAGTGCCCCACCTATTTTGAAAAATTCGCAAGGATTCGTCGACCGGCGCCAAAGTTATTCAAAATAGAATGTTGCGGATTTCCTATGGAAACGTGGTCCTAACTATAACGATTATTGACCATGGACAAGGTATCAAAGCATGTCACCATTTCTTAAAAAAGAGACCTATCGAATTTCTTGAACATACGAATATGCTTTTAGAGATGATGCATCTGTGCCTCACTAATAACATTTTTATGTTCAATGGCACTATTTATAAGCAAGTCCTCGGTACAGCTATGGGGACTTGCTTTGCTCCAAATTTCGCGAACCTTTTTCTCGGAAAATGGGAAGAAGATATAAGAAACGACATCTCCCTAATCTCATCATTTAGCAAAGTCAAACTTTGGCTGCGCTATATTGATGACCTGTTCCTCATTTGGTCTGACACAGAGGAAGAAGCCAGTAAATTCATTGAAAAACTCAACAGTAACCATCTCAATATTTCCCTCACTAGCAGCATGAGTAAAGAAAAAATAGAATTTCTTGATCTATTAATAACACCTCAAGGTAGAGACTTACAGGCAAGCCTTTTTAGAAAAACAACAGCAGGCAATACCCTTCTCCACGCTCTCAGCAGTCACCCGGATACACTTAAGTGGAGTATCCCCTATGGGGAGCTGTTGAGAGCAAGGAGAAATTGTAGCACTACAGCTGCATTCGACCTTGAAAAGGATGTCATGATCAAAAGATTTAAAGAGAGAGGTTACCCTTCATGGGTTTTGCAAAAAGCTTTAAATAGAGTAAACCAAGTTGATCGAAAACAAACGTTGAGTGAAAAAATAGAAACTACCATCACCAACAAACAAGAAGAGAGTAGAGTCATCCTCACATTTAACGGTAATTCATCTCAGATACAAAAAATACTGGTTGAAAAATGGGACATACTTACCAGTGATCCAATTATCGGGAAAACTTTTTCCCAGAGACCCAGAATCACATACAGAAAAGGCAGGAGTCTGAGGGACATACTTACTTATAATGACATAACTCCTAAACAGTCTAGCAGTGAACATAATCTAAAAGGTTTTTATCCCTGCGGACACTGCAAGGCGTGTGGGAACAGCCACATGACTAAACATTTCAGGATTCCTGGACAAACATTACCTAAAAATATCTCTCAGTTTCTAACTTGCAGTACTCCGTATTGTGTGTATATCTTGACTTGTCCATGCAATATGTGGTACGTGGGAAGCACCACATTCATGGCTAAAAAAAGAGTATTAGAGCACATGCGTGCTATAAATAAAAAAGACACCCACTATCCCATTGCCAGACATTTTGAAACTTTTCATCTTTCCAATAGCTCTCTTTTGGGTTATTTTGTGATTGAGCAAGTACACTCGGGACCCAGAGGGGGTAACCGGGTATTACAGCTTCGCAAACGCGAATCTAAATGGATAATTGAACTGGAAACAAAATATCCCAAGGGCCACAATCTTGACGATGAATTATGCACACATTTACATAATGAATAATTTATGTCCGCATTTGTAACATGCTATAATATGATAAGTTTTTAAGTATATGAAAGCACTGTGCTGTGAAAAGTGAGTTTCATTTCTTTTTAATCATCACTTGATTTTTCAATTTTTTTCTGTTTATTCACAGGAGGAAAGGAAGGGTCGTACTGTTTGCGGACTGTCGTATCCGTTCCGGCCTCCCTACCCTTTTCTTCCTTGGCCTGTGGGTCCACTTCAGCTAAGTCTGTGTCTTTTCTTATTCTTTCAATTCTCTTTTTCACTTTGGACACTATTGAGATAACTAAGGTCTTGTCAGGGAATAACAGACTGAATATTGACACCACTTTGGTGCTCTAGTTAGATACATTATGTTTTTGACCGACAAATGCATGTACAATTGACTTAACTCATTTATGCTATGTATGACACTAAAGCTACAAGGTATTGTACCATACTATAATTACTACCATGATTCTATTGGACATGTCATTGTGCTCATCATATAACCATGATTTTAGCCACTATATAGGCTGATATAGACTATTTGTCTTTTACGCTGTTTACTATCAATGCACTGCTAATTATGGTTTTTTGTATCAGCAACATGAATTAACATTGACACCATTATGGTATGACATTGCTCAGTTAATAGTTTGTCGGTCTTATACACGTTAGAAATTTTCTTAACTACTTCGTGCATATTTATGCTGAACATTATGAGGTTAATCTTATGTATCATTTTGTTTGTATACAGCGACAGGTAAACCAGGAAATTAAACTTCTACGCTACTAGTATAGCTTATACACATAGGTTTTCAAGCCATTATGTAATGGCCGCCGCTGTTGCATTACCAAACGAAGTCCGTTTTCACTGTCTTCTCCTATGTAAGACCTTGTTGCACTATCATGCACTGTGTGAACAAGACAGCTAGTCTGTCGAAACGCGTAACGGTTGCTAAATAAATCTATTTGGGTTGCATTTCGAGAGTGCGTCTTCCTTGAATATATATATATACCTGTTTTGATATATTACCAAGGAAGGTGGTAATCCAGGATTTTGTTTCTTGATATATATATATATATATATATATATATATATATATATATATATATATATATATATATATATATATATATATATATATATATATATATATATATTCACTGAAAAAACCATAGGTTTCAGGGGTGTTATAGTTAGCTGGACTTTTCACTTGTACAAAACCATTGAAATTCCCCCGTTATAGTTAGTTCAGCTAACTATAACTCGCGCGCCCGCAATGCACTGCTGATGACGTCACATATTACATCACTCATGACATGGTCAGTGACATCACTCATGACATCACTGATGAACTCTCAAATGACATCACTGATGACATCACTGATGACATCATCCAGTGAATGTGTGTTTTTCTGAAAATTAAATATGTTTTATATATGTATATCTCAAGGTCGATGGAAGAATAAATGGGTATATAAGTGTCTAAATGGATGATTTGTTTTTGAAAAATTGATTGTGTAACTGACTGATTAAGTGTATCATAGTGAATACATGGCTTAGTGAGTAATGTTTAAATATGTAAATATCTGTATCAGTCTCTCACTTTGTGTATAAGTGGCTGCATGGGTTGGTGAGTAGCTACATGGGTGTCTATATAGGTTATTAGTTGGTTTTTTGAGTATCAGTCTGAGTGTCTGCATGGTTCGGTGGGGGGTATTACGTAGTGCATAGGTGCATGAATGAGTGACTCACTGTTTGTATGGGTTGAACACAGCATGTGTGCAGGACTGTATGGGTGGATGAGTGTGTGTATGGGTGTGTTAGTGAGTGAATGACTGTCTCAATAGTGTCTTTATGAGTAACTACATATGTTTTAAACTAGTATATGTGACTATTGGTGTATATATGTGAGTATATGTGAGAGTGAGAGATTGAAAGAGTTCCTGTATGAATAAGTATGTCTTTCTATAAGTGATTGTTTAAAAGACTAAGTATGTGTAAGTTTCCGTAGAAGTAAGTATGGTGGTGTGTGTATAACTGTATATGCAAGTAAATGTATGTTTGATTCTTTATTAGCATGAGTGACTATGTGTGTGAGTAACTCTATGGATGAGTGGCATTGTGTAACAGGATGTATAGGTGTATGAGTACATATGATGAGTGAGTACATGTATGAGTGACTATATAGGACTGTTGGTGAATGAGTGGATGTGTATGTGGATCTTAGAATTACTGAAGAGGTTGTTGTAACTGGTATTGGTATGTCCATTGTTTTGAAAATTTTAGTCTCTATTTTTGAATGTGTGTATCAAAGGTTATATTAGGGTGAGAGGAGGTCTGCCACTCTATCACAAGGATGATGTCATCAGTGATGTCATCAGTGATGTCATTTGAGATGTCATCAGTGATGTCATGAGTGATGTCACTGACCATGTCATGAGTGATGTAATATGTGACGTCATCAGCAGTGCATTGCGGGCGCGCGAGTTATAGTTAGCTGAACTAACTATAACGGGGGAATTTCAATGGTTTTGTACAAGTGAAAAGTCCAGCTAACTATAACACCCCTGAAACCTATGGTTTTTTCAGTGAATTTCTGAGGTTTTTTAAATGCTAATTCCTAACTATAACGTGCCTGAAACCTATGGTTTTTTCTGTGAATTTCAAAGGTTTTTTAAATTCTAATTTCTAACTATGCCTACAGAGATAGGACATGTGAAGAAAGAAGAAAAAATGCACAGAAAGAAACAAAAGAAGTGCAGAAAGAAGCAACAGAAGTCCTCAAATACGAAGATAAGTGCAGGAAGAAGGATAACGTGCAGAAAGAACAAAAAGAAGAGCAGAAAGAAGCCTTGTTACAAAATCATCCTGTACCCTCAACTTTTTCAGACGGATACTGGTGGTAACTGAGTCTGACTAACCAGTCCTAGAGCCAGTGCTATGTTAAAAGACACTTAGAATACAGTGAAAACACCTACATACACTAGGGAACATTATGCGTTGGGGTCCCCCTGTGATTAGCATGACCTCCTCTGTAAGCCCCTAGTATATAATAGGGCATGGGGATTAAAACTACCTCTTAAAACAGGCCACAGGGCGTTTTTGCACACGTTTACTCAGGCCCCGTCCCCTCCATTCACCACTGTGTAAACACGCCCTGTGTCCATTTTTAGTTGGGAGATTAAGTTCATTTGAATCCTGAGGGTCCCTAGGGTCCAACTAGCCCACTAGGTACCTCCAGTAAGTGCCACAGAGCTGCGTTGCAGAGAGGTGTAAAAAGTGGCACGGCCTGGACCACCTCTCTGCAATGCAGCTCAGTGGCGCTTACTGGAAGCACTTGGTGGGCTAGTTAGCCCCCAGGGGCCCTCAGTATTGAAGGGAAATTATATCCCCAATTTAAAACGTGCCATAGTGCGTGTTTGCACACGTCACCTCAGGCCCCGTCCCCTCCCTTCACCACTGTGTAAACGTGCCCTGTGGCTGTTCTAAGTTGAGAG
Organism: Triturus cristatus; assembly: GCF_964204655.1. Taxonomy (NCBI): domain Eukaryota; kingdom Metazoa; phylum Chordata; class Amphibia; order Caudata; family Salamandridae; genus Triturus; species Triturus cristatus. The sequence continues at coordinate 1,698,270,269 of NC_140591.1, forward strand.
ATTAAGTCCCCTTGAATCCTAAGGGTCCCTAGGGTCAAACTAGACCACTAGGTACCTCCAGTAAGCGCCACAGAGCTGCGTTGCAGAGAGGTGTAAAAAGGGGCTTGGCCTCAGAACACCTGGCTGCAGCGCAGCTCCCTGGCGCATACTGGAGATGCCTGTTGGGGGCGCGTTTGCAGAGTGCTGCACGGAGGGGGCATGGCCTCCGGCACGATGCCAGTCTTTTATTTATTTTAGTTTTTTAAGAAGGGGGGCTGTTTGGTTCCCCTTCCTATTCTAATTTATTGGCCCTGATGACACCATCCCCCAGGGCCAGTCTCCTAATTATATTTTTTTGACCCCAATCCCCAGGGCCGGCCACTGTTTTTTATTATTTTTAAAAAATATATATTTATAGACACACCTAGGACATGCTGGACAAACCGTACGTACCTATCACCATGACGATTTGCGTGATATTCATTAAAAGGCGACTATGCATGCAATGAATCCACGTGGAATGTATTTACACCACTAGTGAAGCTCTGACATGTCTGATGCCCTACCGTGCCTAATCCTGGTAGACACCCTTGTCTTTTATTTATACAAACATGGGTAGCTATTGACGGGCACATTTAATACACATGCACACCAAGCCATTCAAAGGGGATTCGACAAAAATTTACCAAAACTATGCAAGAAACCCCCCTCACGGTTAATAAAACACACATCCACTGCCGGATGTGTAATACTTTTTATTTTACTCTCTGGAAAGGGGACGAACATCACTTGAGAGTCACAGCGTGCTCCTGACAGAGCCCAATGCTGTGTTACACCCACCATTGCCTGCCGAGTGCCACACACCTCTGTGTTGTATTCCACTAGCTAGTGCATATGCTATGACACTCTCTAGCCCATGTGCACTGTAACACCACCCCGTGAATATGTCATGCCACACTTGTCTTCGCACGGGTTATATTGCCCCATCTAACGTGCCTTTCTCGATGCCTATGTTATAACGCACAGTGCTATGCCATACATATTACAATCTGGGATCCATATCTTTGTCACAGTGCATATGCAACGTTACACTCCCCAGCACATATTTTATATTACAACTTTAGAGACTAGTTAGGTTACACAACACTGCCCTGTGCATATTACACTCCAAGGCGCATATCGCATAGCACGCGCTAGTGCTATCTCGCGCTCTCCAATGAATCTGTCATTGCGCACAATGTATTGCATATTATATTTCACGCCCGGTTCATCTTATATCACACTTTTTGGTGCATAGTTTATACCATACACTATATCTAGTTTTCATTTTCAATCGTGCTCTCAGGACTATGTTCTATATAACACTGTGTTCACCTACCCTTTTCACGGGCATTACATTTGCGATAGGGGGTGGAGGGTCAGGGGGTGTTTCTGCCAAGTGAGCCCGGAGTCACAGTCACAAACGTCCTCTTCTTCCTGAATAAAAGTGAGATTATGCTGCATACTTGTTCATATTTTAAGTAGTTCGCACAGACACAATGTTTTAAAAACAATAAAGTTCCTAATACCCGCCTTCTCTGAACAGTTAGCTTGCTGCCCCATCCCCTTCCTCCCTATCCTCTGTTGTGTGAATCCATGGACTAGCCTCCTCCCTCCTGCCATGCATGGTCTGATGTGCTGCCACTGCCCTCAATTTAGTATGATGTACCAGTCCACTCCTCCTGCCCTCCATTGCCCAATTCTATGCCCCATCATTGACCTCCTGCTTAAACTCTGTGCTTAGCTTGCTGCCCCTATTCTCCTTCCCCCTGCCCTCCGATGTCTTTGTGCATGCCCCTGCTCCATCCTTTTTGCCCACCATGTCCCATGGACCTGCCACTCCTATCTACTCTGAGTGTTCTGTTGAGCTGCCACTCCCCTCCCACCTGCCTAGCATTGTCAGATGACTGTAACCTGTCCCTGCCACCTCCACCCTGCCTGTCCACATGCCATGCCCCTATCCTCTTCCTCCTGTCCTACATGGTCCATTGTACTGCCACACCCTTCTGCCCTCCCTGGTCTGTTGTGCTGCAACTGCTCCTCCTGCCTGCCCCGTGTGGTCTGTTGTGAGGTCCCTTCCCCTGAACTTTCTTGTCTGTGCACAGGTCCTGACCCTCCCTTCTATCCTCCATCGTCCTTTGTGCATGCCCCTCCACCCTCCTTCTTGCCCATCATAGCCATTGTGCTGCCACTAACCCTCCCACTTGCCATGCATGGTCTTCTGTGCTGCCATGGCCCCTCCCACCTTCCCTGTGTGGTCAGTTAGCTGCCCCTGACCCCCTCCCACCTTCCCTCCATGGTCTGTGTGTATGCCATCACAGTCTCACTGTTGCTCTTCATGGTGTGTCTTGCTTCTAGTGCCCATCCTGCCTGACCTCCATGGCTATCTTGCTGCTCCTGCCCTGCCCCCTTGCCCCCAGCCCTACTCCCTCCCTCCTGGCTTGTCTGTTCCATTGTAATGCCCCTGATCCGTCCCTCCTGCCCTTTATGGTCTGTTATGCTGCAGCTTTCTCTCCTGTCTGTCCATTATGGTCAGCTAGCTACCATTGCCTCTTGCCCCTCTGTTCTCTGTTGTCCATGTGCATGGTCCTGTCCCCTCCCTCTTGCTTTCTATGGATTGTTGTGCTGCACTGCCGTCCTGCATGCCCTGTGTGGTGTATTGTGCTGCTGCAAACCCTGATGCCTGCCCTGCAGGGTCAGTTTGGTGCACCTCTCCATGTCCCTCCTGTCCTCTGTTATCCAAGTCCATGTCCCTATCCCATTTCCTTCCATGATCCAATGTACCATACTTGCGAACATTTTGAACTTGGTAAGAGGGAGATTTTGAAAAAAAACTGGGGTATTGATTTTCCCCTTTGAGTTACATTGAAAAAGAGGATATTGTAGACAGGAGACAGATCAAATAAAGCCCATTTGAGCTTAAAAACATTGGACGTTTCCTGGCTGAATCGGGTCTGTTGGCATGTATGGTTGTACTACCATTGCCTCTTCCTTCTGCCCACAATGGTCTATTACATTGCCACAGCCTTGAAGGAGGGTAGATTTTGTATCACAGGGGGCCCCTGGCCCGTTCTGTCCACACCTGAAGTATGAGACCCTTGTCCTTGCCCTGCCAGCTGCATTTGTAGGCCGTATTAAATTGGCCAGCGGGTCCTGTGTTGCTATATAATTATCCTGACACATCCTTACCACTCAGCCAGCATAAAACCCCTGTGTAGGCCCTTCTGTTCAATATGTAGGCCTCTTTGTTAAATTGACCATAGCTCTGCAATTTTAGTGTATAGCAGTCTGAAGGCAGGTCTGCGAGGCCTTCTGATCCAAACTAGTAGCCCCCACCCTACCCGAGTGCTCCGTGCTCGGTATCAAAGTTCAACATCCCCCTGAAGCTGTCGACATACAGTAGGCTGCATCCTGGACTGGTACTTGCTTCCTGGGCAGGTTTCCCGCTTTTAAGGAAGTGGCAACCGCAGAGCGTCAAGTTAGGAGAACTGAGGAGATTTTATACATGAATATATTGAATTCCCGTACAATACCCATTATTTTCTGCTTGCTCTATGGAACTTACGATAAGCGATTGGCCTGAGAGACTGACCTTTTCACCCAGTCCATTGTCAGCATTAAGTGGGTAAATGACGAAATGTCTGGTAAAATCTGCAGACGAAGCTTTTGGGTAGCATACGTAGGTAGATGTAGCGTGCAAAGGAGCCCACAAAATGATATAAAAAGGGAGCACCCACAGATATCGACGGACTACCTCGCCGTCTGTATGTAGGTTAACAGGCAGTGCAGGTTTTCCCCAAGAGCTGGGAGCTCTTGTCTTCCTTTGCTTAAAATGTCTTGCTCTGCTTTGCTTGAAGTATCTTATTCTATTTTACCTATATGAAATGTCATGTTATGTTTAACCATTGTTCTCTTTACTTTTGCATTTAAAAGATGTTGTATTGTAATTGCAGGAATGCTTGCTCTAAGAGTAAACGTGAGTGTTCCTAGGTAACATTTTCCTTGGTGTAACTTGTTTCTCATGATGCATTTATAGATGTGTTTTCTCTCTCTCTCTGTCAGTACATTAATTGAGATACAGAGAATATTATGACAGCTGTATGATTATCTGGATTCTGTATTTTGTACTTTATGTCTCTATTCTGCGGTTTCTTTGAAGTTGCATCTTCTCATTAAACTGCCATTGTATTCTGCCTCCAATTCCATGTCTCATATGTCTGTTTTCTTCATTTTTGGAGCAAGCGTTCCTAGGCACCCCGGCTCAAATTAAGGTGCCCCTTTTGTCCCTGACTCACTCTCCTGCTCAGTTCTGTGGTGGCTCCCGGGGATCTGGGGACCGCCCCTAGCTTCCTTGACCCGTAATAGATCTTCCCTCCAACAGCCTCTCTTGCAAGTCCTGTATTGTTGGTTTGTTGCCCCTGCCCCCCTTTCCACTGCCCTCCATAGTCTGTTGTGCTTCCACGGCCCTTCCTGCCTGCTCAGTGTGGTTAAATTGTTGCCTTTGCACCCTCCTACCTGCCTTCAATTTTCAGAGTCCGTGCCATTGGCCTCTGCCTCTCAACAGTATCCTAATGAACAACTAGATTGCTAACATTCTATATTTATTACAAAAGTGTGGAACGCCTGACATCATCTTGATGTAATCAAAACTGTAATACCTAGAGCATTTCCTTTAGAAATTACATATATGAGAGGGTCTTATTGGCATCAAAATTATGGTTAGTGCTCTAAAAGACTAAAATAAGGACATATTTTCTGAGTTTTCAAATAGCGACAAAGCACTTTTAAATTATTTGTTATCTTTATGTTTTTTTATCCAGTTGACCACTTGATTAAATGTTGCACTTAGGGGAGAGGATGTGGTGTTACTTCCAGAACTGCAGACTTTGCAACTGGGGAACCAGGTTGAAGTTTCTGCTTCAGCTCGACATTCTGTGATTCTGGTCAAATCACTTAGTCTCCCCATGTCTACAACCAAAATGAATTTGTTCTTGTGTGATGTAACCAATGCTCATGTAAAGCACTCCAATACCTGACAAGTCTGCACTATATAACACTGCAAAAACACAAAATAATAAGTGTTTTGCACACTTCTGTCATTGGGCTATATTTGGGCTACATCTGGGTGATTTTGGGCTACATTTGGGCTCTTTTGTCTCCGGTGGCCATCTTGGGAGATTTATTTGTTATGAAGTTTCCTAATTTCCTCATGTACTGCAGTCTCCTCAGTGGGAAATGCTTTCAGTTTTTTACTTTAATTCCATCATGAAGGTATTCAGATATGTCACACATTTGCCATAAATTCTGAATGTTAGCACTCTAGTTGCTCATTAGATCACTGTAGTAAAACTACTGCACCATGGAAGTCTGCTCCTGGTATTAAAAGTGCATGTTTCAGTCTGCATGTCAGAATTTTTTAATGAAATAGAAGAGGATTTGAGAAGTCACTCAAAATGTGCCCTCATTTTCTTTCTTCAGCATTAATCATAATTTCTATGGCAAAATGAACCTCCTCATTGTGTTCCTTTTTAAATTAAATGTTTTAAGTGTTACCAGTTTATTCCAATCAAGATGGCTTCAGGTGTGCCATACTTTTGTCATAATGAAGACAGTAAGCGCTCTAGTTGTTTTTAAGAACATTCTGGGACATTCTGTCATTGGGCTATACTTGGGCTACATCTGGGTGATATTTGGGCTACATTTGGGCTCTTTTGTCTCTGGTGGCCATCTTGGGAGACTTATTTGTTATGAAGTTTCCTAATTTCCTCATTTACTGCAGTCTCCTCAGTAGGAAATACTTTCAGTTTTTTACTTTGATTCCATCAAGAAGGCATTCAGATGTGTCACACATTTGCCATAAATTCAGAATGTTAGCACTCTTTTTGCTCATTAGATCACTGTAGTAAAGCTACTGCTCACCAGGGAAAACTGCTGCTGGTATTGAAAGTGCATGTTTCAGTCTGCATGTCAGAATTTTTTAATGAAATAGAAGAGGATTTGAGAAGTCACTCAAAATGTGCCCTAATTTTTCTTTCTGCAGCACTAATCATACTTTTTATGGAAAAATGAACCCCCTCATTTTGTTCCTTTTTAAATTAAATGTTTTAAGAGTTACCACTTTAATCCAAGCAAGATGGCTTCAGGTGTGCCATACGTTTATCATAAGTAGGACTGTTAGCGCTCTAGTAGTTCTTTGGAACACTCTGGGAAGCTGCAGTAGCACACAAAGGAATCAACTGACAGTCTCTGCCCTTGTTGGATGTACATGTTTTACTGAGAATGTCAGACTTCATTCTCACATGACTGAGAAAGATAATGTGAATTTACAGAAAATAAGCTCTCAGTTTAGCCTATAGATCACCTTCCAAACCTCTGTGGGAAAAGCATGAGAACATATTTTTCTCTCAATCATGATATCCCAGCAGAAGGCTTTTTCACATGGTGAAATCACCTTAGAACATACCACAATTCCTAAAATGAGTATGGTACCATCAACAAATGATTTATAATGTAACTAAAGTCTTAAAACCTTCTATTAACTGCAATGCTTTTTAATGAGGTGCTATCATGTATATTGGTCCCAAGATGGCTGCCAACACTTCTTGGATGAAGTGCTGACAGCCAATCAGATCTCAGGATGAGATGTGTGGTTAGGCTCCGCCCACATATATATATGCTTTTAAATGCTATTTTCTCAGGAAATACTGAACAGATTTACACCAGACCTGCAAAAGGCACTTCCTTGACCTTATGGCTACCTCTCTGCCAAATTTCAAGTAATTCTGTTCAGCCGTTCGGGCTGTAGCTGTGTCTAAAGGTCCTATGGAAAAATGCATGGGGAAAACGCGTTTTGGGACCCCCCTTTTTTCTCGGCCCCTGCTTGACGAATCCCCCCGAGACTTTCAGGGTAGGAGCGGAGCGTAGCGCCCCACCTATTTTGAAAATTTCGCGAGGATTCGTCGACCGGCGCCAAAGTTATTCCAAATAGAATGTTGCGGATTTCCTATGGAAACAGGGTCCTAACTATAACTACCTACTGGCGACCGCCAGTAGGTAATATTACCTACTGGCGGTCGCCAGTAGGTAGTTATAGTTAGGACCACGTTTCCATAGGAAAACCTCAACATTCTATTTTGAATAACTTTGGCGCCGGTCGACGAATCCTCGCGAATTTCTCAAAATAGGTGGGGCGCTACGCTCCGCTCCTACCCTGAAAGTCTCGGGGGGATCCGTCAAGCGGGGGCTGAGATAAAAGGGGGGTCCCAAAACGCGTTTTTCCCATGCATTTTTCCATAGGACCTTTAGAACGAGCTACAGCCCGAACGGCTGAACAGAATTACTCAAAATTTGGCAGAGAGGTAGTCCCTAGGTCAAGGAAGTGCCTTTTGTAGGTTTGGTGTAAATCTGTTCAGTAGATTCTGAGAAAATAGCCTTTAAATCAATATATATATCTGAGCCAGCTTACGGTGCGCTTACCGTACGCTTACGGTAAGCGTACGGTGGCGTGCGCGAGCGCGATTCTGATTGGCTCTTAGATCTTAGTAAACATTCGAATCAGCCGAAACCAGGAAGCGGCGGCCGCCATTTTCTGTTTCACTCTGAAAAAAAAAAGAGTGAAAAGAAGAAAAGGGGGCAATGAGGAGAGTTACAGACCCCCTAACATTTGTAAGGGGGTCAAAGAAGGACAGAAAAGTACAAAAAAAACATTAATTGATTTTAAAAAAAATCACGGGGTACGCTTACGGTAAGCGTACGGTAAAAAAAAAAAATAAAAAATAAATGAAAATCAGATTTAAGAGTTTAGAAATTAGGGAGCTCTAAAAAGAGCTGTTGTGTTTATGGAGTCATTTTTTTAGTGGTACCTACAAGTAAGTACCGATGCAGAGTCTAAGGTTCAAGAGGAAGACTCTGTTCCCTTCATCATTGAAGTGCACACCATCTCCTCTATAAATGTCTTGCATGTCGTAACGCAAGTTGTTGTGGTAAATGGCACCCATACCATAGTCACGGAGGAAAGCAGAAACAGATTTGTTGACGTGCTTTCTTGCTTTGTCAATCTGTGGACAGAAATGATTGGACCAGTTCCATTTTTGCCTTTGGCATATGTTGGAAAACACAAAGGCAGTTTTAGGGAAAAGTGTAAACAGTTGTGCAAAGGTGTCCTTCATAAGCATTTCCAGACCTACCCCAGTCAAAGTGCCTAGGTCATTGCCACCACAGTGCACTATTATGAGGTCAGGGTGTTGGATTTGAATGAAGGATTTCACCAATGGCATCAATTGGTGCCACTTTAACCCTCTCTGACCAATCCATTTAATGTCTACATTTGGCAAAGCAAGGTCTCTCACCATATCTGTTTTCTCTGCAAACTTTTCACTCCAGAAGACATAGCTGTGCCCTACAATCCACACTGTGAACATCTTCAAAGGAGAACTGGATGCACTCAGGAGGTGTCTTTCAGTAGAATGGCAATATGAAAAGAAAGACAGTTTGGAAATGGAGGCATACATATTTTTTTCAAAACAAAAAGAACTGATTGGCTGTTTCATACCATTCCAGAATAAAAACTAGGCTGTATGTGAAAATTAATAGAAACATGTTTTTTATTGGTACAAAAAAATGTGTAACCAAAGAACAGTACTTTGGATTTGCTGTTAGGTTTGAAAAGTCAAGCACTCTTGCTCTGTGGAATTGAAACATTGGGTGTCGAACTTCTGACCTAACTGCACACAGCAGTGTTCCATGAGCTGTTGCTATGGTAGCAGGCAGAAGTCAAGTTGGGGGAAGGGTACTAGGCAGAAGTCAAGTTGGGGGAAGGGTACTGTTGGAAAAGGGTTGGTTTTCAACCAATAGAAATGTGTGATTACATGTGAAAAAAAAGGGGGAAGCACTGAGATTTGAAACTTACATGTATATGTGTGGAAAAATAGAGGGAAAGTTTGCCATTATCTGGTTCTGCTGAGAGGAGAGAGGTGAACACAACAGAGATCCTGGCTCTGATAATCTGCTGTTTGAGTGCCACATTTCTTTCACAACTAACTAATTTAAAAGGTGAGTTTACAGTTTGAGAGGGGATGTATGTGGTAACTTAAGAAATGAATAATAGAAATGGGAATTGTTTTTGTTGTAGTTACACATGGTGGTTTCATAATGTGTCAGTGTGTAAAAGTGATTTACACTTGCCCCTGAAAAAAAAAAGAGCAGTAAGTGTGCTTTCAAATTGGCAAAGAAATTTCGTTTTGGGACTAATGTGAAAATATGACTCTGTGTGCATAGAAGAATTATAGGCAGAGATTTATTGCGTCTTGCTCTGGTGATTTCACAGTTGCATTAGATGGAAAGGGGGAGCGAATTTTTGGGGGAATAAGCAGAGGGTTAGCACACACCCATGTCCTTGCCGTGTATAGTCATGCACAGTATTTACAAGCCAGTGGGGTTTTCAGGTTTAAGTCTGTAATGCAAATACATTCAGCATCACTAAGGCTGGTTGCCCTTGGTGGAGTGTAGGCAGTCACAGAGAATGCACATGGTGGTGGTCTGAAAAAAAAACAGCTTGGACACGTGCAATTAAATAAATCAAAAATAGTGGTTTCATAATGTGTCAGTCTGTAAAAGTGATTTCCAATTGTTAAAAGAGGCAAAAATATTTTTGGGAAAAAAATGTAAATATGTGTACTGTATTATAAATTGTTATAAAAATATTAATACTTTTTTCTTTTTTTTCAGATCGATATAGAAAATTTTCGAAAACTACAACCATTTTAAAAACTATTTTTAAAAAAAACAAATGAATAAATATTTTTTTGAGTGAGTATGGTAAGTCAATGTAATGTGATAAATGATTTTTAGTGTTTTTTTTAAAAAAAAATAAAAAAGGTACGCTTACCGTACGCGTACGGTTAAAAAAAATAAAAAAAAGATTTTAAAAACATATGTAAAAAAAAGATGAAAGATAAGGTTGGCTCTTAAAAGAGCCGTTGTGTTCATGCAGGGACAGAGGAAAGAAAGATTGGGAATATTAGACGGTACGACAAGTGTGCTGATCTATTTTATTGTTCACTAGGGAAATACTGGTCTCCCTATAAGTAATTAGATCGTGACAAGTGGCGCACCGTACTTCAACCCTCGCAAACCGAGGGTTCATTTCCAGAGGGCCAGCAAAAGGAGATTCTCCCCCCACAGATGAAGGGCTCACCTGACCTGCAGAAGAAGGAGTCTGCCCTGCAGATGATGGTCCAGGCTGAGCTGCTGTGGATGTACTGGCTCGTCTTTCTGAAGAGTTACCTCCAAAAAGATGACCATGTGTCCTTTTGTGTACATCCTTGAGGTGTCTGATCATGGTATGATTCCCAAAGGAATACTTCCTGTCAGGATTACCTCTAGAAAGTACACGCTGACACAGCCTGCAAGTAACTAAGGGTGCATTCACCTTTTGCTGGCCTTCTGGAAAAGTAAAATAATCCCAAACATAAGAAGGCTTTACTTTCCTCGCTCTCTGCCTCAAGACAGTGCTGCTGGTGCTAGCCTCACTCTCAGAAGGGCTCTGCTGTTCTGCCATCGTATCCCAAAGACAAACCAGCTCCTTCTTCCAAGGGATCACAAGCAGAAATGAGGGGAATGGGTGTGGTGTAGGAGAGTTCTAGAACTGAAAGTAGTTTCCACCAATCAAAAGTTGTGTTTCATGATCACATGACCTACCGTACGCTTACGGTACGCTTACGGTACGCTTACGGCAAAAAGTACGCGTGCGCGTAAAAAAGACACGCGCTTTCGCGCATGCGCATAACAGTCACTCCCCGGCACTTCCGCGTAACGTGCGCGTGTGGCGTAAGCGCGCACGCGTCCCACGCGCAGTACGCGCGGCTACGCAAAGTACGTAACTATGCGTAAGCAGCGTAGATAGATTACGGACGTTGCGTAAACCGTACGCTTACCGTGAGCTTACGGTACGCGTACTATAAAAAAAAAAAAAAACAAAAAAAAAAAATCTGGTAATAAATTTTACATGTTTATTTTAAAAAATATATTAAAAAAAAATATTTAAGGATTTTAAAAATTTAAGCATAGTCTTTATAAAAGATAACAAAATTAAATTAAAAATATGTTTGAAAAAAATGAAGAATAAAAAAAAAAAATAGCATTTAAAAAACCTTGCAAATTCACTGAAAAAACCATGGGTTTCACACACGTTATAGTTAGGAATTAGCATTTAAAAAACCTTGCAAATTCACTGAAAAAACCATGGGTTTCACACACGTTATAGTTAGGAATTAGCATTTAAAAAACCTTAGAAATTCACTGAAAAAACCATAGGTTTCACACACGTTATAGTTAGGAATTAGCATTTAAAAAACCTTAGAAATTCAGTGAAAAAACCATAGGTTTCACACATGTTATAGTTAGCTGGACATTTTACTCGTAAAAAACCAATGAAATTGCCCCGTTATAGTTAGTTCAGCTAACTATAACTCGCGCGCCCGCAATGCACTGCTGATGACGTCACATATTACATCACTCATGACATGGTCAGTGACATCACTCATGACATCACTGATGACATCTCAAATGACATCACTGATGACATCACTGATGACATCATCCAGTGAATGTGTGTTTTTCTGAAAATTAAATATGTTTTATATATGTGTATCTCAAGGTCGATGGAAGAATAAATGGGTATATAAGTGTCTAAATGGATGATTTGTTTTTGAAAAATTGATTGTGTTACTGACTGATTAAGTGTATCTCTCACTTTGTGTATAAGTGGCTGCATGGGTTGGTGAGTAGCTACATGGGTGTCTATATAGGTTATTAGTTGTTTTTTTGAGTATCAGTCTGAGTGTCTGTATGGTACGGTGGGGGGTATTACGTAGTGCATAGGTGTATGAATGAGTGACTCACTGTTTGTATGTGTTGAAGACAGCATGTGTGCAGGACTGTATGTGTGGATGAGTGTGTGTATGGGTGTGTTATTGAGTGAATGACTGTCTCAATAGTGTCTTCAGGAGTAACTACATATGTTTTTAACTAGTATATGTGACTATTGGTGTATATATGTGAGTATATGTGAGAGGGAGAGATTGAAAGAGTTCCTGTATGAATAAGTATGTGTTTCTATAAGTGATTGTTTAAAAGACTAAGTATGTGTAAGTTTCCGTAGAAGTAAGTATGGTGGTGTGTGTATTACTGTATATGCAAGTAAATGTATGTTTTATTCTTTATTAGCATGAGTGACTATGTGTGTGAGTAACTCTATGGATGAGTGGCATTGTGTAACAGGATGTATAGATGTATGAGTACATATGATGAGTGAGTACATGTATGAGTGACTGTATAGGACTGTTGGTGAATGAGTGGATGTGTATGTGGATCTTAGAATTACTGAAGAGGTTGTTGTAACTGGTATTGGTATGTCCATTGTTTTGAAATTTTTAGTCTCTATTTTTGAATGTGTGTATCAAAGCTTATATTAAGGTGAGAGGAGGTCTGCCACTCTATCACAAGGATGATGTCATCAGTGAGGTCATCAGTGATGTCATTTGAGATGTCATCAGTGATGTCATGAGTGATGTCACTGACCATGTCATGAGTGATGTAATATGTGACGTCATCAGCAGTGCATTGCGGGCGCGCGAGTTATAGTTAGCTGAACTAACTATAACGGGGCAATTTCATTGGTTTTTTACGAGTAAAATGTCCAGCTAACTATAACATGTGTGAAACCTATGGTTTTTTCACTGAATTTCTAAGGTTTTTTAAATGCTAATTCCTAACTATAACGTGTGTGAAACCTATGGTTTTTTCAGTGAATATATATATATATATATATATAGATAATATTTGGGATTAATTTAAAGTTTAAAAATTAAAGAAAGATCTTATTTAATAAAATATTTTAAAGTAAATATATGTATACATTTTTATGTTTGTGTATTTATATATTTTTTTAATTACGATTATTTGTTTTATTTGGTTAAAATGTATAAGAAATGTAATTTAATTTGTTAAAAATAATGTTAATATTTAACATATTTATTATATATTATTCCATTTTATATATATTTTTAAATCGATATTTTTTACATCTATATTTTTGACCTTGATATTTTTTATTCAATATTATTGTACTTACCTGTTAAGGTATGGCAATCAATATTTTTGCAGTAGATATTTTTTTTCCGAAATTTAGAACATCAATGTTTGTGGCATCGATATTCTATCAGTGAACCTTAGCACACATTTGCATGCACGACAATGTTGGATTAGTTTCTCTGAAACTAAACTTGTTTTACATCTAGCTTCTGGCAACATTATCACAACGCCCTGCACATCATGTACAAGGTCTTGTTTTGTACCATGTACAAATGTCATCACTATCTTCAGCCACGCAGCGACAAGGCTATCGAAATGTCCATAACATCACTAATCTATGAACACTTCGCCAGGCTGTTTCATATTATAAAAGATGGGCATCCCGATAGATTAGTAGAGGAGAAACTTCTACTGACACGAAGGTCCTCGCATGCTGAGAAATCATATCGCAGCAGTCTGACATCCCATAAGGGGTGTCCAATTTGAGACCAAGACGGTGTCCTTCATTCTTTCCCATCAGGCAATGGGGTTGGATCGTCCCTTGGAGGGATTCCTGGCTTTGCACCTACACATACTCTAGGAACACTTAGAATAGGGGTTGCATAGTAGGAGTACGCTAGAGTACTGCTTTGTACATATGCCTGCATATATACAACTGTTTAGCACCATGGTAGAACTCTACCTACTATTTACACTTTTGGTGCTTGTAATCACGTTTATCTGCTTCTGTCTCCTAATCATTACAGCACATGTATTGTAAGCAAGAATAACGTTGGTTCAATAAATATAATTGAAAATGTCCCACTATCTACTCTCTGTATATTGAGTAGTAAGTAAGCAAGAGTGACAGTGCAAACGATTCTGTACCATTTCCATGATCCCTGAGGAGACAGGGTTGTCATGTTTAGTGGTTGCCAGAAACCATTCGCTCCCTGTTAGGCTAGGGGGGCTTATGGTAGCACTGTGAGCTAGCTGGGTTATAGGCCAACATATCCTGCAGGGTGTCTGGAATTAGTCTTGGCACCAAGCCCTTAGTTTATATTGTCCAAACATTGTGCAGGTCATACAGATTGGTAGGACCTACAGGACCTGGCATCACCAACGTTGGCTAGGCGCTATTTAATGGTCAAATCTGAGTAGTCCAGTCATGTTTTCTCAGAGATCCCTACTCACATTTAACCAGAGATGTCCGTAGTGAGAAGGGAAACAAATCTGCCTCAGCTGAGTAAGTACACCCTATGTATTGGCTGTGGGTTTATCAAGCTTGAAGGATACAAAATTCCAGCAATGTGCATACCAAATCTCATTAAATTCATTTTTGTTTCAAATACCTTTTTCTTTAACTATGTCCAAATACGGAAATGACATTGGAGAACAATTAGGTGGATTAAATATTTCAGAAAATTGCAGACAGGCAGTTACCATGAAAATATTATAACATGGCCTCCTGGTGATGGATGGAGATGTTACCTTCGTGGTTGAGGCACACGAAGCATACAGAACAGAGGTATTCTACTCTTGGGTTAAATTCCCACCTGCAGATGCACTCACACAGTTGTTCCATACCTACATTGAAGTTGAACCTTCTGAGGAGTATTTCCCATACGTGGACTTGGAAGTCCTGTTAAGGTACCAAGAATATATTAATTGGTTTAAAGGCGCCCTACCCCATCCAACTAAACATGTGAGACTCGGTCCACTCAGCAGAAACATTCTAGGCATGAAACTAATGGGCTATCTTGCCAAGGTATCAGCAATTATGTTAAGGAACATTAAAGGGGAGGCAGCAGCGGTGGCTATTCACCAACACCTGAGAAAATTCACTCCTGTACATCAGGAATGTGAATTTCCTAAGATCATCGAAGATATACATGCCTCTCTAGGCAGAGATAATCTGGGAGCCAAACCCTAGAAAAAGTAATTCTGAAAAGGATAACTCTAATCAGGCACTAGATTCTTCAAAGATGGGTGGTCCCATCCTCCTAGGACCACTCCAAGCTCAATTATGGGCAAAAATACAATTACAACCAAAGGCCCTGCAAAGCATTATGGGACGATATTCTAGAGTGCACTGAATATTATAGTATCCAATATCAAAACATTCCTCAAGAGGCAGGCTCTCCGGCTCAGCTGAGAGCTAATACTATAATATTCACTGCACTCCAGAATCTCGCAACATAATGCTTTGCCAGGCCTTTCGTTGGCATTGTATTTTTGCCCATTACTTTTCCGGGGGTGGCCCTAGGTGGATGGGACCACCACCGAATCGTTCAGCATAATATGCTCTTTGTGTTCAGGGCATCTGCTTGCCCTACCCCTAGGTTAGGGGTGACCTCAAAATCATCACCTCTCTCATTGCCTGGTATTTTTTAGAGTTCACTTTTGTGAATTGGTTATATGCTTTTCAGCATGTAAAGGTAAAATTGTTTGATCAAGGGGTGTGGGTGCAGTAGCTAACTCTGCTACGTGGCGAGTCGGAATTATTGCTTCAATTCTGTATTTTTTTTTTAGTTAAAAAATCTCTGCAGCCTCTGCTAGCGGAGCGGAGTTCATTGCCCATGGTTATCTGATCGGTGAAGAGCAAAAACAAGTGAAGAGCGCAAACATGCTCTCCCCACTTTGCAGCTACGTGAGAGCACAGAAAATGTAGTCTGTTACACAAGATGCAATCAGCACAGAAAATTGAGTCAATTATGCCAAATGGAGCAAATGGTCAATATATCGTTCTTAATATCAGTACATTCCACATTTTGACCATTGCCTTTCATAACATATCGGTCTAAGATCAACTGCTTTAGGTCGAAGCATAGATAAGAGATTAGGTACACACTGGATACGACAACATAATGATATCAAGATACATATTGCTAATAATATCCAGCCTAAAACAGAGCGAAGTTTACCAAAATCCGGCAACTACCCAAACAACCAATCCCACCACCCTTTTTCTACATCCTGCTTGGCATCTTTAGCTAACTTGTGTAAAGCTTCAATGTGGAATTGAATTGACTTAGAATTATCTGAAAGAATAAAGCAACACATTCCCTCAAAATCTGAACATCCGTGATCATGTTTCAAAAGTAAATATTCAATTGCAGCTCTGTTCTGTATTATAGCTTTTCTTGCCCCCGCACATCTAATAATAATTCTGCTTAAGCAACTGATGTATGATGAATATTTTTCACCATCAAACATGCTAATTCACTAACAGTTCTAAAATTATAAATGGTTAGGCCTGGAATTCCTACTATTGAAGTAGCTAAACTAATATATTCAGACTTAGATAGTAAATGAATTTCAGAATCACAATGTTCACTGAGTTGAACAGCTTGTCTTGTATTCCGGACATGTGATGATGGATCTAATGGGAACATCATGAGGCCTAATCTTCTTGTAAAGGCACATGGTCCACCTGTGATATTTGCTGGAATGTATGTATATGTAACATTACCACATGAGAATAACCACCCTACAGGCAATTTAACATGCCTGAAATGACTGGCAGCAGATACTACATTTTTTCATATCATGTTTTTTGCATTTTTTTGCATGTACTTTCATTTCGATTTTCGCATAGAGTTTGTTGTTCCCACGTCATTTGTGACTCAGTTCTTTCAAGTCGTATTTTAGCACATTTACCAATGGTAATGGGGTCATAAGTCAAATTATAGCAAATGTCGCCTTCAGAGATATTGAACGTTATCACTTGTGTTAGATTTTCCAAGTATCGTCAGGCAAAACTCATAAGGTGACAAATGAGTTCTCACATCATGTTCCTCCACTGCCCCGTCTGCATTTGTGACATTGAATGTCTGCAACAGTACATCAACAGGGGTAGGTATAGCTATGAAACACGTGGAAATAATATCCATGGTGCTTTTCATGTTTGTCATGCAAAAGTACGACCTGTTGAGGACTGTCTGTGCAAGATAGGACCACACATTGTCAGGTCGAGTCAGCAGTGATGTTGATTTGCGCAGTCGGCTGGCCACTTCGGAGTAATGGACTCCCGGTCAATCCCGGCCCCACTCGAACACGACCAAACACACTCCAGCGAGCGCAAGCAGAGCACAGACACGCCATGCTGTGATCTAAAAGAACAGAGAACAAACAAGTATTATTCATTCCCGCAAGTAACATTTATCAGCAGGCACATGTTCCCATTTTTCCTGCCCTGGCTTAATGATTAACAGGACGTTGTCCTTTCCTGTTGCAATAACCTCTGCCTGTTCGGGGGGACTATTTGGAGATTCTACCCACACCTTGGCTCATGGATTCTTGTCAGTAGAGCCAAACCCACCTTCCCCACGCACTGTGAGAAGAGCTGGGGCAGTCCCCTTCTTGGCTATCCCTTCATATACTGGCATGAAAACTATTTGAGTGACTCTGTCTCCAGGTTGTATTATCAAATCAGCGTCTCCACTATTCAGTTGGATGACCTTGATTTCACCTTGATAGTCTGCATCAATGATCCTTCCCAGCACTTGAATGCCCTTAAGAACCAATCCAGATCGAGGGGCAAGCCAAAGTGCTCTGGTGGAATCTGGATTCCCACTCCTGTCTCAGTGAGTGCAATATTTCTTTGTTTAAGTCTGTACAGTTTGAAAGCATGCAGATCAAGACCTGCACCCTCCGGTGTCACCCGGTACCAAGCCAAAGCTCCAGGAGCTGTCTCCCAGTAGAGAATGGTATTGGTGGCTACATGAGTCTGAATCTGCAAGGTTGGAGTTAGCATTCGCATAAAAGGGGTTTCTGCATTTGCTAAGGGTCTATTTGTTCAGTATTTGCAATGCCTCATCTAAATCATCTCTTCAATTTTCCAATGACCCATCACATAACTTTCTCAATTGATCTTTCAACAATCCATTCATACGCTCAATCAGACCCGCAGCCTGCAGGTAATCGGGAATATGAAAGATCTACTCAATGTTGTGTTGTACACAGTAATCCTGCACAAATTTCCCTTTGAAATGAGACCCGTTGTCACTTTGAATCTGTAATGGAATTCCATAATACAAAATCAGCAAGTCTAACGTTTTCAATGTGTTCTACGGAGTAGCACGTTTATATGGAAAAGTGATCAAATATCAAGAGTATGTGTCTGCAGCCATGCACACATATTGACATCCTCAACTAGTTGGCAGGGGCCCAATGTAATCAATCTGCTAGATCTGTGCTGGTAATTTTCCTTTGCCTAGCTGGCCTCTTACTATCTGTGGGACTGGTCTATGTTGGGTATGCTGACATTGTGATTTCACAGTTTTAATCATATCTAGGGGAATGTGTATCTCTCTATTCTTTGCCCACCTGCTAGTAATCTTTTCTCCAAAGTGTCTGCACTTCTGATGTGCCCATTTCGCAATCCCAACCAGGTCAGAATCTTGCGTTGCCACCTCGGCCTCCAAAATCTTAGCTTTTTAATCCGTGAGGGAATTAAACCAGCAGTTGAGTGAGTCGGTGGAACAGTGAGCATATATATGATATACAGTAACTGTGCTTTGCGGCAACATGGTCCAGATTTCTTTCCACAATTCCTTACCCCACACTTCCTTTGAAAATATCATCCAGTTATTTGTATGTCACGTGGGAAGCCAAGTGGCTAACCCATTGGCAGTGGACCACGAGTCAGTGTATATATGACATTTTCCTGGCAATTCTTGTTTCAAAGCTTGATACACAGCATATAGTTCTGCGAACTGGCTACTCTTACCCTCTCCAGTAGTGGTCAACAATGTCTTGGTCACAGGATTGTATGACACCGCCTTCCAGTGCCTTTTAGCCCGTACATACCTGGCTGAACCATCAGTCAACCACACATTCTTCCTGTCCTCTCAGGACGATTATTCAAATGGCCTATCCTACTTCACAGGAGACTCCTGTATCTCAGGTACATCATGCAACACCTCTGTATCTCCCATTGGGGCTTGTGCCACCTGCTCATGCAACACCGCAGTGTCTTTAGGACCTACTCGGGCCCTATCCTGTATGTACCACTTCCATTTGATTATGCTGGCCTCTTGTTCATGTCCTATTCCGTGAGCCTTGGGGGAACTCATCACCCATTGCATAATAAGAATCTCAGGTCTCAAAATCACACTGTGCCCTAGGGTCAATTGCTCAGTATCCACCAGGGCCCAATAACATGCAAGCAACTGTTTTTCAAAGGGAGTGTACCGCTCTTCAGCATCTGGCAATTTCTTTATCCAAAATCCTAAAGGCACCCTTGTTTTTCCTTGCTTCTGCCACAGACTCCAATTAGCATACAGTCCTTGCACTGTCACATTCAGCTCAAAATCCCCTCCCCGCACTGGCCACATATCCAAAGCATGCTGTATAGCCTCTTTTGCTGAGTCAAACGCAATTTGCTGTTGCTCTCACCATTCAAAATTCCTTTTTCTTTCACGTAACTTTGTCCAAAGGGGCCATAAGTGAGGGCCGTGCTGTCTCCAAAAACCAAACAATCCAATGAACCACTGGGCTTTCTTCCTATTTCGTGACACAGAAAATTCTTTGATCTTTTGTTTTACCTGGGGCGCCACCTCTCTGTGTCCCAGATGCCATTGAATACCCCAAGACTTCACATTTTGAGAGGATCCTTTTACCTTTGCGGGATTTACCTCCCACCCTTTACTCTGCAAATGCTCCACAATCCTGTCCAACTGAATCTGCACTTGCTCTTGTTTCTCTCCCTGTATTGTTACGTCATCAAAGTAATGGCGAAGCTGTACTCCAGGAATAACTGGTACCTCATCTAAATGCTCTTCCACCCGCCGGTGACAGATAGTAGGACTGTGTAAGTACCCCATAGGAAGACTTCTGAATGTTAGTTGTCTACCATTCCATGAGAAAGAGAATTGTTCTTGGCATTCAGGGGCTATTTGTATAGAAAAGAAAGCATTGGCAATATCAACAGTCGCATACCAAGTCCCAGGATGCTTTTGTATTTTCTCAATTAAGGTGACAGTATCTGGGACAGCGGCAGTCAAAGGAGGTGTGTGCTTGTTCAATTCACGATAATCAACTGTCGTGCGCCAAGTATTGTCACTTTTGCGCAAGGGGCCACATGGGGTTATTTCAAGTGGTAGTGATTAGAGTCACCACCCCTGCCTCTTTCAAGTCATGTATGTTTGCACTGATCTCCTCATGCCCTCCCGGAATTCTGTACTATTTCAAATGAATTACCTTAGTAGCCTGGGGCACCTTCACTGGAGGAATCTTCAAGTGACCCACTCTTACGGCGCCAACAGAAATGTACCTTTTTGATCCAAATTGAGAAGGGCACAATCACTGCAGTGTACTCTCTTTTTGGTATTCTCCCTATTTTCATTTGGACCTTTGTCTGCACTGCTGGTGTCTCTTTTCCGCCTAAGCCTGTGATTGTGAAATACTGTCCTTTAAACTTTTTGGGATTTCCATATATCAAAGTGACCTCTGCTCCGGTATCTACTAGGGCAGGGGCCCTCTGAACATTACGATGTTTTCAATGCATTTCTATGTCAACATAAGGTCTATTGTCTTTGCGAGCCCATCTATGTACCGGAGCTTGACCTATTTCCTATTCTGCTTTAAATCTGTCAACTTTTGCCCAGGTCAAATCTGGGTACAACCTGTCATACTCTCGGGGGAACTCCTCCCCCTCCCCCTCCAGTTCTCACTGAGGCATTCACTCTGAATCTCTCCCTTCCTTTGTACTCAAATGGGCAGCTCTCTCACCCTCCTTTTCCTCCTCATCCACCTCTCTTCGCATTTTTTTTGTTTATTCACTCTCCTGCTTCCTTCCTTTTTGTCCAACCCTCTTTTCTGATACATCTCCCACAGACTTTTCGTCTCTATTCCAGCTATATGCTCTTTCTTCACTCCATCATTCAACAGAGTCAAAAACATTTCTCTTCTAGACAGCCTTTTATTGTCTGTATGAGTCTCAGCCCTGGAAGCTCTTTCAGTCTTTATCCAGTCCCCTAGCTCTCCCAACTCACGGACTGCCTCAATCCCCTGAGCCAAAGTAGTATCAGTCTGATTAATTAACAAAGTCATCATCACCTGTTTGTAAGCACGGGGAGCCAAACAGATTATTTTATTTTGCACTAACACAGTTAAAAGTCCATCCATCAATTTATGTGCATTATCCGGACAAATAGCAGTTTTCATCACTTCCTCCTTAAGTCTCTGTTTAGCATCTCTCAATGTATACCAGGGTTTATCATTCACTGGCCAGTCTGACTCTGTCGGGTATTTCTCACTGCATCCAACCACTGTCAATTGTAACAGGTTAGTTTGATTATTGCCCCCGTAATTCCTAAACTGCTTCTGCACTGTGGAATCAGTACTGAGTGTGCAGAATTTCATTGCATCTCCGTGATCCAACATTACCCCAGAGGCGCCCATATCAAACAACCGTACCAACTGATAGGACCGGATTCTTGCCTACCTGATTATCTCCAAGAATCCACTCAGGTCGCCAGGATCTTTTTATCTGCTAAATGTGAAGGACGTCTAACATGGGCTTCAATTGGAATTCCATAGAGCATATTATCAAGCCCATTATCGCCGTTTTAGAGGCAGTTTTCTGCCGCTAAAGCGGCGATAATTTTATTGCCTGGCTTGATAATATGCCCCCTAGTCTCAGGGAACAGATATTTAGTTGGGCAAGGGGTAGAAAATACTCTAAATTCACTTCCTGATTGTACTCCTTATATAGCGATTTTAAGAGGTGTGCCTCACCTTCTCCCAGGGCAACAAGAAAGCTGCTCGAGCCTTATCAACAAGTCAGCTCATTGGTGCTCAAGGAAAGTTCCATCACCCATCAACCTGCTAGAACACATTAATATGGCAAGGAGGGTGGGCTGGATAGGTCCTACAACCAAGGTGCCGATTCCAATCCTGGAAAAACCGGGTACGAACCGTCGGTCGGAGCGTTTTCTCCATCCGACTCGTACCCGGGAAAAACACCGTACAAACATGCAAGTACGATTCGTACGGAAACACCATTTCCGTACGAGTCGGAAAAAACACCGACCGACTGAAAAATACATACGAATGTGATCCGGGACAGCGCATACGCGACATTCGCACGGAGTTCGACAGCTTTTTACGTACCAGCAAGTACGATTCGTACCGACAGCACTCCAGACGGGAACATTTTTACGGCACCCAAAAAGTGCCGGAAAAGCTCAGTACGCCGCGCTGTGTGAGGTAAAGGGGGCCCAGTACTAGCCGAACCCCCATCCCTACACGACCACGCCGTACCCCCACCCCACCCCCGTATGTACGCGCCGTACCCCCACCCCACACCCGTATGTACGTGCCGTACCCCAACCCCACCTTCGTATGTATGCGCCGTACCCCCAGCCCCCGCATGTATGTACAGAGCGTACCCCCACCCCCGTGTATGGACGGAGCATACCCCCACCCCCCGTGTATGGACGGAGCGTACCCACACCCCCCGTGTATGGACGGAGTGTTCCCCCACCCCCGCGTATAGACGGAGCGTACCCAGAGCCCCCGTATGTATGTACGGAGCGTACCCCCACCCCCATGTATAGACGGAGCGTACCCCCAGCCCCCGCATGTATGTACGGAGTGTACCCCCACCCCCGTGTATGGACGGAGCGTACCCCCACCCCTGTGTATGGACGGAACATACCCCCACCCCCGTGTATGGACAGAGCATACCCCCACCCCCGTGTATGGACGGAGCGTACCCCCACCTCCGTGTATGGACGGAGCATACCCGCAGCCCCCGCATGTATGTACAGAGCATACCCCCACCCCCCATGTATGGACGGAGCGTACCCCCAACCCCTGTGTATGGACAGAGCGTACCCCCACCCCCGTGTATGGACGGAGCGTACCCCCACCCCCTGTGTATGGACGGAGCATACCCCCACCCCGTGTATAGACGGAGCGTACCCCCAGCCCCCGCATGTATGAACGGAGCATACCCCCACCCCCCGTGTATGGACGGAGCGTACCACCATCCCCCGCATGTATGTACGGAGCATACCCCCACCCCCGTGTATGGACGGAGCGTACCCCCACCCCCGTGTTGGACAGAGCGTACCCCCAACCCCATTATGGACGGATCGTACCCCCACCCCCGTGTATGGACGGAGCGTACCCCCAACCCGTGTATGTACGGAGTGTACCCCCACCCCCGTATATGGATGGAGCGTACCCCCACCCCCCGTGTATGGACGGAGCGTACCCCCACCCCCGTGTATGTACGGAGCGTACCCCCACCCCCCGTGTATGGACGGAGCGTACCCCCACGCCCCGTATATGGATGGAGCGTAACCCCACCACCGTATGGATGGTGGGGGTATGCTCTGTCCATACACAGGGGGGTGGGGGTATGCTCCGTACATACATGCGGGGGGTGGGGGTACGCTCCGTACATACACGGGGGTGGGGTATGCTCTGTACATGCATGCGGGGGCTGGGGGTATGGCGCGTACATACGGGGGTGGGGTGGGGGTACAGTGCGTACATACGAGGGTGGGGTGGGGGTATGGCGCGTACATACGGGGGTGGGGTGGGGGTACGGCACGTACATACGGGGTGGGGTGGGGGTACGGCGCGTACATACGCGGGTGGGGGTACGGCGCATACATACGGGGGTGGGGTCGGGGTACGGCGTGTACATACGGGGGTGGGTTTGGGGTACGGCGCGTACATACGAGGAGGGGCTGGGGGGGTGTTCGGCACGTATGCGGGCACATGTTTGGACGTCTCCATGGTTGCTATTGCAGTTCGCTCCGTACGGTGTTTTTTCCATATGGTTGTACATTCGGACGGACGGGACGGATCGTACTTGTGCGCTCGAACTTCAGTTTTCCGATTTGTACGTAAAATCGTCCGGGGACGTGTTGGACACTTTTCCCGACCCGAGGACGTGTCGGGGAATTTTCCCAATGCGATTCGTATGTATTTTTTCTCATACGAATCGTACTTCCCAGTTTGTACGGGACTTGTACGATTCGTACGGAAAAAAATCCGGATACGATTCGTACGGGGAATATTTCTAACGGATCGGAATCGGCACCCAAATGTTTAGAAGGGGACTGCATTGTATTACATTTTAATGACGCAAGTTATGCGCTCTTCGTCTTGGACCACATTAGAGACTCCCCAAAAGACCTGATAAAGGCTTGTCCTTTGGGATATTTCTACCCACCCTGCCAGGGGATAAGTAAGCCAACACCTCGTGGGGCGGGGTTTAAGAAGATGCTTTCCCCTCCGGCCCCCTCCTTTTAGCCACCCTAACCGCTTTGACGCCCTTTCTGGCCTGATAGACATTGACTGACTGCATTTTCAGTCACATAGTCCTGTTGATCCGAAAAGATCATGTTCAAGGCGCACTGCTCCAGGGAGAGCTGTAGATACAGATGGTATTGGGTATAGGCAATAAACTACTTTATGTGGCTCTACCTTGTTAAACGTCAGCAGCCCTTGTATTGATATAGTGAACATAACAAGTCTCACCCAGGACATAACTCCAGTCTCCACTGTAAATTCAGGGGGGGTCAGGTACAGTAACCCTGCTCACCACGCCCGCCATGCAATTAACAAAGGGGGGCATGGTGAGCCAAGTATACGCTAACCCGCCCTGTAAAATCATTTCATGGAACATCGCAGGTATACGAGCAAAATTAGCCAATGAGGATTGGGTGGATTACATCATGAGCTTTGATATTATCTGCCTTCAAGAAAGATGGCACCCGGCTGATATTGTGTTGGATGGTTATTGTTCTGTTACCGTCCTCACAATAACATCACCGGCTGGGAGGGCAAAAGGAGGGCTTGTGACTCTAATCTCAGTTAAATATGGGAACATACAAACCCATGTTGTAATGACCTCACCTTGGAATCAGCTAATCCTCACTTCCAACCTATGTCGGTCAAAGTTACTGCTAGTAAACTGGTATTACTATGTCTTTGAGCAGAACAGCAGTTACGTGATTGAGGACCTACAGGCGCTGATTAACGATATTGCGGGGAAGTGGCAGCCCTTGTGTATCCTATGGGTGGGGGACATTAATTGCACAACTTGCTCTTTTAGCGACAGCGGAGTCTGTGGGTTGTTAAACACAGAAGGTCAGCCGCAGCCACACTTCATCCATACTCCACAGGTTGAGGCCCTGAATTCCATTATTATTGATAATGACCTGGGTCTCATTAACACAAATAATTTGGTCTGCAACTCTATACCCCAGTGTCCCAACTATGTTGAAGGATGTAGAGAAAGCACAATTGATTTTATGTTTAGTACTAGGAAGTATATTGCACTTGTTGGTGACTTCGAGGTAGTGCCAAATACTGCAAGTGACCATAACCCTTTAACTGTTCTCTTCTGTATAATAGCTAGGGTTGGGCAAGGCGATGACCCCCCCTATTGATTTTAATCAAAATAAAGGAATGCAACTAAAATGGGGTAAAATAGATTCTACTCAATTTGACGCCAAAACTGTTATGACAAACCTAAATCTTATCATGAGCTGTCTCCATGCTGATTTTCCACCTGATAAGATGGTATATGACTTAGAACTGACCTGTGCAGATGAGGCAAAAGATCTGACCAGATCATCTCATAGAGGGAAACCTCAGGAGGTTAGTTGGTTTCACGCTGAGTGTTCTAGGGCGCACAAGAATCTAAAAACTGCCCTTCAAACCAACCCCTGTGACAGAACACTAATTAAAAATGTAAGGCAGACCTATAAACACACTACTAAATTAAGAAATTAAGAGGAACTTAGCAGTTTGACCTAGGAGGACATGGAGAGAGTGAGCACCCTGAAAGACTCTAAGGGGCTCATTTATGAGTCCCTGCGTTACTTTTGCGCCGCCGGTGCGTCACTTTTTGTGACGCACCAGTGACATAAAAAATACGCAATGTTGCGTCATACTTACAAAGTGATGCATCTAGGTAGATGCTTCACTTTGTAAACCCCTGCGCCACATTATACCTGCGCCAGGTATAATGTATGCAGGGTGGGCATTCCGACGCAAGTAAGCCTCTTAGAAGTGACGCAGTGAAATCTGTGAGATTTCACTGCGCCACTTCTAGGATGCAAATGCGCCAATATCTTATGCCTGCTTCACAGCAGGTATAAGACTGATGCAGACACATTTGAAATGGGACTTGCCCATGTGAAATGACCCATTGCTGGAGTTGCATCACTTTTGCGACACACTCCAGCAATGCGCCATTTTTGTGCCCATAGATACGTCAGAAATACTGACGTATCTGTAACTACTTGCGACATGATGCGTCATACTGTAAATATGACGCATCATTGCTGTCGTAAGAAGGGCACAATGACAAGTGACGCCTCGCTGTTTTCACGCAGCGATGCGTCACTTTTCATAAATGAGGCCTTAAGAGTTTCTAGGACACAATCAATCGCCCTC
The DNA here is from genome assembly GCF_964204655.1 of Triturus cristatus. NCBI lineage: Eukaryota > Metazoa > Chordata > Amphibia > Caudata > Salamandridae > Triturus > Triturus cristatus. The sequence continues at coordinate 1,698,296,786 of NC_140591.1, forward strand.
TATTTAAAGATGAATCTAAACCCTTTGATTCATTGATCCTAGGGGCAACCTGGGAATCCCACTTCTCAGCAATATTTAATTCAAAAAATGTCTCAGAAGTGGAAGGAAGTGGGGACCCGACCTTTTACCTAACATTGGCCTCACAAATAAGCTCATCAATCAAAGTGGCTGAGATTGAGGTGGCCCTTGCAAGGGCAATTAGAATGACAGCCCCTGGCCCTGATGGGGTCCCTTTGGACTTGTTCAATGTTTTTAAAGCTGTAGTGATTGGCCCCATTCCATCTTCCTGGAAGGAGGCAATTGTGGTTCCAGTATACAAGAAAGGTAACATGAGTGACCCTGCCTGTCATAGGCCAATCTCATTAATTGATGCAACGGCGAAAGTATTGGGAAGGGTTATTCTTGCGCGTCTTGAAACTTCGGCGAATAGCACAGGGATTATGTCTAGATTGCAATATGGTTTTAGAAGGGGGATGGGTACTACAGAACTGTGCCTCAATCTGTCCCTTATCATGGGCAAGTACATGAAGGCCCGAAGGGATATAGCCATCTGGCTTTCATGGACTTGACCAGTGCTTTCGACACTGTCAATCGGGACAAATTATGGGAACTAATGGACCAAAAGGGGTTTGAAGAGGCTCTTGTATCCCTCCTATGTAGACTCCATACTACTACAACGGTTGCCATACATTATGGCCCTAGGGAGGAGAAGACGGGGCCCATCGTTTCCACTGAAGGTGCTCGGCAATGCTGCATTTTGGCTCCATTCTTGTTTTTATTGTACACACATGTTGTATAGGCTTTTTTTATTGGAGAAGGAACTTGACTTCCCAAAAATTGGAGGCAACATGTGTCAGGATCTGGACCCCACGCGCCTACAAACACTACAAATCCCAGAAACCCATGCGCCTGAAAGGGAGGAGCCAAATGGCATAAAACGCCCAGGACACACTGTAGGAAGGTGGAATCTGACTGTATGGTTGCCCCCACTTTTTTCCTGGTGTTTGAATGGTTTTTGACTAGTCTGGCTGGGATCCTGCTATCCAGGACCCCAGCCTATCTGCTTACTCCCTAAAATGATTGGTGTGCATATTAGATGCACTAGTGATTGGATACTGTGGTGCCTTGTGAGCCCCTAGTATATGGTACCTTAGGTACCTAGGGCATTGGTACTTCACAGGCCTACCAGGGGCTGCAGCATGTATTATGCCACCCCTGGGAAGCATTCTCAATCTGACACCACAGGCCTGCTACTGCAGCCTGTGTGAGGTAGTGTTAGCACTCCTCACTGAGGTATAGGTTCCTATATCTCACCATACACACACACATATAAACCTATCAGTCACCCCTATGGTAGGCCCTATCAATCCCAAGGGCAGGGTGCTTGGTTTACTATGTGAGGGGGTGCTTCTGCCTGAGCAGGACCCCTCTGCAGCTGGCAGAGTCTATTCTCTGCTGCTGTTTGTGGATGCGGTTAAACCATATACTCTTAAGTGCATTATAACCTCCCGGTAAATGCTAACTTTGGAATGACTGCATCAAAACATGTCGTGTTTGGTGTCAAACATCTTGGAATCATACCCCCACACCAGTAACTGGTGTGGGAGTATGATCTCACCCTTCTAGAGGGGATGACATGTACCCACTGTACTAAACGGTAGAAATCTTCTAGAGCCCTGGCATCACAAAATGGATGCCACCAGCACAGACACCGGGCTGCCCTCCTGCTGCTGACCGAAACTCGCAGTGGAGGGAGCCCAACAAAGGGTTTCCTGTCACTCGGAGGTGTCACAACCTTCCAGACAGGATTTAGTGTATTGGAGCTGGGTGGGTGCACTCTTAGAGTGCCTTTGAAGTCCTGCACTGGGGGAGCAGTAGGCTCCTCTGTGCATATGCCAGCTTAAACCGGTTCAGGGGCCTCTGCCCCTGTCCTGGCGCGAAACTGGACAAAGGGAAGTGGGTGTAACCACCCACTACCCTGGCCCTCCTAGAGGAGTGGCCATAGAGCTAGTCCCTCCCATCTTTACAGTACAAGATACCAAGCATTGCCAATGCAATTCAGATTACACCTGGACGACGCTCTACGAAGAAGAATCCTGGCCCTTCAACTTTCTACTACCTTTAGAAGACCGAAGGATCTCCCTTGGAGTCAAGGAGTGACTCCCCTGCTTGGCAGGCACCAAAAGGACTGAACAACAGTTGCAAACTTTACCGCTCCCGCCGGAGCCCGAAGTCCCTGCATCCCCTGAAGCTGATTTCCTGACCTCTCGCCAGCCATTTTGAGTCCCCAGCGAAGCTGTGGCATCTGGACCCCACGAGTGACGAGGAACAGCAATACCAGGGAACCGTGCACTGATTTCGAGTGCAAGCCCTGAACGACGATCTACAAAGTTGTGCTTTGGACCATTTGTTGTCCAAGTCCTGAGCAAGTCTAGTACCGAAGATCAGCAGCCTACCATGTCCCGAGTGACCGTGGGCTGCGGGTGAACTTTTCCTGCAAAGGCGTCTTTGCGGTTGCTTGCCTGTTGGCTAGCTGCCCTCCAGAAGACTTCCACATCACCTTCAAGGACTCGCCTGGTTTCTCTGGGCCTGCCCTCACTTACCCTTGCTGGGTAAGTCCATCGGACCTTGCTGGTCCGAGTAACTGACCATCTTCCATCCACACGAGACTTGCAGTTGCCAAGGTTTGTTGACTCCAACCCGAGTGCCGACACCGCCAACAGCTGCAGACATTGTGGGACCCTCCAAATCCAGCTGCTTGTCTTCATCGATCTCTCCTGGACCTCGTGGGCGAAGAGACAAAACTACATCAGCGATGTGAAGAGACTCGACAGCTGTGGTCATCTATCCTGAAGGCCACCGGTCACTGGCAAGTGACTCTGAACTCTGTCCCCTCAATTTCTAGGTCGACTGCAACTCCCATCCATCGTTGGATTTCCACGGACACTTCACCCGACGAGGCAAGCAGCAAGACTTCCACGATTGCCATTGAAAACAGCATCGCGACCCGACACCAAAGGACACCTCTGCACCCGGCTTCCCTGGGTGAGGTAACTCTAGCATTACGGTGCCCAAGTGCGCATTGGCTATCGAAGTACCTACCCTGTAAGTTGTTTGCTTGTTGTCCACTCCGAAGTGCAGTAGAACTGTAAATTACAAACCGCGACATTTATGCATTGAAACCTATGAGAAACCCGCGTGTGTGTGTAGACACTGCACGCGCCTCCTGTGGGCTGATTACTTACCTGTACACACTGCAGCAGTGAAGCCCCAGCGATTCCCAAGGCCCGAGGCCTCCTCATATTGCAATTCGAGGTTGTTATACCACTATTTTAGTATATGGTCTGGTACGCCCCTAGGGCTACAGCCATACATGTGCTTAATTTATTGAAAACTGTTGATCTTTTGAATGTTTACCTGGCTCTAATCTCATAAAGAGATTAGTAGAGTATATTTAGAAATAAATACATATATATTTGATATATATACCTGTGTGGTGTCTTTTCATTTAGCAATTCAAGAGATTATAAGGTAAAACAAGCTGCTTTACATTCCTCAGAGACTTAGCCTGAAGGCTGCTCTCCACAGCTACCACTAGGATAGCTTTCTTTAAAAGGTTGTCTTTAAACCTATCTACCAAGAGTCGAATTGGACTGGTGCAAGGTGGCCACTAGAACTAGTGACCAGCATATGCCAGGCCAACTTCTCACACACACGCACTGCGTTGTGCGTAATTGACGAAGAACGGGAATCCGACGAGCGGTGGCTCGTACCAGTGTTTTTTCCCGCTGTTGACGAAAGCCGCGGGGATAGCGTTTGTTTCGGCCGGAGATACGGCACCAAGGTCTGGCGGTGTTTTCAGAGAGGTGTTGGGGCAGCTTTAAGAGTCCTGTATTCGCCGGGACTAGTGGCAATGCCAAACAGCCACAACATCGCCAACGACGCAGCAAGAGGAGTCAGGCGGACACGCGATGTAGCGTAAAAGATACCGCAAGTATCAGGGGCTTGTGCTGATCCCTGGGGGGTGTGTATGTGCATGGATGCAGATACCCGCTATCGCTAGCACAAACAAACTGTTTCTCATTTCAAGGAACACATAGAACTATGGAAGGGGCTGGAGAAAGAGTCCCTACAAATCTGGAAAGTTAGGAGTGACCGCACACAAGTATAGGACTAGTATATACTTCAGGCGGAGTGTGATTAGAAACAGCGCTAACTATATAGCGCGGAAAAGAACTTCCAACAACCACTTAATTGGTCCAGTATCGACCTACCTTTATTTATGTTCATTTACAAGGTGCCTCCCAACAGTAAGGGATGTACGCCATGAAGTGTGATCTTTAACTTGTTCTGATATCTCTCAGCTTCATAACAGTGCCTCGCCTGCAAAACAAGGTTAAGGGGACAACATCCACTTACGTCAAGTGATATTATGAGAGTGGTCAGTGGTGTCGGATTTTCGCATCCGAGTTGTGGTGTGTGTGTGTCAATGAAACTAGAATGCTCAGTGCAAGAGTATTGATACTGACTAGTGAGACCTACTGAGAGTAGACAAGTGATAATGCATTGTATTTTTATTTGTGTTGTATATTAACTTTCGTTACAGGTTCTACTCCCCGCTGTTCCCATCCTTCCCTTCCCTCACTTGATTGCTCCAGTCTTCCGTGCCTTTCGTGCAGGAAGTTGGTGAGATCGAGAGGTGGACCCCATAAAGCGTCGCCCGAATCCTGAGGAGTAGCAGACCGGGGACTGATTCCTAACAGAATTACGCACCCACGTATTGAGACTCCTCCCGGTTCGGGGGGTGGGTAGAGACGCAATATGGAAGAGGTCTTAGTTGCACTTACCGCAGTACAGCGGGAGTTGGCGGCCTCTAGGGCCGAAACAGCGGACTTAAGGGACAAGGTGGATAGGCTGTCAAGGAACCCCTTTGACGTAGGATCAGGTACGCATCCCATACAGGTACATGTAGCTCCTCCTATTCCTTTGGCTAATCCGGAGAGATATTCGGGAGACCCACATAAGATACAGGTGTTCCTCACTCAGATATTGATGCATTTCTCCTGTAGGCCGTCTTCATTTCCGACAAACCATTCTAGGGTGGCGTTTGCGATCTCATACTTGGCTGGCGATGCTGCCATTTGGGCAGTGCCTTTAGTACGTCATAACGATCCGGTCTTATCGGATTGGGACAATTTCAGAACAGCGTTGGAGGGGGTGTTTGATAGGAGAACTACCACGTTCAGCGCAGACAGAGAGCTCTTAGAATTAAAACAAGGGAGAACGGAGTTAGTGACGTATTTAACCACATTAAATCGTTTGGTAGCGGAAGCGGCATGGCCAGAAGAGAAGCGAATGTCTCTTTTCTATCAGGGTTTATGTAACGAGTTAAAGGATGTTATAGCTCGTATAGATCCTCAGCCCCGAACCTTCGACGCCCTCATTAGTTTGACCTTACGTTTGGACGGTAGGATCACCGATCGGGGAGGTGATAGGTTCCGGGGAGAAAGAGTAAAAAAGGAAGCCACCGGCAGTGAGGCGGTATCTGAACCCATGGGAGTGGGAGCGGTCCGTACCCCGTTGTCTAGGACTGAAAGAGAGAGTAGACGAACACAAGGCTTGTGTATGTACTGCGGGAAGAAGGGGCACTACGTTCGTGAGTGCCCCGCTCGTCCCAAGACACCCGGGGGAAATTACAGGACTCAAAAGGCTATAGCCACTGTGGCGGGAGTAGAATGTCCAGGAAAGGGGGGTGAAGCCTCAAAGGAAGTCGATGTTCCCAGGTGGACGATCCCGTCCTTGGCCACACATCAACAGGGTGATACCGAAAGCCATTTGGAAATAATCATGTGGTTAGAAACCAGCAGGCAAACTTTTCAAATCAACGCTATGTTAGATTCAGGAGCTACCGGTAATTTTATCCATCGAGGACTGGTGGAAAAATTAGCGATAGAAAGAACAGCCCGTGACATTCCCGAAGAGGTGTTAGCGGTAGATGGCAAACCTCTCACCTCAGGATTGCTCCTAGAACAAACCGAGACGTTAAGATTAACGTGTAGAGCAGGAGATATGCGCCACATAGACTCTTTGGCGTTAAATATCATTGATGCACCGCAGTACGAGGTAATCTTAGGGATGCCATGGTTCAGCCTTCACAATCCCACCATTGATTGGAGAGGCCGAACAGTTCAGTTTTTATTGGAGGAATGTAATGAGCATATGATTCTAGGTGGAAGTTCCGGGGCCACCGTGTTGGCAAACACGTGGGTAGCAGCAACCGCAGCCGAAAAGAACGTCATACTACCAAAAGAGTATAGGTCTTTCGCAGATGTGTTTAGCAAGGAACAGGCAGAGGAGCTTCCTCCACACCGCCCTTATGACTGCCAGATAGATCTGGTGGAGGGAGCCGTGATCCCTATGTGCAGAGTCTATGCGCTCTCTGAACCAGAAACTAAACATCTGCGAGAATATTTAGATCATTTTTTGGAAATAGGGTTCATTCGTCCTTCACGTTCACCAGCGGCCTCTCCGTTGTTTTTTATAGCGAAGGCCAATGGGGACTTAAGAGCATGCTGTGACTATCGCATGCTAAACAAAAACACTGTACGCAATCGATATCCTCTACCGCTTATTCCGGTCCTTTTGGATCAAGTCCGGGAAGCTAGAATTTACACAAGGTTGGATCTTCGAGGCGCGTACCATCTGGTGAGCATTCGCCAAGGGGATGAGTGGAAGACGGCGTTTAAAACCCGCTATGGTCTTTTTGAGTATCTAGTAATGCCGTTCGGGTTGTGCAACGCCCCGGCGGCATTCCAGTACTTCTTGAATGATGTGCTTAAGGATCTTGTGGATAGAACAGTAGTCGTTTATATAGACGACATTTTGATTTATTCTGAGTCTGTAGACCGTCACCAAGAACATGTGATGCAGGTGTTGAGCGAGTTACGAAAGCACAGTTTGTTTTGCAAACTAAGTAAATGCGAGTTTGGGGTGACGGAAGTGGAATTCTTGGGAGTGATACTCCGTCCGGATGGGATGAGAATGTCAGAGCGAAAAGTACTTGCAGTACAGGAGTGGCCGGTCCCCACAAACGTGAGAGACGTACAATGTTTCCTGGGGTTTTCTAATTATTACAGGAGGTTTATTCAAGGTTTTTCACAAAGGGCCGTCCCGATTACTCGTCTACTCCGGAAAGGGGTGTCATTCGCCTGGACTGCCAAAGCTAACCAGGCCTTTGAGTTTCTAAAGCAGGCTTTTACGTCGGCACCCGTGTTGCGACACCCACAGTTGGATGTTCCTTTCATCGTGGAGGCCAACGCTTCTAACGAAGCTATCGGGGCCATCCTGTCACAACGAGATAAACACACCGGGCAGCTACATCCTGTGGCGTATCTGTCCCAGAAGTTGTTACCGGCAGAAAGGAATTATAACATTGCAGAAAAAGAGCTCCTCTCTATAAAGAAGGCTTTTCAGGAATGGCGACCGTATTTATGGGGGGCCAGATTTCCGGTGACGGTGTATTCCGATCATCAGAATCTACAGTATCTGAGAACCGCTAGGCGGCTATCACCAAGACAAATGAGGTGGATGCTTTTCTTCGAAGAGTACAATTTCATAATCACTTTCCGTCCAGGGGCAGATAACCGGAAGGCCGACTCTCTGTCTAGAGTGACGGATGGGGAGAGTACCGAGGAGAAAAACGAAGAGTCCATCATACCTCCTTCCAAGGTCATCTGTGCGATACGCGCAGAAGAATATCTAGACAGCATAAGGAACAACCGGAGTCAGGAGGCTTGGAGCAGTTGGGCGGACAAAGACCCGGAACGCAAGATCCAGGGGGGCCTGCCTTTTCAGAACGGTAAATTGTTTTTGCCTACACATGCCCTGAAAAGACAAGCCTTTGAATGGTGTCATGACTCTCCTTTAGCCGGACACCCGGGTATATGTAAAACCACCTTCCTGGTGCAAAGATATTTCTGATGGAAAACTCTCGTTCCGAATGTTAAGAAGTGAGTGTCGAGGTGTGAGGATTGCGCCAGGGGAAAAACAGACACAACCACTCGCAGGGGTTAATTGGTCCCCTTGCCAACCCCTCAAGCACCATGGCAAAACATCAGACTGGATTTTATCACAGGGCTTCCAGTGGATCAAGGGCATTCAGCCATCCTGGTGATTATTGACAGTCTCACAAAGATGGGCCATTTTATTCCTTGCAAGACACTGCCTACGGCGGGTCAAACCGCACAATTGCTGTTGCAAAACATAGTGAAACTGCATGGAATCCCGCTGGTTATCGTATCTGACAGAGGCCCTCAGTTCATTGCACGATTCTGGAAAGGGTGGTGTAAGTCGCTGCATATCGATTCAGCGCTGTCCTCAAGTTTCCACCCACAGACAGACGGACAAACCGAAAGGTTAAACCAAACAGTAAAGAAATACCTAAGATGTTATGCTGAAAGTGCACAGGAATCCTGGGTGTCAATGTTATGTATGGCAGAGTTGGCGTATAATAACTCCTCACACAGTTCCATTGGGGTCTCGCCCTTTGTAGCCAACTATGGGTATGATGCTAGGATTTTGCCGATTGTCATGCCAGGGAGGGTCATTAATCAGCCTTCACTACAAGCCCACATGAAGGAATTGCGTCAAGGACACTCACGAGTAAAGAAACTCCTGGCGAAGTCCAAGATAAGATATAAGAACTGGGCTGATAAACATAGGGTGGATGGCCCACAGTATCAAAAAGGGGATCGGGTGTGGTTATCCACTAAAAACTTCCGTTTTAAGCTTCGAAGCGTTTTTCACCCACGTTACATTGGTCCGTATAGAGTGCTGAAACAAATCAATCCAGTAGCGTATAAATTACGCCTTCCGGGATCGCTGAGAATACACCCGGTGTTCCACTGTAGTCTTCTAAAACCGGCAAAGGGTGGGGTGCGGAGACCTCCACCGGCCATGTCCACGGAAGACGGACAGGAGTATGAGGTGCGCAGCGTGTTAGATTCCAAGTACCGGGGAGGTAACTTGTGGTATTTGATCTCCTGGAAGGGGTACACTGCTGAGGAGGATTCGTGGGTACCCAGTGCAAATGTGCACGTGCCAGCCAGGATCAGGGCTTTCTATCGAAAGCACCCAGATAAACCAGGTGCTAGGAGGCGCTTGGCGGGGGACCTACTGTCAGGATCTGGACCCCACGCGCCTACAAACACTACAAATCCCAGAAACCCATGCGCCTGAAAGGGAGGAGCCAAATGGCATAAAACGCCCAGGACACACGCACTGCGTTGTGCGTAATTGACGAAGAACGGGAATCCGACGAGCGGAGGCTCGTACCAGTGTTTTTTCCTGCTGTTGACGAAAGCCGCGGGGATAGCGTTTGTTTCGGCCGGAGATTCGGCACCAAGGTCTGGCGGTGTTTCCAGAGAGGTGTTGGGGCAGCTTTAAGAGTCCTGTATTCACCGGGACTAGTGGCAATGCCAAACAGCCACAACATCGCCAACGACGCAGCGAGAGGAGTCAGGCGGACACGCGATGTAGCGTAAAAGATACCGCAAGTATCAGGGGCTTGTGCTGATCCCTGGGGGGTGTGTATGTGCATGGATGCAGATACCCGCTATCGCTAGCACAAACAAACTGTTTCTCATTTCAAGGAACACATAGAACTATGGAAGGGGCTGTGAAAGAGTCCCTACAAATCTGAAAAGTTAGGAGTGACCGCACACAAGTATAGGACTAGTATATACTTCAGGCGGAGTGTGATTAGAAACAGCGCTAACTATATAGCGCGGAAAAGAACTTCCAACAACCACTTAATTGGTCCAGTATCGACCTACCTTTATTTATGTTCATTTACAAGGTGCCTCCCAACAGTAAGGGATGTACGCCATGAAGTGTGATCTTTAACTTGTTCTGATATCTCTCAGCTTCATAACAGTGCCTCGCCTGCAAAACAAGGTTAAGGGGACAACATCCACTTACGTCAAGTGATATTATGAGAGTAGTCAGTGGTGTCGGATTTTCGCATCCGAGTTGTGGTGTGTGTGTGTCAATGAAACTAGAATGCTCAGTGCAAGAGTATTGATACTGACTAGTGAGACCTACTGAGAGTAGACAAGTGATAATGCATTGTATTTTTATTTGTGTTGTATATTAACTTTCGTTACAGGTTCTACTCCCCGCTGTTCCCATCCTTCCCTTCCCTCACTTGATTGCTCCAGTCTTCCGTGCCTTTCGTACAGGAAGTTGGTGAGATCGAGAGGTGGACCCCATATAGCGTCACCCGAATCCTGAGGAGTAGCAGACCGGGGACTGATTCATAACAACATGATTCCAATGCTATCTTATGCGGATGATACCGTTTTACTGGCCCTGACAGCCAATAGCCTCCAAAAGTCATTGAATGTGTTTACCGAGTTTATGGCAGCTTTGGATCTAAAAGCACATTTTATCAAATCTTATGCTATGATGTGTGGCTCTAAAGTTACTAAAACAACGAGATGTGAGGTTGGGGTAAGCCCATTATCAATCTGCAAAATTTTACACAAATTTAGGGAATATTTTTAGTGACAATCTGAATTGGGATCACCTCATCACAGCTAGGGTACAACATACGAGTCAGGTTGTGGAGGGGTTATTTCGCTTTGCCCGTAAGCTAGGCCATAAACCAGTGACAGAATTAGTTAGCCTCTACAAAGCTAAAAGTCTCCCTGTGGCAACCTATGGGGCAGGGGGTTTGGGGATTCTATAAAACCCGTCACCCACCTGCAGGTTTAAAAAATAAATGTACTAAGATATTGTTGTTGGCCCCAAATAGTGCACCTACACACTTTTGTCACCAGGAGCTTGGGTTGGCCTACCTTGAGGATCGAATTGACATCGCCCCATTGCTATTTTGGGCTAAGATCTGGTTATTTGAGGATTTCATTTTCTCTTGGGACGTTATCAAAGACTATGCTAACCTAGGTAGCGCGTTGTCGGTCCCCCGGATCCGATTCGTGATGGGCAAATTATACGAGCTAGGGTTGGGGCACTATTATGACAACCCTGTAAGTATTGATACAAAGGCGAAAGATGTCACAGAGGAGGCATTTTATGCGAAAGGCATACCTGCATCGTACACAAATGGTAGCAGTTCACACCCCATGTTCAATTGCTGGTGAACAGAAATTCTATTTAACCTTTACCATTAATGTTCAAACTCGATTTTACTTGACTAGGTTTCGATTAAGCACAATGCACTTTTTAGTGGCATTCCTAAACAATCAGGTTAGGCTCATAGTTTACTATCTTGCCCGTGTGATAACCCGTCAGTACAGAGCACGTTGCACTTTATTCTGTTCTGTCCTCTCTATAAGGAACCGTGGGATACATTTGTAACCCCAATTTTAAGGGAAAAATGGCCATGCACCTACATTAGTGGTTCAACTACTTGCATTTCTGTCTTGAATTTTATTAGAGTTGCTACGGCTACAAGAAAACGTTATGAGCTTCTGTAATTTAATTAAAACCTGTGTTACTCTTTTATGAAAATTATTTAAATGGGTTAAATCGTATGGGTGACACCTGGGATGCATGACTGGGGGATTCAATGTTTCTTTTAAAACTTGTTTTGAAACTTATATCGCTCATTTTTCCATACCTCTGTAACCATGATACGAAAAACGTTATCTTTGTATTATGTTTTGTGAACTTTTATGGTTCTTGAAACCGAATAAAGAGTTTATAAGTTGGACAATTCCTGTAAATGAGTGAAATCAAAAATTGAAATTGAAGGTAAAACTTCCTGTCAGGCCCCACTTCAGAAAAGATCACACTGATACCAGGGACTTGTGGTGTATCATTCCGCCTCCCATAGATTGCATTGCAATGTACGAGGGACTATTTTAAATCTCAAAAGTATGTCCCATCACTACACTGTTTGTCACAATCAATTGTTTCTCTAATATCGCCTGCATTCATTACATACAAAAAACAATCGTGTCCTGCTGCTTTCTCCCAGCACGTGGACAATCGGTAGGGTTTCTTTTATGTGATACGCTGCATTTTTGAATGCCTCTACTGACATCCATTTTCCAATTTAAGCCATATATCTATTGGCTTTGCCAGTACTTGTATAATGCTAATCGTGTCCATTGTGTTTAGCAGTGATACCCAGATCTACGGCGTGAGAGCGAGCGCAAGAGTGTGAGGCCTACTCAGTCTCGTGGTAGCAGGTATACAAATGTTTTTTTAACAATGTACAGGACACGCGCCGCCTTGCAATTTTGCTAACAATTGTAACCGCCTAACAAGCTTTCCAAGAAAATAACATTGGAGGGACACCTGCCTTCGCAGCAGCGTTCTGCATTGTATTATCGCAGAAGCATCGTGCTAAACGATGCACATTTTAGGTTTTGCAAAGGGCAGCGCATGCGCTGCCTCTCCGAGGCATCAAGTAATCTGTATGTTGGCTGAAACTCCGCCTATTGGCGGCTAATATGTCCTGCTGCTCGTCATTTGTTAAACATTGCATTGCTCTTTCTTATCTTGCTTATGGTTGGCTCATGGTGCGAAACGTCACTTCCGTTTTCCTTACGTTTTGCAGGAAGCAGCACCGACCAACTACTGTTTAGTTACGCTGCTGGGCTGTTATTCCATTTAGGGACTCTTTTATTGCAGCTTTGTAGCAGCATGTGCTTTTCCACCTGTTGCTGCTTGCGCCATGCGCCCGCTTTTGTATTACACGTCATACTTATTTACAGTCCGGCGCCCTCTTTTGTATTTATACCCACAGTGTATCTAAAGCGTCCTGAAAGGCATTAGTCCCGTCATCTCATGGTGACGACTGCTCCCCCGAGCACAGCCGTCTTGGACCGGGGCGGCAGGTTGCACACGGTGCATGGGCGCCTGCACGTTTAGAAGAGAAGTCTGCATTCCCAGACTGCGACCCCTTGAAAAGAATGGCGCAGCTCTTGCCGTTGTTATAATACCTGCTGCGTATTCAAAACGCTGCTGTCCAGGAAATGCGGCTGCCCGAGGCCACCGCAGGGGGCCACTCAGGAGGGTGGCCCTCTAGTGGAATCTGGCTTCCCCGCCACCTTCCCCCCCTCCTCGGGGGGGGGTTGACTTCGGGAGGAGTCCCCACCAGGGTCGCAGGCGTGCCGCGTCATGTCCCGTGCGCCGAGCAGGGTGAGGGGTACATAAGTCTCCCTCACCATGTTTTCTGCCTCTTGTGCACCGGACACGCCACGGACACCACCACACTGGACACGCTGTCTGAAGGGTTGTCTGATTGTCCCTGTTGGTCGTGCTCACGGGAGCTGCTTAACAATAATTGCACGGTGAATGCATTCCATGGCCCTCCCCCCAGCCCGATCTTCCCATGCGGACTTGGATCCAGGGCAGGGCGGCCCAGCCAAGGTTGCGAGCTGCCTGGGAAGGGAGGGAGTTGTTGGGGCGGCTCAAAATTTGGGCAATGGGGTCTCCGCATGGCACGCGTCTGTTGTCCGTGCGGCGGGTCTCTGCTGCCTTGGTGCCCTTAGGTCGTGCCTCGGTGTTGGTGATGCGGGGTCAGTGCCATTAGGTACCGCCTCCCCCTGGGTCCCATCACGCCGGCTATGGCCCACGGGGGACCCAATTTAGCTGCCTCGACATTGGGTGTGCCTGAGAGCTGGTGCTGCGGAGAGTAACGGGGCAGGGTCGGGGGCGGGTTCATGCAGCAGAACCTCACGTTGTGCAGCCTCTTCAGACCAAGGAGTTTGTGCTCCTCTTGCCCTGCAACAATATTGCCCGGCTAAGCACGGCTCCTCCCGGCACCCACAAGGCCTCATTGGCCATCCATCACAGGGCAGCAGGCGGGCAGTAGGCCCGACCGGGAGGTCGCACAGCCCCACATCTTCTCCCGCCCTTGGAGGGCACGCTGTCATGTCCCGGGGCGGGCGTCTGCACTGCCTGATAGGGGTGGCAGAACGGGCAAAGCTACAGACTTGGGGATTTGCGGACCGGATCTGAGTCTTTCTGCGGTCGTGTCCTTCGCGCCGGCTGTGTCCCGGGAATGTAAGGGGATTGGCAGCCACCCCCCACTCCTGAGACCCAAGTCTTTAACGCCGAGCTTTCGATTCGGAGGCATATTCTCACTGTGGGTAAATGTCCGTATGCAAGGACAGTTATCGCTTTGGCAGACCAACCTAAGGGTACGTGAAATGTGTCCCTTTTAGCGTGCGTTTACAAGAAGCAACGCATTTGTGACACGGCACAGCCCGGGTGACTGTCGTCTGCGGAAGTCTGGACGTCAACAGCGATAGCTTGCAGTCCCATATCCCGCACCCTCAAGGCCTCACTGGCCATGCAGCCCAGGGCAGCAGGCGGGCAGTGGGCCCGATTGAGAGGTTGCACAGTCCCACATCTTCTCCTGCTTTGATTCTGACGGAACTATTATAAATAGTTGAAGCAGTAGTAGGGATACGATCGGTGGCATGCGATTGTGGCGGGCGCCGAGACCATGGGGCCGAATGGGGAGGCATTTGTGTGGGAAAAAGAACATCGATTTGGATTGTTTGTCGGATGCCTTCTCCCTGGGAGCACCCCCGGCCACTGCAGCGCTGGGTCCTAGCGGGATCCCGCAAGTGTGGTTCAGGGAAGGGTGGTGGTGCAGGGCACTCCTTCTCCGCTCTGGGGCCAGGGGTGAGGTCGGCCCAGACGGGAGGTGTAGAATCCCGCGGTTGTTATGTTGATGGTCGGGCGGGTGAGTAAGCCTTACTGACATCCATTGTCGGAGTCGTTTGGTCACTCCTCGTGCAGGGTTTTTTTTTTCGTTCTTTTTTCCGAATGTTTTCTGTCCGGGGAGCACCCCCGGCCGCGATGCGCTGGGTCCCGGCGTGATCCCGCGAGTGTTGTGTGAGGGGCGGTGCTTCATTCATGGCACTTGTTCTTGCTATGGCCTGGAGCTAGGAGTTTGGTTGCTCCCCCGGTGGGAGAGCGACGATCGGGCAGTGTCTCCATACATTGTAAGGTAACAGTGGTTTGGCAACAGAGAGGTGGCGTTGACTCTAAGTGTACATATAATGTAAGGTGAGTAATGCATTATAGGAAAGGGGCGAGCCTGTCAGCTAAGTAGTCCCCCCGGGGGTTTCAGCCCATTTCGCCTACCTACCATAAATAGGCATGGCGAAGGCATTAAGTTCATACATGAACGCGTGTGCGTATGTGGGACATGCTGAGAGCTTTTGAAAGCAGGAATTCCAGGGGCCCTTGCAGATGATGTTGCCTCAATGACTTGAATGCGACAGCACAGATGGGGTGCCAATGTATATAATGTTGATTTGTTTGTCTATGCAGGCAAGGGACAGATGGCAATTCCCCCCCCCCTTCCTAAGGATTCGCTAGGACACGCACCAGCAGGTAAAGGGTAAGAGCCGCGATGGGCAAGGTATCGCGAACGGCGTTTGCAGACGCCACTCAGTGCGGCTTATGCTGTGTGTGTTCCCTCAACATGTCAGGTGTTTGGCCTGATCCGATGTTGGGTCTTACTGGCGTCTCCAGGCAGTAGAGGTGACATTTTAGGTGGGGAAGTGACACTGGTTCGGTGAGAAGGTGGATAGGGTTTTGCATGACAACACCTGGCCAGTTGGCATCAAATCGGTCATACTTGGAGGACGCACGTCAGAATGTAGAATATGTTTAATCTTCTTTCTCAGCCACGACACGTGCTCTCGGATTCTCATCGATGTGTAGGGTGCAGCACAGGCCCATTCGCAAGAGGCGTATTCTGAGGTAACACATGTGGGGTGAGCACATCGAGGGTGCAAGGTGGGGTGGGATGCAAGAGTCTCACCAGTGAGGGGGGAGGGAATTTGAGCCGTGCCAGCACCCAGTAGTCGGTAGATGTCGAATGGATAATAATTTTTCTTCTTCCTCCACCCGCAGGGTTCATCAAGATCCTCCCCCCCCCCCCCAACAACCCCAGTGTCGTCAGGATAATATCATAGCAACTAATAGTAAGTAAGGGGTCGGGGGATGGGGATCGAGCGCTCGAGGGCCAGGACAGGAAGGTCGAATCGACACCACCAACTAGGTCTATGGCTTACAGTTCTAATTCTTTCCCAGGTGAGCTGTTTCCGAACTGACCAGTATGAATAGCCAGGGATTCCCCCCGCTTTTCTCTCAGATGTCCCAGGTGTAGGATTCCCAGCCAGGAACCTCCCAAGATGCGCAGCTGGCAGCCGTTATGGAGATGGTCAGGGCTAAAGGAGTGGCTTGGGCCACCGAGCTATTGATGGCACAGAGTCCGGACGACTCCAGTATCGCCATGTCTGTCCCACAAACGGCACAGGAGCCTGCCAAGGAGACCGGCCCCACCAGATCAAGGAGGGTTCACAGGCCCACAGTAAAGGACTTCCCAGCAGACCCGCTGCCAGCTAAGAGCCGGACCATGGGCAAAGCGCAGACTGTTATTGAACTTCATGGCGTAGGTCAGAGCTGGCCTCCTGGCTGCTAACAACCCCAGAGTGGTCACCAACACGAACAGTGGCGTGGGGGTAGCTAGGACAGCACCGCCCACGCAGGTACAGGGTGGCCCATCGATCACGCATGTTTGAGGGGAGGTGGGTGTGCAGTTAACGAGTAAAGTTGCCACAGGGGAGCCTGTAGCAGGAGGTTACAGGGCCGGAGCCAGAACCTGGGGCAATTGAGTACAAACAGCACCCCTTCGGGGGCCGAAGCAGTAGGGGGGACCGCACTCGATTTAGGCAGCCAGCAACGGACAGTCAGCCCCTCCGTCCACAGCAATATGCTCCCCCCTGGTAACTGCCTCTGCCGTGAACTGCCACCCGCGCCCTCAGCAGCAGGTACTCCCACCCCTCCGGCTGCGATGCCCACTGCATTTCCTGCGCCCGTGCCACTAGTCACATTGGCCCCTCTGATGTCAGGCATGTGCTCCATGGCGTGGGAGGTGCCACTTGCGGCTAAAGAAGGAATATAGAGGAGGGAGTTCATCAATATTTTTACCCTGCTGATGCATGGGGCCCAGGGGGTGGACACCAGGAGAATGGGTGGCAAGGAAGAGGACAAGAAGGTTCGCTTCCAGGCATGGCCAAAGAAAACAATTAAGAGATGGGGGCAGGGCTTTGCAATTCTGGCAGCGGTAGTGATGGAGCGATACCCCGAACAAGGGCCTGGTTTGTTTCAATATGCCGGCATCATCACCGATGAGGTGGAGATTGATGGCGGGATGGGCTGGTACAAGTACGACTGTGAGTTTAGAAAAAAGATGGCCATATGCCTGGAACTGGGGTGGGGCCAGTTGGAGGTTCGTCTTTGGGTTCAGCACATGGGCATGGGCAGGGTTGAGGCCGGTGAGAAGTCAAGCACTAACGTGAAGAAGGGGGAGACGAGGCCATGGTGGGGGGCAGAAGCAGGGACCCAGAAGAGTCTTTAGTGGGACTTGCAGGCTGTATAACGCGGGGGCATGCTCCTGGGGCAAGGCCTGTAGATTCTCCCACACCTGCAGCAAGTGTGGCTCGATACACTCAGCCACCTCTTGCGACAAGCTCGAGCCCGCTTCGGTGCCTGCCGGACACGACAAGTAGGCCTCCGGCCCGGCCTTCCCTGTCCAAGTCTTCCCCTCCCCCCTCCTCCCTGGATAGCCCTGCAAGTCCCCCCTCGGGTGCACCTACTGGGGAGCGCTGGGACAAAGGTCCGTTCCCCATTGTCATTTCCAACTTGCTACCTCTGTTAAGGGATTATCCTAATGCTAAGGACAGAATTTTACTAGCCCACGGGTTTTGGAAGGCTTCAGAATTCCTTATAGGGGCCACTGGTTTGCAGGGATTCTGAGAACCTTAGGTCCTCCAGGGATCATCCCGAAGTCGTAGGGGCAAAGATTAAGAAGGAAGCAGCCCTGGGGAGAGTGGCAGGCCCCTTTCAGCATCCTCCTCTCCCGAACTTTGTGGTCTCTCCCTTGGGAGTGGTTCCTAAGAAGGAGCCAGGGGCATTCAGATTGATTCAACACCTGTCGTACCTGGATGGGGATTCGGTGAACTACTGGTTGGAGGAGGGTTCCTGCTCGGTCTCATACTGTTCTCTCGACATGGAGGTGGACATGGTCAGGAGGGCGGGCAGGGGAGCGTGGTTGGCCATGGCTGACATCGAGTTAGCATTCCACCTACTACCAGTCCCCCTGGAGAGCCAGCACCTTCTTGGGTTCAAGTGGCAAGGGGAATTCTTTGATGACAAGGGCATGCCCATGGGGTGTGCAGTATCTTGAGGCCTTCAGCTCATTCCTGCAGTGGGCACTCTCAGGAAGATTTAACGTGGAAGGAGTGACCCACTACCTTGACAATTTCCTGTTCATCGGGGTGTTGGTATGCAGGAGTGCAGCAGGGGGCTACAATGCTTTCAGGACATGGCCCGACACCTTGGGGTGCCGTTAGCACCTGGTAAGACGGAAGGCCCTGCGCAGGTTCTCACTTTTTTGGGCATCGAGCTGGACACAGTGATGGGCGTGTCTAGACTCCCTGCTGAGAAGGTGCAGGCTTTGCGACAGGACATCAAGTCACTGCTGGGGAAAGACAAGGCTCCTTTGGGTGTCATCCAAAGCCTCTTTGGCAAGCTCAACTTTGCAGCCAGAGTCATCCCGGTGGGGAGAGTGTTCGCTAGAAGATTAGCCAGGGCCACAGCAAAAGTGTCTAAGAAACACAACCTTGTTTAGTTGGCAGTAGGCCTGAAGAAGGACCTGGCCATGTGGGGGGAGTTCCTGTCTCACTTCAATGGGATTGTTATCTGGAGGGCTCCCTGGGTGGACAGTCCCGAGCTCAGCCTTTTCATGGATGCATCAGGGAGGGAGGGCTTTGGGGCAAACCTGGGCGATGAGTGGTGTGCTCAGGAATGGCCCAACGCCTAGCGCAAGCACGGCGTCACTGCCAAGATCACAGTTCTAGAGCTGTTCCCCATCGTCATTGCACTCCACCTGTGGCCAGAGATCCTGTCAGACAGACAGTTCCTATTCTGATCGGACAACATGGCTGTGGTGCAGGCCATCAATGGGCAGACAGCCAAGTGCCCGCTGGTGCTCTGCTTGCTCAGGGAACTAGCCAGAGGGAGCCTGCGCTGCAACTTGGAGTGTAGGGCTAGACATATCGAGGGGGTTAAGAACGTGGCAGCTGACGCTCTCTCTCATTTTCAGTGGCTCCGTTTCCGGGAGGCCTGGCTGCAGGCGAGAGCGAAGATGACCCCCTTCTCGGCAACCCTCTGGAGGATCTTGGAGTGATACAACAGTTGAGAGCACTGGGGGAACGGTCCTTGGCCCCAGGTACTAGGAAACGATACCTGGCCCAACTGGCCTCCTTCAACAAAGTGGTGGATGCCTTGGGACTGTCCGGGCAACCTATGGAGGGCAAAGTACAGGCGTTTGTGGTATGGGCCAAAAAACAGGGGAAGAGCCACTCCTGGGTTTGTCTACATTTGGCGGCTGTCAGCTATGATGTTAAGTTGAGGGGAGGCCAGGACCCAGCTAAGTCCTTTGTCATTATGGTGGCACTGAAAGGGTGGGCCAGAGAGGAGCCCAGGGTTCCAGACAGCAGGTCCCCTATCGACTTTCCCATTCTGCAGGCCATGTTAGACGTCCTAAGTGGAGTTACCCACTCGCCCTATGAGGCTTCCCTTTTTGCAGCTGCTTTCTGCTTGGCGTTTTTTGGAGCGTTCCGCATTAGTGAGTTAGTGGCTCGGTCCAAAACAGATAGGTCAGGGGACGCATTGGGCATATTGGATTATGGGTTGGAGGGTAAGTTGACCATCCACCTCAGGAGGTCGAAAACAGACCAGAAAGGGAAGGGGGTGGAGGTGGAGTTAATGCCGTTGGGAGACCCCAGATACTGCCCGGTTTCCAAAGTCAGGGAGTACGTATCTCTTCGCCCAGTGGCACCTGGTTATTTATTGATATATGCCGACCTGGTGCCTCTACCCAAATTCCAGGTGGAGCGTTTAATGGGGGCTTGCTTGTCCAGGGCCGGCCTCATCCAGGCAGATAAAAAATATTCCAGCCACTCTTTCAGGATTGGGGCAGCCACCACTGCATTTACATCAGGTATGGAACCTGAACGTGTGAAAAAAGTGGGATGCTGGGAGTCCCAGTGTTACAAACGCTATATCAGCCCTTGAAGGCGTCTGTGTAGTGGAAAATAGTGTTGCAGTGTTGTGTGCCACATGGTTTGATGTGTTTTGTAGTGTCTAAGTGCAATGGCATAATGTCTTTGAATAATAAAAATACTGAGTTGAAATGTGTCCTTTGTTTTATCAGGGTCACGAGTATGGGTACTTGGGCACTCTGCCATCTCCCGGTTGGCCCGTTGGGCATCGATCAGGAACTGGATGCGTGGATTCTCGCAGACAAAGTTTGAGTGGTTGGGTTTTCCTGGAATGAGATGGAGCAGCCTCATGAACAGACTGGAGCACTCGCTAGCGGCGCTGGGTGCCCCGCCCAATTTTCGGGTGATCCATCTGGGGGTAATGACCTCACTACCTCTGGGAGGACTTTGCTCCTGCATGCCATGAAAACTGACTTGGGGGAACTTAGCAAGAGCTTGGGTCAGTGTGAGCTCTGGTGGTCAGAGATTGTGCCACGGAGAGTATGGCAGGGGGCGAAGTCTTGCGAGGTGGTGGAGTGGTCCAGGAGACGGGTGAACAGCTCCATGCGCAAGTTCACTCAGCAGAGCAGCCTGAGATTCATTAGACACGAAATGATTCAAGAAAGAGTCAAGGGATACTTTGAGGCAGACGGGGTACACCTCACACCAGTTGGGATGGACTTGTTCTGATTAGACTTGCAAGAGGCATTAGCACAAAAGGGTTGCAGGTAAAGACAAGAGTGGTTGGTGGGGGGCCCTGGCGGCGACGGTTGGCCACCTCCAGGGCTGTGGCGGAGTTACAGGGTGATCTTGAAGCAAATGGGTACAGAAGGGTACCTCTGCACAGCACATAGGGGTGCCAGAGCCGAACCCCAGGAGCCTCATGGGAGGTTCATGGAATCTGTGTCGGCGCCCCATTATTCCTTCGGGCGGTTGTGGGCCTGAGCAACCGGGGGCTTGCCTAGCTATGCTCCGCCCTGAAAGGGGCGTGAGTATAAGGGACCAAGGGTCAGGTGATCCGGGAAGGGGATCATCACCGGGTGCAGTACAAAGGATGTTCGCCACGGTGCTGCTAGGCTCATCAGGCAGGCAGGTGGCGAGAAGGCTGCCTGCCCTTGGATCGCCCGTAAGCTAACCCACCAGATTACATAACGTTGTATGTAATAAACCGGCAGCAGTTTTTCCCAAGCATAAACATGTTGTGTGTATTTATTTGCAGACATTCATGCTAAGGGGGGGGACCTTTTGCCATGATGGTGCTATATACGCACAGTGTATCTAAAGCGTCCTGAGAGGCTTTAGTCCCGTCACCGAGCCCCTTTCTCTTCGCTGCATCCCATCTCATGGTGATGACCGCTTCCCGGAGCACAGTCGCATTGGAACACAGCCGCCCCTCAGGGGTGTGCTGGGGCGGCAGGCTGCACACGGTGCATGGGCGCCTGCACGTTTAGAACAGAAGTCTGCATTCCCAGACTGCAACCCCTTGAAAAGAATGGCGCAACTCTTGGCAAGCTCTCTAGTCAAGGACTCGTGCAAAACACGAGCTGACCACATTTACACGATTAGACCTGAGAGAGCTTCTTTTAAGCCTGCTTTTTTTCTGTGTGAACCTCGCATGGCCTTACTCAGTAATGGTAACTCTTGTGGTAAATAGTCCAACATTTATACCTCATATTTGCGAGTGATACGCTTAAATATGCATGGTAAAAGGACAGTGCCTTCGAGAGTGAGGCTATGCTTCTAAAACCGCCCTAGATCGTCCAGTTCTATATGCGTATTAAGACCGCTGAGAATCCAGCATTCATAATCCTTAACGGCCAGCTTAGAATTCATTAGGACATGACATCTTATTTTAATCGCTGTCCTATTCAGAGCGTTTGTTGAATGAGAACGCGTGCTTAAGTAAGAAAAACTGATGGGCCTGTGTAAAATTAACTTAACTTCAAATTGGATCTAGTGCACATGTCATTGTTTAATCGCCGTAAATTGCAGGAGTTGATATTGTTTGGTTAAATGACACTCGTTTCATTTACTTTGAGAATGTGAAAGGCTGTGTTGACCTTGACGAAATTCGAAAGCATAACCTATAGCTAAACGCAGATTTATTTCAGCAGCGAACGTTCAGCTCGCTGAGCCATTGCGCTGACTTCCAAACACACATCAGTTTCAGAGTAAACTAACAAAATATAACTGATCTTTCCCTTTCTAAGGGGCATATCAACAAGGCGGCGATAAAAAATTATCGCCGCTATTGTGGCCGTTTACGGCCAAAAAGCGACGATAATTTTATCGCTATATCAGCAAGGTTATGCTATCGCGTGAATCTTTGCCTCAGCGCCCTTTCCCGTAACGCCCACCTTTGCATCTCTAATAAGATGCAAAGTGGGCATTCCAGCTCAAAATAACTGGAGAAATGTCGCTAATCGACATTTCTCCAATTATCAATGGGCACGCTAACAGGCATAGCGATATGAAAAGTAGCGCTAACCTTGGTGATCGCTACTTTCCTTACGCCTGCTTTTAGTTTGGCTTAGCCATTATATCCAATGTACGGTGGATATCATGGTTAAGTCTGCCCTGCCCTATCAACAAGCTATCGCCAAACGTTGTGTGATTATCGCTGTATTTCCAACTATAATCGCACTATTGCCAGCTTGCGCCTGGAATTTTATCGCTTTTGAGATAAGCGTTGCTAATAGCACGCTATCTCAGCGATAAAATTTGGCGATAGCCGGCGATAATTATCCTAGCGCTAAGTGCTCTTAGCGATAATTATCGCCGGCTGTTGCTGTTATGCCCCAGAGACAGTCATTGCTTCCCAAAATCGTTCAAAACTAACACTTTGGTACATTTGCTCAAAAACGTGAACAGCCCAATTAGTAACAGCTAAAGCAGCTTAAACGATCAACATTTTCAAAATGGTTGGCAGTTATTAAAATGGATGGCATATTGGGTGCCCTGGCAAACCAGCGAATATTTCTTATCTTTTTTCTCGATGTTTGTGTCTGACTCAATTGTCATCTAATACGTGCTCTGTTCACATTTTTATCCTGATATTCTTATACATATTTGTTGCTGTGAGTCTTTTTTTACAGTGACTGGGTGAAAGGCAGACACCATGCTGGAGTAGCCTAGCCATGCGAGCGTGTGATGGACCCATTCCTTAGGAGATTTTCTACAGCGCCCATGAATGCAGTACTCCACTTGCCCTCGGGAGTGAGGGGGCCCATCTGTGTAATGTATTGAGCTGGGGGTTGGAATGACAGCCCATAAACTAGGGGCCCGATTCACAGAACTAACTTAAGACAAATTCCTAAACTTACTACTTTTGGTATTCACAGAAGTTAGGATTTTGTCTTAAATTTGTCCTAAAACAAACTTAAGACAGACTTAAGACAGACTTAAGTTAGGATTTTGTCTTAAGTCTGTCTTAAGTCTGTCTTAAGTTTGTCTTAAGTCTGTCTTAAGTCTGTCTTAAGTCTGTCTTAAGTCTGTCTTAAGTCTGTCTTAAGTTTGTCTTAAGTCTGTCTTAAGTCTGTCTTAAATCTGTCTTAAGTTTGTCTTAGGACAAACTTAAGACAAAATCCTAACTTCTGTGAATACCAAAAGTAGTAAGTTTAGGATTTTGTCTTAAGTTAGTTCTGTGAATCGGCCCCAGGATCTTTAGCCGGTAAGTATAGGTTTATTTAAACTTTGCACACGATTGCATTGGGAGGGCGCCGGGGAACGTCTGGCTGGCTCGCGGGCTCGGCGCGATCTGCCGGCTCCCAAAATGGCCGCCGCGCACCACGTCATCACGTAGTGCGTGACAACTAGAGCGCGACGCTACTATCTGCGAGGCCTGTCGATCCCACCCAGCCCCTCCCCCCCAAAAGCCACTCACTAACACCAGCCAGGAGCGCCACCTTAGCCTCAGAAACTGGGAGCTTGGCGTGCCTTTGAGTGCACCTTGCAGTGGTCCAGTTTAATTAAAATCAATCACTTTTACAGCTCTTTGCCTGGCGCCTGGGACAGCGTCACACTCTCCATAAAAGTGCAACTGCTGCGGGATCACAGGCAGAGGTCTTCTTTTCATGTGCAGGGTCTGCCAAGGGGCTCTGCGCAAAGCCGGTGCCATTATCGAGCGCTAAAACGGAGCGGGGCTAGATAACGCCAACTCTGTGGAAGACGTGCTTTTTTTGCATGTATGTCAGTAATGCCTTTTTTTGCATTTATATCAGTAATGCTTTGAAGTGTGCTCCCTATTTAAGAGGCGCTGCTTTGAACCGAGCCTTTATTGGGCGTGACGGTAGCGCACAGTTTCAAACCGATCCCCTCGGATACCTATGGCGGTAACAGGTTACTTGGCACGGTATTTAAGATGCATTAGTTTACACCGAGCCTTTGGCGCAGGTATTGTTACCTGGTTGATGCGCGCCTCATATTTAAGACACACTGGAGCTTATTTACAAGCCCCTTGCACCACTCGTACCTCTCTATCCCCATATTAAAAGTTACGCACTGGCAGCGAAAGGGGCTTGTAAATAACCCCCACTGTTTTAAACCGAGCCTATCATACGTATTGTGTGATGTGCACACTTTATTTAAGGCGTGCTCTTTTACACTCCCCTCTGTGACATGTATGGCGGTAAAACAGTTTTTTTTTTCGCTATTTAAGAAGCTTTCCTCTAAACCGTGCCTCAATGGTTCTTAAGTTACCCTTACGGGAGAGAGGCACAGCGTCAGGGGCGGGTGTGTGCCATGTCTGCAGAGGATATTATACAATAAGATATACGAATATATCAAAGGAGGGTCAAAGGGAGGAATTTTTACCGACAACTAGAAAACTAATCCCTTTACTTCTAAGACTAACACCACAACAAAGAAATCTAGGGTCAAATCAAAAAAGATCAAGCAATTCATACATGTAAATTGTCTACACATGAAACGTGAGTCCCATCAGCCACCAAAATAGCAGCCCACATCATTTGGGATTCGATAGCCCTGTCTGAGCCATCAGGACGAACAATGCTGCAATCAGTGCGAGCACCTCTCTATACATCTTGAGATGAGGTGTCTATCCAGTGATAGTGTGGCTGACAAACATACACAATGGTGACAAAAAGCAGTGCAAAAAAACAATACATTTTTAAAGAGAGTGATGTTAAAAATGCCCAATGGAAAGAAAAACTATTTATTAATGTCTATCCATGTGGCAACGGTTAAAAACAGTGTAGACGCAGTTTTAACAAAATAACTGCATAAGTCCAAAAAATTAGGTCAACATGTTTCAGCCGATGATGACTATTAATCCGGCTTTCATCAGGACCAAACAGAACTCTTGCTACTGCTGTATAATGGTGTGAAATCAAATTTAAACTAAATTTAACCCCAGTGCAAACCAAGTGGATTATTACAAATATCAAACCTCTCCTTACGATTTGTTAGGGGAGCGTCTTAATTTTAATCCTAAATGGTGAGAAGCAAAAAGAAGGGAAAAAACGTACATGTGAAGACAAATTGCTTGATCAAACTTGGACTTATTAATCCACAATTTTTTTAATTTATTACAAATACATGTGAATATCATGAAATAAGGGGGAAAACCATGCTTACCCATCTATAGTATGGGAGACCGCCTCACCTCACCTGGCATCCTGCTCAGATAAGAGTGGCCCCGCTCTATATGAAAAGACAAGTGGTGCAAATCCTTTAATCAGCCTCTTGTCTGTGATTAAAAACCAATTCTACTCATCTCCTAATAGGCATCCTACCCAATGCCACGACTAAGTGTGAACTAAAAGAAGCCTAGTACACATCGTGATAGAGCTCATCATGTTACAACAGGCATACTGTACTATACATCGTAACCAGTCTACACAAAACGGCTGTAGTGTGAAAATCACCTAGGCTATACCAACTCGATAATCTTCATGGTAACATCAATCGGCAATGTCAAGGCTTGACTTCTCAACACTCTAGCGGTAAACATGCACCACGTGTTAAAAACATCGTAACTCAGATAGATAGCAAACATGTATATTCAGAGAGACATTGGCAATACACTAACCTGTCCGTCTGTACCACGAGAGTAGGACGGGAAGGTGCAAACGCTCCGGTGTTGATGGTTGAAATACACTTCCGATGTCCGCATCGGAGTGTGACGTCATCCGAGAGCGACTGAGCATCATGGGATATGTAGTTCCCGAATCTCATAATTGTGAATGCCAGGGCGCTATCTATCCTTGCATTATCTCAAAGCGTGGCAATGTCTTAACTGATTGAGATAAAGTTGTGAAACCCGCATAGATACGTGTCAACACTTCAAAACAATTGGGAAGCAGAGGACCTTTAGTCATGAGGTGTCACATGGTGCGCGAAGATGGAAACGATCATGAGTAAACACATCCCTCGTTCTACGTTCCCATGCCAACGGAACTAGTGTTCGGTAACATGCCGTCACGGAAGGTCAGAACAGACTCATGAATCGGCACCTAGGACAGCGTGATCCTAATGAGTTTAGTTGAAATTAGGGTATTGCCCAGTACATACAGGTGAGTTCTGACTAAGCCTTCAAATACTAATGAAGTGAGGGATTATTGTAGTGGGGGATTATTGTATCTCAACACTGCTGGCAAAAGCCGACAATCTCATAAATATGTTTCCATAATGTGACTCTACATTACGGTTCTTTTGATCGTGTATATCGGCTAAATCTGAGTCAGCTTAATACAGACTCATAACATCCCTACATGTATAAAGAAGGAGTACAAACCAACTGTACGTGTTGAATGAAGGTTGTCTTGGTAAATCAATAAGCTCTCACCAGAATATTGAAAGAATGCACTGACCATGCTCAACATCTGACAGCTTGTGAAGACCCCCATATATAGTTATTATGGGACGTCATTATAGTGCTGTCCAAGGAATATCATCATTTAACCCTTGTGCGTCAGTACGGAGTCTATAAATCCATTTCTGTTCCCTTTTGAACAAAAATTGTGAAATGTCACTCACATGAGCAGGTATGTAGGGCTGTTCAAGAACCGACCACTTGAGATCTTCCGCTTTATGATTGAACATCAGAAAGTGATTAGTTAAGCGAGTGGCCTGTTTTTTGCACCGAATAGTGCTGTTATGTTCACTGATTCATAGCTTCACTTTGCGTATCGTCATACCTACGTACCTCAATGAACAAGGACAAGTAATGATATAAATTACTTTTTCAGAATTGCAGTTCGTGTGCTTTTTCAGAACCCAAGGTCTAGGGGTTCCTATGTCGATCTGTTTCACATGTTGTGTTTGAGGGCAAACAGAGCAAGAACCACAAGGGAAGTGGCCTTGTACCGGAGGAAGGTTCCATAAGGTGTTAGTTTGAGTCAATGTACCATTTCTTGGTCTAGTGTGGACCAACATGTCCTTCAAATTAGAACCTCTCTTATATGAAAACAACGGACTAGGTACAGTGTAAGGCCCTATGTTAAGGATCCGCCAGTGTTTGCGTATACTTTTTTGCACTTTGTTCGTCATAGTGTTAAAAGTATGCACAAATGTCAGTCTGCTTAAAGGTTGTTTCATCACTGGGGGTTCCAATAGAGCCTCTCGGTTGTTATTAGAGGCTCACTTCCACGCTTTTTTGACCAGTCGCATCGGGTAGTGACGATGTTTCAATTGCACTGACAAATTTTTTGCATGTTTGTGAAATTTGACAGGATCAGAACAATTCCTCTTGATACGTAGGAACTGGCCTACTGGCAAGTTTCTCTCAGTGCTCTAGGGTGATGACTTTCAAAAGTGAGCAATGAGTTTCTTGCCATCGGCTTTTTATATAACTCACTGCCAAGAAATCCATCTTGGGGATATATATAGATGTCTAGAAAGGGAAGTCGTTCTTTTGCGAATTCAACTGTGAATTTTAAAAAGGTATTCTGATGGTTCAGCCATTGATGAAAAACTTGAATGTCAGACGCTGTACCTCTATAGATGACAAAAATATCATCTTATATCTTTTCCACAACAATATATTGTTGCGGAAAGGATTAGTGGAGGTCAAGATGTGATCTTGTTCAAGCTTGTGGACATACAGGTTGGCTAGCGAAGGTGCAAAAATACTCCCCATAGAAGTTCCCGAGATTTGAAGATAAATGTCATCTTCAAACCTGAAAAAATTCTCAGTCATAGCCAACCTTGCGCATTCCAGAATGAATGACACTGGTGTAATAGTGTCCAAATCTTGTAATCTAGCTTCTAAGAGCTCACGTACAGTATCTAGAGTTTCTATTTGTGGAATCGAGGTATATAACGATTCTATGTCAAATGAGACAAGATAATCCACATTTACATCAAATGATGATGTTGGTAATAGTCTCAGAATAGCTTGTGTATCTTGCAAAAAAGTTGGCATCAATCTCACCATAGATTTCAGGAAAAAGTCGACAAAGGTGGATAATGGCTCCAGAAGGGACCCTATCCCTGAAATTATTGGGCGTCCCAGTGGAGGTCTTTGTGGTTTGTGGATTTTCGTCAAAGTATAAAACTGAGGCATGATAGGAAATTTGGATATCAAAAA
This sequence comes from Triturus cristatus, assembly GCF_964204655.1. Lineage (NCBI taxonomy): Eukaryota > Metazoa > Chordata > Amphibia > Caudata > Salamandridae > Triturus > Triturus cristatus. Next base: position 1,698,325,433 of record NC_140591.1, read on the forward strand.
ATCAGCCTCATTAGGTGTAATCCATCCCTCAGTTTTAGCTTCTTCAATCAAAGTACCAATCTCTCTGGTAAGCCTAGGAGTGGGGTCAGTCTTTAAGAGACGATAAGAGCGTGAGTCACCCAGCTGGCGTAGACATTCTTGTCGATAGGATAAAGTATCTTGAATAACAAACGCTCCCCCTTTATCAGCGGGTTTGATTGTGATATCTGTGTCATCAGACAAAGTTTGTAAGGCCTGTTTCTCATTGGTCGGTAGATTGTAGTAAGGTCTATCTTGTGAGTCACAAATCGCCTTGATATCATGGGTGACAGCTTTCTCAAACGTTAACACTTGCTCCGGTACAAGGTGATGTGGTGGATTGAACTTGGAAGGTAATTTCAATTTTAACATCGCAGTCTCATTCTCTTTATTTTTGAAGAAGAAATGCAGGCGAATTTTCCTAAAAAAACGCACCAATTCGCATCTCATAAGAAAGGGATCCCCAAGATTAGTCGGTACAAATCCTAATCCTCTGTCTAGGACTGCATTCTCATCAGCAGTGAGGATGCGTGAGCTCAAATTTACAACTAGACTGTCGTGTTCGAGCTGGTGCTCGGCTGTTGTAAGCCCTTCCTGCTCCGTGTGTTCGGGGGAGGTGGGTCGTCTTCCCAATGGACAAACTGTTGTCCTCTTCTCCTGCCTCTGTTTCTGGTTCTGTTTCTTCCATGGCCTTGTTCTAAAAAAGCCTGGTTCCCAAAGAATTGAGTAGGAGGAGGAAAAGGTGTCATAGAGGGGTGATATTGTGGATAACCCCATGGTGTCGGGGGCCACCACGGGCCTGATTCTTGATAAGGACCATGTCTCCCTCTTCTTCGATTAGGCTTTGAGTGAATGCTCATGCCTTGATTGTACTGTGCATCATAGTTTGATAATTCTGAATCGCTTGACAATGTGTCTGACCCTGAAGAGGAGTAATTAGAACCAGTTTTTCTACGCCTCTTGTTGAATTCTGGTGCCACATATCCTTCTTTGGTGTAAGGGTAAACTTTCTCAAGCGAGAAAAGTGCCAAATCCTTCTTGAATTTTTCTATCTTGTTTATAAGAATAGAGTCTTCATATTCTTTGTTGGATTTATTTGTTTCTTCTAGATTCTTTTTATACACAGTATTTGTGATGGTGGTTTTGATTTGGCCTTCTAACACTTGAATCTCAATAAGGATTGGGATGCCTATTAGGAGATGAGTAGAATTGGTTTTTAATCACAGACAAGAGGCTGATTAAAGGATTTGCACCACTTGTCTTTTCATATAGAGCGGGGCCACTCTTATCTGAGCAGGATGCCAGGTGAGGTGAGGCGGTCTCCCATACTATAGATGGGTAAGCATGGTTTTCCCCCTTATTTCATGATATTCACATGTATTTGCAATAAATTAAAAAAATTGTGGATTAATAAGTCCAAGTTTGATCAAGCAATTTGTCTTCACATGTACGTTTTTTCCCTTCTTTTTGCTTCTTACCATTTAGGATTAAAATTAAGACGCTCCCCTAACAAATCGTAAGGAGAGGTTTGATATTTGTAATAATCCACTTGGTTTGCACTGGGGTTAAATTTAGTTTAAATTTGATTTCACACCATTATACAGCAGTAGCAAGAGTTCTGTTTGGTCCTGACGAAAGCCGGATTAATAGTCATCATCGGCTGAAACATGTTGACCTAATTTTTTGGATTTATGCAGTTATTTTGTTAAAACTGCGTCTACACTGTTTTTAACTGTTGCCACATGGATAGACATTAATAAATAGTTTTTCTTTCCATTGGGCATTTTTAACATCACTCTCTTTAAAAATGTATTGTTTTTTTGCACTGCTTTTTGTCACCATTGTGTATGTTTGTCAGCCACACTATCACTGGATAGACACCTCATCTCAAGATGTATAGAGAGGTGCTCGCACTGATTGCAGCCTTGTTCGTTCTGATGGCTCAGACAGGGCTATCGAATCCCAAATGATGTGGGCTGCTATTTTGGTGGCTGATGGGACTCACGTTTCATGTGTAGACAATTTACATGTATGAATTGCTTGATCTTTTTTGATTTGACCCTAGATTTCTTTGTTGTGGTGTTAGTCTTAGAAGTAAAGGGATTAGATTTCTAGTGGTCGGTAAAAATTCCTCCCTTTGACCCTCCTTTGATATATTCGTACATCTTGTTGTATAATACCCTCTGCAGACATGGCACACACCCGCCCCTGACGCTGCGCCTCTCTCCCATAATGGTAACTTAAGAACCATTGAGGCACGGTTTAGAGGAAAGCTTCTTAAATAGCGAAAAAAAAACCTGTTTTACCGCCATACATGTCACAGAGGGGAGTGTAAAAGAGCACGCCTTAAATAAAGTGTGCACATCAGCGAGTAACACAATACGTATGATAGGCTCGGTTTAAAACAGTGGGGGTTATTTACAAGCCCCTTTCGCTGCCAGTGCGTAACTTTTAATATGGGGATAGTGAGGTACGAGTGGTGCAAGGGGCTTGTAAATAAGCTCCAGTGTGTCTTAAATATGAGGCGCGCATCAACCAGGTAACAATACCTGCGCCAAAGGCTCGGTGTAAACTAATGCATCTTAAATACCGTGCCAAGTAACCTGTTACCGCCATAGGTATCCGAGGGGATCAGTTTGAAACTGTGCGCTACCGTCACGCCCAATAAAGGCTCAGTTCAAAGCAGCGCCTCTTAAATAGGGAGCACACTTCAAAGCATTACTGACATACATGCAAAAAAAGGCATTACTGACATACATGCAAAAAAAGCACGTCTTCCACAGAGTTGGCGTTATCTAGCCCCGCTCCGTTTTAGCGCTCGATAATGGCACCGGCTTTGCGCAGAGCCCCTTGGCAGACCCTGCACATGAAAAGAAGACCTCTGCCTGTGATCCCGCAGCAGTTGCACTTTTATGGAGAGTGTGACGCTGTCCCAGGCGCCAGGCAAAGAGCTGTAAAAGTGATTGATTTTAATTCAACTGGACCACGGCAAGGTGCACTCAAAGGCACGCCAAGCTCCCAGTTTCTGAGGCTGAGGTGGCGCTCCTGGCTGGTGTTAGTGAGTGGCTTTTGGGGGGGAGGGGCTGGGTGGGATCGACAGGCCTCGCAGATAGTAGCGTCGCGCTCTAGTTGTCACGCACTACGTGATGACGTGGAGCGCGGCGGCCATTTTGGGAGCCGGCAGATTGCGCCGAGCCCGCGAGCCAGCCAGACGTTCCCCGGCGCCCTCCCAATGCAATCGTGTGCAAAGTTTAAATAAACCTATACTTACCGGCTAAAGATCCTGGGGCCGATTCACAGAACTAACTTAAGACAAAATCCTAAACTTACAACTTTTGGTATTCACAGAAGTTAGGATTTTGTCTTAAGTTTGTCCTAAGACAAACTTAAGACAGATTTAAGACATACTTAAGACAGACTTAAGACAGACTTAAGACAGACTTAAGACAGACTTAAGACAGACTTAAGACAGACTTAAGACAAACTTAAGACAGACTTAAGACAGACTTAAGACAAAATCCTAACTTAAGTCTTGTCTTAGGACAAATTTAAGACAAAATCCTAACTTCTGTGAATACCAAAAGTAGTAAGTTTAGGAATTTGTCTTAAGTTAGTTCTGTGAATCGGGCCCCTAGTGTATGGGCTGTCATTCCAACCCGCAGCTCGATACATTACACAGATGGGCCCCCTCACTCCCGAGGGCAAGTGGAGTACTGCATTCATGGGCGCTATAGAAAATCTCCTAAGGAATGGGTCCATCACACGCTCGCATGGCTAGGCTACTCCAGGATGGTGTCTGCCTTTCACCCAGTCACTGTAAAAAAAGACTCACAGCAACAAATATGTATAAGAATATCAGGATAAAAATGTGAGCAGAGCACGTATTAGATGACAATTGAGTCAGACACAAACATCGAGAAAAAAGATAAGAAATATTCGCTGGTTTGCCAGGGCACCCAATATGCCATCCATTTTAATAACTGCCAACCATTTTGAAAATGTTGATCGTTTAAGCTGCTTTAGCTGTTACTGATTGGGCTGTTCACGTTTTTGAGCAAATGTACCAAAATGTTAGTTTTGAACGATTTTGGGAAGCAATGACTGTCTCTGGGGCATATCAGCCGGCGATAATTATCGCTAAGCGCACTTAGCGCTAGGATAATTATCGCCGGCTATCGCCGAATTTTATCGCTGAGATAGCGTGCTATTAGCAACGCTTATCTCAAAAGCGATAAAATTCCAGGCGCAAGCTGGCAATAGTGCGATTATAGTTGGAAATACAGCGATAATCACACAACGTTTGGCGATAGCTTGTTGATAGGGCAGGGCAGACTTAACCATGATATCCACCGTACATTGGATATAATGGCTAAGCCAAACTAAAAGCAGGCGTAAGGAAAGTAGCGATCACCAAGGTTAGCGCTACTTTTCATATCGCTATGCCTGTTAGCGTGCCCATTGATAATTGGAGAAATGTCGATTAGCGACATTTCTCCAGTTATTTTGAGCTGGAATGCCCACTTTGCATCTTATTAGAGATGCAAAGGTGGGCGTTACGGGAAAGGGCGCTGAGGCAAGGATTCACGCGATAGCATAACCTTGCTGATATAGCGATAAAATTATCGCTGCTTTTTGGCCGTAAACGGCCACAATAGCGGCGATAATTTTTTATCGCCGCCTTGTTGATGTGCCCCTTAGAAAGGGAAAGATCAGTTATATTTTGTTAGTTTACTCTGAAACTGATGTGTGTTTGGAAGTCAGCGCAATGGCTCAGCGAGCTGAACGTTCGCTGCTGAAGTAAATCTGCGTTTAGCTATAGGTTATGCTTTCGAATTTCGTCAAGGTCAACGCAGCCTTTCACATTCCCAAAGTAAATGAAATGAGTGTCATTTAACCAAACAATATCAACTCCTGCAATTTACAGCGATTAAACAATGAAATGTGCACTAGATCCAATTTGAAGTTAAGTTAATTTTACACAGGCCCATCAGTTTTTCTTACTTAAGCACGCGTTCTCATTCAACAAACGCTCTGAATAGGACAGCGATTAAAATAAGATGTCATGTCCTAATTAATTCTAAGCTGGCCGCCAAGGATTATGAATGCAGGATTCTCAGCGGTCTTAATGCGCATATAGAACTGGACGATCTAGGGCGGTTTTAGAAGCATAGACTCACTCTCGAAGGCACTGTCCTTTTACCATGCATATTTAAGCGTATCACTCGCAACTATGAGGTATAAATGTTGGACTATTTACCACAAGAGTTACCATTACTGAGTAAGGCCATGCGAGGTTCACACAGAAAAAAAGCAGGCTTAAAAGAAGCTCTCTCAGGTCTAATCGTGTAAATGTGGTCAGCTCGTGTTTTGCACGAGTCCTTGACTAGAGAGCTTGCCAAGAGTTGCGCCATTCTTTTCAAGGGGTTGCGGTCTGGGAATGCAGACTTCTGTTCTAAACGTGCAGGCGCCCATGCACCGTGTGCAGCCTGCCGCCCCAGCACACCCCTGAGGGGCGGCTGTGTTCCAATGCGACTGTGCTCCGGGAAGCGGTCATCACCATGAGATGGGATGCAGCGAAGAGAAAGGGGCTCGGTGACGGGACTAAAGCCTCTCAGGACGCTTTAGATACACTGTGCGTATATAGCACCATCATGGCAAAAGGTCCCCCCCCCCTTAGCATGAATGTCCGCAAATAAATACACACCACATGTTTATGCTTGGGAAAAACTGCTGCCGGTTTATTACATACAACATTATGTAATCTGGTGGGTTAGCTTACGGGCGATCCAAGGGCAGGCAGCCTTCTCGCCACCTGCCTGCCTGATGAGCCTAGCAGCACCGTGGCGAACATCCTTTGTACTGCACCCGGTGATGATCCCCTTCCCGGATCACCTGACCCTTGGTCCCTTATACTCACGCCCCTTTCAGGGCGGAGCATAGCTAGGCAAGCCCCCGGTTGCTCAGGCCCACAACCGCCCGAAGGAATAATGGGGCGCCGACACAGATTCCATGAACCTCCTATGAGGCTCCTGGGGTTCGGCTCTGGCACCCCTATGTGCTGTGCAGAGGTACCCTTCTGTACCCATTTGCTTCAAGATCCCCCTGTAACTCCGCCACAGCCCTGGAGGTGGCCAACCGTCGCCGCCAGGGCCCCCCACCAACCACTCTTGTCTTTACCTGCAACCCTTTTGTGCTAATGCCTCTTGCAAGTCTAATAAGAACAAGTCCATCCCAACTGGTGTGAGGTGTACCCCGTCTGCCTCAAAGTATCCCTTGACTCTTTCTTGAATCATTTCGTGTCTAATGAATCTCAGGCTGCTCTGCTGAGTGAACTTGCGCATGGAGCTGTTCACCCGTCTCCTGGACCACTCCACCACCTCACAAGACTTCGCCCCCTGCCATACTCTCCGTGGCACAATCTCTGACCACCAGAGCTCACACTGACCCAAGCGCTTGCTAAGTTCCCCCAAGTCAGTTTTCATGGCATGAAGGAGCAAAGTCCTCTCAGAGGTAGTGAGGTCATTACCCCCAGATGGATCACCCGAAAATTGGGCGGGGCACCCAGCGCCGCTAGCGAGTGCTCCAGTCTGTTCATGAGGCTGCTCCATCTCATTCCAGGAAAACCCAACCACTCAAACTTTGTCTGCGAGAATCCACGCATCCAGTTCCTGATCGATGCCCAACGGGCCAACCGGGAGATGGCAGAGTGCCCAAATACCCATACTCGTGACCCTGATAAAATTCAACTCAGTATTTTTATTATTCAAAGACATTATGCCATTGCACTTAGACACTACAAAACACATCAAACCATGTGGCACACAACACTGCAACACTATTTTCCACTACACAGACGCCTTCAAGGGCTGATATAGCGTTTGTAACAGTGGGACTCCCAGCATCCCACTTTTTTCACACGTTCAGGTTCCATGCCTGATGTAAATGCAGTGGTGGCTGCCCCAATCCTGAAAGAGTGGCTGGAATATTTTTTATCTGCCTGGAGGAGGCCGGCCCTGGACAAGCAAGCCCCCATTAAACGCTCCACCTGGAATTTGGGTAGAGGCACCAGGTCGGCATATATCAATAAATAACCAGGTGCCACTGGGCGAAGAGATACGTACTCCTTGACTTTGGAAACCGGGCAGTATCTGGGGTCTCCCAACGGCATTAACTCCACCTCCACCCCCTTCCCTTTCTGGTCTGTTTTCGACCTCCTGAGGTGGATGATCAACTTACCCTCCAACCCATAATCCAATATGCCCAATGCGTCCCCTGACCTGTCTGTTTTGGACCGAGCCACTAACTCACTTATGCGGAACGCTCCAAAAAACGCCAAGCAGAAAGCAGCTGCAAAAAGGGAAGCCTCATAGGGCGAGTGGGTAACTCTACTTAGGATGTCTAACATGGCCCGCAGAATGGGAAAGTCGATAGGGGACCTGCTGTCTGGAACCCTGGGCTCCTCTCTGGCACACCCTTTCAGTGCCACCATAATGACAAAGGACTTAGCTGGGTCCTGGCCTCCCCTCAACTTAACATCATAGCTGACAGCCGCCAAATGTCCACAAACCCAGGAGTGGCTCTTCCCCTGTTTTTTGGCCCATACCACAAACGCCTGTACTTTGCCCTCCATAGGTTGCCCGGACAGTCCCAAGGCATCCACCACTTTGTTGAAGGAGGCCAGTTGGGCCAGGTATCGTTTCCTAGTACCTGGGGCCAAGGACCGTTCCCCCAGTGCTCTCAACTGTTGTTCCACTCCAAGATGCTCCAGAGGGTTGCCGAGAAAGGGTCATCTCCGCTCTCGCCTGCAGCCAGGCCTCCCGGAAACGGAGCCACTGAAAATGAGAGAGAGCGTCAGCTGCCACGTTCTTAACCCCCTCGATATGTCTAGCCCTACACTCCAAGTTGCAGCGCAGGCTCCCTCCGGCTAGTTCCCTGAGCAAGCAGAGCACCAGCGGGCACTTGGCTGTCTGCCCATTGATGGCCTGCACCACAGCCATGTTGTCCGACCAGAATAGGAACTGTCTGTCTGACAGGATCTCTGGCCACAGGTGGAGTGCAATGACGATGGGGAACAGCTCTAGAACTGTGATCTTGGCAGTGACGCCGCGCTTGCGCCAGGCGTTGGGCCATTCCTGTGCACACCACTCATCGCCCAGGTTTGCCACAAAGCCCTCCCTCCCTGATGCAACCGTGAAAAGGCTGAGCTCGGGACTGTCCACCCAGGGAGCCCTCCAGATAACAGTCCCATTGAAGCGAGACAGGAACTCCCCCCACATGGCCAGGTCCTTCTTCAGGCCTACTGCCAACTTAACAAGGTTGTGTTTCTTAGACACTTTTGCTGTGGCCATGGCTAATCTTCTAGCGAACACTCTCCCCACCGGGATGACTCTGGCTGCAAAGTTGAGCTTGCCAAAGAGGCTTTGGATGACACCCAAAGGAGCCTTGTCTTTCCCCAGCAGTGACTTGATGTCCTGTCGCAAAGCTTGCACCTTCTCAGCAGGGAGTCTAGACACGCCCATCACTGTGTCCAGCTCGATGCCCAAAAAAGTGAGAACCTGCGCAGGGCCTTCCATCTTACCAGGTGCTAACGGCACCCCAAGGTGTCGGGCCATGTCCTGAAAGCATTGTAGCCCCCTGCTGCACTCCTGCATACCAACACCCCGATGAACAGGAAATTGTCAAGGTAGTGGGTCACTCCTTCCACGTTAAATCTTCCTGAGAGTGCCCACTGCAGGAATGAGCTGAAGGCCTCAAAGTAGGCACAAGATACTGAACACCCCATGGGCATGCCCTTGTCGTCAAAGAATTCCCCTTGCCACTTGAACCCAAGAAGGTGCTGGCTCTCCAGGGGGACTGGTAGTAGGTGCAATGCTAACTCGATGTCAGCCTTGGCCAACCACGCTCCCCTGCCCGCCCTCCTGACCATGTCCACCGCCATGTCGAGAGAACAGTATGAGACCGAGCAGGAACCCTCCTCCAGCCAGTGGTTCACTGAATCCCCATCCAGGTACGACAGGTGTTGAATCAATCTGAATGCCCCTGGCTCCTTCTTAGGAACCACTCCCAAGGGAGAGACCACAAAGTTCGGGAGAGGAGGATGCTGAAAGGGGCCTGCCACTCTCCCCAGGGCTGCTTCCTTCTTAATCTTTGCCCCTACGACTTCGGGATGATCCCTGGAGGACCTAAGGTTCTCAGAACCCCTGCAAACCAGTGGCCCCTATAAGGAATTCTGAAGCCTTCCAAAACCCGTGGGCTAGTAACATTCTGTCCTTAGCATTAGGATAATCCCTTAACAGAGGTAGCAAGTTGGAAATGACAATGGGGAACGGACCTTTGTCCCAGCGCTCCCCAGTAGGGGCACCCGAGGGGGGACGTGCAGGGCTATCCAGGGAGGAGGGGGGAGGGGAAGACTTGGACAGGGAAGGCCGGGTCGGAGGCCTACTTGTCGTGTCCGGCAGGCACCGAAGCGGGCTCGAGCTTGTCGCAAGAGGTGGCTGAGTGTATCGAGCCACACTTGCTGCAGGTGTGGGAGAATCTACAGGCCTTGCCCCAGGAGCATGCCCCCTCGTTATACAGCCTGCAAGTCCCACTAAAGACTCTTCTGGGTCCCTGCTTCTGCCCCCCACCATGGCCTCGTCTCCCCCTTCTTCACGTTAGTGCTTGACTTCTCACCTGCCTCAACCCTGCCCATGCCCATGTGCTGAACCCAAAGACAAACCTCCAACTGGCCCCACCCCAGTTCCAGGCATATGGCCATCTTTTTTCTAAACTCACAGTCGTACTTGTACCAGCCCATCCCGCCATTATTCTCCGCCTCATCGGTGATGATGCCGGCATATTGAAACAAACCAGGCCCTTGTTCGGGGTATCGCTCCATCACTACCGCTGCCAGAATTGCAAAGCCCTGCCCCCATCTCTTAATTGTTTTCTTTGGCCATGCCTGGAAGCGAACCTTCTTGTCCTCTTCCTTGCCACCCATTCTCCTGGTGTCCACCCCCTCGGCCCCATGCATCAGCAGGGTAAAAATATTGATGAACTCCCTCCTCCATATTCCTTCTTTAGCCGCAAGTGGCACCTCCCACGCCATGGAGCACATGCCTGACATCAGAGGGGCCAATGTGACTAGTGGCACGGGCGCAGGAAATGCAGTGGGCATCGCAGCCGGAGGGGTGGGAGTACCTGCTGCTGAGGGCGCGGGTGGCAGGTCACGGCAGAGGCAGTTACCAGGGGGGAGCATATTGCTGTGGACGGAGGGGCTGACTGTCCGTTGCTGGCTGCCTAAATCGAGTGCGGTCCCCCCTACTGCTTCGGCCCCCGTAGGGGTGCTGTGTGTACTCAATTGCCCCAGGTTCTGGCTCCGGCCCTGTAACCTCCTGCTACAGGCTCCCCTGTGGCAACTTTACTCGGTAACTGCACACCCACCTCCCCTCAAACATGCGTGATCGATGGGCCACCCTGTACCTGCGTGGGCGGTGCTGTCCTAGCTACCCCCACGCCACTGTTCGTGTTGGTGACCACTCTGGGGTTGTTAGCAGCCAGGAGGCCAGCTCTGACCTACGCCATGAAGTTCAATAACGTGTCCGTGAGCTTACCCAGGTCGTCACGTGTGGCAAAGCTCGGCGACGGCGTTGACCAGGGGTACCACCGGTCCGACTGTTGGGGGCAGTGGGGCATCAGCCACTGGCATGGCCACAGTCTGCGCTTTGCCCATGGTCCGGCTCTTAGCTGGCAGCGGGTCTGCTGGGAAGTCCTTTACTGTGGGCCTGTGAACCCTCCTTGATCTGGTGGGGCCGGTCTCCTTGGCAGGCTCCTGTGCCGTTTGTGGGACAGACATGGCGATACCGGAGTCGTCCGGACTCTGTGCCATCAATAGCTCGGTGGCCCAAGCCACTCCTTTAGCCCTGACCATTCTCCATAACGGCTGCCAGCTGCGCATCTTGGGAGGTTCCTGGCTGGGAATCCTCCACCTGGGACATCTGAGAGAAAAGCGGGGGGAATCCCTGGCTATTCATACTGGTCAGTTCGGAAACAGCTCACCTGGGAAAGAATTAGAACTGTAAGCCATAGACCTAGTTGGTGGTGTCGATTCGACCTTCCTGTCCTGGCCCTCGAGCGCTCGATCCCCATCCCCCGACCCCGTACTTACTTCCACTGTTAGTTGCTATGATATTATCCTGACGACACTGGGGTTGTTGGGGGCGTGGGAGGATCTTGATGAACCCTGCGGGTGGAGGAAGAAGAAAAATTATTATCCATTCGACATCTACCGTCTACTGGGTGCTGGCACGGCTCAAATTCCCTCCCCCCTCACTGGTGAGACTCTTGCATCCCACCCCACCTTGCACCCTCGGATGTGCTCACCCCACGTGTGTTACCTCACAGTACGCCTCTTGCGAATGGGCCTGTGCTGCACCCTACACATCGACGAGAATCCGAGAGCACGGGTCGTGGTTGAGAAAGAAGATTAAACATATTCTACATTCTGACGTGCATCCTCCAAGTATGACCGATTTGATGCCAACTGGCCAGGTGTTGTCATGCAAAACCCTATCCACCTTCTCACCGAACCAGTGTCACTTCCCCACCTATAATTTCACCTCTACTGCCTGAAGGCACCAGTAAGACCCAACATCGGATCAGGCCAAACACCTGACATGTTGAGGGAACACACACAGCATACGCCGCACTGAGTGGCGTCTGCAAACGCCGTTCGCGATACCTTGCCCATCGCGGCTCTTACCCTTTACCTGCTGGTGCGTGTCCTAGCGAATCCTTAGGAAGGGGGGGGGAATTGCCATCTGTCCCTTGCCTGCATAGACAAACAAATCAACATTATATACATTGGCACCCCATCTGTGCTGTCGCATTCAAGTCATTAAGGCAACATCATCTGCAAGGGCCCCTGGAATTCCTGCTTTCAAAAGCTCTCAGCATGTCCCACATACGCACACGCGTTCATGTATGAACTTAATTAATGCCTTTGCCATGCCTATTTATGGTAGGTAGGCGAAATGGGCTGAAACCCCCGGGGGGACTACTTAGCTGACAGGCTCGCTCCTTTCCTATAATGCATTACTCACCTTACATTATATGTACACTTAGAGTCAACGCCACCTCTCTGTTGCCAAACCACTGTTACCTTACAATGTATGGAGACACTGCCCGATCGTCGCTCTCCCACCGGGGGAGCAACCAAACTCCGAGCTCCAGGCCATAGCAAGAACAAGTGCCATGAATTAAGCACCGCCCCTCACACAACACTCGCTGGATCACGCCGGGACCCAGCGCATCACGGCCGGGGGTGCTCCCCGGACAGAAAACATTCGGAAAAAAGAACGAAAAAAAAAACCCTGCACGATGAGTGACCAAACGACTCCGACGATGGATGTCAGTAAGGCTTACTCACCCGCCTGACCATCAACATAACAACCGCGGGATTCTACACCTCCCGTCTGGGCCGACCTCACCCCTGGCCCCAGAGCGGAGAAGGAGTGCCCTGCACCACCACCCTTCCCTGAACCACACTTGCGGGATCCCACTAGGACCCAGCGCTGCAGTGGCCGGGGGTGCTCCCAGGGAGAAGGCATCCGACAAACAATCCAAGTCGATGTTCTTTTTCCCACACAAATGCCTCCCCATTCGGCCCCATGGTCTCGGCGCCCGCCACAATCGCATGCCACCGATCGTATCCCTACTACTGCTTCAACTATTTATAACAGTTCCGTCGGAATCAAAGCAGGAGAAGATGTGGGACTGTGCAACCTCTCAATCGGGCCCACTGCCCGCCTGCTGCCCTGGGCTGCATGGCCAGTGAGGCCTTGATGGTGCGGGATATGGGACTGCAAGCTATCGCTGTTGATGTCCAGACTTCCGCAGACGACAGCCACCCGGGCTGTGCCGTGTCACAAATGCGTTGCTTCTTGTAAACGCACGCTAAAAGGGACACATTTCACATACCCTTAGGTTGGTCTGCCAAAGCGATAACTGTCCTTGCATACAGACATTTACCCACAGTGAGAATATGCCTCCGAATCGAAAGCTCGGCGTGAAAGACTTGGGTCTCAGGAGTGGGGAGGGCTGCCAATCCCCTTACATTCCCGGGACACAGCCGGTGCGAAGGACACGACCACAGAAAGACTCAGATCCGGTCCGCAAATCCCCAAGTCTGTAGCTTTGCCCGTTCTGCCACCCCTATCAGGCAGTGCAGACGCCCGCCCCGGGACATGACAGCGTACCCTCCAAGGGCGGGAGAAGATGCGGGGCTGTGCGACCTCCCGGTCGGGCCTACTGCCCGCCTGCTGCCCTGTGATGGATGGCCAATGAGGCCTTGTGGGTGCCGGGAGGAGCCGTGCTTAGCCGGGCAATATTGTTGCAGGGCAAGAGGAGCACAAACTCCTTGGTCTGAAGAGGCTGCACAACGTGAGGTTCTGCTGCATGAACCCGCCCCCGACCCTGCCCCGTTACTCTCCGCAGCACCAGCTCTCAGGCACACCCAACGTCGAGGCAGCTAAATTGGGTCCCCCGCGGGCCATAGCCGGCGTGCTGGGACCCAGGGGGGAGGCGGTACCTAATGGCACTGATCCCGCATCACCAACACCGAGGCACGACCTAAGGGCACCAAGGCAGCAGAGACCCGCCGCACGGACAACAGACGTGTGCCATGCGGAGACCCCAGTGCCCAAATTTTGAGCCGCCCCAACGACTCCCCCCCTTCCCAGGCAGCTCGCAACCTTGGCTGGGCCGCCCTGCCCTGGATCCAAGCCCGCATGGGAAGATCGGACTGGGGGGAGGGCCATGGAATGCATTCACCGTGCAATTATTGTTAAGCAGCTCCAGTGAGCACGACCAACAGCGACGATCAGACAACCCTTCAGACAGTGTGTCCAGTGTCGTGGTGTCCGTGGCGTGTCTGGTGCACAAGAGGCAGAAAACATGGTGAGGGGGACTTATGTACCCCTCACCCTGCTCGGCACACGGGACATGACGCGGCACGCCTGCGACCCTGGTGGGGACTCCTCCCGAAGTCAACCCCCCCCCCCGAGGAGTGGGGGAAGGTGGCGGGGAAGCCAGATTCCACTAGAGGGCCACCCTCCTGAGTGGCCCCCTGCGGTGGCCTCGGGCAGACGCATTTCCTGGACAGCAGCGTTTTGAATACGCTGCAGGTATTATAACAACGGCAAGAGCTGCGCCATTCTTTTCAAGCCTGCCGCCCCGGTCCAAGATGAGTGTGCTCGGGGGAGCGGTCGTCACCATGAGATGACGGGACTAATGCCTTTCAGGACGCTTTAGATACACTGTGGGTATAAATACAAAAGAGGGCGCCGGACTGTAAATAAGTATGAGGTGTAATACAAAAGCGGGCGCATGGCGCAAGCAGCAACAGGTGGAAAAGCACATGCTGGTACAAAGCTGCAATAAAAGTAGTCCCTAAATGGAATAACAGCCCAGCAGCGTAACTAAACAGTAGTTGGTCCGTGTTGCTTCCTGCAAAACGTAAGCAAAACGGAAGTGACGTTTCGCACCGTGAGCCAACCATAAGCAAGATAAGAAAGAGCAATGCAATGTTTAACAAATGACGAGCAGCAGGACATATTAGCCGCCAATAGGCGGAGTTTCAGCCAACATACAGATTACTTGATGCCTCGGAGAGGCAGCGCATGCGCTGCCCTTTGCAAAACCTAAAATGTGCATCGTTTAGCACGATGCTTCTGCGATAATACAATGCAGAACGCTGCTGCGAAGGCAGGTGTCCCTCCAATGTTATTTTCTTGGAAAGCTTGTGAGGCGGTTACAATTGTTAGCAAAATTGCAAGGCGGCACGTGTCCTGTACATTGTTAAAAAAACATTTGTATACCTGCTACCACGAGACTGAGTAGGCCTCACACTCTTGCGCTCGCTCTCACGCCTTAGATCTGGGTATCACTGCTAAACACAATGGACACGATTAGCATTATACAAGCACTGGCAAAGCCAATAGATATATGGCTTAAATTGGAAAATGGATGTAAGTATAGGCATTCAAAAATGCAGCGTATCACATAAAAGAAACCCTACTGATTGTCCACGTGCTGGGAGAAAGCAGCAGGACACGATTGATTTTTGTATGTTTTTTGTATGTAATGAATGCAGGCGATATTAGAGAAACAATTGATTGTGACAAACAGTGTAGTGATGGGACATACTTTTGAGATTTAAAATAGTCCCTCGTACATTGCAATGCAATCTATGGGAGGCGGAATGATACACCACAAGTCCCTGGTATCAGTGTGATCTTTTCTGAAGTGGGGCCTGACAGGAAGTTTTACCTTCAATTTCAATTTTTGATTTCACTCATTTACAGGAATTGTCCAACTTATAAAGTCATCATCATCATAAACTCTTTATTCGGTTTCAAGAACCATAAAAGTTCACAAAACATAATACAAAGATAACGTTTTTCGTATCATGGTTACAGAGGTATGGAAAAATGAGCGATATAAGTTTCAAAACAAGTTTTAAAAGAAACATTGAATCCCCCAGTCATGCATCCCAGGTGTCACCCATACGATTTAATCCATTTAAATAATTTTCATAAAAGAGTAACACAGGTTTTAATTAAATTACAGAAGCTCATAACGTTTTCTTGTAGCCGTAGCAACTCTAATAAAATTCAAGACAAAAATGCAAGTAGTTGAACCACTAATGTAGGTGCATGGCCATATTTCCCTTAAAATTGGGGTTACAAATGTATCCCACGGTTCCTTATAGAGAGGACAGAACAGAATAAAGTGCAACGTGCTCTGTACTGACGGGTTATCACACGGGCAAGATAGTAAACTATGAGCCCAACCTGATTGTTTAGGGAATGCCACTAAAAAGTGCAATGTGCTTAATCGAAACCTAGTCAAGTAAAATCGAGTTTGAACATTAATGGTAAAGGTTAAATAGAATTTCTGTTCACCAGCAATTGAACATGGGGTGTGAACTGCTACCATTTGTGCACGATGCAGGTATGCCTTTCGCATAAAATGCCTCCTTTGTGACATCTTTCGCCTTTGTATCAATACTTACAGGGTTGTCATAATAGTGCCCCAACCCTAGCTCGTATAATTTGCCCATCAGGCAGTGCCTCACGGAAGTAACACCATGGAGGATGCGCAGACAGGTACTCGCCTGCTACCTCACGTTCTCATCATTAGCAACTGCCACCCAGAAAAGAAAAAATAATAAATCAGAAACCTCTTGTCAATCCCATCAAATGATGCTGCATGTGAAACTTAAGTTCTAATTTGTGTATCTGTGTTCAAAAATAACAGTGTCGACCCAAATAGGAGAGACGGGGTCTGATCAGAACCCGCGTCAGTCCAAGTTAAAACCGAGCGAAACTACACTAGCGGTATATCTCTTTATTCTGTGCTGTGTGTCTGCTCTTTTAAAACCAACATGTTTCATTGCCTTAAGTAATTTGCGGCAATTTCATCAGGGCTAGGGTCGACTGGCTA
Organism: Triturus cristatus; assembly: GCF_964204655.1. Taxonomy (NCBI): domain Eukaryota; kingdom Metazoa; phylum Chordata; class Amphibia; order Caudata; family Salamandridae; genus Triturus; species Triturus cristatus. Next base: position 1,698,341,933 of record NC_140591.1, read on the forward strand.
CACTGCACTTCTAGTTCAGACCAGTGCACTTTCTGTCTGCACCTGAGGAAGACACAATTTAAGAACACACAATCAGCTTATTCAACCGCATTGGTCACATATCTCTTTCATATGTTTATGTAAGAGAATTTCCTCTTAACCGGTTATGCTATAAGGATCCGGTGCCTGCAACACCATGAATATTTACCATAAAATTGCTCGTGTTTAGCATACCTAAACCCCTCTTGTAAATAGGTATATGCTACGTCCAAGTGTACTTATCCACTCCTTTCTGGTCGCCCACTGGCCGCGATTTTATATCTCTAAGGAAAACACAAACACATCCCATTACTACCCGATTCAGACATTGATGTCGATACACTATGCATGTGGGTCAGGGTCGCTTATCCTATTGCTATTGGATAATTACTACAGACATCTGCTTGTAAATAATTCCTACTGCGGCTAACTCCACATGCATTCCTCTGAGACCACTCCTATATTGTGTTGGCCCCCACTTGGTTCCAGTGTGCGTAGCCTCTTATTTTGAATTCACTATTACTCGAAACCTAGTCATAACTGCCAGCTCCCTGATCTCGTAAATTCATTATTCTGGCTACCGGCTAGTGTTCGCGCCAAGATACTGCCACCGGCTGTCAGGGTGTACCCGTTCCTCGCTACCCATCGATAACCCGCTAGTTTCTATTTCGTTGGTAAAACGAGTCGGAAAATCTCTGCTGTTACCATAATGTGTGCGTTCACTCACCTCGTCAGCCCTCTGGTCCCGATAGTGTTCGGCCTCAGAGGTGGGACAACTACTTACGTTTTAAACACGCGCTGCTTGCCACTTCCGCGCATGCGTGGTAGTGTATAACTATATTGAAGTGTCCGGTGGCCATATTGTATAAACTGCCGTGCCTACCGAAGGGAACCCTATTACCCAGTGTCCCAACGGTCAGCATAGTTCAATGAAAACATATGTACCCGTGTGTCTTAGCAGGGCATGATTTTAATCCTACATTGACTAGGAATCAAACAGGCTATTATATATTTTATTTAGGGAACCGGAAATTATGTTGGAAAATGAAGACCCATAATGCATGATTATTTACGTCTGAGTACATTTAAGGGATCAAAAAGGGACATGCTAGTAAGTAGACTACTAAGTCAATACCTTATGCCACTCAATATAATCATTTAAGCCATGTTGGTCCACTCTCTCCTGATAAATGCAGCGCGCCTCCTTCGTTATCAGTCTCGCTTCTATGTTGTATAGGTCTCCCATCACCCTTTCCAATACAACCCATTGGAGATCCTTTGGACTGTGTTTCGCCTTTATAAAGTGTTGTACCAGTCTCGTGGTTAACTTGCCCACCCGTATGGTACTGAGATGCTCCTGGACCCTGATCTTGACTTTGAGTGTGGTGAGACCGATGTAATGGAGTCCACAGTGGCATGTAAGTCTGTAAATGACATTGCACGTATTGCAATTGCTAAACATGTTGAGATACCATGTTTTGCCTCCTGATCAAATGACACTTTTTGTTGGTGTTGTAAGTTCGCATACTGTACACCCTCCACATTGATAGTGTCCTGACGGGATCCCTGTTTCTTTACTCTCAGGTTTTGGACGAGAATGCACCAATCGGTCTCGTAGATTGGTTGATCGCTTAAAAGCGAAGCGGGGTTGTGGCATAGTCATAGTGGGGGTGTTCAACACGGACCAATGCTTCCTGATAACTTGTCTGATTTTTGTAGACAAGGGTCCAAAGGTAGTGACCACAGGAATACAGTCCCCCTTGGTCTTGGGTGTTCTGTCAAGTAATGCAGCTCGAGGGGTATTTAAGGCTCTTTTTTTAGCTTGTTTGATGACCTTTATCGGATATGATCGCTCTTCCAGTTTGCGGAACAATGCCCCTGCTTGTTCAACATAGTCCTCAGTGGAAGAACAGTTCCTGCGGTATCACAAGAATTGCCCTACTGGCAAATTATCCCTAAGGGCCCTGGGGTGAAAAGATCTATAATGTAGAAGTGAATTCTTATCAGTGAGTTTCTGATGAACATTGGTGGCAAGTTTATAATTCACCGCCTAAATGTCTAAGTCCAAATAGGTAGCTGTTGTTCTACTTATTGTCCAAGTGAACTTAAGAGACACGTCAAGGTCGTTCAACCACTTCAGGAACATGTCCAGGTCAATCTCAGAGCCTGACCATATACACAACACATCATCAATGTATCTCTTCCAGAGAGTGATATTCTCCTGGAAGAGATTGGTGGTGTGATAGATGTGATTGGTCTCGAACTGACCCACGTAAATGCATGCCATGCTAGGGGCAAAAGTAGCCCCCATTGAAGTCCCGGACACCTGCAAATACAGTTGGTCCTTATAAGCAAAGAAGTTTTGGGTCAAAGCTAGTTCGATACATTGTAGAACAAAAGTTTGGGGGACATCATAGAACCATTCGCACTCACCCAGGGCGCGTGCTGCTGCCACCAGTGTTGCTTCCTGGGGGATGCTGGTGTACAAAGATTCTATGTCAATCGTCACTAAAAATTGTTGTTCAGGATCATACTCAATGTCATCTATAATTTTTAGAACGTCTGTGGTGTCCTGTACATAGGAGGGCTGCGTGATGACACATTCCCTCAGGAAAAAGTCAGAATATTGGGATAGTGTCTCCAAAACTGATTGAATCCCCCATACTATGGGGCGCCCCGGTGGGGGCCTCTGAACTTTATGAATTTTTGGAACAACATAAAAGGCAGGTATCCTTGGTTTGTCATTGATCAAAAAATCTGCTTCCTTGGCTGTCAACCATTTCTTCTCCTTTGCCTCTGCGACCATGTTGTTAATGGTCGTCTGTAAATATTTAGTAGGATCTCTCATCAAAGGTTTGTAATTATGGCGCACGTCTAATAATCTGGCCACCTCAGTTTCATAATCTATGGTGTTTAATACTACCACTGTGCCGCCCTTATCGGCCGGTTTGATGGTGATTTTACAATTCTGCTGGAGGGAATGTACTGCTTGCCAGTCAGCCTGTGTCATATTACTGCGACTGAAACCCTGTTGTTGTTCCTCCAGATTCGCAATGTCCTGCATTACATTATATTGTGTTCAAAGACTTGGACCTCGGGGCCAATGGTAATGTTAGGAGGGCAGAATTGGGATGGACGACGCAAATTGGTGGAAAATATCGAAGGGGCATCTAATTCCTTCCCTTCAAAGAATTTTTTCAATTTAATTTTTCTCATTAGTCCATATAGTTCCCCACGTAGCTTAAAGCTGTCACCATCAAACCGGCCGATAAGGGCGGCGCAGTGGTAGTATTAAACACCATAGATTATGAAACTGAGGTGGCCAGATTATTAGACGTGCGCCATAATTACAAACCTTTGATGAGAGATCCTACTAAAAATTTACAGACGACCATTAACAACATGGTCGCAGAGGCAAAGGAGAAGAAATGGTTGACAGCCAAGGAAGCAGATTTTTTCATCAATGACAAACCAAGGATACCTGCCTTTTATGTTGTTCTAAAAATTCATAAAGTTCAGAGGCCCCCACCGGGGCGCCCCATAGTATCGGGGATTCAATCAGTTTTGGAGCCACTATCCCAATATTCTGACTTTTTCCTGAGGGAATGTGTCATCACGCAGCCCTCCTATGTACAGGACACCACAGATGTTCTAAAAATTATAGATGACATTGAGTATGATCCTGAACAACAATTTTTTGTGACGATTGACATAGAATCTTTGTACACCAGCATCCCCCAGGAAGCAACACTGGTGGCAGCAGCACGCGCCCTGGGTGAGTGGGAATGGTTCTATGACGTCCCCCAAACTTTTGTTCTACAATGTATTGAACTAGCTTTGATCCAAAACTTCTTTGCTTATAAGGACCAACTGTATTTGCAGGTGTCCGGGACTTCAATGGGGGCTACTTTTGCCCCTAGCATGGCATGCATTTACGTGGGTCAGTTCGAGACCAATCACATCTATCACACCACCAATCTCTTCCAGGAGAATATCACTCTCTGGAAGAGATACATTGATGATGTGTTGTGTATATGGACAGGCTCTGAGATTGACCTGGACAGGTTCCTGAAGTGGTTGAACGACCTTGACGAGTGTCTTAAGTTCACTTGGACAATAAGTAGAACAACAGCTACCTATTTGGACTTAGACATTAAGGCGGTGAATTATAAACTTGCCAGCAATGTTCATCAGAAACTCACTGATAAGAATTCACTTCTACATTATAGATCTTATCACCCCAGGGCCCTTAGGGATAATTTGCCTGTAGGGCAGTTCTTGCGATACCGCAGGAACTGTTCTTCCACTGAGGACTATGTTGAACAAGCAGGGGCATTGTCCCGCAAACTGGAAGAGCGATCATATCCGATAAAGGTCATCAAACAAGCTAAAAAAAGAGCCTTAAATACCCCTCGAGCTGCATTACTTGACAGAACACCCAAGACCAAGGGGGACTGTATTCCTGTGGTCACTACCTTTGGACCCTTGTCTACAAAAATCAGACAAGTTATCAGGAAGCATTGGTCCGTGTTGAACACCCCCACTATGACTATGCCACAACCCCGCTTCGCTTTTAAGCGATCAACCAATCTACGAGACCGATTGGTGCATTCTCGTCCAAAACCTGAGAGTAAAGAAACAGGGATCCCGTCAGGACACTATCAATGTGGAGGGTGTACAGTATGCGAACTTACAACACCAACAAAAAGTGTCATTTGATCAGGAGGCAAAACATGGTATCTCAACATGTTTAGCAATTGCAATACGTGCAATGTCATTTACAGACTTACATGCCCCTGTGGACTCCATTACATCGGTCTCACCACACTCAAAGTCAAGATCAGGGTCCAGGAGCATCTCAGTACCATACGGGTGGGCAAGTTAACCACGAGACTGGTACAACACTTTATAAAGGCGAAACACAGTCCAAAGGATCTCCAATGGGTTGTATTGGAAAGGGTGATGGGAGACCTATACAACATAGAAGCGAGACTGATAACGAAGGAGGCGCGCTGGATTTATCAGGAGAGAGTGGACCAACAGGGCCTAAATGATTATATTGAGTGGTATAAGGTATTGACTTAGTAGTCTACTTACTAGCATGTCCCTTTTTGATCCCTTAAATGTACTCAGACGTAAATAATCATGCATTATGGGTCTTCATTTTCCAACATAATTTTCTGTTCTCTAAATAAAATATATAGTAGCCTGTTTGATTCCTAGTCAATGTAACAGTCAATGTAGGATTAAAATCATGCCCTGCTAAGACACACGGGTACATATGTTTTCATTGAACTATGCTGACCGTTGGGACACTGGGTAATAGGGTTCCCTTCGGTAGGCACGGCAGTTTATACAATATGGCCGCCGGACACTTCAATACAGTTATACACTACCACGCATGCACGGAAGTGGCGCGCAGCGCGTATTTAAAACGTAAGTAGTTGTCCCACCTCTGAGGCCGAACACTATCGGGACCAGAGGGCTGACGAGGTGAGTGAACGCACACATTATGGTAACAGCAGAGATTTTCCAACTCGTTTTACCAATGAAATAGAAACTAGCGGGTTATCGATGGGTAGCGAGGAACGGGTACACCCTGACAGCCGGTGGCAGTATCTTGGCGCGAACACTAGCCGGTAGCCAGAATAATGAATTTACGAGATCAGGGAGCTGGCAGTTATGACTAGGTTTCGAGTAATAGTGAATTCAAAATAAGAGGCTACGCACACGGGAACCAAGTGGGGCCAACACAATATAGGAGTGGTCTCAGAGGAATGCATGTGGAGTTAGCCGCAGTAGGAATTATTTACAAGCAGATGTCTGTAGTAATTATCCAATAGCAATAGGATAAGCGACCCTGACCCACATGCATAGTGTATCGACATCAATGTCTGAATCGGGTAGTAATTGGATGTGTTTGTGTTTCCCTTAGAGATATAAAACCGCGGCCAGTGGGCGACCAGAAAAAGTGGATAAGTACACTTGGACGTAGCATATACCTCTTTACAAAAGGGGTTTAGGTATGCTAAACACGAGCAATTTTATGGTAAATATTCATGGTGTTGCAGGCACCGGGTCCTTATAGCATAACCGGTTCAGAGAAAATTCTCTTACATAAACATATGAAAGAGATATGTGACCAATGCGGTTGAAAAAGCTTATTGTGTGTTTTTAAATTGTGTCTTCCTCAGGTGCAGACAGAAAGTGCACTGGTCTGAACTAGAAGTGCAGTGTGGCCAGTCGACCCTAGCCCTGATGAAATTGCCGCAAATTACTTAAGGCAATGAAACATGTTGGTTTTAAAAGAGCAGACACACAGCACAGAATAAAGAGATATACAGCTAGTGTAGTTTCGCTCGGTTTTAACTTGGACTGACGCGGGTTCTGATCAGACCCCGTCTCTCCTATTTATTTTTGAACACAGATACACAAATTAGAACTTAAGTTTCACATGCAGCATCATTTGATGGGATTGACAAGAGGTTTCTGATTTATTATTTTTTCTTTTCTGGGTGGCAGTTGCTAATGATGAGAACGTGAGGTAGCAGGCGAGTACCTGTCTGCGCATCCTCCATGGTGTTACTTCCGTGAGGCACTGCCTTCCTTCCTCCACCTTTTTTCTATCACTGTTGTTCTTGGGTGGATACCATATGCACTTGGTTTCTCTCTGCCCTTTCCTTTCTACATTTTTTGAGGGAATGGGATAACTGGGGAAGCACTTTATACACACACAGACACGACGTAGGTTTTTCCAAAGAATTGAGTGATATCAGACCCTATTGAGGCACGACAAAAATTTTGGCCGCTCATGAGAAATCAAAACTAAGTAGTTTTGAATTTGCAAGGGATACTGACGAAAGTGAGTTCACTCTGTTTATTTTGCTGGGCAGGTCCTGTTTTGTGAATAGTTTATGAGTGGGGGGCGACCTGCCTATTTACCCCCTTAACTCCGTATTGTTGATAGTTATGAGAACGGCAGCCTAGCCGTGAGAGCTTTTTTGAAAAACTGCACAAAACATTGGTTTCACACATTGGGGAGTCTCCATATAATACTGGAGGTGATTTACTCACCGCATTCTTTATATATTTTTTACATTTTTTATATGAGTAACTGTTTGTGCGATTGATTCCGGTTGCCTGCATACACCTGGAGTATTGAAAATGGACCAATTTTGCCTGGCATTTACCGATGAACACATAGCATCTATATTGGCAGGGCCATCACTGCTCCCCAATGCGCCCCTGAGTGGAATTGCTTCAGCTAGGGAAGAATGGGAAAAATTGTCCAACATTAAAAAACGGCAGGTCAGAATAGCGCTCCATGGGACCAGGAGCCATCTCAGTATCATACGGGTGGGCATGTGAGAAAATTAAATAATAAAAGATCACGTTCCTGGTTCTGTCCCCTCGCACACTTCTCTTTCTCTGCTGCTCTAAAACAATTCTATACAGCATCCATTTTAGATACAGCATCCATTTTAGAATTCCCTTCAGCTTGCCCAGGGTCAGCCAGTTCACGTATCTCCTCAAGTTGCACAAGTTTTTGGTCAGTTACACCCACACATTTTTGTGGTTAAGCCGATTCTGAAAAAGGGCCCACCAGCCTTCTCTTTTCAGAGAAAAGAGGCTTATTTAGTATCTCTTCGAAGCCAGCTGGCCTAACATTCACTGAGGCCCGCAGATTGTCACATATTTCAGCTCCCTCCAAGGTTGTCTGTTCATGACCCACGCACCACTCCCTTATCTCTCAGGCACACCAGGTCCCCCACCCTCTGATAAACAAAACCCCAAGCTGTTTCCTTGAAAAGTACGTGTTTATCTGTGTTTTGCTTATGTGCCTTGAGCAATGCTAATTTGCAACGTCTTTCTGCTGTGGACTAGGAGGGCTCCTCCCAATGACTTGCAATGTACTGTGAAATGTATAAAAACTGTTTTCAGTGAATAAAGTGTCAGACCACTCCTGAACCTGCTGGGGTAAAGGAGCTCTCCCTTAACTCGAGCACACCACGGACTCCTCAGTTCATTATTTCATTTATATTGATAATTTATAGAAATTCAGACCTGGTAATTAATTTATTTACCACATTAACTGGCGCCCGAAACAGGGACGCTTCCCCTTCCCCACGCACCGGAGATCTAGGTCCGGTCGTTGTCCCTTCCAGACCCCCCGACGGACTCTCAAGTGCACAAGAAGTGGGGTATTCCTGCTGACTCCCTCGCGGCGAGGAGGAGACAGACTGAGACTGAACATCCACACGAGGCGGTGAGGAAGATTGGCGGAGCGTTCCAACCCAGAGCCCGACCAGTGAACTTGTCGAGTCCGAGGTTTCCAGAGTCCCGTTGTTCCTCATTCCACTGCGCAGTGCTCCAGTCCGATGACCAGGTCTTCAAGTTCTGCTTCTCGGTGAGTACTACTGGGAATGTATAAAGACGGGTTCTGTGATAGAACACGGTAAAGTTGCACTGGTTCCTCAGTGTATAAAGATATCAAATATACTGTTTTCGTAATTTTCATCTTTATAAGGCCTAGTTAAAAAAAACCTTAAAATGCCTTTATTTTCTAAATTAAGAGGATTAAGTACCAAGAAAAAATTATTAGAACAGGCCGTTCCGGTCCCACCTAGAGATACACCTGGACATTTCATGTATACCAAACATGGTATCGAGGGGGTAATGTTTTTGGAACTGTGGTCAGATTATACAAAACATCTAGAACCCAGACTTAGGTGGACCCCTACAGGTCCATGGGACATGGAGTGTATTATGGCAGTAGAAGAACAGTTGTGGAAAAAGAAAGTAAGGCCTACACAAGAGAAGGCAATTGAATTATGGTGCAAGGAAAGCGCATAGGAGGTATCAGAAGGAACAAACAAAAGTTGAAAAAGGTAGGAGAATGTCCGAACAGGCTAAAGAAAAGAAATTACAGGAGGAAGGCGAGAGAGTTATTACTGAACAACGAGAAAGAGAAAAAAATGCACTTGTTGAAGGGATTTATCCTGTTCTACCTACAGAGACAACTGGTGAGGAGATGTGCATCCAAGACAATATGAAAAAGGTAAAAATAACTCCTTCAGAGGATTTCGTGTCCTCTTACCTAATAGAAAGTCCCCCGCCTTATGTGGTTGAACCACAGGTCCTGCAACAAATACCACCAGTACAGATGGGTGGCCAAATGGCCACTGCCCCTCCCCCAGAAGATGTTAAGGACGGGACAGAGGATAAAAATGATATCCCGCTTTTGGAATGTCCCTATGATGACTGTCCCGGGGAGGGTAGAATGGCCACAATATCTTATAGATTGAGACAGGCCCTAGACGCACTCCAGACAATTCCCAACATTAAATCTCACTTGGACGCAGTTTACGATTTCGTCCGAATGGGTCAAAATGAACAGGCCTTGTTAACAATGATAAAAACTAGAAAAGTCGTGACCAAGCAGCCCATGTTACAATTTGCGGTGACCTGTTTCTTGAGAATGTTGGACTCCAGTAGACACGAGGCGCCCAACCATTTGTTGGACCTAAGTGACTTACTTGAACAGTCCAAGTTCACTAAACACAGTAGGCTAGATGAGTTGGTAGTACGATTGATATCGAGCATCCATACCATCCACCAAGATATGGAAAGACAGGAGAACGTCTCGGGAGAGACGAGTGAGGAAGAAGAGGAAGGGAGAATAGCTGTTGTGGGACTGGCCCGTAGCTGACGCCGTCCCGGATTCCCCCCCCCTCCTCGCTCCTCAACTGAACACAAAACTGCCAGAGTTCTGAGACCGCCCCTTTGGTAGTGGTGGAGAGCCTAAGGAAAATCATGGATAGCGGGGGCTGCGCTGCATTGATCCTGCTCGATCTCAGCGCAGCCTTTGACACGGTTAACCACCAGCTGCTGATTCAAAGGCTTAGGGAGGTTGGAATTACTGGTCTTGCATTAAGATGGCTGCAATCTTTCTTTGAAGACCGCTCTTTTGTAGTCTTCGAAGAAAATTTCACTTCGGAGCCAATGCCCCTTGGATGTGGGGTTCCTCAGGTCTCGTCCCTGAGCCCCACTCTTTTTAATGTGTATATGAGCTCCTTGGCGGAACTCGGAATTCCTTATGGCATCCAGATTGTCACGTACGCCGATGATACCCAGTTAGTGGTTTCACTTAGTCAAGAGGACAATTCAGCCCCTAATTTGGCTTTATGCCTGCAAGAAGTCTCCAGATGGATGGACAATTCTTATTTGAAGCTCAACGGGGACAAGACAGAACTTATGTTTTTAGGAAACCACTCCCCTTGTACAATAGCCTCTTCCTGGCCTAACTGTCTTGGTCTCCCGCCCACTCCTAAAGTGGAAATTAAGAGTCTGGGAGTGTGGGTAGACCATAACCTGGACTTTAAGAAGCAGACGAGTAAGGTAGCCGCTGGCTGCTATGGAGTACTTAGAATGCTTAGGAAGATCCTCCCTCTGCTACCACTAACAGTAAGAAGAGTATTGGTCCAGGCACTTATTCTTTCGCGCCTGGACTATGCCAATGCCCTTTATCTAGGAGGCCCCTGGCAGCTATTAAGAGGCTCCAGGTCAATCAAAACTGTGCAGCACGGTTACTTACTAACTCTTCTAAGCGCATTTCAGCTAAACCGTCGCTTTCAGCACTTCATTGGCTGCTGATCTCCCATAGAGTTCATTTTAAGGCATTGTGTATTACTCATAAAGCCCTTTCCAACAAAGGTCCCCTTATTATCAGATCTCTTATCCAGCCCTATCGCCCGGCCAGGTCGCTTAGATCTGATAAAAAGCAACTAGCTACAGTTCCGATTATAAAGAGAACACGCAGCCGAGGACGCCGTTTTGGGTACAATGCTGCAAAACTGTGTAATAACTTGCCACTGTCGATCCATTGTGAATCAAACTATCTTTCGTTTCGTAAGCTTTTAAAGACCTTTTTGTTCCGTTAAGTCCTCTACCTGTTCAAAGGGTTGCTGTAGCGTTGGAATGCTCTCGGGTAGCCATGCGCTTTAGAAATGCCTTTTCAATTCAATTTCAATACAATCTTACAGTAGACCATTATACCAATATAAAGGTGCCTCAGACGTTGCATATTCAAATGGGTGAACACCCTAAATATCGATTCAGAAATATCGACTGCCCAGAATATCGAAGTTAAAATATAGAGTGGACAGAATATCGAATTGCCATAATATCGAAGTTAAAATATAGAGTGGACAGAATATTGAAGTTTTATTTAGTGTTATGTATGCTGGTATATGTGTTAAAAATATATATTATTTTAGTAATGTATGTTTAATATTTTTAAAGTAAGGACTGGTATGTTATTTAATTTTTGCGTAATTTAATTCCGTAGCGGGTTGTTGGTTTATAGGGGAATATGGTGGGGAGTAATTTAATTATAGTAAATTAAATTTTAGTTTTTATGAATTAATAATTATTTTTAATTGAATTTTGCGTTTTAGTTCTGTAGCGGGTTGTGGGTTATAGGGGAATAGGGTGGGAAGTAATTTAATTGTAAGTAAGTAAAAATGTATTTTTATTTGTATGTATTGATGATTAATTAATTGTTAATTAATTATTTATTGGTAATTAATTTGTATTAATTGGTAATTAATTTTTATTACTTGGTAATTAATTTGTATTAATTGATTAATTGATAATTATGTTAATTGTTTTAATGTATTATTTGGAGTGGGTTGTGGGTTATAGGGGAATAGGGTGGGAAGTTATTTAATTGTAATTAAGTAAATATGTAGTTTTATTTATATGTATTGATAATTAATTAATAGTTAATTAATTATTAATTGTTAATTAATTTTTATTAATTGGCAATTAATTTTTATTAATTTTAAATTGGTATTGATAATTAATTTATTTTTATTTAAATATTAAATCATTACTTTCCCTACTGTTGCACTCTCTGGAGTGGGAATAGTAATTTTTACCCCTACGATATCCAACGCTTTCCCTACTATTGCACTCTTTGGAGTGGGAATAGTAATTTTTACCCTCCCGCTATCCAACGCTTTTTCTACTATTGCACTCTTTGGAGTGGGAATAGTAATTTTTACCCTCCCGCTATCCAACGCTTTCCCTACCGTTGTACTCTCTGGAGTGTAAATAGTAATTTTTACCCTCCTGCTATCCAACGCTTTCCCTACTGTTGCACTCTCTGGAGTGGGAATAGTAATTTTTACCCTCCCGCTATCCAACGCTTTCCCTACTGTTGCACTCTCTGGAGTGGGAATAGTAATTTTTACTCTCCCGCTATCCAATGCTTTCCCTACTGTTGCACTCTCTGGAGTGGGAATAGTAATTTTTGCCCCTACGCTATCAAACACTTTCCCTACTGTTGCACTCACTGGAGTGGGAATAGTAATTTTTACCCTCCCGCTATCCAACGCTTTCGCTACTGTTGCACTCACTGGAGTGGGAATAGTAATTTTTACTCTCCCGCTATCCAATGCTTTCCCTACTGTTGCACTCTCTGGAGTGGGAATAGTAATTTTTGCCCCTACGCTATCCAACGCTTTGCCTACCGTTGCACTCATTATTAATTAACAGAAAAATTATTACTTTAATTATTTTAATTATTATATATTATTTATTTTTTATATTTAGATGATATGTTTATTTATATATATGGCAATATATTTTTAATAAAGTTCTAAATTGCCGCGCTTCCTCTACGCCCTCCAGAATACTATGGACTTGGTTCCGGCACGCTACTTCCGTGAGGTGGAGGGCCTCCAGCGGCGCCTGTTCTGGGACGGGAGGCCGCGTATTGCTCTGGCTAAATTGACGCTCCCGTGGTACGATGGAGGGGTCGCCCTCCCGGACATTAAACGGTATTACTGGGCCTCCCAACTAGCTGCAATTAATCATGGCCTTTACGGGCCCGCCTTGAACCCGGCATTTGAGATGGACAAGATGCTCCTGCCCGGTGGCGATTATAATCGAGCGCTCTACTCTGGCGCGCCCGACTCCCGTTTGACGGGACCGACGCGTGTCATGGTGCGTGTCTGGCACGCGGCTAATGCAGCTATGGGGTGGAAGGACCGTTTGACCCGGGCGTCACCGCTGTATGCGTCTGAGAGGTTGGGCTCCCTGTGGACGTCGAAGGGCTTCGAGAAGTGGGACACGATCGGAATCAGCACGGTGGGAGATCTCTGGACGAGGGGGGGATTCAAAACTTTTGAGACGCTGCAGGCGGAGTTTCAGCTGCAGGGCAGTGAGTACTTTCGGTACCTACAAGTCCGCCATGCGCTGGGCTCCGTCTTCCCGGATGTCGCATCCATTCCGGAGTCTTCCCCCCTGGAGGACAGAGTGCTAGATGGCCATGTCCCGGACAGCACGATCTCCCTCATATACAAAAAACTGATCAACGATAGATCGTGCCTGCTGACTAGACTCCGCGAGGCTTGGGTTGCCGACGGGCTGGAGCTGGACGACGAGGATTGGATTTCTGCGGTGGCCTCTCCGAAAGAGGTGGCCATTCCGGCTCGCCTTCGTTTCGTCCAGCTCAAGATCCTTCACCGGGTTTACGTGACGGGGCCAAGGCTTTTGCGTATGGGTTTTGCTGGTGATGGAATGTGTAAGCGTGGCTGTGGTGCATTGGCGACTTTCATGCATATACTGTGGGAGTGCCCGAAGGTGGAGCGATTCTGGCGTGGTGTGCAAGAGGTTCTGCGAGTGGTGACGCGTGTCGCGCTGCTGCCTGAAGCGAGGAGATGCTTGCTGAATGTCTGGGAACCAAATGACTATTCGGTCCCGCAGACGCGGTGGGTGACTCTGGGATACATGATAGCTAAGCGTGATATTGCTCAATTGTGGGGATCCCAGAGGCCCCCTGCGGTGTCGGCCTGGAAAGAGCATATGGATTGGTGTATGTTTCGTGAAAAGGTGGTGTATGTGGCGAGGGGTAAGCCTGGGGCGTGGGTGAAGCTCTGGGGCCCCTGGAACGCCTACCGCGGGGGTATTTGTGAGCCGCCACTGCTACCGGCTGCCTCGCCTGCTCCGTCTCCCTAGACGGCCCCCCTCCCTCGGCCGCGGGCACGCGGTCCCCCAGTCCCTGATCTACTCCCATTCCCCTCCTCAGAGTTTTTGCTGCTGGTTTTGATCCCCAACTTATGGAGCACGTGTTGTCATTTTGGATTGCGGGTTGCCTTGCAGGTGTGGTTTTTTGGTGTTGTTTTGTTTTAAGAAAATGGAACCGTACTGTGGGCATGGAGCTGTGTGGCCTGCACCATTGATTACTTCTGTTTTTCTACTCTGCACTGCTGAGAGACTTTTACTGTATGTACGCAATATGCTTTTGATGCTCTAGCGGCCGGCCGTGTGGTTGTAGGCCCATACCTGTAACTTTTGCAAACTGCAATAAACGGTTTCAAAAAAAAAAAATAAATAAATAAATAAATAAATAAAGTTCTAAATATTGTATAATTAAGATTAATAATTATTTTATAATATTAAGTAAATATATATTGAAAAAAATTTTTTACATTACATTTATTATTTTTACATTTTAAGCTTTTTTACCTCATTTTAACTATGTTTTATTTAATTGTGTTTATTATTTAATTACTTTTATAGTATTTTTATTACATTTAAAACTTTCGATATTTTATTTAACTATATTTTAACATTCTATATTTTGTACTCGATATTTTAGTACTTGCCTGTTTGTAGATAGGCATTCTATATTCTGTCCCTCGATATTTAGTCACTGATCCAGTCAAATGTACACCTTACTCAAGCATGCAGCGCAACCATGCATGAAGTGACCCGCGCCTGGCTGCATTTTCTTGCCTTCCTACAGGGTAGTAGGCATACTAAATTCTAAAGTATTTGACCCTTACTGATTATGCCACTGTTCGCAGTATTTATTATCATTGAAGGAATTCTATGCTTTCATTTAACACAGACTTTGGATCAATTGAAATGGATGACACTCAAAACCGCTACGGAGTTTCATCTCAGGCTAAGTAAGTGATGCACAGAATTGTGGCTAGTCACAGCAGCTGATCATCAAACTGAATAAAACATCAGTTATTTTATATGAAAAGGAAGACCACTTAGCCCCCCTTTTCTCTCGCCCACTCACAGCCCCTTATTTTTTGTTTATGATAATTTGCAGCACTCATTGTATAGCAGTTCAGGTGGCCTCTAGTTGGTTCTGAATAAAACAGTAAAGTTTCTCATTAATTCAGATGTTCCACAGTTTTAATGGGAAAGAATCTTAATTTTGTTAAAGGCACGGAGGCTAATATTATGCACACACCTTTATTACCCTCAAACACAGCAGCAATATCAACAACACTCACAAACTCTAGAACACTGAACATGCAGATAATCTCAGAGCAGGCGGCCATCGTCCTCTTTCAACTGCTGCGAAATAAACAAAGTCCCAACTGTCGATCCAAAAGGTCCAATCCATTTGCGCGTTCCAGAGACTTGTCTTCGAGATTCATCTCATCGGCATTAACCTAAATAAAAAAGTACAAAAGTATTAAAAGGGTGGGTAAGCGGAGGGATAATATTAGCCTCCGTGCCTTTAATTAAATCAAGATTTTCTTCCCATTATAACTGTGGAAAATCTGCATTTTACGGCAAGGCCCGGAGGCCAATTGTTGGACTTGCCCCTTTTTGCAGGGTCATCCCTAAGCTTTTTGCCTTTCTCCTAGCCTTTTTAGGTCTCGCCTGATCCAGCGCATGCGCTGGTCTGGCCGAGATATTTTGTATGCGCGTTTTCCAAGTGCTGCCTGTGGCCTAAAGCTTGTGTGCACATGAGCGTGCACGCGCGCAGCCGCCATGTGTCTCGCCCTGCTTGATCACTTTCCCGGCCGTGTCATTTTCCCGGCCGCGCGGCCAATGCTTGTTGTCCTGGCCACAGAAAGAAACATTGGTTTGCTCTCTGACTTGTGCCTCATGTTGTTGTACAGTGCTGACCTTTGCTATTGGGTACGCTCCGTACATACACGGGTGGGGGTACGCTCCATACCATAGTAGTACACATAAAGAAATTAAGCTTTCTTGCTTTCTTGTGTGACGGACTATACAACTCTATATCGAACATTTAGAATTATCAAAATGTAATAATCCATAGAGACAGCGTCTAGACATGGCGTCAATGGATATATGAGCTATAATGGCGGCCAGACAATATAAATATATATAATTGAAACATCGCTGTCATCGTCTTTTTAGAGGCACCATCAGCGGCAGTGAGATTCAACCGTACTGGTGTTTAGAGCGTATTGCACGGAACCTAATCCCTGTCCTAAGAAGAATACTCACGCAGTTGGAGTAGTGAATTCACTACCTTCCAAAAAAGAAAAGGGTAAGAAAAGGGTAAGAATTCGAGTATGCTCTATATGCAGAAGATGTCCTACTTCTACCACAAACATGATGACACGCTAGATGTTAGGTGGGTTAGGCATAACACCTACAATACACATTTTGACACACTGTTGTCATTTTCCTAGAGGGTTATGTAAGCAGCACCTTCATTGGACCCCCTTGGCCGATACCTCACAGCGGAGAACCCAAATCTGATTGCAAGAGTCTCCACACGTTTCCGGACTAGTAATTTCACTTCTCACGTAAATACGTAAGGGTAAGCATTCCCTTATGCTCTAAATGTGGAAAATATAATATATTGCGTTTCTTAATGCACAGTATCCTAAATAATTGTAAAAATTATTTTTCTGTTCAGACGCAGAGTGCCCTGCAATTTATTGAACAGACAAGATTGCTTATAAACGCCACTATCCTGACTGGCACTCTATTTGCGTATTTTGTTATTCAGGTAGTTTGTCTTACGTAAACTTTCGTTGCACTTGTAGGCTTATTTCAATTTTCGTGTTTATTTCTTGGTGAAGGTTTCATACTCTTGTAGTCACTTTTAATGATTTAAGCTATCTTTATATAATGTGGCAACATGCTGGTTTTGTAACATGTTTGAATGATCCCAGATGTACTTACTGTGGATCTACTTAAGAGGCATGAAGTCTTTACGTATTGCTCAAAAATGTTTCCTGCCTCATTTTTAAAATCACTATATTTAATTTCCTACAGATAACCCCGTTTCGTTTAGGGCTTGATGCCCCTCCTGTTGGTGGCCCTGAAGAAGGTGTTTCCTCACCGAAACGCGCGTAGGCCTACCCTTTCCATCTAAAGGAGAGGTCCCTAGAGACCCAGCACTATCGGAAAACAAACTGTGCTTATTGTTGTCTCCTTTCTTACAAATCTTTTTGGGGGACTATGCCAAACCTCTAAATGTTTGTTGCTATTTTAAGGGTATGAGTATGATTGATGTATGTTTGAGAGTATGAATTGTCTTGTGTTATATTAGTCACGGGGTTATGTACATTCAAATATAAATGTCTTATGTTCTGTACTTTACTAAATGAAAATATATGTGAAGTGTTTACAAAATAATGGACATTATTTTTAAATAGTTTCCACTTAAATTGAAAAAAAGTGAAAAAATAAAAATGGTTACTAAATAATATTTCCTTTCTTCTTTGCTGTTTAAATTTTCATTGTATGTTGGCAGGTGAGAACTTGTTTAATTAAGTCTCTGTGAAAATCATATAGGTCCTGAAAGAGTTCTTTTAGATTATTTTTTTGATTGTTTTTCCCCCCTTCTCTTGGACCTCTAATTACCCTAGGGGGGGCCTACCGTTTAGATTTAGGTACGCTCCATACATACATGGGTGGGGGTTTGCGGCGTACATACACGGGTGGGGGTACGCTCCATACATACATGGGTGGGGGTTCGCGGCGTACATACACGGGTGGGGGTACGCTCCATACATACACGGGTGGGGGTACGCGGCGTACATACACGGGTGGGGGTATGCTCCGTACATACACGGGTGGGGGTACGCTCCGTCCATACATGGGTGGGGGTACGCTCCATACATACACGGGTGGGGGTACACTCCGTCCATACACGGGTGGGGGTACGCTCCGTACATACACGGGTGGGGGTACGCTCCATACATACACAGGTGGGGTACGCTCCATACATACACGGGTGGGGGTTCGCGCCGTCCATACACGGGTGGATGTACGCTCCATACATACAGGGGTGGGGGTATGCTCCGTACATACTGGGGCTGGGGGGGTGTTCGGCGCGTACATACTGGGGCTGGGGGGGTGTTTGGCGCGTACATACGGGGGCTGGGGGGATGTTCGGCGCGTACATACGGGGGCTGGGGGGGGTGTTCGGCGCATACATACGGGGGCTGGGGGGGTGTTTGGCGCGTACATACGGGGGCTTGGGGGGTGTTCGGAGCGTACATACTGGGTCTGGGGGGTTGTTCGGCACGTATGCGGGCCCATGTCTCCATGGTTGATGTGGGAGTTCGCTCCGTACGGTGTTTTTTCCATACGGTTGTCACTTCGGACGGCCGGCACGGATCGTACTTGCGTGCTCGGACTTCAGTTTTCCGATTCGTATGTAAAATCGCCCGGGGACGTGTCGGGGAATTTTCCCAATGCGATTCGTATGTATTTTTTCCCATACGAGTCGTACTTGGCAGTTTGTACGGTAGTTGTACGATTCGTACGGAAAAAAATCCGGATACGAATCGTACGGGGAACATTTTTAACGGATCGGAATCGGCACCTAAGTCTTCAACATCCTAGCCAAACTCAAACCATCCTCCCACACTAAAGAACCTCTGCCTTCCGCACTCGTCCAAGATCTCAAACACGTCTTAGTCCCCTACTGGACCAACATCCTTAACGCCTCCCTCTCAACAGGGAATGTTCCCATCTCCCTTTAACTCGGACAAATCACTCCCATCCCCAAAAAACCCAAGGCTGACCCCAATGACCCTAACAATCTCCGCCCCATCTCCAACCTCCCCCTGCTCTCCAAAGCCCTCGAAAAATGCGCCCTACACCAACTCGACCAACACATTGACACATTCAACTTTCTAGACCCCCTTCAATCTGGCTTCCGCAAAGGTTGCAGCACTGAAACCGCACTGCTAAACATAGTCGATGATATTCACTTAGCCCTGGACAAGGGCGAAACCTACCTACTCATCCTCCTTGACCTCACCGCTGCATTTGACACAGTCTACCACCCAATCTTACTCAATGCACTCAAAGATCGCTTCGGCATGAATGGCACCGTCCTTAACTGGTTCACATCCTACTTCCATCATAGAACCCAACAAATACAAATTCAAAACGGCCTCTCTAGACCAACTTCTGTCTCCCTAGGTGTCCCTCAAGGATCCATCCTCTCTCCCGCTCTTCAACGTCTTTATGGAACCTCTTACACTTATACTTAAACAAACAAAAATAAACTATCACCTGTACGCTGACGACACCCAATTGTACTATAAAATAAAATCCCACGCCGATATCCTGCACCTTAACACTGCACTAACCAAGATCCAAACCTGGTTCCATAACAACCATCTCCCCGTTCAAACATGGATCACTGACCTTAATGCCCTAAACTGCCCTCTCTCCCTCGCCAAATCTGTCAAATCACGCGGCATCACCGTCACCAATAAACTCACACTCAACTCCCATGTAAAGAACTCAGCAAAAAGTGCACTTTTCACACTAGGGCATCTAAAAAAAAATCAAACCTTTTATTTCAGCCGAAGACTTCAAATTAATTATCCAATCTCTGGTTCTATCCAAAATCGACTATGGAAATGCCCTACTCTCTGGTACTCCCAAAATCCACCTTGCCCCCATCAAATCCGTCCTCAACCTCGCAGCCAGACTAACAACGAACTGTAAACATTTCGACCGCATCTCCCCTGTGTGAGAAGGTGGCCTGATATATGCTGTCCACTAGTTCTAGTGGGCACCTTGTATCAGTCCAAACAACCCCTTATGGTGATAGGTTAAAGACGGTTCAGTGACTAAATATCGAGGGACATAATATAGAATGCCCAAAATATCGACTCCAAAATATAGAAGGACAGAATATAGAATCCCTATCTACAAACAGGTAAGTACTAAAATATCGATTCCAAAATATAGATTGTTAAAATATAGTTGGCTAAAATATAGAATTTTTTTAATGTATTAAAAATAATATAAAAGTAATAAAATATTAAAAACAATTAAATAAAAGATACTTAATATAATATAAAAAAGCTCAAAATGTAAAAATAATAAAAGTAATGTAAAAAAAGAGATTTTGTTGGGTAGAGAGAGCGTAAAAATTACTATTCCCATTCCAGTGAGTGCAAGAGTAGGGAAAACGTTGGATAGCGTAGGGGAAAAATTACTATTCCCACTCCACTGAGTGCAACAGCAGGGAAAGCGTTGGATAGCGTAGGGGTAGAAATTATTATTCCCACTCCAAAGACTGCAACAGTAGGGAAAGCGTTGGATAGCGGGAAGGTAAAAATTACTATTCCCACTCCAGAGAGTGCAACAGTAGGGAAAGCGTTGGATAGCGGGAAGGGAAAAATTACTATTCCAACTCCAGTGAGTGCAACAGTAGGGAAAGCGTTGGATAGCGTAGAGGTAAAAATTACTATTCCCACTCCAAAGAGTGCAACAGTAGGGAAAGCGTTGGATAGCGGTAAGGTAAAAATTACTATTCCCACTCCACTGAGTGCAACAGTAGGGAAAGCATTGGATAGCATAGGGGTAAAAATTACTATTCCCACTCCAAAGAGTGCAACAGTAGGGAAAGCGTTGGATAGCGGTAGGGTAAAAATTACTATTCCCACTCCACTGAGTGCAACAGCAGGGAAAGCGTTGGATAGCGTAGGGGTAAAAATTATTATTCCCACTCTAGTGAGTGCAACAGTAGGGAAAACGTTGGATAGCATAGGGGTAAAAATTACTATTCCCACTCCAAAGAGTGCAACAGTAGGGAAAGCATTGGATAGCGGGAAGGTAAAAATTACTATTCCCACTCCAGAGAGTGCAACAGTAGGGAAAGCGTTGGATAGCGGAAAGGGAAAAATTACTATTCCCACTCCAGTGAGTGCAACAGTAGGGAAAGCGCTGGATAGCGTAGGGGTAAAAATTACTATTCCCACTCCAGTGAGTGCAACAGTAGGGAAAACATTGGATAGCATAGGGGTAACAATTACTATTCCCACTCCAAAAAGTGCAACAGTAGGGAAAGCTTTGGATAGCGGGAGGGTAAAAATTACTATTCCCACTCCAGAGAGTGCAACAGTAGGGAAAGCGTTGGATAGCGGGAAGGGAAAAATTACTATTCCAACTCCAGTGCTCCAAAAGTAGGGAAAGCGTTTGATAGCGTAGGGGTAAAAATTACTATTCCCACTCCAGAGAGTGCAACAATAGGGAAAGTGTTGGATAGCGGGAAGGGAAAAATTACTATTCCCACTCCAGTAACTCCAACAGTAGGGAAAGCGTTGGATAGCGTAGGGGTAAAAATTACTATTCCCACTGTGGAAATATGGATTTTTCTGATCAGTTATGTCCCCTATCTTGGACCCCAACGGTTTCATGTATGAATCACAAGTACATGTATGTTCCCTCCAGTTCCAGTTATGAAGACGCAAACACATGTGCGTCCACCGTCAACATGTCCTCTGTCAGATCCGCCATGAATAGGCCGGATATTCCATTCCTAAGTATGAAAGGCCACCGGTTTTATATGGTTCACTTATGCCATTTTACAGTCCAGGCAAGTAGGCCCTGATTCTGTCATCAAACTCTTCTTGCCTTCTGCCTCTGAAAGCTCCAGTCTGAGCCTGCATCTGTGACCATGAACTTTGTCTCATTCTCTGCGCGGCTCACGAAGCCTGACATCAGCCTATTCTCTGCCAAGAACCGTATTTCACCTTCGAGTTATCTGCTTCACTCCTTAGCCGATGCATTCCTGTCTAGTAGTTTAAGTAAACATCCTTCCAGCTACCGAGCAATGGCTCGGCTTCTCTGTCTTTATGCAAGTAATTCATAGCCCTGTTACCATGGAATATTCCTACTCCCTCGCATTTAGTGTAGACACTTAGACGCTTGTACACGCACGCACAGTCAGTATAGAATAGATTCTATCCGAGAGTCCTTCTTTTGTGGATAACATAGTTCTTTAAACATAGGATGTTAGATATGATTTGGGATTAGGTTGACTTGACCCCCCAGACTTTTTGTCTCCACATGTAGAGCTAAATGTCAAGTCCCCTTCACCCCCTAGTTGCACGTCAATCACACGTCATGCTGCTGCGCGCGCATCTATGCCAAGTATTATCTTATAGATCCACCTATATATGACATCATAACCAATTATGTTTCTTTTTACTCCTTATTACGCCCATTTTCGGTTACGCATATGAATCGTCATTTTTCTTATCAATTGTTACGCCTGCCTGCATTCGCTTCATTGTAATGTATGTTCTATAAAAGTCATTTCTTGTCAATAATGTATGTACTTCACTTCCTGAACCTCCGTGGTGATGGAACTTGGAGCAACCGATTATAATCGACCATTGGAATAAAGCCCATTCCGAACCTCTAATACCACGGATTCTGCCTCTTATTTTACTGAGCTATTTTATTATGTTTCCGTATCAAATTAAGTCCCGGTAATGAAACTATTTACCACATGAATGGCGCCCGAATAGGGACACTTTCTCATCTCACGCGCCGGCGGTGAGTTGCAGGCCCGGTCTCCTGCCACAGCTGGACGGACAATAACGCGTACCAGCAGGATTTCCTGTATCTCCCTCCGGTCAAGCGGGGGCGACTGAGGCTGCGATCAACACCCAGACGAGGCGGTGAGAAGTGCGAAGTATCCCGACCAGAGCCTAGCTGAGAGAGCAAGATCCGAGGTACACAGAGGCCCACCAGTTTCCCGAAGTCCGAAGTCGAGTCCCGTTTCCGACGAGTCGAGTCGAGTCCAGTCCGGTTCAAGTTCAGTTCAGTCTCCGAGGCCTTCCGTTTCCGAAGCTACCCGGTGAGTACCATTACTGGGGAGGCATTTCTGACGTGCACATAGGTTGTGCCGGTCAAGACGGGTTTGGGTACACAAATCCGGTCTGCACTGTTTCAGCAGTGTATCTGTACTGTTTAGCAGTATATCTAGTATATCAAGTATATAAATTCAGAATAAATCAGTTAAGGTCAAGTATTATGTTTTGGTGTTTAAGTTTTCCTTAGACCGTCATCATTATTGATTGCTCAGGTAAATGTTAAATGTTAAATGTTTTAAGTACGTTCTGCATATTGTGGTGTGAATGACTGTTCATTATCGTGTTTTACTGTATTAAGTTTGTTCACAATCAAGTATCAGACCAGTTCTCAATATGCCGCTCTTTTCGAAACTAAGACAGATCACTACAAGAAAAGGGGTACTCGAAGAAGCCGTTCCTATTCCTCCTAGGGACACTCCAGGGTACTTCATGTATCATAAACATGGCTTAGACGCTATATTATTTCTTGATTTATGGGTAGACTACACCAAGGAATTACCAGAAAGTCAGAGGTGGCCCACAGCGGGAACCTGGGATGCAGAGTGTATCATGAAAGTAGAAGAAGAGTTATGGAAAAGGAAAGTCAGACAGTCACAGAAAGACGCCGTTGAGTTATGGCGTAAAGAATCTCATAGACGTACAGAAAAAGCACTCCGACAGGAAGAAAAGAATAAAGAGAGTTCAAATAAAGCTCGAGAAAATCTATTAATTGAGGAAGGTATCCGAGTGAAAACAGAACAAGTAGACAGACAAAGAAATGCCCTTATGAATGGTATGTATCCCCTTCTGGCCGAAGGATTACCTAAAGCTACTCCAGAAATACCGAAAGACTTGCCACCCCCATTATTCCCAATAAAGGTACATCCTAAGGGGCATCCTAGAACCGCAGAAGACGTTTTTCTTTCCTCATATTTAGATGACGCAGCTCCCGAGTATGCTAATTCCGCCCCACATAGACCGCCTACCAGGGAAGTTCAACGCCAAAATCCAGTACCCGTATCCCTACAGCAGCAGATCGAGTCACAAGTTCCGGCAAGCACATCTGTTTCTGCATCTGTTCCTACAGCTACTTCGATAGCTGTGTCCACACCTATAGTTGCTGTGTCACGTTCAACGAATCCTTTCACACCTGACACCCCAGATGGGGCTACGGGAGGTGTTAGTAACATTTTTTCTACGCCACCCAGAATAAATAAACTTACTTTTCAAGAGTCAGCACATTCACGTACACCCAAACTCATAAATGCCCGTACGCTTAAGGAACTTCTTGTAGATTGTAGATATGACCCTGTGCCCGGTAAAGAGGACGAAATGACCCTGGCATCATTGCGTATCAGACGAGCCGCAGTGTATTTAGGGAAATTACCAGGAATGACTGCGCATCTAGATAAAATATATCATTTTGTCCAAACAGGGCGAGATCCAGAATGTATTAACAGAGCTATGGAATACCAGAAAGTGGAGATACAGGGGGAACTGTTACGTTTCCTCATAAATTGTGTGATCAGAAATCAAGACCGACCGGGGGTAGACCCGGAAGCAATGCAAATTCTTACCAGATGGAGCCAGAATATATCAGAAGGTAGACATGATAAACAAAATTGTATAATAGCCATGTGCCGAAAGATCCGTAAAGAAATAGAACGCCTACACGAAGAAAGATTAGCGGTAGACCAGTTCGAACAAAGCGAGGAGGAAGGGTCAGGACTGCCCGCAGGACAGTCAGACACCATAGCCTATGTAGGTAGAGGAAGAGCAATAGCAATAGATGTCTTACTGACCCGATACGTCCGATATGTCCAGATAATAACCGGAATTTCCAAATACCTATAATTAATATAAGGTCTAACGAGCATTCGTTCCAAGCCGCCGACAAACTACTCCGAGAACGAAGGGGTTATCATTTTCTTGATTCTATGGATGAACAAGATTTAGCTAGGGCAGCTGTCCATTGGGTGGACAGTCCCGGAAAATATAGTGATGATACAGTAACCCGCACATTTTTGAATCTCACCCCAGATGAACAGCGGTTAGCTGGGATTTATATGATTCAACAACTCATTATACTATATCAGAGTCAGCATTCGGACCCTGGTCCCTTACCTGACATATTGACTGAATTGCTCATGAACAGATGGAGAGGTTCAGGTACCAAATTAATTAAAGAAATTCTAGAATCAAGAAAGCAGTATATTCTTTTTGTATGTTCAGACCGTGTCTCATTGCCCATCAAGGAAAGAACCACGTATTACATGGATAGACAGAATCCCTTACGAGAAGTGCACCCAATAAAGGGCGAGGACAATGAGTTTAAGCGCGTATTTGTATATACGCCCATATCGAAAATAGAATTGTTAGAAATGAAGAAAGTGGTACCCAGTCATGACAAAGATCCAGCGGGTTTTCACCGAGAAATTAAAGACATGTTACTGATGGGAGAGTATACCTATCCCGACATTATGACAATATTAAAGGTATTGATGCCTGCTGGTATTTATGAGAAACTCAAGGAAAAAGAGTGGGAGGTAGGAGACCAAAAGATAGAATGGTCAGTATTAGAAGCGGAAGAAAAGGCCCGAACTGCAGGAGCAGGGCTTGGGGATAAAACTAAAGCACTACCAGGTTTATTAGTACAGGTACTGCCACGTTTATTAACTACGAAAAAGGAAGATTGGGGTACAATTTCAGCCTGTAAGCAAAAGCAAGATGAAGACACTAGCGATTACTATGCCCGATTTGAAAAATGTTTTGGTATAAATAGTGGCCTAAAAGCAAGTAGCGAATCATACCCGCATCTGTTTGTAACAAAATTAGTAGAAAATGCCCTGCCCCAAGTAAAGAATAGAGTATTAAAATTCGAGAGTACCTGGCAAGGTAACACTCCATCACAAATGTTACAAATGTTACAGTACCATCACAATAGAATTAGAGAGGAACAAGAACATGAACACAGACGCATGAAAGACACGAAAATGAAAATGCTAGTTTCTCAGACAGTTCCAGCTGAAGGACATAAAAAGGGTATGACACATTCCGGTGATTCAGCAGGACCTGTAAAAGGGACATGCAACTATTGTAAAAAGCCTGGTCATTACGTACACGATTGTCCAGTTTTGAAACATAATATCGCCATAGGTAAAACACAAGAAAGATCACGGCCACCTAGACAGGACCAGAATGAACAAGGAGCTCCGCAGCATGCACAGTCCATGCCAGCTTCACAACAGTCTATACAGTTTGTGCCAGCTGCACCAGCGCTGCCTGTTGCTGCCACACAAACCACGACACGACAACTGTACCAGACCGCACAGTACGACTATCCTGATTACCAACGATACGCATGAACCAGCCTAGAGAGGGAAGTTGACTTACCCCTTATCGAGATTCCTGTAGATCAAGAAGGACCTTATGTACATAGTGAATTATTAGGCCAAGACAGAAAATTTTTACTCGATACAGGGGCAAGTCGAACAACCATAAAACGTAGTGAAGTTCCAGGGGCACCCCTCTCAGGCTCACAGAATATTTCCCTTGGTTTTTCAGGAAAACCTATTGTTAATGAAGTGTCACAGCCTCTTCCACTTACGATAGGACCTTTGACCCGAACTACAGATTTATTGCTTACTAAATCATGTCCAGAAAATCTGTTAGGAATAAAAACACTGAAAGCTCTAGGAGCTATAATATGTTGTTCTCCGGAAGGAGTAAGGTTGTTTTTACGTGATTTTAAAGGTCACTATGTGTCTAGAGACATGGATCCCCGACTGCAGACTTTACCTACACATCTATGGGCACAAGGCCCTACTGATGTTGGTTGCATGAATATTACACCATATCGAGTCACATTAAAGGCAGGAGTGGTGCTACCACGAATGCGACAATACAAGTTACCACCAGATGCTGTAGTGGCTTTACTACAAATCATTGACGAGCTCATTGCCCAAGGAGTAGTTGTGGAAACAGACTCCAATGTATGTAATTCACCGATAATTCCGATTCTTAAACGAACAGATCCTAAGGCCCCGCCAGTATATCGATTGGTTATTGATCTACGCGAATTAAACAAATGCATTGTGCCACAATTTCCTGTGGTCCCAGATATCTCGTCATTACTGACAGCTATTGATTCCGAAGCGACATTCTTTACTGTAATTGATCTCAAGAATGCCTTTTTCAGCGTCCCAATAGATCCGGAAAGCCAATATTTGTTCGGATTTAGTTTAAATGGGCGTAGCTTTAAATTCTCACGCGCACCTCAAGGATTTACAGAAAGCCCCAGCATCTATAGCCAAGCAGTGAAACGAGAACTCGACAGTATCCACATGCCAGTTAACACTGCTCTGCTTCAATATGTCGATGATCTACTGATCACCGTGAGAAGCGAACCCGAATGTGAAAAAGCATCACTGACAGTTTTACAATTTTTAGCCGAAAAGGGTCACAAGGTGTCCCCTTCTAAGCTGCAATTCTGTGTCCAGCGAGTTATTTATCTTGGACACTCGCTGTCCAAGGAGGGAAGGCAGCTTACACCCGACCGCATTCAGTTAATAGCTAACATGCCAATACCCAAGACACAAAAGGAGGTGCGGGCTTTCATAGGCCTCACTTCATATTGCAGACAGTGGATCCCTCAGTACGCATTTCTAGCAAAACCACTCATTCAATTGACAACACAGGAGGCAGCCACATCGACTGTCCTCCCTTGGACTCAGGAACATACACAAGCTTTTGAAAGCCTAAAGAAAGCTTTATGCCAAGCACCTGTTTTAGCAACGCCATGTTACAGGAAACAGTTTACACTTTTTGTTACAGAACGCGAAGGTACTGCCTTGTCAGTACTCACACAGGAACAAGCAGGATCACGCAAGCCATGTGCTTATTTTTCTAGTACATTAGATCCCGTAGCCCAGGCTTTGCCTGCGTGCCTGAAATCAGTAGCAGCGACAGCTTTAGCAATCAGACAGAGTGACGCCATAGTGTTAGGACATCCATTGACAGTTCAAGTGCCACATGCAGTAGAGGTTCTTGTAAACAGAACGCAAACACAACACTTGACTATTGCGCGACTTACAGGGTACGAACTTACATTGTTTCAGCCACATATAGAAATCAGACGCTGTAACACATTGAATCCTGCCACACTTTTGCCAGTAACCGGAACAGACCCACTAGCCCATGACTGTATTGAAGTTATTACTATAACGACGAAACCCAGACAAGACTTAACCGATGTCCCATTGTCAGACCCAGACCTGACATTGTATGTAGATGGTTCATGTATGAGAACAAGTACAGGAGAGTTAGTGGCTGCTTACGCAGTCACAACAGACACTGAAATAATTGAAACTGATCGCATAAACATCTTGTCAGCTCAAGCCGCAGAGCTTATCGCTCTGACTCAAGCCTGTATTCAAGCCGCAAATAAAAAAGTCAACATATACACTGATTCACGTTATGCATTCGGAGTTGTACATGACTTCGGCGTGCTGTGGCGAGAGAGAGGTTATTTAACTTCCCACGGTGCCCACATTCAGCACGGACCCCTCATTCATGCCTTATTAGATGCAATACACCTACCCACTGCAATATCAATTATGAAATGTAAGGCTCATACGAAGGTCACTGATATCATTTCCCAAGGCAATGATCTAGCCGACAGAACAGCTAAACAGACGGCTCAAACTCAAACCTCCGACATGACAAAAACAATAGTCCCGATGCTGACACATTGTATGACAGTTAAAGATCCTACTCTTGACGTAATTGACATACAGACACATGCTACACCAGACGAAATAAAGAAATGGACCGAATTAGGAGGGATCCAAACGGACCAAGGATGGATGATGAAGGAAAAATCTGTGTGGTTCCTTCCTGATTCAATGGTCCAAGTTATAATTAACACTATACATAGTCCAGCACATCTAGGAGAAAAAGCTATGCTAGACAGCATTCAACACATTTGGTTCAATAAACATTTGCGAGCAGCAGCCAAACAAAAGGTCCGTACCTGTATGATCTGTTGCCAGTTCAACCCAGGAAAAAGCGTTCCCGTAGAACAAGGTGGATTTCATCCTCCTAATCACCCTTTTGAAGTCCTCCAGATGGATTATATCCAGATGGAACGATGTCGAGGATTCAAATATGTTCTCGTAGTTGTCTGCGCTCTGTCCCGTTGGACGGAGGCATACCCGGTTTCAGATTACACTGCCCCGACTACTGCCAAACAGTTGGTTCGAGAATTCTTCCCACGATACGGTTTACCACGTGTTGTTCACTCAGATAACGGCCAGCCGTTCTCATCCGAACTGATGAAACATGTTTCACTTCTGTTAGGATATCAGTGGAAATTCCACTGTGTCCGACACCCCGAGGCAGCAGGTCTCGTAGAAAGACATAATCAGATACTGAAAATCAGATTGTCCAAAATATGCAGAGAGAAAGGTGTCGACTGGGTAGTAGCGTTACCAGTTGCACTCTTTTACATGAGAATGGTAGCACACTCTCGAACAGGGCTATCCCCGTATGAGGTGATCTTCGGCAGACCACCAAATATGTGGGGGACGCCCATACCACGCAAAATAACTGATATTGACTGTAATATGCTGACAGATTACCTGGCTTCCTTGATGTCTGCACTACAATCTTGTCGTTCACAGGTAGCTGCAGCCTTTCCCGACAACACTGAGGTGAAACCCCATGACGTAGTTCCGGGGGACCTTGTGCTTGTGAGAAATTTCGACCGAAAGACTCAGCTGGAGCCCAGGTGGAAGACACCCCAGTTGGTCCTGCTGACCACAAGGACAGCCGTGAAGATCTAAGGCAGAAAAGGATGGATTCATTCAAGTCATATCAAGAAATTTCATGGACTTCCTGCAGATGTAAATAGCCCACCTCGTGTGTCTTCACCCATTGACTCAAAACTACCTTTGGCTGAGGCCGACAGTAAGGAACTCTATAAACTAAAACTAAGGCCTAGACCGTCGGACGATTTGATTGTTTAAGTCCTCTCCAAGGTGAAGCGGTTGAATCTGTCTCCGACATGTATCCCTTAGACCTGAATCATGGAAAATCGCGAAAAATGTTGAAATGACAGGCGTATTGTAAATCACTGCGTAGTCATTGCATAGTGACATTATTAACCTTGTTTTTCTTAAGTCTTTTAATAATTACTGCAAGTATATTGTTGCACATATATTACCCTATTGCCAGAAACGTTTACAATGTTACTGCTGAACATTCTTTTAGTGACTTACCCCCGCATGAATTGTCTTATAGACTTGCGCTGCGCAATAACACTTTCATTAGTATGTTACATCATTCCCATCAGACTAGTAATGCAACTAATTGTTGGGTGTGTGGCCGGCTCCCTCCCTATCAGAATTATGAAGGAGTCCTGCCTTTCTTCCCACATCCGTTTACACATAATGGTTCCTGTGGAGCATGGTTTAGTTTAATCAATTCCATAGACTCAGACACAGCAGTTTATCAAGACCAGTGGGTATGGGGAAATCTGAATCTAGTTTTATTCAAAGTCTGTTACCCTGACAAGGAGGGTCGCCCCAAAGGAACAGGAACTGATCTAGAAAATGAAGTATATGGATTAGGTAATTTTACACCTAATCTCATGATTCTAAAAGTCAAATCCGAAGTTGAACTAGTTTTACCCACCATGTCAGTATTCCCAGCGAAGGATGAATTGTGTGTAAGAAAGGTTGGTTCCATACATATGGGCCATAGTAAATGCACTACTATAGTAGAATTCAGTGATCAAGGCAAATCTTCATTTAGAGCTTCTCGCCACTCCTACTTTATATGTGGTCAGACTGCATATATGCGTCTACCTCTAGATTGGGATGGTACCTGCTACATTGCATTCCTTTTGCCACCTGTTTTCTTAGCTCCTCCTGATTATTATAGAAATATTCATTTAGTACACAACAGAGAGCGGAGAGATCTCCCAATTGTCGATTATACTGAGACGGCATGGGACAAGTATGTAGATTTTAATAAAGGCATCTTTCCCTATATAGGTACTGTTACTAATAGTAAGCTGATACGTAGATTAACTAGAACCCTTGAAGCAGTAGTGAATGAGACTATTTCCGCCTTAGGCAATTTAACAGAAGAGCAGTCTGCTATGCGGATTGTTGTGCTTCAAAATCGTCTTGTCCTTGACGTCATCCTGGCTGATAGGGGCGGAGCTTGTAGGGTCATCGGATCAAGCTGCTGCGTATTCATACCAGAAAATTCGCCATCTGTATATAAAGCCATAACTCGCCTTCATAAGATTGTAAGCCAGATACACCAGAACCCAGGCACTTGGACTTGGTCCGGTTGGTTTTGGAGTGTGATATCAGCCTGGGGATGGAGAGTTCTATCCTTCCTAGGTATTGGCCTTCTCATACTATTCAGTTGCTGTCTATGTCTACAATGTGGACCAGCGATCTGTGGTCTGTGTGCCACATCGTGTATTCCACCACCAAGATTTCATTCATCACGGAAGAAGAAAGAAGAACAAATGATGTTATATTAACAGATCAATGGATTGATGAAGATTGATATCTCTTAACGGGCAAGTAGGGGACAAGGAGGGAATGTGGAAATATGGATTTTTCTGATCAGTTATGTCCCCTATCTTGGACCCCAACGGTTTCATGTATGAATCACAAGTACATGTATGTTCCCTCCAGTTCCAGTTATGAAGACGCAAACACATGTGCGTCCACCGTCAACATGTCCTCTGTCAGATCCGCCATGAATAGGCCGGATATTCCATTCCTAAGTATGAAAGGCCACCGGTTTTATATGGTTCACTTATGCCATTTTACAGTCCAGGCAAGTAGGCCCTGATTCTGTCATCAAACTCTTCTTGCCTTCTGCCTCTGAAAGCTCCAGTCTGAGCCTGCATCTGTGACCATGAACTTTGTCTCATTCTCTGCGCGGCTCACGAAGCCTGACATCAGCCTATTCTCTGCCAAGAACCGTATTTCACCTTCGAGTTATCTGCTTCACTCCTTAGCCGATGCATTCCTGTCTAGTAGTTTAAGTAAACATCCTTCCAGCTACCGAGCAATGGCTCGGCTTCTCTGTCTTTATGCAAGTAATTCATAGCCCTGTTACCATGGAATATTCCTACTCCCTCGCATTTAGTGTAGACACTTAGACGCTTGTACACGCACGCACAGTCAGTATAGAATAGATTCTATCCGAGAGTCCTTCTTTTGTGGATAACATAGTTCTTTAAACATAGGATGTTAGATATGATTTGGGATTAGGTTGACTTGACCCCCCAGACTTTTTGTCTCCACATGTAGAGCTAAATGTCAAGTCCCCTTTGTGAGAAGTTGGCCTGATGTATGATGTCACTAGTTATAGTGTACACCTTATATCAGTCCAAATACCCTTATGGTGATTGGTTGTAAAGTCAACCTTATAGACCAGCTATCCTAGTGGTAGCATGGACAAGAGCAGTCTTAGGCTAAACTCTGAATGGCATGTGAAGCCAGCTGTGATACCATATATAATCCCTTGAATACCAAATGAAAGGACACCACAACAGATATATATATATAAAATAAAGTGTATTTATTCTAAGCAAACCCTCAGCACTCTTTATGAGTTTAGAGGTAAGTACAACACAGTCTTATTAATGCATACAGTAAGTCACACAGGTAAGTAATACAGTTAGGCCCTAGGGGCCACGCAAACCATATACTAAATAAGTGGTATAAGAACCACTGTCACGGAAATAGAATAGGCCTAGGCCTAGGGAATCGCTGGGGCTACACTACACTAGCGTTAGTTAGGGAGTGGGAGGCCCACGGGATTCGTGTGCAGAGTGGAAACACTCACGCGTAATGCGTAAAAGTCAATAGCAATGTTACAGTTTAGAAATAGATAGATTTAGGACACTTCCGGAGTAGCTAGGAAGTTGAGACTTGAAAACTAGACACTAGGATAGTCACTATCCTGATGAGCACCGGAGTACCCAAGTTACCTAGCCCACAGGCTGCGGGTGCATAGGGGTGAAGATGCGTCGTTTTCGTCGTCGACTCCTATGGATGCCTGAAGAAAGATGCTGACAGGCAGTCAGGGGAGAGTGTCCGGTGGATCCCAAGCCTGGGATCAAGAAGAGAAGAAACCTGCAAGCAGAGGGGACAGAGTCAAGGTCACTAGCCAGTGACCACGTGGAACCAGGAAGGAACCAGGCGATGTCGTGAAGAGTTGCAGGGGAAGGTGAAGCTTGTCGCTGGAGCCAGGAGGACCAGGAAGCGTCGAGGACGACCAGGACCAGGAGGCGAGCTGTCCCACGAAGGCTCTTGCTGTCGGCGGCGTCGAAGTTGGACTAGGACTCACCAAGCCTTGGCAAGCGGAACCCACGAAGAACAAGGGACTTGCTTCTGGTGCAGACCAGGAAGGTCTGGGGTGCTTCTTCTTTGCAGAGAAGCGGGAGCCAGTCTGGAGGAGCCAAACCAGCGCAGAAGATTTTAGGGAGCGTCGTCACAAAGGCCACTAGCCAGCGGGCAAGCAACCGGACAGACGCGGCAAGCAGGAAAATGCTGAAGGGCCCCACGCAGGACTCGTGGAGTGTGGGGGGCTGGTCTTCGGTGCAGATGGTGCTTGGGGTTGGGGCTTCTCAATCCCCGGTGCACAACTTCGAGGGTACCTCAGAAGCTGCGCTGTAAGTTACTAGCCACTTTTCCCAGGTAGCCGGTCCCACGTCGCTCGTCGCCTCCACGGATCTCAGCTCTGCTGCAGATGTGGATGAGGGTGGGAGAAGTCTGGAAATCAAGGCTCTGGTCGGGCTCTGCAGTCGGTTCCTCGTCGAACGTTTCACAAAGCAAAGGGTAGTCACTTGATGGTGCCTGTTTGCACAGGGTAGCCACTCCTTGGCTACAAGGGAGATTCTTCAGTCTTCTTCTTTCGTCGAATGTCGAAGGTCCAGAGTTTCTGTTCAGTTTTGCAGGTTCAGGATAATCTAAAGTCTTGAGGCCCAACTCCCACTCTTATACTAATCTGGGGGGCTGGGATACCTGCTAGGTCACGCCTTATGGGTGGGACCTGGGAGGGGGTGGTTACACCCACTTCCCTTTGTCCAGTTTCGCGCCAGAGCTGGGGCTGGAGTGCCCCAGCGCCGGTTTGAACTGGACTATGCAAGGAACACCTTGTGTGCCCCAGGCATGTCTCATTCCTTTCAGCCCACCCTGCCCCAATACACTAAAGGCTGTCTGGGGAGGTGCTAGCACCTCCCCAAGCAGGAAACCTATTGTCCAGGCCTCCCTGGCTGGGATCCCTCCCAGCAGCAGGAGGTCAGACTTGTGTCGTGGCAGCAGCATCCATTTTGTGATGCTGAGGCTTTGGTCAGAGGCTAACAGTTGAAGTATGATTTTAACATGTCTTTCCCTCTAGAAGGGGGGAATAATATTCTCATGTCCAGAAATGGCATGGGGGTATTATTCCCGAGTGTTAGACACCTTACACGACATGCTTTGATAAAGCCAAACCATAGTTACCATAACCGTCTAAGATTATAAGGCACTTTAAGAGTATATGGTAGGCTATATCATAGAACAGCTATAAGGACATGGTTCCGAAAGCTGCAGACAGGCTCAGCTCATGCTAGAGCACCATCTCACATGTTACCAAGCACTCTGCCTCCAGGATTGTCAAGGCCTGCCATAGGAGTGACTGATAGGTACACATGTGTCTATATGTAAGTTAGGTATAGGAATACTACACCTAAGCAAGGGGTGATTACACGACCTTGCCCCAGCTGAGTGATCAGCCAGTTGTGTCAAAATGGAAGGCCAGGCCAGGGGTGGCACAATACATGCTGCAGCCCCTGGTAGGCCTAGGGTACACCTATGCCCTGGGTACCTAGGGTACACTGTACAGGGGCCAATAAGGTGATCCTATCCAAATGGGTTATGCACCTAAAGTACATAGTAGTAATTTAGAGAGAGAACAGCAGGGCTGTGGGTCTGATTAGCAGGCCCACAGCCACATCTAAGTCGTAAACCAGTAAAGCAAAAGCAAAAAGTGGGGGTGAACATAGAAAGCAGACCCTACTCTCCTACACAACCCCCCCCCAAACTTAGGGACATTAAACTAACCTTGACCAGTTGAGTCTTCATGTTCTAAGTGGAAATATCTGGAGAGTCCATCTGCATTGGCATGGTCAGTCCCAGGTCTATGTTCCACTGTGAAGTCCATCCCCTGTAGGGAAATGGACCACCTAAGAAGTTTGGGATTTTCACCCTTCATCTGATTTAGCCACAAGAGGGGCTTATGGTCTGTCTGAATCTTGAAGTGAGTGCCAAACAAGTATGGCCTCAGCTTCTTCAGGGCCCAAACCACAGCAAAGGCCTCCCTCTCAATAGCTGACCAACGTTTCTCTCTAGGGGTCAGCCTTCTACTTATAAAAGCAATGGGCTGGTCTTGACCATCTACATTCAGTTGTGAAAGAACAGCTCCCACACCTAACTCAGAAGCATCTGTCTGGACAATGAACTCTTTGGAGTAGTCTGGACTTTTCAGAATAGGTGCACTGCACATGGCCTGCTTCAGGTCATCAAATGCTTTTTGACAGCTTGCTGTCCACTGAACTTTCTTTGGCATCTTCTTGGAGGTCAAGTCATTAAGTGGTGTCACTATGGACCCATAGTTCTTAACAAACTTTCTGTAGTACCCAGACAGGCCCAAGAAAGCTCTGACCTGAGTCTGGGTAGTTGGAGGAGCCCAGTCCTTTATGGTCTGGATCTTGCTCTCCAGTGGTTGAACCTGACCCCCACCAACTAGGTGGCCCAGGTATACAACCTTGCTCTGCCCTATCTGGCACTTAGTGGCCTTGATAGTGAGGCCTGCCTTTTGCAGGGCCTCTAAAACATTCCTCAGGTGGACCAGGTGATCCTCCCAGGTGGAGCTAAAGACAGCAATATCATCAAGATAAGCTGCACAATAATCATCCAACCCAGTAAGGACTTGATTCACCAGCCTTTGGAAAGTGGCAGGTGCATTCTTCAAACCAAAGGGCATTACCACAAATTGATAATGTCCTCCTGGGGTCGAGAAAGCAGTTTTGGCCTTTGCACTCTCAGCTAGTCTGATTTGCCAGTAGCCTGCTGTTAGGTCAAATGTGCTCAAAAACTTAGCAGCTGCCAGTCTGTCAATGAGCTCATCTGCCCTAGGTATTGGGTGGGCATCTGTCCTAGTGACAGCATTGAGACCTCTGTAATCCACGCAAAACCTCATCTCTCTCTTACCATCTTGGGTGTGAGGTTTTGGCACAAGGACTACAGGACTAGCCCAAGGGCTCTCTGAAGGTTCAATGACTCCCAGCTCCAACATCTTTTGTACCTCAACTTTTATGCAGTCCCTGACATGGTCAGGTTGCCTGTAGATTTTACTCTTCACAGGCAGACTGTCACCAGTGTCCACCTCATGGGTGCACCAGTTTGTCTGACTTGGGGTCAGAGAGAACATATGTCTGTAGGCCTGCAGAACTTGTCTGCAGTCCTGTTGCTGATGGACAGTGAGGCTGTCAGAAAAGACCACACCATCAACTGAGCCATCATCAGGGTTCTGAGTCAACAGGTCTGGGAGAGGGTCACTCTCTTCCTCCTGCCCCTCATCTGTAGCCATGAGTAGCCCCATGTCTGCCCTGTCAACATATGCCTTCAATCTGTTGACATGAAGCACCCTGTGGGGGCTTCTGGGAGTCCCAAGGTCCACCAAGTAGGTGACTTCTCCCTTTTTCTCAACAATAGTGTGGGGTCCAGACCATTTGTCTTGGAGTGCTGCTGGGGCCACTGGCTCCAACACCCACACTTTCTGTCCTGGCTGGTAAACAGTCAGTACAGCCTTTTGGTCATGCCAAGCTTTTTGGAGTTCTTGGCTTGCCTCAAGGTTTTTAGAAGCCTTCTTCATATACTCTGCCATCCTGGAGCGGAGACCAAGTACATAATCCACTATGTCTAGTTTGGGTTGTCTGAGAGGTCTCTCCCATCCTTCCTTCACCAAACACAGGGGTCCTCTTACAGGATGCCCAAACAAAAGCTCAAAAGGGCTGTAGCCAACCCCCTTTTGTGGGACCTCTCTGTAAGCAAACAGAAGGCAGGGTAAAAGGATGTCCCATCTTCGCCTAAGCTTGTCTGGTAATCCTTTTATCATTCCCTTTAGGGTCTTGTTGAATCTCTCAACAAGCCCATTGCACTGTGGGTGATAGGGTGTGGTGAACTTATAGTTAACACCACACTCCTTCCACATTGCAGTCAAGTATCCTGACATAAAGTTGGCACCTCTGTCAGAAATGACCTCCTTTGGAAAGCCCACTCTGGAGAATACTCCAAGCAGGGCCCTTGCCACAACAGGAGCTGTTGTGGTCCTCAGGGGAATTGCTTCTGGGTACCTGGTGGCATGGTCCACTATCACCAGTATGAATCTGTGCCCAGATGCTGTTTGTGGGTCCATTGGTCCTACAATATCTATGCCCACTCTTTCAAAGGGGACCCCCACCACAGGTAGTGGTATGAGGGGGGCCTTTGTGGTGCCACCTGATTTGCCACTGGCTTGGCAGGTGACACAGGAGCGACAAAACTCCTTAGTATCTTCTGACATATGGGGCCAGTGAAAGTGAGGGACAAGCCTGTCCCAAGTCTTGTTCTGGCCTAAATGTCCTGCAAGGGGAATATCATGGGCCAAGGTTAGAAGGAAGCCTCTGAACTTCAGTGGTATGACCAACCTCCTGGATGCACCAGGCTTGGGGTCTCTAGCCTCTGAGTACAGTAGCCCTTCATCCCAATACACTCTATGGGTACCTTGAGCATTCCCTGCAGCCTCAGCAGCAGCCAGCTGTCTGAGGGGTTCAAGAGAGGGGCAGTCTAATTGAGCCTGCCTCAGATCTGCCCTGGAAGGTCCCCCTGTCCCAAGAAACTCAACCTGATCAGGTTCAAGTTCTTCTAGGACAGTTCCTTCAGGGCTCTCAGAACCATCCTCCTGGGAGGGCTGATCCACCACCTGAGGCAGGGGGGAAGGCACAGCCTTAACCCTACTGCTCTTTCTCTTGGATTGTGACTGGTCCATAGTTTCAGGATCCAGCACTTGTTCAGTGTTGCACTTTTTGGCCTGTGACCTGGTCACAGCAAGGACATGTGCATCTATCCCCAGCATTTCTGCATGGGTCCTATACTCCACTTCAGACCAAACTGAAGTTTCAAGATCATTGCCCAGTAAACACTCTACAGGAAGGTCTGAACTAACAACAACTTTCTTGAGGCCAGTTACCCCTCCCCAGGAGAAGTTAACAATAGCCACACTATGGGAGGTAGTGGCATTGCTAGCGTTGGTCACTAGGTAATTCTCACCTAGTATGATCTGTCCAGGGTCCACAAAAGCAGGTGTCACCATTGTGACACTAGCCCCAGTGTCCCTGTAGGCCTGAGCCATTCTTTGGTTGATAAAAGGTGTCTGTCTGTACTTGCCCAGGTTACTGGGGCCTACAGTAGAGGACAAAGCTAAGTCCCCATCACAGATCAGGACAGCCTGAGTAGGCACTCTGACTAGGCCAGAATCCTCCTCAGTTCCCAGGGTTAACCCTACTACACCCTTTTGCTGGGAACCACCACTTACAGCTGAACTAGGGGGTACAGTTGCCTTAGGGGCAATGGTGGCTGGGGGCTTATCCTTTTTGGTGCACTCACTAAACCAATGTGAGGTAGACTTACAATAGTTGCACCATGGTTTCTTTTGGCCTTCTTTCTTCTTATCCTTTTTGGAACCACCCTCCCCCTGAGCCTTTTGGGGGCCTGGTGAAGACTTCTGGTCTTTTTGTTTCTGCTCATTACCCTTCTGGTCTGCCTTTTTCTGATCACCGCCCTGGTTCTGGTTTTTCTGCTTAACTCTAGTCCTGACCCATCTATCTGCCTTCTTTCCCAATTCTTGGGGAGAAGTCAGATCAGAATCAATCAGGTGTTGATGCAATAGCTGGTTTTGACAGTTGTTAAGTATTTGTTCTCTCATGATCAAATTATACAATCCTGTATAGTCCTTAACCTTACTTCCCAATAGCCAGCCTTCCAGAGCCTTAGTGGCACAATCTACAAAGTCAGTCCAGTCCTGAGTCTGTGTCTTCTGGGTATCCCTGAACAACAACCTGTATTGTTCAGTGGTTAGGCCAAACCCATCAATCAGAGCACTCTTCAGGACAGTGTAATTATCTGCATCCTCATCACTAACTGTGAGGAGCTTGTCTCTTCCTTTCTCAGAGAAGGAGAGCCACAAGATAGCTGCCCACTGACTTTGGGGTACCTGCTGTACTTTGCAAGCTCTCTCCAAAGCAGTTATCCATTTGTGGATGTCATCCCCACACTTGTAGGGAGGGACAATCTTGCTCAGGTTTCTATTATCATAGTGCCTGTCTCTATCTCTAGGAATGTTGCTGCCACCAGTGGGTTCTAACCCACTTAACTTTTGTTCTCTAGCCAGAGCAAGCTTCTCTTTGGCAAGGGCAAGTTCTTCCCTCTGAATCCTCAGATTAGCCTCCCTCATTCTGGCTGCATGCTCCTTTCTCTCAGGTGAAGTCATTCCCCTGTGAGAGGAAGCATTAGAGGTGTTAGAGACATGGGAGTGGATGGATTCCCTTGAAGGGGATCTGTCCCTCCTGCTTCTCTGTGAATGTCTACTTGTGGGTCTGTATGGGGGGACCCCATGCAAACTCCCATGTAAACTTAAGTTAGCCTGGCTAAGTCTCCTTACTTGGCTCTGGCTGTCTACCTCCCCATCTGAAGGCCCATCTGACTCCTCTGTGGTGGGTAGACCCTCCTCTGCGCCTAGGGCACCTTCCTGTGATGCCCTCTGAGCATCATACTCCTCTAGGAGTTGTCTTAACTGAAGGAGGGTAGGGTTTGCACCCTGTTTTATTCCTCTGGAGGTACACAATTGTCTCATCTCCTGGAATGTTAAGGTATCATACCTAGAGGGGGTCTTCTGCAGACCTGCCCCTCCTGAGAGAGCATCTACTTGATCTCCTCCCAGAGGCATGATCTAGTGAGGGTGTGGTGTGTGCACCTACCTACACTAGTTGTATCTACTAAACCTTTCTAGTAGTTGTAGTCAGGGTGTGTTATTCCCTTCAACCTACAACTACAAAGTCCAGTAGGACTTAAGTATAATAATCTATGTTATATGTACCTAGACAATATCTGTGTGATCTTTCAATTTAGTATCTCAAGATTACAATGGTATTACAACAGCAAGCTCAGATCCCAACCGCTGCTCACCAATGTGAGAAGTTGGCCTGATGTATGATGTCACTAGTTATAGTGTACACCTTATATCAGTCCAAATACCCTTATGGTGATTGGTTGTAAAGTCAACCTTATAGACCAGCTATCCTAGTGGTAGCATGGACAAGAGCAGTCTTAGGCTAAACTCTGAATGGCATGTGAAGCCAGCTGTGATACCATATATAATCCCTTGAATACCAAATGAAAGGACACCACAACAGATATATATATATAAAATAAAGTGTATTTATTCTAAGCAAACCCTCAGCACTCTTTATGAGTTTAGAGGTAAGTACAACACAGTCTTATTAATGCATACAGTAAGTCACACAGGTAAGTAATACAGTTAGGCCCTAGGGGCCACGCAAACCATATACTAAATAAGTGGTATAAGAACCACTGTCACGGAAATAGAATAGGCCTAGGCCTAGGGAATCGCTGGGGCTACACTACACTAGCGTTAGTTAGGGAGTGGGAGGCCCACGGGATTCGTGTGCAGAGTGGAAACACTCACGCGTAATGCGTAAAAGTCAATAGCAATGTTACAGTTTAGAAATAGATAGATTTAGGACACTTCCGGAGTAGCTAGGAAGTTGAGACTTGAAAACTAGACACTAGGATAGTCACTATCCTGATGAGCACCGGAGTACCCAAGTTACCTAGCCCACAGGCTGCGGGTGCATAGGGGTGAAGATGCGTCGTTTTCGTCGTCGACTCCTATGGATGCCTGAAGAAAGATGCTGACAGGCAGTCAGGGGAGAGTGTCCGGTGGATCCCAAGCCTGGGATCAAGAAGAGAAGAAACCTGCAAGCAGAGGGGACAGAGTCAAGGTCACTAGCCAGTGACCACGTGGAACCAGGAAGGAACCAGGCGATGTCGTGAAGAGTTGCAGGGGAAGGTGAAGCTTGTCGCTGGAGCCAGGAGGACCAGGAAGCGTCGAGGACGACCAGGACCAGGAGGCGAGCTGTCCCACGAAGGCTCTTGCTGTCGGCGGCGTCGAAGTTGGACTAGGACTCACCAAGCCTTGGCAAGCGGAACCCACGAAGAACAAGGGACTTGCTTCTGGTGCAGACCAGGAAGGTCTGGGGTGCTTCTTCTTTGCAGAGAAGCGGGAGCCAGTCTGGAGGAGCCAAACCAGCGCAGAAGATTTTAGGGAGCGTCGTCACAAAGGCCACTAGCCAGCGGGCAAGCAACCGGACAGACGCGGCAAGCAGGAAAATGCTGAAGGGCCCCACGCAGGACTCGTGGAGTGTGGGGGGCTGGTCTTCGGTGCAGATGGTGCTTGGGGTTGGGGCTTCTCAATCCCCGGTGCACAACTTCGAGGGTACCTCAGAAGCTGCGCTGTAAGTTACTAGCCACTTTTCCCAGGTAGCCGGTCCCACGTCGCTCGTCGCCTCCACGGATCTCAGCTCTGCTGCAGATGTGGATGAGGGTCGGAGAAGTCTGGAAATCAAGGCTCTGGTCGGGCTCTGCAGTCGGTTCCTCGTCGAACGTTTCACAAAGCAAAGGGTAGTCACTTGATGGTGCCTGTTTGCACAGGGTAGCCACTCCTTGGCTACAAGGGAGATTCTTCAGTCTTCTTCTTTCGTCGAATGTCGAAGGTCCAGAGTTTCTGTTCAGTTTTGCAGGTTCAGGATAATCTAAAGTCTTGAGGCCCAACTCCCACTCTTATACTAATCTGGGGGGCTGGGATACCTGCTAGGTCACGCCTTATGGGTGGGACCTGGGAGGGGGTGGTTACACCCACTTCCCTTTGTCCAGTTTCGCGCCAGAGCTGGGGCTGGAGTGCCCCAGCGCCGGTTTGAACTGGACTATGCAAGGAACACCTTGTGTGCCCCAGGCATGTCTCATTCCTTTCAGCCCACCCTGCCCCAATACACTAAAGGCTGTCTGGGGAGGTGCTAGCACCTCCCCAAGCAGGAAACCTATTGTCCAGGCCTCCCTGGCTGGGATCCCTCCCAGCAGCAGGAGGTCAGACTTGTGTCGTGGCAGCAGCATCCATTTTGTGATGCTGAGGCTTTGGTCAGAGGCTAACAGTTGAAGTATGATTTTAACATGTCTTTCCCTCTAGAAGGGGGGAATAATATTCTCATGTCCAGAAATGGCATGGGGGTATTATTCCCGAGTGTTAGACACCTTACACGACATGCTTTGATAAAGCCAAACCATAGTTACCATAACCGTCTAAGATTATAAGGCACTTTAAGAGTATATGGTAGGCTATATCATAGAACAGCTATAAGGACATGGTTCCGAAAGCTGCAGACAGGCTCAGCTCATGCTAGAGCACCATCTCACATGTTACCAAGCACTCTGCCTCCAGGATTGTCAAGGCCTGCCATAGGAGTGACTGATAGGTACACATGTGTCTATATGTAAGTTAGGTATAGGAATACTACACCTAAGCAAGGGGTGATTACACGACCTTGCCCCAGCTGAGTGATCAGCCAGTTGTGTCAAAATGGAAGGCCAGGCCAGGGGTGGCACAATACATGCTGCAGCCCCTGGTAGGCCTAGGGTACACCTATGCCCTGGGTACCTAGGGTACACTGTACAGGGGCCAATAAGGTGATCCTATCCAAATGGGTTATGCACCTAAAGTACATAGTAGTAATTTAGAGAGAGAACAGCAGGGCTGTGGGTCTGATTAGCAGGCCCACAGCCACATCTAAGTCGTAAACCAGTAAAGCAAAAGCAAAAAGTGGGGGTGAACATAGAAAGCAGACCCTACTCTCCTACACCCTTCACCCCCTAGTTGCACGTCAATCACACGTCATGCTGCTGCGCGCGCATCTATGCCAAGTATTATCTTATAGATCCACCTATATATGACATCATAACCAATTATGTTTCTTTTTACTCCTTATTACGCCCATTTTCGGTTACGCATATGAATCGTCATTTTTCTTATCAATTGTTACGCCTGCCTGCATTCGCTTCATTGTAACGTATGTTCTATAAAAGTCATTTCTTGTCAATAATGTATGTACTTCACTTCCTGAACCTCCGTGGTGATGGAACTTGGAGCAACCGATTATAATCGACCATTGGAATAAAGCCCATTCCGAACCTCTAATACCACGGATTCTGCCTCTTATTTTACTGAGCTATTTTATTATGTTTCCGTATCAAATTAAGTCCCGGTAATGAAACTATTTACCACACCACTCCAAAGAGTGGAACAGTAGGGAAAGCGTTGGATAGCGGGAAGGGAAAAATTACTATTCCCACTCCAGTGATTGCAACCGTAGGGAAAGCGTTGGATAGCGTAGGGGTAAAAATTACTATTCCCACTCCAGTGAGTGCAACAGTAGGGAAAACGTTGGATAGCGTAGGGGTAAAAATTACTATTCCCACTCCAAAGAGTGCAACAGTAGGGGAAGCATTGGATAGCAGGAGGGTAAAAATTACTATTCCCACTCCAGAGAGTGCAACAGTAGGGAAAGCGTTGGATAGCGGGAAGGGAACAATTACTATTCCCACTCCAGTGAGTGCAACAGTAGGGAAAGCGTTGGATAGCGTAAGGGTAAAAATTGCTATTCCCACTAAAGTGAGTAAAACAGTAGGGAAAACGTTGGATAGTGTAGGGGTAAAAATGACTATTCCCACTCCAAAGAGTGTAACAGTAGGGAAAGCGTTGGATAGCGGGAGGGTAAAAATTACTATTCCCACTCCAGTGAGTGCAACAGTAGGGAAAGCGTTGGATAGCGGGAGGGTAAAAATTACTATTCCCACTCCAGTTAGTGCAACAGTAGGGAAAGCGTTGGATAGCGGGAGGGTAAAAATTACTATTCCCACTCCAGAGAGTGCAACAGTAGGGAAAGCGTTGGATAGCGGTAAGGTAAAAATTACTATTCTCACTCCAGTGAGTGCAACAGTAGGGAAAGAGTTGGATAGCGGGAGGGTAAAAATTACTATTCCCACTCCAGTGAGTGCAACAGTAGAGAAAGAGTTGGATAGCGGAGGGTAAAAAATACTATTCCCACTCCTGAGAGTGCAACAGTAGGGAAAGTAATGATTTAATATTAAAATAAGATTACATTAATTATCAATACCAATAAAAAGTTAATTAAAAATATTTGCCAATTAATAATTAATTATCAATTAATTATCAATGCATATAAATAAAAATTAATATTTACTTCATTACAATTAATTTACTTCCAACCCAATTCCCCTATAAACCCACAACCAACTCCCAATAATAAAAAATACAATTAACAGTATCAATTAATCAATTAATAAAATTAATTCGCAATTAATAAAATTTAATTGGCAATTCATACAAATTAATTACCAATTAATACAAATTAATTACCAATTAATAATTAATTATCAATTAATTACCAATACACATAAATAAATAAATATATTTACTTTCTGACAATTAAATTACTTCCCACCCAATTCCCCTATAAACCCACAACCCGCTCCTAATAATAAAAAATACAATTAACATAATTATCACTTAATCAATATATAAATTAATTACCAATTAATAAAAATTAATTACCAATTAATAATTAATCATCAATCAATTAATTTTCAAAACATATAAATACAAATTATTTTTAATTTACCATAATTAAATTACTTCCCACCCTATTCCCCTATAAACCCAC
Source organism: Triturus cristatus (assembly GCF_964204655.1). NCBI lineage: Eukaryota > Metazoa > Chordata > Amphibia > Caudata > Salamandridae > Triturus > Triturus cristatus. Next base: position 1,698,386,789 of record NC_140591.1, read on the forward strand.
AACCCGCTACGGAATTAAATTACGCAAAAATTAAATTACATAACATTCATTAGTTTAAAAAAATTAAACATACATTACAAAAATAATACATCATTGTAACACATATACTACCATACATAACACTAAAAAAAATCGATATTATGGAAATCTATATTTTTAAATTAGATATTATGCAAATCTATATTTTTAAATTCGATATTATGGAAATCGATATTTCATACCCCAATTGCGATATTCTGTCCTATCTATATTTTAGAGTCGATATTCTGTCCTGTCTATATTTTGGATTCTATATTTTGGTCGTTCACCATTAAAGACAACCTTTATTGAAAGCTATCCTAGTGGCTAAGTCTTGAAGGAATGTAAAGCAGCTTGTTTTACCAGTCTATAATCTCTTGAATGATCAAATGAAAGGACAACCACACCAGGTATATATTCAAAATATATGTATTTAAGATAAAACACACCCCTCTAGTCTCTTTATGAGACTGGAGTTCGAAGTACTTTGTTTACAAGTTAGCAATTATCAGTAATAGCACAAATACATGTTTGGGCCCTTGGGGCGTATCAAACCATATACCAAAAAAGTGGTATAAGAACCACGACTGGGATAGACACTAGGCCTAGAGCCTGTAGAATCGCTGGGACTCCAAGGAACCACCCAAGGTAGTGACACAGGGGACCCAGGGGACTGTATGCAGGGTGAGAACACAACCGTGGGTTCCCGTTATCTTCTATGGGCAATGTCGCGGTTGGAAATTTAAAGATTAGGGACACTTCTAATCAAGTCAGGACCAAACCCTTTTGGACTTAAAAAGTTCTAGGGCCAGCACCCACGGGAGCACCGGAGTACTCGAGTTACCTTACCCAGGGAAGCCATGTGCATAGGTGTCTTTTGGTGTCGGGTCGCGTCGTCGATTTCAATGGGAGCCTGCAAAGAACTGCTGCTGCCGTGAAGAGGAGAAGTGTCCGGAGAGATCCAAGCCTGGATCTGGGATGGAAGGAACCTGAAAGCAGAGGGGACAGAGTCTGGGTCACTTGCCAGTGACCAAGGGCAGTATGGACCAATGCCCACAGATTTCGGGTGCTTCAGGTGAGTTGATGGTTGTCTTGACTCTTCAGCCACGAGGTCCAGGGGGCGTCGACGAAGTCCATGAGACGGATTCGAGCTGTACCACAAAGTCTGTCAAGTGCTGCGGTGTCGGCGACCAGATTGGACCCAACAAGCCTTAGCAATGGCAAGTCACGGGAATTCAGAGAAATGACTGCGGTGCAGACCAGCAAGGTCTGGGGGACTCACCCAGCGAGAGTAAGTCAGGGCACATCTGGAGCAACCAGGAAAATCCAAGCAGAAAAGGAGTTGCCTTCGTGGGGACCTGCTAGCCAATGGGCTAGTGATCGCAAAGGAGCCTCAAGCGGTCGCACTTGAAGCTGGCCCACGGGTCACTCGTGGAGTGGAGGCCAACTATCTTCGGTGCAGGAGGTGCGCAAGGCTGGGGCTACTAGAAGCCCAAAGCACAACTTCGAGGAGGTCCAGGAAGATAGTGTTGCTGCAAAAGATCACGGTTTCCAGGAGTCACGGTTCCACGTCACCCATGATAGCCACGGGCCTCAGCTTTGCTGTGGACTCAGGGTAGCCTCGGGGAAGTCTGGAAATCCACCTCTGGAGATGCAAAGACTTCAGCATCCAGCGGGAGCTTCAGCGATGCAGACTGATCAGTTGCTTCTTTGGTGCCTGCCAAGCAGAGGAGTCACTCCTTGACCCCAAGGGAGATTTCTTCAGTCTTCTAGTCAGGATGAACGTCGATGGTCCAGGATGTACGTTGCAGAGTTTCATCTAGTGCAATCTAAAGTCCTAGGAACTGGATTCCTATACTTCTACTAAGTTTAGGGGATGGACTAACTCTAAGGCCCCACCTATGGGTGGGTCTGGAAAGAGGGGTGGTTACATCCATTTCCTTTGTCCAGTTTCGCACCAGAGCAGGGGCAGGTAGCCCCTGCAACCGGTTTGAACTGGGCTATGCACAGGGTCAGCAAATGTGCCCCCAGTGCAGGACTTCAAAGCACCAGAGAGTGCTCCCGCCCAGCCCCAATACACATCTGCCTGTCTGGGGAGGTGGTTACACCTCCCCTCGACAGGAAACCTATTGTCCAGGCCTCCCCTGCCGGAGTTTCGGTCAGCAGCAGGAGGCCAGACCCGTGTCTGTGGCAGAGGCATCCATTTTGTGATGCCAGGACTCAGGAAAGTCCTACCGGGTTTAGCCAGTGTGAACATGTCTCTCCCTCTAGAACGGTGAAATGCTACCCCCCCCCCCCCCCGCAAGAACTGGCGGGGGGTAGTATTCCAAAGCATTTGACACCAAACACAACATGTTTTGAGGCAGCCATTCCAAAGTTAGCATTTACCGCGAGGTTATAATGCACTTAAGAGTATATGGTATGGCTGTATCACAGAACAGCCATAAGGAAGTATTTCCAATAGCTGCAGAGGGGCTCAGCTCATGCTTGGGCACCCTCTCACACATAACCAAGCACTCCTTCAGGATTCTCAAGGCCTGCCATAGCAGTGGCTTATAGGTTTATATGTGTCTGTAAATCAATGTGGATATAGGTAGCCTATGCAGTAGCAGACCTGTGGTGCCATTTTGGAGTGCTTCCCAGGGTTGGCATAATACATGCTGCAGCCCCTGGTAGGCCTCTGAGGTACCTATACTCTAGGTACATAGTATACCATATACTAGGGGCTTATAAGGCACTCCAGAATCCAATTAGATATATTCCTAATGTACATGTGTGAGAAAGTGCCATCTTTCTTGCATGGTATGTCCCCACTTTTTGCTAAATTGCTGAATGTACTTTGACTAAGTGTACCCTGGACTCCTGCCAATCAGGTGCCCAGGGCCTATGTTCCTTCCTTAAAACACACAAACTCCAAATTGGCAAACCCTGGCCACATGTCAGCCCCTGGTAAATGGTACCCTAGGTACCCAGGGCCTTGTGACCAGGGAAGGCCTCTAAGGGCTGCAGCACTCATTGTGCCACCCTTAGAGGCCCTGTACCCTTACACACACACACTGCCTTTGCAGGCTGAGTGTCTGGGTGCAGGACAAAACAAAGAGTCGACATGACACACATCTCTGTGTGCCATGCCCATCACCTACACTGCCAAGGCATATGTCAGCCACCCCTCTGGCTGGGTGCCTTATGCCTATGGTGTGGGCACAGGAGCAGGAGCCCTGTGCCCCTACAGTACCCAGGTCCATTCCTGGGCACTGTAAGTGCAGTGCTGCCATTTAAGAGTACATGGTGCTGAGAGCTCGTCAAACACGAGCTCCACAGCACCATAATGGCAACACTGAAGACTGGGAAGTTTGGTATCAAACTTCTCAGCATATTAAACCCACACTGATGCCAGTGTGGGATTTAATGTACCAAGCACCCCAGAGGGCATCTTAGAGATTCCCCCTTACAGCCAACCTAAAATCCACATCTGCTCTGAGGCTGCCCTGGCTGCCACACAGCAGACACATTGCTGGACCCCTGGGTGGGAGAGCTCCTGCTCTCCCGGGCCTGCAACAATGCACATCCTGGGTGAGGTGATAAATCTCCTCCCCCAGGATGAGCAAAGGGAAGCTTCAAAGGCATGCCGCCTCTTGGAGTTTCCCCAGGCCACTGCAACCCCCCACTCTGGCGGGAAGCTTGGCCGGAAACCCCATACAAGCACAGGGGATGTGCCAGTCTGCCCACCCCACCCCTCAGGTGGGGGAGGCGAGGTGAAGCACATCTCCGGGCTCTCGCCATCTTGAAGATGGGAGGCCCTACCCTATCAGGATTAGGCTACTGCCCCCCTCCCACAGGAGAGAGGCAGGATAGGGGGTGTACCCACCCCAGGACAAGGACCCATTGGTCCCTGGCCTTCACCTACCTGTAACGCCCCTAAATCTAGTATTTAGGGGCACCCTGAACCTTCCTTCCCCAGATTCCAGATTCAAAAACTACAAGAACAGCAAGAAGAACAAAGACCTGCCCTGCAGCTGCTAAAAAGAGAGGAAGACACCAACTGCTTTGGCCCCAGCCCTACCGGCCTGTCGACTCTCGAACCTGCTCCAGCGTGGCATCTCTCGTGGCCAGCAACCTCACCAACCCCGGAGGACCTGGCTACCTTTTGGCTCTAAGCCCCTGGGACTCCCATGAGTAGAGGCTCTACTCAGAAACCTATTACTAACCCCTGGCAGCAGCCCGGAACCGCGAACCCAGCACACTCTGCACCAGCCAAGCCTGGCCAGTGTCGGAGTGGACAAAGACCCTGAGGACGACCCCACGGCGACTGTGACCCCGAGTCCGGCACCCAAGGACCCCCCTCGACACTCCTGAAGAAGCCTGCAGCCTCAGAGCAAGGTGCCACCCCAACCGCGATCAACAGAGGGTAAGATTTCCCGACACCAAAAGGCACCCCTGCACGCGGCGCCCTGCGGCCCCCTGTGCCCTATCCCGGGGTACCCATCTAACCTTCAACTACCCAACTTACTTCTCGAAATGGTGGTGGCACCTGAAGCATCCTCGTCCCCGAGTTTGCAGCCTTTTTCCTAACCGGAGTATTCCCATTGATTTCCATTGAGCGCCCGACGGCTCAAAAGCACCCTGCACCGAGCCGCCCGAGTAGCCCTGGCAGTGCCAACTCTACACTAGCCTACTTCCCCACTTGCCCTGAGTGAGTGACCAGGAGCCCAGCTCCCACAGCCGCGTGGCCTGCTAGTCAGCAGCCACCAAACCAGGCCCCCCTATTCCTCATAGGCTAACATTGGGCCTAACTCTCTCTGCACCCGGCTGCCCTAGAGCCGCTGAGGGTGAACTAACTGTGCCTATCTGACCTTGGGGGACCCCTGAGTCTATGCCCAGAACCTCAACCTCGCCAGTCGAGAACTTACCTGAAACCCGCTAACTCTATTTTCTACATAGGGTAACATTGACTGGCTTTCTCTTGAAATTTCGTCTAAGTGTGGACTTTTCAAATCTTAAAATATTCACTAAAAATCAGCCGAGCGACAAAAACACAAAAACTCACCTATTCTCGGGTGACCTCGCAGTGCTGGATCTTGGTGCCCAGTACTGGCTCGGAAGAATACTCACATCTGTACTTACCAGTAACCCAATTTTTCTCCCATAGGAAACCATTGACTGCTTTTCTATGAAATTTCTTCTAAGTGTCGATTTCTGCAATCTTTAAATATTCTTCTAAAATCGTACAATTTCTTCAAATGTAATTACTTACCTGTTTTTGATCAAGACCCCAGTACTGAGTCTAGGTACCCAGTACTGGATTACAAAAGTAACGACAAAGTACTCTACCTGCAATTTGAAATTCTTGCCATAGAGAATCATTGAATGTTTTCCTTGAAATATTTTCTGTCAACTTTTGAAATAGTTAAATATTGTTTAAAAATCATTACAGTAATTAAGCCGACTTTCATCACTTGATTCTGAATACTGACCCAGGACTGAATCTAGGATCCAGGCCTGGAATTACAAAAGTAATCTGAAAAGTAATTTGTTACAAATAACCTGAATTTACCATTGAGCTCAATGCATTGTTATGTTTAGGAAATAGGATTGTTTATTGCAACCAACTGTGACTGTTTACAAAAATCAATTGCTTATTGCAAAAGTATTTATATTCAACCTCTCATCCTGAGAAAGTATATTTTTATTCCCTTTGTGGTTCTAAAAATAAAACAAGCATATATTTTTTATATATATAAACCATTGGCCTAGAGTTCAGTTATTTAGTGTGTGAGACCATTTGCTGACTGAGTGTGTACAACAAATGCTTTACACTGTCCTCTGGTACTGCCTTACTGCTCGACCAAGCTACCACTTTTGAGAGTAAGGTTATACCTAACTTTAACCTCTATCAGCCCTTGGGGGACTGTGGACTCTGTACACCCTGTACCTATTAGGGAACAGTATATACAGAGCCACTTTCTCACATTGGTGGATCAGCGGTGGGATACAAACTTGCATTTGTTGGACTACTTGGTTACCATCTGATCACACGACAGAACTCTTAAAAATTGTCTTTAGAATTCTGATTGGTCTTTTCCAAAATTACTAAAAGTCTTGCTAGGGCCTTGCTTAAGTCCCATTAGAATTTTAGAAAAAAATAAAAGTCACTATAGTCAGGGTAGAGGGTTAGAACTGTCAGGTTAGAATGTCTCAAAAGAACCCAACTATTAGTGAAAATAATAACATGGACCTGGTGGAGGAGCTCGACCTCACACCTTACTTCCACTTGTCGTTCAAGGAATTGAGGTCCCTATGTAAAATCAAAAATCTACAAATGGGCCTGCATCCAACCAAACTAGGGCTCCAGGAGCTCTTGGCTGAGTATGCTAAGGACCACCCATCTGAATATGGTGATGACCAGTCAGATGAAGAAAGGGAAGTAGAGGAGGGTGACAATAGCCCCCCCCCTACCAACCCTTAGGGAGGAGAGGGCACCCATACCCTCCAACCCAAGAATTAGCATCTGGGCACCTAGGGATTACACAGGTAACCCTGGTACCAGAGAGAACACTGGGGGACCCACCAGTGAAGAGGGCAGCCTTGTGATGCTGGCCAGAAGACTAGAACTAGAGTCCAGGCTCCTAGCTCTGGAAAAAGAAAGGAGAGAGATGGGTTTAGCACCCATCAATGGTGGCAGCAATACTAAAAATAAGGATAGGGAGGAAACTTCTGAACTTAAAATCCCCAAGGGGATTGTCCCTAAATTTGAGGAAGGTGATGATATCACCAAATGGTTCACAGCCTTTGAGAGGGCTTGTGATATCAGAAAAGTAAAACAAACTCTCTGGGGGGGCACTCCTATGGGAACTGTTCTCTGGTAACTGCAGAGACAGGCTTCTGACCCTTTCTGGACCAGAAGCAGGATCCTATGACCTCATGAAGAAAGCTCTGATTGAGGGATTTGGATTCACCACTGAGGAGTGTAGGATTAGATTTAGGGGGGCTCACAAAAGCCAGACCCAGTCCTGGATTGATTTTGTAGACTTCTCAGTGAAGACACTGAATGGTTGGTTAGCTGGACATGGTGTGCAGGATTTTACTGGATAGTACAATTTATTCATGAAGGAACATATATTAAGTAACTGCACAAATGAAAAGTTGCATCAGCATTTGGTAGACCTAGGTCTAATTTCTCCCCAAGAATTGGGAAAGAAGGCAGACCACTGGGTCAAGACTAGGGTGACCAAGACAACCACTGGGGGTGACCAGAAGAAAGTGGTCACAAAACCTCCCCAGGGGAAAGGTGGTGAGAATCCCCAAGATAAAAAGTCTGAGTCTTCCAAAGGGCCCCAAAAACCTGTTCAGGTGGGTGGGACCCAAACTACTCCCTATGTGCCCCAACCATATAGGGGGAAGAACTTTGATCCCTTAAAGGCCTGGTGTAATACCTGTAAAAAGCAAGGACACCTAACTGTAGCTTGCCCCCAAAACAAAGCCCCTAAGGCACCCAGTACAGCTACTCCTGGGGCAGCAAGCATCCAAATGGGATCAGAGGTGTACCCTGAGCAAATCTGGAAACACACTGAAGCAAGTTTAGTCTCCTTGGGAGAAGTGGAGTTTGCCACTGTAGCTGTGTGGCCCCCCAACTTAAAGAAATACTTACAGTACCCCTGGGTGAATGGAACTAGGGTAGAAGCTCTGAGGGATACAGGTGCCAGTGTTACTATGGTGAAAGACACACTGGTTTCCCCTGAGCAATACTTGATTGGGAAGTCTTACCCAGTCAGCAACGCTGACAGTGTCACCACTAGTCATCCCATGGCCATGGTAACATTAGGCGGGTGGGGGGTTCCTGGCCTGAAACAGGTAGTGGTCTCTCCAAAGTTGCCAGCTGCATGTCTGCTTGGAAATGATCTGGAAACCTCAGCCTGGGCTGAAGTTGAGTTAAAGGCCCATGCAGCCATGCTGGGCATCCCTGAATTGGTGTGTGTGCAAACCAGAGCACAGAGCAAGAGGAAGGGTGAAAAAGTAGGTCTGGAGCCGGAAATAATGGCCCAACCAACCAAGAGAAAAGGCAAGAAGACTGGGGAACCAGCTTCTGTACAGCCAAACACTCAGAACCCCTCTCCCCCAGGAGAGGATTTGGATACCCCTGAGGGAACTGAGTCCATGGAGCTTGACCCCTACCAGGTTGAACTCTTGGGCCCAGGGGGACCCTCTAGCGAAGAGCTGTGCCAGGGTCAGCAAGACTGTCCCACTCTTGAAAGCCGGAGACAGCAAGCTGCTTCAGAAGCCAGGGGAGATGTCAGTGGTACCCACAGAGCTTATTGGGAAGAGGGATTACTGTATGCTGAGGCAAGAGACCCCACTCCTGGAGCCACCAGGAGGTTGGTAGTGCCACAGAAGTACAGGGAGTTCCTCCTAACTTTGGCTCATGACATCCCCCTAGCTGGACATCTGGGGCAATCCAAAACTTGGGAAAGGTTAGTGAGTCACTTTTACTGGCCCCAGATGCACCAAAAGGTGAAGGAGTTTGTCAGCTCCTGTGTTACCTGTCAGGCCAGTGGCAAGACAGGTGGCCACCCAAAGGCCCCCCTTATCCCACTACCAGTGGTGGGGGTCCCCTTTGAAAGGGTAGGTAAGGACATTGTGGGTCCACTTGAACCTCCCACAGCCTCAGGGAACAAATGTATTCTAGTAGTAGTGGATCATGCTACTAGGTACCCTGAAGCAATTCCACTTAGGACTACTACAGCTCCTGCAGTAGCCAAGGCCCTCCTGGGTGTCTTCACCAGGGTGGGTTTTCCTAAGGAGGTGGTTTCAGACAGAGCTTCCAACTTCATGTCTGCTTACCTAACACACATGTGAAAAGAGTGTGGAGTGCAGTACAAGTTTACTACACCCTACCATCCATAAACCAATGGCCTTGTTGAGAGATTCAAAAAGACATTAAAAGGTATGATCATGGGACTCCCTGAGAAACTCAAAAGGAGATGGGATGTCCTGTTACCATGCCTGCTTTTCGCTTACAGGGAAGTGCCACAGAAGGGAGTAGGTTTCTCACCCTTTGAACTTCTGTTTGGTCATCCTGTAAGGGGACCACTGTGTCTTGTAAAAGAGGGCTGGGAGAGGCCTCTTCAAGAACCCAAACAGGACATAGTGGACTATGTGCTTGGCCTAAGGTCCAGAATGGCTGAGTACATGGAAAAAGCATCCAAGAACCTTGAGGCCAGCCAGGAGCTCCAGAAGCACTGGTATGACCAGAAAGCTGCACTGGTTGAATTTCAACCTGGGCAACAGGTGTGGGTTTTGGAGGCAGTGGCACCAAGGGCTCTCCAAGACAAATGGAGTGGCCCTTACCCTATCCTAGAGAGAAAGAGTGAGGTCACCTATTTAGTTGACCTGGGCACTAGCAGGACACCCAAAAGGGTCATCCATGTGAACCGCCTTAAACTCTACAATGATAGGGCTGACATCACCATGCTGATGGTGACTGATGAAGAACAGGAAGCAGAGAGTGAACCACTCCCTGATCTCCTATCCTACAGCCCAAAAGATGGGTCAGTAGATGGTGTGATTTTCTCAGACACCCTCTCTGCCCAACAGCAGACTGACTGCAAGCAAGTCTTGCAACAATATGCTAGCCTCTTTTCCCTGACCCCTGGTCTGACAAACTGTATTTTTATTAAGTCCGTTGTGCCAGTGTTTACGTTTCCTTCCTGTTTGTCCGCCTACCTCGCCGCCCTCCGCTCTCCCTTCCCGCCACCGCCGCTTTCCCCGCCCCTTTTTCTCTTCTGTACCCTCCCCGCTCCCGCCTCCCAGCTGCTCCGCCCACCCGCGCACTTGGCCTTAAATGGCGACCGTGCGACGCAGGTGAGTGTGACCCACTTGTGGGACACCCCCGTGCCGCACGGCCACCAGCTGCTGCGTGTGCCCCTCTGCCCTGCCGCTTCTCCTCGCTGCCGCTGACCACGCCCCCCCGGCGTGGTCCGTGATCGACTCCCGGCTTCCTGATTCTGCTGCTAAGCTGTTGTTTTTGCCCTGTTTTTGCCCCCATTTGTGCCTGTATTTTTATTAAGTCTGTTGTGCCAGTGTTTACGTTTCCTTCCTGTTTGTCCGCCTACCTCGCCGCCCTCCGCTCTCCCTTCCCGCCACCGCCGCTTTCCCCGCCCCTTTTTCTCTTCTGTACCCTCCCCGCTCCCGCCTCCCAGCTGCTCCGCCCACCCGCGCACTTCGCCTTAAATGGCGACCGTGCGAACGCGCAGCGGTCACGCGCAGCGGGCGCGCCGATTGTGCGCCGAAGGCGCGCTAAAGGTAAGCCCGTCTGCGCCCGTCCGCGACCGGATCGCGACCAGCGCCAGGACCCCTGGCCCACGAAGACCCCGAGCGACCCGCCTGTCGTACTCCTCCGCCACCCTCATCGCACTCAACACCGGCCGACTCCCAGAATGCCACCAAGCCACTCCACGACGCACCCACGGACCTTTCAGCTGCCACGCCTGCAAATTCACCTGCATCCGGACCTGCCTCGCACCAGCACCCGCCAAGCCGAACACCAGCAGCACCCACCTCAAGTGCATCCTGCTCAACACCCGCTCCGTCCACAGACACGCCATCGAACTCTGGAACCTTCTAGACGCCACAGCCCCTGACGTTGCCTTCCTCACGGAGACCTGGATGAACGCCTCTTCAGCTCCCGACATCGCCATCGCTATCCCAGAGGGCTACAAGATCGTCCGGAGGGACCGCACCGCCAACCAGAGGGGAGGAGGCATCGCCATCATCCACAGGAACACCATCCGTCTCACGACCAGCACCGACAACACCCTGACCAGCGCCGAACACCTGCATTTCCAGATCCACACCAACCCGAACACCACCCTCAGAGGCACCCTGATCTACCGACCTCCGGGACCATGCACACAATTCAGCGAGGACATCGCCGACTTCGTCAGCCCGCATGCCCTCCCCTCCGCTGACTACATCCTCCTGGGGGACCTCAACTTCCATCTGGAGAACAACAACGACCGCAACACCAGCACCCTGCTCGACAACCTCGCCAATCTTGGACTCAAGCAACTGGTGTCCACCCCCACCCACCTCGCCGGACACACACTCGACGCAGTCTTCTCTTCCAGCACAGACATCGACTTCAGCCACGCCACAGAGCTTCAATGGACGGACCACAGCTGCGTCCACTTCACCTTCAAGAGAACGACGACCCACCACCACCAGCAACAAGCCGCCCGCAGAAGCTGGAACAAGATCACAGCAGACCAGCTCGCCACCTCCCTGAGCCAGCACCCTCCTGCCAGCTCAGCGAACCCCAGCCAGGCCGCCGACAACCTCACGAAGTGGATCAGCATCTGCGCGGACGAGCTCGCCCCGCTGAGGACCCCGCCCAGCAGACCCGGCAGCAAGAAAGCCCCGTGGTTCACCGACGAACTCAAGAGCTCCAAGAAGAACTGCCGAGCCCTCGAGAAAGTCTGGAGAAGGGAACCGACACCGGACAACAGGACCTCCTTCAAGCTTGCCACCCGGAAGCACCACCAGCTGATCCACGCCGCCAAGAAAACAGCATTCAAGGACAGGTTGGACAACAACGCACACAACTGCAAGGAACTCTTCAATATCGTGAAAGAGCTCTCCAACCCCAGCGCAGGTAACAACGACATCACCCCATCGCAAGACCTCTGCAACTCCCTCGCTTCATACTTCCACAACAAGATCGCGGACATACACAACAGCTTCAACATCCAACCAACGCACACCATGACCGAACAACCACCCCCCACCACCACCCTCCACGTCTGGACCCCGATCAGCACCAAAGACACCATCCGCACGATGAACTCCATCCACTCCGGATCACCGACCGACCCCTGCCCTCACCACGTCTTCAACAAGGCCGACGCGGTCATCGCACCCCACCTGCGAGACATCATCAACACATCCTTCGACACCGCCACCTTCCCTGAGAGCTGGAAGCACGCCGAACTCAGCGCTCTACTCAAGAAACCAACAGCGGACCCCACCGAACTCAAGAACTACCGCCCCATCTCGCTCCTCCCGTTTCCAGCCAAAGTCATCGAGAAGACCGTCAACAAGCAGATGGCCGCCTTCCTCGAGACGAATGGATCCCTCGACCCCTCACAGTCCGGCTTCCGAGCCAATCACAGCACCGAGACCGCCCTCATCGCCGCCACCGATGACATCCGAGCCCTGATGGACAATGGAGAAACAGCGGCCCTCATCCTCCTAGACCTCTCCGCGGCATTCGACACTGTCTGCCACCGCACCCTAGTACAGCGCCTCAGCAACATCGGAATCCAGGACAAGGCGCTGGAATGGATCATCTCCTTCCTCGACGGAAGAACACAGAGAGTCCGCCTACCACCGTACAAGTCAGAGGCCTCCGAAGTCATCTGCGGTGTCCCTCAAGGATCATCTCTGAGCCCCACCCTCTTCAACGTCTACATGAGCCCCCTCGCGGCCATCGCACGCAAACACAACCTCAGCATAATCTCCTACGCCGACGACACCCAGCTGATCCTCTCCCTGACCAACGACCCCGCCTCCGCCAGAGCCAACCTGCACGAAGGGATGAAAGAGGTAGCCGAGTGGATGACGACCAGCCGCCTGAAACTGAACTCTGACAAGACGGAGGTCCTCATCCTCGGCTCTTCACCCTCCGCCTGGGACGACTCCTGGTGGCCTCCCGCCCTGGGCACCGCACCCAAACCGACAGACCATGCACGCAACCTGGGCTTCATCCTGGACTCCTCCCTCTCCATGACCAGGCAAGTCAACAACGTCTCCTCGGCGTGCTTCAACATCCTACGCATGCTACGGAAGATCTTCTGGTGGATCCCCACCGAGACCAGGAAGACCGTCACCCAGGCCCTCGTCACCAGCCGACTGGACTACGGCAACGCCCTCTACGCCGGTACCACCGCCAAGCTCCAGAAGAGACTCCAGCGGATCCAGAACGCCTCAGCCAGACTCATCCTCGACATCCCACGAACCAGCCACATCTCCGGACATCTGAGAGACCTTCACTGGCTCCCCGTCAACAAAAGAATCACCTTCCGCCTCCTCACCCACGCACACAAAGCCCTACACGACCAAGGCCCGAGCTACCTCAACAGCCGGATCAACTTCTACGCTCCCAAACGCCACCTCCGATCAGCCAACCACGCCCTCGCCGCCGTCCCCCGCATCCGAAGAGCGACCACAGGAGGAAGGTCCTTCTCCTACCTGGCCGCCAAGACCTGGAACTCCCTCCCGACCGACCTGCGCCTGACCCAAGACCACCTCTCCTTCAGGAAGAAGCTGAAGACCTGGCTGTTCGAGCAGTAGCGGCACCCCCCCCCCCCCCCCCCCAGCGCCTTGAAACCCTACGGGTATGTAGCGCGCTCTACAAGTGTCATTGATTGATTGATTGATTGATGTGGACACTGGTGACAGTGCACCTGTCAAAAACAAAATCTATCGACAGTCAGATCAAGTCAAGGAAAGCATCAAAGCTGAGGTCAGCAAGATGCTGGAGTTAGGGGTCATTGAGCCGTCTGAGAGCCCCTGGGCTAGCCCAGTGGTTCTGGTCCCCAAACCTCATCAACAGGGTGAAAAGAGAGAGATGAGGTTCTGTGTGGATTATAGAGGGCTCAACTCTGTCACCAAGACAGATGCTCACCCTATCCCAAGAGCAGATGAACTGATAGATAAATTGGGGGCTGCCAAATTCCTCAGTACCTTTGACTTAACTGCAGGGTACTGGCAGATTGGCATGGCCCCAGGAGCAAAAGAAAAGACAGCATTCTCCACCCCTGGTGGGCATTATCAGTTTACTGTGATGCCCCTAGGGTTAAGGAATGCCCCTGCCACCTTCCAGAGGTTGGTGAACCATGTCCTAGCTGGGTTGGAGTCCTTTAGTGCAGCTTATCTTGATGATATTGCTGTCTTTAGCTCCACCTGGCAGGATCACCTGATCCACCTTGGGAAGGTTTTAGAGGCTCTGCAAAATGCAGGTCTCACTATCAAGGCATCCAAATGCCAGATAGGGCAGGGCACTGTGGTGTACTTGGGCCACCTTGTAGGTGGAGGCCAGGTACAGCCCTTACAACCCAAGATCCAGGCCATCCTGGACTGGATAGCTCCAACAACCCAGACCCAAGTCAGGGCATTCCTTGGCTTGACTGGGTACTACAGGAGGTTTGTGAAGGGATATGGGTCCATTGTGACCCCTCTCACAGAACTCACCTCCAAGAAAATGTCCAAGAAAGTTAACTGGACAGTTAGTTGTCAAAAGGCTTTTGACACCCTAAAAGAAGCAATGTGCTCAGCACCTATTCTAAAAGCTCCAGATTATGCCAAGCAGTTCATAGTGCAGACTGATGCCTCTGAGTTTGGGATAGGAGCGGTCCTATCACAGACCAATGATGAAGGCCAAGACCAACCTGTTGCTTTTATAAGCAGGAGGCTACTCCCCAGAGAGCAGCGTTGGAGTGCCATTGAGAGGGAGGCCTTTGCTGTGGTTTGGTCCCTGAAGAAGCTGAGACCATGCTTGTTTGGCACCCACTTCCTAGTTCAAACTGACCACAGACCTCTCAGATGGCTAATGCAAATGAAAGGGGAAAATCCAAAACTACTAAGGTGGTCCATCTCCCTACAGGGAATGGACTTTGAAGTGGAACACAGACCAGGGACTGCCCATGCCAATGCAGATGGACTTTCCAGGTTCTTCCACTTAGACAATGAAGACTCAATAGGACAAGGTTAGACTCATCACCTTTCGTTTGGGGGGGGGGGGTTGTGTGAGAAAGTGCCATCTTTCTTGCATGGTATGCCCCCACTTTTTGCTAAATTGCTGAATGTACTTTGACTAAGTGTGCCCTGGACTCCTGCCAATCAGGTGCCCAGGGCCTATGTTCCTTCCTTAAAACACACAAACTCCAAATTGGCAAACCCTGGCCACATGTCAGCCCCTGGTAAATGGTACCCTAGGTACCCAGGGCCTTGTGACCAGGGAAGGCCTCTAAGGGCTGCAGCACTCATTGTGCCACCCTTAGAGGCCCTGTACCCTTACACACACACACTGCCTTTGCAGGCTGAGTGTCTGGGTGCAGGACAAAACAAAGAGTCGACATGACACACATCTCTGTGTGCCATGCCCATCACCTACACTGCCAAGGCATATGTCAGCCACCCCTCTGGCTGGGTGCCTTATGCCTATGGTGTGGGCACAGGAGCAGGAGCCCTGTGCCCCTACAGTACCCAGGTCCATTCCTGGGCACTGTAAGTGCAGTGCTGCCATTTAAGAGTACATGGTGCTGAGAGCTCGTCAAACACGAGCTCCACAGCACCATAATGGCAACACTGAAGACTGGGAAGTTTGGTATCAAACTTCTCAGCACATTAAACCCACACTGATGCCAGTGTGGGATTTAATGTACCAAGCACCCCAGATGGCATCTTAGAGATGCCCCCTTCCAGCCAACCTAAAATCCACGTCTGCTCTGAGGATGCCCAGGCTGCCACACAGCAGACACGTTGCTGGACCCCTAGGTGGGAGAGCCCCTGCTCTCCCGGGCCTGCAACAATGCACATCCTGGGTGAGGTGATAAATCTCCTCCCCCAGGATGAGCAAAGGGAAGCTTCCAAGGCATGCCGCCTCTTGGAGTTTCCCCAGGCCACTGCTACCCCCCACTCTGGCGGGAAGCTTGGCCAGAAACCCCATACAAGGACAGGGGATGTGCCAGCCTGCCCACCCCACCCCTCAGGTGGGGGAGGCGAGGTGAAGCACATCTCCGGGCTCTCGCCATCTTGAAGATGGGAGGCCCTACCCTATCAGGATTAGGCTACTGCCCCCTCCCACAGGAGAGAGGCAGGATAGGGGGTGTACCCACCCCAGGACAAGGACCCATTGGTCTCTGGCCTTCACCTACCTGTAACGCCCCTAAATCTAGTATTTAGGGGCACCCTGAACCTTCCTTCCCCAGATTCCAGATTCAAAAACTACAAGAACAGCAAGAAGAACAAAGACCTGCCCTGCAGCTGCTAAAAAGAGAGGAAGACACCAACTGCTTTGGCCCCAGCCCTACCGGCCTGTCGACTCTCGAACCTGCTCCAGCGCGGCATCTCTCGTGGCCAGCAACCTCACCAACCCCGGAGGACCTGGCTACCTTTTGGCTCTAAGCCCCTGGGACTCCCATGAGTAGAGGCTCTACTCAGAAACCTATTACTAACCCCTGGCAGCAGCCCGGAACCGCGAACCCAGCACACTCTGCACCAGCCAAGCCTGGCCAGTGTCGGAGTGGACAAAGACCCTGAGGACGACCCCACGGCGACTGTGACCCCGAGTCCGGCACCAAAGGACCCCCCTCGACACTCCTGAAGAAGCCTGCAGCCTCAGAGCAAGGTGCCACCCCAACCGCGATCAACAGAGGGTAAGATTTCCCGACACCAAAAGGCACCCCTGCACGCGGCGCCCTGCGGCCCCCTGTGCCCAATCCCGGGGTACCCACCTAACCTTCAACTACCCAACTTACCTCTCGAAGTGGTGGTGGCACCTGAAGCATCCTCGTCCCCGAGCTTGCAGCCTTTTTCCTAACCGGAGTATTCCCATTGATTTCCATTGAGCGCCTGACGGCTCAAAAGCACCCTGCACCCAGCCGCCCGAGTGGCCCTGGCAGTGCCAACTCTACACTAGCCTACTTCCCCACTTGCCCTGAGTGAGTGACCAGGAGCCCAGCTCCCACAGCCGCGTGGCCTGCTAGTCAGCAGCCACCAAACCAGGCCCCCCTATTCCTCATAGGCTAACATTGGGCCTAACTCTCTCTGCACCCGGCTGCCCTAGAGCCGCTGAGGGTGAACTAACTGTGTCTATCTGACCTTGGGGGACCCCTGAGTCTATGCCCAGAACCTCAACTTCGCCAGTCGAGAACTTACCTGAAACCCGCTAACTCTATTTTCTACATAGGGTAACATTGACTGGCTTTCTCTTGAAATTTCGTTAAAGTGTGGACTTTTCAAATCTTAAAATATTCACTAAAAATCAGCGGAGCGACAAAAATGCAAAAACTCACCTATTCTCGGGTGACCTCGCAGTGCTGGATCTTGGTGCCCAGTACTGGCTCGGAAGAATACTCATATCTGTACTTACCAGTAACCCAATTTTTCTCCCATAGGAAACCATTGACTGCTTTTCTATGAAATTTCTTCTAAGTGTCGATTTCTGCAATCTTTAAATATTCTTCTAAAATCGTACAATTTCTGCAAACGTAATTACTTACCTGTTTTTGATCAAGACCCCAGTACTGAGTCTAGGTACCCAGTACTGGATTACAAAAGTAACGACAAAGTACTCTACCTGCAATTTGAAATTCTTGCCATAGAGAATCATTGAATGTTTTCCTTGAAATATTTTCTGTGTCAACTTTTGAAATAGTTAAATATTGTTTAAAAATCATTACAGTAATTAAGCCGACTTTCATCACTTGATTCTGAATACTGACCCAGGACTGAATCTAGGATCCAGGCCTGGAATTACAAAAGTAATCTGAAAAGTAATTTGTTACAAATAACCTGAATTTACCCTTGAGCTCAATGCATTGTTTATTTATTTATTTATAGAGAGCTTATAGAGCGCTCAGTAACGCCATCTCGGCGTGTCCCCGCGCTAAAGCTACCAGCGATCACCATGAGAGCCTGTGACCTACACAGTGTATAGATGTGTTTTCAGCTTGGCCCTGAATAGCGCTTCACTGTTCTCCAGTCTCATAGCAGGAGGAAGCTTGTTCCATTGTTGAGCTGCTTGGAACGCAAAAGATCGTCCACCCATTCTAGCCTTCCTTATCCTGGGGACTGTCAGCAGCCCGGCACCCTCCGACCGGAGGGTCCTTGTTGGTTCGTAGCGGCTGACTAGATCCCTAAGGTAGGCGGGCGACCTGCCCCAGACAATTCGGTGTTATGTTTAGGAAATAGGATTGTTTATTGCAACCAACTGTGACTGTTTACAAAAATCAATTGCTTATTGCAAAAGTATTTATATTCAACCTCTCATTCTGAGAAAGTATATTTTTATTCCATTTGTGGTTCTAAAAATAAAACAAGCATATATTTTTTATATATATAAACCATTGGCCTAGAGTTCAGTTATTTAGTGTGTGAGACCATTTGCTGACTGAGTGTGTACAACAAATGCTTTACACTGTCCTCTGGTGCTGCCTTACTGCTCGACCAAGCTACCACTTTTGAGAGTAAGGTTATACCTAACTTTAACCTCTATCAGCCCTTGGGGGACTGTGGACTCTGTACACCCTTTACCTATTAGGGAACAGTATATACAGAGCCACTTTCTCACATTGGTGGATCAGCGGTGGGATACAAACTTGCATTTGTTGGACTACTTGGTTACCATCTGATCACATGACAGAACTCTTAAAAATTGTCTTTAGAATTCTGATTGGTCTTTTCCAAAATTACTAAAAGTCGTGCTAGGGCCTTGCTTAAGTCCCATTAGAATTTTAGAAAAAAATAAAAGTCACTATAGTCAGGGTAGAGGGTTAGAACCGTCGGGTTAGA
Organism: Triturus cristatus; assembly: GCF_964204655.1. Taxonomy (NCBI): domain Eukaryota; kingdom Metazoa; phylum Chordata; class Amphibia; order Caudata; family Salamandridae; genus Triturus; species Triturus cristatus. The sequence goes on from NC_140591.1 coordinate 1,698,405,374, forward strand.
ATGTCTCAAAAGAACCCAACTATTAGTGAAAATAATAACATGGACCTGGTGGAGGAGCTCGACCTCACACTTTACTTCCACTTGTCGTTCAAGGAATTGAGGTCCCTATGTAAAATCAAAAATCTACAAATGGGCCTACATCCAACCAAACTAGGGCTCCAGGAGCTCTTGGCTGAGTATGCTAAGGACCACCCATCTGAATATGGTGATGACCAGTCAGATGAAGAAAGGGAAGTAGAGGAGGGTGACAATAGCCCCCCCCCCCTACCAACCCTTAGGGAGGAGAGGGCACCCATACCCTCCAACCCAAGAATTAGCATCTGGGCACCTAGGGATTACACAGGTAACCCTGGTACCAGAGAGAACACTGGGGGACCCACCAGTGAAGAGGGCAGCCTTGTGATGCTGGCCAGAAGACTAGAACTAGAGTCCAGGCTCCTAGCTCTGGAAAAAGAAAGGAGAGAGATGGGTTTAGCACCCATCAATGGTGGCAGCAATACTAAAAATAAGGATAGGGAGGAAACTTCTGAACTTAAAATCCCCAAGGGGATTGTCCCTAAATTTGAGGAAGGTGATGATATCACCAAATGGTTCACAGCCTTTGAGAGGGCTTGTGATATCAGAAAAGTAAAAAGAAACTCTCTGGGGGGCACTCCTATGGGAACTGTTCTCTGGTAACTGCAGAGACAGGCTTCTGACCCTTTCTGGACCAGAAGCAGGATCCTATGACCTCATGAAGAAAGCTCTGATTGAGGGATTTGGATTCACCACTGAGGAGTATAGGATTAGATGTAGGGGGGCTCACAAAAGCCAGACCCAGTCCTGGATTGATTTTGTAGACTTCTCAGTAAAGACACTGAATGGTTGGTTAGCTGGACATGGTGTGCAGTGTTTTACTGGATTGTACAATTTATTCATGAAGGAACATATATTAAGTAACTGCACAAATGAAAAGTTGCATCAGCATTTGGTAGACCTAGGTCTAATTTCTCCCCAAGAATTGGGAAAGAAGGCAGACCACTGGGTCAAGACTAGGGTGACCAAGACAACCACTGGGGGTGACCAGAAGAAAGTGGTCACAAAACCTCCCCAGGGGAAAGGTGGTGAGAATCCCCAAGATAAAAAGTCTGAGTCTTCCAAAGGGCCCCAAAAACCTGTTCAGGTGGGTGGGACCCAAACTACTCCCTATGTGCCCCAACCATATAGGGGGAAGAACTTTGATCCCTTAAAGGCCTGGTGTAATACCTGTAAAAAGCAAGGACACCTAACTGTAGCTTGCCCCCAAAACAAAGCCCCTAAGGCACCCAGTACAGCAACTCCTGGGGCAGCAAGCATACAAATGGGATCAGAGGTGTACCCTGAGAAAATCTGGGAACACACTGAAGCAAGTTTAGTCTCCTTGGGAGAAGTGGAGTTTGCCACTGTAGCTGTGTGGCCCCCCAACTTAAAGAAATACTTACAGTACCCCTGGGTGAATGGAACTAGGGTAGAAGCTCTGAGGGATACAGGTGCCAGTGTCACTATGGTGAAAGACACACTGGTTTCCCCTGAGCAATACTTGATTGGGAAGTCTTACCCAGTCAGCAACGCTGACAGTGTCACCACTAGTCATCCCATGGCCATGGTAACATTAGGCTGGGGGGGGTTACTGGCCTGAAACAGGTAGTGGTCTCTCCAAAGTTGCCAGCTGCATGTCTGCTTGGAAATGATCTGGAAACCTCAGCCTGGGCTGAAGTTGAGTTAAAGGCCCATGCAGCCATGCTGGGCATCCCTGAATTGGTGTGTGTGCAAACCAGAGCACAGAGCAAGAGGAAGGGTGAAAAAGTAGGTTTGGAGCCTGGAATAATGGCCCAACCAGCCAAGAGAAAAGGCAAGAAGACTGGGGAACCAGCTTCTGTACAGCCAAACACTCAGAACCCCTCTCCCCCAGGAGAGGATTTGGATACCCCTGAGGGAACTGAGTCCATGGAGCTTGACCCCTACCAGGTTGAACTCTTGGGCCCAGGGGGACCCTCTAGCGAAGAGCTGTGCCAGGGTCAGCAAGACTGTCCCACTCTTGAAAGCCTGAGACAGCAAGCTGCTTCAGAAGCCAGGGGAGATGTCAGTGGTACCCACAGAGCTTATTGGGAAGAGGGATTACTGTATGCTGAGGCAAGAGACCCCACTCCTGGAGCCACCAGGAGGGTGGTAGTGCCACAGAAGTACAGGGAGTTCCTCCTAACTTTGGCTCATGACATCCCCCTAGCTGGACATCTGGGGCAATCCAAAACTTGGGAAAGGTTAGTGAGTCACTTTTACCGGCCCCAGATGCACCAAAAGGTGAAGGAGTTTGTCAGCTCCTGTGTTACCTGTCAGGCCAGTGGCAAGACAGGTGGCCACCCAAAGGCCCCCCTTATCCCCCTACCAGTGGTGGGGGTCCCCTTTGAAAGGGTAGGTGTGGATATTGTGGGTCCACTTGAATCTCCCACAGCCTCAGGGAACAAATGTATTCTAGTAGTAGTGGATCATGCTACTAGGTACCCTGAAGCAATTCCACTTAGGACTACTACAGCTCCTGCAGTAGCCAAGGCCCTCCTGGGTGTCTTCACCAGGGTGGGTTTTCCTAAGGAGGTGGTTTCAGACAGAGGTTCCAACTTCATGTCTGCTTACCTAACACACATGTGGAAAGAGTGTGGAGTGCAGTACAAGTTTACTACACCCTACCACCCACAAACCAATGGCCTTGTTGAGAGATTCAACAAGACATTGAAAGGTATGATCATGGGACTCCCTGAGAAACTCAAAAGGAGATGGGATGTCCTGTTACCATGCCTGCTTTTCGCTTACAGGGAAGTGCCACAGAAGGGAGTAGGTTTCTCACCCTTTGAACTTCTGTTTGGTCATCCTGTAAGGGGACCACTGTGTCTTGTAAAAGAGGGCTGGGAGAGGCCTCTTCAAGAACCCAAACAGGACATAGTGGACTATGTGCTTGGCCTAAGGTCCAGAATGGCTGAGTACATGGAAAAAGCATCCAAGAACCTTGAGGCCAGCCAGGAGCTCCAGAAGCACTGGTATGACCAGAAAGCTGCACTGGTTGAATTTCAACCAGGGCAACAGGTGTGGGTTTTGGAGCCAGTGGCACCAAGGGCTCTCCAAGATAAATGGAGTGGCCCTTACCCTATCCTAGAGAGAAAGAGTGAGGTCACCTATTTAGTTGACCTGGGCACTAGCAGGACACCCAAAAGGGTCATCCATGTGAACCACCTTAAACTCTACAATGATAGGGCTGACATCACCAAGCTGATGGTGACTGATGAAGAACAGGAAGCAGAGAGTGAGCCACTCCCTGACCTCCTATCCTACAGCCCAAAAGATGGGTCAGTAGATGGTGTGATTTTCTCAGACACCCTCTCTGCCCAACAGCAGACTGACTGCAAGCAAGTCTTGCAACAATATGCTAGCCTCTTTTCCCTGACCCCTGGTCTGACAAACTGGTGTACCCATGATGTGGACACTGGTGACAGTGCACCTGTCAAAAACAAAATCTATCGACAGTCAGATCAAGTCAAGGAAAGCATCAAAGCTGAGGTCAGCAAGATGCTGGAGTTAGGGGTCATTGAGCCTTCTGAGAGCCCCTGGGCTAGCCCAGTGGTTCTGGTCCCCAAACCTCATCAACAGGGTGAAAAGAGAGAGATGAGGTTCTGTGTGGATTATAGAGGGCTCAACTCTGTCACCAAAACAGATGCTCACCCTATGCCAAGAGCAGAGGAACTGATAGATAAATTGGGGGCTGCCAAATTCCTCAGTACCTTTGACTTAACTGCAGGGTACTGGCAGATTGGCATGGCCCCAGGAGCAAAAGAAAAGACAGCATTCTCCACCCCTGATGGGCATTATCAGTTTACTGTGATGCCCCTATGGTTAAAGAATGCCCCTGCCACCTTCCAGAGGTTGGTGAACCATGTCCTAGCTGGGTTGGAGTCCTTTAGTGCAGCTTATCTTGATGATATTGCTGTCTTTAGCTCCACCTGGCAGGATCACCTGATCCACCTTGGGAAGGTTTTAGAGGCTCTGCAAAATGCAGGTCTCACTATCAAGGCATCCAAATGCCAGATAGGGCAGGGCACTGTGGTGTACTTGGGCCACCTTGTAGGTGGAGGCCAGGTACAGCCCTTACAACCCAAGATCCAGGCCATCATGGACTGGATAGCTCCAACAACCCAGACCCAAGTCAAGGCATTCCTTGGCTTGACTGGGTACTACAGGAGGTTTGTGAAGGGATATGGGTCCATTGTGACCCCCTCACAGAACTCACCTCCAAGAAAATGTCCAAGAAAATTATCTGGACAGTTAGTTGTCAAAAGGCTTTTGACACCCTGAAAGAAGCAATGTGCTCAGCACCTATTCTAAAAGCTCCAGATTATGCCAAGCAGTTCATAGTGCAGACTGATGCCTCTGGGCTAGGGATAGGAGCGGTCCTATCCCAGACCAATGATGAAGGCCAAGACCAACCTGTTGCTTTTATAAGCAGGAGGCTACTCCCCAGAGAGCAGCGTTGGAGTGCCATTGAGAGGGAGGCCTTTGCTGTGGTTTGGTCCCTGAAGAAGCTGAGACCATACTTGTTTGGCACCCACTTCCTAGTTCAAACTGACCACAGACCTCTCAGATGGCTAATGCAAATGAAAGGGGAAAATCCAAAACTACTAAGGTGGTCCATCTCCCTACAGGGAATGGACTTTGAAGTGGAACACAGACCAGGGACTGCCCATGCCAATGCAGATGGACTTTCCAGGTTCTTCCACTTAGACAATGAAGACTCCATAGGACAAGGTTAGTCTCATCACCTTTCGTTTGGGGGTGGGGGGTTGTGTGAGAAAGTGCCATCTTTCTTGCATGGTATGTCCCCACTTTTTGCTAAATTGCTGAATGTACTTTGACTAAGTGTACCCTGGACTCCTGCCAATCAGGTGCCCAGGGCCTATGTTCCTTCCTTAAAACACACAAACTCCAAATTGGCAAACCCTGGCCACATGTCAGCCCCTGGTAAATGGTACCCTAGGTACCCAGGGCCTTGTGACCAGGGAAGGCCTCTAAGGGCTGCAGCACTCATTGTGCCACCCTTAGAGGCCCTGTACTCTTACACACACACACTGCCCTTGCAGGCTGAGTGTCTGGGTGCAGGACAAAACAAATAGTCGACATGACACACATCTCTGTGTGCCTTGCCCATCACCTACACTGCCAAGGCATATGTCAGCCACCCCTCTGGCTGGGTGCCTTATGCCTATGGTGTGGGCACAGGAGCAGGAGCCCTGTGCCCCTACAGTACCCAGGTCCATTCCTGGGCACTGTAAGTGCAGTGCTGCCATTTAAGAGTACATGGTGCTGAGAGCTCGTCAAACACGAGCTCCACAGCACCATAATGGCAACACTGAAGGCTGGGAAGTTTGATATCAAACTTCTCAGCACATTACACCCACACTGATGCCATTGTGGGATTTAATGTACCAAGCACCCCAGAGGGCATCTTAGAGATGCCCCCTTACAGCCAACCTAAAATCCACGTCTGCTCTGAGGCTGCCCAGGCTGCCACACAGCAGACACGTTGCTGGACCCCTGGGTGGGAGAGCCCCTGCTCTCCCGGGCCTGCAACAATGCACATCCTGGGTGAGGTGATAAATCTCCTCCCCCAGGATGAGCAAAGGGAAGCTTCAAAGGCATGCCGCCTCTTGGAGTTTCCCCAGGCCACTGCAACCCCCCACTCTGGCGGGAAGCTTGGCCGGAAACCCCATACAAGGACAGGGGATGTGCCAGCCTGCCCACCCCACCCCTCAGGTGGGGGTTGCGAGGTGAAGCACATCTCCGGGCTCTCGCCATCTTGAAGCTGGGAGGCCCTACCCTATCAGGATTAGGCTACTGCCCCCCCTCCCACAGGAGAGAGGCAGGATAGGGGGTGTACCCACCCCAGGACAAGGACCCTTTGGTCCCTGGCCTTCACCTACCTGTAACGCCCCTAAATCTAATATTTAGGGGCACCCTGAACCTTCCTTCCCCAGATTCCAGATTCAAAAACTACAAGAAGAGCAAGAAGAACAAAGACCTGCCCTGCAGCTGCTAAAAAGAGAGGAAGACACCAACTGCTTTGGCCCCAGCCCTACCGGCCTGTCGACTCTCGAACCTGCTCCAGCGCGGCATCTCTCGTGGCCAGCAACCTCACCAACCCCGGAGGACCTGGCTACCTTTTGGCTCTAAGCCCCTGGGACTCCCATGAGTAGAGGCTCTACTCAGAAACCTATTACTAACCCCTGGCAGCAGCCCGGAACCGCGAACCCAGCACACTCTGCACCAGCCAAGCCTGGCCAGTGTCGGAGTGGACAAAGACCCTGAGGACGACCCCACGGCGACTGTGACCCCGAGTCCGGCACCCAAGGACCCCCCTCGACACTCCTGAAGAAGCCTGCAGCCTCAGAGCAAGGTGCCACCCCAAACGCGATCAACAGAGGGTAAGATTTCCCGACACCAAAAGGCACCCCTGCACACGGCGCCCTGCGGCCCCCTGTGCCCAATCCCGGGGTACCCACCTAACCTTCAACTACCCAACTTACCTCTCGAAGTGGTGGTGGCACCTGAAGCATCCTCGTCCCCGAGCTTGCAGCCTTTTTCCTAACCGGAGTATTCCCATTGATTTCCATTGAGCGCCCGACGGCTCAAAAGCACCCTGCACCGAGCCGCCCGAGTGGCCCTGGCAGTGCCAACTCTACACTAGCCTACTTCCCCACTTGCCCTGAGTGAGTGACCAGGAGCCCAGCTCCCACAGCCGCGTGGCCTGCTAGTCACCAGCCACCAAACCAGGCCCCCCTATTCCTCATAGGCTAACATTGGGCCTAACTCTCTCTGCACCCGGCTGCTCTAGAGCCGCTGAGGGTGAACTAACTGTGCCTATCTGACCTTGGGGGACCCCTGAGTCTATGCCCAGAACCTCAACCTCGCCAGTCGAGAACTTACCTGAAACCCGCTAACTCTATTTTCTACATAGGGTAACATTGACTGGCTTTCTCTTGAAATTTCGTCCAAGTGTGGACTTTTCAAATCTTAAAATATTCACTAAAAATCAGCCGAGCGACAAAAACGCAAAAACTCACCTATTCTCGGGTGACCTCGCAGTGCTGGATCTTGGTGCCCAGTACTGGCTCGGAAGAATACTCACATCTGTACTTACCAGTAACCCAATTTTTCTCCCATAGGAAACCATTGACTGCTTTTCTATGAAATTTCTTCTAAGTGTCGATTTCTGCAATCTTTAAATATTCTTCTAAAATCGTACAATTTTTGCAAACGTAATTACTTACCTGTTTTTGATCAAGACCCCAGTACTGAGTCTAGGTACCCAGTACTGGATTACAAAAGTAACGACAAAGTACTCTACCTGCAATTTGAAATTCTTGCCATAGAGAATCATTGAATGTTTTCCTTGAAATATTTTCTGTCAACTTTTGAAATAGTTAAATATTGTTTAAAAATCCTTACAGTAATTAAGCCGACTTTCATCACTTGATTCTGAATACTGACCCAGGACTGAATCTAGGATCCAAGCCTGGAATTACAAAAGTAATCTGAAAAGTAATTTGGTACAAATAACGTGAATTTACCATTGAGCTCAATGCATTGTTATGTTTAGGAAATAGGATTGTTTATTGCAACCAACTGTGATTGTTTACAAAAATCAATTGCTTATTGCAAAAGTATTTATATTCAACCTCTCATTCTGAGAAAGTATATTTTTATTCCCTTTGTGGTTCTAAAAATAAAACAAGCATATATTTTTTATATATATAAACCATTGGCCTAGAGTTCAGTTATTTAGTGTGTGAGACCATTTGCTGACTGAGTGTGTAAAACAAATGCTTTACACTGTCCTCTGATACTGCCTCACTGCTCGACCAAGCTACCACTTTAGAGAGTAAGGTTATACCTAACTTTAACCTCTATCAGCCCTTGGGGGACTGTGGACTCTGTACACCCTTTACCTATTAGGGAACAGTATATACAGAGCCACTTTCTCACATTGGTGGATCAGCGGTGGGATACAAACTTGCATTTGTTGGACTACTTGGTTACCATCTGATCACACGACAGAACTCTTAAAAATTGTCTTTAGAATTCTGATTGGTCTTTTCCAAAATTACTAAAAGTCTTGCTAGGGCCTTGCTTAAGACCCATTAGAATTTTAGAAAAAAATAAAAGTCACTATAGTCAGGGTAGAGGGTTAGAACTGTCAGGTTAGAATGTCTCAAAAGAACCCAACTATTAGTGAAAATAATAACATGGACCTGGTGGAGGAGCTCGACCTCACACCTTACTTCCACTTGTCGTTCAAGGAATTGAGGTCCCTATGTAAAATCAAAAATCTACAAATGGGCCTGCATCCAACCAAACTAGGGCTCCAGGAGCTCTTGGCTGAGTATGCTAAAGACCACCCATCTGAAGATGGTGATGACCAGTCAGATGAAGAAAGGGAAGTAGAGGAGGGTGACAATAGCCCCCCCCCCTACCAACCCTTAGGGAGGAGAGGGCACCCATACCCTCCAACCCAAGAATTAGCATCTGGGCACCTAGGGATTACACAGGTAACCCTGGTACCAGAGAGAACACTGGGGGACCCACCAGTGAAGAGGGCAGCCTTGTGATGCTGGCCAGAAGACTAGAACTAGAGTCCAGGCTCCTAGCTCTGGAAAAAGAAAGGAGAGAGATGGGTTTAGCACCCATCAATGGTGGCAGCAATACTAAAAATAAGGATAGGGAGGAAACTTCTGAACTTAAAATCCCCAAGGGGATTGTCCCTAAATTTGAGGAAGGTGATGATATCACCAAATGGTTCACAGCCTTTGAGAGGGCTTGTGATATCAGAAAAGTAAAAAAAACTCTCTGGGGGGCACTCCTATGGGAACTGTTCTCTGGTAACTGCAGAGACAGGCTTCTGACTCTCTCTGGGCCAGAAGCAGGATCCTATGACCTCATGAAGAAAGCTCTGATTGAGGGATTTGGATTCACCACTGAGGAGTATAGGATTAGATTTAGGGGGGCTCACAAAAGCCAGACCCAGTCCTGGATTGATTTTGTAGACTTCTCAGTGAAGACACTGAATGGTTGGTTAGCTGGACATGGTGTGCAGGATTTTACTGGATTGTACAATTTATTCATGAAGGAACATATATTAAGTAACTGCACAAATGAAAAGTTGCATCAGCATTTGGTAGACCTAGGTCTAATTTCTCCCCAAGAATTGGGAAAGAAGGCATACCACTGGGTCAAGACTAGGGTGACCAAGACAACCACTGGGGGTGACCAGAAGAAAGTGGTCACAAAACCTCCCCAGGGGAAAGGTGGTGAGAATCCCCAAGATAAAAAGTCTGAGTCTTCCAAAGGGCCCCAAAAACCTGTTCAGAAGGGGGGGACCCAAACTACTCCCTATGTGCCCCAACCATATAGGGGGAAGAACTTTGATCCCTTAAAGGCCTGGTGTAATACCTGTAAAAAGCAAGGACACCTAACTGTAGCTTGCACCCAAAACAAAGCCCCTAAGGCACCCAGTACAGCTACTCCTGGGGCAGCAAGCATACAAATGGGATCAGAGGTGTACCCTGAGCAAATCTGGGAACACACTGAAGCAAGTTTAGTCTCCTTGGGAGAAGTGGAGTTTGCCACTGTAGCTGTGTGGCCCCCCCAACTTAAAGAAATACTTACAGTACCCCTGGGTGAATGGAACTAGGGTAGAAGCTCTGAGGGATACAGGTGCCAGTGTCACTATGGTGAAAGACACACTGGTTTCCCCTGAGCAATACTTGATTGGGAAGTCTTACCCAGTCAGCAACGCTGACAGTGTCACCACTAGTCATCCCATGGCCATGGTAACATTAGGCTGGGGGGGGTTACTGGCCTGAAACAGGTAGTGGTCTCTCCAAAGTTGCCAGCTGCATGTCTGCTTGGAAATGATCTGGAAACCTCAGCCTGGGCTGAAGTTGAGTTAAAGGCCCATGCAGCCATGCTGGGCATCCCTGAATTGGTGTGTGTGCAAACCAGAGCACAGAGCAAGAGGAAGGGTGAAAAAGTAGGTCTGGAGCCTGAAATAATGGCCCAACCAACCAAGAGAAAAGGCAAGAAGACTGGGGAACCAGCTTCTGTACAGCCAAACACTCAGAACCCCTCTCCCCCAGGAGAGGATTTGGATACCCCTGAGGGAACTGAGTCCATGGAGCTTGACCCCTACCAGGTTGAACTCTTGGGCCCAGGGGGACCCTCTAGGGAAGAGCTGTGCCAGGGTCAGCAAGACTGTCCCACTCTTGAAAGCCTGAGACAGCAAGCTGCTTCAGAAGCCAGGGGAGATGTCAGTGGTACCCACAGAGCTTATTGGGAAGAGGGATTACTGTATGCTGAGGCAAGAGACCCCACTCCTGGAGCCACCAGGAGGTTGGTAGTGCCACAGAAGTACAGGGAGTTCCTCCTAACTTTGGCTCATGACATCCCCCTAGCGGGACATCTGGGGCAATCCAAAACTTGGGAAAGGTTAGTGAGTCACTTTTACTGGCCCCAGATGCACCAAAAGGTGAAGGAGTTTGTCAGCTCCTGTGTTACCTGTCAGGCCAGTGGTACGACAGGTGGCCACCCAAAGGCCCCCCTTATCCCACTACCAGTGGTGGGGGTCCCCTTTGAAAGGGTAGGTGTGGACATTGTGGGTCCACTTGAACCTCCCACAGCCTCAGGGAACAAATGTATTCTAGTAGCAGTGGATCATGCTACTAGGTACCCTGAAGCAATTCCACTTAGGACTACTACAGCTCCTGCAGTAGCCAAGGCCCTCCTGGGTGTCTTCACCAGGGTGGGTTTTCCTAAGGAGGTGGTTTCAGACAGAGGTTCCAACTTCATGTCTGCTTACCTAACACACATGTGAAAAGAGTGTGGAGTGCAGTACAAGTTTACTACACCCTACCATCCATAAACCAATGGCCTTGTTGAGAGATTCAACAAGACATTGAAAGGTATGATCATGGGACTCCCTGAGAAACTCAAAAGGAGATGGGATGTCCTGTTACCATGCCTGCTTTTCGCTTACAGGGAAGTACCACAGAAGGGAGTAGGTTTCTCACCCTTTGAACTTCTGTTTGGTCATCCTGTAAGGGGACCACTGTGTCTTGTAAAAGAGCGCTGGGAGAGGCCTCTTCAAGAACCCAAACAGGACATAGTGGACTATGTGCTTGGCCTAAGGTCCAGAATGGCTGAGTACATGGAAAAAGCATCCAAGAACCTTGAGGCCAGCCAGGAGCTCCAGAAGCACTGGTATGACCAAAAAGCTGCACTGGTTGAATTTCAACCAGGGCAACAGGTGTGGGTTTTGGAGCCAGTGGCACCAAGGGCTCTCCAAGACAAATGGAGTGGTCCTTACCCTATCCTAGAGAGAAAGAGTGAGGTCACCTATTTAGTTGACCTGGGCACTAGCAGGACACCCAAAAGGGTCATCCATGTGAACCGCCTTAAACTCTACAATGATAGGGCTGACATCACCATGCTGATGGTGACTGATGAAGAACAGGAAGCAGAGAGTGAGCCACTCCCTGACCTCCTATCCTACAGCCCAAAAGATGGGTCAGTAGATGGTGTGATTTTCTCAGACACCCTCTCTGCCCAACAGCAGACTGACTGCAAGCAAGTCTTGCAACAATATGCTAGCCTCTTTTCCCTGACCCCTGGTCTGACAAACTGGTGTACCCATGATGTGGACACTGGTGACAGTGCACCTGTCAAGAACAAAATCTATCGACAGTCAGATCCAGTCAAGGAAAGCATCAAAGCTGAGGTCAGCAAGATGCTGGAGTTAGGGGTCATTGAGCCTTCTGAGAGCCCCTGGGCTAGCCCAGTGGTTCTGGTCCCCAAACCTCATCAACAGGGTGAAAAGAGAGAGATGAGGTTCTGTGTGGATTATAGAGGGCTCAACTCTGTCACCAAGACAGATGCTCACCCTATTCCAAGAGCAGATGAACTGATAGATAAATTGGCGGCTGCCAAATTCCTCAGTACCTTTGACTTAACTGCAGGGTACTGGCAGATTGGCATGGCCCCAGGAGCAAAAGAAAAGACAGCATTCTCCACCCCTGATGGGCATTATCAGTTTACTGTGATGCCCCTAGGGTTAAAGAATGTCCCTGCCACCTTCCAGAGGTTGGTGAACCATGTCCTAGCTGGGTTGGAGTCCTTTAGTGCAGCTTATCTTGATGATATTGCTGTCTTTAGCTCCACCTGGCAGGATCACCTGATCCACCTTGGGAAGGTTTTAGAGGCTCTGCAAAATGCAGGTCTCACTATCAAGGCATCAGATCAGAGTCCACCAGGTACTGGTTTAAAAGTTGGGTTTAACAATTACTAAGGATCTGCTCCCTCATAATCAGATTGTACAATCCTGAAAAGTCATGCACTTTGCTGCCATGTATCCAACCTTCCAGAGCCTTAGTAGCACCGTCAACAAGGTCTACCCAGTCTTGAGTCTGAGCTACTTGGGTGTCTCTGAACTTTAACCTGTATTGTTCAGTGGTTGGGCAAAACCCATCTATCAGTGTACTTTTCAAGACTTTGTAGTCATCAGCATCCTCTTCTCGTACAGTGAGGAGCTTGTCTCTACCTTTGTCTGCACTTAAGAGTATATGGTATGGCTGTATCACAGAACAGCCATAAGGAAGTATTTCCGAAAGCTGCAAAGGGACTCGGCTCATGCTTGGGCACCCTCTCACACAAAACCAAGCAGTCTGCCTTCAGGATTGTCAAGGCTTGCCATGGGAGTGGATTATAGGTTTATATGTGACTGTATATATATGTGGATATAGGTAGCATATACCACGATAAGGGGTGCAAGCACACCCTTACCCGGGCTGCAGTAGCAGACCTGTGGTGCCATTTGGAGTGCATGCCAGGGGTGGCATAATATATGCTGCAGCCCTTGGTAGGCCTTTGAGGTACCTATGCCCTAGGTACATAGTATACCATATACTAGGGGCTTATAAGGCGCTCCAGAATCCAATTAGATATGTACCTAATGTACATGCAAATCATTTTACAGAGAAAGCAGATATACTGGGGCCCTGAATAGCAGGATCCCAGTCCAACTAAGTCATAAACCAGCAAAACACCAAGAAAAAAGTGGGGGCAACCATATAGTCAGATTCCACCTTCCTACACCCTGCCCTCAAGACCCTCAAGTGGCTCCCCATCGAAGGCAGATCCTCCTATAAAATTGCCTGCATTCCACAGAAAGCCCTCTATCAGAACACTCCAATCTACCTCTCAACTAAACTCAAAAAAGCCGGCTGCGCCCGAACGCTGAGAAGCACCAACACTCTTCTTCTCATACCACCCCTACTCAAAATAACCGCCTCGAACTCCCGCTCCTTCTAAGGCAAGGCACCAACCATCTGGAACACCCTCCCCAAAGACCTTCGATGCAACCCCTCCTATGCCAGCTTCAAAAGAAACCTTAAAATACACCTCCTCACTAAATATTGGGGAAATTAAATCCCTGATCTCCTCTCTGAATACTTTCCCCCCTCCTTCTTTAGGCAACTCCGCCTACCCCTCGTACTCTCTCCCCATCCTCCCTGACACCCTCCACACCCCCTCCCCTCACCATACCCGCCCTCACCCCACTATGTTCACTAAGTCCTCCTTGCCATACTGTAAAATTACTATTTATAACTATATTCTGATTCTTTCAATTAGTTTTCTGTTTATCTTATATGCACTCTGCTCATTATGTAATCTTAATAATTCCTTTTATTTTTGTATGACCACCTGTATAATTTGTTTCATCTGTTTCTATCGTTGTTTTTTGTTTATTATCATTACTGATGTAAAGCGCTCTGATACCCTCGAGTGGAGCTAGCGCTATATAAAACCTTTCAAATAAATAAATAAACAACTTTGTGACTTTTACACAATGAGTATTATGGTCTGCTCCATCTCTGTGCTGATATGGAAAGGTACACAATATGGAAGGTGACATGGCTACTCCCAGTTACTTGAACCATAGATACTCCCAGTGACTTGCACCATAGTTACTCCCAGTGACTTGAACCATAGCTACTCCCAGTGACTTGCACCATAGCTACTCCCAGTGACTTGAACCATAGCTGAAATATGGACCCAGAAGGTGTCCTCGCGGTGCAGCAGCAGCGCCGGCCTCCAGGCAGGTTAGCTCACCCGTCACAGAAGAGCAGTATATGCAGTCTGTTAACTTTTAGTCTGTTTAACATTTCCCTCTATGCGCCCTTGAAAGCCATTGCTAGAAAGAAGACACGTAAGTGCTCACTTACACGTGTGCCTGTGAACTTATCACGGCCCTGGCTGGGCTCACGCGAGGCCTGTGAACAGCTACTCGGGTCCATGTGCCGCCCTATGTCCAGCCGGACTTTTGGATTCAGTGGCTTCTGAGTCGGGGGCACGGCGGCCGTGGCGGGGATGTCTGCTGCGCTGGTAGACACCATACTACTGATTGCTGTCGAGACCCAATGCCTGGACGTGGCAGAGCGGCTCGATCGGGCTGTGTGTCGGTCAGGACATTGCCCTCTATCGGAGCGCTTAACTGGAGAGTGCGGTGGAAGGTGTGGTAGTGAGGGCCCTTACGTGTCTCTGCCGCCTTCATGAACGGCACTGATTGGAGTGGACTGAGTGGCAACCCCTCTAAGCCAATCCTGGTGCTGCCAGCAGCGCCAGGATTGGCTTGGGGCACAGTTACTACTCGCCCACCTGCCCATTAGGAGACCGAGGTTTGAGCCTTTGCTCAACCCTCGCTCTCCTAATAGGCATGCGCCAGCCAGAGCAGACACTAGTGCGCATGAGTGGGCACGGTGGAAAAATGTGCCCACCTTCCCCACTCATGCGCACTTGTGCTGCTGCCTGTTGCCCTGCCCTAGTCTGACAATCATGTCAGTCAACATGACGCCGGACCGCCCACCCCCTTCAGACTCTAAAGGGGTGGGCGGTCCGACGTCATGCTGACTGACATGATTGTCAGTTCTCCCACGGCGTCTTTGAACTTACGTAAACTGATTACTTAAGTTCAAAGACGCCGAGGGAGCTGCGGGCGGGGGGGCCACGCCCCAACGCCCCAATAGACACACCGCGCCTGCTGGGATTGTCAACTATATTCTAGGGGTCGAAAAAATCCTCACAAAACTGACAGTTCGCCCGCTGCTTATTCTTTCCCACTATGGCTTCAGCCGACAAAGTATGCATGTCAATTTAAAAAAATATGGAAAAATGCGAGCTGCAGCGTCTATTTTTGCTTGTGACAAAAATAAATGTGGATAAATATAGATCAAATGACAAAAAAATAAATATGGATTAGTACAGACAGAAATGTTTAAAAAATAAATACCTTAAAACCTTGAGCCCTAATTATGATGTTGTTGGTATCAAGGTGCTATGCTATATAATTTAATGATGCTTTTTCTATACTCTTTGTGCTCACTTCCCGCAAAATTGGCAGATTATGTCTGCGCTGTTAGTTTAAATTGCAGATCTCTGGTACACACCACTGTACCGTTCTCTTTTTGTTTTGAGATGCATGTTTCTGTTTTATGCAATGTAACTGGTTCGATTGTAAACCTCCGAAAGAAAAGGAGAAACCCAGTAAGCCAGAGACCTGGGCCGGATAATTTTTAACAAAAAGGTGGTCCCTATGGAGGAAGTGTAGCCCTGACTTCCATGGCAAAGTGTCAAGAAGGGGACACAAACAGCTCTAACACAAATAACTTAGCATTACATATTTATCTTTTTATTTTATTTTAGTAGCTTTTTCTTTGATTGTTGACAGTGAGAAGTGAAACTTATATTTGATCTATCGAACACAAGGTGCTCCAAAAAAAGAGGGGTGATAGCGCAGAGAAAGTGACTATAAGTGCAGAAAGTGCATACGTGCAATGTACAGAAATACATACATGTGGCCGATAGGGATAATAGAGCGTTAGAGATCGACCCCCGCTACGCGAGTGTTGATGGCCTTCAGTTTCTTGAAAAACAGTCCACATATAATGTTTTTGTCGACGTTTCAACCCCTGGACTTAGGTTATTTAAAATGGGGTCATCATCAGGGCGCAGAACTATATAGGAGACACCAACTGATTGGGGCATTTAGCCCACCAATCAAGACAATCAAGAGAATCTCTAAACATCAGTCTTCAAACTGTTTTCAAAATAGGTATTCATACAAGTTATTTTGGATAGAAGTTATGTAGGCACTGTGAAATCATGTGTACATCGCTGGGCCAGTGTGAAAGCATGTGTCCATCACTGGGCCAGTGTGAAATCATGTGTCCATCGCTGGGTCAGTGTGAAACGGACCTCGGGGAGGTTGCTCAAGTCAACAAATTCCCTGCAGAAAGGCGCACTATTTTATTGTATGTGACCGGGGGAGACGAAGTTATGAAAAGAGGCCTTTTATCATCAAAATTAAATCTGCTTTTCAAGTGCGCTTTAGTCTTGTGCAGCAATTTCTGTTTCCTAACTCTCCAAACTCAGACTTCTCTTCAGGTTCTATTGTAAAGTGCTCTTACACCTTCGCGTAAAGTATGTGCTATATAAAAACATATAAATTAATTAATTAAAATGGTAGTTGCTCTGTGAGTCTTTTGTATATTGACACATAGCTGAGGGAGGAAGTGTGTGGTTTCCATGACATGTGACGCTATCATTGTTGTTACTCATTTATCCTAAACAGCTAACAACCATTTACAAAGCCAATTGTACAGACAGATTGTGGGGGTATGTCAGGTGTTTTGTTGTATATCTGGATGCAACAGCATCTCATAAAGAAACTGTTAGATCTGGGGGTCTATAGTTGGCAGGGTAGGTACCACTGTCCAAGTAAGGACCCTTGCTTCTAGTCAGGGAAAGGGGGATACACTGTTAAGATAACCCCTGCTCACCCTCTAGGTAGCTTGGCCTGAGCAGTCTAGGCTATCAAAGGCAATGTGTAAAGTATTTGTACCAACACTCACAGTAACACAGTGAAAACACCACAGATTTACTCCACACCAGTTTTAGAAAAATAAGGTATCTTTACTAAAAACTTCACAAGACCAAATACTACAGAAAAAAACAACATACAATTAAAAAGGTTACTTTAAGATAGTTCCAGAGCTTGCAGAAAGTAATCCAGGATGTCAAAGTCAGTGTCCTGCACAATGCGACATTCAATGCACAAAATGCAACACTCTCGTGCCCAACTGTACTTGTAGTTGCGATAAGGTTCCCAAAAGCTAGAACAAGGAAGATGGCAAAGGCGATGCGATACTCCTGAGATCCTGGGGAGGCTTTGCAGCAGCCCTGCTTCACGCAGCAGAGGTGGATGCGCCGGCTCCGATCTGTATGGGGAGGATGCGATACCTTTGGCTTTCGTTGCGTAGGTTTCTTGGGGGGAAGCTTCACGCACAGGTACGATGCGACAATCTTCGATGCGGCACGCTGCGTGGCGCAGCGCGGACTTCTGGCGCCGCAACCCTCGATGCGTCACGGGACGGGACTCTGCGTCGACACACGCAGCGACTGGATACTTTCACGCACCGGCATCGGTGCGGCTCTCAACTGGTTTTGCGACGACCCTCGCAGTCTCAGGAATCTTCACGTATCGGAACGATGCTCGACGCACTCGGCGATGCGGGGACTCCAGGTGCTGCGATGACGCCGCAATGAAATTTTCCTCGCACTCTCGTTCTTGCGGCCCGCAATTGGATGATGCGTTGGGTACCAGTTCTTCTTTTCACGCTTCTTCTTCCCAGCTCCCAAACACAGCAAAAACGACCTCCTGAGGCCCCACGACTGGGCAAGCACTCCAAGGCAGGTCAGAACTCTCTCAGCAGAGTTCCAGGGGAGCTGGTGGGGAAGTCCTTTTGTTCCTGGGACTTCTTAACAGGGAGCCAGCTCTCCTCAGGCCCTTGGAGATCAGAATCAAAAGAAGGGGACACAGCAAAGTCCTTCCCCTCTCCTTGGCAGCAAAGCAAAACAGCAAGCAGGCAGTCTTCTCCTCTTCAGTTCTTCCAGCTTTCTCCTTGGCAGAGGTTTCTTCTTAGCTCCAAAGTGATCTAAAGTTTAGGTGTCTTTGTGCCAGCAGAGGCAGAGTCTTCAGCCTGGCCAGCAGGGGGTGGAGCCAGCTTTGTGTTGGCAGAGGCAGCCCTATTCAAACCCAGGGGCTACTCCTCCCACCCATCTAAAGCAGATCTCCCTATTCACCCTGCGGCTGACTCATCCAGGCTCCTGGAGCCACCTAGCCCATCACATGACACCAGTCAGCCAACCAGCACACAGGCACACAGGAAGGTTAAACAGGAGAATAGCTACTTTCTAAAAAGTGCTATTCTCACACAGTGAATTTAAAAACCATCTTGCTAAAAAGATGCATAATTAAATTCTGAACACAGAGATATCAAACTCGGATTTTCTATCTTGCCCTTATGGGAAGGTAGGCATGTAAACAGCCTCCCCCATTCTATCCTATGGGCAAGATAGCCTCTAAGCAGTGAAAAACGAAAATGGCTGTAATTCACTACCAGGGCATGTTACACACCTCAGTACATGCCCTACCTTTCAGATACACTGCACCCAACCCAAGGGGGTACCTAGGGCCACCATAGGGATGCCTTACATGTACAGAAAGGGAAGGATAAGGCCTGGTCAGTGGTTGCACTGGCCAGGTCGACATGGCAGTCCTGGACTGCACATAGGCACTGCAAGCAGGCCTAAGACATCATTTGATGGCTACTCCTGTGGGTGGCACAATAAGTGCTGCAGCCCACTAGTAGCATTTGAATCACCAGCCCTGGCACACTCAGTGCACTTTACTAGGGGCTAACAGGTGAAACAAATATACCAATCATAGATAACCAATCAATATAACTATTTACCTAGGGAGCACTTGCACCTTGACACTGAACAGCAGTGGCAAAGTGCCCAAAGCATCTAGACCAACAAAAACGACATCCAGCATAGCATCAAAAATACAGGAGGTAGAGGCAAAAAGTCAGGGGTAACCACGCCAAAAGATGCCAGGTCTAACACGTGTCCCCTCCAGCTGAAAGTGGGGAGAACTACCCACCCTCTTGGGAGTTCTCATCGCTAAGGCGGAAAAACCTGGACAGACCATCAGCGTTGGCGTGTTCTGTACCGGGACGGTGTTCCACCGTAAAGTCCATCCCCTATAGGGAAATGGACCACCTCAACAGCTTAGGATTCTCACCCCTCATCTGCATCAACCATCTAAGGGGCCTGTGGTCCGTCTGAACCCGGAAGTGAGTCCCAAACAAGTAGGGCCTCAGCTTCTTCAGAGCCCAGACCACAGCGAAAGCTTCCCTCTCAATCGCACTCCACCTCTGTTCCCTGGGAAGTAGCCTACTGCTAAGGAAAACCACAGCTTGGTCCAAGCCCTCATCATTTAGTTGTGAGAGCACTGCTCCCACTCCATGCTCAGAAGCGTCTGTCTGCACGATGAATTCCTTGGAGAAGTCAGGCGCCTTGAGTACAGGTGCTGTACACATGGCCTCCTTCAGGGCATCAAAAGCTTCTTGGCAGGCACTGGTCCAAATCACTTTCTTCGGTAACTTCTTGGAAGTTAGTTCTGTCAAGGGGGCAACAATGGTGCCATACCCCTTGACAAAACGGCGATAGTACCCGGTGAGTCCTAGGAAGGCTCTCACCGCTGTCTGGGTCTTGGGGGGTTCCCAAGCCCGGATGGTATCTATCTTGGCTTGTAGGGGCGCCACCTGTCCGCTTCCTACCTGGTGTCCCAAATACACCACCGAACCCTGCCCTATCTGGCACTTACTGGCCTTGATAGTGAGGCCTGCACTGTGCAGAGCCTTCAACACTGCGCAGAGGTGTTGCAAGTGTTCTTCCCAAGTGGAGCTGAACACAGCAATGTCATCCAGATATGCGGCGCTGAATTGCTCCAGCCCGGACAGTACCTGGTTGACCAGTCTCTGGAATGTGGCAGGGGCGTTCTTCAACCCAAAGGGCATGACACGGAACTGGAAGTGCCCCTCTGGCGTTGAGAACGCAGACCTCTCCTTAGCCCCATCAGTTAAGGCAATCTGCCAGTACCCAGAAGTTAAATCAAACGTACTGAGGTAGTTGGCAGCTCCTAACCGATCCACGAGCTCATCAGCTCTGGGGATGGGGTGTGCGTCAGTCTTCGTGACCGCATTGAGCCCACGGTAGTCCACACAGAACCTAAGTTCAGGAGTGGCACCTGGCGCAGCAGCTTTCGGTACAAGTACCACTGGGCTAGCCCAGGGGCTGCTGGAGGGCTCAATCACCCCTAGTTCCAACATCTTAGAAACCTCCCTCTTGATGTTGGCCCTGACCTTGTCAGCCACCCGGTAAAACTTCTGTTTCACAGGCATGCTATCTCCCGTGTCCACATCATGGACACACCAGTTGGTGATACCGGGGGTCAGGGAGAACAGAGATGCAAACTGACCCAACACCTGGCGACAGTCCCTCTGCTGTTCTGGGGTCAGGGTGGGCGAGAGGACCACTCCATCCACTGACCCATCTTGCTCCTTAGCTTCCAGGAGGTCAGGAAGAGAATCGCTATCCTCCTCCATCCCTGCATCTGTAGCAAGTAGCATTGTTATTTCAGACCTCTCAAAATGGGGTTTGAGGCGGTTAATGTGTAGGACCCTCATGGGGTTCCTGGGAGATCGCAAGTTGACCAGGTAGGTCACCTCACTCTTGCGCTCCACCACCTCGTATGGCCCAGTCCACTTGTCTTGGAGCGTGCAAGGCTCCACTGGCGCCATCACCCACACCATCTGCCCAGGTTGAAATTCCATCAGAGTGGTATGCTGGTCATACCACCTCTTCATCTCATCCTGGCTGGCTTCCAGGTTCGCCTGAGCGAGGGCCCGGAAGCGCTGTGTCTGGTTGCGGATGGCCAGCACATAGCTGAACACATCCTAGGGGGTTTTCCCAGGGGATTTCTCCCACCCCTCCTTCACCAGACTGAGAGGTCCTCTCACAGGGTGCCCGTACAAAAGTTCAAAGGGACTGAACCCTAGGGACTTCTGTGGTACCTCCCTGTAGGCAAATAATAGGCATGGCAAAAAGACGTCCCACTTCCGTCTCATGGGCTCTGTCAGCCCCATGATCATGCCTTTCAGGGTCCGGTTGAACCTTTCAACCAACCCATTTCCTTGAGGGTGGTAAGGAGTGGTGAACTTATAAGTTACCCCACACTCCTCCCACAGAGACTTCATATACCTGGAGATGAATTTGGTACCCCGGTCGGATACCACCTCTCTGGGGAAACCCACACGGGAAAAGATCCCCATCAATGCACGGCCCACCACCGGGGCTGTGGTTGTCCTGAGAGGGATAGCCTCCGGGTACCGGGTGGCATGATCCACCAGGACCAGGATAAACCTGTTGCCTAAGGCGGTCCTGGGGTCCAGTTGTTAAATGGTAGCGGCAGTTTCAGTCGATAACCTTCAAGTATTGCCCGGCGGTAATCGCCTCTTATACCATTCGATAATTAACCAACAAAAGAGGCAGGCGCCGGAGACTGGAAGGCAGGAAACAAAGTTTTATTCCGTCGGAGCAGAACACGTCAGATCGGACAGCAAGGTATCGTCTCGAGGTGCTCTAACTGCATCTCTGAGTCCTGGTCTCTTATACACACATTTATTACTTTATTACCGGTTTATCATACATGGCACATTCTTGAGATTGCTTTGATACATGAAAGAACATCCTCGGAATCCCCGGCTCAGATCAGCTCCCACACATAACTACAGTGGAAGTCCCCACCCCACCCACAGTAGGAGATGGCTATCACACAGCAGGACATTCCGCCAATTCCCGGGGGTGTGTGCGACTGGTCGGGTCTCAGGGGGTGGGGGCCTTGATCTACTGTAATCCCTTTGATGTGAGGTGTTTCCTTTACAGTAGGGGCAATAAATACCATCCGCGGGGCTAGGTGATGGCCTGGGATCGGCCCGGACAATCGGGTGCAGAGGAAGGGGGTTATCAAAAGGATGTGTGACCATGTATGGGATGAAAGGAGGTGTTGGTCAGGCACGGGATGCGGTTCCAGGGCAGGGTCGCGCAGAAGGAGAGGTTTTATGGCTCATGCATGAGAGAGCGGGGGTGTCCAGCGTGCGGGGGGATGTTCGCAGCGCCTGGGGGACGCGCTGGCGATCGGCAATGAGCGGGGAGAGAGACCAGGGTGCCTAAAATGGCTGCCGTGCGTTTTCTGTGTGTGGCGCTGGGGAGAGACAAGATGGCGCAGATAATGTTCAGTTACAAACTAAATTTCCACAGTCCTCCCTTTAACATATCTTGCCAGCTTGTTTAGTTCGGATCTATCCCCATAATACCACGTACTTCTACCTCGTACAGAGCTTTCATTCGTTCTGCTTCAAAGTTCAGAGTCTTAGGGCAGATGCAGTTTGTGAAAAGTGAACATAAAGGTGGCAAGCACTGAATTCCCAGACAGCATCCACACAGTTGTGTAGGAAGGTGGATATCTGACTATGGTTACCCCCAACTTTTTTCCTAGTGTCTAGCTGGTTTTTCGACTTAGTTGGCCTGAGATCCTGCCATTCAGGGTCTCAGGCTGTCTGCTCTCTCTTTAAAATGGATTCCATGTACCCTAGGTACATTCCCAATTGGTAAGGATCACCTTATTGGACCCTGTACAGTGTACCCTAGGTACCCAGGGCATAGGTGTACCCTAGGCCTCCCAGGGGCTGCAGCATGTATTATGCCACCCCTGGTCTGGCCTTCCAATCAGACACAACTGGCTGATCACTCAGCTGGGGCAAGGTCGTGTAATCACCCCTTGCTTAGGTGTAGTATTCCTATACCTACCTTATATATAGACACATGTGTACCTATCAGTCACTCCTATGGCAGGCCTTAACAATCCTGGAGGCAGAGTGCTTGGTAACATGTGAGATGGTGCTCTAGCATGAGCTGAGCCTGTCTGCAGCTTTCGGAACCATGTCCTTATAGCTGTTCTATGATATAGCCTACCATATACTCTTAAAGTGCCTTATAATCTTAAACGGTTATGGTAACTATGGTTGGGCTGTATCAAAACATGTCGTGTAAGGTGTCTAACACTTTGGAATAATACCCCCATACCATTTCTGGTGATGAGGATATTATTCCTCCCTTCTAGAGGGAGAGACATGTTAAAATCATACTTTGCTGTGTAACCTCTGACCAAAGCCTCAGCATCACAAAATGGATGCTGCTGCCACGACACAAGTCTGACCTCCTGCAGCTGGGAGTGATCCCAGCCAGGGAGGCCTGGACAATAGGTTTCCTGCTTGGGGAGGTGCT
The DNA here is from genome assembly GCF_964204655.1 of Triturus cristatus. Classification (NCBI taxonomy): domain Eukaryota; kingdom Metazoa; phylum Chordata; class Amphibia; order Caudata; family Salamandridae; genus Triturus; species Triturus cristatus. The sequence continues at coordinate 1,698,428,732 of NC_140591.1, forward strand.
AGCACCTCCCCAGACAGCCTTTAGTGTATTGGGGCAGGGTGGGCTGAAAGGAATGAGACATGCCTGGGGCACACAAGGTGTTCCTTGCATAGTCCAGTTCAAACCGGCGCTGGGGCACTCCAGCCCCAGCTCTGGCGCGAAACTGGACAAAGGGAAGTGGGTGTAACCACCCCCTCCCAGGTCCCACCCATAAGGCGTGACCTAGCAGGTATCCCAGCCCCCCAGATTAGTATAAGAGTGGGAGTTGGGCCTCAAGACTTTAGATTATCCTGAACCTGCAAAACTGAACAGAAACTCTGGACCTTCGACATTCGACGAAAGAAGAAGACTGAAGAATCTCCCTTGTAGCCAAGGAGTGGCTACCCTGTGCAAACAGGCACCATCAAGTGACTACCCTTTGCTTTGTGAAACGTTCGACGAGGAACCGACTGCAGAGCCCGACCAGAGCCTTGATTTCCAGACTTCTCCGACCCTCATCCACATCTGCAGCAGAGCTGAGATCCGTGGAGGCGACGAGCGACGTGGGACCGGCTACCTGGGAAAAGTGGCTAGTAACTTACAGCGCAGCTTCTGAGGTACCCTCGAAGTTGTGCACCGGGGATTGAGAAGCCCCAACCCCAAGCACCATCTGCACCGAAGACCAGCCCCCCACACTCCACGAGTCCTGCGTGGGGCCCTTCAGCATTTTCCTGCTTGCCGCGTCTGTCCGGTTGCTTGCCCGCTGGCTAGTGGCCTTTGTGACGACGCTCCCTAAAATCTTCTGCGCTGGTTTGGCTCCTCCAGACTGGCTCCCGCTTCTCTGCAAAGAAGAAGCACCCCAGCCCTTCCTGGTCTGCACCAGAAGCAAGTCCCTTGTTCTTCGTGGGTTCCGCTTGCCAAGGCTTGGTGAGTCCTAGTCCAACTTCGACGCCGCCGACAGCAAGAGCCTTCGTGGGACAGCTCGCCTCCTGGTCCTGGTCGTCCTCGACGCTTCCTGGTCCTCCTGGCTCCAGCGACAAGCTTCACCTTCCCCTGCAACTCTTCACGACATCGCCTGGTTCCTTCCTGGTTCCACGTGGTCACTGGCTAGTGACCTTGACTCTGTCCCCTCTGCTTGCAGGTTTCTTCTCTTCTTGATCCCAGGCTTGGGATCCACCGGACACTCTCCCCTGACTGCCTGTCAGCATCTTTCTTCAGGCATCCATAGGAGTCGACGACGAAAACGACGCATCTTCACCCCTATGCACCCGCAGCCTGTGGGCTAGGTAACTTGGGTACTCCGGTGCTCATCAGGATAGTGACTATCCTAGTGTCTAGTTTTCAAGTCTCAACTTCCTAGCTACTCCGGAAGTGTCCTAAATCTATCTATTTCTAAACTGTAACATTGCTATTGACTGTTACGCATTACGCGTGAGTGTTTCCACTCTGCACACGAATCCCGTGGGCCTCCCACTCCCTAACTAACGCTAGTGTAGTGTAGCCCCAGCGATTCCCTAGGCCTAGGCCTATTCTATTTCCGTGACAGTGGTTCTTATACCACTTATTTAGTATATGGTTTGCGTGGCCCCTAGGGCCTAACTGTATTACTTACCTGTGTGACTTACTGTATGCATTAATAAGACTGTGTTGTACTTACCTCTAAACTCATAAAGAGTGCTGAGGGTTTGCTTAGAATAAATACACTTTATTTTATACATATAACTGTTGTGGTGTCCTTTCATTTGGTATTCAAGGGATTATATATGGTATCACAGCTGGCTTCACATGCCATTCAGAGTTTAGCCTAAGACTGCTCTTGTCCATGCTACCACTAGGATAGCTGGTCTATAAGGTTGACTTTACAACCAATCACCATAAGGGTATTTGGACTGATATAAGGTGTACACTATAACTAGTGACATCATACATCAGGCCAACTTCTCACATTGGTGAGCAGCGGTTGGGATCTGAGCTTGCTGTTGTAATACCATTGTAATCTTGAGATACTAAATTGAAAGATCACACAGATATTGTCTAGGTACATAGTACATAGTTTATAATACTTAAGTCCTACTGGACTTAGTAGTTGTAGGTTGAAGGGAGTAACACACCCTGACTACAACTACTAGAGAGGTTTAGTAGATACAACTAGTGTAGGTAGGTGCACACACCACACCCTCACTAGAATCATGCCCCTGGATGGAGATCACACTGATGCTCCCTCAGGAGAGGAGAATCCTAGACAGGTTCCCTCTAGGTATGATGCATTCACATTCCAGGAGATGAGACAATTGTGTACCTCCAGAGGAATAAAACAGGGTGCAAACCCTACCCTTAGACAGCTAGTGGAGCTTCTGGAGGCCTATGATGCTGAAAGAGCTGCCAGGGATGGTGCCATAGCTGTAGATAAGGGTCTACCCACCACAGATGAGTCAGATGGGACTTCAGAGGAAGAGGTAGACAGCCAGGGCCAAGTAGGAAGACTTAGCCAGGCTAACTTAAGTTTACATGGGAGTTTGCATGGGGTCCCCCCATACAGACCCACAAGTAGGCATTCACAGAGAAGCAGGAGGGACAGATCCCCTTCAAGGGAATCCATCCACTCCCATGTTTCTAGCATCTCTAATGCTTCCTCTCACAGAGGAATGACTTCACCTGAGAGAAAGGAGCATAAAGCCAGAATGAGGGAAGCTAATCTGAGGATTCAGAGGGAAGAAATTGCCCTTGCCAAAGAGAAGCTTGCTCTGGCTAGAGAGCAAAAATTGTGTGGGTCAGAACCCACTGGTGGCAGCAACATTCCTAGAGATAGGGATAGGTCTTATGACCATAGAAACCTAAGCAAGATAGTCCCCCCATATCAGAATGGGGATGACATCCACAAATGGATGACTGCTTTGGAGAGGGCCTGCAAAGTACAGCAGGTACCCCAAAGTCAGTGGGCAGCTATCTTGTGGCTCTCCTTTTCTGACAAAGGTAGAGACAAGCTCCTCACAGTCAGTGATGAGGATGCAAACAATTACAAAGTCCTGAAGAGTGCTCTGATAGATGGGTTTGGCTTAACCACTGAGCAATATAGGTTGTTGTTCAGAGACACCCAGAAGACACAGACACAGGACTGGTCTGATTTTGTGGATTGTGCCACTAAGGCTTTGGAAGGTTGGTTAAATGGCAGCAAGGTGCAGGACTATACAGGATTGTACAACTTGATTATGAGGGAGCAGATCCTTAGTAATTGTCAGAACCAGCTTCTCCATCAACACCTGGTAGACTCAGATTTGACCTCTCCCCAAGAATTGGGAAAGAGGGCAGATAAATGGGTCAGGACCAGGATTAGGCCTAAAAATCAGGGTGGTGACCAAAAGAAAGATACCACCAAGCCTCAAGAGAAGGGTGGGGATAAAGCAAAAGAGAAATCTTCCTCAGGGCCCCAAAACTCCACACAGGGTGGTGGGTCCCAAGCTCCCTCCTCTACCACAGTTAAAAAGCCTTACTGCCATGTGTGTAAAACACCTGGGCATTGGAAAACTGACAGCAGTTGTCCACAGGCTAAAAACAAAACTGTTCCTCCAACTACTCCTGTCACACCACCTATTACTGTCAGCAGTAATCCCCCAGGTGGTGGGAGTGCCCCCAAAAATTTGGTTGGGTTTTCTTGGGGAACACAGGGGGATCCTGGCTTAGCCAATTCCCCTACAGCAGCTACTCTTGTCTGTGATGGTGGCATGGGGTTTGCCAACTTCACTGCCTGTCCCAACACTTTGGGTAGGTACAGACAGGAACCCTACATCAATGGTAGAAAAGCTGAGGCCTACAGAGACACTGGAGCTAGCATCACTATGGTGGCCCATAGGCTAGTTCCCTCTGAGCAGCTTTTGCCTGGTTTCTCATACCAGGTAACTAACATTGATGGCAAGCAGAACAGTCATCCCATGGCAGAGGTATGTCTCAGCTGGGGAGGTGTCACTGGCCCTAAAAGGGTGGCAGTGTCTCCAACCTTGCCTGTGGACTGCTTACTGGGGAATGACTTAGAACTCTCAGCTTGGGCTGGAGTTGAACAAGACACCCATTCTAAAATGGTAGGCCTTCCCAAAAAGGGTAGTGGGGTTGTGCCAGTCACAACCCCTGTCCAAGTAGCTTTCCTCCCTGAAAAGGTTGGAAGGGCAGTGGTAGCCACAGCCCAGGCACAGACAGACTCCCCTGTAGCAATTGGCAGAGCTGTGACAGTCACAGCTCAAACACAAACTGAGTGCCTTCCTGAAAAGGTTGGCAAGGCTGTAATGGTCTCAGCCCATACTCAGACTGATATAGGTGTAGTGAAGCCTGAAACTATGGATCACTCCACACAAACAGAGAGTAGTGGGGAGGAAGAAAAGTCTCCCTCTCCCCAGACATTAGGAAAAGGTCAGCCTCCTCAGGGATCTGACCTCACCCCTTGTGAAGGAACTGCCCCAGAGGTAGCCAGGCCTGGCCTGGCAGAGCCTCTGATGTCAGTGGCCCCTTCCAAGGTGGGACCCAGTCTGGTGCAGGTAGCCTGCCTCTCTCTACCCTGCCTCAGTCAGCCCAGGGCTGCAGAGGTCAGGGAGGCCAGTGGACCCCAAGAGGGCCCCTGTCCACAAGAACCCCCCCTTCAAAAGAATGAGGATTGCCTGGTTAGTTGCCCTAGCCAGGTGATGGGTAAAAACATTCCTGAGGGATCCCCTTCACAGGTAGTTAGGGACCTCCCCCAGAGGGATTCTGTTGGGCACAGGCAAACCTGGGACCTTAGGGCCCCAAACCTGACCTGTCCCTCCAGTAAGCCCACAAAAGGGACCCAGCCTCCAGCTTTAGGTAGCCAGAGGCTGACCCTGAGAGCACAGTGCAACTCAGTTAGAGAAAGAAAGGCATCCATGGTGGAGGATGATTGGAGGAAGCTGAGGCCTCACTTTGAGGACACTCACTTCAGTACTCCATCTCAACACCAGCCTTTTTCTTTGCAAAGACACACCAAAGGTAGAGATTCCCTATGGTGGAGACCCTATGATATCTTTAGGATGAGGGATTGCTTAGTGGACCATGAGACAGGGGGTAACCATGCCAGTGCTGGTTCTTCCTTATATGGCCACTCAGGCAATAGAGGCTTACCTTGTAAAGGCCAGCCTTATCTCCTTTCGTTTGGGGGGGGGTTGTGTAGGAAGGTGGATATCTGACTATGGTTACCCCCAACTTTTTTCCTAGTGTCTAGCTGGTTTTTCGACTTAGTTGGCCTGAGATCCTGCCATTCAGGGTCTCAGGCTGTCTGCTCTCTCTTTAAAATGGATTCCATGTACCCTAGGTACATTCCCAATTGGTAAGGATCACCTTATTGGACCCTGTACAGTGTACCCTAGGTACCCAGGGCATAGGTGTACCCTAGGCCTCCCAGGGGCTGCAGCATGTATTATGCCACCCCTGGTCTGGCCTTCCAATCAGACACAACTGGCTGATCACTCAGCTGGGGCAAGGTCGTGTAATCACCCCTTGCTTAGGTGTAGTATTCCTATACCTACCTTATATATAGACACATGTGTACCTATCAGTCACTCCTATGGCAGGCCTTAACAATCCTGGAGGCAGAGTGCTTGGTAACATGTGAGATGGTGCTCTAGCATGAGCTGAGCCTGTCTGCAGCTTTCGGAACCATGTCCTTATAGCTGTTCTATGATATAGCCTACCATATACTCTTAAAGTGCCTTATAATCTTAAACGGTTATGGTAACTATGGTTGGGCTGTATCAAAACATGTCGTGTAAGGTGTCTAACACTTTGGAATAATACCCCCATACCATTTCTGGTGATGAGGATATTATTCCTCCCTTCTAGAGGGAGAGACATGTTAAAATCATACTTTGCTGTGTAACCTCTGACCAAAGCCTCAGCATCACAAAATGGATGCTGCTGCCACGACACAAGTCTGACCTCCTGCAGCTGGGAGTGATCCCAGCCAGGGAGGCCTGGACAATAGGTTTCCTGCTTGGGGAGGTGCTAGCACCTCCCCAGACAGCCTTTAGTGTATTGGGGCAGGGTGGGCTGAAAGGAATGAGACATGCCTGGGGCACACAAGGTGTTCCTTGCATAGTCCAGTTCAAACCGGCGCTGGGGCACTCCAGCCCCAGCTCTGGCGCGAAACTGGACAAAGGGAAGTGGGTGTAACCACCCCCTCCCAGGTCCCACCCATAAGGCGTGACCTAGCAGGTATCCCAGCCCCCCAGATTAGTATAAGAGTGGGAGTTGGGCCTCAAGACTTTAGATTATCCTGAACCTGCAAAACTGAACAGAAACTCTGGACCTTCGACATTCGACGAAAGAAGAAGACTGAAGAATCTCCCTTGTAGCCAAGGAGTGGCTACCCTGTGCAAACAGGCACCATCAAGTGACTACCCTTTGCTTTGTGAAACGTTCGACGAGGAACCGACTGCAGAGCCCGACCAGAGCCTTGATTTCCAGACTTCTCCGACCCTCATCCACATCTGCAGCAGAGCTGAGATCCGTGGAGGCGACGAGCGACGTGGGACCGGCTACCTGGGAAAAGTGGCTAGTAACTTACAGCGCAGCTTCTGAGGTACCCTCGAAGTTGTGCACCGGGGATTGAGAAGCCCCAACCCCAAGCACCATCTGCACCGAAGACCAGCCCCCCACACTCCACGAGTCCTGCGTGGGGCCCTTCAGCATTTTCCTGCTTGCCGCGTCTGTCCGGTTGCTTGCCCGCTGGCTAGTGGCCTTTGTGACGACGCTCCCTAAAATCTTCTGCGCTGGTTTGGCTCCTCCAGACTGGCTCCCGCTTCTCTGCAAAGAAGAAGCACCCCAGCCCTTCCTGGTCTGCACCAGAAGCAAGTCCCTTGTTCTTCGTGGGTTCCGCTTGCCAAGGCTTGGTGAGTCCTAGTCCAACTTCGACGCCGCCGACAGCAAGAGCCTTCGTGGGACAGCTCGCCTCCTGGTCCTGGTCGTCCTCGACGCTTCCTGGTCCTCCTGGCTCCAGCGACAAGCTTCACCTTCCCCTGCAACTCTTCACGACATCGCCTGGTTCCTTCCTGGTTCCACGTGGTCACTGGCTAGTGACCTTGACTCTGTCCCCTCTGCTTGCAGGTTTCTTCTCTTCTTGATCCCAGGCTTGGGATCCACCGGACACTCTCCCCTGACTGCCTGTCAGCATCTTTCTTCAGGCATCCATAGGAGTCGACGACGAAAACGACGCATCTTCACCCCTATGCACCCGCAGCCTGTGGGCTAGGTAACTTGGGTACTCCGGTGCTCATCAGGATAGTGACTATCCTAGTGTCTAGTTTTCAAGTCTCAACTTCCTAGCTACTCCGGAAGTGTCCTAAATCTATCTATTTCTAAACTGTAACATTGCTATTGACTGTTACGCATTACGCGTGAGTGTTTCCACTCTGCACACGAATCCCGTGGGCCTCCCACTCCCTAACTAACGCTAGTGTAGTGTAGCCCCAGCGATTCCCTAGGCCTAGGCCTATTCTATTTCCGTGACAGTGGTTCTTATACCACTTATTTAGTATATGGTTTGCGTGGCCCCTAGGGCCTAACTGTATTACTTACCTGTGTGACTTACTGTATGCATTAATAAGACTGTGTTGTACTTACCTCTAAACTCATAAAGAGTGCTGAGGGTTTGCTTAGAATAAATACACTTTATTTTATACATATAACTGTTGTGGTGTCCTTTCATTTGGTATTCAAGGGATTATATATGGTATCACAGCTGGCTTCACATGCCATTCAGAGTTTAGCCTAAGACTGCTCTTGTCCATGCTACCACTAGGATAGCTGGTCTATAAGGTTGACTTTACAACCAATCACCATAAGGGTATTTGGACTGATATAAGGTGTACACTATAACTAGTGACATCATACATCAGGCCAACTTCTCACAAGTATCACAATTGGTATCATGACAAATGTAAACAACCTCCACCCCCAGTTCTTTATTGCGTCCCAAAACCAACTCCCAAGCGACCATCCTTCCTGTTCTTGATGAACCTCTGAGGAAAGTCTGTGGAGGTGTTGGATCGCCTTGTAGACTGAGGGTGAGTTATCCGGTACGTAGGTACAACAGCTGGACCCAATGATGCGGCATGCTCCTCCACAATCAGCCAGAACCACGTCTAGAACGAGGCGGTTCTGAAGAGCTACCAGGCAGACGGCCTGAAGCTCAGCGGTGTTGTTGGTGAGGATGCCGGCTGTAATGTTCATTGTGGTTTCGACTGCCTGGGTTAGGTGCCGGATGGCACGGCTGTTTGCCATTGGACCCCACAGTGGAACAAGTCCCTTTACTGCATCCATGAACTGTGCTCCAGTGGAGTCGGCTTGTACAACGTCCTTTGCACGTTTCTGCCGGTGATGGTTTGCTGGAGCCACATATGTTGGAGGAAGGATAAAAGCGATGTAACAGGTGCCTCCCCAACCTTTCGGAAGCCTGGTGTAGGCCTTAGTACCACAGACGAAGTACATATTTGGGGAGGTAACAAAGGAGGGTGGATCAACTGAGTCCAATGTTCGGGTGATGAGATAGGAACTGTGGCCCACCAGCTGTGTTCCCAGGCCTTCGAGGCACACAAGACCTGTGATGTTGACGACGGATAGGGCCACTGTTAGGGTGGCGGCCGTTCGTTTCCGGAGGTAAGAGAAGGTGGGTCTGGCTGGGTTGTTGAACACCTGCATTTCAACTCGCTCTTTGGCAGGATGTCCATATGAAAGGAAGTGTTTGATCTCAGAGGACAGAAGGGAGCAGAAGTTTTTCCAGTTTTGTTCAGCCAGAACCCATGGTAGAAGTGTGACACAGTTTTGCCGGAAGTGGCATTGTCCTTGTAGCTTTCTTGCAGAAGGATTAGCCAGGCGAGGCAGGAGCCGTGGACAGAGAAAGGTGAAGGGATGAAAGGAATAGAGTGTCCAGTGGCATGTGGTAGCAATCCACAGATCCAGCAGTTAGTGGCATTGGCGGCAAGATTGTGTTGGTGGAGCAACTGTACAAAAGAGTTATTCCAGAACTCCTTACGTCTTTCTCGGAGTTGGGGTGAAAGTGAAATCAGATGGTGTTCTTTCATGGTGGTGGGTTGAGCAGTGGTCAGCAATGTCTTATGAGCGGGTGCGTTTTCTTCCATGATCCAGAAAGTGACCATGAGAAGGAGGCAAAGGAGAAGGGTAATAAAAAGTTCAATAGTCTTTGAGCTGTGCATTTTGTCAGTCTTTGGGTTTTTGTAGTGGATCTTCAGACGTCCGGTTGCTTCCATCATCTTCATGTCGGGCGCTTCCATCACCTTCAAGGGACTCGGTAGCGGGCAGAACCACAGACTTTGTTTAGTTTCTCTCCTGGAGGCCTTTGAGGTGACTAGGCTACCGCTCTGAGATTTCAACTTAGTTCTTGGTCTGCTTAGCCGAAGTTCCCTCCTTTCGTCGTAGGTTATACCCTTCTTTGGATGGCACAGTGGGATCGGGATATTCAGTCAATTCAAGTGTCTCTGTATTCGGGTAGCAGCTCAGGGATGGTCGGTCTTTGTCCAGAAGTTCCTCTTGGGCGGTGATGTTGTCGGTGGTCGTCAGGGTCGATGATACCTTCTTGCAGTGGTGTGCATGCAGCCAATTACGTTTCCCCTCCACTCGAAGAGCTGTTCGGGTGGTGATCAGGACTTGCAGGGGGCCCGTCCACCAGGGCTCCAGACTCTTGGTGCGCTGGAAGTTGCGCACTAGGACAAAGTCACCGGGTTGGATGTCGTGTCCGGGGCCCCTGGAAGCATCGGGAATGGCTTGCAGCACCTGCTGATGGATAACAGACAACGTTTTAGTTAGATTGTACAAATAGTCTGACATGAGGACGTCCGGGACGTCGTGAATGGATGTCGGTTTTGGTGCAGTCCAAAGGTTCATGGGCCGCCCGAAGACGACCTCGTAGGGGGTTAAGTGGTGTTTGGTAGGAGTGGAACGCATTGATAGCAATGCTAGCGGGAGAGCGTCTGGCCATTTCAGTCCTGTGGTTGCAACTATCTTGGCTATTTTGAGCTTCAATGTGGCATTATGTCGCTCAACCAAGCCTGCAGATTGGGGGTGGAAGACTGCATGAAATTTTTGTTTTACACCCAACCCTTTTAAGATGAGTTGGATAACTTCGGCTACGAAGTGGGGGCCGTTGTCACTCCACAAAATTCGACACAGGCCGTAACGGGGGAAGAATTCTTTCAGCAATACTTTTGCGGTAGTTATAGCAGTGTTGTCGCGGGTTGGGTAGGCTTCCACCCACTTGTTGAAGGCACATACAACGCCAAGTACGTACTTCAGGCTTTGGCACCTTTCTAACTGGATGGAGTCCATCTGTAGGACCTCAAAGGGATGATTAGGAACCCCGAACCCTCCCCGGGGTACAGCAGTTCCTTTCCCAGGGTTGTGTTGGAGGCATATCAGACATTGTTGGACTAGGCGTTTAGCTGAGTCTGGGATTTTGTCGTTGTGCCAGACTTTGGAGATGAGTTCGATCATGGGGGCAGACCCTATGTGTGCGGGGGAGTGTGTCATGGTTAGCATGGGAATCAGGTATGAGTCAGGTAGCAACCATTTGTTCGTGTCTTTAGTTCGCCAGCAGCCTTCATCGTCTTTCAATCCCACCCGTGCCCATTCAGTTAATTCGTGTGGTGAGCTGGCCAATTGTATGTCTCTAATGGTTTCCCTAGCATCCCTCCATTTTTCAGTTTGTGACCTGGTCACGTACATGCGTGTCGTTGACCTATTCTCGGCTGTGGTTCGGGCAGTGATGTCAGCCAGTGCATTTCCCTGTCCTATAATGTCTGTCACCTTCTTGTGTGCCTGGCATTTGATCACAGCTAGCCGTGTGGGGAGGAGGACAGCTTCGGTCAAAGCGGAGACTAGATCTCCATGTAGGATGGGTGTGCCATGAGAGGTCAGGAATCCTCTCTCCTTCCATAGGAGCCCAAAGTGGTGAACTACCACGAAGGCGTACTGACTGTCGGTGTAAATGTTTGCGGTTGTCCCCGCTGCTAGGATGCATGCTCGTGTGAGAGCAATCAGTTCAGCCGCCTGTGCGGATCGCTTCGTGATGCGGGCTGTCTCAACAACTGTTCGGGCCGTGGTGACTGCATAGGCGGCTGAGGTGGTGCCGTCGGGGAGCTTGATGCATGAGCCATCTACCCACAGCTCTCCGTCAGGATCAGGGAAGGCAGTATCTCGGAGGTCAACCCTACTCTTGGTCTGTTCGTCGGTGAGGGTCACACAGTCATGTATAGGGGACGCGTTGGGGTCAGTGTCAGGGAGAGGTAACAGAGTGGCTGGGTTCAGAGTGGTACATCGTTTCAATGTGATGTGGGGTGCAAGCAGAGTCAGTTCATAACCAGTCAGTCGTGCGCTAGTCAGGTGTTGAGTCTTAGTTTGGTTCAGGAGGGTGTCAACCGCATGGGGTACTAACACTGTGATGGGGTTCGAAAGCACGATCCCCTCACTTTGTCGGATAGAGACAGCAGCGGCGGCTACTGCTCGAAGGCAGGCAGGCAAAGCTCTGGCTACAGGGTCAAGAGTGGCGGAGAAGGAGGAGGAGCCTAGCGCGTAACCAAGATGGCCGCGTAGGTGCGAGGCTCCCGAGGACCTCCGCGACCTCCTACATTTATCCTGTCTTCATCCTGATTCGGTTGAGGGGACTGTGTTGGTGAACCTGAGCCGAGGTGGTACCCGTTTTCCGTATTTCAATCGGACCCCGTGTGCCGTGATGGGCATCGATTGAAGTTTGCGGCCTGCTCCTCTCCTGACCCCGGGCCTGAGTTGGGGAGTGATCCGGTGGAGAAGTGAATAACAACGGCGGGACGAGCCTAGCGAGATGCATACCCCGCACTTTCACTTTCGCTTTTGAGCCCTCTTGCCATTGTCGCGAGTGGGATCACGGCGCTTCTGTGTGTGGTGGTTGCCTCGCTGGGGGGACCCTGCCTGCCCCGCGGGGACCTGCTCCGCCTTTCTGAGGTGACCTCTGGGGTCCTTGGTCTCCATTGTTCGCTCTCTGCGACAGGACTCGTGGGTGTACGGGATACAGGACGATGGCGACGAAGCAGGATGGAGAGAGGCCGAAGGCCAAATCGACCCGGCGTGGCGCTGCAACTCAAGCCAACATTATGGATCGCTACACCCTACCAAAGGGTTCTCCCGGCGGGTCGCATAAGTCCCCTGAGTGCCCCGCGGATGCCCCAGATTTGTCGACGGATCTGACTTTGCAGGACGTCATGGGCGCCATAGCGGAGATGAAGACCTCGGTGGGTCAACAATTTGATACCCTGGCGCACAAACTCGACGCGGTTCTCATCGATGTTAACCTTGTTAGGGCGGATCTTTCCAAGACAAATGACAGGGTGGATTCTTTGGCCCACACTGCGTCGGGCCTCACGACTGAGGTGGCGGCCCTCCAGACGGAGGTACGTCGGCTCCGGCAGGCCAGTGCGCTCACGGATCGGCGACTGGAGGATTCCGAGAGTCGGGCCCGGAGGAACAACGTTCGCATTGTCGGGGTGCCAGAGGGACTGGAGGATTCGGCGGCGGATCTCTTTGTGGAGGATCTGATTTCTAATCGTTTGCAGCCTCGAGGTTTGAGTAAATTCTTTGCGGTCGAGAGGGCCCATAGAGTCCCTGGTGGCAAGCCGAAGGTCGGAGCTCCCCCGCGGCCTCTTATTGCCCGTATCTTCAACTTTCGGTGCAGGGATGCGATTTTACAAGCTTCAAGAGTACAGGGGCCGCTAAAGCTGGAGAACGTGGAGGTGAACTTTTATCCTGACTTTACGCAAGCGGTCCAGAAGCAGAGGCTGGGTTTCATGGGCGTCAAGCGGCGGCTCCGAGATATGAACTTGAAATACGCCATGCTTTTCCCGGCCAGGCTGCGTGTGGAGTCCGAGGGTCGCTCTCATTTCTTTGACCGTCCAGAGACGGCCGGGGACTGGTTGGACACTTTGTCTAGGGGACATGATCGAGAGGGTGTGGGTGCCGCGGGAGGAGAGTGCCCACTGGACCGGGCCAGCGGTATTGACACTGGGGCTAATTCCTGATGATGCCACTTTTCGGCTGTGCTCAGGGTTTCTTGACTGTCGTCCTTTGCTTCCCCTCCCTTGGAGGTGGTGGTGTGTCTCGAGGGGGTTCTCTTTCCTCCTCTAGGGGGTCTTTGTAGTTTAGATCATGCAGGGGCGACAGGCACACTGCAAGTTGGGGGGGCTGTTTGGGCTCATGCAGGGGTGCAGGGAGGGGGGAGTTTTGTTTGGAATGTTGGGTTGGGATGGGGTATTGTTTGTTTGTACCACAAGGCAGATATATTGCTGTGTTCTATTCAAGGTGCTCTCTGGGAGGGGACTGATTGGTTTTGGCTGTGATGGGGGGTAGGGGACTGAGACTTCTTTCCTGGAATGTTAACGGACTGGGGGACAGGATAAAACGGGGGGTGGTCCTGCAGTTTTTTAAACAGATTTCACCTGATATTGTGTTCCTGCATGAAACACACCTTATTGGTAATTCCTTCTGTGCTATGAATAGGCGGGGCTATCGCCTTGTGGCTCATTCGGGCTTCACCTCTGGTTCGAGGGGTGTGGACATTATGGTTAAAACCACGTTCCCGTTGGAGGTTGACGAGGTGCTCCATGATGACAGGGGGCGATATACGGCTCTGGTGGGTAGATGGGAGGGTAAAGTGGTTGTTTTGGTTTCTGTTTATGTCCCGCCGGGGTTGCAGACGACTACTTTTGCTGATTTGGGGCGCCTTCTTCTTGGGCTGCCGGAGGGGATCCTAGTGGTTGGAGGGGATTTTAATGCTGTGGTCTCCGGAACTGAGGATCGTCACCCACCCAGGGATCTCCCCCGGGCCCAAACTTGGTTGTCTGGCCTCTTAGATACCCTGGGTCTGGTGGATTGTTGGCGGCTAAAACATCCTGCGCAGGTACAATACACCTTTCATTCCGGGGCTCATGGTAGTCTCTCGAGACTTGATTATGTTCTGATGCCGGCGGCACAGGCGGGGACGGTCGGGGAGGTGCGGCATCTTGCTCGGGGTATTTCGGACCACTCCCCGCTCTTGTTATACTTTGATATTGTCCCGGGGATGGAGGGGAGGGTGGTCCCGATCAACCCCTGGTACCTGTGTAATCCCGCAATTCGAGCAGATTTGATTAAATCCCTTGAGCAATATTTTGGAGATAATGTGGGATCAGTGTCGTCTGCTGTTTCTCTGTGGGAGGCGTTCAAAACGGTACTCCGGGGGGAAGCCCTGTCCCTCATTTCCCATTCCAAGAGGTGTGAGCGGGAGGAGGTGACCCGTATCGAGTCTGAGATAACTGAGTTGGAGGGTGACCTGGATTGTGGTGTCACTGACGACAAACTGCATGCTCTTAGGATCAAACAAGCGGACTACAAGGCCCTAGTCACCGAAGCGGCCAGGGGCCTGAGTAGGGAGCAGCAGGGGCGACTGTATGATATGGGTGATGTTGGAAGGCGGACCCCGAGGAGTCGGCGAGACCACCAAGGGGGGGGCCCTCACACTGCACGAAGTAGCCGAGCGCTGCCGAGAAGTCTCCTGAGAGATCCTTCTCCTATCACGTACTAGCACAGTAACACCACCACACAGGACTCAAGGAGGTTGTCTCAAGACGAGCAATTCTTTATCAGTATTAAAAGGTTACGAGATCAATATTTACACGAAGGGATCGAGGGATCCACCAAAAGTCTCAGTGTCTCTTTGGAAGGGTAGGGGTAGCGGGACAGTCTTTGGCAGGAGCTCGGTACAAGGGTACCTGGGGCCCAGTTCTTATCCTCAAGCTGGAGGACCTCCGGATCTCGGAGGGGTCGAGCCGCGACGGCGTCAGCAGGGCTCTGGCGTACAGTTCGTGGAGAGCCGCGATCAGATCAGCAGGGCTCTCAAGATGGTTTCTGCTCAGCTCGAGCCGCGACGTCGTCAGCAGGGCTCCGAGGGAGGTTTCAGCGAGGTTGGGCCGTGACAGCGTCAGCAGGGCCCCGATGTTCCGGGGGGGCTTCAAAGTGTTCACAAGAAGGAGCCGCGACGCAGTCTGCAGGGCTCGTGATAGTTCCGACAAGAGTTCTTCTCCGTAGGGTCAGCTGCGATTCAATCAGCAGGGCTCTCGACTCCGGGATACAACTGCCGATCTGTGGCGGGGTCGCCCCAGATATAGGTCTGGAGCCCTTTGATGTCCGGACCCTGGCGCCCGGGGGGGGACGGAGAGGCCGGGTGGAGGTGGCCAGACGCCCAGCAGGAGAGGCGCCAGGCCAAAGAGAGTTGCAGGGCGATCACACCTAGGGATGGGAGGACAGTTGGGGGTCTCATCGATACTGTCCTCCGCCGGGGGCGGTGAATGGTTCCTGCGGCACCCCCTGGCCAGTTCTTGGTGCCTCGATGTCGGGGCTTCGCTGGGGCCGAGGCCGGGTTGAGCGGGGTCGCGCCGGCTGGTGCACAGAGTCACGTGGATGCCAACAAGATGGCAGAGCCACGAGGGGTATGCGACCTCGTGCGGCTCGGGATGAGGGGTCTCGGTGCAGTTCGGAAGGGTGGCCCGTGAAGGCCGGGGCGGGGAACGGGCACAATCCACGGGGGGTAAGGACCACGCCACGAGGCCAGGTCCAACAGGCGTCCCCCCCAGCCGAAGGCATGGAGAGTCACCCATCTCCTTGGGGATTCTCCTCGTCAAGGCGGAAGAAGCGGGACAGGCCGTCGGCGTTGGCGTGGTCATTGCCGGGCCGGTGTTCAACATCAAAGTCGATCCCTTGCAGCGAGAGGGACCACCGCAGCAGCTTGGGGTTCTCGCCCCGCATTTGCATTAACCACCGCAGGGGCCGGTGGTCGGTCTGGACCCGGAAGTGGGTACCGAAGAGATAGGGCCGGAGCTTCTTAAGGGCCCACACTACAGCGAAGGCTTCACGCTCGATGGTGCTCCATCGTTGCTCCCGGGGCAGTAGCCGTCGGCTGATGAAGGCCACTGGTCGGTCGAGCCCCTTTTCATCGGCCTGGGACAGGACGGCCCCGATCCCATACTCGGAGGCGTCCGTCTGCACCACGAACTCCTTATTGTAGTCAGGGGCCTGCAGCACAGGGGCAGCACACATCGCTGTCTTTAGGGTTTCGAAGGCTGCTTGGCAGCGGGGTGTCCAGTGCACCTTCTTGGGCTGTTTCTTGGACGTGAGCTCTGTGAGGGGGCCAACAATGCTCCCATAGTCCCGGATGAACCGCCGGTAGTATCCGGTGAGGCCCAGGAAGGCCCGGACAGCTGTCTGGGTAGTGGGGGGTTCCCAGGCCTGGATGGCATCAATTTTTGGCTGGAGAGGGGCCACCTGCCCGCTTCCCACTTGATGGCCCAGGTAGGTCACTGATCCTTGGCCGATCTGGCATTTGCTGGCCTTGATCGTGAGCCCGGCCCGCTGGAGGGCGGCCAGGACGGCTTTGAGGTGAAGGAGGTGCTCCGCCCAGTGGTTGCTGTACACGGCAATGTCATCTAGGTAGGCCGCGCTGAAGGCCTCGAGCCCGGCCAAAACCTTGTTTACAAGTCTCTGGAAAGTGGCCGGGGCGTTCTTCATTTCGAAGGGCATCCCCTGAAAGTGGTAATGCCCATCAGGGGTCGAAAAGGCGGATCTTCCTCGGGCGCCGGGGGTGAGCTGGATCTGCCAGTACCCGGCGGTGAGGTCCAGCGTGCTCAGGTAGCGGGCGGCCCCTAAGCGGTCGATGAGTTTGTCGGCCCGGGGTATAGGATGGGCGTCCGTCTTGGTCACCGCATTCAGGGCTCGGTAGTCTACGCAGAATCGTAACTCCGGGGGGTGGCTGGGGGCTGTGGCCTTGGGCACCAGGACGACAGGGCTGGCCCACGGGCTGTCGGAGGGTTCGATGACCCCCAGGGCCAGCATCTTCGCTACTTCGGCCTGGATGCATGCCCGCACTCGGTCGGGTACCCTGTAGGCTCGGTGTTGCACGGGGGGGCTCTCCCCGGTGTCGACGTCGTGGACGCACCAGTGGGTCACCCCCGGGGTGAGGGAGAAGAGGGCTGCGTAGTCCTGCAGCAGTTGTTGACAGTCGTCACGCTGTTCCGGGGTCAGGGAAGAGGCGAGTTGGACACCTTTGATGGATCCGTCGTGGACGTTGGACTGCAAGAGGTCGGGCAGGGGCTCGGAGTCGTCCTCGCCCCCCTCGTCGGTCGCCAGTAGCAGGCTCAGTTCGATCCGGGCAAAGTGGGGTTTGAGCCTGTTAGCATGTAGAACCCGGAGGGGGTTCCGGGGGGACTCCAGGTCGACTAGGTAGGTGACGGGGCTTTTCTTCTCCACCACCTTGAAGGGCCCGGTCCACTTGTCCTGGAGGGCGCAGGGTTCAACCGGGGCCATGACCCAGACTCTCTGGCCTGGCTCGAATTCGATGGTAGAGGAGTTCCGATCGTACCACCGCTTCATGTCCTCCTGGCTGGCCTCGAGGTTGGCTTCGGCCATGGCTCGGAACTTGCGGGTCTGGTTTCGGAGGGTCAGGAGGTATCGGTAGACGTCAGGAGGGGTGCCTCGGAGCTTCGTCTCCCAGCCCTCCTTGACCAGGCTGAGCGGTCCGCGGACCGGATGTCCGTACAATAGTTCAAACGGGCTGAACCCCAGGGACTTCTGCGGGACCTCCCGATAGGCAAACAGGAGGCACGGCAGCAGGACATCCCATCTCCGCCTTAGGGGCTCTTCCAGGCCCTGGATCATTCCCTTTAAGGTTCTGTTGAACCGTTCGACCAGTCCGTTGCCCTGAGGGTGATAGGGGGTTGTGAATTTGTACGTGACCCCGCACTGCTGCCACAGGGACCGCATGTATTTGGAAATGAAGTTCGTGCCCCTGGCGCTCACCACTTCGCGGGGAAATCCCACTCGGGAGAAGATCCCCATCAAGGCCCGGCCTACCACGGGGGCCATTATAGTTCTTAGCGGGACCGCCTCCGGGTACCTGGTGGCGTGGTCCACGAGGACCAGGATGAAGCGGTGGCCCAGGGCGGTCTGGGGGTCCAGGGGCCCCACGATGTCGATTCCGACCAGTTCGAACGGGGTGCTGACGGCTGGAAAGGGCTGGAGGGGGGCCTTGACCCGACCCCCCGTCTTCCCGCTGGCTTGGCAGGTCTGGCAGGACCGGCAGTGGTTGTCCACGTCTCTCCGCATCCGGGGCCAGTAGAAGTGGGTTACCAGACGGCTGTAAGTTTTGTCTTGCCCCAAGTGTCCGGCGAGGGGCACGTCATGTGCCAGGTTGAGCAGGAACTCCCGGAGCGGAGGGGGACCACCAACACGCGGCTGGCCCCGAGTTCTGACACTTTTTGCTCACTGTACAACAGGCCCTTGGCCCAGTAGACCCAGTGGGTGCCGGTCTGGTCCCCGTTGGTTTGTGCGGACGCTTGTTGTCGGACCCCTTCGAGAGAGGGACAGGACTGCTGCTCTTGCTGGAACTGCTCCCGGGTGGGGCCCCCTTCGTGTCGCCATTGTGCAAGTTCTGGTAGGGCGCACGGGGAAGCAATCTCCTCGGGGGAGGATTCACTAGGTCCAGGGTCGGTGTCCGCCTCCCCCTCGCCGCCGGCGGGGGGTGGTGCGAGCCCCTCGGGCTGGGCGGCACCAGGGGCCAAGGACGAGCGGGGGGCCGGGGGGGTCATGGACCGGGTGATGGCGCAGGCCCATTCTGATAGTCCCAACATTTGGAGGTGCTCTCGTCGCTCTACTTGAGCCCAGGGGGAACTCTCCAAGTCGTTCCCCAGGAGGCAGTCTACGGGTGCGTCGTCGCGGACCGTCACCTTTAGCAGGCCTGTCACCCCTCCCCACTCGAAGGGGACCAGGGCCATCTGGCAGAGGATTTCGCTGTTGTCGGCCGTCCGGACGGGGCACAGCACATTGGGTAGGATCTGTTCGGGGGTCACCAGGTGGCAGCGGACAGCGGTGACGCTGGCGCCGGTGTCACGAAGGGCTTCGGCCCGTTGTCCATTGACGGTGACCTGCTGCCTGTACTTCTGGGTGTTGCTTGGGATGGGGGTGCGGGGCACCATTTCTCGGCTACCCAGGCAGACCAGGGACATGGCTGCCGGCTCCCATTCGGTGGTCCCTCGGTCGAGGGTTTCTTCTTCCTCTTCTCCCTCTCCCAGGGCAGCAGCCGCCAGCTGTCGGGGCGGGGGCCCGCCGGCCCCGCTTCTTCGGTTCAGGGGGCAGACCGGGTCGCTGGCATAGTGTCCGGTTTGTTGGCAGCCGTAGCATGTTACTGGTGGCCGTGGTCCGGGTCTGGCCGGGGTCGCCCCCCTTCGGGCTAGGCTCGGGGAGAGGTGTTGCTGCGGTGGCCCTCGAGGGGGGCTCCTGGGGGCCCCGGCGGGGGGGTCCCTGTTCCTGTTCGGCCCTCCCCCTCCACCGCGTTGGCGGGGGGGTCCGGTGGGGTTCCTCTGGTACTCCCCCATTGAGTTCCGGGGGACTCGGGAGTTGACCCATCGATCGGCCTCGACGGTGAGTTTTCGGGGGTCGGTCATCTTGCTGTCGAGGAGGTGTTGCCTTAGCTCCACGAAGCAATTGTTGGAGAGATGTTCCCACACGATGAGGTCGACCAGCTGCCCGTAGGTGGTGACTTTGCTACCCTTGATCCATCCTTCTAGGGCCCGGCTGAAAAAGTCCACATATTCCACCCAGGTAGTACCCGGGATCTTTTTGCAGTCTCTGAACCGCTGGCGGTACATTTCCGCGGTTAGCCCTTAGCGGGTGAGCAGGGCCTCCTTCATGTGGTCGTAGGAGGTCATCACCTCCTCCGGCAGCTGGAGCAGTGTGTCTCGACCCTCACTCAGGAACCGCCCCCACAGGCCGGCGCCCCAGTCCTTTCGGGGCACCGGATGAGAGGTCATGGCCACCTCGTAGGCCTTGAACCATTGTTGGATGTCGTCATTCTTATAGTACTCCTTGACGACCTCTTTCGGGATGTGTACCTTGGCCTCGGCAGGCGGTAGGGTGTCTCTAGTACTGGGGGTGTTGGTCCCCCCGTTCTTGGCCTTGATTTCGAGCTCTTTGAGACTTTGCTCGTGCTCAAGGGTCAGTTTTTTTTCCTCCAACTCTCGGTGCCGTCTCTTCTCTTCTATCTCCTCTTGAAGCCGTAGCTGCTCTAGGGCCAGTTTCTTTTCCGCCAGCTGGAGTTCGCCGTCCAGCCGCAGTCGTGCGAGCTCCAGTTCGTGGTTCCGGACCTTCTCCCGCTCTCGTATTTCTTCTTCGGAGAGGCCGGTTTCTAGGCTCTTTCTTCCTCCGGTTGCCGGAGTCAGTGCGGTTGATGTGGCCTCAGTCAGGGGCAAGGGACCTTCTTCCTGGGAGTGGCCTGCCTCGGCCTCCAGCCAGGTCCTCAGGGCTTTCTGCATCTCCTCTTTGGTACCTAGGCCGGTGGTTGCAATGCCTTTGTCCTTGCAGAACTGTTTCAATTCCTTGTGCGTATATTCCTCCAACCGTTCGGGCTGGAACTCCATGGTCGCGTTATTTTCCTGGTTGCTCATGATTACTGTTTGACTGGATGGGTAGCTAGTGGGTACTGGCAGGTACGTACTGCGTTCAGCTCGGATCCCGTCGCTGGCCACCAAATGTTGGAAGGCGGACCCCGAGGAGTCGGCGAGACCACCAAGGGGGGGGCCCTCACACTGCACGAAGTAGCCGAGCGCTGCAGAGAAGCCTCCTGAGAGATCCTTCTCCTATCACGTACTAGCACAGTAACACCACCACACAGGACTCAAGGAGGTTGTCTCAAGACGAGCAATTCTTTATCACCACTTTAAGGTTACGAGATCAATATTTACACGAAAGGGATCGAGGGATCCACCAAAAGTCTCAGTGTCTCTTTTGAAGGGTAGGGGTAGCGGGACAGTCTTTGGCAGGAGCTCGGTACGAGGGTACCTGGGGCCCAGTTCTTATCCTCAAGCTGGAGGACCTCCGGATCTCGGAGGGGTCGAGCCGCGACGGCGTCAGCAGGGCTCTGGCGTTCAGTTCGTGGGGAGCCGCGATCAGGTCAGCAGGGCTCTCAAGATGGTTTCTGCTCAGCTCGAGCCGCGACGTCGTCAGCAGGGCTCCGAGGGAGGTTTCAGCGAGGTTGGCCCGCGACAGCGTCAGCAGGGCCCCGATGTTCCGGGGGGCTTCAAGGTTTCCACAAGAAGGAGCCGCGACGCAGTCTGCAGGGCTCGTGGTAGTTCAAGCAAGAGTTCTTCTCCGTAGGGTCGGCCGCGATTCAATCAGCAGGGCTCTCGACTCCGGGATACAACTGCCGATCTGTGGCGGGGTCGCCCCAGATATAGGTCTGGAGCCCTTTGATGTCCGGACCCTTGCGCCCGGCGGGGCGGAGAGGCCGGGTGGAGGTAGCCAGACGCCCAGCAGGAGAGGCGCCAGGCCCAAGAGAGTTGCAGGGCGATCACACCTAGGGATGGGAGGACAGTTGGGGGTCTCATCGATACTGCCCTCTGCCGGGGGCGGTGAATGGTTCATGTGGCACCCCCTGGCCAGTTCTTGGTGCCTCGATTTTGGGGCTTCGCTGGGGCCGAGGCCGGGTTGAGCGGGGTCGCGCCGGCTGGCGCACAGAGTCACGTGGATGCCAACAAGATGGCGGAGCCCCGAGGGGTATGCGACCTCGTGCGGCTCGGGATGAGGGGTCTCGGTGCAGTTCGGAAGGGTGGCCCGTGAAGGCCGGGGAGGGGAACGGGCACAATCCACGGGGGTAAGGACCACGCCACGAGGCCGGGTCCAACAGTAGCTCGGAAATGTTTTAGCAAATCGAGTCCCATAATGGCATCGGGGGTGTTGGAGGAGAGCAGAAATGTCGTGTCAGTGGTGTTATTTTCTAGGTCAAAGGAGATTGGTGCGGACAAGGGATTAGTGGAGGGCGTTCCATCAAAGCCTATTGAGGTTACGTGTGTGCCAGACAAGGGTGCCCTTGGAATCAGTCGTTTAGATAACGCACTACGTGTCGCCCCAGTATCTACCAAAAATGGAGACTTTGTGCCCAAGACCTTAGCAGTGACGTAAGGACCTTGCTGGTCAACACGGAGTTCGACTGGATCCCTCCCTTGCCCCTGGTGGTCCTATGCAAAGTCATGGGTGTTTTCATAGTCGGACTGCTGGCACTGGTTCTGTCGGGGGCGGTCAAAGGTGTTCGGTCTGCCTGGCCTGTCGTTGTTGGTTTCGTTCGTGTACCCTCGTCCCTGTCCTCTATTCCTGGGGCCATTTGCTATGTCTCTTGTGTCTCTATTTTTGTTCGTTTCCAGAAGGACCGGGCACTGGGATTTCCAGTGTCCGAACCCTTTACAGAACGCACACTGATTCTCGTCTAAGTCCCTGCGTCCAGCGTAGGGTGTGGGTGCATGGTCTCTAGGGGGTAGTTTTCAAGGAGCAGTCGGTTGGTAATTTCCCTTAGGAGGTTCCCTTCCTATGGTCACCCCTTGCAACTGCGCGATCATTACCCTTTCCTTCAGCTCCTTTTTCTTTCTCTCGGACGCCCTATCGTTCTCATTCTTTTGGTGTTCGTAGTATTGGGCCATCTGGAGGATAGCCGCGGGTTTGGAGGCTGCCCAACTACTCTCGCTGGTCTGTAGCTTCTGGGAGACTTCCTGTGACAGACCCTTCACATAATTCTGGACAAAAAGTTGATGTCCGGTTGCAGTGGTCATGTCCTGGCCACTATAATCGGAAAACACTGTCTCGAATCGAGAGAAGTATTCGGATACATCCTCCTGGGGTTTCTGGCGGCAAGCCGTCACTATCGACCAGTCTACCTTCCTTTCTGGGATTAGGGTCTTTAATTTCTGTACAATCTTGTCTGGGAGCTCCAATATGGCCTTTAGAGGTTTCTGTCCAGGTTCTCGCTGCTTATCTATGGTATCGAGTTGTACCCAGGTATATCCGAACGGCTCAGCGTGGTCGACTTTCCGGATTTGCTTCCACACATCAGCCGGCAGACATAACCCGAAGAACAAATCGATATCCGCCAAGGTCATTATAGTTGAACCTAAGGCCGTACCTAGTTCTGTGTAGAAGGCAGTCGGGTTCTTTCTTAAGTCGGGTAGGGTTTTTCTAAAGGTCAGGATGTCTTGTCGGTCCCATGGCTGATAGACCCAGTTATATACAACCCTTCCCTTCGCATCTTGGTGGTTGATGTCATCGTGTGTTCCCTGACCTCGTGGGGGGACCCAGTAGGGAGCGGCTTCCTTAATGGGCATCATGGTGTCAGCTTTTCCTGCCCGGGGTTCGGTCGCTACGGGGGTTTCTGTTTTGGTCGTCTGTCTTTGTTCCTTGAGGTGTCGGAAGACTTCGAGCGTACGAGTGAAGAGGTCCGTCACATCGCCCTCTCCCTCTTCCCCAATATCTACCTTCCTATACAAGGTTGCTAAGCTTTCGGGACCTCTATCCTGATACCTATCCTCATAGGCATTCAGGGTGTGATAACAAAGTCGTACGACAAAGTGTCGTCTGTGGTTGTCGGCATACGAGTTAAACATATCTGTCACATATTCCTCACTTTCCTTCCGTTCTACTAATGTTCTTACTACCTTATCGATTCCGGCTCGTTCACCCTTTGTTAGCCGATTCATTTTGGCGGAATCTTTCTTTCTCGTCTCAGGGTCATCTAACGTTATCGCTAACGTTGTGCTCAGTACAAGAGGCTCGGCCGGTGCGGAGGCCGTGAGGACCGAGGCCCTGGTACTGCTTTCGCTTGCGTTCGGGGGTTGTGGGTGCTGCACTATAGGTTGGGAGGGAGCGTATGGAGGGGGCATGTAGATGATTGGGGGACCTAATAGCAATTCATCGTTCGCCCGTTGCTTGGAAGGCGACTCAGGGTAGAGCGCAGAGGGGGTCCTAACAGGGCACTGGCCTGAAGTTTCAGACTCTTGTTTAAGTTTAGCTTCCTTTCTCTCTTTTATTTCTTCCTCTAACTTTCTAGCGGCAAGGTGGGCTGCCTTTCGTAATTCTTTTTCTGCTTTTACTTCTTCTCTCTTTTTCCGTTGCGTTGCTTCTTTGCGCCACATGCCGATACTGTCAAGCATAGTAGGCGTCGTTTTATTGCTACGTAGAGCTATTTCTAGCGTTTCTATTTTATGGTCATCAAAGGATCCCATCAGTGGCCACTGACTTTCGGAGTCCTTCTTTGTATAGTTATGCCATAGTTTGCTATAAGCTACAGCGACTAGTCCATATTTAGTAAACATGTCCTTATTAGGGGTGCCTTCCAGTGGAGCCGGATGGTTCATCTCTAATAAGCGGTCCGGGCAGAACCAACTACCAATCAGTGGGGAGAAGATAGGCATGACGGGTTACAACGGGGACAAAAGTCTGCACTACCTATCTTTTCACTGCTTGCAAAGACTAGACAGAATATCTCTATTCCACGTTATTTGTAAGCAGAGAATACCTCCAAAGAACCAATATCGAACAACCAGTGTTCGGACAATCAAACAATCAAATGGTGAGAAAGAGATAGGCACGACGGGTTACAACGGGGGACAAAAGTCCGCGTTACCTACCCCTCACTACCTGCAAAGGAAGAGAGAATATTTCTATTCTACGTTATTTGCAAACAGAGAATATCTCAAAAAGCACTATTCTTCAAAACAATCAATGTTCGGACAATCAATCAGTGGGGAGAAAAATAGGCACGACAGATTACAAAGGGGGACAAAAGTCCGCGTTACCTACCCTTCACTATCTGCAAAGGGAGAGAGAGTATTTCTACTCTTCCCCGTTTGTAGGCAGCGAATATCTCAAAAAGGAACAATCAAATAAGCAATACTAGTATTTTCAATCAATCAATCAATCGTTTCGCAATTCGTCGTGTTACACGACCTTACCTGGACCGCATGGACAGTTTCTCGTCTTCCGCCTCCAGCGCCGATCGTCCTCTACTCTCCGTATTTGCCGCGGCACTCCTGATGGTTCCCAGTCAGGACCGTAGCTCACTCGAGAGAGGTCTGCTCAGAGCCAGTGAAGTTCGGATGATCGGCTGCCAGACGAGGGTCTATCAGGCAGGAGCTCTTCCCGATCGTTGCAGTCGTTCACTCTGTCGTCGGGACCTCTCCCGCTGGATCCACGTGTCGCTGATGGGCCCCACGCTTGGGACGCCAATTGTTAAATGGTAGCGGCAGTTTCAGTCGATAACCTTCAAGTATTGCCCGGCGGTAATCGCCTCTTATACCATTCGATAATTAACCAACAAAAGAGGCAGGCGCCGGAGACTGGAAGGCAGGAAACAAAGTTTTATTCCGTCGGAGCAGAACACGTCAGATCGGACAGCAAGGTATCGTCTCGAGGTGCTCTAACTGCATCTCTGAGACCTGGTCTCTTATACACACATTTATTACTTTATTACCGGTTTATCATACATGGCACATTCTTGAGATTGCTTTGATACATGAAAGAACATCCTCGGAATCCCCGGCTCAGATCCGCTCCCACACATAACTACAGTGGAAGTCCCCACCCCACCCACAGTAGGAGATGGCTATCACACAGCAGGACATTCCGCCAATTCCCGGGGGTGTGTGCGACTGGTCGGGTCTCAGGGGGTGGGGGCCTTGATCTACTGTAATCCCTTTGATGTGAGGTGTTTCCTTTACAGTAGGGGCAATAAATAGCATCCGCGGGGCTAGGTGATGGCCTGGGATCGGCCCGGACAATCGGGTGCAGAGGAAGGGGGTTATCAAAAGGATGTGTGACCATGTATGGGATGAAAGGAGGTGTTGGTCAGGCACGGGATGCGGTTCCAGGGCAGGGTCGCGCAGAAGGAGAGGTTTTATGGCTCATGCATGAGAGAGCGGGGGTGGCCAGCGTGCGGGGGGATGTTCGCAGCGCCTGGGGGACGCGCTGGCGATCGGCAATGAGCGGGGAGAGAGACCAGGGTGCCTAAAATGGCTGCCGTGCGTTTTCAGTGCGTGGCGCTGGGGTGAGACAAGATGGCACAGATAATGTTCAGTTACGAACTAAATTTCCACACAGTGGCCCCACAATATCTATCCCCACCCGCTCGAAAGGGGTGCTCACTACCGGAAAGGGCTGGAGAGGGCCTTTGCATTTTCCTCCAGCTTTGCCACTTGCCTGGCAAGTCTGGCATGATTTACAAAAGGAAGCGACGTCCGTCTTCATCCCGGGCCAGTAAAAGTGGGTGGCAAGCCTTTGTCGGGTCTTGTCCTGCCCGAGATGTCCTGCAAGCGGCACGTCGTGAGCCAGACCCAGTAGGAAGTCTCTGAACCCTGCGGGTACCACCAGGGTACGTGATCCACTGGGCTCAGCAAACCTAGGCTCACTGTACAACAAGTCATTCTCCCAGTAGAGAAAAAAGTTCTTTGGATCAGCACCTGCTGCCTGGTCTGCAGCCTGGTGCCGCAGACCTTCAAGAGTAGGGCATGTCTTCTGCGCACGGCAGAACTCCTCTCTGGAGGGACCACCCTCTTGCTGCCAATGGGTCAGCTCAGGTATGTCTCCCAGCTCAGCGACCTGTTCCCCTGTAGGCTCCAGGGCATCCCCCTCAGGGTCTGCTCCTTCCTGGACCGTGGGAACAGTGGGGGTGGACACACCACGCCCCTTGCCCTTCCTCTTTCTGGCAGGGACCTGGGCCACTGTTTCAGGCTCCAGGTCTGCTTCACAACCCTGTCTGGCTGCCATGGACCGAGTGGTCACACAGACCCACTCAGGCAAACCCAACATCTCCAAATGAGCCTGGCGTTCCACCTCCTTCCACGGGGAACTCTCCAGGTCGCTACCTAGCAGACAGTCTACTGGCATGGATGGACTCACAACAACTCTGAGAGGACCTGAGACCCCCCCCACTCAAAGGGAACATGTGCCACCTTGCAAAGGCACACGGAGTTGTCTGCTGACACTACAGGGTGAAGTACGTCTGGAATG
Source organism: Triturus cristatus (assembly GCF_964204655.1). NCBI lineage: Eukaryota > Metazoa > Chordata > Amphibia > Caudata > Salamandridae > Triturus > Triturus cristatus. Next base: position 1,698,455,579 of record NC_140591.1, read on the forward strand.
ATCAGCTCCTCAGGGACCCACTGACACCTGACCGTAGTCACACTGGCTCCAGTGTCCCTGAGAGCCTCCACCCTCCTCTCATTGATGGTCACCCACTGCCTGTACTTCTTAGTGTTATCAGGGACAGGGGTTTCCTGGACCATCTCTGTGTCTCCTAAAGAGACAAGGGACATAACTGCTAAACCCTCCAAATCACTAGAAATCAAATCCCCCCCAAAAGCTACACTAGCTATACCCGGGGTTGGAGCACCAGTGGGTGCCTGGGGTTTCTTGGGACACACAGGAGCTTTGTGACCCAATTCCTGACAGTGATAACACCTAATGGGACCCTTGTTATCCGACCTGCCCTTAGGGGGCCAGGTTGGTTTGGGTTTTGACTTGGGGAGCTGGGACTGGTTACCCTGGGAACTATTTTGGGGCCCTTGTGAGAACTCCTTTTGGTTACCCTTGTCCCCCCCACTCTTCTGCTGGGGACCCTGCCCACCTTTGGCTGTGGTACCCACAAATACTCTGTGGACCCTGGTACTGGTCCAGCGGTCCGCCTCCTTAGCAAGCTCAATGGGGTCCGTCAGCTTGCTATCTAAAAGATGCTGGCGCAGCTCTGGAACACATAGACTACTCAAGTGCTCCCAACTAATTAAATGTAACAACCCCTTATAATCAGTTACCTTGCTGCCCTTCATCCAACCTTCCAGTGCCCGCGAATACAGATTCACACACTCCATCCAAGTCTCAGACTCTTTCTTCTTGGAGTTCCTAAACTGCAGTCTATATTGCTCTGGAGTAAGTCCATACCTGAGACATAGAGCCTCCTTCATATTGGGATAGGTCATGGTACCTGCTAATTCTAAGGGCTCTAGAGCACTCCTCCCAGAAGCCTCAAAATGTTTCCACAGGCCCGCCCCCCAATGCTGTTCAGGCACACCATTAATTCTCAATGCAATTTCATACGATGTGAACCAGGCATAGATATCCTCACTCCTGTTATAATTCTGCACTAAATCCTTGGGGATATATACTTTACTCCCCAGCACTGGCTGTGCGCTGCCACCATTGGAACCAGACTCCGCCTGCTTGGCCTTGATGTCCAGTTCTCTCATGCTCACTTCATGAGCCAGAAGCAATTTCTTCTCCTCCACTGCCTTTTCTACTTCCAATTGCTTCATTTTCATCTTCATTATTTCCAATTCATGGTCTCTCACCCTTTGATTCTCCTCCAACTCCTCTGGAGTGAGCCCCCTACTGGAATGGGAGCTGCCAGCCCTTGAGACTGTTCTGCCCACGGGCAGATCTTGGGGAACAAAACCATCCTCCTCATTTGCATCATCCTCCTCTTGGGCCTCCCACCAGGCCTTCAAGATTTTTTGTAGCTCATCCTTTCTAGCTCCGCTTTTAAAAGGGCAACCACGGTCTTTGTAGAATCGCTTGAGATCTACAACTCTGTACGAATACAGATCCTCAATGGAAAACTCCAATTCTGCCTTCTCACTTGTTGCCACTTGAGACATGATGCTTTTGAAGAGTTACTCAAAAATAGAATCAAAAATAATACAGTATGTGGTTGCGTATTGGTCTGCACTCAAACTAGTGATGTACACCAATTACTGTGGGTCAAGTACAAATACAAGTTCAATCCTCACCGCTGACCACCAATGTTAGATCTGGGGGTCTCTAGTTGGCAGGGTAGGTACCACTGTCCAAGTAGGGACCCTTGCTTCAAGTCAGGGAAAGGGGGATACACTGTTAAGATAACCCCTGCTCACCCTCTAGGTAGCTTGGCCTGAGCAGTCTAGGCTATCAAAGGCAATGTGTAAAGTATTTGTACCAACACTCACAGTAACACAGTGAAAACACCACAGATTTACTCCACAACAGTTTTAGAAAAATAAGGTATCTTTACTAAAAACTTCACAAGACCAAATACTACAGAAAAAACCAACATACAATTAAAAAGGTTACTTTAAGATAGTTCCAGAGCTTGCAGAAAGTAATCCAGGATGTCAAAGTCAGTGTCCTGCACAATGCGACATTCAATGCACAAAATGCGACACTCTCGTGCCCAACAGTACCTGTAGTTGCGATAAGGTTCCCAAAAGCTAGAACAAGGAAGATGGCAAAGGCGATGCGATACTCCTGAGATCCTGGGGAGGCTTTGCAGCAGCCCTGCTTCACGCAGCAGAGGTGGATGCGCCGGCTCCGATCTGTATGGGGAGGATGCGATACCTTTGGCTTTCGTTGCGTAGGTTTCTTGGGGGGAAGCTTCACACACAGGTACGATGCGACGATCTTTGATGCGGCACGCTGCGTGGCGCAGCGCGGACTTCTGGCGCCGCAACCCTCGATGCGTCACGGGACGGGACTCTGCGTCGACACACGCAGCGACTGGATACTTTCACGCACCGGCAGCGGTGCGGCTCTCAACTGGTTTTGCGACGACCCTCGCAGTCTCAGGAATCTTCACGCATCGGAACGATGCTCGACGCACTCGGCGATGCGGGGACTCCAGGTGCTGCGATGACGCCGCGATGAAATTTTCCTCGCACTCTCGTTCTTGCGACCCGCAATTGGATGATGCGTTGGGTACCAGTTCTTTTCACGCTTCTTCTTCCCAGCTCCCAAACACAGCAAAAACGACCTCCTGAGTCCCCACGACTGGGCAAGCACTCCAAGGCAGGTCAGAACTCTCTCAGCAGAGTTCCAGGGGAGCTGGTGGGGAAGTCCTTTTGTTCCTGGGACTTCTTAACAGGGAGCCAGCTCTCCTCAGGCCCTTGGAGATCAGAATCAAAAGAAGGGGACACGGCAAAGTCCTTTCCCTCTCCTTGGCAGCAAAGCAAAACAGCAAGCAGGCAGTCTTCTCCTCTTCAGTTCTTCCAGCTTTCTCCTTGGTAGAGGTTTCTTCTTAGCTCCAAAGTGATCTAAAGTTTAGGTGTCTGGGGTCCTCTTCTTATACCCCTCCAAGTCTTTGTCTCTCTTTGTTTCACTGGGGGGATTCCCCTGCTCAAACCGGTTCCTGGGTGTGCTCTGCTCTGGAGCACCTGGTTCCTTTCAGAGTGAGGGGCAGGGTCGTTAGACGCTCAGCAGGAGGTGGAGCCTTCTTTGTGCCAGCAGAGGCAGAGTCTTCAGCCTGGCCAGCAGGGGGTGGAGCCAGCTTTGTGTTGGCAGAGGCAGCCCTATTCAAACCCAGGGGCTACTCCTCCCACCCATCTAAAGCAGATCTCCCTATTCACCCTGCGGCTGACTCATCCAGGCTCCTGGAGCCACCTAGCCCATCACATGACACCAGTCAGCCAACCAGCACACAGGCACACAGGAAGGTTAAACAGGAGAATAGCTACTTTCTAAAAAGTGCTATTCTCACACAGTGAATTTAAAAACCATCTTGCTAAAAAGATGCATAATTAAATTCTGAACACAGAGATATCAAACTCGGATTTTCTATCTTGCCCTTATGGGAAGGTAGGCATGTAAACAGCCTCCCCCATTCTATCCTATGGGCAAGATAGCCTCTCAGCAGTGAAAAACGAAAATGGCTGTAATTCACTACCAGGGCATGTTACACACCTCAGTACATGCCCTACCTTTCAGATACACTGCACCCAGCCCAGGGAGGTACCTAGGGCCACCATAGGGATGCCTTACATGTACAGAAAGGGAAGTATAAGGCCTGGTCAGTGGTTGCACTGGCCAGGTCGACATGGCAGTCCTGGACTGCACATAGGCACTGCAAGCAGGCCTAAGACATCATTTTAGGACTACTCCTGTGGATGGCACAATAAGTGCTGCAGCCCACTAGTAGCATTTGTATCACCAGCCCTGGCACACTCAGTGCACTTTACTAGGGGCTAACAGGTGAAACAAATATACCAATCATGGATAACCAATCAATATAACTATTTACCTAGGGAGCACTTGCACCTTGACACTGAACAGCAGTGGCAAAGTGCCCAAAGCATCTAGACCAACAAAAACGACATCCAGCATAGCATCAAAAATACAGGAGGTAGAGGCAAAAAGTCAGGGGTAACCACGCCAAAAGATGCCAGGTCTAACAGAAACCAAAATGGACTGAAATCTAGAGAATGCTAAAGTGATTCTGGTATTTTACTGACCTCTGCTGGTCGTGTTCTATAAAGACAGTTAAGTAGAGGCAGTTGAACGGAAATAAAGTCCCTAAGCGGAATCAGACAACTCCTAGGGCTGATCTTCAGAGCCCACAAAGTACAAACACATAAAAGTATATACTAAAGTATATACAAGAGGTCTCAAATGCTCGACCTAAAAATGGCCTGTTTGCTACCTAGCTCTTGCCTTTGCTACAGGCACTTGGGATCTTACTTATAAACCGGAGACTTTTGGGCAACAGATATTTTTAATAAAAGTAACTAACACATCATGGCGGCATGACTTGAGGAGGTAATAGACCCAATCAAAAAATTCTTTCTATTTTTTTTGTCCAGCAAAGAATTCTGAAATAGCTATAGTAATAATAGTAAAGGCGTCTTTTCGAAGATGGTCGTGATTTACATTGTCTTCAACCCTGGAGTTTTGTTACTCGCCGGTGGTTCATCAAACCAGGGCAGTGGGACCACTTATAAGATCATGATTTTCATTAGGCCTCTACGTCAAGATTGCTTGGTTCCCCTGATGCAAACTGAGCATAAACCGCACTAGGATCTTCCAGAGAATGAGAGGGACTTCAGATTACCTGGAAGTTAATTTGCAACACAGCTTCCGGACAGCCTCAAACCCGGAGAATAAGGCAAAAGAAGGATATGTTCCTCAGATTACCTTGGACTTGCTACCTGTTCCTTTGTGAGAGTTCTAGGACTCCCATATTGGTCATAGTTTAGGACGTTGGGGAGGGGGAACATGCACTGTCCCTCACCCAACGGTTAAGATTGCTTACCAGTGTAGGTTAGTTAGAAACCAGAGTGTTGGATGCTAACTCAGACAAAGAGTACAACAACAGCGTTGATTCTGGAACACAGCTTTTTATCACTTGTATTCAATTTTCAAAATTCAGTCATAGGGCTTGTGTTGGTAAAACTAGACAGCAAGGGAGGCACGAATTCCCAAAGTGTAGAGGGTGACTCTGCTGGGGTATTGGGAGTGAACTGTCAATAAGACTGTTCGTGCTGCCCTCACACATCCTCTAGAGCATGTCATGCTTCATCATTGGGCGATGCTCCTCGTTGGGCCGGGGGTGCAATGAACAATGGCTCCCCCAAAGGGTCGCTTTGGTGGAGATCTTTTTCTAGGCTGCCGTATAGATGAGTGCAAGTGAGGGGGGTTGTGACGCGGGGTGTAGTGTGTAAGGTTAAATCTGGTAAGAGGGTTTCCTAACGCAAAGCTTTATTGATAGTAATACCATTCCAGAAATAAAAACCTACGGTAGGTTGGGGCTACCCTTGGGTTTCACAGGAAACCGGGCAGTCAACAAGTGTGCGAACAGGTAAGAGAACTACATTTACTGTCTCAAGAGTGGGACCTTGTGGTGGTCACCCCTCAATAAATGTGTCGACATGTTACGCGCCTGTGTTGGTCATAAGGATCCGGGGCGCTTCATCAGGACAAAAAAATAAAAACATATAGTGGATAAAGTACCCTACACTGAGCGGTGTCTGTTCGTGCTACCTCCTGTGTGTGTGTTGTTCTAGGTCCAACCTAAAGTTTGGCAGACTCCAGCATCATCGGGTGACAAGCAAGTGCCAGGTGATACGTGTGCTACGGTTTCAGTATGATGCCAATTCGACAGCATCTACCCTCCTCCGAGTCCCCGGAAGAATCAGCTCTGTGTCCCCCCTGAACCTCTTTCACTTCTGAAGGGGTTCTCATTTGAAACGTATTCAATTTTCAACCAGTCCAGACTTAGATGGTGAGCAATGGAGTATGTAACATAACAGGGTTTTGAAGACTATTCGAGAGAGAATACGTCAAGTGGGATGATTTCATCTTTTAACATTACCCATTTGTTACGTTCCAGTACATTGCGTTACCCATAAATACAATGTGAAATACAGTGATGTTAAATGAGTTGACCAGAATCACAGGTTTTTTGGTTGAGTGGCAAACGTGCGTATAGATCCTTCAAGGTCCAATGTCAGCACCATAGATATGAGGCCCCATATCTGCCTTGAGTAGGAGGACAACCTCTCCCACCATCTTGTCTTTGACATAGGAGGACCCTCAATAGAATTGCAACAGCTTCATCAACAAATGAACCGAAAAGAGCACTGGTCAACGTTCAATGAAGGAAGGGTGGTAATTGCCCGATTACTTGCCGGTAATCTTCATTTCTCCTGGTCCCGTTGTCCTCGTCCAATTCCTTACTAATGGAGATGACCCTCTCCATGTCAGGAAAAAGGAACAGGTATATGCTGGGACCCCTAATCCCATCCCCTCCCACTGGGAGGACATAAACAGTACCGACCGAACATTCCACCTGAACTACCAAGCCACAGACAGGAAGGCCGTCAAGAGGGAGGGAGGGGCGTTAGGAATGAGACGAGGACGACGGGACCAGGAGTAATGAAGAGTACCGGTAAATAATACCATTCCTTACTTACGTATTTTATATTGTTCGACCAGAAATGTCCAGAACACATCACCAGAGAAACCCTTTCCCTGACTACCAAACCTGTGCTCAAAGCTCGGCTTCAGTGGGCAACCAGCAACCACAGCACCCCTTGCGGCCTGGGGGGCTTTAACAACCCCCTCCGGCCTGGTGGGTTTCAACAACCCCCGGCCTGGGGGGGGTTTTAACAACTCCCTGCGGCCTGGGGAGGTTCAACAACCCACAGCGGCCTGGGGGGGTTTCAACAACCCCTGCGGCCTGGGAGGTTTCAACAACCCCCTGCGTCCTGGGGGGTTTCAACAACCCCCTGCGTTCTGGGGGGTTCCAACAACCCCCTGCGTTCTGGGGGGTTCCAACAACCCCCTGCGTTCTGGGGGGTTCCAACAACCCCCTGCGGCCTGGGGGGTTCCAACAACCCCCTGCGGCCTGGGGGGGTTTCAACAACCCCCTGCGGCCTGGGGGGTTTCAACAACCCCCTGCGGCCTGGGGGGTTTCAACAACCCCCTGCGGCCTGGGGGGGGGTTCAACAACCCCCTGCGGCCTGGGGGGGGTTCAACAACCCCCTGCGGCCTGGGGGTGTTCAACAACCCTCTGTGGCCTGGGGGGGGTTTCAACAAACCCTTGCGGCCTGGAGGGGTTCAACAACCCCCTGCGGCCTGGAGGGGTTCAACAACCCCCTGCGGCCTGAGGGGTTTCAACAACCCCCTGCGGCCTGAAGGGGTTCAACAACCCCCTGCGGCCTGAAGGGGTTCAACAACCCCCTGCGGCCTGGAGGGGTTCAACAACCCCCTGCGGCCTGGAGGGGTTCAACAACCCCCGCGGCCTGGAGGGGTTCAACAACCCCCTGTGGCCTGGAGGGGTTCAACAACCCCCTGTGGCCTGGAGGGGTTCAACAATAGAGTCACGCAGCCTGAGGGATGCTAATGCTTTGGGAGAAGGTTCCTCCACTCCCATGCTCCTATAACTGGATCTGATGTCCCAGCTCCCTGCTTTTATTGTGAATGGTATAACTATGGAGACACTTTTAAGAAGTACTTCCATTTCAAAGCTATCTCTAGGAAGAAAAGTACTTTTATGTTTAAGTCACTTCAAATAAAAAATGTATAGCATTGATTTTTTAGTTATCATAATAAAAACAGTGTGGCATAAAATATGGTGGGATTTAAAAAAATGTTCTAAAGATGTCACTGTTTTGGCCAGCTAATGATAGTTGAACTTTTCCGTTTTTATCATTCTTCAACGTGTTCAGATAATTCCATTTTATCACCTCCTTCCCTGAGCTCTTTTTACCCTCAGCACCGAACCCCAGAACCCAAAATCCCTCCTTTCGTCCTCCCACTGTGGCAGACGAATACATCTCTTGTAAGAAAGTGCAAATCCAAAGTGCCTCTGTGGTGTAAAGTGCCCTTGTATTCTAAATCTGCTCATACAGGTGGAATAGTTGGTTGGTACTTGCCACTACACCTGCCCATTTATTTTTGTCTTTATATTGTTATAAAAATTATTTTATTATTTTCTCCGAAGGGATGTGCATGACTTATTTTTGCCCATCTCATTGTTTATCTTGTAAACACTTTGGTGCCGATTCCGATCCGGTATTTTCTTTTCCTGTACGACTCGTATCCGTATTTTTTTACGTACGACTCGTACAAGTCCCGTACAAACGGCGAAGTACGATTCGTACTGTAAAAATACATACGAATCGTATCGGGAAAAGTCTACGAGACGTCCCCGGACAGTTTTACGTACGAGTCGTAAAACTGAAGTCTGAGCGCACAAGTACGATCCGTACTGCCCGTTCGAATACACAACCGCATGTAAAAGTCCCCGTACGGAGCAAACGCAGTAGCACACATGTACACGGGTAAACTTGTGCCCGGATACGACCCGTACAGCCCTCCCTTCCCCCCGCATGTCAGCACCGTACCCCCGTATGTCAGCACCGCCCCCCCTGTCCGCACTGTACCCCAGCCCCGCACCTGTACGCGCCGTACCCCAGGCCCGTACCCCAGCCCGCACCTGTACGCGCAGCACCCCAGGCCCATACCCCAGCCCCGCGCATGTACGTGCTGTACCCCAGGCCCATACCCCAGCGCCGCACCTGTACACGCCGTACCCCAGGCCCGTACCCCAGCCCCGCACCTGTACGCGCCGCACCACAGGCTCGTACCCCAGCCCCACGCATGTATGCACTGTACCCCAGGCCCGTACCCCAGCCCCGCACATGTACGCGCTGTACCCCAGGCCCGTACCCCAGCCCCACACCTGTACGCGCCGCACCACAGGCCCGTACCCCAGCCCTGCACATGTACGCGCCATACCCCAGGCCCCGTACCCCAGCCCGTGCATGTACGCACCATACCCCAGGCCCCGTACCCCAGCCCCGTGCATGTACGCGCCATACCCCAGGCCCCGTACATGTACGCGCCGTACCCCAGGCCCCGTACCCCAGCCCCGCGCATGTACGCGCCGTACCCCAGGCCCCGTACCCCAGCCCCGCGCATGTACGCGCCGTACCCCAGGCCCCGTACCCCAGCCCAGCGCATGTACGTGCCGTACCCCAGGCCCGTACCCCAGCCCCGCGCATGTACGTGCCGTACCCCAGGCCCGTACCCCAGCCCAGCTCATGTACGCACCATACCCCTGGCCCGTACCCCAGCGCCGCACCTGTACGTGCCATACCCCAGGCAAACTGAACCGTTTAGTATCCCTCTAGACCTATATTACTTTTACTATTTGTGGGTTCACATAAAGAAAAAACACCGACTGTATATATTTATTTTGTCTATCATATTTATTTTTTTTATAAATTTGTTTTTCGTTTTTTACTTTCTTTCATACATACTTCTCTTGTATACATAAAATACTTCTCTTATTGCTAAAAAAATCAAACTATACAGAATTAATCATTATTACTTTCTGTGTGCACAGCTCTATTTCCACAGTGCATACATATGTAAACAATTTTTACTAATCAACTAAATCTCAATATTGATTTGAGAGAAATATTGATTTGAGAAAAATATCCCCACACCGATCACTCCTCTTATCATACTGCATACATGTCACTTTCATACAAAACATTCACACTAAACCCCAGAAAGGCACCAGCGTGTGTACAAGGCTAGCCAGACAGGGGCAAATTACTCCGCCCTCTGATGTGGTGCAGAACTCTGGGGTGTATCACTCAGGCTGGTCGACGCACGTTTCGGTGGCTCGATCTTCTTTTGTTGCCACCTTCCTCAGGACCTGTTGTTACCTTTTTGTTATCACGGGCAAGAATGGGGAAACCGTTTTTCTGAAAATCAATTTGAATAGTATTAAAACCATGATTTGACCTAACATTTTCATTTCTGTGTCCCACAGGAGAATATATCATTTATCTCCTATATATACACAATTTAAAAAGAGTTTTCTATACTGTCTAGGTTTCAATCGTGCCACTGAATTTAATGCTCTCCAAAATGCAAGTGCAATTGTTACAAAAGTGGAAAGGATAAACAAACAAAAAGGACATACATTCCTAACAGTCATACTTTTGCAGTGGTAATTAATATTTTGTGAAAAGGCTCGAATTAGCTCCGCCTTATACATTCCAAATCTAAGAGAATAAAGGGAATAATGTAATCTACCTGTTCTATGTTGTTATTCAGGTATCAGTGGTCATTTTCCACAGAATACTATTGTATAATACCCTTCTTTCGTCTTGATTAGACCGATGCTGCAAAAGAATTTTACGGCATCGTCACAGATCAAACTTGCTATGTTGGTGCACTTTTTATACACTTTTTATCCCGTATATCTAAATTTTACATAGACTGTGTGTACCTTAATCGATCTGGGTCTCAGTCTTAAAATTCAGAGACAAAAAATCATCGCGTGGTTATCATTTCGGATCTTGTCTCACGGAGCACAATAGGAAACAACCCTCGAATGGTCTTTGTATGTCTACATAAAGCAATAGGAATTGGAAATGGTTACTATTTACAATCCTGTTTGCAAACCACGTGAAGTGAGCTATCTATTTCGTTCTTTTAAAGAAGGAAATCCGTTCGTTTGTGGTTACCTAAATAGTCTTTGCTTGTTCTGTTGACTTTTCTTCGTATTCTGTTCTTATTTCTTTGTTCTTCTCTTCGCAGGCTACAGCATTTACGACTTTCTACATGGGAATTGGTGGTTCCCTTCTTGTTAAGTGCTCTGATCAGTAATGTGAGAGAGAAAGGTAAATCGCGTTATTCAGAAGTCCTATTAAAGAGGCTTCTCAAATAAATCCCGCAGTAGTTATCGGTCGCAACAATCTCTGGCCATCATTTTTAGGTCTCGCCTGACCAGCGCTTTAGCGCTGCTCTGGCGAGACTTATAGTAAGCGCGTTTTGGAAGTGCAAACAGTGGCTTTGCAGGCCTCCAACTACAGTGCATGTGACCCGTCCGGGCGCGCGCACCATTTGGAGTCCTGCAACCACTTGTTTGCTTTCACTTTAGCCGTGATTCATCGCACCATTTGGCAGCCTGCGTGCCCGCCCCCACTCCCCCTCCGTCAGCTTCAGTGCGCGCTTGTTTACCATCTTGTCTTTTTAAGGCTGTCGCCTACGGAGCCTGAGAACAAACTATAAATGACCGCATGAGCGCAGTTGTTACCTGTGTCACGGTTACTTCTAAGCCAAAATAGGTAATTTTCAGAAACTGCCCAATATCGCGCGCCATATAATAGCTGCGCTTTGGCATTTACGGCGGCTGCTGGGGAAATTCCCTTCCTTCGCACACACGCCAAATTCCCAAAAAGGCCCAGAAACTACAATGTCTTGCATCCGATCCGGCGCGGGCTCCAGGCCGGCTATTGTGATCAGCCATCAAATAATTCATGGCCACTACAGGCGTATCACACGGATTTGTAGGCTCGTTGTGAGGCTGGAAACGAGACACCCGATTCAAATTTCAGACACACCGCACAATACAGGAACGAGGCCAAAATATACACGCAAAGCCATCGACGATATGCCATGGCGCCCCTTGATCGCAAAAAGAGATGCGCCTTTTAAAACCACGTACTCAATGTATGCATAGAATGCGCTCCTCCTTGGCGATCACGTTAAGGGTCTGTAATAACACGCCCACCTTCACGTTTGCGTGACGAAATTGTAGCTCACTGTATGGATTTAACCCCTTGTGGGTTGTTTTTTTTTTTAGCTAGAGGCCGTCCAATACCAGAGCGTGCTAGCATTTTCCATCCGTTTTTGAGCATATCTCAGATACTGTAACGGACTTATTGCAGCCATAAACACGCCAAAATAAATTAACGTTGAGAGGTCAGAAGCGCCCTGCACCGCCACTGACTTTCGCAAACGTAGACTAGGGTGTAGAAATGTTTTTGGTGGTTTTTTTGCAGGTTTTATATAGCGCCAACTCGACCCGAAGGTATTAGCGCGCTTTACATGAGCACCGGTTACGTTACACATTCAGGCACGGGGAGATTAAAGTGATTTGCCCAGAATCACAGGATGTGGACGCGACCCCGAGACTCGAACCCTGGTTTCCAGCACCAAAGTCAGCAGTCTAGCCGACGGACCACCTGAGAGGGTGGGTAACGCAGTGCCAAAACGGGGTGCCTACGGTGCAAGGGGGCTATACCTATGCCCGAGGGAAGGTGAGGTGCAACGCATAAGATGCAGTGCGCCATCGGCGGTGCAATCCAACAATGGCGGCGGACTGCTGTTTTTGGGTTTCAGTGTTATGTTTTTCTATATTTATTCCGAAGAAGATGGGGTTGAATATAGGTTGGAGAGTCAGCTATCATGCAATAAACATATAAAATACGCAAAAATGAGCCATGTTAAACTGCTCTTCTCTGTGGCCCCTCATACACAATAACGCATCATCCTAAACACAGCAGCAGAGCAACCACGTCACGTGTGTGCGGAGCACGAAGTCTCTCCTGCTTTACTGCAGACATAAGTAATTAAACATGCCATGTCTGCGTGCGGTGTGGCTTGGTCTCCAAAGGGGCGGGGCTGAGGCTCACGGCAAGGTCGCCTTCTCCGTTCTTAACCGAAATAATTACAAGTAGCTTTACTTTATCACAGGGAGGACTTGAAAGCCGGGGGAGGTCTGCAGCATTAACACTCTTTAAAGGTCCTGAAAAAAGTGCGTTGTGCATGCAGCACGGCACCTCTGCAGCTGCTGGTACTACTATACTACTGCATCTTTGTGGGATGCTCCTGCAGACAGACAGGCCAGCACAACCAATCCCGTGGTCCAGACAGACATAAAGGTGGAATTCCACAACCAGCCAACAGGAAGGTGCGAGGGGAGGAACCGAGTGATTGACATGTTATTCGGAGTAGAAAGTAGTAAACAAGCTCTGCCGCTGCAGACGGCTTACCGTTCCCAGAGCAGGGCTGCACCACCATCAAAACAAAGAGCAACGTAGGGGGGGGGAGGGTGCCTGCCCAGCACGCCAAGAGCTTCTGGTATAGCGCAATAACAATCCGTAATCCACAGGGAAGGGGGGACCAAACCGAGAGCCAAGCTGAACTCCTCTTTACAGCCATTCCGAGATTCAGGTGAACGAGAGGAAACAATACAGCATTTAGCCTGGCTAAACGGGGTCTGGTATGAGGGGAAGGCAGAAGCTGCGGCCAACTTAAAAAGAGAGGGAGAGCCAACCCTACCAAATAAGCCTGTTAAGGTTGTCACCGTACTCAGGAAAGATACGGGCCATGTGTTTACCTTTTACTATTCTGGAAGGGCGAAGAGATGGTCAGTGGATAACAATGTGTACATTTAAAAACAAGCATTTGCAATGCAATAGGTCTCGCATTATAAAAGTGTGAGCAGTTGGCATTGCTAATAATAATGCAACACTAGCTATTGGCATTTTAAATGATAATGGCATTTATTTATGTGTTTGTTTTATAAAATAGATAAAAAAGGCATTGTCATGAACAATGCCAATAGCTTAAACTTTTGTAAATGCGAGACCTATTGCATTGCAAATGCTTGTTCTACTGAGTGCGAGCCATATGTGGTATCAGGTCCTCTTGTTCCTATTAGTGCCACCAGGTGAGGTTTACTAATATCTCACCCATAATACTGATATCGCTACATAAATACCTTATCTATTTTGATCTTATAAAAGCATAGAATCAGGTGGGGCTAAATGGCATTAGGGGGCTCTTATCTGCGTAATCTCTCAACGCGGTGTCTTACCTGCCGGTGGTGGCGTTGTGGAAATGTGGATTTTCCTGATCAGTTATGTCCCCTATCTTGGACCCCAACGGTTCTATGTGCATGTCACAAGTACATGTATGTTCCCTCCAGTTCCAGTTATGAAGACGCAAATACATGTGCGTCCACCGTCAACATGTCCTCTGTCAGATCCGCCATGAATAGGCCGGATATTCCATTCCTAAACATGAAAGGCCACCGGCTTTATATGGTTCACTTTTGCCATTTTACAGTCCAGGCAAGTAGGCCCTGATTCTGTCATCAAACTCCTTTTGCCTTCTGCCTCTGAAAGCTCCAGTCTGAGCCTGCATCTGTGACCATGAACTTTGTCTCATTCTCTGCGCGGCTCACGAAGCCTGACATCAGCCTATTCTCTGCCAAGAACTGTATTTCACCTTCGAATTATCTGCTTCCCCCTCAGCCGATGCATTCCTGCCTAGTAGTTTAAGTAAACATTCTTCCAGTTACCAAGCAAAAGGCCCGGCTTCTCTGTCCTCATGCAAGTAATTCATAGCCCTGTCACCATGGAATATTCCTACCCCCTCGCATTCAGTGTAGACACTTAGACGCTTGTACACGCACACACAGTCAGTATAGAATAGATTTTGTCCGAGAGTCCTTCTTTTGTGGATAACATAGTTCTTTAAACATAGGATGTTAGATATGATTTGGGATTAGGTTGACCTGACCCCCCAGACTTTTCGTCTCCACATGTAGAGCTAATGTCAAGTCCCCTTCACCCCCTAGTTACACGTCAATTACACGTCATACTGCTGCGCGCGCATCTATGCCAAGTATTATCTTATAGATCCACCTATACATGACATCATAACCAATCATGTTTCCTTTTTACTCCTTATTACACCCATTTTCGGTTACGCAGGTACCACGTCAAGTTCCTTATCAAATGTTACGCCTACTGTATTTGCTTCATTATAATGTATGTACTATAAAAGTTACGTCTTGTCAATAAAGTATGTACTTCACTTCCTGAACCCCCGTGGTGATGGAACTTGGAGCATCCGATTATAATCGATTATTGGAATAAAGCCCATTCCGAAACTCTAATATCACGGATTCTGCCTCTCATTTTACAGAGCTATTTTATTATGATTCTGTATCAAATTCAGTCCCGGTAAAGGAATTTTATTTACCACATGATGGCGCCCGAATAGGGACACTTTCTCATCTCACGCGCCGGCGGTGAGTTGTAGGCCCGGTCTCCTGCCACAGCTGGACGGACAATTACGCGTACCAGCAGGATTTCCTGTATCTCCCTCCGGTCAAGCGGGGGCGACTGAGACTACGATCAACACCCAGACGAGGCGGTGAGAAGTGCGAAGTATCCCGACCAGAGCCTAGCTGAGAGAGCAAGATCCGAGGTATACCGAGACCCACCAGTTCGAAGTCAAGTCCAGTTCCCGACGAGTCGAGTCCAGTCCGGTTCAAGTTCAGGTTACCGAGGCCTTCCGTTTCCGAAGCTACCCGGTGAGTACCATTACTGGGGAGGCATTTCTGACGTGCACATAGGTTGTGCCGGTCAAGACGGGTTTGGGTACACAAATCCGGTCTGCACTGTTTTAGCAGTGTATCTGTACTGTTTAGCAGTATATCAAGTATTCCGAAGTATCTAGTTTATTGTCAAGAATTATGCTTGGTGATTAGTTATGCAGACGATCATCATTGTTGCTTATTCTAAAGGTTAAAAAAAATGTTTAATGTTTAATGTCTAATGTGTTAAACGTCCTGCATATTGTGGTATGAATGGTTGTTCATTAGTGTGCTTTTGTATTAAGTGTGTTCAAAATTAAGTATCGGATCAGTTGTCAATATGCCGCTCTTTTCGAAATTAAGACAGATCACTACTAGGAAAGGGGTACTTGAAGAAGCCGTCCCTATTCCTCCTAGGGATACTCCAGGGCACTTCATGTATCACAAACATGGCTTAGACGCTATATTATTTCTTGATTTATGGGTAGACTACACCAAGGGATTACCAGAAAGTCAGAGGTGGCCCGCAGCTGGGACCTGGGATGCAGAATGCATCATGAAAGTCGAGGAAGAGTTATGGAAAAGGAAAGTCAGACAGTCACAGAAAGACGCCGTTGAGTTATGGCGTAAAGAATCTCATAGACGTACAGAAAAAGCACGTAGACAGGAAGAGAAGAGTAAAGAAAGTTCAAATAAAGTTCAAGAAAATCTATTAATTGAGGAAGGTATCCGAGTGAAATCAGAACAAGTAGATAGACAAAGAAATGCCCTCATGAATGGTATGTATCCCCTTCTAGCCGGAGGATTACCTAAGACTACTCCAGAGATACCGAAAGACTTGCCACCCCCATTATTTCCAATTAAGGTACATCCTAAGGGGCATCCTAGAACCGCAGAAGATGTTTTTCTTTCCTCATATCTAGATGACGTAGCTCCCGAGTATGCTAATTCCGCCCCACATAGACCACATACCAGGGAGGTCCAACGCCAAGATCCAGCACCCGTATCCCTACAGCAACAAATCGAGTCACAAGTTCCGGCAAGCACATCTGTTTCCGCATCTGTCCCTACAGGTACTTCCATAGCTGTGTCCACACCTATAGTTGCCGTGTCACGTTCGACGAATCCTTTCACACCCGACGCCCCAGATGGGGCCACGGGAGGGGCTACCAATACTTTTTCCACGCCACCTAGAATAAATAAACTTATTTTTCAAGAGTCAGCGCATTCACGTACACCCAAATTCGTAAGTGAACGTGCGCTTAAGGAACTTCTTATTGATTGTAGATATGACCCGGTGATCGGTAAAGAGGACGAAATGATCCTGGCATCATTACGTATCAGATGAGCCGCAGGGTATTTAGCGAAGTTACCAGGAATGACTGCGCATCTAGATAAAATATATCATTTTGTTCAAACAGGGCGAGATCCAGAATGTATTAACAGAGCTATGGAAACCAGAAAGTAGAGATACAGGGGGAACTGTTACGTTTCCTCATAAACTGTGTGATTAGAAATCAAGACCGACCGGGGGTAGACCCGGATGCAATGCAAATTCTTACAAGATGGAGCCAGAATATATCAGAAGGGAGACACGATAAGCAAAATTGTATAATAGCCATGTGCCGAAAGATCCTTAAAGAAATAGAACGGATACACGAAGAGAGATTAGAGGCAGACGAGTTCGAACAAAGCGAGGAAGAAGGGTCAGGACCGCCCGCAGGACAGCCGGACACCATAGCCTATGTAGGTAGAGGAAGATCTTGTAATAGAAATGAGACTAGATGTCATGCTGACTCAATACGTCCGATATGTCCAGATAATAACAAGAATTTCCAAATACCTATAATTAATATAAGGTCTAACGAGCATTCGTTCCAAGCTGCCGACAAACTACTCCGAGAACGAAGGGGTTATCATTTTCTCGATTCTATGGATGAACAAGATTTAGCCAGGGCAGCTGTCCATTGGGTGGACAGTCCCGGAAAATATAGTGATGCTACAGTAGTACGCACATTTTTGAATCTCACCCCAGATGAACAGAGGTTAGCTGGGATTTATATGATTCAACAACTCATTATACTATATCGGAGTCAGCATTCGGACCCTGGTCCTTTACCTGACATATTGACTGAATTGCTTATGAATAAATGGAGAGGTCCAGGTACTGAATTAATTAAAGAAATTCTAATATCAAGAAAGCAGTATATTCTTTTTGTATGCTCAGAGCATGCCTCATTGCCCGGCAAGGAAAGAACAACGTATCACATGGATAGACAGAATCCCTTACGAGAAGTACACCCAATAAAAGGCGAGGACGACGAGTTTAGGCGCGTATTTGTATATACGCCCATATCAAAAATAGAACTGTTACAAATGAAGAAAGTGGTACCCAGTCATGACAAAGATCCAGCGGGTTTTCACCGAGAAATTAAAGACATGTTACTCATGGGAGAGTATACCTATCCCGACATTATGACGATATTAAAGGTGTTGATGCCTGCTGGCATTTATGAGAAACTCAAGGAAAAAGAGTGGGAGGTAGGAGACCAAAAGATAGAATGGTCAGTGTTAGAAGCGGAAGAAAAGGCCCGAACTGCAGGAGCAGGACTTGGGGATAAAACTAAAGCACTACCAGGTTTGCTAGTACAGGTACTGCCACGTTTATTAACTACGAAAAAGGAAGATTGGGGTACAATTTCAGCCTGTAAACAGAAGCAAGACGAAGACACTAGTGATTACTATGCCCGATTCGAGAAATGTTTTGGTATAAATAGTGGCATAAAAGCAAGTAGCGAATCATACCCGCATCTGTTTGTAACAAAATTAGTAGAAAATGCTCTGCCCCCAGTGAAGAATAGAGTATTAAAATTCGAGAGTACCTGGCAAGGTAACACTCCATCACAAATGTTACAAATGTTACAGTACCATCACAATAGAATTAGAGAGGAACAAGAACATGAACACAGACGCATGAAAGACACAAAAATGAAAATGCTAGTTTCCCAGACAGTACCAGCTGAAGGACATAAAAAGGGTATGACACATTCCGATTCAGCAGGACCTGTAAAAGGGACATGCAATTATTGTAAAAAGCCAGGTCATTATGTACACGATTGTCCAGTGCTAAAACATAATATCTCTATAGGTAAAACACAAGAAAGATCACGGCCATTAAGACAAGATCAGCATGAACAAGGAGCTATGCAGCATGCCCAGGCCATGCCAGCCGCACAACAGCCAATACAGTTTGTGCCAGCTGCACCACCGTTGCCTGCT
Organism: Triturus cristatus; assembly: GCF_964204655.1. Classification (NCBI taxonomy): domain Eukaryota; kingdom Metazoa; phylum Chordata; class Amphibia; order Caudata; family Salamandridae; genus Triturus; species Triturus cristatus. The sequence goes on from NC_140591.1 coordinate 1,698,474,147, forward strand.
GCTGCCACACAGACCACAACACGACAAATGTATCAGACTGCACAGTATGAATATCCTGAGTATCAGCGTTACGCATGAACTAGCCTAGAGAGGGAAGTTGACTTACCCCTTATTGAGATTCCTGTAGATCAAGAAGGACCTTATGTACATAGCGAATTATTAGGTCAAGATAGAAAATTTTTACTCGATACAGGGGCAAGTCGAACAACTATAAAACGTAGTGAAGTTCCAGGGGCACCCCTCTCAGGCTCTCAGAATATTTCCCTTGGTTTTTCAGGAAAACCTATTGTTAATGAAGTATCACAGCCTCTTCCACTTACGATAGGACCTTTGACCCGAACTACAGATTTATTGCTTACTAAATCATGTCCAGAAAACTTGCTAGGAATAAAAACTCTGAAAGCCCTAGGAGCCATAATATGTTGTTCTCCGGAAGGAGTAAGGTTGTTTTTACGTGATTTTAAAGGTCACTATGTATCTAGAGACATGGATCCCCGACTACAGACTTTACCTACACATCTATGGGCACAAGGCCCTACTGATGTTGGTTGCATGAATATTACACCATATCGAGTCACACTCAAGGCAGGAGTGGTGCTACCACGAATGCGACAATACAAGTTACCACCAGATGCTGTAGTGGCTTTACTACAAATCATTGACGAGCTAATTGCCCAAGGAGTAGTTGTAGAAACAGACTCCAATGTATGTAATTCACCGATAATTCCGATTCTTAAACGAACAGATCCTACAGCCCCGCCAGTATATCGATTGGTTATTGATCTGCGCGAGTTAAACAAATGCATTGTGCCACAATTTCCTGTGGTTCCAGATATCTCGTCATTATTGACAGCTATTGATTCTGAAGCAACATTCTTTACTGTAATTGATCTCAAGAATGCCTTTTTCAGCGTCCCAATAGATCCGGAAAGTCAATATTTGTTCGGATTCAGTTTAAATGGGCGCAGTTTTAAATTCTCACGCGCACCTCAAGGATTTACAGAAAGCCCCAGCATCTATAGCCAAGCACTGAAACGAGAACTTGACAGTATCCACATGCCAGTTAACACTGCTCTGCTTCAATACGTCGATGATCTGCTGATCACCGCGAGAAGCGAACCCGAATGTGAGAAAGCATCACTGACAGTTTTACAATTTCTAGCCGAAAAGGGGCACAAGGTGTCCCCTTCTAAGCTGCAATTCTGTGTCCAGCGAGTTGTTTATCTTGGACACTCGCTGTCCAAGGAGGGAAGGCAGCTTACACCCGACCGCATTCAGTTAATAGCTAACATGCCAATACCCAAGACACAAAAGGAAGTACGAGCTTTCATAGGCCTCACGTCATATTGCAGGCAGTGGATCCCTCAGTACGCATTTCTAGCAAAACCACTCATTCAGTTAACCACACAGGAGGCAGCCACACCGACTGTTCTCCCTTGGACTCAGGAACACACACAAGCTTTTGAAAGCCTAAAGAAAGCTTTATGTCAAGCACCCGTTTTAGCAACGCCGTGTTACAGAAAACAGTTTACACTCTTTGTTACAGAACGCGAAGGTACTGCCTTGTCAGTACTCACACAGGAACAAGCAGGAGCACACAAACCATGTGCTTATTTTTCTAGTACATTAGATCCCGTAGCTCAGGCTTTGCCTGCATGCCTGAAATCAGTAGCAGCGACAGCTTTAGCAATCAGACAAAGCGATGCTATAGTGTTAGGACATCCATTGACAGTTCAAGTACCACACGCAGTAGAGGTTCTTGTGAATAGAACGCAAACACAACACTTGACTATAGCGCGACTTACGGGGTATGAACTTACATTGTTTCAGCCACATATAGAAATCAGACGCTGTAACACATTGAATCCTGCCACACTTCTACCTGTAATCGGAACAGACCCACTAGCCCATGACTGTATTGAAGTTATTACGATAACGACGAAACCCAGACAAGACTTAACCGATGTCCCATTGTCAGATCCAGACCTGACATTGTATGTAGATGGTTCATGCATGAGAACAAGTACAGGAGAGTTAGTGGCCGCTTACGCAGTCACAACAGATACTGAAGTCATTGAAACTAATCGTATAAATACTTTGTCAGCTCAAGCCGCAGAGCTCACCGCTCTGACACAAGCCTGTATTCAAGCCACGAATAAAAAAGTCAACATATACACTGACTCACGTTATGCATTCGGAGTTGTACACGACTTCGGCGTGCTGTGGCGAGAGAGAGGTTATTTAACTTCCCACGGTGCCCACATTCAGCACGGACCCCTCATTCATGCCTTATTAGATGCAATACATCTACCCACTGCAATATCAATTATGAAATGTAAGGCTCATACGAAGGTTACTGATATCATTTCCCAAGGCAATGATCTAGCCGACAGAACAGCTAAACAGACTGCTCAAACTCAAACCCCCGACATGACAAAGACAATAGTCCCGACACCGACACATTGTATGACAGTTAAAGATCCTACTCTTGACGTAATTGACATACAGACACATGCTACACCAGATGAAATAAAGAAATGGACTGAATTAGGAGGGATCCAAACGGACCAAGGATGGATGATGAAGGAAAAGTCTGTATGGTTCCTTCCTGACTCAATGGTCCAAGTTATAATTAACACTATACATAGTCCAGCGCATCTAGGAGAAAAAGCTATGCTAGACAGCATTCAACACATTTGGTTCAATAAACATTTACGAGCAGCAGCAAAACAAAAGGTCCGTACCTGTATGATCTGTTGTCAGTTTAACCCAGGAAAAAGTGTTCCCGTAGAACAGGGTGGATTTCATACTCCTAATCATCCTTTTGAAGTACTCCAGATGGATTATATCCAGATGGAACGATGTCGAGGATTCAAATATGTTCTTGTAGTTGTCTGCGCTCTGTCCCGTTGGACAGAGGCATACCCGGTTTCAGATTACACTGCCCCGACTACTGCCAAACAGTTGGTTCGAGAATTCTTCCCACGATACGGTTTACCACGTGCTGTTCACTCAGATAACGGCCAGCCGTTCTCATCCGAATTAATGAAACACGTTTCACTTCTGTTAGGATATCAGTGGAAATTCCACTGTGTCCGACACCCCGAGGCAGCAGGTCTCGTAGAAAGACATAACCAGATCCTGAAAATCAGAATGTCCAAAATATGCAGAGAAAAAGGTGTCGACTGGGTAGTAGCGTTACCCGTTGCACTCTTTTACATGAGAATGGTAGCACACTCACGAACAGGGCTATCCCCGTATGAGGTGATCTTCGGCAGACCACCGAATATGTGGGGGACGCCCATACCACGCAAAATAACTGATATTGACTGTAATATGCTGACAGATTACTTGGCTTCCTTGATGTCTGCACTACAATCTTGTCGTTCACAGGTAGCTGCAGCCTTTCCCGACAACACTGAGGTGAAACCCCATGACGTTGTTCCGGGTGATCTTGTGTTTGTGAGGAATTTCGACCGAAAGACTCAGCTGGAGCCCAGGTGGAAAGCACCCAAGTTGGTCCTGTTGACCACGAGGACAGCCGTGAAGATCGAGGGCCGCAAGGGCTGGATTCATTCAAGTCATATCAAGAAATTTCATGGACTATCCTCGGATATAGACACTGTGCCCTGCACCCCCTCACAGACTGATTCAAAACTTCCCTTTGTTGAACCGAATGACTCTGAGAACTACAAACTAAAGCTTAGGCCCAACCAGTCGAGCAATTTGATTGTTTAAGTCCTCTCCAAGGTGAAGCGGTTGAATTGTCTCTGACATGTATCCCTTGGACCTGAGTAGAGAAAATACCCGGAAAATGTTGAAACGACAGGCGTATTGTAAATCACTGCGTAGCCACTGTATGGGGACATTATTAATTCTGTTTTTATTGAGTCTTTTAATAATTATTACGAGTATGTTGTTGCACATATATTACCCTATTTCTAGACGTGTTTATAATGTTACTGCTGAACATTCTTTTAGTGACTTACCTCCGCATGAATTATCTTATAGACTTGCGCTGCGCAATAACACTTTCATTAGTATGTTACATCATTCCCATCAGACTAGTAATGCCACCAATTGTTGGGTGTGTGGCCGACTCCCTCCCTATCAGAATTATGAAGGAGTCCTGCCTTTCTTTCCACATCCATTCACACATAATGGCTCCTGTGGAGCATGGTTTAGTTTAATCAATTCCATAGACTCAGACACAGCAGTTTACCAAGATCATTGGATATGGGGAAACCTGAACCTAGTTTTACTCAAGGTCTGCTACCCTGACAAGGAGGGTCGCCCCAAAAGAACAGGAACTGATCTAGAAAATGAAGTATATGGATTAGGTAATTTTACACCTAATCTCATGATTCTAAATGTCGTATCCGAAGTTGAACTAGTCTTACCCACCATGTCAGTATTCCCAGCGAAGGGTGAATTGTGTGTAAGAAAGGTTGGTTCCATACATATGGGCCATAGTAAATGCACTACTATAGTAGAATTCAGTGATCAAGGCAAATCTTCATTTAAAGCTTCTCGCCACTCCTACTTTATATGTGGTCAGACTGCATATATGCGTCTACCTCCAGATTGGGATGGTACCTGCTACATTGCATTCCTTTTGCCACCCGTTTTCCTAGCTCCTCCTGATTATTACAGAAATGTTCATTTAGTACACAACAGAAAGCGGAGAGATCTCCCCATTGTCGATTACACTGAGACGGCATGGGACAAGTATGTAGATTTTAATAAAGGCATCTTTCCCTATATAGGTACTGTTACTAATAGTAAGCTGATACGTAGATTAACCAGAACCCTTGAAGCAGTAGTGAATGAGACTATTTCCGCCTTAGGCAATTTAACAGAAGAGCAGTCTGCTATGCGGATTGTTGTGCTTCAAAATCGTCTTGTCCTTGACGTCATCCTGGCTGATAGGGGCGGAGCTTGTAGGGTCATCGGATCAAGCTGCTGCGTATTCATACCAGAAAATTCGCCATCTGTATATAAAGCCATCACTCGCCTTCATAAGATTGTAAACCAGATACACCAGAACCCAGGCACTTGGACTTGGTCCAGTTGGTTTTGGAGTGTGATATCAGCCTGGGGATGGAGAGTTTTATCCTTCCTAGGTATTGGCCTTCTCATACTATTCAGTTGCTGTCTATGTCTACAATGTGGACCAGCGATTTGTGGTCTGTGTGCCACATCGTGTATTCCACCACCAAGATTTCATTCAAGATCACGGAAGAAGAAAGAAGAACAAATGATGCTATATGAACAGATCAATGGATTGATGAAGATCGATATCTCTTGAAGGGCAAGTAGGGGACAAGGAGGGAATGTGGAAATGTGGATTTTCCTGATCAGTTATGTCCCCTATCTTGGACCCCAACGGTTCTATGTGCATGTCACAAGTACATGTATGTTCCCTCCAGTTCCAGTTATGAAGACGCAAATACATGTGCGTCCACCGTCAACATGTCCTCTGTCAGATCCGCCATGAATAGGCCGGATATTCCATTCCTAAACATGAAAGGCCACCGGCTTTATATGGTTCACTTTTGCCATTTTACAGTCCAGGCAAGTAGGCCCTGATTCTGTCATCAAACTCCTTTTGCCTTCTGCCTCTGAAAGCTCCAGTCTGAGCCTGCATCTGTGACCATGAACTTTGTCTCATTCTCTGCGCGGCTCACGAAGCCTGACATCAGCCTATTCTCTGCCAAGAACTGTATTTCACCTTCAAATTATCTGCTTCCCCCTCAGCCGATGCATTCCTGCCTAGTAGTTTAAGTAAACATTCTTCCAGTTACCAAGCAAAAGGCCCGGCTTCTCTGTCCTCATGCAAGTAATTCATAGCCCTGTCACCATGGAATATTCCTACCCCCTCGCATTCAGTGTAGACACTTAGACGCTTGTACACGCACACACAGTCAGTATAGAATAGATTTTGTCCGAGAGTCCTTCTTTTGTGGATAACATAGTTCTTTAAACATAGGATGTTAGATATGATTTGGGATTAGGTTGACCTGACCCCCCAGACTTTTCGTCTCCACATGTAGAGCTAATGTCAAGTCCCCTTCACCCCCTAGTTACACGTCAATTACACGTCATACTGCTGCGCGCGCATCTATGCCAAGTATTATCTTATAGATCCACCTATACATGACATCATAACCAATCATGTTTCCTTTTTACTCCTTATTACACCCATTTTCGGTTACGCAGGTACCACGTCAAGTTCCTTATCAAATGTTATGCCTACTGTATTTGCTTCATTATAATGTATGTACTATAAAAGTTACGTCTTGTCAATAAAGTATGTACTTCACTTCCTGAACCCCCGTGGTGATGGAACTTGGAGCATCCGATTATAATCGATTATTGGAATAAAGCCCATTCCGAAACTCTAATATCACGGATTCTGCCTCTCATTTTACTGAGCTATTTTATTATGATTCTGTATCAAATTCAGTCCCGGTAAAGGAATTTTATTTACCACAGCGTGTATCCACTCGTCAAAGTTCCTGACGTGACCCAGTTCCGGTGAAGTTGGCTACGATACTGTTGCCTCTTTATATACTAGGCAATAGTGATACAAATTTACTAATGTCCAACACCTGTGGCACTCAGTGACGTGCTACGTAGCGTGGTAGTACACGTGATCTGCTTATGGGTGCCTGTGTTACCGACGGTTCCATCTTAGAATGATAATAACAAAATTAACTTCTATGTGACTTCTTGTTATTTTCTGCGGTGTTTCAAACTGTTTTTACCGGTATTTTCCCAATTCTACACGGATACGGTAGAGAAATGTTCTATCATACTCATATCTCTGTATTCATCAATATCGTAATGTGCTGGTTACTTAGCTTGTATCACAGAACTTGGCCGCCATCTTGGAACGGGACAAGAATGGCTGCTGAATGTGATACCTTTTTAGTTTGTGTCTTTCGTACAGAGTCGCCCTATAAAATCGGTGCAATAACAGTTTGTTTTGTTAGAACACACTGATTGTTCTTGGTTATATTGGGAAGACATGGTACAAGAACAAAGCCACCATCTTGGGCAGAGCTCGAGAATTCTTTTAATACATTTATTCAGCTGTGTCCAAGAATGGAAGATAAGTTAAGCACAGCGCATTGGGAATTTTTGTACATATGTTGTAATAGTACACAAATTGGAAGATAGAGTGAGCGCAACACATCAACGTTGTCTACTATCAGGGGTCATCATGTATATATATATATATCAGTGACCCGAATGCACATTATCAAATAGGTACTCGCGTCCCAACTCGTTTTCACAACCTCTCAATACCACCATGTATGTTATTATACATTATGAGATGGCATGTATTGCAGAGGGAATTGACACACTTGGATCCAACATACTGAAGGAGTGCTAACGGTCATAATGATTATATGGGGTCTGTTAATAGTTGATAAGAAAAGGTTGCGAATTCAACCCTTATGGTAGTAGCAGCTTGAACTCTTATCTTGTATGCCATACTATTTCTTCATTCAGACCCGTTTTGACTGTGTCTAGAGTGTAAATCCAATAGGTCTCACGTGTTTTCCTTACTTCTTGTATGTCTTTCCCTGGGATATTTTTTACTTTTTCCAAAATTAACCATCTCAATTCATTCTCATTGTGTTGGAAGTCATTACAGTGTTGAACCATGGGGCTTAGTAATTTTTTTGTTCTGATTGCAGATCTGTGTTCACTGTAACGAGTCCTGAACTCACGGCCTGTCTCACCTACGTAGCCTAGTGCACAAGGGCACATTATAAGATATACAAGATTGTGGCTCTTACAGTTGGTGAAATCACGTAATTTGCCTGCCTTTCCTTGGTAGTTCCAAAATTCGGTGACAATAGCGCTATCACATGCAACGCATGTGCCACATTTATGGTTGCCTAGGATTGGAGCTCCTACCAAAGTTGTCTGTGAGTTCTTTTGTTTCTGTCTGGGCCTTGTATGCACAAGGCTATCCCTAAGATTCCGATTCCTACGATACGCAAGGATGGGTTTTTGGAAGGTCTCTTGCCCTTCCCCGGTATTTAAGATGTGCCAATTTTTATTCAAGACCTTCTTTATTTTGAAATTTAAGGTCGAATGGTTCACAATGCATACCAATTTGTCGTTCTTGGGACGAGAATTTCCTGCTAGTAGGGCATCTCGATTATAATAGCGTGCCCTTTTGTACGCAGTTCTGATCAGACGTTTGGGATAACCTCGTGTAAGCAATCTCTGTTTTAGGTCTTCCCCATGTTTGTCAAAGTCTTGGATGTTGGAACAGTTACGCCTGATCCGTAGGAACTCTCCAAACGGAATTGAGTCTTTTTGGCAATTTGGGTGATAACTGGCATGTGACAGAATAGTATTCTTAGATGTGGGTTTCCTGAAGAAACTGACAGAAATCTTGCCATCCTCTGCCTCTATGATGATATCTAGAAACTCTACTGATGTTGTACTTATGTTACTGGTAAATCTCAAATTCTTATCGCTGGCATTCAGCCAGTCAATAAAAGTATCTAGAGTTTCTTTGTCTCCGCGCCAGATGAAAAAAATGTCATCGATAAATCTATACCATCTGTGGACATTCTCGTAAAATGGAGCTATTTCATTGAAAATGTGTTTTAATTCATATTCCCCCATATATATGTTGGCCACACTCGGGGCACAAGATGCCCCCATACTGGTCCCTTTAGTTTGATGGTACAGGTCTCCTCTAAAATCAAAAAAGTTGTTTTTCAGCACTATTTCCAAGCATTCAATTTTAAAGGTATTGGGTCTATCTCCTGGTGATCTTTCTAGGAGAGTTTTAACCGCTTCCACTGCTTGTTGTTGCGGTATATTGGTATACAGTGCTTCGATATCGAGAGTGACCAAGATCTCATTATTGGGGTCATAGGGTACATTTTCCAATTTTTTAATAATGTCACCTGTGTCCTTGATGTACACGTGCCGTACCCCAGGCCCATACCCCAGCCCCGCACCTGTACGCGCTGCACCACAGGCCCGTACCCCAGCCCCGTGCATGTACGCGCTGTACCCCAGCCCCGCGCATGTACGCACCGTACCCCAGGCCCGTACCCCAGCCCCGCACTTGTACGTGCCTCACCACAGGCCCATACCCCAGCAACCTCACCCAGCATCGCGTATGTACGGACCTCACCCACGCGAAAAATACTCGTACAGAACCAGGACACTGTAAAACAGCACAAGGTGGGTCAATTCGACTCGCACAACACCACAAAACACGTCTACATGACAAAATACATCTCAATGACTGACCTGGCACATCCAAACAGGCAAACAGAGGCCCAAAATCACACCCACCAAAATTTCAAACACAGCCACACCCACAAATGGACCAATAAAAAGGGCCCACACACACAACCCATGAGCCTTTGCAACAGACCCACTGCTGACAGACCCCACAGACAAACAACTGCACCTTACTCACACCTTAACTACACCTTAACTTACACACCATCACACAACCTCCTTCACAAACACCCCCTCCTCACATTCACACAGACACCGTCACATTCATACCCACAAACCCACAACCATCCACCCCCACACCCCACACCATGCCCACAGACAAGAATCCAAAGTTCACAAGGGCGGAGCTGGACCTCCTTTTTTTTTTTTTTTTTTTTTTCTTTTTAGTCCTCATACATACGCCAGATAGTGATTGCTATAGATGGGAACTATCCAGGCCCTCCACACCGACCATTTCGATTCCTGCCCTCGGGGCCTATGTGCAGCCACTGGATTCCCCCAGAGAAGGGCTGTCTCCTTATCCATTTCCGTTTACCACTGGGAATCACGTTAGTGCTAGGAAAGGATGGACCACAGACCCCTGGCTTAATCATTGGACCCATCAGTCTTTCTTTAACCAGGCCAGAAGAGGAGACCACAGTGTCTCCGAATTTCTTTGATCACACGCGATATCTGACTGGCTAATCCACATAATATTTCTCAAACAATCAACAAATTTAGGAGGAATCTCAGACTTCCATTGTCTACAGATTTCTCTCCTGGCAATGACAATCACGTAAAACACGAGTTGTGCAGCAATATTTGTACTATATCCTTGTAAAATACCAAAAAAGATCAATCTGGGACAACTAATGATTGGTACACCTAAGAGCCCTCCTCACATTCACACAGACACCGTCACATTCATACCCACAAACCCACAACCATCCACCCCCACACCCCACACCATGCCCACAGACAAGAATCCAAAGTTCACAAGGGCGGAGCTGGACCTCCTTGTCAACGAAGTCATCAGAGTCGAGCCACAGCTCTTTGGAACATTGGTCAGACAGACCAGCATAGCCCAAAAAACTAGCCTGTGGCAGAGGATCGTCGATAAGGTGAATGCTGTTGCGCCCATCCGAAGGACCAGGCATGAATGCCAAGCCAGGTGGTACGACCTGCAGAGGGCAGTCAAGCGGAAAATGAATGAGGAATACGCCCAGAGTAACATCACTGGAGGTGGGCTGCCCCGCAGACCGGTACATTACCATCCCTGGGAGGAGAAGGTGATGGCCCTGCTCCCGCCAGTGGGAGTACACGGAGTCGAAGGAGTCGCAGAGCATGGTGAGTACACAACCTACTCATGTAACATGGGGGCAATGGCATCCACACCCCAAATACACCAAATGTTTGCAACTACTCCCAAGCACTCACCGGACACAACCACAGTCAAAAACCACGCTCATGCCACTCACATGTCCATGCCCCATTCACAAAGCAAGGGCATGCCATGTCCCAGGCTACACGAACCACTAACCCAAGACTGGATGTCCGGGATGCTGGGAGGGTGGGCCTCACAAAACACATTGTGCAACTCAGAAGCAGACACCAATGCTCTCAGCCCATATGGCCAAGGTACATTCACATGCACCATGCACAATGCACAGGGACTGGCTAACTACTGACAAGGTAGCTGACACTTGGCCCTGCTGTATGCAGCACAAGGCCCTCCTGTGACCACTGCAAACTCAAACACCAACACAACAAGCTCAGATATCTAGCACAGGAACTCACACTCACTGTCATGCCAGCATGCACCATGAGGGGACACCTGGGAGACCCAATGACAAATCACACTACACACAACAGCAGGCCCGGTCACACCCCCCCCCCATACACAAGCACACACCCCCAGGGCAGGCAACAGATTTACCCACTCTCACAATGGACATGTGACACAACAAGACCAATGCATAGCCAAATAAGCATCCAAGCCAAAATTCTACAGGTCAAACACTCAGGAGAACACATCAATCTGTCCCCCGCAACATACCCATCCACAAGTGTACATTGAGAGGAATGCTAGGCACATCCAACTACCTGGAGGAACTGTGACAACTTGAATATGTATGAAACATGGATGTCGCATGAAACAGCATTGACATTGTCCCTCTCTCACACACAGGGCAACCTCATGGATCTCCACCCAACACTGGGGGGGGGGGAAGAATCACAGTCCCAGGATCGGGAGGAACCTGATCCCACCGGCAGCGACGACTCTCACCACTCCGTGGATGACCCCGACCAACCTGGACCCTCTGGTGCCCAAGCCCCTGCAGCACCTGCTTCAGGTACATCTGTGCCAACCACCACCCCCATTCCTGCCACATCCCAGGAGACACCCAGGAGCCCTGCTCGCACCGAACAACAGAGCCAGTCTGACCAGGAGGGACAAGGTTCTCCGGGCACCCAGGAGGAGGCGACAACCCCGCAAATGCCATCCCTCAGGGGTCCCGTAGACCTGATGTGCCCACAACGGCAGGCCAGGCTCGTGTGGGCAGGGGTGGTGGGAGTGGAGGCAGGAGGAGGCACGAACCTGACCAGCCAGCTGAGGGAACTGGTATGTCACACATACGCCACATCCTGGACACATACCGGCGTGAAACCAGGGGCATCAGCCAGGTAGTGTCGACCCTTACAGAGATGAAGGGGACCCTCAACGAGATCAAGAACCAGCAGGCCGAGCAACATGCCAGTCAACAACAACACCAAGGACGGATGGAGGCAAGACTGGCTGAGCTCCTGGCGGTGCAAACGGACATGAGCCGTTCACTCCGTCGGATCGCCGACAACATGGGCAACCCTCCCTGTGCCACCAGGTGAAGACCAACACCATCCACAGGGAGGGATCAGGAGGAGGAGGATTCATCCGACGGAGCATCACAAGCATCGTCACGGCCTGCATCTGAGGGTCCCCGCAGGAAGGTGGGTCATCCACGCAAAAGACCGTGAGAGTCAGCGGACCATCCACATCTCCCAGGTCACCTGGCCTGGCACCTGGACCTCTGGCGCAACAGCAGCACATCACCAAATGACATTCTCTGCCACATGGACTTGCTGGTCACAGTCTGACCAATGTTGACAAAGACTGTGGCATGGACTCTGATGACTTCCAATGGCAAGGACACCAACTCCCCCAGTGAACTTTGGATTCTATGCACCCGGTCGAGCACCATATTTTATCTACCAAAACACGTACCCCACCACAAATAAAAATCTAGTTTATTCATGTCGTCAATGTAACGCTTCCATTCAATACTACAGCTGAGATAAGGGTTGTCTGTACCCGAAATTTGTAGGTCTTGGTTCGCTGCTGGAACCGCTTTCTACTTTTGTAGACGTTTTTTTGAGGCCTCTTGTTCAACTTATGCCTACCTATCTTAAGGACACGAAGGCTATATTACAATTGCTGCCTGAAATCAGTTTTGACGTCGAAACCGACTTCCTTGTTAGCTTCGAAGTAGAGTCACTGTATACTTGTATACCCCAGATGGAGACCCTGACAGCTATTAGAGGTCTCTTGGACGATCAGTTAAAAGAACCTAGTTCACCTGTTCCATTCATCATGAACTGTGCTAGGTTGGCGATGACCGAGAATTTTTTTAAATTCGAAGATCAGTTTTATCTACAAATTTCCGGTACATCAATGGGGAGCGTTTTCGCTCCCAGTTTGGCCAACCTCTATGTTCATCTGTTCGAACAGAGTGTCGTATTGAATACAGACAACCCTTATCTAAGATGTATTATTGAGTGGAAGGGTTACATTGACGACATTTTTGTTGTCTGGCGAGGTGACCTTTGCATTTTGGAGGCTTTTCACAATTGGCTTAACTCTCAGACCGCTTTTTTAAAATTCACAATGGAGGCTAGCAAAATTGGTCTCCCCTTCTTAGATCTTCGGATCTTCCCATGCAACAGTGGTTTGGAGAGGGAACTCTACATCAAACCAATGGCTAGAAATTCCATCCTAAGATATGACAGCTTTCATTCTAAATCTACCCGAGAAGGTTTACCTTTCGGGCAGTTTCTGAGACTAAGACGCAATTGTTCTAACACCGAGAACTTCAGGAAACATGCAGATTCCTTGTCCAAAAACCGTAGAGCGAGGAATTATCCTCCCCGCCTGGTCCGTCAATCCTACAAATGGGCCTCGAACAACAACCGCGAGGCTTTGCTCGAACCGAGTGTTCCTAAACCTACAGTCGACAGAATGACGTGTGTCAATACCTTCAGCACGCAGTCCAGTTCAATTTAAAAAAGTATACGGAAACACTGGCGTATACTAAACGTGGGCAATGATCATCTACCTCTCCCACTGTTTTCTTTCAAGAGAAGTGCCAATTTACGAGATACACTTGTGCATACACGCCCCAGAACTATCACAACAGTTTCAACCAATACACTCTGGAATTTGCCTCCAGTACAAGGACACTATGCGTGTGGCGGTTGTGCGGTGTGTCCACAGAACTCACATGCTGTTGAGAACGACCTAGGCATGGGTAAACCTTGGAGACAAATGAAGCATACCAATTGCAATAGTGATAAGGTTATTTACCTTATTACATGTCCCTGCAAGAAGAGATATGTAGGGATGACGACCAGAAAGGTCAAGCTCAGGATTATGGAGCACAAAAGCACTATTAGGTGCAAAAAGCAATCGACCCGTCCGACCAACCACTTTTTGGAATTTCGGCATCAACCTGATGAAATCTACTGGGCAATTCTTGAACAACCCTATATTTCCCCGCATATCATGGATGTGTCATCATTCCTTTTTAAACGAGAACAGCGGTGGGTTTTCAGAATACACAGTGACACGATGGGTTTGAATGATGCCATCCCTTGGACTTCATTCCGCTAATATTGTTTATAGGAAGCTCTCAGGGAGTGTTGTTATCTGAATCAGAAGGCACATTGCATTTTGACATTCTATTGGTGGGCGTTGTCATCACTAAATGTCCGATTCATGCACTTACCCCAGGCTTTTTCTAGTCCTCTGCTTTTCATGGATTACTCAATCACACATTTCTGTCCTTCCGAGGTAGTGGTGCACACCCAGCGTCTCTGGTGCTCTGATTGACTCCATTATCCATGCCTTTTTCACCTTTTGTCATATTCGCGGGTGTGGTGCGGCCATCACTCTACCATTTGTGTGTCCAGTGTTATGCCCCTGTTGTGTCCTACTTTGATGTTGATGTGTTGGTCTGTGTGGATGTGTCTTTAAGGTGAGAGTGTGCGTGCATGGAATGTCACTAAGTAAGTGACATTCGGATTCGAGGTAGTAGCGGTTAGCCAGCGGTGGATGTGGAGGTGTATCCTGGCGCTCACCTGTTTTGTGTATCTTATTTCAAATAAAGTATTTGAACCACTACAAGGAGTTTTGGCATCACTACAATTGGCGACGATCGGATGGGATAAAGAGAAGAGAAGCGGCGCGCAAAGGACTTAAAAAAAAAAAAAAACTACGGAAATTGAACTGAGCAAGGTGGATTGTTTTCGTGAATCATCGTGACCCCACCTGGATCGGATTATTGGACATCAACGTGAGACGAGGTGAAAGCAGCGAAAGGAAGTGTGGCGGTACATACGTGCTGTGAAGGAAAGGATTTTGGACAGTTGAGAGGCCCGCGCTGGGAGCGTGATACGATTCGTGGTGGAGATTCCAGAACTCTAAGCGTGTGAGCTTCTGACGTAGGAGGTGCGTCCGGACACGTCAGGAGCATGCGCAGTAGTATCTGGAACGTAATCACGCAAGGTCACGCTGCGTGACCCTACGTGGTGGCCATCTTTAATAAATTGTTTCGGTGTCAGTTGCTTAGCAACACGAAGATACGGGCGCTGAGGAGAAGTGCCGTAGAAAAGGAAGCACAGGGGATTTTGAGCAGCGAAAAGCAGCGAAAACAGGTGAGACTGCCGGGGGAATACCACAAACAAGGAAGTTGAGCAAAAGAAGATAAAAAAAATTTTAAAAAAGGATTGCTTCATATTTAAGTTGAAACATGGGTGATGGGGATAATGAAGGAGACCCCACAAGTGTGGAGATAGCTCATCAAAATTACTCTATCAGTAATCCACACACTTTTTGGGCGACAGGAGCGGAACCAGGTATTAAATGGTTAGAATGGAAGGAGTACTTTATAAATTACATTTCAGCGGTGGACGAAGCTGGAAAGATGAAACCTGAACAGAAAAAGAGAATACTTTTACATTCATTAGGGCCTATGGGGTTGAAAACTTATTCAAGAATGTCCAAAGTGTTAGACACAAATTTAAATACCTTTGAGAATGCGATAAAGGATATGGACAAATATTTTGCCCCGAAGGTTTGTATAGGAGTAATTAGGCACAGATTCTTTCAAAGGAAGCAAGCTAAAAGTGAAACTGTGGATGACTGGTTGGATGATTTGAAGAAATTGGCGATAGATTGCAAATTTGGTGACTTACATGATGATTTAATTAGAGATCATTTAGTCATGCACAACAACAATTCACCTCTACAGGACCGCTTATGGATTAATGGTGATGCACCACTGGAGGACGTATTGGCCATAATGAGAAAATCGGAAATGTCAGGGAGGTGTGCAACTGTGGTCAAGGCAGCAGAGAAAGATCCGGAAAAGATGACAGAAGGAGTATTTAAAATACAGAGTAAAGCTAGACTTAACGTTCAACGTCCACAAGGGAGATGGACAAACCAACCAATGAGGAACCAGGGGAGAGACTTCAGGACTGAGGAAAGAAGATGCTATCGTTGCGATAGCAAAGAGCATTTAGCCTTTAGCAAAATGTGCCCTGCTTTAAAAAAAAAATGTGGTATTTGTGCATTGTTGGGGCATTTTGGCAAAATGTGTCGTAGGCGCAGTAATGTAAAGTACATTTGGGACGGTGATGAGGAGGATGATAATTGTGAGGAAGAATGTGTAAAGAGTGTAAGAGGGAATTTCATGTTAAACATAGAGGATAACTCTATGGATGGAAAACCTATTTGTGAGTTATCTCTAGGTGGTGTTAAGGTGATGGTGTATGCGGATTCGGGTTCGGGTTCACCGTACACAATCATTAACGAAGAAATATGGAAAGAAATATTTGTAGGGAAGATCGGAAACCAATTAAACAAATCAGATGTGAATCCCATTAGCTATACAGGAGAAAAGATTGACATGTTAGGTTTCAGATGGTTAACATTCCTTTTTAAAGGAAGATCCACAAGAGGGAAGTTGTACGTAGCTAAGAGGGGACCGTCAGTTTTGGGGTGGTTCGATCAGAAGGATTTGCATATAATCCTAGACCCTAATAGTGTGGAGAAAGTGCTGATAATGGATGAGTGCAGTAGAATGAGTGAAGTTTTGAGCAAAAGATTTCCTAAGGTGTGTGGGAAAGATTTAGGGGAACTCAAAGGGTTTGAACACAAGATTGTGTTGAAAAAGGATGCAATACCAAAAGTACACAAAGTAAGGCCCATTCCGATTTTAATTAGGGATGAAGTGAAAAAGGAAATACAGAATTTGCTAAGCAAGGGGGTGATTGAAGAAGTGGAGACATCGGAGTGGATTTCTCCGGTCGTAGTTGCCCGCAAGTCCAACGGAAAAATCCGTTTGTGCATAGACTTGCGCCATTTAAACAATAATATTGTGATAGAAAAGTTTCCTTTGCCTAAAATCAATGAGATGGTAGCGTCATTGAGAGGGGCTACATGGTTCTCTACCATCGATCTATCCGCGGCCTATCATCAGGTCGTACTGGAATCACATTCAAGAGGTTTAACAGCATTTATTACCCCATTTGGGTGTTTCCAATTTACACGAATGCCTTTCGGGCTTGCATCCGCTGCAGCGGTTTTTCAGAAACTAATGCACAGGTTGTTTGGTGATGTGGATGGTGTGCGTTTTTTTCAGGATGACATTTTGGTTGCGGAAAAAGGTAAAACGGAACATGATAACAAACTGATTCAGGTTTTGGAAACTTTGCAGTCTGTGGGGTTAACAGTTGAGTTGACTAAATGTAAATTTGCGCAGAGGAGTGTCTCATATTTGGGACACATTATAAGTGAGGAAGGGGTGAGACCTAAACCTACTTTGGTTGAGAACATTATCAAGTCACCAGCTCCTGTGTCTAAGGAAGAGATAAGGTCGTTTCTGGGAATGGCGGAGTATTGCGCAAAGTTCATAAAGTACTTTGCATCAAAGGTTTACAATATTCGTTCTCTTTTGAAGAAGAACGTCAAATTTGATTGGAGCAAGGAGTGTGAAAGAGAGTTTATGGAAGTCAAAGTGGATCTTCAAGCGGTGAATGCCCTTGCCAGTTTTGATCCGAATTTGGAGAGTTTGTTGACCACGGATGCTAGTGACAAGGGGCTTGGTGCTGTGTTGTCACAGAGAGGTAAAGATGGGAAAGAGGAAATTATCCTATTTGCATCTAGGGCATTGTCACCAGCGGAAAGTAAGTACCCGATCATAGAGAGAGAGGCATTGGCGTGTGCATGGGCACTTGAACATTTTCGTGCTTTTGTGTGGGGGAAGCCTGTGCTGATTCGCACAGATCATAGACCATTGGTTCGCATTTTATCTAGTGAAGGTACAGCAATTGCTTCGGCTAGATTAGCCAGAATTTCGATGAGGATGAAAGAGTTCATTTATAAGATGGTTCATGTTCCGGGAAAGCAAAACGTGGTGGCGGATTGTCTGTCAAGATTGCCCACTCCGTTGGAGGAATGTGTGGATGATCCGTGGGGGAATTGTAGTGTGGCTTTTGTACACGATTCTGGTGCATCCGCTATTAGTAAAGGTGAATGGTTGGAGGAGCAGTTAAAGGACGAGGTGTTGGGGAAAGTGTTGGAGTATATTTCAAATGGATGGCCAAGGAAGGCAGGTGTCACCGGGAGTATGCAATCTTATTGGGAGGTACGGATGGAATTGGTTCTAGACAGGGATTTGTTGTTGAGAGGCGATAGAATAATTCCCCCAACAACGTTGCGTGGAAGGATTTTACAATTGTGCCATGAAGGGCATTTCGGGATTGTCAGGACAAAGTTGATTGTGAAGGGCATGTTCTGGTGGCCTGGAATTGACAAGGAGATTGAAAATTTTGTGAAGAGTTGTTCAGTTTGCTGCTCGGCAGACAAGTCTCTTAAAACATTAAGACCCACTATGAGTGAAGGATTGATTCCTGAGTTGCCTTGGGATACCATTGCGGTAGACATTTTTGGACCGGTGGGTGAATTGAAAGAGTATGGGTTGGTAGCTATTGATTTGTTTACCAAGTGGCCTGTGGTGGAAATTGTGGAAAGGGCGGACACCCAGTCTGTTTTGAGATTTTTAGATAACATTTTTGTGATGGAAGGGTTGCCGGGTTGCATTCTTACAGACAATGGGGTGCAGTTTCTTTCAATCATGGCAAAGGAGTATTTTAAAAGGTGTGGGATTAAACACAAAACCACTGCGTTGTACAACCCAAGTGGGAATGGTACGGTAGAACGTTTTAATAGGGTAATTAAAGGAGTCATACAGGCTTCAATGAACAAAAATCTGGATTGGAGGATACAAGTACAGAAAGCTGTGTGGTCATACAGAATTACTTCTCAAGTTCAAGCTGGTTTATCTCCTTTTGTCATGATGAGGGGTAGAACGCCAAGGAGTAAGTAGAATCCAAATTGGTTAGTACGAAGTGAGGTACAACAGTGGTCTCCTAGTGATGTACGGGGGAAGTTGGAAGAAGTGCATTCAAAGGCAAAGGTTTATTATGACAGAGTGCATGGTGCTAAGGAGGTGAATGTTGAGGTTGCTGATTGGGTACGAGTCAGGAAACCGTTCAGAGTTGTTAAAGGAGAGAGTAAATTTGAGGCACCCAAGCAAGTAATGGAGGTATTGAGGAATTCTGTGAGATTAAATGATGGAAGAGTGTGGAATTTGAAAGACATAGCTATGGTTAGCAGCTGGGGTGGAGATGATCTTGTGAGAGATCAAGGGGGAGATTTTGACTGGGTGGAGGATTATTTTGAAAATAGTAATCTACAATCGCAGTTGGCTGCTGAGGAAGCGAGGGACTGTGAGGTGGCTCAGGAGGATGAATTACTTCATGGGGGTGAAAGGGTTTCTTCTTCTGTTACGGAGGGGGAAGGGTCTGTGATGCGTCCGCCAGTCATGGTAGCTCCAACACAGAGAAGCGTCACGGTACCTAAACATGGAAGTGTTGTTTCAGGTGAAGGTGGTATTGGGAAAAGGAAAAGGATTTTGCCTAGTTGGCTCAAGGAGTATATTGTGTAGTACTGTTGTTTTTTTTTTGTGTTTGTGGATGGAAGCTGTTATTTTGTTTTTTTTGTTTTTTTTGTATTTTGGTGGTTGGTCGTGTTTGTTATTTAGGGGGGGGGATGTGTTGTGTCCTACTTTGATGTTGATGTGTTGGTCTGTGTGGATGTGTCTTTAAGGTGAGAGTGTGTGTGCATGGAATGTCACTAAGTAAGTGACATTCGGATTCGAGGTAGTAGAGGTTAGCCAGCGGTGGATGTGGAGGTGTATCCTGGCGCTCACCTGTTTTGTGTATCTTATTTCAAATAAAGTATTTGAACCACTACAAGGAGTTTTGGCATCACTACAGCCCCGTTCGAGACGCGTCATGTTTTGCACATTTTTGGGCAATTCCTGCCTGGTCGGACTCAGTTGGGCGTGTTGTCTGTTTCCTATACCTATGCTAGTGCACTATGTCCACTTGCGCCCGTATTTTGGGCGTGTCCATAATTGTGCAAGTCCTTCTTGGCGGGACATAGGTTTGGCGCGGTGTCTGTCTCTCCCGCCTCTGCCAGTGCACTCTGTTCACTCCCGCTCACATTGTGGGCGTGTTCGAAATTGTACATCATGACTCCCGCGGTCAGTGATATGTTGGGGCTGCTTCACGGTAGCTTGGTATTTGGATCCAGAACGTGATTTTTTGGTCGCCTCATTATATTTTTTGAGAGAAGTATTTTTGGATGCCATGCATCATTAGTTGCGGCATGGACTAGTTTGAGTGTTTTTTTTAATACAAGCACCTCTTGACTACAGCTCCCATAAGGCCACTCGTTTGAGCAAGGTTGCGCAAATCTATCATGTGATAAGTTTTGTCTCTAGCCCCGCCCTCCCGGATAACTTCCGGGTGTTTATCGCCTTTTTATAGTAGCGGCAGCCGCGGCCTCAGTACCGTTCGGTACAATCAGGAGGACCGTCTGGGGTAGCGACGGACAGGTCGGCTCTCAGTGAATTAGGCTGTGTGATAAGAGTGGTTTTACAGCGAGCTAAATTATAGTTATGGTTTTGCCTGGGCGGAGCTAGGCACGTGTGCATTTGTACCTAACACACTTTTGATACAGCTTGCTGTTCTCAGAAGAATGAGCAATGTTTAGTTTCCTGCTTGTACCCTGCTGGCGCCTACAACATTTGTGTTTGACTCTCATTGTATATTGCATTTTGGCTGGCAAAGTTGGAGCAGAGTTAATCACAAGTTGGTGTGCGCTTTTGCTAAGTAGATAACGTTTAGAGACCACAATGTCTCGTTTTAACATGCTCTAGGTTCTCTATTCTCTGATGGTCAGAATCTATGTATATATACAACCTTCAGCTCGCTGAAGCACGGGACGTGTAGCGCTTAGTTTACTCTCGTTTTGAGATCACAACTCTTAGTCTCCAGCATGTTCCCCCATGGGTGCTCTCTGTGCTTCATTTGTATTACACATTCCCTGATGGTTTAGAGTGTGTAGTCCATGCGCAGGGATTTCCACTAGTTCACCCCGGGTGATTTCTGCCATCTTCGCTGTATTTGTTAAGTGTTGGCCACATGCGGCGTGTCCTCCCGCTTATTGTCTTATGTTGTACATCAGGCCTAGAATTGAGTTTGCATTGCACAGGATATTACGAGTTCTGTGCTTGACTGGATTTTACTATTGCTTGAGAGCCAGTTACACTTGGAGTTTTTTGTGAGCTTGATGTTTGGGCCCCTTTACTCCAGGTGCATCACTGTTGTTTAAATCGGTTGATACACGTGCGCTACAGCTCTTTGTGGAGTTGCATTTGGTTCAAAAGATCACTTAATCATCCATGAGATCTTTTTCTATACCAGGTTGTTTTTTAATTTTGTTTTAACAGAGCGCTGCCTCACGCCCTGAGTTGTCACCAGGAACGTAGGCGTACATTCCCGATCCAAGACGGGTAAGTCGAGCAGTGGAAGACCTACTGGCATCTACTGCTGAAAGCCACTACTTGTTCTACCCCCCACCCCTCTGCTGTATTAATATGCTGTCCTTGTGTTTTTCTCTTGTGTCTTTGCACAGGTACTTCATAAAGAACCCCTGCAGTTCCACTTACCATCATTTGAGTGGGTATATCTGCCGGAGGTATCGTTTTGTTTCTAGTTAGTTTATTTTTGTTTTCACCTGTTGTTAGCAAATGGTGCAGTAGTAGCATTTGGTCCTGATGAAAGCCATGATCATAATTCTTGATCATTAATGGCTGAAACATGTCGACCACTCTTTTTTTAGCCCTTGACATCTAACGATACCCAATAAACATATTTTTCGTCAGATAGTCAATTTTAACCAGTCTTTTACACACACTGCACTTCCCACGTCTTTGTCACCACACGTTAGGTATTAAGACCCATAAAACATCCGCGAGCTCCTCCTCCTCTATCTACCCAGGAGTTGTAGCTCCTTAACCACACTAGGTTGTGGCTAAGAGGAGCCCCAGATGATGAAGCATGCCACTTCGGTGGGTGATGGGACTCCGTCCTCCTTATGAGGACTCTTGTGTTTTTGTATATAGCATCTGGAATTGTGGCTTTGAAAAATGAGTATGGCTTTCGTAGACCCATGGATTTCTTGTTGTTTTCAGATATAGATATTAGGGGATTTTTTCCGTGCGGGTCTTTAAATTTTCCCTTTGATCCCTGTTTTTTACCGGTTTTGTTGCGACACACATGACATAGTCACATCGTGGCACGCTGGTAGTTCGATGTCAGGTGTCATTATCCGTGTACCTGGCATCAGGGGACAGTTGCGGGTGTTGGTGACTGTGCCATACCAGTGATGCACTGCTTGACACGTTTGTGCTACATGCACACATGTCAAAAGTGGGAAGGGGAAGTGTGCCACATAGTGCCCCATCACACATGACATGTGTACACAGGTAATCAAACATCTATTGTGCTAAAACATGAGGAGACATGTGCCACATCACTGCCTGACACACCTAGGCCCTTAACATGAAGGACTGCACTGACAATGACTTGATGTATAGCCTTGTGCGAGTATGACACCTCCATTCCTTTCCTGTGTGCCTCCTATCACAAGTGTAAGCTGTGAAACGCACCGTACACACGCTCTGAGGGCGTGTGTACGGTCGTATCACTATATTGGGGTTGGGTAGAAGTACGCGTGTGTGTACGGACCGTACACACGTACGTGTACGACCAGTGTGTACACGTACGTGTACTACCATAGTACACGTACGTGTACACACTGGTCCTATCCCTATAGTAGTATTGCCGTAGGTGTACGCCCTACTGATAGGGGCCGTACACGCGTGTTTAGGGGTCGTATCCCTATAGTAGTGTTGCCGTAGGCGTACGCCATAGTGATACAGGCCGTACAAGCGTGTGTAGGGGTCGTATCACTATGGCGTACACCTACGGCAACACCACTATAGGGATACGGCCCGTACGCGCGTGTGTAGGGGTCGTATCACTATGGCGTACACCTACGGCAATACTACTATAGGGATACGGCCCATACACGCGTGTGTAGGGGTCGTATCCTATAGTAGTGTTGCCGTAGGCGTACTCCATAGTGATACTGGCCGTACACGCGTGTGTAGGGGTCATATCACTATGGCGTACGCATACGGCAACACTACTATAGGGATACGACCCCTACACACGCGTGTACGGGCCGTATCACTATAGTCGTGGTGCCCTAGGGGTACGTGTGAAACGCAGCGTACCTGTGTGGGG
The DNA here is from genome assembly GCF_964204655.1 of Triturus cristatus. Lineage (NCBI taxonomy): Eukaryota > Metazoa > Chordata > Amphibia > Caudata > Salamandridae > Triturus > Triturus cristatus. The sequence goes on from NC_140591.1 coordinate 1,698,497,448, forward strand.
ATTTGAAAATTACAATGGGGACACATAAGGGACAAGTATTAGGGCCTGATGCAGCAAATTTGAAAGATGCTAATGCTGTCACTGGTGTATGTTCAAAGGGATTGGAGGAAACGTAGGATGCAAATGAGTCTGACCAATCACTCTGTACTCCTGTAAATGAAATAGCCCAGCAAGGCAGATATAATCAGGCAGAACCCATGAGAGGGCACTTGCCTGCACAACCTTTCATTCGACACCACTGCTGCTGTCTTGGCTTCCTCTGGCACCATGTCCAGGTCTGTGGAGAGGGCCCAGCCTTTCACCCAGGAGGAGAATTAGGCATTGCTGGACGTCATCCTCCCACAGTACCCCAGCCTGTATGGTAGACCAAGGGAGCAGGTGAGTGCTGACTCCGCTACCTTTGGCTGTGCCCCTTTTTTTGTGACTGGCACTTCTGGCATTGTGTCCAGGTGTGACAGACATGCAATGTTTAGAGTGGGTCCCAGGGGGGGGAATGGCGTATGTCTGTCATGCAGAGCATGATGTGGTTCATGTGTGCACTCCTCACTTGCATTGTGCTTACTGTGACATTCACTGCATGGTGCATGGCACATTCAGCCTGGCTAATCCTCTTGGCCATTCTTGTTCTATAGTCCTGAGGTGATTCAGTGGTCCCCCCGGTGTGACAGGTGACTGTACCCACAGATGTGTGTGAGTTGAGTGGAGCTGTGGTGAGAGTGTCCAAATGATGTGTACGCCCCCTGGACATTGATGTGTGTGAATGTTCCTTGTCATGTGGGTGAGTGTCTATGTGGAGTGTTGCACCACAGCTGCATGGAGGAGACAACTGCTCTACTCATCTGATGTGAGAAGTAAGCCGTGCTATGTGTCTGACTTGCTGAGCTAGCCCCACGCCTGTGACACTCCCCAGGCTAGTGACACATGTGCAGAGTGAGGTTTGTATCCGCTGTTGCCACTGGCAGGTGAATGGTCTGTGCCTGTGTGTATCTGTGTACTCTGGTGAGGTTGCGTCAGTGTCCTGGGGCATGTGACTGCTTGGAGGTGCTGTCCATCAGCCTTGTGTTGCTTGTGATGTACAGTGTGTGCCATGATCAGGGAGTGTGTCGCAACCCTCATGCCACCTGTGTACTCTCAATGCCATGTAGGGGCTTACACAGAGGCGAATGTCCCTATGACAAAGGTGGTATTAGTTGGCAGCATACTATGCCCTGTTCAACAAATCAAAGATGTTCAAATGTGTCTCTCTGTGACATGGAGCAGGTGTAGTGATGTAGTCTCACTTTGTCATCCTCACAGGTAACTGCCTACGAGAAGGGGAAGATATGGAAGCGGGCCGTCAGGGCCGTGATCTCGGTGGAGGGTCGCAGTCGGCGCCTGCCCCAGGTTAGGAAACGCTGGCAGGACATCCGGTGCTGGACCAGGAGGATCGCCCGGGTCCTGCTGAAGGTCTCACCACCATGCAAGCACGGCGGGCGCCGGCGCCTGACCCACCAAATGAAGCGTGTCCGGGCGGTGGTCTTCCCTGAGATGGATAGGCAGTTACAGGAGATGCAGCAGCAGGAAGGGGGTAGGTACATGTGTGTTTGTTGTGTGTCACCAGCTTTTGGAAGTGCTCAGTCACCTTGATACACTGCCAGGGTTTATATGTGCAGTGCATATCCTGTTCCCCTAAGTCAACCGGTGCTGTTCTTCCTCCCTTCCCCTCCTTGACATGTGTTCCCTGGTCTGTGTGTAATCACTATTGCACATGGTCATCTAGGCTGCAAGTTCATCAAGGTGCACACTGCTTTCTGCATCATGTGTGGGGGTGGTCTGTGACATGTGTTGGTACCTTGCCTGTGCCCTGTCCTGTCCACTCATTTGGGGGTCCATAATTGTTGGCACTGTCCTGAGTCTAAACATAGGAGTGTGAGGTTTCAAATAAACAGACTTGCAGCATGCATGACCCATGTAGCGGCCTCAGACATGATGTGCATGAGTGGGAGATATGCATAGGGCCGGGACGGTTGCTCCTGTTACAGTCAGATCATTCCAGGACCATGGAGCAGTGTGCCCACTACAGTCCCCTGAGACACCTTATCCTAGGAATCATGTGTGGCATCACACACTGTGCCATTCTCTGTGTGTGCAGCATAGGTTGGCCTCTGTGGCATTGTTCCCTGGCCTCACTTGTATTTACGTAAAGTGTGCTACATGTGTCCACTGTACAGGGTGACCCCATTAGGCTTGTGCATACTCACACTGGGCAGTGCCTTTGTGTCTATGTACAACTATCAGTTGATGGTTGTTTGTCACAAATATGTGTGGTAAGCCTCACGAGGTGATGTTGAGTACATTTAGGAGTTCTTGATTCCCTTTTAGTAAACACAGATTAAGAGGTGTAACTTCTTGCTCAGTCTCAATCACATTGTCTCATGTATGGAGGGGTTTGTGCGGGAAAGGCCTACATGTCCAAACCTTATGTCTCCTTGACAGGTCTGACCTGTGTGTGATAATTGTCTGGACAGACACTCAACGTGCAGTGACCCAGGCATGTTGTGCAGGGTGTCATGTTTGTGCTTTGCAGCATGTGTCAAAAGTTAAAAGACATGTTTCCTGCTCATCCATTTTTTGCACCGGTGTGTGCTCCAGATGCTACGTAGTTTGGTCTGTGTGTGCTGACATCTGTGTGGACATTTTTGGTTCCCATGAGGGTGTCTCCTCAGTGCAGGTGCTCCTTATTCCGACACAATTTCAGGGCCATTAGCTAATGCATTGTCCTGTGTCTGGATATGTGTGCCACTCCACATGACAGGTAGTGGGTCAGATGTGTTGCCAACTGTGTCATCATGGTACGGATGGCCATGTGACAGGTGGCATGATTGAAGTAGTTAGTCAAGAAGTCTTGTACCTTGGCACTCACTTCTACATGTCCCAATAGTTTATAAGCTTGACTTTGACTTTTTTGTTGTGAAGGACAATAATGTGCCTGAATGACAGATGTCTCCCAAGGAAGTGCACAAGAAACCACCTTTACACTTTAGAGGAACACGCTGGCACTTTTAAAACAAAGGCACAGTTCTGTCAAATACTTGTTTTGAGATTATACATATCCATGTTCCCACAGTGTGGTTGCATTTGGGTTAGTCCTTGGTTGTTGCTGATGCCAACTTACGGGTGTCAAGTCATCCAGACCACTGCGGTGCCATGTATATGTACTTCCTGATACCACATTTCTTCTTAAAAATGGCTTCTTGGCATTAGGCTGGCAGCTCATACAAAGACTGTGTAAATGTAGTTTTGTGTGCACCTCCTTGTGTGACTTCTGTTATTCAGGCACATGTGTGTTCTGTTCCAAAAGTGGCACATTCACACATTCCAAACATGTCAATTGTGTAAAGTTTTGTGATTCCCAAGGGATCAGAATGTATTTCTTTTGGGTTTTCAATGGAATCACAGGTCCCTGAGTGTGGGGACACCTTCAGCATTGGCGTATGTTATTTGGCATTAGGTGCAGCAATACTGTTTCTTTCCAGTGAAGAAGACGTGGCATGCCTTCATAGTCTGGCTGTGCTCCACTGCTCCCAGACACTAGCTTCTCAGTATAATAGGATATCGAGTTATTTGCTGTTGTGTCCTGATTTTCATTATTTAAGGTGGCATGGTGGGTGAACCAACTGGGGAGTGCAGGGCTGACATATGTGCGGAGTAATCTAGATGTTACTCATGATGCATTTCCTGATATGCACTGTGACCTATTTTGTTTGGACTCATGTGTCAGATGTACACAGGTGACTGATTATTTCCTGTCTCTTCACCTTGCCCACAGCATCATCGGGGGACACCGAGGGAGACACCGGCATGGACGTGGAGGAGGGATCCAGCACCGGTGCCACCACTCCTGGCGAGTCGTCAGCATCAAGTGGCATGGAGGGCGAGGGGAGTCAGGCGGAGGACCTGTCTAGTACCAACACCGACTACGACGCTGACGAGTCCGAGGCTGAACTCCCTGAGGGGTCGGAGGCTGCTCCAACAGCTGGCAGCAGCACTACAACTGTCACCGCCCCCTCCATTCCCATCACCGCCCTCCCAGTTGCTCCAGTCCCTTCTGTCTGTGTAGGGCAACAACGTGTCTCCTTCGTGCCAGGCACCGCACCCCCTGCCCCTGTCTCCCCTGCTGCCCTCACTGCCGAGTCTGTGGACATTCAGCGGCAGTTGCAGGTTGGGCAGACATCGATCCTGACTGTCCTCCATGGCCACACCAGACTGCTGACACAGATGGTGTTGTACATGGACGGCATGTCATCAGCGATGTCTGACCAACGGATGTTGCTGAGGTCCATGGACTCGTCACTGACGGCAGCAGTGAGTCTCCTGCAGCGCTTCGTCCCCCCACCTACCCCTGCACCATCCACACTTCCCACTCCCATGCCTGTCCCAAGCACACACACACATTCCCAGGCAGGCACCCCACCAGGCACAGGCAGCACACCAACAGGGAAGGGCAAGCGCACACCTCCTGTCCCACACACTCAGGGGGAAGAAGGTACACCCATTGGGTCTAGGGCACACAGGCAGACACGCAGCCACAGTCGGAGTCCGCATGCCTCACTCCCCAGTCCCTCCAATGTCACTCCCCTCGCCTCCCCTGCCCCACAGTCTGTGAAAGAGACATACTTGGCTATGCTGGGCCTCAGCCCCACTGTTTCACCATCACGCAAACGGCAAGGCACTCCACGGGTAGGGGTGTTGAGTCCCCCCCCTGTTAACCACCTCCCCCAGTAGAGATGCAACCCATCCCTCCGACCCCCCCCCCTCGTTGGGGCCTGTGGTTCCTTCGGGTGCAGGGGAGACGCTGGACGAGCCTCCACCTTTGGCGCTGCCCCACCCCCTGTGGTGGAGTCGTCCGTCCCTGCACCCATAACACCAACCCTTCCCCCTCCTGTCCCTGCGGTGCCTGGTCCTTCCCCACATGACCCCCCCCCCCAGTCGATGAACCAGAGGTTTAGAATGTGCAGGCAAGCTAGGGGAGACGCGTGGACATGTGCCCCCCCCCCCCCAGGACTTCGCATCTGGACTGGCCTATGGCCTTTGTAAATAGTGTCCTTTTATACATTTTTATTTAATGCTGAATAAAGCATTTTGTTTTTCCTTTGAACACGATTGCTTTTCAGGAATTGATGTTGGTGCTGATGCTCCATGAGTTGGGGTGGTGAACATGTGTTAGGTGTCTGGGAAATGTTGTAGCCTGGTGCTCATGGGGTGGACCCTGGTATATGCGTGCCATCACAAGGTCTCTGAAATGATTCTTTGGTCGTGTATGCTCTTTGAGTTTGGAGACATTGTCCCAAGGAGTGTTCCTTCCTCTGTGGCACCTGACATCTTCCCTGCAGGGAGTTGCACAATTGTTGTGCTGACCTGTGTCTACATTTCCTTGGTGGGTGACGGATCCCTTCAACAATGGCCATGCCTGCTCAGCAATGTCTCCGGCTGCATCGTCTGTGCCATCCTTGGTAGTCACTGTACTTGTGTATAGAGTATGTTGCCATGCCTTCATGTGGAAATTGTCCCTTTTCCGCACTATGCATGTGTGTACTCCCAGGCTAGTACACATATGGTACTTGCTCTGCAGGGTATTTGGTCAGCTGACAATTGTGGGCATTGTATCTGTGGGAAGTCCACCCTATTCCTTCAATGGGAGACAACAACTTGGTGGCTGTCCCAGCACCTGTACATTCCTATCAGTCCTGGAATGTGCGTGACAGTGTGTGTTCCCTTTGGCTCTCTCAGTTTAGTAGGATTTCACATAACTATACTGTCTTGTGACATGATCTCAGTGTGTGTATTGTGCTGCATCCGCCAGGGGTGGGTATGCATGTGTCATTTGTCATCACACCCACATGTGGTGTGTCATGCAGTGGGGGAAATACATCCATCCTCATGGAAGTGGGACACTGCTGTCAGTGATGTGTTGATATGGCACTCTCACCATAGTCGCACATTGGGGATGCGTTCATAAACCCATGGAGTTGTGGTCATCTGAGGATGATGTACACACCCCTCATATGTCTCTGTCCACTGCTGAGAATCCTCTGCACCCACCCCTCATATGTCTCTGTCCACTGCTGGGAGTCCTCTGCACCAACCCCTCATATGTCTGTGTCCACTTCTGGTAGTGATACGCACCCAACCCTCATACGTCTGGACACTGCTGGGAGTCCTCTGCAGCCACCCACCCACCCCCTTGGTGCAGTACACTGCTGTCCTGGGCATACAACCCCCCCCCCAATTTACTGCTAATATGCTGCACCAGGCCGTGGTCCGACATTTGTGGCATGTGTACGCCTTGTATCCATAATGTACTGGTGCCGTAGGGGTACGGGTGTGACGGACCGTACCCCTGCATTCATAGGGTGTGTACGGTCCGTTCCACGGTGCCCTTACATCACCACTACAATGGTGGTACGGACCGTACCCACGCTCTGGGGGGCGTGGGTACGGTCCGTACCACCATTGTAGTGGTGACGTAGGGGTACATGTGGTACGGCCCGTACCCATGCCCTCGGAGCGTGTGTACGGTCCGTACCACGCATACCCCTACGTCACCACTACAATGGTGGTACGGACCGTACCCACGCTCTGGGGGTGTGGGTACGGTCCGTACCACCATTGTAGTGGTGACGTAGGGGTACGCGTGGTACGGCCCGTACCCATGCCCTCAGAGCGTGTGTACGGTCCGTACCACGCGTACCCCTACGTCACCACTACAATGGTGGTACGGCCCGTCCCACCATTGTAGTGGTGACGGGTACGCATCCACGTCCACTTCCGTTGTGGCAGTACGTAGGGATTGGTGGACACGCCCCCTGAAGTGACCAGACCATGGAGGTAATTTATGTGCAAGATATATATGTTTTAAATTGGGTGGGGGTTATGTTTCCTGACCCTCACCCCCCCCTTTGCCCCTGGGTGTTGCTCTGACCTTCTGAGGCGTCTGCGTCGGTTTCTGTACACCAGGTCGTAGGCTAGGAGGGCCGGGATGACATGTAGGATGGGGTCCATGGCTGTCCGTCGCGTACCGGTGCTCCTTCTTCGCGTCGTTCTCAATTTCCCGGGAGTTTTTGGCTGCCGTAAAAAATGAGCGGTGCGGAGTGAAGTAGGCACGGATCGTACTTGCCCACAAAATACATTAACTAAACATGTACTTAACCCTCTGGAAATTGGCACAAAAGCAATCAAGCTTAACTTAGAGGCAATGTGTGAAGCATTTGTGAAGCACTCAAACAGTAATTAGGTAAAAACATAATGCATGAAAAATCCCAAGCCAATTCAGAAAAAGAAAGTAAAATTGTATAAATAATATGACACCAACATGACTAAAATTCAATCAGTAGAACCGGAGATATGAGATTTTAATGTTTTGGGTGAAAATTACACCAAAAAGTGCCACTCTCAGTTATCTGGTCGCACTGGATCTGGGTAAGGTGACGAGTTCAGGCCAAAAGCGGGTCGGACACAGGAACTGGGTTTATCTCGCTGAAGTTACCTTCTTGAGTCCCCATTAGGAGCTGCTGTTTACGGGGACTACAAGGAGGTCAGTAACACAAGGAGCAGGTCTGGTGTCAGGAATGTTGGCTGTTTTGGTGGTAAGAGGCAGTCGTCGCTGGGACTTTGCTTTGGAGGTCGTCATGGAGTATCACTGTCAGCGCAAAGTGCTGGCCTCGCTGGAACCTCGCTTTGGCTGTTGTCGCGGACGGTCATAGTGGAAGAGTCCACATGTTAAGAGCAGCCCAAACTTATGGATTTTTCATTTGGGGTTCAGGAGGAGTACACTTGGATGCCAGCCAGGGTCCAGCACTGGGGGCACCTTTTGGGGACCAAGAGTCACTCCAGGAAAGGGCTGCAGGGGGGTCGAGCCGGTTCAGTTGGTGCAGGTCAGCTGGGCAGCTGCAGGGCAGTCCTCTGGAAATGTATTGTGTCCATGTAGCTCAAACAGGTCAACCAACTGAATTCTGGAGTCACTTCTGGGGAGCCTGAGTTCAAGGAAGGCAGGTCCAGTCTTCCTTCTTCAGACAGCAGGGCAGTCCCTCTACTGAGTCTCTCTCAGGTCCAGGAATGTTCTGATAAGAGGTTCTGAAGGTGGCACTTTTACATCTGGTGCCAGCCTTTGTGTGTGGTAATAGGTTCTACAGGTGGCACTTTTATACCTGGTGCCAGCCTTTGTGTGTGGTAATAGGTTCTGAAGGTGGCACTTTTACATCTGGTGCCAGCCTTTGTGTGGGGGGACATATTGCCACGTGGGTGCAATCAATACAACCCAAAACATGTGGGAAGCGAGCTATCTGGTAGAACTCCTGTTTCGTTTTTGCAAGGTCAAGCGCGGTGGTAGGGAACTTGATGTGAGACCCGATCAAGGCCATCATGGCATCAAAGAATGCTTTGAATATTCTTGAAAGTGCGCTTTGTGACACACCTCCCGCTACAGCAATGACCCCCTGAAAACTGCCTGACGCCAGAAGGTGTAAAGAACTAACATTAGAGTATATATTTAAAAACAATTTGACTTGTAGTTTGAAGAAAGAGGAAAAGACATTCTTAGACATGGTTGAAGAAAGGAGATTGAAAATGCAAAGAAAAGCTTCCGAAGGAGAAGGGGAGAAAACTGTTTGGGATATAGAAAAGGAAAAACCTTTGAAGGGTGAAACTAATCCAACTTTAGCTCTAGATTGGCCTCAGAAAGGGAAATTGTGTATTAGAAGGAATCAAACTGCATATGATAATTGTTTTGTAGGTAATAGTGAGTGCCATGATACATACCGAATCATGGGTGGATGGGGATTTAAAGGTGGAAGAGATCCAGTTTTCCCTGGACTGTATTTTATCTGTGGGAACAGGGCATATTATCGTTTGCCAGACCATTGGTATGGCACATGTTACGTAGGCCTGGTTTTTCCAAAAATCTTTCACATGGACAGAGGTGAAGATGGTGTACATAGTCTGGGTAATCATTTAGTACGTAGGAAGAGAGAATCTTGGGAAGAAATTGTGGGTGACATTTTTGGAGCATTGATACCAGCAGTGGGAATATCTCTGAATGCAGACAATATTAGAAAATTATCAACAGTAGTGGATCGCTTGTCAACAAGCACCGCTGGAGGATTCTTATTGGTAAATAATGAAATGGTTGCCATGCGTGCTATGGTAATGCAAAATCGACTTGCCCTTGACATATTATTGGCAAAAGAGGGTGGAGTCTGTGGAATGTTGAAAGTTCAACATTGTTGCACTTACATTCCAGATGAAAGCAAAGATCTGAAGGTTTATATTAAAAATATTACTGAATTGCACAATGAAATTGCACCACTGAAGGTTGAAGGTGTTTGGGAAAAGATCGGTAAGAAAATAGCTGCTATTGAGAATTTCTTAGTTAAAATAGGTAGTACCTTTGTAGGCAAAATATTGTTTCCAGTAACATGTGTGATCTTCATATTATTAATATTAAGATTAAGTTGTATGTGTTGTAGGAATAAGAAAACAAAGAATAAAATAAAAAGAGAAAATCTAAAAAGAAAAGGATCCAGATAGAGATTTAGAAGAGTGGAAAGAGAATATTTATAAAAAGGCAAAAAGAGAAGAAGAAACTGAATTATGAATAAGAGCAAGAACGCATTTCAATTTTCCCACAAAAGAAGATAACATTTATGTGTTGATGTGGTGATAAAATCACCAAAGGGGGATTGCTGGAGCGGGTTTATTTTAAAAAATTTGTATACCCCCTCCATTTTGCATGTTTATTTTAATAAGAATAATTAACTAATAGTAATTGTACTAATTGGTTTGCTGTGGAGACTTACCAACCTTACTAACATAAAGAATACATGTGGGAATTGCATTTGTATGGCCTAATTAATACGTAAACTAAATTGTGTACGCATATTAATGATAGATAATTAGAATATTGCATGATTATATGTTGCTTTTGTGATGTAATCGTGATTTGTGCTTTATAATGTGAGTATAACCCGCAATGAGTGTTGCTTTTGCTAGATAAATACACACACATATGGGTATTAGCGAGGGAATAACATTTTATTAGTCATTTCTATGAATTAATTACGGTTTTTGTGTTTCTTTGCTTAAGTTGACCATTCGGGCCTAGTTAAAATGGCCGACTTTCATATCCGAGGAGACCTGAGCTACTCCGTATGGTCCTGAGTGAAGTGCGCCTGCGCCAACATCAGCAGCAGTGGCCTTCTTGTGACCCCAGGCAGACTGTACCCATCAAGGTCGCACCGGGAGAGGTGCCAACCTTACAGACAAAGGACTTCCTTAAAAAAACAGAACTGACAAGTATGATGACACCATGGACTAAACCTTATGGGAACCGGGAAGGACGACCCCTGATCAACCAATCAGAACAGTTTAAGACTCATTCTAGATACATTTTTAACATTGAAATGACTATAAAAACCCATAGAATAGAGAGGTTGAGGGCGCGTTTTTCGATATCCTGACGTTATGCTGACGGAGAGGACGGTGACACTGCAGGACAGCTGTTTCCCTGAATCTTTGATGGACTGAACGAATGCCTAATTCCCGATAAACAGAACTTTGCATTCTAAGGGTATCGAATGACAGAACGAATGAATCTGACGTAGAAGACGACATTTAGTCAGAATAGGTAAATATGATGGTCAGCTGCTTGATTAATCAATGTCTTTATTTGCATTATATAGATAAAATGTAAATGATTTATTACAGAACTGTGTCGGGTTGTTTATTATGAGGAAATGTATTAATGTAAAGAAATTATAGAATTAGAAACCACCTATACCAGCGGCTAGCTGATCCATGGCCTATCCATGGGAGGAGTACCAAAAGGTAAAGTTTAGGCCTTAATGAACAGAGAAGGGTAGGTAAATCTTTTGCTCATTAGGGATAAGTGGGTACTTCCTTTCATTACAGCGAATGGAACAATCCCCTCCTTGGAAACAGATTAATAGAGAATGAATGTTGGTGTTATGGGCCCCACCAGCGAATGTAGTGATTGAGTGTGTCTGTTTGATCTATGATCTGTGACGAAGGGAGGGATTTTGTATTCCGCGCTGCATCATGCTTAGCGATAATTATCGCCGGTTGTTGTAAATATGCCCCTTTGTGAGGGGAGAGGTGAGAAAGACTGCATAATAGAAAAGGAGCATGGTGAGATTGGAAGGAAGAAAAGAACATAGTGCAGGAGACTGGAAACGCTGTATATCTCCCTCTGCTTTATATAAAGTTCAGGGAGGACAGGCCTGTATCATTGCTGGGCTTCACCGAATGCACAGCTCTGCTGCCCAGACACACAGCAGAGATTCTTTCAACGTGACAGGGTTTTCTGCCATGAATAGGTTTTACTTTATTAGTTAATTGGCTGAGGGAAAACATATGAAAACGTCACCAGAAAAGGAAAAATAGGCAGAGAGAATTACATTCATTATTATAATTCTCTGCCTATTTTTCCTTTCCTGGTGACGTTTTCATAAAAAACAATAAAATGCAGACGAATGGCTGTGGAATGGGGATGTTACAGGTAGATTAATGCTCTTGACATGCTTTGCAAAGTTTTTATGATGGGAGCCACTGTCTGCTAAAAGACTGGAGGGCCCCTTTGAAAAGAACCCTCTGAAGCCATCTGCTTCATGTTAGGAAAGCTCAGTGACTTACTTGGTGACCCTGCACACACGGGCAGCAAATAAATACATGTAGTCAAATGAGAAAAAAAATTGTCAGAAGTACCGACATCCAGCTATTTAAGTGATTTGCCCAAAATCACAGGATGGGGATCCGACGCTAGGACTCAAACCCGGGCCCCCAGTTTCAAAGGCTGCAGGTGTGACGGTGAGGGCATACCATTGACTAGTTATGGCGGGAAAAAAAATCCCAACTTGAATCGCTACCACACATGCTTTTTGTTAATAGAGCATGTAATTGATCTGAACTCAGACACACTGCCTCAATTGGGAATCCTACATTCAATGCCCTGCAACGTCCCAAAAGCCCATAAATTCTGGGATCCTATCCACATCTATCCGAAAAGTGCCCACACTCGGTAAAGTTACCTGAGAGGCGGAATCTTACCTCCAGCTCTCTCACATCTCCTATTATTTCCTTGGTGCTGAGGGCATCGCATCTATGGCTTTGCTGCATTACCCATGTACACTCATTTCAAGCTGCCAAAGCCTTGTTTACATTAGTGCTGGAAACTCAGCCTCCTGTAATCACAGCTGACAATCCTGGCTTCGGTGGCTCTAATGTTAGTAGCTCAGGGTGATTTTCAGTGAGCCGAAGTAGCTCTTATTCCAGAAGAGGTTGGAGGTCCCTGCCCTGAACACTTAATAAGTGATGACTTCAATGTGGGCCCAGATAGAGAAACGCAGTTTCCACTCAAATGATTGCACTCAAAAATCCTTTTTAGTGGTAAAGTCGAATTGTAAGTTACTCTTTGGAAAATGGCACTTTTAGAATGCTGGCATTTTTTGGTCTAAATCAAACTTGCCTTTCCTCCAGTGTCCACTTTGACATGACTAGGAATGGCTCCCTGTGGTGTTTTATGTATTCCTTACAGACATGGGTAAAAAGGTCCTTGGGAGTGGGGCAGAGCATTGCTCTCCAGAGAGGGATCCTCTGGAAAGGCTGCGTTCACCCCTCCTGAGCTTAAAAGGGTTGTTTTAGGGCTAGCCGGCCCTCTTCCTGATGTCTAAGGCTTGCATGCCCTGCCACTCACAAATGCAGCTCACACCAAGGCCTGCCTGCTCTTACCGAGACACTTTGGAGCCAGGACGAGGGTAAATGGAAAACTGAGCAGAACCAGCTTTGGGGTAGGCCAGGGAACTATACCATGCAAAGGCTGGCACCAGATGTAAAAGTGCCACCTTCAGAACCTTTCACCACACACAAAGGCTGGCACCAGGTATAAAAGTGCCACCTGCAGAACCTATTACCACAGACAAAGGCTGGCACCAGATGTAAAAGTAGCCCCTTCAGAACCTATTACCACAGACAAAGGCTGGCACCAGGTATAAAAGTGCCACCTGCAGAACCTATTACCACAGACAAAGGCTGGCACCAGATGTAAAAGTGCACCTGGAATATTTATATAGAAATAGGAAATGTTACCATTCCCTCAATATTCAGGTTGTTTGCAATGCCAAAACCATAATCACTGACATTGTTGCACAATTTCCCGGAAGTGCACATGATTCTTATATATTCAGGCAAAGTGGCATACACACCCGTCTTGTCAGGGGAGAATTTGGAGAGGGACATCTGCTTGGTAAATATGTGTAATTGTTTCTCACTGTCATTGTACGTATGTCAATGTCAAACTGCCACTGACCCTTTGCTCCCATACATGTAGGTGACAGCGCATACACCTTGCGTAATTACCTCATGACTCCTTACCTCAATCCCACATCTGCCAATCAACAGAGGTACAATGCAGCACATATTTCAACAAGGAACATCATAGAGCGCACATTTGGGCTGCTGAAGAGCCGATTCAGATGTCTCCATAAGACCGGTGGAGTACTGCAGTACTATCCTGAAAAATGCTCAAGATAGTAGCAGCATGTGCCATGCTGCACAATATTGCAACAAAGGGAGGAATGGAAATCGAGGTGTCTGACAGCGAATCGGAGGATGGGAACCAGCAAGTGCCACACCACCATGCAGCACAAGGGGCAAGTGCAGCAGAAGTGCGTAGGAGAAGATTGGACATCACAAAAAATTATTTCTGAGGTGAGTAATGATGACACAGAAACTTTATATTGAAATCAAAGTAATCTTTAATTAAATAAAAATGTCATGAGTGTTGAAGCTCACTTTTAATGTGACCAGTGTAATGGACATAAGTGGTTTGCAAATGAAAATTTACTTGTAAGTCAGTAAAAAGTCAGATCCCAACAATAGTTACGTCACCATAGTGGAATGCAATTGTACATGCCAGTCTAGCGCTTTCTACCACGAACACTCAGACGCCTGTTAGAGTCAGCATGGTCATCCCTAATGTTGGAAGTGGAGGGGGTACTGCTGCGTGTGTTGCGTCTTCCTGCAGTGCGGACTGGAACTGCCACACTACTTAGGCTTGAGCCACCCTCACTACCCTCTTCGGGCGTGGAATTGTTGGCCGCAATTGTGGAAGCATTAAGCAAATCAACTGCATTGGTGACCTGGTCCAGTGCTTTAGCCACATCGCCGCTCCAATGGCACATTTCAGTTTGCATGGTCACAGACCTACGTGCCAGCAGTGCAGTTGTCGTGGCCAGCCTATTGTTTGATTTCGCAAACATTTTCAGGTGCAGCATTAGTTGACGATGCTGTCTCTTCTGGGATACATTTCCCTCATGCATCACCTTGCTCAGTTGCTGCACACTTTCAGACAGGACTGCTATGTTGCTAGCCATCTTGCCAATTTGCAATTGTACTAATCGTGTGTTTTTTGTCTGCAGGCGCTGCATACGGAGCATCTGTCCCTCAAGACCACCCCAGACATCACTTGGTTGCTCCTCCTGCTGTGTCCTGAGTGCTCTTCCTCTCCTACGCCGGACTCTGTGATTGGTTCTGGGGACCTGTGGTTGTGGGATGGAAGTTGTCTGGCCATGGCTGCCACCTGGTGTTGCATCAGCCTCATCATCACACTCCATGGTGACTAGGGATGGAACAGTAGCCCTGCGTGAGTTTGTGGCACGTGAGGGATTTATTTGCACCACGGGTGTGTCCATATGTTCACCTGCGCTGGTGTCCTGCATGTCTGGGGAATCGCTATCCACATCTTCTACACGTTGAGCATCTGTGAGGTGAAACAGTGCAACACTGCATTATTTCATGTCTGTGATGTCATGTCACAGTAATACATGTTTGCCTTTGTTAATGAATTTATAATATATTAAACTATTTTGGGTTGTTCCTCTGAGATTTGTCATTGTAACTGCTTGACCTGACTACATCTCCCATAATGCACCTCCCCTAATGAATACATTGTGTACTGGATGTTCAAAGTGTGCACTTGGGCTGTACTGTGGTTATGTTCTACCTTTAAATTTAGGGAAAATGGTAACATGCAATCATCTTACCTTCAGATGTGTTTGCTGCTCCGGACGTGTCAAGCTGGGTCACACCAACAACAGCTTCTGGCTGGATGGTGGATTCAACCAAGTCCTCCATGGGAGTGTTCCCAGTGTCTGTTGGTGTTTCCCCTCCTGTCTTCTTTGCCTCCTTGAGCCGGTCAGCAATGCGCACCTTAGCCTGACTGCGCAAGTCGTACCATCGTTTTTTAAGTTCTTCAATGGTGCGGTGTGTCACCCCAATTGCATTGACCCTGTTTTGGATCCGGAGCCAGATTTTCCTTTTCTCCTGCTCTGCCACTTTTAATGATGCCTTTCCAAACAGCTTATCATGGCTGTGGACTACTCCCTCAATGAGGGTGTCAATTTCTTTTTCTGCAAACTTGATTTTGCGCTTCCTGCCTGTTTGGCTCACCTCTGCTGTTTGTGAGGCTTCCATTTGGTTGAGAAGTTGTTTCTAATGTCTCTGTCCCACTCCTGTTCAGCTCCCAGAGCCAGCTCCCTCCTCTCCCTGAGACTGTGCACTAAAAATGAGGCTGGGGCTGCTCACTTCCTGGTTGTGATGTCATCAGGATGCATCAAAATGCGACTTCGGTAATTGCGATTTCCCTAATAGCGAAATCGCTAATAGCGAGTTCGCAATTGCCGGAATCGCTATTATGTTTGCGATTTTTAGCGATTCTTTAATTTCTCACAATTTTTTTGGTGCATCGTGTTTTGCGAGTCTTTATTTGCGATTCCTTACAAATCGCAAATAAGGACTCGCAATTTTTCTATTTGATGCATGTGCCTGTTAGTTTCTAAGAAAAATTCACCTAATACCTTAGCAGGTCTTACTTTGTTTAGTTTGCTATTAGTAGGCACTTGCGCGAAAATGTTATCTACATCTGAAAAATAATATTCTAATTTACCTGTCTGATAAAATAAACTAGCTATTACACTACATGTTATTCCATACGTTGCTGGAAGGTGATGATAAGTCACTCCCTCTGCCACAGAGGCAGGTAACTGCATGCATACGTAGCAGTCCCTTACGTCCATGGTCTTTACATATTCATACAATAACTTTGAAAACACATTATTTGAAAAATCATTAATAGACCTATCTTTATGCAAATAATTATTATCTATTCTAGTCGAAACTACCTTTGGAATCTTCCCTACATTAGTTATGTTTTCAGTGTGTCCTTCTAACGTATCTATAGTAACCTTAACCCCTTCAGTGCCCGCCCCTTTCCCCGCCCAGTGCCGGCCGTTGCATTAGCGGGCGGGGTCTATGACGAGCTGGACTCGTCATGGGCACAGCGCCACCGCGGCCCATGACGAGTCCAGCTCGTCATGGGCACTGAAGGGGTTAAAAGAAATAAGTAGAGCAAGTATACTCCATAGAAGCATTATTAATCCTGTACAACAACACATTTTACACCATCTTTTCATGAATGTACATCTACTTTTGCTACTATCTATATTAGCCATTCTTGTTAAATTGGACCGTGTCTTTTGACTTAGCCTCTTTTACTTCACAACTAGTTTTCTAACCTTAAGGCTCTAAGCCCTACTTGGTTCTACCAGTATCTATCTTTTGACTCAAATTATTATTCCTTCATCAGTAGTTTTCTAGATTTTCTCAGTTTGGCATTTCATCGTTCTTTACTTCCTTCTGTTCATCCAAGTACAGAATTTCCTGATCTTCCGTTTCTTCTTCTCCGATGTCGGATAAGATAACTCTCAGGATTCCTGCTTCTTCTTCTTCTTCAACCACTTTCAGTACAGCCTCCTCCGGATTTCCTTGACTATCTGCCTCTTCTTCTTTTTCAGGCAGAGCCACATACGTCCATTCCGGTGACTTATACTTCTGGTTAGGTTTCTTCGTTCTTTTACTTTCTTTATCCTCAGTTGTTACTTCTCCTTTCAATTTTTCTTGGCTTGTCACTTCATTCACCTGTTCAGCTCTCGGTGAATTCACTCGTGTCAGCCGATATCTCAATTTCTTTATTTTATTTGGCCATACATCATCCTTCTTAACTCTTTTCAGTTTACCTCCTTTATTATTCTTTTCTTCTCTCCAAGCTCTTTTCCTTAGTACTCGACCTTCGGGTATTTCATTTTTGCTTTCTTCAGACTCGGTCACAACTTGCTTTTTCTTTCCAACGACTTCCTTTTCCATCACTTGTTTTGTTTTCCCTACTTCTGTCCCTCCTCGGGTCTCTGACACGCAATCTTCCTGCTGACTACTCGTCCCTTCACCTAACTGGGTGTTGCAATTCCCTACACCTCCTCGGGGGTCTTCCGCAGAAATCTGTCCCTCTCTCTCTGTACCTGTCCCTTGTTCACTTGAATTGGTTATTTCTGGTGGAATCTCTCTCAACTTTTCATCTGAAACTTCCTTCTCCCGAATTTCTTTTACTGCCTCTTCATTATCTTTCCCTTTCTTCTTTCTGTGTTCTTTTCGAGGACCTCGTGTTCCTTCTTTGTTTTCAGAATCTGAACTGGTATCATAAATCTGCAATCTTCTTCTCAGAGAGATACTTCTGGGGACCAAGTTTTGATTTGGTTCTGTTTCCCCCCTTTCAGAGTTTTCTTGTGTTTTTGGCTCTTCGTTATCTGATTCAGTGCTTGACTCTGATTCATCATAATACTCCTTTTCTTTGCTGTCCACTGGATTTGGTATCCTCAAAGTATGACTAGCATGGATCCAGTTTTTCAATCCAGCACACTTCACAGCTGTTGTCGTGGTCAGAATGATTTGTCTTGGTTTTCCCCACCTTGGAACCAAACAGTTTCTTCTTCTGTGGACTTTTATCCTTACCCAGTCTCCTGGGTTCAGATCATGGGCTGGCTTCCTTTCAAGAGTGGTGGCATCCGCTCCAACCTGATGAAACACAGAATGAACTGCGTCAGCCACGCCTTTACAGTATTCCAACACCATGTCATCAGTTATAGTCATCAGCTTGTTGACTGGAATGAATACATGCCTCATAGCGCGTCCCATGATTATTTCATGAGGACCTAACCCTGTAGTTCTGTCTGGTATCGATCTGATTGTCATGAGTACCAGAGGCAAGACATCAGGCCATTTCATACCTGTGGCTAAACACATTTTTCCAATTCTATTTTTGATCGTACCATTCATCTGTTCAACCACACCAGAAGCCTCTGGTCGATGGGCACAATGTAGTTTCTGTTGTGCATTCAATGCTTCACTAATCAATTGTATGATCTCATTATGGAAATGTCCTCCTCTGTCTGATTCAAGGGTCACTGGGAACCCGAACCTGGGGATAAACTCTCTCAAAAGTAGCTTTGCCACAGTCATCCCATCATTTTGTCTTGTTGGAAATGCTTCCGCCCACCTGGAGAATAGGCAGACTATGACCAGAACATACCTCAATCTGTTACAAGAAGGCATTTCAATGAAATCCACCTGCATTCTAGTGAAAGGCCCTCCTTCTCGGCCTATGGTTCCTAGACTCACTACTGTTTTCCTTCCAGGATTGTATTGCTGACATATTAGACATCTCTGACATAGACTTTCTGCTACAAGTCTAAACTTGGGGTTGTACCAGGTCTGCTTAAAGGACCTGATCATGGCGTCTCTCCCTATGTGTCCCTGGCCATGATACATCCGTGCCATGGTAGACATAATGCTATCAGGCATCACTGGTCTTCCATCTCGATAGGCCCACACACAGTCCTTTTCTCTTGGTGCACACCCTGCTTTTATACACTGTTTCATTTCCTCATCTCCTGACTCTTCCTGCAATTGCCTCACTTCTTCCCAAGTTCCCACAACGTTAGTAAACATTACTGAGCAAGAAAACATTTCCCTTTCCTTTGCCCGATTGACAGAATTCTGATTCCGTGCACAATACTGTGCCATATCGTTGGCGTACCGGTTTCCGGTAGTGATGTAATCACCACCTTGGCTATGGGCAGCGCATTTCACCACAGCCAATTGTCTAGGCAGCTGTATCGCCTCAAGCAACTTTCCAACCACTTCAGCATTCTTAATAGGGGTTCCACTCGAGGTCAGGAAACCTCTTTGTAGCCAAAGTTGACCAAAATCATGGACGACCCCGAAGCCATACTGGCTGTCAGTTATCACAGTCACTCTCACACTTTTCCCGATTTTGCATGCTCTAGTTAAAGCAACAAGCTCAGCTACTTGAGCTGATCTTACTCCTTTCAGATAGGATGCTTCCATTACTGCTGCAACCGTGCATACTGCATAAGCTGCACTTAGCACTCCTTCATCTGTTCTTAAACATGACCCATCAACAAACAACACAAAATCACTTTCTGGCAAAGGTAGGTCTTTTATATCTGGTTGTGGTTTCGTGCAATACTCTAGCACGTTCAAACAATCATGATCTGCTTCGTCTCTTACTTCCACATTCTCTGCATCAGGCAACATTGTTGCAGGATTCACATTCTCAATATCTTTTTCAGTGAAATCAATTCGATAGGGTTTCTGCAACACTTTTACCTTTTCTATGTCTATTCCTATTTCATTTGCTACTTCTCCTAGTCTTTCATGTAAGTTTTTTGCTCTCCATGTCACACTTTTGCACAGGAACAATAATTCTTCATCCTGATAGGTTTTCAATTTTTCAGTAGGGATAGTTCCTACTATCAATTCTTAATACCATTCGTAATTTGGCCACATCTATTGACTGGGATTCCTTATCTTGTTTCTGTAACCCTCTTAACCATTCACTTAGTTCTTCCACAGAAGGTCCTACTGGGTTTTCTATGCTACCCTGTTCTGGATTTCTCTGGGGTTCCAACAATGTTTCTACTGTCATTCTACTCTTTTCAGCATAATTCTGACTTATAAATGGATTATTTGAAACACTTGGTTTAAACATATTTATTGTTGGTCCCCATGGATTCTCATTTTGACTCCGTTCTGGACTCTCAACCAAATTATGGTTCCTGTAAGGTACCGTCAATCAATGTTCGCTATCCTTTTGCTTTTCAAATATGGGCATTACTGGACCTATGGTCACTGGAACTGTTACAGCTTCTAGATTTTTAGTCAATTCTCTTATTTTCTCTGTTAATTCTAGAGTAGTTTTGGCCAATTCCGCTGAACTTTCACTATTTTCTCTATTTTCTGTCTGATTTTCTATCTCTTTCAAGGAGTTACTTTTCCCTAATTCTGGTGTCATAGTCTCTGTCTTGATAATTCGTAATGTTTCTCTCATTGGGGCACTTGGTGTCAACATTTCTGGTTCTGGTCGGTACGGTGGTGGATTTTTATAAAACACATCATCAAGCACATCATCTTCTGATTCATTTGCTCCATAACCTCATGATTCCACATTATTCCTTTTCTCCACACACTTTCTTCCTTCATTCTCTCCTACCAATCTTACAGGAAACACACCCTCAGTCATACTTGCATTCCGCCACCTTTTCATTCGATCATCATTCGTTTCATGTCCATATGATCTACCAAACAGATATCTATATCCTCTACCATTTCTTTGTCTTTCTCGTTCATGCATTTCGTCTTCCCACTCCGTCCATGCCTCAAATTGTGTTGGTCTAGGTCTTGGTTCTAGATACATCATTTTTTCCCTCAAATTTCTTAAAACAGCCAAATTAAAGGAACCATGTTCTGGAAATGCCAAGACTCCATCGTCCTTGGTATATTTTACCCAATTGTCTAACCAAATACAGGTATGATATCCATATTTCGCAATCATTAAAGATGCAGGGGTTTTTGGTGGAGGAAGTAACTGTCCTTCCCTAGTTTTTAACCTGTTTGTCCTTTTTAAACCACTTCTTGATTCTACCAAACCACGTCTTTTTCTCCTTGTCTGGTGGCTGGTAATACATTTTCTCGTTTTCCGTATATCGCTAGTCTTCTTTACAACTGTACCGCTATTCTGTCCAATCGCAGCGCGATTCACACTAATGCACCAATCAGGGGCGTCTACGTCACTGTCGCAATCCTCTAATCCCAGCGCGACTCACACCAACGCACCAATAGGAAGCGTTTACGTCACCCTGTATTTTCCCAATCCTAGCACGGCCTCACACTAACGCACCAATCCGGAGCGCTTTACGTTTTCTGACCGACTGTCCAATCCCAGCATGGTCGTTCTGACATCAACAGCCGCTGCGGCAGCTCCTGCTCCTGTCTACCCCTCCTTTACAAGTCTGCTCAGTAAACTTTGTTTCAATTTCTACACTTCCGTTAGTAACAACATAGAAACGTCTCCATTGTCCGCTTCGCTAACTAAAGAACAGCAAAAAGAAATAGAAAAGGCCTTTCTCACGCGAATTCCGTCCTTTCCGGGAGCAGCGTTTACCTCTGCCCCACTACGTATTCATTACTTTCGTTGATAAAGTAGCACATCCCTCTACCTTACCCTTCTATCAAGCATCAACTAACCGTTTCTCTAGGATAAAACTAGAGTTTTGTAATTAATCGGAATGCCTTTACATACACACGCTGTTGTACAGAAAAATGTAGAACATTCACACAGACTTCTGTCTTTCTCGAGAGCAGCGCTTGCCTCTGCCCTACTACAGAATTATAACACTCGCTAACAAAACAGCGCTTCCCTCTATTTTGTCCTAACGAGCTCAGAGAATACCTATTACCTTTCCAGTGATAAGCATTATCGGAATGCCAGTTGGATCCCTGGTACCTAAGACCAGAATTTCACAGGTAACCTTCACTATCATACACACTTCTCTCGCACAGAAAATATCTCTAATGGCAACACTCGACAATGTCACTGAATCGAACCCAGACAATGCGTCATGCAACTTCAATCGTTACACGTTTTCCCCGTTTACCTACGGGCAACAACAATTCCGTCTTTCCCGAGAGCAGCGCTTACCTCTGCTCTACTACGGAACCGTTATAAACTTCCGACTTCCTACATCCCAGAAGCCGTGCAAACCACATAAAACTCAACTCAACACAACTCAACATAGAATGTTAGTACATAAACCAATATCAATCAATAATCAATAAGCAATATACAAGCAATAATCACCAAACCAAAACAGTAGCTAACCATAACTCTGCTACCAAGAAAACTGATGCAGCGTGGAATACAAAATCCCTCCCTTCGTCAAAGATCATAGATCACACAGACACACTCAATTACTACATTCGCTGGTGGGGCCCATAACACCAACATTCATTCTCTATTAATCTGTTTTTCTAAGGAGGTGATTGTTCCATTCGCTGTAATGAAAGGAAGTACCCACTTATCCCTAATGAGCAAAAGATTTACCTACCCTTCTCTATTCATTAAGGCCTAAACTTTACCTTTTGGTACTCCTCCCATGGATAGGCCATGGATCAGCTAGCCGCTGGTATAGGTGGTTTCTAATTCTATAATTTCTTTACATTAATACATTTCCTCATAATAAACAACCCGACACAGTTCTGTAATAAATCATTTAAATTTTATCTAAATAATGCACATAAAGTCATTGATTAATCAAGCAGCTGACCATCATATTTACCTATTCTGACTAAATGTCGTCTTCTACGTCAGATTCAGTCGTTCTGTCATTCAATACCCTTAAAATGCAAAGTTCTGTTTATCGGGAATTAGGCATTCGTTCAGTCCGTTAAAGATTCAGGGAAACAGCTGTCCTGCAGTGTCACCGTCCTCTCCGTCAGCATAACATCAGGAAATTGGAAACGAACCCCTCAACCTCTCTATTCTATGGGTTTTTATAATAAAATTGGACAAGAATTTGTATCAATATAAGTTTTCTCATTCTCTGATCGGTCAGTTCAATATGGGATGACAAATTCCCACCAAAGTTTGGGTTATGAGTTCATAGGTCTTGATCATTCCGGTTTAGGAAGACGATCCATTGTTCTTTGTAACTTGGCCTGGGTCCCGGGCTGTCCTTGATGGGTACAGTCTGGCACAGGTCAAAAAAAGGCCGCTGGTGCTTGCGCAGGCGCACTTCACACAGAGTCTCGTGGAGTGTTGTCAAAGCGTGGAGTAGGTAGACGGCCATCTTTAAGAAGGCCCAAATGGACAACTTAAGCAAAGAAACACAAAAACGTAATTAATACATAGAAATGACTAATAAAATGTTATTCCCTCGCTAATACCCATATGTGTGTGTATTTATCTAGCAAGAAGCAACACTTAATGCGGGTTATACTCACATTTATAAAGCACAAATCACAAATACATCGCGAAAGCAACACATATCCTGCAATATTCTAATTATCTATCATTAATATGCATACACAATTTAGTTTACGTATTAATTAGGCCATGCAAATGCAATTCCCACGTGTGTATATATATTAATAAGGTTGGTTAATGTCCACAGCAAACTATTTAGTACAATTATTTTTAGTTAATTATTCTGATTAATGTAAACATACAAAAATGGAGAGGGTAAACAAATTTTCTAAAATAAACCCGCTCCAGCAGCTGAATTGATGTCGTTGCTGGCTGAGAGGATGGGGTCGAGCATGTGTCCGGCGGTGTGGGCAGGGGTCATGACGAGCTGTTTGAGTCCGAGGTTGGTGAGGTTATTGGGCAGATCGATGGAGTTGCTGTTGTTGGCGTTCTTGAGGTGGAAATTCATGTCTCCGAGGAGGATGATGTCTGTGGATGCAAGAGCGTGCGTGCTGACGAATTCGGAGATGGCATCGATGAACTTTGGCCGGGGTGTCTGTAAACGAGTGTTTCTCCGAGGGTGGTGTTGGGGACAGTATGGATCTGGAAGTGCAGGTGTTTAGCGGTGCTGCAGGTGTCTGTCGTGCAGGTCGAGACTCTGAGGTATTCCTGTAGACGATGGCGATTCCTCCTCCTGGTCTGTTGGTGCGGTCCCTTCTGGTGATCTTGTATCCATCTGGAATGGCTATGGCGATGTCGAGTGCCGAGGAGGGGTTCATCCACGTCTCTCTTAGGAAGGCAAGGTCCGGGGAGGTTGAATTGAGTGGGTCCCAGAGTTCGACGATGTGGTTGTGAACGGAGCGGGTGTTGAGCAGTATGCATCTGAGGTGGTTGCGTTCTGCTCTGCCGGGTGGGGTGAGGCGTGCGGGTGTTCGGTAGCTGGTGAAGCTGCAGCTACGGCAGGTGAAGGGTCCGTGGGTGAGTATCGGGCTGGCCTGGAAGCAATTTAATGATCAGTCGGTGTTGAGTCTGTGGTGGAAGCTGGCGTCATAGTGTCGTCTGGTGTCGTGGCTCTCCCGAGGGCCGGAGGGTCTGGTGCTGGGCACGGTCCAGGGCATGGACGGGTGCAGACGGGCTTGCCTTAGGTGTACGCAGTGGTCGCCATTTAAGTAGGGAGGGGGATAAGCATGAGGCAGGGGGGCGGGACTAACACAGTGGCAGCGTTATGGGCTACAGGGTAAGCGGGCAGCAAGCCAAGGAGCTAAGAGTGTAAAATCCAAGAAGGAGTCAGGAGTAAATTAAATAAAAGGAGCCAGGAGTAAATAAAGTACAATTTTAAAAAAGCACAGCACAATTCAAATAGAAATGCAGGACCCAGCAGGATGAGGTCTCGAACCCTGCCTGCATGGGGATGTAGAGCAGAGCGGAGACGAGCGGAGCTGCAGGGGAAGAGCTGATCACTGACCGAGGGTCAGGGATCTAGCTCGCACTCCCGGCAGCGTTCGCCATTTAAGTAGGGGAGAGGCGTGCGGCTGGGGGGCGGGAGAAGGGCGAGTTGCCGCGGGAAACTGACTAACGCAGTGGCAGCGTTATGGGCTACGGCGGAAGTGGGCAGCAAGCCAAGGAGCCAAGAGTGTGAAATCAAGAGTAAATTAAATAGAAGGAGCCAGGAGTAAATAAAGTACAATTTTAAAAAGCTTACAGTGTTTTATGGCTTTTCATTTATTGCTAAATGCTAAATGAAACATATTTCCCACTAGAGGATTTTAGCCGGATTTACCGTGGCTGACTAAATCTGGCTATGCAGTGCACTTTGGTAAATAACGCCCTTCTTGGATAATTTCCTTAACGTTGATGCACTTTATGAATTTTCAGTATTTATTTTTGAGAATCTAGTTCTTAAAACATACCAGCCCATACTGACAAATCTTTTTCCTGATGGCACTACTGGATAAATGCAGAACCAAATGTGTTAATTAGAATGCAAAGCGCTGTTTTGTACATTTAGTGAAAGAATTCAAAACATGATGCCAAAGCTTTTTCAGTCCGGTGCACATTAGTCTTTGGGAATCCAATGTTACTGTGAGTGAATAGCCAAGTAAGTGTAGTTAGACACTAGAAATTAAAAGTGGTTCTGAAGGTTCAGTAGTTTATTCATATCCTCCCAAAAAGATTTGCCTTGCAATTCAAATTAAAGCAAAAAGAATAGGACTATTTCTCTGTCAAACCGCTTTGCTTTATGGGGCTGAATGCAATTTCAGCAGTTATAGCTGTTTTTAGGTCTCACCTAGCACAGCGCGCATGCGCTGCCCTAGGGGAGGGCCTCTTGTAATCACTCCAGATATTCAGAAAGCTTGTGCGTCGGGTTGTGAAAGCCTATTGGCCTTTGCGTGTGGCTTTAAAAAAATGAAAGCACGCAATTGGCCAAAGGCGTGTTTGTCCCACCTTTTGTCTAAATGTTCTCTCCCATAGCGTTTTGGTGTCGGGAGCGAGCAGAGACGTGCATTGTGGCATCTGCATACTTCCCTGGGATCATGTTACTAATCACAGCGCGGTTGCTTTCACTTTCGCGGACGTTCTTTTTTTTTTCTCGTTTCTTTAATTTTTGTCCCACGCGTTTAATAAAGAAATCGCATGGAGTAAACATTATTATGATGTCACTTTACCTTGTTTACATGCATGTCCCTCCCCTTTTCTTCTTTCCCTCCCTCTACCTCTTCCACTCTGCACTCTCAGGTGCCCTCCCTGCCTCACCTCCACTCCGAAGTGTGGTGCAGTACTTTTCAGGCTGGGGTCAGCTCGGCGCTGCTGTGAGCCAGACAGGGTGGGGCTCGACTCACTTCCCTCGCAGACTTCACTTCCATCACTCCTCCCCCTGCTCTCTGCCCTCCCTCCCTCCTTCTCTTGGGCGCTCTCCCTCCGACCAGTACCTTCTGTTTCCAGACGCTGCTCCCCGGGGCCCTCAGGTGAGCCTGGCCTCCAACCCCCTGCCGTCCCCTCGCTGTGGGGGCTTCACTTCCGGCGACCGTGGGGAGGTGCGTGGGTGCTGTGCAGGTGGGGTAAGGATTGAAACTTGGGGTGGGTGTGTCATGGAAGCCTGCCAGCCTCCATCAGTGTGTTCTTCCGTGTCTGGTGACTTTGGGGTGGTGGCGGCGAGACCTATTGGCTATGCCAAAGTGTTACTGTGTAAATGTTAAACCATAAGGTTATCTAGCAAGGTTGTCCGGACCCTGATTTACTGGGACATTTTAACGCTCCAATAGGTGCTCTATAGCAGCGATTCTCCACAGTTGGACTAACGTGGATATCCCCGCTGCTCCCCTCCGTTCGTTATTGGAGTATGGGGGCCCCTTTGAATCCCTCTTGCTAGCTGGTGACCCCCATATCAACCAATCAATCAATCAGTGAATTTATAAAGCACACTACTTACCTGTGAGGGTCTCAAGGCGCTGAGGGGAGGGGGTGCTGCTACTGCTCGAAGAGCCAGGTCTTGAGGAGCTTCCTGAAAGTGAGCCGGTCCTGGGTCTGCCACAGGTGGGTGGGGAGGGTGTTCCAGGTCTTAGCGGCGAGGAAGGAGAAGGATCTGCCGCCGGCGGTTGTTCTTTGGATGCGCGGGACGGCGGCGAGGGCGAGGCTGGCGGAGCGGAGCTGGTGGGCGGGGGTGTAGAAGTTGAGTCTGTTGTTCAGGTAGGCTGGTCCGGTGTTGTGGAGTGCTTTGTGTGCATGGGTGAGGAGCTTGAAGGGGATCCTCTTGTTGACGGGGAGCTAGTGCAGGTCTTTTAGGTGGGGGGTGATGCGGCTGCGTCGAGGGATGTTGAGGATCAGGCGGGCCGAGGCGTTCTGGATGCGTTGCAGCCGTTGTAGATGTTTTGCCGGGATTCCTGCGTAGAGTGCGTTGCCGTAGTCCAGCCTGCTGCTGACGAGGGCTTGGGTCACCGTTCTTCTTGTTTCGGTCGGGATACACATTAGACACTACTAGAAGCTGGAGATACCCAGCCTAAGCAGTCTCCAGTTTAACGTTCCTTCACACTTACAGAACGTTTTAAACGTTTCCCTGGACAGCACCGTTTCATAATAGGCTATTGCTAAACTGTGTCTTTTTCCAGTATTTCGATTAGGTCTACGTTATAGTTATTGCAGTTTTAAAGGCAGCTTAACAGTTCTAACGTTTTAAATTGTCATTTAACTAGACACTTCCACAGTGTACTTTAAACCTAACTCGGGTAGGGTTCCTTTTACTGCCACTCTCTGTGGTTCCCATAATGGCAGGTCACACACTCTTTCCCCTCCCCCCCCCCGTCCTGTAGGTGGCACCAAAGATGTCTTGTGTCAGAAAAATGGAACACACAGTTTGAAAATGTAAATGGTGTTTGTGTGTTTTTTTTACAATTGAGTTGTGATAGTAAGCGCTATATAAATGCAATTCAAACAAATTTAAACAACACGATTGTTATAAGCTGAACTTTCTCAGACTATTAAAAATATTTTCAAAGTGACGTGCAGAATGATTACAATTTTGCCCATAAGGCTGGCATAAAAGATAAAAAAATGAGTTCTCCAAAACTGAGATGACACAAGATGTGACTAAATCTGAAATGGAAGTCACAACCTTTTTAAAAACTCTCACTGTATTCCAATACGATGCTGCAAAACGGAATATTGTTCAATCATTTCCCAAATGGTAGATACATTCAACAGTCTCCTTGTATTTCGTGGATGCTTCCAATTCAGTTTTTCCTGTTGGCTGGAACTATTGTCCCACTCACAGCAGAGAAAGAGAGATAAGGGGACAGAAAAGGATTGACAAAGAGAATAGAGAGACCAGAATAGATCCCTAAACAGATGAGAGTGGGAGACCTAATGAAAATGAGAGAGAGCGGTGCGATACACTCCTAGACGTAGATATATAGGCAGATAAGGATGGACAGAGGGTCAGAAAGACAGAGAGATAGACAGAGAGGGTTACAGATAGAAACAGACCTAGACAGTGAAATATGTATAGAGATTGATGTGTAGAGAGAGGGAGACAGAGGTGGAGAGATAGAGACAGATCGGCATTGCTACTGAGAGAAATGGATACATGCTGCTAAATAGATATATATTTTTATTTTAGGAGTTTTATATAGCGCTGCCCTGACCCGGGGGTATCGGAGCGCTTTACAACAGTGTTTCATAAGCGATACTCAGTGAAGCAATATTAAACAAACGTTCAGAAGTCCACGGGTGCTGCGTATTCCTGAGGTAGTAGAAGAGTCTTGAGGTGTCCTTGTTGTATGCATAGTTGAGGTCGTTCAACGGACCTGAGGGAACCTCGGTTTTGGCTGAGGTGAATCAGTTGGTGCGGAGCCAAAGCGTAACGGGGATAGGGTTTGGCGTGGGGGCGGGAGTTATCCCTTCGGGATGGAGCGGTTGAGGAGGAGGGCTTTAAGGTGCATTTTGAATTTTGTGAAGGACGGGATCGTTCTGATGTCTGCTGGGATGGAGTTCCAGATTTTGGGCACGTTTCCCGCAAATGACCTAGCCGCGGTTGATTGTTTGAATGCTCTCATGGGATGAGAATGAGGAAGCTGGAGCTCCTGAGGTTCCTTGTCTGACCTGCCCTCTTGAGCTTGGCGGCCAGATAGTCCGGTATCCCTGTGTGAAGGGCTTTGTGAGTGAGGCAAGACGTTCTGAAGTACGCCCGCAGATCAACTGGGAGCCATTTTAGTTCTCTTGGTGCAGGAAATTCAATTCAATAAAAGCTTTATTCGGAAGCAAGGCACATCCATAAAAGCAAAATACAAATACAACAAATGCAGCAAAATTAAAATTTCTATACTGATATTGCATTGAGAAATCTGACAATCCATTCTCTTTGTAAGTAGAGACAGTTAATCACAGAGATAGCAAAACATGTCAGGTATAAAGGAATCTTAATTATGAACAGAGTTCATATACAAAGTGATTTAAAATATGATTTTAGAACGCAATTTTTGGGATTGGTTCGCAAACAGCCAACAATCATAGCGTCTAGGTATTAAGATTTAAAGATTTGTTCTGTGCCTTATACAAAATTTTAAGAACATAGCAATATTAAAACATGTTGCGGGAGTGTCCAGCATTTGTAATGCCAATAAGGCTGGGCGACATTCGCGTATTGACATTTGCTGCAGAATGGGTTTCAGCCACCGTTTTCTAGGTTCAGAAAAGTATTTACAGAAGAAAGTGACATGTAAAAGGGACTGTAAAGAAATATCGTCACAGGGACAGATGGAAAGAACCCTTGACCAGTCATTTGGTTTGGGAAAGGTGATTAGTCGGTGAAAGTTGTTGAGTCTGAATCTAGTAAGTAAGAAAACATCGTAAATTGGGAAGTTTGAGGACAGGTAGGGCTCAATTTTAAAAGAAGTTTGAATTAATAAAGAATGCTGAACAGAAGGTTTGTTGACTTCTGTTACTAACCGAAGATCGTCAAGATGTTTTAGACATTCCGCCTTAAGTGATTTACGGGAAATCCTTAACATATCATATGGAGCAGAGTAGAAGTTGGGATGACCCAAATCAGTAAAGAAATTATGAACATAGTGTAACCATGGAATTTTTTGGGAATGGTCCAGTTTTTGACAATCGGTGATGATTTCTTTAGTTAAGGACGTCTTTTCTGAGGTCCAGATGCGGTGCCACAGCAAGATTGGTTGCAGTCGGATGAGATCGGTGATAAATGGCAAACCGAGTTCTTGGTGGCAGGAGTAGGTAGATGAAGATTGAGGGACTGATAGTAAATATCTCAAAAAGGTGTTTTCTGTTTTTTGGATGGAATCTACTCGGGCATGTCCCCATATACCCGCACCGTAAGTGGCAGTGGTAATACATTTTGGGCGGTAAATTTCCAGGATTTCCTTCGGGGATCTCTTTCCGAGTCTCTGGGTAAAGGACACTAGGGCCATTGTTGCCTTTAAGAACTGATGGTTTCTAGACTCGATTGCCCTTTTCCAAGTCTCCCTATCATCTATCACCACTCCTAAGTAGGGGTAGGTTGTTGTGTGTTCAATCTTGGTGGTGGTAATAAAGATACCTAATCCCTTTGATGGTGTTTTACCAGAGGACATGATGAATGTTTTATGTGGATTAATTTTTAGGTCCAAATTGGACATGAAGTTATAATAACGGATCAGGGAGCGTTGAAGTTCTAATGGAGTACGAGCGAGGATTACCGCGTCGTCAGCATATAGTAATGCGGGAATTGGGCGGTTGTTGATCAGAGGTAGGTCCTGGCTCCCTTCCAGCATGGCTGCCTCCAAGCCGTTGGTATAGATGGTAAAAAGGAAGGGAGCCAGGACGCAGCCCTGTCTTACTCCCCGCTCTACCTTAAAAGGTGAAGAAAGTTGACCCCCTGTGCCGAACCTCACTCTAGCAGTAGCGCCAGAGTAAAGTTCTCGGATGTAATTCACTAGGGTCTCGTCCACCCCTATGTCCAACATAATGGACCATAATTTTGCGTGTGAAACGCAGTCAAACGCTGCAGAGAGGTCGACATAGGCCATGTGGAAATTACCTCCCTTTGCGTTCACGTATTTTCCTCTTAATAAAACTAAATTCAGGACCTGGTCGATGGTGCCCAAACCCTCCCTGAAGCCGTATTGGAGGTCAGAAATGATGCTGTTGTGTTCCGTCCAACATTGTAACCGGTCAAGTAAAACACGACCAACCACTTTGCCCAGGGTGTCTAGCAGCGAGATGGGTCGGTAGCAAAGCGGGATGTTGCGGTCCCCTTTTTTAAAGATTGGAACCAGAATGGACTCGGACCATGAGTCCATTGGTCCAGTCTCACCTGTGGCATTCAGTACTCTACATAAGAGGGGGGCCCACAGATCAGTGTTGGACTTATATAGATCTACGGGAACCCCGTCCGGCCCTGGGGCCTTCCCTCCCCTGCTGGCTTTAAGAGCTAAAGTGACATCGGCCAGGGTGAATTCAAGAGGAGGGGAGTTGGATGCATAAGTAAGGGCTGGGGTGTTCTGGACAAGAGAGTGTGGAGATGATGGAAGAAGATGTGTTAAACTGAACATATGGGAAAAATGGTTGATCCATTCTTGCTCAGTTATGGCAACCTCTAGGGTGCCGCGATCTTTTGGACCTGAAAGGAAAGATGAGTTAATTACCTCCCAAAATGCTGAGGAATCCTTCAGTTTGGAACTGTTTTGTAGAGCGGACCAGAGTTCTTCTTTTAATTCTAACTTACGATTCTTTAAACACTCATGGTAGAATTTTCTGCATTGGGAAACCTCGGTTTTAACTCTCGGGACTTTCTTTAGTGCCAGTTTAAGTGCTTTGTGTGCCTTAGAGCAGGTGGAATTAAACCAGCTAACTGTGAAATTCTTTTTGGGTTTAAGGGGAATGGTTAAAGCCTTATTGATCTCTGTTGTAATGATTTTAAAATTTGCTAGTACCTCGAAAGGAGAAGAGGACTCCGCCAAACAAGTTGTAAAGGCTGCCCTGTTTCCTGAGATAAGCTCTTTTAGAATTTTTTCAGGATTGATGCGGGACCATTTTAGGGCGTATCCATTTGGTCGATTCATTGAGAGGTTGTCTTGGTGGAGTGAATTAATTGTGTGAATGGAGGAGCCAGGTAAGTCCAATGTGATGGAGATGGGGAAATGGTCGCTATAAATGCAGTCGTGGGTGGAGAAGTTAGTAATCAGGTTGACTGCACTAAAAGACAGAAATATAAAATCTATGCAAGTCAAAGCACCTCTGCCATGATATGTAGGGCTTAGCTTAACAGTTGGGATTAGTAATTCATTGGAAAAAGTAATTTGTAAGAGGGACAAAGTTTCGTTCATCAACGAGCCTTTAATAGAATGGGAAAAGTGAGTAGAAGGGGATTCATTGGAATCCATAAGGCCGCAGGTGAAGTTGTTTTTGTCACATAGTGGTAGGTTGAAATCTCCTCCCCAAATTAAGATAGGATTTTTAACTTGGGGCTGATTATAGTACTCTATGAGAAAATATCGAATTTCTTTCAACAAACCAATCAGTTGTGAGTCTTGCAGGTTATTATAGAAATTGACAATCAAAACGTGGGTGAGATTATTTAATATTATGAATAGAATCTGATAGTTTGGTTCGGATTTTAAAACGTTGATAAATTGGCCTGAAATGAGATTGGAAATATAAATCACTAAGCCTCCCTTAGCCCGGCCTGAGGATGAGGGAAGCGCCGGAGAGAAGAAAGTTTTGTAGCCATTTAAATGGGTTGGAAATAGAGCCCAAGTTTCCTGCATGCAGAGAATATCATACTGCCTTGCAAAGGCTAGCCAGCCCTCGTGGTGAATTTTAGAGTGGAGCCCTGCAATATTCCAGAAAATGGACCTGAATGAATAACGGGGAGGAGGTTTTACTGAGGTTCTTGATGGAGTAGGTTGAAGAATTTTTTGAGCAGCACAAGGAACCTCAGGGATTGGGATTGGTTTGGGATCTGTATGCAGTTTGATTTGAGGGTTAGCTTGAGTGTCTGTGGAAATTAAGGGAACAGATAGGATTGGTTGGGGGTGAATAAATGATATTAAGGGTTGGGAAGGGGATGGAGGTAATGGTTTACTCAGTGAGGAAAGCGCTGTGTCTGAGTAAAAATTTGGTTGAAACAGTTTTTCGCTGGTTACTTGTGCGAGTTTTGAAATATAGAGAGGGTTCGCGGTCGTAAGTAGTCAATCAACTTCCTCAATTTGTGACAGAGAGTTAAATCGGTTTTGTGTTAGAATTGAACCGTTCACTGGTATTAATAGGTGGGTGGGAGGACGATAGAAAAAACCAAGTGGAACAGTGGAAATTGCAGTTTGATTGGGCGAATGATCCTCCTTTTGTGCTAGGATGGAGCGAGCGAATCTGGGGGA
The DNA here is from genome assembly GCF_964204655.1 of Triturus cristatus. Taxonomy (NCBI): domain Eukaryota; kingdom Metazoa; phylum Chordata; class Amphibia; order Caudata; family Salamandridae; genus Triturus; species Triturus cristatus. The sequence continues at coordinate 1,698,530,523 of NC_140591.1, forward strand.
TCTGAAGTTGACAATTATACAGTCGCCCTGGATAGTTTTTTGTGAAAGACCAATCCAGTCTGCTCTACGTGCCATAATTATTTGGTTTGTGTTATGCACGTTAAAGTGTCTGTGTTTGACTAGCCAGTCCACCACTTTATTTCGCAGGGAGGGCCAGGATTCTGTCACTCCTTGGTCTAAAGTAGGAACGCCAGTCAGAACTACAATATATGGACAAGTAGCGGGTGGCAGGTTTGGACGATCTAAATGTAAATGAGGCCTTGTGATAGGGTTATTAGAGTAACCAGATGGGGAGAGTTTCTTTTGTTGAGAATGTGTCGTAGGTGAGTTCTTATCTGTTGTGCTCCTACTAGCTGATGGACAGTTTGGTTGTTGCGGGCCACCGTTATACAGTTTGTTTTTCCCGGGTTGGCAAAGTGGATCATTTAAGCAAGTAGAGTCAGTAAGAGGAGTAGAAAGATCATCCGAAAGAAAATGTTGTGAACTGGGTGTCTCTTTGCAGTCTGAGAGTTGGGTCAGCTTGATCTCAAAGGATCTAAGTGTGTCGTTCAGTTTGGCAAGGAGACTGGAGGCCATAACGTCAAGTTTATGTTCAAGAATATTTTTTAGTTCTTCTGCTAGGTGATTGACAGTAGGTTGTGGATTAGAATCAGATGAAGTTACTTTACAATTGGGCTGGGGGGTGGGAGAAGATTCCCCTTGGTCTGTTTGAGTGCCCTGAGTTAGCGTTTTGGGTTTAGTGGGGTTGCTGCGTTGTTTAATTGCCCTACACTTTTTCTGGGTAGTCCTTAGGATCGTATCTTGAGGATGTTTCAATTTCCCTCGAGTTTGTGGGCCCTTCGGAGAGGAAATTACAGGGTGGAGATGAGTATTGCTATTAACTGATAGAGTTTGAGTAGTAGGAGAGGAAGATACGGGTGGGGAAATAGAATTAGGTATTTTAGATGGAGAAGGAACTGTACTATGAGACAGGTGGCTGTGTGGGGACTGGTGGGAAGAATCGATAGATAGTCTACGTTCTATGAGGTGAATTTCTTTGCTTATAAGTGAGTCGGCCCGCAGAAGGTAAGCATCCAAAGTCCCCGCTGAGCAAATGCGTGACTCCATTGTATTTACAGAAATGATAATTCAATAGCTAAACGTTAAGGAGATAACCAGATCCACTGATAAAGGCGGTACAAGGGCCAAAAGTACTCACAAGTTTGCTGCCTATGTAGTCTGGCTGATCAGTACGTAGTATGACTATAGTCAGGAAACACCGCACGGGGGAAAAAGCAACTGACAGGGACGTGGCCCAGCCCAGCCTCTGCCAGCCCACGACGGCCTCAGATGGTCCCGCCCTTGTCCCGGGCTTCTCCCGGCGCGTCCCGCGCGCGTCCTCGCGGGAGGAGGGACCAGACGCTGCTTTGTAGCGCCTCCTGGCGCGCTGCGCTGTCGCTGGCGGGGGCGTTGCTGCGGGGCTGCTGGTCCTGGTAGTTCTGGTGCCGGTCAAGGGAAGGAGCGGCGAAGCCCGGCCGGCACTGGAGCGTTTGATGGAATGCTCCTGTGCCTCAGCGGGGCTCTTGCAGGATCGAAGTTACAATGCCCAGAGATGCGTGCGCCACAGGGAATCAGCCCCAAACGCTGCTTTGTAGCGCCTCCTGGCGCGCTGCGCTGTCGCTGGCGGGGGCGTTGCTGCGGGGCTGCTGGTCCTGGTAGTTCTGGTGCCGGTCAAGGGAAGGAGCGGCGAAGCCCGGCCGGCACTGGAGCGTTTGATGGAATGCTCCTGTGCCTCAGCGGGGCTCTTGCAGGATCGAAGTTACAATGCCCAGAGATGCGTGCGCCAGGTGCAGGAGAAATGTGGTCGTATTTCCTGATTCCGGTGAGCATTCTGGCTGCTGCATTGAGGGTGGTTTTGAGGAGACTAGGTGGGTTTTTGCGGTGCCGGTTAAGGTTGCGTTACCATAGTCTCGTCTGGATAGCACCAGTGCTTGGGTGGCTTGTTTGAGGTATTTGGTAGTTATGAATGGTTGAATTTTGTAGAGAAGCTTTAGGTTAAAGAAGGCGGTCTTTGCAGAGTTTTTGATGTGTATGGTCATGTCCATTTTGGGGTCCAGGGTGATTCCTAGTGATTTTACGGAGTTAGCCAGGGCAATATTGCCGTTTAGAGCATCCAAAGCTTCAAGCCATTCTGCAATTTGTGGGTTCTCTTCTTTGTTGGAGAGGAGGAGGATCTCCGTTTTGTCCTGGTTAAGTTGAAGGTGATTTAGGGACAGCCAGTGTCGAATTTCTTTTAGGGTGTTGTTTAGTCTGAGGATGTCGTCTTGGGAGGAAGTTTCCAGATAGATCTGGGTGTCATCGGCATATAGGTGGAAGAGGATATTAGGATTTTTAAGGATGGAGGTGAGGGGTTCCATGTATATGTTGAACAGTTGCGGTGAGAGCACTGAGCCTTGGGGTACTGAGGGATAAAAATCATTTATTCTGTTTATTCGTACAATGTAATGTTAGCACAATGTATCTATGACGGTATTTCGATCATATAAACGTGAGATATGATTTAGCAGAAGCGTTATTTCTTTACTCTGTGATTACACGATAAAAGGGCCGAAAACCATACTGCCGCCATCTTGGTTTATGATAAGCCGCGTGTTCAGATCACGCGGTTTCCTTTGCCCACCATCTCCATGATTTAGTTTGTACCAGCCCAGAGACAGGTTAGTTGTATTTACGGCCGAGGCCCAAGGTCACATCTGCTGTAGGGAGTATCAAGCAAATTCCTTCAGGCCCTGGGATGAAAAGGGAGTCACCCTGCCGACCTCCTCTGTATAGATAGCAACCCTTTGTGTGAGACTGAAACTGAATACTGTATGAGCTCATTTAGGAGCCCATGGACTAACTGGTGTTTTTCCACTTGTAAGGCTTTGTATGCTGAATCCGTTATGTATATAAGTGTGGTTTTGTCAAGGAGCCAGCAGTCTTCCTCGGCGCACCTGATGGGTGAGGATCGACGAGGCTCCTCTATGTAGAGTTTTGCTTTGGCCAATAAACGCTTGAACCTTCTACGTTGCCAACTGACTATTATTTGGTGAGATGTTGCGGGCCACCGGTAAGTGTGGCCCTTGGGATATTTTGGTAAGTACTTCAGTACGCCCCTGCTGACGGGGTGAAGGTCAGAGGTAACGTTTTTTATTTTTATCCATTTCGATCGGTTGTGGAGGAAGGAGGTGAACCAGCGGAGGACCATCTCATCGGCACCTACCCTTTCCTGTACGGCCTTGATGAGAAGATGGTAATCTACAGTGATCTACAGTGTCAAAGGCTGCCGGTGGGTCAAGGAGAATGAGTAGGCAGCAGTGATCGTTATCGAGTGACTTACGAATATCATCTGTGATGTTGAGGATCGCCGTCTCCGTGCTGTAGCCTTTTCTGAAACCCAATTGGTGGGTACCAAGAAGGTTGATGTTGTCCATGTGCTGAGTTAATTGTGATAGGACGCATTTTTTGAGGACTTTGGATAGGAGGGGGAGATTGGAGACAGGTCTGAAATTGTTCAGATCTGTGCAGTCCAGGCCTGTTTTTTTTAGTAGTGGCGTTATTTGGCCTACTTTAAGGCAATCTGGTATGATGCCGGTTCCCAGGGAGCTGTTGATGATTCTGCACCAGAACGGGGCTATTGTGAGTTTGAGTTTTTGGGTCATTTGGGAGGGTATAGGGTCCAGGAGGTGAGAAGCGGCTTTGGAGGTGGAGATCAGCTTGAGGATCTCGGCTTCCGAGATTGGATTGAAGGATTTCCAAGTATTTGAGATATCTAGCCATAGATAGATGGATGGATAGATAGATAGATAGATAGATAGATAGATAGATAGATAGATAGATAGATAGATAGATAGATAGATAGATAGATAGATAGATAGATAGATAGATAGATAGACTGACAGATGGACGGAACGACGGACAGATATACAGACAGATAATGTTACTACTTACTTACCCAGCACACAGATTCTTTATAAGAATTTGTATTTCTCCGGCCAGAACTGTGATCAGCAATGCTCTGTCACCGTCACCAAGACAAGCCCGTGGGAGTCACGGCTCAGTGTCACAAAGCTTCACAGGAAGCCACAGATCTCTAGTATAAACGGTGCTTGGACGCCGATAATGTGCCAGGTCTTGCCGGTGCTCATCACCGTCAGTTCTAAATAGCAGGTGCTGAGACGGCTCACTTCCGGGCTCTCCATTACTGCCCTCGTCCTCCGAGTGGAAAAAAAACCTCTTACCTCGGCCGCAGCACCCCCCCCCCCCCCGCACCCCCACAGCTTTTGATGCACCTTTAAAGGGACCCGTTACAGTTCTATCACAGTCTAATCATTTCAGGACGGAAGGATTATAACAATTTGATACCAAGAGGCCATTGTTGTTGCGTATTTATCTCATGCAACTAACAACCATTGACAAAGCCAATAAGTCCTCGCTGGCTGTAGGTGTAATATTACTTGTATTATATATCTGGATGCAAAGACAGAAACAGCAAAATACCAGACGGGCCGCACATAATGCTAAGCAGAGACTTCTAACTACATGTTTTAAGCCACGCCCTTAATGATGTCGGCCACGCCCCTTTGAGAGACCCCCCCTTTTTCCTCCCACTCACAGCCCTGGTCTCACCCATCAGTTTTCCGTGAGAAAGCCTCATTTTGTGGGTGTTAATGGGGTGACGCCCGCACACTGAAAGGTTTGCAAAATGTTCACTTCTCCTATACACTGTACCGTACACGGTTATCTTGTAACGCGCTCATGTGCCCTTGGGACATGTTGGCACTGTAAAAAAAAAAAAACACTGAAAAAAAAAAAATAGCTGAACAGACAGATTAATGCACCGTCCGGAGGTAGAAATGGGCGGGGCAGTGAAACATCAAACGCTCCGATACCTTTAGGTACAGTCGCGCTATATAAAATTGCATTAAAAAATAAATAAATAAAGGTGCTGGGTATCAAGAGGTGGCGTGTCCGGGTGTATACAAAGTGAGGACATCTGTCAGCTGACACAGAACCCAAACACACCATCCCTCAGTGTCGGCTCCTCCAGTGAAGCATCCAAGGTAGAGAGGAAGGGGGGAGAGGAGGAGAGTGAGCCCCCGCCCCTGCCCCACCTCCCCCCCAGGTCAGAAATGGAGGGCGTGGCCTCCGGGGGACAGGTGAGAGCCAGGTAGGGAGGCACGCCCTGGAGGGGAGGAGGGACGGGAAGATGATGGGGGGGGGCGGGATTCTCGAGGTAACTGGTGAAAGTGAAAGCGCTAGTGTCGTGTAGTGTCTGGAAGAGAAGGCTGCAGCACGGAGCGCACCAGGAAGAGAACTCATTCCCTCAGCATCACCCTCCGGCCCAGGGGACGGTAAGACTGACTGCTCTAGTTTGGAGGGACCCCCTCATCCTCCCCTCCCAGGGCCCCTCTGTGCCCTCCCAACCCTCCACTACTGCCAATGTCTCTCTGTGTCCTCCTCACCCTTCACGGCTTCTCTGTGCCCTCCTCACCCTCCCCTGCCAGGGCCTCTCTGTGCCCTCCACAGCTGTCAGGGACTCTCTGTGCGCTCTCCTGTCAGGGCCATTCTGTACCCTCCTCACCATCCCCGTGCCCCCCTCACCCTCCACTACTGTCAGGGCCTCTCTGTGCCCTCCTCAACCTGCAATACTTCCAGGGCCTCTCTGTGCCCTCCTCACAGTCCCCTGCCAGGGCCACTCTGTGCCCTCCACAGCTGTCAGGGGCTCTCTGTGCCCTCCTCACCCTCCACTACTTCCAAGGACACTCTGTGCCCCCTCACCTGCCAGGGTCTGCCAATTGCCCCCGCCCTCCCTTAACTGGGCCCCTCGCCTCCCCCTCACTGACCGAGTGTGCCAACGAGGCGTCGAGCTCCCTGAAGCCAGGCCTCACTCTGCGCCTTAAGACTCGAATAATTCTTTTCTCTTGCGTCACTGTGGTGCCAGGGCCACGTCACCAGCTGCTGAGGGTCTGCTGGCACCAGGACAGGGGGCACCAAGAATCTGAATATAGGGGTACCAGCGGCTGAAGATCAATTTATGTAGGGTGTCTTAATATGCCAGAGCTCTCCTGTTACATCCCTGCACGAGCTCTATTTATGCCAGGGCTCTCCTGTTACACCCCTGCACAAGCTCTACTTATGCCAGGACTTTCCTGTTACATCCCTGCACGAGCTCTACTTATGCCAGGGATTTCCTGTTACATCCCTGCACGAGCTCTACTTATGCCAGGGCTTTCCTGTTACATCCCTGCACGAGCTCTACTTATGCCAGGGCTTTCCTGTTACACCCCTGCATGAGCTCTACTTATGCCAGGGCTATCCTGTTACATCCCTGCACGAGCTCTACTTATGCCAGGGCTCTTCTGTTACACTCCTGCACGAGCTCTACTTATGCCAGGGCTCTCCTGTTACACCCCTGCACGAGCTCTACTTATGCCAGGGCTCTATTGCTACATTCCTGCATGGGCTCTCCTTATGCCAGGAGTCTGGTGGTATTGGTGCAGTTCGGGTTCCTCAATTTCCCCCTACTTCCACGGACGGAATGATTTCTCAGTCACACGCACACACACATCATACGCTGGTGGGGCCCATAACACCAACATTTATTCTATCAAACTATCCGTGCCTGTAAAGGGAACATCAGTTCCGAACCAAACTGCTTTTCCTGACGGAGGAACCACTTTCCCTGAATCACCCTAACAATTCCTCCATCAATAGGTCGATCGAATCATTTAGTTGGTTTCGGTTTAATGAAAACTTAACACTCTATAATTATTCAATACATATTTCAATGAAATAATCACCCGACACATTAATTCGAATAATGATTTTCTTTTATCTAATTCAAATGCAAATTAAATCCTAATAAATGCAATATCATCTTTTGTCATATTTACCTATTCTGGCTATTTGTCATTTTCTAAGTCAGAACTGGTCCTCAGAATATTCGTCAAAGTTCTGTTCTGTCATGTAGAGTCACCGTCCTCTCCGTCAGCATAACATCGGGACACTGGAAATGACGTTCAAGAAGTGGCGCTAATATCTCTCTAGTCTACCAATATTTATACTAAAATTTACATATAGAATGATACATTTCACGTTTTACAGGTTTCTGATTGGTCGGTTTGAATATATTTTAGTTCATTCGGCAACATCTTCTAATTTTCTCATTCGCCTAATGTTCCTAATCGATTGTTTGGGGAAACGCAATCCGTTATCTTGTTTGTTGTCCCACTAAGGGCGAAAAGATCTCTTGACTGGGGGAGAATGTCTGCATTGTCAGCATTCCGTCCATCATTTGTTTGTTTTAACGCTTTTCGCCCTAAGTGGGATGTGTATTCCCAGACGTGGGACCCATGCTCACTACGCCACTGGAGTCAAGCTATCCTGGCTGATGACGGCTGATAGCCAGAAACCGGTCCTAGGATGCTTGATTCCGGTCCAGGGAAGACATGGCTTGGCAGTTCGGGCTGGACTGTTCCCATGAGGCACAGGGTCAAGACTGATTTGCATATGGCCATGTCTAAACTGGGGTGGTGTAGTGGGCAGAAGAACGATGGATTTAACCCAGATCTCTTGACTGGGGGAGAATGTCTGCATTGTCAGCATTCCGTCCATCATTTGTTTGTTTTAACACATCTCTTTCTCATAATACATAGTTTGCCTTTCTGTGGTGTATCTATAGCCATTGTTGGACTGGCTTCATTCTTCTGCTCCTTTTCTTTCTCAATATCCCACACAGTTTTACTCATCTTATTTCCTTCTGCTTTTCTGTGCATCTTTGATCTCCTTTCCTCAACCATGTCTAGAAATGTTTTCCCTTCATTCTTCAAACTGCAGGTTAAATGGTTTCTAAAAATGTATTCTAAGGTTAATTCTTTTGTTTCTATAAAAATCTCACCTAAAACGTTAGCTTCTTTAGCAGGATTCAATTCATTGTTCATAGGCAATTGCCCAAGAATGTTATCTACATTTGACAAATTGTAATCTAATTTCCCTAGTTGATAAAATATACTAATTATCACACTACATGAAATTCCATACGTAGCTGGGAGGTGATGATAAGTCACTCCTTCTGAAACAGAGGCAGGTAATTGCATGCAAACGTAGCAATCCCTTACGTCCATTGTCTTTACGTATTCATACAGCAATTTTGAAAACGCATTGCTAGAAAAATCATTAATTGACCTATCCTTATGTATATGTACATTACTAGTTTTAGTCGGAACTACCTTTTGGGAACTCTTCCCTATGTTAGTCATATTCTCAGTATGTCCTCCTAATGTGTCTATTGTTACTTTGAAAGAGATCAGTAGAGCAAGTACACTCCAAAGAAGCATTATTAGTCCTGTACAACAACAGCACACTGCTACACCTACCAGTCGTGTTCCCCCAATGAAAATGGTCCCTGAAGGTCAGCGTCGGCGGATACACCTATGCTCGAGTATGAATGCAAGTATGCGTGGCGTGTGCCATCCCTGGACACGTGTTTCGAGGTAGTTGCCTCTCGTCAGCAGAGAGTAGGAAAATGTGTGGGGTTGCTGTGTAAGCTGCTAAAATCGTTATCAGGTCTAGTACCTCTCGTAGCGCGCAGGTGCGTAACCAGAGTCCGTCGACTCCACCGGCTCAAGGGAGCCTGAATATAAAGTTAAACCCGATTGGTCGCACACTGCTACACCTACCAGTCGTGTTCCCCCAATGAAAATGGTCCCTGACTACAGGGACCACAATTCTTCGGGGTAACATGCTAGTGGGTGGAGCAGTGTGCGACCAACTTGGTGATACATTTTAGTGGCTCTCTGAGCCCCGGAGTCGACGGGCTCATGGTTACGCACCTGCGTTCGCTACGAGAGGTACAGACCTGATATGATTTTAGCAGCCTACACAAGCAACCCTACACTCTTCCTACTCCCTGCTGACGAGCGGCAACTACCGCGAAACACGTGTCCAGGGATGGCTAACGCTACTCTGACTTGCACGCACCACTGAGCATAGGCGTACCCGCCGACGCTGACAACAGGGACCACAATTCTTCGGGGTAACATGCTAGTGGGTGGAGCAGTGTGCGACCAACTTGGTGATACATTTTAGTGGCTCTCTGAGCCCCGGAGTCGACGGGCTCATGGTTACGCACCTGCGTTCGCTACGAGAGGTACAGACCTGATATGATTTTAGCAGCCTACACAAGCAACCCTACACTCTTCCTACTCCCTGCTGACGAGCGGCAACTACCGCGAAACACGTGTCCAGGGATGGCTAACGCTACTCTGACTTGCACGCACCACTGAGCATAGGCGTACCTGCCGACGCTGACTACAGGGACCACAATTCTTCGGGGTAACATGCTAGTGGGTGGAGCAGTGTGCGACCAACTTGGTGATAAACAACACATCTTGCACCATCTTTTCATGAAGGTACATCTATTCTTGTTATCCTCTATGTTAGCCATCTGGTTAAATTCACCGTGTCTTTTGACTTAGCCTCTTCTACTCCACTACTGGGTTTTCCACCTTAAGGCCCTTAGCACCTAACAGGTTATTTTAGTCCTTTTAATTTCTAGCTTTTAGTCTTTTTATTTTCTTCCACAAATGACTTCTTTGGATTACTCAGTTTGGCATCTCATCACCTTTCACTTCTTCCTCCTCATCAAAATACAGAAATTCCTGAATATCCGCTTCTTCTCCAATGTCGGACGAGATAACTCTCAGGATTCCCACTGTTTCTTCTTCCTCAACCACTTTCAGTAAAGCCTCCTCTGGACTTCCTTGACGGTCTGCCTCTTCTCCTGGTTCAGGCAGCGCCACATACGTCCATTCTGGCGACTTATACTTCTGGTTGGGTTTTCTTGTTCTTTTGTTTTCTTCAGATATCTCTGTTTCTTCTTCTTTGGCTTGGTTCTGACTTGACACTTCGTTCACCTGTTCAGCTTTTGAGGTATTAACTCGTGTCAGTCGATATCTCAGTCTCTTAATCTTGTTGGGCCAAAGATCTCCTTTAGCATTTCTCTTTGGTTTACTTTCTTTATTATTTTTCTCCTCGATCCTAGTTCTCTTTCTCAGAACTCGACCTTCAGGTATCTCGTTCTCACTTTCTTCAGATTTTGTTTCAATTGCCTCTTTCTCTCCAACAGTCTCTTTTTCCACCTCTTGTGTTTGCCCTACTTCTGTCCCTCCTCGGGTCTCCGGCACGCAATCTTCTTGCTGTCTACTTGTCCCTTCACCTAGCTCAGTGTTGGTGGTCCCTACGCCTCCTCGGGGGTTTTCCGCAGAAATCTGTCCCTCTCTCTCTATTTCTGTCCCTTCTTCCCCTTCAAGGATTATTTCAGGTGGAACTTCTCCCACTTTCTCATTTGGTGTAAATGTCACTTCTGTTGGAATGTTCTTTTCTTTTCTTTCTTTCTTTCTGTGTTCATTACTGGTAGTTGGGATTGGTATTTCAGGCACTTTTCCAGAATCTGAACTTGTCTCTGGACTCTGCAGTGTTCTCTTCAGGATTTCTCCTTGTGGGATCAGAGCTGATCTTGGCCCTTTCTCCCCCTTTCAGGATTTTCTTTTGTCTTTGGAATCTCGATATCTGAATCACCACTCGATTCCGAGTCATCAAAATACTCTTTGCCAATGCTGTCACCTGGATTTGGAACTCTCAGGGTGTGACTTGCATGTATCCAATTTTTCAGTCCAGCACACTTCACAGCAGTTGTTGTGGTCAGGACAACTTGTCTTGGCCTTCCCCACCTTGGAACCAAGCAATTTCTTCTTCTGTGTACTTTTATTCTCACCCAGTCCTCTGGGCTCAAATCATGGGCTGGTTTCTTTTCAAGGGTGGTGGCATCCGCTCCAACCTGGTGAAACACAGAATGGACTGCGTCAGCCAGGCCTTTACAGTAATCCAAAACCATGTCATCAGTTATAGTTATCAACTTGTTGACTGGAACAAACACGTGTCTCATGGCGCGTCCCATAATGATTTCATGGGGACTCAAACCTGTTGTTCTGTCTGGAGTAGACCTAATCGTCCTCCAGACTAGAGGCAAGACATCAGGCCATTTCATTCTTGTGGCTAAACACATTTTCCCAATTCTGTTTTTGATGGTACCATTCATTTGTTCAACCACACCAGAAGCCTCTGGTCGGTAGGCACAATGCAGTTTCAGTTGTACACTCAATGCTTCACAGATCAATTTCATGATTTCATTATAAAAGTGTCCTCCTCTGTCTGATTCAATGGTCACTGGGAACCCAAAGCTTGGGATGAATTCTCTTAACAATAACTTAGCTACCGTTATCCCATCATTTCTTCTGGTTGGGTAAGCTTCCACCTACCTGGAGAACAGACAGACTATCACCAGGACATGCCTCAACCTATTGACTTGGGGCATTTCAATGAAATCTATCTGCATTCTGGTGAAGGGTCCTCCCTCTCGACCTATTGTTCCCAGGCTCACTACTGTTTTCCTTCCAGGATTGTATTGCTGACATATGAGGCATCTTTGACAAAGACTCTCTGCTATCAACCTGAATTTTGTATTTTACCAGGTTTGCTTAAAGGCCCTTATCATGGCATCTCTCCCTAGGTGTCCCTGGCCATGATACATCCGTGCCATGGTTGCCATCATGCTATCTGGCATTACTGGTCTTCCATCCCTATAGACCCACACATGGTCCTTTTCCCTTGGGGTACAGCCTGCTTTTACCCACTGCCTCATTTCTTCATCTCCTGCTTCATCCTGCAACTGCTTCACTCCTTCCCTTGTTCCCACAACGTTAGTAAACATTGATGAGCAAGAAGACATTTCCTTTTCCTTTGACCTATTGATTGAATATTGGTTTCGTGCACAATACTGGGCCATGTCATTTGCAAATCTGTTCCCTGTAGTGATGTAATCACTTCCTTGACCATGAGCAGCACATTTTACAACAGCCAGTTCTTTAGGCAGCTGTATCGCCTCAAGCAATTTTGTAACCACTTCTGCATTCTTTATAGGAGTTCCACTTGAGGTCAGGAAACCTCTTTGTAGCCAAAGCTAGCCAAAGCTAGCCAAAGTCATGGACAACTTAGAATCCGTACTGGCTATCAGTCATCACAGTCACTCACACATTCCTTCCAATTTTGCAGGCCTTTGTCAATGCCACTAGTTCTGCTACTTGAGCGGATTTAACTCCTTTCAAGGGTGATGCTTCCACAACTCCTGAAACTGTGCACACTGCATATGCGGCACTCAACACTCCTTCATCCGTTCTCAAGCAAGATCCATCCACAAACATCACATAATCACTTTCTGGCAGTGGCAAATCTTTTATGTCTGGTCTGGGTTTTGTGCACAAGTCAAGCACATCCAGGCAATCCTGATCAACATCATCTCTTACTTCCACACTTTCAGCATCTGGCAATAGAGTAGCTGGATTCACATTCACACATCTCTCAAGACTCACATTTGATGCACCAAGAATGACTTTCTCATACTTAGTCAGCCGACTATGTGACATGAACTGTGTCCGGCTCCTTGTTAAAAGGATCGCCACATCATGAGGTACAAACACTCTTAAGGGATATCCCATCACAATCCCCTCACTTTGCTCCAGACTTCGGCATGTAGCAGCTACTGCTTTCAGACATCCTGGCAAACCCACAGCTACTGGGTACAGCATTGATGAGAAATATGCAACTGTTTTTCTCAATCTTCCATGTTTTTGAATTAACACTGAGAGTGCACATCCGTTTCTCTCACTGCAGTACAATTCGAACTCCTTCTCATAGTCTGGCATACCTAGGGCAGGTGCTTCACATAGCCTGTCCTTCAATTGTTTGAATGCTGCTAATTCTTCTTTGTGTAATTCAAGGGGGTCCTTCACCTCACTTTTTGTCAATTTTATCAGTGGCTTGGCAATCAGGGAGAAGTTACTTATCCACTGACGACAATAGCAAACCATCCCTAGGAACATTCTCACTTCTCTTTGTGTCATCGGCGTTCTCATTCCTCTGATGATTCTGTCTATTGTCACTTTTCTCAGCCCTTTCTCAATATTATGTCCGAGGTATTGGACTTCCTTTTTGCAGAATTGCAATTTTGCTGGAGATACCTTTAGTCCTCCATCTGCCAAGTGATTCAGCAAAGCTATTGTGTCTGTCTCACAAGCTTCATGTGTTTTCGATGCCACAAGCAGGTCATCAATGTACTGGACTAAAACTGAATTTTCAGGCATTGCTAGACTTTCCTGAGATTTCTTCAGCAACTGATTAAATATTGAGGGGCTCTCTGTATACCCCAGTGGGATTCGGCACCATGCCAAAATATGCTCTCCAAACCAAAATGCAAAAATCTGCTGGCTGTCGTGATGCAACGGGATTGAAAAGAAAGCATGGCACAAATCAATTACTGTGTACCATTCTGCATCATGGGGAATCTGGTACAGAATCACTGATGGATTTGGTACAATCGGACAGCATGACACAACAATTTTGTTTATCTTTCTCAAATCCTGCACTATTCTGAACTTTCCATTAGGCTTCTTCAGTCCCATTATAGGTGAATTACATGGGCTGCTCAATATTTCCTTCAACACTCCTTGCTGGATCATTTTCTCAATTAAAGGTGTTACTCCTTCAATTATTTCAGGTGTTAGTCTGTATTGTGGAATGTTTGGTAAAACTGCTCCTTCTTTCACTGTGATTTTCACTGGGTCTACATTTCTCATTAGGCCTACATCTTCTCCAGTGAAATCCCAGACTCCTGCCTTCACTGTCTGTTTTAATTCTGGTGGCAATTCATCAGGATTGAATACGGCATATGTTTCAGCAACATCATTATCTCTGTTAGCTATGGTCATTTTATACAGGACATCCTCCTCTGGTGTCTCAAAAGCTATTCCATCTGGAGTGCAGAATATGGTGCAATTCATCTTGCACAACAAATCCCTACCTAGCAAATTCACTGGGCTGGTGTCACACACCACAAAATGATGCATGTCTGCAGTGGCGTAGCTAGAGCATGTGGCGCCCGGGGCTATCCCTCAGATTGCCGCCCCCCCCCCCCGGGGGGAGGGGGAGGAGGGCATGCACTTCAAAGAGGTCCGAGAGACACGTAGTATCACCGCTAATAGTTACCTTGATCATGCAGCTTACATGCACATACATGACACAGTCCAAGGCTACACAGTTGAATACAGCGGTGACTGGCAGTACAAAAGAGAACACACAGACTGCATGATCCATCTGGGGACTCAGAAAAACCGCATGTGACATCCATCAGAGAGCTGCGTGAACAATTACCTGGTAATCCCCTCAACACAATGCAAACATGCACATACATGACACTGTTCATGTAACCTTCATCTACAGCTGACATTAAATGACCATACATCTCTTCTTAGTCTTATAAGGACCAGTAAAACTCACTCTTTTCCAAATCTCTTTCTAAGTATTATCACTTTCCATGTAATGTTCCTTTGATGGGAAGAGGAGGTTTCTGAGGTGGGAGTATCAGGCAAGTGACACTTCTCGGGCTCCCTCTGTTCGAGCCTTCATGGAGGATCCCTCTTCATTACTACCTCCACCTGACCCCGCACTCTGCCCTGCACTCCCTTACAGACTCCCTCCGTGCGTCCCTTCAGGGAGAATGCCTCTTCATTATTACCTCCACCTGACCCCGGACTCTGCAACGCACTCCCTTACAGGCTCCCTCTGTGCGAGCCTTCACGGAGAATCCCTCTTCATTACTACCTCTACCTGACTCCGGACTCTGCAACGCACTCCCTTACAGGCTCCCTCTGTGCAAGCCTTCAGGGAGAATCCCTCTTCATTACTACCTCCACCTGACCCAGGACTCAGCAACGCTCTCCCTTACAGGCTCCCTCTGTGCGAGCCTTCAGGGAGAATCCCTCTTCATTACTACCTCCACCTGACCCCTGACTCTGCAACGCACTCCCTTACAGGCTCCCTCTGTGCGTGTCTTCAGGGAGAATCTCTCTTCATTACTACCTCCGCCTGACCCCGGACTCTGCAACGCTCTCCCTTACAGGCTTGATTATCCAATACTCCTCTCTCCAGTGCACCTTATCTCACAGCTGACCTTGGGCCCCAGCCCCATATCCGGCACCATCGGACTCCACTTTGCTTTTTCCCGGTAAAAACATTAGTAAAATCACCTTCAAACTTAAAACATTGAATATAGCAGTAAATATAATGAGCATGCACTTTAAAGTATGTTCCACAGTAGCCCTTATGACCCGACTGCTAATTAAATAAACAAAAACAGAAAGGCCATGACAGGGCCGGCTTTAGCGCTGATGCGAATTTTTGGCGCCACACTAATAACCTCTTTCTCCGTAAATACCTTTACTATCACCTTCCAACAGTGCCCCTCATCCCTCCATGGCCCCCCTAGTGACCTCCTCCTCAGATTGCCTCACGCCACAAGTGCCCCTCATCTCCCCATAGCCCCTCCCCCTCATGACCTCCTTCTTGGACTCCCTCACTGCCACCATCCACCAGTGCCCCTAATCTCTCTGTAGCCTCTCCCCCTCATGACCTCCTCCTCGGACTCCCTCACTACCACCCTCCACCAGTGCTCCTCATCTCACCCTAGCTCCCCCTCCACACCATGACCTCTTCCTCGGATTCCCTCACTGTCACCCAGGGCACAAGTCCTAAAAAAAGAAGTGGGGGGACGCTGACGTCACAACAGCAAGTGATGTCACGAAAGGTGGCTTGCACCATCAGACTCATTGCCTCCCCTCGCTCACCCCTTAGATGCCATTGCATCAGAGAAGCCAGCGCGTGAGCAACGTTCTGAATGAGCTCCGATCTCGCCCCAGAGAGGCCAAAGAGTAAATGTGTGGCTCCATTTGCTCCAGTAATCGAGCTCCCGTTAAAATAAGTGAGGGGACGCCATCCACCCGCCTGGTACCCCGACTCGAACCCTGCAGTCACCCTCCACCAGTGCCCCTCATCGCTCCACAGCCCCTCCAACTACCTCCTCCTCAGATTCCCTCACTGCCACCCTCCACCAGTGCCCCTCATCGCTCCGTAGCCCCTCTCTCATATGCATTTCATTTGTTGTTTAGCGCTACTCATATCAGTGTAGTGTGTCAGCACTTTACACCACGAACACATTATACAGAGACAATGAATCATACAAGTATGTAAATCAGTCTACAGGGAATGTCACATAAGCCAATGAGGATTACAAGGTGTAGGAATCACATGTCATCTATACTGGTGGGCAGTATATTTTGAGAGGGTTTGGTCTGGGGAAACACAACCTTAGGATTTAAAGAGTATTCCATGGGGCTCAGCTTTACTGATAAAAATGTATCTCTGCCCAAACATACTCATTTTAGCAACATTAGAATGATGAAAGACTGAGGAAGTTCTAACTATATCACAAAACAAATCTATACCATTCATGTTTGTATGCAGCTCTTTGGGCACGAACCCGGTGCCCTTGTAACCTGATCATACCGTAAAATAAATATCTAACCATGATATTAAAACTACAACTCCGACCATAGCAGGAACATTTATAATGTCAGCAGCTTTCATTTTTCACACTTACCAAGACTCTGAGTCACAGTGCTGCAGCTGGAGATGTAAAGACTGTTGGCCATGGGCCTCTGTAGTTTCTTGGAGTTTCTCACCCTTCTTGCTGCTGGCAATCGGGATCTATTTCAGGTATGACCGTGAGAAAAGCTGCTATGTGGCACCGCTGTCTTGAGAACAGTGCTTGTGCCTTTTAAAGACACAGCACCTGCTCAAAGACTCACGCTGTGACGAGACACAACCTTCAGCGATCCTCCAGGACAGGGGCTAAGCAGGCAGGAAGTGTCGAGGTCTGGAGGTGACAGGCCAAACACCGGCCTCCTCCTGTAATAATTAAAAACGACACAGGGCGCAAATAACTTTTGGGGGTCGGGCGGACTAGAAATTCAGATTTAAGAAGTTTGTCAAAGGAGGTACATATATTGATACTAATTTACATCACAGAGCGAGGACCATTATGGGACAGAGCTGAGCCACCATGACTGCTCCCGCAGGGTCCGAGGTCCGGTAAGGTCGAATTCACGCAGCATTCTCATGAGGCAGCTACTGCAGGCACCATGATCTCGCACGGGCGGCGGCATGATTACTCATTTACTGGCAACACGGCGCACAACAAAAACGGAGCGAACGCAACAGCAAAAGGACTTACACTTGCTGCTACCAAACGGCACATAACTGGTGCCAACCTGGCCCGCCATGCTGCTCTGTGCTGACATTAGTGGGGAAATCTCACAGGCAGTACTCCACACAACATCTCTACAGCGTGCATGTTTCCACAAAAGTGAAACATACGCGCTGTATCTCTTTACAGCATGTGACCCGGCATCCGTGATGACGCCTATCACATGCACTGCCTACAAACTGAAACCCTTGCTGATTGACTCACAGTTTTGGGAAGCCCAGGTTCATCAAGAAAGAGGAGTGGACCTACGCTCCGGCAGGCCTCAGAATCAAGGGCTTAAATCAAACGAGCCGGGTTGACAGTTAATTGGTCACTGTCCTGTTAGGATTGTAACTTCTGAACTGCAAGTAACACAAGTATCTCTGTGGCAAAGGCAGCAACCCACTGAGCTTCCACACAAAATACAGTTCATCTGCATTTAAAATCTACTAACAGACAAATAATTGCTCGCCAGCGGATCATTAATCACCAGCGTTATTGGGGCATCTTTTATTGTCGTCCTGCATCGGCCACAATGATACATTTTAAATGAAGCGCACACGAAGTACGTGTCCTGCTGGGCCTGCGCATATTTTTCAAAAGAAAAGAAACACACTCTCTTACCTACTAGTACTGCACTAAAACAAATTATCCACGGAGTACGGACGCAGCAGAGCAGACTACCCCAGGCCACAAGGTCCTCACGAGAGTGCGTAGTGGTGAAGCGCGTGACGCGTCACCGCTACGTTCTCATCGCGAGACGCGAGGGCCGGGCAAAAATGTAGCCCAGGGCCGTCATTGGTAGTGCTGGCACGCGCTCTCCAAGATTGACGGCCCTGGAGCAGGCTGGGATGGGACCAGTATACGCGGGCGGCGCCGCGCGGGCAGATTAACGGTCAATGCATCAATCATCAATTGCAGCAGCAGGCGCTGACGCACTGGCGCACACTACAACCAAGTAGGTCAGTGCGTGCAGTGCGCAGCGTGCTGCTTGCCTTGCACTCAAAACTGGGCCAGCGCGCGCCGTTGCGGCGGACTTTATAATTTATTTAGTGACACTGTGCACTTGTGCAGTGTCCCTAAATAAATTATAAAGGCCGCCGCAGCCGCCCTAAATATAGTGCCACCTGGGGCGGTCCGCCCCCACCGCCCCCCCCTAGCTACGCGCCTGCATGTCTGAAAATTTCCCTATTCTAACTTTTACTGGTTCGGTAAGGTACGTTCTGATCTGTGTGTTAGACACACCAACTACTTGGATTGTTTCATCCGAGAGAGGAAGATTCTTTACATCAGCTGACTTGACAGTAGATCGTGTAGCACCTGTGTCAACTAGAAAAGTAATGTTTTCATCATTAACCTTTCCATCTACAAAGGGTCCTGTCTGGTCTATTTCTAGAGTTGCGCCAAGCACGCACTCTTCTTCCTCCCCTCGGCACCATCAGAAATCCTCCTCTGAATCACTTTCCTCATTCCTCAGCCAATATTGTGACACAGCGCTCGCGCGTTGCTGTTTGTTTACCTGTTCTTCGTTGTAGAATCCCGAGTCTTGGCTATACTTCTGGGTGTGTTTGCTCTGTGGTAAGGGCGGTTTTGGCACCTGATTCTGCTGCTTAACAGCCTTCTGCTGTTGCTGCTGCCGACCACACCCCTCACTCTGCACCTGTGGATTCAATGATGGATTTTCATTATTAGCACTCGGAAGATATTTACACTCAGATTTCCAGTGCCTTGTCCTACCGCAATTGTGGCATGGAAATTTCTTCTTAGCTTCTTCTATATTACCTTTCCCTCTTCCTGGGCCAAATCTTGGGTTATTTCCTTGTTCGACTAACTGAGCTTCCTGTCTTTCTGCAATCTCATCACTAAAGTATTTAGCATGTCTCAGAATCTCATCGATCTTTTTGCTCTGCCAGTCCACTGTGTGCTGCTTGATCATCTCGCTAATTTCAGGACGTAAACCATAAACAAATCTGTATACAAAATGGCTCAGGTCCTTTTCACCCAAATTCTCATCTCCACCAAACTGCTTGAAAGCCAGTATTACTCTTGCATAGTAGGCATGGACTGACTATTTCACTTCCTGATGTGTTCGGTCTATTTTACCCAGTCTGTTTCTTTGGGAGGTACCTTGTTTTTCAGGAAAACCATGACTTGTTCATATTTCTTCATTACCTCGGGATCTGGTGCTCCTGTTTTGGGATCTCTGGGGTATTCTTTTGCTGGCCAATCTATGACTATCTTGCATTCAGCCCATAAGTCTGCTGGCACTATTATATCAAATAGGCTGTTCAGGTCAATCCACAGTACTTTTGACAGTTTCACAAATCTGTCTACCTGTTTGTACCACTCGACGGGCTTTTCTCTTAATCGAGGGAAGTCATTGGTAAATGACAAAATGTCCTGTCTGGGACATGCACATATCCCCCTCCTTGAATCTCTCTCATGGGGAATTCTGTCACTACCTTCTCCTTCTCTCTCATAGGAAATGCTGGAAAAGTCCTGTCTGAAGCTTCATCCCGCTTTCTATGCCACCTATTTTTCCATTTCTCCACATCTCCCCATTTCCTCAGCAAAGTGATTATGTCCTTTATCTGCCCTATTCGGCCTGTAGTGTTCATGTTCTCAATGTCTTTGTCAGTGAAATCCACTCGGTAAGGTTTTTGTAAAGCTTTTACCCTGTCCATGTCAATTCCCATCTCACTTGCTATTTCTTCCAGCCTGTCATGTGTGTTCTTTGCTCTCCAAGTGACACTTTTGCACAAGAACAACAACTCCTCATCCTGGTAATTTTTCAGCTTTTCTGTGGGGATCGTCCCTACTATTAACTCTTCCAGTACCATGCGTAATTTGACCACATCAATTGTTTGGGATTCTCTTTCCTTTCCCTGCAAGCCCTTCAACCATTCGCTCAATTCATCAGTAGTTATTCCGGTGGATTTTTCTACACTTCCTGGTTCTGTCACTCTTTGTGGTTCTAATATCGATCCTCCTGTCATTCGGTTCCTTTCTATGCAATCGGGATTTAAGAACGGATTATTTGGCCCATTCAGTTCACCCTCGCTCATTGTATGTCTCCACTGGTTCTCTCTTGCTCTCATTAGGGGTTGTTCAGCTTGTCTGTTGCTCACATACGTAACTGTTAAACCATGTTCACTTTCTTTCTGCTTCTCAAAAATGGGCATAACGGGATCTATTGTTACGGGAACTGTGACTGCTTCTAGATTTTTGGTCAATTCTCTTATCTTTTCAGTTAATTCTAGGGTGGTCTTTGCTAATTCCATCGAATTTTCACTTTCAGCCTTGTTTTCGATTTCTTTCTCTCTTTCCCTAAAGAGATTATTTCCTTTCACCTCTGGCGTCATGACTTCTGTTTTGATAATTCTCTGAGTTTCTCTCTTTGGGGTATCTGGGTTTAACACCTCTGGTTCCTGTCTGTAGGGTGGCGGGCTTTTGAAAAACATATTATCTAGAATGACATCCTCTGACTCATTCGCCCCATACCTTCTAGATTCTACATTGTGTCTCTTCTCTGCACACTTTCTCCCTTCCGTCTCCCCTGCAGTTCTTTTGGGAAACAGTCCTTCAGTCATGCTTGCGTCTCGCCACCTTCTCATTCGATCATTATGAGTTTCACGATCATACTGTCGTCCAAACATCTACCTATATCTACCACCACTTCTCTGCTTTTCTCGCTCATGCATCTCATCTTCCCATTCAGTCAACGCCTCGAACTGTGTAGGCCTAGGTCGGGGTTCTAAGCACATCATTCGCTCCCGCAGGTTTCTTAATATGGCCAGGTTAAATGAGCCATGTTCTGGGAAAGCTAGAACTCCGTCCTCTTTTGTGGACTTCACCCAATTGTCCAACCAAATACAAGTATGATACCCATATTTCGCAACCATGAAGGATGCGGGGGTCTTCGTCGGTGGAAGTAACTGTCCTTCCCTATTCACAATCTCTTTGTCTTTCGTAAACCAACTCTTAATTCTACCAAACAATGACTTCTTCTTCTTTTCTACAGCGTGGTAATACATTTTCCTGTTTTCCGTAAATCCTTAGTCTTTTCTACAACTGTACGATCTTTTGTCCAATTGCAGCGCGACTCTTACTAATGCAACAATCCGGAGCGTCTATGTCACTGTCACAATCCTCAAATCCCAGCGCGACTCACACCAACGCACCAATCCTGGAGCGTCTACGTCACCCTGTACTTCTTCCAAACCTTGCGCGGCACACACTAACGCACCAATCAGAGCTCTTCCACTGTTCTAACCCACTGTCCAATCCCAGCGCAGTCTTCCTGATGTCAGCAGTCGCTGCAGCAGCTTCTGCTCCTGTCTCCTGTCTCTCGTCTACCCCTCCTTTACAAAACTACTCGGTAGACTTTGTTTCAATTTCTACAATCCTGTTAGTTGCAACATATAAACATCTCCATTGTCCGCTTTCGCTAACCACAGAATAGCAATAGACCTTTCTCACAAGAATTCCGTCTTTCTCTGGAGCAGCGCTTACCTCTGCCCCACAACGGAATCGTTACTCCCGTTGATAAAGTAGCACATCCCTCTACTTCACCCTTCTATCAAGCATCAATTAACTGTTTCTCCAGAATTAAGACACATAGTTGGAGACGCAATGCTCCTGAGAAATAAAACCAGAGTTTCGCAATTAACCGGAATGCCTTTTTCATTCAAGCACTTTCATACCAGAAAATGTAGCACATTCACACAAAATCCTGTCTTTCCCGAGAACAGCGAACAGTCTGTCCTACTACAGAATTATGACATACGTTAACAAAGCAGCACTTACCTCTGCCCTGTCCTTCTAACAAGCTCTGAGAGTACCTATTACCTTTCTAGTGATAAGCGTTATCGGAATGCCAATAGGATCCCTGGTACCTAAGACCAGAACTTCACAGGTAACCTTCGCTATCATACACACTTCTTTTACACCGAAAATATGTCTCTAATGGCAGCACACGGCGATGCTACCGAATCGAACCCAGACAATGCGATGCGCAACTTCAATTGTTACACGTTTCCCCTGCATGCATACAGGGCCAACAATTCCGTCTTTCCCGAGAGCAGCGCTTGCCTCTGCCCTACTACGGAACCGTCACCGACTTCCCACGTCCCAGAAGCCGTACACACTACATAAAACTCAATACGACTTCAACATATAGTGTTAGTGCACATATCAATACCAATCAATAATCAATAATCAATATACACGCAAAATCATCAAACCAAGACAATAAAAACCATCATCTTGCTACCAGAAAACTGTTCGGGTTCCTCAATTTCCCCCTACTTCCACGGACTGAATGCCAGGGCTCTGCTGTTTCAATCCTGCACAGGCTCTCCTTATGCCATGGCTCTGCTGCTACATCCCTGCATGGGCTCTCCTGATGCCAAAACTCTGGTGCTATATCCCTTCACGCTCTCTCCTTATGCCAGGGCTCGACTTCTACTTCCCTGCACAGGCTCTCCTTATGCCAGGGCTCTGCTGCTCCTTCCCTGCACAGGCTGTCCTTATGCCAGGGCTCTGCTGTGACATCCCTGCAAAGGCTCTCCTTATGCCAGGGTTTTGTTGCTACATCCCTGCTTCGGCTCTCCTTAAGCCAGAGCTCTTTTGCTACATCCGTGCATGGGCTCTGCTTATGCCAGGGCTGCGCTGCTACATCCCTACATAGGCTCTCCTTATGCCAGGACTCTGTTACTACATCACTGCACAGACTCTCCTTATGTCAGGGCTCTGCTGCTACATCTCTGCACAGTCTCTCCTTATGCCAGGGATCAACTGTAACATCGCTGCACTGTCTCTCCTTATGCCAGGGTTTTGCTTCTACATCCCTGTACTGGCTCTCCTTATGCCACAGCTCTATTGCTACATCCTGCAAGGCTCTCCTTATGACAGGGCTCTGCTGCTACATCCGTGCATGGGCTCTCCTTATGCCACGGCTCTGCTGCTACATCCTTACACAGGTTCTCTTTATGTCAGGACTCTGTTGCTACATCCCTGCATGGGCTCTCCTTATGCCAGAGCTTGGCTGCTACATCTCTGCACAGGCTCTCCTTATGCCAGGGATCGACTGCTACATATCTGCAAGAGCTCACTTTATGCCAGGGATCAGCTGCTACATCTCTGCATGGGTTCCCCTTAGGCCAGGGTTCACCATTTATATAGCGCTTACTACCCCTGACGAGGCATTGACACACTTGTTTGGCGAGTAGCACGCTACTCCAGAACCCAAAAAGGATTAGAGGAGAATTAGTATAGGGAGTATGAAATAAATTTGAGCAATGGATATGTTAGTTTATCTGGATTGAGCAGGATAGTGAAGGGATAGAAGAGTAAAAGATTTGCATTTATATAGCGCTTGCTACCCCTGATGAGGTGTTGAAGCACTTTTCGGTGAGTAGCACGCCACACTGGAACCAGAAAAGGTCTAGCGGTGAATTAGTACAGAGAAACATGTAATTAATTTGAGCGGTGGACATTTTAGTCTGTCATTTGGATTGAAAGGGATAGTGGAGGAATGGAAGAGGGAAGGGTTTGCATTTATACTGCGCTTGTTCCCTGATGAGGTGTTGTAGCACTTTCTGGCGAGTAGCAAGCTACTCCGGAACCCATAAAGAATTAGTGGTGAATTAGCATAGTGAAATATGAAATTAATTTGATTTGAGCGGAGGACATGTTAGTCTGTTATTTGGATTGAAAAGGATTAGTGGAGGGATAGAATAAGGAAGGGTCTATACAGTTTTTTTGGGTTTTTTTTTTTTAGTTCATAGCAGTTGGAGGGGGTTTTGGGATGAGTAAAGGGGAGGTGAAGGGGGAAGGGTCTGAGGGAAGGGTTTAGAAAGGCTTTTACATAACATGTAGTGGTGTGGGGTTTGGGATGAATGGAACAGTGGAGGTAGAGGATATATTGAGAGAGTTATAGGGTAAGAAATAGGGTGGCGCATTAGAAAGATTACTAGAATGAGGTTTGAGATGAGTCAAAGAGTTGAGTTAGAGGATATAGGTGTAGGGTGAGATTTAAGGTAATTCATTGGATATGCTGAATTAGAAGCAAAGTAATAAATATAAAGATACATAGGTACATGGAAGCTGTATATGTCTAAGGAAGGTAATATATGTAGATTAAAGGTGCATTTCATGAACTCAAACTTTCAAGTGTAGCTGTACTTTAAATTATTTTTTTGTCTTTTTTTGTAATTCAATTGTGAGGCTATTGTAGATCAATAATTATGATAAAAGATGTACTTATTTATGCAATCACTTATACCCATGTTAAACATAGAATAATGTAACTATAAGGAATATGTTCATTTGTTAAGCAAAGAACTAATGAATATCTATATTATTAAACATGTTTATAAAAAGCAAGACACATATGTAGGTACTGATCTATAGCACATATAGATGCTCATATGTATATTTAGTTTAGAGTACGGCAGTTATGTGGGGAAGAGCCAACTCTTGAGTAGTCTTCTGAAGATAAGGTGGTTGTCCGTGGATCATATGTTGGGGGTAAAGAGTTCATAGTTTGGCTGCTTGACCAGAGAAGGATGAGCCACCCATGGTTTTTCTCTTGTGTGGTGGGGTTTTGAGGCGAGGTGTCAGTATGGTGATTTCATATCTGATGAAGAGCGGTCCCGGTCCGTGCATCGCTATTGTACTCTGCATCTTCCCGGGTGCTCTCGTCCTTGCTGCTAAGCGAGTGTGAACGTGCTGTGTGGGATGCTGGAGTGCGAGGTGATGGAATGGAGTTCGAGGGCGCCTGTGAGGTGGAGAGGGTCAGTCTGAGTATGGGCTGAGCAGCAGGGAGGCTGCTCCTGGTAGGACTCACCTAAGATCTAAGCTAAGAACCTATAAATATGCATACCTGCACCTAAGATCAATCATCATCTTATATAGCTTATGGACTTCTTTATTGCAGAATCCTTTTCTGGGGTCACACGCTGTGCATTTGAATACGTAGCGGTGTTTGGTTCCTTGGGCAGGATGGTTTGAAATGTGGATGAATCGGCCGACAGGTATTGTAGCGCCCTGGCCCACCCGTGCTTCCCCGTTTATCTGGATGTCCACACAGTAGTGTTTCGTGAAGGGATGATGCATATGCCATCAATGGGCACATCTGCTAGTCCTTATGCCAGGGTGTTAGACTTGGTATCTTGTGGCGTGTTTCCCCTGTCTTTTTGATTTCTGACCTCCCGGTTTCGACTCTGGTTTTGCTGGTTTAGTGACTCTGCCCACTTTCTCACTGCTGTTCAGTGTTAACGTGCAGGTGCTCCTGGCTAGACTGTCATTATGGACTTGTGATTCCATGATTGGCATATGTGATTTACTGGTAAGCCCCTAGTAAAGAGCACTGAGTGTGCCAGGGCCTGTAAATCAAATGCTACTAGTGGGCCTGAAGCACTGGTTGTGCCACCCACATGAGTAGCCCTGAAAAGGTATCTCAGACCTGCCACTGCAGTGTCTGCGTGAAGTTTGTAACTCAATGTGAATAACAAGGACCCCCTGCAGAAAGTCAAGATTCCTAGGGCAGGGCAAATATGCAATGGAAGAAAAAAAACCTTGGCAATGACAGTTCTATAAAACTCAACAGGCCATATTAATTAGCGACATGATGTAATGAACTCAGTGTAAACATGAGTAATTTAAAATGTCATTTCTTTTATTCATAGGGCTAATTAAATTTAGACATATTATCATCATAGTACATACAAATATAAATAACAATAAGACAGTATGCAAATAACATAGATTTGCTATATACACATGAATTACAAACACCAAATATGTTTTTGAAAGATGTAAATCTCAAAAGACATATAACACTGTGATAAACAAAAAGTGGCTGTAAGATGGATCTTCAACACACGTTTCGGCGTAACTGTCATGTCGACCTGGCAAGTGAATTGCCAGACCCTAACCTTTCCTTTTCTTAAATATAAGTCACCCCTACTGTAGGCCCAAGGTGTCTTAGTGGGCAAAGTGGTGTATGTTAAAGATAGGACATGTACTGGTGTGCGTGACATGTCCTGGGAGTAAATTACAGTGTATTTAGTTTTTCACTATGGAAAGGCTATCTGTCCCATAGGAAAGAATCGGTGTTTTACTTATAACATTTTATAAGCATTACTTTTCAGTGGGACAAGATTGGGACATGGAGTTTAGTATGCCTGGACTCAGAATGTAAAAATGCATCTTTTAGTAAAGATGATTTTTATGTTCTGTGTTTGAAAATACCACTTTTAGAAAGTAGGTATTTTCTTGCTTAGCCATTCTGTGTGCCTCTGCTGGGTTTGTGGATTCACTGTCTGTCTTTGGAGTGACAGGGGCTGGGGATGTGCATTCTCTACAGACAGCCACTGGGGGGCGAGGTGTGTCCTGCTTTTCCTGGATGAGTCAGGACTGGGCTGAATAGACCTGGGCTGCATTTAGATTTCCTTGCACCTGATTGGGCCTGGTCTGCCTTGAACAATGCTGTCTCCACCTCCTGCCAGGAAGCTGGGCCAGAGAGGACAGAACTGGTTTGGACTAAGCACAGACACTCTCTACCTGAGAGAACAAAGGGATTTTGAGTATAAATATTGGGGCCCAAACCCCAGAACTTTAGTTTAGTTTAGTTTAGTTTAAAGGAGTTTGTAGAGCGCTTGGTAACACCTCCTGGTGTGTCCCCGCGCTATGGAGAAAGAATGCAGCAGTAGAGGAAAAAAGAAGAAGGAACCAGTTCACACAGCAAAGAGGCAAGTTTTCAGTTTCTTCCTGAATACGATTTCATTACTCTCCAGCCTGATATCTAGAGGCAGGAGGTTCCATTGCTTGGCAGCTAAGGTGCGGAATGATCTGCCACCCATTTTAGCTTTTTTGGGGCAGGTAGTTTTGAGTAGACCCATTCCTTTGGATCTAAGAGATCTGTTAGGTTCGTACACAGACACCAAATCAGACATATATGCCGGAGCTCTGTGATGAATTATTTTATGGCACCAGAGCATAGCTTTAAAAATAATCCTCTTACTGATCGGTAGCCAGTGGAGGGCTGCTAGAGTGGGACGTGAAGGAGCTCGACGGGGAAGCCTAAGCACCAGGCGAGCTGCCGAGTTTTGTAGAACCTGTAGCTTTTTTATGTTTTTCACTGATGTCCCCATGAGTAGTACATTGCCGTAATCAATACGGGACGTTATTAATGCCTGCGTCATGGTACGCCTGGAGTTAATGAGTTGGAAGAGCTGCCAGGAGGAGTACTGCCCCTTTGCTGTGTTGTTGCTTTGTTGGCTTGGCCTGAAGTTGCTGCTTCTTCCTTGGGCAGTGAAAGGACTGGACTGAACTTTTGCTGAGTATCTCCCAGGGCTTGCAGCAGAGCTTGCCTCCTGTTCTGAAGTTTCAGTACCACTTCTAGAACCACTGTTTCAGTTGCCACAGAGAAGGGAAACACAACACCTCCATTGCTGGCTCTGTGTCCTGACGGCACAGCAGAAGGCACCGCCCGCATCTCGCACCGAAACCCTGGTCTCACGCACGACGACCGACGCAACCACCACAGAGCCGCTGCTTACACCGTGACCTGTGGGCACTGCACTCCGTACCGCTTTGCTTCACTTCGCCATACTGGTCTCACCGATGCTGTCGTGCTGCTGACTTCGATACCTGTGACCGCATCGTGGCTGGGGGCACTGCTCGTAAGTTTCCCAATGCACCGCCTCTTCCCATATAGAAGTCTGGGCCGACCGACGCCTGCTCCCACTAACTGGCTTAGTCCCTTGCACCGCAACCTGCCAGCACTGCATCAAGCGTCTCCTCACCCTGCACCGTAGGCCTTGGTCTCACCTACCCCGTCTGGACGATTGTCACCGAGCCGCTGCCTGCACCGCAATGAGAAAGGTAGTTACCGAGTCTGTGCACACTTTTGGCTGGCCAGTACTGATGCGGTAGGCTGGAACTGTTAGACTCTGTTGTTTTCAGCATCAAGGTAGCCCCAGACGGAGCTATTGACTCGAACAAACTGTGTTTTTAAGGTATTACTGCAATTTTAAGGATATCTTGCAAAGTATATATTTTTAAGTACTGTATGTTGGATTCTTATCGTGTTGGTCTTGTTTTGGATATATAAAAATATAGGATATTTTTCTAAACTGGAGTGGTTTCCTTTTGTAGTGCTTTCACTGTATTACTGTTGGTTATGTGCAAATGCTACACACACTGTTATGTTATGTTATATGTTATATTGTGTTTATATAGCGCACGGCTACTCAGAAAGAGTGTCCCGGCGCTTTCCACATGCAGCTCAGTGTAAAATAACACAACAGACCAATAACAGACCACAAGGCAAAAAAAGAAGAAAGGAAAACCTAGAGGTTGAAAAGCCAAGTCTTCGGGCTCTTCCTAAAGTGCTGCGTAAAACCAGCGGAAGCGAATTCCAAAGCTGAGGGGCCTTGAGGCTATAAGAGCGCCCCCAGTGCGGGCCCCCCACTGCTTCTGAGATACGTCTGACTGCTCGTGCCATCTTGCCAAGGGGATGAGCAGGGGTTATTTTAGGAGTGTAACTCCATTACCCTGACTAGGAAGAAGGTTCCCTACTTAGACAAAGGTACCTACCTCTGCCAACTAGAGACCCCCATTTCTAACACAGGGCTCTGTTGTTTTTCCGGTCTCCTACATTTCTGTATTTGAGTCTTCAGATCTTCTGAGAACCAGGTGGCTTAGGAATTGTCCCTCTTTGACTTTGATACTCTATCTGGGGATAATAGATTAGTGTCTCCTTCTAACCAGCTTGTATAGTTGATTGGTTGGATTTTAAGCCAGGCCTGGGTGGTTAGCACACGAGGAGACACTTTCACTCCGGAGTCCGATGATTTGCAGTTTAAGCCGAATAAGATGGCGCTATGGTCTGTCCATGTCAGAGGAAGAATGCTAATGCTACCGAAGGTGACATTATTACTCAAGATACCATCCAATGTGTGACCTGCCTGATGAGTTGGACCCCTCCCCCTCCTTGTGAGGCCCAGGCCTGGCGTCACCTATAGAAGTGCCTCTGTGGCAATGTCTTCTGGCGCCTATAGATGGAACTTGAAATCTCCAAGTACTGTGAAGTCGTTGGACAGAATATTGGCTTCAAGGAGGCTGTCCATCTCCTGGGTAAAGGCCTGTCTGGGGCCGGGTGGGGGATATAATGTTCATACCCCTTCAAAGGTCTGGGTTTTAGTGGCTTCGAGGCTGGAAGAGGCTGCCTCAGAGTGGGGATGGTACAAGATTGCACTTAGCTGAAGATACGTCTTTGTATCTTATGGCAATACCACCCTACCCTTGTTTGGACTCTCCTGTCTGTACATTGCGTATCCCTCTGGAGTGGCTGCTGCCAGTTCTGGATTGGAGGAAGGGTCGGCCCATGTTTCTGTCACAAACACAAATGATGGTTCATCCATAAACATTGAGAGCTCAGCAACGTGCTTTATCAGGGACCTGGCATTTAAAAGGGGGCACGTGATTTCTCTTTGTCGTCTCAGCTCCAGGCAGAGTCTGACCAGGAGCATCTCCTGAGATGTCTACCCCAGTGGTCCCATGAACCCTATGCCCCAGCTGAGCTCCACCCCTGACACATCAGATTGGAGTTTATCTTAACCAATGGCATAAAAGATAAGTGCAGTTTTCCTTCCTCCCTGTGATACTGAGGGAGAGCAGCGCTTCTCTGGAATACCTGAGTTTAGGCGAGACAAGGGTCATGAAACCGGAAGTGGGGCTTGCAGTTGGCGCGATCTGGGTGCAGACGGGTGCAGACAGGCTTACCTCTGGTGGCTTCAGCGCTCTGCAGCCCGTTAATGCTAGAAAAGAGGTGGCGAGGGAAAACAACCAACCCGGGGTCCAGCGACCCCCGAGACCTAAGCCAGGGTCCCCTCAGGTCAGAAATCTACTGGTAACGTAAAATAAAGCTAAAGGAAAGGTGAGGAATAAAAACAACTTCAAGCAACCATTTGTAATGCAATAGGTCTCGCAATTGCGAGATTTTTAGCTATTGGCGTTGTAAATGGTAATGTCTTTTGTTTATGTGTTTAAAAAAACTGCAACATCCTCACAGGACATTGTAGCCATGATGATGACTCTACATGCTGTCAGGCACTAGTCGTGGCCGAAAAACTGTGAAGAATGAATACTTGCTGTTACATAAGCAAGGCTCGGGGGCGGCCCTACACTGCTTGTTTCTTGTTCATTATTAGTGTGAAGGGCAAATTTGATGGCAAATGTAATCACTCTAAATGACCAGACACAATGATATCACATTTAATCTATGTTATATTATGTTAAAATAATTTATTAAGCGCACGTTCACCGGACGGTTTCTTGGCGCTGAGCGGGATCGTTTACTAGGACAAAGGCAGTGGAATAAATTGTAAGCCTGGGCAAATAACCATGTTTTGAGAGATTTCCTGAATTGGGAGTAGGAGGTGGCCAGATGCAATTCAGGAGGAAGGGAGTTCCAGAATTGAGGTGCAAGTGTCGAGAATCTTATACCGCCGTGTTTTTTCCATTTGAATGGACAGGGGGTTAGTAAGTTCATGTTTAAAGAGCGTAGATCACGGGAGGGACATAGCGCTGTATTTTGGTGGCGATAAAGTCCGGGCCGTGATCTGAAAGTGCTTTGTAGATCGTACAGCCTAGTTTGAAAAGACAGCGTTGAGTCACGGGGGAGCAAATGGAGGCTCTTCAGCAAGGGTGTCACATGGTGAGATTTTGGCTGACTGTAAACACGCCTTGCGGCTTGGTTCTGCACCAATTGTAGCCGGCGTAGTTTGGTAGGCTGGAATGCCGGTATACAAAAAGTTAGCGTAATCAATACTAAGGGTGGGCGTAGTTCGCGAAGTAGCACTTCGCGAAGCTACGCAAAGTGAAGTTCGCACTACGCGAGCTACGCGTAGCACTTCGCGAACTGCGTAGTAACATGTTCGCACTGTGCAAGATGTTGTTTTCAATGATTACACAGTGCGGACAAGCAACCGGCACTGTGCAATCATTGAAAATGGCATCTTGCACAGTGCGAGCTGTAGTTTTCTGCTGCTCGAGTAGATTTTTACTCGAGCGGCAGCTTTCTCAACGCGAACTGGTAGTTTCTCATCGCGAGCGGTCGCGAGCATACGCGACCCCTCGCAATGAGAAACCTGACCTCCTCGCATTGGGAATCTCGCCGGGAGGTTTATTTTCCATGCTCGCGATCGCGAACAAGGAAAAAGTCTCGCCGGGATGTCATTTTGCTTGCTCGCGGTCGCCAACTTGACGTTGAGGACCGCGAGCAAGCAAAAAATGACCGCAGCACTACGCAACACTACGCTACGCGTGTTCGCACTGTGCTACGTGCAGTTCGCGTAGTGCGAAGTAGCGCGAACTTCGCAAACTACGCGAGCGTAGCGTAGTGCTTCGCCCAGGCCTAATCAATACACAACATTACCAGGGCAAGAATGACTTGGATCAAGGACTCAGTGGTTAGATATCTGCAAGTGTAAGAAACAAGTAGAGACCACTGAGCTTTTCTGGGCTTCATGGCCGAGCTGACTGGGGAGGGGGGGCAACCCAATGGTTGAGGCCAGAAATTGGAATTCCAGGGGTTGGCTGAGCCGCCAGTGAGAATCTGCTCTGTTTTATCGGGATTTAATTTAAGCTGATTGATGTTCATCCAGTTGCTAATGAAATTCATTGTAGACTGAAAATTCTCCATAGATGAGGGCGATGAATCGATGTTAAACACTAGCTGGAGATCGTCAGCACAGTTAAAGGTAACGACCTCTCTCTTGCGAAGGACCAGAATCAGGGGGAAGATATACAGATTGAAGAGGAGAGGGGATAGGGATGAGCCCTGTGGTACCCCGCATGTCAGTCTTCTTGTCTCATCAGAAAAACTGGCGAGGCGGACTGCTTGATAGCGGTCACTAAGGAAAGAAGAGATCCACTTCAGTGAAAGGCGCCGGATCCCGGCGCTTTCGACCCGGTCGACCAGCAGACGGTGGTCGACCATGTCGAAAGCGGCCGAAAGATCCAGGAGCACTAGGGCTTGCGTGGTGTTCTGGTCTGCACCCCTTCTTAATTCGTGGAGAGGTGCTAAGACGACTGAGTAGAATGTTCGGGTCTAAAGCCTGCTTGGTGTGAGTCTAGGTAGTGAGAATGCTCTACAAAGGTGCTAAGTCAGTTAGCAACATGGGCCTCTAGAATTATTCCCAGGATTGGCAGCAGCGATATAGGGCGGAAGTTGCTAGGTGTTAAAGGATCAGTGCCTTTTTTTTTAGGATGGGTACGACTTCCGCACTCTTAAATAGATGGGGGACAATACCCTTGGTGAGGGAATTGTTAAGGAGTGACAATGGGGGCTTGGGACAGTGAAGAAAAACTTCCCAGAGGATATGGGGGGGGACAGCTGTCCGTAGGGGAGCCGGAACAGACCTTTTTAAGTAGGGAAAAAAAGACCTCCTGAGTAATACGTGGAATTTGGTCGAGATAGTGAGAATTCGAATGTGAACGACGGGGATCTGGTGGTGAGATGGCCTTGGGGATACTAGATTTGATGGTGGCAATTTTTTCGATGAAATAAGTGTTAAGAGAATCGCATAGGGATTGTGATGGGGTGGGTTTTGCAGTGACACGATCAGGTTTGACGAGTTCATCTACTATGGAGAAGATGTCCTTCGCTTTGTTAGTCGATTCTGAAATTTTAGAGGAAAAGTATTCAGATTTGGTCCTGAGGATGGCGCTTTTGTATTCTTTGAGAGCTGATATGAAAATTGCCTTTTTATTGGAGCAGTAATCCTGTCTCCACTTGCGTTCAGATTGACGCAGAGCCAATTTCTTCTCCTTCAAATTGTCGGAGAACCAACGTTGGGCATCATGGGGCCTCCTATTTTAAATTTTCTTCAGGGGGGCTACGCTGTCTCCAGCCGATTCCAGCCAGGCATTAATATTTTCCGCCTAGGTGTGAGGGGATGCCGTCTGGCCAAGGGGTGTAGAAACGGCTAGTAGGGCACATAATTCTGAGGTGTCTACTCGGCTCCAGTTTCTGGCCATGATAGTACCTGGAGGCGGGACTTTGGGAGGAGGCATATTGGGAATGGAGAAGGTAATAAAATAGTGGTCCGACCATGTGCAGGGGAAAATTCGTAGGTCAGCTATCTCTAGATTGGATGTCCAGACCTGGTCAAGGGTATGTCCCTTTATGTGAGTAGCTACCTTGATATGCTGGGTGTAATTCATTCCCATTAGCAGGTCGGTAAATTCAGCCGAGCAGGGGCTTTCCCGTGCATTGTGTGGCCAATAGTTGAAGTCGCCAATTATCAGCACTCTGGCATGGTTTATGACCAGCTCCGCAATGACGTTGCCCAATGACTGCGAAAATGTGGGCATATGGAGGGGGGGTCTATAGAATAACGTGCATATAAAAGGGGAGTGATTTGATTCAAAATTTAATATAAGGCTGTCAACTGATGGGATACCTAATATACCTAATAAAGCTAGAGAGGTAAATTTGTGTGTCTTTGATATTACGGCTGCAACCCCTCCTCCAGCTTTATTCTCCGACCTATTAGTCTGGAGGATATAATAATTGTCTGGGATTGCTGCTACGATGTCAGGGCTGGACTCAGCCGTCAGCCAAGTTTCTGATAGGAGGAGGATATCTGGTTTGTCGGTGTCTAGGAGGTAGAAGATCAATTGACAGTTCCTCCTGTCCCAGACCTGCAGGAGAGGTAGGGGTTTTTAGAAGTTTGCAGTTGATTGTTGAGGGCTCCTGACCAGGTAATTTAGAGGGGGATTTACAATCAACACCCTTATGGATCAGGATCCCCAGATTTTCTAAGGTGCTCTGAGTGTGAGGGTCAATAGCCCAATTCCCCTGAAACGAGTTTAACTCGGACGCGGAATAGCGTAGAAAGTGGGCATAGTGTATGGCCCCTGGCCCCGGATGGGCGCAGACGGGCTTGCCTTAGGCGTGCCTTTGGCGTGCCAGCGGCGCGTGTCCGCTGCGTGACGGGAATGTCATGTGGCAGATATAGGCTGCAAGCACGGCGCTAGTCGCGGTGCTCCGCCCCCAACAGCCACAGAAGAAATGCTATTTCGCCTGCACCCTCCACAACAATCGGGGAAGCTCCGCGGTGGAACGAGGTGTAGGCGATATAACACAGGTAAAATACAGTTCAGTGCAAACAAAATGTTAAAAATGTAAAGTGCACGCGTTTTGTTAAAAAATCGGAGCGATGTGATACAAATTAATGCTGGGCAAAGAACATCTCATCGAGACTTATATAATTATTTTAGCCGCTGCAAGTGTCTAAGCGTGTCTGCGTCTATATATTTTGGGTCCAATGACAACAGTGGCGCCCATTTAAAGAAATCACATCTTGTCTGTCTCTCTACTGTCTGAATGGAGCTCTTTCGCTCATAAGCAATTTATGCAACACTTGCGTGTTAGAAACAAAGAGATTTTTCAACACCCTGTACTCTTAGTGAGTTGACACCAATGGCCAGCACCCCATTCTAAAAATTATTCCAGAATCACCAGATTCAAGTAACTGATGTGAGGTACAGACTTTCCTTTTCAGCCCTTCCATGAGACATATATACTGCCTATTGTACACTCATGACCCCTGCCTTGTGTCCCCGGACTGTGGTATTCTGTTATGCTGACTTTTGGACTTTGGCCCCAGTCAGACACTAATCTAGCGTGCGTGTGACGGCCTCCACCTGCCCTTGACTTATGGTCGGTTCTGGAGATGCCCTGAAGCTGACAAACTGAGACCTGATAGTGACAGAAGGACTGCTGAGCCTATCACTGGTCTAAGTCGTGTAGTATGGTGGTGGAAGTACACCGCGTTTGTAAATATTTAAATGACCAGCCTTTTTACATGAGTCGACTGAATGGGAGCCTATTGATTGATTCACCTAAACCTCTGCTGCTCTCGGGGAACCTGGAATCCGAGCACCAACATGCTGTGCGCTTGGACGTGTGCATGTGTGCTGGCAGAGGCTGTATTCAGTACGCCAATGGCCGAGTGAACTAGAGTGACACAGGCCTATGGATTCTATTTTGGCAGCGTCTGTCCATTCATGTTCACAAGATGGAGGTGAGGCTGCTTTCTCAGACAGTGGAAGTGTATCTCTGACATTCCTTGGACTGGAGAGAGGGAACCCATACACTGAAGTGGAAACAAGGAGACAGGCTTCTTCTTTGAAGTTCGATTAAGTCAATGATATCAAGGGTTTCTAATTAGTCATCCTGTGTCATTTGGTGGATGGCAGAGGTGTGGAATGGGGCTGCAGTATCTTTTAAAGGCTCCCGTTGAAGGGGAGCAGACCTCTGTCTCTTCCTGTTCACTCAGATGTGGTTTTTGATGGTCAAGGTGCAGCCTGCTCACATCCCGTTGTTCCTCTGTTGTGGGTGCCTCAGCCTGGAGACAACCCTGCTGTGAAGATCAAGACTCGAGATAAAAGCTGAGTTTGGAAGACAGAGCAGTATGTGCTTTCTTCTAGTATAATAAAGAATCACAATTACACATACACTCAACCTCGCAAACATGCAGAATAAAGCCTCTCAACAAACCAAAAAGATAACAAACTTGAATGCCTGTCAAGAATTCCTGTCATACAAGGGAAACACGCCCTTATGTAAACAGGAGAGCTGTTACATAACTCAAGGGAAACACGCCCTTATGTAAACAGGAGAGCTGTTACATAACTCAAGGGAAACACGCCCTTATGTAAACAGGAGAGCTGTTACATAACTCAAGGGAAACACGCCCTTATGTAAACAGGAGAGCTGTTACATAACTCAAGGAAAACACGCCCTATAAAGGGAGGAACCGGGAGGTACAAGGCTGTCGGATATTGTGTTTACACCGACGTACCTGCTTCGTGAAGAGCAGTGTTCCGGAGTGGTGCTCCAGTAAGGCAAGAACGGAGGTAGGTCGAGTCGTTACTCCCTGGGCCGTGTCTTGCCCCATCGTCACCTGTGAAGGACCCGGAAGCTCTACCGGTCAACCATTGAGCTTCGCTTTTTGACTCGGCTGAGTCCAAGCGCAGTGGCGCTTTTGCTGGTTGGAGTCGTAACTCCCAGCCCGACCAGAGACACAGGGACTGCCAGCTGTAACGCACACCAGGAGGTGTTTGCCGCGTTACAGACTCGGAAGTCCACAGGATCGATCGAGCGGCTGCTCTCGGTTCAGTCTTCTTGCTTGTGATTGGGGTATCGGTGACGCATCACCAGGAGGTGACTCCGCGTCCCGGTGCAGTCTGAGGAAGAGGTTGAGCGGCTGCTCCCTTCAGGTAGAGACCCCGGCTGGGTGTTTCCCTGACTCCTCGATTCTCCCCAACACTCTTCGTGCCCCTCACAGCCTACCGATTGGCATTGTCGGCCATTTCATTTCTGCCCTCTGTTGGCATACGCCGGGATCGGCGTATATGCAGAGGACGGTTAGGACCATCCGTGCTGTGGGCTGGTAACGTACTTAGCCTGGAGGATTCCAGTGACTATAACTTTTGTTTGTTCTTTGTATTTTATTTGCCTTCATTAAAAGAACTAACCCTTCACAAGTGGTTGCGTCCTCATTGTCGTGTCTGTTAAACGATCCTGAGACGTTCAGGGCGTTACAATGCCACAATGCTAGAAATATATATGCTTTTAATCCAATAAAACACAGTATATATAATAATATTTTAGAACCCATTACATACAGACATATAAAAACATGTATTACACAACATAAGGAAGAATTTTGTCAGGCCAATCAATATGTCTCTTCTACTATACTTCTACCCTGTAGACTTCTACAATATATGTACACGTCTACTCTATATTCATTCATTCATAAAACTTTATTTCGGCACACTTGGCCATAAATGTACAATTAAAATAACAGTTTAAAATACAATAATGTACGTATAATTAAGAAAGAGAAGATCAACGTTCCTCATTCTGGGGCAGCTTTTCCACATATCAACCATCTTTATAAACAGGGCATAAAGTGCTTGTGCAATGTACATTAAAAAGCTATTTTGATGGGACATTTTTGCTCCATTGTGTACTACAGTTTAAAATTACAATGCACATAAGATAATAAAAAATAAACAGAGGGGCAATACATTTTCTCAGCCATCATATTTGCCCCTACTTAGCAGCATAAGATTTCGCTAAAACTGAAACCTTGAGGGGCAACGATCTGTATAACATTTAGTCTGGGCGAGTGTCGGTCATTAAAAGAAGTTCAGTTATTTCTACATAAGCAAGAAAATAGTCTGTAAGAGAATCAACAATAAGGAGATTAAAACAGGAGGAGTCATGGACTATTGCCATTCCTACTAGCAATCTTTTTTAGGATGGCTCTATGAGTGCACCACATGGTAAATAAAAAGCGTGAAATTGAAAACACGATAGGCATATGTGTATCAGATTTTATTATCCTGTGCACATCGCGACAGTGTCTAGACCCCAGGTTCCTACAAAGTTGAAGTAACCATCGCGACCTTGCCCTCCTATAGCCCTGGCAGAAAAATACCACATGAAGCTCCGTCTCGTCTGTGTTATTGCAGGACACTCCCCGTTGGTGGAGCCCACCCATTGTTTTGTGAATGAATGCAGCGGAAGGACTCCATGTCTAAATTGTAAATAGAGCTTCTTGGCGAGGAGCGGCTGTATGTCATCCAACACAGATTCTAGAGTGTATCTCTTTTTTACTTTCAGAAATTCAGCAGTCAGTCGACCCGCTGAAGGCCTCCTCTCGAGCTGGGTGAGATTATGATCTCTAGAACTCTCTACCAGGGCCTTTCTGGAAGTCATTTGGGAGATTTCTTTCTACCCCTGCCCAGGCCCTCACATGTTTTCTTGATGTACAACAACCATGGCAGCTTGCCTGCACCTCGCAGCCCCATGACTTCAGTCAGTTCTTCCCTGTATATCGCTAATTCAGGGGTGCACCACAGGCGACGCCATTATTTAAGGGTCTAAGAGCAACTTCATCCGCAATGGACCTAATCCCAAGATCCATGCAGAGAGGTGTTAGAGGGGTGCTAGAAGGAAGTTTCTTAAGTTGCCTAGCAAATAGATTCTTACTGCGTGCTAACGAGCCAGATGGACAATGTCCCCATAACTCTGCTCCATATAGGGCAGCACTCCTGGCCTGGTTTTTATAAATCTCCACCACTGGACTCACCAATTTTTCAGAGCAAGTCCTATATAATTTTAAAATACCCCCCATTGTCTGGGTTAGTTTCAAGCTTGCTTTGCTGATGTGGACACCCCAGTCCATTCTCTCTGTCAACGTAATTCCCAGATAATCAAAGATGGTTACCCTCTCTAGAGGACTTCCATCCAGGCAAGGATTAGGGCGAGTCATGTTTTACCTACATTGAAGGCCATATACTTTGTTTTTTGGAGGTTAATTTCCAGTCCCTGTTGTTTGCAGAAGACACTAAAGTTGTTGAGGGTCCTCTGAATTCCCATAGGGTATTTTGCAAGCAGGAGCTTATAATCTGCAAATATAGGGGTGGTATTTTGCGTTTCGCCAGCCTGGGAGCATCAATGTTTTTCCCCTGCATTCAATGCTTCTATTAACCCATTAATAAAAAGGCAAAAGAGAGTTGGGCTGAAGAAATAAAAACCTTCTAAGGGGTTCACTGATACACCTGGTTCTTTTAAACCAACAAAGAAGAGATTGGCACGGAAGCTGTTATATAAAAATAACGTGTATTAACCTCACATGAGGGAGACTGCGTCATACGGTACCCTCAGGCCACTGTAGGAGGCATTCTAAGGAGTACAGAGAGCAGGGGCCTTATATATGCATAGGTTACATTAGTCAGCATAAAACCAAGGGGAGGTCCTGGCACATACAAGCATGCTTATTGACTAATATGGGTATACAAAATGTGCTTGCTCAACAAGGAGGGAGGGGAGACTAAACTGAGCACATCAGTAAGAATAGCCTGAGAGTTCTATACCAGGAGCAGGTGCATTCTAATAGCTAGGCCTTTCTGAGCATGTGCAGGGCTCTGGAAGAGGGAGAAAGGACATGGCGAGCACATGGCTAACTAAGATGGCTGCCAAGAATAAAATGGCTTTCAGCTCATGCTAACAGATTCCTGCAATCTTTAACAGATGGTTCTTTTAGCATGAGCTAAAGACATTCCTATGATCTAGTAGGAACATAGAAAATATTTTGCACATTTATTCTCATAAATTCATCAATATCCTAATCCATTGCTAGGTGGGCATTTCTCATTC
The DNA here is from genome assembly GCF_964204655.1 of Triturus cristatus. NCBI lineage: Eukaryota > Metazoa > Chordata > Amphibia > Caudata > Salamandridae > Triturus > Triturus cristatus. Next base: position 1,698,569,990 of record NC_140591.1, read on the forward strand.
TAAATATTGTTAAGCGGGTATATATAAGGTATAGGCAGGAGTACAAAGGGAACAGAGCATTGGGTCATACAGGTAGCAGGAAAGTGTAATGACTATTATCACAAACAGAACTATCAATATTTTTCAACCCCAAGCAGAAAGCAAATCCTAGAACCATCTAGTCCAATTCTACATAAAAAACATTTTCAATAGACTTTTCCAGTGTTCCTTTTATGCGGGCTCGAGTATCAATTAATGTATTCAAAAACAATCCTGGCTCCAGGGGACCAGGAGGACCACACAGCGCCATAGGAATTAGGACGAGGAGCCGCAAAGGGCTGCTCCTCCTCAAAAATGGGACGACTAAAGGGGTACATTACTAACAAAAAGAAGTCCTTGGGAAATTGAAGCCGCTGTACAACCAGCCAGAGGGGAGTCTTCTCCCTGTGTGTGTTTGAGCCTCACAGGCAGGCTCCTGTTGTTCCCACGGTGGAGCTGCACAACTCGCATCTCAGGAATCACGGCCCAGTTTGAGAAGAAAAAGTCTTTCAATGATCCTGTCCAGTGTCTCAGGCAGTGCACCAGTTTTCTTCACTTCAATCTAACAGGCACCGGAGACACAGCACCTGTACCCTAAACTCAAGTCCTTCCCTAACTCCTGTATTGCTCCGCTGGCGCACTGCTCTTTTGTTGGGGCCACTAATTGTATCCAGTGTGTCCAGGTATCTCTTGATCAACAAACAAAGGTGCAAACTTGCATTCACTTTGGGACCAGGATTCAGAGGCCTGATGCTAGGATCTCTGAAACAACCCTTGTTTCAAAAGGGGTCACCTCAAGCAAAGCCTCCTTGCCGTTCTGGTCGGTCTGTGACTCAGCTGGCCATCAAAAACTTGATCCACGATTTCTCCTTTCTGATTTTGTGACCCCGTCTTTCGCCCAAGACAGTGGCAGGGGTACACACTGCACATCCCAGTGCTTCTGCTTTCACTGAGGTCCTAGTTGCCAGCAACGCCTGTGCTGGTTACCTTCACCTTGGCTTCAAGCTGGACTGGTGCTGACTCCCCAGGCAGGATCTGATGTCCGCGCCCCTCTGGCAATGGTTGTAAAGCAGCAAATATCTATTGGTGGACAGAACATAAGGTCTTTAGACAAGGCATACAAATAATCTATCAACAGAGAGGATAGTCTCAGAATACTTCCTAGTCTTGGGGCGCCCCATATATTAACAAAGCACCCAAGAACCACTTTCATCTATCTGAGAGTAAAAACCCTGGACCTATTACACTATTTGAAGCAGCTAAGGAAGTCTGTGTTCATTTACTAACTTCTGAGGAAAAGAGAAAAACAATACAGACATACTCTAAATCCTTACATCTGTGTATTCCTATATTATTCATCTGAAAACCCTCAAGAAATGGAAATGTTCTACTCTTTTACTCATAAACCTTGCATTACTTGTAGAGGACTGCAGACACTTCTAAAATGATTTTTCTTTAATAAAAGCACCTACGTTGTACGCTTAGGACCATGCTCTCATGTTATAGGTGCAGCAGGAAAATCGAAAACTGCTAATTTAACATGGATTCTTATTACATAACGGGCTTAAAAAAACTAAGGGTGGGCGGAATCTGCGAAAGTGCCTTTCGCAAAATGTCGCGAAACTGCAAAAAATCTCCGCGAACATGCGAGATTACTGAAGCCTGAGATCAGTTTGAAAACTGCTTTTAAAAGGTACATTTTGCCCAAATTCGCCTTTGGTAGTAGGGGCACTTAAAAATTAATAACCCACAATGTTTTTGCATATTAGGGATCCCCAGTGTCTCCCCGAGATATCCCAGGAATGGGGAATCAGAAATGTATAAGGAACACCCTTAAAAAATGAGTTTTGTACACCTGGGTAAAGTGCCATTTTACATTTTGTTTCCCCCCATTACGGTACAGCACTGCTTAAATTTAACTTCGATGCTAGGAGTTCACAGTATGATTATTAGGCATTATAGAGATTAAAAAAAGTTTATAGTGCACTTTCTTTTAATAAACATTTTTTTTTCTTATAATCAAAATTCCCTTTTTTTAATTTTTTATAACACGAACCATTTTGATGGTTCCGCATATGAAAAGCAAGCCTCATTCCTTCCCTTTTTGCCTTTACACGCATTCATTCATAACCCTAAGCACAGAAGCCTTACTTGAAATATGAAAAGTCTGCGCCACTTTTAAGGACAGTTATTATTTAACATCAGAACCACGGATGTGCTTATGTAAGAAGGCATTAAGAAAGGAATTCCCTACTTTCAATCTTTTCTCTGTTATCCAAAATAATGAAACTGTCTTTTTTAACTTTTAAAATCAGCAGTCTGTAATGCACGCCTTTATACCAGGTTTGCACTAACTTAAAATCAAGTTGACCCAGCAGTTTCCCTCTGTGGCTTGTGGTCAGGAATAGCCATGTGCTATTTACGCAGCTGTGATCTGACCAGCAGGTGTCAATTTCTGCACCTTTCTCTGGGGAAAAAAAACAACCTTTTGCCGTATTATAATGTCCTGAAAATGTTTAATCTCCGTTTGTTGTGTCAGACAGCTTCTTCTCAGTGAGACAGCTTAAACACAGCTGTTTGAAAGCTTTTTTTTTCTAGCGTTGAAATATAAGCACGGTCACAGTCTATTTAAAAGTCAGGTATTTCAAGACAGTCAAAATCTGTTGTTCTGTAATGTCGTGTGTATTTCAGCAACAACCTATTCACTCAGAGGATGTGAATGCCTTTTAATATCTAAAACAAGGTATCTAAGGAAAATGCTGTAACATTTCGTATTTAGTCCTATTTATTGCAAAGCACACAATATTGTTTTTTCTTCCTTTCTATGAGGACTATTTTATTCCTATTGATTGTGAATTCTAATTTTATCTCTAGCATTGTGGCAATTTGCACACACGTATAGTTTCTTACTCTTTCAATTTTAATGATGGCGTGTAGCTATTTAGCATATGTTACATAATTTCATTTCTGGATTTTGTTTTACATGTATTTTATTCAATGATATTTTGCATAACAGAATGATGACAAAAAAAACACATTGAGCTCATTCCAGACATTTTCAGAAGGGGGTCATACACTCAGAACACACAATACAGCGTGCTTAAGGCTAGCCATTTCTTACACAAAAAGCTTAATCACTACTCACTCACACAAGTATCACAAACCACATAGACATTCAAACACACAATTAACCCACAAATCCAACACTTAGGACAGAAACAAAAGACATCCCACAAACTACTTAAACCAAACCATTTGTAAATATTAATTGTAAGTCATATTTACAAGAAGAGCTTCTCAAAAGTAATCCAAAAACAAACTGCACCAAAACAGCCCAAAGACTGTTCCTTGTTCAAGAAGCCAAAATACACCAAATTTGCCAGTTTTGGCTGGCAGAACACTCAAAAAGCGCTCTGCGTATCATTACTAAGTGCACAGACCAGGATCCTTTTTATGTACATATTTAGTTCCATGGTGTACTCAGTCACCAAGGAAGAAATACCTTTTTATACCTAAACCTATTAGGTATCCATTCTAGGGGAGCAGGCTGATTCCGTTCTAGTTCCATATTGGTATCGCCAAGAAAGCAACACGTTCTACGAAGTGTGCTAAGAACAAGGTCGTGTCATATACCTGTTATCACAAATAGTTGCTATTTACACCACATCTCGCATTATACTAAAATGCCACAGAGGTAGAAATAATATATTGTCCATTCTATGGTTCTCATAGGTCAAGGATCTTCTGCCATTAGTGTAGAGCAGAGACTGGACATGACGCACGGAAGGGGAAGTGAATATAAACCGGTCCTGTAAAAGACTAGAAAGCCAAATCCTCTGTCTGTGAGACTCATTTAAAACTGTGCACTGGTCAACCAAGGAGACGGTACTCTGCAGAGTACTCCGAGAAGCACTGCACACCCAAGGCTGGTGTCTGCACAAAGGAGAGGGAACACCGCAGAGTACTCAGAGAAGCACTGCACACCCAGGGGTGGCGTACGCCCAGAGGAGAGGGAACACCGCAGAGTACTCAGAGAAGCACTGCACACCCAGGGGTGGCGTCCACCCAGAGGAGAGGGATCACCGCAGAGTACAAAGAGAAACACTACACACCCAGGACGGCCGTCCACCCAGAGGAGAGGGAACCCCGCAGAGTACTCAGAGAGGCACTGCACACCCAGGGCTGGCGTCTGCCCAGAGGAGACGGAACACCGCAGAGTACTCAGAGAAGCACTGCACACCCAGGGCTGGCGTCTGCCCAGAGGAGAGGGAACACCTTAGAGTACTCAGAGAAGCACTGCACACCCAGAGCTGGCGTCAGCCCAGAGGAGAGGGAACATCGAATAGTACTCAGAGAAGCACTGCACACCCGGGGCTAGCGTCCGCCCAGAGGAGAGGGAACACCGCAGAGTACTCAGAGAAGCACTGCACACCCAGGGCTGGCGTCTGCCCAGAGGAGAGAGAACACCGCAGAGTACTCAGAGAAGCACTGCACACCCAGGGCTGGCGTCTGCCCAGAGGAGAGAGAACACCGCAGAGTACTCAGAGAAGCACTGTACACCCAGGACTGGCGTGTGCCCAGAGGAGAGGGAACACCGCAGAGTACTCACAGAAGCACTGCACACCCAGGGCCGGCGTCCGCCCAGAGGAGAGGGAACACCGCAGAGTACTCAGAGAAGCACTGCACACCCAGGGCTGGCGTCTGCCCAGAGGAGAGAGAACACTGCTGAGTACTCAGAGAAGCACTGCACACCCAGGGCTGGCGTCTGCCCAGAGGAGAGAGAACACCGCAGAGTACTCAGAGAAGCACTGTACACCCAGGACTGGCGTCTGCCCAGAGGAGAGGGAACATCACCTGGAGTCAATCGAGCGCAATATCTGCCCTTAGGAGTCACCTGTGCATGCAGGGGGGTGGGGAACTGTGCAAACTTTCACCAATCGAGCGCGATATCTGCCCTTAGGAGACACCTGTGCATGCAGGGGGGTGGGGAACTGTGCAAACTTTCACCAATCGAGCGCGATATCTGCCCTTAGGAGTCACCTGTGCATGCAGGGGAATGGGAACTGTGCAAACTTTCACCAATCGAGCGCGATATCTGCCCTTAGGAGTCACCTGTGCATGTAGGGGGATGGGAACTGTGCAAACTTTCACCAATCGAGCGTGATATCTGCCCTTAGGAGTCACCTGTGCATGCAGGGGGATGGGAACTGTGCAAACTTTCACCAACCGAGCGCGATATCTGCCCTTAGGAGTCACCTGTGCATGTAGGGGGATGGGAACTGTGCAAACTTTCACCAATCGAGCGCGATATCTGCTCTTAGGAGTCACCTGTGCATGCAGGGGGGTGGGGAACTGTGCAAACTTTCACCAATCGAGCGCGATATCTGCTCTTAGGAGTCACCTGTGCATGCAGGGGGGTGGGGAACTGTGCAAACTTTCACCAATCGAGCGCGATATCTGCCCGCAGGGGACACCTGTGCATGCAGGGGGGTGGGGAACTGTGCACACTTTCACCAATCGAGCGCGATATCTGCCCTTAGGAGACACCTGTGCATGCAGGGGGGTGGGGAACTGTGCAAACTTTCATCAATCGAGCGCGATATCTGCCCGCAGGGGACACCTGTGCATGCAGGGGGGTGGGGAACTGTGCACACTTTCACCAATCGAGCGCGATATCTGCCCTTAGGAGACACCTGTGCATGCAGGGGCGTGGGGAACTGTGCAAACTTTCACCAATCGACCTCGAGATCTGCCCGCGGTCACATCCTGCGCCATTTCACAGCTCCTTGGAAATGAAATACCAGTATTTGTAAAGCGCACAGCTGCCTCCGAAGTAGTGTCCCGGCGCTGGGGGCCCTCGGGAAGATTAAGCGAGCTATTGCCCAGAGTCACATGGTGCTGGGCTAACCTGCCGCCGGCGCCGGGGATCGAACCGTGAACCCCGTAGTTAGGAGTTAGGCACACTGGCCGCTGCGCCACACCTCCTCCTTGGAGAGCAAGACGTCCTACAGAGGCGCGACTAGTTCATGCTCCGTTCACCGGGCAGCCAGGAATACCCCCCCCATTGTGAGCCACTGCTCCCTGCATCCGCAGCACAGTGCCACCACTGCCCTCCTGCCCTCACTGCATCCGCAGGCTCCCTCAGCACCCTGTCAGCACAGCTGCCCTATATCTGCGGGCGCCCCCCTGAACACTACAACTCCTGGTGTCTGCCACCCCTGCCCCCCTGCACCCCCAGCACTGCTCTCCTGCAACCATTGCATCAGTAGTCTCCCTCAAGACCCTATCAGCGCCCCCCTGCAAACTACAACTCCTGGTGTCTGCCCCCCCTGCCCCCTGCATCTGCAGCACACCCCCAGCACTGCTCTCCTGCCCTCCATCCTCATTGCAGAAGCCTCCCTGCCCCACTGCACACTGCAGTCACACTGCACCCTGACTCACTGCACTGTAAACAAATGCCCCCCCCCCCTCAGGCAGTTCTGTTCATCTCTGATGGACGTGCGCAGGGTGACGGGGAGTCCCCTCCCTGGACAGGGCTCTGGGCTGCTCGTGGCCCCTCTTTGCTGCTGAGGAGCTGATGCTTCTGTTCTGTAGGAGAGCATGAGAGTCTCCCTCAGCAGCCTGTCGCACAGCTGCCCTACATCTGCGGGCACCCACCCCGCACACTACAACTCCTGCCCCCCCAACATTATGGCTGAACGCTGAATTAAAAGCCGGCCGACCATAGCTTGAACGCGGTGGAGACGTGTCTGCCTCCACTCTGGACAAACAGCCTTCTCTGACAGCCCCGCACATGCCTGCGTGGAGCCCGGGCAGGCAGGCACATTAAAAAGACAAATACTGTGTTTATTTCCAAATATCAGCGTCTCCAGTGACCGATACGAGCATCAAGGCAGGCATGAGAAGCAATATCAGCGACAGGAACTGTCGTGTTTTACATAAGCACAGGAGTCCGGTACGGTGTGTGATGCGACTTTATTGTTTGCCTGTACAGCGCTCTTATTCCCACATCCTCCTCAGTCTCCTCGACTGCCCCTTGTCCCCTTTGTGCCCTCCCCTCGCCGGACCTGGTGTCCAGTGTCCTCTGGCCTCTGCCCTTTGCCCCGAGGTCCTAGTGCCCCTGGTCTGGTCATGACATCTCCCCCCTTGTTGCAAACAACATTTTTTTTTTTTTTTTGTAGTTGGAGAGGGAGAGGGAGAGAGAGAGAGAGAGAGAGAGAGAGAGAGAGAGATAGTTTCTACAGACTTCTGTCTCCTCACATTTCTTCAATTAGTCTTTTTGTTTTCTTGCATTCTCTTCTTGGTCGTTGCGTTCTGATATCTGCTGGAGTTGTCTCCTCGTGTGTCTCTTCCTTCAGCCCATGTATTGGCAGCTCCTCTTCTTTTGATTTCAATTCTCTGAAGTGCGAGCTGTTGCGAGTAATGTGGTATGGCCCTGCTGAGGCCGTTATCATTTGCCCTTTCACTCCTGTCACTGTCAATGGGTCCCTTGAGAAAACACTGTCTGATTTTCGCACTTGTTTCTGCCGTACTACCACGGTGTCCCCTTCTTCTATCTTTGAGCTTGCCGCGTGTCTTCTCCGATCAGCATATGCCTTCATCTTTTGATTGTCCCCATGAACCGTTCTGCCATCCCATTTGCTTGTGGCCATAGGGGAGTTATTCGTCGATGATTGATCCCGAAGTATTCCATGAACCTTTTGAATTCCTCGCCTGAAAATGGGGGCCCATTGTCCATCTTCAGTGTCTGTGGTGAGCCCCATGCTGCGAATACGTCATCCAGGACTGGCAGTGTTGCGTTTGCTGACGTTGACGCTACCTGCCTCACTATTGGGAATCTGGAGAATTCGTCTATTATTACCAGCAAGTAATTTCCTGTCTCCAGAGGTCCATAGAAGTCAGCCGCCAGTTCTGTCCACACTGCCTTTGGTAGTTTGGACATTTGCAGTGGGTACGGCTTTGATGGGGGCCCTGTAACTTGGCAGATGTGGCAGTGCATCACAGTGTCTTCCACCATGTTGTCCAGTCCCGGGGACCACACTTTTTCTCGTAGCATTTTTTTTGTTGCCACAATCCCTCGATGTGACTCATGTGCTATTTCTACTGTCTTTCTCCTCAGAGTTCGGGGTATTACGATTCGGGTGCCTCTCATCATTACTCCATTTTCGCTTTCTGAGAGTTCTTCGCTGATCTTTTTTAATGCAAGCAGTTCTTCTTTTCTCACTCCTTCTTCCCAGCTGTTGTTGTTGTTGACGTGCCTCCACCTTTGCTGTTTCGTCACTTTCATTATTGCTTGCATGGTGAGGTCTTTCCTTGTCTCCTGTTCCAGTTCTTCCATTGATATCGTTGCCGGTGTGTTGTGTTTGAGTGCGAAGTTTAGGTATTCCTCTGCCATTGTTGTTACTTGAGATGCTTGTGGCAGGGGGTGCCTTGACACATAGTCAGCCGGATTGTGTTCTTTTCCTGGTTTGTGTATTATTTTGAAATTGTAGTCCATTAGCCGTATCCCCCACCTCTCTATCCTGGGTGGTATTTTTGCATTTGGATTTCCGTATATTGTTATCAGTGCTTGGTGATCTGTTATTATTGTGAAAGGTTTTCCGTAAATGAACATGTGGTAGTGTTCACATGCCCATACTACCACCAAGCTCTCTTTTTCTGGCTGGGAGTATCCTTTTTCGACATCCGATAGGCTTTTGCTTCCATAGGCTACTACATGTCTTGGGGAGTCTTTTCATGGTTGATGTTGCGCCAGTATTGCCCCTAGACCCACTGGGCTAGCATCTACTGTCAGTTCAGTGCACAGCCTCGGATCAAAGTATGCTAGGTGATCTACTGCCGTTACGGCGTTTTTTATCTCCTCAAATGCTTTGCTGCATTTTTCAGTCCATGCGAAACTTTGTCCTTGTTTTGTTAATTCCCTCAGCGGTGCACTTACAGTAGCGAAGTCTTGAATGTACCTTGCACAGTAGCTGGCCAGGCCAAGAAATGACCTCACTTCTGCCACATCGCTTCGTTGTTGTGCTCTTTCCAGCGTTTTTACCTTGTTGCGATCCGGCCGCATTCCTTTCTTGGAGAAGATGTGGCCAAATAATACAAGTTCGTCTCGCTCCAGCTCACATTTCTCTTTATTTAGTGTCAGACCCGCCTGCTCTAAGTGAGAGCATACCTCTCTTAGCGCTTTGTCGTGCTCCTCGTTTGACTTTCCAAACACCAGGATGTCATCGCTGTAATTCAGGCTGTTTTTTACCGGCCTTATTACTTGTCGTATTGTCTCTTGAAATATTTCCGCAGCCGACGATACACCAAAGCTCAAACGTTTGTATCTGAACAGGCCTAAGTGTGTGGAAAACGTCATGATGTATCGAGACTGAGGATCTAGTTCTAGCTGGTGGTATCCCTTGCGCAGGTCTAGTTTAGAATCGCCTCATGCCTGTTAGACATATCATCAAGGTGCGGTCCGGGATGCCTCTCGCGTTCAATTGCTTGGTTTGGTATCCTCATGTCAACTCAGATTCTTATTTTTGACGTATCTTTCTTTGGTACGGCCACGATCGGTGACACCCACGGCGTTGGTCCTTCTGCTGGTTCTATGATGTCTTGCTTTAGTAATGCATCCAATTCCTCTTCTACCTGCGGCTGCAGGTGTATTGGTACCCTCCGATGATGTTGCGCTACCGGTCTTACTGTTTCATCAATGTGTAGTGTTATTTGCCGCCCCTTTAGCTTCCCTAGTCCTTGCAGTAGTTTGGGGTATTCATTCAGGATGCTTCCTTTATCTGATACATTGTAAGTCATTTCAAAAAGACCCATCATCTGAGCCGTGATGTTGCTCAATAGGCATGGTGCTGTGATGTCGCCCTTTAACACATGAATTTCTTCCATCGTCTTTTTGTCTTTGTTTGTCAGTTCTTCTGTAAACTTCCCCATGTTTGTTACCCCAGGTGAATACTTCAACTCGGGACGGCCTCAAGCTTGGCTTTATTTTCATTTTTTCGTATTCCGACACACACATTGTGGTACTTTAATCTCTGGAACCGCGTAGGGGACAGGGCCCTACCCCTGTCTATCCTGGTATTAGCGAACCGCAACTGGTTAATGCGGTATGTACAAGTGCTTTGTATGACGTTCTTTCTATGAATGCACTGCGTACACGTTGTTTTACCTTACTTTGCGGGTTCCATTTTGGAAGCGGTGGCCATCTTGTCATTGCCCTCACATAGGCTATGATGAAGCAAAATACGGGCCTCACAGTACATGTGCTTTCCTTTGACTTCTCTGTGACCTGGGCAGCTGGCTCTGCTGCCCCAGGTCAAACTGGTCTCACGAGCTCCCCTTCCTCCGTCCACCTGTGATTAGTATCAGGGCTTGACACACCATAAAACCCTTTCATTCTACACAAGCCCCCGGCTAATCTCTTTCACACCTGACTGTTCCTGCTTTATGACTTGTTTCTATCAAAAGGAGCTGCCCGTGTTTTATTGGGGCCTATCGATATCTAATGTGGGATCTGAATCTTGCTGGGTAAATAATTGTGGGCTGGTTTAACTAGAATGTGGGATGGTCATCATGACTCTGCTCTTTCGTTTGAAATGTACACTTGTTTATTGCCGTATCATAAAACCGGGGAATGTATGCCTGAAGCAGGAAAAAGCGTATTTAAGAAGAAGTCCGTTTCTATGATTTTTAGCAGTCTCCTGAGAACATACACGCTGTTGTACTTCTAGGATACCTGTAATTGGTCTGCAGCCAATAAACGATCTTCGACTTCACCCAGAAGACTCTGTGTTTCTGTAGGTCCGGAACAGGGAGAACCCAGAAGTCATAGGGTGTGTGCCCCTGCACCGCTGGGTCTAAAATACCCAGTACTTCAGTTTGGCGCCCAACTCGGGACGATTTCAGTGGTACCAGTCCAAGCCAGAGGTTCGTGAGGAGCTTCGTTTGGAAATTCCGGAGGAAGGCCACCACTTCATCGACCCCTGCATGTCGACGTGGTCCGAAAGTCTTTTCTGCGAGGTTCTCCGCGTCCCGACGGCTACGAAGGACTGCTGCCCTGATTAATCGACCTGTTTTGGACCCTTGACGAGTTTTGATAGAGCGAAACAATCGAGAGAGTCTTCTGGTGACGCCATCGATCATTAATATTCAGTTAAGTATAAGTGGAGCGTCTCCCATTTGTTTGGTATCCCTCGGGATCATTTTGATTTGGTAATTTGGAGTTTGCAAACGCCAAAGCCAGAGGACTCGTGTATTCACGAGAACTATCGTAAAGAAGATGCCTGGTTCTAGAATATTTGGTAGATTGTTTTGTTTGGGTTGTGGAAGAGATTTCCAGCTGGAGGACTCATGTCCGGTCCCTCCGGTTGGAACTCCAACTTATGAGCTCTATGTAAAACATGGCGTAGGTCCCATTGCATATAACGAAGTATGGATCCACTACACCAGAAAAGACGGTGTTTTAAAATGGCCCCAAAATGGTAGTTTCGATACCGATATTTTAGATAATTTGGAAATTAAATTGTTTAAAAAGAAAGCCCGGCCGGCGATGTTTGATTCTTTCCGCTTATGGCGGAAGGAAGCAAAACAGAAAGAAATAAAGCTAGCGAAAAAGAATAAGAGAGAGAAAGGTATGACGGTAATGCAAGCAGCCGTACAATTCAAGGACAATGAGGAGGAACAGATGAATGAGCAATTGCACAGACAGCATAAGTTAGGGATCGACAAATGTTACCCAGCTTTACCACACTCTAAGCAGAATGAGTCCGAAGAAAAGGATAAAGATCCCGTGATGTCGCATTTGTTGAGTTCGCCACCCCCGTATGCTCAAAATGCCACGGCGCCTCCCCAGCTTGTGAATATGCCACCTCCAGTTAATATACTGCAAGCCTTGCCGCTACCGCCAGCTGCTTCGCAGCCGGCTCCTATCCCTATAGCGCAGCCCTCTCAAGGGCCGCCAGTTGTGTTTCCGACTGCCCCCGCACTTCCTGCGACTTTGTCTAATTCAGCAGCTGCTTCCCCTGCCACTCTTCCTTGCACCACTCCAGTGCTTGTTTCTACGTCCTCTTTTCTCCCCTCTGTTTATCCCCCTGTTTTCGCTTCAACTTCTCCTTCAGCGCGACAGCGCTTAGCTAATGTGGTTACTACGTTAATGTCGCCTCTCTTTGAGTCATCCGGTGCGACCCCTGGCTTACAGCGTAAGCAATTGCGCAGTCAATTGCCTAACCCCGATGAGAAAAAGGTAATAGATCGCATGGCGCGTAGATGGATTGTTTTCCCTTCACTATATGATGTGGAATCAGTTGTCAACGTTTTCCATCAATGGGATGCCCCAAAACAGAGGTATGTCTTTGAGAAAATGTGCGAAATTCTCTGTAAGGAATTGGATGATAGTGGTAAAGACCCAAGCCCGCAGGAGTTGTGTCGAGTGAGATTTGATTTTGGAACTGGTACCATTGTGGATCGCGATGTAGATAAAGCAGTTGCGGTTGTATTATCCTTCAGGAATGATGATTGTCAACGGCCATTGTTTGAACCTGATGTCCCTGTGGGAAAAAGGGTAAAAGCGCGACAATACCCCATGAGAGAAGTTCCCCCGGTGTGGAAGGAAGCAGTTGCAGCCGATCCTAACAACGGTATTGCTGCAATGCCAGCACATTTTCAGCGTGTTTGGGTGCATGTTCCATGGAAGCGCTCTGAGGTGTTAGCGCTTAAACAGACATTGCCTGATCCCCGTAAAAACCCTGCAGGATATTACAAAGAGTTGTCGCAGACGGCAGGATCATGCGTTATGAATCTGGCAGACATAGACATGTTGTTTGGTAATGTTGTTCCACAGCCCCTATGGGGATCAATTCGTAATGCAGATCACGACGCAGAACTAGGTGCTACATGGGCTGACATCATTGCCGCTGACGCTAGACAGACTGGTGGCGCAAAACCAGAGCCTTTAATAGCAGAACTCCCTGGTAGAATCATCACGTATATGAAGACAATAATGCCCGCGATGCGCGTAAATTGGGATAAGCTATCCGCATGCAAGCAGAAGAAAGATGAGACAGTGTCAGACTTCTTTACCAGGTTTGAAGAAACGTTTGTTGACCACAGTGGGCAAGATATGAGTACTGAGGGGGGCCAACGGTTATTTGTGGATAAATTTGTGCAGAATTTACTTCCTGACCTGTGTAAAAAGTTAAAAGATTCAGAAAGTTCCTGGGCTGTTTCCTCTTCAGCGCAAATACTGGCTACTGCACAGTATTATGAAAACAGAGATAAAGACGAGAAGGATAGAACGGAAAAGAAAACGAAAGAACTAAAAACAAAGGTCCTTTTACAGCAGGCCTATCCGCCACGTGGAGGTCAGAATAATTATAGGCAAACCCAAGGTGTCTATCACCAGCCCCAACAGTTTCAGAATAATCAGCAAATGAATGGGTATTATCAACCACGTGTCCCTGTAGGTCCCAACCAATGTTCATACTGCAAAGAGGAAGGTCATTTTAAATATAGTTGCCCTAAGTTCATGCAGCGTAACTGCAATATGTATGGCGCCAGAGGGAGGGGTGGTCAGCAAGCTCCTAGAGGCAGAGGGTGTGGAAGTGTTCCCCAGAATGCGCGTCCTCTTCCGCCCCAAAGTGCCATTAATAGCTTTGATCAGCAAGCCAACGTGACTACTAATACAGCTCAGTACTACAATAATGATTATTATGCAGAGGACGGCGATGCAGAAAATAATGATTACTAGGATAGCCGTAGGCAGAGAGAGGGAGTTGTTTTAGTGCCAGTGGATCAGAGCGGACCGTATGTTGAGGTGACTACAGCAAATGTAACGGAGCCCTTTCTGCTAGACACTGGTGCTGCAAAGAGTTCAATCATGCATTCCAAACTCCCTGGCGCACCTTTGTCTGGCGATATAAATGTTTCAGTAGGTTTTTCTGGCGCCCCAGTTAGGAACCCGATTTCTAGTCCCATGTCACTTTCTATTGGACCTTGCGAGCTGAAAGCACCCCTGATTCTAACAACAGCTTGTGGTGAAAATTTGCTAGGGCTAGATTTGTTGAAAAGATTGCATGCTACACTGTATTGTTCACCGTCAGGAGTACAACTTACATTAGGTAGGAAAGTGATTTCCCCGATGTACTTGTCTAAAAATACAATGCCGCCTGAATTGTCATCCCTTCTGGATGTCCTTTGGGCTACTGGTCCCAATGATGTGGGCCTCTTGGAGATACCGCCATACGTGGTAACTTTAAAGGCTAATGTCAGACTGCCACGTATTCCCCAGTACAAGATCTCTAATGAAGGCCAGAAAGCATTGTTAGACATTGTCAGCGACTTGATTAATAAGGGTGTAATTGAAGAGACAAGAGGCAACGTTTGCAATAGTCCGATTTTACCTGTCTTAAAACGAACGGACCCTTCACAGCCACCTGTTTACAGATTCGTGATTGATCTTAGAGAGGTTAATAAGATTGTTGTGCCACAGTTTCCAGTTGTCCCTGATATAACTGCCTTGTTAACGATGATTCCAGCCTCTGCTGCATGGTTTTCAGTGATCGATTTAAAGAATGCTTTCTTTAGCATCCCAATTGCAGAGGAGAGCAGAGACATTTTTGGCTTCAGTTTGGGAGGCCGAAGCTTCCGCTTCAAACGCGCTCCCCAGGGCTACTGTGAAAGTCCATCAATATACAGCCAAGCTTTGAAAGCGCAGCTTGATGCACTTGTTTTACCTAGTGGCGCTATCCTGATTCAGTACGTGGACGATTTACTAATTGCCGCGGATACTGAGGAAATCTGCAAAGAAGCCACATTATTATTGTTGCGTCATTTATCTGCTTTCCACCACAAAGTGTCTCTCTCAAAGCTGCAATATTGTCGACAAGAAGTGACCTACTTAGGTCATCTCTTATCGAAGGAGGGAAGGAAACTGACCCCAGAAAGAATTCAAGCCATCGCAAAGTTGAGTGTGCCAAGAACGCAGAGAGAAGTGCGTGCTTTCTTGGGCATTACCTCATACTGTAGGCACTGGATTCCTAATTTGTCCTTGTTGGCAAAACCTTTGTTAGCATTAACATGCAAAGACACACCGAATCCTATCCCATGGTCTGAAGAGTGCCAGAAAAGTTTTGTGGAATTGCGCAATGCATTGTGTTCAGCTCCTGTGTTGGGTACCCCTGACTACAGTAAGCCTTTTACATTGTATGTTCACGAGAAAGATGGTTGTGCGTTATCAGTTTTAACACAGCCTTTTGGCGACAGACCTCGCCCATGCGCATATTTTTCATCAACCTTGGACCCTGTAGCGAGGGCATTGCCAAGTTGTCGGAGAGCGACAGCTGCTGCAGCTATGTCTATCCGACAATCTGCTGGTCTGGTAATGGACAACACATTGATTGTTATGGTGCCACATGCTGTAGACACATTATTAAATAGGACCAAGACACAACACTTGACTAGTGCGCGATTATCAGGCTATGAGCTCACACTGTTAGCAAATCACATACACATAAAGAGATGCAACACGCTGAATCCAGCTACATTATTGCCAAATCCAGCAGACCTAGATGAGATTGAGCAACATGACTGTCTGTTCAGAACAGAGGAAGAAACGAAAGGGAGAGTAGATCAGTGCTCCTTCGTTCATACATTCAAATATGCCTGACTTCCACACGGTGCTGCGGTCCGCTTAAACTACACAAACGGGGCCGGGACGGAAAAGAGAGAGAGGAGACGGAAAACAAACAACTGTGTGTGGCAGACGAGTCCGATGCTTTGGAATTGCTCAAAAGCGTCACTATTTATTTGACCGGAAGCTCTCCGAAAAACACAGCTGCCCGAAACTAGCACGCAGCGTGTGACTCGGTGGCTGACGGCACTTGTTACAACTGTAGCCCCCAGATCACAGTGTACGCAAGAGTGTAGCCTCCCCTAAAATACAAGGCCGAATGCGACGCTGCAGCATGTATGGGACATAATGGGGTCACGGGGACACAGAGTACCTGTGGAGCCAGGTGATGATGGAGGAGCACAGCAGCCATCCATGAGCTGTCTCATGACAGATGAGGAATGCAGAAAAGGCAGTGACCGGCAGGACTACTAACAAGCCTTGGCAGCCGCAACAGTCAGGTTGAAGTAAAAGACATTTAGATGCAGATCAGCACAGTCTGTGGGACTAACCCAGTAAGGGTAAGTAAGGGCCGGCACTTAGCATGCAGGAGAGCAGCAGGAATTGTTAGGGTCCCCTCGAAGACCCTCTGGCAGCAGGCACAGGGAGTCGCAGGGAAGTCTCAGCAGCCCACAGAAGACAGGAGGACTTTTTTGCCCATTTTTGAGAAGCAGAAAGAAAGTGAACATGGTTTAACAGTTCCGTATGTGAGCAACAGACAAGCTGAACAACCCCTAATGAGAGCAAGAGAGAACCAGTGGAGACATACAATGAGCGAGGGTGAACTGAATGGGCCAAATAATCCGTTCTTAAATCCCGATTGCATAGTACCTTAGACTTAGGACTACTAAATTGAGAAAAATCCTAATTTTAAGACTTTCGGTATTCACAGAAGGCATTTAGGAGTCCTAAAGTTAGGAGTCCTAACTATACTACTACTAAACTGAGAAAAATCCTAATTTTAAGGCTTTTTGTATTCACAGAAGGCATTTAGGAGTCCTAAAGTTAGGACTCCTAACTTCTGTGAATACCGAAATGAGTAAGTGCCTTCTGTGAATACCAAAATGAGTAAGTGCCTTCTGTGAATACCAAAATGGTAGTAAGTTTAGGATTTTGTCTTAAGTTAGTTCTGTGAATCGGGCCCTTTGTATATGGTACTTTAGGTACCTAGGGCATTGGTACTTCACAGGCCTACCAGGGGTTGAAGCATGTATTATGCCACCCCTGGGAAGCATTCTCAATCTGACACCACAGGTCTGCTACTGCAGCCTGTGTGAGGTAGTGTTAGCACTCCTCACTGAGGTATAGGTTCCTATATCTCACCATACACACACATATAAACCTAGCAGCCACCCCTATTGCAGGCCCTATCAATCCTGAGGGCAGGGTGCTTGGTTTACTATGTAAGGGGGTGCTTCTGCATGAGCAGGACCCCTCTGCAGCTGGCAGAGTCTATTCTCTGCTGCTGTTTGTGGATGCGGTTAAACCATATACTCTTAAGTGCATTATAACCTCGCGGTAAATGCTAACTTTGGAATGACTGCATCAAAACATGTTGTGTTTGGTGTCAAACAACTTGGAATCATACCCCTACACCAGTAACTGGTGTGGGAGTATGATCCCACCCTTCTAGAGGGGACGACATGTGCCCACTGTACTAAACGGTAGAAATCTTCTAGAGCTGTGGCATCACAAAATGGATGCCACCAGCACAGACACTGGGCTGCCCTCCTGCTGCTGACCGAAACTCGCAGTGGAGGAAGCCCAACAAAAGGTATCCTGTCACAGGGAGGTGTCACCACCTCCCAGACAGGATTTAGTGTATTGGAGCTGGGTGGGTGCACTCTTAGAGTGCTTTGAAGTCCTGCACTGGGGGAGCAGTAGGCTCATCTGTGCATATGCCAGCTCAAACTGGTTCAGGGGTGTAGGAAGGTGGATATCTGACTATGGTTACCCCCAACTTTTTGCCTAGTGTCTAGCTGGTTTTTCGACTTAGTTGGCCTGAGATCCTGCCATTCAGGGTCTCAGGCTGTCTGCTCTCTCTTTAAAATGGACTCCATGTACCCTAGGTACATTCCCAATTGGTAAGGATCACCTTATTGGACCCTGTACAGTGTACCCTAGGTACCCAGGGCATAGGTGTACCCTAGGCCTCCCAGGGGCTGCAGCATGTATTATGCCACCCCTGGTCTGGCCTTCCAATCAGACACAACTGGCTGATCACTCAGCTGGGGCAAGGTCGTGTAATCACCCCTTGCTTAGATATAGTATGCCTATATCTACCCTTATATAGACACATGTGTACCTATCAGTCACTCCTATGGCAGGCCTTAACAATCCTGGAGGCAGAGTGCTTGGTAACATGTGAGATGGTGCTCTAGCATGAGCTGAGCCTGTCTGCAGCTTTCGGAACCATGTCCTTATAGCTGTTCTATGATATAGCCTACCATATACTCTTAAAGTGCCTTATAATCTTAGACGGTTATGGTAACTATGGTTTGGCTTTATCGAAACATGTCGTGTAAGGTGTCTAACACTGTGGAATAATACCCCCATACCATTTCTGGACATGGGGATATTATTCCCCCCTTCTAGAGGGAAAGACATGTTAAAATCATACTTCACTGTTAGCCTCTGACCAAAGCCTCAGCATCACAAAATGGATGCTGCTGCCACGACACAAGTCTGACCTCCTGCAGCTGGGAGTGATCCCAGCCAGGGAGGCCTGGACAATAGGTTTCCTGCTTGGGGAGGTGCTAGCACCTCCCCAGACAGCCTTTAGTGTATTGGGGCAGGGTGGGCTGAAAGGAATGAGACATGCCTGGGGCACACAAGGTGTTCCTTGCATAGTCCAGTTCAAACCGGTGCTGGGGCACTCCAGCCCCAGCTCTGGCGCGAAACTGGACAAAGGGAAGTGGGTGTAACCACCCCCTCCCAGGTCCCACCCATAAGGCGTGACCTAGCAGGTATCCCAGCCCCCCAGATTAGTATAAGAGTGGGAGTTGGGCCTCAAGACTTTAGATTATCCTGAACCTGCAAACTTGAACAGAAACTCTGGACCTTCGACATTCGACGAAAGAAGAAGACTGAAGAATCTCCCTTGTAGCCAAGGAGTGGCTACCCTGTGCAAACAGGCACCATCAAGAGACTACCCTTTGCTTTGTGAACGTTCTACGAGGAACCGACTGCAGAGCCCGACCAGAGCCTTGACTCTCAGACTTCTCCAACCCTCATCCACATCTGCAGCAGAGCTGAGATCCGTGGAGGCGACGAGCGACGTGGGACCGGCTACCTGGAAAAAGTGGCTAGTAACTTAAAGCGCAGCTTCTGAGGTACCCTCGAAGTTGTGCACCGGGGATTGAGAAGCCCCAACCCCAAGCACCATCTGCACCGAAGATCAGCCCCCCACACTCCACGAGTCCTGCGTGGGGCCCTTCAGCATTTTCCTGCTTGCCGCGTCTGTCCGGTTGCTTGCCCGCTGGCTAGTGGCCTCTGTGACGACGCACCCTGAAATCTTCTGCGCTGGTTTGGCTCCTCCAGACTGGCTCCCGCTTCTCTGCAAAGAAGAAGCACCCCAGACCTTCCTGGTCTGCACCAGAAGCAAGTCCTCCGTTCTTCGTGGGTTCCGCTTGCCAAGGCTTGGTGAGTCCTAGTCCAACTTCGATGCCGCCGACAGCAAGGGCCTTCGTGGGACAACTCGCCTCCTGGTCCTGGTCGTCCTCGACACTTCCTGGTCCTCCTGGCTGCAGCGACAAGCTTCACCTTCACCTGCAACTCTTCACGACATCGTCTGGTTCCTTCCTGGTTCCACGTGGTCACTGGCTAGTGACCTTGACTCTGTCCCCTCTGCTTGCAGGTCTCCTCTCTTCTT
Organism: Triturus cristatus; assembly: GCF_964204655.1. Classification (NCBI taxonomy): domain Eukaryota; kingdom Metazoa; phylum Chordata; class Amphibia; order Caudata; family Salamandridae; genus Triturus; species Triturus cristatus. The sequence goes on from NC_140591.1 coordinate 1,698,589,540, forward strand.
GATCCCAGCCTTGGGATCCACCGGACACTCTTCACTGACTGCCTGTCAGCATCTTTCTTCAGGCATCCATAGGAGTCGACGACGAAACCCGACGCAACTTCAACCCTATGCACCCGCAGCCTGTGGGCTAGGTAACTTGGGTACTCCGGTGCTCATCAGGATAGTGACTATCCTAGTGTCTAAGTTTCAAGTCTCAACTTCCTAGCTACTCCGGAAGTGTCCTAAATCTATCTATTTCTAAACTGTACTATTGCTAGTGACTTTTACGCATTACGCGTGAGTGTTTCCACTCTGCATACGAATCCCGTGGGCCTCCCACTTCCTAACCTTTGGTAGTATAGTGTAGCCCCAGCGATTCCCTAGGCCTAGGCCTATTCTATTTCCGTGACAGTGGTTCTTATACCACTTACTTAGTATATGGTTTGCGTGGCCCCTAGGGCCTAACTGTATTACTTACCTGTGTGACTTAATGTATGCTTAAATAAGACTGTGTTGTACTTACCTCTAATCTCATAAAGAGTGCGGAGGGTTTGCTTAGAATAAATACACTTTATTTTATATATATATCTGTTGTGGTGTCCTTTCATTTGGTATTCAAGGGATTATATATGGTATCACAGCTGGCTTCACATGCCATTCAGAGTTTAGCCTAAGACTGCTCTTGTCCATGCTACCACTAGGATAGCTGGTCTATAAGGTTAACTTTACAACCAATCACCATAAGGGTATTTGGACTGATATAAGGTGTACACTATAACTAGTGACATCATACATCAGGCCAACTTCTCACAAGGGGCTACCTGCCCCAGCTCTGGCACGAAACTGGACAAAGGGAAGTGGGTGTAACTACCCACTACCCTGACCCTCCTAGAGGAGTGGTCTTAGAGCTAGTCCCTCCCCTATCTTCACTATAAGATACCAAGCATTGCCAATGCAATTCAGATTAACCCTGGACGACGCTCTACAAAGAAGAATCCTGGTCCTTCGACATTTCACTATCTCTGGAAGACTGAAGAATCTCCCTTGGAGTCAAGGAGTGACTCCCCTGCTTGGTAGGCATTAAAAACCTCAATCAACGGTTGTAAACTTCACCGCTCCCGCCGGAGTCCGAAGTCCCTGCGTCCCCTGAAGTGGATTTCCTGACCTCTCGACGGCCATTTTGAGTCCCCAGCGAAGCTGTGGCATCTGGACCCCACGAGTGACGAGGAACAGCAATACCAGGGAACCGTGCACTGATTTCGAGTGCAAACCCTAAACAACGTTCTACGAACTTGTGTTTTGGACCATCTGTAGTCTAAGTCCCTAGCAGGTCTGGTACCGAAAATCAGCGGCCTACCTTGTCCCGAGTGACCGTGGGCTCCTGTGGAACTTTTCCTGCAAAGGCGTCTTCGCCGTTGCTTGCCCGTTGGCTAGTGACTCACCCGAAAACTTTCTCATCGACTTCAAGGGCTCTCCTGGTTGCTCCGGGCCTGCCCTCACTTCTCCTCGCTGGGTAAGTCCATCAGACCTTGCTGGTCTGCATCATCGTCAATCTTCAGTCTACACGAGACTTGCATTTGCCAAGGCTTGTTGGTGCCAATCCGGTTGCCGACACCTCCATCAGCTGCAGACGTCGTGGGACCCTCCAACTCCAGCTGCTGGTCATCGTCGATCACTCCTGGACCTCGTGAGCGAAGAGACAAAACTCCATCAACAGCCTGAATCGACACGACATCAGTGGTCATCCATCTTGCTGGCCACCGGTCACTGGCAAGTGACCTTGAACACTGTCCCCTCAATTTTCAGGTCTTCTGCAACTTCATTCCACCTTCGGATTCCAGCGGGCGCCTCTCCAGTCGTCACAAGCAGCAAGTCTTCAGTGATCTCCATTGAAAACAGCATCTCGACCCGACACCAAAAGACACCTATGCACCCGGCTTCCGTGGGTGAGGTAACTCGTACACTCCGGTGCCCAAGTGTGTGTTGGCCCTCGAAATACTTACCCTGTAGGTGGCTTGCTTGTTGACTTCTTCGAAGTGCCCTAAAACTTTAAATTACAAACCGCGACTTGTACCATTGAAACCAATAGGAAACCCGCGGCTGTGATTAGACACTGCACGCGTCTCCCGTGGGCTGATTACTTACCTGCTAACACTGCAGAAGTAAAGCCCCAGCGATTCCCAAGGCCCTAGGCCTTTTCATTTTGCAAGTCGAGTTTGTTAAACCATTTTTTTAGTATATGGTCTGGTACGCCCCTAGGGCTACAGCCATATTTGTGCTTAATTTATTGAGAAGTGTTGACATTTGAATGTGTATCTGGGTTCTAATCTCAATAAGAGATTAGTAGAGTGTATCTAAGAATAAATACATATATATTTGATATATATACCTGTGTGGTGTCCTTTTCATTTGGTAATTCAGGAGATTATAAGGTAAAACAAGCTGCTTTACATTCCTCAGAGACTTAGCCTGAAGGCTGCTCTCCACAGCTACCACTAGGATAGCTTTCTTTAAAAGGTTGTTGTTGGAAGGCGGACCTCGGGGGAGTCGGAGAGACCACCCAGGGGGGCCCCCACACTGTACGAAGTAGCCGAGCGCTGCTGAGAAGCCTCCTAGGAGAGGTCCTTCTCCTATACCGTACTAGCACAGTAACACCACCACACAGGACTTGAGGATGTTTATCAAGACGAGCAATTCTTTATCAGCATTTAGGAAGTTACGGTTATCGATATATACAAGGGGGGATCGAGGGATTCGCAAGAGTCTCAAAGTCTTTGGTAGGGACGGGGTAGCGGGACAGTCTTTAGTAGCAGCTGGGTACGGGGGTACCTTAGGCCCAGTTCTTGATCCTCAAGCTGAAGGGACTCTGGGTCTCGGAGTGGTCGAGCCGCGACGGCGTCAGCAGGGCTCTGGCGATCAGTTCGTGGAGCTTGAACCGCGACTAGGTCAGCAGGGCTCTTAAGTTTCAGTTCAGCTCGAGCCGCGACGACGTCAGCAGGGCTCCGGGGGAGGTTTCAGCGAGGTTGGGCCGCGACAGCGTCAGCAGGGCCCCGATGTTCCGTGAGGTTCCTTGTCTCAATAAGGTGGAGCCGCAACGCAGTCAGCAGGGCTCGTGGTATAGTGTCCAGCAAGAGTTCTTCTCCGTAGGGTCAGCCGCGATTCCATCAGCAGGGCTCTTGACTCCGGGATACAACTACTGTCCCATTGCGGGGTTGCCCCAGATATAGGTCTGGAGCCCTTTGATGTCCGGACCCTTGCGCCTGGGGGGGCGGAGAGGCCGGGCTGGGAGAGGCCAGACGCCCAGCGGGAGAGGCGCCAGGCCCGGGGAGGCCGGAGGACGATCGCACCTAGGTGTTGTGGGATGGTGGGGGTCCCATCGAAACCCTCCTCCTCCGGGAGTGGTGAAGTGGCCATGCGGTGCCCCCTGGCCAGATCTTGGTGCCTCGATGTCGGGGCTTCGCTGGGGCCGAGGCCGGAGGGAGCCGGGCTGCGTGGGTTGGTGCGTGGAGCAAGCATGGGGGGGACCCAGAAGGGATGAGGGGTCCCTGTGCGGCCTGGAAAAGGGGGCCGCTGAGGCGGGTGTAGGAAAACGGGTACAATCCAAAGGGGGCCTCGAAGGGAGGAGGGGTCCCTGGCGGCCTGAAAGGGCGGCCCGTGTAGGCCGGTGCGGGGGACGAGCACAATCCAAGAGGGTTAAGACCACGCCACGAAGCCGGGTCCAACAGGCGTCCCCCCCCAGCCGAAGGCAGGGAGAGTCACCCATTTCCTTGGGGGTTCTCCTCGTCGAGGCGGAAGAAGCGGGACAGGCCGTCGGCGTTGGCGTGGTCATTGCCGGGCCGGTGTTCAACAGAGAAGTCCATCCCTTGCAGCGAGATGGACCATCGCAGCAGCTTGGGGTTCTCGCCCCTCATTTGCATTAACCACCGCAAGGGCCGGTGGTCGGTCTGGACCCGGAAGTGGGTGCCGAAGAGATAGGGCCGGAGCTTTTTGAGGGCCCACACTACAGTGAAGGCCTCCCGCTCGATGGTGCTCCACCGCTGCTCCCGGGGCTGCAGCCGTCGGCTGATGAAGGCCACGGGTCTGTCGAGTCCCTCCGAATCTACCTGGGACAGGACGGCCCCAAGGCCATATTCGGAGGCGTCCGTCTGCACCACGAACTCCTTGCTGTAGTCAGGGGCCTGTAGCACGGGGGCAGTACACATCGCCGTTTTGAGAGTCTCGAAGGCCGTCTGGCAGCGGGGGGTCCAGTGTACCTTCTTGGGCTGCTTTTTTTACGTGAGCTCTGTGAGGGGGCCGACAATGCTCCCATAGTCTCTGATGAATCGCCGGTAGTACCCGGTGAGGCCCAGGAAGGCCCGGACAGCTGTCTGGGTGGTGGGGGGTTCCCACGCCTGGATGGCATCAACTTTCGGTTGGAGGGGAGCCACCTGACCGCTCCCTACTTGATGGCCCAGATAGGTCACCGATCCTTGGCCTATCTGGCATTTGCTGGCCTTGATCGTGAGCCCGGCCCTTTGGAGGGTGGCCAGGACTGCTTTGATGTGCCCCAGGTGCTCAGCCCAGTGGCTGCTGTATACGGCAATGTCATCTAAATAAGCCGCGCTGAAGGCCTCTAGCCCGGCCAGGACCTTGTTCACTAGTCTCTGGAAGGTGGCCGGGGCGTTCTTCATGCCGAAGGGCATCACCCGAAAGTGGTAGTGCCCATCAGGGGTGGAGAAAGCGGATCTCTCTTGGGCACCGGGGGTGAGCTGGATCTGCCAGTACCCGGCGGTGAGGTCAAAAGTGCTCAGGTAGCGGGCTGCCCCTAAGCGGTCGATGAGCTCGTCGGCCCGGGGAAGAGGATGGGCATCGGTCTTGGTAACAGCGTTCAGGGCCCGGTAGTCCACACAAAATCGTAGCTCCGGGGGGGTGCCTGGTGCGGCGGCCTTTGGCACCAGGACAACGGGACTGGCCCACGGGCTGTCGGAGGGCTCGATGACCCCGAGGGCCAGCATCTTCGCCACCTCAGCCTGGATGCAGGCCCGCACCCGGTCGGGTACTCTGTAGGCTCTGTGTCGCACGGGGGGACTGTTCCCAGTGTCGACGCCGTGGACACACCATGGAGTCACCCCCGGAGTGAGGGAGAAGAGGGCCGCAAAGGGCTGCAACAGTTGCTGACAGTCGTGGTGCTGTTCCGGGGTCAGGGAGGAGGCGAGTTGGACGCCTTCGATGGTCCTGTCGTGGTCGCTGGTCCGCAGGAGGTCGGGTAGGGGCTCGGAGTCGCCTTCGCCCCCATCGTCGGTTGCTAGCAGTAGGCTTAGTTCGGTCCGGGCAAAGTGGGGTTTGAGCCGGTTAGCGTGTAGAACCCGGAGGGGGTTCCGGGGAGACTCCATGTCGATCAGGTAGGTGACAGGGCTCTTCTTTTCCACCACCTTGAAGGGCCCGGTCCATTTGTCCTGGAGGGCACAGGGGTCAACCGGTGACATGACCCAGACTTGCTGGCCCGGCTCAAACTCGATGGTAGAGGCGTTTTGATCGTACCATCTTTTCATGTCCTCTTGGCTGGCCTCGAGGTTGGCTTCAGCCAGGGCTCGGAACCTTCGTGTCTGGTTTCGTAGGGTCAGGAGGTATCTGTAGACGTCGGGAGGGGCATCTCGGGGCTTCGTCTCCCAGCCCTCCTTGACCAGGCTGAGGGGTCCTCGGACTGGATGCCCGTACAACAATTCGAAAGGGCTGAATCCCAGGGACTTCTGCGGGACCTCCCGATAGGCAAACAGGAGGCATGGCAGCAGGACATCCCATCTCCGCCGTAGGGGTTCTTCCAGGCCCTTGATCATGCCCTTTAAGGTTCTGTTGAACCGCTCGACCAGTCCGTTCCCCTGAGGGTGGTATGGGGTGGTGAACTTGTACGTGACCCCGCACTGCTGCCACAGGGACCGCATGTATTTAGAGATGAAGTTCGTACCTCGGTCGCTCACCACTTCTCGGGGGAACCCCACTCTCGAGAAGATCCCCATTAAGGCCCGGCACACTACGGGGGCTGTCACAGTTCGAAGCGGGATGGCCTCAGGGTACCTGGTTGCATGGTCTACGAGGACCAGGATGAAGCGGTGACCCAGGGCGGTCCGGGGGTCCAGGGGCCCTACGATGTCTATTCCGACCCGTTCGAACGGGGTGTTGACTGCTGGGAAGGGCTGGAGAGGGGCTTTGACCCCTCCCCCCGTCTTGCCGCTGGCTTGGCAGGTCTGGCAGGACCGGCAGTGGTTGTCCACGTCCCTCCACATCCGGGGCCAGTAGAAGTGGGTCACCAGGCGGCTGTAGGTTTTGTCCTGCCCCAGGTGCCCGGCGAGGGGCACATCATGTGCCAGGTTAAGGAGGAACTCCAGGAATCGGAGGGGGACCACCAGCACTCGACTGGCCCCCAGTTCTGCGATCTTCTGCTCGCTGTACAGTAGTCCTTCGGCCCAATAGACCCAGTGGGTTCCGGTCTGGTCACCGTTGGCCTGCGAGGCCGCTTGCTGCCGGACTCCTTCAAGGGAGGGGCAGGTCTTCTGTTCCTGCAAGAACTGTTCTCTGGTGGGGCCCCCGTCGTGGCGCCATTGGGCAAGCTCCGGGAGAGTGCCGAGAGAGGCGATCTCGTCCGGGGGGGGCACCGTGGATCTGGCATCGGTGTCCGCTTCTTCCTCGCTGGAGGCAGGTGGTGGCACGGGCCCCTCGGGCTCGACGGTGTCAGCGGCCATGGACGAACGGGGGGCCTGGGCGGCCATGGACCGGGTGGTGGCGCAGGCCCATTCGGGTAGTTCTAGCATTCGGAGATGCTCTCGCCGCTCCTCGTGAGCCCAGGGGGAACTCTCGAGGTCATTCCCCAGGAGGCAGTCCACCAGAGCGTCGTCGCGGACAGTCACCTTCAGCATGCCCGTCACCCCTCCCCATTCGAAGGGAATCTGGGCCATCTGGCACATGCTCTCGCTGTTGTCGGCCGTCCGGACGGGACATAGCACATTCGGCAGGATCTGTTCGGGGGCCACCAGGTGGCAGCGGACAGCGGTGACACTGGCTCCGGTGTCACGGAGGGCTTCGGCCCGTCGTCCATTGATAGTGACCCACTGTTGGTACTTCTGGGTGTTGCTCGGGATGGGTGTTCGGGGCACCATTCCTCGGCTGCCCAGGCAGACCAGGGACATGGCCGCCGGCTCCCACTCAGTGGACCCCCCGTCGAGGGGTTCTTCCTCTTCTTCCCCTTCTCCCAGGGCGGCAGCCACTAGTTGTCGGGGCGGGGGCCCGCTGGTCCCACTTCGTCGGTTCCGGGGGCAGGCAGGGTCGCTGGCATAGTGTCCTGTTTGTTGGCAGCCGTAGCAGGTTATTGTGGGCCGGGGTCCGGTTTTGGCTGGCGTCGTCCCTCTTCGGGCTAGGTTCGGGGAGGTGTGTTGCTGAGGCGGCCCCCAAGGCGGACTCCGGGGCGGCCCGGCTGGGATGTCCCGATTCTTGTTCGACCCTTCTCCCCCGCCGCGCTGGCGGGGGGGGTCCGGTGGGGTTTCGCTGGTATTCCCCCATCGAGCTCCGGGGGACTCGGGTGTTGACCCATCGATCGGCCTCGGCGGCGAGCTTCCGCGGCTCGGTCAGCTTGCTGTCGAGGAGGTGTTGTCTTAGCTCCACGAAGCAGTTGTTGGAAAGGTGTTCCCAAATAATGAGGTCGACCTTGCTCCCCTTGATCCAACCTTCTAGGGCCCTGCTGAAAAAGTCAACATACTCTACCCACGTGGTACCGGGGATTTTCTTGCAGTCTCTGAAACGCTGGCGGTACATTTCCACGGTTAGTCCATAGCGGGTGAGCAGGGCCTCCTTCATATGGTCGTACGAGATCATCACCTCTTCCGGGAGCTGGAGTAGGGTGTCTCGGCCCTTGCTAAGGAACCGACCCCATAGGCCGGCACCCCAATCCTTCCGGGGTACCCGATGGGAGGTCATGGCCACCTCGTACGCCTTAAACCACTGCTGGATGTCGTCGTTTTTATAGTACTCCTTGACGACATCTTTGGGAATATGGACCTTGGCTTCGATGGGCAGCAGAGCGTCTCTATTGCTGGGGGTGCCGGTCTCCCCCTTCTGGGCCTTGAGCTCGAGTTCTTTGAGGCCCCGCTCGTGTTCGAGGGTCAGCCTTTTCTCCTCCAGCTCTCGATGCCGCTTCTTCTCCTCTATCTCCTCTTGTAGCCGTAGCTGTTCCATGGCCAATTTCTTTTCGGCCAGCAGGAGTTCGCCGTCCAGCCGAAGTCGTGCGAGCTCTAGCTCATGGGTTCGGACCTTCTCCCGCTCTCGTATGTCTTCCGCGGAGAGGCCGGTTTCCAGGCTGTTTCTCCCTCCGTTCGCTGGGGTCGGTGCTGGTGGCGTGGCTGCATTAAGGGGCAGGGGATCTTCACTCTGGGAGGGACCCGCCTCGGACTCTATCCAGGTTCTCAGGGCTTTCTGCATCTCTTCCTTAGTACCTAGGCCGGTGGTCGCAATGCCCTTGTCCTTGCAGAACTGTTTTAACTCTTTGTGCGTGTACTCTTCCAATCGTTCTGGTTGGAACTCCGTGGTCGCGGTGGTTTCCTGGTTGCTCATGGTCTCTGTTCGTCTGGATGGATAGCGAGTGGGTTACTTGCTTGTACGATCTGCGTTCGGCTCGGATCCCGTCGCTGGCCACCAAATATTGGAAGGCGGACCTCGGGGGAGTCGGATAGACCACCCAGGGGGGCCCCCACACTGTACGAAGTAGCCGAGCGCTGCTGAGAAGCCTCCTAGGAGAGGTCCTTCTCCTATACCGTACTAGCACAGTAACACCACCACACAGGACTCGAGGATGTTTATCAAGACGAGCAATTCTTTATCAGCATTTAGGAAGTTACGGTTATCGATATATATAAGGGGGGATCGAGGGATTCGCAAGAGTCTCAAAGTCTTTGGTAGGGACGGGGTAGCGGGACAGTCTTTAGTAGCAGCTGGGTACGAGGGTACCTTAGGCCCAGTTCTTGATCCTCAAGCTGAAGGGACTCTGGGTCTCGGAGTGGTCGACCCGCGACGGCGTCAGCAGGGCTCTGGCGATCAGTTCGTGGAGCTTGAGCCGCGACTAGGTCAGCAGGGCTCTTAAGGTGTTTCAGTTCAGCTCGAGCCGCGACGACGTCAGCAGGGCTCCGGGGGAGGTTTCAGCGAGGTTGGGCCGCGACAGCGTCAGCAGGGCCCCGATGTTCCGTGAGGTTCCTTGTCTCAATAAGGTGGAGCCGCGACGCAGTCAGCAGGGCTCGTGGTATAGTGTCCAGCAAGAGTTCTTCTCCGTAGGGTCAGCCGCGATTCCATCAGCAGGGCTCTTGACTCCGGGATACAACTACTGTCCCATTGCGGGGTTGCCCCAGATATAGGTCCGGAGCCCTTTGATGTCCGGACCCTTGCGCCTGGGGGGGGCGGAGAGGCCGGGCTGGGAGAGGCTCCGGGCACGGGGAGACCGGAGGACGATCGCACCTAGGTGTTGAGGGACGGTGGGGGTCCCATCGAAACCCTCCTCCTCCGGGAGTGGTGAAGTGGCCATGCGGTGCCCCCTGGCCAGATCTTGGTGCCTCGATGTCGGGGCTTCGCTGGGGCCGAGGCCGGAGGGAGCCGGGCTGTGTGGGTTGGTGCGTGGAGCAAGCATGGGGGGGACCCCGAAGGGATGAGGGGTCCCTGTGCGGCCTGGAAAAGGGGGCCGCTGAGGCGGGTGTAGGAAAACGGGTACAATCCAAAGGGGGCCTCGAAGGGAGGAGGGGTCCCTGGCGGCCTGAAAGGGCGGCCCGTGTAGGCCGATGCGGGGGACGAGCACAATCCAAGAGGGTTAAGACCACGCCACTAGGCCGGGTCCAACAGTTGTCTTAAACCTATCTACCATAAGAGTCGAATTGGACTGGTGCAAGGTGGCCACTATAATTAGTGACCAGCATATGCCAGGCCAACTTCTCACAGAGAGCTCACTGAATGAGGTCTCCGTCTCACTACTGATTACAGTGTATGTTGGACGGAAGGCTTTGAGAGCACACTGAAAGAGATCTCATCACACTCCTGCTTACAATGTATGTGGGCAGCAGTGTTTTGAGAGCGCACTGAATGAGATCTCCGTCACACTCCTGCTTACAGTGTATGTGGGAAGGAATCCTTTGAGAGCGCACTGAATGAGATCTCCGTCACACTCCTGCTTACAGTGCATGTGGAAAGGAAGGCTTTGAGAGCGCACTGAAAGAGATCTCATCACACTCCTGCTTACAATGTATGTGGGCAGCAGTGTTTTGAGAGCGCACTGAATGAGATCTCTATCATACTCCTGCTTACAGCGTATGTGAGACGGAAGGCTTTAAGAGTGCAGTAAATGAGGTCTCCGTAACATTCCTGCTTACAGTGTATGAGGGCAGGAAGGCTTTGAGAGCGCACTGAATGAGGTCTCCGTCTCACTCCTGCTTACAGTGTATGTGGTACGGAAGGCATTGAGAGCGCACTGAAAGATCTCCCTCACACTCCTGCTTACAGTGTATGTGGGAAGGAAGGCTTTCATTGTATGTGGGAAGGAAGGCTATGAGAGCGCACTGAAAGAGATCTCATCACACTCCTGCTTACAATGTATGTGGGCAGCAGTGTTTTGAGAGCGCACTGAATGAGATCTCTATCACACTTCTGCTTACAGTGTATGTGAGACGAAAGGCTTTGAGAGTGCAGTAAATGAGGTCTCCGTAACACTCCTGCTTACAGTGTATGTTGGAAGGAAGGGTTTGAGAGCGCACTGAATGAGATCTCCATCACACTGCTGCTTAATGTATGAGTGCAAAACAAAAACAATGGTTCTGTCGGGAGTCACGTAACCTGAGTTTCTATTGCACTTAATACATTTCACAGATATTACAATAATCATTCAATGAAGGTAAGCACACAAACACACATCATTAATAATAAAGAAGAGAAAAAGTTCAGCGGATGAAATCCTTTTTACTCTCTAGATTAATCAAACAAATTATAATATACGGCTGTCCAAAAAACAGGTCAGGTGAGGCAATTAGTGACTTATTGTGTTCAGTGACAAGGTGCTGTACAAAAGATAACATATATAACACATATTTACACAAGAAATTATGCACAAGTGTCCCAAATTGAGTACATAAACCACAGCAGGATATAGAATTTCCTTATTCTAGTTGTGGAATTGCAAGGACAAGTTGAACTAAGAACGTCGACGTTTCGACCCTAAGATGTACAGGGCTCGAAAAATGGTACTATCCTGCAGGTCTAGTACCTTGAAAAATCCCCTCGACCTCACTGCAACCTACTTGACCTCCGTCTCTGAAAGCGGAGCATATGTGACAAGTTAACAAGGTTTAAAGGCATCTTTATTGCTCATTCGCTTTGTGAGCAATAAAAATGCCTTTAAATCTTGTTATCTTGTCACATTTGCTCCCTTTTTAAAGACAGAGGACAAAAGTTAGTTTGTTTTCCAGAAAGTGCGAGTAGGACCTAAAAATAGCTCGTCCTCATTAATTCTACCTTGCAGATGCGAGCGGGCGAGTGGATTTGTCGAGCCCTGTGATGTAGTGCAGATTTGTAAGCATCTATGGCGGGTCTTCATCAGGACTGAAGAGGATCTGACAGAATGTAAATTTAAGAATTGAATCAGAATGGTGTGTGTGTTTATGAACTACGAAAGAGAAAATAAGTGGCGACCAACTGCTCACCTGGTAACAAAGAAGTGTCATGATTGGCTTCCTTGTATTATACTCTTGGAGATGTCAGCCGACACCATCCATTCATTTCAAGAGTCGTCTATTCTGTAAGGAGAGGGAGGCGTGGGTCAGGTCTGTGTTATTTAGGACACACGCAGGGGAGGGGGAGCAATAAGTGTTGGTGTATACATACCTATGGCGATTATTTTAAACTTTGTGAATCCTGCCGGTTGATTGAAGGAGTAGGGCCCCGCCGTAGCGATCACCAAGGACTGTGGAGACGAGGGGGTCATGTATGAAGCCCTTCCCGATTACTTGTTATTGTGCATGTTAACCTAATACAATTAGAGTGACCCGCAGGGCGTTAAATGGGGCCATACACCATAAAAGTGGCGTGTCAACTAGTAAGGCGATCTTGCGTATATAAGCGCTTGTGAGGTAAGTTTAAACATGATGAGTGTCTTCGGGTGTGCGGTATAATGCATATGCGTGTAGTTGGAAGATTATACCGACGCGGAAGTGCACATCGCACCTGAGAAGCAGGGTAGCGCTCATTTAAAAATAAACGATTTGGTCTGAGGCGTTATTTTAAAGTAAAAGGTCATGCGCAAATAGGCGGTCGTAGCCCGGCATGTCGTATTCCGTGCGCGAGGCCAATTAATCATAAAGATCGGTCTGTTCGCCAGATAAATATAAAGCGCGCTCAGAATTAGGCATTCTAGTTAATAATCCCTGTAAAGTGCGAGTAACCAATTATTAGTAGGGATTGATCGTGCTATTTATACCCCGCGCTCAATTCAAGTGATTTAATTAAAAAAGCCATGGGTTCCCGTGTTGCTTACTTGGGAGCACAGCGCGAGGCGTCCTCGGCCGCCTGCTGCTTGCAAAAAATGACAGCGAGAGCCCGTGACCCGTCAGTTTTTAACCTATTACGGCGTTCGCTGTCCGTATTGCTAGGCACATACCGGCTCGAGTACACCTAGTGTCAAAGTAAAGCGTGGTGAACTCCATGGAGCGGATTGGGCTTGTGAGACTAATTTAGTATTGCGATGCACGGTTACATGTATGATGAGATGTCGAATTATTTCCAGTATTCTCGTGTCAGTAATGGAGCAATGTTTACAGTAGAGCAAATTTGGTAGCAATTAAATACCTTTAACAATTGTGGTAAAAATATTTGTAATCTTAAATACACCTCTTCATTTAGCATTAGTGAAAGATTTTTTAACAACATTTCAAAGCGTTAAATATTGCCAGGCGTATCTGTAAGGATATATCCAATTGGATTTCTAATGCACCAGTCGCCCATACATTAAGAATAATGGTATTTCAGTATACCTAAACGTATGCAAACGATATCATATAACACTGGCAAACAATAAGGACAGCAGTAATTCAGTGTACATGCGTTTGAGGGCGCTTACAGTCTGCTCATTTGTATGCATGTTTCTTCATGCTCATTAAGGCCATGGTTAACGGCCTCGAGAGTATGTATCCAGCGACACTCTTTGTAGTTAAGGGAGGTGGCGATGTGTAAGGTGACTTGTTCATGGGTGTGTCCTGAGCTCGTGTAGTGTCTGCCAGAGGTGCCCCTTGGGTCCCGCATTGCTATGACGCTGCAGGATCCTGTTTCTTACGTTCTGCAGGCTCTGACCGGCATAGATCATGTGGCATGGGCATCTGATAGCGTAAATTACGTTATGGCTGTTACAGTTTGTAAATTGAGCAAGGGCATATGTTTTTCCACGATGTATGAACGAGGTTCCAGCCATTGAATATTGGCAAGCCTTACCGTGGCCACATTCATGGTGTCCTTGTACAGGTGGCAGGCTGAGTTGTGATCTGATATCTGGTGTTGGTGGTGGTTCAAGAAATGAGGATACTGCGTAATCTTGTATGTTTTTAGCCCGTTTAAATGAACACATAGGTGCCTCCGTCATGCAGATTTCAGATCCTACCAAGTTCCAGTAATCACCCTTTTAATCTCGTGGCTTCTAGTATTGAAGGTGGTAACGCATATAAGTTTGTCCATTTTTTCAGCTCTTGGTTGTACTTCCAACAAGGTATCCCGTGGTCTATACCAGGCCCTTTTTCTGGCTCTGTTAAGCAAACCTTTGGGATAGCCCCTTTCTCTCAGTTTGGTGATCAGTGCTTACAGTGTATGTGGGCAGAATGGGTTTGAGAGCGCACTGAATGAGTCTCCATCACACTCCTGCTCACAATGTATGTGGGAAGGAAGGCTTTGAGAGCGCACTGAAAGATATCTCCATCACACTCCTGCTTACAGTGTATGTGGGCAGAATGGGTTTGAGAGCGCACTGAAAGAGATCTCCATCACACTCCTGCTTACAATGTATGTGGGAAGGAAGGCTTTGAGAGCGCACTGAAAGATATCTCCATCACACTCCTGCTTACAATGTATGTGGGAAGGAAGGCTTTGAGAGCGCACTGAAAGAGATCTCCATCACACTCCTGCTTACAATGTATGTGGGAAGGAAGGCTTTGAGAGCGCACTGAAAGATATCTCCATCACACTCCTGCTTACAATGTATGTGGGAAGGAAGGCTTTGAGAGCGCACTGAAAGAGATCTCCATCACACTCCTGCTTACAATGTATGTGGGAAGGAAGGCTTTGAGAGCGCACTGAAAGAGATCTCCATCACACTCCTGCTTACAATGTATGTGGGAAGGAAGGCTTTGAGAGCGCACTGAAAGATATCTCCATCACACTCCTGCTTACAATGTATGTGGGAAGGAAGGCTTTGAGAGCGCACTGAAAGAGATCTCCATCACACTCCTGCTTACAATGTATGTGGGAAGGAAGGCTTTGAGAGCGCACTGAAAGAGATCTCCATCACACTCCTGCTTACAATGTATGTGGGCAGAATGGGTTTGAGAGCGCGCTGAAAGAGATATCCATCACACTCATACTTACAATGTATGCGGGAAGGAAGGCTTTGAGAGCGCACCGAATGAGATCTCTGTCACACTCCTGTTTAGTCTGTCTGGTCAGGAGGGGTTTGAGAGAGCGCTGAATGAGGTTTCGGTCATACTCTGTTATATTCTGCTGTTAGGCCTATGTTGAGAAGCAGCTTATTTCTTACTTTGTCCTCACAAATAACATTTCCAGGCTGTGACCTTTGGCATACATTTGCACGCACGACAATGTTGGATTGGTTTCTCTGAAACTAAACTTGTTTGACATCTCGCTTCACGCAACATTATCACGGCTCCCTGAGCATCATGTACGAGGTCTCGTTCTTTATTACGTTCAAATGCCAGCGCTGGTCTTATCCACGGGGCGACAGAGCTATCTAGATATCCACAACATCACTAATCCCAGCGTACATCGCGAGGCTGCGTTCTCTTATAAAACATGAGCATCCCGATAGATTACTAGAGGCGGTACTTCCACTGACACCGAGGGACCCTGCATGCTGAGAGATCACCACGCAGCTGCCTGACACCTCGTGAGGGGTGTCCAGCTTGTGTCCAAGACGGGGTCCTTCACTTTTTCCCATCAGGTAATGGGGTTGTATCGTCCCTTGGGGGGATTCTTGGATTTACACCTACACACACTCTAGGTACACATAGAGTTGGGTTTGCGTCGTAGGAGTACGCTCGATTACTGCCTTATCTTACATGCCTTCATATATACATTGTTTCAGCGCCGTGGTAGAACTCCACCTACTATTTACACTCTTGGTGCTTGAAATCACATTTTTCTGCTTCTGTCTCCTAACAATTGCAGCACACGTATTTTATGAACGAATAACGATGGTTCGATATATATTATTGAAAACATCCCTGAGGAGACAGAGTTGTCATGATCAGTTGGTGCTAGAAACCATTCGCTCCCTGGTAAGGTTAGGCGGGGCTTACGGTGGCACTGTGAGCTGGCTGGTCTATAGGCCAACATAGCCTTTGTGGGGTGTCTGTTAACAAACAATGTGCAGATCCTACAGAATACTTGGAACTGCACAACAACTCCTGCGTACAGTGTATGTGGGCAGCAGTGGTTTGAGAGCGCACTGAACGATGTCTCCATCACACTCCTGCTTATAGTCTATCTGGTCATAAGGGGTTTAATAGCACACTCAAAGAGATCTGTCACCCTTCTGCTTACAGTGTATGTGGGCAGCAGTGGTTTGACAGAGCACTGAACGAGGTCTGCATCACACTCCTGCTTGAAGTCTGTCTGGGCACGAGGGTTTTGAGATCTGTCACACTCCTGCCTCGTGTATGTGGACGAGAAAGCAAAAGACACACAATTGATGGACGGAATGCAGAGCAAATCACAACATTCTCCCCCAGTCAAGAGATCTGGGTTAAATCCATCATTCTTTTGCTCACCATGCCACCCCAGTTTAGACCTGGCCATATGCAAATCAGTCTTGGCCCTGTGCCTCATGGGAACAGTCCAGACCAAACTGCCAAGCCAGGTCCTCCCTGGACCGGAAACAAGCATGCTAGGACCGGTTTCGGGGTTTCACCCCTCTTCAGCCAGGATAGCTTGAGTCCAGTGGCACAGTGAGTTTGACAGAGCACTGAATGACATCTCCGTTACACTCCTGAAGGCAGTCTATTCAGGCCGAGACAGGTTCCTAGAGCACTTGAGAGGTTGTTGATTGAGATGTCTGTGCTTTCAACCCTTCCAGTGTAGGAGAAGTATCCAGAGTGGTCTGCGAGGGTGTTGCGTGACCTCTGTTGTAACACTCCTGCTTTCAACCCTTCCAGTGTAGGACAAGTATCCAGAGGGGTTTGTGAGGGTGTTGCGTGACCTCTGTTGTCACACTCCTGCTTTCAACCCTTCCAGTGTAGGACAAGTATCCAGAGGGGTTTGTGAGGGTGTTGCGTGACCTCTGTTGTCACACTCCTGCTTTCAACCCTTCCAGTGTAGGACAAGTATCCAGAGTGGTCTGCGAGGGTGTTGCGTGACCTCTGTTGTCACACTCCTGCTTTCAACCCTTCCACTGTAGGAGAAGTATCCAGAGTGGTCTGCGAGGGTGTTGCGTGACCTCTGTTGTCACACTCCTGCTTGCAGCCCATCTAGATAGGATGAGGCGCCCAGAGGGTTTTGCGAGAGTCACATGAGATCTCTTGTCTTGTTTCTTGCCACTTCAAGCTGATTGCATTCAACGGATGTTCTTTGAGCTCATTAAGTCCCATTTCTGTTTCAGGTGCCCCTCGCAAGAGAAGATGTTGCCATCTCTTCGAACGAGAAGAGTCAGTTCTGCAAGAAAAGGAGAATCAGCGACTTAAGTTGGACATAATGCGGATTGTCAGGTGAATGTCTCGGGTTCAAGATAAACCTTGGTTACTGGAGAATAAATAGTGATACGGTGCGTCCCATTCTTCATGGTAAAACTCAGCATCTGCTAAACTTGCGGTAGGGCTTACAGTTGATACCTTTAGTTGTATGAAGTACATGAGAATAACGCCGCCATTGTGGACACGTCCCGACATTGAACTTGTAATGGTGTTATGACGTCTCTCTCATAAGCCACTCATGGAAGGTCATTTCCGGGGTAAGCAACACTAGTAACTACTTTGGTAGAGGTCATGCCTACTACTGTGGTGCTGCCTGTTAGTGACCCCAGCCTGCGAGGGGGCAGACGCCTGCCGCTCCATCACTGCTGCTAGTATGCTGCTGCCTGCTAAATGAGGAGGTGCCTGCTAGTGGGGTATTAACTTCTAGTCAGTGTTCCCTGCTTCTGGGGTGTAAGAAATAGGAGTATTAGTTGAGGTGGGTGAGAACCCTCCGCACATAATATTATAACATTTCCTGGCTATTGTAAAGGAAAGTTTCAATTCTATTAAGCAGACGGAGGCAGGGATTTTGGTATCTTTTCTTCGCTTTACAGCAGCCATGTAAAACATCAGAATGCTACAAGTGAATGCTACATTGAAGTTCAGTCGGGATCAATCAATCAGGATATTACAAGGCCATCGTAGTCCTCCAAAGGAGTCCTATCTTCTTCTTTCTTCGAGCGACGAGCATCCGGAATTAACCATTAATCCTGCTTGCCTGAATAATTTCCCGAAAAACAGAGCAATGTTGAGTACATTTCCCTGAAACTATTGGCATCATTCATAACCACATGAACTGTGTGGCTAACGTTAGCAGACATTAGATATGAACTTTATTGGCATTGTCACATAGAGAATTGAAGCTGAGTTACACACGTTCTTGCGACGTCTTACTGATAGCTGGGAGACGAGGGAGGGAGGGGGATAGTCACTCCAGAACCCCGGGGGCGGGGGGGGCACGGCGGGGAATAATCCTCGCCTCCGTGTCCTTAGAATCCGGAATCCAAGAGAAGACCCTGGACTGGACCACCTCCTTCCTCTCCGGCAGAACACCTCGGATCCACCCCCTCGGCCTGGTACGACTCCTGGTGGCTGACTGCACTAGGAGCACCCCCTACACTCACCGACCACGCACGCAACCTAGGGGTCATCCTCGACTCCACCCTTTCCATGACGAAGCAGGTCAACGCCGTCTCCTCCTCCTGCTTCAACACCCTGCGCATGCTTCGCAAAATCTTTAAGTGGATCCCCACCGAAACAAGGACGGTCACCCAGGCCCTCGTCAGCAGTAGACTGGACTACAGAAACGTACTCTACGCAGGAGCCCCGGCCAAACTCCTGAAACGGCTCCAATGCATCCAGAACGCATCCACACGCCTGATCCTCGACATCCCTCGCCGCAGCCACATCACACCCCACCTGAGAGACCTGCACTGGCTCCCCATCAACAAGAGGATAACCTTCAAGCTCCTCACCCACGCACACAAGGCTCTCCACAACACCGGACCAGCGTACCTCAACAGCCGACTCAGCCTCTACACCCCAACCCACCAGCTCCGCTCCGCAGACCGCGCCCTCGCCACCGTCCCCCGCATCTGAAGAGTGACCGCAGGCGGCAGATCATTCTCCCACCTCGCCACCAAGACATGGAACACCCTCCCCATCCTCCTGGCTCTTCGAACAGTAGCAGTGTCCCCTCCCAGCGCCTTGAGACCCTCACGGGTATGTAGTGCGCTTTATAAATGCTATGATTGATTGATTGATTGATTATTAGAATTGAAACTTTCCTTAACGATAGCTGGGAAATTTTATATTCTATGTCATGTCCCAGAGGCAAGGATTATTTAGTTTAAAGCTTATCCACCACCAAGGATGCCATGTTGTGAAGTTGCTTAGAGTAAAAGCTCTTAAAGACAGATTCCGAGGACCAACATACCACGTGCATGATGCCCTCTGATCGAGCTCCCTTAGAGGCCGCAGCGTCTTTGGAGGAGTGAGCTCCAAACGTCTGAGCATTGATGCAAGCCTCCTGCATAGCTCCTGTGACCCAACTAGCGATGGCAGAGGACGAGACTGCTCTATGTGACTTAGTGAAGGCAATCATAAGTTGCCGTTCTCGATGTGGTCGGATGTCTTCTGTCATTTCCTTGTAGGTTTTAATGAGTTTGACCGCGCATACTGGGAACATGTGGGAATGCAGGGTATTAGATCACCCTGGATTTAGTCTTAGTTCTTCTGGAAACATGAAAGGTGACCCCTTCTGGGGTGAACAACCTACCGGTGATGTCCAAATCCCTGACAAAGTAAACTCCCCTGCAGGATATCAGACAAAGGAGGGAAGAGAGTTTCACCAACAATTGCTTTCTAGACGAGTACTTGTTACTCTGCCAAGAGATAAACAGGTTTAGCAGCACGTTCATGTCCCAGAGGACAGAGTACTTGGGTTCCGGGGGATTAGAGAGTGTTATCCCTTCTGTGTCAGCAGTTGTTCACCCCCGGGGGAACCCGACAATAGGAGTTCACCTGCTGAAATTGTAGAGAAGAAGGTGGTGTTTGTTCTGTAGGCCAGGCCCTCTGAAGCTAGAGAAGCCAAAACATGTAGCACGTGGACAACACAGGTCCTCACGGGATCCAGGTGTTGCTGACGACATTAACCCAACCATCTGGACCGAGCTAATCTATATCTCTTAGTGGTATTACTTGCCCATGCCTTGGAGAGGAGATCCGCAGCATCTCTCATACGACCAAGGATGTGCTATCGTCCCCCGTAATCCTCCACAACATGAGACGAAGAGAACCCTCCAAGACTAGGTGGAGATTGCCTGAGGGATCTCGCAGGAGAGTCGGATACAGGGGTGGATGGATTGGAGAATCCCAAGAAAGTTCCATCAGGACTAGAAACCGTGCTTGAGGTCTCCACAGGAGTGTAATCACCACCACCTCTGCTCGCTGTCACCGAACATGAGCAGACAACCTCATTAACGTGGAAAATGGGAAGAACGCATAACCCTTCTCCGCTCCCCAATCTTTCGTGAATGCATCCGTTGCTTGAGCAGAGGGATCCGGTCTCCAGTTGAAGAACTTTTCAACTTGGTGATCCATCCTGGATGAGAATAGATCCACTGAAAAGGGCCCCTAACAGAGATCTTGTTCCTGAAATATCGTGGGGTCCAGCCTCCAGTATCTGAGGTCCCTCAGATACCGGGACTGCCAGACCACCGCCTGATTGTCTGCACCTGGAAGGTGCTGTGCAGTGACTGAGATCTGATTCTCCAGGCAGTACTCCCAGAAACTCCCTGCCAGGTCTTAAAAGGGCTTGGATTTAGTCCCCCCAATATGGTTGATGTACCTGACCGCTGCCTCATTGTCCATTTTTAAGAGGACGTTGCACTGGAACCGATCCTTCATCCAACACTTGACTGCAAAGGAGCCCGCCATCAGCTCTAAGCCGTTGGTGTGAAGAGAACTCTCTAGTTCTGACCATTTTCCTCCGGTGGATAATTGCCCACATTGAGCCCCCCAGCCTACTCCGCAGGTGTCTGACTCTATTACCAGGTCCGGTTGCTACCCGAAAATGGCACAGCTGTTCCAGGCCGCCATGTGCACCAGCCACTGTTGGACCTCTGCTCTCGCGCCGTCAGACAGGGGTACGTAATTTGAGTATGCCATTCCCCGCTGAAGGTAAGAGATCTTGAGTCTTTGAAAGGCTCTGCGGTGCAATGGACCGAGGAATATGGCTTGGATGAATGAGGAGAGAAGACCAGTCATGATGGCTACCTGGCAGAGGGACGTGGCCAGTTTTGGCAGGATGGGAGTTATCTGGTGTCAACTCTTAGCCAATTGTCAGAGAGGAAACACTTTGGGTCACTTGGACAGAATCCACCACAGAGCCAGCATACTTTGTACTGGCTTGTAGGACTGTCTCTGGTCTGCCCGTAGGTTTAGGTTTGGAGGGTTGTAATGAATGTGCTTTTCACAAAAAGGACACACCCAAACCCTGCACTCCTACTCTGGAGGCAAATATACCACTGCACCTTTAAATAATACACTTTGAGCAGCACCCCCTAAAAACGAGGAAATGTCGCAGCACTCCCTTTAGGCGAGGCAAGAAAACAGATTCAGGTGCATTTAAAATAACACACGCAAGTTTATTAATGCAATGTTTGGAACGGTAGGCCAAATATATCAGTAAATGCAGATTCTCAGGTATCAAACACTTTAAATGAACAAGTAAAATAAAATGCAATATATACAAATAGCAAAGAGTAGAAAAATATATACAAAATGGTTAGGAGCACCTCACCGACTGAATATGCATCATCCTTGCCAACTCAAGCTGGGGAAGCCCTTCAACGGCCCAGGAATGTGTTCAGTCTGGCCTCAAGTTTCGTCACCTCCACAGCAATACGTCTAGTCTGTGGTGAACTTCCACCTGGTCCCCGTAGGCTCCCAGCTTAAATGTCAGTACTCATCGTGAGGCGAAGCTTCTAGAAAACCTCGCCCCATTCTCATTAGAAAAAAACGAGCTGGCTGTACCAGTCTGCGTCAAGGCCAAGACGGGGGCTGGCCAAGCTCCCGTATTTTGACTCCGAGACAGAGTTGTACATTCTCACATCTTCAAGCCTTTATCTTGACGAAGCTCCCACCAGGCCTTCCAGAGTACATTAAACAAAAGAAATCGCTCAGAAAAACAGAAAGACCTTGAATGTGAATAAGCCAAACAACTGGCAAGCACAGTTGTGCACGAAGAAAAACTGTAGCAAGGCAAAGCCAGAGAAAAAGGATGACATGAGGCCATGTCAAAACTGATAGTAAGAACTCATAATTCTCATAACCCAAACAACTTGCAATCACTGTTGTGCACGCTGAAAAGCTGAAGCAAGGCAAAGTTGGAAAAAGGATGACATGAGTCCGTGTCAAAGCCAATAGTAAGAACTCATAATTCTCAAAACTGTACAACACAATACACATTTCTGCACAACTACTTTTAGCATCATATACTTTATCTCTCAATGTCCTATAGCATCACATACTTTATCTCTCAATGTACAACACAGAGCACATGTGTGCACCATCACTCACAACACTGCACTTCGACATTCCACACCTCTCTCTCCCTCTCACGCCTTCAAATGCAAATCCCACACCTTCTGTTCTTGGCAAAACTGTTCTCCATGACAGTTCCCACTGAAAGACAGCAAGAAAACACGAAAGAAGAGAAGCGGGCATATGCAGGACCATCCTACATTAAGGCTAGGGTAAAATAAGACACTAAAGTCAGTTAAAATGGTGGTAGTCAAAGGTCATCATAGGGTGCCAAACCACAAGAGTGGCTCTTTCACTACAGGGGCCCCCTGGGTTCTGCCATTGTGTCAAAGGGTCTGAGGCATTGTGCTGACCATGTCATTAGTTTGTTCTCTAAAGGAACTAAGGCCTCCAAAACAGCCAGGTGAATAGAGGCGTCAATGAATTTGTAATAGTCGTCAATAGGGAGGTAAGTAACTGCCTCCTCTTTAGTATGGGAGTCATGATTCTCCTGCATTGTTGTGGGGTGCAATGAGGACTGGCAATCACCAGGAACATATGAGGGCCTGAGAGGCGCTGATTGATTGGGGACCTCAACAGCCCTTTATTTCTTAAGCCGAAACAGCTGCAGGGGTTTCAAACCTGTCTGCCCTGCGTGTGACAAGCTATAGCAGGCTGTGCTCTGCTGTAGTAATAAGGCCCGGAAGGAGTGTCCAGTGAGCAGTCAGACGGGGATACAGTCCCCCATGGATTGTAACTCGTGCGGTACAACCACGCCCGATCTGGCCTTTCCAGGCTCGTTCGGGCGTACATGCGCTGTCTGTGAAGAACGAGGTCAGTGACCTCTGAGATCAGCCCTGCAGGTGAAAGCACTGCAAGCTGACTTGTTATAATGTGCATAGCCGCCGAACACATAATACAGACTCCATGGGGGCGTTGTCACTGCCGGCCAGGGCTTGTGGCGAACACCCCAGTCCCGGAACGTGTGCGGTTGCCACGCAGTAGTTGTAGCACCGCACAGCCCCGCTACGTCTCAAGGAGTGCAAGGCACTGCAATAAAGTGAGAGCGCTTCTGCATGCCCAATAAATCCCCTTGAAAGGGAATTGTTTTATTAGATCTGAAAAAATACAGTACATAGCCACAACAAAGAAAGGGAAAAAAAACTCAAAGTCTATACTCATGGCTTCGAGGAGCAGAGAAGAAAGATATAACTCAGTTGAGGGACTATGATGCCCTCATGATATCCTGCTTGGTTGACCTTGACTTAATTCCAAGAAACTTGTTCCCTAATGTTCATTGGACTTGTAGTTTTCTGCTGTTTTATGTGGCTGCTGTTCAATAAAGCAAAGAAAAGATACCATAACTCTCACCCCTGGGTCCTCACATAAAATCAGTCTCCGTGTCAGGGTGAACCATAACCGTCACGAAATAAACCTGTGATTAACCCATGGTACCTATGGGCCAGAGCAGCCTGGCTTAACTTAGAGGCTATGTGTGAAGTTGTTATGCAGTATTCAAACAATAGTAAAGTGAAAACACAACAGAAGAAAAATCTTAACCCAATTTAGAAAAATAAAGACTATTTTAATAAACACAATGATATAGTAGAACTGGAGTTATGAAGTTTGTATTTAAAAATAAACCTAAAAAGCACTAAGTGCTGACCGCAGGCAAATGGTTGTGCAGGACCGTGCAGGGGTAAGATATACGTCTGACCGCAGGTCGGATACAAGGACCTGGTTTGCCCCAGAACAGGAAGTCAGCCAACTGACCCTTGGAGTCACTTCTGGGGCTCTGGGTAAAGCAAGCAGGTTCAATCTTCCTTCAGGCTCTTCAGATAGTGGGGAAGTCCTCCTTCTGATTCTTCTCGGTCCAGGAGTGTTCTAAAGAGAGTACTAGTGTGCAGCATTTATGCCCAGTGCCACTCCCTTTCCAAAGGGGTAACAGTTCCCAGGGGTGACCTTACCCACTTTTGCAGCACTCCCGTGCCTAGACACCTCCGGGTATTCGCGCACGTTATAAATCCAAATATCATTTTATTTCTTATGCTTTTTACTATAATCTATCCCACAGTGCCCCATCTTCCTAAATCCAATAGGGCAGAACTGTTCTTTGCCTGGTCAGAACTTCCTGTGACTGTCCCTTTGAGATGTGGCCATGAAGATGGGAATATTCTGCCTTCTGGTCACTCCAAACGAGTCCTGGGGCAGCTCCCCTCTCACTGGCTTTGGAGCCAAAGTGTCCAGAGGGACAAAGCCGGAGTGCAGGCCTGGTGTCAAGTTCATCTCTTTCCTTGAAGGTAGACCTCTTTGAAGTGTAACTCGTCCTTGGGAACAGCCCCCAGGCCGTCCTGTCAAGAGAAGGCCAGCATTTCCCCACACCCAAACCCTTTGTCCCCTGAGAACAATCCACCTCTCACCAGGCTTCAGCATTGAGGTGACAGTTGAATACCAGCATAAAGACCTTAGAGGTTTTAGACAGAAAAAAGGTGATTTTTCTAAAAATCCCCGCTTTTTAATAGTAAAGTCAAATTCAAATTTACGATTAAATTGGATTTTGTGTAACTATTAAAAGGAGTCCTTGAATGATTTCTCTAGCTATCGTCAAATTGGAATTAGCAATATAAGATGTAATAATGTAACCCAGTGTTTCCTTAAGGTAGCAGCTGGCCTTGCCAGAGTGAAAATAGTGAATAGGCTTGTTCACTGTCCGGACATGTGCAACATTAAATTTGTACATGTCGTACTTTTAAATACTATGCACCCTGCCTTTATGGGCACTAAGGGCTACCTTGGGGGTGACATTAATATAAAAGAGGAAAGTTTAGGCCTCTCAAAAGGATTAATTTTAGTAGGTCGAATTGGCATTTTTAAAACTGCTCTGCCAGGCTACATTGGTAGGCCTGGGGCTGGGTTTGCTGTGTCCCTGCCGCAGCCCACTGGTGACATTTAACTTGCAAGCCCTGGTACACTTGATGGCATATAATAGAGATTTATGGGTAAGTTAAATGTGCCAATCAAGTACACACCATTTTCATCATGTTGAAAGGGGGAGCACAAGCACTTTATCACTGGTTATCAGAGGCAATGTGTTCAGAATTCTATAACCAGTAAAAAATCTGAGGAAATATCATGACACAAAAGACGGTCCTCTCGACAGGGGACTGCCTGCTACTGGACCACTGGCTGCTAGTGCTGCTTGTTAGTGGGTAGCTGCCTCTAAGTGTAGTGATAGGCTGCTAGTGATCCAAGATAGTAGGGAGCTGCCTGCTAGCTGGCACTTGCCTGCTAGCTCTGAACTTGCTACTCGTTGTGTGGTCCACTTTAGCGGGAAGCTGTCTGCTAGAGATACTGCCTGCTGATCGTTGAACTGTTTACTTTTTACGAGCTGGGAGGTGGTGTCGAAAGGGAAGGGATTCCAAATATTCTTCAAAGCTCCTACCCCCGCTTCTAATAGTCGCACTGTGGATACTTTTACACGGTAGTAAGGCCGGCCTGGTCAGAAGAGTATGTTTGGCAATCATGTATTTGATTGCATTTTTAAATAGTACAGAACTTAACTGCAATGTTTAAAGAAGTTTAGGCGTATTTAAACATTACCAGTTTAATAGGATAATTGTGAAAGATTATGAGAGGGCCCCAATTTTTTTTTCCGGTGGGGGGGGGGGGGGCTGGCGTGGCATTAAAAAGGTTGAACGCCACTGGTCTATAGACATCACAGAGATTGTACTGGGCTGGAAAAGACACAACACTTGCCAGAGATGCCTGCTTCGCCTCTAGCCTTTTCCTTGATGGCTCCCAAAAGCGTCTCCTGCAAAGCCAGCACCAGGCAAGTCCTAGAGAGCCTGGGGCTACACTTCAGTCAGCTTTACACTCCACCTTTTCCCAACTCATCGTGAGGCGGGGTCAGTAAGCATCACTGACCGCCACCCTAATGCGAGTTGGGGAGGGGTGCGGTGCAAAGAGCAAGAGGGGAGCTCATGGCAGTTCGGCAGAGTTGGCCGCTCTCAGAAGCGTTGTCATTTGGGTCCCACAATGTTATTGGTGAGTGATGCAGATAAATGGCGGGAGATGGGAAGTTTAGTTGTGGAGCAGGGAAGAGGTGTGGTGCAGCGGCCAGGGCAGGTGACTCCGGATCAGTGTTTGATCCTCGGTGCCGGCGGCAAGTTAGCCCAGCACCTTGTGACTCCGGGCAATAGCTCGCTTAATCTTCCCGACGGCCCAAGTGCCGGGACACCTCTCCGGAGGTAGCTGTGCGCTTTACAAATGCTGATATTTTATTTCATTTCACAGTCTACCTTGAGGTGCTTCTAATCCGGCCCGAGGACCGTATAGCATCACGTGGAAGATGGGCACAGTGCAGCTTCGTCTGCAGGTAGAGTCTTCAGGGGCAGAATCTGAAGGAATCATGTTGCAGCATTTCATTAGTCAGCGTGCTTAGATACGGGCTTGATGATAATCCCCCGCCATCACTGCCTGATGTAATTGACACTACAACGCATTATGTTAAATGTTCTCCTCATTTTATCGATTACCCCAACAATACCGCTAAGCCCGATGACCCCAATCATGATAAATATTCCCTTTCTGGGCTGCCGTAATCCTGTGTTGGCACGGGATCCCAACAGGGTCTAACCATGCAGTACTCCAGTTGGGAGTAGGGTCTGGCCCCTTCAGTGGTCCCAGAAGGGCAGTGCTTAATTTGTGAAAGAATAAGTGCTATGGCCTGAAGCTTTGCTCAGAAGCCGATGGCTGGCACTATTGAATGTCTGTGTGCCAAATGCCAAGGGTGCGTAGCCTTGATTCCACCTCATGCCTCCATCATCCTCCACCAGAAGCTCCCTGCGTCTTTATCTCTCTCCTGCTGGTATTAAATCCACCTCATGCCTCCATTATCAGCCACCAGATGCTCCCTGCCCCGTATCTCACTCCTGCTGGTATTAAATCCACCTCATGCCTCCATCATCCACCACCAGACGCACCCTGCGTCTTTATCTCACTCCTGCTGGTGTTAAATCCACCTCATGCCTCCATCATCAGCCACCAGATGCTCCATGCCCCTTATCTCACTCCGGCTGCCGGACCAATTTTTTACCTTGATTGACTCAAGCAAATCCCCCGGAGATTCTGTTACACATCCTGCTTTAGAGGTTCGACATCCTTACAACCGGGACACCCACGGATCCATTGACACGGAAAGCGCTTCCGATCATCGTACCAAGGCAATTTCTCTTGAATCAGGCATGTACTTAATCATTGTCCTGATGATGATCCTACAATTTCCCTGAAAGGATCGAAACGTCGTCGACCCCTAAAAAACAGCTTGCACATTAATCCATTGTGTAAAAAAGTGTATTGACTGTCTTTCAAAGCTTGATACAATTGATACTTTACAAGCCATAATTGTCTTGCCTGAAATGTCCTTGTGTGTTATGTATTTGTTATGTTCCCCATGGGATACAGGACTGTGTCCCACAAGAATTCTGTTTTCATAATTGTTTATTGCCTTATTCCTATATTAAATAATTTGTCCGGCTGGACACTCTGAATATAGTATTGACTCTAATCTATATTTATCTCATTGTTATCTTAATTGTTTAAGGACCATTGTTTTTCTTGCATAACTGTTACCCAAGGTCCTTAACCACCTTGAGGGTTCCCTTATTTTTCTCTTAGTACCGTATCTCACTCCTGCTGGTATTAAAACCACCTCCTGCCTCCATCATCCTCCACCAGACACTCCCTGCCCCGTATCTCACTCCCGCTGGTATTAAATCCACCTCATGCCTCCATCATCCTCCACCAGACGCTCCCTGCGTCTTTATCTCTCTCTTGCTGGTATTAAATCCACCTCATGCCTCCATCATCCTCCACCAGACGCTTCTGCGTCTTTATCTCTCTCTTGCTGGTATTAAATCCACCTCATGCCTCCATCATCCTCCACCAGACGCTCCCTGCGTCTTTATCTCTCTCTTGCTGCTATTAAATCCACCTCATGCCTCCATCATCCGCCACCAGACGCTCCCTGCCCCGTTATCTCACTCCCGCTGGTATTAAATCCACCTCCTGCCTCCATCATCCGCCACCAGATGCTCCCTGCGTCTTTATCTCACTCCTACTGGTATTAAATCCACCTCATGCCACTATCATCCGCCACCAGATGCTCCCTGCGTCTTTATCTCTCTCTTGCTGGTATTAAATCCACCTCATGCCTCCATAATCCTCCACCAGACGCTCCCTGCCCCGTATCTCACTCCTGCTGGTATTAAATCTACCTCATGCCTCCATCATCCTCCACCAGACGCTCCCTGCCCCGTTATCTCACTCCCGCTGGTATTAAATCCACCTCATGCCTCCATCATCCTCCACCAGACGCTCCCTGCCCCGTATCTCACTCCCGCTGGTATTAAATCCACCTCATGCCTCTATCATCCACCACCAGACACTCCCTGCCCCGTATCTCACTCCTGCTGGTATTAAATCCACCTCATGCCTCTATCATCCACCACCAGACACTCCCTGCCCCGTTATCTCACTCCCGCTGGTATTAAATCCACCTCATGCCTCCATCATCCACCACCAGACACTCCCTGCCCCGTATCTCACTCCTGCTGGTATTAAATCCACCTCATGCCTCCATCATCCGCCACCAGATGCTCCCTGCGTCTTTATCTCACTCCTGCTGGTATTAAATCCACCTCATGCCTCCATCATCCTCCACCAGACGCTCCCTGCCCCGTATCTCACTCCTGCTGGTATTAAATCCACCTCATGCCTCCATCATCCTCCACCAGACGCTCCCTGCTCCGTATCTCACTCCTGCTGGTATTAAATCCACCTCATGCCTCCATCATCCTCCACCAGACGCTCCCTGCCCCGTTATTTCACTCCCGCTGGTATTACATCCACCTCATGCCTCCATCATCCTCCACCAGACGCTTCCTGCCCCGTATCTCACTACTGCTGGTATTAAATCCACCTCATGCCTCCATCATCCGCCACCAGACGCTCCCTGCCCCGTATCTCACTCCTGCTGGTGTTAAATCTACCTCATGCCTCCCTCATCCGCCACCAGACGCTCCCTGCATCTTTATCTCTCTCTTGCAAGTTCCTACTTTCTTCCTCAACCATATTTTTTTCTTGTGTGTTTCCCTCTCTTGCTCTGGGTCAAATTCAAATAACTGTCGGTCCCCAAAACTGAATGCCTGCGGGCCTCACCTGCAAACACCAACTCGAATTAAGCACCGCAGAAGGGAGACAGTTAAAAAACCGAGTGCTCCACTCACTGGTGCAGCCGTCCAAGGCCGCCATTCTGAAGCGTCTCATGAGTAGGCCAGTCTGTCTGTGGTCTCTCTCTTCGGTCTAGACGGCGGGAAGAAACACTCGAGGGATCACTGAGGCGCAGAAAACGTCCAGCTGTTGTTTTTTAAATTGTGCCTCTCGCTTTGTATGTTTCTGAAGCAGGCCACCAGAATATTTGCTTTTCATTTTAAAATACAAAAGATCACAGTCAATATATTTCTCCATGTGACCTACACTGTACCTCTAATCAGGTTTCTTTTATTAAATCAGAGGGTCGGTATAGCGACTACAAAGATTCAGGTAGCTGTTGGTTGCTGTTTCCAACCCAAAGGAGACGGTCCTGGGTAAATGTAACAATGCCAGAGGGGCAGAGCGGTTTATTTAGCAGGTCACATTTTAATATGTAGCGGTACGGCTAGAGCGGTCGACCTCGAAGCTGGGGAACCGTGTTCGAGTCTCAGCAACGACGCACCACATACTGTGATTCTGGGCAAATCACTTGATCTCCCCGTGCCTAACAAACATGAATGTGTCCTTCTGTAACGAAACTGGTGCTCAATGTAAAGCACTCTGATACTCGATGTCTCGGTCTAGTTCGCGCTATATAAAACTCCACCCCAAAAAAAAAAAATGAGCTGGTTGATACATCTGCAGCAGTGTTTTTTTTTTTTCTGTGATTTTTCTGTTAATACTTTTCAATCCTACTAGGACGGATAGGTGGTTTAGTGCACCCCTGCAGACATTTCTGTGCATGTTTCGGTGAGCAACCTACCACCCACCCCTTCCCCAAGCAGTGCGCTGGCGGCATGGAGGATTCTGTGCCGTTTACATTCACAAGCCTCTCCTTTTCCCAACATGTTCAAATGTGAACAAACCATTCTCTAAAACAGGTGTCTCCAGCCAGTCGATCACAAGCTTCCAATAGATCGCAGACACCTTCAGAGTATCTCGCAGCCGTGAGCTCATTTTTAAATATGGACAGGATCACATTTTCCTTTTAAAGTTAAGTGGTGAAGGGGTGCACACCGTGCACTGAACTGATGAGACCAAACCCATAAAACACACCGCGTAAAAATGTTGTGCACTGTTGTGAAGGGACTAAAACCCGTACAACACACCCTAAGTAGGGTAAAACGTAAAAATGTTGTGCACTGTTGTGAAGGGACTAAAACCCGTACAACACACCCTAAGTAGGGTAAAACGTAAAAATGTTGTGCACTGTTGTGATGGGAATACCCAGAACGACCCACTTCGTATAGAGGTCAAATATTATGCATCGCAGTGAAGGGACAGTAACCCATACCACACACCTCGAGTGGAGGTCATTTGTTGTGCAGAGTGAAAATGGGACTGTAACCCATGTGACACACCTCCTGTAGAGGCAAAAAAATAAATGTTGTGCACCATAGAGATGGGACTGTAACCCATACGTGTGGGTAAAAACATATCGTAAGATTGACGTAATGGGACAGGAATCCATTTTGTACACCCCGGATAGGGTGAAGTGTACTAGAAAGGCATACCCCCTGTATGAGGTGACAGAATACATAAATTTGATTTGAAACTTGAGACCTACCCACAAAAATGTAATGGAGGCAAAACGTAGTTAACTAATGTACTGGAAGCTTGAGACCTGCCCCGCAATGTAAGGTAGGTTAAAGTAGTTAACTAAAATACTTGAAGCTTGAGACCTGCCCCGAAATGTAAGGGAGGTTAGATGTCGTGAAATGTAGTAACTAATACACTAAAAGTAATGCATGGCTGAATGTGACTACTTGCACATAGGCAGCACTGGAACAGTCTTAACAGAAACAATGAGCATTACAAACATTTCAAAACTAGAACATTGAAAGGTTAATTGACTGCCATGTAAAGTTACAAGCACTGTCAGACAAAAAGACCAACGAAAAGCCCTTTCCGTCTTGAAATATACACTGTCCTTTACCCACATACACTTCAAGAAGGAGTGAGCCATGAAAACAAAACATGTGAGAAAGTTAAAATCGAGATGCAAATGAAGAAGCTGCAAAAACCAGACGAGATCCAGCTTGAGATGGGCATGGCTAGATACCGCATGAATCATAGCTTGAACGGTGCAAGGAAAAGTGCACCGCACTAAAATGTACCTTCTGTGAGTAAATTTGATCACGTGTACATTTCTTGCAAAGTGTCCAATGAAAGTCACAGTGAAGAGTTGTGAAAAAGGTGTGTGGCTGCCAGCATACACTGCACAATCGTTCCGACGAGAATTAAAGCAAAGAATGCCGCTGCCCGCGTCCCAAGCAGTGGGACATCAGCAGGGCAGCACTCTAGTGGCCGCCCGTCGGAGCCTTCCCCCTTGCTGCCTCGCGCGCGAGGCTACGCCCACTAGGGTTATGACCCCCAATAGTGTGGAGCTGGAGGCAGGCCGTTGAGGGCGGGGGGCGCGGCTTGCCCCCTCTACTTAGGAGGCCCTCTCGCCCAGTTCCTCCTCTGTTCCCTGCGCGCCGCTCCAGCCTGGACACGCGTATTCTTTTCGCTCCTTCCCGCGCGTTGTTAGAGGATCTGCGCTCGCGTTTTTGAGGGACGGCAGCCGAGGGATAGCAGGACTGCAGGTTAAGGAAGTGGAGAGCAGCGGCGTTCCCGTAGAGTTTGGAAGTGCGGCGCAGCCTAGAAGGAGGTGTCTTTAGCCATGGTGTGCTGGTGGTGCACGGAGGTAAACAGTGCGGGGTTTCTTCGGTTGCGGGCAGGGCAGGCGCGGAGGAAGCCTTAGATTGTTGTTTGGGTAGACGGGGTAGGGAGGACTAGATCGGGTGCCCCCTTTCACGCGACTGTCCCATCGGCCTAGTGCGCGATGGATTTAGATAACGCGCGGGAAAAAGAGTGTTAGCTTTGGTCACCTTGCACCCCTTGTCCGTATTTAATTATCCCAACTCAGCGCCGGAGGGAATTGGGCGTCGGTTGCCTTTGGGGGCCCTAGTTACCGATCGTTTGCCCGTGGTTGCTTGTGGCCCCGACGATTTGTGCGCTTCGTGTGTGCTGTGTCCTTGGGCGTGCGGCGAGTCAGGATTGTGGCCTAGTGGGGAGGGAGCGCTGGAGTGCGCCATCTAAAGTGGGGAGCCTTGGAGTGGGGCGCGGGGGTCAGACTCGCTCTGGTTGGCCAAGCGGAGCAGTTCTCCGTTTGGGAGAGTCCGAGTCGCTCTCTCTCTGTCGGAATTGGAGACGCCTGTCTGCACGCGCTTTTGTCAAAGTAACGTTTTCTTGATGGCTGGGCTATCGCGGCGGAAAGAGGTCAATGTATTCAAACGGTGATATAGATTAACCTTTCTTTTTTGTAGCGACGGCAGGAATGCCACGAGTTTTCTATTCAGACGATTTGTTATTAATTATGAAATGAACGGAAATATTGCAGCAAAACTGCACAAAGCGTGGGCAAATGTACTTGTCTCCGTTGCAAATTTGACCCACAATTCATAGCATGCGTGCCACTGTGTGCCAAAAGTAGCTGTGTTTTACGTGTGGTTCTAGGTACATGCCTTCATGCTGTGACGCGAGAGCTGATGGGTAAAAGTATTCATGTTTATTACATGGCATAAGGTCCGGCCTCAGGGTGCGTAAAGCGTGATTATACAAAATGGTAGCCAATGAGATTTAC
The DNA here is from genome assembly GCF_964204655.1 of Triturus cristatus. Classification (NCBI taxonomy): domain Eukaryota; kingdom Metazoa; phylum Chordata; class Amphibia; order Caudata; family Salamandridae; genus Triturus; species Triturus cristatus. The sequence continues at coordinate 1,698,622,477 of NC_140591.1, forward strand.
TACAAATGAAATATTTATATATATATATATATGTTGTAGCATGATTTAAACAGGTGTCAGCCTCGCACAGTGCGTGGAATGGGTGTTACAAACTGGGTGGAAAGTACCACATATGATGTTTTCACTGTTACGTTTTTGGGTAAGATTATTCATTGTGACACAGCTAATCGGCATGTTTCACAATTTAGGGTAATACTCAGTGGAATTTGCATTTTCGTTTTTTCATCCAACACTAACTCCACCCCAGTTCTGAAATGCACGAGGTGAAGTTTGTGAATAGATAGCCAGGGCTTTCTCACAAAATATTCACTGTTTTAAGAGTTCGTTGTAAAAGCCCCTGATGAAGTACTCATTAGTGAGAAATGCATTGGAAACATCTCTAGAACACAACATGTGTGGAATGAAAGAAAAGTTACATTTCTAATGAAATGTCGAAGGTGGCAGGAATGCATGCAGTGTCTGTGGGATGTAGCTGGCTGGTTGCTGTCGACCACGCTCATAGTTTGGGGGTCTGCTGTTCAGAATGCTTGTTCCACGGGGGAAGCTTTTGCCCTTTCTAACATTGTTCCATCGATTTCTGGTCAACGTCTTGGTCAATCTGTGCATATGTGCGAGTTGTTGGACAATATCCCAGGTTCCTTCTCAATTTCTGAATTGTGAGATTGTTTTGGGGTGTATGCCGGGCCTGCACGAATGGGCATTGGCAGCACATTGTAAGTGTACCCTCTGGCGTGTTGTGGACATCCGATCTTGCCGTTTGTGGAAGCGAAAACGTCAGGTTGATTTTTGGTGTCCAAGTTCCTCGACTATGTTACTTCTAGTTGGTTTTCCTGGCCTGGTCGATTAGCTCGGTTGGTTGTAGCGTGGTGCTAGTGGCAAGAAGGTCGCGGGTGCAACCCCCGTATTGGCCAATGCTTGTGGCATCGGTCTCTGTGGCGTAATCGGTTAGCGCGTTCGGCTTTTAAAGGAAAGGTTGGTGGTTCATGCCCACCCAGGGACGCAAAATTGTATTTTCTAAACGGATTATAGAGCTTTCAGTGCGCTGAGCTAGTTGTTTTTCCTGGCCTGGTCGGTTAGCTCGATTGGTTGTAGCGTGGTGCTAGTGGCGCGAAGGTGGCGGGTGCGATCCCCGTACTGGCCAATGCTTGAGGCATCGGTCTCTGTGGCGCAATCAGTTCGCGCGTTCGGCTCTTAAAGGAAAGGTTGGTGGTTCAAGCCCACCCAGGGACGCACAAAAATGTATTTTCAGTCATTGTAAAGCTTTCAGTGCGCTGAGCTCTTTTATAACAAAGTCAGAATGTTTAATTTTCCCTTTGACAGGGAACAGACAGCTCTCAAACACCCACTGTTCTTATCAGCCCATGCACATGAATTGCACATGATTGTACAGCTTTCAGCTTTGGGGAGATCCTGGGGCCTATAAACGTCTTCGGTAGTACCGAGGATGTATCGCGTACAGGCTTGCCTTGTTCCCCAGTACAGGTGGACCAACGTTTAAAAGGGTTCTTTCAATTTCAAAACACAGGGATACAGAGCATATTGCATGGCGCACCCGGGCCGCTCGGTTGGTAATCTCCGGTTGCACTTTGTCCTCCGGTCGACGCTTGACTTTTGTTATTTGACATGCGTACGATGGAAAACCACTCACGAGTTCAGAAAGTATGCATCGAAGCCCAAACCCGTTTTTGCTTCCAGGATGCACAAACACAAATAGGACACGCTTGCGTTGCATAGCGACAGCAGCAGTGGGATTGGTAGCATTCGGTGGTACTCTGAACATCAGGGTGTGAGGTATGGTGCTATCCCGCATCCTTACAGTAACCGCACCCTGATTGAGAATAGACATGGGGGAATTGGTTGCCGTGCACGCGGTTACACCCACGTGGGGGCCGCCATTTATTAAATTATATATTGACCCAGTCCTTGTCGGGGCCACGGCCTCACCACACCAAGCAGCCCTGAACTGAACTGCCTGCCAGTAGGGATGACATGTGTCTCCTACACTTTGCGTCCTTTGGCCCAGGTTACATTTCCTATACACTGATTCACATGCATATGATTGATTGGCTCGGCGGATTCTGTGTAAGATGCAAAGTTCGGGGACACCCTACACTGGTAGGAGTGGCACTATATAACTAATTCAATGCATCTGAGAGTGTGGTCATGGAAACGTGGTCAGCAGTAACTTCTGGGATTTCTTGCCCTGCGCAATTGAGTTCATTTCTCTCCAGTTCCCTGGGAAAGGTTTGGGGGGCCAGGGTGATAGTTTTTACTAGTTAAGCTTTTGGCCAATGGTAGTTTTTGTCAGCCAGATTCGGAATAGCTGGTATTGCAGGACACTAGAGGCGGTTGTGTGTATGTCCAAGTTAGGGAATGGCATGCTTTGCCGATTAATTGATCAAATGAATAAAGACGCATGTTCTAGCTCGAACAGAGCAACTGTTACTAATCGCAATGACATGGGTTCACACGCACTCGAGAGCCCCCCCTTTGCATTTATTCCCTGGTATCTTTGGCCCAAAATGCAGCATTTATTAGGATTATCCGGTACTAGGGGGGAATCTCGTGGGCATTAGTTCCATGCCGGTGGGTACGAAGGGACGAAGTTGTGTCCCAAGTGGTGCAACAGGATAAGGGAAGGTATATATGTAGATATATGTTCCCTGGCAGCAGGTGTACAAATATGTCCTAAAACCCAGTCTCAACCATGATGCAATGGTCAGCTTGTGCAAAGGTGTAACACAGAAATTGAGCGACCAATGTTATTATTGTAAGTTCAACGCTTGAGTCAAGAGATGCTGCTGTCTCTCATCTTTGCCTTGCTATTTAAAAACAGCTGGGGGTAAGGTTTCACTCAAATTAGTCATAGTAGCAGCTTAGTATTATAGAAAAGTCAGCAGCCTGTGCTGTGTTGAGGCAAGTTGTAGGCCTGGGTTTTGTGTGTCATACATAACATCTTGAAGGTATTTTGTGAGTTCCACGCTTAAGTCAAGAGATGCGGCTGCCTTTTATCTTTAACCTTGCTATTCGGAAACAGCTGGTGTGATATTTTCTGCAACTCAGTCATAGTGGCAGCTTAGTCTATACAGGAAAGGCAGCAGCATGAGCTGTTTTGAGACAGGCGGAAGGCCTGGGTTTGTATATCATACTTAACATCTTTGAGGTTATTCTCCCTGTTCCACAGGGAGGCCAGGGAAAGCATAGAGTGACATGCTTTACCGAGACTTAGCCTGGCTTGCCGCTTCTGCGACCGGTGAGGTTTGTTTATGTATTGTATGAAGGTGACAGAGGCGGTCACTGTTGTTTGATAGGCACCAGGGCCAGATGACATTTAAGTGCATTGTGTGCTGGAAACTAAGTAAGCACAAGGAGCACGGGGGACGTTCCTAGCTCTAAAAGGAAAGTTGAGACAACCAAGTTAAGTTTCTATGCAAGGCTACGTTTGGTGGGGCAATTCCAGGCGTAAAGCATTAAGCCAGCCAGCCCTGGGAATTAGGCAGGCGTACGATTAGCTAAGATTTTGTTCAAACTGAGGGAGAGCATATCGACCACAAACAATTGTGGAACCAGAAAAAGCTTTACTAAGCAATGCTGTAGATTTCCGGTAGAATGCTGTATGGATAGGCTTCAGGGATAAGGCCATGACCTTTCTGGAAGGGGCATTCTTCTTCGACCTGTGTCGAACTGGGAAAGGAAGTAAGGCGGGCTGGAAGGGGCATTCTTCTTCGACCTGTGTCGAACTGGGAAAGGAAGTAAGGCGGGCTGGACAACTCCTATTCTACCTGCGTTGGCACATCTTGCCAGGAGTGATTGTCAAAGGTTTTGCCTTCAGCCAGCCTAGGTTAACACCCATCCACTCCAAGCTAATTGTTCATGGTGGTATTGGGCTGCATTTACACAGCCCAGTATATCGCCCCTGGGGTTGTCAGTGTCGTGAATTACTAAATCTCACTGAACTGGAGGTGTGGCCGGGTTTTACACGAGCAGAAGTTTGGGAGTGCAAGCCTCCACCTAGGGGGTGGCTGGCTGAATCTGATGAACTACTTCAAATGGTTCACAGCACTGCACGTGGGAGAGTGTCAATGACCTGTGCATACTTCAACCAGACTCCCGTGAATGGCATGCCCTCAGCTACATGGTAATGATTGAGAGAGCAGAGAGCGACCATACCTCTTGAATTTTGCACTTAAACTTTCTAGTAATGGAAAGGGCTTAACACCTTCTGAAATGAGCATGACGAGAGATGTGCTGCTCTCCACAGACATTTGACAGGTTAATGGGCAAGGCTAGCGGAAAAGCCAGATGTATTGTCGTCATTTAAGGCGGACGTGACCCAGGTATTGGCGAGATAGAGGCACTGCCAACTATGAAGATATGAACGAAATCATCACTGGGGCTCACAACTTATTATTTGATAAAATAAGACGTTTCATTTTCAAGCCACGATGTCGGTGCAACGAATTACCTATAGCACAGCAACAACGGTATAACATGGACTGTAGGCAAACCTATTAACTCCTTTCAGCAGCAATAAAATCCCAAAGCTAGCTTCTATTTAACAAGCAAGGAAAGTGGTTACGCTGTCCCAGTGGAGAGTAAGAAAAGATTGGGATAAACAGCGGGACTAGTACAAGAATCTATCGTCAAATTTAATGTAACTTAATTTGCAAGTAGAAAGGCTAAAACAAGGAGATGTTGCTAAAGATATGGGTCAGTTTGTAGTAAACAATAGGATAATAAGTTGTGTAAGGAAGAAAATTGAGATACCGGTGATGTCAGCTTGTGTTTATATACGTAGGTAAAGTGGTTAACTCACACGTTACCTTCACCCTGCTTATTGTGCTGTAGCTGCTGGGAACACAATTCCAAGCCAGGAAGGCACCTAATTTGGCCAATTGAAAAATCCTATTAGGATTGCAGGTCCATAAGCGCCTATTTCACCAATGCCTTGTTACCCATGCCATATTTTCCAGCCTGAGAAACAGATTTAGGTGTTGCTCTTCTCGCTCAGCCTCTCCTTGGAGCCAGGGAGGTGGGAAACGTTCACAAATTTAGTCCTCGAGCTGAGAGATGTATTCTTCGGCAGCTCAGTCAGTCACATTGGCTTTATCCGGAGTCATGATAAAAGCCGTCCAGTTAGCAGTTACGTTAAAATGTTTTGTACTGCTGAGAAATCATGCACCCCTCGCAGCAGCAGCAGCAATTCAGGAACCATGACGCTATCTATACATCACCTTTGTAGACAAAGTGGAAAGTAAAACCTTCTTCGTGCTAGGATACGAAGGGAATCGCTGGATTGACGAATTCAGCTATGGTTCAGTTCTGGCTCCATATGTAGGTGCTAGATCTTCCCATAATTACGTTTGGAAGATCTGCAGTGGCATCGCTAAGGAAGCTAGGAACACCAGTCACGTCTAAGCTGAACGGCAGTGGGGCCAAAAGACATCCTTTGTTAGTCTGCCCTGGGCTCCTGAGTAATGTTGCAAATTAATGAGGCTGACGGGGTGCACCTGTCCAGGGTAGGGATGGAGATGTTCCTGCTTGACGTACAAGAGGCACTGGCTAGCAAGGGACATCAGTAACACCTATTAGGAGAGGGGGGCTCTGGCAGCGACGGTAGCCTCCCCAGAGCTGTGGCGGAGTTACAGGGCGATCTGGATGCAGACGGGTACAGTAAGGGTACCTCTGCGACAGGCGGTACAGTAAGGGTACCCCTGTCCGGCACAGTAAGGGTGCCAGAGCCAAGGTCCAGGAGCCGAAGGGGGTTCTGGGAAGACCGCGACGGCGCCCCGTTAGTCCTTCGGGCGGTTGGGGGGCCTGACCAACCGGGGGTGTGCCACAACACGCTCCGCCCCTGTCGGAAGGGGCGGGAGTAGGAGACAGATCACGTGACCCAGTGGATGATCTGTAAATAATTATGTGCCACACTGCCGGGCATCGACCCACCGTGTGTGCTGGCTCACCAGGCGGGCGGAGCAGCAAGGGGCTGCCTGCCCTGGATCGCCCGTAAGATAACCCAATTTTATTATCATACTGTGTTGTATGAAATAAACCTGCAGCAGTTCTTCACCCACAAATAAAGTGTCAGTGTAATCATTGTGTGACGTCTGTGTATGCGTGTTGACTGAAGCGGATGACGGTGTGGTCACTATGCCGCTGCCCGCGTCCCAAGCAGTGGGACATCAGCAGGGCAGCACTCTAGTGGCCGCCCGTCGGAGCCTTCCCCCTTGCTGCCTCGCGCGCGAGGCTACGCCCACTAGGGTTATGACCCCCAATGGTGTGGAGCTGGAGGCAGGCCGTTGAGGGCGGGGGGCGCGGCTTGCCCCCTCTACTTAGGAGGCCCTCTCGCCCAGTTCCTCCTCTGTTCCCTGCGCGCCGCTCCAGCCTGGACACGCGTTATCCCACCCTTTCCACTTACCCCACGTGTCAGGCACAGCGCGTTATTGGAATGTTTTAATGTTTTCTTTTGCGTTGCAGGCGGAGTTACAGGGCGATCTGGATGCAGACGGGTACAGTAAGGGTACCTCTGCGACAGGCGGTACAGTAAGGGTACCCCTGTCCGGCACAGTAAGGGTGCCCGAGCCAAGGTCCAGGAGCCGAAGGGGGTTCTGGGAAGACCGCGACGGCGCCCCGTTAGTCCTTCGGGCGGTTGGGGGGCCTGACCAACCGGGGGTGTGCCACAACACGCTCCGCCCCTGTCGGAAGGGGCGGGAGTAGGAGACAGATCACGTGACCCAGTGGATGATCTGTAAATAATTATGTGCCACACTGCCGGGCATCGACCCACCGTGTGTGCTGGCTCACCAGGCGGGCGGAGCAGCAAGGGGCTGCCTGCCCTGGATCGCCCGTAAGATAACCCAATTTTATTATCATACTGTGTTGTATGAAATAAACCTGCAGCAGTTCTTCACCCACAAATAAAGTGTCAGTGTAATCATTGGGTGACGTCTGTGTATGCGTGTTGACTGAAGCGGATGACGGTGTGGTCACTAGGAAAAGTACCTGGAAAAGTCTTTCGCTGACAAAAGCAACCTGAAGGCACAAAAACAAGAAGCAAAGAAGTGGTGGCCTCATTCCTCAACGCGACGTTCTTGTCCTCCTTCTGTACAACGCAGATGTGAAGAACGTGCTTGGCAAATAGATGCTCAGAGTACCAACAATTGACATGGGCGATTGCCAACCCCAGGATGGCAGCACGCTGTCAGACGCCGTGCCAAGTGGCTCACGGCACGCCGGTGCCTCAAAACGTTAATGGGCATACATGGTGCTTCCTCGAACGTCACAATTGAAATGAGGAACACGCGCGAAAGACCTACGATGAAGGTATGCCTCCTCGCGCAACTCATGACTCGTGCCTCATTTTTAAATAAAAAAATGGCAGTTGAAAAAAAATCCCCGCAGACATCAGGTCTCTGAATAGACCAACAATCCTTGTCAAAGAATGCGTCTCACCTGACACTGGCTCCTGTGATGCTGCATCCTGGCTCCACGCTGCCAGCCACTGCCAGGGGGAATCTTGTTATTGCCCAATGCTCGTCAGCAAGGCTCTGTGCAAAGTCCCCAGCTCTCCCTCGTGTGAAATGACCGCATAGAGCTCGTCCATAACTGTCATTAGGGATCTCTGCTCCAATTTTGGATGCATGTTGCAGATATAATTCATCTCCTGGCACCCCGAGTGGGACGGGTATGCCCAGACGTGAGTCCCGTGCTCTCCATGCCACAGGAATCAAGCTTTCCTGGCTGAAGAGGGGTGAAACCCCGAAACCGTTCCTAGGATGCTTGGTTCCAGTCCAGGTAGGACCTGGCTTGGCAGTTTGGGCTGGACTGTTCCCATGAGGCATAGGGTCAAGACTGATTTGCATATGGCTGGGTTCAAACTGGAATGACATGGTGAGCAAAAAAACGGTGGATTTAGGCCCAGATCTCTGTACTGGGGGTGAATGTATGACATTGTTCTACATTCTGTCCATCAATTGTTGTTTTTGCATTTGTCACCCCGAGTGGGATGGGTATGCCCAGACGTGGGTCCCGTGCTCTCCATGCCACTGGAATCAAGCTATCCTGGCTGAAGAGGGGTGAACCCCCGAAACCGGTCCTAGGATGCTTGTTACCAGTCCAGGGAGGACCTGGCTTGGCAGTTCGGGCTGGACTGTTCCCATGAGGCACAGGGTCAAGACTGATTTGCATATGGCAGGGTTCAAACTGGAATGGCATGGTGAGCTGTACTGGGGTGAATGTATGACATTGTTCTGCATTCTGTCCATCAACTGTTGTTTTTGCACCTCCAAAATAGCACCAACAACATGGAGCAGACAAACATTGCGCAGGAGCGATCTTGACGTGCTGCTTCCAAGCACAGTCATTACCCAAAATCTTGACATGTGCTACACACACTAGTATAAATTGAAAGTCATTACTAAAGAGCAAACTTCCAGCAGAGCACACTTCTTCCCCAGACAGTGCAGACGACTATATGTGGCGGTTGAGCAGGATATGTCAGGGTTACCCTCACTGAAACGCAGCACTGGTAATGTGGCCCATAGAATAACATGGACAGGAACAGCACATAGTTCTCTCACTTAGTCTAGATGTGTAGTTGTTGTAAATTTATGCCAGGGCAGTAGAACATGAAAAATCAGGCTTACCCTCACTGAAGGCCCAGCACTGGAGGACAGCACGTTTGAATGGGGCCTGTCCGATGCATGGACAGCTGGTGGGGCCTGTCCGATGCATGGGCAGCTGGTGGGGCCTGTCCGATGCATGGGCAGCTGGTGGGGCCTGTCCGATGCATGGGCAGCTGGTGGGGCCTGTCCGATGCATGGGCAGCTGGTGGGGCCTGTCCGATGCATGGGCAGCTGGTGGGGCCTGTCCGATGCATGGGCAGCTGGTGGGGCCTGTCCGATGCATGGGCAGCTGGTGGGGCCTGTCCGATGCATGGGCAGCTGGTGGGGCCTGTCCGATGCATGGGCAGCTGGTGGGGCCTGTCCGATGCATGGGCAGCTGGTGGGGCCTGTCCGATGCATGGACAGCTGGTGGGGCCTGTCCGATGCATGGGCAGCTGGTGGGGCCTGTCCGATGCATGGGCAGCTGGTGGGGCCTGTCCGATGCATGGGCAGCTGGTGGGGCCTGTCCGATGCATGGGCAGCTGGTGGGGCCTGTCCGATGCATGGGCAGCTGGTGGGGCCTGTCCGATGCATGGGCAGCTGGTGGGGCCTGTCCGATGCATGGACAGCTGGTGGGGCCTGTCCGATGCATGGGCAGCTGGTGGGGCCTGTCCGATGCATGGGCAGCTGGTGGGGCCTGTCCGATGCATGGGCAGCTGGTGGGGCCTGTCCGATGCATGGGCAGCTGGTGGGGCCTGTCCGATGCATGGGCAGCTGGTGGGGCCTGTCCGATGCATGGGCAGCTGGTGGGGCCTATCCGATGCATGGGCAGCTGGTGGGGCCTGTCCGATGCATGGGCAGCTGGTGGGGCCTGTCCGATGCATGGGCAGCTGGTGGGGCCTGTCCGATGCATGGGCAGCTGGTGGGGCCTGTCCGATGCATGGGCAGCTGGTGGGGCCTGTCCGATGCATGGGCAGCTGGTGGGGCCTGTCCGATGCATGGGCAGCTGGTGGGGCCTGTCCGATGCATGGGCAGCTGGTGGGGCCTGTCCGATGCATGGGCAGCTGGTGGGGCCTGTCCGATGCATGGGCAGCTGGTGGGGCCTGTCCGATGCATGGGCAGCTGGTGGGGATTCGAGCCGTGCTGTCTGGAGTTATGTTTCTTGTTTCTGTTGCATCATCGGTGGCCTCTGTGAGAATATCTTCTTTGTTGATCATGTAGCACGAGGGTAGGTTACCAGATCGTCGCCAATAAAAGTAATAACTGAGTCCAGACGAGTAGAGGATCTTCAGATGTTTATTGTAGTTAGTTACAGGTCATCCAGTTAAGTCAAATACAAGACCCCACCAGGAGCAGCCCGCACGCTGCTCAGCCCTTCTCAAGTGACATCTCCGGCTGCCAACATTCTGTATCACGTCATTCATGGAGCATTCCACTGGCCGAGCAAGAGATGACACGAATACATCAAAACCAGGGTACTACACATTATTATCACCAGGCTGCAGATAGCAGGGCCTGACAACGAGCAGCGCGGGGGCCACATTTATGACTCAGGCTGGGGCACAGAGGTCAAGAACTGAAGCACTGAGGTATTTCAATTTTAAATGTCCTTGTCAACTCCAGTATTCGAGCGTTAGAACAAAATTATGTTTCTGAATGCATTTAAATGGGAGAAAAAATGAAAACTTATCTTAACGATTAAGTTATCTCTATGTTTCAATTTTCTCTCATTTCAAAGTGTTGCATTTACAGACAGCAGAGCTCTTGATCCCAGTGGCTAGTAGACAAGTCTTAATGTCTTTCTCCTCTTTCAGTTGTCCCAATCGCGTCTTCATGTTTTATGAAGTCTGTTTCTTCACGGTCCGTTCCTCCCATTTAAACAGGTAGCTGCGTTTCTCTGTTATAAATATGGCACCCTGCATACAGGTCACTGAGAGCCAGATGCCTGGTGTCAATACATGTGACAGTTAGAAATGGGAGGACATTTAAATGATGACTTTTATTGAATCCATATAAGTATAAAGTTAACTCTTCAGTTTAATTTTCTCACCTTTCAAAGTCCCGCCTTTACTCACTAGAGGCATCTTGCTCCCACTGAGCGGTAGGTGTTAGGCTGTATTTATAACTGCAAAATGCAGCCATTATTTTAAGTGGGAAAAATGTAAAGTGCAGATAAATGTTTCATATTATGAACATTTTTCAGCAGTTTAAATGTTTCCAATAAACAAAAGGGTTGTATGTTTGTGTTAAACATGTAATGGTGCCACATATGGTATGTCCTATGCCACAAGTACATACGACACAGGCTCTCATTCACCCATACACCGTATCCCTTTTATACGCACTCATGTTCATACATCCCCATAGACCACTCTCTCACTGACGCACACAGCAGCCCTCTCAAAGTGACCCTAGTCAAAGTATTGTGTTCAAACCATAGTATCGGGCTCAATGGACATTGAGCTTGGAGCTGTTAAAGCCGGGCGTGGGGGTGTCGGGTAACACTGCACGAGTGGATTGGCCTTTGAAAGCTCACAGTGAGTTACACTGGTCAGAAGTAGCTCTCACTACAGAAACGGTTGGAGACCCCTGCTCTAGAAATAAAACTTTTGTTTATTTGATTGTCAGTTAAGTCAGTTGCGAAAACACAGATTTTATATGAAATTATTTGTAGATGAGAGGCTACCAAAGCATGACATTTAAGTCATTGTGCCATTGCGCGGACTCTGCTTTAAACATTCACTGACCGCACCTGCCGTGCCCCACACATGTACTGACCGCACCTGCCCTACCCCACACATCTGCTGCCCGCACCTGCCCTGCTCTATACCTCCACTGACCACACCAGCTCTGGCGCACATATTAATTGACTGCAGCTGCAATCCACACATCGACTGACTATACCTGTCCTGTCCCACATACCTACTGACCGCACCTGCCCTACCCATCACTGACCGCACCTGCCCATCACTGACTGCACCTGCCCATCACTGACCGCACCTGCCCATCACTGACCGCACCTGCCCATCACTGACCACGCCTGCCCTACCCATCACTGACCGCACCTGCCCATCACTGACCATGCCTGCCCATCACTAACCACGCCTGCCCTACCCATCACTGACCGCACCTGCTCCACCCATCACTGACCGCACCTGCCCCACCCATCACTGACCGCACCTGCCCCACCCATCACTGACCGCACCTGCCCTACACATCACTGACCGCACCTGCCCTACCCATCACTGACCGCACCTGCCCTACCCATCACTGACCGCACCTGCCCTACCCATCACTGACCACACCTGCCCATCACTGACTCCACCTGCCCATCACTGACCACACCTGCCCATCACTGACCACGCCTGCCCTACCCATCACTGACCATACCTGCCCTACCCATCACTGACCGCACCTCGCCCTACCCATCACTGACTGCACATGCCCTACCCATCACTGACTGCACATGCCCTACCCATCACTGACAGCACCTGCCCTACCCATCACTGACTGCACCTGCCCTACACATCACTGACCGCACCTGCCCATCACTGACTCCACCTGCCCATCACTGACCGCACCTGCCCATCACTGACCACGCCTGCCCTACCCATCACTGACCACACCTGCCCTACCCATCACTGACCGCACCTGCCGTGCCCATCACTGACCGCACCTGCCCTACCCATCACTGACCGCACCTGCCCTACCCATCACTGACCGCACCTGCCCTACCCATCACTGACCGCACCTGCCCTACCCATCACTGACTGCACCTGCCCTACACATCACTGACTGCACCTGCCCATCACTGACTGCACCTGCCCATCACTGACCGCACCTGCCCATTACTGACCACGCCTGCCCTACCCATCACTGACCGCACCTGCCCTACCCATCACTGACCGCACCTACCCTACCCTTCACTGACCGCACCTCGCCCTACCCATCACTGACCGCACCTGCCCTACCCATCACTGACCGCACCTGCCCTACCCATCACTGACCGCACCTGCCGTGCCCATCACTGACCGCACCTGCCCTACCCATCACTGACCGCACCTGCCCTACCCATCACTGACCGCACCTGCCCATCACTGACCACACCTGCCCTATCCATCACTGACCACACCTGCCCTACCCATCACTGACCGCACCTACCCATCACTGACCGCACCTGCCCTTCCCATCACTGACCGCACCTGCCCTAACCCACACATCTACTGACGGCACCTGTGCAGACCCACACATCCGCTAACTGCGGCTGCAGTTGAGGTCAAGCGAACAAGGCAACATGCTGCAGTATCGTATCTCCCGCCCATCTTGCATGCTTGCCTCACATTCACTTTCATCATCCTCGGCTCTCTGTTGTTACACTTGTCTCTTGAAGCAGTTCAATGTGGCCATGTCCCCTCTAATCAGGACGTCAACAAATTGCTAGGTTTTAGCTGATTTCCTTGCTCTGACTTTCTAATCTGTCCATCTAAAGGAGCGACCAAACTGCCCCATGGCAGCGTTCATGCAGTGCCACATCCAACCTTCCCGCCTACCCTGATGTTCTTGGAAAGTGATTACTCGCCGAGTGTGCATTAGATGTGGTGGGAGGGGTATCTAATGCCGCATGAGCCTGCTGCCGGGAGACTCCTTGTGGCCCTGCTGCTGGGAGGCTGTGCATGAGCCTGCTGCCAGGATTCTCCTTTTGGCCCTGCTGCTAGGAGGCCGTGCATGGACCTGCTGCCGGGAGACTCCTTGTGGCCCTGCTGCTGGAAGGCCGTGCATGGGCCTGCTGCCAGAAGACTCCTTGTGGCCCTGCTGCTGGGAGGCCGTGGGTGGGCCTGCTGCCTGGAGACTCCTTGTGGCCCTGCTGCTGGGAGGCTGTGCATGAGCCTGCTGCCAGAAGACTCCTTGTGGCCCTGCTGCTGGGAGGCCGAGGGTGGACCTGCTGCCAGGAGACTCCTTGTGGCCCTGCTGCTGGGAGGCCGTGCATAGATCTGCTGCCGGGAGACTCCTTGTGGCACTGCTGCTGGGAGGCCATGCATGGGCCTGCTGACAGGAGATTTCTTGTGGCCCTGCTGCTTGGAGGCCATGCATGGGCCTGCTGACAGGAGAGTCCTTGTGGCCCTGCTGCTTGGAGGCCATGGGTGGACCTGCTGCGTGGAGACTCCTTGTGGCCCCCATGCTGCTGGGAGGCTGTTCATGGGCCTGCTGCCAGGAGACTCCATGTGGCCCTGCTGCTTGGAGGCCCTTCATGGGCCTGCTGCCAGGAGACTCCTTGTGGCCCTGCTGCTGGGAGACCATGCATGGGCCTGCTGCTTGGAGACTCCTTGTGGGCCTACTGCGAGTGGAGGCTGTAGACGTCACCTGCAGCTGGGTCCCGCGACTGGAGGCTGTAGACCTCGCCTGCAGCTGGGTCCTGTGAGTGGAGCCTGCCTCACCTGCTGGTCAGTCCCGCGAGTGGTGCCTGTAGACCCTCAGCTGTCGTTGGGTCCCCAGTCTGTAGACTTCGCCTGCAGCTGGGTCCTGTGTTTGGAGGCTGTAGAAGTCACCTTCAGCTGGGTCCCGCGAATGGAGGCTGTAGACGTCGCCTGCAGCTGGGTCCCGCGAGTGGAGGCTGTAGACGTCACCCGAAGCTGGGTCCCGCGAGTGGAGGCTGTTGACATCGCCTGCAGCTGGGCCCCGTGAGTGGAGGCTGTAGACGTCGCCTGCAGCTGGGTCCTGCGAGTCGAGCCTGTAGACGTCGCCTGCCGCTGGGTCCCGAGAGTGGAGGCTGTAGATGTCGCCTGCTGCTGGTTCCTGCAAGTGGAGGCTTTAGACCTCACTTGCAGCTCGATCCCACGAGTGGAGGCTGTAGACCTCACCTGCAGCTCAGTCCCACGAGTGGAACATGTAGACCTCACCTGCAGCTCAGTCTCACACTTGCAGTTCGGTACCACGAGTGGAGCCTGTAGACCCTCACCTGCCGGTCGGTCCCGCGAGTGGAGCCTGTAGACCCTCAGCTGCCGTTGGGTCCGGAGTCTGTGGACGTCGCCTGCAGCTGGGTCCCGTGAGTGGAGGCTGTAGAAGTCGCCTGCAGCTGGGTCCCACGAGTAGAGGCTGTAGAAGTCGCCTGCAGCTGGGCCCCGCGAGTGGAGGCTATAGACATCGCCTGCAGCTGGGCCCCGCGAGTGGAGGCTGTAGACGTTGTCTGCAGCTGGGTCCCGCGAGTGGAGGCTGGAGACTTCGCCTGCCGCTGGGTCCCGTGAGTGGAGGCTGTAGACGTCGCCTGTCGCTGGGTCCCGCAAGTGGAGGCGGGAGACGTCGCCTGCCGCTGGGTCCCGCGAGTGGAGGCTGTAGACGTCGCCTGCCGCTGGGTCCCACAAGTGGAGGCTGTAAAAGTCGCCTGCAGCTGGGTCCCGTGAGTGGAGGCTGTGGACCTCACCTACAGCTGGGTCCCTCGAGTGGAGGCTGTAGACCTCACCTGCAGCTCAGTCCCACACCTGCCTTTCGGTCCCACGAGTGGTACCTGTAGACCTCACCTGCAGCTTGGTCCCACGAGTGGAACCTGTAGATCTCACCTGCAGCTCAGTCCCACACCTGCAGTTTGATCCCGCGAGTGGTACCTGTAGACCTCACCTGCATGTCGATCCCACACATGCAGCTCGGTCCCGCGAGTGGAACCTGTAGACCCTCACCTGCCATTGGGTCCCACGAGTGGAGCCTGTAGACCTTGCCTGCAGCTGGGTCCCGCAAGTGGAGTCTGTATACCTCACCTGCAGCTGGGTACCGCGAGTGAAGCCTGTAGACCTCGCCTGCAGCTGGGTCCCGTGAGTGGAGGCTGTAGACGTCGCCTGCAGCTGGGTCCTGCGAGTCGAGGCTGTAGACGTCGCCTGCCGCTGGGTCCCGAGAGTGGAGGCTGTAGATGTCGCCTGCTGCTGGTTCCTGCAAGTGGAGGCTTTAGACCTCACTTGCAGCTCGATCCCACGAGTGGAGGCTGTAGACCTCACCTGCAGCTCAGTCCCACGAGTGGAACATGTAGACCTCACCTGCAGCTCAGTCTCACACTTGCAGTTCGGTACCACGAGTGGAGCCTGTAGACCCTCACCTGCCGGTCGGTCCCGCGAGTGGAGCCTGTAGACCCTCAGCTGCCGTTGGGTCCGGAGTCTGTGGACGTCGCCTGCAGCTGGGTCCCGTGAGTGGAGGCTGTAGAAGTCGCCTGCAGCTGGGTCCCGCGAGTAGAGGCTGTAGAAGTCGCCTGCAGCTGGGCCCCGCGAGTGGAGGCTATAGACCTCGCCTGCAGCTGGGCCCCGCGAGTGGAGGCTGTAGACGTTGTCTGCAGCTGGGTCCCGCGAGTGGAGGCTGGAGACGTCGCCTGCCGCTGGGTCCCGTGAGTGGAGGCTGTAGACGTCGCCTGTCGCTGGGTCCCGCAAGTGGAGGCGGGAGACGTCGCCTGCCGCTGGGTCCCGCGAGTGGAGGCTGTAGACGTCGCCTGCCGCTGGGTCCCACAAGTGGAGGCTGTAAAAGTCGCCTGCAGCTGGGTCCCGTGAGTGGAGGCTGTGGACCTCACCTACAGCTGGGTCCCTCGAGTGGAGGCTGTAGACCTCACCTGCAGCTCAGTCCCACACCTGCCTTTCGGTCCCACGAGTGGTACCTGTAGACCTCACCTGCAGCTTGGTCCCACGAGTGGAACCTGTAGATCTCACCTGCAGCTCAGTCCCACACCTGCAGTTTGATCCCGCGAGTGGTACCTGTAGACCTCACCTGCATGTCGATCCCACACATGCAGCTCGGTCCCGCGAGTGGAACCTGTAGACCCTCACCTGCCATTGGGTCCCACGAGTGGAGCCTGTAGACCTCGCCTGCAGCTGGGTCCCGCAAGTGGAGTCTGTATACCTCACCTGCAGCTGGGTCCCGCGAGTGAAGCCTGTAGACCTCGCCTGCAGCTGGGTCCCGTGAGTGGAGGCTGTAGACGTCGCCTGCAGCTGGGTCCTGCGAGTCGAGGCTGTAGACGTCGCCTGCAGCTGGGTCCCGAGAGTGGAGGCTGTAGATGTCACCTGCAGCTGGGTCCTGCGAGTGGAGGCTGTAGACCTCACTTGCAGCTCGATCCCACGAGTGGAGGCTGTAGACCTCACCTTCAGCTCAGTCCCACGAGTGGAGGCTGTAGACCTCACCTGCAGCTCAGTCTCACACTTGCAGTTCGGTACCACGAGTGGAGCCTGTAGACCCTCACCTGCCGGTTGGTCCTGCGAGTGGAGCCTGTAGACCCTCAGCTGCCATTGGGTCCGGAGTCTGTGGACGTCGCCTGCAGCTGGGTCCCGTGAGTGGAGGCTGTAGACGTCGCCTGCAGCTGGGTCCCGTGAGTGGAGGCTGTAGATGTCGTCTGCAGCTGGGCCCCGCGAGTGGAGGCTGTAGATGTCGTCTGCAGCTGGGCCCCGCGAGTGGAGGCTGTAGACATCGTCTGCAGCTGGGTCCCGCGAGTGGAGGCTGGAGACGTCGCCTGCCGCTGGGTCCCACGAGTGGAGGCTGGAGACGTCACCTGCCGCTGGGTCCCGCGAGTGGAGGCTGTAGACATCACTTGCCGCTGGGTCCCACAAGTGGAGGCTGTAGAAGTCGCCTGCAGCTGGGTCCCGTGAGTGGAGGCTGTGGACCTCACCTACAGCTGGGTCCCACGAGTGGAGGCTGTAGACCTCACCTGCAGCTCAGTCCCACACCTGCATTTCGGTCCCACGAGTGGTACCTGTAGACCTCACCTGCAGCTCGGTCCCACGAGTGGAACCTGTAGATCTCACCTGCAGCTCAGTCCCACACCTATAGTTTGATGCCGCGAGTGGTACCTGTAGACCTCACCTGCAGGTCGATCCCACACATGCAGCTCGGTCCCGCGAGTGGAACCTGTAGACCCTCACCTGCCATTGGGTCCCACGAGTGGAGCCTGTAGACCTCGCCTGCAGCTGGGTCCCGCAAGTGGAGTCTGTATACCTCGCCTGATGCTGGGTCCCGCGAGTGAAGCCTGTAGACCTCGCCTGCAGCTGGGTCCCGCGAGTGAAGCCTATAGACTTAACCTGCAGCTAGGTCCCGTGATTGAAGCCTGTAGACCGCTCCTGCAACTGGGTCCCGCGAGTGGAGGCTGTAGACCTCGCCTGCAGCTGGGTCCCGCGAGTGGAGGCTGTAGAAGTCGCCTGCAGCTGGGTCCCACGTATGGAGGCTGTGGACCTCACCTGCAGCTGGGTCCCACGAGTGGAGGCTGTAGACCTCACCTGCAGCTCGGTCCCACGAGTGGAACCTATAGATCTCACCTGCAGCTCAGTCCCACACCTGCAGTTTGATTCCGCGAGTGGTACCTGTAGACCTCACCTGCAGGTCGATCCCACACATGCAGCTCAGTCCCGCAAGTGGAACCTGTAGACCCTCACCTGCCGTTGGGTCCCACGAGTGGAGCCTGTAGACCTCGCCTGCAGCTAGGTCCCGCAAGTTGAGTCTGTATACCTTGCCTGCAGGTTGGTCCCGCGAGTGGAACCTGTAGACCTCACCTGCAGCTCGGTCCCACGAGTGGAGCCTGTAGACCTTGCCTGCAGCTCAGTCCCACGAGTGAAGCCTATAGACCTCGCCTGCAGCTGGGTCCCACGAGTGAAGCCTATAGACCTCGCCTGCAGCTGGGTCCCGCAAGTGAAGCCTGTAGACCTCGCCTGCAGCTGGGTCCCGCGAGTGGAGGCTGTAGACCTCGCCTGCTGCTGGGTCCCACAAGTGGAGGCTGTAGACCTCACCTGGAGGTAGGTCTCGCGAGTGGAGCATGTAGACCTCACCTGCAGCTCAGTCCCACGAGTGGAACCTGTAGACCTCACCTGCAGCTCAGTCTCACACCTGCAGTTTGGTACCACGAGTGGAGCCTGGAGACCCACAGCTGCCGTTGGGTCCGGAGTCTGTGGACGTCGCCTGCAGCTGGGTCCCGCGAGTGGAGGCTGTAGACGTCGCCTGCAGCTGGGTCCCGCGAATGGAGGCTGTAGACGTCGCCTGCAGCTGGGCCCCGCGAGTGATGGCTGTAGACGTCGTCTGCAGCTGGGTCCCGTGAGTGGAGGCTGGAGATGTCGCCTGCCGCTGGGTCCCACTAGTGGAGGCTGTAGACGTCGCCTGCCGCTGGGTCCCACGAGTGGAGGCTGGAGACGTCGCCTGCCGCTGGGTCCCGCGAGGGGAGGCTGGAGACGTCGCCTGCCGCTGGGTCCCGCGAGTGGAGGCTGGAGACGTCGCCTGCCGCTGGGTCCCGCGAGTGGAGGCTGTAGAAGTCGCCTGCAGCTGGGTCCCGCGAATGGAGGCTGTGGACCTCACCTGCAGCTGGGTCCCACAAGTGGAGGCTGTAGACCTCACCTGCAGCTCGGTCCCACGAGTGGAACCTGTAGATCTCACTTGCAGCTCAGTCCCACACCTGCAGTTTGATCCCGCGAGTGGTACCTGTAGACCTCACCTGCAGGTCGATCCCACACATGCAGCTCGGTCCCGCGAGTCGAACCTGTAGACCCTCACCTGCCATTGGGTCCCACGAGAGAAACCTGTAGACCTCACCTGCAGCTCGGTCCCACGAGTGGAGCCTGTAGACCTTGCCTGCAGCTCAGTCCCACGAGTGAAGCCTATAGACCTCGCCTGCAGCTGGGTCCCGCGAGTGAAGCCTGTAGACCTCGCCTGCTGCTGGGTCCCGCGAGTGGAAGCTGTAGACCTCGCCTGCTGCTGGGTCCCACAAGTGGAGGCTGTAGACCTCACCTGGAGGTAGGTCTCGCGAGTGGAGCCTGTAGACCTCACCTGCAGCTCGGTCCCACGAGTGGAGCCTGTAGACCACACCTGCAGCTCGGTTCCACGAGTTGAGCCTATAGACCTCGCCTGCAGCTGGGTCCCGCGAGTGAAGGCTGTAGACCTCACCTGCAGCTCGATCCCACGAGTTGAGCCTGTAGACCTCACTACGGTGTAACACAGGCTTCCCAAGCTCCTTGGCTCCTTTTTTTGAGGTCTGGGTTTTGATAGCTCAGCCGTCAACCTGACTTATTGCTAACAACATACAGAGAGGGCTTTGCATCTCCCCTTCCAGTGAATAGCTTTCTTCCACCATCCTCTTTCAGCAATTGGCTGGAGACTTTGTCAATCATTTCTTCACCCAGACCCCTGGAGTATTTCTCTCTAACTCTAATGCTGCTCACTGTTTCAAAGGATCTTTTTGCTTGCTCTTGAGCGCTTCCTTTGCCCTACGTGTACGTGTAGCTCTCCAAGTCGTCTCTGCTGTGCTTGATTCTGTAAAAACATGGCCTTGTTAAACCAGCACTGAATGCACCTCTCAAGGTCTCTTCGGAAGCGAGGATCATACTCCAGGCGCCCTCTCCAAACCTTGAGGCTTCTGCCTTCCCAGGATCCTTTGGTCTGCACCCTTACATCTCAATCAATCAGGGATTTGTAGAGCGCTCTACTCACCCGTGAGGGTCTCCAGGCGCCCCCTCCAATCCTGAGGCTTCCGCCCTCCCAGGATCCTTTGGTTTGCACCCTTGCATCTCAATCAATCAGGGATTTGTAGAGCGCTCTACTCACCCGTGAGGGTCTCAAGGCGCCCCCTCCAATCCTGAGGCTTCCGCCCTCCCAGGATCCTTTGGTCTGCACCCTTGCATCTCAATCAACCAGGGATTTGTAGAGCGCTCTACTCACCCGTGAGGGTCTCAAGGCGCCCCCTCCAATCCTGAGGCTTCCGCCCTCCCAGGATCCTTTGGTAAGCACCCTTGCATCTTAATCAATCAGGGATTTGTAGAGCGCTCTACACACCCGTGAGGGTCTCCAGGCGCCCCCTCCAATCCTGAGGCTTCCGCCCTCCCAGGATGCTTTGGTCTGCATCCTTCCATCTCAATCAATCCGGGATTTGTAGAGCGCTCTACTCACCCATGAGGGTCTCAAGGCGCCCTCTCCAATCCTGAGGCTTCTGCCTTCCCAGGATCCTTTGGTCTGCACCCTTACATCTCAATCAATCAGGGATTTGTAGAGCGCTCTACTCACCCATGAGGGTCTCCAGGCACCCCCTCCAATCCTGTGCCCTGAATAGTAACGCTAACAAACGTGTGTGTGATTGCCATATTTTATTTAAGACTCTAGGCGTTATCTCATTAACAAAGTATAGAACTGACTATCTCTGCTCCCTTGAAGCTCCGGGCTCTGTGCAGTGTTCACAGTATAAAGCTATCCTGCCTTGTACATAACTGACTTGGATGGGAGCTAGAAGAGAGATATTTGCTAACCTTCCTTGTTAGAAATGAGGGGGCTCTGGTTGACGCAGGTGTGAACCCACAACAAGCAGGGACCCTTTACTTCTTGTCAGGGCGAAGGATGACTCCCCAGAATAACCCCTGCTCACCCTCTAGGTGTGTGGCGCGAGCAGTCTAGGCTAAGTCTCAGGCGTACACGGTTAAGCAAATGCAATTACACATACAGTAAACCCCTTGCATGCACCACAAACGGACACCAATCCGGAAGTATATAAAAATAAGCTTTTATGTAGATTCAGCAGATTCAAATACAAGGCCCAGTAACGTTGAACTGATGGGGCCACAATTCTTAGGAATACGGTAAAGTCTCTGTGTTACGGAAAGTTCTTTAGGCGGGCACAAGGTAACTGTAGGCCTCAGCGCACTTCGTGCTGAGGCGGCGACCGGGACGCACACGGCAGATGACAGGGAAATCAGAACGTTGCGGACCCTGGATCCGATGCGAGCTCGCGGTCGAGTTCGTAAGTACAGTACCTTGTTTCTTGACGCAAAGGCGGGTGCGGGATTTCAGCGGCTCTTCGACAGAAGAGCGAGGCGGTGTCCGGGGCTCCCACACTTCACGATGGGTGTCTGATCTTCAGGCTCACGACAAGAGCGGGGTGTTGCAGGTGGCGGGTGAACAAAGCGGGGCAGCCGGGCACGCAGGTTACGTCCGGGCCGTCCGAGGCTTGGAGATGCTCACAACGCCGATTCCGGCGGGAGGGTGAAGGTGCACAGCGAGCCTCCAGCGAGCGAGGTGACAGGGGCAGCCCAGCACAGCGTAGGGGGAGCGGCTCCGATCGAGCGAGGCTCTTCCCAAGGCGGGGGCGGCTAAGCAGTCCTGGTCACGGCTCAGGGAGGGACTGGGGCACAAGGGTCACAGCTCCGGCGAGGGAAAGGACACCACAGTCCAGCGGCAGGCGAGTGAAGATCAGGTAGAGCCCAATGGTCCTGGGGCTCCGTTCAGGGTGCAAGCTCAGTTCCAAGCCCTTGGAGATCGTTTTGGAAAGCACAAGTTTTGAAAGTAAAAAATAAAGCAAAGTCTTCAGCAACAGTTTCTCTTCTCCCCTTTGGCAGCAAGGTCACCACTGCAGGCCAATCCCCCAGGACAGGGACAGTCTTCCTCCTACAGCTTTCCCGGTGCCTCCTCCTCAGGCAGAGATTCTTCTTGGTCTAGGTAGGACAATCTAGGCTTGTCCTACCTTATGCTTACAACGCACCCTGCCCGTGGGCCTACCAGAGGGGTGACTAACATGCAGCTAAGGGAAGGTTATAGGGACCGGCAAGTGTGGGCACTTGTCAGTCAGCATGTCAGTACCAGACTGCACGCAGGTTCTGCGATGGCAGACCTTAGACATATTTTACCGGCCGCTTCTGTGGGTGGCACAACCAGTGCTGCAAGCCCACCAGCGGTGTTTGCATTTACATGCCCTGGCGCTCCTGGCGCACTTTACCGGGATCTGACAGTAAATCAAACAATCCAATCATGGAATCCAACCAACATATACAATTTACATAGGGAGCACTTGCACCGCGACACTGGTTGGCAGTGGCACAGCGCGCTGAGCGGCCAACACCATAAAAACACACGAGGCACAGCGAAAAAAAAAGGAAGGGAGACTCACGCCAAGGTGCCAGGTCTAACACGTGTCCCCTCCAGCTGAAAAGTGGGGAGAACTACCCTACCCCAGGGAGTTCCTCATCACTAAGGCGGAAAAATCTGGACAGACCGTCAGCATTGGCGTGATCTGTACCAGGGCGATGTTCCACCGTGAAATCCATACCCTGTAGGGAAATGGACCACCTCAACAGCTTTGGATTCTCACCCCTCATATGCATCAACCATCTGAGGGGCCTGTGGTCCGTCTGAACCCGGAAGTGAGACCCAAACAGGTAGGGTCTTAGCTTCTTCAGCGCCCAGACCACAGCAAATGCCTCACGCTCAATAGCACTCCACCTCTGTTCCCGTGGAAGTAACCTCCTGCTAAGAAAGGCTACGGGTTGATCCAGGCCCTCCTCATTAATCTGTGAAAGAACAGCCCCCACACCATGCTCTGAAGCGTCTGTCTGAACGATAAACTCTTTGGAGAAGTTGGGAGCCAAGAGCACGGGCGCCGCGCACATAGCAGTTTTCAAGGCCTCAAAAGCTTTCTGACAGGTGTCAGTCCAAATCACTTTCCTGGGCTGCTTCTTCGAAGTCAGCGCTGTCAAGGGGGCAACCATGTTGCCATACCCCTTGACAAACCTCCTGTGGTACCCGGTGAGACCTAGGAAGGCTCTCACCTCTGTCTGGGTTTTGGTCGCCTCCCAATTCAGGATGGTTTCTATCTTGGGCTGAAGGGGTGCCACCTGGCCACTCCCAACTTGGTGTCCCAAGTACACCACGGAACCCTGCCCGATCTGGCACTTACTCGCCTTGATCGTGAGGCCTGCCTTGCGCAGCGCCATCAACACTTCCCAGAGGTGTCGCAGGTGTTCTTCCCAAGTGGAGCTGAACACCGCGATGTCATCCAGGTAGGCTGCACTGAACGAATCCAGCCCAGCCAACACCTGGTTGACCAATCTCTGGAAGGTGGCAGGGGCATTCTTCATCCCAAATGGCATAACCCGGAACTGGTAGTGCCCATCTGGGGTGGAAAATGCTGACCTCTCTTTGGCCCCCTCGGTCAAGGCGATCCGCCAATACCCAGACGTTAAATCAAACGTGCTGAGGTAGTTGGCAGCCCCTAGCCGATCGATGAGCTCATCAGCTCTGGGGATGGGGTGTGCGTCGGTCCTAGTGACCGAATTGAGTCCTCTGTAGTCCACACAGAACCGGAGTTCGGGTGTGGCTCCTGGCGCTGCAGCCTTTGGGACCAAGACCACTGGGCTGGCCCAAGGGCTGCTGGACGACTCAATTACCCCGAGTGCAACCATCTTGGAGACCTCCTCCTTGATGCATGTCCTCACCCTGTCAGTCACCCTGTAGGCCTTGTGCCGCACAGGTGGACTATCCCCGGTGTCCACATCATGGACGCACCAATCAGTGACACCAGGGACCAGGGGAAACAGATCAGAAAATTGTCCCAGCAACTGGCGACAATCATTCTGTTGCTCAGGGGTCAGAGCGGAAGAGAGGATGACACCATCCACTGACCCATCTTGCTCCTTGGCTGACAGGAGGTCAGGAAGAGGCTCTGTCTCCTCTTCCATCCCAGCATCTGTTGCCAAGAGCATGCCCACTTGGGACCTCTCCAAGTGGGGCTTGAGGCGGTTGACATGTAGGACCCTTAATGGGTTCCTAGGAGACTTCAGGTCCACCACGTAGGTAACAGGACTCTTGCGCTCCACCACCTCAAAGGGACCGGTCCACTTATCCTGGAGCGCACACGGCTCCACGGGGGCCAAGACCCATACCTTCTGTCCAGGCTGAAGCTCTACCAGAGTGGCATTCTGGTCGTACCACCGCTTCATCTCCTCCTGTCTGGCTTCCAGATTTGCCTCAGCAAGTTGCCTGAATCGCCTAGTCTGATTCCGGAAGGCCAGCATGTAGCTATATACATTCTGGGGAGGTTTCCTGGGTGATTGCTCCCAGCCTTCCTTGACCAGACTTAGAGGTCCTCTGACTGGGTGACCATACAGAAGCTCAAAGGGACTGAACCCCAGAGACTTCTGTGGCACCTCACGGTAAGCGAAGAGAAGGCATGGTAAGAGGACGTCCCACTTACGCCTCATGGGTCCTTCTAGGCCCATTATCATGCCTTTGAGGGTTCGGTTGAATCTCTCAACCAACCCGTTTCCTTGGGGGTGGTAAGGTGTGGTGAACTTGTAGGTTACACCACACTGTTGCCAAAGGGATTTCTTGTACTTGGACATGAAATTGGTACCTCGGTCAGACACCACCTCTAGAGGGAATCCCACTCGGGAGAAAATTCCCATCAGTGCACGTCCCACCACGGGGGCCGTCACTGTCCTCAGAGGAATGGCTTCCGGGTACCGGGTGGCATGGTCCACCAGGACCAGGATGAACCTATTGCCCATCGCTGTCCTGGGGTCCAGTGGCCCTACAATGTCAATCCCCACTCGCTGGAATAGGGTACCGACCACAGGGAATGGCTGGAGTGGAGCCTTCTGCTTCCTTCCACTCTTTCCACTTGCCTGGCAAGTCTGGCATGTCCTGCAGTGAGTATCTGAACTCCTGCGCATTTGAGGCCAATAAAAGTGGGTGACAAGCCTTTCAAAGGTCTTGTCCTGCCCCAAATGCCCTGCCAATGGCACATCGTGAGCCAGCCCCAGTAGGAAGGTTCTGAAGTCCTGGGGTACCACCAGCGCACGGGCTGACCCAGGCTCAGCAACCTTAGGCTCTGTATATAGGAGGTTGTTCTCCCAGTAAACGAAATGTGATCCGGACTGATCACCTGCGGCCTGGTCTGCAGCCTGCTGCCGCATACCCACGAGAGAAGGGCACTCCTTCTGCGCCTTACAAAAGTCCTCCCTGGTGGGACCTCCTTCCTGCTGCCAATGGGTCAGCTCCGGCAGGTCTCCCAGTTCAGCTATCTGCTCCCCTGTAGGCTCCAGGGCATCCCCCTCGAGGTCTGCTTCCTCCTGGACCGTGGGAACTTCAGGGGCCGGCTTCCCGCGCCCCTTGCTCCTTCTCTCTGAGGCCGGTTCCTGGGCCTCCCTCTCAGGCTCCAGGACCTCTTGAGTACCTTTACTGGCTGCCATGGACCGTGTGGTGACACACGCCCAATCCGGCATACCCAACATCTCCAGGTGAGCACTCCGCTCCACCTTAGCCCTAGGTGAGCTCTCCAAATCGTTCCCTAACAAACAGTCTACAGGCATGGCGGGCCTCACAGCTACCTGAAGAGTACCAGAGACCCCCCCCCCCACTCAAAGGGAACCTGAGCCACCTTGCAGTGCCTCTCTGTGTTGTCAGCGGCAACAACGGGATAGAATGCATTGGGGACCACCTGCTCCTGAGACATCAGGTGACACCTGACAGCTGTCACACTGGCTCCTGTATCTCTGAGAGCTTCCACTCTATGGCCATTTATGGTCACCCACTGCCTGTACTTCTTAGTGTTCTCAGGCAGCTGGGTTGGGGGGACCACTTCACGGTCTCCTAGCGAGACCAGGGACATCTCTGCGGGACCCCACCCACCTTGGACATCCCTCTCCTCCCCCAAGGCTACACTAGTCACCTGCCGGGGTGGAGCACCAGTGGGTGCTGGTTTACCAAACAATGGACACTTGACATCAGAGGCAAAATGCCCCAAATTGTTACACCTGTAACATCTTACGGGCCCCTTCTGAACAGGAGGACCTGTCGGGGCCCTGGTCGGTTTCTGGGGTGGGGGAGGCTGAGAACCCTTCCCTTGGTTCCCTTGGGGACTACTTTGGGGCCCTTTTTGGAACTGCTTCTGTTTACCCCTGTCCCCCCCACTCTTCTGCTGGGGACCCTGCCCACCTTTGGCGGAATCTCCCACGGTACCCTTGTGGACCCTGGTACTGACCCAACGGTCCGCCTCCTCCGCAAGCTTCCTAGGGTTGAGACAGCCTACTATCTATCAGGTGTTGGCGTAGCTCAGGAAAACAATTACTGGACAAGTGCTCCCATGCCATTAAATCAAGAAGCCCTTGATAATCATTTACCTTACTACCCTTTACCCAACCATCCAGTGCTCTGCAAAAGAAAGTCACATACTCCACATACGTACTATTGGGAATCTTAGTGCAACCCCTGAACCTCTGTCTATATAACTCAGGGGTCAACCCATACCTAGTCATCAATGCTTCCTTCATATGGGCGTAAGAATTATGAACATCAGCAGGTAAATCTAACAGTGTGTCCCGCCCTTCACTCAGGAACCGTCCCCACAACCCCGCTCCCCAATCTCTCTCAGGGACCCGGTGGGAAGACATGGCTACCTCGTAGACTCTGAACCACTGCCCGATGTCGTCATTCTTGAAGAACTCCTTTACTACATCCTTGGGAATATAAACTCTTGGTTCCGCCGGTACTGGCGGTGTGCTGCCACCAGAGGGATTAAGCTCCAAACTTTTTGCTTTCAGCTCCAGCTCCCTCAGCTTCATGTCATGCTCTAATTGTAGTTTCTTTTCTTCCATGGCTAATCTTTGTTTTTCCATATCCATCTGCCCATGAAGTTTTGCCATCTCCACCTCGTGTGCCCGGGTTGCTGCCCTGTCTGCCAACTCTTCTGGCGACAGGCCTCTGCCAAACTCATGGACACTTTCTGGTGGAACCATTTCCACCTGATTCTCTGGTGCCTTTGCCTCATACCAGGCCCTCAGCGCCTTCACGAGTTGGGCCTTGTTTTTCAATCCAGTTTGGGCAATCCTGAACTTGGAGCAAAAACCTTTCAATTCTTCATTGGTATGATTCTGAAGTGCGCCTTCTTCCCAATCTATGTCCTCAAATCCAGAGATTATAGAAGCTGCCCTTCCGGCGGGAAGTGAACCAGGCATGGCTTTAACAACGGAGATTCTTGGCAAAACAAAAACAATTGCTAGTCTTGTGGCTGTGTTACTGGTCTGCTCTCACTACGTGGTGATCAGTGGTTCACTATACGCAAACCACAAATGCAAATCCGTAAATCCTCACCGCTGCCACCAATGTTAGAAATGAGGGGGCTCTGGTTGACGCAGGTGTGAACCCACAACAAGCAGGGACCCTTTACTTCTTGTCAGGGCGAAGGATGACTCCCCAGAATAACCCCTGCTCACCCTCTAGGTGCGTGGCGCGAGCAGTCTAGGCTAAGTCTCAGGCGTACACGGTTAAGCAAATGCAATTACACATACAGTAAACCCCTTGCATGCACCACAAACGGACACCAATCCGGAAGTATATAAAAATAAGCTTTTATGTAGATTCAGCAGATTCAAATACAAGGCCCAGTAACGTTGAACTGATGGGGCCACAATTCTTAGGAATACGTAAAGTCTCTGTGTTACGGAAAGTTCTTTAGGCGGGCACAAGGTAACTGTAGGCCTCAGCGCACTTCGTGCTGAGGCGGCGACCGGGACGCACACGGCAGATGACAGGGAAATCAGAACGTTGCGGACCCTGGATCCAATGCGAGCTCGCGGTCGAGTTCGTAAGTACAGTACCGTGTTTCTTGACGCAAAGGCGGGTGCGGGATTTCAGCGGCTCTTCGACAGAAGAGCGAGGCGGCGTCCGGGGCTCCCACACTTCACGATGGGTGTCTGATCTTCATGCTCACGACAAGAGCAGGGTGTTGCAGGTGGCGGGTGAACAAAGCGGGGCAGCCGGGCACGCAGATTACGTCCGGGCCATCTGAGGCTTGGGGATGCTCACAACGCCGATTCCGGCGGGAGGGTGAAGGTGCACAGCGAGCCTCCAGCGAGCGAGGTGACAGGGCAGCCCAGCACAGCGTAGGGGGAGCGGCTCCGATCGAGTGAGGCTCTTCCCAAGGCGGGGGCGGCTAAGCAGTCCTGGTCACGGCCCAGGGAGGGACTGGGGCACAAGGGTCACAGCTCCGGCGAGGGAAAGGACACCACAGTCCAGCAGCAGGCGAGTGAAGATCAGGTAGAGCCCAATGGTCCTGGGGCTCCGTTCAGGGGGCAAGCTCAGTTCCAAGCCCTTGGAGATCGTTTTGGAAAGCACAAGTTTTGAAAGTAAAAAATAAAGCAAAGTCTTCAGCAACAGTTTCTCTTCTCCCCTTTGGCAGCAAGGTCACCACTGCAGGCCAATCCCCCAGGACAGGGACAGTCTTCCTCCTACAGCTTTCCCGGTGCCTCCTCCTCAGGCAGAGATTCTTCTTGGTCAAAAGCGGATCTAGTTTCTTAGGAGCAGGGCTCCTACATTTATACAGCAAATCTTTTGTTCTCCCAGGCCAGGGGGGCCCTTGCCTAGTCCAGTCCGGTTTCTGAGCACTTTGTTTACGTGATGCAGGCTTCTTCTTTCAGAGTGCAGGGCAGAGTCATCAGACGCTCCACAGGGGGCGGAGCCGGCATTGAGGTGGCAGAGCACTGTCCTATTCAGAGCCTAGGAGTACTCCTCCCCCCCCCATCTACCTGTTGATCGTCCTACTCACCACCAGGCTACCTAGCCCTGCCCATCTGGGTTCCCCCAGCCCTGTCACTCATACCAGCCAGACATCAGATACACATCACGCAGAGGCGGGCTGAAATGTTTAGGCAAGCAAAGGCCAGCTTTCTAAAAGCGGCATTTGCAAACGCGGAATATTAAAATAAACCTTGGAAAAAGATGTACCTTATTATTCCGAGTTCAGGCATACTAAACTCGATCTTCTACCATGTTCCCTGGGTCGGTTAGGATCATAGGGTGTAACAATCCAAGCCGCCCATACTGGCCTATGAGAACAGGGTAGCCTTGCAGTAGTGAACAACAAGATGGCGGTAATTCACTACTAGGACTTGCCACGCATCTAGGCTTGTCCTACCTTATGCTTACAACGCACCCTGCCCGTGGGCCTACCAGAGGGGTGACTAACATGCAGCTAAGGGAAGGTTTTAGGGACCGGCAAGTGTGGGCACTTGTCAGTCAGCATGTCAGTACCAGACTGCACGCAGGTTCTGCGATGGCAGACCTTAGACATATTTTACCGGCCGCTTCTGTGGGTGGCACGACCAGTGCTGCAAGCCCACCAGCGGTGTTTGCATTTACATGCCCTGGCGCTCCTGGCGCACTTTACTGGGGTCTGACAGTAAATCAAACAATCCAATCATGGAATCCAACCAACATATACAATTTACATAGGGAGCACTTGCACCGCGACACTGGTTGGCAGTGGCACAGCGCGCTGAGCGGCCAACACCATAAAAACACACGAGGCACAGCGAAAAAAAAAGGATGGGAGACGCACGCCAAGGTGCCAGGTCTAACATTCCTCCACTTGTGCAGAAAGAGCATTGCCCATGTTTTGAAGTGGCCACACAACCCCTATGCAGGAGGGCCCCTCCCTCTCCATAGGGAATCATTGGAGAGTGGTATAGATGGGTGCTAGAATTAAAGAGGGGCCGCACAGACCTATGCAGGAGGGCCCCCTCCCTCTCCATAGGGAATCATTGAGACTGTGGTATAGATGGGTGCTGGAATTAGGGAGGGGCCGCAGAAGACCTATGCAGGAGGCCCCTCCCTCTCCATAGGGAATCATTGGAGACTGGTATAGATGGACGCTAGAGTTAGGGAGGGGCCACAGAAGACCTATGCAGGAGACCCCTCCCTCTCCATAGGGAATCATTGAGACTGTGGTATAGATGGGTGCTAGAATTAAGGAGGGGCCGCACAGACCTATGCAGGAGGCCCCTCCCTCTCCATAGGGAATCATTGAGACTGTGGTATAGATGGGTCCTAGAATCAGGGAGGGGCCACAGAAGACCTATGCAGGAGGGCCCCCTCCCTCTCCATAGGGAATCGTTGAGACTTTGGTATAGATGGATGCTAGAATCAGGGAGGGGCACACAACCCCTATGCAGGAGGGCCCCCTCCCCCTCCATAGGGAATCATTGGAGAGTGGTATAGATGGGTGCTAGAATTAAGGAGGGGCCGCACAGACCTATGCAGGAGGCCCCTCCCTCTCCATAGGGAATCATTGAGACTGTGGTATAGATGGGTCCTAGAATCAGGAAGGGGCCACAGAAGACCTATGCAGGAGGGCCCCCTCCCTCTCCATAGGGAATCATTGGAGACTGTGGTATAGATGGGTGCTAGAATTAAGGAGGGGCAGCACAGACCTATGCAGGAGGCCCCTCCCTCTTCATAGGGAATCATTGAGAGTGTGGTATAGATGGGTGCTATAATTAAGGAGGGGCTGCACAGACCTATGCAGGAGGCCCCTCCCTCTTCATAGGGAATCATTGAGAGTGTGGTATAGATGGGTGCTAGAATTAGAGAGGGGCCACAGAAGACCTATGCAGGAGGCCCCTCCCTCTCCATAGGGAATCATTGAGACTGTGTTATAGATGGGTGCTGGAATTAGGGAGGGGCCACAGAAGACCTATGCAGGACGGCCCCCTCCCTCTCCATAGGGAATCATTGAGACTGTGGTATAGATGGGTGCTAGAATTAGGGAGGGGCCACAGAAGACCTATGCAGGAGGCCCCTCCCTCTCCATAGGGAATCATTGAGACTGTGGTATAGATGGGTGATAGAATTAGGGAGGGGTCACAGAAGACCTATGCAGGAGGCCCCTCCGTCTCCATAGGGAATCATTGAGACTGTGGTATAGATGGGTGCTAGAATTAGGGAGGGGCCACAGAAGACCTATGCAGGAGGCCCCTCCCTCTCCATAGGGAATCATTGAGACTGTGGTATAGATGGGTGCTAGAATTAGGAAGGGGCCACAGAATACCTATGCAGGAGGCCCCTCCCTCTCCATAGGGAATCATTGAGACTGTGGTATAGATGGGTGCTAGAATTAGGGAGGGGCCACAGAAGACCTATGCAGGAGGCCCCTCCCTCTCCATAGGGAATCATTGAGACTGTGGTATAGATGGATGCTAGAGTTAGGGAGGGGCCACAGAAGACCTATGCAGGAGGGCCCCTCCCCTCCATAGGGAATCACTGGAGAGTGGTATAGATGGGTGCTAGAATTAAGGAGGGGCCGCAAAGACCTATGCAGGAGGCCCCTCCCTCTCCATAGGGAATCATTGAGACTGTGGTATAGATGGATGCTAGAGTTAGGGAGGGACCACAGAAGACCTATGCAGAGGCCCCTCCCTCTCCATAGGGAATCATTGAGACTGCGGTATAGATGGATGCTAGAGTTAGGGAGGGGCCACAGAAGACCTATGCAGGAGGCCCCTCCCCCTCCATAGGGAATCATTGAGACTGTGGTATAGATGGGTGCTAGAGTTAGGGAGGGGCCACAGAAGACCTATGCAGGAGGCCCCTCCCCCTCCATAGGGAATCATTGAGACTGTAGTATAGATGGATGCTAGAGTTAGGGAGGGGCAGCACACATAAGGACTGGTTGCTTTATGAGGTATGTGGGGAAAACTGCATGTCGTGGCATGATACAATTTGGGGAAATACAGTAACCAAACATGACTAAGTAGTTATAAGGCTGAGAACTTTTATGCAAAATGAATAGAGATCAGGCTAAGAGTCGGTTTGTGCAATAAAAAGGCAGCAGGCATTTAAAGTCTTGCTTTAGTTTTTAAAATTTCTGTTGAGGTTTTCCCAATAATTATAATTATTCTGATACACATAATTAGTAGACAAATGAGGCATAATAAATAATCGTATGCTGTAAAATACCAATTATTGTGTGTGCACGTTGTGTCCAGGATTCAGGGCGGGCGCCAAGGATAGATCCAGTGTAGATGAGAGGGCTTCTGACAGAGTTCTCAGACTCCTGACGCTCCCATTCGAAAGAGGAGTGAGAGACGCCTGTTGTTCTTCGTTTCTACAAAAATAGAGTGTTACGTATACTTCCTCTGGAGGCTTAGGAAATCTAACTGGGTGTGCCCCAAAATTAGTAGGGATCACAACTTGGCGATACCTTGTTACCTTATCACACAATCTGTGTCCATCATTGCGGTACCTCTCTTGCTGGCCAATACTCTCTTTATCTCTTTGGATGGACAAACACACCAGCAAAGCCTCCTTCAAGGTCACTAATTCACATCTACCAGCTGCCGTCCCTTGCCCCTCGCTGCCGGTCCTCCCTCTGACCCCCTCCTGCCCCTTTGTTCTTGAGCCCCCTTCCTCCCATTCTCTTGTTGCTTTCCCAGTTTGACCCCTCCATGCTTCCCTTCTCCAAACTCTCAAAGCTCTTCCATTAATATCCCACAGAGGACCTCATCTCTTTTATGTCCCTTTTGTCCATCATCGTCTTCCTCATCCTCTTTAATTCCCCTCAATCACCTCCTTCATCCCCAATCATCTCCTTGCTTTTGCCTCGCACAGCGAGCACTGCTGAACCCCGCCTTTCCGCAGGCTCTCCCAGCCCAACGTTCCACCATCTTTGTGCCCCTTCAATCCTCCTCTTCCCTCCAGTGACCCTGGCTCTTCCCCACCTTCCTCTTCTCTCCTCTTTTGAGCCCATCTGTTCCCTTCAAGCAAAATAATTGGGTCCTGGTTCATATCCTGCTCCATTTGATTGGGATTCATGCCATCCTTTTGCGCCTATCCCTATCCCACCTTTCTGCTGCTGCTCACATCCTCTCACCTTCTCTTGAGGGACCTCATACCCAATCTTGAAACTTCTCCCTTGTCTTGCTTGTCCTCTCCGGCTCCTCTATTCCCATCGCCTTCACCAGCCCTTCCTGCAGCATTCTCTTGACCTCAACCATTGCTTACTGCCTTCTCTGCTGCTCTCTCTATTCTTTCCTGCTTTTTCTCCAGACTTTTGATCACAAGTGTCATTAGCGTGCCCAGGCAGGCTGGCCAGCCTTCCTTCCTGGGGCTGCTGGCTCCATCACACCGCCTCCCTCTGTAGTTAGCCTCTAGGCTGCTGCCTTTAGACCGCCTTCTCAAAGACCCCGTGCTGTTCCGTAGGTTCCCTTCACGCCCTGCAGCGAGTATGAATGGCGCAACACAGGGAGACTGCACCCCTCTCCACCCATGAAAGGAAGGTGGCAGCAGCCTGGCAGGCACGCAACGCTCACACACACACACACTCCTGCTGACTCGAGTCACCTTTGAGGAATTCAACTCTCGCTGTCTCGACTTGAGAGTTGCCCCAAGCGATCTGAGTCTTGCACAGTTGCCTTAAAATGGTCAAATATTACAACGTGGGATGAGATCGTGTCAAGATCTATGGTGACCCCTCATGCCACAGTACAAGGTCCCTTCTTGGAACGGTTTTTGCCCTCAAGCTGTGCTCTGGAGCTGCATAATTTACATGGTCTTTGGTGGTCAGCTTGTTCTCTTTGATTTTCATTAAACCACTTAATAATAATTCATAGTCTTTATTGTAATTAAAATCCTTACAATATACAGGAGTCGTAGTAAAATAACGGCGCTTCAGAAAAAACCTGAGCAATGTGCGAGGGATTAGAATAAAAATGTAGTGCATAATGAAACATAAATTAAAGGAACAGGAGTCAAAACTGCAAGTGCGGGTGGTGCAATATAGATTTAGGATGTTTGCTAGTACTAACCCCAATTAGGAAAGAGTCTGTTTTCGTGTGGAGGAAGGCTGAGGGTCGAGGTGCTGGGGCGCAGGGTTGGTTTGTGTTCGGAGATGTTTGTGCGCCTTCCTTTCTGAGGGTTCTCTCTATGCCTTGGATGTACCTCACAGTTCGAGAAATTGATCTCTGGTTTGAGGAATTCAAGCGGCCAGAATGGCTTCTCTGCAGGTTCTATTGCGGGCGCAGCCGTCTCCCTCCGCTTAGAGTGAGGGGGCCCCTGGAGCATGGGGGCCCCCCCCCGCACCGGGGGGGCTGCGGGGGCCTGTGTTACGCCCCTGGACTGCACTCCCCTTGCAGGTTCTATTGCGGGCGCAGTATTTTGCGCAGTATGTCTAGGGGGGTCTCGCATAGGCAGATAGTGTGGACCAGGCTTCCAGTTGCGAGGCCACATAGCAGACAGGTCGTGTCCCCTTCTGACCGCAACCAGGGCCCGATGTGAGGTTGCGATGGTAAAGTGCCCAAGCGGCAAGATAGAAATCCGCTTTTGATCCTAGGGCTTATAGCTTCGCCCAGGTACTGCTGGGGTCTCAAGGTCTTATGGCTGTTTGGTATGGTCGAGGCGTGAGAGCGTTTTGCTACTTCTGCCCTCTCTTCTAGCGAGACAGGGTGGGCATGTTTATTGTGGTACCTGATTTCCTGGTGAACCTGTTTGGTAGAAAGGGATGATGGGATTTAAATTGGCCCAGTCGCTTAGGTGCTCAAGTGGAACCCCGGCGTAGTATGTTGCCTCGTTATCAATGAGGGCTATCTATCAGCCTGTGGTTCCTGCTTTGAGTTTATTTCCTCCTTTAACAATAGGAGAAATTGTGGATCCTCTCCAGGAGGCTGGGATTGATCCCCCTGCTAAGGTGTGATTGAAAAGTGACACCATAGCTTCGGCCTTTTTTGTCGGGTCTGTTTCATATATTGCCTGGCGGATGCTGTTTGGACCAGGGGCCACAGTGTTCCACCCCTTGATTATCTGCCGCTGCACCTCATCAGGCGTGATTGTGAAGATGCCGCACACGTCTGGCTCCACCTCGAGTTCGCTCTGAAGTCCGGTCCCGGGTGATCATACGCCGAGTTGTACATGATATATCTGGAGCAGCTTGTGGATTAAAGTGGGCGTGCAGGAAAGTGGCCCAGGAGGCTTCCAGGATGTCTGAACCAAGCTTCCTGTGAGTGGGTTTTTTCAAAGCGTTCACTGTGTGCCAGAACTTATTCGAGTTGTTGTGCTTAAGGTCCCAGATGAGCTTTGCCCAGAAGGTCTCTGTATTTTGCCTCTTGATGGCCCATATTGCTTTCCTAAAGTCCCGTTTGGCTGCCTTCAAGCTGGCGCATTTGGTTCGTTGAGTGGAAAGCGTCGGACTGCTCTTGGGCTCTATGATCTTTCCATTTCAGTTGTTTGTGTGCACGTCTTGTACAGTTTTTGACTATTCAATATGATGTGTCCGCACTGCTCCTTTGCTGGATTTACTTTTGTGGAGAACTGGTTTGTGTAGGTGCCTGCGAATGCCTCCCATTTATCTTTGGCTGTGCCGTGGTGGTGTTGAAAATTTTGCAGATGGCACACTGCCTCCTGTACCAGGTTCCTTATTGTTTCACAGGAGCATTTCATTATTTTTAAATTGATTGAAGATATGGGCACTACTATTTCTACTGTGCACTTATTCTCCGTGGGAGTAAGGGCAAATTCCAGCTCCTCGGGTGGATTATCACTTTCGGGCTTTGACCCCATTTTAAAGGAGAGAACTGAGTGTAGTAGGGGAAGAGATACCAGGGTGTAGTCTATTAGTGAGCTTCCAGATTGAGAGTGAAATGAGAGGGCTGGGGGGATGTCTCTGTTGGTGCGGCCATTTAGAACACGCAGCCCCAAATCCTGACCAGGGTTCGGCCCATTCGATCCTCTCTCCCTGTGCTGATTTGGATTTGTTTGGGGATACTCACTCCCGTTCCTGAGCCTCAGTGACTTCGCTACTGTTGGAGTGTCCGAGCAGCTTCATATTGAGGTTCCCTGTCACTATTAGTGGGGTGCCTGGATGACGTCCTTCCAGTTTGATGATGTATCTATCAGCTTTTTTATAGCTCCCCATGATTTTTCTGTGCTGGTGGCACGTAAATGTTTATCAGCACGAGGCCCTGTTCCTTCCCTTAGTTACAAGAGTTAGAAGCAGTATCTGGAGTCTGTTGTGTTCTGTTGAGTTCTTGCTCCTCACTTTATGAGTTGTTGATAAATATACTCCTAAGCCACCTTTCCATCCGCCAGAGTTCGGGTCTTAGGTGGCCGGGATCGAGGCATGAGTAAATCCTGGCATTAATAAATACCGGAATTGATATTGGTTCTGGTGCCCAATTTATGATTGAGAATATGTGGAAATAACTCAGTGTTTCAGCGTCACTGATCTTGTCCTTCAGACCAAGGATATTCCACGAGCAGAGTCTTAAGTTGTCATGAAACCACTTACTGATAACATATTTTTCTCTTCTATCCCGCCTTTTGATAAATGTGAACTCTAAAACATCCACAATATGTTTTCAAGCAAGCTCCCTGTGACCTTGAAACTGACCTGGGAATGTCAACAGTGTTAACCAGGTTGGGGTTTGTATATTAGATCAGATTTTCTTGTGTGGACAGCGGAGTTTACTTTTTATGTGTTTGACTCACTGCTCAATATCAAATGCTTATTTGTATGTGTTAAAATTCAAAATTATGTCAGTCAAAAATGTACACAATATGATGTTTCTGGCACTGTGGATCTTTCAGTGTTGAGTCTAAGAATCTGTTAAAATGGACTTTAAAGAATGAGCAGGGTTTGCAAGTTGTACTGGTTTCCTGTCACATGTGATGGTAAGTGTATCAGTAAAACGCACTATCACCTGTGAGAGATCCTGACACTGAATAGGCGTGTGTACCTAGCCCTGCCTATGGTACGTTTGGTAATTGAAAAGCCAGTTCTTTAGCTTCTTGTGGAATTCAAGAAGAGAGGAAGAGGCTCTGACGTGGAGAGGGAGGTTGTTCCAAGCATTAAGGAGCAATGTAAGAGAACGCTCATCCTCCTGATCTGGTTCTTTCTATGTGTGGGTATGGTTGCAAGTAGGAGTCCTGCAGAGCTGAAGTGTTAGGATGGGTGGTGGAAGGAAATGCAACTGTTCAGGTAGGTGGGGCCTGAGTTGTGGTGTGCCTTGAGTGTGTATGTGTGTGTGTGTGTGTGTGTGCAGGCTGTTCAAGTAGTTAGGGCCTGACTTGTGGAGTGCCTTGAATGTGAGTGTGTGTGAGAGTGTGTGTGTGTGTGCATCTATATCTCTGAATCAGAGGGAGCCAAAGTAGACCCAGAATCCATCTTTTCAGGATGTCCAGATCAGATGCATTTGCATTCACTTAATCTAAATGAAACTTAAATGTCAAATCAGTGGTTATCCCGAGAATGTGTCTGGGACTTGTCCCTTCCGAGCCTACATGGTTTCCACTGCTCTTACAAGAGAATGTATTCAGCATAACATCCTGAAGTAATTTGTGTTTTCTCTATTCTACAGGGCATGGACATCAAGTAATGAAACTGACATTCAGACTCTACTGGTACCATCTGAGGTGCTCTCCAATGACTTTGGCACCAATTGCACTGAACAGAAAACACCGTAAAACAAAACATAAAGAAATAACCGGTTGGCAGCCAGCAGAATCTATCGGCAAATAACACAAATCAAGAATGAACTAAAAGTGTACACCAATGTTTCATTTTTTCATATCGGCTGGAAACGAGTCATAGGGCACACCCTATTGAGAACCTATCAGCAATGAGTACGGCCCAGAAAAAACACACTGATGAGAAACCTTATGCATGCACTGAATGTGGGAAATGTTTCAGGTACCCATCATTAATGTATAGGCACCAGCAAAAACACACAGGTGATAAACCACACACATGTTCTGAGTGTGAGAAAAGTTTTAGTTTCCCATCGTTACTGTATAGGCATCAGCAAATACACAAAGGTAAGAAATCATATTCAGGTGATGAATGCGGAATGAAATTCAGTCAAAAAATCAAATTAACCCGACACACACAAAAACATGTGGGTGAAAATGCACAGCTGTGCTCAGAATGTGGAAAGACTTTCAGGTTCCCAGAAGCATTGATTCAGCACTTTCGAATTCACACTGGAGAGAAACCATATACATGTTCTGAGTGTGGGAAGAGTTTTAGGACCCGATGGTCATTTGATACACATCAACGAATACACACTGGAGAGAAGCCATATTCAAGTAAGGAGTGTGGAAAGTGCTTCACTCACCTTTCAGGACTAACTCAACATGAACGAAGACACACTGGTGAGAAGCCCTACAAATGTAGTGAATGTGGAAAGAGTTTCAATTCCTTAACATCATTGGGTCGTCACCTGCGGAAACACACTGGTGAGAGACCATTCGAGTGCACCGTGTGCTGGAAAGGTTTTAGAGAACTGTCATCTTTGTACACGCACCAAAGTATACACACCGGTGAGACCCCATTTGCCTGTACAGAGTGTGGGAAGGCTTTCCGATTAAAAGCAACATTGCAGCGACACCAGTGGAAACATACTGGTGAAAAACCATATATATGTACAGAGTGTGGGAAAGGTTTGAGTGACCTGTCATCACTGTATAATCACCAATTAATACACACAGGTGAAAAGCCATTTCACTGCAGTGAGTGTGGGAAGGCTTTCAGGTTAAAGACTTCTTTTCAGCAGCATAAACAAATTCACACAGGTGAAAAACCATACTCCTGTTCCGATTGTGGGAAAGCTTTTAGATTGAAAGCATGTTTTATGCAACACCAACAAATACACACAGGTGAAAAACCTTATGTATGTTCAGAATGTGGGAAAGCATTCAGATTGAAAGTATCATTGCAGCATCACCAGTGGAGACATACTGGTGAAACTGCATATACATGTATTGAGTGTGGAACCATGTTCAGATTTCAAAGATCATTCCAGCAACACCTGAAAATTCACAAAGGTGTAAAACTGTTTGCATGTTCAGACTGTGGGAAGTCTTTTAGGTTAAAGGACTCTTTCCGGAAACACCAACAAATGCACACAAGCGAGAAACTGTACAAATGTTCAGAATGTGTGAAGGCATTCAGATTAAAAAGCTCTTTTCAGAAACACCAACACATTCACACAGGGGAGAAACCATACACCTGTTCAAAATGTGGGAAGGCTTTCAGATTGAAAGAATCATTGCAGTTACACCAATGGAGGCATACTGGTGAAAAACCATATAATTGTATTGAGTGTGACAAGAGTTTCAGTAGGCCAGCGTCATTGCATATACACCAGGTGACACACAGGAAATGAACTATGTCAAATTACCAAGATCTGTATGTGAGCTGTAGATCACAGTGTCGTACTCTGGCAGGATAGCCTTAGCCCTGCGTCCATCTGATTTATAAATTGTGCACTAATATTACTTGTATTAATAGTTCTACACAGTGAAAAACTGCAGTATAAAATGCTATATAAACAAGCATTGCCAAAGCTAATATGTCTGGGATGCATTTTATAACCCAGAAATACTGTGAATTTCAAAAGTAATCAACCGCACTGAATTTGTATTTCAGAAGAAACCCAGCCGCAGGAGAGAAGATAGATGTGTTGTATATTGGTTGCTAGACATCAAAGGTTGGTACTTTGTTATGCCTTGAAATGTATTTTTATTTGTCCTTTAATTGAAACAAAATGTTTAACTGTGAAAAAATTATTGCTTTTTGTACACAGTTCATGCACAGTACAAAGAACTTAATTTGAAATAAATTTTGATTAGTGGGTCTGCTTTTGGCTATAAAACAGTCCATTGTGCACTGCATTAGAGCAGCTTCATAGGAGGTGGATTGATGAACCAAGCAGCCATAGGATGAGTTGAGAGATGTATACCTACTCTTATTTCCTGCAGAGAGTGAGTTCAATCTCTGAGCCGTTTAAACAGTCGGACATGTCTTCTGGTTTGAGATTTGTTGCAGGTTGTAACAAACAAGTAGAGCTAGCCTGGAATGACGTGCTGTCGATGGATTGTAATAGGGAGTTTTTGTTAAAGAAAGTGGGCCCTGAGCCTTGAACAGCAAGAAAAGCCATAGACTTTGCTAGAAGGTGAAGCTTTAGGCCTCTGGTAACCATTATAGAGCTTAGAGGGCGGTGAGAAGTATGACCTGGAATAGTTTTGCAGCTGCGTTCTGGGTTCTGTATCTTCATAATTACTAGGTGAACTGCTCCAAGCTTTATATCGTTCATGTTGTCTAATAGGGAGAGCCCCGGGCTGGTGGTGATTGGCACTTTTTGATGGAATTTTAAATAATAGACTATTTAACATAGACATCTCATCCTGTAAATTGATGCCTTTGTAACCTGGTTCAATTGAAGTGCCAGCAGGAGGTTGATATTCATATCACAGCTAAAATCCTTGCTTGGAGTGTCGGGCTAGGAATTGGGCTCATTTGACCAGATAGTGTGGGGGGGGGGGGGTTGGGCAGGGGCCAGGAGGGGGTTTACACAAGCTAATATCTCCGTTTTTGATGTTTTGGTTTGATGTCATTTCTTCGTATCCACATCTCTTTATCTGCTAGGCATTGGCCAATGGCACATGACTAGAAGTTGGATGGGCTTTAACCTTTAGTGTAATCCTGTGTCATTCACCTGGTTGTAGAAGTTGAGTTTGAAAGAGGTGATCAGCTCATTTAGTGGTCTCCGGTATATGTTGATGGGGAAGATAGTGAATCCATGGGATTCTCCAGCAGCCAAGGGAAAATAGTTGGACAGAAAAGATGGAGAGACTGTTAGAATGGAACCATCACAGTAAAGAAAGGATCCCAATTGATTTGAGTCTCTGCAGCAGAGTCCCACTACACAATTACGGTCCACTTTAGTTTTGATGTGCCCCATGTAACGATGAGTTCAAAAAGAACAATTGATGGACAGAATGCAGAACAATGTCATACATTCACCCCAGTACAGAGATCTGGGCCTAAATCCATTGTTTTTTTGCTCACCATGCCACTCCAGTTTGGACCCAGCCATATGCAAATCAGTCTTGACCCTGCGCCCAATGGGAACAGTCCAGCACAAACTGCTAGGCCAGGTCCTCCCTGGACTGGAAACAAGCATCCTAGGACCGGTTTCGGGCTTTCAGCCCTCATCAGCCAGGATAGCTTGACCCCAGTGGCATGGAGAGTATGGGACCCACATCTGGGCATACCCGTCTCAATCGGGTGACAAATGCAAAAAGAACAATTGATGGACAGAATGCAGAACAATGTCATACATTCACCCCAGTACAGAGATCTGGGCCTAAATCCATCGTTTTTTTGCTCCCCATGCCATTACAGTTTGGACCCAGCCATATGCAAATCACTCTTGACTCTGCGCCCAATGGGAACAGTCCAGCCTGAACTTTCCCCCCCTAAGTGCGCCGGGTATGCCCAAACGTGGGTCCCGGGTTCACTGTGCCACTGGATTCAAGTTATTCTGGCTGAAGAGGGGTGAAACCCCGAAACTGGTTCTAGGATGCTTGTTTCCGGTTCAGGGAGGACCTGGCTTGGCAGTTCAGGCTGGACTGTTCCCATGAGGCACAGGGTCAAGGCTGATTTGCATATGGCCAGTTCTAAACTGGGGTGGCATGGTGAGCAAAAGAATGTTAGATTTAACCCAGATCTCTTGACTGGGGGTGAATGTTTTGATTTGTTCTGCATTCCGTCGATCAATCGTGTGTCTTTTGCCTTGTAATGATGAGTGCAGATCCCATGCTCCTGCCTGGGGAAGTCCTGTATGGGTGTTGTCAAGTAATTATTCTCCTAATTGTAGCCATATTTTTGTGCATACATATCTCTTTCAATCTACTTTACAAGGAGAGGACTATCGCACATTGGTCCATATGCAGATGGCAGTGTTGGATCGTAACCTATAGAATAGGTTTGTTGTGGGTAAT
The DNA here is from genome assembly GCF_964204655.1 of Triturus cristatus. Taxonomy (NCBI): domain Eukaryota; kingdom Metazoa; phylum Chordata; class Amphibia; order Caudata; family Salamandridae; genus Triturus; species Triturus cristatus. The sequence goes on from NC_140591.1 coordinate 1,698,664,383, forward strand.
TTTAAGTTCTCCAGTGTTTAGGCCAAACTGTAGCAAGCAGCTGATATATCTCTGCGGTGGCAGCTGAGCTGTGGACAAGAAGTTCCTTTAAAATATTCAGAGGGCAAACTCTTCGTAGGCAATGAGGATTTTGACCCTCACTCTCAATTGGACGATGGGTTTTATATGGATCCTTAAAGCTGTGGACAAAGTCGATACTCTCCTCTTCCTGTTTGCCAAACTGGACACGGAGAGCCTAAGACAGCCGCCCTGCAGCTTCAGTGATAAATGCGAAACAGGGATACAATCTGGACTCTAGAATACCCTCTGGAGGTTAATGCAGCATACTAAGTGAGTGAGTGAAACAGTGCGAAGGCAGAAGAATGTGTTGATTCTGCCTTATGAAACTCAGATACCCGTGATGCTTGTGCGTATCTTGGGTGGAGAGATCTTTATTAGGACAAGGGGCACCTGAGCACTCCAGCGGAGCAAGGGGAGGGGGCGACACTGGGCAATAGCATCACAATCACTGGAGCACCCCCATCATGAGGGTGAGAAGATCTGAGGGCAGAAGCTGATTATCTTAACCATGAGCGGAACATGGACGGAGTTGAGATTGAAATTCCAAGCAGAGGAAGCCATTTGCAGAACCGTCTCTGTAAAATAACTTACTGAGGTTGGCAGCTGAAGGATGGCACTAAATTTGAAAACTTTATATGACTGAGACAATCATTGAAGGACCAAGTCATACAATGGGAGAGACTGGAGCTGAGAAGCATTGCTGCTGCAGAGAAACGGGGGATGTCCCGACCCCTGTGTCACAAGCAGAAGCCACCAAGTGGGATTTGTTATCCCTTTCATTCAGAGCTCTGGTGCTCTACTTATACCTGCTAGTCTGAGGGGCAGATTTACAGTAGGTAACATAATCAGCCCCAGAAGAAACGAAGATCTGGTGATGGGCAGAGACACATGAGAATTGATGAAACACATCTGTGGCATTCATGGGGGAAATCAACCAAGGGAACTGAGAAGACGCAGGCAACTAGTGCCTGGAAGTGGAGTAAACCCCTGAGGCGATCAGACGTATCCTCTGATCCCCCCAAACCATGATCCCTAAGTGTTGGCATCCTGACAACAATACTTCTTGAGAATCTTCCAATTTCCCTGATAAGAGGCTCACCCTCCAATGCACCTTGCTGGCGAGTGCTGCTGGAGATAGCAGGGCTGGCTGCGGAATCAGAAATTGAAAGATGGGCCCGAGGGAGTCACCGGGGCAAGGACTGAACAAGTTTTATATCCAGAGTCTAATTATGACTACTAGATGATACGCTCTGGGTGTCAAAGAGACGTATACTTAAGGCTGTCACATATAGATATTATTTTCTCTAGTTAGCCATGTGTTCCCTTGTTCATTTACTGGTAAAGGGGTTTGGTCTTCCGGTAGGATCTGGCTGCTAACCATCTTTGTGCTTATGGTTGTACACTTGTTTGAGATATTAGCAAATTTTGCAATACAAAACCTGCTCAAACTTTACAGTGGTCGCTAGGAGCAAAGACTTCTATGCTAAGGGGGACGATAGGCGACTCCAAGATGCACCGTGGAGCCCCATGGTGATTGAAGTTTGATATGGAGCAAGGTCCAATACACTAATATCCCCCAGTGGACACTTTGTATGATCCTGCAAGGGCGGGTTTCTTCCTGGTCTCTTTAAATGTAGAGTTTGAACCCCCTGTAAAGAGGTGAGCAATACTGAAGTGGCCGCATAAAAACTAAACTGATGTCGCCTTCATACAAGAAACTGTCCTATTGGAAAAGGATGCTAGATTGCTCAGGTCATATTGGTATCCAAGACAAATTCACACCCACAATGCCCCCAAAACCAGGGCACTCTCAGCCCTTGGAGACTCTGACTGCCCTTTAATCCTGACTCAACATCGAGAAAGAAAACTGGGAGGACAGCAAAGAAAAAGGGCCAGCCAGATGTTATATATATATATCTATACATATGTGATACCAGCCTCGTGGCGTGGGTCCTCCCGACCAGCCAGCTACCCTGCAACCACGCTGGACCTCGATGTTACAGACTCCCGGCCCCCGTGGGCCAGCATCCCGAGGGCCGGCCAGATCCCCAACACGCAGGCCTGGCCGAGGGAGGGCGAAACCCCCCCGAGAACCAGACCAAGAGGCGCCGACCCGGACACACCTCTGGTCTCTTCCCCGAGGGAGGTCCGACCGACCACCAGGCTTCCGGTGAGCAGGCGCCTCGCCCGCTGGGTGTCTGGAGTCCCTCCGGGACCCACCTGAACAGATCAAAGGACCAAAACCCCGACACCCCGCCCCCAGGACCAGACCCCTCTCCGCGAGGACTCCGGACTTCAAAGAGGAGGGGGAGTATAACAAGGGGTGCTGAAGGGATGGGGGGCAGAGAAGACCTGGACTGACGAGAGCCTGCTGATGCTGTCGCGGCTCCTCAAACCCTGAAGCATCTGAGCCCTGCTGACGCTGTCGCGGCTCCTCGAACCCTTAAGCATCTGAGCCCTGCTGACGCTGTCGCGGCTCCCCGAACTCTGAACCATCTGAGCCCTGCTGACGCTGTCGCGGCTCCTCGAACGCTGAACCATCTGAGCCCTGCTGACGCTGTCGCGGCTCCTCGAATTCTGAACCATCCGAGCCCTGCTGACGCTGTCGTGGCTCCCCAAACTCTGAACCATCTGAGCCCTGCTGACGCTGTCGCGGCTCCCCGAACTCCGATCCATCTGAGCCTGCCAACGCCGCCGCGGCTCCTCGAACTACGAACCTCCGGTGCCTGCTGAGTGACTCGCGGCCCGCTCCTCCAAGAGAACCGGCAGAGATTGCCGAGAGAAGCAACATCCCCTCAGCTCGAGGATTGAGAGCTGTGCGCCGGGTACTCCGCAGAGACACTGATCCAAAGACTGTCCCGCTACCCCTTACCCCTCATCACGAGACCACTGCCGCTTGTGGCACTAATTCTGCGCCTGCCTTCCGGATCATAAAGATCCCTAACAACCTATGATAAAATCTATTATCCTGCAAAGAACTACTGCGTGGTGTCCCTCTATTTGAAGAGAGTAGTGCAGCGTGTGCGATCCTAGGTACGAGACCCTTCCAGGAAGGGCCTCCCCGCTCTTGCTCGGCCGAACTCGGGGAGAGGTGGGCCTCCGGGTGGTCAGGAACGTATCCCGCAACCTCCCGGGGAAACGCTTTCCAACATTGGTGGCAGCGACGGGATCCGAGCCAACACCTAGTGATCGTGCAATAGACGGCTAACGCACTACCCAGAAGAAATGGAAGGAGAAACTTCCCTAGGTGCCGCCGGCACCAACCCGAGCACGACATTCTGAGAGGACCAGTTGGAATCTTATACGCACCGAGAACTGAAACAATTTTGCAAAGACCTTGGAATTGCTACCACTGGACTAAGCACGAAAGAGGACTTCCAGGAAGCATTAAGAACCTGGGTCGAGGCGGGGACCCCCCAGACCCAAACAGAAGGAGAGCCTCCTAACGAACCCCGAAGTAGCCCGGGGAGGAACGGCGCCCCCGAGGGGGGCCTATCCCCAGAGGAAATAGCGGACCGAGAAAGAGGTCGCAACCACGAACTAGAACTAGCAAAATTTAAAATCGAAGGAGAGATAAAGCTGGCCGAAAAGAAGCTGGCGGTAGAACAGTTACGCCTACAAGGAGAACTTGAGGAAAAGAAACGACAAAGAGAACACAAAGAAAGAAAACTCCAACTAGAGCACGAACGTAGCCTGAAGGAGATCGAGCTCAAGGCTAAGAATGCAGAGGTCAGTCCCCCGGAAACCCGACCCCCTTCCGCCAACGTGGAACTAAAGGTCCACATCCCCAAAGATGTGGTGAAAGAATACTATAAGAACGACGACATCCAGCAATGGTTGAAAGCCTACGAAGTCGCCATGACCTCCCACCGAGTCCCGCAGAAAGACTGGGGGGCTGGGCTGTGGGGCCGGTTCCTGAGCGAGGGAAGAGATACCCTGCTGGACCTGCCTTCCACGGTAATGAACTCCTACAGTCACATGAAAGAGGCCCTAGTAGCCAGATATGGGCTCACCCCTGAAATGTACCGGCAACGGTTTAGAGACTGCAAGAAGATACCCGGTACCCCCTGGGTGGAGTACGTGAACTTTTACAGCCGGGCCTTGGACGGGTGGATCAAGGGCAGCAAGGTCTCCACCTTTGAGGAGCTGTTCGACCTGATCGCTTGGGAACACTTGGCCGCTAATTGCTTTGTAGAACTACGCCAGCACCTCCTGGACAGCAAACTCACAGACCCTCGAAAACTGGCCGTCGAGGCTGACCGGTGGGTAAACACCCGGGCCTCCCGGGGTCCCGTGGGAGACTACGGCCGCCACAGTCAGGGCCCCCCCCGCCAGAGGGGCGGAGGGAATCAATGCCGGTCAAGGGAACTTCGGGGGGATCCCCACGCAGCCCCCCCAGAGGACAACCTCCACCCTTTCCAGCTCCACCTCCAGCCAGCACCGGGCCACCGGGGAGGTCGGGGCCTCGCGTGAGGATCACCTGTTTCCGCTGCCAACAAACCGGACACTATGCCAGTGACCCTCAATGTCCCATGTACCAGCGAACCGCCACCACAACCCCGCCGGCTCGACAAATGGCCTCCGTAGCCCTGGGGGAAGAGATAGAAGACTCTGAAGAATGGGAACCAGCCGCCATGGCCTTGGTCTCCCTAGGGGACCGGGAGATGGTCGCCGGAGCGGCCCTGCCCGCTAACACGAAGAAGTACCGACAGCAGGTGACGGTCAACGGTCACCGCATCGAGGGCCTCCGAGACACGGGGGCGAGTGTCACGGCGGTTCATTGTCACCTGGTCTCCGAAGATCAGATCCTGCCCGACGCCTTTTGTCCCGTCATATCCTCAGACAATTCCGAGAGCCTCTGCCGGATGGCTCTGGTTCCCTTCGAGTGGGGGGGAGTCACCGGCAAGTTAAGAGTGGCGGTACAAACCTCCCAGCCCGTGGACTGCCTCCTGGGCAACGACCTTGAGAATTCCCCGTGGGGACAAGTGGAACGAAGAGCCCATCTCGAGATGATGGGCCTACCCAAATGGGCATGCGCCACCACGCGCTCGATGACTCTCAGAGTGGCTTCCTCCGAGGAGGGGAAGACCGTGCCGCGGAGCACCGCCACCATCCCCGAGGTCCCGGATGCGCCACCCGAGGCCAACGACCCCCTTCCGGACGAAGTGACCGTTCCCGACGAGGGGTCCGTGCCCTCCGACCCCGAGCCCCAGACCGAGTTCGAGGACCTGCCAGAAATAGCCCAGTGGCGCTGCGAAGGAGGCCCCTCCCGAGAAGAATTCTGCCAAGAACAATCCACCTGCCCTTCTCTCATTGGACCCCGACAACAGGCCGAGGCCCAAGCAGCAGGCGACCAGACTGGCAACCACTGGGTATACTGGGAAAACGGCCTCCTGTACAGCGAACAGAAGTCGGCCGAGTTGGGATCGGCCCGAGTACTAGTGGTACCCCTGCGCTTCCGAAGTCTCCTCCTGGGCCTGGCCCACGATGTACCCCTGGCCGGACAATTAGGCCAAGATAAGACCTACCAGCGACTCGTCACCCACTTCTATTGGCCCAAGATGCATCTAGAGTATTGTACAGAATTCACGGCCTATACGATCCTTGGAGACTTTAACCTCCATTTGGAGGATGAGAGTAACTCAGATTCTGCAAAACTACTGGACACTATGGAGGCATATGGACTATCTCAACTGGTGACAGCCCCAACTCATGATGCGGGGCACACCCTGGATGGTCTCTTTTCCAGCCACCCAGATTTGGTATTTTGTGGGGTTGAATCTCTCCCATGGACCGATCACAGGGCAGTGTTCTTTAAGATTGGCCTAAATTTGAGAGTAAGAAGTGATCCTCAAAAGCCCACCAAGATCTTTTTCAGGAGATGGGGTAAGGTCACTAAAGTGTCTCTGATGGAGGCACTGGGATACCCCTCCCCTATCCTGGAGGAAAATAATGATACTGCGGTCACCCAATTTACCAAATGGTTTGGGGACGCCATCAATCAGGTTGCCCCTCTTCAGTCAGCTACCCAGAACAGGCGCCCGCCGGGCTCCCCCTGGTATGGCCCGGAGCTGAAAGTACTGAAGGTAGAGTGTAGGCGACAGGAACGGTTATGGAGAACGGACTACAACAGGAGCCATAAGTCAGCCTACAACCAGGCCCTGCACAATTATAAGCTGGCCATCAGGAAATCTAAGCAAGATTATTTCTCCCGCAAGATCTCCGAGGCCGGAAACTCCTCTAAAGAACTTTTTAAAACGGTGTCCTTCCTGTCTAGTCCGCAGCAGAACAACCAGTTTAGCCCGGATCAGTTTTTTTGTGACCAGCTTGCCTCCTTTTTTCACACTAAGGTTACTGCTATCTATGAGGATCTATCAAATACTCTGGGATCGCCTACTTTGGATTTTCAGCAGGAGCCGCCTATTTGCAGGCTGACCACTTTCGATCCCTTAACTAATAAGGAGGTTCTGACACTATTAGGCTCCATAAAATCAGGTGCCGCCTCTGACCCATGCCCTCCGCACATTTTTCATCTGGTGGCGGATAGGATAGTGCCATGTCTTACAATCCTAATTAATCAGGTACCTTTCCAGCTGCCTGGAAGGCTGCCTGTGTTAAACCCCTCCTCAAAAAGGCCTCCTTGGACCCCTCTGAACCTAAGAACTATCGCCCCATCTCGGGCCTTCCTCTGATGGCTAAAGTTGCTGAGAAGGCTATCAATCAACAACTGATGGGGTACCTGGATGAAAACACCCTGCTGGATAGGTCCCAGCACGGTTTTCGGCCTAGGCATTCCACAGAGTCTGCCCTCTTAACTGCAGCTGAAGGGATTCGGGCGACAGTAGACAAAGGGGGGCGAGCTATTCTCGTCCTTCTTGATTTGTCTGCTGCGTTCGATACTGTGAACCATAGGGTGCTGATTCAGCGCCTCCAGGAGGTGGGGATTGTAGGCCGAGCCCAGACTCTGCTCTCTTCCTTCCTGGAAAACAGAACCCAACGCTTAAATTGGTCTGGTCTACATTCGGACAGCTTCTCTCTACCTTGTGGTGTCCCCCAGGGTTCAGCCCTTTCCCCCTCCTTATTTAACATTTATGTTAAACCCCTGGCCAGCTTGGTTAGGAAGCATGGTTTCACGTTGGTGTCCTATGCCGATGACTCACAGCTAGTGATATCGGCTGTTGAGCATCCTGAACAAATAGCGGCCAAATTCCACGCCTGTCTCTCCGATGTGATGTCATGGATGCATCGGAGTTTTTTGAAAATAAACACCGAAAAAACAGAAGTGATGGAGTTTGGGAAGGGGCCATCGGTCTGGAACTCCTTCTGGTGGCCTGTGGCAGCCGGGCAATGCCCCCTTCCAGTCACTAAGGTGAGGAATCTGGGGGTGGTTTTTGATCAAAAGCTGAATATGTCAGCCCAGGTCAACAGCCTTACGTCCTCCTGTTTCTTTCTGCTCAAGACTCTGCGGAAGATTCTTCCTTATATACCTCTGACATTACAGAAGACTGTGATGGCTGCTCTTTTCATGTCCAGACTGGACTACTGTAATGCCCTGTTTCTGGGCACCGACAAATTTCAGGTCAGAAAGCTTCAATCTTTGCAGAACGCCGCAGTTCGTGTTATTCTTAATTTACCCAGGGGTTGCTCTACCTCTGCAGGAAGGAATTCCCTCCACTGGCTCCCGGTTCAACAGAGAATCGAGTTCAAGGCACTTTGTTTGGTGCATCGGGCTCGTTTTGGCGGGGGCGCGAATGATGGGACTGACCGGTTCATTCCCTATACTCCGCTCCGTGCTCTGCGATCGGCCAACCTTGGTCTTATGTGTATCTCCAGATTCAATCTTGCCAGATGGGGCGGGCGCTCCTTCGCCATCTGTGCAGCAAGACTATGGAACCAATTGCCTGTCGAGTTGCGCCTACAACCTAGCTATGTCCTTTTCAGAAAATTACTCAAGCATCACCTATTCCAGGCTCAGCTGTAATCTACTCCCCTGTAAGTCATTCACACCACAGCGCCAAGACACCACATGGTATTCGAGCGCTTTATAAACCTTTTTATACTTATACTTAAGATGCGTGCAAATGTGGAGGCCCACTGCAAGTCCTGCCCCACATGCCAGGCCAGCGGAAAGAGTGGGGGGAAGCGCAAGGCTCCGCTGCAACCCTTCCCAGTCGTCAGTACCCCTTTTGAGCGGGAAGGGATCGACATCGTGGGACCACTGGACCCCAAGACAGCCCAGGGCCACCGGTTCATCCTCATCCTGGTGGATCATGCCACCCGTTACCCCGAAGCCATCCCTCTCCGTACCGTGACGGCCCCCGTAGTAGGCCGGGCCTTGATGGGGATCTTCTCCCGCGTGGGGTTTCCCCGCGAAGTCGTGAGTGATCGGGGTACGAATTTTATCTCCCGATACATGAGGTCCCTCTGGCAGCAGTGCGGAGTATCGTACAAGTTCACCACCCCGTACCACCCCCAAGGGAACGGCCTAGTCGAACGCTTTAACAAGACACTGAAAGGAATGATCATGGGCCACGCGGAACCCCTACGCCGGAGGTGGGACGTCCTCCTCCCCTGCCTCCTGTTCGCCTACCAGGAGGTTCCCCAAAAATCCCTGGGGTTCAGCCCATTCGAACTGCTATATGGACACCCCGTCCGGGGACCCCTGAGCCTGGTCAAGGAAGGTTGGGAAACGACCCCCCGGGGGACCCCTCCGGATGTGTTCCGATACATCTTGGCGCTCCGCAACCAGACCCGGAAATTCCGAGAACTCGCAGAGGCGAACCTCGAGGCTAGTCAGGAAGAGATGAAGCGCTGGTATGACCAGAATGCTACGCTGGTCGAGTTTCAGCCGGGCCAACAAGTCTGGGTCATGGCCCCGGTGAAGCCCTGCGCCCTCCAAGATAAATGGACTGGACCCTTCAAGGTGGTCAAGCGGAAGAGCCAAGTCACCTATCTCATCGATGTGCCGTCCCCACGGAACCCCCTCCGGGTCCTCCACATGAACCGCCTCAAACCCCACTTTGTAAGGACAGAATTGAGTTTGCTCCTGGCCACCGACGATGGGGCCGAAGAAGACACCGTGCCCCTTCCAGACCCCCTGGGGGCAAAAGAGACCGATGGTTCCGTGGAAGGGGTGAGACTATCAACCTCCCTCACAGCCCAACAGTCCGCCGACTGCCGCCAGCTCCTAAGGCAGTTCGCGGACCTCTTCTCCCTAACCCCTGGGGTCACCAACTGGTGTGTCCACGACGTGAACACCGGCGACAGCCCGCCCGTGAGACACCGGGCCTACCGGGTCCCTGATCGGGTCCGAACCTGCATCCAGACCGAGGTGGCAAAGATGCTGGCCCTCGGGGTGATTGAACCCTCCGACAGCCCCTGGGCCAGCCCGGTAGTCCTGGTTCCGAAAGCAGCTACCCCAGGCGTCGCCCCCGAACTGAGGTTTTGCGTGGACTACCGAGGACTCAATGCGGTCACCCGAGCGGACGCTCACCCTATCCCCCGTGCCGACTAGCTCATTGACCGCCTCGGGGCCGCTCGCTACCTCAGCACCTTCGACCTAACGAGTGGATACTGGCAGATTGCCCTCACCGAGGGAGCCAAGGAGCGCTCCGCCTTCTCCACCCCGGATGGGCACTACCGCTTTAGGGTGATGCCGTTTGGAATGAAGAATGCCCCGGCCACCTTCCAGCGGCTGGTAAACAGGGTCCTGTCCGGACTAGAGGGGTTCAGCGCAGCGTACCTCGACGATATAGCGGTATTCAGCTCCCAATGGACCGAACACCTCCAGCACCTCCAGCACCTCCGACAAGTCCTGCTGGCTCTGCGCCGAGCCGGCCTCACCATCAAAGCCAGCAAATGTCAAATTGGGCACGGCTCCGTAACCTATCTGGGGCACCAGGTGGGAAGCGGGCAGGTCGCCCCCCTCCAGCCAAAGATCGACGCCATCTTGTCCTGGGAACCCCCCACAACCCAAACAAAAGTCCGGGCCTTCCTGGGCCTCACCGGGTACTACCGGAGGTTTATTAAGAACTATGGCAGCATTGCAGGCCCCCTCACAGAACTAACCTCCAAAAAACACCCCAAGAAAGTACAATGGACTCCCTCCTGCCAGAAGGCGTTCAACACCCTAAAAACCGCCATGTGTGCGGCTCCGGTGCTCAAAGCACCCGACTACGGCCAGGAGTTTGTGGTCCAGACGGACGCCTCGGAACACGGCATCGGGGCAGTCCTCTCCCAGTTCGACGACAAGGGCATAGATCGGCCCATAGCCTTCATCAGCCGAAGATTGCTGCCCTGAGAACAGCGGTGGAGCACAATTGAGAGAGAGACCTTCGCAGTAGTCTGGGCCCTCAAAAAGCTACGGCCCTACCTGTTCGGAACACACTTCCGAGTACAAACGGATCACCGACCCCTGCAGTGGTTGATGTGAATGCGAGGGGAAAACCCCAAGCTGCTACGCTGGTCCATCTCCCTCCAGGGGATGGATTTCACGGTGGAACATCGCCCCGGGACGGACCACGCCAACGCGGACGGCCTGTCCCGATTCTTCCTCTTCAGCGAGGAGAACTCCCAAGTGGATGGGTAGTTCTCCCCGCCTTTCAGCTGGGGGGGGCCCGTGTGAGACCGGCCTCGTGGCGTGGGTCCTCCCGACCAGCCAGCTACCCTGCTGCCACGCTGGACCTCGATGTTACAGACTCCCGGCCCCCGTGGGCCAGCATCCCGAGGGCCGGCCAGATCCCCAACACGCAGGCCTGGCCGAGGGAGGGCGAAACCCCCCCGAGAACCAGACCAAGAGGCGCCGACCCGGACACACCTCTGGTCTCTTCCCCGAGGGAGGTCCGACCGACCACCAGGCTTCCGGTGAGCAGGCGCCTCGCCCGCTGGGTGTCTGGAGTCCCTCCGGGACCCACCTGAACAGATCAAAGGACCAAAACCCCGACACCCCGCCCCCACGACCAGACCCCTCTCCGCGAGGACTCCGGACTTCAAAGAGGAGGGGGAGTATAACAAGGGGTGCTGAAGGGATGGGGGGCAGAGAAGACCTGGACTGACGAGAGCCTGCTGACGCTGTCGCGGCTCCTCAAACCCTGAAGTATCTGAGCCCTGCTGACGCTGTCGCGGCTCCTCGAACCCTGAAGCATCTGAGCCCTGCTGACGCAGGCGCGGCTCCCCGAACTCTGAACCATCTGAGCCCTGCTGACGCTGACGTGGCTCCTCGAACGCTGAACCATCTGAGCCCTGCTGACGCTGTCGCGGCTCCTCGAATTCTGAACCATCCGAGCCCTGCTGACGCTGTCGCGGCTCCCCAAACTCTGAACCATCTGAGCCCTGCTGACGCTGTCGCGGATCCCCGAACTCCGATCCATCTGAGCCTGCCAACGCCGCCGCTGCTCCTCGAACTACGAACCTCCGGTGCCTGCTGAGTGACTAGCGGCCCGCTCTTTCAAGAGAACCGGCAGAGATTGCCGAGAGAAGCAACATCCCCTCAGCTCGAAGATTGAGAGCTGTGCGCCGGGTACTCCGCAGAGGCACTGATCCAAAGACTGTCCCGCTACCCCTTACCCCTCATCACGAGACCACTGCCGCTTGTGGCACTAATTCTGCGCCTGCCTTCCGGATGATAAAATCTATTATCCTGCAAAGAACTACTGTGTGGTGTCCCTCTATTTGAAGAGAGTAGTGCAGCGTGTGCGATCCTAGGTACGAGACCCTTCCAGGAAGGGCCTCCCCGCTCTTGCTCGGCCGAACTCGGGGAGAGGTGGGCCTCCGGGTGGTCAGGAACGTATCCCGCAACCTCCCGGGGGAACGCTTTCCAACAACATATATATATCTCCATCCATCCCGAGTGAAGATAGAAATGCATTCTATGCTGCTCTATTCTCCAAGATCACAGATTTTGCAGGAGGCGCAGTGGTGATGGGAGAAGACTTCAATATAGCTTTGAACATCAGCCTAGATAGATTGTTTAACACATCTGGCTCTCCACACCCCCCTGATTCACTGACGGAGGCATGGTGGACTTTGGGTTCTGTGATGTGGAGAAGTGTGGCTCAATTGTTAGAGCGGCAGACCCTGATGCAGAGGTCTGGCCCGGACCAGGGTTCAATTCCCGCCTCGGCGGGTCTTGGGCTCAATTACCCCGGACCCGATAATTCTCGCCTCGGTGCCTATTCTAATCATGGGTCCCACTCTGCAACTCTGGGCAATAGCTTGATTAATCTCCACAACAGCCCCAACAGCGCTAGGATGCCTTGCTTCACCTTGGGGGTGCCCAGGAGTGGGCACTTCACAGGGAACGGCCAGGAAGGGTTCCACAGCGGTATGTGCACAGCGCCTGAGAGATCCTTTCGGGGGGGTGCGGAGCGCTATATAAATGCACTACGTTCACATTTACATTTGCATGTCTGGCACATGCAACATCCCTATGAGAGGGACTACAAGTTGTATTCACATTTACACTGTAGAATGGATTTTGTTCCTCCGCTATCCAGGGACATTCTTTCGCTTGTCTAGGATAGCAAAATAGGTTCAGGGGCCTATACTGACCACTCCCCGGTCACTGTGTCACGAGGCAGGCAGGCAGCAAATCCCGTTAGAAGACAGGGGGCCCTAACAAGCGAGTACCCAGGCTGTCGTAGAGGTCTGCTGTCGTTACTTTGAAGAGAATAGATTTCCTTATAGTACAGATGTATTCAACAGAAGTTGTCTTGTTATGTTATATACATTTGTAGAGCGAAGCGGTTACCCGGGGGTGTCCTGACGCTTAAACAATCTAATCACAGGAAGGCGTGCAGCCCCTAATTACTAACAAGCATTTACAATGCAATGGTCTCGGCATTGGTAAAGTTAGAGCTATTGGCATTGCTCATGACATTATTTTTGTTTATGTTTTTGTTTTTAAAACATTTAAAGAAACGGCATTGTCATGAGCAATGCCAATAGCTCTAACTTTAACAATGCCGAGACCGTTGCATTGTAAATGCTTGTTAGCTGATGGTCACTGCTCAATACCTGGGCATGCACCCTTTTTTAGTGGGAAAAACTTAAATAAAACATATAATTCCTGCACTGTAATATAAGGTTTAAACGTACTACTGTAACCAACTGGTTTCACCTGCCCCTACTATGTAGGCAAAAAGAGTACTTTGCAGAGGTGTCAACTAATTCATGAGACCTTAACTCCACGAACACCTACTTCACAGCAGGGCTTCGAGCTAACAAAAACAACCCTCGTGTTCGCAGCGGAGGGTGTCACATTACAAACCCTCACAACCAACTCATTGCCTTCTACAACCAGGTAAAAGTAATCTACACATAACTCACAAGGCTGGGGTCAAAATAGTACAATTGCTAAAATATTTAAAAAATGAAAATATAGAAGCGACTTCCTAGTACGGACTTCAAACACCACTGTCCAGATGACACCCAGGGATTAGCTTTCTGGCTGCAAATAAACAGAGCAGGTAAGGCGTAGGGCAAACATCCGGGCCTGTGGCGGGAGCAGGGCGCAGCTGCCCATTCCCAGCCAATTAACCACTTAGGGAGCAGCTGTGAAGGCACCCCCGGGGAGCCGCCGGCACCAGACCCCGGCCGTCCGCAGGTAGCGCTGCAGGGCGCCGAGGCGGAGACTGGCACCGACGGTGCACGCTCCTGCATGCCTTGCCCTGGGGGCGATAATGTGCCCCCCCCAGGAAAGCCCTCTCCCAGCCCCTTAAAGTGTACTTAGCCCTCAGAGGGGGAGCCCTGAAAACTAAACCAGGGCCCTTTTAAGAGCCATGCGCCTCGAAGGAACCACGTCCTCGCTGCATGTAGCGCTTTAGGGCCATTAATTTAAGCCGAAACTAGGGAACCGAGAGAACTACCTTACAAAACAGTTAGCACGTTTTAAACTACATGATCTAGACGTCAGACAACCATTTCTTTATTTCAAATCCCATCTGTGCAGCCAGCCACACATTAAATTATGACGTCAGCATCGTACGATAGTGTGCAATATAATCTACATAGAGGCAGAATATTACCATTCTCACACGTCGCTCCACATCCAGGTATGGATGTACCGTGCAAGATCATCTCTTCACTGAGGAGACAATGTGAACGTAGTAAGCTGATCCCACTAAAACATAAGTGCCGGTGCTGAGCACCGGAAAGCACCGGCACAAATGAAGCACTTTATGTAAAACATTTTCAAACACACCAAACTGGAATTAAGTGTGGGGAGGGAAGTGTATGTAGGTCAGTCTGTGAGAATCCACAGTGAATGACATAATGAACTGGTGGCTACATTTAATAAATTAATTACCCGCAGCCAGTGTCACCGTTTATTGTCAAATACGGCTGTCAATGTCAAATCTGTTTCCGGACGATGATGATAAAATTATTTTTTTTAAAACGAACAATATTAATAATAAATACATATTCTTATTCTTCTCATCATCATCATTACGTTAAACAAATGTGAAAATAATATGAATATTGTTACCATACTCATCATAATACTTTTTGTCCGTATTCTCACCCTAAGGCTGACTGTCGCTGTTCTCACTGTGCAAGTGCTTGTCTCAGAAGCCGCCTTCTGGCAGCAGTGTCAGTATAGATTCATTAATATGCTATCTTCATTTAAGAGAATGACTTTGATTCTTTTTTTCATTGCATTTATGGGGCGTGTGTATCTTTAAACCCCGGACAGCCGTGCACCTTAATTGAATAAATCGCTCCCATAAAATGCTCACGAGAGGTCTTTGCTTCCTCCCTTTTTGTAGATGGGGATATATATATATGAAATTAAAAATAGCTTGTGCCGAATTGTCAGACTCTTTGTTGTGAACCTCTATCTTCTCTACAATTACAATAACTATCAAAAGCGCTGCTCCCGGCGCCTCGAGGAACTTTACGTTTCATGTCTTTAAATATAGGTGCGCTTAAACCCTGCGAACATTTCACGCGAGACAACTCTACTGACTGAGAGCATGCTACAACGTGAACTAAACGTAATCACAGCTGGCATTTCTTGCTCCACGTCCAACCAGGCGGCAAGATACGGTTTCGCTGAGGTTGATAAGTGCCGATGTTATTTGATCTCGCCAGGTAATAGCCGATTGTTGACTGCCGCTGCAAAGTGGCAAAAACATCTAACAAAACATTGGCCTTCACACATACAAATGCGCAGAGGCATGCAGCTGCCAACCAGCACTCAATCACACAGAAAGACGCAGACACACACCCACGAAAACTCAGTGCATAGACAATACAGTCTGTTCTGACTGCTGCTGTTTCCTGCAATGCTAGCCTTACCTTAGTCTGTACGCAGCGCAGCCTCGCGAGACCTCAGACGTAAATGACCACTGTCTGGCGATAGTATCACGATCAAGATGAGATAGCACCGTACTGATCAAGAGGCCGCAGAGAACGTGAACGTAGAAAGTACGTGACACAAAAGTAACAAGTTGTCCTCGAGTACAAAACAGGTTTTTGTAAAACAATAGAAATAGCGTGACTGCATGCCGAAGTTACGGTAGTGTGGTGGATATTCTTTTTTTCATTGCAGCATTTATGGGGCGTGTGTATCTTTAAACCGCAGACAGCCGTGCTCCTTAATTGAATAAATTGCTCCCATAAAATGCTCACGAGAGGTCTTTGCTTCCTCCCTTTTTGTAGATGGGGATATATATATATGAAATTTAAAATAGCTTGTGCCGAATTGTCAGATTCTTTGTTGTGAACCTCTATCTTCTCTACAATTACAATAACTATCAAAAGCGCTGCTCCCGGCGCCTCGAGGAACTTTACGTTTCATGTCTTTAAATATAGGTGCGCTTAAACCCTGCGAACATTTCACGCGAGACAACTCTACTGACTGAGAGCATGCTACAACGTGAACTAAACGTAATCACGGCTGGCATTTCTTTCTCCACGTCCAACCAGGCGTCAATACGGTTTCGCTGAGGTTGATAAGTGCCGATGTTATTTGATCTCGCCAGGTCACCGTACTGATCAAGAGGCCGCAGAGAACGTGAACATAGCTCTGAAAAGACACCACCGCCTTTCTCCGAGGCACAGCAGAAAATGCCTCGGAGAAACGCCACGTCCTTTTCGGATTTGGGGGCGTGTTTTGCTGTTGTCTCCTCCCTGAGACTTCTCGCAAAAAACACGCCCCCCGATCCGAAAAGGACGGGGCTTCAACGGAGTGACTGGACCTCTTCTCCAGTGGCTGGCCAGCATTTAAGAGGCCAGCCAATGGAGAACAGGAGAGAAGAGGGGCGGGTGCAAGCCCCTCTTCTCAAAGTCACTCAAACTCATTAAATCTCGGAGCAAGACTGCGCAAGCGCAGCCTTTCGCAGCCGAGACCTAAAAACATCAGGTCAGGGGGGGGAGGGTGGGCGGGCTCGTTCCAGGCCCAGGTAACAAAGCGTCCTCCTCCCCGGTTGACTGTTTCAAAGGGAGGTGCTGTCATCGTCTCAGCTCCCAATGAGCGGAGAGGTCTTTCTGGGGCGTACCAGCGATGTCTCATGTGCTCTGGTCCTCCCTGGTTGGCTCTGAAGGCAGTATGAGGGGATTTAACCCTCACCCGGCGCCTTCCTGGCTTCCAGTGAAGCTCTCTGGTTTCTTTCGTTACTGGTGTGAATCTCGGGGTACCAGTGAGCAGCCTGGCGGCGGCACTCTGCAGCAAATGCAGTTTATTCTTGCGTTGGGAGGGGAGTTATTGTCCCACACTTGCTCCTACAAGAGGAGGATCAAGGACAGAGAAAGTAGAGCTTGACTCTACAGTTCAACTGCCCCCTAGTACGCAAGTAGCGGCGACCCCGGAACATACCGGGGCTTATTTACAAGCCCCTTGTGCCACTTTTGCGTCACTTTTCCAATGTTAAAAGTGACGCAAAAGTGGCGTAAGGGGCTTGTAAATCTGCCCCACCAAGTAGGGTGACCAACCGTCCGTAAATTTCACGGACAGTCCGTAATTTCGGCCGTCTGTCCGTTGTCCGTGAAGGATTCTTTAACGGACGCCATTTGTCCGTAATTTTAACCGGGCACCGGTCGCACCACCCTAAAGCCGATGTCTCGCCGTTTCCACCCACCTCACTGCTTGGCTCCAATGCAGTCCCAAAGCTCAGATACCCAGCAGCATTGAAGAGGCACAGCGGGATCTCTACCCTCACACCGTCAGCCCTTGATTAGCTGCTAAGAGGTGCTTGAAGGTGACTGAGAGGGAGGGGCTGCAGCTTCAGGCGCAGGGGCATCTATTCAGATGCAAACAGCCCTGAATCCCTCTTGTCTCTGCAATTTAGAGGCACCCTCACACATTCCCTTTCTGCCCAGGGCCCCAAACATCCTAGAACCGACCCTGATTACACCGAGGCAGCACGTGGTTCTCTTCACAGAGCTTAACTACTGTCACTAGATTGTAAGCAAACCTCGGTTCTTAAAACGCGCAGTCAATAATGTAATAAAATAAAGAAACGGCACAATCGCACCCACACTCATTAACAAAGTATGGAGGACAATCAGTTAAATCAGTTCTCTTGGAGTATCTCCCTTAAGTACTGTACATCACAGTGGGGGATGGCCAAACTAACATTTTGGAAAAAAAGAGCCCCTGTGCCCACCCTGGTGGATCCTGTTCCCCCTCCTGTGATGGCTCCTGCCCTCCCCCCACCAGTGATGGCTCCTGTCCCCCCCCCCATGTGGTGGCTCCTGTCCCCCCCCCGCCTGTGATGGATCCTATCCCCCCTGTGGTGGATCCTGTCTCCGCCCTGGGTGGCTTCTGTTCCAGTCCTGGAATGGCTCCTGCAGCGAGGGTGAAGTTCTTGATGGGCCTCTTCTCAAAAAGGCTCAGCTCAAAATTAATATGAAAAGGTGGGCGAGTGAGTAAGTGAAGGGATGGGTGGATGGCTGGATGAATTAGTGAAAGGGTGAATGGATGATTGAATAGATAGATAATGAGAGAGGATGAATGGATTGATGAGTGAGTGGAAGGATGGATGTGAGAAAAGGTAAATAGCTGGATGTATGGGTGGAAGGGTAGCTGGATGGGTACAAGGGTGGATGGATGAGTGAAAGGATGGATGAGTGAAAAGGTGGATGATGAGTGAGTGAGTGGGTGGATGGATGGATGAGTGAAATGATGGATGGATGGATTGATGAATTGATAAGTGCAAGGGTGAATGGATGGACGGTTGAGTGAAAGGGTGGATGTAAGGGTGGATTAGTGAGTGAAAGGAAGGGTAGATGGACAAAAGGATGAATAGATGAGTGAAGGAGGGAAAGGATAGATGGATGAGAGAAAGGATGGATGAGTGATAGGGTCAATGGATGGATTCATGAGTGGATGAGTAGATGGATGGGTGGGTGGATGAATGGAAGGAAGGATGGCTAAGTGAAAGGGTTGATGAGAGAGAAAGGGAGGATGGATGGATGACTGAAAGGGTGGATGGGTGGAAGGATGAGTGACTGGGTGGATGGATGAGTAAGTGAAAGGATGGCTGGATGGATGAAAGGGTAAATGGCTGGATGGATGAGTGAATGGATGGATGGGTAGAAGAGTGGATGGATGAGTGTAGAGATGGATAGGGTGAAAGGGTGGATGGATGGATAATGGATCGATAAGTGAAAGAATGGTTGAAGGGATGGATGAGTGAAATGATAGATGGAAGGATACATGATGGGTTTGCAAATGGTTGAATATGTTTGGATATGGCTGGACTTACTTTTATACTATTGCGTGACCTCCTCTGATGTGTCTATAAAACTTACCTATTGTCCTGAAGTTTTGTCCTGAATTTTGTCCTCCTGTCCTGAATTTGTGTCCTGAATTTTGACCCTTTGTCCTGAATTTTTACACTCACCATCCTGAATTTGCACCAATGCCAGTTGGTCACCCTACCACCAAGTCTTGTGCAGCTGGGAAGCGAGCTGGAGCCCCTGGTGGTGAGACGTGAGGAAGATGCCACTTTTACAGCACACATACTATGAGAAATGGGGCAAAGCAAATCCTATCCTGGCCTACAAATTAAAAGCTGCCAAATAGGTAACCATATGAGAAAAATATGAGCAGAACCCGGAACCTTCACACGTCCGCGCTGGACATGGTTTGAGTTTACTGCCCTCCCTGTAAAAGGAAGAACCAGGCGAGAGTTTCCCGGACTCAAACCTCGCAGGCTGCGACTCTACAAATAGCACAAGGCCACGGAGAGGGATGGAGGCCTCTGACGTCACACGACGTTTACCCAATCCCATCCCGGGCTCTTAATAGAGCTCTGGGCTCAGACGGGCTCCCTCCTCTCTATAGGGCCTTCCAGGGGCTCCCGGCAGACCCCGTACCCAGACCCTTCAATCCTATAGGGGCAGCAGGGATAGTGGGGGCACTGACAGAACCCATAAGGGGAGGGGACCCTCAGATATGGCCGAGATTCGCAGTGGGGCTCCTCATACCACCCCATAGTGTCCCTTCAGTGGTGTCCTAAGAAACTCTCAGAAGCGCAGCAAATGGGGGATGATATAAAGCTGCTATAATCCTAATAACTATCACCAAAGAAGTAGAATCCGAGCAGAATGGAGCCGCCTGAAATACATGTGGCCAACACAATCTGTGGTCCCACAATCCAATCAGACCGTGACAGCTCTCCTCACTGGGGGTCATGGGTGCACGAGTCTGCACCTCTGGAATGCCGCTGACCGCGGCACCCGCAGGGGGCCAATAGAGCGGTCGGTGCTCTAGTGTCGCCTGGGCACCAGAGTCCCCTCCCTGCCCCACCTTGGGGTCAGGGACTCCGGTGAGTTCCCCCTCTTCCTCCCTGGGCGTGACGCGATGGGCGTCACTTCCGGGGGCATCGTGGCCTGAGGGTAGGCTATATAGCCCTCCCCCACCATGAGGTCGACCTCTTTGCCACGCTCGCCGCATCCGAAGGATCGCTCGTCCGTCTCGTTGCAGTCCGTCGGGGTGCTGTTAAAGTTCAAATGGTGAGTGCCGCTCGCTACCTCCCCCGTCCCGGCCCTGTCCCTGGGCAGTACCAGGTCGTACGGGGCCCGTTGGCATCGACTGCCATGGGTGGGGGGGCGCGAGCTCCGTGGCATTCCTGCCCGAATTTAACACAACGTTTTCTGGGTGAGGGGGCAGGCGATCCGTGCCGCGTTCCTGGGGGCTTCAATTTTGACGTTCTCTTGGCTAGGGGTCGTGCTGCCCTAGGGCCCGGCTGCCCGGGCCTGCAACTGCGTGCGTGGAGAGTAGGGAGGTGCGTGGGGGGCAACGCCGGCTGGCTGGGCCATGCTTCCCTGCATGCTGTGCTCCCGAAACATGTGTCCCCTCCCCCGCAGCCCTCTCGTGCTGGGAACTGGCATCGGGACGATCGTCCGCGGCCCACGGGGGAGGGAGGGGCGCGAGGCGAAGTTTTGTTTCAAGGGGCTGCGCATGCGCCCCACAGTGCCCCAGGAACACCCCAGCATGGCCTGTGCTGCCTAGTAGGTGGAAGGTGGCACAATAAAAGAGTGATAGGATAGATTTCCAGGGACTGAGCAGAGAGCATTCCTCACCTGTACCCAGGGCCAGGAATTTGAGTTTACCAGTTGGGGAGCCACAAGCGGTGCGTGCACGTCCAAGGAGGCGTGGCCCCCGCGAGGGCGTCTGGGCTTGGGGTCAAGGGGCCCCGTCGTTGTTATTCAAGGCTAGGGGGGGCAAAGAGGTACTGATGGGGCCATGGCGCATTTAGGGGTGGCCCCTATCACGGGAGATCCGGGCCAGGAGGGCACCGTGGTTAGAAGATTTCAGCTTGGCCTAGGGCGCAGGCGCCGCCACAGGATAATATCTCTTTGCCCTCCCGAGCAGCCGGGACCACAAGGGACGGTCGTGCGGTGACCCTGCAGCTAACGTGTTTCTCTGGACATCATGTCTTTCAGCTGCTGCGGAATTCCAGGTCTAGATGAGCAGCACCGGGGTGTAAGTTGTTGCGGCCAAAACTAGCCGGCCCCTAGGGTATTAAGGCGTGCCACGTAGGGCGTGGCAGGCTCTCCACCAGCCGTGGTTCAAGGGAGTGGACACTGGTTCACGCTAGTAGGTTAGGTGCTGCACTGCCCTCCCTTGCCTCACATTTGGTTTGTCTCTCAGCAGGTCTGTGTGAGAAGAGTGGTGCGGTTGATGCCGGATTTCAAAGGGATGCAGGTATGGGGCTGAGGAGGGTCATCTCGCACGCCCGAGTAACGGCG
The DNA here is from genome assembly GCF_964204655.1 of Triturus cristatus. Lineage (NCBI taxonomy): Eukaryota > Metazoa > Chordata > Amphibia > Caudata > Salamandridae > Triturus > Triturus cristatus. Next base: position 1,698,685,641 of record NC_140591.1, read on the forward strand.
CTCCTAGCCAGGGAGCAGGGAGATCCCTCGCACGGCCCTACCCAGGGGGGGCCCGAGCTGGTTCTTTGCGGTGCCTGGGGGCAGGGGGGGCTCAGAGGTGGGGGCAGGGAGGTTTGGGGGTACTGGCTAACCTCTCTTTCATCTCCACTCACAGTGCCACTGAAACGCCTGTCCGACCAGCCCGACGTTCCGCCCGTGTTCCTCGGTTGTTAGTAAGTACATAGCCACGGGGGGCCAGAGCTGGTCCCCCGGACAAAGACCTGGTCTAGTGGTGCTCCGCGGTGTGGGGCTTCGGGCTAAACTCTTTTTCCTTATCCTTCCAGATTGGGAGGCACACGCACGAAATTCGATGGATAGTCAGGTATCCCCACCGCTTTTTTCGATGAGGTCCCAAGTCGAGGAGACCCAGACTGGCATCTCTGAAGATGCACGGATCGCAGCTTTTCTCGAACTAGCCAAGACCAAGGGATTGGCTTGGGCCACCGAACTTCTGAAAGCCAATAACCCCGAGGACTCCGGAATCGCCAGCGAGGTCCCGCCCGCAGAACAGGAGCACAATGATGAGGCAGGCCCTTCTAGGTCCAAGAGGATACGTAGACCCACGGTCAAAGACTTCCCGGCGGAGCAGCCGCCAGTGAGGAGCCGGGCCGTGGCCCCCCTCGGGGCACCACCCCCTCCTGGTGTTGTCAGGAATCACGGAAGGTTTCCTCCTCCTTCTGCTTCCGTGGCTTCTATGCTCTCTTCGCAAACTCAGAAAGCAGTCAATCCTTTGAGTTGGAGTGCTTGTTGGCATCGTAGAAATTCCAACATGGCTGCCAACTTGCTGCAATAGCATAATGCAGTTAGCAGTCTAGTCTTGCAGTGAATGACAGTTGGTGAGGTGTGCTCCAACATTCCATGGTGCACTTCACCGAAGATTCCTCAGGAGGAGCACCTGTTTCTGCGTCGTGAAAGCTAGTCAGGGTAGTGGCGTCAAACTCGGGGTTAGTTCGTCGGATTAAAACCTCAGGTTAGTTGAACTGTCAAAGTGTAATTAACATTTGAGAAATAAGCATAAAATTTCAATTGGTAATGAGAAAAGCAGCATACTAAAAAAAAAAGAAACAATGTTTACAGAAATATATGTGTGAAGAAATTACAACCAAAGTTAATTCTTCTACTGAAGAGTTCCAGAAATAAATAAGAGAAAAAACAGTAGTGGAAACTGTACAGAAGAAACTCCGGCATCTGTCACCTTCGCCGCGTTTATTAATAAATCTTTTCAGTGGTTTTATCAGCTGAAACCTCGAGCATTCAGGCACAGAGCTTCCATGCCATTAATTGAAGGAAGCTTTTAAGACGCGCGAGTGAGTCATTTCATTTCCGTCACTCGCGCGTACTGAAAGGCCGGTTAATTTTCAAGTTTAAGAGCACTTTACAATAAATGCTCTTCACGCTCTAATAATCACTAGCATTCAACACAAGGCTCACGCAAGTGAAATTATTCTCGTTAGCCTTCGCGTGTAACCTTGGAATGCAAACCTGAAATAAACGAAAAAGAGCAGGCTAAAATAAACGCTCGACTCGCATTACTAGAACCTCCAGCTGGCAATAATTAGGACACGAGCGGGAGATAAATAAAATATGAAGCAAGTCGAGTGAAAGGAATAATCTTACTTGCTTCGCTTCAAAGCTAATTAAAAATCCATTAAAGCCAACGGACGTTTGCCAGTCCGTTTGACATTAGAATAACCTTCTCAACTGGTTTGTCCATAATAACGTAGGCAGTCTTTTACCACCAGAAAAATAAAGACCAAATCAAGAATTGTTTCTTTAAGGACTCCAAGGTCAATAATCTGGAACAGTAAATCCAATAGACTCCAATTAATAAAAAAAAAACTCTTAACTATCCAGTGAGTATATTCAGTGAGATGGAAGAAACACAATTACAGATTTAAATAAATTAGTAGGATGTACACTTACCTTGTTTTTTCCCAATTTTCTAGAGTAGAGAATAAGTAGCATTCCTGCGAAGATAGAACAACAAGAGTTAAAACTTCTCTTCAAATACACACAACGCAAAAGAGAAGTAGAAGAGGGGCAAAACTCAAAACACTTCCTGGTAAGATAAGTTATCTTAGATTCTAAATGCAAGTAAGTTATAAATGTTTCGCCACTTGATTTCATGATTTGTCTGCAGCTGTAGCTATCGGTGAGGGAGGAGGTTCGTGTTGAACAGCAGTGTTTGGAGTTGTTTCTTCTCTGTCCCATCCCCTTTCCCCCCTCGGTACTCACTTACTAAGGTGTAACCCAAGAAACCTGGTGGGGAAAGTTCCGAGAAGGGCATTGGGCGCTTGCGTCATTCTACTCCTGTGTGGTTCGTTAATAAAAGATGCATCTGACAGAGTGAAGTGCCCACGTTGGTACAAGCACCTGAGTAGAATGGCGGAAGGGTTAGATTTTAAGAAATTGGGCGAGATTTTGAATACCATACAAAGGGACTTAGAGGCAGTCAGGGAGGAAAATAAGATTTTAAGGCAAGAGATTATTACATTTAAAACTGGGACACCAGTTCAGGGAGCCAGTCAGACCCCTACATTATTCTCCACACAGAACCCAGGCTCTAGCACTCCATCCTTTTCTCCGACCCAAGTCATCCACTCCTTATCCCCAGTAATTCCTTTAGCCCCTCCAGAAAGATTCAATGGAGACCCACAAAAGGCACAATTTCTTTTGACCCAGTGTTCACTGCACTTTATGTGCCGACCAACAATTTTTCCAGACGCTCAATCCCGTGTGGCGTTCATCTTGTCATACTTGAGTGGGGACGCCGCCGCTTGGTCAATGCCACTCGTGTCTACAGATGACCCCATTTTATACAGTTTAGATGATTTCAAAAAAGAATTTCTTCGCATTTTTGATCGAAGTGGTTCGTTTATAAAAGACGCATCTGACAGGTGTCCCCGGCCCTGGGACATGGACCATCGCCCATACCGGCCAGTTGCCCGCCCTTGGCGGCCTATGCTACATCGGAAGATCTTGGTAAGCTCTCAGACACTTTGCGGAGCTTCATGTCTGAGGCCAGAGCGGGCTTAGCCCTGGCAAGCCCGTCCAGTGGGGCTGGGACCACTGTTCCTCCCCTCCCCGTGGAGGCTCCGGCGCTCCTGGCTTTCATGCAAGTTTGGGGGGGTCGGGCAGCCCGCCTAGCGCATCCCTTACTCAGGTTGGGGGACTGGCGTTGGCAATCCCCTTGCCCGTGGGACGACAGCCTCCAGTTGTGGGGGCCCCTCTGCTGACGACCAACCCCACAGCCAACTCGGCCCTACCTTCGGTGGTGACCACACCCACCACACCCATTGTGGCCTCACCGGCCGCAACATCAACAGTGTCAGCCCTCGCTGTAGTGCCAAAGCCCTTGGTCACTATGGCGCCGCTGCTAACTGGTCGCTGCTCCTTGGGGTGGGAAGTGCCCTTGGCAGCCAAAGAAGGTATCTGGAGGAGAGAGTTTATTGACATTTTCACCCTACTCATGCATGGGGCCGAGGGGGTCGACACTAGGAAGATGGGGGCCAAGGAGGACGATAAGAATGTGCACTTTTAAACCTGGCCTCAAAATAACATTGACACGTGTGGACAAGCCTTCGCCATTTTGGCGGCGGTGATAATGGAAAGGTTCCCGGACCAAGGGCCGGGGCTATTCCAATATGCAAGCATTACCACTCAAAAGGCTGAGACTAGCGGGGGAATGGGTTGGTACCGTTACGACTGTGACTTTAGGAAAAAGAGGGCCGTGTGCCTGGAATTAGAGTGGGACCAACTACAGGTGAGGCTTTGGGTCATGCACATGGGTAAGTGCGCAGTGGAAGGGACAGCTAAGCCCAGCACCTCCAACAGTGACAAGAGCAAAGACACAAAGCAGGAAGCGAAGGGCCAGACAAAGAAATCCTTTCGGGAGGGTCGTGGAGGGGGCCGGAAGCCGGGCAACCAATCACTGTTCAATGGGACCTGCAGGCTATTCAACGCCGGCTCTTGTTCTTGGGGTAAAGCATGCAGGTTCACACACAGCTGCAGTAAGTGTGGGGCCTCTCACCCTGCCTCCTCCTGTTCCAAGCGAGACAGCTCGGCTCAGCCCCCGGCACGACAGGACAAGTAATCGTTGCCCTGCCCAAGTCCCCACCCCAGCACCCGCACCTTTTCTCCTCCCAACAGCAATGCAGGCTGCCCCTTGCTCCACAGGGGGGATCGGCTCCTCCCATCCCGGGTAAGGGTCCCTCCCCCATCAGTATTGCCAACCTCCTTCCCATGATCCATTGGGTACACCAACAACAAAGAGGGCTCGCTCCTCGCGGAGGGCTTTGTGGAAGGTTTTCGGATTCCGTACCAAGGCCCCCTAGTGAGCAGGGATGCAGAGAACCTCAAATCAGCTAGGGACCACCCTGAGATAGTGATGGCCAAATTAAAGAAGGAAGTGGCCCTGGGGAGGGTGGCGGGCACCTTCAACCTCCCATCTCTTCCACACTTTGTAATCTCCCCCCTTGGGGTGGTGCCCAAGAAAGAGCCCTGGTCCTTTAGGCTGATCCAGCACCTGTCGCACCTGGAAGGGGACTCAGTTAATTTTTGGTTGGAGGAGGGGAGGTATTCGGTTTCCTACTGGTCCCTGGACCTGGCGGTGGACATGATCAGGAGGGCAGGGAAGGGAGCGTGGTTGGCAAAATCGGGCATAGAGTCGGCGTTACGACTACTGCTGGTCTACCCCGACAGCCAACACCTCCTGGGCTTCAAGTGGCAGGGCAAAGTTTTCTATGACAAGTGTATGCCCATGGGCTGCTCAGTATCTTGTGCATACTTCAAGGTGTTTAGCTCTTTCCTTCAATGGGTCCTAATGAGTAAGTTTGGGGTTGAGGGAGTGACCCACTACCTTGACGACTTCTTGGTTATTGGGGGTGCTGACACGCAGGAGTGCTTAAGAGCACTGCAGTGCTTTCAAGACTTGGCCAAACACCTGGGTGTGCCGTTAGCACCTGGCAAGACTGAGGGTCTGGCGCAAGTACTGATATTTTTAGGCATCGAGTTGGACACGGTCAAGGGTGAGTCCAGACTCCCTGCGGACAAGGTACAGGCGTTGCGTCAGGATATTCAGGCATTGCTGGGGAAAGACAAGGCTACCGTGGGCGACATCCAATGCCTCTTGGGCAAACTCAACTTTGCAGCCAGGGTCATCCCCGTTGGGAGGGTGTTTGCTCGTAGACTAGCTAGGGCCACATCAAAAGTTAGAAGGAAGCACCACTGGGTCAGACTAGGGACAGGTTTGAAGCAGGACCTCGCCATGTGGGGTGACTTCCTCTCCCAGTTCAACGGGACGGTGATATGGTGGAAACCCTGGGTAGACAGTCAGGAGCTATGCTTATTCACGGACGCCTCGGGTAGGGAGGGCTTTGGGGCAACCCTAGGCGAGGACTGGTGTGCCCAGGAGTGGCCCAATGCCTGGCGCAGGCGCAATATCACCAAGAACATCACTGTACTTGAGCTGTTCCCCATCGTGATTGCTTTACATCTTTGGCCAGAGACCCTGTCGAACAGAGAGGTCCTATTCTGGTCTGACAACATGGCGGTAGTCCAGGCCATCAATGGGCAGACAGCCAAGTGCCATTTGGTCCTCTGCCTGCTGAGGGAACTTGTTAGGGTGTGCCTGCGCGCCAATGTGGAATTCAGGGCAAGACTCATTGAGGGTGTGAAGAATGTGGCAGCTCACATCCTCTTTCTCGTTCTCAGTGGCTCCGCTTCAGGGAGGCCTGGCCGGGGGCAAGAGCACAGATGACCCCATTCCCAGCGCACCTTTGGAGGATCCTGCAGTGGACCAACGACTGAGAACCATGGGGGAGAGATCATTGGCCCCAGGTACCAGGAAGCGATATGGCGCACACATGGCCACCTTCAGGACTGTGTGTCATTCATTGGGTATTTCAGCTGCACCAATTGAGGGTAGAGTCAGGGCATTTGTGGTGTGGGCCAGGGAGCATGGGAAGAGCCACTCCGGAACTGGATGAGGCACTTCCCACAGACACAGTTTGAGTGGATGGGTTTCCCTGGCATGAGATGGAGCTGGCTCCGGAACAAACTGGAGCAGAGACTGGTCGCGCAGGGGACTCCCCCCAAAATCTTAGTGATTCACCTGGGCGGGAATGACCTCATTGCTGTGGGTAGAAGGCTTCTCCTGCAGGCCATGAAAAGGGACCTAGGCGAGATCTGCAAACGCGTAGGGCAGTGCGATGTCCTCTGGTCTGAGATGATTCCACGCAGAACGTGGCGAAGGGCCAAATCAGTTGACGCGGTGGAGCATTCCCGGAGGCGTCTCAATGGGGCAATGCGCAAGTTTGCTGACCAGAGGGGCCTAGGTTTCATAAGACATGAGATGATCAAAGAGAATGTGAAGGGGTACTTTGACAAAGATGGGGTTCACTTATCGCCAGTTGGCATGGACCTTTCTTTTAGACCTGAGTGAGGTGCTAGAGATGAGAGGTTGCAGGTAGGCTACAGCTGTGGTGTGGGGCCCTGGCGGTGACGGGGGCCACCTCCAAAGCTGTGGCAGAGTTACAGTGCGATCTGGAAGCTGGCTGGTACAAAGGGTACCTCTGCGTGGCACCATAGGGGGTGCCAGAGCCAAATCCGCGGAGCCTCATGGGAGGGTCCTGGATGCCGTGTCGGCGCCCCGCTAGTCCTTCGGGCGGTTGTGGGCCTGAACAACCGGGGGGTTGCTATGCGACGCTCCACCCTGGAAGGGGCGTGAGTAAGAAGTTACCAAAGGTCACGTGTTCCTGTAAGAGAATCACTGGTAGGGCAGCAGAGACGGGGTTCGCTCCAGTGCTGCCCGGCTCATCAGGCGGGCAGGTGGCCCAGTTGGTTGCCTGCCCTTAGATCGCCCGTAAGATAACCCACCATTACATAACGGTGTATGTAATAAACCTGCGGCATTTGTACCCAATCTAACAAACTGTGTTGTGTGTTTATTATTGGGAAATGTATATATGGTGGGAGGGGCGTACAGTGAATGCCAATGACGACACTATGGATGTTACTTCTGCTGTTCACCCTGCGCTGCCGGAGCCCTCGAGTCACATCTTAGCTTCGCCACCCTCCTGCCACAAACTGAAAGCTAAAACTCGCTCATCTCTCAAAGCAGGGCTTTAAGTGGGATGAAAAGACTGGGGGGTCTCTCAATGGGGCGTGCTCAATGTAATTAAGGGCGTGACTTAACACATAAACGAAAAATCTGTGCTTAACATACTGTGCCGCCTGACTTGTATGTTGCTTTTTCTGTCATTGCATCCAGATATACGATACAACAAGTAACATCATTTAGGGGAGAGGATGCAGCCTTACGGCTAGAGCAGTCGACTTCCGGGCTGGGGAACCGGGTTTGAGTCTCGGCAACAACGCTCAACATCCTCTGATTCTGGGCAAATCACTTAATCTCCCTGTGCCTAACAATGAATGTGTCCATCTGTAACGAAACTGCTGATGTGCTCACACGGCATGACGTCATGCCATCACTGCTCCACTAGTGAGAACTGAGCAGTGCAAGCACATGCATACTAGTAAGAAGTAAGCAGTGTGAGCAGCGCACAAGAGTGAGCAGTGTGAGCACACGCACACTAGTGAAAAGTGAGCAGTGCACACTAGTGAGCAGTGTGAGCACGTGCACACTAGTGAGCAGTGTGAGCACGTGTACACTACTAAGTGACCAGTGTGAGCAGCGCTCACTAGTGAGCAGTGTGAGCATGTGTACACTAGTGAGAAGTGAGCAGTGTGAGCAGCGCACACTAGTGAGCATGTGCACACTACTGAGAAGTGAGCAGTGTGAGCAGCGCACACTAGTGAGCAGTGTGAGAAGTGAGCAGTGTGAACAACACACACTAGTGAGTAGTGTGAGCACATATACACTAGTGAGAAGTAAGCAGTGCAAGCACGCACATACTAGTGAGAAGTGAGCAGCTGTCGTGGCGCACCCTGGGTTTTCTCCTCGGGATGACGCTGATGCTATAGAGGGTTCCCCCTCCCATCCGTCCCCAACCCAGATTCGTATGAAAGACCCTCGGGCTCGGGAGACAGGTGGGCGAGGGAAGGAAGGGAGGAGTCAGCTGGGAGAGATACCTGCAACGAGACAAAGAGAGGAGATTTAGATGCTATTCATTCTCTCCCTGCGGCTAGAGTGTTCCCCAACGTGTTCCCAGTGTTACCTGCCTCTTCCTCTCTTCCCTTGGCGGGTGGAGCTGGAATCAGTGCCCAAGTCAAGGTCTCGATCCAGTTGAATGCACTGGGGCGAGGCCACAAGCTCGCAGGTGAGGACTAAGCCGACCTCTGATTTCGCTTTCGTTCCAGGCTCGGGGCGTGAATGACCCAAATGCGTTTTTTGAGCTTCACGGGAGCTGACGATGGCGCTTCCACTCAAGACCCAGGAATCCGTGGGGCCGAGGAGCGCCGGGAAGATAGGCTCATGAAATGAGGAAATGGAGATCTGGAGCACCCGGTAACAGCTGGTGGCGCTTCCACTCTAAGCCCAGGAATCCTTGGGGCCGAGGAGCGCCGGGATAGCGGGTTCTGAGGGAGCGCTGTGAGGAACACCAAAGAAAGGACAAAACAGCAGGAGAAGCTCCTGCGCGGAAGAACGGAGGGCACTCGTTACCCCCCCGTGCTCAGTAGGATGGAGCAGAGGAGCGTGATGTGCCAATCGGGTGCCGAGGATAGCCCGGAACCTCCGAGGTCTCTTCGGGCGTTTGTAGTGGTGAAATCACTCACCTCCCGGTCACGTGGGGGAGCGTGGTCGCTACGCCTCGTGGGTGATGTAGTCCCGGTGCGTGATTCTCCCTTGGACTGAGCTCCGTTCTGCCCTGCCCACCGGAGCGATCATGACAGCACATCCCCCTTCCCACCGCGTCCCGTGGCAAGAGGGGGACCGGGTTTGTCCGGGCAGCGGCGGTGGAAGGCCGCTACCAGGCGCTCCGCATGAATCGCCGAAGCGGGTTCCCATGAGTTTTCCTCCGGCCCATAACCCTTCCATGCTAGGAGGTACCACAGCTTGCTCCTTACTAGCTTAGAGTCTAGCACCCATCTCACCACGTATTCCTGCTCGTGGTGTACCCAGACCGGGTCAGGGACTTTTCGGACCGGACAGAAGGAGGGTTTCAGCATGGAGACGTGGAACACGGGGTGTATGCGCAGGTGCTGGGGCAACTGCACTGCCACGGGATTCACATGTCGCACCACAGGATATGGTCCGATGTATTTTGGAGTGAATACGCTAGGTTTCTTAAACCAGATGTGCCTTGTGGACAACCACACCCTGTCGCCCTTGTGGTATTCTGGAGGGGCTCGGCGATGTTTGTCCGCTTGGACCTTATAGCATGTCTTAGCTAAGCGTAGATTGTCCCGGGCTTGTTTGAGTGCAGCGTGAATTATTTCGATTCTGTCCTGCACCTCGGGAAGGTTACTGTGTGCCCGTGGGAGGAGAAACGGGAGAAAACGGGGGTGATGACTGTGAGAAGTTGGCCTGATATGTAGTGCTCACTATTCTAGTGATCACTGTGTATCATTCCAAACGACCCTTATTGATGATTGGTTGTAAGTCAACCTTATAGACCAGCTATCCTAGTAGCATGGACACGAGCAGTCTTTAGGCTAAACTCTAGAGGGCGTGTTAAGCCAGCTGTTTTACCACCACATTTACCCCTTGAACACCACGTGAAAGGACACCACACAAGTTGTTATGAAAATAAAGGATATTTATTTATAACAAAACTACCCTGGCTCTTTATGAGTCAGGGAGCTAAGCACACTACAAAACTCTTATGAAAATACTTCTGGTTGCACAATTTACACAAATGCCCGAAAGGCACGAAACCATTTACACTGCAAGTGGAATGGGAGAGGTTAGAAAGTTTAAAGTTACTGATTCCGGAGGAATCCGATCAGTGGGACTAAACGAAAAAGGAACTGGACACTTGTAGAGTGAACCTACGATGGAGCACCGAGATGCTCGAGTTACCTAGCCCAGAGGCTGCGGCTGCGTGGGGTTCAGCAAGATGTCGGGAGTCCTCGTTGTAGTCTCAGGAGCCTGAAAGAAGAAGTTGCTGGCAGGCGACCAGTGTCGATGTTCAGCGAGATCCAAGCCTGGATCGGTGATGAAGGAAACCTGAAAGCAGAGGGGACTCAGTTCTCAACCGCTAGCCAGCGATCGTGTGGGTACCAGGAAGGTACCGGATGAAGTCACCTCGACCAGGTGAGTGGATGACGTCGGACTCGGCTGTTCCTCGGACCAGGAGGTGCGGCGGCGACCAGGATGGAGGGCGAGCTGTCCCACGAAGGTGTCTGCTGTCGATGATGCTGGGCCCAGGAGTGGGGCAGCAGGTCTTGGCAGTGGCAAACCCACGCGGTGGAGTCAAGATGGCGTCTGGAGTGGACCAGGAGGGTCCGAGGTACTCCTCTGTTGAAGGGGAGCAAGAGCCAGTCTGGAGCAACCAGACCAGTGATGAAGGACTGTCGTGGTGCGTCGTGAAGAGGGCCACAAGCCGGTCGGCGAGTGGTCGGACAACGCGGTGAACAGCAAGGAGCGGAAGGGCCCCCACGCAGATCTCGTGGATGCTGGGGAGGCAGACTTCGGTGCTGGAGCTGCTCAGGGTTAGGGCTTCTCAAACCCTAGTTACACTCACTCGAGGGTCCCTCGGTGGGCGTGCTAGATAAGCGTCGTGCAGGTTCTGAAGATGGCCGGTCCCGCAGGTCTCGTCACACCTACGAATCTCAGCTGGGCTGACGATGTAGGTAGAGGTCAGAGATGGCAGGGAACCCGGGTCTCGTCGAGCTGGGCAGTCTTGATCCGTGGGAGAGACGTACAGCAAACCGCAAGCGCTTAGGTGGTGCCTGCTGGTGCAGGGTGGCTACTCCTTAGCCACAAGGGAGAGTCTTCAGAAATAGTCAAGAGTTCCTTTCGTGGAAAGTAGTTCAAGATTCAGAATTATCCAATTTGGGAAGGGGACTCGCTCCTACCTTTATTCTAAGAAAAGGGGCTGGCCCGTGACTAGGTCCTACCTATGGGTGGGGCCAGGAGGGGGGTGGTTACACCCCTATCCTTTGTCCGGATTCGCCCCAGCCCAGGGGCAGGGTTGCCCCCGAAACTGGTTTGAGCCGGGCTATGCACAGTGAGCACCGGGGTGCCACTTGCAATCACCTTCCTTTCAGCCCTGCCTACCTGGGATACACAAACCCTGTCTGGGATGGTGCTAACACCGCCCTCGACAGGAAACCCTTTATCCAAGCTCCCTCCGCTGGAAGGTCTCCCAGCAGCAGGAGGTCAGACTTGTGTCTGGTGGCAGCATCCATTTTGTGATGCTGAGGCTTGAGTCCACTTTAACCGGGGTTCAAGGTTACTTCCATGTCGTGCCCCTCTAAAAGGGGGGAATGCTAACCCCGTCGCCAGAATTGGCGAGGGGTTCGTATTCCCATTCGTATGACACCTTACTCGACATGTGTGGGTGATGCGATGCCAAAGTTAGCAAATAACCGCAAGGATTATAATGCATTTTAAATTAGTTGGCACGCGTCACCATGGAACGGCTATTAGGACTTGGTTCCGCAAGCCGTCGACGGGCTCAGCTCGCGCCAGAGCACCATCCCACATGATTCCCCGCACTCTGCCTTCAGGATTGATAAGGCCTGCCATAGGAGTGACTGATAGGAATCCATGTGTCCATTCTAGGGTTAGGTATAGGAATACTACACCTACAGCAACGGGTGATTACACCACCTTGCCCCAGCTGTCGCGCAGCCAGTTGTGTCAGATTTGGACGGCCATCCAGGGGTGGCATAATACATGCTGCAGCCCCTGGTAGGCCCTGGGTACACCAATGCCCTGGATACCTGTGGTATGCTGATACAGGGACTGATACGGCGGCCCAGTTCCAATTAGTGGATGCACCTAATGTACATGTGTTAATTTCGAGAGAGAACAGCTAGGCTGTGGGTCTGATTGGCAGGCCCACAGCCAGGGAAAGTCGTAAACCAATGAAGCACAAGCAAAAAAATCTGGGTGATCATAGGATTGCAGACCCTACTCTCCTACATGACCCCCCCCCAAACTTTGGGACAATAAGCTAACCTTGACCAGGTGAGTCTTCTTGCTCTAAGTGGAAATACCTGGAGAGCCCATCTGCATTGCCATGATCAGTGCCAGGTCTATGCTCCACTGTGAAGTCCATCCCCTGTAGGGAAATGGACCACCTAAGTAGTTTGGGGTTTTCACCCTTCATTTGATTTAGCCACAAGAGGGGCTTATGGTCGGTCTGAATCTTGAAGTGAGTGCCAAACAAGTATGGCCTCAACTTCTTCAGGGCCCAAACCACAGCAAAGGCCTCCCTCTCAATAGCTGACCAATTCTTCTCTCTGGGGGTCAGCCTCCTGCTAATAAAAGCTATGGGCTGGTCATGACCATCAAAATTCAGCTGAGATAGAACAGCTCCCACACCCAACTCCGAAGCGTCTGTTTGGACAATGAATGGTTTGGAGTAGTCTGGACTCTTTAGGATAGGTGCTGTGCACATGGCCTGCTTTAGGTCATCGAATGCCTTCTGACAGCTTGCTGTCCACTGAACTTTTTTTGGCATCTTTTTACTTGTCAGATCGTTTAGCGGGGTCACAATGGATCCATAATTTCTGACAAATTTCCGGTAATAACCAGTCAGGCCCAAGAAAGCTCGAACCTGAGTCTGGGTGGTTGGAGGAGCCCAGTCCTGGATGGCCTGTATTTTGCTCTCCAATGGCTGAACCTGGCCTCCACCTACAAGGTGGCCCAGGTATACAACCTGTGTCTGCCCTATCTGGCACTTAGTGGCCTTGATAGTGAGGCCTGCCTTTTGCAGGGCCTCTAACACTTTCCTCAGGTGGACCAGGTGATCCTCCCAGGTGGAGCTAAAGACAGCGATATCGTCCAGATACGCCGCACAGAAGTCGTCCAACCCAGTGAGAACTCGATTCACCAGCCTTTGGAAGGTGGCAGGTGCATTTTTCAAACCAAAGGGCATTACCACGAACTGATAATGCCCACCCGGGGTAGAAAATGCTGTTTTGGGCTTGGCCTCCTCAGCTAACCTGATTTGCCAATACCCAGCTGTCAGGTCAAACGTACTTAAGTAGTTGGCCGAAGCCAACCGGTCTATAAGTTCGTCTGCTCTTGGTATCGGGTGGGCGTCAGTCTTAGTGACTGCATTGAGGCCTCTGTAGTCCATGCAAAACCTCATCTCTTTCTTACCACCCTGGGTGTGAGGTTTCGGCACGAGAACTACGGGACTAGCCCAGGGGCTGTCCGAGGGCTCAATGACTCCCAGCTCCAACATTTTCTGCACCTCTGTCTTGATGCAGTCTCTGACATGATCAGGCTGTCGATAGATTTTACTCTTTACGGGCAGACTGTCCCCAGTGTCGACCTCATGGGTACACCAATTGGTCTGACTGGGCGTCAGAGAGAACATATGTCGAAAGGATTGAAGAACCTGTTTACAATCCTTTTGTTGATGTCCAGAGAGGCTGCCACAAAAGACAACACCATCTACTGACCCATCGTCAGGGTTCTGAGAGAGCAGGTCCGGGAGAGGGTCACTATCCTCCTCCTGTCCCTCATCTGTGGCCATGAGCAAGCCCATGCCCTCCCTGTCGACATATGCCTTGAGCCTGTTTACATGGAGCACCCTGTGGGGGCTCCGGGGAGTTCCCAGGTCTACCAAGTAGGTGACCTCTCCCTTTTGCTCAATGATCGTGTGGGGCCCAGACCATTTGTCTTTGAGTGCTGCTGGGGCCACTGGCTCCAGCACCCACACCTTCTGTCCAGGCTGATACACAGTCAGGACAGCCTTTTGGTCGTGCCAAGCTTTTTGTAATTCTTGGCTCGCCTCAAGGTTTTTAGATGCCTTTTCCATGTACTCCGCCATCCGCGAGCGGAGACCGAGCACATAGTCCACGATGTTTGATGCCGGCTTTTTGAGAGGTCTCTCCCATCCTTCCTTTACCAAACAAAGGGGTCCCCTTACAGGATGTCCGAACAGAAGTTCAAAAGGGCTGTAGCCAACCCCCTTCTGCGGGACCTCTCTGTAGGCGAACAAGAGGCAGGGTATCAGGACATCCCATCTCCGCCGAAGCTTTTCAGGTAGTCCATGAATCATCCCTTTTAGGGTCCTGTTGAATCTCTCAACAAGCCCATTGCATTGTGGGTGATAGGGTGTGGTGAATTTGTAGTTGACACCACACTCCTTCCACATAGCAGTCAGATATCCCGACATGACGTTTGCACCTCTGTCAGAGACAACCTCCTTAGGGAAGCCCACTCTGGAGAACACTCCAACTAGGGCTCGTGCCACAACAGGTGCTGTAGTGGTCCTAAGGGGAATAGCTTCAGGATACCTGGTGGCGTGGTCCACCACACCAGTATAAACTTGTGCCCTGATGCTGTCTGGGGTTCCATTGGTCCGACAATGTCGATCCCCACTCGTTCAAAGGGTACCCCCACCACCGGTAGTGGTATGAGGGGGGCCTTTGTCGTGCCACCTGACTTACCACTGGCTTGGCAAGTGACACAGGAGCGGCAAAACTCCTTCGTATCTTCGGACATGTGGGTCCAGTGAAAGTGTGGAACAATTCTGTCCCAAGTCTTATTCTGGCCTAAGTGACCTGCAAGGGGAATCTCGTGGGCCAAGGTAAGAAGGAAACCTCTCAGAGACAAGGGGATGACCAGCCTCCTGGTCGCGCCAGGTTTGGGGTCTCTTGCCTCGGAGTACAGGAGTCCATCGTCCCAGTACACTTTGTGGGTACCTGTGGCGTTCCCTGCAGCCTCAGCCGCAGCCTGCTGTCTGAGGGGTTCAAGTGAGGGGCAGTCTACCTGTGCCTTCCCCAGGTCTTCCCTGCAGGGTCCCCCTGAGCCCAGAAACTCAACCTGACCAGGTTCAAGCTCTTTCGGCTCAGTTTCCCTCAGTTCTTTAAGGTCAGCCTCCTCAGAGACTTGATCCACGACCTGGGGCAAGGGGGAAGGCGAAGCCTTACCCTTACTGCTCCTTTTCTTGGAAGGTGTCTGGTCCGTTCTTCCAGGATCCAGCATCTGTTCAGTGGGGCATCTTTTGGCCTGTGACCTGGTCACAGCAAGGACATGTGCTGGCAAGCCTAACATTTCCATGTGAGTCCTCTGCTCCACTTCTGACCATTGTGACGTTTCCAAATCATTGCCCAACAGACATTCTACGGGGAGGTCTGAACTAACCACAACTTTCTTCGGGCCACTTACCCCTCCCCAGGAGAAATCAACAACTGCCATACTGTGATTGGTAGTGACATTGCTGGCATTGGTCACTAGGTAATCGGTACCTAGCATGATCTGTCCAGGGTCCACAAAGTTAGGCATCACCATGGTGACACTGGCACAAGTGTCCCTGTAGGCCTGAGACACTTTTCCATTGATCAAAGGTGTCTGCCTGTATTTGCCCAAAGTATTGGGACTGGCATCAGGGGACATATTCATATCCCCTGTACAGACAAGGACGGCCTGAGTGAGCGTGCCAACTAAGTCGTCACTCCCCTCAGTTCCCAAGGTTAACCCAACTAATGCCTTGGGAGGCGCACTACCACTGCTGACTATACTAGGGGGTGCAGGTGCCTTAGGGGCTGCAGTGGCAGGAGTTTGCCCTCCTTTCTTGGTGCACTCACTAAACCAGTGAGTCTTACTTTTACAGTATTGGCACCACCTTTTTGACTGGCCTTCTTGAGTCTTCTTCTTCTGTGAAGCCTGACCCCCACCCTCTTTGGTTTGTTGGGGACCTGTCGAAGACTTCTGGTCATTTTGTTCGTTCTTGTTACTACCCTTTTGGTCTGCTTTCTTCTGACCACCCTGGTTCTGAGTCTGGTTCTGCTTGACCCTTGTTCTGACCCATCTGTCTGCCTTCTTTCCCAATTCTTGGGGAGAGGTCAGATCCGAGTCGACAAGGTGCTGATGCAACAATTGGTTCTGACAGTTGTTTAAAATCTGTTCTCTCATGATAAGATTGTACAATCCGGTGTAATCAGTAACCTTGCTACCCAGCAACCAGCCCTCCAAAGCCTTAGTGGCACAATCGACAAAGTCAGTCCAATCCTGAGACTGAATTTTCTGGGTGTCCCTGAACAGCAACCTGTACTGTTCCGTGGTTAAGCCAAACCCATCAATCAGTGTGTTCTTCAGGACTTGGTAGTTGTTTGCATCCTCAGCTCTAGTGGTGAGGAGCTTGTCTCGACCTTTACCTTCAAAGGAGAGCCACAGTATAGCTGCCCACTGACTTGGGGGGATGCACTGGACAGTGCAGGCCCTCTCCAAAGCAGTTATCCACTTGTGGATGTCGTCCCCTTGTTTAAAGGGGGCACTATTTTACTCAGGTGTCTAGTGTCTATACCCCTGTCTTTCTCTCTAATGAGAATGCTGCCACCAGTGGGATCTAACCCACTTAATTTCTGCTCTCGGGCCAAGGCAAGTCTTTCTTTGGCGAGGGCAAGTTCTTCCCGCTCGATCCTCAGATTGACTTCCCTCATCTTCGCTTCATGCTCCCTTCTCTGAGGGGACGTCATTCCTCTCTGAGAAGATGCCTGAGAGACATGTGTACGAACAGATCTGTTAGAGCCTCTGGAGAGAGACCTAGCTCGTCCGTCCCCAATGTCAGGCCTGCTTGAGCGTGGGCCCGGGGCTCCCCCAGTTCCATTCTCATGCCTGCTTAAGTTGGTCCTCGTAAGCCTGCCGACTACCACTGGACCTTTGTTTGCCTCGTCTCCTGATAACTCCTCCTCGTCTTCCTCCTCACCATGGAGGTCGAGGTCAGGGTCACCAAGGGTTCCCTCTAAGGGAGGCATGTTCCCATCAGCATTGGGGGGACCTGTGTTAGAGGACCTCCTAGCATCGTACGCCTCTAAGAGACCTATCAGAACTGCGATGGTAGGGTTAGAACCCTGGTTTAGCTTCCTGGAGGCACACAGTTGTCTCATCTCCTTGAAGCTAAGAGCTGCATATCGTGACACGACCTGTGGAGGGTCACTGACCACTAAGGGAGTCTCCGCAGACTCTCCGTGGACCGACATGCTTCTAGTGAGGTATAAGTGATGCACCTACCTACACTATGTGTTTACCTACTGATCCCTTGGTAAGAGTTGTAGTCAGGGTGTGCTAAGCCCTGTTACACTACAACAGCTGGTTCGGTAGAACTCAGAGTATTCTAAGTTAAGTTATATGTACCTGGGTACTTATGTGATCTTTCACTTTGATATTCTTAGGATACGTGTGTGGTAAAACAACAGCAAGCTCAAATCCCAACCGCTGCTCACCAATGTGAGAAGTTGGCCTGATATGTAGTGCTCACTATTTTAGTGATCACTGTGTATCATTCCAAACGACCCTTATTGATGATTGGTTGTAAGTCAACCTTATAGACCAGCTATCCTAGTAGCATGGACACGAGCAGTCTTTAGGCTAAACTCTAGAGGGCGTGTTAAGCCAGCTGTTTTACCACCACATTTACCCCTTGAACACCACGTGAAAGGACACCACACAAGTTGTTATGAAAATAAAGGATATTTATTTATAACAAGACTACCCTGGCTCTTTATGAGTCAGGGAGCTAAGCACACTACAAAACTCTTATGAAAATACTTCTGGTTGCACAATTTACACAAATGCCCGAAAGGCACGAAACCATTTACACTGCAAGTGGAATGGGAGAGGTTAGAAAGTTTAAAGTTACTGATTCCGGAGGAATCTGATCAGTGGGACTAAACGAAAAAGGAACTGGACACTTGTAGAGTGAACCTACGATGGAGCACCGAGATGCTCGAGTTACCTAGCCCAGAGGCTGCGGCTGCGTGGGGTTCAGCAAGATGTCGGGAGTCCTCGTTGTAGTCTCAGGAGCCTAAAAGAAGAAGTTGCTGGCAGGCGACCAGTGTCGATGTTCAGCGAGATCCAAGCCTGGATCGGTGATGAAGGAAACCTGAAAGCAGAGGGGACTCAGTTCTCAACCGCTAGCCAGCGATCGTGTGGGTACCAGGAAGGTACCGGATGAAGTCACCTCGACCAGGTGAGTGGATGACGTCGGACTCGGCTGTTCCTCGGACCAGGAGGCGCGGCGGCGCCAGGATGGAGGGCGAGCTGTCCCACGAAGGTGTCTGCTGTCGATGATGCTGGGCCCAGGAGTGGGGCAGCAGGTCTTGGCAGTGGCAAACCCACGCGGTGGAGTCAAGATGGCGTCTGGAGTGGACCAGGAGGGTCCGAGGTACTCCTCTGTTGAAGGGAAGCAAGAGCCAGTCTGGAGCAACCAGACCAGTGATGAAGGACTGTCGTGGTGCGTCGTGAAGAGGGCCACAAGCCGGTCGGCGAGTGGTCGGACAACGCGGAGAACAGCAAGGAGCGGAAGGGCCCCCACGCAGATCTCGTGGATGCTGGGAAGGCAGACTTCGGTGCTGGAGCTGCTCAGGGTTAGGGCTTCTCAAACCCTAGTTACACTCACTCGAGGGTCCCTCGGTGGGCGTGCTAGATAAGCGTCGTGCAGGTTCTGAAGATGGCCAGTCCCGCAGGTCGCGTCACACCTACGAATCTCAGCTGGGCTGACGATGTAGGTAGAGGTCAGAGATGGCAGGGAACCCGGGTCTCGTCGAGCTGGGCAGTCTTGATCCGTGGGAGAGACGTACAGCAAACCGCAAGCGCTTAGGTGGTGCCTGCTGGTGCAGGGTGGCTACTCCTTAGCCACAAGGGAGAGTCTTCAGAAATAGTCAAGAGTTCCTTTCGTGGAAAGTAGTTCAAGATTCAGAATTATTCAATTTGGGAAGGGGACTCGCTCCTACCTTTATTCTAAGAAAAGGGGCTGGCCCGTGACTAGGTCCTACCTATGGGTGGGGCCAGGAGGGGGGTGGTTACACCCCTATCCTTTGTCCGGCTTCGCCCCAGCCCAGGGGCAGGGTTGCCCCTGAAACTGGTTTGAGCCGGGCTATGCACAGTGAGCACCGGGGTGCCACTTGCAATCACCTTCCTTTCAGCCCTGCCTACCTGGGATACACAAACCCTGTCTGGGATGGTGCTAACACCGCCCTCGACAGGAAACCCTTTGTCCAAGCTCCCTCCGCTGGAAGGTCTCCCAGCAGCAGGAGGTCAGACTTGTGTCTGGTGGCAGCATCCATTTTGTGATGCTGAGGCTTGAGTCCACTTTAACCGGGGTTCAAGGTTACTTCCATGTCGTGCCCCTCTAAAAGGGGGGAATGCTAACCCCGTCGCTAGAATTGGCGAGGGGTTCGTATTCCCATTCGTATGACACCTTACTCGACATGTGTGGGTGATGCGATGCCAAAGTTAGCAAATAACCGCAAGGATTATAATGCATTTTAAAGTAGTTGGCACGCGTCACCATGGAACGGCTATTAGGACTTGGTTCCGCAAGCCGTCGACGGGCTCAGCTCGCGCCAGAGCACCATCCCACATGATTCCCCGCACTCTGCCTTCAGGATTGATAAGGCCTGCCATAGGAGTGACTGATAGGAATCCATGTGTCCATTCTAGGGTTAGGTATAGGAATACTACACCTACAGCAACGGGTGATTACACCACCTTGCCCCAGCTGTCGCGCAGCCAGTTGTGTCAGATTTGGACGGCCATCCAGGGGTGGCATAATACATGCTGCAGCCCCTGGTAGGCCCTGGGTACACCGATGCCCTGGATACCTGTGGTATGCTGATACAGGGACTGATACGGCAGCCCAGTTCCAATTAGTGGATGCACCTAATGTACATGTGTTAATTTGGAGAGAGAACAGCTAGGCTGTGGGTCTGATTGGCAGGCCCACAGCCAGGGAAAGTCGTAAACCAATGAAGCAAAAGCAAAAAAATCTGGGTGATCATAGGATTGCAGACCCTACTCTCCTACAATGACCTGAAGCAAGAAAGAAGGGTGAGTGGTGCATGGAGGAGTGCCTAGAGTTGTTATAGGCTATTTCTGCTACCCAGAGCCAGTCCACCCAGGAGTCCTCTGCCTGATCCACGTAACAGCGCAGGTACTGTTTCAGGGTGTGGATCAGTCTTTCTGTTTGGCCGTCCGTTTGTGGATGGAAGCTGGTGGATAGTGCGGAGTGAATGCCAAGTTCATCACACCAGACCTTCCAAAAACGGGCGGTGAATTGCGATCCTCTGTCCAATATTATCCCCAGGGGAAGGCCGTGTAGCCGGACCACGTGGACCAACAGGAGTTTAGCTAGAGGCCCTGCCGAGGGTACTTGTTTGCACGCGACAAAATGTCCCATTTTAGTGAGGTAGTCGATGACGAATACTATCGCCGTGCAGCCTTGATCCTTGGGCAGACCTACAATGAAGTCGATAGAGATCTTTTCCCACGGATACGTCGGGGTCGGAAGAGGCATCAGGAGGCCTTGTTCTTTACGATGATCGGCCTTCATTTGGGCGCAGATAGTGCAGTTTTTTACCCAGGTCAGGATATCTGGTCGAACCGAAGGCCACCAGCATTGTCTCAACACCAGCTCCAGGGTCTTCGTTCCTCCCATGTGACCGGCACAGGGTACGTTGTGACACCAGTCGAAGACGAGTTTGCGGAGTCGAAGCGTAGAGATCAACACTCGAGAGCCACACATGGGAAGGCCGCTGTGGAGTCGCCATTCTTTATGTCGCTTCAGCCAGGTCGACCAGGTGAACGTCTGTATGCCTTTCCTCACGTTCTGCAGGAATGACTTGGTCTTCAGACTACCCACCACTTGCTCTGGTGACAGTATTGGTTGGTCGGGGGTCTCCGCCGGGAGGCTGGGAAATTCCTGACGGGACAAGGCGTCCGCCTTCTTGTTTTGTGCTCCTGGCCGGAAGGTAACCAGAAAGTAGTACTCCGCAAAAAAGAG
Organism: Triturus cristatus; assembly: GCF_964204655.1. Lineage (NCBI taxonomy): Eukaryota > Metazoa > Chordata > Amphibia > Caudata > Salamandridae > Triturus > Triturus cristatus. Next base: position 1,698,706,550 of record NC_140591.1, read on the forward strand.
CATCGATCTTTTTTGGCGGGGCGAGAGATGACGTGCGGATCAGAGGAACTGAAGATTACGATGATCGGTGAACACCGTCACCTGATGTTGCGCGCCCATCAACCAATGCCGCCACTCAAGGAATGCTTCCCGTACGACGAGCAGTTCCTTTTTGGAGATGGTGTAGTTCAGTTCGGCCGGGCATAGTTTTCGAGACATGAAGGCGACTGGATAGAGCTGTCCAGTGTCTGGTTGCCGTTGAGATAAGATAGCGCCGACCGCCACGTCTGAGGCGTCTGCTTCCACGATAAACGGAAGGTCGGGTTTGGCATGGCGTAAGATGGGAGCGGAGGTAAATGCCTCTTTGAGCAGATCGAATGCTGTTTGGGCCTCAGTAGACCAGACAAACGGAACCCCTTTCCGCGTTAACCGGGTGAGGGGGGTCACCAACTGGGAGAAGTGGTGGATGAACCTCCTGTAAAAGTTCGAGAAGCCAAGAAAGCTTTGGACTTCCTTCACGGTCCGGGGTCGGGGCCACTCAACCACGGCTTGTACCTTGCGATGGGTCATGATCTGTCCGGCAGGGGACAACAGGACGCCGAGGAATTCCACCGTCATTACATGGAACTCACATTTTGTGAATTTGCAGAACAAACAATGGTTTTTCAGGGCTTGTAGCACTGTCGTCACGTGGTGTATATGGTTGTGTAGGTTAGACGAAAAAAGATGAGAATGTCGTCTATATACACCACGACGTACTTGTCTAAGAAGTCTCTCAGTACTTCGTTGAGGAAGAACTGGAAGGCGGCCGGGACATTGCAGAGCTCGAAGGGCATGACCAAATACTCAAACAGGCCAAACCTGGTTTTGAAGGCGGTTTTCCATTCGTCCCCTCAGCGTATGCGTACCAGATGGTATGCCCCTCGGAGATCCAACTTGGTGTATATGTTGGCTTCCCGTACTTGTTCCAGGAGCACCGGAATCAGTGGTAATGGGTATTGGTTCTTTATGGTTAGCGCATTGAGAGCGCGGTAGTCTATACAACAGCGGAGTTCGCCGTTGGCCTTCGGGATGAAGAAGAGGGGTGACGCCGCCGGAGACCTAGAAGGGCAAATGAAGCCCAAGTTCAGGAATTCGTCCAGGTATTCGCGGAGATGCTGGGTTTCAGGGCCCGTAAGGGCGTATATTCTGCTGCATGGGATTGTAGCCCCAGGTATCAGGTCTATGCGGCAGTCGTATTGCCGATGTGGGGGTAATTCTTCGGCTCTTTGTTTATCGAAGATGTCCACGTAGGGGGAGTACCAGTGTGGGAGTGTGACGTCTTTCTCGGCTGCTGTGGCCACGTGTTGGTTGGGGGTGACTTCCATGTCCGGGTGCCCTCTCGGCTGCTTGCACTGACGGTGACAGAAGACGGAGTTGAACTGTATCAAGTTGGTTGCCCACGTGATGTGAGGCTCGTGCATTCTCAGCCAGGGCAACCCCAGGATGAGGTTGCCGCGCGGTGCGTGGATGACGTTAATGGTGAGCCACTCACCGTGGTCTTCCCCTATGGTGACCCACAGGGAAGGGGTTTGATATGTGATGGGACCGGAGTCCAGTTCTTTACCATCCACCGCATAGACGAGTTCTGGCTGGTCCTTGAGCAATAGTGGGATTCCCAGCCTTTCTGCTTCAGTCTTATCTATGAAGCACCCGGTGGCTCCGGAGTCGACCATGGCGCGAACGAGTCGGGGACTGTGGTTCACCACTACGTATAAGGAAACAAAAAAGTGGTTGGGCTCCTTGGCGATGTCGGCTTCCGTAGAAGGGATAGACAGGTAGCTTGAAGATGTCCCTTCCTGAACCTTCAAGCCCTCGGGTTTCCCGTCGGTTCTTCGTTGGTAAGGGCTGCTGCTTGGCTGGTGCGGTTACGAACGATCTTGGGGCGCACGGGACATTCACGTAGGAAGTGGCCTTTCTTGCCGCAATATAAGCAGAGACCCTGCTTACGTCGATGGTCTCGTTCACTGAGGGTCAGAGACGCCCTCACGGTCCCTATTTCCATGGGGTCTGAGCGGGTTGTTACGGAATTTGTAGAGCGGGGATGTTCGTATGACGCAAGAGGTTTCTCCTTGCGTTTGTGGTCTCCTTTTCTTTCCCTCAGACGATATTCCAGGCGGGAGGCCAATTCGTTCATAGCCGCACAGGTGCGGGGTTGGGGGTCTATTTGTGCGATCACGTCCTTCAGGTCTTCCGTTAGCCCTCGGTAGAAGATCGCTGCCTGCTTAGATTCGGGCCAGTCTGTTTCGGCCACCAACCGTCGAAAGCTGTTGACGTAGCCAATGAAACCGTTGTTGCCTTGCCGGAGTTCAAGGAGATCGCTGTCGGCGGAGAAGGTGTCTGCCCGGTGATCAAAGGTTTTTTCGAACTCCAGCCGAAGTGTGTCCCAGTCATATAAGAGGGCGTCATCTCTCCTGACGATTGGAACGGCCCATTGCGCAGCTTCCCCAGCCAGGTAGGAGATGAGGAATGTTACCCTGGCTTGGTTAGTCAGAAACAGTTTCGGCTTGCAATGGAAGTGCAGCAATATCTGGGTCATAAATACCTGCACCTTTTGTATCTCCCCGTGATATCTTTCCGGGGGAGCCAAAGGCACGTGTGATGGCATCTCGACTACCACTTGGGGTGTGGTTGTAGGGAACGTGTTCCCTGCATCAAAGGGGTTTCGCTGAAGGCGGTCCAAGCGGGTATGCAACGCCGCTGTTTCTGCCCGAGACGTGGGCAACTCTGCCTGGACTAGGGCCAAAGCGGCAACTACATCGTCTAACGTGGCCATCTCTAAATCAGCGTTATCAGGAGGAGGGTAATTCGTGGGCCAATGATTCTGTCGTGGCGCACCCTGGGTTTTCTCCTCGGGATGACGCTGATGCTATAGAGGGTTCCCCCTCCCATCCGTCCCCAACCCGGATTCGTATGAAAGACCCTCGGGCTCGGGAGACAGGTGGGCGAGGGAAGGAAGGGAGGAGTCAGCTGGGAGAGATACCTGCAACGAGACAAAGAGAGGGGATTTAGATGCTATTCATTCTCTCCCTGCGGCTAGAGTGTTCCCCAACGTGTTCCCAGTGTTACCTGCCTCTTCCTCTCTTCCCTTGGTGGGTGGAGCTGGAATCAGTGCCCAAGTCAAGGTCTCGATCCAGTTGAATGCACTGGGGCGAGGCCACAAGCTCGCAGGTGAGGACTAAGCCGACCTCTGATTTCGCTTTCGTTCCAGGCTCGGGGCGTGAATGACCCAAATGCGTTTTTTGAGCTTCACGGGAGCTGACGATGGCGCTTCCACTCAAGACCCAGGAATCCGTGGGGCCGAGGAGCGCCGGGAAGATAGGCTCATGAAATGAGGAAATGGAGATCTGGAGCACCCGGTAACCGCTGGTGGCGCTTCCACTCTAAGCCCAGGAATCCTTGGGGCCGAGGAGCGCCGGGATAGCGGGTTCTGAGGGAGCGCTGTGAGGAACACCAAAGAAAGGGCAAAACAGCAGGAGAAGCTCCTGCGCGGAAGAACGGAGGGCACTCGTTACCCCCCCCGCGCTCAGTAGGATGGAGCAGAGGAGCGGGATGTGCCAATCGGGTGCCGAGGATAGCCCGGAACCTCCGAGGTCTCTTTGGGCGTTTGTAGTGGTGAAATCACTCACCTCGCGCTGTTGGTTGAAGCAACGGGGATCGGGACGCTTCTGGTGGCGGGAAGCGTCGGACTGGAGACACGGGCTGTCTGACGCTTCTGGAGGCATGGAGCTCCGGGCTGGGAATACGGGCTGTCCGAGGCTCGGAAAACTCGGCTGGGTTCGACGACGCAGGTCGCGGGCCGCTGACCGGATACAGGTTGAAAACGAATCATTGGCACCGCCCCCCTGCGTTGCTCCGTCTTTTGTTCGGCCGCGCTCCCGGTCACGTGGGGGAGCGTGGTCGCTACGCCTCGTGGGTGATGTAGTCCCGGTGCGTGATTCGGGCGTTTGTAGTGGTGAAATCACTCACCTCGCGCTGTTGGTTGAAGCGGCGGGGATCGGGACGCTTCTGGTGGCGGGGAGCGTCGGACTGGAGACACGGGCTGTCTGACGCTTCTGGAGGCATGGAGCTCTGGGCTGGGAATACGGGCTGTCCGAGGCTCGGAAAACTCGGCTGGGTTCGACGACGCAGGTCGCGGGCCGTTGACCGGATACAGGTTGAAAACGAGTCATTGGCACCGCCCCCCTGCGTTGCTCCGTCGTTTGTTCGGCCGCGCTCCCGGTCACATGTGGGAGCGTGGTCGCTACGCCTCGTGGGTGATGTAGTCCCGGTGCGTGATTCTCCCTTGGACTGAGCTCCGTTCTGCCCTGCCCGCCGGAGCGATAATGACAGCAGCACACACTAGTGAGAAGTGAGCAATGCAAGCACGCGCACACTAGTGAGAAGTGAGCAGTGTGAGCAGCGCACAAGAGTGAGCAATGTGAGCATGTGCACACTAGTGAGAAGTGAGCAGTGCACACTAGTGAGAAGTGAGCAGTGTGAGCAGTGCACACTAGTGAGCAGTGTGAGCATGTGCACACTACTGAGAAGTGAGCAGTGTGAGCAGCACACACTAGTGAGCAGTATGAGCACGTGTACACTAGTGAGAAGTGAGCAGTGTGAGCAGCGCACACTAGTGAGCAGTCTGCGCACGTGTACACTAGTGAGAAGTGAGCAGTGTGAGCAGCACACACTAGTGAGCAGTGTGAGCACGCGCACACTAGTGAGATGTAAGCAGTGCACACTAGTGAAAAGTGAGCAGTGTGAGCAGCGCACACTAGTGAGAAGTGAGCAGTGCAAGCATGCACACACTAGTGAGAAATGAGCAGTGCAAGCACGCGCACACTACTGAAAAGTGAGCAGTGTGAGCAGCGCACACTAGTGAGAAGTGAGCAGAGCAAGCACGCGCACACTAGTAAAAAGTGAGCAGTGTGAGCAGCGCACACTAGTGAGAAGTGAGCAGTGCAAGCACGCGCACACTAGTGAGAAGTGAGCAGTGCAAGCACGCGCACACTAGTGATAAGTGAGCAGCGTACACTAGTGAGCAGTGTGAGCATGCGCACACAAGTGAGCAGTGCACACTAGTGAGAAGTGAGCAGTGTGAGCAGTGCACACTAGTGAGCAGTGTGAGCACACGCACACTAGTGAGAAGTGAGCAGTGTGAGCAGTGCACACTAAGCAGTTCGAGCACGCGCACACTAGTGAGCAGTGTGAGCAGGGGCACATGATATGCCTGCTGTCACTGCAGTCCACCCATGCCAGGGCACAAAACAGACCCCTTCAGAGACCCGTTTCAAGGCCTCCTTTAAAAAACTGCCGGTGCTCAGCACTTGCGAGACCCGGCCCACTTAAAGCCCTGTCTCAAAGACTGAACTTTGCTTCAGCATTTATGCGGTACACTGCACATGCGCACAACGGAATCTTAATACAACACGCATTGATTCAATCTTTCTTTCTCTGCCTCCACGGACCATCCCCACACGCACTGCTGCCCTCCTCCGGCAGACAGGTGAAGGTAAAACCAGTCATTCACTTCACACACCTGCGGTATCGGCAGCTTCGGCTTTGAAGGAGCTTAAAGGCGCCCCCCCCCATCATCAGTGATGAGCGGTGTGATACTGCGCACCTCAAGCATAGCAGGGCAGCAGAGACACGAGAAAGAGAAACAAACAAAGTGCATTTCCATAAATCCATCCAACACTTAAATAGTGTAGCATTAACTACATTAAATAGCATTAAATACTGAGCATTAACCCCGTTATTGGAATTGAATCATGGATTCACCAAGCGGGGTCACCACTCCTGGTTTTCTACCCTTTCTATTGGAGGATTAGAGGGCGTATTTACCAACTCCTTGGAGGCCTATGAAGATTGCCGGCTGCCCGGGGTCCACACAGGAGACCCGCTAAGAGGGAGGCCGCCCTTAGTGCCACAAGAAGGCCCCCCTCCCCCCGCCCGGTCTCCCAAGTCCCGGGTAGCACCTTGGGCTGAACGGCCCGGCGGCGGCCTGCGGGATGGGGGGTCTGGAAGCTCTCGGCATCACGGGTGGTGGAGTTAGAGGTTCGCCCCCTCCGGTGTGGAAGGAGGCGAGGCAGGGCCCCTAGCCAGCAGCGTTGCCGGAAGGCCCCTGCCCACGCGGTACAGGTGCCCATGGCTAGACTGGGTCTATCTCCCGGAGGGCGCGCAGCTCCCCCCCTCCCGGGGCTCGTGGTTCCAAGAGCGGTGGGGGCCAAGGCCTGGCTGTCGTGTCCACTCACTCACAATGACGACAGACACGGAGGGTTCTCGTTCACGTGCTTTATTATGTTCCTTACACCAGCTTGACTTTCCCTCGACTGCCGACCTATCCTCATGCCCCGCCTCTTCCTGTCACCCAGTCCTCCCCTGTCTCCACCCATACTGCTCCGCCCACACAGCCACTAGACCCCTCATCTCTACATCTCCCCCTTTGTTAGCAAAGAAAGGGGGTCACCAAGAGTTACATCTCCTCAATCAGCCGCTTGGGCTGACGGATCGTTTGACGTGGACGGAGTGTGCGGCCTTCAGGCACTGTATCTGTTTCGGCTCCAGATGTCTGTCCCAGGAGACTGTCACCATTGCTCAGTGCCTCGGGTTGCAGAGTTTTTGAAGGTGTAGTTCGCGACTCGAGAGTCTCTTGCAGAGCCGGGCTGCACTTCTGAAAGTGAGACACATTCCGGGTTACACGCCTGGTGTCTGACTCCGCTGTCAGCATGGTGCCTTTCTGACGAGTGACCGTCAGAGGTTCCGCTCTGAACCTGCTGTCTGTCTTCTTGGATTGTTCTTGCTTAACAATCACGCAGTCCCCTTCGTGGAACGAGAGAGAACGAGCCCGCCGTCTGCCATCTGCGTACGCTTTCATGCTTTCTTTGCGAGCTTTGTCGGTGGCTTCCACCTCCCGATGAATACGGTTGGGAGAAATGGGTCGCAGCGCTCCCTCCCAGGTGGGTATCCGGGTCCTGACCGGACGTCCCAACATGAGTGTAGCCGGGCATTTGCCTGTGGTGGCATGCGGCGTCGTCCGATAGGCTCGGAGTACATCGTTGAGGGCTGCCTGCGGGTCTCTTTTGTCCAGAGCAGCCTGTTGGAATGTCCTTTTGAGAGTGGCCATGAACCTCTCCGCTGTGCCGTTGGCCTGCGGCCATAGTGGTGTTACCCGTCGGTGTCGCACATTCATGAGCGTCAGGAAATCACTGAATTCCCGGCCATTGAAAGGAGGACCATTGTCTGTTTTCACCTCCGCGGGTATGCCCCAGGCTGCAAAAACTTCATCCAGGATGGTGAGCGTGGCAGCTGCGTTGGTGGATGGGACGAACCGGGCGATGGGAAACCTTGAGTACTCATCTATTATAACTAACACATACTTGCCTGATGACATGGGGCCGTAGAAGTCCATGGCCAGTTCTTGCCATACCCCTGGTGGCAGGGGCGTCATCTGAAGTGGAGCGGGCGGGTCTCCTTGCCTTACCACTTGGCACTGCAGACAGTCTTTTAGGGTGTGTTCTACCATTTTGTCTAGGAAGGGGAACCAGACACGTTCACGAAGTGCTCTTTTCGTCGTGACTACTCCTCGATGGCGTTCGTGTGCCAGGTTGACGACTCCCTGTCTCAGTTGTTGGGGTATTACAATTCGGATGTCTCGCAACAGTAGGCCATCAGGTGTAACGGATAGTTCTTCGCACACATTCCGGAATGCTTGCCACTCCTGATGCTTTGTGGTGTCACCCCTTTCGTCCTCCGACTCTTCGTGCCGCCACCTGTTCGTTCGGACCCTTCGGATCACCTGTTGCAGCATGGTGTCTTGCTGGGTGGCGTCCAGGATGGCCTCTAGGGGGACCGCCGGTGGCCGCGCTTGGCCCACCACAAAATGGACATACTCGTCTGCCATGGACGGCGTGTGACGCTGTGAGTCTTCCGGGTGGCGCGACATATAGTCAGCCGGGTTGGCAGCCTTCCCTGGCTTGTGCACGATTGTGAATGGGTATTCTTGCAGACGGAGTCCCCACCTCTCGATGCGGGGTGGCATTTTGGACCGGGGGTTGCCATAGATGGTGACGAGGGCTTGGTGGTCTGTTACCATGGTGAAATGCTTCCCGTAGATGAACACGTGGAAATGCTCACACGCCCACACCACTGCAAGGCTCTCCTTTTCCGGTTGGGAGTAGGCTTTCTCCGTGTCGGAAAGGCTCCGGCTGGCGTGCGCCACAATGTGGCGATGGTCCGTGTCCTTGTCATATTGAGCCAGGATGGCTCCTAGCCCAACGGGGCTTGCGTCTACTGTTATTTCTGTCTTGCGATCTGGGCTGAAGTAGGCCAGGCTTTCCACCGAGCCCACAGCTCTCTTTATGTCCTGGAAAGCTTGCTCGCATTCGGGAGTCCATTCAAAGGCCTGTCCTTGCTTGGTGAGCGTGCGAAGTGGGTGACTGATTGTGGCATAGTCCTTGATATACCTTGAACAGTAACTCGCCATGCCAAGGAAGGATCGCACATCACTGACGTCAAGTGGACTCTTGGTGCTGTTCAGAGTACTCACTTTGGCAGGGTCTGGTTGCATTCCGGCTCCTGAAAAGATGTGGCCAAAGAATTTCAGTTGCGATTGATGAAACTCGCATTTCTCCCTGTTGAGCGTGAGGTTGGCTTCCAGGAGAGCATGGCAAACCCTGTCTAGGGCCGTGTCGTGGACTTGGAGCGTTGCCCCGTAGACTAGAATGTCATCGCTGTAGTTCAGCGTATTTGGGATGTGATGTATCGTTTGCCGGATGGCTTCTTGAAATATTTCAGCGGCTGATGAAATGCCAAAGTTCAGTCTCTTGTACCTGAACAACCCTAGGTGCGTTGCAAATGTTGTGATATAGCGGGAGCTCTCGTGTAGTTCCAGCTGATGGTAGCCTTTGTTTAGGTCCAATTTAGAAAACACCCTCGCCCCATTGAGGGCGGCAATCATGTCACTTAAATGGGGTCCTGGATGACGCTCTCTCTCAATGGCGGTGTTGGGCATTCTCATGTCCACACAGAGTCGTACTTTCCCTGGTGTGCCTTTCTTCGGTACGATCACGACTGGAGATACCCACGGTGTGGCGCCCTCTGTCCGTTCGATGATGTCGGCGTCCAGCAGGTCTTGCAGCTCATCCTCCACCGCCTGCTGGAGATGGAACGGAACTTTCCGCGGGTGTTGGGCAACCGGGCGGACCTGGTCATTTATGTGAAGGCGGATCTGGCCTCTGTTCATTTTCCCGAGTCCAGAAAACAGCTTTGGGAACTTGTGCACGGTGTCATTTTCACCGGTGACGCGGTACAGGATCTCCACTAGTTTCAACCGTTCAGCGGTTGGCAGACTGAGGAGACAGTCAGCTTCCGGTCCCTCGATGACGTGAATCATGGCCGGAATAGAAGTTGTTCGGTGCCTTAGTGTCGTTGAAAACTTCCCCAAGCATGGGAGTGGCTTCCTGGACATCCAGGTGTAGACACGCACATGTGCGGGGTCGAGCCGAGGCCGAGGGTTCATTTTCTGATATTCGGTCACTGGGATGTAGTTGAGGGATGCCCCGCTGTCCATCACGAACTTTGTGGGATGCGTGCCAACGCAGATGTCCAGCCGAGGGTATTTTTTAAGCTGATCGGGATCGGCAATCATGTTGGCATATTCTACAGAATACTCGTGTTCACTTGAAGGTGATTCGGAGTCTCTTGATGGTGATCTTCTAGACCATCTTGAGGACCGTGACTCCCTGCTGGACTGGGAGGACTTGGAGGAGGACTTCCGGCGGTCACGTACCGCACGCGCGTGATGGCGGCGCGTCTCGCCTCTTGGTGACCTCGTGGAGGCTTTTTCTTTCTCCCGGCGATAGTCTCCGCACATGGTCTCAAAGTGATTGTTGCGACCACACTTGTGGCACTTCTGTCCCAGGGCCGGGCACGCCCCGATGTGTGGGAAGTCGTACCCGCATCGGTAACATCTTCTCAATGGCGCCTTCTTCCCATGATCCTGACGCCTGCTTCTCTTCCCCGAATCAGGCCGTCGATAACCGGGGCGACGGTGGTGTCTCGATGGCGGCCGAGCTTGTCGTTCCCGCTCTCTCGACCACCGGCGAGGGCGGTCGGTGCGTACTTGACAGACTACCTCCTTGCGGTCCACGCGTCCTGCCTCCATTGTCTTGGCTTGCTCTTCAGTCTGATCATGGAGCCTCGTGATCTCTTCTATTTCATCCAGCGTGTGACTCTTTTTTAGTAACTTCCTGCGTAGCGTCTCCGACTGGCAGCCGTCGATCACCCGCAGGCGAATGGCGTCGTCCGTCGAGAACTCGTCAAACTCACAGTGGCGCGCCAGTCGCCGCAACCTTGTGATGTATGAGCCCATGACTTCATCCTTTTCTTGTCGCGCTCTTTGGAATACGTATCGTTCATAATCTACGTTCTTCTTGTGCACGAACTTCCGATCCAGGGCTGCACGCACACTCGCATATGTTCCCGCGTCCGCGGCGGGGAGTTCCTTTATCATCTTGCTGACATCCTTGCCCACGAGGTTTCGAAGTGCGATCAGTTGATCCTCGTCCCCTGTCACCTTCGAGCCCTTAATGTAGTCCTCAAAGTCTTCAATCCACTCTTCCCAGCGAGGGCCCATGCTGCTCCCAACCACGAGCGCAAGGGGTTCTGGGGGGCGCAGATGCGACAGCCCCATGATAATCGGCTTCGCATCCTGGCGCGCTGGAGAATGGGCTGGGGACCCATGATTCGACATCGTGGTGTGCGTGTGATGCGCGCAGCGTCAGCGCAGAGCAGGCCCAGGGAATCCTTCGTGGAGTCTTGCGCTCTATTCAGGTCGTTTCCCACGTTCTTTATTTTTTTTTTTTTGTATTTGCCAGTGCTTGATGAAATTTTCAGTGTTGCCTGACTTCAAAATGGCCGCCCGGGCCTATTCGCATGGGGCGTCTGAGAGTCCGCCTGACTTCAAAATGGCCGCCGGCTGGGGAACGTGTGTAGACGTCCCACGTGGTGCCGGGCTCTCGATTCATTCATTCCGGGGACAGCGCGCTGCTTGGACGGCCCCTCTCATAGTCCGCTTTATTTTTTTTTTCACTCACGGCTTCACAGGCAGGCGGGCGGGTGGAGTCCTTGAATTCACGGCTCCAATCTGGCCTGGGGGACGCGCGCGTCAGCGCTTTCACTTCTCCTCTTGCTTGTCACGGCGGCGGTCCTCTCCCCCGCAGAGCGCTCGCTCCTTCAGCCGCAGGCTCTCACACGCTGTCGCGGGTGGCGGCGCTTTCGCTGGTTCCTTGCTACCAGCCCCTCGTCAGCTTTCTCGGCGTGCTGGTGTTTCGGGAGAGCATCCAGCTCGATCCCACCCTCGTCGCCAGCTGTCGTGTCCACTCACTCACAATGACGACAGACACGGAGGGTTCTCGTTCACGTGCTTTATTATGTTCCTTACACCAGCTTGACTTTCCCTCGACTGCCGACCTATCCTCATGCCCCGCCTCTTCCTGTCACCCAGTCCTCCCCTGTCTCCACCCATACTGCTCCGCCCACACAGCCACTAGACCCCTCATCTCTACACTGGCCTGTACCGTTCCATGCAGGGCTGGAGCTATGGAGTTCCTGTACCAACCCTGTGTTTCAGGGGGCTGCCCTAATCAGTACCAGGCGCGCAGGAGTCAAATGGCCCTGGGGTTTGGCCCCTGCTGGGTCTCGACAGGCCAACCGAGCCTATCACCGCAGTGTTGATCACAGCATAGGTGAGAAGTCTGGCGAGTGATCTCAGTGGCCGGGAGCTTCGGCGGCCGAGCGAGCTTGGTCTTCGACTCTTTTTCAAAGAGGCCAGGTACCGAAGGGGTAGTAGTCGAGCAATGTTTACCAGGCGGGTGCATGAGCCTCGGCAGCCCAATGGCTAGTCTGCCGAATTTGGTGCTGAAAACCAGGATTCAAGCCTCGAGGTCGCGCCCACATCCTGTGATTCTGGGCAAATCACTTAATCCCCCCATGCCTGATTGTGTAAAGAGCTATGTAAAGAGCTCCAATACCTTCGGGTCGAGTTCGCGCTATATAAAAGATGCAAAAAAAAAAAACTTAGAGGGGTGCCACAGCAGACGCAAAACTATCTGTCAAGATGTGTCCCTTATGGCACGGACGGAATAGCAAATCTACTTGGGAGGTGTTAGAATCCGGGGTCTCTGGTTGGCGCAGGTATGCACTTGCGACAAGCAGGGACCCTTTCCTCTAAGTCAGGGCGTAGGATTACCTCTTTAAAAATAACCCCTGCTCACCCTCTAGGTAACGTGGCGCGAGCAGTCAGGCTAGATTTCCAGAGGGCATTAGGTTAAGCGTTCAAGTTGTCCCACACAATAGTCACCTCCCCACCACACAAAGACACAAGGCTGTATTTATCAAAAATAGAGTTCTTTATATAAAAGATTTCTTTAGGCAGGTTGTCAAAATACAGTTCTCTTGCTTCAATAATGTTCCAGTTACTTGTAAATGCTTTCAGGCAGTCCACAGATCTTAAAATGGCAAAATTGTACTTAAAATAGGCTTCTTAGGGGTTCTGTGCGCTTCGTAGCGCCTTTTTTACGCTTTGTACAAGGTTTTAGAGGTGTCTTGCCGTTTCTCACGCTTCTCGCGTGAGTACGCGTATGCCGGACTCGAACCGTACGGACCGTACCCTCGTAGGTACGCGTCGTACACGTTCGGGACGCTCCTTGCCAAACCTCACGCTTCCCGTGTGAGCGCCAACAATGGATTTAATACGGTACGGACCGTACAGTAGCAGGGACGCGCCGCACACGGACGGCAGAGCAGGCACAGCTCATACAAGGCAAGTACGGGTCGTACCAAGGCGCACAGGGCATAAATACCTTCTTTCTTTGGGGGCAAATGTTCGTGGAGGCTTGCAGACGTCTTTCTCGAGTGTCCCACGTCACGTCCTAGTCCCGGCTCCTCCGTGGACTGCGATGCTTCGTGGGGACGCTTTCCCAACTTCTCAGCACACCAGCGAGGTTAAAAGCAGGAGAGGCAGAACACACACACACAGCAGAGGCGGACTGAAATGGCCAGGTCAGTAAATACTAACTTTCTAAAAGTAGTATTTACAAACACAGACTTTACTAAAAGAAGTATATTATTATTCTGAGTTCAGGCATACTAAACTTGACTTTCTACCATGCTCTCTGAGTCCACTGGGATTACAGCGTGTAGTAATTCCAGCAGCCCATTCTGGCCTATGGAGAGCAGGTAGCCTTCAATAGTGAAAAACGAAAATGGCTGTAATTCACTATTAGGACATGCCACACACATCAGGGCATGTCCTACCTTATACCTACAATGCACCCTGCCCTTGGGCCTACCAGAGGGGTGACTAATATGTAGTTAAGTGAAGGTTTGGGGATTGGCAAGTAGGTGCACTTGCGCAATCAGCGCGACAGTACCAGACCGCGCGCAGGTTCTGCAAGGGCAGACCCTAGACACATTTTACTAGGCCGCTTCTGTGGGTGGCACAACCAGTGCTGCAAGCCCACCAGCAGCATTTGTATTTACAAGCCCTGGCACTCCTGGTGCACTTTACTAGGGGCTGATAGTCAACCAAATAAGCCAAACATGGAAACCAATCAATGTATACATTTTACCATAGGGAGAGCATATGCACCTTAGCACTGGTCAGCAGTGGTAAGGTGCCCAGATTCATAAAACAGCCAACAACAGGTCAGAAAAAATACAGGAGGAAGGCAAAAAGTTTAGGGATGACCCTGCAAAAAGGGCCAAGTCCAACACAACCCCCTTCCAGCCAAAACGCAGGGCAGACCAATCACCACCGTGATGGTCTTCTCTGCTTGGGGCGATAGAACAAGGACCTGGCCCGCAACTGCAGGGGCAGACTCCCGTTCTACGCCAATCATAACCTATTGGACTCCCTCTGTCCATACTCTCAGGGCCCACCAAGCCAATCCATGGGGAACCCTTCTCCTCACCTGTGGACACCACCTAACCTTAACTGGCCCACAGGTGTGTCCCAACAGACAGACAGCAAAATACTACAGTGGCCACTGACAGTAGTCAGGTATGAGACCCAGGCCGTATGCCTCTCAGGGCTCTTAAACCTCTGTGGCACCGGTGAGCGGGGGGCAGTAGCCCCAGGTGCTTGGCACCCGTTGTCCATTCTCCCTCCTGTCAGGTCAGGTATGACATCCTGGCACTGACCCACCAGCCCCAGGCCTGTACCCGGCGGCTGGACCAAAGACTGGGGGGGCCTCTCCCACACCCGGTCCTCCTCCTTGGGGCTCGGTACCCTCCCACTTGGAGTGGTACCCCCTTCCGGAATTGCCAGGGCACCTGGGGCAGGTGTCCTGCGCAATTCGCCCACCAGTTCAGGGTTTCTATGCTGCAACTGGGCGTCCAGGTCAGGGGGGACACCCTGTACCTGGCCCTCCAACCTAGGATCTAAACCCTTCAGTTGAGCCGGGGTCAGAGGCGAGGACTCCCTCCCTCTGCACCCCCTTCCAGATGGCTGCACACTCCCAACTGGAGTGGTACCCCCAGAAGCAACATGGGTCAGGGCACTGATTACAGTTGTCCCACCCTCCAGGTCAGACAACACCGGAACCTGGCTTCCCAACCCTGGGACCAACCCATGCGGTTGAACGCTCGCCTGGCACACCAGGACTTCCCGGGGAGCACGCATGCCCCCCCTGAGGGTGACACATAACTCATGTGTAGTGTGACAGTCTGCCTGGCGCAGATCTTCCGACCCCTGTCCATCTGACAGTGCATGAAGATCCCCCAGGACAGAAGTGGTGTCACCATGGTCATTCACTGGTGACGCAGCCCTTCTGGCTAGCCCCTGACCCACTGGTTTTTCCACTGGGGACTCTTTCCCCCTCTCACCCCTCAATCTGGACTTCTGCACACTCCCAACTGGAGCGGTACTGCCAGACACCAGAACTGATGGAGGCCTGCTTACAGACACTCCCAGTTCACCAGACACTAGGGGATCCCCCTCAATGGGCGGGCCATTAGGACAGCCTAGGCTCCCCGCCTGGTGTTCCCTTAAAGAATCATCCAGGCTCTGAATCTGGGTTTCGGGCACCTGGGGGCACGCAGCCCCGCACTCACTCCTTCTCCACTGAGACAGGACTTGAGGCCCTACACCCCTCCCACTACCATGGGACCTAGCTGGGCTACTCGGCACCACTTCCACCACTCTGGGTTGGAAGATACCTGAGCCACTCCCCACGGGGTCACTCCCCAATGCCTCTCCAGACCCTCTGGAATCCACCAAAAGGTCTGCCTCCAATGTGAGCTCCCTGCGGTCAGAGAACTCACTCTCCAACAGGTGTTGGCATAGCTCTGGAAAACAGGGACTTAAAATATGCTCTCCCACAATTGGATCACACAGCCCCCTAGCAGGGATAACCAAACTATCCTTCACCTCACCATCCAGTGCCTCACACACGTACTCCACACCACTCTCCTGAGACTGGCAAGACAGTATCTGACTGTCTCTGTCACACAACCCACACTCTTCTGGGCGGTCTTCACACTCACCCACCAGGATCTCAACCATTTTTTTATTTTTATTTATTTCTTATTTTATTTACTTATTTATTTATTTATTTATTTATTTTTATTTTTTATTTATTTTATTTATTTTTATTTTTATTTTTTATTTTTTATTTTATTTTTATTTAAAAAAAAAAAAAGGATCTCAACCATGGGGGAATCCCTCCCACCACTAGGACTATGAACCCCTACGCCAGTTACCCTATTCCCTTCAGGGATACTGCGCACTACTGGAGCTACCTCATGCCCTTGAACCTCCTGGTGTATGTTAACCCCCTCCTTCAAGTCAGGCGCCACATCTCTGGGTGTGCGTACTACTCTCTCAGCACTATAGAATTCAATATTGCTGCCACCATCTGAGCTGGATTCCTCCTCCCACTCAGAAAAGCTCAATCTCTGAGCTACGCACCTTTCTTGCTGCTGGTCTGAGACACTCATGGCCTCAAGCCTCTCGAGCTCCATATCATATTTCTTCATTATGAAGTCATGCTCCATCTGAATCTTTCTTTCTTCAAGAGCCATTCTCGTTTCTTCCAGAGCCAACTTCTTGCTTTCTAGCTCCAATTGGCTTTCTAATTCCAGCTTTGCCAATGTTATCTCATGATCCCTGGTGGCCTGTCTGTCTGCCAGCTCCTCTGGCGACAGGCCTCTGCCAAAACTGTGAACGCTCTCCGCTGGTTTCAATGGTGTAACTTCCTTAGTTGCACCCCTTGACTCAATCCAGGCTTTCAGCGCCTTGTAGAGATCTGATTTGTTCTTGCATCCTGCATGTGGAACCTTGAGTTTCTTGCAAAAATGCTTGAGTTCTTCTCTGGAGTAGTCGTCCAGTTTTGACTCATCCCATACCAATTCTCCATTTTCAGAGGTTTCAGAGACGGACTTCTCAATGCTGTTTGGGCCAGGCATGACTCCAAACACAAGGGATCTTCTTTCTTGGCAAGCAAAATTAAAATTAAAAGTTCTGTGGTTCAAGCTACTGGACTGTCCTCACTGTGCAATGGCTAGTAATCACTGCGCAGACACCAAGAATGCAAATCCGTAAATCCTCACCGCTGCCACCAATGTTAGAATCCGGGGTCTCTGGTTAGCGCAGGTATGCACTTGCGACAAGCAGGGACCCTTTCCTCTAAGTCAGGGCGTAGGATTACCTCTTTAAAAATAACCCCTGGGGGCGCGGCCAAGATGGAGCGGTGAGCGGTCGCCTTCTCTGCGAGCTCCCGGGACCCTAGGCCCCTAGACCGCATCTTTCAGCAGAATCTCCCCCTGTTCTGCGGGGAATTTGCAGAGGAAGCGGCGGAGTGCCGGTGGCTGTCTTCGGGAGCCTGAAGCCCTCGAGAGGCGCCTACGGAGCCCAGCAGAACGGACGAAGGGCAGAGCGGAGCGGAGGCGGGGCCGCGGGCCGGGGCTGCTCGGCACGGCCGGGATCGTCGCCTAATTGAGGACCCCGGGCACGGCAGTACAGGCCGCCGCAGCGCGGCGGCGAAGATCGGAGGAGGGCTGCCGAGGGCACCCCGAGGTGCGGGACCGTCCTTTGGCGGCCGGGGGCGGCATCAAGGCCAGGTGCACATATCACTCCCCTGCGCGTGGCTGGAGGCGCGGCCGCCCGAGAGGTGGCTGGGACGGCGACGCTGGTGAGAGACGGAGCACTGGCGGGTGAGCGGCGCACGACGGGGGACTCAGCGGGCCCCGGGAGGAGGACGAGGCGACAGACGTTCATCCCCACGAGCATTGAGGCCCTCTTGGACGCAGAAGGGGTGATGGTGGATCAGGGGAACCGTGGTACCGGGCGCTCCTCAAGCCCTTAGGGAGCGGAGACAACCGGGAAGCGAGGAGACAGCAGCTGCGGCAGCGGGGGCTTGGCCCAGAGCATTGGTGCGGAGCAACGGTGAGGCGAGGGAGCAGTGGGGGTGGAACCCGCAGGGGCCCCACGCACGGACGACCGGGTCTTGGTGACCCGCTGCTTGATACCGGAGAGGGCGCACTTGGGAGAAGCGACGCCATAGACACTTGTTAGTAGCAGAGTGGGGAAACCCCCCTCCCTGGCGGTTGACTCCCTGACCGACTGGCACTGGAGGGAGAGTGGCGGCTTGGATGAAGACCCTGGGCTCGAGCAGAAGAGGGGCCTAGTGCACGTGGCTGGGACTGAGACCGGTGCGTATCCTGGCTGCTGGGCCCGGGCTCTGACGTGGGGCCCCGGGGCCGGCCGTGCAAGGCTGGGGGTGGCCTGAGGGGTCTCGCAGCAACGGTGGAAGAGCGGCAGTGGGTCTGGGAGCCTTGAGCCCTCGAGAGGGACCTGTAGCTGGCACGCGGAGCGGCCGGGGACCTGCGGTGGGAACCGCCGAAGGACACGGGAGGTCGACGCTGCCCACGTGGCTGGAGGGCAGCAGACGTGAAGGGAAGGTCTCACGGAGTACGGGCGACACCGGCGGCGCGGACTGCCTCACTTCCCCATACCAATGGCAGGCCACAAAGAGGGCAAAAAGGGGGAACGCACTCTCCCCGAACTACTTGGCAGGCACCAACCGAGAGTGGACAAGGGACAGCCCTCACCATGCTCCTCCGGGGGCTCACGGGAGGCCGGCGGGGAGGAGCCCCCGGTCACCAGGTCCTTCATGGAGTCCCTCTTTGGTTCCCTCAGGGACGACTTCAAAACATTGAAAAAGGAGGTGGCCAGTGAAGTGCGGGAGATACGGCGAGAGGTGGATGGCCTGGGAGAGCGGGTGGCCACCGTAGAAGGTGCAGGCCAGCGGAGAGACGACGAATTCGAACAATTACAGCAGGAGGTGATACGCCTCAGGGACCAGCAGATAGATCTCCAGGCGCATAACAAAGACCTCGAAACCAGGTCCCGGCGGAATAACATTCCGGTCCGGGGAATTCCGCCCACAGAAGAGGGGACAGACACTGCGGGCTACCTATGAGGCCTGTTCCGGGAAGTTTTGGGGGAATCGGAAGACTTTCCCATCGGGATCGACAGAGAACATAGGGTGGGGCCACAGCGACGGGCAGCGACGCCTCCCCCGGATATTCTGGCCTTTCTCCCCGACTTTCCGCTCAAGGAGCGCATCCTAGCTGAAGCCCGGAAGAAGCAGCCCTTGACCTTTCGAGGACACCCGGTCGCGCTCTATCAGGACCTCTCTACCATCACGCTTCAGAAACGCAAGGCGTTCAAAATCGCTACTGACTTTCTGAGGGAGCATGAGACACCCTATGCCTGGGGGCACCCTTTTCGACTTATATTCCGGTGGAATGGAACTATGCACCAACTACGCTCCCTGCAAGAGACATGCGGGGTCCTGGGTATCACCGCGATGGAGGACGACGCAACTACGCTGCGGAGGAGGCGATCTACGAGGGACGGCTGGCAGCAGGTGTCCAGGCGACGATCCCACGAACGCTCCCTGAGCATGGCAAGCGCGGTGCTCGGAGTGGCCAGGGATACCACCCTCGGCGACATAGCTGTCACGCCTGCCGATTCCAGCCCCCGGATGAATGCGCTCCCTGTCCAAGATGGCCGCTCCCGAATGCGCAGGTGCAACACGGTCAGGCGAGTTGAAAAGCCTGACTTCCGGTTTGCTCGGAGCTTCGCGTTCCAGTGTGGCTCCTCAGGCTGTTGCGATACTTACCCTCAACGTTCTGAGTTCCTGGACTACATCGGTAGTCATTCTGATCCCGTGTCCTGTGCCCAACCACTTGAAGAGGATTCCGCGGTTGCTTCATTTTCACTGCCAGCCTCTTTGTCAGAGCTCTGACACCCGAGCTTGTTTCCTCCCGCTCGGGGGCTTATTTTTGTTTCGCGCAGCTTGGCGCCTTGTTCCTTTGCTCAGTCGAGCATCAGCAGCAGGTAGCGGTGTGCTCCGCCCACCTTACCGGACCTTGTCTCGTGGGCCGGCCGGGTTTAACCGCTCCTGCTCCCGTTTCCTTTGGGACCAGTACTCCCTTCTATTCCACTCGTCCTTCCCAGTTCCTTTCCCATTCTGCCCAATCCTCCAGAGACCCGCTTTCCTTCGTTCCCTCACGTGGTGTGCTGGACAGATTCTATTCCTTCGCTGCATCTGGCAGTAACGTTCTGGACTCCATCCAAGGCTCCACTACTTCACATCCCAAGGTACTGTGCCGGGAGAGCGCGGTGGAGGGGGGTTATCGGTTCCCACATAAAGAGCGCTTCTCACCCCTATCTTGTTCTCTTTATGGTTCCTTAGATACAAACAAAAGGTGTGTCTCACATGGTACCAGGGGCAGTTCGGGTAGACTCCTTAGGATTCCCCTTACAACCATCCGGGTTCCACCGCTAGGTAGGCGAGCCTCCTTTTGGTTAGTAAGGACAGGTGGGAGGGGGCTTTTAGGCACATTCACATCACTTCTCTCCATTATTCCATGTTCTTTGTGCCTTTACAGAATTCCGCTCTCTAAGGACCACAGTGAAGGTGAAGACGGCAGTTCTCTGGATGCTACCCTCCTTTCCTTGTTTTGTCTCCCCTCTTTCCCTTCTTACCTGTGTATTCTAGCGATTGATAGCCACACAGTGTGAGAGGGGACGGTTGGGAATTAGCAACAGCAGCGTGGGGACTCGGTGGCGCTCCTGCAGAATCACATCCGGTAAGATCCTGACAGAACGCGAAGCCCTAGTGGTTTGTTCTGCCCGGGCGCCATGGAGTTACCTCAGGTTACAGTAGCAGACTTAGCTAATATGATAGGGAATTTACAGTTAGAGACAGAGGCCTTGACCGCTCGAGTAAATACACTACAGAGAGAGAGGCCTGGGGAGGGCGGTGCTAGGGGCACAGCTCAGGTCATACACGTAACTACTCCTCCGTCCATTCCTCTCGCTCCACCTGAAAGATTTTCAGGAGACTCTACCAAGTGTGCCACCTTTATTAGTCAGTGTCAGCTACAATTCACATGCAAAGCGCACTGTTTTCCTACAGACCACGCAAAAGTGGCTTTCATGATTTCATATTTAGGAGGTTCAGCTGCAAAATGGGCGATTCCGTTGATAGAACGGGACGACCCTTTATTACAGGACTATAGGGCATTCCAAGTAGAATTCAAAAAACTCTTCGACAAACACACTTATACGCAGTCTGCAGATACCGAGTTACTAGCCCTCAAACAAGGGACAACGGATCTGATCACCTATATCACCTCATTTCAGAGGTTAGTGGTTGAAGCAGAATGACCAGAGGAAAAACGCAGTACTTTGTTTTATCGGGGCCTTAGAGACGACATTAAAGATTCCCTATCACAGATAGTAGATCTCCCCAGGGATTGTAAAGAACTCATAGAATTGGCGGTCAAAATAGATCATCGTCTACAGGAACGAAAGAGAGAAAGAGGGAGATCCGAGAGTAGAACAGTGACTTTCCGAGAGAAACGAACAGAAACCGCTTCTGCAGCAGACGAAGTAGAACCTATGCAGATAGGGACATTACGTGGTCCTTTGACCCCTGAAGAAAGACGCAGAAGGCGCGACAACCAGCTTTGTCTCTATTGTGGGAAGGCGGGTCATTTTCTCAGAAACTGTCCTACCAAACCGGTGGTGACCAAGAAGTCGGAAAACTAGAAAACCCGGGGCCGTGTGAGACCAGGACTCCGGGTTATTCTGGTTTAAGCATCTCTTCGGTTAACCCCAGTATGGCTCACCCCAGTCATTTTTTTGTCCCCGCTGAATTGATTTGGGAACGTGGAAAGACAGGGATTCAGATCATGATAGATTCCGGAGCTTCAGGGAATTTTGTAGATAAGGTTTGGGCCCAGGAACATTGTATTCAGGCTTATGATAAAGGTTACGTAGAAAATGTAACCACGATCGATGGAAGCGTCTTAAAATCAGGTCCCATCACACATCAGACAGAGGCCATACAAGTCCTTTTAGAACCTAATCATGCAGAGGTAATAGAATTCGACTTGATCCAATCCCCTCAGTTCCTGGTCTTGTTGGGCCTCCGTTGGTTGAGGTTGCATAACCCATTGATAGATTGGAAGAAAGCAACAATCCAGTTCCGACCTGAATGCTGTTTGGCTCATACAGTAATGTCTAGTCAGGTCAGCGATGTGCCAAGGGTTGAGGAAGAGAACTCGTTACCACAGGACTATCAAGATTTGAAAACCATTTTTAACGAGGAAGAGGCCACCAGTCTTCCCCCTCACCGACCATACGATTGTCGAATCGATCTACAAAACGGGGCTAAAATACCCTGTAGCAGGGTTTACTCCCTCACGGAGAAAGAAAACCTTTATTTGAGAGAATACCTGGATTCCATGTTGGCCAAGGGGTTTATACGTCCTTCCCGATCCCCAGCATCGTCCTCTCTGTTTTTTATACCGAAGCGGGAAGGGGGCTTGCGCTGTTGCATCGACTATAGGTCGTTAAATAAAATCACGATTAAAAACAGGTATCCTCTTCCGCTCATCTCTTCTCTCCTTGATCAAGTGAGAAATGCCCAAATATTTACTAAACTAGATTTACGGGGTGCGTATCACTTGGTTAGGGTAGTAGAGGGAGATGAGTGGAAGACGGCCTTTTGTACAAAATACGGCCTCTACGAATATCTTGTAATGCCCTTTGGGCTGTGTAATGCCCCCTCAGCATTTCAATTTTTCATTAATGAGGTACTTAAGGAAATGCTGGAGGTCTACGTCATTGCCTATATCGACGATTTGCTAATCTACTCCTCTTCCCTACAAGAACACGTACACCACGTCAGAAACGTGTTACAGCGACTACGGGACAACCACTTATATTGCAAACTTGAAAAATGTATGTTTCATGTCCAGGCGGTCCCTTTTTTGGGCTTCATTATATCACCAACGGGGTTGAGTATGGACCCCCAAAAGGTTGAAGCCATCCATCGTTGGCCCGCTCCTCAAAAGGTGAAGGACATTCAAAGTTTCTTCGGCTTCGCCAATTTTTATAGGCGTTTTATATCTGGCTTCTCAAGAACGATAGCGCCTATTACAAGACTGTTGAAAAAAGGGGTCCCCTTTTTATGGACAACAGAAGCCGAGAAAGCGTTTCAAACACTAAAAACAGCTTTTACACAAGCTCCAGTACTCCAACATCCGGATCCCAGGTATCCATTCATAGTGGAGGCGGATGCTTCGCAGGCCGCGGTGGGTGGGGTGCTATCCCAGGCAGATCACACTACGGGCGAATTGCATCCAGTAGCATTTTTTTCCCATAAACTCACACCTGCAGAATTAAACTATGCTGTTGGCGACAAAGAACTGTTGGCCATTAAGAAGGCATTTGAGGAGTGGCGTCAGTACCTGTTGGGGGCCAGACATACCATCATGGTGTTAACGGATCACCGTAACTTGCAATTTTTAAAATCAGCCAAGGCCCTATCCATGAGGCAATTGCGGTGGGCCCAATTCTTTAGTGAGTACGATTTCACTATTCAATACCGAGCGGGCAGACAGAATGGTAAAGCCGATGCATTATCTCGGTTAGGATTTGAAATACCAGAAGAACAGGTAGATCCACCCCACATCATACCTCAGTATAGAATAGTGGGAGGACTTTCAGAGGAGGATTTCTGCACTAAAGTAAGGACAGAGCAACAGACAGCGAGCGGACAAGAAATGATAGACTCTGTTGAACACGTTACAAGGGAAGGGTTCCTTTATGTGCAGGAAGGCCTGGTTCTTCCTACTTTGGACTTGCAAAGACAGGCTCTGGAATGGTGTCATGCTCACCCTCTGGCCGGACACCCTGGGATAAAGAAGACCATTGCCTCAGTAAGAAGATGGTTTTGGTGGCCCACTCTGGGAAAGGATGTAGAACAGTTTGTGAAGACCTGTCACGTGTGTGCCCAAAGTAAGACGTCCAGACAGAGGCCCATGGGGTTACTCCAACCACTCCCTACCCCCCGTTGCCATGGCACACAGTGTCAATGGACTTCGTAGTGGACTTACCTCTCACAACCAGCGGCCACACCACATTGTTGGTGGTAGTAGACCTATTCACTAAAACTGCCCATTTTGTTCCATTACGGGGCCTCCCTACGGCGGCTGAACTAGCTACAGTATTCCTCCATCACGTAGTTAGGTTACACGGGTTTCCCTCAGTGGTCGTGTCAGACAGAGGTGCTCAGTTTGTTTCCCGGTTTTGGAGGAAACTGTGCTCCCTGCTACAGATAGAAGTCAGATTGTCCTCTAGTCATCATCCCCAAACCGATGGCCAGACCGAGAGGGTAAACCAGTGTTTCGAACAGTACATAAGAAGCCAATCGTTACACTCTAGAACAGAATGAGACAAGATGGTATGGATAGCGGAGTATGCATACAATAACAGTCAACATGCATCCACGAAACACACACCCTTCTATTGTTCTTACGGTTTCCACCCAAAAACCCTTCCCTCAGTAACCGTCTCGGACTGTGCCGTTCCAGCGGTCAGTGACTTCATTCAAAACATTCAAGACATACACAAAGTCACGCGGGTTAATTTAGACCAGGCTAAGGCGCAGTATAAAAGAGGGGCGGATACTCACAGACAGACAGAACCTTTGTATCAACCCGGGGATGAAGTATGGCTATCATCAAAATATATACCTTTAAAGGGTCCTTGTAAATTCAAACCTAAGTTCCTTGGGCCTTACAAGATCAAAAGAGTAATTAACCCAGTAGCTATGGAACTGCACTTGCCAGGGTCATTTAGGGTACACCCTGTCTTCCATGTTTCGTTGTTAAAGCCCATGGAACCTGAGACTCGGCTTCCCCCGAAACCTGCTCCGGTATCCGTGGAGGGAGATGATGAATACGAGGTAGAAGCCATTATCGATTCACGAAGAAACAGACGTCGATTACAGTACTTGATACACTGGAAGGGTTACGGTATAGAGGAACGTACGTGGGAACCCGCTAGTCAGGTCCATGCCCCTCGATTGATCCGTCTCTTTCATAGACGCCATCCTCACAAGCCCAAACCTGTGGGAGGGGTTCTAGGGGGAGTATACTGTCACGCCTGCCGATTCCAGCCCCCGGATGAATGCGCTCCCTGTCCAAGATGGCCGTTCCCGAATGCGCAGGTGCAACACAGTCAGGCGAGTTGAAAAGCCTGACTTCCGGTTTGCTCGGAGCTTCGCGTTCCAGTGTGGCTCCTCAGGCTGTTGCGATACTTACCCTCAACGTTCTGAGTTCCTGGACTACATCGGTAGTCATTCTGATCCTGTGTCCTGTGCCCAACCACTTGAAGAGGATTCCGCGGTTGCTTCATTTTCACCGCCAGCCTCTTTGTCAGAGCTCTGACACCCGAGCTTGTTTCCTCCCGCTCGGGGGCTTATTTTTGTTTCGCGCAGCTTGGCGCCTTGTTCCTTTGCTCAGTCGAGCATCAGCAGCAGGTAGCGGTGTGCTCCGCCCACCTTACCGGACCTTGTCTCGTGGGCCGGCCGGGTTTAACCGCTCCTGCTCCCATTTCCTTTGGGACCAGTACTCCCTTCTATTCCACTCGTCCTTCCCAGTTCCTTTCCCATTCTGCCCAATCCTCCAGAGACCCGCTTTCCTTCGTTCCCTCACGTGGTGTGCTGGACAGATTCTATTCCTTCACTGCATCTGGCAGTAACGTTCTGGACTCCATCCAAGGCTCCACTACTTCACATCCTAAGGTACTGTGCCGGGAGAGCGCGGTGGAGGGGGGTTATCGGTTCCCACATAAAGAGCGCTTCTCACCCCTATCTTGTTCTCTTTATGGTTCCTTAGATACAAACAAAAGGTGTGTCTCACATGGTACCAGGGGCAGTTCCGGTAGACTCCTTAGGATTCCCCTTACAACCATCCGGGTTCCACCGCTAGGTAGGCGAGCCTCCTTTTGGTTAGTAAGGACAGGTGGGAGGGGGCTTTTAGGCACATTCACATCACTTCTCTCCATTATTCCATGTTCTTTGTGCCTTTACAGAATTCCGCTCTCTAAGGACCACAGTGAAGGTGAAGACGGCAGTTCTCTGGATGCTACCCTCCTTTCCTTGTTTTGTCTCCCCTCTTTCCCTTCTTACCTGTGTATTCTAGCGATTGATAGCCACACAGTGTGAGAGGGGACGGTTGGGAATTAGCAACAGCAGCGTGGGAACTCGGTGGCGCTCCTGCAGAATCACATCTGGTAAGATCCTGACAATAGCACTGATGGCGTAAGAACACTCCGGGGGGAGATCACCATAGCCGTCTTCATAATGCAGGTTCGGGGGCTGGGGGGGGTGGAGGGTCGTGGGGAGGGGATGGTGGCTGGACGTCCACTTGAGTAATCTACCATAGACTGGTTCCTTTGGGGACTTGACTAGGACTCTGGGGTGCCGGGGTTCGGGGCTGGGGAGGGGAGGGAAGGAGATGGGGGATCCAGGGTTGTTGACATGTTGCCGGAAGGCGGGTTGGTTGGTGGTTGGGGGGTTCTATGGGGGTTGTTGGGAGGGGGGGGAGAGAGGGTGGCCTTTTGGGGAGGGGTGGGGGTGTGGGGGGGGAACTGGGGAAGGAGGGGGAGTCGTCCAGTGCGTAATCGGGGTTCCGGCCGCAGCAGCGGCTCTCCTGACACAGACTCTGGGTCTACAGATGACATGCGCTACCCCTATGGCCCTTCCGCATGCCACCCACAACTCTTAAGATAGTGACGCTTAATGTCAGGGGCCGCAATAACCCGGTTAAACGGTGCGCTGTGCTGTCCCTGTTAGAAAGCACCCACGCAGACATCTGTCTCCTCCAGGAGACTCACCTCTTACCCCGGGATTGCCCTAGACTACGCTCCCACAAATTCCTGACACAATTCTTCTCGTCCTGCAGCACTAAGACAGCGGGGGTGGCGATCCTAGTAGCCAGGCATTTTAGAGGAGAGGTCCTGCACAAACAAGCGGAACAGAAGGGAAGGCTGTTAGTCTACCGGTTTAGAGTGGGGGGTCTTCCCTTTACGGTGGGATCCCTTTACAGCCCGAACGACCAGCAGGAGCGCTTTCTCCGCTCAGCACTGGGGGATGTTACGGCCACGCAGGACAGGCACATTATACTCGGAGGTGATTTCAATATGGTCTTTGACTCCACTCTCGACAGATCCGCACAACGCACCCCGCAGGCCGGAGAGTTCTCGTCCGGGTGCAAGGCACAGTTGATAGACATGGATCTCCATGACCTTTGGCGTCGCTTGCACCCTACGGCTCGGGAATATTCTTATTTTTCCCACGCACACAAAACTTATGCAAGGCTGGACCACCTTCTAGTCACTGGGCCGGTGTGCACCCTGGCCACTGCGGCAGAGGTGGGGGTGGTCTCACTGTCGGATCACGCTCCAGTGACTGCCAAGCTTTGCTTGCCGTCGCTGTCCTGCCCCCCTCGGATCTGGCGTCTGCGGGACACATTACTGCACAGACGAGCGGTGGTTACACGTGTAACGAACACGATACGGGACTATCTGTCCCACAATGACGACTCGGAAACATACCGGGCGACCCAATGGGCTGCTCTGAAAGCGGTACTCCGGGGGGAATTTTTTGCTATCTCCTCAACGGACAATAAAGAACGGCGTCAGAAGTGGGAGGAACTTACCCAGCGGGTCCGTGAACTTGAGCAAATGCATTGTAGGACGGGAGCTCCCCGGATCTGGCGGCAGCTCAGGGAAGCGAGAAAATCCCTGACCCTCCTCGATATGAATCGCGCGGAATACGCGGCCTTGCGCCTGAGGCACGCCTACTACACGGGGGGACAGGTGTGGCCGGCTACTGGCGAATAGGCTCCGGGTGGCACGACAACAGCAGCTGGTGAAGGCAATTTCCGACCCCACGGGAGTGACGGCCACGGATGATGCCCAAATAGCAGAGACCTTTTGCAGGTTTTACGCCGACTTATACGCCGGAGATTCCCCGGATGAACCCGCAGTAGCGACGTATCTGGACTCGGTCTCTCTCCCCTCCTTGACCCCTTCACAGGCGGAGGATCTTGACAGGGATATACGGGTCGAGGAGGTGATTTCCGCCATTGCCAACCTTAAATATGGCAAATCCCCAGGGCCAGACGGCTATACGCCCCTCTTCTATAAGACGTTTTGTGTGTCGCTGGCCCCCCTCCTCACGCGCCTTTTCAACTCGTTTTCTGAGCCGGGGGCCATTTCGCCGGAGCTGTTGCGAGCTTCCCTTGCGGTTATCCCCAAGCCAGGGAAAGACCGGACGCAGTGCGGTTCTTACAGGCCGATCTCTCTTTAAAATATCGACCTCAAGCTATACACCGGAATCCTGGCGGCTCGCTTAGCCCCCCATCTGCCGGGACTTCTAGACCCGGATCAGGCGAGCTTTGTCCCCGGACGGCAGATGGTGGACAACACTAAGCGGATTACTCATCTTATAGAAAAGGCATTGCGGATTCCGGGGGAGAGAATGTTGCTCTCGGTGGACGCTGAAAAGGCGTTTGGCCGCGTTCCCTGGCCTTATCTGGAGCGGGTTCTATTGAAGGTAGGGATGGGAGAGAAGTCCCGCTGTAGGATTCTCAACTGCTATAAATTCCCGACGGCGGTGGTGCGGGTGAACGGTTATAGCTCCGGGAGATTTGATATTGAGAGAGGAACGAGGCAGGGATGCCCATTGTCACCTCTGCTTTTCGCCCGCTATATGGAGCCCTTTGCTCAGCGGATACGTCACAATCCAGCGGTGAAGGGGGTGAAGTTCGGCGGCTTTACTCATGCTATAAGCCTGTACGCTGATGACGTTATACTATCATTGGAGGATCCGCTCCATGCCCTTCCGGCCTGTATGGAGGAGTTGACCACCTTTGCGGCGGTAGCGGGCTTCAGGATGAACACGGGAAAGTCAGTAGCTTTGGATCTGTCTCTTACACCCGCAACCAGAACCCGCTTACAAAGCCTCTTTCCGATAGTCTGGTCGACGGATCTGGTGCCTTATCTGGGAATCTAGCTGGCCCCCACTCTGCCCATGATGGTGATGGCTAATTATACCGCCTTGGGCAGAAAGATTCGAGAAGAGCTAGGCCGGTGGGACCGCAGCACCCTGTCGTTGTTGAGCAGAATAGCGGCCGTCAAAATGACGGTCTTGCCTCAGATACTGTATCTGTTTAGGGCGCTTCCGCTGCAGCCGCCGGTTGGATGGATTCAGACGATGCAGTCGGACCTAGCACGTTTTATATGGCAGGGCAAGAAGCCCAGGATGAAAAGGGCGCTCTCAATGTTGGCACCGGAGGCCGGGGGACTGGGAATTCCGGATCTCCATAAGTATTTTCAAGCGGCGCAGTTGCGCTATCTGGTGGAATGGAGCAAGTGGGAGTCTGACAAGCATTGGCTCTTTCAGGATCAGGCGGTGGCGGGCAGGCCTCTGCAGGAGGTGCCGTTCCTGCGCAGGGCCCACCGCCCCGCAAATCTATATGCCTCCTTTATCACGAGGGTACCTCTACGGGTATGGGACACCACCAATGCCACACATGGTCTGACGACCTTCCCTTCGCCTCTAACGCCCCTGGTGGATAACCCTGACTTTGCCCCAGGACTGGAGAGAAGGGCCTTTGATCACCGGCGTGCGGCGGGGTGTAGGGCCTTGTGCCATATGTACGACTCGGAAGGGGTCATTCCCTTCACACACTTCCGACAAGAATACATGCTCCCGGAAACCGAGAGGTTGCGTTACCTGCAAGTTCGCCACTGGGCGATGCACCCTCAGGTGCGAGAGACGGCAGATAGGAGATTCCTCCCTTATGAACGCTGGCTCCTATCTCGCACGTCCGATGCAAAGCTCATAACTGACCTTTATCAGTTTCTCCAACCACCATCCTCACACTTCTATAATCCAGGGAGGGAACGTTGAGAGAGGGAATTGGGCAGGTCCCTGAGTCATAAAGAGTGGGAACAAGTAGCATATAGAGCCAGACACTCGGCATATCACACGGGCCTCACTGAAACCCTCACCAAAGTCTCCACATACTGGTATTATACCCCGGAACGTGTACACAACATGGACCACAGTAAATAGGCCACCTGTTGGAGGGGATGTGGGCGGGTGGGCACGCTGACGCATGTTCTCTGGGACTGTCCCCTCCTCGACTCCTACTGGAAAGAGGTGATAGACGAAATTGACTCCCATTTTGATACTGAACTGCCACGCCTCCCAGCATATATATTAATAGGTCTCCCGAATAGTCTGATGTATCCCTTGAAATCCCGCAGGGGTCGGCAGATAGCCATCGCGCCGGGATCAGCGATGCAGAACATCCTGGTATACTGGCGCTCCGTTACGCTCCCTACGATTACGGTCTGGCTACATAGACTGTGCCATGTGCTGGGAATGGAGAAAATGTCACTTACGGTGGCGGGAGATGCGGAGCAGTTCACTGACCTATGGCAGCCGTTACGGTCCTTATTGGTCACAGAATTCAGAGAACTGACCTGCCCGAGATATTTTTGACTCCTGCGGCTCACCACGCTGGAGGGCTCGGCTTCCTGAATAAGCTCGGGGCGGGGAGGCCTGGGGGGGCCGGCGGGGAGGGGCAGGAACGATTTGAAATACGCACTGGAGGAGGGGAGGGTCGGGGAGGGGGGGGTTCGGCAGTTGGGGTTTCGGAGGGGTGATTCTAGGGGTGGTATTTGGCTTTTATATCTGAGTGTAATAGCGGGCTGCTGTCTTCATGGAATTGTGCTTTGAAGAGCTTCCTGACCAGTACGGGGCCTTGGTTACCGGGGTCTGACACCTTTCTTCCTACAATGTTTCGCACCTCAGGGGTGGTCTTTTAGCATCAGCAGCAAATGGATAGGTTTTCCCATTCCCCCCCGTTTGAGACGCGGCCGGCCCGGATGGGTTGTAGGCGATTTGCTGTGTTAAAGTATGAACTGTCGGCTTTGACTTCGACGGTGCGTTGCCATGCTGATATCCCTGTGCAGTAATCAGCCGGCCCGCTGGGTTGTAGGCGCTAAGTGCTGATGCCATTGTAGATGTTCTTTCAATAAAAAAAGATTTAAACCTAAACCCCTGCTCACCCTCTAGGTAACGTGGCGCGAGCAGTCAGGCTAGATTTCCAGAGGGCATTAGGTTATGCGTTCAAGTTGTCCCACACAATAGTCACCTCCCCACCACACAAAGACACAAGGCTGTATTTATCAAAAATAGAGTTCTTTATATAAAAGATTTCTTTAGGCAGGTTGTTAAAATACAGTTCTCTTGCTTCAATAAATGCTTTCAGGCAGTCCACAGATCTTAAAATGGCAAAATTGTAGGCTTCTTAGGGGTTCTGTGCGCTTCGTAGCGCCTTTGTTACACTTTGTACAAGGTTTTAGAGGTGTCTTGCTGTTTCTCACGCTTCTCGCGTGAGTACGCGTATGCCGGACTCGAACCGTACGGACCGTACCCTCGTAGGTACGCGTCGTACACGTTCGGGACGCTCCTTGCCAAACCTCACGCTTCCCGCGTGAGTGCCGGCAATGGATTTAATACGGTGCGGACCGTACAGTAGCAGGGATGCGCCGTACACGGACGGCAGAGCAGGCACGGCTCGTACAAGGCAAGTACGGGTCGTACCAAGGCGCACAGGACATAAATACCTTATTTCTTTGGGGGCAAATGTTCGTGGAGGCTTGCAGACGTCTTTCTCGAGTGTCCCACGTCGCGTCCTAGTCCCGGCTCCTCCGTGGACTGCGATGCTTCGTGGGGACGCTTTCCCAACTTCTCAGCACACCAGCGAGGTTAAAAGCAGGAGAGGCAGAACACACACACACAGCAGAGGCAGACTGAAATGGCCAGGTCAGTAAATACTAACTTTCTAAAAGTAGTATTTACAAACACAGACTTTACTAAAAGAAGTATTTTATTATTCTGAGTTCAGGCATACTAAACTTGACTTTCTACCATGCTCTCTGAGTCCACTGGGATTACAGCGTGTAGCAATTCCAGCAGCCCATTCTGGCCTATGGAGAGCAGGTAGCCTTCAATAGTGAAAAACGAAAATGGCTTTAATTCACTATTAAGACATGCCACACACATCAGGGCATGTCCTACCTTATACCTACAATGCACCCTGCCCTTGGGCCTACCAGAGGGGTGACTAATATGTAGTTAAGTGAAAGTTTGGGGATTGGCAAGTAGGTGCACTTGCGCAATCAGCGCGTCAGGAGCAGACCGCGCGCAGGTTCTGCAAGGGCAGACCCTAGACACATTTTACTAGGCCACTTCTGTGGGTGGCACAACCAGTGCTGCAAGCCCACCAGCAGCATTTGTATTTACAAGCCCTGGCACTCCTGGTTCACTTTACTAGGGGCTGATAGTAAACCAAATAAGCCAAACATGGAAACCAATCAATGTATACATTTTACCATAGGGAGAGCATATGCACCTTAGCACTGGTCAGCAGTGGTAAGGTGTCCAGAGTCATAAAACAGCCAACAACAGGTCAGAAAAAATACAGGAGGAAGGCAAAAAGTTTAGGGATGACCCTGCAAAAAGGGCCAAGTCCAACAGGAGGCGTTGGGAACGAAACCCACACCTGTTGCCCAGGTTGAAATTTAACCAGTGCAGCCTTTTGGTCATACCAGTGCTTCTGAAGCTCCTGGCTGGTCTCAAGGTTCTTGGATGCTTTTTCCATGTATTCAGCCATTCTGGACCTTAGGCCAAACACATAGTCCACTATGTCTTGTTTGGGCTCTTGAGGAGGCATCTCCCAGCCCTCTTTTACAAGACACAGTGGTCCCCTCACAGGATGACCAAGCAGAAGTTCAAAGGGTAAGAAACCTACTCCCTTCTGTTGTACTTCCCTGTAAGAGAAATGCAGGCATGGTAACAGGACATCCCATCTCCTTTTGAGTTTTTCAGGGAGACCCATGATCATACCTTTCAATGTCTTGTTGAATCTCTCAACAAGGCCATTGGTTTGTGGATGGTAGGGTGTAGTAAACTTGTACTGCACTACACATCCCTTCCACATGTGTTTCATGTAAGCAGACATGAAGTTGAAACCTCTGTCTGAAACCACCTCCTTAGGAAACCCTACCCTGGTGAAGAAACCCAGGAGGGCCTTGGCTACTGCAGGAGCTGTAGTAGTTCTAAGTGGAATTGCTTCAGGGTACCTAGTAGCATGATCCACTTCTACTAGAATGAATTTGTTCCTTGAGGCTGTGGGAGGTTCAAGTGGACCTACAATGTCCACACCTACCCTGGTAGGGTACCCCCACCACTGGTAGTGGGATTAGGGGGGCCCTTGGGTGGCCACCTGTCTTGCCACTGGCTTGACAGGTAACACAGGAGCTGACACACTCCTTCACCTTTTGGTGCATCTGGGGCCAGTAAAAGTGACTCACTAGCCTTTCCCAAGTTTTGGTTTGCCTCAGATGTCCAGATAGGGGGATGTCATGAGCCACAGTTAGGAGGAACTCCCTGTACTTATGTGGCACTACCACCCTCCTGGTGGCTCCAGGAGTGGGGTCTCTTGCCTCAGCATACAGTAATCCCTCTTCCCAATAAGCTCTGTGGGTACCACTGACATCTCCATTTGCTTCTGAAACAGCTTGCTGCCTTGGGCTTTCAAGAGTGGGACAGTCTTGCTGACCCTGGCACAGTTCTTCCCTAAGAGTTCAAGCTGGTAAGGGTCAAGCTCCATGGGCTCAGTTCCCTCAGGGGTATCCAAGTCCTCTCCCTGTGGAGAGGGGTCCTGAGTGGTCTGCTGTACAGAAGCTGGTTCCCCAGTCTTCTTACCTTTTCTCTTGGTTGGTTGGGCCATTATTTTAGGCTCCAGACCTACTTGTTCACCCTTCCTCTTGCTCTGTGCTCTGGTTTGCACACACACTAATTCAGGGATGCCCAGCATGGCTGTATGGGCCTTTAGCTCAACCTCCAGATCATTTCCCAGCAGACATGCAGCTGGCAGCTTTGGAGAGACCACTACCTGTTTCAGGCCAGTAACTCCCCCCCCAGCCTAATGTTACCATGGCCATGGGATGACTAGTGGTGACACTGTCAGCATTGGTGACTGGGTAAGTTTCCCAATCAAATATTGCTCAGGGGAAACCAGTGTGTCTCTCACCATAGTGACACTGTGTGAGAAGTTGGCATGATATATGCTGTCTGTTGGACCCGGCCTCGTGGCGTGGTCCTGACTTCCCGGGGGTTGGGCCCGTTCCCCGCCCTAGCCTCCACGAGCTACCCGTTCGGGCCGCACGAGGTCACATACACCTCGGGGCTCCACCATTTTGTTGCCTGCCACGTGACCCTGCACACCAGTCCTCCTGACTCCGCTCAACCCGGCCTCGGCCCCAGCAAGGCCCAGACATTGAGGCACCAAGAACTGGCCAGGGGGTGTCACGTGAACACCTCATCGCCCTGGCGGAGGGCGGTATCGATGGGACCCCCAACCGTCCCCACACACCAAGGTGCGATTGGCCTCCATCTCTCCTGGGCCGGGCGCCTCTCCTGCTGGGCGTCTGGCCGCTCCCAACCCGGCCTCTCCGCCCCCCGGGCGCAAAGGTCCGGACATCAAAGGGCTCCAGACCTATATCTGGGGCGACCCCGCCACAGACCGGCAGTTGTATCCCGGAGTCGAGAGCCCTGCTGATTGAATCGCGGCCGACCCTACGGAGAAGAACTCTTGCTGGAAACCAACACGAGCCCTGCAGACTGCGTCGCGGCTCCCTCTTGCTGAAACTTTGAAGCCCCCCGGAACATCGGGGCCCTGCTGACGCTGTCGCGGCCCAACCTCGCTGAAACCTCCCTCGGAGCCCTGCTGACGACGTCGCGGCTCGAGCTGAGTAGAAACCATCTTGAGAGCCCTGCCGACCTGATCGCGGCTCTCCACGAACTGAACGCCAAAGCCCTGCTGACGCCGTCGCGGCTCGACCCCTCCGAGATCCAGCTTGAGGATAAGAACTGGGCCCCAGGTACCCTCGTACCAAGCTCCTGCCAAGGACTGTCCCGCTACCCCTTCCCTTCTAAAGAGACACTGAGACCTTTGCGGATCCCTCGATCCCCTTTTTGTGTAAATATTGAACCCGTAACCTTTTAACGGGCTGATAAAGAATTGCTCATCTTGAGACAACCTCCTTGAGTCCGGTGTGGTGGTGTTACTGTGCTAGTACAGGATAGGAGGAGGACCTCCCAGGAGGCTTCTCTGCAGCGCTCGGCTACTTCGTACAGTGTGGGGGCCCCCCCCTGAGTGGTCTCGCCGACTCCTCGGGGTCCGCCTTCCAACACTGTCCACTAGTTATAGTGGGCACCTTGTATCAGTCAAAACAACTCCTTATGCTGATAGGTTAAAGACAAAGAATCAAAGAAGAGTGGACCACGTGTCCTGTGTGGCCAGGGTCTTTTCGCTTTTGGTTCATTTATAAAAGAATCCTCATAACTATACACAGGTGCGAAGGTGGCATTGACTGGGTTACCGCTTATGTGTATTAGTACAGCATCATCATCGGGTCTTTTTTAGAATGTATGCTGACCTCCACCCGGAGGAAGACCAACTGGTTATACAGTAGCGTCCAGACATAAACATTAGGAAGAGTGTGAGAAGGTTCGTATCAAGTGTAGTTAAAAATCTCTAAATCATTTCTTCTGTTGTGACTTTATTCTGGGAATCTTGATAAGAGATGAATAAAAAAGTTTGAGTGCGGGAAAAGACCGAGTTACTGGTCTACCGTACTTGTCAAATAACGAGGGTCAACATGTTTCTCCACTAATCTTGTTTATATGGTCAGATCCGTGGTATCTGTACCTAGTTGAGATAGAAAAAGCAATAGCATTCGAGTATTCTAGGTGTGTCAAAAGATCATGAATTTCTGTTTCATGGATTCATTCATGATCTTTTGACACACCTAGAATACTCGAATGCTATTGTTTTTTCTATCTCAACTAGGTACAGATACCACGGATCTGACCATATAAACAAGATTAGTGGAGAACCTTCACTATATAAGGAGCCATAATGCGCATTCCTTCATACCGGTCCTGATGAAAGCCTTTAGACTATGACAGAAGGCTGAAACATGTTGACCCTCGTTATTTGACAAGTATGGTGATAGGTTAAAGACAACCTTTATTGAAAGCTATCCTAGTGGTAGCTATGGAGAGCAGCCTTCAGGCTAAGACTTGAAGGAATGTAAAGCAGCTTGTTTTACCAGTCTATAATCTCTTGAATGACCAAATGAAAAGACAACCACACCAGGTATATATTTAAAATATATGTATTTAATATAAAACACACCCCTCTAGTCTCTTTATGAGGCTGGAGTTCGAAGTACTTAAGTTACAAGCCAGTATTCAACAGTAAAAGCACAAATACACGTTTGGGCCCTAGGGGCGTACCAAACCATATACCAATAAAGTGGTATAAGAACCACGACTGAACTAGACACAAGGCCTAGAGCCTGTAGAAGTGCTTGGACCACAAGGAACCACCCAAGGTAGTGACACAGGGGACCCACGGGGGACGCGTGCAGTGTGAGAACACAGACGCGAATTGCCATTAACTTCTATGGGGAAATTCACGGATGGAAATTTAAAGTTTAAGGACACTTAGAGGATGACTACGAGTGAACCCTTTTGGACTTAGAGGTGTCTAGGGTCAACATCCACGGGAGCACCGGAGTACTCGAGTTACCTCACCCAGGGAAGCCGATTGCATAGGTGTCAAATGGGGTCGGGTCGCGTCGCTGTTTTCAATGGAGGCTGCTCAAGAAGTGCTGCTGCCGTGAAGAGAAGAAGAAGAAGTGTCCGAAGCGATCCAAGGCTGGATCGAGGATGGAAGGAACCTGAAAGCAGAGGGGACAGAGTCTGGGTCACTTACCAGTGACCAGGGG
Source organism: Triturus cristatus (assembly GCF_964204655.1). Taxonomy (NCBI): domain Eukaryota; kingdom Metazoa; phylum Chordata; class Amphibia; order Caudata; family Salamandridae; genus Triturus; species Triturus cristatus. The sequence goes on from NC_140591.1 coordinate 1,698,742,857, forward strand.
CACGATAGTCCGATGCCCACAGATGTCGGGTGCTTCAGGTGGGTTGACGGGTGTCTTGACTCTTCAGCCACGAGGTCCAGGAGGCGTCTACGATGACCAGGAGCTGGATTCGAGCTGTCCCACGAAGTCTGTCGAGTGCTACGGTGTCGGCGACCAGATTGGACCCAACAAGCCTTGGCAACGGCAAGTCACTAGGAAACAGAGAAAGGACGTCGGTGCAGACCAGCAAGGTCTGGTGGACTCACCCAGCGAAGGTAAGTCAGGGCATGTCTAGAGCAACCAGGAAAGCCCAATCAGAAGAGGAGTTGCCTTCGTGGGGACCCACTAGCCAACGGGCTAGCGATCGCGAAGGAGCCTTGAGCGGTCGCACTTGAAACTGGACCACGGGTCACTCGTGAAGTGGAGGCCAGAGATCTTCGGTGTAGGAGGTGCTCAAGGCTGGGGCTACTCGGAGCCCAAAGCACAACTTCGAGGAGGACCAGGAAGATAGTGTTGCTGCAAACATTCACGGTGTCCAGGGGTCAATGTTCCACGTCACCCACGAAAGCCACGGGTCTCAGCTTTGCTGTGGACTCAGGGTAGCCTTGGGGAAGTCTGGAAACCCACATCTGGGTATGCAGAGACTTCGGCGTCTGGCGGGAGCTTCAGAATTGCAGACCAGACAGAGCTTCTTTGGTGCCTGACAAGCAGGGGAGTCACTCCTTGACCCCAAGGGAGATTTCTTCAGTCTTATAGTCAAAATAGAACATCGAGGGACCAGGATATATATTGCAGAGTTTCGTCCAGGGTAATCTGAAGTCGCAAGGACCGGGTTCCAATACTTATACAAAGTTTGGGGGTTGGACATACTCTAGGGACCCACTTATGGGTGGGCCAGGAAAGAGGGGTGGTTACACCCATTTCCTTTGTCCAGTTTCACGCCAGAGCAGGGGCAGGTAGCCCCTGCAACCGGTTCGAACTGGACTATGCACAGGGACACCAAGTGTGCCCCTAGTGCAGGACTTCAAAGCACCAGAGAGTGCTCCTGCCCAGCCCCAATACACATTTGCCTGTCTGGGGAGGTGGTTACACCTCCTTGGGACAGGAAACCTATTGTCCAGGCCTCCCCTGCCGGAGTTTCAGTCAGCAGCAGGAGGCCAGACCCGTGTCTGTGGCAGTGGCATCCATTTTGTGATGCCAGCGCTGTAGAAAGTCTTTACCGTGTAGACCAGTGTGAACATGTCTCTCCCTCTAGAAGGGTGGAATGCTACCCCCGCCGCCAGAAATGGTGGAGGGTGTAGTATTCCAAAGCATTTGACACCAAACACAACATTTTTCTGTGCAGCCAGTCAAAAGCTGGCATTTACAGCGAGGTTATAATCCACTTAAGAGTATAGGGTCAGGCTGCACCACAAACAGCATCAGAGAAGGTACTCCGAACGCTGCAGAGGGGCTCTGCTCATGCATGGGCACCCTCTCACATAAAAACCAAGCACTCTGCCTTCAGGATTGTTAAGGCCTGCCATAGGAGTGACTTATAGGTTTTATATGTGTGTTCAATGTTAGTGATATAGGTAGCCTATACCACTGGAAGGGGTTCAAGCACACCCTTACCCAGGCTGCTGTAGCAGACCTGTGGTGTCATTTTGGAGTGCTTCCCAGGGGTGGCATAACACATGATTCAGCCCCTGATAGGCCTCTGAGGTACCTATGCCCTGGGTGCATAGTATACCATATACAAGGGGCTTATAAGGCACACTGGAATCCAATTAGAAATGTACCTAATGTACATGGAAACCATTTTAGAGAGGAAGCAGCTATGCTGGGGTCCCGATTAGCAGGGCCGCAGCCATACTAAGGTTGAAAAACAGTGAAACACCAGCAAAAAGTGGGGGTACCCATGTGAAGCAGATCCTACTCTCATACACACTGGCACCTGTATCCCTCAGAGCTTCTACCCTAGTTCCATTCACCCAGGGGTACTGCAAATATTTCTTTAAATTGGGTGACCACACAGCTATAGTGGCAAACTCCACTTCCCCCAGTGAGACTCGACTTGCCTCAGTGTGTCCCCAGATTTGCTCAGGGCACACCTCAGGGCACACTTCTGATCCCATGTGTAAACTTGCTGCCCCAGGAGTAGCTGTACAGGGTGCCTTAGGGGCTTTGTTGTGGGGGCAAGATTTATCTACAGTCAGGTGTACTGACTTCTTACAGTTATTACACCAGGCCTTTAAGGGATAAACGTTCGTCCTCCTATAGGGTTGAGGCACATAGTTAGTAGTTTGGGACCCACCCCCCTGAACAGGTTTTTGGGGCTCTTTGGAAGACCCAGACTTTTTATCTTGGGGATTCTCACCACCTTTCCCCTGGAGAGGTTTTGTGACCACCTTCTGGTCACCCCCAGTGGCTGTGCTTGTCACCCTAGTCTTGACCCAGTGGTCTGCCTTCTTTCCCAATGCTTGGGGAGAAATTAGACCTAGGTCTACCAAATGCTGATGCAACTTTTCATTTTTGCAATTACTTAATATATGTTCCTTCATGAACAGATTGTACAATCCAGTAAAATCGTGCACACCGTGTCCAGCTAACCAACCATCCAGTGTTTTTACTGAGAAGACTACGAAGTCAATCCAGGACTGGGTCTGGGTTTTGTGAGCCCCCCTGAATCTAATTCTATACTCCTCAGTAGTGAATCCAAATCCCTCAATCAGAGTCTTCCTCATGAGGTCATAGGACCCTGCCTCTGGCCCAGTGAGGGTCAGAAGTCTGTCTCTGCAGTTACCAGAGAACCATTCCCACAGGAGTGCCCCCCAGAGAGGTTTCTTTACTCTTCTTATTTCACAAGCCCTCTCAAAGGCTGTGAACCATTTGGTGATGTCATCACCTTCCTCAGATTTAGGGACAATCCCTTTGGGGATTTTAGGATCAGAAGTTTCCTCCCTATCCTTGTTTTTATTATTACTGGCCCCATTGATGGGTGCTAAACCCATCTCTCTCCTTTCTTTCTCTAGAGCCAAGAGCCTGGACTCTAGATCCAACCTTTTGACCAGCTTTGCTAGAAGGCGGTCCTCTTCACTGAGGGGCCCCCCAGTGAAGTCTCTGGCACCTGGTTCACCCGTGTGATCTCTAGGTCCCCAGATGCTGATTCTTGGATTCAAGGGTATGGGGGCCCTTTCCTCCCTAGGGATTAATGGAGGGGGGTTATTCTCCTCCTCCTCCCTGTCCTCATCTGACTGGTCATCACCATGTTCAGATGGGTGGTCCTTAGCATACTCAGCCAGGAGCTCCTGGAGCCCTAGTTTGGTTGGATGCAGGCCCGTTGGTAATTTTTAGGTCTCGCTGAGCCCAGCTCAGCCGGCCGCCAGCAGCACTTTGAAAACTCGTGCGTCATCGCGATCACTTTCGCTTTCAGAGCGATCGCGATCACGATGACGCACGCGCACACACAACTCCCGCTTCTCCCCCTCCCCCACCACATATTGCGTCTCCGGACGCTCGCGCGCGGCCAACGCTTGTTGTGCTGATGTAGTTAGTTTTCAGCTCTAACTCATTCAGTCCCCATCCCATTTTATTTTTCTTGGTGTTCTCTTGAGTGAGACTTTGATGTTTCTCTGTGACTTCCCAGTTACAGTGAGAACAGGTTGATGTTTTCAAGTGACTGAGTAGTTGGATCTTAACTGCATGATGTAGTTTTCTATAAATGCACTATTAGTCTTGAATGGGGCATTTTTGTGCAGTTTACACAGCCCACCCCTTAAACAAACTGTCCTTCATCATAGCCCATTTTATGCGTGATTACTGATTTGACTTCAAGACCATGTTCTCCCAAGAGCCTCTGAGTTTCGTAAAAGCTGTTAATTAGTGAATAGAAAATCCCAATTCCATGCATGAGACTTAAACTTTTTTTTGTTTTTTTACATCAACATTCCCCAGTTGTCATGGAGATACGTGTCATGGGAATACGTGTATATAATTCTAGCATAATGGCACATCTCCATTTGTTTTCTTGCCATCCGCCGTGAATGTTTGTAATTATTATTATTGCATCAACTTCTGAAAAGTACGCACGAGTTCCACAGAACTCTTCACGGCAGTGTTTGCGTTCTAATAGTGGTATCAACAGGTCATGATGACGCGACAGGCATTATATAGCAGTGGGGTTAGCACGTGTTCCAATTTAGTAAGTCAGCGCATGCTTGGCAGTAGCATCCCACAGAAAAGTAAAGAAACACTCTGTACGATAAACAAATAATACACGGCCCAACATAGTTTATTAGCCTACAAGTTTTATTTTTACACGGTAATCTTAGCCATCTGCGAAGATGTGAATTACAAGTCGTCCTTTTTTGATCCAGCGGAAGTGTCTCGTTTTCAACCGGAGACACGTTTTTAAAAACATTACAAAGTGGGAAGATTATTGATGTCTATAAACAGTATTTTAGATTAACCAGCACGGGCAACCACCTAATCTACCATGAACGGCCATGAATAATCAGCTCGACTCTTAAGCAGATCGACGTATGAATGATGTTAAATCCTTCGATTCACAGCTCACTAAAGACGTGAGATGGTGAAGAGCCTACATATCCGCTGTAACCTCGTCATTCTGAGGGCTTTCCTCCCCCAGAGCTGTTTTGTTTTTTATTGATTTATTAATTGGGCTTGTACCAGTCTAGTTAAAGCGCCAGTACTTTCGCATCTGCAGATTAAATGTGTATATACCTTTTTATTTTCCGATGATATCACAATAGTAATCAGGGTTTATGGTTTGCTCTTGACCGGTTTCCGTAAATATCAGAAGACTATGGGGCAGATTTATGAGGTTTTGCCGTAGGGAAGCGCAGCAGGCCTTCCTGCTGCGCTTCCCTACGGCAAAAGAAAAGGGCAGGGATGCGCCGTATCTATAAAATGCGGCGCATTCCTGTCCTTTTCCCCTGCGCGGGCGCACAATGGGCTGCCTGCGGCAACGCAGGCACCTCTGCACCATGGTGCAAGGGTGCCTGCGTTGCGGGGATGAATATTTTTGTATAGGAAGGGAAACCTTTCTGTACAAAAATAATCACAGAGGTTTTTCCTCTTTGTATGGGTGCTGCAGAATGCAGCACACATAGAAAAAGGAAAAACGAGGAGAAATAAAGATATTTCTCCCCGTTGCGCCTCCCTTACGCCTCCCATGGGGAGGCGGAAGCTTTTGGCGCTGCCTCAGATTTACGATTTCTCGTAAATCTGGGGCAGTGTCAAAAGGCCATGGATGTTGCTGGGAACGCCCCCAGCAACACCCATTGCACGCCCCTTTAACGCAGAACACTGCGTTAAAGGGACTGATATTTATGAGGCAGCATTAAGCCACAAAAAGTGGCTCAGTGCTGCCTGATAAATATCACGCAGGCTTCTGCGCCACGGAACGTCACAAAAAGTGACGTTCCGATGGCGCAACGGGCCTCATAAATCTGCCCCTATGAATTTAGTCTTTTTATTCTTTCAAACCATGCAATATTATTTGGAACATTTTTGTCTTGTAAATCGCAAAAACAGAAGTTATTACGTTTCTAACGTTTATGTAAATTTTAACTTTCAGAAATTGTTATTAACTAAACACACTTCTAGAGCACTGGTTCTCTATATAGTGCACTAAAATGATGCACACTGTGCAGAGATTCCAGTTTATCCCCAATAGGCGTGCATAGTCAAAAGCAGTGAATTCTAATTTTCTGTTTGTGGTAGTGTGGGCGAGCAGTTTGGCTTATCAAAGGCGCAGTGCTAAGCACTTGTTGTCACACCCAGAGGCAAAAATGAGAGACTAGGAGGGCCACAGCCAGACTAAGGTCGAAAAACAGTGAAACACCAGCAAAAAGTGGGGGTACCCATGTGAAGCAGATCCTGCTCTCCTACACTGGGCACCTGATTGGCAGTAGTCCAGGGCACACTCAGTCAAAGCACATTCAGCAATTCAGCAAAAAGTGGGGGCATACCATGCAAGAAAGATGGCACTTTCTTACAAGAGAGAGCTGCAGGGCAGAGGGAGCGCCATGGCAGGGCAGAGAGAGCACCGCGGCAGTGCAGAGAGAGCGTAATGGCAGGGCAGAGGGAGCGCTATGGCAGAGAGAGCACCACGGCAGGGCAGAGAGAGCACCATGGGAGCTTAGAGAGGGCTCCCACTCCCTGTAGGGCCCTCACTCTGGGGCCCCCTCATCATCACCTTTCTCTCCCTCTTTCATGGTGTGCCTGTATTTCTAGCCCCCCCCCCCCCACCTCAGCAGAGCACAGCCCCCCCCCCCCCTCCCCGCCCCCAGCTCTTTCGAGGGGCCCTCGGTCTGTCTTGTCCTTGAGAGCCCCCTCGCCTGTACCCGAAGCCCCTCCTCCCCCTAGGATGGGAGGGGCTTAACACATGCCCCCCCCCCCTCATCCGCCGTGCTGTCGCTGCCGCTCGTGCTCCGGAAGCGGCTCCAGTGTCCGTGGAGCCCCCGCCGAGGTAAGAGCTGCGGGGGCGGGAAGGAGGCTGGGGGCCCCAACTCAGCGCAGGATGCACAGCATCGAGTACAGCGCTGCGAGGGCAGCGGAGGAGTGCAGCGCTATGCATGCGCCCCCCTTCCCTGATGCACGTGCCCGGCACGCCCATCACAGGCACACGCACAGAGATTCCCACACTCTCCCACACGTGCTCCCACACGTGCACCCGTCGCTGCCGGAGCCTGTAGGCGAGGTGTGTGGGTGCAACTACAGCTGTGCACGGGTGCACCCCACTCATGCACGCACCCCATAAAGACTCACCACCGCCTGCACGTATCATGTGCACGCACCTACAGCCGTGCACAGGTACACCCCACCCATGCACACGCCCCATAAAGACAAGCCCAGCGCCTGCACGTATCATGTGCACGCACACCCAGCTGTGCACAGGTGCACCCCACCCATGCACGCACCCCATAAAGACACGCCCACCACCTGCACGTATCATGTGCACGCACACACAGCTGTGCACCGGTTCACCCCACCCATGCACGCACCCCACAAAGACAAGCCCACCGCCTGCACATGTCGTCTGCACGCACACACCCCGTAGATGGCCGCACACAACACAAACATATGCACGTCTTGTAGAGCCGCACACACTGGAGGCGCACAGAACCCTGGACACACAGTGACAAACGCCTGGCCTCCGGTAAAGCTCTTGTACCCCTCCCACTGCACGATTCATGCATCCGTAAGGGCTTCCTCCCACCGAGTAGTTGTGAGTAACCAAGAGTATTGGGGGGCGGACGGGGGGGGGCGTGATTCGTGTATGTGTGTGGGGTTTCCTCCTGTGTGCTTGTGAGTAACCAGGAGTGTTGGGGGGGGGGGGGGTGATGATGTATGTGTGTTTTCATCTCCTGTGCGCATGTGAGTAGCCAGATGCTTTGGGGGTGGGGAGTGATTCGTGTATCTGTGAGGGATTCCTTCTGTTTGATTGTGAATAACGATGAGTTTTCGGGGGAGTGTGATGTATGTGTGAGGTTTTTCTGCTCCTGTGTGATTGTGAGTGACCAGGAGTGTTAGGGGTAGGAGATTCATGGGTGTGTGAGTGTTTTCATCTCCTGTTTACTTCTGAGTAACAAGGTGTTGAGTAGAATGATTCATATATGGGTGAGCACTTCCTTCTCCTGTGTGCTTGTAACCAGGAGTGTTGTGGGGGAGTGATTCAAGTATGAGTGAGGGCTTCCTTCTCCTGTGTGCTTGTAACCAGGAGTGTTGTGGGGGAGTGATTCATGTATGAGTGAGGGTTTCCTTCTCCTGTGTGCTTGTAACCAGGAGTGTTGGGGAGTGATTCATGCATGGGTGTGGGTTTCCTTCTCCTGTCTGCTTGTAACCAGGAGTGTTGTGGGGGAGTGATTCATGTATGATTGGGGGTTTCCTTCTCCTGTGTGCTTGTAACCAGGAATGCTAGAGGAGTGATTCATGTATGGGTGAGGGCTTCCTTCTCCTGTGTGCTTGTGAGTATCCAGGAGTGTTGTGGGGAAGTGATTCATGTATGGGTGAGGGCCTCCTTCTCCTGTGTGCTTGTAACCAGGAGTGTTGGGAAGTGATTCATGTATGAGTGGGGGTTTCCTTCTCCTGTGTGCTTGTTAATAACCATGAGTTGTGGGGGAGTGATTCATGTATGGGTGAGGGTTTCCTTCTCCTATATGCTTGTGAGTAATGAGGAGTGTTGTGGGGGAGTGATTCATGAATGGGTGTGGGCTTCCTTCTCCTGTGTGCTTGTAACCAGGAGTGTTGGGGAGTGATTCATGTATGGGTGAGGGCTTCCTTCTCCTGTGTGCTTGTAACCAGGAGTGTTGTGGTGGAGTGATTCATGTATGGGTGAGCGCTTTCTTCTCCTGTGTGCTTGTGAGTAACCAGGAGTGTTGTGGGGGAGTGATTCATGTATGGGTGAGCGCTTTCTTCTCCTGTGTGCTTGTGAGTAACCAGGAGTGTTGTGGGGGAGTGATTCATGTATGGGTGAGGGCTTCCTTCTCCTGTGTGCTTGTGAGTAACCAGGAGTGTTGGGGAGTGATTCATGTATGGGTGAGGGTTTCCTTCTCCTGTGCTCTTGTGAGTATCCAGGAGTGTTGTGGGGGAGTGATTCATGTATGAGTGAGGGTTTCCTTCTCCTGTGTGCTTCTAACCAGGAGTGTTGTGGGGGAGTGATTCATGTATGAGTGGGGGTTTCCTTCTCCTGTGTGCTTGTAACCAGGAGTGCTAGAGGTGTGGTAAATATTCTTTTTACCTAGACTGAATTTCATACGGAATCTAAAATAAAGTAAAATAGCTCAGAATAACAAGAGGCAGAATCCGTGGTATAAGAGATTTTCTGAATGGGCTTTATTCCAAAATGGCCGACTCGAGTGGCGGCCTTCAGGTTCCGTCACCACGAGGGTTCAGGAAGTGAAGTACAATACTTTATTGACAAGAAGTAACTTTTATAGGTCATACATTACAATGCAACGAATGCAAAAGGCGTAACAATTGATAAGAGAAATGACATATTAATACGTAATCGAAACTAGGCGTAATAAGGAGCAAAAAGAAACATGATTGGCTCTGATTATCATACATAGGTGGATCTATAAGATAATACTTAACATAGATGCGCGCGCAGCAGCATGACGTGTGATTGACGTGCAACTAGGGGGTGAAGGGGACTTGACATTTAGCTCTACATGTGGAGACGAGAAGTCTGGGGGGTCAAGTCAACCTAATCCCAAATCATATCTAACATCCTATGTTTAGAGAACTATGTTATCCACAAGGAAAGACTCTCGGACAGAATCTATTCTATACTGACTGTGTGTGCGTGTACAAGCGTCTAGGTGTCTATATGAGATGCGAGGGGCAGAAAACTTTCCATGGCAACAGGGCTATGAATTACTTGCAGAAGGACGGAAAGGCCGAGTCCTTTGCTTGTGAGCGAAAAGAAATGTTTACCTAAATCACTAGACAGGAATGCATCGGCTGAAGAGCAAAGTAGATAATTCGAAGGTGAAATACAGCTTCTTGGCAGGCAGGCGAAACTGGCCGGGGCAGGCACCGTTAGCTGCACAGGGAGTAGGACAAAGTTCATGGATACAGATGCGAGCTCAAGCTGAAGCTGTCAGAGACAGAGAGCAGGGAAAGGCTTTGAGGACAGAATCGGGCCTACTTGCCTGAACTGTAAAAATGGAGTAACTTAGCCATATAAAGTCGGTGGCCTTTCATACTTAGGAATCGAATATCCAGCCCATTGATGGCGGATCTGACAGAGAACATGTTGACGGTGGACGCACATATGTTTGCGTTTTGGAAACTGGAACTGGAGGGAACATACATGTACTTGTGACATGCACATAGAACCGTTGGGGTCCAAGATAGGGGACATAACTGATCAGGAAAATCCACATTTCCACATTCCCTCCTTGTCCCCTACTTGCCCTTCAAGAGATATCAATCTTCATCATTCCATCGATTTGCTCATGGAGCATCATTTCTTCTTCCTTCTTCTTCCGGCATTTTGAACGAGAACCTTGATATGGAATGCATGATGTGGCACACAGACCACAAATCGCTGGTCCACATTGCAGGCATAAACAACAACTGAAGAGCATAAGAAGGCCAATACCTAGGAAGGATAGAACTCTCCATCCCCAGGCTGATATCACACTCCAAAACCACCCGGACCACGTCCAAGTGCCTGGATTCTCGTGTATCTGGCTTACAATCTTATGAAGGCGTGTTATAGCTTTATATACAGATGGCGAATTTTCTGGTATGAATATGCAGCAGCTGGATCCGATGACCCTGCAAGCTCCGCCCCTATCGGCCAGGATGACGTCAAGGACAAGACGATTCTGGAGAACAACAATTCTCATCACTGATTGTTCCTCTGTCAGATTGCCTAGGGCGGCTATAATCTCGTTTACTACAGCTTCAAGAGTCTTGGTTAGTCTACGTATCAGCTTACTATTTGATATTGTACCTATATAGGGAAAGATACCTTTATTGAAATCTACATACTTGTCCCATGCCGTCTCAGTATAATCGACAACTGGGAGATCTCTTCGCTCTCTATTGTGTACTAAATGAACATTTCGATAATAATCAGGGGGAGCTAGGAAAACAGGTGGCAAAAGGAATGCTATGTAACAGGTACCATCCCAATCTAGAGGCAGACGCATATATGCCGTCTGACCACATATAAAGTAAGAATGGCGAGAAGCTCTAAATGAAGATTTACCTTGATCACTATATTCTACTGTAGTAACGCATTGGCTATGGCCCATATGTATGGAACCAACTTTTCTTACACATAATTCACCCTTAACTGGAAATACTGACATAGTGGGCAGAATTAGTTCAACTTCGGATTTGACATTCAGAATCATAAGATTAGGTGTAAAATTACCTAATTTATACACTTCATTTTCTAGATCAGTCCCTGTTCTACTGGGGTGACCCTCCTTATTAGGGTGACAGACATTGAATAAAGCTAGATTCAGATTTCCCCATATCCAATGTTGTTGATAAACTGCTGTGTCTGGGTCTATGGAATTTAGTAAACTAAACCATGCTCCACAGGAGCCATTGTGTGTGAACGGATGTGGAAAGAAAGGCAGAACTCCTTTATTATTCTGATAGGGAGGGAGTCGGCCACACACCCAACAATTGGTGGCATTACTAGTCTGATGGGAATGATGTAACAAACTAATGAAAGTGTTATTGCGCAGCGCAAGCCTATAAGATAATTCATGGGGCGGTAGGTCACTAAAAGAATGTTCAGCAGCAACATTATAAGCATGTCTGGAAATAGGATGATATATGTGCAAAATCACACTCGTAATAATTATTAAAAGACTCAATAAAAACAGAATTAATAATGTCCTCATACAGTAGCTACGCAGTGATTTACAATACGCCTGTCGTTTCAACATTTCTCGGGTATTTTCTCTACTCAGGTCCAAGGGATACATGTCAGAGACAATTCAACCGCTTCACCTTGGAGAGGACTTAAACAATCAAATTGCTCGACTGTTTGGGCCTAAGCTTTAATTTATAGCACTGAGAGTCATTCTGTTCAACAAAGGGAAGTTTTGAATCAGTCTGTGAGGGAGTGCAGGGCACAGTGTCTATATCCGATGATAGTCCATGAAATTTCTTAATGTGGCTGGAATGTATCCAGCCCTTGCGGCCCTCAACTTTCACGGCTGTTCTTGTGGTCAGCAGGACTAGCTTCGGTGCTTTCCACCTGGGCTCCAACTGGGTCTTTCGATCAAAATTTCTCACAAACACCAGATCACCCGGAGCAACGTCATGGGGTTTCACCTCAGTGTTGTCAGGAAAAGCTGCAGCTACCTGTGAACGACAAGATTGTAGTGCAGACATCAAGGAAGCCAAGTAATCTGTCAGCATATTACAATTAACATCAGTTATTTTACGTGGTATAGGCGTCCCCCACATATTTGGTGGCCTTCCGAAGATCACCTCATACGGGGATAGCCCTGTTCGAGAGTGTGCTACCATTCTTACGTAAAATAGTGCAACTGGTAAGGCTACTATCCAGTCAACACCTTTCTCCTTACATATTTTAGACAATCTGATTTTCAAAATTTGATTATGTCGTTCCACGAGACCTGCTGCCTCGGGGTGTCGGACACAGTGGAATTTCCACTGATATCCCAACAAAAGTGAGACATGTTTCATTAATTCGGATGAGAAAGGCTGGCCGTTATCTGAATATACAACACGTGGTAAACCGTACCGTGGGAAGAATTCTCGAACTAACTGTTTGGCAGTAGTCGGGGCCGTGTAATCTGATACTGGGTACGCCTCAGTCCATCGGGAGAGAGCGCAGACAACTACCAGAACATATTTGAATCCTCGACATCGTTCCATCTGGATATAATCCATTTGGAGCACTTCAAAAGGATGATCAGGAGTCTGGAATCCACCCTGTTCTACGGGAACACTTTTTCCTGGGTTGAACTGACAACATATCATACAGGTACGGACTTTTTGTTTAGCTGCTGCTCGTAAATGTTTATTGAACCAAATGTGTTGAATGCTATCTAGCATAGCTTTCTCTCCTAAATGCGCTGGGCTGTGAATTGTAGCTATAATGGCTTGGACCATAGAGTCAGGAAGAAACCATACAGATTTCTCCTTCGTCATCCATCCCTGATCTGTCTGGATCCCTCCTAGTTCAGTCCATTTCTTTAATTCTTCTGCAGTAGCATGTGTCTGTATGTCAATTACGTCAAGTGCGGGATCCTTAATTGTCATGCACTGTGTTGGTGTCTGAACTATTGGCTTTGTCATGTCGAACGTGCGATTCTGAGCAGTCTGTTTAGCTGTTCTGTCGGCTAAATCATTGCCTTGAGAAATGATATCAGTAACCTTCGTGTGTGCTTTACATTTCATAATCGATATAGCAGTCGGTAGATGTATTGCGTCTAACAAGGCATGAATGAGGGGTCCGTGCTGAATGTGGGCACCATGGGAAGTTAAATAACCTCTCTCTCGCCACAGCACGCCGAAGTCGTGTACAACTCCGAATGCATAACGTGAGTCAGTGTATACATTAACTTTCTTATTTGTGGCTTGAATACAGGCTTGTGTTAGAGCAATAAGTTCTGCTGCTTGGGCTGACAAAGCATCTATACAATTTGTCTCAATAACTTCAGTGTCTGTTGTGACTGCATACGCGGCCACTAAATCTCCTGTACTTGTTCTCATGCACGATCCGTCTACATACAACGTCAGGTCTGGATCTAACAATGGAACGTCTGTCAAGTCTTGTCTAGGTTTCGTCTTTATTTCAATAATTTCAACACAATCATGAGCTAGTGGGTCTGTTCCAATTACAGGTAATAGTGTAGCAGGATTCAATGTATTACACCGTCGGATCTCTATGTGTGGCTGAAACAATGTCAGTTCATAACCGGTAAGTCTTGCTATGGTCAAGTGTTGTGTTTGTGTTCGGTTCACAAGAACTTCTACTGCATGTGGTACTTGTACTGTCAATGGATGTCCTAACACTATGGCATCGCTTTGTCTGATTGCTAAAGCTGTTGCTGCCACTGATTTCAGGCACGCGGGCAAAGCCTGAGCTACGGGATCTAATGTACTGGAAAAATAAGCACATGGCTTGCGTGATCCTGCTTGATCCTGAGTGAGTACTGACAAGGCAGTACCTTCGCGTTCTGTAACAAAGAGTGTAAAATGTTTGCTATAACATGGTGTTGCTAAAACAGGTGCTTGACATAAAGCTTCCTTTAGGCTTTCAAAAGCTTGTGTATGTTCCTGAGTCCAAGGGAGAACAGTCGATGTGGCTGCCTCCTGTGTGGTTAACTGAATGAGTGGTTTTGCTAGAAATGCGTACTGAGGGATCCACTGCCTACAATATGAAGTGAGGCCTATGAAAGCCCGCACCTCCTTTTGTGTCTGGGGTATTGACATGTTAGCAATTAACTGGATGCGATCTGGTGTAAGCTGCCTTCCCTCCTTGGACAGCGAGTGACCAAGATAAATAACTCGCTGGACACAGAATTGCAGCTTAGAAGGAGACACCTTGTGCCCCTTGTCGGCTAGAAAATGTAAAACTGTCAGAGAAGCCTTTTCACATTCAGGTTCGCTTCTCGCGGTGATCAGCAGATCATCGACATATTGAATCAGTGCAGTATTGACTGGCATGTGGATACTGTCAAGTTCTCGTTTCAGTGCTTGGCTGTAGATGCTGGGGCTTTCTGTGAATCCTTGGGGAGCGCGTGAGAATTTAAAGCTGCGCCCATTTAAACTGAATCCGAACAAATATTGGCTTTCCGGATCTATTGGGACGCTGAAAAAGGCATTCTTGAGATCAATTACAGTAAAGAATGTTGCTTCGGAATCAATTGCTGTCAATAATGATGATATATCGGGGACCACAGGAAATTGTGGCACAATGCACTTGTTTAGTTCACGCAAATCAATAACCAATCGGTATACTGGCGGAGCAGTAGGATCAGTTCGTTTAAGAATCGGAATTATCGGTGAATTACATACATTGGAGTCTGTTTCTACAACTACTCCTTGGGCAATTAGCTCATCAATGATTTTCAGCAAAGCCACTACAGCATCTTGCGGTAACTTGTATTGTCGCAATCGTGGTAATACCACTCCTGCCTTGAGTGTGACTCGGTATGGTGTAATGTTCATGCAACCAACATCAGTAGGGCCTTGTGCCCATAGATGTGCTGGTAAAGTCTGTAGTCGGGGATCCATGTCTCTAGACACATAGTGACCTTTAAAATCACGTAAAAACAACCTTACTCCTTCCGGAGAACAACATATTATGGCTCCTAGGGCTTTCAGAGTTTTAATTCCTAACAGATTTTCTGGGCATGATTTAGTAAGCAATAAATCTGTAGTTCGTGTCAAAGGTCCTATCGTAAGTGGAAGAGGCTGTGATACTTCATTAACAATAGGTTTTCCTGAAAAACCAAGGGAAACATTTTGAGAGCCTGAGAGGGGTGCCCCTGGAACTTCACTACGTTTTATAGTTGTTCGACTTGCCCCTGTATCGAGTAAGAATTTTCTATCTTGACCTAATAATTCACTATGTACATAAGGTCCTTCTTGATCTACAGGAATCTCGATAAGCGGTAAGTCAACTTCCCTCTCTAGGCTGGTTCATGCGTAACGCTGATACTCAGGATATTCATACTGTGCAGTCTGATACATTTGTCGTGTTGTGGTTTGTGTGGCAGTAGCAGGCAACGGTGGTGCAGCTGGCACAAACTGTATTGGCTGTTGTGCGGCTGGCATGGCCTGGGGATGCGGCATAGCTCCTTGTTCATTCTGATCTTGTCTGAGTGGCCGTGATCTTTCTTGTGTTTTACCTATGGCGATATTATGTTTTAAAACTGGACAATCGTGTACGTAATGACCTGGCTTCTTGCAATAATTGCATGTCCCTTTTACCGGTCCTGCTGAATCGGACTGTGTCATACCCTTTTTATGTCCTTCAGCCGGTACTGTCTGAGACACTAGCATTTTCATTTTTGTATCTTTCATACGTCTTTGTTCGTGTTCTTGTTCATCTCTAATTCTATTGTGATGATACTGTAACATTTGTAGCATTTGTGACGGAGTGTTACTTTGCCAGGTACTCTCGAATTTCAATATTCTATTCTTTACTGGAGGTAATGCATTTTCTACTAATTTTGTCACAAATAAATGTGGATACGACTCACTACTTGTTTTTATACCACTATTTATTCCAAAACATTTTTCAAATCGGGCATAATAATCACTTGTGTCTTCATCATGCTTTTGTTTACAGGCCGTGATTGCACCCCAATCTTCCTTTTTCGTAGTTAATAAACGTGGCAGTACTTGTACTAGTAAACCTGGTAATGCTTTGACTTTATCCCCGAGCCCTGAACCTGCAGTTCGGGCCTTTTCTTCCGTTTCTAATGCTGTCCAATCTATCTTTTGGTCTCCCACTCTTTTTCTTTCAGTTTTTCATAAATGCCAGCAGGTAAGAGCACCTTTAATATCGTCATAATATCAGGATAGGTATACTCTCCCATCAGTAACATGTCCTTAATTTCTCGGTGGAAACCCGCTGGGTCTTTGTCATGACTTGGTACTACTTTCTTCATTTCTAACAATTCAATTTTTGATATGGGTGTGTATACAAATACACGGTGAAACTGATTGTCTTCGCCTTTTATTGGGTGCACTTCTCGTAAGGGATTTTGTCTATCCATATAATACGGCGTTCTTTCTCTGCGGGGCAGCGAGAAAGAATCCGGACTTACAAAAAGGACATACTGTTTACGTGACACTAATATTTCTCTAATTAACTTGTTACTAGAACCTCTCCATCTGTTCGTGAGTAGTTCCGTTAATATATCAGGTAAAGGACCAGGGTCAGCATGTTGGCTCTTATATAATATAAGGAGTTGCTGAATCATATAGATTCCAGCTAAACGTTGTTCATCTGCACTAAGGTTAAAAAACGTGCGTGCTACGGTCTCATCACCGTATTTTTCAGGATTGTCAATCCAGTGAACGGCTGATCTGGCCAATTCTTGCTCATCCATGGAATCGAGGAGGTGGTAACCCCTTCGTTCTCGTAGTAGTTTATCTGCGGCTTGAAACAAATGTTCAGGAGACTTCAAATTTGTTACAGGCGTCGGATACGTTCTGCTATTATTTGGACATACAGAGTGTATGGGATCAGAAAAACATCTAGTATTATCACAGGATCTTCCTCTGCCTACGTAGGCTATGGTCTCTGACTGTCTTGCGGAATTCCCTGATTCGGACACTTCATCTTGCTCGAACTCGTCTGTTTCCAATCTTTCTTCATGAATACGTTCTATTTCTCTACGGATTTTTCGGCACATGGCTATTATACAGTTTTTCTTATCGTGTCTCCCTTCTGATATATTCTGGCTCCATCTTGTAAGAATAAGCATTGCATTCGGGTCTACCCCCGGACGGTCTTGATTTCTGATCACACAGTTTATGAGGAAACGTAACAGTTCCCCCTGTATCTCTACTTTCTGGAATTCCATAGCTCTGTTAATACATTCTGGGTCTCGCCCTGTTTGGACAAAATGATATATTTTATCTAGATGCGTAGTCATTCCTGGTAACCTCGCTAAATACTCTGCGGCTCGTCTGATACGTAATGATGCCAGGACCATTTCATCCTCTTTACCGACCACCGGGTCATATCTACAATCTATAAGGAGTTCCTTAAGCGTACGTTCACTTACGAATTTGGGTGTACGTGAATGCGCTGATTCTTGAAAAACAAGTTTATTTATTCTAGGTGGCGTAAAAGTATTGCTAGCACCTCCCGTGGCCCCTTCAGGGGCGTCGGGTGTGAATGGATTCGTCGAACGTGACACAGCAACTATAGGTGTCGATACCACTGTAGAATCGATTGCGGGGACAGATGCGGAAACAGATGTGCTTGCCGGAGCTTGTGTCGGGACTTGCTGTTGCACGGGGACAGATACCTGATCCTGACGTTGAACCCCTCCGCCAGACGGTCTATGTGGTGTGGGGTTAGCATACTCGGGAGCAGCGTCATCTAGATATGAGGAAAGAAAAACATCTTCTGCGGTTCTGGGATGCCCTTTTGGATGTACCTTAATTGGAAATAATGGGGGTGGCAAATCTTTTGGCATCTCTGGAACAGCCTTAGGTAGTCCTTCGGCTAGGAGGGGATACATACCACTCATAAGAGCATTTCTTTGTCTATCTACTTGTTCTGATTTCACTCGGATACCTTCCTCAATTAATAGATTTTCTTGAACTTCCTTTGAACTCTCTTTACTCCTCTCTTCCTGTCTACGTGCTTTTTCTGTACGTCTATGAGATTCTTTACGCCATAACTCAACAGCGTCTTTCTGTGACTGTCTGACTTTTCTTTTCCATAACTCTTCTTCCACTTTCATGATGCACTCTGCATCCCAGGTTCCCGCTGCGGGCCACCTTTGACTTTCCGGCAATCCCTTGGTATAATCTACCCATAAATCAAGAAATAATATGGCATCTAAGCCATGCTTGTGATACATAAAATGCCCTGGAGTGTCCCTAGGAGGAATAGGAACGGCTTCTTCAAGCACCCCTTTTCTGGTAGTAATCTGTCTTAACTTCGAGAAGAGCGGCATCTTGACAACTGATCTGATACTTACTCTTGAACTCACTTAATACGAAAAACACAATAATGAACAGTGAACAATGAACAATCATTCATACCACAATATGCAAGACATTTGAACACTTTAAACATTAAACATTAAACATTTTAAAAATGACCGACAATGATGACAGTCTGCAT
The DNA here is from genome assembly GCF_964204655.1 of Triturus cristatus. Classification (NCBI taxonomy): domain Eukaryota; kingdom Metazoa; phylum Chordata; class Amphibia; order Caudata; family Salamandridae; genus Triturus; species Triturus cristatus. The sequence goes on from NC_140591.1 coordinate 1,698,761,167, forward strand.
AACTAATCACCAAGCTGAATTCTTGACAATAACTGAATACTTCGGAATACTTGATATACTGCTAACAGTACATATACACTGCTAAACAGTGCAGACCGGATTTGTGTACCCAAATCCGTCTTGACCGGCACAACCTATGTGCGCGTCAACACGCCTCCCCGGCGATGGTACTCACCGAGTAGCTCCTTGAAACGGAAGGCCTCAGAGAATGGACGGGACTCGATGACTGCGGACAGCGGACCCTCTGGACATCGGGATTTCGAAAACCTGGTGGGCCTCTGTATACCTCGGATCTTGCTCTCTCAGCTAGGCTCTGGTCGGGATACTTCGCACTTCTCACCGCCTCGTCTGGGTTGATCGCAGCCTCAGTCGCCCCCGCTTGACCGGAGGGAGCTACAGGAAATCCTGCTGGTACGCGTTTATGGTCCGTCCAGCTGTGGCAGGAGACCGGGCCTGCAACGCACCGCCGGCGCGTGAGATGAGAAAGTGTCCCTGTTCGGGCGCCATTATGTGGTAAATATTCTTTTTACCTAGACTGAATTTCATACGGAATCTAAAATAAAGTAAAATAGCTCAGAATAACAAGAGGCAGAATCCGTGGTATAAGAGATTTTCTGAATGGGCTTTATTCCAAAATGGCCGACTCGAGTGGCGGCCTTCAGGTTCCGTCACCACGAGGGTTCAGGAAGTGAAGTACAATACTTTATTGACAAGAAGTAACTTTTATAGGTCATACATTACAATGCAACGAATGCAAAAGGCGTAACAATTGATAAGAGAAATGACATATTAATACGTAATCGAAACTAGGCGTAATAAGGAGCAAAAAGAAACATGATTGGCTCTGATTATCATACATAGGTGGATCTATAAGATAATACTTAACATAGATGCGCGCGCAGCAGCATGACGTGTGATTGACGTGCAACTAGGGGGTGAAGGGGACTTGACATTTAGCTCTACATGTGGAGACGAGAAGTCTGGGGGGTCAAGTCAACCTAATCCCAAATCATATCTAACATCCTATGTTTAGAGAACTATGTTATCCACAAGGAAAGACTCTCGGACAGAATCTATTCTATACTGACTGTGTGTGCGTGTACAAGCGTCTAGGTGTCTATATGAGATGCGAGGGGCAGAAAACTTTCCATGGCAACAGGGCTATGAATTACTTGCAGAAGGACGGAAAGGCCGAGTCCTTTGCTTGTGAGCGAAAAGAAATGTTTACCTAAATCACTAGACAGGAATGCATCGGCTGAAGAGCAAAGTAGATAATTCGAAGGTGAAATACAGCTTCTTGGCAGGCAGGCGAAACTGGCCGGGGCAGGCACCGTTAGCTGCACAGGGAGTAGGACAAAGTTCATGGATACAGATGCGAGCTCAAGCTGAAGCTGTCAGAGACAGAGAGCAGGGAAAGGCTTTGAGGACAGAATCGGGCCTACTTGCCTGAACTGTAAAAATGGAGTAACTTAGCCATATAAAGTCGGTGGCCTTTCATACTTAGGAATCGAATATCCAGCCCATTGATGGCGGATCTGACAGAGAACATGTTGACGGTGGACGCACATATGTTTGCGTTTTGGAAACTGGAACTGGAGGGAACATACATGTACTTGTGACATGCACATAGAACCGTTGGGGTCCAAGATAGGGGACATAACTGATCAGGAAAATCCACATTTCCACAGAGGAGTGATTCATGTATGAGTGAGTGCTTCCTTCTCCTGTGTGCTTGTAACCAGGAGTGTTGGGGAGTGATTCATGTATGGGTGAGGGCCTCCTTCTCCTGTGTGCTTGTGAATAACCATGAGTTGTGGGGGAGTGATTCATGCACGGGTGAGGGTTTCCTTCTCCTGTGTGCTTGTGATTATCCAGGAGTGTTGTGGGGGAGTGATTCATGTATGGGCGAGCGCTTCTTTCGCCTGTGTGCTTGTAACCAGGAGTGTAGTTGGGGAGTTATTCATGTATGGGTGAGGGCTTCCTTCTCCTGTGTGCTTGTAACCAGGAGTGTTGTGGTGGAGTGATTCATGTATGGATGAGGGTTTCCTTCTCCTGTGCTCTTGTGAGTATCCAGGAGTGTTGTGGGGGAGTGATTCATGCATGGGTGTGGGTTTCCTTCTCCTTTGTGCTTGTAACCAGGAGTCTTGGGGAGTGATTCATGTATGGGTGAGGGTTTCCTTCTCCTGTCTGCTTGTAACCAGGACCAGGAGTATTGTGGGGGAGTGATTCATATATGGGTGAGTGCTTCCTTCTCCTGTGTGCTTGTAACCAGGAGTGTTGGGGAGTGATTCATGTATGGGTGAGGGCTTCCTTCTCCTGTGTGCTTGTAACCAGGAGTGTTGTGGGGGAGTGATTCATGTATGGGTGAGGCGTGAGGGCCCCCTTCTCCTGTGTGCTTGTTAATAACCATGAGTTGTGGGGGAGTGATTCATGTATGGGTGAGGGCTTCCTTCTCCTGTGTGCTTGTGAGTAACGAGGAGTGTTGTGGGGGAGTGATTCATGAATGGGTGTGGGCTTCCTTCTCCTGTGTGCTTGTGAATAACCATGAATTGTGGGGGAGGGATTCATGTATGGGTGAGGGTTTCATTCTCCTGTCTGGTTTTAACCAGGAGTGTTGTGGGGAGTTATTCATGTATGGGCGAGGGTTTCCTTCTCTTGTGTGCTTGTGAGTATCCAGGAGTGTTGCGGGGGAGTGATTCATGTATGGGTGAGGGTTTCCCTCTCCTGTGTGCTTGTGAGTAACCAGCAGTGTTGTGGGGGAGTGATTCATGTATGGGTGAGGGTTTCCGTCTCCTGTGTGCTTGTGAGTAACCAGGAGTGTTGGGGAGTGATTCATGCATGGGTGAGGGTTTCCTTCTCCTGTGTGCTTGTAACCAGGAGTGTTGTGGGGAAGTGATTCATGTATGGGTGAGGGTTTCCTTCTCCTATAAGCTTGTGAGTAACCAGGAGTGTTGTGGGGGAGTGATTCATGCATGGGTGTGGGTTTCCTTCTCCTGTCTGCTTGTAACCAGGAGTGTTGTGGGGCACTGATTCATGCATGGGTGTGGGTTTCCTTCTCCTGTCTGCTTGTAACCAGGAGTGTTGTGGGGGAGTGATTCATGTATGGGTGAGGGATTCCTTCTACTGTGTGCTTGTAACCAGGAGTGTTGGAGGAGTGATTCATGTTTGAGTGAGGGTTTCCTTCTCCTGTGTGCTTGTAACCAGGAGTGTTGGGGAGTGATTCATGTATGGGTGAGGGTTTCCTTCTCCTGTGCTCTTGTGAGTATCCAGTAGTGTTGTGGGGGAGTGATTCATGTATGGGTGAGGGCGTCCTTCTCCTGTGTGCTTGTGAGTAACCAGGAGTGTTGTGGGGGAGTGATTCAAGTATGGGGGAGGGCTTCCTTCTCCTGTGTGCTTGTAACCAGGAGTGTTGTGGGGGAGTGATTCATCTATGGGTGAGGGTTTCCTTCTCCTGTGCTCTTGTGAGTATCCAGTAGTGTTGTGGGGGAGTGATTCATGTATGTGTGAGTGGTTCCTTCTCCTGTGTGCTTGTAACCAGGAGTGTTGTGGGGGAGTGATTCATGTATGGGTGAGGGCTTCCTTCTCCTGTGTGCTTGTAACCAGGAGTGTTGTGGGGGAGTGAGCCGTGTATGGGTGAGGGTTTCCTTCTCCTGTGTGCTTGTAACCAGGAGTGTTGTGGGGGAGTCTTTCATGTATGGGTGAGGGCTTCCTTCTCCTGTGTGCTTCTAACCAGGTGTGTTGTGGGGGAGTGATTCATGTATGGGTGAGGGCTTCCTTCTCCTGTGTGCTTGTGAGTAACCAGGAGTGTTGTGGGGGAGTGATTCATGTATGCGTGAGGGATTCCTTCTCCTGTGTGCTTGTAACCAGGAGTGTTGTGGGGGAGTGATTCGTGTATGGGTGAGGGTTTCCTTCTCCTGTCTGCTTGTAACCAGGAGTGTTGTGGGGGAGTGATTCATGTATGGGTGAGGGATTCCGTCTCCTGTGTGCTTGTAACCAGGAGTGTTGGAGGAGTGATTCATGTATGAGTGAGGGTTTCCTTCTCCTGTGTGCTTGTGAGTAACCAGGAGTGTTGTGGGGAGTGCTTCATGTATGGGTGAGGGTTTCCTTCTCCTGTGTGCTTGTAACCAGGAGTGTTGTGGGGGAGTGATTCATGTATGGGTGAGCGCTTTCTTCTCCTGTGTGCTTGTGAGTAACCAGGAGTGTTGTGGGGGAGTGATTCATGTATGGGTGAGCGCTTCCTTCTCCTGTGTGCTTGTGAGTAACCAGGAGTGTTGTGGGGGAGTGATTCATGTATGGGTGAGTGCTTCCTTCTCCTGTGTGCTTGTGAGTAACCAGGAGTGTTGTGGGGGAGTGATTCAAGTATGGGTGAGGGCTTCCTTCTCCTGTGTGCTTGTAACCAGGAGTGTTGTGGGGGAGTGATTCATCTATGGGTGAGGGTTTCCTTCTCCTGTGCTCTTGTGAGTATCCAGTAGTGTTGTGGGGGAGTGATTCATGTATGTGCGAGTGGTTCCTTCTCCTGTGTGCTTGTGAGTATCCAGGAGTGTGTTGGGGGAGTGATTCAAGTATGGGTGAGGGCTTCCTTCTCCTGTGTGCTTATAACCAGGAGTGTTGTGGGGGAGTGATTCATGTATGGGTGAGGGTTTCCTTCTCCTGTGTGCTTGTAACCAGGAGTGTTGTGGGGGAGTCTTTCATGTATGGGTGAGGGCTTCCTTCTCCTGTGTGCTTCTAACCAGGAGTGTTGTGGGGGAGTGATTCATGTATGGGTGAGGGCTTCCTTCTCCTGTGTGCTTGTGAGTAACCAGGAGTGTTGTGGGGGAGTGATTCATGTATGGGTGAGGGATTCCTTCTCCTGTGTGCTTGTAACCAGGAGTGTTGTGGGGGAGTGATTCATGTATGGGTGAGGGTTTCCTTCTCCTGTCTGCTTGTAACCAGGAGTGTTGTGGGGGAGTGATTCGTGTATGGGTGAGGGTTTCCTTCTCCTGTCTGCTTGTAAACAGGAGTGTTGTGGGGGAGTGATTCATGTATGGGTGAGGGATTCCGTCTCCTGTGTGCTTGTAACCAGGAGTGTTGGAGGAGTGATTCATGTATGAGTGAGGGTTTCCTTCTCCTGTGTGCTTGTGAGTAACCAGGAGTGTTGTGGGGGAGTGCTTCATGTATGAGGGAGGGTTTCCTTCTCCTGTGTGCTTGTAATCAGGAGTATTGGTGGGGGGAGTGATTCATGTATGGGTGAGGGTTTCTTCTCCTGTCTGCTTGTAACCAGGAGTGTTGTGGGGGAGTGATTCATGTATGGGTGAGGGATTCCGTCTCCTGTGTGCTTGTAACCAGGAGTGTTGGAGGAGTGATTCATGTATGAGTGAGGGTTTCCTTCTCCTGTGTGCTTGTGTGTAACCAGGAGTGTTGTGGGGGAGTGCTTCATGTATGGGTGAGGGTTTCCTTCTCCTGTGTGCTTGTAACCAGGAGTGTTGTGGGGGAGTGATTCATGCATGGGTGTGGGTTTCCTTCTCCTTTGTGCTTGTAACCAGGAGTGTTGGGGAGTGATTCATGTATGGGTGAGGGTTTCCTTCTCCTGTCTGCTTGTAACCAGGAGTGTTGTGGGGGAGTGATTCATATATGGGTGAGTGCTTCCTTCTCCTGTGTGCTTGTAACCAGGAGTGTTGGGGAGTGATTCATGTATGGGTGAGGGCTTCCTTCTCCTGTGTGCTTGTAACCAGGAGTGTTGTGGGGGAGTGATTCATGTATGGGTGAGGCGTGAGGCGTGAGGGCCCCCTTCTCCTGTGTGCTTGTTAATAACCATGAGTTGTGGGGGAGTGATTCATGTATGGGTGAGGGTTTCCTTCTCCTATATGCTTGTGAGTAATGAGGAGTGTTGTGGGGGAGTGATTCATGAATGGGTGTGGGCTTCCTTCTCCTGTGTGCTTGTAACCAGGAGTGTTGTGGGGGAGTGATTCATGTATGGGTGAGGGCTTCCTTCTTCTGTGTGCTTGTGAATAACCATGAATTGTGGGGGAGGGATTCATGTATGGGTGAGGGTTTCATTCTCCTGTCTGGTTGTAACCAGGAGTGTTGTGGGGAGTTATTCATGTATGGGCGAGGGTTTCCTTCTCTTGTGTGCTTGTGAGTATCCGGGAGTGTTGCGGGGGAGTGATTCATGTATGGGTGAGGGTTTCCTTCTCCTGTGTGCTTGTGAGTAACCAGCAGTGTTGTGAGGGAGTGATTCATGTATGGGTGAGGGTTTCCGTCTCCTGTGTGCTTGTGAGTAACCAGGAGTGTTGGGGAGTGATTCATGCATGGGTGAGGGTTTCCTTCTCCTGTGTGCTTGTAACGAGGAGTGTTGTGGGGGAGTGATTCAAGTATGGGTGAGGGTTTCCTTCTCCTATATGCTTGTGAGTAACCAGGAGTGTTGTGGGGGAGTGATTCATGCATGGGTGTGGGTTTCCTTCTCCTGTCTGCTTGTAACCAGGAGTGTTGTGGGGGAGTGATTCATGTATGGGTGAGGGCTTCCTTCTCCTGTGTGCTTGTAACCAGGAGTGTTGTGGGGGAGTGATTCATGCATGGGTGTGGGTTTCCTTCTACTGTGTGCTTGTAACCAGGAGGGTTGGAGGAGTGATTCATGTTTGAGTGAGGGTTTCCTTCTCCTGTGTGCTTGTAACCAGGAGTGTTGGGGAGTGATTCATGTATGGGTGAGGGTTTCCTTCTCCTGTGCTCTTGTGAGTATCCAGTAGTGTTGTGGGGGAGTGATTCATGTATGGGTGAGGGTGTCCTTCTCCTGTGTGCTTGTGAGTAACCAGGAGTGTTGTGGGGGAGTGATTCAAGTATGGGTGAGGGCTTCCTTCTCCTGTGTGCTTGTAACCAGGAGTGTTGTGGGGGAGTGATTCATCTATGGGTGAGGGTTTCCTTCTCCTGTGCTCTTGTGAGTATCCAGTAGTGTTGTGGGGGAGTGATTCATGTATGTGTGAGTGGTTCCTTCTCCTGTGTGCTTGTGAGTATCCAGGAGTGTGTTGGGGGAGTGATTCAAGTATGGGTGAGGGCTTCCTTCTCCTGTGTGCTTATAACCAGGAGTGTTGTGGGGGAGTGATTCATGTATGGGTGAGGGTTTCCTTCTCCTGTGTGCTTGTAACCAGGAGTGTTGTGGGGGAGTCTTTCATGTATGGGTGAGGGCTTCCTTCTCCTGTGTGCTTCTAACCAGGAGTGTTGTGGGGGAGTGATTCATGTATGGGTGAGGGCTTCCTTCTCCTGTGTGCTTGTGAGTAACCAGGAGTGTTGTGGGGGAGTGATTCATGTATGGGTGAGGGATTCCTTCTCCTGTGTGCTTGTAACCAGGAGTGTTGTGGGGGAGTGATTCATGTATGGGTGAGGGTTTCCTTCTCCTGTCTGCTTGTAACCAGGAGTGTTGTGGGGGAGTGATTCGTGTATGGGTGAGGGTTTCCTTCTCCTGTCTGCTTGTAAACAGGAGTGTTGTGGGGGAGTGATTCATGTATGGGTGAGGGATTCCGTCTCCTGTGTGCTTGTAACCAGGAGTGTTGGAGGAGTGATTCATGTATGAGTGAGGGTTTCCTTCTCCTGTGTGCTTGTGAGTAACCAGGAGTGTTGTGGGGGAGTGCTTCATGTATGGGTGAGGGTTTCCTTCTCCTGTGTGCTTGTAACCAGGAGTGTTGTGGGGGAGTGATTCATGTATGGGTGAGCGCTTCCTTCTCCTGTGTGCTTGTGAGTAGCCAGGAGTGTTGTGGGGGAGTGATTCATGTATGGGTGAGCGCTTCCTTCTCCTGTGTGCTTGTGAGTAACCAGGAGTGTTGTGGGGGAGTGATTCATGTATGGGTGAGTGCTTCCTTCTCCTGTGTGCTTGTGAGTAACCAGGAGTGTTGTGGGGGAGTGATTCATGTATGGGTGAGGGTTTCCTTCTCCTGTGTGCTTGTGAGTATCCAGGAGTGTGTTGGGGGAGTGATTCATGTATGGGTGAGGGCTTCCTTCTCCTGTGTACTTGTAACCAGGAGTGTTGGGGAGTGATTCATGTATGGGTGAGGGCTTCCTTCTCCTGTGTGCTTGTAACCAGGAGTGCTGGAGGAGTGGTTCATGTATGAGGGAGGGTTTCCTTCTCCTGTGTGCTTGTAATCAGGAGTATTGGTGGGGGGAGTGATTCATGTATGGGTGAGGGTTTCTTCTCCTGTCTGCTTGTAACCAGGAGTGTTGTGGGGGAGTGATTCATGTATGGGTGAGGGTTTCCTTCTCCTGTGTGCTTGTGAGTATCCAGGAGTGTGTTGGGGGGAGTGATTCATGTATGGGTGAGGGCTTCCTTCTCCTGTGTGCTTGTAACCAGGAGTGCTGGAGGAGTGGTTCATGTATGAGGGAGGGTTTCCTTCTCCTGTGTGCTTGTAATCAGGAGTATTGGTGGGGGGAGTGATTCATGTATGGGTGAGGGTTTCTTCTCCTGTCTGCTTGTAACCAGGAGTGTTGTGGGGGAGTGATTCATGTATGGGTGAGGGATTCCGTCTCCTGTGTGCTTGTAACCAGGAGTGTTGGAGGAGTGATTCATGTATGAGTGAGGGTTTCCTTCTCCTGTGTGCTTGTGTGTAACCAGGAGTGTTGTGGGGGAGTGCTTCATGTATGGGTGAGGGTTTCCTTCTCCTGTGTGCTTGTAACCAGGAGTGTTGTGGGGGTGTGATTCATGTATGGGTGAGCGCTTCCTTCTCCTGTGTGCTTGTGAGTAACCAGGAGTGTTGTGGGGGAGTGATTCATGTATGGGTGAGCGCTTCCTTCTCCTGTGTGCTTGTGAGTAACCAGGAGTGTTGTGGGGGAGTGATTCATGTATGGGTGAGTGCTTCCTTCTCCTGTGTGCTTGTGAGTAACCAGGAGTGTTGTGGGGGAGTGATTCATGTATGGGTTAGGGTTTCCTTCTCCTGTGTGCTTGTGAGTATCCAGGAGTGTGTTGGGGGAGTGATTCATGTATGGGTGAGGGCTTCCTTCTCCTGTGTACTTGTAACCAGGAGTGTTGTGGAGTGATTCATGTATGGGTGAGGGCTTCCTTCTCCTGTGTGCTTGTAACCAAGAGTGCTGGAGGAGTGGTTCATGTATGAGGGAGGGTTTCCTTCTCCTGTGTGCTTGTAATCAGGAGTATTGGGGGGGGGGGGAGTGATTCATGTATCGGTGAGGGTTTCCTTCTCCTGTGTGCTTGTAACCAGGAGTGTTGTGGGGGAGTGATTTATGTATGGGGGAGGGTTTCCTTCTCCTGTGCTCTTGTGAGTAACCAGGAGTGTTGTGGGGGAGTGATTCATGTATGGGTGAGTGCTTCCTTCTCCTGTGTGCTTGTGAGTAACCAGAAGTGTTGTGGGGGAGTGATTCATGTATGGGTGAGGGTTTCCTTCTCCTGTGTGCTTGTAACCAGGAGTGTTGTGGGGGAGTGATTCATGTATGGCTGAGGCTTTCCTTCTCCTGTGTGCTTGTAACCAGGAGTGTTGTGGGGAAGTGATTCATGTATGGGTGAGGGCTTCCTTCTCCTGGATGCTTGTAACCAGGAGTGTTGTGGAGGAGTGATTCATGTATGGGTGAGGGTTCCCTTCTCCTGTGCACTTGTGAGTAAGCAGGAGTGTTGGGGGGGATTGATTCATGTATGTGTGAGGGTTTTCTTCCCCATGTGTGCTTGTGAACATCCAGGATTGTTAGTGGTGGTGGTAACCAGGAGTGTTGGTGGTGGGGGGTTATTTGTGTGTGCATGAGAGGTTCTGTCTCCTGTGCTCCTGTGTACTTGTGAGTATCCAGGAGTGCTGGTGGTGGGGGGGTGATGATTCATGTATATGTGAAGGTTTCCATCTCATGTGTGTTTGTGAGTAACCAGGAGTGCTGGGCGAGTGATTCATGTATGTTTCATATTCACACCCAAATGAGTGGCAACATTGCAAAAAGAACATGAGTAAAGTCAATGTGACACGTATATAACAAGAAAAGATAAACAGAGAGCGCCTTCCATTTATTCTTTGAATATTCATTCAAATTCTTCTATGAAAAATACAGTTGTGTGCAGCCAACACGTTTCGCCTGGTTAGAGGCTTCCTCAGGGCAAAAATCCAGTGTTATATTCTGAGAAGTAATACTGGGCTCAAATCAAACTGCGTCATGATTCACAAGCAATTGTCCTGAATAAATTCTTGTGAAAAACTAGATAGACAATGGTGGCAAGGGAGCTTTCCGCCGCACCACTACGTGGGTTAAATACAGTAAACAGTTCACTTGTTAGGATCCTTGATTTATGCCCACCTCTAAAAGCCAGCCACCATAAATGGCCTTCATTAAACAACCTATTTACACAAGTAGAGAGGCAAATAACCAAGGTTTTCAACAGTAATTGCATCTTAATGTCAGTGTTACGAAACAGAAAAGTACGATGTGAGAGGTCTGATGTTCTTTACAAAAATCTTGTACTTTTTTTATTCAATCTGTATCAATCTATACAGTTCGATACAGCCAACGCGGTTCGCCCACAATACGGGCTTCTTCAGGGCTGTGGACTTGACAAACAAAACTGTCAAACAGAAGACAGTGCACATAAACATCAAACAAGGCTCACATATATATATATATATACAAATACACAGTCACAAATCCAATTAAAATCTCAGATTACAGTGCAAACGGTGGACACACAAAAAGGATGTTTTAAGTTTCTTTTTTGGCTACTACACATACTTCACTAGACTAATGTGCATTATTAAACACAGAGAGTTACAAAGTATACATAGACAGGGACCGCCTTCAGATGAAATCCTGTTAAACAGTGGGGTACATCCTGTAGCACAAGTAGAGTCACGGTATGTTCTCTCATATATTTCGTGTGCATGTGGAATGCGTAAAAGAAGAAAAACAGCGCAAGGAGGGACTGATACCTATATTACTCAAGATCATAAAGTGCAAGGCATCCCCACTGACTGACACCATCTCTTATATCTTATATAAAAAGGATTCTAAAATCAATGTGCTCTAACAAGACATCTGCTGCTTCAAAAGCTTTACTATTATAACGGGCACCCTCTCTTACACCTGTCATCGTCATCATCAATTGAAATGCAAAATAAATGTCACCGTCAACTTCTATCGTCCTTGCGAACGAAAGTGTTACCACCATTGAAGCAGACCGTGTAATGCACCCTCAGCAGCTATCATTCGCCGGTACAGTATTTCACCCTCGTTCAGGTCAAAATCTGAGGTATGTACACCATCTATAGTCAAAGGGCATCATACTCGGCGCAATACCATTGATCACACATGTTAATTAATTTAAAAAGGGGGGGGTCGGGTCGCATGCTGCACCTCCATGATCAATCCATAACTCGTGTCCTCAAGGTGAAGTGATACATGAATCTCATCCATTAAGCAATTCATTTGCATTTAGCGTATCAACATATATAACCTTAATATATGTTCCAGCACATTTTTAGGTTTCGCCTAGGCAGCGCATGCGCTGTCTCGGTGAAAGATGCTGTATACAGTATAGTGGGGGGAAGCTCCGCCCACTTTCCGGCCATACATTTTATTGGCTGTACTGAAAAACCCTGCATTTTCATTGGTTTTTGGTGTTTTTGTCCCGCCTCCTGACTGCTATGCCATCATTTTTCCTCTTCCGAGGCTATCAGCCCCTTTACTATTAAAACCGGTTTGGTTCCCTGTCTTTCCCCGTTCCCTCCCGCAGACTGTAACTTTTTTTTAACGCAACCACCCCACACCCCCTCCTGTTCGTGCTTTCTGTCATACCGGCACTTCCATTTAAAATGCAATAGGACTCGGGTAAATCCGAGTCCTATTGCATTTTCAGTGTTTGTTTGTCCCTTGATTGGTTGGTGCCATTGCACTATATTTTGCCTGGCCTGTCCTAATGACATGCGCAATACAAACGCTGCCTTATATTCTACGCATGCGCCAAAACTCAACACGTTCGTGGATTCCCTGGCTCTCACAGAAGCTGCAGCTCTACCTGTCGGTAACAGTCTTTAGTTTTAATTTTTTAATTATCGGTCTGCCAATTGCGCTGTTGGCGATGTGGTGTTACATAATTTGTTTTTACAATGCAGCCCCTCTCCCCAGGGCGACGCACTTAAAGTTTCAGCCGCTTTTATTGTGTTTTTAAAATTAACATGGGGACGCTTCACATGCTGCCATGGTCGTAACTTTAATCTGCAGGTCGTAGGTTCCAGGCCCCACGTTAGGATCCATGTCCTTCCCTGAGTATGTCATAGCTGGCTATGCACGTTCTGTGCAACCGGCTATATGGTCATATCTATAATCACTGCGTTTCTTAGGCGCGTGTCTTTATGCCGCCCGACAAGCCTCTATTCACATGACCCTATAGCCTTGTAATTGAGCGGCGCAGCCCACCCCATTACCCAAATCCCGGTAACTACATACAGAGCCCATGTACTGTCCCAGATTATTTACTTATCCACAGTCTTTGCCTTCCAATGTCCCCTCCCCAATACTCTGTGTGGCTATATAGTCCGACCCCATCCTCAAGGCGGGTGCAGTCTCTGTCCCAACTCCGGTAAGCTCTGGTGCGCACACTGCCTAGTAACACCCTATGTTTTCTACTTTATATGTACATCTACCCCCCCCCCCCCATTTATTGTAATTTCTGCAGATTTTATGCACGCCCAAAGTGTATGTTCTGCGAAAGATGAGTGCATAACCAGTCTGTGCCTCCACAGGCTGCGTGTGCACATACATCCACATGTAATTGCCATCTGCGGGCTACGTGAACACATCTGCAGTTCATGTCCTCCGATAGGTTGTGTTCACAACGCCAGTCTCTGCACCTGTAAACTGTGTGCACACCCATAGCGCACAATCTCCTATTGCTGTGTACATATGCACCGTCCCTGTTCTCTATGCACTAACCTATTTATGATGGCCCAGCACTTAATTCTCCAGGCTCAGGCAGAATAGGTTACCCTTGCACAGCCTGTCACCTTCCAGGTCTAGTGTACACATCCACAGCTGTGCCCCAAGCACAAATAACTTGCTCTACCCGTACATCCACAGCTATTATCCTCCTCGGGTTGTATCCGCAGACCATGCCCTCTCCATACTAGATACACAGCCATGTTGCCCATGCACACACCAAGACTCCCTTTTTGTGTGTGCATATCCGGAGTCCATGCTATTTTCCCTTTTTCTGCTGTTGCCATCCAACAAACATCATGGGGCAGGGCAGAAGATCATTGATCATGTACCGGCTGCCATTCACTTCATACGCAGAGGTTGGCAGAATTCACAGCTGGTAAAACATGCATAGTTATGACCTGCAGAGACGAGTGTGTGAGCGGCTCGTGTGCTTAGCATAGATGTGGGTGGCATCTCTCCTCATATGATATCTGAACAATTTTAGCAGCGTTGGTTACATCTGTCCTAATGACATGCACATGTTGTACCATATTTTGCCTTATTAGTGTATGATTTATTACCTACACACACTTGTGCTAAAATGCTGCATATAACAGAAGGAAACGTGACACCCAGTTGAGGTAATAAATCTGAGCTGCAGGGCCATGCAATTGAGAGAACGGAATATCACAGTGTGCAGTGTAAGGGGAAGTACTGCAGGTGTATGTATATACTCTTTAACACATTTTACGTGCCAGTCGCCTTAAAGTCAACAGTCTCTGCATAACAAACTGCTCCCCACTACATATGTCAATGTACAATCCGCATGCAAAAGCAAGGGCCAAGGGCAGAGTCATCTAATATGTTATGCCATATGCGCATTATCATACAAACTGTGCTGAAGTGTACTTACAAGACCCAGTGAGAACATAATCCGCAAAGAAGGCCAGATGTTGCTAGTAAACGCTATACTAATGCAATTTACAATAAATACTGGCAGTGCTCGTTCCCAGTTTAAACAACCAGGTGCTCACATCAACATAATCTTACTCACATAAAGACACGCTCTTACACTGCTTGCATAAATATGTGACACGGGCAGCTCTATCCCTACTGTCTGGTGGTGCATACTATCTGATTTATACACAGCCCTATGCTGGCTGTCCTTGACATGTGGGTCATAGCAGTCCTCATCCAGGGCCTCTTTCCACTGCACACCAATGGCAATTTGCACTCCGAGCACTATTTTCTCAAATACCTTTCTCCTGCCTGCTGTTGCAGGCAGGGCATGCTCTCTCCTAATGCTTTTTTTAAACATCTTCATAGCACGGGTGCTGAATGCATTTGCAATACAATAGGTCTTACATTTACGAGAGTTTTTATCTATTGCCATTGTAAATGACAATGCCTTTTATTTATCTTTTTTTAAAAATTCATAAATAAAAGGCATTGTCATTTACAATGCCAATAGCTCAAACGCTTGTAAATGCGAAACCGATTGCATTGCAAATGCTTGTTTAAGTGAAGCTGGCAAACCACCTATGCGTTGGAAAAATTGGCATAAGGCCTTTGAGAACTATTTAGTTGTCATAGATGGGAAAGAATACAATGCAGAAAGAAAGAAGGCAATAATGTTTTAGTTTGCTTGGAAAAGCTGGGCAGGAGATTTTCGACAGTCTACCTGAATTTGACAATGCACCAGGTAAGTTCATATCGCTTGATGAATATCAGGAGGCGGTTAAACGTATGCGAAAACAATTTTCAGAGGAACCTAACATTATGGTTGGCAGGCATAGGTTTGCAATGCGTAAACAATCTGAGAATTAATCTATCAAGGAGTACATTGCAGCTTTAAGGGTTCTTGCATCAAACTGCAAATTTAATGAAATGGTAGACACATACATCAGAGACCAAGTCGTATTTCATTGTTTTAAAAAGAAAATCCATTTAGGATGCCGTAACCCAAGTCTACAAGAAGTTATTGACATTGCCAAGGGAATAGAACATTCAATGTCATCTTCTAAAGTATTGTCAATTGAGAGTGCAAATACAACTAATGTTTTTGCTTTACAGGAGAAGAAGAGATTTGAACAAAGGTGTGATGAGAGAAATAAAAGAAGAGCAAACGAAGGTAAATCTTGTGCATGTTACAGGTGTGGTTCAAGAAATCATTTGGCAGATTATCAAGGTTGTCCTGCTATTGGCAAAAAGTGTATTAAATATAAGAAATGGGGCAGTTTGCAACTTCTTGCAAAAATACTAAAAGCAATATGAATAGCAAGGTGAAGATTAATAGCATAGAAGAATTTGATGAGGAAATATGCTCAAATATTGTTTTAACAGTTGATGCTCCAGATGGGAAAATCGTTGTACTATTATATTGAAAGAAACTTATGTGAATCCAAAAGCATTTGGTGACTTTGAAATAGAGATGGTTGGATATTTTGAGGATTTTTTGGAATTTAAGGAAAGGGTGATCAAAACTAAAATTTATGTTGTGGAGAAAGGACGTCACATAGTTGGATGGAAGGACCTGGCCAAACTAGGAGTCGTTTTAAAACCTGGAGCAGCAGAACCAATTGTCCTCAACGAAAATTTCACTGGTAATATGCTTATTCCTAATGTAAATGTAGATTTGGAATCTGTTCTTAAAAATAATAGAGAAGTGTTTGCTGATCATATTGGATGTGTTAAAGGATTCGGACATAAAATAAAACTAAAAGAGGGAGCTATACCTATTATACAAAAAGTTAGATCAGTTCCACTCTCAGTGAGAAAAAATTGAAAGAATTGTTACGTAAACTCTGCGAGGATAATGTTATAGAGCCAACAAATTCATCGGAGTGGGTTTCGGCTATCGTAGTTGCTAAAAAAAAAAGGTGGTGAGAGCAGACTCTGTGCTGACTTGAGATCAGTTAATAAGAACATTGTTTTGGATTGCCACCCTCTACCGAAGATACAAGAAATCTTGGCATCCACTTCCGGTTCAAATTTTTTTTTGTTTATTGATCTCAAGTCAGCATACCACCAGATTAAATTGGCAGAAGAATCAACATATCTTACTACTTTTATAACACCTAATGGCACATATAGATATGTGAGGTTACCTTTTGGCTTAGCATCTTCTGCTTGTGTCTTACAAAAATTGATGGATATTTTATTTAAAGATGTTTAAGTAGTTGAGAAAGTTCAGGACGACATACTGATTCATGCTAAGAATGAAAATGAACATAACAAGAAACTAAATACAGTTTTGTCAATCTTAAAAGAAAGAGGTATGACGGTTTCTAAGGATAAGTGCAATTCTTTACAGAAAATTATAGAATATTTAGGACATCTTCTGACAGAAAAGGGAATCAAACCTAAGAATGATTTGGTAAAAGCCATAAGAGATGCGACTAGACATTGTGACTAAGACACTCTGAAGTCATTCATGGGTCTTAGTGAGTATCACTCACGATTTATTTCTGGGTTTGCAGATAAAGTTGAATCTTTACGCAAACTTTTGAGAAAGGGTGTAAAATTTGAATGGACAAGAATACAGGATGTTGCATTGGAGGAGGTTAAAAAAGCAATTGTTGAGTCGCCAGCTTTGCATCCTTATGATGCTAATAGGCGTAATACTGTAACTATGGCTGCAAGTGGTGTAGGTATTGGTGCCGTTTTTAGTGAAAAAAAAGGAAATGAGGAGTACACAATTGCATACATTTCAAGAAGATTAAAGAGTGCAAAATATTTTTATAGCACCATTGAACGCAAAACTTTGGCATGCGTCTGGGCCATTGAAAAGTTGAAAATGTATTTATGGGGAAAGGAATTCGAGATAGTCACTGATCACAAACCTTTGATTTACATGATGAATGGATGTGGAAGAGGCAATGGAAAAGCTTAGTCAAGATTGCTCAGACTCCTTGCAAAATTTTGAGAATTTAATTTTAGTATCAAATACTTACCGGGGGGGTTTAAATTGCAGAGCAGACTTTCTGTCTAGGCTACTGATTGTAGAGAATGAGGATGAATGTATGGAGGATACTGAGTGTGTATTAGCACATATTGGCGCCGTTGAGATGTGTGAAGGGGCCATAACTGATTCAGAGTGGAGAGATTGTCCTAATAAAGACTTTACCTTACTAAAGGTGAAAGACTATGTAACAGGAAAATGGCCGCCTCAATGGAATCTTAGTCAGGAATTGAAATGTTAACTTCAGGTGGCAGATGAGCTAACTGTGGAAAATGATTTGTTAATGAGGCATGACTTATTTATTCCACCTATTTTTTGGGGGGAGAAAATTAACTACTTTAGCACAAAAGGGGCATCCAGGTTCAAGTGCAACCAAGAACCTTTTGAAACAGTATTATTGGTGGCCAGGTATGAATGCGGAAGTTAATATGCATGTCGAGGTTTGCAAGGAATGTTTAAGTGCAGGCAAACATTGGAAGGTTAGCAAAAATAAAATGCATTTGGTAGAAATACCTGATGGACCGTGGTTGAAGGTAGCTATTGATTTTTCAGGTCCATTTTCTTTTCTTGACATAAGTTGTAGATATTTGGTTGTTTTGACTGATTATTATTCCAAATGGATTCATTATGCATTCTTACCTAACATTACAGCTGAAGTTATGATTGAGTTTCTCCAAAACAAATTTGCAATTGAAGGTCAACCAAAAGTAATTGTATCTGACAATGGAACACAACTTGTATCTGAGAAAATGACAGGATATTTGAATAGATCAGGAATAAGACAGTCCTTCGTCTAATGGGCAGGTTGAATGTACAAACAGATTTTTAAAAGAGGGTGTGCAATAAGCTGTGGCATCACACTTACCTGTCAAAGAAAATTTGCGTGAGATGGTAAGCAGTTATAACAACACTGTAAATGACATCACTAAACAAACTCCATTTTTCCTGATGTGTGGTAAAGAGTGCAACACCGTGCTTACTCCTAAATTTGAATATTTGTACATGGAGAGCACAAAATGTAACAAAATTGATGATAAACAAATAAAGGTTTGAGAGAAAATAATTGAACGACAAAAGTTAACAAAAAAAATGCAGCAACATAAGCAACAAGGCTACTGTCAAAGTAATTGAAAAGGATGATTGGGTTATTGTTAAAAAAACCACAAAAGTACTAAGGGTGAATCAAAGTACACTAAACCATATAAGGTCTTGGTTGAGCAAAAGTGATGTGATCAAATTAAATCCTGGACAGGAAGAAATATTAATGTCTAATAAAAAACACAGTTTATGTAGTGAAGAACAAGATGTTTGGGAATATTCTGGAGATAGATGTAGAGAGTATATGTTTGAATCTAATATAGATGAGAATTAAGATAATTATACTTAGGAAACACAACACAATGGGGTGTTACTAAATCCCAACAACAGAGTTGGTGTTTGTAATGATTCTTACAATTCCTGTTTGTCTTTTGCTAATGGGCTCAGTGTATCGGATGAAGACCAATCGTTAATTTTGGATTCTAAAGAACATAAAGAAACAATTGTGTACATCCTGATGTCTTTAAAACATCTTGTAGAAATGTTGGAATGCCTAAACGTTATAAAGACTTTATTTTGTTTTAAATTTTATTTTTCGTTCTGTAACTGAGGGAGATGTTGTACATAGATAGAATTACATTTCCAATGCTTGTTTTCTTTTGTATGTCTTTAATGCTCTGTTTTGCATTAGCCTTACTTTATTAGATGTTCCCAATATTGTGATGTAATTGGTTGGAATATTGTACTCAGATTTATATGACGTGTTGGAATGTTAGAGCCATTTGCTGATCCTTATTATGCTTGGTACGGCACATCCTGCATCCACCTGTGTGTGGGCCTTAGGACGTTATCTTGAGAATAAACATCTTCAAATCACCCCGTGCCTCCTGTCATAACACCTAGTTTGAAGAACCTATGCGTTCTGTGTTTTTTTTTTAGTTAAAAACGTCAATGTTGTCACTGATATATTCACTTAACTATAACATTACTGTAACCTTTGTTTTTTTCTGTGAATTTCATAGATTTTTTTTTAAAAACAAAAACAGATATGTTTATCACAGCTAACAATAATTTTACTTTAGCCCTTGTTTTTTTCAGTGAACTTTAAGGGATTTTTAACATGAAATAATATTTTACTACCATACGTAAAGCCAACTCCCCCCCCCCCCCCCTGTCCTCAGGCCTGTCCTCAGAAACACTTTCAGAGGCAACCAACCCCATGCTGCTGTTGCTTGTGTTTGAAATCCCTTAAAAAATAGAGGACAAGAGGTGTTGGGCAAAACAGGAACAGTTTGTTTAATTAAACATTGCAGCCAGTAGAATAGTTACAAGCACATGGTTTGAGGACTGTCTCAATTTGCATTTTGTAGGTATCCTACTTTTATACAAAATGTGAACAGTTGTAAAGGTTTGCGGCGGTACCATATATGGTGAGGAATGTTGGTTGTTGCCTTTGAAGTCATAAATTAATTGTCTAATGGTTACCACAGGCAGGTCTCTATCTCGCATGGATGCAATGTGGCCTGTGATGAATGTATCCTGATGTCCGGTATGGGGAGCGCGTGATCACTGCGTGTGCTAGGTCCTGATTGGCTATGTGTTCCTAACTCATGTGGCATCTGACTTTTATTGTGTTTTAGGAATGGGCGTACCCTCTCCAGTCATGTATGCTTTATTGGGGCAATCTCCCTCGACCCTTTGTAATGTCAATGCGCCTATCTGTGGGATAGATCAAGAGTTTCCTGTCTGAGTGTTACCCTGTAGTTATGGACCCTCCCACCTGTGACCTATAAAGCAGAAATCCCAAGCCTTGGTCTGATGGCCTTCTACAATACATTTTTGCGAGTCAAGGCTAATGTACAGTTCAGAAAGGCGATTCTATTAATAAGGACGAGATATTATTTTCATAGACAAATGCATCCATTTCCACATTAAAATTCCCTCTCTAGCTTATTCTTTAACTAAACTACCTAACCCTTACATTTGGATAGTCACATTATTTAGGGTCTGTTGATCCTTAAGCTCGCTTCTGTCAATAACTACCTTTCTATATACTTACATTCTTCCAATTTTGAGGACTGCGTTTTTACTGCAGGTGATCCCCAATTGTATAACCCCACATACCAATAGAAACATAATAATAACTGGCAACAGTGATCTACATAAACCGCATATCCACCTTGGGAACCAGGAGAACTAATTTGAATACCATTTCTACACAGGGGATCCTCTTTCTTCGCGCATGTCTCTTTGTAAATTGTGCAATGCTTGAATGGCAAGTGTCAGTGTTCCATTGTCCCTATTGTTCCCTGGGATGAACATGCAGCAGGCAGCACTGATCTTGGCACACACCCCTCCCTCCAGTGCAGTCATTAAGTCCAATACATATCGGTGCTGCATTATCATGAGGCGGATTGCTCGCATTTCTTCTTTGATCAAATTGAGGTCTAGCTCAGTGCTGTTTATCATTTTAAGCATCTCCCTCTGGGTTATTTGGAGACAGTGGGCATTAGCTTTTGTTTGTAGGGTGAAGAAGGGTATCGACCCCCCCCCCCCCCTCCCCCCCGCTGACAGCTGCGCCTCCATGAACAGTCTGAATTTTTATGGAATGTCCTTAAACTGAACCCAGCCAAAATAGTCCGTGGCTCTCCTCTCACAAGCTTGGTGCAGCAAAGTTGTCTTCTTCCTAAACGGATGCTGGTATAAGTCCAATAGCTCTTTCTTAAATGGTGGTTTTCTCTGGGGGGCACTGCATTAGGTTTAATTTGAGCAGGGTGCTCTATCTAAAGTAAAGAAATACACGTGTGAGCTGCAGCAACTGAATCAAGAGTTTGAACAATTTATTTGAAGTCACAACTTCAAGCAAAATCGGTTTAGATACACTTGAGTAAAAAATGATATAATGTAGTCTTTAGCAAATACCAGATGTCAAAAGATATATTTTGAATTAGAGAGCAAAAACATGCAATTGCAATTAGGCTTAAAATCATAAAAGTGCAAAGAAAAATACTTTTCAGAATGCAATAAAGAATATCCAATCTTAAATAAAAATTCATTCTAAAATGAGAACAACGGTTAACCAGGTATCACATAGCACGTGACTCACAAATACGGTGCAAGGTGATCCGTGGAATGGACTGTGGGCACCTCTTTTATATTGTTTTAATGAGGAAGTGCTTGACCACAAGTCCATCTCATGTCAGGTGTTTGATCGTCAATCACACCACAATTTGTACATTTATCAAAAGTGATGTACGTCACTTCACGGAATCTTTATAAGAAAGCGGAAGATTACAAAGGTTATATTCTCACGCCATGCTGCTTGTCTTCGGTTACTTAAAGCTAGCAAAAAAAACAAGTAATATGAAGAAGTTGAGATATTGCAATTGGCCATCACCACATTGTACCCCATCGTGTTCCTCTTAATTCAAGGAGTTCCCTGTTCTTGTGGTATTACTACATTTCAGTGGGTGAAAGAAGAGACGTGCACATCGAGTACAACGAGGAAGTGGGGGCTTGGTAGAGCTGGGGCTTGTCTCTTTCGCAGAGGAGATGTCTTGTGATTTTGTCAAAGAGGCACAGGCCCTACTGTGTTTAGAAAAATAGTTACAACAGTATGGTCAACCTAACAAATCCCTGCATGATGACTGGTGGGGCCATATGAGGGTCTCATGCTTCAGGTGTGGGGCAGGAATGTCCTAAGGAATTTATATGGTAAAACTGGACCCTGCTTCATTTTCCTCCTCTTGTTCATTTTTGAAAAAAACTCTTACAGCGTATTTGGCTGGCCCTTTGTCCTGTTGGGGCATTCAGGGTGTGTTATCGGCATAGGGGCACTTGTATTCTTTATCTAGCTGTGTTCTCAATTCAACATAGTCTCCGTCAGGCCTGTCAACTAGTTGTTGATAAAGATCTACACTAAGTTCCTTCCTTATTAGATTTATACCAGGGGGAGGTGGGGGAGCGGTAGGTACTTGGTAGTGGGTGTTAGTAGGGGTCTGTGATAAGTGAGAGCCAGACGTTGAGAGCTCAACTACTTCTAACAGCGCTAACTTATCCCCATTCCCTGATCCATTGTCCTCACGCATTGTCTTCCTTTATATTCCTGTGCTTGCGTAGTTCATCCCTACTACTTTAGTACTGAATCTTTTTACACAATGACATATTATCTGTATACCGCAACATAGGAGCAACAGCACACCGCAAACCGGCACTAGAAGTTTTAAGAGGGCTGACAGCCATGAAGGCATTCAGCTAAAATTGAACCAGTCTGTTGCTATGTCTGCCTTGGCACCTCTTCCTCAAACATTATCTTTCCTAAATTTTCCAAGTCCTCAATGGCCTTTGTGAGCGATCCATACTCCGCATCATTTGAAGGCACGAAAGTGCAGCAGCTATTCCCGATTTTGCGACATACTCCACCTTCTATCGCAGTTAACATGTCCAGGACATAACATGTCTAGGACCATAAGCCTCAGGGGGCTCAGTTCTTCCTTGATAGCATTTAGCCCATCCTTGGTATTGTTGAGGTCACAGCATGAGTTCGTAGTGGGTCACCTGGAGCCAGCGGGCATTTGCTTTGATCTGAAACATTGGGACAGTGCTCCCCCCAAAAAGTTGGGCATCATTAAAAAGGTGGAATTCCTGGGGAACATCAGCAAAGGCGTCGTTGGCAAAGTATTGAGCAGTCCGTCGGTGTCGGTGGAGCAAGGTGACATCACCTGTCATGGGATGTGAATAGATGTGGGAAATATTGGCTGCTGGAACGACCAGGTGAACTTTGTGCATGGTTACCAATGTACAAAGTCCATTCCATTTAGGAGGCAGCTGGAGATAGAGGCGTTCTCCGCAAGCCCAGTAGAGGTCCAGTAAACTGGAGGTGCCGTACTGCATGTCAGAATTAAAAATGGTGCTGTTGCATCCAGAGTTGTGGCCCACAGGTACCATACAATTTCCTAGAAAACAGAGAAGAGGTGACTTTATTTTGAATGCTTTTTTAGGTTTGGACATTCTCTCCCCACCCGAGGTGTACCTTCTATTTTCCTGTAGCCATATCTGTTCACACTCATCCTCAACCTCCCAGTCAATCCCATTGTCATAATCTGAGTCTACCCAAGGGGGCCCTAAGGATGCTGCTTTGCACTCCACAAAGCCGGGATCATTCCACTTATCATTGAAAAAAACTTGTGCCCATAGGCGCAGCACAGTTCGATTCTGACATGGGCGTGGGTGGCTATGGGGTATTGTTACATTGCATACTGCTTATGTGATGCTACTGTGATGTATCCACGCTTCCTAAGGTGATGTGCCCTAAGGTCCATGTTGGGGACTCCTCTTCTGTACATTTCCTGTATTACCCCCTCAAGGTCAGTTGGGTTAGAGATAACCTTGTGTGTGGTGTGTTTGTAGTCCGATGTTGTGGTGTTTACATATGCGGTGGAAATGTCAGCGTAATGGATCTGGACTTGTCCTTGTATGCGGCAAAGGAACAGGTGTAAAAAGCATTTTGCAGTGGGTGGTGGAACTCCTCTAGGAAAAATTAGCCTATCTGCGCCTACTGCATGGGGAATATATGAGCACACATAACACAATTGGTTTGTAACCTGCTTGCCAGCTCCTGTCATATCGTTATACCCCATGTTGTCTAATTGGGAGTTGTAGACCCCATGGTCCTCTGCCGACTTGTCAGTACTCTGATGCTGCAAGTAGGGTATATGGTGCCGGACACCATGGTGCCGCAAGATGGAATGGGCGAAAGCCATATTGAGATGCCGAAGCCAGTCTGGCGGGGCTGCTCTACGTCGGCAAAACAGCTGCAAGGGGTGTATTGTGATATCAAGGGTATTGTTCCATTCTGTATAATTTTCAATGGGTGCAGGAGGTGATGAGGTGAGGGGCATATTATTACTTGTGCTGGCAGTACAGACAGGAGATGTAGAACCCTTTTCATCACTAGGGGTGCTATTTTCGAGATATGTGCTATCGGGGAGATGAGGAAGTGATTTGGGGTGCACAGTGGTGTTGACAACTTTGACATTGTGAGCAGCATGAGCATTGTTGTCAATACAATGTGAGATTACTGCAAACCAGTTAAAGATAGCAATTGCTAGTCCGAAGAAAAAGTAAAATATTAATATATATGTACATAACTTTGAATAGGACATTTCTCTGCGGCGGGTTCTTCTGTTGCGTATGAAACCATAAACGACCATGTGATCGCCGTCTTCTTCTTCTTCTTCTTCTTCTTGGATAGTCAATGGAAACACAATGCCTTCCTCTGGTTCATCACTTAGTTCTGGGATGGTGCCAGGTTGATCCTGATGTGGCTCTTGTGGATCTATGCCTTCCTCTCGGCAATGCAAACAGCTGTGGGTAAAGAGTCTATGACGTGAAAGGGTCCTTCAAATTTGGGGTCTTTCCACTTTCTAACAGCTTTCCTGACAAAGATCTGTGTTCCAGGACAGATAGGTGGAAGTTCAGCAGCGATTGGGGTCTTGTCTTTTCTCTTTGATATCTGGGTAGAGAGGAACTGCGCAGCACGTGTTAGTGTACATAAATAGTCAAACATTTCAGCTTTCACAATTTCAGAAGAACTTTCACTGTCTAGTTTGGGCCTTGTCATTGGAACTGATATATTGATTGATCGACCAGTGGCAAGCTGGTGGGATGTTAGGTGGTGGTCAGAACTGGGAGTATTTCTGAGTGCAAACAGAGAAATTGGTAGGCAATAGAGCCATTTCTTTCCAATTGTGGCACTTATCTTACTTATTTTACCTTTGAGCAGGCCGTTAAGGCGTTCACAAATACCTCTACTTTGTGGGTGATATGCTGATTTCAATTTATGTTTAATCCCTAACATTGTTGTGAGATGGGCAAAAATGGCGTTTGAGAAATGGCTGCCATTGTCAGACCGGATCACGTCTGGCAAACCCCAGCGCGAAATGACCTCACAGAGCAGGAAATTAGCTGCTGCTTTGGCATCGCAGTGGATACTTGGCCAGCTTCAATCTATGGGCATACTACCACAATGAGGTATTGATAATTTTGGCATCTGTCAATTATGTCCACATTGTCAATGTACAGTTCTTTGAAAGGGCCTTTTGGTTTCGGTATTGTAGTGGCAACTGTTTTCATAGTGGTATTTGGTGAGTACTGTTGACAAATGAGGCATTTATTAACAAAAAGCTGTATTAGTTCGTGGGCATTGGGGATGAACCGGTCAGTCTGTTGGGTGGTGGACATATTATCTTGGGGAACATGTGTGGGAAGATCTAACTGATTGAGTGCTACTTGCAATAAGGCCTGTGGCATGACCGGCTTTCCTGTCCTTGTTTGTCTATAGATAAAGTCTGAGGTATCTTGCGGTGCTCCCCTCTCCTCCCAGAGCTCTTTCTCCTGTGGGGGGGCACTTTCCTGTGTTTCTCTGAGGTGCAATTGTGAAATGTGATCATATTGTTGTGTACTGTCAATAGTGAATGGAAGTGTTAAATCAGCGGTGTCATTATCTGCACCTTCTTTGTCCTGTTGTGCTGTTGTAGGTACGAGTTTGACAAGCAAGATGGGGGCGTGCTGGCCCATACTGGGGGTGGGGGTGGTGGTGCAGGTGGGGGTGCCCTGGCGGCGGCTTTAGCTGCCCAGTCTGCCAAAGCGTTACCTCTGGAGACATAGTCTTGGCCATTTGTGTGTGCTGAACATTTTATTACAGCTACCTCAGCTGGCAGTGTCAGCTCTTCAAGCAACTGTCTGGGCATAACAGGTGTGCCATCTGATTTGAGAAAACCGCGCCTTTTCCATCGCAAGATGCTGGAATGTGTCGTTGTTGTGACATATGCAGAGTCTGAATACACAGTGATGCGTTTGTCCTTCTAATTTCTCAAGACTGCAGTCAGCGCCACTAGTTCTGCCACTTGTGCTGAGTAGTGTGGGGGTAATGTTATTTGCTGTACAATGTCTAGGGAGTCAGGAGTCCTTTTGTGGGCTCAAACCACTGCTGCTCCTGTATACCAGATCCCTGTCTCTTGGTCAATGGTAGAGGAGCCATCAACAAAGTACATTGTACTGTCTGGCAATGGGTCCTCCTCGGCTGTCCCTGACTCATCTGGACAATATGTGGCACAATCATGAGGGTCATCATATGTAGTTGCAATGGGGTGGGCAAAGAACGTGGCAGGGTTGACTGTGTGGCACTTAACTACTTTCAGAGAGGGCAAAGATAGTATGACTTTGTAACCTGATACTCTTAGCTTTCTGTATTATTGGAAAGACAGCATATTCAGTGTACAGTGTCAACGGGGATCCCATGACTATGGGGGGTGCTCTTTTCAACTGCGAATGCTGCCGCTGCCAGGGCTTGTTCACATGGGTAGTGTCCTTTCATTACAGAATCTAGTATGCCACTGAAGTAGGCAATGGGCTCGTGGCCCATGGGATATTTTTGTGTGAGGACAGCTGCCATAACTTGACCGTCGCCGTGACTGAACAGATTGAATTATTTTGTGCAGTCATGGGATCCTAACACTGGTGCGTTTGTAATCTCATCTTTTAAGTGTGTGAAAGCTGTAGTAATTTCAGGTGTCCACTCTATTTTATGTCTGTCTGTCTTTGGCCATTTTAACAGCTTTCAGCAGTGGGGCAGTGATTGTAGAAATCAAAGACCCATTATCGAACATAATTTACTAATCTTAGGAATTTCTGCATGTCCTTGACTGTTTGTGGTTCAGGGGTGTTTTTTATTGCCTCAATTCTATCTGGGGTGACTCTTCTTACTGATGCTGAGAGCAACTGTCCAAGGTAGTGTACTTCTTTTTGGCAGTATTGAAGTTTCTGTTTGTCTACCTTGTATACTCCTTCTGCTAATGTAGTGAGCAGCGCTGTTGTGTCCTCTCTGCATTGCTGCTCTGTGGTGCTGCAGAGCAATATGTCATCGACATATTGTAGCAGGGTGCTGTCACATTGGAAATTTGATAAATCATCTTTGACAACTCTGTTGAAAACACTGGGGGGTTCACAATAGCCTTGGGCTAACCTAGTGTAGGTCACTTGTATATTTTTAAATGTAAATGCGAGTAGGTATTGGCTATGAGGCTGTAGTGGGCCACTGAAAAAGGTGTTTTTTAGGTCAATGACGGAAAAGTATTCTGTGTCTGGGGGAATATTGGTGAGAATCACTGAGGGGTCAGGGACGATCGGGAACTCTGGTACCACAATGTTGTTAAGGGGGGCGCAAATCATGTACTAGACGCCATTGATTAGTCTTATGTTTGCGCACAGGAAACAGACATGTATTGCAAGGAGATGTGCAGGGGTATATCCCTCCCTGCTCTAGTAATGCTTGTATGGTGGGATCAATACCCTCCTCTGCTTCCTTGGACAAGGGGTACTGGCGCACTCTCGGGAGTTTAGTGCCCTGCTTTAGTGTTATTCTGAATGGTGCAGCTGATTGACTGAGGCCTACGTCATTAGGGCCAGTGGTCTAAAGGTTGCTTGGAACTTGAACTAGGTCAGCGTCACGTATGGAGTAAAAGTGTTGGGCAGGAGTGGGTGTTCTTATTTCCATGGTCACTGAAAGGGGGGCTTCATTTTGGTACACTGTTTCACTTTTTAGGTACTCATCAGGAGAGCCAAAGAGTTCGTCATCCGAAATATCTCTCACCAGTTGTCCTGGATCAATGAAGATGATGCAGACGCATGTGTGGGCGTTGTCTTCAAGTGCTTGGAATGCTCCATATGTGGATGTTATTTCAAGAGCATGTATGCCTAAGATCATATGTTTGTCGGGTATTTGGGAGTTCTGTGAATGTGGACGAAAGAGGAACTCTTTTGGAAGCTTGACAGTGTGGCCGTTCAGTTCCGGTGTGATGGCAACAATGATGTGCGCCGCAGTGGAGAGCGCTTGCTCCTCCACCGGGCAGGCTCTTATTTGATCCTTTAAGGAGTAATCCACAGTGGCTGCCATCATTCTGGCCAAAGGTGTGCCTGGGATGGAACACATCACCGTGCCGTCCTCATCAAAGTGGATGGTCCGGTTTAATTTTGCCATGAGGTCACATCCCAGGAGATTCACTGGGGACCGTGGTGAATAGAGCAGTCGCTGTTCCACGTATTTGCCTCCTATTTATATTTGTTCTGGCTTGGTGAAAGGGACCCTAACTATTGCCCCAGAGAAGCCCTGTGTGTCCGCTATCTGATTTGAAATGGGCAGTGCTCCTCCTGTAATACAGGAATAAGTAGCACCTGTGTCAATGAGAAAGCTGTAAGTTTTGTTGTTTATCGTGACAAAAGCAATGGGGTCCTCCTTAACATCTGTTTTACACGACAAAATTGGGCACACAAGAGCTGCTCGTGGGCTGTCCTAACCGTTATACCCTCCAGTCGGGTACTGCTGGATGGTGCCCTGCGTGAATGGATTTGTTGAAGATATCACTGTGCCTCCCTGAGGTACAAATGCTTGTGCTTGGGGCATCATTTGATATTCAGGTGTTTGTGGCTGTTGTACTTGTGGCTGTGCTTGTGGAATTGGTACCTGTAATTGGGTAATTGCAGGGGCCTGCCATTGTACTTGTTGCTGCTGCTGTGCTGGTGGGAGGTAGGAATATATTATTTGGGGCTGAACTGACTGTGGATGCATTTGCTGCTGTTGTTGGTATTGGGTGGGGGCCTGTTGTGGGGATCCTTTGACCACCGCCCTTCCTTTGTCCCGCATTTTGGTGTGGCAATCTCTTATAAAGTGTCCTGGTCTCTGGAAGTAAAAACATACTGGTAGTCCTGGCTGCCCTTTGTTGACCCGGTCCTCTACCTCTCCCCACGTCCTTGTTTTCCTAGGCCTATTCTGCTGATTACCATTATATGGCTCCTGTTGTTCATTGTTATAGGTGGGCTGTGCGTGTATGCATGGGGCACCTCCCTGCGTGTTACCTGCTAACGCATTCAGGGCATTCTGGGGAAATCCTGTAACGGCAGTCATCTGATTTACTGGTGTAGCGAGCATGACTGTATCTGGAGCATCTTTTTTCTTATTAAGCTTCTGCTGTACTAGCTTGGCGACTGCATTTTCAATTGCTAATTGCCTGTTTCTGTCCTGTACCTGCTTCTTTTCACAGAAGTGACTAATGCGATCTTGTATTTCAGGCCTTGGTTTGCATTCCATTACTACTATCCCATCTAACTTGTCATGAACCTCAGTTGACAGTCCCTTTTTAGGTCTCGCCTGCGTGGGCTGCGCACATGCGCAGTCTCGCTGGCGAGTTTTAATGATTTAGAGGGAATTCTGTAAAGGGCTTCAAGACCCGCCCCTCTTTCCCATTGGCCGGCGTCACCGTTTATGCTAAACGGTGGCCAGCCATTGGGAAAGAGCACTGCGTGACGTAGACTTTTCCACTTTTCGGCCGTTCCACTTGGACGGGCTCGTCCGCTTTCCAGCTGAAGTAAAAGCTTTCTTGTCTTTATGGGGCCATGTGTTTAAACACATGGCCCCATAAAGACAAGAAAGCTTTCACTACGGACGAAAGTGAAAGCGGACCATGCTTGTTTCTAGCGCTGTCCGGTTTCACTTTAGGGACCGCGCACAGGATGGCAGCTGCATTCCTTCCATAGCGCCCCGCCCCCAACCTCTGAATGTGCTCCTTCACAGAATCCACCATGCCTGCCCATGCTTTGTGTTTTTTGCTTGTCCTTGCTGTCCGTTGTTTGCACACTCTACAGAGCTCCGGGGGGAAGGCTCCAAAATCGGCAGCTCTAGCGTGGTGTCGTTGGCTCAGGGTGCGCCCGCCCCAACATCATTGCGTTTGTACAGTTTCCTAAAAGTGAGGACACGTCGGATGTCAGTGCCACGGAGTAAGACTGGCACTCCCACACTTGGCATACTTAACAAGGCTGGGAGGAGGGAGGGTCGCTCCAGAGGCTCGTGAACTTTGATCAGCTGATCTTAAGGGCGGCTGACTGTGCGTGTGTAATGCTCGTGAGCGTCGTAAAGTGAGTGACTACTTACAAACTTGGGTGATGTTTGTGTTTGAGCTAGTGAATGAGGTTGATTTAATATCGAACTATGTTTATGCAGTCTCCTGCGTCTGAAGGGTGTGTGGGGAAGAATCCTCTCTGGAAGCTGTGTCATTAACCATACATTTATTGGCTCCTGTGCACACGAGACATCGAGCCTTTACCACCAGATTAGCACCTTTTCACGCGCGTTTCCTGATCACTCACATTGCTGGTTGTGCCAGTTTTGCCTGATTTCTTGCTCGCCTTGCTTCCTGTCCACCCCTTGACCGGTGTCTCGTCCTTACACTGGACCTGTCAGCTCTATCCTCTATCCCAAGGCAAGTACGGACATGTCCTATGGGGCAGTAAAAGGAGGGGCCAGCTGCTCGCGCTGCTACAGATATAAGGTTGGGATAAAAATAGTTTGTAGACTGCTAGATCAATAGCATAATGTTATGTGCATTCAAAGGTATTACGGTCAAGCGTGTTTGCTCTGCGCGAGCACTTCATTTTACGGCAGCCCTGAACCGAGGCAACAAGTTTCACAGCTGAGCACTTCTGCTGTTGCAGAAACCCTTAAGGAAAAGTTGGAGGCCAGGCGAGCCTAAAGCAAAGCCACCCCTCTCATTTCAGCAGTAAACGGCTATGGACAAGTGGCCGCAAAGTTTACCCTGGCCTAGCCAGAAGGGCTCTATTAGATGTAGCGATCCTATTTCTGCAACATGTTGCAGATTTTATTTCACAGGGAAGAAGAGAGTCTTGTCGTTAGAAGAGGTGGGCCTTCTACACATATCCGACTCCCAATGTACATGATAAGTTGCCAGCAGGTGATTAAGTGGAAAGGAGATACCCAAATACGTACATTACCCTCCCACTCTCCCCCGCCACCCTCCCATGACCCTCTTCCCTATTTCACACAGAACAGTCTCCTGTTCGCCCACCCTCTGTTCCTCTTGTCCCTATGAGAGCTCTTTCTTTTCTGACTCTCTCATACACTCCTTCACCCTAGTGTAAAAGAACGCCCCGGGCAGGCTGCATAACTTGATGTAAGCCGCGAGGTGGCGCCAGCGACAGGCAGAAAATGGGACACAAGTCCCAGCACGTGCCAGGAGCACCCCCTGGCAAACCAAGTGGTCTTATGCTGCAGACTTTCTTCGCCCGACCCCTTCTTGTGCCTGACAGGTCCGCAGAGGCAGCTGAAGAGATACAGTTGCAGTTGTATTGACGTTATCTGAAATCCTGGTACTTGTGATCCAGCAATAAATATCTGGGAAGAATAAAACAAATGATTAACACACACATGCAATCAGGGACAATGTGTTAAACTTCTGTCTTACTGCTCCAAACAAGCCTACATCTGCACTGATATCTGCCCCACTTCCTGTCCCTTAGCTCTTTAATTCCCGTCTTGTCCATCAGTAACACCTCCTGCTGTCTCTCACCCTCATAGTTTATTTATTTCCTGTCTCTACCCAACTTTCTTGCCCCTCCCAACTTCACTCTCCCATGCGGGTTGTAACTGCACGTGGCGCTGTGCCAGTGTGACACCTCCAGCCTGCCTCGGCTTTCTATTCAACACAACTTTCCATGCTGGTTTTGAGGGGGAGGGGCAGCAATCTGCAACCAAGCCACTCTTTACTCTAATATGCACTTTTATCAACTCTATTTTTTAATTCATGGCTGCAAGCTAGCTGTCTGCAATCTTAGAACAGAGAATTAAAGTAAACAAAAAATTTGCATCATGACACTACGGGCATGAAAGGTGGCGCATGCGCATATACAGACTCATACTGGGGTGCCCATTTTTTTACTTTATTTTGTTGCCGATATTATTCAGCATTTGCGACCTTTTTCTTTTTTCTTTTTGCCAGTGCTGTTTAACATGGGCAACAATACCTGGATAGGCCTAAAGTTCTATTGACAAGGCCAATTCATGCCTTTCAGAAGCAAGACATATTGTCTTTGCTAACGCTTGTTATTATTAGCTGCATGGAGAGGCAGCGCAAACCACTTAATGGTTTCCAGCACACAAGGTTAGTAAATTCACTAGTCTTTTTGGGGTTACGTTTGAGAACGAGTACTTCGCTGGAGAGAGGATGTTGTGTCCCTTTGCTTGAAGCCCGAACTGCTGAGCAGGAACAACGAGGATGTGGGAGATCATGTTTGGAAAAGGGAAACGCACGGCTGTCTCCTGAACTCTAACATGACACACTGAGGATCGAAAAGCAGACAAACATTTGCAATGCAACAGGTCTCGCATTCACATGAGTTTGAGCTATTGGCATTGTCAATGAAAATGCCTTTTATTTATGTTTTGGTTTTTGAAACATCAGACAAGCAAAGAGAAGGTGGTAGGGAATCTTTGCGCAGGGAAGTAAAATTTGTGATAAAAGTAAATATCCTAATAGAACTGTTGCTTCAAGGTCAACCATACGATGACCACCCCACGTCGTAAAATATGGGCAAAGCCCACTTCACTGTTTATTAGAAAGAGGTAAACCGAGCAAAACAGCTCTTATATCAAAGATCAAGTAAAGAACAAATGTCCGTTCTGTATTCGTTTCTTCTTCTTTAATTCAGTCTTGTCACATATATCTCTTGTTTCTGTACAAATGTTTCATACTAGTGCCTTCAAGCCAAGCCAACACGTGTTTCGTCCCCAAGGCTATCAGCCCAGGACTTCATCAGGGCTAGGGTTAAAGGATAGGCTACATTGTAT
Source organism: Triturus cristatus (assembly GCF_964204655.1). NCBI lineage: Eukaryota > Metazoa > Chordata > Amphibia > Caudata > Salamandridae > Triturus > Triturus cristatus. Next base: position 1,698,793,722 of record NC_140591.1, read on the forward strand.
TACATAGTTCCAACATTACACATGTAGTTCAAGCAGTAAACATAACTTTACCCTCACCACATGTGTTCATTCTGGTTAATTAGTTGCATAGTGTTGGAAAGACCAATTTGTACACACACCGGATACAAAGGGGCAACCTGTTACAATAAAGACACTTAAAGTAAAAACGTGTCCTTCAGTCTAAAATTTCCAACAAAAGAGGAGAAGAAAAAAGGAAAGAGGAAGAAAGCCTAACGTGTGCATTATGCACCCCAAGTAACAGAAGAAAACAAAAATATAATTACTTCAGGAATTATTCTATATAGCAGAAACATAACCCCGCGAATTAGTGCAAATAGAAAAAAAGTAAACAAGAGTAGAGATAATATTCTTGATAAGGTGACATACCTGTCCCTGAAATAAACAGGTTCCATAGAGGAAACTTGATACAGAATACAAGTCAAAAGTAGCCTCTATAAGCTAGCGACAATACCCTATACCGGTATCCATGCAACAATAGAAGAGAGAACAATAAGACAATAATTTAACACTTACCCAATTGCAAAAATCAATATCAAAGAGAAAACGAAGTGCAGTCTTCTATACCCTGTAAGGTCAGGAGACGTCTTATAATCCAATTTCCATTATACATATTAATATGTACTAATACCTAGGTATAGGCCATAATACACAGCGATCTAACCTCTAACTTGAGACTTTTAAGTAAGTCAAGCAAGGTATCCCGACTCGTACTGTACTCAATAATAAAGCAAGGTCGTCCAATACTCATATGGTCAGTCATGATACTGTTAAAAGCTGATTCATTACAAGGCATATAAGCTCATAATGCGACACATCTAAATTTTGTCCTGTTTAGATTAACAAGATAGTCTTGATAGTTAAAAATTGTATATAACACGAATCTGGATACTAAATAGATCCCGGTCTATAATAATAAAAAAATAAAAAACGCGCGTACCTTGAAAGTAATGTTGATAAATTCCTTCTATACGATAATTGTTAAATTCCAAATTTTAGATTTCTTCAATATAAAAGATGTAACAGCCAAATATCCTAGTTTTAGTACAGAGAAAGAAAAACGGTCTTAATATATGCAAATAGAGACACACACAAAATAGTGTACATCATTTTAACACTATTGTAAAGAGAAAAAGACAATCCTAAGCGCCAAAAGTCTCTTAGATAGAGGAAGCTTAGATTGCTTTCTAATAGTGAAATCACAATAAGTTTAGAGCAGAGTCACTCCAAATGAGGTAAGCTATATACAACTATATGGTAAAGTGTACGCAGCACTAGTTATGACATGATACGGCAACGAAAATTGTCGCATATCAGCGCGCGCATAAACTGTTTAGAACATCATGCTAGACATTATACGTGTCTGCATTCTAAGGTCCACTAGAGTAAAGTCCATTACTATTAGTATTATAGAAGAAGGGCCAAAGCTTCAAGAGCAAAAGCTATTAAGGAACATTCGTTTTGAAACATAAATAAAACGCATTGTCATTTACAATGCCAATACCTAAATGCGAGACCTTTTGCATTGCAGGTGCTTGTTCACTATATGGTAGAAGAACCTACTGTTTCCTCCTGTTGCGTACCATTTTTCCTCTAACTCTTGATGCCGTATTTTCCTTCATTCTGGAAATGTACTGTGCTGGGTCTTCATTTGGTTGCATTGTTTGTGACATTAGGGACCCGATGTCTGGGAATTTGCAGCGCAATTGGTACCAAACGCGTGATCTTATTTTGTTAAATGCTACACCATCATATTCTGTGCCAGTGACCATAATTTTGTCATTGACATGTGTGAATATATCTTCTGCATCTTCTCCAATAAGGGAGATAAGCAGAGTTTTGACATCCCCTATTCCTATATTGACACCTGCAGTGTGTTTGTCTAAGGCGGCTATCCATTTCCCAGCGCCCTCTGTGAGCGGTAGCAGTTGTTTTTTTCAAATTGTCTTTGTTCGTTTGTGACCATGGGACATAGATGGGGGTCTTTGGCATTTTTGAACAGCAGTGGCATCTGGTGTGTTACCCTTGAACCTGCTGCTGTGGGTCCATTGTGCAGGGTGGATATTTCTGCCATACTCTGAAGGTTGCCTTCATGTACCCGTAGTGCCAGTCTTCTTCTCCCTCCCCATGTAAGATGCAGTCTTCTGCTGTTTCCATATCTTGTGGCTCAAAGGACCCAGTTCGTGGCCATGGGATCATTTGTGATGCGAGACTTTCTGTCCATTCAGCCAAATTATCAGAGAAGGGATTGACATGAAAGTCAGAATCTTCTCTACGTGTAACTCTCTCATTGGGCGTTAATTCGGTGTAACGTGAGGCTGTGTTTTTATTGTTATAGTTATTTCTCTGTCTAATAGAGCGCATTGATGCGGTACCTGAGAAATCATAGGACATGTCCGGTCTGCCATGTTCCCCACGCACTTGTAGTAGTTCCATTTCTGTCCTTCTTCTTCTCTTTTCTTTTCGTACATCTATTTCATGAAAGTGTCCCTGTTCGGTGTTGTACATTAGATTGAGCGTGGACCTGGGTGGTGAGGTGAATGTCAGGCCTGGCCTTAATGCCTGCGGCGATAGTTGCTTATTTTGAGGAAGGGAGTTGGTATCACTAGTTGATGCTCTTGTGTGGGGTATACCCGAGGCAGCTGCTTCATTTGCTTGTGGCATTGCTGCGCCCTGTGTTTCCCCAGAAATGTGTACCTACGGAACCCGCTGTTGCGGTGTGTCTGGTCTTTCATTATTTAGATGAGCTGTGAGGTCGACATCACCGAGCAGGTCAGCGAGTTGGTCATGCATTTGTTCTACTTTCATCGACAAGCGGCGGACAGCTGGAACGTCACCGGTGAGACTGGGTGACTGACTTTCGTGTAGCAAACCTGTGTGGTGTTCGCCTATTGTAACACTATCCGTACTTTTATCTAAATCCTGCCTGTTTCTCCATTTAGTGAAGTGTTGTTGGGCAAATGTCTCGGGGTGTTCTTGCTCTCTGTGCCTGGCTTCCCTATTGGTAATCGGAAAGTCCCGGATGGAAGCCCTATCCTCGCGCTTGGAGAGTGTACTGCTCGGCATTTGTTCATTGCATTGGCGGCGCGGATTTAGAGGGAGTTGGTGTTCAGTAGTGAGGAATGGGTTAGAAATAGAGCGCAAGCTAGGAGAAATTTGATACAACACACTCGAAGCACTGTCGCACTCTTGATCCTCCTCTTGCTGTTGTGCTGCATTATTTTGCGCTGTTATAAGCTTCAGGGTGAATTGTTCATCTATTTGGCCTGGAAGTCCTGGTAATATGGCCTCTGTCATTGGGCTCTGGGCGGTAAGAGATGGCGGGCTTTGGATGTCTTCCACCATGTTATCATGTGATCGATAAAAGGGATCTACCGGAAGGAGGTCAGAGTGTCCCACGGCTCTTTTGTCATTTGATGTTGGCTCTAAGTCTGAATTAATAGTACGTTTGGGATACATGCCGCTCATGTGGTATGCAGGCGGAGGGGCTGTAGGCGTCGGTGTTGGCTCAGCATCTTCTTTAAAGATGCACCGCTATGCTAAAGTGTCTTTTCATTTTTACGCTTGCAGCCGGAGTATTTCGCTTCAAGGAATGTTGTTGCATGATCTAGTGTGACACGATCAAAGGTACCTTCAAGAGGCCAGGGATGTGTTAAATTCTTTGTGTGTTTGTGCAGCTCCCTGCAGTGTTTAATAATGCGCTGCTCTTGCCCGGTGACCTTCTGAGAGACCAATAATGTGTCCGTTAATGAGGTATGCGACAATCTGTGATGCTGTAGATCCAACTGGTGCTGCACTCATTCGCTAGTATTGTTTTGCGGAGGGTGATCTGCCTCTGGAGCAGACACGTGCTCCTCCTCTGGTTGCGGACCCCTTAAGAGTGCTCGCAAGAGTGGTGAAGGGGTGTCCTGAGAGTCTTCTTGCTCTATTGTACTGTTGGAGTTAGATGAGGACGATGTTCGTGTGTCTGGGAGGGTGAGGTCGGGACTGTGGGTGTCCTCTGTTGGTCCCACCGAATAGGTGAATCCTGAGGAGTCCCAACAATCGCTAATTACCACTGGAGAGACTGGTGAGTATAGGGATGGTAGGTAGCGTGTGTCGTCCGCAGTGGAAGAGCTCTGTGAGTAGTGTTGCCAGACACGATCCGGACGTGTAGTGTCTGGAAGCGGTGGGTTAGCTCTGGGATATGTAAGAGGTGTTCCTGGTGGAGGTAATCCGAGTCAGAGCTTACTTCTGATGTTGGTGTAAAGTGAACTCCCAATATGTCCCACGCTATTGACATGAGGTCACTTTGATTCTCTGTTAGTGGAATCAGTGTATCTATGTTTGTATTATACACGGCGACTGCCCTATGATGTACCAAGTGCAAAACTAGTTCAGTTATTTGCGGTTGGTTATTATTCATTACGTGCACAAATCCTGTCGTACACTATGAGGCCAGGCACGGTGGTGTGAAAAAGTGCTAGTTTGGAAACTAAAGGTGACATAAAATGTGACACTGCGCCACTACATATTAATTTTCAGGGGCAGGGGATGACAGGGCGTGCTAATGTAACAAAAATATTTACGAGAGAGTAAAAGGGAATCAACATGCATGTGACAAAAACATTTATATACCTAGGTATTTTCCTTGGTTAAAGAAGGGAACACATTTGATGCACCAGGCACCAGTGTCAATCCACAACAGATTTATTATGAAGTGCGAAAATGCTAATAGAAAATATAAACCCCAAAAGAGAACCATGAATTTATGAAACAACTGTCAAGGTTTTATTCCAAACTCCCAGGATCGGCACGTTGCTCAAATGAGTCCACCTCTCCATCGCCCCACCCCCTGAATGCTATCACAGCGCAGAGGGTTGGAGTGATTGAGCGAGGGAAGGAAAGGATGGGGGCAGCAGGGAGGGAGACCTACAACACAAAAAACCACAATGAGGAAATACTCCAACTCCAACCACTTATCGCTCCAACAATCCCTTGTACATATACAGAGTGAAGTAACTACCTGTAAAGAAAAATTTGCTTGGCGTCGTGTGAATAGTCTTGTGCATAAGCCCTTCTCAGTTGAAGGCTCTCTAAACATAAAAAGAAACACATTCAATACTTAGGAACACGTAGCCTGTGGTTTTCTCTGGGGGGCACTGCATTAGGTTTAATTTGAGCGGAGGTGCTACACCTAAAGTAAGGAAATACACGTGAGAGCTGCAGGAACTGAATCAAGAGTTTGATCAATTTATTTGAAGTCACAATTTCAAGCAATAACAGTTTAGATGCACTTGAGTAAAGAATGATATAACGTAGTCTTTGGCAAAGACCAGATGTCAAAAGATACATTTGGAATTAGAGAGCAAAAACATGCAAATGCAATGAGGCTTAAAATCATAATAATGCAAAGAGAAATACTTTTCAGAATGCAATAAAGAATATGCAATCTTAAACGAGAATGAATTCTAAAATGAGTCTAACGGTTAACCGGGGATCACAAAGCACGTGACTCACAAACACGGTGCAAGGTGGTCCGTGGAATGGACTGTGGGCACCTTTTTAATATTGTTTTAATGAGGAAGTGCTTGACCACAAGTCCAACTCATGTCAGGTGTTCGTCAATCACACCACAATTTGTACATTTATCAAAAGTGATGTACGTCACTTCACGGAATCTTTATAAGAAAGCGGAAGATTACAAAGGATATAGGTCATTTTCTCACGCCATGCGGCTTGTCTTGGGTTACTTAAAGCTAGCAAAAAAAAACAGTAATATGAAGAAGTTGAGATATTGCAATTTGCCCTCACCACATAGTACCCCATCGTGTTCCTCTTAATTTGGGGAGTTCCCTGTTCTTGTGGTATTACTACATTTCAGTGGGTGAAAGAAGAGACGTGCACATCAAGTACAACGAGGGAGTGGGGGCTTGGTAGAGCTGGGTGTAAGAAGAGAAGTTCACATCGAGTACAACGAGGGAGTGGGGGCTTGGTAGAGCTGAGGCTTGTGTCCTTCACAGAGGAGATGTCTTGTGATTTTGTCAGAGAGGCACAGGCCCTACTGTGTTTAGAAAAATAGTTACGACAGTATGGTCAACTTAACAAATCTCTACATATTGGCTGGTGGGGCTATATGAGGGTCTCATGCTTCAGGTGTGGAGCAGGAATGTCCTACGGCATTTATATGGTAAAACTGGACCCTGCTTCATCTTCTTCATTGTTGCTCGAATATGAATTTACCTTGAAAAAACCAAAAAAAAGAGGCGTTCGGTAAAACAGAAACAGTTGGTTTAATTACACGCTTCGGTCGGGAGTGCAGTAACAGAAGCGGGTCTGAGGACTGTCTCAAAGTACAGTCGATCTGAATAAGGTTTTATACATTCCTTTGGGTATCATAACATTTTTGTGTCGATCCTTTTTTGGTAAAGAATGTAGGCCTTGTCTTTAGAGTCATAAATAGGGCCCCGGATAACAAATGCAGGTGGGCCTTGATCTTGTGTCAACACAATGGGGGCCAGATGTCCTTCATGAGGGGTACGTGATCACTGTGTGTGCTGTGTTCCTTACTTTGTGTGGCATCAGACTTTATCTTGTTTTGGGAATCCTGTCCAGCCATGTTGTTGTGTAGTTCCTATATAACCTATACAGGATCTGCGGGATTGGATAACAACTGTGGGATTGGTGGCAGACTGATTCCGTGCACCACCGGGTATGTTAGCTTGTCAGTATCCGCTATCTCACAGTGCCACTAAGAATATCCTCTTATCGGGGAGAGAATAGTTCTTGGCAATCTCAGAACATGACAACCCTGATCCCTCCGAATCGTGGAAACAATATACTACCTTTCGCTCAGTCACTCGTGCTCACTAAGTTTGTCTCAGAGATACACAGAATAAACAGGCTGGGCGTTTTCAATAAGAATTTATTGAACAGTTGTTATTCTAGTGTGGAATAGATGAGCTGCAACAACCGTTATACATTAGCAGAGATATATGATTAGAATTACTATGGAAGTAAAGGGATGGTAAAGTTCTACCATCTTGCAGTAATCATGAATATATACAAGTACATAAAATACATGATAAAAAGTGCGTACTCCTACGATGCCTCGCTAACTAGATGTACCTAAATGTACCTAGCATCTGTGTAGGTGTTAAGCCAAGAATCCCTCTAGGATCTAGTCAACCTCATTACCTGAGAATGAGAGAATATGGGACCCTGTCCTGGTCTCGAGTTGGACACCCCGCGAGGGATGTTAGACCACTGCGAGCTGGAGCGTCTGCATGCAGGAACCTCAGCGTCTCTTGTCAGTGTGTCAGCCGGGAAGTCTCGGTCTCCTCTATCCTTCTAAGCAAGATGTGATGTATATATACCTATAGGTCTCCCCAGGGGTCCTACCTTGCTGTGTTACTGTGTTGGCCTAAAGGATGACGTCGGGTCTGAACTTTATACAGAGATATTATACAGGAGATGGTAGTCCTGCTGTGCTTCCAAAAAACCTCATACATAATGTGTGAGATTCAAACTAGGGAAAACCCGCGTTCTGAATGCAGTGTCGTATCTAGGTAAAAGGTCAGTCCCTAAGAACCGTTATGTATGTAATGTAGGGAAGAATATAGGTGGAAGGTTGCAATGTTACCTGCGCCTATATAGGGGACCTATATGGAATATAACAATGTGTTCTTTATTGGGGCCAAGCTCCCTGGACCATTGTGGTGTCGCTGTGCCTATCTGTAGGATTGTTCTGAGTTTCCTGTTCGTGCGTTTATCTACCGGCTACGTGCCACCCCACCTGTGACCTGTCAATCATTAACCTCAGGCCTAGGTCTCAGAGACTGCTGACCATGTATTTCTGAGTCAGGTTGACTGAGAGTTCATGATGGGTGAATTCAATAATAGAGAGGCGATTTCCTTCCTGTATATGAATGTATCATTATTAACATGGACGTCGACATTTTCAATATTAACATTCCCCCATGGAGTTGATTTTTCCACTACACTACCCAACCCATACTTCATGACAGTCACATTATCGGGGATTTTTTGTTCTTCAGTTTTGATCATTACTATTTTCTTAGTTGAGGACTTCGTTTTTACAGCACGAAACCACACAAAAACCATAGCAACACGAAAATGGGCAGTAATGACTTGCACAGCCTGGACAGACACCTGGAGAGCCAGGAGAAACAGTGGGAGTGCCACTCCTGCTCAGGGGCACCTCCCTCCATGCTTCTTTGTATGCGGGACAGTGCTTGGATCCCATTGACCAGGTCATTTCCTGGGATAAACATGCAGCAGGACGCATGGATCTCGGCACACATCCCTCCTTCCATTGCGGTCATTAAGTCTGACATGTTGCATCACCATGAGACAGATAGCTCTCAGTTCTTCAATGATCGAATTAAAGCCTACCTCAGTGCTGTTTATCATATTGAGCATTTCCCACCTGGTTATCTGCAACGATCGGGCATTCTCTTTCGTCTGTAAGGCGAAGAAGGGTATGGACACTCACGATGATACTCGTGCATTAAAGAACAGTCTGAATTCTTCTGGAATTTCCTTGTACTAAGTCCAGCTAAAATAATGAGCAGTTATTTTGTCAAGAACCTGATGCAACAAAGTTGTCTTCTTCTTTAGCTGATGTTTATACAAATCCTACAGTTCTTCTCTTGGAATGACCATGGTCTGGGTGTGTATGGTGATGAGGGAGTAGAGGCAACGCCATCCAGTGATGAGCGGAGTGCAGCAAACTCGCAGCACTGCCAGAAGGCATCCATCAGCACGGAGGGGCCTCATTGCATGTCCAGAGTGTGCAGGATTATGCCACAGGTTTCATTCCTGCCCAGTGGTATTGTTCCTTTATCTCTGACACACAAGGAATACAGTGTAAGTTTCCGTACAGCTAGTGGTTGCCCCATCCCTTCTAGCCATGTATATCCACCCACCTCGGTATCCCAGATTTCCTGACATGGGGGGCTAAGCTGTGGTTAAACCCTCATTTGCCTTTGTATCATCGAGATGGATGGCCCGGCACTGGAATTCCATGTCTGGGGTCCATTGTTTATTAAAGAAGACTGCTTCAGACACGCTAAGGACCACCTGGGAGCACAGATAGAAGCAGGGGCAGACGTGTTCGTGCACTGGTTCGGTGATTTTGCTACCTCAAAGATGATCTTCTCTGGGAAGTCTCTGGGCCAAGCAGTATCCTCCCTTATGGTCCCTCCTGCACATCCTGTCTAGCTCAGTTTAAAGGTTGCTAGGCTCAGTAAAAAGGTACAATGTTGTTGGATTGGTCTCGTATCGGGTCAGATTCCCGACTACTCTGTGGGCTCTACTTTGTTGGATTGCATTTTGGCCTTAATCCTACATAGGTATAGGTGGAGAAGGCATTTTGGTTTTTCGGGAGCTACCTCTTGGGACAAGTAAAGCCTATCGGTATCAACGAACAGATGGAACATGACCTGGCTGATGTCTTGGAGCCCACGGCGGTCATGTGCTGATACGATGTGTTGTGTATGAGGGCTCTGTGTAGTACATGTGGGATGCTGGGTTGGGTTCGGTGTAATCGTAAGTGTTTTGGGAGAGGTCCTTACGCAAACTCTGCAATAGTTCCAGGGTGGGCTCGATTTAACTAGGTAGGTCTTTGATGATAAAAGGATGCGGTCGCACCCATAGTAAACAGAAGGGACATAGAAGTGCAACAATACATAACTTATTGAACATTGCAGGTCGTGGGGTTAATCCAGGGGAGTTGTCTGTAGTCCTCTGGTAATTGGTAGTTTCTTTAGTTTAAAAAGTATCAAGACAAAAAGTTCACGAAGCATTTCATGGGGATTTGCCATGGAAGGCTTCAGCCGCACATTGGAATGGTGGATCTACGCATTTTCCCCCTCCACCTAGAGGGCAGTTGGTGTTGTGAAGACTACTCGGTGTGGTCCTTCAATCTTGGCTTGCTTCCATTTCCTCACAAGATTTCAAATGTAGACTTTTGGTCCAGGTGGAGGTATTTGATAGTGGCTCGGCGGTGGTGCACATGGTGCTCGGGTGGTGGGCCTGCTTAGATAGAAACATGGCGGTTTTGGTTATTTCAGAGAGATATGCATTCCATTTGTCCCCCAATGCTTGAGAACCTGCCTCAGTGCTTAATTTGGTCCAGGTTTTTGGGATGAGCGTCTCTATCAATGTACTAGTCACTATCTGGTGTGGTGTGAGATGGCGATCGCTGCTGGGCGTGTTCCTCAGCGCAAACAAGGCTAGGGGCACTCAGTGGAGTCCTTTCTTATTAAGGCTGGTGCAACTGTTGCTTATTTTGTCTTTTAACCCCTTCTGTGCCATGCCCTTTCCCCCTCCTGTGCCGGGCTCGTCATGGGCACAGAAGCGGTTAACAGGCCGTTAAGTCTCAACGATGCCTTTGCTTTTGGGGGTGATGCACTATTATTCCCAAAAGGCTACAGATGTGATCGAACATGGAGTTGACAAAGTTCTTCCCGGTTTTTTGGCCGGATGATGTCTGGTAACCTCCTACCTGGGCATTACTTCTCTGACAAGGAACGTCGCAAGGACTGACTTCGATCCACCTAGAGTAGGGGCAGTCTACTACAATCAGGTATCCGTAGTTAGCACATTGATTGATCATGTTAAGAAAGTCAATGTGTAATACCCTGAAAGGTCCTGTTGGCTTCGGATAGCTGATGACACTACCTTGAGTGTAGATTTGGGCGAGTATAATTGGCAGACTGTGGATTCGTTTAAATACACTGTCACTGTTTCGGAAAGGTTGGGGATAAACCACTCCTTCTGGAGTTCTGCTGTCATGTTGTCTTTTTCTGTGTGTGGAAGTAAGTGTAATTGGGGCAAGGCTAGGTGAACTAATCTCTGAGACATGACGGGTTTCTCGGTGGGTGTGTCGGTATATGAGGTTGTGTGCCGTCTGTGTGCAGCCCCTGGATGCCCACCGCTCTTCTTGTCAGGCAATGCTGTTTCCTGCAACGTCCTCAAGTGCAACCCTGCTGTTACTGTATAAGGCTTGTCCTGTCGGGTTTCTGTCTCTGATGCCTGTTGTAAGCAAAACGCGTCTCCTTATTTGTTCGATAAGCTGCCCTTTTTGTAAACTGCTCAGCATTCCCCCGGGATTTGAAGATCTTGCCCCCAGTATGAATGGTGCACTTCACCACAGCCACCCTCCTCCTACCCCTAGGAAAGGGTTGGTATGATTCAGGGTTCCCTCCCAGGGGAGGGGTCGGACAGTGGGGAGGATACTCCCATGTCCTTTGTCCAGTTTTGCCCTAGAGCGGGAACCAGCGGCCCCCTGAGCTGGTTTGAACTGGACTATGCAAGGAGGGCACCACATGTGTCCTTCCAGCAGACCCAGCCCCATTACACTAAACCCTATCTGGGAGGTGGTTGCACATCCCTGTGAGAGGATACCTACAGTTCTGCTCTCCCCTAACAAGCTTGGCTCAGCAGCAGGAGCGCAGAATGGTGTCTCTGGTCGGCAGCAGCCATGTTGTGCTGTGCGGGTGTAGAAGACTGGTACCGAGAGCACTGAGGGCCTCCCGGAGGAGCTTTACAGTGCATAGAAGTATGATTCCAACATGTTTGATATCAAACATGACAGGGTTCATTACAGCCAGTTAGGAGATGGTCATCGCGTAATGACGCATAGCCACTCTATGTATCGTAATGGCTGATGCACTTACAACCCGGGAGAATGGACTCCGAAGGTTATAAGGGTGTCCTGCTCATGCAGGGGCACCCTCACACTTAGAAGCGAGCACCGGGCCTTCAGGATTGAAATTCCTGCTTTAGGAGTGACTTATAGGTTTTAAGTGCAGTGACCTCAGATATAGGAAAACCTATATCTGTCGTAAGTGGTGCTAGCACCAGCTTACACAGGTTGCAATGGCAGGCCCGTAGTTACAGTTTGAGTGATTCCCCATGGGTGGCATAATGCATGCTTCAGCCCATGGGGGACTCCTGGTGTACCTATGTCCTGGGTACCTTAGTACCATATACTAGGGACTGATAGGGGCACACCAGTGTCCAATCTGGGATGTACCTAAGTACTTACCATACCAATTTAGGGGAGAAAGCACAGATACTGGGGTCCTGATTAGCAGGATCCCAGTCAGACTAGTCAGAAACAGCACAGCACCAGCAAAAAGTGGGGGTAACCATAGAAGCAGATCCTACTTTCTTACAGGAGGGCTGTCACGTCTTGATGACCCAGGTCCTCAGAGGTACTGCATATCAAAATGTCATCAGTGTACTGTATCAGGGTGCTGCTTGATTGCAAGGCCCTTACTCAGTATTCGATTGAAAATACTGCGGTAGTCTCCGGTATAGCAGGTGAACCCCTCAGACGGCGAACACTGTCAGGTGCTGACTGTTGGGGTGCAGCAGAATGCTAAAGAATGCGTTTTTGATGTCTATCACTGAAAATAGCTTGCGTCTGCGGGTATATTAGTTAATATGATGAAGGGATCCGGTACCACAGGGAATTCCGGGACCACACTGTCTTTTAGGGGGCCCAGGTCCTACACCAAGTACTCTGTTTGACTCTGAAGATCGGTGTATTGCAGGGAGAGATCCCCACGTAGAGGACCCCCTGATGGATCAGTGCATGGATTATGAGTGCGATACCCTCATCAGCTTCCTTGGAGAGCAGGTACTGACTCACTCAAGGGAGGAGAGCCCCTTGCCGCAGCATTATCCTTACCGATTCGGCGATATTGACGAGACCGGCGTCATAGGACCCCTCTGCCCATGACTGCGGCGCCACTGCTGACAAGTCTGGCTCCTCCGAGGGCGTCGGTACAGCCATGGGCAGACGAGCCCCATTTTGCAGTTCCACTCTAACATTAATTGAATCAGTGAAGATAATTTCTGAGGCCCCTGGACACTCGCTCAATAGCTGGTCATCTTTTACTCCATATGCTGAGGTCAGGTGTGATGAAGATGATGCACGCCCACATCGTGCTCGCTTGATCGTAGGCCAACAGGACCCCACATTTAGGCTTTATTTCAATGTCCTCAAAGCATAACCGCACCTCCCTTTGGGGTTTCAAATCATGGTGACCCTCCTGGCGGAACACAAATCCACTGGGCAGCTGTAGTTTCCGTCCCAGCAGTTCCGGTGCATTAGCAATAATTGTGAGGACGGCGTTAGTGAAGACTGAATGGGCAGTGGGCACAGCTCTGATTGGCCCATCTGTGCAATGTGGGCGGGTTAAAGACATGAGTCTTGTTAGGGAGACCCCAGGAGTCAATTTGGTCATCATCCCTTTGAGAAATGAATGGCCGGGAAGAGGAGTGATTGTCACTTTATGCAGCTGCCTCCCACGTCTATCTCCAGGGGTTTTGTGACGGGGACCCTCATAACTGTCCATGGAGTCTTTGGTTAGGGGAGCGATCCCTTCCTTTAGACATGACTTAGTTGCCCCGGTGTCACTTAGGAAGCTGTAGGGCGAGCTATTTACCAGCACTGTTACAGGGGGTTCCTCCTCGGACCATCGGGTCACTGACAGCATGGGACATGTGAATGTGGAAGATTGTGTGTTATCCACTGATCTCAGGACTGGCTGTTGTTGACCCCAAGGTTTATCTTGTTCTGGAAGCTGAGGGGGATTGTGACCAGGTCCCGTCTTGGGGAGTCCTTTATGCTACTTCCTCGAATCCTGCTGCTACATGCTTTATCCTTTCTGAACCTTTGCGACGGTATCCTCATTGGTGCTGCTGCCTTCTGTGCCGTTGCGGCCACAGCTGTTCTGACCCGGACCGCACGCTCTCATCTCAGGGATTCCGCTGTGCCGTCCTGGTTCCGTTCCCATCTCTTCCTGCTATCTCTTTCTTCCCTTCTTGCCTTCTCTTCCATCTTGCAAGGCATTGCTGCAAGTAGGGGAACTTCTCGTTGGGATTTCCCCTCCCTTATCTAATACAACCCTCTGCTATAGCCATGCCCTCTGGCCTCCCCTAGGCCAGGAACAGTCAAATTGGTTCCCTTCCTCAGTCCAGTCTGTTAGTAAGTCACAGAACGGGCATGCAAAGATCTCTCCTTCCTTTCTTGCAACGATCTCCCTTGGGATCAACCTATAATTGTTACGTGTTGGGTCCAGCAATCCCACCCTTGTCGGTGGATCCCAGAAGACTGGGGCCCACTCCATCTCCCCCACCAGTCTGATTGCTGTTTAGTACTGCTATGAATCTCCCTGTTACCCTAGTGTGTTTGCCTGAACCGGCAGGAGTGCATCTTCTCTCCTCCGCTGGGGTTCGATGGGCTGAACGCGATAGATGGGGGGGTCGAACTTCCGGGAGCCCTAGCACTGGACTGGGATGTAGCTGGGATTGCCTAGAGCTTGCAGGCCTGTTAAACTATCATGCCGGGACCTAACAGGTCATTGCCAAGTAGGGGCCCTCTGGCTCCCTCATCTGGTGGGTTGGTATAACCTAATGCAGGGCGAGCAGGCATTGGGGAGAGTATCTCCGTACCGGCATATGGCGGGGGAGGTGCGGACGCTTTGCTTGGTGTCTGTGGGATAGGATTATCGGTCTGGGCCTCCTAAAAGATGGGTGACAGTTCTAGTAGTGCCTCTCTCCTGTCTCTTATTATTATTTTTATAATTAATCTTATATTGTCTCCTCTGTCCTGTGTATTTGGTTCGTATATGTGTGTTCTCATGTGTTTGATTGGGTTTGTGTCAAAAGTTCCCTCCTTTTGCCAGGGAGATGCATATGCCTTAGTGTGTGTGTACCATTCTTGGCAAAACTTGTTATGCTTTTCAGCCTCTGTGGTGAACCTGGTTTGCATGGATTTTAGTGGTGACTCCGTGATAAGTTGGGTAGTTTTAGAGGACAGATGCGCCCTGGTTTCTTTTATTTAGGGAATCTTTAGTTCTATGATATTCATGGGAAAAATATATACATGGGGGTTTGCTGGTTCTAAGTACTTACCATGAGCCCAGTGCTATCCACAGATGCATCAACATGAATCTTTCACAAACACATCTCTCAGATTCAAATATTTTTCCCTAATGTCTGAATCGCACCCTGTTTCACACCCAGGGGCCAAACGTACCATCTGTGTCTCGCCCAGCGGTCTATGCGAACAACACCTCTCACTTCTTTCCAATACAACAGTGTTAAGAAACCGGTAGCACTGAGAAAACCTTTTTAGACTAAAGATGATTGGGGTGCCAGCACTGTATCACACCCAGGGCCCAAGCGTACCATCTGTGTGACGCCCAGCGGTACAAGCGGTGAGGCCTCAACACTGTATCACACCCAGAGCCCGAGCGTACCATCTGTGTGACGCCCAGCGGTACAATCGGTGAGGCCTCAACCCTGTGTCACACATAGGGGACAAGCATACCATCTGTGTTATGCCCAGCGGTACAAGGGGTGAGGCCTCAACCCTGTATCACACCCAGGGCCCAAGCGGACCATCTGTGTTACGCCCAGCGGTACAAGCGGTGAGGCCTCAACCCTGTATCACACCCAGGGCCCAAGCGTACCATCTGTGTGACGCCCAGCGGTACAATCGGTGAGGCCTCAACCCTGTGTCACACATAGGGGACAAGCATACCATCTGTGTTATGCCCAGCGGTACAAGGGGTGAGGCCTCAACCCTGTGTCACACCCAGGGGACAAGCGTACCATCTATGTGACGCACAGCTGTCCAAGCGGCAAACAATAGTCACCTTTCCTAGCGTGCTGACTATCAAAAAAGGTGACCTCCGCAGGAACGCTTTCATGCCGCCTTGCGTCTACTCAGTTTGGACACATAAAATAGGTAACATGCCAGTTTCTGTCAGTGTCAGGACGCTCAGGTAAAATTTTTGAGTTTGCCATACGCCAAATGCTGGGACTAAGGCTCTGATATCATCTCTCACCCACTGTGACATCAGCTTCTGGATGGACCTCCGCCCGCAGATTCGGCAGAACTTCCAATCCATTGTGGTGTCTGTTCACCTTCCTTGCTGCTCAACTGTGAATCCGTCCGGGCGGGGTCCACTTCCTTTGGCTGCAGTCGTGTCCGAGGTACCAATCACTCCTATCTGGCTCACGAAACTGTTGCTCAAATATGAATTTACATTGAAAATGCAAGACAAGAGGCATTTGGCAAAACAGGCACAATTTGTGTAATTGAACGCTTCAGCCTGGAGTACAGTTACAGAAGCGGGTCTGAGGACTGTCTCAAAGTACAATCTATCTGAGTGTGGTTTTATACATTTCTTTGGGTATCATAAAATGCTTCTATCAACCCTTTTTTGGTAAAGAATGCAGGCCTTGTCTTTCGAGTCATAAATAAGGCCCCGGATAACAAATGCAGGTGGGCCTTCGTTCTTGCGTGGACACAATGGGACCCAGTGGCTAGCGTATCCAGATGCCCGACATGAGGGGCGTGCGATCACTGCATGTACTGTGTGTGCTGTGTCCTGATTGGGTATGTGTTCCTAACTTCGTGTGGCATCTAACTTTATGGTGTTTTGGGAATGTGCGCACCCCTCTGGCCATGTGTGCTTTATTGGGGCCAATCTCCCTGGACCATTGTGGTGTCGCTGCACCTATCTGTGGGATTGATCTGAGCTTCCTGTTTGTGCGTTTGTCTGCAGGCTACATGCCCCCTCCCCTGTGACCTGTCAATCAGTAACCTCAGGCCTAGGTCTCAGTCTGCCTAACCACGTACTTGTGAGTCAGGGATGACGTAGAGTTCTTGAATTGTGAATCTGATAGTAGAGATGCAGTTTCGTTCTTATGTATGAATGTATCCTTATTAACATTGATATCAGCTTTTTCACTATTAACACCAGGAATGATCGGGTCGGGTGTGCATGGTGACCAGGAAACACAGTCCTCGCCACCCAGGAGCAAGTTGAGTGTAGGCGTACTTGCCGTATTGCCAGTAGAAATTCATCAGCGTGGAGGTGCCCCATTCCATGTCCGGAATATATAAAATCACAGTCATCATTCGTGTCCATCGAAAGTGTTCCTTTTCCTTTAAAACATTAGGAGTGAATGGTTAGTTTCCATACAATTAGGGATTGTCCTATCCCTTCTATCCAAGTGTGTCCACCCACCGCGGCGTCCCAGATTTCCTGACATGGGGTGGTCGTGCTTTCCTTCAACCCTCCCCCATGCGACCCGTTCCCTTTTTTATCCCTGAGCTGGATGGCCCTGCATGGGAATTCCATGCCAGGAGACCACAGATAGGACTGTCACGCTACCGCTGCTGGTCTAGATTTACTGCTGCACGTTCGCTTTTAACATTGTCAGAGCACTCTGCTCTTTTTATCAATTTTGATTCTACTGTACTGTGAATTTACTAATTTTATCCTCCTCACTCCCCCCCCATGCCCGCATTGCTTGCACTTTAAATTGATACTCACAAGACTCACCATTTGGGTGATTTTCGTGCCGCTTTACTCCCGACCGCCATCTTGTGTGTGTGTTTGAGACGCTCCCAAGACGCCTCTGGGGTTAGCGTTCTAGTCTTGACGTGTGTCCTTTGCCACACACTATTTAGGGGATTAGCATGCAAGCGCGCAGCGCACGCGCGCAGCATCGCGCCGGAGGAGCGCCAGAGGAAAGCCCAGGGTCCAGTTCCCCTTGTTCGCCTCTACTGTATACCATGGATACCCTCCGGGCTCTACGGACAGGTATTACGGGGCTAGACACTTCAACATTAGCTAAGCTGCAGGAAGAATCTTTGTTGCAGGGAGAGGGCGAACTTTCACAATTCTCGTGCCCGCCATACCCTCCGAAGTTTCCAGGGCTAAAAATTGCGACGCTCAATACGCGATCTTTACAAAAACACCACTTAGAGGTTTTCACACTCCTTGCTGCCGGCGAGATTGATATCCTTGCCCTTACAGAGACCTGGCTAGGTTCTTCATCTATGCCAGATATATTGGCGGCACTTCCTCTGGACTACGGTGCGCTATGGTTTAATCGCCCTAATAATTGTAGAGGGGGGGGTTGCTATTCTGTTTAACAAAAGTCTCAAGGTAACACAAGTTGTGGCCGAAAACTGTGACTGTGCAGAGCTCCTAGGGATAAAAATTTCACTCAAAACCTCTTGTATCATGCTGTTGGCTGTGTATCGCCCACCTCAGAGCTCGCCAGATTTTAATGATATTTTTCTGGAGCTCTTGGTCAATTTGGCCTCTAGATATAAATTCCTTATGGTGGTAGGGGACTTCAAATACCACTGGGATAAGGTACCTAGAGACCCCATAGTGGGCGAGTTTGGAAATAATCTTTCCTCACTTAATTTACAGCAATTAGTAGTAGGACCAACGCATGAGAAGGGCCATACACTAGACTTAATTTGGTCCTCTATACCCCAGACAGAAATAACTGAGGTCAGCCCCTGTATATGGTCAGACCACTTCCTGATCAAGTGTTGGGTTCCAGGAGATCCCTCACCCGCAGTGTCTAGTCAATTGTGGAGAAAGGTCCGGTCTTGGAAAAAGATAGAGGCAGACTCCTTACTTGCCACGCTGCTTTCCACTTCACTTCCTATGGTGAGGGAATCAAACCTAGATTCCGATACCACAGCCTTTATGGCCTGGATCCGTGCCGCTCTGGACAAATTGGCTTCCGAACGGCTAGAAAAGACCAGAGCTAGAGGAAAGGGAGCACTGTGGTTCGATGCTTCACTTAGAGAACAAAAACAAGCTCTTCGCAAGGTGGAAAGAAGGTGGAGACTTAATTATAGTCCTGCGGAGGCAGAAAATTATAAAAAGTCTCTCTCAAAATATAAGGTGGAGATTCTGGTGAGGAAGTCAGCCTTCTATGAAAACAGGATCAGAGGAGCCACGAACAAACAAAGGGAGACCTTTGCAATTTTAAGGGAATTAATGCAGCTGGATGGGAGGATTCCTGCTAGCGACCAACCTGACTGCGATACCTTTCAAAGGTTCTTTCTTCAGAAAGTACAGGACATCATTAGGGACATCACAGCGATTCCAGCTGATCCTTTGTTGTCACCTTGCCCGGCTAGTCAGGAGTTGTTAGGGACACTGAGTAATTTCCCTTGTATTAACATGGAGAGCCTGGCCGTGCTTGTTGGTCAAGTTAAGTCAGGGTCCAATACGGACCTATGCCCCCCAAGGATCTTTCAAATGACCCTGCCGGGTATTCACACTCAGTTGCTGAGCCTTTTGAATGAGTCGCTAAAGGTGGGTTATCTCCCAGTCCAGTTGAAGGAAGCCAGGGTCTCTCCACTCTTAAAGAAAGCAGGTACAGGCACCAAGGCCTTAAAGAACTATAGGCCTAGCTCACAACTGCCATTCCTGGGCAAAATCCTGGAAAAGCATGTTTTGCACACTGGCTGGCTACCTGGAGGAACATGGTTTACTCCATGCCAGGCAGGCGGGCTTTCGGCCTCAACACAGCACAGAGCTAGTAATGGCCGCCGTCACTGATGAGCTAAGAATCAGGGACAATAAACAGCCTTGTGCCCTGATTCTATTAGACTTGTCAGCGGCCTTCGATACGGTCAGCCATACCATCTTATTGGACCGTATCGCAAAGCTGGGAATTACAGGACAAGTGTTCAAGTGGCTTGAATCCTTTTTGACGGGTCGTACCCAGAGAGTGCAATTGGGAGACCAGTTATCCGAGGCAAGTGCTGTGACCTGGGGTGTGCCCCAGGGGTCCGCTCTTTCGCCTTTACTCTTCAATATCTACCTACAACCCTTGGTTGAGGAGCTAATGCATAGGAATTGTCAAATCTTTAACTATGCCGATGATACCCAGCTTTTGGTCCAGCTGGAAGACTCAAGGGAAACAAGGAACCTGCTCCGATTCTCTGTAAATTGGATGACCAATAACCTTCTGAAAGTAAATGCTGAGAAAACAGGTATTGGTCATCACAAACCGAGCTAATCCCTGGTGCGACCTGTTTTGGCCTCCAGAACTTGGAACAACACCTATTCCGGGTAGGGTGGTCAAAAGTCTAGGACTAAAGATTGATGCAGACCTCCCCATGGCCCCCCAAGTCTCGGCAGTGGTGGAGTCGTGCACGGGGGTGTTGAGGCAACTGCGCAAGTTAGTACACATTCTTTCTGCCCCCACCCTGCAGTCCATCGTGTCCGCCACAATCATCTCGAGGCTGGACTATGGCAATGCTTTGTATCTTGGCCTGCCGCAGAAGTTGCTGAGGAAACTGCAGGTGGTGCAGAATGACGCTGCCAGGTTGATCTATTCCTTACCTAGGAACTCGCACGTAACCCCTCTCCTTCGGAAGTTACACTGGCTGCCTGTCAAGTCTAGAGTGCAGTTCAAGTGTCTCTGCATGGCTCATAAGGCAATTTTTGGCAAAGCCCCAGACTACATTAAGCAGCGTCTGAGGAAGTACATTCCAGGCAGAACCCTGCGCTCGGGTACGGCCTCCAACCTCTTTCAACCTCGATTTAAGCTAAAATCCAAAGGGGGCAGAGCTTTATCTGCACTCCTTCCGCAATTGTGGAATGAGCTACCAGCTAGCCTGAAGGTAGACCCGCAGTTATTGTCCTTCAGGAAGAACTTGAAGACTCATCTGTTTAAAAAGATAACATCTCCGTCCCAAGTAGGACGGCTGGCGGAGTGATTTAGTCAGTTGTGTAAGCGCTTAGAGACCGATGGTGATAGGCGCTCTACAAATTGACTTTAACATAACATAGCATAACACTTGTTGTTGAAGAAAACCATTCCGGTTACCCTAAGAACCGCTCTTGGTCCGCGTACAGACGCTGGAGCGGACGTATTTAATACGCTGAGTGGGGAGTGTTTCTACCTCTAAGAATCTTTTCTCCAGTAAATCTCGGGGCCATGTGATATCTTCCCTTTTGTGGCCCATCCTACTCATCCTGTCCAGCTCGGTTTGGATATCCGTGGGTTCAGTCAGAGTGTATAAAGCTGTTGGATTGGTGTCATATCGGGTTAAGTTTACAACGACCGTGTGTGTTTCTACCTTGTTGGGTCTTGGCCCTTATTCTGCGTGGATATACTTGAACAAGGCGTTTTGCTTTCTCGAGGGCTTCTTCTTGGGACAAAAAAAGTCTGCCTGTGCCTATCGCATGCAAGATCAATGATCTGGTTGATGCTTGGGAGCCGACTGCGGTCATGTGCTGATACAATGTGTTATGCAAGAGGGTGCTGTGTAGTGCGTGTGGGATGCTGGTGTTTGTTTAGTGTAGTTGTAGGTGACATACGAGAGATCCCTACGCATGCACTGTGGTAACTTTTTAGTAAACTCCTTTTTTCACTGCAGTTGCTCGGCAGTGAACAAGTGTGGGACTACACATAGCAGGCAGGCTGTACATTGCTAAACAATCCTACATAACATTTGATGCAACAGACATTGCAGGTCTTGGAACGGGTGCTCTGGGAGCCGTCTGTGCTCCTCCAGTGGCTTTGTTCTTTCTGACCAGTTCGTAATAGTTCATAGTTTTTGGTCCAGGGGTGATGCCGTCATGGAAGAGATCAACCATACATTAAAATAGCGCTCCCACATATTTTTCCCCTTCTCCGTAAGGATGCAGGTGTTAGGCAGACGCCCTTCTCGGAGGTTTTTCCTCCTTCCATTGACGTAAGTTCATCAATGTCCTTTTTCCGTAAGTGTGGGAGTCAATGACTACTCAGTGCTGGTGCACTTCGTTGTCTTTGCGGCTACCTGTTGTGAAAGAACTTTGTTGATTGTTAATGTCACTATTCCCTGGCCGGTTATAACGCTAGCTGTAAGAGCGTATTTCCGGCCAGGGACCACATTTCCCAGAATCCTTAGCAGGGCGTGGCGTGCGTAACGCAGGGGCGGAGCCGAAAACAGGAACAAAGCGGCTGGAGCCCCGGGCGGCGTTGCCGATTATTCCTACCCGTAACCTTTTCCCGCGGAGATAGAACCTCCAGCTTCTATTCTAACGCGGTAAGAGGGTTCTGGAGTGCAGACTCCCAGAACCACCAGATCTTTGCTTCAGTCCGGTGACGGACCTCTCTGGTCACGCTATCTCCTCTGTTGGCGGTAACGCGCTCCCTTAAGCCGTGACATGCAGAGGAGAGTTGACGCCCGTAGCGGCGCTTGGGCAACATTCTCCCTGTTGGAAAATGGCCAGACGTGGTCAGTAATGCAGGGAGGGTATAGTGCCCGCGATTAACGCACATTCCGGATATACGCCCTTAACCAGTGAGCGCGGGTGTGTGTGCTGTGCTATTCGTACTTTTGGGAAAGATATGCATTCACATTTGCGCAATTAGTCAGTGTGCTTGGAAGTGTGCGGTGCCTAACGAACTGAGGAAAAGGCGTGCATTGAGAGCGACGTCTTTATCAGTGAGAGTGGGAGTGTGATTTGACTTTTGAGCAATGGAAAAGACACACACCCAGATCTATGGATTGAACCAAGAGTAAAGGGGCGATTGTTTCTATACTTTCTCCTGTGTTCAGTTGAAAAGAAGGTGTGTGTGCTGGATAAACACGCATCGATTTTGACTTGGGGCTTGGAACTCAGAGCTCCCTTAGAGACAAAGCGCCTGGTGTGGCCTTATAAACAAAACGAGAGTTCCCAGATATAAGTTGTACAGTAGTGCGCTTTGTTGTGCAGTTGTTTTGTTTTCGTTCTCTTTGCATTTACTCAGGAACCAACACCTAAGCAACCCGGAGGAAGAAGCGTAGTGGCGACACCCGATTCCCGATCCAAATCACTCCTGGCTTGCCTCCTTCAATACCCCATTGGTTTCTCACGGAATAGACTCAGAGCCAACCTTCTTTTTCTTTTCAGGTAGGATAGGAGAAATAGAGGGGTTAGGTGTAGGGGGGAAAAAGAGTGGGAAGTAGAAGACAGATACCGCAGTCAAGTATTTATATTGTGTCTTTGTTTCTCCACACAGGTCTCCCTCCCCGCAGTCCCCATCCTTTCTTTCCCCCGCTCAATTGCCCCAAGAGTCTGTGTATTTCTACATGCGCCAGACTTGGGTCGATTCAGAGGTGGGCCCCCATAGAGCATCGACACAGCCCTGAGGACTCGGATTTGGAAGGCGCGACAGTTAATTCAGTTTTATTGCAAGTGCTCCATTCTAAATTGTGTTGGGGCACCTGTATTTGCCACAGGGATGTAATCCCGTCAACCTACCAGTCGCAATCTGGTGAGGTACTGGAAGGTGACTTTGTAGAATGTTTTTTAGTGGTTTAGGGGAGTAAGGGTGATCGCTATAGTCATTTATTAATGTGACAGATCTTACTTTATAAGCCATATAACCCCTCCCCTCTTAATAGAGAGACGTCTAGAACTTTTCCCCACACTTTTCTCTCTGGGTCAGATCAGTGTTTAGTTAATATTGTGGCTTATAGCAGGAGTTCTATGGGCATTGCTAGTTTCCAAAATCACCTTGCCTAGTGCATGCATATGAGCGCTGTTGCTGTGTAGCCCTTTCCGATACTACTTTTTTGCGGGGGCTGCCTGTTTTGATATTAACCCTAGTTGCGCTTACTGTGCTACGTATGCTCGGAAATGTGGAGAGAGGGAGGATGCTGCCGTGGTGTGGCTCGTACTCACCATGTACCCCAGTAACACGTTTGTATGGTCATGCATCTCCCTGTTCCCGGCACGTGGTGGGATACTTGACCCTCCCTCGTGGCATCAGATACCCGGCTTTCGCTGATCTCGACTCCTCTTTGTATCTGGAATCTTCCTTTTGGGCTAGTTTTAGGCGTTTTTTTCCTCATTTAGGTTTGGTCCTTTCTTTCTCCCTCGCATTCCATTGTTTTCCTTGCCCTGCAGGGAGAGAGTCAGAGGTTGCTCTGTGGCTTCCTTTCCTACCCCCCTGAACTGACCCTTGGGGTCAGAAGACAGGGCCTAGGTTAGAGTGACGTGAGTGGAGTATGCTTGGAATGGGGGTGAGCCTGGAAGGGGTGCACCCGGTGCCCTGCGGTCTATCTGGAGTAGGAGTAGAGACTTGGAAACTTCTATCCCCTGCACCCCCCTTTCCCTCGGACAACATCCCGCTTTCTATCAGCATTTCTGGTGGTCCCGCTGTTCCTACCTTTTTGGCTGGGATGGATTGCCCAACTAACTGGCGCACATCTGGTCAATCTCCAGAAGGGTGAAAAGTAAGATGACTAGATTTTGGGATCCTAAAAATTGGGACATTCTGAAAAACATGAAAGAAGGCTAGTTCCCAGTATCATACATAGCTGATACGAGCTGCTAGCTAGTACTGCTTTATAACCAAAATCTGTGCCTTCACTGGCTGCAGTCAAGCCACACTAAAAACCAGGACCGGACCCAAAATTGAAAAAAATCTATCCAGACAGCTTCCTCAGCAAATCCGGGACGCCTGGTCACCCTAGCGAACTCCCAACTGGATTCTCAAACTCCTCATCACGCTGAGGCCTCGTGGCTTTTGACTCTTGCGTGTGTGGGATGTGGAGTTATAGTCTTATAATCCCATGTGCAAGAAGGACATGGTTCCCGACTCCGAGCCTGACTTCCTTTTATAACAAAAGGGGGGCCGCTATTGGGGGCGCTGTTGGGACAACACGCCGAGAAGGAAACATTGGCACGGTGCTTGGTGATTGGAATGGGTCCGATTAGACTTTGGCTGCGGAACCCGAGTGTCCGTTTTTTAAACTGTTTTATCCCCGCCCCCTCGTCAGACTGCCCTGCCCCTGGGGTGTGGCCAGCGAACCCCGCCCTGGGATATTAGCAGCAGAGCGGGGCTTAGTTTCTGTGGGCGCTTAGGTAACCTGATTATTCTGTGCTCCCATTAAATCACCATTTGATGTTGAACTTATTGCGGACCCCCGATCGACACAACCCTGAGCAGCTCTGAATTTCGAGACACGAGCAAACATTGTGACCTCCCACTGCTGTTTGTTAGTCCTTTGTGATCTAATACCATTTTTAAAGGGAACGGGTAGGTGGATGCTGGTTGCCTTTATAATCGGAGGTAGGGTAATCTGGGTTTATTTTTACTGTAAATTTTGGCCCTGTGGTTGCGTGAAGAGGCTACCTCCCCACACTGTCACCCCTCCTTGCAAGGGTTGTGGCCCCAGACCCTGTTGTGCTGGGTTCCTTATCTGTGGCTGCTGCCACCACGTGCTCGCTCAATTACTCGATCCCTGCTGCTGTTGTGTGGTGGCAGGCGGACCTCCCTGCGACTGCTGATTGTATGCTTGGTACTGGGGAGGGACATTACACATATCCTGTTGTGTGGTGTTTTGTGGCGGCTGGCCATAGTTGTCTAATCTCTGCTGCCTTTAGCTGGCATCTTTCTGCCAGGTGACCCAGCTTATGGCAATAGTAGCACTCCCTAGGGTCTGGTTGTGTCAAGCCTCCCAAGCCTCCACTACCATAGGCTGCTTGGAACCCTCTAACATTTTGCAGTGGAGGCCCCATTGATACTGGCGAACATCGCAGCTCCCTCAACGGCCGTCATTTTCAGCTTATGCTGCACTAATTTTGAAGTGTCTCTTTGGGTCTGCGTCTGCTTCTCTCTGTCCCTTTCTTGCTTCTTCTTATGGTAGTGGAGTATATGAGCTTGTGTCTCCTGCCGGGGTTTGGTGTCTCTTTGGGTCTGCTCCTGCTTCTCTCTGGTCCTTTCTTGCTTCTTCTTATGGTAGTGGAGTATATGAGCTTGTGTCTCCTGCCGGGGTTTGGTGTCTCTTTGGGTCTGCTCCTGCTTCTCTCTGTCCCTTTCTTGCTTCTTCTTATGGTAGTGAAGTATATGAGCTTGTGTCTCCTGCCGGGGTTTGGTGTCTCTTTGGGTCTGCTCCTGCTTCTCTCTGGTCCTTTCTTGCTTCTTCTTATGGTAGTGGAGTATATGAGCTTGTGTCTCCTGCCGGGGTTTGGTGTCTCTTTGGGTCTGCTCCTGCTTCTCTCTGTCCCTTTCTTGCTTCTTATGGTAGTGGAGTATATGAGCTTGTGTCTCCTGCCGGGGTTTGGTGTCTCTTTGGGTCTGCTTCTGCTTCTCTCTGTCCCATTCTTGCTTCTTCTTATGGTTGTGGAGTATATGGGCTTGTGTCTCCTGCCGGGGTTTGGTGTATCTTTGGGTCTGCTCCTGCTTCTCTCTGTCCCTTTCTTGCTTCTTCTTATGGTAGTGGAGTATATGAGCTTGTGTCTCCTGCCGGGGTTTGGTGTCTCTTTGGGTCTGCTCCTGCTTCTCTCTGTCCCTTTCTTGCTTCTTCTTATGGTAGTGGAGTATATGAGCTTGTATTTCCTGCCAGGGTTTGGTGTCTCTTTGGGTCTGCTCCTGCTTCTCTCTGCCCCTTTCTTGCTTCTTCTTTTGGTTGTGGAGTATATGAGCTTGCATTTCCTGCCGGGGTTTGGTGTCTCTGTGGGTCTGCGTCTAATCCCTTCTGTCCCTTTCTTGCTTCTTCTTATGGTAGTGGAGCATATGAGCTTGTATTTCCTGCCGGGGTTTTGTGTCTCTGTTGGTCTGCTCCTGCTTCTCTCTGGTCCTTTCTTGCTTCTTCTTATGGTAGTGGAGTATATGAGCTTGTGTCTCCTGCCGGCGTTTGGGGTCTCTGTGGGTCTGCTCCTGCTTCTCTCTGGTCCTTTCTTGCTTCTTCTTATGGTAGTGGAGTATATGAGCTTGTGTCTCCTGCCGGGGTTTGGTGTCTCTTTGGGTCTGCTCCTGCTTCTCTCTGTCCCTTTCTTGCTTCTTCCTATGGTAGTGGAGTATATGAGCTTGTGTCTCCTGCCGGCGTTTGGGGTCTCTGTGGGTCTGCTCCTGCTTCTCTCTGTCCCTTTCTTGCTTCTTCTTATGGTTGTGGAGTATATGAGCTTGTGTCTCCTGCCGGGGTTTGGTGTCTCTTTGGGTCTGCTTCTGCTTCTCTCTGTCCCTTTCTTGCTTCTTCTTATGGTTGTGGAGTATATGGGCTTGTGTCTCCTGCAGGGGTTTGGTGTCTCTTTGGGTCTGATCCTGCTTCTCTCTGTCCCTTTCTTGCTTCTTCTTATGGTAGTGGAGTATATGAGCTTGTATTTCCCGCCAGGATTTGGTGTCTAAACCACCGACGCTGTCCAGCCCATTCTGTCTTTCAATTGGTAGTCCTTTCTTAGTATATTACAGAAAAATGTGACCTGTGGGCCTATGTTAGCCCACAGCTGTCGCGTTTCTTTTCCCCATCATTCCCCCATTCTTTTTAGGAAATCGTTTATGCTTTCCTCTGGCTTCCTGGTCTCTGCCATTAGCCCTCCTACATCTGGGCAATCAGGGAATATCTCTCTCAGGGCGGTCCATATCCGGTGCCTGTGTGTATTGAATGTGGCCCGTCATGCCTGGTTTCTGTTAGACTGATTGCTGGAATGCAAGCTTGGGTGAACACAGTGTTTGTCTGCTCCCCTATTAGGCTGCTTAGCAGGCTCTTAATGTTAACCTACTGTTAACCTAAACCTACTGTTAGGCTGATACCTGCAGTGTTTTTCTCGACGCATGTAATCCATTTCCCTGCCCCCATTCAGCAATGACGGTAACTTTGTTCTCAACCTCTCTTTGCCCATTTGGGCCCATGCCATGAATGTAACACTGCCGCGCCCTTCTGCAGTAACGGGCACGTTCTCATTCCAGGTGACTCTATGGGTTTCTTTTCAATGTAGCGTTCCCACCTTGCGAGGCATCGCTACATGTAGAGGAAATTCCAGCGGGGCTTTCCTCCTTCAAGCCTGATGCAATCCTCCACTACTGCCATGTCTTCTGGCTCAAACGATCCTCTCCTCGGCCAAGACCTGTCATAATGGTCCCTCCCCTCAGTCCAATCTTCTAATAGGTCACAAAACGGGTACACAAAAGTCTTGCCTTACTATTTGGCAATTTTCTCTAATAGGGTTAGTCTATCTTTGTCGTGGACCCGGGCGGAGCAGCGCATATACTCATCGCTGCTCCGCTCGCGTGCACACACAGGTGCCGTTTTGTATTTCCTGCCTCGCGGGTGGGTAGGTATCGGGCTGCCTTGATCCTTTATTTCTTGGTCAGTTCCGCTCTTGTGTTGACCGAACAGTGTGACTCTGATCCCTTATAGTAGCTTTTAATCTACCTCTGCTTCTTCCCAGCACTGCGCCCAGTCAATGGCTTCGCTTCGCTCATGAAAGAGCGCGCTGTTATGCATTCTTGCTCTAACTCCTGGTAGCGTGCCCTTTCTCTCTCAGACATTAGTTCTCTCCTTTCTTCCTCGCTCTGTCTGGCCTGCCTCCTTTGTTCTGAGCTACGCGCTGCTTTCATTGACCTGACTTCCTTTCCAAACTCACTTTCTGTTTCCTTCTCTACCTGGGCAATCCCAGTAGCCCCACCCTCTTCATCAGTACCGGGGGGGGGGGGGCTAGAGCTCCCTTCCTCTCCCAAACTCGCTGTGTCGCTATCAAGAATCGCCAAAAACTTTCCTGACACTCGTTTATGCGCGCCTAAACCAGTGGGAGTGTGTACCTTACTTGCCCTTTAGGTGTCATGAGTTGAGCATTGTGGATGTGGAGTCGAGCTGGGGTGCTCTGGAGGCATCGAGGCTTGCTTGCTTTTGTTTTTGTCGGGCTTAGACCTAACTCTCCTTTTTTGGTGGAGGGCTCGTCGGCTTCTACTATTATTGGATTTGAATGTCCTAATGTAGGGGGAGCTGGTGTGAGGACGTCTGTGGGAATCGACAGAAATTGGCGTTAGCATAAGCTGAAGCCATTTTGGTTGTGGCATCCATTTTGTTAGCCATGTGATTCTGCCGTCTTCACTGTTGCCTGCTTTTCTATTCTGATTGAATCATCAACTGTAGTTAACTCCTTCAGCACTGGGCTGGAGCAATGAATGAGCTGAGAAAGGCCTGTAGCTGCTGGAATGCACCTGTTTTAGAAAGTAACTGTCAGGCTATTTCAACTGATGTAAGCAGTTCTGTCTCCCCTCCCACTTTGCTGACTAAGTGATATCTATCTGACCATGTTAGTCGACAGCTATTCCTGTGTATGCTTGTACCTATTTGAGTCTCCATGCTTACTCAGCGACAAACTGTGTATAAAAACACCATGGTTTCTGTATTCCATGTACTACCTCCTACAGCGCCTGAGGGTGTTGTTTTGATGTAGTCCCACTCATGGGTGATTAATAAACTTGTTATTTGATATTCCAGCTTTTGTGCCAATCTCTATTTTGCTGGTTTGAGGACCTGTGGACAGACAAGGGTGAACCCCTGCACCGGTGAGCCCCTAAAAAGGCTCACTTCCACACATCCATCCCTGCATATGGTGGGGGAGGTGCCGATACCTTTCTTGCTACCAGCATTGTGGGGCTGTCAGTTTTATCCTCTTCACAGACGGCCAATAAGACTAATCTTGACTCTCTTTTACCTGCATATTTAGTTTTTATATGTGTTTTAGTGCGTTCAATTATATTTGTGTCCAATGTTCCCTCCTCGGGCCAGGGAAACGTGTGTGCCTTTGTGTGTAAATTCCACTCTTGGCAATACTTATTAATTTTCTTCATCTGTTTGGGGAACCTAGTTTCCATATGTTCAATGGGGAATCTATGTCAACTTTAGTAATTTTGGATAAATATAACTCAAATAAAGTTTTCGATTGTTGTCTGTCTAATCGTAGGGGTAATCGTACGTGGTGCACTCTTAAAAGTTGCGTACTAGGAGCCCAGCGCTTTCTTAAACAATTTGATTGAATATTTCAATAAAACAAGATAAAACATGCATATGCAGTATTGCAACACAGGGTGAATATGTGATATGTCAATCAATCAATCCGCATTTGTATAGCGCAGCACTGTCACCCCTAAGGGTATCTGGGCGCTAAGGGTGCTTTGTCTCCATCAAAAAGCCAGGTCTTGACTTTATTTCTGAAGTCCTCCAGGAAAGTTTATGTTTGGAGGTGAAGGGGCAGGTCGTTCCAGGTCTTAGCGGTGATGTAGAAGGAGCGGTTGCCTCTGTGGCTGCATCGGATGCGGGTGGTGTGAGTGGGGTGGAGCGCAGGTGTCTTGCGGGTCTATGGAAGTTCAGTCGGTGGTGGATGTAGAATGGTCCTTGGTCATGCAGAGCCTTGTAGGCGTGTGTGAGTATCTTGAACTGGCATCTCTTCTGGAAGGCGGAGCCAGCGGAGGTTTCTGAGGGGTCGAGTGATATGGGTCCATTTGAGTAGGTCCAGGATGAGACTGACTGCTGTCTTCTGTATAGTCTGGAGTCTTCAGAGAAGTTGGGTGGAGATTCCAGCACAGAGAGCATTGCCGTAGTCGAGGCGGCTGGTGATGAGGGCGTGACAGTCTTTCTGGTGTTGATTGGGGTCCATCTGGAGATTCTGTGGCGCATGCGGAGGATGAGGAAGCAGGAGGAGGCGATTGAGTTGATGTGTTGTTTCATTGTCAGTCGGCTGTCGAGGATGATGCTGAGGTTGCACGTATTGTCGGTCGGTGTGGGTGTCAATCGGAGTTCTGCTGGCCACTAGCAGTGGCCCCATGCGGACATGCTCTGTTTTGCTGGCTGCGTGCCTTGGTGCAGAACAAAGTGAAGTCGACATGGCACACATCCCTGTGTGCAATGCCTACAACCCACTGCCCGGGCATACATCAGTCACCCCTCTAGCTGGGTGCCCTATGCCAGTGGTGAGGGTACAGGTGCATGTGCCCTGTACCCCTACAGTGTCTAAGTCCATTCTTGTAAGTACAGTGCTGCCATTCAGAGTATATGGTGCTGGGAGCTTGTCATTACGAACTCCACAGCACCATAATGGCTGCACTGAAAACTGGGAAGTTGTTATCAAACTTCTCAGCACATTAAACCCACAATGATACCAGTGTGAGATTTAATGAAAAATGCACAGAGGGCATCTTAGAGATGCACCCTGAAAAACAACCAGCCTCTGGTGGGTTCCACGACTGGTACACACCAGCCTGCTGCCACAAGACATGTTTCTGGACTCCTAGGGTGGGAGCATTTGCTCCCTGAGCCCAGAAACAAAGCCTTTCCTAGGCGGAGGTGTTCACACATCCCCCAGGCCAGGAAGAGCCATCTGTGGCAGGGGAGCTTCAAAGGCCTGGCAGCCTTTGTAATGCGACCCCCAGCCTCTCCTGCTATCAGGAGCAGCCCCCTTCCTGTCTCCCCTCCCTTTCGGCGGGAAGACAGGCAGGAAAAACTAGCCAGCCCAGGCGATGTGCCCACCTATGCCAACTCCACCCCTCAGGAGGGGAAGTCGAGGTGAAGCCCACTCTTCAGTGCCTGCCATCTTGCAGATGGCAGGCACTCCCCAATCCGGACCTGGGATTGTGGTCACCCCCCCTCGTGGTGTGAGCACACCAAGGGTGTAGTCACCCTAAGGTCAGTAGCCACTAACCCGAGACCCCTAAAATGCCCCCTAAATACAGTATTTAGGAGGCTGCCTCAATCCAAGAAAGCAGATTCCCGCAACCTAAGAAGAAAAAGGACGAAAGAAGACGCCCAGCAGAGGAGACTGCAGAGAACAACTGACTTGGCCCCAGTCCTACCAGCCCGTCTGCAGTTTCCAGAGATTCTGCGCCAAAAATCGTCTTGTCCTGCAGCCAGCGACCTCCAGAACCCCTGGGAGGACTGACTACCTTCAACAAAGACCGGATCGCCTGTGAACTGCAGCCCTGTTCAAAAGAAACTCTGAAAACAGACTCTGAGCCTGCTGAGGACAAAGAAACCCGACGCCTGGAACTGCCAATGCACCCGTCGCCTACAGCCCGAGTTCGAGTGGCCCACGGTCACAGCAAGGTCCCCCAGCGCTCCAGAGTCTGAGTCCACCGTGGGTTGACCCCTCTAGGACTCCCCGGCGTCGCCTGCAGCCTCTGCATGGAGACCCCCCCCCAACCGCCAGTGGCCCCATAAGGTGAAATCCGACCTCAAGACACCCCTGAATCCAGCCGCCCTGGAGAAATGAACCCGAGGTGCACCTACGTCCCGAGCCCTCCAACTTACCTGCCCAGCTGTTGGTTCCTCCCGGAAGTCTTCCTGGATCGAGCCTGCAGCTAAAAACCAAAACCGAAAATCCCCATTGAAAACAACAGGGCACCCGATTCCAAAACAGCACTCTGCACCCAGCCGCCCCAGCGCCGTTGTGGGTGCACCTTTTTGTGCTGGCTCGTTTCCCCATTTACTCTGAGCTAAAGTCCAGGAGCTTTGTTTCCACAGCCAAGTGGCCTGCTCATCAGCAGCCACCAACTGGAGGCCTCCTGTCCCCCATTGGATAACATTGGGCCTCAACACTCTGCACCCGGCCGCCCTAGTGCCGCTGAGGGTGTGACAAGAGTGCATCACTGACCCTGGGGGACCCCTGAGTCCCCAGAAACTTAACTCCCACAGACGATAACTTACCTTTAAACCGATAACCTACTTTTCCTCCATAGGATAACATTGACTGTTTGACTGTTTTTCCTGAAAAAGTTTCTCTGTGTGGAGTTTTAAAATCTAAAGATATTCTTTAAAAATCGTGTGAATAACCAAAACTTATTTACTTACCTGGTTGCAGGTAATGTCCCAGTGCTGAATCTAGGTATCCAGCACCGAGTTAGAAAAGTAACGTAAAAGTAACTTACCTGTAATTTACTGAAAAAGTCTATTCATTTCAATGTACTGTATTTGCTAAGTGTTGCAACCCGCTGCATCCCCTGTAAATCAAACAAAGTACAATCTCTATTGCTTTTTCAAACTGTTCTACAATCAGCAACTTATTACTGCGAAGTTTTTAATGCCTACCTGTGCCAGGCTTGCTTGGTTTTAAAATAAAACAACAGTATATTTTTTATACAAAAACAATTGACCTAGAGTTCAGCTCTTGTGTATGAATTAATTTGCTGACTGAGTGTGTACATCAAATGCTTTACACTGTCCTCTGATACTGCCTTACTGCTTGACCAAGATGCCACTTTAGAGAGTAAGGTTCTATCTAACTTTAACCTCTGCCAAACCTCTGGACTCTATAATCACTTTACCTCATTTTGGTGTAGTTTATATAGAGCTGGTTTCTTACAGTGGGAGATGGTGTTGAACGCAGCAGAGAGGTCACGGTGGATCAGGGCCTCCATTTCTCCACAGTTGAGGAAGGTTCTGGTGTCTTCTGTGGCCGCGATCATCAGTGCTGTGGCTGGCATGGAATCCTGATTGTGAGGTGTCGAGGAGGTGCTTGTGTTCCAGGTGTTCAGTGAGCCGCTGGCTTTCTTGAGTGTTTTGGCTGGGTAGGGGAGCAGAGAGATCCCTTGGTAGTTTTTGCGGTCGCTGGGGTCGGCAGAGGGTTTCTTTTGAAGGGGTCTGGCATCTGCCTGATTCCATCTGTCTGGGAATGCTGCTGTGGAGAAGGAGGTGTTGAGGATGCAGATGAGCTCCGTCTTGATTAGGTTAGTTCCGAGGTTGAAAAGATGGTAGGGGATGGTGTTGGTGGGCGCCCCAGAGTGGATGGACAATACGATGGCTGTGGTGGTCTGAGTGGTAACTGGAGACCAGGTGGTGATCATTCTGCTGGTGTTAATTGGGTGGTTGAGGTTGCCGAGGCTGGGAAAGAGTGGTTTGGGGGGTCGAAGTTATTGTAGATAATGGCGATTTTGGGAGGGGTGGATGTTGTTCTCTGTGGCTGTCTGGCTTGAGAATTCCTTGACTATTTTGAAGAGCTTCTTTATGTGGTTGGCCATGGTATCAATGTGGGCTGTGATAGCTGCCTGCTTCCTTGAGGCTCAGGTGGTAGTCACTGAGGGCTACTATGTGAGTGGCTCTGTCGGAGGGGTTCTTAGCGATGCGTCATCACTTCTCGAGTCGGTAGCAGTTGCGTTTGGTGGTTCTGAGCTCTGGGGTGTACCAACTGATATGTTTTGAGGTTTTGTTGGCTTTTGCTGTATTCAATGGGGCAACCCTGTTGTCACTTTTGGTGATCCAGGCGGAGATGTTCTGGACGGCCTGGTCCAAGTCTGCTGACATTTCAAGTTGTGTGGTGCTGAGGGCCTGTGTCCACTGGGTCTCAGGTTACTTTGCCCCAGATACGGTAGGAGGGGCAGTAGTGCTTGGTGGTGGTATGCTGGAGGTCGGAGATGATGAAGTGAACAATGGCGTGGTTGCTCCAGGTGAGTTCTGTGACATGGTTGACTTTGACTCTGTCGCTGAAGGTAAGGATGGAGTTAAGTGTGTGTCTTGCTTTGTGTGTGGGTTCGGTGACCAGTTGGGAGAGGCCAATGTTGTTTAGGTTCTCCAGGAGGGTGGTAGAGTTGGCATCATTTGGGCTGTCAATGTGGAAATTGAGGTCGTCGATGTAGTGGTAGGAGACGATGGCTAGGGGGGCGTTTCGGTGATGAAGGCAACATCCGGGGAAAGGGTGGTGATGGCATCCTAGATTTCCATGGTGTGTTTGCAGAGGGAGCGGGCGTTGAGCAGGATACAGTGGTTCCGGATTCTTCATAGACTTGTGAGTGGGAGTGGTGCAGGGTCCAGTCTGGGCGGGAGGTCCTGTGTGGCAGGCAAAGCTGCACTGGCAGCAGGTGAAGGGTCGTTTGGTTGATTGTGGAGAGGGCGTGAAGCAGCTGTTGTTTCGGTGCCTAACGCCCAGGAGCTCCTTGGAGGTGTAGCGGTAGATGATGGGAAGATCTGGGGTCCAGGCGCGCATGGGCGCAGTTGGGCTTGTCTTTGGGAGGTGGAAGGGACTAGCATTAAGGCAGGAGGGCGGGGAGCGGGAAAAGGCAGGAGCGGGAAAAAAGCAGGAGCAGAAAAAACGGCAGGAGTAGGATGGTGACTACAGCTAGTAACCCGGGCGTCAAAGTGCCAACCAGCAAACCCCAGACCAAACTGCTAAATTAAGTTAAACCCTCAACCCTAGTAAGCTAAAAATAAAATAATACGGCTCAAGCAGAGGTAGTGAGACCATGGGACGTCAAGGGCATCAAGCAGGCGGCGGTCACCTGGGACCGAACCAAGGTCCTTGGGCGAGGTGCAGACTCACAAGGCTGGTCGCAGGAGTTGCTGGAGAGTGACGCCCCGGACCAGGAGGTCTAGGGCTGTTCACTGGGGTCATGCAGCGACCTCCATTTGTAGTCCTGGGAGGTGGTCGGGGCTAGAAGTGAGGCGGGAGGGCGGGGATCGGAAAAAAAAGGAGTGGGAAAAACGGCAGGACGGCGACTACAGCGAGTCACCCGGGCATCCAGGTACCAACCAGCAAATCAAACCCCGAGCTACTAAATCAAGTTAAGCCCTCAACCCCAGTAAGCTAAAAAATAAAATAATAAGGCTCAAATAGAGGTAGTGATGCCAGGGGACGTCAAAGGGCGTCAATCAGGCGGCGGTCACCTGGGACCGGATCGATGTCCTTGAGGCTGGGGGCGAGGTGCAGACTCGCGATGCTGGGCGGCAGGAGTGGCTGGAGAGCGGCGCATTGGACCAGGAGGTCAAGATATGTCAAAATAGCGTCTGCCTGTCCCAGTTGTGGCTCATCATACAGTTTGCAATGAATAATCAGCACAACATCATCACAAACACAATACGATTCAATATTAGTTGACAGAAAATGTAACTTGGTTAAAAAATAACAGGACACTCCTAGCTCATGTTACCCTCGAACCAGGGAAGGTTTGTGCGGTGCAAGTTCCTAAGTGAGCTGGGCAGTCTGCCAACAGCCGCTCCTCGACAAAGGTGGTAATCATGGAAACCATGTAGTAAGAACTCGGGAATCACCGGCTTCTGTTGGCCACATACAAGTTACGCCGTTTCCTGAGTCCAATTTTACCCTAAATCCGAATTTCACCCTGTTGTATCGCCCAGCGCATAAGCTAGATGCACCTTTCACCCTCCGTCCAGATACCAAGGGTATTAGAAACCACTTTAGCACTGGGAAAACCTTGAACTAAAAAATATGAGACTGAGGAGCCACGCTGCCCAATCAGGGTAGCTATGACACAAAAACCAGCGTCCTGGGAGTTATCGAGATCTATCGTCACCTTTTCTAGCGTGCTGAACTATCGAAAAAAGTTGACTTCAGTGGGATCGCCTCCATGGCTGAATTACGACAGATACAGTTGGGACGTATGAAATAGGAAATACGTCCTTTCCTGTCAGCGGCAGGGTGCATAGGCTATCTTTTTACGCTTCCCCCAGTTTACCATTTGTCAAATGCTTTACACTATGTTTTAGGTTCTGATGTAGTCTCTAACCCTCTGTGATGGCTGCTTCAGGACGGACCTCCGCCGCATGGATTCAGCAGAACTTCCAATCAATTGCGGTGTCTGCCCACCTTTTCTTGTGCGCATCATGAATCAATCCGAGCAGGGTCTCCTTCCTTCGGCTGCGGCTGGGTTAGAGGTCCCAATCAGCTCCTGGCTGGTGCGCCAAAAAATTGCTTGAGGTTGAATTTCCTTAAAAAACAGAAGATGAGGCGTTTGACAAAACAGGAACAGTTTGTTTAATTAAACATTACAGCCAGCAGACCAGTTACCTGCACAGGGTCTGAGGACTGTCTCAATTTACATTCTGTAGGTATCCTTCTTTTATACCAAATGTGAACAGTTGTAAAAGTTTGCGGCGGTACCCTGTATGCTGAGGAATATTGGTTGCTGCCTTTGGAGTCCTACATTAATTGTCTAATGGTTACCACAGGTTGGTCTCTACCTCACATGGATGCAGTGTGGCCTGTGGTGAGCGTGTCCAGATGTCCGGCATGAGGAGCGCGTGATCACTGCGTGTGCTAGGTCCCGATTGGCTACGTGTTCCTAACTCATGTGTCATTGACTTTTATGGGGTTCTTAGGGACACACGTACCCCCTCCAGCCATGTGTGCTTTATTGGGGATATCTCCCTTGACCCTTTGTAATGTTGCTGTGCCTAACTGTGGGATAGTGTGAGTTTCCTGCCTGAGCGTTAGCCTGCCTCCTATGCACCCTGGCACCTGTGTATCACTCAGCAATCCCGGGCCTCGGTCTGAGGGCCTGCGTGACTACATATTTGCGAGTTGAGGTTGATGCAGGGTTCACAATGGGTTATTCTATGAATAAGGATGAGGTATTTTCATCAACAAATACATCCATTTTTATATTAACACTGCGCACTGCCCTTTGTCATGTGGGGTTGACCTCCGGCCCTGGCTTGTACGGCCTTTGGTTATGCATGGCTTGGGGTTGGCCACAGGGCTTGTGTTATGGCCGGGCCATGCTTCCAACTCCCAGCAGGTAGACAACCCTATGCAGTGCTTAGCCTTTGATCATGAGCAGTGGGGTATTGGTCACAGGACTCGGCCTGCCGCCAGACCCTGTGACCAAACCGTCAGCTGGCTGCCAACCCCAGCGCCATCAGCCGCTTGCCCCACCCCTCCCTTTTAAAAAGTTTATCAGCCCCGGAGATGTCCCCACAGCATGCACTCTTCCCCATCGTCATTGGTCAAGCGTGTGGATTTACAGCTCAGGCTGCGCCTCCCTCACATTTCAATATTTCACAGAATGAGTTTGTTTGCTGTCTTGGTTTGTCTCCTCCAGATGTGCTGGTGCAGCTGTGATTGTGCTCTCTACTGTAGTTTGTCTTTGGTAAAACCTTTCACCTTCCAGCTCCCACTGCCTCATCTGGCTTGAGTTGTAACGGATTCCATTGGTCTTTTCAGATGCCATTAACCGATGGAGATGCTGAGGCTGGTGTCCCTGATGATGTCCGGGGGGTGGATGGAGAACCCCTCCAGGAGCTTCGGAAGCCCAGGATGATGGCACCTCAAGATCCTTCTGCTTCAAGGGGTAATGTCAACTTTAATGTATTATGAAGCACGTGTCTGTGTTTGAACTCTGTGTAGCCAACACTGTACAAGGGCACTGTTGGAAGGCGGACCCCGAGGAGTCGGTGAGACCACCAAGGGGGGGCCCTCTCACTGCACGAAGTAGCCGAGCGCTGCCGAGAAGTCTCCTGAGAGATCCTTCTCCTATCCCGTACTAGCACAGTAACACCACCACACCGGACTCAAGGAGGTTGTCTCAAGACAAGCAATTCTTTATCGTCAATAAAAAGGTTACGAGTTCAATATTTACATGAAGGGATCGAGGGATCCACCAAAAGTCTCAATGTCTCTTTGGAAGGGTAGGGGTAGCGGGTCAGTCTTTGGCAGGAGTGTGGTACGAGGGTACCTGGGGCCCAGTTCTTATCCTCAAGCTGGAGGACCTCCGATCTCGGAGGGGTCGAGCCGCGACGGCGTCAGCAGGGCTCTGGCGTACAGTTCGTGGAGAGCCGCGATTCAATCAGCAGGGCTCTCAAGATGGTTTCTGTTCAGCTCGAGCCGCGACGTCGTCAGCAGGGCTCCGAGGAAGGTTTCAGCGAGGTTGGGCCGCGACAGCGTCAGCAGGGCTCCGATGTTCCAGGTGGTTCAGAAAGGGTTCACAAGCAGGAGCCGCGACGCAGTCAGCAGGGCTCGTGATGGTTCCGACAAGAGTTCTTCTCCGTAGGGTCAGCCGCGATTCAATCAGCAGGGCTCTCGACTCCGGGATACAACTGCCGAGCTGTGGTGGGGTCGCCCCAGATATAGGTCTGGAGCCCTTTGATGTCCGGACCTATGCGCCCGAGGGGGCGGAGTGGCCGGGTGGAGGTGGCCAGACGCCCAGCAGGAGAGGCGCCAGGCCCATGGGAGTTTGCAGGGTGATCACACCTCGAGAGGGGAGGACAGTTGGGGGTCCCATCGATACTGTCCTCCGCCGGGGCGATGAATGGTTCCTGCGGCACCCCCTGGCCAGTTCGTGGTGCCTCGATGTCGGGGCTTCGCTGGGGTCGAGGCTGGGTTGAGCGGGGTCGCGCCGGCTGGGGCACGGTGTGACGTGGATGCCAACAAGATGGCGGAGCCACGAGGAGTATGCGACCACGTGTAGCTCCGGGTGAGGGCCTTGGTGCAGTCCAGACGGGTGGCCCGTGACGGCCGGGGCGGGGAACGGCCACAATCCAGGGGGTTAAGGACCACGCCACGAGGCCAGGTCCAACAGGCGTCCCCCCCAGCCGAAGGCATGGAGAGTCACCCATCTCCTTGGGGATTCTCCTCGTCAAGGCGGAAGAAGCGGGACAGGCCGTCGGCGTTGGCGTGGTCATTGCCGGGCCGGTGTTCGACGTCAAAGTCCATCCCTTGTAGCGAGATGGACCATCGCAGCAGCTTGGGGTTCTCGCCCCGCATTCGCA
This sequence comes from Triturus cristatus, assembly GCF_964204655.1. Classification (NCBI taxonomy): domain Eukaryota; kingdom Metazoa; phylum Chordata; class Amphibia; order Caudata; family Salamandridae; genus Triturus; species Triturus cristatus. The sequence continues at coordinate 1,698,832,789 of NC_140591.1, forward strand.
TTAACCATTGCAAGGGCCGGTGGTCGGTCTGGACCCGGAAGTGGGCGCCAAAGAGGTAGGGCCGGAGCTTCTTGAGGGCCCACACCACAGCGAAGGCCTCGCGCTCAATAGTGCTCCAGCGTTGCTCCCGGGGCAGTAGTCGCCGGCTGATGAAGGCCACTGGTCTGTCGAGCCCCCTTTCGTCAGTTTGGGAGAGGACGGCCCCGATCCCATACTCTGAGGCGTCCGTCTGTACCACGAACTCCTTCTGGTAGTCCGGGGCTTGCAGCACCGGAGCAGTACACATGGCCGTTTTGAGGGTGTCGAAGGCTGTTTGGCAGCGGGGTGTCCAGTGTACCTTCTTGGGCTGTTTTTTGGACGTTAACTCTGTGAGGGGGCCAACAATGCTCCCATAGTCCCGGATAAACCGCCGGTAGTATCCGGTGAGGCCCAGGAAGGCCCGGACAGCGGTCTGGGTAGTGGGGGGTTCCTAGGTCTGGATGGCATCTATCTTCGCTTGGAGGGGGGCCACCTGCCCGCTCCCCACTTGATGGCCCAGGTAGGTCACGGATCCGTGGCCGATTTGGCATTTGCTGGCCTTGATTGTGAGCCCGGCCCGCTGGAGGGCGGCCAGGACGGCCTCCAGGTGGAGGAGGTGCTCGGCCCAGTGGTTGCTGTACACGGCAATGTCATCTAAGTAGGCCGCGCTGAAGGCCTCAAGCCCGGCCAAAACCTTGTTCACCAGTCTTTGGAAGGTGGCCGGGGCGTTCTTCATTCCGAAGGGCATCACCCGAAAGTGGTAATGCCCATCCGGAGTCGAAAAGGCGGATCTTTCTTGGGCGCCGGGGGTGAGCTGGATTTGCCAGTACCCGGCGGTGAGGTCCAGCGTGCTCAAGTAGCGAGCGGCCCCTAGGCGGTCGATCAGTTCGTCGGCCCGGGGTATCGGGTGTGCGTCCGTCTTGGTTACTACATTCAGGGCTCGGTAGTCCACGCAGAATCGCAACTCCGGGGGGTGACCGGGAGCTGCGGCCTTGGGCACCAGGACGACAGGGCTGGCCCACGGGCTGTCGGAAGGCTCGATGACCCCCAGGGCCAGCATCTTCGCTACTTCGGCCTGGATGCAGGCCCGCACTCGGTCAGGCACCCGGTAGGCTCTGTGTCGTATGGGGGGGTTCTCCCCGGTGTCGACGTCGTGGACGCACCAGTGGGTCACCCCCGGGGTGAGAGAGAAGAGGGCTGCGTAGTCCCGCAGTAATCGCTGGCAGTCGCTGCGCTGCTCCGGGGTCAGGGACGAGGCGAGTTGGACCCCTTCGATCGATCCATCGTGACTGTCGGATTGCAAGAGGTCGGGCAAGGGCTCGGAGTCGTCCTCGCCCCCCTCGTCGGTCGCCAGCAGCAGGCTCAATTCGGTCCGGGCGAAGTGGGGTTTTAGCCTGTTCGCATGTAGGACCCGGAGGGGGTTCCGGGGGGACTCCAGATCGACCAGGTAGGTGACGGGACTTTTCTTCTCCACCACCTTGAAGGGCCCGGTCCACTTGTCCTGGAGGGCGCCGGGTTCGACCGGGGCCATGACCCATACTTTCTGACCTGGCTCGAATTCTACCGTAGAAGTGTTGCGATCGTACCACCGCTTCATGTCCTCCTGGCTGGCCTCGAGGTTGGCTTCGGCTATGGCTCGGAACTTGCGGGTCTGGTTTCGGAGGGTCAGGAGGTATCGGTAGACGTCAGGAGGGGCGCCTCGGGGCTTCATCTCCCAGCCCTCCTTGACCAGGCTGAGTGGTCCGCGGACCGGGTGCCCATACAATAGTTCGAACGGGCTGAACCCCAGGGACTTCTGCGGGACCTCCCGATAGGCAAACAGGAGGCAGGGCAGCAGGACATCCCATTTCCGCCTGAGGGGTTCTTCCAGGCCCTGGATCATCCCTTTCAATGTTCGGTTGAACCGCTCAACCAGTCCGTTCCCCTGAGGGTGATATGGGGTCGTGAACTTGTATGTGACCCCGCATTGTTGCCACAGGGACCGCATGTACCTGGAGATAAAGTTCGAGCCACGGTCGCTCACCACTTCGCTGGGGAATCCCACTCGGGAGAAGATCCCCATCAAGGCCCGGCCTACCACAGGGGCCGTTATAGTTCTGAGCGGGACCGCCTCCGGGTACCTGGTGGCGTGGTCCACGAGGACCAGGATGAAGCGGTGGCCCAGGGCGGTTTGGGGGTCCAGGGGTCCCACAATGTCGATTCCGACTCGTTCAAACGGGGTGCTGACGGCGGGAAAGGGCTGGAGGGGGGCCTTGACCCGACCCCCCCGTCTTTCCGCTGGCTTGGCAGGTCTGGCAGGACCGGCAGTGGTTGTCCACATCTCTCCGCATCCGGGGCCAGTAGAAGTGGGTCACCAGACGACTGTACGTTTTGTCTTGCCCCAAGTGTCCGGCGAGGGGCACATCATGGGCCAGGTTGAGAAGGAACTCCCGGAAGCGGAGGGGGACCACCAACACGTGGCCGGCCCCGAGTTCTGCCACTTTCTGTTCACTGTACAACAGGCCCTCGGCCCAGTAGATCCAGTGGGTGCCGGTCTGGTCACCGTTGGCTTGCGCGGTCGCCTGCTGTCGGACCCCTTCGAGAGAGGGACAGGACTGTTGCTCTTGCTGGAACTGCTCTCGGGTGGGGCCCCCTTCATGTTGCCATTGCGTCAGTTCTGGTAGGGCGCTCGGAGAAGCCATCTCTTCGGGGGAGGATTCGCTGGGCCCGGGGTCGGTGTCCGCCTCCTCCTCGCTGCTGGCGGGAGGGGGTGTGAGCCCCTCGGGTCGGGCAGTCCCGGAGGTCGAGGAGGAGCGGGGGGCCTGGGCGGTCATGGACCGGGTGATGGCGCAGGCCCAATCAGCCAGTCCCAACATTCGGAGGTGCTCTCGTCGTTCTACTTGAGCCCAGGGGGAACTCTCCAAGTCGTTCCCCAGGAGGCAGTCGACCGGGGCGTCGTCGCGCACCGTCACCTTCAGCAGGCCCGTCACCCCTCCCCACTCGAAGGGGACCAGGGCCATCTGGCATAGGCTTTCACTGTTGTCGGCCGTCCGCACAGGGCACAGCACATTCGGTAGAATCTGTTCAGGGGTCACCAGGTGGCAGCGGACAGCGGTGATACTGGCGCCGGTGTCGCGAAGGGCTTCGGCCCGTTGTCCGTTGACCGTGACCTGCTGCCGGTACTTCTGGGTGTTGGTTGGGATGGGGGTGCAGGGTACCATCTCTCGGCTACCCAGGCAGACCAGGGACATGGCTGCCGGCTCCCACTCAGTGTTTTCTCGGTCGAGGGCCTCTTCTTCCTCCTCTCCCCCCAAGGCGGCGGCTGTCAGCTGCCGGGGCGGGGGCCCGCCGGCCCCGTTTCTTCGGTTCAGGGGGCATGCCGGGTCGCTGGCAAAGTGTCCGGTTTGTTGGCAGCCATAGCAGGTCACTGGTGGCCGTGGTCCGGGTCGGGCCGAGCCCACCCTTCGCGCTAGGCTCGGGGAGAGATGTGGCTGCGGTGGCCCTCGAGGGGGGCTCCTGGGGGCCCCAGCGGGAGGGTCTCTGTTCCTGTTCGGCCCTCCCCCCCCACCGCGCTGGCGTGGGGGTCCGTTGGGGTTCCTCTGGTACTCCCCCATTGAGCTCCGGGGGACCCGGGAGTTGACCCATCGATCGGCCTCGACGGCAAGTTTTCGCGGGTCGGTCATTTTGCTGTCGAGGAGGTGCTGTCTCAGTTCCACGAAGCAATTGTTGGAAAGATGTTCCCAGACGATGAGGTCGACCAGTTGTCCGTAGGTGGTTACTTTGCTGCCTTTGATCCACCCTTCTAGGGCCCGACTGAAAAAGTCCACATATTCCACCCATGTGGTACCCGGGATTTTCTTGCAGTCTCGGAACCGCTGGCGGTACATCTCCGCTGTTAGCCCGTAGCGGGTGAGCAGGGCCTCCTTCATGTGATCGTAGGAGGTCATCACCTCCTCCGGTAGCTGGAGCAGCGTGTCCCGCCCTTCACTCAGGAATCTCCCCCACAGGCCTGCGCCCCAGTCTTTTCGGGGCACCCGATGGGAGGTCATGGCCACCTCGTAGGCCTTGAACCATTGTTGGATATCGTCATTCTTGTAGTACTCCTTGACGACCTCCTTCGGGATATGCACCTTGGCCTCGGGGGGCGGTAGAGTGTCTCTAGTACTGGGGGTGTTGGTCCCTCCGTTCTTGGCCTTGATCTCGAGCTCCTTGAGACTGCGCTCGTGCTCAAGAGTTAGTTTCTTTTCCTCCAACTCCCGGTGTCGTCTCTTCTCTTCTATTTCTTCTTGAAGGCGTAGCTGCTCGAGGGCCAGTTTCTTTTCTGCCAGCTGGAGTTCGCCGTCCAGCCGTAGTCGGGCGAGCTCTAGTTCGTGGCTCCGGACCTTTTCCCGCTCTCGTATTTCTTCCTCGGAGAGGCCGGTTTCTAGGCTCTTTCTTCCTCCGGTTGCCGGGGTCAGTGCGGTTGCTGTGGTCTCCGTCAGGGGCAAGGGCCCTTCTTCCTGGGAGGGGCCTGCCCCAGCCTCCAACCATGCCCTCAGAGCTTTCTGCATCTCTTCCTTGGTACCGAGGCTGGTGGTTGCAATGCCTTTGTCTCTGCAGAACTGTTTTAATTCTTTGTGCGTATATTCTTCCAGCCGTTCGGGCTGGAACTCCATTGTCGCGTTGTTTTCCTGGCTGCTCATGATGCTATTCGTTTGGATGGGTAGCTAGTGGGTACTGGCTGGTACGTACTGCGTTCGGCTCGGATCCCGTCGCTGGCCACCAAATGTTGGAAGGCGGACCCCGAGGAGTCGGTGAGACCACCAAGGGGGGGCCCTCTCACTGCACGAAGTAGCCGAGCGCTGCCGAGAAGTCTCCTGAGAGATCCTTCTCCTATCCCGTACTAGCACAGTAACACCACCACACCGGACTCAAGGAGGTTGTCTCAAGACAAGCAATTCTTTATCGTCAATAAAAAGGTTACGAGTTCAATATTTACATGAAGGGATCGAGGGATCCACCAAAAGTCTCAATGTCTCTTTGGAAGGGTAGGGGTAGCGGGTCAGTCTTTGGCAGGAGTGTGGTACGAGGGTACCTGGGGCCCAGTTCTTATCCTCAAGCTGGAGGACCTCCGATCTCGGAGGGGTCGAGCCGCGACGGCGTCAGCAGGGCTCTGGCGTACAGTTCGTGGAGAGCCGCGATTCAATCAGCAGGGCTCTCAAGATGGTTTCTGTTCAGCTCGAGCCGCGACGTCGTCAGCAGGGCTCCGAGGAAGGTTTCAGCGAGGTTGGGCCGCGACAGCGTCAGCAGGGCTCCGATGTTCCAGGTGGTTCAGAAAGGGTTCACAAGCAGGAGCCGCGACGCAGTCAGCAGGGCTCGTGATGGTTCCGACAAGAGTTCTTCTCCGTAGGGTCAGCCGCGATTCAATCAGCAGGGCTCTCGACTCCGGGATACAACTGCCGAGCTGTGGTGGGGTCGCCCCAGATATAGGTCTGGAGCCCTTTGATGTCCGGACCTATGTGCCCGAGGGGGCGGAGTGGCCGGGTGGAGGTGGCCAGACGCCCAGCAGGAGAGGCGCCAGGCCCATGGGAGTTTGCAGGGTGATCACACCTCGAGAGGGGAGGACAGTTGGGGGTCCCATCGATACTGTCCTCCGCCGGGGCGATGAATGGTTCCTGCGGCACCCCCTGGCCAGTTCGTGGTGCCTCGATGTCGGGGCTTCGCTGGGGTCGAGGCTGGGTTGAGCGGGGTCGCGCCGGCTGGGGCACGGTGTGACGTGGATGCCAACAAGATGGCGGAGCCACGAGGAGTATGCGACCACGTGTAGCTCCGGGTGAGGGCCTTGGTGCAGTCCAGACGGGTGGCCCGTGACGGCCGGGGCGGGGAACGGCCACAATCCAGGGGGTTAAGGACCACGCCACGAGGCCAGGTCCAACAGGCACCTCTGTTCTATAGCTTCAAGGTCTCCATCCTACCTTGTGGGCAACCTTCTGCTGGGCTGCATCAGAGCTTCATCCTCTCCAAACCCTGATCTTGTGCCTTGTGAGTAGTGTACTGGGGCAGTAAAGGCTCCTTCCTCTCATGGTGGTGACCACTGAGCACAGAATTCTGAGGCAGAGGTCGCCCGTCGAGCGACCTTCACCCTGGGAGCAGGCTCCTTACAGGCCTCGTGAGGTTACCTTTGAGTCTTGGAATTGTGCAGACCACTTCTCCATCACAGAACTGGCCCAAAAGCCCTCAGAGTAGCCCCCCAAATTTGCTTAGAAGTTTGAGGTTTATGATAGGTAGAAATTCCTCATTGGATTTCCAAACTAATATAAGTTGCTGAGAAAAACTCTGAGAATCTACAGGAATCTATTTAATCACTTCTTTCTGTGACAAAATCTTTAATTTCCTGAGTTATGATTTGTGTTTCAAAAGCAGCGAGAGCCACGGGCGGGCGGGAAGCAACTGAACCGGGTGAGAATACAGCTCGGCTCAGAAGCCTCGGATTGCTTGCAGTATCTCTTAATCTCATACAAACAGTTTCCAATTGGGGTGAAAGAGGGTGAGTTTGCCACCCTTCTTACTTGGGAATAAAAGGTTTAAACATAAATAACCTTCCATGATTTGTTTGTGAGTGTCCTCTGACGTGATGGGAATGTCCTCTGTGAAAACATCTCACTGAGGAAGAAACGCTGGTGGACCCTCCATCGTTGAATCCCGCACTGTGTGCTCCTCTGTTAACACAGAAGGATGGACGGTAGCAGCTCAGTGATTGTTGCAAGCCTGGAGAGTGAGCTCTGGGCCCTCCTTGTGACACCATGGATGCGCCGTATTTACTCTACAGTATAAGTAGGTGGGGGACCCAATATACCCTTGGAGGCTTGGGTAATCTATATGATAATAAGTAAAAGGATGCCTGCAAGGGAATTTGTTAAGAATTCTTACTCTAGTATGTAATACATGTTGTTACTTCTATGTTCAACCCTAAATGGTCTTGAACCTTTGAACAAATCTGTACGTGTATAGAGATATACAGAAAATGAAGAAATTAACATTTCAAAAGCACGGGAGAATCTTTTTCCAAAAGTACAAACGTTTTTTGATATGGATAAAATGGAAAAGGGTACATTCAAATATAACAACACAACATGATTGAGGATGTGTGAAACTACCTACAAATCATGAGCACAATCATCTACTCCACATATAATGGTAATTGAGGAATCTGGAAATACAGAAAACAATCACTGTGTTACAACAAATGTTACGGAAATAGATGAGAAAGTCGACGTTTCGGTGTGATGTGGCAATTGTCCGTCAGACCATCTTCAGGACGTACAGACGACTGTTTAAAAAGTCCCTTAGCATCAGTCCGCTTTTCAATTAGGACCCATTATTTGTGAAGACAATATACTGGATAGTTTGTTCGGATCAGTTCGCTCAAAGACCACTACTGATCGCCCCTCAAATAAGTGTTCTCCCAGTGATTCCAAGGATACTCCACGGAGCCAGGCTGAATTTTACTCGACTTGACAGCGAGTTACTGACACTCCACACTTATTTGAGGGGAGACCTGTACCTCGTATGTGTAGAATAACTGTACGCACAGATAAACGTTCCCTGCTTTAAATCGGATAAAGAGCAGTAGTGGTCATCGGAGACGTCTGTAGAATATATATATGTATGTAGATAGATATATCTAGAACATGGAAGTCTGTTCCAAATGAGATATATGAATTATGATTGTACATAAGAACAAAACCTCACTCTATTGGCAATAACAAACCAAACTCAGCCAATGAGTTCTCCTGTCGCTGAAGGCTCCTGATATTCCTCTTACAAGAGATCGTAACCGTCCTTCATCGTGATCGTGTGTCCACAGTTGTAAAAAGCTATTTTATTCCTCAAAGTTTTATCTTTAAACCGCAGGAAAAGTATCTTTCTCTCTCAAAACTTGTTCGTACTTTTCCAAACTAAACACAGCCTCAGAATTGGCACTTTATTTCCAATTCATTACTGTCATGAACTCTCCGTTTATTCACACAGTCTGAGCCCCAAAGAATTGTTTCCATAAATGAAAGAAATGAAATACAACTTTGGAGTTTCGCTCAATTTAACTCCAATAATCCAAAGGTCACCTGAAAGGGCAGACTAACCGTTAATCGATGCTTAACGTGAATTAATCTCAGCTGAAAACACTGCTAATGAAGGAGAGCCTGGATTCCCTGCTCTCAGGGACAGGGGGGTCCTCTTCCCCTCTCTCAGGGACAGGGGGGTCCTCTTCCCCGCTCTCAGGGACAGGTGGGGTCCTCTTCCTCGCTCTCAGGGACAGGTGGGGTCCTCTTCCCCGCTCTCAGGGACAGGTGGGGTCCTCTTCCCCACTCTCAGGGACAGGTGGGGTCCTCTTCCCTGCTCTCAGGGACAGGTGGGGTCCTCTTCTCTGCTCTCAGGGACAGGTGGGGTCCTCTTCTCCACTCTCAGGGACAGGTGGGGTGGGGTCCTCTTCTCTGCTCTCAGGGACAGGCGGGGTCCTCTTCCCCGCTCTTAGGCACAGGTGGGGTCCTCTTCCCCGCTCTCAGGGACAGGTGGGGTCCTCTTCTCTGCTCTCAGGGACAGGCGGGGTCCTCTTCCTCGCTCTTAGGGACAGGTGGGGTCCTCTTCCCCGCTCTCAGGGACAGGTGGGGTCCTCTTCCCTGCTCTCAGGGACAAGTGCGGTCCTCTTCTCTGCTCTCAGGGACAGGTGGGGTGGGGTCCTCTTCTCTGCTCTCAGGGACAGGTGGGGTCCTCTTCCCCGCTCTCAGGGACAGGTGGGTTCCTCTTCCCTGCTCTCAGGGACAAGTGCGGTCCTCTTCTCTGCTCTCAGGGACAAGTGGGGTCCTCTTCCCCGCTCTCAGGGACAGGTGGGGTCCTCTTATCTGCTCTCAGGGACAGGTGGGGTCCTCTTCCCCGCGCTCAGATACAGGTGGGGTCCTCTTCCCCGCGCTCAGATACAGGTGGGGTCCTCTTCCCCACTCTCAGGGACAGGTGGGGTCCTCTTCTCTGCTCTCAGGGACAGGTGGGGTCCTCTTCCCCGCTCTCAGGGACAGGCGGGTCCTCTTCCTCGCTCTTAGGGACAGGTGGGGTCCTCTTCCTCGCTCTTAGGGACAGGTGGGGTCCTCTTCCCCGCTCTCAGGGACAGGTGGGGTCCTCTTCGCCGCTCTCAGGGACAGGTGGGGTCCTCTTCGCCGCTCTCAGGGACAGGCGGGGTCCTCTTCGCCGCTCTCAGGGACAGGCGGGTCCTCTTCCCCGCTCTCAGGGACAGGTGGGGTCCTCTTCCCTGCTCTCAGGGACAGGTGGGGTCCTCTTCCCCGCTCTCAGGGGCAGGTGAGGTCCTCTTCCCCGCTCTCAGGGACAGGTGGGGTCCTCTTCCCCGCTCTCAGGGACAGGTGGGGTCCTCTTCCCCGCTCTCAGGGACAGGTGGGGTCCTCTTCCTCGCTCTCAGGGACAGGTGGGGTCCTCTTCTCTGCTCTCAGGGACAGGTGGGGTCCTCTTCTCCACTCTCAGGGACAGGTGGGGTGGGGTCCTCTTCTCTGCTCTCAGGGACAGGTGGGGTCCTCTTCCCCGCTCTCAGGGACAGGTGGGGTCCTCTTCCCCGCTCTCAGGGACAGGGGGGTCCTCTTCCCTGCTCTCAGGGACAGGTGGGGTCCTCTTCCCCACTCTCAGGGACAGGTGGGGTCCTCTTATCCGCTCAGGGACAGGTGGGGTCCTCTTCCTCGCTCTCAGGGACAGGCGGGTCCTCTTCCTCGCTCTTAGGGACAGGTGGGGTCCTCTTCCCCGCTCTCAGGGACAGGTGGGGTCCTCTTCCTCGCTCTCAGGGACAGGCGGGTCCTCTTCCCCGCTCTCAGGGACAGGTGGGGTCCTCTTCCTCGCTCTTAGGGACAGGTGGGGTCCTCTTCCCCGCTCTCAGGGACAGGCGGGTCCTCTTCCTCGCTCTCAGGGACAGGTGGGGTCCTCTTCCTCGCTCTCAGGGACAGGCGGGTCCTCTTCCTCACTCTCAGGGACAGGCGGGTCCTCTTCCTCGCTCTTAGGGACAGGCGGGGTCCTCTTCCCCGCTCTTAGGCACAGGTGGGTCCTCTTCTCTGCTCTCAGGGACAGGCGGGGTCCTCTTCCTCGCTCTTAGGGACAGGTGGGGTCCTCTTTCCCGCTCTCAGGGACAGGTGGGGTCCTCTTCCCTGCTCTCAGGGACAAGTGCGGTCCTCTTCTCTGCTCTCAGGGACAGGTGGGGTGGGGTCCTCTTCTCTGCTCTCAGGGACAGGTGGGGTCCTCTTCCCCGCTCTCAGGGACAGGTGGGTTCCTCTTCCCTGCTCTCAGGGACAAGTGCGGTCCTCTTCTCTGCTCTCAGGGACAGGTGGGGTCCTCTTCTCTGCTCTCAGGGACAAGTGGGGTCCTCTTCCCCGCTCTCAGGGACAGGTGGGGTCCTCTTATCTGCTCTCAGGGACAGGTGGGGTCCTCTTCCCCGCGCTCAGATACAGGTGGGGTCCTCTTCCCCGCGCTCAGATACAGGTGGGGTCCTCTTCCCCACTCTCAGGAACAGGTGGGGTCCTCTTCTCTGCTCTCAGGGACAGGTGGGGTCCTCTTCCCCGCTCTCAGGGACAGGCGGGTCCTCTTCCTCGCTCTTAGGGACAGGTGGGGTCCTCTTCCCCGCTCTCAGGGACAGGTGGGGTCCTCTTCCCCGCTCTCAGGGACAGGTGGGGTCCTCTTCCCCGCTCTCAGGGACAGGTGGGGTCCTCTTCGCCGCTCTCAGGGACAGGTGGGGTCCTCTTCGCCGCTCTCAGGGACAGGCGGGTCCTCTTCGCCGCTCTCAGGGACAGGCGGGTCCTCTTCCCCGCTCTCAGGGACAGGTGGGGTCCTCTTCCCTGCTCTCAGGGACAGGTGGGGTCCTCTTCCCCGCTCTCAGGGGCAGGTGAGGTCCTCTTCCCCGCTCTCAGGGACAGGTGGGGTCCTCTTCCCCGCTCTCAGGGACAGGTGGGGTCCTCTTCCCCGCTCTCAGGGACAGGTGGGGTCCTCTTCCTCGCTCTCAGGGACAGGTGGGGTCCTCTTCCTCGCTCTCAGGGACAGGTGGGGTCCTCTTCCTCGCTCTCAGGGACAGGTGGGGTCCTCCTCGCCGCTCTCAGGGACAGGTGGGGTCCTCTTCCCCGCTCTCAGGGACAGGTGGGGTCCTCTTCCCTGCTCTCAGGGACAGGTGGGGTCCTCTTCCCTGCTCTCAGGGGCAGGTGAGGTCCTCTTCCCCACTCTCAGGGACAGGTGAGGTCCTCTTCCCGCTCTCACGGGCAGGTGGGGTCCTCTTCCTCGCTCTCAGGGACAGGTGGGGTCCTCTTCCCCGCTCTCAGGGACAGGTGGGGTCCTCTTCCTCGCTCTCAGGGACAGGTGGGGTCCTCTTCCCCGCTCTCAGGGACAGGTGGGGTCCTCTTCCCCGCTCTCAGGGACAGGTGAGGTCCTCTTCCTCGCTCTCAGGGACAGGTGGGGTCCTCTTCCCCACTCTCAGGGACAGGTGGGGTCCTCTTCCTCGCTCTCAGGGACAGGTGGGGTCCTCTTCCCCACTCTCAGGGACAGGTGGGGTCCTCTTCCCCGCTCTCAGGGACAGGTGGGGTCCTCTTCCCCGCTCTCAGGGACAGGTGGGGTTCTCTTCCCCGCTCTCAGGGACAGGTGGGGTCCTCTTCCCCGCGCTCAGATACAGGTGAGGTCCTCTTCCCCGCTCTCAGGGGCAGGTGGGGTCCTCTTCTCTGCTCTCAGGGACAAGTGCGGTCCTCTTCTCTGCTCTCAGGGACAGGTGGGGTCCTCTTCTCTGCTCTCAGGGACAAGTGGGGTCCTCTTCCCCGCTCTCAGGGACAGGTGGGGTCCTCTTATCTGCTCTCAGGGACAGGTGGGGTCCTCTTCCCCGCGCTCAGATACAGGTGGGGTCCTCTTCCCCACTCTCAGGGACAGGTGGGGTCCTCTTCTCTGCTCTCAGGGACAGGTGGGGTCCTCTTCCCCGCTCTCAGGGACAGGCGGGTCCTCTTCCTCGCTCTTAGGGACAGGTGGGGTCCTCTTCCCCGCTCTCAGGGACAGGTGGGGTCCTCTTCGCCGCTCTCAGGGACAGGTGGGTCCTCTTCGCCGCTCTCAGGGACAGGCGGGGTCCTCTTCGCCGCTCTCAGGGACAGGCGGGTCCTCTTCCCCGCTCTCAGGGACAGGTGGGGTCCTCTTCCCTGCTCTCAGGGACAGGTGGGGTCCTCTTCCCCGCTCTCAGGGGCAGGTGAGGTCCTCTTCCCCGCTCTCAGGGACAGGTGGGGTCCTCTTCCCCGCTCTCAGGGACAGGTGGGGTCCTCTTCCCCGCTCTCAGGGACAGGTGCGGTCCTCTTCCTCGCTCTCAGGGACAGGTGCGGTCCTCTTCCTCGCTCTCAGATACAGGTGGGGTCCTCATCGCCGCTCTCAGGGACAGGTGGGGTCCTCTTCCCCGCTCTCAGGGACAGGTGGGGTCCTCTTCCCCGCTCTCAGGGACAGGTGGGGTCCTCTTCCCCGCTCTCAGGGGCAGGTGAGGTCCTCTTCCCCGCTCTCAGGCACAGGTGAGGTCCTCTTCCCGCTCTCACGGGCAGGTGGGGTCCTCTTCCTCGCTCTCAGGGACAGGTGGGGTCCTCTTCCCCGCTCTCAGGGACAGGTGGGGTCCTCTTCCTCGCTCTCAGGGACAGGTGGGGTCCTCTTCCCCGCTCTCAGGGACAGGTGGGGTCCTCTTCCCCGCTCTTAGGGACAGGTGGGGTCCTCTTCCTCGCTCTCAGGGACAGGTGGGGTCCTCTTCCCCGCTCTCAGGGACAGGTGGGGTCCTCTTCCCCGCTCTCAGGGACAGGTGGGGTCCTCTTCCCCGCTCTCAGGGACAGGTGGGGTCCTCTTCTCCGCTCTCAGGGACAGGTGGGGTCCTCTTCTCCGCTCTCAGGGACAGGTGCGGTCCTCTTCCCCGCTCTTAGGGACAGGTGGGGTCCTCTTCCCCGCTCTCAGGGACAGGTGGGGTCCTCTTCCCCGCTCTCAGGGACAGGTGCGGTCCTCTTCCTCGCTCTCAGGGACAGGTGGGGTCCTCTTCCCCGCTCTTAGGGACAGGTGGGGTCCTCTTCTCCGCTCTCAGGGACAGGTGGGGTCCTCTTCCCCGCTCTCAGGGACAGGTGGGGTCCTCTTCCCCGCTCTCAGGGACAGGTGAGGTCCTCTTCCCCACGCTCAGATACAGGTGAGGTCCTCTTCCCCACGCTCAGATACAGGTGGGGTCCTCTTCCCCGCTCTTAGGGACAGGTGGGGTCCTCTTCCCCACGCTCAGATACAGGTGGGGTCCTCTTCTCCGCTCTCAGGGACGGGCAGGTTGTATTTAATCTGTAGTTAGCCATAATACCCTTAGATTCAGAAGGCGTGTTGTTCAATGTGTTATTTAGGGCACACAGACTTACATTTGGAAGCCAAAAATTAAGAGAAATTTTATAGATAATAACAAATATTGTATTCTGTGTAAACCCAGTAACCCCTTGTATGCCAAGCACACCCTGTTGTGGTTCTGTATGACCTTTAGTAGAGGTCAAGTTGTATGGGTTGTAGTGCCCCTCCCTCCTCTGACCTCTGGCCGGGGTCACCGGACTGTACTGGTCGGTGCGTCCAGCTGGGCACGGCTCAGGAAAAGACTCTGCGTTATCTTTTAAATATCAATATCTACTTTCACTTGTCATTTACTAAGGAAACATTTTTATTATTACTTTCACAATCCATTGAGTTTACAGTAACTCTCTGAATAATGCAGCGTATAACAGGGGCTCGATTGAGGATCCAAGACACAGACTGTGAGAAGGTGGCCTGATATATGCTGTCCACTAGTTCTAGTGGGCACCTTGCATCAGTCCAAACAACCCCTTATGGTGAATGGTTAAAGACAACCTTTATTGAAAGCTATCCTAGTGGTAGCTATGGAGAGCAGCCGTCAGGCTAAGTCTTGAAGGAATGTAAAGCAGCTTGTTTTACCAGTCTATAATCTCTTGAATGATCAAATGAAAAGACAACCACACCAGGTATATATTCAAAATATATGTATTTAAGATAAAACACACCCCTCTAGTCTCTTTATGAGACTGGAGTTCGAAGTACTAAAGTTACAAGTGATCAAGCATCAGTAAAAGCACAAATACACGTTTGGGCCCTAGAGGCGCACCAAACCATATACAAAAAAAGTGGTATAAGAACCACGACTGGAATAGGCACTAGGCCTATTGCCTCTAGAATCGCTGGGACCCCAATTAACCACCCAAGGTAGGGACACAGGGGACCCACGTGAACTGTTTGCAGTGTGGAAACCCAACCGCGGGTTCCTATTATCTTCTATGGGCAATGTCGCAGTTGGAAATTTAAAGATTAGGGACACTTAGAATCGAGTCAGGACCAAACGCTTTTAGGCCTAAGAAGTTCTAGGGCTAGCACCCACGGGAGCACCGGAGTGCTCGAGTTACCTCACCCAGGGAAGCCGGGTGCATAGGTGTCTTTTGGTGTCGGGTCGCGTCGTCGATTACAATGGAAGCTGGCGAAGAACTGCTGCTGCCGTGAAGAGGAGAAGTGTCCGAAGAGATTCAAGCCTGGATCTAGTATGGAAGGAAACTGAAAGCAGAGGGGACAGTGACCGAGGGCAGGAGAGACCAATGCCCACAGAGGTCGGGTGCTTCAGGTGAGTTGATGGGTGTCTTGACTCTTCAGCCACGAGGTCCAGAAGGTGCCGATGACGACCAGGAGCTGGGTTTGAGCTGTCCCACGAAGTCTGTCAAGTGCTGCGGTGTCGGCGACCAGAGTGGACCCAACAAGCCTTGGCAGCAGCACTCACTGGAAATCAGAAAAAGGACGTCGGTGCAGACCAGCAAGGTCTGAGGGACTCACCCAGTGAGGGTAAGTCGGGGCACGTCTGGAGCAACTAGGAAAGCCCAATTAGAAGAGGAGTTGCCTTCGTGGGGACCTACTTGCCAACGGGCTAGCGATCGCGAAGGAGCCTCGAGCGGTCGTAATTGAAACTGGCCCACGGTTCAGTCGTGGAGTGGAGGCCAGCATTCTTCGATGCAGGAAGTGCTCAAGGCTGGGGCTTCTCGGAGCCCAAAGCACAACTTCAAGGAGGACCAGGATGTTGGACTTGGCCCTTCTGGCAGGTTCACCCCTGAACGTTTTGCTTTTTATTGGTGACTTGGTGTGGTGATTTTTGGTTTCTGCGCACTTTCCCTGTGTCCCAGGGTAAAGTGCGTGCGCGCTCTGAGTGCATGTGGTGAGATAGGTCTGCCCTCCCATATGAATGCATGGGGAATGTATGTGTCCCTAGTAGTTCCTGATGCGTGGGGTGAGCAGGCCCGAGTTTGGTATGTGCGGACTCGTGTGATTGAATGCTGCGCGATGATGTTTGCGGCGTGCATGTACCTAGTATGGAAGTGAGGAAATATGAATTTTGTGATTAGTTATGTCCCCTATCGTAGACCCCAACGGCTCCATGTGCCTGTTATAAGTACATGTATGTTCCCTCCAGTTCCAGTTTTGAAGACGCAAATACATGTGCGTCCACCGTCAACATGTCCTCTTTCAGATCTACCATGAATGGGTCAGATATTCCATTCCTAAGTATGAAAGGCCACCGACTTTATATGGTTCACTTTCCACATTTTACAGATTCAGGCGAGTAGGCCCAGAATTCTGTCATCAAGCCTTTTCCTGCTTTCTGCCTCTGAAAGCTCCAGTCTGAGCCTGCATCTGTATCCATGAACTTTGTCCTATTCCCTGCGCGGCTAACGGTGCCTGATCCAGCATATTGCCTGCCAAAAACTGTATTTCACCTTCAAGATTATCTACTCCGCTCCTCATCCGATGCATTCCTGTCTAGTAGTTTAGGTAAACATTCCTCCAGCTACCGTGCAAAGGGCCAGGCCTCGCTGTCCTCATGCAAGTAATTCATAGCCCTGTTACCATGGAATATTCCTATCCCCTCGCATCTCATGTAGACACTTAGACGCTTGTACACGCACTAACAGTCAGTATAGAATAGATTCTACTCTAGAAACCTTTCCTTTTGGATAACACAGTTCTTTAAACATAGGATATTAGATATGATTTGGGATTAGGTTGACATGAACCCCAGACTTCTGTCTCCACATGTAGAGCTAAATGTCAAGTCCCCTTCACCCTCTAGTTGCACGTCAATCACACGTCATGCGGCTGCGCGCGCATCTCTGCCAAATATTTCTGCTGACATTGCAGGATTCTTTTATGGATCCACCCACTTGTGACATCATGTATGATGACGTTTATTAAATTACGCCCATATGACCGCCTCTATTAGTTACGTATGCACCTTTTATCTGTATTATCAGCTGTTACGCCTCTTGCATCTGTTTCACTGTAATGCATTTTCTATAAAACTGCTTATCTGTCAATAATGTATGCCCTTCCTTCCTGAACTTTCGTGGTGATGGAATAGAAAGCCTACAATTCGAATTGTATTCCTTTGTATAGGAATAAAGCCTTTTAAAACCTCTAATACCACGGATTCTGCCTCTTATATTTACTGAGTTATTCTTACTAGACTTTACCGCATAAAAAATAGTACCGGTAATGAAATATTTACCACATAAATTGGCGCCCGAACAGGGACACTTTCTCATCTCACGCGCCGGCGGTGCGTTGCAGGCCCGGTCTCCTGCCACAGCTGAACGGACAAAAACGCGTACCTGCAGGATTTCCTGTATCTCCCTCCGGCCAAGCGGGGGCGACTGAGGCTGCGATCAACACCCAGACGAGGCGGTGAGAAGTGCGAAGTATCCCGACCAGAGCCTAGCTGAGAGAGCAAGATCCGAGGTATACAGAGGCCCACCAGGTTCCGAAGTTCCGAGTCCAGTCAAGTCGAGTCCAGTCCGGTCCAGTTTCAGTTCCGTTCCGAGGCCTTCCGTTCCGAGCTACCCGGTGAGTACCATTACCGGGGAGGCATTTTACGTGCACATAGTCTGTGCCGGTCAAGACGGGTTTGGGTACACAAATCCGGTCTGCACTGTTTCAGCAGTGTATCTGTACTGTTTAGCAGTATATCTAGTATGTCTTGCATATAAATAAGTATTATCTAGTGTCAGTATTATGTCAGTAACTAGTTTTCTATTAGTTATCATCGTTCGTTACAAATGTTAAGCGTTAAATGTTTTAATACGTTCTATATATTGTGGTGTGAATGACTGTTCATTATTGCGTTTATTTATATTAAGTGTGTTTAAGATTAAGTAACCAGATCTAAAAATGCCGCTCTTTTCGAAATTAAGACAGATCAAAACTAGAAAAGGGGTACTCGAAGAAGCTGTTCCCATTCCACCTAGGGACACTCCAGGGTACTTCTTGTATCATAAGCATGGTCTAGATGCCGTATTATTTCTTGATTTATGGGTGGACTACACCAAAGAATTACCAGAGAATCAGAGATGGCCCGCAACGGGGACCTGGGATGCGGATTGCATCATGAGTAGAAGAAGAATTATGGAAAAAGAAAGCCAGACAGTCACAGAAAGATGCCATTGAATTATGGCGTAAAGAATCATATAGACGTACAGAAAAAGCACTCAGACAGGAAGAGAAAGGTAGAGAGAATTTAAATAAAACCCGAGAGAATCTATTAATTGAGGAAGGTACCCGAGTAAAAACAGAACAAGTAGATAGACAAAGAAACACTCTTATGAATGGTATGTATCCTCTTCTGGCCGAAGGGTTACCTAAGGCTACCCCGGAAATACCAAAAGACTTAACTCCTCCATTGCTCCCGATAAAAGCACATCCCAAAACACATCCCAAAACAGCAAAGGACGTTTTCCTTTCCTCCTATTTGGATGACGTAGCTCCCGAGTATGCTAATGCCATGCCACCCACACCGCTTGCCGATGGTGTTCAACACCAAGAGCATCCGTCTGTATCCCCGCAACTACAAACTCCTACACAAGTTCCCACAGGTCCGTCCGTTTCTACAGTTTTTCCCGCATCTACAATCTCTATCCTACGTCCAACGAATCCTTTCGTGCCTAGCGCCTCAGATGGTGCTACAGGAGGTACGACAGACATGTTTGCCACCCCGCCGCGAAACAAACAGACCCTTAGAGATTTAGCACTCCAACGTACACCCCAATTAGCGACATCCGACATGTTTAAAGAACAGCTTGTGGATTGTAGATACGATCCAGTACCAGGTAGACAGGACAAATTGCTCATATCATCACTACGTATACGACGAGCTACATTATATTTAATGACGATACCAGGAATGGTTGAACACCTAGACAATATATATCGCTTTGTCCAAACAGGGCGAGGTTCAGAAAGTATTAACGAAGCTATGGAATACCAGAAAGTGGACGTACAAAGACAACTACTACGTTTTTTCATAAATTGTGTAATTAGGAATCAAGACAGGCCCGGGGCAGATCACGATACCATGCAAAGACTTGTCAAATGGGGTCAGAACATATCAGAAGAGAAACATGATAGACAGGCGTGTATAATCGCCATGTGTCGAAAAATCCGCAAGGAAGTAGAACGAATACATAAAGAAAGACGAGAAACAGACAGAGTAGAATCAGAAGAGGAGGAGGAGCAAGAATCAGAACAATTGGAGACGATAGCTTACGTAGGTAGAGGAAGACCCCATAATAATACCAGAGGTTTTAATGATCCGATACGTCCGATACGTCCAGAACATAATAGACATTTTCAAACCCCTATGTTAAATACAAGATCCCCTGAACACCTATTCCAAGCCGCTGATAAATTACTCCGAGATCGAAGGGGGTACCATATGCTCGATTCCATGGACGAACAAGAATTAGCCAGGTCCGCAGTACAATGGGCTGACAGTCCCAGCGACTACAATGATGATGTACTTGCACACACGTTTCTGAATCTTGACCCATACGAACAGCGTTTAGCTAGTATATACATGATTCAACACCTCCTTATATTATATAAAAGTCAACACTCCGATCCAGGACCCTTACCTGACATATTGACAGAACTACTCACGAATATATGGAGAGGGTCAGGTACTGATTTGATTAAAGAGATTCTAGAATTCCGAAACCAATATTTAACTTTCGTATGCCCAGAACACGTTCCAGTTCCCATCATGGGAAGAAAAATGTATCACATAGATAGACAGAACCCGTTACGCAAAGTACACCCAATCAGAGGTGACGGTAATAACTTTACACGCGTGTTTGTGTACACGCCTATAACTAAACTGGAATTATTAGAAATGAAGAAAGTAGTACCCAGCCATGACAAGGATCCAGCAGGTTTCCACCGTGAAATAAAGGACATGTTACTCATGGGAGAGTATACCTACCCCGACATTATGAAAATATTAAAAGTCCTATTACCCGCCGGTGTTTATGAGAAACTTAAAGAAAAGGAATGGGAGGTGGGAGACCAAAAGATAGATTGGACAGCATTAGAAAACGAAGAAAGGGCCCGAACTGCAGGAGCAGGGCTTGGGGAAAAGACTACCGCATTAGCAGGGCTACTAGTACAGGTACTGCCGCGTTTATTAACTATGAAAAAGGAAGACTGGGGTGCAATATCAGCCTGTAAACAAAAGCCAGATGAAGACACTAGTGATTTCTATTCCCGATTTGAAAAATGTTTTGGTATAAATAGTGGCATAAAAGCCAGTAGTGAGTCATATCCACATCTGTTTGTGACAAAATTAGTTGAAAATTCTCTGCTGCAAGTCAAGAATAGAGTATTGAAATTCGAAAGTACCTGGCAAGGTAATACCCCATCACAGATGTTACAGATGTTACAATATCACCACAATAGAATTAGAGAAGAACAAGAACACGAACAAAGACGTATGAAAGATACAAAAATGAAAATGCTTGTTGCTCAGTCAGTTCCAGCTGATGGTCATCATAAGGGTGATTCCGCAGGTCCTACGAAAGGGACATGCAACTATTGTAAACAACCAGGTCATTATATACACGATTGTCCAGTCCTGAAACATAATATTGCTACAGGTAGAACCCAGGAGAGACCACGTCCACCTAGACAGGATCAGAATCAACAACAAATCCCTCAGCATGCACAACCTAGGTTAGCTCCGCAACAACTAGCTCCGCAACAGGGAGCTCCACAACAGACCGTAGCACCACCACAAGCGCAGCCTATTGCTGCAACACAAGCAACAACACAACAGATGTATCAGTACGCACAAGCAGATTATCCCGATTATCAACGATATACATGACATAGCCTAGAGAGGGAATTTGGCTTACCCCTTATAGAGGTTCCTGTAGACCAAGAGGGACCTTATGTACATAGTGAACTATTAGGGGAAGACAGAAAGTTTTTACTTGATACAGGAGCAAGCAGAACAACTATAAGACGCAGTGAAGTTCCAGGGGCACCCCTCTCAGGCTCACAGAATATTTCCCTTGGATTCTCAGGAAAACCTATAATAAATGACGTAACACAACCTCTTCCACTTACGATCGGTCCATTGACACGTACTACAGATTTATTGCTTACTAAATCATGCCCAGAAAACTTGTTAGGTATACAAACATTGAAAGCTCTAGGAGCTATAATATGTTGTTCTCCGGAAGGAGTACGACTATTTCTACGTGACTTCAAAGGTCACTACGTGTCCAGAGACATGGATCACCGACTGCAGAATTTACCTACACATTTATGGGCACAAGGCCCCACTGATGTTGGTTGCATGAATATTACACCATATCGTGTCACACTAAAAACAGGAGTAATACTACCACGAATGCGACAATACAAGTTACCACCAGATGCTGTTGTGGCTTTGCTGCAAATCATTGACGAGCTCATTGCACAAGGAGTGGTTGTCGAAACCGACTCCAATATATGTAATTCCCCGATAATTCCGATTCTTAAAAGAACGGATCCAAAAGCACCACCAGTATATCGATTAGTTATTGATCTGCGCGAATTAAATAAATGTATTGTACCACAATACCCTGTGGTCCCAGATATCTCTTCATTATTAACCGCTATTGACTCAGAAGCAGCGTTCTTCACTGTAATTGATCTCAAGAATGCTTTCTTTAGCGTCCCAATAGATCCGGAAAGTCAATATCTGTTCGGATTCAGTTTAAATGGACGAAGTTTTAAATTCACACGCGCACCTCAAGGATTTACAGAAAGCCCTAGCATCTATAGCCAAGCACTAAAACGAGAACTTGACAGTATCCACATGCCAGTTAACACTGCCTTGCTTCAATATGTCGATGATCTGCTGATCACCGCCCGAAGCGAACCTGAATGTGAAAAAGCGTCACTGACGGTTTTAAAATTTTTGGCCGACAAGGGGCACAAGGTGTCCCCTTCTAAGCTGCAATTCTGTGTCCAGCGAGTTGTTTACCTTGGGCACTCGCTGTCCAAGGAGGGAAGGCAGCTTACACCCGACCGCATCCAGTTAATTGCTAACATGTCACCACCCAAGACACAAAAGGAGGTGCGGGCTTTTATAGGCCTCACTTCATACTGTAGGCAGTGGATCCCTCAATATGCATTTCTAGCAAAACCACTCATCCAGTTGACAACACAGGAGGCAGCCACATCGACTGTCCTCCCTTGGTTTCCAGAACATACACACGCCTTTGAAAGTTTAAAGAAAGCTTTATGCCAAGCACCTGTCTTAGCAACACCATGTTACAGTAAACAGTTTACACTCTTTGTTACAGAACGCAAAGGTACTGCCTTGTCAGTACTCACTCAGGAACAAGCAGGATCACACAAACCATGTGCTTATTTTTCTAGTACATTAGATCCAGTAGCTCAGGCTCTTCCTGCGTGCCTGAAAGCAGTGGCAGCAACAGCTTTAGCAATCAGACAAAGCGATGCCATAGTGTTAGGACACCCACTGACAGTACAAGTACCACACGCAGTAGAGGTTCTTTTGAACCGCACACAAACACAACACTTGACTATAGTGAGACTCACCGGTTACGAATTGACATTATTTCAGCCACACATAGAAATCAGACGTTGTAATACGTTAAATCCTGCCACACTGTTACCAGTGGGCGGAACAGATCCATTGACACATGATTGTGTCGAAGTCATTACTATCACGACGAAACCCAGACAAGACTTGACAGATATCCCTTTGTCAGATCCAGACTTGACATTGTATGTAGATGGGTCATGTATGAGAACAAGTACAGGAGAGTTAGTGGCCGCTTACGCAGTCACAACAGACACTGAAGTCATTGAAACAAATCGTATTAACACTTTGTCAGCTCAAGCAGCAGAGCTCATCGCTCTGACACAAGCCTGTATTCAAGCCAAAAATAAGAAAGTCAACATATACACAGATTCACGTTATGCATTCGGAGTCGTCCATGACTTCGGCGTACTGTGGCGAGAGAGAGGTTATTTAACTTCTCACGGTGCCCACATCCAACACGGACCCCTCATTCAAGCCCTATTGGACGCGATTCATCTACCCATTGCAATATCGATTATGAAATGCAAAGCCCATACAAAAGTTACCGATATCATTTCTCAGGGTAATGACCTAGCTGACAGAACAGCTAAACAGACTGCTCAGAATCAGACTCACACAACTGACATGACAAAGACAATAGTTCCGACACCAACACATTGCATGACAGTTAAGGATCCCGCCCTTGATGTAATTGACATACAGACACATGCTACACCAGAAGAAATAAAGAAATGGACTGAATTAGGAGGGATCCAAACGGATCAAGGATGGATGACGAAGGAAAAATCTATATGGTTTCTTCCCGACTCTATGGTTCAAGTCATCATTAACACAATACATAGTCCAGCGCACCTAGGAGAAAAAGCTATGCTAGACCGCATTCAACACATTTGGTTCAACAAACACTTGCGAGCAGCAGCTAAACAGAAAGTACGTACCTGTATGATATGTTGTCAGTTTAATCCAGGTAAAAGCATCCCCGTAGAACAGGGTGGATTTCAACCTCCCGATCATGCTTTTGAAGTCCTCCAGATGGATTATATCCAGATGGAACGATGTCGAGGATTCAAATATGTTCTCGTAGTTGTCTGTGCTCTTTCCCGTTGGACAGAAGCATACCCGGTTTCAGATTACACCGCCCCGACTACTGCCAAACAGTTAGTTCGAGAATTCTTCCCACGGTACGGTTTACCACGTGTTGTCTACTCAGATAACGGCCAGCCGTTCTCATCCGAACTAATGAAACACGTTTCCCTTTTGTTAGGCTACCAATGGAAATTCCACTGTGTCCGACATCCCGAGGCAGCAGGTCTCGTGGAACGTCATAATCAAACCCTGAAAATTAGATTGTCCAAAATATGTAGAGAAAAAGGTGTCGATTGGATAGTAGCCTTACCAGTTGCGCTCTTTTACATGAGAATGGTAGCACATTCTCGAACAGGGCTATCCCCGTACGAGGTGATCTTCGGTAGACCACCAAATATGTGGGGGACGCCTATACCTCGCAAAATCACTGATGTTGACTGTAATATGCTGACAGATTACCTGGCTTCCTTGATGTCTGCACTACAATCTTGTCGTTCACAGGTAGCCGCAGCTTTTCCCGATAATACTGAGGTGAAGCCCCATGACGTGGTTCCTGGTGACCTGGTTTTGGTCAGGAATTTCGACCGGAAGACCCAACTGGAGCCTAGGTGGAAGTCACCGAAGCTAGTTCTACTAACTACAAGGACAGCCGTGAAGATCGAGGGACGCAAAGGGTGGTTGCACTCGAGTCATATCAAGAAATTTTATGGACTACCATCCAGTGTGAATACTCAACCTTGTATTCCCTCACAGACAGACTCAAAGCTCCCCTTGGTTGAGCAGTCAAAACCAGAACTGTACAAACTGAAATTGAGGTCTAGCAAGTCAGACAATTTGATTGTTTAAGTCCTCTCCAAGGTGAATCGGGTGAATTTGTCTCTGACATGTATCCTCTAGACCGGAATAGAGAAAGAAATCAACAGATGCAGCTTAAGAAGCATGCGTATTGTAAATCACTTCGTAGTCACTGCACAGTAACATTATTAATTTTGTTTTTTCTAAGTCTTCTGATCATTATTTTCAGCATACTATTGCATATGTATTACCCTATTCTTAAGCGTGCTTTCAATGCTACTGCCGAACATTCTTTTAGCGAATTACCTCCGCATGAGTTGTCCTATAGATTTGCGCTGCGCAACAACACATTCATTAGTATGTTACATCATTCCCATCAGACCAGCAATGCCACAAATTGTTGGATATGTGGCCGACTCCCTCCCTATCAAAACTATAAGGGAGTTTTGCCCCTCTTTCCCTATCCGTTCACACATAATGGCTCCTGTGGAGCATGGTTTAGTCTGATTAATTCCCTAGATTCAAATTCCGCAGTTTATCAAGACAACTGGGTATGGGGAAACCTGAACCTAGTTTTGCTTAAAGTCTGCTACCCTAACAAGGAGGGACTTCCCAAAAGAACAGGAACTGATCTAGAAAATGAAGTATATGGATTAGGTAATTTTACACTTAACCTCATGATCCTGAACGTTGAATCTGAAGCTACACCAATCTTGCCCGCCATGTCAGTATTCCCAGTAAAAGGGGAATTATGTGTAAGAAAGAATGGTTCCATACACATGGGCCATAGTAAATGCAACACTGTAATAAAATTCAATGATCAAGGCAAGTCTACATTTAGAGCTTCCCATCATTCCTACTTCATATGTGGCCAGACCGCATATATATGTCTACCTTTAGATTGGGATGGTACCTGTTACATAGCATTCCTTCTGCCACCTGTTTTCCTAGCCCCTCCTGATTATCATAGAAATACCCATTTAGTACACAATAGACAACAGAGAGATCTCCCAATTGTCGATTACACTGAAACAGCATGGGAAAAATACACAGATTTCAACAAAGGGTTCTTTCCCTATATAGGTACAGTCACTAATAGTAAGCTGATACGTAGATTAACCAGAACCCTTGAAGCAGTAGTGAACGAGACTATTTCCGCCTTAGGCAATTTAACAGAAGAGCAGTCTGCTATGCGGATTGTTGTGCTTCAAAATCGTCTTGTCCTTGACGTCATCCTGGCCGATAGGGGCGGAGCTTGTAGGGTCATCGGATCAAGTTGCTGCATTTTCATACCAGAAAATTCGCCGTCAGTATATAAAGCCATAACCCGCCTTCATAAGATTATAAGCCAGATACACCAGAGTCCAGGCACCTGGACTTGGTCCGGTTGGTTCTGGGGCGTGTTGTCCGCCTGGGGATGGAGGATCCTATCCTTCCTAGGTATTGGCTTCCTCATACTATTCAGTTGCTGCTTATGTCTACAATGTGGGCCAGCGATTTGTGGTCTGTGTGC
The DNA here is from genome assembly GCF_964204655.1 of Triturus cristatus. Taxonomy (NCBI): domain Eukaryota; kingdom Metazoa; phylum Chordata; class Amphibia; order Caudata; family Salamandridae; genus Triturus; species Triturus cristatus. The sequence continues at coordinate 1,698,858,153 of NC_140591.1, forward strand.
CACATCGTGTATCCCACATCCAAGTTTTCGTTCAAGATCCCGGAAGAAGAAAGAAGAACAAATGATGCTATATGAACAGATCGATGGATTGATGAAGATCGATATCTCCTGAGGGTCCGTAGGGGACAAGGAGGGAATGAGGAAATATGAATTTTGTGATTAGTTATGTCCCCTATCGTAGACCCCAACGGCTCCATGTGCCTGTTATAAGTACATGTATGTTCCCTCCAGTTCCAGTTTTGAAGACGCAAATACATGTGCGTCCACCGTCAACATGTCCTCTTTCAGATCTACCATGAATGGGTCAGATATTCCATTCCTAAGTATGAAAGGCCACCGACTTTATATGGTTCACTTTCCACATTTTACAGATTCAGGCGAGTAGGCCCAGAATTCTGTCATCAAGCCTTTTCCTGCTTTCTGCCTCTGAAAGCTCCAGTCTGAGCCTGCATCTGTATCCATGAACTTTGTCCTATTCCCTGCGCGGCTAACGGTGCCTGATCCAGCATATTGCCTGCCAAAAACTGTATTTCACCTTCAAGATTATCTACTCCGCTCCTCATCCGATGCATTCCTGTCTAGTAGTTTAGGTAAACATTCCTCCAGCTACCGTGCAAAGGGCCAGGCCTCGCTGTCCTCATGCAAGTAATTCATAGCCCTGTTACCATGGAATATTCCTATCCCCTCGCATCTCATGTAGACACTTAGACGCTTGTACACGCACTAACAGTCAGTATAGAATAGATTCTACTCTAGAAACCTTTCCTTTTGGATAACACAGTTCTTTAAACATAGGATATTAGATATGATTTGGGATTAGGTTGACATGAACCCCAGACTTCTGTCTCCACATGTAGAGCTAAATGTCAAGTCCCCTTCACCCTCTAGTTGCACGTCAATCACACGTCATGCGGCTGCGCGCGCATCTCTGCCAAATATTTCTGCTGACATTGCAGGATTCTTTTATGGATCCACCCACTTGTGACATCATGTATGATGACGTTTATTAAATTACGCCCATATGACCGCCTCTATTAGTTACGTATGCACCTTTTATCTGTATTATCAGCTGTTACGCCTCTTGCATCTGTTTCACTGTAATGCATTTTCTATAAAACTGCTTATCTGTCAATAATGTATGCCCTTCCTTCCTGAATTTTCGTGGTGATGGAATAGAAAGCCTACAATTCGAATTGTATTCCTTTGTATAGGAATAAAGCCTTTTAAAACCTCTAATACCACGGATTCTGCCTCTTATATTTACTGAGTTATTCTTACTAGACTTTACCGCATAAAAAATAGTACCGGTAATGAAATATTTACCACAGAAGTGCCACTTCTAGAAGTGGGCACTTCGGTGTGCAGTGTAAAATGTGTGCCTTGTCGCATGATTGGCTGGTTGAGGTTATGTGACGGGCTAGGGATTCCCCAGAGTCAGGATGAGTCACCCAGTGGTGAATGGGGAGATCAGCAGCTAGATGGGTGGGAGGAGTACACCTGGGTCCTGAATAGGGCAGGGTTTTCCCCACACAATGCTGGCTCCGCCCCCTGTGGTGCGACTGACGACCCTAGCCCTGCCAGTGAATAGAGTGAGGGGCTGAGCACATCAAGGGTGCTCCCCAACCAGCTGCGACTGGTTTTCCCCCTCACCCTGAACCCAGAACAAAGGGATTTGGTGTATAAAAAGGGGCTGTGTCCCCTTACAAAATGTTCTTGTTCTGCACTTGAATCTACCAGGGGCGCGCTGCTGCTGGGGCCCAGGGGAAGGCTTGCCTCCCTGGGCCCTGCCCAGCCCCTGGATGCCCTGGATGCCTTCAGGACTTCTGGGACCATTCTTTTTTTCCATTGCCCCTTACTTTCTAAAGGCCTCTTTGCTGGGAGCTTTCCTGCTCCATTTCTTTGTGCCTCCAGGACTATACAGAGACTTCATGCAGCCGTTCTAGCGCCCTGGGAGCGCTGTGGTGCTTTATTTCTTTGAGGAAGCGCTGGATCGTCGCAGCACCGGGCTGCACATCACCGTAGAGGGAGGGAATCCCCAGCGTAGGGATTCCCCCGCATTTGCCTTGTCGAGCGGGAGCCCACCCCGCTTCACCCTGTTTCTAAATTGCGGGTGCCCACCCCGCGATTGTGCGCCTAGCGAGAGCCCACATCGCTTCATCTTTATCTACGGGTGCCCACCCCGCATCTGAGCCGTGATGGAGTCACCGCCGCGGCCCGAGCTGCCTTAGAAAATCGCCGCTGCCGTCCGCGGCCTGCCTGGTTGTGGGCGGGGCCGCGGGACGGAAGCGGAAGTGCCGCCATTGTCCCCGGAGCCTCGCAGGCTCCACCAGAGAAGTCCCGGTCCCGGAAGAGGGACCGGGCGAAGAGAGGAAGCCCGAGACCCGGGTTTAGTGTGAGCACAGCGCGGGGCTCCCATCTGCGAGGGAAGCCCCGCGCCGCATGTGAAGTGCTGCCGCCGCCTCCCGAAGAGGAGTCCTGCCTGAAGCCCGGTAAGTGAAGCAGGGCTGGGGCGGGACTCCGCTGGTGTTGGGAGTGCCGGTGAAGGCATGGGTTGTAGAGTTCTGGGGCGGCCCCATCTGATAGCGGGCCACTCCCAAAGGGGGCATAAGTATTTCCAAGACCTAAGTGGCTCCCACCCCGGTGCAAGTTGGTTCCCGAGCCTGCGTGGCTCCAACAACGGGCTTGAGAGTTTACAGAGCCTATGAGGCTCCAACCTGGGGGCAAAGTAATTTACCGTTCTTCCTTATTGCCGCCATACTCCCAGCTGCCCCGCTACTCGGGGGGCAGCTGCAACGATGGGGCCATAATTGTTTTTAGAGCCCAGAGAGGCTCCAACGAGGCGGGCATGATTATTCTAGAGCCCAGAGAGGCTCCAACTTGGGGACATGGTGTGCGTCGAGCCTAGGTGGCTCCAACGTTGTGGATATTGTTTCAGGGGCGATTGAGAGCCCCTGCTTCATTTGCCTTCCCAGCTGCGCAGCACTTAGTGCCAGCTGCAGCGTTTAGGCCCTGTGCTTGTCCCCAGCTGCCCAGCAAGTAGTGGGTAGCTGCTACGTTTAGGTTCTGGCGCAACCTGGACTCTAATATGCTTTTGGGTGCTAGTAAATGTACGGTGTAGTATGTTTGGCGCACCCTGTGTTCATGCTTATGGTGCTAGGAAATGTACTGTATATAGCATGTTTTGCGCACCCTGTGTCTTATACCTCTAAATGTGGTTATTTCTGCCTAGAAGGTTGTTTTACCTGCTTAGGTTGATGGTAGGGAGAATGTACTTCCCTGTGCGATGTGCGCCCCTAGTATAGTTATACTTAGGTGGTTAGGTCTAATGCGTTAGACCAATGAGAATTGCATAATGTGATTTATGCCCCTGTGATAGATGCAGGATAGGTTTTATACCTGATGCTAGTGTGATGACGCTGAGGTCATTATTGCGCCAGTAGTTACTGGTTGTGCTCTACAGTTACTTTGTGTTATGTTCTACATTTACTATTGGTGATTTGTGCTAATTTCCAAAAGTGCTAATTCCTGACAGTGGTCCATGTGGCCCTGTCCCCTGTATATATAATCCCTTGTAAATTCTGCCCGTGCCTGTTGGCACATTGTAGAGTGTGCGTTTTTATCTAATGTGTTGTGTATAATACAAAGGCTATTTTTATATAATACCTTGTGTGGAGTTTCCTTTGTGGTGAGCCTTGGGTGTTGTTGCTGGGTGCGCGCGCAAACGCTTTACACATCGCCTCAGGGATAAGCCTGTCTGCTCGTGCCAAGCTACCAAGGGGGTGAGCAGGGGTTATCTTTGGCGTGTAACTCCCCAGCCCTGACTAGGGTGGTGGTTTCTGCCTGGCTTTGGCGCAAGCCTCAGCCAACCAGAAATCCCATTTCTAACATTGGTGATCAGCGGTGGGATTAGGACTTGCGTTTGCGCTGTACCGCAGCAGCGACTGGCCGCACTACAAAACTCTGCATTTAGATAAATCACATGGTATAGGGATTATTGTTTTTAAATGTCATTTCTGTGGAAATGTGTTTCTTGTGCACTGTGAGTTAGGTGTCCCTAGCTCGGGAGGGTAGATCATCCCCCTTAGTGCATTGTGTTTTCTGGATTCACCAGAGGGTGGGATCCAGTGGTGGCAGCAGATGTGTGTCCAGTGCATGTATTCCCATTCCCAGTTCCCGGGGTAATGGTACCTGTGTCACGTGGTGGTCAGGTTGAGAAATCAGGGGCGGTAGAAACTGTCTTACTAGTCTGGGGGGTGTGTGAGTGTGGATGAATGGTGTGAGTTCTCTGAAATAAGGAGCTTGCTGGTTGATTGGGTGTGAGTTCTCTGGGATAGGGAACTTGCATTGGGGAGTGATTCCAAAAGGAGTGGCTGAGGTGTCTTCCAGCTCAGCGTGGTGGAAGAGGTTCAGAGTAGCCCAGCTAGGTCCCGGTGTAGGGGCTCACGTCCTGTCTCAGAGGAGAAGGAGTGGGTGGGACTGCGTGTCTCCAGGTGCCCGAAACCCAGTGTCAGGGCCTGGATGGTTTCTTTAGGGAACATCAGGTCGGGGGCCTAGGCTGTACCAATAGGTCATTTGAGGAGGATCTCCCAGTGTCTAGAGGACGTGGAGCGTCTGTAATCAGACCTCCAGTAGTCCTGGTGTCTGGCGGTACCGCTCCAGTTGGGAGGGTGCGTAAGTCCAGAGGAAGGGCTGAGAGGGGGAGGGATTCCCCAGTGGGAACCAGTAGGTCAGGGACCAGCCGGGATGGCTGAGTCGCCACTGAGTGACCGTGGTGTCGCCACTTCTGTCCTGGGGGGTCTGCACGCACTGTCAGATGGACAGGAGGTCGTGAGATCAGCGCCAGGCAGACTGTCACACGACCCATTAGTTATGTGTCACCCTCGTTAAGTCCTGGTTCGCCAGGCATCTGACCAAAGGGTACGTCCCTCGGTTGGGGAGCCAGTAGTCGGTGTTTCCGGATCTGGACGTAAGGGCAGCTGTAGTCCTGAGGGCAGGTGGGGCTCATCTTAAGTGAAGAGACCCTGCTCTACAGTGGAAGGGGGTGCAGAGGGAGGGAGTCCTCGCCTCTGACCCCTTGGATCCCAGGTGGTAGACCAGTTGGTGGAGAGAGGTCCTGAACTGGTGGGAGAGTTGTGTTCTGGTGGGTGCTTCCCTGGGAGGGTGCGGAACCCCAGAAGTAGAGGTAGGGTGGGGCATTCTTGCCCGTGACCTCTGGTCAGCCTGAGGGTGCGGACCCTAGGTTGAAGGATCAGTGGTAGTTGGGAACTACACTGAGAGGGAGAGTGGAGAATGGCTTGTATGCCAGGGGTTACTACCCCCCACTCTGGGTTCGGCAAGGACCAGTGGTATCTCTGTGGCCTAGGGCCTGGTCCTGGCCGTGGACAACTAGGTAGTACCAGTGGGGTAGCCTAGTTGGGCCTGAGTTCTTTTCGGTTGTTTTTTTTTTCAGATGTTGAGTGAGAATGGCTTAGAACCGGAGAGTGTCCCTGCAGTGCGGGCCTGCGTCCGTGTTCTATCGCCCCAAGCAGGGAAGACCATCACGGTGGTGATTGGTCTGCCCTGCGTTTTGGCTGGAAGGGGGTTGTGTTGGACTTGGCCCTTCTGGCAGGTTCACCCCTGAACGTTTTGCTTTTTATTGGTGACTTGGTGTGGTGATTTTTGGTTTCTGCGCACTTTCCCTGTGTCCCAGGGTAAAGTGCGTGCGCGCTCTGAGTGCATGTGGTGAGATAGGTCTGCCCTCCCATATGAATGCATGGGGAATGTATGTGTCCCTAGTAGTTCCTGATGCGTGGGGTGTGCAGGCCCGAGTTTGGTATGTGCAGACTCGTGGGAGTGAATGCTGCGCGATGATGTGTGCGGCGTGCATGTACCTAGTATGGAAGTGCCACTTCTAGAAGTGGGCACTTCGGTGTGCAGTGTAAAATGTGTGACTTGTCGCATGATTGGCTGGTTGAGGTTATGTGACGGGCTAGGGATTCCCCAGAGTCAGGATGAGTCACCCAGTGGTGAATGGGGAGATCAGCAGCTAGATGGGTGGGAGGAGTACACCTGGGTCCTGAATAGGGCAGGGTTTTCCCCACACAATGCTGGCTCCGCCCCCTGTGGTGCGACTGACGACCCTAGCCCTGCCAGTGAATAGAGTGAGGGGCTGAGCACATCAAGGGTGCTCCCCAACCAGCTGCGACTGGTTTTCCCCCTCACCCTGAACCCAGAACAAAGGGATTTGGTGTATAAAAAGGGGCTGTGTCCCCTTACAAAATGTTCTTGTTCTGCACTTGAATCTACCAGGGGCGCGCTGCTGCTGGGGCCCAGGGGAAGGCTTGCCTCCCTGGGCCCTGCCCAGCCCCTGGATGCCCTGGATACCTTCAGGACTTCTGGGACCATTCTTTTTTTCCATTGCCCCTTACTTTCTAAAGGCCTCTTTGCTGGGAGCTTTCCTGCTCCATTTCTTTGTGCCTCCAGGACTTTACAGAGACTTCATGCAGCCGTTCTAGCGCCCTGGGAGCGCTGTGGTGCTTTATTTCTTTGAGGAAGCGCTGGATCGTCGCAGCACCGGGCTGCACATCACCGTAGAGGGGGGGAATCCCCAGCGTAGGGATTCCCCCGCATTTGCCTTGTCGAGCGGGAGCCCACCCCGCTTCATCCTGTTTCTAAATTGCGGGTGCCCACCCCGCGATTGTGCGCCTAGCGAGAGCCCACCTCGCTTCATCTTTATCTGCGGGTGCCCACCCCGCATCTGAGCCGTGATGGAGTCACCGCCGCGGCCCGAGCCGCCTTCGAAAATCGCCGCTGCCGTCCGCGGCCCGCCTGGTTGTGGGCGTAGCCGCGGGACGGAAGCGGAAGTGCCGCCATTGTCCCCGGAGCCTCGCAGGCTCCACCAGAGAAGTCCCGGTCCCGGAAGAGGGACCGGGCGAAGAGAGGAAGCCCGAGACCCGGGTTTAGTGTGAGCGCAGCGCGGGGCTCCCATCTGCGAGGGAAGCCCCGCGCCGCATGTGAAGTGCTGCCGCCGCCTCCCGAAGAGGAGTCCTGCCTGAAGCCCGGTAAGTGAAGCAGGGCTGGGGCGGGACTCCGCTGGTGTTGGGAGTGCCGGTGAAGGCACGGGTTGTAGAGTTCTGGGGCGGCCCCATCTGATAGCGGGCCGCTCCCAAAGGGGGCATAAGTATTTCCAAGACCTAAGTGGCTCCCACCCCGGTGCAAGTTGGTTCCCGAGCCTGCGTGGCTCCAACAACGGGCTTGAGAGTTTACAGAGCCTATGAGGCTCCAACCTGGGGGCAAAGTAATTTACCGTTCTTCCTTTTTGCCGCCATACTCCCAGCTGCCCCGCTACTCAGGGGGCAGCTGCAACGATGGGGCCATAATTGTTTTTAGAGCCCAGAGAGGCTCCAACGAGGCGGGCATGATTATTCTAGAGCCCAGAGAGGCTCCAACTTGGGGACATGGTGTGCGTCGAGCCTAGGTGGCTCCAAAGTTGTGGATATTGTTTCAGGGGCGATTGAGAGCCCCTGCTTCATTTGCCTTCCCAGCTGCGCAGCACTTAGTGCCAGCTGCAGCGTTTAGGCCCTGTGCTTGTCCCCAGCTGCCCAGCAAGTAGTGGGCAGCTGCTACGTTTAGGTTCTGGCGCAACCTGGACTCTAATATGCTTTTGGGTGCTAGGAAATGTACGGTGTAGTATGTTTGGCGCACCCTGTGTTCATGCTTATGGTGCTAGGAAATGTACTGTATATAGAATGTTTTGCGCACCCTGTGTCTTATACCTCTAAATGTGGTTATTTCTGCCTAGAAGGTTGTTTTACCTGCTTAGGTTGATGGTAGGGAGAATGTACTTCCCTGTGCGATGTGCGCCCCTAGTATAGTTATACTTAGGTGGTTAGGTCTAATGCGTTAGACCAATGAGAATTGCATAATGTGATTTATGCCCCTGTGATAGATGCAGGATAGGTTTTATACCTGATGCTAGTGTGATGACGCTGAGGTCATTATTGTGCCAGTAGTTACTGGTTGTGCTCTACAGTTACTTTGTGTTATATTCTACATTTACTATTGGTGATTTGTGCTAATTTCCAAAAGTGCTAATTCCTGACAGTGGTCCATGTGGCCCTGTCCCCTGTATATATAATCCCTTGTAAATTCTGCCCGTGCCTGTTGGCACATTGTAGAGTGTGCGTTTTTATCTAATGTGTTGTGTATAATACAAAGGCTATTTTTATAGAATACCTTGTGTGGAGTTTCCTTTGTGGTGGGCCTTGGGTGTTGTTGCTGGGTGCGCACGCAAACGCTTTACACATTGTCTCCGGGATAAGCCTGTCTGCTCGTGCCAAGCTACCAAGGGGGTGAGCAGGGGTTATCTTTGGCGTGTAACTCCCCAGCCCTGACTAGGGTGGTGGTTTCTGCCTGGCTTTGGCCCAAGCCTCAGCCAACCAGAAATCCCATTTCTAACACAGGACGATAGTGTTGCTGCAAAACTTCACCCTGTCCAGGGATCACGGTTCCACTTCACCCACGATAGCCACGGTCCTCAGCTTTGCTGTGGACTCAGGGTAGCCTCGGGGAAGTCTGGAAATCCACCTCTGGTGATGCAAAGACTTCGGCGTCCGGCGGGAGCTTCAGCGATGCAGACCGGACAGTTGCTTCTTTGGTTCCTGCCAAGCAGGGGAGTCACTCCTAGACCCCAAGGGAGATTCCTTCCGTCTTCTAGTCGAAATAGAAAGTCGAAGGTCTACGATATATGTCGCAGAGTTTCGTCCAGGGTACTCTAAAGTCGCAAGGACTGGGTTCCCATACTTATACTAAGTTTGGGAGTTGGACATACGCTAGGGACCCACCTATGGTAGGGTTTGGAAAGAGGGGTGGTTACACCCATTTCCTTTGTCCAGTTTTGCGCCAGAGCAGGGGCAGGTAGCCCCTGCAACCGGTTTGAACTGGACTATGCACGGGGACACCAAGTGTGCCCACAGTGCAGGACTTCAAAGCACAAGAGAGTGCTCCCGCCCAGCCCCAATACACAGTTACCTGTCTGGGGAGGTGGTTACACCTCCCTGGGACAGGAAACCTATTGTCCAGGCCTCCCCTGCCGGAGTTTCGGTCAGCAGCAGGAGGCCAGACCCGTATCTGTGGCAGAGGCATCCATTTTGTGATTCCACGGCTCAAGAAAGTCCTACCGGGTTAGACCAGTGTGAACATGTCTCTCCCTCTAGAAGGGTGGAATGCTACCTGCGCCAACAGAACTGGCGGGGGGGGGGGGGTAGTATTCCAAAGCGTTTGACACCAAACACGACATGTTTCCGTGCAGCCATCCCAAAGTTAGCATTTACCGCAAGGTTATAATGCCCTTAAGAGTATATGGTCAGGCTGCACCACAAACCGCAATGAAGGAAGTACTCCGCACGCTGCAGAGGGGCTCTGCTCATGCAGGGGCACCCTCTCACATAAAAACCAAGCACTCTGCCTTCAGGATTGTCAAGGCCTGCCATAGGAGTGACTTATAGGTATTATATGTGTGTGCAATGGTAGTATATAGGTAGCCCATTTCCTTTGTCCAGTTTTGTGCCAGAGCAGGGGCAGGTAGCCCCTGCAACCGGTCTGAACTGGGCTATGCACAGAGACAGCAACCGTACCCCCAGTGCAGGACTTCAAAGCACCAGAGAGTGCTCCCGCCCAGCCCCAATACATATCTGCCTGTCTGGGGAGGTGGTTACACCTCCCTTCGACAGGAAACCTATTGTCCAGGCCTCCCCTGCTGGAGTTTCCGTCACCAGCAGGAGGCCAGACCCGTGTCTGTGGCAGAGGCATCCATTTTGTAATGCTGGGGCTCAGGAAAGTCCTACCGGGTTTAGCCAGTGTGAACATGTCTCTCCCTCTAGAAGGGTTGAATGCTACCCCCGCCGCCAAAACTGGCGGGGGAGGGTAGTATTTCAAAGCATTTGACACCAAACACGACATGTTTTGATGCAGCCATCCCAAAGTTAGCATTTACCACGAGGTTATAACGCACTTAAGAGTATATGGTATGGCTGTATCACAGAACAGCCATAAGGAAGTATTTCCGAAAGCTGCAGAGGAGTTCAGCTCATTCTTGAGCACCCTCTCACATAAAACCAAGCACTCTGCCTTCAGGATTGTCAAGGCCTGCCATAGGAGTGGCTTATAGGTTTATATGTGTCTGTATATATATTTGGATATAGGTAGCCTATACCACTGTAAGGGGTGCAGGCACACCCTTACCCAGGTTGCAGTAGCAGACCTGTGGTGCCATTTTGGAGTGCTTCCCAGGGGTGGCATAATACATGCTGCAGCCCCTGGTAGGCCTCTAAGGTACCTGCCCTAGGTACATAGTATACCATACACTAGGGGCTTATAAGGCACTCCAGAATCCAATTAGATATGTACCTCATATACATGCAAACCATTTTAGAGAGGAAGCAGATAGGCTGTGGTCCTGATTAGCAGGGCCACAGCCAGACTAAGGTCGTAAAACAGTGAAACACTAGCAAAAAGTGGGGGTACCCATGTGAAGCAGATCCTACTCTCCTACACAACCCCCCATTCCCCCCAAACGCAGGGACATTAAACTAACCTTGACCAGTTGAGTCTTCATGTTCTAAGTGGAAATACCTAGAGAGTCCATCTGCATTGTCATGGTTACTCCCAGGTCTATGTTCCACTGTAAAGTCCATCCCCTGTAGGGAAATGGACCACCTAAGCAGTTTGGGGTTTTCACCCTTCATTTGTTTTAGCCATAAGAGGGGCTTATGGTCTGTTTGAACAAGGAAGTGAGTACCAAACAAGTATGGCCTCAACTTCTTCAGAGCCCAAACCACAGCAAAGGCCTCCCTCTCAATGGCTGACTAACGTTTCTCTCTAGGGGTCAGCCTTCTGCTTATGAAAGCTACTGGCTGATCCTGACCTTCATCATTCAATTGTGGCAGTACAGCCCCTACCCCAAATTCAGATGCATCTGTTTGGACAATGAACTTCTTGGAGTAGTCAGGGCACTGCAGAATGGGAGCAGTGCACATGACCTGCTTCAGGTCATCAAATGCCTTTTGACAGCTAGCTGTCCACTGAACTTTTTTGGGCATCTTTTTAGAAGTTAAGTTATTCAGGGTTGTCACTATTGATCCATACCCCTTGAAAAATCTCCTGTAGTACCCAGTCAGGCCTAAAAAGGCTCTCACCTGAGTCTGGGTAGTTGGAGCAATCCATTCCATTATGGTCTGGATTTTGCTCTGCAATGGTTGAACCTGGCCTCCACCTACAAGGTGGCCCAGGTACACAACCTGACCCTGCCCTATCTGGCACTTAGTAGCATTGATAGTAAGGCCTGCTTTTTGCAGGGTGTTAGACCTGGCACCTTGGCGTGAGTCTCCCTTCCACTTTTTGTCGCTGTGCCTCGTGTGTTTTTATGGTGTTGGCCGCTCAGAGCACTGTGCCACTGCCAACCAGTGCCACAGTGCAAGTGCTCCCTATATAAAATGTATATGTTGGTTGGATTCCATGATTGGCTTATTTGGTTTACTATCAGACCCCAGTAAAGTGCACCAGGAGTGCCAGGGCGGGTAAATACAAATACCGCTGGTGGACTTGCAACACTGGTTGTGCCACCCACAGACGCGGCCTGGTAAAATATGTCTAAGGTCTGCCATTGCAGAACCTGCGTGCAGTCTGGTATTGTCATGCTGACTGGGCAAGTGCACCCACTTGCCAGTCCCTAAACCTTCCCTTAACTTCATGTTAGTCACCCCTATGGTAGGCCCAAGGGCAGGGTGCATTGTAAGCTTAAGGTAGGACAAGCCCTGATGTGTGTGGCATGTCCTGATAGTGAATTACAGCCATTTTCGTTTTTCACTATTGTAAGGCTACCCTGTTCTCATAGGCCAGAATGGGCTGTTAGAATTGTTACATCCTATGATCCTAACAGACCCAGGGAACATGGTAGAACATCGAGTTTAGTATGCCTGAACTCAGAATAATAAGGTACATCTTTTAGCAAGGTTTATTTTAATATTCTGCGTTTGCAAATGCCACTTTTAGAAAGTTGGCATTTGCTTGCCAAACCATTTCAGCCCGCCTCTGCGTGATGTGTATCTGCTGTCTGGCTTGTGTGAGTGACCGGGCTGGGGAAACCCAGATGGGCAGGGCTAGGTAGCCTGGTGGTTAATAGGACGATTGACAGGTAGATGGGTGGGAGGAGTGCACCTGGACTCTGAATAGGGCTGTGCTCTGCCACCACAATGCCGGCTCCGCCCCCTGTGGAGCATCTGATGACTCTGCCCTGCACTCTGAAAGAAGAAGCCTGCATCGCGTAAACAAAGTGCTCCAGAACTGGACTGAACTAGGCAAGGGCCCCCCTGGCCTGGGAGAAAAAAATGATTTGTGGTATAAATGTAGGAGCCCTGCTCCTAAGAAACTAGATCCTGTCCTGCCAAGAAGAAACCTCTGTCCGACGAGGAGGAACCAGGAAAGCTGCTTGGAGGGGTACTGTCCCTGACCTGGGGGATTGGCCTGCAGTGGTTGCCTTGCTGATGAAGAAGAGGAAGAAAAGACCAAAGGAACTTTTATTTGACTTGTGCTAAAGATCTCCAAGGGCTTGTGAGCGAGCTTGCCCCCTGAACGAAGTCCCAGGACCAGTGGACTTCATCGCCATAAGAGAGTGCTGGAAAACGAACCGTTCTTCCCTGTAATCTTGAAGAGAACTGCTGTGTGCGCTTCCCGATCGAAGCGTACCCCCCTGGAAGCTTGCACCCGCTGTCCGGCCCGGACAAAGTGACTGAGGCCCCTCTACGAGCCGTAGCTCGCACCGCAAAGGAAGTTATCGTCCGGCCTGAGCAACATGACTATCTAGCCCCTACGAGCCGTAGCTCGCACCGTAACGGAGGACTGTGACCCGTGCTCGCCTCTGCTCCCTACGAACCGTACTGCCAGCGTACGCTTCTTTCCCCTGCTTTTGGGAAGGCTGCGGCACGTGTGGTGGTCACGTACGTCTCCCCTGTGCGGAGCGTACGAGTGGTTGTACCCAGCATTTCGAACCCAAGATTGCCGATCTTACGGTACGGCGCGAACGACGCAACGAGTTTGAAAGTGCCGTACGTACACACTGTCCCCGAGCCTGCACACCCAAGGTCCCACTTACCGTAGTACGCAACGCCAGGATGACCCCGCATCGTACATCGCGCTGGATGCCCGCGCAGCCTTCGTGACGGATTCACCAAAGCCAAAGCTACTGTGCCAGATCGCACCGTAGGGTGTACGCTCCCTCTTGGAGCACCTACAGTGCGTGTGAGAACTGTTCTCAAGCAGTCTTTACCGCGTACCAAGTGTACGGCCAGGAACGAAGCGCACAGAACTTTTAAACCTACGCTGAACTAGGAGCACTTTTGCTAAACAGTATTGTGGGCCCGTTTAAACGTTATTGGGTCTTGTGATAAGTCTGATGCTATAAAAGAAGTATCTTTTTTATAAACCAAGTGTGGAGTCCATTTGTGGGGGTGTCATTAAATTATTGTATGTGGTCACAAATGCTTAACCATTCCGCCTGAGATAATGCCTTGTCTGCACGCGCCAAGCTGCCTAGAGGGTAAGCAGGGGTTATTGATAGAGTGTACCCCTTATCCTGACTAGAGGAAAGGTTCCCTGCCTGACACAAGTGTCTACCTGTGTCAACCAGAGAACCCGGATTCTAACACAGGGCCTCCAAAACATTCCTCAGGTGGACCAGGTGATCCTCCCAGGTGGAGCTAAAAACAGCAATATCATCTAGATATGCTGCACTAAAGTCTTCCAGGCCTGTAAGGACTTGATTCACCAACCTTTGGAAAGTGGCAGGTGCATTCTTCAAACCAAAGGGCATTACCACAGACTGATAGTGCCCACTATAGGTAGAAAATGCTGTCTTTGGCTTTGCATCATCAGCTAGTCTGATCTGCCAGTAGCCAGCTGTCAGGTCAAATGTGCTTAGAAATTTGGCTGAGGCCAAAGTATCTATTAGCTCATCTTCCCTGGGGATGGGATGGGCATCAGTCCTAGTGACTGCATTGAGACCCCTGTAGTCTACACAAAACCTCATCTCTCTTTTCCCACCACTGGTGTGAGCTTTAGGTACCAGGACTACTATGCTAGCCCAAGGGCTAACTGAGGGTTCAATCACACCCAGATCCAACATCATTTGGACTTCTGTCCTTATACAGTCCCTGACATAGTCAGGTTGCCTGTAGATCTTATTCTTCACAGGTAGACTGTCCCCAGTGTTCACTTCATGAGTGCACCAGGTGGTCTGACTTGGAGTCTGGGAAAACAAATGTCTAAACTGGCTGAGAAGGTTTCTGCAGTCAGTTTGCTGCTGGGCAGTGAGGCAGCCTGCCAAGGCTACACCATCAACTGACCAATCATCAGGGTCTGAGAAAGCAGGTCAGGGAGTGGGTAACTCTCTTCCTCCTCTCCTTCATCAGTAGCCATGAGGAAGCCCATGTCTGCCCTATCAACATATGGTTGTAGTCTGTTGACATGAAGTACCCTGTGGGGACTCCTAGGGGTTCCAAGGTCTACCAAGTAGGTAACCTCCCCTTTCTATTCAACAATTGTATGGGGGCCACTCCATTTGTCCTGGAGGGCTGCTGGGGCCACATTGCATTGTGGGTGATAGGGTGTGGTGAACTTGTAGTTCACTCCACACTCCTTCCAGATAGCAGTCAAGTAACTAGACATGAAGTTTGCACCCCTGTCAGATACTACCTCCTTAGGAAAGCCTACTCTTGAGAATACACTCGAGAGCTCTTGCTACCACAGGTGCTGTAGTGGTTCTTAGGGGAATTGCCTCTGGGTACCTGGTGGCATGATCCACCACCACCAGTATAAATCTGTGCCAAGATGCTGTTTGGGGATCCATGGGTCCAACAATGTCAATCCCTACCCTTTCAAAGGGCACCCCCACCACAGGTAGTGGTATCAGGGGGGGCCTTTGTAGTGCCACCTGCTTTGCCACTGGCTTGGCAGGTTACACAGGAGCGACAAAACTCCTTAGTGTCTTCAGACATGTGGGGCCAGTGAAAGTGAGGGACAATTCTGTCCCAAGTCTTGTTCTGGCCCAGGTATCCTGCTAGGGGAATATCATGGGCTAGTGTCAATAGGAAGCCCCTAAACTTCAGAGATATAACCATCCTCCTGGATGCACCAGGCTTGGGGTCTCTACTCTCTGAGTAAAGGAGTCCATCATCCCAATAAACTTTATGGGTGCCACTAGCATTCCCAGCAGCCTCATCAGCAGCTTCCTTTCTGAGGGGTTCAAGAGAGGGGCAGGTTTTCTGCTCCTTGCTCAGATCAGACCTGGAAGGGCCCCCTGTCCCCAAGAACTCAACCTGGTCATGTTCAAGCTCCTCGGGACAGTTCCTTCTTCAGGCTCAAGATCATCTCACTGAGGAGACTGATCTGCATTCTGAGTCAGGTGGGAAGGCTCTGCCTTAACCCTACTGCTCCTCCTCTTATGAGGCACCTGGTCCATTATTCCAGAATCCAGGAACTGTCCACCTTTAGACACTTTGGCCTGTGCCCTAGTCACAGCAAAAACATGAGCATGGTTCCCTAACATTTCTGCATGTGTCCTGAGCTCCACTTCAGCCCAAGCTGAGGTCTCTAGATCATTGCCAAGCACTTACCACAACCTTCTTAAGGCCAGTTACCTCTCCCCAGGAGAAGTTAACAACTGCCAGAGAATGGTCTGTTCTGACATTGCTAGCATTGGTCACTTGGTACATTTCACGAAGTATAATCTGCCCAGGACCCACAAGATCTTTTGTCACCATTGTGACACTTGCTCCTGTGTCCCAGAATGCCCAAGCTTCTACTCCATTAATTAAAGGCTGCTGTCTGTATTTGCCCAGATTACTGGGACTCACACAGGGGGACAAATCCATGCCCCCATCACAGACAAGCACAGCCTGAGTTGGAACTCTGACTAGGCCAGAGTCCATCTCAGAACCCAGGGTCAACCCTACTACACCCTTATTCTGAACATTGCCACCACCTATTGTAGCTGTACTAGGGGGAACAGTTGCCTTGGGGGCAAAGGTGGCTGGAGTAGATTCCTTGGCCTTGGTGCAGTCACTAGTCCAGTGAGTTTTCTGTTTACAGATGTTGCACCAAGGTTTCTTTCGGCCTTTTCCTTTACTTGACTGTGACTCCCCATTAGAAGAAGATTTGTGGGGCCCTTGAGAAGACTTCTGGTCTTTACTCTTGTCCCCACCCTTGTCAGAGTTCTTAGAATCCTGCTTCTTTGGGTCACCACCTTGGTTCTGTACCTTCTGCCTCAACCTGGTTCTGACCCATTTGTCTGCCTCCTTCCCAATTCTCGGGGAGAGGTCAGATCAGAGTCTACCCGGTACTGGTGCAACAGCTGATTTTGACAGCTATTAAGAATCTGCTCCCTCATTATCAGATTATACAATCCTATGAAGACACACACTTTACTGCCCAATAACCAACCTTCCAGAGCCTTAACAGCACAGTCAACAAAGTCAACCCAGTCTTGATTTTGTGCTTTTTGGGTGTCTCTGAACTTTAACCTGTATTGTTCAGTGGTTAGACCAAACCCATCTATTAGTGCACTTTTCAAGACCTGGTAATCATCAGCATCCTCTTCTCTTACAGTGAGGAGCTTATCTCTACCTTTGTCTGCAAAGGAGAGACATACGATTGCTGCCCACTGACCTTGATGGACCTTCTGTACTTTACAGGCCCTCTCCAAGGCAGTTATCCATTTGTGGATGTCATCCCCACTCTGGTAGGGAGGGACAATCCTACTTAGGTTTCTATGGTCATAAGACCTCTCCCTATCTCTAGAGAAATTGCTGCCACCAAGGGACTCTAGTCCCTCCTTTTTAGTAGCTCTGTAGAGCTCTAGGTCTTCCCTATCTAAGGCCATCTGCTGCTTTCTGAGGTTGAACTTGTCTTGCTCATACTTCATCAGTCTCTCTCTCCTTTCCTGGGAGGTTTCCCTCCCTCTGTGAAAAGAGACAGAGGTGCCTATAGAGAAGTTAGACTGGACAGATCCCCTTGTCAGAGATCTATCCCTTCTAGCCCTACTTTCAACTCTACCTGGAGGAATAAAGGAGGGAGTATTATTGTCATCCTCCTCATCCAGGAGAGCTGTGTTCACCAGATTCTGATCTTTGTCATCAGTCTGGTAAGCATTAGAGTTAGGGTCAGGGGAGATTCCACCCCTATGCCCACCCTCACCTGCTGCCCCACCCACACTCCCTACCCCATCAGAACCACTAGGTCCTGGGAGATCATCCAGCTTAAGTATCTTTATGAGATGCTGGGTGGTTGGGCTTTTGCCTGTCTTCCGCTTCCTAATGGAACATAAGGCCCTAAACTGAGCAAAGGAGAGATCCTCATATTTATAGGAAAGGAGCTCTCTGGTTCCTGGTGGGGACCCACTGGTTCCTGGCTGGTTAGACATTACCAATGTGGTGTGGTGTGTTGCACTACCTACACTAGTGTGGCCTACTAAACTCTTGAGTTGTAGAAAGGGTGTGCTATCCCTTAACACACAACTCTAAGTTCAGTAGAACTTACTGTATACTAAGCTTGATATTATATGTACCTAAGGTACCTTTAGTGGTTTTCAGTTGATCAATTCAATTGAGATTATCTGGTAAAACAATAGCAAGCTGGAATCCCACACGCTGCACACCAATGTGAGAAGGTGGCCTGATATATGCTGTCCACTAGTTCTAGTGGGCACCTTGTATCAGTCCAAACAACCCCTTATGGTGAATGGTTAAAGACAACCTTTATTGAAAGCAACCCTAATGGTAGCTATGGAGAGCAGCCTTCAGGCTAAGTCTTGAAGGAATGTAAAGCAGCTTGTTTTACCAGTCTATGATCTCTTGAATGATCAAATTAAAGGACAACCACACCAGGTGTATATTCAAAATATATGTATTTAGGATAAAACACACACCTCTAGTCTCTTTATGAGACTGGAGTTCGAAGTACTTAATTTACAAGTTAGCAATCAACAGTAATAGCACAAATACACGTTTGGGCCCTAGGGGCATACCAAACCATATACCAAAAAAGTGGTATAAGAACCACGACTGAACTAGACACAAGACCTAGAGCCTGTAGAATCGCTGGGACCCCAAGGAACCACCCAAGGTAGTGACACAGGAGACCCACGGGGACTGTGTGCAGTGTGTAAACACAACCGCGAGTTCCTATTATCTTCTATGGGCAATGTCGCGGTTGGAATTTTAAAGATTAGGGACACTTCTAATGGAGTCAGGACCAAACCCTTTTGGACTTCGGTGCTCCCGTGGGTGCTAGCCCTAGAACTACCTGAGTACTCGAGTTACCTCACCCAGGGAAGCCGGGTGCATAGGTGTCTTTTGGTGTCGGGTCGCGTCGTCGATTACAATGGAAGCTGGCGAAGAACTGCTGCTGCCGTGAAGTCGGAGGGTGAAATTTTATGCTCCTGAGGTACTGGACCAGGGCGGCTTAATTTGAGGGGCAGCCGCTACATAATATGAGAAAAAACACGTGTAAGACTCAGGAATTTGAATCAGGATTGTTTGCACTTTATTACAATGAAACCTCTTCAACAAGAAGAGTAAAGAAACAGTTTAAATGTAATAATGAGCCTGGGAGTCTTAGAAAAGACTGGGCATTTAAAGACACATTTCTGGAATGAAGAACAAACTCGTGCAATGCAAATATATGTTAGATCAATCAAAATGCAGAGAAAAGAGAATATTTAAAAGTGCAATAAGCATTATAGCTTCAGCCAAAGATGCTAGATAGATGGCTGAAGGAGATCATACTTGCATCGTGACCCAAGGGGTCACTTCTGTGAGATAATCCACCGAATGGATTGTGGGCAGCTCTTTATACTCTTCTAATGAAGAACTACTTACCACAGATCACAACATTATCAGGTGCTTTGACCGCAAGACGCACTTTGGTCACTTCTCGGAAATATTAGGAACACAGAAATGACACCCACATTACATCAGTTTACCAAGAGATCACTTGATATTTGACCGTAATTCATAATGAAATTGAACATTTATTGAAAAGGGTTTGCGTCACTTCTCAGAAACTTTTATAAGAAAGCGCAACATTTAGAAAGGTATAGGTTGTATTCTCACGCCATGTTGCATGGCTTAGTTACATTAAAGCTAGCTAAAGATACAATAATATGAAAGATTGACAGATGGCAAGTGGCCCCCACCATCAGGTATTGCGTGTTGTTTCTCTTAGCTTTAGGAGTTCCGTGTTCTTGTGGTTAGCTATCTCTCAGTAGGTGAGAGAAGTGACAAGCCCATTTTGTGCAAGGTGAGAGTGGGGGCTCGGGGACAGAGCTGAAGCCTTCTTGTGTGTCGCTGAAGAAATAACTTGTATTTCAGCAGAGAGGCATTTTGGGCCTGCTCCATTAAAAGAACATTAAAAGAACAACTGAGACGGTATGGTCAACTTAACAGATTCCTATATACTAGCTGGTGGGGCCTATATGAGGGTCTCGTGTTACAGGTGTGGTCAGAATGGGCCAGTATGATAAAAATAGACCCTGCTTCAAATGTTATACATATTTCATGTTACTAAAACAGACATGAGCTACAAGTGCTGAAAGGGGCCATAACTAGTGGGGGAGAAACTCCATTTGATGTAGGCCTTTGAGTGAACTGAAAAAATATGGAGCCGTGTTTCAATTTCTGTTGTGTGGTTCATTAAACAAACCATTATTTAACTGAATCAAACAGACATCCCGTGATGCTTCACTTCCTAATATTAGATTCAATTGATAATAGGTCAGAAAAAGCACAGTGTTTGAAAAACAAACTCATTTTATAAAGATGCCTCTGCAATAAATCCGTTCTCACTGAAAAAGTGTTTTAGTATTTATGGTGGTGAAACCGCTGTACAGACCGAGCGATGGACACAGTGCAGAGAGCGATGGACACGGTGCAGACAGAGCGATGGACACAGTGCAGACAGAGTGATTGACACTGGAAAGACAGAGTGATGGACACAGTGCAGACAGAGTGATGGATACGGTGCAGACAGAGTGAGGTACATGGTACAGACAGAGTGAGGTACACAGTGCAGATAGAGTGATGCACACAGTGGAGATAGAGTGATGGACACGGTGCAGACAGAACGATGGACACCGTGCAGACAGAACGATGGACACCGTGCAGACAGAACGATGGACATCGTGCAGACAGAGCGATGGACACAGTGCAGACAGAGCGATGGACACAGTGCAGACAGAGCGATGGACACAGTGCAGACAGAGCGATGGACACAGTGCAGACAGAGCGATGGACACAGTGCAGACAGAGCGATGGACACAGTGCAGACAGAGCGATGGACACAGTGCAGACAGAGCGATGGACACAGTGCAGACAAAGCGATGGACACAGTGCAGACAGAGCGATGGACACAGTGCAGACAGAGCGATGGACACAGTGCAGACAGAGCGATGGACACAGTGCAGACAGAGCGATGGACACAGTGCAGACAGAGCGATGGACACAGTGCAGACAGAGCGATGGATACAGTGCAGACAGAGCGATGGACACAGTGCAGACAGAGCGATGGACACAGTGCAGACAGAGCGATGGACACAGTGCAGACAGAGCGATGGACACAGTGCAGACAGAGCGATGGACACAGTGCAGACAGAGCGATGGACACAGTGCAGACAGAGCGATGGACAAAGTGCAGACAGAGCGATGGACAAAGTGCAGACAGAGCGATGGACACAGTGCAGACAGAGCGATGGACACAGTGCAGACAGAGCGATGGACACAGTGCAGACAGAGCGATGGACACAGTGCAGACAGAGCGATGGACACAGTGCAGACAGAGCGATGGACACAGTGCAGACAGAGCGATGGACACAGTTCAGACAGAGCGATGGACACCGGGCAGACAGGTGGACACGGTGCAGACAGAGTGGTGGACACGGTGCAGACAGAGTGGTGGACACGGTGCAGACAGAGTGGTGGACACGGTGCAGACAGAGTGGTGGACACGGTGCAGACAGAGCGGTGGACACGGTGCAGACAGAGCGATGGACACGGTGCAGACAGAACGATGGACACGGTGCAGACAGAACGATGGACACGGTGCAGACAGAGCGATGGACACGGTGCAGACAGAGCGATGGACACGGTGCAGACAGAGCGATGGACACGGTGCAGACAGAGCGATGGACACGGTGCAGACAGAGCGATGGACACGGTGCAGACAGAGCGATGGACACGGTGCAGACAGAGCGATGGACACGGTACAGAGCGATGGACACAGTACAGAGCGATGGACACAGTACAGAGCGATGGACACAGTACAGAGCGATGGACACAGTACAGACAGAGTGGTGGACACGGTGCAGACAGAGTGGTGGACACGGTGCAGACAGAGCGGTGGACACGGTGCAGACAGAGCGGTGGACACGGTGCAGACAGAGCGGTGGACACGGTGCAGACAGAGCGGTGGACACGGTGCAGACAGAGCGATGGACACGGTGCAGACAGAGCGATGGACACAGTGCAGACAGAGCGATGGACACAGTGCAGACAGAGCGATGGACACAGTGCAGACAGAGCGATGGACACAGTGCACAACAGAGCGATGGACACGGTGCAGACAGAGCGATGGACACGGTGCAGACAGAGCGATGGACACGGTGCAGACAGAGCGATGGACACGGTGCAAACAGAGCGATGGACACGGTGCAAACAGAGCGATGGACACGGTGCAGACAGAGCGATGGACACAGTACAGAGCGATGGACACAGTACAGAGCGATGGACACAGTACAGAGCGATGGACACGGTGCAGACAGAGCGGTGGACACGGTGCAGACAGAGCGGTGGACACGGTGCAGACAGAGCGGTGGACACGGTGCAGACAGAGCGGTGGACACGGTGCAGACAGAGCGATGGACACGGTGCAGACAGAGCGATGGACACGGTGCAGACAGAGCGATGGACACGGTGCAGACAGAGCGATGGACACAGTGCAGACAGAGCGATGGACACAGTGCAGACAGAGCGATGGACACAGTGCAGACAGAGCGATGGACACAGTGCAGACAGAGCGATGGACACAGTGCACAACAGAGCGATGTACATGGTGAAGACCAAGTGATGAACAAGGTGCCTTCAGTGGTTTAAAAGCTGTGATTCAGAAAGGCCCCTCATTTAGCCAAAGTAGGTAAAGGCCCCTCAGTGTGACAAATTGCATTGTGGATGTTGTAGTCCGTCCGGCCTTTGAGGCCAAACTAATGCTCTCCCGACGTCCATCATCACATGTACCTCAGAGAAAGGATAAGATTGTGAGAACACGTGGCTGCTTCTCGAAAGCACGAAAGTGTGTTGAAATGTGCAAGTAATTGAACGATGTCCAGGAGCCTGCCCCCACCCTCAACCTGGAGTATCCGAAAGTTATATAAGTTTTGCTAATTCATTCATTTACCTATCAATTGAGTAGTTTCCTGGGCCTGGTGATGGATCAAACTTAGCCAAACAAGAGAAACCTACATCTTGCTTCATGAACTTCTTAAGGATAAAAACAAACGGATTCCCCATACAACTGGTTTCGTAGGATGTTTACAGTGAATGTTTTCAGGTTAAAATAACAGGAGTTTGATTACAATAACAAATATCTTAAGACAGTCTCTCCTTCATCAAGAAAATCAGTGATGTATCAGTGATGTATAGAAACATACTCTTAAAAGGGTGTTGTCAAGGTCAGAGTCAAGATGGCGGTGCGTTGACTCGTGTCCTTGTGTGGGGAGACTGATGTCCTTGTGTGGTGAGGCTGGTGTCCTTGTGTGATGAGACCTGTGTCCTTGCGTGGTGAGACTGGTGTCCTTGCGTGGTGAGACTGGTGTCCTTGCGTGGTGAGACTGGTGTCCTTGCGTGGTGAGACTGGTGTCCTTGCGTGGTGAGACTTGTGCCCTTGTGTGGTGTGTTCGACCTGGCACCTTGGCGTGAGTTTCCCTTCCACTTTTTTGATGGTGTGCCTCGATGTTTTGCTGGTGTTGTCCGCTCAGGGCACTGCGCCACGGCTAATCCGTGCCGCAGTGCAAGTGCTCCCTAGGTAAAGTGTACCTGTAATTGATGTCCATGATTGGTTTATTGGATTCACTGTCAGTCCCCAGTAGAGTGCACCAGGGGTGCCAGGGCTTGTGAATGCCAATGCTGCTGGTGGGCTTGCAGCGCTGGTTGCGCCACCCACAGAAAGCGGCCTTGAAAAATGTGTCTAGGGTCTGCCACCGCAGACCCTGCGTGCAGTCCGGGACTGTCGCGCTGACTGCGCAAGTGCCCCCACTTGCCAGTCCCTAAACCTTCCCTTACCTACATATTAGCCACCCCTCTGGTAGGCCCAAGGGCAGGGTGCATTGTAGGCATAAGGTAGGACATGCCCTGATGTGTGTGGCATATCTTAGTAGTGAATTACAGCCATTTCGTTTTTCACTATTGAAGGCTACCTGCTCTCCATAGGCCAGAATGGGCTGCTGGAGTCACTACACGTTGTGACCCCGTGGACTCATAGAGCATGGTAGAATGTCAAGTTTAGTATGCCTGAACTCAGAATAATAAAATACTTCTTGTAGTCAAGTTTATTTTAATATCCTGGGTTTGTAAATACTACTTTTAGAAAGTTAGTATTTACTGACCTGGCCATTCAGTCCGCCTCTGCTGTGTGTGTGTGTTCTGCCTAGCAACAGTAAGGAGCAGGGTTGGGGAATCCCCAGAGACAGGTTGGCTGCCAGGCGGTGGGTAGAGAGATGACACCAGGATGGGTGGGAGGAGTACACCTTGACTCTTGAATAGACCTGTGCTCTGCCACCACAAAGCCGGCGCCGCCCCCTGTGGAGCGGCTGATGTCTCTGCCCTGCTGCTGAAAGGAAAGAGCAGAGTCCCCATAACAAAGTGCTCCAGAACTGGACTGGGCCAGGCCCAGGCCCCCTGGTGCTAAAGAACAAAAGAATCACTGTATAAAAGTAGGAGCCTGGCTCCTAAGAAATCAGAATCCTGTTTACCACAAAGAACCTCTGCCCGACTAGAAGGAGAAGAAGACCCTGGAAGGACTGGCCTGCTGCTTGCCTTGCTGAGAAAGGAGAGGAAGAGACTTGCTGAAAAGACTTTGCTGCTTTGTGCTTTAAACATTCTCCAAGGGCTTGATCTGAGCTTGCCCCCTGAACTGAACCCCAGGACCAGTGGGTTCTTTGTGCCTTTGCTCGTCCTGAAACTCGAGCCGTGTGTGCATCCCGCTTGAGGAAGACTGCGCCCCTCATCGCCCCTCCTAGGGCTGTGACACTCGGGAGCCTGCCTGCCTTTGCCCCCCTTGAGAGCCTCGCTCCGACCGGAGTCGCCCTCTACCCCGGGCTAGGCCGCCGGCACCTTTGCCACCGCCTGCTATTGGAGCGCGCTGAAGCGCTATCGCCCCTCCCGCCGGAATTCTTGTCCGACGATCGTGATCCCCGCCGGGTCCCCAGCTGCACGGACCGTGCCCTGTGACCCCGCTTTGCAATCTCGCCCTGAGATCAGGCCGCGCCGCCCCCGCTGAGGAGACCCCCGCACTGCCGTGCTGAGGGTCGTGGGCCGCGCCTGCCTGACTACACGCACCTGCTCAAGAGGATCCAAAGGTGCCCCATCACTGCTGAGTCGCACCCTCCCGTGCCGACTCCCAAAAGCAACTACACGTTCTTAAGAATTCCAGTATCGGGCTCGGGGCCCGCAACGCCTTATTTCCCCGTTCGCAGGAGCCGATCTCTGTAAGTACTGGAACCACAAGTAACATTTGCGAGAGACTACAAAGTATCCATTTGAAACTACGAACAAAGAACATTTGCCTGCTTTACAACCTGGTGGCATAGCGAAAACGTTATTGGTCTTGTGATAAGTCTGCTGAGATATATATACCTATTTTTACATAAAGAAGCATATTTTTCTACATATCCAAGTCTGGTGTCCGTTTCTGGGGGGATTGATGTATTTACTGTGTGTGCGATTGTAAGTGCTTAACCAACAATGCCTGAGGAATCGCCTTGGCTGCTCACGCCACGCACCTAGAGGGTGAGCAAGGGTCATTCACGAGGGGTTATCCTGCGCCCTGACGTAGAGGAGAGGGTTCCTGCTTGACACAAGGACAACCTTGCGCCAACCAGAGACCCCCAAGTCTAACATTGGTGGCAGCGGCTGGGATTTCGGATTTGCATTTATAGTTTGCATACAGTGAATTATTAATCACCAGATAGTGAGAGCAGACCAAGTAACGCAGCCACAGGTTTTCATTTTTGAACTGTTGAGACATCGACCATTACTGCAACCATGCCTGGCTCACTCCCTGCTGGAAGAGCACTCTCTGTGATTTCTGGAATGAATGAGGTGGATTGGGAGAGACTGGAAGGTTACACAGCGGAGCAATTGAAAGGCTACAGTGTAAAACTCAGAGTTCCCCATGCTGGATTCAAGAAGAAGGTCCAGTACACCAAGGCGTTGAGAGCCTGGAAGGAGTCAAGAGACCCACAGAATGCGGGGGACATCGTTCCGCCCGACAACCTTGGGGAGCCCAGCAGAGTCCTGTCGCCAGAGGAGCTGGCAGACAGGGCAGCAGACAGGGCGCATGCAATGGAGATGGCAAAGTTGGCAGGACAAATGGAAATGGAAAAGCAGAAGTTGGCCTTGGAGGCACAACAACGCCAAATGGATCATGATATAAGATTGAAGGAGTTGGAGCTGAAGGCGAAAAGTTTGGACACCGCTCCTTCTGGTGGCAGCACTCCGCCGGTGCAGGTAGAGTCCAAGGTGTACATCCCCAAAGATGTAGTAAAGGAGTATTTTAGAAAGGATGACATAGGGCAGTGGTTTAGAGCCTACGAGGTGGCCATGTCTTCACACCGGGTCCCTGAGAAAGACTGGGGAGCGGGGTTGTGGGGAAGGTTCCTTGCTGAAGGGCGTGACACACTGTTAGATTTGCCCCTAGAAGTCCAGACCTCATACCCCCATATGAAGGAAGCTTTAATGACCAGGTATGGGTTAACTCCTGAGCTATATAGACAGAGGTTCAGGGAGACTAAGAAGATCCCTGAGAGTACGTATGTGGAGTATGTAACTTTTTTCTGCAGAGCACTGGATGGTTGGGTGAAGGGTAGCAAAGTGAATGATTATCAAGGGCTGCTTGATTTAATTGCATGGGAGCACTTGTCCAGTCAATGTTTTCCTGAGCTACGCCAGCACCTGATTGATAGCAAGCTGTCCAACCCGAGGAAGCTTGCTGAGGAGGCGGACCGCTGGCTCAGCACCAGGGTCCACAAGGGTCAAGTGGGAGACTCCGCCAAAGGTGGGCAGGGTCCCCAGCAGAAGAGTGGGGGTGACAAGGGTAAACAGAAAGGGTTCCAAAAAGGCCCCCAAAGTAATCCCCAAGGGAACCAGCAGAAGGGTTCTCAGCCTCCCCCACCCCCGCAGCAGAACGGGGCCCCGACAGGTAGGCCTGTTCCAAAGGGGCCCTTCAATTGTTACAGGTGTGGTGACCCGGGTCACATTGCCTCTGATCCTAAGTGTCGCCTGTTTGGTAAGACAGCACCCACTGGTGCTCCACCCTGGCAAGTAGCTAATGTTAATTTTGGGGAGGAGGTAGCAGTCCAGGGGGGTGGGGGTCCTGCGCATATGACCCTAGTCTCGCTAGGAGACAGTGAGATGGTCCCTGAAACCTACTTACCCTCTAACACTAAGAAATATGGGCAAGTAGTGACCATCAATGGAAAGAAGGTTGAGGCTCTTAGAGATACAGGAGCCAGCGTGACCTCGGTGAGGCAACACCTGGTGTCTCAAGAGCAGATTGTACCCTATGCCTACTGTAGGGTTGTCAATGCTGACAACATGGAGAGTCGTTGTCCAATGGCTCAAGTTCCCTTTGAGTGGGGGGAGGTCTCTGGTACTCTACAAGTCGCTGTGAGAACTGACATGCCTGTAGACTGTCTGCTAGGGAACGACCTGGAGAGCTCCCCTTGGGAAAAGGTGGAGAAGACCACGCATCTGAGGATGGTGGGTCTACCCGACTGGGCGTGCGTGACCACCCGGTCCATGGCAGCCAGTAGGGGTGTTGAGAGGGTCCTGGAGCCTGAGGGAGAGGTCCAGGAACCGGCCTTAGGGAGAAGGCGCAGGAGGCGCGGGAAACCGGCCCCGGAAGTTCCCACGGCCCAGGAGGAAGCAGACCCTGAGGGGGATGCCCTGGAGCCTACCGGGGAACAGATTGCCGAACTGGGAGACCTGCCTGAGCTGACCCATTGGCAGCAAGAAGGAGGTCCCTCCAGGGAGGAATTCTGCAGGGAGCAGAAAGAATGCCCTTCTCTCGTGGGTATGCGGCAGCAGGCTGCAGACCAGGCCAATGGTGTTCAGGCCAAAACACACTACGTGTACTGGGAGAGTGACCTCCTGTATTCCGAGCCTAAGGCTGCTGAACCTGGGTCAGCCCCTGTGCTGGTGGTACCCCAGAAGTTCAGAACCTTCCTACTGGGGCTGGCTCATGATGTGCCTTTAGCAGGACATTTGGGGATGGACAAGACCTATGACAGGCTTGTCACCCACTTTTACTGGCCCCAAATGCACAAGAATTCAGATTCCTACTGCAGAACCTGTCAGACTTGCCAGGCAAGTGGTAAGAGCGGAGGGAAGCACAAGGCTCCTCTGCAGCCCTTCCCCGTGGTCGGTACGCCATTCCAGCGAGTGGGTATTGATATTGTGGGGCCTCTGGACCCCAAGACAGCCCTGGGCAACAGGTTCATCCTGGTCTTGGTGGACCATGCCACCCGGTACCCTGAAGCCATCCCTCTGAGGACAGTGACGGCCCCCGTGGTGGGACGAGCACTGATGGGAATTTTCTCCTGAGTGGGATTCCCTCTAGAGGTGGTGAGCGACAGGGGGACCAATTTCATATCCACATATATGAAATCCCTGTGGAAGGAGTGTGGGGTAACTTACAAGTTCACCACTCCTTACCACCCCCAAGGAAATGGGTTGGTTGAGAGATTCAACCGAACCCTCAAAGGCATGATCATGGGCCTAGACGGTCCAATGAGGCGTAAGTGGGACGTCCTCTTGCCATGCCTGCTCTTCGCTTACCGAGAGGTGCCACAGAAGTCTCTAGGGTTCAGCCCCTTTGAGCTTCTGTATGGTCACCCTGTAAGAGGACCTCTGAGTTTGGTAAAGGAAGGCTGGGAGCAATCTCCCAGGAAACCTCCCCAGAATGTATACAGTTACATGCTGGCCTTCCGAAACCAGACTAGGCGTTTCAGGCAACTTGCTGAGGCAAATCTGGAAGCCAGCCAGGAGGAGATGAAGCGGTGGTACGACCGGAATGCCACTCTGGTAGAGCTTCAACCTGGACAAAAGGTGTGGGTCTTGGCCCCAGTGGAGCCTTGTGCACTTCAGGATAAGTGGACAGGTCCATTTGAGGTTGTGGAGCGCAAAAGTCCTATCACCTACTTGGTGGACATGCAGTCTCCCAGGAACCCTTTGAGGGTCCTACATGTTAACCGCCTTAAGCCCCACTTAGAGAGGACCGAAGTGGGCATGCTGCTGACCACTGATGATGGAATGGAAGAGGAGACCGAGCCTCTTCCTGACCTCTTAGTAGCCTCTGAGAAAGATGGGTCAGTGGATGGAGTTAACCTCTCACCCACCCTGACGCCCGAACAACAGGAAGATTGCCGCCACTTGCTGGGGCAGTTTCCAGATAGGTTCTCCCTGGTTCCTGGTGTCACAGATTGGTGCGTCCATGATGTGGACACAGGAGACAGCTTACCTGTGAAGCACAAGGCTTACAGGGTAACTGACAGGGTCAGAGCTTGCATCAAGGAGGAGGTCTCCAAAATGCTTGCGCTAGGGGTGGTTGAGTCCTCCAGCAGTCCTTGGTCCAGCCCCGTGGTCTTGGTCCCCAAAGCTGCTGCGCCGGGAGCCACACCTGAACTCCGGTTCTGTGTGGACTACAGAGGACTCAATTCAGTAACTAAGACTGACGCGCACCCCATCCCCAGAGCTGATGAGCTCATTGATCGGCTAGGGGCTGCCCGGTTCCTCAGCACGTTTGATTTAACGTCTGGGCACAGGCAGATCGCCTTGACCGATGGGGCCAAAGAGAGGTCAGCATTCTCTACACCAGATGGGCACTTCCAGTTCCGGGTCATGCCATTTGGGATAAAGAATGCCCCTGCCACCTTTCACAGGTTGATCAACCAGGTACTGGTTGGGCTGGATGCGTTCAGTGCCGCCTACCTGGATGACATCGCAGTGTTCAGTGCCACCTGGCCCGAACACCTGCGCCACCTCTGGGAAGTGTTGATGGCTCTGCGCCGAGTAGGCCTCACGATCAAGGCAAGCAAGTGCCAGATCGGGCAGGGTTCCGTGGTGTACTTGGGACACCAAGTGGGGAGTGGCAAGGTGGCACCCTTGCAACCCAAAATTGAGACCATCCTGGCTTGGGAGCCCCCCAAGACGCAGACCGCAGTGAGGGCCTTCCTGGGACTCACTGGGTACTACAGGAGGTTTGTCAAGGGCTATGGAACGATTGTTGCCCCCTTGACAGAGCTGACTTCCAAGAAGCAGCCCAGGAATGTGATCTGGACTGACACCTGTCAGAAAGCTTTCGACACCCTGAAGACTGCCATGTGCACGGCGCCCGTGCTCTTGGCCCCTGACTTCTCCAAGGAATTCCTAGTGCAGACAGACGCTTCAGAGCATGGTGTTGGGGCTGTTCTCTCACAGATGACTGAGGAGGGCTGGGACCAACCCGTAGCCTTCATCAGTAGGAGGTTACTTCCACGGGAAAGTAGGTGGAGTGCAATTGAGCGAGAAGCATTTGCTGTGGTCTGGGCGCTGAAGAAGCTAAGACCCTACTTGTTTGGGTCTCACTTCCGGGTTCAGACGGACCACAGGCCCCTCAGATGGTTGATGCAAATGAGGGGTGAAAACCCAAAGCTGTTGAGGTGGTCCATCTCCCTACAGGGATGGACTTTACGGTGGAACACCGTCCTGGTACAGATCACGCCAACGCTGACGGTCTGTCCAGGTATTTCCGCCTTAGTGACGAGGAACCCCCTGGGCAAGGGTAGTTCTCCCCACATTTCAGCTGGAGGGGACACGTGTTAGACCTGGCACCTTGGCGTGAGTTTCCCTTCCACTTTTTTGATGGTGTGCCTCGATGTTTTGCTGGTGTTGTCCGCTCAGGGCACTGCGCCACGGCTAATCCGTGCCGCAGTGCAAGTGCTCCCTAGGTAAAGTGTACCTGTAATTGATGTTCCTGATTGGTTTATTGGATTTACTGTCAGTCCCCAGTAAAGTGCACCAGGGGTGCCAGGGCTTGTGAATGCCAATGCTGCTGGTGGGCTTGCAGCGCTGGTTGCGCCACCCACAGAAAGCGGCCTTGAAAAATGTGTCTAGGGTCTGCCACCGCAGACCCTGTGTGCAGTCTGGGACTGTCGCGCTGACTGCGCAAGTGCCCCCACTTGCCAGTCCATAAACCTTCCTTTACCTACATATTAGCCACCCCTCTGGTAGGCCCAAGGGCAGGGTGCATTGTAGGCATAAGGTAGGACATGCCCTGATGTGTGTGGCATGTCTTAGTAGTGAATTACAGCCATTTTCGTTTTTCACTATTGAAGGCTACCTGCTCTCCATAGGCCAGAATGGGCTTCTGGAGTCACTACACGTTGTGACCCCAGTGGACTCAGAGAGCATGGTAGAATGTCAAGTTTAGTATGCCTGAACTCAGAATAATAAAATACTTCTTGTAGTCAAGTTTATTTTAATATCCTGGGTTTGTAAATACTACTTTTAGAAAGTTAGTATTTACTGACCTGACCATCTCAGTCCGCCTCTGCTGTGTGTATGTGTTCTGCCTGGCAACAGTAAGGAGCGGGGTTGGGGAATCCCCAGAGACAGGTTGGCTGCCAGGTGGTGGGTAGAGAGATGACACCAGGATGGGTGGGAGGAGTACACCTTGACTCTTGAATAGACCTGTGCTCTGCCACTACAAAGCCGGCGCCGCCCCCTGTGGAGCGGCTGATGTCTCTGCCCTGCTGCTGAGAGGAAAGAGCAGAGTCACCACAACAAAGTGCTCCAAAACTGGACTGGGCCAGGCCCAGGCCCCCTGGTGCTAAAGAACAAAAGAATCACTGTATAAAAGTAGGAGCCTGGCTCCTAAGAAATCAGATCCTGTTTTACCACAAAGAACCTCTGCCCGACTAGAAGGAGAAGAAGACCCTGGAAGCACTGGCCTGCTGCTTGCCTTGCTGAGAAAGGAGAGGAAGAGACTTGCTGAAAAGACTTTGCTGCTTTGTGCTTTAAACATTCTCCAAGGGCTTGATCTGAGCTTGCCCCCTGAACAGAACCCCAGGACCAGTGGGTTCTTTGTGCCTTTGCTCGTCCTGAAACTCGAGCCGTGTGTGTATCCCGCTTGAGGAAGACTGCGCCCCTCATCGCCCCTCCTAGGGCTGTGACACTCGGGAGCCTGCCTGCCTTTGCCCCCCTTGAGAGCCTCGCTCCGACCGGAGTCGCCCTCTATCCCGGGCTAGGCCGCCGGCACCTCTGCCACCGCCTGCTATTGGAGCGCGCTGAAGCGCTATCGCCCCTCCCGCCGGAATTCTTGTCCGACGATCGTGATTCCCGCCGGGTCCCCAGCTGCACGGACCGTGCCCTGTGACCCCGCTTCGCGATCTCGCCCTGAGATCAGGCCGCGCCGCCCCCGCTGAGGAGACCCCCGCACTGCCGTGCTGAGGGTCGTGGGCCGCGCCTGCCTGACTACACGCACCTGCTCAAGAGGATCCAAAGGTGCCCCATCACTGCTGAGTCGCACCCTCCCGTGCCGACTCCCAAAAGCCACTACACGTTCTTAAGAATTCCAGTATCGGGCTCGGGGCCCGCAACGCCTTATTTCCCCGTTCGCAGGAGCCGATCTCTGTAAGTACTGGAACCACAAGTAACATTTGCGAGAGACTACAAAGTATCCATTTGAAACTACGAACAAAGAACATTTGCCTGCTTTACAACCTGGTGGCATAGCGAAAACGTTATTGGTCTTGTGATAAGTCTGCTGAGATATATATACCTATTTTTACATAAAGAAGCGTATTTTTCTACATATCCAAGTCTGGTGTCCGTTTCTGGGGGGATTGATGTATTTACTGTGTGTATGATTGTAAGTGCTTAACCAACAACGCCTGAGGAATCGCCTTGGCTGCTCACGCCACGCACCTAGAGGGTGAGCAAGGGTCATTCACAAGGGGTTATCCTGCGCCCTGACGTGGAGGAGAGGGTTCCTGCTTGACACAAGGACAACCTTGCGCCAACCAGAGACCCCCAAGTCTAACATGGTGTGACTGGTGTCCTTGCGTGGTGTGACTGCTGTCCTTGTGTGGTGAGACTGCTGTCCTTGCGTGGTGAGACTTGTGCCCTTGCGTGGTGAGACTCGTGTCCTTGTGTGGTGAGACTGGTGTCCTTGCAGGCTGATGAAGAGGCTATGGTAGATTACCCTTGAAGAACGAACCGTGTATGGAGCAGAGCAACCATGGTGCCCTCAAGTTTGGAGAGCCACGGGGACTCAATACCTACTGAGGTGTGGCCTGGAGAATTCTGGTTTAGCTGGACTGCGAGGTGAGGGGCCCAGGATGCTCTTCGCAAGAAAACTTTGCAGCTATAATGAGAGACATTGAAGCTGGGCGGCAGGAGCACACATATGTCCCCCTTAGAACAGCAATTCTGTCCTTTGGCGGCTGACCTCATTTAAGGCGAATTTAACAAAGGGTGTGGACTTTCATGACGCCTGTATGCAAATTGCAATACAACCTGTTGGGTCTCCCACCCCCATATCTTCTCGCATGCCCACAGCAAGTTGAGATCTATAGTACAAAACTTTTACATGGAGCGCGATTGACTGGGGTCACCTGAACCCCTGTAGCGACACACTCTGAGTGTTTCTGGGTTTGATTGCAAATGTGGCCACATCTAAAAGCACTTAAGAAACTTCCCAAAAGGAAATGCTCACCAGAGATCTGACTCTCAGGTGCAGTCTGCTGCCTTGATTTTTGGGGACATGGAGAGCCTTGACAGGGCTCGATCCCTGCACCCCCGTAGCACGCTTCTTTATGGAGGAACTGTACTGGGCTTATTGAGACAATATTGCTCACCTTCGTGATGATGTCGCTAAAGATTAGCATGAAATAAAACAAGCTGTGACAGCCTTGGACCACAGGGTCAAGTCACTGGAAGGACCAAGAGATGTGACGGAAACCATAGTAGAAGCTTTCGGCTAAGAACACCTTATATTTAACGATCAGAACGTCGACTTATGAGCACATCTAGAGGATCTGAAGAATAGCTCCCAGAGTCATAACATCAGAATCAGAGGACCCCCACTAAATGCAGAGGTCAGGTACGTTGAATCATACGACAAGAGACTAGTCATACATGTGCAGCCAAACCTAGCTGAGAGTGACATCGTCCAGGACCCAACATACAGAACAAGGCCCCCATAGCCCAGAAACAGCAGCCCATTCGATTTCTTTGCCTGCTTGCACTATTTCTAGTGAAAGGAGGCCATTATGTCGGCAGCACAAGAACCTGGTCCTATTACTTTTGAAGGGCTTGCCATTTACATATAAGACCTCTCTGCAATCTCCCTTCAAAGAGAAGAGAATTCAAGAAAAAATGGGGGTCAAATACTGGTGGGATCTTCCCTTTAGAATTATTTTTTCAGGGGACGGGTTCTGTCACAAACCTGCTCCCTGTTGGAGGCACAGAAAATACTGGTCTTGGAGATTACAGAAGGAGATTCATGATCGCCCCTACTGGGCTCACACCCGCAGGTCGCAACGAGAGTAGACCCTCTAGATGGTGGACTGTCCAGCGTAGGAGGAACAGAGTCAGACCCACAGGAGACATCATTGTGTCGGATAGGAAGGTGTGATCTCGTAGGTCTAAACTCCCCGCTAGCTGTGGGAGAAATATGAAGGACTCCACTAAAGAGCAGCGAGGTTGGTTTTGGCGAGGGGGTGGCGCGGGGCTCGTGACGTACGAGGGATCCATTCTATTTACTGATGCATGGTTCCAGGCAAGGCAGGATACTGCTCATAGGATCACGATGCGGGGAGTTGAAGATACTTCTTATTACTCAAGCTGGGCAAAGCTTGACTCAGCTGCCCTCCCTACCCCACCGGGGGGGGGCAGCTTGTGTCTCCTGTTTCTATTTGTGTGGTTATTCTGATCATTGTGGGGGGGTTGGTTTTGAGGAGATGGGGAGGATCGTTGTAGCAAATCATGGAGTCTAAACATAGCTAGAGTAGCTGCGCCCAGTTTACACCCATCTTCTCTGCGCTATATCTGGATATGGTCTCACACAGCTCACTGACTCGCATCATGGGAGGCCGCAAGACCCCGGCGTGGAGACCTGCTCTGCACTCCCTCCTGCTGTGTGTGTGAGACTTCCCTGATCAGGAAAGACCGTCCCCACTTATGTCCCAAAGGGTTCCCCCACAGAACCTTTCCTTCGACCACAAGGAGAGAGCGGGGGACGGGGTGGCCATCCTGTTGTCTGCCTCCACAGGGGAGGTTAAGGAGCGATGGTGCATCTTTATGGGAGAGATGTCCCTCCTTACAACACCCACTGAAGGGCAGAGAGATTCCAGAGGTTGACCCTGGTTGTTCGGTGTCAGGACAGGGACCTATTAATAGGTGGGGTCTTCAACGGGGTCATGGACAATAAGATGGATATGTCCACCTGGACATTGGGTGACCCCAGTAAGCCCTCATACATTGGGTGACCCCAGTGAGCCCTCACACATCGGGTGACCCCAGTGAGCCCTCACACATCGGGTGACCCCAGTGAGCCCTCACACATCGGGTGACCCCAGTGAGCCCTCACACATTGGGTGACCCCAGTGAGCCCTCACACATCGGGTGACCCCAGTGAGCCCTCACACATCGGGTGACCCCAGTGAGCCCTCACACATTGGGTGACCCCAGTGAGCCCTCACACATTGGGTGACCCCAGTGAGCCCTCACAGGGGAGCAAAGCTTGGCTGAAGGACACTGGATTGTTAGATATATGGGGGTGCATGTACCCAGAGAGGGGTTTCTTGTTCTTCTTCTCAGTGCATCAAACTTGCACCAGACTGGATGGTTTTTCGGCTCTCCCATATAGCAGTAAAGGTCGTGGAAGCTGAGACAGGAGTCAGGACAGTGCCTGCCCGTGCTCCGGTGCCCGTCGCGCTTCAGGTCCCTAGTCTGGGATGAGGAGAGGGAGGCTGCGGGAAAACCCACTGCCCGATAAGGATAATGCTGCTCAGATTGCAGAGGCCCTGGAGCTGCTCAGATTGCAGAGGCCCTGGAGCTGCTCAGATTGCAGAGGCCCTGGAGCTGCTCAGATTGCAGAGGCCCTGATTGCAGAGGCCCTGGAGCTGCTCAGATTGCAGAGGCCCTGGAGCTGCTCAGATTGCAGAGGCCCTGGAGCTGCTCAGATTGCAGAGGCCCTGGAGCTGCTCAGATTGCAGAGGCCCTGGAGCTGCTCAGATTGCAGAGGCCCTGGAGCTGCTCAGATTGCAGAGGCCCTGGAGCTGCTCAGATTGCAGAGGCCCTGGAGCTGCTCAGAATGCAGAGGCCCTGGAGCTGCTCAGAATGCAGAGGCCCTGGAGCTGCTCAGATTGCAGAGGCCCTGGAGCTGCTCAGATTGCAGAGGCCCTGGAGCTGCTCAGATTGCAGAGGCCCTGGAGCTGCTCAGATTGCAGAGGCCCTGGAGCTGCTCAGATTGCAGAGGCCCTGGAGCTGCTCAGAATGCAGAGGCCCTGGAGCTGCTCAGATTGCAGAGGCCCTGGAGCTGCTCAGATTGCAGAGGCCCTGGAGCTGCTCCTTCAAGAGAGGGAAAGGGAAAGCACCAAGATTCATCCACTGTGGGAGACCCCAAAGGCCTCTGCTTGAGGCACCATCCGTTAATGTTACATGGGCAGGAAAGGAGAGGGAGAAACACTGGGGCACTGGTTAAAGCATTGGAAGAGGCCCACAGATGAACGGGTACAAGACATACAAGGCACCGACTTGAAGGAGTCGGACCACTAACTGAGATGGACACAGAGGGGCCGAGCACACTCTCCTCGGGTGAGGGGCACAGGCCTGTGGGGCTCACTGCATCCACACGATCAGGCCTGCCACTGGGCATTGTTCACGAAGGACACAGACATTAGGAACGCATTCAGAGATTATTGTACCATCCTTCATGCGGCTGAAAGGGCGAGGGGCAGTGCAGCGACAGTGCCCTGGTGACACCGCGCTACAGGCCTGGCCAATGCCCAGAGGGCACTTTCCCCCAGCGTCAGTGACCGGGGGCATCTCTGAAACCACATCTGAAAGAAGCTCCAGGGTCAGGCAGGGTCACAGGCTGTCAGAACCCCTTTCAGAGGGCCACTGGTCAGGCAGGGGTCACTGGCCCCACTGTGGGGGCTGGGCCCTTTACTCCTCCTGTCCTGGGGCCCAGCCCACTGTGACCTCGGCGCAGCTGGGCCAAGGACCCCCCTTAAGCACTGGACTCTCAGTGGTGGTGCAGCTTGGCAGTCCAAGGGTTCTGAGGGGATGTAGGGTGCCAGTGTAGCTGCAAACACACAACCCAACACACCCTGTTGTAACCGCAATTGATCCGACCCCGCCCAGTGCTGAGTGTTATGGAAAACAAGTATTTATGCGGAGTATGTCAGTGTCACAGAGTGGATGGTGGTAAGAACCATGGCGTTGGGAGGGATTATAGGGGATTTACATAGGGTGACACCACTGTATTTTAAATAAAAACAAAGACGTTTGTGTTCAGAAATGTGTCGCAATACATAGAAATGAATTCTGAAATGTGTTTGTAGACATATGTTAATAACAAAATGATTTTTGTGACACTTTTGATAGAATAATAGAACGTTTTGAAAAAGTATTTGTGAAAGTAAATACAATAAAACTGAAATTTAAAAAATCTTTTCACATGAGAATGTTTGATTGGAAGTGGGTCAGTACCAGCAGCAGGTGTCAGCGAAAGTGAAGTAATACCGGCCTGCGGGTGCGTATCATTTTCCTTGTAGTATTTTTTCCCCCTGCAGCCAGACCTAGAATTATTTGTTTCAGGGGGCTGCCTTCCTGCAATTGAAAACAAGTATTTATTACACACAACAGTTCAACTCTACCTGTGAAATAATCAAGACAACCCCGAGGGGGCGCACGTCTGGCGAGTTCACTCGAGCCCCTCCCGTCTAGACCCACTCCCCTGTTCTGAAGTGTCAGGGTCGTATATGGGGCACCTCTGCCACAGGCGAGACCCCCTCTGCTCTAGGCTTCTGTTCACGAAGTGTCAGGGTCGTATATGGGGCACCTGTGCCACAGGCGAGACCCCCTCTGCTCTAGGCTTCTGGTCACGAAGTGTCAGGGTCGTATATGGGGCACTTGTGCCACGGCCGAGACCCCCTCTGCTCTAGGCTTCTGGTCACGAAGTGGCAGGGTCGTATATGGGGCACCTGTGCCACAGGCAAGACCCCCTCTGCTCTAGACTTCTGTTCACGAAGTGGCAGGGTCGTATATGGGGCACCTGTGCCACAGGCGAGACCCCCTCTGCTCTAGACTTCTGGTCACGAAGTGGCAGGGTCGTATATGGGGCACCTGTGCCACGGGCGAGACCCCCTCTGCTCTAGGCTTCTGGTCACGAAGTGTCAGGGTCTTATATGGGGCACCTGTGCCACGGCCGAGACGCCCTCTGCTCTAGGCTTCTGTTCACCTCATCTCGTATGCAGATGACACACAGCTGTTGTTTTCATGTGATAAAGACACAGACTTGGATGAGAAGATCTCTGAATGCCTTACTAATGTCTTTCAATGGCTGGAGCTGCATCAATTAAGATGCAAACCGGATAAAACGGAGATTGTGACCTTTGGAGCTGTCTCTCACAAATTTGTGGCAGACTGTTGGGCAAGCAATTGGCCACATCCGGGCCCACCGAAAATCTGCGTTAAGAACCTAGGAATGAAAATTGACAACTCACTCTCCTTCCTCCCACAGATCCAAGCTTTGACGGGGCCATGCTTCAGCGTGCTCCGCATGCTGAAAACAATTCTCCCACTCCTCTCTGAGGTTGTGGGTAGAAAGGTGGTGCAGGCCCTTATTACATCTAGACTAGATCACGGGAATGCTCTATACCTGGGTCTCCCCAACTATCTTTCTAACAGACTTCAAGTGGGGCAGAATGATGCAGCAAGACCTCTGCTTACTCTCCCTCCTAGATCCCACATGGCCCCCACTTAAAGGTCCTCCATTGGCTCCAGATGAAGCAAAGGGCGACATTTAAAGCCACGGTCCTTATGCAGAAGTCCTTGAACGGGACGGGTCATCATATCTCAAAGAGAGAATTAGTTCTTATATCTTGCCCGCACTTTGCGCTCTTCCTCGGACCACATGGCAAGGGTCCCTCGAATCCACCGTCTTCGTTTGGGTAGGAGATCCTTTGCATATCTTGGTCCCCTTGCCTGGAACAGCCTCCCTCCCTACTTGAGGATGATAGACAGTCTTGAATTGTTCAACAAGAAACTCAAAACTCACCTCTTTAACAACTAGTTACACGCTTGTGTCTGTCCCCCTCTGCCAACACCGGGACACTCTTTGGAGTAGCCAGCGCTTTATAAATGGTTATAACTTTACAAAACAGAGGAGACCAGCTGGACGCCCTGAATTTACCAGACCGCTCTTGCCACTACTATTCTGTATTGCTACACTTCTTTGAATAAAAACAGAACCCAGTCTATGTGGCCGGGCCTAACACCTGTGCCAGGAATGGCCCCAGAATTCAATGTGGAAACCTGAAGTATTTTTCCCTTGGAATTCCAGTCTTTGTGATAATGTGGGTAGGCGTGGTATATGGGCCTAGGTTTCTGCCCGCACTTAGAGAAACCTAGCAACCAGTGCTCAATTTGTAAAATATTAAGTGCCAGGACCCTGACCAGGAGGCCACTGCAGCTTGCACCACCCATCGCCCCTGTCATCGCTGCCAAAACAACTCGTAACCATATCTTTTGCGTGTGAATGCGACAATTCAGATTATTCCAGGTCCCCAAAGCTAAAGGAGTGGCTGGGGAGGCAGGTATGAGCAATTGTAATGTATATTGTATTCCTAAATACCCGTGTTTTGCTCATCTCTAAATTAGATGAGCAGCGCCACCTTGTGGTAGGCTGTTCTAAATATGGTGTTGACAATTAGGTGTCCAGTGTTGAGCACCGAAAGGCACCGGCTCAAATTAAGCACTGCTAGTAACCTTAGACATTTCTAAAACGAGATACTCAAGGACGTGTAGAGTGGTCTGGCTTGTGTGGAAACCCCCACTTTTTCTTACCCAGAATGCCCTGCAAACATCAAACTGTTTTTTTTTTTTTAACTCTATTTTCATTTTGTCAACCAGACCACTGGCAGTCAGAGAACACTTGATCATATCCAATCCAAAACAGCTTTATTCGACAAAAGTCATAAAAGCAATACAAAACAAGTACAGGTACACAGTACATAAAGGGTCAAAAATAAAACAAAAAACAAAACACATTAAAATCGAATACCTTATAAAATATATACAAGATCTCCCATAAATCACTCATTCCCAGAGCCACAAGAGATCTTCTAAGTTCTTTAAACCAGCCAATATTACAGGAACCAACCAAAGACATTACGTCGAGGAAGCCCTCAGCATACTGGGCTAAAGCCGGGGTTGTCCACAATCTACGCCAATAGAGAATGGGTCGTAGTCTAGCTACATCGGCAATGGGTTTCATACCCAGGTCATGTCTTAAGGGAACTATAGGCGTGCTCTGTGGGAGAGAAGTAATACTACGCAGAAACTTGTTTTCCGAGATGGTTAAGGAACACAAATTCTCGTATCCCCACAGTTCAGCACCATAGAGAGCTGCACTTACAGCTTTAGCACTGTAGACCTGGAGCACGGGTCTAATCAGTTTCGTTAAGGATTTTTTTAACTCACCAGATATTGCTCCTACAAGCTGCCTATGTTTTAGAGTAGACCATTCCTTCTGCTGTTTCCACATTAAATTGTTTTGAATATTGACCCCTAAATAGTTAAAAGCCTGTACTTGCTCTAAGGGATTGTTAAACAATACAAATTTATTTTTAAACAATCTGTGTGGCCTGAATGCCATAAGCTTAGTTTTTTTTATATTAACTTCGAGGCCACGTTCCACACAGAAATTCTCAAAAATATCAAATGAACGCTGGAGACCGCAAGGTGTCTTGGCAATTAAAAGCGTATCATCCGCGAACATTAAAATTGGGATTTTTGTGTCGCCTAGAGTAGGGTCATCGGTGTTTGCTTTTAGGAGGCGTTCAGCTATATCATTGATGTATAATGAAAATAAGGTTGGGGCCATTGCACAACCTTGTCTAACTCCCCTAACAGGCCACAATGAAGCCCCCGATCTTTCAGCGTCAACCAGAGTTTAGAACAGGGGCCTAGATCAAAGGCAGCCCTTAGGTCCACGAACACAGCATACAAATTCCCCTTGCCCAGAACCACAGTCTTCCAATAGAGGAGGACAAAATGGAATACCTGATCAACGGTACTAATATGCTGTCGAAATCCCGCCTGAAATGGAGACAAGATGTTATTTGATGCTATCCAGGAGTGAACGCGATTTAAAATCAGCCTGCCTATAATCTTCTGGATAGCATCAATCAGGCTAATGGGCCTATAGTTCTCTGGGAGCGACCGGTCTCCCTTTTTGTAGACCGGTATTATTTCCGCCGCTTTCCATGAACCAGGAAGTGGTGCACCCTGCGCCAGCGCATTAGCAATCAATTGGATATATCTCCCCCATTTAACCTTATCATATAGAAAAACATCCGCTGGTACCCCGTCCGGGCCAGGGGCCTTTCCAGATGCCACACCAGCAAGCGCTGTCTCCACCTCGAGTCTAGTAAAGTTGTCTTCCAGATTAAACACCGGAGACAACCCAGGACTTTCAGGGGGATCAGTGAGGGAAGCATACTGGGGTTTAAAATACTCAACCCACCTCCCCTGAGAAACATTGATTTGGGGACACTCTGGCTGCCCACCAGATCTCCACTTTACTATACTCCAAAATAGTTTGCTATTGTTCTGAATGCTTGCTTCGAGGAGGCCCTGCCACTTCTTTTCATCCCATTGTCGTTTCGCCCTGGCGATGCAACTTTTGTAGTTATTTCTACTGTGTCGCACCGCACCTACATCGCCTTCCTTCAAGGCTTTCCCAAGTAATAGCTTTGACTGCCTACATTCCCCATTATACCAACTTGCTTGGCGGTGAACAGCTCTTGAGCCAGATTTCAGTTTTTTAAAGAAATAGGATTTCAGACTGGCAAAAAGACTGTTATGAACTATTGTTACATCCCCCATTTCCCCATTGGAGGAAAGAATTTGGTCGATTGCATGTATGGAACCATCAACCTCTGTCAAAATATTTAGCAGGGCAGTGGGATTCTCCATTAGACAGGAACACCTCAGCCGTCGCATGTCATTAGAAGGCACAACCTCGAGGGTACTCAACACCCTTGCCTCTAGTGGACCACAATCTGCCTTCCACCATCTGTAAAATAAACAAAGGGGGTTGTGATCACTCTTGGGAAGGGCCCTTATCTTCATGTCAACAAGAGAGGGCCATAGTTTCACGTCAGCAAGAATGTAATCAATTCGTGTTGGAAGGCGTTCCCCGGGGAGTCTGCGGAATGTGTTCCTGACCACCCTAAGGCCCACCTTTCCCAGAGCTAGGCCGAGCAAGAACAGGGAGGCCCTTCCTGGAAGGGTCTTGTACCTAGGATCGCACACGCTGCGCTTACTCTCTCCTTCGGATAGAGGGACACCACACAGTGATTCGTTGTAAGAGAATATACTTTTATCGATGATTATTAGGGATCTTTATGATCCGGCAGGCAGGTGCAGAGTTAATGCCACAAGCGGCAGCGATTTTGTGATGAGGGGTAAGGGGTAGCGGGACAGTCTTTCAATCAGTGTCTCTGCGAGATATCCGGCGCCCAGCTCTCAATCCTCGAGCTGAGGGGATGTTGCTTCTCTCGGCGATCTCTGCTGATTCTCTTGGAGGAGCAGGCCGCGAGTCACTCAGCAGGCACCGGAGGTTCTGACGGCGTCAGCAGGGCTCAGATGGTTCAGAGTTCGGGGAGCCGCGACAGCGTCCGCAGGGCTCAGATGGTTCAGAGTTCGGGGAGCCGCGACAGCGTCCGCAGGGCTCAGATGGTTCAGCGTTCGGGGAGCCGCGACAGCGTCAGCAAGGCTCAGGTGGTTCAGAGTTCGGGGAGCCGCGACAGCGTCAGCAGGGCTCGGATGGTTCAGAGTTCGGGGAGCCGCGACAGCGTCAGCAGGGCTCAGATGGTTCGGGTAGCGTTCTTCGATTCGGGGAGCGAAGTCCAGGTCTTCTCTGCCTCCCGTCCCTTCCGCACCCCTTGTTATACTCCCCCTCCTCTTTGAAGTCCGGAGTCCTCGCAGAGAGGGGTCTGGTGCCTGGGGGCGGTGTCCGGGGGTTTCCTGTCGCTTGGCCCCTTGGTCCGTTCAGGTGTGTCCGGGGGGGGCTCCAGACGCCCAGCAGGCGAGGCGCCCGCTCACCGGGGGCCTGGTGGTCGATCGAAACCTCCCTCGGAGAAGAGACCAGAGGTGTGACCGGGTCGGCGCCTCTCGGTCTGGTCTGGGTTGGGGGGTTCGCTCTCCCTCGGCCAGGCATGCGTGTTGGGGATCTGGTCGGCCCTCGGGATGTTGGTCCACGGGAGCCGGAAGGCCGTGTCCACGAGGTTCGGCGTGGTTGTCGTGTAACTTGCTGGTCGGGAGGGCCCACGCCACGAGGCCGGTCTCACACGTGCCCCCCCCAGCTGAAAGGCGGGGAGAACTACCCATCCACTTGGGAGTTCTCCTCGCTGAAGCGGAAGAATCGGGACAGGACGTCCGCGTTGGCGTGGTCCGTCCCGGGGCGATGTTCCACAGTGAAATCAATCACCTGGAGAGAGATGGACCAGCGTAGCAGCTTGGGGTTTTCTCCTCGCATCTACATCAACCACCGCAGGGGTCGATGATCTGTTTGTACCCGGAAGTGTGTTCCGAACAGGTAGGGCCGTAGCTTTCTGAGGGCCCAGACTACTGCGAACGTCTCTCGTTCAATTGTGCTCCACCGCTGTTCCCGGGGCAGTAACCTTCGGCTGATGAAGGCTATGGGTCGATCTATGCCCTGGTCGTCGAACTGAGAGAGGACTGCCCCGATGCCGTGTTCCGAGGCGTCCGAGGCGTCCGTCTGGACTACAAACTCCCGGGCGTAGTCGGGTGCCTTGAGTACTGGTGCCGCGCACATTGCGGCCTTTAGGGTATCGAACGCCTTCTGACAGGGGGGAGTCCAGTGTACCTTCTTGGGGTGTTTCTTGGAGGTTAGTTCTGTGAGGGGGCCTGCGATGCTGCCATAGTTCTTAATAAGCCTTCGGTAGTAGCCGGCTCGGACTTCCATTTGGGTTGCAGGGGGTTCCCAGGACAAGATGGCGTCGATCTTCGGCTGGAGGGGGGTGACCTGCCCACTTCCCACCTGGTGCCCCAGATAGGTTACGGAGCCGTGCCCAATTTGACATTTGCTAGCTTTGATGGTGAGGCCGGCCCGGCGCAGAGCCAGCAGGACTT
This sequence comes from Triturus cristatus, assembly GCF_964204655.1. Lineage (NCBI taxonomy): Eukaryota > Metazoa > Chordata > Amphibia > Caudata > Salamandridae > Triturus > Triturus cristatus. The sequence goes on from NC_140591.1 coordinate 1,698,901,877, forward strand.
GACGGAGGTGCTGGAGGTGCTCGGCCCATTGGGAGCTGAAGACCGCTATGTCATCGAGGTATGCTGCGCTGAACCCCTCTAGTCCGGACAGGACCCTGTTCACCAGCCGCTGGAAGGTGGCCGGGGCATTCTTCATTCCGAACGGCATCACCCTAAAGCGGTAGTGCCCGTCCGGGGTGGAGAAGGCGGAGCGCTCCTTGGCTCCCTCGGTGAGGGCAATCTGCCAGTACCCACTGGTCAGGTCGAAGGTGCTGAGGTAGCGAGCGGCCCCCAGGCGGTCAATGAGTTCGTCGGCACGGGGGATAGGGTGAGCGTCCGCTCGGGTGATCGCATTGAGGCCTCGGTAGTCCACGCAAAACCTCAGCTCAGGGGCAACACCTGGGGTCGTTGCTTTCGGAACCAGGACTACCGGGCTGGCCCAGGGGCTGTCGGAGGGTTCGATCACCCCGAGGGCTAACATCTTTGCCACCTCGGTCTGGATGCAGGTTCGGACTCGATCAGGGACCCGGTAGGCCCGATGTCTCACTGGCGGGCTGTCTCCGGTGTGGTGACCCCGGGGGTCAGGGAGAAGAGATCCGCAAACTGCCCCAGTAGCCGGCGGCAGTCGTCGGTCTGTTGGGCTGTGAGGGCGGTTGACAGCCTCACTCCCTCCACGGATCCATCGGTTTCTTTTGCCCACAAGGGGGTCTGGAAGAGGCTCAGTGTCTTCTTCGGCACCATCGTCGGTGGCCAGGAGTAAACTTAATTCGGTCCGTACAAAGTGAGGTTTGAGGCGGTTCACGTGGAGAACCCGGAGGGGGTTCCTCGGGGACTGCATATCGATGAGATATGTGACTTGGCTCTTCCTCTCGACCACCTTGAAGGGCCCAGTCCATTTATCTTGGAGAGCGCAGGGTCTCACCGGGGCCATGACCCAGACTTGTTGGCCCGGCTGGAACTCGACCAGCGTGGCATTCTGGTCATACCAGCGCTTCATTTCTTCCTGACTGGCTTCGAGGTTTGCTTCTGCGAGTTCTCTGAATTTCCGGGTCTGGTTACGGAGCGCCAAGATGTATCGGAACACATCCGGGGGGGTCCCCCGGGGCGTTGTTTCCCACCCCTCCTTGACCAGGCTCAGGGGCCCTCGGACGGGGTGCCCATATAGTAGTTCGAAAGGGCTGAATCCCAGGGATTTTTGGGGGACCTCCCGGTAGGCTAACAGGAGACATGGGAGGAGGACGTCCCACCTCCGGCGTAGGGGTTCCTCGAGGCCCATGATCATCCCTTTCAGCGTTTTGTTAAAGCGCTCGACTAGTCCGTTTCCTTGGGGGTGGTATGGGGTGGTGAATTTGTACGATACTCCGCACTGCTGCCAGAGGGACTTCATATATCGGGAGATAAAGTTCGTGCCCCGGTCACTCACGACTTCGCGGGGAACCCCATGCGGGAGAAGATCCCCATCAAGGCCCGGCCTACCACGGGGGCCGTCACGGTGCGGAGAGGGATGGCTTCGGGGTAACGGGTGGCGTGATCCACTAGGACGAGGATGAACCGGTGGCCCTGGGCGGTCTTGGGGTCCAGCGGCCCCACAATGTCTATTCTTACCCGCTCAAAGGGGGTACTGACGACGGGGAAGGGTTGTAGCGGAGCCTTGCGCTTGCCCCCACTCTTCCCGCTGGCCTGGCACGTGGGGCAGGACTTGCAGTGGGCCTCCACATTTGCTCGCATCTTGGGCCAATAGAAGTGGGTGACGAGTCGTTGGTAGGTCTTATCTTGGCCTAAGTGTCCGGCCAAAGGTACATCATGGGCCAGGCCCAGGAGGAGGCTTCGGAAGCGTAGGGGTACCACCAGTACCCGGGCCGATCCCAACTCGGCCGACTTCTGTTCGCTGTACAGGAGGCCGTCCTCCCAGTATATCCAGTGGGTGCCAGTCTGGTCGCCTGCTGCTTGGGCCTCGGCCTGTTGTCGGGGTCCGATGAGGGACGGGCAGGTGGATTGTTCTCGGCAGAACTCTTCACGGGAGGGGCCCCCTTCGCAGGGCCACTGGGCCAGTTCTGGCAAGTCTTCGAGGTGGGTCAGGGTTTCGGGGTCGGAAGGCACTGACCCTTCGTCGGGAGCGGTTGGTTCGTCCAGAAGGGGGTCGTTGGCCTCTGGTGGTGTACTCGGGGTCTCGGGGGTGGTGGCGGTGTCCAGCAGCCGGGCCTCTTCCCCCTCGGAGGGAGGCGCCCTGAGAGTCATGGAGCGCGTGGTGGCGCATACCCATTCGGGTAGGCCCATCATCTCGAGATGGGCTCTCCGTTCCACTTGTCCCCACGGGGAGTTCTCGAGGTCGTTGCCGAGGAGGCAGTCCATGGGCTGGGAGGTTCGGACTGCCACCTTTAACTTGCCGGTGACTCCCCCCCACTCGAAGGGGACTAGGGCCATCCGGCAGAGGCTCTCGGAATTGTCTGAGGATATAACGGGGCAAAAGGCGCCAGGCAGGATCTGATCCTCGGAGATCAGGTGACAATGGACCGCCGTGACACTCGCCCCTGTGTTCCGGAGGCCCTCGATGCGGTGACCGTTGACTGTCACCTGCTGTCGGTACTTCTTCGTATTGGCGGGCAGGGACGTTCCGGGGACCATCTCCCGATCCCCTAGGGAGACCAAGGCCATGGCGGCTGGTTCCCATTCCTCGTGGTCTTCTATCTCTTCCCCCAGGGCTACGGAGGCCATTTGTCGAGCCGGCGGGGTAGTTGTGGCGGTTCGCTGGTACAGGGGACATTGAGGGTCGCTGGCATAGTGTCCGGTCTGTTGGCAGCGGAAACAGGTGATCCTTACTCGGGGCCCCGGCCTCCCTGGTGGCCCGGTGCTGGCCGGAGGTGGAGCTGGAAAGGGCGGAGATGGTCCTCTGGGGGGGCTGAGCGGGGGTCCCCCCGGGAGCTCCCGTTGCCGGCCTTGATTCCCTCCGCCCCTCTGGCGGGGGGGTCCCTGACTGTGGCGACCGTAGTCTCCCACGGGGCCCCGGGAGGCCCGGGTGTTCACCCATCGGTCAGCCTCGACGGCCAGTTTTCGAGGGTCTGTGAGCTTGCTGTCCAGGAGGTGCTGGCGTAGCTCTACGAAGCAATTAGCGGCCAAGTGTTCCCATGCGATTAGGTCGAACAGCTCCTCAAAGGTGGAGACCTTGCTGCCCTTGATCCACCCGTCCAAGGCCCGGCTGTAGAAGTTCACGTACTCCACCCAGGTGGTACCGGGTATCTTTTTACAGTCTCGAAACCGTTGCCGGTACATTTCCGGGGTGAGCCCATACCTGGCTACTAGAGCCTCTTTCATGTGACTATAGGAGTTCATCACGGTGGAGGGCAGGTCCAGCAGGGTATCTCTTCCCTCGCTCAGGAACCGGCCCCACAGCCCAGCCCCCCAGTCTTTCTGCGGGACTCGGTGGGAGGTCATGGCGACTTCGTAGGCCTTGAACCATTGCTGAATATCGTCGTTCTTATAGTATTCTTTTACCACATCCTTGGGGATGTGGACCTTTGGTTCCACGGTGGAGGAGATGGGTTGTGTTCCCGAGGGTTGGGCCCCCTCCTTCCTAGCCTTGAGCTCGATTTTCTTTTAGGCTACGTTCGTGCTCTAGTTGGAGTTTCTTTTCGTCGTGCTCCCTCTGTCGTTTCTTTTCCTCTAGTTCTCCTTGTAGGCGTAACTGTTCCACCGCCAGATTTTCTCAGCCAGTTTTAGCTCTCCTTCGATTTTCAATTTTGCTAGTTCTAGTTCGTGGTGGCGATCTCTTTCTCGGTCCGCTAGTTCCTCTGGGGATAGGCCCCTCTCGGGGGTGCCGTTCCTCCCCGGGTTGCTTCGTGGTTCGTTGGGGGGTTTTTCTTCTGTTTGTGTCCGGGGAGTTTCTGCCTCGACCCATGTTTTTAATGCCCCCTGGAAGTCCTCTTTCGTGCTTAGTCCGGTGGTAGCGATTCCAAAGTCTTTGCAAAATTGTTTCAGTTCTCGGTGCGTATAATATTCTAACTGGTCTTTTTGGAATGTCGTGCTCGGGTTGGTGCCTGCGGCACCTAGTGAAGTTTCTCCTTCCATTCTTCTTGGTAGTGCGTACGCCGTCTACTGTACGATCTCTAGGTGTTGGCTCGGATCCCGTCGCCTGCCACCAAATGTTGGAAGGCGTTCCCCGGGGAGTCTGCGGAATGTGTTCCTGACCACCCTGAGGCCCACCTTTCCCAGAGCTAGGCCGAGCAAGAACAGGGAGGCCCTTCCTGGAAGGGTCTTGTACCTAGGATCGCACACGCTGCGCTTACTCTCTCCTTCGGATAGAGGGACACCACACAGTGATTCGTTGTAAGAGAATATACTTTTATCGATGATTATTAGGGATCTTTATGATCCGGCAGGCAGGTGCAGAGTTAATGCCACAAGTGGCAGCGATTTTGTGATGAGGGGTAAGGGGTAGCGGGACAGTCTTTCAATCAGTGTCTCTGCGAGATATCCGGCGCCCAGCTCTCAATCCTCGAGCTGAGGGGATGTTGCTTCTCTCGGCGATCTCTGCCGATTCTCTTGGAGGAATGCAAAAACAACAATTGATGGACAGAATGCAGAACAATGTCATACATTCACCCCAGTACAGAGATCTGGGCCTAAATCCATCGTTTTTTTGCTCACCATGCCATTCCAGTTTGAACCCAGCCATATGCAAATCAGTCTTGACCCTGTGCCCCATGGGAACAGTCCAGCCCGAACTGCCAAGCCAAGTCCTCCCTGGACTGGAAACAAGCATCCTAGGACCGGTTTCGGGCTTTCAGCCCTCGTCAGCCAGGATAGCCTGATTCCAGTGGCATGGAGAGCATGGGACTCACGTCTGAGCATACCCTTCCCACTCGGGGTGACAAATGCAAAAACAACAATTGATGGACAGAATGCAGAACAATGTCATACATTCACCCCAGTACAGAGATCTGGGCCTAAATCCATCGTTTTTTTGCTCACCATGCCATTCCAGTTTGAACCCAGCCATATGCAAATCAGTCTTGACCCTGTGCCCCATGGGAACAGTCCAGCCCGAACTGCCAAGCCAAGTCCTCCCTGGACTGGAAACAAGCATCCTAGGACCGGTTTCGGGCTTTCAGCCCTCGTCAGCCAGGATAGCCTGATTCCAGTGGCATGGAGAGCATGGGACTCACGTCTGAGCATACCCTTCCCACTCGGGGTGACAAATGCAAAAACAACAATTGATGGACAGAATGCAGAACAATGTCATACATTCACCCCAGTACAGAGATCTGGGCCTAAATCCATCGTTTTTTTGCTCACCATGTCATTCCAGTTTGAACCCAGCCATATGCAAATCAGTCTTGACCCTGTGCCCCATGGGAACAGTCCAGCCCGAACTGCCAAGCCAAGTCCTCCCTGGACTGGAAACAAGCATCCTAGGACCGGTTTCGGGCTTTCAGCCCTCGTCAGCCAGGATAGCCTGATTCCAGTGGCATGGAGAGCATGGGACTCACGTCTGAGCATACCCTTCCCACTCGGGGTGACAAATGCAAAAACAACAATTGATGGACAGAATGCAGAACAATGTCATACATTCACCCCAGTACAGAGATCTGGGCCTAAATCCATCGTTTTTTTGCTCACCATGCCATTCCAGTTTGAACCCAGCCATATGCAAATCAGTCTTGACCCTGTGCCCCATGGGAACAGTCCAGCCCGAACTGCCAAGCCAAGTCCTCCCTGGACTGGAAACAAGCATTCTAGGACCGGTTTCGGGCTTTCAGCCCTCGTCAGCCAGGATAGCCTGGATTCAAGCAAGCCTGGCTGAAGACGGCTGAAATGCCAGAAACCGGTCCTAGGAAGCTTGTTTCCGGTCCAGGGAAGGCATGGCTTGGCAGTTCGGGCTGGACTGTTCCCATGAGGCACAGGGTCAGACTGATTTGCATATGGCCATGTCTGAACTGGGGTGGCAGAGTGGGCTAAAGAACGGTGATGGATCAAACCCAGATCTGTTGACTGGGTGTGAGTGTTTGATTGGTTCTGATGCTCCGTCCATCACCACCCCCTTTTGTACCGCTTTGTTCGCCATAAGTTGGCAGGGTATGCTCAGACGTGAGTCCCTTGCTCACTTTGCCACTGGATTCAAGCAAGCCTGGCTGAAGACGGCTGAAATGCCAGAAACCGGTCCTAGGAAGCTTGTTTCCGGTCCAGGGAAGGCATGGCTTGGCAGTTCGGGCTGGACTGTTCCCATGAGGCACAGGGTCAGACTGATTTGCATATGGCCATGTCTGAACTGGGGTGGCAGAGTGGGCTAAAGAACGGTGATGGATCAAACCCAGATCTGTTGACTGGGTGTGAGTGTTTGATTGGTTCTGATGCTCCGTCCATCACCACCCCCTTTTGTACCGCTTTGTTCGCCATAAGTTGGCAGGGTATGCTCAGACGTGAGTCCCTTGCTCACTTTGCCACTGGATTCAAGCAAGCCTGGCTGAAGACGGCTGAAATGCCAGAAACCGGTCCTAGGAAGCTTGTTTCCGGTCCAGGGAAGGCATGGCTTGGCAGTTCGGGCTGGACTGTTCCCATGAGGCACAGGGTCAGACTGATTTGCATATGGCCATGTCTGAACTGGGGTGGCAGAGTGGGCTAAAGAACGGTGATGGATCAAACCCAGATCTGTTGACTGGGTGTGAGTGTTTGATTGGTTCTGATGCTCCGTCCATCACCACCCCCTTTTGTACCGCTTTGTTCGCCATAAGTTGGCAGGGTATGCTCAGACGTGAGTCCCTTGCTCACTTTGCCACTGGATTCAAGCAAGCCTGGCTGAAGACGGCTGAAATGCCAGAAACCGGTCCTAGGAAGCTTGTTTCCGGTCCAGGGAAGGCATGGCTTGGCAGTTCGGGCTGGACTGTTCCCATGAGGCACAGGGTCAGACTGATTTGCATATGGCCATGTCTGAACTGGGGTGGCAGAGTGGGCTAAAGAACGGTGATGGATCAAACCCAGATCTGTTGACTGGGTGTGAGTGTTTGATTGGTTCTGATGCTCCGTCCATCACCACCCCCTTTTGTACCGCTTTGTTCGCCATAAGTTGGCAGGGTATGCTCAGACGTGAGTCCCTTGCTCACTTTGCCACTGGATTCAAGCAAGCCTGGCTGAAGACGGCTGAAATGCCAGAAACCGGTCCTAGGAAGCTTGTTTCCGGTCCAGGGAAGGCATGGCTTGGCAGTTCGGGCTGGACTGTTCCCATGAGGCACAGGGTCAGACTGATTTGCATATGGCCATGTCTGAACTGGGGTGGCAGAGTGGGCTAAAGAACGGTGATGGATCAAACCCAGATCTGTTGACTGGGTGTGAGTGTTTGATTGGTTCTGATGCTCCGTCCATCACCACCCCCTTTTGTACCGATTCTCTTGGAGGAGCGGGCCGCGAGTCACTCAGCAGGCACCGGAGGTTCTTAGGTCAGGGAGCCGCGACGGCGTCAGCAGGGCTCAGATGGTTCAGAGTTCGGGGAGCCGCGACAGCGTCCGCAGGGCTCAGATGGTTCAGAGTTCGGGGAGCCGCGACAGCGTCCGCAGGGCTCAGATGGTTCAGCGTTCGGGGAGCTGCGAAAGCGTCAGCAAGGCTCAGGTGGTTCAGAGTTCGGGGAGCCGCGACAGCGTCAGCAGGGCTCGGATGGTTCAGAGTTCGGGGAGCCGCGACAGCGTCAGCAGGGCTCAGATGGTTCGGGTAGCGTTCTTCGATTCGGGGAGCGATCGAGCCGCGACCAAGTCCGCAGGCTCTTGTCAGTCCAGGTCTTCTCTGCCTACCGTCCCTTCCGCACCCCTTGTTATACTCCTCCTCCTCTTTGAAGTCCGGAGTCCTCGCAGAGGGGGGACTGGTGCCTGGGGGCGGTGTGCGGGGGTTTCCTGTCGCTTGGCCCCTTGATCCGTTCAGGTGTGTCCGGGGGGGGCTTCAGACGCCCAGCAGGCGAGGCGCCCGCTCACCGGGGGCCTGGTGGTCGATCGAAACCTCCCTCGGAGAAGAGACCAGAGGTGTGACCGGGTCGGCGCCTCTCGGTCTGGTCTGGGTTGGGGGGTTCGCTCTCCCTCGGCCAGGCATGCGTGTTGGGGATCTGGTCGGCCCTCTGGATGTTGGTCCACGGGAGCCGGAAGGCCGTGTCCACGAGGTTCGGCGTGGTTGTCGTGTAACTTGCTGGTCGGGAGGGCCCACGCCACGAGGCCGGTCTCACAATTCGGCTCTTGCTCAGACCATTATTAAATGTGTAGGCACCCTCGCAATCACTGGGCATCCTACCATTCAGGGCCCTCAAGCCCTTTTCCATGCAAAGAGAATTAATCTGGATGGCTACTTCTGGACACCTTTTTATAGGAGGCAGCTCCAGAGGGGGAATACCCCAGTGTAACTCTTCACTATCCTGGGTATCACAGTCAATTACTACAAGCGGTTCAAACGTTACATTGAAAGCACCTGCAACAATGATGAAGTTATCAGTAAACATCGAACAAACTCAGTAGTTCATCTAATACAGGAGATTTTGCACCTCTACAACCCCTTACATACACATTGTGCCCAAGGATCCAATCTCTAACCTCAACAATTGAATGTCTCTATTCTGAAGGGACTTACTATTCAAACATAATTCATTTCTCAGCCAAATAGTTAGGCCCCCAGATGGTCGCCCGTGGGTCCCTTTAGTGGCCGGGATATGAAAGTTTAGATAGCCCACGCAAAAACGTGGTTCTAAAAGCCAGGTCTCCTGGAATAAACAAATATCATTTTTGTTAATGAATGCAACCCAATCCATAATGGATAGTTTAGCATTTAAACCAGCAATATTCCACGAGCATAGAGAACCTCCAACCAAAGGGGGACAATTAGTGTCAGGGATAGTAACTTGGGATACAGGGGATAAACTATAATTGAGTTAGGCAGACCCGGAACTTGGCACTGGGGCAATGATGGAATAATAGCTATTAGGATCTTTGACCGCTTGGTAGACAGGAGTTAAGCGGGGTCAATACAAGAACCTGCCACCGTAGGCACTTGGTACTCAATGTCCATCACCCTCTCATTGTGGTCCCAGGAACCAACACCCCCCACACTATAGAGTCAATCAATACTTTCCAGAGTTGAACCATCCTCCTTTCTGTCACTCAGTTGGTCGCACTTCATCCCCCCTAGATCATACGGGATATATTTTCTTTGTTGAATAGAAGAGCCCTCCGGGGGACTAGACCTATACTCCAAGGCAAGAAGATTTTCTACAAGGGCATTACTTTTTAGAGTTAATTCAACACAATCAACAGAAACCCTAGGTGAAGTAAGTCTAGTGGCTCTAATAATATCATCTCTAATTACAGAATGACATCCCCTAACATGTCTTAGCCAGTGAATCGCCTTATTCGTCAACGACTCGGGATACTCTTTGTCACAATTATTTGGCAACTTAGGGACATTAGTCATAAAGATTTTGTTGAAACAATTAGTGGCATTACCCATAAAATGGTAATTGTAAGCGCCCCAGCCCTCCATAGCATCTTGGACACGGGTTATGGAATCCCTTCCCACACCCACCCTCCTCATACATTTCATTCTATCCTGCACAGTACTCCCAAGGTTAACAATTGGACGATCCAAAATACGACTATTGCCAGCCTTTACCACATCACTATAGGTGACATTACCTTTGGCACTAACTGACTGTCTAATAGATTTACTGGGATAAAGGAGCAGGTCATCTTAGGGTTACCAAAAGGAGGGCAAGGGTCAACAGAGCACTTCCCTACTTTCATAGACAAAGTCTCTACCACTGCCTTCAGTGAAACAATTTCCTCCCTCAGCAAGTGAACCCCTTTTATAAGATCTTGTAAGGTGTTCTCATGGGACTCAGCAGGGATACCTAGAGAAGCAATGGGAGAAGGCATCAAAGTTCCAGGCAATCCCACGCTACTATCACCCGACTGGTTCATCAAGGGGGAAAATCTGTTAGAACACAGTAAAGCGGGTACAGTATCCCCAATGACTATTTTGGAATTCAATGGCAAGACATCCCCTCTAACCGGGACGTCAGGCACAGCCGCTCTGCTAGCCCCCTTACAAGCTCTAATTATACGTTTAGTGCGGAACATGTCCGGGACAGTGGGGGGTGAGATAGACTTGACACACCCCGACTCAACAGGGGGCACAACAGCAACCTCTCCATCTCCAATCGACAGCTGATCAGCCCCCAAAGTAGCCTCACACTCCCCAACCAATAAGCCAATACGTGCCAACGCCCCCTCCGGATCGGGCTGCTTGGCTGCTCGTCGAGTCTTCCTATGTTTACGCAGTTTGGGCAAGATGCTAGTTTCCCCAGCTCCCCCCAGTTACCCATTTCTTGGGGGGTACAAAAATGCCCTCGCGAAACAGACGTGCCCGTGCAAAATAAAAGGCTTAACACACAAGTCACTAATGCCACCCTATAAAGGCACCCCACTCCCCATCCACAGCTATAGAACAATCAAGGGGGGTGCCACAGCCCAGCCTCCTCCAGCCCCTGACGGCCACAGACGGCCCGCCCTTTGACCGGGCTTCGACCGGCGCACCTGCGCGCGTCCCGCGTAGCGGCGGAGCCGATTGTTTATATACCGCTGGGTGAAGGCAACAACTGGCAGCAGGTGAGGCAGCCCCTCAGACCTCTGGGGCTTGTAGTCCGGCAACCTTGGGCTTCTCCCAGCAGCGACGCGTTTCCCGCGAAGCGGGAAGCGCTAGGTGTTTTTGAAGGTGCTGGGTGGAGGCAACAACAGGCAGCAGGTGAGGCAGCCCCTTAGACCTCTGGGGCTTGTAGTCCGGCAACCTTGGGCTTCTCCCAGCAGCGACGCGTTTCCCGCGAAGCGGGAAGCTCTAGGTGTTTTTGAAGGCGCTGGGTGGAGGCAACAACTGGCAGCAGGTGAGGCAGCCCCTTAGACCTCTGGGGCTTGTAGTCTGGCAACCTTGGGCTTCTCCCAGCAGCGACGCATTTCCCGCGAAGCGGGAAGCGCTAGGTGTTTTTGAAGGCGCTGGGTGGAGGCAACAACTGGCAGCAGGTGAGGCAGCCCCTCAGACTTCTGGGGCTTGTAGTCCAGCAACCTTGGGCTTCTCCCAGCAGCGACGTGTTTCCCGCAAAGCGGGAAGCGCTAGGTGTTTTTGAAGGTGCTGGGTGGAGGCAACAACTGGCAGCAGGTGAGGCAGCCCCTCAGGCCTCTGGGACTATTAGTCCGGCAACCTTGGGCTTCTCCCAGCAGCGATCATATCATGCAAATATATAAAATACATTGGTAGGGTGAATGAGGTATTCCATTGTTACGTGGGAACAAGAGTGAGATCCGACCGACCCGGGGACCCATGTGGCATCCCTGGTCCCCAGTCAAGACAGTACCATGAACAATCATTTGGGCGCCCTGGCATGTACCTCCCCAGTTTCGTGGTGTTTAATCTCATCAGTATCGGGGCCTGACTCTGTCTGTTGTCTCCCTTGCGGCAGGGACTAGGGGCCCGATTCACAGAACTAACTTAAGACAAAATCCTAAACTTACTACCATTTTGGTATTCACAGAAGGCACTTACTCATTTTGGTATTCACAGAAGACACTTACTCACTTCGGTATTCACAGAAGTTAGGAGTCCTAACTTTAGGACTCCTAAGTGCCTTCTGTGAATACCGAAAGTCTTAAAATTAGGATTTTTCTCAGTTTAGGAGTCCAAAAGTTAGGACTCTTAACTTTACTACTACTAAACTGAGAAAAATCCTAATTTTAAGGCTTTCGGTATTCACAGAAGGCATTTAGGAGTCCTAAAGTTAGGAGTCCTAACTATACTATTACTAAACTGAGAAAAATCCTAATTTTAAGACTTTCGGTATTCACAAAAGGCATTTAGGACTCCTAACTTCTGTGAATACCGAAATGAGTAAGTGCCTTCTGTGAATACCAAAATGGTAGTAAGTTTAGGATTTTGTCTTAAGTTAGTTCTGTGAATCGGGCCCTGCGAGTTTATCCGTCAGAGCTCGCCATGTGCTTATCACGTCTTTGAGTTTGTCATCCTTGCTACTCAAGCGTATATGCATCTCCTGCGCTAGGGCCCACTCAGCCACATCTTTGTGCCATATCTCCATTGTTGGGGCACGCTGAGACAGCCATGTAATAGCAACTCTATGGTGAGCCAATCCCATTGCTAACTGACCAAATTTGTAAGTTGACTTCCGACCCCGTTGACGTCTAAATTGTCCTAACAGGCAGCGTTTGGGAGTAAGTTGAATGTGTAGCCGCGCGGCGCACACCAATTCTTCGACCACTAGCCGCCAGAAGAGGTATATTGCTTTGCATGACCATGCCAGGTGCAGGACATCTGCCCCTCTGGTGTCACAACGTGGACATGTATCTGTGCGTGACTGGTCCATTCTATGAAGGTTTATGGGCATCAAATAAGTTCCTTGCAGGAAGTTGTAATGAATCAGCCAAAAGCGGGCATTACTGGAGACTGTATGAGTGAGTTTGCATGTTTGCCGCCAAGCTGCATCCTCAATCGGGGTGTCAATGTCTAGATTCCACACCACTAGGGCCCGCTGAGGAGCATCTATTGTGTCTGAGTGCATCGCCCTGTAAAGATGTGTGATTAAGTGTCTGCTCGCGCCACACTTAAGGAGTATCTCTAGAGTAAGAGTAGATGGCTGGGTAACATGGCCAGGCGTGCTTAGCCATTTCTGCCAAGCACACATGTTGTAGAAATTGTCCCTGGCCCAGACCAAACTCATCCTGGGCATTCTCAAAGGAGAGGAAATGTTCATCTGGGTAGAGCGCTCCCCATTGTTCGCAACCTCCCTCCTTCCAAGGTTGAAATGACACATTAAGCTCCATCTGTCTGACTGGCTTGAGAATCCAGAATGGGAGCTCCTTGTGAAACGGTGCATGACCGAGAACAGCCATCACAAACCGCTGCCATACTGCGACTGTCTGTCTTACTTTATATGGACTGTCCATTGGCGTGCCCCTTCCCTCTATCAACAGCTCGGGGAAACGTCCCGCTTCCACCCTACCCTCCAGTAGCCGTGTTCCTCAGCTTGGGTCTGTATCAAGCCATCGAGCTGCGTTTTGAAGCCTGACAACGTAATAGTAGAGGTGCAGACGCGGGACCGCCAATCCTCTCAATGCACAGGGCTTGGTCTGCGTGGTCAATGCTACTCTACTGCGTCCACCCGCCCACAAGAGCGATGTAAGGAGTGAATTTAATTGGTGAAGCATTGATGTCGGGATGGGGCATAGGGCGTTTTGCAGTGTGTACAGACATCTCGGCAGGAGAACCATCTTCGAGATGGCCAGCCTGCCCATCAAGGACAGGGGTAATGCATTCCAGAAAGCTACCGATTTCTTTAGAGAATCCAGGAATCTGCCCATATTAAGACGCAATTGTTGCACCCCACTCTGGGCTGTCTGTATTCCCAGGTACCTGAACGACACTAGTTCCCAATGTAAACCTAGTGGACGGAGGCGGTCGAACGGGTTCCCAATCAGAGAAGCGAGTGGAAATATAAGAGATTTTGATTGATTAATTCAGATACCTGATATGTCACCAAATTCCTCCAGGAGACGCAGGAGCTCAGGCATTGCTGTACGGGGCGATGAGATATAGAATAGCGCATCGTCTGCATACAACGATATGACATCATGGACGCTACCTAATTGTATGCTATATGGCCGCAAGTGCTGTCTGGCCTTGATGGCTAATGGTTCAATCGTCAAGGTAAACAGGAGTATGCACAGCGGGCAACTCTGGTGCCACGGCCCAATGTCCAGGCCTCCAAACGGATCTGACCCAACTGGACCCTGGCGAGGGGATTCGAGTAAAGCAGTTTGATCCATTCCTGGTACTGTGGACCAAAACATATCACTCTGAGAATCTCCAATAAATATCCCCAGTCAACTGTATGAAATCAATACAAATATAAAGATCAGAGTTGTACCACATATAAACGAAAGAACAATATAAGCACATGAATATTTCGTACTTAATAGCTATAATTCTCGAATAGTCCAGTAGTATTCGTCGTTTATTAGTGCTTCATATTGATGTTCATAAAAACCAGCCAGTGCGTTTCGTCCAATAGACAATGGACTTCTTCAGGGCAGAAATTCACTGTCATCAAATAATTCCAGTCATATCGTCATTATGATGAAAATTGTTTCCTACATGTAAGCCATTTCTGAAGCGGCATCTGTGTCAACAATATTACTGGATTCGCACTTTTATGAACAAGGTTTTCATGTAGCCATCCAAGTGTTGAGCTCGAATATATGACGTTTCATCGCAGTGTTTACACCGCGATACCTTTACAAAGCAGGCATTACAACGCAAGTTGTTACAATGATTTGAGTTGGAGGGTGCTGGACTTAGGACTAGTATGATTGACTATTACATCTCCAGTCTACGTACAGTAGGGAAGGTGTTGGAATAGTAAATCATACTATTCCTTAGGTTAGAGCGCCATCCAGCGCAAGTCATTGTAATGACTTTGGTTATAATACCCATGTTGTAAAGGTATTGCGGTGTAAACACCGCAATGTAACCAATGTTTCCCGTGGAGCTCAGATTGTCAAAGTAATAAAAACATTTAAATAGGGGAATGTCCACCCTATATCTGGCACTTTGATGGGTGCTGTGATACTGAGAGAATGGAGAACTCCCTCTGAAAATCTGTGTCTGGTGGAAAAGACGAACTGTGTCAAATGAGTTCGCTAGGTCGATAGAGACCAGCGCCATCTCGACATCTCGATCCTAGGTTTCGTGTAGCACATGTGTGAGCCTTCTAAGGTTCATGCCTGTGGGTCTGCCTGGAATAAAGCCGCACTGGTCCTCATGGACTAGGGCTGACATGTGAGGGGCCAGACTATTTGCTAGCAATTTACATAAAATGTTGACGTCTGCATTGATTATTGTGATTGGCTGATACACTGCAGGACGTGACCCGTCTTCCCCTGGTTTTAGGAGTATACTGATCTCTCCCCTCCCGCATAGCTGGGGGGAGAGTCCCTGCATATCTTGCCTAAAGAAGAACTTCAAGTAGGCGTTGCGTCGTCTCTGCTGGGTAGGCCTGGTAGAGTTCAGCTGGACCCAACACGCCCATGCCCTGGGCCTTCCAATGAGGGATCATGTCCAACGCCTCTCTGAGTTCCTCGAGTATTAGGGGAGCCTTCAGCTCCTCTAAGGCCTCAGCCGATAACTTCAGAAAGGCGAGACTCTCCAGGAACGGGATGTAACGGGCTGGGGCAATGGTAGGGTCTGCCGTGTACACTTCCTGTAAGTGGCACCCAAATGTTTCCGCTATGCTCTGCCTTGTAGCCACTAACCTGCCCTCCACAAACATTAAACTTTAGCAAAAATCACAGATTGTAACACCTTTCTGAGAGGTAAAGTTAAAGAAACTGTTTAGGTCGCCAAATGTCTTGGCACTCAACATTCCCACACTTCTACTGATAAATATGGTACCTTACTTGTGTGGGTGGACAAATCACAGACGCGAGGTAAGACCTCCAAATGCAATGTGGGGAAGGCAAGATTTTTCCTTGGAATTTGAATCTTTCTAGGGATGTCGTTATCGGGGCCCATGGTCAGCTGGCACACAGTAAAACCTATCAACACCACATATTTCTGAAAAATCAACACTGTATGGTATGGTAGTGCAGCTATGTGAAAACACCTGCTTTTTCATATCCATTATGCCCTACAAAAATCCAACTAGCATTAATTTCCGATTTTGCTTTCTTCTCTCGGAGGAAAAGTTTCTCAATTTGTGGGAATCGGACTAAAGTTTTATCATGATGCTCATACAGGATTCCTTTGCTGAGAGGCACTATTGGAAATGTAGCCATTCTCCTTTCCAGTGGTGCCTTTCATGTGATTCAATCCACCCCAGGCCACAAAAAGCCCCTAGATGCAAATGCAACTAATTGAAAATGTCCCTCGTTTCCCTTTCCTTGGTGGGCTGATTGGTGAGGGCCAGGCTCCAATTTCCCCTTCCACTGAAGGGAAAGGATCAGTTAACAAATTGCCCCATTTGACAAGGAGTGGTCCCCTTTTCCCCATAACTAAACAATCCCTGGTGGCCTAGAGGATGATTCCTGCTTGTCGAGTGCAGGTCCTTAGAGGCACCATTGGAAAAGGAAGACTCATGCAGCTGGGATGTGGGGGGCAGATTGCCTCCCGACGCGAACAGCAAAATTTACCATTCTTGAGTGACCTCATTGCCAAGCATGATGAAGATGATGATGACATGTGACATGCCCTCGAGGTGCTGAGATTATCGAGTGTGCTGGGGAGGGACTGGGGAGCTAGCACCACAATGCTTCTGCATCTGCGCATGGTTGGGATATAGATGGCCAAAGCTTCCGGTGCAAGCGTTTGGGAGTTTCCACACACCACCTTGAAGGACATGATGTTCACGTCCCCCGCAGGAAAGGGGCTAACCCCTGCATTATATTCATGGGGAAAGGAAAAGTGTGTAAGCTACTTTCAAACTGGTACTGTGATCACAGCTCCGTGGGTGTGAATCTTCTTGTTATATGCATTAATCTTCTGAGTATTGCTTGTGCTTGATTGAGAGGTGTTGATAAATCTGCATGAAGTTCTACAGTGACAAATAATTACGTAGTAAGTGCCCACGTACCCCACAGCTTGGTAAAAACAATGCTCTTATTTGTTGTTACATTTAAACCTTTATTCATTAAAATACAAGTGCAAAATACCTGTGGCGTAGACACCACTTTCAATTCAAACTATTGTGAAACATCTAAGTTTTATGTGCCTTAAATATTGATCCCCAAATGATCATACTGCCTAGATCACAAGAGGTCAATAAAAGGAAAATGAAACTCCACATTCTGTACCCCTACTCACTACCACAACACTCATTCCACCTCCATCAAATGTGCCCCACTATCATAGCCAGAAATATTAATGTCTCAATTTTTTTCTGTCCAACAGAGAATGCACCAATCAAGAAATATATGATGAGGAGAAATGGACGTTTTACTGAAATAACAGAAGAACGCAAGACATTATCAAGAAAAACCAAAGAGAAGCGCTTCCTCAGGTCATCGCGAAGAGAACCCACCAAGAAACAGAATCAATCACAGAAAAAAAATACGGGCACGAAAAGGAACAGGCAGAAGCAATATGTTAGATATGATCCAGGTGTTAACCAATCTACTATTGATCCAGAAAGAACATTCTTGTGTACAGTTTGTGGAAAGGGCTTTGGCAAGTCTTCCAGCTTGAATATACACAATCGAATACATACCGGTGTAAAGCCGTACCCATGCACACAATGTGGAAAAAGCTTCAGACATTCATCCTATCTGATGGCTCATCAGTTGATACACAATGTTGATAGAGCCTACTCATGTACCACATGTGGGAAGAGTTTTAGACAATTATCAGGTCTAAGGGTACATCAGAGAGTACACACAGGTGTTAAGCCGTACACCTGTGAGGACTGCGGAAAGAGTTTCACCACATCATCGAGCCTTACAGCTCACCAACGAATACACACAGGAGAAAAACCATTCCTTTGTACCGAATGTGGGAGGAGCTTTAGCCAGTCCTCTCACCTTGCTGTACATCAGCGAATCCACACAGGACAGAAACCACATAAATGTAAGGATTGTGGAAAGGCCTTTCGTGAGTCATCCAGTCTAGCTGTGCACCAGCGAGTACATACTGGAGAAAAACCGTACACATGTAATCTTTGTGGGAAGACCTTTAGCAGGCTGTCACAGCTTCACATACACCACAGAATACACACACAAGAGAAACCATATACATGCACAGAATGTGAGCAGGCTTTTAGCCAGGCATCACACTTAATCACACACAAGCGTACGCACTCAGGTGAGAAACCATATGGCTGTAAAGAGTGTGGAAAACATTTTAGCCAGTCTTCAAATCTAGCAAAACACCAGCTAATACACAAAGGAGAAAAACCATATGTATGCACCTTATGTGGGAAATCATTCCTCCATTCTTCATTCCTTGCCCAGCACCAGCGCACCCACACTGGGGAGAAGCCATACACATGTAAAGAGTGTGGGAAAAGCTTCAGACGGTCAACTCACCTTTCTACTCACATTAGTATTCACACAGGGGAAAAGCCCTATAAATGCACTGAATGTGGGAAGTGTTTCAGACAATCATCATATCTTGTCATACATCAAAGAATACACACTGGAGAGAAACCTTACACATGCAGCAAATGTGGGAGAGGTTTCAGTATGTCATCAGACCTTCGAAAACATGAGCGAACACATACAACAGAA
The DNA here is from genome assembly GCF_964204655.1 of Triturus cristatus. Lineage (NCBI taxonomy): Eukaryota > Metazoa > Chordata > Amphibia > Caudata > Salamandridae > Triturus > Triturus cristatus. The sequence continues at coordinate 1,698,920,152 of NC_140591.1, forward strand.
AAACCTTATGCATGTCCGGCATGTGGAAAGAGTTTCAGCCAAGCTCAGACCTTGAAAATTCATCAAAGAATTCACACAGAAGAGAAGCCTTTTACCTGTAGTGTGTGTGGGTTGAGTTTCAGATGGTCTTGTAGCCTGAGTGCGCACCAGAAAGTACACCAAACTGAGAAACAAAACTCTTGCAGTCAGTGTGGGAAAACCTTCAGGGCCATGTCAACATTAGTCTTACACAAACGAATCCACTCAGGTGAGAAACCGTACACGTGTAGTGAATGCGGAAAGCATTTCAGGCAGGCCTCTCACCTCACTATGCATCACAGGATTCACACAGATGAGAAACCGTATCCATGTCACACATGCACAAAGACCTTCAGGTCATCCTCGGCACTTCTTCAACATGAAAGAACACACACCGGGGAAAGACCGTATGCAAATACACATATATGTGATGTGTGCGGGAAAGGCTTCAGACTGTCTTCATTGCTGACCCTTCATAAGAGAATACATACAGGAAAGAAACCACATACATGTAATGAATGTGGTAAAAGCTTCAGAATTAAATCGTACCTAACAATTCATCAGGCAATACACACCGATGAGAAACAGCATAAATGCAGTGAATGTGAAAAGGCATTCCATGTGAAATCCAATCTCATTAGGCACACACGCATACATACGGGTGAGAAACCATATGCATGTAGTGAATGCAAAAAGAGTTTTAGCAGATTATCAAACTTATTTAAACACCAGAAAATACACACTGATACACTCATAGTGTCCGATTCACAAAGGCTGTATTAAATATTTGTGTACTTTTTTTGTATTCAGAAATTACAATTTAATAATAAGTTTACAACTACTGAGACGCTGCAGTCTGGGCGAAGAGCTCTGCAAATAAAAAGATAGGCCTTTCCTATCTTTTTATGTGCAGAGTACTCCGCCCCGAATAGTAAGTCTCTGCAGCCGTAAGCTTTATTGAATTGTAGTTTGTGTATACGAAAAACCTTAAACTTACACAAAAGTATAATGAATTGAGAGTAATCGTGACTGGCTACTGTTCGACACCATTCAAAAATTGAGAGATACCCATGTTGTGTTTTGATTTAAGCTCCTGCTTCTCTGTCCATAAATAAGGAATCAAGGCCATTTCAGATGAGGCCTTTTTGGGTTTAAAGGTGAACCATGGCACCAGATTTTAAGAGTGAAACCGGTGGGAAAGCATGATCTTAGGATGTTGTGGCTTCTTATGAAGGGCCTCATCCTTCGTTCAGGGACAGGCAGCAAAATGCTGGGCATTGCATTGCAGTCATGTCTTGTTTCATTGGTTTATAGTTTCATACATGTGGCACCCAAGGGAGTCTGTGCACGTCTGTATATAGAATGGGGCCATTACTATTTTGAGACTCACATGCCATTTCCATTGTGTCAAGCCCAAAATATGAAGTGTGCACGTTCATTACTGAAGCTGTGTTAATTTGCAGGAGCCCTCTCCGTTTTTCCAAACCAAGCAGTACTGTAAGACGTCCAGAATCTTTAGCCTGGTACCTCTTTAACAAAATATTTATATTATATTTCCCATCGTTCTTCCTTTGCTCTGGCTGCTTGTTCTTCCATTTAGCATTAAGGTTTTCCCACAGCCACTTCCATGTCTCCTTGCTTGTCTTTTTTTTGCCGTCCACTCTTGGTGCCAGCTATCACGTCGTACTTATCTTGTAAATCTTCAATTTTTCTCATGCTAAGTTACAATGTTGTTCTTGTTTACTGATGTTAATGGCAGGAATAAAAGGTTACATTACCTGTTCATACCAAACATTCACATATATCTCTGTTGTTTCACAATCAGCAGTCTGTTACCAAGCACTGCCAGCATTGTATGTCACACCGTTTATGTGCACCAGTTACCAGCATTGTTGGGCCTGGCCCTCTCTGCAGGGTCACCCCAAAACCTTTTGCCTCCACTTTTAGCAGAATTTGTTTTTGCGGGCCTTAGAACTCTGTGCACTATACCACTGCTAACCAGTTCTAAAGTGCATGTGCTCTCTCAAAACATGGTTAAATTGGCTTATATCCAATTGACAAATGTAATGTACTTGTAAGCCCCTTGTAGAGTGGTATACCATATACCCATGGCCTGTAAATTAATTGCTACCAGTGGGCCTGTAGTCCTTGTTGTGCCAGCTACATACATTTCACCTTAAAAGATGTCCCAGGGCTACCATTGCAGCTTCACTGCAGTTTTAAACTGTCATGTCCATTTAACATTAAAATCCCCTTGCCCAGCCCTATACATCCCTGTTATTACATATGCATCTCCCTTAAGATAGGCCTTAGGTAGTCCATAAGACAGGATGCTATGTAATTACAAGGGTGGATATGTAGTTTTAAGTTTTACATGTCCTGATAGTGAAAATCTCCTGAATTCGCTTTTCCCTACTGTGAGGCCTACCCCGCTCGTATGATAACCTTGGGGATTCCTTATTACATTTAATAAAGTAAAATTTCCATTTGAGAGCAGGTACATATATCTAGTTTGGTGTATTTGGAGTTGTGGTGAAAAGCCCTATTTAATGGTAACTTTTTTTTATCACAATTTAAAAAAAATTACTTTTGTCATTTTGTGCCCTTAGCCTTTTTGTGCCTGTTAGCCTGGCCTGGGTCACATAACTGGGTGTAACTGACAGATTTTGTGGATTCCTTCCAGACAGTCACACAATAGAGGGATTAGGTGTGCCTGGATGGGCCATCTGCTGACAGGAGGGGGTGGCGGAGGTGAGCACAGCCCCCCTTCCAACCAAACAGCCTGTGCTTTGCCTTCTGACAAAGGACCTCATATTGTCACTGTAGCCAGCTTGGAGCCAGGGCAGGGGAGGAAAGAAATTCCATGAACTTCAAAATCACTGTCTAGAAACTTCTACAACCTTCCAGAAGAATAAAAGTGGGTCCTCAGACACCAACTCTTCAGCACACTTCTGGACCTGTGGATACTCTGCCAGGAAGAAGGACTGCTGTGCTGCTGAAAGGACTGCCACTCTGCTGGACTGCTGCTTTGAAGGATTCCTACCCTAGTATGCTGACCTGCTGCCCTCTTGTCTGAAAGAGGAGAACTGGATCTGCAACTTCATCCTGAAGCTGGGGCTACCAGAGTGACTCCTGGGGCTAGTCTGCTGGCCTCCTTCTTTAAGCCTCAGGGACACAAGAGGCTCCCCAACATCCTGCACCAGCACCTGGACCCAGCTGAAGCAAGTTCCTGACCCCTAAGTGGTGCCCCTCAGGGCCTAAACCCTTGAGCTGACCTCGGAGAGCTGCATTAAAGTTTTAGGGCTCTTGACAACTGCTAACAGGCCTGTTTGCACCAAGACCTCACCTCCATTCAACACAAAGCTCCGGCAGATGCCGCTTATCACTACAGCATTGACTGCTCACGTGGACCACCAAAGCAGTGCTCCTGCAGTGCCGGTCTGCTACTCCGGCAGCCTCTTGCGATGCTCTTTGTGCTCCTCATGACCCTCTCCACCGAGAACGGGACTCTTGGCCCTGATTTGCGAAGATAAACTTCCGCAGGAATAAGCTGGTGACTGTAGCCGACCTACTCTCCATCAGAGTCAGCCTGAACTTGTGTCTTTGACCCGGTCCAGCACGACCAGATATCCATAACTGGCCCTGGTATCCCTGGAGTAGGTTGGGGAAGTGACCCAGATGAGGGTCATAGTTAGTCTCCGGATGCCCATAGACTGCCTTCTGGGAAGTCAGTTGCCACTGGTATCAGGAGAGTTAAAGGGGGCAGCTGCACTGGGTGCCTTGCAGGCTCAAACATCTGGGCATGCCACTCCCTAGTGGGTGTACAGAAGCCCAGATGGAGGGGCAGGTAAAGGAAGGGCTCACCCCTGACTCCTGTTCAGCCTCAGGGTGCAGAACCCGGGTTCAGTGACCATTCTCAGGCTACCCCCCTGCCCACGGACTGGTGAGAAGGAGAGTATCTAACACCTGGGGTACAGGAGCTCCAAGCAGCTGAGATCGGAGGCTGCTTCTCTCTTAAGGCTGGTGGCTGGGGTTACGTCCCCTGTACCATCGCTGTTTATTGCCCCCATGCCATGGATGATTACTCCCCCCCAACATCGTGGCTGATCACAGCCCCCTGCACCATGGCTGATTACTGCCCCCCTAACTGGCTGATTACTGCCCCCTTTACTATGGCTGATTACTGCCACCGTACTGTGGCTGGGGGTACTGCCCCCTGTACCATAGCTAATTAATGCCCCCTTACTGTGGCTGATTACTGCCCCCCGTACAGTGGTTCACTACTTGCTCCATACAGTGGCTGATTACTGTCCCCCATACCGTGGCTGATTACTGCCCCCCGTATCGTGGCTGATTACTGCCCCATACCGTGGTTGATCAAAGGGCGGGTGGTATCCAGTATACCATCAAGGACATGATAATCAAGCATAGTCTGAACACAGGTTCAAGAGACAATGGGGAACATAAAAAGGTTGAACTGCATGCCCCCAGCCTTAAGGCCGACACCCAGACCAGTTCAGGCGTGAGAACTGTGTCAGAGGACCCCGAAGTAACCCAGAGAAAACAGGAACTTAATACAAATAATGGTGGACGGAGGCCCTATGAGGATATCATTCAAACAAGCAGTACTTATATAGCATGGCTTTTCACCCAAGAGGGTATCCAGGCGCTGTGCTGCAGGTATCAGTCGAAGAGCCGCGTCTTGAGTCCCTTCCTGAAGTGGGCCAGCGAGGGTGTGGTGCGGAGGTGGAGGGGAAGGGAGTTCCAGGACTTGGTGGCGAGGTGGGAGAAGGAGAGTCCTCAGGTGCAGCAGCAGCAGATGCTTGGTATCTGTACGAGGGCGAGGTGAGCGGAGAGGAGGTTTCTGGGTGATAGGTGGAAATTCAGGCGGTAGTTCATATAGGCACATCTTTGGTTGTGGAGGGCTTTGTAGGCTTGGATCAGTAGTTTAAATTGGCATTTTTTCTGGATGAGGGGCCAGCCAGTAGAGGTCTTTCAAGTGATGGGTGATGTGGGTTCTCTTTGGCAGGTTGAGGATCAGTCTGTCTGCAGTTTTCTGGATCGTCTGTAGTCTTCTTATGAGTTTGGTGGTGGTACCTGCATAGAGGGTGTTGCTAGAGTCTAGCCATCTGGTGATGAGGGTCTGCGTCACTGTTAGGATATTATAATAAACTAGCAGAAAGGCACGTCAGATCAAGAGCAGGTGCCGCAGGACTCTCCCACTGGACTACAGGGTAGTGTAATAATGTATGGGCTAATAAACTGAGAAAATCAGGGCTGGGGGCTGCCTCACTTACCTTTGCTGGGCTTGAGACTGAAAGGCCCCACGACCTCAGGACCTGGGAGTGGCAGGCCTCTGATCTCAACACCCAGAGGTGGTGCCTGGGAGTGGCAGGCTTCTGTCTTGTGAATGACTGATCTGAAAGAGACTATTAGTTATAGATTCCTTACCTTAGTATTACGCTCAGGCGTCAGGCAGGATCCGTCGGTCGACTCTGCATCCGTCAAAGGCGTCGTGGTCGCCGGGATGACGTTGAGGTGTCTATTTAGACGCCTCCCCTGCGGGCTGATGTCAATTCTTTCTTTTTCTGCACCAGCCAGCGCGGATACGGAGAAAGCTTCCCCCTTAGTCGCTTTTTGACTAACCTTTTTTGACTTTTTGTTGACGTCTTTAGAGTCTTCCGACTCCTGCTGCACGAGGGATGTCCAGCCGTTGGCCCGGTTTCAAGACTTGTGACTCCTGTCACAAGTTGATATCAGTAACCGATCCTCACGTTGTGTGTCTTTGGTGCCTGGAGCACGACGCGAAGTCGTGCTCGGACTGCCGGGCCCTGAACACGAAGTATTTACGGGAGGGGTCCCGAAAGCTTCTGTAGGCCCGGCAGTCCTCTTCACGCCGCTCGAGGTACCAGTCGAGTGGAAAGTCGCAGGACTGGTTGCAGACCCATCACCATTCGTCATCAAAGTCTTTGCACTCATCGGGTAAGTCAAAGCACAAGAAGAAGGTGAAGAAGCACCGTCGCTTTTCGCCTTTTCCCCATCCGTCCGCCAACGTGACGCCGGACCCAGTGCGTCATCGCTCTCCGGCTCCTTCCTCGGAGACCGTTGGAACGACTCCGCGCTTCCCTCCCTTTCCTGGAGCCGGAACGTCCCCTGCCCAGCTTTGTTAGTTTTACGAAGCGCTGCAACTTTTGGCAGCCCAACTTAGCAGGGACGCCTTTGGGCCCCACGTACTCGGCTGGGGGCCCTCGATGTTGGCGGCTCCGGCCCTGGCACCGCAGGGCTCCCATCGATTCAGGCCTGGATGCGGATTGGCACCGGTCGACCTCACGGTACCTTCCCCGGCACTGATTCCAGTGACAACGCCCTCGACGCAGGTTGTGCCCCATCCGGCGTCGACCCTAGCCTCACCCCCCGATATGGACACTACGCCAGACCGATGTTGGTACTGGCGCCAGAGGGTACTTTTGTCCCACTGTTAATTCCTGCCGTTCCCTACGGTCCTAAGTGGCCGCCAGAGGAGGGTGAGGAGGGCTGGGAGGGTGTATGTTGATCCTCTAGCAGACCAACTGGAGGAACTGGACTGGCAAGCGGAGTTGGGTGATGCCAGTGGTCTGGATACTTCCCAAGACCTTGGTATGCTTTCTCCCCCTACCGTGGCTACGGAGGAGGGAGCTTCCTATGCTGTAGTGTTGCGGAGGGCGGCTAAGACCTTGGGCCTCGAGCTTCCTACGGTGGCTGTCAGGACTAACCTCTTGACTGAGGTGCTTCAGCCAGGAGTAGTGTCTTCGGAGCCCCTGCTGCCTTTTAACAAGGTCCACACTGACATCCTTCTGGGCACTTGGTCCGAGCCCAGCACAGGGGCCCCTGTGAACAGGATGATTGCCCAACAACACCGCCCAGTCCCAGACGACCCACTTTTCCTTTCCCAACACCCTACCCCGGAGAGCTTGGTGGTCCAAGCCTCATCTTCAAAGGGCGCATTCCCTACTGCTCCCCCTGATAGGGAGTCCAAGAAGCTGGACCATCGTGGGAAGAAGATGTTTTTTTCTGCCAGCTTGGAAATGCGGTCGGTGAACACCGCATGTCTCTTGGGCCGTTACACACAAATGGTGTGGGATACAATTGCGCAAGTGCTGCCCTAGTGCCCGGAGGAGGCCCCGGGCCATGCTCACCCGCGCTGTTGCTGAGGGTCGAGACGCAGCGAAGTTTACCATCCGGTGTGGGCTGGATACCGCTGACTCGCTGGGGAGATAGGTTTCCACTTTGGTAGCCCTGTGGCACTACGCCTTGCTGAGAACTTCTGCCTTCTCAGGGGATGTCCAGTCTACCCTCTTGGACATGCCCTTCGATGGGCGTCACCTGTTTGGTGACAAGGTGGACAGCGCACTTGAACGTTTCAAGCACTCTAAGGCTACGGCCAGATCGTTGGGCCTCGCCGCAACTTCTTGCCCCATGCAGTCCGCCTTTCACCCCTTTTGTGGCTACGGAAGGTGTGCCCCACCACTTTCCACCGAGAGCCACAGAGCCGCGCAAGCTACCCAGCCTCTCCTTGGCCGGGAAGTGGGACCCAGCATTGCAGGTCTTGGGGCCAGCGGGCGGGCCAGTCCACCAACGCTGCCGCTGCAGCTGCCTCCAAACCGTAGTCCAACTTTTCAGGGCCACCAGTTGCCAGTGGGCGGCAAGGATCTGCCATCACCTCCCCCGCTGGCACAACGCTATGTAGGACAGGTGGGTTTTGCAGATAGTCTGAAGGGGCTATTCCCTCCCCTTCGACACTATCCCTCCCTTCATGCCACCAACACGCTATTGCATGTCAGAGGATCATTTGGCCCTTCTCCACCAGGAAGTTACGGCTCTCATGGCCAAGGGAGCTATCGAACATTTCCCCCTGCCAGAGGTAGGTCGTGGTTGCTACTCTCACTACTTTCTGGTACCCAAGAAGCACAAAGGCCTGCGTCCTATCTTAAACCTCAGGGACCTTAACCGCTTCCTTCGGAAGGAGAAGTTCAAAATGTTAACTATGGCCCAGGTCGTGTCTGCCCTCGACCCTGGAGACTGGATGGTAGCGTTGGACTTTGCAGGACACTTACTTTCACATCCCCGTCCTGTCAGCCCTCCGGCATTACCTGCGGTTCATGGTAGGCCACAAGCACTTTCAGTTTACCGTGCTCCCCTTTGGCCTTACTAGCAGCTATTGGGTGTTCACAAAAGTGATGGCGTTGGTCGCAGCTCATCTGCGCAGATCAGGGGTCCCAGTCTTCCCCCTATCTCGACGACTGGCTGTTGAAGGCGGGCTCGCCCCAGGCGGTCACCTCCCACCTCCAGACTACGGCCGACCTCCTGCATTTGCTGGGGTTCTCCATTAACATGCCAAAGTCACACCTGACTCCCTCTCGGAAGCTCCTTTTCATCTGAGCTGGTCTGGACATAGTGCAGTTTTGGGCTGCTCCTCCCGAGCTGCGAGTCCTTGATATTCAGGTTATGATTCCGATATTTCAGCCTTTATCCTGTATTTCGGCGGGAATGACTCTATGGCTACTGGGCCTCATGGCCTCCTGCATCCTGCTGGTCGATCATGCCAGATGGCATATGCGGGCTCTGCAGTGGGACCTGAAGCTCTAGTAGGAGCAGCAGCAGGGAAATCTTTCCGATGTCGTCTAGATTTATTTATTTATTTAGAAAGTTTTATAAAGCGCAAACATGACCCTTGTGGGTATCAGAGCGCTGTACACACGGTGAAATCATGAGTAGACTCCATTCAATAGAGGTCAGCATAGTAACACCACAAGGAGTACACAATCAAGATCAGGGAATTTTCTGTAACATTCGGCAAAACAAGCAAAAGTGAACTTGACACAACATAATAAAATAATTGACAAACCTGTAGGGTGAGGGCCCTCGGGTAAAATAACAATTATCAACCAATCATAGATAAATGGAGGATGATATGTTGGGATAAATGTCAAATCTGTCAACATGGGGACAAGCAAAAGAGAAACGATGATGCAGTTAATGATCACTCAGGAAAAAACATTTGTCTTGTTTCTTGAAATAGGCAGTGGAAGGATTGGATCTAATCTCAGGAGGAAGAGCGTTCCAAAGTATTGGTACAAGGCCGGAGAAAGCACGTTTGTACGTACTTTTCTTCTTGAATTTGGGAGGTTTCAAGAGAAGTGTGGACATAATTCTTAAGTTCCGAGTCGAGCCAGAGAGAACGAGCTTGTTCGCCAGATAGGCCGGAGTGTTGTAATGCTAGGCTTTATGCGTGAGGCAAGCTATTTTAAAATGAATCCTCGCTTCAATAGACAGCCAGTTAAGCTGCACATGGTCTGGTGTAATGTGATCGTGTTTTTGGAGCCTGTGCTGAGCCTGGCCGATGCATTGAGAGTGGCTCTGAGAGGGGCCAACCTCGCTTTAGGCAGCCCCGCAAGGGTCACCAGACCATATTCAAGACAAGAGATCACCAGGGATTGTACTGCCGGTTGTAGGTCTTCGGTCGGAAGGAAAGGTTTGATTTTCTTGAGGGTGTTAAGATGAAAGCTGGCACCCCTAGTAGTGGCACTGATGTGAGCTTGCACGTTAGGTCATTTGTCAAAGGTAATGCCTAACGATTTAGCGGAATCAACCACGTGAGGGGTGCAGTTAAGGGCTGTGAGTTGCTTTAGCCAGTCCAGGGTAGGTGCTAGTGATTGTGGGGGGCAATAAACAGGAATTCCGTTTTGAGGGTATTCAATGAAAGATGGTTCTGGGCTAACCATTGTTGAGTTTGCAAAAGAGCCTCATTTAAAGTTTTAGTGTCATCTAGAGAGGAGAGCTTCAGTAAAGCTGCGTGTCATCCGCGTACAGGTGGTACTGAATGTTAGACTGGTTCAGAATGACTGAGAGGTTGAAGAGCGTGGGCTTTGTTTGTGGTTGTGTAAGAATGAGGTTAACCACTTCAGGACCGGTCCCCCCAGACACATTCTACGTTGTAGAGGATTAATCCGTCCCCCGCATCCGAAGAGTGACCGCCGGCGGCACATCATTCTCCCACCTCGCCGCCAAGACATGGAACACCCTCCCCATCTGCCTGCGGCAGACCGAAGACCTCCTAACCTTCAGGAGACTCCTCAAGACCTGGCTCTTTGAACCGTAGCAGCGTCCCCCCCCTCCCCCCCCCCCCCAGCACCTTGAGACCCTCACGGGTATGTAGTGTGCTTTATAAATGCTATGATTGATTGATCAATGTTTCATGTTTGATGGTGTCAAAAGCAGAAGACACATCCAGAAGAATCCGAAGACCAGGGACATTATGATCCAGGGATTACAGGGCGTCATCCACAATGTGCGTTAGCGCAGTTTCAGTACTATGTCCTGCTCTGAAATCGGATTGATAGAGGTCCAGTAATTGAAATTTCTCTATATGGTTGCAGAGTTGCTTGTGGACGCATTTCTTGAGAGGTTTGGCTAACGTCATGGTGTTTGTGAGAGGTCTGAAGTTGTTGGGATCAGATAAATCTGAGTTTTGCTTCTTAGGGATGGGAGTGACTTGTCCAATTTTGAGGCAGTCAGGGATGCTCCCCTGCAGTAGAGATTCATGAATAATACGCGACCAGAGAGGTGGAATAGCTAAGTTGAGATCTGTAAAAAATGTAGCAGGAAGTGGATCATTGAAGTGATCGGCCAGTTTTAGAGGTGCCATCTCTTGGAGTAATTCTGTGTGATCTGGCAGGATAAAGGAATTCCAAGAGGCTTCATTTTTGGGAGAACAACCGAGGAGAAAGGAGATTGCCGAGGGAACCACCAGCTCCTCTGGAGATGTGGTGAGGATTAGCGGCGGCACCATGGGAGCGATAGGTTGGTGCTCTAGTTCAATTTTCCTAGTTTTTTCAGCGAAGTGCACTGTGAAGTCCTACCCGCTAGGAAGTGGCGTCCCTGAGGACAGGTTTGGGTTGGAAGAGTGGTTTGCTTGTTGTTTTAAGATTTCAAATAGTATCTTGGGTCTGTTTTTCACGCCTTCCAGCTGCACCCTGAAGTGGTCAGTTTTAGCAATGTAGATTTTATTATTTTAGGCGCTTCTCATTTTCCTTAGCTGATAGAGGCTAGTGGTGGACGGCTCGTTTCTCCAGATCCTCTCTGAAAGCCTAAGCTTACGGCATTCGTCATTTAGGGAACCATTAAACCAAGGTTTGGCTTGTTTGAGAGGAATCCTTGTACGTTGTTTCGGTGCAATGGTGTCAAAGATATTAGCCACAGTGCTAATGTAATGGTCAGAAAGATCATCCAGGTCGGTCATGTCAGGGGGAGGCTGAAGTCTATTCATGGGGATGGAACTAAGAGCATTGATGTTGACGTCTCTCATGTTGCGAGACCATTGTTTCGCTTCAAGACGTTGACTCTTTCTGCGAGTGGTCTTTTCCAGTATGTGGAAGGCATTTTGGTGATGATCCGACCAGTCGCAAGGTAGGATGTCCTTCATTTGAATGAGATTGTCTCTAGCAATTATGAGGTCAAGAGTGGCGCCTTTTTTGTGGGTGGGTCCCTTACAAAACTGAGAGAAGTTGAGATTGGCGAATGAGGTTCATTCCTAATGATTTTTAACTGTTCTGTTTTATCTGTGTCTTGAACTTGAATTTGCACTATTGTTTGTTTTTTTAATTGAATCTGCTGTTTTTCTGGAGTGTGTTATACTCCTTTTTGATGATTCTTTACCTGCTTACTCGAGGCTGCTCGTTCGCGGGTGGCCATCTTGTTTTGCCACGCGTTTTTGCTGGTTAGCGCTCCAGTCTATGCATGCCGTCCTGCCATTATCCTATTTATTAGACACGGATTGGACGCGCAGCGCCTGTGAGGTTCATTCCTAATGATTTTTAACAGTTCTGTTTTATCTGTGTCTTGAACTTGAATTTACACTATTGGGGGGTTTTAAAATTGAATCTGCTGCTTTTCTGGAGTGTGTTATACTCCTTTTTGATAATTCTTTACCTGCTTACTCGAGGCTGCTCGTTCGCGGCAGCCATCTTGTTTTGTCATGCGTTATGCTGGTTAGTGCTCCAGTCTATGCACGCCGTCCTGCCATTATCCTATTTAATGGACACGGATCGAATGCGCAGCGGGTCGCGGCAAAGGCACGCCTTAGGCAAGCGGACGGACTACAGCAGAGGGACCCTGAATATTTTAGATTAGTGAGGAAGAGATCAGGGAAATAAAACTATTCAACAAAACAAACTAAACTTCCTACACCTATATACTTCAATGTTAGGCAATATGTCCATAGAATAAGTCAAGCCCACGTCCAACTGTGTACAACAATTTGATCAATTCATTTATCAAATAATTTTTCTATTTTTTAAAAGACATAAAAATGTCCATTTTACATTTTTTTTAGACTACATATAATACATATTAAATCACAGTAATAGAACAGAAATGAAACATATTATCAGCACCACACATCATAATGACATTAATAAATAGCAATAAAGCACAATGCAACACAGAAAGCAAAAAGCAAAAAACAATAAGAACAATAATGACAATAATATTAGACAAAAAGCAATAAATCACAAAACAATGACTGTAAAATGAAACACAAGACAGGTGCCAACGCGCGTTTAGGAGATCCTATACAGGCTCCTTCCTCAGGGCGTACAAGATAAGTCTTTTAGAAGGCGACAAGTACTAAACAGAACTTCAATTCCAACGTCATGTAGTGGAGGTGCTGGCATTAGTTCAATATTGACAACTGTTGGTCCGTGGGCAAAAAACAAAGTATGTACAATAATTATCTAATTAATAATATGTGGCTGGGGAATTTTTATCGCCCTGGAGTAACGCGTTGTTAATAACGCGCTACCAGGGCGATAAATGCCAGAGATAGCCTGCAATAATATAATTATCGCTAAGCACGGCCAGCGATGATTATCGCTGCCCATTGTTAATATGCCCCTTAATGAGTCCAAGCCTATCAATGCCATACAGCAAACCAAGAATTCTTCTCAGTCAACTAGAAGTACGGAACAGCAGGTCTGTGTGCCCACTGCACCTACCAACAATCTAGAAACTTGGGTGCCCCTGGATAGAAACTCTTTCATGCGGATTCTGGACATCCTTACATCTGTTTCTCCCAGGGATCCTATCCCCATCGTTGTGCTTCAGAAACTTGAACAGTCCTCTCTGATGTTATTTATGGAGTTGCTCAATGCTTCCTTAAAGGAAGCAACAGTTCCATCTGCATGACAGCCCGCGATGGTTCTCCCACTTTTAAAAAACGCTAATGCCGACCCCGCGCAACTGACTAATTTCCGGCCCATTTCCTTACTTCTGGCCTTTTCCAAAATCTTGGAAAAGCATATTAATCTTCATTTGACGTCATTTGTTGAATCCCACAATTTTTTGCATGGCTCACAGGTTTTAGACCAGGCTTCTCAACTGAAACTACTCTACTCTACTCGGAGTCACAGAAATGTTGCGTAACCGTGTTGACACTGGAGATACTGTGGCTCTCATACTCCTGGATTTAAGTGCCGCTTCTGACACGGTTTCTCATTCCGTGTTACTGCAAGCTTTGCAGTCACTGGGAGTGACAGGTTCTGCACTCAGCTGGCTTTCTGATTTTCTAACTAATCACACGTCTAAGGTTCGCCCCTCCCCCCCCCCCATGGCCAGTTCCAATACGCATTTTTCACCTGATGGGGTTCCTCGGGGTTCCATACTTAGCCCTCTATTGTTCAACATCTATGTCAGGCCTCTGGCGATGGTTGGCGAAGATGCTGGGCTGTCCCTTTTCTCCTATGCCGATGACACCCAGATTGTTTTCTCCCTTTCTGAAAGGGCATCTAAATCATCATCTCTTCAGTCTGGGCCACCAACGACAGACAATGGTTAAGCACTTGAATTCCCTGGTACAATTCTATCTGAAAAGGTGCATCCACTTCCAACATCCGTCGTTGAAAGATGCTCTAATGGTTCCAAAAGTTCACAAACATAAGGAAGGTGCACTCAATATAAAAGTCATTCAGATTCACAAATATTATCCGTTGTGGTTTCAAATTTATTCCAAATTTAATCGGCAAACAGCCAACGCGTTTCGTCCCTTTTGCCAGGGGACTTCTTCAGGGCTAAAAGTCAGATGAGATAAGGCTACTTATCGCCATTTCAGCTCAATAGATAGCCAGAAAGCGTCCGAGAACCGCGCAATGTTCATCATATGTGTATCCCAATATATTCATCCAGGGTATGTAGCAGCAAAGTGAATATCGTCTTTGGTAAATTCTAGATCGGAAGGAGCTTCATAATAATTGCACTCCCACTTTGTCAGTAGGAGTGGAGCAGCAGCGTGATAACTGGCCCAGCCTAATCATCAGGTCCGGAATTTAGGTGTCATAATCGATGACCAGTTATCAATGAAGCAACAAGCGGTGAAAGTGTCCTCGACTTGCTTCACTATCCTCAAATGGCTCAGGAAATTCCTTCAGATGCTGCCTTTGTCCACTCAATGAACCGTGATCCAGGGTCTTGTCACCTCTAGACTGGACTACGGCAACATTCTGTATCTAGGAGTCAATAAGGACGTGTTACGTAAACTGCAGATGGTGCAGAATGCTGCGGCTAGGCTACTGTGCAATGTTCCTAAAACAGTTTCCAGCTCAGGCTCTCTTCATGATCTTCATTGGCTCAGGGTTGAGAATCGTATATAATTCAAAGCCCTGAGCTACATGTTCAAAATCAAATTTGGTAACGCACCCCAATATCTGTATGCCTTAGTTCACCCTTATTTCCCACCATGTCCTTTACGTTCCTCCACTCAGGCTAAATTCACGGTGCCTAGGACCAGATTGTCGCGAATGGGCAGTCGGGCATTCTCCTGTCTAGGTCCCTCTTTGTGGAACTCCCTCCCTATGTCACTTTTGACTAAAACTATATATGAGAATTTTCGTAAGTGTTTAAAAACCTGGCTGTTTATTATGGAGAGCACTTTCTTTTTCTGTTTCTGTTCCTGTCAGGCGGCGCCGGGAAACCCTTGGGTAGCTGTGCGCCGTATAAGATTAAAATAACAATGACAATCGGCGAGGAAAGACTTACAGAAGCTGACTAAGAGATCATTGGAGTCATTCCAATGGAGGTTAAAATCTCCAAGGAAGATATGGTATGGTTGATCAGAACATGAGCTAATAAGCTCCTTGATTTGCTCTATGAAGATCACGTTGTCACCGGGAGGATGTTAAATCGTGTGGAGCACACAGACGGCCTTTACCTTATTCCAAATTTCTGTCATTAATAGCTCACAGGAAGATGGCCTTCTGAGATTGCTTTATGGTTAGGCTGGCGCGATGAATGCAAGCAATGCCCCCCCACATTTTCCCCGGCCGATCACATCGGATAATGACATAGTCAGGCGGTACTAAAATGTCACGAACAAGGGAGGAGGCATCGTTGAGCCATGTTTCCGTGAGAATCAGTAGGTCCAAATGTTGGGCTAAGATGAGTGCAGAAATGTCAGCAGCATGTTTCACAGCCGATCTGCAATTGAGCAGCTTAGATTTAATGTGAGTGGAGGTATTAATCTCTTCAATATCAGCATTAGTTATTTGGAGTAGGTTTTCCTTATTAACCAATCTGGAGTTAACCCTGGGTTCCCTGACTCCCGCCAACATCTGGGGCTGAAACCTACGAGGTCTGTAGTGATGGTTAGGCCGAGGCGTAGAGATCCACCTGGAGCTCACTGGGAATCGGGAAAAGGATACTTCGTTCCCATCACCGCAGAATCCCTGTGTGTTGTAATGCACATTCATAAGCGGAGGGTGCAGATTCCATATCCTCTCCATCTTCATGGAGAACTGTAGAAAGGATTGCTTGATCTCTTTGACAATCAGGAGATCCTGCTTGAGATCAGCAAACTTCTCCTCCAGGTAAGGCCCATTAAGACACACCTCTGTAGCCCCCTTGAGAGACGAAGGGTGGGAATCCGAAGTTTGTCGGGAAGTGGAAGGTACATTAGGACCCTTACCGCAGTTGCAAGGGGGGCTGGAGTTTTGCTTGGGCATGGATTTGTCATCAACCAAGGATAGACTATTAGCAAGAGATAATGGGAGAGGGGGCTGTGCCGAACCAGGGTAGAGGTTGGTAGCCAGCATGTTGGTTTCATAACAAGCAATAAGAGAAGCACAGAAGGCCGAAACAGGTGTCACCGGGTAGCGTGGAGCTGGCCCAGCAGCTAGGTCCAGCGCCCTGAAGGTGGGAGTGCCTGAAACCGGGGGTAGAGCAATAGGGTCATCATGGTTAGCGGAGTAGGGGGTGAAATGCACAGCCTTTATCTTGTTGGAGCTAACGGGTCGACCAGAGTGTAGGGCCGCAGTCGTAACATTGGACGTCAGGAGGAGGAGAAGAGGAGAATTCCTAGGAGCAACCCTGGGTGGAAGGCACTCAGACCGATGCTCCCAGAGCCAAGTGATAGTGGTGTGCATGCTAATAGTGCCCTCTGAGTTGTTGATCGGTACACAGGTAGATGCGTGGTCTCAGCCAAGAAGGCAGGCGGGGCGTAAGGTGTAGACAGTGCCATTATAGAGGGTGAGCCCATAGGTAGGGCTTGCGATATAGAATTGAAAGAAGTAGAGGTGTACAATGCAGAAAGTGAAGATATAGTGGTACGGTTATTGTGCTGAGTAGAGGTAGCAGTCAAGTTATTAAGAGTGTTTTTAATTCTCATGACGATATTGTCAAAGCGTTTGAGATTTCTGTCCGTGGCTTGAATAAGGATCTTCCTATTATTATATAAGGACAAGGTCAACTCAGCCTTAAGGGCAGGGGAGGGTACCGTGGTTAAGCGGAAACCGTGCAAGGTTTTGGCCAGTAGCTTGGTACTCAGCATAGAGGTTAGTCTTTCTCCACTGGGCTCGTCTGTTAGAGTAGAAAATTAGGTCCGTCACCACAGAGCCCTTAGAGGTAGTAAATGTGTCCGATATAATTGTTTCCAGGCAGCGTTTGAGGAGATTGTCCTTGTGGGTCTTTTTCGATTTCAGCGATAGGTTGGGGGGTTAGATGATCCTACAAGCATTCAGGCCTAACTGAGCACGTAGGTCAGAGGCGCTAGCGGTGCGTTGCGACATGCTGAGGTTAAGTCACAGAAATCGGTGGCGAGATAGTTCAGGAAGAAGTGCGCCATCTAAATAGAAGTGGTAAGGTAGTAGTAGTCAGGGAATAAATAGCAGGCATAGGCACCCCGAAAAAACATAAAAGTCAGTAGTAAGTCTGACACCTCGCATCAAGATGGGCTGGTTGAGGTGCAATACATATCCGTACAGCGCTGCAAGATGGCCGCCCCTATATCCATAAAGGGCTTGATGGCCTAGAGACAGTCCTATTTTAGTTTCTTAATACAGGAAAGAAAGAAGATTCCATTAAGTTGAGGTGCCCACATGAGTGGTGGGGGAGAAGCAGCATCTGATGATTTTAGGTGAATCCAATATTCAATGCAAGAGTGTCAATAAAAGAGATCCCATTAATCAAGTATGTAGGAATGAAGTAAGCTGACCTATCCAAGATAGCCGCCAAAGATTGTAGGAGTGAAATAAGATGACCTATCCAAGATGGCCACCACAGATTGAGGATAGACCATTCCTCTTTCTATAGTCATCGGTGTAAGGAATCAGTACGATGAGTCTGTACCTCTTCTATTTCTATTAGTAGTAGTGGAGGGGTAAAATGGATGCCAGAAGCTGGGAGGCTCAAAATAGATGCTAATCCCAAATGGAGAACCAGAAAAAGCAATTAGAAGAGTACCTCATTGTTGGTGTGATCCTGATCAGCCCTATATACCTTCTGACTATCTCCAGCCGCAGCCACGGTGTTCACAGTGGGCGGGAATAGCGCAAAAATTGCCGGAACATGAAACTTGTAGATGAACTTGTGTTTCGGAGCAAGCAGCATGACAAACCATCCTAGCGTGAGGGAGCACAGCCAGACTCCTTAAGAAATCCGCCAGCCGCCGCATGAGCCGTCAGCTCGTTAGCAGTCTGACGGTGCCAGCAAGTATGAGGAACAGCGGGGGGTGCTAGAGGGCGTGCAACTGAATGACTGCACCTTAGTGCCGCTCCGCTGGTCAGGGGAAACTATCCTTTAATAACTGCGTACCAACTGGACCCTGAAGCGAGAAAACAGCAGCGGAAGGTTGGCACTGCACACCAACGCTACTGTGGAGGTGTAAAAGCTGTGTGTCGCCTGGGGAGACGGAGCAGGCTGCGGGAGCGCTGTGACGGCACAAAACAGCGGCGCGCTTGAACAGATAACGGCCCTGGATGTACGCAGCGGAGCTGCGGGAGTGGCTGCCATCCCGTGCCTCTGACCTGCTCGTTGTAGCGGGCAAATATCCTCCGATTGCCTGTGGTGCTGCGGGTGCGACTGACGCTGGATCACACACCAGAGTCACTGACGCGGTGAGAAACACCGGTGTGGCGACAGTTCCGGAGCTGGGGAAAGGGTGGAGAGGACCCGCTGGGATATCAAGTCGGGCTCGGAGAGCCCCACCGACACTGTAAGTGCGAGCGCTGCATGTGAGGTGTGGATGCTCGGTGAGATCTACCCCATGTAATAAAATAAGCAACAAGGCACGGCCTGCTGGGAGCCTGTAATTACCTTGTGGTACACCAGCAGTCATCTAGGGCAAAGTGGGGCATTCCTCGTAACACTCTACTGGTGACGATGCAGATTGCCCGCATCGACATCACCACTGGATCCTCAAGTCCTGGGTAGGCGGAAAGCACTTATCTGCACCAGCTGAGGGATTTTGCATGGGCTGCGTGATAGTGGTGCATACAGTCCACCCCAAATATACTAAGTAGCAGTGAATGTACAACCGATAATAATACCTGTGGATATACTTACGCAGTGACGCTCACTGTTCTGGGCTACTACTTGAACTATGAAGCAAAAACAGGAGTAACAGGCACAACGGAGTACAACACACCTAACATAATGATGTACAGTTTGCGCGCTTCGTGTGGCACACAGTAGGTGGCCTCATTGAGCACCGGCAACTGCTCAATCGACTTAATAGCCCTTATCTGTCAGCCAACAAGATTGCGCTTTCCACTGTGTATCTAAACCTAACTCCTAGAGATATAACCTTTTGCAACTAAAATAACAACTGTGTTGGGATCTTCGCCAAACAATCAGACGAATATATCCTAAACGGCTGGTCAGTGCTGCCTGGGGTGCGTACTGTTATACAAGGTGCCACAATGGGCAAACCCGACAAGCAACAATCTAAACTGTCCTTTGACACGCGCCGCACGCCCAGAACCATGTCTGCACATTTTGATACTGAGCTAGACGCAAGCATTACCAAAAAGACGCCAATGGAAGACACCCTACAAGCTATACAGCAAAGCCTGCAGGCCATTGACAGCAAAATTTAAACTCCTACTCGTAGAGTTGACAATATGGCGGCTAAACTCGATAAACTGGGTGAACGGCTGGATGATGCGGAGCTGCATATATCTGTCGTGGAAGATGAGTCTAGCACTACCACACGTAAATGCCTGGAGTTGGAAAAGGTGCTGGAAGTTATCGAAAACAAAAACGAAGATTTGGAAGCACGCTCACGACGAAATAACGTACGCATCACTGGTATTCCAGAGAGTGCCAACACAGGAAAAATGGAATCCTTCATTGAAGATATGGTGTGCAACATCTTTGGCGCTGCTGCATTCTCACCCGTGTTTATAGTTGAACGTGCACACAGATCACTTGCACTGAAGCCAATCCCAGGAGCCCCAGCGAGACCCATCATTGCCCGAATACTTAATTACAAGGATAGAGATACGATACTACGATTGGCAAGGGAAAAGCAACAAATTCATTATCACGATAAAAACATATCATTCTACCCGGATTTCACGATGGCAGTGCAAGCAGCTCGGAAGGATTTTGCCGCTATGAATAAGAAATTGCGTGATATGGGTGTTGAGTATGCTATGCTTTTCCAGCGGGACTACTTGCGACACATGATGGCCGCACTAAAATATTGACTACGCCTAAAGCTGCGCATGACTTTGTCAAGATACTTGCCACAAAAAATAAAAAGCCAGGCCCCTCTTCTGCTGTTCCAGACTCAGACCGATACTGAGAGACGACATGGTAACAAGTATAATATATACTGAAGTTGTTGCGAAGGGCACGGGATGCTCTTATGTATAAGCTAAGTGAGCATTTTACCGAGTGTCATGTTGATATTTTGTGCTATAGCGGGTCCTAGCCACGGGCCTACATGTTAGCTATTATAATGTTGATAGTGGCCTTAGCTTATGTGCGATGTTGGCAGTGGCACTAGTTTTTGAACAAACAGCAAACTGCAAAATATAAGTTCCTTCCCTGTGTCTTACAGTTGGGTAATGCTACAGCACCTTTAGATCACTGTTTATTGATATCTGTTCTCGCAGTACTAACGTTTTTTATTTTCCAGTGGTCCTTCTTGTATATAAGATACCTGACCACATCCTCCCCTGCGGATGCGATGGCATGCGCTTAGCAGCCCCCCATGGGTGTACCCCGCAACAGTTGGACTAATGATTTTCTTGTTGATTAGGTTGTGTCTTTGGCAGGATTGGGTTGCCAATGTGGGTGGGGGGATTTGGGAAATGTTAAATGTCGTTTTTTTAGGCATTTGCATGTATGGCACAATTTAGGCGAGAATGGACTCAACAGATGTGTATGTGTACAACAGATTAGAGACTACCACACATTGTGTATAAGGAATTGGAAGATATACAAAGTGCTGTGTATGGTAATTCATGTACCAGAATGGGTAGTTAAGTACTGCCACCTCAAATTAATTTGTTGACCTGGAACGTACAAGGTTTGAATAATCCTATAAAAGTACGCCAGGTGTTTGCGTTCCTTGATAGACACCACATAGACATAGCCCTACTACAGGAAACACATTTAGCCAAAACATCCAGGTGTGGGTTAGGATGTAGGTGGGCCAAACATACCATTGTATCCTCGTACTCGACCTACTCGAGAGGTGTGATAATCCTAATATAGAAGGGAGTACAATTTATTGTAAACCAAACAATAACAGACGACTGTGGTCGATATGTCATAGTCACAGGGATACTTCGAGGTCAGAACATTAGGCTAGTAAATATATATGGACCTAACATAGATGACCCTGACTTTTTTAGCGGTATCAGGTCAAAATTGAGAGAGCTGCCTGAGATGGAAAGTCTATGGGGAGGTGATTTCAACCTAGCCCTTAATGAAACCCTTGACTGTTCAGGCATAACTAAGGAACCTCATACCAGGGCAGTCCAAGCAGTAAGAGATGGCATGGGGGAATTTTTCATGACAGATGTGTGGAGATTGCGAAACCCACACACTATGGTAGCTACCCACAGCTCCTCCATACATAATAGCTGGTCACACATAGATTATGGGTTGATTTATTTATTTATTTATTTAGACGGTTTTGTATAGCGCGGACAAGACACTTGCAGGTGTCAGAGCGCTTCACATATCTGACATAGGAAAAGGTGTGTACATAAAAATACAGTGTTACAGTGCATACAAGGTACATAATACAGAGAAATGCAGATAGCTATAGTTCAGGTAAATTTGGACATGAGAATCGTTTTCACTTATTTTTTTTAAAAAAACCGTAGATGGATTGAGTCTCGTTTCTGGGGGTAGGGCATTCCATATCCTGGGGGCCATTCCTGAGAAGGTACGATTGTACGTTTTTTTCTTGGAGAAACGTTGCGGTTTCAGTAACAGCTTGTAAGAGCTCCTGGTAGATCTGTTACCACCTGATAATACCAGTTTTTCGGCTAGGTACCTAGGGGTTTTGTGGTGTAGTGCCTTATGAGTCATACAGGCGATTTTTAACTGGATCCTGGCCTCAAAAGGTAGCCAGTTAAGGGCATGTAGGTCAGGGGAAATGTGGCAGTTTCTTTTAGTGCCTGTAACGAGTCTGGCGATTGTATTGATTGATGCTCTGAGAGGGGCGTCGTTGCCTTGGGGAGACCACAGAGAGCGACGCTCCCATAGTCAACTCTGGGAATTACTAGGGATTGAACCGCCTGTTTGAAGTCCATTGCTGGAATGAAGGGTTTCAATTTTCTCAGCGTGACCACAGCAGCTAGTGTAAGAGAGTAGGATCTGCTTCACATGGGTACCCCCACTTTTTGCTGGTGTTTCACTGTTTTTTGACCTTAGTCTGGCTGTGGCCCTGCTAATCAGGACCACAGCTTAGCTGCTCCCTCTCTAAAATGGTTTCCATGTACATTAGGTACAGATCTAATTGGATTCTGGAGTACCTTATAAGCCCCTAGTATATGGCATATTATGTACCTAGGGCATAGGTACCTCAGAGGCCTATCAGGGGCTGCAGCATATATTATGCCACCCCTGGGAAGCACTCCAAAATGGCACCACAGGTCTGCTACTGCAGCCTGGGTAAGGGTGTGCTTGCACCCCTTACAGTGGTATAGGCTACCTATATCCACATATATATATACAGACACATATAAACCTATTAACCACTCCTATGGAAGGCCTTCACAATCCTGAAGGCAGAGTGCTTGGTTTTATGCGAGAGGGTGTCCAAGCATGAGCTGAACCCCTCTGCAGCTTTCGGAAATACTTCCTTATGGCTGTTCTGTGATACAGCCATACCATATACTCTTAAGTGCGTTATAACCTCGTGGTAAATGCTAACTTTGGGATGGCTGCATCAAAACATGTCGTGTTTGGTGTCAAATGCTTTGAAATACTAACCCCCCCCCCGCCAGTTCTGGCGGAGGGGGTAGCATTCCACCCTTCTAGAGGGAGAGACATGTTTACACTGGCTAAACCCGGTAGGACTTTCCTGAGCCCCAGCATCACAAAATGGATGCCTCTGCCACAGACACGGGTCTGGCCTCCTGCTGGTGACCGAAACTCCGGCAGGGGAGGCCTGGACAATAGGTTTCCTGTCGAAGGGAGGTGTGACCACCTTTCCAGACAGGCAGATGTGTATTGGGGCTGGGCGGGAGCACTCTCTGGTGCTTTGAAGTCCTGCACTGGGGGCACGGTTGCTGTCCCTGTGCATAGCCCAGTTCAGACCGGTTGCAGGTGCTACCTGCCCCTGCTCTGGCACGAAACTGGACAATGGAAATGGGTGTAACCACCCCTCTTTCCTGGCCCACCCATAGGTGGGGCCTTAGAGTTAATCCATCCCCTAAACTTACTATAAGTATAGGAATCCAGTCCCTAGGACTTTAGATTACCCTGGAAGAAACTCTGCAACGTACATCCTGGACCTTCGACGTTCTATCCTGACTAGAAGACTGAAGAGATCTCCATTGGGGTCAAGGAGTGACCCCTGCTTGGCAGGCACCAAAGAAGCAACTAACCGGTCTGCAATTCTGAAGCTCCCGCCGGACGCCAAAGTCTCTGCATCCCCAGAGGTGGCTTTCCAGACTTTCCAGAGGCTACCCTGGGTGAGTCCCTCAGACCTTGCTGGTCTGCACCGCAGTCCTTTCTCTGAATTCCAGTGACTTGCCGTTGCCAAGGCTTGTTGGGTCCATTCTGGTCGCTGACACCGCAGCACTCGGCAGACTTCGTGGGACAGCTCGAATCCGGCTCGTGGACTTCGTCGACACCTCCTGGACCTCGTGGCTGAAGAGTCAAGACACCCATCAACTCACCTGAAGCACCCGACATCAGTGGGTATTGGTCCATCCTGCCCTTGGTCACTGGATAGTGGCCCAAACTCTGTCCCCTCTGCTTTCAGGTTCCTTCCATCCTAGATCCAGGCTTGGATCTCTTCGGACACTTCTCCTCCTCACGGCAGCAGCAGTTCTTTGCAGGCTCCCATTGAAATCGACGACGCAATGCAACACCAAAAGACACCTATGCACCCGGCTTCCCTGGGTGAGGTAAGTCGAGTACTCCGGTGCTCTCGTGGGTGCTAGCCCTAGAACTTCTTAAGTCCAAAAGGGTTTGGTCCTGACTCGATTAGAAGTGTCCCTAATCTTTAAATTTCCAACCGTGACATTGCCCATAGAAGATAACGGGAGCCCGCGGTTGTGTTTACACACTGCATACAGTCCCCGTGGGTCCCCTGTGTCACTACCTTGGGTGGTTCCTTGGGGTCCCAGCGATTCTACAGGCTATAGGCCTAGTGTCTATTCCAGACGTGGTTCTTATACCACTTTTTTGGTATATGGTTTGGTATGCCACTGGGCCCAAGCTTGTATTTGTGCTATTACTGATGATTGCTATCTTGTAACTTAAGTACTTCGAACTCCAGTCTCATAAAGAGACTAGAGGGGTGTGTGTTAACCTAAATACATATATTTTAAATATATACCTGGTGTGGTAGTCCTTTCATTTGATCATTCAAGAGATTATAGACTGGTAAAACAAGCTGCTTTACATTCCTTCAAGACTTAGCCTGAAGGCTGCTCTCCATAGCTACCACTAGGATAGCTTTCAATAAAGGTTGTCTTTAACCTATCACCATAAGGGGTTGTTTGGACTGATTCAAGGTGCCCACTAGAACTAGTGGACAGCATATATCAGGACACCTTCTCACAGCTAGCACATGGATAAGCAAAATACAGCACTTACCAAAAACACTGTCGGACCATAATCCGATTATGCTTTCGTTAGACATCCCTGAGTATGTACCGCCGCCATTCATCTGGCGTTTCAGTGCCAAAGCCCTATTAGACTCACCTTACTATGATGCTATACAATGCACCATCACAGAATACTTTCAATTAAACCAGGACTCTGTAGATGATGCTGGCTTCCTGTGGGAAGCCTTTAAGACCACAATACGAGGAGTGTGCATTAGCACAAACGTGGGCATATTAAAGGATATACGTACCCAACTTACCAAATGTGAAGACAAACTAAAACTTCTAGAGCAGGACTATGTAAATAACCATGACAAGGCTACTCTGGGCGAAATTCGAGAAACGCTATCAGAATATCAAGAATTTGCAGATAACGAACTTAAATACATCTTGAAACGACAAGTAGCAAGAACATATGGGGAGGGCAGCAGGGCAGGGCGAGTATTAGCACTTAAATTCTCCCAAGAACATACCCCATACACGGTAATTAAAATTCGGGATACGCAGGGCACTCCACAGTATGATATACGGAGTATCCTATCGGCTTTCACAACAGCATATGGGGAAATGTATACCAATCGAAACTCAGCTGACCCGCCTGAAATACTAGAGTATTTGGAAGATGTTGCAATAGCCTGGTTATCAGATGCCCAACGGGAATATCTAGCACAACCCATCACCATTGAAGAAATCACTGAGGTAATTAAGACCCTACCCAATGGGAAAGCACCAGGCCCTGATGGGCTTACAGGTGAATTTTACAAAGCAAATTTAGACCTCCTAGCACCCCATCTTGTAAACATTCACGGAGATGCTTATGAAAAACAAATCCTCCCACCTACACTTAGGGAAGCCATGATTATAGCCCTCTTAAAACCAGATAAAGACCCTGAAATGTGTGAGTCCTGTCGCCCATTGTCTCTAATAAACACAGACACCAAGATATTGGCTAAGCTTATTGCCAAACGCCTCCAGCCCCTCATGGTTAATATTGTCCTGCTGAATCAATTGGGATTCATCCCGCATCGGTCCACAGCCCATAATTTGCAAACCCTCTTTGCATTATCCCACCAACTTAATCGAGAGCTTAAAGATGCAGCGGTCCTATTAGACGCCGCTAAGGCATTTTACTCAGTCGAATGGCCATATCTCTTTACAGTACTACAAAACATGGGCATGCCCAGGATGTTACTGCAATGGATCAAAATATTATATGTGAAACCTGTGGCGCGCATAAAGATACATAAATATGTGTCTGACACAATACACATCACATGGGGCACTAGACAGGGGTGTCCTCTCTCCCCTTTACTATTCGCTATTGCGTTAGAACCGCTAGCTTGTAAGATCAGACAGCACCACAAAACCGCAGCCTTGAAATTCCTTTAACGCCCTATAAATATCTCTTTATACACAGACGACATGGTCCTCTATGTTCGTGAACCTCATATAAATCTCTCACCCATATTACGAGAATAGATACAATTTGGTAGACAATCGGGCCTCCAAATAAATTGGAGCAAGTCCACCATAATTCCCTTGACGGACGTTACGGTGCCACACCCGGTAGAGTCTCCATTGGAATGGCAGCAAGACCCCGTCAAATATCTTGGTGTTTGGAAAATTATGGCACTGCCATTAGTAAAATAGAAGAAACCATAGAAAGATGGCAGGATTTGCCATTGTCGCTGGCGGATAGAACAGCTCTGGTAAAAATGGTCATACTTCCTAAGTTCCTATACCTCTTCAATAACATTCCCATTACCCCACCAAAGGCCGTGTTTCAGAGTCTGAAAGCGTGTGTAACCCGCCTCATATGGGCTGGTAAACGAGCACGCATTGAATTGCGGGCATTAACCTTGCCTTATTCTAAGGGGGGATTTAAGGTTCCTGACTTCCTGCTATATTACTGTAATGAAAGGTCTCAGATCTCCCCTGGACCAAGGTATGTACCGTCACTTTCCCAGGGAGAGAATATCAGTTCCAAACTTATGGAATATAACATACACACAGCACTTCCTAAGGTGGGCAAACTTTCAACACTCCCCCAAAGGCAAGGCAAGAAAACAATATCACATGAGTCTCCTCTAGACCAAGGTAACACACACAACACTTCTCTAGAGCGAGATATACTTTGCACATCACTTGCCAGGAGTAGAACAACTTCCTATAACACAATTACCTACTAGAAGGGAATTCACCCATCCTTCTACAACAGAATACTTGGCCAAGAAGAGTCCACACCTCCTGCTACAAGGAAAAGACAAATTGGTATATCTGGGATGTATTTATTAGTAAATAGCACCACACGGTAAGCCAAAGGCACCTATCATTGCATACTCTAACATATCAAATAACCGATTGAAATACACAATCAAAGCAAATATATATGTAGAAATATATATATATATGTATGGATATAAGAATCAGAAAATAAGAAGGAAAGGAAAGAATTCAGAAAAGAATCAAGAGACAGTTAGTAACAGAGACACCTCACCTACTGCTCCATCATTTCACCCCACTTCGTTCAAGGGGAGTCCATTGCTTGAACCGGGCGAAAGCTCAGAAGTGACACCAGCCCCCACTCTTGCGTGACAACACGTCTGCTCCACGGATGAACTTCCACCAGGCCAGTGTAGTCTCCCCTTTTTAATACACATTCAAAACACAGCGAAGCTTCTAGCAAGCTCCGCCCCCCTAGTTCTCATGAGAGCCCGTACCAGCTTACACCAAGGTCACAGCAATGGTTGATCAGGCCCTTGCTATGGCTACGAGTCAAACCATGTACATTCCTCTGATAAGAACCAGTTCTCTCTAGTCAGTAAAGTGAGAAAAACAGCTTCGTGCAGGCACAGAAAATAGCTTCAGTCATGAACATTGAGTTAGTTAAGCCATGCACACAGAAAGGCCCAAAGCAAGATGGAATCAGAAAAGCAAGGATGACATGAAACCATGTCAAAGGCAATAGTCAGCACTGCCATAAAGCAAGGTAAAGTCAGAAATCAGAATGACATTAGACCACGTAAAAGCCAATAGGTCAAAGTCATAATTCACCTAACCCAAATAACATTATACACTTAATCCCTCAGTATCCAACATTGAGCACATGTGTGCACCATCACCCACAACACTGCACCTCGACATCCCACACCTCCTATTCTTGGCAAGACTATTCTACTAAAAGACAGCAAGATTACAGGACAGAAGAGAAGCAGGTATATGCAAAACCCATCCTACGTTAAAGCTAGGCTAACATAACACACTAAAATCAGTTAAAATGGTGGTGGTTGAGGGTCATCATAGGGTGTCAGACCACAAGAGTGGCTCATTCACTACATTTACCTTTGTGCGCATGCACAATATGCGCACTACTGGTATCATCCTCATATGTCAGTAGAAGATAGAGACGCCCACCCAATACCGCTTCAACACACTTTACCCGCACATGTCCTGAAACAGGAAACAAACACTATTCGTACTACGAATTTGGTTTGGCAAAGAATGGATAACAATTGGCGCATAAATTACCACTCTTTGCTCCAGCGTTGGCCCTGCCGTACCATCCAGCCCTATCAGTAACTCAGGAAAAAGTGAGTATGATCCTACTGCAACAGGCTGGGATAGACGTGATGGGAGACTTAGATAAAGATGGAATTTGGATAGAATTGGGATAGGATTGGGTCAATGGCAGATCCCTCCCCCTTCCCCACCCAGAGTTCACAGTAGTAACGGATGCATCACTCCTGGGATGGAGCGGCCACACAGGAGAGGCGCAGATCAGAGGCCTCTGATCTCCGGCGGAGTCCCGGCTCCACATCAACCTTCTGGAGCTCCGGGCGATTAATCTTGCACTGAAAGCATTCCTTCCTTCTGTCAAAGGAAGAGTGGTGCAAGTATTCACGGACAACAACACCGCCATGTGGTACTGGAACAAACAAGGCGGGGTGGGGTCGTGGACCCTGTGTCAAGAAGCTGTTTGCCTTTGGACATGGCTGGAACATCAGGGCATGACCCTGGTGGTTCAACATCTGGCAGGTTCCCTGAACGCCAGGGCAGAGAAACTCAGCCGCCGGTGCATGATGGATCACGAATGAGCTCAGAGGTGGTGCAAGGTCTCTTTCAGCAGTGTGGAGAGCCTTGGTTAAATACGCAATGTCAGCAGTTCTGTGCGTTTGAGTTTCCAAGGCGGCACTCGCTCTGCAACACTTTTCGTCCCAAGTGGATTTGCGGCCTCCTGTATGCCTTTCCATCTGTACCACTTCTACCCCGAGTGCTGAAGAAGATCATTTGACCAGGCCCAAGTCATTCTTGTGGCTCCGGACCGGGCACGAAGAGTCTGGTACCCTGAGCTCTTGAGCATGGCCATCGATCCTCCTATCAGACTGCCTCTTCGGGAGGATCTTCTGTCGCAGCAGCAGGGGACGGCCCTCCACCTGAACTTGTCCAGCCTCCACCTCCTTGCTTGGAGATTGAGCAGTGACAGTTGACAGCTTTCGACCTTCCTCCCAAAGTCTGTAACATCATCTTGGCAGCCAGGCGTGGTGCCCAGCAAAGGCTGTGGATCCCCTTCTGCCCCTCTTTCAGAGGTTCTCCTCTTCATTCTTTCTTTGGCCCAGCAGGGCTCTGCTCTGGGCACTCTTAAAGGCTATCTTGCGGCCATTTTGGCATTTCTTCGCCTTCCTGGTCAGCATTCTCTCTTCAAGTCCCCTATTGTTAACAGATTTCTGAAGGGCATTACTCATCTTTTTCCTCCTTCTTCTTTCGTAATGCCCCAGTGGGACCTGAACCTTGTCCTCACTTATCTTGTGTGCTCCCTTTGAGCCGCTACATAACTGTCCTCTTCGGCTCCTTACTTTGGAGACTGCTTTCTTGCTTCCCATCAGCTCTGCTCGCAGGGTGAGTGAGCTTCAGGCTTTATCTTCCAAACATCCTTTTTTTGCTGTTCATCCGGACAAAGTAGTCCTCCGTGCTAGGACCTCTTTTCTGGCCAAAGTGGTTACCTCTTTCCACAAAGGTCAGACCATCACATTGACTACCTTCTTCCCTCCTCCGCACCCTTCCAAAAAGGAACCTTCAGTGGGAATGCGCGCCCACTCTACCAGGGCGACAGCAGCTACTACTGCTTTGGGACGTGGAGTTCCGCCGATCAACATCTACCAGGCAGCCACGTAGGCATCCCTGCACACGTTTACTAAGCACTACTGCCTGGACAGCCAAGTCCAGAGAGATGGCTTTTTCGTCCGTTCTGTTCTGCAGGACTTCCTGGTGTGAACTTGGTTCGCAGACCCACCTCCCGGGTTGGTATTGCTGGGGTATCTCTTCTGAGGTAAGGAATCTATAACTAATAGTCTCTTTCAGATGAACAAGTTACTTACCTTCTGTAACGATGTATCTGTAAGAGACATATATTAGTTATAGATTCCTTACCACCCCACCCATCCTCCCCTTTCAGCGAACTGACTTCTTAGGAATAGGGACTCCCTTGCAGGCCCTAGTTCTGTGCTCCAGTGGTCAGTGTCTTGCATGTCTCTGTGCTTCTGGCGTGGAAAGTTGTCTCAGAACTGACGTCAGCGTGCAGGGGCGGCGTCTAGGTAGACACCGTGACATCATCCAGGCGACCACAATGCTGACGACGGACGCGTAGTCGACCGACACCACCTACCGACGTGCAGAGGTACTGCTAAGAAAATATTTCTCCGGATACAGTCTGATGCCTGGGGGTAATTCTACGGTAAGGAATTTATAACTAATATGTGTCTCTTACAGATACATTGTTACCAAAGGTAAGTAACTTGTTCATTGCAGACAGCGGGTTGTAGCAACCCCTATACAGCAGAGGAGACCCCCACAGGGCACAGGAGACCCCCACAGGGTGCAGGAGACCCCCACAGGGTGCAGGAGAACCCCTTAGGGCGCAGGAGACTCCCACAGGGCGCAGGAGATCCCCACAGGTTGCAGGAGACTCCCACAGGGCGCAGGAGACCCCCACAGGGTGCAGGAAACCTGAGCCCGTCTTGTCATTAAGAGCTCGGGAACAATGTAAAGCGTTTAGAGGCCCAGCACACCCTAGAGGAGCTAGACTTGTGGGACAGGAGTGTCGAGATATTGCTAATTATCCTGGAGTCATGGCAGCAGCCGCTGCCAGTAAGCCTCGCCCATTGGGCCGAGGATGAAAAGGGGGAGGTCCAGCCTGGCCTCTTTTAGTCCTTCAGTGATCCAAACACATCCCTGACCATAAGGTGATAGAACCAAGTCACTGTATATTCCATCAATCAATCAGTCAGTCAATCAACCAATCAATTGGTCAATCAATTACCAAACAGTCAATTAATCAATCTGTCAGTCAGTCAATCAGTCAGTAGATTTCTAGAGCGCTACTTGTCACCATGGATATCAGCTGGTTTGGAAACTCTTTCCTTTCACAATGGAGTGGAATCCAGCCTGAAATGTTTCGGGTGTGTTTGTGACTCATCACAAGGGCTGAGGTTAGAATAGCTGTGTCCCTGATCCAGGAGTTACTGCTCACTATGGTTCACTGTGGCTCACTACAGCGGCTCACTATGGGTCACTGCATCTCACTATGGTTCACTATGGCTCACTGTGGCTCACTATGGTTCACTATGGTTCACTATGGCTCACTGTGGCTCACTATGGTTCACTATGGTTCACTATGGGTCACTGCGGCTCACTAAGGTCTCTTGCAGATCTTGTGACCAGGCTCTGACAGTCACAACAATTTTACCTTGCCCAGGGAGTTCGGGTGCAGAGGTGACTTGGCCGTCCTTGGTGGTGAACAGGAGCTGCGGTTACTCTCAAAAACAACACTTGACAAAATAAAACTTGCAGGTTGAGCAGCTCTGCATAGCTCGGGCGTCTCGGGTGCAAAGGTGTACCTGGCTGTCCGTGGTGCTGAACGGGACTGCGGGGACTGGGGATGCCAGGTGTGCCAACAAAGCCATGTTTGGAATGCAAAATCGCGACAGCTGCGCCACAGAGGTGGAGGAGGGAAATGCCAGATGTTCCCTCCGTGTGGAGTGTCTAGTGAAGCAGGTAATAGTCAGCAATACCACCAACAAGCCTTGGTCCAGGTGTGGTAAATATTTAAATTACCTGTACTATTTTTTATGCGGTAAAGTCTAGTAAGAATAACTCAGTCAAAATAAGAGGCAGAATCCGTGGTATTAGAGGTTCTGAAAAGGACTTTATTCCTTACAAAGGAATTATGGTTCGAACCAGGCAATCATATTCCATCACCACGAAGGTTCAGGAAGGGATAGGCAATACATTATTGACAAGTAATGATATATATATGAAAAGCATTACATTAAGACAGATGCAGGAGGCGTAACAGCTGATAATACAGATAAGAATACACATACGTAATGAAAATAGGCGTAATAATAGGCGTATACTAGAAACGTCATTTAAAATGATGTCACAAGTGGGTGGATCCATAAGAGAATCCTGCAGTGTCAGCAGAAATATTTGGCAGAGATGCGCGCGCAGCCACATGACGTGTGATTGATGTGCAACTAGAGGGTGAAGGGGAATTGACATTTAGCTCTACATGTGGAGACAGAAGTCTGGGGGGTCAGGTCAACCTAATCCCAAATCGTATCTAATATCTTTGTTTAAGGAACTGTTTTATCCAAAAGGAAAGGTCTCTCGGACGGAATCTATTCTATACTGACTGTTAGTGCATGTACAAGCGTCTATGTGTCTACATGAGATGTGAGGGGGCAGGAATCTTCCATGGTAACAGGGGCTATGAATTACTTGCATAAAGACAGCGAGGCTGGGCCCTTTGCTCGGTAGCTGGAAGGATGTTTACCTAAACTACTAGACAGGAATGCATTGGATGAGGAGCGGAGCAGATAACTTGAAGGCTGAATACAGTTTTTGGCAGGCAACAGGCCGCGTCAGGCACCGTTAGCCGCGCAGGGAGTAGGACAAAGTTCATGGATACAGATGCAGGTCCAGGCTGGAGCATTTCAGAGGCAGAAGCAGGAAAAGGCTTGATGGCAGAATTCAGGGCCTACTCGCCTGAACTGTAAAACGTGAAAAGTGAACCATATAAAGTCGGTGGCCAATCATACTTAGGAATGGAATATTCGACCCATTCATGGCGGATCTGAAAGAGGACATGTTGACGTTGGACGCACATGTATTTGCGTCTTCATAGCTGGAACTGGAGGGAACATACATGTACTTGTAGCATGTACATGGAGCCGTTGGGGTCTAAGATAGGGGACATAACTGATCATAAAATTCATATTTCCTCATTCCCTCCTTGTCCCCTACGGACCCTTCATGAAATATCCATTTTCATTAATCCATCAATCTGTTCATATAGC
This sequence comes from Triturus cristatus, assembly GCF_964204655.1. NCBI lineage: Eukaryota > Metazoa > Chordata > Amphibia > Caudata > Salamandridae > Triturus > Triturus cristatus. The sequence goes on from NC_140591.1 coordinate 1,698,953,126, forward strand.
ATCATTTGTTCTTCTTTTTTCTTCCGGGATCTTGAATAAAAATTTGAAGGCGGGATACACGATGTGGCACACAGACCACAAATCGCTGGCCCACATTGTAGACACAAGCAGCAACTGAATAGTATGAGAAAGCCAATACCTAGGAAGGATAGGATCCTCCATCCCCAGGCTGACAACACGCTCCAGAACCAACCGGACCAAGTCCAGGTGCCTGGATTCTGGTGTATCTGGCTTACGATTTTATGAAGTCGAGCTATGGCTTTATACACTGACGGCGCGTTTTCTGGTATGAAAACACAGCAACTTGATCCGATGACCCTACAAGCTCCACCCCTATCGGCCAGAATGACGTCAAGGACAAGACGATTTTGAAGAACAACAATCCGCATCGCAGACTGCTCCTCTGTTAAGTTGCCTAAGGCGGAAGTAGTTTCATTCACTACTGCTTCAAGGGTTCTAGTTAATCTACGTATCAGCTTACTATTAGTGACTGTACCTATGTAGGGAAAGAAACCTTTATTGAAATCTGTATATTGCTCCCATGCTGTTTCAGTGTAGTCGACAATCGGGAGATCTCTCTGCTGTCTATTGTGTACTAAATGGGTATTCCTATGGTAATCAGGCGGGGCTAGGAAAACAGGTGGCAGAAGGAATGCAATGTAACAGGTACCATCCCAATCTAGGGGTAGGCGTATGTATGCGGTGTGACCACAGATGAAGTAGGAGTGACGGGAAGCTCTAAATGTAGACTTGCCTTTATCACTGAATTCTATTACAGTGGTACATTTACTATGGCCCATGTGTATTGAACCATTCTTTCTTACACATAATTCGCCTCTAACTGGAAATACTGACATAGCGGGCAAGATTGGTGTAGCTTCGGATTCAACATTTAGGATCATGAGGTTAAGTGTAAAGTTACCTAATCCATATACTTCATTTTCTAGATCAGTTCCTGTTCTTTTGGGAAGTCCCTCCTTGTTAGGGTAGCAGACTTTAAGTAAAACTAGGTTCAGGTTTCCCCATACCCAGTTGTCTTGATAAACTACTGAATTTGAATCTAGGGAATTAATCAAACTAAACCATGCTCCACAGGAGCCATTGTGTGTGAATGGATACGGAAAGAGGGGCAGAACTCCCTTGTATTTCTGATAGGGAGGGAGTCGGCCACATATCCAACAATTTGTAGCATTGCTGGTCTGATGAGAATGATGTAACATACTAATGAATGTGTTGTTGCGCAGCGCAAATCTATAGGACAACTCATGCGGAGGTAATTCGCTAAAAGAATGTTCGGCAGTAGCATTGAAAGCACGCTTGGAAATAGGGTAATACATGTGTAATAATATACTGGCAATAATAATCAGAAGACTTAGAGAAAACATAATTAATAATGTCACTATGCAGTGACTACGAAGTGATTTATAGTACGCATGTTTCTTGAGCTGTTTCTGTCTATTTCTCTCTCTATTTCGGTCTAGAGGATACATGTCAGAGACAAATTCAACCGATTCACCTTGAAGAGGACTTAAACAATCAAATTGTCTGACTTGCTAGACCTTAGTTTCAGTTTATAATTCTCTTTTTCTGGCTTATCAACCAGGGGGAGTTTTTGAGTCAGTCTGTGAAGGAATGCAGGGCTGAAAGTCCAAGTCAGATGGTAGTCTATGAAATTTTTTGATATGGCTCGAGTGCAACCACCCTTTGCGTCCCTCAATCTTCACAGCTGTCCTTGTGGTCAATAAGACGAGCTTGGGCGACTGCCAGCGAGGCTCCAGCGGGTTCCTTCTGTCGAAGTTCCTTACAAGCACAAGGTCCCCCGGAACCACGTCATGGGGCTTCACCTCAGTGTTATCGGGAAAAGCTGCAGCTACCTGTGAACGACAAGATTGTAGTGCAGACATCAAGGAAGCCAGGTAATCTGTCAGCATATTACAATCAACATCAGTTATTTTACGAGGTATAGGCGTCCCCCACATATTTGGTGGTCTACCGAAGATCACCTCATACGGGGATAGCCCTGTTCGAGAGTGTGCTACCATTCTCATGTAAAAGAGCGCAACTGGTAAAGCTACTATCCAGTCGACACCGTTTTCTCTACATACTTTGGACAGTCTAATTTTCAGAGTTTGATTATGTCGCTCCACGAGACCTGCTGCCTCGGGATGTCGGACACAGTGGAATTTCCATTGATAGCCTAACAGAAGTGAAACATGTTTCATTAGCTCGGATGAGAATGGCTGGCCATTATCTGAGTACACGACACGGGGCAAACCATACCGTGGGAAGAATTCTCGAACTAACTGTTTGGCAGTAGTCGGGGCAGTCTAATCTGAGACGGGATACGCCTCTGTCCACCGGGAAAGAGCGCATACAACTACGAGGACATATTTGAATCCTCGACATCGTTCCATCTGGATATAATCCATCTGGAGGACTTCAAAAGGGTGATCGGGAGGTTGAAATCCACCCTGTTCTACAGGTACGCCTTTTCCTGGATTGAACTGACAACAAATCATGCAGGTACGTACTTTCTGTTTAGCTGCTGCTCGCAAGTGTTTATTGAACCAAATGTGTTGAATACTGTCTAGCATAGCTTTCTCTCCTAGGTGCGCTGGACTATGTATTGTGTTAATGATGACTTGAACCATGGAGTCAGGAAGAAACCATATAGATTTTCCCTTCGTCATCCATCCTTGATCCGTTTGGATCCCTCCTAATTCAGTCCATCTCTTTATTTCTTCTGGTGTAGCATGTGTCTGTATGTCAATTACATCAAGGGCGGGATCCTTAACTGTCATGCAGTGTGTTGGTGTCGGAACTATTGTCTTTGTCGTGTCAGTTGTATGAGTCTGATTCTGAGCAGTCTGTTTAGCTGTTCTGTCAGCTAGGTCGTTACCCTGAGAAATAATGTCAGTCACTTTCGTATGGGCCTTGCACTTCATAATCGATATTGCAGTAGGCAGATGTATTGCATCTAACAGAGCTTGAATAAGGGGACCGTGCTGGATGTGGGCACCGTGAGAAGTTAAATAACCTCTCTCTCGCCAAAGCACGCCGAAGTCATGGACGACTCCGAATGCATAACGTGAATCTGTGTATATGTTGACTTTCTTATTTTTGGCTTGAATACAGGCTTGTGTCAGAGCGATGAGCTCTGCTGCTTGAGCTGACAAGGTATCGATACAATTCGTTTCAATAACTTCAGTGTCTGTTGTGACTGCATAAGCGGCCACTAACTCTCCTGTATTTGTTCTCATGCATGAACCATCTACATACAATGTCAGGTCTGGATCTGATAATGGAATATCTGTCAAGTCTTGTCTGGGTTTCGTCGTAATAGTAATGACTTCAATACAATCATGTGCCAATGGGTCTGTTCCACTTAATGGCAAAAGTGTGGCAGGATTTAATGTACTACAACGTCTGATTTCTATGTGTGGCTGGAACAATGTCAATTCATAACCCGTCAGTCTTGCTATAGTCAAGTGTTGTGTTTGGGTCCGGTTCAAGAGAACCTCTACTGCGTGTGGTACTTGTACTGTCAATTGATGTCCTAACACTATGGCATCGCTTTGTCTGATTGCTGAAGCTGTTGCTGCGACTGATTTCAGGCACGCAGGAAGAGCCTGAGCTACGGGATCTAATGTACTAGAAAAATAAGCACATGGCTTGTGTGATCCTGCTTGTTCCTGCGTGAGTACTGACAAAGCAGTACCTTCACGTTCTGTGACAAAGAGTGTAAAACGTTTGCTGTAACATGGTGTTGCTAAAACAGGTGCTTGACATAAAGCTTTCTTTAAGCTTTCAAAAGCTTGTGTATGTTCCTGAGTCCAAGGGAGGACAGTCGATGTCGCTGCCTCCTGTGTTGTCAACTGAATGAGTGGTTTTGCTACTTCGTGACGGTGGCGTGGCAAAAATTGCTGTCGTACCTCCTGTCGCACCTTCTGAGGTGCTAGGCACGAAAGGATTTGTTGGATGTAAGGTAGAAACTGTGGATGCAGGAAAAGCGGTGGAAACAGATGGACCTATTGGAATGTGCGGAGGAGTTTGTTGTTGCGGAGTTGGGGGCGGATGATCTCGGGGTTGAGCACCATCGACAGGTGGCGTGTGTGGTGGAACATTAACATATTCGGGAACTACATCGTCTAAATAGGAGGAAAGGAAAATATCTTTTGCGGTCTTGGGATGTGCTTTAATCGGAAGTAATGGGGGTGGCAAATCTTTCGGTATTTCCGGGGTGGCCTTAGGTAAACCTTCGGCCAAAAGAGGATACATACCATTCATAAGAGTGTTTCGTTGTCTGTCTACTTGTTCTGTTTTTACTCGGATACCTTCCTCAACTAATACGTTTTCTCGGGCTTTATTTGAGTTCTCCCTACTTTTCTCTTCCTGTCTGAGCGCTTTCTCTGTGCGCCTATGCGATTCTTTACGCCATAACTCAATGGCATCTTTCTGTGACTGTCTGGCTTTCTTTTTCCATAATTCTTCTTCTACTCTCATGATGCAATCTGCATCCCATGTCCCAGCTACGGGCCACCTCTGACTTTCTGCTAGATCCTTGGTGTAGTCCACCCATAAGTCAAGATATAGTACGGCATCTAGGCCATGTTTATGATACATAAAGTACCCTGGAGTGTCCCTAGGTGGAATGGGAACAGCTTCTTCGAGTACTCCTTTTCTAGTTTTGATCTGTCTTAATTTTGAAAAGAACGGCATCTTTAAACCTTGCTACTTGATTCTTACTCAAACTGGACTTGAACACAATTAATACGATAAACACAATAATGAACACTCATTCATACCACAATTTTTAAACATATTAAAACATTTAACATTTAACATTTAACGAACAATAATAATTAGAAGAAAACTAGTTACTGACATAATACTAATACTAGATAATACTGAATTATATACAAAACATACTAGATATACTGCTAAACAGTACAGATACACTGCTAAAACAGTGCAGACCGGATCTGTGTACCCAAACCCGTCATGATCGGCACAAATTAATGTGCACGTCTAAATGCCTCCCCAGCAACGGTACTCACCGGGTAGCACGGAACGGAAGGCCTCGGAACTGAACTGAACTGGACCGGACTGGACTCGACTCGACTCGGAACTTCGGAACCTGGTGGGCCTCTGTATACCTCGGATCTTGCTCTCTCAGCTAGGCTCTGGTCGGGATACTTCGCACTTCTCACCGCCTCGTCTGGGTGTTGATCGCAGCCTCAGTCACCCCCGCTTGGCCGGAGGGAGATACAGGAAATCCTGCGGGTACGCGTTTTTGTCCGTCCAGCTGTGGCAGGAGACCGGGCCTGCAACGCACCTCCGGCGCGTGAGATGAGAAAGTGTCCCTATTCGGGCGCCAATTTATGTGGTAAATATTTAAATTACCTGTACTATTTTTTATGCGGTAAAGTCTAGTAAGAATAACTCAGTCAAAATAAGAGGCAGAATCCGTGGTATTAGAGGTTCTGAAAAGGACTTTATTCCTTACAAAGGAATTATGGTTCGAACCAGGCAATCATATTCCATCACCACGAAGGTTCAGGAAGGGATAGGCAATACATTATTGACAAGTAATGATATATATATGAAAAGCATTACATTAAGACAGATGCAGGAGGCGTAACAGCTGATAATACAGATAAGAATACACATACGTAATGAAAATAGGCGTAATAATAGGCGTATACTAGAAACGTCATTTAAAATGATGTCACAAGTGGGTGGATCCATAAGAGAATCCTGCAGTGTCAGCAGAAATATTTGGCAGAGATGCGCGCGCAGCCACATGACGTGTGATTGACGTGCAACTAGAGGGTGAAGGGGAATTGACATTTAGCTCTACATGTGGAGACAGAAGTCTGGGGGGTCAGGTCAACCTAATCCCAAATCGTATCTAATATCTTTGTTTAAGGAACTGTTTTATCCAAAAGGAAAGGTCTCTCGGACGGAATCTATTCTATACTGACTGTTAGTGCATGTACAAGCGTCTATGTGTCTACATGAGATGTGAGGGGGCAGGAATCTTCCATGGTAACAGGGGCTATGAATTACTTGCATAAAGACAGCGAGGCCGGGCCCTTTGCTCGGTAGCTGGAAGGATGTTTACCTAAACTACTAGACAGGAATGCATTGGATGAGGAGCGGAGCAGATAACTTGAAGGCTGAATACAGTTTTTGGCAGGCAACAGGCCGCGTCAGGCACCGTTAGCCGCGCAGGGAGTAGGACAAAGTTCATGGATACAGATGCAGGTCCAGGCTGGAGCATTTCAGAGGCAGAAGCAGGAAAAGGCTTGATGGCAGAATTCAGGGCCTACTCGCCTGAACTGTAAAACGTGAAAAGAGAACCATATAAAGTCGGTGGCCAATCATACTTAGGAATGGAATATTCGACCCATTCATGGCGGATCTGAAAGAGGACATGTTGACGTTGGACGCACATGTATTTGCGTCTTCATAGCTGGAACTGGAGGGAACATACATGTACTTGTAGCATGTACATGGAGCCGTTGGGGTCTAAGATAGGGGACATAACTGATCATAAAATTCATATTTCCTCACAGGCAAGGGTCACACCGAGGTCACTTTTCTTTCCGAGGTCCAGGAAAAGCTGAAGGCATCTGAGACTGGAGGAGGATCAGGACTACACTTCCCAAAAAGCACCTGGCCAGTCACTTTTGGGCTGGTCCTCGGCTGGGCCCAGTGGCCAGTCCTTCTTCGGATCATGGAAGTGAAGTATGTGCCAGCCAGCTGCAGGGGACTAGTACCTCTAGTCCTATGGAGTCCTGATGATGTTTTGGGGTCGCAGAGGGGTTCGCCTTTCTTGTGGAACTGGTCTCTGGTCCTGGACAAGTCGTAGTGTGGCGGGTGCAGGAAGGGCTGCCACAGATGCAGTCTTTGTGCTTCTCTTTTGGAGTCCTGCCTTGTACTGACACACTGGTCTCTTCTTTGTCTTTCTTCTTCAGAGCAGATCTGGAGTTCTTTTGTCAGAGGTGCCACTTAATTCCTGGATTTAGGGGATGTGGCTAGCCTTGGGGGGCTGTATTCCTCCTGCATACCTAGTTTCCACCTGCTCACAAACATCAGTGCCGGGGGACAGTGGGGGCCTTTGTCTCCACTGGGAGACAAGTCACTTGCATATCAGAGACAGCGAAGCCTTTGAGACTCACAGCCCCGATGGGTCTTTCACTAGCCATCCTGGGAGGGTGGAGGTGTGGCCTCCTTCCTGCCCAGGCCTCTTGTCTCACGTCCTCTGGAAGTCATAGCTGCAGGAGGTCAGAGTTCTGTCTTGACAGCAAAATGGCTCTAAAAGCCCACCAAAGCAGAGGGAACCCAGTAACTCGGTAGGCACCCTTTAAGGGTGGCATGTGTGTGTAGGGTAGCTCGCCGTTGACACAAGAATTGTGTCAGGGGCGAGATCCACTGGGATCCCTTAATATTGTGTCAATACACAATCATACATGCGAACAATACGAGTATATATGATTGTAAAAATTGTCAATGTCTTTACCTATAGAAAGGAATGGGCCTCGTACTAGTCCCACCTTAATAACGCCAATCACCCAGGCCCCGCCTCCCCCTAGAAATGCAAGGAACTTCACTGGACGGCGGCGTCTCTGTTACTTTACAAAAGTGCGCAAGTCACTTCTTGGGGGAAAGGCAGTATTTTGGGCTGGCCGTCGGTGAAGTCAAGCAGAGCACCTGGCTGGTTTGCCAAAACATTGGAAGGAAAATGTATTAATAAAGTAAGACAAAACTATTTTACACAATAATATGGCTATAATCAATCCATCAATTGGGAAAATCAGCCAGTCTCAAAAAGAGACCAAAGTCTGAAGTTCAAAGTTCTGGATTACAAGCAGTGGTCTATATACTGGGAATGCCACAAAAAACAGGTTACAACTTCCTCTATGACACAAATAGTAAGCTGGGCAGATAAGATATAACCTAAACACATAAGTATTACCTAGAATTGTGTACGTCCATGTTTAGCAGAAGCCCCCTCTTGTGGGTTAGTTCTCAGAATAAGGGTGAGATAACATAGAAACAGTTTTGGATTTTCTGCATACTGAGTGATTATCTCTTGTTTGACGTCCTTGGGCCCAGCTTATCTGACTTCAACATATTCTCAACAGGCTACTGTTCACAGGAACTTCACCCTGAGTAAGAGACGAGCACTCAAACTACACAGACCTTTAGTCTGGCAGTCAGAATTTGTAGTTGCAAATAGTGAAAGGTTGTCCCCTCTACGAATCCAGAGAGAAGTGACGAGTAGTGTTTTGGTTGCCTTGGTATGTAATTTAGCATTGATGTATATGTATGTATAAGTAGAAATGTGGCCACAGATTAAAGTCATTTTTTTATTTTGTGCTATGCAGTGTATTACTTAGGATTTCCTCTTTTGTGTGGAATGTTGTATAATGTTAGGAAAGAAAATGTAAGTAATTGACTGAATTAGGCAAATGCCTCAAGAGTCCATGGCTAACAACTGATTCTCCCCCTGTGACCCTATTCACAAACTAAATACCACAAAGTGAACTGCATGAAGATTTTGAATGTAATTTTTATTATTAAATGACCATATTAAATATAATAACATAGGAAGATTCTCTATAGGGAATGAAATATATATGTCATAGTCCCAATAAAACTAAAGGACGTACCCTTCAACATGGCATCAAAAGTTCCCGTTAATCTCGCACTAAAATTGACAAGGAGAAATGACAGACATACAGGAGTAATAAAAAATAGACGAAAAATTGAATTGACAGTGCTCTTTCAATATTCAAATAGAGACATGTATGCTCAGGGCCAGAAATTGTAACAAACTAAGAAATAGCGTTAAAAGATGTATTTTAGACATGTTTATGCACAGCGTTAATCACAGACAGTCAGTATTTGAAAACATTCTCCTATCGTAGATTAAAACTGCAATATAAAAATGCTGTTTTTTGAGATTGCAATCATATTTCAACATACACATAAAAGTTAAATAAAATATTTGTTTTATATATCTACATGTGTAAAGAATATAGGATGTTAGACTGGTCTCTGCTTGTAGGTTCACCAGCTAAAAGAAACAGAATTATTTTGAAGAATGTATGAGAATATGTGAGTTGAAATGGAAGAAAAATAGGTTATATAAGGAAAATAAGGAATACATGGAAATGTATAATCATACGAAAATAGTGGGGGAATACAGAAAGTTACACTAAGGGTTTTAAGGCAACAAGCCTTCCGAGTAGGGAGATTTTAGAGGTTAGAGGTTAGAGAGAGAAGTGGACGGTCCATTAATGGAGTAAATATTGATGCATTGTCCAGATCAACCTCCCGATTCTAATTTAAGGGTTTGCCGAAGAGATATGGGGTGCCCTGTGGAACACCTGGTCGAAGTCTTCCGCGGAAACAAAGACTGGATAGGAAAACAGTGTACAGAATTGTACGAAGCCACTAAACACCACACACCTGTGGGCCCCATGTGCCTGCCAGTCCTCCCAGTCAGAAAAGACCGAAGGACGGTGCAATGAAGAGTCATTCACAGAAATAAGTAGTAGGTGCACAAGTCCAGAAGAAGTAAAGAGAAAAGCCCCAAACATGGCCAAAGCCAGAGGGTCCAAGGGTCGTGTAGTTCCTAAAAATACATAGGATCTGCACGTTTAGACAGCATAAACTAAGGGATTGGTGTCTAGACTGATTCCGGACACCAACACAGGATATGTCAGCCAATAGACCGGCTAGCTCACAGTGCCCCCATAAGTCCCCTAACCTTAACAAGGAGCGATAGTTCCTGGCAACCATCGAACACGACAACCCTTGATCATTCAGGGATCATGGAAACTGTACCGTACTTTTCGCTTAGTCACTCGTGCTCTCAGAGAGATCCGCAGAATAAATGATGGGGACGTTTCCAATAAGCATTTATTGAACCAGCGTCATTCTAGTATAAAACATGTTTGCTGCGACAATCATTAGACAGAAGCAAATGTATAAGATTATGAGCACCAATAGAATAAATAGAAGGTAGAATTCGACCACTGTGCTAAACCAGGCAGGCATATAAACATGACAGTGCTCAAGCGTACTCCTACGATGCAAACCCTACCTAAGTGTTCCTAGTATGTATATGGGGGTTGTGTTGGAAATTGCCCTTTTTCGCGTTATCCCAAAACGTTTTGCTTCTTCCTCCTATTTTTTTCCTGACCTGCTGTTGTTGGTTTTAGGACTCTGGGCACTTTACCACTGCTGATCAGTGCTAAAGTGCATATGCTCTCTGTGTAAAATGAGTTATGGATTGGTGTTTCCATGATTGGGTATTTGATTTACTTGTTAGTCCCTAGTAAAGTGCACTGAGTGTGCGAGGGCCTGTGAATCAAATGCTACTCATGGACCTGCAGCACTGATTGTGCCACCCACGTGAGTAGCCCAGAAAAGGTACCTCAGACGTGCCATTGCAGAGTCTGCGCGCAGTTTGTAACTGCCATGTCGACTTGGCGAGTGCACACACTTACCAGTCCCTCACCTTCCCTTTTCTTACATGTCAGCCACCCCTAAGGTAGGCCCAAGGTACCCCTGTGGGCAGGGTGCAGTGTATGTGAAAGGTAGGACATGCCCTGGTGTGTGTGGTAGTGAATTACTGCCAATTTCGTTTTTCACTATTGCAAGGCTACCTGTTCCCTATAGGACAGAATGGGGAGTTTGATTATGACATCTTATAAACATAACTGGGCCTGGGAACTAGGTAAGGAAATACAATTTAGTATGCCTGAACTCAGAATCTAAAGATGCATCTTTTAGTTAAGGTGATTGTGTCAAAATACCACTTTTAGAAAGTAGGTATTATCTTGCTCAGTCATGCCGTGTGCCTCTGCTAAAATAGTGATTGCCTGTCTGGGTTTTGGATGACAGAAGGCTAGGAGCAGGAGTGGCTCCAGATAGTCCAGGTGGGTCAGGAAAGGGCTCAATAGACCTGGGGTGGAATTGGGGAAGGGGGAGATTTCCTTGCACCTCAAAGGACCTGGTCTGCCTCTGACTCTGACAATGCCGTCTCCACCTCCTGCCAGGAAGCCACACTAGAGAAGGCAGAACTGGTTCTGGCTGGGCACAGACACCCTCTGCCTAGAGGATCAAAGGATTTTTGGATACAAATACTGGGGCCCGACCCCTGAACTTCAGAACTCTTGTGGATCAAGAAGACTGTTCAAGAAGTCACAGGAACAGCAAAGACTTCAAGCTCTTCTGCCCGTAGCACTGGGGACTGATTGTTTTGTGCTGCAACAGAGGAAAAGCAACTCAACGACGTCTACAACGCTGCTGCCGACTCTGTGTCCTGACGGCACTGCAGAGGGCACCGTCACAATGCCGCACCGCGACCCTGGTCTCACCGATGGTGCCTGCTGACGCCACCACCGAGCCGCTGCTTGCACCGCAACCTGTGGGCACCGCACTGCCTCGCTTCACTATGACGCCTTGGCACCGCAGAGCGCACCGCCGCAATGCCACACGTCGACCCTGGTCTCACCGGCGACGCCATCTGATGCCACCACCGAGCCGTTGCTCGCACCGCGACCTGTGGGCACCGCACTCTGCACCGCCTTGCTTCATGACGACGCCTTGGTATCCCCAACGACACCGCTCCACAACGAAATTGACGCCGCTGCTTGCACCGTGGTTCGAGGGCACCGCTCGTAAAGTTACACGACGCACCGCCCTCATCCCGCACCGCAGCCTTGGCCTACCGACGCCGGTGCCATCGACTCCAGTTCGTCAGCCGACGACAGCGCTTCAGCAACGGCGACGCCACTGGTTGCACCGTGACCCGCCAGCACCGTGACGAGCACCGCCTTCATCTCGCACCGCGACCCTGGTCTCACCGACGATGCCATCTGACACTGCCACCGAGCCACTGCTCGCCCCACGAACTGTGGGCACTGCACTGCTGCACTTCGCAGTGCAGCACATGACACCTGCCGACGCCAGCACTCCTGACTCCAACAGAGAGGAGATCCACCTGCAACGCATGTGACTTCGAGGGCCCCGATGACTCCTGCACCGACCTCCGGAACGGACGCGTGCAGATGCCGTATTTTCGGAAGCTCAACGAGAGGTCGCCGACGCCCTGCATTTCTAAAAGGTACTGTTTACAAGTCTTCCCAACACCGTAGCTGACCCGCGACGCCGCGGTCAGCCAGAACTGTTTGGATTTGTTTGCTCACGACGCCGTGATAGCCCCTGATGGAGCTATCGACATCATGGAACTATTTTTAAAGCATATTTTGATAACTGTGGTGTGGATTTTTATCGTTTTTGGTCTTGTCATAAGTATATAAAAATATTGGCTATTTTTCTAAACTTGTGTGGTGTCCTTTTGTAGTGCTTACACTGTATTACTGTTGGTTATGTGCAAATGCTTTACACACTGCCTCTAAGATAAGCCTGACTGCTCATGCTAAGCTACCAAGGGGTAGGAGCAGGGGTTATTTTAGGAGTGTAACTCCCTTATCCTGACTAGAGTGGTGGTTTCTGCCTGGCTTTGGCACATGCCCTAGCCTGCCAAAAATCCCATTTCTAACAGGTGTAAAGCCAAGAATCCCCTAGATTGTAGAGAATGAAAGACCCCGTCTTGTTCTCGAGTTGGACTCCCCGCAAATTATGTCAGACCGCTGCGTGCTGGAGCTTCTGCAGGCTGGGACATCAATGTCTTGTGTCAGCGTGGAAGCGTCTCCTCTGTTTATCTTGTGTAGGTAGGGTTCTTTTATGCCTTAAAAATAGCCTCAGGGTTTCTACCACAATCTAAATGTTGTGAGTACGATTATGTAAATGAGCCTAAATTAATACCTGCAATTGTGCAAAGTAGTTCCATTGCCCTAGGATGAAGATGACCATGACTTTTATACAGAGTATGTTAATCCTTATATGTACGTCATGTGCAGGGGACATTTCCAAGAATCCTCATGTATAATAAATGAGGCTAGTTTCAAGGAAACCAATTGACACTTATTCAGCACATAACTGAGTGAAAGTTCAGTGCTAGAACCGTTAGGCAGAGCAAGGTAGGACAAATGTAGGTGAAAGGTCGTTTGCTACTTAGGCCTAGGCTGGGGTACATAACACCCACTCTTCATCCGAAGGTCGATAAAGTTAACTAATGCTAAAATATGCCTGTTTAAAAGCATAAAGACATTGTCATAAAACCAGTGTTGAAAACATCTAAAAACATGGTATATGTAAAAACTATGCTAATAAAATTAGGAAAGTCTGTAGGTCCACTAAAAAGTCAATATGTGGCTAGACTAACTGAGCACATCAAAAGAAATTGTGTCAGTGAGAGCAGAAAAATAAAACAAAACAATGTTTTTCATTCCACTTTGGTCTTGTTTTGGAAAAAGGCTGAATTGTTCCCATCACACAGTGAGCCAAATGTTTATGTGTCCTGTGTGGGAGAAGCAACATCACTGTCGCTCGCATTCGCAGATGGCGGTCCCTGTAACACCTACTGTATCAGGTCAGTGGAGCAAAGGTGATCATCTTCTGTTCTCACAGCAGCTGCCGCGGGAACACTCGATACCTGTGAACCTGCTTTAGAGCCGTAGTCCGTTCCGACAGGAGCTGAAGCATCCCATGGATGCTTTAAGAATGCCATCATCAACATGGGAATACGCTGAGGACACTGTAATACGTGGGCTTTTAAGGGGTCCAGTAGTACGTCTATATCTGGTGGCACAACCGATGGAAGGGTCAGACACATGTCCAACACACATTCATATCTGCAGAATAGGCAGCAGAACAAAGGCAAGATGCAGTTAACCCAGACCGGTCCGAATGATAGGAACCAATGCTCGCTTAGCTCCTGAAGCCGAGGTGTGCCCAGATGGAGTACCATGTGTTCACAACAACGTTGTACCAGCAGTGCTTTTTTCCATCTTTCGATGAACTGGGTTGTCAATTGCATAGCAGAAAAATTAAAACCAGGATACCGACTACTAGTAGTAGGACCAGCAGAAGCCCTCCAAAAACGCTTCCCAATACGGAGTGTATGAATGCTGGAATAACTCCGAAGATTGTCTGAAAGGTGCTCAATAGTCCAGACCCTATACGTTTGAATAGATGCATAATCCCCCTCGTATCATACATGTTAAAGATACGATGAACCATGTTCCTGAAATGGAGTGGGAAGTTTGTACGGACTAGTGCCTGTATCTCAGATGAAGACCTTGCAACCTGGAAATCAAAAGTCTCTCAGGCTGAGTTTAAGGCCACATCCTTCTACAAAAGCCTGGCTTTCAGTCTGCTCAGAGAATCAAACCGTATAAAGGAAACATTCAATGAAGTCCATAGCGTTGCCTCCCTAACAGTGTGGGTCGGTGAAAACAATACTTGCATACAACAAGTAACCCTGGAATTCACTGTGACCAGATATTTGAATCCCAGTACCATCCCACAACAACCTTGATCATTCAGCATCAAATAGCTCCTATTCGAGCGAGCAACTCAAACTCCGGAGGAATCACGGCAGCTGGGGAGCCCTTCAAGTAACAGGACAAGTTTGCAACCGAAGCATTACAGGCTCAGTGGAGTGAAATATCCTTACAAACTACAGACCCACTTAAAGCACGTTCACAGTTTGAACCACTGAGAAAAAACTTCAGTGTCCCCATTTCTGCATCTAAATCTGTACGGTAATTCCCAATACTCGTGTATGTACCCTTCTCCTAGTGCTTCATATCTGCCTACCTGATGGTATTTGAGACAGTATTGAAATTGGAAAGTCATGACTGACAGTGTAATATAGCCATGGATTAATATTGTATTTTATTGCATTTTAAGGCAAACAGCAAAAGAGAATAACAAAACATATACATATCAGATTATACAAGAAAGAACGAAAGCTGAAATTAACACAAATGCGGATCACTCGAATCAAAACCAAGTATGAAATGGTATAGCATCAATACAAAACATAGTGGCAAGTAAGGGGAGGAGGACGAAGCACGAGAGACATAGCTATCTGGGGAACAAAAGAACAGTACACAGTAAGTTGATGTGCAGGCACATGTTCGGCGTGAGGTACACTGACATATAAGTTAACAGCCCAGAGGGGAACAGGAGCATCCACATCAAAATTCCAGGGCATGAATAAACAGAGAGCAATCAGAATCATTAGTTAGTCATCAGGGGCGTCCGACTCGGTCTGTCGAGCAGCTTGATATTGGGCAAAGAGGCCCCAAAAACGCCTCGAGCGGTTACAGGGAGGTAGCATCTCATTATAAACATCAGATCGAGTATTGCAGTATACCATGTCACGTTCCCACTCCACAGTTGTGGGCATCGGACCCCTCATCCACCTCATCACCAGTCTACGCTTGGCCAGGAGGAGGCCAAAGGCAACCAATTTACGCACATTCTTCTTAAGTGGTTTAGTGTAACCCAAGAGCGCCATCAAGGGATCCGGAGCCAGGGTGAACCCAAATATGTCGCTCAGCTTTTGAAAGATCGCTTCCCAATAGTGCTCCACCGGAGGGCACCGCCACGCCTGATGAAAAACGCCAGCGTGGGAAGCATGACAGCGCTCACAGTCATCAGTCACGCAAGCCAAACCTGAAAAGGCGCACAGGGGAGTGGTACACTCTGTTTAAAAATTTAAAATGGGCAAGCCTATATCGGCCATTGATAGAAATCTGCCGAGTGGCCGTGCAACAGTAGAGCCAGATGTCGTCCGTGATAGGAGTGCCAACATCGAGCTGCTAGGCCTGTCGAACCCTACTGAGGGGGGGAGATTTCATAGCAAGAGCGGAGGCGTATAACTTGGAAATCAATTTGCAGGGATTTGGAGCGCTTAAAAGGGAAGTCAGAGGGGGAATATCTACAGGTTCCTGCAGTTCTTCGCCTAAAATTGCCCGCAGAGCATGTCGGGTCCTGAAGAAATGGAATCGCATCAGTGCCAACTGCCTGCTGTCCTCGCCCGCCGCCTCCTCCCAAGAGCACACCCGTCCATTCCTGAAGAGGTCACCCATGGTCTGTATATGCAATTTATGAAGAGAATCAAGGGTTCCTTTTTCCAAGCTGAGCGCAAACCAATGGCACCACTCAACACGCAGTCAGGGTGAATAGAGCAATATAACCATGGATTAACCATGCTGTGGAAGGTGATTCAGCCACGGTGAAAGGTAATTGCTCCAATTTTTCGATGTGCAACATGGTATATTTTGCATGTCCGCATGCCATAACCATCTGTCTTTTGGTTAGATTCTATACAAAGAACAGAGTTGTGCTGTTGATGTAACGCCAGGGCACGTGGCCAGAACGCAATGATTGTAGCGTCCAACTAAGAAATAGAATAGATCGCAATTGTTATTGGCCATGCTGTAGAATAGACAAATCCTGTTCCATTATGTCTATTACAGGAGACACAATGTTACTCAATAAATAAATCCTAGATGATAGTGTGGTCATACCATTGTCGACCACCGCCAAAGTCTTTTCTAGGTTAACCCTATCAATCTCACGTAGTCTCTCAGCAGCCTCCTGTTGAAAGATTCTCCATACCTCGTTATAAATAGGATATAATAAGTGCTTTTGACGTGGCTTCTGGGGACCTAACAAGAAGTCCCTAAGATCCTTGTCATCTGAGAGAAGGGATAAGTCTTGTTTCACCTTGGACAGTGTCGAGGTCTTTAGGCACTCTAGCCATAACTTCTCAACACTGTAAGATGTCACCACCCGAGTGTACATTGCTCTGATCATGCCCATGGATACTAAACCCTTTGGTGGTACCCATAAATCTTGACTGATACCTATTTGTATCGATAGGCCAAACTAACTATCCCTTCCAGTTGGGATCAGATGAATTGTAAGAATCATTGTGTAGTTTGGCATTCAATGTATCCCCACTGTGTAGTGTATAGTTTTGCCAACCCTCAAAGTGTGTAAGTGAGGGAATCCGAGGTGTGTTCAAATCCTTGATCTTGGCTAGTCCAAGACAGAAAGTCTGTTACACTGTCTCATTCAGTAAAATCTTTTGATGTGGTATGAGGCTTGCTCTAAATAAGGCCTCAGTTCCCTGAACTTGCCATTCTTTAGTCCCCCAGACAGAGTTTGTGTCTATAGTGTCTTTCCAAAAGTCGGACCCCTTACAGACAGCTGGGCAATAAAGGAAGCAGAGTATATCAGCTTAGTATTAGTGAGCATATATTTCTTTGCAGGTGTAGGTGCAAACCTATAATAATACGAGGCCGGGTCTGAAGTGTTAAGCCCAGAAAAATAAGCAAACTTCTGTGCAAATGTTGTTGAACTACCTTTCGGCGTTGTTGGGCAATGTTCCCATTGATGGTAAGTGAAAACATTATGTTGGATACTTGCTTTGTGCAAGAAATGGTGACAATAGTGTTGGTAACAAAACATGGTGTCAAAGTTAGATGTATCCTCATACAATTTACCATTTGAAAATACAGCAGATTGTTCTAAATCAGACAGTATAGTCTGCACAGTTTCAATGTCCCAATCATCAGAGAGAGTACTAGAGGTGATGATATCACTAAGAGAAATTTTAAATAAGTGTGGCATTTAAAAAAGTTCAATAGAACCGTATACATCATAGGAAACTCTGTCCCAAATTATTCTTTCAGGAACTGGAACTGCTGTAATGTTCACTAAGGACAGGTCTCTCTGTTCACGGTGTGATGATGCGTGCAGTTTCAGGACCATGTTCACATGTTGTGCTGCAGAGAGTTCTGGGAGACAATGTCCATTTAGGAGCAAGAAGAAGACAGTCACTATACCGATCCAAAGGACTAGAAACATTAGAACAATTGAAATCCAGAGCTGTAGTCAGGGAAAAACAAAGTAGGTCTTTTTCAACCAAAGGTAGAAATCACAAATGTGTGGTTTGTGGGAAACAGGCTGTGTCGGTAACTCGGGTTCACTTGGATCCAATTGTCAAAATCGATGAAGTAGCCAGACACAGTTCAATCTATCATTGGTAGCTCCACAGCCTTTGTGGACCTGGCAGATGCCTCCATTTGAGGCATATTCACATAGATGTGGGTGTTAGGCTGCATTGAGATCTGTGTGATAGCCCTAAACCAGCGACATCTTCTTGTAAGCGCTGCCAGAGACAAAATGTTCTTCCAAATATGCCAAGATTCATTTGCAATGTACATACACACCTGAACCGTGCGCCATCAGTATTCATCAAGCCCCACCTTTGAGGTAATAGCTTCTATAATACCCCGACCACAGGACCCTTTAAGGAACTGCACATTGACTGCACTGAAATGATGGACAGATGCGCTCATCGCTGTCTCATGGTTGTAGTCGCCCACTCTTAAGAAGCCGGACACTGCGTCCGCGGCTAATCTCCTGGTCCACGAGGTACACGCCCCAGTGGGATGTTCCTGACGTGGACTAGATCCGACTGTGGCACCCACATCCTAAATAATATCTCCTCCCACCTCACCACCCTGTTAGGAATAACGCACAAACGTTGTCAACTTATCATCTCCGAGGACAGACCCCTAAAAACAAAATCTTTCACTTGCATGGTTCACCTTAAGAAACACCTCACGGGGAGTAATGAATGTCTGTGGCCACTATAAAGACATAAGTTTCAGATCGAGAGTGCGCCTGAAGAAGTACAAACAGAGGAGCAGATTTACAAGAAAATAACGCAGCGCGGTGCCCAAGTCATTTTGCTGCACCGCGCTGCGTTAGTTTCGAAGCACAGGGATGAGACATATTCACAACAATACGTCGCTTCTCAGTGCTTCCCCCTGCGCTGGCGCACACACAGCTGCCGTGCGCTGGCGCAGGCACCCTTGCACCATGGTGCAAGGAAGCCTGCGTCATGGGGAGATTGTTTTTGTGCAGGAAGGTGCACCTTACTGCACAAACACAATCAATTGAGGTGCTTTCCTCTTCCAATGTGTGCTGTAGAATGCAGCACGGATTGAAAGAGGAAAGCAAGCAGTGGCATAGCCAATAGGTCTCGCTTTTGGTATCTTGTAAGTGGGTAGGTAGCTAGCAAAGCTTTTAATAGAAAACGATCTTATACAAGGGTCAAATGTTACTAAGAATTCAATGATGTGTTGCTGCAGAGTAGATGTCCCTTCACAAAGGTTTATTTGTCACTAATGAAGTGAAACCTTTTTCCACACAGTATTAACGTGCAAAAAATGATAAAGTAATACTGTCCCACATTGCACTGCAACATTTAGTCAACCCCGCTGCATAATCTGATTCTGCCATGTTGCATAATTCCAGCGGCCCCGATTATAGTGCCGCACTTCCGGTCCTACGCTGATGAGAGAGAAGGATGATGTAAAGAAAGAAGAGTGAGGTGGGAGGAAGTAGAGGGGGAAGTGAGCGGGACAACAAGGTGAAGCGGAAGACAGGAGGGTGACACCAGCAGAAAGGAGGGTGAGGTATAGAGCAGATCAAACCTATACGTTAAAACCTCTAGAAATGCACAGGTACAATTAGTAGTCAGGGCCTGGCAATAGGTATGGCATGCAATGGTTGCCTTGGCGTGCACGCGAAGTTGAAAGTCTTGTCCAGAGACGATCAATAAGTCAAGCAGAGGGGGAGGAGCCTAGCGCGCAACCAAGATGGCCGCGTAGGTGCGAGGCTCCCGAGGACCTCCGCAACCTCCTACGATTATCCTGAAATTATCCTGCCCTGGATGAGGGGACTATGTTGGTGAACCTGAGCTGAGGTGGCACCCGTTTCCCGCTTCCGAATCGGACCTCGGACACCGGAGTGAGCACCGATTGAGGTTTGCGGCCTTCCCCTCGCCGGACCCCGGATTTGCGCTGTGGGGTGATCCAGTGACAAAGTGAACAACAGCGGCAGGCAGGGCCTGGCGACTCGCGTACCCCGCACTTTCGCTTTCGCTTTCGCACCCCCCTGCCGTCTCTGCGAGGTTGGGTCGCGGAGCTCTTGGTGTTGGTGTGGCCTTGCTGGGAGACCCTACCTGCCTGCAGGCTGTGATCCACCCTGCTGCTCTGAGGTGGCCCCCCCCGGAGCTAGTGGCCCTGTTTTCCTGCCCTACACGACGTGGCTGGTGCGACTGGGAGACTGGTGGCCATGGCCACGAAACAAGATGGAGATCGGGCAAAGATCAAATCGACCCGGCGTGGCGCCGTCCATCAAGCTAACAGTATGGACCGCTATACCCTCCAGAAGGGATCTCCCGATGGACCGCGCAAGTCCCCTGAGAGCCCTCCTGATGCCCCAGACCTGCCCGCTGATCTGACTCTGCGAGATGTCATGGGCGCCATTGCCGAGATGAAGGCCTCGGTGGGCCAGCGGTTCGATACCCTGGCGCAGAAGATCGACTCGGTCCTCGTGGATGTTGGCCTGGTGAGGGCCGATCTTTCCAAAACCAACGACCGAGTAGATTCTTTGGCCCACACCGCATCGGGCCTGATGACAGATGTGGCGGCCTTACAAACAGAGGTGCGCCGGCTTAGTCAGGCGAGTGCGCTTATGGATCGGCGCCTGGAGGACTCCGAGAGTCGGGCACGGAGGAACAACATCCGCATCATCGGGGTGCCCGAGGGACGCGAGGAGGCGGCGGCGGATCTCTTTGTGGAGGACCTGATTACTACCCATCTCCAGCCACGGGGGCTGAGTAAATTCTTCGCCGTGGAGAGGGCCCACAGGGTTCCCGGGGGAAGGCCGAAGGTCGGAGCCCCTCCGAGACCTCTCATTGCCCGGATTTTCAATTTTCGGGACAGAGACGCTATCCTGCAAACCTCCAGACTGCGTGGACCGGTCCAGTTTGACAATATGGAGGTAAACTTTTACCCTGATTTCACCCCAGCGGTCCAGAAGCAGAGACTGAGCTTCCTAGGCGTCAAACGCCGTCTTCGGGACCTAAACCTCAAATACGCCATGCTCTTCCCAGCCAAGCTGCGAGTGGAGGTGGATGGTCGCACACACTTCTTTGATCGTCCCGAAGCGGCCGGGGACTGGCTGGATACTCTGTCCCGGGATCGTGATCCGGGGGGCGGGGGGGGGTGGCGGGGGGAGACGGCACGCTGGACCGGGACTGAGGGTTTAATATTGGGCCTCACTCTGGACGAACATGATGCCACTTTCGATTCTGCGTCAGTTTTTGTAAGTTCCCCTCCTATGGAGGTTGTGTTGGGTCTGTTGGGGGTTCTCCCTCCTCCTCTAGGGGGTCTAGTTAGTTTAACTATATATGGGGCGACAGGCACACTGCACGTTGGGGGGGCTGTTCGGGCTCATGCAGGGGTGCAGGGAGGGGGGAGTTCTGTTGGGGTGGGTGGGTAGGGTTGGGGTGTTGTTCGTTTTTATCACAAGGCAGACGTATTTTTGTGTTAGTTCTAAAGTGCTCTCCGGGGGACGAATGATGGCTTCTGTACATGATGGGGGTAGGGAATTAACTTTGTTGTCTTGGAATGTGAATGGACTGGGGGACAGGATCAAACGAGGTGTGGTCCTGCAGTTTTTTAAGCGAATCTCGCCCGATGTAGTCTTTCTGCAGGAGACACACCTCATTGGCAACTCCTTCTGCGCCATGAATCGGCGTGGCTATCGCCTAGTGGCCCACTCGGGCTTCACGTCTGGCTCAAGGGGTGTGGGCATCATGGTGAAGAACTCGCTCCCGTTGGAGATTGATGAGGTGTCCACGATGACAGGGGACGTTACACGGTCTTGGTGGGAAGACTGGAGGGCAAAGTGGTTGTTTTTGTGTCAGTATACATCCCACCGGGGCTGCAGTCGACCACCTTTGCAGACCTGGGGTGCCTTCTCCTTCGCCTTCCGGGGGGGCTTTTAGTTGTGGGGGGGGATTTCAATGCAGTGGTATCTGGGACTGTGGATCGTCACCCCCCTAGGGACCTCCCCCGGGCACAGGCGTGGCTATCCGGCCTCTTGGATACATTTGGATTAGTGGACTGCTGGCGTTTAAAACACCCCACGCAGCTGCAGTACACTTTCCACTCGGGAGCCCATGGTAGTCTCTCACGACTAGACTATGTCCTTGTCCCGGCGGCCTATGTTGGGAGGGTGGGAGAGGTGCGCCATTTACCACGGGGTATTTCGGACCACTCCCCGCTCCTGCTACACTTTGATGTCTTTCCGAGGGGTGAGGGTAGGGTGGTCCCAATCAATCCTTGGTACCTGCGCGACCCCACCATTCGCGCTGAATTGATTAAATCCCTTCAGCGATATTTTGATGAGAATGTGGGGTCCGTGCCTTCGGCTGAACCACTGTGGGAGGCCTTCAAGACAGTAATCCGAGGGGAGGCCCTATCCCTTATTTCCCACGCCCGGAGGCGCGAGCGGGAGGAGGTGACCCGGATGGAGGCTGAAATAGCCGAGCTGGAGGGTAGTCTAGAAGGTGGGGTGACGGATGCCGCATTACATGTCCTCCAACTCAAGCAAGCGGCCTATAGGGCCCTCGTCACGGAGGCGGCCAGGGGCCTCAGTAGAGAGCAACAGGGGCGACTGTATGATGTGGGTGATAAGGCTGGTAAACTGATAGCGTGGTTGGACAAAAAAGAGAGAACGAATCGTGTGGTCCCGCTGATTGCGAAAGCGGATGGTGTGTGTGTAACTGAGCCAGAAGAAATCGTCTCCTGTTTCGCGGATTATTTCCGTGGGGTGTATTCCCCGGTATCTCCCTGCTCGGAAGAGGATTCCCGTGCCCTGCTCAGGGATATCGCGCTGCCGTCCCTTTCGGGGGATGACAGGGTGTTGCTGGACGCCGCTCCCACCTCCGACGAAATTGCCCTCGCCATACGCTCGGTCGCCTCTGGCAAGGCCATGGGTCCGAATGGTCTCCCTATCGAGTTGTACAAGTTGAGACCGGATACGCTGGCGCCCCACATCCGGGCTATGTTCCTGGCGGCACACTCGGTGGGCTCCCTCCCGTTGGACCAGCGTCTGGCTACAATCGTGGTCATCCACAAGGAGGGGAGACCTCGGGACCGGGTTACATCCTATCGGCCCATTTCGCTACTGAATGCGGAGCCCAAGATTCTCGCTAAGGTACTGGCCAATCGGCTGGTCGGCGTGGTGGGCGATTTGGTTCATCAGGACCAGTCCGGCTTTATTCCCCATCGCAGCACAGCCCTTAATCTGCGGCGTTTGCACGGTGTGCTCGCACGTGTCCCGTTCATACGGGAGCCGGCCATTTTGGCGTCCTTAGATGCCACTATGGCGTTTGACACGCTTGAATGGCCATACATCTGGGCGATGCTTGCGAAGTTTGGATTTGGCCCAGGGTTCATCAGTTGGGTCAAATTGCTGTATTCGGGCCCATTGGCGCAGGTGGTGGTGAACGGAAGAGTATCGGCTCCGTTCGAGCTGGGCCGGGGCACACGGCAGGGCTGCTCCTTATCGCCGCTCCTCTTTGCACTTGCCTTGGAGCCCCTGGCAGAGTGGCTGCGGTGGGAGCCTTCCATCCGTGGTCTCCGCTGGACCCCCGAGTATGAGGACCGCGTATCCCTATACGCTGATGACATCCTCTTGTATCTAGCCTCCCCACGTACATCGCTCATAGTACTGGTTGATGTTTTGCATTCATTCGGTCGTAATTCCGGTCTCGTCATCAACTGGGCTAAATCGTGTGTGTATGTTCTCTCTGTGGAGGCACCTATCCTCCCGCGGGGCTGTCCGATTCAGGTCGCCCCGCAGGGATTTAGGTACCTGGGTGTCTTCGTTACTCTGGACCCAGAGGCCCGGTATGATCGGAACTTGCTTCCCCCCTCCAGCGTCTGAAAGAGGATGTCGCGCGCTGGCGGCACTTGCCGCTTTCGCCGCTCGGCCGGGCGGCATTGTTTAAAATGATGTCGCTGCCGCGTTTCCTGTACGCGTTGCAGAACACTATGGACCTCGTCCCAGCGCGCTACTTCCGCGAGGTGGAGAGTTTGCAGCGCCGCCTGTTCTGGGACGGGAGGCCACGTATTGCCCTGGCGAAGCTGACGCTCCCATGGTATGACGGGGGGATTGCCCTCCCGGATATTAAACGGTACTATTGGGCCTCCCAGCTAGCTGCGATTAATCAGGGCCTATATGGGCCCGCCTTAAACCCGGCATTTGAAATGGATAGGATGCTACTTCCAGGTGGTGACTATAATCGAGCGCTCTACTCTGGCGCGCCCGACGCTCGCCTAACGGGCCCCACGCGTGTCATGGTGCGGGTGTGGCACGCGGCCAACGCAGCTATGGGGTGGAAGGACCGTTTGACCCGGGCGTCGCCACTTTACGCGTCTGAGCGGTTGGGCTCCTTGTGGACCTCGAAGGGCTTTGAGAAGTGGGACATAATAGGCATTAGCAAAGTGGGGGATCTCTGGACGAGGGGAGGATTTAAAACGTTCGAGATGCTGCAGACGGAATTTCAGTTACAGGGCAGCGAGTACTTTCGGTATTTGCAGGTCCGTCATGCACTGGGCTCCGTCTTTCCGGACGTTACCTCCATCCCGGAGTGTTCCCCCCTGGAGGATAGAGTGCTGGATGGACATGTCCCTGACAGCACGATCTCACTGATCTACAAAAAACTGATCAACGACCG
The DNA here is from genome assembly GCF_964204655.1 of Triturus cristatus. Lineage (NCBI taxonomy): Eukaryota > Metazoa > Chordata > Amphibia > Caudata > Salamandridae > Triturus > Triturus cristatus. The sequence goes on from NC_140591.1 coordinate 1,698,977,676, forward strand.
CTCAGGCTTGTTGACTGCCCTTCGTGAGGCTTGGGTAGCCGATGGGCTGGAGCTGGACGACGAGGACTGGATCTCCGCGGTGGCTTCCCCGAAAGAGGTGGCCATACCGGCTCGCCTTCGTTTCGTCCAGCTCAAGACACTCCACAGGGTCTACATGACGGGGCCAAAGCTCCTGCGTATGGGCTATGCTGAGGACGGTTTGTGTAAGCGTGGGTGTGGTGCGTTGGGGACCTTTCTCCATATCTTGTGGGAGTGCCCGGAGGTAGAGGGGTTCTGGCGTGGTGTGCATGAGGTGCTGCGAGTGGTTACGCATGTGGCGCTGTTGCCCGAAGCGAGGAGATGCCTGTTGAATGTGTGGGAGCCTACCGATTACTCTGTGCCGCAGACGTGGTGGGTGACTCTGGGGTATATGATTGCCAAGCGTGATATTGCTCAACTGTGGGGATCCCAGAGGCCCCCGACTGTCTCGGCCTGGAAGGAACACATGGATTGGTGAATGTTTCGGGAAAAGGTGGTGTATGTGGCGAGTGGTAAGCCTGGGACATGGGTGAAAGTATGGGGCCCCTGGAACGCCTACCGCGGGGGAATCTGTGCTCCACCGTTATTGCCCGATCCGTCGCCTGCCCCGTCCCCTTAGCCAACTCATCCCCCCGGTACCGGGCATTGGGTCTACCCAGCCCTAGTTTTGATCTCTCCCCCCCTCTTGAGATTCCTATGGAGGGCTAGGATCCCCCTCTAGGGGAGCACGTGTTGCTATTTCCGATTGAGGATTGCCTTGTGGGTTTGTTTGTATTTGTTGTTCTTTAAGTTTAAAATGGAACCGTATAGTGGGGTCTGGATGGTGTGGCTCTCAATGATGTTAACTCCTGTGCATGCTCATCCGCAGCACCATGTGTTTTATAAATGTATATCGTATGCTCCTTTCATTGCTAGCGGCCGGCCGGAAGGTTGTAGGCCCATATCTGTATATTTTTGAGTCTTGTAATAAACGGTTTCAAAAAAAATAAAAAAAAATAAAAAAATAAGTCAAGCAGAGCGGCTCTCACGGGCTGCTGGCATCAGCATGAGAAAACAGCCAGTGCACCCACTCCGACAGACCTAGTGAACAGCGCCACAACACACAGAGCACACCTACGTGCAGCATGGCACCGGCAACAGATTCATGTTTACAGTCTACACCATGAGCACACAGAGCTGCAGCCCAACACGCGTGTTATCCACAGGAATGGGCCGAAGCCAAGCACACCCTCTCCCCAAACCGCTCTGAAACCGGTAATACACCAAACTACGGCGAAGAGGAAAAACAGATTAAGGGGCAGATTTATGTTCCCTGGCGCATCCCTGCAAATCAGCAGGGATGCGCCAGGGAAGATGCATCACGCAAGTTTGCCCTTGCGCCACCGCAGATGCGCTGCATTTACAATGCGGTGCATCGTGGCACAAGGACAAGCAGATGCGTGACGCATCTGCCGGCGTAAGGTTGGCGCAGTGCTGAAGTTGTGTCGCAAGTGCGACGCAACTCCAGCACTGTTCCAACCTGCCCTATCCCTAACATGGTGAGTCAAGCCTTACGCCTGCTTGAAGCAGGCGTAAGGATTTGCCGCACCAGCGTCGGAAAAGTGACTGCGTGAAATCATGTAGATTTCACTGCGTCACTTTTCCGAGGCTTTTTCCGACGTAACACCCACCCTGCATACAGTAAACCTGACGCGGGTTTAATGTGGCGCAGGGCTTTACAACGTGACGCATCTACGCATCTCCCTAGATGCGTCACGTTGTAAATCTGTCGCAGCATGGCGCTAGCTTTGCGCTGCCGCGGCGGCGCAAAAGTGGCGCACGGGGCTTGTAAATCTGCCCCGCAGAGTGCGGTCGGCTGCCTTCATAGTGAGACACCACATTCAAATTCCTGCCACCAAAACACGAACAGAAGTTCAAAGACGTTTAAAAACGAATGCCATGACAGGCTTTCCACTCCGAAGGCACCGGGGCATTTTTAAACTGGAAACCTGAACGTCTGGTGAGTTTTCCCCCATTTCATTAACTAGCCTGTGTGTCTAAAATCACAGGGCTGTCAGGAGGAGTAAATACCTGAGTGCTGGCTGGACCCCAGAGAGCTCTGAGGTACTCTAACCAGGCCCAGGCCGGTTTCCATAGCAACCGGGCACCACTTCATGAGCTGGGCCCAGCTCATGCTTCAATGCGCAAGCCGTCTCGTAGGTGGCAATTAGGAAGCAAATTAGCAATAAATACAATTTGATGACAGTAAACCACTTTATTTGCCGACTTGCAAATTACTTTTTACAATTATTATAATCACTATGCTAGGAATCAAATTATTTTATTGGTGCACTTGCCAGACGCTGTGAACAGAACGTTTCTGGTGCCACGCAGATGACGACCTGCCTTTATACTGTGGGAGCCCGATGAGCCCGTACTATTCAGGACAGGCAGACATAGGACTCAGCCATGTGACTGCTAGTAAGCGGCAGCACCATGCTCAAACATATCCTGGTGTGCTGTGCCCTCTGGAGTCCAGGATCGCTCTGCCCCACATGGACCTGGGACGAGTGTCTCAAGCAGGGTGTGAGAGGCTCCAGCCAGGAAGCGTCCGCCGTCAAGCCTCACCCAGGGACATCTTAAGGATTTGGGGGGCCCTGGGCCAAACATATTTTGGGGCCCCTGTTCAGGACACCTTTGAATTTATGATCTAATTTGAGCCCATGTTTCCCACGCAGTTTCCGCTTCCTCAGCTGCGCTAGCGATCCAGTTTGCATCATAGGCATTAGCCTATATATTTCCGATGTAAATGGACACGCGCAGCTTACAGCTGTAGGATTCAGGGTTTCCTGCCCTGCTACTAGGTTTTTAATACTTTTTAAATTGTATATGTGTGGCTGAATTACTCTGTGCTTTTTAACAATTTCTCCTACCTATGCGCCCTTGCACTTTACTTGATTCTGCTTGCCTACACCTCCTTAGCTGCTCCGATTCGCATCTCGGTTTTCCTCCAGTCCTGGTCCGCTGCTGCTGATACGCCGATTGTGCGGAGGGCTGGGGCTACTATCGGGCTCCTCACTTCCACCCACGCAGTTTCTGCTTCCTCAGCTGTGTTAGCGATCCAGTTTGCATCATAGGCATCAGCCTATACATTCCAGATGCAAACGGATGCGCGCAGCTGATAGCTGTAGGATTTAGTGTTTCCTGCCCTGCTACTAGGTTTTTATTACTTTTTAAATTGTATATGTCTGGCTGAATTACTCTGTGCTTTTTAACAATTTCTCCTACCTATGCGCACTTGCATTTTACTTGATTCTGCTTGCCTACACCTCCTTAGCTGCTTCGATTCACATCTCGCTTTTCCTCCAGTCCTGGTCCGCCGCGGCTGATACGCCGATTGTGCGGAGGGCTGGTGCTACTATCGGGCTCCTCACTTATGCCTACGCAGTTTCCGCTTCCTCAGCTGCGTTGGCGATCCAGTTTGCATCATAGGCATTAGCCTATATATTCCCGATGCAAACGGACGCGCTAAGTGGACGTGCGCAGCATGGCAAGACTGTCTGCGCCTGGAGGCGTTCAGCGCCGGCCATGCTGCCCAGTTCCCCTCTGGTGAGTTTCTTCCACTATATTGCAATAGGAAAAACTGCTTAGCCTTAGGTGGCTACCATTATGTCAGTGTACAGCCGCTAATCCGAGGTTGGAGGTAGACGTTCGATGCAATAAGTGCAACTGGACTCTCCTCCAGCCCAGGAAACTCGCACCCAATATCCTCCCACGCAACAATAAGTGTAAAAACAATAAGAAAACAGAGGACTTAAAGGCCACCCTTTTAAATTGTCGCTCTATGCAAAAGCATGAACCATACATTTATGGCCTACTTTTAGACGAACAGTCTGATCTTTCATTTCTCACTGAGACCTGGCTGTTTGAAGCCTCCAACGCTACTATCACCTCGGCCATCCCTACGGGTTATAAAATTCTTAGGAGGGACCGATCGAATGGGAAGGAGGGAGGTGTCGCCATAATTTACAATAAAAAACTAGACTGCTTAGGCTTCTGCTGTACTTTATCCCCCATCATAGCAGAGCTGGATTTCTAATTTACAGACCTCCCAGTGCTATTGGAAATGTTATTACTACGCTTAATACAACCACCACCTCCCTGGCCTTAAAATACAACAACTGCCTCATTCTGGGATATTTCAATATACATTTGGACAATGGAAAAGACCCTCAAACAATTTCCTTGTTGGAGGCGCTGCAGGCCTGCAACATGTTTCCATCTATTTCTTTGGCCACCCTTGAGAAGGGCCATACCCTAGACCAAATCCTTCACAACTTTGACATATCAGTAAGCCTACCTCTTCCCATTACCTTGTCTGACCACCTCCTATTAAAATTCGTCATTCCCAACTCTGCCACAACCCCTCAAGCTAACATAGGGCAGAGGGTCTCTAATTACAGGACGTTCCATAAAATATCCATCTCGATGTTAGCAGACGCCCTCGGTCGTTCCTCACCAAAGCTGTCTGGCTGCCCCGACTCGGACGCCCTCTCAATAGATTCATGGCTCCGAACCAACATTGATGCAGAGGTACCGGTTGTTTGCCGCTCCTCAAAGAGGTCAGCCCCACCAGCTCCATGGTTCAACGATCCCCTCAGATCTTGCAACAAAAAATTATGGAAAAATTGAACGGAAATGGCATAAATCTTATCTACCTGAGGACAGGAAGGTGTATAAAGACACCTTAAAAGCTCATTACATTCTCGTCAAAGCAGCCAAGAAAAACTTCTTTCAAACCAAGATAGAAAATGCCCAAAATAAGAGTAAGGAAATCTTTAGCATAGTTAAACGCTTTACTGCCCTGAAAGCCGGCACAAAGGATGGGCCATGCACTGAAGAATGGTCTAAGTAAATAGTTGAATTCTTCCACAAAAAGATCTCCGTGATCCAACAAGCCTTCACTAACATCTCAGAGGAAGAACTGACCTTCTACCTTAGTTCTAATAGCAAATTAATTTCACCTCTTGGATCCTCCATCTTTACTAGCTTTCCCTTAGTTTCAGCTTGAAGAGTCACTGACCCCTCTCCAAAGCATTACGTCTGGCTCTCCTACTGACCCAGGGCCAGGGAATATCCTGAACCTATTAGCTCCCACCATACACCCCACAGTAAACCAGCTTTTTAATGCTTCTCTCTCTCCTCAGGCAACATGCAGAAATTATGGAAGGATGCTAAGATTCTTCCACTGATAATAAAGGCTAACGCCAAACCGACGGACCCTGCCAACTACAGGCCAATCTCCCTTCTTCTGACCCTCTCCAGAGAACTAGAGAAGCATGTAAACAAGGCCCTCAAAACCACATTGAAGATGGGAAGCTCCTTCATGAGTCCCAATCCGGTTTTAGGGCTAACTACAGTATGGAGCCCGCTCTGCCGGAAGTGACTGACTTTCTCAAGGGTAAGCTGGACCAGGGAGGGAAGGCTGTTCTGATACTGCTTGATACGTTGGCAGCCTTTGATATGTTCCCACATGAGAGGCTCCTGGAGAGACTTGCTGACATCGGTCTGGGGGGGGACTGCCTTAACATGGATGTCATCCTTTTTGGTAAATAGATCTCTGGACATCTGGCTCCCCCCTTTCTCATCCCCAGTTTCAGCCATGAATGTAGGTGTCCCTCAGGGCTCCATTCTCAGTCCTACCCTTTTTAATATATATCTATCCCCCTTGCATTTCTGGTAGAGGAAGAGGGCACCAAAATTGTTTCCTATGCTGATGACACTCAGCTGATTTTTACGTGTGAAAAAGGAACCGACTTTGACGGGGCAATGATTAGGTCTTGCTTCACAAAGGTTTTTAACTGGCTTAAGATCAATCAGCTGAAGTGCAATCCTGACAAAACTGAAGTTGTTTTCTTTGGTAATCCAGAAATGCCTGACTGGAGCTCTTGGTGGCCAAAAGATCTGCCGCCCCCGCCCGCTGAAAAGGAGAAAGTCAAAAACCTAGGAATTGTCATAGACAAGACACTCCATGCGCTTTCAAATTCAAAATCTAACTGGCGCTTGCTTTGGCATACTCTGGATGCTAAAAAAACTCCTGCCACTGTTACCGCTTGAGAGCAGAAAGATCGTGGTGCAGGCTCTGGTGACATCAAAGCTTGACTATGTCAACAGCTTGTACCTCGGTCTTCCCAAATCCCTTATCCAGCGCCTACAAGTGGTACAATACGTGGCGGCCAGAGCCATCCTGAGACCTAAACCCAGATCTAGTATGACCCCTATTCTTAAGCCTCTCCGCATAAAAGAACGGATCGACTTCAAAGCGATGACCATCTTCTTTAAAGCTTTCCATGGCATAGGAGCCGGCTACATAAATAAGCGTGTTAATCGCTACACAACATCTAGACCCCTAAATTCTTCCAATGCCAACCTGGCCATCATGCCTAAAATATGCAGTGCCCACATTGGAGGCAGATCCCACGGCTTTCTAGGCGCAAAATTGTGGAATAGCCTCCCTGAGTCTCTGAGACTAACTACAGACCTACTCTCTTTCATGGAAGAACTTAAAAACCTGGCTTTTTGATAACTGATGGGTCTTTTATGCACGTTTTCCTCCCACTGTAATGCGCCAGGACACTCTAGTCTGAGTAGCTGTGAGCTTTATTAAATACACTATTTCATTTCATTAGGTCCCTGACAGTGCAAAGAAACACTCGTCCAAATTCTAAGGGCCTTATTTATGAGGCCTTGCTTCACTTTTATGCCGCTGGTGCGTCACTTTTTGTGAAGCACCGGCAGCGTAAAATATGTGCAATGTTACGCCCTATTTACAAAGTGACGCATCTAGGCAGATGCTTCACTTTGTAAACCCCTGCACCACATTATACCTGCGCCAGGCATAATGTATGCAGGGTGGGTGTTGCCCCGCAAAATGCCTCGTAGAAGTGGCGCATTGAAATCTATGAGAACTCAGTGCGCCGCTTCTAGGACGCCATTGCGTCAATATCTTACACCTGCCTCACAGCAAGCGTAAGACTGATGCAGGCCCATTCACATGGGGCTTGCCCAATGTGAAAGGACACATTGCTGGAGTTGCGTCTATTTTCAGACACACCCCAGCAATGCATCACTTTTGCGCGTACAGATACGTCAGAAATACTGACGTATCTGTAACTCCTTGCGACATGATGCGTCATACAGTAAATATGACACATCCATCATGTCGCAAGGAGAGTGCAGTAAGAAGTGACGCAACCCTGTTTTCACACAGTGATGCATCACTTCTCATAAGTAAGGCCCTAAATGTGTTTACATCTAATATTCAGGGATAGATATGTGAGTTTTCAATATTGTAACACAGCAGCAGCTCACCAATATTACTGCAAATAATCTCTGTGACGCCCTCCCATTTCTTATATGTTAGGCCTTGTTTTGATCTAAAATAAACTTTTTTTTTATGTATATTGCATGAAACATAAACACAAAATTTCTCTGCAAAATGGCTGTACTAGACTCTCACACATCAGGTACATAAGAAATAAATTAAAGGAAACCAATATTTAAAACAAACTGTTTAAGAAATATTCAAGGTCATTAGGGCAAAACTCTGGAGAATGGAGCTGAATGTCAGGGGGCCCCCTGAAAGGCTGGGGCCCTGGGCCAGAGCCCCATTTGCCCATGCATTAAAACGTCTCTGGCCTCACCAGATATGTGCAGTGAGGGCGGGGAGCATACCAGGAAGCAGCTGCGAGTAGAGAGCAGAGCCGCCCGCCTCTGCCACCCTGTGGCAGAGTACCAGTGCCGTATAAGAGGGGGTGGGGGAGTTTGAAGGCAGCCGCGTGTGCACTCACCAGAGATCCCACAGGCCCGATGCCAGTGTAACTAGAAGCAGCAGCTGAGTGGGGTATACCTCATTCCAGCCACTGACCCACTTACCTCACTCCAGCCACTGACCCACTTACCTCACTCCAGCCCCTGACCCACTTACCTCACTCCAGCCACTGACCCACTTACCTCACTCCAGCCACTGACCCACTTACCTCACTCCAGCCACTGACCCACTTACCTCACTCCAGCCCCTGACCCACTTACCTGACTCCAGCCACTGACCCACTTACCTCACTCCAGCCCCTGACCCACTTACCTCACTCCAACTGACCCACTTACCTCACTCCAGCCCCTGACCCACTTACCTCACTCCAGCCCCTGACCCACTTACCTCACTCCAGCCCCTGACCCACTTACCTCCCTCCAGCCACTGACCCACTTACCTCACTCCAGCCACTGACCCACTTACCTCACTCCAGCCCCTGACCCACTTACCTCACTCCAGCCCCTGACCCACTTACCTCACTCCAGCCACTGACCCACTTACCTCACTCCAGCCCCTGACCCACTTACCTCACTCCAGCCACTGACCCACTTACCTCACTCCAGCCCCTGACCCACTTACCTCACTCCAACTGACCCACTTACCTCACTCCAGCCCCTGACCCACTTACCTCACTCCAGCCACTGACCCACTTACCTCACTCCAACCACTGACCCACTTACCTCACTCCAGCCCCTGACCCACTTACCTCACTCCAGCCCCTGACCCACTTACCTCACTCCAGCCCCTGACCCACTTACCTCACTCCAGCCCCTGACCCACTTACCTCACTCCAGCCCCTGACCCACCTACCTCACTCCAGCCCCTGACCCACTTACCTCACTCCAGCCCCTGACCCACTTACCTCACTCCAGCCCCTGACCCACTAACCTCACTCCAGCCCCTGACCCACTTACCTCACTCCAGCCCCTGACCCACTTACCTCACTCCAGCCCCTGACCCACTTACCTCACTCCAGCCCCTGACCCACTTACCTCACTCCAGCCCCTGACCCACTTACCTCCCTCCAGCCCCTGACCCACTTACCTCACTCCAGCCCCTGACCCACTTACCTCACTCCAGCCCCTGACCCACTTACCTCACTCCAGCCCCTGACCCACTTACCTCACTCCAGCCCCTGACCCACTTACCTCACTCCAGCCACTGACCCACTTACCTCACTCCAGCCCCTGACCCACTTACCTCACTCCAGCCACTGACCCACTTACCTCACTCCAGCCCCTGACCCACTTACCTCACTCCAGCCCCTGACCCACTTACCTCACTCCAGCCCCTGACCCACTTACCTCACTCCAGCCACTGACCCACTTACCTCACTCCAGCCACTGACCCACTTACTTTGCCAACACAGGCCGCCAAATGATTCACACTCTCAGGCTCAGCATCAGCTGCGCGCCGGCTGCTGAGCGGCTGCCGCGGTCCACGAGGTTGGGGTCCTGTCGCGGGGATTCAGTGCAAGCATCGCTGGTAGCCACGGCTGGCGCGCATCTTCGTGGTTAGGGGGCTTTTTGGGGTGTGACACCCTGAATAAATGCATTTGTGGTTCGATTCAGGTCTGCGGTGTCTGTGTAAAAGAGCAGTGACCTTTGATTTAAAGAGAGGCAGGTTGTTTATAAAGTAAATAACGTTAGAGTACCACTCACTTATGAGCCCGTTCAACTGGAAGAGATGCTCTCTGAAGGCTCTTCCTCCGCTACAGGTTTTCATCCGGAACAATTCAACGTGCTCTTCAGCATTGCACTTCTCCAGTAAAATCGAAACTTTAGAGTCACGAGATGCCAAACTCCACCTCCAGCCAGCCCCTATGTAGCAAACTCAAAAACAACATTGGGCAAGAGTAAAGGAGGAGGATTTGGTTTCAATTATCGCGCAACTGCTGGTGTGCGAGTGCGGTTGCGCACACCAGCGAGTCTGGGCACGATAATTGGAAACATATGCTGCTGCGCGTAACCGCAAGCATTAGGCCGTGGGCGTGCACATGGGTGGGACAAAAAGAGGCTTTGGCCAATTGCGTGCTGTCTTTGTTAAAAAGACGCACGCAAAGGCCAGTAGCCTGGGCCAAAACTGCAAGCACACGTGCGAGCGTGTGCGAGCGAGTAGTGGATTTCGGAAAGCCCTTACTTATGGTCGAGCCGAGCAGCGCATTCGCGCTGTGCTAGGCTCAACCTAAAAAATCAGTTCAAAAAGTGCTTTAAATGCTAATAGATGCAGCCAATTACAAGTGTTAAACATTCGAAAATGCCTAAACTAACAGAAAGAGAAAAAAAGGCGAGAGAAAGGGTGTTAGCTGTAAGGACACAGAAAGAATTGCTAATTACAAGCATACTTGTATTTAAAAAACATGCTATGTTCATTTGGTGATATGTGTAGGCGAATGGCTCTAACTCCAAAGCTCTAGTCAGAATTATTTTTTGTTTGAAGTCAGAAATCTACGAATAAAAGGTTTCCTCCTGCGGTATGTGTAAAATTCTACCTTTTAAAGATATAACAAAAATCATTTGGAGTACAAAAATATGTCCATATGACCAGAGGTTTCCAGGTGAGATGCTCATGCCCCCCCCCCCCGTTTAACGCTCCTGATTGTCTGTAACATGAACAATCAATCGGAATAAGCAAGAAGAGCAGATGTCATTTCTTTTTTCTATTTTTCACCCTTTGGGAAACATTTTCCACAGGAGCAAACTTTTTACAGCACCCATGAATAATGGGGCCATTCCAACCACTTTCCCACTGCGGCATCACACTTATTCTTGCCTTTCCTAGTTGCATATTTAAATGTATGTACAGAGTGGGACTGGCCATCCAAAATATTTATTAATAGCCACAAAGTTGAGACTTGTGGGAGATTCTCCAGTTGCAAAAAGAACTGCAAATTCTACGTTTTTTTAGAAGAAAATTTGGGATTGCTAACTGCAAATTGAACTTTTTTACACATCTAAGGGCCATATGTATCAAAAAAGAGTTTTGCGATTCTCAAATTGCGATTTTTAGCGATTCGCAATTTGAGAATTGCAGAATGCTATGTATGTAGGATTTGCAAAAATGTTTGTGAATCCTGCATATTCCTTATTTTTTTTTTTTAAACTTTGTTTATTGAAATTTTATGGTTCACTTTCACATACATACAGAACGAGAAAGAAAACAAATGCAGGTTCAAATGGCAATGAGGGTGAAACAGTACATGTGCATCATATATACCTCTCCCCATGGAGGCGATGGCTGCATATTCCTTATTTGCGAATCACAAATTGAGATTGCCAAATAATGAATACATTCCCATTCATTCCTATGGGCTAGGAGGCCCATAGGAATAAATGGGAAGACATTCTCAATTTGCGATTACCAATTAGAGAATCGCAAATAGACAATGCAATTTCAGGGTTACAAGGGTGCCAAAATGACACCCTGTTGCACCCCTGAAATATGCATGTGTGCACATTTTGCGCACATACATGCCCTAAGGGCATGTATGTGCGACATGTGGCACTTTTAAAAAATCGAAAAAGTGCTTTTTTATAGAAAATCGCAGATTACCACCAACTTGAAGTTGGTGGTAATTTGCTTTTCCTTAAGGCCAAATAGCAAATTTCTGGTGCTTCCAGAATTGCATTTAAGGAATCGCAATTTGCAATTCCTCAATTGCATTCGTAAAATAGAGAATCGCAAATTTGCAATTCTCTATTTTGCAATGGCCTTTTGGGATGATATATTCCAAAAGGCTTTTTCCAATTTGCAAACGGGCCGATTCTGAGAATCAGCCCGTTTGCAAACGGGAAAAAGGCTTGATTCATATGGCTCTAAGTGAGACAAAACTTGATGGGTGCAAAAAGTCTTATGACTGAAGGCCAAACCCAACTGGCGGAGCATCACTCTGCTGTCATCGGGGACAAATGTAGCTTTAGCAATGTTAATCGGCCTGGCTTATGAATAAAAGTGACTTCTGTATCTTGATCAGTCCTAGGGCCCAGCAACTCAGCTCAATATGGTCACTTTGCACAGTGGTGTAACACAACTTGAGGGGGCCCCACTGCAAGGTACATGGAGAAGCCCCACTCCGGACTTAATCAGGAGCTCTCAGGTCAAGATACTTTGCTGTGGGGGCCCCTGGAGCTTGGACGCAGCCCCGCCCCACAAAGGCCTATGTTATGCCACTGACTTTGTGTGATATACAACGAGCGTGGCCTTTCCCTCCTTAGTTGGTGCGCCTCATTCTCATCTACCTACTTATGGTCGCTCCCCTCGTACAACTGGCCCTTCGCTCTGGAGAAGGCTTGTTCCGCATTTCTCTGCCTACGTCATCATTTCACGAGCTGCTTATGGACTCCTTGGCTGCCACCTGTCCCTTCCTGTTACTGTCTTACTCAGTTTGCCACATGTTCCTTTGTTCATGGATAAGTATACATATTGATACATAATGAAAGATTTATCGTTTGGGGACCTTTCCACCTATTATCTAGAGTGTAAAGTTGATTTCTGCATTTGTACAACTGTATAATTCTGTTTTATAACCGTGTACTCAGCAAATTATTTCTACGATATCTGCTTTTGTATTGCATTCTTTGATGTTTAACACAAACTCAATAAACACAGATATAAAAAATTAGAAAAAAAATTGCTGAGTTTAGGCACTAAATAAGTCATCATACATGCCCTCTATCACTCATTTATCTATTCATCCATCCACTAATTCACCTTCCGAAACAACTGCAATAAACACACACAAACTCAACAGCATGTGCAAGATAAATTAAAAGAATACAAGTAGAAAAAAGAAAAGATGCAGCCATCTAATCACTGCGGAATTATGCAAGCATTATCGAAAATAAACATAGCAGCGGGTGTCCGTCTCGCAGAGGTATTGTAAATAGTCTATTGTCGTTTTAAAGTCCCAGCATGCCACATTTAGAACCAACATGTCGGCCATCTTGTAATGGTTAAACAACAAGATAATATAGACAACAGAGTTCCATAATGCTGCTTGTTTAGAGGAAGTGTCCACATGGGATGTGGCGCACTGTAGATTCAATGAATGGAAGCCAGCAAACTGGTACCAGTGCCTGGACAGCTGTTGTATCCTTTTAAGTAACATTAAAATAAAAGAAGAAAAGCTAATAAATGAAATGGGAACTATCAAAGGAGAAAAACTGGAAAAAAAGACTGGCCAACCAGCCCTCACAATGAGGCGCACTCATTTTCAGGTGGGTGTGCACGCGATCAGAAAGTGCTGTCGTTCGCAGGCCAAAGACTGATGTGGGCGGAACTATTCCATCGTGCAGTATGGTGGCACGGATGGAGGCAGAGTGTAAATGACACTTGGATAGACCAATGACAGAACAGAGCTGGCCTAAAAGCGCTCTGTGTATATATAAGGATATTTTTTTATATATATGGTTGTGTGTATTATTTAATGATTTTCTATAACAATATTCTGGCAGACAGCTAAGAAGAGATTCTAGCAAGAATTGTAACAGCGCAAATCTTCTTCCTCTAGGTGTTGTCTGAGGAAGTCACCAATGAAAAATCATTCCTAAGAAAGGAAATCTGTGACATTTCATATAAACATTATCTGTAGGCTTTAATACAGAAAAATAACAATCCGTGCTTAAATATGCTTTTTGCAATCAATATGTCAGGCCTACTGCTTTTATCATAGCGTTTCATGATAAGCAGAACAGACGTGTGGCATCTGAAATATGTTTTCCTAGTGAAACAATAAGGCCTCTAGCTGGTGTCATTGGCTTGTAACCATAACTAACTGAGGCCTGTTGTACTGAGCTTGACTTTCCCACAAGGGAACCATCAGACACACAGTCATAAAATGGCATAGTATACAACATTACAGCTGCCAAAGCAAAGTACTAAGGGGCATATCAACAACAACCGGCGATAATTATCTCTAAGCGCACTTAGCGCTAGGATAATTATCGCCGGCTAGCGTGAATTTTTATCGCTGAGATAGCGTGCTATTAGCAACGCTTATCTCAATAGCGATAAAAATCCTCGCGCTAACAGGCTAACGTGAGATTATCGCTGGAACCCAGCGATAATCTCACGTTAGCTTGTTGATAGGGACAGGCAAACTTAGCCATGATATCCTCCTTCCATAGGATATCATGGCTAAGTCAGAAAAATACCAGACGTAAAAAAGCAGCGTTAACCGCGGTTAGCGCTGCTTTTTTTGTCTCTAACAGGGTTAGCGACATTCTTTTTTTTTGGAAAACCTTTATTGATATTTCAATCAATTACACGTATGGGCCTACAACCCCCGGGGCCGGCCGCTAAACAATCAGAATAACAGAAAGCAATTATATCACAGTCAGCACCTCGGGGAACAGAATCTCCACGATAACATACTCTCAGTCTCTGAACGGCCCAAGTAAGGGACCAGGATAATAAAGGTTTACATTTTATAATAGAGGAGGATGGAAGGATCAGGTGCCAAACAGTTTCCCAGCAGCGAAAAATGACAGGCAGAACGATGAACGTAAACAATAAACAGCAGTCTATCTAAGCAATGGCGCTGAAACAGGAAGTTCAGGATGCGGAGGAATATCACGGCCACTTGCGCCTGCAACCCCCTGCCCTAAGACCCAGGAAACACCACGGAAATTATGGCACACAGGAAACAGCATCGATTATCAACTAAGGAGTTCTACCATGCTGATCCCAGAAAAAGACAAAGAAGAATAAAAGAAGAAAAGGAGGCCATGGAAAAAAGGGGTTAAAGACTAAAGAATCCCCTCCCCCAACCCCCCACCCTGCACCTCTGCAGATGAGTACGCCCCCCCCCCCAGCAGTGTGCCTGTCGCCCCGGAGTCAGACCCGAAATATAGAAGAAACAGAGAAAAAGGAATAGGAAAAGAACCCCCACCGGACGGGGGGGTAGAGAGAGTATTAATAAACTGGAGGAGGGCCTGCAAAACATGCCCCCGGCTTCTCCCTCCCGCACAGTATGTTTCCCCCCAAAGCAGACAATAAACAACACAAAGTCAACCATGCCAAAGAAAAATGGGGAGCATTACGCACTTAGTACACTAACAGTTCTGCCGTGAGAGCACGCAACCCCCGAGCCCGCCCGCCTATTAGATGACCACGTCTGAAGGATCATCCTTATCCTTGGCCACTCTTTGCAAATCTACCCATGCATACCCATCGACCCAGTGCCAAGTCCAATGTTACAAGGAAGAGGAGCGTCCAATAAAGGTCAGGAAGCGACACACACAGGTAGGGTAGAAGGCTCTGAAGATCGACACAGTCAGCTCTATGGAGGGTCGTCTTTCCCAGTGCTGCCCCAGGATTTACACTGCACACCAGGTCCATGAAGGCGGAATCAGCCAGAGCAGGCGACCATTGCTTGGATATTGCCTGAGTCGCCGGAAGCCGCGCACGGGACAAGGCCACCACCCCCCACTCAGATCCAAAACCTCCGGAACCGTCCAGGTCCACAGCCAGCTGAGCGCACGTTAGCATACTGTCCGGAGTGTCCAGTTGTGCACTATTCACAGGGGCGGCCACGACACTGTCCTCCCGTGTGCAGTGTAGGAAGTCCCAGCGTACCTGGGGACAGGCAGGCCGCAACTGTTCCGACGCTGTTGTCACTCCATCGAGCTTACTCCCCAACATCCAGGCGCCGTGGATCAAGGTGGAATGAAGGGCACCGAGAGCTTAGAAAAGGTCACCGTACCCCAGTACAGCTCCCGGCGCTCGCTCCGCTACGCTCCTCAGAGTCGCACCCTCCCAAGCTTGCTGCGACCCAGTGCACAGGATGGTGGACCTCGCCCTTCCAAAATGGCCGCTGGGTAGGTCCAACCCAGTTTGGGACCGGGACTCAGGCACGAGCGCCTCGGGTTCCATGTCACTGGAAACAGGGTTCCGGGGGCAGGCAAATAATGTGTCCGGTGTGTGGTCACGGGCCACTGTCAGCCCCACCACGGACCAGTGCCCGCAAAAATCCGGGAGCAGCCCGCAGGAATCGGGGCGAGTTACGGGCGGCGTCCGGGCAGCTCACCAGCGAAGGCTGAGGCAATCACCGGAGACACCATCCGCACGATGAACTCCATCCACTCCGGATCACCGACCGACCCCTGCCCTCACCACGTCTTCAACAAGGCCGACGCTGTCATCGCACCCCAACTGCGAGACATCATCAACACTTCCTTCGACACCACCATCTTCCCTGAGAGCTGGAAGCACGCCGAACTCAGCGCCCTACTAAAGAAACCTACAGCGGACCCCACCGACCTCAAGAATTACCGCCCCATCTCGCTCCTCCCGTTTCCAGCCAAAGTCATCGAGAAGACCGTCAACAAGCAGATGGCCGCCTTCCTCGAGACAAACGGATCCCTCGACCCCTCACAGTCCGGCTTCCGAGCCAATCACAGTACCGAGACCGCCCTCATCGCCGCCACCGATGACATCCGAGCCCTGATGGACAATGGAGAAACAGCGGCCCTCATCCTCCTAGACCTCTCTGCGGCATTCGACACGGTCTGCCACCGCACCCTAGTACGGCGCCTCAGCAACATCGGAATCCAGGACAAGGCGCTGGACTGGATCATCTCCTTCCTCGACGGAAGAACACAGAGAGTCCGCCTACCACCGTACAAGTCAGAGGCCTCCGAAGTCACCTGCGGCGTCCCTCAAGGATCATCTCTGAGCCCCACCCTCTTCAACGTCTACATGAGCCCCCTCGCGGCCATCGTACGCAAACACAACCTCAGCATAATCTCCTACGCCGACGACACCCAACTGATCCTCTCCCTGACCAACGACCCCGCCGCCGCCAGATCCAACCTGCACGAAGGGATGAAAGAGGTAGCCGAGTGGATGACAACCAGCCGCCTGAAACTGAACTCGGACAAGACGGAGGTCCTCATCCTGGGCTCCTCACCCTCCGCCTGGGACGACTCCTGGTGGCCTCCCGCCCTGGGCACCGCACCCAAACCGACAGACCATGCACGCAACCTGGGCTTCCTCCTGGACTCCTCCCTCTCCATGACCAGGCAAGTCAACAACGTCTCCTCGGCGTGCTTCAACATCCTACGCATGCTACGGAAGATCTTCTGGTGGATCCCCACCGAGACCAGGAAGACCGTCACCCAGGCCCTCGTCACCAGCCGACTGGACTACGGCAACGCCCTCTACGCCGGTACCACCGCCAAGCTCCAGAAGAGACTCCAGCGGATCCAGAACGCCTCAGCCAGACTCATCCTCGACATCCCACGAACCAGCCACATCTCCGGACATCTGAGAGACCTTCACTGGCTCCCCGTCAACAAAAGAATCACCTTCCGCCTCCTCACCCACGCACACAAAGCCCTACACGACCAAGGCCCGAGCTACCTCAACAGCCGAGTCAACTTCCACGCTCCCAAACGCCACCTCCGATCAGCCAACCACGCCCTCGCCGCCGTCCCCCGCATCCGAAGAGCGACTACAGGAGGAAGGTCCTTCTCCTACCTGGCCGCCAAGACCTGGAACTCCCTCCCGACCGACCTGCGCCTGACCCAAGACCACCTCTCCTTCAGGAAGAAGCTGAAGACCTGGCTGTTCGAGCAGTAGCGGCACCCCCCCCTCCCCCCCCCCAGCGCCTTGAGACCCTACGGGTATGTAGCGCGCTTTACAAGTGTCACTGATTGATTGATTGATTGATTGATTGATTGGAGTTGCCACCTCGGGCATGCACTCGTTCCGCCACGCTTAGTGATAGGAGCGACCACGGCGAAATGTAGGCCGATATTCGCACCGCTCCGGTAGTCCGACTCCACCCAGTCACCAATGGCCGCTGTTGTCGAACTGCCGCCCGGCCATGGTGTCCACTCGAGGTCCCGGTTCCAGGGTTGCACAGGCCGCAAACTTCAGACGGCCATTTCTCCGGCGGTACCGCTGCCAGAAACTTCGGGGTCACACTATCGGTTGCCGCTCTCCTTCACCAACACGGGCAGCTAGCGCAGGCTAAGGATCTCATGCAGGATTTCTGTGCGGGGTGCGGAGGTTCACGGAGCCGGGAGCCTACGCTGCCGTCCCGGTCGCCATCTTGGCTCCTCCTCCGACATTCTTGATAATAGGAGAAATGTCGCTTAGCGACATTTCTCCTATTATTTTACTCTGGAACGCCCCCTTTGCATCTCATTAGAGATGCAAGGGGAAGCGTAGAGTAAAAGGGTGCTAACATGCAAATTTGCGTGTTAGCACCCTGTTGTTGATAGGGCGCTAGTTTTATCTCTCCTTTTTTGGCTTTTAAAGCCAAAAAAGCAGAGATAAAGCCCTTGTTGATATGCTCCCAAAAAGGTCTAACATTGATTCTGGCGGTGCAAATCTTGTATATCGACGGTTCGTCAGAGAGATAAACAGCATCAAACTTCAGTAATACGACTACAAAGGGAACCCGTAAGACTCCATGTGACACTGAGCCTATTTGTAGGCTTTTATACGGAGTAATAACAATCTACCTTAAAATGCCGACTGACTAACCCATGCTTTTCACAATACGTATGTTACGCCCTCTGCATTCATCATAACTCTTCACTATAAACATTCAGGCCTGTCATTTTCATCTCTGGCGTTTCACCACAACCAACTCAGACCTACAGTGTTGATCAAAAGGCTTTCCACAGGGCAACCATCAGGTATCCCCGAATAAAACTACAACTATGTACAACATAGAGTTTTCAAAACAATATAAAATCCCTACTAATATATCTTAATAGGATTCCCACAGTGAAAGTCGTGTGACTCCCTGGTTTGTTCAGGCGGGTCACAAACACCAAAGCCCTCGCCTACTCAATTCCATGTAACAGAATACCTGCCAGCAGGCTGTAACACAGTGTAATAACAATATCTCCTTGGAAGCCTAGTGTCTTTAAAACGTTTAGTATCCAGAGTTTGTCACACTGGGTAACCAATACCAAATCATTACCCACTATGGAAATCTGTCCGCTGCCATGTAACAAAATACCTATCTGTTTACTTGGATGTAGTGTAATAACAAGTCCCAATTGAAGCGCCTATTGACTTTCTTTTCACAATAAATGTCAGGCCTGGTGCCTTTATCCTAACATTTCATAATAAACAGACCAGGGCTGTAGCCATAATTGTTGGATTGCTACCGACTCTGTCCTGCTGTGTTGTGTATATGCCTTGCCACGTGCCACAGTCTTTTTATTAGAAGCCCACAAATTCGGGCCAATCAAATCTTGTACTCAGAGAAAACAGTGCTGAGCGGAGCTCGCACCCCTTCCTCGGTGCTCTGAAAGGTCTTATTTGTGGATCACATAAGGTCCGGAGACCGGTGCATTGTCAAGCCATACCTAAACATCCATGAAGATTACTGTAACCCTAGGCATCCCATACTGCACTTAAACACAAAACTGCACTCTGAACCCTAACGTTACCGATGAAAGGGGCTGGGGCTAGGACGGCCATACATTCCTCATGACGGCCATGCTCCCTCATGACGGCCATACATTCCTCATGACGGCCATCCTCCCACATGACGGCCATGCTCCCACATGACAGCCATCCTCCCACATGACGGCCATGCTCCCGACGGCCATGCTCTCTCATGACGGCCATGCTCCCACATGACGGCCATGCTCCCACATGACGGCCATGCATTCCTCATGACGGCCAGGCATTCCTCATGACGGCCATGCATTCCTCATGACGGCCAGGCATTCCTCATGACGGCCATGCTCCCTCATGACGGCCAGGCATTCCTCATGACGGCCATGCTCCCTCATGACGGCCATGCTCCCTCATGACGGCCATGCTCCCTCATGACGGCCATGCTCCCTCATGACGGCCATCCTCCCACATGACGGCCATGCTCCCTCATGACGGCCATGCTCCCTCATGACGGCCATGCTCCCTCATGACGGCCATGCTCCCTCATGTGCAGCTGGAAGAGAAACAAACGCTGTAAATGATCTAATTATTGAAGACACTTGAACAGCATTCCAATGCCGCGTGAGCGCCTCTGAACGTCCAAGCTGAGGCAGACACATCTTCGTGGAGTGGAGGCGCGTGTTCTTGGTGCACATAACATCTGCCCAATGAAAACAAGTACTATTGGCAAAGCCTCGATCTCTAATACCCCTGAAAGCTCTTTTTGGGTTGATCATATTACATCTGCTAAGAGCTGTGCAGTCCAGCCAGACCTAAAAAAGAACCCCCTCTCTTCTTGCAGAGACCGATGTAGTGGCCTCGAGCACTGGCACCAGCAGCCCAGACACAGACACAAAAGGACGTCCAGATGGAGGCCGCCTTCCCTTTGATACGATCATCTTTTTGTTTCTCTCAAATAAAGGTTGGATGGCGAGAAAAGCTTTAACTTGCATGAAACCGAAAGTTAGGAAGGACTATAATGAAGGCTCCCTTGCCACCAGGCCTTCGTTTCACTTGGAAAGAACAAAGGATCCTATTGAAGGCAAGAAAGAATTAGACTGAATAGCAGAGGGGAAAAGCGAGTAGCGAAACAGAGAAACAAGATGGAGTGGCAAGAAGGGGATGGGGGGGGGCAGATGGATAGATTAGAAGGGGTGGGGACAAGGAGGACAAGAAGGAATGGCCGGCAAGAGCAAGTGAGGGGCATACTGGGTAAGAAGAGAGGGCTGGGAAGACAGAAAGGCGTTGGCGGGTAAGAGAAATGAAAAGATACACACATGGGAGAGGCGGGAGGGAGCTGTTCCTCGAAATATAAAATAAACCAGCCCGTATGTGGATAACATAAAAAAGTGAACCCCGACATGCAGCTCCTCTACCAAAGCACAAGTCCGACAGCAGACCACAACAGAGCACAAGTCCAACAGCAGACCACGACAGAGCACAAGTCCAACAGCAGACCACGACAGAGCACAAGTCCAACAGCAGACCACGACAGAGCACAAGTCCGACAGCAGACCACGACAGAGCACAAGTCCGACAGCAGACCACGACAGAGCACAAGTCCAACAGCAGACCACGACAGAGCACAAGTCCGACAGCATACCACGACAGAGCACAAGTCCGACAGCATACCACGACAGAGCACAAGTCCGACAGCATACCACGACAGAGCACAAGTCCAACAGCAGACCACGACAGAGCACAAGTCCGACAGCAGACCACGACAGAGCACAAGTCCGACAGCATACCACGACAGAGAACAAGTCCAACAGCATACCACGACAGAGCACAAGTCCGACAGCAGACCACGACAGAGCACAAGTCCGACAGCAGACTACGACAGAGCACAAGTCCAACAGCAGACCACGACAGAGCACAAGTCCAACAGCAGACCACGACAGAGCACAAGTCCGACGGCATACCACAACAGAGCACAAGTCCAACAGCAGACCACGACAGAGAACAAGTCCAACAGCAGACCACGACACAGCACAAGTCCGACAGCAGACCACGACAGAGCACAAGTCCACAGAGCACAAGTCCGACAGCAGACCACGACAGAGCACAAGTCCAACAGCAGACCACGACAGAGCACAAGTCCGACAGCAGACCACGACAGAGCACAAGTCCGACAGCAGACCACGACAGAGCACAAGTCCAACAGCAGACCACGACAGAGCACAAGTCCAACAGCAGACCACGACAGAGCACAAGTCCGACAGCAGACCACGACAGAGCCCAAGTCCGACAGCATACCACGACAGAGCCCAAGTCCAACAGCAGACCACGACAGAGCCCAAGTCCAACAGCAGACCACAACAGAGCACAAGTCCGACAGCAGACCACGACAGAGCACAAGTCCAACAGCATACCACAACAGAGCACAAGTCCAACAGCAGACCACGACAGAGAACAAGTCCAACAGCATACCACGACAGAGCACAAGTCCAGCAGCAGACCACGACAGAGCACAAGTCCGACAGCAGACCACGACAGAGCACAAGTCCAACAGCAGACCACGACAGAGCACAAGTCCAACAGCAGACCACGACAGAGCACAAGTCCAACAGCAGACCACGACAGAGCACAAGTCCAACAGCAGACCACGACAGAGCACAAGTCCGATGGCATACCACAACAGAGCACAAGTCCAACAGCAGACCACGACAGAGCACAAGTCCAACAGCAGACCACGACACAGCACAAGTCCGACAGCAGACCACGACAGAGCACAAGTCCAACAGCAGACCACGACAGAGCACAAGTCCAACAGCAGACCACGACAGAGCACAAGTCCGACAGCAGACCACGACAGAGCACAAGTCCGACAGCAGACCACGACAGAGCACAAGTCCAACAGCAGACCACGACAGAGCACAAGTCCGACAGCAGACCACGACAGAGCACAAGTCCAACAGCAGACCACAACAGAGCACAAGTCCAACAGCAGACCACGACAGAGAACAAGTCCAACAGCATACCACGACAGAGCACAAGTCCAGCAGCAGACCACGACAGAGCACAAGTCCGACAGCAGACCACGACAGAGCACAAGTCCGACAGCAGACCACGACAGAGCACAAGTCCAACAGCAGACCACGACAGAGCACAAGTCCAACAGCAGACCACGACAGAGCACAAGTCCAACAGCAGACCACGACAGAGCACAAGTCCAACAGCAGACCACGACAGAGCACAAGTCCGACGGCATACCACAACAGAGCACAAGTCCAACAGCAGACCACGACAGAGCACAAGTCCAACAGCAGACCACGACACAGCACAAGTCCGACAGCAGACCACGACAGAGCACAAGTCCAACAGCAGACCACGACAGAGCACAAGTCCAACAGCAGACCACGACAGAGCACAAGTCCGACAGCAGACCACGACAGAGCACAAGTCCGACAGCAGACCACGACAGAGCACAAGTCCAACAGCAGACCACGACAGAGCACAAGTCCGACAGCAGACCACGACAGAGCACAAGTCCAACAGCAGACCACGACAGAGCACAAGTCCAACAGCAGGCCACGACAGGCATACGTCAGCACCTGCACTGGGCAGTGACCAGCGAGCTCTCAGGACATGCTCAAGACCTGAAGGAATAACAGAGAGAAGAGAGCTCCAGAGAAAGACCTTCAACAAGAAAAAGCAGCAGAACTTTCAACCCATCAACAATAATGAACAAGAAAAGGGACACAATGTGACCGTCAAGACACAACTTGTAGACACGATAACGAATCAACTGAATCAGTTTAAAAACTCTTGTGTTTTCCTCTACTAAGAATATTATCAGGAAAAATGGAAAGTGCAGAGGGGCGAGCCACACAAAGGGTACCAAGATCCGGACTTTGTAAATGAGCCACTCGCCAGCAAGATGCGGACTGGATTCCTTAATCATCTGTATGAAGCTCTGATGCAAATATCACATTTTCTGCCACAGCATCTTTTCACAAAATCACATGAAGATGGAGGGCCTTCAATTGATTAAAAACAAGTGGCACATGCTGCTGTCATTAAGGATAGGCAATTTGTTATATTATTTTTATAATAAACGCTAAATAATTAATTAATGCAACCAGTGTTCATTACAACATTGCCCTCACATTGGCAGGTTCATGCTTTTCATTTTGAGCGCCTTCGAACACTACACACATCCTAATCATTGGGGGTCTTCCGCCCCTGCACAATGGTTACGTCAGAGACCCTTCTTGCCATGACTAACGAGTGCTCTGTCTCATGCAGGGGATTCTGAGCGCAAAAATAACATTTAAACCAGACCATGAATATTAAAAAGGATAATGCGACCTAAAACAAAATGAAAGTTCAAAAAAGAGCCACAAGGAGGGAAAAGTGTGCCTGCCCTCCACCGCCAATGTGCGTGGGTTGGTGTAGGGCAGAACAGGCGGACGGTGCACGTTATGATGTGACTTGCTATGCTATGTTGTGTTATGGGTCAAATACTTTATGTTATGTCACATTTGCTGCAAGCCAGCTTCGCCGCTAGGAATACCATATCAAAGTCTGAACTTTAGGAAGAACCATGCTCTAATTATAATCTAATCCTAAAATGAAATGTATAAAGAGATCTGGGGCTGTGCTATGCAATGGGCGGAGTTTTATCACCCAGTAAAAGCTGGAAGGCGCTTGAACCCAGCACAGTCTCTACTGCTCCAGAGTCCACGCAGCTGCCATTATTAGTTGGCATGGGCCATGCCACGTGCAACTTATGAATGCCCCGCACTTCCAGTCCTTTGCCAGTCTACAGAACAGCGGGTGTTACGATACTGTCAGATTGGCCATCCATGTGTAAAGGGTCTGATGGGTAAAAGCGGGGCCGGAAATGCCGCCGCTGCCACTCATGGGCCCCCGGTCTCGTTGCCTGCACTCCAGGTAACGGAAGTGCTCTCGGGACACCCGTGGAGCCCCGGTGGATCTAACCAAGATGGCAGCACTAGGGCACGCAACGACACTCTGAATAAAAACAATGCAGGCGCCTCCAGGCTGTGCACACAATAAGACAACTGCACACTACTGCATGCGCTCATGTGATATCCGTGCACATTTTTAATTGCCCTTATTTGATATGTGTTCTTAATGTATTTTTGATGTTAAGCTTAGACTCTTTTGTCTGCTCTCCATTCAATTCTAAGAATCTAACACAAACAGGAAATTAATTTGGGGGGGGGGGGCATCTTCGTTCGTATTGGCTCAAGCAAATGGAATCAAATATTGCTAACCTAAAGAGGGGCCTTCACACTGCCAAGTGGTTTCAAATCAAAGGCGGAAAACAAAATGAATGAGTCCCAAAGCAAACAAGGAACGGCAAAGCCAATAGCTCTGGGTCAATGTGCTAACACATGCAGCGTTAGCACATTAGAGTGAGACACTCATGAGGGAGACAGCAGCAGGGGCTAGAAGTCTATATTGTACTGTATTGTATTGTAGTTGCATTTATATGGCGCTCACTCCCCCTGACAAGGCTTACAAATAATATTTCATGCGGCACAATGCAAGCATTAAAGCAGAGATGGGATGAAACTCCCAAACAGCCAACAGTATTGCGTAAGAGACGAACTGTCCAATCAGATCCGCAGACTAGATTGACAAAGTCACACACCAATGGCAAAAAGAGGCTAGCCCAAGGAAGCCAATGGTTGAAAGACGACGCCTGAGGCCCACGAAAGGCATACTGATAGCAATGGGTCTATTGGACAACTGTGCTGTCAAAGCCCAGACCTAACAGTGAAGGAAAAGTAAAGTACAAAATAAGCCAATATATTACTGAGCAATAGATTCATGTCACGTGGGCTCATGAAATCAACAGTGATTGCAGAAGAAGCCGCAGCTTGTTGGCACCAACACTGAGTCTGAATGTGCACAGCAGTGGCCATCACTAGACCTTTCACTACGTGAAATGAGAAGAAGCGAAGAGGCGTCCTTGCAGGACAGGACAGGACAGGACAGGACAGGACAGGACAGATTTCTGAAAATCACAAGCTTATTGACAGTGGTTGTGAAAAAATATAGCAGGCAAGTAGGAAGCTGTGTATTTTGACCTTTCAGCGCACGGCATTATTAATGATTAAAAATTAGGAGAAAATTATTTAATCCAACAGAAATGTTGCTGTTTTAACAGCAAGGGAAAAAAGACTTTGTAAAGTCATATTCAAATAGAAAAATGCATTCTGCTTGTAAAGAGGGCGACAGGCGCTTCATGCGACTTGCAATGTCCCTGTGTTTCTTTCATTGGTTCTGGGTGCGGTCATGGGTCGATGTTCTTCATGACAGGAAAGGCTGCAAGGGGTCGAGGTAAGGTCCTGAGAAGCATTGTATGACGTGCAAAGGGGTGTCAGCGCCATGCGTGAAGTGGATGGGGATGTCAGCGCAGTGCGTGAACAGGTTACAAGATAGCAATCATCAGTAATATCATAAATACACGTTTGGGCCCTTGGGGCGTACCAAAACATACACCAAAAAAGTGGTATAAGAACCATGACTGGAATAGACACTAGGCCTATTGCCTGTAGAATCACTGGGACCCCAAGGAACCACCCAAGGTAGTGACACAGGGGACCCACGGGAGCTGTATGCAGTGTGAAAACACAACCGCGGGTTCTCGTTATCTTCTATAGGCAATGTCGCGGTTGGAAATTTAAAGATTAGGGACACTTCTAATCGAGTCA
This sequence comes from Triturus cristatus, assembly GCF_964204655.1. NCBI lineage: Eukaryota > Metazoa > Chordata > Amphibia > Caudata > Salamandridae > Triturus > Triturus cristatus. The sequence goes on from NC_140591.1 coordinate 1,699,003,638, forward strand.
GGACCAAACCCTTTTGGACTTAGGTAGTTCTAGGGCTAGCACCCACAAAAGCACCGGAGTACTCGAGTTACCTCACCCAGGGAAGCCGGGTGCATAGGTGTCTTTTGGTGTCGGGTCGCGTCGTCGATTCCAATGGAAGCCTGCAAAGAACTGCTGCTGTCGTGAAGAGAAGTGTCCGGAGAGATCCAAGCCTAGATCTAGGATGTAGGGAACCTGAAAGCAGAGGGGACAGAGTCTGGGTCACTTGCCAGTGACATAGTGCAGGAAGACCAATGCCCACAGATGTCGGGTGCTTCAGGTGAGTTGATGGGTATCTTGACTCTTCAGCCACGAGATCCAGGAGGCGTCGACAAAGTCCACGAGTCAGATTCGAGCTGTCCCACGAAGTCTGTCGAGTGCTGCGGTGTCGGCGACCAGAATGGACCCAACAAGCCTTGGCAACGGCAAGTTACAGGAATTCAGAGAAAGGACTGCGGTGCAGACCAGCAAGGTCTGTGGGACTCACCCAAGCGAGGATAAGTCAGGGCACATCTGGAACCACCAGGAAAGCCCAAGCAGAAAAGGAGTTGCCTTCGTGGAGACCTGCCAGCCACAGGGCTAGTGATCGCAAAGGAGCCTCGAGCGGTCGCACTTGAAGCTGGCCCACGGGTCACTCGTGGAGTGGAGGCCAACTATCTTCGGTGCAGGAGGTGCTCAAGGCTGGGGCTACTCGGAGCCCAAAGCACAACTTCGAGGAGGTCCAGGAAGATAGTGTTGCTAGAAAAGTTCATGGTGTCCTGGGGTCACGGTTCCACATCACCCACAATAGCCACGGGCCTCAGCTTTGCTGTGGACTCAGGGTAGCCTTGGGGAAGTCTGGAAATCCACCTCTGGGGATGCAGAGACTTCGGCGTCCGGCGGGAGCTTCAGCGATGCAGACCGGTCAGTTGCTTCTTTGGTGCCTGCCAAGCAGGGGAGTCACTCCTTGACCCCAAGGGAGATTTCTTCCGTCTTCTAGTCGTGATAGAAAGTCGAAGGTCCAGGATATATGTTGCAGAGTTTCGCCCAGTGTAATCTAAAGTCCTAGGGACTGGATTCCTATACTTATAGTAAGTTTAGGGGATGGACTAACTCTAAGGCCCCACCTATGGGTGGGCTTGGAAAGAGGGGTGGTTACACCCATTTCCTTTGTCCAGTTTCGCGCCAGAGCAGGGGCAGGTAGCCCCTGCAACTGGTTTGAACTGGGCTATGCACAGGGACACCAAGTGTGCACCCAGTGCAGGACTTCAAAGCACCAGAGTGCTCCCACCCAGCCTCAATACACATCTGCCTGTCTGGGGAGGTGGTGACACATCCCCTCGACAGGAAACCTATTGTCCAGGCCTCCCCTGCTGGAGTTTCGGTCAGCAGCAGGAGGCAAGACCCATGTCTGTGGCAGAGGCATCCATTTTGTGATGCCAGGGCTCAGGAAAGTCCTACCGGGTTTAGCCAGTGTGAACATGTCTCTCCCTCTATAAGGGTGAAATGCTACCCCCGCCGCCAGAATTGGTAGGTGGGGTAGTATTCCAAAGCGTTTGACACCAAACATGACATGTTTTGATGCAGCCATTCCAAAGTTAGCATTTATCGCGAGGTTATAATGCACTTAAGAGTATGTGGTATGGCTGTATCACAGAACAGCCATAAGGAAGTATTTCCGAAAGCTGCAGAGGAGCTCAGCTCATGCTTGGGCACCCTCTCACACAAAACCAAGCACGCTGCCTTCAGGATTGTCAAGGCCTGCCATAGGAGTGGCTTCTAGGTTTATATGTGTCTGTATAAGGTAGTGATATAGGTAGCCTATACCACAGTAAGGGGTGCAAGCACACCCTTACCCAGGCTGCAGTAGCAGACCTGTGGTGTCATTTTGGAGTGCTTCCCAGGGGTGGCATAATACATGCTGCAGCCTGTTGGAGGGCGGACCCCGAGGAGTCGGTGAGACCACCAAGGGGGGGCCCTCTCACTGCACGAAGTAGCCGAGCGCTGCCGAGAAGTCCCCTGTGAGATCCTTCTCCAATCACGTACTAGCACAGTAACACCACCACACAGGACTCAAGGAGGTTGTCTGGTGACAAGCAATTCTTTATCAGCAATAAAAAGGTTACGAGGTCAATATTTACACGAAGGGATCGAGGGATCCACCAAAAGTCTCAGTGTCTCTTTGGAAGGGTAGGGGTAGCGGGACAGTCTTTGGCAGGAGTGCGGTACGAGGGTACCTGGGGCCCAGTTCTTATCCTCAAGCTGGAGGACCTCCGACCTCGGAGGGGTCGAGCCGCGACGGCGTCAGCAGGGCTCTGGCGTACAGTTCGTGGAGAGCCGCGATTCAATCAGCAGGGCTCTCAAGATGGTTTCTGCTCGGCTCGAGCCGCGACGTCGTCAGCAGGGCTCCGAGGAAGGTTTCAGCGAGGTTGGGCCGCGACAGCGTCAGCAGGGCTCCGATGTTCCAGGTGGCTTTAAAGTGTTCACAAGAAGGAGCCGCGACGCAGTCCGCAGGGCTCGTGATGGTTCCGACAAGAGTTCTTCTCCGTAGGGTCAGCCGCGATTCAATCAGCAGGGCTCTCGACTCCGGGATACAACTGCCGAGCTGTGGTGGGGGCGCCCCAGATATAGGTCTGGAGCCCTTTGATGTCCGGACCTATGCGCCCGAGGGGGCGGAGTGGCCGGGTGGAGGTGGCCAGACGCCCAGCAGGAGAGGCGCCAGGCCCATGGGAGTTGCAGGGCGATCACACCTCGAGAGGGGAGGACAGTTGGGGGTCCCATCGATACTGTCCTCCGCCGGGGGCGATGAATGGTTCCTGCGGCACCCCCTGGCTAGTTCGTGGTGCCTCGATGTCGGGGCTTCGCTGGGGTCGAGGCCGGGTTGAGCGGGGTCGCGCCGGCTGGTGCACGGTGTGACGTGGAGGCCAACAAGATGGCGGAGCCACGAGGAGTATGCGACCACGTGCAGCTCCGGGTGAAGGGCCTTGGTGCAGTTCAGACGGGTGGCCCGTGAAGGCCGGGGCGGGGAACGGCCACAATCCAGGGGGTTAAGGACCACGCCGCGAGGCCGGGTCCAACAGGCGTCCCCCCCAGCCGAAGGCATGGAGAGTCACCCATCTCCTTGGGGATTCTCCTCGTCAAGGCGGAAGAAGCGGGATAGGCCGTCGGCGTTGGCGTGGTCATTGCCGGGCCGGTGTTCGACGTCAAAATCCATCCCTTGTAGCGAGATGGACCATCGCAGCAGCTTGGGGTTCTCGCCCCGCATTCGCATTAACCATTGCAAGGGCCGGTGGTCGGTCTGGACCCGGAAGTGGGTGCCAAAGAGGTAGGGCCGGAGCTTCTTGAGGGCCCACACCACAGCGAAGGCCTCGCGCTCAATAGTGCTCCAGCGTTGCTCTCGGGGCAGTAGTCGTCGGCTGATGAAGGCCACTGGTCGGTCGAGCCCCTTTTCGTCGGCTTGGGATAGGACGGCCCCGATCCCATACTCGGAGGCGTCCGTCTGTACCACGAACTCCTTCTGGTAGTCCGGGGCCTGCAGCACCGGAGCAGTACACATGGCTGTTTTTAGGGTGTCGAAGGCTGTTTGGCAGCGGGGTGTCCAGTGTACCTTCTTGGGCTGCTTTTTGGACGTTAACTCCGTGAGGGGGCCAACAATGCTCCCATAGTCCCGGATAAACCGCCGGTAGTATCCGGTGAGGCCCAGGAAGGCCCGGACAGCGGTCTGGGTAGTGGGGGGTTCCCAGGTCTTGATGGCCTCTATCTTCGCTTGGAGGGGGGCCACCTGCCCGCTCCCCACTTGATGGCCCAGGTAGGTCACGGATCCGTGGCCGATTTGACATTTGCTGGCCTTGATTGTGAGCCCGGCCTGCTGGAGGGCGGCCAGGACGGCCTTCAGGTGACGGAGGTGCCCGGCCCAGTGGTTGCTGTACACGGCAACATCATCTAAGTAGGCCGCGCTGAAGGCCTCAAGCCCGGCCAAAACCTTGTTCACCAGTCTCTGGAAGGTGGCCGGGGCGTTCTTCATTCCGAAGGGCATCACCCGAAAGTGGTAATGCCCATCCGGAGTCGAAAAGGCGGATCTTTCTTGTGCGCCGGGGGTGAGCTGGATTTGCCAGTACCCGGCGGTGAGGTCCAGCGTGCTCAAGTAGCGAGCGGCCCCTAGGCGGTCGATGAGTTCGTCGGCCCGGGGTATCGGGTGTGCGTCTGTCTTGGTTACTGTATTCAGGGCTCGGTAGTCCACGCAGAATCGCAACTCCGGGGGGTGACCGGGAGCTGCGGCCTTGGGCACCAGGACGACAGGGCTGGCCCACGGGCTGTCGGAAGGCTCGATGACCCCCAGGGCCAGCATCTTCGCTACTTCGGCCTGGATGCAGGCCCGCACTCGGTCGGGCACCCGGTAGGCTCTGTGTCGTATGGGGGGGCTCTCCCCGGTGTCGACGTCGTGGACGCACCAGTGGGTCACCCCCGGGGTGAGAGAGAAGAGGGCTGTGTAGTCCCGCAGTAATTGCTGGCAGTCGTTGCGCTGTTCCGGGGTCAGGGACGAGGCGAGTTGGACCCCTTCGATCGATCCATCGTGAATGTCGGATTGCAAGAGGTCGGGCAAGGGCTCGGAGTCGTCCTCGCCCCCCTCGTCGGTCGCCAGCAGCAGGCTCAGTTCGGTCCGGGCGAAGTGGGGTTTTAGCCTGTTAGCATGTAGGACCCGGAGGGGGTTCCGGGGGGACTCCAGATCGACCAGATAGGTGACGGGACTTTTCTTCTCCACCACCTTGAAGGGCCCGGTCCACTTGTCCTGGAGAGCGCCGGGTTCGACCGGGGCCATGACCCACACTTTCTGACCTGGCTCGAATTCTACAGTAGAGGTGTTGCGATCGTACCACCGCTTCATGTCCTCCTGGCTGGCCTCGAGGTTGGCTTCGGCCATGGCTCGGAACTTGCGGGTCTGGTTTCGGAGGGTCAGGAGGTATCGGTAGACGTCAGGAGGGGCGCCTCGGGGTTTCATCTCCCAGCCCTCCTTGACCAGGCTGAGCGGTCCGCGGACCGGGTGTCCATACAATAGTTCAAACGGGCTGAACCCCAAGGACTTCTGCGGGACCTCCCGATAGGCAAACAGGAGGCAGGGCAGCAGGACATCCCATTTCCGCCTGAGGGGTTCTTCCAGGCCCTGGATCATCCCTTTTAATGTTCGGTTGAACCGCTCAACCAGTCTGTTCCCCTGAGGGTGATAGGGGGTCGTGAACTTGTATGTGACCCCGCACTGTTGCCACAGGGACCGCATGTACCTGGAGATAAAGTTCGTTCCGCGGTCGCTCACCACTTCGCTGGGGAATCCCACTCGGGAGAAGATCCCCATCAAGGCCCGGCCTACCACAGGGGCCGTTATAGTTCTTAGCGGGACCGCCTCCGGGTACCTGGTGGCGTGGTCCACGAGGACCAGGATGAAGCGGTGGCCCAGGGCGGTTTGGGGGTCCAGGGGTCCCACAATATCGAGTCCGACCCGTTCGAACGGGGTGCTGACGGCGGGAAAGGGCTGGAGGAGGGCCTTGACCCGACCCCCCGTCTTTCCGCTGGCTTGGCAGGTCTGGCAGGACCGGCAGTGGTTGTCCACATCTCTCCGCATCCGGGGCCAGTAGAAGTGGGTCACCAGACGACTTACGTTTTGTCTTGCCCCAAGTGTCCGGCGAGGGGCACATCATGGGCCAGGTTGAGAAGGAACTCCCGGAAGCGGAGGGGGACCACCAACACGCGGCTGGCCCCGAGTTCTGCTACTTTCTGTTCACTGTACAACAGGCCCTCGGCCCAGTAGATCCAGTGGGTGCCGGTCTGGTCACCGTTGGCTTGCGCGGTTGCCTGTTGTCGGACCCCTTCGAGAGAGGGACAGGACTGTTGCTCTTGCTGGAACTGCTCTCGGGTGGGGCCCCCTTCGTGTTGCCAGTGCGTCAGCTCTGGTAGGACGCTCGGAGAAGCCATCTCTTCGGGGGAGGATTCGCTGGGCCCAGGGTCGGCGTCCGCCTCCTCCTCGCTGCTGGTGGGAGGGGGTGTGAGCCCCTCGGGTTTGGCGGTCCCGGAGGTCGAGGAGGAGCGGGGGGCCTGGGCGGTCATGGACCGGGTGATGGCGCAGGCCCAATCAGCCAGTCCCAGCATTCGGAGGTGCTCTCGTCGCTCTACGTGAGCCCAGGGGGAACTTTCCAAGTCGTTCCCCAGGAGACAGTCGACCGGGGCGTCGTCGCGCACTGTCACCTTCAGCAGGCCCGTCACCCCTCCCCACTCGAAGGGGACCAGGGCCATCTGGCATAGGCTTTCACTGTTGTCGGCCGTCCGTACGGGGCACAGCACATTCGGTAGAATCTGTTCGGGGGTCACCAGGTGGCAGCGGACAGCGGTGATACTGGCGCCCGTGTCGCGAAGGGCTTCGGCCCGTTGTCCGTTGACCGTGACCTGCTGCCGGTACTTCTGGGTGTTGGTTGGGATGGGGGCGCAGGGTACCATCTCTCGGCTACCCAGGCAGACCAGGGACATGGCTGCCGGCTCCCACTCAGTTTTCTCTCGGTCGAGGGCCTCCTCTTCCTCTTCTCCTCCCCCCAAGGCGGCGGCTGTCAGCTGCCGGGGCGGGGGCCCGCCGGCCCCGTTTCTTCAGTTCAGAGGGCAGGCCGGATCGCTGGCAAAGTGTCCGGTTTGTTGGCAGCCATAGCAGGTCACTGGGGGTCGTGGTCCGGGTCGGCCCGGGCCCACCCTTCGGGCTAGGCTCGGGGAGAGATGTGGCTGCGGTGGCCCTCGAGGGGGGCTCCTGGGGGCCCCGGCGGGAGGGTCTCGGTTCCTGTTCGGCCCTCCCCCCCCACCGCGCTGGCGTGGGGGTCCGTTGGGGTTCCTCTGGTACTCCCCAATTGAGCTCCGGGGGACCCGGGAGTTGACCCATCGATCGGCCTCGACAGCAAGTTTTCGCGGGTCGGTCATTTTGCTGTCGAGGAGGTGCTGTCTCAGTTCCACGAAGCAATTGTTGGAAAGATGTTCCCACACGATGAGGTCGACCAGCTGCCCGTAGGTGGTTACTTTGCTTCCTTTGATCCACCCTTCTAGGGCCCGACTGAAAAAGTCCACATATTCCACCCATGTGGTACCCGGGATTTTCTTGCAGTCTCTGAACCGCTGGCGGTACATTTCCGCTGTTAGCCCGTAGCGGGTGAGCAGGGCCTCCTTCATGTGATCGTAGGAGGTCATCACCTCCTCCGGTAGCTGGAGCAGCGTGTCCCGTCCTTCGCTCAGGAATCGCCCCCACAGGCCTGCGCCCCAGTCTTTTCGGGGCACCCGATGGGAGGTCATGGCCACCTCGTAGGCCTTAAACCATTGTTGGATGTCGTCATTCTTGTAATACTCCTTGACGACCTCTTTCGGGATATGTACCTTGGCCTCGGAAGGCGGTAGAGTGTCTCTAGTACTGGGGGTGTCGGTCCCTCCGTTCTTGGCCTTGATCTCGAGTTCCTTGAGACTGCGCTCGTGCTCAAGAGTTAGTTTCTTTTCCTCCAACTCCCGGTGTCGTCTCTTCTCTTCTATCTCTTCTTGAAGGCGTAGCTGCTCGAGGGCCAGTTTCTTTTCTGCCAGCTGGAGTTCGCCGTCCAGCCGCAGTTGGGCGAGTTCTAGCTCGTGGCTCCGGACCTTTTCCCGCTCTCGTATTTCTTCTTCGGAGAGGCCGGTTTCTAGGCTCTTTCTTCCTCCGGTTGCCGGAGTCAGTGCGGTTGCTGCGGTCTCCGTCAGGGACAAGGGCCCTTCTTCCTGGGAGGGGCCTGCCCCGGCCTCCAACCATGCCCTCAGAGCTTTCTGCATCTCTTCTTTGGTACCTAGGCTGGTGGTTGCAATGCCTTTGTCTTTGCAGAACTGTTTTAGTTCTTTGTGCGTATATTCTTCCAGCCGTTCGGGCTGGAACTCCATTGTCGCGTTGTTTTCCTGGCTACTCATGATGCTATTCGTTTGGATGGGTAGCTAGTGGGTACTGGCTGGTACGTACTGCGTTCGGCTCGGATCCCGTCGCTGGCCACCAAATGTTGGAGGGCGGACCCCGAGGAGTCGGTGAGACCACCAAGGGGGGGCCCTCTCACTGCACGAAGTAGCCGAGCGCTGCCGAGAAGTCCCCTGTGAGATCCTTCTCCAATCACGTACTAGCACAGTAACACCACCACACAGGACTCAAGGAGGTTGTCTGGTGACAAGCAATTCTTTATCAGCAATAAAAAGGTTACGAGGTCAATATTTACACGAAGGGATCGAGGGATCCACCAAAAGTCTCAGTGTCTCTTTGGAAGGGTAGGGGTAGCGGGACAGTCTTTGGCAGGAGTGCGGTACGAGGGTACCTGGGGCCCAGTTCTTATCCTCAAGCTGGAGGACCTCCGACCTCGGAGGGGTCGAGCCGCGACGGCGTCAGCAGGGCTCTGGCGTACAGTTCGTGGAGAGCCGCGATTCAATCAGCAGGGCTCTCAAGATGGTTTCTGCTCGGCTCGAGCCGCGACGTCGTCAGCAGGGCTCCGAGGAAGGTTTCAGCGAGGTTGGGCCGCGACAGCGTCAGCAGGGCTCCGATGTTCCAGGTGGCTTTAAAGTGTTCACAAGAAGGAGCCGCGACGCAGTCCGCAGGGCTCGTGATGGTTCCGACAAGAGTTCTTCTCCGTAGGGTCAGCCGCGATTCAATCAGCAGGGCTCTCGACTCCGGGATACATCTGCCGAGCTGTGGTGGGGGCGCCCCAGATATAGGTCTGGAGCCCTTTGATGTCCGGACCTATGCGCCCGAGGGGGCGGAGTGGCCGGGTGAAGGTGGCCAGACGCCCAGCAGGAGAGGCGCCAGGCCCATGGGAGTTGCAGGGCGATCACACCTCGAGAGGGGAGGACAGTTGGGGGTCCCATCGATACTGTCCTCCGCCGGGGGCGATGAATGGTTCCTGCGGCACCCCCTGGCTAGTTCGTGGTGCCTCGATGTCGGGGCTTCGCTGGGGTCGAGGCCGGGTTGAGCGGGGTCGCGTTGGCTGGTGCACGGTGTGACGTGGAGGCCAACAAGATGGCGGAGCCACGAGGAGTATGCGACCACGTGCAGCTCCGGGTGAAGGGCCTTGGTGCAGTTCAGACGGGTGGCCCGTGAAGGCCGGGGCGGGGAACGGCCACAATCCAGGGGGTTAAGGACCACGCCGCGAGGCCGGGTCCAACACAGCCCCTGGTAGGTCTCTGAGGTACCTATACCCTAGGTACATAGTATACCATATACTAGGAGCTTATAAGGCACTCCAGAATCCAATTAGATATGAACCTAATGTACATGCAAACCATTTCAGAGAGGAAGCAGCTAGGCTGTGGTCCTGATTAGCAGGGCCCCAGCCATACTAAGGTCGAAAAACAGTGAAACACCAGCAAAAAGTGGGGATACCCATGTGAAGCAGATCCTACTCTCCTACAGTGTGCCCAGACAAGCTGAGGTCATGGCATTGAGGCAGGAATTTCCAAACACCTCTGAGGGTGAAAATCTCCAGAACCTTCTTGTACTTCAAAGCTGGCACCAAGTTTAAATATTGGACCCTCTGACACACTGTTTAGTGCACCTCTGGACCTGCGAATACTACAGAAGAAGGACATCTGTGCTTCTCTGCTGCAAGTACGATTGCTTTTCTGCTACACTGCTGCCCTTACCATTCTGACTGCTGCCCTGCTTGCTGAGAAGGAAGATAGGATCTGCTCCCTTCAGCCGAGGATGACGTGATTCAAAGGGTCAGGTGGCTGCCCCCCTGTTCTGATCTACAGGGACGAAACAAGCTCCAGAGGTGTCCCTGCATCTGCCCAGCTGACCTGAAGCCTGGACCTGCCTAAGCTCTGCTGGCCTCTGCTGGAGTGAGTTCCTGATCCCCAAGAGGTGTCCCTCGGGTCCTGAACCATTGGTATGGGATCAGTTATTGCGAACGTGAAAGGGCCCGTTCGCACCAAGATCTTGCTGCCTGTGCTGCCCACCAATGCAAAGCTCCAGTGAACCGACTCTTTGCGCTACAACGACCACTAGCATCACTAGATGTGGACTTCAAGCTACACCAACGACAGCGCTCGGTGGCTGCCAAGGTGAATCTGGAGCAACGACCATCCATGATGCCTGAGAGGATCTTTGAACTACAGTGCTGACCGTCTGCGAAGCCCAGCCTGCTCTTCGCACCACATCTACGACCATCCGTGACGCTCTCCCTGCTCCTTGCTGGCCCCTCCACTGAAAACAGAACTCTTTGCGTTGGACTTCAGAAGGGAAGATTTTCAGTGGGGCTAACTTAGTCCCTGTTTCTGTCTCACGTTCCTTCGCGGTCTGCCTGAAATTGTGATTTTCAGCCAGTATTGCACGACCAGATGACCGTGAGTGGAACTTTATGCTTTTAGGCACTATACTTACCTGAAACCTCTGAAATTGCGTTTCTCTGGTTCTACTGATTGGATTTTTGTCATTTTAGTTTCAACAAATGTATTACATGTTCCTCTATTTCTCTAAAGTGGGATTTTCCTTGTGTGATGTTTTTACTTTATTCCTGTTTGAAGTGCTGCATAAATACTTTACACATTGCCTCGAAGTTCAGCCTGTCTGCTTTGCGCCAAGCCACCAGAGGGTTAAGCCCAGGTTAATTTGGGGTTTACTTGTGTTTCACCCTGACAAGAATTGTGGATGCTGCTTCCGTAGGGAATCACCCGCCCCACCCAAATGTAACCCAATTTCCTACACAGGTGATATCCCTGTATGACACGTACAGGTACTGTAGGACATACAGGTTCCCTACTGGTGAGACAGAGGTAGGTTCTGTCTCGGTATGAGACACAGGGACTGTTTCATAACAGAATCTCTACAGGGTCCAACCACGTATGACCCATGCAGGCTCCACCCCTGCAGGGGGCCAAGAGGTCCTGTCGCTGGCGGCTACCAGTAGGATCTGTCATTGGCAGCTACCTTCAGGATCTGTCATTGGCGGCTACCTACAGGATCTGTCATTGGCGGCTAGCAGCAGGATCTGTCATTGGCGGCTACCTACAGGATCTGTCATTGGCGGCTAGCAGCAGGATCTGTCATTGGCGGCTACCAGCAGGATCTGTCATTGGCGGCTAGCAGCAGGATCTGCCATTGGCGGCTACCAGCAGGATCTGTCATTGGGGGCTACCTACAGGATCTGTCGTTGGTGGCTAGCAGCAGGATCTGTCATTGGCGGCTACCAGCAGGATCTGTCATTGGCGGCTAGCAGCAGGATCTGTCATTGGCGGCTAGCAGCAGGATCTGTCATTGGCGGCTAGCAGCAGGATCTGTAATTGTCGGCTACCAGCAGGATCTCTCATTGGGGGCTACCAGCAGGATCTGTAATTGTCGGCTACCTACAGGATCTGTCACTGGCGGCTAGCAGCAGGATCTGTCATTGGCGGCTACCAGCAGGATCTGTCATTGGGGGCTACCAGCAGGATCAGTCATTGGAGGATACCTACAGGATCTGTCATTGGTGGCTAGCAGCAGGATCTGTCATTGGAGGCTACCTACAGGATCAGTCATTGGCGGCTACCTACAGGATCTGTCATTGGCGACTAGCAGCAGGATCTGTCATTGGCGGCTACCAGCAGGATCTGTCATTGGCGGCTAGCAGCAAGATGTCATTGGCGGCTACCAGCAGGATCTGTCTTTGGCGGCTAGCAGCAGGATCTGTCATTGGGGGCTACCAGCAGGATATGTCATTGAAGGCTACCTACAGGATCTGTCATTGGCGGCTAGCAGTAGGATCTGTCATTGGAGGCTACCTACAGGATCTGTCATTGGCGGCTACCAGCAGGATCTGTCATTGGCGGCTACCAGCAGGATCTGTCATTGGCGGCTAGCAGCAGGATCTGTCATTGGCTGCTACCAGCAGGATCTGTCATTGGCGGCTACCAGCAGGATCAGTCATTGGCGGCTACCAGCAGGATCTGTCATTGGCGGCTTCCAGCAGGATCTGTCATTGGCGGCTAGCAGCAGGATCTGTCATTGGGGGCTACCAGCAGGATCTGTCATTGGAGGCTAGCAGCAGGATCTGTCATTGGCGGCTACCAGCAGGATCTGTCATTGGAGGCTACCTGCAGGATCTGTCATTGGCGGCTAGCAGCAGCATCTGTCATTGGAGGCTACCTACAGGATCAGTCATTGGCGGCTACCTACAGGATCTGTCATTGGCAGCTAGCAGCAGGATCTGTCATTGGCGGCTACCAGCAGGATCTGTCATTGGTGGCTACCAGCAGGATCTGTCATTGGAGGCTACCAGCAGGATCTGACATTGGTGGCTACCAGCAGGATCTGTCATTGGCGGCTTCCAGCAGGATCTGTCATTGGAGGCTACCTACAGGATCTGTCATTGGCGGCTAGCAGTAGGATCTGTCATTGGAGGCTACCTACAGGATCAGTCATTGGCGGCTACCTACAGGATCTGTCATTGGCGGCTAGCAGCAGGATCTGTCCTTGGCGGCTACCAGCAGGATCTGTCATTGGCGGCTAGCAGCAGGATCTGTCATTTGCAGCTACCAGCAGGATCTGTCATTGGCGGCTAGCAGCAGGATCTGTCATTGGGGGCTACCAGCAGGATATGTCATTGAAGGCTACCAGCAGGATCTGTCATTGGCGGCTACCAGCAGGATCTGTCATTGGCGGCTACCAGCAGGATCTGTCATTGGCGGCTACCAGCAGGATCTTTCATTGGCAGCTACCAGCAGGGTCTGTCATTGGCGGCTACCAGCAGGATCTGTCATTGATGGCTACCAGCAGGATCAGTCATTGGCGGCTACCAGCAGGATCTGTCATTGGCGGCTACCAGCAGGATCTGTCATTGGCGGCTGCCAGCAGGATCAGTGATTGGCGGCTACCAGCAGGATCTAACATTGGAGGCTACCAGCAGGATCTGTCATTGGAGGCTACCTGCAGGATCTGTCATTGGCGGCTAGCAGCAGGATCTGTCATTGGAGGCTACCTACAGGATCAGTCATTGGCGGCTACCTACAGGATCTTTCATTGGCAGCTAGCAGCAGGATCTGTCATTGGCAGATACCAGCAGGATCTGTCATTGGTGGCTACCAGCAGGATCTGTCATTGGCGGCTTCCAGCAGGATCTGTCATTGGAGGCTACCTACAGGATCTGTCATTGGCGGCTAGCAGTAGGATCTGTCATTGGAGGCTACCTACAGGATCAGTCATTGGCGGCTACCTACAGGATCTGTCATTGGCGGCTAGCAGCAGGATCTGTCATTGGCGGCTAGCAGCAGGATCTGTCATTGGCGGCTAGCAGCAGGATCTGTCATTGGCAGCTACCAGCAGGATCTGTCATTGGCGGCTAGCAGCAGGATCTGTCATTGGGGGCTACCAGCAGGATATGTCATTGAAGGCTACCAGCAGGATCTGTCATTGGCGGCTACCAGCAGGATCTGTCATTGGCGGCTACCAGCAGGATCTGTCATTGGCAGCTACCAGCAGGATCTGTCATTGGCGGCTACCAGCAGGATCTGTCATTGATGGCTACCAGCAGGATCAGTCATTGGCGGCTACCAGCAGGATCTGTCATTGGTGGCTACCAGCAGGATCTGTCATTGGCGGCTACCAGCAGGATCTGTCATTGGCGGCTACCAGCAGGATCAGTCATTGGCGGCTACCTACAGGATCTGTCATTGACGGCTAGCAGCAGGATCTGTCATTGGCGGCTAGCAGCAGGATCTGTCATTGGCGGCTAGCAGCAGGATCTGTCATTGGCAGCTACCAGCAGGATCTGTCATTGGCGGCTAGCAGCAGGATCTGTCATTGGGGGCTACCAGCAGGATATGTCATTGAAGGCTACCAGCAGGATCTGTCATTGGCGGCTACCAGCAGGATCTGTCATTGGCGGCTACCAGCAGGATCTGTCATTGGCAGCTACCAGCAGGATCTGTCATTGGCGGCTACCAGCAGGATCTGTCATTGATGGCTACCAGCAGGATCAGTCATTGGCGGCTACCAGCAGGATCTGTCATTGGCGGCTACCAGCAGGATCTGTCATTGGCGGCTACCAGCAGGATCTGTCATTGGCGGCTACCAGCAGGATCAGTGATTGGCGGCTACCAGCAGGATCTGTCATTGGCGGCTACCAGCGGGATCTGTCATTGGCGGCTAGCAGCAGGATCTGTCATTGGGGGCTACCAGCAGGATATGTCATTGAAGGCTACCAGCAGGATCTGTCATTGGCGGCTACCAGCAGGATCTGTCATTGGCGGCTAGCAGCAGGATCTGTCATTGGCGGCTACCAGCAGGATCTGTCATTGGCGGCTACCAGCAGGATCAGTCATTGGCGGCTACCAGCAGGATCTGTCATTGACGGCTAGCAGCAGGATCTGTCATTGGGGGCTACCAGCAGGATCTGTCATTGGAGGCTACCTGCAGGATCTGTCATTGGCGGCTAGCAGCAGGATCTGTCATTGGCGGCTAGCAGCAGGATCTGTCATTGGCGGCTACCAGCAGGATCTGTCATTGGGGGCTAGCAGCAGGATCTGTCATTGGGGGCTACCAGCAGGATCTGTCATTGGAGGCTACCTACAGGATCAGTCATTGGCGGCTACCTACAGGATCTGTCATTGGCGGCTACCAGCAGGATCAGTGATTGGCGGCTACCAGCAGGATCTGTCATTGGCGGCTACCAGCGGGATCTGTCATTGGCGGCTAGCAGCAGGATCTGTCATTGGGGGCTACCAGCAGGATATGTCATTGAAGGCTACCAGCAGGATCTGTCATTGGCGGCTGCCAGCAGGATCTGTCATTGGCGGCTACCAGCAGGATCTGTCATTGGCGGCTAGCAGCAGGATCTGTCATTGGCGGCTACCAGCAGGATCTGTCATTGGCGGCTACCAGCAGGATCAGTCATTGGCGGCTACCAGCAGGATCTGTCATTGGAGGCTACCTGCAGGATCTGTCATTGGCGGCTACCAGCAGGATCTGTCATTGGAGGCTACCTGCAGGATCTGTCATTGGCGGCTAGCAGCAGGATCTGTCATTGGCGGCTAGCAGCAGGATCTGTCATTGGCGGCTACCAGCAGGATCTGTCATTGGGGGCTAGCAGCAGGATCTGTCATTGGGGGCTACCAGCAGGATCAGTCATTGGAGGCTACCTACAGGATCTGTCATTGGAGGACACATACAAGCTCTTTCTCTGTAGGACACTTGCAGGGCAGGGTCTGTCTCTGTAGGACACCTGTAGGGTCTATCCCTGTTTGACACATACACATTGTACCCTGTTTGGCACATACATGATCACTCCTGTAGGACACACATAGGTGCTGTTGCCGCCGCTGCAGGAATGAGAATAAACACTTACAACGGCACCCCCCCTCCCTCATTATCAGTAAACCCGTGACCCCCCCCCGGCCTGCCCCCCATTATGAGTATAAACATGACCCCCCTGGACTGGGCTCCAGCGCTACAGACAGGCTCCGCCCCCCCCCTCGAAGCACTCAGCCCCCCCACACCCCAAAAAAGCCCCAGCACAGCCCCCACCCCGGGAGGCCCTAGCAGCCTTCGCCCCCCCCCCCCGACCCCAGCACAGCCCGCCCTGTGCTGTCGCTGCCGCCCGTGCCCCGGAGCCGGAAGTGACGCGCTCGGGCCTGAGAGGGGCGTCGGGGGCCCTTCCTGTGTGCCTGGACCTGCCCCGTCCGGAGCCGGCGCCCCCTGTGACCCCCCTCTGGCAGCGGACCCCCCCAGGAGAGAGAGGGAGGGAGGGCTGGATATGTCTGCAGAGGCCCCCGCGGAGGTAAGGCCCCCCCTTGGGTTACTACAGAACAGAATACAACATGACCCCCCAGGATACAACATGACCCCCCAGGATACAACATGACCCCCCAGGAAACACTATGACCCCCCCTCCCGGGTAACCGCAGGCCGCAGCCCCCCAGGAGAGAGGGTGGAGATGTCTGCAGACCCCCCCGGACCACCGGGTTACTATCCGGCACAGCCCGCTCCCCCCCCCCCCGCTCCTCCCTGTCGTGGTCTAGGGGGGGGGGGGTGTCCTCTGGGCAGCACGGGGGGGGGGGTCAGGGACACCCCAGGGGTTTATGGGCTGCACGAGTGCCAGTGCACCCCCTGCCCCCTCCTAGAGGGATGAGGAGCCCCCACCACAGGGGCCCCTGGACTGATGGATCAGAGCAGGGGCCACCACAGGGAGGACTGATGGATCAGAGCAGGGGTCACCACAGACACCCAGGACTGATGGATCAGAGAAGGGGTCACCACAGACACCCAGGACAGATTGGATCAGAGCCAGACCTAGTATCACCACAGGGGCACCACACTAGTGACTTATAGATCAGAGCTTGTGTCACCACAGGGCCCCAGGACTGATGGATCAGAGCAGGGGTCACCACAGGGCACCCCAGGGACTGATGGATCAGAGCTGGGGTCACCACAGGGACACAGGACTGATGGATCAGAGAAGGGGTCACCACAGGGCCCCAGGACTGATGGATCAGAGCCAGACCTAGTATCACCACAGGGGCACCACACTAGTGACTTATAGATCAGAGCTTGTGTCACCACAGGGCCCCAGGACTGATGGATCAGAGCCAGACCTAGTATCACCATAGGGGCCCCCAGGTTCTGATGGATCAGAGCCTGTGTCACCACAGGGGCACCCCAGGGACTGATGGTTCAGAGCAGGGGTCACCACAGGGCACCCAGGACTGATGGATCAGAGCCAGACCTAGTATCACCACAGGGGCACCACACTAGTGACTTATAGATCAGAGTTTGTGTCACCACAGGGCCCCAGGACTCATGGATCAGAGCAGGGGTCACCACAGGGCACCCCAAGGACTGATGGATCAGAGCAGGGGTCACCACAGGGCACCCCAGGGACTGATGGATCAGAGGTGCGGTCACCACAGGGACCCAGGACTGATGGATCAGAGAAGGGGTCACCACAGGGCCCCAGGACGAATGGATCAGAGCCAGACCTAGTATCACCACAGGGGCCCCCAGGGACTGATGGATCAGAGCAGGGGTCACCACAGGGCACCCCAGGGACTGATGGATCAGAGCTGGGGTCACCACAGGGACACAGGACTGATGGATCAGAGAAGGGGTCACCACAGGGCCCCAGGACTGATGGATCAGAGCCAGACCTAGTATCACCACAGGGCACCACACTATTGACTTATAGATCAGAGCCTGTGTCACCACACTACACCCAGGATTGATGGATCAGAGCCAGACCTAGTATCACCACAGGGGCCCACAGGACTGATGGATCAGAGCAGGGGTCACCACAGGTCACCCCAGGGACTGATGGATCAGAGCAGGGGTCACCACAGGGCACCCCAGGGACTGATGGATCAGAGGTGGGGTCACCACAGGGACCCAGGACTGATGGATCAGAGAAGGGGTCACTACAGGGCCCCAGGACGGATGGATCAGAGCCAGACCTAGTATCACCACAGGGGCACCACACTAGTGACTTATAGATCAGAGCTTGTGTCACCACAGGGTCCCAGGACTGATGGATCAGAGCCAGACCTAGTATCACCACAGGGGCACTACACTAGTGACTTATAGATCAGAGCTTGTGTTACCACAGGGCCCCAGGACTGATGGATCAGAGCCAGACCTAGTATCACCACAGGGGCACTACACTAGTGACTTATAGATCAGAGACTGTGTCACCACAGGGCCCCAGGACTGATGGATCAGAGCAGGGGTCACCACAGGGCACCCAGGACTGATGGATCAGAGCCAGACCTAGTATCACCACAGGGGCACTACACTAGTGACTTATAGATCAGAGCCTGTGTCACCACAGGGCCCCAGGACTGATGGATCAGAGCAGGGGTCACCACAGGGCACCCAGGACTGATGGATCAGAGCCAGACCTAGTATCACCACAGGGGCACCACACTAGTGACTTATAGATCAGAGCCTGTGTCCCCACAGGGCCCCATGACTGATGGATCAGAGCAGGGGTCACCACAGGGCCCCAGGACTGATGGATCAGAACAGGGGTCACCACAGGGCACGCCAGGGACTGATGGATCAGAGCCAGACCCTGTATCCCCACAGGGGCACCACACTAGTGACTTATAGATCAGAGCTTGTGTCACCACAGGGCCCCAGGACTGATGGATCAGAGCCAGACCTAGTATCACCACATGGGCACCACATTAGTGACTTATAGATCAGAGCCTGTGTCACCACAGGGCCCCAGGACTAGTGGATCAGAGCAGGGGTCACCACAGGGGCACCACACTAGTGACTTGTAGATCAGAGCCTTTTTCACCACAGGGCCCCAGGACTGATGGATGTGAGCCAGACCTAGTATCAACACAGGGGCACTACACTAGTGACTTCTAGATCAGAGCCTGTGTCACCACAGGGCCCCAGGACTGATGGATCAGAGCAGGGGTCACCACAGGGGCACCACACCAGTGACTTATAGATCAGAGCCTGTGCCACCACAGGACACCCAGGACTGATGGATCAGAGCCAGACCCGTATCACCACAGGGGCACCACACTAGTGACTTATAGATCAGAGCCTGTGTCACTACAGGACCCCAGGACTGATGGATCAGAGCAGGGGTCACCAAAGGGGCACCACACTAGTGACTTATAGATCAGAGCCTGTGTCACCACAGGGCCCCAGGACTGAGGGATCAGAGCAGGGGTCATCACAGGGCACTCAGGACTGATGGATCAGAGCCAGACCCTGTATCACCACAGGGGCACCACACTAGTGACTTATAGATCAGAGCCTGTGTCACCACAGGGCACCCAGGACTGATGGCTCAGAGCAGGGGCACCACACTAGTGACTTATAGATCAGAGCCTGTGTCACCACTGGGCCCCAGGACTGATGGATCAGAGCCAGACCTAGTATCACCACAGGGCACCCAGGACTGATGGATCAGAGCCAGACCCTGTATCACCACAGGGGCACCACACTAGTGACTTATAGATCAGAGCCTGTGTCACCACAGGGCACCCAGGACTGATGGATCAGAGTAGGGGTCACTACAGGGGCACTACACTAGTGACATATAGATCAGAGCCTGTGTCACCACAGGGCCCCAGGACTGATGGATCAGAGCCAGACCTAGTATCACCACAGGGGCACCACACTAGTGATTTATAGATCAGAGCCTGTGTCACCACAGGGCCCCAGGACTGATGGATCAGAGCACGGGTCACCACAGGGGCGCCACACTAGTGACTTATAGATCAGAGCCTGTGTCACCACAGGGCCCCAGGACTGATGGATCTGAGCCTTGGGCACTGTCGTGTCTACCAGGCCAAATAACGACAGACACCGTGGTCTATGCGCAGGATCTTTATTATCACGTCTTCTCTCTTACTCGACCTCTTTCTAACTGCCCGCCGTCCCGTCTCGCTCCTCCCTTTACTCTCCACCCCTCTACTCCGCCCCTCGGACCACTAGACTGTCCTGCGACTGTACATCTCCCTCTTTGTTAACAGAACAAAGAAACCCTGTGTTACATCTCTTCAATTAACCTTTTGGGCCGTTGAATTGTTTGTCGGGGTCTGAGAGACCGACTTCCTGCCTCCTCTCTCGGAGTGCCCCGTTCTCCCCTTTCCGGGCTTGTGACACCCTCGGCTCGTTCCTCAATCTGCTCAGTCCTCGGTGTCACTGCTGGGGACCCAAAGGCTTCCTGTAGGGCAGGACTACACTTGTGAAAGTGCGACACATTGCGGGTGATGCGCCTGTTGTCTGATTCCGCAGTCAGCATTGTGCCCTTTTGTCGGATGACGGTCAGGGGTTCCGCCCTGAACCTGCTGTCAGTCTTTCTGCTCTGCTCCTGCTTGACTATCACACAGTCCCCTTTCCGAAGTGAGAGTGACCGTGCACGTCTCCGGCCATCAGCATATGCTTTCATACTGTCTTTGCGGGCTCTGTCTGCGACCCTTACTTCATGATGTATGCGGTTGGGTGATACTGGTCGAAAGGCCCCTTCCCAGGTAGGTATCCTGGTCCGAGCAGGACGTCCTAACATGAGCGTCGCAGGGCATTTGCCCGTGGTGGCATGGGGCGTCGTCCGGTATGACCGGAGTACATCGTTGAGGGCTGTTTGCAGATCTCTTTTGTCTAGCGTGGCCTGTTGGAACATTTTCTTGAGAGTGGCCATGAACCTCTCAACCGTACCGTTGGCTTGTGGCCATAGCGGGGTTATCCGCCGGTGTCGAATATCCACGAGTCTCATGAACTCCCCAAACTCCTGACTGTTGAAAGGCGGGCCATTGTCCGTTTTCAGTTCTGTGGGCACACCCCAGGCTGCAAAGACTTCATCTAGCACTGGAATGGTCACGGCTGCGCTGGTAGACGACACAAACTGAGCAATGGGGAAACGTGAGTGTGAGAAGTTGGCCTGATATGTAGTGCTCACTATTCTAGTGATCACTGTGTATCATTCCAAACGACCCTTATTGATGATTGGTTGTAAGTCAACCTTTTAGACCAGCTATCCTAGTAGCGTGGATACGAGCAGTCTTAGGCTAAACTCTAGAGGGCGTGTTAAGCCAGCTGTTTACCATCACATATACCCCTTGAACACCAAGTGAAAGGACACCACACAAGTTGTTATGAAAATAAAAGGGTATTTATTTATAACAAGACTACCCTGGCTCTTTATGAGTCAGGGAGCTAAGCACACTACAAAACTCTTAGGAAAATACTTCAGTTGCACAATTTACACAAATGCCCGAGGGGCACGAGAAACCATCTACACTAACAGTGAAATGCGAATGGTTAAGTCTGGAGGTACTGATTCCGGAGTGTTCCGATCAGTGGGACTAAACGAAAAAGGAACTGGACACTTGTAGAGCGAACCTGCGATGGAGCACCGAGATGCTCGAGTTACCTAGCCCGGAGGCTGCGGCTGCGTGAAGTTCGTCAAGATGTCGGGAGTCCTCGTGTAGTCTCAGGAGCCTGAAAGAAGAAGTTGCTGGCAGGCGACCAGTGACGATGTTCAGAGCGATCCAAGCCTGGATCGGTGATGAAGGAAAACCTGAAAGCAGAGGGGACTCAGTTCTCAACCGCTAGCCAGCGATCGTGTGGGTACCAGGAGGGTACCGGCTGAGGTCACCTCGACCAGGTGAGTGGGCGACGTCGGACTCGGCTGTTCCTCGGACCAGGAGGCGCGGCGGCGACCAGGATGGAGGGCGAGCTGTCCCACGAAGGTGTCTGCTGTCGATGATGCTGGGCCCAGGAAGGGGCAGCGGATCTTGGCAGTGGCCACCCAAGCGGGGGAGTCAAGATGGCGTCGGGAGTGGACCAGGAGGGTCCGGGGTACTCCTCTGTTGAAGGGGAGCAAGTGCCAGTCTGGAGCAACCAGACTAGTGATGAAAAATAATCTTGGAGCGTCGTGAAGAGGGCCACAAGCCGGTCGGCAAGTGGTCGGACAACGCGGTGAACAGCAAGGAGCGGAAGGGCCCCCCACGCAGATCTCGCGGATGCTGGGGAGACAGACTTCGATGCTGGAGCTGCTCAGGGTTTAGGGCTTCTCAAACCCTAGGTGCACTCACTCGAGGGTCCCTCGGTGGGCGTGCTAGATAAGCGTCGTGCAGGTTCTGAGGATAGCCGGTCCCGCAGGTCTCGTCACACCTACGACTCTCAGCTGAGCTGATGAGGGAGGTAAAAGGTCAGAGATGGCAGGGAACTCGGGTCTCGTCGAGCTGGGCAGTCTTGATCCGTAGGAGAGACTTACAGCAAACCGCAAGCGCTTAGTTGGTGCCTGCTGGTGCAGGGTGGCTACTCCTTAGCCACAAGGGAGAGTCTTCAGAAATAGTCAAGAGTTCCGTTCGTGGAAAGTGGTTCGTGATTCGGAGGTATCCGATTATCTGATTATCCAATTTGGGAAGGGGACTCGCTCCTACCTTTATTCTAGGAAAAAGGGGGTTGGCCCGTGACTAGGTTCTACCTATGGGTGGAGCCAGGAGGGGGGTGGTTACACCCCTATCCTTTGTCCGGCTTCGCGCCAGCTCAGGGGCTGGTGTGCCCCCGAAACTGGTTTGAGCCGGGCTATGCACAGTGAGCACCGGGGTGCCACTGGCAATCACCTTCCTTTCAGCCCTGCCTACCTGGGATACACAAACCCTGTCTGGGACGGTGCTAACACCGCCCTCGACAGGAAACCCTTTGTCCAAACTCCCTTCGCTGGAAGGTCCCCCAGCAGCAGGAGGTCAGACTTGTGTCTGGTGGCAGCATCCATTTGGTGATGCTGAGGCTTGAGTCAACTTTAACCGGGGTTCAGGGTTACTTCCATGTCGTGCCCCTCTAGAAGGGGGGAATGCTAACCCCGTCGCCAGAACTAGCGAGGGGTTCGTATTCCAATTCGTATGACACCTTACGCGACATGTGTAGGTGATGCGATGCCAAAGTTAGCAAATAGTTGGCCCGCGTCACCATGGAACGGCTATTAGGACTTGGTTCCGCAAGCCGTCGACGGGCTCGGCTCGCGCCAGAGCACCATCCCACATGACTCCCCGCACTCTGCCTTCAGGATTGATAAGGCCTGCCATAGGAGTGACTGATAGGAGTCCATGTGTCCATTTTAGGGTTAGGTGTAGGAATACTACACCTACAGCAACGGGTGATTACACCACGTGGCCCCAGCTGTCGTGCAGCCAGTTGTGTCAGATTTGGGCGGCCATTCCAGGGGTGGCATAATACATGCTGCAGCCCCTGGTAGGCCCTGGGTACACCGATGCCCTGGATACCTGTGGTATGCTGAGACAGGGACTGACAAGGCGGCCCAGTTCCAATTAGTGGATGCACCTAACGTACATGTGTGTTAATTTCGAGAGAGAACAGCTAGGCTGTGGGTCTGATTGGCAGGCCCACAGCCGGAGAAAGTCGTAAACCAATGAAGCAAAAGCAAAAAATCTGGGTGATCATAGGATTGCAGACCCTACTCTCCTACATGACCCCCCCCCAAACTTTGGGACAATAAGCTAACCTTGACCAGGTGAGTCTTCTTGCTCTAAGTGGAAATACCTGGAGAGCCCATCTGCATTGCCATGATCAGTGCCAGGTCTATGCTCCACTGTGAAGTCCATCCCCTGTAGGGAAATGGACCACCTAAGTAGTTTGGGGTTTTCACCCTTCATTTGATTTAGCCACAAGAGGGGCTTATGGTCGGTCTGAATCTTGAAGTGAGTGCCAAACAAGTATGGCCTCAACTTCTTCAGGGCCCAAACCACAGCAAAGGTCTCCCTCTCAATAGCTGACCAATTCTTCTCTCTGGGGGTCAGCCTCCTGCTAATAAAAGCTATGGGCTGGTCATGACCATCAAAATTCAGTTGCGATAGAACAGCTCCCACACCCAGCTCCGAAGCGTCTGTTTGGACAATGAATGGTTTGGAGTAGTCTGGACTCTTTAGGATAGGTGCTGTGCACATGGCCTGCTTTAGGTCATCGAATGCCTTCTGACAGCTTGCTGTCCACTGAACTTTTTTTGGCATCTTTTTACTTGTCAGGTCGTTTAGCGGGGTCACAATGGATCCATAATTTCTGACAAATTTCCGGTAATAACCAGTCAGGCCCAAGAAAGCTCGAACCTGAGTCTGGGTGGTTGGAGGAGCCCAGTCCTGTATGGCCTGTATTTTGCTCTCCAACGGTTGAACCTGACCCCCTCCTACAAGGTGGCCCAGGTATACAACCTGTGTCTGCCCTATCTGGCACTTGGTGGCCTTGATAGTGAGGCCTGCCTTCTGCAGGGCCTCTAACACTTTCCTCAGGTGGACCAGGTGATCCTCCCAGGTGGAGCTAAAGACAGCGATATCGTCCAGATACGCCGCACAGAAGTCGTCCAACCCAGTGAGAACTTGATTCACCAGCCTTTGGAAGGTGGCAGGTGCATTTTTCAAACCAAAGGGCATTACCACGAACTGATAATGCCCACCCGGGGTAGAAAATGCTGTTTTGGGCTTGGCCTCCTCAGCTAACCTGATTTGCCAATACCCAGCTGTCAGGTCAAACGTACTTAAGTAGTTGGCCGAGGCCAACCGGTCGATAAGTTCGTCTGCTCTTGGTATCGGGTGGGCGTCAGTCTTAGTGACTGCATTGAGACCTCTGTAGTCCACGCAGAACCTCATCTCTTTCTTACCGCCCTGGGTGTGAGGTTTCGGCACGAGCACTACGGGACTAGCCCAGGGGCTGTCCGAGGGTTCAATGACTCCCAGCTCCAACATTTTCTGCACCTCTGTCTTGATGCAGTCTCTGACGTGATCAGGTTGCCGATAGATTTTACTCTTTACGGGTAGACTGTCCCCAGTGTCGACCTCATGGGTACACCAATTGGTCTGACTGGGTGTCAGAGAGAACATATGTCGAAAGGATTGAAGAACCTGTTTACAATCCTTTTGTTGATGTCCAGAGAGGCTGCCACAAAAGACAACCCCATCTACTGATCCATCGTCAGGGTTCTGAGAGAGCAGGTCCGGGAGAGGGTCACTCTCCTCCTCCTGTCCCTCATCTGTGGCCATGAGCAAGCCCATGCCCTCCCTGTCGACATATGCCTTGAGCCTGTTTACATGGAGCACCCTGTGGGGGCTCCGGGGAGTTCCCAGGTCTACCAGGTAGGTGACCTCTCCCTTTTGCTCAATGATCGTGTGGGGCCCAGACCATTTGTCTTTGAGTGCTGCTGGGGCCACTGGCTCCAGCACCCACACCTTCTGTCCAGGCTGGTACACAGTCAGGACAGCCTTTTGGTCGTGCCAAGCTTTCTGTAATTCTTGGCTCGCCTCAAGGTTTTTAGACGCCTTTTCCATGTACTCCGCCATCCGCGAGCGGAGACCGAGCACATAGTCCACAATGTTTGATGCCGGCTTTCTGAGAGGTCTCTCCCATCCTTCCTTTACCAAACAAAGGGGTCCCCTTACAGGATGTCCGAACAGAAGCTCGAAAGGGCTGTAGCCAACCCCCTTCTGCGGGACCTCTCTGTAGGCGAACAAGAGGCAGGGTATCAGGACATCCCATCTCCGCCAAAGCTTTTCAGGTAGTCCGTGAATCATCCCTTTTAGGGTCCGGTTGAATCTCTCAACCAGCCCATTGCATTGTGGGTGATAGGGTGTGGTGAACTTGTAGTTGACACCACATTCCTTCCACATAGCAGTCAGATATCCCGACATGAAGTTTGCACCTCTGTCTGAGACGACCTCCTTAGGGAAGCCCACTCTGGAGAACACTCCAAGTAGGGCCCGTGCCACCACAGGTGCTGTAGTGGTCCTAAGGGGAATAGCTTCAGGATACCTGGTGGCGTGGTCCACCACCACCAGTATAAACTTGTGCCCTGATGCTGTCTGGGGTTCCATTGGTCCGACAATGTCGATCCCCACTCGCTCAAAGGGTACCCCCACCACTGGTAGTGGTATGAGGGGGGCCTTTGTCGTGCCACCTGACTTACCACTGGCTTGGCAAGTGACACAGGAGCGGCAAAACTCCTTCGTATCCTCGGACATGTGGGGCCAGTGAAAGTGTGGGACAATTCTGTCCCAAGTCTTATTCTGGCCTAAGTGACCTGCAAGGGGAATCTCGTGGGCCAAGGTGAGAAGGAAACCTCTCAGAGACAAGGGGATGACCAGCCTCCTGGTCGCACCAGGTTTGGGGTCTCTTGCCTCAGAGTACAGGAGTCCATCGTCCCAGTACACTTTGTGGGTACCTGTGGCGTTCCCTGCAGCCTCAGCAGCAGCCTGCTGTCTGAGGGGTTCAAGTGAGGGGCAGTCTAACTGTGCCTTCCCCAGGTCTTCCCTGGAGGGTCCCCCTGAGCCCAGAAACTCAACCTGACCAGGTTCGAGCTCTTGCGGCTCAGTTTCCCTCAGTTCCTTAAGGTCAGCCTCCTCGGAGACTTGATCCACGACCTGGGGCAAGGGGGAAGGCGAAGCCTTACCCTTACTGCTCCTTTTCTTGGAAGGTGTCTGGTCCGTTCTTCCAGGATCCAGCACCTGTTCAGTGGGGCATCTTTTGGCCTGTGACCTGGTCACAGCAAGGACATGTGCTGGCAAGCCTAACATCTCCATGTGAGTCCTCTGCTCCACTTCTGACCATTGTGACGTTTCCAAATCATTGCCCAACAGACATTCTACGGGGAGGTCTGAACTAACCACAACCTTTTTCGGGCCACTTACCCCTCCCCAGGAGAAATCAACAACTGCCATACTGTGATTGGTAGTGACGTTGCTGGCATTGGTCACTAGGTAATTGGTACCTAGCATGATCTGTCCAGGGTCCACGAAGTTAGGCGTCACCATGGTGACACTGGCACACGTGTCCCTGTAGGCCTGAGCCACTTTTCCATTGATCAAAGGTGTCTGTCTGTATTTGCCCAAAGTATTGGGACTGGCATCAGGGGACATATCCATATCCCCTGTACAGACAAGGACGGCCTGAGTGAGCGTGCCGACTAAGTCGTCACTCCCCTCGGTTCCCAAGGTTAACCCAACTAATGCCTTGGGAGGCGCACTACCACTGCTGACTGTACTAGGGGGCGCAGGTGCCTTAGGGGCTGCAGTGGTAGGAGTTTGCCCTCCTTTCTTGGTGCACTCACTAAACCAGTGAGTCTTACTTTTACAGTACTGGCACCACCTTTTTGACTGGCCTTCTTGAGTCTTCTTCTTCTGTGAAGCCTGACCCCCACCCTCTTTGGTTTGTTGGGGACCTGTCGAAGACTTCTGGTCATTTTGTTCGTTCTTGTTACCCTTTTGGTCTGCTTTCTTCTGACCACCCTGGTTCTGATTCTGGTTCTGCTTGACCCTTGTTCTGACCCATCTGTCTGCCTTCTTTCCCAATTCTTGGGGAGAGGTCAGATCCGAGTCGACAAGGTGCTGATGCAACAATTGGTTCTGACAGTTGTTTAAAATCTGTTCTCGCATGATAAGATTGTACAATCCTGTGTAATCAGTAACCTTGCTACCCAGCAACCAGCCTTCCAAAGCCTTAGTGGCACAATCAACAAAGTCAGTCCAATCCTGAGACTGAATTTTCTGGGTGTCCCGGAACAGCACCCGGTACTGTTCCGTGGTTAAGCCGAACCCATCAATCAGTGTGTTCTTCAGGACTTGGTAGTTGTTAGCATCCTCAGCTCTAGTAGTGAGGAGCTTGTCCCTTCCTTTACCTTCAAAGGAAAGCCACAGTATAGCTGCCCACTGACTTGGGGGGACGCACTGGACAGTGCAGGCCCTCTCCAAAGCAGTTATCCACTTGTGGATATCGTCCCCTTGTTTAAAGGGGGGCACTATTTTACTCAGGTGTCTAGTGTCTATACCCCTGTCTTTCTCTCTATTGAGACTGCTGCCACCAGTGGGATCTAACCCACTTAATTTCTGCTCTCGGGCCAGGGCAAGTCTTTCTTTGGCGAGGGCAAGTTCTTCCCGCTCGATCCTCAGATTGACTTCCCGCATCTTCGCTTCATGCTCCCTCCTCTGAGGGGAAGTCATTCCTCTCTGAGAGGATGCCTGAGAGACATGTGTATGAACCGATCTGCCGGAGCCTCTGGAGAGAGACCTAGCTCGTCCGTTCCCAAGGTTAAGCCTGCTTGAGCGTGGGCCCGGGGCTCCCCCAGTTCCATTCTCATGCCTGCTTAAGTTGGTCCTTGTAAGCCTGCTGACTACCACTGGACCTTTGTCTGCCTCGTCTCCCGATAACTCGTCCTCGTCCTCCTCCTCTGTGTGGAGGTCGAGGTCGGGGTCACCGAGGGTTCCCTCTAAGGGAGGCATGTTCCCATCTGCACTGGGGGGACCTGTGTTAGAGGACCTCCTAGCATCGTACGCCTCTAAGAGACCTATCAGAATTGCGATGGTAGGGTTAGAACCCTGGTTTAGCTTCCTGGAGGCACATAGTTGTCGCATCTCCTTGAAGCTAAGGGTTGCATATCGTGACACGACCTGTGGAGGGTCACTGACCACTAAGGGAGTCTGCGAGGACTCTCCGTGGACCGACATGCTTGTCTAGTGCGGTGTAAGTGTTGCACCTACCTACACTATGTGTTTACCTACTGATCCCTTGCTAGGAGTTGTAGTCAGGGTGTGCTAAGCCCTGTTACACTACAACAGCCGGTTCAGTAGAACTCGGAGTATTCTAAGTTAAGTTATATGTACCTGGGTACTTATGTGATCTTTCACTGCGATATTCTTAGGATACGTGTGTGGTAAAACAACAGCAAGCTCAAATCCCAACCGCTGCTCACCAATGTGAGAAGTTGGCCTGATATGTAGTGCTCACTATTCTAGTGATCACTGTGTATCATTCCAAACGACCCTTATTGATGATTGGTTGTAAGTCAACCTTTTAGACCAGCTATCCTAGTAGCGTGGATACGAGCAGTCTTAGGCTAAACTCTAGAGGGCGTGTTAAGCCAGCTGTTTACCATCACATATACCCCTTGAACACCAAGTGAAAGGACACCACACAAGTTGTTATGAAAATAAAAGGGTATTTATTTATAACAAGACTACCCTGGCTCTTTATGAGTCAGGGAGCTAAGCACACTACAAAACTCTTAGGAAAATACTTCAGTTGCACAATTTACACAAATGCCCGAGGGGCACGAGAAACCATCTACACTAACAGTGAAATGCGAATGGTTAAGTCTGGAGGTACTGATTCCGGAGTGTTCCGATCAGTGGGACTAAACGAAAAAGGAACTGGACACTTGTAGAGCGAACCTGCGATGGAGCACCGAGATGCTCGAGTTACCTAGCCCGGAGGCTGCGGCTGCGTGAAGTTCGTCAAGATGTCGGGAGTCCTCGTGTAGTCTCAGGAGCCTGAAAGAAGAAGTTGCTGGCAGGCGACCAGTGACGATGTTCAGAGCGATCCAAGCCTGGATCGGTGATGAAGGAAAACCTGAAAGCAGAGGGGACTCAGTTCTCAACCGCTAGCCAGCGATCGTGTGGGTACCAGGAGGGTACCGGCTGAGGTCACCTCGACCAGGTGAGTGGGCGACGTCAGACTCGGCTGTTCCTCGGACCAGGAGGCGCGGCGGCGACCAGGATGGAGGGCGAGCTGTCCCACGAAGGTGTCTGCTGTCGATGATGCTGGGCCCAGGAAGGGGCAGCGGATCTTGGCAGTGGCCACCCAAGCGGGGGAGTCAAGATGGCGTCGGGAGTGGACCAGGAGGGTCCGGGGTACTCCTCTGTTGAAGGGGAGCAAGTGCCAGTCTGGAGCAACCAGACTAGTGATGAAAAATAATCTTGGAGCGTCGTGAAGAGGGCCACAAGCCGGTCGGCAAGTGGTCGGACAACGCGGTGAACAGCAAGGAGCGGAAGGGCCCCCCACGCAGATCTCGCGGATGCTGGGGAGACAGACTTCGATGCTGGAGCTGCTCAGGGTTTAGGGCTTCTCAAACCCTAGGTGCACTCACTCGAGGGTCCCTCGGTGGGCGTGCTAGATAAGCGTCGTGCAGGTTCTGAGGATAGCCGGTCCCGCAGGTCTCGTCACACCTACGACTCTCAGCTGAGCTGATGAGGGAGGTAAAAGGTCAGAGATGGCAGGGAACTCGGGTCTCGTCGAGCTGGGCAGTCTTGATCCGTAGGAGAGACTTACAGCAAACCGCAAGCGCTTAGTTGGTGCCTGCTGGTGCAGGGTGGCTACTCCTTAGCCACAAGGGAGAGTCTTCAGAAATAGTCAAGAGTTCCTTTCGTGGAAAGTGGTTCGTGATTCGGAGGTATCCGATTATCTGATTATCCAATTTGGGAAGGGGACTCGCTCCTACCTTTATTCTAGGAAAAAGGGGGTTGGCCCGTGACTAGGTTCTACCTATGGGTGGAGCCAGGAGGGGGGTGGTTACACCCCTATCCTTTGTCCGGCTTCGCGCCAGCTCAGGGGCTGGTGTGCCCCCGAAACTGGTTTGAGCCGGGCTATGCACAGTGAGCACCGGGGTGCCACTGGCAATCACCTTCCTTTCAGCCCTGCCTACCTGGGATACACAAACCCTGTCTGGGACGGTGCTAACACCGCCCTCGACAGGAAACCCTTTGTCCAAACTCCCTTCGCTGGAAGGTCCCCCAGCAGCAGGAGGTCAGACTTGTGTCTGGTGGCAGCATCCATTTGGTGATGCTGAGGCTTGAGTCAACTTTAACCGGGGTTCAGGGTTACTTCCATGTCGTGCCCCTCTAGAAGGGGGGAATGCTAACCCCGTCGCCAGAACTAGCGAGGGGTTCGTATTCCAATTCGTATGACACCTTACGCGACATGTGTAGGTGATGCGATGCCAAAGTTAGCAAATAGTTGGCCCGCGTCACCATGGAACGGCTATTAGGACTTGGTTCCGCAAGCCGTCGACGGGCTCGGCTCGCGCCAGAGCACCATCCCACATGACTCCCCGCACTCTGCCTTCAGGATTGATAAGGCCTGCCATAGGAGTGACTGATAGGAGTCCATGTGTCCATTTTAGGGTTAGGTGTAGGAATACTACACCTACAGCAACGGGTGATTACACCACGTGGCCCCAGCTGTCGTGCAGCCAGTTGTGTCAGATTTGGGCGGCCATTCCAGGGGTGGCATAATACATGCTGCAGCCCCTGGTAGGCCCTGGGTACACCGATGCCCTGGATACCTGTGGTATGCTGAGACAGGGACTGACAAGGCGGCCCAGTTCCAATTAGTGGATGCACCTAACGTACATGTGTGTTAATTTCGAGAGAGAACAGCTAGGCTGTGGGTCTGATTGGCAGGCCCACAGCCGGAGAAAGTCGTAAACCAATGAAGCAAAAGCAAAAAATCTGGGTGATCATAGGATTGCAGACCCTACTCTCCTACAGTGAGAATTCATCAATCACCACCAGAACATACTTGCCCGATTGCATGGGGCCATAGAAGTCCATGGCTAGCTCGCGCCACACACCCGATGGTAGTGGCGTCATCTGGAGTGGGGCCGGAGGGTCTCCCTGCCCCACCACCTGGCACTGCGGACAGTCTTTCAGGGTGAGTTCTACCATCCTGTCGAGAGAGGGGAACCAGACACGCTCAGGAAGTGCCCTCTTGGTCGCAACTACTTCTCGGTGGCTTTCATGCGCCAAGTTGATGACTCCTTGGCGCAGTAGACTGGGAATGACGATGCGGTGGTCTCGCAGTAGCAGACCTTCTGAGGTGACAGACAGCTCCTCGCTCACGTTCCTGAACGCTTGCAGTTCTTGCCTCGTCACTGGATCACTCCCTTCCTCGGTATCTTCATGCCGCCATCGGTGTGCCTGAACCTTGCGAATCACTCTCTGTAATGTCTCATCTTGCGAGGTGGCTTGTTGGATGACATCCAGGGGAACAGCCGGTGGCCGCGCCTGGTCCACCACAAAGTGAACATATTCCTCAGCAACTGACGGTCTGGAGGATTGGGATGGCTCCGGGTGCCGCGACATGTAGTCAGCCGGGTTGGCTGACTTTCCTGGCTTGTGTACAATGGTGTAAGTGTACTCCTGCAACCGAAGTCCCCATCGTTCAATGCGAGGAGGCATCTTAGAGCGTGGATTGCCAAAGATGGTGACTAGCGCTTGGTGATCCGTCACTAGGGTGAAATGCTTCCCATATATGAACACGTGGAAGTGTTCACAGGCCCATACAACCGCGAGGTTTTCCTTCTCCGGTTGTGAGTACGCTTTTTCTGTGTCGGAGAAACTCCGGCTGGCGTAGGCCACTATGTGGCGTTGATCAGTGTCCTCGTCATATTGGGCTAGGATGGCACCTAGACCGACCGGGCTGGCATCTACTGTGATTTCTGTCTTGCGGCTGGGGTTGAAATAGGCCAGGCTCTCGGCGGCTCCGACCGCTTGTTTAATCTCTTGGAAGGCTTGCTCGCACTCAGAGGTCCATTCGAATTTCTGCCCTTGTTTGGTCAAGGTTCGGAGTGGGTGACTTAGTGTGGCATAGTCTTTTATGTACCTTGAGCAGTAGCTCGCCATGCCCAGGAAGGATCTCACATCGCTGACATCCCGCGGGCTTTTGGTGTCGTTTAGCATGCTCACTTTGTCCGGGTCAGGCTTCATCCCAGCCCCTGAAAAGATGTGCCCAAAGAATTTCAGCTTCGATTGATGCAGTTCACATTTCTCTTTGTTGAGTGTTAGGTTTGCCTCTAGGAGGGCGTGACAGACTCGATCTAAGGCCGTGTCGTGGTCTTGGACAGTTGCCCCATACACTAAGATGTCGTCACTGTAGTTCAGTGTGTTGGGGATATGGTGAATGGTTTGCCGAATCGCTTCTTGGAATATTTCGGCGGCCGAGGAAATTCCAAAACTCAACCTCTTGTATCTGTACAACCCCAGGTGCGTCGCAAAGGTTGTAATATACCGAGAGCTGTCATGGAGTTCCAGCTGGTGGTACCCTTTATTGAGGTCCAACTTTGAGAATACTCGAGCACCATTAAGCGCGGCAATCATGTCACTTAAGTGTGGGCCTGGGTGACGCTCTCTTTCGATAGCGGTATTGGGCATCCGCATGTCCACACACAGCCGTACCTTCCCCGGAGTCCCTTTCTTTGGGACGATCACTACGGGCGACACTCTTGGCGTGGGACCCTCCGTGCGTTCAATGATGTCAGCTTGCAGGAGGTCTTGCAGTTCATCCTCCACGGCCTGCTGAAGATGGAATGGCACCTTCCGGGGGTGCTGGGCGACTGGCCGAACCTGTTCATTGATGTGAAGACGTATCTGGTTTCTGTTCATTTTCCCCAGCCCCAGGAACAGCTTCGGGAACTTGTGGACAATATCACTGTCATTGCTGACGCGGTATAGGACTTCCACTAGCCGGAGACGTTCGGCCGTCGGCAGACTAAGGAGGCAGTCGGCCTCCGGTCCTTCTATGACGTGTATCACGGCAGGGACAGATGTTGTTTTGTGTCGTAGTGTGGTTGAGATCTTCCCGAGGCACGGAAGTGGCTTCCTGGACATCCAGGTGTAGACACGGACGTGCGCGGGGCTCAGTCGCGGACGGGGTTTCATCTTATTGTATTCAGTCACTGGGAGGTAGTTTAGTGACGCCCCACTGTCCATTACGAACTTTGTGTTGTGTTCACCGACGCTAATGTCCAGTCGGGGATATTTCTTGAGCTGATCCGGGTCAGCGATCATGTTTGCATACTCCACAGAGTAGTCTCGTTCCTCGGATGTCGATCTGGAGTCCCGCGACGGCGACTTCCTCGACCATCGCGATGTCCGCGACGTCCTCGACTCCCCGCTGGACTGTGACGACCTTGACGACGACCTCGGGCGGTCACGCACCGCTCGTGCGTGGTGCCGGTGGGAGTCGCCTCGCGACGGCTCGGGCTGTCCTTTTCCTTCTCGCGGCGATACTCTCCGCACATGGCCTCAAAGTGGTTGCTTCGGCCACACTTGCGACATTGCTGTCCCATGGCTGGACATGCTCCGGTGTGTGGGAAATCATACCCACATCTATAGCATCTTCGGGCTGATGTCTTTCGCACGGGGTCATGGCGCTTGCTTCTCCTCCCTGAGTCGGGCCGTCGACGTCCCGAGTGGCGGCGGCGCGATGGCGGCCGGGTGTGACGTCTGTGCTCTCGGGACCCTCGGCGGGGCCGGCTGGTTCGCACCTGGCATATCTGTTCTCTGCGTTCTGTACTCCCTGCTTCGATGGTCTTGGCCTGTTCCTCAACTTGATCATGCACCCTCGTCATTTCTTCGATCTCGTCGAGGGTGTGACTTTTCTTCAATAACTTCCTCCGAAGGGTCTCGGACAGGCAGCCATCAATGACGCGCAGTCGTATGGCATCATCCGTCGAGAACGCTTCAAAATTACAATGTCGCGCTAGTCTGCGCAGTCGTGTTATGTAGGTATTCATCCTCTCATCTTTTTCTTGGCGCGCCCGCTGGAACACATACCTTTCGTAGTCCACATTCTTCTTATGCAGGAATTTCTTGTCGAATGCCTCCCGTACCTTGGCATATGTCCCTGCGTCCGCAGCCGGGAGTTCCTTGATCATTTTGCTGATGTCTTTTCCCGCTAGGTTGCGAAGCGCGATTATTTGGTCTTCATCACCAGTTACTTTGGAGCCTTTGATGTAGTCTTCAAAGTCTTCAATCCACTCCTCCCAGCGGGGGCCCATGCTGCTCCCGACCACCAGCGCTAGAGGCTCTGGAGGACGCAGGTGAGACAGTCCCATCACGACGGGCTTCGCCTCTTGCCGTGCAGGCGATCCTTGGTTCGACATCTTGTGTGGTACGAGTTTGCGGGGTCTCTACAGCTTGTTGGTGCTTACGTTTCTCTTCTTGTTCGCTTGCTCTCGCTCGTGCTTTTTTTTTTCTTCTTGCCTTTGCTTGGGTTTGTTTGGCGCCTGACTCCAAGATGGCCGCCCACCTGTTTGCAGGGCTCTGTCCTATGGTGGCCGCCTGGTTTAAAGATGGCCGCCGGGCTGATGCTACACGTGGTGCTAGACACGAGGCTGAATCGTCCCCCGGATTCCTTCCCTGCAGAGCGCTGCTGGCAGCTTCATTCACTCGCTCCCTGGGTCTTCCTCCTTCCAGGTGAGCACGCGCGCAGTTGCTGTCACTCCCTTGTCTGCACACACACGAGGCTCCGGCTTCACGCTGGGGCTCACCTTCGGATGGCGGATTCTCTTCTCTCTGGTCCGCGCTGCTCTCTGACACACGCAGCAGGGGTCAGGCTCGGGGCTGGGCTCTCGCTGTCGTCCCGCTTGCACAGGGCCTTTGATCCCGCACAGGTTCCGGTCGCGTTCCGGAAGGGCCGCTTTCAGGTGTCTCCGCTTGCGCCTCGGCCAGGGTGTAAACCACGGTCTTCTCTGGGTTCAGGGGAGCATCACATGCATCCCACCCTCGTCGCCAGCTGTCGTGTCTACCAGGCGAAATAACGACAGACACCGTGGTCTATGCGCAGGATCTTTATTATCACGTCTTCTCTCTTACTCGACCTCTTTCTAACTGCCCGCCGCCCCGTCTCGCTCCTCCCTTTACTCTCCACCCCTCTACTCCGCCCCTCGGACCACTAGACTGTCCTGCGACTGTAGAGGCACCACACTAGTGACTTATAAATCAGAGCTTGTGTCACCACAGGGCACCCAGGACTGATGTATCAGAGCCAGACCTAGAGACCTAGTATCAGCAAAGGGGCACCACCCTAGTGACTTATAGATCCGAGCCCGTGTCACCACAGGGCACACAGGACTGATGTATCAGAGCCAGACCTAGTATCACCACAGGGGCGCCACACTAGTGACTTACAGATCAGATCAGAGCCTGTGTCATCACAGGGCCCCAGGACTGATGGATTAGAGCAGGAGTCACCACAGGGCCCCAGGACTGATGGATCAGAGCCAGACCTAGTATCACCACAGGGCCCCCAGGGACTGATGGTTCAGGGCCAGAGCCTGGGTCACCACAGGGCCCCAGGACTAATGGATCAGAGCCAGACCCTGTATCACCACAGGGGCCCCCAGGACTGATGGATCAGAGCAGGGGTCACCACAGGGCACCAGGACTGATGGATCAGAGCAGGGGTCACCACAGGGCCTCAGGACTGATGGATCAGAGCAGGGGTGGCCCCAGGTACTGATAGATCAGATCCAGAGCCTGGGTCACCAAAGGGGCACCACACTAGTGACTTATAGATCAGTGCTGGTGGTAGGGTCGGGTGTTTGATAGGATTAATGGTGATGGGGCTGGTGGCTAGAGTAGAGTGGTGGCGCTTAGCTTAGGGTGGTGGTTATAGTGGTAGGTGTAGGGTGGTGGTAGGCTGATTAGGGTGGTGGTTAGAGTGGTGGTGATTAGGGTAGGGTGATGATTAGAGTGTTGTGGTGGTTAGGGTGGTATTTAGGGTGATTGTGATTAGGGTTTGGTGGTTCAGGTGGTGGCTTTTTGGATAATGTTGTGGTGGGTGTGGTGGTTGTGGTATAGTGGGGATTAGGGTAGTGGTTATGGTAAGGTGGTGTCTAGGGTGGTAGTGGTTAGTGTGGTGGTACTTAGGGGTGGTAATAGGGTAGTGGTGGTGGTAGGGCGAGGGAGGTGAAGGTGGCGATGGCTAAGGTAGGGTGGTTGTGACTGTTAGGGTGGTGGCGCTTAGGGTATGGTGGTGGTGGTGGTGTTAAGGGTAGGGTGGGTTTTCCTATAGTGCTTAGAAACTGAACAAACACTAGGTTTCGCCTATGTGATTAATAATAAGCTGTTTTTTGGTTGGAAGTTATAGCTCGCTGAGTAGTTGTAAAATATGAGTTACAGAAAGTCGGATAAAGTGTTATGACTTGTTTATGTACAAAAAGGCAATTTATTGTGCTGTTACTAGTGGTATAGTGTGGGTAAGTAATTGCACATTTTTGAAGAATGGAAGAGGGAAATAATAGAATTAATTAATTTAATAACAATATTATGTGTTTAGAAAGTTCCGACAACTTTTTGTCCCAGTGCCACAGCACCTGCTGCACCATTCAAATCATGACCCTATTGCCTGTGACATAACTGCGCTTGTGACTGTCTATTTAGTAGTAAAATATTGCAGTATGTGGTGTTTAAGAGGTTTCCTAAAGCTTTGTTCCGTGGTGTCACTGCTCCATTGAAATCATGACCCTAGTGCCTGCAAGGTAACTAGACCTGTGACTGCTTTTAGTAAGTAATTATAGCAATATTTGGTGTTTAGAGGAGATCTTATGGCACTGGTGTCACTGCACCTGCAGCACCATTGAAATCATGGCCCTAGTGCCTGCTAGGTAGCTGCACTTGTGACGGCCTGTTTAGTAGTAACATTTAGCAATAATCTGGGTTTAGTGGGGCCCTTAGAGCTTTTAGACCCAGTGCTACTGCACCTGCTGCACCATTCAAATCAAGCCCTTTTTAACTACAAGGTGACTGCAATTGTGGCTGCTTGTTTAGTGGTCAATTATAGCAATGTTAGGTGTTTAGAGGAGTTCTGACACATTTTAGGCCCGGTGCTACTGCACCTGCTGCACTATTGAAATCATGGCCCTGATGCCTGCTAAATAACTGCACTTGTGGCTGCCTGTATAGTGGTAAAATATAGCAATATTATGTGTTCAGAGGCGTTCTGACAACTTTTGGGCCCGGTGCCACTGCCCCTACTGCAGAATTCAAATCATGACCCTGTTATCTGCCAGGTAACAACACCTGTGACTGCCTGTTTAGTAGTGAAATAAAGCAATATTAGGTGTTTAGTGGGATACCTAGACCTTTTGGACCTGGTGCTACTGCACCTGCTGCACCACTCAAATCATGACCCTGTTGTCTGCAAGGTAACTGCATCTGTGGCTGCCTGTTTAGTAGTAAAATCTTGCATAGCTCTTGTATATTAACTTTATTTTTAACGCACAATGTTTGCCTTTTCAGTGGAAAGAGATCTTGGGCCAGATGTACAACCTTTTTTAGCGTTCGCAAACGCGAAATCGGCCTGTTTGCGACCGCTAAATAGGTCTGTGCGATGTACAAACCCTGTTTTGCGAGTCTGTAACCTATTACCGATTTGCAAAATAGGGTTTGCGACTCGCTATTAGGAATTTGCGTGCCAAGGGCATCCCTTCCAAATAGCGAGTCGCACTTCTGTGTACGATTGTTTTGTGGCCGCTATTGCGGTTGCAAAACACTTGCAGTTTACCACCTACTTCAAGTAGGTGGTAAGACACTCGCAAACGTGAAGGGGTCCCCAGGTGACACCCTCCCCTTTGTGACTGACAGCAAAACTATTTTTTAAGAGCAGGCAGTGGTCCCAGGGACCAATGCCTACTCTTAAAAAATGAAACAGAAACATTTAATTTTTCTTTTTTAAATGCAACCCGTTTTCCTTTAAGTAAAACGGGCTGCATAAACCTATTACCGATTTGCAAAATAGGGTTTGCGACTCGCTATTAGGAATTTGCGTGCCAAGGGCATCCCTTCCAAATAGCGAGTCGCACTTCTGTGTACGATTGTTTTGTGGCCGCTATTGCGGTTGCAAAACACTTGCAGTTTACCACCTACTTCATGTAGGTGGTAAGACACTCGCAAACGTGAAGGGGTCCCCAGGTGACACCCTCCCCTTTGTGACTGGCAGCAAAACTATTTTTTAAGAGCAGGCAGTGGTCCCAGGGACCAATGCCTACTCTTAAAAAATGAAACAGAAACATTTAATTTTTCTTTTTTAAATGCAACCCGTTTTCCTTTAAGTAAAACGGGCTGCATAAAAAAAAATGCTTTATTTAAAACGCTGTCCCAAACATGGTGGTCTGCAGGCCACTGTCCATGTGAGTGCTGACGATTCCCAATGGGGTCGACCTGCCTCATAAATATTAATAAGGCAGGTTATTTGTGACCTCATTGGAAATCGCAAACAGTGTCAGGGACACTGTTGTACATTCCATTTTGTG
The DNA here is from genome assembly GCF_964204655.1 of Triturus cristatus. Lineage (NCBI taxonomy): Eukaryota > Metazoa > Chordata > Amphibia > Caudata > Salamandridae > Triturus > Triturus cristatus. The sequence goes on from NC_140591.1 coordinate 1,699,041,953, forward strand.
AGTTGCAAATTGCGACTCACAAAATGGAATGGTCGTACATCTGGCCACTTATTTTGACAGTGCATGGGGCTTAAACAGTGTGTGTATAACCAATCACTGTACTTGTTCCTATGTGAAAAAGAGAGGAAAAATGCTTGGAGTAGATGGCTCTGAGGGGGATCTTCCTTATTTGGAAGTGTTGCCCTCACGCACCCATCATCAGGCGTTTTGCTCCTCGTGGGGCCCGCTCTGCAATGTCCCATGGGCCCCACTAGAGGGCTCTTTAGCAGAGATCTTTTGGTATCAGCCATGATGCTGTATGCGGGTGTGAGGAGCTAAATAAGTAGTGATAAGAGTGATATAAAATTACCTAAAAAAATCAAACAAAATTTTATTCAAGGTTCCTTTGGTAGGATTAAATACGAAGTCGGGATAGTGTGCCCAAAGTTAGGAATGCCACTAACTGGTCTGTATAATGAAACAAACTTTCGAAGTCTCATGAATCAGGTCGACATGTTTCTTGCCCTATTGGTCCATAATGGATCCACGTGTTATACAAGTGAGTGCCCTGCCCTAGTTTTGGGTGGGTGCTTAGAGTGTAGTTCTATGTAATCCTTGATGGTCGTGGTAAGTCAGACTCACTGGAAGACAGGGAGAGAGGTAGGTTGCAGGCGATGCGCCCCAGACGAGACCTAAAAACTGCAGTAATCATGTGGTCCTCTGCCTTGACCTGTGGCTCACTTTGGACTAATAGGGTTTGGCCTTATGGTGGGTACATGTACTAGCACCAAGGTTACTATATTCTGTAGGTAGTAATCAACCAGATCCGGCTGTGCACAAAGAGACCATCATGGGCAAAATGTAAATTCCCTAGGGGCCAAGAACATGAGGTACAGAACCGAGCCATAAATTATGGAAGGCAGAGGGTCAAATCAGAGCTTAGTGTCTCACACTCTATTGTTCGATCCTTTCCCTGCTATTTGAAAGTGCTAGATGAACCCCATGTATCATTTGAAGACCGATGGCCGCTGAGTAAATACATCTTGAAATGGAGTCTTATTCATGCTCGGATGGCCTCACAGGTAGGGTGTTACTCTCTTAGACGCTGCCTTGGTCCTGGGAGGATCATAAGCCCCTTTGACATTTTTTTTCAGTTAGAACATTTGCGGGTCTGTTCACCTGCTTTGGAGGCCTTGTATGCGTCTTGTGCCGACTTCACCTGAAGTGATCATTAGCACCTTTGATGGTAGGCAATCAAGCCGCCAACAGTAGTGAAAAAGGGCTGTGTAGGGTCTGCCTAATCACTGAAAAGGATTAGTGCACGACCGGAAAATGTAGGTCTTCTCTGGGATATAAGGTTGAATTGTCCATGTTTTCACAATGGTGATAGTTCACAATCGCGTCAGGGAATTATTTTAGGTTGCAGCTCTTTAGCACACTACACAAGTGTTGGTAAAAGTGAAGATAACTAGGTATGTGCAGCTCAGGAAGGACCATGTTGTTATCTTTCAGGTCATGTGAAGCACAGTCAGGTCTAGATTTCTGGCAATCCTGAAGAAGGCTTTCTCTGCCGAAACGCGTGTTGAAGAGACTAAATCCATGGCCGCAATGGTGTGAAAAAACAGAGTTATTACCATGTCACTTGAGACAGTATTTAAACTGCAATAGGGTGAAAAGATTGAGTTTTTGCCATTACACTTACATAGATGAAAAGACAGATAAAGAAAAGTTGTGAAATGTTGAAACATTGTATAGATTTTTGTAAATGCTGAAGACCTATGTTGGTTTAGTTCTAAGACAATGTTTTATGGTGTGTAGCAATGTATGAAAAGTGGCATGGATGGATGTCTGAAGCACGTGGTACGAATGTAGACGGAATGGAGTGCTTTTAATATGGATTATTTACATTTTCTTTCGTTGACCTGTAATGAGAGCGCCAAGGATAAATGCCTCTGTGGATATAAATAAGTTACACACACTGAGCATCATGTTGATTAAATTCTAAAAGTATTGATGAAATATACAAATAAAATGATACATAAATATTAAAACCTAACCTGTTGGGCAGCGCATTTATGGGTGGATGTGAGAGTTATGAGCTTGGATGTAAAGATAAGGTTGCTGGGAAATTTTGCCTCTAATGATCAACGTGATTCATCTTCCATCTTGGAAGACTCACCCCTGTGCGTTGTCTGTTCTCATCTCTTTCCTTCCATGGTGGCGCTGCGGCCAGGGAGCGAACTGGGAAGTACAGTGTGAGAAGTTGGCCTGGCATATGCTGTCCACTAATTAAAGTGGGCACCTTGCACTAGTCCAAACAACCCCTTATGATGTTCAAGGTCAAAGATAATCTTTAAAAAGCTATCCTAGTGGTAGCTGTGGAGAGCAGCCTTCAGACTTAATCTTGAAGGAATGTAAAGCAGCTTGTTTTACCGGAATATCACCTCCTGAATCAGTTAAATGAAGGAGAACCACACAGTAGTTATATAAAAATATGCATTTATTACTATAACACTCTCTATTATCCTCTACCTGAGGATAGAACACAAAGCGCACAATACGAGAACAATAGAACAGTTGTAAATAGCACAATACACTGCGGGCTCCAGGGGGAGACCAAACCATATACAAAAATAGTGCTATAACAATCATGACTTGACTAGAGACAGTGCCTAGTGCATGTAGAATCGCTGGGACCCCAAGGAACCACCCAAGGTAGTGACACGGACCCCATGGAGGACGGGTGCAGTGAGGAAACACGACTGCGCGCTCCGTACAACTCTATGGGGAAGTCGCAGGTACAATTTTAAAGTTTAAGGACCCTCCTAGGAGGACTTCAAGCAAACCCTTTGGAACATAAGAGGTTCTAGAGCCAACCCACATGTGAGTACCATGGTACCCGAGTTACCTATCCCAGAGGAACCGGGTGCATACGTCTAGAATGGTGTTGGGAACCGCCATTGTTCTCAATGGAGGGCTGTGAAGAAGCCCAGCTGCCGTGAACGTGAAAAGTGTCCGGTGGAATCCCAGCCTGGATTCTGGATGGAAGGAACCTGAGAGCAGAGGGGACAGAGTCTGGGTCACTTCAGGTGACCCGGGGCTCGGTAGACAAATGCCCACCGATATAGGGTGCTTCAGGTGCGAAGAAGGGATGCTTGACTCTGCAGCCACGGGGGCCAGGAGATGTCGATGACAACCAGGAGCCGGAGGTGAGCTATCCCACGAAGGATGTCGAGTGCTTAGGGCTCAATGTCTGGCTAGAGCACCAACAAGCCTTGGCAAAAGCAACCCATGCAAGAAAGTCAAGCAGGTTACGATGTGGACCAGCAAGGGCCTGGGGACTCCCCAAGCAATGGAGAGTCAGGGCACGTCTGAAGCAACCAGGAAAGCCCAACAGAAATCAAGATGTCCCTCAGGAGGACCCACAGGACGGATGACCGGGAGTCGAGAGTGGACCTCGAGCAAGATTGCAAAGCACCAGCCCACGGAGCATTCAGTGCGAGGAACCCGGAGTTCTTTGGTGCAAATACTGCTCAGGGTCTGGACTAATGCACAAACTCGTGAATCGCCAACAAGCATATGCAACTGCAAATGGACGGGTGCACAGGGGTTAGGGTTATGCAATCCCCACGAGGGATACTGGCCTCAAACTTGCTGAGAGGGCAGATCGACCTCAGGGAGCTTCGAAAACCCACCTCCTGTTTTGCTGAAATCTTCGGAATCCAATGAGCTCAGGAGCAGCAGACCGGTCAGTTGCGCTTCGGTGCCTGCAAATGCAGGAGAGTGACTCCTTCACCCCAAGGGAGATTCTTCAGTTGTCCTTAGTGCACCACAGGCCCTGCACCTGGCCTGTATGGAGCAAGGGCACAGACAAAGCTTTGGACGGAGAGGGAGACGAATTTCGCCCAGTCGAGGTCCAGAGAAGTCCAGAGCGTCAAGACGGTTGAAGGTCAGTGGTTTCTTCTTGTAGAGTCTTGTCCACGTAAAATCTAAAGTTTTACAGCCAGGTAAGCCCTTTTGTACCCACTGGAGGGGGTTGAACAGATTTGGGGGACCTTCCTAGGGGAGGGTCAGGACAGAGGGGTGGTTACACCCATGTCCTTTGTCCAGTTTCGCGCCAGAGCAGGAGCCCATGATTCCCAGAGCTGGTTTGAGCTGGACTATGCACAGGGACACCAAATCTGCCCCGGTGCAGACTTTCTTGCACTCTCAGAGTGCACCCACCCAGCCCCAATACACAAAAGCCTGTTTGGGAGGTGGTCACAGGTTGGGGGGCAGTTCCCTTGTGGTGAAGACAAGTGTGGCATGGAATGCCCTCCCCTTCGCCCTGCGGTCCATTCAGGACCCAGCGGTGTTTAAAAAGAAACTTAAAACTCATCTCTTTGTCTGATAGTCTCTCCTTGCACCCCTCTGGTATTGCGCCGGGACACTCACGAGTATCCGAGCGTGTTCTAAATGGATATAACATAACATGCCTAGTTTGCTGCCTTCCTCTGCTCGAACTTGGCTCAGCAGCAGGAAGGCAGAAATGTGTGTCTAGTTGGCTGCATCCATTTTGTGCTGACCGGGTCGAGAAGGCTGGCACTGGGTAGACCAGTGACCCCATGAAGCTAGCTTCAGAAGGGTGGAATCATGCCTCCCACACCAGTTACCAGTGTGGAGGTATGATTCCAAGGTGTTTGATACCAAACACAATATGTTTCTATGCAGCCTTTTTCGAGATAGCATTTACCACGAGGTTATAATGCACCTCTACCTTATGTCCGGCTGAGTCACAGACAACCCGGGAGAATGGTCTCTGAAGGCTGCAGAGAGGCTCTGCTCATGCAGGGGCACCGTCTCACTAAAACCTCCAATTTAAAGGAGAAAGCAGATAGACGGGGGTCCTGATTAGCAGGATCTCAGTCAGACTAGTCAAAAACAGTGTAACATGAAACAACAAGCATTGGCCAATAGGTCTCGCCTTTGAGACCTTATAAGTGCTTAGCCATGTAACAGTTGATGTTGTTGCACAAAGGATATTGTGCTGCATAACAACATACTTACAAGGTCCCAAAAGCGAGACCTATTGGCTATGCCAATACTTGTTTTGTTAGTGTGCATCTTGCGACTAAAACTATAAATTAGAAATATCAATGGCTAGAAATACGCGCCCCCCCCACTTCCCGCCAAGCGGTATTAGAGTTTGACGCATGCAAAGCTCCTAGTAAATGAGTAAAGGAGCTATCGCAGGTGCAGAAACAACTAGGAAACTTCTGCAAGATTACGGAGCAGCAGCCAGAGCCTGCCTGCGGTCAGATCCCCATGGGCTCTCAGCTCCGGTGGAGGCCAGGCAGCGCTGCCGAACAGCAGCCAAGAATGGCGAGGGGAATCCAGCCACGCTCCACCCTCCGATGCCCCTGCCGCGAGTCCCCAAACATGTCCACAGAGTCGCTGTGTAAGTGCAAGTGTGTTAGGAACCGTGCTATAGTCGCATCCCGCGGTTCACAGAGCAACCCAGCTGCTGCTTTCGAGTTGCTTCCTCCGCCTGACCTTTTTGCTCTTTTGAAATGCCCTGACCCCACCCCTGTCTTTGAAACTGCTGCCCTTTTGATCTTTTAGCCACCCTCTGATTTTGATGACCCTTCTAAGCCAGCTGCCCATCAGATCATGCCACTCCTGCCCCCGCACCCCATTCCCACCCACATACGAACTAAAGTACATTAAAGCTTTTTGTTTGCCTCATACCTTCAGCCAACCCAAAACGCCCCCGTTAGGCAAACCTGTATTTAATTTTATTTTGTTTGTTAATGGTGGTAAGGCATACTTGTCCTTGTCACCCCCCCCCCCCCCCCCCCGGTAAAAAACAAGCGAGGGGGCCTTCTTTAAAAACAAGCAACAATGACAGGGCTACAACAGGGGCGAGAGACTGGGCAAGTAACAAAAGGGGGGGAAATTGGTGAAGCAGCAGCGCAGGAGGGTGTGGGGACGAAAACCGCAGCGAAAAAGCAAAACCGAGGGGAGGGGATTTCGAGGCCAAGCAAAATAAAATGGATTAGAGGGGCAAGCTACAAGGCGGTTCGAGAGTGGGAGACGCACTGCAAAAACGTGCACTCTTGGGGAAGATCAAGGAATGCGCGTGTGAAAACGCGCTGAAAGTTAAAACAAGAAATATCGGGACATTTTCGCCAAGTGCGAAAGTGAAAACAAAACCAGCCTACATGTCCTAATGTTATCGCCGAAGCGGGCGCATGCTTTCTTCTCTGTTTATTACTGCTCTGTAGTAATGGCGGCACCCGTGCTTTAGCTTAAACATCTTAAGCTAAAGTCGGGTGCCGAGATTGCTTCAAAAGTAAAGAATTGACTATTTCTTTACTTTTGAAGCAATCTCAGCACCCGACTTTAGCCTAAGATGTTTGAGCTAAAGCACGGATGCCGCCATTACTACATAGAAGTAATAAACAGAAAAAAAAGAAAGCGCCCTGAAGAACCAGAACCTTTAGGGCCTGGCGGCGCAGGGTACGCCCAATGTCTCCGGAGTACACCTGCTTCGCTACACAGAGACACGGGACACTCTGTCGGCGTTAGAAGATCAGATTTATTTAGCTGCAGCTAGTACAGTTAGTACACAAAGTAGGTTCTCAGGAGACTGCCACTTCACTCTGTGGCGCATCAGGTTAAATACTATACAATGATACAATTATTAACGAGATACACTCCCAGAGCATATAAGAAAGAGCCAATAAGGAAAGTTGGAAAACAAGGCGGAACCAATAGGAAAGATCTGAAAACAGAAATATCATATGACTCGAAGAGACCTCTCCTCCAACTGTGTTTGTCACTCCACCCTCAAGCTGATACATTAACAGATTCATAACTAACTTGCAGGTGGTGAGATACGTTTGTGTGTATTGGAGGACAGTTGTGAAACGAGAGAATGCTAGCAGGAGACAGTGAAGGCCAGTTGATAAGATAAAGTCAGGAAAGAATAGTGTGAGCCAACAGATAGTTGAAACAGGGATTAGAAAAGCCAGACAGGGATTAGTGTACTCAGCTAGTTCTAACACCAGCTTTGCAAATAGAGGCCGAGGACGTATTTCGACACCAGGCTACAGAAAAAGCAGAATAGACTTTGATCGCCGTGCTGCCTGAGTGATGGCAACACAAAATGGCGGCGGGTCACAAAATGGCGGGTCGATACGATCGTGATCGAAAATCGAAGTTCCTCAGACCCTCCTTTTGCCAGAACTCAGGCAAGATAGACTCATGTTAATCTGAGTCCACGTTAATAGCCATGAGGTCATCGAGCTGTTGCTGTAACATCATTCTTATGTTTTCTGTTACTTGTGGCTTGGGTTTTGGGATGCACATAGTAGCACAAAGATCACAGATAGCGGGACCACAGTGCATACAAAGGCAACAGGAAAATATAATGGTCAGGATTATACCAAGGAACGTCAATGCTTTCCAACCCCATTTGGACAGTAGTCCCCAAAACCATTCCGTTAAAGACCAATCTCCTTCGTCCTGATGAATAGACTCGAAGATTATGTGCAACTTGGAGATAGCTTGGTATACTGTCGGAGCGTCATTAGGAATGAAAATACCGCAACTTGACTCGATCAATTTGCACACTCCACCACGATCGGCGAGAACAAAGTCTAAGGCAACTCGATTTTGCAAGGTCATAAGACGATCCGCCTGTAGTTCTGCCGTGATGTTACTTAAGGCTACTACAGTGATGTCTATTGTAGTCTCTACGACACGGACCAATTGCCTTATATTTCTGCTGTTAGCCATTGGACCCCAGAAGGGAAGAAAACCTTTAAGGAAATCTCCTCCCTCTTGTCCTGCTGTGTCCTTTGAATCAATAATCCCTCTGCCGTATCGGGTTCGGTGATGATTTGCGGAAGCAGTGTAAGTAGGGGGAAGTAGGAAAGCTATATAACAAGTACCAGAGAAACCTGTTGGTAACCAAGTATAAGCTCGATTATAGCAGATGAAGTAGGTGCCTTGAGACGGCACTAGAGGAGGCGAGTTCTGAGAGGAATAAACGTACGTGTAGGAGCAGTTATTCCGTTGTGTAGTGTCAGAAGAGCGATCGTTTATCTGTAAGCAGAAGTTGCCCTGATGTGGTATAGTCCAAATCGGCGAGGACTTTCCTTTTCCAACCTTACTACTGAGACTAGACATATATTGAGTGACGTTCCAATTAGTGTACGCTTTTCTTTCGTCAATGGAGATTTTGCTGTTTTCCATGATTTTAGCCATAACTACCATACCCTTAATCAAAGAACTATGACTAAAATCCGGATTATTAATTTGTGTACTAACAGATCGTCTAAATTTGCTTTGATAAGCATTGGAGAAAATGACGAAGTAAGCCCAAGCAGATCCCTCATAAGAAAAAGGAAGGACTAGATATGGCATTCCTTTCTCTGTGGATTGTGGCATAAGACCACACACCCAACAATCAATTGTATTAACCACTAATTGGTGCTGATGTAATAGCTGGATAAAGGAATTGTTATAATACTCAGTTCTTCTGACGAGTTCATGTGAAGGGAGAGTATGAAAGAGGTGTGGAGAGATAGTAGAGGAAGGCATTTCTTGGCTGCACAGCATAAATTATCCAACCAATAATCGCCAAAACAATACATAATGATATAAAAACACATAAAGTTATACTAAAACGACTGTACATTATTTTACAGGATGCTTTCTTCATTTCTTCTCTTCTTTCTTTATTACTTAGTGTAGTTTCCATCTTACTAATGGATGCTCACGGCAATCTTCCTCAATCACTGAAGTCACGATGCTCTACCGTCCTATGACACTGAAAATCCTGCAGACCTATTGTCACTACTCAGGTCGTGACCTAGACTCCTACCGTGACCCTGCAACCGGGACAGAATACTACACAAGGAAGAAGAAAGTCTTAAATGTTCTTTGGCCTGGGTCTCAAATTATAGTGTTCTTTCCCCGGAACACTCTGATTTTGGAACAATGTTTGTGGTTCAGTCGTATCCAAGCGATGATGCGATGGAATTGCTTCCTGTAAAATGTCGTTGTCCTCTTTCTCAGACAGTGTTCCATTCAGGTGTGCATCGCTAAAAGGCACGAATCGTGGAGTCTTTTCGCTTTCACAGTCACCAACACCTCTGCGAACCCACTGATCAAAAGGCAAAGGCAAAGGCACTTTCTTGCAATGCACACCGTGAATCCAATTTTTCTTTCCTTCGACTTTAACTGCTGTCCTTGTAGTCAACAAGACCATTCGAGGCTCCCGCCACCTGGGTTGCAAATTGCTGGACCTCTGAAAATTCTTCACACACACCCAGTCACCTGGTCGGATGGAATGACCTGGGTCTGTGGAGGCCTCCGGCAGAGCACTCTGAACCTGTTGATGAAGAACACGCAATTTAGTCGTAAGGTCATGCAGATAATCAATCAACATTGGATATGGCAAGTCTGAGTATTTCTTAGGGCGAGGTATTCCCCATACGTTGGCCGGACGGCCAAATACCACTTCGTAAGGGCTAAGTCCCAAACGAGAGTGTACTGCAGTTCTGGTGGATAGCAGAGCTAACGGCAAAGCATCAGGCCAATTGAGTCCTGTACTTGCTTGAACCTTTGCTAATTTTAATTTCAAGGTTCCATTGTAATACTCTACTAAACACGCTGACTGTGGGTGATTTGCCGCGTGGAACTTTTCTTTGGTACCAAGACCTGCACAAACTTTCTGCATGACTTGGCCAACAAATTCGCTCCCATTGTCACTCCAGACAATGCGCGGCAAACCAAACCTGGGAAAGAACTCTTTTAGAAGGATTTTAGCTGTGGATAAAGCTGTGTTGTCTTTTAGAGGATATGCTTCTATCCACCTTGAAAAGGCGCATACTACCACCAGAACATATTTGAGGTTGTTGCATCGCTCCATAATGAATGTAATCGATTTGCAACACCTCAAATGGATATGTCGGAGGAGCAAAGTGACCTGCTGGAGTTGGGGTTCCCTTTCCCGGGTTGTACATCAAACAAACAATACAATGCTTTACTACATTGTCTGCACATTTTGGGATATTCTCATTCTGCCACACTGGAGCTAGAAGTTTACAAATGCCTTTTTCACTTAAGTGGGCTGGACCATGTGCCATAGTAACCACTGGGAGAACATAGGCATCTGGTAACAGCCAACATTGGTGTTCAGATAATTCCACCCAACAACCCATCTCATCTAACATTCCTGTACTTTCTTTCCACTTTCTCATCTCGCTCTCTGAAGCCTCTTTCTGAATCGCTTTTACACTTTCCACTGTATTCTCATACATTACTCTCTCTCTGACCCAATTCGCAGATCCTGCCACATACATTCGACTCACTGAATCTCTCGCTGTTTTCTTTGCTATTTCGTCTGCAAACGCATTTCCTCGACCAACATCATCCGTAATCTTCTTGTGTGCACTGCATTTCACAATCGCTATTTGGGTGGGTAAGGCAAGTGACTCGAGGAGATCAGTCACTAACTGGCCATGTTGTATTTTGGTGCCATGTGAAGTAAGGAAACCCCTCTCCTTCCAGAGACGCCCCAAATTGAACGCTACACCAAAGGTGTATTGGCTGTCAGTGTATACGTTCACTCTTTTCCTTTTCGGTAATACACAAGCTCTCGTCAATGCTATCAATTCTGCTGCTTGCGCTGAATTGTGTCTAATGTGGCAGTTTCCACAATCGTATGTAGGGTAGTTACAGCATAGGCTGAAACTGTATCTCCATTAGATATTTTGAAACAAGAACCGTCTACCCATAGAGTTCCATCCGGATTCTCTAGCGGTGTGTCTCTCAGGTCAATTCTTCCTTTTGTCTCTTCCTCGGTACGGAAGAAACAATCATGCTGATCCTCAACATTTTCTTCATTTGGAAGGGGCAACAAAGTAGCTGGATTCAGGGTATTACATCGTTTGATGTGTACGTGACTAGCCAAAAGTGTCAGCTCGTAACCGGTTAAACGAGCACTTGTAAGATGCTGTGTTTTCGTTCTGTTTAGCAAAGTATCCACTGCATGTGGCACCATGACAATGAGAGTGTTATCCAACACCACTCCAGCAGACTGTCGGATAGAAATTGCTGCTGCTGCTGTCGCTTTGAGACAACTGGGCAATACTCTAGCTACGGGATTCAACGTAGCCGAGAAATAGGCACATGGCCACTGTTTGTCTCCGAATTGCTGCGCTAAAACTGACAATGCACAACCTTCTCTCTCATCAACATAGAGCGTAAAAGGCTTAGTGTAATCTGGGGTGCCTAGTACAGGAGCAGAACAGAGAGCGGTACGTAAGTCAGTGAAACTCTTTTGGCACTCATCAGTCCATGGACGGGGCTGAGGCGTATCTTTTAAAGTGAGTGCCAACAAAGGTTTGGCTATTAGAGAGAAGTTAGGGATCCACTGTCTACAATAGGAAGTAATACCCAGAAAAGCACGTACTTCCCTTTGTGTGGATGGTACAGACATTCGTGCAATCGCCTGAATTCTTTCTGGTGTCAATCGTCGTCCCTCCTTTGATAGGAGATGACCCAAGTAGGTAACCTCTCGACAAACATATTGTAGTTTGGAAGGTGAAACCTTGTGATTCAGTTTAAACAAGTGGCGTAACAAAGCAATAGTGACCTCTTTGCAGATATCTTCTGAATCAGTGGCGACTAAAAAGTCGTCCATATATTGAATAAGAGCAGCACCAGACGGCAAATGAAAAGTATCAAGATGACATTTCAAAGCTTGGCTGTAAATGGAGGGACTTTTACAGTACCCTTGGGGTGTGCGCTTAAATCGGAAGCTTCGGCCTCCAAGAGAGAAACCAAAAATGTCCCTACTCTCTTCTGCAATGGGAATACTAAAGAAGGCATTCTTTAGATCAATAACAGAAAACCAACTCGCTGTGGAAGGTATCATTGTCAACAAAGCAGTAATATCTGGAACAACAGGAAATTGTGGAATCACAATTTTGTTTACTTCCCGCAGATCAATTACAAAACGGTACACAGGAGGCTGAGAAGGATCAGTGCGTTTAAGAACAGGAAGAATAGGACTATTGCATGTGTTACCTCTTGTTTCTTCAACCACATCCTTCTGAATCAGGTCATGAATGATTCCCAAAAGCGCTTTCTCACCTTCAGCAGAAATTCTATATTGTGGGATGCGTGGTAATTCAACATTAGGCTTGAGAGTGACAACATAAGGTGGAATCTCAAGACAACCCACATCGTTCGGACCCGTGGCCCAAAGTGCTGCTGGAAGAGAAAGCAATTCAGGTGGAAACTGATCTTTGGACAAATACATTGGGGAGACCAATTTCTGTCCTAAAGTAAGATGTACGCCAGAAGGAGAACAATATATTGTAGCATGCATTCTTTTTAATAGGTCTAGACCCAACAGATTTTCACCGCAACCATTCGTTAACAGAAGTGGAGCTTCCAAATCATAAGGACCAACTGAAATAGGCAAAGGGCAAGAAACTGGATTACGAACAGGGGCGCCAGAAAATCCTACGGAAACATTCGTTAAGCCAGACAAAGGTGCCCCAGGGAGTTTAGAATGAATGATAGAACTTCTCATTGCCCCAGTATCCAGAAGAAATGGCTCTGATACACCCATTGTAGTGACGTTAACATAAGGACCATTTTGATCTACTGGGATTGGCACAACTCCCTTACTTTGTCCATGGCTGTCCTAGTTAGCATGAAGACTCTCATTCTCGCCTTCAACATAATGGTCTTCATTGTAATACTGAGTAGACCTCACAGTTTGCTGATCAAAGTAGTTCACGGAATTGGGAGAAGGAAGGGCACGCTGTTCTTGAGTCAACATACCCCGAACTCTACCTCTGTTTGCTGGCTGGAGGCCAGCACGACCTCGTGGAGCAGGTAACGCTCCATTGCGCTGCAATAAAACCGGACAACTATTCTTAAAATGACCTTCCTCTCTACAATAGGCACATTGATTAGGACCTAACAAAGGTCGCGGATTGTATGGCTCAGGTTTTTGATACAACCTCTGAAATTGCGGAGGCTGCTGAATTTGAGGCTGAGCATAACGTGGCGGATAGGCTTGTTGCAAGAGAACCTTCGTTTTTAAATCTTTCGTCTTTTTCTCTTGCTTTTCTTTTTCTTCCTTAGCTCTATCCTCATAATATTGTGCAGTAGCCAATATCTGGGCAGAAGAAGAAACAGCCCATGAACTTTCTGAATCCTTTAAATTGTGTGACAGCTCGGGAAGCAAATTGAATACAAATTTGTCCACGAATAATCGCTGTCCACCCTCTGTAGCCATATCCTGACCACTGTGATCGATAAATGTCTCCTCAAAACGAGTAAAGAAGTCAGAGACACTTTCATATTTCTTTTGTTTGCATGCTGCTAGTTTATCCCAATTAACTCTCAGTGCAGGCATCATAGTTTTCATTAATGTGATGATTCTACCAGGGAGTTCCGAGATCAGAGCGTCAGGTTTTGCGCCACCCACTTGGTCTCTATCCGTATTAGTTATAACATCCCAAGTAGCACCTAGTTCCTGTGCGTGATCCTCTCTACTAATTTTGGCCCATATTGTCTGTGGGACTACATTACCCATTAGCATATCAATATCTGCTAGATTCATAATGCAAGCATCAATGGTCTGCGATAATTCTTTGTAATAACCTGCAGGGTTCTTACGAGGATCTGGTAGAGTCTGCTTAAGAGCCAAAACTTCAGATCTCTTCCAAGGGACATGTACCCATATACGTTGGAAATGAGCAGGAATAGGTGCATTACCACCTACTCCCGCAACTGCCTCCTTCCATACTGGAGAAACCTCTCTCATAGGGTAATTTTTCAACGTCAGTCTAACCGACGGATCGGAATCAAGAAAAATGTGAGAAAACAATAAGGATCTATAAGAGATAAGTTTCCTTACAGCTTCCTCAACGTTAGAACCCACAATAAGTCCTTTTTCAAAATCAGTCTGAACATTTAACAGATCTTGTCAGACCGGACTTGAACTCACATCTTCCCATTCTCTAACGAGAGTGTCACACATTACATTGAAAACGTATCTTTGCGTGGGTGCATTCCATTGCAAAAAGGTGGGCATAATATCAAGCACACTGTATTGTGGACCCTTCTTGATCCATCTTCATGCCAGAGAGTCTAGCTTCTCTCGTTCCTCAAAATCTGGGAACTGACTACGAGATTGTCTTCGAGCAAAAGCCGGAGACACATTAAAAGCTCCAAAGAAAGAAGATAGAATACTTGTGACAGAGTCTGTGAGACGCTTACGCACAGACGGTGAATTAGACATAAGAATTGGAGACAGAGTATTAGGGGAACTGACAGGAGAAGAACTGGTAATTGGAGGAGGAGCAGAAGGCAAAGGAGAGCTAAGATCAGGAGATGAAGGCAAAGAAGTTGAGACTAATGGTAAAACCGGCAAGGGCGGTAATACTGGAGGAGGCAAATGCTGAAGAGATGGAACCGGCGGAGGTACCACTGGTGGCTGAACAGGCTGTAACAGCTGAGGTACATTGGCATTTTGCGCATAGGGCGGAGGTAACCTTAATAAGTGGGACATTAGGGGATCTTCTTCTATATCTTTCTTATTATCAGAAGGAGAAACAGGCAACACCTGATAGCATTTATCTATCGCCATACGATGCTGTCTTTCTGAAATTTCAGTCGCATTATCAATTTCATCATTCTTGAACTGTTGGGCAGCCTGTATAATTGTCATACCCTGTGCTTTCCTATCTCGCTTTGCTTGTTTAATTTCTTTCTGTTTGGCTTCCTTACGCCAAAGGCGGAAAGAGTCAAACATTGCCGGCTGGGCTTTTCTTTTAAATAAAACTGCTTCCAAATTATCTAGCACATCAGGATCGAAGCTACCGTTTTCTGGCCATTTGAGAACACCATCTTTCTTCGTGTATCGAGTCCTTGTCTCGTTAAAGGCAATGGGGCCGATACCATGTTTCGAATAGAGCTCATATGGGGGAGTTTCAACCGAAGGAATCGGACAAGAGTCCTCAAGTCGGGAGTCCCTATTACAACCAAGACAACAAATTCTTCCAAACTTAGTCAGACCAGGCATCTCGAGATGTTTCCGGACTGTTCACAAACTTCAAGGGAGTAAAACTCAGTTTACGCAGCACAAATGCACTTACCCTCGGCTTTATCTTTTGCAAAAGATAAATCTAAGAAACCTAAGGAAATCAAACAAAGAACAAAATTGTGGGCGCGACCCACGAAGATACTTAACTAAGGACGTCTTCTTCCACCAACAGAAGCCCGTCTATCGTCTCGCCTTACCATACATCATCAAAGGAAGGGCCAAAACAGGGCGGCAGTCAGGGCAGCGGTTGTCAGTAGCCGTCAGGAAGGAGTAACCGCGCTGCAAAAGACCTTCGGACCACTTTCGACATACAGGGGTCGCTTATGAAGTACTGGGTATTTTAGACCCAGCGGTGCAGGGGCACACACCCTATGACTTCTGGGTTCTCCCTGTTCCAGACCTACAGAAACACAGAGTCTTCTGGGTGAAGTCAAAGATTCATTTATTGGCTGCAGACCAATTACAGGTATCCTAGAAGTACAACAGCGTGTATGTTCTCAGGAGACTGCTAAAAATCATAGAAACGGACTTCTTCTTAAATACACTTTTTCCTGCTTCAGGCACACATTCCTAGGTTTATGATACGGCAATATACAAGTGTACATTTCAAACGAAAGAGCAGAGTCATGATGACCATCCCACATTCCAGTTAAGCCAGCCCACAATTATTTACACAGCAAGGTTCAGATCCCACATCAGATATCGATAGGCCCCAATAAAACACGGGCAGCTCCTGTTGATAGAAACAAGTCATAAAGCAGGAACAGTCAGGTGTGAAAGTGATTAGCCGGAGGCTTGTGTGGGATGAAAGGACTTTATGGCGTGTCAAGCCCTGATGCTAATCACAGGTGGCCGGAGGAAGGGGAGCTCGTGAGACCAGTTTGACCTGGGGCAGCAGAGCCAAGCTGCCCAGGTCACAGAAGAGTCATGGAAAGGCAAATGTGCTGTGAGGCCCTTATTTGCTTCATTATAGCCTATGTGAGGGCAATCACAAGATGGCCACCGCTTCCAAAATGGAACCCGCGTAGTGATGCAGAATAACGTGTACACAGTGCATTCATAGCTAGAACGTTATACAAAGCACTTGTACATACCGCATTAACCATTTGCGGTTCGCTAATACCAGGATAGACAGGGGTGGGGCCCTGTCCCCTACGCGGTCACAGAGATTAAAGTACGACAGACCCTCCTTTTGCCCTTACATAGGCAATCACTATACTCATCTTAATCCGAGTCTAGGTCAATGTTCACAAAGTCATGGAGATGTTGCTGTAGCATCATCCTATTACTTAGCTCGTCCCTCGATACAGGTTTTCTTACACATAAGGTAGCACAGAGGCCACATATCGCAGGAGCACACTGTATGCACAGACAGAACAGGAAAAGAATGGCTAAGATCATTCCAATGACCATCAGAACTTTCCAACCCCAGGCAGATATCAGTTCCCAGAACCACCCCACCAGTGACCAATCTCCTTTATCCACGTGTATGGACTCAGATATTTTATGGAGTCTGGAGATGACTTGATAGACTGTTGGAGCGTTATCTGGTATGAAAATGCAACAACTAGATTGGATAACCTTACATACCCCACCGCGGTCTGCAAGAATAACGTCTAGAACCATGCGGTTCTGCAAAGTCATGAGGCGATCCGCTTGGAGCTCAGCTGTCAAATTACCGAGGGCACCAGCCGTTACATTGACAGTGGATTCAACCACACGAGTCAGTTGTCTCAGGTTCCTACTATTTACCATAGGTCCCCAAAACGGCAGGAAACCCAA
This sequence comes from Triturus cristatus, assembly GCF_964204655.1. Lineage (NCBI taxonomy): Eukaryota > Metazoa > Chordata > Amphibia > Caudata > Salamandridae > Triturus > Triturus cristatus. Next base: position 1,699,058,832 of record NC_140591.1, read on the forward strand.
GAAGAAGTCTCCCGCTTCCTGACCGGCAGTATCCTCCTTACTAATTACGCCCCTCACAACTCTAGTCTTGTGATAGTCAGAGGCAGCAGTAAATGTTGGCGGTAGCAAGTTCGCAATATAACATGTGCCCGAGAAATCAGGGGGAAACCATGTATATGCTCGGTCATTGCAGATGAAATATGTGCCCTTGGCAGCCAAAAACGCAGGAGAAAACTGTGATGGGAAAGTGTACGTTTCAGTACAGTCACTTCTCCCCAGTTGAGCTCTAGGATTCTGACCATTACCCTGTAAGCAGAACCGACCTATGTGGGGTACGACCCAAATTGGGGATGAGATTTTTCGCTGTCTTTCACCCAGACTAATACTATACCCCGTTGCGTTCCATCCTACATAAGGTCTCAATTCTTCCTTGGGTATGGACGAGTATGCATCGATATCTCTGCTCATATCGGCAACTCCTTTCATCAAAGCCTTATTATTGGTGATAGGTCTGATGGAACGCGGTTGTCGCGGGGAGTACGTATCTAGAGCGTAGAGAAACATGGTCTGGAATGCCCATGACGATCCATTGTAACTAAATGGCAGCACCAAATAGGGAATACCCTTATTAATGGTATGTGGCATTGACCCACACACCCAGCAATTGGTTGTATTCATTACTAGTTGGTGTTGGTGCAAGAGCTGAATAAACGAGTTATTTACAAACTCTGATCGTCTGGTTTGTTCATGTTCAGGCAGAGGGTGAAAAGAGTGTGAGGAGGCAGTAGAAAGAGGTATAGGCTGTACAGTGGGTGCAATGGGCTTTTGAGAGGAGAAAAATACAAATCCAACGATGAACATTATTATACTACATAGTGTAAATAGGCACAAAAATACAAAACATTTACTCTTTATAATTTTACACATCCTTGCTTTAAAGTTCATTTCCTCAACGGGTCTCTCCATCTTAAAAAACTCCATCCTCTAATCGGGCCGCTCACGGCGGATGAGTTTCTTCTGCTAAGGAGTACGCCTGTCAGTCCAGGGAAACGCCCTAGACCAACCAGAACCGTTGACCTAACGTCTTCGGCCTGTACCCCAAAGTCTTGGCACCGCGACCCTGCGGCTGAACCCGGATGGTGGTTCGAAAAACAAAAATCAAGAAAGTCCTTCAGATGGGAGAGCTTATAATGTCAAAAAGAAAAAATAGTAAGGAAATCTTTATTTGTCCATAGGCCTTGGTCTCAAATTATAGCGGAGACGGCCAGGTGCTGTTTGATCTTGGAACAAAAGTTCAGGCTCTGTGGTGTCCAATCGACTTGATGGTGGCACAGCTTCTTGCAAAATATCGTTACTCTCTTGGTCTGAAACTGTGCCTTTTATGCGTGCATCACTGAATGGTACAAAACAAGGTACAGTGTCTGTTTCAGAGTCGGCGATACCCTCCTGGACCCACTGGTCATATGGCAGGGGCAAGGGGACTACCTTGCAGTGGGTGCCATGGACCCAATTCTTTCTCCCTTTCACCCGAACCGCTGATCTCGTTGACAGAAGTACAAGTGGGGGCCGATCCAACGAGGCTCGTTGTTGCTCTTGCGCTGGAAATTTCTAATCAGCACCCATGTGCCAGGGTCGATAGGGTGTCCAGGAGTTTCAGAAGCTTGGGAAAGAGTATCATGAACCTGTTGATGTAAAACACGTAGTTTAACAGTCAAATCATACAAGTAATCGAGTAGTACTGGATGCTCGATCTCACTGAATTTCGTAGGCCTTGGTACACCCCATACGTTGGCCGGGCGGCCAAAAACCACTTCGTAAGGACTAAGTCCCACTCGTGAGTGTACGGTCATTCTGGTGGACAGGAGTGCTAAAGGCAGAGCGTCAGGCCATTTAAGACCGGTGCTCGCCTGGATTTTGGCCAGTTTGAGTTTTAGAGCGCCGTTGTAGCGCTCTACTAATCCAGCTGATTGGGGGTGATTTGCAGCGTGAAACTTCTGCTTAATACCTAGCCCCTCACACACATTCTTCATCACTTTACCCACAAACTCACTTCCATTATCACACCACATCATTCTTGGCATTCCAAACCTAGGGAAGAATTCTTTCACAAGGGCTTTGGCTGTGGATAGGGCAGTGTTATCCTTTAGAGGATAGGCCTCTACCCATTTTGAAAAAGCGCAGACAACCACCAATACATATTTCAGGTTGTTGCACCTTTCCATGTGGATAAAGTCCAGCTGCAAAACTTCAAATGGATATGATGGGGGTGCAAAATGACCAGCTGGAGTTGGGGTCCCCCTACCAGGGTTATATTTCAAGCATACCATGCAATTCTTGACCACATTCTCTGCACACTTGGGAATCCCAGCATTCTGCCATACTGAAGCCAACAACTTACAAATTCCTTTCGTACTGATGTGTGCCATTCCATGTGCCATCGTAACTACTGGAAGCACATATGCATTAGGCAACAACCATCGCCTATGTTCTGTCAGATCAATCCAACAACCGTTCTCATCCAACTTACCCACACTTTCTCTCCACTTGCTTAATTCTTTCTCTGTGGCTTCAGCTTGAAGGGACTTCACACTCTCTATCGTGTTTTCACACATTCCAACATCATCAACCCATCTTGCGGGGCCTGCAACATACATTCTAGTCTTTACATTCTGTGCTGTTTCTTTCGCGATCTCATCAGCAAACGCATTCCCACGTCCACCATCATCGGTGACTTTCCTGTGCGAACTGCATTTCATGATCGCAACTTGCAACGGTAGGGTCAGTGACTCAAGGAGATCATTCACCAACTTGCCATTCTGAATTTTAGCTCCATGCGACGTCAGGAACCCACGTTCTTTCCACAATCGCCCAAAACTATGAGCCACGCCAAAGGTGTACTGGCTATCGGTGTATATATTCACTCTCATTCCTTCAGACAACACGCATGCTCTTGTGAGGGCGATTAATTCTGCTGCTTGGGCCGAATTATGTGGCACACGTGCAGTTTCCACGACCGTGTGTAAAGTCGTGATAGCATACGCAGCAGTCGTGTCACCATTAGGGAGCTTGAAACACGAACCATCCACCCATAAAGTACCATCACACTCAGTCAGGGGAGTATCTTTTAGATCTACTCTCCCTTTCGTCTCTTCCTCTGTTCTGAACAGACAGTCATGTTGCTCAATCTCATCTAGGTCTGCTGGAATTGGCAATAACGTAGCTGGATTCAGCGTGGTGCATCTCTTTATGTGTATGTGATTTGCTAACAGTGTGAGCTCATAGCCTGATAATCGCGCACTAGTCAAGTGTTGTGTCTTGGTTCTGTTTAATAATGTGTCTACAGCATGTGGAACCATAATGATCAATGTGTTGTCCATTACCAAACCAGCAGATTGTCGGATAGACATAGCTGCGGCAGCTGTGGCTCTCAGACAGCTTGGCAATGCCCTCGCTACAGGGTCCAAGGTTGATGAAAAATATGCGCATGGGCGCGGTCTGTCGCCAAAAGGCTGTGTTAACACTGATAACGCACAACCATCTTTCTCGTGAACATACAATGTAAAAGGCTTGCTGTAGTCAGGGGTACCCAACACAGGAGCTGAACATAATGCATTGCGCAATTCCACAAAACTTTTCTGGCACTCTTCAGACCATGGGATAGGATTCGGTGTGTCTTTGCATGTTAATGCTAACAAAGGTTTTGCCAACAAGGAAAAATTTGGGATCCAGTGCCTACAGTATGAGGTAATGCCCAAGAAAGCGCGCACTTCTCTCTGTGTTCTTGGCACACTCAACTGTGCAATGGCTTGAATTCTTTCTGGGGTCAGCTTCCTTCCCTCCTTCGACAAGAGATGACCTAAGTAGGTCACTTCTTGTCGACAATATTGCAGCTTTGAGAGTGACACTTTGTGATGGAAAGCAGATAAATGACGCAACAATGATAATGTGGCTTCTTTGCAGATCTTCTCAGTATCCGCGGCAATTAGTAAATCGTCAACGTACTGAATCAGGATAGCGCCACTAGGTAAAACAAGTGCATCAAGCTGCGCTTTCAAAGCTTGGCTGTATATTGATGGACTTTCACAGTAGCCCTGGGGAGCGCGTTTGAAGCGGAAGCTTCGGCCTCCCAGACTGAAGCCAAAAATGTCCCTGCTCTCCTCTGCAATTGGGATGCTAAAGAAAGCATTTTTTAAATCGATCACTGAAAACCATGCAGCAGAGGCTGGAATCATCGTTAACAAGGCAGTTATATCAGGGACAACTGGAAACTGTGGCACAACAATCTTATTAACCTCTCTAAGATCAATCACAAATCTGTAAACAGGTGGCTGTGAAGGGTCCGTTCGTTTTAAGACAGGCAAAATCGGACTATTGCAAACGTTGCCTCTTGTCTCTTCAATTACACCCTTATTAATCAAATCGCTGACAATGTCTAACAATGCTTTCTGGCCTTAATTAGAGATCTTGTACTGGGGAATACGTGGCAGTCTGACATTAGCCTTTAAAGTTACCACGTATGGCGGTATCTCCAAGAGGCCCACATCATTGGGACCAGTAGCCCAAAGGACATCCGGAAGGGATGACAATTCAGGCGGCATTGTATTTTTAGACAAGTACATCGGGGAAATAACTTTCCTGCCTAATGTAAGTTGTACTCCTGACGGTGAACAATACAGTGTAGCATGCAATCTCTTTAACAAATCTAATCCTAGCAAATTTTCACCACAACCTGTTGTTAGGATCAGGGGTGCTTTCAGCTCGCAAGGTCCAATAGAAAGTGACATGGGACTAGAAATCGGGTTTCTAACTGGGGCGCCAGAAAAACCTACTGAAACATTTATATCGCCAGACAAAGGTGCGCCAGGGAGTTTTGAATGCATGATTGAACTCTTTGCAGCACCAGTGTCTAGCAGAAAGGGCTCCGTTACATTTGCTGTAGTCACCTCAACATACGGTCCGCTCTGATCCACTGGCACTGAAACAACTCCCTCTCTCTGTCTACGGCTGTCCTAGTAATCGTTATTTTCTGCATCGCCGTCCTCTGCATAATAATCATTAGTGTAGTACTGAGCTGTATTACTAGTCGCGTTGGCTTGCTGATCAAAGCTATTGATGGTATTTTGAGGCGGAAGAGGACGCGCGTTCTGGGGAACATTCCCACGCCCTCTGCCTCTAGGAGCTTGCTGACCACCCCTCCCTCTTGCGCCATACATATTGCCGTTACGCTGCATCAATTTAGGGCAACTATATTTAAAATGACCTTCCTCTTTGCAGTATGAACATTGGTTGGGACCTACAGGGACACGTGGTTGATAATACCCATTCATTTGCTGATTGTTCTGAAATGGTGGGGGTTGGTGATAGACACCTTGGGGTTGCCTATAATTATTCTGACCTCCACGTGGCGGATAGGCCTGCTGTAAAAGGACCTTTGTTTTTAGTTCTTTCGTTTTCTTTTCTGTTCTATCTTTCTCGTCTTTATCTCTGTTTTCATAATACTGTGCAGTAGCCAGTATTTGCGCTGAAGAGGAAACAGCCCAAGAACTTTCTGAATCTTTTAACTTTTTACACAGGTCAGGAAGTAAATTCTGCACAAATTTATCCACAAATAACCGTTGGCCACCCTCAGTACTCATATCTTGCCCACTGTGGTCAATAAACGTTTCTTCAAACCTGGTAAAGAAATCTGACACTGTCTCATCTTTCTTCTGCTTGCATGCAGATAGCTTATCCCAATTTACGCGCATCGCGGGCATTATTGTCTTCATATACGTGATGATTCTACCAGGGAGTTCTGCTATTAAAGGCTCTGGTTTCGCGCCACCAATCTGTCTAGCGTCAGCAGCGATGATGTTAGCCCATGTGTCCCCTAGTTCTGCAGCATGATCCATATTACGAATGGATCCCCACAAAGGCTGTGGAACCACATTCCCAAACAGCATATCTATATCAGCCAGATTCATTACACAGGATTCTGCAGTTTGTGACAACTCCTTATAATAACCGGTAGGGTTTTTACGGGGATCAGGCAATGTCTGCTTAAGTGCTAACACCTCAGATCTTTTCCATGGAACGTGTACCCAAATACGCTGAAAATGTGCTAAGACAGGTGGATTAGTATTTGGTTCAGCAGGTCTCCAAACTGGGGGAACCTCACGCATCGGATATTGGCGTGCTTTTACCCTTTTTCCCACAGGGACATCAGGTTCAAACAATGACTGTTGACAATCATCATTCCTGAAGGATAATACAACCGCAACTGCTTTATCTACATCGCGATCCACAATGGTACCAGTTCCAAAATCAAATCTCACTCGACAGAAAGCCTGCGGGCTTGGGTCTTTACCACTATCATCCAATTCCTCACAGAGAATTTCACCCATTTTCTCAAAGACATACCTCTGTTTTGGGGCATCCCATTGATGGAAAACGTTGACAACTGATTCCACATCATATAGTGAAGGGAAAACAATCCATCTACGCGCCATGCGATCTATTACCTTTTTCTCATCGGGGTTAGGCAATTGACTGCGCAATTGCTTACGCTGTAAGCCAGGAGTCGCACCGGATGACTCAAAGAGAGGCGACATTAACGTAGTAACCACATTAGCTAAACGCTGTCGCGCTGAAGGAGAAGTTGAGGCGAAAACAGGGGGATAAACAGAGGGGAGAAAAGAGGATGTAGAAACAGGTACTGGAGTGGTGCAAGGAAGAGTGTCAGGGGAGGCAGCTGCTGAATTAGACAAAGTCGCAGGAAGCGCGGGGGCAGTTGGAAACACAACTGGCGGCCCTTGAGAGGGCTGCGCTATAGGGATAGGAGCCGGCTGCGAAGCAGCTGGCGGTAGCGGCAAAGCTTGCAGTATATTAACTGGAGGTGGCATATTCACAAGCTGGGGAGGCGCCGTGGCATTTTGAGCATACGGGGGTGGCGAACTCAACAAATGCGACATCAGGGGATCTTTCTCCTTGTCTTCTAACTCATTCTGTTTAGAGTGCGGTAAAGCTGGGTAACATTTGTCGATCCCTAACTTACGCTGTCTGTGCAATTGCTCATTCATCTGTTCCTCCTCATTGTCCTTGAATTGTACAGCTGCTTGCATTACTGTCATACCTTTCTCTCTCTTATTCTTTTTCGCTAGTTTGATTTCCTTCTGTTTGGCTTCCTTCCGCCATAAGCGGAAAGAATCAAACATCGCCGGCCGGGCTTTCTTTTTAAACAATTTAATTTCCAAATTATCTAAAATATCGGTATCGAAACTACCATTTTGGGGCCATTTGAAAACACCGTCTTTTCTGGTGTAGTGGATCCATACTTCGTTATATGCAATGGGGCCTACGCCATGTTTTACATAGACCTCATAAGTTGGAGTTCCGGACATGATTCCTCCAGCTGGAAATCTCTTCCACAACCCAAACAAAACAATCTACCAAACATTCTAGAACCAGGCATCTTCGCTCACTAGTCTAGATCCAAACGTCAAAGGATTATCGATTACGATAGTCTCGTGAATACACGAGTCCTCTGGCTTTGGCGTTTGCAAACTCCAAATTTCCAAATCAAAACGATCCCGAGGGATACCAAACAAATGGTAGACGCTCCACTTATACTTAACTGAATATTGATGATCGATGGCGTCACCAGAAGACTCTCTCGATTGTTTCGCTCTATCAAAACTCGTCAAGGGTCCAAAACAGGTCGATTAATCAGCGCAGCAGTCCTTCGTAGCCGTTGGGACGCGGAGAACCTCGCAGAAAAGACTTTCGGACCACGTCGACATGCAGGGGTCGATGAAGTGGCGGCCTTCCTCCGGAATTTCCACACGAAGCTCCTCACGAACCTCTGGCTTGGACTGGTACCGCTGAAATCGTCCCGAGTTGGGCGCCAAACTGAAGTACTGGGTATTTTAGACCCAGCGGTGCAGGGGCACACACCCTATGACTTCTGGGTTCTCCCTGTTCCAGACCTACAGAAACACAGAGTCTTCTGGGTGAAGTCAAAGATTCATTTATTGGCTGCAGACCAATTACAGGTATCCTAGAAGTACAACAGCGTGTATGTTCTCAGGAGACTGCTAAAAATCATAGAAACGGACTTCTTCTTAAATACACTTTTTCCTGCTTCAGGCATACATTCCTAGGTTTATGATACGGCAATATACAAGTGTACATTTCAAACGAAAGAGCAGAGTCATGATGACCATCCCACATTCCAGTTAAGCCAGCCCACAATTATTTACACAGCAAGGTTCAGATCCCACATCAGATATCGATAGGCCCCAATAAAACACGGGCAGCTCCTGTTGATAGAAACAAGTCATAAAGCAGGAACAGTCAGGTGTGAAAGTGATTAGCCGGAGGCTTGTGTGGGATGAAAGGACTTTATGGCGTGTCAAGCCCTGATGCTAATCACAGGTGGCCGGAGGAAGGGGAGCTCGTGAGACCAGTTTGACCTGGGGCAGCAGAGCCAAGCTGCCCAGGTCACAGAAGAGTCATGGAAAGGCAAATGTGCTGTGAGGCCCTTATTTGCTTCATTATAGCCTATGTGAGGGCAATCACAAGATGGCCACCGCTTCCAAAATGGAACCCGCGTAGTGATGCAGAATAACGTGTACACAGTGCATTCATAGCTAGAACGTTATACAAAGCACTTGTACATACCGCATTAACCATTTGCGGTTCGCTAATACCAGGATAGACAGGGGTGGGGCCCTGTCCCCTACGCGGTCACAGAGATTAAAGTACGACACTTAGTGTGGCTCGCGAACCCTCCGGAATTTTCTTGCGGGGTTCCTCACGACCTTCGGGCAGAACCGGTACCACTGAAGCTGCCCTACGTTGGGCGCCAGTTGAAGAACCAGAACCTTTTGGGCCTGGCGGCGCAGGGTACGGCCAATGTCTCCGGAGTTCACCTGCTTCGCTACACAGAGACACAGGACACTCTGTCGGCGTTAGAAGATCAGATTTATTTAGCTGCAGCTAGTACAGTTATCCTAGAAGTACACAAAGTAGGTCCTCAGGAGACTGCCACTTCACTCTGTGGCGCATCAGGTTAAATACTATACAATGATACAATTATTAACGAGATACACTCCCAGAGCATATAAGAAAGAGCCAATAAGGAAAGTTGGAAAACAAGGCGGAACCAATAGGAAAGATTTGAAAAAAGAAATATCAGATAACTCGAAGAGAACTCTCCTCCAACTGTGTTTGTCACCCCACCCTCAAGCTGAAAGATTAACAGATTCATAACTAACTTGCAGGTGGTGAGATACGTTTGTGTGTATTGGAGGACAGTTGTGAAACAAGAGAATGCTAGCAGGAGACAGTGAAGGCCAGTCGATAAGATAAAGTCAGGAAAGAATAGTGTGAGCCAACAGATAGTTGAATCAGGGATTAGAAAAGCCAGACAGGGATTAGTGTACTCAGCTAGTTCTAACACCAGCTTTGCAAATAGAGGCCGAGGACGTATTTCGACACCAGGCTACAGAAAAAGCAGAATAGACTTTGTTCGCCGTGCTACCTGAGTGATGGCAACACAAAATGGCGGCGGGTCACAAAATGGCGGGTCGATACGATCGTGATCAAAAATCGAAGTTCCTCAGAGCTGCGAGAAATGACTGCCATGTGCCACCAACGTGAACCTTGGGGCCAAAGTGAAAGTGATCGCGTGGGAAAAATGCTACCTCCGGCCACAGCTTGCAGTGCATGTGCGCGAGTGGTGCGCGTGCAGCAGTAATCACGCCATATGGCGCCTCTGCTCAATCACGCGCCCGCGCACATGCACTGTAAGCTGTGGCCGGCGGTAGCATTTTTTGAAGCCCTTACTTAAAGTCTCGCCAGACCAGCGCAAGCGCTAGGTCAGGCGAGACCTAAAAAGTGGGGGTAACCATAGGCAGATCCTACGTTCCTACATATAGCTCACGCAGGAGCCAATGAAATGACTTTGCCTTTTAACCCATTGATTATATTGACTACCCTCTTGCACAACTGTAATATGGAGATGATCTTGCTTTGGGGGTCTCAAATCAGCATTCACTGGTGTCCGGCCTCCGTAGGACAGAGCCCCATGGTGAGAGGGGTTGAGATGGGGAGAGAAGCAGGGGAATTACTGAGTGAGTGATGAATTTGAAAGTTGAATTTTATAATGCGCAACTATCACTCCGGGGAGCATCATGGCGCTAAAGCAGAAACAAGATTAGAGAGGAGAGCAGCGGTATGATTCTACAAGATCAGATGAGTGAGAAAAGTAAATTGTCTGAGGTTCCGAAGAGCCACGTTTTCAAGGATTTCTTGAAAATGGATTCTGTCTGAGAGAGCCAGAGATGGATAGGTAGAGAGGCACATGCTTCTATCCCTAGGACGGCCATTAATTTGCCCCCTTTGGAAACTAGATTGAAACTGGGTGGCATGATGCGGCTCGAAAGCAGCGCTGTGTCATATACGGTTCGATTCTGGCCCGAAAGTACTTGGGTCCTGATGACCTGAAGGCCCTGGAAGTGATGATCGGGATTTCGAGAGGATTCTTCTGGGCATGGGCAGCCAGTGTAAGGATGTTAAGGCTGCTGTGGCTGAGGACCCTCGAGGTAGTTTTAAGACCAGCCGAGCTGCCGCATGTTGAACTAGCTGTAGTTCCTTGAAGACAGCCTTATTGGCGCCTGCATATACGCTGTTGCAGTAGTCTGGTCTGGACTAGTCTATGACTGCCCAAGGCACGTGGCAGTCTGCTTGGAGAAAGAGGCGACCACCATCAACCTTGCAAGGAATATGACGTGTTTTGTTCGGTGGTGGGGCGTGTGTAATTATGGCTCCTCTGTTTCCTTTTCTTCACTTCTTTTTCACGGTTTGAACTGGTAGATCTTTCACCCTTACCGTGGCTGGGTTGTCTGTAGATGGGACGCCCTAAAGTGCAGCTCTCGGGAGCGTGTCTGCTCCCCGATCCTCTCCTTGAAGGTCGGTGTCTTTGCACCCTCTTCTCGCATTACTCTTGGACCCTGCCTTGCAGAGATCCAAGTGTCTCTGGCACAAACTGGCCTTTCTGATGCTGAAGGGGTCCAGCCTTGTCCAGACCGGCAGACCATCAGGCGTATCCTATATAGTTTGTCCTATGCACACGCTAATATCATTGACAGCAGTATCTAATTGAATATCTTTTGTCTTCATCACATTCATGTAGTACAACAACGTAAGATCAATTATTGTTCATTCCTGGTCACCAGATACACGCATGGAGCGACATGGAGTCAATAAGCACACACGCTTAGAAACTAACCTGTGGCAGTGATTATATACGACCAGAGTGCTATTGGTCACTACAGACTCGAACACTGAACTCCACATTACAAAAGATAGATATACCATAGCATGGGATAATAACTACACCAAATAGAAGCTTAAGAATATCAACACACGGGACGGAAGTAGAACCGGCGGGGAGAGCTGGACAAATATCGTCTGTTTGATTTGTCAGCCCTGAAGAAGTTGTTTGGGACACTTCCCACGACGAAAAACGTGCTACCTGGGCAATTTTGCGTGAATTTCGTATGAAATAAAGGAACAACATAACACCCAATGACTTATTGCAATAGTATGAACAATAATGGATCTTACGTTGTTGTTGTACTACATGAATGTGATGAAGACAAAAGATGTTTAATTAGACACTGATGTCAATGATATTAGCGTGTGCATAGGTCAAGCTTTATAGTTTAATAGTGGACCGCACAAACGGTCCTGTGAGATGGTTCAGGGTATGTATTTCCCTCACCTTTTGCCCCCACAGATAGTGAATAGCAAATCATGCACACTCGGGAGACGCCAGTTCTACTCTTAACGCAAAACCACCCCACCTTGTATGTTACAATCGGGTGTATCCTATTGGATTGGAAATCTAAATCAGTCCCTTAGATTCTGTGGATTGTCAAAGAGATCCGGCCTTCAAATTGAATACAATTGGGCTTTCACATGGGGCAGCCATTTGATGTTACAAGCTGTGTCTAGGTTCAAAGAGTCAGTTATCACCATTTGACTGAATAACGCTTCTGGCCCGGACCCAACAAGAGCCATAACAGGGTCGAAGCTGTCTTTATATAAACTCCTAGATGCTGAAGGCCTAGTTCTTCATGACATATTGAGGCTGGTGCGCTCCTACGTGTGAGAAGTTTGCCTGGTATATGCTGTCCACTAATTAAAGTGGGCACCTTGCACGAGTCCAAACGACCCTTATTGATGATAGGTTAAAGACAACCTTTATTGAAAGCTATCCTAGTGGTTGCTATGGACAGCAGCCTTCAGGGTAAGTCTTGAAGGAGTGTAAAGCAGCTTGTTTTGCCAGTCTATAACCTTGTGAATGACTAAATGAAAGGAGAACCACACCAGGTATATATAAAATATATGTATTTATGACTAAACACTCTCTACTAATCTCTTTACGAGATTAGAGAACAAAGCACACAATTTACAATCACTAGACCAACAGTAAATAGCACAATACATGATGGGCTCCAGGGGGAGACAAAACCATATATTAAGAAAGTGGTATAACAAACCCAACTTGACTAGACACAGTGCCTAGAGCACGTAGAATCGCTGGGACCCCAAGGAACCACCCAAGGTAGTGACACAGGGGACCCACGAGGGACATGTGCATTGTGTGAACACAGGCGTGAGCCCCGTACAATCCTATGCGAAAGTCGCGGTTGGAAATTTAAAGATTAAGGACACTTAGGAGAGGAATTCAAGCAAACCCTTTGGAACCAAGACAGTTCTAAGGCCAGCACCCTTGAGAGTACCGAAGTACCCATGTTACCTATCCCAGAGGAGCCGGGTGCATAGGGGTGAAGTGGTGTCGGAAACGCACGGTGATTTCAATGACTTGTTGCAAAGAAGTACTGCTGCTGGGAAGAGGAGAAGTGTCCGGTGCGATCCAAGCCTGGATCGGAGATGTGAAGAACCTGAAAGCAGAGGGGACAGAGTCTGGGCCACTTGCCAGTGACCAGGGGCACGATAGACGAATGCCCACCGATGTCGGGTGCTTCAGGTGCGAAGAGGTGAAGCTTGACTCTGCAGCCACGGGGACCAGGAGACGTCGACGACGACCACAGTCCGGAGGTGAGCTGTCCCACAAAGGATGTCGAGTGCTGGGGGGTCAGTGTCCGGATTGAACACCAACAAGCCTTGGCCACTGCAACCAACGCGGTCAGAGCAAAGATGCTTCGATGAGGACCTGCAAGGTCCTGGGGAGTCCCCAAGCGATGGAGAGTCAGGGCACATCTGCAGCAACCAGGAAAGCCCACGGAAAGTTAAAGTTACCTTCTCAGGGACCCACAGGTCGTCGGACCAGGGATCGCGAAGGGACCTCGAGAGAACACCCAAAGGGCCAGCTCACGGAACACTCGTGGAGTGTAGCCCGCCAAATTTCGGTGGAATTGCTGCTCAGCCTCAGAGATCACCTCAAAGCTGATGCTTCTGCAAATAGTCATGGTGTCCTGGGGTTCAGGTTGCACGGTCTCCAAGAGGGATACAGGCCTCAGAGTTGCTGAGTGCACAGATCGACCTCAGAGACCACGGGAACCCACCTCCTGTGTTGCAATATTCTTCGGAGTCCTCAGGAGCTTCGGAGATGCAAACCGGTCAGATGCGTCTTAGGTGCCTGCCAAGCAGGGGAGTAACTCCTTTACTCCAAGGGAGATTCTTCAGCCATCTAGCGCAGTGTAGATCTTCGAAGTACTGGTTTCTGTAGCAGAGTTTCATCCAGGTAAAATTTAACGTCCTGTAGTCAGGGGTACCTACTTTATACCCAAAGAAGGGGTGGGACAAACTCTGGGGACCCGCCTATGGGAGGGTGAGGACAGACGGGTGGCTACACCCATGTCCTTTGTCCAGTTTCACGCCAGAGCAGGGTTGGTAGCCCCTGCAACCGGTTTGAGCTGGACTATGCACAGGGACACCAAATGTGCCCCCAGTGCAGACATCAAAGCACTCTCAGAGTGCACCCACCAAGTCCCAATACACTAAAGCCTGTCTGGGAGGTGGTCACACCTCCCTGTGACAGGAAACCTATTGTCCAACCTTCCCCTGCCGGAGTTTCGTCCAGCAGCAGGAGGGCAGACTTGTGTCTGTGGCTGGCAGCATCCATTTTGTGATGTCAGGGTTCTGTGAAGCTGGTACCGAGTATACCAGTGTTGCCATGTTTCTCCCTCTAGTAGGGTGCAATCATATCCCCCCACCAGTTACTGGCAGGGAGGTGTGATTCCAAGGTGTTTGACACCAAACACAACATGTTTCTGTGCAGCTGCTTTGAAGTTAGCATTTACCACGAGGTTATAATGCACTTAAGAGTATATGGTATTGCTGCATCACAGACAACCCCGGAGAATAGATTCCGAAGGCTGCAGAGAGGCTCTGCTCATGCATGGGCACCCTCTCACATAAAACCCAGCACCCTGCCTTCAGGATTGTTAAGGCCTGCCATATTGGTGACTGATAGGTTTATATGTGCACTGATATAAGGTAGATATAGTGAACCTATATTTAAGTAAGGGGTGCAGGCACCACCTTACCCAGGCTGCAGTAGCAGACCTGTGGTGTCATTTTGGATGGCTGCCCAGGAGTAGCAAAACAAGACATGCTGCAGCCCCTGGTAGGCTTCTGGGTTACCTATGCCCTGGGTAGATAGTATACCATATACTAGGGACTTATAAGGGTACCCCAGAATCCAATATGGAATGTACCTAAAGTACATAGAATCAATTTAGAAGAGAAAGCAGATAGGCTGGGGTCCTGGATAGCAGGATCCCAGTCAACTAAATCGAAAACCAGCAAAACACCAGGAAAAAATGAGGGTAACCATGCAGTCAGATTCCACCTTCCTACACTAGGTAGTAAAAGCAGTCTGCACAAAAAATTAGTTTCCCCAATCTGAAACTCTGCAGAATAAGAAAGCCTTAAATAACTGCCCCATAGGAAATGACTGAGATACGTCTGGCCTTTAATTATTGGCTCCAAAGTCATGACCCCAGTCTGGTAGCAAACTTAAAGAATGATGCAATAGTCTGCTCTAGCTGTACACTTCTCACCCTCAGCTGATGTTTCCAAGTGCTCGCATCGTCAGATGGTATCCCCAAGTACAAGCACACTGTCATTTGGTGCCACTGACAAAAAGGGACTAGGGTTGCTTAGTGGGCGACCAAAAACTATAGAAAAAGATTTTGTTTTGTTGGTGGACAGTCCCAGATCATCCATAAACCCAACATATCTACCCATCAACCTTTGAAGCCCCACCCAGAGCTTGACAAAAGAACACAGTCATCAGCCTACATAAAAACTGGGACACTCCTGATTCCCACCCGAGGTGGATCAGTCTCTGTCCCAGCAGAAACGTGTCACGGTCCTTTATGTATAGGCTGAATAGGAAAGGGTCCAGAACACAGCCTTGTCTAACACCCCTCCTGATCTTAGTTGGGGGTATACATTCAACATTTGGGCCAAACCTAACACATCCCTCCACAGCCTCATGGTGTTGGGAAAGCAGGTAAACAATCTTGGAATCGGCTTCCTTTGCAAACATCATCCTCTGTAGCTTGCCGCTGTTGACGTTATCGAATGCTGCACTAAGGTCCATGAAAGCCGGATGAAGGGGCCCCTTCACAGAGACATGTTTGCGTATCAGGAGATGGAGACTCAAGCACTGGTCTATTGTTCCCAGACCCTGCCTTAACCCACACTGCACTTCCATTAAGATTCCCTGCTCAATGGCCCAGTTCTAGCAGTTTTCTGCCCAGCACTCTAGCCTTTGAGTCGATGAGGGAGATCGGACGAAAGCACAGAGGAACCCCTCTGTCCCCCTTCTTAAATATAGGGACACTGATGCGCTCAACCACGACTTCAGGGGCCTAAACAGCTTTCACTATGCAGGGCATTTACTATTAATGGGGCCCAGAGATCAAGATTGCTCTTAAAGGTCAATAGGAACGCCATAAGTACCGGGAGCTTCGTTGTTCGGACACCGTTCCACCGCAGATGTTATATCTTTCAGAGGGATCGTCTCCAAGACTGACTAGAATGTTCCTGGGTTGTTAGTTGTGTCTGCTAGGGGTTGGGAGTCATAAGCCTTGGTGACGTGGGCCACCCCAGCATCTGACGTAATAGTCTCTTCAGTGCTAGGGCTCTTCTCAAAGAGGGGAGGGGTCACTATTCGCCCGACTAGGGACCCCTCATTGATGACACTCCCAAGCCTCTCTTCTGACCGTCTCTTTCATCTCCTTTGTTGCGTCCCTGTACAGCTTCCTATACACTCTTCCTTCCTCTCTGTCTCTTGGGTGCCTTTTTACAGTCCCTAACAGGCTCCTGTGCCCTTGAGAGCAGCGCCCCCCGAACCTCCTCCTAGGTTTAGGGTCACCCTGTGGCTGTGTAGCTCTCAGCTGCAAGCGACAGGCAAGCCTCTGTGTCTACAGCCATAGCAAGGATGAACCCTTGATGTCCCCCTAGTCATTATATTCAAATTCTTTATTAACTGTACGATTACTTAAAATTTTACAGTATAAAACACATAAGCAACACCCCTCCTCCCATCCACCCTCCCCATAGAGCTTCCCAGCTCTCAAAGTAAAAATGCACTATGCCTGCATGTGCCCTCTTTACTACTTTGTGTCCTTCTAAGACTGCAAATTAAAAATGAATTCAAATGTGAGATCAACTCCTTTATAATGGTTGTTCACGCCAATTTTTACTCAGTCCTGTTAAGTTCAATCGTTTTATAGGATCCATCAGGGTCATTGCCTAAGTTATATTGGTTGTCTTTAATAGGAGTTCTTGGTGTACTCCCTACTGGCCCCACGTCTATCTTTGTTATCCGATTGTACGTGTGAGAAAGCCCCAGGATTGAATGACGTCCGTCGGAGCTAGGGAGCCGGCTGGTTTAATTCCTGAATAATTGTGCCCCTGGATTCTGCGGCCTGTTACTGGAAGTCAAGTGCGATTCTAATTTGATGAATAAACCTGCCTGCGCTGGCAAGTAAGCTGGTAGTAGTTTCTGAAAAGCACCAATCCGAAGCATCCCTGCAGGTTCTAAAGTCCTTGTCCCTTAGGACGGGGCATAGCAAACGATAGCGATCACTGGCCAGAATAGGGCAGCAGCATAAAAGATGTAACCATGATTCTCTGTGGTAGTTGCATAGCCGGCAGGAGACAGTTTTGTCTTTTCGCGCCCATGTTGGGTTGAACTCAAGGATCTTAAGGGCAATGAGGTGCAGAAATAGGATTTTCCTTCTAGCTTGGGCTGAGAGTGCGTCTCGCATGTAAGGTTGAGCTTTCCCAGGGATGTACAAACTGTGAAGTGCCAGTGCGAGGGAGTTGTACCGGAGTGAAGTGCGATCCAGTTCCAACGAGATGGCCTTGACCTGGTGCTTCACAGCATTAGCCCCGGAATGCTCTCTGCCTCTATTTTCAATGATCCTATTGCTTGGTCCAGCTTAGAGTGCCATGGGTATCCCGCTGCCCTGAAAATCGTTTTCAGAAAATGTTTGAGAGTAGTTTCAGGGGCTTTCAGCACTCTGATATAATATTTTATTAGGTCCCCCTGTAGTGCCAAATCCGGTCTGTTTAGTCCCATTTCCATCCTTAGCCTGGTCTTCCTTGCTTGTCTGGGCGCCTGCAGCACAATGTTATAAGCTTTTATCTGGGCTGCGGCGATGGATTTCTCTAATGCGCCTGGGAAGGCTAGGTGCCCATAATTAATTGCTGGAATTAATTTTGCCCTGAGTACCGTCAACATGGGCTCTGCCAATGGACTTGCTAGGCGATAACTAGGTAAGAGAATTATTCTGTTGATTTTTGGAATTAGCAACTTTAAATGTTTAGCTGCTGTTGCCCTCTCTGTTAACCATACCCCCAAGTAATTGTAGGATGTAGCTGCCCTAATTCGGTGGTCATCCAGAGACCCAACAGGATGCTTCCTTTTTGTGAGGATATTTGCCAAAGATTATTATCTTTGTCTTGTTCTCGTTAATTTGCAGGCTGTTTTCCTTGTTATACGCTGCTAGAGTCTTTAGAGCTCTTTGGAGCCCCACTCTGGTGTGGTCCATGACCACTGTATCGTCTGCATACTGAAGGATTGCGAGGGTCATCTTGCTCAATCTCGGAGGTACTAGGCTGGCGTCTTTCAGAGCTTGCCCCAGGTCTGCAGTATACACGTTGAATAATAGCGGGGCCAGAACACAGCCCTGCTTTAGCCCGGTGTTAGTTTCAACTCTCGAGGTTGCGGTTGTTGGACATAGTTTGACCCGGACCCATGTCTCCTCGTAGAGGGCTTTTATCTCTCTTAAAAGGGTCGCTGGGATCCCCCGGATTCGAGTTTTGCCCATAGTCTTCCTCGATTGACTCTATTGAAGGCCGTGGTGAAGTCCATAAAACAGCAAAACAGGGGCCGATTGTTTCTCTTTACCGCTTGCTTAGAGAGATAAGACAATGCCAAGATGTTATCCGTTGTTGTGCTGTTTGCCCTGAAGCCTGTCTGATGTGGCGGGAGAATACCATGGTTGTCCACCCAGTCCTCTAGGTCCCTTAATAGTAGACGGGCTCAGACCTGTGCTTCGATGTCGAACAGGGCGAAAAGCCTATATTGGTCTCCTTTCTTGTGTATTGGGAACAGGATTGAGCCTTTCCAGGATTGTGGTAAAATTGCTGTGGCATAGGAGTCGTTGTATAGTGGAGTGAGAATAGGTGTGAAAAATGCTAGAGCGGACTTAAATACTTGGGCAGTAATGCCGTTTGGCCCTGGGGCCCCATCGGTTCTTATTGCCCTCATGTACTTGGCGATCTCCTCCTCAGTATAACGCTCAAATTGACTGGACACTGTGGCTTCTTCCTGCGAGCTCTTGAGTTGAGGTTTGATGACTTCGGCTGCAGCCTGAGACCACTCTGAAATGGAAGGGCCCACTTTGTGTGATTCGCTTGTGTACAGGCCCTTCACCTACTAAAAGTGGTATTTCCAAACACAGAATGTAAAAATCACCTTCACTAAAAGCTGCATCTTTAGATTCTGAGTTCAAGCATACTAAACTTTATTTTCCTATCTTGGTCCCAGTGGTCAGTTTGTAGGAAAGTGGGTTTCTGTTGCAGTAACCCCTCCCCCCACGTTTTGCCAGACTACTGATGCACTTTCTGATGTGCCCTGGGTCCCTACCAATCAGGTTCCCAGGGCCTGTGTTGTATCCCCTAAACTAAACCCAATTGGCATCTCTTGCCACAGGTCATCCCTGGCAAATTGTACCACAGGTACTCATGGCACTGTGACCAGAGAAGGCCTCTAAGAGCTGCAGCACGTATTGTGCCACCCTTTGAGGCCCTGTACCTTTACACACACACACCCACTGCCTTTGCAGGCTGCGTGTTTTGGTGCAGAACAAAGAGAAGAGTCGACATGGCACACATCTTTGTGTGCCATGCCTACAACCCACTGCCCTGGCATACATCAGTCACCCCTGTAGTTGGGTGCACTATACCAGTGGTGAGGGTACAGGTGCATGAGCCCTGTGCCCTTACAGTACCCAGGTCCATTCTTAGACATTGTAAGTGCAGTGCTGCCATTATGAGTATATGGTACTGGGAGTTTGTCATTACGAACTCCACAGCACCATAATCGCTACACTGAAAACTGAGAAGTTTGATATCAAGCTTCTCAGCACATTAAACCCACACTGATGCCAGTGTGTGATTTAATGAAAAATACACACAGGGGTCATCTCAGAGATGCCCCCTGAAAACGAACCCACCTCTAGTGTCCTGTCTGGGTGGCTGCTTCGGCTTCCATCAAAAGACATGTTTCTGGACCCCTGGGTCAAGAGCTTGCTACTTTCGGGGGCCTGAAACAAAGCACATCCTGGGACGAGGTGCCAAGTCTCCTCCCCCAGGAGGGGCAGGGTTCACGAAGGGGAAGCTTCAAAACCCTGCCGCCTTTGTGAGCTTCCCCAGGCCACTTTCTGCTTTCAGAAATTGGTCCCCACTGGTTCTACCTCCTGTAAATCAAACAAAGTACAATCTCTATTGCATTTTCAAACTGTGCTACAATCAGCAACTTATTACTGTAAAGTTTTTAATGCTTACCTGTGCCAGGCTTGCTTGGTTTCAAAATAAAACAACAGTATATTTTTTATGCAAAAACCATTGGCCTAGAGTTCAGTTCTTGAGTGTGTGAATTCATTTGCTGACTGAGTGTGTACATCAAATACTTAACACTGTCCTCTGATACTGCCTTACGGCTCGACCATTCTACCACTTTAGAGAGTAAGGTTCCATCTAACTTTAACCTCTGCCTACCTCTGGGGACACCTGGACTCTATACACACGATACCTCATTTTGGTGTAGTATAAAACTAGCAAGTTTCCTACACAGTTATGTTTATAAGATGTTATAAACTAACTCTCCATTCTGGCCTATGGGAACAGGTAGCCTTGCAATAGTGAAAAACGAAATTGGCAGTATTTCAACCATCAGGACATGCCACACACATCAGGGCATGTCCTACCTTTCACATACAATGCACCCTGCCCTTAGGGGTACCTTGGGCCTACCTTAGGGGTGACTAATATGTAGGAAAGGGAAGGTTTGGGGACTGGCAAGTGTGTGCACTTGCCAAGTCGACATGGCAGCCAGGCTGCCCACGGGCTCTACAATGGCAGGCCAGAGTTACCCTTTACGGGCAGTTTGATTGGGTGGCACAATCCAGTGCTGCAGCCCACCAACAGCATTTGATTTACAGGCCCTGGCACACTCAGTGCACTTTACTAGGGACTGACACATAAATCAAATAGGCCAATCATGGAAACACCAATTCATAACACATTTTACTACAGGAGCACTTGTACTTTACCACTGATCAGAAGTGAGAAAAGAGCGCAGAAACACTAAGCCGGCACAAACAGAGTCAAAACCGGGAGGTCAGAAAGCAAAAACTCAGGGGAAGCACGCCAAAAGATGCCAAGTCTAACAGGGATGCTTCGAGAGCTCAGGCTGTTGGTGTATCTCCATAACTTGATGCCGTCCTTTTCTTTAATTAAGGAGAACACTTTAAGCCAGTTCTTTTCAGCTCCCATACTTTCTTCTTATATATGGTTCGCAGGGCCGAGATGGGGGTCACCTGTGACTGGTGGACTCCTTTCTTTTTTGCCTTAATTGCCTTCTTAAGACGCGTTTACATTGTTTCACGCACTGCGGTGCTCTTGGCTCCAGAGAAGGTTGTTTTGAATTGGGGCTCCTTCTTATTTGGTGGGCATTTTCCAGGTTCTTCTGTAAGTCTGCTGTCAGCATTTCCCAGTTACTTGTCATGTTCATTGTCTGCCGTGTCTGAGGTGCCTCCTCCCTTGCGGCTACATACTCCAGCAGTCTGTTACTAAGGTTGGCGGTCCATTTTAGTCTTTTAAGGGCTATATGTCGTTCCTCGCCTGAAGTTGCGCCAATTGTTTCCAGCGTTCCCGCTGGTTCCAGGGCCAGATTAAAGGTGGCACGAAGTGGCACGAAGTGGCCTGTAGTCGCTTTCCGCTCTGTTGTCCACTACAAAGTCGCTCAGCTTATGTGCCTGTCCTTCATTAATTAAAATGTAATCTATGCCGGATAGGGGAGCTGATGTACCCTCAGCGCCAGGATACCCGCGGGGTGATAGTGCGCTTTGCAAGACTGCATTACATCACATATGCTCCTAAACGTCTGCTTGGGGTGCATGAGGGGCAGATGATTTTTTTTATTCCATGAATGGATTGTAACTATACATTTTTTGAGAAGGGAGATCAGAGGGCCCGACTTCTTCCCGTTGCTGGCTGCAGCTGGGACGCGATCCAGACCTCTTGTATTAAAATCTCCAGCAATAATCACCTTATGATCCTCGAATTTAATGAGTATGTCTTCCAGGATGCTGATAAACGATTTCATGCCCAGTTGCATTTGACACTTTGTTGGATTAATATAGCAATTAATTGGTAACAGGTGATGAGGCTGTTGCCCCTTACCCAGCCCCTCAATTGTCGTGCCTTGGAGGTTAGGTGTTTCCACTTTTATGATTGTGGTTTTAAGTTTTGAAGTGTGATTTAGAAAAATAAATAAACCACCTGACGGCGTCCAAAGATGGTCTTTTTAGTTTCTGTTATGTGATGTTCATAGAAGCCGCCAATTGGGGTAGTTGACTTAGCCCAGGTCTCCTGGAAGCACAAAATATCCCCCTTTGCGAGGTAGCCTTGTGTGGCCTTGTCCCTAAAGATGTTGCTTAACCCTGTGATGTTGCATGAGATGAGGGTTAGTTTGCGTTGTTGAACACAGATTGGTGTTAAGCATCCTCTGCTGTCAGTGCTATATCTTTGGTTAGGGACGCTGTCGCCATGGATCCTCCATATAGACCTGCTCTTGCTGGAGCGTCTGCACTCTGCGCGTCTTTGTACGAGATGCTGATTTTTATCGGACTTCTTGGTCATTTGGGTTTAACTCTCCCTCCTGGGTTTTTGTTCATTGTGCCTGTGAGGATTGATGTATGCTCCTGCCTATCATGTTTGGGTATGAGAACATGTGGGTATTTCAGCGTGCTGAGTGCTGGGACTTCTATGCCCCAGTTTGTGAGATGTGGTGCTTCACCAAGAACTGTCTGTTGTATGTGCTGTTGGGTGAAGCCGACTAAGGTGAGTCTCCGTGGGTGTCGCTGTCTAAGCTTCTGAACTTTATCCACTCTATGTTATCAGAGGTTGTGTCAAGGTGTCAGTATGTCCAAATAGACATAAGATGTTGGACCTGCTCAGAATGTCGTTGGCGCCTTTGGCTGTGTATCTGGGGGTGAGCAACACCTCGTGAATTGCTGGATGGTTTTTGTGTTTGGAGGTGAACAGTGTTGATCAATCCTCCCCCAGGAAGGGCCTCTGGTAGTTCTGATTTAGTGGGTTATTGTGAGCGGCTCTTACCTGGTGTCTGCCTGTTACCCCATTTGATAGTCCAGCCATTCTTTTCTCTTCATGCCGCTCAGCCTGGTTGCTTTTAGGGTGCTTCCCCGCACTGCATAAGAGCTCTGAACCTGGGGAGGCGGCTTCCCTGACTTGTGTGCTGGCAGCCTCCTGTAATGTGGGCTTCCCTACTGCCTCTTCTCTTCCTGAGTCTTCTCTGTTGTTTGCTGTGCTATTTGTGGACCCTCCCGATATGTGCTCCGTCGGCTTCGATCCTCATTTACCCCGGCGTTTTCTTCCCTTGTCACCTGGGCCTTATTTGGCTGTTTGAAGTTGAAGGCGGGAAGAAGTGGTTCTGAATTGTTTATATTTGCTGCGCCACCAAAATCCAACATTGCTGGTAATAATGATCTTATTTTGATTTAGATTTCTTAAGTTGTTTCTTCAGCTTTTCTTGCCCTCCTTGACAGAGGGGCTTCAACCCCTACTGCTGCTCCTTCTGCCTTTTCCACGGGAGCTGCTTCTTCATGTGGGACGTTGATTATTGTGCCGATTGTCAATGCCTCAGGGTCCCTATTCCCTTGGGCTTCTGCGATGTTCATGTTGATGGGTCCTGCCGAAGGTTCCTTGATTGCTCGGCTATTTGCAGGGAGGTCGTTTCCAGTGTTGTCTGGTTCCACCTTCTTCCCAGCTCATGTCTTGGGGGTTATTTGTTTTAGTGGGAACGTCTCCCCCTGTCCCGTGGCTAGTGCCAGCATATCCTTTAATACTTCTGGTAGCCCAACCACTTTTATATGATGTCGGTGCAGGAGCTTGTACGAGCTGAGTTGGCTTTATGAATTTCGAGGGAGGCCTCTAGTTTTGCCAACTTATCGTCTTGGTGCGCCAGATGCTCTGCCAATGATTGCAATAAATCAATTTGAACTTCCATTTTTGTAGACTGCCAAATCACGGCCCTGGCGATCATATCCTGTGCTTCTCTCAATGCTAACAGATTCAAAGCTTCTTGAGGTGCTTCTTCCGTTGCATCTTGCTGGGCTTCTTGGCCCATTGGGCTCCAACCCTCTGTGTGGAGCTTCCTCACGCCTGAATTCCTTCCGAAGTTTATTGGAGTTGAGTCCAAGGTTCTTTCAATAGTCAGCTCTAGTTTTTGTAGGAAAGAGGTGGTTAAATCGTCTATTCCTGGGGAATTGGTCTGAGGATCTTTCCAGGGTGTCACGATTAAAGCTGATCTCATACAGATTGTCATAGGAGGGTTGGCGGGGGCATTTAGCTTTTTTTCTGGGCAAGAAAGCCTCCTGGTCTATATTGGGAGCATAGATGGATCCCAGTGGCACTGGTGTGCCATCCAGGTCCCCACGCAGAAGCACGTATCTGCCTTGCTCATCAATTCTACTCTCTGTAAGGGAAAAGGGGACCCCAGCTCGCACCCAAATCGCGGCCCCCCACGAGAAGGCAGAGTATGCCATTGAATAAAACTGGCCTCTCCAGGGTCTCTGTAATTTACTAGTTTCCGATGATATTAAGTGTGTCTCTTGAAGGTAGACTATTTGGGCTTTACAACGATGTATCTGTGCCGCTATTCTATGTTGTTTGTGAATTGCCCCATCCCCCGAACGTTCCAGGAAATAATAGTGTACGTTTTAACCACTGACATCATTATTGTTTAAAAAGGACACATTATGAATTACCGTCCCACCCCAGCCCCCACCCCCATGCCATCCCCCTCCACCCAAATTGCAAGTGGACAGTGCGACAACAATCTAAACAAAACATCATTATCCCAATACTGGGTCCAACGATCCAACTTCGCTCGACCAAACTGTGCAACAAAACTTAACATAGTGTTTTGTAAACAATTGCTTACGCTTGGGGGGTATGCTGCGTATTTAGTTCATGCACAGAACATGTACCTTAAGTGGATTTGCCCAGGACTACCCGGGCCACGGGACTCATTGGAGCATTTTTTACATACCTTTTTGATGCTATACACTAATCATAGAAAAACGTGTACTGGCTGGGGACAAATTAACATCGTTTACTTACTGATTATGAAATATACATATAACATCTAAAGACACAGGGGTACTCTACCATCGTGTGCATCATGGTGTCAGCCCAATGGATCATTACGCAGTTGCATGGTTTCTGAAGGGAGCAGTGCCACACTTCCTCCTGAGTCCGAATCAGTGTTCACCTCCATGGAGGAACTGGTGCTGAAAGGTGGGCGGGTAGAATGAAAGGCCGTGGCGGACCGAAGGGCCTCCTGTCTACCCTCCATAATCAGCTGGCGAGGTGGAGTGCTGGACCCCGTGCTCTGTGTTATAAGACCCTGGCGCCACCTCTGAGTGCCCGCTGTGATTTCGGCTGTGAAGTCTCTGGGCGTTTAGAGTACATTGTGTCTGGGAAGTTCCTGTCTAGCCAGTCCCAAGCACCATCAGGCGTGTCGAAAAGGAACGAGCGCTGATTATGAATTACCTTCAGTTTTGCTGGGAAAAGCAATGCAAACGTGAGGCCCGCTGCACGGACCCGATCCTTGACCTCCATAAACGAGACCCGCCAGCGTATAGTCTGGAAATATGGACATTCTGGCATTGTTGATCTGTAGCGGACCATTCTCCCTCGCAGCCTGTAGTACATGATCATGATCCCTATAATTCAAGATCCTGGCCAAGATCAGGTGGGCATTTGCACCAGGAATAGGGCAACGAGCGGGAACTCGACAAGCTCTTTCAACAGTAAAGTGCGCGGATAGGACTGCAGGAGCTACACACGTTTTCAGCCACTCCTCCACGTAAAGCGTTGGATTAGGCCCCTCCGTGAGACCCACTATACGGAGGTTGTTACGCCGAGCCTGACCCTCTGCATCATCCGCTCAGGCCTGTAAGGATTCGACTTGATGGCCCAAGTGTTTCAACTGCACATCATGGTCTTTCAACTGGGGCACCACTGCATCCAGGGCTTGATCTGCGGTCTTGACTTTGTCTGCTAGTTTTCTATTGTCATCTTTGAGTAGATTAAGGTCTACCAAAATCGTGCCCAATTGATTTTCAAGTGCAGATCTAGAATCACGGATTTATTGCTGAATCATGTCCAGTTCATCAACTGGGGGAGCCGACGCGGCCCCATCGTCCGTTTGCCCAGAGTGCCCAGTTGAGTATCCCGAAGGGGGGGAATGAGATCCAGCCCTGCCAGATCTTGACGTTGTTCTGCTCTTCACTCTACCCATGGCTGCTGATGGCTAGACTGGGTATGGGACAGGCCAGGTAGGGGCGCAATATGCCTCAGGACCACCAGCCTCGCAGCAGCTGTCCTAGTGCAACACTGCCCACCCTAGGGGTCTGTCCTCCGTAAGCACCATTCCCAGCCAGGCACGCTAGATTATGGGATGACACTCAAGGATACCCACCGTGTCAGTGATCCTACACCGCGCAGCCACCTCAAGCACGTTCAGTATCCCGGCTTCGACCATCCAGGTGCAATCCTGCCACGTAATCGGCTCTCACACAGGCCGGAGCACCGAACACCACAGACCCTGCAGGCCTCCCTCCAGACAGGCCAGCAGGCACTCAGTCGGCAGCCACTTACTGCATTGCGGCCCGGGGTCCAGGTAAGGCGACGTGGCACTACAGGCTTGCAGGTCGCATCCCTGCCCAATTGGAACTCTCAACTGTGCAAAAAAGGAAAGGATGGGGGGGGGAGGCCATCCGTGTCCAAACCCTCACAGTACAGCAGCGCTGGAGACTAGTAGCGTTATGGCCAAGAAGGAGAGGCCAACAAGGAGAACTCTAGCCTGGAACTGTCAGTGCAGTGCCAGGAATTACCCCTGGGAGGCAGCCGCAGAAGAGTTCTGGACCCATTCAGGAGAAGGGAAGGGGGAAAGGAGAGCGAGCGATGCCCCATACAGTCACTCCTGAAATCTCCAACCCCCATTGCAACAAGAGAGGGGGGGAAAGCCGCTACCTGCTCCGCAGCGTCACAGGGGCAAACACGCACCCAGCAGTTGTGGACCCCGATGGGACAACTCGGAGTTCCTCCGGTTCTCGGGTCCGCGTCTGTACTTACAGACCCAGATCCAGGGTCTCAGGTGCAGCCGCACGCCGTCGCTGGATAGTGCCGTCTCAGACCGCCTTCAGAAGAGATCCCGGCGTCCGAAGCCACTCCCACCTCAAAGGCCCATCACACCACTGAAACTTCCGCGGGCCAGTACATGCGTCTCTGGCCGCCACGGCCCCCGGCAGTAGACTTTTCTACAGTCCACCAGCGTATACGGGGCCACGATGCCGCAGCCGGTCGAGTACAAGGGGCATAAGACGGATATTCTTAACGGATTAGGTGGCTCGGGCCTGGAGCTTCTGGCCTACGCGACCACCATCTTGGGCTGCAAGCCACGCCCCCGGGGGCTTTTAGCCTTAACTGCAGACTTTGGAGTGTTCTCTGGACCCCCTATTTTTTGTATGCGATGGGCTCTTGGGCACCCACACTAGGGTGGTGTCCACTCTGACCCTTGTTTCCCCTGGGGATCGTATTGGTTTAGAAGTGGTCTCTGCCTCGCTTTTCTCTCCTTCCAGGGGATTGACCGGTGTATTTGTTGGGCTGCCTGAGGGTTGAAAGAAGTGAGTGATGAGCCCTTGATGGGGAGCATTACATTTGATTTGCTCCTGAGATTGTGAGATGGCTGTGCTTCTTTTTATCCTTTTTTGTGCAGGCCTTACGGGCTCGTCCTCCACCAGGACTAGACCCTTGATGTTTAACTGTTTCTTTTTAAGCGTCATGTTCGTACACCAACGTCTAGGAAGTTCTTATTGATGCCTTCCCTCCTCCTGGTTGACACGTGCCTTTACCTTTTGCCGGTGCACTGGGTCCTCTTGGTACTTGTGGGAGGAGGGAGGGTGGGGGGGAATGGAGGACACGAAGAACAAAATCAAACAAGAAAGGAAAAGACACCAGCCTGCACCACCTCGGCAGTCTCTCTACATCCGTGTCAGGTTTGGTGCGAGTGCAAAGTCTCCTCTCCTGTTTCCCCCGGCTGCCTGGGTATGTGCAGCAAAGAAGAGGATTGGTCAACAATTGCAGCAGAAAGGCTTGGTGGTGCTTTGGCAGTGCTTAGGCAGAGACAGCCTGGAGGGAGGGAGACGATATGCCTCTTGCTAGCGTTAGCAGGGCACACCAGGAACGCCCACAGGCTGCGCTAAGCTCCGGCCCAGCTGCCTCTGCAGAACCTCCTGGTGGCACACGCTCCGCAGCAGCCCCCTTAAGCTTTTCCGAGCTGCTGCCCCCTTCTCTGCCCGGTGCGGCGCTCCGTTTCGGCAGCGCTTGCCTTGCTGCCTTGCGGGCGACGGCACAAAACTTCACTGGGGATTGCCTGGGGCTGCAACTGCGGCAGCTCAGCGTGACTCCCCCGCCACCACCCGGCAGCTCAGCGTGACTCCCCGCCACCCGGCAGCTCAGCACGGCTCCTCCACCACCCCGGCAGCTCAGCGTGACTCCTCTGCCACCACCCGACAGCTCAGCGTGACTCCTCCGCCACCCGGGAGCTCAGCGTGGCACCTCTGCCACCCGGAAGCTCAGCGTGACTCCTCCGCCACCACCCGGCAGCTCAGCGTGACTCCTCCGCCACCACCCGGAAGCTCAGCATGACTCCTCCGCCGCCCCGGCAGCTCAGCGTGACTCTTCCACCACCCGGCAGCTCAGCGTGACTCCTCCGCCACCCGGCAGCTCAGCGCAGCTCCACTGCCACCTGGCAGCTCAGCGTGTCTCCTCCGCCACCACCCAGCAGCTCAGCGTGACTCCTCCGCCACCACCCGGAAGCTCAGCGTGACTCCTCCGCCGCCCCGGCAGCTCAGCGTGACTCCTCCGCCACCCGGCAGCTCAGCGTGACTCCTCCGCCACCCGGCAGCTCAGCGCAGCTCCTCCGCCACCCCGGCAGCTCAGCGTGGCTCCTCCGCCGCCCGGCAGCTCAGCGCGGCTCCCATCCGACACGACTGGGCACGGCGCTGCTTGGCTCCTCCACTGCCGGGTTCGCTCCGGATCTGAGTTGTCAGCACACATGCACAGTAAAGGGATAAGCGGAATTGCAGTTTTACGTTCAATATGTGAAGGCGCCATTAGAGTGGGGTCCCGGAGCACCACAGGGGTTGGATGGGGGGGGCTAAGGGGAGGCGCCCCTGGGGTTATAGGGTTTTGGGATGGTGATTCGTGGGTGACGGCTACTGTAAGTGTGGGTAAGTGTTCCTTCTTTGATGCTCCTCACCTCCCTGGGGGTCAATGAGGGGGACTCTTCACCCTGCTGCCCCCGCCCCTGGGTCTTTCTACCTGGAGCTCGAGAGAGAGAAATGTCACACGAGCAGCTGTCTCTTCAGCACTCTTCAACAGCGCCGTCCTTCTGTTCTCCCCACCATCTCTGGTCTGGGTCCTCACCTCTGCTTTAGGCTACACCCCCGACCCCCTTCTATCTTTCCTCCTAATGTATGTGATCTACCTCCTCTAGTCTCTCCCCCTCTGCACTCACCCCAACACCCAGCTTCTTTCCTCGCTCTGGATGTGATCTCCCTCCCACATCCCCCCCCCGTAGTGAGCCACCCAGCCTTTCCCCAACATAGTATCGCACTCAAACTCCTGGGCTGGGCGCGGACCAGGAGGTATATAAGAAAGGTACTAGTGTGAGCGCCCTGTTGTTCCCCGCTGCTCGGTAGGCCTTAGGCCTGGGTGTCCCGTCGGCCAGTGGCCATCATTATCCCCTTAGGCCACCCCGTAGCCCCCCATCTACATTGGCGACAAGGCGGAAGGACCGCCGATGTGTGGAGGGCAGAGCTTACCATGGGACCAGTGTGCGGCGCCCCAACAGCGATGCTCCATCGACGCCTCTACCTGCGTAGTGAGGAGCACGCACCAAGTGAGCGGAGGAGCGGTCGACCGCACGCCAGACAAGCCTGCTGGTGACGGGCGGCACCGCTAGTGTGGCTGCTGCACGAAGGAGTTGGAGCGCGAAAGTGCACAGAGGATGAGTGCGCGACCACTCCTGGGGCGTGTGTAGCAGCAGGCGTCGCTCTGGAGTAGTGCTAGGCCCCGAGTCATCGGAAGCAGCGTGATGGACGCGTGTGCAAACCACGTGGCAGCAGGGAGTGGGGTCAATTGTCTGGAGAGCAGCATGACTCTACACGCAGAGGCAGGCAGTGGGGGTCGCATTGCAACAAAAGTGGACAAAAAATACCCCATAAAGGTGCAAAACAGCACGTCACACGTGTATAAGAGGGAGTGCCTGACACAAGGAGAAAAATATGGGCAGCTGGCAGCAGAAAGAGCGGGAACCTTGTTGGGCTGCCACTCAGCGGAGGACCTGGGATTGGTCATTTGTGCACCACAGCTAAACCAGTCGCACACAGACATGATCATGGATGAGTTTCCAGGTCTTTTCAAAGGGTTGGGGTGCTTCAAAAGAGTAAAAGTCAGGTTGCATATCAACAGAACCATCAAGCCTGTAGCCCTGCGACACAGGAGAGTGCCTTTTTTCACCTTTTCACTGGCCGTTGGCCAAGGCGGAGTTGGAAAAGTTGGAAAAGGCGGGGGTGATCGAGAAGGTGTCGGGCCACCCCATGGGTGTCACCACTTGTGATTGCACCGAAACCTAAAAAAACGGCTGCCATACGGTTGTGCGTAGATATGCGCTTGCCGAACAAAGCCATCAGAAGAGAAAGGCACATCACCCCTACAATAGATGAGATAGTGGCAAACCTAAACGGTGCACAGTTGTTCTCGAAGGTCGGTCTCAACTCGGGATACCACCAGCTGCTGCTTAATGAGGTCAGTCGCTACATCACTACATTTTCCACACATGTAGGATTGAGGAGGTTTAAGCGACTCAGCTTTATGGTATCGTCAGCAGCAGAGGTTTTTCAAGACGCCATTCGCAGAGCCCTCTCTGGCCTGGTGGGGGGATTAATGTCAGTGACGATGTCCTGATATTTTCAAAGTCCTTGAGGAACACCATGAACGTCTGTGAGCTACACTCCAAAGGCTAGTAGAGCAAGGACTGACGGTATATAAAGAAAAGGGTAAGTTCTACGCCGACGAAGTTTAATTTTTTGCTTCCAGATTTTCAAAGAATAGATTACAAGTAGATCCGGCGAAAGTGGAGGCGATTTGGGCTGCAGCGACTCCCCAGAACCAAACAGAAATGAGAAGCTTCTTGAGGATGGCGAATTACTGCGGCCGGTTCATTCCACACCTGGCTGCAATATCAGAACCGCTGAGAGCGCTCACCAAGAACATAAAGTGGCAGTGGACTAGTGAGGCCGCAAAAGCATTTCAGGACGTCAAAGAAGCACTGCTGCAGGGGCGACGGTATCGTACGTCAAATCAGGGTGCCTCACCGAACTGTAGTGGACGCTAGCTTGGTTGGCCTGGGCAGTAGTACTTCTTCAGCAAAATGTCGATGAAGAGTGGGTGCCCATAGCATATGCCAGCAGGGCTTTAACAGCTGTGGAGACTAGGTACGCACAGATCGAGAGAGAGGCGTTGGCGATACAATGGGCATGTCAGCACTTCGACATATATCTGTGCGGGCACCAGTTCAGAGTAGTGACTGACCACAAGCCACTGGTTCCATTGTTCATCGGGACCGCAAGAAGTGGACCACCCCGCATTGAAAGGTGGACCGTACAGATCTAGCATTACAACTTTGAGGTGGTATACAGGCCAGGAGGTAACCCGGCAGATTACCTGTCTCGCCATCCCATGGCCATAGACCCAAGTCAGCAGAGGATGATGAGTTCATTAAACAGATCACTGGGGCCTCATGTCCTCGAGCACTGTCACTAGAGGAGATCGTGGTGGCAATGGACGAGGATGCGTGTCTTATCGGCAGTAAAGGATACATTACGCAATCATTCATGGAAGAATTTCTTTGAAGGCGTGAGCAGCCTGACGGAGGAGGAGAGAGAAACACGAATGGGGGTGTGGAGGTGCCGAGAGGAACTCAGTGAGAGCAGTCAGGGAGTAGTACTCAGAGGAACGAAAATCGTGATGCGGCAAAACTATGGAGAAGGACAGTCGACCTAGCACACCAAGGTCATCAAGGAATCGAAAATACCAAAGGTTGCCTGCGAGTCAAAGTGTGGTTTCCGGGAGTGGATCGCATGGTCGAAGAAAAGGTGTGAAGTTGTCACGAGTGTTTGATCACTGGAAGCGAGGCACCGGTTCCCCCAATAATCACAGAGCCGCTGTCAACGAAACCATGGGCATCGATAAGCATGGACTACGGAAGCTTCCTGGATGGAAAGTCAACACTGGTCATGCTGGATAGCTATTCTAAGTTCCCGGTTATGGAGTTAGTACGATCAACAGCCTTTGAAGTCGTTAAACCTGTGATGGAAAAAACGTTTGCTTTGTTATGAACACTGGAAGAAATACGTACGGATAATGCACCGCCATTTCATGGGCAGGAATTCAGGGAATACCTTGAGCAATACAACATCCACCATCGGAAGAAACTCTACAATGGCCCCAAGCCAACGGTGAAGTGGAGAGATTTATGAGGACGTGTAGGAAAGTGGGTTTCTGTTGCAGTAACACCCCCACTTTTTGCCAGACTACTGATGCACTTTTTCTTGGTGTGCCCTGGGTCCCTGCCAATCAGGTTCCCAGGGCCTCTGTTCTTTCCCCAAAAACAAACCCAATTGGCATCTCTGGCCACATGTCATCCCCTGGTAAATGGTACCACAGGTACCCAGGGCACTGTGACCAGAGAAGGCCTCTAAGGGCTACAGCACGTATTGTGCCACCCTCAGAGGCCCTGTACCCTGACACTCACACACTGCCTTTGCAGACTGAGTGAGTGCCTTGGTGCAGAACAAAGTGGAAAGTCGACATGGCACACATCCCTGTGTGCCACGTCCACAAACCACTGCCCTGGCATACATCAGTCACCCCTCTAGCTGGGTGCCCTATGCCAGTGGTGAGGGTACAGGTGCATGAGCCCTGTACCCCCACAGTGCCCAAGTCCATTCCTGGGCACTGTAAGTGCAGTGCTGCCATTCAAGAGTATATGGTGCTGGGAGTTTGTCATTACGAACTCCACAGCACCATAATGGCTACACTGAAGACTGGGAAGTTTGGTATAAAACTTCTCTGAACATTAAACCCACACTGATGCCAGTGTGGGATTTAATGTAAAATGCACGACAGAGGGCATCTTAGAAATGCCCCCTGAAATTCGACCAACTACTAGTGACCTGACTGAGTGGCTGCTTAGGCTGCCACCACCGGACATGTTTTTGGAACCCTGGGTCGAGAGCTCACTGCTCTCGGGGGTCTGAAACAATGCACATCTTGGGACGAGATGCCAAGCCTCCTCCCCCAGGATGGGCAGGGTTCACGAAGGAGAGACTTCAAAGGCCTGCCGCCTTTGTGAGCCTCTCCAGACCATTTGCTGCTTTCAGCAACTGGTCCCCACTGGTTCTACCCCCAATACACACTATACCTCACTTTTGTGTTGTATATATAGAGCCAGTTTCTTACAGGATGATCAACCAGGCGTTGAGAATTGGAGTTGATCAACGGGAGGACTTGAAGGGGTGTCTGTATCGTTTTTTGAGAGCTTACTGGAAAACGCGACACAGCACAACGGGGTGTTCACCCAGCGATCTCATCATGAAGAGAGCTGTAAGGGATGTCGTACCGTTGAGCGAACACTGGGAGCTGACAACAATGGACAGCGTGGTGTCACAATGTAAGAGAGCATACAACAACGACCAGGCCAGTAAGAAGAGGAGAGCCAGAACGGTTGAATTCTGTCGAGGAGACAAAGTGGTTGTGAAAGACAAACATCCAGGATGCAAATTTAGAACGCCTTTCAAAAAGGAGCCATGGGAAGTAGTTGAGGTGCACAAAGAGGGGAGAGGAGAATAGCGAGAAATGTGTCCTGGTTTAAGAAGCTAGAACTTCCCTCACAGGGAGACAACGAGGAAAGGGAGCCGAGAAGCTCCCAGAATGAGCTGAGTGAAACAGCAGAGAGTGGAGCAACATCAATGGAAGAACAGGCAGAAGATGGAGAGAGAGAGGAAGCTACAAAGACAGGGGGTAGAAACGCCAAGGAGGTCAGCGGAAATGGTACCCCAGCGAGGACATCCCTATCAGCTGAGAAATAACCCCAGACCAAGTCGAAAGCTGAGAGACTTTCTGTGTTAAGGAACATTTGAAGCAAAGGAACACACAGAGACTTTGTGGCATAACTGTTTATTATGTTAATTCATTTAGTAAATTTTTTATTTTAGTTTTTGTGTGTAACAAATGTGGATAAGGAGGGATGTAATGAGCCACCCGGCCTGTCCCCAACATTGTATCGCACTCAACTTCCTGGGCCGGGCGCGGACCAGGAGGTATATAATAAAGGTGACGTCAGCGCTCGTGGCTGACAGTCTAGACCGTAGTACTAGTGTGAGCGTCCTGTTGTTCCCCGCTGCTGGATAAGCCTTAGGCCTGGGTGTCCAGTTGCCCAGTGGTCATCGCTATCCCCTTAGGCCACCCCTCAGCCCCTCTACTACCCGCCCTTCACTCACCCCAACACCTGCCTTCTTTCCTCGCTCTGGATGTCATCTCCCTCTTCTAGCCTCTCCCCCTCTGCACTCACTCCAACATCCTACCTCTTTCCTCGCTCTGGATGTGACCTCCCTCTTTTAGTCTCCCCCTCTGCACTCACCTCAACACCCTACCTCTTTCCTCGCTCTGGATGTGATCTCCCTCTCGGTTAAGCGCCGAGAGGCGATCACCGCTACGGACTCCATGCCACGGCCCGTGGCGGTCACTTTTGGTGTCCGGACTCGGCGCTCAGGGTGAGGACCCCAGAGGGGCCCAGCCTCGCCCGCCCTCTCCACCTGTGTTCACACTTGCTCTATATGAGATGACCCATGTGACCAGGGGCCCATCACAGCAAGGAGTGGCCTGCTGTTTGAAGCGCTTGACCCCCAGACTCTAGGGTGGCAGCGCGCCCAGGCTGCCGATGTGCCTTTAAGGATGTGCTACACCCACCAGTTTAATGACACAGACACCTTTTCTGCATTTGACCCGAACTGTGGCAATCAGGCATTCACTATCCCTATCAGCCTTGAGAAAGTCTTAGAGCCGAAACACGTATCGGCTGCTCTCTGGAGATGTGATATATGTGACACGAAGAACTGGGGAAGAATGAAGCCAAGGATGGTGCTGTGTGTGATGCGAAGAACTGATGAATGGAGCCAAGGATGGTGTTGCGCGTGACGCGGCAAACTGGAGAAGAATGAAGTCAAGAATGGTGCTGCATGTGACACGAAGAACTGGAGAAGAATGAAGCCAAGGATGGTGCTGTGTGTGACACGAAGAACTGGAGAAGAATGAAGTCAAGGATGGTGCTGCGTGTGACGCGGCAAACTGGAGAAGAAGGAAGTCAAGGATGGTGCTGCATGTGACACGAAGAACTGGAGAAGAATGAAGTCAAGGATGTTGCTGCTTGTAATGCGAAGAACTGGAGAAGAATGAAGTCAAGGATGGTGCTGCGTGTGACACGAAGAACTGGAGAAGATTGAAGTCAAGGAGGGTGCCGTGTGTGACACGAAGAACTAGAGAATGAAGTCAAGGAGGGTGCTGTGTGTGACAGGAAGAACTGGAGAAGAATGAAGTCAAGAATGGTGCTGTATGTGACCCGAAGATCTGGCGAAGAATGAAGTCAAGGATAGTGCTGCGTGTGACAGGAAGAACTGGAGAAGAATGAAGTCAAGGATGTGATGTGTGTGAGACAAAGAACTGGAGAAGAATGAAGTCAAGGATGGTGCTGTATGTGACCCGAAGAACTGGAGAAGAATGAAGTCAAGGATGGTGCTGCGTGTGACGCGAAGAACTGGAGAAGAATTAAGTCAAGGATTTGCTGTGTGTGAGACGAAGAACTGGAGAAGAATGAAGCCAGAGATGGTGCTGTGTGTGACACGAAGAACTGGAGAAGAATGAAGTCAAGGATGGTGCTGCGTTTGACGTGAAGAACTGGAGAAGAATGAAGCCAAGGATGGTGTTGCGCGTGACGCGGCAAACTGGAGAAGAATGAAGTCAAGAATGGTGCTGCGTGTGACACGAAGAACTGGAGAAGAATGAAGCCAAAGATGGTGCTGCGTGTGACGCGGCAAACTGGAGAAGAATGACGTCAAGTATGGTGCTGTATGTGACCCGAAGAACTGGAGAAGAATGAAGTCAAGAATGGTGCTGCTTGTAACGCGAAGAACTGGAGAAGAATGAAGTCAAGGATGGTGCTGTATGTGACCCAAAGAACTGGAGAAGAATGAAGTCAAGAATGGTGCTGTGTGTGACGCGAAGAACTGGAGAAGAATGAAGTCAAGAATGGTGCTGTGTGTGACGCAAAGAACTGGAGAAGAATGAAGTCAAGGAGCATGCTATGTGTGACACGAACAACTGGAGAATGAACTCAAGGAACGTGCTGTGTGTGACGCGAAGAACTGGACAACAATGAAGTCAAGGATGGTATGACGCGAAGAACTCGAGAAGAAGGAAGTCAAGGATAGTGCTGCGTGTGACGTGAAGTACTGGAGAAGAATGAAGTCAAGGATTTGCTGTGTGTGAGATGAAGAACTGTAGAAGAATGAAGCCAGGGATGGTGCTGTGTGTGACACGAAGAACTGGGGAAGAATGAAGTCAAGGAGAGTGCTGCGTGTGACGCGAAGAACTGGAGACGAATTAAGTCAAGGATGTGCTGTGTGTGAGACAAAGAACTGGAGAAGAATGAAGTCAAGGATGGTGCTGCGTGTGAGACAAAGAACTGGAGAAGAATGAAGTCACGGATGTGCTGTGTGTGAGACAAAGAACTGGAGAAAAATGAAGTCAAGGATGTGCTGTGTGTGAGACAAAGAACTGGAGAAGAATGAAGTCAAGGATGTGCTGTGTGTGAGACAAAGAACTGGAGCAGAATGAAGTCAAGGATGTGCTGTGTGCGAGACAAAGAACTGGAGAAGAATGAAGCCACGGATGGTGCTTTGTGTGACACGAAGAATTGGAGAAGAATGAAGTCAAGGAGGGTGCTGCATGTGACGCGAAGAACTGGAGAAGAATGAAGTCAAGGATGTGCTGAGTATGAGACAAAGAACTGGAGAAGAATGAAGTCAAGGATGGTGCTGTGTGAGACAAAGAACTGGAGAAGAATGAAGTCAAGGATGCCAATAAAGAGAAAAACGTTATAGACCATTAACTGTTGACATACATTTGTCTAAGATAACGTGGTGGACTCTTTGTGTGCTCTTGGGCCACTTTTGTCTCCTACGTATCCTGCTGAGACTTGCATCAGGATGGGTTTCCACCCGTGGTGGTGGGATGCAGTCCTTGGTGGTGTACAGACCGTGGTGGGGTGCAACCCTTAGTGGGGCACAGCCTTTGGTGGGGTGCAGCGTGTGGTGGGGCGCCGCCCTTGGTGGAGAGCAGCCCTTGGTGAGATGCAGCCCATGGTGGTGTGCAGCCTGTGTTGGGGCACAGCCCTTTGTGGAGTGCAGCCCTTAGTGGGGTGCAGCACTTGGTGGTATGCACCCTGTGCAGGCCTTGGTGGGGCACAGCCCGTGGTGGTGTGCAGCCCTTGGTGGTGTGCAGCTCGTGGTGGGGTGAAGCCCTTGGTGGTGTGCAGCCCTTGGTGGTATGCAGCCTGTGGAGGGGTGCAGCCCGTGGTGGGGCGCAGCCCTTGGTGGTGTGCAGTCCGTGGTGGTGTGCAGCCCTTGGTGGTGTGCAGCCCGAGGTGGGGTGAAGCGCGTGGTGGAGTGCAGCCCTTGGTGGTGTGCAGCCCTTGGTGGTGTGCAGCCCGTGGTCGGGTGCAGCCCGTGGTAGGGTGCAGCCCGTGGTAGGGTGCAGCCCGTGGTGGTGTGCAGCCCTTGGTGGTGTGCAGCTCGTGGTGGGGTGAAGCCCTTGGTGGTGTGCAGCCCTTGGTGGTATGCAGCCAGTGGAGGGGTGCAGCCCGTGGTGGGGCGCAGCCCTTGGTGGTGTGCAGTCTGTGGTGGTGTGCAGCCCTTGGTGGTGTGCAGCCCGAGGTGGGGTGAAGCGCGTGGTGGAGTGCAGCCCTTGGTGGTGTGCAGCCCTTGGTGGTGTGCAGCCCGTGGTAGGGTGCAGCCCGTGGTAGGGTGCAGCCCGTGGTGGGTGCAGCCCATGGTGGTGTGCAGCCCTTGGTGGTGTGCAGCCTGTGGTGGGGTGCAGCCCGTGGTAAGGTGCAGCCCGTGGTATGGCGCCGCCCTTGGTGGAATGCAGCCCTTGATGGAGCGCAGCCCGTGGTGGGGTGCTGCCCTTGGTGGTGTGCAGCCCTTGGTTGGGTGCAGCCCGTGGTGGGGCTCAGTCCTTGGTGGGATGCAGGCCTTGGTGGGGTGCAGCCCGTGGTGGGGTGCAGCCCTTGGTATGGCGCAGCCCTTGGTATGGCGCAGCCCATGGTATGGTGCAGCCCGTGGTGGGGCGCAGCCCGTGGTGGGGTGCAGCCCATGGTGGTGTGCAGCCCGTGGTATGGCGTAGCACACACTATGGCGCAGCCCTTGGTGGGATGCAGCCCTTGGTGGAGCGCAGCCTGTGGTGGGGTGCAGCCCGTGGTGGGGTGCTGCCCTTGGTGGTGTGCAGCCCGTGGTGGGGTGCAGCCTGTGGTGGGGTGCAGCCTGTAGTGGGGTGCAGTCCTTGGTATGTCGCAGCCCTTGGTGGGATGCAGGCCTTGGTGGGGCACAGCCTATGGAAGGGTGCAGCCCGTGTTGGGGTGCTGCCCTTGGTGGTGTGCAGCCCGTGGTGGGGTGCAGCCTGTGGTGGGGTGCAGCCTGTGGTGGGGTGCAGTCCTTGGTATGTCGCAGCCCTTGGTGGGATTCAGGCCTTGGTGTTGCGCAGCCCATGGAAGGGTGCAGCCCGTGGTGGGGCGCAGCCCTTGGTGGTGTGCCGCCCGTGGTGGGGTGCAGCCCGTGGTGGGGTGCAGCCCTTGGTAGTGTGCAGCCCGTGGTTTGGTGCAGTCTGTGGTGGGGTGCAGCCCTTGGTGGGGCGCAGCCCGTGGTGGGGTGCAGCCCGTGGTATGGTGCAGCCCTTGGTGGAGCACAGCCCTTGGTGGAGTGCAGCCCGTGGTGGGGTGCAGCCCGTGGTGGGGTGGAGCCCTTGGTGGTGTGCAGCCCGTGGTGGGGTGCAGCCCGTGGTGGGGCACAGCCCTTGGTGGGATGCAGCCCTTGGTGGTGCACCCCTCCCTCTCTGCTTGTGCTGCAGCATGGGGCCAGAGCCCTCACTGCCCCCCTCCCCACCCTGTTCACCACTAGACATCTGGTACCAGTTACCCAGAGAGCCCCCCCCCCTCCCTGTTCACCCCTAGACATCTGGTACCAGTTACCCAGAGAGGCCCCCCTCCCTCTTGACCCCTAGACATCTGGTACCAGTTACCCAGAGAGGCCCCCCTCCCTGTTCACCCCTAGACATCTGGTACCAGTTACCCAGAGAGGCCCCCCTCCCTGTTCACCCCTAGACATCTGGTACCAGTTACACAGAGGCCCCCCTCCCTGTTCACCCCCAGACATCTGGTACCATTTACCTAGAGAGGCCCCTCCCTCCCTGTTCACCCCTAAACATCTGGTACCAGTTACCCCAGAGAGGCCCCCCTCCCTGTTCACTGCCAGACATCTGGTACCAGTTACCCAGAGAGGCCCCCCCTCCTTGTTCACCCCTAAACATCTGGTGCCAGTTACCCAGAGAGGCCCCCCTCCCTCTTGACCCCTAGACATCTGGTTCCAGTTACCCAGAGAGGCCATACTCCCTGTTCACCCCTAGACATCTGGTACCAGTTACACAGAGAGGCCCCCCTCCCTGTTCACCCGTAGACATCTGGTACCAGTTACCCAGAGAGGCCCCCCTCCCCCTTGACCCCTAGACATCTGGTACCAGTTACCCAGAGAGGCCCCCCCTCCCTGTTCACCCCTAGACATCTGGTACCAGTTACACAGAGAGGCCCCCCTCCCTGTTCACCCCTAGACATCTGGTACCAGTTACCCAGAGAGGCCCCCCTCCCTGTTCACCCCTAGACATCTGGTACCAGTTACCCAGAGAGGCCCCCCTCCCTGTTCACTGCCAGACATCTGGTACCAGTTACCCAGAGAGGCCCCCCCTCCTTGTTCACCCCTAAACATCTGGTGCCAGTTACCCCAGAGAGGCCCCCTCTCCCTGTTCACCCCTAGACATCTGGTACCAGTTACCCAGAGGCCCCCTCTCCCTGTTCACCCCTAAACATCTTGTACCAGTTAGCCCAGAGACCCCCCCCCCACTCCCGACCCCTCTGCCCCCCCCCCCCCCCACGCAGACTCCTTCTCTCATTCCAAGCTTGTAGGTGAAGCCTGGACTCCCCGCCCCAGCCCTTCTGACATGAGCAGCGCTCCCTTCTTTTATGCTTTGGCTGCATTCCTACATTTTTGGGTTTTCTCACCTGTTGCCTGTGTGGACTGAAGAGGGAGCTTTGGACTGCGAGCACGCTGGAGCTGCTCTTCCTTTAATCTCCTCAATCAACTCCTCGCGGAACCCGCTCCGCGGGTCCCGCTTCGCCTCTGGTTCTCTGTTTAGCGCTGCTGGAAGTGCGCTGTGACTGCGAGGTATTTCATCAGACAGAGCCTCTGTGGCGGTGGTGTGGGCAGGGCTGTGGCGGTGGTGTGGGCAGGGCTGCGAGCGTGGTCAGGCGAGGACTTCAAGTCCCAGGAGTGCCTGACCCTCGGCATCACCAGCAGCTGACCCGCTCTCCCTGCTGGCTCCTCCCCCGCCTCAGCGCGGCTAAAACCAGCGCGTCAGTTTCACTGTTGGTTTTCTCACCTGTTGCCTGTGTGGACTGAAGAGGGAGCTTTGGACTGCGAGCACGCTGGAGCTGCTCTTCCTTTAATCTCCTCAATCAACTCCTCGCGGAACCCGCTCCGCGGGTCCCGCTTCGCCTCTGGTTCTCTGTTTAGCGCTGCTGGAAGTGCGCTGTGACTGCGAGGTATTTCATCAGACAGAGCCTCTGTGGCGGTGGTGTGGGCAGGGCTGTGGCGGTGGTGTGGGCAGGGCTGCGAGCGTGGTCAGGCGAGGACTTCAAGTCCCAGGAGCGCCTGACCCTCGGCATCACCAGCAGCTGACCCGCTCTCCCTGCTGGCTCCTCCCCCGCCTCAGCGCGGCTAAAACCAGCGCGTCAGTTTCACTGTTGGTTTTCTCACCTGTTGCCTGTGTGGACTGAAGAGGGAGCTTTGGACTGCGAGCACGCTGGAGCTGCTCTTCCTTTAATCTCCTCAATCAACTCCTCGCGGAACCCGCTCCGCGGGTCCCGCTTCGCCTCTGGTTCTCTGTTTAGCGCTGCTGGAAGTGCGCTGTGCCTGCGAGGTATTTCATCAGACAGAGCCTCTGTGGCGGTGGTGTGGGCAGGGCTGTGGCGGTGGTGTGGGCAGGGCTGCGAGCGTGGTCAGGCGAGGACTTCAAGTCCCAGGAGCGCCTGACCCTCGGCATCACCAGCAGCTGACCCGCTCTCCCTGCTGGCTCCTCCCCCGCCTCAGCGCGGCTATAACCCTCCCTTGTGACACCGCAACGCGGGAGCGCGCCGGGAGAAGCCCGGGACAAGGGCGGGACCGTCTGAGGCCGTCAGAGGCTGAAGAAGGCTGGGCTGGGCCCCCTCCCTTGGTTCTCCGGTATTAAATCTGTGTGACACTGCCTCTATAGATTTGTATTGTATTTTAGGATTCTTAGGTTTCTTATTCTACAATTGTTATTAATTGATTCTTACTCCCCTTCTAATACAGTCTCATGACGGCTAAAAATCTACGCTCTGGGCGAGTGATTGTAGGGAGATCTGGGTCTAAAACCAAATCTAACCCCCTACGGAACCAAATTGCAACTTCCATGCAATTGAAAGGTCAATGTCAGCTTTTCAATTTATGGGACAAAGGGAAAGATAAACCCACTGATCT
The DNA here is from genome assembly GCF_964204655.1 of Triturus cristatus. Taxonomy (NCBI): domain Eukaryota; kingdom Metazoa; phylum Chordata; class Amphibia; order Caudata; family Salamandridae; genus Triturus; species Triturus cristatus. Next base: position 1,699,100,663 of record NC_140591.1, read on the forward strand.
GCAGCCCCCGAATGAAATCCCAGGGTTTAACGATTCGGTGCCTGTTAATGGGGTCATTGATGTTTCCTCTAGTTTAAGCTTGGTTGCTAGTCAATCTTTGCCTATTCTAGTTAGTCCCGAAGTACTAAGGGGCTCGCCTTCGGCGTCAAACAATGTACATCTGAAACAGAATGCTCCCCTTGAATCTTCGGGTAATATGCCCTCAAAATCTGATAAAATTGTCCCCTCCCAAGTTGCACTAATGGATGTTCCTAAAGTTTCAGTGAATACTGATCTTTTGTCAGCCGCGTTAGTTAAATCCCCTGTAGTAGGGAATGATTTTACACTGCCTGACATTGATTTAACAGCTCATAGGGCGCGGGTGGGATCGTTACATGGGAACCCTAAAGGTGTGCCTTTGGAGGAAGCAATAACTATTTCGAGTACCGGTCCTCTAAGTAGCACACCTTCTAATAAACTAGATTTTTCCCTTCCACAATTAAACTTTACATCTTGTTCTGGTCCAGTGTTGAACAATTTAGCTGAGGGTTCTCCAAATATTAATGGGTGGCTAATTTCTAATTCTTTGTCCTCTTTGGAATCAATTCTTTCTTCGATTTTGAGTTTACTTGAAAAGTTTGTGGGAGGTTCGGAATGTATTTTTGACACTGTAACGCAAATTTTGCAAGTTCTCTTGCTAAGTAAAAATGAGTTAGTGTCAGATCTTCCCATACCATCGGCTTCTCTGTTGGTGCCCCCAAAAATAAGCGCTCCTTCCGCTTCGGCAGTTTTGGATTCAGCTCAATCTTCTCCTTTGACAGAAGGTCAAAGGGAAAAGAAGCCTGTAGTTCTTCCTGCTGTCCCCAATCCTTCCAAAGTGGTTTCGGCTGGCGCTAATTGTATAGCCCCAATCAGTGACAAGATAGAGGTAATAGCAACATCTCCTCTCATTCCCAAATCCGAAATTCCATCTCTCTTTCCGATATTCTCCTTGCCATCAAGCAAAGAAGAGGAGATTCCCAAAGTAAATACTGGATTGATGGGAAAAGTGAGTCCCCTGAAACACAAAAAGATTAGAATGAAGAAGAGGAAACCCATCCGAAGATTCGCTAAAAAAAGACAGAGGAAACTTCTTTTTGATAAGAATGCTGAATTAAGTCTAGAAGATTCTCCGCAGGTGGAGCAGTCTCCTACCTCTCATGTAGAAGCTAGGGTTGTCTCGCCTAAAGAAGACGCCCCTTCCTCTGGTCTAGGTCCTATAAGCTTTACCAATCCTTTCCTCCCCAAGGTTTCCCACCCTTCCGCCAATCCTTTTTCAGCATATTGTAATGTTAAAGCAGGATCTTGCCAAGTTATTTCTAAGGTTACCTCTTCTTCTGTCATCCCGTCCCCTACTTCCCTAAATCCTTCAGCAAGACCCTTTCAGGTTCCATCCTCAATGACAGTTATTCTCCCAAAAGAAAAAATAAATGTGGATACTTTATATCTTGATTTTTCTCCCTTATTTGAACCAGATTTAATTTTAAATAGATCTGCCCTACTGATCTGTTTTAAAGAGATCGAAAGTTTGAAATTAATTCAAACGTCCGATTTAGATATTGTATTTCTCCTTAACTCCTTCGTGGGGAAACCAATAAGATCAACAAGGGTGAAATTCCATTCGAAAGTTGTGTTAAATCTTGTTCTACAGTGGGCAGAGGAATTACAAGTTAGAGGGATAGATGTCATGCCACACTTTGGGGAAAAATGTACTCAAAGTATTCTCGCCAATTCTTCACTATCACTTCCCTCTAATACGGGTGTGCTGTTGTCGGATTGGTCTAATCTCAGATCAGAGGACCTAAAAATTTGTGTGGCTAGGAATGAAAGGCTAGTTTCATACAAAAACCCTCCCCTTAAGCAGAAAGTGAAGGATGACCAATCTAAATGGAGTTGGTTACCTGGAGTTCTAGCGAGTAAATCTGCTCCCTGTTCTAAACAACATTCCAATTTTTAACAGAGAGCTGAAATTTATCTCATGGAACACTGCCGGATTCAAGGATTATAAGGAGAAATTGGGTTTCTTGCATTCTCAAAAGGCAGATATAATCTGTTTGCAAGAAACCTGGGTTGAAGGAAGATTAGCTTTGGAAAAAGAATATTTTATTTTGGAATACAGCGCAACCAGCACTAGAAGAGGCCATGCTAAGGGAGGGTTAGCATGCTTGTTATCTAACAGATTGCAATGGAACTATTCACACTATCTAGATCCAGGGAAACTGTTTCAAGCAATAACCCTAAAAGATGTATTTGAGGATTGCCCTAATAGATTGTTGATTGTGGTTAACATTTATATTCCCCCCAATTGTAGTTTTAATGCTGGTTTAAAAACTTTGTTCACTTTTTTAACTAAAGCGTTGGATGTCTCCCCAACTCCGCATGTGTTAATGTTTGGGGACTTAAATTGTAATATATCTAACTGTGGGTCGGAGTTGTTTAGAAATATTCAATTGGAAGAGTCTTTGAATATACCATCTGCCCAGTTTCCCTCCAAAATTAAAACTAACAAAAGAGGTAAACTTATCTTAGATGGTTTACTTAAAGTTGAATGCTTAATAGTAAATGGGAGGCTTCCGTCTGACACCCCGGCAGCTTATACTCGTAAATCTAATAAGGGAAAATCTATTATTGATTTTATCATGGTAGATTATGCCGGTTTTCACCTACTGAAGGATATGAAGGTCATTGAGTCTATTCTTAGTGACCATAATGCATTGATGCTTTCTGTCTCCGTTAATCTTCAGAGAGTGGATCCGTGGAGTCTGGATATAGATTTTGTGAATTTTGATTCCAGCTCAGGGAAATGTTTTTGGAACCCTTGTACTGTTGAAAATGTGGTGCCTCTTTTGTATTTTACTGTTGAGAATTTACCCCTCTGGGAAGGGAGAGAGCTGTTGAGTTTTATTAATTTTTTAGATTCTGTAACTGCTAGTGCAAAAAAGAAACCAGGTGTGAAACAATCCCTCATAGTCCCTCATCCTCTACGGGCTATAAATAGAGAAATAAACAAAGTGGTAAGGGGACAATTTTTATTCTTTACCCAAGAAGCTAAGTCTAAGTTGTTTATCTTAAAAAGAAGGAGAGGTAGGCTTAAGGCCCGTTTAAAACGTTCTAAGGAAGATGCCCTCTGGATTCAACTGAGGGAAGCTTCTTATAATGGCCAAGCCAAGACATTCTGGTCCTTAATCGGCAAAGGTTGTGGTACCAGAGCCAGTCCTACGCCTATTGCCATTGAGGAACAGGTGTGGGTTCATTATATCGAGAAGTTGTACAGTAACAATAATTCTCAAGTTTTTAATGTTGAATCTGATAATGTCTCACGTATACTTGACTGTCCAACGGAAAAGGAAATTGAATGTGCCATTAAGAATATGCGCTCCTCTGGTGCGATGGGTCCTGATAAAATCCCAATTTCAGTATTAAAACACCAGAGTGAACTTTGGAGTAAAATACTCTTTCCAGTGTTTAAATTTTGTTTTTCTAGTGGAACAGTCCCCCCCTCCTGGAAAGGAAGTATTATTGTCCCTTTATATAAAAAAGGGGCAAGAGATCTACCGCAAAATTACCGTCAAATCGCTTTGCTTGATGCCATTGGTAAGGTTTTCGCAAAATGTGTGCTTACTTTAATGAATCAATGGGTATCTGAACATAAAATCCTTCCCATGGAGCAAACAGGTTTCAGACAAAATCATGGAACTTTAGATAACCTGACTGCATTGCAAGTTATTACTGAAAAATATGTGAAAGTCCGTGGTGGTCAGGTATATGGCGCCTTTATTGACTTCTCCACCACCTTTGATAAAGTAGATAGAATTTTGCTGTGGAGAAAGTTATTTAACTTAGGTATGCCCCCATTCCTGATTAAGTTAATTCGCGCCCTTTACTCTGACACCTGGTGCAGAGTTCTACTTGGAGGTGAACGTGGTGTATCTAAATTAATTCCCACTTCCAATGGGTTGAAGCAAGGTTGCCTTTTGGCTCCATTGCTATTTTCCTTATATACAGTTGATTTACCCGTCACACTTTCTGCTTGCGCCGGTATTGCCCCGTCCTTGGGTGGAGTTCCAATTGCATGCCTTATGTATGCAGACGACATCCTGATTTTGGATCTCACCCCAAAGGGCCTGAACAATCGGTTGCAAGCACTCTCTGAATATGCGGAAAGTCATTTCTTATCAATAAACACGGCAAAAAGCAAAGTGATTTGCTTCTCTGGTAGAAAGAAGCCTAAATGCCTTAATTATCCATGGGTTGTGGGGGGGGAAAAAACTGGAATGTGTGAAATCTTACACCTTCCTAGGTAAAATTGTCACTTATAATTTAAGTGACAAATTACACATTGACAATAACTCTCGGAAGGCTATTTCTCAGGGAAAGAGTTTAGTTTCCCTGTATAAAGCCACAGGTAGAAGGCATTTTCTATTCTTTTAGATGTTTTCAGAGCGAAAGTTCCGGCCTCCCTGTTATACGGAATTGAGTTAATTGATGTAAAAAAGTGGAGTTTTTTAAACTCTGCGGAAGGGAAAATTTTACGCAGTTTAATGTCTGTAGGTACAGCAAATTCGACTGCTTCCTTGAGACAGGAACTGGGTTTACGTAGCAGCTGGGTTCAAGGTCTGGCAAGTATCATACGTTGGGTAGTAGCTTTATCTAAAGGTGAACCTAATACCTTAAGAGATCTTATAAAAAATGAATTATTAGGATCTTTTAATGATTTCTCCCTGATTGTAAAAAACTTCAGATTTGCCGTGCTGCAATTGAAATTGGATGAGGAGACTTTATTTTTATTATCCTCTCATCAATTAAAAACTGTTCTGAAGTCAGCCTCCTGGGAATTGGGGTTTTGTCAGGATAGAGACTTCTGTTTAGCGAAAAAAGGTGGTACGCCTGTTATCGAATCTTATACCCTGCGGAAAGCTCAACCGTATATGTATTGGAACATCTCCCATGGCGTCAGACGCCTTGTGTACTTATTAAGACATAATTTGCTTCCGCTGAAAGTTCTACATGCCAGCTGGTATGGTCATTCGGCATGCTGTGATCTTTGTCAATTGTATGATCAGGACTTAGATCATGTCATGTTTGTTTGTCCTGCACTGATGTCTTGCAGGCGTAGATGGTTAAGACCAATTTGCTTACAACTCAACATATTATCTGCTTCTTCATTTAAGGCAGCCTTGATTAACCCACCTAATGAAATGTTTGCTTTTAAACTGTACAACTTTTTTAAATGTTTTTTGGACCTGTATTAAGATGTCTCGTGTAATTGTGATGGAATAATATTTTATGTATTTCTTGTTTTGTATGTATATGTTGTTTTATGTGGACCTCATAAAGAGTTCCTTATCATAATAAAATAAACTTGAAACTTGAAACATTTTTGGCACTACCCGGCTCGGCGCCATCTTTGTTCTGTAGTGTATATGTTTCCTCCCTCCCTCCAACGAGCATTGCTACCTACAAATAAACAAATAGTGTATATGTGTCCTGCCTCCCTCCAACGAGCATTGGTACCTACAAATAGTGTATATGTGTCCTGCCTCCCTCCAACGAGCATTGGTACCTACAAATAGTGTATATGTGTCCTGCCTCCCTCCAACGAGCATTGCTACCTACAAATAGTGTATACGAGGCTGTTACACTGACCATTGGAGGCAGAAAGGGCCGCTCGGCTGCCGCCCAACGAGCTTTTGTACCTACAGATAGTGTATACAAGGCTCTTACACTGACCATTGGAGGAAGGAAGGGACCGCTCTGCACCGAGTCCATGTACTGCTGCCCAACAAGCATTGCTACCTACAATTAGTGTATACGAGGCTCTTACACTGACCATTGGAGAAAGGAAGGGGCCGCTCGGCCCCAAGTCCATGTGCTCCTGCTCAACGAGCATTGGTACCTACAAATAGGGTATAAGAGGCTCTTACACTGACCTTGGAGGCAGAAAGGGCCGCTCGGCTCCGACTCCATGTGCTGCCGTCCAACGAGCATTGGTACCTACAAATAGCGTATATGTGTCCTCCCTCCCTCCAACGAGCATTGCTACCTACAAATAGTGCATATGTGTCCTCCCTCCCTCCAACAAGTATGGCTACCTACAAATAGTGTATATGTGTTCTCCCTCCCTCCAACGAGCATTGGTACCTACAAATGTATGAGGCTCTTACACTGACCATTGGAGGAAGGAAGGGGCCGCTCTGCACCGAGTCCATGTGCTGCTGCCGTCCAACGAGCATTGGTACCTACAAATAGTGTATATGTGTCCTCCCTCCCTCCAACGAGCATTGGTACCTACAAATAGTGTATTCAAGGCTCTTACACTGACCATTTGAGGGAGGAAGGGGCTGCTCTGCACCGAGTCCATGTACTGCTGCCCAACAAGCATTGGTACCTACAAATAGTGTATACGAGGCTCTTACACTGACCATTGGAGGCAGAAAGTGCCGCTCGGCTGCCGCCCAACGAGCATTGGTACCTACAAATAGTGTATATGAGGCTCTTACTCCGACCTATGGAGGAAGGAAGGGGCCGCTCGGCCCCGAGTCCATGTGCTCCTGCCAAACGAGCATTGGCACCTACAAATATGGTATATGTGTCCTCCCTCCCTCCAACGAGCATTGCTACTTACAAATAGTGCATATGTGTCCTGCCTCCCTCCAACGAGCATTGCTACTTACAAATAGTGCATACGTGTCCTCCCTCCCTCCAACGAGCAGTGGTGCTACCTACAAATAGTGTATACGAGGCTCTTACACTGACTATTGGAGGCAGAAAAGGCCGCTCTGCACTGAGTCCATGTGCTGCTGCCGGCCAACGAGCATTGGTACCCAAAAATACATCCCGCCTGCACCTCTGCATCTTGTGTCCGGTGTGCGAAGGTGCAGTGTTTGACCGTATGGGGGGGGGGTGCCTTGTCAATGCTGATGTGCTAGTGTTGTGGTTTGTGTTGGTTTTGATGTGTAAGTGTCGCCCTGATGGTAGTGATGTGTCTGCATTGGTTTGTCAGGCCTGATAATGTCCTTGACTTGGTGTTGCTGTGCTCGTCTCTTTGTCTTGGGTTCATATGATTTTCGTGTCTGACCTGTTGGTACCTGATAATGACCGACGCAGACCCACAGGACTCTCTAAGACTTCGAAGACAGGGTGTGTCCTGGAGGGGACAGGTGTGACCAGGACATGCTGTAGTGAGATCAGGGTGGGCTTTGGTGTTCCAGAAATCTGATTCTCAATGAGTGACGCCCGTGGTCTAGGTTGGAAGTTACATTGAACCGCCACCCCCACAGCCAACATTTTATCTTCAGAGACCTGGGAGGTCAGTCAACAGAGCATGAATTACACACATATTTGAGGTCTTTGACTGATATCATGTCTGCTTTGATTTTCGCATTTCCTGTCCGATGTGTTCACTGGTCTTGGCACATCCACACACAGTCTGTGGGATGCGGTGTTGTGAAAAGTGTTTGTGGAAGACCTGAACACATGTCCCAGGTCTCTGACTCCATTGTTGCTTGTTGCAGATGCTGAGCACCAGCTCCGGTGTGGACCCATGGGCCTGCGAAGAGAAGCCAGACCTCCAAGCCCTCCCCATGGGGCTCCGCAGAGGCCGGCTGCACATCAAGGGAGACCCTCCAAGGACAAGGGGTAAAGAGCCATCTGTTTCTATTCATGAAGCCAAGGAGGGCATTGTGTGTGACAGGAAGAACTGAGAGGAATGAAGTCCAGGAGAGTGGACAGAAGGGGTCGTCGGTGTCCAACTCTATGGTGTAGAGACAAGCCCTGTCCCATAGTACAGGGGGGAGTGGACGAAGGGGGTCATCGGTGTCCACCTCTATAGTGTAGAGACCAGCCCTGTCCCGTAGTAATGGGGGGAGTGGACGAAGGGGTCATCGGTGTCCACCTCTATACAGTAGAGACCAGCCCTGTCCCGTAGTACTGGGGGGAGTGGACGGAAGAGGTAATCGGTGTTCACCTCTATACAGTACAGACAAGCCCTGTCCTGTGTGCTGGGGTGAGTGGACGGAGAGGGTCATCAGTGTGTCCACCTCTATACTGTAGAGACCAGCCCTGTCCCGTAGTCCTGGGGAGAATGGACAGAAAGGGTCATCTGTGTCCACCTCTATAGAGTAAAGACTAGCCCTGTCCCGTAGTACTGGGGGGAGAGGACGGACGGGGTCAGCGGTGTCCACCTCTATAGAGTAGAGACCAGCCCCGTCCTGTAGTACTGGGGGGAGTGGACGGAGGGGGTCAGCGGTGTCCACCTCTATAGAGTAGAGAGCATCCCTGTCCCGTAGTACTGGGGGGAGTGGACAGAGGGGTCATCGGTGTCCACCTCTATAGGGTAGAGACCAGCCCTGTTCTGTAGTACTGGGGGGAGTGAACAAAGGGGTCGTTGGTGTCCACCTCTATAGAGTAGAGACGAGCCATGTCCCATGTGCTGGAGGAGTGGACGGAGGGGGTCATCGGTGTCCACCTCTATAGTGTAGAGACCAGCCCTGTGCCGTAGTACTGGGGGGAGTGGACGGAGGGGGCATCAGTGTCCACCTCTATACAGTAGAGACCAGCCCCGTCCTGTAGTACTGGGGGGAGTGGACGGAGGGGGTCACTGGGGTTCACCTCTATAGTGTAGAGCCCAGCCCTGTCCCGTAGTACTGGGGGGAGAGGTCGGACAGGGTCAGCGGTGTCCACCTCTATAGAGTAGAGACTAGCCCTGTCCTGTAGTAGCGGGGGGAGTGGACCAAAGGGGTCATCGGTGTCCACCTCTATAGAGTGCAGACAAGTCCTGTCCCTTGTGCTGGGGAGAGTGGACTGAAGGGGTCATCGGTGTTCACCTCTATACAGTACAGACAAGCCCTGTCCCGTGTGCTGGGGTGAGTGGACGGAAGGGGTCATCGGTGTCCACCTCCATACAGTACAGACAAGCCCTGTCCCGTAGTACTGGGGATTGTGGGGAAGAAGCCTGACAGTAAAGAAGCGTAGGAACCTGTAACGCAGCTGCGGCAGAGAAGGTGCCAGAGGTGGGAATAAATGAAAAACAATATATACTGAATGTCGTCACCAAGTGGGGATCTGTGCAGTTTGTACTGGTGCTGGCAGGACGTGCTCTTCACTCTGGTCTGTATGGCCCATTCACAGGCACTGCCCTGCGGTCATTCGCCATCAGCAGACCTCTGCTCGAAATGTCCACCCTGAGGGGTTAATGACACTGGGGCAAGAGTCGGAAAGGAAGAGATGGAGGGGCAGGAACGCTTGGGTGGAGAGAATGAGAGGCCACCCACCACTGACAGACCGAGTGAAACAACAAAGTACCTGGGATGTCCCTGGATTGAAATGGCATTGGAAGCCTGTTAGAAATGGGGGTCTGTAGTTGGCAATGGTTTGCTCCTTTGTCCAAGTAAGGACCATTCCTTCTAGTGAGGATAAGGGAGCTACACTCCTAAAATAACTCTTGCTCGCCCCCTTAGCAGCTTGGCATGAGCACTCAGGCTTATCTCAGAGGCAGTGTGTGAAGCATTTGCACATAACCAACAATAATACATTGAAAACCTTACAAAAGCACACCACACCAGTTCTAGAAAAATATCCAATATTTTGTATATTCAAAACAAGACCAAAATGTTAAGAATCCAACATACAGTACTTAATAATATGCACTTTGCAAGAATAACCTTTAAAATGCAGTTTCTTGAAGTCGGTAGCTCTGCCTGGTGCTACCGCGGTGCTGAGAACAACAGCATCCAAAAGTTCCATCCGACCGCGTCAGTCAGAGTGTCGGCATTCTCTTAAACAGTACCGTTTCGTAACGGCCGATCACCTTGATGCGGGAGGTTGTGGCAACCGTTGCTGTTGTGAATCAAAAAGTAGCGGTGCGACATGCGGTGCCTTCAAGTCGCGGTGCAGGTAGCGTCTTGGTGACGGTCAAACAGCGGCGCCGTTGAGACCAGGGCTGCAGTGCGAAGTGAAGGCGGTGCTCTTGGCAGTGCTGGCAGATCACGGTGCAGGCGACAGAGCTGGTTGTGGGGATCTGTAATGTGTCCTCCCACCCTCCCTCTTTTCCTTAAACCCTCGGTGCCATCGTCGACTCCTCAGGAGCCTGCACTTCCTCCTCTAGAGAGTGATCCCAGCACTGGGTTCTGTTATATGTCCTCCCTCTCTCCCTCCATCCTTTCCTTACACCCTCGGTGCCATCGCCGACTCCCCAGGAGCCTGCGCTTCCTTCTCTGGAGGGTGAACCCATCCCTGGGGTTCTGTAGTGTCCTCCCTCCGTCCTTTCCTTACACCCTCGGTGCCATCGCCGACTCCTCAGGAGCCTGCACTTCCTCCTCTAGAGAGTGATCCCAGCACTGGGTTCTGTTATATGTCCTCCCTCTCTCCCTCCGTCCTTTTCTTACACCCTCGGTGCCATCGTCGACTCCTCCGGAGCCTGCGCTTCCTTCTCTGGAGGGTGAACCCATCCCTGGGGTTCTGTAGTGTCCTCCCTCCATCCTTTCCTTACACCCTCGGTGCCATCGTCGACTCCTCCGGAGCCTGCGCTTCCTTCTCTGGAGGGTGAACCCATCCCTGGGGTTCTGTAGTGTCCTCCCTCCCTCCTTCCATTAAACCCTCGGTGCCATCGTCGACTCCTCAGGAGCCTGCACTTCCTCCTCTAGAGAGTGATCCCAGCACTGGGTTCTGTTATATGTCCTCCCTCTCTCCCTCCGTCCTTTCCTTACACCCTCGGTGCCATCGTCGACTCCTCCGGAGCCTGCGCTTCCTTCTCTGGAGGGTGAACCCATCCCTGGGGTTCTGTAGTGTCCTCCCTCCGTCCTTTCCTTACACCCTCGGTGCCATCTTTGACTCCCCAGGAGCCTGCGCTTCCTTCTCTGGAGGGTGAACCCATCCCTGGGGTTCTGTAGTGTCCTCCCTCCGTCCTTTCCTTACACCCTGGGTGCCATCGTCGACTCCTCCGGAGCCTGCGCTTCCTTCTCTGGAGGGTGAACCCATCCCTGGGGTTCTGTAGTGTCCTCCCTCCGTCCTTTCCTTACACCCTCGGTGCCATCTTTGACTCCCCAGGAGCCTGCGCTTCCTTCTCTGGAGGGTGAACCCATCCCTGGGGTTCTGTAGTGTCCTCCCTCCGTCCTTTCCTTACACCCTCGGTGCCATCTTTGACTCCCCAGGAGCCTGCGCTTCCTTCTCTGGAGGGTGAACCCATCCCTAGGGTTCTGTAGTGTCCTCCCTCCGTCCTTTCCTTACACCCTCGGTGCCATCGTCGACTCCTCCGGAGCTTGCACTTCCTTCGCTGGGTCGTGGGCTGCCGTGGCTACGAAAGGCTGTTCCATCCAGTTGGATATCCCGGTGCTCCCTGTGCCGCGGTGATGAACAGTCCAGGTTAGGTCTGGGACTCCTATTCAGTATAATAAAGTAACTGGACATAATTACCTCACTGCACGGGCTGAGCAGCATCTTATTGAAACAAATATTGTCAAACTCTATAGGTCTCACATTTGGAACCCATTGCATTGCCAATGCTTTTCACATTGCTTGTTGGCAATGTTATACAGCATTGGCAAAAAAAGGAGAAAAGTTGTGTCTTGAGGTGTGCATAATGGGTATGCTTCATGGCACTGTAGCTGCTGTGTCATTCTGTAGGCACCCAGATGAGTTACAACGCGTGCGCATGCCAACAGAGTTGTGCAGTTTTGCTTATGCTATTTCTTTACCAATCCAAGATGCAAGAATTCAAGTCAGCCAATCAAAAGAATGGTGAAGAGGCTGTGCTCCAGGGGAGGGACAAACTTAAGAAGATGAAGGCAAGCCATTGGATAAGCAAAGAAATGAGTGATGCCACAGCCACCAATGATAAGCAGTGGACTGTCTCTAAGCTCACTGTAGGGTCTTGGTTTCTCCCACAAGAGGCTTTCACCTGCAGACGGCTACAAGTGCCTGGTAGGCAAGACCTAATCCCAGGCTCTTTGTTTACAGGAGTAAAGTTTATGACAGGGACCCTACAACAGGCCAAAAGACATCAGAAGGTTCTGGGATGTGAGAGGTGCTGTACTCCAGGTAAAGTTTCACTCTGTGGGCGGTGCCATCCTGTGCAGTGATCACAAAGACCTCTTTGGCTTTCTGGCACCCCTGAGTGACTGCAAGACCACCACGGGTCTCTTCCAGGGCTTGCTTCTGTAGAGGTTTTGCATCAACCAGGGGCTGCGATACAGTTACGGGCATAATCTATCAAACTTTTGTCCTTGTTAATCCCTTCTACTGGGTTCTAGAGCGATAGCTCAGTTGGCCTGAGTCAATGCTGCTGCAGGTGCACCAAACCCTAACATTCCACCAAACAAATGAGACATTGGATTCCAAAACCTCAAGGAAAGCTGGGCAAGATTTCTGAAGTTATTACAAAAACCTCAAGGGAGGCTAGCTGTACCTCAAGGAAGGCTGGCTGTACCTCAAGAGAGGCTGGCTGTACCTCAAGGGAGGCTGGCTGTACCTCAGGGGAGGCTGAGTGTACTCAAGGGAGGCTGAGTGTACTCAAGGGAGTCTGGCTGTACCTCAAGAGAGGCTGGCTGTACCTCAGGGGAGGCTGAGTGTACTCAAGGGAGGCTGTGTGTACTCAAGGGAGGCTGGCTTTACCTTAAGGGAGGCTGGTTGTACCTCATGGGAGGCTGGAGTGTACTCAAGGGAGGCTGGCTGTACCTCAAGAGAGGTTGGTTGTACCTCAAGAGAGGCTGGCTGTGCCTCAAGAGAGGCTGGTTGTACCTCAAGGGAGGCTGGCTGTACTCGGGGGAAGCTGGCTGTCCCTCAAGGGAGGCTGGCTGTACCTCAAGGGAGGCTGGCTGTACCTCAAGGGAGGCTGGTTGTACTTCAAGTGAGGCTGGCTGTACCTCAAGAGAGGCTGGTTGTACCTCAAGGGAGGCTGGATGTCCCTTAAGGGAGGCTGTATTTACTGAAGGGGGTCTGGCTGTACCTCGAATGAGGCTGGCTGTACTCAAGGGAGGCTAGACAAGATCTCTGAAGTAAGGGGCGGCTCTTGCACCGGAGCTTCCTACTCTGCTGTGGGTAGTGCATATTATTGCATAAACCTCAAGGGAGGCTGTTTGTACCTCAAGGGAGCCTGGTTGTACCTCAAGGGAGGCTGACTGTACTCAAGGCAGGCTTTGTGTTTCTCAGAGGAGGCTGGCTGTACCTCAAGGGAGTGTGGTTGTACCTCAAGGGAGTCTGGTTGTACCTCAAGGGAGTCTGGCTGTACCTCAAAGGAGTCTGGCTGTACCTCAAGGGAGGCTGGGTGTACCTCAAGGGAGGCTGGTTGTAGCTCAAGGGAGGCTGGCTGAACCACAAGGGCGGCTGGCTGTACCTCAAGAGAAGCTGCCTGTGCCTCAAGAGAGGCTGGTTGTACCTCAAAGGAGGCTGAAGTGTACTCAAGGGAGGCTGGTAGTACCTCAGGGGAGGTTGGTGGTTTCTCGAGGAAGCCTGGTTATACCTCAACTGAAGCTGGCTGTACCTCAAGGGAGGCAGGGTGTATTCAAGGGAGGCTGGCTGTACCTCAAGGACGTCTAGTTGTCCTCAAGGGAGGCTGGTTGTACCTCAAGGGAGTCTGGCTTTACCTTAAGGGAGGCTGGCTGTACGTTAAGGGAGGCTGGCTGTATGTTAAGGGAGGCTGGCTGTACTTCAAGGGAGGCTGGCTGTACCTCAAGGGAGGCTGGCTGTACCTCAAGGAAGGCCGGCTGTTCTCAAGGGAGGCTTTCTGTACCCCAGAAGAGTCTGGCTGTACCTCAAGGGAGGCTGGTGGTACCTCAAGGGAGGCTGGTGTACCTCAAGGGAGGCTGGGTGTATTCAAAGGAGGCTGGCTGTACCTCAAGTGATGCTGGCTGTACTTAAGGATGGCTGGCTGTACCTCAAAGAAAGCTGGCTGTACCTTAAGGGAGGCTGTGTGTACTTAAGGGAGGCTGTGTGTACTTAAGGGAGGCTGAGTGTACCTCAAGGGAGGCTGAGTGTACCTTAAGGGAGGCTGAGTGTACTCAGTGGAGACTTGTTGTACTTTAAGGGAGGCTGGATGTCCCTTAAGGGAGGCTGTATGTACTGAAGGGAGGCTGGCTGTACCTCCAGGGAGGCTGGTTGTACCTCAGGGGAGGCTGTCTGTATCTCAAGGGAGTCTGGACAAGACCTTTGAAGTGAGTGGCATCTCTTGCACCGGAGTGTCCTACTGTTCTGCGGGTAGTGCAAGTTATTGCGTAAACCTCAAAGGTGGCTGTCTATACCTCAAGGGAAGCTGTCTGTGCCTCAAGGGAGACTTACTTTACCTCAAGGGAGGCTGATTGTACCTCAAGGGAGGCTGGTTGTCCTCAAGGGAGGCTGGGTGTACCTCAAGGGAGGCTGGTTGTACCTCAAAGGAGGCTGGTTGTAGATGGAACTGGTCCCAAAAAGCTTACCATGCTTAGAGTATACGGTAACAGGATGGCACCATCTGGTCACCTTGTGCTGACTGCCCCAGTCGTAAGTTGCCATGGGGTACTGGGTAACAGGACGGCTCCTTGTGGGCACCTTGTGCTGACTGCCCCAGGCTTAGGGTGGCACGCAGTACTGGGTAACAGGATGGTACCTTCTGGTCACCTTGTGCTGACTGCCAAAGGGTACTGATTTACAGGATGGCTCCTTGTACTGACTGACCCAGTCGTAGGGAGCCATGGGGCATTGGGTAACAGGATGGCACCTTGTGGCCCCAGGCTCAGGGAACAGGCCCACAGTCTTGCCTTGAAATGTCCTGTGAATCAGATTAAATTGAGATGTTCTCTCTATCTTTGGTTGACCAGGGCTGGACACTTCCAAGCATGAAGACCTCTTCTTGATCAACGATGTTGCAAGCTCACCTGTGCAGATGAAGCTGGAGCCACAGAACTCACAGCACTGTGAAGATCTACAGAATGCGCCTCGCAGTGGTCACCAAGACTTCAAGGCGCGGTGGTGGTCAGGCGAGGAGGATGAAGGGCACACCAGTGACAGTCAGGACTCTGTAGACCTGGAACCTGGAAAGAACTTCACCAGAGGTGAGAAGGAAGTCACCCATATTCTGATTCAGTTTCTAGAGCAACAGCGCCCTGCGGGTCCCCTGTGGCCCCTGCGGCTCATGTCACCTGCATCATTCTATGTGGTGCATGTCCACTGTCCTGTGTGCCAGGTGGCATCAGCACTGTCCCTTGTGCCTCACGTCATCAGCATCGCCCCGTGTACCTCACTGCCCCTTGTGCCTCACGTCATCAGCACTGTCCCATGTATCTCACGTCATTAGCACCGTCCCTTGTACCTCACGTCTTCAGCACCCTCCCTTCTACCTCACATCTTCAGCACCGTCCCTTCTACCACACATCTTCAGCACCGTCCCTCATACCTCACATCTTCAGCACCGTCCCTCATACCTCACGTCTTCAGCACCCTCCCTTCTACCTCACGTCTTCAGCACCGTCCCTTCTACCTCACGTATTCAGCACCTGTACCTCACGTCATCAGCATTGTCCCTTGCACCTAACGTCATCGGCACCGTCCCGTGTACCTCACGTCATCAGCACTGTCCCATGCACCTCACGCCATCAGCACCGTTCAGTCCCCCTCACGTCGTCAGCACCGTCCCTTGTGCCTCACATCATCAGCTGCGTCCCTCGTACCTCACGTCTTCAGCACCGTCCTTTGTACCTCACGTCATCAGCACCGTCCTTTGTACCTCACGTCTTCAGCACCGTCCCTTGTACCTCACGTCATCAGCACCCTCCCTTGTGCCTCACATCATCAGCTGCGTCCCATGTACCTCACGTCTTCAGCACCGTCCTTTGTACCTCACGTCATCAGCACCGTCCTTTGTACCTCACGTCATCAGCACCGTCCTTTGTACCTCACGTCTTCAGCACCGTCCCTTGTACCTCACGTCATCAGCACCGTCCTTTGTACCTCACGTCATCAGCACCGTCCTTTGTACCTCACGTCATCAGCACAGCCCTTGTACTTCACGTCATCAGCACCGTCCCTTGTACTTCACGTCATCAGCACCGTCCTTTGTACCTCACGTCTTCAGCACCGTCCCTTGTACCTCACGTCATCAGCACCTTCCCTTTTACTTCACGTCATCAGCACCGTCCCTTGTGCTTCACGTCATCAGCACCGTCCCATGTATCTCGCGTCATCAGCACCGTCCCAGGTGCCTTGTTTTGCAGCATGGACTCTCTTCTGGATTTACATTCTTTGCCATCTAGTGGTTGGGTCCATAAGTGTCTTTTTCCTCTTCAGTACAGTTAAAAATTTGCAAACATTTGTGACAAGAATTTTCAATTCTATTAAGGACACAGAGGCAAGGATTATGCTTCTCATTTCTTTACTACTACTTTATCCAGCAGCCAATCAAAACAAAAGTTTCAGTAATACTACAATACCCATGATATCACCATATCACATGACAAACCATAGAGCACAGCCCTATATAAGTCCCAACCAAGGTCCCAGTGTCCTCTTTCTTTGAATAAATCCCAACTATTAAGAAAGTTCCAACCATATTACTCAGAAAATCTGTAGACTCAGCACCATCCGTAGAACCTGTTTTCACCTAACCACGATTTGCTTGCACATGAAAATTCTTTTCCATAGCCGATTATTTGGCTTCCGAACCTGGAAGTGTAGAGGGAAAAGCACCCTAACACTGATCTCGTCTCATATGTCACAAAGCAATGACAATAAAAGAGGAAGGGAAACATTATGAAATCAGATACATTACTTTTGACACAATGTAAATAACTTTGTTGGGATAATCCTCGCCTCCGTGCCCTTAATAGAATTGAAAATCTTGCCACAAATGTTTGCACATTTTTTATTCTATGTCAGGACCGGAGGCTCCGATTATGCTTATTTAAAGCTTAGCCGCCACAACAGAAGCCACATCAAGAGGTTTACAATAGAAAGTCTTGAAAGCGGCCTCCGACGACCAATCAGCCGAATTCATGATATCAGTAAGACTGACCCCCAATGAAAATGATTTTGAGGCCATAGCCCCTCTAGCCGAGTGGGCTCCAAATTTGGAAACATCGATTCGTGCTTCACCCGTAAGCCACCACACCCATCTCGCCAGGGTGGCTGGAGTCACTGGACGGAAAGCTTTCTGCAATGTGATCAACAATTGACCCTTCATGTCTGTACGAAACTCAGCCGTACTCACCTCATACACTTTCAAGCACTGTACCACACATAGTTTGGGGTTATCCGGGAAGGTCGGATAAGAAACCGACGAGGTATTGCATTTAGTCCGTCTGGAAATGGAGAAGGTAAGCCCTTCCGTGGAAATCTGCGCCGCGCTAGATCCAGAGCGCGGGCATCTGACACTCTTTTACATGAAACAAGACAAAGTAACAGTTTGGCGGATAGTTGTTTTCTTGATAGATATTTATTGGATGGCCATCCCTCTATGAATCGCAGAACGGTGGACACGTCCGATGAAATATAATATTTTGTTCATGGGGGACGGACCATCTGAATGCCCCTCAAAAGTTTGCACACTAAGAGACGTCCCCCCATCGGTTTACCCTCCACTGGATCGGGACCTGCTGAGATGGCTGACTTGAAATTATTTACAGTTCTATAAGCCATCCCTGAGGAAGCGTTTGAAGATAGAACATTGATCACTAAAGAGAAATGTGCATTAACGAGATTGGCGTCCCGTTCACTGCACCAGCTGCACCATCTTTTCCAGGCTGAGGAAAACATTTGTGGGTATTAGCTGACCAGGCCTCACTGGTAAAGCAGTCAGCTTCCTTCGAAAGGCCAGGGACAATCCATCTGTCCCGGAAACCCGCCATGCTACCAGATGGAGGTGCCCTGCAGATATTATTGAATGTGGGGAGCCCTCCAGATACAGCAAGAGGTTCCAACAGTTTGGAAGGAGAATTGGGGATGCACAGGACATTTCCAGAAATACTGGGAACCATGCTTGCACTCTCCAGAGAGGAGTGATCAGTACCAGTTCTGCTCATTGATGGCTCATCGGTGCCAATACTCTGGGGATCATTAAGAACGGAGGGAATGCATAACACAGGGCGGATGACCAGTCATGGAGAAAGGCGTCTGTGGCCAACACCTCCGAGTCTGGGCGCCAACTGAAACAAGCATTGGCATAGCCAATAGGTCTCGCTTTTGGGACCTTATAAGGGTTTAGCCATGCAACGGTTGATGTTGTTGCACCAAGGATATTGTGCTGCATAACTAAATACTTATAAGGGCCCAAAAGCGAGACCTATTGGCTATGCCAATGCTTGTTTTCCATTGTGCGCGCTACAGCAGCGCCAGTCCAGAGCCCAAAGACATGCTAGGTGTGTCCGCTGCTGCCGTTTGACAGCAGAGGACAGGAGCAGTGGCTGGCAGGACGCTTCAGAGTGCACATGTCATTTTGGCCGGCTGTCATGTGCCTGCTAAACTGACATGCGCCCTTTGAAGCTCTCTCACCCAGCTGATTGAGACAGCTGGGTGGAGACCAAGCACATGCCTCAAGGGCCTGAAACAGCATCCAGCCAGCTGCTCTATACCAGCATGAGAGCAGCGCCAGGATTGGTTAGTGAAATTGAGGAGACAGAGCACAACACGGAGCGAGGAGCATGACGGAGTTGTGCAGCAAGCAAGGTAAGTGGTTAGTTTTTCTTTTTATTTACACTCATTATGCTTGCATGCACCCACCCACCACCCAATTGCCTCCCCTCCCCCACTCTTCCTAAATGCCAGCCGCCGCTGGAACCTGCTGCTGTTGATTCACTTGAGGGAATTTGCACAAATTGTAATAACATGGGAGAACTATGAGGGATGGGGGGTCAGCTGGAATAATACGAGCAGCCCGCTCCCTTGCACCGGACTATGAGAGAAGGCACGTGACAAATTGTAAATTCCATACAATGTCTGGTAAACCGTGACATGCTTGATAATGAGATAAAGGCAGAGTTTGATGATGTACAAAGGAACCTGCGAGAGTGGGAATGGGGGAATCGTCTGTAGTGTATGGGTGACTTCGGAAAAAAGTTAATAAAATATGTTTTAAAAAACAATACGGTCGTGAAGCTAAATATGAGTAACTGCATGTCATTATAATGAACGCATTCCATTTGTTCAGTCGATATGGCACATAGGGGTCTTAATGTAGGTAATCATTGAACAAAATGATCAGTAGTACGAACTGTGCTGCTATTAAATATCCAAATACTTCATTCACCTCTCAGCAATTAACTAGCAAAGTTATACAAAAAAATTGTTCCCCTATACCTGCCTTCGTGACTGACGCAGATTTCCAGAATGTGGGCCCTTTCTGGTTTCCTTCCTGTCGGCCCACTCCTCTGGCGACAGGCCTCTTCCAAAACTCTGGACACTTTCTGCTGGTTCAACAATTACCATATCTCCTGGTGCCCTTGACTCAATCCAGGCCCTCAGCGCCTTGAGTAGATCTGCCTTGAGCTTACATCCAACAGTGGGGACCTTGAACTTTCTGCAGAAGCCTTTCAGCTGGGCCTTGGTGTAGCTCTCTAGTCTCTCTTCTTCCCATTCAATACCTTTAATGTCAGAGACTACAGATTCTGCTCTCTCCACCACGGCTGAACCAGGCATGATTTCTTTAACAATTGGCGATTTCCAGCAAAACGAAAAAAAAAGTATGTGTGTGGCTACGTTATGGGTCTGAACTCACTACGTGGTGTTTCACAAAAAATTGCTGTACATAAATCACAAATGTAAATTCAAAATCCTCACCGCTGACCACCAATGTTAGAATCCAGATTCTCTATTTGGCACCAGTGGGTACTAATGCCAAGCAGGGAACCTTTCTTCCAGTCAGGGTAAGGGGTTACACTCCTTTAATAACCCCTGCTCACCCTCTAGGTAGCTTGGCGCGAGCAGACAAGGCGTTATCGCAGGCATAATGGTTAAGCAGTTGTGATCACATACCTCAGGGCTTGTCCTACCTTATGCCTACAATGCACCCTGCCCTTGGGCCTACCATAGGGGTGACTGATATGAAGTTAAGGGAAGGTTTAGGGACTGGCAAGTGGGGGCACTTGCGCAGTCAGCGCGACAGTACCCGACTGCACGCAGGTTCTGCAATGGCAGACCCTAGACACATCTTACTAGGCCGCCTCTGTGGGTGGCACAACCAGTGCTGCAAGCCCACCAGCAGCATTCGTATTTACAAGCCCTGGCACTCCGGGTGCACTTTACTAGGGGCTGATAGTAAACCGAATAAGCCAATCATGGGATCCAACCAACATATACAATTTACATAGGGAGCACTTGCACTGTGGCACTGGTTGGCAGTGGCACAGTGCTCTGAGCGGCCAACACCATAAAAACACATTGGGCACAGCGACAAAAAGAGGAAGGGAGACTCACGCCAAGGTGCCAGGTCTAACACGTACACTCCAGTTCGAGGCATGTGGGCTGCTGAATTCATATCTGTGCATAGATCGCCGCCTAGTGTTGGGTCCGGATGTTTGCACGTTGTTGTCCTGGAAGAGTCTTCGAAGTATCCTGAGATAGGTGACTCCTCCCCTGGACCACAGTGCGCATGGGCATCCTCTCCATCCTCAGATTGTTTTTTTCCGCCATTGGGTTCGGATGTGCTTATCTTAGCTCAAGTTAGGAAAATGTAGTTTAAGGCCAAAAGGCCTTTAGTTTTCGTCGGTACTGTTCCCGCTCGGTATCGACAGCTTTCTTGCTTAGTTTAGCAAACTTATTCAAGTTTTTTCAGAACCGTTTAATCCGACCATCCACCTTACATCGACGATGGAATCGAGGACCCCATTCAAACGGTGTCCTGTTTGCCACGCCAAATATCCACATATCGACGTCCACCCGGTGTGCAACAAATGCCTCTCGCCGGATCACGACGAATCGAAATGTATGGCCTGTGCCCGATTCCGATCCAAGAAGACTCTCCGGAATCGACGGGCAGCGAGATTAGAAGCGCAGCAATCGGCCCCGGCCCCGACCAACATCTTCAGCACCGAGGACGAAGATGTTGAAAGCGTGGAAGACATAAACTCCAGCCCCGCTTCCGAACACGATTCCCGATCGGAAGACACCGATGAAGCGCTTTTTCACAGGGAAGAAGCCGACGATGAGGTAGGAGACTACGATGAGGCCTTTGGGGCCGAAGAAGATAGCTCTGGTGAAGAGCAGGGCCTACCCGTCGAAACGGAGGCTATCAAAGTGCGTCATTCTACGGCTCCGGTCGAGGGATCGCCTCCGGGCCTTACCCGAGATCAATCCCGCAGTTCTTCGGCCCCGCCTTCAGGCCCTGCCTCGAACATCCAGCGAGAGCCATTATTACCGAAAAAGACTGGTTTCCCTTCAACGAAACCGAAACCAATCGTCGCACCGGTTCAACAGAAACCGAAAGTGAAACTAGCAGTGGTCGGCTCGAAGACCTCCACTCCTTCGACGCCAGCCAAAACCATCGGCTCCGAACGCACAAAAAGGGATTTCGGCGCCGTACTCGCTGCAGCGGATGTCAGTACCGACCCGAAAAGGAAGGCCATCGGTACCACAAAAGCGCCTCGGCCCCCGGCACCGAAGCAATCGCCCCGACCACCAAGGTTAAAATGGCCGCTCCATCGGAGTCCACTTCGAAGGCAGCGACTACGGTCAAGTCATCGACTCCGTCGACCGCTACTACCTCTCCTCGACTCGATGACCCTGTGGCTCCGAAGCAGTCCACGCCTACCTCTGCAGAACCACTCGGCACCAAAGAACCTTCGGCGTTCTCGGTGCGACAAGTTGCGGCGTCCTTGCAACGCATCAGAGAACAGGCAGCCCTCCAGTCCACGTCGGGCCCCAACCCGAAAAAGGCTCCAAAGCCACCTTCGGCACCAACCAACATCACTTTTGGTTTGCCGCCGTCCACGGCGCCAAAAAAGTTCGAGATCCGAACACGTGTCAGCCAGACAAGGTCCCCATCTACTGGACACTCTCCTACTGGGCCTTCACCGTCCCAATTCATCGACGCCGACACCGGCAGACTCATGCTCCGAAAACGGAAGGACACACCTTTGGACTCTTACAGAATCCCTCTAAAGCAGAAACTGCCAGCAGAATCGGAACCGGTTCTATACGAACGCCTGCACACCTCCTATCCGGATCCCCAGTCCTTTTCTCCGACGCCCTCCGACACGGACGCAATGGAGGATGATACCACCTACCCTAGGGATATAGATCCTGAGGAGCAGCAGGACCCAGATCAAGCTTGGGATGACCCTGCAGACCCGGGTGCCACAACAGATACCCAGGACACGCAGCTTTACGGCCCAAAAACATCTCCCACAGAGGACACTGCTGCCTTCAATGCCCTCATAGAACGTGCTGCAGCCAATCATGGAGTGCAACTCCACTCTGACACAGTTGAGGACGACTTCTTGGTGGACACTTTCGCCTCCTCTGAGAGGACTGTCAAGACTCTGCCCATGTTAAAAGGTGTTCTTAAGCCAGCAAAGGACATTTTCAAGGAAACAACCAGGGCACGGGTGATAAACCCCAGGATTGAAAAAAAATACAAACCTGCGCCCGGGGACCCTATGTACATTAGAGGTCAGTTACCTCTGGACTCCATGGTGGTTGCTAACGCTCGCAAACGAGCGCACTCGCAAACAACTGGTGATGCTCCTCCCCCAGACAAAGAGTCCAAGGTGCTGGAGACCTCAGGCAAGAGGATTGCAGCCCAAGTAGCAAACATCTGGCGCATTGCCAATACACAGGCCCTCCTGGCTGGCTACGATCGTTCACACTATGACACGCTAGAGTCACTACTCCAACATCTACCAGACGAGTACAAAGAGGCAGCGGAGCCCCTCATCAGAGAGGGACAACTTCTTATAAACGCATCCATTAAGTGCGCACTAGATGCTGCCGACACAGCTGCAAGGGCGATAAACACCAGCGTCATGTTACACCGACACGCTTGGTTAAGAATCTCCGGATTCAAACCTGAGATTCAAAACAACATCCTAAATCAGCCTGTCAACCCCGACTACTTATTCGGACCAGAAGTTGACACCACCTTAGAAAAGATCAAAAAGGACACTGACACTGCAAAGTCAATGGGGGCTCTGCAAACGCAGACATTTCGTAGTGGCTCCTTTCGTCGCCCCGGGAATAGGGGAGCGGCTAGAGGACAGGGGTCACAGCAGACATACAATAAAGGGGGCACACAGAGTACCTACGATAAAAACAACAGAGGTGGATATCGTGGCTCCAGCACCAAGGGCAGAGGACGCGGTTACGGCAACACCAGGTCCTCACCCAAGAACAAACAGTGACGCCCTCTCCCTTCCCCTCGACCACATAACACCTGTCGGGGGGAGACTCCAGCGGTTCCTGTCCACGTGGAATACCATCACCACGGACAGGTGGGTCAGGGATATTATCCAGCACGGTTACTGTCTCGAATTAACCTCCACTCCACCCACAATACCGCCAAAGCACCGTCCTATGTCCGCAGAGCACTTGGCATTATTGCAGCAGGAAGTGCTAAATATGCTGCAAAAAGGTGCAATAGAGGTCGTGCCCGTCCACCAGCAGGGGACAGGGGTGTACTCTCTGTACTTCTTAATACCAAAGAAGGACGGGTCACTCAGACCTATACTAGACCTGAGACCCCTCAACCACTACATTCTCTCAGAGCATTTCCATATGCTCACCCTACAGCAGGTTCTCCCGCTGGTCAGCCAGGGAGACTTCCTAGCCACACTAGACCTCAAAGATGCGTACTTCCACATACCCATACACCCGTCACACAGGAAATATCTCAGGTTCACTATTCAGGGGCAGCACTACCAATTCAAAGTCCTCCCCTTCAGTGTGACAACAGCACCAAGAGTTTTCACCAAGTGCCTAGCTACAGTGGCTGCACATCTACGGAGACAACACATTCACGTCTACCCTTACCTGGACGACTGGCTTGTTCAGGCAAAGTCAGCCCAGCAATGTGCCAGCCACATGTCCCTCACCATTCACCTTCTTCACAGTCTGGGATTCTCACTAAATTACCCAAAATCACATCTCCAACCCGCACACGTACAACAGTACCTGGGTGCGACCATAGACACTCTGGCAGCCACAGCTCAGCCAAATTTAGTGAGGATCAACAGCATGCAAATGCTGATCTCAAAGTTCAAACCTCAACACTCCCTTCATGCAGTTGATAGGCATGATGGCCTCCTGCATTTTCATAGTCCCACACGCGAGACTTCATATGCGCCCGCTTCAGGAGTGCTTGGCACGTCAATGGAATCAGGCTCACGGGCAATTAAAAGACCTAGTGTTGGTGAGCGGTCGGGCATACAACTCTCTGCATTGGTGGAATCAGTCAGTCAGTCAGAAAAACTTTATTTCGGCTACAAGCCATAAAAGTCATAAAATATCATGGTATAATATTTACAAATTTAAAACATGATTGATAAGAACAATAGAATAGAACAATTCACAGATTAAAACAGATTAATAACAAAGATTGGTGCCAGTGTGATTGACTTAGTGAGGTAGTAGTTTTCTTCTGGTTAGCCACATAGAAAAGATAAATTTAGCTATCACAGTGACGTAAAGGGGGGAAGGATCATATTTCAGCAGCCTGAAGAGATCTCTATGGTTCGTAACCCCTATGTTCTTAGCAAGTTGAATTATCCATTTCCTACGGGATATTTTATATGCCAAACAGAAGATTACAACATGAACCTCAGTTTCATCAGTAGCACCACACCCAGGACAAGATTGCCTTGGTACGCCAGCCCATTTGTTTGTTCTTGAGAACAAGGGGAGAGACCCATGCCTGAATTGTAGGTATAGTTTTTTAGCCAATACAGGTTGGATCAAGTCGGTTGCAGACTCAAAGCTATAACTAATTTTGGCCTCGAGAAAAACCGAGGTCAGATTTGAAGTGTTGACTGATCGAATGATCTGAGTTAGCTTAATTTCCTGCAGTGTTTTTGCCAATGATTTTTTTGGCAAAGAGGGACAAGTGTCCTCAGGTGAAAGCCAGAGGTCTTCTCTCCCTATATCTCTGAGTGATTTCCTCACATGAGCTAACCAAGGGATAGCACCTACCCTTGGTAGCAGTAGGATAGATTTCAATTCTTCCTGAAAGATGGCAAGTTCAGGAGTGCTCCATAGTCGTCGCCAGTACATTACTGGCCTGGAGGCGACCATGTCCGCAATTGGTTGTATGCCCAGGTCCATCCTGAGCGGCTGTATAGGGGTGCTCACCGGAAGTGCGAATAGCTGTCTTAAAAATTTGTTTTCTGACTTAGTTAAAATCAAGGATGGATTGTGACCCCATAATTCCGCACCATAGGCTGCCATCCCCCTTGCCTGACTTTTGTAAATCTCTACCAATGGACTGATTAGTTTTAGGGGGCTATTTTTAAGTATCTTTAAGACCCCCCCTGATATCTGGACGAGTTTTAGATTTACTTTTGAAATCTGGTCAACCCAGGTAATTTTGTTGTTGAGGGTCAGGCCAAGATAATCAAAAGTGTTCACCCGTTCTAGAGGCAGTCCATCCAATTTCGGTATAGGACGGTTGATGGTATCTGCGTGAAACACCATGTATTTAGTCTTGTTCACGTTGATTATTAAGTTCCTTTTCCTACAGAAGGTGGCAAAGCCATCCAGAACTCTAGCCATGCCCATAGGTGATCTTGACAGGAGCAGAGTATCATCCGCGAACATAAGTACGGGAATTTTCCTGCCTGCCAACTTAGGGGAATCTATGTCACTCAAGGCCAAGATATCATCAACCAGTCCGTTCAGGAAGAGGGCAAAGAGTGTTGGAGCTAGAACGCAGCCTTGTCTGACTCCCTTTTCGACCTTGAAAGGGTCTGTAAGATCTCCGTGGAGTCCAAACCTGACTCTGGCAAAAGTGTCCTTATGGAGGCGTTCTAATAAATCACAAAGGTAAAGAGGTACGCCCATCCCCTTTAATAGCTCCCAGAGTTGGCTACGATCCACCATGTCGAAGGCAGACTTTAAGTCAACGAACGTGAGGTAAAGGCTGCCCCCTACTAAGATTATGCTTTTCCAGTGGATCATTTGCAGCCTAAACAATTGGTCCACAGTTGACATCCTAGCTCTAAATCCCACCTGGAGGGGGGTCAAGATGTTGGTTTCCTCCATCCAGGTTTGTAGTCTCCCTAAGAGAATGCGAGCAAAGATCTTCTGGGCGACGTCAATTAGGCTAATTGGCCTATAGTTTGCCGGATCAAGTGGCGAGCCCTTTTTGTGTATTGGTATGATCTCGGCGCCGGCCCAGGTGGATGGCAACGGCATTCCTGCTAGGATTGCGTTAAAGAGACCAAATAGATAAGGAACCCAGATGTCGGGCTCACTTTTGAAGAGATCACCTGGGATCCTATCTAAGCCTGGGGCTTTGTTCGGTTGGATTTTAGTGAGAGCAACTCTAACCTCACTGAGGGTGCACATCGGGGTCAAAGCCTGAATTGGAGGAGGGTGCAAGGTAGTGTGGATGAGGGGGGTGGGCAATGTTGAGGGCTGAATTGCGTATAATTCTTTAAAGTAAGTACGCCAGATTTCTTGGCCAAGATTGGGTTGAAGCGCCTGGGTTGGACGTGACATTCCAGTTTTGATTAAATTCCAGAATGATCTTTGGTCCCTGTTTTTTAGTGCGTGGGAAATTTCCTCCCATCTGCTATTTTCCCACTCTTTTTTGGCTTCGTGAATAATTTTCTTAAAGTGGGCCCTGGATTCCTTTATTTTTAGCTTGGTTCCATTTTTGAGCGTTGACAGAAGCGAGAGCTTTGCTTCCCTACACGATTTGTTAAACCAAGTAGGGATCTCCCTTGTAGGTGGTAAATTTCTCTTAATTACCCGACTGAAGTGGGTCTCAAGCCTGGCACATAGTTCTATATGTGTTGCTCCTATCAGCTCAAAATCTGAGAAGCTCTCTGATAAGATTGGGGCTCCCATTAATTTTTCCAAAAGAGGATAGATCTCAGAATACATTACGCCGAGATTTCTATCAGATAGAGCAAACTTCTCCCACCTGACTCTTCGGGAGCCATCAGATGTGATCAAGGGAACAACACTAGGTGGGACTATAGATGTAGAGTGATTGTTTGTAAAACCCTCTAAGGTGACAATAATGGGGTTATGGTCACTTTCGCTACGTTTGTGAACTCGAAAGTCCAGAATGCTTGGCCATAGTCCCATGCTTAGCATAATATAATCAATGATGGACGCTTGATCGTTTCTTTCAAATGTAGGATTGCCTGGGTTATCTGCAGGGAACCTACCATTACATGCCCTTAGTGAGTAAGTAAGTGTCAGTTGGGTAACTTGGAGAATCAATGGCGTCCAAGCCTTCGTGGGATAAGAGTTGGAGGGTGGTATAGCCCACTCTTGATCCTCATCCTGGGATACAGAGGTAATCAACCCATTTAAGGGTTCGTAGTGACAATTAAAGTCGCCACCAATTACCAGAGTATCGATATTAATAATAGAGCTCAAAAGAGCATCTAAGCTACTCAGAGTGGGGGACTCCTGGCCGTACCTCACAGGGCGAGAGTATATGTTTACGATGGACAATACCCGGTTTCCCCTCTTGGACATAGCTACACACATAATATCCGGCGAATCAGTATTAATTCTCTTAAATACGCATTCCAAATGAGTCCGTACCCAAATAGACAGCCCTCCAGAGGGCTTTCCCCCATTTGGCCTTACTGCAGATTCCCAGAAAGTAGCAAACCCCGCACGATGGTAGGGCTTCAATGCCCATGTCTCCTGGAAGAGGCAGATATCATGACCGTCAATGAAGTCCCCCCAGTCGGGGAGTTCTAACAGCCGTGACAGACCTGCCACATTCCAGGACAAAATTTTCAGCCCCTTAGCCTTGTGTGAAGGGGAATGGGCAAGGTAGGACCTTGGTGATATAGGTGTTATAGGCGCGGGAGTTCTAGGGTTGCAATTTACAGTGATAGGTGTTGGGCCTAGCTCCGTATAGGGATCAGTAGATAAAGTGTTGGCAAAGGTGGTGTCAGAACAGGACACTGTTAACTCAGGGGGTGATGTCGTCAATTCAATTTGGCGCAGTAGCCCTGGGTTGGGGGATCCACCTAGGAGCGTAGTCGAGCTCAGAACGGGTGGGATGCCCTGATCAGTACCTAAAGATAGAGGATTCCTGACGTCTAGGATTTCTGGACATTCGAGAGACGCTACAGGGCAATTTGAAGATTCTCCCTGTGGCCCAGGGTCGTAGGCAACGACGAGGTAATTCAAGGTATCTGAACCCGTTGTAGCCTGGGGCTGTGTAAGTACAGCCAGGCTCTCAATAGGCTCTGTCTGGGTTGGGGCAGAGTTCCTGGAATTGGCAACCAACTTCAGTCAGTCGACACAATCCAAGGCACTGAACCTATTGTGACATGGAATGTTGGGGTAGTCAAGTTGTAAATCAGACTCTTGGTTTCCGTTTTGGCCTATGCATAATCTCTCTGCAGCCAGTTGTACATTAGGTATATTCCTCCTGTGGTTTAATGCTCCCAACGGATAGAAATATGAGAGTAGGGGGGAATGAATTCCATCAATCGTATTATTCCAACCACCCTCACCCACATACTCGCCCACATACTTTACCACCCTAGGATCTTTAAAGTTCACAATTATGCAGTCCCCCTTGATGTTCTTCACACCCCGGCCTACCCAAGATACTCTTCGGACCATCAGAATTTCCCCATTCAAATTTGGAGGCAGAGGTCTTTTTACATTCAACCAATGAACTGTCTTGTTCTTCAACGACTGATAGGGTTCAAGTCTGCCTTGTGGTAGTTCAGGGACACCTGTTAAGACCACAACATAAGGGCTACATTCTGGAGGTAAGTCTAGTCTTGGGAGATTGTTAGAAGAAGGGGGGGGGATTAGTTCCAATATTGGTCGAGGAAGGGAGGGAACATTGGGGTGGGGGACCCACTAAGCTTCCTGGTTCACACGGTGTGTCTTCCTGTCGTGTTGTGGCAGCTCGAGCTTGCCTAGGTACTTTAGTATTAGTTGGTTCCCCACCAGATTGGGCTACATTAGGAGCAGAGGAGTAGCCAGTCGCCTGTTCAATGGGCAAGATGAGAGGTGAGGTAGTCGATTGTTGGCATGGCAAATTCCGAGCTGGGAGCACGGATGCCACTATATTAGGCTGGGTCAAGTTGGATAG
Organism: Triturus cristatus; assembly: GCF_964204655.1. Lineage (NCBI taxonomy): Eukaryota > Metazoa > Chordata > Amphibia > Caudata > Salamandridae > Triturus > Triturus cristatus. Next base: position 1,699,129,866 of record NC_140591.1, read on the forward strand.
TGATGCTAATTTCCCTTCCAAGGCCACAAGGCGTTCGATTAGGGGGGACAACCTCCCATCAATTAGTGCAGCCATTCTATTCCAAAAAGCACTAGAGCTCAGTCCCTCCTGAGTATCCAGACTTGAAGCAGTGGTTATGGATGATACGGCTGAGTGTTGGGTCGGGAAATTTGCTTGGTCGTTTACTTCTAAGGGAGTAATATTATCTTGGTTAGGAGCGGGCAATTTTTTTTGTTTATTTTTAGTGGGACAACTCACAGGACCCCCAACACGTTTTTTCCCTTTTGTGGCTGGAAGATTCGCCTCGGGACATTTGCCTCTGGCGGACCTATCCGCCATCGATCTTGTCGTGGCACACGTGAAAATAGGGGCTGAAAGAAAGTGGTGAGCCTGATTTTGCCCAGGGGCAGTTGAATTAAATTGAGTGGAAGCAATTAGGGAGGGGGGGTCATCTAACAGAACCTCAACTGGAGAACCACCTAGTAGGGGGTGTGCAAGGTTATTAGGGGATGGAATGGTTGTGATGGCACCCAGGGATGATCGCTTCCCTAACGATGGTTCTAGGGATAGTCTGCGTTCAGTAGCGGCGATCTCATAGGCAAGGACATTGCTAGCCCGTGTTATAAAATTATCAAGGGTCCCCACGACACTCCCACCCTTAGGAGCCAGCCTCAACAGACCAGTAGCCATTGCTTAGTGCCTTTCGCAGAACACACTTGCCAAAGGGGGTGTCCAGTCCAGGCTCGTACAGTCTCGAACGGCCTCAAACGGCCCGCTCTTTGCCCGGTCTTCGCCCCGGGCTACGTCCCGCGCGCGTCCCGCTAGCGCGTGAAGGCTAGATACTGTTTATAAAGGGGAAGGAAACGGTGTTGGGGGAGGAGTCGGGAAGAGGACCAGGTGCGGATGTTCAGCTTCACGCACAGCACCCTGGTCCTCGCAGTCCCGATTATGCCGGTCGCTCACCGCAAAACGAGCATCCAGCGACGTCCCCTCACCAAAGTTAGTCACAGCGCAGCGGGGCCAACAGCGTGGAGTCAAGGTGCCAGCAGTATCCCAGGCAGTAGATGACAAACGCCCAGTCCCTCGAGCGGCTCCCGCGCAGCGGGGGCCGCGAGGCGCTGCAGAAGTTCCAAGGGCAGAGGTAGGAAACCAGGCAATCCCGGCAATAGCAAGCAGCACAAACCAGTTTTTCAAACGGAGCCCGTGATGCAGGGGCTGCACTGCCTAATGAAGGTGTTGGGGGAGGAGTCGGGAAGAGGACCAGGTGCGGATGTTCAGCTTCACGCACAGCACCCTGGTCCTCGCAGTCCCGATTATGCCGGTCGCTCACCGCAAATCGAGCATCCAGCGACGTCCCCTCACCAAAGTTAGTCACAGCGCAGCGGGGCCAACAGCGTGGAGTCAAGGCGCCAGCAGTATCCCAGGCAGTAGATGACAAACGCCCAGTCCCTCGAGCGGCTCCCGCGCAGCGGGGGCCGACGAGGCGCTGCAGAAGTTCCAAGGGCAGAGGTAGGAAACCAGGCAATCCCGGCAATAGCAAGCAGCACAAACCAGTTTTTCAAACGGAGCCCGTGATGCAGGGGCTGCACTGCCTAATGAAGGTGTTGGGGGAGGAGTCGGGAAGAGGACCAGGTGCGGATGTTCAGCTTCACGCACAGCACCCTGGTCCTCGCAGTCCCGATTATGCCGGTCGCTCACCGCAAAACGAGCATCCAGCGACGTCCCCTCACCAAAGTTAGTCACAGCGCAGCGGGGCCAACAGCGTGGAGTCAAGGCGCCAGCAGTATCCCAGGCAGTAGATGACAAACGCCCAGTCCCTCGAGCGGCCCCCGCGCAGCGGGGGCCGCGAGGCGCTGCAGAAGTTCCAAGGGCAGAGGTAGGAAACCAGGCAATCCCGGCAATAGCAAGCAGCACAAACCAGTTTTTCAAACGGAGCCCGTGATGCAGGGGCTGCACTGCCTAATGAAGGTGTTGGGGGAGGAGTCGGGAAGAGGACCAGGTGCGGATGTTCAGCTTCACGCACAGCACCCTGGTCCTCGCAGTCCCGATTATGCCGGTCGCTCACCGCAAAACGAGCATCCAGCGACGTCCCCTCACCAAAATTAGTCACAGCGCAGCGGGGCCAACAGCGTGGAGTCAAGGCGCCAGCAGTATCCCAGGCAGTAGATGACAAACGCCCAGTCCCTCGAGCGGCTCCCGCGCAGCGGGGGCCGCGAGGCGCTGCAGAAGTTCCAAGGGCAGAGGTAGGAAACCAGGCAATCCCGGCAATAGCAAGCAGCACAAACCAGTTTTTCAAACGGAGCCCCCGGTGGAATCCACAAAACCTTTGCAGGGCCGACCGTTCCAAGAGCCTGTTCCACAAATAATACTGACGGCGGACGCGTCTCTCCAGGGATGGGGAGCTCATGTACTCAATTACACAGTGCAGGGACTATGGACAATACAACAAAAGAAGATGCACATCAACCTTCTAGAACTGATGGCAATCTTCCTGGCAATGAAGGCATTCAAAGTACACTTGTGCAACAAAGTCGTGTTGATCCGGACGGACAACATGACTGCCATGTACTACATACAGAAGCAGGGAGGAACATACTCTCCACAGTTGTCTCATCTGGCTCAGAGCATGTGGAAGTGGGCCATTCAGAGGAACATATTCTTCATGGCGGAACACCTCCCCGGCAAGGACAACCAGATGGCGGATCTGCTCAGCAGACACAGCCACCAGATGCACGAGTGGGAGCTACACCCGTCAGTACTCCAACCGTACTTCCAACAGTGGGGTCATCCAGAGATAGACCTATTCGCCACAAACGAAAACACAAAATGCCAAAGCTTTGCCGCCAGGTTCCCACGTCCACAGTCGCAGGGCAATGCGATATGGATGAACTGGTCCGGCAGATTTGCGTACGCTTTTCCCCCAGCGCCATTGATACCGCTGGTGGCACGCAAACTGCGACAGCACTCACTGACACTCATCCTAGTTGCTCCCACATGGGCGCGCCAGCCATGGTACACCACCTTTCTAGAACTTTCCGTGGTGCCGCATCAAAGGCTGCGGATCAAACCTGCACTCTTAACGCAGAACCATGGCGAAATTCAGCACCCAGATCCGCAACAGCTGAACCTGGCAATCTGGCTCCTGAAGTCTTAGAGTTTGGCTACCTAAACCTGCCACCTGACTGTATGGAGATCATTAAGGAGGCCAGGAGACCCACTACCAGAGCTTGCTATGCAGCTAAATGGAAGAGGTTTGTCATTTATTGCAACAACAATGACATTAACCCGCTAGACGCATCCATTCAAAACATCATCTGTTACCTCTTACACCTATACCGATGCAATCTGGAATACACCTCAATACGTATCCATTTGACCGCAATAGCAGCCTATCTCCAGAACAGGCAGCACCTCTCTTTATTCAGAGTGCCTGCCATCAAAGCTTTCTTGGAGGGACTTAAACGAGTAATTCCCCCAAGACACCCACCAGCACCGGTGTGGAACCTCAACTTGGTCCTCACCCGACTGATGGGTCCACCCTTTGAACCTCTCCACTCATGTGAGATTCAATTCCTCACCTGGAAAGTAGCTTTCCTAGTGGCAATCACTTCGTTAAGAAGAGTTAGTGAACTCCAGGCACTAACCATTCAAGAGCCATTCATACAGGTTCACGCAAACAGGGTCGTACTACGTACCAACCCCAAATTCATGCCTAAAGTAATATCGCAGTTACACATGAATCAAACTATCGAACTGCCTGTTTTCTTTCAAAATCCACAAAATGTAGCAGAGAGAACGCTCCATACACTAGATGTAAAAAGAGCCCTCATGTACTATATAGACAGAACTAAAGTCTTTAGGAAGACAAAACAACTTTTCGTTGCCTTTTCTCCACAACACAAGGGCAACACCATTTCCAAAGCAGGTATAGCCAGATGGATCGTTAAATGTATTCAAATTTGCTATCAAAAGGCTAAACGCACATTAACGATTCCCCCACGAGCCCACTCAACACGTAAGTTAGGGGCGTCCATGGCTTTCCTGGGAAACATTCCTTTACAGGAAATATGTAGAGCAGCCACATGGTCCACTATACATACATTTACCAAACACTACTGTGTAGATGTACACTCAAAACAGCAGGCAGCTGTAGGACAGGCTGTTCTCAAAACTCTTTTTCAGACCGCTGCAGCTGGCACTGGTGGCCGCCGCTAATAGGAGGTACTGCTATGTATTCTATGCACAGATATGAATTCAGCAGCCCACATGCCTCGAACTGAATATGCTACTTACCAGTATGCATCTGTTCTTGGCATGTAGGGCTGCTGACATTCATATCGCCCACCCTCCTCCCCGGCGCCTGTAGCAGCTGCAGCTCTCAGAATTACTGTATAGCATGGTCATCACTTTCTGTATCTACTCCATCACTGCCACAATGGCGAAAAACAATCTGAGGATGGAGAGGATGCCCATGCGCACTGTGGTCCAGGGGAGGAGTCACCTATCTCAGGATACTTCGAAGACTCTTCCAGGACAACAACGTGCAAACATCCGGACCCAACACTAGGCGGCGATCTATGCACAGATATGAATGTCAGCAGCCCTACATGCCAAGAACAGATGCATACTGGTAAGTAGCATATTCATCTCTGGATGTCAGGGGCCGCCTGGATCTTTGGGCATGGGTACAGTGGTACGCTTCGTCTCTGGATGTCAGTCAGGGGCCACCTGGACCTTTGGGCGAGCAACAGAGGTACACTCCATCTCTGGGTGTCAGTTAGGGATTGCTTGGACCACTGGGTGTGGCACAGAGGTACACATAGGCCCTGGGTGTCATATAGGACTACCACCTTGATCTTATTTTTTGTCAAATTCTTTTTTAGGTGCTGCCAGTTTCTCAACACTGGCAGCGTCTAAAAGAAGTGAGAGGTGTTTTTTTTGTTTTTTCACTTGGACCACTGGGCGTTAGGCAGTCAGTACGCACTACCCCTGGGTGTGATATAGGATGTAATTCGGACATTAGGGATAACAATTCAGACATTGGTGGATAAGGTGTAGCTGTGTCTGGCCACAGGGTGCTGATAACTGTCAGGTTATTATTTCATTTTGATTTTTTTCTAATTTGGTTATTGAAAGCTTGCAGTACAATATATAGGCTCCACATACGAGCCATCAGCATCGCGTCACATAAATCAGTACAAGCAATTTAGAATTCCACAATTGTGTCAAAAGTATATTAAACAGGTATGTAGCAACCGTCTCCTGTAAAACGAAAGAAGCCCCATCCCCCCATCACTGCAACGGATATGACATATATAAATAAAGCATCTTGAACTCTTATAGGCACACATGAAGAGTCACACGTTAGCTTGAGTCCAATTGCATTAGGTATCCTTAAAATACAAAGGAGAATGCATGACACCTCACAGATCGGGATGACTCAGTAGATATAATGTCAGTGGGGCCCAGAAATCCTTGGGCCGAGATGATTCAGGCAGTTCTTCTGCATAGACCTCTAATTGCGCCCGACGATAAGCCAAATCTCGGATCCACTCCCGAACAGTGAGCAAGCCCATTGCGCCCCAACATTGTGCCACAGATCGCTTGGCCATTAGTGTTGCCACAGCAACCAGCCTCCTGTTGCAGGGTTTCAAGGACGTCATGTTACCCAGCAGGCATAACTCAGGTATACATCTCACCCGTTCCAGCACAACATCCGTCCGCACACTCGCAACTTTAGACCAAAAAGCAGCTATCCCTGTACACTGCCAAGAGAGATGTAAAAAATCGGCATCCGCATGTCCACACCACACACAGCAAGCTGTATCGTGCAGTCCAAATTTCCGCAATTGCACAGGGGTTTAATAGAGCTGATGTAAACATTTAAAATGAATGATGCGAAGGTTACAGTTAGCTGTAAGGTGCCCAGTCAGCTTACAACAGAATTGCCAATGGTCTGTGGACAACACACTTCCCAGCGCTACATTCTATTTAATGTATGAGGGATGTCTCTCCGACTCCCTCTCACGGAGGGACGCAGCATGCAATTTGGTAATCAGTCCCTTACGTTCCTCTCCAGCAATCACCGCCTGCAGCGCTCGTAATGTCTGAGGCTCTGCTGGGTAATCAGGGTATATAGCCCTGACCGCTTGTCGAACCCTCATATATGTGAAGCACAGCATAGAGCTGTGTGTCCGGCAACGAGCAGAACTGGCTGTGTTTGTACAAATCTTCCAGCTGCGTAACCCCAACCTTCTGCAGTGTGCGTAAAGCGGAACGCTCTTACGCCGCCGATATACCAGGATGTGCTGCTATCGGTAATTTAGGGGCGTAGAGGTAGTTTAGCTGTGCCCGTCTAGCCAGTGCCTGCCAGGCCCACGCGGTGCACTGCACTGTATTAATTTCCGTCCGAGGGCCTCCACCACCACCCGAAAGTGCAGCCAGCGGTAAGGGGAGTATTGCGTCAGCCTCTATCGCCGTATGGGGGAGGAAACGTTGTGGGAAAAACCAATAATGCGCACATTGCGCCTGGGCGCATAAGTCATAGAGGCGCATATCTGGTGCCTCGAAGCTGCCACGTTCAATTGGTTGTACCAGAGTATCCCAGCTACAACTAGGCTTTTTAACCCCCCAGACAAATGACAATATGGCCTTTTGCAACATCTTAAAAGTGGAGATATTCAGGCTGATAGGAATATTCACAAATAAATAAAATAATTTTGGCAGAATAGCCATTTTGGTCACCGCGATATGATCCGCAAGTAAAAGGGGCAGCCGGGCCCCTCCGCTCAGCCTTATCTGTGAGTTGCGTGATAGTGTGTCCGTAATTCATAGAAATTACCTGCTCAGGGTCTCTGTGCAACCAAACCCCCAAGTATTTTACCGGATCCTGGGTCCAGAACAGGGTAAAGTTTAATTCAAACTCGCGAGTATCAGCTGTCAGGGGAAATACCGTCGACTTAGCCCAGTTTATCCCTAAGCCGGAGAATCCTTCAAATTTAACATATTCGCGCAGCAATTCAGGAAGATAGTTTGCAGGCTCGCAGACATACAAAAGCATGTCGTCCGCGTAGAGCGAGACAACAAGTGGTCGCTGTCTGAAACGCTGTGCAGCAGAGGCATGCAATTGGCGCAGCTTGCAAGCTAGTGGCTCAAATGCTATTGCAAAAAGCATCGTTGACAGGAGGCAACCCTGCCGTGTGCCCCTGCCTATAGGAAAGGCCGATTACACCCATCCATTTACGCAAACTCTGGCAGCGGGTTCAGTGTACAACACCCTGATCCACTGTAAAAAAAACGGGGAAAACCCATTTATATGAGTACAGTAAACATGTAAACCCAAGAACGAGAATCAAATGCTTTTGTGGCATCAAGTAACACTGCTACGGCCTGAAAATCAGTCAAAATAGTGGAGAGTAGCGAAAAGTGTACATAGATTATGCGTGGTAGACCATGCGGGCACAAAACCTGATTGGTCAGCGAGCACCAGCAGGGGGACCAGAGGCTGAATTCGGAGGGCTATCATTTTTGCTAAAATCTTAGCGTCAATATTAATCATTGAGAGTGGCCTATAGGAGTCACAGCAATTAGGCGCCTTATCAGGTTTCAATAGCATCACTAAGAGAGCTTCCCTTTAAGAAGGCGGGAGGCGTCCAGTGTCATACGCCTTCTCGTAAACTTCAAGGAGTCTGGGGGACAGGTCGTCCGTGAAGGGCTTATAAAACTCGCTAGGCAGCCCATCTAAACCCGCAGCTTTAAATGTGGGGAGGGACATAATAGCAAGCTTCACATCCTCCTCATCAAAAGGTTGAGTAAGATATTCTTTATGGCCTGAGGACAGCCAGCCAAGGGCGACATCGTCCAAATACGAGTGGACGTCTTCCGGCTGTACCACGGCCCTATTTCTATAAAGGGTAGTATAGTAATCAAGTATGGTCTCACTAATGTCAGCTGTGGTATAATGAGCCTCTCCTGCCTCATCAAGCATCTCCGTGATATACTCTTGACTCCGCGGAGCAGCCAATTTCTGCGCAAGAGAGCGGCTAGGCCTTCCCCCCTCACCATAATATCGAGCCTTACTACGCCTGGACCTATGCACCATCTCCTGATCGACAGTTTCTTTATGTTCGGTCACCAATTCACGGATCTTAGACAGTGTCTCGTGCAGCGGGTTCGTCTCATAGGCGCGTTCTAAAGTGGAAATATCAGCAGCTAATATTGTGAATCCTACACTGCAGATCTCTCAGAACACCAGCCTGTGCCCCCATACAGACTCCCCTGATAGTGACTGTGAATGCTTCCCACATAGTACCTGCACTATCCACAGAGCCAGTATTCGCCCTAAAAGAATTGTGAATAGCCTCCCCAACTGTTGTCTTGAAGACTGTCAGTCAGTGAAGACAGCTGTAATCGCCACTGGAATGGCGGTCTATCACACGCAGGGACCCGCAGCTCCAGGAGCACCGGGGAGTGGTCCGAGAGCATCCGAGCCACATGACGTACCCCAACCGCCCAAGTGCACGGAGCCTCAGAGGCCAGCCAGAAATCCAGGCAGGACGAAGTCCCATGCACAGATGAAACAAACATGCTCTCTCACATCCCAGGGTGTTGCAGACGCCACACATCATTCAAACGTCCCGCATCCATCAGGCCCAGCAACATCTTCGCAGCTTGCTTAGGTCACGCCAACTCACTGCCCATGCGATCAACATCCATATCCAGGCAGACATTGAAATCTTCACCCCATAATAGCTCCGCATCTGGTAACCCCGAGATGCGGCACCAGACATCAACAAAAGCTGGATCATCGACATTTGGTCCATACACATTCACTAAAAGAACACTCGACTCATCTAGCTGGCCATGTACTATCGCCACTCGGCCCAAGTTATCTGTCTCAGTGCGCGTGATCTGAAATGGAACCCCTTTCTTGATCAGAATTACCCCTGTGCGTAGCTGGAATAGGAGGATGCTACGCGTAAGCCGACCCACCTACCCCCCACATTCTTTTCTGATAAATTTGTGAGGTGAGTCTCCTGTAAGAAAGCGATCTGGACAGCCATCCTGTCTAAGTAGGCAAACACAGACCATCTTTTTAGGGGTATTGAGGCCGCGAACATTCCAGGTTAGGAATTGCATTTTACCACTCATCTAGCCAACAGATTGTATAGTAGCATGGCAATTGGATATATCAAAGACGTGTTCGCTAGTGCAATCAAGAAGGTACATTTCACAAAATAAAAAGCATAAAGTGCCAGTCAGCCCTCCCCCAACCACAACCCCCCAACCCCCCTCCCACTTCAGCGTCCCCAACTCGCTAAAGCCATCCCAACCCTCACCCACCCCCTCCCAACTAGGGAACAACAATGCAAAACATAGATGGGGTACTCCCATGAGGGGACGTCAGAGTACTACTATCCTCCTATCTATTAGGAGGTGGCTGAGCAGGATTTTGTAATTGTGCCTGATAAGAACAATACCAAGGGCCTAACACATAGTGTGAAAGCATGCATACTACATTAGGTCGAAACTGTGTCTACCGGCACAAGGGAGAAAAGCAAGAAATACATTCAAAAAGCACAGCATGGTACAGAGTGAGGAATCGTAGTTCGAACAGGCTTGGCATGTTCTAGAGCTGCCTTGGGGTTATTAAAGATTTGAGAGTCTCCGTCAGCGCCTATCCTCAGGCAGGCAGGATATAACATGGCATAGGGAACCCCTTCGGATTGGAGACATTTTTTAACAGCCCCAAATTCCCTTCTCGCAGCTTGCACAGCAACAGTAAAGTCAGGAAAGAAAGAGAGTTTATTGCCTTGGTGTTCAATAGCGCCCTTTTCTCTGGCCAGGCGCAAAATGACACCCCGGTCCCTATAATTCAGCACCCGTGCAATAGTGGGGCGGGGAGGAGCGCCCGGGACCGGTCTAGTAGCCAAAGAGCGATGTGCCCGCTCAACAATGAACATAGGTGAAAGCTGCTCTGAACCAAAGAGATCCTTGATCAAGGTTTTCAATAAATGTCTCCATTTTGCCCACAATTGTTGATTCTGGCAGGCCAGTGATACGAATGTTATTACGCCTTGAGCATGCCTCCAAGTCCTCATTCTTAGCCTGTATGATAGAGAGAACTTTTCCCATATTAAGAGTTTTCCCGGCGACATCACTGAGACCATCTTCTATCGCAGATACCCGCTGCTCGACTTCGCCCATGCGGACGTTCTGCTTTTCTAATTGTGAGGACATGTGGTCCAGTTGATGATTTACAGCCGCCATCGTGCCCTCAATGGATAGGAGGCTGCTTTGCATGGCCAACAGTGTTGCCTCGATGGTGGGGTGCCCCCCTTCCGAGGCGGCTTTCTGTGGAGTCGTAGTAGATTTGCGCGCCTCAAATGTGAGGCGAGGTTGGGTTTTGTCAGTTCTGCCCATGGCGCACAGGGACCGGGCTAGGCTATCTGGAGGGAGTAAGATGAAAAAGGACACTCCCAAACCCCCTCGTAGGTCTCAAGCATGGTGCCCAAAGGGCCCACACTGCGATCCGCTCTTCCAGTTCAGTGGTTCGCCCACAATGTGTGTGTTCCCACCTATACACTGCCACAGGAGGCCGCAGAGAGTGGGGGCACGAGCCCCAGCAAGAGTACATACAAGCATTGGCATAGCCAATAGGTCTTGCTTTTGGGACCTTATAAGTATTTAGGTATGCAGCACAATATCCTTGGTGCAACAACAACTGTTGCATAGCTAAACACTTATAAGGTCCAAAAGGCGAGACCTATTGGCTATGCCGAAGCTTGTCTCTTCAGCGACTAACTTTTGAACCCTCGGGCTGTATGAAGTATATTTCTTTTTAGTTACCACAGGATTAATGGACATTTTTGCACCACTTATGGTCATTCTTAGCTGCTATACTATCTTTGTTTCTCGCCTTTGCAGTTATCTAAGATGCTGGAAATTCAGTTGTCCTGTAGGACTCATTGATTTGTCTGTCCAAAAAGAGCAGAAACATCAGCATTATACAACTGGCATACTACTGGACTCAATTATAAAATGTTGTCTCTTGCCCTGCTAACTTTTGTGCCACTGGTATATATTTGTTTCTTTGCAGACCAAAACAATTTTTAAAGTGCCTCAAACTGTTCGGTGCAGTTTCTAAAGTATTGATGCGCCTCTGGAGCAGACGGAACTTCATCACAAGCATATAGGGAAGCCCACTAGTAATGCAGGCAGAGGGGCGTGAAGCACAGCGGGGAGAGCACTAGTAATGCGCACAGCGCGGCGTGAAACACAGCGGGGAACCCACTAGTAATGCAGGCAGAGGGGCGTGAAGCACAGCGGGGAGAGCACTAGTAATGCGCACAGCGGGGCGTGAAACACAGCGGGGAGCCCACTAGTAATGCAGGCAGAGGGGCGTGAAGCACAGCGGGGAGAGCACTAGTAATGCTCACAGTGGGGTGTCCATCACTCTCTTGTGGGAAGCACACAGAGGAGAGCACTAGTAATGCGCACAGTGGGGCGTCCATCACTCTCTTGTGGGAAGCACAGCGGGGAGAGCACTAGTAATGCGCACAGTGGGGCGTCCATCACTCTCTTGTGGGAAGCACACAGAGGAGAGCACTAATAATGCGCACAGTGGGGCGTCCATCACTCTCTTGTGGGAAGCACACAGAGGAGTGCACTAGTAATGCTCACAGTGGGGTGTCCATCACTCTCTTGTGGGAAGCACAGCGGGGAGAGCACTAGTAATGCGCACAGTGGGGCGTCCATCACTCTCTTGTGGGAAGCACACAGAGGAGAGCACTAGTAATGCGCACAGTGGGGTGTCCATCACTCTCTTGTGGGAAGCACAGCGGGGAGAGCACTAGTAATGCGCACAGTGGGGCGTCCATCACTCTCTTGTGGGAAGCACACAGAGGAGTGCACTAGTAATGCTCACAGTGGGGCGTCCATCACTCTCTTGTGGGAAGCACAGCGGGTAGAGCACTAGTAATGCGCACAGTGGAGTGTCCATCACTCTCTTGTGGGAAGCACACATAGGAGTGCACTAGTAATGCTCACAGTGGGGTGTCCATCACTCTCTTGTGGGAAGCACAGCGGAGAGAGCACTAGTAATGCTCACAGTGGGGTGTCCATCACTCTCTTGTGGGAAGCACAGCGGAGAGAGCACTAGTAATGCTCACAGTGGGGTGTCCATCACTCTCTTGTGGGAAGCACACATAGGAGTGCACTAGTAATGCGCACAGTGGGGCGTCCATCACTCTCTTGTGGGAAGCACACATAGGAGTGCACTAGTAATGCGCACAGTGGGGCGTCCATCACTCTCTTGTGGGAAGCGCAGCGGGGAGAGCACTAGTAATGCGCACAGTGGGGCGTCCATCACTCTCTTGTGGGAAGCACACATAGGAGTGCACTAGTAATGCGCACAGTGGGGCGTCCATCACTCTCTTGTGGGAAGCACAGCGGGGAGAGCACTAGTAATGCGCACAGTGGGGCGTCCATCACTCTCTTGTGGGAAGCACACATAGGAGTGCACTAGTAATGCGCACAGTGGGGTGTCCATCACTCTCTTGTGGGAAGCACAGCGGGGAGAGCACTAGTAATGCGCACAGTGGGGTGTCCATCACTCTCTTGTGGGAAGCACACAGAGGAGTGCACTAGTAATGCGCACAGTGGGGCGTCCATCACTCTCTTGTGGGAAGCACACAGCGGGGAGAGCACTAGTAATGCGCACAGTGGGGTGTCCATCACTCTCTTGTGGGAAGCACAGCGGGGAGAGCACTAGTAATGCGCACAGTGGGGCATCCATCACTCTCTTGTGGGAAGCACACAGAGGAGAGCACTAGTAATGCGCACAGTGGGGTGTCCATCACTCTCTTGTGGGAAGCACACAGAGGAGTGCACTAGTAATGCGCACAGTGGGGTGTCCATCACTCTCTTGTGGGAAGCACACAGAGGAGTGCACTAGTAATGCGCACACTGGGGCGTCCATCACTCTCTTGTGGGAAGCACACAGAGGAGTGCACTAGTAATGCGCACAGTGGGGCGTCCATCACTCTCTTGTGGGAAGCACAGCGGGGAGAGCACTAGTAATGCGCACAGTGGGGTGTCCATCACTCTCTTGTGGGAAGCACAGCGGGGAGAGCACTAGTAATGCGCACAGTGGGGTGTCCATCACTCTCTTGTGGGAAGCACACAGAGGAGTGCACTAGTAATGCGCACAGTGGGGTGTCCATCACTCTCTTGTGGGAAGCACACAGAGGAGTGCACTAGTAATGCGCACAGTGGGGCGTCCATCACTCTCTTGTGGGAAGCACAGCGGGGAGAGCACTAGTAATGCGCACAGTGGGGTGTCCATCACTCTCTTGTGGGAAGCACAGCGGGGAGAGCACTAGTAATGCGCACAGTGGGGTGTCCATCATTCTCTTGTGGGAAGCACACAGAGGAGTGCACTAGTAATGCGCACAGTGGGGTGTCCATCACTCTCTTGTGGGAAGCACACAGAGGAGTGCACTAGTAATGCGCACAGTGGGGTGTCCATCACTCTCTTGTGGGAAGCACACAGAGGAGTGCACTAGTAATGCGCACAGTGGGGTGTCCATCACTCTCTTGTGGGAAGCACACAGAGGAGTGCACTAGTAATGCTCACAGTGGGGCGTCCATCACTCTCTTGTGGGAAGCACACAGAGGAGTGCACTAGTAATGCGCACAGTGGGGTGTCCATCACTCTCTTGTGGGAAGCACACAGAGGAGTGCACTAGTAATGCGCACAGTGGGGCGTCCATCACTCTCTTGTGGGAAGCACACAGAGGAGTGCACTAGTAATGCGCACAGTGGGGTGTCCATCACTCTCTTGTGGGAAGCACACAGAGGAGTGCACTAGTAATGCTCACAGTGGGGCGTCCATCACTCTCTTGTGGGAAGCACACAGAGGAGTGCACTAGTAATGCGCACAGTGGGGTGTCCATCACTCTCTTGTGGGAAGCACACAGAGGAGTGCACTAGTAATGCGCACAGTGGGGCGTCCATAACTCTCTTGTGGGAAGCACACAGAGGAGTGCACTAGTAATGCGCACAGTGGGGCGTCCATCACTCTCTTGTGGGAAGCACAGCGGGGAGAGCACTAGTAATGCGCACAGTGGGGTGTCCATCACTCTCTTGTGGGAAGCACAGCGGGGAGAGCACTAGTAATGCGCACAGTTGGGTGTCCATCACTCTTGTGGGAAGCACACAGAGGAGTGCACTAGTAATGCGCACAGTGGGGCGTCCATCACTCTCTTGTGGGAAGCACAGCGGGGAGAGCACTAGTAATGCGCACAGTGGGGTGTCCATCACTCTCTTGTGGGAAGCACAGCGGGGAGAGCACTAGTAATGCGCACAGTGGGGTGTCCATCACTCTCTTGTGGGAAGCACACAGAGGAGTGCACTAGTAATGCGCACAGTGGGGTGTCCATCACTCTCTTGTGGGAAGCACACAGAGGAGTGCACTAGTAATGCGCACAGTGGGGCGTCCATCACTCTCTTGTGGGAAGCACAGCGGGGAGAGCACTAGTAATGCGCACATTGGGGTGTCCATCACTCTCTTGTGGGAAGCACAGCGGGGAGAGCACTAGTAATGCGCACAGTGGGGTGTCCATCACTCTCTTGTGGGAAGCACACAGAGGAGTGCACTAGTAATGCGCACAGTGAGGTGTCCATCACTCTCTTGTGGGAAGCACAGCGGGGAGAGCACTAGTAATGCGCACAGTGGGGCGTCCATCACTCTCTTGTGGGAAGCACACAGAGGAGTGCACTAGTAATGCGCACAGTGGGGCGTCCATCACTCTCTTGTGGGAAGCACAGCGGGGAGAGCACTAGTAATGCGCACAGTGGGGTGTCCATCACTCTCTTGTGGGAAGCACAGCGGGGAGAGCACTAGTAATGCGCACAGTGGGGTGTCCATCACTCTCTTGTGGGAAGCACACAGAGGAGTGCACTAGTAATGCGCACAGTGGGGTGTCCATCACTCTCTTGTGGGAAGCACACAGAGGAGTGCACTAGTAATGCGCACAGTGGGGCGTCCATCACTGTCTTGTGGGAAGCACACAGAGGAGTGCACTAGTAATGCGCACAGTGGGGTGTCCATCACTCTCTTGTGGGAAGCACACATAGGAGTGCACTAGTAATGCGCACAGTGGGGTGTCCATCACTCTCTTGTGGGAAGCACAGCGGGGAGAGCACTAGTAATGCGCACAGTGGGGTGTCCATCACTCTCTTGTGGGAAGCACACAGAGGAGTGCACTAGTAATGCAGGCAGAGGGGTGTGAAGCACAGCGGGGAGAGCACTAGTAATGCGCACAGTGGAGTGTCCATCACTCTCTTGTGGGAAGCACAGCGGAGAGAGCACTAGTAATGCTCACAGTGGGGTGTCCATCACTTTCTTGTGGGAAGCACAGCGGAGAGAGCACTAGTAATGCTCACAGTGGGGCGTCCATCACTCTCTTGTGGGAAGCACACAGAGGAGTGAACTAGTAATGCGCACAGTGGGGTGTCCATCACTCTCTTGTGGGAAGCACACAGAGGAGTGCACTAGTAATGCGCACAGTGGGGCGTCCATCACTCTCTTGTGGGAAGCACAGCGGGGAGAGCACTAGTAATGCGCACAGTGGGGTGTCCATCACTCTCTTGTGGGAAGCACAGCGGGGAGAGCACTAGTAATGCGCACAGTGGGGTGTCCATCACTCTCTTGTGGGAAGCACACAGAGGAGTGCACTAGTAATGCGCACAGTGGGGTGTCCATCACTCTCTTGTGGGAAGCACAGCGGGGAGAGCACTAGTAATGCGCACAGTGGGGCGTCCATCACTCTCTTGTGGGAAGCACACAGAGGAGTGCACTAGTAATGCGCACAGTGGGGCGTCCATCACTCTCTTGTGGGAAGCACAGCGGGGAGAGCACTAGTAATGCGCACAGTGGGGTGTCCATCACTCTCTTGTGGGAAGCACACATAGGAGTGCACTAGTAATGCTCACAGTGGGGCGTCCATCACTCTCTTGTGGGAAGCACAC
Source organism: Triturus cristatus (assembly GCF_964204655.1). Taxonomy (NCBI): domain Eukaryota; kingdom Metazoa; phylum Chordata; class Amphibia; order Caudata; family Salamandridae; genus Triturus; species Triturus cristatus. The sequence goes on from NC_140591.1 coordinate 1,699,145,898, forward strand.
AGAGGAGAGCACTAGTAATGCGCACAGTGGGGTGTCCATCACTCTCTTGTGGGAAGCACACAGAGGAGTGCACTAGTAATGCGCACAGTGGGGTGTCCATCACTCTCTTGTGGGAAGCACACAGAGGAGTGCACTAGTAATGCGCACAGTGGGGCGTCCATCACTCTCTTGTGGGAAGCACAGCGGGGAGAGCACTAGTAATGCGCACAGTGGGGCGTCCATCACTCTCTTGTGGGAAGCACAGTGGGGAGAGCACTAGTAATGCGCACAGTGGGGTGTCCATCACTCTCTTGTGGGAAGCACAGCGGAGAGAGCACTAGTAATGCGCACAGTGGGGTGTCCATCACTCTCTTGTGGGAAGCACACAGAGGAGTGCACTAGTAATGCGCACAGTGGGGCGTCCATCACTCTCTTGTGGGAAGCACACATAGGAGTGCACTAGTAATGCGCACAGTGGGGCGTCCATCACTCTCTTGTGGGAAGCACAGCGGAGAGAGCACTAGTAATGCGCACAGTGGAGTGTCCATCACTCTCTTGTGGGAAGCACACATAGGAGTGCACTAGTAATGCGCACAGTGGGGTGTCCATCACTCTCTTGTGGGAAGCACACAGAGGAGTGCACTAGTAATGCGCACAGTGGGGCGTCCATCACTCTCTTGTGGGAAGCACAGCGGAGAGAGCACTAGTAATGCGCACAGTGGAGTGTCCATCACTCTCTTGTGGGAAGCACACATAGGAGTGCACTAGTAATGCGCACAGTGGGGTGTCCATCACTCTCTTGTGGGAAGCACACAGAGGAGTGCACTAGTAATGCTCACAGTGGGGCGTCCATCACTCTCTTGTGGGAAGCACACAGAGGAGTGCACTAGTAATGCTCACAGTGGGGCGTCCATCACTCTCTTGTGGGAAGCACACAGAGGAGTGCACTAGTAATGCGCACAGTGGGGTGTCCATCACTCTCTTGTGGGAAGCACACAGAGGAGTGCACTAGTAATGCGCACAGTGGGGCGTCCATCACTCTCTTGTGGGAAGCACACAGAGGAGTGCACTAGTAATGCTCACAGTGGGGTGTCCATCACTCTCTTGTGGGAAGCACAGCGGGGAGAGCACTAGTAATGCTCACAGTGGGGCGTCCATCACTCTCTTGTGGGAAGCACACAGAGGAGTGCACTAGTAATCTTTAAAATTTCAACCGTGACTTTCCCATAGGATTTTACGGAGCTCGCGCCTGTGTTCTCACACTGCACGCGTCGCCCGTGGATCCCATGTGTCACTACCTTGGGTGGTTCCTTGGGGTGTCAGCGATTCTACGTGCTCTAGGCACTTTGTCTAGTCAAGTCGTGGTTGTTACACCACTTTCTTAGTATATGGTCTGGTCTCCTCCTGGAGCCCACTGTGTATTGTGCTATTTGCTGTCATTCTAGTGCTTTAATATTGTGTATCTTGTTCTCTAATCTCATAAAGAGGTTAGTAGAGAGTGTTTTGTAATAAATACATTTATCTTATATATACCTGGTGTGGTTCTCCTTTCATTTGGTCATTCAGGAGGTTATAATGTGGTAAACCAAGCTGCTTTACATTCCTTCGAGACTCAGCCTGAAGGCTGCTCTCCATAGCTACCACTAGGATAGCTTTCAGTAAAGGTTGCCTTTAACCTAATCATCAATAAGTGTCGTTTGGACTGGTGTAAGGTGCCCACTAGAACTAGAACTAGCATATACCAGGCCAACCTCTTACACAAGGGATTAGGAAAAGAGCTCAGTATCCTGCTGCAGGTCTTGCCTGCAGTCCGCCCGGTGTTGGGCAGAGAGGGTGTTGAGTAGACAGCTCCACCCTCTGACCCATCTTTTGGAATGTAAGAGAAGAGGAGAGGAAGAGGTGCACTCCCTGCCTCCTGATCATCATCAGTAACAATCAATATGGTCGCATCAGTCCTGTCACAGAAAAGTTTGATGCAGTTCACATAGATCACCCTCTTATGGGTCCAGCTAGTGCCCAGATCTTCCCAGTAGGTGACCTCACTTTTCTTTTCTAGGATAGCGTAAGGGCCACTCCATTTGTCTTAGAGGGTCCTTTGTGCCACAGGCTCCAAAACCCACACCTTCTGCCTTGGTTGGAATTCCATCAGTGCAGCCTTTTGGTCATACCAGAACTTCTGCAGCTCTTGGCTGGCCTCAAGGTTTTTGGATGCTTTCCCCATGTAATCTGCTGTTCTGGAGCGAAGGTCTAGTACGTAGTCCACAATAACCTGTTTAGGTTCTTGGAGAGGCTTCTCCCAAACTTCCTTCACAAGACAAAGTGGCTCCCTAACAGAATGGCCAAACAGAAGTTCAAAGAGGGAAACCCCTACTCCCTTATGAGGCACCTCTCTTCGGGCGAAAAGCAGGCATGGCAAAAAGACATCCCATCTCCTTTTGAGTTAGAGGTCTCGCCTACGCAGCGCGCATGCGTTGCTTAGGAAAAAGACCTTTAGTCATCGGCACAGCTTTGCGGGCAAAAACATGCACGCGTTGCATTGCTTCCAATGGCAACGCATGCACGTCTGGCGATTCCCTTGCAGGAGTGAGCAGCGGCACCATATGTTATCAATTATCTCTCCTGGTGCCGCTCGCTCCCGCAAGGGAAACGCTGCCTGCTCTCGGCCACACTCTCCCCACCCCCTACTTGCTTTACTTTATCGCGTGGTACACACCGTTTAGCCTCGTAGGGCTGTCTTTGCTCTTACGTTATGATTACAATAAAAGTGTACAGAGCTCTCATCCCAGAGGTTATGTATGAGAGGATAGAATAGTTGTAACATCATACTTCCTCATTTGCACATTTTCTTTGCCAATCTCTGTTTAGTCCATGATATTGTATGCCTATTTTGTAAGTTTATTAAACTCTCTAAACCCCTCTGACGCATTGTATGTGGACTTTACTCCTCTTAGCGTGCATTGCCCCTTTCTCGGCCCCTAGAGTTTTTGTTTCCCACACTTGTGCTTGGTGTTGTCACGCACTTTCTGGAATCACTCGCGTCTCACACACTTTTTAGAATCACTCGCTTCTCTCTCTCTGTAGCTGAAGTTGTGACCCCTCCCCTCTCCCTGCAGTTGTTGTTATACATGTTTCCTGCCTCCCAGAGGTTGTGGCACACTTCCCCTCCCGCGTTCCCTCTCTCTGCACTGATCCTCTGCTGGGCTGTGCACATCCCATACCAGGCGGGGCTGGCGCAGCAGCACGGTCACCTGAAGAAAGCTGCTCTGCTGGGACTGTCACTCTTTACTCCACTCTCACAGAAGGGTCAGCCCGAGAGCGTCCCCTCTCAGCGTGACGTCAGCAGTGACCCCTCCGTGTCACTCTGTCATCAGGGGCCCCCTCTTCCTCCCACTCTGCCAGCACTGCCCTCCCTCTTTCTCACTCCCTTGTTGCTACTTCTGATTCCTTAATCTGCCTGCCTCCGCCCTAGCTTCTGTCTCATTGTCACGTATCCCACAATTCTCTCTGCTGTCCTACCTCATCTGGAGTGCTAATAATAACAATGGGAACAATAATGTGTTATTGTAGTGCTTCATATAGCACGCCTCGTTTCTAAGGTCTGGAAATAGCAAGTGCTATTATCCAGATCATGGGACTCACGTTACCAACCTCAGAAGAATGTAAGGCTCAGTTGGCTTTGCTATTATGCAATCATATAAACTCCAAATGCACGTGGATGTGGGCGGTGAGCTTTGAATTAACATCCGGGGTCATGCATGGGAGTCCTGAGCACAGCTGCATTGTTCCAGGTCCACCGTCACCCGTCATACTCTTCATATCACATAAATAAAACTGACATTCTAAAAGTACTACTTGTTCGTGTGCAAATTTCTAAATATTAACACACATATATCATATACAGTATTTTGTATAAGAGAGACCCCCACTCCCCACCCCGGGGCCAGATGATGAACATTTGTTCAGCCCCACAGGAGTACAGCGGCTGCATTGACTCCTGCAAGACTCCAGCAGGATCGGAGAGCCATTATAAAACAAGCATTTGAAATGCAATAAGTCTCGCTTTTACGACGAGTTTGAGCCATTGGCATTGTAAATGACAATGCCTTTTATTTATGTGTGGATTTTTAAAACATAAATGAAATGCATTGCCATTTTACAATGCTAATAGCTTAAACTCTCGGAAATGCGAGACCTATTGCATTGCAAATGGTTGTTTCATTAGGTCCTATGATCATGCCTTTCACTGTCTTGCTGACTCTCTCAATAAGGACAATGGTTTGTGAATGATAAGATGTAGTGGACCTATGGACCACTCCACACTCATCCCACATGGGTCTCAAGTATGCAGACATGAAGTTGGTACCTCGGTTTGATACTACTTCCTTAGGGAACCCTAGCCTAGTAAAGACACTAGTGAGGGCTTTGTCTACTGCAGGGGCTGTAGTAGTGTGAAGGGAATTTGCCTCAAGATACCTGGTAGCATGATTCACTACCACTAGGATGACCTTGTTTCCTGATGCTGTGGGAGAGTCAAGTGGACCCACTATGTCCACACCTACCCTTTCAAAGGGAGCCCCAACCACTGGTAGTGGAATTAAGGAGGCCTTTGGGTGGTTACCTGTTTTGCCACTGGCTTGAGAAGTCGCACAGGAGCTGACAAATTCCTTTACTCTCTTGCACATGTTTGGCCAGTAGAAATGACTGACAAGCCTATCCCAAGTTTTGGTGTGGCCAAGATACCCTGCTAGGGGGATATCTTGGGCCAGCATGAGTAAAAACTCTCTATACAACTGAGGCACTACCACTCTCCTTACAGCACCTGGTTTGGTGTCTCTGGCCTCAGTATACAAGAGCCCTTTCACCCAATTGGTCCTTTGTTAGCCACTGACATCTCCCTTTTCCTGTGCAGCAGCTTGCACTTCACTTCCGGTTAACCAGAAAACCAGTGGTTTCGCTGAGTAGTCTAGGAAGTCAACCGAGGACTGACACATGGTTTTGTGAGCCCGCCTAAACCGAATTCTATATTAGTCAGTGGTGAGTCCAAAGCCCTAAATCAGGGTACCTTCATGAGGTCAGAGGACTTTGCTTCTGCCCCAGTAAGGGTCAGGAGTCTGACCCTGCAGTTATCAGTGAACAGTTCCCTAAGCAATGCTCCCCAGTGTGACTTCTTCACGTTCTCCAGGTACAGGCCCTCTCAAAGGATGTGAACCATTTGGTGGTATCTTCACCTCATATTCGGGGACAATCCCTTTGGGGATTTTAGAGTCAAAAGAATTCTCTTTAACCCTTAGGTATGTTGTTTCTGCCACCATTTATGTGTGCTAGGCACAGTTCTGTTCTTTCCTTCTCTAGAGCCAGGAGTCTCTCCTCCAGGGCTAGTCTTCTAGTCATCCTTGCTAAAAGGATGTCTTCTTCATTGAGGCTACCCTCAATTTCACTTGGGGTGCCTGTCCCACCTGTGTGGCATCTAGGTACCCTAACTACTACTTTTGGGAAGATGGGTGCAGGGGCTACATCTTCTCTGTGTAGGTGAGGAGGGTTGGGAATTGTCCCCCTCATCACTACTCTCACCTTCTGTAGGGAGGCCATCCTCTCCAGAAGGCTGCTCCGTAGCATATTCTTGCAAGTGTTTCTGGAGCTCGAGCTTGGTAGGATTGGAACCAGTTTTAATTTCTTTAAGTTTCTTTAAGTTTGGAGATGGTCCTTAGCTCCTTCATGCCAAGAAGGTAAGGGATGAGGTTGAGTTCCACAACCACATTCCCTGCCTCTTCCATCATTTTAACAATAGTTTTTTTTTAAAAGGTCTAAAAAACGTCTAAGTACTTTTCCTCCTAACTAAAGTAGACTTTTAAAATACTAGAGGGACTTAACCAAGGCCATGACAAGACTTTTAAAAATTTGGAAAAATTGTGAATTCAAAATACATTGTTGATTCTAAAGACAATTGTTGGATTTTAGTCATATGCTCACGTATTGTCAGAGTGGTCCAGCAAAGGCAAAGTAATAGAACCCACCGCTGATCCACCAATGTCGGAAGCTGGCTCTGTATATACTATACCACAGTGAGGTATAGTGTGCACAGAGTCCAGTGGATCCCAGAGGCTTGAGTAGATAATACCTTACTGTAGGAAGCCGGCTATGTATGTACTATACCACAGTAAGGTATAGTGTGCACAGACTCCAGTGGATCCCAGAGGCTTGAGTAGATAATACCTCACTGCAGGAAGCTGGCTCTGTATATACTATACCACAGTAAGGTATAGTGTGCACAGGGTCCCGTGGATCCGCAGAGGCTTGAGTAGATAATACCTCACTGTAGGAAGCCGGCTCTGTATATACTATACCACAGTAAGGTATAGTGTGCACAGTCCAGTGGTTCCCTGAGGCTCACAGAGGCTGAAGTAGATAATACCTTACTGTAGGAAGCCGGCTCTGTATATATTATACCACAGTAAGGTATAGTGTGCACAGAGTCCTGCGGATCCCCAGAGGCTTGAGTAGATAATACTAAAAGCTCTATTTGTGGTAGTGTGCTTGAGCAGATAGACTAATCAGAGGACTGTGTTAAGTTTTTTTTGTACGCACTCAGGCAAGAAATGATTACACACACTCAAGACTAAATCCAAGACCAATTGTTTTGTATAAAAAGTTATTACTTTGTTATTTTATTTTAGAACCAAGAGGAACTTAGTTGCAGGTAAGTAACAGTTTCAAGAATAGAAATACTTTTCAAATGCACTAGGTGTTGTGTTGTAAAGGCCTAGAAGTACTTTACAAGAGAAAACTACTTTGGCAATGTCAATCAAACAGTAGCAAACTTATCCAGTATTTGGGGGTTCAGACCAACACTGTCAAGTGTCAGGTCAAAGCAGTTACTGCACCACCAGTGGCACTGGGGCGGCTGGGTGCAGAGGCCACTCAGCCCAATGTTGGTCATTTAGGACTGGGGGCACCCACAAGAGGTGCAGTTTGCTGGTAAGTACCTGCGGTTTCAGGGCACAGGCCCGGGGGCTAAAGCAGGCACGGGGAGGGCCACAAGGCAGCACCAAGGATACACCACCAGCGGCACAGGGACAGCCGGGGGCAGGGTGCAAATCAGCTTTGGGCACCCAATGCAAGTTAAGGGAGATCCTGGTTGCATAAAGATGCTGCAGCTCGGGCCAGGAGGCTGGATGAAGGTGACCACCAGCTGGGCACGTTAGTTGAGATGTTCGCGAAGGCCTGGGCACCATCAGCTGGGCTCCCCAAAGTCGGGTCGCCAAATATGCAGGGCTGCCTCTAGGTGTCGGATTGTCTTCACCAGAGCTGGTTGCAGTCAGGGGCACTGTTCATGAAGAGGCTGCAGGTGTCTTCATGGAGTCCAGGAGAGGACAGCCACCAATGGAGTCACGGTCAGGTGTGCTGGGGAGACTTCATTGGACAGGTGAGCCATTCAGACTCATGCCGTGGGCGTCGGGTGCAGAGTGTGGAGGAGACGCGGATCTAGCTGGATCCAGGGTCCTTGTGGTTGGATTCTTCTGGACAGGGCCGCTTTCCTCAGGAGATTTGGTCTTTGTTTTTTTTTTTTTTTTTTTTTTTTTTGTGAAAAACCTTTATTGACATTTCAACCAATAACAAGTATGGGCCTACAACCCCCGGGGCCGGCCGCTAAGCAGTCAGAGTAACAAAAATCAATATTTATCACAGGCGGCACCTCGGGGAGCAGAATTTCCATGCTGGTATACTCTCGGCCACTAAACAGCCCAAGTAGGAGGCCATGATACAATAGGTTTTCATTTTATAATAAGGGAGAGTGGAAGGATCAGGTGCCAAACAGTTTCCCAGCAGCAAGAAATGGCAGGCAGAATAATAAACGTCCACGATAAACAGCAATTTATCTAGTCAATGGCGCTGAAACAAGAAGTTCAGGATGTGGAGGAATATCACGGCCATTTGCACCTGCAGTCCCCTGCCCTAAAACCCAGAAAACACCACGGAAATTGTGGCACACATGAAAACGCAGCGATTAACGACGAAGGAGTTCTACCATGCTGATCCCGGAAAAGAAAGACAAAGAAGAATAAGAGAAGAAAAAGGAGGCCATGGAAAAAGAAGGTTAAGACTAAAGGATCCCCTCCCCCAACCCCCCACCCTGCACCTCTGCAGATGAGTACGGCCCCCCCCCCCAGCAGCGTGCCTGTCGCCCCAGAACCAGACCCGAAATATAGAAGAAACCGAGAAAGAGGAGTAGGAAAAGGAACCCCACCAGACGGGGGGGTAGAGAGAATATTAATAAACTGGAGGAGGGCCTTCAAAACATGCCCCCGGCTTCTCCCTCCCGCACAATTTGTTTTCCCCTAAAGCAAACATTAAGCAACACAGAATCGACCAAGTCAAAGAAGAATGGGGAGCATTATGCGCCTAGTACACTGACAGCTATGCCGTGAGAGCACGCAACCCCTGAGCCCGCCCGCCTATTAGATGACTACCTCTGAAGGATCAGCCTTATCCTTTGCCACTCTTTGCGAATCTACCCGTGCATACCCATCGACCCAGTGCCATGTCCAATGCTACAAAGAAGAGGAGCGTCCCAAAGAGAACAGGAAGCGACACACACAGGTAGGGTGGAAGTCTCTGGTCACCGACACAGTCAGTAGTATGGAGAGTCATCTTTCCCAGTGCTGCCCCAGGATCTGCACCGCACACAAGGTCCAAGAAAGCAAAAGCAGCCAGAGCAGGCGACCGTTGCTTGGATGTTGCCTGGGTTGCCGGAGGCCGCGCACGGGACAAGGCCACCACCCCCCTCTCAGATCCAATACCTCCGGAACAGTCCAGACCCACAGCCAGCCGATCACACGTTAAGATACTGTCCGGAGTTTCCAACTGGTCACTATCCACAGGGGCGGCCACGACACTGTCCTCTTGTGTGCGGTGTAGGAAGTCCCCGTGTACCTGGGGACAGGCAGGGAGCAACTGTTCCAACGCTGATGTCACCCCGTCAAGCTTACTCCCCAATACCCAGGCGCCGTGAACCAATGTGGAATGGAGGGCACCGAGAGCCTCGAGAAGATCACCATACCCCAGCACAGCTCTTGGCGCTCGCACCGCGATGCTCCTCATAGGCGCACACTTCCAATCGTGCTGCGACCCAGTGGACAGGATAGTAGACTTCGTCCTGTCAAGATGGCCGCCGGGTAGGTCCAACCCAGATTGGGACCAGGACTCAGGGACAAGCGCCTCAGGTTCCATGTCACTGGGATCAGGGTTTCGGGGGCAGGCAAAAAATATATCCGGCGTGTGGTCCGACCCAACAGTCACCCCCTCCACGGACCTGCGCCCGCGAAAATCCGAGAGCAGTCCGCTAAAATCCGGGCTAGTTACGGGCGGCGGCCGGGCGGCTCGCAGGCGAAGGCAGAGACAATCACCGGGGAATCTTGGAGTAGTCACCTCGGGCATGCAGTCGTTCCGCTACGCTTAGTGGTAGGAACGACCACGGCGAAATGTAGGCAGATATTCGCACCGCTCCGGCTAGGCCGACTCCACCCAGTCATCAAAGGCCGCTGTTGTTGAACTGCCGCCCGGCCATGTTGTCCACTCGAGGTCCCGGTTCCAGGGTTGCACAGGCCGCAAACTTCAACTGGACATTTCTCCGGCGATACCGCCGCCAGAAACTTCGGAGTCACACGATCGGTTGCCGCTATCATTCACCAACACGGGCATATAGCGCAGGCTAAGGATCTCATGCAGGATATATGTACGGGATGCGGAGGTTCACAGAGCCGGGAGCCTACGCTGCCGTCCCGGTCGCCATCTTGGCTCCTCCTGCTGATTTGGTCTTTGTTGAAGAGTGGCAGTCTTCCTCAGGTTTCTGGAAATCGCTAGCCATGGGACAGTTGTCGTCTTCTTCGTAGGTTCTTTAAGCTGGAGATAGGATAGTAGGGCTGGCGCCAAGTCAGTAGTCATCTTCAGGCTTTGCTGCACAGTGTCTTCTTCATCTTTCTTCTTCTAGATTGGAGGAATCTGAGTGTCAAGGTTCTGGAGTACCCCTTAATACTGACTTTTGGGGTATTATTGGTACAGGCAGGTAGCAGCCAATGGGCTACTTACCTTTTAGGGCGACTACACCCTTAGTATGTTCCCTCCCTTTCGGGACTGGGCATTCCCTAATCCTATTGGCTAGAATCCTTCCATTCAAGATGGAGGATTTCCTGAGGAGGGGGTCCACTCGGTCCAGGGCACCTTAGGGGTGTTCCTGGTAGAGAGAGGACACACTCTCCTGACTACTAATTTCCCTGCCGACCTTGCCACCAAAAGTGAGGCCGGGTCAAGGGGGCGGGCATCTTCACGAGCTGGAGAGGCCCTGGCTAGCATATCAAAGGGCAGGAAGCCTTTTAAGCTCACTGCCATGAATGCTGTTCCAGCTTGGGGGTAGGTGATGGCACCTCCACCCAAGCAGGCGTTGTTTCTGACCCACAAGAGCACACGGCTCCCACCTCAGGGGGTCAGAAACATGTCTGCGTGCGGCAGGATGGTGCAGACCAGTCAGCTGGACACTAGAGAGTTGGTCGTTTTAAAGGGGGCATCTCTAAGACTCTTCTGAGCACAGTGTGTAATAAATCCACCACTGGCAACAGTGGAGGTTTATCACGCTGAGCCTTCAGGAGAGCCATCTTGGAGCTGTGGGATTCAGAATGCAAACTCCCAGACCATGAACTCAATATGGCTTCACTGCGCTTGCAAAGTCTAAGAATGGACTCAGCAGCTATGCCATCGCCTGTGGTATAATGCGCCCTGCCTTAGGGCTGCGAGGCCTGCTAGAGGGGTTACTTACCTTTGCCACTGGCAGTGTTTGTGGGCATGGCACGCAGGCATATGGGCCATGTCGACTTTGACTGCACCAAAGCACTCAGTCTGCAGTGGCAGTGGGTATGTGTTAGGTGCGGAGCCTCTGAGGGCTGCACAATGCATGCTTCAGCCTTTAGAGCCCCTCTCTGGTCACAAGGCCCTTGGTACTAGTGGTACCCTATACAAGGGACTTATAGGTGGGCTAGAGGTGTGCCAATTGTGGAAACAAAGGTACAGTTTTGAAAAAGAACACAGGCACAGGGACCTGATTAGCAGGAACCCAGCGCAGATTCAGTCAAAGTGCATCAGATATCCACCTGAGACTGGTGGGAGCGACACAGGCGGGGGAGGATCACCAAGAGAATGAGGGATTGGGTGACTACACGTGCATGCCCAAAGATGAAATATTCTAAACTGAAGTCCTGCATGATACTGCAATGTAAATCATCATCTCTGTCGAATTCAAAAGACATTGTGTGGCCCCCAGCATTGCAATTCCATTTTCAAGGGGCTTACATACTGCTGTATGCTGTAACGTTGATGTTCTCATGTCATGTAAAAATGAAAAAAAAAAAAGGTTTTATAAAGCAGTGCATTAGATATCCGGAAAAAAGTGGAGGATAACCATGCAGAAAGGAGCACTTTCCTACAGTAGCCAATGAGCTGCCTACCTTTATGGTGTCTACACCCTCTAGTGACCACTTCCTGTGAGAAGGGGCACTACCTTAGCCCTGATAGGTTGTTTTCCCACCATCCCCAGATTGTGGAAATTCAGGACAGGAGTTCACCTCGCCTCCCTCGCCCTAGGGGTGGTGTAGGCTAAGTGGGAACCCTCCTCCTAATCTAACTAATATTCCCTCCTTCCAAAAGTGGAGCAGGAAAGGCGGCTTGGCCACCCCCACTATCTGGATGTTCCTGGGTTAGATTTCAAAGGCAGCATCACCTTTGAAGCTTCCCGCCCAGGAAGGAGGTGTGAAGCACCTCAGCCCAGAGCAGGCTTTAGCAGGCTCTCTGCCTATGAGGTCAGAAACATGTCTGGTGGTGGCAGACTGGTGAAAACTAGTCAGTGTCCACAACAGTCCTTGGTAGGTTTTCAGGGACCCTCTAAAAGGGTCTCCTGTGTGAATGTATTAATATATCCACCACTGGCAACAGTAAGGATTTATCAATACAAGATATTTGCTATCAAACATCTTAGAAATCAGTGAAGCCGTCATGGAGCTCGGAAACGTGTTTTGACAGGTATCCAGCCCATTTACTCTTTATGCCTTCCCAGTGGACTTACAATATTTCAGAATAGACTGGACATTGCAGGGGCCTCTGTGCTCACGCTGAGAGGTCCACACATAGGATATAGTGTTTCCATCCTTAGGGCTAAAGGCCTGCCAGTAGGGGTGATTTACCTATACCTTATTCAATGTATGGGAGGCACAGCCTACAGGGCTGCGCGCCATGTCGACTCTTCAGGTTTCTTTGCACAAAGACACACAGCCTGCAATGGAAGTATGCATAGTTTTGGTGAGAGGTCACTCGGGTGGCACAATACATGCTGCACCCCCAGTGGTTTCTCTCCACTACCCATGCCCTAGGTACCAGAGGTACCATTTACTAGGGACTTACAGGGGTAACTGAAGTGGTGCCAATCGGGGTACAGTTTAGGTAAGATATCTGGCACTGGGAACCTGGTTAGCAGGGACCCTGTGAACTTACAGTTTGAAATCACACTAGGCAAAAAGTGGGAGCTAACCATGTCAAAAGAGACACTTTCCTACACACCACCAAACTTGTCTAACATACGTTGGAAAAGGCTTCCCTCAAGGGGGCCGCGTTAGCCGTAAGCGTCCAGATGATACCAGTCTCAAGGGGAGCTCCGCGTGTGGGACCCAAAGGGTGTCTGCAGAGGTCCTAATGGCCGAGGTCAAGGAGGCTGGGTCCAAACCAGCCTCATAGAATGCCACTATTGTCACAGAATGGGCCACATGGCTAACCATTGTCATCTAAAAATATACCAAAATCAAAAAGGCACAATCCCAGGACAGCCCACACAGAATACCCATCCACAAAATCAAGCCCCGAGCAATGTCGCTGCAGCCTCCAATCTGCCCCAGGGTAATCGGACAACTAGTGCCCGCCACATCCGGGACCGGGCGGCTGGCCGAGCATGAGGCAAAGGTCACTGCAGCAGGCAGGGAGTCCAGCCCAACAAACACAGGGGCCACAGCAGGGAGGGATAACTTTCTGGGGAAGCAACGCCTTTGCACAATTGCAAACCACGAACATACAGTAGCAAGATCGCCCCTAACAGGATGTTTCCCCCTCACCACTGCGCAGTCACATTTCCTTACCTACATCCGCAACAATTGTCTAGATCGCAGAATCTTATGTCGACCGGGACTCCACACTTGAGTTGGCCATCTGGATGCCCGCAGGGCCTCGTGGCTCCCAATGCTGTTTATACCCCAGGGCGGGGTTGACTGACCATGCCCCCGGGGGGAGGACAGTCTAACAAGGGAGCAGGGTGGGCCCCCAGCTGGTGCATTAAAACAGGCCCCCAGGACCGCTCACCCAAGTCCAACTTTGGGCGGACTATGTCAGTCTCGCCCGCCTCAGGGTTTACCACCAAATGGCGGCCCTCTTTATGTTCCAAAATGAGGCGAATGCTCCTTCGTTGGGATCCGGGTTCCTCAAAGAGGCATAGAGCAAACACTGTCCTTAAAAATCCAAAGAAACCTAATTCACACGACCCCAGTCCATAATAATAATAATAATAATAATACTGCCATTTGTAGAGTGCGAACAGCTACCTCCCAAGAGGTGTCCCGGCGCTATAGCAACATGTGGCGTGCGAAAGACGTGCGGCGACCAGAGAGTCCAGGAGATTAATCTTGATTAAAAAGCCAAGTTTTAGCTGTTTTCCTAAATTGCTTTTTAGAGGTAATCTGGCGCAGGGCGTTAGGCAAGGCGTTCCAGATCATGGACGCCCTGAGCATGAAGGATCTACCGCCCATCCGTGCTATCCTAACTCGAGGGGTGCAGAGCAGGTTCTGAGAGCTAGACCTAAGTAGCTGAGTCTGCTTGTACGCACTTAGCCTTTGTTTCAGATAACTGGGGCAGGTTCCATGGATTGCCCGAAACGCTAGGGTTAAGGCCTTAAATTTAATTCTGTTAACGACCGGCAACCAATGTAATTCTTTGAGATGCAGAGAGATATGCTGTCTAAATGGAACATGCCTGATCAATCTCACAGCCGCATTTTGAACCATTTGAAGTTTCTTAGCCAGGAAGCCGGTAGGCCCAGATAGAGGCCGTTTGCGTAGTCCAAGGGAGAGGTTACTGTGCCGTGGACGACGACCTGACGGCAGTTCTCAGGCAAAAGGTGTATAAATTTACGCAAGTTTCTCAGACTGCCAAAACAGGCAGCTGACACCTGCTGAATTTGGGCTAAAAAAGATAAGTCAGCCTGCCATTTTTCTCCCAAATTTTTTGCACAGCCTGCAGGGGCGGGTGGGGAGCCCATTTCCTCCGGCCACCAAAGGTCTGCAGCGGGGAGTTGGTTTTTACCAAAAAAACAACACCTCCGTTTTGTCGGCATTCAACTTGAGTTTATTGTTATTCATCCATTGAGCGATATCTTTTAAAAAACTCTTAAAGTTCTCAAAAGAATCACTCGACAGATCTTTAAAGGGAAATACCAACTGGGCATCGTCGGCGTAGGAGATCGCCTTTACCCCCCAGTTGACAATCAGAGAAAATAAAGGGGCCAGATATATGTTAAATAGCAGTGGGCTTAAGGCCGACCCCTGCGGTACCCCACACCATAAGTGGTTGCGATTGGACTGATGCTGTTGAAGCGCCACCCTCTGTGTGCGCTTCTGGAGGAAAGATTTTAGCCCGGCCAGGATTGTTCCCTCTATCCCAAGGCATTGAACCAGCATGGAATGGTCCACCGTATCATCCATAGGCAAAATCCATTGAGTTCATTAGCATTACCCCCATATGACCGAGCACACAAAGTCCACAAGGAGACCCTCCAACTCTCGTTGAAAAGCACAGCAGATAAACATAATTCAAGCCTTTTCCCTGCAGGGCCCTACGGGGGTCCACACACGACTTTCCGACCACCTCCGGTATCCTTTGTTAAAATTAGCATCGCCCAAAAACACAGGTACATTCCACCGGAATCCTCACAAAACAATCCAAAATCCTCAACCTTTACAGAAGTGTGCAACCATGCAATTCAACCTTGTTCCATGCCACGCGTAGAGACCCAAGGGACAGACACGTGTCAACGGAAACATTTTGGCTTAAAATTCAAATATTCACTTCCCCTCACGAGTGAACGCAGCACATGCAGGTCAAAAGGACACCTCTGCACCAATCAAAACGTCACGCCTTTATACAGAGCAGCCCACAGGAAAAGAATACTGACCCCACCATGGGAAGGAGAGGGGGGAACCCAGAATACAAACAGCATAAAACTTACCATTCCTATAAATTCCTAGCACCTCCTCTCAGTACAGCACCAAGAAAATTCACTCACAGTAGAACCATCGGGTGCATCAGTAAAATGTAAACGAAGGAATTTCCAAACAACTGCTTAATGATCTGTTTTTTCTAAGCTAACCTACAATGCGCAGCTCTTATCCTACAGGTCTATGATTGAGCTGGAAGTGCACCATCACTGCTGCGGTCTGCCATCCCTTGGATTAAAGCTTTCAAAAGGACTTTCAAAGGCCAATCGCTCAAGTTACAGAGACTAAAATGGACTTTTGCTACCGCTTGTTAAGAGACATTTTTTGATCTGTACCAAGACAAGACACCTCTGGGAGCCCAGACAACAGACGTCGCCCCCGAAGACAATCTTACCCCCCCTGAAGGGGATCCTATAGCCTACAATTTTTTTAAAGTTATTTTTTTGTATCTTTGTACACACTTTATTTAGCTGGGGTGCTCTTGAGCCCCTCCGGAGTTAGCTGTATGCCTAATCTCATATATTCTACTTCTACATACTTGCAATGCATGCGCTGGGACCTCTCTCGCCTCACATACACCTATATTGAACCAAACACAGCATTCCCCCCCACTGCACAGTGCACTCCTACACAACACCTGGTACCAACACATGACTGCCATAGGCTCTCAAAGTACGAACCAATTGTGCTACATATGTTCACTAATACCCCACACGGAAGTACAGACAGGCTTTACTTATCTCAGGAGATAGCCCCTGAAAAAGCAAAATGTCTCGTCCACCTGTACGTATGTTGGATCAGGGGTAAGATTCAACCCAATAGAGTAGAACCCCGTAGGGCAATAGTAAACATCATCCGGTATGAGACCAACCCCACAGCACCTTTTTACTGATCCTAGCGACATCCGAACAGGATGCAAAGAAGGGGCACTATAGGGGAGGACGCTGATTGGCCCTGGGACTTTGTAGAAAAGAGGTTCCAGGAGGTAGCACAACCACCACACCTGTGCACAAATACATTCGGTCCTGCCTCTGTCTGCGATCCCAGGGTGGCCCTTAACGTCTTTGGGGCCACCTTGTTGAATGACAAGTGGACCCTTGACATGGAATTCCAGTGCAGGGCCACTCACATCAATCACTCTGGGGTAAATGAGTCCCATAGGAGGGGGCCCAATGCCAGCATAGACACCCCGTGCCAGGAAATCTGGGATACTGAGATTAATAGTTACACATGGTTGGAGGGGAAGGGGTGACCCCTAATTGTATGGAAACTTACACTGTATTCTCTGTGTTTCAGTAGCTAAGGAACCATACCATTGGACAGCAATGAAAACTGTGGCATGACACTGTACATAACGGACCTGCAACGGGTCACCACCATGTTGATGGATATTTACTGGCAATGCGGTGACCTTGCCTACACCAAGCTCGTGTCCGGATGTCAGTGCCTCTGCACCCTCATGACCATACACAGCCCAACGTTAGTCAACCCTGGAGAATATCTGTCTGAGTTGTCTCAACATCCGTTACAGAAGAAAACAACTCTGTTGCATAAGGCTCGAAGGAGAAGAACTGCAAATTATTTTGGCTGGGCCTAATACAAGGACAGTCAAGAAGAATTTAGACTGCTCATAGAGGCTCAAGTAAACACCGGAGGGTCAATACCCTTCTTTACCATGCAAGCAAAGGCAAACCCCCACTGGTTACAAATGATTAGATGGGAATTGCTGAAGATGATAAATGATACTGAGCTTGGCCTAAACGCTATCAAGGAAGAACTAGAGCCATTCGCCTTATGGTGATGCAACATCGGTACATGTTGGACTTGATGACCACAATAGATGGTGGGGTGTGTGTAGAGATTAGTGCTTCCTGTTGTACTTTTATCCCCGGAAATGATATGGACAATGGGACATTAGCTCTTGCCATCCAAGAACTTCATTGTCTGCAAGGCGACATGAAGAAGGAGGAGGTGCCCCGTAGCAGGGCTGGGTACATAGTATCTTTTCGTGGCTCCCCCTAAGGCTATTTGATCAATTCACGTCATTTATCCCAGTTTTCATTGTTGTACTTCTGTTGTGTAGTTACCAAAAAGTGGAGGTTTCCTGCTGTAAAAACACAGTCCTCAAATTAAGTAGTATGCACATAGCTAGGGAAAGAGTACCAGTCTTGAATAATATAACAGTCATGACATATGAGGAGGGTAGAGTAGCTGAAAATTCAACTAGAGGGGAGAATGTTGGAATGGGTGAATACAATGTCAATGAATACCATGATATGTGCAGGTCAGACAACAGCAATACCCATAAATGCAATATCAATGTATACCATAACCTGTACCTGCATAACAATGTCAATACCCATAAATGCAATATGAATGCATGTCATAATTTATGCCCGCACAACAGTGTTGATACCAGCAGTAACAATGTCAATGTATGCCATAATCCAGTCACTCATAATAATGTTGTTACCAGTGGAAACAATATTGATTTACGCCATGATCTAGGCATGTATAACTATGTCATTATCAGGAAGGACAGTGTTGATGTACGCTATGACAAATGTAACACGATGTTGAGAATGTCGGTAAAAATAATATCAATGAATGCCATATTACTTTCAGAAGTTCTAATGAACTCGTATCATTGCTGTCGGATTCACCCAAGGTGACCTCCCCATCAACCCTGAGTCAGAGATGCGTGGTCAGACAGGTCCTACGACCCACACCTATTGAGTGACAGATCACAGGTGGAGTCTCTCTTTTCCCAGGGACAAACACGCACCCAGAGAAAACCCTGATCGATCCCACAGATAGATAGTTGCACCACAAACAGGTCTGAGGAATTGTCCCCAATAAAACACCCTTGGCTAAAGGCTTGCATTTCCTAAGCATACCACAAAGCTAGATGCCACATGTAGGTTGGAACACTCACCCAATGAGGACATGACATGCATACCACACGTAGTGATTACCCGCTCCCCACACTGGACATCTGGACACATACACACTGCCCCACACTACCTCTCCCCAATTTCGAGAGCCATGTGTGTCCTTATCAGATGCCCAAACTTGTTAATTTATGACAGAGATGCTTTTTCAAGAATGCAGAATGGCTTTGTTGTACCTCAAGAGATGTATATGTTGTCAGCTGAAACTTGTACAAAGTGAGACTTTTCATTAGACGCACTCTGTCAAGACTCTCCTGGCCGCTGTGTTCAGTTGAACCAACTTGTTCCTATTTTGCCAAATGCCTCTTGTATTGTCATTTACGTAAGGCAAAATCATATCCGAGCAACATGAATCTAGAAGAGGTTACATGCTGCAAAAGAAACAAGTTACTCTTCTGTAATTATGATTTTGTGGCTTGAAACTCTTGTAGCTTCACTTGTGACCCTCCTACCGCCCCATTGCAGAGGTTTGTTGAAGGAAAAAAAAAGAATCTAATATGGCTGGCTGGCATGCACATGGGCATTGTGGGATTACGATCAACATCATACATGTGCTACACCTTTGTTGACTCCTACCCACAAGCTAACAGGGTTTCGAAGAGAACAAAGACACTTCCGGTCCCAACCACCTGAGGTGGGATTGGGCGAAGCCTTTGAATCTAGAAGGTCTTGAAGCCTGCAAAACCTTAACTACAGGAAAGTAACTGGTTTCTTGTAAGCATTTTCCCATGGGAATAATGCCATCAACATCATGCTGTGCACCTACTATTATCAGCACTGTCTCATATGTGTCTCATGTCCTAAGCACCATCCATGTGTCTTGTGTCATCGGCACCATCCCATTTATCTCATGTCATCGGCACTGTTTATTTATCTCATGTCATCGGCACGGTCCCATTTATCTCATGTCATCAGCACTGTTCATTTATCTTATGTCATCGGCTCCGTTCCATTTATCTCATTTCATCGCCACTGTCCCATTTATCTCATGTCTTCGGCACCGTCCCATTTATCTCATTTCATCTGCACTGTCCCATTTATCTCATTTCATCGGCACCGTCCCATTTATCTAATTTCATCGCCACTGTCCCATTTATCTCATGTCATTGGCACCGTCCCATTTATCTCATTTCATCTGCACTGTCCCATTTATCTCATTTCATCGGCACTGTCCCATTTATCTCATTTCATTGCCACTGTCCCATTTATCTCACGTGGTCACAACCATCCCATGTGATTCACGTCCTAAGCACGATGCTGTGCGTCCTGTGTCATCAGCGTTGTTCTATTTATCTTATGTGGAGAGCACCGTCCCACGTGCCCAGCATCACCAGCACTGTCCCGTTTCCTTCATGTGATGAACACCATCCCATGTGCATCATGTCATTGTCAGCACCAAAAATCCAAAATGTTCCTCTCTTCGCCTCCTTGGCTTCGGTGCTGTTTCAGCTGCCATCGCCCGCTCTGTCTGACATCCACTCTCTATAATCAGTCAGTCTGTCATTCTCAGCTCTAACGTCCTCATCTCTGGCTCCTTGTCACTTCTCTCTGATCCAGACACTCCCAAGATCCTGTCCTTCTCCCACCTGCCAGTGTGAGTCTTGACTGCTCGACTCACTAATCTTGAGTATCCAGTATCAGTGCAGTAGTACCTGAGACAGTGACTGCCCACGCCCCAGAGAATGCTAACCACTGACTCACCATGACCCAGAAAACTCTAAGCACTGACTGCCCACGCCCCAGAGAATGCTAACCACTGACTGCTCACAACCCAGAGATCGCGAACCACTGATCGCCCATGTCCCAAAGAATGCTATCCACTGACTGCCCATACCCCAGAGAACGCTAACCACTGACTCACCATGACCCAGAGAACACTAAGCACTGACTTCCCATGCTCAAGAGAACACTAACCGCTGACTGCCCACGATCTCCAGAATGCTAACCACTGACTGCCCATGCCCCAGTGAACTCTATCCACTTGCTGCCCATGCACCAGACAGTGCTAAGCACTGACTGCCCATGCCCCAGAGCACGCTAGCCACTGACTCCCCACGGCCCAAAGAACACTAACCACTGACTGCCCATGCCCCAGAGAACACAAACCACTGACTGCCCACGTCCCACAGAACACTTACCACTGACTGCCCATGTAATAGAGAACGCTAACTGCTGACTGCCCACACCCCAGAGAACGTTTCCCACTGACTACCCACGTCCCAGAGAACGCTAAGCACTGACTGCCCATGCCCCAGAGAACACAAACCACTGACTGCCCACGCCCCACAGAACACTTACCACTGACTGCCCATGTAACAGAGAACGCTAACTGCTGACTGCCCACACCCCAGAGAACGTTTCCCACTGACTACCCACGTCCCAGACAACGCTAAGCACTGACTGTCCATGCCCCAGAGAATGCCAACCACTGACTCACTATGACCAGGAGAACTCTAATCACTGACTGGCTACACCACAGAGAACGCTAACCACTGACAGCCCACACCCCAGAGAACGCTAAACACTGACTGCCCAGGCCCCAGAGAACGCTAACCACTGACTGCCCACGCCCCAGAGAACGCTAACCACTGACTGCCCACGCCCCAGAGAACGCTAACCACTGACTGCCCACGCCCCAGAGAACGCTAACCACTGACTGCCCACGTCCCAGAGAACAAGGCACGCAGGCTTGTTGTGAGAGTCATTATCAATAATATTGAATTGAATGTGTTCTCTTTATTTCTTTTTTTGGTTGACCTAGGACTGGTTACTTTCAAGCAGGAAGACTTCCAAATCTCCAATGATGATTCAAGTTCATCTGTCCGCCTTAAGGAGGAGCCTCCAGAGTCACAGAGCCGTGAAGGGCAGGAGTCACAAGTTCTTGTTCCCAAAGACTTTAAGAAGCAATGGTGGTCCAACGAGGAGCAGGGGCACGCCTGGGACCTTCTGGATACTTCAGACACTGGGCATGTGAAAACCTTCTTCACAGGTGAGCAAGGAGGTCACCCTGCTTCTGTGTCAGTCTCTGGCGCAGCAAAGAGTCCCTTGAACGTCACGTCATCACCACCTTCCCAAGATTCTCAGATCATCCGCTCCCATCTCAGCTTCAGAAGTCAGGGATTTTCGTCTGCTCACCCGTTTTAGGTCTCTCCTAGCGACGCAGCGCATGCGCCGCTTGCCTTGGCGAGATCTATTGTTGTGGGTTTTGCATCCGAAGGGGGACAGAAGATGTGCACTTGCCCGGACAGCTGATGTGCACGCTCATGGCATGTCTTCTCTGGTGATCTCAGCTTGCGCCCGGACAGCAGATGTGCACACTCATGGCGCGCTCTTTTCCGCCTGTTGCACGCTCCTGGACAGGCGATGTGCACATGTACGGCTCAACACGCGCCTGGCACGCTTTCACTTTCACTCCCTTCCCCCGTCGGCTCCTGAGAACCCAGCTTGGGAAGAGGAAGGAGGCATGGGGATGGTTTCTCCCAGTGCTGTCTAAAGACGTTAACTGCTGCTAGACTACAAGGTATTTTAGCGCACTCTTCTCTTACACCATGCTGCAGCAATTGCACTCTAAAGTGCTTTTAATAATTTTACAAATCTGCGTGAGCTACACTGCAGGCTGGCCGATTGTTGCTCCACCCACTTCCCCTCTCATCTCTCCCACTATACACACTCAACTCCCAAAACCACCGTCCTCTCTCACCCCTCCCTCACCACCTCTCACCTCTCTCCTCTCTGATTGTGTAGTCGCACATATACATTTTGGGTGATGCTGTCTGCGACGTACATTGTGTGGCCTTGGACTGTGCACACATTGTGAATGGTGCTGCCAGTGCTCTGGTCGCATGGTGCTGCAGGCACGCGTTGTGGAGTGAGTTGACAGTCTCACATTGCAGGAGTGCTCAAGTTGTGTGGTGCTGGCGGTTCACACATTTTTGCGTGGCGCTGACACTGTAGCCAGGAAGGCTGCACCGAATGCTTTGCAGGACAGCTGTCAGTTACAAATTGTGTGCCACGTGTGTTGCAGGCGCACAGCAGCAGTGCGTCCGCCTTCAAAAACAAGAAGTTGGTTTTGAATGGGCTGGGCCAGTAGGCAGGGCTAGGACATGGCAGCAGTTATGGGGGGAGACCACTAATGGCACTGCAACAGTACTCTTCAGTCTCGGACCAATCAGCATTTCCTGCTCTTATTTTTTTCGTCGACGTACAGTAGCTCATAATGTTAAAATTTGAGCCCTCCGCTCTGCAGGTCGCTCTCCCCTGTCTGTCCTCCTTCACATGGCAGCTGGTCCATCCAAGATCGTTGAAACAAAATTAACACCGGTATTCCCTGCTGTTCCAACAATCCCCTTTTTGATTTTCCGAAGTCTGTTGTTTCCGAAGTTAATCTCTGCAATAAAAGCAATGCCCCCACAGACCCCGAAAAACCCGCTATTCAATGAGAACACGCTGCACTTTAAAATGCATTTTTATT
Source organism: Triturus cristatus (assembly GCF_964204655.1). Taxonomy (NCBI): domain Eukaryota; kingdom Metazoa; phylum Chordata; class Amphibia; order Caudata; family Salamandridae; genus Triturus; species Triturus cristatus. The sequence goes on from NC_140591.1 coordinate 1,699,168,595, forward strand.
TTTTAATTTAAATAAACGGGCATTTATAATGCATTTTTCATTATCTTTTTAAGTTGAACTCCCAAGCAGCCCGAGGGGCGTGGGGGATGGTCGAGGAAGTCTGACATGGGAACGGCAGGGAAGGGTGGGGCGGCGTTGGGACAACCTTTCTGTGTAACCGCATAATACCCTGCTATTGTTTTGTGACCTGGCAGTAAAGCAGCTAATGAATAACTTAGTACCCAGCACTTCTCTTCAACCGCACCACTCCAAAGAAATTAATACGCCCCACTGACCCTTCTCAATTCACAGAATCCCATTGTACTCCCATACACGGGAACAGATGGACCTAGAGACGGAGCAGGAGTTCATGGGCCTGTCACATTACCGGACGTTGAGTGGATACATTATAATGCCCTTTTGCTTCGCAACCTCGCTTCATAAAATTCTTAGTGTTGCATCTAATGTTGACCCCTGTGCACCACGACCCCACCTACAGTTTACAACAAACATTTGCAATACAATAGGTCTCGTGTTTTAGAAACTTTGACCTATTCCTATTGTAAATGACAATGCCTTTTATTGTTGCAGGTTTTTTAAACATATAACTAAAAGGCGTTGACATTTACAAGGCCAATAGCTAAAATCTCGCAATTGCGAGACCTATTGCAATTCAAATGCTTGTTCCCTTTTGTGCTGTGGTGGTTTTCTCCAGATGATTCAGTCTCTGCTGCACCATCTGCCCTCTCGTTAGTCCAGGCACTGTGTCATCATCTGCCCTCTCGTTAGTCCAGGCAGTGTGCCATCATCTGCCCTCCCTCCAGTCCAGGCGCTGTGTCATCATCTGCCGTCTCATTAGTCCATGCGCTGTCTCATCGTCTGTCCTCTCGTTAGTCCAGGCACTGTGTCATCATCTGCACTCTTGTTAGTCCAGGCGCTGTCATCATCTGCATTCTCGTTAATCCAGGCACTGTGTCATCATCTGCACTCTCGTTAGTCCAGGCACTGTGTCATCATCTGCACTCTCGTTAGTCCAGTCGCTGTGTCATCATCTGCACTCTCGTTAGTCCATGTACTGTGTCATCATCTCCCTCTCGTTAGTCCAGGTACTGTGTCATCATCTCCCTCTCGTTAGTCCAGGCACTGTGCCATCATCTGCCGTCTCATTAGTGCAGGCACTGTGCCATCATCTGCCTTCTCATTAGTCCAGGCGCTGTGTCATCATCTACACTCTCTCCAGTCCGGGCACTGTGTCATCATCTGCCCTCTCATTAGTCCAGGCGCTGTGTCATCATCTGCCCTCTCATTAGTTCAGGCACGGTGTCATCATCTGCCCTCTTGATAGTCCAGGTGCTTTGTCATCATCTGCCCTCTCATTAGTCCAGGCACTGCGTCATCATCTCCCTCTCGTTCGTCCAGGCACTGTGTCATCATCTGCCCTCTCATTAGTCCAGGCACTGTGCCATCATCTGCCGTCTCATTAGACCAGGCACTGTGTCATCATCTGCACTCTCTCCAGTCCAGGCACTGTGTCGTCATCTGTCGTCTCATTAGTCCAGGCGCTGTCTCATCGTCTGCCCTCTCATTAGTCCAGGCGCTGTCTCATCATCTGCCCTCTCATTAGTCCAGGCACTGTGTCATCATCTGCCCTCTCGTTAGTCCAGGCACTGTGTCATCATCTGCCCTCTCATTAGTCCAGGCGCTGTCTCATCATCTGCCCTCTCATTAGTCCAGGCACAGTGTCATCATCTGCCCTCTCATTAGTCCAGGAGCTGTGTCATCATCTGCCCTCTCGTTAGTCCAGGCACTGTGTCATCATCTGCCCTCTCATTAGTCCAGGAGCTGTGTCATCATCTGCCCTCTCGTTAGTCCAGGCACTGTCTCATCATCTGCCCTCTCGTTAGTCCAGGCACTGTGCCATCATTTGCACTCTTGTTAGTCCAGGCACTGTGTCATCATCTGCCCTCTCGTTAGTATAGGCACTGTTTCATCATCTGCCCTCTCATTAGTCCAGGCACTGTGTCATCATCTGCCCTCTCATAAGTCCAGCCACTTTGTCATCATCTGCCGTCTCATTAGTCCAGGCACTGTGCCATCATCTACCTTCTCATTAGTCCAGGCACTGTGTCATCATCTGCACTCTCTCCAGTCCAGGCACTGTGTCATCATCTGTTGTCTCATTAGTCCAGGCGCTGTCTCATCGTCTGCCCTCTCGTTAGTCCAGGCACTGTGTCATCATCTACCCTCTCGTTAGTCCAGGAGCTGTAATCATCTGCCCTCTCATTAGTCCTGGAGCTGTGTCATCATCTGCCCTCTCGTTAGTCCAGGCACTGTGTCATCATCTGCCCTCTCATTAGTCCAGGTGCTGTCTCATCATCTGCCCTCTCATTAGTCCAGGCACTGTGTCATCATCTGCCCTCTCATTAGTCCAGGAGCTGTGTCATCATCTGCCCTCTCGTTAGTCCAGGCACTGTGTCATCATCTGCCCTCTCATTAGTCCAGGAGCTGTGTCATCATCTGTCCTCTCGTTAGTCCAGGCACTGTCTCATCATCTGCCCTCTCGTTAGACCAGGCACTGTGCCATCATCTGCCCTCTTGTTTGTCCAGGCACTGTGTCATCATCTGCCCTCTCGTTAGTACAGGCACTGTGTCATCATCTGCCCTCTCATTAGTCCAGGCACTATGCCATTGTCTGCCCTCTCATTAGTCCAGGCACTTTGTCATCATCTGCCGTCTCATTAGCCCAGGCACTGTGTCATCATCTGCACTCTCTCCAGTCCGGGCACTGTGTCATCATCTGTCGTCTCATTAGTCCAGGCGCTGTCTCATCGTCTGCCCTCTCGTTAGTCCAGGCACTGTGTCATCATCTACCCTCTCGTTAGTCCAGGAGCTGTCATCATCTGCCCTATCATTAGTCCAACAGCTGTGTCATCATCTGCCCTCTCGTTAGTCCAGGCACTGTGTCATCATCTGCCCTCTCGTTAGTCCAGGCACTGTTTCATCATCTGCCCTCTCATTAGTCCAGGCACTGTGTCATCATCTGCCCTCTCATAAGTCCAGCCACTTTGTCATCATCTGCCGTCTCATTAGTCCAGGCACTGTGCCATCATCTGCCTTCTCATGAGCCCAGGCACTGTGTCATCATCTGCACTCTCTCCAGTCCAGGCACTGTGTCATCATCTGTTGTCTCATTAGTCCAGGCGCTGTCTCATTGTCTGCCCTCTCGTTAGTCCAGGCACTGTGTCATCATCTACCCTCTCGTTAGTCCAGGAGCTGTAATCATCTGCCCTCTCATTAGTCCTGGAGCTGTGTCATCATCTGCCCTCTCGTTAGTCCAGGCGCTGTCTCATCATCTGCCCTCTCATTAGTCCAGGCACTGTGTCATCATCTGCCCTCTCATTAGTCCAGGAGCTGTGTCATCATCTGCCCTCTCGTTAGTCCAGGCACTGTGTCATCATCTGCCCTCTCATTAGTCCAGGAGCTGTGTCATCATCTGTCTTCTCGTTAGTCCAGGCACTGTCTCATCATCTGCCCTCTCGTTAGTCCAGGCACTGTGCCATCATCTGCACTCTTGTTAGTCCAGGCACTGTGTCATCATCTGCCCTCTCGTTAGTACAGGCACTGTGTCATCATCTGCCCTCTCATTAGTCCAGGCACTATGCCATCGTCTGCCCTCTCATTAGTCCAGGCACTTTGTCATCATCTGCCGTCTCATTAGTCCAGGCACTGTGTCATCATCTGCACTCTCTCCAGTCCAGGCACTGTGTCATCATCTGTCGTCTCATTAGTCCAGGCGCTGTCTCATCGTCTGCCCTCTCGTTAGTCCAGGCACTGTGTCATCATCTGCCCTCTCATAAGTCCAGCCACTTTGTCATCATCTGCCGTCTCATTAGTCCAGGCACTGTGCCATCATCTGCCTTCTCATTAGTCCAGGCACTGTGTCATCATCTGCACTCTCTCCAGTCCATTAGTCCAGGCGCTGTCTCATCGTCTGCCAGTCCATTAGTCCAGGCGCTGTCTCATCTCTCCAGTCCATTAGTCCAGGCGCTGTCTCATCGTCTGCCCTCTCGTTAGTCCAGGCACTGTGTCATCATCTACCCTCTCGTTAGTCCAGGAGCTGTAATCATCTGCCCTCTCATTAGTCCTGGAGCTGTGTCATCATCTGCCCTCTCGTTAGTCCAGGCACTGTGTCATCATCTGCCCTCTCATTAGTCCAGGCGCTGTCTCATCATCTGCCCTCTCATTAGTCCAGGCACTGTGTCATCATCTGCCCTCTCATTAGTCCAGGAGCTGTGTCATCATCTGCCCTCCTGTTAGTCCAGGCACTGTGTCATCATCTGCCCTCTCATTAGTCCAGGAGCTGTGTCATCATCTGTCCTCTCGTTAGTCCAGGCACTGTCTCATCATCTGCCCTCTCGTTAGTCCAGGCACTGTGCCATCATCTGCCCTCTCGTTAGTACAGGCACTGTGTCATCATCTGCCCTCTCATTAGTCCAGGCGCTATGCCATCGTCTGCCCTCTCATTAGTCCAGGCACTTTGTCATCATCTGCCGTCTCATTAGTCCAGGCACTGTGTCATCATCTGCACTCTCTCCAGTCCAGGCACTGTGTCATCATCTGTCGTCTCATTAGTCCAGGCGCTGTCTCATCGTCTGCCCTCTCATTAGTCCAGGCACTATGTCATCATCTACCCTCTCGTTAGTCCAGGAGCTGTCATCATCTGCCCTATCATTAGTCCAACAGCTGTGTCATCATCTGCCCTCTCGTTAGTCCAGGCACTGTGTCATCATCTGCCCTCTCGTTAGTCCAGGCACTGTTTCATCATCTGCCCTCTCATTAGTCCAGGCACTGTGTCATCATCTGCCCTCTCATAAGTCCAGCCACTTTGTCATCATCTGCCGTCTCATTAGTCCAGGCACTGTGCCATCATCTGCCTTCTCATGAGTCCAGGCACTGTGTCATCATCTGCACTCTCTCCAGTCCAGGCACTGTGTCATCATCTGTTGTCTCATTAGTCCAGGCGCTGTCTCATTGTCTGCCCTCTCGTTAGTCCAGGCACTGTGTCATCATCTACCCTCTCGTTAGTCCAGGAGCTGTAATCATCTGCCCTCTCATTAGTCCTGGAGCTGTGTCATCATCTGCCCTCTCGTTAGTCCAGGCACTGTCTCATCATCTGCCCTCTCATTAGTCCAGGCGCTGTCTCATCATCTGCCCTCTCATTAGTCCAGGCACTGTGTCATCATCTGCCCTCTCATTAGTCCAGGAGCTGTGTCATCATCTGCCCTCTCGTTAGTCCAGGCACTGTGTCATCATCTGCCCTCTCATTAGTCCAGGAGCTGTGTCATCATCTGTCTTCTCGTTAGTCCAGGCACTGTCTCATCATCTGCCCTGTCGTTAGTCCAGGCACTGTGCCATCATCTGCACTCTTGTTAGTCCAGGCACTGTGTCATCATCTGCCCTCTCGTTAGTACAGGCACTGTTTCATCATCTGCCCTCTCATTAGTCCAGGCACTATGCCATCGTCTGCCCTCACATTAGTCCAGGCACTTTGTCATCATCTGCCGTCTCATTAGTCCAGGCACTGTGTCATCATCTGCACTCTCTCCAGTCCAGGCACTATGTCATCATCTGTCGTCTCATTAGTCCAGGCGCTGTCTCATCGTCTGCCCTCTCGTTAGTCCAGGCACTGTGTCATCATCTACCCTCTCGTTAGTCCAGGAGCTGTCATCATCTGCCCTATCATTAGTCCAACAGCTGTGTCATCATCTGCCCTCTCGTTAGTCCAGGCACTGTCTCTTCATCTGCCCTCTCGTTAGTCCAGGCACTGTGTCATCATCTGCACTCTCGTTAGTACAGGCACTGTGTCATCATCTGCCCTCTCATTAGTCCAGGCGCTGTGTCATCATCTGCACTCTCGTCAGTCCAGGCACTGTGTCATCATCTGGCCTCTCGTCAGTCCAGGCGCTGTGTCATCATCTGCACTCTCATTAGTCCAGGCGATGTCATCATCTGCACTCTCGTTAGTCCAGGCGCTGTGTCATCATCTATCCTCTCATTAGTCCAGGCGCTGTGTCATCATCTGCCCTCTCATTAGTCCAGGCGCTGTGTCATCATCTGCCCTCTCGTTAGTCGACGCACTGTGTCATCATCTGCCCTCTCATTAGTACAGGCACTGTGTCATCATCTGCCCTTTCATTAGTCCAGGCGCTGTGTCATCATCTGCCCTCTCATTAGTACAGGCGCCGTGTCATCATCTGCACTCTTGTTAGTTCGGGCACGGTGTCATCATCTGTCCTCTCTCCAGTTCAGGCACGGTGTCACCATCTGTCCTCTCGTTAGTCCAGGCGCTGTGTCATCATCTGCACTCTCATTAATCCAGCCGCTGTGTCATCATCTGCCCTCTCATTAGTACAGACACTGTGTCATCATCTGCCCTCTCATTAGTCCAGGCACTGTGTCATCATCTGCCATCTCTACAGTCCAGGCACTGTGTCATCATCTGCCCTCTCGTTAGTCCAGGCACTGTCTCATCATCTGCCCTCTCATTAGTCCAGGCGCTGTGTCATCATCTGCCCTCTGGTTAGTCCAGGCGCTGTGTCATCGTCTGCCCTCTCATTAGTCCAGGCACTGTGTCATCATCTACCCTCTCGTTAGTCCAGGAGCTGTCATCATCTGCCCTATCATTAGTCCAACAGCTGTGTCATCATCTGCCCTCTCGTTAGTCCAGGCACTGTGTCATCATCTGCCCTCTCGTTAGTCCAGGCACTGTTTCATCATCTGCCCTCTCATTAGTCCAGGCGCTGTCTCATTGTCTGCCCTCTCGTTAGTCCAGGCACTGTGTCATCATCTACCCTCTCGTTAGTCCAGGAGCTGTAATCATCTGCCCTCTCATTAGTCCTGGAGCTGTGTCATCATCTGCCCTCTCGTTAGTCCAGGCACTGTCTCATCATCTGCCCTCTCATTAGTCCAGGCGCTGTCTCATCATCTGCCCTCTCATTAGTCCAGGCACTGTGTCATCATCTGCCCTCTCATTAGTCCAGGAGCTGTGTCATCATCTGCCCTCTCGTTAGTCCAGGCACTGTGTCATCATCTGCCCTCTCATTAGTCCAGGAGCTGTGTCATCATCTGTCTTCTCGTTAGTCCAGGCACTGTCTCATCATCTGCCCTGTCGTTAGTCCAGGCACTGTGCCATCATCTGCACTCTTGTTAGTCCAGGCACTGTGTCATCATCTGCCCTCTCGTTAGTACAGGCACTGTTTCATCATCTGCCCTCTCATTAGTCCAGGCACTATGCCATCGTCTGCCCTCACATTAGTCCAGGCACTTTGTCATCATCTGCCGTCTCATTAGTCCAGGCACTGTGTCATCATCTGCACTCTCTCCAGTCCAGGCACTGTGTCATCATCTGTCGTCTCATTAGTCCAGGCGCTGTCTCATCGTCTGCCCTCTCGTTAGTCCAGGCACTGTGTCATCATCTACCCTCTCGTTAGTCCAGGAGCTGTCATCATCTGCCCTATCATTAGTCCAACAGCTGTGTCATCATCTGCCCTCTCGTTAGTCCAGGCACTGTCTCATCATCTGCCCTCTCGTTAGTCCAGGCACTGTGTCATCATCTGCACTCTCGTTAGTACAGGCACTGTGTCATCATCTGCCCTCTCATTAGTCCAGGCGCTGTGTCATCATCTGCACTCTCGTCAGTCCAGGCACTGTGTCATCATCTGGCCTCTCGTCAGTCCAGGCGCTGTGTCATCATCTGCACTCTCATTAGTCCAGGCGATGTCATCATCTGCACTCTCGTTAGTCCAGGCGCTGTGTCATCATCTGCCCTCTCGTTAGTCCAGGCGCTGTGTCATCATCTGCCCTCTCTCCAGTCCAGGCACTGTGTCATCATCTGCCCTCTCGTTAGTCCAGGCACTGTGTCATCATCTGCACTCTCGTTAGTCCAGGCACTGTGTCATCATCTGCCCTCTCGTTAGTCCAGGCACTGTGTCATAATCTGCCCTCTCGTTAGTGCAGGCGCTGTGTCATCATCTGCACTCTCATTAGTCCAGGCGATGTCATCATCTGCACTCTCGTTAGTCCAGGCGCTGTGTCATCATCTGCCCTCTCGTTAGTCCAGGCGCTGTGTCATCATCTGCCCTCTCTCCAGTCCAGGCACTGTGTCATCATCTGCCCTCTCGTTAGTCCAGGCACTGTGTCATCATCTGCACTCTCGTTAGTCCAGGCACTGTGTCATCATCTGCCCTCTCGTTAGTCCAGGCACTGTGTCATCATCTGCCCTCTCGTTAGTGCAGGCACGGTGTCATCATCTGCCGTCTCATTAGTCCAGGCGCTGTGTCATCATCTGCCGTCTCATTATTCCAGGCGATGTCTCATCGTCTGCCCTCTCGTTAGTCCAGGCACTGTGTCATCATCTGCCCTCTCGTTAGTCCAGGCGCCGTGTCATCATCTTCCCTCTCGTTAGTCCAGGCGCCGTGTCATCATCTGCCCTCTCATTAGGCCAGGCGCTGTGTCTTCATCTGCACTCTCGTTAGTCCTGGCACGGTGTCATCATCTGCCCTCTCGTTTGTCCAGGCACTGTGTCATCATCTGCCCTCTTGTTAGTCCAGGCACGGTGTCATCATCTGCCCTCTCGTTAGTCCAGGCACTGTGTCATCATCTGCCGTTTCATTAGTCCAGGCACTGTGTCGTCATCTGCCCTCTGATTAGGCCAAGCGCTGTGTCTTCATCTGCACTCTCGTTAGTCCAGGCACGGTGTCATCATCTGCCCTCTCGTTAGTCCAGGCACTGTGTCATCATCTTCCCTCTCATTAGTACAGGCGCCGTGTCATCATCTGCACTCTTGTTAGTTCGGGCACGGTGTCATCATCTGTCCTCTCTCCAGTTCAGGCACGGTGTCACCATCTGTCCTCTCGTTAGTCCAGGCGCTGTGTCATCATCTGCACTCTCATTAATCCAGCCGCTGTGTCATCATCTGCCCTCTCATTAGTACAGACACTGTGTCATCATCTACCCTCTCGTTAGTCCAGGAGCTGTCATCATCTGCCCTATCATTAGTCCAACAGCTGTGTCATCATCTGCCCTCTCGTTAGTCCAGGCACTGTGTCATCATCTGCCCTCTCGTTAGTCCAGGCACTGTTTCATCATCTGCCCTCTCATTAGTCCAGGCACTGTGTCATCATCTGCCCTCTCATAAGTCCAGCCACTTTGTCATCATCTGCCGTCTCATTAGTCCAGGCACTGTGCCATCATCTGCCTTCTCATGAGTCCAGGCACTGTGTCATCATCTGCACTCTCTCCAGTCCAGGCACTGTGTCATCATCTGTTGTCTCATTAGTCCAGGCGCTGTCTCATTGTCTGCCCTCTCGTTAGTCCAGGCACTGTGTCATCATCTACCCTCTCGTTAGTCCAGGAGCTGTAATCATCTGCCCTCTCATTAGTCCTGGAGCTGTGTCATCATCTGCCCTCTCGTTAGTCCAGGCACTGTCTCATCATCTGCCCTCTCATTAGTCCAGGCGCTGTCTCATCATCTGCCCTCTCATTAGTCCAGGCACTGTGTCATCATCTGCCCTCTCATTAGTCCAGGAGCTGTGTCATCATCTGCCCTCTCGTTAGTCCAGGCACTGTGTCATCATCTGCCCTCTCATTAGTCCAGGAGCTGTGTCATCATCTGTCTTCTCGTTAGTCCAGGCACTGTCTCATCATCTGCCCTGTCGTTAGTCCAGGCACTGTGCCATCATCTGCACTCTTGTTAGTCCAGGCACTGTGTCATCATCTGCCCTCTCGTTAGTACAGGCACTGTTTCATCATCTGCCCTCTCATTAGTCCAGGCACTATGCCATCGTCTGCCCTCACATTAGTCCAGGCACTTTGTCATCATCTGCCGTCTCATTAGTCCAGGCACTGTGTCATCATCTGCACTCTCTCCAGTCCAGGCACTGTGTCATCATCTGTCGTCTCATTAGTCCAGGCGCTGTCTCATCGTCTGCCCTCTCGTTAGTCCAGGCACTGTGTCATCATCTACCCTCTCGTTAGTCCAGGAGCTGTCATCATCTGCCCTATCATTAGTCCAACAGCTGTGTCATCATCTGCCCTCTCGTTAGTCCAGGCACTGTCTCATCATCTGCCCTCTCGTTAGTCCAGGCACTGTGTCATCATCTGCACTCTCGTTAGTACAGGCACTGTGTCATCATCTGCCCTCTCATTAGTCCAGGCGCTGTGTCATCATCTGCACTCTCGTCAGTCCAGGCACTGTGTCATCATCTGGCCTCTCGTCAGTCCAGGCGCTGTGTCATCATCTGCACTCTCATTAGTCCAGGCGATGTCATCATCTGCACTCTCGTTAGTCCAGGCGCTGTGTCATCATCTGCCCTCTCGTTAGTCCAGGCGCTGTGTCATCATCTGCCCTCTCTCCAGTCCAGGCACTGTGTCATCATCTGCCCTCTCGTTAGTCCAGGCACTGTGTCATCATCTGCACTCTCGTTAGTCCAGGCACTGTGTCATCATCTGCCCTCTCGTTAGTCCAGGCACTGTGTCATAATCTGCCCTCTCGTTAGTGCAGGCGCTGTGTCATCATCTGCACTCTCATTAGTCCAGGCGATGTCATCATCTGCACTCTCGTTAGTCCAGGCGCTGTGTCATCATCTGCCCTCTCGTTAGTCCAGGCGCTGTGTCATCATCTGCCCTCTCTCCAGTCCAGGCACTGTGTCATCATCTGCCCTCTCGTTAGTCCAGGCACTGTGTCATCATCTGCACTCTCGTTAGTCCAGGCACTGTGTCATCATCTGCCCTCTCGTTAGTCCAGGCACTGTGTCATAATCTGCCCTCTCGTTAGTGCAGGCACGGTGTCATCATCTGCCGTCTCATTAGTCCAGGCGCTGTGTCATCATCTGCCGTCTCATTATTCCAGGCGATGTCTCATCGTCTGCCCTCTCGTTAGTCCAGGCACTGTGTCATCATCTGCCCTCTCGTTAGTCCAGGCGCCGTGTCATCATCTTCCCTCTCGTTAGTCCAGGCGCCGTGTCATCATCTGCCCTCTCATTAGGCCAGGCGCTGTGTCTTCATCTGCACTCTCGTTTGTCCAGGCACTGTGTCATCATCTGCCCTCTTGTTAGTCCAGGCACGGTGTCATCATCTGCCCTCTCGTTAGTCCAGGCACTGTGTCATCATCTGCCGTTTCATTAGTCCAGGCACTGTGTCGTCATCTGCCCTCTGATTAGGCCAAGCGCTGTGTCTTCATCTGCACTCTCGTTAGTCCAGGCACGGTGTCATCATCTGCCCTCTCGTTAGTCCAGGCACTGTGTCATCATCTTCCCTCTCATTAGTCCAGGCGCGTGTCATCATATGCCCTCTCGTTAGTCCAGGCACTGTGTCATCATCTGCACTCTCGTTAGTCCAGGCACTGTGTCATCATCTGCCGTCTCATTATTCCAGGCGCTGTGTCATCATCTGCCCTCTCATTAGCCCAGACACTGTGTCATAATCTGCCCTCTCATTAGTCCAGGCACTGTGTCAACATCTACACTCTCTCCAGTCCAGGCACTGTGTCATCATCTATCCTCTCATTAGTCCAGGCACTGTGTCATCATCTGCCCTCTCGTTAGTCGACGCACTGTGTCATCATCTGCCCTCTCATTAGTACAGGCACTGTGTCATCATCTGCCCTTTCATTAGTCCAGGCGCTGTGTCATCATCTGCCCTCTCATTAGTACAGGCGCCGTGTCATCATCTGCACTCTTGTTAGTTCGGGCACGGTGTCATCATCTGTCCTCTCTCCAGTTCAGGCACGGTGTCACCATCTGTCCTCTCATTAGTCCAGGCGCTGTGTCATCATCTGCACTCTCATTAATCCAGCCGCTGTGTCATCATCTGCCCTCTCATTAGTACAGACACTGTGTCATCATCTGCCCTCTCATTAGTCCAGGCACTGTGTCATCATCTGCCATCTCTCCAGTCCAGGCACTGTGTCATCATCTGCCCTCTCGTTAGTCCAGGCACTGTCTCATCATCTGCCCTCTCATTAGTCCAGGCGCTGTGTCATCATCTGCCCTCTGGTTAGTCCAGGCGCTGTGTCATCATCTGCCCTCTCATTAGTACAGGCGCCGTGTCATCATCTGCACTCTTGTTAGTTCGGGCACGGTGTCATCATCTGTCCTCTCTCCAGTCCAGGCACGGTGTCACCATCTGTCCTCTCGTTAGTCCAGGCGCTGTGTCATCATCTGCCCTCTCATTAGTCCAGGCACTGTGTCATCATCTGCCATCTCTCCAGTCCAGGCACTGTGTCATCATCTGCCGTCTCGTTAGTCCAGGCACTGTCTCATCATCTGCCCTCTCATTAGTCCAGGCGCTGTGTCATCATCTGCCCTCTCATTAGTCCAGGCACTGTGTCATCATCTGCCATCTCTCCAGTCCAGGCACTGTGTCATCATCTGCCTTCTCGTTAGTCCAGGCACTGTCTCATCATCTGCCCTCTCATTAGTCCAGGCGCTGTGTCATCATCTGCAGTCTTGTTGGTCCAGGCGCTGTGTCATCGTCTGCCCTCTCATCAGTCCAGGCGCGTGTCATCTTCTGCCGTCTCATTAGTCCAGGCGCTGTGTCATCATCTGCCCTCTCGTAAGTCCAGGCACTGTGTCATCATCTTCCCTCTCGTTAGTGCAGTCACGGTGTCATCATCTGCCGTCTCATTAGTCCAGGCACTGTGTCATCATCTGTCGTCTCATTATTCCAGGCGATGTCTCATCGTCTGCCCTCTCGTTAGTCCAGGCACTGTGTCATCATCTGCGCTCTCTTTAGTCCAGGCTCCGTGTCATCATCTGCCCTCTCGTTAGTCCACACACTGTATCATCATTTGCCCTCTCATTAGTACAGGCACTGTGTCATCATCTGCCCTCTCATTAGTCCAGGCACTGTGTCATCATCTGCCCTCTCATTAGTCCAGGCACTGTGTCATCATCTGTCCTCTCGTTAGTCCAGGCACTGTGTCATCATCTGCCGTCTCATTAGTCCAGGCACTGTGTCATCATCTGCACTCTCCTTAGTCCAGGCACTGTGTCATCATCTGCCCTTTCATTAGTCCAGGCGCCGTGTCATCATCTGCCCTTTCATTAGTCCAGGCGCCGTGTCATCATCTGTCCTCTCTCCAGTCCAGGCACGGTGTCACCATCTGTCCTCTCGTTAGTCCAAGCGCTGTGTCATCATCTGCCGTCTCATTATTCCAGGCGATGTCTCATCGTCTGCCCTCTCGTTAGTCCAGGCACTGTGTCATCATATGCCCTCTCGTTAGTCCAGGCGCCGTGTCATCATCTTCCCTCTCGTTAGTCCAGGCGCCGTGTCATCATCTGCCCTCTCATTAGGCCAGGCGCGGTGTCTTCATCTGCACTCTCGTTAGTCCAGGCACGGTGTCATCATCTGCCCTCTCGTTAGTCCAGGCACTGTGTCATCATCTGCCCTCTCGTTAGTCCAGGTACTGTGTCATCATCTGCCCTCTCGTTAGTCCAGGCGCTCTCTCATCATCTGCCATTTCATTAGTCCAGGCACTGTGTCGTCATCTGCCCTCTGATTAGGCTAAGCGCTGTGTCTTCATCTGCACTCTCGTTAGTCCAGGCACGGTGTCATCATCTGCCCTCTCGTTAGTCCAGGCACTGTGTCATCATCTTCCCTCTCATTAGTGCAGGCGCTGTGCCATCATATGCCCTCTCGTTAGTCCAGGCACTGTGTCATCATCTGCACTCTCGTTAGTCTAGGCGCTGCGTCATCATCTGCCGTCTCATTAGTCCAGGCGCTGTGTCATCATCTGCCCTCTCATTAGCCCAGACACTGTGTCATAATCTGCCCTCTCATTAGTCCAGGCACTGTGTCAACATCTACACTCTCTCCAGTCCAGGCACTGTGTCATCATCTATCCTCTCATTAGTCCAGGCGCTGTGTCATCATCTGCCCTCTTGTTATTCGACGCACTGTGTCATTATCTGCCCTCTCATTAGTACAGGCACTGTGTCATTATCTGCCCTTTCATTAGTCCAGGCGCTGTGTCATCATCTGCCCTCTCATTAGTACAGGCGCTGTGTCATCATCTGCACTCTTGTTAGTTTGGGCACGGTGTCATCATCTGTCCTCTCTCCAGTCCAGGCACAGTGTCACCATCTGTCCTCTCGTTAGTCCAGGCGCTGTGTCATCATCTGCACTCTCATTAATCCAGCCGCTGTGTCATCATCTGCCCTCTCATTAGTCCAGACACTGTGTCATCATCTGCCCTCTCATTAGTCCAGGCACTGTGTCATCATCTGCCATCTCTCCAGTCCAGGCACTGTGTCATCATCTGCCCTCTCGTTAGTCCAGGCACTGTCTCATCATCTGCCCTCTCATTAGTTCAGGCGCTGTGTCATCATCTGCCCTCTCGTTAGTGCAGTCACGATGTCATCATCTGCCGTCTCATTAGTCCAGGCACTGTGTCATCATCTGCCGTCTCATTATTCCAGGCGATGTCTCATCGTCTGCCCTCTCGTTAGTCCAGGCACTGTGTCATCATCTGCCCTCTCTTCATTCCAGGCGCCGTGTAATCATATTCCCTCTCGTTAGTCCACGCACTGTGTCATCATCTGCCCTCTCATTAGTACAGGCACTGTGTCATCATCTGCCCTCTCATTAATCCAGGCACTGTGTCATCATCTGCACTCTCGTTAGTCCAGGCACTGTGTCATCATCTGCCCTCTTATTAGTCCAGGCACTGTGTCATCATCTGTCCTCTCGTTAGTCCAGGCACTCTGTCATCATCTGCCGTCTCATTAGTTTAGGCACTGTGTCATCATCTGCCCTCTTATTAGTCCAGGCACTGTGTCATCATCTGTCCTCTCGTTAGTCCAGGCACTCTGTCATCATCTGCCGTCTCATTAGTTTAGGCACTGTGTCATAATCTGCCCTCTCATTAGTCCAGGCACTGTGTCATCATCTGTCCTCTCATTAGTCCAGGCGCTGTGTCATCATCTGCCCTCTCATTAGTCCACGCACTGTGTCATCATCTGCCCTCTCATTAGTCCAGGAGCTGTGTCATCATCTGTCCTCTCATTAGTCCAGGTGCTGTGTCATCATCTGCCCTCTCATTAGTCCACGCACTGTGTCATCATCTGCCCTCTCATTAGTACAGGCACTATGTCATCATCTGCCCTTTCATTAGTCCAGGCGCCGTGTCATCATCTGCACTCTTGTTAGTTTGGGCACGGTGTCATCATCTGCCCTCTCGTTAGTCCAGGCACTGTGTCATCATCTGCCCTCTCGTTAGTCCAGGCGATGTCTCATCGTCTGCCCTCTCGTTAGTCCAGGCACTTTGTCATCATCTGCCCTCTCGTTAGTCCAGGCGCCGTGTCATCATCTTCCCTTTCGTTAGTCCAGGCGCCGTGTCATCATCTGCCCTCTCATTAGGGCAGGCACTGTGTCATCATCTGCCCTCTCGTTAGTCCAGGCGCTCTCCCATCATCTGCCGTTTCATTAGTCCAGGCACTGTGTCATCATCTGCCCTCTGATTAGGCTAAGCGCTGTGTCTTCATCTGCACTCTCGTTAGTCCAGGCACGGTGTCAAATCATCTGCACTCTCATTAGTCCAGGCACTGTGTCATCATTTGCCCTCTCGTTAGTCCAGGCACTGTGTCATCATATGCCCTCTCGTTAGTCCAGGCGCTGTGTCATCATCTGCACTCGCGTTAGTACAGGTGCTGTCTCATCGTCTGCCCTCTGGTTAGTCCAGGCGCTGTGTCATCATCTGCCCTCTCGTTAGTGCAGTCACGGTGTCATCATCTGTCCTCTCATTAGTCCAGGGGCTGTGTCATCATCTGACCTCTCGTTAGTCGACGCACTGTGTCATCATCTGCCCTTTCATTAGTCCAGGCGCTGTGTCATCATCTGCCCTCTTATTAGTACAGGCACGGTGTCATCATCTGTCCTCTCTCCAGTCCAGGCACGGTGTCACCATCTGTCCTCTCGTTAGTCCAGGCGCTGTGTCATCATCTGCACTCTCTTTAGTCCAGCCGCTGTGTCATCATCTGCCCTCTCATTAGTCCAGGCACTGTGTCATCATCTGCCCTCTCATTAGTCCAGGCACTGTGTCATCATCTGCCCTCTCGTTAGTCCAGGCACTGTCTCATCATCTGCCCTCTCCTTAGTCCAGGCGCTGTGTCATCATCTGCCCTCTGGTTAGTCCAGGCGCTGTGTCATCATCTGCCCTCTCATTAGTACAGGCACCGTGTCATCATCTGCACTCTTGTTATTTCGGGCACCGTGTCATCATCTGTCCTCTCTCCAGTCCAGGCACGGTGTCACCATCTGTCCTCTCGTTAGTCCAGGCACTGTGTCATCATCTGCACTCTCGTTAGTCTAGGCGCTGTGTCATCATCTGCCGTCTCATTAGTCCAGGCGCTGTGTCATCATCTGCCCTCTCATTAGCCCAGACACTGTGTCATAATCTGCCCTCTCATTAGTCCAGGCACTGTGTCAACATCTACACTCTCTCCAGTCCAGGCACTGTGTCATCATCTATCCTCTCATTAGTCCAGGCGCTGTGTCATCATCTGCCCTCTTGTTAGTCGACGCACTGTGTCATCATCTGCCCTCTCATTAGTACAGGCACTGTGTCATCATCTGCCCTTTCATTAGTCCAGGCGCTGTGTCATCATCTGCCCTCTCATTAGTACAGGCGCTGTGTCATCATCGGCACTCTTGTTAGTTTGGGCACGGTGTCATCATCTGTCCTCTCTCCAGTCCAGGCACAGTGTCACCATCTGTCCTCTCGTTAGTCCAGGCGCTGTGTCATCATCTGCACTCTCATTAATCCAGCCGCTGTGTCATCATCTGCCCTCTCATTAGTCCAGACACTGTGTCATCATCTGCCCTCTCATTAGTCCAGGCACTGTGTCATCATCTGCCATCTCTCCAGTCCAGGCACTGTGTCATCATCTGCCCTCTCGTTAGTCCAGGCACTGTCTCATCATCTGCCCTCTCATTAGTTCAGGCGCTGTGTCATCATCTGCCCTCTCGTTAGTGCAGTCACGATGTCATCATCTGCCGTCTCATTAGTCCAGGCACTGTGTCATCATCTGCCGTCTCATTATTCCAGGCGATGTCTCATCGTCTGCCCTCTCGTTAGTCCAGGCACTGTGTCATCATCTGCCCTCTCTTCATTCCAGGCGCCGTGTAATCATATGCCCTCTCGTTAGTCCACGCACTGTGTCATCATCTGCCCTCTCATTAGTACAGGCACTGTGTCATCATCTGCCCTCTCATTAATCCAGGCACTGTGTCATCATCTGCACTCTCGTTAGTCCAGGCACTGTGTCATCATCTGCCCTCTTATTAGTCCAGGCACTGTGTCATCATCTGTCCTCTCGTTAGTCCAGGCACTCTGTCATCATCTGCCGTCTCATTAGTTTAGGCACTGTGTCATCATCTGCCCTCTTATTAGTCCAGGCACTGTGTCATCATCTGTCCTCTCGTTAGTCCAGGCACTCTGTCATCATCTGCCGTCTCATTAGTTTAGGCACTGTGTCATAATCTGCCCTCTCATTAGTCCAGGCACTGTGTCATCATCTGTCCTCTCATTAGTCCAGGCGCTGTGTCATCATCTGCCCTCTCATTAGTCCACGCACTGTGTCATCATCTGCCCTCTCATTAGTACAGGCACTATGTCATCATCTGCCCTTTCATTAGTCCAGGCGCCGTGTCATCATCTGCACTCTTGTTAGTTTGGGCACGGTGTCATCATCTGCCCTCTCGTTAGTCCAGGCACTGTGTCATCATCTGCCCTCTCGTTAGTCCAGGCGATATCTCATCGTCTGCCCTCTCGTTAG
The DNA here is from genome assembly GCF_964204655.1 of Triturus cristatus. Taxonomy (NCBI): domain Eukaryota; kingdom Metazoa; phylum Chordata; class Amphibia; order Caudata; family Salamandridae; genus Triturus; species Triturus cristatus. The sequence continues at coordinate 1,699,186,408 of NC_140591.1, forward strand.
TCCAGGCACTTTGTCATCATCTGCCCTCTCGTTAGTCCAGGCGCCGTGTCATCATCTTCCCTCTCGTTAGTCCAGGCGCCGTGTCATCATCTGCCCTCTCATTAGGGCAGGCACTGTGTCATCATCTGCCCTCTCGTTAGTCCAGGCGCTCTCCCATCATCTGCCGTTTCATTAGTCCAGTCACTGTGTCGTCATCTGCCCTCTGATTAGGCTAAGCGCTGTGTCTTCATCTGCACTCTCGTTAGTCCAGGCACGGTGTCAAATCATCTGCACTCTCATTAGTCCAGGCACTGTGTCATCATTTGCCCTCTCGTTAGTCCAGGCACTGTGTCATCATATGCCCTCTCTTTAGTCCAGGCGCTGTGTCATCATCTGCACTCGCGTTAGTACAGGTGCTGTGTCATCGTCTGCCCTCTGGTTAGTCCAGGCGCTGTGTCATCATCTGCCCTCTCGTTAGTGCAGTCACGGTGTCATCATCTGTCCTCTCATTAGTCCAGGGGCTGTGTCATCATCTGACCTCTCGTTAGTCGACGCACTGTGTCATCATCTGCCCTTTCATTAGTCCAGGCGCTGTGTCATCATCTGCCCTCTTATTAGTACAGGCACGGTGTCATCATCTGTCCTCTCTCCAGTCCAGGCACGGTGTCACCATCTGTCCTCTCGTTAGTCCAGGCGCTGTGTCATCATCTGCACTCTCTTTAGTCCAGCCGCTGTGTCATCATCTGCCCTCTCATTAGTCCAGGCACTGTGTCATCATCTGCCCTCTCATTAGTCCAGGCACTGTGTCATCATCTGCCATCTCTCCAGTCCAGGCACTGTGTCATCATCTGCCCTCTCGTTAGTCCAGGCGCTGTGTCATCATCTGCCCTCTGGTTAGTCCAGGCGCTGTGTCATCATCTGCCCTCTCATTAGTACAGGCGCCGTGTCATCATCTGCACTCTTGTTATTTCGGGCACCGTGTCATCATCTGTCCTCTCTCCAGTCCAGGCACGGTGTCACCATCTGTCCTCTCGTTAGTCCAGGCGCTGTGTCATCATCTGCCCTCTCATTAGTCCAGGCGCTGTGCCATCATCTGCCCTCTCATTAGTCCAGGCACTGTGTCATCATCTGCCCTCTCATTAGTCCAGGCGCTGTGTCATCATCTGCCCTCTCATTAGTCCAGGCGCTGTGTCATCATCTGCCCTTGCGTTAGTCCAGGCACTGTGTCATCATCTGCCCTCTCGTTAGTCCAGGTGCCGTGTCATCATCTGCCCTCTCGTTAGTCCACGCACTGTGTCATCATCTGCACTCTCATTTGTACAGGCGCCGTGTCATCATCTGCCCTCTCATTAGTCCAGGCACTGTGTCATCATCTGCACTGTCGTTAGTCCAGGCACTGTGTCATCATCTGCCCTCTCATTAGTCCAGGCACTGTGTCATCATCTGTCCTCTCGTTAGTCCAGGCACTGTGTCATCATCTATACTCTCATTAGTCCAGGCACTGTGTCATCATCTACACTCTCATTAGTCCAGGCACTGTGTCATCATCTACACTCTCATTAGTCCAGGCACTGTGTCATCATCTACACTCTCTCCAGTCCAGGCGCTGTGTCATCATCTGCACTCTCATTAGTCCAGGCGCCGTGTCATCATCTGCCCTCTCATTAGTCCAGGCACTGTGTCATAATCTGCCCTCTCATTACTCCAGGCGCCGTGTCATCATCTGCACTCTTGTTAGTTCGGGCACGGTGTCATCATCTGTCCTCTCTTCAGTCCAGGCACGGTGTCACCATCTGTCTTCTTGTTAGTCCAGGCGCTGTGTCATCATCTGCACTCTCATTAGTCCAGCCGCTGTGTCATCCTCTGCCCTCTCATTAGTCCAGGCGCTGTCTCATCATCTGCCCTCTCATTAGTCCAGGCGCTGTGTCATCATCTGCAGTCTCGTTAGTCCAGGGCTGTGTCATCATCTGCCCTCTCGTAATTCCAGGCACTGTGTCATCATCTGCCCTCTCATTAGTCCAGGCACTTAGTCATCATCTACACTCTCTCCAGTCCAGGCACTGTGTCATCATCTGTCCTCTCATTAGTACAGGCGCTGTGTCATCATCTGCCCTCTCGTTAGTCCAGGCGCTGTGTCATCATCTGCCCTCTCGTTAGTGCAGTCACGGTGTCATCATCTGCCGTCTCATTAGTCCAGGCGCTATGTCATCATCTGCCGTCTCATTTTTCCAGGCGATGTCTCATCGTCTGCCCTCTCATTAGTCCAGCCACTGTGTCATCATCTGCGCTCTCGTTAGTCCAGGCGCCGTGTCATCATCTGCCGTCTCATTACTCCAGGCACGGTGTCATCATCTGCACTCTTGTTAGTTCGGGCACGGTGTCATCATCTGACCTCTCTCCAGTCCAGGCACGGTGTCACCATCTGTCCTCTCGTTAGTCCAGGCACTGTGTCATCATCTGCCCTTTCGTTAGTCCAGGCACTGTGTCATCATCTGCCCTCTCGTTAGTCCAGGCAGTGTGCCATCATCTGCCCTCTCGTTATTCCAGGCACTGTGTCATCATCTGCCCTCTTATTAGTCCAGGCACTGTGCCATCATCTCCCCTCTCATTAGTCCAGGCACTGTGTCATCATCTGCCCTCTCATTAGTCCAGGCGCTGTGTCATCATCTGCCCTCTCGTTAGTCCAGGTACTGTCATCATCATCTGCCCTCTCGTTAGTCCTGGCACTGTCATCATCATCTGCCCTCTCGTTAGTCCAGGCACTGTGTCATCATCTGCACTCTTGTCAGTCCAGGCACTGTGTCATCATCTACCTCTACCCTCTCATTAGTCCAGGCGCTGTGTCATCATCTGCCCTCTCATTAGTCCAGGCGCTGTGTCATCATCTGCCCTCTCATTAGTCCAGGCGCTGTGTCATCATCTGCCCTTTCGTTAGTCCAGGCACTGTGTCATCATCTGCCCTCTCGTTAGTCCAGGCAGTGTGCCATCATCTGCCCTCTCGTTATTCCAGGCACTGTGTCATCATCTGCCCTCTTATTAGTCCAGGCACTGTGCCATCATCTCCCCTCTCATTAGTCCAGGCACTGTGTCATCATCTGCCTTCTCGTTAGTCCAGGCACTGTGTCATCATCTACCCTCTCGTTAGTCCAGGCGCTGTGTCATCATCTGCCCTCCCGTTAGTGCAGGCACTGTGTCATCATCTGCCCTCTCGTTAGTCCAGGCGCTGTCTCATCATCTGCACTCTTGTTAGTCCAGACACTGTGTGATCATCTGCCCTCTCTCCAGTCCAGGCGCTTTGTCATTGTTGGACCTGGCCCTTTTGGCAGGTTCACCCCTAAACTTTTTGCATTTATCCTGGCCTTTTTCCCTATGGAGTGTTAGTAGTTTTAGGCCTCTAGGCACTTTAGCACTGTATCCCCGTGTAAAGTGCATGCGCTCTGTGTTACATTTAGTGAGACTGGCCTGCCCTCCCATAGGAATGCATAGGGGATATGTGTGTCCATGGTAGTTCTGATGTGAGAGGAGTGCAGGGGTGAGTTTGGTATGTGCAAACTCGTGAGAATAAATGCTGCGTAATGGTGTGCGCAGATTTAGTGTGACTGGTGGAGAAGTGCCACTTCTAGAAGTTGGCATGTCTGTGTGCTGTGTGATGTGAATTGCCTGTCTGGCTTGTGATTGACAGGAGCTGAGAGGGCTGGGAAATTCCAGGAGCCAGGGTGAGTCTGCCCGGTGGTGAATGGAGAGATCTGCATGTAGATGGGAGGGAGGAGTTGCACCTGGGACCTGAATGGGGCTGGGCCTTCCTTTCACAATGCTGGCTCCATCTCTTGTGGTCCGTCTGATGTCCCTGGCCTGTACTGTGAATAGAGAGGGGAGCTGAGCAAAACAAAGTGCTCCTGAACCAGTTGTATCTGGTTCTCCCCTTGCCCTACAGTTGCAGAACAAAGGAAAATGCTGTATAAAAGAAGGGGCTGTGACTCCATGAAAATGTTCTTGTTCTGGACTTAAATCTACCAGGGGCGTGCTGCTGCTGGGGGCCCAGAGGCAGGCTTGCCTCCCTGGGCCCTGCCCTGCCCCTGGGTGCCTGGAGGACTTCTTTTGGGGGACCCTTCAGCGCTGCATTGCCCCTTGATCCCTAAAGGAACTCTTGCTGGACTTGCTCTTTTCTTTTTAGGAAGGACTGTCTTTCTGCAGCTAGCGCCTAGCGCCTTGTGAGCGCTAAGATTTATTTTAATTATCCCCCAGAGGAGCACGCGGGCTCCGCAGCGCTGAGCTGCCCTTGAAGGAGAGGGAATCCCCGGTGTAGGGATTCCCCCGTGCTTTGTGATCTAGCGGGTGCCCACCCCGCGTTTCTACCGAGATTTTCTTATAACATGGAGGTGGGTGCCCACCCCGCATCGTGGTGCCTTTCGCGGGTGCCCACCCCGCTTCATGTTTTATTTTCAATAGCAGGAGCCCACCCTGCTTTATATCCCAATTCGGAGGGAGCCTACCCCTCATGGCGCCTGTTGGATTTTACCGCGGGAGCCCACCCCGCGTTTCACAGCTGCAGCCCGAGCCGCTAAATGCTGTTTAAAATGTTGGACCTTTCAACATAACAACTTAGAAATAGTATATTATTCCTATATTTTGTGTTTATCATCTAATAGGTCCCATGGAAATCGCATATGAATAAGTTCACGCCCTGAAGAAGGTGTTACCCCAGGAAAGGGGGTGTCACACCGAAACGCGCGTCGGCGTCTCGAACCGATTTGTTCGTCACACAGATCCATTGAGACTCATACAATTTCAAAAGAATAACCCTTTGTTTTCTCTTTTTTCCCCTTTTTGATACCCTCAATAGTAAATCTCTACCTACAATATACTAGTTTGTGTTTTTCACGCTAAAAAAGACACGCCAACAATGTTGGGCCTCTGAATTGTTCACTTTCCAGATTTTAGGATGTATGTGTTATATGTTGTTATGGTTTGAATGGATTTAAGTATGAATGAGAATGTTTGAATAGTTTATATCTTAGATTTTCCATGGGCATTATTTTTTTTTTTTTTTTTTTTTGTTTTTAAAGGTTTTTATTGAACAATAATTCGATTACAAGCACGGGCCTACAACCACCAGGGCCGGCCGCTAAGGACAGAATGAAATATACATTTATCAAAGCTGCAGTCGGTTCCCGGGGTTCGGCCCCGTAGTGACTCCGGATAGTTCTAAAGGAACAGGAGACTTAAATCCAACAAACACAAAAAACTAAAAGAAAAACAAAAGGCGAGGCATAAAGACAAACAGTGCAGGTCAGGCTTCCTCCGGGGAACTCCAGTTCAGACCATTAAGCAGCACGCGAAAGGAAGGAGTACCGGGAGGCTGGGGACGGGGGGGGGGGCCAAGGGAAATGAACGTCCATATGTAGTCATTCCAAAAGGTGCCCGGAACCGTCAAGGGTCAGGGGGACATGGCGATATCGGTGTCCACCAGGGGGGGCGTACAGATACCCCCGCGATATGCATTCCATTGCCCCCAGATTCTGCCCCATGCCCCCGGCTTACCACGGGCAACATACACAGTCTTCTCCCTGAACATACACCAGTCCATATTCTCCTTCCATACTGACACGGTGGGCGGCCGCTGGGCACCCCAAAGCTGCGCTATATCTCTCTTGGCAATCATGTTCCCCAGGGCCGCCCACCGAGTCTGAGCCGCGCTATAATCATTGGGCTCCCACACATTCAGGACACAGCGACGCACCTCCGGCAGCAGCACAACCCCAGTGACCTGTCCCATAACCGTATGTACCCGGCGCCAGTAGTCCGCCACCTCGCGGCACTCCCACAGGATATGGAGAAAGGTGGCGCTGAGCCCACAACCCCGCTTACAGAGCCCATCGTCGGAATACCCCATCGAGACCAAGCGAGGACCCGTCACATACACCCGGTGAAGAATCTTAAGCTGTACCAACCGGAGACGGGCTGGAATGGCGACCTCCTTGGGGGACGACAGTGCAGACTGCCAGTCCTCGTCGTCCAATTCCACCCCATCCCCCGTCCAAGCCTCCCGAAGGCGCACCAAGAGGTCAGCCCGATGATTAATCAGTTTCTTATAAATTAAAGAAATAGTACTGTCAGGGACATGTCCGTCAAGTATGCGGTCCTCGAGGGGCGAGGAAACCGGGATCTTGGTCCCCTCTCCAAAGACCGAGAGCAGGGCGTGTCGAACCTGGGCATAGCGGAAGAACTCCCTGTCCGTAAGCTCATATTCGGCCTGAAGAGCCGCGAAAGTCTTAACCGCGCCCTTATGCCACAGGTCTCCCACTTTGCTGATACCAATCGTGTCCCACTGGTCAAACCCCTTCGTAGTCCAGAGGCTCCCCAGGCGATCGGAGGCAAACAAAGGAGTAGCACATGTCAGTCGCTCACTCCAGCCCGTGGCCGCAGTGGCAGCCCTCCAAGTCCTCACCGCAATCTTAGTAGGACCCGTAAGGGTCCGGCCAGCCGAGCGGGAGTAAAGCGCCCTGTTATAGTCCCCGCCGGGAAGCAGGAACTTGTCCATCTCATACGCCGGATTCAGGCCAGGCGCATACGTGGCATGGTTGATGGCCGAAAGCTGCGCGGCCCAATAATACCTGCGAATGTCGGGAAGCGCGATGCCCCCGTCGTACCAGGGTAGAGTAAGCTTAGCCAGAGCAATACGCGCCCGCCCGTCCCACACCAGTCTCCTCTGCAGGCTCTCTACCTCCCGAAAGTAGGCCACTGGGATGACGTCGAAGGAATTCTGGAGTGCATAGAGGAACCTGGGAAGGGACATCATTTTGAACAGCGCGGCCCGACCCAGCGGGGACAGGGGCAGCCTGCACCACCGGGCCGTGTCCTCTCGCAATCGCCGAAGCGGACGCAGGAGATTCTGCTCATAGCGAGCCACCGGGTCCAGCGAAACGTATATCCCCAGGTACTTAAAGCCGCTCAGAGATACCTGGATCGGAAGCCGAGGCGGCAGGAGAGGAGGACCACCGGAGATCGGATAGACGCAGGATTTAGACCAATTGATTGTGAGACCCGAATTATTCCCAAAGGAAGTCAGAACGTCAAAGAGGACGTTGAGCGACTGCCGCGGTGAGGTGTGATATAGGAGAATATCGTCCGCATACAGGGAAACCCGATCTTCAAAGCCCGGGGCCCACCGGATCCCTCTAAGCGAGGGCTCCCAGCGGAGCCAAGCCGCGAGTGGCTCCAGGGCGAGAGCAAAGAGCAAAGGGGACAACGGGCATCCCTGCCTCGTGCCCCTGCCGAGGGCAAAGGGCCGCGAGACCCGCCCATTCACCACCACCTGGGCCATGGGTCCCGTGTAAAGAAGCTTCACCCAGCCAATAAATCCTTCCCCAAAGCCAAATTTAGCCAAGACAGCCCAGAGGAATGGCCACTCGATGGTGTCAAAAGCCATCGTGGCGTCCAGAGAAACCAGCACGGCCGGTTCGGAGAGGAGCTCCGCCCTGGCAAGGGCGCCGTGAAGACGCCGCAAGTTAAGAGCGGTGTTACGATGCGGGATGAATCCGCATTGGTCCGGATGAATAAGATCGCACACGACGCTCAACAGACGAGTGGCAAGGACTTTCGCTAAGATCTTAGGCTCCGCATTTAGCAGTGAAATAGGCCGGTAAGAAGTACAGCGGTCTCGCGGCTTGCCCTCCTTGGGGATAACGACTATCGTGGCCAAACGCTGGTCGGCCGGGAGGGAACCCGCCGCCAGAGACTCACGGAACATGCGACTGAGGAAGGGCGCAAGCTTGTCAGGGCGCAATTTATATAGCTCAATGGGCAGACCGTTGGGACCCATAGCCTTGCCCGCGCGAAGGGAGCGGATCGCGGTCGCTATTTCATCCGCCGACAAGGGGGCGTCCAGCCGCTCACGGTCCTCGACGGACAGGCCGGGCAAGGCGATATCCCTCAGAAGAAGGCGAGAGTCGTCCTCATCCCTGTCAGTCACTGGGGAGTACACAGCCCGGAGGTGGTCGGCAAAACATTCCACAATCTCGTCAGGCTCCGTCACACACACACCATCCGCAGCACGCAACTCCCGGACCACACGATTCACTCTCTCCTTCCTGTCCAGCCACGCGATCAACTTTCCCGCCTTGTCCCCGGCATCGTACAGTCGACCCTGCTGCTCCCTATATATAGTTTTGGCCGCGTCAGTGACCAGGGACCTATATTCAAACTGTTTCAGGCTGAGGGCATGGAGCCCGTCCGGAGTGACATTCGCCTCCAAGGCCGACTCCAGCCCCAGGATGTCAGTCTCCAGCCTCACCACTGCCTCACTCTTGACCCTCTTAGCCACCACTATCTGGGAAAGGGCGTGTCCGCGGATCACGGTTTTAAAGGCTTCCCACAGGGACATTGCAGACGACACCGACCCCTCGTTATCCAGGAAGTATTGGTCCATAGCCTTAACCAGGCTGTCACGAGTCGTAGGGTCTCGCAGGTACCATGGGTTAATGGGAGCGATCCGCCCTGCAGACCGCGGCCCGGTGTCAAAAAGAAGCCACAGCGGAGAATGGTCGGAGATACCCCGCGCCAGGTGCCTGACCTCTCGAATCCGACCAGTCTGCGCCGCGGGCATCAGGAAGTAGTCTAACCTAGAGAGACTCCCATGCGCCCCCGAGTGAAAGGTGAATTGACATTGGGTCGGATGCATTAATCTCCAACTATCCACCAGGCCGAAGGTATCCAGCATCCCACCCAGCCATGCCTGGGCAGCGGGGAGGGTCCTTGGTGGGTGACGATCCAGTTCCCCCGAAACCACAGAATTAAAGTCCCCGCCCATGAGCAGGAGGCTGTCCGGAAGGTCAAGCAGCATTCGACCCAAGTCAGTGAAGGTGGAGTTCTGGAGGCCCGGGGGGACGTAAACTGAAACCAGGGCAAGGGGCTGCCCCTCCCACCTCCCAATCAAGCACACATAGCGCCCTCTGTCATCCGAGACTATCTTAGTGATCTCCACCGGAAGTGAGGTTCGCAGGAGAATGCCCACCCCCCTGGAACCAGTTGTGAAACCAGAATGGGCCACGAGGCGGTATCCCCCCCTGTTCATTGCATGACAAACATTGCCAACCAGATGCGTCTCCTGGAGAAACACCACGTCAGGAGTCAAACGACGCAAATATTGCAGTACTACACCCCGCTTGATACGGTCCCCCAACCCATTGACGTTCCATGACATAAGCCTCAACCCGTCCCCCCCCATCCCCCCCAATAGATCAAGGGTCCCCCAGCCTGTAGCACAGTTCCCAAATGTGGACAAAAATCAGTACCTCGCCCTGTAAACAAAAAACACACAACAAAACAACCCCTCCTCCCCCCCAACCCCACCCCAGGACAAACTCCCCCCACCCTGCACCCCTGCGGGCCAAAAAACCCCCCCAACTTGCAGTGTGCCTGTCGCCCCTCTAACCCCATTCTACGAAAAGACCCCAGAGGAGGTAAGGGACCCGTCCCCGCCCGCCCCCCTCACTGGTCCTGGTAAAACACAATATGCAAATGAAATAAGACCCGACTGTACAGTGCAAAACGGCAAAATCAAGGACCAAAAGTCATTCTAAAGGGGACCCATCACCCGCGGTGCCCGCGGAGGGTCCGGGACGGCCACCTCCGTCCGGCAGAGAGTCCAGTCAGTCACTTGCAGCAACAGGAGAGTCAAAAAAGGCTGTCCGATCCCCATGTTCCACTCGGAGTTTTGCAGGGTAGAGCATCGAATATTTTAGGCCCAGCTCGCGGAGACGACGCTTCACCCCCTGGAATCCCATCCGTTGTTTCTGGACCAGTTGCGTGAAGTCCGGATAAAAATTGATGGTCGAGTTCTCATAACGAACCGGGCCGTGGGCCCGTGAGGCCTGCAGAATAGCGTCGCGGTCCCTGTAGTAGAACAGTTTGGCCACGATAGGCCTCGGGGGGGCCCCCGGCCGTGGCCGACCGCCCGGAACTCGATGGGCCCGCTCCACGGCAAAGAACTTACTTAGGCCAGCCGGGGACAACTGTTTCAGGATAAGTTCCTCGACCACGAGGTCAACCGGGCGGCCGTCGGAGGACTCCGGTACACCTATGACGCGAATGTTGTTGCGTCGGGCCCGTCCCTCGAAGTCCTCAAGCCGCCGGGCCATATGATCGTTAACCACCCTGATGTCTCCAAGCGCGGCCCGCAGATCCGACACCTCCGCACCGAGGGTGGAGGTCCGCGTGTCGAGAGCCTGGACCCTCTCGTTAGTTTTGGAGAGGTCGGCCCGGATCAGGGTGACATCAATCGCGACAGTGTCAATCTTACGGGCCAGGGCCTCATATTGCGTCGCGATGGTTTCCCTAATGCCATCAATGGCGCCCATAATGTCCTGTAGGGATAGTTCCGTAGAGACGGTCGCGCCACCCTCCGCAGTATCCGAGGGGAGGCCAGCAGCGCCAGAGGGCCCCCTGCCCTGGGTGTAGCGGTCCATGTTATTGCTCTGGACTGTTCCCCCGCGGAGGGAAGCCTTGGTCTTGCGGCCCTCGGGACCCCCTTTACCCCCCATGTGAACACGGTCACTCAAGGGGACCTCCAATCAAGAGGTGTAAGGGCACCAGCAAGAAGACCACAAAATGTCAATATAGGAGGTCCGAGGCGATAGGCACCCTAGTGGCAGTTGAAAGGAAACCTCATGCAGAGGCCCAGGAAGCACCTCGCCACCCCGAGCGCACCCCCCTGCCGGTCTCCTGAAGTGCAAAACCGAAACCGAAAGTGATGGATCGGCAGCTGGCACCGCGCTGAAGCCGCTGTTGTTCAATTGCAGCCCGGCCCCTCGGGTCACCTTCACCCCGGTCACCTCCGTCGGGTGGGTCCCAAAAGTTCCGACGACGACAACTCAGGATTCCCAGGTCCGATTTGAGTTTTGAAAAGAGATATATGCTCAGCTGGTCTTTATCTCCCAGATTCCATAAGCCACGTCAGGATATTATCAGGATAGATTCCGAGGAGCAGAGAGGGTCCGGGGAGCCCTGTGCTCACGCGACCATCTTGGATGCGCGCTAGGCTCCTCCCCCCTCCATGGGCATTATTGTTCATAGGACCATTATGTCCTTTGTTTGTTGAACTGTTTTTTCGATTTATGATTTGTGCATTTAAAAAGTAAGCTTCTTTCAATTAATTTGAAAATAAAAAAAGTATAAATATGACATTTTGATTCGTAGCATAATTTATATGCATAGTCTAGATAGAGTGTTTTTTTCTTTAAAAACTGACTTAGATGCTTTAGTTGAAAATTTGTAGGTACAGCAGACTCTTTCTTGTTTACTTTTGATTGATCCCCTGCTGCTCTACCTCTATTGACCTAGGGGTTCCCCTATTGTAGTGGTTGTTCCTTCCCAGCCTTGTTTGCTGTGGGGTTTATTTGTATTCTCATATCTTCGAATTGATTCCTGATAGTTGCACGCATCACCTTTGTTTAATTTCTTTTTTTTGCACCAGTCCTTTGGGAGTATTTATTATCACTTCCCTTTTTCATTTTCTTTATTCATTCTATATCATTTTTTATTTAATTTATTGTTATTCAAAACTTCCTATGGACAGTATTAAAACCTTTGGTTTTTCTGATGAAGATTATGCACGCCTTATAGGCCAAACACTGGACCCTGATAGACCTTTCTCACTTTCTAAAGGACCTAATGAGGATTGGACTAAACTGTTCAACCTAAAGAAAAAAACAAAACGTACAGAATCACATGCCAACTTTATGTTAGAATATCTGAAAGCGGGAACCATCCCCATTGGCCTCCGAGTCAGGAACATACCGGGTTTATTTGTGGAGATCAGGCAATTCCTTGAGAAGTGGGCCTTGATATCAAACAGGTGCTCTAGAGACTGGATGATCCTTATTATTGAAACCGCTAGGGAGGTAATCCAGTTATTAAATAAGGAAATCCAGGACCTAGAAGACAAACTTAAAGCATCTAGCGGCCTCGAGGAAGGCAAGAAAAAATTGGAAGAGATTGGGATAGAGCTAGATTCATTTAGTGAATATCTATTCAAAAGAAAGACGGACAAGCTAAGGAAGGACATTAGACTCTTCTCCCAGGAACGGGCCTATCCTTATCTGTCCGAGAACTTTTATGCCACAACAAATGACAGTTCGACTGGCAATTCTAATCCCCAGTGGAGCAATAAACGCATTATTACATTTTCAGACACTACTGACTCAGACAGCGAGGGGCCATCCTATCAAACCCCCCAATATAGATCAGACACTGATAGATATCAAAGTGAGAATCGTTTTTTAGGGAATCGAAAGGGCGGATCCCGCCCACGTTTTCAAAACCAATACCGGAACCAATACCAGAACATACACCAAAGGAATCAATATCAGGAACCAATTCAACCACAGAGATACCAGGAACAAGCACAACCACAAAGATACATCCGGACCCGCCAGAACCAATACTGGCGAACATAGCCAAAATTCCAGTGTTCAATCTATCAGCACATATGATAGACGACCCCACTGAAACATTACTCACCAAAGGACTATCATTTGTTCCTTCGGTTACGATGAACAAATTTGAATTTATGACAGACATACATGCTTTCTTCCGGAAAATCAGACTTAGAAAATTCTTTCAGAACAGAGATGAGAATGACCATAATGGGAATCGCTCTGGTCTTAAACCACCATCGAATTTTACACCTACCATTGACCAAATAGGAAAAGAAGTAGACCTCTTTGAGAAAGCCGTCCTTAACAAGATTGAAAAAATAACCACATTCGTACCCTTTCCCACTAATAACATCACTAGGGAAGAAAAGAATGCCCTTACTACCTTGAAGAACAACAAAGATATCACAGTGAAACCATGTGACAAAGGGGGTGGCATAGTCATCTTTGATACTTGTGACTATAAAGATAGAATGAATGTTCTGTTGGGATCACCCAGACATTATTTGAAAATTACCACCAATCCGGAACCTAGACTGAAACGCAGAATTCTTCAGGTCGTGGTATCAGCTGTAGAGAGGGGAGAAATCTGCGAAAAAGAAGCAGAATATCTCACCCCCACACATACCCGGATCCCCATTATCTATGGAGTTCCTAAAACTCACAAAAATCAGAAGGACCCCCCAATGAGACCCATTGTTTCCACCATAGGATCGGCGACAGAACCACTTTCAATATATATTGATCGGTTCCTTCAACCTTTGTTCACTACGCTCCAATCCTATGTTAAGGACACGGGACACTTTATTTCCAAAATAGAAGGCCTACAATATGATCCAGAACGAGAAATATTAGTCACCATGGACATTGAGTCCTTATATTCTAACATTCCACAAGGAGATGCTTTGAGAGTAGTTAAGGACAAAATCCAATCAGTAACATCATTACATAACAACATATTCTTGATTCAATGTTTGGAAATTGTTCTGGAAGAAAATTTCTTTGAATTTGATGGCGACTTTTATCATCAAGTACAGGGAGTCAGCATGGGGGCGGCCTGTGGCCCCAGTGTCGCCTGTCTGTACATGGGACACTTCGAAGATCGAAACATCTATAACGAGGTGGCTCCATTTTATGAGAATATCCGTCACTGGTCACGCTTCATTGACGATATATTCTTCGTCTGGAGTGGTGACCAAGAATCCCTCAACGAATTTATCTCTTGGATTAATCTAGCTGACCCTAATCTCCGATTTACGGCACAAAGCAGTGTTCAAAAACTAGAGTTTCTTGATGTCTATGTGAAGCATGAAGATTTCCAACTAAAGGTATCACTTTTCACGAAGCCTACCTCTAGAAATACTCTGCTCCATTTTGAAAGCTTTCACCCCAATAGCCAAAAATCGAGTATACCATTCAGCCAGTTTCTACGATTGCGTAGAAACTGCACTTCAATCAAAGATTATCTCCTTCATTCTGAATTAATGAAACAAAAATTCATTCAGAGAGGGTATCCCAACAGGCTTGTCAGGGATGCACTCAAGAGAGCAAGATACTTCAATCGGGATACGCTATTTATCCCCAAGGAGAAAGAAAATAAGATGGACAAACTGGTATGTGTTATTAAACACTCATCCATTAATCACAAAGTACGACAAATTGTCAACTCACATTGGCATTTACTCAACCTAGACAACCAGACACCCAGGATTCCCAAGCCTCTTTTCGCATTCCGAAGGAACAAGAACTTAAAAAACATATTGGTGAGGGCTAAACTACCAGAACGGAATGTTGCGACACAGAGATCCATCACAGGAAATGTTCCTGTACTGGGACAATATCAATGTGGAGGATGCCAGGCATGCCCTAATGCCATTGTGGATGACAATATCGTAATCAACAATCGGACTGTCAACCTCAAAGAGATGACAAATTGTAAAACATCCAACTGTATATATGTCATCTTATGTCCTTGCAATATCCCCTATGTGGGAGAGACTGGCAGAGAATGCAAGATACGCATAGGGGAACACAAGTCCAATATCAGGCGAAACAACCTTACAGCCCCATTGGTTAAACACTGGATGGAGGCTAAACACACTGAAAAGGACCTACATTGGACCATCTTAGAAAAGATCCGGACACAAAAGGGCACTGACAGTAATTGCATCCGTAAAAAACGAGAAGTTTTTGGGATTTTCTTTCTGGACTCTAAAATGAAGGGTCTGAATGAGGATTTACCTTGGGAAAACGCGATCATTTAAATAGTATGACATGGTTGTTTAACATTTCCGTCTTTGAAGGCGACTCTACAGTACTATGTTCCATCTTGATCTACATTCTCCCCTGTTTACTTTTCAACCCTATTTATAACCATTCTGATGGGGTATTTAATCGAATTTCCTGTGGAATTTTCTTCTGCCTACTATTGGAGCCATTTTTATGGGGCTCTTAATTCAATTGAATCATTTGCGCCCTTTAGAGATATTCTTTATCTCGTTTGCCCCAACATTTATTGTTATCAGCCTCCGTTCCCATCTTAGGGAACTCCGTTCCAACATACTCTGTGGAATCCACAGCCACCTTTTATATTTTTCACTATGACGTAGTTTGCACACTCCCTCAAGTAGTACTTAAACAGCTGAGTACTCTTGGGCTTTTCGTTTTTCATCTTTAAAGAGGAGCCAACCGGGAGAGGAGCACATCTAGCCGTTTGCTGTTTATCAAAAACGTCCGTTTATCTGAACGAGACGAGACGAAAGATTATGCTATCAGGCAACCCTGACGGTGAGTGCTTTGGAACCCGTGGGACTGTCTAAATTGAAGCTTAATTACTTCCATGCGTTCATTACGAACGCTAATGTCATCTACATTTTTGCTTTTAGACCTAACGGAAAACTCGTGCCATTTTCATCAATACTGCCACTTTGAAGCTGGTTCTACGCCAAGTTAGAGCAGCGAGGTGCTGCTATTTCAACTACAAAGTAGGTGGCCCACTTCATTAACCGTTATTGATGTTTCAAACTCGGAATCTCGTTCAAACCAGCTTATTTACACACCGTGTGCTTCCTTGTTTTTAGGCTTAGAACCTCTCCTCCCCTGCCTGCTTGGAGCACCTACAAAAGAGACCTTTGAACGCTGGCCCCAGGTAGACCTGTACTCTTAGATTTGGGTCACCGTCCCCATGTTTTACACATCATTTTTGTAATGCGTGCTAAGTAACCAGAATGATAATTCCTCTTGTCTTCATTTTTAGATCCACAACCCCCTCTAGCGGACGAGCTTTATTTAATCTCTATGCTCGCCCCCTGTAAGAATTTCTGAAGTTGTTCTACTGAATCTACGAACACTTTCCTTTTTCTTATGGTGAGCATTTCTATTCTACCCTATCTCTGTGCTATATGTTCTATATGGAATGAGTTATCTTTTTTTATTTCATTATTCTCTCTAGCCTGACACTTATTCTAAACTGTTCTCTTCTTTTGCTCTGAAGACTGGTTGAAATTATTTTGCAGCTTTGAGCTGGTTGTTCACATCTGTTCTCTAATCATGGTTAGCATCTGTGGTTTTGTCTTACTTATTTCAACTGAATTTCTTTTACAAAATCCACCTATTTTTACCTAGATGTGTTAACACACTTAGAAATCCAACAGATGCCTTGATTATTTGGTAAGACTAGCATTTTTTGGATTTCATTATTATATTTCTTCCTATTCGATTGGGGAATTTTCATTTGTTTCGTGTGTGCAACTATCATATATAAATCATTTATCCTGATTTTTACCACTTATATGCCTAGACCAGTGCTTATAACGATCCTGAATACTAAGTCCGGTTGTTGATATCTTATGCTGTTTAAAATGTTGGACCTTTCAACATAACAACTTAGAAATAGTATATTATTCCTATATTTTGTGTTTATCATCTAATAGGTCCCATGGAAATCGCATATGAATAAGTTCACGCCCTGAAGAAGGTGTTACCCCAGGAAAGGGGGTGTCACACCGAAACGCGCGTCGGCGTCTCAAACCGATTTGTTCGTCACACAGATCCATTGAGACTTTACAATTTCAAAAGAATAACCCTTTGTTTTCTCTTTTTTCCCCTTTTTGATACCCTCAATTGTAAATCTCTACCTACAATATACTAGTTTGTGTTTTTCACGCTAAAAAAGACACGCCAACAATGTTGGGCCTCTGAATTGTTCACTTTCCAGATTTTAGGATGTATGTGTTATATGTTGTTATGGTTTGAATGGATTTAAGTATGAATGAGAATGTTTGAATAATTTATATCTTAGATTTTCCATGGGCATTATTGTTCATAGGACCATTATGTCCTTTGTTTGTTGAACTGTTTTTTCGATTTATGATTTGTGCATTTAAAAAGTAAGCTTCTTTCAATTAATTTGAAAATAAAAAAAGTATAAATATGACATTTTGATTCGTAGCATAATTTATATGCATGGTCTAGATAGAGTGTTTTTTTCTTTAAAAACTGACTTAGATGCTTTAGTTGAAAATTTGTAGGTACAGCAGACTCTTTCTTGTTTGCTAAAGAATCTCTCCCCAGGCCGCACTCAGCGCGACCCGGAAGTCAGGCAAGCCTTGCCTGGGACAGGGGCGGGGCCTCGCCGGTCGCAGGAAGTTGCCTTAGGTCCCAGCGGGGCTCCCTTGAGCGGTTGGGAGCCTCGGGAGCCCCCGGGTGAAAGAGCCGTGATGTTGCGACCCCAGGCGGGACTCCCGTAGTGAAGAGGGAGTCCCGCAGGCAATCACAGCGCGATCGAGAGAGGCGGCCCCAGACGAGAGACGAGCCTCTTGAGCCCCGCCGGCGCAGAGAGCAGCAGAGCTCGGCCGCAGGACGGCCCGCATCCCGGTGAGTGAAGAGGGCTGGGGGGGGAGAGGGGACCGAGGCACAAGTACCGGTGCCTACCCCCTGAGCAGCCCCACTTGGCAGAGGGTCGCTCCATCATGTGCATGTGTTGTTTCAGAGCCCGTGTGGCTCCAGCGGGGCATGGTGATTCGAAAGCTCCTGTGCGCTCCCTTGGGGGCAGATGTGTTTTTGAGCGCCAGTGCGCTCCAACGCTTGGGGCATATTTACTTTAAAGGGCCACGACTGTTAAAATGGCCACAGGAGCACGTGTTCTTTCCCACGTTTACCCCCATCATTTTTAGAGCCTAGGGGGCTCCAACGTTTGGCACATATGTTTTAAGGGCCACTGAGAGCCCATGACTCATTTGATTATTTACAGCTGGCCAGCAAATAGTGGGCAGCTGCACCATTTAGGCCCAATTCCTGAGAGGGACAAAAGTGGCACAGAGGTGCCAGGCCTTCCCCAGCTGTGCAGCAATTAGTGCCAGCTGCTACGTTTAGGCCAGCACGAAGTGCGCACGCTTGACTGTCGCTGCATTGGCAGCATCCCTGACTTTTGGACAGAGGGCAGTTGAGCCCCTTTGGAATGGCCAGTTCACCAGGGGGATTGTTAGGTTTATAGGGCGCCAGGCCCTACTGTGATTTTGGGTGCTAGGAAATCTGATTCCTGTAGAATGATTTACGCACCCGTGTTGATACCTCTAAATGTGTTTTATGATTATGAGGTTGGTTCACATATTATGGTTTATGCTAGTGAGATTTATTTCCTAATGTAGTTATACTTAGGAGGTCAGGGTCTAATGTGTTTAGACTTGTGAGATGGTTGTTTCATGTGTTTATGAGGGTGAGGTTGGCGCAGAAGGAAATTCGCGCCTGGTGTGATACTGTGCATAATGTTGTTTATGTTACAGGCCGATGCTAAGTACAGTGATTACCAGTAGTCACTGGTTGTGTTCTATGTTTATGATAAGTTCTACATTTACTAAGTTCACTTTGTGATGGTACTGACAGTGGTCCAGTGGGCCCTGTCAGGTGTAAATAATCCCTTGTAAATATGACCTAATGCCAGGTGGCACCCTGTATAATATGTGCTTACTATTCTAATGTGTTATGATAATACAAAGGCTATTTTTATATATAACCTTGTGTGGAGTTTCCTTTGTGGTGGGCCTGGGATGTTGTTGCTGTGTGCGGGCGCAAATGCTTTACACATTGCCTCCGGGATAAGCCTGACTGCTTGTGCCAAGCTACCAAGGGGGTGAGCAGGGGTTATCGTTGGCGTGTAACTTCCTTGCCCCGACTAGAGTGGTGGTTTCTGCCTGGCTTTGGCGCACGCCTTAGCCAGCCAGAAATCCCATTTCTAACAGTCATCGTCTGCCCTCTCATTAGTCCAGACACTGTGTCATCATCTGCCCTCTCTCCAATCCAGGCACTGTGTCATCATCTGCCCTCTCTCCAGTCCAGGCGCTGTGTCTTCATCTGCCCTCTCATTAGTCCAGGCATGTCTCATCATCTGCCCTCTCGTTAGTCCAGGCACTGTGTCATCGGCTGCCCTCTCGTTAGTCCAGGCACTGTGCCATCATCTGCCCTCTCATTAGTCCAGGAACTGTGTCATCATCTGCACTCTTGTTAGTCCAGGCACTGTGTCATCATCTGCACTCTCGTTAGTCCAGGCGCTGTGTCATCATCTGCCCTCTCATTAGTCCACGCGCTGTGTCATCGTCTGCCCTCTCGATTGTCCAGGCGCTGTGTCATCATTTGCCCTCTCATTAGTCCAGGCGCTGTGTCATCATCTGCACTCTCATTAGTCCAGGCGCTGTGTCATCATCTGCCCTCTCGATAGTCCAGGCACTGTGTCATCATCTGAACTCTCATTAGTCCAGACACTGTGTCATCATCTGCCCTCTCTCCAATCCAGGCACTGTGTCATCATCTGCGCTCTCTCCAGTCCAGGCGCTGTGTCTTCATCTGCCCTCTCATTAGTCCAGGCATGTCTCATCATCTGCCCTCTCGTTAGTCCAGGCACTGTGTCATCGTCTGCCCTCTCTCCAGTCCAGGCACTGTGCCATCATCTGCCCTCTCATTAGTCCAGGAACTGTGTCATCATCTGCACTCTTGTTAGGCCAGGCACTGTGTCATCATCTGCACTCTCGTTAGTCCAGGCACTGTGTCATCATCTGCACTCTCGTTAGTCCAGGCGCTGTGTCATCATCTGCCCTCTCATTAGTCCACGCGCTGTGTCATCGTCTGCCCTCTCGATTGTCCAGGCGCTGTGTCATCATTTGCCCTCTCATTAGTCCAGGCGCTGTGTCATCATCTGCCCTCTTGTTTGTCCAGGCGCTGTGTCATCATCTGCACTCTCATTAGTCCAGGCACTGTGTCATCATCTGTACTCTCATTAGTCCAGGCGCTGTGTCATTATCTGCCCTCTCATTAGTCCAGGCACTGTGTCATCATCTGCCCTCTCGATAGTCCAGGCGCTGTGTCGTCATCTGCCCTCTTGTTTGTCCAGGCGCTGTGTCATCATCTGCCCTCTTGTTTGTTCAGGCACTTTGTCGTCATCTGCCATCTCATTAGTCCAGGCGCTGTGTCATCATCTGCCCTCTCATTAGTCCAGGCGCTGTGTCATCATCTGCTGTCTCATTAGTCCAGGCGCTGTCTCATCGGCTGCCCTCTCGTTAGTCCAGGCACTGTGTCATCATCTGCTCTCTCATTAGTCCAGGCGCTGTGTCATCATCTGCCCTCTCATTAGTCCAAGCACTGTGCCTATTTCCACATTCCAATCCATCTGGCACATCGCCGGTACCTCAGATTTGTAGTCAGATGGCGGCATTGCCAATTCAAGGCGCTTGCCTTCAGAGTCATCACTGCACCCAGGGTGTTCATCAAGGGCCTCACTGGGTTGGCCTCTCACCTGCGCAGACTGGCACCCACCTCTTTCCCTATCTGGACAACTGTCTCATCAAGAGTGCCACCCTCAGAAATGCTCAGGTCCCCATCAATCTACTTTACAAGCTAGGTTTAACTATCAATGCCTCAAAATCCCACCTCCAACCCCCCCTCCAGATCCAACCCTATCTGGAAGTAGTTCTCAACTCGGAGGTTGGCATGCCCTAACCAAATGCTGCCAGGATGCTGTGTATTCAGACACTCATTCTTGTTTTTCAACCAGACCAACAAGTCACGGTAAGAACAGTCATGCGCCTCCTCGGCACGATGGCTTCCTGTATTGCTATAGTACCCCATGCTCGGTTACACGTGCATCCATTGCAGGCGTGCTTAGCGTGCCAGTGGGCTCCAGGGGAGGGTCATTGAAGGATCTAGTGCTGGTCAGCCGTACACTCTTGTCACTCTCTGCAGCGGTGGAACACCAACAACCTATGGCCGGGAGGGCCTTTTTTAGGCCAAGGTCCACAGAGGACCATCACAACGGACGTGCAAAGGGGCGTGCACGTACAATCTTGCAATCTGGGCCTGGCAGTTCGGCCTGGAGTGTTCCCATGAGGAACAGGGTCAAGACGGATTTGCATATGGCTGGGTCCACACTCGGGTGGCGTTGTGAGCAAAAACCAATGGATTAAATCCAGATCCTTGTGACTGGGGGTGAATGTTTGATTTGTTCAGCATTCCGTACATCATTTGGTGAATTTGCTTTTACAGTTCATGCACAGCATGTGTATCTACAGCCACGCATGCCTCAAACGGAAAATGTTACATACCCAGTAAGGATCTGTTCATGGCATGTAATGCTTTAGAATCACATGTGCCCACCCTCCTCCTCGGACGCCTGTAGCTGTTACTGTTCTATTTCACTTTCCTCTTTCTTTGCATGGGCATCTTTCTATACAACGCTTCACATTCGATCCTCGCCCGCTGTGCGGGAAAATAATCTAACAATGGAGTCGATGACCATGCGCACTACCAGCAGGACCTTGTGACTCAAGAGACTTTCTTTAAAGAAAAACAACTTGCACACATCCGGGGCCAACACTAGATGGCAGAATTATGCACAACGCATGAATCTACAGCACTACATGCTACGAACAGATGCTTACTGGGTAAGTAACATTTTCCTTTTGGTCGATTGGATGCAGCTAGGGTGCCCCAGTCACCCCGGTCTCCCCAGTTACTTGGTGGACCCACACATCCGCCTTTCTGATCTCTGATGGTACTCTGAGCCTGAAACACAAACTGCAGGGCTTAGAAATGTGTGCATCCATACATGGATTTCCGGGATGGATAACTGCCAGCTCATTGCCAATAGCAAAGGTTTTTTTATAGAGTATGCTGGCACTTTAGAATGCGGCACAGTTGGCACTGATCAGGTCGACCAACACTGAATGGTCGTGGGACAGATTTTAGGTACACATATTGTCTTAGTGGAGAGTTGGGATTTTCTGTGTTAAAATTAATGTTTGTTATAAATCAAACAGGTGGAAATTGTCTTTCTCTTTCTTTCAGGAGTGGACACTTTCAGACCAGAGGGTGTCAGGGTGTCAGATGAAGGACAAATCTCAACTGTGGAAGTGAAGCTGGAGCCCAAGGAAACTCCAATAATCTTTGGCGGACCCCATAATCCGCTTCATATTGGTTGCCAAGACTTTGACAAGAGCTGGCGGCCCGGCGAAGAGGACGAGGGGCCTCACGCCGCTCGCCATGATACGACAGGTGAGGAACTTGTCAACAATTGTCTTTCACTTGTGTGGCAGCACTATCCTGTTTATGTCTCATGCCATCAGCACTCTGAGGCACAGTGCTCCATTGCTTGTTTCTAATGAACTTGTCATCACTGGTTGACTTATTGTTCCTCTGTCTGAAGACCAGCCATTGGGGAGGACTGATAGTGCTCCTGTCTGAAGAACCGGCCATTGGGGAGGACTGATAGTGCTCCTGTCTGAAGAACCGGCCATTGGGGAGGACTGATTGTGCTCCTGTCTGAAGATCCGACAATTGGGATGACTGATAGTGCTTCTGTCTGATAAACCGTCCATTGGGGATGACTGATAGTGCTCCTGTCTGAAGAACTGGCCATTGGGGATGACTGATAGTGCTCCTGTCTGAAGAACCGGCCATTGGGGAGGACTGGTTGTGCTCCTGTCTGAAGAACCGGCCATTGGGGAGGACTGATTGTGCTCCTGTCTGAAGATCCGACAATTGGGATGACTGATAGTGCTTCTGTCTGATAAACCGTCCATTGGGGATGACTGATAGTGCTCCTGTCTGAAGAACTGGCCATTGGGGATGACTGATAGTGCTCCTGTCTGAAGAACCGGCCATTGGGGAGGACTGATTGTGCTCCTGTCTGAAGATCCGACAATTGGGATGACTGATAGTGCTTCTGTCTGATAAACCGTCCATTGGGGATGACTGATAGTGCTCCTGTCTGAAGAACTGGCCATTGGGGATGACTGATTGTGCTCCTGTCTGAAGAACCGGCCATTGGGGAGGACTGATTGTGCTCCTGTCTGAAGATCCGACAATTGGGATGACTGATAGTGCTTCTGTCTGATAAACCATCCATTGGGGAGGACTGAGTGTGCTCCTGTCTGAAGAACCGGCCATTGGGGAGGACTGATTGTGCTCCTGTCTGAAGAACCGGCCATTGGGGAGGACTGATTGTGCTCCTGCCTGAAGATCCGGCCATTGGGATGACTGATTGTGCTCCTGTCTGATGAACCGGCCATTTGGGATGACTGATAGTGCTCCTGTCTGAAAAACCGGCCATTGGGGATGACTGATAGAGCTCCTGTCTGAAGAACCGGCCATTGGGAATGGCTGACAGTGCTCTTGTCTGACGAACCGGCCATTGGGAATGGCTGACAGTGCTCTTGTCTGATGAACCGGCCATTGGGGATGACTGATAGTGCTCCTGTCTGAAGAACCGGCCATTGGGAATGACTGACAGTGCTCTTGTCTGATGACACGGCCATTGGGAATGACTGACAGTGCTCTTGTCTGATGACACGGCCATTGGGAATGACTGACAGTGCTCTTGTCTGATGAACCGGCCATTGGGAATGACTGACAGTGCTCTTGTCTGATGAACCGTCCATTGGGAATGGCTGACAGTGCTCTTGTGTGATGAACCGGCCATTGGGAATGACGGATAGTGAGTACTTCTGTCTGGCGAATCTTTCTTCGGGGGATGAGCTGTGGTGTGTCTGTCTGATATAGCTCTCATCGGTAGCTGGGGTATAGTTTTTCTGTCTGAGTCACCTTTCTTCAGGGGATATGCGGTACAGTGCTTCTGTCACAGTACCTTTCATCAACTTGAAGTATATTGCTTCTGTCTGATGAACCTTTTATTGTGAACTGAGTTAGAGTGCTTTTGTTGCTATACCTTTCATCACGGACTGAGGTATAGGGCTTCCTTCACTGTACCTTTCTTTGAGGGCTGAGTGAAATGCTTGTGTTTGATGAACCTGTCATCAGGAACTGACATATAGAGTTTCTGTATGATGAACCATTCATTGTTGACTGAGGTATAATGCATCTGTCCCTGTACTTTTGATAATGGACTACGGTATAGTGCTTCTGTCGTACCTTTCATCGTGGATTGAGGTACACTACATCTGTCGATGTCCCTTTCATCAAGCGATATGTGTAATGCTTGTGTTTGATGAGACTTTAGGTTCAAGGCATGTGAGCTGTATATCAAATGCTTTGCATACTCCTGCCATCTAGTGTTGGGTCCGGATGTTTGCAAGTTGTTATTCTTCGAAGAAGTCTTTCTAGTCACAAGGTAAGGTGACTCCCCCTTTCGGTGATAGTGGGCATGGGCATCGACTTCATTGTTAGATTGTTTTTTTCTGCCATCGGGTTTGGACGTGTATTGCTGCGCTCCAGTTCTAAACTGTTCCTCGGGTTCCCCTCGGTGCGCAATTCACTTACCCTCGACTGTATTGTTATTCGATCACGTTTCCCATTCTCCGTGTATCATATCGGTTTAGAAAAAAACAGTTTTGAATGGAAACTTTGTGGAGGGTCATCGGGTCTAGCCGCTTCGGGCCACCTCACAGTGGATGGAACGGACTCCATTCAAAATCTGTCCCAGGTGCCACGCCAAGTACCCGCGCACCGACTCGCACGAAGTGTGCAACTTGTGCCTCTCCCCAGAACACGACAAACAAGACTGCGACGCATGTAAATCGTTCCTCTCCAAGAAAACGCTCCTTGACCATCGGGCTCGAAATGCAACAGCAGAGCAGCTACATTCCGGACCTCTCTAGAGATGATTCAGAACAAGAAACCTACGACGCCCAGGGAGCCAAAGAAGAAGAGGAGCTGATTTCCGTGTCAGAAGCAAACTTCGATATGGATGAGGAGATTCTGCAGGGTCAGCGTACTGTGAGTACTGATCCTCCCCTGCCCAAAACTCTACCTCTGCCCAAGAAAAAGGCTCCGGTTTGTCCTCTGCCTTCGGGCCAAGGTCGGCACCGAGTACAAGTTTCCAATGCCCCACCTTCGGGTCCTGCACCAAAACATATAATAAAGCCTTCCGGCTCGGGACCGAGCTGGCCACATTTAGGCATTGAACCGAAACAATCGGTACCGAAACAGAAACACATTTCGAAGCCATCTCCTTCCGTACCGAAGCCAAAACCATCTTCGGATGCGAAGACTTCGGCGCCGAAAAGTTCAGCTCCAAAATGTTGGCACCAAAAGACAAAACGGCTCCGAATCCATCAAAAGAGCCTCGTTTTGACGTCCCACCCTTAAGCCCGGACCCGAAACAAAAAGAACTGGTTATAAATCCCAAAACAGGACATATTCATGCCAAATTGACAGTGAAATGGAAACAGGACACAAAACTAACCATATCCCTCTTAAGAAGAAGAATGTTGGTACTAATCCTTCTCCTCCTCCTCTATTACCTCCTTCCCCACCTAACCCAAATTTGTTAATTACACCTACAAATTTACCCACAAATTCACCAAGACCACAAATACCTGACAATGACAACCAGGATGGGGATGGAGTAAATCCAGATGGTCCTGATCCATGGGACGACTATAACACAGATCCAAAGAATGACAATGACCCAGACTTATACCCTACACTGCCTTCTCCACCTGATGATGACACGGGGTACATCGATTCAATCACTAGAGTTGCTGAATGCCACGGAGTGCAGCGTCACAAGGACACTCTTCAGGAAGATCTTCTTTTCGAAACATTGAGCTCCTCCCTAAGGCCCAACTACACTTTACCTATGTTAAAGGGTATGTCAGACACACGGACGACATTTTTAATCATCCGGTACGCACGAGAATCCTTACACCACGGGTACATAAGAAATATAAATCTGCACCATCAGATCCCATTTCCTTTAGGGGTCAGTTGCCTTTAGACTCCCTCGTCGTTTCTAATGCCCGTAAACGGGCAAACTCACAGACATCGGGGGATGTTCCTGCTCCAGATAAAGAATCCAAATCATTAGATGCCTCAGGGAAAAGAGTGGCTTATCTGGTGAACACAAGGCCAAGCACACGACCTGGAAGGGAAGTTCATTTCTAATACATCCATTAGATGCGCCTTGGATGCAGCTGACACTGCTGCAAGGGCCGTCAACACTAGCGTTTTATTAAGAAGGCATGCATGGCTTATTATTTTAGGGTTCAAACCCGAAGGGCAGGCTTCTATTTTAAATATGCCCTTTGATAAAGAGCATCTTTTTGGTCCTACTGTACACAATTCATTGGAAAAAATGAAAAAAGACACAGATGTAGCAAAATCTATGGGAGCCCTGCAGTCCCCATCCAATCGGGGTTCCTTTTGTCGCTCCTTCTACCGAGGGGGCTCCAAAAACATATCTACGGATAACGCCTCTTCCTCCTATAAAGGGAACAATCAGTCATCCTCTTCAAGAGGATACTTTTGAGGTGGATATCCAGGCAATAATGGAAAGGGAAGAGGTAAAGGTGCCACACCTCGTACCTCCCCCTCAACAACTAAACAATGACTTGCTTCCCCTCCCTCCCATCATTCCACTCCTGTCGGGGGAGGTCTTTCTCAATTCCTTCCCGTCTGGAACACAATAGCTTCAGACAAATGGGTACTAGGAATTATCCGATCTGGTTATTGCCTGGAGCTTACCAACAATCCCCCAAACATTCCTCCATGGTCACACAAAATGTCACCAGAACATCTTCACTGTCTCAAACAAGTGGTTCAGTCTCTTCTGCAAAAGGGAGCTATAGAGCCCATACCATTACAATATCGAGGGTCCGGTCTGTACTCCCTATACTTTCTCATACCGAAAAAGGACAGCTCTCTCAGGCCTATATTAGACCTCAGAGATTTAAATCAGTACATTCAGTCAGATCATTTTCATATGGTCACTCTTCAACAGGCGATCCCTCTCCTACAGCAAGACGACTTTATGACTACTCTAGACTTAAAGGACTCATACTTCCAAATTCCAATACACCCCGCTCATCGCAAATATCTCAGGCTTGTAATAGCAGGGCAACACTACCAGTTCAAAGTGCTTCCTTTCGGAGTCACCACTGCTCCCAGAGTGTTCACCAAATGCCTGGCAGTAGTCGCTGCTCACCTGCGAAGACAGCATATTCGTCTTCCCGTACTTGGACGGCTGGTTAATCAAAGCCAGCTCTTACCCAAAGTGTCTCCAGCACACTCAAATAACACTACAATTGCTGCACAAGCTAGGCTTCACAGTGAATGTGTTGAAGTCCCATCTCCAACCCTGCAACACACAAACCTATTTGGGAGCCACTCTGGATACTCAAAAGGGTCTGGCCTGTCCCAATGCAGCGGGGATCTGCAACATTCAGGCTCTAATCTCCCAGTTTCAGCCTGACCAGACACTACCAGTTTGGGTATACACGCAGCAGCTGCATGGGAATGATGGCGTCTTGCATCATGATAGTTCCCCATGCAAGACTTCACATGCGTCCCCTTTAAGAATGCTTAGCACGTCAGCGGAATCAGTCCCAGGGTCAATTGACAGATCTAGTGTTGTTAGACGGCTGCACCCATCGCTCTCTGCTGGGGTGGAATCCACAAAACGTATCCAAAGGCCGCCCCTTCATCGACCCAGTTCTACAGACAGTGCTAACAGCAGACGCATCGCTCACTGGTTGGGGAGCTCATCTCCAAACTCACACAGTTCAAGGTTTGTGGAACTGCAAGCAAAACCAACTTCACATAAATCATCTAGAGAGGCTAGCAGTGTTTTCTAGCGCTCAGAGCCTTCCAGACTCACCTTGCAGGCAAAGCTGCCCTAGTCCGCACCGACAACATGACAGCCGTGTATTACATACAGAAGCAGGGAGAGACACACTCTCCCTAACTGTCACACCTTGCGCAAGCCATTTGGAAGTGGGCCATACGTCACAAAATTTATCTCCTGGCAGAATACCTTCCAGGGGTAAACAATCAAATAGCAGACCTTCTCAGCAGGCAGAGACAACAGATTCACGAATGGGAACTTCACCCTCAAGTTCTCCTCCCATTCTTTCAGATGTGGGGCTTTCCACTCATAGATCTGTTCGCCACACGCCAAAACGCAAAATGCCCAAACTGCGCCTCCAGGTATCCACACCCGTTATCCAAAGGCAATGCTCTATGGATGAACTGGTCTGGGATATTTGCCTGCGCTTTTCCGCCTCTCCCACTCATTCCACTAGTGGTTCGGAAGCTCAGGCAAACATCCCTCATGTTGATCCTAGTAGCTCCCACATGGGCACGTCAACCGTGGTTCACTACCCTGTTGGAACTCTCAGTAGTTCCTCATCAAAAACTACATCTCACACCCAGTCTCCTCACACAGAGCCACGGAGACATAAATCATCCAGATCCCAAAGAACTTAACCTTGCGATCTGGCTCCTGAAATCATAGAGTTTGGCTATCTGAACCTTCCACCAGACTGTATGAATATCATTAAAGAGGCCAGAGGCCTACTGCCAGAGTTTGCTACGCAGCTAAGTGGAAGCGGTTTGTTTTCTATTGTAATCACCATATCAACCCGTTAGATGCTTCCATTCAAAATATCATTTGTTATTTACAACACTTGCAGCAGTCAGGATTGCCTTACACATCCACACGCTTACATCTCGCTGCACTAGCTGCATACCTTCAAAACAGACAGCATCTGTCCTGTTTCAGAGTACCCGTTATCAAGGCTTTTATGGAAGGACTAAAAGAGTTATTCCAGCAAGACTTCCACTTGCTCCAGTGTGGAATCTTAACATTGCCCTTACCGGACTAATGGGTCCACCCTTCGATCCACTGTATAAATGTGAACTTCAGTTTCTCACCTGGGAAGTTGCTTTCCTCATTGCTTTCACATCACTGAGGAGAGTGGGTGAGCTTCAGGCACTAACAATAGAAGAACCATTTTTCCAACTGCACAAAGACAAAGTGGATATTCGTACTAACCCCAAATTCCTACCTAAAGTGGTATCTGCTTTTCACATCAACCAATCTGTTGAGTTGCCTGTGTTCTTTCCTCAAGTTAGAAGAGCCTTATTGTATTACGTAGAAAGGACAAAACCTTTTCGAAAAACTAAACAACTCTTAGTGGCTTTTGCTCCACCATACAAAGGCAATCCTATATCTAAATCAGGTATTGCTCGGCGGATTGTCAAATGTATTCAAACATGTTATGCAAAAGCAAAGATGACTTTACCAATACCACCAGAGCGCATTCCACCCGCAAAATAGGGGCTACTATGGCTTTCTTAGGAAACATCCCCATAGTTGACATTTGTAAAGCTGCAACATGGTCTACACCACACACATTCACCAAACACTATTGTGTAGATGTGTTAGCGAGACAACAAGCTAATGTAGACCAGGCTGTACTTAAAACGATGTTTCAAACAACTGCAACAGATACAGGTTAGCTACCGCTTTGGGAGAATACTGCTGTATAGTCTATACAAAGCATGTGATCTACAGCTCACATGCCTCTAACAGAAACTTTTACTTACCCAGTAAACATCTGTTCTTGGCATGTAAAGCTGTAGATTCACATGTGCCCACCCTCCTCCCCGGATACCTATGCCTGTTGCAGTTCTCTCTGACTTTATATACATATGCATGGACATCTCTATTCTACTCTTACCTACTCCTTTCTTACCCTCTTGCGGTAAAACAATCGAACAATGGAGTTGATGCCCATGTGCACTATCATCGAAAGGAGGAGTCACCTTACCTTGTGACTAGAAAGACTTCTTCGAAGAAAAATAACTTGTAAACATCCGGACCCAACATTAGATAGCAGGAGTAAGCAAAGCATGTGAATCTACAGCTCTACATGCCAAGAACAGATGTTTACTGGGTAAGTAACATTTTCCTTGTGGACCGAGGTATAGTGCTTTTGTCCCTGTACCTTACTTTGAGGACTCGGGTATGGTGCTTTTGTACCTGTACCTTACTTTGAGGACTCGAGTATGGTGCTTTTGTCCCTGTACCTTACTTCGAGGCCTCAGGTATAGTGCCTTTGTCCCTGTACCTTACTTTGAGGACTCAGTATAGTTATTTTGTCCCTGTACCTTACTGTGAGGACTCGGTGTGGTGCTTTTGTCCCTGTACCTTACTTTGAAGACTCGGGTATGGTGCTTTTGTACCTGTACCTTACTTTGAGGACTCGAGTATGGGGCTTTTGTCCCTGTACCTTACTTTGAGGCCTCAGGTATAGTGCCTTTGTCCCTGTACCTTACTTTGAGGACTCAGTATAGTTATTTTGTCCCTGTACCTTACTGTGAGGACTCGGTGTGGTGCTTTTGTCCCTGTACCTTACTTTGAAGACTCAGGTATGGTGCTTTTGTCCCTGTACCTTACTGTGAGGACTCGGTGTGGTGCTTTTGTCCCTGTACCTTACTTTGAGGACTCAGGTATGGTGCTTTTGTCCCTGTACCTTACTTTGAGGACTCGGGTGTGGCGCTTTTGTCCCTGTACCTTACTTTTAGGACTCTGGTATAGTGCCTTTTTCCCTGTACCTTACTTTGAGGACTCGGTATAGTTATTTTGTCCCTGTACCTTACTGTGAGGACTCGGTGTGGTGCTTTTGTCCCTGTCCCTTACTTTGAGGACTCAGGTATGGTGCTTTTGTCCCTGTACCTTACTTGAGGACTTGGTATAGTTATTTTGTCCCTGTCCCTTACTTTGAGGACTCGGTATGGTTATTTTTTCCCTGTCCCTTACTTTGAGGACTCGGTATAGGTATTTTGTCCCTGTCCCTTACTTTGAGGACTCGGTATAGGTATTTTGTCCCTTTACCTTACTTTGAGGACTCGGGTGTGGCGCTTTTGTCCCTGTACCTTACTTTTAGGACTCTGGTATAGTGCCTTTGTCCCTGTACCTTACTTTGAGGACTCAGGAATAGTGCCTTTTTCCCTGTACCTTACTTTGAGGACTCGGTATAGTTATTTTGTCCCTGTACCTTACTGTGAGGACTCGGTGTGGTGCTTTTGTCCCTGTCTCTTACTTTGAGGACTCAGGTATGGTGCTTTTGTCCCTGTACCTTACTTGAGGACTTGGTATAGTTATTTTGTCCCTGTCCCTTACTTTGAGGACTCGGTATGGTTATTTTTTCCCTGTCCCTTACTTTGAGGACTCGGTATAGGTATTTTGTCCCTGTACCTTACTTTGAGGACTCGGTATGGTGCTTTTGTCCGTGTCCCTTACTTTGAGGACTCGGGTGTGGTGCTTTTGTCCCTGTACCTTACTTGAGGACTTGGTATAGTTATTTTTTCTCTGTCCCTTACTTTGAGGGCTCGGTATAGGTATTTTGTCCCTGTACCTTAGTTTGAGGACTCTGGTATGGTGCTTTTGTCCCTGTCCCTTACTTTGAGGACTCAGTATGGTGCTTTTATCCCTGTACCTTACTTGAGGACTTGGTATAGTTATTTTGTCCCTGTCCCTTACTTTGAGGACTTGGTATAGGTATTTTGTCCCTGTACCTTACTTTGAGGACTCGGGTATGGTGCTTTTGTCCCTGTCCCTTACTTTGAGGACACGGTATGGTGCTTTTGTCCCTGTACCTTACTTGAGGACTTGGTATAGTTATTTTGTCCCTGTACCTTACTTTGAGGACTCTGGTATGGTTATTTTGTCCCTGTCCCTTACTTTGAGGACTCAGGTATAGTGCCTTTGTCCCTGTACCTTACTTTGAGGACTCAGTATAGTTATTTTGTCCCTGTACCTTACTTTGAGGACTCGGGTGTGGCGCTTTTGTCCCTGTACCTTACTTTTAGGACTCTGGTATAGTGCCTTTGTCCCTGTACCTTACTTTGAGGACTCAGGAATAGTGCCTTTTTCCCTGTACCTTACTTTGAGGACTCGGTATAGTTATTTTGTCCCTGTACCTTACTGTGAGGACTCAGTGTGGTGCTTTTGTCCCTGTCCCTTACTTTGAGGACTCAGGTATGGTGCTTTTGTCCCTGTACCTTACTTGAGGACTTGGTATAGTTATTTTGTCCCTGTCCCTTACTTTGAGGACTCGGTATGGTTATTTTTTCCCTGTCCCTTACTTTGAGGACTCGGTATAGGTATTTTGTCCCTGTACCTTACTTTGAGGACTCGTTATGGTGCTTTTGTCCCTGTCCCTTACTTTGAGGACTCGGTATGGTGCTTTTGTCCCTGTACCTTACTTGAGGACTTGGTATAGTTATTTTGTCCCTGTACCTTACTTTGAGGACTCTGGTATGGTTATTTTGTCCCTGTCCCTTACTTTGAGGACTCGGTATAGTTATTTTGTCACCTTACTTTTAGAACTCTGGTATGGTGCTTCTGTCCCCGTACCTTTGCTTATGGACTAAGGTATAGTGCTTCTGCCTGATCAACCTTTCATTGTTGTGGACTGAGGTATACATTTAATCAAGAAGTGTGTGTAATGCTTCTGTCTGATGAAACTTTGTCCGTGGGCTGATGTATGTACAGCTTTCTTCCAGCTTTGAAGTATAGTTTTTGACGCAGGGAGCTGGGTGCTGCTGCTTACTCCACGAGGTATACTGCTGAGGTATACTACCTTTGTTTGATGTACCTTTCATCTGGAATGGGGCCCAGTGCTCTTATCTGATGTATTGGTACTGGGAAGACCAGCTGTGGTGCTTCTGTGATATACTGTTGATACAGGAACGAGGTATTGCTCTTCTGTGCTTAGACAACTTTCTTGGGGGATGAGGTAGAGTGCTTTTGTCTGGTGTACTTTTAATAAGTGGCTGAAGTATAGTGCTTTTGTCTTAATGGCTGAAGTATAGCACTTTTGTCTGTTGTACTTTTAAATAGGGGCTGAAGTATGTCGCTTTTGTCTCAGTGGCTGACGTATAGCGCTTTAGTTTGGTGTACTTTTAATAAGTGGCTGAAGTATAGTGCTTTTGTCTTAATGGCTGAAGTATAGCGCTTTTGTCTGGTGTACTTTTAAATAGGGGCTGAAGTATAACGCTTTTGTCTCAGTGGCTGACGTATAGCGCTTTAGTTTGGTGTACTTTTCTAGCAGGGATCTCGGTATTGTGCTTTTGTTCGACGTGGTATTCATGGGGGTCCAGGTATAGTAGTTCTCTCCATTGTACTGTTCAGCAGGGGCTGAGGTATAGTTCCTTTGTGTGATCTACCTTTCTTCTGAGACTTAGTAGATCGAGCGTGGCGCGACACCCAACATGTACCTGACCACAGACGAAGTCAGTCATGGCGAAGCCTTGGACGATGATGCGCCTTTTCTTGGGGTTCTGAGTCAGTCAGGCGTTTTGCCGCATTAATCTTTTCTGGATTACGTGCTGTGTCTTATTCTGCCATGTAGTGGTTGGGTCTGGAATACTCCTCTTTTTCTTTTCTCTCTCTTTTGTTTTCTTTCCTTGGCATCGCCTGTTCCCATTTGGTGGTACCCTGTGCATGGCCGTCCTCATCAGATTATTTTTCCCACCATTGGATCTTGAAGCGGAAGCTGAAGCTCCACGGACGCCAAAAAGGAGTTTAGGATATTGAGTGGATCATCACGCAGAACTATTGGAAGTGCTGTGAAGAGAAAACATCCATGGAAGCAATGCCAGAGCCTCAGAGAAACACGAAAGAACACAGAAATGTTGGAGTAGCATGTGGGCAACCAACCTCACGGCCGGAGAATGCAAGGACGAGGGGGCCTGAATCGTCAGGGGAGATAGAAAATACACCCTTTAGATTCTGCCCCAAGTGCCACCATAAATTTGGCCCGAGAGGTAACCACCTAGTTACCTCTCTACCAAGGAACCTTAGTGCCAAAGGCTGCAAGGCGTATTCACAGTTCCAGCCCAAAATGCTCAGAATCATGGAATCTACTCCACTATGCAGGTACAGAAGAATTCAAGTCCTTCCTTGAGGGAGCTCGTATTGTCCACCGATGATGAGGAAAATGTCCAAGACACAGAGCTCGTCCTGGCAGGAGCATCTGATTCTGAAGGGAAAGCTGTCAATGTCGAAACGGAACAACCGGGAAAAAAAACACGAAAGGGAGAATGCAAGAAACTCACCGCAGATCCAAAGCCTCACAAAATTGCCTTCGCACCACGTCGACCAAAGTAAAAGCGAGCCCAACGGGTCCCAACACTAGGACCGCTTGAGGACATCTCTCGAAGAAATCCTCGATGTCGAAGGGTCAAGGGGACCGAGGGAGAACAAAGAAGGAGAGGATAGACACCCTGACCCTGAAGAAAAGAATATGCTTATGCCAAAGAAAGGACACACAAAGCCAAGTAAAAGAAGAGGAATCTCACGACCCAAATGGCAGTGATCCTCAAGAAAAAGAAGTATTTCAACTCATCCCTCAAAGAGTTTTGAATCCCTGCGAAGCCGCCGGGGGAGAGGACTCGAGAGCAGGAAGATCAAGGAGAGCTTGAACCACTGTCCTCACCCAAGCCCCGCAAGGGATGTTCTTCGAGGAAGAGTCCAAATATGGCAAGGGATGTTACAGGACATCAACAGTACCAATAACAGTGACAGGACCTAGAACGGTAATTCATCGGAAGAGGGTGTCGATTCATACCTATTGAGGCCATCCCCGCTGAATGTATTGTGACTTATAACTCAGTGGTCAAGTATGGGGTGCAACTGGAGGAGGAAAGAGAGCAGGCATGTTTCCTGATGGAGAATCTTCTGCCTTCACAAAGGGGACACCAATACCTCCCCATGCTGCCATCCATTTCGAGTCAAGGAAAGAAGGCTTTCAGGGAGCTGGCAGGTTGCAAACCAGAAATTCCATGAGTGGAGAAAAAATATAAGCACTGATCATAGGACCGCTTATACATCAGGGAAAATGCAGTTGTAGATTATATAAAAGTGGATATCCCAGGAAAAGAACCAGCATTCTCCCATCAACTGGACCACTCCCTGATAAAGAGAGCAAGAGAGTAGGGTTGTTGGGCCAAAAATTGAAAGAGGTGCAGTAACTTAATGTAGAATTGAAAATGTTACTGCCCTACTGACCCGCCATGCACACTAACAATAGAAGGAAACCAGTGACCTCATGAAGCACATCCCCAAGCACTGCCAACAGAGGATGGCCTCTGATAGAGCAAGCAAAAACCATTGGAAATACTTGCTTGAAGTCAGCACTAGATGCCGCAGATAACATCACGGAGTAAACTGTGACAACTCTTAGAAAGCACGCCTGTCTACAGGCCTCAGGCTTCAAACACGAAGCACAGGCCAACATTATCAATGCCCTTCCACTGGAGAACACAAATTTAAAATGCCAGAGGATGAAACACTTTTACAAATAAAAAAGGACGGGCTCAGAGCACTGCAGCTCCATGGCCATCCACGAAGATAGGAAACTCCCATGAGAAGAGCATCAGGAAAGCTTCCACACTTCAGCAGTACAGTCTTTGTACCAGCAGGTACGACCATAGCAACTAACATTACAGCAGTGGCATTTCTCTACAGCTCCACACCAGCCCTTTTGTGGCAGAGCAAGAGAAGAAGTCATCCCTGATGAGGAACAGATTCCTTGCACAAGTGACTTGACGCAACAACAGCCGCACCATATAACACCAGTGAGGTGCAGAATAGGGAGGGCTCTCTAAGAATGGAAGGAGATCACTTCAGACAAATGAATACTGTTAGACCTGCCAGCCTTAGGGTGGTCTTCCCTCAAACCTTTTGATTTCACCCCCTTTTATTTTTGCTGATTTCATTTTTGATGGCCTTAGGACTCTGTGCTCTTTACCACTGCTAACCAGTGCTAAAGTGTTTGTGCTCTCTACCTAAAACATGATAGAACTGGCTTACACCCAAATACATATTTAATTTACTTTTAAGTCTCTAGTAATGTGGCAACTACCAGAGCCTAGGGCCTGTAAATTAAATTCTACTAGTGGGCCTGATTGTGCCACTTACTTAAGTAGCCCTTTAAACATGTTTCAGACCTGCCATTTCAGCCTGTGTGGGCAGTTTTAAACAGCCAATTTGACCGAACAAAAAAAACCTTTTGCCAGGCTCAAATCTTCCCTTTTAATACATGTTTCATCCCTACGTTTACCCCTGGACAGCCCAGAAGACAGGGTGCAGTGTATTTAAAAAGTTGGACATGTGCTTTTATGTTTTACATGTCCTGGTAGTGAAAACTCTTAAATTCGTCTTTGACTTCTGCAAGGCCTGCCTCTTCCATAGGATAACATTGGAGTAGCCTTATTACATTTACCACGCTGTAACTTCCAAATGGGAACAGGTAACTAGTTCATGTTTGGAGCCTTTTGATTTGTAGTGAAAAGTCCTCTCTTATGGTAATGTCAGATTTTAAATTACAATTTTGAAAATGCCACTTTTAGAAAGTTCGTATTTTTCTGCCTTAACATTTTTGTGCCTGGAGCCTGTTTCTGGGTCACATGATTAGGTGTAGCTGACAGTTGGGCTTTGTGTATTCCTCAGAGACAGCCACACTCAATAGAGAGCTTAGGTGGGCCTGAATGGCCTATCTCTGGAAGAATGGGAGGGCGGAGCTAAGCACAGCCCTATTTACACTTGAATAGGCTGTCACCTGCCTTCACACAAAGGGCTGCATATCCCCAGTAGTTAGTCTGGAGCCAGGTTAGAGGAGGCAAGAAACCTGTACACTTCAAAGGGAAACCTCTTGAAGCTTCTCCCACTTCAACTACCTGGCATAAATATTGGACCTCAGGTGCCAACCCTTCAGTTCACTTCTGGACTTGTGGAGACCACCTCCTTTCTCCTGACTCTGCAGCCACAACGGGGCAACGACGGATAGAGCGGGGCCTCCTAGTCCTGAGCCAGGATCCAGGCGAGGTGAGGTCCGTTCCTCGATCATTACGGATGCACGCCGCATCCTTTTGAAGCGGAGGATCAACTTAAGGTTGTACAAAGTGCCACCTTTAAATGATAGTGAGACAAACTTTCTCTTTTCCTTTTTTTTCACTATACATTATGTTTTACACACCATTGCAGTAGCGAAAATTTAACAACAAGGGTCCTGAAGAAAGCCGCAGGGAGAAATGGATCCCACTGGGCTGAAACATGTCGACCTCTCTATATAGCAGTTATTTGTTTAACACTGCTTTTTGCACTGTTGTTTTATTTAGAGTGTGAGACACATATTAAATCAGTAGTGTTTTCTCACAATTCTATTTTAACACACCACTTTAGTTTTCTTTTGCTAGCACTGCATTCCTTTCAATTGTTCTATCATCTTACAACTGTTGGTCTCCTCGCTCCAATCCTTTGACGATCTTGGGCCACTCTTGAGTGAAATCACTCCAAATTAGATGCTCTCTATGATCAAGAGAAGCATCTTATCCTGGATTGGATGACCAGATGATAAGATTGATCACTCAGACAATTGATGGGTATCCAAACTTCGCTCTGAGGTCCTCATAGATTGCATTTGGATGTCTCTTTCTTCTTCTCTTACTCCCTCCTCTGCCATGTGGGACTAATTAGCCCTCTATCTACACTTCTGCTCACTCTGCAGGATTTTGTTAGACCCCCAGTTCCTTTCATTTGTTTTGCAACTCGTGGAGACTCTGTCAGGAAGAAGGACTGCTGTACTGCTGAAAGCACTGGCACTCTGCTGGACTGCTGCCCTGCTGGACTGCTGCCCTCCTTCCTCAATTAGAGGGATTGGACCTGCACCTGAATCCAGGACTCTCAGAGTGACACCATAGGCAACACTGCTGGCCTCCTGTTCAGAGCCACAGGGACATAACAGGCTGAAAACCACCCGAACCAACACCCTGATACAGCTGGAGCAAGCCCCTGACCCCCAAGTGGTGCCCCTCATGTTCCGGACCCTTAGAGTGACCTCAAGGAGGCTGAGTTGAAGTTTGTGGGCTCTTTGCAACCACAAACAGGCCTGTTGGTGCCGAACCCTTGTTGCTCACACAGACCGCCTTCGTGAAGTTCCGTCAGCCCGACTCTTCACACTCCATCGATTTCTCGCGGGGAGCGTCATTGCGAAGCTCTGGACAACCCGCATGCAACAACATGAAGATTTTACCGCTACAGCGATGACTTTCCGCAATGCAAAGCCTACTTTTCGGGCTACATCCACAACCATCTGCGATGCTTCTCTGCTCTTGCGGCCCCCTCCACCACGAACAAGACTCTTCGTGCTGGACTGAGAAGGTAACTTTTCAGCCAGAACAACCTGGTCCCTGTATCCGACCTGGGCTCTATCACGGTCGGCCTGAACTTGTGACTTTCTCCCGGTCTCCCGCAAACACATAGCCGCCGCGAGTGGCGCTTTGAGCTTTTGCAGTATTTTCACTTAAATCTTTAAAATTGCATATCTCTGGTTCTAGTGATTAGATCTTTGCTGATTTGGTCTTGTTTTATTTATTAAATTATACCCTATTTGTCTAAATTAGTGTGGGATTTTTCTTGTGTTGTGTTTTCAGTGTTATATTGTTTGAAGTACTGCATTAATACTTTACACGTTGACTGCTCTGACCCAAGCTACCAGAGGGGTGAACAGAGGTTAAGTTGCGCTTCGCTTGTGCCATACCCTAACAAGGATTGTGGTTCTGCATGATTAGGGGTTCACCACACTCAACCACTAACCCAATTTATTATGCTGGTGATCAGCAGTGATGTTTTGGACTTTTGTTCGTGCAATACCATTCAGTGATTTTGTGTTATACTAAACTTCCCAAAAAGTAATTTGAGACCAATTTGAGCCTTTTTTAATTTTTTCCTTCTGATTGGCTGCTTTTTCCTATTTAAAAAAAAAAAATACTGTAAGTTCCGTACCTCTCTGTCTTATACCAAGGAAATGGAGAGGCTCAACTTGGATAACCTCAGCCTGGCTGAGCTGCAGAAACTCTGCAAGAAGAGGGGGCTCCGTGCAGGAAAGGAGGCCACAAAGCTGGACCTTCAGAAAGCCCTCCGCCCCCATGAGGAAGTCAATCGCATGCAATCCCACCCTGAGAACTCCGAGGGTTATGATCCTAATGTGGAAGAACCTGACGGAGGGGGAGTGGATTTGGAAGTGAAGGATAACTGGCTGTGTGCCCTGAGCAGGAGCTCCCAGAGCAGGGAGGACCTCTAACCACAGAGAGAGAACCCAGTGTGAGGGCAGGGATGAGTGTGTCTTCTGAAGGCCTGTCCCCAGAGGAGCTGGAGGAAAAGAAGGCAGAAAGGGAGCCCACGCTGTAGTTTAACAAAATGAGACTAGAATCAGAGGATAAGAGGAGCCTGGAAGAACGAGAGATCAAAGCAAGACAAGGCTCAGAATCCAGCAATGGTGGCAGCTTACCTGTAGTGCCTGAAGGTGACAAGATGGTCTGCATACCCAAAGACCTGGTTCCCAACGATGTGGTGGGGGATGATATTGACACCTGGCTTGCTTCATATGAGGTAGCCCTGAGGATACTCAAGATCCCAGAGGAGCACTAGGGTGGAGGGTGGCTTGAGGAAGCATATGCCGACAGTGGGAGGGATACGTTACTCACACTAGCAGTAGATGACTAGACCGTGTATGCCCCCATGAAGGCCAATCTTGTCTCGAAGTTTGGGCTGACGCCTGTGGAATATCTCCAGAGGTTCAGGGACAGCCACAAACGTCCTACCCAGTCTTGGGTAGATGTCTTAAATGACTCTAGTAAGTCACTGAATGGTTGCGTGAACGGCAGCAAAGTTAGTGATCATAATGGGCTGTATAACCTAATTTTGAGGAGTACATGCTCAGTATTTGTTTAACAGAGCTGTACCAGCACCTGGTGGTTAGCAAGGTGACTGACCCCGGAAGCTTGCTGAGAAGGCGGACATTTGGATCAGTACCAGGATGTCCAAAAAAGCATCTGGGGGGACTCCTAAAAGGGTGGTCGGGGGGAATAAAGCAGGGGGAGCTAAAGACAAGAACGAGTTCTCAAAAGTCCCCCAAAATAGTTAATAGGAGAAAGGGTTCCAATCCCAATCTGGCAACAGAAAGGCTTTGCAGATAAAAATACTGCTGTGTTTGTCCCTAAGTGATACCACTATGGGCACATCAAAAAAGATGTCACGTGCTTTAAGAGGGCACACCCCCCTAGTGGTGGACAGTCCCAGGAGTTGGCCAGTGTAACGCTTGAGGAAGAGATGGCCTGAGTCAGTGGGGGTGGGGGCCTGAGGTTCACTTTGTGTCCAAGGGGGATGGTTCCAGCTCACGGCAAACCCGGGGTACTGACGGAGAGAGCAGTGCCCCGCCCCTGAGCTGTTGCCAGGTTGAGGTGAGGCGACTTATCCGTACACCACGGGTACGGCCAGTAAATCGATTACACCAAACGTGGGATTACTGGTTCTGTATACACATTATTTGTGTTCTGTTATTGTTACCACATTTTTTTCACATCACTTTTTTTCATCGCAGTAGCACATAATATCTTTTTGGTCCTGACGAAAGCTGCGACACCTTGTAGGGTCATTAAGGCTGAAACATGTAGACTTGTCCGTGTTCACCAAGTGCAGTTATTATTTTAAACTGCAGGTGCTCTGTTTTTAATTGTGTTACAGCAAACAAATGATAGACGGAATGCTGATAATGCAAACATTATTCCCCAGTCAAAAGATCTGGGTTAAATCCATCGTTCTTTTGCCCACTACGCCACCCCATTTTGGACCCAGCCATATGCAAATCAGTCTTGACCCTGTGCCCCATGGGAACAGTCCAGACCAACCTGCCAGGTTTGGTCCTCCCTGGACGGGAAACAGGCATCCTGGGACCGGTTTCGGAGTTTCACCCCTCTTCAGCCAGGATAGCTTCCACCAGGTATGTGATGCCACCTATCTGGTGGATCTCAAGACCTCAGAAACCCCCTATGGGTCCCCCACCTCAATCGCCTGCAGCCCCACTTTGGGAGGTCTAAGATCACCATCTTGTTAGTGGTGGATGATGTAGTAGAGGAGGTCAGTGAACCTATCCCTGATCTCCTTCATACAAGGAGAAAGATGGGTCAGTGTCAACCTCTCCCCTACTCTAACCCCGTAGCAGAAGAGAGACTTTCGCCAGCTGTTTGGGCAGTTTGCCTCTCTGTTCTCCCTCATCCCTGAGTTTACTCACTTGTGTACCCACAATATTAACACTGGTGACAGCCCCCCTGTCAAGAATAACATCAGCAGACTATCAGACAAGGTGAGGGCCAACATAATGGAGAATGTCTCTAAAATGCTGGAGTTGTGAGTGAATGAGCACTCCAGTAGTCACTGGTCCAACCCAGTGGTGCTGTTTCCGAAGGCTGCCCCACCGGGCACTGCCCTAGAACCCCGGCTCAGTGTGGACATCAGGGGGCTCAATTCAGTCATAAAGATCGATGCTCTCCCCATCTGCGAGCTGATGAGCTCATTGATAGGGTAGGGGCTGCCACGTTCCTGAGTACATTTGAATTGACTTCAGGATTCTGGCAGATTGCTCTAACTGAGGGGTCCAAAGAGAAGGCTGCATTTCCCACACCAGAGGGTTACTTCCAATTCAAGGTAATG
Source organism: Triturus cristatus (assembly GCF_964204655.1). Classification (NCBI taxonomy): domain Eukaryota; kingdom Metazoa; phylum Chordata; class Amphibia; order Caudata; family Salamandridae; genus Triturus; species Triturus cristatus. Next base: position 1,699,227,604 of record NC_140591.1, read on the forward strand.
CCCCTGCCACCTTCCAGAGGCTGGGGAACCAGGCCTTGGCTGCAGTAAAGGCCTTCAGCGTGCTTACCTGGATGTCATAGCTGTCTTCAGTAGTAGCTGGGAGAACCGTCGGTTTCACCCCCAGGAAGGGCTTTGGGCTCTTAAACAGGCCGGACTCTCTAGGCCAGTAAGTGTAGACAGGGTAAGGGTCTGTGGTGTACTTAGGATATCCAGTGGGTGGAATTAAGGTGCAGCCCTCCCAGCCAAGCTAGAAACCATCATGGCCTGGAAGCCCCTAAAAATGCAGGCAGAAGTGAGGGTCTTCTTGGGCCTCACTGGATATTACAGGAGATTTTTCATTGGGTATGGCATCACTGTTGCCCCCTTGACTGAGCTGACTTCGCCACCCTATCCGCCGTTCCCCGGCGCGGGGGTGACCAGAGCCCAGATGGAGGCCTATGCAGCGGCCTTGCAGGCCTCTTTGGCTCTTCCCTCTTCTCCTTCTCTTCCTGGGACATCTGTGGATCCCTTGCTGCGTGCGGGGACTTCTGCGGCGTCACCGGTGGCTCCGGCGTCGACAGCTTCGGCTCCAGATTCTGAAGTTGAGGTGCCGTCAGGGTGCGGCCCATCAGGGTTCCCTCCTTCGGACCACGGCGCCTCTGCCTCACTGCAAACCCCCACGGAGGTCCCTGTGGTGTCACGGGAGGTAGCCAGGGCACGGGCGTGTCCTCGAGTCCCCCACGGTCCTCTGAGCAGGCGGCGGCCTTGTCCGAGGTGACACGGCTCAGGCGCCGGCGGCTACTGGCCCTGGCGGCGCCGCAGGGGCCGTCGAGATGTCGCAGCGTGTCCCCGGGCCCCCCTCGTCCCTCCACTCAGGTGGTTGCATCGTCTGAGGTCGAGTCTACGCCTTTTCGGCGCTGCACCTTAGCCGCCCCGGCTCTGACCCCGCCTCGGTCTCCTGCGCCATGCGTTGTGACGGAGGTCGTTCCGGTGTCCCCTTCGGTGCCGGTGGCAGACTCTACGGCGCCGGGCCGACGTCGGGTCGTTGATTCTTCTTCGGACGCACCTCTTCTCCTGAGGTTCGGCGGTTGTTGGTTTAATCTTCTCCGGAGACGGGTCGCTGCATTGTGGCTTTTTCCCCGGCGTCCTCTAAGGACGGCTCTTCGCCGTCACCCCGCCTGCAGTCTTCGCCGGAGGCGCCTCAGGTTTCCCATTCATCGGTTCACCTTCCCCCTTTCCGCGGGGCCCTACGTAGAGTGCTGCCTTCGCTCGGGCTGTTTCCACGGCTGCGGGAATCTTGCGCATGGGCGATCCAGCTGCCCATTTACCCACGGATCATCTGCTGGAGGTCCTCCATCAGGGTTCTGGTGGTCGGGAGCTGGTTCTTCCCTTCGAGGCTTCGCTCCACACTTCTCTTTTGGAGGCTTGGGGGCGGCTTGCCACGGGGAACCCGGTGCCCCCGCTACTTCTGCACCGCCGCCGTCCTGCCCCGCATGATCCTGTCTGTCTTTCCCTCCCCCCCTCTACCAGGCCCTCTTTTACAGACTGCCTTTCCCTCCCTGCCATCGGTGTTGTGTCCTCCGTCACGGGAGGCCCACTGGTTAGATTCCTGGGGACGCAATATCTTCGCCTCCTCCAGTGCGGCTTTGCGGGCCCTTAACACTCTTTATGTATGGGCTAGAGCCACTTCTTGCTTATGGGATTCGGCAGAGTCCCTTATGTCTTCCGCTTCTCAGGAGGGTGCCTGTGTTGATCTGCGGCACCATGTGTTGGATGGCCGGGAGCTGGCGGCGTTTATTCTTCGCTCGGCTCTGGACATTTTGGAGGTGCTTGGTCATACCATGGCTTCTTCGGTGGCCGTTCGCTGCCATGCCTGGCTACGGGTTAGTGTATTCCCTGAGAACGTTAGAGAACGGCTGGTTGACCTCCCCTTTGATGGTGCTCTTTTGTTCCATGCCCCTGCGGATTCTGCCATTCAGAGGTTTCTTGCGGGGCTTCGTCCTCCTCCTCCTTCCCCTACCCCTCAGTGACCTGACGGTCGGTCTGTGGTTTGGGAGGTGTTTTTCCGTTGTTTTCCTGGGGCCTTGTAACGAGTAGCCCCGGTTGTGTGTTCTGTGTGGTTGATGTGACTTAGGGTCCTTTTGTTGGGACTTTGGTGCTGTTGGCTGCTGGTCCGGCCCTTTTTTGACTTGTGGTTTTGGCTGTTGGAATGGAATGGAATAGGTTTTTATATAGCGCGATAGCTACCCGCAGGCGTCCCAGCGCTTTAGCAGAATACAGGTGGGTGAAGCGGGTCGAGGTTATCGGCTGAAGAAGAAGGTTTTTAGTTTTTTTCGGAAGAGCAGGATGTTAGGTTCTGAGCGGATAGAGAGTGGAAGGGAGTTCCAGAGCCTTGCCGCGTTTGTTGAGAACATTCTTCCTCCTCTTCTTTCTCTTTTGAACCTGGGATTGATGACTTGGAAGGTGAGGGTCGACCTCAGCTGCCTATTGGGATGGTAGGGGGTGATCAGGGTGTGATTCAGGATTGCTCCTTTCCTCCAGTAAGCACGGTGGGCGATGCACATGCTTTTGAAGTTGACTCTATCCTTTACTGGCAGCCAGTGAAGTGCTCTTAGTTCAGATTTCACTGATTGCCGGCGGGGAGTGCGCAGGAGAGTGCGAGCAGCGCAGTTCTGAATAACCTGCAGTTTTTTCAGGGTGGAATCGGGGGCTCCTAGGTATAGGGCATTTCCGAAGTCCAGCCGGGAGAGGATTAGACCCTGGACCATGATCTGTCTGGCCTTAAAAGGGAGGAGCGGAAGGATCTTTCGTATGAGTCTAATAATGCCCATGCAGGTGGCTGCTAGTTTGGTTGCCTGGTGGCCGAAGGTTAATGCCTTATCCAGCCAGATACCCAAGCTCTTGATAGTATCCCTGGCTGGGGGTGCTGGGCCTAGTGCTGGCGGCCACAGAGAGTCAATAGATTTTTGGGGGGAGTTGCCCAGCACCATTAGCTCTGTTTTGTCGCCGTTCAGCTTCAAATAAGACTGGCTCATCCAGGAGCATACTGCTTCCATGCAGCCTCTGAGATCGCTGGAGTAAGAGGAGGGATGAGTCAGGGTAACCACCAGTTGCGTATCGTCGGCGTAGGACACGACTTGAACGCCGAAAGGGCGTATTATTTCTGCGAGGGGGAGCATATAAATGTTAAACAGTGTGGGGCTCAAGGACGAGCCCTGGGGAACCCCACAACTGAGAGGTTTGCTGGGCGAGGTGGTATTACCCTCACAGACTCGGAAATAGCGGTCTGAAAGAAAGGAATGTAGCCAGGCCGCAGCAGTGGAGGTTATCCCTAGCTCTGACAATCTGTGGCGTAGGATGTCATGATTCACAGTGTCGAAGGCGGCACTGAGGTCCAATAAGATAATGTTGGTAAGCCCGTGTAGGCACTGAGATTCGGCCTTCCGTGTATTCTTTATTGGCTGATTGGCAAGCCGTCTGCGGTTCTCTACGCAGGTCTTTCTGTTTGTCCTCTGCTGCGGAAACTTTTTCCTAAGAGGTGTTCCCATGTTCTTGGGACGTAACATACCCTATGTGGGGTAATGGTAGCTATTACATAACTCTATCATGTGCTGGGGAGGTGTGGTCGCCCTTTTGGTCTCCTTGCTCTCCGTAGCGCCACGGTACGTCGCAGGTGCGATCTTCTTCCCGATTCCCGAAGCAGCTTGCGTTGAGCCCAAGTCCGTACTTCTCCTGGTTCGCTACGTCGCTAGGCCAGTATGGCCTGCTGTCTGCGGCATTGTGTTGTAGCGGTTCCGCACTTCTGTCCGGTGTTTTGGCTTGGTCCTCTGTCTGCTGTTCGGGGGGGGACTGGCTTTCCTTGGCTTCTGTGTTCTGGTGGACGGCTTGGTCCGTCCTCCGTCTCTCTCTCTCTTTCTTTCTGCCTGGTTCCACTTCTTTCGTGGGTCTGTGTGTGTGTTTCTGGGCCGGCCCCCTCCCATGGGGTGTGTCCTGGCCCTTCCTGGCCTCTGCCTTCGGCTGGCGTTTGGCTTGTCCCGGGTGCACCATTTCGTGGTGTTGCCTGCTGCTAGCTGCGCATGCCTGTGCAGGCCTATGTGTTCTAACACACCGTTGAGGCCTTTGATGTTTTCCCTTGTGCCCCTGCCTTTGGTTCCGCTGGGGCTTGCGTGACTGTGCCTCTCTTTTCCGTCTGCGCTTTGGCGGTGGAGCCGTTCCTGCCTTGCCCGCTGCTTGCGGCTGAGGTGTGTTCAGCTTTTTCTGTCGCTGTGGATGTGTTTCTTACGGTGGGCCCTGCCTCCGGTTCTTCCTCCTCTCCCTAGGGTTTGAGGTGGTCCTTGGGTTCCTTGGGGCTCTCAGGCGCTGTCTGCCCCTGCGGGGTTTTGGGCAGTTCTCCCTTGGTTGGGCTTAAGGATATCCTGGCCTTTCCCTTCTTGTCCTTGTGACATGTCCCCTGCTGGGGCCCTCTCTCTCTCTCTCCTGGTAGAGAGGCTCTCTCGCAGGCCCTCCTCCCTTCTGGGTATGGCTAGGGTATCTATTCTGCATTAAGGAATCTGCGGCTAGTAGTCTCTATCAGATGTACAAATTACTTACCTTCGGTAGCGATGTACCTGGTGGAAACGATTCTAGACGCAGATTCCTTCACGACCCGCCCTTCCTCCCCGTTCTGCGAGGACCCTCTGCTTGGGTTTCTGCAGTCGCCTCCCTCTGGGTGGGTGTCCTCTTCGTTTTCTTCTGGTCAGGCATCCCTCCAGCTGGTTTCTTTCCAGCGTGAGGGCCTACTTTTGCTCTTTCCCTCTGTTGTTAGAGTTTCTGATTCCCGCCGGTCTTCTTCGTTGGGGGTTCTTTTGCCTGTCCATTGTCCTTCTACTCCTTTCGGGGGTTATGGTCCTCCTTGACAGTGTGGTATGTGGATCGCTTACCTGCCCTTTGTCCTCCTACTCCTTTCAGCAGGTGGGGCCATCCCTGGCGGTGTAGTCTGGGGATGGGTTGCAGTTGCTCCTCTGTTCCGGGCTTGTGGCCCTTCCCTTTGTAGTTGTGGTTGCAGGCTCTCTTTCTGTCACGGCGCTTTCACATGCTTGTGCCTCCAGGATGGCTCTCGCCTTGGGTTGTGAGGTGGTTCCAAGGAGTGGTGCTTGCTCCTTTCTTGCGATGGCTTCTCTGCTCTGGCCTTCTGTTGCTTTACTGCCACCTTCTGCTTTTGCCTTTGGCTTGCACGGTTGTTCCTCCGAGTGGTGCTCTGCTCTTTTCCTGCTCTGGCCTGCTGTTGTCGCCTTCTTGTGCCTTGGTGCCACCTGGTGCTGTTTCTTACATTTTGTTTCTATTTTTGTTTCTTTGGTTTTTTCGCACACTGTTCCCATGCTCTCCTCAGTTTTGTTGTGATGGCTCCGCGTTGTGACGCGGAAAAGTTCTCCGAAGCAAACGGACATCAGCGCGCCGGAGTGGGGCTTATGTGACCTCGCTGACGTCATGCCCGCAGAGGACGTCGGGTGCAGTCGCGTGGTACTGCCCCCGCGGTGCGCAGAGATGCTGGGCAAGAAACCTTTCTGGGTCCAGTCTCACGCCTAGAGATAATTCTACGTTAAGGAATCTGCAGATAGAATTGTCTCTACCAGATACATCGTTACCGAAGGTAAGTAACTTGTACGACTCCCTCAAACAGGACATGTGTACAGCCCTTTACTCAAGGCCCTCGACTTTTCCAAGGAACTTAATATGCAGACTGATGCCTCAGAGCATGGCATAGGGGCATTATTGTTGCAGATAAATGAGGAGGGCCTAGGCCAATCGGTAGCCTTCATTAGTAGGAAGTTACTTTTCCAGGAACAGAGTCCTAAGGCCAGCAAAAACAAGATCAGCAAAGGCTTCTCTCAATAGCACTCCTGTCAAGTGCTATAGAGAGAGAAGCCTTTGGTGGTAACTCCACAGATAATCCAAGGTTTGGGTTTCCAGTTTCTTTATTCAGTACATCAATCCCGTCACCTCCAGCAGATCCATTTCATAACTGCCCTCATAGAATCTACCACTCTCCCCACTCCATGCTACATCATAACTAACACTGGACATTCCTACACCTCTGCCCCCTTATAGATGAATCAACATACCCAGCAATAACAATATTATTAGAAATCTTATTCCAACATTTTAACATACATAAGATACATTCAAGCAAACACATGCTGCTGATTTAAGTATTAAAACAAGCAAATAGTGAAGAATATCATTATGTTCACATACTAGATCAATAACATAATGTTCACACATATAAGGCCCACGGTGCCTCCTTCACATACTAGGCCCAAGCACCATACTCAGATTTCCACAACTCCATTCCTTCCCATCTTCCAACACCACAACATTCCTCCTCACTTCAACTAGCCTTTGTGGTTGGGAATACTTATTGCCCCCCTTTCTAACAATCCCTGTTCTTTTTGTCACCACCCAATCACCACTCCGCAAACACACTTCCTTCACAATCTTCCTGTCATCATAACTCCATTTATTAATGCATTGTTTATCTTCTACACTCACTCTTATGGCCTCACGATCAACCCGTACCTGCCTTTTGTCCTGCAAGCACACGGGTGAGTCCTTGGTCGCTGACTCTCCCTTTGAGAGCAATGAATAGAGACACGTCCGTCATAGAATGAGATGTAATCCTAGGACAACCAACCATTGTGGCCAATTCATCTTTCCAAGATAAGCCACCAGCAAATGACAACTGGATATTTGACATTATAATGCGATTAACCCTTTCAACTAGGCCATGAGCCTGTGGCCTGAACAGTGCGGCCTTCTTCCAGCACAATGCCCATCTTATTAAAAAAATCCTTCATTACTGAAGAAGTAAATTGCACTTCATTATCTGTTGTCAACACCCTTGGAACCCCCTCCTCCATGAAAGATTCCTTCAAAAATTCGACCACATACTGCATGTTGATGTACTCCACGCTCTTCACAATAAACCATCAACAATCACAGCCAAAAACCTGTTCCTTCTACCGATCCTCTCAATGGACCTATGCAATCCATAGCCACATATCTTACTCCTATCGATCTATTTATATATTTAGTGTTCTCTATAGCGCAAACATGACCCAATCCTGGGTGTCAGAGCGCTTTACAACTCAACAGCAATTAATTTTGTTCCTAGTTTACAAATTACAAATCATATACATATTAAGTCTTACAAGGCGACCACTCGGCGGTGTCTAGGGCAGTGGCAGTACCCTAAGCCGCTTTTGGGTTGACAGAGACAGCTCGAGGGACGAGCAGCTGAGCTGTGCTTTTTATCGTTTTAAGGATTGTGGGGACTGTATTTTTAAATACATTTTCTGCAGCTACTTCGTAGGCAGTGTAGGCTTACCTGTGGGACCTCATCAAGCGGGGTGTTGTCCTAGCTCTTTCATTCTTCCTGCCCGCCCCGGTCCGACGCGGCAATTAGTGCCGTTGTGCGGAGGGCGGAGCAGGTCAGAGCAAGAAACTTCCGGGGGCAGACAGGAAGCAGGGCACTTAAAAACGGATGCTCCGGCGACCGCGCAGCGGACGTGCGCAGCAGGCGCGCCTAAGGCAAGCCCGTCTGCGGCCGTCCAGGGCTCGGGGCCACTCCCCCTGGTAGTTTTGGCTTGAAACTCTGCTATTCTAGCCTGGACCTTCACGCCCTTCGCCCCCAAACTGCCGGTATCTGTGCTCATAACATGCAAGTCGGTGGCTCAGCTAGAATGTGCAGGCACTGTGCCTTTTCGTTCAACTGTAAAGCGAATCGATAGGGACTCGGGCAGAGGAGGTGGGGTGGCAATGATTTATAAACCCACCATCCAGTGCCACCTTGAACCCATTCCTCTTATCGATAGTGAGGCAGGTCTCTTTACCATCACGGTTGACAGTAACTGCATTATCAAGGGCCTCCTGGTCTATCGCCCTCCGGGCTACCCCTCCCGTTTTATTTCTAACCTGGTTGATTATCTCACTCAACCAGCCCTGCGCTATAGCAAGTTCCTTGTGCTAGGCGATTTGAACCTACATCTGGAAGATGCAGGATGTACGGTGGCTGCAGCACTAAACCAGGAACTCGCGACACTACAACTAAATCTTAGTGTTACCTGGCCCACGCACCAGAAGGGTCATTTGCTTGATCCCATTTTTACTAACTGAACAGGGACAGGTAGCCCCTGAACTGGTTTGAGATGGCATATGCACAGAGGAGCCTACTGCTCCCCCAGTGCAGGACTTCAAAGCACTCTAAGAGTGCACCCACCCAGCTCCAATACACTAAATCCTGTCTGGAAGGTGGTGACACCTCCCTGTGACAGGATGCCTTTTGTTGGGCTTCCTCCACTGCGAGTTTCAGTCAGCAGCAGGAGGGCAGCTCAATGTCTGTGCTGGTGACATCCATTTTGTGATGCCAGGGCTCTATAGGATTTCTATCGTTTTACATGTCGTCCCCTCAAGAAGGGTGGGATCATGCTCCCACGTCATGGACTGATGTGGGGGTATGATTCCAAGTTGTTTGACACCAAACACGACATGTTTTGATGCAGTCATTCCAAAGTTAGCATTTTAGTGCACTTAAGAGTATATGGTTTAACCGCATCCACAAACAGCCATAGAGAATAGACTCTGGTAGCGGCAGAGGGGCCCTGCTCACGCAGAGGCACCCCCTCACATTGTAAACCATGCACCCTGCCCTCAGGATTGATAGGGCCTGCCATAGGGGTGGCTGATAGGTTTATGTGTGTGTGTGTATGGTGAGATATAGGAACCTATATCTCGGTGAGGAGTGCTAACACTACCTCACACAGGCTGCAGTAGCAGGCCTGTGGTGTCAGATTGAGAATGCTTCCCAGGGGTGGCATAATACATGCTGCAACCCCTGGTAGGCCTGTGAAGTGCCTATGCCCTAGGTGCTGCTGTTTCGTTTTTATGCCACTTTTAAATATTGCAACTCGCGCTGCTATCTTTGGCGCTTTGTACTTTTCTGGGGCCTATTATTGCAGGGAATAGTCAGGTCATACTCGCATTTAAAACTTGACAACTCACCTGCACTTTGCGGGATCTAGTTAGACTCGGGGGGACTACTTGGGACGCGATCGCGGCGTTCCGGCCGCCATCTTAGGTGAGGCCAACTGGATCAGACTGCCTTCGGGTGCCATCTTTGGTGGGGCTAGAGGTGTGTCCTCGCAGGACTCCCGCGCGGATTGTTCGCCACAGTATATAAGTGATGTGTGTACCAGCGCGCAGCGTTGGCGCGCAGCGAGCGCGACGGCGGCGCGCCGGAGGTGCGCCAGAGGTAAGCCCGTTTGCGCCCGTTCGCGCACAGGTCGTGCCGGGAGCCGGGGACCCTGTTCCATTGTCCGATGTTCGGATAACATATACTAGAGACATGCTGCTAAAATTTAATCCAGGATTGAGCTCGCACCATCAGCCTCTTGCTACTGAGCGGTGTGTAAGTCTTTGTTGTGCGGTCTGCTGAACGTTAGGTCATTGAGTAAACACCATATGGAAATAGCATTACTCATAGAGTCCAGTAAGGTAGACATTCTGTTTATGACAGAAACGTGGACCAGAGCGGACTGCACGGTGGAGTTAGGGTTAGCCTGTCCTCCTGGTTACAAGATCAGACACAACCCGCGGGAGGGAGCTAGAGGAGGGGGTGTGGGCCTTATATTTAGGGAATCGCTCGATGTCTCAATGCTTGATACTAAGAGTATTTTGGGCTGTGAGACTCTGGCCTTTTCCATCAAAGGGCACGGAGGTACTCTCTATTCTGGGCTGTTGTGTTATCGGCCCCCTGCCAGTACTTTGTCAGCAGTACCCGAGCTAATTGACACTATCTTCGAGCTCTCTAACACTCATTCCAGGACTCTGATTCTGGGAGACTTCAATCTTTGTCCTGATGGCCCTACAAGGTCTGCCCTCTCGGAGCTGGTTCAGGCCTGTAGTGATATTCACTTGCAGCAGTTGGTTCACTCACAGACCCACTCTAAGGGCCATACTCTCGACCTGATCTTTGCAGACACTGGACAGGTGGTAGTTCGAGACACCCTCCCTCAGTGCTGGACGGATCATGCCTTGGTCCTTTTCTCTGTTGCACTCCCCATGGCATCAACTGGGAGCGGAAGTATCGGTACCAGGGCTAAGATGGGTAGGCAGTGGTCAAAGCTGCTTAAACAACCTTGCCTGCCATCCTTGTTGGGTGGTGAAATCTCCTTAGGAGACAGTGTGGACGCAAACTATGAGTGCCTCAGCCGGAAAATCATTAATTCCCTAGAGGTGCTGGCCCCTCTGCGCAAAATCAGAGATAGATCCAAGATCGCTATGCCTTGGTTTACCGCTGAGCTATCACAGTTGAAGCTCTGCTGTAGACTGCGGAGCGAGCTTGGAGAAAAAATTATCTAGACCCTGAGAAAGCTCTCTTTAAACAGGCCTTGTTGACCTATAACACACAGATTAAAGTTGCAAAAGCACGATTCCTGGAGGAATCGCTCTTAAATGCATCGAATAAAACGCAGGCCTTGTTTAAGATTGTTGGGGACCTCTCTCGACCTACCTCCGCTGCCAACGATATCCCTGCCTCCCAAGCTCTGTGTACCTCTCTGGCGCAGGCTTTTGAGGATAAGATCGCTCTGATCCTAAGCAAGCTTGCTTTAACGACTACATCTGTTACTCAGCCTGCACAGGGTCCCATATCAGTGACCGCCATCGAGACGGAAAGGGTAGTTGGTAAACGGGTATTGTTGGATAGTTTTCCCCATCTTTTGAGGAATTCTGCTCGTTGGCTAATAGTGTATCCTCCGGTTCCCCGTTGGACCCATTGCCACATAAATACTGGAAAGTATTCCAGGCGGAGCTTTTTCCTCCGTTGCATGCTATCTGTTGCCAGTCTCTTTCCTTGGCACGTGTCCCGGAGTGTTGGAAATTGGCAGTGGTCTCACCTTTACTGAAGAAGGAGACCTTGGACCCTACCTGCCCAGCGAACTATAGACCTATATCGCTGCTCCCTTTGAGGAAATATGAATTTTGTGATCAGTTATGTCCCCTATCGTAGACCCCAACGGCTCCATGTGCATGCTATAAGTACATGTATGTTCCCTCCAGTTCCAGTTATGAAGACGCAAATACATGTGCGTCCACCGTCAACATGTCCTCTTTCAGATCCGCCATGAATGGGTCAGATATTCCATTCCTAAGTATGAAAGGCCACCGACTTTATGTGGTTCACTTTCCACATTTTACAGATTCAGGCGAGTAGGCCCTGAATTCTGCCATCAAGCCTTTCCTGCTTTCTGCCTCTGAAAGCTCCAGTCCGAGCCCGCATCTGTATCCATGAACTTTGTCCTACTCCCTGCGCGGCTAACGGTGCCTGATCCAGCCTGTTGCCTGCCAAAAACTGTATTTCACCTTCAAGATTATCTGCTCCACTCCTCATCCGATGCATTCCTGTCTAGTAGTTTAGGTAAACATTCTTCCAGCTACCGTGCAAAGGGCCAGGCCTCGCTGTCCTCATGCAAGTAATTCATAGCCCCTGTTACCATGGAAGATTCCTGCCCCCTCACATCTCATGTAGACACTTAGACGCTTGTACACGTACTAACAGTCAGTATAGAATAGATTCTGTCCGAGAGACCTTTCCTTTTGGATAATACAGTTCTTTAAACATAAGATATTAGATATGATTTGGGATTAGGTTGACATGACCCCCAGACTTCTGTCTCCACATGTAGAGCTAAATGTCAAGTCCCCTTCACCCTCTAGTTGCACGTCAATCACACGTCATGCGGCTGCGCGCGCATCTCTGCCAAATATTTGTGCTGACATTACAGGATTCTCTTATGGATCCACCCACTTGTGACATCATGTATAATGACGTTTTCTAAGTTACGCCTATATGTCCGCCTCTTTTAGTTACGTATGCATATTTTATCTATCTTATCAACTGTTACGCCTCCTGCATCTGTTTCACTGTAATGCATTTCTTATAAAAATGATTACCTGTCAATAATGTATTGCCTTCCCTTCCTGAACTTTCGTGGTGATGGAATTTGAAGCCTGCAGTTCGAACTGTAATTCCTTTGTAGAGGAATAAAGCCTTTTAGAACCTCTAATACCACGGATTCTGCCTCTTATATTTACTGAGTTATTCTTACTAGACATTACCGCATAAAAAATAGTACCGGTAATGAAATATTTACCACATAAATTGGCGCCCGAATAGGGACACTTTCTCATCTCACGCGCCGGAGGTGCGTTGCAGGCCCGGTCTCCTGCCACAGCTGAACGGACAAAAACGCGTACCTGCAGGATTTCCTGTATCTCCCTCCGGCCAAACGGGGGTGACTGAGGCTGCGATCAACACCCAGACGAGGCGGTGAGAAGTGCGAAGTATCCCGACCAGAGCCTAGCTGAGAGAGCAAGATCCGAGGTATACAGAGGCCCACCAGGTTCCGAAGTTCCGAGTCCAGTCGAGTCGAGTCCAGTCCGGTCCAGTTTCAGTTCAGTTCCGAGGCCTTCCGTTCCGAGCTACCCGGTGAGTACCATTGCCGGGGAGGCATTTAAACGTGCACATAGTCTGTGCCGGTCAAGACGGGTTTGGGTACACAAATCCGGTCTGCACTGTTTCAGCAGTGTATCTGTACTGTTTAGCAGTATATCTAGTATGTCTTGCATATAAATAAGTATTATCTAGTGTCAGTATTATGTCAGTAACTAGTTTTCTATTAGTTATCATCGTTCGTTAAAACTGTTAAGTGTTAAATGTTTTAATACGTTCTATATATTGTGGTGTGAATGACTGTTCATTATTGTGTTTATTTGTATTAAGTGTGTTCAAGATTAAGTAACCAGATCTAAAAATGCCGCTCTTTTCGAAATTAAGTCAGATCAAAACTAGAAAAGGGGTACTTGAAGAAGCTGTTCCCATTCCACCTAGGGACACTCCAGGATACTTTATGTATCATAAGCATGGCCTAGATGCCGTATTATTTCTTGATTTATGGGTGGACTACACCAAGGATTTGCCAGAAAATCAGAGATGGCCCGCAGCGGGGACCTGGGACGCAGATTGCATCATGAGAGTAGAAGAAGAATTATGGAAAAAGAAAGCCAGACAGTCACAGAAAGATGCCATTGAATTATGGCGTAAAGAATCATATAGACGTACAGAAAAAGCGCTCAGACAGGAAGAGAAAGGTAGAGAGAATTCAAATAAAGCTCGAGAAAATCTATTAATTGAGGAAGGTACCCGAGTAAAATCAGAACAAGTAGATAGACAAAGAAACACTCTTATGAATGGTATGTATCCTCTTCTGGCCGAAGGGTTACCTAAGGCTACCCCGGAAATACCAAAAGACTTGACTCCTCCATTGCTCCCGATAAAAGCACATCCCAAAACACATCCTAAAACAGCAAAAGACGTTTTCCTTTCCTCCTATTTAGATGACGTAGCTCCCGAGTATGCTAATACCATACCACACACACCGCTTGCCAATGATGTTCAACATCAAGAGCATCCGTCTGTATCCCCGCAACAACAACCTCCTACACAAGTTCCAACAGGTCCGTCCGTTTCTACTGTTTTTCCCGCATCTACAATTTCTATCTTACGTCCAACGAATCCTTTCTTGCCCAGCACCTCAGATGGTGCTACAGGAGGTACAACAGACATGTTTGCCACACCGCCGCGAAATAAACAGACCCTTAGAGATTTAGCCCTCCAACGTACACCCCAACTAGCGACATCCGACATGTTTAAAGAACATCTTGTGGATTGTAGATATGATCCAGTGCCAGGTAAACAGGACAGATTGCTAATATCATCACTACGTATACGACGAGCTACATTGTATTTAATGACGATACCAGGAATGGTTGAACACCTAGACAATATATATCACTTTGTCCAAACAGGGCGAGGTCCAGAGAGTATTAACGAAGCTATGGAATACCAAAAAGTGGATGTACAAAGACAACTACTACGTTTTTTCATAAACTGCGTGATTAGGAACCAAGACAGGCCTGGGGCAGATCATGATACCATGCAAAAACTTGCCAAATGGGGTCAGAACATATCAGACGAGAAACATGATAAACAGGCGTGTATAATCGCCATGTATCGAAAGATCCGCAAGGAAGTAGAACGAATACATAAAGAAAGACGAGAAGCAGACAGAGTTGAATCAGAGGAAGAGGATGAGCAAGAATCAGAACAATTAGAAACGATAGCTTACGTAGGTAGAGGAAGACCCCATAATACTACTAGAGGCTTTAATGATCCGATACGTCCGATACGTCCAGAATGTAATAGACATTTTCAAACCCCTATGTTAAATACAAGATCCCCTGAACACCTATTCCAAGCCGCTGATAAATTACTCCGAGATCAAAGGGGGTACCATATGCTCGATTCCATGGACGAACAAGAATTAGCTAGGTCAGCAGTACAATGGGCTGACAGTCCCAGCAAATACAGTGATGATGCACTAGCACACACGTTTCTGAATCTTGCCCCCGACGAACAGCGTTTAGCTAGTATATACATGGTTCAACACCTCCTTATATTATATAAAAGCCAACACTCCGATCCTGGACCCTTACCTGACATATTGACAGAACTACTCACGAATAAATGGAGAGGGTCAGGTACTGATTTAATTAAAGAAATTCTAGAATTTCGAAACCAGTATATAGCTTTCGTGTGCCCAGAACACGTTCCAGTTCCCATTATGGGAAGAAAAATGTATCACATAGATAGACTGAATCCGTTACGCGAAGTACACCCAATCAGAGGTGAAGGTAATAACTTTACACGCGTGTTTGTGTACACGCCTATAACTAAAATTGAATTATTAGAAATGAAGAAAGTAGTACCCAGCCATGACAAGGACCCAGCAGGTTTCCACCGTGAGATAAAAGACATGTTACTCATGGGAGAGTATACCTACCCCGACATTATGAAAATATTGAAAGTGTTAATGCCTGCCGGTGTTTACGAGAAACTCAAAGAAAAGGAATGGGAGGTGGGAGACCAAAAGATAGATTGGACAGCATTAGAAAACGAAGAAAAGGCCCGAGCTGCAGGATCAGGGCTTGGGGAAAAGACTACAGCACTACCAGGATTACTAGTGCAGGTACTGCCACGTTTATTAACTACGAAAAAGGAGGACTGGGGTGCAATCTCAGCCTGTAAACAAAAGCAAGATGAAGACACTAGTGATTTCTATTCCCGATTTGAAAAATGTTTTGGTATTAATAGTGGCATAAAAGCAAGTAGCGAGTCATATCCTCATCTGTTTGTGACAAAATTAGTTGAAAATTCTCTGCCGCAAGTCAAGAATAGAGTATTGAAATTTGAGAGTACCTGGCAAGGTAATACCCCGTCACAGATGTTACAGATGTTACAATATCACCACCATAGAATTAGAGAAGAACAAGAACATGAACAAAGA
This sequence comes from Triturus cristatus, assembly GCF_964204655.1. Lineage (NCBI taxonomy): Eukaryota > Metazoa > Chordata > Amphibia > Caudata > Salamandridae > Triturus > Triturus cristatus. The sequence goes on from NC_140591.1 coordinate 1,699,243,023, forward strand.
CGTATGAAAGATACGAAAATGAAAATGCTTGTTGCCCAGTCAGTTCCAGCTGATGGTCATAAAAAGGGTGATTCCGCAGGTCCAACGAAAGGGACATGCAACTATTGTAAACAACAAGGTCATTATATACACGATTGTCCAGTCCTGAAACATAATATTGCCACGGGTAGAACCCAGGAAAGACCACGTCCACCTAGACAGGATCAGAATCAACAACAAATCCCTCAGCATGCACAACCTAGGTCAGCTCCGCAACAACTAGCTCCGCAACAGGCAGCTCCACAACAGACCGTAGCACCACCACAAGCACAGCCTATTGCTGCCACACAAGCAACAACGCAACAGATGTATCAGTATGCACAAGCAGATTATCCCGATTATCAGCGATACACATGAAACAGCCTAGAGAGGGAAGTTGGCTTACCCCTTATTGAGGTTCCTGTAGATCAAGAGGGACCTTATGTACATAGTGAACTATTAGGGGAAGACAGAAAGTTTTTACTTGATACAGGGGCAAGCAGAACAACTATACGACGCAGTGAAGTTCCAGGGGCACCCCTCTCAGGCTCACAGAATATTTCCCTTGGATTCTCAGGAAAACCTATAATTAATGAAGTAACGCAACCCCTTCCACTTACGGTTGGTCCATTGACACGTACTACAGATTTATTGCTTACTAAATCATGTCCGGAAAACTTGTTAGGTATAAAAACATTGAAAGCTCTAGGAGCTATAATATGTTGTTCTCCGGAAGGAGTACGATTATTTTTACGTGACTTTAAAGGTCACTACGTGTCCAGAGACATGGACCACCGGCTGCAGAGTTTACCTACACATTTATGGGCACAAGGCCCCACTGATGTTGGTTGCATGAACATTACACCATATCGTGTCACACTAAAAACAGGAGTAGTACTACCACGAATGCGACAATATAAGTTACCACCAGATGCTGTTGTGGCTTTGCTGCAAATCATTGACGAGCTCATTGCACAAGGAGTGGTTGTGGAAACCGACTCCAATGTATGTAATTCCCCGATAATTCCGATTCTTAAAAGAACGGATCCAAAAGCACCAACAGTATATCGATTAGTTATTGATCTGCGCGAATTAAATAAATGTATTGTACCACAATACCCTGTGGTCCCAGATATCTCTTCATTACTAACAGCTATTGACTCAGAAGCAACGTTCTTCACTGTAATTGATCTCAAGAATGCTTTCTTTAGCGTCCCAATAGATCCGGAAAGTCAATATCTGTTCGGATTCAGTTTAAATGGACGAAGTTTTAAATTCACACGCGCTCCTCAAGGATTCACAGAAAGCCCCAGCATCTATAGCCAAGCACTGAAACGAGAACTTGACAGTATCCACATGCCAGTTAACACTGCCTTGCTTCAATATGTCGATGATCTGCTGATCACCGCCCGAAGTGAACGTGAATGTGAAACAGCGTCACTGACGGTTTTAAAATTTCTGGCCGACAAGGGGCACAAGGTGTCCCCTTCTAAGCTGCAATTCTGTGTCCAGCGAGTTGTTTACCTTGGGCACTCGCTGTCCAAGGAGGGAAGACAGCTTACACCTGATCGCATCCAGTTAATCGCTAACATGCCACCACCCAAGACACAAAAGGAGGTGCGGGCTTTTATAGGTCTCACTTCATACTGTAGGCAGTGGATCCCTCAATACGCATTTCTAGCAAAACCACTCATCCAGTTGACAACACAGGAGGCAGCCACATCGACTGTCCTCCCTTGGACTCAAGAACATACACATGCCTTTGAAAGCTTAAAGAAAGCTTTATGCCAAGCACCTGTTCTAGCAACACCATGTTACAGTAAACAGTTTACACTCTTTGTTACAGAACGCGACGGTACTGCCTTGTCAGTACTCACTCAGGAACAAGCAGGATCACACAAACCATGTGCTTATTTCTCTAGTACATTAGATCCAGTAGCTCAGGCTCTTCCTGCGTGCCTGAAATCGGTGGCAGCAACAGCTTTAGCAATCAGACAAAGCGATGCCATAGTGTTAGGACATCAATTGACAGTACAAGTACCACACGCAGTAGAGGTTCTCTTGAACCGCACACAAACACAACACTTGACTATAGCGAGACTCACCGGTTATGAATTAACATTGTTTCAGCCACACATAGAAATCAGACGTTGTAATACGTTAAATCCTGCCACACTTTTGCCAGTAAATGGAACAGATCCATTAGCACATGATTGTATTGAAGTCATTACTATCACGACGAAACCCAGACAAGACTTGACAGATATCCCTTTATCAGATCCAGACTTGACATTGTATGTAGATGGTTCATGTATGAGAACAAGTACAGGAGAGTTAGTGGCCGCTTATGCAGTCACAACAGACACTGAAGTCATTGAAACAAATTGTATTAACACTTTGTCAGCTCAAGCAGCAGAGCTCATCGCTCTGACACAAGCCTGTATTCAAGCCAAAAATAAGAAAGTCAACATATACACAGATTCACGTTATGCATTCGGAGTCGTCCATGACTTCGGCGTACTGTGGCGAGAGAGAGGTTATTTAACTTCTCACGGTTCCCACATCCAACACGGACCCCTCATTCAAGCCCTATTAGACGCGATTCATTTACCTACTGCAATATCGATTATGAAATGCAAAGCCCATACAAAAGTTACCGATAGCATTTCTCAGGGTAATGACCTAGCTGACAGAACAGCTAAACAGACTGCTCAAAACCAGACTCATACAACTGACGCGACAAAGACAATAGTTCCGACACCAACACATTGCATGACAGTTAAGGATCCCGCCCTTGATGTAATTGACATACAGACACATGCTACACCAGAAGAAATAAAGAAATGGACTGAATTAGGAGGGAACCAAACGGATCAAGGATGGATGACGAAGGAAAAATCTATATGGTTTCTTCCCGACTCCATGGTTCAAGTCATCATTAACACAATACATAGTCCAGCGCACCTAGGAGAAAAAGCTATGCTAGACAGTATTCAACACATTTGGTTCAACAAACACTTACGAGCAGCAGCCAAACAGAAAGTACGTACCTGTATGATATGTTGTCAGTTTAATCCAGGTAAAAGCATCCCCGTAAACAGGGTGGATTTCAACCTCCCGATCATGCTTTTGAAGTCCTCCAGATGGATTATATCCAGATGGAACGATGTCGAGGATTCAAATATGTTCTCGTAGTTGTCTGTGCTCTTTCCCGTTGGACAGAAGCCTACCCGGTTTCAGATTACACTGCCCCGACTACTGCCAAACAGTTAGTTCGAGAATTCTTCCCACGGTACGGTTTACCACGTGTTGTCTACTCAGATAACGGCCAGCCATTCTCATCCGAACTAATGAAACACGTTTCCCTTTTGTTAGGCTACCAATGGAAATTCCACTGTGTCCGACATCCCGAGGCAGCAGGTCTCGTGGAACGCCATAATCAAACTCTGAAAATTAGATTGTCCAAAATATGTAGAGAAAAAGGTGTCGATTGGATAGTAGCCTTACCAGTTGCACTCTTTTACATGAGAATGGTAGCACATTCTCGAACAGGGCTATCCCCGTACGAGGTGATCTTCGGTAGACCACCAAATATGTGGGGGACGCCTATACCTCGCAAAATCACTGATGTTGACTGTAATATGCTGACAGATTACCTGGCTTCCTTGATGTCTGCACTACAATCTTGTCGTTCACAGGTAGCTGCAGCTTTTCCCGATAACACTGAGGTGAAGCCCCATGACGTGGTTCCAGGTGACCTGGTTCTGGTACGGAATTTCGACCGGAAGACCCAACTGGAGCCTAGGTGGAAATCGCCTAAACTCGTTCTACTAACAACAAGGACAGCCGTGAAGATCGAGGGACGTAAAGGGTGGTTGCACTCGAGTCATATCAAGAAATTTTATGGACTACCGTCCAGTGTGAACACTCAGCCCTGCATTCCCTCACAGACAGACTCAAAGCTCCCCTTGGTTGAACAGACAAAAACGGAACTTTATAAACTGAAATTAAGGTCTAGCAAGTCAGACAATTTGATTGTTTAAGTCCTCTCCAAGGTGAATCGGTTGAATTTGTCTCTGACATGTATCCTCTAGACCGGAGTAGAGAAAGAAATTGACAGATGCAGCTTAAAAACCATGCGTATTGTAAATCACTTCGTAGTCACTGCACAGTAACATTATTAATTTTGTTTTTTCTAAGTCTTCTGATCATCATTTCTAGTATATTGCTGCACATGTATTACCCTATTTCTAAACGTGCTTACAATGTTACTGCTGAACATTCTTTTAGTGAATTACCTCCGCATGAGTTGTCTTATAGATTTGCGCTGCGCAACAACACATTCATTAGTATGTTACATCATTCCCATCAGACCAGCAATGCTACAAATTGTTGGATATGTGGCCGACTCCCTCCCTATCAGAACTATGAGGGAGTTTTGCCCCTCTTTCCATACCCGTTCACACACAATGGCTCCTGTGGAGCATGGTTTAGTTTGATTAATTCCTTAGATTCAAATTCAGTAGTTTATCAAGACAACTGGGTATGGGGAAACCTGAACCTAGTTTTGCTTAAAGTCTGCTACCCTAACAAGGAGGGACTTCCCAAAAGAACAGGAACTGATCTAGAAAATGAAGTATATGGATTGGGTAATTTTACACTTAACCTCATGATCCTGAACGTTGAATCCGAAGCCACACCAACCTTGCCCGCTATGTCAGTATTCCCAGTTAAAGGGGAATTATGTGTAAGAAAGAATGGTTCCATACACATGGGCCACAGTAAATGCACCACTGTAATAAAATTCAGTGATCAAGGCAAGTCTACATTTAGAGCTTCCCGTCATTCCTACTTCATATGTGGCCAGACCGCATATATACGTCTACCTCTAGATTGGGATGGTACCTGTTACATAGCATTCCTTCTGCCACCTGTTTTCCTAGCTCCTCCTGATTATCACAGAAATACCCATTTAGTACACAATAGACAGCAGAGAGATCTCCCGATTGTCGATTACACTGAAACGGCATGGGAGCAATACACAGATTTCAATAAAGGTTTCTTTCCCTATATAAGTACAGTCACTAATAGTAAGCTGATACGTAGATTGACTAGAACCCTTGAAGCAGTAGTGAACGAGACTACTTCCGCCTTAGGCAATTTAACAGAAGAGCAGTCTGCTATGCGGATTGTTGTGCTTCAAAATCGTCTTGTCCTTGACGTCATCCTGGCCGATAGGGGCGGAGCTTGTAGGGTCATCGGATCAAGTTGCTGTGTTTTCATACCAGAAAATTCGCCGTCAGTATATAAAGCCATAACCCGCCTTCATAAGATTATAAGCCAGATACACCAGAGTCCAGGCACCTGGACTTGGTCCGGTTGGTTCTGGAGCGTGTTGTCAGCCTGGGGATGGAGGAGCCTGTCCTTCCTAGGTATTGGCTTTCTCATACTATTCAGTTGCTGCTTATGTCTACAATGTGGGCCAGCGATTTGTGGTCTGTGTGCCACATCGTGTATCCCGCATCCAAGTTTTCGTTCAAGATCCCGGAAGAAGAAAGAAGAACAAATGATGCTATATGAACAGATCGATGGATTGATGAAGATCGATATCTCCTGAGGGTCCGTAGGGGACAAGGAGGGAATGAGGAAATATGAATTTTGTGATCAGTTATGTCCCCTATCGTAGACCCCAACGGCTCCATGTGCATGCTATAAGTACATGTATGTTCCCTCCAGTTCCAGTTATGAAGACGCAAATACATGTGCGTCCACCGTCAACATGTCCTCTTTCAGATCCGCCATGAATGGGTCAGATATTCCATTCCTAAGTATGAAAGGCCACCGACTTTATGTGGTTCACTTTCCACATTTTACAGATTCAGGCGAGTAGGCCCTGAATTCTGCCATCAAGCCTTTCCTGCTTTCTGCCTCTGAAAGCTCCAGTCCGAGCCCGCATCTGTATCCATGAACTTTGTCCTACTCCCTGCGCGGCTAACGGTGCCTGATCCAGCCTGTTGCCTGCCAAAAACTGTATTTCACCTTCAAGATTATCTGCTCCGCTCCTCATCCGATGCATTCCTGTCTAGTAGTTTAGGTAAACATTCTTCCAGCTACCGTGCAAAGGGCCAGGCCTCGCTGTCCTCATGCAAGTAATTCATAGCCCCTGTTACCATGGAAGATTCCTGCCCCCTCGCATCTCATGTAGACACTTAGACGCTTGTACACGTACTAACAGTCAGTATAGAATAGATTCTACTCTAGAAACCTTTCCTTTTGGATAACACAGTTCTTTAAACATAGGATATTAGATATGATTTGGGATTAGGTTGACATGAACCCCAGACTTCTGTCTCCACATGTAGAGCTAAATGTCAAGTCCCCTTCACCCTCTAGTTGCACGTCAATCACACGTCATGCGGCTGCGCGCGCATCTCTGCCAAATATTTCTGCTGACATTACAGGATTCTCTTATGGATCCACCCACTTGTGACATCATGTATAATGACGTTTTCTAAGTTACGCCTATATGTCCGCCTTTTTTAGTTACGTATGCATATTTTATCTATCTTATCAACTGTTACGCCTCCTGCATCTGTTTCACTGTAATGCATTTCTTATAAAAATGATTACCTGTCAATAATGTATTGCCTTCCCTTCCTGAACTTTCGTGGTGATGGAATTTGAAGCCTGCAGTTCGAACTGTAATTCCTTTGTAGAGGAATAAAGCCTTTTAGAACCTCTAATACCACGGATTCTGCCTCTTATATTTACTGAGTTATTCTTACTAGACTTTACCGCATAAAAAATAGTACCGGTAATGAAATATTTACCACACCTTTTCCCATTAAGATTCTGGAGAAACTGGTTACTAGACACCTGTCCAGTTTTTTGGAGACCAATTTCTGCCTGGACACGTCTCAATTCGGCTTCAGACCTGCACATGGTACGGAGTCTGCCCTGGTGACCGTTTTGGACGATCTTCGTTCGCGAGCCGACACTGGTTGAGCAGCCTTTTTAGTGCTGCTCGATATGTCGGCCACCTTCGATACGGTCAACCACGACATCTTGGTCAGAAGACTTGAGGATGTAGGGGTGAAGGGCTTGGCTCGTGACTGGCTGATTTCCTACCTGGGTGATAGGCAGCAGGTAGTGGCCTTGCCACCTTTCCAGTCGGAGATTAAAGCAGTTAAGCAGGGTGTTCCGCAAGGGTCTGCCATCAGCCCTATTTTGTTCAACCTCTATCTCTGCCCTCTAGTGAGTCTGATTAAATCATTCGGCATCTCGGTTATTAACTATGCCGATGATACACAGCTCATTTTTTCCATCGAGGGCAAGGATGCGGTGCCTCTGGAGACTTTCCATCAGTGTATGGCGTCAACTGCGGAATGGTTGAGGCAGAACTCTCTGCAGTTCAATGGCTCCAAAACAGAGGTACTACACTGCTCGCTGGATCGGGTCCCTCGGCCACTGCCTTCTGACTTTTGGCCCACCTCTTTTCCGGATGCTCCTTTAGCAGCGGCCTCCGCCAGAAATCTGGACGTAGTGCTTGGGCCCAATCTTCAACTGGACCTCTTTGTAAATAAAACTGTGGCCACTTGCATGATGCTGCTTCGTATGCTGTGGAAGATTCTTCCGCTGCTGCCGGCCCACGTTCGGCCAGAAGTAGTGCGTGGCACCATATTGAGTAGGCTGGATTACTGCAACGCACTACTGCTGGGAGCCCCAGCTAATTTGGTGGCTAAGCTGCAACGTGTGCAGAATATGGCGGCCAAGTTGGCTTTGTCCCGGCGCCGTTCCGACTCCTCTTCTATGGCACTAGTCGATCTTCATTGGTTACCTGTCCCGCAACGAGTCATCTTTAAAGCACTTTGTTTAGTGTTTAGAGGACTTCATGGACAAGGCCCTGTTCCGTTGCAGGAATTGTTCCAGTGGTATGTGCCCACTCGCTCCCTTCGGTCTCTTTCAGCACATCTTGTGGTAATTCCTAAGGTAATGAGGGCTCGGATGGGTGGGCGAGCTTTTGGATTTGTGGCAGCTAAACATTGGAATACTCTTCCCTTGTCGCTGAGAAGCTCCGGGGACTTTTCCTCCTTTAGGAAGGAACTCAAAACATTTCTCTTTTCTAGGTCTGATTAATTTCTTTTGACTGCTCTGTGTGGTGTTGGTATAATTGTCTGAAGCGCCAGGATACCCTTCGGGTGACAGTCTGCGCTATACAAATACGCCATACATACATACATACATACATAAGGTACCATATACTAGGGGCTCATAAGGTACCACAGTATCCAATCACTAGTGCATCTAATATGCACACCAAGTCGTTTAGAGAGAACAGAGAGACTGGGGCCCTGATTAGCAGGGACCCAGCCAGACTATAGCCAGAAACCAGTGTATACATCAGAAAAAAAGTGGGGGCAGCATAAGTGCAGATCCTACTCTCCTACACAACCCCCCCCCCCCCCCAACGCAGGGACATTAAACTAACCTTGACCAGTTGAGTCTTCATGTTCTAAGTGGAAATACCTTGAGAGTCCATCTGCATTGGCATGTTGGGTCCCAGGTCTATGTTCCACTGTATAGTCTATTTCCTGTAGGGAAATGGACCACCTGAGCAGTTTAGGATTTTCACCTTTCATCTGTTTGAGCCATAGGAGGGGTTGTGGTCAGTCTGAACTATGAAGTGAGTGCCAAACAAGTATGGCCTCAGCTTCTTCAGGGCCCACACCACAGCAAAGGCCTCCCTCTCTATAGCTGACCAATGTTTCTCTCTAGGAGTCAGATATCTGCTTATGAAAGCTACTGGCTGGTCTTGACCTTCATCATTAAGTTGAGACAGTACAGCTCCCACACCCAGCTCTGAAGCATCTGTTTGAACAATGAACTTCTTTTTGCAATCTGGACTCTGCAAGTTGGGGCAGTGCACATTGCCTGCTTGAGGTCATCAAATGCCTTTTGACAGCTAGCTGTCCACTGAACCTTTTTTGGCATTTTCTTGGAGGTCAGATCATTTAAGGGGGTCACTATAGATCCATATCCCTTAACAAACCTCCTATAGTACCCAGTCATGCCTAAAAAGGCTCTAACCTGTGTCTGGGTTGTTGGAGCTACCCATTCCATTATGGTTTGGATTTTGCTCTGCAATGGTTGAACCTGGCCTCCACCTACAAGGTGGCCCAGGTACACAACCTGAATCTGCCTTTTCTGGCACTTAGTGGCCTTGATAGTGAGGCCTGCTTTTTGCAGGGCCTCCAAAACATTCCTGAGGGGGACCAGGTGATCCTGCCAGGTAGAAATAAAGACAGCAATAAACTGAGAATTAGGTTTCCATACCAGTCAGAACTTTATTCACCAACCTCTGAAAAGTGGCAGGTGCATTCTTCAAACCAAAGGGCATTACCACAAAGTGATAGTGCCCACCAGGGGTTGAAAATGCTGTTTTGGCCTTGGCATCTTCAGCTAACTTGATTTGCCTGTAGCCAGCTGTTAGGTCAAATGTACTAAGATACTTGGCTGAGGCCAAAGTGTCTATAAGTTCATCTGCCCTTGGAATTGGATAGGCATCAGTCCAGGTGACTGCATTGAGGCCTCTGTAATCAACACAAAACCTCATTTCTTTCTTACCACCCTGAGTATGAGGTTTTGGCACAAGGACTACTGGGCTAGCCCAAGGGCTATCTGAAGGCTCAATAACACCTAGTTCCAACATTTTCTGGACTTCAGTCCTGATACAATCCCTGACATGGTCAGGTTGCCTGTAGATTTTATTCTTAACAGGCAGACTGTCTCCAGTGTCCACCCCATGGGTGCACCAGGAAGTCTGACTTGGGGTCAGGCTAAACATATGTCTAAACTGCTGCAGAACGTGTCTGCATTCAGTTTGCTGATGCCGAGTGAGGCTGCTTGCCAAAGCAATACCATCAACTGACCCATCATCAGGGTTCTGTGAGAGCAGGTCAGGGAGAGGGTCACTCTACTCCTCCTGGTCCTCATCAGTTGCCATGAGCAAGCCCATGTCAGCCCTGTCCACATATGGCTTAAGTCTGTTGACATGGTGCACCCTGAGGGGGCTTCTGGGAGTTCCAAGATCCACCAAGTAGGTGACTTCTCCCTTTTTCTCAACAATTGTATGGGGGCCACTCCATTTGTCCTGGAGAGCTGCTGGGGCCACAGGCTCCAACACCCACACTTTCTGGCCTGGCTGATAAACAGTCAAGACAGCCTTTTGGTCATGCCAAGCTTTTTGTAATTCTTGGCTAGCCTCAAGGTTTTTAGTTGCCTTCTTCATGTACTCTGCCATCCGGGAGCGGAGACCAAGTACATAGTCCATCACATCCTGTTTGGGAGGCTTGAGAGGTAACTCCCATCCCTCCTTCACCAAACATAATGGTCCTCTAACAGGGTGCCCAAACAGAAGTTCAAAAGGGCTGTAGCCAACGCCCTTCTGTGGAACCTCCCTGTATACAAACAGAAGGCAGAAAAGTAAAAGGTCCCATTTTCCCCTAAGCTTTTCTGGGAGGCCTTTAATCATTCCCTTTAGGGTTTTGTTGAATCTCTCAACTAATCCATTGCATTGTGGGTGATAGGGAGTAGTGAATTTGTAGTTGACACCACACTCCTTCCACGTTGCTTTTAGATATCCTGACATAAAGTTTGTACCTCTGTCAGATATGACCTCCTTAGGGAAACCCACTCTGGAAGAAGACTCCAATGAGGGCTCTTGCTACCACAGGGGCTGTGGTAGTCCTTAGGGGTATAGCTTCTGGATACCTGGTGGCATGATCCACTACCACCAGTATAAATCTGTGCCCAGATGCAGTTGGAGGGTCAAGGGAACCAATAATGTCAATCAATCAATCAATCAGTGACACTTATAAAGCGCGCTACATACCCGTAGGGTGTCAATCCCTACCCTTTCAAAGGGAACCCCCACCACAGGTAGTGGTATCAGGGGGGCCTTTGTTGTGCCACCTGACTTGCCACTGGCTTGTCAAGTGACACAGGAGCGACAAAACTCCTTGGTGTCCTCAGACATGTGTGGCCAATGGAAATGTGGAACAAGCCTGTCCCAGGTCTTGTTTTGGCCCAAGTGTCCTGCCAATGGGATGTCATGTGCTAGGGTCAAGAGGAACCCCCTAAACTTCTGAGGTATTACCAACCTCCTGGTGGCTCCAGGGGTAGGTTCTCTAGCCTCAGAATATAGGAGCCCCTCATCCCAATAAACTTTATGGGACCCACTAGCACTCCAAGCAGCCTCAGCAGCAGCTTGCTGTCTGAGGGGTTTCAAGAGAGTGGCAGCACTGTTGCTCCTTACTCAGGTCTTCCCTGGAAGGTCCCCCTGCCCCCAAGAACTCAACCTGATCAGACTCAAGTCCCTCTGGGGCAGTTCCTTCTTCAGGATCGGCTTCTCCTCCCTCATGACGGGAATCTGAGATCTGAGACAGAGGGGAAGGCACAGCCTTAACCCTACTACTCCTCTTCTTGGGTAGCATCTGGTCCATAGTTTCAGGATCCAGAGCTGGTTCAGCTTTATGCATTTTGACTTGTGACCTGGTCACAGCAAATACCTCTGCAGGTATGCCCAACATCTCAGCATGAGTCCCTAATTATACTTCAGACCAGGCTGAAGTCTCCAGATCTTTGCCCAACAAACATTCGACAGGGAGGTCTGCACTGACTACTGCCTTTTAGAGGCCAGTTACCCCTCCCCAGGAGAAGTTCACAACTGCCAGGCTATGGTTGATCCTGACATTGCTTGTATTGGTCACCTGGTGCATTTCACCCAGGATGATCTGTGCAGGGTCCACTAGATCCTCTGCCACCATGGTGACACTAGCACCTGTGTCCCTGAATGCCAAAGCCTGTTTGGCATTTATGATAGGCTGCTGTTTGTACTTGCCCAGATTACTGGGGCTCACTATGAAGGACATATCAAGGTCTCCCTCACAAACTAGCAATGCCTGTGTTGGTACTCTGACTAGGCCAGAGTCCACATCAGAACCCAGGGTCAATCCTACTACACCCTTATTCTGGTTACCACCTCCACCAATGACTGCACTAGGGGGAACAGCTGCCTTAGGGGCTGGAGTGGTGGTGGTTTGGTCTTTCGACTTGGTACAATCAGAAGTCCAGTGCCCTTTCCGTTTACAGAATTTGCACCAGGGCTTCTTATGGCCTTTTCCCTTTGTAGACTGTGAATCCCCACCAGATGCAGATTGTTGGGGCCCTTGTGAAGACTTCTGGTCTTTTTACTTATCTCCACCTTTATCTGAGCCTTTAGGATCTTGCTTCTTGGTGTCACCCCCTTGGTTCTGGGTTTTCTGGCTCACCCTGGTACTGACCCATTTGTCTGCCTTCTTTCCCAATTCTTGGGGAGAGGTCAGATCAGAGTCCACCAGGTATTGATGCAACAACTGGTTTTGGCAATTATTAAGGATCTGTTCTCTATAATAATAATAATAATAATAATCCACATTTGTAAAGCGGGAACAATCACCCGCAAAGGTCTCTAGGCGCTGGGGGCCGTTGGGAAGATTAAGCAGAGTCACATGGTGCTAGGCTAATCTGCCGCCGGCGCCGGGGATCGAACACGTGATCCCCCGATTCCGGAGTCAGTCGCCCTGGCCGCGGCGCCACACCTCTTCCCTCATGATAAGATTATACAATCCCTTAAAATCAGTAACTCTACTACCAACCAGCCAACCTTCTAGAGCCTTGGTTGCACAATCAACAAAGTCAGTCCAATCCTGAGTCTGTGCTTTCTGGGTATCTCTGAACTTCAACCTGTACTGTTCAGTGGTTAAGCCAAACCCATCTATTAAAGCACTCTTCAGGGCTTCATAATCATTAGCATCCTCTTCTCTAACAGTGAGGAGCTTGTCTCTACCTTTATCAGAAAAGGAGAGCCACAAGATTGCTGCCAACTGTTTCTGGGAGACCTGCTGAACTTTACAGGCCCTCTCCATAGCAGTTATCCACTTGTGGATATCATCCCCACTCTGGTAGGGAGGAACAACCTTGGACAGGTTCCTATGGTCTGGAATATATTCTATACCTCTAGGGACACTGTTGCTGCCAACAGGGGTATCTAACCCCTCTTTTCTAGAAGCTCTCTGGAGCTCAAAGGCTTCTCTATCTAAAGCCAATTGTCTGGTTCCGAGGGCAAGCCTAGCTTCCTCATACTGGAGCATCTTGTACCTTCTTTCAGAGGAGGTCTCTATGACAGTATGAGTTCCTCTGATGGACAGAATCCTTGTCAGAGTGATATGAGTGGTTAGATTCCCTTGATAGGGACCTAGGCCTCTCTTCCACTCTGTCAACTCTCTTAGGGAGAATTCCTCTGTCCTGTTCAGACCTTTCTGGGTCTGGCCCTTCAATCACAGACTCCAGGGCATCTTGTTTTTCATCATCAGACCCAGAGACTATGGCTGACCCACCCCCTGATCCAGATCCACTAGCTCCTATAGCTAGTCTAAGATCATCTGCTACTAACAGATCTATCAGGTGTAGGGCTGAGGGACTCCGTCCTAGCTTCAGGTGTCTTTCAACACACATGGCCTTCAAGTCAGTGTAGGCCATGTCCTTGTACTGAGGCTGGGTGGACCCACTGGCTCCACCTTTTAAGCACATTCTAGTGTTGTGCAGTGTTGTACTACCTACACTAGTTTTTGGCCTACTGAACCTAGCTTGAGCTGTAGCAAGGGTGTGCTATCCCTTCACAAACAGCTCTAAGTTCAGTAGAACTTATTGATACTAAGCTTGACTTTATATGTACCTTAAGTACCTTTAGTGGTTTTCAGTTAGTAATTCAAATAGAGATTTTCTGGTAAAACAATGGCAAGCTGGAATCCCACACGCTGCCCACCAATGTGAGAAGTTGGCCTGGCATATGCTGGTCACTAGTTATAGTGGCCACCTTGCACCAGTCCAATTTGACTCTTATGGTAGATAGGTTTAAGACAACCTTTTAAAGAAAGCTATCCTAGTGGTAGCTGTGGAGAGCAGCCTTCAAGCTAAGTCTCAGAGGAATGTAAAGCAGCTTGTTTTACCTTATAATCTCTTGATTTACCAAATGAAAGGGCACCACACAGGTATATATATCAACTATTACTAGACACACTCTACTAATCTCTTTATGAGATTAGAAGCCAGATACACATTCAAATGTCAACGTTTCACAATAAATTAAGCACAAATATGGCTGGAGCCCTCGGGGCGTACCAGACCATATACTAAAAAAATGGTATAAGAATGTCGACTTGCAAAATGACAAGGCCTAGGGCCTGGGGAATCGCTGGGGCTTCACTACTGTAGTGTTAGCAGGTAAGTAACAGGCCCACGGGAGACGCGTGCAGTGTGTGAACACAGCCGCAGGTTCCCTATTGATTACAATGGTGCAAGTCGCGGTTTGATGTTTAACGTTTTAGGGTACTTCGAGGAAGTCTACAAGCAAGCCACTTACAAGGTAAGTACTTCGAGGGCCAACACACACTAGGGCACCGGAGTGCACGAGTTACCTCACCCAGGGTAGCCGGGTGCATAGGTGTCTTTTGGTGTCGGGTTGCGTCACTGTTTTCTATGGAGCCCAAAGAAGACTTGCTGCTTGCGTCGACTGAAGAAGTGTCCGGTGGAATCCAAGGGGGGATTCAAGATGCAGAAGACCTGAAAATTGAAGGGACAGTGTTCAAAGTCACTTGCCAGTGACCGGTGGCCAGGAAGATGGATGACCACAGATGTCGGGTGATTTCAGGTCATCGGTGGTGTTTTGACTCTTTGCTCACGAGGTCCAGGAAGGATCGACGATGACCAGCAGCTGGATTCGGAGTGTCCCACAATGTCTGCAGCTGACTGCGGTGTCGGCAACCGGATTGGAGCCAACAAGCCTTGGCAACTGCACGTCTCATGTAGACTGAAGAAAGTCGATGGTGCAGACCAGCAAGGTCTGAGGGACTCACCCAGCGAGGGTAAGTTAGGGCAGGCCTGGAGCAACCAGGGGAGCCCTTAGAGTCGATAAAAGTCTTCGGGGGACCCACTAGCCAACGGGCAAGTGATCGCGAAGACGCCTCTTCAGGAAATGCTTCACATTAGCCCACGGTCACTCGGGACGGGGTAGGCCTCTGATTTTCGCTGCAAAACCTGCTGTAGGCTTGGGCCACAAATGGTCCAAAGCATAAGTTCATAGAACGTCGTGAAGGGATTGCACTCGACAATAGTGCACGGTCCCCGGGTATTGCTGTTCCTCGTCACTCGTGGGGTCCACTCGCCACAGCTTTGCTGGGGACTCACAATGGCCGTCGAGACGTCAGGAAAGCCACTTCCCGGGGCAGCAGGGACCCCGAACTCCGGCAGGAGCGGGA
The DNA here is from genome assembly GCF_964204655.1 of Triturus cristatus. Taxonomy (NCBI): domain Eukaryota; kingdom Metazoa; phylum Chordata; class Amphibia; order Caudata; family Salamandridae; genus Triturus; species Triturus cristatus. The sequence continues at coordinate 1,699,258,397 of NC_140591.1, forward strand.
AAGTTTGCAACTGTTGATTAAGGTTTTTGGTGCCTGCCAAGCAGGGGAGTCACTCCTTGACTCCAAGGGAGATTCTTCTGTCTTCCAAAGGTAGTGGAACATCGAAGGGCCAGGAGTCTTCTTTGTAGAGCGTCGTCCAGGGTTATTTGCTTTGCAATGGCAATGCTTGCTATCTTATAGTGGAGATAGGGGAGGGACTAGCTCTATGACCACTCCTCTGGAAGGGTCAGGGTAGGGGATGGTTACACCCACTTCCCTTTGTCCAGTTTCGCGCCAGAGCAGGGACAGGTAGCCCCTGAACCGGTTTGAGCTGGCGTATGCACAGAGGAGCCTACTGCTCCCCCAGTGCAGGACTTTAAAGCACTCTAAGAGTGCACCCACCCAGCTCGAAAACACTAAATCCTGTCTGGAAGGTGGTGACACCTCCCTGTGACAGGATGCCTTTTGTTGGGCTTTCTCCACTGCGAGTTTCAGTCAGCAGCAGGAGGGCAGCTCAATGTCTGTGCTGGTGACATCCATTTTGTGATGCCAGGGCTCTATAGGATTTCTATCGTTTTACATGTCGTCCCCTCTAGAAGGGTGAGATCATGCTCCCACATCATGGACTGATGTGGGGGTATGATTCCAAGTTGTTTGACACCAAACACAACATGTTTTGATGCAGTCATTCCAAAGTTAGCATTTTAATGCACTTAAGAGTATATGGTTTAACCGCATCCACAAACAGCCATAGAGAATAGACTCTGGTAGCTGCAGAGGGGCCCTGCTCATGCAGAGGCACCCCCTCACATTGTAAACCACGCCCCCTGCCCTCAGGATTGATAGGGCCTGCCATAGGTGTGGCTGATAGGTTTATATGTGTATGGTGAGATATAGGAACCTATATCTCTGTGAGGAGTGCTACCACTACCTCACACAGGCTGCAGTAGCAGGCCTGTGGTGTCAGATTGAGAATGCTTCCCAGGGGTGGTATAATACATGCTGCAGCCCCTGGTAGGCCTGTGAAGTGCCTATGCCCTGGGTACCTAAGGTACCATATACTAGTGGCTCATAAGGTACCACAGTATCCAATCACTAGTGCATCTAATATGCACACCAAGTTGTTTAGAGAGAACAGATAGACTGGGGCCCTGATTAGCAGGGACCCAGCCAGACTATAGCCAGAAACCAGTGTATACATCAGAAAAAACAGTGGGGGCAACATAAGTGCAGATCCTACTCTCCTACAGCCAACGTCCCTGAATCTTGCGTATGTACTGGGGTATCCCAACAGGTCTGACTAAGGTCCATATGAGAGACTCGATGACAGCTCCCAGACTTGTTCAATCCTCGGAGTCATTACTCTGATAATAGCAGTACAATCATCCCGTTTATCTTCACCTATTAGCACATCTGGAAAAAAAGTAGCTTCAGGAATGACTCTAGCTCTCAAAGGAGCCGTGAGAGGACCCTAGTTAGTTAAGAGAGGAATTTACTCATTAGAAAGGACTTAGCCTCTTTTTTGAATTGCAAGACCAAGGTTATTCCTCTGATATTCTGTGGCAACGCATTCCAAATTCTTGGAGCGGCTTCCGAGAATGCTCTGTTGTAAGTTCTCTTCATAGGGAAACTTGCTGGTTTCAGTAGGAAATCAGCGGCCCCTCTCAAAGATCTAAGGCCTCCTGAGATCATAATTTTCTGGCCAAAGTAAAGTGGAGTTTATAGTGTAGAGCTTTGTGTCCAATACATGCCATCTTTAGCTGAATTCTTGCCTTGTTCGGTAGCCATTTGAGCACTTTCAGATGTGGATTTATGTGGTCAAATTTTCTAGTACCCGTTACGAGTCTCGCAGCAGCATTCAGGCAGGCTTTTAGTGGGGCGTTGAAATCTTAGGAAGCCCAGCTAGAGTTGTGCATCTATACTCAATCCTTGAAATAACCAAGGCTTTGACAGCCGTTTTCAGGTCAGCAGTGTCGATGAACGGTTTCAATTTTCTGAGATAGCTCAGATGGAATTATAATGTTCAAAAAAAGGTTCTGTCGGGTTTCAAAGTAATTCAAACATGCGCATTTAACATGCCACTAGAGTATCTCAGAATGCCTAGATAAAGATAATACCTTTTTAAATAAGGCACAAAACTCAGATTGCTGTATGATGCGTACGTTTTCATCCAAATGTTAGCATTCACGTTCTTTCCACATACATTGAGGGCTGTCAATAAGATAAACAATTGAAAAAAGGTGGTAGTGACAATAGTGCTCAGTGAACAGTGCAATATGTACATGGTGGTGAAAGTATTTACATGGCCGGATATTACAAGGGAAAAACAATAGGACTGTCGGAAGGTGATTCTTTCCTTGGGCAGCACCTCTGGATGATCCGGGCCTAGTGTGGTTGTCGATGTTTCGACCCTGTTATGCTCCGTTAGGTAGTCAAGAGCGGGTCTTCATCAGGACTGGAATGGGGGTGGGAGAACAGCCTACAAGTTTAAGGAGGAGTTGGATATTATTTATCTGGCAGAGATACGAAATCAGTCACAACAATCATTTGATAACTGGCGGGAAACACTCACCCTGAAAGGACCAGGAAGAATCCTGGAACAGGTACAGGTGGCACGATTAGTGAAACCACTGGCGGTGGTGATCTACAAAGTAGAAGATGTCAATTTAGTTCAGTTGGCTTAGAAAGCCTTTCTTCAAGCCTTCCTTGGTGAGTTCTCTGATCAGGGACCTGATCTCTGCGGTGGGATCTCTCGGTGTAGGAAGATAGCTGTCTAATGCTCCCAGTTGGTGTTCAATCTCTTCTATGTAGTCTGTGGTGTTTTGTACAACCACTGCTCCACCTTTGTCGGCTGCCTTAATAATGATAGTGTCATTTTCGCGTAGAGTAGTCAGTGCCAGTTTTTCTTCTTTGGTTGGATCAACAGCAGATGGGAAGACATCCAATTTACGATGTCCTACAACAACGAAGCCATCGACTTCTTAGATCTCACATTCAGAGTTGACGAGGGTCTTATATACTGCGATCTTTACCAAAAACCCACAGAAAGGAACACAGTTCTGAAATACGATTCTCACCATCCACGCAACCTGAGGGATAACCTACGTTATGGACAGTACCTCAGGCTGAGAAGGAACTGTACACGCAGAGTGGATTTCTTCAAGGAAACCGATATCTTAACTAAACGCCTAAGAGAACGAGGTTATCCGATTGGACTAATCAAACAAGCAAGGAAGCGGGCTTGGTATTGTCCACGCGATCTATTATTGCAAACCACAGAAAAGAAGACCCAGAGTGAGAATATTGTGTGTGTAACTACATTCAATTAAAAAAGCAATGGTATAAAGAAAATCATCAAAAAATACTGGAACCTGGTGTCCAGCGAACTAAACAGCACTGAAAGTCCGTTATTTGCCTTCAAGAGAGGAAGGAATATCAAGGACAATGTGGTTAAGGCATACCTGGAACCACCGAAACATCAGGTTCTTAGAAGCCAACTGGGTCTCCCTCCCATAATTGGGCATTACAAGTGTGGGCAGTGAAGCGTGCCCTCCGACAATGGAAGGGGCTAGCTTCACACACAGAAATCAGATGCACAAACTCACATCATTTTCCAACTGCAACAGTATGAATGTGGTCTACATCATCCGTTGCCCATGTAACTCTGTTTATATCGGGCAGACCACTCAGAAGGTGAAGGTCAGGATCCTTCAACATATGAGCAGAATCAGATGTAAGACTCAGGGAGCGCCTCTAGTAGAACACTTCACCACCTACAATCATTCCCCAGAAAGCATTAGATGGAGAGTAGTTGAAAGAGTTTTCCCCCACCCAAGGGGTGGTTCCGTTACCAAATCCCTGAACTATAAGGAATGCAGGTGGATTCATTCTCTCAACTCAGTGGCCAATGGCCCCAATGAACATGAGGAGACAGCAAAGCAGATGGGCCAACTCTGACGATACCGCATGCCCTACGTTAGGTGTCCCTGACTTAGCCATCTTACAACCTTTACACTGCATGCAATGCTGGTCTCAAGAGCGGACACCGTGCAGTCCTTGCACTCCTTGCTATGCTTTGCTTGGAATTGACACTTTACGTGCCCAATATGCTAATCGCTGTTTGCAATCCTAACTTCACTTGTATGTACATGCACGCCCAGATTCCGCGGTACATTTGCGATCATGAAACTCTGACGGGCGAGGGTTTGGTACTCGGTGAACTGGCTCTTTTGCAATGTATTTTTATTTCATCAAATATATAAGAGCAGGCCAACCTTACTGTATGTAATAATATGTACTTAAAGCATCACCGAAATGTGTTCTAAGGTTACTTATACCTTAATCTTAATTGTACATACGTGAGCATGCCATTTCAGAGTTTTGCCAGTTAGTGGACTGGATCTATTGCAACACATACACGAGTAGGCCAACCACACTGTATATAACAATATGTACTTGAAGCATCATCAAAATGTTTTTAAGGCTCTTAACTGTACATGCGTGAGAATGCCATTTTAAAATGCATTTATGTTAAATGGACTTATCACATTGAATAATGCGTAGCTTTAGCTGTATTACATGATACTAGCAACTGTTCTTCATATGTTGATACACTACTATACATGCCTCCACGCAGATCAAACACTATGACTCCAGAATCTCTGATGCATTTTAGCAGTTTCGATAGGCAGACCGCCTTGGCAGACAGCTACCACGCATGCGAGCATGCGTGCACGTCCGTGACGTCTGCTTAGCTCATATATACACGAGACGCGAACGGTGTCAGTCCCTGACTTCGCAGCGAAGAGATAGGACGATTGCCTACACTCTCCCGTCGAGCTCCGTATTCGCTTACAGCCGCTCTCAAGGTAAGAAATGCGGCGAACGATCACTTCCGCAGCTCTTTCAACAGCGTTAGTTGCGTGATCGTATCATGTCCCATACTGAGCTCCACAGCGCCTTCTCAACCCGTCATCTCAGTGCCTGATGCGCGGCTGTCAGACTATCGCAGCAGCGCCAGCCCTTTAATCACACAGCACCGTGGCAAGTCTTAACCGCGTTTGAGGCGGGGCCCCAATCATTACGGGAATCTCATGCATAGTGACATTTCTATAGTAACTCGAGGGCCCTTGGTTCAGCAACCGCTTAGTCCGCACTGTTGATCGGGTTCCTAGAATGGGCGCACAGACCTTAACTGACTATTACTGTGCTCCCTTCCATACTAGCTTCAATGTTGCAAGCGCGCTACTTTCTCCACCCAGAACGGGCGCTCTGACCTCAATCATAAGTGGACCCTTCTCTAATCATACCTATGGCTGCAGCTCTCAGTCACTTAAGCGCTTAGGCTCTTGAGCCTATTTTACTCTCCTGCGATTCTAGGCAGCGCAGTGCTCCCAGCCCAAAGGAGGCACACTTAGATGTTATATTTAAATTGACATCTTCTACTTTGTAGATCACCACCGCCAGTGGTTTCACTAATCGTGCCACCTGTACCTGTTCCAGGATTCTTCCTGGTCCTTTCAGGGTGAGTGTTTCCCGCCAGTTATCAAATGATTGTTGTGACGGATTTCGTATCTCTGCCAGATAAATAATATCCAACTCCTCCTTAAACTTGTAGGCTGTTCTCCCACCCCCATTCCAGTCCTGATGAAGACCCGCTCTTGACTATCTAAGGGAGCATAACATAGTCGAAACGTCGACAACCACACTAGGCCCGGATCATCCAAAGGTGCTGCCCAAGGAAAGAATCACCTTCCGACAGTCCTATTGTTTTTCCCTTGTAATATCCGGCCATGTAAATACTTTCACCACCCTGTACATATTGCACTGTTCACTGAGCACTATTGTCACTACCACCTTTTTTCAATTGTTTATCTTATTGACAGCCCTCAATGTATGTGTAAAGAATGTGAATGCTGACATTTGGATAAAACGTATGCATCATACAGCAATCTGAGTTTTGTGCCTTATTGTTTAAAAAGGTATTATCTTTATCTAGGCATTCTGAGATACTCTAGTGACATGTTAAATGCGAATGTTTGAATTACTTTGAAACCCGACAGAACCATTTTTTGAATATTATATTATACCCAGGTTCTGAGGGACACAGGGTCGCCCCATTTTTTTGTATAATCAGATGGAATTAGGCATTTTTTGCCATAGTGTTGATGTGATCTTGCATGTTTAAATCCTTATCCAGCGTGATTCCAAAAGACTTCGTATAATCAGCTAGAGTCGGAGTACCATTTAGCACTGTGATCAGTTTGGTCCATTTCTTAATCATCGTGGAGGATTTAGGGGGGGAGATCAGAAGGAATTCTGTTTTCTGTGAGTTGAGTTTAAGATGATTGCTTGAAAGCCAGTGAACGGTCTTTTGTAGAGCTTGGTTCAATATGTTTATCTCTTCATATACAGCTGAGTGTTGTTTGTATACACATGGAAGGAGATGTTAGCCTGTTGCAGTACCTCAGTTAGTGGCTCAATGTACACGTTGAATAAAGATGCGGAAAGAGTTGAACCTTGAGGAAATCCAGTAATTCTCGGAGAAGGAAGGGATAGCCTGTGATTCACCAAGAATCTTTGCAATCTGTTCTCTAAGAAGGAATGAAACCATTTTAGGACTGTACCCGAGAGACCCATCCTGTTCTCCAATCGGTCTAATAGTTTGCCATGTTTCACAGTGTCAAATGCTGAATATAGGTCGAGAAGAACTAGTAGACAGGTTTCGTTACAGTCCAGAGCAAGTAGAGCATCATCAACTATGTTCATTTGTTGAGTTCGGTTCAGTTGTTGTTGGTGGACACATTTTTCCAGAACCTTGGCCAGTAAGGGAATGTTTGTTACCGGCCTTAAGTTGTTGGGGTCTGAAGGATTCTTGGTAGGTTTTTTTAGCAGAGGGATGACCTGGCCTGTTTTTAGGCAGTCAGTAAAGGAACCTTGGGAAAGCGAGGCATTAATAATTTTAGTCCAACTAGGGATGACCATGAGGTTGACCGTAGGCCAACATTTTGAGGGAAGAAGATCGTTGTAATGGTTGTTCGGTTTTAAGGACAGTAAGGTTTTAGCGATGTCATCCTGATCATAAAGTTTGAAGGTTGACCATTGGGCATTATTTTTGGGCACTCTTTGAGCACTGTTGTATCACTGTTGCTGCATGCACTACACTCTCTCACCTTCTCCTCTACCTCCCTATCCATTCCAGGCCACCAGAAAACTGCCTCAATCTTCTCTTTGTTAAACTCCTTCACAAATGACCTTCATGTACCATGTCAATTAATCTGCCTCTCAAACGTCTTGGCGGGACAATTCAACTACATCTCAATATCTTGAAACCACTAATACTCAACTCTTCTTTAACCACGCTCTAAGGTTTCACCCTTTCATTCTTTTCAGCTTCTCGAATCCAGCCATCACTTATGAAATGTTTCAACTCATCATACTCTTCATCCTCTACTGCAGCACGTAGCAAGTCCTCTTTAGTTAAGGCAAACTCACCCACATTACAAACTTCAACCTCACAACCTCTCTTTTCCTCTCTTCATCCTCATCTGAAACGTCATCGAATGGCATTCGAGATTAAGAATCCGCCACAGCATTTTTTTTACCTTTGACAAAATCCATCACAAAATTGAATTCCATCACAGTTAATAACAATTTTGTAATTCTGGGTGTAACTCCACCCTCCAATTCTTTCCCACATTTGAATATGTGTAGTACCGATAATGAAAGGTAAACCCCACAGATAATACCTGAAGTGGTTTATCCCCCAACAACATGCTAATGCCTCCTTCTCAATGGTGGAATAAGACCGCTCTGCCCCTTGCAGTCTTTTAGATGCAAATTCAATTATCCTTTCTTGTCCATCCACCCTTTGAGATAGAACCGCTCCTGATCCAACATTGCTAGCATCCATGGGAAGCGTTGTCTTGTTTTTTTACATTAAGAGAGCCTAAAGATGGTGATTCCGTAATGGACTGTTTAATAATTTTATGACCCAGATAATCCACCTTCTCTCTCTGTAATTGACACTTCTTTTTTTTTTAAATATATTTTTATTAGTTTCACATCATAAAGAGTCACATACAGTACTTGGGCATTATTCAGCAGGATATACAGTGCTTTGAACCATAGTGAGGATGAATCGGGTACAGTCATGGTATCCCGGAAACACTTCTTCTTGATGATCAGTCCTCGCTGCTCAATACTTGCCAAAACTTCCTTTAACACACCATCATGCTCATCTTCCGACCCATCTACCACCAAAATGTCATATTGGAAACACAAGACCTTTTCCATACCCTGGAAAATGCTCTGCATTATACATTGAAAGCCAGCGGAAGCTGATGGAAGTCCAAAAGGCATCCTGCAGTACCTGAAAGCACCAAATGGTGTGACAAATGAAGTTAATGTGCGAGATTCCTCGTGCAGGTTTACTTGGTGACATGCTGACGACATATCAACCACGCTAAACCATTTTTCTCCTCCCATCATACTCAACATTTCAGAGATGTTCGGGAGTGGCTGTCTATCGACCCATATATTTTTGTTGAGCTCACGCAAATCAATGCATAAAAGGATCTTACCACCCTCCTAAGGAGCCACTACTATTGGAGACAACCACTCCAGTGATTCAGTCAGTTCTATGATTCCTTCCGCCAATAATTTATCTAGTTCATTTTTTAAAGCTACCTTTTTCATATGTGGCACTGATCTAACCTTGTGCACCACAGGTATGGCTTTCTCCTTTAGAATTATCTTATGAGTAAAACCCTACAATAGTCCCAACTTTTCGGGAAAGAAACATGAGGAGATACATTTTCCTGTACATCCCTTTCTTCTACTTGTGCAGTAGCTGATTCTACGATAATGACTGGTTCAACACAATGTTCATATCTTTCTGATGTCGCCTTCCCAAGAGATCTGAGCCCTCTTTGGTTATATACACCTTTCCTCTCACACTGCTGTGTTTGAATACAATATCCATCCATCTCATCCCCATAATCTCAATCCTCTTACCACCATATGCTACTGCCTTCATGTCAGATAGTAATAGCTCAGCATCATTCCTCCTGAATTTTCCACATACGTATCCATCCCAATTAAAGTGAATAGGCTGCCTGAATCCATTAAAACTCGTACACTCACTCCATCCAAAGTTACATCACAATATGGTTCCTCCAACTTTCCCTCACTCTCCATCCTTATTTTTTCCTTATTATTCCCACTCAGTCCGCCATGCTCTTCATGTTCATGATTGACAACCTGGTCAACGGTCAGTATGGTCTCTTTCACATACTCGCACATATCTTCAATCATCTTAACACTTTGATGCCTACCTTTTGTCCTGCACACCTTAGCTAAATGGCCTCTCCTCCCACAACTCCTACAAATGGCATTTCTAGTACCATGATAGTTCTGCGCTCACCCCATTCATTCCCTGTACCACCAGCTGCTATATTTCCAACACTACCATAGGTTCCACTACTAGCCCTGCTGCCATTATTACTTGATACCTTAACCTGCTTGTTCCTTTCCATTTCTTTTACCTCAACTACATGTTCCTCCTTAATTTCCCTGACTTTTCACATCCTGCTTCAATTCCCTTCAACCATATAGCAGCATTTTCCATACTTCTAGCTATTTGGATGGACACCTCTGAATCGTAATCTTTTGCCAGTAACTTCTCTTTACCTCGTTTGTTATTTGTACATCTCACATTTCGGTCTCTAATCAAACTATCAGTGAGTTCTTGGAATTGACATGTAATCGCTAAGCCCCTTAATGCAGCTACATAACTCAATATATCTTCATCATCCCCTTGAACTCAAGAATTTTTTTTATGTTGTTCAAAAACTATATTGAGCTTGGTAATGAATCGTTTATTAAGCATAGCGACATATCATACATGTTCGATGACTGGCCATTCCCTACTCCTAATTAACCCTCTGGCAGGTCATCATATATTCTTCTCCCATCAGTTCCTAGATTATGTAAATGAATAGCTTGCCTTCTTACAGGTCCATACTTATCCCCGCCTATTACTAACATATATGTAAAGAGCATGTTTTTCCATTCCTTCCATGGAATTGTAAGTTCTCCAAGCGTGGACAAGAAAGCAGGCGGTGCCATCATACTCTGTTCAGTCATTTTGCAGCAAAACAAACCAAAGAAATTAACTAAAATGATTAACCAACAAAATAAGTTAACATAATTGACTAATATAACAAGCTAAAATATTAAATATGCTCAATTAGACTCTCTTTTGTCATTTTCTCTTCCAAGTATCATGCAGAGTCCTTTGCCGATATTATTGATCCTTGAGTCTCTCTTCCATTGTTTTGTTGTGGTCAAAACATCCCAGGAAACACTTCCTTTTATTTTTCTTTTCTTTGTACCTTGGCTTTATTGACTATAACCAGAGCATCAAACGAGCAGTAATGCAGTCAGCACGGTAGAGAGCGCTTATCACGTTCAGACAGACTGTTGCTGCGTATCAATGTACTGCGGCAGCCAGAAGACAGAGGTCTCAACTGCTCTAGCACTTGCTTTTTGCCTCACAAAATGTCACTAATGTCATTTTAATTACTCACAGAACTTGCCGTCTTCCTTGAATCAGCACGATTCTCCAGAGATGGAGGTGCAGGTTGTAGTAGCTGCAACTCGTCGCCAAAAACCTGTAGTAACTCGACAGATAATCCAAGGTTTGGGATTCCAGTTTCTTTATTCAGTACATCAAACCCGTCACCAGATCCATTTCATAACTGCCCTCGTAGAATCTACCACTCTCCCCACTCCATGCTCCATCATATGTAACAATGAACATTCCTACACCTTTGCTGTGGTCTAGGTGGTGAAGAAGTGGAGACCGTACCTGTTTCAGACGCATTTCTAGGTTCAGACAGATCACAAGCCCCTCAGATGTTTGATGAAGATGAGGCGTGAGAGTCACAAGTTGTTGAGGTGGTCCATCTCCCTCCATAGAATTAACTTTACGGTGGAACACCGCTCTGGGTCAGACCACGCCAATGTTGATGGTCTCTCCAGATTTCTCTGTCTTAGTAATAAGAACTCCCAGGAGGATGGGTAGTTCTCCCCACTTTCAACTGGGGGGTACACATGTTAGACCAGCCTTAGGGTGTGCCTCTCCCAAACCTTTTGCCTTCACCCCTCTTATTTTTGCTGATCTGGTTTTTGGTGGCCTTAGGACTCTGTCCACTTTGCCACTGCTAACCAGTGCTGAAGTGCCTGTGCTCTCTCCCTAAAACATGTTAGAATTAGCTTACATCCAATGTGCACATTCAATTTAGTTGTAGGCTCTCATAAAGGGGCACTACCTGTGCCGAGGGCCTGTACATTAAATGCTGCTGGTGGGCCTGCAGCACTGACTGTGCCACCTATTTAAGTAGCCCATTAAACATGGCTCAGGCCTGCCATGCAGGGCCTGTGTGGGCACTTTTAAACTGCCATTTCGACTTGGCAAAAGAAACCCGGAGCACATTCCACAAGGAAACAAGCATTGGCAAATCTAAATGGTCTTGGCTCTGCAAGAGCTATTGGTTTAGCTTATTTTAGCTGTGTTGTACAACAGTGTGGTTGTACAGCATGTCTTAAATTTTAGTAAATTGTGCTATGCCCACCCATCACCCGAAATGAAAAAAAGGCAAAATGCAGCCATCGCTGACCATAGCATGATACATTTTTAAGACAATCATTTTCCATCTAGATACTTCCCTCCCAATTTCAATTTTACCTCCCGCCTTCCCTCCCTCCTGCCGTGACCCATTGATTAAAATGCATTTGATTCAATTGAAATATTTTGTAATACCTTCTAACTGAACAACACATTTCACTCTACGCAACAATCACAGGTCGTATCATGTCATGGCTTGTGATTGTTTAGTCCTTTATTAAGTCTGGAGGGAGAGTGCGAGGTAAAAAGTAAAATGGAAAATGGTAGGTAAGAAGCAATACGGACAAAAGTTCTCTTAGGTAACTGGATGTAGCCAGCACTGGTTTTTTTTATATCAGGTGGTGGATGGGCAACAAAGACATGAGGGATGGTGGGACAGAATAAACTACCAGGACGGTAGGAAGAGAAGTAGGAAATAAGCAGCACGTAGAGTGGAATGTGCTGTTCAGTTAGAAGTTATGGCATAATATTCAAATTGAAGCAAATCTAGGTTCAGTATTTATGAGGCCGCCAAGTATTCCGGTTTTGAAAAGGGATATACAAGATCCTGTAAGTGCAGGATGGAATGTCCAAGAGGACAGTGAGGGTATTGCACAAAGGAGAGCACTATATTGCTCTTCACATGCCTGTGGGGATCAATATACCTCATGGGTCACCGTTCCACTTACACATAGACAAACCCACACAGACAACCTTCATAATTCCCAGGAACAATAAGTGATCCCTTTGGGTGTACCCCAGCATCAGAGCGAAGGATAAAAGAGAGAACCTCCAGTGGGCTTGAATGATTGTTGAGGTAATTGGTGGAAAACCATACAGGACAGTCCATGAGTGTGCTGGAGGACTACAGGCGGTCCAGGAGTGTACCAGAGGAGGACTACAAGAGGTCCAGGAGTGTACCAGACGAGGACTACAGGACGGTCCAGGAGTGTGCAGGAGGAGGACTGCTAGAGGTCCAGGAGTGTACTGAACAATGATGGCCAGGGGAACATACTATAGCACAGACTCGTGTAGTCTAAGTCTTCAAAAGGACACCAAAACTAGTTTACAATTGGCTACCTCAGAGTATGGTTTGCCACCAATTAGCCACAAATATTAAGCATCAAACAGAAAGCTCTAAGAGGCAACATAAACAAGCAATCAGAGTATATACAGCACAAATGCCAAACACAAGCACTTTGAACGAGAGGAAGTCTTTGAGGTTTTGATCCTTTATTTCAAATGTTTAAGCGAAAAGCAAATACAGCCAACGCGTTTCACCCGTGGCGGGCTTCTTCAGGGCATCCAGAAAGGAGAAATGTTCCTCTGGAGATCCAAGTTTGATTTTCGTACAAATTGCAGGGGCAGACGGACAACTCACTGTCTGTACCAGGAGAAGTCCTTAATGTGAACCAATCCAGGCAAAAGCAAACTTTATTGATAGATGTATTCCCAATAAAGAACGTCGCGATAATGCTGCCGAATTGACTCTGCCTTGTCGTAATGCCTGAAAACTTGACGGGTGTGGAGGACGGTTCCACACTTCTAATGCTGTTTGGGCCATACTTCAGCCAGAACAGGCTCTCTGCTTGAAAATTTGCATTATCGCAACGTTCTTTCTTGGGAATACATCTATCAATCTATCAATAAAGTTTGCTTTTGCCTGGATTGGATCACATTAAGGACTTCTCCTGGTACACACAGGGAGTTGTCCGTCTGCCCCTGCAATTTGTACAAAAATCAAACTTGTATCTGCGTACCTTGAAGAAGCCCGCCACGGGTGAAACACGTTGGCTGTATTTACTTTTCTCTTAAACATTTGAAATAAAGGATCAAAAACTCAAAGACTTCCCCTCGTTCAAAGTGCGTGTGTTTGGCTTTTGTGCTGTATATACTCTGATTGCTTGTTTATGTTGCCGGAGGAGAACTGCCAAAGACTAGGAGGTCCAGGAGTGGGCCAGAGGAGGACTGCAAAGTCCAGGAGGTGCAGGAGTGTGCTGGAGGAGGACTGCCAAAGTCCAGGAGGTCTAGGAGTGTGCCGGAGGAGGACTACGAGAGGTCCAGGAGTGTGCAGGAGGAGGACTACAGGACGGTCCAGGAGTGTGCCAGAAGAGGACTACAGGATGTCCAAGAGTGTGCCAGAGGAGGACAACAAGAGGTCCAGAAGTGTGCCAGAGGAGGACAACAGGGCGGTCCAGGAGTGTGCCAGAAGAGCACTACAGGAGGTCCTGCAGTGTGCCAGAGGAGGACTACAGAACGGTCCAGGAGTGTACCAGAGGAGGACTACAAGAGGTCCAATAGTGTGCAAGACGAGGATTACAGGAGGCCCAGGAGTTGTGCCGGAGGAGGACTACAGGAGGCCCCAGGATTGTGCAGGAGGAGGACTACAGGAGGTACAGGAGTGTGCCAGAGGAGGACTAGAGGACGGTACAGGAGTGTGCAGGAAGTCCAGGAGTGTGCCGGAGGAAGACTGCTAAAGTCCAGGAGGTGCGGGAGTGTGCCGGAGGAGGGCTGCCAGAGTCCAGGAGTGTGCTGGAGGAGGAGTGCCAAAGTCCAGGAGGTCCAGGAGTGTGCCAGAGGAGCACTGTCAAAGTCCAGGAGGTGCAGGAATGTGCCGGAGGAGGACTGCCAAAGTCCAGGAGGTCCAGGAGTGTGCCAGAGGAGGACTGCAAACGTCCAGGAGGTCCAAGAGTGTGCCGGAGGAGGACTGCAAAAGTCCAGGAGTGTGCTGGAGGAGCAGTGCCAAAGTCCAGGAGGTCCAGGAGTGTGCCAGAGGAGCACTGCCAAAGTCCAGGAGGTGCAGGAGTGTGCCGGAGGAGGACTGCCAAAGTTCAGGAGGTGCAGGAATGTGCCGGAGGAGGACTGCCAAAGTCCAGGAGGTCCAGGAGTGTGCCGGAGGAGGACTGCAAAAGTCCAGGAGGTCCAAGAGTGTGCCGGAGGAGGACTGCAAAAGTCCAGGAGGTCCAGGAATGTGCCGGAGGAAGACTGCAAAAGTCCAGGAGGTCCAGGAGTGTGCCGGAGGAGGACTGCTAAAGTCCAGGAGGTCCAGGAATGTGCCGGAGGAGGACTGCCAAAGTCCAGGAGGTCAAGGAGTGTGCCGGAGTAGGACTGCAAAAGTCCAGGAGGTCCAGGAGTGTGCCGGAGGAGGACTGCAAAAGTCCAGGAGGTCCAGGAGGTGCAGGAGTGTGCTGGAGGAGGACTGCCAAAGTCCAGGAGGTCTAGGAGTGTGCCGGAGGAGGACTACGAGAGGTCCAGGAGTGTGCAGGAGGAGGACTACAGGACGGTCCAGGAGTGTGCCAGAAGAGGACTACAGGATGCCCAACAGTGTGCCAGAGGAGGACAACAAGAGGTCCAGAAGTGTGCCAGAGGAGGACTACAGGGCGGTCCAGGAGTGTGCCAGAAGAGCACTACAGGAGGTCCTGCAGTGTGCCAGAGGAGGACTACAGAACGGTCCAGGAGTGTACCAGAGGAGGACTACAAGAGGTCCAGGAGTGTGCAAGACGAGGACTACAGGAGGCCCAGGAGTTGTGCCGGAGGAGGACTACAGGAGGCCCAGGATTGTGCAGGAGGAGGACTACAGGAGGTACAGGAGTGTGCCAGAGGACTACAGGACGGTACAGGAGTGTGCAGGAGGTCCAGGAGTGTGCCGGAGGAAGACTGCTAAAGTCCAGGCGGTGCAGGAGTGTGCCGGAGGAGGGCTGCCAGAGTCCAGGAGTGTGCTGGAGGAGGAGTTCCAAAGTCCAGGAGGTCCAGGAGTGTGCCAGAGGAGCACTGCCAAAGTCCAGGAGGTGCAGGAGTGTGCCGGAGGAGGACTGCCAAAGTCCAGGAGGTGCAGGAATGTGCCGGAGGAGGACTGCCAAAGTCCAGGAAGTCCAGGAGTGTGCCAGAGGAGGACTGCAAACGTCCAGGAGGTCCAAGAGTGTGCCGGAGGAGGACTGCAAAAGTCCAGGAGTGTGCCGGAGGAGGACTGCAAGAAGTCCAGGAGTGTGCAAGAGGAGGACTACAGGAGTCCCAGGAGTGTGCCGGAGGAGGACTACAGGAGTGTGCCAGAGGAGGACTACAGGACGGTCCAGGAGTGTGCAGGAGGTCCAGGAGTGTGCCGGAGGAAGACTACAAGAGGTCTAGGAATGTGCTGGAGGGGGAATACATGAGGTCCTGCAGTGTGCCGAAGGAGGACTACAGTAGGTCCAGGAGTGTGCCGTAGGAGGACTACTGGAGGCCCAGGAGTGTGCTGGAGCAGGACTGCCAAAGTCCAGGAGTGTGCCGGAGAAGGACTGCCAAAGCCCAGGAATGTGCCGGAGGAGGACTGCCAAAGTCCAGGAGGTCCAGGAGTGTGCCGGAGGAGGACTGCAAAAGTCCAGGAGCTCCAAGAGTGTGCCGGAGGAGGACTGCAAAAGTCCAGGAGGTCCAGGAATGTGCCGGAGGAAGACTGCAAGAAGTCCAGAAGTGTGCAAGAGGAGGACTACAGGAGTCCCAGGAGTGTGCCGGAGGAGGACTACAGGAGTGTGCCAGAGGAGGACTACAGGACGGTCCAGGAGTGTGCAGGAGGTCCAGGAGTGTGCCGGAGGAAGACTACAAGAGGTCTAGGAATGTGCTGGAGGGGGAATACATGAGGTCCTGCAGTGTGCCGAAGGAGGACTACAGTAGGTCCAGGAGTGTGCCGTAGGAGGACTACTGGAGGCCCAGGAGTGTGCTGGAGCAGGACTGCCAAAGTCCAGGAGTGTGCCGGAGAAGGACTGCCAAAGCCCAGGAGTGTGCTGGAGGAGCAGTGCCAAAGTCCAGGAGGTCCAGGAGTGTGCCAGAGGAGCACTGCCAAAGTCCAGGAGGTGCAGGAGTGTGCCGGAGGAGGACTGCCAAAGTTCAGGAGGTGCAGGAATGTGCCGGAGGAGGACTGCCAAAGTCCAGGAGGTCCAGGAGTGTGCCGGAGGAGGACTGCAAAAGTCCAGGAGCTCCAAGAGTGTGCCGGAGGAGGACTGCAAAAGTCCAGGAGGTCCAGGAATGTGCCGGAGGAAGACTGCAAAAGTCCAGGAGGTCCAGGAGTGTGCCGGAGGAGGACTGCCAAAGTCCAGGAGGTCCAGGAATGTGCCGGAGGAGGACTGCCAAAGTCCAGGAGGTCAAGGAGTGTGCCGGAGTAGGACTGCAAAAGTCCAGGAGGTCCAGGAGTGTGCCGGAGGAGGACTGCAAAAGTCCAGGAGGTCCAGGAGTGTGCCGGAGGAGGGCTGCCAAAGTCCAGGAGTGTGCTGGAGGAGGACTGCCAAAGTCCAGGAGGTCAAGGAGTGTGCCGGAGTAGGACTGCAAAAGTACAGGAGGTCCAGGAGTGTGCCGGAGGAGGACTGCAAAAGTCCAGGAGGTCCAGGAGTGTGCCGGAGGAGGACTGCAAAAGTCCAGGAGGTCCAAGAGTGTGCCGGAGGAGGACTGCAAAAGTCCAGGAGGTCCAGGAATGTGCCGGAGGAAGACTGCAAAAGTCCACGAGGTCCAGGAGAGTGCCGGAGGAGGACTGCCAGAGTCCAGGAGGTCCAGGAGTGTGCCGGAGGAGGACTGCAAAAGCCCAAGAGGTCCAGGAATGGGCTGGAGGAGGACTGCCTAGGTCCAGGAGGTCCAGGAGTGTGCTGGAGGAGGACCGCCAAAGTCCAGGAGGTCCAGGAGTGTGCCGGAGGAGGACTGCAAAAGTCCAGGAGGTCCAGGAGTGTGCCGGAGGAGGGCTGCCAAAGTCCAGGAGTGTGCTGGAGGAGGACTGCCAAAGTCCAGGAGGTCAAGGAGTGTGCCGGAGTAGGACTGCAAAAGTACAGGAGGTCCAGGAGTGTGCCGGAGGAGGACTGCAAAAGTCCAGGAGGTCCAGGAGTGTGCCGGAGGAGGACTGCAAAAGTCCAGGAGGTCCAAGAGTGTGCCGGAGGAGGACTGCAAAAGTCCAGGAGGTCCAGGAATGTGCCGGAGGAAGACTGCAAAAGTCCACGAGGTCCAGGAGAGTGCCGGAGGAGGACTGCCAGAGTCCAGGAGGTCCAGGAGTGTGCCGGAGGAGGACTGCAAAAGCCCAAGAGGTCCAGGAATGGGCTGGAGGAGGACTGCCTAGGTCCAGGAGGTCCAGGAGTGTGCTGGAGGAGGACCGCCAAAGTCCAGGAGGTCCAGGAGTGTGCCGGAGGAGGACTGCAAAAGTCCAGGAGGTCCAGGAGCATGCCGGAGGAGGACTGCAAAAGTCCAGGAGGTCCAGGAGTGTGCCGGAGAAGGACTGCCAAAGTCCAGGAGGTCAAGGAGTTTGCTGGAGGAGGACTTCCAAAGACCACGAGGTCCAGGAGTTTGCCGGAGGAGGACTGCCAAAGACCAGGAGGTCCAGGAATGTGCCAGAGGAGGACTGCCAAAGACCAGAAGGTTCAGGAGTGTGCCGGAGCAGGACCGCCAAAGTCCAGGATTGTGCCGAAGGAGGACTGCCAACGTCCAGGAGATCCAGGAGTTTGCTGGAGGAGAACTGCCAAACACCAGGAGGTCCAGGAGTGTGCCGGAGGAGGACTGCAAAGTCCAGGAGGTGCAGGAGTGTGCTGGATGAAGACTGCCAAAGTCCAGGAGGTCCAGGAGTGTGCCGGAGGAGGGCGGCCAAAGTCCAGGAGTGTGCTGGAGGAGGACTGCCAAAGTCCAGGAGGTCCAGGAGTGTGCCGGAGGAGGACTGCAAAAGTCCAGGAGGTCCAAGAGTGTGCCGGAGGAGGACTGCAAAAGTCCAGGAGGTCCAGGAATGTGCCGGAGGAAGACTGCAAAAGTCCAAGAGGTCCAGGAGAGTGCCGGAGGAGGACTGCCAGAGTCCAGGAGGTCCAGGAGTGTGCCGGAGGAGGACTGCAAAAGCCCAGGAGGTCCAGGAATGTGCTGGAGGAGGACTGCCTAAGTCCAGGAGTGCTAAGAGTGTGCCGGAGGAGGACTGCAAAAGTCCAGGAGGTGCAGGAGTGTGCTGGAGGAGGACCGCCAAAGTCCAGGAGGTGCAGGAGTGTGCCGGAGGAGGACTGCAAAAGTCCAGGAGGTCCAGGAGCATGCCGGAGGAGGACTGCAAAAGTCCAGGAGGTCCAGGAGTGTGCCGGAGAAGGACTGCCAAAGTCCAGGAGGTCAAGGAGTTTGCTGGAGGAGGACTGCAAAAGTCCAGGAGGTCCAAGAGTGTGTCGGAGGAGGACTGCTAAAGTCCAGGAGGTCCAGGAATGTGCCGGAGGAAGACTGCAAAAGTCCAAGAGGTCCAGGAGAGTGCCGGAGGAGGACTGCCAGAATCCAGGAGGTCCAAGAGTGTGCCGGAGGAGGACTGCAAAAGCCCAGGAGGTCCAGGAATGTGCTGGAGGAGGACTGCCTAAGTCCAGGAGCTCCAGGAGTGTGCTGAAGGAGGACTGCAAAATTCCAGGAGGTCCAGGAATGTGCCGGAGGAGGACTGCCAAAGTCTAGGAGGTGCAGGAGTGTGCTGAAGGAGGACCGCTAAAGTCCAGGAGGTCCAGGAGTGTGCCGGAGGAGGACTGCAAAAGTCCAGGAGGTCCAGGAGCATGCCGGAGGAGGACTGCAAAAGTCCAGGAGGTCCAGGAGTGTGCCGGAGAAGGACTGCCAAAGTCCAGGAGGTCAAGGAGTTTGCTGGAGGAGGACTTCCAAAGACCATGAGGTCCAGGAGTTTGCCGGAGGAGGACTGCCAAAGACCAGGAGGTCCAGGAATGTGCCGGAGGAGGACTGCCAAAGACCAGAAGGTTCAGGAGTGTGCCGGAGCAGGACCGCCAAAGTCCAGGATTGTGCCGAAGGAGGACTGCCAAAGTCCAGGAGGTCTAGGAGTTTGCTGGAGGAGAACTGCCAAACACCAGGAGGTCCAGGAGTGTGCTGGATGAGGACTGCCAAAGTTCAGGAGGTGCAGGAGTGTGCTGGATGAGGACTGCCAAAGTCCAGGAGGTCCAGGAGTGTGCCGGAGGAGGGCTGCCAAAGTCCAGGAGTGTGCTGGAGGAGGACTGCCAAAGTCCAGGAGGTCCAGGAGTGTGCCGGAGGAGGACTGCAAAAGTCCAGGAGGTCCAAGAGTGTGCCGGAGGAGGACTGCAAAAGTCCAGGAGGTCCAAGAATGTGCCGGAGGAAGACTGCAAAAGTCCAAGAGGTCCAGGAGAGTGCCGGAGGAGGACTGCCAGAGTCCAGGAGGTCCAGGAGTGTGCCGGAGGAGGACTGCAAAAGCCCAGGAGGTCCAGGAATGTGCTGAAGGAGGACTGCATAAGTCCAGGAGGTCCAGGAATGTGCCGGAGGAGGACTGCCAAAGTCTAGGAGTTCCAAGAGTGTGCCGGAGGAGGACTGCAAAAGTTCAGGAGGGGCAGGAGTGTGCTGGAGGAGGACCGCCAAAGTCCAGGAGGTCCAGGAGTGTGCCGGAGGAGGACTGCAAAAGTCCA
Source organism: Triturus cristatus (assembly GCF_964204655.1). Taxonomy (NCBI): domain Eukaryota; kingdom Metazoa; phylum Chordata; class Amphibia; order Caudata; family Salamandridae; genus Triturus; species Triturus cristatus. Next base: position 1,699,278,419 of record NC_140591.1, read on the forward strand.
GGAGGTCCAGGAGCTTGCCGGAGGAGGACTGCAAAAGTCCAGGAGGTCCAGGAGTGTGCCGGAGAAGGACTGCCAAAGTCCAGGAGGTCAAGGAGTTTGCTGGAGGAGGACTTCCAAAGACCACGAGGTCCAGGAGTTTGCCGGAGGAGGACTGCCAAAGTCCAGGAGGTCCAGGAGTTTGCTGGAGGAGAACTGCCAAACACCAGGAGGTCCAGGAGTGTGCCGGAGGAGGGCTGCAAAGTCCAGGAGGTGCAGGAGTGTGCTGGATGAGGACTGCCAAAGTCCAGGAGGTCCAGGAGTGTGCTGGAGGAGGACTACAGGACGGTCCAGGAGTGTGCCAGAGAAGGACTACAGGAGGTCCAGGAGTGTGCCAGAAGAGGACTACAGGAGGCCTGGGAGTGTGCCGGAGGAGGACTACAAGAGATCTAGGAGTGTGCCATAGCAGAACTACAGGACGGTCCAGGAGTGTGCCAGAAGAGGACTACTGGAGGCCCAGGAGTGGGCCAGAGGAGGACTACTGGAGGTCCAGGAGTGTGCCATAGGAGGACTACAGGACGGACCAGGAGTGTGTCAGAAGAGGACTACAGGATGTCCAGGAGTGTCCCAGAGGAGGACTACAGGACAGTCCAGGAGTGTACTAGAGGAGGACTACAAGAGGTCCAGGAGTGTGCAAGACGAGGACTACAGGACGCCCAGGAGTTGTGCCGGAGCAGGACTTCAGGAGGCCAGGATTGTGCAGGAGGACTACAGGAGGTCTAGCAGTGTGCCAGAGGAGGACTACAGGATGGTCCAGGAGTGTGCTAGAACAGGACTACAGGAGGTCCAGCAGTGTGCCAGAGGAGCACTTCAGGAGGCCCAGGAGTGTGCCGGAGGAGGACTACAGGAGGTCCAGCAGTGTGTCAGAGGACGACTATAGGATGGTCCAGGAGTGTGCCAGAGGAGGACTACAGGACGGTCCAGGAGTGTGCCGGAGGAGGGCTATAAGAGGCCCAGGATTGTGCAGGTGGACCGGGAGTGTGCCGGAGGAGGACTACAAGAGATCCAGGAGTGTGCTAGAGGGGGACTACAAGAGGTCCAGGAGTGTGTCGGAGGAGGATTACAGGAGTCCCAGGAGTGTGCCGGAGGAGGACTACAGGAGGTCCAGAAGTGTGCCAGAGGAGGACTACAGGACGGTCCAGGAGTATGCAGGAGGTCCAGGAGTGTGCTGGAGGAGGACTACAAGAGGTCTTGGAATGTGCTGGAGGGGGACTACAAGAGGTCCAGGAATGTGCTGAAGGAGGACTACAGGAGGTCCAGGAGTGTGCCGAAGGAGGACTACAGGAGACCCAGGAGTGTGCTGGAGCAGGACCGCCAAAGTCCAGGAGGTGCAGGAGTGTGCCGGAGGAGGTCTGCCAAAGTCCAGGAGGTGCAGGACTGTTCCGGAGGAGGACTGCCAAAGTCCAGGAGGTCCAGGAGTGTGCCGGAGGAGGACTGCAAAAGTCCAAGAGGTCCAGGAGAGTGCCGGAGGAGGACTGCAAAAGTCCAGGAGGTCCAGGAATGTGCCGGAGGAAGACTGCAAAAGTCCAGGAGGTCCAGGTATGTGCCAGAGGAGGACTGCCAAAGTCCAGGAGGTCCAGGAGTGTGGCGGAGGAGAACTGCAAAAGTCCAGGAGGTGCAGGAGTGTGCTGGAGGAGGACTGCCGAAGTCCAGGAGTGTGCCGGAGGAGGACTGCCAAAGTCCAGGAGGTCCAGGAGTTTGCCGGAGGAGGACTGCCAAAGACCAGGAGGTCCAGGAGTTCGCCGGAGGTGGACTGCCAAAGACCAGGAGGTCCAGGAATGTGCCGGAGGAGGACTGCCAAGGTACAGGAGGTCCAGGAGATTGCCGGAGGAGGACTGCCAAAGTCCATTAGGTCCAGCAGTTTGCCGGAGGAGGACTGCCAAAGTCCAGGAGGTCCAGGTGTTTTCCGGAGGAGGACTGCCAAAGTCCATTAGGTCCAGCAGTTTGCCAGATGAGGACTGCCAAAGTCCAGCAGGTCCAGGAGTTTTCCGGAGGAGGACTGCTAAAGACCAGGAGGTCCAGGAGTGTGCCGGAGCAGGACCGCCAAAATCCAGGAGTGTGCCGGAGGAGGACTGCCAAAGTCAAGGAGGTCCAGGAGTTTTCCGATGGAGGACTGCCAAAGTTCAGGAGGGGCAGGAATGTGCCGGAGGAAGACTGCAAAAGTCCAGGAGGTCCAGGAATGTGCCGGAGGAGGACTGCTAAAGTCCAGGAGGTCCAGTAATGTGCTGGAGGAGGACTGCCAAAGTCCAGGAGGTCCAGGACGTGCAGGAGTGTGCCAGAGGAGTACTGCAAAAGTTCAGGAGGTCTAGGGGTATGCAGGAGTGTGCTGGAGGAGGACCACAGGAGGTCCAGGAGTGTGCTGGAGGAGGACCGCCAAAGTCTAGGAGTGTGCTGGAGGGGGACTACAGGAGGTCAAGGTGTGTGCAGGAGTGTGCTGGAGGAGGACCGCCAGAGTCCAGGAGTGTTCTGGAGGAGGACCGCCAAGGTCCAGGAGTGTGCTGGATGAGAACCGCCAAAGTCCAGGAGTGTGCTGGAGGAGGACCGCCAAAGTCCAGGAGTGTGCTGGAGGAGGACCGCCAAAGTCCAGGAGTCTGCTGGAGGACGACTGCCAAAGACCAGGAGGTCCAGGAGTGTGATGGAGGAGGACTGCCAAAGTCCAGGAGGTGCAGGAGTGTGCTGGAGGAGGACTGCCAAAGTCCAGGAGCGTGCATGATGAGAACCGCCAAAGTCCAGGAGTGTGCTGGAGGGGGACAGCCAAAGTCCTGGAGGTCCACGAGGAGTGTGCTGGAGGAGGACCGTCAAAGTCCAGGAGTGTCCTTGAGAAGGACCACCAATGTCAAGTAGTATGTCCCGGAGGACGAACGCCAATGTCCAGGAGTGTGCTAGAGGAGGACCGCCAAAGTCCAGTAGTGTGTCCCAGAGGAGGACTGCCAAAGTCCAGGATTGTGTCCCGGAGGAGGACCAACAAAGTCCAAAAGTGTGCAAGAGGAGACCGCCAAAGTCCAGGAGTGTGCTGGAGGAGGACCGCCAAAGTCCAGGAGTGTGCCGGAGGAGGACCGCCAAAGTCCAGGAGTGTGCCGGAGGAGGACCTCCAAAGTCCAGGAGTGTGCCGGAGGAGGACCACCAAAGTCCAAGAGTGTGCTGGATGAGGACCGCCAAAGTACAGGAGTGTGCTGGAGGAGGACCGCCAAAGTCCAGGAGTGTGCAGGAGTTTGCTGGAGGAAGACCGCCAAAGTCCAAGAGGTCCCGGAGTGTGCAGGAGTGTGCTGGAGTGTGCTAGAGGAGGACCGCCAAAGTCCAGGAGTGTGCCGGAGGAGGACCACCAAAGTCCAGGAGTGTGCCGGAGGAGGACCACCAAAGTCCAGGAGTGTGCCGGAGGAGAACCGCCAAATTCATAGAGACCCTGATCTTCATTGGGTGCTCCCCTTCGCATTATGTGTCCTGGCACATCCCCTCTGCCTACTTGCCTTATCCTAGGGTATTTCATGCTGCTGTCTTCTTCTTTTTCATTCTCAGTTCTGTTGGATCGTTTCACAGGCTGGGAACGGGAGAAATCAAGGATGTTAAAGTAGGATCTGTTAATCTGTAGGCTTGTTTCCTCCTCGACATCCTCCACTTGATCCGTCAGCCGTCGTCACTAATACACACTCATTGACTTCTTAGTTCAAGAAGGAACCTGCCAAGTGCGTGCACGACTCACCGGCGGGAGGCACCAGCTTGGACGTAAACATAAATCTGCAGAGCCAACACTCAAAGCCTCTGAAGCAGTTCCCTGCCTTCCCACTAGGTGGGGTAGATTTGCCACATGTTGATAATGGTAAAGAGCCTATGGACTTAGTGGAATAATCTCCATAAAGTAAATCCATCCCCGTCCGATATTGCTTTTAATGGGGGGCTGAACTATAGAAAGAGTCACTGAATCGCGACTCTTGAATATTTTGTGCTATCTGATAGAGACTTCTAGCCGCAGATTCCTTACCTTAGACTATCCCCAAGGTGTCAGACTATATATGGAAATCTTTTAGCAATTGTCTTGCGTGCGGGTAGATAGCGTTCGGCTCTATGTAGCGTTGTTGGCGTAATCCATGCCAGAAGTGACGTATGCGGTGCCTATACAGGCGCCACTAAGCACGCTCACCTCAGTTACTTTTTTTTCGCACACCATCACCGCAGATCCATACATGCTCTCTTCAGTCATTTTTTTAATTGGATTTTTAGACGTGTGTGTTTTTTTAATCCTTATTTTTCTGAAGATGTCCCAAAAAAAACTTACTGGGTTCAAGCCTTGCTGAGCCTATCATCAACAAATGTTGGTGACAGACCCCCACGTGGCGTGTCTGTGGTACCTGGAGAAGGGACCACCACTCCGCACCCGGCACGGAGTGCTAGACCATGAACCTCAAGCCTCTCCGCGAGCTCTCTGCGAGCAGCTCTTGGCTGCTTGCCATGCGACTCAGCACCGCTCCATGTCCTGTTTGCGAGGAAAGTCACAGGAGGGCTCCCGGAGTCACTCTCATCGATCCTCATCATGCTCCAGGAGTTCTTCTAGTAAGTTCCATAAGAAGAAGCCAATGAAGTTGAAGCCCTCTTCGATGCCTCCCCATCTCGCCTACTCGGAATGACGCGAGGTAACAATGCCACAAATCTAGGCCATGCTCACAGGTGGTTCTTGTGCAGCCGGCGTCTGACATGGGGTCTTGTGAGAAAGTGCCCTCTTTCTTGCATGGTATGCCCCCACTTTTTCCTGAATTGCTGATGTTCCTTGACTGAGTGTGCCCAGGGCTCCTGCTAATCAGGTACCCTGGGCCTATGTTCCTTCCCTAAAACTGCATTGAAGCCTAACCCTGCAGGAAGGTGGAATCTGACTACATGGTTGCCCCCACTTTTTTCCTGGTGTTTTGATGGTTTTTGACTTAGTTTGGCTGGGAACCTGCTATTCAGGGCTCCAGTCTATCTGCTTCCTCTTATTAATTGATTCCTAGTACCTTAGGTACACAACAGATTGGATTCTGAGGTGCCCTTATAAGTCCCTAGTATATGGTATTCTATGTACCCAGGGCATAGGTACCCCAGAGGCCTACCAGGGGCTGCAGCATGTATTATGTCACCCCTTGGAAGCCCTCTAAAATGACACCACAGATCTGCTACTGCAGCCTGGGTAAGGTGGTGCATGCACCCCTTACTGAGATATAGGTTCACTATATCTCACTTAGCACTGCACATATAAACCTATCAGTCACCCCTATGGCAGGCCTTATCAATCCTGAGGGCAGGGTGCTTGGTTTTGTGTGAGAGGGTGCCCATGCAGGAGCAGAGCCCCTCTACAGCCTTCGGAATCTCTTCTCCGGGGTTGTCTGTGATGCAGCCTGACCATATACTCTTAAGTGCATTATAATCAAACTGTAAATGCTAACTTTGGACTGGCTGCACGGAAACATGATGTGTTTGGTGTCAAACACCTTGGAATCATACCCCCACACCAGTAACTGGTGTGGGAGTATGATCCCACCCTTCTAGAGGGAGAGACATGACAGCACCGGTATACCCGGTATCAGCTTAAAAGAGCCCTGGTATCACAAAATGGATGCTGCAGCCACAGACATGAGTCTGGCCTCCTGCTACTTACCGAAACTCCAGCAGGGGAGGCCTAGACAATAGGTTTCCTGTCACAGGGAGGTGTTACCACCTCCCAGACAGGCTTTAGTGTATTGGGGCTGGGTGGGTGCACTCTGAGAGTGCTTTGAAGTCCTGCACTGGGGGCACATTTGGTGTCCCTGTGCATAGTCCAGCTCAAACCGGTTGCAGAGGCTACCAGCCCCTGCTCTGGCGAGAAACTGGACAAAGGAAATGGGTGTGGCCACCCCTCTTTCCAAACCCTCCCATAGGTGGGTTCCCTGAGTAGTCCAACCCCTTCCTTGGGCATAAAGAAGGAACTTCTGTAACCAGATCTTTAGATATCCCTGGATGAAACTATGAAACTAAACCTGGAACTTTGACGATCTGCACGACGCCAGATTCCTGAAGAATCTCCCTTGGAGTAAAGGAGTTACTCCCCTGCTTGGCATGCACCAACGAAGCATCTGACCGGTGTGCATCTTTGTTAGAAATGGGGATCTCCAGTTGGCAGCGGTTGGAGCCAGTGTCCAAATAGGGATCCTTCTTCCTAAGTCAGAGTAAGGGGCTACACCCTTTGATAACCCCTGCTCGACCCTGTGGTAACGTAGCACGAGCAGACAGGCCTATCTCAGAGGCAGTGTGTGAAGCATTTATGACAATACACAACAACGCAGTGAAGACACTACAAAGGGACACCACACAAGGAGCTATAGAAAAATAAGTATCTTTATATAGGCTTAACACAAGAAACCACAATGCACATAATAACAGATTCACTTCAAAGCAATAGAGGCACTCAAAAAGCGTGTGGAACTAACTTAGTTTGAGGCCGGGGTCCACGAGACCCGGTGATGCACAATGTGCCTGAAATTTAAAGGGGCACGGCACACAGCCTCACAAGGAAGCTGTGGTGATGACAGGCGGACTCGCAGCAGCCACAGCTCCCTGCTGTAGCGGTCCGCGGCGTGTACTCACGATAATCCTGGGACGGGGCTTAAAGGCGGGTACCCACAGGTCATAGCAAGAGCCTGGAAGTGGTGACTAGTGCGGGCACTCAGCGGCACAGCTCCTTAGCTGCAGCTGCCCACAATAGCGATAGCAATGATTCTCGTAGGGCGGCAAATGCTGGCACTTAGAGGCGCAGCTCCTCAGCTGCAGCGGCCCACAATAGCGATAGCGATGATTCTAGTAGGACGGCAAATGCAAGCACTCAGCGGCACAGCTCCTCCGCTGCAGCGGCCCACAATAGCGATAGCGATGATTCTTGTAAGGCAGCAAGTGCGGGCACTCAGCGGCGCAGCACCTCAGCTGCAGCAGCCCTCAATAGCGATAGCGATGATTCTCGAAGGCGGCAAATGTGGGCTCTCAGCGGCAACAGCTCTTCAGCTGCGGCGGCCCACAAAAGCGATGCGATGACTTTCAGCCCGCGTTCCCTGCAGTAGAACCAGACACTCTGAAATTCTCAACAGAGACCTCACCTGCGAGTAGAATCCCTCTCAAATTGGAATCCAGACGGCTGATGGGTGAAGTTTAATGTCCCTGAGACTTCAGCAGGAGGCAAGCTCAAATCCGGCCCTTGGGTAGTTGCTTCATCAAGATGGATAAAAGTTTCAAAGTCCTTTCCCTCTCGTTACACGGACAGAGGTTCGTCTTGACGTCCAGAAGTAACACACATTGTAGGGGTTTTAGCACAGATCTTTATACCCCAAAAGATTTTGTTCTCAAAAAGTCATAAATCACTGAACCCAGCCAGAACCAGTTTGGTGTCGTCCGGGAGCACTTTATTTACAAGGCTACATCCTGCCTTTCAGGGAGAGGGGGTCTGCCATCAGACGCACAGTGGGAGGTGGAGCCATCATTCCCCTTGCCAGGCACAGCCCTGCTCAGATCAAAGGGTCACCCCTCCCCATACTCCAACTGCAGATCTCTCTATTTAATCCCGGTCGGTCTCAGCCTGCCCTGTCCCTCCAAAACCAGACAGCCAATACACATAACAGCAGAGCACACGGGAAGACTTGGGCAAAAAAATACCTACTTCCCAAAAGTGGTAGTTTTAAACACAGAATATAAAAATAATCGTCACTAAAAGATGCCCTTTAATATTTGCAGCTCAGGGATACTAAATTCGACTTTCCTATCATGTTCCTTGGGTCAATTAGGATTATACCAATTCATACAGTCAATTTACAATAGGGAGCATTCGCGCTGTGGCACTGAATGGCAGTGGCACAGCGCCCAGAGCATCTAACACCAGCAAACACAGAGGAGACAAAAGCGAAAAATGGAAGGGAGACCCACGCCAATGGTGCCAGGTCTAACAATCTCCGAAGCTCCCGCCGGACTCCGAAGTAATTGCAGCACAGAAGATGGATTTCCAGACTTCCCCGAAGCCGACCCGAGTCCCCAGCCAAGCTGAGACCCATAGCTGTCGTGGGTAACGTGGAACAGGACCTCCTGGTCACCGCACACAGTTGCAAGTGCATCAGCTTCTCGATGTCCTTTGAGGCTGTGCATTGGGTTACTTGTAGCCCAGACCCCGAGCACCTTTTCCACCAAAGATTGCTGGCCTACACTCCACGAGTGTTCCGTGAGCCCGCCCTTTGTGTGTTCTCTCGAGGCTTCTTCGCGATCCCTGGTCCCTCGACTGGTGGGTCCCTGTGAAGGCAACTCTTACTTTAATTGGGCTTTCCTGGTTGCTCCAGACGTGCCCTGACTCTCCATCGCTTGGGGAGCCCCCAGGACCTTGCTGGTCCGCACCAAAGCATTTCTTCTCTTTCTGCCTGGGTTGCTGTTGCCAAGGCTTGTTGTGTCCAATCCAGGCACCGACGTTGCAGCACTCGACATCCTTCGTTGGACAGCTCGAATCCAGCTCCTGGTCGTCCCCGACGCCTCCTGGTCCTCGTGGCTGAAGAGTCAAGCTTCCCCTCTTCTCACCTGAAGCACCCGACATCTGAGGGCATTCGTCTATCGTGTCCCTGGCACTGGCAAGTGACCCAGACTCTGTCCTCTCTTTCAGGTTCTTCACATATTCGATCCAGGCTTGGATCTCTTTGGACACTTCTTTTCTTCCCGGCATTAGCACTTTTCAGTCTCCTGCCATTGAAAACGACGACGCGACTAGACACCATTTGACACCTATGCACCCGGCTTCCCTGGGTGAGGTAACACCAGTACTCCGGTGCTCCCGTGGGTGTTGGCCCTAGAACTATCTAAGTCCAAAAGGGTTTGTTCCTAGTCCACCTCTAAGTGTCCTTAAACTTTAAAAATCTAACTGCGAGAAGCTAACGGGAGCTCGGGCTGTGTTCTCACACTGCACACGGCCCCCGTGGGTCCCCTGTGTCACTACCTTGGGTGGTTCCTTGGGGTCCCAGCGATTCTACAGGCTCTAGGCCTTGTGTCTAGTTAAGTCGTGGTTCTTATACCACTTTCTTAGTATATGGTTTGGTCTGCCCTATGGGGCCTAACGTGTATTGTGCTAATTTACTGTAATATTTGAAGTGTAACTTATGTGCTTTTACCTCTAGCCTCATAAAGAGACTAGAGGGGTGTGTTTAGTAATAAATACATATATTTTATATATATAACTGGTGTGGTCTCCTTTCATTTAGGCACTCAAGAGATTATAGACTGGTAAAACAAGCTGCTTTACATTCCTTCAAGACTTAGCCTGAAGGCTGCTCTCCATAGCTACCACTAGGATAGCTTTCAATAAAGGTTGTCTTTAACCTATCAATAAGGGGTTGTTTGGACCGGTGCAAGGTGCTCACTATAATTAGTGGACAGCATATATCGGGCCAACTTCTCACAAACCCCAATTGGCATCTCTGGCCACATGTCAGCCCCTGGTAAATAGTACCACAGGTACCCAGGGCACTGTGACCAGAGAAGGCCTCTAAGGGCTGCAGCACTTATTGTGCCACCCTTAGAGGCCCTGTTCCCTGACACTCACACACTGCCTTTGCAGGGTGAGTGCCTTGGTGCAGAACAAAGTGAGAGTCGACATGGCACACATCCCTGTGTGTCATGCCCACAAACCACTGCCCTGGCATACATCAGTCACCCCTCTAGCTGGGTGCCCTATGCCAGTGGTGAGGGTACTGGAGCATAAGCACTGTACCCCTACAGTGCCCAAGTCCATTTCTGGGCAGTGTAAGTGCAGTGCTGCCATTAAGAGTATATGGTGCTGGGAGTTTGTCATTACGAACGCCACAGCACCATAATGGCTGCACTGAAGACTGGGAAGTTTGGTATCAAACTTTTCAGCACATTAAACCAACACTGATGCCAGTGTGGGATTTAATGTAAAATGCACGACAGAGGGCACCTTAGAGATGCCCCCTGAAACTCGACCAACTTCCTGTGACCTGACTGAGTGGCTGCGCAGGCTACCACCACCAGACATGTTTCTGGACCCCTGGGTCGAGAGCTTGCTGCTCTCCGGGGCCTGAAACAGTGCACATCCTGTGACTAGGTGCCAAGCCTCCTCCCCCAGGATGGGCAGGGGTCACGAAGGAGAAGCTTCAAAGGCATGCCGCCTTTGTGAGCCTCTCCAGACCATTTGCTGCTTTCAGCAACTGGTCCCCACTGGTTCTACTCCCCACTTTGGGCGGGAGAACCGGCTGGAAAAAAGTGAGGTGTGCCCACCTCTGCCAACTCCACCCCTAAGGTGGTGGAGGCGAGGTGAAGCACAACCTCGCGTCCCCGCCATCTTGAGTATGGGGGAGCCAGCCAACCAGGTACAGGCTCCTGCCCCCCTCCCACTGGAGAGTGGAAGAATAGGGGGTTTACCCACCCCAGGGAAGGGACCCATTGGTCCCTGCCCTTTACCTACCTGTAAATTTGGTATTTAGGGGCACCCTGAACCTTCCTTCCTCAGACCCAACAACAACAAGAAAAGAAGAGAAGAAGAAAGACGAAAAGCCGTGCAGAGCTCACAAGAGGACGACACCCACTGACTTGGCCTCAGCCCTACAGGCCTGTCCTCCCCCCCTCGAACGTTCTCCTGCGAAACCCCGGCGTGTCCAGCAGCCAGCAACCTCACAAACCGCGGAGGACCTGCCTGTCTTCACTTTCCAAGCTGTTTCTCCCGTGCACACTGGTCGTGTTTGAACTGCAGCATCTGGTGCCAGCCAGGAACCGCGAATCCCACACACTCTGCACCCGCCGAATCCGACCCGAGCTCGAGTGGACAAATACCACGAGGAGATCCCCCTGGCGATTCTGACCCGAGATCCGGTGACCCCTGACCTGCCTCAAGCCTCCTGACGACACCTGCAGCCTCAATCCAGAGGACCCACCGCGACCAGAGCGGGTAAGAAAATCCGATGTCCCAAAGCACCCCTGCACCCGACGCCCCACGGCCTTGAGTGCCCAACCCAGTGGTGCCTAACCAACCCTCTACATCCCAACTTACCCCTCGAAGTGGTGGTCGCTCCTGGAAGATCCTCGTCCCCGAGCCTGCAGTGTTTCTTTGTCCCGGAGAATCTCCATGTAAATCAACAGGGCACCCGACCTCAAAACAGCACCCTGCACCCGGACGCCCTAGTTCCGCTGAGGGTGCCCCTTCTTTGTTAACTTGGTCCCCAACTTGCCCTGAGCTAAACCCTAGGAGCTTTGCTCCCACAACCCCGTGGCCTGCTCGCCAGCCCCACCAACCGGAGCCCCCCTATTCTCTATAGGATAACATTGGGCCTCAATACTCTGCACCTGGCCGCCCTAGTGCCACTGGGGGTGCAACAACAGTGCATCACTGACCCTGGGGGACCCCTGAGTCTTGCCTCCGAACCCTAACTCCAAAGACCGAATACTTACCTTGAAACCGATAACCTGATTTTCCTCATAGGATAACATTGACACTTTTTCTCCCAAAAAGTTTCTGTCGACTTTTGAAAACTAATATTCTTTAAAAATCGCACAAATAACCTAACCGAATTTTCTCAACTGTTTGCAGGAAAGGTCCCAGGGCTGAACCTAGGTGTCCAGCACTGAGTAAGATAAGTAACTTAGAAGTAACTTACCTGTGAATTGAATTTCCTCCCATAGGATAACATTGGTGGTTCTTTGTGAAAACGTTTCTAAGTGTCAACTTTTGAAATACAAGAATATTCTTTAAAAATCGTACATCTAACTAAAACGCATTCTCTCAACTGTTCTCAGGAAATGCCCCGGTGCGGAATCTAGGATCCAGCCCTGTGCTAGAAAAAGTAATCTGAAAAGTAGTTAACTGCGTTTTACTTAAAAAGCCCATTGATTCCTATGTACTGAGTCGACTAAGTTTGTGCATTGCATTGCAACCCCTGTAAACTCGAATTGGTACAAAGTCCTACTGTATTTTGAAAGTATTCAACAACAGCATCTTATATCTGAAAAGTATTTTTATGCTTACCTATACCATGCTTGCTTGGTTCTAGAAATAAAACAGTATATCTTTTTATACAAAAACAATTGGCCTAGAGTTCAGTCCTTGAGTGTGTTAATTCATTTGCTGACTGAGTGTGTACATCAAATGCTTAACACGGTCCTCTGATACTCCCTTACTGCTCGACCAAGCTACCACTTTAGAGAGTAAGGTTCTATCTAACTTTAACCTCTGCCAAACCTCTACAAACTCTTGGACTCTATACACACTGAACCTCACTTTGGTGCAGTATATATAGAGCCAGTTTCTTACAGGTCTGCCCCGCACTTCCCTGTGTTTCTCGTAGCCGAAGCGACTTCGCCCAACTCCATGAATTCTATGAGGTTATGCTTCTCATATTTGGGTGGCCGGACCCCTTTGGAGTGCCTTCAGCCCCATGGGTTCAGGAGAGTCTTCAACTAGAGCTCCGTTTGCGGCATCGCTCTCAGCTCCAGTTGGCCCCTTAGGATCCATTGGTGGATCCAAATCGGCTCCGGCTGCGTTTTTGTGACCGCCGGAGACCGTTCCAGTGGTGTCGTTCCCAGGCGCCACCAACATTTATTGACAGCGATGAACCCATCGTCCCGGCATCGCAGGACGTTTATCCGGTGCCGAACAGACCCACACTGCCCGAATCGGAACTGAAGCCCTATTTCACTGAAGGGGCCACTGAAGAACATGAATGGAGGGGATCTGAGGATTCCTCTGACGACTCCAACCCTTTAGCAGAGTCCATGGCTGATGACACATGGTACGAGGATTTGGCTGACGCCAGTGGTCTGGACACCTCACCAGACATTGGCCTCCTCTCTCCTCCCATAGCGGCAACAGGGGAAGGCGCTTCTTTTACAGTGGTGATCCGGAGGGCGGCTGAGGTCCCAGACCTGATGCTGCCCACGATTGCAGTCCAGACTAACGTCTTGACAGAGATGCTTCAGCCCGGGGTATCCTCTTCAGAACTCTTACTACCCTATAACGAAAACCTCACAGACGTCCTGCTCGGGGACTGGGCCAAACATTGCACTGGCACTTCTGTGCACAGTACCATTGGTCGCCACCATTGCTCCACTCCCAGATATCCAGCCTTCCTTTCCCAGCCCCCACCCGTGAGAACTGATAGTCCAGGCCTCATCCTCACATAGAATGCCACCAGTAAGAGAACTTTCTCTTCCACCAGCATGGCACTCTGGTCCGTGAACACCACAGGGCCGTTATTTCCACTTAGTGTGGGATACAGTTGTGCAAGTGCCGACTATGGTCCCGGATGAGGCCTGGGCCATACTCTCCCAAGCTATTGCTGACAAAAGAGATGCAGCAAAGTTCATAATAAGATGTGGATTTGATACAATTGTCTAGCCGGGCAGATCCATGGCTTCAAACAGTGGTGCTTCGACGCCATGCCTGGCTGAGAAATACTGTCTTTTTTAGGGATGTCCAGGCCTCCCTTATGCGCATTCCCTTCAATGGGACTTACCTATTCGGCGGCTAGACAGATTCAGCTCTGAAAAGATTCAAGAACAGTAGGACTACCGCTAGATCTTTGGGGCTGACTATGGCTCCATGATAGCTGCCTTCCGCTCCTCCCACCGCTCTGGCAAGATGCCCCTTTAGCTGGATCTCCTGTTGCAGCAGCAGGGCAGAGTTCTGCACCTGAACCTATCCACTCTCCACCTACATGCATGGAGATTGAGCTGCAACAGGTGAGACTGTTTGACCTCCCTCCTGAAGTTGTGATGTCATCTTGGCGGCCTGGCAGCCCTCCATGAAAATGATTTATGCCTGCTGATGGGATAAATTTGTGGTTTGGTGTGTATCCAATACTGTTGATCCTTTGTCTGCACCCTTGTCTGAAGTTCAGCTGTTTGTCTTATCCTTAGCCCGGTTAGGCTTTGCTTTGGGCATGTTAAAGGGGTACCTTTCCACTAGTTCTGCCCTCCCGTGGTTGCAGACCAAATTTTCCTGTTCAATCCACCTGTTGTGACTCGTTTCCTTAAGGGTTTGCAACACGTTTCCTCCTAGGCCCTTCATTATGCCCCATTGGGACCTGAATTGAATTCCTTCCTTATGGTGATCACATCTACAGCACAATCAACTCTTTGTTGGTTTTATGAGTGCGAAGAAAGGCAAAGCAGTTCACAAAAGAACCATCTCCGAATGGATTATCCTTTGTATTAAAGCCTGCGACACAACAGCTAAAAAGCAACTACATCAGGGCTTAAGATCTCAGTCTACCAGAGCCGAAGCTGCCGTCACTAGGTTTGCAAGAGGAGTCCCAGTTCTGGATATCTGTTGGGCAGTCACTTGGGCATCGCTGCACACATTTGGACAACACTACTGCCTAGACAGTCAGGTCTGGCACGATGGGCACTTTACCCATTCGGTCCCCCAGGACTTCTAAGTGTAATACAGTCCACAGACGCACCGCCAGCGAAAGTGCTTTGGTATCTACTCTAAGTTAAAGAATCTGCAGCTGGAAGTCTCTATCAGGTGAACAAGTTACTTACCTTCGGAAACGCCTCATCTGTTAGAGACTCTTTCTAGCCTCCGGTTCCTTCCCTCTCATCCTTCCAGGTGTATGTCATTTACAACCAAAGTGATCCTTCAGAATCTCACTTTGGCACACTTGTCATTTACAATCAAAGCGATCCTTCAGGACCTCGCTTTTTCGCACTCGTCATTTACAACCAAAGCGATCCTTCAGGATCGCGATTTGGCGAACTCGTCATTTACAATCAAAGCGATCCTTCAGGCCCTCACTTTGGCGCACTCGTCATTTACAATCCAAACGATCCTTGAGGACCTCACTTTGGCGAACTCGTCATTTACAATCAAAGCGATCCTTCAGGCCCTCACTTTGGCGCACTCGTCATTTACAATCCAAACGATCCTTGAGGACCTCACTTTGGCGCACTCGTCATTTACAATCCAAATGATCCTTCAGGCCCTCACTTTGGCGCACTCGTCATTTACAATCCAAACGATCCTTGAGGACCTAACTTTGGCGCACTCGTCATTTACAATCCAAGCGATCCTTGAGGACCTCACTTTGGCGCACTTGTCATTTACAACTAAAGCGATCCTTCAGGATCTCACTTTGGCGCACTCGTCATTTACAATCAAAGCGATCCTTCAGGATCTCACTTTGGCGCACTCGTCATTTACAATCAAAGCGATCCTTCAGGACTTCACTTTGGCACACTCGTCATTTACAACCAAAGCAATCCTTCAGAATCTCACTTTGGCACACTCGTCATTTACAATCAAAGCGATCCTTCAGGACCTCACTTTGGCACACTCGTCATTTACAACCAAAGCAATCCTTCAGAATCTCACTTTGGCACACTCGTCATTTACAATCAAAGCGATCCTTCAGGACCTCACTTTGGCACACTCGTCATTTACAATCAAAGCGATCCTTCAGAATCTCACTTTGGCACACTCGTCATTTACAATCAAAGCGATCCTTCAGGACCTCACTTTGGCACACTCGTCATTTACAATCAAAGCGATCCTTCAGGACCTCGCTTTGGCGCACTCATCATTTACAACCAAAGCGATCCTTCAGGCCCTCACTTTGGCGCACTCGTCATTTACAATCCAAATGATCCTTGAGGACCTCACTTTTTGTCGCACTCGTCATTTACAATCCAAGCGATCCTTGAGGACCTCACTTTGGCGCACTTGTCATTTACAACCAAAGCGATCCTTCAGGATCTCACTTTGGCGCACTCGTCATTTACAACCAAAGCGATCCTTCAGGACCTCACTTTGGCACACTCGTCATTTACAACCAAAGCGATCCTTCAGGACCTCACTTTGGCACACTCGTCATTTACAACCAAAGCGATCCTTCAGGACCTCACTTTGGCACACCTGTCATTTTTCCTCAGCTTTGCTCAATTCCTTCTGTTGTGGAAGAACTGAGGTCAGTGTTCTGGGGTAGCACTTATATTGGCACCGAGCATGTTACTTCAGGCACAGATTTTGCCGCCCAGATTTTGCCGCCACGTGGAGCCGAATGACACCACCTACCGACACGCAAGGAGAATCCTAAAAAATAACCGGATCCAGTGTGACTCCTAGGGAATAGTCTAAGGTAAGGAATCTGTGACTAGATAGAGCTTCTAGCAGATAAGATGTACAGAAGGTGAGTAACTTGTTCTTCTCAAAGTTCTTGCTCTCATAACAAATGTCTTGATGTTCTCAATTCACTGGTTCTCAATTCTAGTGGAGGGTAGAGCTCAGATGCAGAAAGACGTTTTGCCAAGTTGGACATTTCCTCATAGATTCCAATGATGTCCGATGTGTGTCACTAGGTAAGTGAAACAAAGGCTTTTTCAGAAAGCACACTGAATTTGTCGAAAAGCACTGATTGGCTGGATTCCCTCTTAATGGCGATAGAACTGTAGTTGTGACCCTATTATTATATTTGTGGTGTGTTCTGATTTTGTGTTAAAGCTTTTCGTACATTGAGTCAATCACTTAAAAGCTGTTTGTGCTGCTTTTTAATCAGGGCTGAATACTTTCAAACCTAACACTGTCACGGTGCCAGAAGGAGAAATCTCACATGTCAACGTTAAGCTGGAGCTTGAGGAAACCTCAATTTTTGAAGCACACAGTAATCCACTTAATATTGGTAGTCAAGAATTTCAGAAGAGATGGTGGTCCGACGAGGAGGATGAGAGACAGGATTCTTCAGGTGAATAAGGAACTTTCTCTTCAATCTCTGGACAGGGTGTCAGCCTCATTTTCTCACTACCATCCCGTGTGTTGAATGAACTTCATCAGAACTATCCAACATGCCTCATGTCCTAATTATCCATCCCATGTGCCTCATATCTTTGCCTCCCTCCCATGTATCTCAAGCTTTCAACACCCCCCCATTGTTCTCATCTAATCACCACCACCTTTGCATGTGTCTCATGTCAATAGTGTCATCGCATGTGTCTCGTCATGAGTGCCATCGCATGAGTCTCATGTCATTGGTGCCATCGCATGGGTCTCATGTCAGTGCCATCGCATGTGTCTCATGTCATTAGTGCCATCGCATGTGTCTCGTCATTAGTGCCATCGCATGGGTCTCATGTCATTAGTGCCATCGCATGGGTCTCATGTCAGTGCCATCGGATGTGTCTCATGTCATTAGTGCCATCGCATGTGTCTCGTCATTAGTGCCATCGCATGTGTCTCGTCATTAGTGCCACTGCATGGGTCTCATGTCATTAGTGTCATCGCATGTGTCTCGTCATTAGTGCAATCGCATGGGTCTCAGGGCATTGGTGCCATCGCATGGGTCTCATGTCATTAGTGCCATCGCATGGGTCTCATGTCAGTGCCATCGCATGTGTCTCATGTCATTAGTGCCATCGCATGTGTCTCGTCATTAGTGCCATTGCATGGGTCTCATGTCATTAGTGTCATCGCATGTGTCTCGTCATTAGTGCCATCGCATGGGTCTCATGTCATTAGTGCCATCGCATGGGTCTCGTCATTAGTGCCATCACAGGTGTCTCATGTCATTAGTGCCATCTCATGGGTCTCATATCAATAGTGTCATCGCATGTGTCTCATGTCATTAGTGCCATCCCATAGGTCTCATGTCATTAGTGCCATTGCATGGGTCTCATGTCATTAGTGCCATTGCATGGGTCTCATGTCAGTGCCATCGCTTGTGTCTCATGTCATTAGTGCCATCGCATGGGTCTCATGTCATTAGTGCCATCGCATGTGTCTCGTCATTAGTGCCATCGCGTGAGTTTCATGTCATTAGTGTCATCGCATGGGTCTCATGTCATAAGTGCCATCGCATGTGTCTCGTCATTAGTGCCATCACATAAGTCTCATGTCATTAGTGCCATTGCATGGGTTTCATGTCATTAGTGCCATCGCATGTGTCTCGTCATTAGTGCCATCGCATGGGTCTCATGTCATTAGTGCCATTGCATGTGTCTCGTCATTAGTGCCTTCGCATGGGTCCATAGTATCATCATCGTGTGTTAATGTTAATGTTAAAACAACTTATCAAGCGCACAAATACCCATAGGTGTCTCGGCGCTAAGTGCTCCAGTAGGCAAGGGCATGGCCTAGATGAAAAAAAAACTACTAATTGAATTTAATAGTTTCCTAAATGACAATAAAGTAGGACTGGCTCCGGTCTGTGTACAGGCAGGTCGCTCCCGACGCCACACAGCTAGCTCCACCTGACTGTGCCTCCCCACCGCTGCTGCCGCGAGTTCTAGCCTCCTGTGGCTGCTCTTGTTCGCTTTTGTTTTATTTTTCACTGTAATTTGCCTGCTCTCTGGGCTTTTGTACTGCCTTCCTTTTTGCTGCATTTTGCTTTTCTCTCCATTTACTTTTGCTGCATTTTGCTTCTCTCCATTTACTATTTGGTCCCCTCTCTCCCCGTAACCCCCTGGTTCCAATTTTCCCACCGCTGTGTCCCCTGCGGCCCCACCCCCCTCGCTGGCCCATTCGCCATCCCACCCGCCTCCCAGCTGCCCCTCCCTCTCACTTCCTCTTCTTAATGGCGGCCGCTGCTCGGTGAGGAGAGCGACCCTTGACCCTCTGTACAGGCTGGTCGCTTCCCACACCGCACAGCTATCTCCACCTGTCTGTGCCGTGCCTCCCCATCGCTGCTTCCGCGAGTTCTAGCCTCCTGTGGCTGCTCTTGTTCGCTTTTGTTTTATTTTTCACTGTAATTCACCTGCTCTCTGGGCTTTTGTACTGCCTTCCTTTTTGCTGCATTTTGCTTTTCTCTCCATTTACCTTGCTGCATTTTGCTTCTCTCCATTTACTATTTGGTCCCCTCTCTCCCTGTAGCCCCCCTTGTTCCAATTTTCCCGTCCCTGCCCCCCTAGCTCGCCCATTCGCCTTCCCACCCGTCTCCCAGCTGCCCCTCCCTCCCACCTCCCCTTCTTAATGGCAGATGCTGTGTGTCCGTGCCGCCGGCGCACCTTAGGCAAGCCCGTCTGCGCCCGCACTGTGCCCAGCGCCAGACCCCCTGGCCCCCCGCGAGCGCCACAACACCAGACGCCGCTACAAAGCCAAACTCCTCCACTCACTCAACGCCGGCCGATCTACCACCAGCTTCCAGGCCACACCGAAGCGCACCCAACAAGGCAGGCCACAACCATCTCAGATGTATACTGCTCAACACCCGCTCCGTCCACAGACACGCCGTCGAACTCTGGGACCTGCTCGACTCATCGTCCCCGGACGTCGCTTTCCTGGCGGAGACCTGGATGAACACCTCATCAGCGCCCGACGTTGCCATAGCCATCCCGTATGGCTACAAGATAACCCGCAGGGACCGCACCAACGGTGCAGGAGGAGAAATCGCCATTGTCCACAGGAACACCCTCGACCAGCACCGAAGACACCCTCAGCACAGCCAAACACCTGCACTTCCAGATCTACACCAATCCCAACACCACCCTCAGAGGAACCCTCGTGTACAGACCCCCCCCCGGACCTCAGCCACAGTTCAGTGACTCCATCACAGACGTCGTCAGCTCACACGCCTTGGCCTCCACAGACTACATCCTCCTCGGAGACCTGAACTTCCACCTCGAGAACGCCAACGACAGCAACTCCATCACACTGTTGGACAACTTCGCTATAGGAGAGTAGGATATACACTTATGTTGCCCCCACTTTTTTTCTGATGTATACACTGGTTTCTGGCTATAGTCTGGCTGGGTCCCTGCTAATCAGGGCCCCAGTCTCACTGTTCTCTCTAAACGACTTGGTGTGCATATTAGATGCACTAGTGATTGGATACTGTGGTACCTTATGAGCCCCTAGTGCATTGGTACTTCACAGGCCTACCAGGGGCTGCAGCATGTATTATGCCACCCCTGGGAAGCAGACTCAAAGTGACACCACAGGCCTGCTACAGCAGCATGGGTGAGGTAGTGTTAGCACTCCTCACTGAGGTATAGGTTCCTATATCTCACCATACACACACATATAAACCTATCAGCCACCCCTATGGCAGGTCCTATCAATCCTGAGGGCAGGGTGCTTGGTTTACTATGTGAGGGGGTGCCACTGCCTGAGCAGGACCCCTCTGCAGCTACCAGAGTCTATTCTCTATGGCTGTTTGTGGATGCGGTTAAACCATATACTCTTAAGTGCATTATAAATGCTAGCTTTGGAATGACTGCATCAAAACATGTCGTGTTTGGTGTCAAACAACTTGGAATCATACCCCCACATCAGTTCTTGATGTGGGAGCATGATCCCACCCTTCCAGAGGCGACGACATGTACCCACTGTACTAAAACGACAGAAATCTGAAAGAGCACTGGCATCACAAAATGGATGCCACCAGCACAGACACTGGGCTGCCCTCCCGCTGCTGACTGCAACTCGCAGTGGAGGAAGCCCAACAATAGGCATCCTGTCACAGGGAGGTGTCACCACCTTCCAGACAGGATTTAGTGTATTGGAGCTGGGTGGGTGCACTTCTATAGTGCTTTGAAGTCCTGCACTGGGGAGCAGTAGGCTCCTCTGTGCATATGCCAGCTCAAACCGGTTCAGGGGCTACCTGTCCCTGCTCTGGCGCGAAACTGGAAAAAGGGAAGTGGGTGTAACCACCCCCTACCCTGACCCTCCTAGAGGAGTGGTCATAGAGCTAGTCCCTCCCCTATCTGCACTATAAGATAGCAAGCATTGCCATTGCAAAGCAGATAACCCTGGACGACGCTCTACAAAGAATAATCCTGGCCCTTCGACGTTGCACTACCTTTGAAAGACAGAAGAATCTCCCTTGGAGTCAAGGAGTGACTCCCCTGCTTGGCAGGCAACAAAAACCTTAATCAACGGTTGCAAACTTTCCCGCTCCCGCCGGAGTTCGAAGTCCCTGCTGCCCCGGAAGTGGATTTCCTGACTTCTCGACGGCCATTGTGAGTCCCCAGCAAAGCTGTGACGAGTGGACCCCACGAGTGACGAGAAACAGCAATACCCGGGGACCGTGCACAATTGTCGAGTGCAATCCCTTCTCGACGTTCTACAAACTTGTGCATTGGACCATTTGTGGCCCAATCCTCCAGCGGGTCTTGCAGCGAAAATCAGAGGCCTACCCCGTCCCGAGTGGGCTCCTGTGAAGCATTTCCTCAAGAGGCGTCTTCGCGATCACTTGCCCGCTGGCTTGTGGGTCCCCCGAAGACTTTCTTATCAACTAAAAGGGCTCCCCTGGTTGCGCCAGGCCTGCCCTCACTCACCCTCGCTGGGTGAGTCCCTCAGACCTTGCTGGTCTGCAACGCTGACAATCTTCACTTTCCACGAGACTTGCAGTTGCCAAGGCTTGTTGGCTCCAATCCGGTTGCCGACACCGCAGTCAGCTGCAGATGTCGTGGGACACTCCGAATCCAGCTGCTGGTCATAGTCGATCCTTCCTGGACCTCGTGAGCGAAGAGACAAAACACCATCGACGACCTGAAATCACCCGACATCCCTGGTCAGCCATCTTCCTGGCCACCGGTCACTGGCAAGTGACTTTGAACACTGTCTCCTCAATTTTCAGGTCACCTCCATCTTGAATCCACCCTTGGATTCCAACGGACACTTCTTCAGTCGACACAAACAGCAAGTCTTCTTTGGTCTCCATAGAAAACAGCGACGCGACCCGACACCAAAAGACACCTATGCACCTGGCTTCCCTGAGTGAGGTAACTCGTGCACTCCGGTGCCCTAGTGTGTGTTGGCCCTCGAAATACTTACCTTGTAAGTGGCTTGCTTGTAGGCTTCCTCGAAGTACCCTAGAACTACCCTAGAACTAATGAAACTGCGACTTGCTCCATTGTAATCAATAGAGAACCCGCACACTGCACGCGTCTTCCGTGGGCCTGTTACTTACCTGCTAACACTGCAGTAGTGAAGCCCCAGCGATTCCCCAGGCCATAGGCCTTGTCATTTTGCAAGTCGACATTGCTATACCATTTTTTTAGTATATGGTCTGGTACGCCCCTAGGGCTCCAGCCATTTTGTGCTTAACCTATTGTGAAACGTTGATATTTGAATGTGTTCCTGGCTTCTAATCTCATAAAGAGATTAGTAGAGTGTGTCTAATAATAAGCACATATATATTTGATATATATACCTGTGTGGTGTCCTTTCATTTGGTAATTCAAGAGATTCTAAGGCAAAACAAGCTGCTTTACATTCCTCAGAGACTTAGCCTGAAGGCTGCTCTCCACAGCTACTACTAGGATAGCTTTCTTTAAAAGGTTGTCTCAAACCTATCTACCATAAGAGTCAAATTGGACTGGTGCAAGGTGGCTACTATAACTAGTGACCAGCATAGGCCAGGCCAACTTCTCACACTCGCCAACCTCGGTCTCAAACAGCTCGTCACGACACCCACCCACTCTGCCGGACACACGCTCGACCCCATCTTCTCCGCCAGCAAACACATCACCTTCAGCCACACCGCCGAACTCCACTGGACCGGCCACCGCTGCATCCACTTATCCTTCGATTCCTCAAAGAGAACGACACCCTCGACTCATCCCAGTCCGGATTTTGCAGCAACCACAGCCCCGAAACCGCCCTCATCGCCGCCACCGACGACATCAGGATCCTGCTGGACAACGGCAAAACACCGGCCCTCTTCCTCCTAGGCCTCTCGGCCGCCTTCGACACCGTCTGCCACCACACCCTACGCACACGCCTCCACACCGCAGGGATCCGCGACAAGGCCCTGGCCTGGATCACCTCTTTCCTCACTGACAGAACCCAGAGAGTCCGCCTCCCTCAGTTCCGATCCGAAGCCACCAAAATCATCTGCAGCGTGCCCCAGGGATCATCCCTCAGCCCAACCCTCTTCAACGTCTACATGACAACACTCGCCAACATCGTCCGATCGCACAACCTCAACATCGTCTCATACGCCAATGACACGCAGCTGATCCTCTCCCTCACCAAACTCCCCGCCACCGCCAGAACCAACTTCCACAAAGGAATGAAGGCCGTCGCCGAATGGATGAAGAACAGTCGCCTGAAACTGAACTCGGACAAGACGGAGGTCCTCATCCTCGGATACACCCCCTCCACCTGGGACGACTCCTGGTGGCTGGCCTCGCTTGGAGCTGCACCAACACCCACCAACCACGCACGCAACCTGTGGTTCATCTTGGAGTCATCACTGTCAATGACCCAGCAAGTCAACGCAGTCTCCTCCTCCTGCTTCATCACCCTCCGCATGCTTCGCAAGATCTACAGATGGATCCCCACCGGAACCAGAGGGACGGTCACCCAGGCACTTGTCACCAGCAGGCTGGAATATGGCAACGCCCTCCATGCTGGAACCACGGCCAAACTTCAGAAGAGACTCCACGCATATAGAACGCCTCCGCACGCCTCATCCTCGACATCCCCCGCCACAGCCACATCACTGCCCACCTGAGGGACCTGCACTGGCTCACGTTCAAGCTCCTCACCCACACTCACAAAGCACTCCACGACGCCGGACCAGCATACCTCAACAAACAACTCACCTTCTACAGGAGACTTCTCAAGACCTGGTTGTTCGAGCAGTAGCAGCTCCCCCCTCAGCACCTTGAGACCCTCACGGGTGAGTAGTGCGCTCTACAAGTGATTGATTGATTGATTGGTCTGAGAAGGAAGGGAATTCCACAGCTTAGCAGTGACAACTACAAAGCTTCTGTCGCCCTAATTGGTTCTTGGGACGACAAGAATGTTGGCACCTGACGAACGCAGGGATCTGATGGGAGTGAATATCTGCAGTACATTCTTCAGAAATTCCGGCCCTATATTGTGAATCGCTTTATTGGCAATGCACAATGCTTTGAATTTTGTTCTGCTTCTTATAGGCAACCAATGAAGTTGTCTAACCACCTTGGAGAATTTAAATTTCGGAATGCCCGAAAGCATCCTGGCGGCTGCGTTCTGCACCAGCTGTAGCTTACTAAGAATCATTTCCTGTGCCTTAATCAATAAACTGTTACAGTAATCAACTTTGGACATAACCAAAGCGGATATTTTCTTTCTCCTGGCATCAATCGGAATGAAAGGGAAGAGTTTCTTCACCATTCTGAGAACATAGAAGCATGAAGAGGCCACTGCGTTAACATGACATTTAAAAGACAGCTTGTCATCTAGGATGACACCCAAGTTCTTGGCTTTAGTAATCGGGGTTGGGGGTGATTCCAATTTATCTGGCCTCCAGCCAGGAGACCAGACAGGGTATACATTTCCAAAGACCATAACCTCGGTCTTAGACAAGTTCAATTTAAGGCAGTGTCTTGACATCCAAGGGCTGATGGCCAACATACCATCATGGAAATGAACCGAAACAGTGTCCACGTTCTTGTGAACAGAGAGCCCTAATTGGATGTCTTCTGCATATTTATCACCTGTGGTAAATCGGTAACGTAAATGTTAAACAAAGTGGGGCTAATGGAAGACCCCTGCGGAACTCCACATGGGAGTGAAAAAACGGGGAAGTAAAAATCGCCCAAGCTGACTAATTGAGTACGTTTTGATAAGAAAGAAGTCAACAGGGATTTGGTGCGGTCTCCATATTATGGCCTTTTCTAAAACCGAATTGCGTTTCATCCAACAGCTTATTATCATAGATGTATTGGCCAATTCATCATTCATCATTTTCTCAGCAAGTTTAGCAGGCAACAGGAGACGCACAATTGGTCGGTAATTAGGTCTCGCAGACCTAGCGCATGCGCTCCTCGCTCTGCAATGATTATTGTCATCAGTACGCTTCGGAAGGGGACTTGAAGCCCCGCCCATCTTTTTGATTGGGTGGCGTCATCTTACATGGTGAACTCTGGGCTCCGATAGAAAACGAGGCTTCTTAGTCCCTCCTTGTTACCGCCCTGTCCCCTTTTCACCCCGTCCACCCGGACTGGATCGTTTACTTGCGGCTGTACACACTCTCCTTTAATTACTTAGGAAGCACTATGTTTTTTCATTCGCCTTTGACAAGGGCGGCTGCGTGTTCATTTTTGCATCGCCCTTTCACTTAAAGTGAAAGCGCGATGCAAATTTAAACAGGCTACTGCCTTTGTACAAATAGCCCCTCCATCATTGCGGGGGTGTAAGTATGTGGGGTGAGTGGGAGCCTGCGGGGACTATTCTGCAGGAAAAAAAACATATGCAAAATTATTCTGCTTTCATAGCTGATTTTTCTAAATAAGCAACATTTCCAAAAAGAGTGGGGCAAACGTCCCGTCGTAATCAATTTCATTTGCGAGTCTTTAATCGCTGAAGTTTCCAATGCATCCTTTTTCAGCTCCCCCCACCCCAGTGAGAGGAGGGGTTCACATGCACCGCCAGTACAGTGAGCAGGAGCTGCGTTTCGCAGGGCGCTGTCCTTGTGATAGATAGAGCAGCGCCACGAGGCTTGCAGCACGCAGCTGCGGTGACGCCACGCCAGGCTGCTCTGGTACTCGGCACTTCACTACACTTGTAGTCGCCCTGTGAGTTCCTGCATTGGCTGTACTGGGATGTGCAACAGCGGGGTTAACATACTTGGAAAGCGTGCATGCTCCAGAGGCGGGGGTTTTACACCAGCCCAGGACTGTTCTTTTTCACATGTTGCGAAATGCACATAACCGCCGACCCTCAAGGAGCAGCATCAGGTTTGGTACAGAATGAAGTGTCAACAAAGATAGCGGGTCTGAGTGAAGTGAATGGAATGGGATTGAGTGTTGAGGTCAGTGAGAGCTGTCTAACATTAGAGATAGCTCTGCTGTCTAAGGCTTTAGTGCTGTGGATAGCTTTGATGTTCCCTCAGCTCTGAGAGATTGTTAATCTAACACATCTGAGGCCGGATCAAGTGTCCTCTGTGCAGCCTGGACTGACTCCTCCCTCTGAGCCTACAAACTAGCTGCAGTCTAAATCCTTACTGCGATATGATTGGCACGGGCCGTTGGAATTATGCAGCAAGAAAAGGCAAAATATGCTGCATTTTTATAGATTGACCTCATTATTTAAATATTTATACACACTAACACCACTGTCTGGGCAAAGGTTTCGCCTCATTCGTACCAGTGCAACGCTCCGTTGCAACAATAAGAAACAGAAATGTTGCGAAGGGCCCCCGCTGCACCCTCTCTGGAGCTCCCGCATTTGACATTCTTTTCATCCTTTTGAGCTTGAAACATTTTTTATTGTTAAAACCTGCAGATGATGGATCACGTGGCGATGCCCGTCAGCTCCGCCGTCTCAAGCATCACTGGCACTGGGTCCCCCCCTGTGGATGTTTCTAGAATCGAACCATTGAGCGCGAGGCTGAAACCTGAAGGAAAGCGCCGCTGTACGTGCTTCTGAATCTGAGCGCTTTACTAACGAGGACGTGACATATTGAGAGACAGCTCTTCTATCTCATCCCTTACTTGAGTTCCCAGTGGTTTAGCACTGCTGTCTCAGGGCCTAGCGAGAGCTCTCTACCCTGACGCTTAACTCCACATACCAAGCTTCCTGCAAGGGACAGCTGTGTGTGGAATCATAAAATACATGTAACCTGTGGGGTAGCTGTGCTGTCCCAACTGTTGACGACAGCTTTGGCGCCTCTGATACAACTCTAATGTCTCAAACATTAGTGAGAGTGACCTAGCGCAGTCTCAGTAGCTCTGATGTCTTAATCATGAAGGAACATTCATCTAGGCCTCGAAGAGAGCTGTGCAGATAGAGAAGGAACGTTCATCTAGGCCTCGAAGAGAGCTGTGCAGTCAGAGCAGGAACATTCATCTAGGCCTCGAAGAGAGCTGTGCAGCCAGAGAAGGAACATTCATCTAGGCCTCGAAGAGAGCTGTGCAGCCAGAGAAGGAACATTCATCTAGGCCTCAAAGAGAGCTATGCAGCCAGAGAAGGAACATTCATCTAGGCCTCGAAGAGAGCTGTGCAGCCAGAGAAGGAACATTCATCTAGGCCTCGAAGAAAGCTGTGCAGCCAGAGAAGGAGCGTTCATCCAGGCCTCGGAGAGAGCTGTGCAGCCAGAGGCTGTGCAGCCAGAAAAGGAACGTTCATCTAGGCATCGAAGAGAGCTGTGCAGCCAGAGAAGGAGTGTTCATCCAGGCCTCGAAGAGAGCTGTGCAGCCAGAGAAGGAGCATTCATCCAGGCCTCGAAGAGAGCTGTGCAGCCAGAGAAGGAGCATTCATCTAGGCCTCGAAGAGAGCTGTGCAGCCAGAGAAGGAGCATTCATCTAGGCCTCGAAGAGAGCTGTACAGCCAGAGAAGGAACATTTATCTAGGCCTCGAAGAGAGCTGTGCAGCCTGAGAAGGAACATTCATCTAGGCCTCGAAGAGAGCTGTGCAGCCAGAGAAGGAACATCCATCTAGGCCTCAAAGAGAGCTATGCAGCCAGAGAAGGAACATTCATCTAGGCCTCGAAGAGAGCTGTGCAGCCAGAGAAGGAACATTCATCTAGGCCTCGAAGAGAGCTGTGCAGCCAGAGAAGGAACATTCATCTAGGCCTCGAAGAAAGCTGTGCAGCCAGAGAAGGAGCGTTCATCCAGGCCTCGGAGAGAGTTGTGCAGCCAGAGGCTGTGCAGCCAGAAAAGGAACGTTCATCTAGGCATCGAAGAGAGCTGTGCAGCCAGAGAAGGAGCGTTCATCCAGGCCTCGAAGAGAGCTGTGCAGCCAGAGAAGGAGCATTCATCCAGGCCTCGAAGAGAGCTGTGCAGCCAGAGAAGCAGCATTCATCTAGGCCTCGAAGAAAGCTGTGCAGCCAGAGAAGGAGCATTCATCTAGGCCTCGAAGAGAGCTGTGCAGCCAGAGAAGGAGCATTCATCTAGGCCTCGAAGAGAGCTGTGCAGCCAGAGAAGGAGCATTCATCCAGGCCTCGAAGAGAGCTGTGCAGCCAAAGAAGGAACATTCATCTAGGCCTCGAAGAGTGCTGTGGAGCCTGAGAAGGAACATTCATCTAGGCCTCGAAGAGAGCTGTGCAGCCAGAGAAGGAGCATTCATCTAGGCCTCGAAGAGAGCTGTGCAGCCAGACAAGGAGCGTTCATCCAGGCCTCGAAGAGAGTTGTGCAGCCAGAGAAGGAACATTCATCTAGGCCTCAAAGAGAGCTGTGCAGCCTGAGAAGGAACATTCATCTAGGCCTCGAAGAGAGCTGTGCAGCCAGAGAAGGAACATTCATCTAGGCCTCGAAGAGAGCTGTGCAGCCTGAGGTCTTTGCTGACGCAGACACTCATGAGAGTCGCGACGCATTCATCGTAGCTCTGCTGACTGTCGTCCTACCCACACGCGAGTGTAAATGAAGTACAGCTCTGCTCTCTCAGGGGTTAGGGATGTCTAGGGATCCTGAGCGACAGCTCTTCTGTCTTGGCAGTCACAGAGTGCATTCTAACCTCCGGGGTAGCCCCAGTGTTTCAGGCCTTCCAGAAGCGTGTCACCTAAGGGACGGCTGTGTTATCACAATTGTGTGTATGCTGAGAGACAGCTCTGCTATTATAACGCTCCTACACAAAACCCACACCTGTAGAATGCTGCACAAATTGTAAATGAGACGTAATTAGACACAGTTGTTGCAAAGGCTCATAAACCAGTGGGAGTCCGCTCACGTGGTTAAAGACATTGCCATTTTCAATCCTAATAGCTCTAATTCAAACACACGCGAGACCTATTGCATTTCCAATGCTTGTTATTGGTGTCCGCTGGGTCCAAGTTAGTTTTTTTTAGCAATGTGAGAATAGAGGCCTTTTTCGATTGGGAGGGGTAGATGCCTGAGCTGAACATAGAGTTAAAGATATTTGCCAGGTAAATACCTATAAGGTCCGGAATCAGTTTCAGAACAGGAGGAGGACACAGATCACTCAGTGAGCTGGATTTAGCAATACTTACCAGATCAGTTATCTGTTCCGCAGAAACCGGCACAAATTCCCTAAAGGAAAAGCTATCTAATACCTCTCTGTTCAGGTCCAATCGACTCATAAAAGCAACAGGGGCATTAAAATGTGATTCACTTTACCCTGAAAGCTTAGGGCTATGGAGTCACAAAATGCTTGAGTTGCTACATTAACATGGCTACTCGAAGGCGCCGCCAGATTGGACACCACCCGAAACAATTGTGTTGCATGTCATTGCCTTCCCCAGGTCCCCATAGTCACCATCCACTTGTGTCTTATGTTATCAACACTGTCCCCTGTGTCGCATGGCGTCACCCATCCCGTATATCACAACTTACAAACTCCCCATGTGTCTCATCACCGCCATGTCTCATCTATCACCACCCCATGTGTCTCATCACCACCTCGTCTCATCTACCACCACGTCTCATCTGTCACCACCCCATGTGTCTCATCACCACCACGTCTCATCTATCACCACCCCATGTGTTTCATCACCACCACTTCTCATCTATCACCACCCAATGTGTCTCATCACCACCACGTCTCATCTATCACCAACCCATGTGTGTCATCACCACCACGTTTCATCTAGCACAACCTTATGTGTCTCATCACCACCATGTCTCATCTATCACCACCCCATGTATCTTATCATCCACCACGTCTCATCTATCACCACGCCATGTGTCTTATCACCACCATGTCTCATCACCACCATCCCATGTGTCGCATCACCACTACGTCTCATCTGTCACCACCCCCATGTGTCTCATCACCACCACATCTCATCTAGCACCACCCCATGTGTCTCATCATCCACCATGTCTCATCTATCACCACCCCATGTGTCTTATCACCACCATGTCAAATTTCTCACCACCATGTCTCATCTATCACCACCCCGTGTCTCATCACCACCACGTCTCATCTGTCATCACCCCATGTGTCTCATCACCACCACGTCTCATCTATCACCTATCACCACCCATGTGTCTCATCACCACCACATCTCATCTATCACCACCCCATGTGTCTCATCACAAACACATCTCATCTATCACCACCCCATGTGTCTCATCACAAACACATCTCATCTGTCACCACCCCATGTGTCTCATCACCACCACATCTCATCTATCACCACCCCATGTGTCTCATCACCACCTTGTCTCATCCATCACCACCCAATGTGTCTCATCACCACCACGTCTGATCTAGCACCACCCCATGTGTCTCATCACCACCACGTGTCATCTGTCACCACCCCCGTTGTCTCATCTCCACCACGTCTCACCACCACCACCCCATGTGTCTCATCACCACCACGTTTCATCTATCACCACCCCATGTGTCTCATCAGCACCACGTCTCATCTATCACCACCCATGTGTCTCATCACCACCACATCTCATCTATCACCACCCCATGTGTCTCATCACCACCACGTTTCATCTATCACCACCCCATGTGTCTCATCACCACCACGTCTCATCTATCACCACCCATGTGTCTCATCACCACCACATCTCATCTATCACCAGCCCATGTGACACATCACAACCATGTCTCATCTATCACCACCCTATGTGTCTCATCACTGCCACATCTCATCTGTCACCACCCCATGTGTCTCATCACCACCACGTCTCATCTATCACCACCCCATGTGTCTCATCACCACCTTGTCTCATCCATCACCACCCCATGTGTCTTATTACCACCAAGTCTCATCTATCACCACCTCAGGTGTTTTATCCCCCACCACGTCTCATCTATCACCACCCCATGTGTCTCATCACCACCACGTCTCATCTATCACCACCCATGTGTCTCATCACCACCACATCTCATCTATCACCACCCCATGTGTCTCATCACCACCACGTTTCATCTATCACCACCCCATGTGTCTCATCACCACCACGTCTCATCTATCACCACCCCATGTATCTCATCACCACCACGTTTCATCTATCACCATCCCATGTGTCTCATCACCACCTTGTCTCATCCATCACCACCCAATGTGTCTTATTACCACCAAGTCTCATCTATCACCACCTCATGTGTTTTATCCCCCACCACGTCTCATCTATCACCACCCCATGTGTCTCATCACCACCACGTCTCATCTATCACCACCCATGTGTCTCATCACCACCACATCTCATCTATCACCACCCCATGTGTCTCATCACCACCACGTTTCATCTATCACCACCCCATGTGTCTCATCACCACCACGTCTCATCTATCACCACCCCATGTATCTCATCACCACCACGTTTCATCTATCACCATCCCATGTGTCTCATCACCACCACGTCTCATCTCTTACCCCTCCATGTGTCTCATCACCACCATGTCTCATCTATCATCACCCCATGTGTCTCATCACCACCACATCATGTGTCTCATCACCGCCACGTCTCATCTATCACCACCCCATATGTCTCATTACCACCACATCCATCTATCAGCACCCCATGTGTCTCATCACCACTGCGTCTCATCTCTCACCACCCCAATGTGTCTCATCACCACCTCGTCTCATCTATCACAACCCCATGTGTCTCATCACCGCCATGTCTCATCTATCACCACCCCATGTGTCTCATCACCACCTCGTCTCATCTACCACCACGTCTCATCTGTCACCACCCCATGTGTCTCATCACCACCACGTCTCATTTATCACCACCCCATGTGTCTCATCCCCACCCGTCTCATCTGTTACCACCCTATGTTTCTCATCAACACCACGTCTCATCTATCACCACCCCATGTGCCTCATCCCCACCACGTCTCATCTGTCACCACCCCATGTTTCTCATCAACACCACGACTCATCAATCACCACCCCATGTGCCTCATCAACACCACGTCACATCTATCACCACCCCATGTGTCTCATCACCACCATGTCTCATTTATCACCACCCCATGTGTCTCATCCCCACCCGTCTCATCTATCACCACCCCATGTGCTCATCCCCACCACGTCTCATCTATCACCACCCTATGTTTCTCATTACCACCACGTCTCATCTATCACCACCCCCATGTGTCTCATCACCACCACGTCTCATCTATCACCACCCCATGTGTCTCATCACCACCACATTTCATCTAACACCACCCGATGTGTCTCATCACTGCCATGTCTCATCTCTCACCACCCCCATGTGTCTCATCACCACCACGTCTCATCTAGCACCACCCCATGTGTCTCATCCCCACCACATCTCATCTAACACCACCCGATGTGTCTCATCACTGCCATGTCTCATCTCTCACCACCCCCATGTGTCTCATCAACACCACATCTCATCTGTCACCACCCCATGTGTCTCATCACCACCATGTCTCATCTATCACCTATCACCACCCCATGTGTCTCATCACCACCACATGTGTCTCATCACCACCACGTCTCATCTATCACCACTGTCAGGAACCTGGTGAGTGCCCTTACCATTGGGCAGTGTTATCCCAAGAAACGTAGAGTGGTAATTAAACCGGCTACTGTAAATTATTGGGTTAATGTTAACCCGGTGAAAAAGACCCTTTCAAGATGGCCGCCGCGTTGCCCGCGAAGCATCAGAGGCCCCAGAAGAGACGTTCTAGTCTTGAAGGCGCTTCGGAATGAAGCGGCTCGCGAGCGCGCTCAACGGCGCACTTCAATTTGAATCTGAGGTAGAGAAGTTCGAATTCGAAGCGCGCTTCCTTTCAAGTAATTCAGTGGAAGCGGCGCTTATTCAAAGACATTATTTCTCAGAGGGAATTCTTTCCCATTCAAGGGTTTAGTATTCTAGTGTCCAATCCTTAGTTGGGATATTAATAATTCGTTTCTTCAGAGACCAGTTGTTCCAGCCTTCCAGGAGTTCCAAGAGTACAGCGTTGGTGAGCCCAAGAATCTTCATAGTCAAGTAAGCCAAGAATTTGCTCTGCTACAGCGCTAAGGAGACTGCAACTTTGGAGTAGCGCGTTAACCATTGCACCCTACCTTCCTAGCGTTCTTCCCTTCTCCTTTCCTTCCTCTCTATCCTTCCTTGATCCTTCTTGCGCGTACTTCCCTGAAGCCATTTACCTTCACTAATTCAACGAGAACTGTTCCAGATTTCAGAGAAGAGAGACTTATGTGAAACTTCAATTTATTAGACAAATATTCCGAACTTTTATGAGAAAACCTAAGTGATAGGTCGAGCTACCAGTAAGGAAGCTCCAGTTCCAGAACAGTAGGAACTAGAAGACCTCATTACAGAAGAGGAGCCTACACTCTAGCAATACCTGGTAGGACAGTTAAGAAATGTTAGATATGTAATGAGCTGAACTGTTGTGTGTACTTGAATGCTTATTTCCCCTTATGTGCATTAGAATCCCCGAAGACAGGAAAACAGAAGACCAGGGATTTCAGGACCAGCTCGAGTGTCTTTCTCTTCTCTGTCCAACTCCCCTTTCCCCCTGCTTAGAGCAGCTGCTAAACGCAGTGTGTTCTGAGAGGAAGGAATTGGGAATAAGCATCTTCTGCCTCTGTGGAGAATCAACGGCCTTGACAGATTGAAGTGCCCACGATTTCACTCCACCCAGGCAGAATGGCAGAGGGTTTTAGTTTGAAGGCGTTAGGGGACATGTTAGAGAGAATTCAGCGGGATGTGGGACACCTTAGCGCAGAGAATAAGAGTCTTAAACAAGAAATGGTAGCTTCACGACAGGAAACAATGATGCTATCCCAAAGAGTTAGTGAGATGATGCCTTCAGGCTCTCCTCCTTCTGTAGCAGATTTAAAGGGGTCCTTGCCAGAAACTAACCCTCGAACAGTGGCCCAAGTTGTTCATTCAGTTTCACCCCTTATTCCTTTAGCACCACCTGAAAGGTTTAGTGGGGATCCTCAAAAGGCCCAATTGTTCCTCACGCAATGTTCCCTTCATTTCATGTGTCGCTCAACCCTATTTCCAGATGCTCAATCCCGAGTGGCTTTCATTTTGTCTTACCTTAGTGGGGATGCCGCCAATTGGGCTATGCCTCTGGTTTCCCGAGATGATCCTTTTTTATATGATTTTGAACGCTTCAAGACAGAGTTTCTTCGTATCTTTGACAGGAGAAGAATTTCCCAGGCCACTGACAATGAACTTTTGGAACTGCGTCAAGGATCCAAAGATCTCCTCACGTACTTAACGCAATTCAACAAATTGTTAATGGAAACTAATTGGCCACCAGAGAAGAGGGCTGCACTGTTTTATAGAGGCTTACGGGATGAGATAAAGGATACACTTGCACAAATTCCAAACCGACCTACAGATTTTACAGAATTAGTAGACTTAGTGTTAGAAATCGACTTTCGCTGTACGGAGAGAAAAGGAGAAAGGAAGTCTAGAGATATCAAATGGAATTTTTCACGTTTTGACAGACCTAGAGTTGAAGGGAGTAAAACTAATGGATCCACATCAGAGAGTGAACCAATGCAGATAGGAACAGTGAGGGGTCCCTTAAGTAAAGAGGAAAAGGAGTCGAGGAGAGCAAAGAAGTTATGTATGTACTGTGGAGCTGCAGGACATTTTGTGAAAGAGTGCCCAAAGAGACCTAAACCTGTTGTGTCGGGAAACTCTCAAAACCATCTGTAGGAGGAGCCGCTCAGATGGCGAAATGTGAAGAGAAGGTTCCAGAATCTCATTGCATAATGAACACCCTTCAAACTCAAGCACCGCATTTGATCTTACAGATGACGTTGAAGTTCCGTGAACAAGAAATCACAGGAGTAGCCATCATGATTGATTCCGGAGCTACGGGGAACTTCTGTGACATCAAGTATGCGAAGAGGATGGGAATCCAAGCGAGGTTAAAGGAAAAGAAGGAGTTGGTTCGAGCTGTAGATGGGACCAATCTTTCATCGGGTCCCATCACCCATCACACTGAGTTGTTAGAATTGGTCCAATCAAATGGACATCGAGAACATCTTCAGTTTAACTTGATTGATGCCCCACAGTTTCAGATCATTCTGGGTATCCCGTGGCTCACCACACACAACCCGACAATTGACTGGGAGAATCGGACTGTTGAGATGACTTCTGTGTTTTGTGCCGAACATTGTTTCTCCTCAGATGAAGAGAATCTAGAACCTTCCACAGCCACCTTGTTGTCTTACACAGGAGATCCCATTGGGGTGGTCGAGTCCATACTTGTTCCGGAGGAATACAAGGAATTTGGAGATGTGTTCAGTGAATGTGAAGCGGAACGATTGCCCCCCCATCGCTCTTACGATTGTGCCATTGACCTTGAACCTGGGGCCGTTTTGCCCTGCAGTCGGATTTATGCATTAACGGAGGCCGAGAACTTGTATTTGAAAGATTATTTGGATCGTTACTTAGCTAACGGGTTCATTAGACCATCCCAGTCTCCGGTCTCCTCACCATTGTTTTTCATTCCAAAGAAAGAAGGGTCTTTGAGGACTTGCATCGATTATCGAGCCATCAACAGAGCAACGATTAAAAACCGCTATCCGTTACCTTTGATTTCCGTCCTTTTGGATCAGATCAAAGAGGCTCAGATATTCACGAAACTAGATCTACGGGGAGCTTACCATCTTATTCGAATGAAGGAGGGTCACGAGTGGAAGACAGCCTTCAGAACCAAGTACGGGCTCTTCGAATATCAGGTGATGCCCTTCGGGCTGTGCAATGCTCCCGCAGCCTTTCAACATTTTATTAATGATGCCATGGGAGATTTGTTGGATAAGGTAGCGGTGATCTATTTGGATGACATTTTGATTTTTTCTAAGACTCCACAAGAACATGTGAGGCATGTGAAGTTGGTCCTCGAAAGACTTCGACAACATCAGCTCTATGTGAAACTAGAGAAGTGTGCGTTCAGTGTTCGCACTGTTGAGTTTTTGGGGTTTGTACTGTCACCAGACGGAATTACCATGGACACCAGGAAGGTGCAGGCTGTGGTCGAATGGCCATCTCCCACAGATGTCAAGGAGGTCCAGCGATTTTTGGGGTTTGCCAACTTCTATCGTCGATTCATTCAAGGTTTTTCTCAAAAGATTCTCCCCATCACAAAATTGTTAAAAAAGGGAGAAAAATTTCAATGGACAGAAGAGGCGGAACAGGCCTTTGTCTATCTCAAGACCAGTTTTACATCGGCCCCAATTCTCCTTCATGCAGATCCTTCTGAACCTTTCTTTGTAGAAGCGGATGCCTCCGACCAAGCCATAGGTGGAATCCTGTCTCAGAGACACCGATCTACGGGACAACTACATCCAGTAGCTTTCAGGTCTAGAAAGTTGAATGCAGCAGAGCAGAATTACACTATTGCGGAGAAAGAGCTGCTGGCTGTAAAGGATGCTTTTGTGGAATGGAGGCATTATTTATTAGGAGCCCAGCATAAGGTCACAGTTTTCACCGATCATAAAAACCTTCAGTTTTTGAAATCAGCCAGAACCTTGACTCCTCGTCAACTACGCTGGTCCCTTTACTTTGCCGATTTTGATTTTGTGATTACTTATCGCCCAGGCAGTAAGAATGGCAAGGCGGACGCTCTGTCTCGAATTCAAACAGAGGCCTCAGAACATCCAGTGGAATCACGCCCAATTATTCCTGAATCCAAGATTGTATGCACTCTTAGTTTCACGAACTATAAGGAAGAAATTGGAAGACAAATGACTACAGAGGAAATGTCCGAATGGGCAGATCAAGAAACAGACCGAAAGATTGTCAACTCCTTGCCTTACCATCGAGGTGCGTTATATTTGCCAGCCAAAGCAATCCAAGAACAAGCCTTGAAAGACTGTCATGATCAACCATTAGCAGGGCATAAAGGCATGGCCAAGACACTTGACTTAGTCCAGCGATACTTCTGGTGGCCGAATATGAAGGCTCATGTGAAACGCTATGTGGAATCCTGTCACATCTGTGCTCGAGGGAAAACCAGTAGGCAAGCGCCCCAAGGATTTTTACAACCCCTACCTACTCCCACAGAACCCTGGCACACAGTCACATTAGATTTAATCGTAGACCTTCCAGTGAGTAGGGGGTATGATACCGTTTTAGTAGTAGTGGACACCTTTACTAAAATGAGTCACTTCATTCCTATAAAAGGGGTTCCCACAGCTAGAGAAATAGCCAAACTTTTCAGTGAACACATAGTTAAGATTCATGGGGTGCCTAAGATCTTGATTTCTGACAGGGGTCCTCAGTTTGTCTCTCGATTCTGGAAGGCTTTCATGCTGGGATTAGGGACAGAAGTCAGGCATTCTACCAGTTATCATCCCGAGACTGATGGTCAAACGGAACGAGTCAATCAAGAATTGGAACAATACCTACGCCTGTTCCTTTTGGCTCGGGATGGTGAGTGGTCAGACCTGCTGTGGATGGCAGAATTCGCGCACAACAATGCGAAGAATGTCTCCACTGGATTTACTCCATTTTACCTCAATTTTGGAAGACATCCAAATCCCTTCAGTTGTAGAGAAGAGTTTGGGGTCCCGGCCGCAGATCAGTATTTGAAAGAACTATCCCGAGCTCACAAATCTGCAGAGTCTAATATTCTAAAGGCTAAGGAGAGTTATAAGCGACAAGCAGATAAACACAGAAAGAAGGCCCCTCAGTATCAGGTAGGAGATTCAGTGTGGTTATCCTCTCGACACCTGCGATTGAAGGGGAATAGAAAATTTCAACCACGGTATATTGGTCCCTTCCCTATAGAACAGGTGTTAGGGCCAGTGACAGTTAAGCTAAAATTGCCTTCACAATTAAAGATTCACCGTGTATTTCATGTTTCCCTCCTTAAGCCAGCAGTCCCCTATCTTCGCAAGGGTACCCCTCCCCCTGCAGTGAGAATCAAAGGACACACTGAGTATGAAGTCAAAGAAATCTTAGACTCAAGAAGGATTCGAGGGAAACTATATTACTTGGTGGACTGGAAGGGGTATGGACCTGAAGAGAGATCTTGGGAACCGGCCTTAAATGTGCATGCTTCCCACTTAATTCAACGCTTTCATTTGCAAAATCCTCTCAAACCTAGACCGATGAATCGGTCATTGAGAGGGGGTACTGTCAGGAACCTGGTGAGTGCCCTTACCATTGGGCAGTGTTATCCCAAGAAACGTAGAGTGGTAATTAAACCGGCTACTGTAAATTATTGGGTTAATGTTAACCCGGTGAAAAAGACCCTTTCAAGATGGCCGCCGCGTTGCCCGCGAAGCATCAGAGGCCCCAGAAGAGACGTTCTAGTCTTGAAGGCGCTTCGGAATGAAGCGGCTCGCGAGCGCGCTCAACGGCGCACTTCAATTTGAATCTGAGGTAGAGAAGTTCGAATTCGAAGCGCGCTTCCTTTCAAGTAATTCAGTGGAAGCGGCGCTTATTCAAAGACATTATTTCTCAGAGGGAATTCTTTCCCATTCAAGGGTTTAGTATTCTAGTGTCCAATCCTTAGTTGGGATATTAATAATTCGTTTCTTCAGAGACCAGTTGTTCCAGCCTTCCAGGAGTTCCAAGAGTACAGCGTTGGTGAGCCCAAGAATCTTC
This sequence comes from Triturus cristatus, assembly GCF_964204655.1. Lineage (NCBI taxonomy): Eukaryota > Metazoa > Chordata > Amphibia > Caudata > Salamandridae > Triturus > Triturus cristatus. Next base: position 1,699,316,831 of record NC_140591.1, read on the forward strand.
ATAGTCAAGTAAGCCAAGAATTTGCTCTGCTACAGCGCTAAGGAGACTGCAACTTTGGAGTAGCGCGTTAACCATTGCACCCTACCTTCCTAGCGTTCTTCCCTTCTCCTTTCCTTCCTCTCTATCCTTCCTTGATCCTTTTTGCGCGTACTTCCCTGAAGCCATTTACCTTCACTAATTCAACGAGAACTGTTCCAGATTTCAGAGAAGAGAGACTTATGTGAAACTTCAATTTATTAGACAAATATTCCGAACTTTTATGAGAAAACCTAAGTGATAGGTCGAGCTACCAGTAAGGAAGCTCCAGTTCCAGAACAGTAGGAACTAAAAGACCTCATTACAGAAGAGGAGCCTACACTCTAGCAATACCTGGTAGGACAGTTAAGAAATGTTAGATATGTAATGAGCTGAACTGTTGTGTGTACTTGAATGCTTATTTCCCCTTATGTGCATTAGAATCCCCGAAGACAGGAAAACAGAAGACCAGGGATTTCAGGACCAGCTCGAGTGTCTTTCTCTTCTCTGTCCAACTCCCCTTTCCCCCTGCTTAGAGCAGCTGCTAAACGCAGTGTGTTCTGAGAGGAAGGAATTGGGAATAAGCATCTTCTGCCTCTGTGGAGAATCAACGGCCTTGACAACCACCCCATGTGTCTCATCACGGCCACATCTCATCTGTGACCACCCCATGTGTCTCATCACCACCATTTCTCATCTATCACCACCCCATGTGTTTCATAGCCGCCACGTCTCATCTATCACCACCCCATGTGTTTCATCACCACCACTTCTCATCTATCACCACCCAATGTGTCTCATCACCACCACGTCTCATCTATCACCAACCCATGTGTGTCATCACCACCACGTTTCATCTAGCACAACCTTATGTGTCTCATCACCACCATGTCTCATCTATCACCACCCCATGTATCTTATCATCCACCACGTCTCATCTATCACCACGCCATGTGTCTTATCACCACCATGTCTCATCACCACCATCCCATGTGTCGCATCACCACTACGTCTCATCTGTCACCACCCCCATGTGTCTCATCACCACCACGTCTCATCTAGCACCACCCCATGTGTCTCATCATCCACCATGTCTCATCTATCACCACCCCATGTGTCTTATCACCACCATGTCAAATTTCTCACCACCATGTCTCATCTATCACCACCCCGTGTCTCATCACCACCACGTCTCATCTGTCATCACCCCATGTGTCTCATCACCACCACGTCTCATCTATCACCTATCACCACCCATGTGTCTCATCACCACCACATCTCATCTATCACCACCCCATGTGTCTCATCACAAACACATCTCATCTATCACCACCCCATGTGTCTCATCACAAACACATCTCATCTGTCACCACCCCATGTGTCTCATCACCACCACATCTCATCTATCAACACCCCATGTGTCTCATCACCACCTTGTCTCATCCATCACCACCCAATGTGTCTCATCACCACCACGTCTGATCTAGCACCACCCCATGTGTCTCATCACCACCACGTGTCATCTGTCACCACCCCCGTTGTCTCATCTCCACCACGTCTCACCACCACCACCCCATGTGTCTCATCACCACCACGTTTCATCTATCACCACCCCATGTGTCTCATCAGCACCACGTCTCATCTATCACCACCCATGTGTCTCATCACCACCACATCTCATCTATCACCACCCCATGTGTCTCATCACCACCACGTTTCATCTATCACCACCCCATGTGTCTCATCACCACCACGTCTCATCTATCACCACCCATGTGTCTCATCACCACCACATCTCATCTATCACCAGCCCATGTGACACATCACAACCATGTCTCATCTATCACCACCCTATGTGTCTCATCACTGCCACATCTCATCTGTCACCACCCCATGTGTCTCATCACCACCACGTCTCATCTATCACCACCCCATGTGTCTCATCACCACCTTGTCTCATCCATCACCACCCCATGAGTCTTATTACCACCAAGTCTCATCTATCACCACCTCAGGTGTTTTATCCCCCACCACGTCTCATCTATCACCACCCCATGTGTCTCATCACCACCACGTCTCATCTATCACCACCCATGTGTCTCATCACCACCACATCTCATCTATCACCACCCCATGTGTCTCATCACCACCACGTTTCATCTATCACCACCCCATGTGTCTCATCACCACCACGTCTCATCTATCACCACCCCATGTATCTCATCACCACCACGTTTCATCTATCACCATCCCATGTGTCTCATCACCACCTTGTCTCATCCATCACCACCCAATGTGTCTTATTACCACCAAGTCTCATCTATCACCACCTCATGTGTTTTATCCCCCACCACGTCTCATCTATCACCACCCCATGTGTCTCATCACCACCACGTCTCATCTATCACCACCCATGTGTCTCATCACCACCACATCTCATCGATCACCACCCCATGTGTCTCATCACCACCACGTTTCATCTATCACCACCCCATGTGTCTCATCACCACCACGTCTCATCTATCACCACCCCATGTATCTCATCACCACCACGTTTCATCTATCACCATCCCATGTGTCTCATCACCACCACGTCTCATCTCTTACCCCTCCATGTGTCTCATCACCACCATGTCTCATCTATCATCACCCCATGTGTCTCATCACCACCACATCATGTGTCTCATCACCGCCACGTCTCATCTATCACCACCCCATATGTCTCATTACCACCACATCCATCTATCAGCACCCCATGTGTCTCATCACCACTGCGTCTCATCTCTCACCACCCCAATGTGTCTCATCACCACCTCGTCTCATCTATCACAACCCCATGTGTCTCATCACCACCACGTCTCATCTATCACCACCCCATGTATCTCATCACCACCACGTTTCATCTATCACCATCCCATGTGTCTCATCACCACCACGTCTCATCTCTTACCCCTCCATGTGTCTCATCACCACCATGTCTCATCTATCATCACCCCATGTGTCTCATCACCACCACATCATGTGTCTCATCACCGCCACGTCTCATCTATCACCACCCCATATGTCTCATTACCACCACATCCATCTATCAGCACCCCATGTGTCTCATCACCACTGCGTCTCATCTCTCACCACCCCAATGTGTCTCATCACCACCTCGTCTCATCTATCACAACCCCATGTGTCTCATCACCACCAGTCTCATCTATCACCACCCCATGTGTCTCATCACCACCACGTCTCATCTATCACCTCCCCATGCATCTCATCACCACCACGTCTTATCTATTACCACCCCATGTGATTTATCATCCACCATGTCTCATCTATCACCTCCCCATGCGTCTCATCACCAGCACGTCTAATCTATCACCACCCCATGTGTCTCATCACCACCACGTCTCATCTGTCACCACCCTCATGTGTCTCATCACCTCCACCCCATGTCTTATCACCACCACCCCATGTGTCTCATCACCACCACGTCTCATCTGTCACCACCCTCATGTGTCTCATCACCACCACGTGTCTCATCACCACCACATCTCATCTGTCACCACCCCATGCCCATGTGTCTCATTACTGCCACATCTCAACTGTCACCACCCCCATGTGTCTCATCACCACCACGTCTCATTTACCACCTCCCCATGTGTTTCATCACCACCATGTCTCATATATCACCACCCCCATGCGTCTCATCACCACTACGTCTCAACTGTCACCACCCCATGTGTCTCATCACCTCCACCCCATGTGTCTCATTACCTCCACCCCATGTGTCTCATTACCACCACCCCATGTGTCTCATCACCACCACCCCATGTGTCTCATCACCACCGCGTCTCATCTGTCACCACCATGTGTCTCATCACCACAACATCTCATCTGTCACCACCCCATGTGTCTCATCACCTCCACCCCATGTGTCTCATCACCACCACCCCATGTGTCTCATCACCACCGTGTCTCATCTGTCACCACCATGTGTCTCATCACCACCACGTCTCATCTATCACCACCCCCATTTGTCTCATCACCACCGCGTGTCTCATCACCACCACGTCTCATCTGTCACCACCCCATGTGTCTCATCACCACCATATCTCATCTATCACCTCGTCATGTGTCTCATTACCACCAGGTCTCATCTATCACTACCCCATGTGTCTCATCAACACCATGTCTCATCTATCACCATCCCATGTGTCTCATCACCACCACATTTCATCTGTCACCACCCCCATGTCTCTCATCACCACCACGTCTCATCTCTCACCACCCCCACGTGTCTCATCACCACCACATCTCATCTGTCACCACCCCATGTGTCTCATCACCACCATGTCTCATCTCTCACCACCCCATGTGTCTCACCACCCCCATGTGTCTCATCACCACCACGTCTCATCAATCACCACCCCACGTGTCTCATCCACACCACATCTCATCTAGCCCCACCCCATGTGTCTCATCACCACCACATCTCATCTGTCACCACCCCCATGCGTTTCATCACCACCACGTGTTATCTGTCACCACCCCTATTTATCTCACCACCACGTCTCATCTAGCACCACCCCATGTGTCTCATCATCCACCATGTCTCATCTAGCACCACCCCATGTGTCTTATAACCACCATGTCTCATCTGTCACCACCCCATGTGTCTTATCACCACCATGTCTAATTTCTCACCACCCCTATGTGTCTCATCACCACCATGTCTCATCTAGCACCACCCCATGTGTCTCATCACCACCACATTTCATCTGTCACCACCCCCATGTCTCTCATCACCACCACGTCTCATCTCTCACCACCCCCACGTGTCTCATCACCACCACATCTCATCTGTCACCACCCCATGTGTCTCATCACCACCATGTCTCATCTCTCACCACCCCATGTGTCTCACCACCCCCATGTGTCTCATCACCACCACGTCTCATCAATCACCACCCCACGTGTCTCATCCACACCACATCTCATCTAGCCCCACCCCATGTGTCTCATCACCACCACATCTCATCTGTCACCACCCCCATGCGTTTCATCACCACCACGTGTTATCTGTCACCACCCCTATTTATCTCACCACCACGTCTCATCTAGCACCACCCCATGTGTCTCATCATCCACCATGTCTCATCTAGCACCACCCCATGTGTCTTATAACCACCATGTCTCATCTGTCACCACCCCATGTGTCTTATCACCACCATGTCTAATTTCTCACCACCCCTATGTGTCTCATCACCACCATGTCTCATCTAGCACCACCCCATGTGTCTCATCATCCACCACGTTTCATCTAGCACCACCCCATGTGTCTCATCATCCACCATGTCTCATCTATCACCACCCCATGTGTCTCATCACCACCACGTCTCATCTGTCAACACCTCCATGTGTCTCATCACCACCACGTTTCATCACCACCACGTCTCATCTATCACCAACCCATGTGTCTCATCACCACCACATCTCATCTATCACCACCCTATGTGTCTCTTCACCGCCACGTCTCATCTGTCACCACCTCATGTGTCTCATCACCGCTACGTCTCATCTATCACCACCCCATGTGTCTCATCACTGCCACGTCTCATCTATCACCACCCCATGTGTCTCATCACCACCACGTCTCATCTAGCTCCACCCCATGTGTCTCATCACCACCACGTCTCATCTGTCACCACCCCAGGTGGCTCATCACCACCACGTCTTATCTATCACCACCCCATGTGTCTTATCATCCATCATGTCTCATCTAGCATCACCCCATTCTTCTCATCAACACCACGTCTCATCTATCACCACCCCTTGTGTCTCATCACCACCACGTCTCATCTCTCACCACCCCCGTGTGTCTCATCACCACCACGTCTCATCTAGCATAACCCCATGTGTCTCATCACCACCACGTCCATCTATCACCAGCCCATGTGCCTCATCACCACCACATCTCATCTCTCACCACCCCAATGTGTCTCATCACCACCACGTCTTATCTAGCATCACCCCATGTGTCTCATCACCACCACGTCCATCTATCACCACCCCCATGTGTCGAGTCATCTATGATGACATGAGGCACATGAGATGGCAGGTATAAATATGGGTATAATACTGTTGGATGCCGAAAAGGCATTCGACCGGGTGGTATGGGAATGCCTTTGGGCCACACTGTCAGCGTATGGTCGGAATGGCCGTTATTGTAAATGGGCGCAGACCCTGTATAACAGCCCTAAGGCACTGTTGGCATACATGGGGTTGCTATCTACGCTCTTTCGGATCTATCGGGGCGCTCGGCAGGGGTGTCCGCTTTCTCCCCTACTATTTGCTTTAGATTTGGAGCCATTTATATGGTTGCTATATTTAAATACTAATATTCAGCCTGTTAGATCAGGAACATGCACATTGAAGGTCACTGCATCTACTGACAGCGTGGCTGTCTACTCCTCGGATCCAGTAGCTGCACTGGACTTTATGAAAGAGGAAGCCAATAAATTTGGTACCTTCTATGAATATAAATTAAACGTTGGTAAGCCACAATTCTTCTTAATTATCAGCGTGTTGGGCTAGTTTCTAGTGTTTGCTCATCTGTTTATCTGGAAGTGCAGATTCTCCCCCCCCCCCCCCACCCCAGGTGGAAAAAGTTGTGACACACTAGTTGTTAAAAAGCCAAGTTTTCAGAGCTTTCATAAATGACAGCAGGTCTGGAGAGGATAATATGTTGAAAAGAAGTTCATCCCATGCCCTTGTCATGCAGGTAAAAAGTTTCTGGCGCTTCAGGTAGCTCTTTTGAATTTAGGCACTGTTAGAAATGGGATCTCTGGTTGGCTAAGGCTTGCGCCAAAGCCAGGCAGAGACCACCACTCTAAGTCAGGGCTGGGGAGTTACACGCCAAAGATAACCCCTGCTCACCCCCTTGGTAGCTTGGCACGAGCAGTCAGGCTTATCCCGGAGGCAATGTGTAAAGCGTTTGCGCGCGCACACAGCACGAACACCCTAGGCCCACCACAAAAGAAACTCCACACAAGGTTATATATAAAAAATAGCCTTTGTATTATAATAAACACATTAGCTGATAATCACATAATTTACACTGTGCCAACTGGCACTGGGCAGAATTTTACAGGGACTATTTACACAAGACCAGGGCCACATGGACCACTGTCAGAATTAGCACAAATCACCAATTGTAAATGTAGAACAAATACCAACTGTAACACAAATGGTAACGGTAGAGCACAACCAGTAACTACTGGCGCAATAATGACCTCAGCATTATCACACTAGAATCAGGTATAAAACCTATCCTGTATACATCACAGGTGCATAAACACATTATGCAATCTCTCACAAGTCTAACGCATTAGACCTTACCTCCTAAGTATAACTACACTAGGGGTGTACATCACACAGGGGAGTATAATCTCCCTAACATAAACCTAAACAGGTAAAACAACCTCCTATGCAGAAATCATATCTAGAGGTATAAAGCACCGGGTGCACAAAACATACTACACACGGTACATTTCCTAACACCATAAGCATTAACACAGGGTGCGCAAAACATACTACACACGTTACATTTCCTAACACCATAAGCATTAAACCACAATAGTACTTCAATCACATTAGGGTCCAGGTTGCGTCAGAACCTAAAAGTAGCAGCTGCCCACTACTTGCTGGGCAGCTGGGGACAAGAACAGGGCCTAAACGCTGCAGCTGGCACTAAGTGCTGCGCAGCTGTGGAAGTCAAATATGAGGCATGGGCTCTCAATGGCCCTTGGAACAATATGCCAAAAAGTTGGAGCCACCTCGGCTCTAAAAACAACATGTCCCCCAGTAATGTGGAGCCACATGGGGCTCCTGAAATTAGTATGCGCCAATACACAAAAGAACTTGCACCAAAGCACTAGGGAGCGCACTGGTGTTTTCAATAAATGAAATGTGTAGTTGTTGGAGCCACGGAGGCTCTAAAAAGAACATGCCCCCAAATGTTGCAGCTGACCCCTGCAAAGTGGGGCAGCTGGAGAACACTGGCCAATATGGGGCAGCATGGGCCCTCGGGACCCCCACAGGGGCCCTTTAAACAAAGTTGGCCAAACGGTGGAGCCACCTCGGCTCTGAACAACCATGGCCCATGTTGGAGCCTTCAGGGCTCTGACAACAAATACGCCCCCCTTGTTGGAGCGGCCCGCCATCAGACGGGGCCGCTCTGTTTCTGTGCCTCCACCATGCACCAGGCACTACACCAAAGAAAACCCGGAGCCCCACTCACCGGCTGTGGGCAGGACTCCTCCGGTCGCCTTCGGAACGCTTCTAGCTTCACCCAGGCCCCCTCCTGGGACCCGGGACTCTCTGAACATACGCGGGGCTCCCTCAACTCATGGGAGCCCCGCGAGGCCTCACAGTCTTCCGGGCCGCCTTTTCTCAGTCGGGCGGAAATGATGCCCGCGAGGCCCCGCCCCTGTCCCAGGCAGACGTGCCTGGCTTCCGGTTTTCGCCTGGGCAGCAGCGGTGATTTTGAAGAAGAACGCGGGGTGGGCTCCCGCCAAGGCAGCATAAGGCGGGGTGGGCACCCACCGTAAAAACAAACCAAGAATGCGGCAATACCGCGGGGTAGGCACCCGCCAAAGCACACAAAAGAGCGGGGTGGGCACCCGCAACAGGACACCATGAGGGGGAATCCCTACGCTGGGTATTCCCTCTAAGGAGATCGCAGCCCAGCGCTGCAGGCGGCAGAGAGAGGCCTCAGCGCTCTTCCTAAAATAAAGGGCCAATTAAGTTAAAGCGCTCCCAGGCGCTAGGAGAAGGTAAAGGTCCTGGGGAAAAGAAAATAAGTCCCCCAAAGGTCCCAGAAGTCCATCAGGAATCAACGTGGGTCCATCTGAAAAAAAAACAACAAAAACTCAGGCCCAACCAGGCTACCCCACTGGTACTACCTAGTTATCCATGGCCAGGACCAGGCCCTCTGCCACGCAGATACCACTGGTCCTTGCCAAACCACAGAGTGGGGGGTAGTAACCCCTGGCATACAAGCCATTTTCCACTCTCCCTCTCAATGTAGTTTAACGGACTTGATAAGGGCCGACTCTGTGCTGTGGCCTCCTCTGAAGCCTCATTGTGTAGGATCTAGTAAGTGGTTATCCAGCATGAATCTAGTTAGCTGCAAGTTCACGGCCCTTTCTACCAGTTCTGCCTGGACCGGGAGCGGTGAGATGGGTTGAATATTGTTAAGATTCCTTGGGTGAAGGTTTTGTTTTTTCAGAAGGGGGAGAATAGACGCCTCCTGCCCTGCTCTAGGACAGAGCCCTGATTTGAACACAGCATTGAACAGTGAGGTAAGTATTTCACCTCTTGGTTCAGGAGTCGTTGTGATCACTGATGCCGGACGGGGATCGAGGAGGGATCCTGGCTTCAAAGATCGCTGTAAGTGTCATGATTGTTGTTGTGAGAGCGGGTGAATTCTGTGACAAGAGTCAGGGGCCCGAAGGGCCGGCGCTCATGTGCGTGTCCTGTTTGTCGGAGATCGATGCGACATCTTTTGTCACCGTGAACAGCAATTGAATGTGTGAAAAACGTGTTCAACTTTATTCAAAAAGAATGATACAACTTCATCGCAAAGAGTTTGGCTACTAGAAATGTTTAGAGTGCAGGGACAGGCTAGTCTGGATGCTGGCCTACACAGCTACTTGGTGGAGTGTTTTGCAGCAGTTATCTGATTGGCAAAAAAGTATTTTAGTGTTTACTAGCAATGCCTTATATAAGGATAGCCTTTATTTATATTTTCTCTTTCTGAGCTATTATAGCTCTTTCTCCAATCGCGTTCTAGGCGCTTGCAAATGAGTTTTTGCTCCCTGAGTTCCTCCGAATACCAGGGTGCCGTCGGATAGGAATGTTTAGGTTGGGATGTTTTTTCAGGTGCTAAAATCCCGCATGCTGTGTGGATCCAAACAATATACCAGACCAGGCGCTCAACACCCATTGGACTCACAGGGCTTCAGCCCCCCCCCCGCCGTGTGTGGCAGCCCGGGATGAGACGGCTTCCCGGACACACACACAGCCGCACCCGAGCACGTCACAGGTCTTTAAAAGACCATATGCATGTTAATGAGGCCTCGCTGGTGTTTCACCCCTTCTAAGAGCCCCTGCGAGTAGAGAGCTGCTCTTCTAACAGGGCTCGTTGATTTCGTTCCACGCGTGAATGGTAAGTGGGCTATTGGGGGTGAAGTGATTGCGATGCCGATAAGGGGAGGCTAAACCAAATAGAATCGCTGAGTGATCGGACCATGTGAGAGGTAATAAACCTGTATAAGCTAAACGCCGTCCAAGGTGTGGCCTGCATTGTGGGTGGGGTCTTGCACTAACTGTACTAGCCCAGTGCTACCCATGCTCTCCAGAATGCCCGCTGTGTCTGAATCCAAAGGGGATTCTAGATGGAAGTTAAAATCACCGAGCAAGATGAAATTATTTGTGCAAAGATCATCTTCTAATAGGTTACCTAGGTTTGCCACCAAAGCACATTTTGGACCTGGTGGTCTGTGTGAGAAGTTGGCCTGGTATATGCTGTCCACTAGTTCTAGTGGGCACCTTGCACCAGTCCAAACAACCCCTTATGGTGATAGGTTAAAGACAACCTTTATTGAAAGCTATCCTAGTGGTAGCTATGGAGAGCAGCCTTCAGGCTAAGTCTTGAAGGAATGTAAAGCAGCTTGTTTTACCAGTCTAAAATCTCTTGAATGGCTAAATGAAAGACATCCACACCAGGTATATATATAAAATATATGTATTTATTACTAAACACATCCTCCTAGTTTCTTTATGAGACTAGAGGTCAAAACACATAAGTTACACTTCAATAATCACAGCAAAATAGCACAAATACACGTCAGGCCCTAGGGGCGAACCAAACCATATACTAAAATAGTGGTATAAGAACCACGACTTAACTAGACACAAGGCCTAGAGTCTGTAGAATCGCTGGGAACCGAAGGAACCACCCAAGGTTGTGACACAGGAGACCCACGGGGGCCGTGTACAGTGTGTGAACACAGCCGCAAGCTCCCGTTAGCTTCTATGGGGAAAGTCGCAGTTAGATTTTTAAAGATTAGGGACACTTAGAATTGAGTCAGGACCAAACCCTTTTGGACTTAGGAAGTTCTAGGGCTAGCACCCATGGGAGCACTGGAGTACTCGTGTTACCTCACCCAGGGAAGCCTGGTGCATAGGTGTCTTTTGGTGTCTTTTGGTGTCGGGTTGCGTCGTCGATTTCAATGGGAGCTGGCAAAGAAGTGCTGCTACTGTGAAGATGCGAAGTGTCCGAAGAGATCCAAGCCTGGATCGAAGATGAGGAGAACCTGAAAGCAGAGGGGACAGAGTCTGGGTCACTAGCCAGTGACCAGGAAGGCGATAAGCAGATGCCCACAGATGTCGGGTGATTTCAGGTGAAAGAGGTGAAGCTTGACTCTTCAGCCACGAGGACCAGGAGGCGTCGAGGACGACCAGGAGCTGAATTCGAGCTGTCCCATGAAGGATGTCGAGTGCTGCAGCGTCGGTGCCTTGATTGACACAACAAGCCTTGGCAACAGCAACCCACGCAGAAACGAGAAAGATGTTCGGTGCAGACCAGCAAGGTCTTTGGGACTCAGCACTTGGTTGGGAGTCAGGACACGTCTGGAGCAACCAGAGAAGCCAAAGGAAATTCAAAGTTACCTTCACAGCGACCCACCAGTCAACGGACCAGGGATCGCGAAGGGACCTCAAGACGAAACACAAAATGGCTGCCCACGGGTCACACGGGGTGACTAGGCCGACAATCTTCGGTGGATTCAGTGCTCGAGGTGGGCGCTTCAAATCAGCCCAAGCACGACTTCAGGAGTCGTCGAGAAGTCAATGCACTTGCAAAAGTGCACAGTGACCAGGAGTTCCGGTTCCACGCTACTCACGAGGGGTGCGGGTCTCAGCTTTGCTGGGGACTCAGGTCGGCCTGTGAGATGTCTGGAAATCCTCTTCCTGGTCTGCAAATACTTCAGAGTCTGGCGGGAGCTTCGGAATTGCAGACCAGCAAATTGCTTCGTTTGTGCCTGCCAAGCAGGGGAGTCACTCCTTGACCCCAAGGGAGATTTCTTCAGTCCTCTGGTCTTTAGCAGAGCGTCGAAGGTCCAGGATTCAGCTTCAGAGTTTCGTTCAGGGTAATCTAAAGTTCTGGTTACAGAGGTTCCTTACTTATACCTAAGGAAGGGGTTGGACTAGCTCTGGGGACCCACCTACGGGAGGGTTTGGAAAGAGGGGTGGCTACACCCATTTCCTTTGTCCAGTTTCTCACCAGAGCAGGGGCTGAAAGCCCCTTAACCGATTTGAGCTGGGCTATGCACAGGGACACCAAATGTGCCCCCAGTGCAGGACTTCAAAGCACTCAGAGAGTGCTCCCACCCAGCCCCAATACACATAAACCTGTCTGGGAGGTGGTTACACCTCCCTGTGACGGGAAACCTATTGTGCAGGCCTCCCCTGCCGGAGTTTCGGTCAGCAGCAGGAGGCCAGACCCGTGTCTGTGGCTGCAGCATCCGTTTTGTGATGCCAGGGCTCTATTAGATTTCTACCAGGTAACCCAGTACTGCCATGTCTCTCCCTCTAGAAGGGTGGGATCATACTCCCACACCAGTTACTGGTGTGGGGGTATGATTCCAAGGTGTTTGACACCAAACACAACATGTTTCCGTGCAGCCAGTCCAAAGTTAGCATTTACCGTTTGGTTATAATGCACTTAAGAGTATATGGTCAGGGTGCACAACAAACAGCATCAGAGAAGGGTCTCCGAACGCTGCAGAGGGGCTCTGCTCATGCAGGGGCACCCTCTCACATAAGAACCAAGCACTCTGCCGTCAGGATTGATAAGGCCTGTCATAGGAGTGACTTATAGGTTTATATGTGTGTATATATGTAGTTATATAGGTAACCTATATCACAGTAAGGGGTGCATGCACCACCTTACCCAGGCTGCAGTAGCATTTTGGGTGGCTTTCCAGGGGTGGCATAATACATGCTTCATCCCCTGATAGGCCTCTGGGGTACCCATGCCTTGGGTACATAGTATAGGGACTTATAAGGGCACCTCAGATCCAATCTGTAATGTACCTAAAGTACATGGAATCATTTTAAAGAGGAAGCAGCTAGGCTGGGGCCCAGCCAGACTAAAGTCGAAAAACAGAGAAACACCAGCAAAAAGTGGGGGTAAACACGTGAAGCAGATCCTACTCTCCTACACAACCCTCCCCCCCCCCTCCCCCCCAAACGCAGGGACATTAAACTAACCTTGGCCAGTTGAGTCTTCATGTTCTAAGTGGAAATATCTGGAGAGTCCATCTACATTGGCATGGTTACTCCCAGGTCTATGTTCCACTGTAAAGTCCATCCCGTGTAGGGAAATGGACCATCTGAGCAGTTTGGGATTTTCCCCCTTCATCTGTTTTAGGCTGGAGAAGTAAGTTCACTCTTTTACTTGCTGTGTACATTTGAATATATCTTCCATTAATCAGCATACCCAGAGTTAATGCCAGAGCTAACCAAAATAAAAAGAAGAATATTCCCAAAACAATCCATAGTTCAGTCCATGGTGAAACCAGATAAGTCTATTTCAAGAGTTGAAAAAGTCTATTGCTTGTTCTTTGAAAGTTCTTTGTGCTGGCGTCGTTTCAGGCTCGCTGAGGTCCTCAGCAAACGTATCAAAGTTCATGAAATAGCCAGAGGCAGTTCTGTCAATGGTTGAAATTGCATCAGGATTTGTTGAATTCACTGGAACCAGTTGATCACTTGTTACTTCGTTGTAGACATGCGTATCAGGACAAACTGTTATTTGGGTTTCAAGAGGTACAAGGTCCATAGCATTGTTGCTTAGTCCTCTATTTCTTACTGTCGAATCTTCAAAGGTGATGAGTCTCTCAGTTTGAACCTCTTGGATTGTTGCTAGAGGAGTGCGTCTGCTACATTGTCGGAGTCCACTTGGCCTACTGTTCAGTATCGGCCACATAGTGTGGTTTGATCAGGTCGATGGATACAAATCTTTTCTCCTTTTTACCAGCAAGGGGCGACGAAAGTACTGTTCTTGATCCGTGGATTGCTAGGACAGGTACTGGTTGTCTGTATGAAGGCCCAAATTCCTTCTTGTCCGCGATCTTTTCTCTGACTAGATCCCCAAGCTTTGGGATCCACACAGGCCTTGCTGGGACGGACGGATTTTTCTCAGTGGTGGTTGGCGTCAGGATCACGTTGCTTTGTTTAGTTCTTAAATCATTTAAGTCCTGTAAAACAGCCAAACAATCTTTGATATCAAATTGTTTGTTTTCCACCACTGTGCCTTTCATATCTAAGTCCGGAACCAACATTCTAGTCCCAAACAGGACCTCATATGGAGTGACACCCCCCAGAGAACTTCTTGGCAAGTTGTTAAGTGCGCGCTGGACCCCATATAAATGTTTGACCCACCCATCACCCGAACCTAATACCCTAGCTGTTATTGACTGCTTTTTGTCCCGGTTTTTTCTTTCCACAACAGAATTTCCCTCAAGATGGAATGGAGAAGAATACCGCAATGCTACGCCCAGACTGGCCATGGCTTCTTTGTAAGCCCTAGAGCTAAACGCAGGACCCTGGTCAGAATGTAGTGTGCCTATTGCGTATGTGCCGATAAAGACATGCAAATCTTTTATAACAGTTCGAGCGTCAGCCGAGCGCTGAGGCCACATCCATAAGAACCTAGACTTAGTGTTTCTGGGATTGCATTTGTCCAAGAGGACGCCTACACGTAGATAGTCTAATGCTGTCTAATAATGGTGTCTGAACTGGGCTGGCTATGTTGTAGTCAGGTATCTGGTGACGTTCTGTACTGCAATCTCTATTGCAGTCTATGCAGTAATTAATGAAGATGTGAATGAAAGTATTCATCCTTGGCCACCAGTACATCTCTTTTAGCACTAAAATTGTTTTTGAGATCTCCTGATGTATCAGAACCTCTCCCAGATGCGCTTCAAATCAAATCAAATCTGCTCTACGTTCCCTGTTTGGAATAACTCTATCCCCCACTCCAAGGATTCGATCAAACGGAACGCCATTCGCATCAATTATATATGAGTATTTGAGAGGAAACTTATTAGGTAATGCCGCACCGCTGCCTTTGCTTGATGCATTGACAGCCAGCATTATTTCGCTGTCTATTTTTGTTTTTGAACAAGTGATTGCAGCTACGGAAGCCGTTTGCACAGCCCCTTTCGCGGCTTCATCAGCCAATGAATTCCCTTCAACGTGAACACAATCACGTTGATGACTCAGCGTGTGTATCACGTGAGTGTTTTGTAGTCCATTTCGCAACTGAACTACTTGTTCCCAAAGCAATGTGTGCTTGATTGTGCCACCTTTTGTATCTTTGAAACCATTTTGAATCCAATTCTTTAAATATTAATTGTAAGACTGAACACAGTAAAAAGAATCACACACTATCAGTGTGGGGAATTCACGATCTGTATTTTCAAGTGCCACCTTAAATGCTTGTAGTTCAGCTCGCTAAGCTGTACAATCTCCTAGAGATTGGGTTTTTATGACCATTGGTCTGAATTTGTCATCTCACATGCGACCTTTAACGATAGCACACGCTGCACTGTAAGCTTGTTTACTCCCTGTAGCGAGCTGTGCAGATCCGTCAGTATAAATTATAAATTCATACTGGTCAAGAGGGAGAATTTCAGTAGGCAGAGGACATTCGTGTTCATATTGCAGGAATGCTTGTGTTTTTAAATATGGATCAAAAACATATTCAACATCAGTTGCAGCAAGAGAATTGACCCATTGTATCCATCTCGGATGTAAAACTTTAGCATTTGGAATGCTAGCCTTTGTGACTGCCTATAAGGCTAGTACAGGAGTCACGACCATAATGCGTTTCCCCTGTGCTAGGGCTCTTTCTTTTGCTACAGCGGTTTGAACTGCTGTCAGAATTTTTTCTGTAGAAGTGAATTTCTTTTCTGCTTGTGTATACAAGTGGGATTTGTAAGCAATGGGTACTTTTTCACCTTCGTTAAAAGTTAAGTAGGTGAATCCGCATTGACCCGAAATTATTCGGATCACTAATTTGCGTACGTTTACGCGTGTTTGCAAGTGTTTCATTGCTAACATGTCTGTTTGTAGTGAACACAACATTTCTGTGTGTTTTTGTGTCCAATGTGTGATTTTAAAATCAGGTTTGATTAATTCGTAGAAAGTTTTAACCCTTTATGCATAATTTAAAATGTAAGTTCTTCCAAAATTCAGGAAACCTAGAATCAACTGTAAATTTTTCAGCGTTTTGGGCGGTTGGAGCAGCGCACTCTTTTCTAGAAAGTTGCCTGCCAGGCTTTTGCCTTCACTTGATAGTTCATATCCTAGGAACAGCACGTTGAGGTGGGCAATTCTTGACTTTTTAAAGTTGAATTTGTAACCCTCTCAGGCGAAGCCCAATATTATGGTGCTCACCCTGTTCAAGTGCTTATCCAGGTCATCGTCTGTCAGATAGATATCATCGACATATGACAATGCCTCGTCATTATAAGTTTGTAGTAACTCTGTTACCCTTGCTGAGAATAACCCCGGGCTGTTTTTGAATCCCTGGGGCAGTCGACAAAATTGACTCTGGGTCCCCATTATTGAGAAAGCGGTCAAATATCTGCTTTCTGGTGCAATATTTTGACAAAAGAAACCATTTGAAATGTCTAATGTGTTTTTATATTTTTTACGCACAATGTTATTCATTAATGCTGTTATATGTGCATTTTGCACTGCAAATGTTTTGTAACAAGAATTTAAGTGTCTGTAATCCAAAACTAGACAATAATGTATTGTCTGGTTTGGAGACAGGAAACAAAGGATTGTTCATTGATGAGATGCATGTTTCAATCACCCCCTGATATTCAAGTTAATCTAAAATCTCCCTGACCTGCTTTTTAGCTTCTTGCTTAACTTGGTACTGCTTTTGTGCAGTCGGTTGATTTTTTAACTGGATTTTATGGTGAGGTGAGTCCTCATCCCATCCTACATGATTTTTATACAGTGCTGGGGCTTGGGCTACTGCCCATTTCCTTGCTAATGTATATTTTAAATGAACTGGAATATGGTTTTAGAAGGCAGGCATAATGATGGCCTCGCCATGTGGGCACTCCCTGACAAACTCTGGTGGCCAGTCCTGTTCTGCTAGAAGTATATCATAACCCTTTGAAAGATGCTCCCAAAAGAGTCCTTTCGCATTTCTTGGTATGTCTCCCTCCATCCGGAGTGTTATTTCATATAACCTAAGTGGAGAACTAACCCTGGTGTCTACAGTCTCAACTTGTATGTCTTCATTCAAGTCGACTGTCTCCAGAAGTCCCTTCAGGTTCTGGCGAGCTATTGTAACTTCTGCTGCACTGTCCAGCATGGTCTGGGCCCATTCTCCGTTCCTAAGTTGGGTTCTCAGTATTCTCGGCATGTCTGATCTTCAGACCTGCTACCTTTTTCTTGGAGAATTGAGGTTTTGCTTTATTTTTCTGAACGTGTTGGTCGTCTTTGGACTTCACGCGTTCTTCCTTGTTTTCTGACCATCCTCTTCTTTCGGATGTCTGTGATGATATCTGTAAAGTACAAGAGGAACGTGTATCTTTATCTTGATATCTGTCAGGTTTTCTCAAATTTTCCCTATTCCTGAGGTTGTACCTCCTTTCAGAGGGCTCCTTCTGTGGAGGAGATCTGCCTCGGGAATGAAAACGTTTCTCTTTGGAATTCTGCTTACTATTTTGCCACTTCTTTTTAGAAGAGGTAGGAGTGTTTTTAGGAAAGACCTTATCAGGACTTTCAGACAGTTGTGGTTTAACTGGTTTCCCTCCCAAACTGTCTCTGCCTAATTCTTCATAGGATTTTTCAATTATTCTGGATAGTTTTTGAGGTTGTTCTGTTACATCAAATTCCCTTAATTTCTGGCGGATTGCCACTGATGCTGCTTTTCCTTTAATATTAGATAATATTATTGTTGAGACCTGGTTGAAATTTTTAAGTAACTTCATACTTAAATTCAGAGCAGGCTCTGCCCCATATTCGTTTTGAATCTGTTTCAGGACGTCAGGTATTACCGCCATAGATGGAACACCATGTGTTTTTTGTGTAGATAGCAGCAAAGACTGTGCCCCAAGTGGTGCAGTCTTCCAGATGTGGTTTGATCCTCATTGGTAAACAGATTGTTAGAATTCTGTGTTTCTCAAAAGGGCTAGTATTAGGAAATACTGCCTCGATTTGAGTAATTTTTTGAGCTATCCAGAATGGAATTTGTTCACGTTTTGTGGGCATTTTACCCATGACTGTGTGTAAAGTCTGTGGAGTGATTTTTAGTGTATTCTCTTGATGAGGGGCTGGATTTTGAATTGTTAATGGTGGTTGGACTGTGAAAGTCAACATGACATATTCAACCAATTGTCCAAATTTTGATTAGCTCCTTGAGTTGAGCGAATAGATCCACATCTGACATTTCTTCAATGTCAGGATGAGGTGTGTAGCCGGCTAAAATCGGCCATGTTGCTCCTGGTCTACCTAGTGGACTGAGCCTGTTAATGTGATTGTAATGTTTTAGGGCGCTTTTAAACCAGAGCTCATGCTCCTGGTATGCAAGTGGAATTTCAATATCCTCGAAAGGAATATATTCCTCTGGTGGTTCATCTTCTTTGTAGAAGTGAAACAGGTGTGTTACTGGATTTGATTCTGGGAATACTATCCATGAATAGAATACCTCTGTCTGGTGAGATTCATGTGCCTCTATCACAAAAACTTCTCTACCACCTCTTGGTGTCAGACCATGTTTTATAAGTTTTAGAGTGATGGCTCTCCTTAAATTTGGTTGGATGTTAATAGCATCCTCGTCGGTTTCTTGAAAACCTGTACGATTAAAAGCTGCTTCGACTTGGTCGATTACAGCTCCACCAGCATCGGTGTTTGTGCCGTTTTCGGACATGTTGAAATGAAAAATGCAGAGCAAGTTTCAAGGGAACAAAAAAAAGGTGCACAATATTTTGGAACATTGTATCCTTCAACGTTGAACCAATCCAAACAGCTAATACATAGGACTTTCGTCCTACTCAGCTATGGCGGATATAATCCCTATTTACTTCAGATGTCTTATGTAGTTTTATGAGTAGAGGGTCTCTGAGAAAAGCACGACTGAGTTACTTCAGTATCTAGCGTTAAATTAGTGCCTTACTAAACCGTTGGGCGCCATGTAGTGTAGTTCCTATATCCCTGATAGACTCTGCGCATTGGAATAACATACACTATAGATTTGACATAGGACTAAGGTCAGTATATCTCTATCGAGTATATTAAACTTAATTACTTGTGTGTGCCAGCTAACTCAGAGGTCACTAGAAACTTCTCTGATATACAAGAAGGTATTAGTCTCTGACAACCACATAAACATGACAACTTTAGAATCGGAACAGTCTCAGAATCGTGGAAACAATAGATAACAGTTTCACTCAGTCAATCGTGCATGCTTCGTTTCTACAGAGTTGCAAAGAAATAGAGAGATTTATTGAACAGTCTTATTTCTCATGCAAGAGATATGAATTGCTACAATTGTAAGACAGACTGCAAAGTACAATATGTACGAGGTTAGCAGTAAGATAAAATAATACTGCAATAGCATGGTTTGTAGCTATGACATATATTAATCAAAATACATACATAAATAACATAATGCTAAAATGTGATACTGATCCGATGCTTCTAAATTGTTCTACCCCAGTGTACCTAACCTAAGTGCAGTACGAGGTTTGCAGTAGGTGCTGTTTCTAAAGTATAGCTAGCTATATTTTAGTTTAGCCAAGAGTTGCCAAAAGTTTCTCTAAGTTCTAGTCAGCTCCATACCTGAGAATGAGAGGGGTTGGAATCTCTTTTCTGGACTCAATAGTCTAACCCCCGCCAGGGAAGTCAGAGAGCACTGGAGCTGAATTCTCTACAAGGAGGATGACAGCGTCAGGTCAGTGCATCAGGCTGGAACTCGATCTCCTTCCGAACTTGCAGTGGCAAACCGCGTAGTCTGGGTTGGATCAAATCCTCCGGGAACCGCAATTTGCCAGAGCAAGTGCTGTTAGATTTATACCTTGAAGGTGTCTAGGAATGCTAGTATTGACATAAAAGTCGGGCAGAGGAACGTCATGAATGAACCCCTAAGGAATAGATGTTCATGCATACTTAATGAGTTCTTGGAGAAATCAATATTCATGCTGAGGCAAATTCCTAAAGGCTTAAGGGTCTGGTTTTCCAAGAAATTGTTGTGACGTGGATGGACGGATGTAGGTGGCCATGCCTGTATTTGGTTTGTACGTACAATGTCTAAATAAGGGCCGGAATTTTATGTCCAAATAAGGGCAATGTGATTTGTACCTATATAAGGGCATAAATTGGGAAACCTATATATGGAATCTAAATCTGCACACAACAGTAGTAGGAGCGGCAGTGATCAACAATGTCCGCAGGAGTGTGTAAAAGGTGCCGTCATCATCTTTCATGTCTGTCATTTTGTCTAAGACTCTCTTAGGTCTCAAGATCCCCGCTAGCGTGGCACCCGGCCTTCCTCTCTCCCCATAGCATTGTGCGGTGGCGTACTTTCCCATATGTTTAAGTTTGTCATTTGCCGTGTCTTGAAACTGTACCAATTTTTGTTTAAGTTCCGCGGCCGTATAGGGTCCCCCGTCCCCCGCAAGTGTCCCCTCCATACTTACAATTTCCTTCTCAAGGGTCGTAAACCTATTGCGTATAGACCGGAGGACACCCGCGTGTGTGGAAATCACTACCCCCTGATATATACCTTAAAAATTTCCCAAATCGTAGCAAATAAGGGAACAGAGCCTAAGTTAGTCATAAAGAACTCTTTGATTGCTGTCATCAGGTCTGCTTTAAAAACAGCGTCTAGTAACGAATACGGGGGGAATCGCCAGGTGAACGCGGGAACCCTAGTTGATCTGTATTCGAGTGTAAGCTGGACTGAATGATCCGAATATGTCCTGGGAAGGTGAGTGCAAGTCACCACCCTGGTGCTTAACCCCCCCGACAGTAACCAATAATCAATGCGAGTGTGAGTATCATAAACTGAGGAATAATGCTTGTAGACTCTATCTGAAGGCGATCTATGTCTCCATATGTCTAACAAGCCTCCACTGTGCATGATATCTATTATGGTCAACGCCGCTGCAGCTGGGCGCCTGGATTGACCCGATGATCTGTCCATTATTTGGGTTAAGAATACAATTGAAGTCACCCCCCCAGATCTGTGGAATCCCCGTCCATTGTGATAACTTTGCTTCCAGCGAATGATAAAACTGGGGGTCGTCGTGGTCTGGCCCATAAATACCAACCAGCGCAAATTTAAGATCGCCCTTAGTGCAGAGAGCAGCTGTGAATCTACTATGTGGATCCCTGACAAGACCCGACATATCGACCCCATCCCTCCTATCAACCCATAGCAGTTCCCCTCTGGCGTGTGAGGTGTAGTCAGCTGTATAGCACTGGCATTGTAACTTACGCTGCATGACTTCACTACTCTCTACCATTAGATGTGTCTCATGTAAAACTGTAACTCCTGTCGAGTGTCTCTTTAAGTATGCTAATACCCTTGAACTTTCCTGTTATCGTTAAGTCCCCGAACATTCCATGTCTGAAGATGCAGGGACTGCATTTTACCATTTTCAAATGTCATTGAAACCGCTTGTCAGTAAATGAGAACAAACCACTGCCCGTGTAAGATGCCTGGTGCAATTATGATGCATGTTTTTCTTAAATCTAGTTAAAATCTTACTTGCAATTATAATCAACCAACCCACGCCATGAATACCCGCAACTGCCATGGCCACAACAGTCCCCTTACCACCTCCCTTCAACCCATTTGCACTTAAGAACCCCAAACAAAACAATCTGAATAGTGTGACACACTTGGGGGCAAATGTTGCCATTCCTCTTGAGTCTCGCCGCCACCATTCCATCAGATAGTTCAACTATGGTGCATAAATAGTCCTATGACAGTTGAATACCATACGCTAGCATCCCTCCCCATATAAGTCGGATATTCCAAACTGGCAACACCAAAACCTAGTCCAGACAGCTGGCTGTTGATAAGCTGTCCCCACCCCAGCAGCTAGCATGATTCACTTACAGTACTTTACAATTAACAGGCACTAGAGGAGTACTGTACTTATCCATGTTTGTGCACTATTCGCCATTTCCTGCGACATAGGCATACCTCTCCCCCCTTTAAGCACATCAGCAAGCCGATCTCAATGACGCCAAGTATGGGCCTGCTCCCGGCCCTTCTCACACTCCACGTGCATCATCAGAGTCTGGGGTGGTGTCTGTGTTCAGACAAGAACTGCTGGGTTACCCTCGCCTCTTCAAGGCTTGTTCCTTTTCCTTCAAGAAACACAGGACTGCTTTGGGGTCAGTGAAGAAATGAACCTTCCCATTGAATCTAACTCTAACTTGGCTGGATATTGCATGCTGCACTCTAGGTTCATCTCTCTGAGCCATTTTTTGGCAGGGATAAAGAGACGTCGACCTACCCCTACATGCAATGTGAAGTCAGGAAATAGGGATATGTCCGCACCCTCATGCCATAGTGACCCCAGCTCTCATGCCTTTCTCAGGGCAGCATCGCGGTCCCTGTAGTTTAACATTCTCGCTATTATGGGTCGCGGAGCCGCTCCCGGGACCGGACGGGGAGCCAAGGTGCGATGTGCACGTTCCACTATGAATACATCTGAGAAAGCGTCTCTCCCTAGGAGAGCAATGAGTAGTGTCTCCAAGTTCTGTTCCAAGTTCCCTATGTTTGAGGACTCCGCCACCCCTATGATGCGGATATTATTTCGTCGTGACCTTGGCTTGAGGTCTTCTGCCTTGGCTTGAAGTGTTTGGAGAAGTTTATCTGTTGTTTTATCAGTCTCCGACTCAGCTCTCACAATGTCCTCCACATCTGAGATTCTTTGCGCTGCCACGTTGAGCCTGTCGCCATGCTTGTCAAGACGAACCGACAGCCGGTCCATACGGAACGATAAACCATCTATTTTAAGGTCAATTTTGGAGAGGCTTTGTTACATTGTGATCAATATTTGCTTCAGGTCTGCATCCAGTGCCACGTCCTGGCCATCAGATGTGGCTTCAGGATCTGTGGGGGTGTGCTCCCGTGATCTGGGAGTTTTGCACAGCTCAAACTGCAGCTTTCACTGCAGTTTATTCATTTTGCCCATTTTTGGATGGGAGTGTGCGCCGCAAACAAACCCTGGAATCTGCTTGTGGCCAAGAGCTGTTGTGGTTCGAGTGCAGTATTTTCTGGGGTCATGGGAGTGCCGTGCACCTCGAGTGCGGTGTCACGAAGAAGGTGCCCACCAGAGGCCCTCAACTCGAGAGCGGACCACCGCTAGGCCAAGATAGAGCAGCCGGAGGGCACCACCACAGTAAGCCCGTCCCAGGGCACAGATCAGTAGCAAGGGTCAACGGCTCCACGTCCACCTGGAACTTCACCGTTAGTGCCTGTAATGCGGGCAGGTCTGATGTGGCGGTACTGCTATGGGCAACAACGGGAGTCACCCCTTGAGCCTTTTGTATCGTGACCTTTGCTCCCGTCTACCCCGCTACCAATCCACAATGTCTTCAGAAACGCCGCCTCTGTTAATAACAGGCGCAGTAGGGCAATAATGCGGTGCCCGCCACATCTTCCTCCCACTTCCAGGTGACTTCAACTCGGCTGTCTGCACAGGTGCATGCCGAGGCTGCGGGTATAGCTGCTATCCGCTCCACACGTGAGCCTCAATGTCTCGCCACACACTCACCGCATCCAACTATCTTTGGGTCCTCGCGATGAGCGATGTCTGCGTCCAAGGCTGCCGGAGTAGGCCGCACCACCCCCTGCAAGTTTCTCCGAAAGCCGGGGCGTGCCGTGAGCCGGACCAACGTCGGATACCGCACGTCCACCAAACCAGTACTAGGGCTCAGGATAATGCCCAGCACTGTTCCGGTGTGTAGCCCCGACTCTCAGGGCCTGCGCTACAGCTCGCTTCCCACTTTTGGTGTTCTTAGACCTCCGGGCCCCCCGCTGTGTTCTGGACGCCGCCCATAATCATGGCTGTGAACCATCACCGATCTCGGGAAGTGCCAGGATCCCTGGGTTGCCACGACTGTTAATGCTGCAAGGACCCCTTTAGGGGAGGGCAATAGTCGCAATTAGCACCAGGATTTTGTCGGAGGCTATCGGCGGAGCTCCCTTAACTCGCTGCCATCTTTGAGCCAGGCAAGCTCCGCCCCTCTAATAAACTGGCTTTCTAACCAGGGTCCAGCAGCCCCAGACTCTGAAGACAGGCTACCCTGCTTCCAGAGTCGTACTGGTAAAGTAAATCTAAAGAAACTTAAAAGGGTGCAATAATGAACACATAAAAGGAATAAAAATACTGGAAAGGAACCCTTTCCAATATGGCGCCCATATAGTAGGAGCCAGGCACCTCCCAGAGCGCACAACGTGCTGTACAAGAAAATACCATGCTTTCGCAAGTCAGATCAATAACCCTGCGTCCGTCCGTGTGATCTACTGAAAATCACTACCTAATTTTAGCTTCCTGCATATTTACACCATCCAATGAAATATATTTTTATTAAACCGGTCCTGCCCTCCATTTGTACCATTCTTCAGTCCCAATTCTCCGCGGGTGCCCCTTAGTAGCTGCCCAACAACTGCAGCGCACAAAGTTTGTGTACCAAAATGTTTACTATTTAAAAACAAGCATTTGCACTGCAATAGGTCTTGCATTTGCAAGTGTTTAAGCTATTGGCATTGTAAGTGACAATGCCTTTTATTAATGTTTTAAAAACCAAAACATAAATAAAAGACATTGTCATTTACAATGCCAATAGCTCTAACTCTCGCAAATGTGAGACCTATTGCATTGCAAATGCTTGTTATAAATTGGATGAGTCATACAAATACGCAGTCATAATCTAACAAGCGTATCACAGAGGAACTGCATCATGAACAAAAATCATTTCCAAGCCGCACGCCATATGAAATAAAGTTGTGCCGCGAGCCACAAACAAGGAAAAAAGAGGGGGGTGGACGCCACACTAATAATGGGCTCAAAGCAACCAAGTATTTTTGTCATCAATTCAGAATGTTATCTTTGCAGTTGTTCACTAGAACACTGAGTATCTGTTGACAGACCCTACTGCTGTTAGAAGTACATGTTTTACACAGAATATTAGACCTTTATTCTAAAATGGCTGAGGAAGGTAGTTTGAACTTATAGAAAAAGCACTCTCATTTTAGCTTCTGGAGCACCTTCCATAAGAGAAAACCGTTTTCTCTTAACATGTTTCATCAAATCACATCAGAGGATCAACATACTACACAGGGTAAAATCACCGTAGAACATACCACTATTCCTAAAATGAGTCTGGTACCACCAGCAAATTATTTTTATTGTGAATACAATCTGCTGTCACCCTTCATTTATGTGCATTTTTGAGATCCTCAAAAACAGGCTTTCCCTAGCATGCATTTTGCCCTTTGAGGGCTGGCACACCAAATGTTCCATCTTGTGGTGGCTAGCCAATCAAGGGCGGCGGTCCCTCTGAGAGCCCGCCTCCCCAGGCCCCTGAGTTCAGGATGTGCTCATTCAGCTCCTTAGATTTTTTTTCTAATTCATTTTCAAGACGAACAGACCATGTCCCTGAGTCCTTTAATGGCAGAACCAATTTATTGTTCATGTTGTGGCCAGCCAATCAGGATTGACCTGTCCCCTTTAAATAGACCAATCAGAGCATATCTGGACAATAGCGATTCAGATATCACTAGGTTTATCTGGCGGTTAACCCTACTAATTTCTCGAAAACTACTGAACAGATTTACACTAAAAAACGAAAACCACATTGAGTAAATTTTGAACTTTTTGCCAAATTTAGTGTAATTCCATTCTGTCATTTTTTATGCATCAGAGAGCAAACTTTCCTATGGGAAATTAAAATGGGCAATAAACGTTTGGGAGGCCATCCCCCCCTTTTTCTTGGCCCTCGCTTGACAGATGAGTGCAAAACTTTCCATGAAGCAGGCGAAGTTGAAAACATTTTGGGGGAAATTTTGTGCAGATTTGTCGAACACACCAAAAACCTTAAGAAAACAAAACATCCCTTATTACTGTGGCTGTCACACCAGAGTTATAGTTATCTCTCTTTGTTGAAATACAGAGAGAGAGCGAGATCTTCACCAAATCATCCACCCTCCAGCATTAACGTACACTCCACTCACACCACCATCATCGCTTGCAAAATGTGGAAACAAGATGTGAAAGCAATTGAACACATCTGTTAATGAATGTTTAAAAGCGGCTTAGATTGTGTGACTGAGTTGCTAGAATTAACTGAACAGAAATGGTAATTGCAGAATAGTTGTTTGTGTAGCAATGAATTTTAGTTTGTCAGAGAATTTGACATATAGGAAAGTATTATATATTGTCCTAGGGAGAAGTGTTATCATTAGTTGTGACATACTCCAAATATGTCTGTGTGTGACGGCACTTCATGTCTTGTATTCTGGATTTTGCAGATGTTTGTGAATTACAAATTGATTTTCATCAGTATGTATCTAGAATATTTGGCAATTTGGAGATTTTATATTTTGCAATGTGATATTTTGTGGGAGATATACTGTTTCACATTGTTTAATGCATATGGTGCGAGCAGAGTTATGATATGTTTTGGCGTACCCAATAGATTACAGTGTGTTAGTATTTTGGGTATTGTGGTGTTTTATGTTATTTAATATTTGGATTAAATCCATGGGGACATAATATGCATAGAATATTATGATGTTGCATGTTAAGTGCTGTAATGTTTTATGGGTGTAAATGTCTTTTACTTTGCTAAGGGTTATGGCAGGGGCGGGAGTGAAGATTGTATCAGTGCAGCGGGCAGAGGTTGGGTGCATTTAGTGCCTTACCTTTCTCTTTAATGTCTCATTAGTTTTTGTGATGTGGTCCCTGTCAACGTATTCGTTAATATTGACTCCCTTTCTACCCAGGGAATGTAATTGGTTTTTTTGGTAGAGTTTTGCTTTTGTGTGTTGTCACATGGTAGTGAAAGTGTTGGCATAAGATGTTGAGTTTGTAGGCTTATGACGGTGGCAGTGTTGCTGTAGGATGGTGGGTGTCTGGGCATTAAATGCTGCTCGTTTGACTGTGTGATGATCAGTGTCTGGGCATTTGATGGTTGGTGGGCTGGCGTATGATGCTGGTTGTCTGGACATATGATGGTCATTGTGATAGCATATGATGGGGGTTTTATTTGTGTATGATGTTGGTTATGTGAGTGTATGATGATGGTAGGTGTGTTGCATCTGAGTGTGGGCATGGTGGCAGATGATGTGTGTGGATGTATAATGGCGGAGCCTTGGCATACGATGGTGGATGTGTTAGTGTATTGTGTTGATTCTGTTGGTGTATTTTTGCTGGGTGTGTGTATATATGGTGGTGGATGTGATGGTTTATGATGGGGGTTTTATTTGTGTATGATGTTGGTTATGTGAGTGTATGATGATGGTAGGTGTGTTGCATCTGAGTGTGGGCATGGTGGCAGATGATGTGTGTGGATGTATAATGGCGGAGCCTTGGCATACGATGGTGGATGTGTTAGTGTATTGTGTTGATTCTGTTGGTGTATTTTTGCTGGGTGTGTGTATATATGGTGGTGGATGTGATGGTTTATGATGGGGGTGTTGTTTGTGTATGATGTTGGTTATGTGAGTGTATGATGATGGTAGGTGTGTTGCATCTGAGTGTGGGCATGGTGGCAGATGATGTGTGTGGATGTATAATGGCGGAGCCTTGGCATACGATGGTGGATGTGTTAGTGTATTGTGTTGATTCTGTTGGTGTATTTTTGCTGCTGGGTGTGTGTATATATGGTGGTGGATGTGATGGTTTATGATGCTGTTTTTCTTGGTTTTTATTGTTTGTAATATGAACATATGATGGTGGATGTATTGATAGGATAGTAGGTGTGCTGTGTGTGATGGGAATGGTGTGGACGTATTATGGAACAGTAGGTGAATGGTAGAGTGTGTGTAGAGAGTGGATTGCATACAGTACTTATTATTACCAATATTTTGTAAAGCGCAGCGCTAGCTCTGTATGGGAAAAGGGTCAGACCAGAGTTCGATCTCGGAGAGAGAGATGTCGAATTTATGAAAATTCCAGAGGTTGAAACAGCCAGGTTTTTAGTAATTTGTTGAACACAGAGAGTGACTGGCCTTCTCTTAATGCCAAAGGCAAATCGTTCCAAAGTTTAGGTCCCAAGAAGGAGGATGCTCAGCCTCCGTGGTGGGATTTCTTAATGTTTGGGATTGCGGCCAGCCTAAGATGGCTAGAATGTAACAAGCACCCCGGTGTATACCAAGATACCAATGATCTAGGATAGGGAGGTCCAGTTTTTGATAGACATTGGTGCATGTAGAACAGCACCTTAAATTGCACCCGTCGTTCAGTGGGCAGCCAATGCAGATTCCCTAGCATATTGGCAGTGGAGTCAACTTTAGGAGGGTGGAGCAGAGACGTGCAGCCACGTTTTGTACAGTCTGGTTTTAACAGTGTTTTGGCCACCCCCAGGTACAAGATATTCCCATAGTCCAGCCTAAAAATGACTATGGCCTGGACTAAGGTTCTCTGGGCAGAGGTGGGGAGGCAGTAAAGGATCTTCCTGAGCTATTTCAGGATGCCAAAACAGGTAGCTGCCACCCTATTGATCTGTAGGTTCATGGTCAGTTTGCCGTCCAACCAGACTCCCAAAATTCTTTACGATTGGCACTTGGCTGGGGGGATTGCCCATAGTTGTAGACCACATGTGTGGTCCCCAAAGACTGGGGAAGTTGCCCACCACCAGAACATCGGTCTTGTCTCCATTCAATTTCTGAAAGTTGGCTCCCATCCATAGTGAGGCTTGGATGGGACAAGGGTTGATTCTGATTGTCCTTAGATGACAAAGGTACAACAATTTGTGGATCATCCACATACGAGAAGAGTGTGAGCCTGCAAATTACCACTATCTCAGCTAACGGATGTACATAGAGGTTGAAAAGCAAAGAACTCAAAGTCGATCCCTACGGCATGTCTGTATCTAGAGAGTGGGATTTTGACCTGTGTAGGTTAGTATGCACCTGAAAGGTGCGGTCAAGCAAAAAAGATTTTAGCCAGAACAGGGTCATTTGTGAAACAAAAATCAAATTTGGCAAGGCAATACAGGCATTTTTACTGAAATTCCAAATCTGTTATGAAAACAATTTGTTTGCTCCAAAATTACAATTTCGTTCTGACTGTGCCCATTTCCCCCGTCGTTACACACACCCCTGCTTTGCCGATGGGCAGAGGGGGGTTTTAGGTCTTGATTAGGTATCGCATGCTCTGTTACATAGACATGCTGTATCTGGAATATGGGCTTTAAGCACCTCCCCGCTTTCTGATTGGCTCCTTTGACTGTTCTTCGTAAATACCAGTTTTTCGTTGGTTAATTTGCTTAGTAGTTCCTCCTTTTATACTGTTGTAACCTCCCATGAGGACTGCCCCTGTAACATGCTCTTGCTCTTCATGTTTTATTACACTTTGTGAAGCACTTTTTTGCTTGCATCAGCTGGTGCTCAGCTGATGGCTGCGTTTCATTTCTTCAGCGTGTCCCGTGCCCGCCGCTTCTTTTTGTAATAGCCTGCCAAAGGAACTGACCCCAGAACATCAAAATCTGTACGAATTAGCTATACAAAGTAACTACGTTTTTTATGCCACCGGCTGTCTATTTTGTTTACTTTGTGCATGAAACGTTCACGGTCGCTTCATTTTTCAGCATCAATCGTCACTTAATCGCCCTGTGCTGTCCACCACACCCCTTCACCTCTCCCACAACACGGCTTGTCCGCCCCCGCCAGCCTGAGGTCGCTGCTTCTACCTGCTTGTGTCGGTGCGTGTTAAGCTTCAGCATCCACCTGTGCCGTGTTAGGAATTATGGATTTACATATTCTAATTATCTATGCAAAGTAACTACATTTTTAATTCCACTGTCTGTGATATTGAGTTTGCGAACGTGATATTTATAATTAGCCACTCCGCAGACAAAGCCTTTATAAGATGGCCGCTATGTTGCACTCCGGCCCAGGCCGAGCCTTCCGTCTAGCCCTGTGTCGGCGTTAGAAAGAGACTCTAGGAAGCACCGTTCATGGTGCAAAATGGCAGCCTCTGGAGGAGAGTTTCATGCAACGTGATCAAGTTATTCGGCAATTAGCATGAGTGTGCCGGCCAGCAGGAATCGGTAGAGCCGATCCTGTGCATTGCCTGATATCCCAATGCTTTCCAGAATTTGAGTGACAGCTAATCAGGTCCTGCATAGCTGAAGGAAGCGTTGCAAACCACTGTGCTGAATGGCCCACATTCAGACGCTTAGATTGAGGGATTTAGATAATTGAATCACAACTGTCTCTGTTTAACACTAAAGGGAAACAGCGGCAATGCGCATAGCCAGTCTCCTTTCCATAATTTTTCCTGTGCACTGTCCTTTAATTCAAGCAGACACTCTGGCACTGTTTCCTATTTAGAACAATGTGATACTTCTATGTTGTCCGGGACTAGAGATTGCTTTATGAGTCCTTGGATTTATTTAAGAAACAATAATAATCATGTTTATTTTATTGAAGACTGCACCCCACTTACTTTATTTACCTGGGACTATTAGTTTAATGTCTCCAGTGACCATGTGAACTAGAATTAGTAACAACGCAGCTCCTGCGAGTATCCTTTAGGTGCCCAGCAATGATGAGTGGCCTGTGCCGCTTCGAACGTGGTATTTTATTATTGTATTTATATATTACCCTTATAAGGCATTGAAGTACTTTAAAAATGTGTTACTTCAGTGCACTGCTTGCAAGTTCCAAACAGTGTTTCACATAAAGGGCATTGTGTAAGGCTGAATAAGACCTGAGATGTAGCACAGAGGATAATGTGCTGCATGGCTAAATACTTATAAGGTCCCAAAGGCAAGACCAATTGCATTACAAATTCTTGTTATGTTTCTTTGCAGGTAGCTTTACCTGTCCATTATAGCTCCTGTCATAACAAAATGCTTGGCAAGCCTGCAATTTTTGTGTTGTATTCTCATTTGCAAACAGGACAGCAAGACTTTACCCGACTTTACCCTTATTTTTGTGAAGGGGTAGGATGCCTGGTCAGCACCAATGCTGTAATTCATGGCTTGATATGAACAGAATTTATAACAAACCACGACTGAGAACTCTGGTGTTGAAGCTGAAGGCAGTGGGAGTGCATCAGTGGGTTCACAATAATAAATAAAAATGAACTCACCCACTTGTATGCGCTGGCTCGCCTCCGATCCTCCTTCAGTCCCACGGCACTGAACTGCAGGCCAATCCGAACACTGCTCTCATGCTGCTTCTATTGCTAGCAGCATGGATTGGCTAGAGCGGGCTCCCTCGAACACTGCAGCAGGCACTAGGAATCTGTGCCTTCTCTCCACCCAGCTGTTTCAGACAGCTGGGTGGAGAGGTTTACAATGCGCATGTCAGGCTGGCCGCTGGAAGACAGCCAGCCAAACTGACTTGCGTCATTTAAACTGGTGGAGTGAGCACCACTCCCTGCTGCCGGTCAGCAGCAGAGGCGGGGGAAAGGAGTGAGCACCACTCCCTGCTGCCGGTCAGCAGCAGAGGCGGGGGAAAGGAGTGAGCACCACTCCCTGCTGCCGGTCAGCAGCAGAGGCGGGGGAAAGGAGTGAGCACCACTCCCTGCTGCCGGTCAGCAGCAGAGGCTGGGGAAAGGAGGGAAGAATAAAATGGTAATAAACTCACCTAATCACCATTGTATGTTTCACCTTTTGCGCCGCTGGCAGCAGGGGGCGACGCTCCTCTGTCCTAATGGGCGGGCTGCCACTGGTCAGCTGTTCCTAAACCTGTCATCTTTTGCTTCAGCCTCATCATTTGAATAAAGCTGTGGCCAAGAATACAACCATCTTCCCTTGGGTAAAGTGAGGGAGTAGGGCCTCAGATATACACCCCACACTCTTTGGGTGGCACTCTTCCCCTCCTGGACACAAAGGGGGTGGGAGGGTTTAAGGACACCAGGGCAGCTGGAATCTGCCCGGCACATTTACTTTAGTAACCCCACTAGAACTTGGGCAGAGTGGGAAGGGTTGGATATTAATAACCCTCTAGCTCATAGGCAAGCCTGGGACGATAAAATAGCAAAATCCCCACTGTTGGACAAGATGGGTTGGATTTCATTTACCTGGGAAATAACTTAAAATGTGTCTCTGCCACTCGACAAGACTCCGAAGTGTTTATTTCAATATACCCCTACCCTCCTTTGTTCGGCCCTGGAGGCTTTGCAGCACACCATTGTTCCACTCCTTTAAATGATTGGCTTTCTTTGACCAGCCTCTTTCAGCCATTTGCTCAAGACTTTGTCAATCACTCCTTAGTCCAGCCCAGTGGAGTATTTATCTCTTGCTCTCACTGCGATTGGTTATGTGTATCCTTCCACTTCCAATCGAATGCTAGCATTGAGCTGCACAAGGAGCTCCTTTAAACTATGTCCCCTTTTATCTGCTCTGCTGGCTTCACTGTGCTTAGCTGCATGTGTTAGCACATTAAATGCACACCTGTTGTCTGTGTCAGTGCTTATTATTTTGATTTCTCTGCTGGAAATATCTATACAAGGAAGCAGGCTATAGCCTGCCCACTTACGTATTACAGATTATCATCTTACATGGTGACATCCTGCTGTTTTATTTGTTTTCTTGTCTTAAGTTTTGAAGCCCATCATGTTACGAGTGTCTACTGCACATTCACAATACTCATATATTGTTGTCCGCAAGGGATTATCCTTTTCATTCAGTCAGTCGCGAACATGTTATACGCTATACAGCGCTTGCACATGCAATTCCATGTTTGCTTCCATTACCAAACCAAGAGAAGGCATCAAGTGACAGAAGCACTGCTGGACTTTGACAGTTTGGTGATGTTTCATTCTGCTGGGTCAGAGTTTTGTGCAAACAAAGTTTGTGATAGGAAAACAAATGTCAGACTGAACAGTCCCAAGTTTGGAACACGCCATATAACATTTCAGCTGTTTGATCCGTCTGCACGAAAAGTGTCACGCTTTCCTGGATTCCCTATGAACGAGACCTCTTTGAGCGGGCTAAATTTTGACAGATATTTCTATAGCTGTCCCCAAACCTTTCTGGGTGAGTTGACATGGATAACGTTTTGTTGGGTCCCTCATATAGCTTCATTGCTACTCCTCTCACCAATCTGTATTACATTTGCAAAGCCGTAACAAAAGTGAAGTATGTGGTTTTTATTAAGTTACATGTATTTTCGTCAAATAGCACAACGTAATTCGTAGTGTAAAACGTACTCTTTCAATATAAAACTGCAAAGTAATCACAACTGTAGCGCAGCTGCTGCTGCTGTTGTAGTGGGTGTGAGGGTCTGTGCGTTTGCGTGGTCCTCATATGTAAAGGATTGCATAAATGTGTGTGTACACTCGGGATATTGAATGCCAATTCTAGATAATGTTGTAAAGGTCTTCTAAACCAAGTGTTACTGTTACGAGTGCTTTCGAGACTTGCCCTAGAACAATGAAATGCTTTCATGAGGGGTCTGGCACAGTCTGGTATTAGGTGTGCATTATCCCTAGCTCATCTAATTAACTTTTTACCAATCAATTCCAAGTATTGATTTGATCTCATTAATTCTGGCTGTTCCTCTTCATACAGAAAACTTATCAAGAAAGAAACATAAATTGGAGAGTCCTGAAGAATGCACCGCGGACCTAGAATCAGATAGGATGTTACGCGCAGGATCAAGTGAAAAGGAGGAAACTAGCAATACACAGAATCTGCTACAGATGAACGCAGAATATCCACCCCCATTACCTGAATGTGTGCCCAAATCAAGCAACTCCAGTGAAGAGCAAGGAGCAGATACATCTTTGATGACGTACATCTGCAATAAATGTGGCAAGTGCTTCGACAGCGCCTCAGCCCACGTATGCCAGCATGTGTACAAGAGAAGTTACACAGGAGACAAACCATACAAGTGTGATCAATGCCCTGAGAGTTTTTTTGTTTCCTCTGCACTTCTCATACACCAAGGAACACACAGAAAAGGCAAACAATATGTATGTAGTGAATGTGGGATAAAATGTGCGTCTGTACTCCGTCTCTTGACGCACGAGAAGACCCACAAAAGATCAAACGAGAAGGAGAAAGTTTATCAATGCCGTATCTGTGAAAAAGGCTTTCATGACTCATTTGGCCTGAAACAACACCAACAAGAACATGCAGACATGGAAGCTTTAAACCAGCACAGCAATGCCAGTCCTGAACAAAACAATCTCAGCGTTGAGGAATTAAACCTGAAAACAAAACTGAATTTGAACAGTGAATGTGATAAAGGTTTTAAATCAGCAATGGTCAGTCATCTGAAAATACACACTGGAGAGAGGCTATATCAGTGTGATGAGTGTGGAATGCCATGTGCTTCTGCGCTTCAGCTACTGCAGCACCAGGAAACCCACACTGGATTAAACTTGGAAGGCCAGCTCTTTCAGTGCCCAAAGTGTGAGCAAAGTTTCTATGATTCATGGAGCTTAACGATACACCAGCAAGAACATACCAGGATGGAAATGCCAACCCAGGATGGAGACACAAGTCCTATAGCAAAGAATTTTACCTTTGAGGATTTAAATCTCAGTGTGAAACCACATTCTTGCAGTGAATGTGGAAGTCGTTTCAAGCTTGAATCAACACTAATGAGTCACCTAAAAAAACATACAATAGAGAATTCATATCCATGTATTGAATGTGGGCTGAAATGTGATTCTGCATCTCATCTTCTCGAACACCATAAAATACACAGTGCATTCTCTAAAACAGGATTAAATCTGGAGGAGGAAATGTTTCAGTGCTTTATGTGTGAAAAAAGGTTCTGTGACTTAGGGACGCTGACGATACACCAGCAGGAGCACACAGAAATGGGAAACATAAGCCGACATAACAACTCTCACCCCGCAGAAAAGAGTCTAGATTCTGAGGAATTAACCCTAAGCACAAAACCGCATATGTGTAGTGAATGTGGTAAAAGTTTTAAACTTGAATCTAGGCTGAGAAGTCACCTGAAAACACACACAGGAGAGATCCTTTTTCCGTGTACCGAATGCGGGAAAAAATGTGTCTCTGCATCACATCGCATCAAACACCTAAAAATCCACACTGGGCTAAGCCAGGACGACCATTCTAGCTCTGAATGGAAAAATCACAGCATGGAAGAATTAGATATGAGTGAAAAACCACACTCATGTAGTGAGTGTGGAAAACGTTTCAAACTTGAATCAACATTAATGAATCACCTAAAAATACATACAGTAGATAATCCATATCCGTGTATTGAATGTGGGCTGAAATGTGATTCTGCATCCCATCTCGTGGAACACCAGAAAACGCACAATATATTCACTAAAATAAAGCTGAATTTGGAGACAGAATCCTTCCCAGGTTCAGGTCAAAAGGAGGAGGTATTTCAGTGCCTTACCTGTGAAAAGAAATTCTATGACTCAAAGAGCCTACGTATACACCAGCAGGAACATGCAGGAATGGAAAACACTGCCAAGCTTGGTGACACTAGTCCACATAGAAAAAATGTAAACTTTGAAGAATTAAACTTGAACATAAAACCACACTTGTGCAGTGAGTGTGGTAAAAGGTTTAAACTTGAAGCAACACTGATAAGTCACTTGAAAATACATGCAGGCGAAAAACCATTTCCATGTTCTGAATGTGGAAAGACATGTGTCTCTGCACCCCATCTAATCGAACACCAGAAAATCCACACTGGATTAACTAAAACTAAAACAAATGTGGATGCACTAACCCCAGGATTAAAGCTAAAGGAGGAAGTGTTTCTGTGTTACAAGTGTGACATGATTTTCAGTGACTCTTTGAGTTTAACATTACATGAGCAAGAACACACACAAATCGGAGTTATAACCTTAGATGGTGACTCTAGGCTCGAAAGAGATAATGTTAACTTAGAGGAATTAAACCCCAGTGTAAAACCGAACTCGTGCAGCGACTGTGGTCAAACTTTTGAACTTGAATCAGCGCTGATAACTCACCTGCAAACACACACAGAACAGAAGCTCTTCCAATGTAGTAAATGCGGGGTGACATATGACTCTGCATCACATCTAACTGAACACCAAAAAAGTCACACAGGATTAATACAATTGAAGGAGGTGCATCAGTGCCAGAGCTGTGAACAAACTTTTTGTGATTTACAGAGCCTAGCGATACATCAGAAGGAACACACAGATAAGGCAATTACCACCCAAGAGACCGACACAAGTTCTGAAAAAAAGAATCTCAGTGCCGAGGAAGTTAAACTGAAAAAACCACACGCATGTACTGATTGTGACAAACGTTTTACACTTAAATCAAAGTTGATAAGTCACCTGAAAATACACACAGGTGAAAGACCATTTACATGTAATGATTGTGGAAAGACGTTCAGAGACACAATACTGCTTAGAAAACACCAACTAATACACACAGAAGAAAAACCATACTCATGTAGTGAATGTGGAAAGACATTTAGTGTGAAAGGCTATTTATTCAGACACCAGAAAATCCACACAGGAAAGAAACCACATCTTTGTAAAATATGCGGCAGAGGTTTCACACACGCATCAACACGTATTAAACATGAGCAAACCCATGCAGGACTGAAACCTTACAAGTGTGATGAATGTGGAAAACATTTCAGCGACATGTCCTCCGTTATGAAACATCAGCTAACACACACAGGAGAAAAACCATTTTCATGTAGTGAATGTGGGAAGAGCTTTGGTCGTTCCTGCCACTTAATAAGACACTTGAAAATGCACAGCGGAGAGCTCCCGTATGTGTGCAGCGAATGTGGGCAGAGCTTTGCTGACTCGTCCTCATTGACTAAACATAGGTTATCGCACACGGGCGCTAAACCATATGCGTGTGAATTATGTGGGAAGAATTTTGGCCGTTCATCTCATTTAAACCGACATCAGCAGATACACACAGGAGAGAAGCCCTTTCCTTGTGATGAGTGTGGAAGACGTTTTGGTGCCTTATCTACACTACTTAAGCACCAACGAATACACACAGGAGAAAAGCCCTATATGTGCATTGAATGCAAGAAGAGTTTCCGGGATGCTTCCTCATTAAAAATTCATCAAAGGGTGCACACAGGTGAAAAACCCTATGTATGTCGTGAATGTGGGGTTAGTTTTAGTCGGTCAGTTTACCTAAAAAAGCACCATGTACAACACACAGGAATGAATTCATATACATGTGACTGTGGGTTGAGTTTCACTAATTCCATAGAACTAGGTGAACATCAGCTAAAACACACAGAGGTTGTGACCCACACCCTCTGAGACACAATGCAAATAAAGCCAATCATAGACGTGATACCGTCAGTCATTGAACAATACTGGGGAACTTACGAAAACGCACACCAGGTGATCAGAGCTCAGCTCATTGTGATACAGGTTAACTAGTTGCAAATATGTAATTGCACCGAGATTAGTATGTGAGAGACTTGTGCATAGTGGTTAACGTGAGAGTTAATGCAAGTATGCTGACCAATGGAAGTGAAAAAAAATAACAAGTGAAAACACTAATAAAGTGTACAAAGGAAAGTATGAACTAAACATGAAGAAAGAAAAGTGCTCAGACAAGCGGAAGAAACACAAACCCGTAGGGTTCAACATAGATGTTGACAATCAAGCAGAAATATTTACATCCGAGCAAGAAATGATAAGCAGCGTTAGTCACTCACTTTTGAACACACAAAGAAAATTTATTCTGAACAAAATAAATAATGCATTACTTTTTTAGCTCTGTGTTAGCTCAGCCATGTGCATCCAGAATGTTAAATATTTCTTCTTATCACTTACTGAGGTTTTAAAATATGCATATCATAAATTGGAATGTTTAACTATCTTTAAAATGCATTGACCCAGAAACACCTGTCCAACCATGGAAGACGTCTGAGGGAGATATAGCTTTATAGCTGGTTTGGGAAGAGAAGGTAACATAAGAATGATGGTATGATAGTTGAATATGCATCTTTTTATCCAGCCAGAGTTAAGTAAGAGAATATAGTTGCTATGTCCTGAGAAATCCTCCTGCCGCCTCTTTGTTTACCACAACGGTTTTTCTACTTCAGCGGTATTTGTGGGTTCTGTCATCCAGTCTTCTGTTTTTGGTGGGGTATGTGAGTTTTATTTTTCAAGTGATGTATTGTTCGCTACCATTATTTGTGTGCTTTCCATGCTT
Organism: Triturus cristatus; assembly: GCF_964204655.1. Lineage (NCBI taxonomy): Eukaryota > Metazoa > Chordata > Amphibia > Caudata > Salamandridae > Triturus > Triturus cristatus. Next base: position 1,699,355,300 of record NC_140591.1, read on the forward strand.
CCGAGGACTGACCGTGCATTTTTCTGTTGCACAATTGTCCAGTAGAATCATTGTGGTTCTAAGTGTGAATGTTTAGCTGTGACTCATTGTAGCCTTGCATGTTTTTTCATCTCACTAATGTGGAATAATAATGTGTGTATTTATGCAGCACTTGCCAATTCATAAAGCTGTAAATAGCTGATATTACACAGGTACAGGGTACTTATATTATCAACCGTACCGGTATAAAAGGGTGAGTTGACACTGCACAGATTCAGATCTGTGACCTGCGGATTATATTATTTATTACTTTATTAACTACACAGCACCATGAAGTAGCCTCAGAAAGCTCATCCCACACTCAGAACATCAGTATACTCTTAACTCGCTGAGCGATCGTACCGGGCAAAGCTTGCCAAACTGATCATATTTTTATGACTTTCTCTTAATATATAAATGTAACGAGCATTTAACATGCTGCCACCTCAGCTGTCTTTTTTTAATTTTTGAGATTATACTTTAATGTTTATATCCAATTGATTGACAGTCATTTTTCTTAATGTATACAGATTGTTTGAATGTTTTCAGAAGGTTTAGCAATATTTTATGAATTCAAAATGAAATGTGTTATCATTTAATTTGTTCTCCCAATCAGTTTGCCACTTTGGCCTTGTGTTGAGGCCTTCATCTTGCCTTGTTGAGGTTTTGAAGTTATTCACCTTTTTCTCGGTTACGTTGTCAGAGCTATGGGTCGTTAGGTGCTTCCTTTCCTGGGCTGGTCATTTCTTGTTTCTCAGTTTGTAGGTGCATATCCCAATCGGGAGGTACTAAGGAATCTGGCTGTTATATTGCCATTGGTATGACAAATGTATTCCTGTATATAACCCCAGGGCCCATCATTTATTCTGCCTTTTCGAGCATTTTGTTTGCCTTTTAGAATATTGAATTAAGGATCTTCTCATGAACAGGTGTAAACTATTTGATTACTGATGGATATGTCTAACCGCAGCTTTGTCACTTTATGAAAACTCCTTCCAGGCTTCAGAACGGTCTGGAAAACTTTTTCCCCAGCAGTCTCACTCAAGAGTAGCCCAGCCGTGCTATGTGGCTCCAACCATGACTTCGCCTCTGGACGTGACCTCACTGGGGTAGATCAGGAGTCAACCTGAAAGCTGGTCCCAGTTCCTGTTTTTTCATGCCTCAGCAATGCAGTCTGGAGCTTTGTTTCACTATCTCACTGAAATATTCTCCAATTTTAGACAGTGATTAGGCCAAATGTCTCCTCAGAGGGCCTCACGCTTAAAACCTGAACAACAGTGTCGCAGGAAGATGTCCGCTTTGAACCACCAAATTGACTATGTTGTGGCCGGACGTGGGATATAATGTGTGCCCTGCCACTCCTGCACCCGAAAGTCATCAGGGTGCAAGAGGCAAAATTATCAAAGTTATTTTTGGCTAAGCTTTCAGGGAGACTCCAAAGAGTGCTCTTGCTACAAAGGTAAGTCAATTTCCAGGTAATTTTTGCCTAAGAGATCTTCCTTCAAAAAACACAAAGAGCAGAATCGGAAGGAGATTTGGAGGTCTTCCTCAAGGAAATAGTCCAGTTCGCTCTGTGCCTTCTTTGGGCCAAGTTTCGAAACCAATAGCAAAGCTGCCCACGGAGCAGACGCCAAGATGCCAAGAAGTCTTTATGAGAAAGTATTGTCCATGTGGCAACGGAGAAGGTCACGCTTCATTTTAATGATGAAGAACATTATGAGCTCCTCCGCTTGGCCCAAATGTTAGCCTTCTTGGAGGATATTTTCGGTTTTAATTCCAGTGCCTTGGCTACGGAGGACAGGACTATGACTACACTGAGGATAATGACTCAGGATTGGATCATCGTCTGCCACCATGTAGCAACGATGTTGGCATCTACTTGGTCTTACAAGTACCCCTGGCCAGGTTAGATCACCAGCAGGGGACCTTTTCTACCGCTCAGGCCTTGTCTCTCGCGAGGAGGCGTCATCTTTTACAACAGTTTTTTGGAAAGCAGTGAAACCCTTGGAACTTTCCATTCTGGGGACGCAAAGTCTTACATTCTTCTCCAGTTTCTTCAGAGGCTTGCTCCCATGATGAGGCGGTCCTTGAGCCTAAATGGTGCCATTAAAGAATCCCTGTTCAGGCCTCACAGTCCACAGCAGATAACGAGCCTACAGGCAGCTCTGGGTGACATACACTTTTTGTCCTTCCACCGGTCACCAGAGAATCTGGTTGTTCAGGCCTCAGCTTTAAGATCAGCCCCAAAGTCTTCCTACGGCTCACCTGATCGGGGAATCGAAAAAGGCTATAGCTAAAAGGGTCTTGCCTCTGGCAGCTTGGCTTGGCTCATCTCACAGCTAATGTCACTTTATGGGCTGACATGCCCTACCTTCTGTGAATTGGCGAAAGTTACAATGATCAACCTGCTAGATCATATGAACAGTGTGTTCTATGACATGTTGAATGATGGCTTGTATGGATTAAAATAGATCATGATGTGTGGCCTTGACTCGGTTTCCATTGCTCAGTGTGGGTGAGGCTGTCACTCCGCGTCGGCATGCCTGGATCCGTTCCATGAATTTACAGGAGATGTCTGAGGTCCGCTGCGATCTATAAAGCCTCATGGGGCAGAGAGGATCTTATCGGTACAGCGCATGTCCTCCCTTTAGTCACAAATTCAAATCAAAAAGGCGCACTGTTCCATAACAAAGGCGGGACCCCAGCCAATGGGTCTGGACCTGTCCGGGCCATCAAAGGTAGCTCCTTTTTAGGAGCACAAGCCCTCACTCGCCAGTGGTGGCATGCTTCATCATCGGACTGTAGTCCTCGTTGGGCCGGCGCTGCAATGCCCAACGGGCCCCACAAGGGGGAACTTTGCCAGGGATCATTTAGTGTTGACTCTAGGCCAGGAACATCAATTTCATTGAGTTATGAGTCTTAAGGTCAATGTAGATTGGTATTATACTGTTAAAATTAACTAGAGCTCTAATTTTTCCTGATAATATTCTCGTAGTCTCAAATAAAATTGAAAACCACACAATAGATCTCAGGAATAATTGTGATTCCCTGATCATTGAAACAAAAGTCGACATGTGTTACTCGTCATGTGTTACGCCTAATCTGTCTCTAAGCGGGTCAATGGCATTTATGCTTGGAGAAAAGTTTTCCGGAGCGGTCTGAAGCCTTAAAGGAGTATTCATAATCTGAGGAATCGGTGGGAAGATGATGTATCCACTGCAAAGATATTTTCACCTAAGGGAAGTAACATTTTGGTTTGGTACCTTCTCTGAAGAGGACTCTTGGGTATAAGTGAAGAGATCATTTTGAAAATCGTATAATATACATTTGTGTTGCCGCTCACAAGGACAAGGAGTAAACCATAAACAAGAGCATGTGTTTTTTTATGATCAGTGAGGCCTATCTTCGGGATACTGCTGCAGGGAGGACAGCTGCTTATAGTCAATACATGTGTAGTACCTGGTGTCTTACTTACGAAGAGTGCGAGTCCGTTTACCTGCTCTGCAGGTCCACTGTGCTCTATAGCTCCCCAGCGGTAAAGCTGCAAGGGTCCATCTGTCATTTCACCCTTGAATCTGTTGACAGTAAACCAGCATCCACTCCATTGTCTCACCTCTTGGTTGCAGAAACCGAAGGACTACCTGTACCTTCCTGCTTCATCGCTATCAATCGGTCCTGCTTGCCCTAAAAACCACTGTATCCTCCCTCTTCCAAGCATTAGAGAACTGTAGGCCCCATTTACCTACACGCTTCTTGAAATGTTAAACTCCATAGGCTCCTGCATTCTCCTGCTTCTTGCCTTGAAGCTCCCTGGGCCCCTCCATCTCTCATGTCTTCGCATTAATGCTTCACTAGGTAAACTCTGTTGGCTGCCTCCAACCTCTCGATTCAGGAGTAAATCTGAGGCATGAATGACTCTTTGTTCACATCCTCTCGACTCTGCCTGTGAGAGTCTAACACTATTTTAAAGCAGTCCCCAAAGTCAAACAGCGAGAAGTTCAAAAAGATGAAGCAAAGCCAGTTCATGTAGAGGACACTTTCATGGGTGGCTGCAGGAAACATCGTAGGCTCAGCGGGTGGAAGTGTCTACTTTTGTTGCCTAAATCTCAGATACCCAAAATAAAACTCTTTAAGGTAGTCAAGCAATCTTTCATCCACTCTGGGCACTCCCCAGCAATACACCCCAGTTTTAGCACCTTTTCTCTTGGCAAGATCCAGAACACATGGGCCAGCAGCAACTCCAAATCCCAAGTCAGGCGCAAGTGATCGCTACCTGGACACCAAACCTCCCTGTCCCCAGCGTGCACACCAGGAGCACTACGAAGCCATTCAGTTGTGTCAACGACTCGATCCCAGCTGCTCCTCCTAAAACTGAACACCATCATCCTGCCCATGAGACTTCACCATCAATGCATCTCTCATATTTAGCATTTTCTCAGCTAACATAACATTAGGACTGTTTCCACTCTAAAAGTAAAACGCTAATCGGCATTATAAAACAACCCTTTTATCTGAAGCAGTTGAAAAATGTTTAAAAGCCAAATGTCACACTAATAAAAACCCAAATCCATTACTGCCCAGGATTCTGCCCAAATCCACAAAGTGTTCGACCTGCTCGTACATTGAGACCCCTTCTCTACTTTAAATGAATAAAACGCGGCTTCCATCTGCTTCAGTGTTAAGGAAGGAGTGAGATGTTCCTTATTTGCTATGGAACACAACTCACTCAAGAAGAAGACTCCTTTTTAGCTCTCCAGGAATGTCCTCAACTCTTCAACATATAAATACATGCGCGTACACACACATACAGCCACATGTGCTCAAGCTACAGATCTAGGTCCCCATATGATCCTTTTCCCCCATATGTTTTTAAAGAAATCACAGACTCTACTGCCCCATCTTACCATGAGCTATTCTCAGCATCGCTTCGATCTGAGGTTGTACCAGACTCGTGGACGAGGGCGAACATTATCCCCTACTTAAGAAGACCAATATCGACCCTTGAGTTCTATCGAACTTCAGATCGAATCCTCGACTTCCAGCAGACGCCAAGATTCTGGAGCAAACAGTGAACCGCCAGCTCACAGCTTTTCTAGTAGAAGATATTCTTTTGCATCCTTCCCAGGGCACGACATAGCACCGAGACAGCACTACTGGAAATCTCTGAATCCATTAAAGTGGGTCTGTGTTCAGGACTCAACGCAGCCTTGGTGCTATGTGACCTGTCAGCAGCGTGTGACACGGTGGATCACAACATCTTGTACACAGGTTGAACTCAGTGGAGTGAATGCATCAGCCCTGAGCCGGCGGGGCTTCTTTTTGGAAAGAAGATAGCAGGTAGTTTGGACGAAGCCCTTGTCCTCTGAGCAAAACCTTTGAAATTGGGGGGGTCCTTAGGGCTCCTCCCTGAAACCCACTCTTTTTCATATTTATATGATCCCTTTAGCAAACCTGGTTGAGTCCTTGGGCAGAAAGGTTATATCTTTGTTATTGCTCACATACGAAGGAGACTCGCTCATGGCCAAGCAAGAGTTTTCACTGCATGCAGGCACTACTGGGCTGGCTCAGGAAGAACCAGCTGCAATGCAAATCAAACAAAACAGCGATCTTGCTATGTGCTTTGGACCCCCTTCTGGGGTGGACAGAAGCCTGGCCCATTAGTAACTCCCCTCCGCCTCTCCGTACAGAGGTGGCAAGAAATCTGGGCATTCTGTTTGACACCCAACTTTCTTTCAAAGCCCAGAGTGCAGGAGTAGTAAAGTCCTGCATCTGGATCATAAGATTGCTCAACTTTCTTTCAAAGCCCAGAGTGCAGGAGTAGTAAAGTCCTGCATCTGGATCATAAGATTGCTCAACTTTCTCTTTCAAAGCCCAGAGTGCGGCAGTAGTAAAGTCCTGCATCTGGATCATAAGATTGCTCAACATTTTTTCAAAGCCCAGAGTGCGGCAATAGTAAAGTCCTGCATCTGGATCATAAGATTGCTCAACTATCTTTCAAAGCCCAGAGTGCGGCAGTAGTAAAGTCCTGCATCAGGATCATAAGATTGCTCAGCTTTCTTTCAAAGCCCAGAGTGCAGGAGTAGTAAAGTCCTGCATCTGGATCATAAGATTGCTCAACTTTCTCGTTCAAAGCCCAGAGTGTGGCAGTAGTAAAGTCCTGCATCTGGATCATAAGATTGCTCAACTTTCTTTCAAAGCCCAGAGTGCAGCAGAAGTAAAGTCCTGCATCTGGATCATAAGATTGCTCAACTTTCTTTCAAAGCCCAGAGTACAGGAGTAGTAAAGTCCTGCATCTGGATCATAAGATTGCTCAACTTTCTTTCAAAGCCGTGAGTGCGGGAGCAGTAAAGTCCTGCATCTGGATCATAAGATTGCTCAAGTTTCTCTTTCAAAGCCCAGAGTGCGGCAGTAGTAAAGTCCTGCATCTGGATCATAAGATTGCTCAACATTCTTTCAAAGCCCAGGGTGCGGCAGTAGTAAAGTCCTGCATCTGGATCATAAGATTGCTCAACTATCTTTCAAAGCCCAGAGTGCGGCAGTAGTAAAGTCCTGCAGCTGGATCATAAGATTGCTCAACATTCTTTCAAAGCCCAGAGTGCGGCAGCAGTAAAGTCCTGCATCTGGATCATAAAATTGCTCATCTTTCTTTCAAAGCCCAGAGTGCGGCTGTAGTAAAGTCCTGCATCTGGATCATAAGATTGCTCAACTTTCTCTTTCAAAGCCCAGAGTGCGGCAGTAGTAAAGTCCTGCATATGGATCATAAGATTGCTCAACTTTCTCTTTCAAAGCCCAGAGTGCGTCAGTAGTAAAGTCCTGCATCTGGATCATAAGATTGCTCAACTTTCTTTCAAAGCCCAGAGTGCGGCAGTAGTAAATTCCTGCATCTGGATCATAAGATTGCTCAACATTCTTTCAAAGCCCAGAGTGCGGCAGTAGTAAAGTCCTGCATCTGGATCATAAAATTGCTCATCTTTCTTTCAAAGCCCAGCGTGCGGCTGTAGTAAAGTCCTGCATCCGGATCATAAGATTGCTCAACATTCTTTCAAAGCCCAGAGTGCGGCAGTAGTAAAGTCCTGCATCTGGATCATAAGATTGCTCAACTTTCTTTCAAAGCCCAGAGTGCAGGAGTAGTAAAGTCCTGCATCTGGATCATAAGATTGCTCAACATTCTTTCAAAGCCCAGAGTGTGGCAGTAGTAAAGTCCTGCATCTGGATCATAAGATTGCTCAACTTTCTTTCAAAGCCCAGAGTGCAGGAGTAGTAAAGTCCTGCATCTGGATCATAAGATTGCTCAACTTTCTCTTACAAAGCCCAGAGTGCGGCAGTAGTAAAGTCCTGCATCTGGATCATAAGATTGCTCAACATTCTTTCAAAGCCCAGAGTGCGGCAGTAGTAAAGTCCTGCATCTGGATCATAAGATTGCTCAACTTTCTCTTTCAAAGCCTATAGTGTGGCAGTAGTAAAGTCCTGCATCTGGATCATAAGATTGCTCAACTTTCTCTTTCAAAGCCGCCCAGAGTGCGGCAGTAGTAAAGTCCTGCATCTGGATCATAAGATTGCTCAACATTCTTTCAAAGCCCAGAGTGCAGGAGTAGTAAAGTCCTGCATCTGAATCATAAGGTTGCTCAACATTCTTTCAAAGCCCAGAGTGCGGCAGTAGTAAAGTCCTGCATCTGGATCATAAGATTGCTCAACTTTCTCTTTCAAAGCCCAGAGTGCGGCAGTAGTAAAGTCCTGCATCTGGATCATAAGATTTCTCAACTTTCTTTAAAAGCCCAGAGTGCAGGAGTAGTAAAGTCCTGCATCTGGATCATAAGATTGCTCAATTTTCTTTCAAAGCCCAGAGTGCAGCAGTAGTAAAGTCCTGCATCTGGATCATAAGATTGCTCAACTTTCTTTAAAAGCCCAGAGTGCAGGAGTAGTAAAGTCCTGCATCTGGATCATAAGATTGCTCAACTTTCTTTCAAAGCCCAGAGTGCGGCAGTAGTAAAGTCCTGCATCTGGATCATAAGATTGCTCAACTTTCTTTCAAAGCCCAGAGTGCGGCAGTAGTAGAGTCCTGCATCTGGATCATTAGATTGCTGAACTTTCTTTCAAAGCCCAGAGTGCGGCAGTAGTAAAGTCCTGCATCTGGATCATAAGATTGCTGAACTTTCTTACAAAGCCCAGAGTGCGGCAGTAGTAAAGTCCTGCATCTGGATCATAAGATTGCTGAACTTTCTTTCAAAGCCCAGAGTGCGGCAGTAGTAAAGTCCTGCATCTGGATCATAAGATTGCTCAAGAAGTTCCTGACCTTCCTCCCACACGAAGGGCAGGTTATCGTGTTCATGGATCCGATTTTGTTGAGACGATGTCAATGTTCTGTACCTAGGAATCTCGGACTAGCTACTTCAACGTCTGCAAGTTGTACAGAGCATGGCGTCTTCCTCCTCTATAAGCTACCCAAACATTCCTGTGTTTCTCTTTCTCATGAGAGACTCCACTGGTTGCCAGTCCATCATATCGTGTTCAAAGCGCTTACAAAGACTCATCAAGCCCTCCACAATACCTGACTCAGCGCAGATTGTAGCATGGGATGAGCGAGTACCGTCCTAGGAGGATGTTATGCTCTAGCAATGCTCGCTTGCTGTCAGTCCCCCATTTATGAAAAACACGCAGAAGGGGCTCCTCCTTCATGGTCCTGGATGCAACATTGTGGAACTCGGTGCCGGTCCACCTGAGATCCATCACAGACGAAGCATCTTTTTAAAAATCCCTGAACACCTACTTAGACCAACTTTAACAGTATTGTTTGTACCTAACTGTCCATCCACCTGCCCACCTGGTATTTCATGCCAAGCACCGGCACACTCTACGAATAGCTGTGCAATTTATATAAAAGCCAATCATTCATCCATTCATATCCCCCACTCCCTCCATCCGCCAACACATAGATGGCTCGCACATTTTCCAAAATGTTCACACCCTTAGACATGACCGGACTCAAGGTTTGGGTGGCCATCGTGGGGTGGATGTCGTCTGGTTATCTTGCAGTTCTTCTTCCTCACCCCGGGAACCGTGTAATTCTGGGCCAAGTCTGACTTTCTCCTGTGTGGATTCCCTCCCCAGGTCAAAGAGTCGAGATGCAAAGGCTTCACCCGTAACTTCATCCTCTTTTTCTACTCTTCATTCAACAAATGAACGATACCGTCCCAGCGCCAAGGGCTCCATGTGGGCCAGCTTCAGACATCTGGTTATACGTTGGCTCTTCGAAGAACTGGTTTACATTAGCTATTCATTACAAATACATCATAAAAACACAGGGAAAAGTATTAAAAGAGGTATCCCTCTATATAATAAACATCTATATTTTTACAAAAACTTAAAACCATATACATTTTTTTAAATTACATGGATAATATTTGCATAATATAAATCGAAAAATAAATTATAATGAAGCATTATATGTCCAGTGAATAGAGGGTCTTTGAGTGAGGGGTTTAGGACCAGCAGTAGTGGCATAAGAAGTAATATGAGAGTTAGTACTAATAGTAGTAGTGTTGTATAAGAAGTAATGAGAGTTAGTAGTCAGTGGTGGCAAGCAGTAACAAAATATGGTGAGGTGCGATGGCGCACAACTCACAATAAACACAGCGGCGGTTCCTGTCCGGTGCGGCACTTCTCTGCCAGCGATCCTTCTGTCCATGAGCAGGAAATGGAAGTATTTCCTTCCTGCTCATGGAACACAAATCCAACCAATCCTGGAGCTACTCTCATGCTGTTTTCAGCAGCACGAGAGCAGCTCCAGGGTTGGTTGGAGCAGGCTAACCCAGCGCTCATTTTGAGGCTGGGGGCCTGTGCTAGCAATACCCAGGCTTTTTCACACCCCTTGGATTTGTGGATCTACAGTGCACATGTCGGATAGGACGGCTGTAGACAGCCGGCCAATCTGACATGCACACTGCCTGAGGCAGCGGTCATCCTGCAATCGGATAAATGAGCCCCACCCCCACCCTCGCCCTGCACAGCGCGAGCCGGTGGCAAAATAAAATGCCATTGACATGCCATTTTATTTATTTGTGTTTGCCCGCTGCGTTTGCAGCAGGCGGGTGGCGCAGCTCCGCCATTTCGGAGAGCCGCCGCTGTTAGTAATACCAATAGCGCAGGCGCTTGTATACACAATATAGTGATGCTAGTAATAGTAGGGCCGGCATTGGGAGTACTAGAGACACAGGACTGTTTTGTAAATGTGGAGCATGCCCTTATCTTCTCGTGTAGCATGAAATGCTAAGCTCTTTATCAGGGTTCCTATTGAAAGGTAGAAAAAATGGGTCTTTGTGGGAATAGATCTTTGTACGTGGCCTCCAAGTGTCTTGCACTCCTTAGCGGAGCCAGGAGTAGCTGAAAGTGAGTGGCTGAGTTTGGTTAGTAAATGTGAGTGGCTGAGTTTGGTTAGTAGATGTGTGTCTACTGTAAAGTAACGGCTGGATGTACAAAGCATTTTTCTGATCACAAATGCTCCAAATCAGAGTTTGCGACCGCAAAAATATTTTTTACAATTCAATAAGCCCATTTAGGAGTCAGTAACTTTTTCAGACTCCTAAAATGGGTCTAGAAATGGATAAGAAATTTAGGTCGTAACCCATTAATACACTTGGACAGAAATTGCTATTTGGAAATTATGCCTACAACAGGCCCCTTCCAAATAGCAATTTTGTGTCCATATGAACCAACGGTTAGGACTGAAAAAGCAATAGTAAAGCATTGATAAGTTACCGACCCACAAGTTTGGATGGTAACTGATTTGCAAAAGGGAAGGGGCCCCCTTGGAGACCCCTTCCCTTTTATGAATGTCAAGCGTGGGTAGAGGAGCAACCTGTGTACCCCAGACAACTGCCAAATAAACGTTAAAAAAAGTAAACTTTACCTTTTAAAGAGTCCTGTTTCTTTCAAGAAAAAGGGTTCCATTAACAAAAAAAAGTGACATTTATTTAAAGACAATCACAAACATAGTGGTCTGCTGACCCCAGCCGGCCCCCATCCCTGTAATTGCCTCCAATCGGAGAGAGTCACAATGTAAGACCTACCTCATGAATATTTATGAGGTAGGTCAGATTGTGACCCACACCAAATCTGATTTTTTTTTAACAAACTTACGTGTATACAGGTCGGACAGGAAAATTAATAGTGACCACTATTTTGCATGCAGTAAATAGTACCTCTGGCCCATATATTGCAGCCAACCTGATAGCCTAATTTCTGGCGGTCTCAGATCTGATGTAAACAAATGATGGGGATCTGGACTTCTTACAGCTGAACTGTCCCGTCCCCCTCCCCTCCCCACAGAGTAGCTCCCTTTCCACAGCAAATCCAAGGGTTTCTCTCCTAAGAACATCTTCTGTGTGTGTAGCCACTAATGCACGGTGCTTATCAGAAGCATCCGTCCTCCTTCATCTCTGCCCCTGACCTGCCGTGCACTTGTTTATTGTCTGCGCCAGTCAGAGCCCAGCCTCCCAGCTTCCAGGTCACTGGGTTTAGCCCAAGATCCTGGTTCTCTGAACCAGGCGGAGCCTCAACTCCCAGGTCTGTGAGCGGGCCCACAGCCTAAACTATCGGACCACAAAGCGTAACTCAGACCCTCAACTCCCAGGTCTATGAGTGGGCCCACAGCCTAAACTATGTGACCACAAAGCGTAACCCAGAGCCTCAACTCCCAGGTCTGTGAGCGGGCCCACAGTCTAAACTATCCGACCTCAAAGTGTAACTCGGAGCCTCAACTCCCAGGTCTGTGAGCCGGCCCACAGCCGAAACTATCCGACCACAAAGCATAACCCAGAGCCTCAACTCCCAGGTCTGTGAGCGGGCCCACAGCCTAAACTATCCGACCTCAAAGCGTAACCCAGAGCCTCAACTCCCAGGTCTGTGAGCGGGCCCACAGCCTAAACTATCCGACCACAAACCATAACTCAGACCCTCAACTCCCAGGTCTGTGAGCGGGCCCACAGCCTAAACTATCCGACCACAAAGCGTAACCAAGATCCTCAACTCCCAGGCCTGTGAGCGGGCCCACAGCCTAAACTATCCGACCACAAAGCATAACTCAGAGCCTCAACTCCCAGGTCTGTGAGCCGGCCCACAGCCTAAACTATCCGACCACAAAGCGTAGCTCAGACCCTCAACTCCCAGGTCTGTGAGCCGGCCCACAGCCTAAACTATCTGACCACAAAGCATAACTCAGAGGCTCAACTCCTAGGTCTGTGAGTGGGCCCACAGCCTAAACTATCCGACCACAAAGCATAACTCAGAGCCTCAACTCCCAGGTCTGTGAGCGGGCCCACAGCCTAAACTATCCGACCACAAAGCGTAACCAAGATCCTCAACTCCCAGGCCTGTGAGTGGGCCCACAGCCTAAACTATCCGACCACAAAGCATAACTCAGAGCCTCAACTCCCAGGTCTGTGAGCGGGCCCACAGCCTAAACTATCCGACCACAAAGCATAACTCAGAGCCTCAACTCCCAGGACTGTGAGCCGGGCCCATACTAACAATGCCCAGAACCAGGACCCTGGTCCTAGACTGGGTGAGCTGAGCCTAGCACACAGTTTAAACTTCCAGAATAGTTAGCCTAATTCAGAGCCTCCGCTCCTAGACCGCTGTGCCCGACACACACAACTCCCTGATCACTGAGTGGAACTCAGAGCCTCACCTCCTCTATTGCGGAGGCTGTACAGATTCACAACTCTTGGAACCCTGCCTCTGGCCCAAGAATAAGCGTACAGAGCTGGAACCACAGCCGAAACTCCCAGATGAAGGAGCCTATCTTGGGGCCTCAACTCCCAGGTCACTGAGCCTGGTTTAGAATAAGAACGTGCAGCGTGGCCCACAGCTTAAACTCCGAGATCACTAGTCCTGACTTGTGGTTTTAACTCCTAGATGACAGAACCTCGCCCACATCTTAAACTCCGATATCATTTGTCCTGACTCGTGGTTTTAACTCCTATTTATTAATTTTTTTACAGAGTTTTAAATAGCGCAAACTTGACCTGAATCGGGTATCAGAGCGCTTTACATAGCACCAGTTGCGACATTCATTATCTTTTTTTTTTGTTTTTGTTAGGCACGGGGAGATTAAGTGATTTGCCCAGAATCACAGGATGTTCAGTGTCATTGCCAAGACTCGAACCCAGTTCCCCAGATTCGAGGTCGACCACCCTAGCCATTAGGCCTACATCTCTCCTAGATGGCCGAACCTCGCCCACATCTTAAACTCCCAGATCATTATTCCTGATTTATGGGATTAACTCGAAGTTCACTGAGCCTGGCCCAGAATAAGAACATGCTGCCTGGCCCACTGCTTAAACTTCCAGATCATTTGTCCTGAATTGTGGTTTTAACTCCTAAATGGATGAACCTCATTCACCTCCTAAACTCCCAAAACACTAGTCCTGACTTGTGGGATTAACTCCTAGATCTCTGAGCCTGGTCCAGAATAAGAATGTGCAGCCTGGCCCACAGCTTAAACTCCCAGATCACCAGTCCTGACTAATGGTTGTACCTCCCAGAGGGCTGAACCTCGCCCACTGCTTAAACTCCTAGATCACTAGTCCTGACGTGTGGTTTTTAACTCCTAGATGGCTTGACCTGGCCCACAGATCGAACTCCCAGATCACTAGTCCTGATTTCTGGGATTAACTCCCGGATCATTGAGCCTGGCCCAGAATAAGAATGTGGAGCCAGATCCACAGCTGAAACTCCCAGATTACTAGTCCTGACTTGTGGTTTTAACTCCTAGATGGCTTAACCTGGCCCACAGCTTGAACTCCCAGATCACTAATCCTGATTTGTGGTTTTAATTCCTAGATGGCTTAACCTGGCCCACAGCTTGAACTCCCAGATCATTTGTCCTGAATTTTGGTTTTAACTCCTAGATGGATGAACCTCATCCACCTCTTAAACTCCCAGATCACTAGTCCTGACGTGTGATTTTAATTCCTAGGTGGCTGAACCTCGCTCACTGCTTAAACTCCCAGATCACTAGTCCTGACTCATGGTTTTATCTCCTAGATGGCTGAACCTCGCCCACTGCTTAAACTCCAAGATCACTAGTCCTCACTTGTGGTTTTAACTCCTAGATGGCTTAACCTGGCCCACAGCTTGAACTCCCAGATCACTAGTCCTGACGTATGGTTTTAACTCCTAGATGGCTGAACCTCGCCCACTGCTTATACTCCCAGATCACTAGTCCTCACTTATGGTTTTAACTCCTAGATGGCTTAACCTGGCCCACAGCTTGAACTCCCAGATCACTAGTCCTGACGTGCGGTTTTAACTCCTAGATGGCTTAACCTGCCCACAGCTTGAACTCCCAGATCACTAGTCCTGACTTGTGGGATTAACTCCCAGAACACTAATCCTGACTTGTAGGATTAACTCCCAGATCACTAGTCCTGGCGTGTGGTTTTAACTCCTAGATAGCTGAACATGGCCCACAGCTTAAACTCCCAGATCACTAGTCCTAATTTGTGGGATTAACTCCCGAATCACTGAGCCTGTCCCAGAATAAGAATGTGGAGCCTGGTCCACAGCTGAAACTCCCAGATCACTAGTCCTGACGTGTGGTTTTAACTCCTAGATGGCTTAACCTGGCCCACAGCTTGAACTCCCAGATCACTAGTCCTGACTTGTGGGATTAACTCCCTGATCACTAGTCCGGGCGTGTGGTTTTAACTCCTAGATGGCTGAACCTCACCCACATCTTAAACTCCCAGATCACTAGTCCTAACTTGTGGGATTAACTCCCGGATCACTGAGCCTGGCCCACAATAAGAATGTGGAGCCTGGTCCACAGCTGAAACTCCCAGATCACTAGTTCTGACTTGTGGTTTTAACTCCTAGATGGCTTAACCTCGCCCACAGTTTAAACGCCCTGATCACTAGTTTTGACGTGTGGTTTTAACTCCTGAATGACTGAACCTCGCCCACAGCTTAAACTCCCAGATCACTAGTCCTAACTTGTGAGATTAACTCCCGGATCACTGAGCCTGGCCCAGAATAAGAATGTAGAGCCTGGCCCACAGTTTAAATGCTCAGATCACTAATCCTGACTTGTGATTTTAACTCCTAGATGGGTAAACCTCATCCACCTCTTAAACTCCCAGATCACTAGTCCTGAATTATGGTTTTATCTCCTAGATGGCTGAACCTCGCCCACTGCTTAAACTCCCAGCTCATTAGTCCTCACTTGTGGTTTTAACTCCTAGCTGGCTTAACCTGGCCCACAGCTTGAACTCCCAGATCACTAGTCCTGACGTGTGGTTTAAACTCCTAGATGGCTGAACCTCGCCCACTGCTTAAACTCCCAGATCACTAGTCCTCACTTATGGTTTTAACTCCTAGATGGCTTAACCTGGCCCACAACTTAAACTCCCAGATCACTAGTCCTGACTGGTGGGATTAACTCCCAGATCACTAGTCCTGGTGTGTGGTGTTAACTCTTAGATGGCTGAACCTCGCCCACAGTTTAAACTCCCAGATCACTAGTCCTAATTTGTGGGATTAACTCCCGGATCACTGAACCTGGCCCAGAATAAGAATGTGGAGCCTGGTCCACAGCTGAAACTCCCAGATCACTAGTCCTGACGTGTGGTTTTAACTCCTAGATGGCTTAACCTGTCCCACAGCTTGAACTCACAGATCACTTGTCCTGACTTGTGTGATTAACTCCCAGATCACTAGTCCTGACTTGTGTGATTAACTCCCAGATCACTAACCCTGGTGTGTGGTTTTAACGCCTAGATGGCTGAACTTCACCCACAGCATAATTCCCAGATCACTAGGCTTGATGTGTGCTTTTAACTCCTAGATGGATGAACCTCGCCCACAGCTTAAACTCCCGGATCACTAGTCCTAACTAGTGGGATTAACTCCTGGATCACTGAGCCTGGCCCAGAATAAGAATGTTGGGCCTGGTCCACAGCTGAAACTCCCAAATCACTAGTCCTGACTTGTGGAATAAGAACGTACTGCCTGGCGCGCTGTTTAAACTCCCAGTTCATTTGTTCTGAATTGTGGTTTTAATTCCTAGACCGATGAACCTCATCCACCTCTTAAACTCCCAGATCACTAGTCCTGACGTGTGGTTTTAACTCCTAGATGGCTGAACCTCGCCCACAGCTTAAACTCCCAGATCACTAGTCTTGATGTGTGCTTTTAACTCCTAGATGGATGAACCTCGCCCACAGCTTAAACTCCCAGATCACTAGTCCCGACGTGTGGTTTTAACTCCTAGATGGCTGAACCTCGCCCACAGCTTACACTCCCAGATCACTAGTCCTGACGTTTGGTTTCAACTCCTGGATGGCTGAACCTCGCCCACAGCTTGAACTCCCAGATCACTAGTCCTGACGTGTGGTTTTAACTCCTAGATGGCTTAACCTGGCCCACAGCTTGAACTCCCAGATCACTAGTCCTGACTTGTGGGATTAACTCCCAGATCACTAGTCCTGTTTTGTGGGATTAACTCCTA
The DNA here is from genome assembly GCF_964204655.1 of Triturus cristatus. Taxonomy (NCBI): domain Eukaryota; kingdom Metazoa; phylum Chordata; class Amphibia; order Caudata; family Salamandridae; genus Triturus; species Triturus cristatus. Next base: position 1,699,371,822 of record NC_140591.1, read on the forward strand.
GAAGAATGAACCTCATCCACCTCTTAAACTCCCAGATCACCAGTCCTGATGTGTGGTTTTAACTCCTAGATGGCTGAACTTCGCCCGCAGTTTAAACTCCCAGATCACTAGTCCTGACGTGTGGTTTTAACTCCTAGATGGCTGAACCTCGCCCACAGTTTAAACTCCCAGATCACTAGTCCTGACTTGTGGCATTAACTCCCAGATCACTAGTCCTGACTTGTGGAATGAACTCCCAGATCACTAGTCCTGACGTGTAGTTTTAACTCCTAGGTGGCTGAACCTGGCCCAAAGCTTAAACTCCCAGATCACTAGTCCTAACTTGTGGGATTAACTCCCGGATCACTGAGTCTGGCCCAGATAGGAATGTGGAGCCTGGTCCACAGTTGAAACTCCCAGAACACTAGTCCTAACTTGTGGTTTTAACTCCTAGATGGCTTAACCTCGCCCACAGCTTAATCTCCCAGATCACTAGTCCTGATGTGTGGTTTTAACTCCCTGTTCACTGAGCCTGGCCCAGAATAAGAACGTGCTGCCTGGTCCGCAGTTTAAACTCCTAGATGGCTGAACCTCATCCACCTCTTAAACTCCCAGATCACTAGTCCTGACGTGTGGTTTAAACTCCTAGATGGCTGAACCTCGCCCACAGCTTAAACTCCCAGATCACTAGTCCTGACGTGTGGTTTTAACTCATAGATGGATGAACCTCGCCCACAGTTTAAACTCCCAGATCACTAGTCCTGACGTGTGGTTTTAACTCCTAGATGGCTGAACCTCGCCCACAGCTTAAACTCCCAGATCCCTAGTCCTGACGTGGGGTTTTAACTCATGGATAACTGAACCTCTCCCACAGCTTAAACTCCCAGATCACTAGTCCTAACTTGTGGGATTAGCTCCTACATGGATGAACCTCATCCACCTCTTAAACTCCCAGATCACTAGTCCTGACGTGTGGTTTTAACTCCTAGATGGCTGAACCTCGCCCACAGCTTAAACTTCCAGATCACTAGTCCTGACGTGTGGTTTTCACTCCCAGATGGCTGAACCTCACCCATACTCACAGCTCACAGGTGAGTTTGCTCAGAGCCCGTTCATCTCAGCACCTGGCCTTGCTCTGGTCCCAACAAGCAGCAGCGTCCAATTTTTAAAACCATATTTGTCCGCAGCTGTTTTGTGAGAATACAGTGATCCATTTTACAAGAGCCCTAAGCCTCCCTCTTCTTGGCCAGCTCCTCTGATTTAGTTAAAGTCCTCTTACACAGTTATTTACACCTCTGAGCATAATGGGTGCCGATAACATTGGCTCCTATTTTAGAACTTGCTGCACTTAGGACCTGACACCGATTGAAATTGCTGTTGCTTTTTTTTCGCAGCAAGTAAACAGCAGCTTTTTAGGTGTTGATAACTGCCTGTGCAAAGCAGTGTTCAGTGGGGAACAACAGCCAAAAACACTACTGCACAGACCATTTACTTGCGTTATTCTGAATCACCTAAACCTATAGCTGATTCTTGTATTATTTGCACTGCAGTGTTTTAGTCGGACGGTTGCACCAGTGGCGTAACGCAAAATAACTCCCCTCCATATTTGCCCTCCAAATGTGATATTCATTGGCCTTTGACTGGTTGGGGTCCCTTTGAAGGGTTTGGGGCCCCCCTGCACCGCAGGGGCTGCCAGCTCGTCTGTTACTCTTCTGTGTAGCAACTGGTCTAATCTGTACTCTTTGCCAAAAGCCTGGCCTGTGTAAGCATGCCCAATTCCAACAGGTAGGAGCTTGGTGTACCATCACCACAGATGTTGGTGTCAAATTGTCTGCCCCACCAGTTGGATACTTTCAAGCCTTCTCCACGGTGAGGTAATGCAGGATTGTTCAAGCCTGTATCGCTGGGCCATGGCAAGCGGGACTGAACATATCCTGGTGGCAAAGTCACTGCAGATGAAGATATGATCATATATAACACCCTGGTAATCTGTCCAAATACCTAGCTCTGGTGTGATATCAAACGGTTTTGTGATGGTCACAGGGCCACAAGCCATGGCTAGGTTATCACCTCTTCCCCCAAAAAGTAGCTGTGTAGCCTGCTCGCCTGACAAAAAGTTAGGAGCGAATAGATAAAGTTACTGATCGAGACCTTAAGAGTTTTTCAGCCCTCCCAGGGAACTCCATACCTATCCCTGATCTTTAGACTGGAAGTCCATTTGCTGAGGACAAGAGCGGCCGAGCAGGCACCATGGTCCATTCACCAGGTTTTGTTCTTCGTCCCCAGTACACACCTTCATAGCTCAAGTCTTTACGCTGCACTGGTTCAGCAGAGGGCTGGGGTGGAGTCCAGCCTCGCTCCTGTGTCAGTCCATGACTGGGAATCCAGCACAGACCATTGTACTTACCCTGCCATGCCCTTATGCACTGTATCAGAGGTGGCAGTTAAATATTTATTCAACAACCTTTTGTTAAATGTGTATGTATGTATATAAAAATATATATAAATGTATGAACTGTGGTTTGAAGAGATTGTTGTAACCTGGGTCCCTTGTAATCACGCCATTTTAATATGTAGCGTCTATTTTTTATTATCTTTAACAAATTGTTATTGCTCTAGCAGAGGTAACTACAGTAAACAAAAACCGAAATTTGCTACTTGTCCTGTGAATGAATGTTTCAAGTGGACGGGCGAGGTAAGTCGAGGTCGCTGGATGACCCCGAAGACACGAGTGTGAAAGATGAAGAGTGGTTTGCTTCTTCTCGTTTTTTTTTTTTTTAAACTCTGTTTATTGAACTTAAACAACACTGTCATGCTTTACAGATATACGTGTCACAGTAGTATACATAGTTTAAAGGCTGACATATAGTTTCCCCGCTACGACGGGCATCCCTACCAGTTCATGCAATGGTATTTATATCATACAATGTTCTTCGGGTGCTGGGACATCCGGGGGCTCACACAGTCCTCCCCGGTACTCATTCCATTTAGTCCATATTGCAATCCATTTTTTGGGGCACCCCCGAGCCACATAGATCGTTTTCTCTCTCAACATACACCAGTCCATGTCCTCTTTCCACTTCTTCAATTTCGGCGGCACGGTGGCCCCCCATGCCTGTGCTATGTTACGTTTAGCAATCATCTGCCCCAAAGTGGCCCATATTCTCCCCTTCACATCAAGATCTGTGGGCTCCCAGACGTTTAATAGGCATCTCTTGGCCTCGGGCCTAAGTGGGACTCCCCAGCTCTCGCTCATACATTTTAAAATTTTCCCCCAGTAACCTTGAATTAGCGGGCATTCCCAAAGTATATGCATGAACCCGCCTTCCATCCCACACCGTCTCCTACAGTGCCCATCTGCGCTGTTGCCCATCATCATTAATTGCTTCTCTGAGAGGTACGCCCTGTGTAGGATTTTGAGTTGGACTAGTCTAAGTTTAGCGGATATGGCCACTTCCTTTGGCGACGAGATTGCCGCCTGCCAGTCCTCATCGTCCATTTCGAGGCCATCTCGCACCCATTTCTCCCGAAGTGCAGTGAGGGGATCGGGGGTGTTATGAATAAGCTTCTTATATGTGAGCGATATACATTTGTCAGGTAGGTGCCCGTCGAGCAGCCGGTCCTCGAGTGGGGACGACTCAGGCAGCGCCGTACCAGATGGGATATTCGCCTGCAGGGAGTGTTTAATCTGTGCATATCGAAAGCGCTCTGAGTTAGCCATTTCGTATGTCTGCTGCAGTGTGGGGAAGGGTATCACTCCCGCCCTCCCCCAGAGGTCCCTAATGTGCGAGATACCTATAAGGTCCCACCTGTCAAACCCCTTTGTGCGCCCCAATGTTCCCAGCTGTTCAGCATCCCAGAGAGGGGTGGCCATAGTGAGCCTATTGGCCCATCCTAACGCTTTGGGGACTATGTGCCACAGCTGCACAGCGTGTTTCGTGGGCCCGGTAAGCGTGAACCTAGTTGGTTTGGAGTAAAGTGCTCTTGTGAAGTCACCACCAGGCAATAACCACCTGTCCATACCGTACGCCGGGTCGTCCCCATTCCCGTATTGGCATTGGTTGATAGCGGCCAGTTGCGCTGCCCAGTAGTACTTTTTGATGTCGGGGAGGGCGATACCTCCATCGTACCAGCCGAGCGTAAGCTTACCGAGTGCTATCCGCGGCCTGCCATCCCATAGCAATTCTCTCTGCAGGGACTCGACCTCTTGAAAGAATGCCCGTGGTACAACCTCTGGATAGTTCTGGAGAGCATATAAGAATCTAGGCAGGGCCATCATTTTAAACAATGCTGCCCTCCCGAGCAGGGACAAGGGCAACTTTTTCCAGACCTCAACATCCCGTCGTAGCCTCCGCAGGGGAGGGATCAAGTTCTTCTCGTATCTAGCTCTGGCATCGGTGGTTATATAGATGCCTAGATACTGAAAGCCCTCAGCCGCAACCTGTATCGTGCAGTCTCTAGGAAGGGGGGGGGGCCGCCCCGTGGAGTACATAGATTGTCGATTTGCTCCAGTTGATGCGGAAACCAGAGTTTCGGCCGGAACTGCAAAGATGTCCAGCACTACCCTCAGTGAACGCGCAGGGGAAGAGAGGTAGAGAAGGATGTCGTCAGCATATAGCGAAATTCTATCCTCCCACCCCTCGGTCCAGCGAAGTCCGCGGACAGAGACATCACTCCGGATCCACGCCGCGAGCGGCTCCAGGGAGATGGCAAACAATAGCGGCGAACGAGGGCACCCCTGTCTGGTCCCCCTGCCCAGGGCGAACACCTCCGACCTTTTATTGTTGACCACTACTTGTGCCAGCGGGTCCGCATACAGAAGGCGGATCCACCCTATAAAGCCGGGCCCGAAGCCCATCTTCTTAAGCACTGCAAAGAGGTATGCCCATTCTAAGGTGTCAAATGCCATGGTGGCGTCTAACGAGACCACCACTGCATCCTCTTGAATTCCAGGGCAGCGCCCCAGAACTCCGTGCAGGCGCCGTAGGTTGAGGGCTGTATTCCGATGTGGTATAAATCCCGATTGGTCGGGTGCACTAATTTAGTGATGATAGGTCGGAGTCTGTTAGCTAACAGCATCGCCAGTATTTTGGGCTCTGCATTTAGAAGGGATATTGGTCTATAGGAAGCACACTCGTCTCTGGGCTTCCCAGGCTTTGGAATGGTGACTAGTGTTGCTATGCGTTGATCCCTCGGCAGCTTACCGAGCTTCTTACTGTCATAGAACATAGCTTTCAAATGTGGGACTATTTTGTCTGGCTTGAGTTTGTACAGTTCAATAGGAAGACCGTTGGGCCCTGATGCGTTGCCTACCTTAAGATCCCCTATCGCCTTAGCCAGTTCTTCCGTAGTGAGGTCCCCCTCCAGCACGTCGCGATCTTGGTCAGAGAGAGTGTGTAGTTTAATGTCTGCTAAAAACTCGGACGAGTCGTTCTCTGTGAACTCAGAGTCTCTCCGGTACACCCCCTCAAAATGTCTAGCGAATTCCCTAGCTATGTCGTGTGGCTCAGAGAGGATAATTCCCGATGCACTCTTAAGCTCGGAGACAACCCTCTGTGCCTTCTCTTTTTTATCGAGCCAAGCTATAAGCTTACCCGCCTTATCACCCTGATCATATATGCGTCCATCCCTGTCACGCGCCAAAGTTTGCGCCGCGTCTGTGGCTATAGATTTGTATTCTGCCGCCCTCAGCTGCAATTGATGGGTGAGATCGTCATCTAGACCGCCCCCTGTTCTTTCCTCTAGTCTAGCGATTTCACATTCGATCTCCCTCAGCTGTTTTTCTTTATCTTTCCGTCTACCTGCGATCACCGAGAGGGCCTGGCCCCTGAGCACTGTCTTGAACGCCTCCCACAGAGTAGCCGGGGAATCCACAGTGCTTTCGTTATCGAGGAAATATTGTTCGATGACTCTACCCAGTGCTGCTCTAGTTTCTGGCCCTTTCAAATACCAAGGATTGATACGTGGTATACCCTCGACTCGTTTGTCCCCGATCGTGAGGTGGGCCCATAGCGGTGAGTGGTCAGAGATGGCCCTAGGCAAGTGTTTGATGTTTGTTGTTAGCATGTCTGCCTGCACAGGAGATAGGATCTAGTCAATTCGCGAGAGCGTACGATGAGCTCCTGACAAGAATGTGTATTCTTTTCTATCCGGATGTCGCTTCCTCCAGAGATCTACAAAGCCGAAGGCGTCAAGAAATGTAGGAAGCCACTGCTGTCCCGGAACTATGTCCCGGGGTGGATGTCTGTCCAACGCCCCCGAAAGGACGGCGTTGAAATCGCCCCCAAACACCAGGCGCCCCTCCGGAAGCCCGAGTAGAAAAGTGCCGAGGTCCCTATAGGATTGGACTTGCAATCCAGGTGGAATGTACACCACCACGAGCACGAGCTCGCGCCCCTCCCATCTCCCCGCTACCGCCACAAACCGTCCAAGCGGGTCCACCCAGTTTTGCTGAGCCTCGAAGGGGAAGCTGTGGCGTAACAAGACTCCTACTCCCCTAGACCCGGTAGTGAACCCTGCATGGGCGACCAGTTTGTAGCCCCACCTGTTGAGTGCTTTACATGAGTTACCTATTAGGTGTGTTTCTTGCAGCAATGCAACATCTGGGGAGTGTCGCCTAAGGTGTTGTAGCACAATACTTCTTTTGATTTTGTCCCCCAACCCATTGACGTTCCAACTGATAAGTTTAAGACTTTTATCCCAGTGCATGGTTGGTGTGAAAGGAGCTCGCCTCAAACCATTCATGTACCCTGCCCACCATCCGACGTATGATCACTTTGGATTCGCATGACAAATAAGAACTCCCCTCTCCTCCCATCCCCCCGCCCACCGCCCACCATATCTCAACAACAAACTTAGTAACTCCACCACCCAACCCCCCCTCCCTGCTACCCTGCCACGTAGGTTCCAAACTACCCACATCCCCAATCAGCAGAGTGCCTATCGCCCCAACAGATGAACAACTATGCCTTGGGGCAGTGGTCAGTGGCCGACCCCAGCCGCCCAAGACCGTATCCCCCGTGTCACAGTAGCATAACTGCCAGTCATTGGGTAGTAGAATGGCTCCTCCGCTCCCGGGTGTAACTGGTTGTGATAGTACGTGAGGCACCCCACCCACCAACAATGAGGTGGGTCCCATGACCGACCATTCGTCCCCCAGGCACCCCCAAAGTGCAGCACCAAAGGTATGCGACCCATACACAGACCGGCGAGCCCATATCCCGCCTCCCCCCAGGTTATACAATACAGTTTTGCACCATCTGTCCCTGGCGAGTCACGGCAGCGTTGCTCCCACCGGTTCCGCTATCCCATCGCTTGGCCCAGGCTGTTGGACCTTGATCTCCACGTGCGCCCAGTACGGTGTTCCTGGTCCAGAAGTTCTCCCGTAGTCACTCCCCCACGAGGCTCTGGTTCCCTGCGCTTCGCAGTGGCTCTGGAGCCCTTCCTCTGGTCCGACTTCCCCTCTAGCCAGTCATGGACCTCCTGGGGATCGGTGAAGAAGAGTGACTTCCCATCTACGAGGATTTTTAACTTCGCCGGGAAGAACATCATATATTTGATCCCGCGCTGTTGCAAAGCTGCTTTCACCCCTTCAAAGGAGCGTCTCTCCTGCTGTACCTTCAACGTGAAGTCCGGGAAGAACCGGTCGCGTTGTCTAATTTAACGTCCCCCCGGGTCCTAGCTGCCTGCAAAATGGCATCCCGGTCTCTGTAGTTCAGGATCTTTGCGATAATAGTTCTGGGAGGTGCTCCCGGCCTTGGTTTGGGGACTGGCGCCCTATGCGCCCTTTCTACCGTGAAGAGCGACGATAGTCTGGCAGGCTTGAGGTGGTTTATGATGAGGTCCTCCAGGAAGAGGTCAACGCTCGGGCCCTCCCGTCCCTCCGGGACCCCCACCACTCTAACGTTGCTGCGCCGGGCCCTCCCTTCTTGGTCCTCGAGCTTCATCGCCATCTGACGGTGTTGGTGAGTCAGGGCGTTTATTCTCTCTTCCAATTGTTTCGTGGTTGTCTGGAGGTCCGTGACATGTATCTCAGTCTCTTTGACCTGCTCTGTAGTTTTGTTCATGTCGGTCCTCATTAGGTTCATTTCAATCGACATTTTGTCCATTTTCGTTTCAAGGGTGGTCCCCAGCCCTTTTATGGCCGCCATGATGGATTGCAGGGACGGCTCCGGCTCCCCCTGCAGCTCTTCCTGCGCGTCGTCGGGTTGCGTCGCCGGCTTGGGAATGGCGTATTTGTCGAGCTTGTTTGATTGCACCGCGGCGCCATATTTGGGTCTCATAGCTGCCGCCCGTCCGCTGTCGCAACTCCTCCAGTGGTCCGCACCTGCCGTCCCTCGGCGTAAGTCTAGACGTGCGGGTTTATTAGCAACGTGATATACGGTTCTCCCTCGGTGCCCCCGTGGTTTCTTCCCCGCAGCCTCTCCCCCAGACACGGCTGCGGGCAATGTTGCGCAGCAAGCGAGGTGCTGTCCGTCTCGACCCACGCCCGTTCATGCGGGTCCCTCTGACTCCGTAGGATTGCACCCACCGACGGCGGTCACCCAGACCCGCGCGTCGACTCAGTCAGTCCTTCCCCGGAAGAGTCGCCGCGGTCACCACAGTGCAGCCCCCGGGGTCTGATATCTGCTCCTGCGCCATTCCCCGATCAAGCAGTAGTCGCCTCAGTAGGCCACAACTCTCCCGGTAGCGTTGCCCTCCTGCTTGGCTCCCGTCGTGTTCTGGGTTGGCCTATGCAGGCCCAGGCCGGGCCCCTGCCGCCGCAATATTCAGCCTAGGCGCCGTCTTCGCTCACAGCACGCCGCAGCACCAAGGCGGGCACGCACCTCACCGGATCTCCGCTTGGCCCGCTCACCTCCTCGGCACCGCAGGTTCTCCAGACACCTCTCACCGCACAGGAGAGGTCGCCTCAAGCGCGCTGGCTGCCACCGTCGTTCCCACAGAGGCCCAGTCGCACGTCTCTCACCGGGACCGTTGCGTACTCCCAGTCGGCCAGCCTTCAGATCAGTTCCCGGGATCTCTTGTCGATGTGCCATCCAGCGCCCACCTCGCCTAAGGTAGAGGCAGGGAACGTCCGAGAGAGCCCCACGGCACCTGCACTCTCTACGGCCTCTCGCGCTCTGCCGCCGGGCCCTCGCGTGGCTCTCGCGCCCGCACGCAGTTAGCTCGGGTGCCGCCACTCAGAGGCAGCGCCGACAGCGCTCTTCCCCGGCTCTCCCGGGCTTCAGTCCTTGGATGTGGCGGTCTTTCTTTAGGTTTCCGGGGTCGGTGCCCCTTCCGATAGGGCGCCACTCTACTCCCGCTCAGTCGGATTTTGATGGATTTTACGGGTTTTGAAGGCCCCGGCTACGGCGGAGCTGTCGCGTTAAGCGGACATCGCTATCGGCGCCAAGCCACGCCCGCTTCTTCTCGTTTTTGATATGGCTCCAGACCACTTTGGCTGTGTGACAGATATTTTGTTTCTAATTATTAAATATTATAACTGTGGGAGGATTGGGTCCTACCCCCAGGAGGCACACTCTCTCACCACATGCCTTTGTATGTCTGATGTCTCATCCCTCCTCCTGTGTGGTGTTTTCACTGCAATGCAAGAGAGATTACTGTAGATCGAAGATACACTCAGTTGCAACACATTCAACTCCTTGCCATACATGCTTTCTATACAGATTAGCAATATTGTGTTACTATTTGCAAGGAAATGCCTCTTTTTTGCACGATCACACTCAAAGTTTTTCGACTCTTGAGAGCACACTGAGGTCTGCAACCCAGACCTCCGTACCGGTGTTTTGACCCTTGAAGAGTATGTTTAATTGGCTTATACCCAATTGGCATAAAGTAACTTACTTATAAGTCCCTAGTATAAGTTACTAGGGTACTAAGGGCCTTAAGTTACAGTGTCCTTCATAGGCTGCAGAACATATTGTGCCACCACTGTGGGACAAAATACATATGTCTCCCAGCCTGCCACTGCAGACTGGCAAAGCAGCTTTAAACTGCTATCTCGACTTTGCCATTTAAAGTAATAACAAAGCCCAAACCACTCTTTTACATTATATAAGTCACCCCTATAGCAGTGGCCAATAAGGATATTGCCATTAGAAATAATGGGGTAACCCTCAGAACCTGGGCGTTTATGACAAAGGCAAAAAAATTGGTTCTGTTGGGAATCATGTAAGCTTAGTTAAGTATGCAGTTAATGCTAATGATCAATATGTCAATATTCATTCAGAGAACGAAAACATTATTATACACACATGAACTGAAAGATTCAGAGATTGAATTAATTTTTACTCTGTAATCAGTATCCGAAAAAAAATTCTCTCAAAAAGGTATGTATTTACAGGTCTGACCAACCATAATACAAATACAACATAAAACAATCAGTGATTGAACATACTTGTTGACATAAAATCACGTATAACATATATACACAAATAACAGAAATACAATAATGCAGACAAAGTCCAAACTCAAGAGCATTAACCACAATTGGACATAATTTTCCTAATTCTGATTGTGGAAGTGCGTGGACAAATTAGACAAGGAACGTCGACGTTTCGACCCTATATAGTAGTGCTGGATTGTATGCATCTAGAGCGGGTCTTCTTCAGGACAAAAAGTTGGGCTGGCTGCCTGGAATCAGAATTTTATAGGATTTGATTTCCTGATGTCACATTAGAAGAGATGTCAGCCGACATCTGAATTAATCATAAATTCTTAACAGTGATTTATTCAACTGGAAAAGAGTGGTGCCGTCAAAACGATCGCCACTTAATAATGTTCCCGATCAAGACGTCTGTGTCCGTCCAGAGCTCCGCAACTAATGACCTCATTAGTTGCGGAGCTCTGGACTATATAGGGTCGAAACGTCGACGTTCCTTGTCTAATTTGTCCACGCACTTCCACAATCAGAATTAGGAAAATTATGTCCAATTGTGGTTAATAAGGATATTGGGCATAGGAGCGGATGATGAATTCGCAGATATTAAAACTTTTAGCCTAAAGGAGTCCGTCTTCACTGTTGGTGGGATGTGGTGGGTCAGTTTCTTAACACTTTAGGAATGGACATTTCTTGAAAAACTGTAACTATCTCCTTTGTTCAGTTCTGCGGCTTGTTGATATGACTGGTGACATACGCCCTTCTTGCTCACCTAATTGCGTTGTGATAAAGACTCCACTGCATTTTGCAGGCTGCATTGACAGATTAAAAAAGGGTGGCACAACACTTACTTTTCAGGTTTTGCATTTTCCTTTCATTTCGACCAGGGCACAGGTATTTCATTTTGATGGCTTGATCTTTGAGTTTTGCTCTCTGATTCACATAGTTCCAGTTGAAGGGTATAGTTGAAGGGTATGTAGAACCAAGGAAAGCCCACCTCTAGGAGGAGTGGGGGCTTGGCGGTGCAGGAATCACCCGAGTCTACTCTTACCCTCCTTATATAATAAAGTGGACCCGGAAACCTTTGTCTGCAGAGAGAACCACCTTTATTACAATAGCCCGGGCTATGGAACAGAGTCCCAAGCTAGTCAGAGACAAAACCCAGGAGGCCGCTGCTTTACTCCACAGCGAACAAGCCTAATATACATTTTTACTCCACTCTTTTGGCATTCAGTCCATTGTTCAATCAGGGCGGTGTTTGCAGTTGATGACCTGATCAAGGCGTGTTTGTAGTTGGTGACCTAATCAAGGCTCGGCATTCAGACCATTGTTCAATCAGCTTGATCAAGGCTCGGCATTCAGATCATTGTTCAATCAGCTTGATCAAGGCTCGGCCTTCAGATCATTGTTCAATCAGCTTGATCAAGGCTCGGTCAGTCAGACCATTGTCCAGATAACCTGATCAAGGTGTCAAGGATGTTTACCAAGCAGGAAGCAGAAGATGAAAAACAAGCTTGTTTAAACAGGGCGTAGGTGTCTCATGGCTTTCTGTTGAAGAATTGGCTAACTGCAAAAAACAGGGGGACTTGGGTATGCGATAGTTTTGAGCGTCAGCAGAAATGGAGGCTGTAGGCAGGGTTTTGTCACGAGATGGCAAGGAATGGAGGAATGTAAGGAAATTAATAGAACCTAGTAAAAACTCATTTTCTTCAGACCCTCCTTTTGCCATTGAGTGGCAAAACATGTTTTTTAGGTAATGGCTATCTGTATTAGGTCGCCAATCTCTTTTTGAAGCATTATCCTTACGTTGGTGTCACGTGTACTGACCGGGGAACTTTTAAGGGCCTGTGTACACATAGCACAAAGCATAGGCAAGCACTGGATACACATGCAGCATGAGATGAAGACTGCTATTCCCAAGGCAAGAAAAATGAGGAACCCCCATCCCCATCTGGAAAGGAGGCCCCAAATCCAGCCCATGAGGGACCAGTCGTCTTGTTGTTGATGAAGCTCAGAGGAAAGTTTATGCAGACGTTGGATATTTTGATAGACTGATGGAGCGTTATCAGGTATGTAAATGCAGCAGCTGGAGCCGATCAGTTTACATACACCACCACGGTCAGCAAGGATGATGTCAAGTACCACTCGATGTTGTAGTGTCATCAGGCGGTCCGCCAGAAGCTCCGCGGTGATGTTGCCCAATGCCCCTGCTGTTTCATTAATGGTGGCCTCCACCACTCGGGTAAGGTGTCGTATGTTGCGGTTGTTGACCATAGGACCCAAGAACGGCAGGAAACCTTTGAAGAAGTCCCCCGCCTCCTGTCCTGCAGTGTCATCGGCTTCAATTACTCAGTAAAGGTAGGGGGGAGTAGAAAGGCCAAATAACACACACCTGACCAATTTCCGGGAAGCCAGGTATAAGCAGACTGTCCACAAACAAAATATGTATTTGGAGAAGCGATTGGGAGTGGTGGTGAGGTAATATTCAGTGTACTGACTGTTGCGCAGTCACTGACTCCTACCTCCCGGGTTCCCAATCCTTTCAGGCACACCTGGCCATGCATGCTAATCACATTGAAAGCCTGCAAATTGATGGGAACTTTGCATCTGGACCGGCAGCGAGAAAAGATGATTCTACTCAAGATGTTGAACACAACCATCTCATTTCGTTCAGCACGAGAAATGTTCAAGATGTCAGATGTTGTAGTAGGGCAGAAAGGATTACTGACATTGCCTGTTCTGTTTCGGGTGAAAGTGTCATAAAAATCGCCAATGATGGAGCTCATTGTTCCATTGATTGTATATGCATCGGCGACGAGCATCCTCCAAGCCAGACAGGACCCAAAAACAGAAAATGGATAGACGAAATAGGGGACAGTGTGTGTCAGAGTGTGGCATGAGCCCACATACCCAACAGTTCAAGTATTAATCAAAAGCTGATGCTGGTGCAATAATTGTACAAAAGTATTGTTCTTGAATTCCAGGCGTCGTGGTAGTTCATGGGGTGACAAGGTGGCGTGGAGATGTTCCGCAGGTGTCGGTGTCGTAACCAGAGGAGCTGGGGGAGAGGTCAGTAACAGAAGCCATCCCACAACCAGCAGGATGAGGAGGGCAAAAAGTATAACTATCGTGGAAAGGAAACATTTATTGTTCAGAAGTTTGACATATTTCTTGTGCGCTTCAGATCCTCGGACTGCTGCCATTGTGCTCCACCTGTTGTCACTACGGCTGTCTGTGATTGGTGGTTGCTTCACTGGATGTGGATACCAAGAGTCCTATGGACGTCCCCTTGGTCTAGCATACCAGCACCGGTCTCAGCCGGGATATCACAGCCCTACAGCCTATAGACACCAAACAGAGTCAAGGGCCAGCCCCTTTTTTTGGTCTAAAGTTGTAGCGAGTGGAAGAAGGTATGGAGTGGTCTGGAAAGAGAGCTTCTTGTTCCTTCCCCTGATCCTGCAGAGGAGGGACGACTGGAACCCCCAAGATTCGATCAGTTTCGGCTTCCGTAGTGGTGTAATGAAGTCGAGCATCACTGAAAGGGACAAAGGTCGGTACTACTTCTGTGTCACAATCCGGCAGTCCTTCTTTCACCTATTGGTCGTACGGAAGGGGGAGAGGCACCCTCTTGCAGTGGGTAGCATGAATCCAGTTCTTTCTTCCTTCGACTTTTACAGCAGTGCGGGTGGCCAGAAGAACCTGCCATGGGTGCGACCAGCGGGGCTCCAGACACTTGGTACGCTGGAAATTTCGGATTACCACCCAGTCACCTGGCTGGATGGTGTGTCCCGGGCCTTCGCTCTTGTCGGGGATAGCAGCGTGTACCTGATGATAAAGAGTACGAAAGGAATCAGTTAACTGGTATAGGTAATCAGTCAATACTGGGAACTCAACATCAGACAATTTCTTTGGCCTTGGTGCGCCCCATACATTAGCTGGTCTACCGAATACCAATTCGTAGGGAGATAATCCTATCCTTGAGTGGGCAGTCGTCCTTACTGACAAGAGAGCAAGGGGTAGGGCATCTACCCAGGTAACACCTGTTTCCGCCACTATTTTGGCCAATTTTAATTTAAGTACCCCATTGTATTTCTCCACCAACCCGGCTGACTGGGGGTGATTAGCAGCATGAAACTTTTGTCTGACACCAAGCCCGGAACACACAAACTGGACCACATTGGCTGTAAAATGTTGGCCATTGTCACTCCAAATCAAATGGGGCAACCCAAATCGGGGAAAGTATTCTTTCAACTAAACTTAGCCGTTGTAATAGCTGTGCATTCCTTGGTGGGGTAGGCCTCCACCCATCTGCTGAAGGCACAGACCACTACAAGGACATATTTCAAATTCGCAAACCTGTCCATGTGGAAATAATCCATCTGGATGGCCTCAAAAGGAAACGTAGGAGGGGAGAAGCCACCAGCGGGGTTAACTGTACCTTTTCCTGGATTGTGCATAAGGCAGATCATACATGACTTAACCACTCGGTCAGCATATAGGGGTATTTTTTCATTATACCATGTTGGCTCTAGTAACTTGCATATTCCCTTCGCACTGATATGGGCAGGGCCATGGGCCATAGTGACAACCGGGGGGACATGACTGTCTGGTAACATCCATTGCCTCCCTTCGGATATACGCACCCAACATCCCTCTATCTCTTTCTCTGCCAGATGTTCCTCCCATGTGTGCAGTTCTTTTGCAGTGGCATGAGATTGAATCTCGACCACACTCTGACTAGTATTTTCCAACATTTCTCCTTCCACCACCCATCTGGCTGGTCCTGTCACAAACATTCCATCTGTTTTACTTAGAGCAGTCTGTCTTGCTGTTTGGTCTGCAAGGGCATTGCCTTCCCCTACATCATCAGTCACTTTCTGGTGGGCTTTACATTTAATCACTGCAACTTTTCTAGGTAATGTCAAGGAGTCTAGAAGTCTGTGTATCAGGGGACCATGTTGTATTCTAGTCCCATGTGAGGTGAGAACATTTCTTTCTTTCCAGAGTCTGCCAAAATTGTGAGCCACCCCAAAGGCGTATTGACTGTCCGTATAGATATTAACAGTCATGTTTTTACTGATTTCACAAGCTCGTGTCAAGGCCATTAATTCAGCCGCTTGGGCCGATGCCTGTGGAATTTGTGCTGTCTCAACTACTGTAACAAGAGTGGTGAGGGCATATGCAGCAGATGTAGTTCCATCCGATCTTTTAAGACATGAACCATCTATGTATAGTGTTCCCTCAGCGTCTGTTAGGGGGGTGTCTTGTAGATCCACACGACCTTTTGTCTCTTCTTCAGTCCGTAATATGCAGTCATGAGGGTCAGAATTTTTTCCTTGTGTCTCAGTAGGGAGTAGTGTAGCTGGGTTCAGAATATTACATCTCCTAATGTCAATGTGACTGGTAAAAAGAGTGAGCTCATAACCTGTAAGTCGTGCACTGGTAAGGTGTTGTATCTTGGTGTTGTTGAGCAAGGTATCTACTGCATGTGGGACCATTAAGGTCAAGGATGAAGACATAACAATACCTGCGCTCTGGCGGATCATAAGTGGAGCAGCAGCAGTTGCGCGTAAACATCCAGGGAGGGCTCGGGCTACTGGGTCAAGTGTAGCCGAGAAATAAGCACAAGGGCGATGTTTGTCTCCAGAAATCTGAGATAAGACCGCGCAAGCGCAGCCATGTGTCTCATGGACAAAAAGAAAAAATTGTTTGCCATAGTCTGAGGTGCCTAACACTGGAGCTGTACATAAGGCATCTTTGAGTGCCTGAAAGGCAGCCACATGTTCAGTTTTCCATGGAAAACCTCTTTCTGTCATATCTTTAGTAGTGAGAGCTAAAAGAGGTTTGACAATGGCCGAGAAGTTAGGGATCCATTGTCTGCAATAGGAAGTGAGGCCTATAAGGGCACGTACTTGTTTCTGTGTCAAAGGGGGAGGCATGAAGGTAATAAGGGACACTCGGTCAGCGGTCGGTTGTCTTCCCTCCTTCGAGAAGA
Source organism: Triturus cristatus (assembly GCF_964204655.1). Classification (NCBI taxonomy): domain Eukaryota; kingdom Metazoa; phylum Chordata; class Amphibia; order Caudata; family Salamandridae; genus Triturus; species Triturus cristatus. The sequence goes on from NC_140591.1 coordinate 1,699,388,174, forward strand.
GGTGGCCGAGGTAGGTCACTTTCTCTCGACAAAATTGCAATTTGTTCTAGGAAACCTTATGATTGTGGGAGGCAAGGTGGTGAAGCAGACGTACTGTTGCTTGTTCACAAAGTGGAGCAGAAGTGGCTGCAATTAAGAGGTCATCTACGTATTGCAACAGAGTGGCTCCTGCTGGGAGCGTCAGGGAGTCCAACTGATTCTTGAGAGCCTGACTATAGATGCTAGGGATTTCAGTAAAATCTTGGGGGGCGCGGCAGAACCGGAAACTCCACCCTCCAAGGGAGAAACCAAAAAGATGTCTACTGTCCGGATGTATGGGAATGCTGAAAAACCCATTCTTTAGGTCAATAACAGAAAAATTGAGTGGCGGTCGCTGGGACCATGGTCAAGAGGGCTGTGATATCAGGGACAACGGGATACCGTGAGACCGTAATTTTGTTGAGAGCCCGCAGCTCGATGACAAACCGATAGATTTTGGGGGCCGCGGGAGAGGGATCAATACATTTTTTAAGAACTGGAATAATTGGGCTGTTACACTCATTACCACGTGTCTCCTCAACTACTCCCGTCTTCACGAGATCTGATATTATAGATAATAGGGCAGCCTCACCTTCTTGGGGTAGGCGATACTGGCGAAGCCGGGGCAGTTGGGCACCTTGCTGGATACGGACAGTATGCGGAGAAATGTCGAGAAGTCCTACATCAGTGTCAGAAGTGGCCCAAAGGGATGAGGGTAAGGCCTGCAGAACAGGAGGGAGGGGTCCAGAGAGGAACATAGTGGCGGAGGAATCTGGTGATATGGTAAGGGACACGCCATCAGGACTACAAGAAATGGTAGCATGTAAAGCCTTTAACAAATCCATACCCAGCAAATTTTCACTACATCCAGTCGTGAGAATCAAAGGAGCATCCATATGAGCTGGACTGAGATCCAGCGGGAGAGGCTTAGAGACGGGGTTGGTGACAGGGACCCCAGAAAAACCCTCGGAGACATTGAGAGAGCCAGAAAGGGGTGCCTCCGGTATCAAGGTGTGCGCAACAGAGGATCTAGTAGCCCCGGTGTCTAGGAGAAACTTCTTTTTATCCCCTGCAACTGACATCCGGACATAAGGACCTCGCTGATCCACAGGAATCTGTACTCTTACATTACCCCTTTCCTGGCTTTCCTATGGCTGGTAGAAACCTGTCTCATTATAATCATCTTTAAAGTAGGTCCTAGTGGCCTCATTCCCGTTGTCAAATCTGTTAACTGTACCCTGGGGCGGACCCATACGGGGTCGAACATTAGGATCTGGTGCACGCCTCTGCCCAGGAGGTCCCATATTTCCTTCCCTTTGGGTTTGGGGCCTAGTTTTTCCTGACTGAATATTCTGGGCTAATACCCGGCATTCACTAACCCGGTGGCCATAAGCCTTACAGTAGGCACACTGGTCTTTATCAACGGGACCTGCCGAACTGATGGACTTCTGTAAGGAGACTGAAGGGGGTGCTGGGGCAGCCTCTGGAACTGGTCCGAAGGCGGATCTTGGCCTCTAGCATTTTGTCCCCGTGGTGGATAAGCTTGTGGTAACAAAACTTTCGTTTTAAGATCCTTGTTCTTCCTAACCTCTTTGTCTTTATCTTCATTCTCTCTATTCTCATGATATTGGGCCATGGCAAGGATGCCTGCCATAGTCTGAGCTGACCACGTACTCTCAACCTTCTTAAGGCGGGCCGAGAGATCCGGTAATAAATTAGATACAAATTTATCAATAAACACTGAACCCGAGCCAGGGGCTCTAGGGTCCAATCCACTGTGACTTTTGTACTCCGTTTCGAAGCGGGTGAAAAAATCTGCAACAGACTCATCCTTACGTTGTTTACATGCATTTATCTTATTCCAATTAACAGCTATTTCGGGCAAAAGGGTCTTCATGAGTTGCAACAGATGGCCTGGGAGAGCCAGAATAGCCGGATCAGGCTTAGTCCCTCCCTCTCTGTCATTCTCCATCCTCTCAAAGTCGCTCCAGTCACCAAGCAAAGCGGCATTATGGTTGGCATGGCGTATTTTGTCCCATATGTCGGGTGGTACTACTGACCCGAACAATAAATCAGTATCCTCTAAGGTAAGGACACCAGAGGAAACAATCTGACCTAATTCCTGATAGTAAAGAGCTGGATTCTTACGGGGGTCTGGTAATTGGGATTTCATTTGAAGAACATCCGCTCTTTTCCATGGGACATGCACCCACATCCTACGCCAGTGGGCTGAGGCTGCTCCAACACCCTGGTTATTGGCGAGCACTGCAGGGATAAAAACGGGAGCTGTCTCTCTCATGGGCATGGCTTCGTCTTTCGGAGGTGGTGGAAAAGCCGTTGTGTCTCTGAACGCAATCATGGTAACAAGGGCTTCACGCATATCATCTCCCTGAACATGACCCTTGGCAATAGTTAGTTGTAAATCAATCAATCCCCGGGGAGCATCTATGAACAATGCTTCGTATCTTTTCATTATAAGTGTGCACATATACTCGGCCATGTCTGTTTGTTGTATGGCCGTCCATTGTCTAAACGTCGGCCAGATATCTTTAACGCCATAAATATTACCATTATTTATCCAAAGTGCACATTGTTTTCGCATAGCATCCCTTTCACTACCCCCAGCGAGTTCAGCAGACCTCAAAGACTCCTTTCTAGGGGTACCGAAGAATACAAACAGGGTATTGGGCATAAGAGAGGACCATCTCGTTTGGTCTGGAGTGGCATAAGGGTCACCAACAGGGGTACCAATAGACTGATTATCAAGCAGACCGGAATGTATGGTCGGGGTTGGGTCAATAGGTGGGGCGGTATGAACTGTTGGAGGGAGGGGTGCTGGCAGGATGACAGGAGTCAAAGGATCAGGCAGCGGTACTATGGGTGAGGCAGCCTGAACCACCACTGGTGGGGGTGGAGCGTTAGGAACATTTTGAGGAAGAGCGGGATACATAGGAGCCGGAGCATAGGCAGGAGGTGGACCTTCAAGAATAGCATTCAACAATGAGTCCCCCTCTTCTCCTTCAACCCCAAGGTCCCTGGGAGAACGAGCGGGGTAACATTTTGTTGCCTTAGCCCTATGATGCCTATCTGCCATTTCAACCCCTGCCTGAACCTTATTTTCTAAATGCGCTTTCGCATGATCAGCCATAGACATCCTCTCTTTCTTTTTATTCAACGCTTGCTTTTTTCTCATTATTTGATCTATTTCTTTCCTCC